>NC_052624.1:154781687-159781687 GCF_016161935.1 Mauremys reevesii | reverse complement strand
CCTACACCCCGAGCAATCTTCTCACCAGTCCTGTAGGTCCAGCTGAGACGTGTAAGGATTTGCAGACTATCCTAGACTAGCATAGAATTGCTGGCAAGCTTTCTTGAAATTCTTTCCAGGCCAGTTTTATAGGCAGTGCCTTGCCCTGGTCTCCAGCACAAATACAGTGCAGAGGATTTGTACTAACTCTGGCCTGGTGAACAGGAATATTTTCTTCCTGGCTAAAGTCGCTTTTTATGGGCCCAGAGTTTGTTTAATGGAAGAGGATACTTCCAACATGAACTGGGAATCTGAAGGGTCTAATAATCCCTGTTCTAAATCTCCCCGCATGTACAGCGATCAGATAATTGCACAATAACTGCGGTTGGCAATATTGGAGCAGTCCATGGCACTTCTGGGTGTGACTCCAAACTTCAAAGTCTGATTCATATCAAAGCTTTTGACTCCCTCATATCCCTGGATGCAGGGAGCAGTGGCTGGGCTTTGACTCAAGTGCTAGCAGGACTTTCACCGACAAAGCAAAACCTCACAGTCTAAGTAATGTCAGCAATAAGCAAGGCACAAAACCAAAGCAAGGTGGCCTGGCTTGCAGAGGGGATGAGTGCTCACAGCTCCTCTGTGGCTTCAGTGGGAGACATAGAACACAGGACACAAACCTTCCCCGGGTGATCCGTTTCTATACGAAATAACTGCATGAGATGGATATGATTTAAACTGTACCCTGCTCACCCCACTTGGAGAACAGATGCTAACACAGTTTCGGGGCAAAAAACATAACAGGGGAATGTGTCGTCTTCTTATTAGTGTTACTGTCACATGTAGGAGCCCTGGCCATGGACCCACTGTGCTGGGCACTGTACAAACACAGAACAAAAGGACAGTCCCTGCCACAAAGAGTTTACAATCTGAGACAAGAGCTGACCAATCACATGGACCAACAGGGGTACAGGAGACAGTCTTGGTCAGCGTGATGGACTGTGGTCTCAGCTCACCCGCAGCCTTGGCATTTCGGGAAAGGAGGTTTCAAGGAGGCATTTAAAGGTGGATCGTGAGGTAGCTTTGGGGAGCAACTTATAAGCATCTGGGGCAGAGTGGAAGAGAGCACAAGGCTGCTTGTTTGAAAGTTTAGCAAGTGGGCAATGGAGGCTGGACTCATGAGCTGATCAGAGGCAGGAGTAGACCTCTCAGTAGAGAGGACAGGTGGGGGGGATGACTGTAAATGGCCTTGAAAGTGAGGACAAGCAGTTTATGTTTGATGCGATGGAGTGAGGCATTTTCGTGAGATGGTATCATTTTCTGGAGTGATTTCTTTTGTTGTTGGTCTGTTGTTGTTTGTTACTGTTGGAAAGGAGGGAACAGAACAACATTACACTGCAGAGTCCTTTGGTGTCTGAGTACATAGATGGGATGGAAATCCGCTTTGTAAGGTGCCTGTGACTAATAATTTGAAACACAAAATGCCAGAGCTACTAGAAATGCACATTTCATGAGGTTGTACAAGATCAAGGAAAGCGAGACTGCTTTCCCAGATTACTTAAAGGGTTGCTGTCAGTCTAAAACTCCCATATCAAAAAGCTTTTTATTTGTGTTATTGATAAACTTCTGAGGCAATTGGCACCCTGCCCTTGGTGGTTTGAGTTGACAGCACTGCAGGGCAGATGGTGAATTTTCCTCCGACTAACCAGTCACATTTTTTTTAAAATCATGAAAACATTTTGGCTGTTTTCTCTTAAACATTTTCCCCCAAAGCATCTCATATGTGTAAGAAATAAAGAAATGCCTAAAACAACAACAACAACAACAACAAAAACAAGACAGGATCTATGGCAGAGAAAAGCAAAGTTCCTCTAAATGGATCTTTCCTTTTTTTTAATACTAGAATATTATTTGTATTACAGTTGTGCTTAAGAGACTAGGTCCTTGTTGTCCAAGGTGCTGTACATAAATATAGTCTGTGCCCTGAAGTTGCACTGTTTAAAGGTGTGATTTTAAACCAATGCAAGCCTCTTTGTGGGGGCGGGGGTGTTAGCTAAAGTAATTAGAAGTTCATTTAAGCTAAACTGAAATGAGTGTACACACAAGGAGTGACACCAGCTTGATAGTTTAAAAACTTATTTAAGTTAAACTGGTGTAACTTTGTGGATGGGGCAAAACCATGTTGCATTTCAGGATAACTCCTCAGGGCAGCCTGGGAAGAAAAGTGCACTTAGCAATCAATACCTCGGCAAGCTTCTTTCAGTGTTGTTTTGTGCTTACATTGCTGGAGTTGTGTTTTGTGTGTGTGTGTGTGTGTGTTTGATGGCTGCAGGATATGAAGTGCTCAGCTCCAGGGGTTCTGGGCAGGTAAGTTATCTGTTGCATACAACTTACCTGTGTGGAGCAGATGGAGTCATGCTTGTAGGGGTCAGATGCTGTAGCCCGAGTCTGCAGCTCTGTGAACAAGTGGCTTTCTGAGCATGATGCTGGGATAATGCCAATGCGCAGAGCGCTCCCACTGGTGGCTCTTTATGAGTTCCTCTCTGGGGGAGGGGAAGGGGCACTGCTGTGTGTTTCTAGCAGTATCCACCAGAAAGCTCTTGTCTGTTTGATGGATGAGTGCACTGATAAATTAGCTTAGCGCTGGGGCTGGGGGTATGTAATGCCACTCAGGCATTGGGGAGGATGTGGAAAGTCTGACACACACGGAGGAAATCCAATTGATGTTTTGCTCTTGGATTCAATATCACGGTGGTGGAGAAAGCCTCCAAATTGAATTGGAGCCCGAACAGGGCTGATGGGGATGGGAGCAGGTGGGAGGGGCGTGCTCTCGTCCTTTCCGACATTGGATGTGAGCTGAACCAAGCCTATGGAGCCATGGACACCTAGGCCATGCCCCAGAGAGACACCCTGACTTTCGTAGTGCCCTGCTCTCCCTGGCAGTGCCAGGTATTGCACCAAGCTAAAGCAGTGATTTGTTTGGCATCGGAGGGTGGGATTCTCCTATGACACCCTGCCTCCTTCCCCCTTTGTTCCTGGCCCTGCAACTCCCAAGTCCTTCCAGCCGTGATGCCTTGAGCAGCTGTGGGGAGAGGGATTGAACCTCTGCAGGGGTAAAGACTTCTCTGCGGGAAGCCATCATGATATTTCACCCTGTAGGCGACTAGTGTCTTTAGAAGCAATGCCTCCCCCTGAGACTCTGCTCCCCAAGGCGGAGTTTGGGGTCTGGGAGAGTGCACAAGTGAGTCTCTGTGTATTTCAGCTGACACTGCTTTCAAATAATAGGTAGGTAGAATTCAGGGAGCCTCACATGAGCTGCTTCCAGAACTGGACTCATCTCAAGTAGTTTTGCTTGGAGCCAGGAGGTGCAGAATAGTTGGTTTGCATGTGAAATCTCTGGAGGGCTCTGTTTGTTCTCACACACTTGGAGGTTGCAGCCTTGCTCCTCAGCTACATCTTTGTATCGGGTGTTCTCTAAAGCGGGAACCGGAGAGGAATCCTGGAACAGGGACCCTGCAAGACAGAGCGGTTTAAAAGGCAGTGCCCGAGGCCCAGCCTCCCAGCCCACATGTGCTCAGACAGGCTCTAATGTAGTTGGGAGACAACAGATCAAGTAGAGTCGGAGAGTCTTGGAATGAAGAGAAAGAATCTTTGTGCTGCTAAACCAAATGTTGCATTTGATGGCAGCTGCAATTCTCCCATCTTAATAGAGTTGGAAACTTGGAATACTCCAGCCAGCACCTGTTCAACTGGAGGCTCACCTGAGCTGACCCGGCCCAGCCAGGACACTGCTGTTACGAAAGCATTTACCACTTAGCCTCTGCCTTAATGCAGTTCCCTCAATTGATCCTCCTCCTTCTCCCCCTTCCTTAAAATGCTTTAAGCGAAGTGATAATCATGCAGCATGAAACCTGGCCTGCTTTGCTGGCTGCCATCTCTGAGCTTTGCAGGAAGGGAGAGATTGGGCAGAGCGTGGTGCTCCCAAGGGCAGCCTCTGCATGTGCTCTCTCTCTGGAGGGTTCAGCTACTGGAGGGAGGAGGGGGGCAAGGGAGAGAGTCGTGCACAAGCCAAGATTTTCAGAAGTGAGTTGCAATTTTGAGTGACCAGCTGAACACCCCCCTTAAAGTGGCCTGATTTTCAGAAAGCGCCCAGCATCCACTCTCTGAAAACCAGGCCCCTTTGAGACATCTCAAATTCCCTTCTGAAAACCTTGGCCAAAGTATTTTTTTATCCCAAGGGGCTGGGCTGAGTGATGCTTGGTAAAAGGTCAAAGGGCGCATGAACAGCCTCAACTTCCTTGCTAATGTCTGGGCTATAAAATGAAGGTGAAATGCTTAATCCTGCTGCAGTTGCTTTTAACCTCTGCCTCTTCTTCCCCTCTCCCCCCTGCTCTGTGGGCTGCGTGGCTGGCCTGCTAGCTGCTGTCCTTTTCAGGCTGACAGGTAGGTGAGCTGAATTGTCCTTCGCACCATGCCGTCTTCAAGTCACCGGCACGTCCCCACCGGATGCAGCCATCTGCCTGGCAAGTATGGCACCCTGTCGCAGCTGTCGTAGCTGCTTCCTGCACCCATCATCGCAGCTGGATTAAACGGCAGCGGCCCGTCACACTGCCCCGACACTGCTTCTCCAAACCGCCACGTGTGGAAAGCTGAGACCTGCGTCCCAGAGCAGGGTTTGGCCTGCAGAGTCGCTGCAGGAGGGTGGCGGAGGAGACTCCCTGCGGGACGCGCAAATCCCAATAAACGTCCATTCTCAGCGTGGTTTCGTTTTGTCTCTATTTTCTTTCTCTCTCTCCTAACTCTTCCAGTTCTGCCCAAAGCGAAAATTGAAGTGGAGTCGCATTCGGCTCACCCTGGCGACCTCCTCCAATTGCGCTGCCGGCTACGGGACGATGTCCAGAGCATCAACTGGGTGCGAGACGGGGTCCAGCTGTCAGAGAACAACCGGACGCGCATCACTGGGGAGGAGGTAGAGGTCAGGGACGCTGTGCCTGAGGACTCAGGGCTCTATGCCTGCATGACCAACAGCCCCTCAGGGAGTGAGACCACCTACTTCTCCGTTAATGTCTCAGGTTCGTAGCAGCCCTGGGGCTGGGCACAAAGGGAAGGGGGACCCAGCTGCCAGGCTGTAGGGCAGGAAGCAGATTACCTGTGTGGGAACGGGGTGTAAACCTTGTGTGCACACACCTGCAGATGGTCTTATCTTTCTTCTGGTAGCTGCTGAGCTGTTGTGATCTGTGGGGCACTGGTCGGGGAACCCCAAAGCTTTACAAAGGCTTGGTGTGCAGCCCGCACCAGAGCATCCCCGTTCACCTTCCCTGCTGTGTGTCCTGGATCAGTTCTAGGAATAAGCTGATGCGTTCTATGTGCCGCGGCACCGCACATCCATACGTCCTGGATGCACATTCGTAGCGTGTTGGACTTCTCGTCCCCCTCCTTTCACTGGCTGTGCTGGCTGCCTCAGCGGGGATGGGCAGATGTGGAATGTGGCAGCTTCTTTGACTCATGCCGCAGCAGCTGTTCCCCTGGGGCTGATCCTGGAGTGGTATGATTGGGGATACAAGCACCAGGGTAATGGAAATGTGTTACACCCACCCAAGGACTCTTTTCAGTGCTTGCTGCAGGAGGCTGCCTGGAATGGTTTGGAGCAAAGGTGTTGCACAGCAGGGTGTATATGGGGGGATTCAGAGCAGTTGCTGGGTTGGCTGGACATGGGAGGCAAGGCCCTAGGGTCAGGTTAGCTACTAAGAAATGTCTGGGGAGTTGTGAGTGGGTTTGCAAACCCCGTCTTGCAGGCTGAGATGGCAGAGTGCACCTGTGCGTCTGTCTCACGATCTTGGCCCACTGTAGCCAGGTCACGTAGCTGTTCTGAGCCATGGAAAGTATGGGAGAAAACTGCCATGGGGTTGTCTCAGGCCAGGGGCAGGAAAAGCCAGCTAGGTTTTACTGGGTCAGCTGCATGTTTTGCTGGCTGCTCTGAGTGCTCTGCCATGTCTCGCGGGGTCACCATGGGGTCTGGTGTGCAGAGTTCATCAGGACACCGCTTGCGGAGGGGAACGCCAGGGAGGCAAATGGGAGTCCGTCCTCCAGACAACCAACAGCCGTTGGGTTTTATTGCCGACCCTGGAACAATCGGGCGGTGTTCTGAAGAGGAAGGCTGGGAGCATTAGCAGCTGTTCCCAAGCAGTCAGCAAGCAGAGCAGGGACGGTGCAGGAGAGAAGGGAGGAGGTGGGTAACTGGGCATTTAGGAATCAAATGAGAATTTCTCAGCAATGCTGGGACCTGCCTACAGAGTGACCCAGGGCCCAGCCTTTGACTGCCTGTGAGTGCTATTCCGGCCCAGTTTGCTGCTCCCTGCTGGCAGGTGTCTCCAGTACAAAGGGAGGCAGAACTGTCGGATAGGTGACTAGATCACAGCCCTTTTACCATCCAGAGGACTGGGCGCGGGCAGCCTGGCCCTGCAGAGCCTGTCATTAAAACTCTCTCAGCTGTTTTGGCCCCATCCATCCTGGGCACGCAGCCATGCTAGCAATAGCCATGGTCCGGCACAGCATTTTCCAGCAGGGTGGTAGCTAGCCACACTTTAGGCTGATTTCAGTGACTGTCGAGGGAGGCAGATGGTTTTCTAACAACCTCACTAACTAAAAACTTCTTATAGATTTACTCCCCCTAGAGAATCTGTATTGTGCTTTCTTAGCCTCTCCCCATGTTGGGTGTGGATGCAGTGTCCCAGCCATGCCTGCCCATCACCCTGTTTGGAAAACAGCTTCAGACATGCTTACAAGCATTAGCCAGGCTCAGATCTAGATTAATTAATAGTCGGGCTGGGCAGTGTCGAGGTACCATGGTGCCAGATAAATACGATAGCTGGTGAAGAGGAGCTGGGTGGGAATTGGTGGCAGAGTGGCTAGAACTAGCATGTCTCGTGGTGTTGGAATTAGAGTGCCTGATGGTGGTTAGGAAGCTGAGCTGCCATATAGGGAGGGGCCCAGGCAGTCTGTATTACGCGCCTGCAGAACCTCAGCTCTTATGCAAAGGTACATTGTGTCTCCAGCCGTTGGGTTAAGAGAAATGCTTAGAAACGTGACCTGACCGAAACTGCTATAGCATTGTCTGCCTGAGCCTGCAGACAGACTGAACTGATAGCTCCAAGGGGGGTGAGCTGCTGTGCATCTCAGTGTCAATTTCAATGTCAGTGTTATTAACCATTTCCCTGCTGATCATTGTAGCAGACACATCCAGCTAGTGCTTATGCCACTACCTCAACCCCCCTCCCTGGGGGCTGAAACCCCCAGCTAATCCCCATTCTTCTGCTTCGTCCCCCAGCTTCCTTTCTGCCGATGTAGTGCTGTATTGCCAATGCCACGGTGCATGGCACACTGAAAGCAGAAATGTGGACATTACATTGTATGAATTCAGTATGAAAATCGGCAGGGCCAGGCTCCTAGCACTGATCGCGCCACTTCCTGTCCTCCTTAGCTGATGTAAAATCCCCTTGTTCTAACTGAAATGCGGCTGCTGCGGAGCACCGGGTCTCCTGCATGGTGATACACACCGCGGCCTCTAGGGCCTGCGCCAGGGAGTCAGGCCAGGTTTGCTGCCGAGACCTTGGGCTGTTGGTTGTGCATGGGTGGGTGGGAACTCTCAGCCCCTGGTCCTGTCTCGGGCAGGGCTGTTCTGGGCTGCAGTTGCAAGGCCAAGGAGAGAGATGCAGGGGCCAGGCTGGGGCCAGACTTCCTCCATTTCTCCCTGAGTGCAAAGGAGCACAGGTCTGAGTGAGGGGGCAGATTCCTTCCAAGTAGTCGACCAGAGTTCTCCGCTCCCTCTCCCCTGGCCCCAGAACCCATGTACTCAAGTCCCTCCCAGGACCGAAGGGATGGCTTGTTTTGACCCTCCTGGCTTCCCCTGTCCACATGTTCCTCAGTGCCTGGTGTTGGAACCCCACTGCTACATGAGGGGAAAGCCTGCCAAATGGCATGGACCAGCGAGAAGCCTGACAAGTCTGACCCACCCCTGGTGACTGCAGAGCTCTCCTCTGCCCCCTTCATGTGATGACATGGCAGCAAATCGCGCTTCCATGACTTGCTGGTCCCCAGCGTGTGGAATGTACCAGTGAGCATCTGTCCAGGAGGGGCATGCCGGGAAGCCCTCCCTTCCCATTGTCCCCGGGCAGGGGGGAATGGGGAGCTGTTACATACAGTTCCTAAACTGTGCCTTTTAATTCTGCCCATCGGAGCTATTCTGCAATTTGCTCTGGGGCTGTGTTTGTATTAGTGGGAACCCCCTTTGCTGCTTAGACAAAGGGGGTAAATGGCTCCTAGGCAGCCCAATGAATAGCTCCCCTTGTGCAGGTCAAGGGGGAGGAAGGGTAAAAGCCACACCCGGGAAGGGAGTGGCCCTGTGCAGCTCTGCTTGGTTCTTCTTCCTGCAGGATGATAAGTGAGGCAGCTGGAAGCAAAACTGAAACCCAGCCCTCTCTTCTCTTCTCTTCTCTTGCAGACGCTCTTCCATCCGCTGAGGATGACGATGACGATGATGACTCCTCCTCGGAGGAGAAGGAGGCAGATAACACCAAACCGAACCGTACGCATGAGAGACGATTTGATACCTAACACAGCCTCAGGCAGACAGTGCCCTCCCCCGGCTGCTAACTCTCCGGGGAGGAAGGGTCTTGGCCCCAAAACCTTGGGCGCCGCATTTCATGGGGTGGTGTCTCCTTTTTATTTTTTGTCATTCACTAAGGCAACTTAAGAGTTTTTATGATAGGCCTAGCCCATTGGCGGGGCCTTGCCCAGCACTGCCAGGGCCTAGCAGGTGATGGCCCAGGCTGCCAGCAGCCATAGCAAACAGCTGTGAGCTGCATGCTGTTATCCTCTGCTCACCTGTGTTTCCCAAAGTGCCCTCACTGCCCCTGCCTGCAGATGTAGCGGCTGGGAGGAAACGCTTCTGCCTCCAGGCTTCAGCTTGTCATTCATTCACCCAGACCATTATCAGCTTTGGAAATGTCAAGGTCACCTGGGCTGCTGGAGTTGCATGAAACAAAAAGGGTGTCAGCGTGTGAATGCCTCTGAAGGAGCTGGCCTTGTGCACATGAGCGGCTGGCTTGGAGCCATGCGCATACATCTACATAACACTCAGAGCCTGACAAAAGGCCAGCAGCTTGTTCTGGGAAGTCACTCCTGCTCCAGCTAGTCCCACCCGGAGAACGCAAGGGCTGGGGGAGGGCAGAGACCCACCAACTGGGCAGGCCAGGTAAACCTCTAGCTTCCTGGTGTTGCCAATATCCCACTTAGGGGGTGTCTACCTGGGGAAATGGACTGGCATAATTATACTGGGAGAAGGCTCCTGCTGGAGTTATTCTGGTATAACTCACTGGTATAATTTTCCAGAATGAGTGTCCACTGGGGGAGTTATAGTGCCCTAACTATAGTGGTCTAATTATCCCAGTATAATTATGCCAGTAAGTTTCCCCAGGTAGACAAGGCCTGAGTTTCGATAAGGGTGCTGCTAAAATACTGTGTGTCTCCTTCCCTTGCCTGAAACGTGTCCTGCCCCTTCCCTGTCCACCAAACCCTCCTACTGCAATCACACTCAGATTAGCAGCTGCAGATTCTGCCTCCAAGCTCGCAAGGCAAATCCAGCCGCGGAGGAGTCCTGGTCTCATCTGAATAGCATAATTAGGGCTGGAAGGGAGCGTATCCCCGGGTGCAGGACAGGCATCTCCGGTGACCGTGTGACACAAGTGATCAAAGACTTTGTAGGCAACTGGAGCCACGATCTCGCCCTGCGACAGGCTGCTGGCTGGGGCCCGGGTTGCACTGCAGACAGCCGGTGGCCTGTTAACGGGGCCCGGCTGCTCATCCAGCTGAGAGGGACTCTAGAAAGAACTGATACTAGTGCAGGTGACAGCTCTTGAACCTCCCTGGCTCTCCCTTTGGCTGTGTTGGCCCCTCCTCTCCTTCACAGCCATTTTTACAACAAACCCCTTTGCAGCCACCAGAGTCTGTTCTTCCCCTAAGCCAGGAGCCGGGGCTGGGGCAGAGGGATGGCGTCTTTCTCAGTGTGCCCCATTGCACTGGGGGCATTGTGCAGCCTGCAGGGGAAGTTCCAAGCCCATATGGCCCGTTGTGAGGTCCCAGTGCCAGCGTGCCAGAGTCCTCCCCCATGCTGACTCGCCTCTCTCTGCCCAGTGGCTGTGGCTCCCTACTGGACATACCCCGAGAAGATGGAGAAGAAGCTCCATGCTGTCCCAGCTGCCAAAACAGTGAAGTTCAAGTGCCCGTCGAGCGGGACGCCCAGCCCCACGCTGCGCTGGCTGAAGAACGGCAAGGAGTTCAAGCCCGACCACCGCATCGGTGGATACAAGGTGAGCAGGAATGGGGGTGCTGTGCAGATACGGGGTATGGATTGGTCTGGAGCACGGAGGCTGTGGGATTTTCTCTGACTGAAGCTAACGGGCTCTGCCAGGCAGTGCCCAGGAGCATTTGGGTCTTGGGCATTCTTAGTGCACCCACCACTGCAGTGAATAGGCACCAAGTTCCAGCCCCAGGCTCCCAGTATCATGGTGAAAAGAGCTGCACAAAAGTGGGCAGTCCTGAATGTCCCCCCGGGGGCTCTTGTTCTTCTAGGGTCAGCCTTTCTCTTTAGGGCCAGGTTCTCAGCTGGGGTAAACTGGCCTCATTTCACTGCCTGCCGCACAGCTCCATTCCCTGCAATGGAGCTCTGCTAGCCTACAGCTGCTGAGGATTGGGCCCATGTATCCTGTTCTGGATAAAGCAGCAGCATCTCTCTTGTATATCCAGGTTGGTTGGGAGGGGAAGGTCTCTCAATGCCGGTCGCTCAACAGCCTGCAGGATTATAAAATGGGGGGCAATGGTCCCAGGGAGACATTTCTCTAACTTTCTAAAATGATTTGTCTCCCCTTTGCTGTTTATAATAATCCCTTGGGAACCTGAATACAAAACGCCTCCTTGAAAATGTATTGGATTCTGTCCCCACTGGATATGTGTGCATAGGTTTGTTATTGTAGGGTTGCTTGTGAATAAGCTTTGTGCAGGGCGGTGGTGATGTAGAATACTTTGTGAGCACGGGGCTGCCTGTGCACTGGACTGTCACTGCAAGGGGGATATATGTGCATGCTCGGTTGTTGTTGCAGGGTGGAGCATTGTGGGAGTGGTGCTGGGGTGATGCTGGTTGGGTTGTGAGCGCTGGGCTTCTGGTACAAATAATTCTTATTGAAAAGTGCATTGAGGAGGAGGAAGGATGGACATGTGGTGGAGGCACTGGACTGGGCCTCTGGAGCTCTGGGTTCAACTCTCTGTCTCTGTTATAGGCTCCCCGTGTTACCTTGGGCAAGTCACGTAACCTCTCTGTTCCTCAGTTCCCCTACCTGTGAAATGGGGGTAACAAACCTTCTCCATCTCCCAGGGGTATAGTGAGACTGCATCTCTAAATGTATCTGGGCACCTCCCAAGCTACAGGAAGAGAAGTCAGATAAGAACCTAGACTGAAACCATTGCTTTGGGGGGGAAAGTGAATGGGTGTTGCAGATTAGCATGCACCGGGAAGGCTGCTCCTTTGGGCTGCAGTCTCCCAGCAGGGACAGATGGGCCCCTGTAACATTCAGGTTACAAAACAGACCTGTGAGGGTGACCTGCTGATGGGTCAAGCTTGCGCTAGTATGCGTTATCAGGGATGGAGATGGAAGAAGGGCCAAAATGAGTCTCTCTTGCCCAGCTTTGACATTGGGGTTTTTTGCTCCCCTGATGTATTGATCTGCACACAAACTGCATCAGATTCTCCCCCTCATTTGTGATACTCCGGGGAATTCTCTGGGCTCTTCCCACAGCAGGGCTGTTATAGGACAAGCCCAGTTGCTGCAGGGGATGATTTTATTACAGGGCAACAATATGGCCAGCAGAAGCAGTAGGGGCCCCAGGCTGACAGGTTTCTTGGGAAAGTCTCCCAGGCCCAGCTCTCGGGCCATAATTCACTCCTTGATACTTGGCTCCCTTAGGAAGAGCAGGACAGGCCACTTGGCTCCGATGCAGGTTTGTTGTTTGCTAGGGATGTGCTGTCTGGGAGTGAACTGAAGCAGGTGAATGGAGCCTTGGACTCTGGAGCTCTCCAAGGAGTGTGGGGCTGGTGTCTCACTGTTTCCTTTCCCTTGTAACAAAGCTGTTGTTTGGGGCTCTGAGTTCAAATCAAAGCAGGAGAGGACCTGGGAGCACTATGCAGGCTCCCTGGATGGCCAGTGCTGGAGTCCGACAGCCAAAAGAGAGAGAGCACTTTTTGCTCTGATTTCTTTCTAGCAGTTGCTATTGTACAATATTGGAGGGCACAGCTTACCCTGTGATTGCTAGGGGAGCATTTCCCTGTCATCTTTAAAGCTACCGTGAGTGGCTGGAGAAGGGAAAGGCGTTCTGGCAGTGGGTGCGGGTGTTCTGCTGCCTGGTTTTGACGCTCCTCCTTTGATTTCCCAGAGAACAACGTGTTTCAGTGCTGAACGATTCAGAGCTGCCACCACAGCTCCACTGCATAGACTCCTGCACCCATAATACTCCTCCCGAAGTAGCCAGAGGGAAGAACTGTCCTTTTTTTCTTCTCTTTTTAAAACTGAAGTGTTGGTCAAGGTCTCTCAGGAGGAATCAGTAGTGGCTTTAATGATTCATGCATCAAATAATTACCCTCATTCCTCCTGAATCAAAGCAATTTGAAGAAGGTTCTGTGCCATTTTCAGATGATAATTACTCTTTCCTGTTAAAGTGAAATCAGGCTCCATTGATGCACTCTTGTTTTTCTTAGTCATTTGTAGCAACTACATTTTGGTTTTGCCTGGCTGAGTTGGCCCATGTATTGGGCCTTGAAAAACTTCTAGAGCAGCTGGATGGCTTTGTGTGCTATTGAATTAGCCTTTCTCTGCTGGAGACAAGGATTCCCACCTGTGTCAGCTCCTCCAGAGCACAGTGGGAGCTCCCTGTTTGGGGCTGCAGGGAAGGAAACAGATAAGCCGGAGATCTGTTGTGGGAGGTGATTTCCCAGCCGCAGAGACACAAGCAAGGAACGTTGTGTGGCCAATATGGTAACCTGGTGGCAGCAGCTGCAACCTCGAGTAGTGTGTTTCCCTGTGCTTGGGATAGGAGCCTCAGGTCTCCCAGGAAACCTTGCCCTCTCCTGCGAGAGAGACTCTCTGAGTCAGCCCTCTGCTCTGCGCTCCCCTCCAGCTAGCAGTTTGATTATTCACTGGCCACTGACTCATGCATATGATTGTGCAAATGAAATCCAGCTATTGGCCCATGTCCCATTAGGGTCCAGCAAGGCGCTGGCACAAACCCCAGGAAATCAGCCACATCATGACGCTGCTAAGCTCACTTTATTACATGCTGGGGCGGCGCTATCTGCTCAAAGAGTCCCCTGGCTGGTCCTGAGGAATCAAAGGTGAGCGGGAGACTGGCCTTTCAGGCAGGGAACGGGCGTGGCATGAATACCAGGAGAGTCTCCTTGGCATTTGTTAGTAAGATTTCATCCTTGTAACACCCTGGAATTGTACACTTTCAGTCCGACCCTCCTGGTGCTCATGGGACTCCGAGGAAAACCCCTTCATCAGTGACACCACCCTTCCCTCCCAGTTCCTCCTATATTAGGTTTGTCATTATTATTATTTCTGAGATCGGGGCCCCACTGTGCCAAGTGCTGCCCATACATGCACATAGTAAGGGTGCTCCTGCCCTTCCCGACCATTTAAATAGACGAGACACAGGGTGAGAGAAAGAAAGTACTCGTAGCCCTTTTTACAGATGGAAAACTGAGGCATAGGGTAGCCCAAGATCACCCAGAGCTGGGAATAAGAATCCCAGCTTTCTGAGCTCCCCTCCAGTGTCCTTAACCCAAGGGCAGTCTTCCTCTCATGCATCACTGTTGAAGCAACTGGACTTCCAAAGTTCAAATCCCAGCAGGGCCGACTCAGCCTTGCACCTTTTGGAGAAAGTCCCATCGTGCCAGGAGGTTTTGATCCCTGGGCTGTTCATGGTGCAGGGGAGGGAAGTGTCTCTTGTAAATGACTTTGAATGCTAGATGCCTGGGCACTTTCCATAGCAATGGGGTGGTGCTTCATCTCCTGGCTGGTCTCCCCGGACCCTGCCCTCTTAGGCTAGTGCCGGCTGCCTTTCAGTGGTGCTGTTCACATGAAGTCTGTGACTACCTGGGGACAAAAGACTCAACTGTATAAATTGTGACTCACAACAGTTGTAACCAGAAAGGCTTCAGGACAGAACCGAGGCCAGCCAGCACCTTCTCCCAGGGCAAGCCACTTTTTCAATAAGCACAGGCAGAAAATGCTTCTCTATTCCCCAAATGCCACCCTAAATCACTCTGCTACCGTATGGCATTTCTGCAGTGACAGTTCCTGGAGAGGCTAGAGAGGCGCATAGGGCTCAGTTCATTGACATCCAAATGCTCTGCGTTGTGTCCTTGTGCTGTGGGAAGCTCCTGCTGCCCCGGCCTGTTGCTGTGAGCTGACTCTGACAATGGCACAGTGGCTGTAATTGGAAGGTGAAGGCCTGGGCACACAATGCAATGCCCAGATGGGGAGGTGGGATAATGGGGCTGGAATCCAGCTTGGACCCAGGAATGCAGCAGCACCAGCATGAAGCTGGTATCAGAGAAGGCCTCGATAGGAGAAGCTGCTTCTTGGGATCCTGCTTTCATCCCGCGGTGACAAAGGTGGTTTTATTCAGGAGTGAACGTGGCCATGTTGAGTAGAGGGAGCTCAGCTTCCAGGGCCCAGGAAACGGTAGCAGAGACGCTAGTCCAGCATGGTACATCCACAGTAAAACTCCTTCTTCTCACCTCTCACCCTCTCCAAGCCAAACAGCTGAGATCTGGGATGCTTTGGGGCTGGGAGGGCAGGAAACAGTTTTGCTGCTCCAAGATGCTGCAATTGCAACAGTGCATGTGTCTCAGCCACCCTGCCTGGAGCATGCTGAGCTGTTCAGAGCTTGCTGCAGTGTTGTGAATTGCATGGGGTAGAGTCTGGCCTACAGTCTCATGAAGCCCCCTGGGAACATCAGCAGGAGGACCCTTGCTCACCTGCATGCTTTTTAATCCCTGTTTCCACTCAGGGGCTCATGTGACAGAGCTCCCTGCAGTCAGGTGTGGAGATGCTGGCCCTGGGGGCGAGGGTGGGAAGAGGAGTGCCCACAAAAGGGGATAAAGTCAGGGAGCTGCGAGGGGTGACTCAGGGATGTGCCCCGATACCCAGGCTCTGTCCAGTCTGCTGAACTGGGAATTGATTCCTGCGTGGGAGTGGGGACTGGCTAGGGAGGAGCACTTATCTGGGTGACATGGGAGTAGCACAGGCCAGGGCAGTCTGTTCTGAGAGACGCGTGACAGTTTGGAGCGGTGAGATTCTGCTCCCGTGACGCTGCGGGCGGGAGAGCAGGCTGAGGCTGTCTGGAGAGGGGTTTCCTGCAGTCAATGCCAGCCCATCAAACTCCATTGACATCATGTTTCCAGATGCAGATGACTCTGTGTTGCGTCTGTCCTGGGACAGCTGGGAGTGATTACCGTCCCCTGTAGCAATGAGTAAAGGTGACCTTGAGCCGAGATTTATGGCCTGCCTAGAACACGAGGCCCAGGGGTCAGAGATGGCTTTGACGTGCTCTGGAATTAGAGGGCATGTGTTCTATCAAACGCAGCCCTGGCATGGTCTGGGGCCCCTAATTCCTCCCCACACCATTTGGAGTAGGCAGATGATAAAGCTCTGTGCCGATAACCACATTGAACTGGCTTTGTCGTGTCTCCTGCCTCCTTAGGTCCGCTACGCAACCTGGAGCATCATCATGGACTCAGTGGTGCCATCTGATAAAGGCAACTACACCTGCATCGTGGAGAACAAATATGGGAGCATCAACCACACCTACCAGCTCGACGTAGTGGGTGAGAAAGGCTGAACTGGGCAGAGGGTTAAGAAGGGAAATTGGAAACGTATGTCCCTGGGAAACCAGTGATGCAAACCATAAATGTAGCACAAGGGGTCATGGCTGTGCAGAGGACGGGGCTCCCTTGAGGTCTTATTCTGTTCAGCAGCGCCTCTCTGGCAAGCAGGCTGCCTGCCTTTTCAACAGCTTGTTGGCCACCGGAACGATTCTGCTCCCCTTCCGCTGTAGCCGTGCACATGACATTCTGCAGCCCAGGGATGCTCTTGTAGGGCTCTGGGTGGGGATTGCAGAGGCTGACTCGAAGACTGGGGAAACAGTGGCAATGCTGGGAACCTGAGCTCAGGGACTGAGGCCCCAGTTGGGAGAAAAGTGTTCTGGGTCCAGGACAAGAGAAACCTTAGCACATCCCTGTGGAAAGGAATTGCTCAAAGCTCTACAATTAGCTCTAGGCACCTCGCTGTATGTGGCGTTTGGAATTGGTGACCGTTGTCAGATTTCAGCCCACCTCTCAGGTGAGGTGTCAGCTGGTTGCTGTCTCCTCTTTGGGCCCATGTCAGGACTTGAGCTGTTATCCCAACCGGACACTGGAGGGCAGTCCTGGGGTGGGGTGGAGTTCTGCACCGCTGCTTAGCCTGAGGCACTGGAGCGAGTCCTTTCCAGCCGGCTGCAGGCCAAGAAAAGGTTGGATCTTGTGGGTCAACAAACATGTGGACAAGGGGGATCCAGTGGACATAGTGTACTTAGATTTCCAGAAAGCCTTTGACAAGGTCCCCACCAAAGGCTCTTACGTAAATTAAGTTGTCATGGGATAGGAGGGAAGGTCCTTTCATGGATTGAGAACTGGTTAAAAGACAGGGAACAAAGGGTAGCAATAAATGGTAAATTTTCAGAATGGAGAGGGGTAACTAGTGGTGTTCCCCAAGGCTCAGTCCTAGGACCAATCTTATTCAACTTATTCATAAATGATCTGGAGAAAGGGGGAAACTGTGAGGTGGCAAAGTTTGCAGATGATACTAAACTGCTCAAGATAGTTAAGACCGAAGCAGACTGTGAAGAACTTCAAAAAGATCTCACAAAATGAAGTGATTGGGCAACAAAATGGCAAATGAAATTTAATGTGGATAAATGCACATTGGAAAAAATAACCTCAACTATACATACAGTATGATGAGGGCTAATTTAGCTACAACTATTCAGGAAAGAGATATAGGAGTCATCGTGGACAGTTCTCTGAAGACATCCATGCAGTCAAAAAAGCAAACAGGATGTTAGGAATCATTAAAAAAGGAGTAGAGAATAAGACGGAGAATATCCATGCTATGCCCACATCTTGAATACTGCGTACAGATGTGGTCTCCTCATCTCAAAAAAGATATACTGGCATTAGAAAAGATTCAGAAAAGGGCAACTAAAATGATTAGGGGTTTGGAACAGGTCCCATATGAGGAGAGATTAAAGAGGCTAGGACTTTTCAGCTTGAAAAAGAGGAGACTAAGGGGGGATATGCTAGAGGTATATAAAATCATGAGTGGTGTGGAGAAAGTGAATAAGGAAAAGTTATTTACTTGTTCCCATAATATAAGAACTAGGGGCCACCAAATGAAATTAATGGGCAGCAGGTTTAAAACAAATAAAAGGAAGTTCTTCACACAGCGCACAGTCAACTTGTGGAACTCCTTGCCTGAGGAGGTTGTGAAGGCTAGGACTATAACAGGGTTTAAAAGAGAACTGGATAAATTCATGGAGGTTAAGTCCATTAATGGCTATTAGCCAGGATGGGTAAAGAATGGTGTCCCTAGCCTCTGTTTGTCGGAGGGTGGAGACGGATGGCAGGAGAGAGATCACTTGATCATTGCCTGTTAGGTTCACTCCCTCTGGGGCACCTGGCATTGGCCTCTGTTGGTAGACAGGATACTGGGCTGGATGGACCTTAGGTCTGACCCAGTGTGGCTGTTCTTACGTTGTTATGTTCACTTCCCCAAAGGAGGCTGGGGTGTTGCAGCCTGGCGGTGAGTTATACCCGAGCACAGCGTCACAGTCAGCGAGCTCCCAGTGGCTGTCTTACCTCTGGGAGGGGAATGCAAACCCCAGTCTGACTAATCCAGGAAGGCACCCAAACGCCTCCAGTGAGGGCTCCCAGCAGGGTGAAGAAGAACCTGCGGGCCTCGCAGTGCTCTGAGCCAAATGCAAAGCCCTTTTCATCAGCTCAGCTTCCCCTCCACAAGCTCCTTGCCTGTATGGGTCTGCTCCCTTGCATTACAATTCAATCAGTGACCTCCCCCAGTTTCTAAACCTGCAGGTGGGCAAGAGAGCTTGTTTGTGGAATTGTTGTTACTCGGTGGCACTCGGATACTGCACTGCCAGGAGCTACATAAGCACCTAGACAGTTGGATGGACTCTGCTTCCCTCTTTTAATTGTCACTTGCCCCAACTATAATCAGACTCATCTCTTCTGTCTCCCGAGAGCTCAGCTTGTCTCCCTTGGGGGATGGGAGGGATGGCCTGGCCTCAGAGCTGGTGGTTTGGTTTTTAGTTTTGTTTTTTTAAATTTTAGTTAAAATAATTTTGTCGTCCAGACAGAACCTTTTTTTTTTTTTTTTTAATCACCATATGAGCCTTAATTCCCAGCTGGGAAGGCTAGTCTGTGCAGTTGCACATGTGGAGCTGCTCTAAATGCCAGTAAATGAACCATTAAAAATGTGATTTAATTTGATTACACTGAGCAAACTGAAGGGAATAGTCAGCAGTGGGAACAAAGGGGTTTCTTAATGCTCACTCACCGCAGTGGCAGCCTCTTTGTTAATCGGCTAGGTCCTCATTGGGTTTGTTTGACCTTTGACCTCGGATGAATAGGTAGCCATGTTTATCCCCCTCCCCCACGTTCCCTGACAAGAATTTCACCTGTCTGTGCCCCCTCCCCACTTTGCAAACGCTCGGTTTCTGTTTATGCTGGGGAGGGTGATCCGCCCCATTCACCACACAGTGCACTGGTGGCTGTTCTCTGGAGCAGCGGCATTTCCTCCAGCTTCTGCTGGCCCCAGGAGCAAACCAGGGGTTCTCTCGGTCTGGCCTTTCGCCTGATCCTTTGCTTGGCTTCAGGCCCAGGAGGGCATTGGGGGGAGAGTCATCTGTGTGGGGCTACGATGCCCTCTTGTCCATCCTTGGGAAGGAAAGGTCTCCTCCCTGCTTGATTTCCCTTTGCCCTTTTGTTGTAAGACTGATGGAATGGAACTGCCCTCTGCGCCGAAAGTCACTAATCAGAACTGGTTGGGTGGCTTTTTTAGTTTGGTTTCATAAGGGGCTTTTGGGGCCCCTGTTGTTGGAAATCCCTTTGGAGGTTAGTGGCTAGCCCTGCCCCTAGGAGCCCCATGTGAATCCTTCCGTGCAATGCCCCAGCTCAGGAAGGCTTGGTCACCAAGTATCCAGGCCCGGCCCCATGCACTGACAGCTACAATGCAGTATAGTGGCACTTCCATTTCATCCTGGCTACATATGGGAAAAGGGACCCAATTCCAGCCAGGTGGCAAGTGGCAGGAAATCCCAGACACCCAGCACTGAGTGCAGTGAGATCTCAGCTGGAATATCACCAGCCAGACTCCAGGCAGATCCTGTCATCTTCTCACTCCTGTCTGGTCCAAAGCTAATCCTTTGCCCACCTTCTGCTTTCAAGGGGACACATGTGATGGCACTGCCAGTGCTGCTCCATTGGAGGGACTGTTCCTTGCGGGCCTGGCTATCAAGGCAATGAGCGAACACGGAATCATAAAATCAGCCACCACAGCTCTTGCTGCTCAGAACTGCTAGTGCTTGATGTATTTCATCTCCTCTGTGCTGCTGTTCCCTTGCTGGAGGAGAGGCAAAGCCTGGGCTCTGATGCAGACTTGGTTTGCAGGCAAAGGGCTAGAGTCAGAGGGAATATCTGTGGTGGTAGGAGCTGCATGTTAGTGAGTGTGCTTTGCACGCTAGAGGATGGGTGGTGAAAGCAAAGTGTGCATAGGAGAGCAGGCCTCAAATCCCTACAGTGTCCGCATTCCCACTTGCTGCAATGGTTTACCAGCATTTACCTTGTATCCCATTGCAATCAGGCCCATAGTCTCCTCCATCCCCTTTCTTCCAAGAAGCTTCACTGAACAGAGGCCACCATTACCTCCGCACAGTGTCCGTACGTGGTACGTATCTCCTTCCGATATACACCTGTATTCCCTGCCAGCCTCGTTCTCCTGCCTTTGCACCCTTCCCAGGTGGAAATTCAAGTGTGGAGGGAGCCACAGTGAGCCAGGCTGGCTTCCAGGTGCTACCTGCAGTATCTCTAGGCACCTGCTAGGGTGGCTGCTGCATTGGTTAGAAGCACGGGCCTGTCCTTGACAGCTCCCACCAGAGCTGGGGCTCTAAATCATCAGCTTTGTCCTTTCTTTCCCCCCTTGTCAGAGAAACCAACTGTCGCTTGGCCTCTTCCTAACTCCCTCCTCAGTGATCAGCCCTGGCTGTAAACCTCCAGCTAGGCCTCAAGCGGCGCTCGGGACAGGAAACAGGCTGAGGCCTGCTCGCATCGTCAGAGAGGGCACTGCAGAAAGTGTGCAGTGTAATTCAAGGCGGATGTGAGTGCAAGCAGAGGGGAGCTCTTGGCAGGGGCTGCGCCGGTCCTGTGATATTTACTTCGGGAACTGGAGTATGATTTTAGGATACAGGGGGCCGCTCGTCAAGGTTCCTTAGCGAGAGGGATTAGAGAGGAAGGCAGCCGGTGAAGCTTTCCCTTCGTATTTTTAATAATTGACTGGCTGGGATGAAAAAGATCTTGGCTCCAGCCGCTCGCCATGAAAAAATAACCCCTTAATCCCTGTGTTGTCACCTCCCGAGTGAAGATGCGAAGGCAGTGGCTGGCGGCAGGGCCTTTCCCTGCTGCTGCCATGTGCCTAACTCTCTTTGTTTCTGGGAAGCTGAATTCGCTTCGAATCCACATCTGTCTTGTTCATGCTTGCCTGCTTTCTGACCCTCAGCAGCACGAGAGAGAGCAGGGGACTGGGACTGTGTCCCTGCCCGCATACGGGCTTGGGTTAGGGCCTACTTCGTGCTCTGGCTGAGCGTGGCGGTTTTGTTCTGGAGGCTGGGGGCAGGCCTGTGTTTTCAGTAGCTCTGCGTTGCCTCACTTGTATTGTTGGCCCATAGAGTGAGGTTATGGGTCATGCTGCTCCCAGGGCTCTGGGCTGGCCTCTTGTCCTGTTACCGTGGTCTGTCTGTCTGTCTTACGGTTTTATACTGCCATCCATCACCTGGGCATCTGACCACCTTCCATGTAAAATCAATAGCAAAGTTGAGTGGACTTCAGGGATCTCTGGCACTTCTACTTCTGCCTCCTCTCACTTTGCACACACAGAAGAGGTGTCAAAAAGTAGCTACCTAGGTAGATTTAAATGGCCTGCTTCCACCAATAGCCAGACACCAGGTCAAACCCGCCTGATAATTAACTAGATCCCTATGGGCCCAGTCCAGTGGGCAGCAAGCTCTTCCCAGGCGGCGGGAGAGGAAGCAAAAGAGGGAGTGATGCTAAATACTCTATGCCTCCACTGCTGTGCTGTCACTCAGGAGGTGCTCTCCCCTATCTGAGCTCTCGAGCAGGCTCTGGGAGGAGTGCGTTGCGTGGGGGTGGGGGTGGGATGCAAGTTTGGAACAGGGGGTGGACAGAGACATAGCCAATGATGTGCTAAGACGTCTTTTTATGTAGAATCCCAGCCACGAGTCCTCATCAAGTAATAGAATCTACAGGGTTGCAAGCAGCATTGTAAAAAATGTAGCCAAGAAAAGATAATTTCTCTAGCAAAGTGTATGTGTGTGAGATTGAGAGCGATGTCCAGGTCACCCAGAGCTGCTTTTTAGTAGCCCGCTGGACTTGGCGACCTGGTTTTGTGAGACCATCCCCTCTCTTGCCATGTCTTGCAGAGAGATCACCTCACCGGCCCATCCTCCAAGCTGGGCTGCCCGCTAACAAGACCGTGGCCCTGGGCAGCAATGTGGAGTTTGTGTGCAAAGTTTACAGCGACCCACAGCCCCACATCCAGTGGCTGAAGCACATAGAGGTCAATGGCAGCAAGATTGGACCCGATAACTTACCCTACGTGCAGATCCTGAAGGTAACGTCTCATTCTGGGTGGGCCCGTTTGGTTTCCTTTGCAGGATGAGCTGGGAGGTAGAGATGAATTGGGGGAGGAAGCCATTTGGGATGGAACTGGCATATCAGGAACGGGGCAGAGGGATGATGTTTGCTACCATTCAGACTGGGTTAGATATCAGTCTCCTGACCAGCTGAGCCAAGACGATGGGACATTCAGAGCCTTCTCCTGTTCTCTCCTCCCTGCAAAGCCTGGAGCAGAAGATAGTGGGTGGGTAGGACAGGAAGGTGCTGGTCTTTTCAGCAGAATGCGGATGAGAGATGCCCTCCCCGAAGCACCAAGTTGGACTAAATACATTGGTGTAGAGTGATGAGGGGAGCAGAGAGTGGGGTTGTCTTAACTGGCCCAGGAACAGACTGTCAGTGAAGCATTCAGTGGCCCTTGGATCTGCATGCTCAGAGATGCAGCGGGCTGGGGGAGGGTCACTCCTATTCCGTGAATTGTTATTTTTAAAATAGCGAATGTAGAAAGCAAGATAATAGCTCAGGTGAGCCCGGCTCCCTTAGCCTCCACCACAGGCTTGGAATCCCACTTCAAGAGAGCCAAGTTGCTGCACAGCAGAGAGCAGAAGCAGCTGATGCAACCCTGCCTTGTACACGTCTCTCTGCTGTGTTGTACCTAACACCAGTCTGTGCCACCTCTTAAAGCAACTCACCGTGCTCTTTATCCAGTGGTTTCATGGCCACCTTGGTACCCCACCCTGAATCTGTTCCTTGTAAAGCAGGGCATGTTCATTCATCTGAGAGCTCTGGGGGTGCCTGTGTGTTAATTCAAAGGGAGGGGAGAAAGGTTGTGCTGTTGCTGACTTCCTGCACTGGTCACCAAATTGTCATAAGCCAGTGCATCGGTCAGCTGTTTCAATGCACAAGCCCTTCTTCGTTAAACCTATAGGTACCTCCGGGCTGTGTGTGTCTGGCTTGTTATCAGACCCTTGCACTGCTGCAATCAGACACCACCACTGCTTGATATGGGAGATGGGGCACAGAGGACTTGCGCTAGTCGCTCCTTGATTCGGCTTCTGGGCAAGGCACTGATGATGTGATTTATGTTGATCTTGGGGCTGCAATGTCCAACTGTGTCAATGTGACTCCTGTGTTGTTGGTTTGTTCTAGCACTCAGGAATTAATAGCTCTGATGCGGAGGTGCTGACCCTGTATAATGTGACAGAGGCCGAGAGCGGGGAGTATATTTGTAAGGTTTCCAATTATATTGGCGAGGCTAACCAGTCTGCGTGGCTCACTGTCACCAGACCCATGGCAAAAGGTAAACTGAAGAACACCAACTGGGATCTTACTTGGACAGTCAGTCCCTAGTGGTGGAAAACAAAACTCTGGGCTCTCTTGTTTCTGCTATATTTCTGGTGCCACAAGCCATGGAAAAATACTCGCAGTGGCCAGTTTAGTTTTGTGCTCTGTGTCGCTTGCCCGCCTTCCCCTCCTGGATGTTTCTCCCCTGCGCGCTCTCACTGTATTAGCAAAACACATTGGATAGGTGCATCTAAACCATCTCAGCATCTTCCCGGTGAAACACAAGCTGTCACTTCTCGCTCCAGCTGCGTCTTTTCCAGCGCATCTGGGCTTGAGATCTTTGCTGAGTTAGATCCCCTCCAAAATAAAGACGTGATTCAGCCATATTTGCTCATGTCTCCTTGCTTTGAAACCTCGATCTATGCACCAGATCTGACTGTGACAATACAGTGTTGTGTTCTCCCCTCCATCTCACAATCTGTCACCTCCCTACCCAAAACCCACTCCTTCAGCTATGTTGTCTTCCATCATGTTTCTCTGCAATCCCATTGCCTCCCCTTGTGCAGTTTTGTCGCATGAAACTAAGCCGGCCCCTTCTTCCTGAGGTCCATTTTTCCATGCAGCCCATCACCAGCATGTTCAGATGGGCAGGAAATTCAGTTTGGTGAAGGGTTTTAACAAACATCTCCTTAGGTCAGCCTGGATCAAAGGTCGTCCTAAGGGTCTCTTTAACAGGTCTACAGTGGTCTCTCTCTGCTACCCGGGGGTCTGGCAAATGAGACACCAGGGCACGTTCCTCCCCCCTCCTCCACCTTGGTTCCTAGAAGATCTCATGTCGTTTGCTTGTCCGTTTTTTGCTTCCATTTGTTTTCTTCTAGACGGCTGGAGTTAACACAACAGACAAAGAAATGGAAGTCCTTCACTTAAGGAATGTCTCATTTGAGGATGCTGGGGAGTATACATGTTTGGCGGGTAATTCTATTGGGATCTCCCATCACTCTGCATGGTTGACAGTTCTCGAAGGTACATACTCCTCTTTCTGCTGTCCTTTCCCCACCTCATTTCCATATCTGATTAACTATGCATTGCAGCCTGGGAGAGAGCCTGGGCTTTCCCTTTCCTCCCCACCCTGAGGAAAGCACGGAGCCTGCCAGTCAGTTCTTCCACGCCTAGACACCCTGCTTCCCCAGCAAGGACAGTGCTCTCAGCCACTCTGCCCTGGTGACAAGTTAGGACTTAACCCGTCCCCAGGGTGTCTGATGCTGCACCTCCCTGTGCGGCTCCTGCTGGTGAGAATCCAAAGCAAGGAGGTAATTTAATGCTGTCTCCCACGCTGGAGCTGGCAGAAGCGTGTGCCCTCTCTGCTTGGTGCCAGGGCCCTGCCGCTCCCCACCTTGGGACGGTTCAGAATTGGTGGCCATGCCCACCCGCTCTCTCCCTGGCCGAGGCAATGCATATCTCTGATTTACGTGTAACTGGTAGTTTAGTCTGACTAGAACAGGCCGGTTCTGTCCTCTCAGGCAATGCCAGTGTTTCCCATTCCCTGTGTCCCCACACCAGCTGACCAAAGTGCCGATGCCTTAGCCCAGGGCGATAAGTGTTTCTAGGAACCACCCAGGCCTCTGGCTCCCAAGCGGCTGCCCCTTGGTTTCAGTGGAAGAGGGGATGCAGCGGGTGTCCTGGGTGGCGGTGTCACAGTGCCACATGGCAGCATCTGGAGGGAGTTTGGGAGCGGGGATTGCAGCCTATGGAGGCAGAGGAGCTCTCAGGCCCTTCTCGCCAGCCCCAGGGCAGCACGGACTGGTTCTAAAGCCATCGTGAGTGGAAGCGCTGGGCCTTTGATAGTGAGGTGAAAGAAGAGGACCATGGAGGAGGTTCCTGTTCCCCTTTGTCCCCCGAGCCCTCACAAATACAACTAAGTTAACCAATAATAAATTGGGGAAAGTGGTGGGTCAGCTGCAGTGTCCATGCCTCATGCTGCTGTCTCCCCCTTTCCTGCCCCCCACACTGACCCCCTGTGGCAGTTTGAGCATCAGTAGCCCTGGCCTTGCCCTGAGGAGGAACCTGGCCCCTGGGTGCTGGGGTTGCAGTGACAGGTGCTATTTCCTCTGCATGAGCCCTCTGCGGGCAGGTTGTGCTCCTGCTCTGGCATGGGTCTGGCTCAGCCATGCCCTGTGCATGCTGCTTCCCTTTCCCTGACAAGGCCTGATAACCGGCAGCTGCAGGAAGTTTTTGGGGTGTGCCTGGTGGTGCTTTTCATACAAAAACTTTCTCCGTTATCAGCCACTTCTCCCTTGTCAGACCTGCCCCGTTCAGAGATCTGGGATCTGAACAGGAGATGGTGGCTGCTTCTCTGCAGTGGGGTATAGCACAAAAGACTTGGACTCCCTCTAATGCCTTCTCTGAGGCTCTCTGCTTTTCTCGGGGGGGAGGGCAGGGCTGGAGGGACTTGTGTCTTAATGAACTGCAACTCCAGTGTCCTCACCGACCCGGCTGTGGTGCCGTGCGTAATACACACCACCTGGCTGCGACTGCACCGAAACTGTTCCTGAACTTCCACCACTCTCGCTGCGACTCAGCCAGGGCTTTGCTAGGAAAGAGGGGTCCTGCTGCAGTTCAGTCCCTGGGGGAGGGGGCAGGTTTTGTCTCCTGATGAAATGAAACTCTCTTTAAGGGGCTGCTAGGGACCATTTCAAAAAAGAAAACAACCCAAGCCCCTGTGGTAGTTTTTTTTTAAATGCCTGTGACTCCTGTTCAAACTGTTTGCAGTCTCACAAGGACAGTGTTTTATTTTGGCCTGTCCCAGCATTGTTCCTGGTAATTTCCCCTAGAAATCTACAGACCCAGTTCAGACTGGATAGGAAAATCCTCAAAGGTGCATGTCCCCGAATCCCTTCCTGCTCTTACCCACCACGAACGGAAAGGGAGTGTCCCCAAGCCAGGCCTGGGCCATGCCCCTCTGTACATGCTGCTTTGCAATGCTTGCATGGGTTAAAATGAAGTCGATACCATCCCCAGAAGGATCCCTGGATGCCCAGCACAGCCTCTTGCTCCCCTAACTATGGGGGGGAGGGGAGAGGGAGGGCTCTGCAGCTGCGCCTGCTCAGTCTTGTGATGGCCTAATGAGCACAGCTGGGCCACATCAGGCAGGGGCCGGCCACAGGGCCGAGGAAGCTAGCAGGCCTGTTTCTAAGCTCAGCAGCACGCTGCTCAATGCGGATGCCTGTGGATTCTCTGCCTTTCTGTGCTTGCCATACTCCAAGCCCTGCTCCAGCCTAGATTGTGCCCTGCACCCGGCCTTGTTCCAGTCCTGTCCCAGCCTCACTTGTAGCCCTGCTCCTGCCTTCCCTGATTCCAGATCATCTGGTTCTGATTCCCGACCTGCTCTGGCATTATGGCTCTGGCATTCAGACTCTGATTCTGACTCCTGCCCTGACTGCCCCTGACCCAGTCTCCAGCCACTAGCCAGGGACCCAAGGGAGGTCCCAGAAGTTCTCAGCCCAATATATCTACCCACTTTTATGTATGTTTGTAATTCTCATTTAATCCCAGCTCCTTAGAGGAGGTTACAGCCCTGCCTCCTCTCGCTACTACACTCTCAGACACGTGCATTTGTGACCTCTCTGGGCGGAGGGGCTGCATTGCCTGGCCATTTGGTCTCAAGTTCCCTCAGCTGCTTCTTTCCCACCAGCCAACATCTGCTTATGGTGGGGTGGGGCTGTGGGGGGAAACGTGGCCTTTTACATAAAGGTTTGTGCTCGTTCCTCGTGTCTCTCCAAGCTCTGGTTGGCTGAGGACCAGTGTGGCGAGGTGGCTCGAGAACACCACACGGTCACTCGTGTGCACAGAAATGCTGGGGCAGTAAGAAGGTGACTGGCCTCGGCTGGTCCCTGTTGCACGTTGGGCTGTGTGTCCTGTTCTGTTTAGACAGGGTTCAGATCCCAAGATCGCTGGAGCCAGGAGGTTTGCCTGGTTTGGACTCAGCTGTGCTTAGAGTCTCTCTGGGTCGGGATGGGAGGAATGGCCCATCCCAATCTCTGTGGGTGGGCATCGCTCCCCCCGTTCTAACACACCGCCCCGCGAAGGATTTGCAGTACTAATGCCTTGTTCACACTGACCCAGCTATTGAAGACAGGCCGGCCATGATGACCTCGCCGCTGTACCTGGAGATCATCATTTACTGCACGGGGGCCTTTCTCATCTCCTGCATGGTGGTGACCGTCATCATCTACAAGATGAAGAGCACCACCAAGAAGACCGACTTCAACAGCCAGCTGGCCGTGCACAAGCTGGCCAAGAGCATCCCGCTGCGTAGACAGGTAACAGAAAGTAGATAGGGGGTTTGTTTGCACATACTGCCTTTCCTCAGAGCCCCTGCTGCCTGCCCAGCAATGCTACCCTGACCGCCCATCCTGTCTGAGCTAGCGCAGGCCAGTGGCACTAACAGCCAGGGGAGGATCCTCTCTCTCTGGGGGTCAGGAGGAGGAACGAAGGGGAGGGGAACATGTTATTTGAGCGGCGGGGACTGAAGTGCAATCTGGATTGCTTGCAAAGCAAAGCCTCAGAGTAGGGGGTGTGGGTGGGCTTGCTAAGAGGGTTGCAGGTGGATTGGGTTAAACGCCAAGCTGATCTCTTGCCATGTTTCTAAGCTACAAAACCTCTTTAAACCCCCCAATTCTCTAAGTCAACAGACAACCACCCCTCATATACACTCTCAGGCATGCCGCTCACTAGAGAGACAAGGCGCGTGGGGTAGTATCTTTTATTGGCTCAGCTTCTGTGGGTGAGAGACACGCTTTCCTATCCCATAGCTCTCCATCAGCTGTCCACTTAACGTCTTCACTTGACCCATGTCCAAATCTCCCAGCCATGCCTCTGGTTGGGCCCCGTTCTCCCTTCCCCAGGAGTAAGCCTGGTTGGTGTGGTCGGATGACAGATCTTCCCCTGGTCCAGCCAGACTGCTGCGATCCAGAGAGCTGCCATTCCCAGTGCCGCACCTGAGCAGGATCTCCGGGGCCTGGTTGATTATGGTCCCTGGGGAAGTGTGTCCATGCAGCAGTGTGGAATTTCTTAGCTTGGGCCGGAAAGGGAAGAAGAATGAGTCAGAAAAGCCAGTGTGGCGAGGGGCAGCATGAGATGGGCACAGGGGTGGGGGCAAGTGGGCAGACTGTAATGATGGCTTTAAAAAAAAATTCCCCTAGCCCAAAAATATCTGTTCTCCCCTAGTGTTGTGTCCCATCTTTACCACAACATGTGCTAGTGGAAAAGGCACAGGATGAAGAGCCGGGGCTTTTATTTCCAGCTTGGTCATTAACCTGCTCTGTGACCTTGGGCAAGTCCCCTGCCCCCCTCTGCCTCAGTTTCCTTACCTGCAATCTGAGGCTCATGGTGCGTCCCCTCTGGTATAAGGCACATAGAGGTCTGTGGATGGAAAGGGTGTAGAAGGGTTGTTATCAGCAGGCTGTTTAAACGTGGCTGCCAAGATGTGCCACGTCAGATCTGGTTCCAGTTCACTAGAGCATGCGCAACCTGTCTCTGGAGCCGGCTCACCTGCGGGGCTTGAACCTGGGGCCCCCTGGCACAGACAAGCCCTCACCTCTCGAGCGAACAGGCCCTTTAGCACTGCACCAAATAAGAATAATTCCTGTCCTGTTAGAAACAGTGACTTGGGGCTGTCCAACCCGAGGCCCCCGTGGGGGCCCAGCCACAAAGGCATGGGAAGCTGCACTTCAAAATGCATCTTGTTCCTGTACTTCTGTGCTTATTCCTTTGTTCCTTGCTACAATCAAGGAGGTCCTAGGATCTGGGAGTGGGGCGGGAGGGGCCCTTCTCTGTATATGGGGGGTGGGAGCAACCCTGAGCAGGCGCCTCTGTGAACCTTCCCCTCTTCTCTTGGCGTTTACGGCAGGTCAGTAGGGTGATGGGGGGGATCTGGAAGGGTTTATGGCAATTTAATATTTGACGGGGGGAGCGTGGCCTACACACTGAGTGGCTGGAAGGGCTCCATGGGCCGTAGATTTTACGATATCAACACAGCCTAGAGGAAGTTAATTAGAAATAATTTAGTCCCACTCCATGTTGGAGTAATGCTAGGGGGGCCAGGATAGCAGCTAGATCTGTGTAGAACGCCGTGTTCTTCCTCTGGCGTGCAAACTGGGGGGGTTCTACACTGGGTTAGCTTTTTGGAGGGTGTCCTTGGTCTTTTCCTCAGTCCCGTGTCACAAGCCAACACCTTGTAATCAAGTCTGAAGCTCCCTGCTAAGCCCTCACCTAGATCAGCTGAAGGGGTTTGCTGCAGAGCAGAGAGAGCCCGTTACCTCCAGGGGCTGAGCGTGCTGCTCCTCCAGCACTAGGAAATGGGCGACCAAGCCCAGGAATCAGACCAGTTCGGATGGTGCAGTACAGGGCACAAGATCAGGGGTGACTCAGTTGGTCTGAGAGCTGATGTTCCTGTCCCTTCTGCTGCACCTGGGGAAGAGGGGAAAGGGGTCTGCGTCTGTGTCCATGTCCATTCTACGGCAAAAGAAGTAGTTGGGTAGAGCAGGGAAGTGGGAGCCAGGACTCCTGGCTTCCGTCCCTGGCTCTGCCACCTCAGGCAAGTCACAGCATCTGTAACTTGAGGATAACAATTCCAACCTCCTCCCAGGGGGATTGTGAGGCGTCACTGGTATTTGTAAAGCACTTTGAGGTGCCTAGAGAAGGGCCAGGCCCCTGCATGCTGCAGCAGATTCAGTACCCGAGAGAGAGGGCTTCCTCCACCTCCAGCAGGTAACTAAAGCACTTTGGTCGGCAGCTCCTCTCCTTACCAGAACCAAGCATGTCCCCACCCCAGGTGCTTCCTGAAGGTAACCCACTGTCCCTTGGCTCTCCCATTGCAGGTGTCTGCAGACTCCAGTTCCTCCATGAACTCGGGGGTGATGCTTGTCAGGCCCTCGCGGCTCTCCTCCAGTGGTACTCCAATGCTGGCAGGCGTCTCGGAATACGAGCTTCCCGAAGACCCTCGGTGGGAGCTCCCCAGGGACAGGTGATGCACTCTCTCACGCCAGGCTCTACAGAGAGGCGAGCCCGGCCTTTCTGTAGCTATCTGGCTCCTGCCTCTGATTGCAGTTCCTCCACAGCCTGATCCAAATGCTACTGAAGTCAAAGGAAAGGCTCCTGCTGGGGTCAGCAGGAGCTGGATCAGGCCCTTAGAACATCATGTCCCTTAATTATGCTAATGGAGAGGAGGACTCGTGGCTGATGTGTTCCTCCCTGAAACAGCCATTTGGGAGCGTTGCCCTCATGGTGAGCATATGCTCCCAGGGACCTATGTGCATCTCCCTCCTACCCTTGCTGCTTCCAGACCAGCAGCAGGGAGGATTGCGCATCTCCATGTGCCTGTTCTGCTGTGTCACGTCTGAAATGGGCTTCAAATACCCAAGAGAAATGACTGCTAGGTTTGCACCTTCCTGTTGATAAACCCCTCCGTGAAACCTCCGCCCCTCTCACTCCCCCAGCCGCTGCAGGTGCTCAGAATATTCCCAGCCCTGCGGAGAGATCAACCCCCACACTCAAATCTACAGAAGGTGAGGTCTTCCTGGAACATGAATCGATCTCTCTCCAGCAGCCTTAGCTGCACTGCATTGATTACAAGCTTCTCCTGAAGCTGCTGTTTTCTAATTGTATAACTCTCCATTAGAACACATCCTGATATGCAAAAAAAATCCATGCACCCTGAGCTGTGCTGGGCTCCTTAGCCCGCAGATAGACTCCTCCAGCCTGCAAAGGGCATTACGTGCGTTCCTGCTTAAAGCCTTGCTGGAGTCTGTGCTGAAGTCACTGGGGCAGTGTCACCCACACAACGTCCTCTCCCAGTCCCACGCATTCCCATCAGGAACTTGCCTCCAGGGTGGGACTTTCCCCTTTGCCTCAGTGCAGCCGCGGTTTTCCAAAGGCACTCTGTCTTATGCCTGCAACTCTGCCACCGGGACGGGGGAGGCTGCTGGGGGGCATGGCGTGGATCCGGAGGTTGCTGTCTAACTGCTCCCTGTTGGAAGCTGACACCTTGGAAAGTGCCAGCTCTCCTGGGATGATGTCTGAGGAAGGAAAACCACAGTTGGGAGCAGTTAAATCTCTAGATTTTTGCTACTTTGAACAAAAAGTGAACGTTTGGCCAGGGCTGTGTGGTGTCTGCTCCTGGATGGGAGGCAGGGTCTTTGAGCCCTACCAGGACAACTTGGTCTGGGGGTCCAAACAGGCCCAGTGCCTGGAATTCACCAGGGTCCCGTTAGCTTGGAACCAAGCAGAGCATGATGCTTCAGAGCTGCCCAACAGTCCTGGAGACTAGCTCTGTGCCAGGAGACTGGTGGGAACTTTCTCTTTGCAGCTGGATTGGATGCCACTCTGGCCAGTCTGACACAGCGTTGTATATTATGCTAGTAGCTGTCTCTCAGGCAACCCTCTTCCCCAAGCATGTTACCACCTGGCTCTGTGCTGCACTTGGGGTATGTCTCGATGCCCTGCCCGTACCCAGGGCGTATTTTTTCAAATAACCAGTGTGATCCAAAGGGGAACAGGGAGGGGGACTTTATGCTGAATGTTGCTAGTTGGGGAGCGATGCCGTCATAAGCAAGTGGCCACAGAAACATCAAGACACCCCCTGTGTCACATTGTGTCTGCCTGCCTGCAGATAGGAGCTGCATTCTTTCTGCAGAGTTACCTCTTGTGTCCTGTTCTGTGTGAGTGTCTCTCTCTCTGCAGACATGAGCTGTATCCTTCCTCCTCTGTTTTACCTTCTTCTCTCCTCTCATCTAGGCTCATCCTGGGTAAGCCTCTGGGTGAAGGCTGCTTTGGGCAGGTGGTTCTTGCTGAAGCCATCGGCCTGGACAAGGACAAGCCAAACCGAGTGACTAAGGTGGCAGTCAAGATGCTGAAGTGTAAGTAGCGGCCATAGGCACCGCAGGGTTTTCCCCAGCTTTTAACCTCTCTGAGTTGGTCTTAGTTCAGGCTAGCATCAATCCTGCTGACTTTGGGAAATGTGCCTTGGGGTGGGGAGGCAGGGGGACTGTGCATGTTTGCTGGAGGCCTGGCCTGACCCAGCCCTGTGTTCCAGAAGGGCCTCCTCTCTCTTCTGACTCTGCGCTCCCAGCGGCTGTCCCAGAGCGATAGCTTGAGGCCCGGAGAATAGCCATGGCCAAGGGCTGCACAGCACTTCCTTGTACAGCCAAGGAATAGCCTTTCACACCCAGTTTGCTCTCTCCTCGAGCCAGCATTCGTTTATCCAGACCCTCTGCAGTTCAGCCCTGCAGCAGCACGTGCTGCCCAGCAAGAGCCTGGTGCTCCCCAGCAGCTGCTCTGATGGAATCACCCTGCACAGTGTAATAGCTTCTCCAGCAATCTCTGTTTTGAGTGACAAAAAGGGCAATAAAAACTGGTTGCTTCGTGGAAGGGGCCTGTAAATAAAGGTGTATGGGGATGCTGTGGGTGGTCCCTTAAGGCCGGAGAATGGAAAGTCTCTTGTACAGATTTCACTCTATCTGATCTACCTCGTTAATCTATGCCATGCTTGTCACTGCTGTCTGAGCGCCTTTCTCACTTGAGCTCCATCTCTGCCACTCCACCTGGGAGGTGGCTGGGGAGAAATACCCAACTCCTCAAGCCCTCCCAGTCCTGGAAAGGGAGATGAACCTGAGAATGCTGGTTTAGCTGTGAATACTGCAGCACTTCAGAGACGAAATTGTTCTGATGGGGCTACCGTGAGATACGCCTGTACGTACACAGTGCGAGCCCTCTGCATCTCTGCCAAGGAGGAGGACAGAGAAAACCAAGTCTGTAAATCTAAAGCTACCTAACGGATGCTGCTGCAGACTTAGTTCTAGGCCTCGCTTTAGCTTAACCCAGCCTGAACAAACATGACCTGTGCCTTTCTTTGTGCTTTAAGCTGATGCTACGGAGAAGGATTTATCTGACCTGATATCTGAGATGGAGATGATGAAAATGATTGGCAAGCACAAGAACATCATCAACCTCCTGGGAGCCTGCACTCAGGATGGTAAGTTTTCTGTGCATGGCTGAGACTCCAGCAAACTGCTTCTCTGCTAGGACAGCAAGAATGCTGGGGGTAGCGTGGGCCTCCAGGGTGAGGTTGTAGAGGTGGAAGGATACAGGGACTTTAATCCAGATGAGTTTTGAAAATGGTTGGCCATCCCAGAGCTGTCTGAATGGGCTAGTGCCCAGTGAATGGCAGGGATAGTGTCCCTAGCCTGTTTGCCAGAAGCTGGGAATGGGCGACAGGGGATGGATCACTTGATGATAACCTGACTCTTCATTCCCTCTGGGGCACCTGGCATTGGCCACTGTCGGAAGACAGGCTACTGGGCTAGATGGACCTTTGGTCTGACCCAGTATGACTCTTCATATGAAGACCAGGGGGAGTGTGTGGCTGGCAAGGAGGGACCTCTCCTGGCAAACACTAGTGGGGTCAGAGTTGTCTGGCCATTTCTAGAGTCTCTCTGTGTTTGGGCCTGAAGGAACAGAAGGCACACTGTGCCTGAAAGCCTCTGTGAGGTATTTGTGCAGGCACGGTTGTGCATATGCGCACGCACACAGCTCACTTGATATCGGCGGTGGGGAAGAGTGGAGCAGGGCAGTTTGTTTTCACATGGCTGGAGCTGGTCACAGAGTCCGGGGGTTGGATGAGTCACGTCACACCCAGCCTGTATGTGGGCCTGGGTTTGTTTTTGTTGTGTGATTTTCTGGCTTGGAGTGCGGCTGGCTCACCACAGAGCAGGAGCAGGGCCAGTTCTTCCCCTCACACGTCAGAGGAGCAGCTTCTGACTTGCCAAAGAAGTGGTATGTGTACGTGTGTGAGTGTGCGCTGGGGACATGGGGGAGTGTACGTACGCACGCAAGATGCCTGAGCTCTGTTCTGAGCAGAGACCTTGATTCCTTGCTGTGGGTCAGCTCCTGCAGGGTTCCCCTGTTTGAAACCCCTGCCCAAGCCCACAGGCACCCCTCAGACAGACACTTCGCAGTCATGGGGTTCTGAAGGGCTTGTGCATGTGCACAATACACAGCTTAAATGCCCATGCAGCCATGTGTCCTGTGCATCCAAGCCCAAAGACTGAGACGCTCGACTTTGTCCCCTCCTGTTTGCCTTAGGTCCACTCTATGTAATCGTGGAGTATGCGTCCAAAGGCAACCTGCGGGAGTACCTGCAGGCCCGGCGGCCCCCTGGCATGGAATACTGCTACAACCCGACCCACCTCCCTGAGGAGCAGCTCTCCTTTAAGGACCTGGTGTCCTGCGCGTACCAGGTGGCCAGGGGGATGGAATACCTGGCATCCAAAAAGGTGAGCAGTGGTTGCGAGCTCCATCCCTGGGGGAGCACTCGTAGAACCCCCGTCCCTCTCAGAGCCTGGGGAGCGCAGAGGAGTGGTGATTGGGCACCTCTACAGGCCTGGATCAGTCAATGGAGGCCCTGGGTTCCTAGTCTGAATTCACCCCAAGAGATTAAAACAGCCCCTGTGACTGAAAATTCAGGTGGTGCTTGGCTGGTCTGAGTCAAATGAGTTTGGGGCTCTTGATCCCAGGATCCCCAAACCCACCCCTGCAGCTGTCACTAACTGGCCCCTTTGCCACTGAAAGGCCAAGGGAGCCGTGAAGACTGAACTCCCTTCTCCCTCTAGAGGCCTGTCCCCAAACAGAGCCAAGGACTTTACCTGGGGCCTGTGAATGTCATCCTACCATCTGTCCGGGCTCTGTGGACAAGCAGCAATCTTAGCTGTTCAGGGCTGCGGATCTGGCCTCTTTCCCCAGCATGTTGTAAATTAAAAGCCAAGCAATACAATGGCACTGAGTCCGTCTCTGCACACTCCTAGCTGGAGCGGAAGTGAGGCTGGAGCGAAGGAGGTAATTACTGAAATGAAACCCCCGTTACCTGCATTCTGTCTGGAATCAGGACACGTTTATAATGCTTGAAAGATCACTCTAACAATGGTGGAGGAGCCCCGGCCCGCTGCACGTACATCAGCAGTAAGAGAAAGAGTCTCTAGAGATTCCCATCTTGCGTTGGCCAGAGAGGGAGTAGGGCTTGGCACCTGGCTCCCCCCTTGCTGACCGTGTTTTGTGCTCTGGGATCATGGCTGTGGCCCTTTGAAGGCTGGCGGGTAGTTCAGTGCAAGGCAGTGTCTTTGCTAACACGCCAGCCAATGCAGCAGAGGAACCCCCCGGCCTAACGGGATCTCCATTCTCTTCAGTGCATCCACAGAGACCTGGCTGCCAGGAACGTCCTGGTGACAGAAGACAACGTGATGAAGATCGCAGACTTCGGCCTGGCCCGGGACATCCACCACATAGATTACTACAAGAAGACGACTAATGTGAGTGGTGCATTGGGGGAAGGGGAATGTGCTGAAGCTCCGCTTTAGAGCTAGCAGGTTTTTCCTAAGGCCTCTGCCAATATTTATAGCTTTGCTGGACACTTTCTAGGGCGGTGTCTGTACCAGAGTCCCGAGCTCTCTGAGCATGGGCTGCCGTATACATAGAGAGAGATTCTCCTTGGTACTGTAATAGCAGAATGACGTCTGCCTGGTGGGCAACGTGCCCTCTGCTCCCTTCATTCTCCCCACAGCCTGCCCTCTCTCCTCGCCCTCTGCCTCCCACACAGCTCAGTTGCCATGGCAATGAGAAGGCTGTTCTATGTTCCCAAGGCAGATGAAGTCTTGCGGCTGTGAGAGAGAAGACCCAGAGTTTCTCCTCCTGGTGCCAAGCTCCCAAACACGTGTGATCATGGAACGCTCCCTGGCCTTTCTCACAAGAGTGACGGCACTAACCAGTTAGGAGAAAGGGGTTAGACAGCTGCCATTTCCGCCCCGGAGGAGGCTGCATTTTGGTGGTGGGTGATTGTCTGTAAAGCCCTCGGGGATGGAGCACTAGACATCGTCTGTCCCTTTTACCCAGGACGAAGGTCCCTCTTTGCCAAAGAGACTTGCCCAGCGTCGGTGTCATAACTCCCGTGCTGGCGTTGCCCAGGGTGCCATGTACTGAGGCTGGGTGTCTCTGTACAATATGTTAGCCTCCCCCCCTGTAACTGCATCACGCCTGCTTTTCCTCTGGAGGCTGAATTCAGGTGGGGGCTTTCCTGCATTCCAGGGTCGCTTACCAGTGAAGTGGATGGCACCGGAGGCCTTGTTTGACCGAATATACACCCATCAGAGCGACGTGTGAGTACCCCACCGCTCCTGACAGCCATGAGGAGGTCTCTGTGTTGCAGCATGGTCCTTGCATGGCTATGTGTGCCTAGGCACAATTCAAATGATAGGCTAGATTAGGGCCATCTGGGTTGTGGGAGGAGCTATACCAAAATCACTGTTCCAGGGAACTGTTTTTCCTCTCCCCACTCTCATGGATAACACCTGCCTCTCTCCAACATGCTGAGCGTTCTCCACTGCAAACAGATGTGCAGCTGGACTCCGAATGAAGCTCCATATCGCTGACCCATCCACACTGCTCTCCCAGCACACCTGCTGTATCACATCGTGGTGGGACTCTGTCTGCATGTCTCCCCTTCATATGTAACCATCGGCCTGCCAAGCAGCCTCTCCATAAGCCTCCTTTGTGTTGAGTATTTTCCCAAAGGTGAAAAGTCCCAGATGTGATTCATCTTAATCTAATGAAACAATAATTGTCATAAGCAGACACGATGTTTTGAGTCTAAATGATCTGGCAGAAGGGCTTGTTTGTCTTCCAAATGCCACTGAATTAGAGCTGCCAATCCCAGCTCTTCACTTTCCTGCGAAGATCTTTTAAGTCATCGAAAGCTTTTAAACTCTCTCCTGTCCGATGCCTTCCGACACCGAACATTTGGAGGCTACATTCTGCTCTCAGCTGCCTGCTGTGAGGCTGTCAAAGCCAGCCCGCTTGCGCTAGTGGAACTGGAAGCTGAATTTGGCACTTGGGCTAAGGTTTTTCACAAGAGCCCAGCCATTTTTGGATGCCCAGCCTGAGACATCTTGCAGGGGCCAGATTTTCACAGCGTGGGTGCTCAGCGTTTTCTGAAGAACAGGCCTCTTTAAGATATGTCAAATTGGACACCCCAAATCACTAATCACTTATGCAGACCATGGCCTTGGTGTCCTAACAAGGGGCAAGGCATAGTGCACTAGGACTGTGACTTACTTCCGCTGCGCTGGGTGGACCCAGTGGGTTGTGTTCTCAGTGGGTAGCACTGATGTTGTTCTTGTGAGCTAGTGATGCACACTCCTGGCACAGGCGTTCTCCCCTCTCTGTGTCTGCAGCTGCCCAGAGGAGCTATGTGTCAGGCAGAGGGATGGGTTGCAAGGTGGTGTGGTGGGAGCTGTGCCTTTTCGATACTGTGTTTTTGTGTCTGGAGCAGGTGGTCCTTTGGCGTGCTGCTGTGGGAGATCTTCACGCTGGGAGGCTCGCCGTACCCCGGGGTGCCCGTTGAGGAGCTCTTCAAGTTGTTGAAAGAAGGCCACAGAATGGACAAGCCCAGCAACTGCACCAATGAGCTGTAAGTGCAGCTCTCTGCCAGGGAGCAAAGCTCGGGTGGGGAAGGAGGTGCAGAGTCCTGACTGATGTTACCTGTCCCCTCCCCTGCTTTGTGCCAGGACCTTCACTGACAGATGAGTGTCAGGGGAAATTGATTTAGGGATTGTCAGCACATGACAGTTAATCCAGAATAAAGTAGGGTGTGAATTTAAAGCAGATTAACTGTTCCCAGATTAACTCCATGTGTGGACACCCTTATTCAGGAATTTGAGTGCCTCATTGTGAATTAGCTTAATCTGCTGGGGAAGTGGATTAAGCTAGTTTGGAATAATTGGGACTAACTCCCCGTGTGTAGACAAGCCCTTAGAGCCCACTGGCAAGCCTTGGGTTCTTGATTCGGGGTATGGCTACACTTGCGAGTTGCAGCGCTGGTGGAGGCTTTCCAGCGCTGCAATTAGTAAGTGTCCACACCTGCAGGGCACATCCAGCGCTGCAACTCCCTGGCTGCAGCGCTGGCCGTACACCTGGCTCAGCATGGGGAATAAAGATTGCAGCGCTGGTGCTGCAGCGCTGGTCATCAAGTGTGGCCACACACCAGCGCTGTTATTGGCCTCCAGGGTATTAGCAGATATCCCAGAATGCTTTTATAAATTACTCTCTTTGTTTTGTTATGCAGCCTCTCTTTGTTTTGTTGTTAACTCGGAGCTCCGTTGATCCGTTGATCCCGGAGCTGCTTATCTACAAACACAGCTCCTGTTTGCTGTGATCAATCTGTGAACAATCAAATGAGATAATGAGGCAGGCAGGGAGTGAGTGTTTGCTTGACAGAAACGGGGCAGAGGGGAGAAAGGGAGTCCGTTGGCTGCAGGCTGTTTGCAGTTAAGAGTTAAGGGTAAGGGATCAGGAACATGTTCTGATTTTTCAAGGCAGGAAGGTAACACACAGTGTTGGCTCCAAAAATCCACTCTCTCTCTCTCGCCCACTCCCTGTCACACTACGCCCCACCCCATCCCCCTCTTTTGAAAAGCACGTTGCTGCCACTTGAATGCTGGGATAGCTGCCCATAATGCATCACTCCCAACAGTGCTGCAAATGCTGCAAATGTGGCCACACACCAGCGCTGGTAGCTGTGAGTGTGGCCACACACCAGCGCTGGCCCTGCACAGCTGGACGACCAGCGCTGCAGATTTGTAAGAGTAGCCATACCCTCAGACCAGAACTCTGAGCTGCGTGGTTCTGAGGAAGGAGGGGCTCTGGGCTGCTGCAGGGTTTTGATTTAGATTAACTTGGTTCTCCTGGCTGCCCCAGCGCAGAAGCAGCTTTCAGCCCAGCATCCTTATTGCTAGTCTCATGGGCTGGTGGTTCGTTAGCTGGACATGTCCTTGAAGTAAACAGCCTTGGAAAAATGAGGAGGAGAGGAGGGGAATCTTTTCCAGAACTCAGAGTTAGAAGATGACCCTCCAGGAACGTGCTGATGGCGGAAGTCCCCTCCCTGACTTCTCATCTCAGCTTCGAGTGTCTCCAGCGATGGCCATTCCTTCCCCTCGTCTGGCAGCCTGTGCCATCCCCAGCCTGTTCACAGCTCGCTGCTTTTCTTCCTCCTGTAAAACCTACATTTCTCCTGCTGCAACTTCAGCTCTTTCCATCCTCTGTGCGATGTTTGTTGGCGGATCTGGGGACGGAGCACTCTCCTCAGCCCTGCCCCTGCCCGGCTTGTTCCAGCTCCTCTTCCTAACCTGGGTCCTTTCTATACTGCTCCTTGCTGGACTTTCACCCATTTGTTTTATGTCCCTTCCTCCAGCCCAAGGATCCTGGGGCTGCAGCAAAGCCAGAGCTCAGCAAAACAGCCACGGGTTTTATTGCGGAGATCGGCAGAGCCCATATTAAAAGTCAGCCTCCTCAGCAGTGCAAGCAGCACCGCCGAGAGCTGAGTGGCAGGGGCACGTTATGGGCAATGGCAGATGTTCCGAGTTATTTTCCCAGCAGTTCCCAGCCCTGCAGAAATCTCAGCTAAATCTGTTTGCAATAATCAACATCTTGCAAGAGAGAATCCCAGCTTGACCCCAGAGCAGGGACGAACTTAGCCTTTAGTTATATCCTCCTCTTAGAACAAGCCACAGTGTCCTTCCCAGGGTGCCCAGCCTGGGATGTGTGCGGGGGATCATCTTCTTTTAATGAAAAGGATTAACGCTAACATCTCTGATTCTGCCCTGGCTCACTGCAGCCTGGGTGGCCCACAGAGTCCCCAAGGAGACAGCAGCTCCCCATGTGCTGCCCTCTGTTTTGATCTGTGTGAGGGACCAGAAGCCCTGAGGGCTGCAGCTTTTGTGGTGGGCTGGTTGCGCCCTGCTCCGTGTCACTCAGGTTTGGGGCTGCTGTTCTGTGCCCTGGGCTCTAGCAGACAGACTAGCCAGCTAGGAATTGTCCCCAGGACGCTTGTTCAGTCTCCTCCTACTCCTCTGTTTCCAGATACATGATGATGCGAGATTGCTGGCACGCAGTCCCATCCCAGAGACCCACCTTTAAGCAGCTGGTAGAAGACTTGGATAGGATCGTGGCCATGACCTCCAACCAGGTAACACATGGAGCAAATAATTAAGCAATCAATTTGCAAACGCCTAGAAGATAATAAGGTGATAAGTAACAGTCAGCATGCATTTGTCAAGAACAAATCGTGTCAAACCAACCTGATAGCTTTCTTTGACAGGGTAACAAGCCTTGTGGCTAGGGGGGAGCAATAGATGTGATATATCTTGTCTTTAGTAAAGCTTTTGATACTGTCTCACGTTACCGTCTCATAAACAAACTAGAGAAATGCAACCTAGATGGAGCTACTATAAGGTGGGTGCAAAACTGGTTGGAAAACCATTCCCAGAGAGTAGTTATCAGTAGTTCACAGTCATGCTGGAAGAGCATATCAAGTGGGGTCCTGCATGGATCAGGTCTGGGTATGGTTCTGGTCAATATCTTCATCAATGTTTTAGATAATGGTATAGAGAGTACACTTCTAAAGTTTGCGGATGATACCAAGCTGGAAAGCGTTGCAAATTCTTTGGAGGATAGGATTATAATTCAAAATGATCTGGACAAACTGGAGAAATGGTCTGAAGTAAATAGGATAAAATTCAATAAGGACAAATGCAAAGTGCTCCACTTAGGAAGGAACAATCAATTGCACACACACAAAATGGGAAATGACTGCCTGGGATGGAATACTGCGGAAAGGGATCTGGGGGTTATAGTGGATCACAAGCTAAATATGAGTCTTCCGCTCTACTCTGCGCTGATTAAGCTTCAATTGGAGTATTGTGTCCAGTTCTGGGTGCCACATTTCAGAAACGATGTAGACAAATTGGAGAAAGTCCAGAGAAGAGCAACAAATATGATTAGAGGTCTAGAAAACATGACCTATGAGGGAAGATTGAAAAAACTGGATTTGTTTAGTCTGGAGAAGAGAAGACTGAGGGGGGACATGATAACAGTTTTTGAGTACATAAAAGGTTACAAGGAGGAGGGAGAAAAATTGTTCTTCTTAACCCCTGAGGGCAGGACAAGAAGCAATGGGCTTAAATTGCAGCAAGGGAGGTTTAGGTTGGACATTAGGAAAAACTTTCTAACTGTCAGAGTGGTTAAGCACTGGAATAAAGAGTAGATTAGACAAAAACGTGTCAGGGATGGTCTAGATAATCCTTAGTCCTGCCATGAGTGCAGGGGACTGGACTAGATGACCTCGCGAGGTCCCTTCCAGTGCTATGATTCTATGCCTTTTCCAGAATAAAACTCTCCCATAGCCCTCTTTACGGGGAGACTTTCAAATTCAGAGTCTCTGCATCATCTACCCCCACTTGGCACCCTCAGTCCAGAAGTGAGCGAGCTGGAGTTGTTGGCTCCATGCAGCATGCTTGCTGGTGCCTGTGGGTATCGTTGGGAGTTCCATGCCCAAGCCTGCCCTGCCCACTAGGGCAAAGGTTCCCTCGCGTGTCCTGGCGCGGCTCTGCTTGTTTCTTTAGTGTAGTGTGCTCATTGCATGGCCTCTTCTAACCTGGGTTCCAGATTCTTGGTCTGAGCTGTGTCCCTGGGATTTTGTCCCCTCCAGGAATACCTGGATCTTTCCATGCCGCTGGACCAGTATTCTCCCAGTTTCCCAGACACCCGCAGCTCCACTTGTTCCTCGGGGGAGGACTCAGTTTTTTCCCATGATCCCCTTCCAGACGAACCTTGTCTTCCCAAGTACCCGCATCAGCACGCCAACGGTGGACTTAAACGACGCTGAGTCTGGGACTTCCATGCAACAGACTGACAACTCTGTGTGTGTGCGTGTGTGTTTGCATGCATCTCTGCTATCCAGCCTGCTGCCAGGAAGCTGTCTGTGCAGCCATCCATCACTTTTAGCTATTGCGTAAAGGATTTCTAGACACATCTCCCGTCACCAAATCCACCAATGTCTCATGCCAGCTTTACCAGCCACGTAAGCTGTGAACTGTCTGCACCTCAAAGGTTTGTTTTTTATTTCCCTTCCATGCAATCTGTGCTTGAATAGTTCCAGTGGACTAAAACTGAACCCCACTCTTTGGCCAGTGGCCAGACGGAGAACCAGCTGCGGGCTCCCTCTCCTGGAGCCAGTCAATAATGTGCATTCCCTTCTTTGCAAGCGATTGACAGACTGACATTCCCAAGGAGGAGGACATGGAAACCTGGGCTATCTTTGTGTTCTTTTATACTTGCAAACCCACACGATCCAAACTTCGACAGTTCAATAAGCTAATGCCAGTACTGAGTGCAGCTCCACCAGCAGTGAAGAAGTGCAGGCTGGGAAATCATAATGCGTCGGAAGCATCTCTGTCTGGGATGCTGCGGGAACCCTAGCTTGGTGGTTATTGCTATGTGAGATGGTTTGAAGACTGGCCAATGGCTTATTAATTCCAATACTTAATTTGCTTTGCTGACCAAACACATGGTACGTTGGAAGTGGCCAGACGCAGCATATACCCCGGCTCAGTACTGATAGTGGAGGAAGCAGCCAAATATACCAGTGCTAAAAACAAACAAACAAAAAGAAATCTTGTGTACATAGCTACAAATATGTATAAATATGAATATATATTTACATGTCTTTTTAAAAGGGTTGTTACCAGAGATATACCAGTTTGGTAGTAAGTTACTAGTGGCTGGTAGAGATCAGTTGCTATAAAAAAAAAAAGTTCATATATTTTGCTACTTTTGCTGTTTTTATTTTTTTAAATTATGTTCTAAACCTATTTCAGTTTAGGTCCCTCAATAAAAATTGCTGCTGCTTCAGTTTTATATGGGGTTGTATTAAACAGTAATAATAATAATATTAATGACAATGTTTGCTGCCTTTCGGGAATATGTTGTCATTGTATAAATGGCCTTTTCTGCCTTCTCACTCCTCGACCCCCATGTAAATCCCTCTGTTGGCATCTGGTGCTGGGTTCTGGATCTGAGGGGCCCTTCTGGACTTGGGCACAGCTTGTGAAGCACTCGGATCACCATATTGGTGCGTGAGTGTGTCATAGTGACGTGCTGGAGAGCCACTGTGATCTGTATTTTAAACAGAGGGCTTAGGACACTGCCAGTGACAGAGCTGGGACTCTGCCCGTGTGGGGAGGGGCAAAGCGCCTTTCCCAGCAATAGCCATAGGCGTTTGTCGGAAGCATGAATAACCCACACCCCATACCTGAGTCGGGGAGGCCTTTGTCATAGCTGAGTTGGTTCCCTGCTGTGTGCCTTGCGTGGAGAGAGCAGGGAATACTGAGCCAGCATCAATAGTGTTTAGCCACCTCCGATCCTGCTTTGCAATGTACATTCCAGCCACACTCCAAGCCTGCTTCAATCTCTTCCCATCCCTGTCTCTGAATCCGCTCCTCGTTGCTCCTGCCACCCACTCTGATTGCAGCCCTTGGTCTAGAGTGTGGAGTGCAGGGGCTGGTGAGCCCCTGTCTCTCCTCCACCGTGGCGTGGCGAGGTGCTCTGCTTCCTCGAATGAACTCCTTGAGTGCCTTAAACGCACCTGGTACAGCTGCACGGTGCGGATGAGGAGATCTGCAGGGAGGAGCACTGTAGATTCTTTCTTTCCAGTGGAAGGCCAAAGGAAGCTCCCTTCCAAAGCAGAATAAGAGGTGTCCTTGTCCTTGTTCCGGGGCAGGTTCCTTGCAGATGCTCAGCAAGGAAGGTCGGCCAGTGGTTTTGTGTGTCTTTGAACACTCTTTTTCCAGTGACACTTTCAGTTCTTAGAAACCCCAGCCCTGCCTTGTATTGGAAACCCCAGCCGTGGTTAGCATGGAGATAAACCTGGGCTGCTTAGCTTGGGCTGCGGAAGGGAATAGTGCATTTTTGTTGGGGTTTTTCTTACACGAGGCCACATCCTTAATTGGCTTCTCCTTGTGCCAGACCCTGCTCTTCATTGAACTCCACATTACCCGTGTTAGCAAACTCACCCTCTTAGCTGCAGGCACTGAAGGCCGAGTCCAGATTCCCCACCCTCTCGCCGCCTGGAGCAGTTCCTCCGGGGGAAGGGTGCCTTCGTGCTGTGGCAGACACCCAGGAGCAGGAGCCCTTCCCTCCTCACAGGCATTTCAAACTCCAGAGCCAGGATGCTATTACTTGAAAAGTTTATTTTGCCTTTGTACGGAGAAATATTATTGTTCTAAGCTCTTCTGTAATGAATCTGGAATTCTTGTAATTATTAAAGACTTTAACCAAGAGGTTTGATACAGCCTTGCAGTTTATACCAGCTCTGGTGGGAGGCGTCTCTTGGATGGCTTGTGCGCTCTCTAATTCCTGTGAGCAGGGAGGTGGGGCAGGAGGGAGGGGACGGGTACAGACACAGCTGCTATTGGCATTGCGACCAGGTGAAAAGGTTGCTCCTTTGGATTTCAAGTACTCTTGAGTATATACGGCCACCTTCTTTACCTGGCTTTGGGAGAAATTAAATTGGGAGAGGGCGGGGAAGAGGGAGGGAGGGAGGGAATCTGTATGGCTGCTCTGAGCAATTCAGCCTGATATGGGACCTTCCCAGCATTCTCAGACAACCAGGAGAGCATGGAGCAAAGGCTTCAGGGTTCTGGAAGGTCCTAATGGAGGATGCTGCATCAGGTCCTTTGGGAGAAGGCTTTGTGGCTAGGCCACAGGACACATGGGTTCTGCTGCTGGCCTGCTGGGTGACATAATCGCTCAGCCAAGGACTCGGTAGCTGCCGCCTCCTGCTTTGGTGTTGGCTGGGGCTCAGCAGAGAGGCAGCGCTGACCTGAGCCAACAGAAAACAATGTTCAATCTTAAAGGAACATGTGGTAAGCGGGTTAAAATTAGTATTTTGGGGCAAGGAATGTATCCTCGTCTGTGTGTACAGCGCCCAGCGAGCCATGAGCCTGATTGGGCCCGTGGGCACTACTGGAGCATAGTAGATACCAACGGATTTCTATAGCACTTTTGTTCAGCTTAGGGCTCCGCTTGGCCTAGCAGCAGCCAGCCTGGCAGTGGCCCCTTGCTCTGCCATTGGAATGCAGCCCAACGAGGGTTTGAAAAACACTGGACAATGGCTGCTTGAGAACTATCAACATCTGCCTGGTGACTTTGAGTATTGCACATAAAACCTTTTGTCAGGAGATGGCTGGGTTACTCCTAGGCAGCAGGAGACATGGTGCGAACTGCTATGAGGTAAGCCACAAAGATACTCGAGTCCAGCTTGGGGCGGAGTTCACATTAGGACCTCATGCCAAAAGCCCAGTTGTGTGTTCATTGACTATCTGCATAAACAAGTATCTTCTTGCTAACTTTTCCCCTTGCTGGATCATTGTGAATCCTCTAGCTTTGCTCTTTGTGGTGTGTCCTGAGTTTCAGCATGGTTTCTTTTCTGTGTCCCTGACTGGCTGAGCCTATGCTGTGGGATCACTGCCCAACTCTGCAGAAGGCAATTTTCCCTTGGGGTAGGGGCAGAAAGTTAACCTAACTTTGAACCAACTGGAGAAATCCAGGGCGGAGACAGGTGACCCTCATTCTCCCAGCCTGTGTGTGGGTGACTGGTAGGCATTGGCTTAAGATGATTTCACCCTTGATTGTTCCCCAGGCCATTGGGAACAGTCTAGTGATTTTATACTTTGGCTTACATGTTGTGTGCCAGTTTTAGGAGGAAAAATTCTAATGTGGGGTCAAAAATTACTAGTTGTTTTTTTGTGGGGAAACTTTTTGTTAAATTGTTTTTTCAAAATTTCCCCAAAATTTTTTTTCATTGCTTCATTCATTGGAAAACCATAACAAGGTAGCCATTGTTCATCTTGGTCAGAAAAACACATTTAATCCAAAAAATATTTTGATGGAAAATATTGCCTACCTGTGTCTAGACAGTTCCCCTTGGGTTGAAGTTCCATGGTACTGCAGAAAAAAGCTCTGTCTTCTCCTGTCATCTGCCCCGGCCTCTCACACGGTGTGAGACATGGTTATAGCCCCATTTACAAGAAGATTAAATCAGTGCTCTTCTGGTGCACCAGAAAGGAGGCAGAGTCCCTCTGCTGTTCTGGTGAGCCCTCACCCCTGCCATTGAGACCAGATCTGACCAGGTAGGGTGGGGACCTGCGTTATTCACACACGTTTTCTAGCTATAAAGCCCCTCTTGCACCCCACCATTCCAAAACAAAATCTCTGTCAATTGACAAATCTACACCAAACAGAACATGGGTCATAACTCCTGGGTTCCATTCCTGGGTCTGTCAGGACCCTTTAGTCTCCCTGCCTCAGTTTACCCTTTGTAAAACAGGGCTAACACAGTGTCTCTCTACAGGAGCAGTGGGAGGCTTTGTCCATTTTTGCACTCCTCCTGGGTTTTCATCCCAGGGCCTTGGAGCTCTTCACAAGGGATTAATTTTATTTCCTTTTGTTTTTCCTCCGTCAGAGAGTTCGATGCTAGACTTGCTGCAGCAAATGAAGGAATTAGCCATGGGCTGTAACCAGATGTTTTGGCAACAGCCATATGTGCTGCCTTCCTCTTATGAAATAACTTCATCCTCAGGACAGCTGGGCTTGAGTTTAAATACTAAAATGTGACCAATTGAGCGTGGAATTTTAACTACGTCCCTGCCAGAACCTCAGGCACAAGCCTCTGACTTACTGAGCTCTGTGCTCCCCTCCCCGGACTGAGCCACAGATTGGGCTCCAAGCAGCCTCAGCTGGTCACTCAAATCAGTTCCCTTTTACCTGCATGGTTTTAGTATTGTGTGGACATTGGAAACAGAAAATAAACACACATTGATGTTGGACGAACCCCACCCCCCACCCCCAATCTCTGCTCTGTCATGTTCCTGTCCAAGCACAGCTGCATGAATGCCGGCATGTATTTGCCAACCTCCAGCCTCCTCTTCAAGGCCTTTCTGACTTTTGCACAGAGAAGATGGGTGATCTGTGACCTTCTCACTCTGGGGTCCTCTACACCAGGAAATGGGCCCTGGCCACTGGACCATTCTTCCTCCCCTAGGAATAAGGAGTCACATTAACTGACAGGCGTGTTGGGAGGATAAACTCCATTAATGGCGCTGAGTGCTCAGGTCCACAAGGTAAACCACGACTTGGCAGTCACATTCAGCAGGGATGAGTCTTTCGTATCGTCCTGGGTAAATCCTGACTGGGTTGAGGGCTCTCACCTGCTCTCCACCTCTAACCCTTTCCCCCTACTTCCACCCCAATGACCCCATTCTCTCTCACCTCCAAACCTCCCTCCTGGTGGGATTGCCCCTGTGAGCGAGCTGATGCACCAAGTTGGAAGAGAAGCCAAATAAGCCAAGTGAAGGTCAGCAGTGGAGGCAAAGTTAGGAGAAGTTCACTAGAGGACAAAAAGGAAAGGGCAGCGTGGTAGGGAAAGAGATTCTGGAGTGAAGGGATGACAGCAGAGAAGAGTTAACTCCTAGGCAACACAGTTAGTATATTTGGGTTCCCATGGTAGCTCCCTGGGCAGTGCCCATGTCATCTGTGCGTAGTGCAGAGAGGGACTGATTGAATGAATCTATAGCATGTTCCAAAGGGAGCTTTCCTCTGGCAGGCATCCTGCTCGGAGAAGATGCTGTGTCCCGGCAGCTGGGGACAAATCTCACTTTTCCGGAATATTCCTCTGTAGACAAGTTTTCTGCCAGGAGCAGAGGAGCATTTTCTAGCTTTGCCAGGCAGACTGGGAAGGATGGAGTCTCCGAGGGAGGCCTGGCTAGCACCAGGCTGGCACTACACGCCATGTGATGAACGAGGGACACAATAACTTGTCCTTTGGGGGTATGCATTTGTGACACCTGATGGGAGTTACTCCAGAGCATCCTGCAGTCCTGGCTCCACTTGATAGTCCTGGCGTTCTGTCCAAGGTGTTGTTCTCACCCTCTGCCATTTTGTCCCAGGCAGGGGTAAGCTCTTCCTCCCCCAGCCAGTCAGAAAAAGCTTTGGCTAGGTCAGCACTGGGAAATGGCTATCGCATTGCTCTATGTATTCACTGGCTCATCTGCTGGGGTTGCAAATTGTGGTGAATGTGACACAACCAACGTGGTTGGGGGATAGAAAGACACCGTCCCTCTACTGACTTCTCTGGGAGCAGAGGACACTTTTGCAAGTTTGGCGGTACATGGGTGAGCTGTGGAAATCCACGATGGCCTTCCTCCATGCTAAGGCTGTCATTTGAATGGGGATTGAGTTCAGGGCTCCCTGCTGCCCTGCTCCATAGCCAGCTCTCCTGAAGCCACTGGGACTGGAGGGAAGAATTGGGGCTAGTGTTTGTACACAGGCTGAAAAGTTGCTGGCAGACACTCCAAATCCAGCCTAGATTCCAGTTCGAGGGGGCCCAAGCCTCTCCTGTGACGCTCCTTTAAATTCCAGCTGCTTCGATAATCAAGCTGCTTCTATTCTTGAGATTTCCCTGCCTCTTGCTTTGCCTTCTCCTGTCAGGATGAATACGGTGCCAGCCCTGATTCGCGCAGCGTTACCACAGCCTGTTTGGATTTAAAGTTGACCCCACTGCCTTGAGAAATTGTTCAGCACCTGAGAAATGCATTTCAGCTGTTGAGAGTCTTGAGGTGATAAAACCTAGAAAACGGCCTTAAAATGGGGCCTGGGCTTCCTCAGTGCCTGCCATTCACATCTGGCCGCCCGCAGAACTGGTGTCATCAGGTTCAGCGCAGCATTGCTGAGTCATGAGTCACTCTCCGCATCAGCTGGGACCAGGCGGGTGATCACGCAGAGCTGGAAAATTCAGAGTGCTTTCTCCAGCTCAAAAGCTGAGCTCACCCTCCCCAGCTGAAAGGCTGAAATGCGATAAGGCGCTTGCAAACAGAGCCCAGGACAAGGTGCTGCTGGGGTGGATGGAAAGAATAAGACAGCTGGGCTCAGAAGGGCGATGCTTTTTGGGGCAGGGGCTGCCCCAGGGTGGGCGTGGGCTGAGAGCTGGTGAAAGGTGTCAGCCTGACAGAGACCACAGTCCTGGCATTCTGGGTGGTTAGAACTGGGCTCGGCAGAAGTTGGGCTCCCTACACTTCCCCACTTGGTCTCCACCATAAGCTCCTTGGATGGGGACCATCACTCAGATCAGGGTTAGGCAACCTATGGCACATGTGCCAAAGGCGGCACGCGAGCTGATTTTCAGTGGCACTCACACTGCCCGGGTCCTGGCCACCGGTCTGGAGGACTCTGCATTTTAATTTAATTTTAAAAGAAGCTTCTTAAACATTTTAAAAACCTTATTTACTTTACATACAACAATAGTTTACTTATATATTATAGACTTATAGAAAGAGACCTTCTAAAAACGTTAAAATGTATGACTGGCACACGAAACCTTAAATGAGAGTGAATAAATGAAGACTCGGCACACCACTTCTGAAAGGTTGCCGACCCCTGACTCAGATACTTGTCCATAAATCCCCTCGCAAACCATTGGTGCTGTACAAATGGCAAGGTGTCTCCATCTCGCCGAACAGGATACAGGGGTGGAGGAGGGAGCAAAGCTTCTTTATTTAGCAATGTTTCTCTCAAATTGTTACATGAATCACAGTTTAATGTTTAAAGTGGCTGGCCAGGGCTGTGGAATTCAGCTTCAATTCCTAAGGAACCCCCAGCAAACAGGAGCTGAAGGAGGCTCCACTGTCCTGGCCCAACTGGCTGCCTTGGAGGAAATTTCAAGATCTTTTCCATCAAATGAATGACCCACTAAAGCCAAACCCACCGCACCCTGCTGAGGATGGAGAAAAGCGCCTATTTCATAGAATCATAGACTATTAGGGTTCGAAGAGACCGCAGGAGGTCATCTAATCCAACCCCCTGCTCAAAGCAGGACCAACACCAACTAAATCATCCCAGCCAGGGCTTTGTCAAGCCTGACCTTAAAAACCTCTAAGGAAGGAGATTCCACCACCTCCCTAGGTAACCCATTCCAGTGCTTCACCACCCTCCTAGTGAAATAGTTTTTCCTAATATCCAACCTAGATCCCACCCCCCACTGCAACTTGAGACCATTACTCCCTGTTCTGTCATCTGCTACCACTGAGAACAGCTGATCTCCATCCTGTTTGGAATCCCCCTTCAGGTAGTTGAAGGCTGCTATCAAATCCCCCCTCACTCTTCTCTTCTGCAGACTAAATAACCCCCGTTCCCTCAGCCTCTCCTCATAAGTCATGTGCCCCAGCCCCCTGATCATTTTCGTTGCCCTCTGCTGGACTCTCTCCAATTTGTCCACATCCTTTCTGTAGTGGGGGGGGACCAAAACCAGACAATATTCCAGGTGTGGCCTCACCTTCATAGCTAATCCTGTCCCTTCAGCAGCACATGCCCAGCATGGGGCTGCAAAAGGAGGTTTTGGAAGATGCATTCCTTCCCCCGTGGTGAGCACATTACAGTCCCTCCGGCCCAGCTGATCACAGACCATAGAAGGTGTTTGTTACAGGACACAGTTGTAGGGACTTGGCTCTTTCTCTCCAGTGGTAGCACCTCATGTGTTTAGTGCTGGAGGGCCTGGTTCAATCCCTGGTGTGTTGGCCACGTTGTCACGTCCTCAGGCCCCTGGAAGAGACTGGCCAGACTGGATGAGTTGGCTGCCTGCCTCTAGCAAACATTCACGCAGAACCTTCAACCATGGAGTCCAACCCTGGCTCTAGAGTAAGAAACTCTGCCCGAGTGGTAGGCTGTGCATAATCTAACTGCAGTGTGCTCCTGCCAGGGTGAGGTGCATTCCATGGGAAGTGCTTGCTGTAGTACAGGTTTGTGCTGCCAGCGAAGCAAACCTAGGGACCTGTATGTTGAAAACGAATCCTGCTGGTGCTCTGAACTCTGGTACTGCTCCATGCGGATGGTTTCACCTTCTGGCCAAGGATGCTGCTTGTCAGCTTGAGTCTTCAGTTCTGATGCAGGGGGTGTGTTAGCCTCTTTATCAGGTGCCCGACCCAAGGGGCATGTGAGTAGCTCTCATTGAACTTTTCCTGGCCTGCCTGGTGGCTCCAAGCTGTCTCTCTTGCCCCCTTTTCAAACCCATTCTGTTTCCCTTGTGATTCACTAGCCCCTTTCAAAGCATCCGTTTGTTGCTATTTCCTTGTGTAAATTAAATTGATCAGCTCCATCCCCCTTTAAATTAGTTAGAGCTTTTAATCAAGTGATTTATGTCTGGCTCAGTGCTAGATTACACCGTACAGCTCTCAGAGCTGCAGGGGGACGAGAACAGCAGGCGGAGATGTGCATAAATCATCGTTCTCCATCGGAGCTGCTTGGCAGGCGATTTGGAGATGTAAGTCGTGTTTACATCATCAGAACCTGCTGCTGTCACCATCACCAGATCATTCACCAGAGGTTACCAAGAGGGCAATTAAATATGTTAATAGAGGACTGACTTCAGCAGTGCCACTAGCTTGCACTAAAAGCTGAGCAGGGGGAATAACCACCTGATTTGCAGGCACTGAATAGCTTCTTTGATCCCTGCCCCATCAATCTGAGAGGGCTGGCTATTTCTCCAGACTGAAAAATGGTGTTTTCACTATTAATTCAGCTTTAACAAACACACATCGAAAGGGGAAGCGGCGCTGATCCGTCCTTTTGTCTGGCAGGCCCATGGTACCTGAGGTTTGGTCTTTTAAGGCTGAGGCTTCTCAGGGTACATCTATGCTTGGAGCTGGAGCCTGTGCTGGAGCTGCAGGAGACACACCCATGCTAGCTTTGATGGAGCTAGCGTGCTAAAAGCAGAGTGTAGCAGCAACACTGCGAGCTGGGCTAGCCACCTGGACACAATTCCACCCAAGATGCTAGGCACATACTGGGGGTGGCTAGCCGCTCCCGCTACTCACGCTGCCGTGGCTACACTCTATGTTTAGTGCACTAGCTCGATCAGATCTAGTGCAGGTATGTCTCTTCCAGCTGGAATTCACGCCTCCAGCTCCAAAAACAAACGTACCCCGAGAATAGAGATTTTAAGGCCAGAGGGAGAACATGGCAACCATCTGGTATGACCTCCTGCAGCACACAGGCCAGAGAACCTCACCCCGTGATTTCTGCATCTAGCCCAGCGGCCGGCAACCTTTCAGAAGTGGTGTGCCGAGTCTTCATTTATTCACTCTAATTTAAGGTTTTGTGTGCTAGTAATACATTTTAACGTTTTTAGAAGGTCTCTGTCTATAAGTCTAGAATATATAACTAAACTATTGTTGTATGTAAAGTAAATAAGGTTTTTAAAATGTTTAAAAAGTTTCATTTAAAATTAAATTAAAATGCAGAGCCCCCCCAGACCGGTGGCCATGACCCGGGCAGTGTGAGTGCCACTGAAAATCAGCTCGCATGCTGCTTTTGGCACGCGTGCCATAGGTTGCCTACCCCTGATCTAGCCCATATCTGGTGGTTGAGCTAGAGAGGGATTTGTTGAAAGACATCCAATCTTGATTGAAAGACTACAAATGATGGAGAATCTACTGCCCTCTGTTGGTAAATTGTCGCAATGGCTAATTACCCTCATTGTTAAAAATCCCTTGTCCGCTCTGCATTGTGAATAAGAAGAGATGTGTGAAGAGTGGGGGGAGATAGATGCAACCAACTCAGTGCAGTTTTTACATGCGTTCTACTTTTACAAAACCAGCTCTCCCTAGCTGCCCCTCAACCAACCCATTGGTCGCCAGCTAGTTTCTTGTAAGCCATGGCACAAGTGGGGTGTGAGGAAACAGAACCCGGGTGCCTCATGTGCCTGTTATCATGAAGTCCCAGGACTCCGGAGGCTAACTGTAAATGGGGTCTCCCCTGCAGATAATTCGCCAGGGGGCAGGAGAGCCTGTTCGGGGAGCCCATCTGGGCTGGCCGTCCACAGCTGGATGAACCAGCTGGCTGTGGAGCACTCTTACCAGCCCTGCTGTTATCACCGAGGGGCTGATGAGCTTTTCCATTAAAAAGGCTTTGCACTTGTGCAGGGCCCTTCACCCCGGGCTCTCCAATCACTTTAAGGCCATAAAGCCTCACGACACCCCTACGGGGCATGTACGAACTCTTCCAGCCACTGCAGCGAGGACACAGTCGAAGCACAGGCTCTTCAAGTGACTGGCCCTAGAGCCTGGGTGGAATCAGGGCCAGAGCTGGAAATGGAACATGAGCACCCTGAGTCCCAGTTCTCTGCTCTACCCCCCCAAGTCCAACGTCCTTGGAAGGGCTGCAGTCCTGTCCCAGCTTGCAGAACAGTTCCCTGCTTCAGTTGCATTTTCACTTCCAAAGTGGAGGAGGAGGAGGCAGCCCTGCCCACAGCTGATTGGCCTCTCACTGAAGATCAATGGGCAGCACTTCCACATCCCGTCACCCCATCCCTGACCCTAATCCTCTCTGACCTCCAGGTGCCACTGCTGAGACGCTTCATGAGCAGGAAGCTGGGCCCAGCCTGCGTCCCACCTGCTTTCCACATGCCCACAGGCAAACAGCCAGTTCCCTGGGCTCAGCGGGGCTGGACCCGGGCAGGGGAACTGCATGCAATTTTCCTTGGGCTCCCCCCCCGGCCAACAGAGCAGCCGCAGCACTCAGTGTTTGTGCCATGGTGCAGGGGAAGGGACAAGGTGCAAGCGAGCTGCAGTGACCTGAGCCAGGGGACAGGAGCAGCGGGAGCCCTCTCTCCGCCCCGCATTTGGGCTAGTGGGTTTATTTAGTGACAAGCTTTTATCCAAGCTGAGCCCTCCCACCTGCCCACTCCCCTGGCGGGCTAGGGCCTGGAACCTGAGGCAGAGGTCACCCAGGGAGCTGAACCCAGATCTCGGGCAGCTCAGCCTTACCCTCCAGGGCAAAGGGTCCAGCAGCTCCGGTGGCACCACAGAGCCCCTGTTGGAGCGAGGGGATGAGACCCCTCAAGAGTGCAGCTCCCTGCTCCAGAGAACGGTGTAACTCTCGTAGGGGAAACACTCAGTCTCCTGCAAGTGAACGTGAGACCAGAGTCTTCTCAGGGAGCCAGTGTCCCAGCACCGCTTGTGTTTACACAGACTTTAAACACGTGTCAGTGTAGCCCTAGGCTGTGCGTAATGGAGCCTGTTTCCATATGCAGCAGTCTTACCTCCACGGCCTCTGTATTTCTCCAAACCAGGGGCCTGGGAGCACTCAGCACCCCGGACACCATCCTCAGAGCACACACTGTACCTTTCATGGGATGGCTTCTCTTGGCCTTCACCTTGCCCCCCGAGGCCCTCCATGACAACTCCGCCTTTGGGCCCTGCACTGCGATGGTGTGTGGCAAATACTGCCGTCACACTGGACCCAGGCAGTCTCTGGCTGGGTCACTTAGCTCTGGATTGGACATGGAAGAGCAGAGAATTAGGAGAGGCTCAGGACCTCTGGCCCATCCCCTTCCCAGTGCCAGGTGATGGGCAAGGAGGAAGGTGTGGAATTAACCTGTTGTGTGTTACACTTTCTTGTCAGCAGGACTTACCTCCTGGGGCCCTTTGGAGGTGACCATTAGTCAGAGCTCAGAGCCCTGCCATGCTCAGTGAGTCATCTTCCTGGCACAGGGGCTTGGCTACGCAGACTGTGTTCAGAGATGCAGACGGTGCAGGTCAGGAACGCAACACTTAATGGCTGCAGACAGCCCTTCCGAAACCTCCCAGCAGGCCTCAGCACCCCCTTCTGCTCAATGGCAGCCTCCGTCCTGAGCAATGGGCTCTCCCTGCTGAAATGCTGGGCCCTGGGACAGAGTATGGAGTCAGCAGTAACTGGGACTCAGCTGGAAGGACCCGATTGTGCCCCAGTTAAGCCATGGCCCGAGGCCAGGACTGACCCTACAGCTTGTTCCCCAGGGCTTTGTCCTGCCTAGTTTTAAATGTCTTTGGCACAGGGGTGCAGAACCCCAGTGAGCCAGCTGCCTGGGGTACATTCTCCTGCAGCTCGTCGCAGGGAGAGAACTTACAATGGATGCCCAAGGACAGGCTGGTGGCTGACAATGCCCTCACTTTGGTACTGGGATATTTAAGCCCTCCCTCTCCCTGAGTTTCAGGTGAGGTAGCTGCAGCCCATCCCTCTCCCCTCTGCATTGTTAACAGGAAGCCAGTGTGGCTGACCTGCCTTTGTCATTGCAATTGAGTTTAGGAGTCCTACATAATTGCCTTGAAAAATGACTGCAACAGTGAATTGCAGTAGCTGTCTGGGTGGATTATCTGAGCGGATGGCAGGACGTGCTTTTCACTGGGGGGAGAGGGGTTACTCTGCCCAGAACTGTACATTCTGGTTTCTTTCTTTCAATCTCACAGATTTTCTCTCTCTCTCCTTTTAAAGCCCTCTGTCCGCACTGGGCCCAGACAATCTCTTGGCCCTGGCCCAGGGTCTTGCTGGTTTACTCAGCTCTGAATTGCACATTGTCTCGCTGCCAATTACGTTAGGAAATCTTGCTTGTAATTTTACCTTGACACTCAGGATCCAGAATCTAATTCTAGGAGACCAATTTAACTGGCGAGACAGGCGCAAAGCCCGAGCTATTCATCCCTTGGGCCTTTCCATCCCTGTGTGCCCCCTCGGCCCAATAGAGAGCTGAAGTCTTGTCGTTCTGCCATTTGTGTGATGCTGTTAAAGCCGGCTAAGTCACTTAAGCTTTCCATCCCAGCCATCTGAGCTAGGGTAGCCTAACTAGATCAGAGCGAGGGAGCTGGGCCCAGAAGGCAATCCATCTCCATTGCAGCCCTGGCCACCCACACTCCAGTTTGTTTAGTTAACTCAGGTTTGCAGTAACCCAAACAAATATCGAGCTTGCTCCTAGCAGCTGTTCTGGAGGAAGAGCAGGGAGGTAGGGGGAATGACCTGCTGATGTGGGAGCATGTAATTCACCAGAAATTGTTTGATAATTGTGACCTCCCAAAGGCCCTGTACTGGCACTCTTGATTTAGGCCAGGTCTATGCATGTGCTTCTCATAAAAGCTGCTGTTTGGCTTAGTAACCAAGAGGAGGCAGTCCCAGTACTCATGAGAGGGACAGGAGTAGCCACCCAACACAGCCGCCCAGTCCCTCAGCACCCGAGCACGCACAGGGACAAGTGCACGGGTCTGGCATTCCGTGTGCACCCAACACGCCCATCACTGGCAATGCAGGATGTGCCTGTTCCTGCTGGGCCTCTGCACAGAGTGTTCTTTGCGTATTTCAGCCCCTTCCTTCCAGCCCGTGTTTGTGACCCCCTGCATTGATCCAGCCTGAGGGAAATGACAAGCTGCACTCCCATGTGCATTTCTCCCTAACTGAGTGAGCCCCGCAGGCCTGGCTACAAACAAGCCACCACCTCACGATCAAAGATTGCTGTGCTTGTCGTTGGCTCATTCCAGTGTGGAGGAGCCCTTCAAAACAGCCTGTGTTTGCTTCTACCTGGCCAAACACTTTGCTCAGTCTTTGGGGGAGGGGTCAACCTCCCTGTGCCCCCTGCCCATCCGGTCAGCCATATGCAGCAACTGCAGGACAAGGGGATCGCCTGCAAGGTGGAGGGGCCAGGCATGTTCATACAAGGTCGGTGTGGGGTTGCTTCCCACACACCAGGCTGAAGGGGGTGAAACCAGGTAATCTGGCAGCCAGGTCTGACTAGGATAATTTGCCTCCAGTGTCCAAGAATTGCATTAAATGTGGGATGGGAAGCCACATCCTGTGTCAGAGGGGACACCTCAGACACAGCTTGGGCCAGGACAGCTCTCCCAGTCGGGTGACTGCTGCACGCTAAGTGTTAATGGACAGTAAATGCCACGTGTGTGCTGATAAACATCTGTACCACACTAAAGGGCCTAAGAATTTTCGTGGGGTTCTAAGGGCCGAGCTGCCGCGTGGCCAGCAGGGGAGTTGTGACCACAACTTGTGTGTGTGTTTTTCTAAGTCAGTGAAACGTGTGTGTGACTCTGCAGGCTCTCTCCTCCGCCTGCAGAGCCCCCATGACAACCCCCAGCCTTGGGTCGTCACCTCTGCCTCGCAGGAGCCCTGATGACGCCATGGAAGACACTCCAGGGCCCCTGCACTCGGGGCCCGAGCGCGATCAGAGAGGCTGAGCCAGGGCAGTGTTCCAGCCATAAATTACTTCCTCAGAGGAAATCATTCGGCCCGGGAGAGCCAGAGGGCTGCTGATACAGATAATGCAGGAAGCTGGGCTGGAGTGAGGCTGCAGCCCCAGCCCAGTGCTAATGGATGGCAGTCAGCCCACAGGAGCTGAGAGCTGCCTGCCCTGGATGAGGGAGGCTTTGCCGACACGCCTCCAAGGTGAAACTGACCCCAGGCTGGCGCATAATGAAAGAGGAGAGCTTAGATTTCTGCTTAGGGGTGATAGCCCCTTCATTGTGCACTTCACCTTCTGCAACTGGCTTTGCTACAGATTATAACATGGGCAAAAAGTGCACTCTGTGTGCCTGTGTACAATGCACATTAGCGTGTCAGTGTGTCTCCGTATAATGCACGTTACTGTGTCAGTGTGTAATGCACATTACCATGACAATGTGTCTGTACAATGCACGTTAGCGTGTCAGTGTGCCAGTGTGTCTGTGTATAATGCACGTTAGCATGTCAGTGTGTGTGTGTGCAATGCACATATGAGCAATGCACATGTGCCCTGGATGTACGGGTGCCTGTGCATGCCGGTCTTTGTCTGAGCGCATGCACAGTGAAGGGCAACGTGACTTTTTGGAGCCGTGCTGCCGTGTATGTGACAGCAGTGTCGATGGATCCATCCCAGCTGCTGCAAGAACCCTGGCCTGGGTGACCAGGCTGTGGGACTCCCTAATTCTCCACCACATGCAAAGAACAATCAAGCCCTTTTGAAGCAGGAGCTTGGCAGTGCAGGGGCTGCGAGTGTTATTCAGGAGGCTCTCCCACTGTACATCACTCAGATTGACAGCTCAAGCACCGGACTCCATCAGATGCAAACTATCAGCTCAATTTCATCCAGACAAAACATCAGCTATGAAACATGACAGCTGCAGGTAATTCCAGCTCCTGCCAAAGCCCAGCTGCTTCCCAGGCAGATCAGAATGGAGCCTGACCCTCCCCTGGGTACTCCGCAGTTGGGCTGCCCCATCACACACGCTGGCATGAAGCTTGCACAGGTGAGAACATATCACACAAAAGCTAATCGAGCCCTGGAAAACTAAATGATGTCACGCAGGCCCATGCTGCTCACACGGGGTCTGAGTCCAAGTGCTGACTTTGCTCTCTGGGATGAGAGAGGGGACTTCAGTCTCCATGGTCCATGCAGTCCTTAGCCTCTGTGCTCAGGCTGCCAACCATATAGCAATGGGAGTCCACGTCCCAGAAGTGACCGTCCACTAGGAAGTGGCATGAGACAGCCAGTGCATGTCGCACAGACCAGCAAGCAGGGGTCGGATGGTACTGGCCTGGTCTGCAGGCCCCCAGGTTATCAGAGGCTTTGCAATGAATGCAAAGCTGCAATGGGCGGAGTTTATTGTCCCAGGCAGAGGCCACTGCATGATGTTGCCCACGACCTCAAACTCTGGCACTAGCCAGTCCTCAGCAATGCTATTTTAACAAACCATCCCTGCCCCTTTGGGGACGTGCCCCTGTGCCACATGCGTTCGGACCTCAGTCTGAATGCAGCTGTGGACCAATCACAGCCCAAGGCTCCTGGCGCCGACGTGGGAGAGAATCAATGGAGGATGCCAAGGACTGAAAGCTTTAGGAAATGCTTCGCACCACCTCAGCACAAGCCAAGAGCGTTGAGGAGCAGCTGGTTGGCAGGGTGCGCTTGGAGCCCCAGGGTGCATTTGAGCTCTGGCCAGGGTTCTACCCAGTGGCAGACACTCTGCATACCATGTGCAATTGCTGCTCCACGCCCGGGAATGCCAGGATCTTCAGCAATGCATTCGTTCATACCAACGTTGCCTCACGAGCTCCCCTAACAATGTCTTAAAGGTACTTCAATAACTGATCAGAACCCAGTTAGTGTTGGATTTCTAATGCCCACTGGGTGCTCTGCTCCCCCAAAGCTGTGCTCTTAAAGCATTTTAATAAGCCAATCATTAGCCGGTCACGTGATAAAGGAAGGTGATTGTGGATGCCATGTGCCCTGGCACGGATAGTAGGGAGGTACCAATGACCTTCGAACAGTGGAGCTGTGCCAGCTAAGTCAATTGAGAGATGCTGGTTTACACCAGCTGGGGAGAGAATTGCAGCGCTCCTGACATTTCACAGCCCCTTGTCACCAGAGGATCTCGGGGCACTTTCCAGACGTGCAGCAGTGTCATTTCCCCACGTCGCAGGTGGGGAACGCGGGCAGGCGGCGGCTAAGGCATCACTCCACCGAGGTTATACAGAACATGCGGGGCTGACTGAGCTCCTGACTCACAGGCCTGTGCTCTGACCATTAGGTGAGGCTGTCTCCTACACCTACCGCTGCCTCTCTTCTCAGGTCCCCCCTCCCCATTATCTTTTGCAAAGCCATAGGGGTGCCCCCTCCCATTTTGGCCCTGCTTTAGCTGCTCTCCAGCTCCCTTGAGCAGCGAGGTGCTGGAGCCTGTGTGAGGCGGGGAGGGGGAGTGCTCTATTCGACTGCCGGCTGTGGGTCTCTGCTGCCAAGTGGGGCCTGGACACACTCACAGAGCCTCACAACTCTCCCTCTATGACAGGAAGGGGGGGTCGAGCTGCAGGAACTCACGCCCACTCCCTGGGATCCTCCTGGCAAGGCAGGATTTCCCCAGCTGGCCACAGGGAGCCCGGGGGCTCCTAGACCCTTCAGCAGAGCCCATCCTTGAGGCTCCAGAAGTGCTGCCTGGCAGCAGGCCTCTGGCCGTTCTTCTGGAGGTTAGGTTCTGCAGCGGCAGAAGGGCCTGTGGCTTAACACTGCATTGCAATGGACCCTGGAATTTGTTAGCAGAGGCTGGAGGCAGGCCCAGGATGTGCTCAGGCTAATGAGTGATGGCAGCTGTGTCCAAGGGGCAGGTGCAAAGAGGAGTGAGCTGGACAAGACCCAAGGAGGGGACAGGGTCACTGTGGGCCATGGGCTCCTGGCTTGCACTGAAGTAGGAGTCCTCAGCAGACTACATCATCTGGGGCTGCAGCTCCCCTACAGCGAGAGGCAGAGCTGCCTCTCCCCCAGCCCAGCAGCTTTGCCGGGGGGATTACTGGGGCTTGCCAGCCCTCCTGGTGTCACAGCGTTAACCAGGGCCAGCTTTAGGCCAATTCCCCCGAATCGGGCTCCGCGCCCAGCCTGAGCGCAGCGAGTCCCATGGCCCCGCTCCCCCGTCCGGAGCATGGCAAATCCCGCAGCCCCGCTACCACAGCCGGAGCGCGGCAAGTCCCGCGGCCCCGCGACCCCGGCCGGAGCGCGGCAAGTCCCACGGCGAGTCTCGCTATCCCGGCCGGAGCGTGACAATCTGAAGTACCCCCGAAGACTCGGGGCACCACCCGGTGAATACAAGCCCCACGAATCAGGCCCTGCACTTGCTAAAGCCGGCCCTGGCGTTAATGCTACCTCTGGCTTTTCTGTCCGCTGTGTGGCAAGGAAACTCGTGCACCAGGACAGGTGAATGGAGCAGCAGGAAGAAGGCCAGGAGCCAGGCGGTAACTCCTGACTATTCATACGAGCATCAGGCTATGGGGAGCCGCCACTAGTCGGGTGCTAATGCAGACTGGCGGGGAGCCCAGGATGGTCTGGTGCATAGGGCACTAGCCTGGGAACTGGGGGACAGATTCGATTCCCAGTTTGCCACTCATCTGCTGTCTGACCTAGGGCAAGTCACTTCTCCTCTCTGTGCCTGGTCTCCTCCCACCCTGGTCTCCTTAGGCTCAGCTTTGCGGCTTAGGGCTGTTCTATTCATGTGTGTTTTCACTTACCCGGTGAGACGGAGGGGGCAAGCCCCGAGGGGCGCTCGCTTCTGGCTCCAAATCCGGCATGTGCTGGGCGTGACCTGCTCTGGGGAGTGTCAGGTGGGTACTGGGGCAGTACACCTGTCAAACCGTAATGCAGGTGTCCTGAGGCGAGCTCAGGGAGGACAGAAACCTCCTATGGAGCAGAAAGGCAAAAGCTCGCTTGATCTTGATTTTCAGTATGGATATAAGGCATGAATACAGTTCCTAGTGCACTGGGCCCCTAGTCTTGGCTGTGGTCTCTATAGTAAGGCACGTGCGTTACCATGGGGGTGGCAAAACCCTTTGTGGGAATACATTGGCCAGTGCTCTAGGGACATGATGGTTTCGATGATTTGTGTTCTTTTTCTGTCCCCTCTCAGTCTGTCCCAGCAGAGCACCAGGCTACCACTCCCTGGGCAGGGCAGTGAGCATCGCTGTGAAAGCATGGGCTGGTGGCACAAAAGCACTTAGGTGTGTTTTTTTTTTCTTGATTGCAGTTTCCTCAGGCTTAGACTGGCTGGAGATAACAAATTGCTGTGTGTCAGGGATCCCAAGGACTCAGGTTCTATTTTATTGGCAAACAATCACACTACTCGTGAGTTGATCGGGCTCAAAGGTAGGGGGTGGATAGAGGGTTATACCACAAATCCAAAGAATATGAATGTTGGTTACTTAATAGTCATAATTAACTGTATACTGATGCCTGCGTCTTCCATTCTCTGTCATGTCACACGCTTTGTGATTGGTAAGGTTCTTTTCAGAACCGGTCCCTCTACGTATCATACTTTGTTCACATGCTGCTTGTGTACAACAGATTTTGTTAATTTCTTCCCTCTCTGCTTGTTGTCTTTCACCACATCTTTTGTTCCTCCTGCTACACTTTAGTGAGTTTTACAGCTTATTTTCTCCCTTGTCCTTAGTAACTGAGGCCTACTTTACACTGTGTTCCTGCACAAAGGGCTGGGGGACTAGCATGTGGTAGATAACAAAGTGCTTTCCTGATGTCCCTATGACAGGCGCAGATCAGCTTTGGAGAAAATAGCCTGCTTCCATATCACTGCCAACACACGTGCATGGTGCCTTATGGGACGATCAGGAGACAGAGGCTTTTCTCTTTGGCTTCTGTTGCATTTTCTGGTGCGGTAACAAAGGTGATTGCTGCTGGTATCGACCAGCCTGTGATTGGGTAAGCCCCAGTTACAAACACCAAGCAGCGGCCATCAAAACTGCTTGGGAAAAGAGTGAAAAGGGGTTAACCAAGGCTAGTCTTTATGCCGGCCTGTAGCTAAAAATGTGTCTGTCAGAGCTCTTGGGAAGGGCCAGGCTGCTGTTAGAAGCCAGCCTGGTGTCTGAATCCCTCGTGGTGGGGCAGATGGGGCTCCTGGACCTACAGCTCAGGCACAAACATTTACAGCCATGTTTCCAAAAGAGCTCGGGGCCAGTCTCTGCAGAATTCAGCACTTGGAATTGGGGCCACCAGGTCTTCACAAGTGTGTGTCAGTCAGCACCTGGTAGCTCCCATTGTGACACTGATAGCTACATTTTCAGCTTCCGATGAGCTGAGCTGTCCTGTGAATCTGGTCCAGATTAGGGGCTAAGCTCTTTTTAGGGGTTGTTTTTCAGAGGTGCTGAGCCCTTATGACTCCAAGGGAAGTCACAGAGAGCTTCAGTTGCTCAGCCCTTAAAGTGATCTTTGGACTCATTGGGCACTATTTCCCTGGCTTCTCTTCAAGCAGGACTTAGGCAGTGAGCTAGAATAGCCAAGAACTGATTATCTTGCAATGTCCTTACAGAGGGACTTTGCTTTCTCTACTACGGATAATTCTAGTCTTGACTGGCTCCAGTCCTTATGACTTTGTAACAGAAATAGCTTAGCTAAGACAATACAAACTTCCCGTCTTTCTAACCCATATGGCGCTTGCAGTTGTTTGAAGGATTTCTGTTTGGCTAAAATAACCGGAATGCGGTGCATGTAACTTGCCTGTGACTCGGAGCCAGGGCGAGCGAACAGCTGACCAAACATGCACCATTCACAGGCTGAGACATGATCACCAAACTTAGGGCAAACTGCTAGCCACCGGGAAATTCAAAGCACGACAGGCTGATGGAGAGAAAGGCAGGGTGGCCCAGTGGCTAGGACACAAGACTGGCATTCCAGAGACCTAGATCCTATTCCCAGTGATGCTGCTGGGTGACCTAGGTGTCATTTCCCCTCTTTTGGGCACGGAGCTTCTCTCGCTGAGCAGCACCCAGCACAATGGGGACCCGATCTCAGCGGCGGCCCGTTACGTGCTGTCATAATAATGATCCCCAGTCTGACTAAGGGTGGGCTATTAATTCTGGTCTGCAGGGAAGTTTCGTAGTTGTTTGTTAGATGCTGTAATCGATAGGCCAAAAATGAGCTGATTATAATCATCTAGTATCTGTGTGATGGTAGCACCTAGGGACCCCAGTCAGGGTCAGGGCCCCATTGTGCAGGGCGCTGTACAAACAAGCAATGAAGAGCTCGGACTCTGGGATTCTGAGGAGATGCAGCATTAGATGAAAGAGACAAGGAGGGAGTGAGATGATAGAAGGAGCAATAAGCATCATCATCTTGGTGCATTCTCTTCTATTCGGAAGCACAAAGAGCCACCCATGAGTTGTGTGAGAATTCAAAATTCATTGTGCAGAGACTTCTCATCCAAGTGTCATTCCTGCCTTGGTTTAGATTCGTTTGAGGGGTTTGATCTCCTTTCTTTTTAAGTGTTTTTGGAGTCATCAGTGGGAGCCGGAGAGGCATATCTAAGTCATACCTAATAACCAGAACAGATCAGTGCAGTGGTAAGTGTCAGAATGGCCATGTGCCAAGTACCTATCATTTCTATTGCATCTCTAGGACCCTGTATCAAGTGGCTCAACCGCAAGCTAGGAATCAACCCCTTAGGCACCAGTGACGGCCTGTATTAACATGTCCTGCTACATCCTATAGAGTCCAGTGAGCTACCTGCCTATTAAATTCAATTTCACTGACTGCAACAGCAAAATTATCCCATGAGCTAAAATAATTAACCCCTTGCTCTCCATACACAGGTACAGTGACCACTAATCACAGTCCAGTGTTTGCCAGCAGTGATATCTGAGATTCCCAGGGTACTCGGTGATGACAAATGGCCTATGCTGACTCAGAACAGCTTTTTCTGTCTCTAACCCAAGCCCCAAAATCTTCAGTCTAGTCCAAATGGCACAGACTAGCTCCCAGTCTTTCTATTGGGATGGGCCTAAACCCCGGGGCCAGACTGTGACTTCATTTGTATCTAGGGCTACCCACTGTGTCATTCTGAGGAAGATAATGAAGTCAGGTGGGGAAATAAGTAACAAAGGCTCCCAGTTTCCATGGAAACCTCCCCCAGGACAGTGTTGAGGGGGAACACAGCCAGGGCAGGACAAAGATTTCAGAGGACTATCTGGCAGAGAGAACTCTCCGCAGAGGGGCCAGCAGCACTTCAAGAAACCAATTGTTATGCAGAGGAAGTTTCCCCAGAACTCGGGATTTCAGCAGGATCATGCTCTTGGGCAGTGCTGCCAGCTGATGGGGTCTGCTCATCCGGCACAGCTCATCTCAGCATGAGGAGAGAGACCACTGCTGTCAGTCCAAGGAGGTTTGGATGCCAGGCAGTGACAGGGAGCTGCCCTGGAGCATGGCCGAGGAGTCTGTCAGGAATTCACAGATCCTGCAGAGCGGGGAACGTGACACCATGACAAGCAGGGGGGGAACATTTTGGAATGTACATCTCTGGCATTTTGAAAGACGCTCCAGCCTGTCTGTGCCAAAGGGGGCAGCCAAACGCCCGCCTGCCCATGATGCTTGCGGCTCATCCTCCGAGGGGAGCCGATGGCCCAGAACACTTCCCTGGTATTTGCTCAGCTCATTTAATGAGAACCAGCCCTCTCGCTGCCTGGGACATGGTGGCCGAACGGTGCAGAACCTGGGTGAGTGAAAAGCCACCGACCCCACCTGAGAGACTCTGGGGAACGTTTCCTTTTTAGTTTCAAGCCCTTCTGTTGCTGTTCAGCCTCCCACCCATTGGGTGGGCTTTGGGATCCCAACGGGGAGTTCCCCCACGTTTGAGAGGTGGTTACAGGTCAGACCCATCTCTCCTAAGGATATTTGCCTGGAAACAAGATTGGTTGAGTTCCACTGCCCTCTGCATCCCACCCACCTCTGAGGGCAGGGTCCTGTTTGTGGTGCTGCAGCTGCTGGCTGAGGAATGTATTGTTCTCACTCCTGCCCGTAGATGGCAGGCTGGCTCGTGAGGACAAAGACTTGTTTGGCAGTCTGCAGAGCTGAGCCTCACTCTATGACAATCCCTCAGGCTCCCATCCAGCCAGGTACAGAATCAAGTGCTTAACTTCGAGCACATGTACAATCCCATTGAAATCACTGGGTGTGCCACTGCACATGTCGAAGTGCTCTGCTGGGTCGGGGCCCCAGAGAGAAGCAATGAATAGTGACTAACGAGAAGGTAGACACAGCTTTTGGCTGGCGCATGGGCTACATTTGGCTCAGTGACATCTGCTCCTTTCCTTGGCTGGGAAGGGACTGTTCCACTGAATGTTCCATAGGTTTGCTGTAGAATGCTAAGCAAATTCTCTCGTATTTTCCCCTGTTCCTCATTCTGTATGTCTTTCCCAGTTCTTTTTCTCAGAACTTCTTGGCTACAGAGCCCTCATTCTGAGTTTATTTTAAGCTGCTGTAAACCCCAGTCCCTCTTTCATCATGTCATTATGAATTCGTAACAGAAACAAAAGCCTGCTAGGAACGTGATGCTTTATTAATACAAAGAGCTATAAATCCCAACCTTGTGTGGGCCTCGCTAAATCAATTCCTTTCTGTCAGAATGCTAATCAATTATAAAAATGCTGATCCAGCAAGGAACAAGGATGCGTGATGGATGAAACACATTTTCCTACATTACCAAAGCTCTAGAAAAACCTGCAGAAACGCCGGTGTGGATACTCACAGCTATAATAGTCTAGGCGATCACTCCCTTGTAACACACCCATGCACTACCTTGAGGGAAGGATGGAGAGTGCCAAGGAAAGATGGCTAGGAGGAGACAGACATTGCTGTGCCATGAGACGGAGCTCGAGTGCCAAGGCACAAGGGATATAAAATGTGAAGGGCTAGAAAGGGACAGTATGGGCAGGGCTGCTTGGTAAGTTGATATCTGTGCAACTCCCCCATCTGCCAGGGTGTTTATCCATCCCCCTGGGGCTTGTAGTGACCCATGTAAAACATCACCCACCTTTAAAACATGCTAGATCGCTAACATCCCCCAATACTGGCACTGCAGGCAAAGGGCCCAAGTCTGGGCCTACTCAGACGGGGCAGCACCTTATTCCCAGTGGCCCAACTGGGACTGTTTGTGGAGTAAGGTACTACTCAGTAAGAGGGAGAGTATGAGAATGTGGCCAGAATATGGTATCAGAATGTGGGGAAGTATTAGGAAAGGGATGGATACTAAGACAGTAAATATCGCACTGCACTATATAAAGATACTGCATGCAGGTCTCGTCACCCCATCTCAACAAAGACATATTAGAATTGGAAAAGGTACAGAGAAGGATGACAAACATGATTCGGGGTATGGAACAGCTTCCATATATGAGAGATTAAAAAGACTTGGACTGTTCAGCTTGGAAAAGGGACAACTAAGGGGGAATATGATAGCAGTTTATAAAATCATGACTGGTGTGGAGAAAGTGAATAGGGAAGAGTTATTAACCTGTTCACATAACACAAGAACCAGGGGACACCCAATGAAATTAACAGGCAGCAGGCTTAAAACAAATGAAAGGAAGTATTTCTTCACACAACACAGTCAACCTGTGGAACCTGTTGCCGGGGGATGTTGGGAAGGCCAAACATATAAATGGGATCAAAAGAGAATTAGATAAGTTCCTGTAGGATAGGTCCATCAATGGCCATTAGTCAAGATGGTGATATTTACGCTGGCGACATCAGCCCATTGTCCCCTCCCTCTGCTCTGCCTGCTGCTTCCATGGCTGTGAGCAGGCAGGGTCAGCACAGTGTCACGAACCCAGTTCTCTCTGGATAGATGCAGTGCGCTCATGGGCGCAGGCGAGCTGAAGCAGTGCTAGCAGGCTGGTACCAGACAAGCGGATGCATGGTGAACGCCCCCTGCATGCTCCCCTGGCACAGATGTGAGCTGAGGCCCTCATGGGCCATATGCAGTATTGTGATGGAGTAGGGACTGTCTGCATGGAGGATGGGAGAGCCGGGGAGGACTTTGGGTGATGGACAATACCTGAGCCTGTAACCTGAGCTAGGCAGGGGGGAGGGGAGGTCAACACTTTGGCCCGGGAAGCTAGACAAAGGCAGGGAGCCGGCTGGAGACGGTTGAGTCAGTTTTGGTTTGGGGCTGGGGGGTGCAGTGCAGGGAATCCCAAGCTGGGAACTAAGCTCCCTGCACCCCCAGAAGGGCCAGTTTGAGGGGTCCTGGCCATATTTCCAAGCTCTGCTGTATCCTGCATTCCTGTTGTCCAATAAACCTTCTGTTTTACTGGCTGGCTGAGAGTCACTGTGAGTCCCAGGAAGAGGGGTGCAGGGCCGGACTCCCCCACACTCCGTGACAACTGGTGGTAGCGGTGGGATGTACTGCACCCCGTGGACTGCACTTCCTGCAGTAAGTGACTGGGGAGCAGTAAAACGAAGGGGCGATTTCAGGAGGCGATTAACCCCTGGGAGTGTGTGACCAGAGCGAAGGACTTTGCAGTAACAGGGTCCCCCGGGGGAGTGCAGGAGCAGTCCTAGGGCGGAGGAGTCTGCAGCTCGACCCTGGCAGAGAGGGGGTGACCTGAAGACGGGCTGGTGCACGAGGGGTCTCCCTGGAACCGGTGGGAAGCTGAGAGCACAGGCCGGCGAGTGGCCAGCAGGAAGATGTATGCTAAGCACCTTAAGAAAGACCTGGTGGAGCTGTGCAGACAGAGGGGGCTGCGCACTGGGAGGTCCACCAAGGGATAGCTAATTGCCCAGCTGGAGGAGAAGAATCGCTTGGGTGAACCGAGCTCGGTCCCTGAGGGAAGCCGCCCAGCGGATGCAGCGTGGGCCCCGGGGCCTGACATGGCTGGGAGGGGCCAGACTGCTGCCGAGGACACCCCGAGACCCTGCCCACCTATACCTAGGGGAGGAGTTAGGGGAAGCCCAGTGAATACCGAGGGCACCCTGACCCCGGCGGCCAGTAGGGGATCATCCCGGCGGAGCTCCCCGTCCCTGGAACGGATGCGGCTGGAATATGACAGGGAGGCGCTCGAGTTAAGGAGGCAAGAACTGAAGGAGCGGGAGAACCAGCGTAAGCACGAGGAGAACCAGCCCCAGCATGAGCTGGAACTGGCCCGGCTGAGGAGCAGCGGGGCCCCGGCTGCGGTGAGTGAGGGGAGACCCACGCCTACAAAGAGCTTTGATAAGTACTTCCTGGCCTGGCGTAAGGAGGGGGAGGACATAGGTACCTTCCTGGCGGCCTTTGAGAATGCCTGCGAGCTGCACAAGGTTGACCCTGCAGACAGGATCCCGTTTCTCACCCCCTTACTGGACTCCACCGCTGTGGAGGTGTACAGCCGAATGAAAGGGGCGGAGGCAGGGGACTACGAACTGTTCAAACAGGCCCTGCTCCGCGAGTTTGGGCTGACTCCTGAGATGTACCGGAAGAGGTTCCGGAGTCAGCATAAAACCTGTGAGGTCACATACCTACAACTGGTCAACCGGGTGAAAGGGTATGCCCGCAAGTGGACAGCTGGGGCCCAAACTAAAGAGGACCTGCTTGACCTATTCATACTGGAGCACCTGTATGCGCAGTGCCCACCCGACCTGTGGCTGTGGTTGATGGACCAGAAGCCGGAGAACCCGCAGCACGCAGGCTGGCTGGCCGACCAATTTGTGGACAGTCGGGCAGGGGATAACAGGGAGGAGTCTCGAAGGCGCAGGCCTGCCTCAACGCAGACAGAAAATCACCATGGGACCTCCCAGCGGGGGCCTATGGAGAACCCCCACCAAAGGGGAACATCCAGCGTTAGGTCCATCCGACCCACTCGAGAGGACCCACGAGACATGGGCTGCTATCACTGTGGCCAACGAGGCCACATACGGGCCCAATGCCCCAAGCTCAAGGACAGACTGAGCAGACCCAACCCGCAGAGTGTTGACTGGGTAAAGACCCAGTCGGATGAGGGGCAACATTCCCAGGAAAGGGGGGCTGGCAGTGTACCACCTATGAAGGAGGGAAGAGGGCCCCAGGTCAGCTCCTCTGGGGGGCTGGATGCTCCAGGCTCCGGGTTTTTGGTTTACAGGGTGGCCACGGGGCTGCCCCTCCTGAGACAGTGCCTTGTTCCCCTGGAGGTAGATGGGAGGAAGGTCACTGGGTACTGGGACACGGGCGCAGAGGTGATGCTGGCCCGGCCCGGGGTGGTGGCCTCAGATCAGATGGTGCCCGACACCTACCTGACCCTGCTGGGCGTGGGCGAGACCCCATTCAAGGTGCCTGTGGTGAGGGTGCACCTGAAGTGGGGGGCCAAGGAGGGCCCCAAGGACGTGGGGGTACACCCACATTTGCCCACGGAGGTGTTAATGGGGGGGGACCTCGAGGACTGGCCAAGCAACGCCTGGGGTGCCCTGGTCGTGACCCGTAGTCAGAGTCGGCGCAGGGCACTGCACCCTGACAATGGGGAAGGTACTCTGCCCAAGGCACAGGACCCTAACCTGGTGGGGAGTGAACGCCCAGGGACACGGCTCAGAGAGGCTGCGGCCTCAGACCCAGCCGGTGAGAGAGAGCAGGTCCCCATCCCTTTCCCAGCTGCTGAGTTCCAGGCCGAGTTGCAGAAAGATCCCTCCTTGCGGAGGCCAAGGGACCAGGCTAACCTCAGTGCGGTACAGACCATGAGGAGAGGTTGCAAGGAGAGGTTCCTGTGGGAGAAGGGGTTCCTGTACCGAGAATGGGCTCCCCCAGGGGAAGTGGAGTCATGGGGGATCAGGAGGCAGCTGGTGGTTCCCCAGAAGTTTCGCCACAAGCTACTGTACCTGGCCCATGACATCCCCCTTGCAGGGCACCAGGGAATCCGGCACACCAGGCAGAGGCTGCTACAGAACTTTTACTGGCCTGGGATCTTTACCCATGTCCGACAGTACTGCCGATCCTGTGACCCCTGCCAGAGGGTGGGGAAGGCCTGGGCAAGGGGAAAGCAGCTTTGAGGCCTTTACCCATCATAGAAGAACCTTTCCAGAAGGTGGCCATGGACATAGTGGGACCTTTGCAAGACGACTTGGTCAGGGAAGAAATACATCCTGGTGGTGGTAGATTTCGCCACTCGCTACCCCGAGGCGGTGGCCTTGTCCTCTACCGAAGTAGACACCGTGGCAGATGCGCTGCTGACCATTTTCAGCCGGGTGGGGTTCCCCAAGGAAGTCTTAACGGACCAGGGGTCCAACTTCATGTCGACCCTGCTCCAGTCCCTGTGGGAGAAATGTGGGGTCCGGCACAACTGGGCCTCAGCGTATCACCCCCAGTCCAACGGGCTGGTGGAAAGGTTCAACGGGACGCTAAAGATGATGCTAAAAACATTTATGAACCAGCACCTGCAGGACTGGGACAAGTACTTACCTCACCTGCTGTTCGCGTACAGGGAGGTACCCCAGGAATCTACTGGGTTTTCGCCTTTCGAACTGTTATATGGAAGGCGGGTAAGGGGGCCCCTGGACCTGATGAGAGACGAATGGGAGGTGAAGGCCGCTCCCAATGGAGAGTCGGTGGTGGAGTATGTCCTGACCTTCCGGGAAAGACTTGCCGAGCTCATGGGCCTGGCCAGGGAGAATCTGGCCCGAGCCCAGAGGAAGCAGGTCTGGTACGACCGCACAGCGCGGGCCCACACCTTCGCCACCGGGGATCAAGTGATGGTTCTCATCCCCGTGAGAAAGAACAAACTCCAGGCCGCCTGGGAAGGGCCCTTCCAGGTTGTCAAGCAACTAAATGAGGTAAACTATGTGGTGGAGCTGTCGAACCGGGTGCACCACCGCCGGGTGTACCATGTGAATATGATGAAGCCATACTATGACAGGGGGAATGTGGTGTTGGCCGTGTGTGGACATTGGGAGGAGCAGGGAGATGACCCTTTAGTGGATCTATTCCCTGGGACAAAAGCTGGTTCCCCCCTGGAGGCGATTCCCCTCTCTGATCAGCTGACCCTGGCCCAGCAGGCTGAGATCAGAGCGGTGCTGCATCTGTACCGACAGCTGTTTTCCAGCCAGCCTGGACGCACTAATTTGACTGTCCACTGAGTGGATACCGGGTCACATCCCCCTATAAGATGCTCCCCTTTTCGGGTCACCGGAAAAACTGCCCAGGATCTAGAAAGAGAGTTCAGGGACATGCTGGCTTTGGGGGTGATCCAGCCGTCTTCCAGCCCTTGGGCCTCGCCGGCGGTGCTGGTCCCCAAGAAGGACGGGTCGATCCAGTTCTGTGTGGACTATCGAAAGCTCAGTGCCATCACCGTATCTGATGCCTACCCCATGCCCAGGCCTGACGAGCTCCTAGACAAGCTGGGAGGTGCTCGGTATCTCACCACCATGGATCTTACAAAGGGCTACTAGCAAGTGCCGCTGGACGCAGATGCCAGGCTGAAATCGGCCTTTATCACCCCTCTGGAGCTCTACGAGTTTCTGACTCTATCCTTCGGCCTCAAGGGAGCGCCGGCCACCTTCCAGCGCCTGGTGGATCAGCTACTGAGGGGGATGGAGAGTTTTGCCGTGGCGTATATTGACGACATCAGCGTCTTCAGCCAGACCTGGGAGAACCATGTGTCCCAGGTTAGACAAGTGTTGAAACGACTCCGAGAGGCTGGGTTAACCGTAAAGGCTGAGAAGTGCAAGGTGGGGATGGCTGAAGTATCTTACCTGGGCCATCGGGTGGGGAGCGGCTGCCTAAAGCCGGAACCAGCCAAGGTGGAGGTGATCAGAGACTGGCCCGCTCCCCAAACCAAAAAGCAGGTCCAGGCCTTTATTGGGATGGCGGGGTACTATCGAAGGTTCGTGCCCCACTTTAGCGCCATAGCCGCCCCCATCACTGAGCTGTGCAAGAAGGGGAAGCCAGACAAGGTGGTCTGGACCGAGCAGTGCCAGCAGGCTCTCCGGGCGCTGAAGGAGGCTCTGGTTAGTGGCCCAGTTCTGGCAAACCCAGACTTTGACAAGCCCTTTATGGTGTTCACCGACGCCTCAGACACGGGACTGGGGGCGGTGTTAATGCAGGAGGATGAAAAGGGGGAGAGACACCCCATCGTGTACCTGAGCAAGAAGTTGCTACCCCGGGAGCAGAACTACGCGGCCATCGAGAAGGAATGCCTGGCCATGGTCTGGGCCCTTAAGAAACTAGAGCCATATCTCTTTGGGCGCCACTTCACCATGTACACCGACCACTCTCCCCTGACCTGGCTGCACCAGATGAAAGGAGCCAACGCCAAGCTCCTGAGGTGGAGCCTGCTCCTGCAGGACTATGACATGGACGTGGTCCACGTGAAGGGAAGCGCCAACCTGATAGCGGACGCGCTGTCCCGGAGAGGGGGCCCTGAACTTCCCCAGGTCACTGGGCAGAGTGACCCCGCTCAGTTCAGTCTCGAAGGGGGGAGAGATGTGATGGAGTAGGGACTGTCTGCATGGGGGATGGGAGAGCCGAGGAGGACTTTGGGTGATGGACAATACCTGAGCCTGTAACCTGAGCTAGGCAGGGGGGAGGGGAGGTCAACACCTTGGCCCGGGAAGCTAGACAAAGGCAGGGAGCTGGCTGGAGAGGGTTGAGTCAGTTTTGGTTTGGGGCTGGGGGGTGCAGTGCAGGGAATCCCAAGCTGGGAACTAAGCTCCCTGCACCCCTAGAAGAACCAGTTTGAGGGGTCCTGGCCGTATTTCCAAGCTCTGCCCTATCCTGCATTCCTGTTGTCCAATAAACCTGTTTTACTGGCTGGCTGAGAGTCACTGTGAGTCCCAGGAAGAGGGGTGCAGGGCTGGACTCCCCCACACTCCGTGACAAGTATCTCTCAGGTGAGTGCCAAGGAGTCTGCATGAGCTGAACTCAGCTGGAAGCTGCTCTGACATGGCCATCTACATACTAATAACTAATGAACACACTGGGAATGATGATGAAGTCACTAAGAGACTGAGTTAATCATGTGCAACCTTGTAGCAAGAACATCAATAAAATCAATCCCCTCCCCATCCCACCCAGCAGCCAGAACACACGGGCTAGGGCCATTAGCAAAGGCAAGTCCTGGCTTTATACAGAGCTGCCAAAGCAGGGTTCGCACTGCAAAGGAGCAGCTAGCCATAACTATCCCCACTGCCCATCCAGGAGGGGATGGAGGCTTGAGGCAAACCAATGGGGCTGATTTAGAGCGAACTTCACTGGCTAACAAACACGCAGCGAATCATTGCAAATAATGGTCAGTGGCCTAGTAGAGGAGCCCTGTTGCTGGGGATGTAGCTGAGCAGCAGAAGGGCTGCCATAGTGGAGTTGTACGTGGAGGGAGGGAGAGTCAACTAGCCTGAAAGATGAGGCCCCCACATGCAGGGGCGGCTCTAGACACCAGCGCGCCAAGCAGGCGCGCGGGCGTTCGGGGGGCGGGCGGTTGGCTCGGTGGCCGTGCGGCATGCCCGCGGTAGGTCCACAGGAGCCCGGACCGGCGGACCTGCCGCCGCGGCGACTGCGGCGGGTCCGTCGGTCCGCGACTCCGCCGCACTCTCTCCGACCTCCAGCGGCGCGGGCGGCCCCGGCGTCCGGGCCTCGTGCAGCATGCCGGCAGCATGCGAGCCGAGCCGGCTGAAAGGAGGGACAGGGCGGCGACCGGGGACGCGCGCGCGCGCGCCGCGCGCCGCTCCGGGCAGCCGATTTCTCAGCCCACATGCATGGCAGGCAATTGCATGTGTCTCTGTAGCTAGTGACACAAGCAAACTAACCCCAAAGGGCTCACGGACATACAGAGCCACCCACCTCCTTGCATTGCTGTTTGAATTCAGGAACGCTGAAGGGCCCAATTGGCTGCCTGGCTGGAGGACAGAACAGATATGGGACAGGCACGAGTGGCAGCTTCCGCGGTGAATGCCGCGTCCACTGCGAGGGGCGAGAGGGGAGTTCAGGCTCCATGGCTCGGCCTGGGCTGCGTCCTCGGCAGAGCCTGCCAGCCACTGTGAAGTGTGAAGGGGGATGTAAAGAAACAGGAGTGAGACCCACCCGGCTCATTTCAGCCAAGGGGTCTAAACAGGTAGCAGATGGTAACTATCTCTGGTCAGTGAACTTGGCTGCATTGTACCCCATGGCCAAGAAGGAGAGATCCATTATCAACTCCCTGGACCAGCCACTTGTCTGAGACCCCTCTCCTCTCACGGCTGGTGTGCCACTCACTGTCATTCCCCCCCACTCCTCCACCTCCTGTCTCAAACCAGCTCCTCCTTACAGACCAAACCCCAGTAGATTCTTCCTGCCTCCGCCCATCCCAGCTTCTCCTGGACAGCTTTCACTTTCTCCACACCACTACTCAGCTAGCAGGGAGGGAAGGAGATGGGGGATGGAGGGGAGGCTAATACAGCTGCTGCAAAAACTCTCTGGTAATCACTGTCTCAGCAGGTTGTTGCGCAGTGGCAGCTTCGCAGCGCCTTTGTGTGTCAGAGAAACGGGGAGTCTCACGTTCCCAAGGGAAGGGCTCAGAGTGCTGGGCATCACTGTGCCTCTGATGGGACTGGCCCCAAATGCAAGATCCACAATAGGCTTCTTAAAGTCACAGCCCAGGCCTAGACAAGCCTGTTATCCCCAGACAACCAGTCCTGGTGCAACCAGCTTCCAGGACTGATGGCTCACTGTGGGAAACAGCAGCATACAGAAAGAGACAACTAGCAGAGGTGGCTTAGAGTTTGACTGACAAACTAGATGCTTAGCCTTCGGAGCCAAACGTAAGGCGTAAGGGTGTGTGTGTGTGTGTGTGTGTGTGTGTGTAAAGGCGTAAAGGGTGTGTGTGTGTGTGTGTGTGTGTGTGTGTGTGTGTGTGTGTGTGTGTGTGTGTGTCTGGGCGTGCACAGTATAAACTAGGAAACCAGAGGCAAGCTGTGCAGCGTTTGCTTTCCAGAGCATCAGGGGCTCTCTGCACGTGCATGTCATTCCAGCGTTGCCCTGTCTCCGGCCCAGCATTGCGATGAGGCTGTGCCTAAACACTGAGGCCAGCTTCTGATCTTGGTTGCACTGACGTAAAGCCGGTAGCTCTTTACACTGAGGCTTTGTCGTGACGAGGACTAAGGAGTCACGGTTAGGTCAGGCTTAGCTAACAGTGCTAGCTAAGCCCTGACTAAACTTAGCTCTAGGAGGACGCCCGAGCTTGATGTTAGCTGGGCACGTTCTAGCCTAGGCAGGAGCGGAACTTGACCACGCTTCCTAGCCAAGACAAAACCTGAGATCAGAATCTGGCTCTGGGATTTGGGGATGAAATCCAGAAGAGGCATTTTACCATGTCCTGATCCTGCAGTATTCTCTCTTTCCATCGATTGGCGCAAAACTATAATATGCCCCTGCCCTACCCCCACCAAGAGCTTAGAAAAGTGGGTCAGAAAGCTGAGTAACAATAGAGATTGGACTATAATGGGGTACCTCTGCCCTCCAAAGCAGAGGTTAGTAAATTTGTTTGAGTTCCTTTAGAAGCCAGCCTGGCTTCCCTGCCTGCAGCTTGGATTCACAGGACAGACTTGCAGGGCCCTGCTTGCTGCCAATTCTGGTTCCTATTCTCCCCCTGCCTCCCCCTGCACTGAAAAGCAAAGACGAACCAAACAAGAACTGATAACATGAGGAATGCCCCTAGAGAAGGATAACCCTGAAAGGAGCAGGATCTCTGAAAATAAGAGCAGGCCAGAAGGTGTTTGGCACCAGATTCCACAGGCTGGAAAAGTTATCTTGGAGCCAAAGCACACACTGGCTTGGCTTTCTGAACAGCTTAATTTGCCATTGCTGCAGAACGAAATCTTATAATTTATGGGGCTCTATTTAGTTAGTTTCCTTCTTTCTCTCAGTGGGTCATGTACCCAAAATGCGGACATTCTTTTTTCTTATGTCTGTCCAATAATGGGATCCCATCAGGCTGCATAAACTCAGTTTGGGCATGAGCTGAGGTACTGGCTGAACCAGGAGGTTCTGGGCCCAGCACTTAACCTCATGGTCACATCACACACATGCCTGAATACCTTGCACCTCAGAGTCCTAACCTCATCCTGGCTGTTCAGTCTAGTTCCTCTCCTCTGAGGGCTTAGTGCCGGGGTGGCCCATAGCTACCCCATGCCCTGCAAAAGGGAAAAAAGAGGCTGGTGTTCTACTTTTTGACAAGTAAATAAAGCCAGAAAAGGCTTTGCCGCTCCAAAGGAGGAAGGCTGCATGTTTTTTACATTAGAAGGTAGGTCGTGTCTAGCCTGGAAAAGTCTGTGGTGCCTAGAAAATTAGTGAGATGATGACATCACAAGAGTCCAATCATGACAGGATGGATTTCCAGGCAGGAAATGTACATTTACACCTTTTAAGACTCTGTTTTGTTTTTGTTAACTCCTGTTTTACTCCAATGCCTGATGAACACTTGGGAGAAAGGATTTCTTTGCTAATGATCCAGCATTTTCCCACCCTGTCAGCTAAGCTGTCAGGGCTTGCAATACACATCCCTGGGACCTCCCAGAAATGGAAACACTACTTTGACTCTTAGCTGGCTGAGCAGGTTATGTGGAAGCAAGAATCTGCTGCAGCATCCTTGCGCAAGCTGGAAGGTATGAAACCTTCCAGCCAAGCATCCTCCCAGCCAGTCAGCAGGACCAGCCTGAGCATTATTTTTCCTACCATCTAGCAACCATGTGAATGAAGAGCCCATGTGGCAGGGTAGGAGCTAAAAGGGCTGGCCAGGGGTCAGTGACTAGAGGGGAAACAGCCACCTCTGCTGGACTGAAACAGCAAGAAAACTGAGAAGAGCCAGACAGGCATAAATGGGGATTTTGGAACCGTCTCTGCAGGAGCATGAATATAACTGAAAAGCCATGATTTTCTGTCTTGGCTGGGGAGAAGGGAGACCATGTGAAGGAATCCCTGGCTTTCCACAGGCAGCAGCCAAGTGAGAGGGAGGATCAAAGCGGTGGGGTCCTTAGCAGCGATGGGAGGGAAGCGGAGCTGATCAACCCCGGTTACTGATGTGCTGTGTCGCACCACGTGCCAATGGTCCTCAGCAAAAGGAAAGGAAATTTGTTCAAAGCCAGCAATGGTGGGAAGTGCTGGGCCCTCAGTAAATGGCACCCTCTCCTCCCTGAAGGTTTTTGGTGTGGTCTCTTCCTGAGAGACACTTTAAAGGCTGAGCGCCCCCGTTGCAGAGGCACTGAGCACATCTATAAAATGAGGTATTGACAGGGTGACCAGACAGCAAGTGTGAAAAATCGGGATGGGGGTGGGGGTAATAGGAGCCTATATAAGAAAAAGACCCAAAAATCGGGACTGTCCCTATAAAATCAGGCCATCTGGTCACCCTAGGTATTGATAATGACCTCTTGTGTACAGCGCTGTGAGGTCTGCTGGTGACAAGCGCTAGGTAAGAGCTCAGGATTATTCTTATTTAACAAACAAACCTGTCTGAATCTACATGTGTTTCCTTAATGGGGTGGGGTCTTCCAGGGTCACTGTCCAATAAAAACTGATCTCTGTTAAATACAGGTTTGCTTGCCTGTGTTGCTAATAACTGAATATTAAACCTGATTGGCTGCCTCAAAGCTTGCGTTTCCTTTTTACCCTTCCCACTCCGTGTTTACTCTCTGCCTGTCAGGCTGGGCAATGGGAATCGCCTCGTCCAATCACGTCTTGTCTGCGGCCTCTCACCAGCTTCTTTTTCTGATCACACAGGAGTTGCCAGGATGCTGACGTGGTAGGGTGGCAAACCCAGCAGGGGAATGTTCTTTCTTTCTTTAGTTTCCATGGCAACATTTCTCTTGGTGTTGAGTTTCTACAAAATCCTAAATTCTGGGGCGTATAGTGTCAATATTACTAACTACAGCTGCCTGCTGCCGTACCATCTTTTATCCAGGATCCCACTATGCTCTGGCTTGGCTTTTTTGCTCCTCCCTCCCTCCCTGTTCTTGTCTCATATGATCTCTCTTCCCAACCAAACCCCTACCCAAAACATGACTCATCTAAAAGTCCCTGGATGGGTTCACACACACCTTTTGTTTTTTTGGAGGGGGTTTATGCTTGCAGTCATGTTAATTGAAGGGGGAGTTCACACCTATCAATTTCAGTTGGGGCTTTAACTCAGCCCATAACAAGCTTGGCTCATAACAATACCTCATCCGTTAGCTATTTACCTATATTCAGATGTGGAGCAGTCTCATAACATGCTCAACAGCTCTGAAAACCAGGCCCCTTACGTGCAGTTGTACTCTGAAGAGTGATTCTACCAAAATGACACTGTGGGAGTCTAGAGTTAGTGGATCTCCATGTTCAGAACAAATCTGATCAATGTAAAAGTAAACCAATTATTTTTCTCCTACCTGCCAGCCCTGCAAGCTCCCCCAGGGATCTGAGGCTCAAGCTGGGTATTTTTCTCATGTCTCATGCCAGAACTAGCGGCGTCTCAGGCAATGAAGTTGCACAAGTGTCATGCAGGGCAGAGATAACCCAACAGTTTGGAAGTTAGCTAGAAATTCTGCTGGTACACAAGCCAGCTCCCTCTCCCGTAGCTGTGTTGGTTCTGCAAGGCTGACAGGAACAAAGTCTTATTTTGGTCTCTGGGCTAGCGATTAAATAGATTCCATCACTATTCACTGTATCTTCAACTTGGTTGCAGCACATTTTAGCACAACGAAAAATAGGAAATTATTTTACAACTGCCTTCAAAGCCTGTACAATTCTCTCGGGCTGTTTGGACTCTCTGCCTCCAGAGTGCATTGCCCAATCTGTGCCACATAGCTGGGAACAAGGAAGACATTATTCTGACAGGCTGTAATATTTTAAGAATGTTGACGAGCTTGGAGTTCAGTTTCAGATTGTTGGGTGCTTTTCTAGTTTTACTGCAAGAAGTAGGCAGAAAATTACTCAGATAATGCCCTTAATTTCCTGCAAGTGGATAATGTTCCCTTGAAAGCTGTTCTCTCTGATAGTCTTTAAATGTATCTTAAGAGAATATCTTCTACAATCTAATATAGGATAATGGGAAAAGGCAGGTTCTCCAGACTAGTATTCGAGATCTGTGTCTGTTCCAGCTTCTGAACTCAATTCTTTCCTAAGTGCACTTAGTCATTGGCTACGAAAGTTTAAGGTAATTTGACCAGATAATTGCCCTTTCAGCACTCTCTTTGCAGGCTTAGGTTGGCTGATTTAAACAAGAGGCAGATCTGACCAGAAAGGTCTAGCAGCACAAGGAACATCCTAAGCCCTGTTTCTCTTTAGATAAAGTGCTGCCCAAATAAAAGTCTGGTGGATTTTTATTTAAGTAAGAAAATTAAAGACTTTTACTAACTACAAGTGTCAGTGTGGCAAAAGGACTTTCAGTCCATGGGCTATTCAAACACTGTGTCAGATACTGATCTCCGTCCAAGAGGTCTTCCTCCAGAGCCATGGCCTCCGGTAGGCTGGCCCCAGAGTAACTAAGTTCAATATCTGTCCCAGATGTTGAGGATAATGCTAAGCAGCATCACGTACAAGGCTCGAAGTCCCCGAGGGGCTGCTGCTGGGTCCAGAGCTCGTGTCACCTCAACCCCCCTGCTGGAATGTTCGGGTGTTAAAACACGAGGATTGGCCAGCTGGGCAGAGCGCTGGGGTCCATCTATCCTGGTGCTGCATATCTGCCGGTTTGTTTGCCACTCAGGTTTTCCTAAATAAGGGGCCTGGGCAGAACACATTTCTTCTATTCATATAATGTGTCCGTCCAGACTGATTGTCCCCCTGCTGCTGCGTTACAGGCAGAGGGACAGTAATGGCTTCTGAACAGTGTCAGTGGCTTTATTTGTTTCAGCGGCTTTATTGGGTATTGTCACAAGAGTCATAAATTACCTGCCGTCAGTGCAGATTGATATGTCTGCAGGATGCTTTGCTGTAGCGGAGCTGAATGCTTTGTCCTGCTTATTGAGGTGGATTTCCTGACTGTATGCGCCCAAAGTCGGGCATGCCTGCTTAGACCCTGGCACTGGAGTTTGCCAGTTGGGCATGACATCCTGCCTTGCTGGCAGATCGACCTAACCTAGAACCACACACAGTGCCCTGGTCCCCCCATCTCCACAGCGGGAGCCTCAGACGGTCCTTCAGCTCCACCATAATAAACATAGGTGCTAATAATGATAATTCATATGGGAAGCAGCTGTTAGTCTGGGGAGAGGGAGGTTAATTTAGCCCAGACTGTTGTGCAGCCATTGTGGCTCTCACTGGGGAGCTCAGCTGAGTGCAGCTCGATCCACAGGTAACATCCTGGGGTGTATCAACCCCCCTGAGAGAGAGAGCCAGTGACACGTCACTTCACCTCCATCCAAGGCTTGTAGTGACAGCATCACTCTGGAAAGTAGAGCAAAGCCCATCTTGCAATCAGAGTCAATTCAGAGAGCAGAGCAAGAGAAGGCCAAGCACAGGCCAAAACCCACCCTTTCATTTCCCTGCCCATCACCTCTATACGCTCCCAGTGTCGACTCCCAGCTCATCTCTGCCCATGGGCCCAGCCTTCATCGCCCATTTGTTAACGTTTCCAACAATCACTTCCTGCTTTCCCCCATGCTGCCCTGCATGTGTGGGAGGAGCAGCCTGCAAACATCTGCAAAGCTACCTCATCAGCCTTCAAATCCTTCCTTGAACTCTCCTCTCTCGCGATGCTTAGAAAAAACTTGAGAATGGGATGTACTGTGACCACTGCTTCTCATGTTGACCAGTAGCATCTCTGTGTGTCCTCCCTGTCTGTCTGCCTGCATCCACCTAGTGTCACTTGTCTTACTCTTAGATCATAAGATCTTTGGGGCAGGTTTGTGCAGCGCCTAGCACAATGGAACTCTGTTACAGGTTTGTGCAGTGCCTAGCACAATGGAACTCTGGTCCATGACTGTGGTTCTTTGGTGCTACGGTGCTACCACAACACAAAGAATAATCATTTCATTTCTGGTGACATCTTGGATTCCAAACAGTCCCATTTATGGCACAGACTTTCACTCAATTCGCTCCTCCCACATTTAGCAACCGCTTGCCTTCCCCTTTCCTGGGATTATAGGGACCAACACATAAGACCGTGAGCAGAACAGAGGCACCCTTTCCAGTTACAGTCTCGACTCCCTGCATCTCTGGCTCATTCCAGCAAAAACACCACTTCCAGGTCCCTGCTGGGCCCTTTTGCTGAAGTCTGGGCATTAGAAATTATGAAAACGGCTTTGGATGTCGCAGAGCTGCAGGGGAGGAGTTGAACATCAAAGGTAAGCTCTTAGAAAGGCTGCTCCCCACCCAGCAGCACAATGGAAGAGAAGGGCTGCCCTGGGTTCTCAATCATAGGAGCTGTGAGTTCACTGGTGCCCTGGCAGAAGAAAGATTAAATATCTTTTCTTTCTGAAGCATATGTGAAAATGTTTACAGTGGCATGGGCTGTTGCTAATGACCAAAGCCAGCTCCATGCACAATAAACCCAAATCTATTTAAGGTCTTTCCAGGAAACTCATCACCGTGGTATCTAAGAATAACAAACTGCTGGCCTTTAAAGGCCACTGAGCACAGGAGAAGATAGCAGAGAATGCTCCTGCCCTGGGAATTCATTCGGCATGTAGCTACAGCCCTGTGGGGAGCAGGACTTGGTGGAGACGGTGTCACTGCAGCATCTCCATTCAAGAGCAAGGCGATCCCCGGGGATCAGTGGGGCTGTGCCAAGGAACAGGACCGAACAGAGAGAAGCAGCAAGTGCAAAGGGGGTTCTATCTCGGCAGGACTGGAGGTGCTCAGCATTGCTCAGCTGTGGTTCTGCTTAATCATTCATCTCTCTCCAGAGAGAAGTGGCTGAGCTTTACCCACCTTTACCCACCACTACACTTCTGGGGAGGGGCTGCAGCCACAGGTCTCAGATGGGGCTCTCTGGGGACACAGCGCATGGGGTGTTATTAAGACAGGCCCAGATGGGATGTTCTCTCCCAGCATGCCTTTCTGGGGACTGTCCCTTTAAATTTGGCACAGACAAGCAGCTGTAACCCTAAAATGGCTGTTTTACAAACTGCTGCTGCTTGCTGTATTTCCTGATCTTCCAGCTGGTGAGTGTATTGTTCCGTCCATACTTATTCCAGGGGAGAGGGCCTGTTCTCCTGCACAGTGCTCCTCTTCTAACCTCCTAAATGCCAGGCCTAAAACTTACAGCATCTCTTTTTCCTGGGCTCAGAAATGCCTGCTCTGTTCAGCTCCTGTAACTCCTGTGCATGCCTGAGGAGTGTGTGCTGCAGTTTTCCCTGGCTGACCAGTCTGCAGTCATAGAATGGATGGAAATAGTCTGGTCTGACAGCTACCCAGAGCTGCTCTCAGCCCCCCTTCTGAAGTGTTGCCCGCTCTGAGTCTTGTGGTTATGGAAGATTTTCTTAAAGGCCCTGCTCCTGGAGTCCTGCTATTACATGAGCATCTCAGATTTCTTTCTTTCTTTCTTTCTTTCTTTCTTTGGGTAAAGTATCTTTCTAGCCTCTATATGGGCATGGAGGAAAGCTTGACAATGTGAATCGTAAGGCTCCAAGCCCAAATACAAAGACACCACTTTTATTATTCCTGTAAACTCTCATGATTTTTAAGCCAGTCACATGATTTTTTGGGGCCCTGACTCATGGTTTTTAACTCTTTGAGGTTGGCAGAGCTGTAAGCTTGATCATCAGAGCGCTCCCTGGGGTGGTAGTCTCTGTAACAAAGTTGCGTTCGTTTCCATTCATCGCCTGGTGACCTGGGTTCACGCTGGGCCCACAAATGCAATGAGCTCAGGGCCTATGGCCTTGGCATTATGTGTTTGCCATCTCTCTCTCGCTCATGAAAGAGGCCCGGGGTGGAATGAGCCACGGAACAAGATTAACTCTGCTCCAGAACAAGCTGATCCTCTCTGGCGGGTGTTGGGGAAGAGGCTTTGTGCAAATTGCCTACAAACTAACCGAACAGCCCATGCCTGGCCAGCCACTCTTGCTCTGGACACAGAGTCCAGGGGACAAGCCTGTCAATTGAGTTTGGAAGGTGCTGTGTATTCTCACGGCCAGCTCTTCCCAACCACTGACCACCAGGGCTGCAGGCGATGCTCTCTGGGCTGTCAGGAGTTCTGTTCTGGGCTTTATTTTCATGTCTTGTAATTCTTTCCAGTCTCCCTAGTGCTCAGCTCTGTCTCCCCTGCAACCCCGGGCAATCTCCGGGCTAATAACATTGGTTCAGAGTGACCCAAGCTACTTCTTCCCCCCTTGCTGTGGGCTGCAGATGGGGACCAGCTGGCACCCCTACCCCAGCACTGGGAGCCAGCTCCTCTCCATTAGCAAGTGGAACTTGTGAAATATTTGTAACACTGCAATGCTGAGCAGTGACCTCTGTGCTAGCAGTGCCACCCCCAGGTGCCATAGGGCGGGAGGGGAAAGGTCTGCAATAAAAGCTGCTGTGTTCTTTGTATTGGCTTTTGCTTTTTCTGTCCCTATGCTCCTGGGCCAGAAGAACAGACCCAGACTGCAGAGGCTGGGCTCAGAGGTTTGCTGCACCAGCCATGCTTCTGCCTATAGCTAAACAGCAAAGAAACAGGCTGAAAATGCGATGGGACACCCTGTGGATGAAACCAGGAAGTCTCACGTTTGTTCTGTGCAAGGGAGTGCGTGTCCTGAGGGAGGACAGAAGAACGTGGATTGTGTCTATAAAAGCCTCACTGGGGATTGTGTAACAGAGGGGATGCCACCTGCTAGAGGTGGCCGCTGTGCAGCGGCTCAGTAGGGGGTTGACCAGGAGGTAGAATATACAAAAGCGTCATTTGCAGTGCAGCCTAAAGACTTGTACCCTGCAAAGCTGCATGGCTAGGAGAAGCCAGGTCTGTTCCGGGTTAACCTACAAAGCATCCTCTAAGCGCACAGGGTACCAGGCTGTAACTCGGAACTCCGTTGGCGGGGGTCCACTTCCAAACTGTTTTGTTGCTGTCCTTGGCTGGAGTCTGGAAGTCTGTGCCTTGGCCCTGGCCCCTTCCGGAGCTGGCAGGGGCTGGTTTGGGATCTTTCCTGGCATATAGCAACATGGCCTTGGGCCCTTCCCCTTTTCAAAGGGACTGAAGACCTCCAGAGAGATAGGATATGTGGGTGGCTTAGCTGGTTGTTAGTGTTCTTCTGGGAGCTGTGCACGGAGCGCTACCCTCACCCGCCCACAGCTCAGCTGGACGGCACTCAGCCGGGATTGCAAAATGCAGGGTTGAAAGGAGCCAGCCTCAGAGTTCGGAAGTTCAAGTAATTTTGTTGTTCATTTCTACTTGGCTGGAACAGGTCTGGATGCAGCACTGGGGCCCGGGCTTTGAAGCTTCAGCTGCTGCTGCCGGTATGGAGCAAACAGAACCCTTTGAAGTCTCGTTGGTTTCGACAGCTCTTCATTACAGCACACACTAACGATCGGCTGATTCTGTGAATTTGAACTTCTTAGGGCGGCTTTTTAACCAGGACGACTGCCTTCAAAAGGGCCCTGTCAAGAGAATGTTCATTTCTGGGTAACATTCCCTCTCGCTGGCTTTAATTACCCCTGGAAAATGATGTCTCAACCAAATTCTTCCCCTCCCTGGCGCACAAACATGGGTTTGTTATTGTAGGGTTGCTTGCAACAATCAGAGTGTGTGTGTGTGCGTGCGTGCGTGTGCTGGGTTGTTATTGTAGGGTTGCTGCCAGCTCTTTAAAATGAGCAAAGTCCAGCAGTGCGTAGTGTGCACGTGGCTTTTGTCCTGGAGGGGAGCCACAGCTGGAACCCTACAAATGCTAAGACGAATAGTATGGGCACTGTCTGGCTCTTCTCTTCTCTGTCTGGCTGCAAATTGCTCTTGAGCAGCATCTCTGCTTTTCAACTAGCAACTCTAGTCAGGTGGCCAGGGCTGGGGAAAAGTCCTACAACCCCTCCAGTGCTTTGGCCACCCCCAGAGGCACAGCTATGTCACTGTGGTGCCATAGTGGAGATGGGTCTTACATTGATGGACAGGGTTTTCCTGTGAATGTCGGTAATCCACCCCCCAGGGCAGCACTGACATGTTTCTTGTGTTCCCTGACTGCAGCACTAGAGGGATGAGAGTCATTTTTAACATTGACTAGAGATCGAATAGAACCAACCTGCCTGCCCCTGGCATGTGGACAGGGTCAAACTTCAGATGGGGGAGGGTGAATCAAAATCAGACCTGGACCTGACTCCTAGTTTCTCATGGGGGGGCAGCAGGGGCAATTTATCATGGGCTTTGCTACACCTCATAAATACAATCACCTCCCCCCCAGGCACATTTCTGGGGAGGAAGGGGGTAAAACTTGTATCTGAAGCTTGTGGCCTGAGCCCATGTATAACATTTACGCTCCTTTCTGACTCACCCTTGGAACTGGTGTATTGTGCTGCACATAGCAAACCCAGGACATGAGTGCATCCCTTACACTCCTAGAATTTACAGGTTGTCATAAAGTTATTTTGAAATGCACTTGGCCTTCTGCAACAGGCCAGCGCAAACCCTCTTCTCTTTATGCAGTATCATTGGTGGCTACAACCGGACATCTGTGGTGAAGGAGAGGTGACATCCATTTTTCTTGCCCATCTTTCGGGTGTGTTCCAGTCCCACATCTCTCTGTAAGTGCGTAAACATTCTGTTTGTCAAATTTATCTGGGTGAGAGACTCTCCTTGCCAGAGACTGAGTTGTCTCCCCAAACCCAGACACCTATTAGGCCATGAAACAGCTCAAGTCCAGACCGGACTGTGGCTGAGAGTCTGCAGAGACTCTGGGGGTGGCATTTCTGCAGCACAGAGGGAGCGGAGGCTGTTGAGAGGGAACAAGGCTAAAGCTGTTTTAGGCTGGACAGATAGTCCAGTGATTCAGGCACTGCTGGAACGCCAGAGCCCTGGGTTCAAGTCCCTCTTCTGCTACAGCCTCTGTGTGACCTTGGGCAAGGTATTTAGGCTGAGATTCTCAAAGGTATTTAGGGTCCCAACAGCCACTGAAATCATCTTTGGAGCTGGGCCTTAGAATAGCACCTCCCTACCTCACTGGGGTGGTGTGAGGTCATCAGATACTATGGGCCGGGGGGCTGCATAAGGGCCAGAGAGAGGTGGGGTATGTGTGTCTGAGAGGAGCCTTCCAAAAACAATATGTAAGAAACCAATGGGGGTGGAGGGAATTGTACAAAAATTGTGTTTCGCTGCTCCCTGATGGAGGAAAGTGGTAATGGCTGTGAAACATGCCCATCCAAATGTAGGGCTGGGACTTTCATTGATGCAGCGTAGGTAGGATCTGGCTCATTCCACGGAATCCCCATTCTCCCCCTCCCTAAAGATTTAATGGCACAGACAACACTGTGGTGAGTTTGTGAATAACTGCGACCTCCTTAGCACTCTTAGAAAACATGCTACCTAATATTTGCTAGTGCACTCTGAAATTATTGTGAACTCTTCTTTTCCAAACAAACTCACCAAAGACAACTTTGTAAGAGTCCAAAGTCACCATTGCTCACTTACTCACTGACGTGCAAGGGCTTTCTCCTTAGTGCGACGCAGTGAACTGCTACAGCATGGGTTTTGCCACTCTTTCCCATTGCCACATTTGCTTTAGACTCCCTGTGCTGCTGAAGACTATATCAACTTAAGTACAACAGGGCATGGAAAGTGTTTGAATTTGCTGAGTATGGATTTAAGAGGGGCGTTTAAGCAGCCATGTGCTGCTCATGGGACTGTGGTTGTCATCATTAGTCTTGTCTGGTTTTAGTTTGTCACCCCAAGTTGTGAGCTGGCTCCTGAAGTGTCTGGGAATAAATTCATCCATGTCATAGGTGCTGACTCCTACTCGCGCTGGTGGGTGCTCGACCCCCAGCCCCGCCCCCTGCTCTGCCCCCATTCCAACCCCTTCCCCAACTCCACCCCCTCCCTGCCCCTATTCTGACTCCTTCCCCAAATCCCCACCCTGGCCCCTCCTCCTCCCTGCCTCCTCCCCTGAGTGCACCCTGTTCCCACTCCTCCCCCCTCCCTCCTGGAGCTTGCTACGTTGCCAACCAGCTGTTTGGCTGCGGCAAGCGCTGGGAGGTAGGCAAAGGAGTGGGGACACAGCGCACTCAGGGGAGGAGGCAGAAGGAGGTGAGGTGGGGCAGGGAGCTTGGCTGCCAGTGGGTGCAGAGCACCCACTAATTTTTCCCCGTGGGTGCTCCAGCCCTGAAGCACCCATGAAGTTGGCGCCTATGATCTGTGTGCTGATTTTTCAGGAACCGGAGAGGCAGTGGTTTCAATGCAGACTCTTTGAACATTCCTGCTCCCACTAATGTCACTTCTCTCATTGAGAGAGAGAGAGAGAGAGTGTGTGTGTGTGTGTGTGAGAAGAAGCCTTACACCTCTTGGTCCTCTTGCACCACTGTGTAGAAGAGAATAGAGTTCCCTCCCTCCCCTAGGCTCAGGTGCGCACACACACACACACACACACACTCGCACTCTGGTGGGTGGTGCAGGAGTCCCGGGCCAGGAACCTGATTAGTCTGTAATCTTTCCCTTTCCCCTGCCCTCCCTCCAGTAGCAGCAGGGCTTACATCAGCCCATAGGAAGCTCTGTGGTAGTAATGAGAAGTCTTTCTTCCCTCTCAGCTTTCTGTGGGGAATCCTGGCTGGCTTTATTCCAATAAGCTAGGTCCCACCCCAGCTCTCCTGGTCACTGGCCAGGCTAGCCCTTAACGTGGCCGCAGTCAGAGAGGATGCTACATACTGTATGTGTATAAGGTCCATTAAAAAGCTTTCCGAATGGACTCCTGCTTCAACTGCCCTGCCCTCCCCTTCAAAGCCCTACAGATCTCCCTGCCTCATGACCCTTTGTCTTCTGCCCAAAGTCTACTTTGCTGCTGGGAAATTAGCCTTGTTCTCACCACACCCTCCTCTTTCTCCTTAGCTGGAACTTCCACCTTTGCTCCCCTCTGGGCAAATGTTTGTTTGGGCAAATGCAAGCCCCTTGTGGATTGCATAGTGCCCTTCTTGTTCTGTCCTGCAAAGAGCCAAGCTGATCCTTACAGGGTTTGGGTGGAGCTGGGGTGCAGTAGTGTGATGCACCAGGCATTAGAAATAAAGTAGAACTTCAGAATTACAAACACCTTGGGACTAGAGTTACATTTGTAACTCAGAACAAAATGTTGTGGTTCTTCTTTCAAAAGTTTACAACTGAACATAGACTTAATACAGCTTTGAAACTTTACTATGCAGAAGAAAAGTGCTGCCTTTAACGATCTTAAATGAAACAAGCACCAAAACAGTTTCCTTACTTTGTCATTTTTTTAAGCTTCCCTTTTTTTAGTAGTTGGTTTAACGCAGTACTGTACAATTTTGGTTTTTTTGTCTCTGCTGCTGCCTGCCTGTGTACTTCCGGTTCCAAATGAGGTGTGTGGTTGACCAGTCAGTTCATGACTCTGATGTTCCACAGTATGCAAACTATCTCTGCTCCTAGCATTAAGGTTGCAGAGACAACTTACTTTGCAAAATGGAAAATATACTATTTGTATTCAAATTAAAAAGCCTCAGATAAACAAACTGATGGTACATACAAGTTATAAGCCTGGTTGTTACCACTTTAACTTTTGAGTACACAGCTGTAAGTATGGATTAACAAACATGGATTAACCAGGTCTGGAAACATAAGCTGAAAAGTCACCAACCACCAGCTTTCAAGTTTTTACACAAAATTTTCTCTTGAAGAAAAGGGGGTTTGGGGGAGGGAGGAGAAGATGAATAATTAACAGCCTCCAAGCAGCCCCTAAATTGTTCTATTTTCTACTTTCGCAGAAGCCAACCATTTCCCATACATCCTTTTTATTATGAGATTTTCACTTATACCCAAACTATGAGTAGTGATGAAGAACTGGGGGTTCATTCAGTGGGTATTGATTCCAAAGACTAAATAATGATCATTTAAATACTGAATGTTAACTGTTGCTAATCATTATTTTAGTTATTATGGGATTGTCAGTAGAGCATGATCACTATGCATGCTGAGCTCTGGCTTTATCAATGACCTTAATGCTTTGTACACTGACTAAGAAGCACAAGACAGGTTTCCAGGTCTGGCTAACAAAGGAATCCTCCCATTTATGTACTTACCCAGCAGCCCAAACTCTTGTTTTAGGGTTGAAGAGGGATGGTCTATTAAAGATTTAAAATAAATCAGACTTCTAAGAGGAGGCACATTTCCATTTAATTAATTAGGAAATTAATTAGTATAGTGCTCAGTTTGGTTAGAGGTCAGGGATAGTTTCCAGCCTGGAGACTTTGCAGAAACATTGATCATGATCATTTTGTGCGACTCATGTATGGCCTAATTACTACATGGCCCTTCAGCATCACGCTGGAAGGCACATGTTCCTTGATAATAGTGATGTAAGCTATTGATCGTGGGCAAGAGGGGTTTCAGGCAGCATAGCAGAGCTGGAAAAAATTATCAATAGTAATATAATTGCTGTGTGTATTGACTACCAGCAGATGGAGCTCAGCTCACTGAAATTATATTAGCATTAGCTACATTACTCATCTATTTACTATTGGGCTGCTGCTACTGTGTAATGCCATTTGTGAGCACATCTAAGATCTGTAACTTAGGTGACATTACCAAAGGTTCGCTTGTGTTCAGCCAATCTCCTCTCCCCACCCTCCAGGGTTACATCCTCCAACAACAGGGAGCAATCATGCAAGTCGATTATTCCCATATTCTCCGATCTGTGAAAAGTAGCTTCTCCAAGAAAATTGTGTTCCACCAAAACAACCATTATATGCTAAGTTCAGTGCCTAGAGTGCATTGCTGTGCACAAGAGACTCAGCATTAACTGATTAGAGCAGGGTCTCCCCCATGTCCTGGCAGACCAGTCCTTACAGGATCCATCAGATGCCATCATTCCAATGCCTGTCCCCACGACAGCACTTTTATTTATTTCCCCATTTATTAGGGAACCAGCCGTTGAGTGGCACAGAGTTGTTTACCTTATTAATTCATTGATTTTCCCCACTCCCCCAATTGTAACCATGGTTTTGTCAGCCAGCTGGTGTGTTTGGAACAGAGCTTCTTCCTGTTGTACCACAAGTCTGAATTTGAGAAAGTTGGAAAGAGAACATTAGATCCAATATCACATTCTGCCCCCACTACAGAAGTCACCAGCCCTCTTTCACTGCTATGTACACTGACTTCAGGATGACCAACACCACAACTATTTTAGTGACTTGAGCCCACCTATGCCTTGGGAGTGATGAGGGGAAGAAAGGAGAAACAGCCAATAGTTTAATTTTTGTGAAGGGAGTTTTTTTGCAGATGTAGTGTGGGGTCTCTAGTTCAAATGATCCTTGCCAGTTCTCGTTATCAAAGACACAAGCAAGCGGCTAAAGGTTCCTCTGCCCTTGTTTAACAAAGTGCAATGATGACCATCAGCCAGATATTCTTACTAAAATAACCAAAGGAGAGGTTGATGCTGGAGCAGCAGGGTATTTATTAGAATTACACTGGTTTTCTGTTACCACTAGCAAGACACCACAGCTGTTCATCTTCATAGAACACTTGCATTAGCAAAGCAGAGATTTGTATCACCCAGGTACATGGGGTTTACTAACCAAGAATACAGTACAATTGTAATATGGCCCCCACCAGAGTTGGTTCTGCTTTACAAAAAAGACCTTGGCGTAATTAATTCTAACATGCTGATAATGCCTAACTGAGCTGATTGTTGCTTTAGCCAGGTGATGGTTCTAATGACTCAGGCTGACTCACATTCTACTCAGCATCCACGTCCGCTTTTAATTTTACAGTAATCAGAAATATCCAGGTTCAATATATCCATAAAATGAGCAAATTTTAACCATTTACAGGTACAGGAGGCCAAAATTAAATCATAAAAAAACCCCACACTTTTCAATCTCTTCCGATACAATCTACCAGAAAGATAGTTACCACTGAAATATACAAAGAATTGTTTTAAAAAAGTATTCCACCAGTACTCGTCATTGGGTAGTTTTAAGAATCAGATGATTAGATTTTAAAAGACAAGTCTGATCTCAGACTTCATTTTAAAACAACAGAACAGTTTAATTTGAAAACTCAGGTCATTGCCATTCTGCACATTCCCTAGCAAGATGTTGCCAGGTAAAAGGCATGTTTGTGCTAGAATGGTGTTTGGGACCCTGGCAGACTCCATGCTGCTGCCAACTGTGGGCAGAAAGTAGGCACAGCATGCAATGGAGTATGCCCTCTTTAAACAAGGAAAACAGAGCAGCAAAACCTCTCTCAACTGTTATTCTCTCAATCTCCCCACTGAAGATACTGCAGGCCTTTCCTCTTTTCTCTTCCAGCGCACTGTTTATTCTCCTCAGTGAAAACCTGACAGCAACTGATGTTAGTTTAATTGTAACGGCTAGATGAGCCAGTCTGATCACAAGATATTAGCTAACAAATGGAGATTACCATGATAATCAAGGGCTTGTGGTCTATACAAATTGCTTCAGCAGTCAAGCCAAGCCCTGTCTGCATGGCAAAGCTCCTGCACAGGGTTCCACAGTGTGGATGAGGGATATTTTTACTGAAGCACCAAACCCAGTTCACGTCTGCTCTCCAGCCCTTCATAAAAATAAAATGCTGCCTTACTAAAGAGCACAAATCCTAACTGTAGGACATACAGCCATGGGATAAGTTACAGCTTAGAGTATTTTAATAGACGTATTTACATATTTACAATATAACAATTTATAGAGGGTATTTTAAATGGGACGTGTCCTTTATATGGCCTCGCTGCTAATAAAACAATCTGGAATTGATTGATGAGGCCCCCTGGGCACAGCTGAAAGCCTTGGTGTGGGAGGGAGCCTGCCAACACACTGCTTACCCAGTCATTGGATTAGATGAGGAATGGAGTCTTCCTCTGTCAGTGCCCTTGATCCATGGTCCTTGCTGGTGCAGGGCTAGACTCCATTGGCACTGGCCTTGCTGCTCTGAGATGCCTCCATTTTGGTCTGGGGTAAGAGAAAATTATAGGCTTAAAAAAAACCCAATTGCAGTCCAAATGTGTTCATTAACATTCAATAAAGACTAAGATTTTCAAAGCAGTTTAGGGTGTTGAGATGCATCTTCCATTAAAGGAACCCAAATCCATTAGTAATTATTGATGTGGGAAAAGAGTGGTTTTGGCAGACAGCTTGTGTTTACCTATTAAAATACTATGTGTTTGCTGGTCTTGTTTCAGATTTCTCTAGTTAGGCTAAAGAACATTATTCTTCCTTTTATTGAAAAAACTCAGACCAAAATTAACAAATGTAGGTGCCTAATGTTAGGTTCCTAATCCCATATTCAGACAGCTAGATAGAAGTTAAGGGTGCATGGATTTCCCATTCTAGAAGGAATGGGCAAGCTCTCTGCAGTTCTTCAGGTCTTTTAAAAGGCTCAATCTAGAACTTCCTTAGTTAAACCCAAAAAACCTGGCCTAGGTCTGCCTCAGAGCTCACCTCTCCTGGAGGAGGCTTGACACATACTCCAGGGACTGGTAACTTCTCGGATGCCTGTGATATAAATTCTTCTCCCTTCAAGAGAAAAATATAAAAGATGTTTTAACAATCACAGAATTATATCAGAACATGGAAGAGGTCTACTTGGGCCCCAGACAGACCACTTCCCTGCCAGAACACAGTAGTTCCCTGCGATGCACTTTAATTTTAATGTTAGATGCTGGAGATTCCATTTCTTCACTTGGGAGATTATTCCACAGCCAATATCTATTAGGAAATCTTTCTAATTTTTTAAACTTAAGCTTTCCCTTTCTGAACTTCAGTTATTACTGTTAGTGTGATACCAGGGGGTCAAATAAGTCACTCATCGCAACTTTGGTGATCAGACCTTCCTGAACAGGCTTGCCTGGCTGCATGCAGAGTTTCACATGCTAATCTGCCCCCATCTCCTCCAATTCTTGTGGCTAACAACCTCAGGAAAAAGTGTCTCCTGGGGCAGAGCTTATAACGTGATTCAGAATTTAACCATCCTCTCACAGGTGACATGCGAGCAGAAGTAGCAGCATGTGACTGTCTAGTTTACAGAAAAGGAGTTTGAATAACTAAGGATCTCAGAAGTGCTCTCCTGCTGGAAGTTGGTGGGGGTGATTTTGTTTTGAACAGTCAGCAGTGTTTCCAGCACTTGTGCAAGAAGTGATGCCACTGCAGCTTCCTCTGCCTTTTCAACATCCTCTCCCTCCTTGGCAAAGGAAGCACTGCTGTTGCAACAGTGTGACAGACAGAAAAACTTGCCTATCCCAAGAGTTTCTATTCCAGTGCACTATTCAGAGATACTAGCTAAGGATGCCGGACTAAAAGGCCACCTGCTTCCATACTTTGCTAAGGTATGTTCACACTCGTACTTCCCAAACCTGCAGCATTTCATATAAATTTGATACTCATTTGTAAAGAGTAATTTTCTAACCTTTCTTCCTTGCACAATGGGTGCAGAATCCACTAAGGCTTCTTTAGGTTCAAGAACTGGTGTTTCTGCAGCAGCGTCACTAACCCGAACCTAAGGAAAAAAAAACAAAAAACGCTCAAAATTGCTGTTCATATTTTACGCAGACTCCAGGCCAGTATCTGGACAAAAGTTTAGTTATTTAGCACCATGTGTCTTGCATTGTTCAGGTACAATCTCAATCCAAGTCTGCTTTTCAAGAACAATTAGAACATGAATAAGAAAAATGCAAGCAAAAAAGGACCTCACCTATGCATTTGACACATCTGTCTGGGTAGAAATCTGTCCAATTTGTATAATGGGTATATGCTTCACACAATTATTTATATTGCAAGAGAGCCTAAAGCGTGCCAGGAACTGTAGAGATATAGGAAGACTGAGTCCCTGGATAGATTTTCAGTGTTGCTAAGTTCAGGTGGAGTTGAGGAGTAGTCAACTGAAGCAATGAGTGCTCAGCACCTTTGCAAATCAGGCCCCTAGTCAGTTATTTAGAGACTTCAAATACACCAGGCAGGTATTTTCACCTCAAAGATCAAAACTAAAGTTTGGCAGCTTGGAAGTTATATTAAACCCAAAACCAAGTCTATGAATGTAACATGCCATTAGAGGAAGTCCTGGACTACTAAAAACAGCTAGACTGCTGCTGTGCTGAGACCAATCAGGCTGACCAATATTGTCTCATTGTTTCCCTGTGCCCCGCCCATTAGCTTATCTGCATTCATCTGTTGTCTCCTCTTATACTTACCTTGTAATCTCTTTGCGGCAGGACTCTTTTTTGTTTTGGGCTTATAGAGCACCTAGCAGAATGGGGTCTGGGTCCATAACTGGGGCTTGTAAGCGCTATTCATACGTGCATTTTCTAAAGGGACAGTGCAATTACTATTTTTTCTAATAGCTAAGCTGCTCCCCCAAGTCTTTCATTTGGGATGGGAACCCTAAAAACATTAGATGTTTTACCACAATCAGAGTTTGTTCATCTGTTAGTGAACTAGTCAGCATGCTGGAAGCCAAGACAGCCGTAAAAATTCAGATACATTGTCTCTACAAAAGGCAGCTGGGAAACGTTCCATTTGGCTTGAGGACACCAAGCTGGCACCAACTAGTCATCATGGTGAGCCTGCTGTTTAGTATGGCAGGACATGCGCTGTGTGTGACTGAGGCTTGGTGAGTAACTGAATCCTTCATTTGTGATCTTTATGATCTTGTTTTGTTAAATGGGACCATGTCCTCAGGCTAACTGCTATTCAGCCCACTCACCTCACTCTGTGACACCTGAATAGGTTTCGGCTTCACGTCTATCAAGTACAAGGCGCGAGAAAGCAGCAGCAGAGAAGGAGGAACATTCTCCTTTAGATGTAGATCTAGCCACTGTAGAACATGGGGGGGAGAGGAGGGAAAGAGGGTTATTTAGAATTGGTTCAGAAATCAACTGTTTAAACACCAATTCACTGAGGTGAATTCTCTAGCACTGTAGAGCACCCTTCATTCTGAAGGACTCCAGAGCATATGACAGATTAAGCTAATAGAGGTTCAAGTTGCCTACCTCTAGAGGTGAAAGGCAACAGCTATTTACTAGCTCTCAGTAGGAATAAACAGTTTCAAAGGGCAGTGAAGATTCCTGCATCCAGCTGAAGCTGGAGAAAAAGTCTAGAAAGCTAAACTAGTTACTTACATAGAAGTTGACTGCAAGACTGGTGTTAACATCCCTACTTTTGAAAGACTGCCATAAGTAAATTAAGTGTTCAAGCTTCTACTTCACGTTTTATCCAAAATACAGCACCTGCAGCAAACGTGGCCCTGACCCCAGGCAGAATAAGGCTCCAATACGGAGTCCCAGGGATGGGAGGAGGGGAGTGCCACATGTAAATAGCTGCCACCAATACTGGCAATTTAAAAATCAAGATCAGATATTTTTCAAAGAGATCTGCTCTAGGAATTATTGTGAGGACAGTCTCTGGCCTGTGTTTTGTAGGAAGTCAGATCACAAATGGTCCCTGCTCACCTTGGAATCTGTGAATCCCTATACAGACAAGTTACAATGTCTCATTATCTGCCCCATTCCAGCACTGCCCTATTTTAAATAGGAAAGGCCTTTGCTGCTCTAGTTGTTTGAGTAATCCCCTCGGTTCCTGTGTCCTGTTCCTGACAGGTATTTGCACTTGGCGCTCATCAGCCACCATCTTTTTCAACTGGGCCTTAGCATAAGTGGTATGTTTTGTGTTTTACAGTTCAGTTATGCAAATGAGGATCAACAACAAAACAGTGGCATGAATCTTCAGGGCAAGGCCAACCATCTGTCAAAACCAGTTTATTTGAAGACTGAACATCTGACATGGTCCCTTTAAGTAAAATATAAACTCTGGCTGCAATGTTCCAATACTTTAGTAGCAGGCAAGGCCCTACTTGCCTGACTGAGTTGTTCTTTCAGCTGTTCCTCTGTGAGACCCAGTGATCGCATTCCTCTGGCCCTGCATGCACTCTGCAGTTCGGATACACTTAGCACATTAACACCTTCCTTAGCAATCATCTGAAAGGAAAAGGAACATTCACATGCAGGCCTCCAGAAGCCCAAACCCTAGTTTATTCATGAAGTCTGGTACTGAAGAGATGCCTGTTTGCATTGGAGGGGAGTAGAGAATAAACAAAGGAAAACCTACTGATACCAAAACTGGGATTCAGCAGACATCCCGTCTGTGACGGCCTAGCTGCATGCCGAACAGCTAAAGGCATGGGATAACCTTGGGCCTGATCCTCCAAACACTTACTTACACATGAGTAACTGCACTCTTGTGTGTGGCCCTACTGAACTGTAATGCAACCACTCACAGGGTAAAGTAGCTCACATGCATAAGGATTTTCAGGATTGGGCCTTTATTTGTAAAAATGGACCTATCGTTCCATATGCTTAAGTCAAAGGTAGCCAGGGACCACTTAGAAATTATGCTGTGACACAACTAATTAACAAAAAGCCTCCAGATACTTCATTTGAGTCTCATGGTAGTGCCAGATTTCCTCATTTATCATGCTCCCAAGATTGGACAGCAACAGGAATGAGTTTGGCATCAGTGCACTCTAAATTCAGATTGCTAGTTACATAATAGAAATGGCCCAAAGTTTCTATAGAACTAAGTATGATAAAATTGAAGTAGTATAAGAGATGGGGCTCCGCAATCATTCATTGCTACAGGCTACTGAGATCCTAGGAGGCCTCCTTCTTAATAGCAAGAGAGTTTCCTCTGAGATGCTCCTTGGTAGAGCTGATAGAAGGTACTGGAGGGCTGAACTGCCAACACTCTACTTCCTTAGAGTCTCTCATGGGATAATCCTCCTCTTACAAATAGTAAGATCACCCCTCTCCCTGTTAATGTGGGCAGCAGCATACCTAGAATATCAGATAGGCAAACTGCAGCTCAGAGAAAGGAAGTGACTTGCAGAATCAGAACTAGAACCCAGGTCTCCTGTACTAACTATTAGATCACACCGCATCTGTGCTATTTGTTTTAGTCTCTTACTTCATCATCTGCTTTTATAGACCTGAGCTGCATCAAAAGCTGGAAGCGGAGTAGGTTATTGGTGCCAATGGGCTGTAGTTCGAGCAGTTTGCAGAGGGCTACCAGCTGTGGCCGTTCTAAGTGTTCAAGGGTCAGCTCATCCTCAAAGAGCTTGGAGAAGCGCACGATCTCTTGGGTGCTGGGCTGGTGGCCAGCATGACGAACCTGCGGAACAAAGCCAAGGCATCAGATAGGAATATACCTCAAAAGCCACTGGCAGTGCCGGAAACAGAAACTAGGCATCCTGAATCCAGTCCTCACTTTAACACTCCCCACAAATCATTTCACTTTAGCGCTTTTTGCTGGTGGCCACTAAACTACTATTGTTCAAACCTAGGGTCTGAAAATAGAATACTATTTCTAATGCGCTCTGAGAATGGCCACTTGAAGAACTTCACTATGTAAAGAGTTTGTCTGCTGGTTAAAATGAGAATTAACATAAGACAGTAACTTATCTGGACACAGGTTCCCCAAGGCAGTACCCACGAAAGGGCAATCAGTTTACCAATATCCCTCAGCATTTTTACATGCGTGGTAGCAAGGCTCTGCCAGCTTTCAAGTTTCAACAGTGAGCACAACAGCTGCAGCTTTCTTACAGATAGATGGACAGGAACAACTTTCTTTCTCCATTTACCATTTGTTTTAAAACAAACAGACCATCACCACCCACTGAAACTTGCAATCAAGGAATTGCAGCTTCTCTAATCCTGGGTTTGTCAGATAAGTTTGCCAGTGCAGTTACAGTTCACAGAATGGTTTAACAGCAATATCATGATTGTTTCTGTACAGGTTACAAAACATTTCACACACACAGGAAGGTGGGTGAGAACATCATCTGTTAATCTAGTTTGCAAGATTGCTTTGCAGATTTGTGTGTCAGACAAATCCCATACTTCCTTATCTCCCAGCACAAGACCCTTCAAAGTTGTATCTACCCACTGTGCCGCCCTGCTACACAGGACTGCAGATACCTTTTCTAGCCCCTCCATCTTATTTTACTGTTTGCTGTACCTGTTGCACATAGGAAGAGAACTGCTTGGTGGCCTCTCCCGTATTTGCTTTGTTCCTTTTGGCCATCTCAGCAATAGTCTCCTGCAGGAATTTTGCAAGCTCTAACGTGGCGCTTAGTTTCTTTTTCTGTTTTTCTTCCTTAATTTAGGAAACAAAAAGTAGTTAGAGGCTCAGATTGAACTCCAGGAAAGAGAAGGTTGGGATAAATTTCCTTCCTTTTGTTACCTCAGGCCTTGGGTTAATTACCCCTGCACCTCACAAAACCTAACTTACTTTTCATCATTGCTGCTAACTACTCGGAAGTTTGGCTTGGATAACTAAAGTACATGCATCAGTTTCAATCCCGCTTACTAGACGGATGCTGTAAATACAAGTGTTTTTTTACTGAATAGTCTTCACAGAAAAAGAAGTTCTGTTATACTGTGTGTGAAAACAAGAGTAAGCCTAGATTTTGAGCTAGGATGACCTGATAATAAACCGCCAAGAATCCTATGGTTAATATTAATAAGCACAGTTATAACAAAGATTGTGTCATTGTTATTGTAACTTTCTTTTGCATCCAAACAGTGCTTTAAATCCACATGGTTTGAGGTTAGAAGAGTGTATTTACTAGGCCATTAAAGTATCTCTAATATTGGCTTGATCATAATTGTAGGAAGCACACCGCACTGGACCACATGGACAGGGGACAATTTGCACATAAACCAGTAATGCTGAAATTTCAGCAAAACCTGGTAACGTGAACCCCATTCTGCCAGTCACTCTGCCTCACTAATTGCTAGGATAATGATTTTAATCCAGAGAAACCAAACATGGATCAGTGAAGAGAAAAAAACAAACCCCAAAAGGTGATATATATGTTTGCATCCCTCTTTTAAAGTCTACCTTGTTCTGGTTGGAGCCACTAAGTATAAAGAGTGAACAAGGTCACTCTGCATGCCACGTACTGACTGATCAATAAGAGAGCAATCGTCAGACTCTGCTGTAGCTCTGCATGTGTGAATCCACTTTGAGTAAGAGTGTTTGACCCAGGTGCAGAGAGAGGCAAGGCTGAACTGATTTACATTTGTGGGTACTAATCAACAGTTGCCCATGTGGTAACAAAGACATTTTGATTAGTTAGTATCAGACACTATGGCAAGAAATAAGTGACCCAGATTTCAGATATTATCAGCTGCAAAGGAAGTGAGCTAGTAGTGGGCAGAGAATACCCCAGTTGTATGATAGTGATGAGAGCTGAGAAGTTGATAGGGCTAATATGCTACGCAGAACTAGCCTTTATGGTTTCAGGTGGTTTTGGTTGAAGAGTAAAGGTCAAATTCTGCCCTTGGAAATATGGGAAATCCCCACGAAAGTCAATGGAAACTGTTCACACACATGACACTAGCATTTTGGCCCAAGTTAATCTCTTCCTTTCTTAAGGATCCATCAACATTTTGGTTAAGTGAAAACTTAACAGTATTTAACTCCTGCCTTCACACTCTCAGCATGTTTGATTTACTGGCTCTGCCTTTGAGTGATAAGGGGCACCTGATTAAAATGATCCTATGCAGACCCTTCATTTTCTGTGGCTATCTAACCAAACATAGTTAAGGGTTCTATTTCAGGGCCAATCATTTAGTCTGAAAGAAGTGACAGAGTCCTGTGATACCTTATAGACTACCAGATGTATTGGAGCATAAGCTTTCGTGGGTGAATACCCACTTCGTTGGATGCAACCCACGAAAGCTTATGCTCCAATACACCTGTTAGTCTATAAGGTGCCACAGGACTCTGTCGCTTTTTACAGATCCAGACTAACATGGCTACCCCTCTGATACTTAGTCTGAAAGATTACTCTGAACTGGAAGGGGGAAAAAAATAAATACCTCCAAACTATTAAGGATGGAAGAAAGAGAAATTGGGAAAGGAGACAGGAAAGAGAGAAAGACAGCCCACTCTGGGCACAATACTTGTTAAACCCTTCAGTTCTCTTGTACTACACTCCTTCCTGTCTTCAATCAGTTATCAAGTAACCTTGCTGCAGACCCCTTCTATTTATCCACTTCTCTGACCCTAATCACTCTAATATCTGAGTGCCTCACAATCATTCATGGATTTTATCCTCACAGTATTATCCCCTTAAAGAAAAGAAAAACAAACAGAGACACAGGTTAGATTAAGTGACTTGGCCAAGGTCATGGAAGAAGTCTGAGCAAGGAACTGAACCCACGTCTCTTGAGTGCTCTATCTACTGACTAGACCAATCTTCCTACACTTGCTTAGCCTCACTACTCCATGATGAGTACTGAAGAACAAATTAATCGTGGCATGCTGTTTAGTCAGATTCTAGCAGTATGGCTCAGGTTAGTTGATATCCCAATATACTTCTAGAGTTGCCATCTACAATCCTAGTTAATGGAGTCTGAATTATTGAAGCAGTCTGCTTTCTCAACAGCCCGGTACACAAACCTTTTTTGATTCCGTCTCAAAAGTTGAGGGCAACATTTCAGGAAAGAGTTTCAGAAATACAGGTAACAGGAACTCCATGAAGGGCACAATGATGAACACCAAGAAGGGAACCAGCCGGAAGAGATCAGCACATGTCCTCAGTAGCTGTAGAAAGGCATCGCAGGAGTTATTTTTCATTTTACAGGCACCAAAGAATACCTATTTTGGGCCCAATTAATGAAGGCTTTCTACAGGCGATCTTAGTGCAAGAATTACCATTCATTTAGCTAACCCAGGTGCTTATCAGCATGGTATCTAAACTTAGGACTTATCACATGGCCTCTGTATCAAAGGAATTTATAGTGCTTTTAAGACTGCATCTGTGTACTTTGGACAAGGGGGATGATTGCTGTGGTACTTTAAAAGTGGCCAGAGTAGTTGTTCAAAGTCTTGCAGAAACTGATGGGCCACAGAGATTGAATGTTCCTCTCCTTTCAGAGAAGTCTTCTCCAGGATAGGGATGAGGGTCCTTGGCAGAACTCAGGGGACCAGTGTTGCCACTGCTTGTGCTGCACTAGTTATGAAAAATGCACAGAGGATTTCAGTCTCCTAGGCTGTTGAGCTATTACCCTTTTACAGGCATTAAATTCACATGAAAGGTTTAAACAGACGTCCATATTTGACCTCTATTCAAAGAAAGTTTGGAAACTGAACTGACTGGTTTCTTTGGTTACCTTAAGATTTTCGACACAGCTTAGCAAATCAGCACCAACATGTTTGTGCCAGGTAGTTCATACTCACCCTTCGCCTCTCTCGTCTAGTGAGAACCTGACCATGTAGCAGCCTCCATACCATCCTAGCAGCGACCTTTGTGTCAATCCAAAGCAAGTGGAATCCATTGTAATAATGTTTCAGTTCATCCACAATTCTTTGGCGTAAAGACTTTTTCCCCACACCAGTCTCTGTGCTTTGGTCTGGCAGAGTTTTAGCATGCTCAGTGTCCTGGTTTATTGTCCTTTGGTGCAGCTGAGATTTATCTTGGAGCTCTTGATGCCAGTAAGCAGAGGTGTGCAGCGTTCGCACTGCTTTAGTTCGTAGTCCAGAGGCCAGCTGTGTGCAGTACAGTAACTGCTGGTTTTCAGAGTCTTTCATATAGATTCGGTTTAAATGAGAATCCACTAGTTGGACAAATGCAACTGATGAGGAATATGGAGAACAGCTGGAGTGCACAAGAAGATGAGGGCCTCTGAAACTGAAGAGAAGCTAGTTACTTTAAGCATGTAATTCTCTGCTGTAGTTAATTACCAAAGTTAACCATTTCATTTGAATTTATGTTCTTAGCTTCAAATTCGTCACCCAGAATCTTCTTAAAGACTTGCCCAGTTTGTGGGAGCAGATTTTAGCTGGGGATGAAACACAAAGTTTTTGCATTATTCTAGCTGGTGAGCTGTCCTCTCAAAGGAGCAACTTAGTATTTCAGCCCATTTCTTATAAGCACCATTGGATTAATGGTTATGACAGAAGAATTTTACCCAATCACAGCCCAAGGGAAAAAAAACAAAACAAAACCCTTATCCCCATCACACCACCACAGCCAGGCTACTTCCTGGAACATTCCTCATATTTTCTTATGTTATCTATAGCCCCAGTGGGATGCCCCTGGTATCACAAAGAGGCAGGGCTTTGGAGCGGAGCCCGGAGCTGGAGCGCGGAGCAGTGGAGCTGCAGGGGTTTGCCTGGAGCTTGCCCTGGAGCCGGAGCACAGCTCCAAAGCCCTGCAAAGAGGCACAGCATGTTAAACACCAGGGAAGGAGGTTTTACATTATGATTTTTAATCTTATCTTGTATAACAGGAATAAGACTTCTCATATTAGTATGTACTATGGCAACTACCAGAGCCTTTCTAATCAAATCCCTCCATTTCATTCTGACATTTAACCAACCACAAAATCAATTCAGTACTTGGAATATAAAGAAACTGAACTCTCTCTCAAACTAAGATTAAATATTTGGTTTCACCTCATGTAGTCTCATTTACAACAGCAAGCCTGTTTTGAACGAAAAATTAATTGCTGTATACACTTCTTACCATGCCCCAGCACTAAAACAAAGCATCAGTCACCTGAAGAAATTAACCATCACTATGGCAACAGTGTTATCAAGCTCTTATCAGACAAAGCTTTACTGGGATGTTTTACACAGAAGTGGCTACCATTTGAATATACTTCAGAGAACTAAAGATGCAAAAGTACTAGAACAAACCAAGAATCTTAAATAGTAAAATACAATTTAAAAATAAGCCTTCGTTTCTTACCTTGACCTGGCTATTGCAAGGACTATGTTACAGCTGTAGAACGCCATGTTGCCCGGGAATTATCAATTGTATGTTCTGATACAAAAGAGCAGATGAACAACAATATTTACATGGAAAGAGTTAGTTTACCTTTAGATTCACTCCATTAGAGCAGTGCTAAGACTGATGACAACTGCCTTCTATTCATGGTAGATATACCCATACCCTCCCACTACTTCAAAGATGTGGGAAAGGATATCAGTGCTCTCTGTAATCTTCAGCAAGCCCTGGCCAAGACATAGCAGATCAGACTTTTCACTGAATTAACATTCCATGCTGTCACCATAACAAGGTGCAGTGTGGAAGAGTAATCTGACAGCACTTCACTAAGATGCACACTGCTGGACAGCTCACTCATTGCTTTCCCAGAACTACAGGAGTGGTGAGTGAGCTTCCCCTGGCAGAGGCATAGCGGAGCAGGCATTCAGTACAGCAAACTTCACGACCCTTTGGCTTTACATTGTACCTTTCCCGGGAGGATCCCAGAGCACAAATATGATTACCACCTTATACACCACGAAGTGACTTGTCTAAACGGCCTCATTGACAGAACTAGGGGAAAGAACCCAGGAGTCCTGCTTCTGCTTCCCATCCCTTTGCTCTATTCCCCCCGGCCCGGCCCCTCCCTCTCGGCTGGGATGTGAACCCAGGAGTCCGGCCCCTCCCGTTTTTGTAACCCCCGCTCCCCGCGGCCTGGCCCGGCTGGCTCCCCTGCCAGGCGCAGCGAGGGGCCCCTGCCTGCGAGCTGGGGGACCCCAGGGCCGGGGTGCCCCTGATGGGGGGAGGGGGCCCAGCCCTGTGACGGGCTCGGAGGTGACCGCAGGGAGCTAGGGGAGCCGTGGGCCGAGACCCCCGTGGCTACCAGGCCCACTCACCTCCTTCTCGGGGCTCCGCTCCGCCCCCCCCCTCCAGCTGCCTCAGTCCGCCCAGGCCCTTCCTATCGCCCCCCGCGGCCGGAAGCAGACGGCCGCTCTACTCCCTAGCTCGATGGTTCCGTTCCGTTCCCCTCCCAGACTCCGCCCCTTCGGAGGTAGCCAACGCTAGCGCAGGACTCAGTAGGAGGGGGCCGGTCGTGAGCCAGCCAATGGGAGCGTACAGCTCGGAGTGGGGGCGGGGCCTGACCGGATGTGCCCGCCCCTTCCTCCGAACTGTCCCCCCCCCTCCATTGACCCTGGGCCTGCTGCTGGTGGGCTCCAGGCTCTGCCTTTTCCATGGGGAAGGGATGCTGTGTGATGTCAGGATGACGCCATTGCTTGTTACCGTGGAGACAGGTGTGACATCACTCACAGGGCTATGACAGAGGCTAGGTTTTGGTTACACTTCTTCAAGCTGCAGGGGCCTCAGCCCCACTCCCCCACTTCCCCCCAATCTCTGGCTCCGACAGGTGCTGGAGCCCATTGCACTGTGCTCCTTCCCTGCTCTCCGCCCCGACTGCTGGGGAGAGGCCTCGGCTGCCACAGCCCCACTGGACTGCAGAGAATTCATTCCCAGGGGTGTGGCTGGTGAGTCTCACCCACATACTCATGGTCCAAGCGATCGCCCTCTTGGGGGTTGGGAAGGGATTTTCCCCTGGGTCAGATTGGCTGAGACGATGGGGTTTTTTTCCCCTTCCTCTGTAGCCTGGGGCCCTGGTGGTTTGAACAAGAGTAAATGGTGGATTATCTGTAACTTGAAATCTTTAAATCAAGATTCAAGGACTTCAGTATCTCAGCCAGAGGTTAGGGGTCTAATACAGAAGTGGGTGCATGACATCCTGTGGCCTCCAATGTGCAGAGGTCAGACTTAGATGATCACAATGGTTCCTTCTGTCCTCAAAATCTATGAGTCTATGCCTGTCTTGAACCCTGCTGGACCACCTACTCACTGCTGCCCCTCTGCTTGTTGTCTGCTCTACAGGGCCTTCTGCTATACCAGTCTATTTCCCCTTACCCTCTCCCCCATCTGTTCCACTCCCTGACCCTCTGCATGTCCCTATGCCACAAAATGAGCACAAAAGTCCCCACTTTTATGATATAGAAACACAAACTGCCTCACCCCCAAATCCTACACATTTGCAAAAACTCTCAAGAAATGTGCCTTGGCACACACTCCCACCTCTCAATATTAGTATGTGCAAGTTCCCATTCATATGTGCTCATGAAAACTCCACAGGCTACATGTCATAGTCATGGTTAGAGGAGTCTGGGAAGTTTCCATCAAAACAACATTTCTGTGAAAAACAGGAAAAAAATGTTGAACTTTTGTTTTCTGCTCAACTTTGTTATTTATTATTACTGTTATTATTTTTGACCATTATATTTTCAAGGTGCCTTACAAACATTAACTCATTCATTCAGGAGCTTCCTCTGAAAAAGTCTCTCTCTCTGCTGAACAAGCATTAAAACAGAGGAACTCCTGTGTGTGCATCTCTTCACCTGTTGTTATGTTGACTTCTTTACATAATGCCAAGTGTGTGAGAGATGAGCTTTACAGACATGTATGAAGACAAAGTCCTGGGAGGAAGTGATTTTTCTGTTCTATGCTGACTCCTGCTGGATCCTACAAAGTCTTGGCTTAAAGTTTTCAAAATCATTGCTTTAAAGGTGAGAAAAGGCATGTCAAGCAAATTAATGCTGACATTTAAAATGTTTAATTAAGCTAAATGTTATATAAAAAAATATATATATATATGTTATATTCAGTACAAAATGTTTTTCATTTCTATGACATGGTCCACATGCAGGATTTTCAGAGGTGAAAAGGTAATGGGGACCAACGATTTATTTTGTAGTGTTTAACAAAACACCAAAAGCATCATACAGTGTTCTTTAATTTTATATAGCAATGTATTGCCTATATTTGAAGGATCTATGTTACATTATTGCACTTGATGTCTACATATAGCACATTATAAATTATATGAAGGGAGGGTGTGAGAAGAAAAAATATACATTAAAATAGATGTTCTTTTAGGTTGTATCCCCCATAATAGGTTTGTGTGGTATCAGGAATCAAAGGAATCTCAAGACAAATTTTAAGGGCTCCCCAAATTCTATAAATCAAGGAGGCACTTGGAGAGAATCTCCTCCTTAGCAGATGACAGAACTAGGGAGGTTACTCTGAATCTGTTCTGCATAAGGATGACGTAGTAAATATTAGAACATAATCTGAAATGCAAACTGCTATTAATCCACTAAACAAATTTACCTGCTAGTGTCTAAACGGTTTAAAAAATAGAGGTAGGAAGAAAGTACCGTAGTTTAGCCACTAGAGGTCTCTTTATGTCTGTTTATTCTCTCTCAACTGGTAAAGACATGTCTGCGAAGGCCAGTTCTCCAGACATTTTAGATTAAAAAATACCGATCCATGTCTTACTCCTCTCCCCACAAAAAATCTTGAAGCCTTATGTTGATCTAGGCCTTTTAATACTAAAGCTTTACATTAAAACCTTCTGTAGTAGAACAAATCTTGATGGAATAAAGAAGGAAGTGACTAAGCATTCTTCCTGTCTCACATAAAGGAAGGTGTTTTTGCTGGAAGAGATATTCTGCCGAATTAATGTACAATAGTTATTGTACAAAGTACAACAACAATATGATACTGAGACTGATTGAGCAGCCAAACATAAATAATCCTGCACTCTGAAGTGATCAAGTAGGCGTCCCTTGTTCGCTACACCATCCGAATAGTGGATTTTAATCTGCTACACTAGCTCTGAAGGTTCAGAGAAGTGAAAACACCCATCATGCCTTTCATTGCGCAGGGTTTTCAGTATGGAGTTGTGGGTGGATATGTGCATGAATACCTTCCTGATTTCACTACTCCTATCTGGGGACAAAGTCTGTCCTCAGACATACATGTATCTGAAATGAGTGGAAAATGATCTTAAAAATCTGAGAGACTGAACCAAAGCCCATTTAAATCAATGTGAATTTTCCATTCACTTAATGGGACTTCAGATCAGGCCTTGAGAGCAGAAATGTGCTCTGCTCTATATGCTAAGATGCAGATATTGTTAGTTACAATGATCAGGTTGTTTAAAAAATCTAAATACAGCCTTTGATTGCAGGAGCACTTCCGTCCCAACAAACCCAGCAATATGGCTTTGCTTGCTTGGTCACCCAGCCAGTGGGCTATAATTTTTAGGTCCTTGTAGTTCTTCAGGGGATTGACTGGAAAGGAAAGCCCCTTTCAGTCCAGTATATGGAGCCAGCACAAGAATAGAAAAGAATCAGCAATGCTAAGTAAGACTCTTACATTTGGGTTGGTTATGCCCATTTAAGGACTGACTAGTCCTCAAATGTTCTGAGTTTCCAGCCTGTTGTTCAGAGTCCCCATAGCACTGAAAGATTCACAGCTCTGGCTGTGTCACTCCTTCCTGTAAGAACATGTGGGACAGGGACTGTTACTTGCTATACATGTGTACAGTGACTAACACAGTGGTGCATCAAGCTTGATGCCTCTAGGCAATACTGGACAAATATTAAATAATCCTTACAATCCACTGTACTTCTATGAAGAATAAAGATATGATGCTACGCACCTTCATCAATGGAGTTCAAGTATGTTACAACATTAAGTCTCACAGTTCCCCTGTGAGTTAGGGCTATATCATCTGTCTTTTATAGAGAGGCAAAGTGACTTGCCCAAGAACCTATAGAAAGTCATTGGCAGAGAGAGTTACAGAAACTGGGAATCCTATCTGCTAGTCACCTGTTCTAACCACTAGACAATACTGCCTCACAACACAAACTACTCAGTAGACAACCTTGCCTACGAAGAAAAACAGGTACATTTCTGTAAGTGTGCTTACCTGGTCTGGATTTCAGTCCCTTGCTCTGTAAGCATTTTCCTGACCAACAAATGCTGTTAAGGGCCTTTGCTGGATTAATGCAAGCATATCAACAACAATAAAAGATGAACGGGGAAAGAAAACACTGTATTAGGAGATAGAGGAAAACAAGATTTCCTGTAAGTGTGCTGGTTAGTTGCCTAAAAAGCACTTAATACTAAATAAAAAAAATAAACAAAACGTAAATTCTCATCCTTTTTAATGACTAATTCAGCTGTGAGTCCATCAACCTAGTGCTGCAGAATTTACAGAAGGGAAGGGGAGGAAGGAAGTCTTTTCTAGGTCAACTCCATTTTTGATGGCTGATTGTATTAGGTAGGAGGAGAATCATTTGTAAACGTGCCTTATTACAGTGTATTTTTTTTTCCAAAAGCCTAGACTCGAGAACTGTCTCATTTTTGTGGGCTGAAGCCTGCAGCCTTTGGGCAATAGGAAATGCAGTAAATTTTGAGACCATTACTCAGCCTTTGTTCAGTGACTCGTAAAACCCACATCGCTTCAGCTTCCTCTTTCATGTTAGATCATGTGTCTCTTTTTCCAGTTCATTCATCTTGCTTCACTGTCTGATTTTTCTGGTAACAGGCATTGCGTTACCTTTCCATCTTGTATCTTTCTCATTCTCTCAGGTGGTTTTCTTGCTTTCCACCCCCCCCCCCACCCTTTTTTTTTTTTTTTTTTTTTGTTGCCTGTAAGGTGAAACTTAAATTTGTTAGTTGCAGGATAGAGATTTATTATGAGTGGATCAGTTTTGTATTTTCTTTGAACAGGAATCACTTTGGATTTATGGAGGAGGGGAATTAATTGCAAACATTTTAATACATATATTTTCAGACAAAATGAGACTAGAAACTACTGCATATGACAGCATTCTCGCTCTCTATTCATTTAACCCAGATGCGAAACCTCAGCAGCTAAAACTAGATTCTGAGGGAGAGACCCTGTAATCTCTCCAGCAGAATTTTCTTTTTCCCAGGCCTTATGCAATACATCAGTAATTAAATGCATCCAGCACTTCTCAGCCAATGCTACGCTGGTTGCATAACAAACATGCAAATGAATTGCACAGCTTGGCCAATCTGAGCACCTAACAGTTGTCCCCCTCCCCACTCCAATAGAGTTGCATGTTCAAGATTGGCAACAAAATGCATCAGTACCTATCAGTGTTTGCATGTGTGTGTGCCTTATGCATTTCATTTAAACCTTTTGCATTCAAAAAATGCCATTCTATCCAGTACCTAGCAGTGGGTGCTATCCTAAATATATAACCAGCGTACATTTCCACTGCTTATTAAATACAAGACAGATCTGGACTATTAGTACCCACCATCTCCTCTGCCCATTGTAGCTTGTGTATTTTCAGGCCTGATACATTGTATTTAAATCTTTTTGTATTAAAATGCAGCCAACACATCTCATTGGACAGCCGTCTAGTTAGCTCTTTATACTGCACTGAAAACAATAGTATCAGAGCACCTCATGTTCCCAGACCTATGAATTAAATGTGAATTCCTTCAATTTGCAAAGCATTTAATTCCAATTGGATTAAATGTGTTAGCATATCTCAGTGTTTTCATGTCATGAGACCATGTGCATTTAATTTAAATCTGTCTTTATATCTGAGGCATTTCTATAATGCCCATTACTGTAGCATGGAAATACTCCTGTAGAATCATGCTTTGATACACAGATTAACCACACATCCACCAGCTCTGTGTTTCTGTGTTGTCAGACCTTGAGTATTGTATCTAAAATCGTTTAATCAAATATGTATTCAGTACCTTGCAGTGTTTGCATGCTCCAAGATCTTGTTAATTCCACTTAAATCCCTGTATTTAACATATATGGCATTTAGAACCCTATTAATAGGTCTTCAGTGAAAACCATAGGCATCCAATATAGCTCAAGATTTGTATGTTCCCAAGACACAGAAAGCTTTAAATGCAATGCCTAGTTAGGCATTTTTATAGCACCCATCCCTAGAGTATGCAAACATCGTGGTATTACAAATGCTGGTTAAACATGTCCAGCATCTTCTGTGCATGTTTCCCAGCCCTGTGCAGTGTATCTAAAGCCTGGTGCATTACAATTGCATCCAGGTCCTTCTGAGATCGTGTATGGTCGTAGGCTTTGTGCAGTGTATCTAGATCCCTGCCTCCAGCATGCCTGGCCTTCCAACCCCCTTGCATTAAACGTGCCCCAGCGGCAGCTCACTCGAGGCCAGCTCCGTTCAGGACTACAGTCCCCAGCATGCCTCGCGCCTGGCGCAGAGCCGGCAGCCAATGGGGGCGCGTCTCTTTTGGCGGTGGCTGCCGCGGCCTGTGGAGCCGAGCTTTGTGTGCGTGGGGAGGAGGGGGAGGGAGCGGGAGAGTGAGCGGGGCCGGCCTGAGACCGGGACACAGAGAGACCCAGCGCCCCCCTCCCCCGCCGCCAGCGGCCGCCCTCGCCGCCCCCCCCTAGCGCCTCTCTCTGGTCTCCCCGCGGCGCTGCGGCTCCCCCACCGCCCGGGGCACGGGCGCCTCCCGGGGCGGAGCCCGTGGAACTGGGACCCGGTGGCGCGGAAATCGAGGCCGGGGATCCAGCGCGGCCTGCTGCGGGGTCCTGTTTCTCCCCCCGCTCCGAGCCCGGCCCGGCTCCTGCTCTTTGTGTCTCTGCTGGGCTCGGTCGGACACGGCGGGGGGAGTTAGAATGGAACAGACTGACGGTGAGAGGCGGTGGGGGTCAGAAGAGTGGGGGGCTGTGGGGCAGCGACGGGTGGGAGCGGGGGGATGAGGGGTGGGGGTAGGAAAGCATGGAGGTGAGGGGGTGGGGTTTAGGGGACATGGGATGGGGGTGCCAGGGTCTAGGGGACTAGTGGTACAGAGAGCTGGAAGGTAAGGTGGACTGGGGTGGTATTTCTACATGGTGAGTAATGGGTTGGGGGATCTGGGACGTGTGTGAGAAGCGCCGGGATATTGCATGGGGTTTCGGGTGGTTCTTGAGTATGGGAAATGGGGATGATGAATGAGTCTTTAGAGACATACGCTGATTTGTAGTGGGGAAGGGGCTGGTGGGTTTTTTTTGGGTGGGGGTATGGGAAACGGTGAGAGGGAACCTATTGTTTCTCTCTAGAATATGTATGTATTCCGTGCATTAGGACTGGAAGCTGGTTATTGCAATGATATTCTCTTGTTGTTGGAGAGAGAGGGTGTCTTTATTTTGTGTAGGTGGGAAGTAGGGGCAATAAAGAGAGACATGGGGATAATTTGATGTTTTGGTGGTGGTAGAGCTAGAGGAGGTCCGCTTGGATTTAAAGGGGCAGAGGCAGCCATGTTTGCTGCTAGACACTGCAGTGTAAATAAATTCCCCCTCCAAAACCTGCTTTGGATCCCCTTCCTGGTTGCTCAGCCCCCCCATTCCTGGCTTTTTACTCTCTTCCTTATCTTATCTTCTTATCCCTCTGAAATCTACCCTAGCCAGCAAAGTGGGGAAAGCGACATTTTCCTTCCCTCCTCCTCCCGGTTGCAAACAGGACATGCCGGGGGACTGCGGTGCAGAAATTAACCCTTTTCAACTCTAATCTGCAGAGAGATTATACTGCCTGACATTTCCTCTAATGTTCTAGAAGAATTAAAAACAGAAATATGTGGAATGTTTTATTTATTTTATAAATGGCAGATGTAACTGAAATATCTTTTGCAGTTTCTTGAAGTAAACAAGGAAATTGCATTGGCCATTTTATTTGATCTAGGGCTGTTGGTAGAAGGCATTGTGGAATGCATTTAAAGGTATTTGATACCGTATCCATTGATTACATTTTAAATCTAGCAAATAGGGAGTATTTTTTGCTGTAAATGTGAAAAATGTGGATTGCAGGAGTATGTTCTTAGACAAATAACTAGGCCTCCCCCGTTTTTATCCACTTAAAATGTAGATACTTGCTTTTATGTATAGCAGACGACTCATTAGGTTATCCAGTTTTGAGCCCAGCGATCAAATGAGTGTGAAGCAGGCATGTTTTGTATTTGTAATCTTATCAAAGCACCAAATATGAGTAAAGAGACTTTAGGTCACTGTGCTGTAATTAGGGGCTCTATCACAGTAATCTCAATTCAAGTAATCTTATTTTTATCCTTTTAAAAAAATTGTAGGTTGAACCACATACTTGCCAATTTAGTTTTGACAGCAAGAGATCTTTACAAGGAGTTTTCAGGTACTGCACATTTGTAAATAGCTAGCCATTTTATGTAGAATTTATGGATATCTTTTAAAGTAACACATTACAGCGTACCTCTTCTCTCATTCTGTAACTGGCTGTGGATTCAGTGTAACATCAATCTCTTTACTGGTGTTTTTCTCAACACATTTCACTGGTGCACAGTTTTAGGATCTTAAATTATGTCGGTTAGAATTGTATTATTGTTAGATTTTAAGAGTGAATAATTCCAGTGGATTAAAACTCTCACACCTTGCATGTTGGACCAAACAATGACATAGTAAGTGATATAACTTCCTAGTTATTGTTTACATCTTCAAGTAGCTCATAGTGCAGATGTGCAATAAATGTTTCAATAATTAAATGTGGGTGTCCTTTGGACCACTTCAAAAGGTGATATTGGCTCCAAAGGAGAACAGACACCAAATGAAAATATGGACTGAGAGGAGGGTTTGTGCATCTAAATGACAAGGTGCTTTTTAATTAATATAGTATGGAATATTTTGGACTCCTTTGTATGTGGAGTTACTTTTGAGCTCTGCTGCCATGTATGCTTTTAAAGTTCAAAGCAGTACTTTGTATAGTTTGTATGCATTAATGTTATCCAAGCATTGCCAACTCTTGCAGACGTATTGTGAGTCGTATGATATTTGGTGTTTTATTAAAGCCCTAGCTCCTGGATTCATGTGATTATGTAAAAATCCCACTTTAAAAAAAAATCAAAGCCAAGAATTTTGCTCTTGTGGTTTCGGAGAAAAGCTTGAAAACATGACCTAACGGAACCCTAGAGTCTCCAAAACTAAAGAGCAAATAAAGAGTACTCCAGATTTATTTTTTTTAAACTAATCTCTTGATTTTTAAATCACTATCTTGATTTGTGGTGCCTCGCTCATGAGTTTTGAATGCTTGAGATTTTCAATATTGTTATCCTAGAGATTACTTTCTGTAACAGTGGGAAACATCTTCCCCCTCTACAAAACAAAAAACAAACCTCAGCAGCCCATGAAAAGGTGCACAGGGAGGATAGTCAAACTCACTAGGTATGTTAAAAGGATGAAAAGGAATCAAGTCACTAAGGCCCCATCCTACATCCGCGCCTTGCTATCAGAGACCCTTGCATTTGTGCATAGTCCCACTGCAGTCTGTGGGAATCCTCACAGGGACAGAGGTCTGCTAGTGTATCCCAGTGCAGGATTGAAGACTTCTATCATTTCATTTATCAAGTGCATCTTAGTTCTGTTTTTATTACTTTGTTTACAATGACTACTTTTGCTGTGAGCCAAAATGACTTATATTATTTTAAAAGATGTTTTATTATGTACACTAGCTTTATTCTTCCTTTCAAAATGTTAAAATTGCATTCAAAATTTGTTTGAAGTTAAATTAATTTTTAGATAAAATTCAGTACGTACATATGGTATTGATGCCTCTGTGAAAACTGTCAGTGTTTTTCTGTAATGAAAATTGTAGAGTATACAAGTATGCCAGGAACCAGTTGGAAAAAAATTGTCTGATGGAATTTAGTATTGTCTTATGGAGTTGAGGCTATCTGCAATTCAGATACAAACACCAGAATTAATTTTTGTTACTGGATTCAGTATTCATACTTAAAACACTCAGCTTTATGTTGTCCTGTTCTGGACATCCTAGCAAACGTTGTATAAAAATTAATGATTATTTACATAAATTATTAGACTGCTATGGTCAGAAGTTTCTTTGAAGTTCAAGGATTATTGCATTAATTTCCTATTCACAATACCAAGTAGTTGTACATTTTCAAACAATAGCAACATAGTTACTGTTGTTCGGCTGCTTTAAAGATTTCTCTGTGTTGCAACAAATTGGCAAAGTAGCCTGCCACAGCAATGCAATCTCTTTGTTTATGACACATATAACAAACAAACAAGAGTTGAAATTGGCAGCTTCATGGGTTAAGATTTTTGATATGACCAGGACTGCATAAATAAAGTGTCGTCATATGTAAGGAAAAACCAGATTGCTCCATGTTTTAGAAAAAAAATATGCACAAAAGATAAAAGTAAGTAATGAAGTCTTTGTGCATAACCTTGACAGCTTTTTCAGGCTTTAGAAAATAAACAGAACCTGGAATCTCTGTGGATTAGTGAAAACAACAAGGAGTCTGGTGGCACCTTAAAGACTAGCAGATTTATTTGTGCATAAGCTTTCGTGGGTAAAAAAACCTCACTTCTTCAGATGTGGGTTAGTGCTGCAACTCCTGCGTCTGTTAATGGGGCCTGCCTAGCTAATGTGCTATCATTATTTTGAGGCTATATCCCAGAACTTTGGTTTTCCAGGCAATTGCTATAATTGGAAAGTCCAGCCCAGCCTTGCCAAGCAGTGGCACTGTTCACTAACCTCATGTTTAACTATAATTAATGTAAAAATTTGATTCCAATTAGTTTCTCGTTTCTCTCTTTACCTTTACCGATGAGCCAATAGTAAAGTATCAGTTCTTAAAGTAGTTTCTTTACATCTCTGTGGAATGCCCTACATCCAACAATGTGTGAACCTCCACAAACCGTATAACATACAATTTTAGATAGTCCCACAGTAGTACATTGCAACAGTGGACAGTAAAAATTAAGTCAATCAAATGTATTATGGAAATTAATTTTAAACTTTTTGCTGCTAACACCTTCAACAAAAGTGGTGGTATTCTCAACTCAGGTACTGCATGGTGATAAAGTATCAGGTGCAAATTAATGGGCTTATGCTTCATTCTCAGTCAGGAGCTCCTCTGGCTGGTCATTATTGCCAGGGAAATGCACTGAAACTATGGGTCTCAGTGATTCTTGTTAACATTCTGAATTTGTATTTGAACAAATATTAGATGTAACAGTTTTTTTGTGAATGTTGTGTTGGCTTCTGCAGTTTGCCTGTGGATAGGTAAACCCAATTTACTCATAATACCTGTAGCTGTGGAATTCTGGTATCAGCATATCATGTTGATTGGTCCTTTCTGCTCAGATTTTGGGGACTTTACTCTGTATTCCTGTGATATAGTAAGTGTGTGATGGTGAGGGAAAGAGGAGGGGCACTGTTGACATTGGGAGATCTCATCTAGAAAATGAGATCTCTTCTTCCCTAATGCTGCTGAACCTTTCCTGGCTGGGTGATAACTGCAGTCTTCCTAGGTCATACTTGGAGAGCTGTGAATGCTTATTTGTATTTGTATTTTTTTTTTAATAAATATTCTGTTGGCATATTTCTCTATTTCGTGCACCAGTCTAGAGAAGCCAATCAAGTTGTAATGGAGATTCCTGACTTGGTTGTGGTTTCACTATATTCTATTTTTGTTTAGCATAGTATTGTCAGAAATTCAGATAGCATTTACAACAATATGGTTTACAATTATACACGTTCAGATTAAAATGTTGTAAACACATTTTGTTGTTGTCACTGTAAGGTACTAAAAGTGACATTTAAAAAAATCTGATTTACCTTTAATTAGTTCTTAACCATATATTTACCTTGTGCATTTCACTTTCTAAACAATTTCATTTTTGGCTGTCTTATCTCAGCAAGATGCTGGAGTTATATGGGTTGCAGGGGAATGTTGTTTCCTTTTCCCCTCCCTTAAAGCTAGTTTCAAAAGAAAATTTGAACATTTAAAGCTACATGTTGTCTTATATTGTTAATTTTCAGCCCTTTGACCACTAGGTCACCTATTCTAATTCATCCTATATCCGTAGTGTTCAAAAGTGAAAGCTTGAATATAACAATAAAAAGTCTCTACACCTGAGGGAAGCTGTATTTTACGGTCATCTATGAAAGATATCATTAATGGATTTTTAGTAAAGTGGAAGGTAAGAATAGAATGTAACTTTGTGGTGGTGCTCAGATGCAGTGATTGGCATCTTCATGCATTTCTGTAATAAATAATGCTGCTCTTTCTCAAGATATTTCAAAGCATGTTAAAATGTAATAAGGTACCCTTACTAACCTGGTCCATTCGCAGGTGAACATTCTTTTGAGACTAGCTAATATCCATAGTTTTAATGAGGCTACATGGGATATTAGTAAATTATATAGCCCAAGCCTGACGTTCTCAAAGAAGCCAACAAGGCTCTCCTTTTTGCAAAAGTCTTTCAGTAATTATCAAAGACAGGAAATTGGATCAGCAACATCTACTACTGAGTCTAGTAACATCTCTGTGGAAATCTTAGAGATACAATAATTATGTAGCTTATTATACTGCATGTAACTAGTATCCGAGCACCAAACAGGTATGTCGTAGTCTGAGACTTGTGATTTAGGTCCTAAAAATGCCTTAGATAAATGTAATAGTGATTCAGTGAGAAAAGCTTTTTCCCAAAAGATTCCAAAGCACTTTATAAACGTATCTATGTATGAATAACTTCAGCCATTGCTGAAATTGCAGCCACTTCTTGATGCCACAGCAATACTAATATAAGAGTTTGGGGTAGGAAGTTAAGTGTATTTGCCATTAAATTAGGGTAACATTTCTCATGAGATCTAGCCTAATCACTTTAGATTATACTGTTTTCATTTTCCAAAGGGGAAAAACTTATTTAATTTGTTTAAATACTGTTCCTATTTGGACATTATTGTAGTTTTGAAAATTTTGTCTCTAGTTTCAGTGTCACTGACAAGTTCTGTTTACATTGCCTCAGGCCCCAGAAAGGTAGTGCAGGGAAAAGACAGGTGCAGAATATAGTACATAATTCTGGAGAATAATCTTTTTTTTTTTTCCTATCTGCCCCCTGTAGGCAATGAAAAACTATTCCTGTTGCAGTTTTGCAGATGTCACGATCTTTGTTCAAACTGTTTTTTTTCTCCAATAGCGCCAAAAACTGTTTCCTGTTAAGAAGCCTTAAATAATTTAGCTACATTCTTCTTGATCCTTTGGCTGAGATCCAGTGTAGTATCAATTTATTGTTTGTTACATCCTTTATCTGGATATTGAATCCTGTACTTGCAGGAGGTGGACTCTGAGTTAATACAACAACAGCAGTTGGAGATCCAAGAGACCTAACTTGTATAAAATAAAAATTTATAAGCCTCACTCAGACTGCTGAACATCCTCACTTCCAGCTCTTTTAGAGATTGTTCTTCTACTTGGGTGAGTTACGTCCAACCTCCTTTTTAGCCCTGCAGTGCCATTTCTGTGGCAGCCAGAGGGCTGCTGAGGAGAAATACGGTACTCTTTGCATCAGGGGTGGAATCTAATCTTTCAAAAGTAATCCTATTTTAGGGTTAAGATTTGAGATGGAGTCCTCCAATTATGGTCTCACATTATTCTAGCATTTGACTAGCCCCAGGGGTTATTATTTCAGTGTAATATAATCCAGATGGTACTTTATATTACTATATTCATTTTGAAAGCACCCACTAAAGTTTTGCAAAGGAGAGGGGATAGGAAAGTGTGTGGGTATTAACTATAGTGATGATGAATTCAAAGACTCTGGAGGAGGGAGCTACTGATGTGTAAGCTCTGTGGGAGGAGAAGAGTTGGGCATAGAAGACCATTGTAATGTAGTCTTTCTGTTAAGCAAAAGTCCCTACTGCGGCACTCTGTACTGGAAGGTAATACACCAGATGAATAAGTTGTCCCAAATAGCCAGAGTGCATAATATAATCAAGGTCTATTTCATGTAGATGAACCCACAAAAAGGGATTATTTGAAAGCTTTTGAAAAACTTAAGACTTCTACCAGTAACTTCTAAATTAGTAGATGTAATTGTAGGTTAATGTATCCAAACAAAAAAACCCAACACTCCACATCCTGTTATGCTGTCTTTAAAAAACACTTTTTCTTTGAAATTTAATTATTGTGAAATCTGCTCTGTTGACTGCTCTGGGGACTGAATCCTGTTTAACCATGGAGCTGATACAGTAAACCAGGGGCTGGCAACCTTTCAGAAGTGGAGTCTTCATTTATTCACTCTAATTTCAGGTTTCGGGTGCCAGTAATACATTTTAACTTTTTTAGAAGGTCTCTTTCTATAAGTCTATAATATATAACTAAACTATTGTTGTATGTAAAGTAAATAAGGTTTTTAAAATGTTTAAGAAGCTTCTTTTAAAATTAAATTTAAAATGAAGAGCCCCCCGGACCAGTGGCCAGGACCTGGGCAGTGTGAGTGCCACTGAAAATCAGCTTGCATGCCGCCTTTGGCACGCGTGCCATAGGTTGCCTACCCCTTCAGTAAACCAAGTAGCAATGCAAGGTTTTCCCTGCCAATGTGTATGAGCTCTGACCTGCAGGGGCCACATGTGAGGGTTCAGTATCCATTGTCCATGCTGTTCTTGGATTCTGCTGAGAGTGGTAACAGGAATCTAATTAATGCCAACTACTCACTAAATGATTTCATTTAAATCACTGAAAGCCATCAGTTTGTAATTTTCAAAAGATGCTGATACTTGTATAGGCTGGATTAAAATTGGTGACCTCATGATCAAAGAGACTGTTGTGCAATCTAAATGTACCATTGGCCTAATGAAATGTGTTTAATCAGTTGGACACGATCTGATTGGCATAATCTTGCAGTGTTCCCATAGATTAAATATTAGTTGGTTTTTCTTCTTTGTACTAGAAAGATTATACTACTAAAATAGTATGCAAAATATAGATGCCTTTAAATCCCAATTTCTAAACGTCAAATATCCTTGTAAGAGAGAGATGAAAAATTGCCTGCCTCATGTTTTTTATTCATACAAGTATGTTGCAGTCTGTAGTGTAAACCTCTCTCCAGTGTTTTACATCCCTATTTTTTGCTCTGATTTCCTAGCGTTGAAAGTTAGTATAATGCTTTTTAAGGGAGAAAAGCATTATTCATGTTAATGTAGTTCTTAGTGACTCCTGAACCAAGTGAGTTGACTGGTTGTGAATTATGTATAGTTGTTTACTGATATGTCTTATACACGTGTCAAGCTGATGCTGTAGCTTAATTTTACTGAGATCCTTAGGTAGGATTAAAATGTGGCCAAAATGTCAGAGTAAGGCTCAAAATTCCTATTGGATGCTCCAGAGCAGGTATTTTCTTAGATCACTGTCTAGAGAATATTATGGCTAGCCAATCATGTAATTTATAAGACATTGTATCATCAAAGAGAAATTTCAGTCTCTCTTCCTGACTGACTCTTCATCCAAAAATTCTTGGTCTTTTTTACTATTAGAGATAATTGAAGAAAAGTCTTTAAAAAGCCCTTTGCTTCACTAGAGAAAAATTAAGGGATGAACAGAAGCAAGGTAATTTTCTAAATACAAATCACCTTTAATGTGGTCATTGCTGATTTAAAGAGTAGAGATAATAGTCTTTGAGGGCTATAAATCAAAATCGGGTAGTATTAGCTGGATAAGTTTTCTTTGTTTTGGTAACAGTGGTATACACTTTGGTTCTTCCCTTGCAGTGTGAGTCACTTGAACGTTACAGAAATTGTTCAGTACAGTGAAGAAAATGAGTAGCTGGCCTCCTTGCTTGACTGTAAAACATAAGATTTGGTAGCTGTTGGGATGAAGTCAACATTGCATGGCTGAACTTTTCTTCTTTAGCATAGAAACTTAAAAGAATATTTTGCACCTTTATGCCTTCAAGCTAAGGATCTCAAAACACTTTATGAACATCAGTGAATTACTGCAAGTCTTGCAGCACCCACTTTACAGATGGAGAAACTGAGGAACAGAGGTTAAATGATTTGCCTAATGTCAGTGAAGCCTTTAAAGAGCAGTTGCTGCCGCATAGAAAAATGTGGTAAGCATTTTTGTAAATTTCCATTGTGGTAATGCCTAAGGACCTCAATCAGGGCCAAAGGTACCATTGTTCTAGGCACTGTACAAACAAAGAAATTATTTAGAAATGAGTTTGGATGAGAACTGATGAACTTCAAACAAATATTCTGTGTTAAAAGTTAATTGGCTTTTTCCTCACCCACAGTTACACAGCTGTTGGAATATAATAATTTCCACATAAACCACTTGTGATGTTACAGAAGGGGAATCTAGGGACACACAGATACCTATTAGCTGGTATATTTACATCTTTAGGGTAAAATCTAGAGGGTGATGCTCCATCTCTGGAGGATGATAGGTTCATGGTTGCTAAAGATTTGTTACTGAATTTAATAATATCAGCCACTCTTCAACCAGTTTCAGAGGTCCACACAAGGAGGCTGCACAATTTAGAAATAGGTTTAGTTAAATCAGCGTACTTTCTTTTGTGGCCTAGGTCTTAAATGCCTTTACCTCGGTTAGCAATCTCTGCCTATGATTAAGTGAGCATGGCCTGCCAGCCTGACTTCTGTAGCAGTAAAAATCAAAAAGAAAACTAAGCATATTTTAATTTAGCTATCCTCAATTTTTTCATAGTGAACATCACATTTGAATACAGTGTTTTATGGATTAGCTTTCCTTAATATCTGTATGATATTTTTCCATGTAAGCAATTGCTGAAGTTAACATTAGTATAGTATTTAACGTATTATTAGTTGACTTTTAATGCCATTTAGCTCTTGGAAATGAGCCAGCACCTGCTTTAGTTGCTTGCTGCCGCTAGACCACACTAAGGCTATGGCTACACTACGCAGCTTTTAGCGACACTGCTGTGCCGCTGCCACCGGGCTGTGTAGCTGCTGTTTGTTGGCAGGAGAGAGCTCTCCTGCTGACAAAAAAACCCTTCCACCTCCTATGAGTGGCAGTGGCTTTCCTGCAGACAAAGTGCTGTTCGCACGGGCACTTTTCGTCTATAAAACTTTTGTCATTTGGGTGTGTGTGTTTTTTAACATCCATGAAGGACAAAAGTTTTGCCGACAAAGTGCCAGTGTAGCCATACCCGAAGAGGAAGTTGGTGAATCAGTGTCAGTTAAGGAAAAATGTTAATGAGTATGTTTTTAGCAGGTAGTTAATCTTTCTAGAACTCTTAACTGGAAGCTACCCCAGAAAGTAATTTTTGTGAAAGTGGGTGTGAACATAGGCATGAGTGTGGTATTAGATGTGTTAGGGACACAGGAATTACTACAGGTCCCAGCTAGTCTAGGAAAATAGAAATTCCTTAGTGGATAGTTAAAACCTGCCCATAAGGGAAGTTTCTTCCTAATCCTCATCAGATAGTGATTGGCTCAAGCTTTGTCATCTCTTATCTGTTGTAACTGCAACCCTTGTCAACTAATATTATGCATGTGTACAAACATCACAGGATAAACTAGCAACTCTCTCCACTCACCTCTAGAACATCTTCACAAACCCCAGTATAGGAACATTTGACTTAACTTTCCATAAGAATGTTAACCGAATTTGTATAGTGAACAGTTTCATAGATTCATAGACTATTCATAGACCTGCATAACACAGGCCATAGAAGTTCTCCCAGTTATTCCAGCATCACACCTATAATTTCTGGTTGAGCTAGAGCAGCATCTCCAGATTGTGCATTGTGACCCTCGGGGTTGCAGAAGGGCACCAGGGGCTTGTGAGACATGCATGATGCACAGTGATAGGTGGCTGTGTGCACCACCCTGCCGGCCCCTGCTGCCTTGACATGCTGCACAGTGAGAGGCAGTTGAATCATCAGCATGCTTATTTTTACTCCTGAGGGAATTCTGCACTAAAAAAATTAAATATTCTGTGCCCAATATTTTTAAATTCTGCATATTTTATTTGTCAAAATAACACAATATAATCGCATCATTTTCAATTATTTGCTGACAAGTATTTTGAAATAAATTACCAAAATAATTGAAAATGGTGTGATTATATTGTGTTATTTAGACAATTAAAATATGCAGAATTTAAAATTTTTCGCAGCAGAATTCCCTCAAGAGTACCAGGGTTCTGTGTGGCGCAATCTAGGTGTGGGGGGGACTGGGTGCAGGGTGGTGGTGGGGGGGAGGTCTGGGTGCACAGAGGCTCGGTGTGGAGTTCTGGGTGCAGGGGGAATGGGACTCTGCAAGGGGGGTGTGAGGTGATGGTAGTTAGGGCTCAATGTTGAGGGGAAGTGGGGTTTGGTGGGGTGGAGGGTCAAGGTGCAGCTGGTTGGAACTCAGTGGTGTGGGGTTGTGGGTGCAGAGGGCTCCTGATTTGGCTGGAGCTTGGTGGGGCAGTGTTCTAGGTGTGCAGATGGAGGGAGGGGTCACTGTACAGGGAGCTGCTCTCCCTGTCCTCCCAACCCCTGCACCTGGAAAAAACAAAGAAACCCACACATGGTGCAAAGTTTCCTGCAGCTAGGGAATGTTTCTGTAGCTTGATCTGACCCATCCCCAGCTGCTCCACGCAGGGAAGAGGGAGGGGGAACTCTCTCTGTTCTCTCCCCCACCTCCCGCTGGGACTACCATCCCTGGGTGGCCAGGTCATCCCCAGTCCCCTCCCCCCCCCCCCCCAGTGATTTACCTCTTCCCCTGGCTGCCTGAAGAGACGCATCTGAGCTGTGGGTAGGGGTGAGTGAGCGCTGGTGCAGCTTCTCTTTGCTTCCCCACATAAACCATTTTCTGCAAGGAAAGCCTGGGGCGGCACATGCTAAGGGGCGGCATTCGTCCATTCTTGGGGTGGCACAGTCCAAGCGGCTTTTTTTTTTTTTTTGCTTGAGGTAGCAAAAATGGTAGAGCCGGCCCTGAAGGAAGTAAAGGGATATTGCGGAGGGGGGATTTTTCTGCTGTGCTTCAGTTGCGCACAGTTTCCCCAGGAATATCATGCTGCAGCACAATGAGGTGGTGGCGGCTGGCAGGAATGGGACTTGTAGTCGCCATGCTGACCCCATGGGCAAGGAGGTGGGGGAGCTGACCTGACCCAGAGGGGGTTGAATTGTCTTGAGATCTGAGCCAAACAAGACACTTGTAGTTAGATCCCATAAGGCCACTTGTAGTTGGATCCCGTGAGGCTTTGGCTAATATCACCATGAAGTAAAACTGAGCATGGAAAAAATCAATATAATCTGTGAATGTGGGGTTGACTAGTACATTTTTGCTATGTAATTGGAGAAGTTACATTTTCTTGTAGTTGCTTTTTCGTTTCATCTCTACTAGTTCCTGAGGAGGAAGGTTTTTTGTTTTTTGTTTTTTGTTTTTTTTTAATTCAGACATGGAAAATATTGAATAAGATATCTGGATATGTTGCTTTGGGAGGATGAGAATGAAACTCAGGCAAGGAAGTGGGCAGATCCTTATTGTGAAATGTATGTCATGGGATCTTTAATGTAATTACAGACCAGAAAAAAATCTTGTATGAAAGAGCATTCGGGACCTCCATCCTCACAACACAAAAATGCACACATTGTGATACTCCATTTATTTATCTTGAAAGGGCTAAAACGACCTTACTGGGTAGCAAGCCAATATTTCAAACATGAGGTGTATCCCATTAAGCCATTCCCTCCAACTAAGCGTTAAAATGGTTTAAATTTCTTAAATAGGGAAGAAGGCTAATTTGGGAGCATGTAATATTTCCTTGAACTTTTTTCCCTCTGTGTTTGAAGTGGCTGTAAAACTGTCTCAAGTCTTATGAGATACAGTAAAAATTTCCAGGACCTCAGATACTGCGGCGGTAAAGGTAGCGTTATTACTACCACGTGACAGACATGGGCAGGTCGATGTAGGTACTCCAAAGGAAGCCGAGGGTTGGCTTGTTCTGAATTTGGCTTAGATGGTTGCTGAATTTCCTTCCTGTCTCTTCAGGGAGGAATTTCTCCCCTCTGGTGTGTGGTTCCAAAGACTAGGAGGGCAAGAGGCATCTGGGAGAGGAATGTGGCCTACATTGGGTGGCGCCGAGGTGAACATTTTCATGGCAAGATAACTTATTTTCTGCCTTGGTTTAACCACCTCAGTCCTGAAATCAATTGTTACCACGTGTTGTTTAAAGTCTAATGGCATAGAAAAATGCTCCTTCCATTGGGTAGAGCTCTTTGGGTTTTCTCACCAGCTGGAGTGGAATAATTAGCATCTATTTGCTATAATTGTGCTACTATGTATTTAAAAAAGCCAACAGCCAGGTCCTGGTAACTTCGAGGGCATGTATCAGTGCTCATCTGTTTTCACAGGCTTTGCTGGGGAGAGGGAAAGTTTGAATAAGATTTTTAAGGAGAAGGAAGAGAAGAAACTTACATTGGTGGATTTGGGAGGTCTTTCTACGACCCTTCCTGCCTGTTGAATTTATAATGGTTGTATCATACCTGGAGCCGTGGATAGGCACTTCTGCAAAGTTGAATAAGCATCACAGTTTCAGCCTTCTAATGATTTGTGTTAGCTTTTTCTGGTCTGATACAGTATTTAGAACCATTATTCTAACACTGACTTAGTTTGGGCCCACAGTTTGACCTGTGTTTAAAACTCCTGCAGCTGACAATTTCTTCTGTTTCAAATATCTTGAGAAATGACCATTGCCGAGAAATACTTGTAACTCTTGGAAAAAATTAGTCATTCTCCTCTGCTGGCTGAAGAGAAGCAGTTTAGTCAAAAAGCCTGTGCACAGAAATGTGTGGACTGTGTCATGGAAGTTGGTATACAAAGGACTGTTCTTATTTTAGTTCCACTACAAATGTTTGGTGAGAGATAATTTCCATTTTCAAACTTCTAGGTTGATATTACAAATAATGGGATTAAATTATTTATTTATTTGTTTTACTGAAAATAGGTGTGTGAGGCTTGTTTGCAAAGTAGCTTTTCATCTTTGGAACCCTATCTGGGTATTATACATTATTGATCACCCTGATCATCTGTGTGCATGAGTTCTGAATTTGATTACAATTTGAATGTAAATAAATTGGGCAAACCCATACAAATTCCTAGTAGATTATTGTTAACATTAGAAAACTACCACATAATTTGACACACTTCAGTCTTGATTTTCCCATGCAGAGAACAGAACAGTCAAGGTGTTACATAGCTGGTGAAGAGTCGGGTGCATTGGGGGTACTCTGTGTGCAGGGTAATGTTGACTGTATAAGAGGGTGTCTAGTGAAAGTGGAGGTATGAAAGTTGTTCATATTCTTGGTAGCTCTATTTCTTCTTAATTGTTTCAGTTGTTTAATTCTTTTCCTTTGATTTACATTGATTACTTATTTTTTCTCCCTTTACTTTTAGGCCCTATGAGAGAAAGGGAAAGCTAAGGATGCTGGAGCAGAACAATGGATTTCTCTTTCTCTTTCATGCAAGGGATCATGGGAAACACAATTCAGCAACCACCTCAGCTCATTGACTCAGCCAACATCCGCCAGGAGGATGCCTTTGATGCCAGCAGTGACATCGCTGAAGATGGTGGTCAGACACCATATGAAACTGCCCTGCAGCAAGGCTTTCAGTACCCTACTCCAACGACAGAGGATCTTCCGCCGATCACTAATGGCTATCCACCAACAATCAATATGTATGAACCTCAAGCCAAATACCAGACATACAGTCAGTATCCCAATGGTTCAGCCAATGGCTTTGGTGCAGTTAGAAACTTTAGTCCCCCAGAGTATTACCAAATGGAAAACTCTAACATGAGGCCGCATGAAGTTCTGGAAAAACCTTCCCCTCCACAACCCCCACCACCACCACCTCCTTCAGTACCACAAACGGTGATTCCAAAGAAGACTGGTTCACCAGAAATCAAATTAAAAATAACCAAAACTATCCAGAATGGCAGGGAATTGTTCGAGTCCTCTCTGTGTGGGGACCTTTTGAATGAAGTACAGGCAAGAGAGTATGGTAAGATGAAACATGAAGGGAGAAAGGAGAAAAGGAAAAAAAGTAGCAAGCATGACTCTTCACGATCAGAAGAACGCAAGTCACACAAAATTCCAAAACTAGAACCAGAGGAACAAAATGTAAGTGGAATAACAGTTTCATCTTTTTGTGATTATTAACAGGGAATTCCTTTTTTGCAGCTTTATATTTCTTATTAGTTTATGTACTCAAAAGGCATTGTGAGCCTGTAGTTCACTGTCTGACACACTATGCAATGATCAGAATTGTTTAGCAAGTGTCTACTACAGCTCAGATGCAAAGCTTATGTATCCGAGAGGAGTAGTGGAAAGAATTATGAGTAGTATTATTTGGATTGCAGTAGTGCTCAAAATTGGTGCTTTCCAAACACAGAGGAAGACGCAGTCCCTGCCCATAAAAGTGTACTATCAAAAGATTCTTGAATTCTCTTTTTTCAAAATGTGATTTACTGGGGTTTTGTGGTATTTGAAGTATTCATCGTTAGCGTTCATAGAAACGTAGTGGTAATGTTACTTATTTCTAAGAGACACCTAAAAACATGTTATAACTATCCAAGTATACTGCTTTCTATACAACACTTAAACCACATGCTTTAACTGACAGTTGCCATTGAAATAAATTTTAATAAATATGGTGGATTGTATGATTCTAAATAAGTGAAGAGGTGGTTGTATCTCATGCACGTACTAGCAAAAATTAGTGTACTAGTGTGCATGCAAATTAGAAATGTCAGTTGCCTGTCAGCCCACACTGATTTGAGAGAATTCTGTATCAGTGTCCATAATGCTTTTTGCTAGGTGCAGGAGATGCCAAGATTTCATTTTGCAATATGTATGTGTGCACTGCACAGAAATAATAGTATTGTAAGGAAACCCCTAGTACACTGAGGACAAGTGTGCTGGTTTTCAGTACCTGCAGCCTTTCTCTGCCTCCACGTTCAATAAAATGAGCCTCCCCATGAACACTTGGACTTCTACCTCCACCCTTAAGAGCACACAGTGTGCATGACAGCACAACCACTTTCCAGCTAATTGTTCCTGCCGGCCATGTGCTGCTGTTGTCCTTTTCTTATTTTTTCCTAGTTTGAGAGTGGCTGTCAGAAGAGAGAAGGTGAGACATGTTAGGAATATGGGAATTGTCAAACTGCAGGGGGTTTTTTGCACCTTCCTATGAAGCATCTGGTACTGGCAGCTGTTGAAGACAGGATACTATGCTATATGGTCAGTGCTGTGGTCTAGTATGGCAATTTCCATGTCCTTGACATGTCCCCACCTCTCTTTCCATCATTGTAAGTAGGCTGGTTTGGCCCCATCATATCACATTCATTTCTGTATTTTATAATAGTTTTATATAGCTGCAGGTTGCCTAGGATGGGGACTTCTGAAGAAGTGGAGTCAGAGGCAGTCAGGGCCTCTCAGCAGCCAGAAAGCCTTCCTTTTCAATACAGTCCCCCACAAGACTCCAGTCCTCAAGTAACTCCTGTATCTAGTCTAAAGGGCATTGTTTTAACCCTTTTGGTTGTGTTTCAGTAGTGCATTTTCAGTGACTATTTCCTTTCTACAGCAGAAAAGATGGCTTTAGACACTTGAATGTGGGCTTTTCCCAAACACAGGTCTCCCATGCAGTGGTTCATAGGCTTAACCACCTTATGTTTGCACTTTTGGCAAATGAGAACTGCAGTAGGTCCATTTTGACTAAATTTAAAATCAGTGTTTAGTCCTGTAAAGTCTTGTGTGTGAAATGTTTTTACTGCCAATGTAAACTATATTTCAAAGCTTATATTTATTTGTCTTTATTTTCTTTGTTTGTTGTTGATTACATCTTCTGGAGGTTACTTATCAATTAAGGTTTTGAATTTCTGCGTTTTGATCCATGTAGTTGTCACTAATGAAGCTCAGTATGACTTTAACGAGTGACTAATGCAAGTGCGAACTTGGAACAAGCTGTCTAACAGAATACAGTTACTTGGATTGTTTGTATGTGTTTCTCTTGCTTTTGGAGATCTGTTGTTTAAGCCAGTTTTGGTGCTTGTGGAAGGTGTCTGGCTGACAAACCATTAGCCAAAAATATAGCATGGGCAGCAGCAGTTCAAGTTCCCTCTACATATCATCCCTTGCTAGTGTGCCTCACACCTGCCCTCCCTGGCCCATATGAAGGGGAAAAGTTAGTCTTCATGGCAGTTTATTTAATCCTTGCTGCCTCTGCTGAAACTGCCAGTTTGGGTGGTTTCACACAGTTGCTGTAACAGCTCTGCCTCTGCATGCTGCTGTGCCTCAGTTTCCCTTCTTAGATCAAATGCTGGACAACTGTGTTTCAAAGGAGATCAAACTACCTTTAATCTGGTTTGTTAATATAATTCAGCAAAGTATTCACCCTTGTATCTGGGCTTCCTTTCTTGCCCTTTCCCTAGCATTGACAGTCACTTTTGCATCAGGCCTTAGTCAATGTTGTATCATAGGTTTGCCGTGCTTCCATAGCAGGGCCTCTCTTGAATCTTGCTTCTGTCCCAGTTTTCTCTGTGTGGGGAACTTTTTTGATACAGACCTGCTGCCTGGCAACCATGAAGAGCATCTTCCCAGGTATCCCCCAGACTGAACCAAAATCATTGCCTTATATAATCCCACAGGCAGGCCTAGTTCACTTGACCCTCCTTCAGTCATGTGCTCTATCTAGCAGCTAAAATTCACCAAACTCTTGGAGTCTGGTTTTAAAGGCGCTATATCCCTATAATGGGTATATGGGGTTTTACTGGTACTCAAAGGATTATTGACCTGCAAGAGGTGGTAACTAGTGTAGTATAGAACTTTGTCTACCAGGAACTGGAATTATTTTAAATTTGCCCGCTTTCTATCTTATGCTTCCCTTTCAAGGGACACTGTCAAGCTAAAGTTTTTTAAAAGGTAATACCCGTGTTTCAAATAACAGCGCCGAATACTGAAAATTTGAATTAATTTTTAAAAGTTTACTTTTTGCTTTTTATTCAGTTTGGGCATTGAAACAAGAGTGATTTGTAGTCCTTTACTTCCTGCTTCTAATGTAGAAATCTAGTGCAACCCAAACTCTTCAGGGGAATGTTTACATTTAAAATAAAATTAATATGTAATTAAAACTTTATCAAAATGAAAACATTGAACTCTATGCTTTAATTTTTGTTTAAAAACAAAAATTTTGAGTCTAAAATCAAACAACTGGTTAGAATTTGCTTCTAGGAAACTAAGTGAGAAGTATGCAGTCTTTTGTTCAGACTATATCTTGTGTGACTAGCACAATTGTTTGGGCAGAAATAGTTTGTCAGCTCATTGTAGTAGAAATCACAGGCAGAAGATGTAGGTATATTTGCCATTAACAGGTTGGCGTAGCAAGGAAGAATTTGTAGGCGATGCGTATTTATTTGGTTGAGGTTAGACAACCTGTAGAGAATAACTCTTGTGTACCACTTTAAAACTAAGTACTAACATTTCTATGTATCTAAAGTACCACATGTTGAGAGCTCTAATTGGCATGTACTAGACAGTGTGTTTTAAGTGAACATTTTTTAGACTTTTCAGTGTGAAGCACGTATTTATGATTATCATGGAGCTAATGTGTAATTTCAAGGGAACAGATCTTCATTTTAAGTGGACTAATTATAATCTATCTGAATGGTACATTAGAGTTTCTGACTGAATGCTTTGTCACACGCACCCTTCCCATGTATGTCCACTGTTTTTCCCTTTGAGTGTCTCCATTTACTGCTGCTTTTCCACCATGTTAAACACAAGCTTTGGGTCCTTACACTTGAGGCCCTTTACAGCCTAGCTGCTATCTACTTACCTGTTACATCATTGTAGATTGCCACGGACTCGCAGGGGCGAAAGAAAATGCAGGCCTGTTATTTACCAGGCTGCACGTGGCAACAGACTATATTGGTAAGGGATGCAAGGAGAGTGTGGGTCACGATGCAAACTGCAGACACACACACACACTAAACTTAATCAATTTAAAAGTTTTATTGGGGATAATTACAAGGGGTAAGGGAGCAGCGTATGATTAGCTAATAGAGTTAATGAAACTTAAAACACACAATGACTAAAATATCTACTAACAATATTTATAAACAAAGATGCAGCATTTAGTAATAACTGATACTTACAAATACAAACCAACGCATAACGACTGGCAAACGTAGAAGCTCTATTTGAAACACGTGAGCTGAGAGAGAGGCTTCGAGGTGATCAGGCTCGGTTACAGGTATACACAGGACACACGGGTATACACAGGATACACGGGTATACACAGAATACACGGGTATACACAGGATTCGTTTTCTTTCTCCTCTCCCTGCCTGCACATGGCAGGCAGGCCATTAAGTACCCACTATGACATCATAGACGTGTCATAGGGGACGGGGCCCAAAACCTGTTTGTGTTTGTTTCTGATTGGCACAAGCGAAGTTAACACCATGTAGGGGAGCAGGTGCCTTAAAGTCTGGCTTCGCCCCCAAAAGGTGAGGAAATGCATATTGCCTTAGAATGGGTCCAACACTGAATGACAAACGAAGAGGCCAGGGCAATACCGGTATTGGCAAGTTTTACAGGATGTAGACAGGAACTCATCTCAACATGCCCCCGTGCCCTGGCCGAAATAGTTTGGCCGAAAACCTAAACTTCCGAGTCCGACTCCTCATCCCCACCTACGAGGGGATGCGCTTCGGGGGTGGAAGCGATATAGGCCGAGGCAACAAACTTGTGAATGCAGGCTTTAATGAAGGCACATCCGAGACAGAGAAGAGCAAGCCCAACCAGAAGGGACACAAACAGGGATTGGAAATAGGATTTGTAGGGCGCAAGGCCAAGCCAATCGAGCCATGACCAAAACTGGAAGGACTCTCGTGACTCTCTGACAGTAGAGCTCAACGTTTGCAGGTCTTTAACAATTGAGGACAAATTAGGAGAAATAGAAGGCAAAGAAATGCAACATTTATCAGCAAAGTTAGGATATACTTCAGCAAATTTAGTACAAAATGAGGAAGATTGCAACAAATATTGAATCATTAATCTATTTTGAATACTATACTGAACAAGGGAATTTAACTGCTGATTAATTAAGGAGAGGCCCTTGCCCGTGGTATTAGCAAGCATTTCAATAGCAAGGGATTGAAACAGCACTTGATCACGTAACATCATATAACCAACAGGGTTAAAAGTAACAATAGAGGAGGCGAGGGAGGAAGCTGCTGTTTGCAAACGAGTCCAAAAAGAGTGGGTACTCCGATGGTGTCGGTGGCCAGATGGCAAGGTATAAATACCTCCGCCCTGTAGATACAGGGTGCCAATGGTGCATATACCCCGGGGATTGGGAGGAAGCACAGCAAATGCAACATTACCGCAAATCCAAAAATGACCGGGTCTTAAGGAAGAAACTGTGGTATGGCTCCACCCATTATTGGTTACAGAATAAAAGCTGGATGCACGATTGATACATGCAGCCTCAGCATGATGCATATGCTGGGCATGAAACAGATACGTATGTGTTATGGAGGTATAGAAGGTTCCAAATAAAATATTATAAGTAGAACGATAAGAACAATTAATGGGAGGGGGGTAGGTAGAATTAAGAGTGGGTTTAGTTAGGGAGGTACTAGCATAAGAGAAACTCCACATAGAACAATTAGAATAAGTACCAACCCAAGTAGGGGCTGGGGTTAAACTATTACCAACAAAAACCCAACAATGAGATGCTGGAACTCTAATACTTTCAATTAAAGGAAAGCTATGATCACTTCGACCTGAAGCATTAAGAACTGGAAACACATAAGAATTAAATTGTGAGGAACAATTATTCCAAACACTAGAAGCAGCCCACTGCACATAGGGGGAAGAACAATTTACACTAGATATATTAAATGAAGAAAAATTATAAACTATTGGTACAAATTGAAAGGGTAATGGATATTTAGGTGAGAACTGAGTGGAGCAAACAAGACAATGTTCTGGACTTAGCGCTGACAGGGACTGGTTTCCGCTGACCTCCTGCACCCAGTAGGCGGCAAACCAAGTTTGTAGTCCACCCTCTCCTAAGGGCTCCGTGGGCAAAGATGTTGTGAGGGAGAGCAGTATAACAAATACAAACCAACTATAAAATTAAACCAAAATAAATTTTAAATACAGATACATGCAAATACTTTGAGGGTATTTGAGGGTATACTTTTATGATGCTTTGTTATGTTTGGGAGCCAAAGGTGGAAACCTGTTGAAATTGTTTGGTTAGCTTTATGCATAAATTGTTATTTTAAAACATTTTGGTTATGACATTCTTATAACTATAATTAAAAGTGCAAACAAGTTTATAAAAATCCCAAACAAGAAATTGACATTTGTTAATATTATCTTTACCTTAATGTTGAGGTTTCCCCTTACACATTTTTTTTGAATAACAAATTAAAAAAAAAGAAACTTAAAAAACAAAACTGTGATTGATAAAAGAGAATTCCTTTGTTTGCAATTGCATTATTTGTTGAGGCAGAAATATATGTACATATATTTGTAACTGAAACCTTTTTGAACTTTGCACAAAAAATTGGTGTTAATATACTATGATTACACCCCAACCATGATTTTAAAATAGTGTGGTACCACATCTTATATATATATTTTTAAAAGGGTATAAAATTGACTTTTGTTGCAACAAAATAAAAATAATTTAAAAAAAATAGTCACGTGACACACACAACATAGGACACACACATGACATACAGGACAAACTTACAATTAAAAACAAATGGGGCAAAAATTCTATTCATATTTATACAAAATAACACAACCAAAAATAAAAAGTAAAAGGGTTAAACATTTGAATAAATAATTACCTTATTTAAAACTTGTAGCATAAATTTGATAAAAATATATTAGTATTTGCCAAATGTATTGTATTAATTCGGTAACAAGGAATTTTGCATTATTTTATATTTAACATTATTTTAAAACTCTGCTATATGGAAATAAGAAAAGCCCATGTTACAAATATTAGTTAGTGGTTAGGATAAGAAGCAGAGAGTGCACTTCTGTTGCTTGGCAACCATATCTTCAAGAAAGTTAGGAATAATTCCAGCTGTTGCATTCCTGGAGGGTTAAAATAATTAATTTACTGGATTTAAAGTTTTTACCTTGTTTTCTTTTTGTTTCTTGTTTTGTTCCGTTTTCAATTGCTTTATTTTTTGGAGGTTTCTGTAAAAACTATAGCTTTTAATTTTTAAAACAAAAAGAGAGCCGAAGTGAGGAGAGGCGGAGAGGGGGAAGGGGTGGGGTGAAGAGCAACCTAGGAAGGTACAGAGACCTGAGCCAAGAAAGATTAACTCCATCAAGGTTAGTTATCGCAATAGGCAAAGCTTCTGCTACAGTTTTAGATTCATTGGCAGAGCTGGATACAGAGGAGTTTTAGGAGCTTCATATGGAGGTGGCAAAATTTTCTGAGAGGGACTTGGGGGGTGGGTAGTGATGGGCTCTACCTTTTCTGTCTTCTCCTCATTATCATCTTTAGGAGAGCCTGAGGCTGCCTGTTTAGCTGCAAACATAGTGCCCCCGTGAAGGACAGAGCACAGATCAAGGGCCTTGCATAGCATGCTAAACAGGACGGTGGAAACATCCTCAGATTTATATTCATCGGGTCGCAATTTTTTGGTTTTCGTAATTAAATCTAATTCTTTTATCATCTGGCATAATAATTTGTGTGCCGGATCAGCAGGCATTACCCGAGGTGGGGGAATCAATTTGGAAACGGTACCTCCGGATTTTCTAACAATGCGGCTACATTCTCTCCAAAGCTGAGAGGGATCTGCAGCGCCGAGGTTTTCCACAGTCTCCTTGCACTGAGGCTGTAGAGAACAATCGGCTGGCTGACACCTAAAGCTCGGGTGGCACCGGAGGAGGCATCCCGTATCTGCCAGGGTTAAAGGCACAGTATAGCCTTTTAGAGTTTTGCCCGAGCCAAGGGAACAGATCCATTCTATTTTTGGATTAGTCGAATTTTGGCTAGTAAAAAGGTGAAACTGCAAATGTTGGAACTGTTCAGTTTCATCATCTGCGCGGTCTGCAGCGTGCCATGGGCATGGCCCAACCTCCTTGCATCCTGTTCGTGACGCCATGTAGATTGCCACGGACTCGCAGGGGCGAAAGAAAATGCAGGCCTGTTATTTACCAGGCTGCACGTGGCAACAGACTATATTGGTAAGGGATGCAAGGAGAGTGTGGGTCACGATGCAAACTGCAGACACATACATACACACACTAAACTTAATCAATTTAAAAGTTTTATTGGGGATAATTACAAGGGGTAAGGGAGCAGCGTATGATTAGCTAATAGAGTTAATGAAACTTAAAACACACAATGACTAAAATATCTACTAACAATATTTATAAACAAAGATGCAGCATTTAGTAATAACTGATACTTACAAATACAAACCAATGCATAACGACTGGCAAACGTAGAAGCTCTATTTGAAACACGTGAGCTGAGAGAGAGGCTTCGAGGTGATCAGGCTCGGTTACAGGTATACACAGGATACACGGGTATACACAGGATACACGGGTATACACAGAATACACGGGTATACACAGGATTCGTTTTCTTTCTCCTCTCCCTGCCTGCACATGGCAGGCAGGCCATTAAGTACCCACTATGACATCATAGACGTGTCATAGGGGACGGGGCCCAAAACCTGTTTGTGTTTGTTTCTGATTGGCACAAGCGAAGTTAACACCATGTAGGGGAGCAGGTGCCTTAAAGTCTGGCTTCGCCCCCAAAAGGTGAGGAAATGCATATTGCCTTAGAATGGGTTCAACACTGAATGACAAACGAAGAGGCCAGGGCAATACCGGTATTGGCAAGTTTTACAGGATGCAGACAGGAACTCATCTCAACAATCATGTGCCTTATCCTATCTACTCCTCTGGCAATGCTAGTTCCTATTGAACCTTTATCTCCTTTTCCTTCCTTCCTCCATGCTATTCCTTAAGCATGGAGTGCCTGGCCTCCTCATATTAACCTGTAAAGCCACTACCCTGTTCTCTTTCAGATCCTTCCTACAAACCTGCCTATGCTATAATGTCTAAAGTGAACTGCCAACTAATATCATTCATGTTTCTTGGGATTTTTAAACCAATAAATAACTTTAATACTGCAGTCCATTCATATAACCAATTCACAGTGTGTAGCTGTATGTTGCTCTGTTTCCTTTCCTCCCTTCCTTATTTCCTCTGAGTTATATCTCAGTTTAGATTGTAGGCTCTGTGGGACAGTGACTTCTTTATTGTAAATTGTACAGCACCTCGCACAATGAGACCCTGATCTGGTTGGGTGCTGCTATAATGAAAATATATTAAGTAGTGTGGGAGAGATGAGTATTTTAAAACTGAACATAGGTTAGTCACAAAGAGTTTGTCATGTTTTCTGATTTTATGATGGTGTTTTTTTCCTCTCTGCTAATTTTCTCCTGCTCCTATTCTCTGTGATGTGTTCTTCTGTTTTACCATCCCCCTTATCCTGTTTACTTTTATTTTCCTGTTCTCTCCTCATTGTTACCCTTTTCTTAGAGACCAAATGAGAGGCTTAGTGTGCTATCAGAAAGACCAAGAGAAGATACACTGTTGGAGGAAACCCCGGTTAGTACTTATATAAATTAACAAATCTTGGACTCTTAGTATTATAGAAATTGTCTTGCTGTCTCATTACAGTGTGAACATTGTATAGTTTATTATCAGATAAATCAGTCACTGTTATTGGAAATGGCTATATAATTATTATTGTGGCCAGTGCTCACCCTATTTGTATATGATGACAGAATAAAGCAACACCAAAATGACATTTGTAATTGGTTTACTCAGCAGAAACTTTCTGTGGGGATATCTCCCCTTTAGAATGTCTTGATTATCAATCATTGCTCATCCTCAGTGAACCATTCAGTTGGAGTCTGTGTCCCCTGTTGTCATGGTTGCATTTGACCATCAGTGCCAGCTGAAAGAAGAAAGAGGAAAAACTAAATTGATGAAGAAATTAAAAAAAAAAAAAAATCCAAACCAAAACACCTTCTGAATCATTGTGCATTAGTGAGTGGTATTAAATTGTTTTCTTCTGCAGCTGATGTGACTGTTATCTTTTTTATAGGTCCAGCAGTTCTCACCATCTCTTCCAACGCAAGTTACAACTGACATCAAGTTTCAGGTTGGCGATCTAGTCTGGTCCAAGGTCGGAACTTATCCTTGGTGGCCTTGCATGGTTTCAAGTGATCCGCAACTTGAGGTTCATACCAAAATTAATACAAGAGGTAAAGAAGGAGAACCATTGAGTGGACATGTTAGATACTGCATCAGTAATTGCTCCTTAATTAAAAATATTGCTATGAAATACAACTGACAACTTATGCCAGTTGGGAGAGGGCTCCCAGAGTGAAGTTAGCAATGATGAGCCAAAAAACTAACTTTATTTAACTCTCTCAATGTGACACAAACAGGTCTCTTCTGTTGTAGTTCACCTAGTGCAATTAAGAAATGCAGAATTCTCTTGATTTTTGTTTATAAATATATTCAACTGTTCATTTAAAAAGAAACATTAGAGGAAAGTACGCAACTGAGTAAAGGATTAATTTTGATTTATCTTTTTTTCCCCTAATATTTGTTTTAGAACAAATATACATATGCTTATATAAAAACAATAACCGATGAAGATATTTTGGAGTGAATTTAAAGAAAAACAAGTTGTCCACTAAGTGGCATTTTTTGGGGGTAATTGACATCTGGATATTTTGAAAATTAAATTTTGAATGATTAAAAAAACCCAAGATTGCCATAGCTACTTCATTGATCTGGCTTAGCTTCCCCTGGTTCCATCTGGAAGATCTGGCCCTTATGGACTTGCAAATGGGAATAAGCATTCAGTCTGTTAAATAGGAAAACTTCAGTTGCACATAATGTTGCATGATTCTTCAGTTAGCAATATGAATAAACAAATGCATGTATGCTCTCAGACGGTGTGTGTTTACTTAGTTTAGAGAGAGATTCTGCCACTTTAACTCTTGTTGGGTTAGTATCCTTACAAGTAGTCCTACTGATACCAGTGATACTGCTCAGTGTGAGGACCACGTGCTGCCACCCTTAGACTGTAATATGAAGGCAGGGACAACGCCTCCTTTACTTTCTAAAGTGTTCTGCAAAGTTGTTAAAATACATAAATGTGCAACTTAAATTTCTCATAGAAAGTTAGTTTTGTTGAATGTTTCTGTGTAACAGAGATGAGTTCCAAGCAAATTAAAAAACTAGATGGCTAGGATGTCAGAGTAGGCCCCCCACAAATTGACTTAGTAGCCCTGGTTTAGCTTCTAGTCTGACTGCATAATCTTATTTAGGCACTTTTATAAAACCATATCTGATGTATAAGAAATGGATCTGCATGCATTTTACTTTCTAGCTTCTATAGAGCTAAGGAGAACTTTTGTCTGCAAGAATTGAATTAGTGGAATGCAGTAAGAATGTTAGGCTAATATATCCAAGTAAACACATGAACTGACTTCTGTTGTTAGTTCTGCTTACTAGAGTGTGTTTTAATTTCAGGTGCCCGTGAATACCATGTTCAGTTTTTTAGCAACCAGCCTGAGAGGGCATGGGTGCATGAGAAGCGGGTTCGAGAGTATAAAGGACATAAACAGTATGAACAATTATTGGCAGAGGCTACTAAGCAAGCCAGCAATCACTCTGAGAAACAGAAGGTATGTTCAGCACTACATTCAGAGTATGTTATCCACAATGTCTATCAAAGTAAAACCTAAACTTACAAAGAGGACCCATCCTGAAACCTATTGTAGATGGGTGCATATTAGAATGTTGGAAAAATAAAGTACTGTATGCATTCCACCTGTGACTAAGTAATCATTCTTCACAAAGATAGTTAAATGTTTCCACATGCCCTTATGTCCTCCTTATGGATAAGCTGTTATCTGAGCTTGTTTTATCCCCTTTATCTCAGTAACTTTCATGGTTGTAGTGCCTTTCTGGACTCTGTGTGTGTGTGTGTGTGTGTGTGACTTCAGAATAAATATTAGATCACAAATTTTCAGTGTTTCCGTTATTAATATATTCCTTAGAAAGCAGTGCACATTTTAAATAGCAATTTTTATGTTCTCAGTATCCCATACATTTCTGTGTTATCTAGATTCTGCTTATTAGCAGTCCCTCAGTTCCCAGCAAAAAGTTGCTATTATCTGATAATTGCTAATAAGTGGAAGGCAGGTTTGCAAGACAGCAGCCAGGGAAGGAAATGCTGGGAGGTGACTTCCCTGACTGCACCCTACAAACCTGCTTGCAGGGAGAATAGCGGCAGTGAAGGAGGCTGCAGCCCTGATGCTGGAGCTTTCTGCAGGGAGCGGGGGTGTTGGGACCCATGAAGCTACACAGTACCTCTTCCTGCACTCTTTGCTGGATTGGGTCTCAGAATGTACCAGTGCGGCCCCCTGGCAGGGATCCTGGAGAAGGCAGGGAGAGGTACCGTGCAGCTCTGGCATCTGGGCTGCAGCCCCCTCCCTGCTATTGCCATGCCCACAGCCTCTCCTCTCTCCTGCCCCTTCCTATGTGGTCCCTGTGTGCATTCAGTTTTGCTGGGCTGCGGCCCCAGAAGCAAACACTGGGACATGCTGAGCATTGGCTGCAGGCAGGTTTGTGAGACTGTAGCCAGAGGAGGCATGTACTAGCACTTTCTCTCCCGGCTGCAGCCTCACAAACGTGCCTGCAGAGAGTGCTCCGCACATCCTGGCATTTCCTTGTAGGTGTGTAGTCTTACAAACATGCCTGCAGATGGTTCCTTTCTTCCAAAAAATTTTGCTAATAAGCAGCATGTTGTTGCTAATATCCAAATCCTATCAACATTGATGTTACTGGGATGGGATTGGTTCCCAGCCTTATGTTGCCATTCACTGGAAGTTGCCAATACCAGAATTGCCCTTAAGCAAAATCTACTGTATTTGTTTAATAGAGAAGGGAACTATTGGCCAGACCACCAGACTTATCACTGTATTTTAGTGGGCTTCTTAAGTAGGTATTTTAAGTTAATTAATAGTAGTAATGACAGGGAATGGGAGGTTCAGAGGAAGAAACAGGATTAAAATAAGTGGGTGAATTGGATTATCTTCTGGTTCACGTATCTACAGAATTGTGGATTAAACTTTGTCTTCCGTTGTCTTTAGTGGGGTTACTCAGAACAGAATCTGATTCACAACTTTCATTGGTGAAGTATGGCCCAGTAAGAATCCAGTTTGACAGTCAATTCCAGTGTGAGTTTGCAATCTTGGTGGTGGTCCCCAGAAATATCTTGTAAACTGAAAAAAACAGTCACCTTCAATCTGAGATAAATCAGGTACTTTGGAATGGCTTACATAGGGTCATTTTGAAGAGCAGGACCACATTTTAGTTGAACATTTATTTTAATGTAGCCAGGAAGCTAAATAAATAAATGTAATAGAGTTCTCTTTTTGTCTCTGTTTTAAAGATTCGTAAGCCAAGGCCACAAAGAGAGCGTGCTCAGTGGGATATTGGTATTGCCCATGCAGAGAAAGCATTGAAAATGACTCGGGAAGAAAGGATAGAACAGTATACCTTCATTTATATAGACAAGGAGCCAGAGGAGGCTTTGTCCAAAGCCAAAAAGACTGCTGCCCCTAAATCAGAGGCTAAAAAGAATCGTCGGCCTAAACCAGCATTGAACGCTCAGACAGAACAGACCAAGGTGGTATCAGCATCCCCCTCATTATCAAATACTGAGGTGCGAAGGCAAAGTCAAAGGAGGCAGTCAAGTGTGGAAGAAGAGGAGCCACCGCCTGTGAAAATAGCCTGGAAAACAGCTGCAGCCAGAAAATCCTTACCAGCTTCAATAACCATGCATAAAGGGAGTTTGGATCTTCAGAAATGTAACATGTCTCCAGTTGTTAAAATTGAACAAGTTTTTGCCCTACAGAATGCTGCTGGGGATGGAAAATTCATCGATCAGTTTGTTTACTCTACCAAGGTACACACTTATTTGTTACCAACTCCTTTGTCTATAAATAACACACACCCACGATATTTAGTATGGGGCTCAAACTTAAGTGTCCTCTAACTTTCAAAATGTGATGGTCCATGCAGGCGCTTTTATTGGATACTATATTAAATCTGTCAGGCCCTGCTTTTTATCAGCAGCCCCTATAAATAGAAACCTATTTAAACTTCACTAGCTACAAGGGCTAGTACAACCAAGAATCTGGGGTTTTTTTTTTGTTTTCTTTGTTTTTTTAAGAAAGGGGGGGTGGAGGGTTACTGTTTGGTTTTAGTGACAGAAGTTTCTACAAAACCATCAAGCAATTGCTGAGAACTTTTGAAATCAATAGCTACAACAAGCCACTTGTTTAATTCTAGTTTCCCACTTTAAATCAGAATTGAGCTGCTCAGCACTTCTGGGTTAAATTGGATCTACAACTTTGACGCCTGTTTGCAACAGGTGGGATTACAAGATGGTGCGTAAATAGTGAGTTAAAAGCAAAAAAATAAATAATCCTGTGTGGTAAAGACATTTTTTAAAATAGCTTTTACCTTTTAGTCTCATGCAGATTATTAGCAACCCCTCAGTATAAGTAGCAGTACTGGGGCTAATTGGCTGCCTTACTCTTTTGCCTTGTCTTCCTTGAGGACATTTATGTACTTTTAAATTTATATAATGGAGCCCTTCTACATTAGAAATACCTACAACAACAAAAAACCCACTGGTGCTGTTTAGTGAGAGACTGGTTCATGCAGTATATTTATTTGAGGGGGGGAAATTGGAGACTGTCTTAGGTGGTTTCCCTCACTGTTTCTAAATTGCTCTCCCTCATGGTAATGCTCAACATTGTGGCGTGCATTCTTGAATTCGAAGTTGTAAGTGATTTCCTAATAGACTTTGTGGTTATTGAATTAATTTGCATGGTAGTCTGATCAGGTAATCACTAACTTTATTCATATTCTTTAAAAGGGAGTTGGTAACAAAACTGAAATAAGTGTCAAGGGACAAGACAAACTTATTTCTACATCAAACCAGAAAAATGAGAGAGCCACTGTGCAAAATGCATCCTCACCCGAAACAACTTCTGGGTCAACAGGTAGGCAAAGGTTGGGACTCCTTGACTAAATCTTAACAAATGAGCATTTAAACAGGATGCAAAAGTCAGGTTCCCTCAGCAATTAGAAAATCATTATGAACATATTTCTCTTTACATAATTATTGCTGCAAGTGTGGCACATGTAATGCACAATGGGTGCAGATACTTGTGGGGGGGGTGATCTTTATGGCTGTAAGAATTTAAGTGATGGGTGAACTGCCCTTAGCTAAGCCAGTTAGAATCTTGGACTTGAGGGAAGGATGCTTGGCCAGTCTGAAACAAGTCAACATATCTATTGGATGGCTATGATGGTGGAGAAAAGATAGGGAACGATGGGTAATGTAATAGTTCACTGAGTTGGGAGGCAGTAAAATGGTTCTGTGTTAGCAAACCATTACAATGGCTTTTGGCATCAAATTTCAAAAGTAGCAATTAGGACCAAAGCAAATGAGGCCAAAATCAGCAGAGTCTTGTAGTTAGAGCCAGGCTTTATGAATCAGGAGTAAATTCTATTCCCAACTTTACTGTTTTCTTGTGTGACCTTGTACAAGATAATTAATGTCTCAGTGCTTCAATTAATTCCCTTGGTAAAATGGGATAATGCTTACCTTTCTGAAGCACTTTGAGCACTATCTTATTAGGCACTGTGTACGTGTAAAAGTATTGTGTCTTTAAGAGAGAAGAGTGTGAAGCAATCAAGAGTATCTAGAGGCTTAGAATAGGAAAGAGAAAGCCTAAGGCAAATTCTCTGAAGAAACTGAACTTAATAACATGCAGGGAGAGAGGAGTGAGAATTTAAATTGAATGAGTAACTTTTACCTTGGAGAAGAAAAGCAATGATTATTGATGCTGAGACTTCAGAAATGGCTATGGGTTTGGCTCTTCTTTCAGTGGGGATGGGCTAATCCCAGCAGAAAGTCTCTGGGAGCAAATTGATAAGACATACTATAGAAAGAGCTAGGGTGGAAGACGATGGGGGAGAGAAACATTCTAAATTGAACTCCATTTTCAAGTCCTTCCTCCTATTGTAGTGGTTTTAGTATTTCAGCCAAATGGTCTTTATCTCCGATGTGGAAAACACATCAAAGATATTATGTGTTTGGACGTACACCTCTGCCTCGATATAACGCTGTCCTCGGGAGCCAAAAAATCTTACCGTGTTATAGGTGAAACCGTGTTATATCGAACTTGTTTTGATCCACCGGAAAGCGCAGCCCCGCTCCCCCCGGAGCACTGCTTTACCGCATTATATCCGAATTCGTGTTGTATCGGGTCGCGTTATATCGAGGTAGAGGTGTATGTTTGTAATCATAGTATAGATTGTGGAGAAGACCTAGTTTAATAATGAATACGTAAAAAGTAAGTTTGGGGTGGGATCAGAGTGCATTCATTTTAATACTCAATAGCAGGATGAACAGTTGTCTTCAGTCTGGAACCAGAAAAGGAGGGTATTGGATTCAGCTTAGGTGCCATAAAACTGACTACTCTTTCTAATAGATTTTTTTATCTTGTAACATTATTCACTGTCACCTTGGCTTTAGTTATGTAGCTGTGCAAAGGACCTGGTCCTAGTGTAGTTAGCTCTTTTTTCAAAACAAAAAAACCTCACACCATTCTGCATATATTGGAACACTCTCCCCAGCCCACACAGTTCAGCTCCTCGGCATATATAATTCTTATGTAGTGTTACTTTAAATCTGCTATCTCCTGGGTTTTCACAGCAGACTGTGCCTGAGGACTTTCAAATGCAAGATGAGCACTTTTGGATTTTTTTGACCCTGGTGTGAGCAAGATGGGGTTTCATCTGCTGTTGACAAGAGTCATTGTCTCTCCAGCTTATAATTGCTATGATTCTGGCAGCTTTTTCCAAACTATTGCTACTTTGTTAATTGCCCAACAACAGAGGAGGTGCTCTCTGTTTTGTTTCCCTCCCCTGGAAACGAAGGGCATCACCTCCACAATTCGCAGTGGCTCTTAGGGCATAGGGAGGGTGAGAATTCTGAGCCTCTTTTTTTTCATTTTCTCAGGTTTTTTGGATACGTAAAACATCACCTGATAACACCCCATACAGTGCATGAGCATTACTTCAGTATACACTCCAAACAGTCACTTTCAAAGCCATTTCCAAAGTCCAGACAATTATTGGCCCCCTCTCATGGAACATAACTGGAAGTCCTTTTTTCAAATTTAAGGTCACCGGAACTTCAGAATACCTTTACGGTAAAGTATTTTACAGAATGACTCTGGGAGCCCTGATTGAAAAGCCACAGTGAGATGTACAGAATTCCATAATACTGGGGAAAATCTGTTTCTGTAACCTGGAATCTGATAAGAGAACTACCTTGAGAATTCTGTTTAAAGGGGAGACTGGAGGTATAAATGGAAACAAAACTGACCCAATGACTTGGTAGCTAGTGAGGTGCATTGCTGATTAGAAACCAGCCTGAACCTAGCTCTTGTTCATAAATTGCACAGAAGTGGGATAAGAGTATTGTGGAGGTGATGCGCTGAACCTTTGGGGAATGGGGAACAAGGAGTGCATATTGCACTACTTGAGCATACCACTAGCATCCAATATGAAGTGGCACTGGTCTCCAACAGCACTATCTTCTCTGATACAGGTCTTCCATCACAACATAACTCCTTCTGCTGTGTTGAGCATAGAGAAGAAAGAAGAAAACTGATTAGTTGAACTTTCCTAGTCAGACTTGTCCAAAATTAGTGAACCCTTTTCATGGATAGTACAAGGCATGCCTGCTGAACATAGAGGTGACACAGGAGGGGCTGCAGATCAGGTGCCTTGGGCCAATCAGAGCAACTTTAATACACAGTAAAATTTGACGTATACTCTTGCCTTCTAAATCCCAATATGGGAACACTCTCTAGGACCTAAAAGTTAAATTACTTCAAACCTGAGGGGCACTAAGATTCTCCACCAAAACATGTAACGTTCTAAAATGTGTCCCTTTTTAAAAATAAAATCTTTAAAACCATTTGTATTTGCCATTTGTTCCTATCAACTTCCATTGCACCAATTTAAATGCACAATTTTCTAAATAACGAGAAAGCAAGATTAACAATAGATAATCCTGAGTAATTGCACATCACATGAAACCTCACTAAATAAATATTAATCTAAGTGCATAAGGGAAAGGTGAAGTTCCATGCTTCTAGAGTCCTTTGGAACAATTTCCAGCCTTTGGTTACAGCCTGCCTCTTTTTCTAGATATATACTATATTATCAATGGAAGCAACACAGACACTTATGGCCTCCAACATGAATCCAGATCCGTATTTTTTATTCTTCTAAATAATAATCATTTTTTTAAATTATAAAAAATATATTTAATTTCTATCCTGTTAGGTTGAAAACAGCTGATGCAGAAGAACAAGACTGTAACTTATGCTAAAATAGAATTTTTGAACTTTGGACTTCTCTCTCAGTCTTACACCTTTAATTGTGTGCTTTGTTTCAAGAATTGCACATTGCACAAATTCTGTGCAGATGTTCCTCAACAGGAGCAGTGTTGTAACACAGAATATTCCTTTGCCCTTGCCATTTTTTTAAAAAAGTAGCCTGTGTTCTGGTGTCTTCAAGTATCCTAATCACCCATTAATCTGAGCTTGCTTTCCAGGGCATAAATTTAAGAAACATATTCTTTAGTTTTTGTCTGCTAGAATAGCATCCTGTCCATTGACCATCATTTGTTTTCAATTTTTTTTTCTCAGCATCCTGAAATCTTTATCTAAAGTTGTCAGTTTTTTAATTTATTGCAATTATGGTAGCCTAGCTTTTGACTAAACTTGTACTAATATCTAGAGTTCTGATATTTGATAAATCAGTTTATCCATCTGGCCATAAAGTCAAAGGCCCCGAGAACCACGTTTTGGAGAGTGAAAGTTTGGAATCTAAGTCCTGAATCTGTAGAATACCAAGACATTTTAGGTAATGAGGTTTTCAGAGTTATGGATACCTTCCAAAAAAAGTGAAAGGCAAACTAGTTAATTAGAAAACGATCAGACCGGAGGCTCTGAAAATAACATGCCATGACAATTTCTCACCCTATTCCAAACATGTGGATTCCAGCCTTTCCCTTCACCCTTTTATTGGTGTCTTTTCTGAACCCAAGCCTCTCTCCATTAGATGTATTGTCTGCAATCAGGGCTCCAGCTGGCAAAAAAAACTTTGAACTGACTGTTTTTAAAAAATCTGTTAAATATCAAAAAAGCAAAAAAAGTTTTGCTTTCATTACTACAGCCAATGACTTGGTACTGAACATATCACACTAAGCTGAAATAGAAGGAATCATGTAATAGAATCCTTTTCTTTCTCAGGTTCTGTAGAAAAGAAGCAACAGAGAAGATCGATTCGAACCCGCTCAGAGTCTGAGAAATCCACTGAAGTTGTGCCAAAGAAGAAGATCAAAAAGGAGCAGGTTGGCTTCCTCCATGTAGAGAGTTAAAATATATTTTGTATTCATAAATGTTGTGGCTTATATTGGTGCCTTTTTATTTTTCTCCATTTTGCCCATCGAGTTTCCTTTTTGGACTATCCTTCATGAAATCCCCCTGTCAGTACCATTATTGCTGTGACTCTGCTACTGGCATCTTCACAGTATCAGTTCAGGCTTGGATAATGGGAACTCAATGACGCAAGACTCCTAATGAACCTGACATGTTAACTTTGAAATTTCTGTTGTGAGCAAAATGATTTTATGTTTTAATAATATCTATTTGATGGAATTGCCACCAGGTTCCTTCCTCTTCTTACTCTTGGTTTAGCTGCTGGTTTGTATTGAGGTTTTGTTTTTCAAAGTTTCTGATTTATTTGATCACTTTTGAAAATGGACTCTTAAAAATGATCTATTTTAAAGATGAATAATCTGACTTTTATGTTGGCAGACGTAAACAAAAAAACAGATCTTAGATTTTTTTTTCTCCCCCTTAAGTAGAACTAACATGTACAGGGGCACTCTTTTAATCTGAACGCCAGACAGACAAATGTTGTTGCTTTATTTAAAAAAAAAAAAAGTTCTGAGTGGAGATGAGTAGGCAAGTTGAGAAGGTGACATACTTAAATATTTAACTCAATACACTTATTTAAACAAGTTTATCAGAGTTGTTGGTTCTTTTCCTTACTATCAAATTTTCCCTATTTAAACCCTAAGGGCACCCACCGTTGAAACCTGAGTCTTTTGTATAACAAATGTTTAATACAGGTTTTTCCAATGGGCTTTTTTAAAAAAGGGACACAGGTTAAAGGTTTTTTTTTAAATTCATTAGAGTAAAGTGGATATTTTAAAAAACCCTAATTTATTCTTTGCCCGTTACACTTTGTTTTATTGCACTTCAATCATCTTAAAGGATGAAAATAGGCCTTGTCTATTTATTATTATTATTTTTTTTAAGTTTCATATTTTGGTTCTGATGCACTAGTATGACACTTCTGTGTTTGGGTTGCCAAAGCGACAGAAGAAATTTTCACTCTAAAAATTTTTGTCACTGAAACTTTTTTTTTAAAAGGCAACCTAAATGTTGGATGTAAAATAGCTGACACATAGGCCCTTTAACTTCTTGATGTGAGAAGTTGTGATTTCCCTATTTCTAAATAAATCCTTTTGCATTTACAAATTCTCCTTAATTTAACAAAGGTATAAGAACCAACAATAGGAACATTGTGGTTCCAGGTTAGCTTTGCTTGCTTATACTGTGTAGCTAACTAAGGCAACATAGTACATTAAATTGCTTTTCTCAGGCAAAGTATGTGACTAAAACGTAATAAAATAATCAAAGATGCACTGTAATGCACATAACTTTGAATGTATTAAATTATATTCAAAATAAGTCTTACTAACTTCTTACAATTATGCAACAATATTTGTTACCCAAAGTCAAGTTTTCTTGTGACCGATTCCCAAATTCAATCTGCAACCGCTTGGTTTAAATTTATAACTGGAATGAATACAAATGGGAAAAACAAAATGTTAATGCTACTGTTACAGTGAGAAATAGAGAAATACAAGTGATTGTTTAGATTTTATATTTGTATTACGAACTGTATCCTATACAAATCCTTCTATTGTATGTTTTTACCTATTGTACAACAAAATAAAATATTTTTTAAAAAAAATTAGATTAATCCTTAAATATTTACTAAATGTGTTTCTCTATGCTTTGTTAACCACATTGCAAAGAAATAAAAGCCTGCAATTCTTAGCCTAAAACCAGGACCTTAGGAAACAACTTTCTTCCTTTAATTATGCTTTTTATCACCAAATTCTCACATGTATTATATGTATATTGGCAGAAAAATTTCTAATTTCATCCTTCTGATGTAGGACCAAGAACATGACATGCTTTTGGAAGATCACAAACTTGTCTACTTAAGTTTGTACTGATATGAGTTTCCAGCTGTATAGAGCTCTGCAATGCTCTATATGGAGTCCTCATCCCCACCTTTATGGGCCTTGCAGCACTCTATACAGAGAGAAGGTCCATATCCCCAGAAGCTCAAGAGTGCATGCTTGATGGAAGTGCCTTAAAACGGCAATACATTAAGTGTCTCACTAACCTGAGTGTCAGACCTGTATAAGTACAAGTTTACCTTAACAGGTGTGGGGTTTTACAACAGCATCAGGGTTGGCTACAGGAATGAACCCCTCTCCTGCCTGCTGGACATGGATAAAGTTTTCCTGTTGTCTTCAAGCACAAAGGGAATGATTGGAAAGGACCTTGCTATTGAACATATGGCTGCCTTATCACCTGGTATTCAGCCTAGGCAGCTAGGATTAAATCCCAGCAGGACAGAAGGCTTACACTAAGAAGGCGACTGCCAGACTACATCTGAGTTCAGATATGCTAATCACTTAAACTTGGATGTTTTTTTCTTTTTTATACTAGGGGAAAAAATTCCTCTGTTAACTATAGATTTTCCTGTCCAAACAGGTAGAAATGGTTCCACAGACAGCAGTGAAGACTGGATTACAGAAAGGTGAGTTTGGCTGAATAAAAACGTTAATTATAAGTACCCCATTTACAGGTCATTCATTATATTTCACTGATGACTTTCAGTCTGTGTGTGCACGCAATTCCCAGATGTTTGTTAGTGACTCCATTGTATTGATCTACCTTCGTTCCTCTGAATTATAGCCTTTTTGTAATAATAGTTGGGAGAATAGAGTGTATGCTTGGTCTGCTTTAATGTTTTCACTACATGATTCTTATTTAAAAAAAAAAAAACGAGGGTGTCTGAACATAGACATATTTATAAGATAAATGATGTGATGTTACCTGTTGGAGTTTATCTCTACCTAAGGCCTTGGCTACACTTGCAAGTTACAGTGCAATAAAGGAGCCCCGGGCACCCTAGCTCACTCCCCATCCACACTGGCAAGGCACGTAGAGCGCTCTGACTCTGCAGCTACAGCGCTGCTGGTACTCCACCTTGGTGAGTGGAATAACGTTTGCTGCGCCCCCGCTGGAGCGCCGTGGCGCCAGTGTCAACGAGGGGTTTCATTACTGCGATGTGATCAGCCTCCAGAAACGTCCCATAATCCACTTAAGTCAAGTTACCACTCTTGTCATTGTTGTGAAATAATTGGCTGCAGGAATGCGGAAATGCCCTTTCAAAGCTCTGTTTTGGAGAAGCCGGTTGCTTATCAGCTCCAAGAAAAAGCAAACATTTACTGTTTGCTTTGAGTGAGTGAGAGAGAGGCAGGGGGAGGGGATCTGAACTTACAAGACAGCATGCCGATACACTCTCCCCCCCCCCCCATACACACAACACACTCCCTGTCACACTCCACCACCACCCCACACACTTGAAAAGCATGTTACAGTCACTTGCATGCTGGGATAGCTTCCCATAATACACTGCTCCCAATGCCGCTGCAAGTGCCACAAATGTGGCCATGCCAGTGCGCTTGAAGCTGTCAGTGTGGACAGACTGCAGCGCTTTCCCTACTGCGGTCTACGAAGGCGGGTTTAACTCACAGTACTCTACATCTGCAAATGTAGCCATTCCCTAAATGGTGATAGGTCAGTAGGTTGTGCCAATACATGAACTATCCAGCAGTTTGACAAAAGGTTTTGTTTAGTTTAATGGCATTTGAATGCTATTGGCTGAATTACTTTTTACCCTGGCGCACTGAAATGTTTAGTGGTAAAGTTCTGAACTTAAAAATCTTAGAGTAAGTGAGATGCTTGTAAAGTCCTGCCTTGTGGCTTCATGTTTCATGTCTCTGTCATTTTTCTCCATGTGATTTAAAAAGAAAATGAAAACAATATTTTAGGATTAATGTCAGTGTCTTGTGTTAAGGTGCCAGCGAGATTTCAGATTCTTGTAAACCTCTAAAGAAAAGGAGTCGGGCCTCAACGGATGTAGAACTGACTAGTTCAGCATACAGAGACACATCTGACTCTGATTCAAGAGGACTTAATGATCTGCAGGTAAATGTGTGGTATTTGCACACAGATATACATTTCAGTATGTTTGACAGAAACGTTGCATTATTGATGGCTGCAGTTTTGAATAAGCAAGTAACTCAATAGTCAGATTCAGATAACTGAATTGTTTTGCTCTTTAAAAAGTCTGATAGAATGTTATGGCAGTGGTGAGAAAAATATTTCAGTGGTCGGTTGTGGGGGACATAAGCATCTTGTATATTTTCCCATGCTGGTCCAGTGCTGAAAAAGGATATCTACTAAATGGGCAGTAAATTGTTTGTCACTATATATTGAGGTTCACGAGCTTTCAGATAACTTTCAAATGGTCTTTTAATGTATATTAAAAGCATTTTTTTTAATCAGCGCTGACTTAATTTTTTTCCATGCCATAGTTAGCCTTTTAAAGTCGCTTATTTAAAAATGGTTGTGGATTGATTTCTTTATAGGGTAGCTTTGGAAAGCATTCAGACAGCCCATCAGCTACTGCAGATGCTTCTGATGTACAATCAGTAGACTCTAGCTTATCAAGAAGAGGCACTGGAACAAATAAGAAGGATACTGTTTGTCAGGTAGGTGGAAAGTGCATGGTGGTATTATAAACAAATATATGCTAAAGATGTGCTGTCTGCTTCTGATTTTAATCTGGTCTAGTAGGAAACTTTTTAAATTATGCTATTGTATTTTGACCAAATCTCATAATTTGACATTGAACATCCTGAAAAATGATGAAATGACCCAGCCCTTGTACGTTTAATGCTCCAGAGGTGTTTTTTTTTTTCCATTACAAAAAAATGGAAATGGCATTCTGCAGGTTGATGAGCCTGAGTCCATAGACAATACAATACAACCTGCACTGGGTAATATCACCAAGCAAGCAAGTTGCTCGGTTCTGCCCTATTTGAAGATTCCAGACAGGCTTTCAGAGTAAGACAAAATGAGAGTATTACAGTATGCTAGTCTACATAAGACATAGGCCTGGCTAACTGGCAAGGTCTGCATCTGAGGGAGAATGTTGCAATTGTCTTGCCAATTGCTTGAGATTCTATATATGGCTGGGAGGGGAAAGCATGTTTGTCAGCAGTGGCTAAGAGAAGCCTGAAAGCACCACAAAATAACCCTGCTAAGCTGATGCAAAAAGGATGGGTGCACCTTGTTAGAGGGAACACATTCAATGGCTGGCGAAGGCTTCCAGTGCCCTTACTGTTGCTAGTTATGGCAGTGGCTTCAGCCAACTCTCCTGCCTTGTTCAAAAACCAGGAAGCTGTAGTGTCATAGTATGTAGAGATTTCAACTGGTTAATTTCCCTTGCTTTGGTTCTGTTAGTCACTTGAATTTAATCATCCGTCAACAACTTTGTTCTCTGACTAGCTATTTGCTTGTTTAAGATCTGTGAAAGCTCTGGTGAGTCTCTGGTGTCATGCGAAGCAGAGTGCTGTAGAGTCTTCCATATGGAATGCCTGGGACTGAAATCAATACCTGATGGGAAGTTCATCTGCATGGAGTGTAAAAATGGTAAATGCATTACTGTGTTTGAGTGATAGGGGGAAAATGTTCGTGTAGGAGCCTGATGGATTACAGTGATTGGAAGAAGCTTCAGTAATCATAGGGTGGACTGAACAAACTGAGGCAGAGATGTTCTATCCTAAAGTTCAGTGCTAACTTCCTTCCCTCTCCACTTAGCAAGTGCTTTTAAAAGGAAAATTAGTAATTCAGTGATAGGGTTATGTCTTCCTGTTTGTTCATCCTGCACCCAGCACAATGGAGTTCTCATCCTGATCGGGGCCTTAATAAATGTGCAGTAGTAGTAATCTGTTATTTTGTAGTGAGAGGGAGATATTCTGCTTACACTAGTGGAATTGCATTAACTTCAGAGTTTTTCCTCCTCTGCCAAATTTTCCTCTAAGGAAATGACTGATAGCATTCATGCTGAGGTTTGTTTTATTCCTTTTCTTAAAAGGACAGCACACATGCTTTTCCTGCAAGCTTCCTGGTAAAGATGTGAAGCGCTGTTCAGTCAATGCTTGTGGTAAATTTTATCATGAAGCCTGTGTTCGTAAGTTTGCCACTGCAGTCTTTGAGTCACGAGGATTCCGTTGCCCGCAGCATTGCTGTACTGCCTGCTCAATGGATAAGGATATCCACAAAGCAAGTAAAGGTGAGAGCACAGCTGGATTTGGATAGAAGCAGGAAACTGTAAAATACCTGACATTGAGACATGTAGCAGAAAATGAAGATGATTGTGATACTTTACACTCATAATGTGATACAGTATGGAGGGATGGGACATAAATTTATTATGAACGGATTCATTATCAGTTTGATCATTAATACAGTGGGTTCGCTGTGAAACAAGTCAGTCTTGGTGGGGTAATGTGAAACAGCCAGCATCTTGAGAAGTAGTGCTAAGGACACCTGGAATAGCTTCTGTGTCATTTGAACTTATTTGGCTGTTGGACTTCTGGAGTTTGCTGTAAGTTAAAGGTCAGATGTACAAAGCTGAAGTACTCTTAGACAGATAGCAATGGACTGTAGAACAGAAGTTCTGTTCCAAAGAGGTCCTTTCCTTTAGAAGTGAACTAAAATGGTCAAGCAAACAAAGCAGTTTTAGAGTAGTTAGAGCCAAACGGGTCTTGTCTTCACTTGGAAGCTCTGCATCCAACGTTAAGAGTTAACAGAGTGAAACAGCATGTTGCTTTTTTGAAGACGTTAATGTCTAATACCCTGGTTAAACTAAAACCAAACTTGTATCACAGTCTGTGATGTCTTCTGCCCTATCCTAATTCCATTGTGACATGGTGCATTTTTCTGCATTTATATTAAACAGGACGCATGGTGAGATGTTTGAGATGTCCAGTTGCCTATCACTCAGGAGATGGCTGTATTGCTGCAGGAAGCTTGTTTGTGTCATCTCACATTCTCATCTGTAGCAACCATTCCAAAAGGAATCACTCTTCATCAGCTGTAAATGTAGGCTTTTGTTTCGTTTGTGCAAGAGGTGAGCACTACGTTTTTTTCCCCCTTCAGTTTATATGTCTGGTGTGGCCATTACTACAGTTACATGATAAAGCTGGGATATTTTACACAATTATTTTTTTTCTCTTGGGGCTCTCCATTGGCTTCAAAGCTTTCTCTTTGACTGCTGGGATAGTACACATGATATTCATTTATTTCTCATGCTAGAGTTTTTTAATACAATTTTGTTTGGGTGTGTTCTGTGTTCAGACACAATTTTGAAGCACTGAGAAGGCATACTGTGCTGCCAGTTGAGAAGAAAGTGGATGTTGAGTCCCCAGTTCCAGCAGTTGCAAGTCAAATCAGTAAACATTGATTTTCTGTTGCTTCAGCAAGAGGGGTTGCTTTCAACCTCCTATAAATTGAAAATAATGGAGCATCTTTTAGGTGGGTGGATGCGGTTTGCTCATAAGCTAGAAAATGCCTGTTTTGACATCCCACACCCATTTGAGAAATATTTTTTTTAGAAAAATATTACAGGAATTACCACCTAAATCAGTTAAAATCTAATTACAATAAAAATACAGTTTTCCATATGCTGCAGCTATTTTTTTTTTGAAGCCCCAGAAGTCTGTCAGTCACTTTATTTATTTTAACTTCTGCCAGAAGGTAGGACTAAATATTGCAGCGCTTTATTTTACTTTGGTCAAAAAGCCCAGTGCAAAAATATCTCTACCATGTTCTTTTTAGGATGTGAAATTTAGATGCATAGAGTTTTTGTTTGTAAGTGTGTGTGTGTGTGTGTGTATATATATATATAAAAAAAGTAAAAACACGTGATATGTAATACTTCAAAAAGTTCAAACTGCATCATGTCTTTCAACAGCTTGACAGTCAATAGTAAAGGAGTGTAAATACATGATAAATCCTGAATCCGCTTGCTTGTATCCAGCTTATGCAATTAGAGGTGTAGTTTGTGTGGTAAAGATGGTTTTGTATGAGCGAGAGCAGATTACTAGCTACAGAATCTAGAGAAAAGGAAAGAAAGAGGGGTCTCAGAGTTGGATTTTTTTTTCCTGGTTCTAATTACAGTACAGGAAATGGAGCTGTCACAGAGGTTCCAAGGTAAAACAAAGTTCTTTCCTTTTTAAATACATCTAATTTTTTCCAGAGAAATGGCATCCGGAGGTTCAGAGGGAAACAGTAAGTCTTAGACTGCTGAGCCTGGGAGGGGCTCTCGAAGTGTGTGAAACAGTGTTTGCAACGTGGTTCAGTGCTTTTCCTTTAATGAGCCTTTTCAGTGCTTTGGGGCATTTCTAAAAGGAAATATGCAAAGTGAATCACGCTGGTGTTGCGTAACCATACACACATGCAGACAAACTTATGGATGTTGCATGTATCTTTATTCTTTTATTGCTGAGTTGTAGATATCTGTATAGGTGTTTTGTCCTACTTTAAGTTTTTTATTTTGATTCTGACTTCATTATCATGTGTACAAGTGCACAATCTAAAAACAAAAATCCTATTTTCAGCTCTCTGAATTATAACTAGCAAAACCCATTTGTATATGTGAACAGAACCACTCATATAGGTACTTTTGTTTTAAACATTAATTTGAACACCTATGTCAAACAAATCTCACTCATTTCATATTAATATTCTAGCTAACAATTATGTCCAGGTACGCAGGAAAAATTGCTTGTCTTCTCAATCTTTTCAGCATAGAATTAGTAAAGCTCTTGAATGGATTCTACTGTAAGCAGGGCAGAGAGATGTAAAACGAAACTGTCCAGAGCTTCAGAATTTATGCTAGTTGTGTGGAAACACTTTGACTTTGGTCTCAGATGCAGGAGCCTATAGCCTACTCATGAAGAATCAGCTGAGAATTGGTGACTGAATCATTGTTGGTTGATGAGAGATCAGATTAGAAATTGCTCTTTAAAAGGGTCAGCAATGGCCTCAGCCTGACACTATAAAGACTTACATGAGGGATTCCATACTCTGGGACACTGCCTCTTCACCTACTGTTGTTGTAGCTTTTTCAATGATGGTGCAGGTCATAGGGCTATATCCATTGTTTGGAACAAGTTTACTTACATGAGTGAGTTTAGATATTGATAGTCTCAGTTTATGAAAGGCTGTGATTGTAATGAGATCTGAGTTTAATTCCATGATAGGCTTCTAGAACGGAGGAACTCAAACATTTCTAGAGCAGCTGTAGTGTGTTTGTAATATTACAATATACCAAACAGCATTTTTAAGTTACAATACCAGGATAATTAGCTATCCAGTAGCATGCAGTATTTGTTTCTGTGAAGGACCACAACATATATGGAACTGGCTCCTGAAAGCTGAGTATCTCTCTGCTCTTGTGTTCTACACCTCCCCTCCCATCTCTTTATAAACCTGTAAAACTTTGTCAGAAATGTATTCATCTCCGTTTATGAAAATGAAGCTCTCCGGGATTATTTTTTAAGGTGCTGACCATGTGCTCAGCAGTATACAAATACAAAATAAAGACAGTCACTGGCCTGGACTACACTACGCGTTTAAACCGGCTTAAGGAGCGTAAAACCGATTTAACGCCACACCCGTCCACACTAAGAGGCCCTTTATATCGATATAAAGGGCTCTTTAAACCGGTTTCTGTACTCCTCCCTAACGAGAGGAGTAGCGCTAGTATCGGAATTACCATATCGGATTAGGGTTAGTGTGGCCGCAGATCGACGGTATTGGCCTCCGGGTGGTATCCCACAGTGCACCACTGACTGCTCTGGACAGCAATCTGAACTCGGATGCAGTGGCCAGGTAGACAGGAAAAGCCCCGCGAACTTTTGAATATTTCCTGTTTGCCCAGCGTGGAGCTCCGATCAGCATGTGTGGCGATGCAGTTAAAAATAAAAATAAAAAAAGAGCTCCAGCATGGACCATGCGGATGTGATCGCTGTAAGGGCAGGCAAATGTGTTCTATCAGCGCTCCGTTACAGAAGACGAAATTCAAAATCATTTTTAAAAATTCTCCACACAGACGCCATAGCAGGGACTCAGCGCACTGCTGCGTGACAAGCGTAATGGAAAGCCAAAGAATCAAATGGACGCTCATGGAGGGAGGGAGCGGGGACTGGAGGACTCAAGCAATCCCACAGTTCCTGCAGTATCCGAAAAGCATTTGCATTCCTGGCTGAGCTCCAAATGCTTCTAGGGTCAAACACAGTGTCCGCGGTGGTTCAGGGCATAGCGTGGCAGTTTACGCACCCACCCACCCACCCCCAGAAGTGAAAGGGAAAACAATCCTCTCTTGACTCTTTTACATGTCACCCTATCTTTACTGAATGCTGCAGATAGACGCAATGCTGCAGCAGTCAGCACCAACATCCTCACTCCCCCCCCCGCCATGGGTGGCTGATGGTGCAATATGGCTGATATCCATCGTCATCATCAGCCTTTTGGCACATGGGGCAGTGCAAAAGGACTGGTAACCATGCCGACTAGCATCCAGTGAGGTCGACCATGGGCGCCTGTGTAAAAAAACTCCTGATTTTTTCTGGTAGATGGTGCAGTATGGCTGGTAACCATCTTCATAGCAACAGGGGGCTGAGCTCCATCAGCCCCCACCCTTCATGTGTAAAGAAAAGATTCAATTGTCCCTGGACTAGCAGCGGGATGCTGGGCTCCTCTCCCCCACACTGCTTAATGTCCTGTCTGGACTATCATAGCAGCTGGAGGCTGCCTTCCACTCATTTCTCACTAACAAGTCACTGTGTCTTATTCCTGCATTCTTTATTACTTCATCACACAAGTGGGGGGACACTGCTACGGTAGCCCAGGAAGGCTGGGGGAGAACGGAATCAACAGGTGGGGTTGTTGCAGGAGGACCCCCTGTGAATAGCATACAGCTCATAATTTCTGCGGGATCTGACACAGATCAGCTGTGCTCTCTGGTTCTATGATACACTGGTTCTCTAGTACACTTGCCCCATATTCTAGGCAGGACTGATTCTATTTTTAGATACCAAAAAGGAGGGATTGACTCAGGGAGTCATTCCCAATTTTGGCTTTTGCACCCCTGGCTGATCTCAGCCAGGGGCACTTATGACAGCAGCAGATGGTGCAGTGCAAAAGGACTGGTAACCATGATCATCTTATTGCCAATTTATGGCATGGTAGATGGTACAGTAAGGCTGATAACCATCTCTGCTGTCATGCAAATGCATGCTGCTGTGTAGCGCTGCTGAATCGCTTCTGTCAGCGGCATCTAGTACACATACGGTGACAGTCACAAAAGGCAAAACAGGCTCCATGATTGCCATGCTATGGCGTCTGCCAGGGCAATCCAGGGAAAAAAGGCACGAAATGCTTGTCTGCCGTTGCTTTCCCAGAGGAAGGAGTGACTGACGACATTTACCCAGAACCACCCGCGACAATGATTTTTGCCCCATCAGGCACTGGGATCTCAACCCGGAAATTCCAAGGGGCGGGGGAGGCTGCGGGAACTATGGGATAGCTACGGGATAGATACCCACAGTGCAATGCTCCAGAAATCGACGCTAGCCTCGGACCGTGGACGCACACCACCGATTTAATGTGTTTAGTGTGGCCGCGCGCACTCGATTTTATACAGTCTGTTTTGCTAAACCGGTTTATGTAAATTCGGAATAATCCCGTAGTGTAGACGTACCCACTGACTGGGTCTGTTAGGTAAGTCCCCTACAGGTGTGAAGTTTCATGCATGCATTTGGCATCCATCAAGAGTCAGTGGGAGACATGCACAACTGAAAGCAGAATTTGGTGCTAGGCTTCCAAATCTGAATATTGATTGCCTACTAGTATGAAAAGGGGTTTCTTCTTACTCTTATTGTGATTGCACCAGAGAATGGAGTTGCAGATCTGGCATTTCTGTCACTTTCTAAAGTAAGTTATGTAAGTTACAGAAAAAGTTTTTTTTTTTCTGTCACCAGTTTGTTTTGACAGTTACATGCTTTATATATGTTTCACATCTAATTTATTATCTGAATTGAACTACTTACAAGCCTTGTGACTGGAACCTGAACTGAACATAAGGGTGCACCTCCTTATAGTAGTAGAAATAATCTTTCAGCACCATGCAGATGGAAATTAAAATACATTGGCACTCCTGTGTACTCAGTATGTGTATTGAAAATTTAAAAAAATACAAAATAACTGGACACTAAATGAAACCGCTTTGTATTATGGTAGGGATATGGCAACTTCTGGAGAATATTTGATATAGATTTGTTTTTGTCCAGGATAGCTGACATTGGGAGGCATTGTGCTCTGCCAGTGGAAAGATTGAAGTGTAAGGCGCACCTTCATCAACCCATTCAGCAATATTGCTGGCTCAAAATGGATTTCCTTCCAGTCACCTTTGATCAGGATGGTGGCATGGAGTAGGAATTGGTCAAATTCTCTGGGTGGTGGGCGCAATGTGAGAATCCCTTGTGAGGAAGAATTCAGGAATTAAATGTCCTCTAAATGTTCTGTTACTTATTGCATGTGCAAACAGTGATATCTATCACTTAACGTGCTAAATAGTATTAGGAAGAGAGAGTTGTGTATTTAGACCCAATGCAGTCTTAAAAAGTGGGAAAATCAAAACACTAGCAGAATATATAAAAAACTTACCTAGTAGCTACATGTAGCCAGGGCCTGGTGTACTCTTCAACAATGGGACCAAATGACACACCTGTATTAGTCTATTTTATCACCATGGAAATACCCTTCATTTCCAATCCCCTTTGCCCCACACAAGCAGTTCTATGTCTCATAGTGGAAATACTCATTTAACTTGAAATTTGTTGATTATTTTTGAGAATGAGGGTTGTTTTTTTGGCTATGCTACCTGAGTGGCTCCATTCCCCTTGCATCAGCTCCTGCAATACTGTCTAGGCAGCCCAGTTCAGAATCTCCTCCCCCTGGCAGGGAGGAACTTGTAGCTGGCTTCAGCACTTCATCTTCCCAGACCTTAACTGCTGTGCTGTTGGAGAGCAGGGGGCAAATGCAGGGAGACAGAAAACAAAATGTCAAGTGATAGTGGCAAAATTCCATAGCCGTGGAAATGCAGAGTCCATGGAGCTTTTCTTGAGATAAGTAGGGCAAGCTACACCTCACATCTATTGTTTCAGGTGCCCTGCAGACTCACTGTGTGTTGTCTCACGTTTGGCACACATCTTTTGGTGTTTTCTCCACAACTGTAAGGGCAAGAAACACAATGTAAATTTTTTTAAAAATTAAAGGTGAGATCCTGGAGCCCAAGTCTGTGGCAAGTGGCGAGTTCCATGGCTGTGGAATTATTGAACATATGGGGACTTGCATATATCATCTGTATTTCTCCAGTGTATAGCCCCTACTGGCAGTACTGTTTCTGATGCAGTGATATAGTCACGTTATTTTGTAATTTGGCTGGCAGGATGGCTCATAGGGAATTAGCAGCAGGTACTTCTCTGGTGCTTTTTTTTTTTTAATAAAGTGTGCAAGTTAAAACTACTGCACAAGTAAAATTTCATTTAGAAATGGTTTTTGTTTACTCTTCAGTTTTTCTTACACTCAGATTCAGTCTGACACATAACCTCTTCCTTTAGTAGATATAGAAACCTTTTCTGTCACACTTTTCTTTTTCTTCATATTATCTTTTCTTTCAAACTTATAACACATATATGCATAATAGGTGTTGATTTGATTTATTTTATTTTCTCCTTTATGGAATCATGGGTAGTTTCATTGCAACTCATCTCTTTCTGTTTGTTTCATATAGGGCTGGTAGTGCAGGATCATTCAGACCCCCTGTTCAGTTCATATGCCTATAAGTCCCACTACCTACTGAATGAATCAAATCGTGCTGAGTTGATGAAATTACCTATGATTCCTCCTCCTTCGTCAGCTTCCAAAAAGAAATGTGAGAAAGGTAACCGAATAGTTTCTTTCTCTTCAGTTTACTTTCGCTTTTCCTGTTTTTTCTTTTCTTTTTTAAATCAAACAAAAAATGTTTGCTTGTTGAGCACCACCTGTTGCTTTTAGTAAATTTCACTCATTGATTATTGTGGGTGTGTGTTCATGTCGTTGGCAAAATATTTATTACAATAAAAGGGCTTAAAATAATTAATATAACTAAATTCTCCCTCTCCACAAAAGGTTAAATCATGTATCTGCCACTAGGTAGTCTCCATAAAATTGGAGTAATCTACATAATTATAATACTGGGGGGGGTGTGTGAATAAAGTGTAATATTGTAGTTCAGTGCCAGCTCAATGACTTTTAAAACTTCTTAAATTGTTTATCTGAGGAAGTCTATTTTGAAGCCTGCTTAGAGCCTGCAACAGTCAGAATAGAGAATTTATCCATTTGAATGTTTGTTGGTATTTTGGCATTCCATTGGAAGACCAAAGACTTAGGAAGGCAGATGGCTTTTTGCCTGTGCATTTTTGTTACAATCCAGAGGCCTTGTATTTCATTTCTGTTAGTGCAGGCCGACTGATGCTCCTTTCTCTCCTCATGTGACTGACTGCTCACTTCCTGGAACAATGCTTCTTATTGGAGTGGCAGAAGGTGCTGCATCTCGAGCAAACAGGGATTCTTCCCTGTCAAGAAAGGCAGGCAGGTGGGCAGTTACAATAGTATTAGGACAGAAGCTTTTTCAGGCATAAAAATTTATTGCTTTACGCTGGTAATGCTATTGCTTTTAAAGGAATTTATGGAAACAGATCCAGCTGTATGTGTCTGTAAGATTCAGAGGTCATACTCTAGCCCCACAAAAATTTGATTTCCCAAAGGGTGTTCAGAAATTGTTCCCAGTCAGTCATTTTAAAATTAGATCATTGCTAGATGTAGATAGCTTTTATTTTGTGTAACTTCTGACCACAAAAATTATTTTGAGCCCTCTATGCTTAGCTTGAGCAATATCTTACTAATGCATCCTAAGAGCAAAGTTTTCTTGCTTAGCTCTGAGAGTTTTTTGTTTTTGATTTTTGTTTGGTTTTCGCATCTCTTGGCATTTTACCATGTTGGATATTATTTCAGTAATTTATGCTGGGTCTGTATTTCCTCTGAAACAACACTTACAAAAATTGTTTAAAAAATGAACACTTGATCATCGGGTGGGAGCTCAGGAAAGTCCAAATGCTTGGATTTTATTACATGTTTAGCAGAGGAAATATAGTAAGTGATTTTGTCACTGATTGTTTAAGGAATGCTTTTTGCAATATATTATGATCAAATCAATGACCGTTTTGAAAGTCTATAGGTGGACAAGATTTTCTGATGAATATTTGAAAGTAAAAATTCAAACTTCAGATATTATGATAATTGCTTAAAATGCTGTTTTAAATCTCTCCCAGTCTTTTTACCCTGGGACTAAAAAGTTCATTACATTTCTATCTAGGTTGTAGCAAATGTGTTTATTGTATGAGCTTCTTTGTGTATTGCCAATGGTTTAGATGTGCCGTGAGTGCCCACAATAAACACACCTGCTAGAAAACAAGCCAACCACAAAATAATCTTTTTTGTCTAAATTTTTTTTAAAAAGTAATGCTTACCACATTCTTAGATCAGATTCCCTTTGTGTTCAAAGGGAACTCTGGGGGAGGAGGAAATATTTCCATAATATCTCATTCTGCATTATATAAATAAATTTATAGTGCTCACACTGGTAAAGCTTCATTTTGAAGAGTATGCACAGATTTATAATTACAATTCTAATGTTTTTTTCTCTTGTAACTTTGAAAGCAGAAAAACATTGATCAACCTATAGGCTGATTTTTATGCACACTAACTGATTGCTAAGGGATTTAGTCATGACAATGTTGGTTTAAAAAGTATTCAAAAAAAGTGCAAAATTTGTCTAATTGTCAAGAAAAGGTATTGGCCACTGCCAGACCATCTGGATTACCAAAAAAAAAAAAAAAGCCATACAGTTTTCAAGACTGTTTCTCTTACGGGGGTCTGATGTAATGCCAACTTGCCCGATTTAACCTACATTTTTTTAATTCATTGGCTTTCTTGTTCCAATTTGTGATGCAGTCAGGAATTATGATTTCATATAAAGAGAAGAGACATATATAATACAAAAAATACTTATTTTTAATCCAGCATTGTAACTTTGACTTGATCCCTTCCTTTTGCCATATGTTTGGTGTGAGGCAAATCCAAGTTTCATGCATTTAATTAAATAATATTTAAAAAAAAAAACTCTCACAAGCCTCAAACCCTTATTTCTGTAAAATGAGTGAGTTTTTGTTTCAAGGTGGGAAGTTACTGTGCTGCGAGTCCTGTCCAGCGTCCTTCCACCCTGAATGTCTCAACATAGAGATGCCAGAAGGATGTTGGAATTGCAATGACTGTAAAGCTGGCAAGAAACTACGTTACAAGCAGATTGTTTGGGTCAAGCTTGGAAATTACAGGCAAGTTCACTGAATATAACTGGAAACTATTTAAAGTTTTTGTTTTAGGTTAAGTTTTTATTATATCCTGCAGCTATGCAGGTAAACAACCAGAGCAGCCCAGTGTTAGTAAACAAGAGCCAAAAGTGTGCACTGTATCTAACAGGGTGTCAGATGTTGTGTGGCTTTTTAATTAAATTCTACTCATGTATTTTTAGGCATTAAGGTGAATACTTACTCAAGCTCTATCTGTGGGTTCCCTAAATGTGCCCTGCAGATGGGGAAGATCAGGAAATACCTAGGGCATCAAAACTCCCTAGTTTGTTTTTTATGTTTAGAGATCATTCATGAAAGGCCTCTGCAGGAATGCAGATGGTGGTTGATCCTCTCTTGCAAGTCCCCAGCTGTGCCTCCGAATAAATGCGATCAATAAAATGCTGCAAGTCTAACAGACAGTGGTGGAGGTGATAAAAAGTCCTCTGTCTCCCAAGACCCAGGAAGGCCGGGAGGTTGCCAGGGATTTTCATCTCAGGTACACTTTTTGCTGCCTCTGTGGCTTTCTGCCTCTTATGTAGATCTGGCTATAGAACACCTCCAAAGAACAAGTACATCAGATAGCCTTTGGCACTGCAGTTTCAAGTTGTCCATGGAGGACTTTTTTAGAATCCCATTTTTTATTGTAAGGGACAATCTTGCTTTTAATTTTTATTTCCAGTCTTTCACAAGTACAACAAAACTACCAAGGAATTGTTACAAATTAGTGAAATATGTCCAAGACTAACTATTGTACAGTCAATTAAAGGCCTGTCTCTTGCTACAGTTGCTCAGAGCATAGGGCTGTCTTTCCCATAATAGTTGAATTTACAAACCCCCTTCCCTATTTGAGATCTTGTAGACATAGTGTCATATTCACCATTTGAATCTTCAGATCTCCAGTTCTGGCTCTTCCTAGAATCAACCCAAAAGGGGTCCAAGTTCCTCAGAGGTTGAAAGTGTTGGAATATATGCTTCAGGTTGCTGACATACACATTAAATATCTGTATATAATAATTTATTTTTAAACAATGTGGAGTCTTATCTTTCCTTGTTACCTTTAAGTTCAACACATTAGTATTTTAGCATAGGTTGGCTACACATGTTCAGCAGGATAAACTTAAAACTAGAAATGCATCCATGTCATTGGTTATTTAAATATGATCTTGTGATTAAACCTTGACTTCAGTGGACAAATGGAGCATAAGAAAATGAGACTAAAAGTAGGGTTTTTTTGATGGTTTTTTGTTTTTATTTTTACAGTGTTCATATTCTGTTCCAGGTTAAATTGCTGTGTGAAAATATTCAGAATTGGTCCCACTATTGGCCCATAGCTTCATCTTTGGTTTCTAACTCCATTTACTTGAAATTGTCAAATCACACTACAAATGGTATTTAGTTAATTGTAACCTAAGCAGTTCAGTGAACATAGCCAGAGACAACTATGCTTTTATTTGGTTCATGGTATATATACAAAATGTTGGGGTCTAAATTAGCTATTACCACTCCAGAAAGAGATCTTGGAGTCACTATGGATAGTTATCTGAAAACATCTGCTCAGTGTGCAGCATCAGTCAAAAAAACTAACAATGTTAGGAACCATTAGAACAGAGATAACACAGAAAATATTATAATGCCACTATATCAGTCCATGGTATGCCTACCTGTTGAATAATGTGTAGCTTGGGTCACTCCATCTCAGAAAATATTTATTAGAATTGAAAAAAGTACAGAGAAAGACAACAAAAATAATTAAGGGTATGGAACAGATTCCGTATGAGGAGAGAGTAAGAAGACCAGGATTGTTCAACTTAGAAAAGAGATGACTAAGGAGGGATATGATAGAGGTTGATAAAATCGTGATTGGTGTGAAGAATGTGAATAAGGAAGTATTATTTACCCCGTCATGTAACGCTAGAGCAAGAGGTCACCCAACAAAATTAATAGTAGCAAGTTAAAAAACAGACATAAAGAAATAATTCTTCACCCAATGCACAGTCAACCTGTGGAATTCATTGCCAGGGGATGTTGTGAAGGCCAAAAGTATAACTGGTTTAAAAAAAGAATTAGATAAGTTAATGAAGGGATAGGTCCATTAATAGCTATTATCCAAGGTGGTCAGGGATGCAGCCCCCTGCTCTGCGTGTCCCTAAACCTCTGATGGCCAGAAGCTGGGAGTGGATGATGGGATGGGGTCACTCGATAATTGCCTTGTTCTGCACATTCTTTCTGAAGTATCTGGCACCAGCCATCGTCAGAAGACAGGACACTGGGCTAGGTGGACCACTGGCCTGACCCAGTATGGCCATTCTTACATTATGTTCTGGAGTTTTCATGTTGTTTGTCTAATTTTTAGTCTGTGAAAGGGAATGCCTGATGTTTAAACAGAATTTTAAAAATCCAAATTACTCTTTCATCACTAGTGCTGTTTATTGCTTTCACTTTGCTCACTTGGGCAGTGAAATGATGCTGGCCAGTTTACTTTCTGGTTCTTATGCATTAACAGAATGTTGCTGTTTGGATTTCCAGTACCGCAAGAGGATTAACTCTCTTCCCCCACATTCCTTTAAAAAAGTTTCCATGGGGAAAAATTAAGTGACAGTGTTTTTTCTTCGCATACCAGGATTTGTAAAACCTCATTTTAAAAAAACAAAACTTTAAAAGTCTTTCATTAAACGGTGGATCTAAACAAGTTGAATGTCTGGCAAACATTTAAATTTTGGATTGATTGTAACTGTTCAAATTATATTTTTAAAATAGCCTTATCAATAATTTGTTTTTCAGTAAAAATATTGTAAAGTACAGCTGGACAGTTGTGTTAAAGATTCTCTCATCAGATAGCTAGTCCCAAAATTCATATACTACACAAGGCCCAAAGCCATACCCCAGATTTGGGAGCATAAGAACTGTAAAGATGGAGATCTTTTTGTGGAGCTTCCCAAGTAAAATCAAAGGCAGTTTTGCTTGTGTAAGGAGAATGGGATAGGATCCACTGCAGTCACATTTCTTAGGAACTAAATGTAGCTTTTACTACTTGAACTGGAATTCCCAGACTGAGAAGCCAAGCAATTTGCCTTTGTTTCATAGAGTATGAGTTTTTTCTCTTTTCTAATTTTCAGGTGGTGGCCAGCAGAGATCTGCAATCCCAGGTCTGTGCCTCTCAACATACAGGGCCTCAAACATGATATTGGGGACTTCCCAGTATTTTTCTTTGGTTCACATGACTACTATTGGGTGCACCAGGGCAGAGTTTTCCCTTATGTTGAAGGAGATAAAAGCTTTGCTGAGGGGCAAACTAGTATTAACAAGACCTTCAAGAAAGGTAAAATTAAACAAAGTTTATAGTGGTTTATAACAAAACTTCCATGTTTGTTTCTACATTGTCACTTAACTTGCATGAGAATTATGTGGCTAGTTTTGTGTCTGTGTTAAGCTGCAAACTTTGTATAGTGCCATTGGATAGAGGTTAAAATATTATTAGCATCTAACTTCCTGCCTCTCTGTGCTGTTTGTAGGCAACCCCAATTCTTCCCCACTTAACTTGGAAAGAAGTTATGAGGTGGAACCTGGGCTCTGATGCAGATGGCCACCCCATAATGTTTAAATATGTACTGAAAACTACCTGGTTTAAAACTCATTCATGCCATAGTGTAACATTTCATTGTTCGCTTGTTCTTTGTAGATTTCTAATTCCTAGCTTTTCAAAAATGTCTCTCAGCAGCAGCAGCCAATACTAATTCCTCCCCATTTTGGACTCCCTTGCATAGCACTTGAAGAAGCTGCAAAACGCTTCCAGGAACTGAAAGCACAAAGAGAAAGCAAAGAAGCACTAGAGATTGAAAGGAATTCAAGAAAACCCCCACCTTACAAACATATTAAAGTGAGTCCTCTCCTTTGTGTGAATGAGCTATAGATTTAAACAGGGAAGCAAATTGTTGCTTAGAAGAAAATTCAGATAATCAGTCTACCATTCTTCAAAGATCTCTTCTGGTCTGCTTCGGTTAATACCATAGGTCCTTTCATTGTTATAAGGAAGGTGTAAGCATCAGTTAAAGGGACTTTGAGTTTGTCAGTTTTACTGAAGACAAGGGACTTTGATAATTGCAAGTGGATCCCACCCATCTCAAATGAATCTTGGGGCTTACTTGCCATTAAGAAATTATATTAGTATTAAAAAATAACAAACTGTTAGTATGAGAACTTATTCTCCAAATCTGGATACTAAAAAGATGATCGAGATTTTTTTTTGCCAGCAACCTTGGGGGCACAGTACTCCAGGTTGTGCGCTTATCTATTTGATTGTACTTTATAATAGTTTAAATTCTTGGGAATTCAGCATATTTTTGTATGCCTCAAAAGAGTTGTCATACTAATACATGTACTATACAGTCTGAAACAGTCTTGTCCCACATTCTGTGCTACATACCTCATTGCTGGTTTCTCTGAACACCTGAGATGCTTGATTGTTAGTGGTGGAGCAGTGCCAGATACAACCTCTGAAATTCCTAGATTGCAGAGAAGTGTTTTTGCCTTGTTGCCTTTTCTTAGTTGACACACTTGCTTTTAGAGAGGAACAGAAAAAATACAGCTGTTCCTGATGTTAGTAGCGTGTGTGTAATAGCTGTTGTTTTTGCCTACATTTTGAAATACCTTGACTGCCATGGGCCTTGATTTAAGTGGTTCTGATCTAAATTCTGTGTGTATGGCCATAAATCCAAATTTATCCCTTGTCTTTTTTTTGTTTGTTTGTTTTTGTTCCACAGTCCAACAAGGTAATAGGGAAAGTTCAGATTCAAGTTGCTGATTTGTCAGAAATCCCTCGCTGTAATTGCAAGCCATCTGATGAGAACCCCTGTGGCCTAGAGTCAGAAGAGTGTCTGAACAGGATGCTACAATATGAGTGTCATCCCCAAGTGTGCCCAGCAGGAGAGCGCTGTCAGAACCAGTGCTTCACCAAAAGACTCTATCCAGATGCTGAAATCATAAAAACAGATCGACGTGGCTGGGGTCTCAGGACAAAAAGGAACATTAAAAAGGTAGAATTTAGGACAAATACTGAGCCATTAAAGAGAGTATTTGAGGAGAGTGCTGCTCCTCTTTTATTGTTTGTACCTTGAACAAAAAAAATCAAAAAGTTAATACTTTCAAGTGAATTCATCCTGCACACACAATTGTTTATTTAAATTTACAAGGCATGAAACTTCCTCAAATGGAAGAAATGATAGTAAATCCAACTTCATGGAATATGAGACATCTGGCAGAGGTGGTTTTTTGCCATTACAATGCTTTCTTGTAGAGTAAGAGTCAGATTCAACTGATTATAAATTTCACTGGTGATGGGCAGGAGATGAGGACTATCAGTACTACTTCTAGAAGGTAGTGATGTACCTAAGTTCTCATATTGACTTCTGAGCATGGAGGGAGAGGGAAAAAATAGTTTTTTAGATGGTTTCAGATGCTCTTTTGACCAAGCCTGGCTTTTGAAGATGCTAAAGTCTTAGAGAGATGGGAATAAAAAATAAAACACACCTCCATTATTTTCTCTTTCCCTCAACCCCAGAGTTAACACAGCAAATGAAATTAATCACACTTCATGATATGAAATAACTCAAAGGATGGGAGATGGGGCAACCTAAGGTGGTCAGCCTCTTTCCGAGGGGTTACGTCAAGGTAGCTTTCTGTACTTTTCTTTTGCCTTTTCTTTTAAGCTCTTACATGGTAAGATGATCACTCTGCAGATCCCAATAGCAGATTGTCTGGCTTGGGCGTGGGAGGGGATGCAACATTGCTCTTACAAACGTCTGGTCACCAGGGAGCTGACATAGCCTCCTTGACACTCAACTCTACAGACTGGATTTATTTCAGAAGAACTCGGAGGGGATTAATAAAAGGCTTGTGGTGATCAGGCTACATTGGACAACACGCTTAAGTTCTTGTTTAAAGTTCAAGAAGGCAGAGAAGAATAATGAAGATACAGAGATTTCTATTGATGGACATGGTGCAGTTGTTATAACTGAAAGCACCAAGAACTGATTAGCTTCAGGAAATTTTGAGGATTGACATAAATGTTACAATGATTGGAGTCCTTAGAGGAGTGGTAGCCGGTGGGGTAGCAGTGATGGGTGGGGTGGGGGATGAAAATACCTTTCTTGACTATGTGATAAAGATACTGGAAATGGATCATTTTGGTTTTCCTTTACACTGTATCGCTGCACACTGTATTCCTGGGGACACCAGTCTGGGATTATCCACTGGGATTCAGGTGGGATGTGCAACAGTTGATATGGAAAAACAAAATCTTACACTGGATTGCAGTCTTGCTGTACTTCGAGGCAAGCATGAGGATGATGGGCCTGGATTTCACGGCTGCTTTAACTTGCCAGGCAGAGGATTGGATTTGATGGACAGATGTATGTTTTGCTCTTACTCATGCAGGCTTCGTTGTTTCTGAACAAGGAGGAGGCTGAGCCCACCTGAAGAATAGAAGATCCAGCTATGGCTGCAGATGGAATGGACAATTAAGACTTCAGGACAAGTTGTTGTTTTTATCATTTGACCTGCATCCTCAGAGTTCACTTCAGAGCACAATTTTGCTTTCAATTGGCTTCATATTTTCTTCACTTTGAATTTGCGCACATCTTGCTAAAGAAGGTATTCTGGAACTTCTCATAGCGAAGGCACATTCCACAGTTCTGGTGGACTTAAACTCGATGTAAGGTCTTCACTGCGATTCTCTGTTAAATGAAGCTGACTGCTGTCCAGATGGGATTCTGATGTGACGTTTTGGATTGTAGCTGGACATGATTTGTGCACTGTTGGATGATGCTGTGTTTTGCTCCATAATGTAATCTCAACAGTTAGACAAAAGCAAAGAGATTCTGAATTGTTTTTCATCCTTAAGTTATATGCTGTTTAAATATTACATGTGGATAGTAGAGGATTATCTACTAGTCTAAAGTGACCCGGCAGTACCCAGGCAAATGGGCTTGGGCAAAAGCATAGTAGCAACTTTTAACTGTGAATTCTTTGCTTTTGGGTCTCTACCTTGTATTTGTTTAGTAACTTAGTTTACTGTACATAGAAATTTGGCATAGAGAAATGTTGTGCAGGGCCTAAATGGATGAGTCAAGTATTCACTTACCTGTGGCAATATCAGAGGTGTTTGAACAAACCAGTTTCAAATCTGTGTTTTTAACCATTGCTTCAGCTGAAACTATAAACCTTTGATTGGACTTGGGACAGTTCTACTCATGGGTACTTAAATAATTTACAAGTAACTAGAGGGAAACCAGAGTAAATTGACCGAGAATACATTTTAACTCTCTTCAGTTTCTTTCTGCACCAAGTACATGGTAAATGTTCATAGCATTTTTATGGTAGATTTTCTGTGAATTTTCTTCACATACTAAGTATGAAACAATGTATTTGTGTCCTGTAGGAGCTCTACTAAAAATTCTGTCAGTGGCTCCATTAGAAAAACTCTTCTGGGCACTTGATTAAACCATTTGTTCCAAAACACGCAGTCTAAACAAAAAGGAATTTGGTGGGGAAAAGAGAGAGACACTTTTGAAAATTTCATCCCAGAGATGACAGATTTGTCCAAGTAACTTAGGGGCCTGTGTTCATTGGAGTCTAAATCCCATTTCCAGGAATGACTTAAGTGCTTCTGAAAATGTTATCCTGATGATCTCCTGCTGCAGTACAGCCTTTTCCCCTTCAAAGCTCCAAAATGTGACAGACATGATTCTGGTCTCTCTGGAGCCGTTCCCACAACCAGCTACGAGAGCAATTAGCGCGTATAGACTTTTGTCAGACTGACGCCACATAGTCTGTAACATGTTGGTACTATTTTATTTAAAAAAAAAAAAAAAAACCTTGAAACTGCTCAGACACTTGTTTGACACTTAAATTTGAGCATCTCAAAGAGCTACTTTTGGAAATGTTTAAGCACTAGAACTGTTGAGACTGTTACAAAAAAATGACCCTCAATGTGCTAAGTGTTAACTCCCTTGTATCAAGGTATCATCATTTCCTGGCCATTTCAAAGTCCATCATGTGAAAGCTGGGAATACGCAGTCAGCCTGAAGGCTCACTTTTAACTTGTTTTTAGTGGTTTAATTATTTAAGCCAGTTTTGTAATATCTGTTCTACATTAAAACTTTATCACAAACTTTTCTTGTTTGTTATTGACTGTTAAAAGTCCTGTTAAAATGAATTGTTGAAATGCTTTGCAGTGAAAATGTTTAGCAGTTACAGTAAGTTGTGTTGTCATATCAGGTTGATATTCTGTGGGCATCTATATGTTAGTCTGGAATTTAAAAAAAAAAGAAAAGCGTGTGACTTAAAATACTGCCAGTGAACCTCTAAATAATGTAGAATCTTGTAGCTTTGCTAGGGTGACCAGACAGCAAGTGTGAAAAATCGGGACGGGAGGGGAGGAGGAGGTAATAGGCACCTATATAAGACAAAGCCCCAAATATCGGGACTGTCCATATAAAATCGGGACATCTGGTCATCCTAAGCTGTGGTGCTATGACTAGGACCAGTGCATGGAGAAGCAGTCTTAATTCTGGTTTTGCTATTGCCTTATACTTAATGTATAATAAATGTAGTGTCCAAGTAGTGTTTTCTCATGGGGTTTGAATATATTGTGATAAATATGTGCTCATTTTCTATAGACTGACCATACAGATCTTTTTAAAAAAAGGACAGAAGTACAAGCAGAGCCTTGAACAGGCTATATGCAATTGACCAAGAAAGATGCAACTCATTAATCAAATGTGTTCTTCAGAACCGCATAACTATTTTTAATTGCTGCTTTATTAAAAATTCTAGTTGTGATGCTTCCATTTTGAAGCACAGTTCTATAACTTAATCTAAACTTGTGTGCATATGTATTTTTCTGTACTGGTCACTGTTGCGTAGTACTTTTATTTTAACCAGTTCTCAGTACTTTGATTATCCTAAGGAGCCACCCTACCTAGACCTTGCAATGGACAAGGGCTTCCCATCCCATTTTTCTATGCTTCCTCTCTCTTTAACTATACAGATAGCAGGCAATAAGCATGGGTTTCTTTGGTTGACTTTGCAGGGTGAATTTGTAAACGAATATGTTGGTGAATTAATTGATGAAGAAGAATGCCGATTGCGGATCAAACGTGCCCATGAGAACAGCATAACCAATTTTTATATGTTAACTGTTACAAAGGTAAAGCACCATATCTCTACAATATAAAATATACTGCTGCTTAAGGGACTAGGCCTTAAGATCTGGGATCGTAGGATCAGGGTCCATGTTTAAAGCACAAGAATTACATTTTCTTTCACTTCTAGCTAAAATGTAATGCATTTAGTGCAGGTGAAAGGTCCCAGAGAGTAACATCCTCCTTTCATACAGCGTGTACTTCACTGTGGGGAGTGGGAAAATGAATTCCCATGGTCTGTTCAGTCCATAGTGTGTCTGCTGATACTGCCAACAAGCCTGTCAGTCGGAGTGGAATGTGGACACACCTGTCTGATAGAATTGCATTGCAATTCCAACATATTTCTGATCAGTCACCAAACAGTTGTATTTGGAAGGTAACTCACTTAAGTCTCTGTTGACCAAGATTGGGGTTGAACCAGAGATGGAAGGATCCAGAGCTTCTTAGCAGTACCATAAGCCATTCATTTCACCCTGCATTAAGCGCTGAGGAGCTTTAGGTAAAAGTTACTTCCAGGAAAAGCCAATATCCATTATAACTCATTTATCAAGTACCTGTCTAAATATATTATCTGCATTCGTCATTACTTGACTTGTCAAAGGAAGACTTTTGTTTGATCCTAAATCTGTGTTTTTTGTCTCTTTATTGAAGGACCGGATAATAGATGCTGGTCCAAAGGGGAATTATTCTCGTTTTATGAACCACAGTTGTAATCCAAACTGTGAAACACAGAAATGGACAGTGAATGGGGATGTTAGAGTTGGACTCTTTGCTCTCTGTGATATTCCTGCAGGTAAAAAGAAGCCTCCATCCTGCATGTGCCCTCTCCTAAAATGGAAATCAGTTGCCAGCTCACCCACTTTTTCCCCCTTCTGAAGTTACTTGGTCACATTGGCATTTATAAAGAAAATGCACGATCAAGAAGTTCTAGCTCTTCATATGCATAGCCTCATTTAGGAGTAACTTATGATGAAATGCAGAATATTAAAGATGAAACTTGCTTTATCACAAACACAAAAATATCACGGGCTTCACCTAATACTTGAAAACACAGGAAAATTCAATGTTAACTCTTTTTGCCATGTCTGCATAGACCTTTTCAGCTATCATAGACCCCCAATTTCAGATCCATTCCCTAACATCAGATCTGGAACAGCCTCCAGATGCTAAACATTTTGTAACCAATCTACCACTTTAAACTGAGATTAAAATGATAGACTGTGTGCTTTGTAGAAAAACAATGTGCAGTGCTCCTGTCTGGTCCAAAGCTATGCTGGCACTGTATAAACAAAGCAGAGGAAGGAGGCTTTGTTCCTTTTCAAAAAAACTAAAAAGAACAGTAATCAGTATTTATCCAAATGGGAAAATGGACACAATATCAGTATAGGAAAAAGACTATGTGGGTCTTCTATGTGAGTATATTCCACCTAGAAAAGAGTGTTTTAAAAAGAAATTATTTCAATGCTAGGTTTGTAACCAGGCTCATAAGACTTATAGTTCCACAACCATGAAGTTATTGGTTGTTGAATCATCATTTGGTTTTTAGAATAGAACAAAACTGAGTTGTTGTCCTCAGAACATGGATTCTGGATCATTTGTTCTGCCTTGCTATTTACAACGTCTCTCGCTGTTGCTTCATGAGTGTGTTTTATCTCAATATTTTTGATGTAGTTATAAATATTGTGATCTTGTAACTTTGCCCTTTTAAAAACAGTGGTGTTAATATGAAGGGAGAAAATGCTAAAGTTGAATTGCCATGTTGTGTGTGAATAGTTTTTCTTTAAATTTCAGGGATGGAGTTAACATTTAATTATAATTTAGACTGTCTGGGCAATGGCAGGACTGAATGCCATTGTGGAGCAGAAAACTGCAGTGGCTTCCTAGGAGTACGGCCGAAGGTTAGTTGTACAGAAATAAAAATTGAGCTCAACGCGCTTGTATTGAAAGCTCTTTTTGTGGGTGGAGAGTTTCATTTAATGTAATATCTTAGTACCTTGAAGGTTCTCCCAAAGGCTTTACAAGTTTGTACTATTGTAAATGTACCCATCTCCAGGATGGAAGAGCCAGCATGCTACCCAGACGTGGCATGGAATAGTCCCATCATGTTTAGGGTGCCTGACTTAAAAAAAAAAAAAAAAAAAAAAAAAAAAGTCACAGGTTTTACTTCTGTATTTGCCCTTCCTATATGGAAAGCATTGTGAAATTCCCCTGCTTGTTTGAGGATCTGGAAACTTGTCTCGCAGATGTGCTTCATTCTGGTCCCAGCCCAGAGTGCTGACCTTAGTCAGCTTCTTATGAAGTAGCATCTCTGTAGGGGCAGAGAAGTTTCTGCTCACATAGCTATTATGCACAAGCTGTCTGAGGAATACAAATCCTACTGCAGTAGGGACCAATCCTCCTTAGGCCTTTGGCTATTACCATCATATTACAGCTCACTAATAGTAATCTGGCAACATTCTAACTTGTTTCAAACGTGTGTGGCAGGGGAGATGGAGATGGGAGTCACTGGGTAGACTAGACTTCGTTGAGCATGATTTGCAGAAATAATAACCCACAGTTGACTTTTGGGGGGCCATGTGGCTTTTTAAAGTGACTGTTATTGATTAAAATCGTTACTGCTGTGACTTTTTTCCTTTTAATGGCCAGACGGCGTTTGCAACAGCGAATGAAGAGAAGGCAAAGAATGCCAAGCTAAAGCAGAAGAAACGAAAAATAAAAACAGAGCAGAAGCAGATGCATGAGGACAACTGTTTCCAGTGTGGAGATGGAGGAGAACTAGTCATGTGTGACAAAAAGGACTGCCCCAAAGCGTACCACCTCCTATGCCTTAACCTGACTCAGCCACCATTTGGTAAGTGCTTTCGCATGGCCACCAGACTCTTTGCTTGCTTCATGGATATCATGCTGCATATAAAGTTGTAGCTTAATCCAAACTGTGATGTCCCCCTACAGTAAATGTGACAGGTTTGCTTTTGAAATGCTCTTCTGTATTGAGAAATTTCCTTGGGTAGCAATATTTCTAAAGAAAGATCTGTGTGGAGACGAACAGTTACAAAGCTATGATTTAATTGCAGAGCCTTTCTCCTGTTTGGATCACGTTTGCTTATTTTAGTTTGATTGAAATAATTAGTCAGTCTTGGTCTCATATGGCTCCCAAGTTCATATCACATGGTAATGCTTATGACAACAGCTATGCACAGCACATGGTAGTACTTACATTTTAACGGGCTCTCTAAATCTCTTATCTTCTAATCATGTGGGTTTTCTTTGGGTCTCTTTTTATTTTTTGTCTTTTTCCTTATTAATTAAAAAGGCAGCTCTGTGTAGCCTAGGCTCAAATTATCCAGTGATAACCAACAATAGCAAATTGTATTTAAAAACAAAACAAAAACACTTTATCCTGGTTTTTAAACTATCTATTTCTAGAGGCCTTGATCAAATTAACTGGAGACTCACATTATTAGTCCAAGACTGAATTAAGTGGAAGATTTTGTGCTATGAATGGAGTTCAGTCTGAGATGTGCCTTTTCAGGACAGCAATATATGGAAGTACAGAAAGCTTCCCTCCAAATTTTCTTTATTAGCGACATAATTTATTACATTTGATCAGCAGGAAAATGCTGGTGAACGACTTCAAGAAGTAAAATTTTTTTTTTTTTTTTACCTGGCCTGGTGGAGGCAGACACAGCGATGCTAGAGATCTGGAGTCCTGTCTTGGTGCTGTTCTTATTCTCTGGGCTAAGAGTCTGGGCATGCTGTGGAGGCAGTGCGTTATGTCCTAAAGAAGGAAAGTGCTTCCTGTTTTCTCTATGGCAACGCAGTTTAAAGGAATATAGCATGATTTCAGTGTGAGGGAAAGGAGAAGCTATTAACTTTCCTTTTTGACATGCTCAGTCTAATTTTACAACCTGACAGTTGGGCATGTGGTTATGCTAATACATGCCTGCATGTTTTTGTGGTGGTCTCTGTTTGCTTGTACTTAAATATGGCATTGCCGTATCCCACTCTTGTCTGAAAAAGCAACAAAGAATCCTGTGGCACCTTATAGACTAAACAGACGCGCTCAGCATTGAGCTGTGTGGGTGACACTTCACTTCTTCATGCAAGGCCTCTCACTCTTGTCTGAGGCACCTTCTCATTTATGACTCAGAACTCAGCCTTTCTGTGTCTTTAACAATATAGTGCAGTGTGATTCTGTTGTAAAGATTGATTTAGGATACCCATTTCAGTCAGTGTATCCAAATAATTACTATGTTCAGATCCAGAAAACAGTGAATTTCACAAGTCAGATGTGCATAGAAGCCAATGCTCTATCTTGCAAGTACACGGTGTGTTCTGATGCCAAGGCAGGTGGATCTGGTTACATTTGGCTCTACAGTGCAGTAATGTTTTGCTTACAGTCAACCCGAGGCTCAAAAATGTAAATTTGTCAACAATAACTGCTTCCAATCCAATACTTGTGAAAGACAGATGCAGGAACTTTAATAAAAACTGGCTTTTGGGAAGTACCTTTTATGCAGAGTTGAATGACTCTATACTACACAGAATGACAAAGACCAATTCCAATATCTATCGCAGATAAAGACTAACTTCAATTTCCTATCTCTTTCCTTTCTCTCCCTTCCTTCTTCCATCTTCAGGAAAGTGGGAATGTCCGTGGCACCAATGTGACATCTGTAGCAATCCTGCAATTTCATTCTGTGAGTTTTGCCCTCGTTCATTCTGTAAAGATCATGAGAAGGGAGCCCTAGTGGCATCAGCATTGGATGGCCGTCTCTGCTGCTCCGAACATAACCCCAAATCTCCTGTGGCACCAGAGTATTGGAGCAAGATCAAATGCAAATTGCAACCCCAGAACCCTGGAGAAGAAGCAAAGGAATAAATTTGTTCAAACAAACAACAAATGGCAAATAGGTGATGAACTTGAAGAGACTGCTATGGCACATTCAGTCTTCATCATCAGCGCCGCCTTGTTGGAACTGGGAAAGGGACCATCTAATCTTGGCAGGCGGAAGCAGTCAGTCGTGTCCGTTCTGGGTTTTTTTTTTTCTGTTTTTGTCCTTTTCTTACCTTACATTTGAATGTGCTTCAGCAGCTCTTACTGTTGGAAAACAGAAATATCTTGGCTTTCTTAAGGAAAAAGATCAAAAAAGCAAACCTTTTGACATTGAAAAGAATAGTGTGTTAAAATATGTTCTTTGAGTAAAGGAAAACATAGCATATTTATTTATTTAATTTTAAAGGATGTTGCGGATTCTGGTCCTGATCAGTCAGCGTGTCTAAAAAAATAATTGAGTAGCAAAAACAGTCCGGTATAACGTGTATGTCTAGTTATTTTAAAAAAGGGAGAGGACCAACCCTCCCCAATCTACAAACAGCTTTCACATAACACCATGAGGAGTGTTGTGGGTTTCAGAGCAGTGGACAGTGAATGCCTTCATTCCAGTTGGTCATCTTTAAAGGTCTTTTGAGAAGATGGATTTCATCTCATCATGCTTAACTTATTATGAATAATGTTGTAAAGATTTTCACATAAGAAATTGGGAGTATTATCCGTTTGTTTTTTTTCTTGAAGTGCTTTTTATTTCAGTAGATATTTTAACACAAAGGGGGAGGGGAAGCAGTCACGGTCCCTCATTGTTAAAATGAGTGGTTTTAGCTGACAAAGCAAGCATAGAAAGCTTAATTGTGCAGTGGTCACTTTTCTGCCTCGCTTCATTTGGAGGGCAGTTTTGGGTGGAGAGGATTCATGGACAGCTTAGTCATCTGAACATTGCACTACATTCATCGTAGCGAAAGCCCTGATCCTGCTTTTGTTGGAGTCATTGCAAGCTTTGTCATTGACTTCACTGGATGCAGGATTAAGCCCTTTTCGATGTAGTTATCAGATATTTAGTCTGTGCTTGTTTCATGGTGATTTTCTTAGAGCCTGATCCTTTGTTACCTTCCTCTCAAACTCCCATTGGTTTCAGAGGGAGTTCTTGAGTCTTAAAGGAATAGGGGATCAGCCCCATGTGTGTATGATGTGTTTTTAAAAGAGTTTTGGGGAGCAGGAGTGTTTAGATTTGCAGGGGTGGGCATAAATCTCCCAATTGAATTTATCTTCATTGGTTTTTATTGAATAGTGAAAAATCAGTTTTTAAAAGCACTTCCTGAATTAACAGGGTATATATTGGGCCTACACTAAGGCACTCAATCTTACAAAGTACTGTGTATATCCCAGTATAGTTAGCATAGTCAACAGTAATCCTTTAATTTGTAGGCAATGGCTGGTGTTCTGATATTGCTAGCTACTTTTACACTAACTTTCTGCCACTGGGTGTTCCGGAGCACCCCCACCTGGAAGGAATTAATAACAAGGTATGGCTGGCAGATGGCAGAGAGAGAATTCTTTATTCATTCTGAAGAACATTCAACATTGTCTCTGGGAAAATGTCTGCATAGACCTGCAGGTACATGGTGGCATCTCAGTTCCAGAAAGTGACTAATAAAGGGGTGAAAAATAATACCATGGGGATTTGGAATGTGGCTCGCCCTTGTACCAGGTTTCCTTTTGCATTCTCAAATTATTTCTAATCCGTTTGTGTGAGAGAGAGATTTGGTCTTTTTTTTGTGCAATTGCAAAATTAACAAAATACACTACAGCCTTTGAAGCACCTGAAATGCCACTTCACTGACCTGGCAGCTATTCCTCTTGGAACAATTTACAGATCCCTTTCCAGTAAACTCAGTTTGTTTGGGGTGTTTTGTTTTATTACATAGTATAGATCTTTCATGTGATCTTTGGGTCAGTTTATAGTTTAGAGTGCTGATGGAAAATGCAGATCACTTGTCCTGTTATGGCCAATACTGAAGTGAATGTCTAAAACACTAATCTTGCTTGTAAGCAGTGCTATATTTTGGTATTTTTTACAAAAAAAAAAAAAAAAAATTAGGATTTTATTTTTCTTAGCTTTTTTGTTTGTGATCTTAAAAAAAAAAAAAGCTCTTAATGGAGAAGGTTTTCACCCTTTTCTAAAATTCCAAACACAGCTCTTTCCTTGGTAGTGTCCATAAGACCTGATCTGTTTACATTGCATAATAAAATATTAGGTTTTCTGTTGTTCAGACGATTTGGGGATATGGTAAGCCAGAAAGTGCTGAACTTTTAAAATATTGTATGATGTGTTCCCATGTGCTTTCTTCTATAGTAAACACTGTCTTGTCATTGACTGGGGAGGAATGGCTATGTCAAAATGCCTTAAGCATTTGAGATGTCAATGAGCTGACAGTGGTTTAAAATATTAATTGCCATGTGAAATTATCAAAATATATTCTGTGACATATCAGCATGTTGGGCGTAACTAAGTATATGACGGTACTCTGAAAGTTTAGCAAATCCTATAATGCTGTGAGGATCATGGAGTCAGTTGTCACTCCTCTGCCATGTCACTTTATATCTTCTGTTTCAAAGTTCTTGCTGATTGTCCTCTCTTGTCTAATCCTTTACATAAGAAAACTGTAACTGAAAGCAGCCAACAGCTGGGCTGAGACATGGGTGGTGTGAGGACAAGGATAGCTTTTAAATGTGTATAATTATGAATATAAAACTTGAATTGGTTTTCTAACTGCGACAGAGGGAGAATTTCCAAAGCATCAGGAAGCTTTTTAGTGAAAGAAGAGACCATGGGGTTGAAATAAATTGGTGACAACTGGGGATTCTCTTTATTTAGGTGATGGTTTTGTATGCAGAACACAGAATTTGCTGAAAACAAATTTTAACCATGTTTTTGTAACATTATTTAAAGTGAATGGAAGAATAACATAACTTTTGTAGTAAAGCAGAAATTTTGTTACCGTAAATATTGACATTTTGATTTATCAGTATTTCTGTGTATTTTGGGCTGTTGAATTCAACACTCAGTGTCTCTGAATTGAGCTGTAGGAAGAATGCTAGAGAGGCGTTTTTTGTTTGTTTGGAAGTTTTAGTCCAGAGTCCTACAGTTTGCTGCAAAGAAGAGAATGCTGAGGTTGGTTGTTACTTCTTGGCTGGAAAATAAAGTGCTCTACTTAATAATCTGGCAGCCCTTTCTTAAGTGAAGGAGGTGCCAATCACATTTTTCCCCCCCTCATTTGGATTTTTTTAAGTTTTAAAATAGGGTCAAACTTTCAGCAGACACGTGACTCTAGATATTATTATGCTGGCTACACAGTAATGCAGTACCTGAGCTGCCCTGCACAGATGTTTCTGGGTTACTTTACTGGACCCCTTTTATTATAGAGTATGCATCTTACTTAAGATCAGAGGTTCTGTGCACCATGCCCTAATGGGGTAAGGATTAATTACTGCAGTTTTCCAATAGTTTGTAAAATTGGCTTGTCGTCATGTCAGTAGGACGTAAGTGTGGAAGGCATTTGCAGCTCAGGACAGCTAATTGTAAGAGCAACTTTTTCTGGATGAATTTATCTTCACTACATTTACCACCAGAGGCTTAGAGAGTCTAACATGGAGTGAGAGGGTTAGAATGTTTTGTTTGGCCTTTCCACTAAAAGCTTGTTATATCTTAGTTTCCAGGTGGAATCGGACAGACACACTTACTAGACATAATAGAAAGTGAACGTCTAGACGTAAAATATGTATATACTGAACTTTACAAAAAAATTATCTGGGTTGGGTTAGGGAGGTTGGGTAGGGGAATGAGAATGTCTGCCGCTGGTACGAAGTAGTCACTTTAACATTGAAACCTCTGCCTCATTGAATTCAGGGTTTAATGTACTTGAAGCTCTGCAGTTCATTATTTTTACAGCTATTTTATTTATACATAGATAACATTTTTTATATGTGACATCAAAAGTCTCTTTACCTCCCCCCTTAACTTGAGTTTAAAATTACTTTCCACTCCCGGTGTACAGTGTATTCAAGGCAAAATGAAGAGATTTTTCAAAGCAGATGTCTCAGACTTATGTATGCTCCTAATGAGAAGTATATTGCATGAGACACCAGCAACTTTTTGACTTTTTGATGTCCTTTACTTTATAATATTGGATCAACTCCCTCACCCCACATCACTTATTTTTGTATAGCAAAAGACATTTGCACTTATGATACACTCCTGAAATTCTGGATGTATTCAAGATGTCATTCAGAAAAAGAGAAAAATGCTTGTTTCTTATTATATTTTACTCCTGAGTGGCAAACTCAGGTACTTTTACCCTAGTGAGGGTGGGAGGATTATAAAACTGAAACTGTCTGTACTTCGTCTAGGACAATATAAAAACAAAAAGGGAAAATAGATATGAATTTGCCAAAGCCATGCATTCACTGTTTGTCATGTGGTACTGATTGCATTTGTGCACAAGAGTGAGAGAGCTACCATTTTTAATGGTCTCTTCTAGCTTGAAAAGCAACTATGGCTATATGTTTGATACTCTCCCAAACATTTGTCCCATAGCCTAGCACTGGACATTTTAAGGAATTCTTGTTCACTTTTGATTTACAAACAGACTGGATGAAATACATTTGCTTCCTATTAATTAATATTGATCCGTATCTCATTTCTAGTGTCATATTTTTTTCATTTATAAGCAAACTAATTGTTGCCACTGAAAACCAAGACGATGAAATAACTATTACAACTGGCTAGTAATAAGATTGTCCTTTTTGTATAAGGGTATGTGCATATTTGGGGTTGCTATTAAAATTTAACCCATTTGTACCTACACAAGTGATATTGCACAACAAACACAGATACCTACAGATTCTGTTTTCATTTCCATGTAATCTTTATCTGTAACAATGACCTTTTGTAGAGTCGTTATTTCTGTAGACTTTGTTTATCTGTAACAAACTTTGTAGATTCTGTGAAATGTTATTTTAACTAAATCACTTGAGTCTTTAATAGCAAAGCATCAATATTCACTAAAGTCAATATCTTAGGAGTTTCTATAACTTGGCTAGAAGCTCTTGACACTAACAAAGTAGTGTTAATTTTCCCTGGGGATGTTCCACTGGGGCATTACTGTATTATGACTTGATGTTGCCGCATAGACTTTGAGATATACAATATTGGGGAGGGGGGTTGTTGTTTGGCCTATGTTCTCTTGCATAGTGTGAAACCTGTAAAGCTTGGTTAACCTGTATATAGATAGCTTATTGTCAACTAGTTATAGTGTATTTAGAATTGCCTGTAATATTTTAGCTTCTTACTGAATGTTGTGATGGTAGGATCATATAATTTTTGTACATTATATTTACTGAGATGTTGCCTTTTTTATTTTACAAATACTTTGGAGTTCAGATGTGTTTTTGCTTCTGTGAGGATTAATTTGGAAAGGTTTTTAATGACATTCCACTGATTTAAAATTTTGCTTGAGGTTGACTTCAATAAATTGTTCTGAATGTTCCAATTAAGAATGTGAACTTTTTCATATTGTAACTTTCAATCTCTGGACAGAGAACATAGATACTTCTGAACTATCTAGCTGCAGCAAAAATACACAGCAAGCCAAGTGACCAATAAACCTATATAATGTAAAATATTTATTGACACCCATGTGTGAATTCAACTGAGAATAAACAAGTTACAAATGTGGTCTATTTGAAAATCTCTGTAGAGAGAACCACTATATATTTATAACGGAGCCTCTTTAACATGGATGATCACGGAGCGAAGGCCTGGAATCTATGGAAAGCATTCTGTAGCTCAGTTTTACAAAGCACACCAAAAGGAACTTGGTATAACCAGAAGGAACAGCTTTTACATTTATAATTCAAAGCCTCTAGAGTCAACAGAGTCAGTTGCTTTGAAAAATAAGTCAAGGCCTGATTCTTTCATACGTGTTCTCTGGTGCTGTCATCCTAGTTGAACTGGAGCATTAATCTAGCATCTATTTCTTAGATCTTTAGTGTAATTTAATGTTTGTGCTTTTCTAAATTTATGTGCAACTGGGTTGTGATCTTACATATTGATTGTCCTTTATAAAATATTGTCAGTTGACATTTATACTAGTAACTGGGCTTCATATGGGATTGCAGAAGTAGCGGCGGCCCAAAGACTCTAATGCAGTACCACTGTGAATTCTAGTGTTGCTGGTTATTTGTAGCAGGTGCTTTTCTATAGGGCTAGGACTGGTTCAGTAGGAAGGGGTTTTTGTTTGGTAATCTCGACAATTCCAAATTTTTTAAGTGATCTATGGATACTCTGGCAAGTGGCTTAAATGTTTCCTGTTGGTCTTTATTTATGTAGCACCCAAAGTGTACTGGACATTTTACAGACACCTTAGAGGAGGCAGCTTAATCTCAGAGATTTCAGCACCAAAAGGTAACCACACCGCCCAGAGGCTGACGGTCAGAATATGCTTCCTTATTAAATCTTTTGCTTTTGAACCCTTGGTTTACTGCTTGCCCTATGAGCTTTGCCAATTCCCCTTGGGGGTATCTTTAAATCTTGCTTCCTCTGTAAAAGGGATTATTTGGTGAATTCCCTCTTCTCCCACATTTTAAAAAAGTAAAACCTGAATCACCCCCCCCCCCCCCCGTGATTTTACTTTGAAAGACAGTCTAAAGAGCTAGTGCACAGGTATTAGTAAAAGCTCCGAGGGGCAGAATGGCCAGGCTGTTTTGACAGTTCAGGTCTAACCCCTGGAAAGGCATGGGAGTTCCCTGCATTGCACCAGGGCCGTGTGTTTCCCGGGGGCGGGGGGTTCGCTGGGTGGCTGTAGGGCTTGGCTTGCTCGGTGATGGGGTTTGTGTAACGTTTGGCTGCGGGGGGCCGGGCGAGGCCGCAGCAGCGGGCGGCTCACGGCAGAGGGCGGGCTCGGGCTGCTCCGGCTGCAGCCACGTCGCCAGGCCCGGGCGGGGAGGAGCCGCCGGCCCCGGCCCGGCCCCTGGCGCATCTGGCTGCAGGGAGCGGCTGCGCCGCGCTCCCCGCCCGGGCCATGGAGGGGCCGCGGCTGGTGGCCGAAGTGGGCGCGCGGTGCCTGCTCGTCGGGGCCTTCCTGTGAGTGGGGCCCGGCCGGGGGGACACGTCGTGCAGGCGGGGGGGTCCCCTTGGGAAGCACCCGGTCCGGGATACGGCGGGGAGCCCCCTGGGAAACACCCCTGGCAGGGACAGGGCGGGGGAACCCCCCACCTTAGCATACATGGGGAATCCCGGGGCAGCCCCCCTGCACATGTAGCACAGATGGGGATCCCCCTGGGAAACACCCCCGTTAGGGACAGCATGGGGGAACCCCGGGGTGCCTCCCCCCACACCTTAGGACACATGGGGATCCCCCAGGACAGCCCCCCCACCTTAGCACACACGGGGATCCCGGGGCAGGCCCCCCCCCACCTTAGCGCACACGGGGATCCCGGGGCAGGCCCCCCCCCACCTTAGCGCACACGGGGATCCTGGGGCAGGCCCCCCACCTTAGCGCACACGGGGATCCCGGGGCAGGCCCCCCCCCACCTTAGCGCGCACGGGTATCCCCCAGGACAGGCCCCCCACCACTCCCGGTTCTGTTGATGTGATCCTTCTGTGTCATCTGGACACTGGACTGAGAGCCAACCCGCTCATTGCACTTGGGCTACTGGCTGCCAAATGGTAACTACTGTCACCTGTGGCCTGGGCTGCACTATGACTTCATGATGGGAAGCTCTGGAGTCAGACAGCCCTAGTGGTATCTGTGACACCCCAGAACCAGGGAACTGGGTGGCAACTACAGAGAACCTGCTTTTATTTTTTAGAGGTTAGGTTAAACTTGTACTGGTGTGGAATGCCCCATTTTCTCCCCCAGTGTAGCCAGCCTGGAGGGATTCAGCACAGAGATGTGTGGCTGACTTGGCTGTGATGTTTCCTCTTTCACATCACTTTCAAAACAGAGGAGGTTCCCTTCATGGAGATAGAGGCCTTGATTGTGTAGGAAAGTTGCCCGTTTAACTTAAAGTGGTTCTTAAATTGATACAGTTAAATTGATACAGTTAAACTGGTGTATGACACTTTGGTTTAAACCTGTGGAGTAAAGTAGAGACTGGAAGGTAACAAATGTCTCTATATTTAAGAATGGCTCTGGATCCTGGGAATTACAGACCAGTATGTCTTACATCTATACCTGCTAAACTGACAGACCTGATGATTGAGCTGTGGGACTCATTGCCATGGGATGTCACTGAGACCAAAAACTTTGATATTCTTTTCATCCGTATAACTATCCAGTCCCTTTCTGACTCTTGCAGAGTAATAATTAATGCTAAACAGGGATATTAAACCTTGTGCTTCAGGGTTTAAGCCAATCTCTAACTATGGCCTGGTCTACACTACGCGTTTATACCAAATTTAGCAGCGTTAAACCGATTTAACCCTGCACCCGTCCACACAACGAAGCCCTTTATATCAATATAAAGGGCTCTTAAAACTGATTTTTGTACTCCTCCCTGACGAGGGGAGTAGCGCTCAAATCGGTATTGCCATGTTGGATTAGGGTATTGGCCTCTGGGCGGTATCCCACAGTGGTAATAGGTAATAATTGGAGATATACCAATCTCCTAGAACTGGAAGGGACCTTGAAAGGTCATCGAGTCCAGCCCCCTGCCTTCACTAGCAGGACCAATTTTTGCCCCCGATCCCTAAGTGGCTCCCTCAAGGATTGAACTCACAACCCTGGGTTTAGCAGGCCAATGCTCAAACGACTGAGCTATCCCTCCCCCACAGTGCACCATTGTGACCGCTCTGGAAAGCCATCTGAACTCGGATGCACTGGCCAGGTAGACAGGAAAAGCCCTGCGAACTTTTGAATTTCATTTCCTGTTTGGCCAGCGTGGAGAGCTCACCAGCACAGGTGACCACGCGGAGTTCATCAGCACCGGTAACAATGCAGTCTCCAGAGAATCGAAAAAGAGCTCCAGCATGGACCGCACGGGAGGTACTGGATCTGATCGCTGCATGGGGAGAGGATTCCGTGCTAACAGAACTCCGTTCCAAAAGATGAAATGAAAAAACATTTGAAAAAATTTCCAAGGCCATGATGCGGAGAGGCCACACCAGGGACTCAGTACAGTGCCGTGTGAAAGTTAAGGAGCTCAGACAAGCCTACCAGAAAACCAAAGAAGCAAACGGAAGGTCCGGGGCAGAGCCGAAAACATGCCGCTTCTACGCTGAGCTGCATGCAATTCTAGGGGGGTCCACCACCACTACCCCACCCCTGTCCGTGGATTCCGAGGTGGGGGTAATCTTAGCCATGGCTGAGGATTTTGCGGATGGGGAACATGAGGAGGAGGAAGAGGAGGACGAGATTGCAGAGAGCACACAGCACTCCGTTCTCCCCAACAGCCAGGAGCTTTTTCTCACCCTGACTGAAGTACCTTCCCAACCCTCCCAAGCCACTATCCCAGACAATGAAGCCATGGAAGGGACCTCTGGTGAGTGCACATTTGTAAATATAAGACATGGTTTAAAAGCAAGCGTTTTTTAATGATTAATTTGCCCTGAGGACTTGGGATGCATTCGCGGCCAGTACAGTTACTGGAAAAGTCTGTTAACATGTCTGGGGATGGAGCGGAAATCCTCCAGGGACATCTCCATGAAGCTCTCCTGGAGGTACTCCAAAAGCCTTTGCAGAAGGTTTCTGGGCAGGGCAGCCTTATTCCGTCCTCCATGGTAGGACACTTGACCACGCCATGCATGTAGCAAGTAATCTGGTATCATTGCATGACAAAGGCTAGCTGCGTATGGTCCCAGTGTTTGCTGGCATTCAAGCAACATCCGTTCTTTATCTCGCTGTGTTATCCTCAGGAGAGTGATATCGTTCATGGTAACCTGGTTGAAATTCGGGAATTTAATTAAGGGGACAGAGATGGCCATTCCTACTGGGCTGTTTGCCTGTGGCTTAAAAGAAATCCTTCCCTGCAGGTAGCCAAGCGGGGGGGGGGTTTGATTGGTGCTGAGCTTTTTCGCGTTTGGCTAGCAGGGATCTTCCCTGCTACCAGCCACGCGGTGGGGGGGAGGGTGGCTAGGAGCGAACTTCCATGATACCAGCCACGCAGTGTGGGGAGGGGTAAAGCAATTATCCTAGAGAATTGGATGGGGGGGGTGGTTTCTGCTGCTGCACGTTAACAGGAAAGAAGCTGCACTCAACGGGCTTTGCTTGCTATTTGGGAAAGGAGGGCGCTGGATAGATGAAGGCTGTAGAAGACGAAAGACAATGGCTTACCATGGCCGCATGCAAGCCGAATTCTGCTGCCCGGACCTGCGTCTGTGAGATCTCTAACACCAGAGCCGCAGGCACTCAATATTAAGATGCAAAATGCAACCTTGTAGTGAACACACATGTGCTATATAAGGTGAATAGTGTTGTTCACCGTGAAAGTGTGTGACCATTGTTCTCTAAAATGTATCTTTTTAAATACTTCTCTCCCTTTTTTCCCTCCCTCATGCAGCTGCAAATTTTTCAAGACTCCCTACCAATCAGCTCCCTACTCCATCCCGAAGCCTGTCTCAGAGAAGGCGGCAAGAAGAAATGTTTTCGGAAATCATGGAAGTGACCCGCAATGAAAGAGCTCATCTGAATGTGAAATGAGTGGAAGGACGTGGTATCAAAGTACAGGAAAGATGCCAGTGACCGTGAGGATAGGAGGGACGACCATGAGGACAGGAGAGATGCTCGAGATGAGAGCTAGCAGCAGGAAGATCAGCGGTGGCGGGATGCAACGCTGGGGCTGCTGCGTGATCAAACTGACATGCTCCGGCGTCTGGTGGAGCTTCAGGAACAGTAACAGGATCTTAGAGTGCCGCTGCAGCCCCTATATAACCACTCTCCTTCCTCACCATGTTCCTTAGCCTCCTCACCCACCAAACATGTAAGAACGCGTGGGGGGAGGCTCCGTGCACCCGCCCATTCCACCCCAGTGGACAGTCCAACCAAAAGACTGTCATTATTATGAAATTTTTTTAGTGGCCTTTTCCTTCCCTCCTATCCTCCTCCCAAATCCCACCCGGGCTACCTTGTCAGTTCTCTCCCTCTTTTTATAATTAATAAAGAATACATGACTTTTAAATGAGTGACTTTATTTCCTTAGAAAGCAAGCTGTGTTTGAAGGGGGGGGGTGGCTTACAGGGAATGAGTCAATCAAGGGGTGGTGGGTTTCATCAAGGAGAAACAAACACAACAGTCACACTGTACCCTGGCCAGTGATGAAACTGGTTTTCAAAGCTTCTCTGATGCGCACCGCTTCCTGGTGTGCTCTTCTAATCGCCCTGGTGTCTGGCTGCGCGTAATCAGCGGCCAGGTGATTTGCCTCAGCCTCCCACCCCGCCATAAAGGTCTCCCCCTTACTCTCACAGAGATTGTGGAGCACACAGCCAGCAGCAATAACAAAGGGGACATTGGTTTGGCTGAGGTCTGAACGAGTCAGTAATGTGCGCCAGCGCGCCTTTAAATGGCCAAATGCACATTCTACCACCATTCTGCACTTGCTCAGCCTGTAGTTGAACAGCTCCTGACCACTGTCCAGGCTGCCTGTGTATGGCTTCATGAGCCATGGCATCAAGGGGTAGGCTGGGTCCCCCAGGATAATGACAGGCATTTCAACATCCCCAACTGTTATTTTCTGGTCTGGGAAGTAATTCCCTTGCTGCAGCCGTTTAAACAGAGTAGTGTTCCTGAAGACGTGAGGGCCATGAACCCTTCCCGGCCATCCCAAGTAGATGTTAGTGAAACGTGCCTTGTGATCCACCAGTGCTTGCAGCACCATTTAAAAGTACCCCTTGCGGTTTATGTAGTGGGTGCCCTGGTGCTCTGGTGCCAAGATAGGGATATGGGTTCCATCTATCGCCCCATCACTGTTAGGGAATCCCATTGCAGCAAAGCCATCCACTATGACCTGCACATTTCCCAGAGTCACAACCTTTCGTAGCAGCAGCTTAATGATTGCTTTGGCTACTTGCATCACAGCAGCCCCCACAGTAGATTTGCCCACTCCAAATTGATTCCTAACTGACCAGTAGCTGTCTGGCGTTGCAAGCTTCCACAGGGCTATCGCCACTCGCTTCTCAACTGTGAGGGCTGCTCTCATCTTGGTATTCTGGCGCTTCATGGCAGGGGAAAGCAAGTCACAAAGTTCCATGAAAGTGCCCTTACGCATGCGAAAGTTTTGCAGCCACTGGGAATCGTCCCACACCTGCAACACTATGCGGTCCCAACAGTCTGTGCTGGTTTCCCGGGCCCAAAATCGGCGTTCCATGGCTAGAACCTGCCCCATTACCAGCAGGATCTCCAACGCGCCGGGGCCCGCAGTTTGAGAGAATTCTGTGTCCATGTCATCACTCTCATCGCCACGCTGCCGTAGCCGCCGCCTACTCGCCTGGCTTTGCAGGTCCCGGTTCAGCATTGACTGCATGAGAATGCGCGAGGTCTTTAAAACATCCATGATTGCCGTCTTGAGCTCAGCAGGGTCCATGCTTCCCATGGTATGGCGTCTGCACAGTTCACCCAGGAAAAAGGGCGTGAAACGATTGTCTGCCACTGCTTGCACGGAGGGAGGGGTGAGGCTGTACCCAGAAGCACCAGCGACAATGTTTTTTGCCCCATCAGGCACTGGGATCTCAACCCAGCATTCCAATGGGTGGGGGAGACTGCGGGAACTCTGAGATAGCTATGGGATAGCTACCCACAGTGCAATGCTCTGGAAACCGACGCTAGTCTTGGTACATGGACGCACACCGCCAAATTACTGTGCTTAGTGTGGCCGCGTGCACTCGACTTTATACAATCTGTTTTAAAAAACCGGTTTCTGTAAAATCAGAATAATCCTGTAGTATAGACATATACCCTATGAGAGATCAGAAGGAGCCGTAAGGCTGACCACGGAGTATCTCACATTTACTTAGTGCAGAGTTCTTGGATCTTCGTCTGAGGCATCTAGTGATGGCCACTGTTACAGATATGGTACAGGACTAGAGGGACCTCACCCTTGGGTCTGATCCAGTCTGGCAATTCCTGTGAGATAAGCCACTTTAAACCAGAATCAGTGTCCACACAGCTTTTTCCATTGGTTTAACTATATTGGTTTAAATGTACCCCTTGAACCATGTAGCTTTCTTTTGTAGACAAGCCCAAGATGCAACCTGACTACTCATTAGGCAGTTAGGAAGATAGGATTAGACATATCTGAGAATACCAATGACCCATCTATTTCAGTACCTAGCCTTTGACTGTATCCTGTAACTGATGTGTCATGGACAATCATACAATAACCTGCTAATTGGGAAAGTTTTCTCCTAGCGCCAAGCAGTCAGTGGTTGGCTTGTGCCCTGAAGCATATGGTTTTATCTCGTATATGTTTTCATCATAGCTAGTATATATGAGAATGGAATTCATATTAGTCATGTAAATAGCTAGTGCCTTTTTTAATTTGACCAACCTCTGGGATCCTCTGGTAATGGAACAGAATCACTGCTGGCAGGGTGATTTGAGTGTTTCTAACAATGCCTTGTGGCAATAGGTGCATGCAAAGTGTTTCATCAGTTTCAACCTTTGTTGCCTTTTAATTTCATTAGTGTCTCCTTGTTCTTGTATTGTTTGAGAAAGTAAGTAGGAGTCACTCAACTGACCACCTCCTTAGAACTACCCAAATCCTGGCACTCCAAACTCTCTTGTTTTTTCTCTAGGATCATGGAACTTCTGCCTCCATTTCAACGTGTCATACAGCCTGAAGAGATGTGGCTTTATAAAAACCCATACATAGAAGCAGACCATGTACCCACCAAGCTCATGTTTGTAAGTATTCACCCAGGTCACTACACTCTTTTTAAGTTTTTTTAATTTAAATAATAGCTATCAGCTAAAAAATCATGGAAACAAACACTCTTCTTAATTTACGATACTGATGATATTTTAGATTATTAGAAATGAAAGAATTTTCAAAATCTGATTTACCTGTCCTTACTGATGCTCTGAGATCACTTTTTGCATTTCAGCTTGGACACTGAAAATCAGTTTCATGTTTGTTCACAGTTGCTTTTACTGTGTCAGGTTCTCAGTGCTGCAGACCTTTGCATTTCACATGCTGCCAGGGAATATTGTTTCAAATCAACTGTTTTCAGTGGAATTTTATTTTATTAAATGTGAAATTGTTTCTCTTCTAAGTTTTATAAGAAATTATTTTTAACAAAACCTCGCCTTTTGGGCCAAATTTTTGGTGATTTAAAGTTTTTATTGGATGTGAGATAGGAGATATAACTATACAAGCAAGCCAAAGAAGAGGGAATGTAGCTCCCTAGAGAAAGAGGAGGGGGGGAAAGATGAGATGGGAAGAGAGGGAGAAGTGATGATCGATTGGATGAGTGGTTACTGGGTGTCAGTGAAGTGCTGATCCAGCAAAGCACTTTAGCTTGTGATTAGAGTTAAGCACATGCTTAAGTGCTGTGATGACTCAGAACCTGAATGAAGCTCAAGAAGAATGGAAGTGTGACTCAGAGGATTATAGAGATGCCCTCAGGAAAAAAACAGGCTCCTCTCTGAAAACTGTTTACCTACTACAGCTGCAGGTAGCACTTAAGATCATTATAACTGGAAGAGAGAATTTTAATTCTGTATCAGTTCCTATAGTGAAGCTGACTGCAGGTACAGTGCTGCCCGGACACAGCTTCTGTGTGAGGTTTCACATAGCAACGGGGGAGAAAAAACTTTTAAAATAGGAAAATGTGGTTATAGAACTGCAAAAACTGGACTCCAGTGCAGGGGTAGGACGTGAGATTAAAAAAAGGTGTTAAAAGTAAACTCTCCAGCTTTCAGGTAGCCAGTGTTTCGTTGATGGGCTGTGTCCCTTGATTTGCAGAAGCGGCATTCCTGGTGAGATTCTGCAGTTCTTGGATTGGTCAGTGGCTTTGGGGGCAAAGAACTACAGTTCCTTTTTGTTGAAGAGGCAGGTACAGCATGTAGGAAATGCTAAAGGAGAAAACTCTTGAATGGCATTTGGATTTGGTGAGTTGACCTTTAGGTCAAGTGCCATGTTAGACTCCCAAAGTGACCGCAAATGACACTTGGGTCTGTCTGACCACAAGAGCATTCCCTGGAGCACTGGGTGCTGTGACACAATCCCCAAGAGTCTGTTGTCCCTGAGATACCAGCAATAACAACTGCTGTCTCATGACAGCTGCTCTTGTTTTTCTCCCTAGCAAACAATTTGGATGATACAGCTGGTGGATTAATTAGTTAATATTTGCAAAGCGCCTAGAAAGTGAAACATGCTCAGGGGGCTTACTGTTCTCAGGAAGCAACGTCTGAATGAGCAGCAGCAAGGGAGCGCCACAGCGGAAGTGATGTACGAAAGCAAGCTGAGGCTGCAGGCCCCTATGTCAGTGTGATTATTTATACAGCTCCTACGAGGCATTTTGCAGACGTATATGAATATAAGCCCCCTTAAGAGCTCACCTAAATAGAAGCAGCAGCAGGGCAAGGATATTACACGGACTGGAGCTTTTTAACAGGGAGAATTTTTGGCTGCTGTTCTTCTTTACCTTTGCTGTCCTTGTATCTGGAGAGCGCCCTATTGATGGACTTTGCCCCCTGCAGATTAGGGCATTAGTGAGAGCTGGATGGCAGACAACAGAGAGGAAGCCATGCTACTGGTACCTACGCTTATTCAGTATTAGCTACCAACGCTAATAGCTGGGATCAGCTTTCGGTTTGTAAAGAGTAAAGCGGGGAGCACTCTTTGGTTTAGAGGTGAAGGTTTTTAGCCTCCTTTAACAGCACATGCATTGATTTTTGGTTGGGAAGCTGAGGGAGCTCCAGGAACAAACATGCAATGTTGTTACTGTGCTGTCTTGTGTCGTTGCAGTTAATTTCGTTTTTGTGTCCCCTGATGTTCATCCTTCTGGCAAAATTCTTCATGAAAGTTGACCGCAGAGACACGCAGGAGGCCTTTTTGGGTGAGTTTATCCCCCACCCCCCGTCCCGACAGTCATACCAACATTACACTGAACTGAGGGCCTCCTTGGGGCAAACAAGTTCTTCCTTCTAGCAGCAGTAATGCCCAATGGGTAGATCAACACCCAGCACATGGGACACAGGGAGCATCATTGTACTCACACAGTGGTTCTTTAGAGCTGTGGCTAATGTCACAGCCTAGGGTGGGGGCATCTCCTTGTTATGGCTCAGGAACCTCCGTGTGATGGAGAGTGGGCCTGAGGGGAGGAGGGGTCTCTTGAATCCATTGCTGGGCACACACAGCATGTTGGCCAGGGTGCATTAGGGAATTGGGAACTTCCTCCTGCTTGGGGCCTATTTGCTGGACTGTCTCCCACTGTGTGCCTTTCATGTACTGGGCAACATCCTGGCTCCACTGAAGTCAGTAGCAAAACATTGGTTTTTATGGGGCCAGGATTTCACCCATTGTTCTTAAAAAAGCTCTGTGGGCTTAACCCCTCCCAGACCATTGTCCCCTCTTGTCTGACTCAGAGTCCAGCCCTTCCCTTCAACCTTAAGGCAAACACCTGCAGGGAATGCTCAGTGTTGCTGGGCCAGGGACGTTCTTCCCTACTGTCCGTGTGCCACGTGTCATGTAAGGTGAAAGTGCCGCTTCTCAAGTCAACTCAGACACACAGGCCAATGCAGCATCAGCACCAGCTGAAGCATCCCTCTGATAGAGGCTACTGATCAGGTGCTTGGCCAACCCCACCTGCAAAGTTTCTCCAACCACTGCTGCGGGTATGGGCTGATTAAATATTAACATGTGTTTGGTGCTGACATGGGCTCTTTGCTCTCTTCCAGCTGCCAGCCTTGCTCTTGCCCTGAACGGGGTCTTCACAAATGCTGTGAAGCTAGTTGTGGGAAGGTACGAAAGTCCATTAATTGCCAACCCCTGCGCCCACAGACCCAGGCCGTCTTTTACGTGGCAGTTCAGTGCGCTGCCTGAGACGGGCTATATTTTCCCAGACCCTTTTGGGGGGAGTGCGGGGACAGGCTGGGGGCACTCTCTTAACCACCCACCTTCAGTGAATTTAGTGTGGGGACAGTGTCTCTCCACAAAGCAGCAGTGGCAGGGTGAGCTTTCCCTGCATGCTCTCACCGATGCACGAGCCTATTCTTGGAGGGTCTCTACCAGGCTCCGTGGGGAATTGAGTCATTGTAGCATATTTACTCCTCTGCCAGTTGAGGTGTGGCTACTGGTCAGTCTCAGGGCCTGGGATTGGGACACATCTTCCCCCCCCCCCCCCCGGCTGCTGAGCAGCTGTTGGAGGGCAATGACGATGCTCTCTCACTTCCAGAGCTGCCAGCCACCTGGGGTGCAGGACTCCATACCCTATTCTCTACCCCAAGCACCTTCCTTCCCCAGGAAGGGCTGGCCTGTGCTGTGCTGGGGGGATTCTGGAGCAGGCAGGCAAGGATGCCCTCTGGTGCTTTAGCCTGAGCTGGGGAGCGTCCAGTCAAACTATGCCAGCTGCTAAGTGTCTCCTCCTCTGCATGGTGCAGGGTCACATGCTTTTCTTCTCTGCCCATTAGGCCACGGCCGGATTTCTTCTACCGCTGCTTTCCGGATGGACGGGCAAACGCCAAGCTGGTGTGCACCGGTGACCTGGACGTGGTGACTGAGGGACGCAAGAGCTTCCCGAGTGGGCATTCCTCTTGTAAGCGTTTGTTTCCTCTTTACAGTGCATCATGGGAGAACCAAACAAGGGTGAGCAGGTGCCTGGGAAGTGGGATCAACTTTGCCACTGCCTTGCCACGTGGCCTGGGGCATGTTCATTGACTTTTTGCCAGGCCTCACTTTTCCCTCTGTAAAATGGCGATGCACAAAGCTCACTGCTGTTTGCAGAGCTCCCAAGCGCCAGGTATCAGTACTTCCTCCTCAGCCCAGGCTCCCTGTCCCTGCTTTTTGCCTAGTGTCCTTTCAGGACAAGCTCAGAGGGGGCCTTTATCCTCTTAAATCACTCCTGACAATGGATGGCTCCTGAGCTGGGGTTTCTGTATCTGCGGGGGCTCTTGGAGCACGGGTTCTTCAGTGATGTGAATTTCCCCCTTTTGCCCAGTCGCCTTTGCTGGTCTTGCCTTCTCTGCCTTCTACCTGGCAGGAAAGCTGCACTGCTTCGCCCCTGGGGGGCGTGGAAAATCCTGGCGGCTCTGTGCCTTCTTATCACCACTGCTCTGCGCTCTCCTCATCGCTCTGTCCCGCACCTGCGATTACAAGCACCACTGGCAAGGTGAGCATGCTGGCCCGGGGGAGAGGAGAGCAGGGGCTGTGGGAACAGTGTTACGTAATTGGGACATGCTCAGTAACCATGGTGATGGGCACCAGAGAAGACCCTAGATAGGTTGCATGGGGCACTGATGTTCAGGGCTCTAAGTGGGACACGGGAATGTTGGTGAAAGAAAGTCATTTCCAGGGTTGTGCTCTCTCATACTCTTTGGGCTGTAAGTAGCGGAGGCAGAGAGCTCACTGTGAAATGTGTGTTATGCTCAGCACTGGAGCTGAAGATTAAGTGGCAGCTCTAACTGGAGCACCATGAGCAGGCTTGAGGAGGGTAGGCATTGTACTCTCCGGGGCGTTCAGTTCCGCTGTGGGCAGTGCCTCGAGCTATTCTGGGAAAATATATTCAGGGATCGTTGCCTATTGTCGTGGTATCTAAGCACAGCTCCTTGGGCTTCAGTGAGACAGTGCTGCAAGCTGGGGGTGAATAACCCTTTTGTTTCCACCCCACAGATGTGCTGGTTGGCTCAGCGATTGGCTTCACATTTGCATACCTATGCTACAGGCAGCATTACCCTTCCCTGACTGACTCAGAGTGCCATAAACCATTGCAGTGTAAATCCAAACTACCACCAGCACAGGAGCAAAAGCTGGCCAGCTCCAGCTTCCACCTGGAAATATAATGACGGGATCCACTTTGCTGGGACCAGCCCCTGGGTAATCATTCCTTCCACTCTTCAGCCCGCAGCGTGGGGAAGAGTACAGGCTTTGGGACCATCGCTCGCTGCCTACCTGGTGAAGTAACCCAAGGAGGATGCAGCTGATAGATGAATAGGAATTACTCCCCTGAACATGCAGTAAGTGGTCCTGCTCAGCAGGCCTCGGCTCATACCGTTCTTGTTTGAGAGATGCTCCCCTCTTTCAGGTGAGCCCTGGAGGAAGCTGGGTAAGTGACTGTACTCCAGCCTGCAGGAGGGAGGGAAGTAGGCTGGCTACGACACCATCTAAAGTAAGAACTGGCTCTCTGTGAGGGGAGGCTTGGTGGAAATCCTGTAGGTGCATGGGGCCATGTAGTAATGTGCAGGGAAGTCAGCCCTCTCCAATGGAAAATGTCATTTTATGAAAGGCCAGTATGCACATAGGAAGAGCCGGTCAGTGGTGTGTTGTGGGTACACAGCATTTACTGTGTGCATTTAGAGACCGCACCTCCTTGGCCCACCCTGCAGCCTGGGCACACTAGGTGTGGTTTTGGTGAAAAAGCTCTGTCCTACAGCAGGTCCAACAGATGCTGGGCTGATGTCCTGGTGTGGCACCCTGGCTGGCTTTGGAATCTCTCCATGCCATATTGTTGGACACTACACAGACTGCTTCAGCCCATTTGTAAATACATTTGCTTCCAGAATCCTGCCCTAACTCTCACCTGAGGATAGCTGGACAGTGTCTTCAGCACTCTAGTCGGTTTTAATCCAGTCCTGTGTTCCCACATCCTCCCAAGGCCACGATCAGCACTGTAGTACTAGGGAGCTGTCTGACCGGCATGACTGTCTAATACCATAAGGGGCTGTCACTCATGGTCCCACTGTTAAGAATTACAGCTAAGCTGGGAGCACGCGCTGTGATGTTTTATATTTAATTCCAACCTAGAAGCAGCAGGGCAGTGAGATGGTGTCTGTACAGCACTGTCCATGGGCTCACTGCTTTGTAGGTAGGATGCGTCGCTCTGTCTGTAACTGTTAAAGGTGAAAGGATGCAGCATCCTTCCTTGTAGAATGTTTCCCTGTGGACCAACTCAGCAATTTGCATTCTTGTTTCATAGGAAATATGTTAATTTCAAATGTACTGTATCCCTAACATTAAGTACTGGAATTGTTGACTGTGCCAAGCTAAGGCCTGTGAAGTACATCCTGTTAATCACACCTAAAATAGTTCAGAGTATGCAAGAGCAAGGGCTCAGCCTTGTTGTGGTTTTTGGGGGAGGAAAAGCAGCATAGTACCTGAATCATGTCATTTACTGGATTTTTTAATGTCAAATAAAAAGCTGGTTTTAATTCAGAGAAATGAGTTCTATTACTTTTTGGTACTAAAGAACATCATCTGTCTTTATGTAGCTGGCTCTTTTTATATAAAGTAGGTCAGGTTTGTCTGTCCATTATTAGCAATTCTAGGCAAGGTTTGCTTCCTCCCTCCCCAGTGTACACTAACAACAATGAGAGATGACAGTCAGTAGCAAATGACATTTGTCTTCACAGTTGTTGAAAGGCTGACTGGTAAAGCAAGTGTATTCTGTCACAGGGTTTGGTTTATTCAACCGTTGAGGGTTACAGCTCTCAAATCTAACCATAAAGAAATTACCACTACTTTCTTTTAAGATAACCTTCAAAAGCACCTGTTTTTGCTGGCTGGAGGTAAGCAGGCAGCGTTGAGGCTGTTCATACATAGCTGAAGGACAGAAACAAGGTGAGCTCTGCCACTTTTAGAATTGGGCATCTCCTTTGTTTCATGTTCTCTGCTCCGAAGAACAAGAGGCTGAATCATGGGCTTTGCTGAAAAACCTCTTATCCTTACAGCAATACACTCATTTTTAGAAGCAACTCTCCCTGCCTATGGACAAAGAGGTGCTTTTAGTTGGTGCTGCTACTTAGTTCTGTTTTCTCCTGTAATGCTTGTCCACTGCAATGGCCTTTTGTAAAATGCCAACAGCTTTACTTTCCCATGAAGTGAGATCCCAAAATAATAGGTTCTCACATTCCACCCTCCCCTCAAACTCTCCCTCACATACAAACACAACCACTGCAACCATAGATTTACTTTTGTATTGACTGGAAAAAGACATTAAATAACAATTTTAAATGCATTTAAACATTTTACCCAAAGTGCATAACTTGAAGAGCTGGTCATGACTGTGTGTCCTGTTATAAACAGTTCCTTCTTACATACCTCCAGGAGATGTGATAGGAATCCAGGAGCTTAGCTGTGCAGAACATCACTGCCCAGTCAGGTGTGAGTAGAGCTTCTCAGTTCTTTTGGAGGGGGCAGGGTTGGGGAATACAGAATGCATTTAAATAGTGCAAATAATACACAGAAGAAAAACAAACAAGCTTATTGCACTGGGAAAAGGCCTATTGCACTGAACAACAGGAGGGGGAATATGGGAGTGGCCACTTCCAGACCCCAGCCCAGAGACACCATCTCACACCCTCACAGCATTTGCTCTCCCTTGCTCAAGGGACTCCACACGCCAAGGGGTTAGTTTAGTCCGTTGTTTACCCTGTACATCTTTGGTTACAAGGGATTTATCATTTTAGTATCTCTGCCCCATAAGTTACCCGTACAGTGCTTCTAACAGCAATCGTTCAGCAGCTCCTGGTTAATACAGCATAAGCCATGGCTGCGTACAAAAGGTTGCTATGGTTTCACCAGCAGGGTCACCCATATTTTGTGAACGTGGATCTAGTGTCACAGCACCTGTTTATAGAGTAGAGGTTGGTTGATGATGCCAGATGCTCCCCTCAGTTGTACCAATGTAGCCACTTTGAACTCAGCAGTGTGGAATGGGTGGGGCGAAGGAGAACGTTTGGCCCATGAATCGCACTGAAAGCCTCTACCACCATAGCTATTCATCCACACTCAAGTGCAGCTATTTTTTCTCCTAATGAGGTCTTGACTGAGTCTAGATTGAATGCTTTGCTAAGGAACTGGACATGGAGTTGGTCTGTCCTCAGCCCCCTGCTGCAGTTACTGGGCTTAAGCCCCTCTTCCTTGGACAGGTCCCACTCCTACTGCAGAGGGGTTTTGCCTGTGAAGGAGAATGGAATTAGAGCCAGAATCCAGGCTGGTTCAGAGTTCATCCCTTCATTGATGTGCCAGCCTCAAATAGCCCAGGGCTCTGGGTCTGTGTTAGAAATACTGCACTAGGCTAGGCAGCCTGAACTGACATGAAGCCTACTTGGGTTTATTCCTAAGCTTTGGGCTAGTTCTGTTAATAGTAAATAAGCAGCAACCAGACATCTTCATGATCCGGTGCAAACACCTGTCATGACTTCAGCTGGTATAAAGCAAGGAGCTTAGGAGATCGATTCCCACCTGCTTCCATAACAAACACTTTTTTCCCTAATACAGTGAGACCATGCTGTGGGTGGACACCAAGGGGAAACATGCAAGCCTCATGAAGGAGTCCTGTTTGGCCACCCACTGCAACATGATTCAGCTCGCGTGTCTTAGGGGAGCTGGCCACTTAAAAGCAAAGCGGTAGCATGTAGTACCTTGGCAGATGAGGCTGTCACACAATTATTGACATGCCACCCACCCTGGGCGTGCGGAATAGAGACAGTCATGATAGAAAGTGTGTAAGAAAACCAAACACTTAACAGCTGTCTGCACTTCCACAAAAGGTTGGACTGCTGTGCCTCTCTTGTGCTCATGACATCTCAAAAGGCCAAGAGATAGCACCACTCTTTGCTCACTCTGCCAAGCTACTGTGGTTCTACTTCTGTAGCATGGCATGTGCCCAGGGCATTAAAGGCGTTTTTCACAAGCAACACATTTGCTCACTAACCAGGATTCAATACAAGGCCCTGAAATCACCAGATCCCAACCACCTCTCTTCTGTATTTATACTTCGAACAGCTAGTATTGTAACTTACAAGATGGTCAGACTAGTCAGCTGAATGGTGTTGGCGTGAACGATCCCATGGGTGTCACAATGGGCACAGGGGCAAGTCCATAGTGGGTATTTTAGGAGAAGAGTGTTTTGCCTTGATTTTTTTCCCCCCAAAATGAGAAAAATCTCCCAGTGCTCCAGGCAGCAGCAGGTATGTGGGAAGCAGCATGCACGATACAGTAGCAGCAGAGGATAGGAAGGCAGAGGAAACTCCGGGCTTTTCAGGTGAGTAGTCACTTGGTGTGCATCTAGGGAAGCAACAGGAAAGGGCACATAGCTTACAAGGAAGCAGAGTTTATGCAGCATTAAAGCCTGAACGCACAAGGATTTTCCATGTAGGTGAGACCACTCCCACATAAGCCAGTAGCACACCTCAGGCCATTTCCTAATGCACACGAGTCACCTCACAAAGTTGCCACCACCCCAAGTGCCATTAGCTGTGCCAGCCTAGTCAGGGTTCTAACACAGGCCTCTGCTTGTTTCATAGCAACACAGGATTTGTGTCTCCAGTAGTGTTTATCCAGTACTAAGTTCACTTAAACACCTTCCTGAGTAAATAATGAAGTTCTAGAGGCTGAGGAAAGAGCATGATTGGGCAGAGAGAGAATCCAGATTCATTCTCTTAACACCATGGGGTCTATTCCTAGGGAGATGATTTTGTCTCTGTATGGCACTCGTGAGACCATTACTGGATATTCTTTCTAGCCGTGGTGTCCACACTTTAAAAAAGGATGTTGAAAAATTGGGAGTGTTCAGAGAAGAGCTCTAGGAATGATCCAATGACTGGAAAACACCTTGCAGTAAGAGCAGTCAATGTAGTTTAATCAAAGAAAAGGTTAAGAGGTAGACTGTGATCAAGTACCTTCCTGGGGAGGAGACAGTGGATACAAGAGGGCTCTTTAAGCTAGCAGAGTAAAGCATAACCAGATCCATTGGCTGGGAATAAAAGCTAGATACATTCAAAACAGAAGGCCCATTTATTTATTTTTAAAGAGTGAGAGTTCATGGACTGGAACAGCTTCCCAAAGAAGGTGATAGAGCCTCCATCACTTGGAGTCTTTCAACCAAGATTATATCTTTTTATAAAGACATCCTCTAGCTTAACCACAAGTTATAGGTCTTGATGCAGGAATCACTGAATGAAATGCTCTGAGCTGTGATTTGGAGGAGGTGGGACCTTCTGGCTTTAACCTATGAAATGGACACTGACCAGACCCAGTGAGATTGAACATGTGGGAGAATCCCTGGGCCTCTCAGCTGAACGGCTCCATTAAAGCACAAGTTACTCAGCGTTCTCACTGCCCAAGCACAGCGAAGAGCATGAATGCTAAGGAGTTAGATTTTAAAAGTTTCTTCCGTTTTAGTTACAGCCCTTGGGAACATTCATAACCTGACAGACAGTATCACTGGACTTGTCTAAGGCACAGTGCTGGAAAATGGAATGCTCCTAGGTGAGACAGCTACATCCTTAACATCCATTCCCAAATGAAGCAAGTAGTTATTTCACAGTAAACATGTCAACGGCTGTCAGTTTCACCAAAACACCATAACTTACATCATGTTGCCAGAACAGTGCAGCTGGTCATCTGACTTCATTGTAGAGGCTGATCTAATGTAATGCCCTGTGTTTGGTAGATCTCTTTCAGAATCAAGAGAACGGTATCTTCGGACTCCCTGGAAGAAAGGAGTGTTAGAACTACACCAACACATACAGGGTAATTAACATTCTTAGAGAGAGCACATGGCAACCCCTTCATTGCTGAAGCATGGGCTACTATAGGCAAGAATCATACATAACTTGTTTGCCTTTTAAGTGACTGGAATCTACTTGCTTTCACCATGCCAGCTTTAAAGATGCACATTACAAGAATATGAAGGTGCCAGGGACCAGAGGGAGAGTTTGAAAAAAGTAGGCCAAGGAGATCCTCACCAGTAGCAGAGATGGCCTTGTAGTGCAAATAAATATTCATTAAAACTCTCTATAGGCTTCTCTTGCAACACATAGTCAATCCGGTGGCCTCCATTTAGCATTCCCACATTGATAGGAGGGGTGTCTTCCTTCCCTGTAGCAGCAGGCTCTTCGGGCTTCATATCTGAATGGACTTTACCAAAATAGCATGATTCAGCAACAGCACAGCCTCAGGACCCTTATTAGCAAGAGCATGCCAAGTCTGTCCAACGCTAGCAGCAGGAATAGAATTCCCACAACTCCAGGGCCTGCGTTCTACCTTAAGAACGGGGGAAAGGGACTTGGGTTTAAGGCAGCTGCTGTGAGAAGCAAACCGCACAGTGGCACATGCTTAAGTTAGTATAGACTGCACGTGGTATCCCTCCCTCGTATTATAACCAAAGCAGCAGGTTGCAGGGAGGAGATTGTTGGCATTAAGATTCACACACTGGGATTCTGTGCCCAAAGCACCAGGCCTGCCTCTCCCACCCAGGCAGCAGAAGGGAGTGCAAGCTCCTTAGGTAGAGGTCATCTAGCATCAGGCACAGTAAGGTTGGTAGGCAGTGAGAATGGGAAGACCACGGCAATAAGGAGAACCCAGGAGTAGGTGTCCAGGTTGCTCTGGGACAATTCATTCGCATCCTTGTTTCCTTCCCACATCAGGAGAACTAGCAGCACTGAGCTGGGGCTTGGGCCTGAAACCAATTCTTCCCTTCTCATTTTTTTCACCTGTCTGTTTCTCCAAACTAGTTTCAGCTTCGTTTTCAGTGGCTGCTGCCTCCACGGCCAGCAGTGGGGATCTGGTGAAAGACTGCCAGGCTATCCTCAGTGACCCCAGCAGGTTGTTCTTGAGATCCATACCCATGCGGGTCAGGCCCTCTTTCAGTTCTGAAACACACAGGTGTCTGAGGTGAGGCATTTGAGCAGTAACATGCATTGCATAAAGCAACAGTGTTACAGACCTGCACCAAGCCATGAGGAAGGCCTGCTCTGTGCTTTACCTAAATGCATTCTCTTCCTGCCCTTGTGATGAGGGAGCAGCATGGGCTCGAACTCCAGGTCTGGAATGATCATGGGCTCAATCCTGTATGCCACCGGGTCAAACTGCACAGAAGGAGAACAGCAGCACTGACTTCAGCTCTACACCCACCTAATCCCTGCCCCGTGTGGGAAACCAGGCGCCCCCAACATGAGGCCAAAATGGAAGCTACACCATTAAAGCAGATAGTTCTAATGCAGACTCGAGGCGCTCTCATTCCCTAGCCCCTAAGCATTGTACTGACAGCAAAGTCATTGCTATTCCACTATACAGGATAGCAAAGGGGCCAGGGCCATGCTGTGAGAGCTGCTCAGAGTGCATAGGTGTAAGAGCCTGCTAGCTACAGCAGATCTAGCATGTAAGCATTATGTCAATTGATCATACATACAGGATGGAAGATATTGAAGAAGCCTTTGCAGGTAGGAAGGCTGTAGTTTGGATCAATCCTTTTCACACCTCGTACAGTGAGAAACATCCCAATGGGAGACCCAAAAGCAAAGAAGATGTCAGGTTTGTAGATTAGCTGAGGGTAATTTGCTGAGACCTAACAGAGTTAAGACACAACGGAAGTGTTTAGACTCCACGCTGACCTCCCTGGCACCCTCAGACAATACCAGAGATGGCCATGTGGGAAGTTCCCCCAGAGGATATTGTTTGTATCAAAGTAGCACCTAGGGGTTCCACCAGAGATTGGAGCCCCACTGTGCTTTCCACACCCTGAAGGGGCAGGGACTTGCCCAAGCTCACACAACAGGCCCACGGCAGAGCCAGGCTCTCCTGGTCACTACACTGAAGGCACATATCCTGGCCAACGTGTTATTCCATCCTGCCTGAGCAAAAGGGTTAAAGCGGTCACACAAGACTGGAACCAGCTCAGGAGTCTCAGCTGCATCTTTAGGGCAAACACATACAGAGAGGTGTGAATGTGGCAGGATTCTAAACCAGGGCCAGGAGAGATCTGCACCTCAGGAGGAGCCTGCTCCAGGGAGAGGGCCAGCGCGAGGCCTAGGAGCCACTTAAATAGGACTTCAGAGGCACCTGCTAATGGCATCCTGCATGGGGTGCATCTCAGCCTGGCTCCAGCATTGAGCTACTTACAAGAGTCTCCAGGCAGCTGAGGCCAATGCATTACCTGCAAGGCTGGGGGAGAGAAGGGGACAGGGGGCTGGGACCTGGCGACCACCATGACGGTAGCTCTGCCCTCAGAATTAGAGACTGTCAGAAGCATGGTGAAGTGACCCTCAATTAGCAGCCATCCTCCCCAGAGCATTAAGTCAGTCCCCATTAGTCTGAGTTCTGCATATTACACATTCGCCACATCAACAAACGTGAGTTGTTACCTGTCCTAGCCCGACATCCAAATATTGACGCTTCCCCCCACCATTCATGCTGCTGCTCCGGGCACCCAGCTGCGGGGATGACCCTGACTCAGGTTTGGGAGCATCTTCGCTCTTGTCGTTATTCCCAACAGGGACATGGGCCTGCTGCTGAGCATCCTGCACCAACAAGAATGGGAGAGACTGCAAGGGCTGTCCTCTGTGAGCTTCCACACAGCAGCAAGCTCACGTGGGCCCATGGCCACGGGGGAGCCAAGGAGACATCACCTGAGAACAAGCCTGAGCTAGTGCACTGACTGTCTCCCTAGTTCCCCGTGCGGACATGCTGAGGTCACTGACCATGTCTTGGGAATGGCTCTGTTCATACAGCACAAGAGGGTGGGAGGTTCTAGGCTCTGGTGTTCTGGACATGTCCACTCTGCTCAGCGGCAAAGCCTTGAACAGCTGCCACTCTGGCAGAAACACCCTCCAGAGACAGACCAGCATGGCTCCAGCTGCAGGAGCTACCGCAGACCACTCCATACCTAAATCCCAAGTAACAGCCCCACTTTCCCAGAGTTCCCACAGCAACAATTCTTAGAGCCCAGATCTACAGTTTTGGACTCCCACAGTGGCCAAAACCTTTGGGCTTGGGCTGGAGCTCAGGCTCTGAAACCTAGGGAGGAGGGTGCATTTCAGAGCCCAAGCATCTACACAGCTATTTTCTGCACTGTTGTGCAAGCCCCACAAGACTCAGTTTTTAGACATGGGCTCTGACACTCACTGCCGCAGGTTTCCACTTGCCACGCAGATGCACCCCAGAGGCCACAATACAACTGCCGCTGCAACGGTGTCTAGAAAATGCTAGCATTCTTGTAGGTATGACCCCAAAATGACCAGAACAACAGTGCGTGCAGCTGCATCCACCATGCCTTGTGCCAGTGCAACATACATAAGAAGCTGCGCTGGCAACAATGGTCAGACAACTGCTTCCCCCTGACTCCAAACAAGCCGCCACTTGGGACTGGACCATTCCCCTTAGGAAAAAAAAAAAACATACCTGTGTTTCGTCTTTGGTTCTTACATAATGAAGGATCTTTGTTCTTGGTCCCAAGGGAATTCCCATGTCTTTAAGATCCTTCTCCGTACACAGAGCCTGGACAGTAAGTTACAGCTCATTACTACTACAGTACAGGAAACTGTGCACTCAAAGGATATTCCATTCTGAGCATTATGGGATCCTGGGAGCCAATTGCTGTGATTTCAGTGTGCCCCTCTGGAAGGGAGGGAGCATGGATTGCATGGGAATCACTCTGCTCTGGAGAGAGAGAGAGAGAGGCAGCAATCTCTGAACTCAGCCTCAAGTGCAGAAATGCCTCCCCGCCAGGTCTCATTTTCGGTCTCCAGTGTACAGTTCAGCATGCCGCCAGCCTATCCGCCACACACAGGAAACCAGGGCTGCTGCTAGCACGGGCAGAATCAAGAGCCTGCAGAGGTATTAGTCACTCAGCCTTATCAAAAGCCAGGGTACATTAGGCCAGGTGGGCTTTACTCTAACCAGAGGGCAAGACATATGCAAGAAATACCTCTGTGAACATGCCCCAATATCAGGGTGATGGGCACAGAGAAGAAAAATGTGAACTTTAATACATCTGCAGGCAAGCAGTGAAACATACAAGAACAGTAGCCACTCTGCTGGGAGAGCTGTTTTACCAGTGCTTGTGTGTCCATTCTCTCCTTCTCAAAGACACTGTAGTACTCAGACAGCTCAAGCTTCTTCAGGATTTCTTTCACTCTCCCAATGTCTCCCTGTCCATAGGCACCCATCTGGGACCCCTGCAAGTACAGCCACATGGGTCATGTTTATAGAGCTGGTCTCCTCCTTCCTTTATGTTCTGGCTACAATATTGGTAGTAGTTGTGGGATTGTTTTGTTTTGTTTAGATCTACACCTGGCAGGATAGCACTGAGAATTCAAAGCTCTTCTGCTACAGAAGCAGGAGACAACAGCAGTGTTTTGCATTGCAGCAGTTATGGAAATGCTGGAGTGTGGATGTGGCCCACAGATTCCATCCTGAATCAATGAGATGCTTAACACGCACAAGCCGTGGGGAATTTACCTCTTTATTGCCGTCTTCATCCTCAGAGGAATCTTTCTGATTTGTTAGAAGATCAAACAATATCAGCGACCCTAAAAAAATAGCCACATACACAGTCTCTCAGCAGAACGGTCAGATCTTATGCTGGAATAAATATGCTTACATGCCCATATCCCTCTGTTTGGTAAGGAGGGTTGGGGGGTTTCCCTCCTCCTCTCCCACACTCAAGTGTCCCATGGTATGGAAATGGGACTTCAGCACTAAACTGCAGTCCAGGGTTCTGTGCCATGTGCATACAGACATTCTATAGATTCTACAGTATTATACACAATACTGGGATACCCAGGACTAAACCCTTTACCTAAGCTATGGCCCGCGATGGAAACACCCCCTTTAAAGTCAGGGTTCCTCTGCAGGAAGAGCCGATACAGACGGTTCATTTCTGAAGCAACAGTATCCACTATGGTCTGGCAGTAGGTGGAGCTGTTGTAGAAGAAAACATCCAGTATGGTGTCGTTTATGAAGTGCCGCAGGCGGTTGATGCTCGGCAAGGTAATTCGCTCCAAATCGCTGAACATGAAACAAGGGATTGTTATGAGGGACAGAGATTTCACCCACGGCTCCGGTAGCTATTTCCTAGTAGGTTTCCAGGGTGAAATCCTGACTCTCAAAGTCCACGGCAGTTATGCCATTGAGGATTTCACTTGAATTCTTAATTAATGTTAACAGAACATAGTAACAGAAAGGAGCTACAAAACCACCTTTCCTCAGAAACAGAACAGGGCTCTCTGAGGTATGGATGCAAAGAGCCAACCTTCCCTGCTCCAGGAGCATTTAAAATCGCTGCCCACTTGTGCAGCTGACATGCTGTTCCCCAGTGCAGTGGTATGCTTCAGAAGGGGTATCAACTCTCATTGACTCCCAATGGGGGTTGGATACCCAAATCCCCTGCTCTGTGTTCTTACAGCAACTGGAAACACTGGTCCGAACTTCTGGCTTTACATACCAATAGACTACTTGTGCTGCAATTTAAACTAGACATCAGTCTGGCTTCATGAGAAAACTGGACAGCAGGGCTGGAATCCTCATATTAGGTGCTACAAACAGTTCCTGGTTCCTTTTTTTATGTTCACCTGTGTGCTTCCTGATGTAAAGTAGCAGCAGCAGAGACTGCGCTGAAAGCTCTTTCATCTCTCACCCACTGCAGCAAAGGCAAGGCACTTTACAAAAAGAGCAAGACACTCCTGGATTTCACTCCCTCAGTTACTACAGTAGATTTACCTCTAAGGTGCTAGAATTTACTTACACGTCCACCCCCGTGGAATGCAAAGGGCTGTGCCAGTTCACAGGCAAGAACTCTACCCGGCCAATCTGTTGCTGCTCCTGGGCTTTCTTGAAGTGGGCTTGCAGCATGCTCAAGGAAACGTTACGGAAGTCGTTCACTGGAAAGAGAATGAGCTCTGTATCAAGGCCTAGAAAAACCAAACAGTTTGCTAGGAAACGCCTATTGCGTTTACTATGCTGAACAAGCTGAGTTGAAGAGACACTGTCAGCTTAAGACAAAACAGGCCACCTCAGTCTGAAGTTTTTTAACCTACTGTTGTTACAAGTAACACCGCAGATCACTAATTGAGGGATCAGACAAACTCTACTTCTCAGCTGAAGCATAAACTGGATGTTAGCATTTGCTCTGTCACAAGTCTGTTTCCCCTGATTGCTGGAGCTTTCGCACAGCAACCGAGGCGAGAGAAACTTTTTAAAGAGCTATGAAACCTACTGTAAAAGTCTCATATATCAGTACGGAGACTTAGGGGCAGGGGCTGGGTTTTAAATTACTTCTCTCATTTTAGTTCACTGACTGATTTCAAGCTGACAGTAACCTTTTTAAAAGTAGCTCCATTAGATGTATACTGTAAGACAGACTGCAGTATCAGAAGGCTTGACTGCATGAAAAAAGAAGGGACACTTTACCAGAAATAAAGACATTTGACCCCACGAATTGCTGAAGTATGCAACAGCTTTGGTTTTATTATAGAAATTTACATCATCTTAACTTTCCTGTTTATGGTACACACAGCTTATCAACAGATCTCCTCTCCAAGACTCAGGCAGTTACAATGACAATATAAGCACTCTCTGAAATTGTCACATTTCTAAAGACCCTTGGATCGGACATTAACTTGTGTTAGACTTTACTGGACAAGATTACCACCTACAATAGACTGAGTAGAGGACAGATTTATTCAGTTACTTGAAGAATCTGTATCTGATTTGGGAAGCTCACTATTTGAAGGATTAGGACACAGTGATCATTCTGATAAAAATGATTGTTCAGATCTGTCCAACTCTATCCAGATAACCAGCTTTCACTGCTCGTATATTCAAACTACGCATCTTCCTGTCTTACCATTTGCCAAGATTACTGTCAAATTCTTTAAATGTGATGATAGCACCTCATGTGTTTTCCCCATCAGACCTGTGTTTATTTGCGCTCTCTGAGGAGTGATGCATGTGAAATGGTATCATCTCCTGTGCACACCTACCACATTGGACGATGGACCGGAACCGGATATCACATGCTGGCCCAATTCCATGAACTACAAAAACCAAGTGATCTATTTGCAGAGGCTCCCCTAAGAGGAGGAAAGAGAGAACCATTTACACAGCAGCTAATTGTTTACCTGAAGCAATATTCCTTTGAGATCTCAACCTGAGGCAGATGTGTGAAACCCTCAAGAGGTCAGATAAGGGATAATGCTAAGACAGTTCCAGGTTTGAGATTATTATAAAGTTTGGTCCCTGGTTTGTGTGTCACGAGCAATAGTAGTGGTCAGTATAGTACTTCATATTTAAAGTATTACCTACACATCAGATAATTTCCACACACCCTCAGCAACATACATGCACATGGCGGGTGGCAAGTGGCATTATCCCCATTTTACAGCTGAGTGAAATTGAGGAAGGTGAAGCGATTTGGGCACATGACCAGGATTAGAACTCCCAATGCTGAACTGGTTCCTCCACACCAGACTGCCTTGTGAAACGTCACTGAGAGGCTATGCAGGTGAAGTGAAGCCTCTGCAGTCAAACCCAAAGCCTACATTCTCCCCTCCCAGTCACCACAACCATTCAGTGAGACAGGTTGGGTGTCGAGGATAATGTACTTCTGAGTTATAAAAAAATCACCCTCAGCTTCTTAGAGACGAATTCATGTGGCTGTGCGGAGGTAGAGACTTTACACCTAAATACAATAATGTATTGTTGTAGCCCTTGCCAATTAGATTAAGAGGCTCTCTCAATACCATCAAGGTAGGAAGACATGTTCCCATCGCGCAACTGTACTTCACTGTTGCCCCACTGAGCCACCAATGAGATACGTCTTTAATTAAAGATGTATGGCTCAGCAGCTTGGAGGAGCAGGCCTTTCTGCAGAGGCCTCTCTGACTAAAGCAGGCATCAGGCAATGTTTGATTTTCATACTCTTCTCTCCCACCTCCTTTAGTTTACGTAAGATCTTTTTAGAAGAGCCTGTAGGTGGATAATGAAGGGTTTTGACAGACAGAAGCAAAAGCTGGTGCTGGCAAGTGGTTAGCTTGGTGGCAAAGCTCAATTGCTATTCAAAAGTGTCAAATTTGGCCCAGTTACGATTTACATTCTGTAAAGCGTACACGAGAGAGAGCATGGATGTCTGTGTGATATATACATACGCACATATGAAGACGTGGGTTTGGTTATGTTTTTAATAACAGAAGTACACCAGCCACGATTTTCAGAAGTGACTAGTGATTTGAAGGGCTCACTTGACGATGCCTGATTTTCAGAGGGCAGGTGCTGAGCAACTCCTCTTCCCCCTTTCCGGTTTGTTCAGGCTGTGGGTGCTTTTGGGCAGGGACTGTCTCTAGGTCTGTGCAGCGCCCAGCACAGTGGGGCCCTGGTCTCAGTTGCAGGCTATAGAAACTACTGTAATATTTGAATTAGCACATAAGGAAATTTGTCAGCGAGATGAGATGACCCATCCATAAGCCCTTATTTAAGTCTCAAGCAAAAAAAAAATGTTTTAAATTCTCTGAAGCCATATCACACACAAAAAAGGCAGATGGGTCTGAGAAAACGAGTTGGGAAACATTTTCCTCAACTTTGATGGATGTGAAGAAAGAACCTTAACTTACCGCAGGGGATGTCAGCGGAGATGTTCTCCACTCCTCTCTTAACAGTTCTTGGTCGACCTTGTTCTGTAGGGGTTGAGCCCCAGTCATCAGAGGTTGTCACTGGATGGTAGTGCACCATCAGCTTAGAAACAGGAAGAGAAGTGTGTTAGTACTCTGTGGTTCAGCATCTCCTATAAAGGGGGATAAGTAACTCATCGTACATCTGCCAGGAACTGATGGAGCACACCTATGCCATTGCAAGGAGCAAAGAACAAACCTGGCTAGACACTACACTAGTGAGGACCCAGATGGACACTGGATAGATGGAGTTCACTGTACTCTTTAAAATGTACTTCTATGTTCTGCTCCTCTGCAATCTCAGCACTTGAGCTACTTTATACACAGTTCTATGCATAATTCTGCACTGCATTTTCCTTGTGACAATAAACAACACCTGGGAACGACAGGTGTACGTATTCCACACCACGCTGTCTCTGGGTGCCAGTATTCCACTGTGCATCAGTTAGAAAGCAGAATGGAATGATGTCTTCAGCCACTGACCCAATTTAACTATTTGGTTAGCAGCATGATTTTTATACCTGAGGAAAGATGGGTCAGTGATTAGGGCGCTAGCCTGGGAAGTGGGAAACCCACCTTAAATTCCCTGCTTCACCATAGACTGGCTTGTATGACCTTGGGCAAGTCACTCAGATACAATGCTAACAGCAGAACAGACGTACCTAAGCTAGATTCTGATACAGTTCAAGTGGCACAACCCTCTGGCATGGCTGCAGTGATATCAGTATAAAGGTGCCTTACGCCACAATACTTATTCGCATAAATGTAGCTCTATAAGGACCTTTATGCAGGTAGAACTGCATCCACATGACAAGAGCGTATCACTAAGTATATTGGTTTCTAAAAACCAAGTGTAGACCAGCATTGAAAGCAGAACTAAAGGGGAAAACACAAGTCTGTCTGTGCTACAAACAGTAAATCATCAGGTTTTACCTTTGGGTTATGCAATATAATGATTTCTCTAGTAGGGGACTCAAGTTTCTTTTTCCACTCGTCCAGAGTTATGGCAATCATGTAAGTTTCCTGGGGAGAAGAGAAACCGTTGCAAGTCAAACAAACATTTCCACACGAACTCCACTAGTTGGGAGGTTTGCCCCTTCCCCTCTCATTGTAGGGTAGCTCTTGAAAATATTGTTGATCAAAGGGAGGTAAAATCAGACACGAGTCTGGATCGGTGACAGTCTTATCCCTGGGTTAAATGCTGTCTTACAAAGTGTTGGCTGGGGGCACCCCTTAGGCTACCAGTTTTAATAGAGGCAACAGCTTCCACTTTAGACTCTACTGAAGTAATATCAGATTAAAGTTTTATGGAAAATCATTTTCCATAGAAAGAGTCGCTGGCCATTAATACTAAATGTTCACAGGAAATCATAAATAGGCCTGGCACTTTTCAGTTCACATAGCAGCTCTCTTTCTGTAGTCTACTACTATGGACCTGATCCTGTAAATTCACACACACAAGTAATTTTAGTTACATAAATAGTGCCCCTGAAGCCAATGGAACTATCTATTTGCACTAGTGAAGTTACTCTCAAGTGAGAGCATTTGTGGGATCAGGGTCTAGATTAGAGAAATATAGACATTACAGCAGACAAGGACAGTGAAAAATAAGTGTGTCTGCAGGTTGGAAGAATCGACTACTGCCTAGGAAAATAAGGTCAGGCAGAAGAAGAGCTGCGTGTAGCACTGAAGCGGAGGTTGGCTGTGGGAAGCAAGCCACAAGAAGTGGGCTTTAAGGAGGGACTTTATGCTTTATGAAGAGGGAGACAGAGGATGGCCCAGGCATGGGAGCAGCGTACGAAGAGGTAGGAGGAGAGAGGGAGTGAGTAGCAAGGCAAGGAGATCTGGCGGAATGTAGGTCACAAGGAGCGAAGCAGAGAGGCCAGGGCTGGGACTGCAAGCATTGTGCTGAAAACGAGGGCAGGCAGTTTAATTGTATAGCAAGAGCCAGGAAGGAGGCAGAGCTGGGATATGAGGATGGGGAGATTGCATTAGCTGCAGCATGTTGGGGAGAGACAATGAGTGAGGCTGCAGAGAAGAGAGGTACAGTATTTCCAGTGGTGCTAATCAAACCTGAAGTGTCACCTAAATGTCTCCCTTGAGTTCACGTCCTTGGACACAACTCAGTGCCAAGACCCCTCATGGAATTCGGGTTGTTACACAAGCAGAAGCCAGCAGGGCTCAAGAGCATCCTGGATGGGCTGAGCGTTATTAGTTGAAACATTGGTACCTCCAACTCTTCGCTGAAGCTCTCCGAGTAGGGAATATACTTGTTGTCCTTGTCTCCCTTGTAAAACCAGGTGCAGCGTCTCACTTCAGACACCTCTTCCTCCCAATACATGGCACAGCGCAGCCTCTTCTTCAAATGCACGTCATACCTGCCCCCTTCCGTTGGAACTACCAGCTGTTCATCGTCTTTCCCTGTGGAATGCAAGGACTGCCATGAAGTGTAAACAGATAAGAAGGGGACATTACCAAGAGGTTTTAGACTATGCAAATCATGGGGGTATCAGCTGCTTCTGCATGGAGCTTACCTAAAAAATCCATACAATGATCTGTGTAAACAAACAGAGTCACCATTTAAAAAGGCCTCCTAGGACAATCATGCCAGAAAGTCAAAGCTTCCACGCTGGGGTGGAGAGATCAGAAAGGCCCTAGGCTACAAACAATTGCTAGTTTATTATTGTCTGCATTGCGGTAGCCCCCACTGTGCTAGGTGCTGTACAGACACACAACAAAAGAGTCCCCTGCCCCAAAGAGCTTACGATATCAGTAAGCTAAGTGGTTTACATCGATCCCACTGTGACTGAGAGCAGCAAGACCTTAAATGTTTATATTCATTCGTATTTCCCTAGCCCCTTTGAGACCAAATGATCCCAAAGCTCTTAAAACTGTATACAGACAGTACCACGGAGATGCAGCTCCCTTTGGGAAAGGGAACAGCAGCCAATCAGTGCACAGCATGCCCCACAACAGCAAAGAGAAAGAGTCCTGGACAGGGGTCCCAGGCCACCCCTCTGCTCTTCAAAGAGATGCTGTGGGATCTTTAACTTCCAGGCAAGACATCAGATTTTCAGTCTCATTCATGTACTTGCATACAGTAAGCTCCCTGGAATTTGAGCTCCCTACGCTGGAATGGTCAAGGCCTGAGTCTGAACTCATGGCACCAGGAAATCGTATAATTTCCAAGTGGAGGCACAGGCCTCTAAGCAATCCCCTCCAACACAGACTGAGAACTTCCACGAGATTTCACCGTTTACTCAGAGCAAAAATGTCACCTAAATGCCCTTGCTCTACTATCTATAGGGTCTGATCCTATTAGTTGGATTACTGGTACACTGCCTTAGGTAGTGCCTGTTACCTGCATGAGCCGCCAAAACATGGCACCTTGAATCAGGATCACCCCCTTCAGTCTAACCACTGGAACGGGGGTGGGGCCAGAAGACAAAAGACTCACAAAACTTTATTCCTCTCCCACAACCTTTGCTGCTTCTCTTCTGCGGCTCTGCACCTATGCAGATCTGATTGCAGAAGCAGAGCCTGAGACTGTCTGCTCTTCAGGGCAAGGGGTGTCACTTTATATGTATGGACAGCACCTAGCACACTGTGGGCACTATTATAATATAAATAAGTGTCTGAGCCATGCTGGACCTGGGAGTTTCACCCACACTCCAATCTGCATTGCTACCCTTTTCATACTAATAAATCCACAGAACAGTAAGATCTGCCGGAAAGTCTCACTGTGGTGGAATTTAGCCAGCATTGCTTCCTAACCAATTCCTACTTACCGTATACGAATGCTGTCTCATGCAAATTAAAAAAAAAAAAATCTAGCGTACTCAGTGTAAGTGTCAAATTAATGAGGCCTGAACATTAAAGCCTTTTGGATGCAACTTTTTTTTTTAAACAACATGAATAGGCCCCCTTCTAGGGAAGAGGTATTTCCACAGAATGTGGATACATTTAAAATTCCAGAGAGGGAAGACACTTTCAAATCCCATAGCAAAAACTACACAAGATGTTTAGAACACTTCCCTCAGTGGGAGCTTCTAGCCCCAAGACAATATCAGTACAGTGCATCTCAAATTCTTAGCCTACTCATTGCTCTTGCAGATTTCCCCATCTTGCAAAACCCATGATTCACTCTTGTTAATTCACCTCACCTCAGTAGATTTAAGGTTTGCTATATTACCACAAGGGTTATTTAAACTAGAGAATTAGAGATGTCGGAGTTGGAACCATCCCATGAGGTCATCTAGTCTAGTGCAGAGTAGTTCAAGACCGTATTTGCTACCACTTCATCCACTCTAATCTAGACGTGCGGGGATTTTGCCAGCTTCCTTCTGAACCTATCCTGAAACCTAATGTACCTTTACCCCTAAGACGCTTCTGACAAAAAGGCATTTTCAACTTACTTGAGTTGTGAGCCTCTTCTAACTTCTCCGAGTCTTGTCGACTGAAAGGGATCCACCTCTCTCTAGAATCTATTACCTTGCAGTAAAACCAGTGAGGAACAACTGCCTCATATTTATTTGCAGTATCTGCCTCCACTACTTCAAAGGAACTGGATGAATTGGATGATGGAGAAGGTTCTGCCTGTTGCTGTTCCACAGCTGACATTGCACCGTCTAAACGAACAAACAGATGGAGACAGAATAAACACTGAATTTTTATTTTTAAAATGTCTTCAGTTATTTACTAACACTGGAAGGAGAAATACACATAGGCATAGCCCTCCCAAGAACTGCATATTTCTGTGACAATAAGGCAGACTGAATGGCAAACTGCTACAAATGAGAGACTGCCAGCTACAGAGATAACTTACTTGTTACAAACTTACATTTTGGATTAAGACAATAATATGTCAGACAGAGATGACAAGCCCCAGAACAGATAAGTCTGATACAATTTTGGCTCAACCGACTCCACCACAGAAAGTCTGAAAGATGAGGATTCCACAGTGGCTTTGCAATAAAATAGCTGCAGAAACAATAAGAGAACCTGTTAGAAAATAGCAAATGCAGCCACGAGTCTCATGAAAAACAACCAGGCAGCATACCTAGAACAACGCTCAGGAGTCTTGCCTAGAGAAAGATATTTTACAATGAGCCGGAGTTAATGCTTTAGGATTTGTCACTACGGTTCAGTTGCACTTCACACATCCCTGATTTCTGATACTTGTGCTGCTTGAGTTTTCTACTTTAGAAAGATAGTGATATTTCTCCATTAAACGTTTCAGGATTTAACAGCATGCGAAATCCAAAGGGGAAAACTTGCCTGCTGCTATAGCAAAAGTCTCATATACCTGAAAATCCACCTAGCCTTCCAATTTTATTCTACTTGCACTTCCAAATACACTGAAACACCTATTTTGACTTCACAAAAAGCATGACTACAAAAGTGATAATTGAAGTGGAAATAAATTAGTCAGGAAACTTATGTAACACTGGAGCACAGGAAACATAAGGGTATTAATAGTGATAGGAAAGGGGCCCAGAACAAGAGTCTGCCTGTACCCCAGAATTAACTGTTCTTATCTGATTGCTTATTTTCTTTACTTCCAAAGTGTATTTCCTTTAACTTTCTATAACCTCTTCCACTTGAGAATCTCAAAGGCATTTACAAACAGTTAGCTTGTTCTTGCAGCACCCTAGAAGCTAATTAAATGCTAAACACATTTTAAAGATGTGAAAACAGAGAGACAGAGGTTAAATGAGGTGTTCAAAACTACACAGCAAGTCGGTGACAGAGTTGGGGCTAGGATCCTGGTCTCCCAACACCCAGACCTTTACTTCAAAACTATTTTTCCTTATCACAGAAAAAAAAATCTCTATTTTTATTCTTTTAATTTGAAAAGACACCATGAGGTTCAATTTGGATCAAAATTCAGACCCCAGGCTTACAACTGGGTCCCCTCTTGTATAGAGTCACCTTTAGCGTCAGGTTGCAAAGATACACTTTTACAACACTCCTATTGTCTTAGGTTTTATATAAAATTAAAAATTCAACAAACTTTTTTTCTTTAACAAAAAGTGCAATGCTTGTAACCCAGATATTGCAACACTGTGCTACTGCATGAGAGTGAAACTGACTATAAATGCAGGTGAAGTTGACTACTCAGTTTGTATCCCTCTCCCTCTGGGACAGCAAACAGTCTAAACAAACAGCATAAATAATAAAAAGCCAAACCGATTTTCAAAATCCCCTCACAGATCTGACCCCTCATTTAAATTTTAACCAAACAAACCCTTCTAAAAAAGGTTCCAGTGGAAACAGCTGTTTTTGAACATGCACACTCCCCTGCAGTTTGGGAACCCCAAATCCTGCTGCAGTGAAACTGACTACATGATAAGGAAACCAACTTCATGGATTTCAGTGTCCCACTGAAAGAGACCCACAGATGAACACAGAGCATCAGCAGCGACAGGTGAATTACACTGGCAGAAATTATTTCCCTTATATATTCTAAGAAGCGATTCATGACATCCCTATGAACAAGTGATTTTTAAGTAGGAGTTGCAACATCACAGCACCCCTTTAAATATAGGATGTTCTCACAGATCTTGAGGCAAGAAGGGACCATTCATGATCATCTTCTAGTCTGACCTCCTACACATTGCAGGCCACAGAACCTCACCTACCCACTCCTGCAGTAAGCCCATAACCTCTGCCTGAATTACTGAAGTCCTTGAATTGTGATTTAAAGACTTCAAGTTACAGAGAATCCACCATTTACTCTAGCTCAAACCAGCAAGTGACCACTGCCCCACGCTGCAGAGTAAGGCATAGTCCCCCACCCAATTTCTGCCAATCTGACCCAAGGGGAAAATCCCTCCCTCACCCAAAATATGGTGATCAGTTAGACCCTGCACATGTGGGCAAGACCCATCAGCCAAATTCCCTAGGGCCTAAGGCAACCACCTCACTCACCCCAACCTCTAACATCTGACCACAAGTCCCATATAAATCAGTTTCCCAAATTTCAACAACTCCAACGGTGCCCAGCAGAAAAGAGGACCCATGTGAAAGGTCCCCGCTTCCTTCCCACACAGGTGTGGGTATGGGGAGGAGGGGGGTGTAGAGGGAAACAAAGCAAACCTGTACAACAACGGAGAGCTGGCACCCAGAGGTGGGCAGGGATGGTGTCCCTAGCCTCTTTTTGCCAAAAGCCGGGAATGGGTGATGGTGATGATTCCCTGTTCTGTTCACTCCCTCTGGGGCACCTGGTACTGGCCACTGTCAGAGGACAGGATCCTGGGCTAGAGGAACCTTGGGTCTGACCCAGTGTGGCCGTTCTTATTAAACTCCTCGGGCACCTGGGCAACTACTGCCCCCATCAGCACCCTGTCACAGGCAAATACTACCCCCTTTTTCTCCATCACTCTCTGCTAATTCCATCCATTTCCATCAAATGTCCCCCTTCCCCCTAGGCCCCGCTCCCCCCCATCACCCTGCCTCCAAGGCCCTTCCCCATCACTCCCCAGGCCCCCTCCTGGGCCCTTCCCCATCACTCCCCATTCCCCCAGGGCCCCGCTCCCCTCATCACCCCTCTGTCCCCGGGCCCTGCTCCCACTACTCGGCCTCTCACCCTCCCAGGGCCCTTTCCCCAGTCACTCCCCGGGGCCCTGCTCCCCATCACCCGATTCGGCCCCTCGCCCCCTCCAGGGCCCTTCCCCATCACTTCCCATTGCCCCCAGGGCCCGCTCCCATCACCCGCTCTCTCCCGGGCCCTGCTCCCCTCAACCCCGCTATACCCCATCGCCCCCCCCCAGGGCCCTTCCCCCCCATCCACCCCCGCTGCCTCATCACGACCACCCCGCTCCCGCCCCCCGCATCCCTCCCCTCCCCGGACCCCTCTCAACCCAGGGCCCGGCCCCTCCCGCACTGACCCCGCGGCCGCAGCGTCTCTCCCTCCGGCCGGGCGGCTCCGTCTGTCGGTGCGCGGCTGCCCCGGCCCGGGCCCACGAGCCCCCGGCGCTGCGGAGGCGGCGTGAACCCGCCCTCCCGGGGCGGGGCCCGGCCTGGCTCCTCCTCGGGCGCGGGGCGGGGGAGCAGGCCCGAGGGGGGACTAGGCCCGAGGGGGGCGGGGATGGGAGGCAGGTCCCCAAGGGGGGGAGACCCGAGGGGGGCGGGGATGGGAGGCAGGTCCCCAAGGGGGGGAAACCCGAGAGGGGCGGGGATGGGAGGCAGGCCCGGGGGGGGGCAGGCCAGCCCCAAAAGAGAAGAGGGTGTTTAGACGCCCCCAAGGGGGGGGTCTAGAGGGGGCAAAGGGCAGGTGGCTTCTGGCCCTGCCCCTCAGTGGTGCCCAGTGCCCCCGACACAGCCCTGGGGCCTGGCTCTGCCTCTGCCCTTCGACCTTGCTTGGGTTGGCCCCAAGGATGCATTTTTTTCAGGGTGGGGGGTTGCCCCTCACGGAGCCAGCTCTGTCCTCCAGTCTCCTTTAGTATCCATGAGCGGGGGGGGGGGGGGAAACGGGGGACAGCGGGGAAGGGGTGGGGGCTAGAGGGGTCAGGGGAGGAGAGAGTAGAGAAGGGGGACTAAAGAGAAGCGATGGGTACAGAGTAGGGACATGCAGGATCTGTTCTGCTAATCTAGTGCTGAGATAGCACCAGGCTGCTGTTTGCAAGAGCTCATGGAGAAGGGTCCATAGAAAACTGGAGGATGAGTAGGAAGGCCCTGGTCCCCAGCAGGATTTCATGTAAGTGTCACTCTTGGTTAAACACAGCTGAGAGAATCAGAAAGCCAGGAGGATGTGCGTGCGTGCGCGCACACATGAGTGAGCATATAGCACTGCTGGATCAGACAGTGAATGTTAATACAGCTGATGTCAGGGGGGATGATACAGATACTAGGAATACCTTGATTTAACTAGATAAAATATGTATTTCACTTATTCCTATTTATAAACATTTTAAATGCCTTTCCTATGCTTTGTGCACTCATCTCATAAAATAAAATATACAAGATAAAATATCAAGGATTGCATATATAAATAAATATCTACTCCACCAACCCTTGGCCAGCACCCCTCTCAAAAGAACTAGGGAAAAAGAGAGTAAAATACATATTGCAGAATTTTTGGCCTGTGTATAGAACATTATAAAAATAATATAAATGTATTTCCCAGCTGTTCCATTTCATATCAGCTGGCATGAAACTTCTCTGTCAGCTATCCAATCATTTAAACACAGTTTTTGGGGAAAATACTTCCTTGGGGCTGAGGTGAGAGAGTTTGTATATTTTCATTTTTACATACTGTAAAGCTGCCCTAGTTTTATTTGTAAATGCCAATGGTTAAACTGCTATGTCTAGTACATAGCAGCAAAACACACTCTTACTAAATGTAAATTCTAAACTAACAGCCACACATCATGACATTCAAATACTGTGGTTTCCATATGAAATGTAATTTGGCCCTCTCTTGTGCCACACATATCCAGAGGGAGCAGGCCAGTCTGAGAATACAAAAAGGTTGTTTACACATTGCCTGGCTGTAAGCACAACCTAGTGATCACATATTCAAACCAAGACACTCAAGGCCCTGAATAATCGACCTCACTGGGACACCATGCAAAGGAAAACAATCATTTCATCTTGGAGGCTGCCAATTTATTATAAAATGAGGCTCTAGGCTGCTGCAGTTGAGCCAGAACAGTTAATCCTTCCTGCATCACACAGTACTGTACCTTCGGCTGCTGATTCTGCTGGCTTGCTCAGCTGATTGGTAGAATGAGAAATACAATCCCTTTGTGGGGGCAAACACTCTGCTCTTTCTGGTTTGGTGCTGGGTCCCCTGTCCCCATCTCCTGCCTTTGCCTGTATTCACTCACCAACAATAGGAGAAAAGAGAAGCCATTCACTGCATACCAGCTGCTGTGTTGCAGCATAGCTAGTACAGAGAGGGCCACATGAAAGGGTTGTAGCCCTGTGTGCAATATAGATCAGTGGGGCATGTTAGGCACTCACCAGGACCACGTGTGGCCCAGAGATGTGCTTTGGGCGGACTGGCTTTATAGCATGCTGCTTTTTACATTTGTGAGGAAACTGCGTTCATGAAAGTGAGTGATGAATAGCACTGGTTAGAATCATGCATAGCAGAAGGAAGGTGCAGTGTAAGATCCTACCACACAACTTTGCCAGTGCATATTAATCCTGATCCTCAGCACCTCCTCCTGTTCCAGTCTAGGGATCTGCACACATACCCACAGTGGGTACGTGTAGCAGGTGGCATGGATTAATTCAAAAGGTGCCTGCCAGCCCAAGCTTTTGAAGCCAAAGCAATTTAGGAGATCATAGCAAAGCTTGATTTTGGGGTTTCAGCTAGTCACTTTGCTCATGGCATAGATTGTGTTCATACAACCAATCTGCATGGCAGCCTCACAGGGTACCATGCTCTATATGCCAACTGCCTACAACCTCCAAAGCAAATGAGCACTTCAGAGAGTGATCTCCAATCAATGCCATAAGACATTTCTTTAACTTTTATTTTTCAAAGTCTCTTGCATGCATTGTGGCTTATCAATACAACCTAGTGGCTTAAAATGAATAGGATTGTGCATATTTCTAAACAAATGGTGCTTTCTGAAACAAAGTAAAGTGGAAGGGTTTTGTCTTTGTAGAGAGACTCAAAGTGCTTTTTACTTGAGTTTCTATTTTCAAGAGTGGATTTATGAGACACGCTTGTTGTATGGGTGGCAAAGGCACCATCACTGTAGAGATTCATGTAGATTAGTAGCCCATTCTGGCCTTGCTGGCTGTGGGTTTAACAGCAGCACTCGACTGAGTGTTCCACTATTTGAATTCCTTGTGATAACGATTGTACATTTCCATACGGTCTTACATTTAGAAGAATCACAAAGTGCCTTACAAACACATACACAGAGATCACTTAACTTATCTCTGTTGTGCAACATGACAGAGTGCACTCAAATAGTTTTAAGGCAAGAAATGAAGAATAAAGTCCGGTTGAACTGAAGAGGAATTTAAGACAGCAGACTATAATTACCAGAGTAGGACAAGGACACAGGGGATAATTCTTTTGAAAAGTGCTATGGAAGGACCACAGTTTTACATTTTGTCTGAAAGACAGATAGCTACCTCCAATAGCACAGTACTCCTATTTTCTGTGGGCCATTCATTCAATATCCAAAAGCACCTTCTGTTGTACCATCACTGCCAATTTGGTGTATTCCTCACAGGTCTCCTATCCAAGTGCTGACCCAGTTTGACCCCACTTAGTTTGTGAGAGTTGTGGATGCTAGAAACTGCAGTAGGGATTTAGGCAGGCAGAATGTCATTATATCAATTGGAATTTTCTACAGGTCAGAAAACAGAAGGGAATGCCTTAATCTGCACCAGAGCTGTCAGTTGTCCACCTTCCACTATAACAAATGAAAGCTGCCAGCTGGCCGATGGATAAAGGCATGCTGCTATTTGGCTAAGAGTGTAATCTACCAATAATGCCTTTCCACAGAGCTGTTCAGTAACTAAGCTTGCTGAAAGGATAAACTAACATTTCAGCCCTTTTTTTAAACAGGACATTTTCATTCCCCTTACCTGTGTTTCAGTATGAATACTACACTCCTCCTCCTCCTCCAAACCTTTCCACTGAATTTTGTAAAGTCACACGCGGTGGGTTACAAACCCTAGAAAAGGGCACCCTCTTCTAAAAGGCTAGCCAATATCTATTCAGCCACATTCACACAGGCAATTACAACCAATATTGGTTTGCAGGCCACATTACCTATCATTTTTGTTGGTGGTTCAGCCTTTTAATTTAAAAAAGAAAAAGCCTCCTCTGACTTTGACTCCCAAATACGAGGCACATTCTTGGACTGGTCCCTCAGAATGTATAGACAGGGGTCGGCAACCTTTCAGAAGTGGTGTGCCAAGTCTTCATTTATTCACTCAAATTTACGGTTTCGCATGCCAGTAATACATTTTAACGTTTTTACAAGGTCTCTTTCTATAAGTCTATAATATAACTAAAGTATTGTTATATGTAAAATAAATAAGGTTTTTTAAATGTTTAAGAAGCTTCTTTTAAAATTAAATTAAAATGTAGAGCCCCCCCCCCCCGGACCAGTGGCCATCACCTGGGCAGTGTGAGTGCCACTGAAAATCAGCTTGCATGCTGCCTTCAGCACGCATGCCATAGGTTGCCTACCCCAGTATAGACTGATGTCATTCTTGCCCCGTGTCAGCAGTAGTAAACCTTTGTCCCAGTCCAGAGAACCATGGATTATAAAGCAGATGAATGTGCATGTTGTTTTTCAGCACTGGCTCACAACATTGTTATGTTATCTATTCGCTGGTGAGGTAGTCCAGGATTGCTCTATGATCCTCTGTGTTATCAGAAATCTTCAGTTAAAGCTGACTGGTGACTAACAGTTGCATACCACATGAGAGAATTCTGGAAATCACTATTAAAGAAATTGGACTGTAGGAGGCACATCAATTTTGTTCTTAATGTGGCTTTTAATAAAAGGAAACCAGAAGCTAAAGAGTAAGTTCAGTGAATCTCAAATTCTTACTGAATCTAATCACAGCTTCATTTCGTCACTTACCTGTAAATAAGTAACTGCTATAGAGCTTACACTTAGAATACAGTATCCTCAGAGAAAAGCAGCACAAAGGCTGAGGTGCAGCTACAATTCTAAAAACCCTCTATGCCTATTCTTGAGAAACAATCCAGTCTTATTTCCATAACTGTGTATGCATTTCAGAGCTATAACTTCATGCACCAAGTGCTTTCACTTGGATTCAGATGAATAAGGATGGCCCTCCATTCGGCAAAGCAAGTCATCATATGTTTCAGTTCCATTTACTTTAATGAGACTTAAGCAGATGGTTTAAGCATGTATTTATAAGAGATATACCTATCTCCTAGAACTGGAAGGGACCTTGAAAGGTCATCAAGTCCAGCCTCCTACCTTCACTAGCAGGACCAAGTACTGATTTTTGCCTCAGATCCCTAAGTGGCCCCCTCAAAGATTGAACTTACAACCCTGGGTTTAGCAGGCCAATGCTCAAACCACTGAGCTATCCCTATTCAGTAAAGCACAAACATCTGCTTAGGTACTATACTGAATTGGGGCCTAACAAAAGCAAAAAAACAAAAGCTGAACTCGGAGGATACACAAGGCTCTGAGAGAGCGAGGCTTCCTCTCCCATCACTAAGCTTAACTCCATTTAAAATAATCATAACACAAGAAATCCTCTGTCCATTTCTTGTTCACTCATCTCCAGGTTCAAATCATTCTGAAAAAAAGAGAAGTGTTCTCCCTCCTGATATGCCTACCAATTCTGTATCACTCCTCTTTCAGGCACTGTTCAGAGTGAGCCTTTTTGCAGCACAGGCACAAGGGTACAGAGTGGCAGGAGATGAGACTGACTTTGCAAGTCTCTTGGATTTGCACTCCCTGACTTCTTGATGAGTTTAGGGTCCTGTTCCATGTTGTCATCACCATGATGTCATCACCTTGAAAAGCAGTTTCAAAGTGTTCGCTAGCACTAAGTAACTTAATGTGCACTTCTGTTTTCTAGCTAGTCATAAGCCAGTATGTTTTAGAGCCCAGGATGTCTTCACCATGCTTCTGCACTTGAGAAACTCAGAGACTAATATCTTTCCCCCAATTAAAAAAACCTAAATAACACATGAAAAGGGAGTGATTAGAGCACAGCACTGGGAGTTGGGATTCTTTGGGATCTATTCAAATTGTGCCCCAGCTCCCTGAGCCCTCTGCAAGCTTAAATAATGATAATATTCACCTTCCTCACAGGAGGCACTTGTGAAGATTAATGTTGATAAGACACAAATGCCACACATTGTTAGTCTAAGCTGCATAACTCAATGAAGCAGGTAGTCTTATGTCCAATGAGGACTTTTATTTTGAAAATCATTTTTAGGGGACATTTCAGCAGGTGTGCATAACCCTTTTTGTAAGGTGAGTGTTAACACACAGGACAGGGAGGAATTCACTGCAAAGAAAACAATGTTGTGCTGAACAGCCCACATGGCATAACTCCACAGTGTAGATGGCTGGTGCTCAGGAGAACATGGTCAAGCCCACAGTTAATTTAACAAAGTCAGAATGGTGCAAGATGCACAGGCAAAAGCTCAGACCTAAGAAGAAGTATAATGCCACCATCTTAAATCCTTATTAGTCACAAGAAGTTTCAACTCAGCCTTAACTCTTCATTTCTTTTGAAAGAGCAGCAAAGAGTCCTGTGGCACCTTATAGACTAGCATGAGCTTTCATGGGTGAATACCCACTTTGTCGGATTCTTTTGAGTGGTTGATATAATTAGTGTTTAATTAGCTGATGGAAGAGAGCTTTTAAAGGCTATGGTCAGAGGGAACAAAAGTTATCGTTAGTGATTATCTTTGAGAACTCATGGAGGACAGATGACGTCCCAGAGGGTGAAAGGGCAACATAATACTACCTTTAAAAAAGGGAACAAAAGAGGCCCTGGGGAATTCTAGGCCAGTCAGCTTAACTTTGATACCTGGAAAGATACTGGAACAAATTATTAAACAACCAGTTTATAAGGATAACAGTCAGCATGGATATGCCAAACAAAAGTATGCTACCCCCCATCTAATTTCCTTCTTTAACAGGCTTACTGGCCTAATGGATAAGCAATATAGGTGATACCTTGATTTTAGTAAAGCTTTCGACACAGTCCCCCCATGACATTCTCATAATGAAGTTAGGGAAATGTGGTCTAGGTGAAATTACCATAAGGTAGGTATATAACTGATTGAAAGTCCATACTCAAAGAGTAGTTATCATACTGGAATAAGCTTCCGAGGGACACTGTGGAATCCCCGTCACTGGAGATTTTTAAGTACAGGTTAGGCAAACACCTGTCAAGTCTAGGTTTACTTGGTCCTGCCTCAGCGCAGGGGCTGGACTTGATGACCTCGAGGTCCCTTCCATCCCTACATTTCTGTGAAAAGTTGCTTGGCAAAGTTACATTAATTTACATAAGTCACTAGCCTGTTCTGACCATTTTACTTCTAGTGAGGAGGCTGCAGGTTCCTCAGCCTGTACAATGACTGCGCTACCCTAGGTCACCAGAGAATCTGAGGAAAAGGAGTTAAGCTGTGCTGTTAATTTTGTAAGGTTACAGCAAATGGAGTATTTTTCTGGTACAATTTTTGTCTAGCTAACTTCATCTTAGCAAAGAAGCCTTTTCCTACCTGGAACTTTTGTACCGATACTCATGTCCCCTTTCAAAAACAAAGTTTCTGCTAAATCTTAGATTTCTTTTGTGAGCCTGAAGCAGTAATTTCTGGGAAAATTTTAAGCACATTATAGAGATGCAGCTAGGACCCAACAACAACTGCACTAAGGATTTAACATTCCTAGCACCAGGGTATTTAAACTGTGCAGTAAATGAAAGGAGCACAAATTCCCAGAACAAATAGGTGTTTCTCTCTCTGCTCCTCCAGGGAAAATAACTAACTATGACAGCAATGGTAGTTCCTTGGCAAACTTCTTACACATTATATAAAGAAATATTCTGCCATGAAGCATGCAGGTTAGAGGAAGTGCTAGTGTAACCCACACACCTTCTGGGTGTGATGTTCTGTCCTATCTAGTGGCACCAAGACCACTTGGAGAGAGATAAAATGAGTCTGCTCTACAGCCTTAGCTAACAGCCAGTTGGCTTTTAGCTCATGCAGTAAGCTTCAAAGGTCCCAGATTCGATCCTGCCCAGCGACTGGGGTCTGTTGGTGTTACACTAGGATAACATTAATTCTCAGAAGCACTGGTAGCATCAACCATTGTTTAATTCATGAATGATGTACCATTACTTCTTGCAGACATTCAGTCCTTGTAACCAGATCCTTCCCCCCACCCCCTCATATTAGCATAGAGCTGGAGGCTGCTTAAAATATAGTGACGAACTAGAGCATAGCTTCTGCTCTTTGGAATCAGATTCAACTTTATATCCCAAACAGCGTTAGCTAGGCCTGGTTGGTCTCTGCCTGATAGGAGGCATTGATTGCTATTAAACACGGTCCTCCAATCCAAAACATTTATTGGCCCGGACTGATTACTCTGCTCTTCTGAATTAGCCCAGAGTACATTTTCTAGACTGCCAACCACATGCATGATTATGAGGATGGATCCGAACGCTTGGAGAGGTGAGCTGATTCCAGCAGAATTCAGGTGCACTAAGGATGTAGAATCTGCAGACATACATCTTCCACTGCACTGACTGGCAGCACAGAGAATGCCAGGCTGGATGGCTTCAGGAAAATGGGGTCATTATTCCAGGAGCAAAAGGCTAACGGGTTCACATAACTGGTCTGCTCCAAGCCATCTCAAAAGTAGCACCAACCTCCTTTCAACATCATGAATATCACTATTTCCATGTCACTTGCTGCCTTGTCTTATGAGGATCTGCTGCAAGGACAGAATTCCAGGTATGGTGCTTTGGTTACAACAGGTTCCATTTATAGTTTCACACAAACTTTAAAGAAAGTCACTTCCAACTTCTTATCAGTACAAAATTATTTTTAAAACTTGCCAGTTTCTCTTATCATACACAGTAATGACTACTTAATTTCAGATGTGGTAGCCCCCCGGTTAAAGGCAGATGTTTTACCTCTCCCCTCCACAGTGCACTGTACAGAACCACCAGTTATGCAGATTATAGTGAAATACAAAACTGCATTATGTGAAAGGACATTACAATTCAAAAGTGGATTTTTACCCCAATTTGCCATGAAAAATAATTTCCAAATGTTTCACTTGCTAGGATCATGCCGCCATCTCTCATTTGCACCACTGCCTTTTTAGAGGCGGAATTCAAAAGCTCCCAATTGTGTTCCTTATTACCGCTTCCCCACATAAAACATCACTGAATAGCTCTTCACTATATAGAAGAAAACAGTGTGAAGTTGCCATATTGATTCGTTGCTAATATGGTCTCTTCCACCAGTATTTCAAGACAGTACTACAGCGTGCACCAAAAAGACACAGAACAATACACATCAATCTCAATGACTAGAGTGATGAAGCTGTAAATAATAGCCAAGAATAGTAGTCCAAGAGCCTGAAGTCCTGTTTTACTTGCTGTGTGTTACAATGCCTTTGTAACTAACAGAAATTCCAGCTGTTTAAGAAGCCATGGGGCAGCAGGTGGCATCTACAGACACACATTTGGCCTAGTACAGAAAAGTCTGTTCCATACAATGGTTTCCTCTCCTGCTGATGAAAAGCACGTAGACACCCACAGAGGCAAAAGCACTTTGTTTGGCAATGTCAGAATTCCATAGTTGTCTGTACATTCATTGGCCTGGAATAACAACCTGAAAATTCAGGACTGATGTTTCAATCCTTCCTTCATTCGTCCACAGCCAAGTTATCATTTGTTGGGTTTAAAAAAAAATTAAAGTATAGTCAGACTTTATTGCTTTTCATGGTCAACAGTAGTTAGAAGCAGGCTGAAAATTAAGCCTAACCAGAGCGCTTTTGGATGTCCATAGCAGGCCTTGAGTTGTTACCATCGGTCTTTCACAATCCCTTTTTTTCCAGTTTTTCCAGTATGGCCTGGATTCTATGAACAGCCTCCTTCCTAGCCTGTCGAACATTGTCCTGGCCATGAGTCTCTATGGAATCCAGTTCCAACAGCTCCTTGGTCAGCATTTCCTCCAGAAGCCGGTATGCTTTGTCTGTCTTTTTTCCTACAAATTCATCCACTTCTTGCTCCAACTGCTCAACCTCCTCCATAACTTGCATAACTCTTTGAATCCCTGGCTGAATTCCCAGGGAGTTTGACAAAGGCTGGTCGCTGGGTTTAAAACCTGCATCCTGGTTCAAAGGTGGTTTCCTAGGTACATTATTATACATTTGGGGCTGTGCGCAGTACTGCACTTTGGAATTGAAATGGGATGGTTTGGTGTTGAATTGAGTTGACTTATGATCATTCATAGTCCCAGAGGGCTGCTGATTGACTTCTGGAAAGTAGTTGTTGTGGTTTGCTCCTTGGTCTGGTTTGTCATAAGTAGCATCCTAAATCAGAAACAAGCAGAGGTTTCAAAATGTGTTTCCTTCAACACCAGTTTTCTTATCCCACATCCTGCATCAAAGAGGGAATGCAAGCAGATCTCTGAGCAACAGGGCCAGTCTGCCTCCCTGCTCATTTGGAAGATGTGCATGCCCAGGATGGCAGTGCAAAAAGGGTTCAGGCAATGGAAGTTACTAAGGATGAGGCCTGCACTTTGAGACTGTCATCCATCATGATGTCATAATATACAGTGACCTAATAACATGAAACTCACATACCTTTCTTACATAAGCATTGCTGCCCATAAACAAGCCCAAAAAGGAATGCTCAAAGACAGCTAGTGCTCAAGTCTTTGACCTATTTAAGAACAAACTAGTTAGAGGAACCACACCTGGTTCACAAAACTCTGTCTGCAGAATGACAATGCGACAGCTGTGAAATAGCCCATAGTCGGGTCAGGATTATGCTGCTACAGCTATGTTTAACAATGATATTTGCTAGCAGGATTCTAGCACAATTCCTCTGATAAGTGTGGATGTATTTCAGAGGATCTTGAGAGATACTCTGTTTCCAGGGAGCGTATTACACAATTTTATAACTATTCTCAGATGACAAATTCATGGCCATGCTATTCCAAAAAAATCCACATTAGAACCTTGCTAGCAAGTACTTTGTCAACATAGTTGTACCTTCCAGAGATCTGATCCTGGTGTGGCCAGGGCCTCTAACTGTAAAGAGGAGAATGGTGAGACTAGGAAGGAACAGAATCTGTTATTCTCACAACATTATTTTTTAGCGAAGTCTCTAGTAAAGGATTCCTGTGCCCAGGAGTTCACTTGGGACAGGAACACAGCAATTGCGTGTGGATCAGGACAGGTCCTTCTAGCCCAGTCTCCTGGCTCTCAGTGACCAGTACCAGATGCTTCAGAGGAAGATGCAAGAAACCCTGCAGCAGGCAGATATGGGATAATCTGCCCCCCATAAAGGTCTCATCCTAATCCCTGCTAATGAGAGACTGTTTTAAGACCTGGAGCATGAGATCTGATATCCCCCCTCCAATACCTCCTTTTAGTTTTTTGCATTAAGTATAACTCTGAATATTCTTTATGGATATTTAAGTTAATGGATCTAAAAGATGATTATGAGAATTCCTAGTTTTTATTAGTTTGTTTCTATGTAGTATGAACCCATTACTTTAACAGAGGGTGAAAAGGTGGAAGCACTTCAAAGAGATGAAAAATACATGTTTTTCAGGGAGGCAGTGTAATCTAGTGGTGTGATCACAGACCGGCAGTCAGAGAGCTCATCCTGACTGACGGACTCACTCTACAATTATTTAGCATTGTACAGCATTCTGAGGTTGTAAAAGCAGTACGTAAATCCCAAACAGTATTGGATTTCCAAGCAAGATCTCTTCTTCCCTGCACCAGCAGGAGCTAGAAGCACTGTAAAAGCAGCAGGCTTAGCTTCTGGGGACGGGGTTTTTGCACTGCTGTGCAGTGGCCCACACGGCTGAGTTAAGATAGGTACCAGTAAGTGTCAAAGAATCTTGAAAGCATTAAATCTTTACCTTTGTATCATGAGCTGGAGGATGAGGAGAAGGAGCTCCATTGCCAGACCAGGATGGAGATGATTCTGAAATAAATGAACTTCCTTGGGGTGTCGAAGCAGCAGGCCAGGCGTAACGTGGCTGCATTCCATAGATGCCAGAGGAAGCCCACGATTCATCCTGAGGTCTTGGTTGTGGTGGTGGCCCTTGCTGTGGAATGCCAGGGTTGGTATCCCCTCCATATGGATAGTGCGGGACAGGCATACCTGGGGTCTGCAGGAAGAGGGAAATGAAGGTAGTACCTTCAAAGTCATGTTCACTCAGCCATTGAAAATACATGTTGACGTGCTTCTCCACTCCTACTAAACACTCCTTGTTAAGAGCCACAAAGACCAGCTACCTTTGCTCTGACATGTCAGCCTATTAATTCTGAGTCCTAGGCCGAGGGAGTGGTTACACATCTTTATAAGAGTGGGCATGGTTGGCTCTCTTGGCCATTTATGTAGTTTAGCTGCAGTCTAAGTCAGCACAGTGTCAGTCAAAATACTAGGCTGTGTTGCAAGAGATGAGAGACCTGGGGCATGAGATGAGCCTTGGGATAAACATTTCCCATGCTGGAGCCAGGAGCAGCAGCTAAGTAGTGCACTTCTAGGGCTCAGACCTGAATGGCTGGTAGCTGGAGGGGCAGGCTGCCCTTAGGCAAGCATATGCCAACCTTTGCTCCAGAAGGGCTATATCCAATACTGAGCTGGGTTGTACTCACACCACCTCCAAGCATATTCCCAAAGGAAGCAGGTATTTCTTGTACTAGCTTCCTTACCAGTGGTGGGGAGTATCCTGGGGCCTGCCTCCTGAGAGAGGGACCTTCCGGGGGGCAGTCTGGTGGGGGATAATGCCAATGCGAGGCTGGCGATGGCGGTCGGTACATGCTCAGAGATTCTGCTGGGTAGGAGGCCCGAGGGTGCCCAGAAGAATAGTAGGTGTTTGACTGTGGCAGATTAGCATAGTGTGGAGCAGCTCCAGGGGCGCCATAGGCTCCATTTGTGTAGGGAGACTCCAGTCCCTGAAAAACAAGCAGAGAACATATTTGAGAGATGGACACGGATTGAATGTGAGAGGGGCTGCAAGCACTTTGGAGGACAGGATTAGAATGCCAATTTGTCAAGATCACTTTGAAAACTGGTCTGAACTAAGTAAGATAAAATTCAATGTAGAGAAGTGCAAAGGACTGCACCTAGAAAGGAAAAAATGAAATGCAGAAATACAAGACGGGGAATAAAGGAAAGGACAAGGAAAGGTTGAAACAACTGGGCGTATTTCATTTTGAGCAGGCTGAGGGAGGATATGCTGTCTTCAGATATGTGAAAGGCCATTACGAAGAGGACAACACACAATTGTTTTCCATGTCCATCAAGGGAAGGACAAGAAGTAATCGGCTTAATTAGCAGCAAGGGAGATGCAGGTTGGATATTAGGAAAACATTTCTAACCAAGTATTACGTACTAGAATAGGTTGAAAGGGAGGTTGTGGAATCCCCATCATTGTCTAACCTGTCCTTAAACTCCCAACCCCCTGTCTAGGTATACTTAAATCCTGCCCCAGAAAGACAGGAGGCTGGGGGGATAGATCATTAGACAACTTCCTGAGGGCCCTTCCAGCCCTCCATTTCTGTGATTCTATGAGTGGCCAAAGGCTCTAAGGTCTCGAATAGGAGCGGCAACAGAGCTGTGTAGGCGAAGAGTAGAATAGGTTTTAGGCAACTGTAAAATAGGAATTTTCGTCTCAAATCAGGAAATTCAGAGTTATGGTTTCCATAGCAACTGTGCACAAACCAGTATGGAATATTAATATTGTTGCTGTGGGAACCATAATTCTTTCCTCACTTGAGTGATTAAAGTTTTACCATTAAAGTAGGAGAAGGGGTTTGCATTTGAAAATTAGTGGGTTGGGGGGAAAAAAAAAATCTAGGGTAGAAATTTAATTGTCTTCCTCTTAGCATGTCTTATTATCAAAAATTACAGAGACTCCAACGAGAGGCTGACAAGAATGCTTTACAAATATTAAGCCTCTCCACCATCCCAGTAAGGCAGGTCAACACTATTTAACTGTCGGGTGCTGCTCAGCACACTACTTCTGGTCCCTAGCTTGTGCCCCAGTATACTGATTAGCCCTCTACAAGCTTATCCACATAACTGTTTCTGGTACTCCATGGCCCTAGAATCCCTGGAAAAGGTTGATTTCTATCACCCTGACAACCAAAGAGGTCAATTCCTTTCCATTTCAACAGACCCTGATGACAGAATACCCCTTAGCACCAACAGCCCTCTTCCCTCCGCAACCCCCTCTCTAGTATAAAGGCAGGGATCATGAGAACAACACTTACAGTCATTGAAGGATTTCCAACTACTACCCCACATCCTGATTCCCTGAACAACCACCACCTCTCCACATATTTATCAGTTTCAAAAAAGCTCCACACGGCTTTCCAATTTTTGCTTCCACTTCCTGGTTGAACTGGCCATCAGCACTGATTGTCTATCTCAGAAGCACACTTGTTTGTCATGCTGTATTGTCATGTCAATCACAGAAGCACCATGATTACTGACTCCCCATATTTGACACTGATATTGGATTTGGAAAAATAAGGAGATTCACATAAGAACCAAGATAAAGTTATACAATGTCATTGTGATACTCACAAGGTTATATTCTTCAGAAACTTGGCAACAGGCACTTTAATGCATTACATAAGAGATGCTTACAGAGAGTACTTCGTGTCCACTGGTGGGATAAAGTAAGTAATGCTGATGTGTTACAAAGGACTGGCCAACGGACAGTAGGGACAATGATTTGAGAAATAAGGCTGAAGGTGTTTGGGTATGTTGTACAGATGTGAAAAGACACGGGCTGTCAAGCAATGGAAAAAATTAATCGCGATTAATCGCATGATTAAACAATAGAATACCACTTATTTAAATATTTTTGGATGTTTTCTACATTTTCAAATATATTGATTTCAATTACAACACAGAATTCAAAGTGTACAGTGCTCACTTTATATTTATTTTTGATTACAAGTGTTTGCACTGTAAAAAACAAAAATAGTATTTATCAATTCACCTAATACAAGTACTGTAGTGCAATCTCTTTATCATGAAAGTTGAGCTTACAAATGTAGAATTATGTACCAAAAAACACTGCATTCAAAAATAAAACAATGTAAAATTTTAGAGCCTGCAAGTCCATTCAGTCCTACTTCTTGTTCAGCCGATCGCTCAAACAAGTTTGAGATAATGCTGCCTGTTTCTTGTTTACAATGTAACCTGAAAGTGAGAACAGTGTTCTCATGGCACTGTTGTAGGCAGCGTTTCAAGATATTTACATGCCAGATGCGCTAAAGATTCACATGTCCCTTCATGCTTCAACCACCATTCCAGGGGCCATACCTCCATGCTGATGACGGGTTCTGCTTGATAACAATCCGAGCAGTGCGGACCAACGCATGTTCATTTTCATCATCTGAGTCAGATGCCACCAGCAGAAGGTTGATTCTCTTTTTTGGTGGTTCAGGTTCTGTAGTTTCTATATCGGAGTGCTGCTCTTTTAAGACTTCTGAAAGCATGCTCCACACCTCATCCCTCTCAGATTTTGGAAGGCGCTTCCGATTCTTATACCTTGGGTTAAGTGACGTAACTATCTTTAGAAATCTCACATTGGTACCTTCTTTGCGTTTGGTCAAATCTGCAGTGAAAGTGTTCTTAAAATGAACAACATGTGCTGGGTCATCATCTGAGACCGCTATAACATGAAATATATGGCAGAAAGTGGGTAAAACAGAGCAGGTGACATACAATTCTCTCCCAAGGAGTTCAGTCACAAATTTAATTAATGCATTATTTTTTTAACACACGTCAGCATGAAAGCATGTCCTCTGGAATGGTGGCCAAAGCATGAAAGGTCATACAAATGTTTAGCATATCTGGCACGTAAATACCTTGCAATGCTGGCTGCAAAAGTGCAATGCAAATGCCTGTTCTCACTTTCTGGTGAGATTGTAAAGAAGAAGAGGGCAGCATTATCTCCTGTAAATGTAAACAAATGTGTTTGTTTTAGCGATTGGCTGAACAAGAAGTAGGACTGAGTAGACTTGTAGGCTCTGAAGTTTTACATTGTTTTATTTTTGAGTGCAATTATGTAACAAAAAAAATCTACATTTGTAAATTGCACTTTCACGATAAAGAGATTGCACTATAGTATTAGTATGAGGTGATTTAAATTTTTACAGTGCAAATATTTGTAATCAAAAATATACACTTTGATTTCAATTACAACACAGAATACAATATATACGAAAATGTAGAAAAACATCCAAAATATTTAATAAATTTCAATTGGTATTCTATTGTTTAACAGTGCGATTAAAACTGCAATTAATCTTTTTAATCAAGATTAATTTTTTTGAGTTAATCGTGTGAGTTAACTTTGATTGACAACCCTAGAAAAAAAAACCATATTCCCAGATAAACCCTTGACTGAACACCACTTGGTGGAAGATGGAAAAAGAGGACAGCAGATGACATAGAAGAAAACTATTGACATAGATGTTGCTCTCATAGAACAGACTACAATGGAGCAAGAAATGTTGCAACCCTGGGTTGCCTCATGTGTCACAGGGATGAGAGCATCTAAGCCAATCCCCATCCCTCCATCTACAGTGCAGCACATGCTCAGGGCTGCGGTAAGCTATGTGACCATGTGTGCAAGCTGCCCAGTTTCTCTTCAGGAAGTGCATTTGTTGTCCTTGAAGTCATAATCCCACTCCCTGCTTTTCCAGCCCTACATTTCTCCCTCACAGGACATTCTGGAGGCCTTACCAGTGTTGAGCACTGAGCATGCTCCTTTATGGCCAGGAAGTACTCTGCCAAGGACACAGCCTTACTCCCAGTGTCTGGCCTGTTTCTCCTAACCCATGTCTGAACATCATGTGGGAGGATCTCCAGGAACTGCTCTATGATTAGCATGTCAGCAATCAGTGCTGCACTCTTGCTTTCGGGCTGGATCCATTTGTGGCACAGCTCAGATAATTGAGTGTAAGCCTCCTGGGGTCCCTCTGCCTCCTGGAATCTGAACTCCCTAAACCTGTACTGACACATTTCTGCATAGTCCTCAGCCTCACTTACATCACTGCAATGAGTCTCTTGAACTTGCCTTGGGAGACACAGACTCATACATAGGGGCCACTGGTCTTGCAGCCACCGATACACCCTCTGAATGTGTATCCAGAATGAGCACGATGACTCTGTGTGGTCTGGAGAAGTTACGTGAGGGGGGAGTGCTTCTCCAGGTCTGACCTGGGAGCTCAGAGACAACTTGTTAGCTCTCTTTTCCAACTCCAGGAGAAATTGCTGAAATTTTGTTTCTGCCTCCTCACACCTTTTCTCTGCCTCCTTGCGCCTCCTCTCCCCTTCCAGAAGCTGGAGGAGGAGCCACTTCACCAGATCATCTCTTTCCTGAGAGTCTGTATCCTGTTTTGAGTGTGGGCAAGCAGCTGCAACACCCTGGATCAGACTGTCTCCTCCAACATGCCTATCTAAATGCAGTGGAGAGGATTCAAAACCTTTCAGCGAGTCTTCTCCTTCCATCACCACCACCTCTTCTTCTGGCTGCGGAGCTGTGGCCATGTCCCTCTCCAGTGGATGATCTTATTCCATCATCACTACTTCCCCCTGTCATGGACAGTCTCCCTGCTTTACCTCTTCCAAGTGCAGCAGGTGCTGTGCTGCAGCACCTTCCAACTTGCCTTTGCTCTTCAGCCCTGCATCCTCAAGTACACATCTCTCTCAGCTAGCTGTTTTGGGGGGCACCTTCCCCCTCAATCTGACATTTTTCCTATAGTAATTGTGTATTTTCTCTTGCCCAGAGAAAGGGGATGGTACACTCTGCCTTCAGCTGTTATATGTAAGTTTCTTTCAGCCCTCAAAATGGGCTGTCTTAGCTTCAGGTTTCTCTGACCCAAATTAGAGTTTTGGCAACTTGTAGCTGTTTTTGGAGTGCCCACAGTTAGTGGTCACAGGGGCCTTTAAAATCATGAGGCTCCCAGCAGGCTTGAAATCTCTCCCTGGTCTTAATACATACATCTTGGTCAGATGCAACATGCATATGTAATAATGGTGGTCAGTGACACACACCAAGGCTCTTAGCAACGGAGCATAGGAAGCAATGACAGAGGGAATGGAATGCAGCGACATCCTCACGACCGTTGGAGAGGGTCAGTTTTGTTCTGACCAGGTATGCTGGTAGAAGAGTCTGGTGTAGGACTGAGATGTGGGAGGCTAAAGTTGCTGTCTGTGGAAAAGCAGTGTTTATAACCTAACCCCTCTCTGTGCCTAAAGCTGCTACACTGAAAAGAGCATTTGTTAGTTTTGTCTCATCTTCACAGTATATTTCGTCTTTAGAGGAAGAGAGGGCCACAGCGGTCACAGCAATAGAACTTTAAGAAGTTGCTGACTTTATAATGGTTACATTCTCAAGAGAAATATTTGAATAAATTAAGATAATTTTGGACGGGAGAATAAATTAACAACCTTAACTATGCATTAGCAAAATTTTGTTTGGAAACATCCAAGCAATTTAGATACTAAATATCTTAAAGCATGTGATCTGGTGAATTAATATTTACTGATGTGGCTAGAACACAATGAGGTCCTGGTCTCTGACTCAGGCTCCTTGGCACTACTATAATACCAATAATAAATAATACTAACAGCCCAAGAAGAGTGAGTCATGGGACCGGAGAGCAGAGAAAAAGTACTGTGCTCTGTCAGTTCCTTTTCTTCTACAAGCAAGCAGGAGTACAATGAATAGTGCTTGCCCTCTACCGAGGATTAGACTATTCTTTTTAATTATTTAAAGCGTCAGCCAGTCTTACAGATTATCAGTGTCTCTGTTGGTAAATTTGCTGGGCAGGCATTTCTCTACCTACACAGCTGGGGCCTTTTATTTTGTTAATCTCTTTAAAAAGGAGGAAAGTCAGAGGAGTCGTTCTCAAGCACTAAATTCCCATCCTCTTCCCCTCCATTGGAGAATGTATTGAGTTCCTAGATTGCGCTGGCTGTAATGCAACTAGCAGCTGGGACCAGACTCTTTCCCTACATGCACATCACATGTGCATTCCCAATCGTGAGCTTTGCTAAACACTTTCCATAATCTCATGCCTGATGCAAGTCCTGTCATTTATAATGACTACAGCTGGCTGACATTTTTCAAACAATTTATCCCAATTAAAAAAAATTGCCTATTTGAAGAGGGAATTTTTTGCAAAAAATTCTCTTCGCTGGAAGAAAAATTTAACTACTTTTCATTTTGTTTTTCCTATCCCCACCTTTTTCCATTTTGCCAATGAATAAGGAAGGTGGGGAGGAAATTGCTATCCATTTTTTTGTGTAAAATGTTGAATAAATGAAGTTGCTCCTTTTCAAAAGCTGGGAATTAAAATGACAAATTTTCTGCAAAAATGTTTGCCATCTTTTAATAGTTCTAATACTGACTTTGCCTAAGAATAAGTGTTATTATTCCAATATTCCTCATTAGAAATATGTTTTATTTGTAGTGCATTAAGCAATACAGGGCCCATTGTGCAAGGCACTACACACCCACACTTGCCATTGCATTTATACTATTTCCAAAAAATCCTGTGGTGCCTTATAGACTAACAGATGTTTTGCAGCATGAGCTTTCGTGGGTGAATGCCCACTTCGTCGGATGCAAGAGTGGAAATTTCCAGGGGCAGGTAAATATAAGCAAGCAAGAAGCAAGCTAGAGATAACGAGATTAGATCAATCAGGGAGGATGAGGCCCTGTTCTAGCAGCTGAGGTGTGAAAACCAAGGGAGGAGAAACTGGTTCTGTAGTTGGCAAGCCATTCACAGTCTTTGTTTAATCCTAAACTGATGGTGTCAAATTTGCAAATGAACTGAAGCTCAGCAGTTTCTCTTTGAAGTCTGGTCCTGAAGTTTTTTTGCTGGAGGATGGCCACCTTAAGATCTGCTATTGTGTGGCCAGGGAGGTTGAAGTGTTCTCCTACAGGTTTTTGTATATTGCCATTCCTAATATCTGATTTCTGTCCATTTATCCTTTTCCTTAGAGACTGTCCAGTTTGGCCGATGTACATAGCAGAGAGGCATTGCTGGCATATGATGGCATATATTACATTGGTGGATGTGCAGGTGAATGAACCGGTGATGGTGTGGCTGATCTGGTTAGGTCCTGTGATGGTGTTGCTGGTGTAGATATGTGGGCAGAGTTGGCATCGAGGTTTGTTGCATGGATTGGTTCCTGAGCTAGAATTACTATGGTGCGGTGTGCAGTTACTGGTGAGAATATGCTTCAGGTTGGCAGGTTGTCTGTGGGTGAGGACTGGCCTGCCACCCAAGGCCTGTGAAAGTGTGGGATCATTGTCCAGGATGGGTTGTAGATCCCTGATGATGCGTTGGAGGGGCTTTAGCTGGGGACTGTATGTGATGGCCAGTGGAGTCCTGTTGGTTTCTTTCTTGGGTTTGTCTTGCAGTAGGAGGCTTCTGGGTACACGTCTGGCTCTGTTGATCTGTTTCCTTATTTCCTCATGCGGGTATTGTAGTTTTGAGAATGCTTGGTGGAGATTTTCTAGGTGTTGATCTCTGTCTGCGGGGTTACAGCAGATACGGTTGTACCTCAGTGCTTGGCTGTAGACAATGGATCTTGTGGTGTGTCCGGGATGGAAGCTGGAGGCATGAAGGTAGGCATAGCGGTTGGTAGGTTTTCGGTATAGGGTGGTGTTAATGTGACCATCACTTATTAGCACCGTGGTGTCTAGGAAGTGGACCTCCCGTGTAGATTGGTCCAGGCTGAGGTTGATGGAGGGGTGGAAGCTGTTGAAATTGTGGTGGAATTTTTCCAGAGTCTCCTTCCCATGGGTCCAGATGATGAAGATGTCATCAATGTAGCGTAGGTAGAGAAGGGGTGTGAGTGGACGGGAGCTGAGGAAGCGTTGTTCCAGGTCGGCCATAAAAATATTGGCATATTGTGGGGCCATGCGGGTGCCCATAGCGGTGCCACTGATCTGGAGATATATATTGTCATTAAATTTGAAATAGTTGTGTGTGAGGATAAAGGCACAGAGCTCAGCAACCAGTTGTGCTGTGGCATCATCAGGGATACTGTTCCTGACAGCTTGTATTCCATCAGTGTGTGGGATGTTTGTGTAGAGAGCCTCTACATCCATGGTGGCTAGGATGGTGTTTCCACACCATCACCGGTTCATTCACCTGCACATCCACCAATGTAATATATGCCATCATATGCCAGCAATGCCCTTCTGCTATGTACATCGGCCAAACTGGACAGTCTCTAAGGAAAAGGATAAATGGACACAAATCAGATATTAGGAATGGCAATATACAAAAACCTGTAGGAGAACACTTCAACCTCCCTGGCCACATAATAGCAGATCTTAAGGTGGCCATCCTCCAGCAAAAAAACTTTAGGACCAGACTTCAAAGAGAAACTGCTGAGCTTCAGTTCATTTGCAAATTTGACACCATCAGTTTAGGATTAAACAAAGACTGTGAATGGCTTGCCAACTACAGAACCAGTTTCTCCTCCCTTGGTTTTTCACACAAAACTGCTAGAAGAGGGCCTTATCCTCCTCTTGATCTAATCGTCATCTCTAGCTTGCTTCTTGCTTGCTTATATTTACCTGCCCTGAAATTTCCACTTTCCATTTCCACTGGCGGGCATTCACCACTCATGCTGCAAAACGTCTATTAGTCTATAAGGTGCCACAGGATTCTTTGCTGCTTTTACAGAACCAGACTAACACGGCTACCTCTCTGATACTTGATACTATTTCCAAGTAGCATCCGTCTGAACTGTGCATATCCAAAGATTCAAGTTGCTTTTTCTACATGGCTTGTATTTTAACAGATTTTACTGTACATCCAAGTTCATCCAAGGAGCATGAATCACACCTTATCCATAGTCACCAGGGTGAGGGCGTTAGTCTTCCCAAAACAAAAAAAGCTCTTTCCTCTTCAACAAAATAAAAATTGCACTAACACTGTCAGATAAGAAACATGGTCACACTGGTTCTTAAAAAAGAAGTCCTTAGAGAATGACTGCTCCAAGCACAATCATGATGGGAAACCAAATTCATATTGTAACACGAACCCTAGTGCATCTCATCCTACAGGAGCATAAGATGAGATTTCACTGTTATACTTTAAGCAGATGAGATGCAAGTACGAAACCCTAAAGCAGCACGTGCTTTGTAATTAGCTAAATAACATTTTCCAATGAGAGGAGTGTTCAAAAAGAACATACCAGATTGCTATTGTACAGAGTAGGGCTTTATAAACAGGGTCTTCAGCTTTACCAATGTTGTATCTGATTTAGTGGTAAGATCAGAGCTAATTTCCAGCTGGCAGGATAAAGAAACCAGAAGAATTTTGCTCAGTACCAGGGGGCAAGAATTCCAGATATGAATCAAGGATGGGCAGGGAGAGAAGGGCAAGGAAAAGTCTACTCTGCCCACAGCTTTCAGGAGTTTCTAGGGTGACCTAATGGTTAGGGCAGAGGAGTGGATTCTATTCCTACTTCCACTACTGACACACTGTGTGACTGCAAGCATTAAATCACTTTGTCTGTCTGTCAAACAGATAGTTAAGGGTTAAAGTCTGTTTTACCTGTAAAGGGTTAACATGCAGTACCTGGTGACCACCTGACCAAAGGACCAATCAGAGACGAGATAATTTCAAATCTCTGTGGAGGGAAGCCTTTGTCTGTGTGTTTTTTTGTTTTTCTTCAGTTTTCTTTTTTGAATCTAGAAAAGACAGTCAATGTCTCAGTTTCTCTGGAGAGTAGTTTAATAATTAATAGTATTAATAATTAATTAGAAAGGAATTAGTCTTATGATTTGTTTTTGTTTTCTATTGTTGCAATTGTGTGTTTGCTTGCTTATTTTTGTTGCTGCTGATGCTGATTTTGAGAAGGGAAGAGGGGATTGAGATTAGATTGATGATATATATATAGATGAGTGTCCAGCTTGGCTTGGGCATTTTGATTTTTTTTTTTTTCTTTTTCTTCTTTTTTTTCTTTCTTTTTTTCTTTCTTCTTCTTTTGTCTCTTTCTTTCTCAGGAAGGGGAGGGAGGAAGGAGGGAGGAGACCTGGGTTTGTTCTGATTTTGTTTGATCTGTCCTTTCAGGGGGAGGGGGGAAGGGGAGGGGGGGGGGAAGTGAGTGAGTGTTGTGTTGAGTCAAGATTTTGGTGTATATCTCTGCTCAAGTGGCTAGAGAGAGGGGGAGAGGGCTGCTGTGTGTGTGTCTGTGTTGTAGGAGTTCAAGGGTTTTGGGAGGGGACAGGGGGAGGGAGGGACAGGCAGTGTGTGACTGGTGCTGACTGCTGGTGGGAGCCCAGGAGAGGATTTTTAGTGGGTGGGGGGGGGGGGTGGGGGAGTGGGTCCCCCCCAAAAGAGGAAAAGTGGGGTGAGGTGGACAGACATGGTGGGCATGTCCATCCCTTCCCCCCATTCCCCATCTTTGAGACCACAAGTGGGGTGAGACCCTGGACATGGGGGAGATGGGGAGAATATCCCATCTTTGAACTCACAAGCTCAAGTGGGGCTGTCTGTTCCTCGGTTTCCCTATTTATAAAACAGAATAGAAACCTGCCTAACACATGACTGTTTTAAGAGTCAGTAAAGCATTTTGGGATCTTTGACTGAAAGACACTAGAAGAGTCATTTGGGATTATTCACTTAGTTGGACCACTGATATAAAAATTACCCAAATTACTGTCAGTTCATTGGCAACAGGACACAGTGCATTTCATATCAAACAGCTGGAAGTCACCAACACTGACAGCGAAGGAGATTAATACATTTGCACTGAGCTTCAACAATTAGCTAAAGAGTTTCAGGCATGGATGCTAAAGTAGTTTAAATTTTTGATTTCCAGTTTAAACCCAATTTAATATTTTCGCATCAGTGTGTGGAATTTCCTCAGGCTAATGCAGTCAGGAGAAAAGGGCAAAGGAACCAAGTGTTTAGGAATATTGCCTATGTGGGACTCTTGGGTCCTTTATTTTCAAGGGAAACCAGCCCTTTAGTATTGGGGTATTGGCTTGAACCTCACCCCAACAAAACAAACTTTTCAGTTTCAAAAGAAACAGGAGAAGAGTTGCCCTTCTACTATACCTGGCTTTGTAACTCAGGTCCAGCGGGGTACGGACTTGGGTAGGGGGCTCTAGGCTGCACCGCAGAGTTCCAGTAGTTGGAACCATATCCAGGATAAGGAGGCTGCTCCTAAGAAGGAAAATAAAACAACTCATTTTTGGATAGCAATGGTCACAGTCCAAAGGCAACTGCACCTTTATTCCTCCTCCATGATCCAACAAGGGCGCCTACTCTGAGACATCTGGCTCCCCAGCCATCACCTCTCTTGAGCAGCGACACACGTCTCTCCCCCCTTACTGGAGTACTTCCAGGCTGCACAGATCCCTGCCTACACTGTGATTTCCTCAGCAAAGTCGGACTGCCTAAGCAGGCCTGCTTTACTTTTCTCCTCAGAGGCTACAAACAGTGTAATTGCCCAAAATGAAGTTACCACACAGCTCTAAGCAAGCAGATTTTATTCTTAAAGTAAAAATCATTACAGAGAAAAGATATAAAAACAATAAAAGAACCTACACGCATCCTAATAAGCTTACCAGAGATGCTCCCCTAACTCCAACAAGGCTTCTGGCGGATGAACAGTCCTTCCAACCCCAACACAGGAGTTTTTCTGTGGCCACAAGTTCATAACAGCTTTTGCTCAGAACAAGCGCACCCCCTTTCCCCCGCCTGCAAATCTGAGAGTTAGTCTTGTATCCAGTTTGGGATTCTGAGCTTGTCCTCATATAACAGGCGATCAGCAGACAATGCACTTCTCCTCAGGGCACAGCTTCTAAAAATTGGGTGAGAAGGCACCTTCCCCTCCTCCCAAGTATTTCCTAGCAAGCCCACTTAATTTGGTTTGTCTAGCACACTGTTCCAAAGAGTCCTCTGAAGCTCATAGCACTTCCCAGGGTTTACATTAATCCTGTCCCCTCATGAAAGAAGCTGCATATAATCCCACAATACTGTACATAAATATTAGCATTTTTTATACAATCAACTCCTAAGATACTTAAATTTCATTTAAGTGAGGTTTGCCCAGGAAATTGCCATATCGGTCACAGTAATGAATAGAAGTCTCCCCATTCGGGAAAGAATGGGGAAAAGTTCATTCCAGTGTATAACAAGGAACAGCAGCCCAAGCTCATTAAAGATACAGTGGCCACAAACAGCCACAAGAACTCATGCTGCCCATTTGCTATCAGCGATACACAGATGCAGTTAATTCCTCAGCATGAATGTGCTCCTCTTGGAATGTGCTCACTGACATTCATGCTAGGTACTGCTGCAAACAACACTTTTATACTCCTCTCCCCTGCCATCCTTGCCTTTGCTATATTCAAGCTTAAGGGGTGCCTTTCATTGTGAGAGCTGGCTGCTGGCAGCCAGGATCAGCCTGACATCAGGAATTGATGTGGAACACTGACAAGCCTTGCTCTGAGCTGTACACAGCAACACAGCCACTGCTGCAATCTTCATTTCCAGGAACCTGGTTGTGCTTAGGGTGAATCAGACTGTTCACATCTTACTGTGACAATAAAGCTAGGAAATTGTTCTTATCTGACACCCTTTTCAGCACTGAACTGTAATCCGCAGTCCTTCTCTAGCACCTTTCATCAGGGGATCTTAAATTGCCTTACTAAACAAATGAGCTTGACAGTTCCCCTGGGAAGAAGTTACTCCTCTAATTGTACAGGATGCAATGAGATTGCCAACCTGCTTTGTTCCTCTGAGCTCATATTGTGGGGTTCTGTAGAGAGAAAGGAATTGAAAGAGACAACCCCTTTCTAAAAGCATGTTTTAACATGTCTTCAAGCAAGCTCTGCTCTCAGCATACCTCTCACACCTTACAGGAGGACAAGCTCCCAAGCTTGTGATCCCCAACTCTCAGACCAGGGCAGGGTGCTGGCAGCATGCAATTTACAGAAGTTGGATGCTCTGGGTAATTTCACTTTTAACCATGAATAAAACCCTGCGTGTTCTAGACTCTAAAGTAGATGAATTAACCTTTGTAGTCCAACAAGCAGTGTTAACTCTAGAAACCACCACTTGATCCACTGGTTCCATGTTGCTTAGGATAGGAAAATTCGTCTCTCATTCTGTTTTTCTGATGTCTCTTTCCCTTTTACGGTTCTTCCTGTCCAAAGTCACATAAAGAGTGAGTTACCAGATCCCACTACCCGGGATAGTTCCAATGCACCAGCCATACTTCATCACCCCTTTGCCTGCCTGAAAGATTCTGAGATGAAACGTACTTGGCTACCATCACAGTGATGTCCAGACCCACATACCTTAGGAGAGAGACTCTCTTTAGCCTGGTGACCCACCTGCTAAAAGGACCAAATTAAAATACATCCACAGTCTGTTACCTCTTTGCCTTGAACTGCATGAAAAATGGGTTGTTTAGGGGAGGAGGTTAGCGAGGGGAGGGGATGAGTGCAGACTTAAGAAAGAGCACATGATTTGCATTCATGCATACCCATTGCCCCATAGAGGTGAAAAGTGATAGCACTAGCACTAGCAGATTAGACAATGTCTAATAAAAAAATGCAAAGAGAATTCATAGATATGTTGCAGTGCTGTGAATCATAGAATATCAGGGTTGGACCACAGGAGGTCATCTAGTCCAACTCCCTGCTCAAAGCAGGACCAATCCCCAACTAAATCAGGGAAGGAAGAGCCTGTATGAACAGTCTGCTGTTTGTGACTCTAACATACACTATAAGGGCCTGAAGGCATATTAAGATGTCACCTATTTTCAAATCCTCACACAATGTAATTACAAGCCTTTCCAGGCTTCTTGCCGCTCCAGACTAGCTGCCAAAACCAGAATTCCTCCCTCTCTGGGCTTTGAGGTGGCATTACACAGAGGTGCTTTCCAGTAGGCTCAAGCCTCTAACTTAGTGCACCAGTGTGACTGTGGCAAGCTGGCCTTAAGGGCGAGTAGATGCAGAGTTGGCTTGAGTACAGAGAAACAGCAAGAGAAAGGCGTAATCAATTAGAATAGTTCAAAGGATTCAGGAACACAGCAGCAATTTAGCTTAACTGCATATCAGAGCAGTCATCTCTTCTGCACCAGGCTAGTGACAGACCACAACACCTGGGACATCTGCACCCCAGAACCTGAGGATCCTTCCCCAGCTTCCTTCAAGAGTGCTCATAAGGGACACCCACACCCCTGGTCTCTAGGGTAGGACCATGCCTGGGGATGCCCCCAGCCACGCTCCCCTCCCAGCTCCTAGGGGCCCTTCCAGCCTCTGGGCAGGACCTCCCCTCACAGGTCTCACCCCACCGGGCAGGACCACCCCCCACAGATCACGCTCCAGCCCCGCCCCCGGACCTGGGGCAGGACCACCCCCCACAGATCCCGCTCCACTCCCAGGGGGTCCCAGTTACCTGGGGGCCGCCGCCCCGGCCGGGCCTGTCCCAGCCGCTCCCCCCGCCGGGGCAGTAGCTGCCCCCGGGCCAGGCCGGGCCCGGGCCAGCCCCGCGGTGCTGCGGGCACGCCCGGGGCTCCATGCCCCAGGGGCCCGGGGGCGGCTCCGGCTCCGGCCGAGCCCGCTCCGCCTCCGGCCCGTAGAGCAGCCGCCGCAGGGCAGACATTACCGGCTCGCTGCCACGCTCCCGCGCCTGCGCGAAGCCCGCCCGCTGCAACCAATCCCCACCAAGGATACAACCTTGACCCGCATCGTGACCACCTCAGCCAATAGCCCTGAAGGTGCCATCTAAACGCTACAGCCTCTGCAGCCTTAGCCAATCACTGAGAGGGTACCGCCCATACCGTGCATATCACCCAATCAGCCCTAGCATTCCGCATCTAACGACGCAACCAAATATTTAGCCAATCAGCGTCAACTTTCCTTCCGTCACCGCCCGATCACCAATCAGTGGAAACCCGGGGCGGTGCACAAGACACCCGCTTCTTAAAGAGACAGGCACACAATGTCCTCGCCGAGTCCCCCGCATTAACTAAGCACAGCCCCCCCCCTCCCCCGCCGGGCCCTACCCGGGGAGCGCTGAGCGGGGCTGTGGGAAGGGGGGGGGTGCCCCAGCCCCCTCACTCCGGCCCCTCACGCAGCCTCCGGCCCCTGTGGGGAGCGGCGGGGGCCGGTGACCCCGCGGGGCGGGGCGGGGCGGGTCCATCCGGGGGCAAATGGCGGCGCTTCCGCTGCGTGCGGTGGGTGGTGGGAGCGGGTCGGGACCCGCCGGGCTGGGGCCGCAGGATGAACTACATGCCGGGCACCGCCAGCCTCATCCAGGACATCGACAGTGAGTGGCGCCCGGCCGGGGGGGGCCGCCTCCCTGGGCCGCGGACCCCCCTCTTCTCTCGGGCCCCGCTACGGCCCCCGCCCGGGCCTGGCTAGGCCTCGCTGCAGCCCCTGACCCGCCCGGGGCCCCACTACAGGCCCGGCCCCACCCCCCGACCTCCGGGCCTGGCCAGGTCCCGCTACGGTCCCCCGTCCCCCCCCGCGGGCCCCGCTGCAGCTCCCGGGCTCTGTAGCTTCACGTCCTTTTTTGAAAGGCTCCAGGTTGCAAAAGATCTTGAGACGGAGGGAGACCCCTCGGCTCCTCCCTGGAGCGCTGCACTCAGCCCGAGCGGGCTGGGCTGGGCTGGGCTGGGCTGGGGGTACGGGCTTCCCCGTCTCTCTCTCGGGTTGGCTCCTCTTCCCCCACTGCTCTCACTATAACGGGGTTCTCCCATTAGCCCGGCTCGCCTGTCAGTTCAAGTTGATAATGATCATCTCAGCGCTAACTGAGCAGCCTGAGGCTCCCTTTCTTTTGGGAAATCCTGTATTTCCCCCCCTCTCTCCGCTGCTACACTCCATTTCACCTTGGCTGCCTTTCCGTGGTGCTGTGTGCAGCTTGTGAAGGGCTTCAGCATCCTCCAGGGTGCCGAGTGCTTCGTAGATGTACATTTAAAATCATCTCCAGGTGTTGGTGTTTCCAAATCTCTAGTGCTGTGACTTTGCAGAGAGTCTCGATATCTTCATTTCAGATCTGGGTGGCACTTACAAACAATTGGCCTGGTTTTTCAGCAGTCTCTCACCTGCAGGCAGCTCCCCTTGATTTCAGTGGCAGCTGCATATGCCCAGCACCTCAGAAAATCTGGCTATAAAAACTATTGTAAAGTCTTCAGAGCAGAACCCTTTTTGTTATCTGTCCATCCAGCATGCAGCATGAAGGGGCACAGGTCCATGATAGGCTCTGAAGCACTACCGCAATATGACTAATGCTATTTAGCGCTGATTAAAACATTCTTGTTCAGCATTTTAGTTGCTCTCTTTTGAATTTGGCCTTTGTATTGATTGTAACCAGTGCTTGATATTTTCTATAACCACTAATGATAATTTAACATCTCTTCCAGAAAAACATTTGGTCCTCCTTCGAGATGGTAGAACGCTGATAGGATATTTACGAAGCATCGATCAGTTTGGTATGTGATCACATGGCCTCACTCTTAGTCCCAGCCCTTTCTGCCTCATGCAGCAGGTTTTCCGTCCCATTATGTACATCTTTAATTATATTTCTTAAATGTCTACTTTACTATAAATCCACTGTTTAAAATTCTCCAGTAGACAGTGCTGAAAGCTAGTATTCCACGTTTGATGCATGTGCGTCACAAGCCTTTGACATGTGACAAATAGAAACATTCTTGGAAAAGTTACATTTGCCAAACCCAGTCCATGAGGTGTGGAGGGAGGTGAGGAATGCTCATTGTTTTTAATCAGCATTGGTTTCCATGGAGACGCTTGCTGACCGACTTAAAAGCAGCTATTATTCTAAGTGCTGTAGAGGGAAAAGGGAGGAAATTTCACTGTGTGTTTGACTTTTAATTCTCCCTGTGTGCTCAGATATTTTCCAGCTCTATTTTTGGCATGTGGCCACCCCTTCTCGATTGCAAAGACATGCATCTTGCATCAGAATTTGATAACTCTGAAAATGCTTCTAGCTTTCAAGTTGTCGGTTAAAATGTTTTATTGTTTCAAGACTTTCTTAGCTCACCGCTAGGGGGAGCCAGACACCTCCCAAACAGTGCTTTAAGAATCGAGAACAGCCAAGTGGTGCACAAATATTTATGATGCTGGTGAAAATTATCTACCCAATGATACCGTTGGCAGGAAAGAGGGAATGCCTTGGATGGGGCTCTTGGTGTACATTGGGGGGGCGGGGGCGCGAGAGGACTTATAAAGATAGTAACTTGATAAGGATTGGGAATAATCCATGGGTTCCAGCATTGTGTAAACATGTAGAAGATACAGTGGTTGTGAGTCTGAGCTGTATAGCCAGCTGATATCAGAAATTTAGCTGTGCTGCGGACTCTTTGGATATGTCTACACTGCAATTTAAGCCCAGGGTTAGTGGGACTCAAGTCAGCTGACCTGTGTTAGGGAACTCTGGGTTTGTGTCTACATTGTATTTTAACCTCATGTTAAGATGTTTCTAACCCATGCTCTGGCATCCACGTGCAGACCCGAATCAAAATAACAATGTCCTAGAGTCCCTAGTGCCCCTCTTTCCCACTCCCCTCCCCCCCAAAACTGTGTCTGCTCCAGCCCTAGAACCGTGGTGCACTGTGAGAAAAGTTTACTGCCCACCCTGCAAGGTACTAGCAAGGAGCTCGCTTTGCAAAAGGCTTGATCAATTTGCTCTCTGTTGCAAGCCCTGGAGGCTCTCTAACAGTACACTTGCAGATCAGAAGAGAATGGGTTAACGCTGAGTCCTGAGCCACCAGCATTTCCAGACATGGGGGCTTTCCTTTTCAATAGAGTGGATTGCAGATTGTTGGGATAGAGGATTAAGGAAGTTGTCCCATGGAATTGTGGGATACTTCCAGCTGACTCCTGGGACCCATGTCAAGTGGTGCTGCATCTACACTGCAAAGCAATAGGGTTCGGACCCTGGTGCTTTAAGCAAGGTAACTACTGTGGTACTTGAGCTTTCCAGTAATAGGAGCGGTATAACAGGATCTATGCTACCTTGCCCATGTGTAGACAAAGCTATATGACATGGCTGTGGCAGATTTTAATCCGTGTATAGACTGGAAAATACAAGCTGTAGCCATCTCTTAACTCAGGTAGATTCATAGGGTAAAATATGGTCTCTAGTACTATAACGGGCTCTTCAGTCACAGAGGCAAGGGAAACGATATGGTATAAAATGGTTCTGCCTCAACCCTCCCCACACCTGGATATTTTTGCATTGTGGACAGGGCCTTTAGCAACATTGGTTTAGAATGAGTTTAGAGCCGACTGAGTGCTACAGCATGGGACGTGAGGTGACTCCGGGGGAGGGGAGGGGAGAGATGCACACTGCTGAGACGACATCTCGCACCGTGCCCATTCCTGCTTTGCCAGGCTTGTGAGTCAAGAGCTTTTTGGGGTGTTGCGCCTGATCTTTAAAGCCCTGAACGAGCTAGGTCCATGCAGTCCCCCACGTCCAGCCCTGGCAGAGAGAATTGACAGGTGTGCTGCAGCTGGAGTGGCTCCCAAGGTGGAACTCTTTGGGTTAGGTGGCTGGGCAGTCTCTGTGGAAGGCTGCAGAGTTTTCTGCCAATGGAGATCAAGATGAGTCCATCTCACTACTTTGAGGGTGCAGTGCAAGGTCTGTAGGTCTGCCCAGCAGTGGCAAAGCACTGTGCAGACACGACAGCAATGTGCAGGTTAGCTGGGGAGGATCTTTATCCTCACTTCACTGAAACACACAGGGGACATGACTCACCCAAGGGCTCTGCCAGAGCCGGGACCTCTTGGCTCCCACCCCTGCGTCGCTCTCCAAGCTGGGCTGCTACAGATGGGATGTGGAAGGCAACTGGCCAAGTCGACCCTGCTTGTGTGTTTGGCTGAAACGAGGGAGCGGTGGAGAGTGTGTGTTAAATTTTGGATAGAATTCAGTGCCAGGCTTGGTTACGTGTACAGAGCCTGAATCCTTCTGTTGACGTAAACGGAGCATGATCACCCGAATGGTGCTTAGATACAGTGATGGCGGTTAATGATACGTAGCAATCCATAATCAAAAGGGTGGGCGGAGCCAAGGATTAGGAATGCATAGGCTGAGAGGGTGCTGTGATAAAATGTAATTTCAAAGAGCAACCAGGAGAACATTTTACTGCAAGATCTCTGAGCAAAAGCAGTGAAACAGAAAATCTCCGCGTCAGTTAAAGACACAGTGACTTAATTGTAAACAGCAAGTTTGGATCTGAGTTTCCTATTTCATTTGTTTCCTGTGTGATCTTGTTGGGTGTAATAGATGCATAATCTAGAATAGTAGTGCTGAATTCTTGTCATGTGCCTGTCATGAACAGTATTGCACATTTCCTCAATTCCAAACAATCAAGGCTTAAAAGCACTGAGGTGTATAAAGTGGTGTGACTTGAAGTCTGAATTTAAACCTTGTTTGTGTTATGGTTTTTAAATAAGTGTGTGTACTCCTCATGGTTAAGAGCTGGCATTATAAACATTCTTATCTGCATAATCTTTCCCCTTGAATTTATACGCATGGTGGTTCTGGTTTTCTTCAAGATAAGCTAGTTTAAGATTTAGCTTACCAGATACTGGGTTTTATATATGCAGCATTTGGTTGGTAATAAAAAAACAAAAAACAACCCTTTAATAAACTATGGTTAAGTTAAAAGAACATGTCAAGATGTTCTTACTTTCTATGGTTTGTTAAAGCTTCTTTTAAAAGTTGGCTAATATATCGTCCCTTACTGATAGAGATTTATTTATTTATTTATTTGGCCTGCTTTTAATTGGCAAATGCTGACCTTTTCTCTTTCTGTGGATGTTGACTGAACAATTTTATTGAGTCTAGGACAACTGCAATTTAAATAGCCACTTAAGATGAAACATCTTGGTCTTTGCCCCAGAATCAACAATTGAGTCAGTACCGCTCCAGGGACCGTGTGACATTTAATTGCTGCTGCAGATGGAGCACAGTGTTTGTTTTCTTACGGCTTGTACAAACCCCAGTGTCTTCAACTTCACAGCAATCCATAGATCTACCAATTAAAATATCGAGACTTTGCAACGTTTTTCTCTTTTGGATTCTGACTGACTTCTGTCACATTTCACCCTGAAAATGTGGAGTGTGAAGTTCAGTATTTCAGGAAAAGTAGGATTAGGATGGGAAACCTCCAGTCAAGACACGTCATAGTTTCAGGAAGTGGAGCCAGTGACTAGCTTCCCTCGTGACTAGTGCCTTGCGTGGTGCTGTACTGCTTGTGGTGCCGTGCTCTTGGGTGGGACTTCGGTACATGAGACTTGTGCTCATTAAAGAGCCGTGATGCTTCTTGTAAGAGTAGGTCTTGAGCCCAGAGCCTTGGTGGCCTATTTCAGTTCCCTTGCAGTGGGGTCTGGTGCCTAACCCAAGGGACTGGATGTCAGGTGACCTGCATTCTGTTCCTGTTTCTGGCACTGACGCTTCCCTTCCCTGTGCCTGTTTCTCCTCCCAGCCCTTGTCTTGTCTATCAAGGTCTCATGCACACGTGAAAGTAAATTCAGATTAAAGTAGGATGTGAATTTAAAGCAGATTAACTATTCCTGATTAACTCTGTGTGGACACTCTTATTCTGGAGTGTGAATAGCTAATTCTGATAGTGTGTCCTTTTATGGAGTTAATCAAGAAGAAATCCCCTTGTAGATAAGACTTAGTCTGTAAGCTTTTCAAGGCAGGGACAGCCTCCCATTCTGTCTGGACAGTATGTAGCCCAATGAAGCTCCAATCTCAGGTGGGGCCTTTAGGTGCTATGCAGTACTGCAAATGGATGCAGTATTGTGCTAAATTGGTTTCACCCCAGGAACAACTGCACTGAAATGGTGAGTGAAACTCAACTGCCCTTTGCTGAAATGCTCAAAGATCCTGGATGCTACCGAAGCATGAGCATTAGGGCGGCTTTGCAGTGCATTTGCAGCCCCTCTGCTTTGGGTTGGGACCATGACACTGTAGCCTCATTCAGACAAAGTCACAAAAGAGTCTGTTTTCTTCCTCCCTTGAAAACTGCAGCAAACTTGGTATTACACCAGACGGTGGAGCGCATTCACGTGGGCAAAAAATATGGTGACATCCCTCGAGGCATCTTTGTCGTGCGAGGCGAGAACGTTGTCCTGCTGGGGGAAATAGTAAGTAAGCCTCTCGTCTGGCACTTTGCTGGAGCACGGACTCCCTTGCTGCCCAGGAGTGTAGTCTCAGTTACTCTGAGCAGCGTTGCCAACAAACCTGACGCTGGAGCCAGGTCTCGTCAACAATTGGCAGTGTGCAGGTCCCGTCTGTATCAGTGATGATATATGTGTGCTGTGAAATGGTCACACGGTGCCAGAGAAGCGAGCACCGCGGGAATTATGTAACCCTTTACCCCTGGCTCATGGAATGTGCTGTTACATAGGCAAAAGGGCCAACCCTGCGATCGAGGGTCCTGAGCTTTTGTCCCTTCAGTACTGTAAGGAGCAACATGGTGCCTTCCTCTAGCTGCTCGGGGGGAGGAGCGTAATGCAAAGATTTTGGTGCAGGTTAGTTCATCAGAGCCATGTGGGAAAGTGGGCACCCACAGAAGCTTTGAGACGTTTCCCACCAGCTCCAAGGATAAAGTGAGCCTGCAGTACAGGATATGTTTGGGTAACTGAGTGCGTGCGGAGGAATCTATAGTGGTCTCAGTGTGAAGGCAGTATTCCAGGTGCAGCATGGTCAGTGCTATGGAGAGCAGCTGTCATCTCCCTCCCCCTTACCCCCAGAAAAACCAACAAACTTGCCTTTTTCCAGGTCAGATTTCCTTTTGCAATTTCCCACATGCGTCCTTGTCTTTACGGGTGTTTTGCAACACCTCAGAGCTCTGCATTGCCTGTGATTCCAGGTTGGGGTCTTCAAGGAAACTTAAGGAGTAGGTGCCCAAATTCCATTATAATTCATATGTAGTCTTTACACTTTGTGGTTTTCTCAAGTGAAATTTGGGCATTTAAGAATCAACATCCCATAGCTGGGATGAAACGTTGAGATGGCTCCCATCTGCCCTCGGCGTGGGGGGAGTCGGATGTATCCTGGGAGACAGATCCTGCCATGGCTCAGCTTCTCTGATAGAGCAGGCCAATGAACCTATCAATGGGCAATGATAGCTTGTCCCATCCAGAAACATCTGGCAGGCCCTCTGGGGTCCGTGAGCACAAAGCCCTCTTCAGAGTCCATAGCATATGCCCAGGCATCCCTAAAGTGCAAGTGTGTAAGATTTCTGTTCATACCCGTATGACTTTGATTACAGTCATGTCTTCCCTAAAACCTCTCTGGTTTGGGTCTGCCCTGACTATTCAGAGCATCAACAAATCATACATCTGATCCTTCCCAGCCAGTGGCAGCCTTGAACAGTGTTGCTCCAACAATTTGCAGTCTGCAAAAGTGGAGCATGGATTGATTGTTTTCCCCTTTCCTGTGCTCCGTTCTAAGGAGACAGTGTCAGCTGCAGCATTTCCCCCTCCTTGGGAAATGTTAACCCCAGTACTAGGCACACAGTGGGTCCTGCAACAAATGCCTTGAATTGAGAAGAGGAGAGGGGTGAGTACTTGAGACATCCAGCAAGCCCAGTGAGATTCTGGGAGTGTGAGCAGATCCCGAAAGCTGTGACCTCAGCAATGACCCTTTCCTGGTTTTGTTATGAGCAGAACGTAATAGATTAATTGTGAAGCTGCTAAGGACTAATTAAAACAAAACCTCAGTGATGTACCACATTGAGTGCACTGGGTTCATGCCCTCCAGCACAGTGTTCATACTGAGTGAAAGTAGAGAGCTGCTGCTTCTCATAAACTGAATCCCTCCATCCCCTTTGGGATCACGTCTCCTCTCTGACCTGAGGTGATTGTGTAAGCTAGGGAGCTGGGGCCGCATGGACGTGCAGGCTTCCGCTTCCCGCAGCTCCGGGCTGTGTCTGCGGATGGTCAGTGTAAACAAATACCTCATGGCCCGCCAGCACGTTACCCTGATGGGCCGCATGCCGAAGGTTGCTGACCCGTGCTCTAGGGCAGTGCTGGAAATCCTGGGACTTGTATCCTGTCCCATGCATCTGCATTGTGAAGTGCTGCTCATCGCAGGAGCTGCCTGGGGACACATGAATTCTCGACACATGAATATGTTAATGTGCTGCTTGTGGTCCAGGTAGTGCTGTGTTAAGCGCTTTCTGTAATGTCACTGGTGGTCAGTGCAAGCAGAGCCACAGATCTCACTGCTAGCTCCCTCCTGGCAACCCTGAATGGTGCTTCTTTTGCAGGACCTGGAGAAGGAGAGTGACACGCCTTTGCAGCAGGTGTCGATCGAGGAGATCCTGGAGGAACAGCGAGTGGAACAGCAAGCCAAGCAGGAATCGGAGAAGCTGAAAGTGCAGGCACTTAAGGAGCGGGGTCTTTCAATCCCACGGGCAGACACTCTAGATGAGTATTAGATGTTCTGCCCATTGGACAATTTGCTCTGTCCAAGCAAGCAGAGCGCTTTGCATTTAGACCACACTTGGCTAGAGGGTGTGTAGGTCTGTTTGAAAGGCTGTTTTTTGTTTGGTTGGTTTTTTTAATTTTGGGCTTATGTTTTTCATGGCACAGATACACTATTAAAATCATGTTATTGTTTTCACAAAATCATTGTTTATGAAGAATGAAGGTGTCTGACTAGCCTTTAACATACCCACATGTGATGGTGCAGTTTAAAGTGTGTGTGCATGGAGAGAAACCTTTTTTTTTTTTCTTTTTCTTTTTTTTCCCCCTTCAAGTGATTTTTGGGGAAACTGCTCCTCAACATGTAAATAAAACCTGGATCCGGACAATGTAATCAATAGTGACCTGTACTGGAATCTGCTTTTCTTGGGCTGTATCTATATGGAACAAACAGAACATGGTGCTGATCACAAACGGGATCTTACGCCCCCACCACTCCCTTCTGACCTAGAGGGTTTCTCGTGTCAAAGTCCAGGGAGGGCTGAGGAACCAATGCAAATTGGAGCATGTTTCCTTCTGGCTTAGTGGAGGGGGTGGGAGTGGGGCACTTCCTGGTTATCAGCAGAAAGCTGGAACCTGTCTGTCTCTGACTGGGCCTTGCAAGTATGAACCATCCCTTCGTCATTAAATCAGGCTCTGTAACAGACAAGACAAGGCATCCACTAGCTCTCTCCATTAGCTCCCTCTAACCTGGCTCTGTGCGGTCCACCCTACTTCTTTCCTTTTAACAAGAAACTGGAACAGGATTTGCTACATGATACACACCTACTGTTCCTGTGCTGAACTACTCAGTTTTGCCCAGAGCAGGCACTAGAATGGGCTTGCAATGGCAGAGAGGACACCTGTCTTAATGCTGAATTGGCCAGAATGCTCTTAGATATCTCAGGCTGTATCACTCAGCATGTCAGTGATGTTACAAGACCTCATCCATTCTGCAGTGAATGGTAATTTGTCAGCAAGAGTAAGGTTTTGCTGGGGGCAGCTTGTAAAGCTCTTCACTTGATCTCCACAAAGGTAAAACCGGCTTCTGGTGCAGTGAAATGATCAGTTATTGCCTCCCCCTTGAGCTGCTTCTCAGAGGCTTATGTGCTGTTCCTCTGGAGGGGCGTTAGAGCCGGAAGACTTATTTTATTCATGGAGGTAAATATGTGATGCAAACTGATTCTCATCCCCTTCACTGGGAACTGTATAGGCACTATGCACAGAGCTTCCTGTGAGAGGACTTCATGGTATTGTGTTAAAATCAGTCTGGCCGTGAGAGTTACTGTAATTGCTGCTTTGTACCCCTCTCCTAGTGCTTGTGCTAGAACAATCCAGCAGCATCAGGTGTTCAGCCAGGTAACTTATCAGCCTGTATAGATAACACCTGAACTACTCTCTGTGGCTACTGTCCAACCTGTGAAAATGTTCTAGGGGGAAAAAATAGGTACGGGAGATATTAAAGGTATAAATTACTTAAGCAAATGCTATTTCTTTTAAAAAATAAACATTTTCTTTATCTACATCTCAGAGTTTAGGCAGCACTACTGAGGCCGCCCTGTACCATAAGCTATGCATCACACACAAACTGAACAGGGACTGCATCAATTATAAACGATGCTTAACCAGTGGGGGAAAAGTTTTTCCAGCTTTGGAGACTTTCAGTGAATTCCGCAGCCTGTGAAGTTGCTGTAACTGGAAACAATTCTACAAAGAGGAAGTAGCCTTTTTTTCCTCCCCCAGTAGGGCCTAACCATTGCTTTCCATGGGCATAACACAGCTCCTGCTTTGGAGAGTGCTAAGGATTGTTTTCCTCCTGTTTTGTAGATGCTCAATTATTCTGTGGCACTCCAGGCCTTCATGCACTGAGGCCGAAGAAAATTTAAGAAAAGATGAGGCAAATTATGGCATTTGATACATTACTTTACATGTGTTTATTAATCCACCTGCATAGTGAATAGTGAGAATTCAAAAAATCACATGGTTGTCACACCCACTGGGGGTTATTTTATTGCAATTCTGTTATCTTGGCTGAGGAAAAATCCATAAAGTAGGTTTTATTTGCATGTTCTATAGTGCTGCTGGGCTTAGCTGCAGGGAAATGTTTTCAAATAAATAGCTGTTTTGTTTGGAATATATTATGGAAACATTTCTGAGGATTTATGCTTCATCTACATGGATTATAGGGATATAACACCCCACTTATTGTGGTAGAAAAGTGGCATTTTCTGTGTAGATTAAACCTCTTCCGAAACAAGACAAGCTAAACTGAAAAGAGGCACTCTTATTTCAAAATTAGGAGTGTTCAGACTGGTACCACTATATTGGTTTAGATTCACACCTGATGTTATACCCAAACCGCTTCCCCAAATGCGCGAAGCTTTAGATGATGTATCTTTTTAAGTTGCAAGTGTCCTTTCCAGTTCCATGAGAACAGATTAACAATGTGCTTAAATTAAGTTTGGTTCTTATTGAATTCACTTTACATATAATTTGTTTATGGCAGATATCACCTAGCAGAAGGCTCTACAGTTCAGGTGCACTTTGGGAATAAAATATAGCTCTATAATTGTGGCTAACACCATCCTTCTGAGGTGCAAAGAGTTGCTATTAAAATTTGGCCAAGATGCTGGGATTTAACACCTCGAGTCCTGTGGAAAAATGCCATGGGCTCTTTAATAGGCAGGTTTTGAAATGAGCTCTTATGAGCATATCAAACCCCTTTCTACACTGTGTGCCATATGCCAAATCTTGTCTGAGAGATTCCTGGGGTCATAGGCAATGAAGGTGGAGAAGACCAAGTAAATCAGCTATCCTGGGCACCTCTGTTTTCACTGCTGCCTCTATTTCTTCATGGCACTCTATATATTTCACCCGTACTAGAGCTTCCTATTCAGCATGACTTCCCTTCCCCTTGTCAGCCCTGTTTACATCCTCTTGTGCCATCTAAGCAGTCCTGTCTCATTGGTCCTGGTTTGGCTATCGTGCCTCCAGAGGACAAGCAAACACCTTAGAGCTGCCCGTGGAGGTGAACAGTGTGTCACGGGTAGGTGTGTAGCCTTTTCCATGCCTCCTAAACTCCCCCACTTAGGAGGAGCCAGTTTTGGGTTCATAGGCAGTACCAGCTGGGTTAGGCTGAGAGCTAGGGAATGTGGCAAAGTCACTAGGTCTGTCTGTGTGTCCAGCTGCCTTCATTAAAACAAATAGAAACTTCCCCATAGTATTGATTACAGGGGAGTGCTGTCCGCTCTCTTGCTGTGAGGGGATGCCACAGGCTGGCCCTGTTGCTACAAATGGAAGTTCCTGGCCCTGCACAGCACACAGCCTAAAGCACCCTTTCAAAATGGTCTGCCTTAGACGTGAGGAACTGATCTGGCAGTTGGGCATTTCTTTCCCTGCTGCCCTGGCAAGGATGGGTGAGATTTTGGGTCTGCCCGGGTACATTGTCAGGTGACAATGGTCTGGGTGTGCACCACCAGCCCCCACCCACACTCCAATACTGTGTCCAGTACAGCTGGAACCTCCCCTCACCTGCCACACTGGGACAGCCAGTCCTGGCTGGAATGGGGTCATCCTGTATGCAAACCACAGACAAATGTAGGCGAGGGGAAAAGCCATTCTCAGCCTGGGGTGGTTAGCTACATAGAGCCAGCCCGTGCAGGCTGTGTGAGGGGGAGAATTCTGTCTTTCTTATCCCCATAATAAATCACAGCACTGGGGATGCAAAAGTGAAAATGTGGGGGGGGGGAGAGAGAGAGAGCTGGTTGAACTACGTTACCCAGGGTGCATTTGTGATTCCAGGCTTTATTTTTTCTGGGGGGGGAGGGGGGAGTTACATAAATCCTAGTGCGTTGGTCATCTGGCCCCGCCCTATGAAACGTCAGCTGTGCTAAGCTCCGCCCCCATGGAACGTTTTGTAGCCAGTCAGTTTCAGATTGCTATAGTCTGTTCTATTCCATGCTATTTCCTGCTGCTGCTGCTGGGGGATAAAGGATCCCAGTCTTCTCCTTCCCCTTCGTGGGGAGCTGGATTTACACTGGGGGTGGGGGAAATCCTGAGCCCCTAACCTGTCCTGGACTCAAGGGACTGGACCCCAGCATCCTCCCTTGGGGGTGTTTTTTTTTCCCCCAGTGTTGATGACCCCCATGCCCTCAAACTCCGTTCAGGGGGCTGTTCTCACGAGCCGGAGATCCCGTTCCCGGGGTGCGGGCGGGCTGGGGAGGAGGTGGAGGGGAAGGAGTCGCGGGGAGTCCTGTATCCTGGATTGCAATCGTTCTAGGAAAGGTCCTTCCCTCCTTTGGGGTTTGTGCTGCTGCCTTTTTACCACCAAAGACTCCGGATCCTGGCCTCTGTGACTCCTCTACAAGAAGACAGGAGGGTTTTGATTGATCGTTTGGTTTTTGGGGTGTGTGTTTGCTACATTCATTTTTGGGGGGGGTTAGCCACCTCATAGGCTGCTCTCGAGGACACAGCTGCTCTTTCCTTTTTCCATCTCTTTCCTCTTCTTCCTCCTGCAACATATTCAAATCTAGATCGCTATGGAGCTGGAGAATATTGTGGCCAACACAGTCCTGCTGAAAGCCAGAGAAGGTAAGAGAATAACTTGGGACTTGGGTCATTTTGGGTGTATGATTTGGGTGTCTCTGAACATGCCTTGACACCGTGACTAACAGAAGGAAATTGGGAACAGGGATTGAAGCATCTGCTGCTATATTGCTGCTCGCTTGATTTTACTGAGTGAAAGCAAACTGTGCCCGGGGCGGGCGGGGGTGAGAACAGGATATTTTGTAACCTGAAATGCAGCTGTAGGAAACAGACCTGGAAACTGGGATTTAGTGGGTTTCCTCAGTAGTTCCACAAGATGCTTTATAATTGCACTATTTACCATTTATAGCTTCATTTACAAAACATCCTCTGGTGTTTTCACCTGCCATATACAGAGCAAACATTTGAAAACCAGGCTTTTGTTTTATTGTTTAAAGTTTTCTCTGTAATGACTATGGCCTAGGGATGGATATTTTACATATTCCCTGCACCTCAGAACTGCAATGTGATTTACATGTGTGAGCTAAGCTTTGGACTCTGGCTCTGTCTTTGAACAGGAAGCATAAAATGCATGTTTGCTGCTCTGTCTGGATGCAAAACTCTGACAAGCAGACAAGGAAACATATTGAAAGCACGTTGTGACTTTTAATTACCACAGAAAGCTAAAGCTGTGTTGCCGGAGAATCCCAAGATTGTGTTATACCTGACCTTTCATTGATATTCTACAGATGGTCTGTTTCATGAGATTTGATCTAATTTATTATGCTAGAGAAAAGTGGTCAGGCTGCTGACCTGGTGTGTGGTATATTTTGTGTGGCTGTGCTGTAGACATCACAACAGAAATTCTGGTCGTGGTACATTTTAACCAGGTGTGGTGTCCTGGGAGATGGCATCTCTTTATTTTCACCCATTGCACCACAAAGATGGTTTTACCTTCCTTATCTTTAAACCCTTAATGTAAAGTGGTCACTGATTGTTCGAGTGTGGTAAATATACAGGAATTGCAGAGGGATACCAGTAATGCTAAACTCTTATGTACTTTTTTTTTTATGTTGGAGGTGAAATTTTCAAAGGCATCAAAGTCCCATTTCCAGAAGGTAAACAGGGAGTTAGTAGCCAGTCTTGTTGCCTTTCACTGAGACTTAGGCCAGTTCTACACTTTGAAGGCTTTGCTGGTGTAGCTACCTAAGCTATACTGGCAAAGTGCTGCTAGTGAGGACATGGTTATACCAACAACATTTTGTGCTTTGCCAGCATAGCTTATTCCAGACTCCTTGAGTGAAATACACTGTTCTAGCAAAACTGCACTTTTGCTAATGTAACTACATCTGTGCTGGAAAATGCCCCTAGTTCAGGTATGCCAGTCACAAATCACACCCCTATGCCAGCAACCATCTGTAGTGTAGACCTGGGCTCAGGCTCCTAAGTGCCTACATCACTTTTAAAAATGGGACTTGTGTTCCTAAATCACTTGAAAATTTTACTCTATGTTCCTAAACTTTCATAACTGAAAAGCAAACAGCAGTGTAGAGTGACGTGAAATAAGGAAATCCCTTAAAGTTACAGTGGGGAAATGTCTTGCTTTAAGGATGATCCCACAGCAAGCCAGCATTTATTGGAAGGCACGTTCTTCTGAAGGGCCCCCTCTCTTATCAGTGAACTCAGTGTGGGAGAACAGTGTCCCATGGACACTACTTGCCACGCACTCCTATATTCATACATGCCAAGTGGCGGGGAAGCTTTCTTGCTAATTGTGCCTCAGCCTGTAGCTTGGGAGAACCATCTCTACAGAAGAGAGTTCAGACTCTGTGGCTCATTCAGCCCTTTGCCTTCCAGCCAAGACCCGCATTCATGGTGGTGTGTGCTTTGTGACCTGCCTTGCTACTCGCATAGTATATGGGCACCTGTCTCCTGAACTAAGCTCCTCAGCTCTTTTCACTTAAGCCATCGGATGTCAAATTAAAGCTCCTTTTGGCCCATGCTAACTCAAGTCAAAGTTGAGCTGGCGTGAGCTGGCTTCACCAGAGCACTGTAGCGCAGACCGTCTGCTTAGTTCAGGGGTAGGCAACCTATGGCACATGTGCCAAAGGCGGCACGTGAGCTGATTTTCAGTGGCACTCACACTGCCTGGGTCCTGGCCACCGGTCCGGGGGGGCTCTGCATTTTAATTTAATTTTAAATTAAGCTTCTTAAACATTTTAAAAACCTTATTTACTTTACATACAACAATAGTTTAGTTATATATTATAGACTTATAGAAAAAGACCTTCTAAAAACATTAAAATGTATTACTGGCACGCAAAACTTTAAATGAGAGTGAATAAATGAAGACTCGGCACACCACTTCTGACAGGTTGCCAACCCCTGGCTTAGTTCTTTCTTCCAAGGAAGCTCATTGTTAGGCAGGGGAACACCAGGCAGGAATGCATCACTTGTAAATTATTAGTATCAGAAACAAAGACAGTTTTAATAGGAGGCAGAGCAACTATAAAAGCTCAGACAGAAATAGTGTGTTAATTTCAGCACAAGATGACCACAAGCTGCTATCTGATGGAGGCAGGAAAGTAACTCAACGGCCTGTCCTGCTATTCAAGTGCAGTGAGACGATTTCCTTTCAGGCTTGATAACGGTTACTTTCCCTGACTTGTCATCCTGGATGGGGTGGGTGGGAGGTCCCCTCGTGCATTCTGACCTTGGACAAATCCAGAGTCTACTTTTTCCAATTCCCAGTCTTCCAAGGCTGGAAACCTGAGCTACTGGAATCCTTCAGGAATGATTTGCACGAATGAGATGCTGCTGCTGCACCTCAGAGCAGCAAACAGTTCGTGCCACTAAGGAGCAGCACCAATGTACAGTAGCTAGCTCATGGCAAAAGTGTCTCAAGTGCCAAGGAGATCAGGGCCATTGTAATGTTCAAATCCCCTGCACACCCTAGGTCATGATTTATTCCAATGGGCTTATTGTGGATTTGGACTCGGTCTTTCAAAGATGCCTAGGGGATTCAGCTGCCAAGTTCCCATTTAATTTAAACAGGTGCTGGGGGTCCAAATGCAGCTTTGAAAGTCTTCAGAGGTGGATCCAAGCTCAAGTCAGAGGTGGATCCGAGGCACGAAAAGGGTTTGGGGGGATTTATTTTTCTTGGGCATTGTTCTACTGCTACCATCAAACAAAGTGATGATTCTAATTGTTGTTCCTTGGGCAGCTGGATTGTCTCTTCTCTGGTCACTTAGGTACATCCTTTTGTGTGTTTGGTCATGAAGTGGAGTGTCTGAAATGCTACTGGAGAGGGTGGGCTGTCTCAACACCCAGTGTAACCCGAATACCAGCTTGTGACTCCTGTGCATTTGAGGTTGGGGTGAGCCTAGGGCTGAATAACTGGTCCTACGGCTTTGGGCTAGTGTAAGCTTGGCAGAGATGGTTTAGGGCTCTGACTTCGCCTGTCCCTTCTGCATGCCGGCCAGCATGACATCTGGAAATACTTGAGCCAAATGTCATTGTAGAAATATCCCTGCCTCCATAAAATGCACTAGAGTTTAACGCTACAATACTGAAATACGTGCCTGTGTTTCTGGAATCCTGAGTCTCCTTTAAGTGCTGTGACTTGATCAATACCCCATGGAAAAGGCCTGGCAGCGTATTTAGCAAGGTGTTAGGTGTTCTTGTTGCAGGGCTTTTTTCCATTGTGCATTAGCTACGGGCTCAGATGGAATCCCGGTTCCAGGCTGAGCTGCTGGTTCCAGGACTATAAAGCAGCAGCTGGTGTCTTCACAGCCAACACTGTAAAATGGCAACTGTGGGAAAACCTCTCTGCCTCAGTGGCAATTGACCGCCCCAAGGGCAGCATTGGGGGAGCCTTGTCTCAGGGCCAGAAAAACACTTCTGTATGTGCTGAGGGGAGACCGAAACATGAGTGCGTGGCAGAGTCAAGGCCCTGCCTGCGTGCAGCCATTAGAGATCATGCGGCGGTGATAACCCTAGAATCCTGGCCAATTAGACAAGGATATTCTGCCTCCCTATATGTCCAGTCCCCACTCCTGCTGCTCCAGCTGGAGATAGGAGTCTGGTCTGGAGCTGCTGTGCTGGGCGCTAGGAGAGAAAGCAGCTGCTGCCTTCTGCCCCAGTGTTGGTCAAAGGGATTCTGCTCTGTGGACATACAGTGCCTGATCCTGTTTCTGTTTAAGCTACTTGCCGTGGTGGGATGACTAGTCCTGTTGCCTGTAAAAACCAGGTTAGTGCCTTGGGTTCCTTCTGTGGAGCTGGCTACATGTGGGTCGCTGTGAATGGCTCGCCAGCATTGCTGGGGGTGAGTCCGCAGTGACCTGACTGCCCCCTGCCTATTCTGCCATGCAGGGTCTCTGATCTAACTCGTGCACTCCTCCTCACGGGGACCATGGCACTTGAAGGTGCATAGCCAGGCCAGTCTGTGGGCAAGGCCTCGCCCTTGCCCAGGGCAGATAGGGCTGAGTGTGTCTCAAGCTGGTTGGAGTGCAGCTGGAACGGACGTCTCAGTCTGCCAAATGGTTACTGATCAACAGTGACCTGTGCTAAAGGAGAGGCTGCAAACTCTAGAGGGTTTAGGGATCTGGGACAGCTTTCCTGGGGCCATTGGTGTTCTGGGTGGAGTCTTTAGAGGCTGTGCGATTCAGGAGCCAGAATTTCCTGACTTCCCTCCCCCCCAGCCACCTTGAGTGAATCCATTCAGGCAGGATCCTCATACGCTAGGGCCCCTTTACACCGCTCTGACAGGCTGCTGGGGCTTCACTGCACTTTCAGGGCCCTTTGCGCTGTCAGCGGTATTCCCAACCTCAAGTGCTCACAAACCATGAGCCCGGCCCTTCTTAAAATCCTGAGATTGCACTGGGCAGCTGTCCATATTCCAACCACCGTTGTAGCTACCCTGGTGCGCACCCCTGCTGGGAGCTAGGGTAAGCTGTGCCAGTAATTGCAGCATAGCGGCGCTTTGCCTGTCTGCACTAGCGGCTGAAATCTGGGCGAATCCCAGCATGGGCAAGGTCTGTGTCTTTGTGCCTTCGACTGGCCCCTAAATGAGGGATGGCTTAGGAGACTGTGCCATGAGGAAATGTGGAGCATGGGTGACATAAAAGACTATGAATCTATGTACTTGCCATGAGCTTGAGTCGCAAATCGATGCTCCTAGGGGGTGTACCTGCAGCATTTAAACAGCGGGAACATCTGGCCCAGGGTCACTAGAGAGGTCAGTCCAGATGTGAACCAGTGCAGTGTGGGATAGTGGTGGGAGGACTCACTGAAGCAGTGTGGTCAAATTGGCATGAGGATGCATCCATACAAACCTTCCAGCAATAGGACACCTACTGAAACAGCAAAGCTGCTTCCAAAGTGGTTTAACGATTCTGGTACAAGATACAAGATAAACCACAAACAAGAGAATTTGTGGATGGGCTCAGGGCAGCTTCTGATGGAAAAAGCTAAGTACACGGGTGTACCTCCCATGTAGATGTGGCCTGAACACCCCCCCCACACACACACACACATACCTCAGTGTTAGCATGCGCTAACCTGACTGTGACTAAAGTACCCTGGCTTTAGCTTGACTAGAGTGTTAGAAGCTGTTAATTAGATACGCCACTTCAGCTCCAATCTACCAGTGCCTCAGACTAAGCCATTGTTACAAAACAACTGTTCACAGGTGATTTCTCTGGCATAACTCAGTTTCACATTTGGGGGGGGGGGGGAAGAACACCTTTGTCACCTTTGTCACAGGTATCCACAAGGGCAATCCTGGGGACCTGTGGGCAGAGAGGGCCTGTTGGCTAACTCCTTTCCCCCAAAATCTTACTGCTTTACAGCAAGCTTCTCTCTCTCCTCTGCTGCCTGCAGCTTAATGTACACTGCTGCTGGGGGTGAATAGCTGAAGTGGTGACAGGTAGGTCAGGTGACAAAGAAGTTGCTAATTTTACACTTTATAAAATGGACAAAAATAGACAAACTTGGTAAGCGATTGCTGAGTTAATGATTTCTCTCTGGGTGTGTGTGTGTTCTAAATGAAAAGCGAAAGGTAATTTCCCTGGTGTGTGTGGTTTGTAGGGGGTGGGGAAATGAATTAAGGTCCCACTGTCCCCCAACAGATCGTGGTGCATAACAGGAGGGGGGCAGATTTGTAGGGAGCTGGTGCTGAAAGGTAAATGTGGTCATTTTAGGGCCCTTTTTAAAGATGAGTTACAAACTAGGGATTTAAAAATGGGCTTTGTGCCTTTTTTAGCTGCTTTAGGGTGGAGAAGGAAGGCTGGAAGATGGGTTTGTGTTTTCGCTTTGCATGGGTGGTGTTTTTTTGTTTGTTTTTTGTTTATATCTATCTATATAGATAGATCTATATTGATATCTATATCTATATATCCTTAGAAATTCAGGTCCCATCTAGATGGGAAGACTATGGTGGTGAGAATTAGTAAAAGGAGACCATTGCAAGAGCCAAGCATGGAAATTGAGCAATGGGGAGAGGAAAGGATTTGTTGGCTTGCTTCAGATGTATTTTAGTGCATATTTAACTTCAATGACTTATCAACACATTGGAGAAAGGAACTCTTTCCTAAGATTTAACACTGCTGGCCTTCAGTTAGTGTGAGAGCTCATAACATACATCCTCTGAAACCCACAACAAATCCCGCCCCCAGTGAGCCAAGCAGTATGGTCTAACAGAGAGAACCCTGAACTGTGACTCAAGAGACTAGAGTGCCTCTGCCACACTCTCTGTTTCCCCATCTGTAAAATGGGGATAATGAAACTGATCTTCTTTTGTAAACTGCTTTGAGATCTACTGACTAAATGTGCTGTCAGAGCTAGGTGGTGTTTTCTTTATCACTCCTAATATTTTAAAGGTTAAAAACCAAACAGGAAAAGAAAAACACTTTAAAGCCAATCACTCTTTCAGACTTCTTTCCTCCCACATAAAGAAGGAAAAAAGGTACAACCCCAATTTAAAAGAGGGTGAAAAAAATCCTTGCCAGACTCCTGTCAGAGTGATGCTATCTGGGCTGATAGGTGACCATGGACTAGCCGCATGGTTTGCTGACAATTCAGGCAGGGAAGAGGGTAATAATTGCTGCAAACCGCTTCTCAGTAGGAACCTGCACCTCATTTAAATGAGCAAAGAGCATTTCAGGGTGTTACTCTGCTTGATTCAAAGGGAGCTATTGTAACTAATAGCGACGTTCTTTCTGGGTCTAAAAAAGTGGTTGAAGAAGCAACTACAAGCCTGTGTGAAGCCAAGCGAAGCCGATATTTGTGAGAGTGTTTTAGAGTGACTGGGGTGGTATATTTTACCCAGATGGTCACTCAGTGTCACACTGGGATCAGGCCTGGAGCTTAGTTTTGGTAGCCCCATGAATAACTAGGCAGTTCTTTTTTTTTCTTTCTGTTTGACCTCATGGAGATGAAGGGAGTAACACCTGCTCACCACAGGCAAACATTACAAGAATAAGGGCCAGGTTCTAATCACTGCTTCCCCGAGAGGAGCTTCACCGACTTCTGTGAAGTCACTCTGGATTTACAACAGTGTGACAGATCCGGAACTGCCTGGCTCCAGGCCTCTGCCCATCCTGTAATTATGTGGGATTGGAACTACCAGGAAAAGTTAACATGCAATCTCCATACATCAGAACTCCTCTGCGACTGTTCATTGGTGGAGTTTTGAGAGCTAGGCTGCATGCAAAGCAGAAATTCGGGGAGTCTTAGAATGGGAAGAGGAGCTCTGATTGGAGATCAGATACTAGGGTGATCTTGGATCAGTTACCAGCTCAATCCCATACAATTTTGTGGCATTCTCAGTCATCTCCAAATTATTGTTTTCTTCTAACACTTTGTGCTATGGCAGTGCCAGGTGACCCCAGCGGAGACCACGGTTCCATTGCGCCTGGTGCGGATGCAAACCCGGAGTAAGAGTCCCTGCCCCAAAGAGCTTAGAATCAAAACAGGCCAAGGGTGGGAGGGAAGACAGCGGCCCAGAGAGGGGAAGTCTCTCACCCAAGGTCACCCAGCAGCTCAATGGCAGAGCTGGAGAGAGAGCCCAGCTTCCCTGTGTTCCACTCCATGCCTGGCCCACTGCACAAGAGGTCCACTGGGCTCATTTGGCCCTAGTCGGGAGTCACGGCTGGCATCCAGGCAGTTAGAAGGGGGTGAGGTTTCCAAGTGGGTGCAGCACTCTGGCTGTTTGAAAAGCTCCAGGTGAGTAGCCCTTCTCAACTGGAATCAGCGGCCGTGCATCCGCCGACCTAAATTCCGACTGCAGTTGGACTGCATGTGGTATTCGTGGTATTCAAATGGTAACTTCCCTACAGCGGGGATAATGATCCTTCTTTTACCCAGCTTTGGAAGGGGCGTATCAATCCCTGCGTGGCACAAGGGGTCGTTATTGCTACTTAATCAGTTGCAGGTGTTGGTAAGCAGCAGCTGCATTTTGCTCCACGAGTGGCTCCATTTCAGCAGTGGGTGGGCGATCACTGAGGAGAGCGCAAGCTGGTGGAGAGTTTTGTGCTACTGAGAGATGAAAAGCACCATTTCAACGTGTGTGCTACTCCGGCCTGTGACTCTTACACATCATTTGAAAATAAGAGCTTTTCAGTGGCATTTGGTGCCTAATTCCCTTGGATTCCTGTTGGAAATCACAGTCTAAAACAGCTGGCATTACTGGAGAGGGAAGGGGTGGATGGGTCTGTCTCTGAAAAGCTTCCTGGCTTGTGGCCGTGTAAAGATCCTGTAGGACAGACATTGGAGTGGCAGCTCCCTGCATGCAGGGCTGACACAGCGCAGGGTAACACAGATGGGCGGGGGGTTTATCTCTGAACAGGTTTGTTGATGTAACAGATATCCAAATGCTTATGTCTTGCCATTTGGTATGTGGGCTTCTTTCCTAGGAGAACAGTTTTATTTTACATTCAACAGCTTGTCTGATTTCACAGGTTTTCTTAGACCCTTTCAATGAAGTCATTTATTTTTAGTAAGTGAAATCTAGGGCCAGCTCCTGGGCTGATGGAAGCCAACAGTGCGTCTCTGCTCTATGCCAGCCATGGCCCTGCCCCTGCTCCTTTGGGTCCTGTGGCTACCAGCTTTGAATGGGTTGCATGCCTAGGAGCTGCCATTGAATAAAGGGTTATCAGATGTTGCTTGCACAGTCACCGAATGTTCCAATTAGAGAGCGAACATAGACTCTGTGCGCTGCAATCAGGAAAGTGCCACCTCTGCTCCCATCTGCTCTGTGGGTACACTCAGTCCTATCAGCGCCTGCATCCACGCAAACATGTTCTTGCCCCCTTAGCCCTGGAGAAATCACTCGAGCTTTGGGAGTGGGCAGTGAATTGGATTCTCTTCTGTATCATGAGTCACCGACTTGTCAGCTAATTTCCAGTGGCAGACGCTTGATCCCTGGTGCCGTAAGGAGCAGCAGGAGCACTGCTTTAATGTTCCCATCCGAGGGGGTGTCTGACTTGTGTGAGCTGGTCTGGCTTGGACTTGCTTAGAGAGAACAAATGGGGGCTGCATGGGTTTGGTTGGTTTGTTCGTTTTCAGCTAGTCGTGCCCTTTAGAACTGTGTGAGCGCTGCTGCCGTGGAGTCCTGGATCAGTGCTGCTTTCAGAAGAGGCCATTGCTCTGGGATTACCCTAAATGAAAACATAATCGTTAGGGAGCAGTACATTTTCTGGCTGTTTTGCTGCCATTTGCCACAACAAACCCCTGCCCCACTGCCTCCTCTGACCAGCCCCTCTCCCCTCAACTGGCTTTAATGGAAGCAAGTCCATGAGAATGTTCCTTGGAGAACGTTCCCTTAATGTTTTGTAGCTTGGTCCTTGGCTTGGTCGTACTGGATCCGTCGAAAGAAAGGATCCCTTCTCCCCTTGTAGGACACTCTGGTCTAAAGATGCACGGTGGTCTGTGGCACATAACGTATCACTCCTAGTTGGGATGCCCTAAGATTTCAAAGGCTTTGCGAGGTGTCTGCCTTTCTCTTCTCCTACAGAGCCTGGGTCCAACATTACATGGTCCCATGCTGCATGTCAGATAGCCAGGGAGAGTGCTACCATGTTCGTGCACTTCCCTTCTTTATGGTCCTTCTGGGTTTAGCTTGGTGTGCTGGCCTGACCTGAGCAAGGTGGCTACGAAAGCAAAACTGCCTGTTTGTAGCGATTAGTACTTGGCTTGGTTATGGGTTTTTTGTAGAAGGGCTACTGATTGCAGAAAGCTGCCAGTCACCTAAGTCTGGAGGCTGCAGAGAATGGAGGAGGCACTGACATGAGACGCTCTGTTAACATGTAGCCATGCTGCCATTTGGGAAGGAATTATTTCTACCTTTAGGAGAAGGGGAGAGTCCTCCTGTGCTGGGCACTCTCAGGCCAGTCGGGTGTTGGAATGGCTCTCGACGTTGGAGTGACTGACACAGTGGCTGTGGTGGTGTTTACGTTATAGTATTGCATACAAGCTCCATCCCTGACTGGCCCCAGGTGCTGCAGTCCCAGGCTTCTTGCTCTGCTCCTGTTCTGTCTCTCTGCCGCAGACAGAAGAGAGGGGCAGAATGAAATGCCTTGCTGCAGCCAAGCAGAGCTCCTGCTCTGACTCAAGCTGCCGGCTGGCTGTGGACTGGTGTCTCGGATGAGAATGATGGTGGAGCAGCCCGACTTCCATATGATCTCAGACCTTTCAGAGTCCCTCCCCTGTGTAGCCAGCAGCCTGAGTGAGGGCAGGCACATGCTTAATGTGAGAAGGCGTTTGCTGGGGGCCTGCATCAAGGAAATACTGCCGCACTTTCTGAGCCATTGAGCGCTGCCTAGAGCAGGAGGAGCTCGGTTTCAGGTTTTGATTGGATGCTGGCTCCTGGTCTGAGACCTGTAAACAAACTGCGTAGTGCGCAAGTCACTCAGTGCACTTGTGCTGAATTCTGTGAGCTGCATGACACAAGGAATGGGGGACCAGTTCTGGTTTCCATTGCCCTTCACTGCTAGGCAGCTGGCTCAGAACTGGGCCAGGGGGACAGAGGCTAAAAGCTGTTGTCTCTGCCCTGTGTCTGGTGTGAAATGCATGGCGCAGGTCCCTGCCTGCTGCTCAGGGGACAGGTGTCCACGTTACAAAAAAGTCACAGCTGGCCTCTTGTTGGCTGACTCAGCAAAGAGGCCAAGCCTTGGCTGGTGGAAGAGTGAGGAACCCTGTTCTCTCTCCTTGCCAGGCAGGCGGAGGGTGGCCCGTAGGGGTGGAGTTGAGACATGCTCACCAGCGTGGGGAAATCTCACACTGCCGCTAGCTGCTGCATCAGCCCTGCAGATTCTAGTCTGTTGTACACAGGTTCTTCTCCCCCTGCCTCACTGTGGTATCTGAGCCTGCTCCGATGGTGCATGTTTCTCCTCTGCCCCGGGGGAGAGGTGTGTGCTGGGGAGCCTCTGGTTCTGGAGTTTTGTACGGTATACACACACAGATGGTGCTGTCTGCCGAAGGCAAGTCAAATAAATGTGCTTGCTACTTGGTGCCGAAGGGGGAAGGTTTGGGATGCTCGTTGGTTCTTGCGGACATTCATTCCACAGTGTCAGGCCAGCCCTGGAGCAAATTCTGTCTCCTGCCCAGGCGAGCGTCGTGGAGAGTGCCGTTGTGCCAGAGGAGCGGAGTCGGCAACCACAGTCTTCAGCCTCCCAGCTCTTTCTCCAGCCCTGAATTCAGACCAGCCCAAAGAGCCGATCAACGTGCCCCCAGCCCCTGCTTTCTCGTCAAGGATGTTCCCTGTTACCATGGATTTCGTACCGGGCAGTGCTCTAGCCAGGCCTGCCTCCTACGGTCAGCCTTTGAGGGCTTCTGGCCTGCACCAACAAGTTAGGGGGAGGAAGGGGACATTCAAGGCCTTTCATGCTGCAGGCAAGGGCATAGGAAGCCCCAAACATAGAGCGGTAAGAACAGGCTGCTCCCCTCTGAGTATGGGGCTGAGGTTAACAAACCCTCATGAGCGTAGAGTGAATTGTTTACATTGTACAGATGGGGAGCCTGGCTCAGCTTGGGTGAGTACAAGGAGCCCCCCAAATCCATATTGATTTCAACAGGAGCTAGGGTTTTCCCTGTCTGGAAACCTGCCCACTTGCTGTGGAACCTCAGTGTGGGGTTAGGTGTCGAGCTTTGCTACACCGGTCTGAAACGTGGGGCCCCAAGTGATTTGCCCATGGTCCTCACCATGCCCGTCAGGGGCAGAGCTAGAATAGAACCCAGGAGTCCTGACCCCAGTCCTGTGCTCTAACCGTCAGAGAGTTTAAGGCCAGAAGAGACTACAAGGTCATGAAGTCTGACCTTCTGGACATCGCAGGCCACCAGCCCCCCTGTGCTAAACCCAACAGCCAGAATGATTCCGAAGTATTCCAGCCCCCAGGAGACAGGAAGACGACGTGTACTGACGACAGAGGGGGACAGGAAGCACCCCTGGAGTTGTGCGGCAATAGCCCTACCAAGCGCAGAAGTCCATGTGCTGTCAAACAGCTGCTTGGAGATTAGAAGGTGCCTATGCCCTTGGCTCAGGTGCAGGGACTGCCAGCACTGGGTTAGGCTTGATTAAAAGTGGGGCCTGCAACGAGAGGAGACTAAAAGCTTTCTTGAATATGGGCCCAATGCAGTGTAGGTGGCAACAAGGGCTGCTTGTGCTAACTCCGAGCTAGAGCTCTTGCCTGTGTCCCCATGGCTAACTCCCTTGCCGAATGTTATCAGTCACAGCAACCTGGCTGCCTGACATTGAGTGTCCTGTGTCCTGGAGCATGCCAGCTGTCAGAGCCCTGGCTCCCAGCTGCAGTCCGCTTCACTTTCCAACAATGCTCCATGCATGCTTTCCAGGAGGCTCTCATTCCAAGGAGGAATTTCTCCCGCCCACCCCCAAATGCCTGATGCAGCAGAGGTACCGAGAGATGCAGCCGCCCTGCAAGGACAATGGCTCTTGTTCCCTTCTCACCTCCCAGGCATGAGCTCACACGTGGATGTGGTCTTTGGAGAAAGTGAACAACAAGCTTAATGGAGGCCAAGGAATTTTAGCTTAAGGGCTCTTAAAAAAATCATTAAAAATATATACTGTTGAAGGCAAATAAAAGCCCCCTTTGCCCCTGCATGGTGGTTTCCGGCACACTGAGCTTCCTGGTGCTGGATTTCATTATAACTGCAAGAAGGGAAAATAAAGAGAGCCAGCTGTCCCACACTCACTTCGTGTCTGCGTGGCGGGATCACCGTGTGTTGCGTGCCAGGAACATTCTTATGGACGTCGCGGGACTGAATGGGTTTCCTGTTGGAGAAGTCGCCCGGGCAGGGAGGAGCTAGGAGCGAGTTGTTTGGTCAGGTTGTGTAGTGACCTCTGCGGAGAGAAGGGGCTGCTGGGGTGGACGTGCATGCACCCTGGATTACCCCAGTGTCGCGGGGGACAGGGAGCAATTGTGGGAATTCCCAGCGACATTCGTGGTGGTTGTGGGCTGGGATCCTGTTTTGGGAGAGCAGGGAGTTCCGTGGGATGGAGCGTTTGCATAAGCGAGCCGGAGCTGTGTGTGTGTGTGTGTGTGTGTGTGATGCTGCCAGGACTTTTAACTGGGTCATTCTGGGGCCGGGCTTCCCACCCCAGGAGGTTACAAAGGGGTGTTGGGGGAACACAACTTCTCCCCCCGTTCCTCTATTGCTCAAAGCAAGGGAGCTCCTGGCTGGATGCTGCAGCATTGCCAGTTGCAAATGTTCAGGACTCAGGCCCCAAAAATCACGAGATTTTAAATACTGTATGAATCAATTTTCTGGTCCATTTTGGGGGCTGCTTTTTTTTTTTCTTTAAAGTCTTCAGGTCATGCTCAAGTTGTGTTGGTTTTATTTCCCAACTTTTATAGCCAAAAACCAGGTCTAGATACTTAGTTTTCTTCTGTGTAATGAAAGCTGAAATAGTCTCATAAGCACCGGGCTTTAAGAAAACTTCCCCTGTTGCACCATTCCCCAGTAAGACAATGAGTTGGCAGCTGTGGGGGGTGGGGATGGCTCAGCTTGGACAGGAGCGAGACCCAGTGCCCGGGAGGACTCGCTGTGTCGCAGGAAGCTGAAAGCTGCGCTGTGCTGCACTGGCTCTGCCAGGCTGCGGCAGCATCCAAACAGCTGGCGAGAGCCTACGCGGATGATGCTGCCTGTTCCTCCTAGTGCCCGCAACATGCTACGTGCTGCACAGACACAAGGGAGGCCTAGACTGCGAGCTCTTCCCATCAGGAGACCACACAGGCAAGAAGAGGTGGTGCAAGAGGCCAGAGAACTGGCCTCCGTTTGATGCCATAACACGTTTGTAAGTGTTCCCAGCTTCCTCTCACCGCTGGGAGCTAGTTCCTTGCAAGTGCCTGTCACAAGTAGGTCTTGGGGAGGAATTTCAGTGCTGACGGGGGCGTTGCCTTGTTGCTCAGCCCAGGAGGGTGCCCTGTGTGGGGAGGCAGCAGGTGCAGAGGCAGCTATGGGAGATGGGGACAGGCTGGCGTCGTTGGCCAGGCCAGGTGGATTTGCTAATGAGAGGCCCCATCCCAGATCCAATCCGGATCCAAATCTGCCCCAAGTTCTGGAGCGTTTGTACGGTCTCCGGGAGCCTGGCACATTCTCTGCCTATCCAGTCGCCCAGGTGCTCTGGGTGTCATACGAGCGTCCTGTGGCCGAACCCTCCGGGCTCAGCCCCAAGGACCTTGGCTGCTCTGGGCTGGTGCTGCTGCGTCTGTGTGTTAACTCCACCAGGACATTCCTTGTTTACTCTTGCTAGGCAATTACAAACGGCTATTTCAGCAGCTCAGCTCCCCTCTCCTCGGGCGCCAGAGCGTTGCCTGGCCCTCTCTAATTGAGGTGTGTGCTCTGCTCAGGAAGGAGGTCTGGCTGCAGCAACCTTGTTCGAAATTCCATTTGATTTAAGCTCATCTCTCCTTCTCGGCTGGCTCCGAGCCCCAGCCTCGTCCCTTGCCTTGGGAGGCTCCATCAACACTGAGCCAGATCCAGCATAGGCCTTTTGGCGAGGGGCTCTGTTCCCTTGTCCTGGTCCCTGGGGGTGCTGGGGGGAGCTGGAGCTGGGCTGGAAGTGGAGTCGAAGAGAAGCTCAGCAAGTGCGTCAGGCGCCTAAACCTGCCTTGGGAAAACATCCGAAAGGCAAACACTGCTGATGGGCCGGCTGGGCAGAGATTGCTGGGCGTAACCTGCCCGGCTCTTCGGTGTTTCCCATGCAGGAGAGGGGCTGGAAACCCACTGGGAGTCGGGAGAGGCCAGTACTGGAGTGAGGGCCAGGGTGCTGGGGGAGGAATGTGGGGCTGAGATCTGCAGGCATTAGGGGGCTGGAATCACTGAGCCCGTCCGAGATATCGGGTCCGATAGAGACTAGCTGCGCACTGCATGCTCGCTGTGGGATCCCAGGAGGGATGCGTGGGATGCCCTTACTGTTACACAGAAAGGACCGCATTGCAGCTACCCTACACTTTGTTATGGGCCGGGGCCCCACAGACTGCAAGTCCCAGTGTGCAGTGCGGCGGGGCCCATCGAAGCATGGTGTATGCCAGGGCCGATAGTTGCCATGGGCTGCCTACAGCTGCAGGTCCTATCTGGCAGTGCACCGCTTGTTAGCACCTCTGCGCAGCTGTGCTGGTCATGAGTGGGACCCGTCTCCTGCTGTGGGCTGCATGGCCCCTCCCCAGCTGGCTGTCAGGTGGATTTTAGGGGTTGGGAATGCTGCCCCCTCTGTAGCTACTCTCATCTGAGGGCTTTGGAGCACTCAGGTTAATCCTCGCCAGCTCCCTGGGGGTCTGCTGGAGTGTCTTCCTATTTTGCAGAGGTAGAAATGAGACCTCATCCAGTGACTTGCCCCAGTGGCACCCTGTGAGTCTGGAGCTGGACTGGGAATGGTAGCTGACCCCCCCCAGGCTCCGCTCTGTGCTCTAGCCACTAGGCCATGCAGCCTGACTTGGGAGCTCTCTTCTCCATTCAGAATGCGTAGCTCAATCCTCATGCTGCCAGACTGGCTCCCTGCCTTCACAGGCTCCTGGGTAGACTCAAATGCTACTTGCCCCAGCAGGTGGCGGGGATGTTGGGGGCTGGCAGCTGAATCCTGACCCAGGGGCTTGCAAGCCGAGCATTGGATCCCCTTTTGCAAATGCGCAGAGCTGTCAGGAGTCCTTTGGCCTTGCCCCTGGTGTTGTGCAAACACTCTAAGGGTTTGATGGCAGTGTTTACACGGACCTGTTTAACGAGGCTCCTCGCCTTGTTTTGAGATGTCATTTGAGCCGATCCTTGATGGCACAGAAGCAGGTTGCCGTGTTACTCAGGAGGCGTTGCCCTAGGCCAGAAAGCCCTAGAACAGACCGTGTGCCATGCAACAAGGCCTGAATGATCTCTCTAGCCAGCACCTCCCAGGGCACCACCACTGTCCCACTGTGACTTCCAGCCTCTTCTGGGGCTGCTGATTCTTCTTCACTTCCAAAGGACACAGCTTGGCCTCGTGCACTGGGCAGGCGGCGCCAAGAGCTCCTAAGTTCTAGTCCCAGTGCTGCCACTGTGGGCCTTGGGCAGCTCACTTAACCTCTGTGTAAAACAGGGAGGGGCTGAGCCCCCCCAAGCCTATGGGGCGTTTGCTCCATGTAGGTCGTTCTTACAGGAGAAGCTGAGAAGTGGGGCTTTGTGGGACTGGAAGGAAAAGAGACCTGCGGTGACTTACAAACCTTTGCTGACGACAATCACTGCTGTCAGCAGGGGCGGCTCTAGACACCAGCGCGCCAAGCAGGCGCTTGGGGCAGCCGTTTCCCGGGGGGGCGGCATTTGGCTCCGGTGGAGCTTCCGCCGGCATGCCTGCGGCAGGTCCACGGGCGGCATGCCGGCGGCCGGCCCGCGGGTCCCGGGCTCGGGTGGACCTGCCGCAGGCATGCCGGCAGGAGCTCAACCGGAGCCGCGGGAAGAGGGGACCCGCCGCGGGACCGGGGAAGGGCGGCGCAGCGCTCCGCGCTGCTTGGGGCAGCCCAATTTCTAGAGCCGCCCCTGGCTGTCAGTATCTAATAATACTGCAGCCCTTCTATAGCCCCTCTCCTGTCCCAAGGATCCCAAAGCGTTTTACACAATGCTCCGCTGAGATGCAGCTAGCTCTGCGTGTGCCCAAGGAGATATTACATCTGCACACAGGCTTCCCCTCTCCCCATCTTTCGTGTTGGAGGCAGGGACCGTCTCCTGTTTGTTCGTGCAGCGCCCAGTGCAACGGGTCCCTGATCCTGGCTGAGGTTACTGCAATAATAAAACCAGTATTGTTTTTGTGGTACCTTTTAATATCCATGCAGAACAGACGGGGCCTCTTCTGATTTTTAGCCGGTGCAACAACAAAGTGACGCACCCTGCCAATGGCTGGGGTAGTGCGCCACACGAGGACATGTGCTGTGGAACGCGGAGAGTCACGTGGGGTCCTCCCTGTCTGTTTTACACTGGTGGCTCTGCGGCTGGGCCAAGAGCACTCAGCGGAGTCCTTTCCGAGAGCAGAGCGCGTGTTCTGAGCTGGGTAATGCGCATCAGTCATCCAGGCCCTTGCAGGCTCCTGGTGGGCGGCTAGGAGCTCGGAGTGGAGAACAATGTCCTGAAGTCACCCCTGGGGGGCTGCTGCTGTGGCCCTGGTGTGCAGGGAGTGGCAATGAGTGAGGGAGTGTCACTGGAAAGCCATGTAGGCTGCGACACAGACAGGCCAATGGGGCAAACTAAGGAAACCTGGCTGAACTCGCCTCTCTGTTTCACCAGCGCCTGCGGTGAGATCTTAGCGTGGGGTTTCTAGCAAATGGCTGCATGCTGCACAGCCAGCAAGCGTTGTGCACGCACAAGCGACCCCTCTGCGCAGAGGCTTTGGCAGTGCTTGTGGTAACACAGGGCCTGGCGTGCGAGCAGCATTGTGTGGCAGAGTCGCACGTCCCACGTTCTGGGGCAGGCAAGTTCTAAGGGGGCATATCCGGGGATTCCTTCCTTCCTCCCCCTGCCCGGTGTGGATAGAGGAACTCTTCCTCCAGCCCTCTGGAGCGGGCGTCATCCAAGTGCCACAGCGGTTTCTAGTGAAGGGGAGCCTTTGTTGTCAGCTGCTTCAAGGGGTGGACTGAGCAGCCCTCTGCTGCTGGGAACTGCCACACCTGCCCAGGTAAAGCAGCAACCGAGCTTCAGAACAGCCTAAAGGAAAATGCCTGGAGCTAACTGCTCTAGGGGAGAGCACGTCTCACCTGTCGCATGTGATGTCAAAGCAGCGAAGTTGCTCACTGGGTTTGCAGCGACTGAAGGTGCTACCCAGCTCTGTGATTGATGACATGCTTCCCCATGGTTGAGAACAGACCTTCCCTAGTGATCTGCAGACCTGCGCGGGGAGGGCTTGGCTTATCTGCAGCCCCCTTGCACTGCAAACAGGATCTTTCTTTAGCATTGCACCCTGGGCACCAGACTCCCTCTGGTGGGACCCAACTGATCTTTCCCCTGATCTGGCACACAGAGTGGCACTGGGATCAGGCTGCCACAGCTCCGGCTTCCTTGACCCCCGAGGTATTGCCTTGGCACAGCCGGACTTAGTCTTGGCTGGAAAAGCTAATTCCAAGCTCTGAATGTGCATAATTTCCTTTGGGCCATTACTCTGCCCTCCTCCTCCAAGATTCTGTCATAACCACGTCCTTCCCCTAACAGGAAAGAAATAAAACTTCATGTAAGGAACATTTATTTACATGTGGGGCTGGCTCCCTCCCCCAGCCCCACCTACCCCTCGCGCCCCCCCCCCCCCCGGGTAGGTCCCATCGTTGCCGTCTGCATTTTGTTGTGTGCCTGCCAGGTGTGCACTAGCTAGCGGAGGGCTCTCACATGCCTGGCAGTGTTTACGGAGCCCAGAGGAGCTGAGGCCAGCTGCTAACATGCAGGGAAGTGGGTGTAACTCCTCCATCCTAGCTTATACCTTTCCACCAAGATGTATATCTCCTGCCTGCAGTTCTCCTTGGGCCTCAGTGGCTGATCCATCCTCCCCTCATCCCCCCCAGCCTTGTGCTCTGCTGCCATGAGTAGATCCTACCAGCAGAGGCAGCCATCTCCAGAGCCATCCTGGCACTGGGTGGTTGCTCCAGACCCTCCTGGTGTCAGATGGGCCACATGGAGGGGAGAAGAGTTTGCAAAGAGAAGAGACCATGTGGTACAGGATGTAGGGATCTGGGTTCCATTTCCAGCTCTGCACTGGCCTATTGGGTGATCCTGGGCAAGTCTGTGCCTCAGTTTCCCCACCTGCACTTCCCTAACTCAGGGGGTTGTGAGAATAAATACACAAGATTGTGGAGCATATTTTGCTGTACTGATGGAAAGCTATATAAGAGCTAGAGGTTAGTGTTATGCTGGAAAGGCTTTCTCTAAAGGAAGGCCTTGCAATGTTTCCTAAAGATGGTCAGACTCTGGCTTCACCTGATCTTCTCTCGAAGATTGTTTCATAGTCAGATCCCCTATGTCAGTGTCCAACTCTGTCTCTAATCCTACTGAGCTCTTGGCTTCAGTGTCTTGTGGCAATGAATTCCACAGGCTAAGGGTGCAGTGTTATGCTTTGATCAGTCCTGAATGAATGCACTACCTGTCAGTGTCCTAGAGTACAAGCCATTCAGTACAGCTCTTTCCCCTGGGGTGCTGGCCCTCCTCTGCCCCGGGACAGGAGATGGCAAATGCACAGTGTGATGTTGTCTAAGGGCTTGGTCTGTTGCTAGCCGTGCACAGCGACTGGGCAAAGATTCTGGGGGAAGGAATCTTTGAGGAGGGACAGTCTCCAGCCTGCAGGGTTCCAGAGATGCACCTGCTCTTCGTGGGTAGTGAACAAAGAGGCCAGATCTATACTCGATCCAGCTCTCGGTGTGGAGGGGAGATGTTCCCCTCTCGGACGGGGAAGAAGCAGCACTAGCGGTTCTGTCAGAGGCAGGGTAGATGTCAGGGCTGCACGTTGCCAGCCCTTGGCTCTGATTCTGAGGCTCTGTGCGTCTCTGGCTTTCTCTCAGCCTTGCTTGATTCTGCGCAGAGTCTTGGTGGGGACAGACCCATTCCAAAGCACGGGGCTGCTGTAAGCCCGAAGTGAGCTACAAACTAGTTAATGCTTTAGAAACTGGGCAACAGTGGCACAAACCTAATGGGTGGCAAGGCGAAACCAGCTGCAGAGGGCAGCCAGCCTAAGCAGCGGGGAAAGCCCCAGCGTGTCTGGCCATCTCTCTGCTCTAGTCTCCCTCCGCCTGCCCCAAAATCAAATCAAGCTGAAGCTCAGGTCGCACTGTGTCTCCTGGCTACATGCAGCTGGTTTGTGTTTCTAATGGGGAATGCAATTCCTTTTTGAGGCAAGGAAAACCAGGACAGACCCTGAGACTGAACTGCCTGTCTCTCCTGGCCTCTCATGCCCCATAGCCAAGGGCTAGGTAGGATGGGCTAGTGGTTATTGCACTCCACAGAGAGCTGGGTGCTATTTCCGGCTCTGCTGTATGACCCTTAATCTCTCCTATGACTCAGCTTCTTATCTGGAAAACAGATGATAACCCTTCCCTGCGCCCGGAGCCTCAGCTGCAGGAATGAGTGTGAGATACTCAGTGACGACAGCGATAAGGGCTGTAAAAGTGTCCAGGGAGATCCCAGGCCAGGGAATGGCCAGTGTCCCAGGGTTTGTTCTAGATTAGGGATTAAAGCGCCAGTGCAAACCCAGCTCCCACCCACTGCGGTGCTCTGGTGGTCCAGAAGCCTCTGGCTTTGGGGTGTCTGCTGCATTCCAGTGCCCCTGGGGAAGCAGGGAGAGGCAGCTGCTTGTCGCTCTCTCTGCTGACAGGTAGCCTGTAAAGTGCGTTGGGGTGTGAAGGTGCCGGAGACCCATGTGGTGATGATCCTGCCCAGAAGATGGAGAACAACCTTGTGGGTCAGGACTCCTGGGTTCAATTCCCGTGTCTTTCTCTGACCTGCTGTATCACCTGGGGTGACGGGGGTGAGCCCTCGGCAGTTTCTCTATGGCCAAGTGAAACCTGGGCTCCTCTGTAATTGTATTTAGCTATACTAGTGACCTGTCCAGAGACTGGCATGAATCTGCCCCCCCCCATCCCTCCAGTCTGTCTGATATTTGAGCGCGACTACGAATTCCTCCCACCTCCTGTAGGCAGCACAGCGAGGCCCCTTCCTCAGAGGATTGTAGTTCTCTCTTCAATGCTTTTAATCCAAACTTCACCCCACCCCCTAAGTGACAATGCCACAGCTGGGCCTGACCACCTTTGCTGTCCCCCAGCGTAGCCAAGCCTGGGCTCCTCTGGTCCCCAGCATGCCTGAGGGAAAGCAGGCTGCTTTGCCAACCCAAGTGCTCCAGATTTGTGGATCTCCACAACCAGGAGGGTGGGAAACTCACATGCGTTAGTGACAGCTGAGATTCTGGCCTCCTCCCATGACTCCAGGAGCAGGAGCTTCAAGAGAAACCCAAAATATTGTGAGACTTGTGATAGGCTTGTGCAAGCTGACCGTGCCAAGCAGCACCTGTGGTGCCGCAGGAGCTCGTTCTTGCCAGGTTGGGTAGATTCTCCCTTTGGGCCGTGTCGGGGGTTTGCAGCTGAGCAGGTGTACTCAGCTAGCTCACGAGAGGCTGTGCATGAGGGTGCTGCACTGTGGGGTTACAAGGAGGGCTGGACATGGGGGTTGGGAAGCCAGAGTGTATGTAGGGACTCACATGTTTAAGGAGGGCTCCAGAAAGCCTTCAGGAGCCACGCTGGGGTGGATTGATTTATTAGTCTCTTGTAGGGCACCCACCATAGTAGCTGGGCCTGTTGTGCCTATATTGAGACACAAACAGTTCCCACCTGTGACCCCCCCTGGGCTCCACAGTTCTCAGTGGGGGATGTGGGCAGCAGGCGCGCGTTTTAGTAGGCCTGGTTCAGGTCAAATAATGCGGCCTGGGGAGGTTCTCATCACCCTGGGCTTTTTGTTTGCACCACTCATTGTGCAGGCTCGGCTGGGACCCACAGCAGAGCTGCCTTAGTACTTCTGACCTGATTTAAACCAGGCTGTATGTTGGGAATCTCTCCAGAAACCGTGCTCTCCTTGGGCTCCAATGCAGTACACATCTGGCCAGCTGCCGGGGGGTGAGGTTCCCAGCTCTCTGTGTAGGGAGTGTGTCAGGCAGCCCTGAACCTGGTTGCTGTCTGTGTGCTGGGTCCTCCTCGGGAAAGGAGAACGGGGATCCCGGCCGACGTTGTGCGAAAGTGACTGGGCTTGTCCTCCTGTTTTGTGGCAAAGCAATTAGTCGACATGGACTTGCTAATGGGTTACAGACTCTGGCGGCTGGAGGGTTGACTCACTGGAGAAGCTTGTCAGGCACAGGCACAGGCTGTGGCCAGGGCGCGGGTTGATTCCTTCTTCTAGCTCTTGTTGCTGTATCCCGGAGTCCCCCTTCCAGTGCAGGCCTTCTAAGGAGATGTTGGCTTCCCTCGTGCTAACAGCTAGGGGCCGGGGTGGGAGAAGATGAGTAATGTGGCTTTGTGGCCTGCACTCCCTAAACTTCGCTGCCTTCTCTCATGCACACACACTGGGGATTCTTGCTCTGCACCGGGACACAGGCCCAATGCTGATGCGGAGCAGCCTGAATGAAAGAGCGAGTGAGTCTTTCTCCCCTGGGAGTGCTGAGGGGGCGGGAGAGACATGGTGAGGGCAGATGTGGAACTCGGGGTGGGTGGGGAGATCTCACTGCGATCTGGAAGGCGGTTGGGACGAATGGAAAGTGTTAGATCATTGCCTGAAGGACTCTGGAATGCACTTAAACCCAGTCCCCAAACTCTGCCACCCTTTGACTGTATCCCGGCCGGCTTGGCGCATGGCCAGCGCTGTATTCGGTAGGTGATAGTGCATTTCCGTTTGTAAACGCACACCCTGCCTGCAGGTGCTAAAAATAACACCAAGGAGCGCAGCCTGCCCCAGTGCAGTGTCTGCCAGTCAGGGGGGCCAGCCATGGCACAGAGTGGAGCAGGACCTGCTCTGTGTGGGTCAGGAGGGTCAGCTCAGGGGCTGGAGACACTAGGTTGGGTGTGGGGTCTGATGCCAAGGGGGTTGGGGAAGGCTGTCCCAGTGACTGGTGTGTGGGTGGGATCTAGGCCAGTACTGTGTGTGTGTGTTGGGGGAGGGTGTCCCTGCCTGATGCCATGGCTTGGCTGGGTGGGGGACTCAGCCAGGTGCTGTGGGATTGTGTGCAGAGGGGAGATGCGGGCTGTGGGAGTGGGGAAGACTTGGCTTGGTGCCCCTGCTCAGTGTCCTGTGCGAAGTGCGTGCATTTGCCATGACCACAGCCCATTAGCAATGCTCTGCAGGGTGGGGTCTCTCGGGCCTGACCCACCCTGGCTCTCCCACAGTTGGTATCTGGGAGCACGGAACCATCTCTGGGGCTGACAACATGAGACGCCTTATCCTGGCTTATGGAGCTGCTGGCTCAGGAGCAGAGCAGACGTGCTGGCCCAGTAGATTCCTTAACCCCCTCCCCCTGAGACGTTAGTTTGCCCTGAAGCCGTCCCCTCACGTCTGAGCTGGGGGTAAGTGAAAGGGGTCGCCCAGGGCCCTAGGTACGTGACTATCAGTTTGCGCAGGCTGTGATTCAGGGCAGGCTACTGCTCTGGGAGTGGAGCTGTATTTCCAGGAGGCGTGTGTTTGGAGCAGGCAGGGCGCGTGACCCCATCTGGGCATCACTCTCACTGCTGCAGGGTGTGATGGGTTAACAACCTGGATTGATTGTATGCTGGCACATCAGGCTGACTTTACTATGTTTCCCTTTCATGGGCCAAAGGACCCAGCAAGAATCCCGGCTGCCTTCCAGCTGATAGAGCGCGGTTAATGGCAGGCACTGTCCTAACTAGCCCAGCCTGCCACGTATGGGGCATGGATGACCCGTATGGAGATCCAGCCCTCAGGCAGTGAAATACCGGGGGCCCAGACAGAGCCCCTGAGTGCTGCAGGGTGGGCTGGGAGCACAGGAGCTCTGAGGTGTGTCTGGATTTGGTTCGCTTGCCCTCCCCAGCCTGGCTTGCGTCAGGTTCCCTGCCTTTGCAGGTGATGCCGGAGTTTGGTGTGTGTGACCTGGGCTGGGTCTGGGGTTCGGTGTGTCAGACCTCAGGGAGGGGCTGGCATGCAATCCCTAGTGCCATCTATTTTATATCCAGAAAGCGGCTTCCAAATATTGTCCTGTAACAGCGCCCTCTGTGTGGCTGAGTGCTGGTTCTCCTGCAAAGGGGCTGGGCCGTGCAAAGGGCTCCTTGCTGGCCGGCAGAGAGCGGCTCTGTGCTCCCCTCAAAGGTTCCAGGGCTCTGAGTTTGCAGGCTTAGCGTGCGAGGGACCTGGGAAGCACTGAGACCTGTCACTTGGGAAGAGGGGCGTGTGTGTGTTCACACTGCATAGGCTCTAAGGCCAGAAGGGAGCGTTGGGATCATCCAGGCTGCCTTGCTGGAGCACATGGCCAGAGAGTTTCACCCAGTGATTCCTGCCCAGCAGCCAGAGCATGTCTCTGAGAAAGGTGCCTCTGCTTGCTCCTACCCAGAGAGGTGAGCAGCAGTATAGTGCGGGGAGAAATGCCAGAGTTAAAGCAAGGGGGTTATTGGCTTACATCCATTCGCCAATGCTTATGTAAATATTTCGAGGGAACTGGAATGAACAGTGCAGGGGGATGGGGAGGCTGCTTTTAACCTTTGGCAAGGCAGCAGCAAGCTCCATTCTGCTTCGTGATGGCCCAGTGGACCTCGTCCAAGCATTTCCTAGTGCTTCACAGGTGTAACCGAGCCGCCTGGCCCCTCTGTGCAGGAGGAGGGAGAGAGACATCATTGCTCCCCGTGCCCCGCTGCTTTGCTCACCGGGGAAATGCAGCCTTCTCTAGCGTGAGACTGAAGCTGGGGGGACTCCCTCAAGGGGCTCCCTAGCAGCTTTCCAGGGCCCCTGGGGCTGCAAGTAAGTGCTGGGTATGGTCCCCCCTCCCTTGCACTTGGCTGAGTGGGGTACTTGCTCCCCTGCACTGCCCCTCCTCCACAGCTGGTCAGGGGGATGGTGTCTCACTCTTACACAAACCTTCCAATCCCCTCTCAGCAACTCGCTTCCAGGCCTTTGTATTGGAATCAAGCAGAGGGACTGACCCTCCACTTGCTTCCAAGGTGAGAGGGTGGCCAGGTGGCCAACTCACTGGGCTGGGGCTTGGGAGAACTCGGCTCAAGCCCTCCCGCTGCCACAGACTCCCCACTTGACCTTGGGCAAGTCACTTAATGTCTCTGTGCCTCATTCCCATCTGAAATAAGGGGTAGTAATAACCCTCCGCCCAGCCTGCCTCTGTTTCGGTTGTGAGCTCTTTGGGCCAGGGTCTGTCTCTGACTGTCTGTGCAGGGCCCAGCACAACAGGGCCCTGATCTCCAGGGCTACTTTGGTGTGACCCTTGCTGGCCCTAGTGATCAGATGCTCTTGAACTGAGTCTTGTTCTGGTCCAAGGTCGTGGCCGTAGCACCTAGAGAGAGAATGGTGGGGCCTGCAGCTGTGCTGGGGGGAGAGAGGCCAGCGGGAGCTGGGCAAAGGCCTCAGGATCTGCCTGAAGGGAGCCGTTGGAAGGTGGTTCGTGAAGAAGGAGGTGGAAAGAGTTGGCACTGCAGTGAAGGGGTTTTGCTGAGAGAGCTGGACCATGAAGGGCACAGAGCATATGGCTTGTGAGGTTCACTTTTGGGATGTGGATGGAGGGGGTGGGGAGGGTGCTGTCTGGGGTACGGAGTGGCGCTCCCGGCGAGGAGCTGTCATTCGCGGGTGGACCTGTTGGAAAGAGGGGTGGTCGGTGCAGCAGTGAACGGACAGTGCATCGCCGCAGCACAGCAGGGATGAAGCTGGACTTTGCAGCTGGAGAGGGGAGGAGTTTATGGCACAGCGTGGCGTTGACCAATTTCTCTGATTGCGATGGTAATTTTCAGTTTTATTCTCCTAAACGAGCATTTCATGTTACTTCATATTATTTATGTTCTTGCCAAATTTGTGGGGTTTTTCTTTATAAAGTTTAAAAATGGAAGGGTATCCATTATCTTGGTTTGCCGCTGCCTTTTCTTGCAGCAGGCACAGCTGACTGTCACTGCCTGGGTCACTGCCCCGCTCAGTCAGAACGTCCTGTTGGTAAGAGGAGAGGATAAGACTGTCCCCTCTGTCTGGCGGTCTGAACCCAGCCTGGAGCGGCAGTGACTGAAATGTGGCATATGGGGTGTTTTTGTTTTTAACTAACTGCTGAGCCGCTCAGTGGATCCCTGGTGAAAAGTGGCAGAGTGTCACTCCGTTCGCTAGTAGCGCTAAGTGGGGCCCTCCGTCTAAAGCCGTGTCTTCCCTGCTTAAAATAAAAAAAAAAGTTTTGACATCAGGGTAGCTAACTAGTGCATGCAGTATCCCGAGGTCCGAACACAGGGACGACAAACTAGGTGAGGCCAATCCCAGGTGGGGATAGTGCTGACCTTGCCTTGTTTTACTATCTCCGGTAAAAACACTCTTGTTTAGCAGTGACGACAAGGCCTTGGAGGTGGCTGAGGGCTGAACGGGCCAGAGGGGAAGGTCAGCCTGGCACCTTTCAACAACCACGCAGAATTCAAACTCAAATAAAAGTGAAGGGAAAGAGGAAGAAACAGTGACAGCTTGGCAAAGCCTGGCACTGGCCGCCCTTCCCATTTAAAATCAATGTAAAACACATGGAAGAATGTAATTTTATTAGAATGCCAGATGTCTACATTCTTATCGTGGCTTAGTGCTGATGGCTGAAATGAAGTACGACTAGCACTTAATAAGATTGTTATCGAGCTTGATTAAAACACAGGGGAGGAACAGGCTGGGGGTTTCAATTCCTGTGCGGAGTGGAAGAGGGAGAAATCTCTCCAAGAACCAGCAAATGCAAAGCTCTTTGCTGTCTCAAATTAAAGAAAAGCCACCTCTGCGCCCAGGGGGTAGATAACCAGAGCTGAAAGCCACAGGCCAGAATTCACAGCCATGGTGCTTCTTGTTAATATTGCCCTGTGTGATAGGAGCGAGTCTTGACTTGCTGAATGAGTGGTCTGGAATAAATAAAACGGGGACTCGCTCCATAAAAGCCACTTGGAGCTAAAGAACCTATTAACCAATGACGACTCCACTCCCAGCCTCTGTGTTGGGCCGCGGCGCCCACCTCTGGACATCAAACTAGCTATTGGCCAACTCTGCCGTTGGCTTGGGGCTGTTCCCATCCAGTTGGCTAAAGCCAGTAGAGTAGAGAGACCAGTTAGGGGTCTCAAGTCAAATCTCTTTCCCATCATTAATGAATTTCAGACACAAATGCTTTAGGGATCGTTTTCCTCTCCTGATTATTGCCCGAATCGGAAACCTCTTGTCTGAGCAATCCCTCAGCTTTAGGCCTGGTCTGCACTTAAAAATGAGATGGGCCTAGCTATGTCGCTTGGGGCTGTGAAGTAATGTGCACCAGGTGTGATGTAGTTAAGCCAACCTAACTCCCAGTGTAGCACAGCAAGGTCCATGGAAGAATTCTTCCATCCACCTCACAACTGCCTCTTGGAGAGGTGGGTTAACGACACAGATGGGAACCCCCCTCCTGTGGATGGAGGAAGTGTCGATGCTACAGCCGAGCCGTTCTAGTGTCGTCCTACCCTGGGACTAAAATTCTGAATCTCTGTACAAGGCTGAGAGATTGGTTCAATATCGGCAACCGTGACCGTTAAAAAAAACATGGTTCCGGGCCCCAATATTACGAGATTTTAATAAATGTGGTGGGGGGTTCTTAGTTCTCTCCTGCCAGGTCTCCCTTCTGCAGGCATGCCCTGGTCGCGGCTCAGATTTGGAGTTCTGGGCTGTCTGTGTTTCCCCCTTGCAGGGTGTGATTCGCTCTGCCTCCCTGTCCAAGGCTGCCAGGAGCCTGGGCCTGGGACCAGTGATCCCATTCGTACCCACAGTGTCCCATCGCCCTGGGAAATTCAGTCCATGGAGAGTCTCTGCTGAGGAGCAGCAGCGGAGCTGGGCTTCCACATGACTCCAGGCGAGTTGGGGTCTCCACTTAGCACCTCTGTCCAGAGCTGCTGGGTAAAGCTAAGTGCAGTAAAGAAACAGACTCGTGGGCCGATAGGTATTGGAGCCAAAGTGGGGGCCTAGGAGGCTGGTTCCCCCATCTCCAGCCTCTGTGGCCACATGATAGTGAAGGGACTAGAGGCTGCACCCCTCCCCCCCCAATCCTTGCTGTGCAGATTTCCTGCACTCTAAGACCATGAGGGACTGTTAGTTTTGCTTTTCATCTCTCTCAGTGAGTCGGGAGCCGCTGCCTCCTGCCAGGGCTGCCCCTCGGCTGCAGAAGGAGGGAACTGGGGTGGGGGGGATGTGAAGGAGGAAATGGAAGCTCTGGTGAGTAACTTGCTGGGGCCTGGAGCTGGGACGCCTACCCCCCCCCCCTTCCCAGTCTGGCACGTTAAGCTAGTAGTGGATTATTCATGCCGAGTGGGAGGCTGTACGCAGAGCTAGCGCTACCAGGCTGTGCAGGGGGAGAAGGGTGGAGCTGAGGAGGAGGAGAGCTGCGGAGACCTTGCCTATGGAGTGGAAGGATCCTGGTGGGCTAAGTGATGGACGTGAGCAAGTGGCAACAGGCTGGCTGCTCTGGGGAGGAGAACTTCCCTCCCACAGGTTGCGTCCACACCTCCCTGCCAGAGAGCCCTCCGGGGAGGAGAGTGTCCCCATGGGCCATTGGCTCCTTGGTGTCTCTGCTGAGCCTGCAGCGATGGGGATCACCACGACAGGCTTGTCTGCGAGGATGCAGTGCCCGTTGCTTTAGGAACTGGGCTGAGATCCTGCAGGACACGACACAGTGTTGTGCATCCCCAGGCGTCCGAGTTGGGGAGCTCTGTGCCAGCGCATGAGCCGTCCCCATGCCATGCGCTAAACGAGAAATCAGGAGAGCTGCCCTGGGGACACGCCTTGTGATGGGCTGCCATTGTATGGGGGAGCAGGAGCCAGCTCCTGTTCATAAGGGGGGCAGAGAAGGGCCATGGCCCTTGGGCCTCTTTCTCTAACACCTCTCCCGGCATGAGAGTCTCCTGTGGAACAGAGACTCAGGGCCACCTTCTCAAGCTGCAAGGCTGAAGCGTGCATTTGCACACATGCACTCTGTGGGGGCAGTTACCCACGTTCCCAAGAGCTTGGGACCCCAGGTTTGGCCAGGGCTTCAGAAAAGGAGGCTGAGGTCCCAGTCCTTCAGGGACATGGGTAACTGCCCCCACAGAGTACAGGGAAACTGAGGCGGGCGTCCGTGCTGCCTGAGCAGTGCCCGCCGGCTCTTGGTTCTGTTTGGCACCCCCTCGGCCACTTGCGTTTGTGCGGGGGGCACAGTGTGAATATGGATGGGGGCTGAGCTTGAGGGAACAAACCCTGTATAGGACTTTGAGCTATGCTCAGCCATTCCAAGCAGAAATTCCAGCAAGTGGGGGGCTGCCTGTGGTGTTTAGAGCCAGCTCAGCTAATGGCACAGGCTTTATCGCTGCGAACCCAAACATCTGCAGGGTGATGTGGAACAGGCAGAGTCCTCGTGGGGAGCTGGGTGCGGGGCAGGTGGGGAGCGTGGCCTCTGGAAGGACAGGGATCCATTGCTCTTCTTAGCGAGGGCAGAACAAGGCGTCAGAGCCTGCCCTGGCAGCAGGGAAGTTCAGGTTTGGGGATGGGGCAGGCCTTTGGCTCTAGGAGCTGCTCCGTGACAGATGGGACAAGCTGCTGGATAGGAGCTGGAACAGCATTATCCCACTCTTCTGTACGACACAGTGTGGGGTTTACTGGTCTCGTGAGCCAGTGAGGGGAAAGGGGCTTCAGTCCTCAGCGGTGCCAGTAACCTGCTTCCCTGGCTTATGTTACATGGCATTTGCCAGCAGCCTCCAGGAGTCCCAGGCCCCTTCTAGCAGCGAGCATCTTTCAGAGTCTCATTCCCTTTGAGAGTAGCCTCCGCCTCCTAGGCAAACAGTGGCCATGGAGCTATGCAACCTGGCCTGCATCTGCCTTGGTCTGTAATGCAGTGGAGCAGCCTACAAGTCCCAGCTTGCACTGCTTCAGCTGGGGAGTGGCATTGAAGACTGTGACTTTTGCGTTAGTCTCCTTTGTGCTAATTAAGGGTGGTCCTCGGGCTGCCAACATGACCTCGTGGCTGGACAAAATTTGATCCCACTGGCCTAGGAACTGGGAACAAAACAGCCAGTGCTTTGATGTATTGACCTGTAACTTCTTAACTCCAAGGGGGTTAGGAGTAAGGGGGAGAATTTGGGGTTGGTGCCCTCTCCGCCGGTACAGTTGAGAAGGGCACGGCCTTGTCCCTCCTTTGATTCCTGCAACTCAGCACAGAGTTCTTGTTTAGCTCATAGGCTCTTCTTAAGAGCCACGCCCAGGTTGTGCTCGAGGGTCGTGCTCGGTTGTCATGTACCTGCTCTTCTTAAGTCTCCTTGCCATCTATGTTGCTTCACCTGGCCTGGCCTGGTCATGGGAATAGTGTCTTTGTTCTTTGGACACGTGGTCATATAGTAAACAGTGTGCTCTGTCCGTGTTGTCTGTCTGGTTTCCTCTGGACAGCGATTCCCATTTTCTTAAGCAGCTGCTGACACGCCACCAAAAAGCTCTTTGGGAGCAGAATCCTGCTGATGTAACACATCTTGGTGCGCACACACAATGCCTGCATTTCTAGTGGCGTACAATAACCTGAAACTAGCATCAAATTTCTTCTGCTTCTCTTACAATGTGTCTGTACAGCCCCTAACACAGTGGGGCCCCGATAGCAGCTGGGGCTGTTGGGCACGACCACAATAGTAATGAAGAAGAGAATGCCTTGTCTTGTTTGGAGGGGAACCCTGGCCCTTTCCTGCTGAATTTGTATTTCTGAGGCAGCCTGGCTAGAGAATTATTAGCTCACAGAAGTCTATAAAAGAAGATAAATCCACACGGGAAAGTAGGCAGTCAGCCCAGGTCATCCAAGGCCTCGTCACTTTAATAATCCATATTAAACAGCTTCTTCAGTGGCGTTGTGCCATCTGGGGAGGGGCTGGGCAGGAAAATCCCTCCTTTGGTTTCAGGTGGGTGTGCTGCAGTCCTTCCCTCCTTCCCTGGAGCATCAGTGGAACTGGGACATTGTGGGGAGGGTGTAGCCTTGCTGTTAGCGGGCACTGGAGGAGCGGCCTGGGCCTCGTGCTCCCAGGTAAGGAGTAGGCATGTCTCCCCTTGGCTCCAGGGGGAGTTCTGGGTGCTTTGGAAAACCCCTGCTGGTAAGGTGGGGCCTCGCAGTCTCTGGGCTGCACCTCTGGGTCTGTCCCCACCTGGCTGCTCAGCGTTATGCACACCTGTGTGGCCCCCAGGCTCCCCGCCTTGGCTGAGCAGAGTTCAGACATCTGGGCTGCTGGGGAAATCCGTTGTGGCCTCAGGCGCTCCGGAGGCCAGTGGTTAGTGCTCTATGGGGAGCAGGAAGCCAGTTGCTGGGTCACATGGACTGCGTGATCAAGGGATTCCACATTAAGGAGCACTAATTGCCATGCAACCACTTGACAGCAAATCAGCTGCTCTTCACCCCGGCAACCGTCATGTACACAGCAACATTGGAGCAGTGGCATTTGCAGGCCCTTGGAATTCCACCATGGGTCCCGTCAGGCCCCAGAAGGCTCGTGGCGCCCGTGTCCGTGACAGACAGGGCTGGGGTCCCAGTGCTTGCTGACGGGGTCCCCCGGCCCTGGGAAGCTCTCAGCAGCTGGCTGAGACCTTGCCTGAAAGCAGCAGGCTAGCCTAGCATAGCGTGTCTTCTCCTTAGCCAGATGTCCGAAGGGCAGCAGAGAGGGACAGAGGGAGCAGGAGCCCCCTGGCCCCAAGGCGGTTTCTAAGAACCCTGCAGGGGTAAAGCAAAAGGCAACTTCTCTCTTCCTTGGGGCTCTGGCCTGGACAGAGTCCTCCTCTGTCTGTATTTTAGCAGCAGCCTAATAACTGGCAGTGCTGGCAAAGGCTAGTGCAGGGCCATTGCTAACAGTGTCCTGTGCCCTTACAGCACATCTCCCTTCCCCGCCCCCCACCCCCCAGGCTTTGCACAGCATGGTTGATTGCAATTCAAAGAGCTGATGGCTGGGTGTAGGATCCAGCTCCTTGGACTGCAGTGGGGCAGCTGCCTGTACCAGCTGGGGACAGAGCATGTGAGTGCTCTTGCAAAAAGCCCCCGTGCTTGTCGCGCTCTCTCCATGTGCAGGACTTACTAGGCCTTCCCTCAGGGAGGCTGGTACCAACAGCAAGTCCCAGCGGGAAGCTCTCCTTTGCTGAAGGAGGCGGCTGGCCAAGCTGGTGCCAGGTCTGTGCTGGTGAGGATCATGGGAGCTGATCTGGATCTGATCTGCTAGTGGCTCCCTTGGGGCTGTCACCAGAAGGGTGCAAGTGGCATTAGCAGTGAGTGATGCTGTCCCTTTAAGCAGGACTGAGGGGAGATGCAGCATCCTGCTGCTGCAAGTGAGACCTGTGCCCAGGGTGGCTGGCCCCCGGCAGCATGAACTGAGGTGTGAAGTCTCTGCCCTGGCACTAGGCTCCCTGGGCCAAAATGCTCTGCCTGGAATCCACCGGGCAGCCGGGCTGTGTGTCTGCTGCAGCAGGGAGGAGACCCGCCCTGCATCACGCCGCTCCTTGGAGCACGCTGATGTGGCGCACTCAGAAGGGCTCCTCGGGGAAGCCCTTGATCAAGCCAACAAGGATGTTACTGATCTGAAAGCGGCTTCTCCTGCTCATGGGAGAGTTCCGGCCCAGCTAGTCACAGTTGTCCTTGGAATGCAGCTGCCAGGGAATCTGTCTCCAGCTGACACCCCCACCCCCAGTGCTAAACACTCAACAGAAGCCACCTGCAGGCTCCTCGCCCCTTCCAAAATAGAGACCATCCTCCTGGCAGCCAGCACCTGACTGCCGATCCCAGAAGCAGAGTGTGAGTGAGCGTCACCAGACAGCAAGCGGAGCCTTGTCCCTCCTCTCCATCCCCGACCCTCGGTGCCCAAGATGGGACCAGGACTCTTGCAAACCATCCGTGTCCTGCATGCTGCTCGTCACCTGTTGCAGAGCATGGCGCGGTGCCCTGGCGTGGGGTCAGCTCCATGGGAGCAGCTGGGTTCGCTTTTCCGGAGGCTGTAGAAAGAGGCTTTAGAAATAATGGGCCGGATGACTGCCCAGGAAAGGCTAGGGGTATTTATTGTTGTTTTTGGTTTGGTTGGTTCAGCAAAGCTACTTTGTTCCTGTCCCTATTTGGTGGAACAGCAAAGTCCTGCTCCAGTGTCACCCTCTGGCACTCTGAGCTATCCCTCTTGCCCTGGTTTGCTGCCTGGCTGTCTCTTGGTTTACCTCCGATAATAACCAAGCTGCTGTGTGTATCCGCAAGAGGAATAATGTCCCGATTATGCTGCATTAAAAGCTGAGTGGGATAAAACTGCCCCAGCAGCCGCCCTGGACTTTCTATCACAGATGGCTTTGTTCCTTTTGATTTCCCTCTTTGGTGGAAAACAGATGAGTTCCCTCAATATCCCAGGGCTCAAGGATGAACTCTTCAGTACACCACAAATGCTAACTGGGAAGCTGTGGAGTCCACTGTTTTCCTCAGCTCCAGAAACCACATTGGAGCAGAGAGATAGGGACTCTTTCCAGATGGTGTGTCTACCAGGTACAGCCCCGTTGGCTGGGAACAGAGAGAGGCGAATTAGCGTAGCAGCAGAAGCTGGTGTAATTCCTGCATCATATTTACTGCTGGGCCTGGGACTGCTCTGCTGCTCAGTTCCAGCTCTCTGACATTTGGCCTATTCATGCATGAGGAAGTGAATTGATTACAGCAGGAAGTTCTGCTGGACCAAATCCCTAGAGGACTTGGTGAAACATGGGCCCTCTGGGGCCTTTGGCCAGGAGTCTGCAGACGAGACCCCGGGATTCTGTCAAGCAGCATTGTAGCGGGGGCTTGGCTTCCTGTTGGCTCAGCTTGACGTAACTGGACCTTTAGATGGCAGCTGGTCAACGGTGGAGATTGTTATTGGCTGACACCCAGCCCTAAGCAGCCGGAATGAATGCTGATGTCACATCCCCACTGGGATTACTTCATAAGTGAAGGGCATGTGTGCGTGCCTATGGAAAGAAAGAGTCCATAGAAACCCTGCAGTGATCCTGAAGGCTCCCCAAAGCTCACTCCCTTTCCCCGCTTCTCGGAGTTTGCCTTGGTTCCCGGCTTTTGTCGGTTGTAACCACGAACTGGCTTGTGAGCAGAGTGGGGGGTGGGGAATCTTTTTTGCAAAATTTCTGGAAAACTTGCAGGGTTTTTTTGGGTTGAAAATTTTCCATGTTTCCCCACCCTGCTCTGTTCCTGGAGGGGATGGCTGGGAGCTGTCCTCTCCCAGCTGTGCAGGGCCCAGGTGTGAAGTGAGGGTGGCGAGATGGGTTCTTGGCCTAGTCCTTCCTGTTGATGTCACAGCTGGCATTGACCCGCCCCTGGTTTGCGGACTCAGTGCCAAGGCCAAGGACTGACTGGGCCATGGTGTTTGAGCCTCCTTGGGGCTCTTGAGGGCAGGATGAGGCCTGCTGGCGGGGCAGGGCCATGCCATACCTGTACAAAGGACACCCCATCCCAAAGGCCACATGCCATCTGGCGCTCTAGGCATTGGATGTGCCAGCCCTGTGCAGGGCAGAGTGGGAGAGCAAGCCCTTTCTGGGTAGTGGTATGCAATGCCATTCGGGTCGCCAGTCCCTGATGCTCTCAGGCTCCGAAGGCAAGTTCCATGGTACCTGCTCTGTGTCTGCAGCCAGTGGTTGGGCGATAGCATTGGAGTCTCGCAGGCGCAGCTCTGCGGGTGGCTGCTCTGTCTGGGGCAGGCGTCTCACTCCTGCAAGGAGCACTGTGGGTTGGGAACTCCCAACAGCTGCTCCTCGCTCGCTCTCCCTGGGGGCAGGAGCTCGGCTGGGCTCGGCTGCCCTCCTGAGAGGGGGCACCCAGCAGGCCCATTCTCATGGCTGTGCTGCTGGTGGGAGCAGAGGAGGATGCAGTATTATGGGCGCAGTAGGAGCGAAGTGAGGTGGGGCCATGGTAGCTCCTTGCCTGCTGCTACGAGGCTCTGCTCTCCAGCCTTTGTACATGTTGGAGAGCCAGGTGTGGAGTGAGCAGGATGCCCACGTGGGCTGTGGCTGCCCTGTGGCTGAGCAGCTACCCCAGGAAAGCCCTGGAGCTGCTGGTAAGATGCCTGGCTGGGTTAAACCCACCTGCTGCAGGTGTCTGCCCCGGCCAGCTCATCTGTGCTGTTCTGCAGCCCTGGCCTCCCTTCCTCTTGGACCCAGCCTGGGTGTGTCGGGGTGGGAGGCCCAGGCCGGTGCCACAGGCTCTGGTTGAAGCAGCCTGGTGTGTGCAGCACCTGGCCCTGCTGCCGTAGCTGTGGGAACCCCATGACAGGATGGGACTGGGCTGCTGCCCTTGGCACGCCATCCAGTCACTCCATAACGAACAAATCCAAAACGCTGCTTCTCCCTGCCGAGGAGGGCCCCATGATTCACGTGGGTGCACTCTGCCAGGGCATGGTGGGTGCTGCGTCGGGCTGGGAACATCTCTTAGGGATGTCTCCAGGGTTCTCCCCCCCTTGGGGTGATCCCGCGGCGTTCGCTGCAGTGTCCCCCACACACACTCCCCCTCCCTTCTGTTATTTTAAATGCCAGGAATTCGCAACAACAGATGTTGCAGTGCCATTGCCTTGACGCTGTAGGAAGGGATCTCCCAGCACTTTACTCTCCCTGGATGGATCATTTGTGCATGTCGCTCCCTGGCAGGTTGAGAGCTCTGCTCTGGATCTTGGAGACTTACTATTTATTTGCACCAGGGAGTCTCTGTCCTACTGTACTAGGGGCTGTACATTCGTAGAATGAAAAGACCACCCCTCCCCACTGAATATACTCCCAGGGTCTGGGTACTCCTCTCCAGAGCCACTGCTTGACCTGCAGGACTTGGACAGAGAGGGGATGCCAGTGGGGTGAGGAATGCATGGCTTGTGGTGGGCAGGCAGCTGCCAGGGAGGCTGGGCAGGTTGTCTGTCCCCTGGGGAAGCGCGCCAGGCCATGAGCTCATTCCTTCAGAGTCAGGCCTGCATCCTCTGCACGCAGATGAGGGCAGATAGCAGCCAGCAAGTCCGGCCGGCAGGGAACAATAAACCAGCCCAAGAGATAAGGAAACCAGATGGTTATTAGCAAGCTAGCGCGGAGGACGGGGCATTGTTCTTGAAGGAAGTGCAAACCCCCTCTGGCTTCTAGGCTCAGCTCCTGTGAAGAAAACCCATGTTGCAGCCTGCCTGCCAGGTCGACGGCGGGGCTGCCCCTCTCCTGCCCGGACCTGCAGTCAGGGTACGGTTTGCACTGCGATATTAGTGCTGCTGGGAGGGGAAGAGCCAAACGTGTGTGTATTACCGTGCTGCCGCTAGCTGGGGGGGGGAAAGCAAGTCACTGGCCGGTGCATTCAGACACAGCAGAGCGGAGAGGGACAGCGCGTTCAGTCGCGGGAGGCCAGGCTGTGCAGACTTGGCTCCTCTGCAACTTCAACCATGAGCGGCACCATGGGGCTGCTGAGCGCTTGGAAACCGGGGCTCTTTCCTGCCGAATCCTGCAAGGTGCCGAGCCCCCGGGAAAGGTGCTGTGCTCCCCACGATGCTCAGCCACTCCTGGGTGCACTCAGCACCGTGCACGAATGGACCCTGTCGGGGCTGGTGTCTTTGGGTCAGGCCAGCACAAGGCTGGGAGCCGGGAGTGCAACCGCTTGTGCGTTAACACACAGACGTGTGGCCCTTTCCCTTCCAGACATGGGGGTGTGTGTGACTCCTTGGGCTGAATCCTCCTCTGCCCCGCCTGTAGCACGGAGTGACAGTAGCTGCCTGCCTGGCTGGGGTGGGGAATAACCGGTTAACAGCTTGCAAAGCACCCTGAGGCAGCCCATGCACAGGAGTGGGCGCGGCTCCTGTTGACTGGCATGGGGCCTGGGAGCTGCTCCTCGCAGGGCCCCGTCAGGCTCTCCCCTCTGCTTGGGAGCAGGAAGCTCCTCCCCACGTAGAAGTCACAGGGAGTCTCTTTCCCTTTGGCTTTGGATCATCCCCATTCTGCCGTGTCAAAAGGAGGCCGTGTGCTCCCTGATTCTGCGTCACCCCTGCCTTGCCCTGGGTGCCCAGTGTGAGCTGGGGCCTTTTGGAGTAAAGTTGATCCTGTTCTCCCATATTCTGATGCTCCAGCAATGGCGGGGAGGGAAAACTGCAGATCTAATGGGGTGAAATGTCCTGTAGAAACTACTGAGAAGGGGCATCATCTGCACTGTCTCTCTTTCTCCCCCGGTGTCTGAAGCTGGGTTCAGGGCCCAGTTCTGAGCCTCACCTTGGCCAAGTCCCTTCCCTCTCTGCACCTCAGTTTCCCCTGGGGAGGAGTATTCTACCCCACATCTCCAGGAGGGTTGTGAGGACTGGGTTAAGGGTGCGTTGAAGTCCTTGGCTGGCGGGTGAAGCATCACTGTCCTGATGCCACGAGTGCTGTTCCTCCTGCTTGAGCCCTCGGGGTCTATCCCTCCCTTTAGCGTCCAGGCTCTAATGACAACGGCTGTTGTCTCTGGATTAATTTCTCCTTCTCCTGCCCCCTTCTCTGTCCCTTGCAGGAGGTGGAGGGAAGCGGAAAGGGAGGAGTAAGAAATGGAAAGAGATCCTCAGATTCCCACACATCAGCCAGTGTGACGACCTTCGGAAAGGCCTGGGTAAGCGGCGAGCCCCAGCCCGGCTGCTCCCCGGAGCCGGCCAGCGAGACGAGCCTTGTGCAGGGGTGTGCGGGGATTGTGCAAGAACTGGCAAAACCTGCTTGCCGCAGAGCCTGGGTGCCTGCTGCGAATAAGCAGGTACAAGCCGGCGGGGAAGGAGGGGAGCGTGCGGGAAGAGCAGGCTGGCACGCTGAGCTGCGTTCAGCAGAGAGGCCGAGAGAGCCAGTGTGGCACGGTAATGGATACAGAGAGAGCAGTGGGAAATGCCAGGGGCCCATGGGGAGCTCCATGCTGCAGCTCTTGCGCTTGACAACAAAGCCTGTGATCGTTTCCTGCCAGTGCAGAGGAGAGATGCTTATCAGGAGCCCGAGGAGGGTGGGGCAGAGAGGCAGGAAGAGGGTCAAGGCTGGGGCTGTTAACTGTTGCTGGAGAGAGGGTGTGCTCCATGCATACAGCTGGGGACACCTGCACTGCCTGCGAACAGCCAGGCACTACCCCCATGCGCCCGCCCTTGCCCGGGTGGGGAGGGGCGCTGTGTGTGGCAGAAGTGCAGGTGGGAGGAAAGCAGCACCTCCCGCAGGGCAGGCCCGGCCCGGGGGGCTACGGGTCTGGAGATACAGCTGCAGTACTCCCTGACACTGCGTCACCCCCACCTTGTCCCAGACCCGACTCTCCACTCGGGCACCCTGGTGCACAAACGTCCCTGACCAGTGTCAGTGACTAACCTGGCCCTTCCCTGGCAGGGGTTGGGGCGCCCTCTGCCAGCGACACGCATGGGCTTAGGGGGAGCTGCACTTGAGCCTGGGGACTCAACCCCCTGGGTACAGCCAGCCTCAGCGGGGTGCCACCTCCCTAGAGCTCCCTTCCTGTGTCTGCAGCGGGGGTTAGGCCTTTCCCTCGGGTCTGCTGCTGGCCTCAGGGTCCCGCGGGACTCGGGGTCTTGGGGAGCCATTAGCTGCACAGAGCTCATCCAGCCACCCGCAGCAGCAGCGGGCGGGCGGGCGTCGGCGTAACGGTGTACAATGCCATATGCTAGGGCACCGTATCTGCCCAGAGAGACGTGTCCCCTGCACCAAGGAGCTGGCACCCCCGGGGCACCGGAGAGACCTGAGCGGAGCAGCTCAGGAGGGGCTGGGGTGTGGCTCTTGCTGTGGAGGGGGAATGGTTGGTGCGAGAAGGGGCACGTTCCGGGGGGCGTGCTCCAGGACCAAGGCGACAGAAGCTTCATGGCCATGAAAAACATGTCACGGACTGTGAAATCTGATCTTCTGTTTGCTTTTATACAGATTTCACGGGTGAGACCAGTGTTTCTCACGTTGGGGGTCCTGACCCAAAAGGGAGTTTCAGGGGGGTCACCAGGTTATTTTAGGGGGTTGCAGTATTGCCACCTTTACTTCTGCGCTGCCTTCAGAGTGGGGCTGTTGGAAAGCGGGGACTGTTGGCCAGGCACCATGCTCTGAAGGCAGCCTCCTGCCGCCAGCGGCAGCACAGAAGTAAGGGTAGCAGTACTGTGACTCCCACCCCCCTTGCAGTAGCCTTGTGACCTTTTTGGGTCAGGACCCCTACAATTACAACACCCTGAAATTTCAGATTTAAATAGCTGAAATCATGAAATTAACGATTTTTAAATTCCTATGACTGTGAAATTGACCAAAATGGACGGTGAATTTGGTAGGGCCCTAAGCAGGAGGGAGCAGGGCTGTGAGGGAGGGTGGGAGCGAGGGCCATATGCAGGGCCTCGGGAGCGACAATGAGCAGGGGGTGTTCAGGGCTGGGGATGACAGAGTCCCAAAGGCTCAATGCCCACAGCCGGGCTGCAGCTTTCTCGGGAGAGTCGGCCCGGCGCTTGCTAAAGCTGCCCAGAGCCTGGCCCTCAATGCTCCACTGGGAGCCGGAGGGTGGAGCACCGGAGGGTGCAGGAGAGGACGTGCAGGTTGGAGATGGGAAGCAGAAGCTTGTCCTGTGTTTGCTGCTGAAGGAATCATTCTCCCCTTCGGTTTTTTGCAAACATGCAATCTGCAGGTAATCCTGTGTGCCTGGTATCACCCCCGGCACGCCCCGCCACCATTGCACGGCCCCGTGTTTCTGGCATCGCCCCTGCCCCGCCCCGTACACTCCCCTACTGTCGCATGGCCCTGTGTGTCCGGCATCGGTTCACCCTGCACACTCCTCTGTTGGTCCGTCACGTGACCCTGTGTGCTGGCATTGCCCCCGTACGCCCGACCACCATCGCACGGCCCTGTGTGCCGGCATCGCCCCCGTACGCCCGACCACCGTCGCACGGCCCTGTGTGCCGGCATCACCCCCGTACGCCCGACCACCATCGCACAGCCCTGTGTGTCTGGCATCACTCCCGTACGCCCGACCACCATCGCACGGCCCTGTGTGCCGGCATCGCCCCCGTACGCCCGACCACCATCGCACGGCCCTGTGTGCCGGCATCACCCCCGTACGCCCGACCACCATCGCACGGCCCTGTGTGTCTGGCATCACTCCCGTACGCCCGACCACCATCGCACGGCCCTGTGTGTCTGGCATCACTCCCGTACGCCCGACCACCATCGCACGGCCCTGTGTGCCGGCATCGCCCCCGTACGCCCGACCACCATCGCACGGCCCTGTGTGTCTGGCATCACTCCCGTACGCCCGACCACCATCGCACGGCCCTGTGTGTCTAGCATCACCCCGCCCCACCCCACATGGCCCAGGGTTCAAACCTGCTGGTAGTTCAAGGGGGCAGCAGGGCGATAAGCCCTTGATGGAAGGGCTGTGCCTCTTTGTCTCTGGGAGGGCTGCCGGCTCTGAGTCAGCTCTGTTCTGGAGCCATTTGCTCCAGGGAATGCGCAGCCTTGCTGTGCCAGTGAATCTTCCTTTCCTGGCCTGCCCCCCAGTTGCAAGCCCAGCCCTGGGAACTGGGTGCTGGGGCGCCTGGGTTCTGTCTGCAGCACTGGAAGAGGAGCAGGGTCTAATGGTTAGAACAGGGGGGGTGGGGAGTTTCTCTCACTCGATTAGCCACCTCTGGGTCCCCAGCGAAACCTTGTGGTCAGCAGTATCCAAGGCAGCCGATGGGATGTAATATAGTCAGGGCAGACCTGGTCCTCATCCCTGGCTGGGACAATCTGTGCACGGCACCAGTGCCCTTTCTGCCCTTAGCTCAGGTCTGAATGGTGTCTGGGCAGGACTCAGGAAGCCTGGCCCCAGCTCCCCTGGAACCTTCCCCCAACGCAGAAAGAGTGATTGGAGGAGGTAGATGGTGAGTGTCCACATTGGCCAGACCCTCCATTAATGGGGATCTGATGTGGGGTGTGACATCAGCAGTGCCCGCTTGGTGCTTTCCTGGCTCCCCCAAAAGCTGGACTGAGCCCAAGAGGAGAAAACTAGCCCCGGCCCCCTCCAGCCTCTGGAGGGCACTTCACATCTTGCAGAGCTGTTGAACCCAGAGCAGATCTGCTGCTGACTCTGTGAGGGTGGGTGTAGGAACTTTGTCCCCTGAGCACCCAGCGGAGTTTGGTGGAACCAGGGTTCTTGGGAAGCCAGTGCTGAGTGGGAGGGTGCTGGGGCAGGCGCTCTCAGAATCCAAGATAAGTGTGTCTTTCTCCCATGCTCCCTCGGAGATGTCAGTGACTCTTCCCCTAATGCATGCTTGGCTGTTCCTTCCACTGGGACTCGGGATGCAACACCAAGGAGCGGGGTGTGTTTATATGGCCTGGGAATGTGGTTAGGCAGAGGTCAGGGGGGCGGTTTCCAGCTCAGAGAAAGGAGAGGAGTGGAGGGAAAGACATTTGCAATGTTTTAGTCTTGCTAGAACTCACAACTTGCAGCTGCTGGGGGCTTTGGCCTGGAATTCGTTGTGTGCAGCTGGACCCAGCATGGAGCTGGGCCCCTGTCACGCTATGCAGGAGAGATGCATGAGAACCCTCTGCCCTGGGGAGTCTCTGGAGAGAGCTGCAGCAAGGCCTGGCCTAGCATCCAGATGCACCTGAGCCTCTGGGAGGTCAGAGGCCACGATCATGGGCCACCGAGGTGTTTGAGGCAAAGGGGGTTGTGGAGGAGGCTGCCTGAGGAGGGGACACACTGTCTTGAGGAGATGGTCCCCTAGAAATCCCAGCCATGCTATGCAGTGGACGCTCCAGTGACTTCAGCTAAGGCAACAGGTGTGGTTTGTGCAAACCAGCGTTTAACTCTTGCCCATCTGTTCCTTTAACCAAGGCAGCGACATGCAGGTGCTCTGAACCCTGCTGGCTGGGGGAGCAGCTTCCTGTTTCAGGGGCTGCTTTCAGAGCCTTCGCAGCGGGAGGCTGCGCAGTGGCCAACAGACAAATATTGTTCATGAGCCAAGTCCGGTGACTCTGTGTGGGTGGATCCTCAGGCCTGGGAAGAGCCCCATGGACGTCCCTATGGCTCTGCCTCAGCGCAGGGGCTCACCTGCAGAGTTACCGGCTGGATCTGGGCTGAAATCACAGCTGTTCTGTGACCCACCGGCCAGCAGCAATGCTCCCCGTCTACCACTTCACCACCCAGTGTCCACCAGCTGGAACGGCGATCCAGGTGTGTGCAGGGAAGTGGCCAGTGGTACTTTAAAGCAGGGCAGTGGCTCTCATCCCATGGCCTGGTTGCACTGTTGCCTGATGCAGCAGCGCTCTAAAGAAGCGCTTCTCTGCAGAGCTGTGCGCCTCCTTCATCAGTGCTCCACAGAACCCTGTCGTTTGGGAACAGAGCTGTGGAGGGTTATGGGCTGGGAGGGCTCATCAGGGCCGCCCAGAGGCGGGGACAAGTTGGGCAATTTGCCCTGGGCCCCATAGGGGCCCCTGCGAGCCACTCTGGGTTTTCGGAGGCACTTCACTCACTCCGGGTCTTCGGCAGCGGGGTCCTTCAGTGCAGCGGAAGACTCAGAGCGAGTGAAAGACCCATCGCTGAAGTGCTACCGAAGCCTTGGCGCGCTACCCAGTGAGTACAAGCATGCAAGTGGAGGGGGTGGGAAGCCGCGATCAGCAGCACTTAGGCTGCTCTACCGCCACCGCTTCATTCTTCGGCAGCAATTTGGCTGTGGGTCCTTCCCTCCGAGAGGGACCCGCCGCTGAATTGCTGCCAAAGAACCAGCCCCGCCCCAGGCCTCCTGAATCCTCTGGGTGGCCCTGGGGCTCGTCTGTCCGCGAGATGATCTCTGGGGCGCGGCACAAGGCAGTGTCTGCAGAATGGCCCGGTATGGATGCGGATGATCGTGAGCCGTGCTTCTGTCCCATCTCCTCCTTGGTTTTCTTTTCCAGAAAGGGACTACAGCAGCCTGTGTGACAAGCAGCCCATCGGCCGGCTGCTCTTCCGTCAGTTCTGCGAGAGGCGGCCAGAGCTGCAGCGCTGCATCCACTTCCTGGATGCTGTGGTAAGAGCCCTGCTAGTCACCAGCAGCCCAGGGACTCTGGTGCTCCTGGGGTCGGGTGCAGTTTGAAGCCAGAGCAACCTGCTGGTTTTGGGAGGATCGTGGCAGGAGGGATGTCTGTCTTGTACGATTGCAGGTGGCAGGGCCGGCTCCAGGCACCAGCGAAGGAAGCAGGTGCCTGGGGCAGCCAACAGAAAGGGGTGGCACTCTGTCCGTTATTGGGGTGACACATTCGGGTCTTCGGCGGCAGTTCCTTCGCTCCCTGTCTTCCTCTTTGGCGGCAGCTCAATCGGTCTCTTTTTTCCCGTCGCCGCTTGGGGTAGCAAAAAAGCTGGAGCCGGCCCTGGCAGATGGGATGACACTGCAATATATGGAGTGTAGGGAGCCCCATGTTTGCTCTGTCGGGGGGCGAGAAGGGATGCAGCAAATGGAAAGCAATGGGATTCCGAAGGGAAGGGGAAAGTGGATGTAGGGGTGTGTGGTACGGGCTGTGGGAATTCCCATGTAGCATTGGCTCTGCCAATAACTGATCTCTCTGAGAGCTGGAAGTCTCTCAGGAACATGTGCAGTGAGACAGAAAACCCACCCTGCACTGTGCCTATAGCTCCTGATCAGAACAGTCCTATGGAAACATCCCGCACAGCTTCACGGGGACTGGAAATTGCTCTTAAAGCCTCATAGGATGTAAGATTGAATGAGGATCTTTTGAACCATCCTATTGAATTCTACAGCAGAGCAGTGGGGGGCCCAGTTGTGCAGGACTTTGGGACGACTCATGTGCTGCAATTAGACACCTATGGTTGAATGGGGCCATAGAGAATATCTCTGCCACTGAATTCTGTAGGAGGGTTCCAAGCTTCTCTTGCTGTTCAAATGGCTTTGTAAATACCAGCCTCCATAGAGGTGGTGATTTCCTATGGCATTCACTAGGATGTTTCCATGAGGGAGAAAAGGTCACTTGCCTTCCATCTATGTTCTTTCCCTGTTGTTGGCTTATTTGATGGTGGTGATGGACAGGTGCTTCTTAGACGCAGGAAAAAATGAAATTGCTAAAGTGCACCCTTAGCACCAGTGCTATGGGGGCAGTGCATTTCACAGCCCTTTCTAAGGCAACCGTGCAAAAATTCCATCCAGATAACGTGTAACTTCAGTCAGGCCTCCTAGTGAAATCATATCTTGGCGTTCTCAAGGGCTTTTTGTTTTTCCCCTCAAAGGTTTCCTGGTTCTGGAAGCATGGTCTGTCCAGCAGGGCTTGGTTTCACTCTGGGTCACACCAGAAGATTTGGGCTTTTTTCATTAGCTAACTTGAAGTTCGGATCTGAAATCCATGTGCATCTGCTGTTAGACTCTTCTGATGCCAGGAGGCAATTTTAGATGCTGTTTAATAGAAAACGTAAGCCTCCTAGAATGATCTGTGTTTCCCATTACCAAATTGTTTATGTAACTGAGGGAGCTTTTGCCCTTCAGACTGAGAGGAGTTTGCTTAGTCCCATTTGGTTTGGGTCAGGGGAAAATCTCTCTCTGTGTCGAAGGAAGCAGCCAGTCCTGCCAGCAATTCAAGTTGATGTACAAAAACTTAAGCATTTTTCTTTTTTTGCATAGTCTTGATGCATCTGAGTGGCAGAAAGGCCGATCCAGTCATATGGGTGTTTAATGGGAAACACATGCCTGAAAAACAGTCCTGGGTTTGTGTGAGGCTCTTTGAGCTTATGGAAGATTTTAAAAAATATATATACATTTTTCTTGCCCATCTAAGACAATTAAATAAAACTCCTCCAACCAAAGTTGATCTGGTGGTTGCTGGTAAGTACAGGTATGTAACAAAGCCACAGGCTGCCTGTACCTACTGGGACTCTTCCATGTCTCCAGATACAAACCCTTTTTGTCTCCAGCTAGTAAAATTCTGCAGGATGTTCCAGCTCCTCCTCCCACCACTGTCCTTCCCTTTAATCCCCTCCTTCTCTCCTGCCTCTCTTGTGGGCTGAAAGAGCCATTTTCTCCTGACCAGCATCACATGTATGTGCACTGCCTTCCACACCTAGAGTCTGTCCTGGCCCCTCATTCATTGTGATTCAAGGAGGTGATTTAGATTTTGTGACGTGAAGCATGTAACTTCTGATGTTTCAATGAAATTTCACATCCAAATTTCACCAGTAAAAATGGAGAGGAGAACATTTTTACTTAAGTCTTGGTGAAATTTGTCCCTGTTCTTGGCCCAGCTGTGATTTCAGTCACTAAAGCTCCAGATTGTTTGAGTCTGGACTGCTTTAGAAGCAGTCTCTCCTCTTTCACACCACGAGCAGTCCCTGCATTCCAACGCCAGCGGCTGACCATGTTTAAGCATCACTGTGTTCCAGGGTGATGGCCACATTATCAGACAGTTCTCTTGCATGCCTGGAGAGGAAAAATGTTCCTGCGCTATCACACTGGAGAACTAGGCCTTTTGATTAAGACACGAGCCTCTGCCCTGGTTCTAATGCATGTGGTTAGCTATAGACAGGGAAGGGCCCTCTGCTTGGGGAATCCATCTCCCACCCAGCTGATAGAATGGGCATCTTTTTGTCCTGTAGGGCACTGTAGGCAGCTCGTGTATTGCTTTATGCTGTTGTCTGAGCTGGCTGAGTGGGGAATGCTTGGCTCAGTTAGCAAGCAGAGTCCCTTTGAGGCTCATGTGGGGTCACTGAGTCTGGGCATGCTGTAGAAACTGAACTGGAGAAGCTACACAGACTCTGGCCCGCCCCATCCATTCTCTATGGATTGGAAAAGAGAGTCCCTGGGCTCCAATCCTGGCTCTGGAATCCCCGCCTGAACTTGAGAGCTCTGTCTTGGAAGGGCTGCGTCTGGATGCCCCTGGTCTCTGGCTCTCTGACCCTGGTCTAGCGGGTGTTGGTGGGTGGGCTACAGTTCTCTGGCATCGGGTGGGTTCTGAGTCCTGTGTGCTCTCTCCCAGCTGCTGTTTGGTGGAGTCATGAGGTCAGATTTGGTTTGGCACGGCCTGGAGGGAAGGCGATTTTGAGCACAGCATCATAGAGATGCCCCCCCTATGCTTCTGCACTTGGGAAAATTCTCTTCTGGCCACTTCTTGGGCCCTGCGTGCTGCCAGAGCAGTGTCTAGGGCCGGGTGGGGGCAGCCCCTCTCCATTGGCCTGAGTGTCTGTGCGTATGCTGGTCTCATTTCACTTGGAAATGTCCCTGCCTGGCCCTGGCAGCGATATGCAAAGGGTGTGTGGCTTCCTGGCTGGGATTACGGGCACCACAGCCCTTTGCGGTCTGCATGTCATTGTTCAGAGCGTGCTCAGGGCCCTCCAGGCATGTTGGAAATTACAGAGAAGCTAATGACCGTGGCAACTGCTAACAGCTCTAGAAAGCCTCCCCAATGTCCTGCTTGTCTGTAAGAAGCCTGCGAACAGGGGCTAACCTCTCTGAACAACAGTGAGATTTCTCTTCCTGGTGGGGCTCTGGGTCTGTGCTGCTGTTGCATACCTCCCAAGCCGTGCAGCCTGGCGTCACACTGGGGAGCTGTGTGGCTCTGCATGCTTGGAGTTCTGTCGTGAGCTCGGCGAGCGCGCTCAAAGCGCCGTCTCCATGCAGACGGTCCCAGAAAAGAAATCAGTTTCCAGTCTCTAGTAGTGTTTTTGATTGGGGGGGGGCGTTGTGCCGGGGAGCGACGCACACGCAGGCAGTTTCTGCCCTACAGCCCCTACCATCTAACCAGGTGACGAGGTGACACGGGGGGAGCACAAGGTGACACGGAGGTGGTTGCTCTCGGTGTCACGGGCAGCAGACCCAGCACAGCAGTTGCCTAGCCATTGTTGAGTGTGGTGTAGGCCTCACGGCGGAGGCGAGCTTTAAGGTGGGATTGGGCCAGCAGTGATGGCTCCAGAGAAGCCAGGTGAGAAAGGCACTGGTTAGGCTGCCTCCTGCTCACACTTACCTGCCTTGTGGTTTTTCTTTCCAGTGGTTCAAGAAAAAAAAATATATTTTTTGAGTCCTTGCTGGTGGGTTTCAAGTGACCCCAAGACAGTCGGGGGTGGCGTAAAGTCCCGCCTGGCTTATAAGGTCTCTGTCAGGTTAGAAGAAAATAACTCTGCCAATGCGTTGCGCCTAGTGAGTGGAGGAGATGGGTGGGCGGAAAAATTGCAACCCCAAAACCCAACCCAGCACGGAGGAGGTGGGGATGTGGAGCAGCACTGAGGGGGTTTTAATGCCTGGTGTGTGTCGTTTGCTTGCTCTACTGGTGGATTTACAGTTGTGGGGGCTGTCAAAACACACACGGTGCACTGGGGTAAACTCAAGTCTGTTTAAAAAACAGTTTAGTCAAACCTGGGAAAGTCCCAGTGTGCGCACACTAATACTAGCTTAAAACGGGGTATTTCAGTTTAGCTGGTACCTGGAAATTTACCACTTCAGGCTAAATTGTTAGAAACAAGATTTAAATTGACATTTTTGTCCACACATGGTTTGGCACCGGTTTCACTTGCTTTGCTTGAAATTGTTCTGTGAGGTAAACCTGAGCAGCTGTGTGTGTCGCCCAGGCCTGAGCTGGATTTCTGAGCCCCTCTTCCTGGCCCCAAGGCAGGGCTGGACTTTCCTGTAGCAGCAGTTGAGCTAGTGCAGTCGGGTTACTTGCTGAGGAAAGTTTAATGTGAGGCTATTCTCTAAAATGTGCTTGGGAGCCCTGATAAAATGGGTTCGGTCTAGCCGTGAAACGGCTCTTCTAGCTGTCCGTCCACACACTCCCCTCTTGGCCGTGACGGTCTGGCTGGAATACAGGCTCTGTAGCCCAGATTCTGCCCCCACTGGGCCTCTGCAACCCCATTGTCAAAGACCAGGCACCCCCCAGTTTGCAAACTGGTTCCACGGCAGTTGCTGTGGGCCTGACCTAGCCTGGCCTGCAGAGCCTCTGTTGCTGGTGGTGTTGAGTGGGATGGAAGGAGCCCAGCTTGCCTGTCAGATCCCAGGGGGCTGTGGGGATCAGGAAAGCATTTTCACTCCCAGCTCGCTGCTAGCACAGGTGGAGGGGTGAGGTTTCACCCGCCTTGGAAGGCATCAGGGATTGGGCACTACGGGATGCTCCACTGATCTAGTTTGGCATATTGCAAAGGGGGAAAGGCGTGCAATGTATAACGCTGCAGTGTGTATGAGGTTGTGCTGTGGAACTGCTGCAGGACAGGGCCTGGGTCTACCTGGTGCTGTGAGGCCCCGATCCCAGGGGCAGGCTTCTCTTTATTCTGAAGGAAAGATAAATTGCGGTGCTTGGGTCTCATCTGGCCCCCCTGCAGCGTGCTGCCATCCAGCTCCAATTGTGAGTGATCCCCACAGCCCCTGTGCACGGCTCTGCTCTTGTCATGTTGTGGCATTACTGAGGGCACGTGGGATCCACCCTGCAGCGCGGGCCCTGGGGACTTGCTGCGTGATTGCTAGCCGTCTCTGGGCACATCCTTGGGCTGGTGTCTCTTCACGGAGTGTGTTTTTCTTGGTGTGTTGGCTCTGAGGCTGCATGCCCTGGGGCCCTTGCAGGCTGTGCTGGCTTGTTGGTGCTGGGGTTTGTTGCAGGCTGCTCTCTTTACAAGGCTGGCTGCTGGCAGGAAGTATCAAAGGTGGGGAGGGAAATGGCCTGGGGCTACATGTGGCTTTGAGAGTTGCTGAACTTGCCTTGTGTCCATGGATGAATCGCTGATCTCGCAGGTTGTCCTCCCCAGTGAGGTGGGGTCTAGTGGATTAAAGCAGTGGGGGCTGGGAGTCAGGACTCCTGGGTTCTGTCCCTAGCTCTGGGAGGGGAGTGGGGTCTAGTGAGTTAGAGCGGAGAGAAGGAGGGCTGGATGCTGACCCCAGCTATAGGAGCAAAATTGGGGTCTAGTAGGTTAGAGCAGGGGGCGGGGAGTCCGGACTCCTGGGTTCTATTTCCTGCTCTGGGAGGAAATGTGGCCCAGTGGCTAGCGCAGGTGTGCAGCCACAGGGTTTTATTTCAAACTCTGCCACTCAATCACTGTGTGATCTTGGGTCCTGTCACTTAACCGATCAGTGCCTCAGTTCCCCATCTGTAAAGTGGGGCTATGGACAACACCCTGGGTCATGGGAACAGTGGGGGCTGTCCCTGCCACCTGCTCTCACTGTACCCTGTCTCGGCAAAGTGGACTGGTAACAGCTTGGTCCCTGGTCACTTTATGGCCCCATCCCATTCCCTAGCTTCTCGGGACCTCAGTGGTCCTGCCGGAGCTGCCCTGGAAGGAGAGCTTCCAGCCAGCGCTCTTGTTCAGGGCTGGCTCGGAGAGGCTTACGCAGCTCCTCATGGGACATTCCAGCCTGTTTGTTTCTCATGGCTGTCATCCAGTGGCCTTTTTATTAAGGAAAACACAGATGTCACTTGAGCCTTGAGAATGAGGGCGACCCGTGAGCCATCCCCGCTATGCCGGCCCTCCAGAGCCTATTTCCGTCCTTCCTGTTTAAGGCGGCCAAAGCCTGGGACGGTTTTGAGAGCACCTGCTCCGTTTATTCCCCTGATTGGCTCTCTTCCCAGCCCCCCTTTATTAGGGGACCGGGTGATTAGCCAGCGTCATACCTGACTCTGCTGCCCTATGGGAGAGGTGAGTTCTGAACGAACCCTTCGCCCGCTGCTCATCCCTGCCGCTGGGGGTCGTTCCTGTGTCCTCCGTCTCCTAGCGCCCGGCTGAGTTCCCAAAACACTGGCCGAGGGAGCGGCAGGTCAGATTTTAATAGCAGCAGAGTGTGGCTCTTGGAGGAAGGCAAAGCGCCGACAACCCAATGGGGAAGCGTGGGCAGGGAGGTGGAAATCGGGGAGGAATGCCGGGAGGGGCTTGCAGGGGCCCCGTGCCAACAGGAGCAAAGCGGGAAGGAGACGTCGGGATGGTTGTCCGGGCGCTTGGCCCAGGGTAGGTTTTTCCTGGTGTGGCTGGCTTTTGAATGAGGGTCTGGCCAAAAAGCCTGGCTGCTCCTGTGTCTGGGAGCTCGTCCCCTGCTCTCTGCCGGTTCAGGCCCTGCAGGCGTGTTAGTGTCGGTGTTAGCACCAGGGTGGGCCACCGAAAGAACAGGGGTCTCTCGGGTGGCGTTGGCAGAGTCCGTTGCTGCCTTACAGGCACTGGTGTTCGAGTCCAGGCAGGGTCTGTGCCCCCTTGCTTTGCAGCTGTTCTGGCCCAGGGGGAAGACGAGCAAAGCCAGCTCTCCTCTGTTGCTCCTCCTGGAGCTGTGTCCGGGAGGCCTAGCAGCGAGTGCTTAGCAGAGCCCTGGGGTCAGTGCAGCGTAGGTGAATCCCCCCGAGCAATGTGTCATGTTAGTTCTCCCCAAGGCAGTGTGCAGGTCCAGGCTGTTCCGGCCGGTGGCTCCCCCGCCTTCGCAGGCTGTTGCTCGTTGTTTGGTTATAAATGGCTCCCACTGTCCGCACAGCTGTTCCTTTTGTTTGGCTGGTGGGTGGGAACATTTGGCTATACACCCCCCACCCCATCACGCTGGCTTCCTGCCTGTCCAAGGAGCTGTACTGCAGGGAGGGGAGGGTTAGCCCAGTGCCGGTCACCCTGAGCATGGGGCAGAGTCCCACGGGCGTCGACACTGGCTGACAATAACGTCACGCAGGTAAATACAGTCAGGCCCTGTAGGGGTGCCCAGGTTGCCCGGGAACCATCCGGGGCACCAGCCATGATGCCAGGGGAAGCAAATAGGTGCTGATCCCGTGAGCTGCAGCCTCAGCCTCCGTGGTGCCCAGCACAGGGGCAGGGTCTGTACCTGGGGAGCGTGAGCACTGCACAGAGCCTGTCCCAAGACCGTGGCAGCAGGCCTGAGCTGGCAAGGGGTGTCGTGGCCACGCAGTGGGGAGAGCGTCTCAGCAGAGCTCCAGCACAAAGGGCAAGAAAGGACAGGCCAAACCTGCCAGCCCTGGGATAGCTGGGGCAGGGCAGCACCGGGCCTGGTGCTGAAATCCCTTTGCAGCCCGGTTCTGTAATGCTGCTGGCTGCTTCAGCTGCAGAGACCCTGCTTGGTGCCAGGGCCGCCCAGAGGATTCAGGGGGCCTGGGGCAAAGCAATTTCGGGGGCCCCTTCCATAAAGTTGCAATACTATAGAATACTATATTCCCGTGGGGGCCCCTGCGGGGCCTGGGGCGAATTGCCCCACTAGCCCCCCACTCTGGGCAGCCCTGCTTGGTGCAAGCTCCCCTGGGATCAAGGGCAGCATGTGGCCTACAGGGTGGAGAGAGGCGAGAGCTGGCACGTCTGTGCTGAGGGGGAGTCCCGGGCCATCCAGTCTGGTCTCCAAGGCCAGGTCCTGATGTAAGAGCTAGAGGGGGAAGCGTGGTGCCTCCGGGCACTCAGTGGCGTTTCCTCTGTCGGGAGGCTCCCCAGCAGTGCCAGGCAATGGGAGGCAGAGGTGTGGAACCAACACGGTGTCTGCCTTGGCGGCTCCCTCACCTCTTGGAGTTGGTGCGGTGGTGAAAAGGCAGAGTCCTGCCGTGCACAGAGCCCTGCTTTGCCCATTGCTGGGGGTGGGCACGTGGGGACTTGGGTCCGGCATCACCGCTCTGGGCTGTGCCTGTCTGGGTCTGGCGAACCCAGGGGTGCCAAGGGGCTGCCTGGGCTGGCAGAGGGATGCGCCTCTCATTGCCAAGGCTGGAGCAGTGCTGAAATGCCCCAGGCCTTGCAGAGCAATGACCACTGGAGCTGGAATCCAGCCCAGCTCAGTCTGACGCCCCTTTCTCCTCCGCCCAGATCGATTACGAGCTCTCCCCGGATGAGCGGCGCAAGGAGATGGGCGACGAGATCATCCGAAGGTTCTTTAAAAGCGAGGTGAGTCTGTGCCCGGTCCCCCGCATGCCCTCAGAGCATGAGCACAAGGGAAGGAGACAGGCAGAGGCTGGCCAGAGGGAAGTGTGTCTGCTGAGCTGCATGCTCGCTCTGTGAGGGGAGGGTGCCCCTTGCTGGCAGCATGGAGAAGATGCAGGTCTGTGTCCCTGCCGTAGAGCAGGGTTTCTTTCGGCTGCACTTTCTCTCACGCGGCTCTTGCTGGGCTAGACAAGGTACTAGGAGCCTAGTAAGGCCCTGGACTGCCTAGGGCTGGGCAAGGCAGCTTGGGATCTCCCAGGATTCCTACCCAAGAATCAATCAGGTAGACGGAAAATACCCAGGTGGGGAGCTGGCTGGGCTTGGGGGCGTCAGCCAGGACTCAGACTTGCCGTGCTCTCCTTTTGCCTCAGTCTTCAGACTACATGCCGGAAATCAGCCAGGCCCTCATGAACCAGTGCATGGAGAACCTGCAGAAAAGTGCCTGTAAAGACCTCTTCAGCAGCTGTCTGCAGTGAGTACTGGGCCTGGCCTTTAGCAGTGCTCTACGCATGATACAGCGTGGCCATGATCCGTGGGGCTGGAGAGGGGTCCCCCAGTGAGACAGCCAGGAGAGCAGAGCTAACGTCCCCTTCTCTCTCCCAGCCCTATGCACGAGTACCTGAGCGGCGCGCCCTTCGCCGACTATCGGGACAGCATGTATTTCGACCGGTTCCTGCAGTGGAAGTACTTGGAAAGGTGAGTGAGGACTGCCCGGCTGAGCCTGTCTCCGGGCTGCATTCAACTGAGCTGAGCTGGGGTCTCATGGGCCTTAAACACGCCTTGCGGCTTTGTCGTTTCAGGCAGTCGGTGACCAAGGACACCTTCCGGCAGTACCGGATCCTGGGCAAGGGGGGCTTTGGAGAGGTAGGGCTGTGCCGCCGGAGCGGGGCTCGGTGCTGGGCAAGGGCTGGTTTCCCTGGTGTGTGGCACAGGCTCTCTAGCCTCTGTGTAAAGTAATCCCCTTTGATGGCAGCACCAGCCCGGGCAATGCTGCCAGCTGGTGAGGCCCTGGTCTCCAAGCACTGCTAGCTCCAGGAGCACTGGACAGGGGCCTGTAGGCCAGGAATGAGGTGATTCAGGCTCTGAGAGGCCAGTATGTGAGTACAGCCCCGTGGTGAGGGATGAGCACAAGGGCATTGTCTGTCCCCACCCTCCATGGAGGAGCCTGGGGCTAGCCGATGGGGGCGTGCAGCTGGCCCCTGGGCTGGCTTTGTGTGGCAGGGGGGCTGGCTGAGTTGAGGCCAGACACAGTGGAGCTTTGTAAAGACAATTGGAGCAGATAAGTCAGTTTGCTGCCAGCCAGGAAACCCCACGATCCCCTGGGGGAAAACCCCTTGCCTCTCGCCCAGATGGGATCAGAAAGCTGGGTCATTGCCCGAGACTGTTCTCCTGATGGCTCTGGACAGAGATGTGGCTTTGGTCATGCCTGGAAGGATAATGCCAGGCCTTGGCCCAGGGGTCTCCTCCAGCTAGTCCAGTCCCATCTCCCAAGCACCAGGCGCCGCCCTTCCCAGCCACCTCACGCCGCGCTGTGTCTGTGCCTCCAGGTCTGTGCCTGCCAGGTACGAGCGACAGGCAAGATGTACGCCTGCAAGAAGCTGGAGAAGAAGCGGATCAAGAAGCGGAAAGGGGAGGCGATGGCCCTGAACGAGAAGCAGATCCTGGAGAAAGTCAACAGCAGGTTTGTGGTGAGTGTCACTCTCCTGAGTGCTGGGCTCCCAGCTCTGCCTGGTGCTGCTGCTTGCTCCCTCCTCTGGCTCTGGGACGGTTTGGGAGCCCTCTCTGGAGCTGGCCATTGGTGTTAGCGGGATGGAATCACCCCACTATTCCTCACGTGGGTTGGGACTGGCGGTGTTTGTAAAAGGGTGGCTGGGTTTGAAGTGAAGCAAGCAGAAGGGGGGGTGCCGGGGAACCAAGCTGGCATGCTGCCCTATGCCCTCCGGTCTGTACAACCCGATGCAGCCATGGTGACAGGCAGCTGTTTGAGGCCTGGCTGTGCCCAGGGTGCTGGCTCTGATGCTGCCTGGCGGGGGCGGGGCGCTCTCGCAGGTCAGTCTGGCCTACGCCTACGAGACGAAGGACGCGCTCTGCCTGGTGCTGACCATCATGAACGGGGGCGACCTCAAGTTCCACATCTACAACATGGGCAACCCCGGCTTCGAGGATGAACGTGTCATCTTCTACGCCGCCGAGATCTGCTGCGGGCTGCAGCACCTGCACCAGGAGGGCATTGTCTACAGGTGAGCAGGCCTGACTCGGGCCATCCATGGCTCCCCGCGAGAGCTGCGCAGCGGCGGTGCCCGCCTCCAGGCGGCAGACTGGCAGTGCCCGGGCTGTGGGGTCGGGACCATGCCCTGTCCCGCTACTGAGCACTTGCTCACCCAGGGAGGAGATGGTCCCTGAGTGAGTCCCTCCCTCTCTCCGCATGCCAGGGGCTGGGCAGGATCGCTCCCTGCAGGGCCCCTGCTGATCGGCCAGGCACTTGGGGAGTTCTGTGTGCCGGCCCCGGGCCTCTCCCCTTCCCTGTGCTGCTTTGTGCCTGTCCTTTCAGGCTCTGCACGCTGCTGGCCATGGCTTTCCCCAGGCCTCGGGGCTGTGCTCCTGGCACAAGATGCTGGGCCATGCCCTCCCTCTTCACTGACTAGGATCTAGCCCATCCTCACGGCCTGGGCCGTGAGCCCCAGCTCCCACACCACGCTGACCAGCAGTGTCTGAGTGGCTCACTGGGTCCCCCAGCCCTCCCCCAGCTGGCATGCGCTGCACAGCCCAACCAGGGAGCATGTGTGGACGTACCCGAGCCTGGGCTGTCCCAGTTGTCTTGTTCTGAGCTGGGCCTGTCTCTCCTCCCCAGGGATCTGAAGCCAGAGAACATCCTGCTGGATGATGACGGTGAGTGGGGAACACCCAGGGGGAGCTGCCGGTCTCTACACGGCCCCTTCCCAGGCTGGTGGGAGTGGGAGCCCAGCTGGCCCCTCCTGGCTGCTGCTTGGCTCTGACTCTCTTTACTGCGTTGGCTTGCACTGCATATTCCACCCAGGCTGGCCCCAGCCCTGAGCTGCCTCCCAGGGTAGGGGCCGGGCTTCCTCCTGCCCCGGCTGGTACGGCTCACCCCACGAGCTGGGCTCAGCAGAGCACCAGCTGGAGGGGGCGCCCAAGACAGAGCAGCCTGGGAATCCACGTCCGTGTCAGGGTGAAGGGGGCAGACTCTTGCTGTGGTGGGGACGGCTTCAGGCTCTAGGCATCAGGCCTGAGATGCCCCCCTGAGAACAGTGTCTGGGACCACATGAGTGGGGGACAGTGCCTCCCAGGTGAGACTAAAAGTGGAGGCTCTGTCTGCGCCACACTAGGGGCTGCTAGTTGGAATTCCCCACCCAGCCCCAGGCTGCTGCTCTTACCCCAGAGGTGGCTGCATTTCATTGTTGCTGGGGGTGGAGGTGGTGCCATGGTCTGGGATGGGAGGGGACGATCTGCCCCCTTTGCCTTGCACCTGAGGTCAGTGGCTCCCTCTGTTCCCCTCTGGGATGATTTTCCCTAAACCCATCTCCTTAGAATAGCCCACGCAGCTGCCTCAGTCCCGAAGGGCTGCCTGCTGAAGGGAGGCGGCAGGCCCGTGGAGCTGGGAACCCCAGATGGAGTGGCGGTGGTGGGCAGTCCCACCGCTGAGCCTTCTGATTTCCCTCCCGCGGCAGGACACATCCGGATCTCGGACCTGGGGCTGGCCATTAAGATTCCGGAGGGCGAGATGATCCGTGGCCGCGTCGGGACCGTCGGCTACATGGGTAGGTGTCGGGGCTGCCATTGCCAGGGGCAGGGGGGCGGCTGGAACCCAGAGCACTGGGCCAGGTGCTGGTGTCAAGGGGAAAGCTGCTAGGCAGAACGGCTGTGCTCTGTGGCAGGGCCCTTCTCCCACCTGTGGGCAGCCTGGCCTCGGGGCCTGGCTGGGAGCTGGTGAGTGATGCCGAATGGGGTTTGTTTGAGGGCTGCCCCCTGCTCTCGCCCCGCCAGCTCCGGAGGTGATTAACAACGAGCGCTACACCTTCAGCCCAGACTGGTGGGGGCTGGGCTGCCTGATCTACGAGATGATCGAGGGGCAGTCGCCGTTCCGCGCCCGCAAGGAGAGGGTGAAGCGGGAGGAGGTGGAGAAGCGGGTGCAGGAGGAGCAGGAGCTGTATTCCGACAAGTTCACCGAGGGCACCAAGGCCATCTGCAAGATGGTGAGTTGGCAGCTGGAGCCGCCATGCCCTGTGCCCATCCCTTAAGGCCTGTCTGTCCACAGCGGGGGCCGGCGCCCTGCAGCAGGGGTGCCCAGGCCTGCTCCGCTGGGGGCCCTGCTGGCAGGGCCAGGTTTGTGGGTATGTGATTCCTCCCTGACCTCACAGGCCCACAGTCTAGAGCCTGCTGCTGCTCTCAGCTGCAGACACTACCCAGCTTCCAGCTCTGGGGAATAGGGGAAGCCTTGAGAGGAAATCCCACGGCTCTGCTGACCCACCCCCCGGGATAAACTGCGTTGGGTCGAATTCTTCCCTCGACCGGGAGGTGGGTTAGTACAGCTGTGGGAGGACGTTGCTGCTGCGTTCGACGCGTGGCCACAGCCCCAGCCCCTCTGTGAATGAAGGGTGATGAGTCTCTTGTCAGTGCAGAGTGAGCTCACCAGGCAGGGACCATCTCACGGGAGACAGCGCCTGGCACGATGGGGCTCTGGGCTCATTGAGGTCTGGGGGTGCCACTGTCCTCCCCAGCTCCCTGCCAGGCCGGGTGCCATCCCCAGTGCTCTCCTGTGCACCCAGCTGTGGGGGCAGTACCTGCCCGCTCTTTCTAGCCCGCTGCGCTGCGTTCAGTCCGTGTCACCCCCCCCCCCATGTGACCACTGGGCCTTGGTCCCTGTGTCCCCAGCTCCTGACCAAGGACCCGAAGCAGCGACTGGGCTGCGGGGAGGACGGGGCCGCCCAGGTGAAGCAGCATCCATTCTTCAGGGCCATCAACTTCAAGCGCCTGGAGGCCGGGGTCATAAAGCCGTCGTTTGTGCCAGATGTAAGAGCCTGGGGGGGCAGGGTGGGGGCGGAAGGGCAGGCAACATGGCACAGGCCAAGCACCAGCGAGGAGGACCACAAGTCAGTGCTGGGTCAGTGGTGAGAGGCTGATCCTCCAGTGGGTGCACATTGAGTCTGAGGGGGCTGCCTCCCCAGCCCAGGGTCCACTAGCACCAGGGGAGCGGGCCTTGGAGCATGCTGGGGGCGGTCAGTCCCCTGCCCCTCGCTGAGCCTCTCTGTGGGCCCTGCAGCCTCGGGCCGTGTACTGCAAGGACGTGCTGGACATCGAGCAGTTCTCCACCGTCAAGGGCGTCAACCTGGACCAAACGGACAGTGATTTCTATGCCAAATTCGCCACGGGCAGCGTCTCCATCCCCTGGCAGAATGAGGTAAGAGGGGGGACGGGGACTCTGCAGCCATAACGGCCAAACTCCTCCCTCACCCCACTGTGTGTCCCCGCAGACAGTGCCCCCCATGCCTCTCTCTGACACAGCAGCTGGCAAGGAGGGAGGCTGAGTCCATGTCGCTGGTCGGGGGGCTCTGGCCTGTCTGCTTTCCCCAGAGGAAGACTGATGCCCTGATGACTGAGCCCTCTGCCTTAGTACCTGGGCTGTGGGGCATGCCAGGGTGTGCAAACTCCTCTCGGGCAGGACGGGTGGTGGGCTTCCCTCTTGGGCAGCTGGGCCCCATGGCAGGGTCTGGGAGGACCTCTGCCCCATCCCACCAGAAATCATGCTGGGGCAGAGCCTGGGGCAGCTGGGATCCAGGCCTCTGCCCTGCAGCTGCAAGCCCCAAGGAGGGTGCATGGGAATGGAGCCCAGGGTGACCCAGCAGGAGGGAGTTGCCCCAGGAGGAGGGGCAGAAGCCCCATGGCTTAAACTGAGGAATACAAAGAAGAGCCCGATCCTGCCGTAGCCCCAGGGCATGGGGCTGTCCCGCCTCTTGCTTGCTCCCAGGGATGGTAGTGCCAGTGTGCTGGCACCCCAATGCATCCGGCCTGGCCTGCTCCCAGAGACACAGAGAGAGTGCCCTCCCCAGGGAGCCTGCCTCTGATCGCCTGGGAGACAGTCCCATCTCTGGGCTCCCTGTGGCCCCGGGTGCCTCCCGCTGAGCTTTCCCCTGTGCGCCTCTCCCCAGATGATAGAGACGGAGTGCTTTAAAGATCTGAATGTGTTTGGACCAAATGGGATGCGCTCCCCGGATCTGGACTGGAAGCAGCTCCCCGAGCCGCCCAAGCGCAGCCTGCTTCAGCGGCTCTTCCGGCGGCACGTAAGGCCTGTTGTCTGTCCTGCCCACGCTCCCTGAGGTGTTTGCCCCGGTCTGGGACCCTGGCCATGCTGGGGTTCCCTCCCACCCCACATGCACTTCAGCAGGCGCTAGAGACCGCCCAGTTCCACGCCTGCCTTCAGCCAGCACTTGCAGCCAAGGCTGGCTCGCTCTGACCTGCTCCGGCCCAGGGGAAGCAAACGCCCCCTCAGACCAGCCTGAAGTCAGCTGGTCAGGCTCTGGCAGAAGGTATCTCATGGCTAAGACTGGCCCGGTAACACCCCCATCGGCTGTGTGGTCGCCTTTGGCCCATGCCGGCCCTGCCTGGTTTCTGCGCTGTTAGTTTGAAGGGCTCGGGCACGTGGCCAGCCCTGAGACCTCGCTCCCTGGATAGGTCTCTCTGCCCTGATGTGTGCTGCTGAGCTGCTGCCCTTGCAGATGTCCTGGTGTCTCTCCAGTAGCCCTTCCCCTGTCCCTTGCCTTCCTGGCCAGGTCTATAGTGGAGGAGCCCGCGGCTTGCAGGCAGGAGTGGCTGAGCCCGTCTGATGCGCTGTCCCCATCTGTCTCCCCCACAGCCGGCTGACTACACCATCAGCACCAACACACACTCCAACCTCACAGCGGGCGTGAACTCGCATCCTCCCACGGCCAACTCCGTCTGCCAAGGCCGGGCCATGGCACAGGCGCCTTCCTGACCCTCCCTTCTACCATGGAGACCCTGCTCCGTTAGAGCCAGCACGGGCAGGCCCGGAGCTTGCCCGTGGAGCTACCCTCCTTGCCTTCTCAGGGTTACCGTGGATGTGAAGCTGAGGCTGTTGGAGCCAGAGCTGGGGTGAGGGTGCTTTCCATCACCCTGCCCTGCTGGGCTGAGTCACTCATGGAGACCAGGTGGGAAGATGCAGCCCCCCCGCAGGACCGCGTGCCAGATACTCTCGCTGCACCTCATCCCATCCGCTTGCCTCTGGGTACCGCCACCAGAGCTGGCTCAGTCCTGCTCCCGGAGGCGCATCGCTCTGGCACAGCCACATGCTAGACACAGACTGCGCAAGGGAGCCTGTGTGTGTGTGTGTGTGTGTGTGTGTGTGTGTGTGCGAGGGTGGAGTCGGCGTTCATTGGCACCAATAGCTTCCTTGCCGTGCTCACTGGGGTGGCCTCCCACTCTGCCGCCGTGGTTCCTGCTGCGAACCCTGCCCTGGGAGGTACTGTCGGCATTGTGCCCACCCTGCATCTGTCAGGAGAAGGGTGCTCCCTGCTGGTGTCACCCCACTGTCTGCGGGGTTTGGGAGAGAGGAGGGGTGGGGCTCACAGCCCGAGTGGGAGCCCCTAGCTGCTCAGGCTGAACAGGGGCCAGCCATAGCCAGCTGGCTGCAGAGACCAGGGGGCAGGTGTGCAGTGTGTCTTGTAGCTGCTTGGCCCCTTTCAGTCCAGGCAGGATCTTTCCTGTTCTAGCACCGCCCCTGCCTCCCACCAGCACCGATAGAGGGGCTCAGCCAGCCGTGTCCTGCCAGCGCAGGGGAATCCGGAGTTATGGTTTGCTAAAGAAGGGCAAAAATGTCTGAACTGAAGGTGGAGCTCGTGTGACTGAACTCTCCACCTTGCTGCTCCCCTCTGGCGGGGCTGCGGGTCAGGACTGAGGGGCACCAGTAGAGCTCTGGGCTGGGGGCTCCCAGGGCTGGGATGGGGGTGTGTGGGTTAGGATTGAGGGGCACCAGTGAAGCTCTGAGCTGGGGGGGTCCCAGGGCTGGGATGAGGGGGGGCTGTGGGTCAGGATTGAAGGGCACCAGCAGGGTTGGGGGAGCCCAGGCCAGGGGAGCATGGAGACTCTGTTTGAGTGGGGTAGGACCCAGGGGTCCTTTAATTTGGGGTCACGAAGGCCATCAGTCAGTTGCACCCACGTCTCCTTGTTGGAGAGAATTGGTGAAGGGAGCAATGACCAAACTCGGGCTCTGAGCAGGGGAGTGAAGAGATTTCCAAGGAACCACCCCCAAGCTGAGCTGCTGAATGCGCACACAGTATTCGCTCAGACTTCGGCGTGACTCCGATGTCTTATACAGCCCTGGGTGCCTCTTTGCTCTCCTGCTGAGGCCAGAGTAAAGACCCTCTGTCTTCGCCCAGTGGCTGGTGTCCCGACCCCCTAGGGCTGGGTAGGGAAGGAAGCTCCTAGCTCTGCCTGGTGCTAGCGATGTCATGAGCTGCGGTAGGGGAAACACCTTTCAATTCCTCTTTATGTGAAACAATTCCTTCCTCTCACCCCCCAGGTCAGTAGTTGCCAAAGGGGCTCCTCTCTCGAGACTGGCCCTTGAGGCTGTGTTGTCCCAGGAGCCGAGGCTGGCAATAAGACTCCTGAGCCATGCCAGATCTGCCAGGCTGAGAGCAGCAGACTCGCTGCGCTTTGTGGCTTTGCCCCGATTCCAAGTCCAATGCACAAACCTCCTTCTGTTCTCCAGCCTCACCGCTCCTCGGGGAGCTCGATGGCGGGAGTGGGCCATGGGGTCCAGCGGGGCACGTAGCCGGCTCTTCCAGCCCCAGCCGCTGGCTCTCGAGGGAGCTGCGCGTTCTGCCCAGCCACTTGGCTCATCGGAATCCAAACAAGATGCTCCATGGGGACAATCTGCCCCAGGGGACTCGTGTCCCAAGAGAGGGGCTCTCTGATGGGAGAACCAAGGTTAAAGGCAGGCTGTGCTGTGCAGTCCCACTCGAGCTCTCCCTCTCTTCATGCCTAGAGCAGCAGGTAAAGCTGGCCCCTGCCATGGTCCTCTAGGACTGACCAGAGCGAACCTTGTGAGCGGTGCCCCAAAGATTAGCCATTTCTGTCCGACTGACACCCGCCCCCTGTGGTAAGAAAGGATATTACAGCCTTATGCCCCTCCCCTCTCTCAGCTGGAGTGTGAGCCATGCCTGTGGTGACCTCAGCAGGTCCCGCATTCGAATTACTTCCAGCGTGAGCATGTCTCCTCTGGGGAGTGGGAATCTCTGGGATCGCAGTGGGGTGATGGGGTTCCAGGCCTGGCTGGACTCCTGATTGCTTGGTGGTTGTGCGGGAGGAATCTTCACCTCCCCAGTCCGGTTTGCGCTGGTGGAACTGGGAGCTGAGTTCCTGCTGGTGGCAGCTGCAGTGCAGGCTGGGCTGGGGCCCATCTCTCACCCGGCTTTGAGCCTGGCCCGCACGATAGCTCTTGCCAGCGGGGCTGCGGCACTGATGACTGGTGGGTCCCATCTTTGCCAGTGCAGACAGGGCTGTCAGTGCTCTGGGGGTCATGCTGGGTTGTAAAGTAAGGAAAAGCCAGTTCTGGTGAAATGTCGGGTGATGGCGCATGGGGGAGGCTGCTCCCCAGGAGCATTGCTGGAGCTGAGCAGTTGGGGTCTGGATTGGTCTCTGGAAGTGTCTGTGTCCCAGCCATTGGCTTGGCTGGACTGGCATGGACCTCGCTTTGCCCTGGTCTTGGCAACCTGCTTGGCTAGAAGCGCAAACAGGTCAGGGGAAAAACAGTGCAATGTTGCAGGAGATTTAGATGCATCAGTGGAAGATGTGTCTAAATCCTCTTGACAGCCTCAACCCAAATTAAAAAAAACACTGATCCTGCTGCACTCATGTTACCAACAGTAACTGAAACAGAAAGTGGTTGCAGAAAGTTGTGTTCTTGTTCCCTTCATGCATTTTGCTCAGCGTGGAGGGAGAAATTAGGCAGGTTGGTGTCAGTGGGTTTCACTTCCTAGTTCTCCAGAACCAGCCCAGGGTTGCAGAGAGTGAGTTGCAAACACTGCAGGAGGAGGTGTAAAACCAGACTAGGTGGTGGTCATTGACACTTTCAGGTTGATCCAATTGTTAAATTCTGTGAAACACTTCATTTAGGAAAAAGTAGCTCTTGGGCCTAGATGACAAGACTGTCCCGCTGAAAAATACAAACTGATGGCTTGGATGTAAATGAACCGGAAAAGATTGTTTCAGATGCCGCGTCTCTTATCCCTGGAGCCTCAGCAGAGATCCTGAAATAATCTCTGCTTGGTTTTTGAAGAACTTACGATTCTATGTGGGGGGCTGGGCAGAGAAAGTTTCTTGAACATGATTGTATCCTGCTCCATCTCATCGGAGAGGAAAATGTCTTCTGATACCATTGAAAACGGGGGGGGGGGGGGGTGAGAGAGAAAATGGGTGTGTTTGCTAAGCAGACTGAGAACTGCCTTTTGCTGAAAGATGCTTTGTGACCCACTGACCTTGTCCAGAAAGAGACTGTGCGCCAGATGGACAGTGTCTGTTTCTATGCAAGGATAGGGTGCTGTCTCATGCCAGTTTCTCCAGCGGGATGCCCTGGGGATTCCAAACAAGACTGAGTTTCCCCCTTGCAAAAAGACCTGCATTTTTGTATTTTCCTTTCTCTCAGCATCCATGGGCTTTGGACTGGTTTTTTACACTGTAAATTCCTGGTTCCGAGTATTCGGTTTGGTTTTTGTACATTTGTAAACATGTGTAAATACTTATATGGTGAGTGCCTGGATGTACATTTTAAAGCTAAAAGCAGCAAAGCAAGCCATGTGGTGACTTGTACACATCTATGTTTCAGGGATATTTTTATGGGGAATTTAAAACAAAACAAACCCAACCTCTCAGAGGAAGAAGTGGATGGCACTTTACCCCAGTTGAGGAGAAGCCCTCTTACTCTGCTCTATTTTTGTAGTAAGCTTTTACAACTTTCTAATTTGTAATTTAATTACAGGACTATATTTTAGGTTGGTTTTCTTTTTTTTTTCCTCTTCCATTTTGTAAAGCACTGAAATTACATGCATGGTCATTTTTTATTTTTTGGAGTGTGCCCTTGTAACTTCTGGATATACAGGTATTTTTGGTTTTCCTGCCCCCCACCAGTAACAATATACACACCTTCCCCTAGAAACGTGAGCGCTGTGTGTGCATGTGATACTTTCCGTTTCACTGATCAGCCACGCGAGGTTGTCAGAGCCATTCAGTAAGGAGTGCAAAGACAGGGCCGGGTCCTGCAACCAGATCCATGCAGCTGGACTCTTTGGGCCCATGTGAGTGTGCTGGGGCCAGCCCAGGCAGGTACAATTGCAGGATTGAGGCTATAACCTGCAGCAGCTGCACCGGTCCGGCTGGCTGTCCTGTGCTGCTCCATGGAAGGGAGACTGCAGGCTTCCAACCTAGTGCTGAGCTAACCAACACATAAGAATCTTCTGAATAATGAGAGAGCTCCTTCCGAGGGATGTTTTCCTGCAGTGATAACACTCCTTAATGGCTCCCAAAGCATTTAACAGAGGTATGTGCCATCATCTAGCTCACAGATGTGGGGAAACTGAGGCACAGAGTGGGAATGTTCCTTAAGGTGTCTTGGGGACACAGTGACCAAATCCACTGCTGTGCTCTAAGCACCAGCCCATGCTGCCGCTCTAGAAGCAGAAACTGTTGGTTCTCTGCCAGGCCCTGTGTGCCCTAGAAACCCCTCACTCCCCACCAAATAAGATCATTCCCATAAGCCCTGAGCCTCTTCATCCTCCCTGCGGTTCCTGAGTGCATCCCCTGTAGCCCATTAGAGGTAAAAGGGTCTTTGAAATAACCCTCCCGGCTTTATGCTTTGTTTTTTCAATGAATTATCACAGACCCCTGAGCTGCAGGGAGCTCTCTTGGCCACTGGGTGGCCCAAGGGGGAAGCAGTGCAGGGCTGTGTGCTCAGGGTCAGATTTTCAGCTCAGCACCCAACGTGGGGGGTGCACGCCGCAAGCTGGGATCTCCTCAGAGTCTGGCCCGAGGCCTTGGGAGAGCAGGGGAGGACCCTGGTAGGGAGACGGGCTCTGGTGAACATGGCCCGTGCCAGGGGACCCAGGTGTCTGCAATGCACAGGGGCTGCTGCTGTAGCCCAACTGGGTCTGCAGGAAACAAGGCACCAGGCCCGGGTTCTCCTCTGGCCCTTTCATCCCCTTGCTCTGCCGATACCCTCTGCGGTGGGCTAGCCCGACAGCCAGCTGCCCTCTGCAGAACTGGTGCTCCTGCCCCCAGCTCTCGAGGCCCCCAAACTGACCACGCTGACGACAGGCCCCCCCTCGACTGGACAGGAGCAGCACCAGCAAGGGCAGAGCAAGCACCTCCCTTGGTAGCAGTGCCCATTGCAGCCACGGTAGGCCGGCTGGGACATCCTCGAGCACTGTGCCATTCCCCCATTGTTGGCCAGCGCAGGCCGAGGGTTACTCTGCTCACTGCTTGCCCAGCCAGGGAAAGGAAAGCCCCCATAGTGCAGACCCCCCCTCACCTACATCCCCCTGGGGCCAGTCCTGCAGCCTGCGGAGTCGAGGGAAGCGCCCCCGGGGAGTGTTCCCACCCCTGCCGTGGGAGCAGGCCGACGGGGTGCTGCCTGGGGCAACAGGTCTGTTCCTGGCAGTGGCAGGCTCTGTGGTGGGGAGCGGGAGCTGACAAAGGGGCCCAGCTGCCTGGAGGGGTGGGGGAGCTGGATTCTAGCATCTCCACACCCCTCCCCAGCTGCAGGGCCATTGGCAGCTCCCCGCTTTGTGCTGCAGCGTAGGCTGGTGGCAGGTCCTTGCTGTCCCACCCTTGGGAGCTGTCTGCTCCCTCCAGGTGCTCTCGCCCTATGCGCTATTAGCACATGGCTCCCAGGCAGCGCCTGCATGGGGAGGGAAACCAGATGGCTGTGCCCAAGCCCCCGACCACCCTTGGTGAGTGGGTGGGGCAGGCCTGCAGAGAGCTAGTCCATGGCTCAACCTGCATCGGAGCCTGGCATAGGTTTCAGACTGAAGCCAAAGCCCTGTCTGCTAAAGCCCCTCACACCTGCAAGTTGCTGCCTTCCCACTAATGATCAATTAGCACCAGCCTCCTCCCACAGGTACCACCAATGGGGCCCTGGGGCAGAGAGGACTGAGCTCTTCTGTTTGCTCCTGTGGGAAGGGGAAGCTCCCAGGTCCACTTGCAAGGGGGCTTTTCCTGAAGGCTGCCTGCCTTTGCCCTCTGGCTAAAAGTCCCTGACTGGAGCCTGAGGGAAAAGAGAGCTGCTTGTGTGAGAGAAGACTCGATCCCCAGCTCCTGGAGAACAAGGTAAAACACCGTAGTGACTGCAACTTAAAAAGCTTCCTGTTCTTGCAGCTGGGTCTGGGATGGAGGCTGCCGCAGGGAGCGGGTGTGCAGGGTTTGCATCCTGCAGGTTACATTTTGGTGGCACTCAAGACCCCTTGGTACTCTATGTAGCAAGGACGGTCCTTGCCCAAGAGCTCACAGCCTGAGCAGCCAAGCCAGACCAAGGGAGGGTCCTTCTCCCCATCCACAGCTGTGGGAAGGGGCCCAGAGAGAGTAACCCAGTTAGCATGTGACAGAGCTGGGACCTGACCCTGTGTCTCCAGAGTCCCCGCCCAGCACCCCATGCACAAGCCCGTCCTGCTCACCACGTGTGCCGTGTTCATGGAGGGGAGCGTTGTGCACTGGGGCTCTCCAGGGAAAAGGCCTGATGCCAGCCCCACGAGCCAGGTCCTGTACTGGCTGGGCCCTGTGCTGTGCCCACAGGCTAAGCAGCACTCGCTCCCCCAAGATTGCAGGATGGCTTTACCCTGGGATTTCACAAGCTGCCTGCTCCACCCCATGCTGTCTGTGGGGTTACACAGCTTTTGTGCTGCCTCCTATGGAGAGGGGGCCCCAGCAGTTACCAGGTGCAGGGTGGGGAGCAGGCGTGGGCAGGTGGAACGGTCTCCCTGTTCGGGCTGCTGAATGATCTCAGCCCTTTGTACCATGCTGAGACCTCACTGGGCCTGGGGAGAGCTCCCTCGGGGCTGGCCTGTCTGGGGCTGCCAGCCTTCGGCATCACCAGCCATCGGTGTCCAGGACTGGTGCTGCAGTCCCCTAGCAAAGACACAGTAGGCTGCTAGATGCCACAATTTAACCCCCTCTGTGTCACACTGGTGCAAACAGTGGCTGGGCCCTTAAACCATGTGCTCCAGCCGGTGAACCACTGGATCCCTAGCAGATGCAAACCGGTTTTGCTCCATTGAGATCAGCAGCTTCCCTGACTTACACCAGCCGCAGTGCTGGCCTCGGAGGTGTCTTGGCTTCACCCTCTTGCTGCTCTCAGGAGGGGTTGGCCCTGGCTGGCGTGTCGGTGGCGGAAGGGGATGGTTGGAAGGTGGCAATCTCGTTCTCCTCGTAGACACCGGGGCTGGCAAGGTGAGGGGCTGGCCTGGAGTGGCCCTGGATCTGGAAGCAGATGGTGTACAGGAAGGCGGATAAGTGCAGCAGGCACACGCAGCAGAAGATAGCCACCACAATGATGGTGTGGGACTCCCACGGGGACGGCTCCGGGGCCAAAGGAGACCATGTTGTGTTCTCGTTGGGCTGGGGACCGCTCCCCAGCCTCTCTGTGTGGTTCATGGTAACCCAGGCCTTTCCTAGGGGAATGGATTCTGGCATCTTCTCAGCACTGTCTGGTTGGTAGCATGGTTTCATGGGCAGGGACTTCCAGGCACCTGCAAAGAGAGAATGCAGCAGCTCTGGGCTCCCCGTGACTAGCCTGGCCCTACCTCCGAGTCTGAGAGAACAGGCTGGTTGCACCGTGCCAGGCTGAGCTGAGAGGAGCCAGCCCTGCCCAGGATCCTGTTCTCTCAATGGATCTCCTGCGAGAGCCCTCTAGACATGCAGCCAGTGCGGAGGTAGCAGCCGGATGTCCAGAGCGCATGCTGCGCAGCCAGCTGGGGAGAGGACAGCTTGGCCAAGGACCCTGGGGAGCCCTGACTCCTCGGGAAGTGACCCACGATCCTCGGTGTCTGCGGAGCAGGCAGGACCTTGGGATTCGAGGGCTGCACACATGGCAAAAGGCCCTGGCTGCTCGATATATCTGCCTTGGAGGGAGACAGGGCTGGGATCCCTCCACCGCCATCCCAGCATGGCGTGTGGGGATTACAGGCCTGAGTTGCCTTCCGTGCCCTGGGAAGCTCAGAGGTGCCAGGCCTGGTTCGCAGGCTCACCACAGCCCCTCTGGCACGGGAAAGGGGCTGTAACATGGGAGCAGATTGTCTCTGCCCCTTGCCAGGGCGAGAGTGGGGTGAGGTGGCCTCAGTGTACATGGGAATTGGGGGCCCATTGTTTCCAAATTCCTTCCTCCACCGTGCATAAGGGAGCCTGTGTTTGCAGCCCCACCTGGCTAGATTTCTCCAGCGGAGGGCTAGAGTCAACCCGCCCCTGCTGGGCCCCGCGTTCCTGGGGAAGGGTGCCCCATATCTCCCTGAGATGGCTGCTTGCCACCTGAGCCCCAGGAGCAGTACGGGCTGCGGCAGAGCTCTGCCGTGGGGTGCCTGGCTTTTGTTTGGGTGCCAGACCTCTTTCCCTGCGGGGCCATTGCTGGCTGCTGAGCAGTGAGACTAGCCACAGAAGCCGGAAGTGCATGAGGATTGTGTGCCGTGGGTGTGGAGGGGATGTAGATTGCAGACACTGGGCTCACTTGGGAACCAAAGTATAGAGCCCTTAAATCAGGGCTGCCCATGGGCTGCAGACCCCCATGGGCAGCTAGACAGCTCGTCCTTCTTTAGGAGAAGGGCCTAATCTTTGCTGGTGTTGTCAGTGTCTGGGCAGCAGGGGGTGCTGTTTATGATCTGTGTTTAGTACAGGGCTGAGGGCCCAGAACGCACTATTGAAATACGTTTGAGGCCTGTGTCTAAGAGGCAAGATTCTTAATGAGGCTGGTTGAAAATGTTGTGTCCAGACAGTTTTCAGCCAGAAAATGCAGTTTCAACTAAACCAGTTGTTTTTGCAAAACAGTATCGACGTGGATGAAATCTCCCATGAAAAGAGGTTTTGAAACGTTTTTTTGTTTATTCTGGACAGAAAAAATAGGATATTTCATTTTGAAAAGTTTCCAAGGCAAAATTGTCCAAAACAAACTATTTGAAGTGTCCAGGGAAAGGCGGGTGTCCTTCCGATTGGACCCCCCCTCCCCCAACTTCTGCATGTTGCCATATCCACCCTGTTTGGACCAGCCCAAACTTGAGCTCTTTGGGGCAGGGACTGGCTCTTTGTTGTTCATACAGTGCTTGGCACAGGAGGTCCACGGCTGGAGCGCCTACATACCGTGTAATGGGGCAAAATCTTGCATCTGCCCTGTGGAGACTACAGGTCCCAGCGTGCAGTGCTCCAGCTTGATCCTAATGCCCTGCTGGGACCCTATTGTCCATCACTGTGGTGAAGACTGAGGGTGAGCTGCATTGTAAAATGCTTGGGGGGTGGGGAGGCTTCCTTTGGAAACAGCCAGAGTGTTAGTGACCAGCTCTGGGGGCCCCAGCGGGGGCACAGAACGTGCCCCTCCAAAAGCTGTTGGTTTTGACTCCTGCGCATGCCCCTGCTCTGGGGCGCAGCTGGGCCTGGGGTTGGTGGGAAAGGCAATGTCAGCAAGATTAACGAGAGACTTGTAAGTGTCTCTAATAGGAAATGGACCTTTTCTCAACCCCAGCAGCTTGTTGAGCTTCCTGCTCCCAGCTGCAGGAGAGAAGGCCAGGAACCTCCGGGACGTTGCTGCTGCGGTTTCATCTCTCTGTGCAGTAGCACGTAGAGGTCACCAGGCTGGGCACCCTCATGCTGGCCCGGGGCAGATATGGAGTATAGACCGGCCTGGCCCCAAAGAGCTCGGAGCCTACAAGCAAAGTCGTGCTGAAGGCTACAGCCGGAGGGGAGATGGGAAATAGTCTGTTCCAGACAGTCCTTTCCGGGCCTTTCACGCTGGGAGCCTGGCACATCCCAGCCTTTCCGTGCCGAAAGCAAACTGTCAGCCTCTGCTAGACAATCCCGGTAACGAACATGTCAGCCTCCCCTTCCCTGCATAACAGCCAGACTGGGTGTCCGACTGCCCGTCCCCGAGCGAGTCCCGAGGAAACCAGCTGCATCCCCTAGACCCAACGGCGGTGTGACAGCTCTAGGCACCAGCACCTACCTCTCCCTTGGTGCAGCAATTGAGCATCTGGTGCTTCCAGTCATAAGTACCTTCTGGCCAGCCAGCCCTGCCTCCCGCGTCTGTCTCTGTCTCTGTCTCTGTCTCTGTCTCTCTCTCTCCAAGGTCCGGCTGCTCAGAGGCTCCCTGCAAATGGTGAGGAGAGCAGGGGAAATCGCCTCCGTTCCTGTTGCTCTGGAAACCGAACGAGCCAAAGAACCCTCGGCTCTGTGTGAGGGTGGGCTTGGGCTGGGCTCGCGGCATCCCCCTGCAGCTGTGAGCCGAGCATGTGAGCCCCTGCTCTGCTCCATGGGGCCGATGCTGGATCCTCAGCACTTTGTCAGTTCGCATCCCGCCTTTACCAGCGTGTCAGGAGCTGATTGAAACCCGATTACTTCAGTCCTGTCGGGTCTCGGCTCAGTTTTAGGGGAACCCGCTCTACCCTCTTGGCTCCAGTGGCTAATAGAAGGGGTAGGTGATTACTGCCCCTACAGTAACCCTGGTCTATTAGTCCTTCTCTGCCACAGGTTTCCTGTGTGACCCTGGGCAAGTCACTGAGCTCTCCCATCTGTACATGGGGGATCATAGCACTGCCCTGCCTCCTGTGTCAGAGCCAGGCACTGTTATGATACTGAGTGAATAACCTGTCCTGGGTCACTCGTCTTTCCCTTCCCAGGAGCATGCAGGCCTCTAACATCGGTGCCCCCTGTCCTTCCCGAGGCTCCCCCGATTCAGAGCCTGACGTCCTGGCTCCAGACAAACCTGGCAGCTCAGTGCTGTGCTGCAGGCAGCCTTTTCCATCCTGGCTCTGAATTAGTCTCTAGGGTGGCATTTCTCCCAGCACCTGCCAGCTGGGCTGTGGTGCTTCACCCCGGCATCTAGGGCCAGTCTGCCTTTGTGTGAGGAGCCAGCCAGCACATTTAACCCCTCAAGTTGCAATTGCCCCTGTCCCGGGAGAGTCTTGGGAGAAACAAAGGACCTTGCCGAGCGGGTCATGCTGCAGCAAGGGCCTCCGGGGCGCCATGGTGGGATTGTTCACATTGGAGCTGCTTTTTGTAAAATGGAACCTGTCACTGCGGTCAGCTTCCCGGGACTCAACTGCTCTACCCAGAAGGTCTGGCTGGAGCCTCGGGCTCCGGGAATCCAAACCCTGCCCCTCCGAGACCCAGGCTCACTCCGCTTTGGGAGGCAAGAACATCGATTTGAAATCGGTGGTTGTTGGTGCAGTGAGACGGCCTTTCCCATTCAGACAGCGCCCCTGTCTCCGCAATCCCTCTGCTGCAGGCACTCTGGCACGTCACGCAGGGGGCCAGCCCACCATCCCTTCTGGTCTTACAACTGACACTAGCGTCTGGGACCAGGAACTGCAGAGGTGGCTCTGCCCTGAGCTCTTGGGGGTGGGTTTGGTTTTGGACACTTTTCAAAACAAAACCATGTCCTTGGACAGAGGCCTTGCCTTCGGGAGAGACTGCTTGGTGTGGATAAGTACAGGCTGCACAACCACAGGGGCTCTGGGCTACCTAGTCTGACCAGCACCTCTGGGGAAGATGAAGCTTGACGGGTTCAGGGTTCCCCTGTCTGGGATGGTTCCTCATTACCCATTGTCACAGCGATCTGCTCCCTGTCCCTATGCACGTGGAGAGACTCTCCCCTGCAAACACTGCTGTTCCCCTGGCCATGCCTAGACTTTCTGTCCCTCTGCTGCTGTTTATCTGTGGCTCTGCATCCAGCTCCGGAGTTCTGGGGACGTGGTTCTTGTGAAAGATGCTACGCGAACAATTGCATTTAGACTCTTTATCCACCAGCCACAATGCGGGCGGCCAGCTGGCTGTCCCACCGATGCAGAGCCGACGGCACTGTCCCTGGGGCTTGCAGATAGAGCTGTCCAGGTGCACAACAGCCAGTGGAGTGGCTGGGGTGGGGCAGAGTGCAGTACTGGGACCAACATGTGTGGCTGCAAAACAAACCCTGTTGCCAACCGAGTAAACCAGACCAGCCATGCTAAGAGAACCATGCTCTGGGGGTGAGGGAGGGGGTGTTCTCTACTGGCATCTATTTCCAGGTCAGTGGTGGGCAGCCCCGTGTCTGGAGGCACGCTCTCACACACTGGCTTTCCCCAGTACAGCTGGAGCTGGGTGTTGGATGGTTTTTGCCAGAGTTAAAGTAACTGAATTTGATCTGTCTGCTCTGGGAGGAGGTGAGGCAGGGTCGGTAGCAGCATTGGCCACCTGCAAGCTAACTCTGGAGAGGGGGTGCTGCCAGCCAGTGCTGGTCAGCATGCGGAGCTGCACTCAGGGGTCTGGTTCAGCTTCTCTTAGGCTAGACTAGCCTCTGTTGTGGCCACCACAAGGGATGGGCTTGATCCCCGTAGGGGGAGGCGTTGGGAGAGCTGGTCTAAGCTGAGTGCCGTCTCTAGTCCAGCTTGGGGGTAGCGTGTGCATCCATTCCTCCTCGGTCAACTGGGGCTACGCTGCCCAGGCTGCTAGGGGCTGCCAGACTGAACTCAGGGCTGCTTGGGAGGTGTCTGGCATGGTGGTGGGCGCCTACCACCGTGCCAGATAGACACCTGGCATGGGCCTTGTCATCCTGGTTCTGTTGGAAAATCTTTCAAACTCCTGCAAATGGCAGAGAACATAAGAGCGGCCCTACTGGGTCAGACCAAAGGTCCATCTAGCCCAGGGTCCTGTCTTCTGACAGTGGCAGGTGCCAGATGTATCAGAGGGACTGAACAGAACAGGGCAATTAATCGAGGGATTCATCCCGTCATTCCAGCTTTTGCTCCCGTGCCTGTGTTGTCAGCTGAGCTGTGAATTCCAGCAAAGAGCTGGCACTAAAAGAGCTGGCTGGAAACTTTCTTTTTTAATTTAAAAAAAGTCTTAATTTTCACCAAAAAATTGCACTTCCCCCCTGCATGTTTCTACCCGCACGAAACAAAACAAAGAACCAGCCAAGCAATACGTCTGAGGTGAGTCTTTGATATTTGGGATGGGGGGAAAAATCTTCCTGAGTGAAATGTGACCTTCTTACATACTGGTTTTTCCTTCCAGGGACTGTTGCTGACTTTATCTGGTCACTGTACGTATAGATCTCTGTCGTGCTCAGATCTGGAACCTTTCTGCTCTGTGGCTGCATCACAACATGGTGAGTCTTTTTTCTGTGCAAACGCTTTGAAAGAGAAAAAAGCCCTTTTCTCTGTATGCGGGAGAGGGGGAGTGGAAAACGTACAGAAATCTCCCTATTGTTTGAAAAGCCACTTTTCACCCCAAACCTTTTTGCTCAGAGATGTTCGATTGGAGCCGAGCGTGGCGGGGGACTGTAATCGACCCGTGTTGTGAGGAGAGCCAGCTCCAGGCTGTGCTTCAGTTGTCGTCTGTTGTGTAATTTGCAGCCAGGACTGATAGTTTATCTGTCAGTATTAAAACACTTTATCCTAATCCTACCAGGCAGCTCTAGCTAATTGATTTTATTACTCACTTAAATGCTCGATATCTCTTATCTAGCATGACAGAAAAGGCTGTTTGTTTGTTTCTATGCAGTGGCCTTCAGGCACACAATCACAGCATGATTTAGAGAGGGGGAAGTGCATGCGCTAGCCAGGGTGAGGACAGGGGTGGAGGTAAAGTAGCTAGTCACACACCCTGCTGGGAGGGGTGGGTGAATTGGTGACATGATAGCCCCATGGCTGTGTCTGAAATTCACCTGCCTGCTTGCCCATCTCCCCTGAGCCCATTCCACGGCCCGAGCAGCGCCCCACAGCAGCTGCTTGGTTTTTAAATTGATCTGCCAGAGAGAAACGTTTCCCATGTGTGGAACTGGCACCTGACTTTACCCTTGCCCGAGACCTACGCTCATGCCTGGGCCAGCTGCAGGCTTCCAAGCTGGGATGCTGCCCTGGCTGGAACCTGTTACGGCCCAGCAGCTCAAGCTGTGTCGGGTCGAGGAACTGGAGGCTGCTGGCAGATGACGCACATCTTCTTGCTCTCAGTAGTAGCAGTTGTTTGTATTATGGTAGCACGGAGAGGCTGGAACCCCATGTTGGGTGCTGCTCGGGATCATAACTGGGGACAGTCCCTGCCTCAAAGAGCTCGCAAGACAAAGGGTCGGAGGGAAAATGGGAGAGTTGCCCGGCAGGTCTGGGGAACAGAGCCCAGTTTTCCTGAGTCCCAGCCCGGTGCCCTGGCCACGGCCCCCCCCCCGGCCCCTGTATATTGGCTTTGAGGCCGGACTGTGGGGTTAATGGCGCAGAGGGGGCTGCCCTCATGCCTCCTCCGTTCTTGCAGCAACATCAAGTGGAAGGTCAGGCTCCCCGCACAAGGGTACGAACGCTGACGTCAAAGGAAGCAGCTGGTGATTCACTGGCTCTTCTGAGCCTTTGTCTCTCTGGCTGTAACTCATCTGGGAAATGTCATCCCATCCTTGAGTGTTATCGTTTCACTGTCAGTTTGCCCACCCTGCTGGGAGATAATCCAACCTCTGAAGGAGATGTTGGCCCGGCGAATACAGGCTTTTTGAAAACCTCAGTGTAGGGGGACTTCCCCTTGCCTCGGATGACTGGATCTGTACTGCACTGCAGAGCAGTGCCTCTGGGGAGACCTGGGCTCTGTCCCCTGCCCTGCCAGGTAACCTGGTACATTCAGAGATTCCCAGGCCAGAAGGGACCGCTGGGATCAGCTAGTTAGGCCTCCAGTGTAACACAGGCTGGAGACCCTCCCCAAAATCATCCCTAGAGCAGATCTCTATGGTCAGGAATGGAGAATCCACCACACCCCTTGGCAAAGTGTTCCCACGGTTAATCACCCTCAGTGATTCATCTCCCAGCAATTGGATTATTGAGCATGTCCCTCTGTGTGCCTCAGTTTCCCCCTCTGTAAAATGGGATGATGGTACTGACCACCTCTCTTTGAGCTCTATGGATGAAAGGGCACATAAAAGCCAAGTGCTACTGCTATTCATTAAGGTTGCTTCAGTTAGTACATGTCCTGTAGGGTTCGAATGCTGCACAGTGCCCTGTGGAGTGGATGAGCTGGGAGCCAGACAGTCTTCTCCGTCTCGAGGGGCAGATTGTGTCCTCCTCTCCCCCGCACACCAATGTGCCGGGAGAACGCCCGTTGCTCTGCTGGGCGAAGCGCATGCTCGAAGGTTCCAGCAGCTAGCCAGCATGGGCCCAGGCTCCTGGGGTAGGGGTGGGGGAGAGAGCTGTCCCTAACGCTCGTGGTGTAAGGAAGCTGTATTAGGTGGCTGTGTAGATTCCTGCCTTCCATCCCAACCAGTTTCAGATGGGGGCATGCTGACACCCCCAGGGCCAGGTTTGGTCAGTGACGCGCCTAAGGGATGGAGGGAGCGATGGGTTCCCCTCTCCCAAAGCCAATGGTTCTGTTCACTCCCAGGAGGCTCTGGGGGCGGCTGAGTTCAGAAGACCACTCAAGGCACTGGGGAGGGGGGGAGGGGCTTCTGAGGGTGCAGGGATGTACATAATGGGGTGGCCCTGTGCTCAGAGATGCCTGTGTAGCCCCCACAACATAGTTCCAATCTACTTGCCCCCATCCTCGCTCACACAGGTGGGACTGCTGCCTATACAGCCCCCCAGCAGCATCTTTCCTCAGCCAGGTCTGCTCCTGCTACCGCTCCAGGGGCTGAATCCTTTCACGCCCAGCATCCAGACTGAATCCCCAGCGGCTGTGCTGCCAGAACAGCCCTCATCATGTGATATGCCCCTTGTAAGTGATGCACGCGGCTGGCCCGAGGACGAGCAGCGCGCAGGGTCTCTATTTTCCTAATGCTCTGCCCAAGGATAGTGACTCCATTGGCTTCCTGAGGCTGCGTCTCTCCCCCCCCCCCTTTTTTTAAAGATCATGTTTTCTAAGTTAAAGGACAGTCAACCAGCCCTGCCTGTTACAACTAGATCTGTGTTTGCAAATCCATGCCACTCGTTCCTTAAAGCGCCGGTGCTCCATTCAGTTACCCTAGCCTGGCACTCCCAATAGCCAGCCAGTGCCTGTGAGCAACTCTCCAAACGGGAACCCTGGCCTAGGTGAAGGCAGCTTCCATTGCCGACCCCGGGAGCCATCCTGTGCCCTTCCTTGCGACCTGCTGCACTGATCAGGGCAATGGACGGCAGTCTCTGGGGCCTGGCTGTCCAATCATGGGGGAGAAAAACAACCCCTGCCCAGGGCGAACGGCAGTGTCTAAGCCATGGTGACCATGTCTAACTATCACCGCACTGTTTGATCCCTCCATGGGAGATGGCCACTCTCAGCGTGTGCTGGACACCTGCATTCGGGTGGCACTAGGCTATGGGCCTGGGAATCGGTATTATGGTTCATTAAGAACTCCAAGCACTGGCCTGCTGGCGGCCTTTGCTTTGGGACTAGGTCCGGCTAACTGTGCTCAGACGTCGCTCTGGAGAGAGAGAGCGTCTGGTTGGCTGCAGAGGGTTAATGTAGCCAAGGGAGGATAGGCTTGTTCCCTTAATCAGCTTTGCCTCTTGTAACGCTGCCCACATGACAGATGCATGAGAAGGGTTTGGCCTTGGCCCCCAGCAGGCCTGAGTAAGTGATGTCTTGTCTTATCTCTCTGCTGACTAACTAGCATCCTTCAGCTGGAGTATTTAAGGCTGCGAGGGGGGAGAGCTGCAGCAGAGAAACGCTAGTCCAGCAGAGGCAGCCCCGGAGACACTGACACTGGAAGCCTGAGCTGAGACCAGAAAAGAAAAATGCTGCCAGCAACTTTCAAACTGTGTGCTGGGATCTCCTACAGGCATCTGCGCAACATGACTGGTGAGGGGGATGTGCAGCTGTCACTGGGACAGCAGCTGCCTCAGGAGCTGGGCTGGGAGGGGGCTGGCTGGCTTGAAGGCCCCATTGCTGTGGATTTGACTGTCAGATTCAAAGTGCCTCATTTCCTGCTCCTTAGCAGTGGTGATTATTTCTAGTACGGATACTCTGTCTGCGACCCCTGTTTGCCCCAAGCACTGGGCAACGAGAGGCACCCCTGCTCTATGCCCTGCTTGCCAGCAGGGATCACTGGGGGAATTCTCTGCTGTGTGTTACGCAGCTCAGACCCTCAGCTGGTGTAAATTGTCACCCTTCCCTTGGAGTTAAAGGTCTGTCCCATGTCCCCAGTGGTCCCAGCTGGCCTTAAAATCTATTCGCCTCTCCTCTTTTTGCTGTCAGGAGACTCTTTCTAGCTCGACAGGGGGAAGGGTATGCCTGTTTCTGAACGCAGAACAGTCTGTTTCCAGGGAGGTTGTTGTTTATAGTGCCATAAATGTACCTATGTACAGATAAAACATGCTTCCTGCCTTGAAGAGCTCACATGGAAAGGACTTAGATTATCCACCCCAATTGCTAGGAATCTGCCCTCTTTTCCAAACTGCTGTAGAGAGAGAGCAGGAGAAACTTCCAACAGACTTTTCTTGGCTTCTGGCTGCCTCAGTTTCTGTTGGACTAGGGATCAGGTTGAGGTCTAGATTACACATCGCACCAGGTTTATGCCAAAGACCATTTCTTTGGCAAAAATCATTCTGCAGGTTTGGAAGAAGTCTGCCTCCCTTCTGCTTGGTGTGGTGTTGCACATACTGGCGTGCACAGCTCTCCAATCCCAGCATGCTGTATAATTGGAAAAGTAGGAGCACAGGCAGAGTTTCTAAAACAGCTTCTAGTCTCAGTGTAAGGTGAATTTTCCGATATTGTGAACTGCTGGATTCTAAGCCGCCTCCGGGATGTGGCTAGTCCCCATTCCCCGTGTTTTGCACATCCTAGGCTCCACATATGGTCTCCAAATACAATTGTTACTCTGTTGGGGAAGGGCCTAAATGGATTTTTTTTAAAGAGCACCACTCTTGCAGAAATCCAAAGCAAACCAAAGGTAGCTGCTGTATACACATGCTGCTGCTTCAACCGTGTGTGGATGATGATAAACCCTGTTTCTGTAGATGTACTGACACAGCCGGTGATGATGGAAGGTAAATAAAATTAAAAGAAAAATCAGCATGGGCCTGATGGGAGGAAATTGAACAGGAACAGCTTTATCTTCAGGCAGGGTCACAAATAGTGAAGGATGAAAAGTAAACTGTGAAGTTCCTAGCTCTTTTCATTTCAATGTTACCCTCTCATTTCAAGGCTTGAGAAGGCAGGCGGCTGTTGCCATCAGCCAGGAACTGAATAAACTCGCCTTTGCTGGCCCTGGCCCCGGTAAATGGATCAACCAAGTTCGCAGGAGGAGCTCCTTACTCAGTAAGTACCATAGTCTGCCAAATGTCCAGTGACAAGCAAAGTGGGTGATCCTGCACCATTCAAGCCTGATAGTCTTGGACCTGCCTCCAGTGGGAGCAGGATTGGGGCCCAAGTCCTTTATGAGGCTGCAGCTGATACAGACTCAGACCTGCTGATGCATCTAGAAATGCACAGCCTATTCTGCAAAATATAAATACAGAAAGATAGCAGGAAACCAGCATCACTCCTAAGCCCACCCGCACTGGTGCTGGACTGGAAAGATTACTTAGTTCAGCTAAGTTATTCTGTCCTATGCACTGCAATGGTGATTCATTGAGAGGATAGAGCTGCAAACAGCACTGCATAAATGCTCCAGTAAAACCCTCTACTCCAACCCCTTTCAGGCTCCAGGTTGGAGGAGAAGCCCTTCAGTGAAGTGGAGGTGTCCTACATTAAACAGGGAGAGGAAGCCCTTCAGAAATCGCTCAGCATCCTCGGGGACCAGGCTGGCTGGAAAACCGAGACCATAGCGGTAGGATTTCTGACTTGTGGTGGTTTCTAACTTGTCCTTTCTTAACTGAACCTACTGGGAATACTAACTCTTCAGGGCTTTCTGACTTCTTTAGGGCAATGGGGACAAAGTGCTGAGCAAGATGCTCCCAGACGTTGGGAAGGTATTCCGGCTAGAGGTGGTTGTGGACCAGCCCTTGAACTCTGTGTATGATGAGTTGGTGGAAAGAATGGAGCAGATGGGAGATTGGAATCCAACCATCAAGGAAATCAAGGTGAGAGACTCAACTGCATTTGTCCTCCAAAGAGGGAGGACTGCTTGCTTTGGCCCCAATTCAGCCAAGGACTTAATCATAAAGGCCCCTCTTCAGCAAAGCATGTGCTTAAGCAGTAAAATAAAGGGTTTTTCTACTATATATTTTAAAGAGAGAAACATCTAATGTTGCCCAAAGGGGTAAATACAACTGGGCCGAAGGGCATTCCAGCCTTTGAGTGCCAGCTCCAAGCTTCGGCCGTTATCTTGGCCCTGCTTTGCAGCTGATATGGACCTTGTTTGGCAATCGCCACAAGGTGTCTGCAAAGGGCAGAAGTCCATTTCTTTATCTCAGCAGCCTGTGTTTCCAGGTGGAGGTTACGGAATCCTATCCCAAGTGGGTGGGTGTAGTTTATACACTGAAGTGGTAACAGTGCTGGCCTGCCGCCTGACTGATAGCCATATCTCACACTAGGTTAGACATTCTCCCACACAGCACAGCCTGCTCCTAAAGCACCGTGTACGTTACTGCCGAATACCGAAATCCATTTCCCTATCTGTAACACAGCCCCCCCTCGGTGTCATGGGACTACGCAGCCAATGAGGTAGACACAGCAGTCTGGGGCTGGGGGGAGGAAGACACAGAACTTTATTAAATGCCTTGCAAGATTCCTAGTACAGGGAGCCCTAGAGGTAAGTGTGGCATAGACACAGTAACTGAGAGACACACACCACAACCCACAGACTAGTAAATGGAACGGTTGTGTAACCAGCCATGTGATGCTGGCTTTGCTTAACGTTGTGTAACTGTCACTGTCCAGATTCTCCAGAAGATTGGGAAAGACACTGTGATCACCCACGAGACTGCTGCAGCCACGCCTGGCAATGTGGTGGGACCACGGGACTTTGTCAGTGTGCGGTGTTCTAGAAGACGGGGTTCTACGTGTGTCCTGGCAGGGATGGCCACAAGCTATGGCGCGATGCCAGAACAGAAGGGATTTATAAGGTAGGGAGCCCTCCAGCTGTTATCTTGCTTTACAACCCTTGAGCCAAAGCAGTAGTAGTTGGACAGCCAGGAAAGGGACGTGCCATTCCCAGCTCAGGTGCACACAGCAGTGTGGCTGCAGCTGCCTGAGTCCAGAGCTGGGGGTCGGGTGGGATTGTAGGGGGGTGGCTAACCCAAGAGGCCATGGCCTTGCTGCTATTTGGAAGTAACAGCTCAAGTGGAGCTAGCACATGTACGTCTGCCAGCTCTGGGAGCTACTGACATACAGAGCCTCCTCTTACCAGCCTGGTGTGGGAGGAGGGCTGTAACAATGGTAGTATGTTAAAGTTTGGAGTCCTGCCTATTTTATACATTTCAAGTTTGCTTGAGCTGTTATACCTCAATTTCTCCCCAAGGACTGAAATCATGTAGTCTGTAATAGCCTGTTTCTCCCTTAACTGGCTCTTGGCATTCACCTAACAACCAGGATTCAAGGGGGAGAAGCTAGCGATCTCTCCTATGGCCACTAGCCAGCCCTTTATTTTCCCATTCTCTGGTTAATCCCACTTAAGCCAGCTAAAGGGGGTTCTACTGTACCGGTATCTAGATGGTGCTCTAGCCTGCTCTCCTATGTACCACAGACCATCTCCTGGGACCTCCTAGCCTTAAATGCCATGGAACAGGAGGCTCTTCACTTTGTGGAGTTTAAAGCCAGAAGTGACTATTAGATCATCTAGTCTGACCTCCAGCATAGTACGTGCCATTAAATTTCACCTAGATGTCCCTTACTAAGCTCAAAGCCCTACAGCATTTCAGTCTTCAGCAGCAGAGATGGAGGTGCCACCATGGCAGGGAATTGATCTGGTATCTCATTCCCATTACCAAGAAAGATTCAAATGTGTAAAATAGGCAGGACTCTAAACTTCCCTTCCCCACCTTTTGACTGGTACTGTCCCTCCCTCCTCTCCCACCAGGTGTCTAGTAAATGCACCCTTATTTCTACACTCTACTAACTCCATGAAGGAGCATGGACTGCACCCCCTCACTAGTGAGTAGCATGGTGGTAGCAGCAACTAGTCCATCCCCTCTCAGCCTAGCAGCCAGGCTTGGCACATGCACTCATTGCAATACTGATTTTACATCTCCGTTAAGCAGATCTACTCTTCAAAATCCTTTATTTAACCTGAATTTAAAAAAAAAATTGGGGTCAAGGGCTAGAGAGACTTAAATCAGCAGGAAGACTACTCGCCAAGTCCCACTGGAACAAAGCCACTACCTGGGTAGCAGTGACTGTGCCATGGGTAATTTCTGGCTGCTGGGAGCATGCTGCAGCCTCTCCCCAGAAGCATCTTCTGGTGCTCTGTAGCAAACTCCAGCCTGAGAGTAGTGTATGCAGCACCTCTTGGCCTGAGAGGTGAGGTACTGCCTTTAAAACTGACTACAGAAGAGACACACATTTGGATGGTAAATCATTGTCCCTGGTTTCCTAATGCAATGTCTTCCTGCCCTTCTCCAGAGCTGAGAATGGTCCTACCTGTATGGTTCTCCGTCCACTGGCTGAAAATCCTTCGCAGACCAAGTTAACTTGGCTACTCAGCATTGACCTAAAGGTAAGTGCACACGGTGAACTGCATTCAAACAGTATAAATGAGTCCTCTCAGGCAGACTCCTTAGGAAGTGGGTGGTTGGACATTGTCTAAGCTTAAGAAATTATGAGCAGTTGTTTAACTTCTTGAAATGAAATTCTCCTGACTCAAGTAATTCCCACTGTGGGTCAGGTGAAAACCATTTCATCTTCACTGGAAATTCCAGCTCTTTCCAACCAGAAAGGAGTGGTTCATGTTTCATCCAAACCCACTTGCCAATCTCATTGCAACCTAAAGTGCAAGACTGACTGACTCCCTCCAACCCCCTACTCCTTAGGCCCAGGAAATACCTCCACTTTAACACACTCCTGCTCTCTTCTTTTTCAGGGCTGGCTGCCTAAGACGATAATCAACCAAGTACTCTCCCAGACCCAGGTAGACTTTGCCAACCACCTCCGCAAGCGTTTGGCTACCACCACCACTCCAATTGCTGTCAGCTGCTGAAGCAGTCGCTGCTGCACCCTAAAGAACTATTAACCTTCGGTGGCATTTGCAGCTTCAGGGACAGCCAGAAGCCTACCTGATGTTTAGATTGTGCCTCGGAGGTGATTATCCCATGTAGTGTGTTATCTGAGACATGCTTTGGGGCTTTTTTTTGGGTAAATGAATGGGTTCAGGTTTTTAATGCTACATTGAGTTCAACAATGGGCACTTAGGCCTCCAACCACCCCCAGCTGGGCTCCCTTCTTAGCTGAACATGTCAGATCTGTTGGTGTAGGCAACCACTTCAAAATCCCCCAGAAAGTATGTTTGTGACTGACTGCTCTGTGTGATTACATGTAGCAGGATTCAGTGTTGCTGGCTGTGTGCTCTGCAACAGCTTTTGATAGTTTCACAGCAAAACTACTTCTGGTCAAACAGGGGCCTTGACTTCAAGGCAAAGAGTAGAACACTCAGCGAGAGCTCCAGCTTAACCCTCAGCTTCCACTTTTCTATTTCCCTCATTGGTACTTACAGTAGTATGCTGTACAGGAACACACTCTTTAGCCTTAAGATCAGAAGTGAGTTACAGGTTTAATATATAGCTCAAGGCATCTTGCAAATATCCAAAAATCCAGCCCTGGGCAGATCCTATTATTGAAGTGTTAGCACAAAGGGAGATTTGCCAATTTATACCAAGCTAGCTTTCCATGTCATTTAAATGTGCTAATGTAAGTTACTTTGCTGCTCTTTTCAGTCAGTGAAGGATGTAACTAAGCAGCCTGGTCTGTTGGGTACAACTGGATCACAGTATTTGAGGCAATACTTATTCCTCCTCCACCACCCCCACCCTTTCAGAGGGGGCTGTGTAACTTGTCTTGGTTTTTAATAGGCTGGATAGTGTAACTGTATAAAGTGTCTTATGAGAAATCAAGTCAGAGTAGAACAGTGCATCTTTGTAAGCTTACACTTTTACTTAAGAACCCAATACACCAGCATTAGTTTTGCACTCAGTGGAATTCAGCTGTAGGAAGTTAATTTATAAAGTCAGTTTGCAGGTATTTATTTTTCTTGTATAGACATGCATAATGGACTATTTAATATTTATTCTCAGTGACCATGGAGCTCTAAGCAAGTTTATTTTGGGGGTGGGGGTTCCTTATCCACTAGGGAAATCTTAAACAATGCTTGTCTGACCTTTGTAGTATAAAGCAATGCTTGACTTCCCTAGAACCAACCAATTCCTGGGCCCTGCTGAGATGGACTGTTGCTGTGCAGAACACTAAAATATTTGCAATGTAATTCTGTAGTAGCCTAATGCACTTAGTTTAAATAATCCAATATGATGTATGATATATAGCTGAAGAAGATTAAAAGTCTTGACTGGCTCTCTTTATCTAGACTAAGGATTTTTATGAAGCTGTTACATTTGCCCTCAACACTACTAATAATGGAGAGTATAATCTGTAAGAAACCTGTGAGTGGGAAGAAGAGACTTGTAGCAGAACATATATTGAGAGACAAGCCACTGCGATTATCTTATCCTGGAGGAGTGTGTGTCTAGTGTTTTACAGGCACTGGATTAAACTAATTTATCTAAATTGCTGAGGCTGTACAACATGATATGCTTGAAAGCCTGGCCCCTGGAATTTAATCTTAACTAGGCTTGTGCTCTCTACACCTACCCACAACAAAATAAACCTTTTCAGGTGGTAAGACCTGAAAAGCAGCTTACAGCTGTTCAGCTCTGCAAGTCAAACCTTAACTTACATCAGGTGGGTACAGTTCTAATGAATAGCCCCTGCAGTATGCATTTAAACTCAGTTGCCCAGTTCTTGGGACTAAGTGGATGTGTACACTGACTCAGCCTTAAGGTAAGGATGTTGCACTGTTTCCTACAATGCCTGCAGCCTGGAGAAAGCAGGGTCAAGCTAAGAGCATATCACAAACCTCCATAGCATAGGTGGTGTGCCAGATCAAGGCTCTCAAGTCTTTAGCCATAAACCAGACAAAGGCTGTAAGAAGCTTGGGGAAAGGTTTTATTTTAAACTGGTTACCAGTTAATATAAAAATTGCAATCTCTCCCCCATAACTTCAGTTTTACATAGTACTTTTGGTACAGCAAAATCCCTTTGTATGGAAGCTGTTTACAGTTTTAAAAATCCTTCAACACAGCTGCTTCTACTAACCTGTGTTAAGGTATTTGGCTACAACTGCTCAATTGAAATGTATGATGAAGCAGGGCTGTGTGGCTATTGCCCACTCCAGGTGCAGTGACTAATCTGGATATTAAATGAAGTTGATATATGATCAAATACTCACTCTAGAAGACACATATATTGTGCTACTCAGTGGTAACAAGTCAGTGGCAGAGGTTGGGTTTTCAAAATATAGCGTACACCCCCAATAACCCAAACCCTCTATAAATACTTGCCAGTTAGGTAGCAGCTGAGCCTGGTTCATCCTTTACAAAAGTAGTGATGGTTCAGAAACTGATGTTGCAATTCTCTAGAAATAAACCATGTTTGTCCAGTGTTTAAGAAATCAATATATACAGCATCTCCTCTAAGGCTCCCATGGTGGGCTTCGTCTTCCATCAACTTCTGTCTCCACATGATACAGGACATCTGCCAGTGTGTGCTCTACAACAGCACCCCAGCCCATGTCGCTCATCTGTTGGGAAGGGGAAGAGAAGAGGTTACAGCAGCCCTGCTTTAATTACTTGGGGTGCAGAACACAGCTTAGCACTGTGCTGTTTTCTATCACTTCTCTGATGGGAAATGGGTTAACTTCAGTATAAAGTCACCTTACTTCTGTCACACAAGTCTTTGTGTATACAGCAATGGGCAAAACTGCCTTCAAGGAATGTTTTCTGCTAGAATATACCCTATGGAAAAGGCAATACTCAAACTACCAGAGTCTTGCACTAAGTAATGAAATGCACATACAGGGCTTTCACCCACTCCAATCTAGCTCATCCCTGTATTTTAATACCTGTTAAGGAAGTTGGTTAAGGATAATTAAGAAGATTTATTGGAAAACACACTTAAATCCCCCACCACGCAATACGGTTGGCAAGCCTACACTCTTTTCAAAGTAGAGAACTGGTGGACCAAGGAAAGTTCAAGGAATAGGTGATGCAATACCTTCCATTTGTGAGTGGGGTCATATGTTCACAGATGGAACACTGGAGTTGACAGAGTCTCTAGAGCAGTCTAAGGCAATGCTTCAGAGGCAAAATGCTTCTTTTTACCCTCCCCAATATTTTTAGACGCAACCTTAACGCTTAAAGACACAGGTCTGATCCAGTCTAGCAATTCCTAGGCTAGATGCTTCAATATAAGGGACTGGAGGAAGATGTGGGATAATGTGACCCCTAAGCATGTTTTTTGAAAGATTTACTTCAGTTCAAACAGCAAGTAATTCATGTTAGCCAAGTAAATGTTCAATCCCTCTTTGAATGTTTCTAACTTGCTCTCAATAGAGTCTGCAATACAGGGTAATGGGAAAGATTAAGACTGCCACTTGACTTTAGATTTTTTCCCCTAATTTTACTTCTGGTAAATATATTGGAGGTGAAGAGGGCCTTGTTTTAGGAACTGCACTTCAAGCATATCACAGGATAAAAACAGTCCAAGGCTGCACATGTAAACTACAGGGAAATAGTTGGCAGGATCCGTCAAGTACCTCAAGCTAAGATGGTGCTTTTGGACTTTTAAAACCCAGTCTATTTTTCCCCTCAATAAAATGTTGCTCAAATACCCACCTTGGCAGGGTAGCTGTCCTAACAAAGTTAGCAGAAAGTTACTATTAATGCCTCTTTATACAGTCAGACCAGGTTCTCCTTGCCACCCTCCAAAAGAGAACAAGGTGACAACTGAGGGGTCCACTCAATCTTGAACTTTTGTTGATAGAATGGAGATACAAGAATTGAATTAAAAACCTATACCATGCTAACTGCACAAGAAAAAGCAGATGTAGTTATGAACTAGTACTTACGGGGCGGTAAGTGATGTCTCTTGGAGGGTATTTGAAGTATGGTCCAAAGTTTACTGAAACCTGTGACAGGGAGGTAGATATATTTAGCATCAGATGGACGTGCACAACACAAAGCAAAGTAATACTAAAAAACAGGTAGCGAGGGAAATTGCTCACTCAGCATTTAACAGGCTGGGTGGTTTCAGGTGACATGGAAAGCTATGATCTCATCCACCACAGGTAAGTGCTTTGCCTCAGCTTTATGGAGACTAGTGATACAACAGAACTAAAAAAGTTAAGAGTAGCTTCAAGTGGAGTCTCTTTATACATCTACTTGCTGCCCACAGTAGGCAGATGAGCTATTGCAAGAATACTCTAAAAGCACTAGGCCCACGTCGTTGGAATTAGCTTAGTTCTGTTCAACTCCCACCCTCCCCCTGCACATTTAGATGGTACACTGGCAGGGACCCTTTGTGTTGTGATTGCACATTGCCTAGTCAATGGGGTTCTGCTCCATTACTTGGCCACCTCTGCACTATCCCAACACAAATAATACACACCCTATCCCCCACGCACCACCAGCTGTAAATTTGCCTCAGTATGTACCTACCGTGCAGCCCTTATACAAAGAAATGGCAGGGAAATAAACACCTTCAAAAATCTCTTTAAAGGCAACTCCTTGGCTGACACCATTTTTATAGAAGATTATCTGCAAAACAGAAACAGTAAGGCATTCATGCTTTACTGCTTTACTGACTAGCCCTACATTATTTGTAGTCACCCTCCTCTCATCCCCCACCCCCCAATTTGTTGGTTTATGCATTTAGGCTTTATGCTCTGAAAGCAACAATCTGTTTCATTTTGCAAGATGCCTCGTGCATTTGTAACTGAAAAATAAGTCAGTCTTTAAAGTCTTGCATTCCACAAAATGTAACTAGCTGCAGTGTTTTATTACAGGTCAAAGAAGGTGTAACCCAAGCTGCATTACTTGCTTATTCAAGTCTGTATAAGCCTAACAGAGACCATCCAACTTGACATCCTTGTAAAAGTGTGTGATAAGATTCAAATAAACGAACACCAAGAATCTTAAGTGAAAATCTATAAAGGAATGTAGAGTGAACCTGTTCAATACATTTGTGGTGCTCTGTCGTTCTCTATGGATTTCTAAAGTGTCTGGTCTCAAGTTTCCACCTGCTCCCAACATCCAACTTACTTGGCTTCCAGGAGTTTGCTTTAGGCTCTTCTCTGCTTTATCCACAAAGTCCTTCTCTTCAAAATACAAGTAACTTTTGAACTTGATCAAAGCCTAAAAAAGGTAAGCAACAGAGCCAGGCTGCAAGACATTCACACCATTACTTTTTGTAATATAGTTAATGGTAACCAGATGCGATAGGACTGGTTAGTACCCAAGGCCCTGACAACTGGAGACCCAGATATATCAATGTCTGATCACCAATGACAAATGAGGCTCCATTAAGTATGAAATCAGATTTCTGAACTAGTCCCATCTGCAGCACTGAATGGAATCCCCTACCCAAGTTAATGGAACCAAGACATGGATGTGCATTACTAAATAACCAGGAGGCAGTCAAGCTCTTCCTCTCCCCATCTCTTGCTCATCTGACCCTCGCTTGCAGTGTCTGGAATTCAGGTAAGGACTATTGTTTACGTAAGGCAATTGGGGCTTTTAAGACTAGTCCTCTAGACCTTCACACCATGCTACTTCCTTAGTCAGTGGTAAGAGTTAACACACCATCATTTGCCTCCCATTCCGTTAGAGCAGGGATCAACCACCTTTCAGAAGTGCTGTGCCGAATCTTCATTTATTCACTCTAATTTAAGGTTTCGCGTGCCAGTAATAGATCTTAACGTTTTTAGAAGGTCTCTTTCTATAAGTCTATAATATATAACTAAACTATTGTTGTACGTAAAGTAAATAAGGCTTTTAAAATATTTAAGAAGCTTCATTTAAAATTAAATTAAAATGCAGAGCCCCCCGGACTGGTGGCCAGGACCTGGGCAATGTGAGTGCCACTGAAAATCAGCTCATGTGCCAACTTCGGCACCCGTGCCATAGGTTGCCTACCCCTGCATTAGAGGGACTCCAGTTCATCATAGAGCCTGGGCTACTGCAAGACTGAGGTTTGGACAAGCCCAGTTTCCACTGTGGGTTACTACACATTCAAGTGTGGGGCCCTGTTTATCATAGCCAAGGTCTGGTATAGTTAAACAAACTGAGACCAGCTAGGCACAGCCTAGAGGAATCCAGCTTACCTTATCTTTATAGGTATCAGGCAGTGACTTTGCTGTCTCTGTATCTTCAGGAAGACTGATATAAAACCCCAGTACATCTCCTTGCCCATAGCCAGCTGAATAGTGTTTGCCTATGGACTGATGAAACTTTGTTCCTTTCTTGCTGCGCCAGGAGTAACTGAACTTGTCATAGCCTAGGGGAGCCTGCAGGTTCCCTGTAGAAAACCAGATGTCAGACCTGGAAGCACGAGATCCTTTTCTTCAGGACCTTGCATGAATGTACTGTCTCTAAAAGCAGCTAGGTTTACCAGGCACTAACATCTAATCCTACATGAAACGCAGATTTTTCCCATCCAGGCTACATATTTCTGTGTGTTTCAGTGCAAAGTTTTCCACTAAATACTGAAAATATTTACTTCATAAATATTCATGACACACCTGCTGTTAGCTCTTAAAACTATGGCGCAGACTGCTGAACTGGGCTAGAAAGAGTTAATAAACTCTAAAGTGATTAGCGAGGCCCAGCCAGCACCAGTGAGGCCAAGAGTCTGCAGGACTAATCTGTACTCAAGCAGGAAACTAGGCACTATGACTCACTACACAATACTCCAAAGGGTTTGCAGCAGTCCTGCTCCAATCACATTCTCAGAAAAATATACTTAAGGGTTCTAGCACTTCCAGAACCAACCAACATCGATTTCCTCTCTAGAGTTAGTACTGAGGCTTATTGTTCAGGGGTCTGAGCTACTCAAAATGCAGGGAATGAAAACCGGAGCAAGCAGCTTTGCTTTCCTAAGGGGTCTTCAGCAATTACTTTACCTAGTGGCTGTGACCAGCCAAGTCTGGCAGCTGTGTCTGGAGGCATCTCATCCACAGATATCTCAAAGTACCAGTCTCCCTTCCGCACCCCATGCGAGGCTCGTACCATGGAGTATCCTTTCTCTCCGATAACGGTCAGTCTGTCATCAGAGATCTTTAGCTGAGGTGCTACAGAAGTTAGAAAGACAGATGCAATTTGTAATTAACAAGCAGGTGAGTGAACAGATCAAAGACTGCGATGCTCAATTTAACATCCATGTCTGTTTCCCAGCATAATTATGTTTACTAACTGAGACAGTGAGGTTACAGAGAAGATCCCCCACATGGGGAGCTGGCTATCCAGCATACCTCGGTCATGCAATGCTAGGAGGACTCGTTCATATAGACATGCTCTGTAGAGATCTCCAGGAATAGGTTTTCCTGCCCAGCAGTCTAGCTCCAGTTTCTCTGGGTCAGGCGCATGGGGGTCAGGCTCAGCCAGAATGTAACGATATCCATCTTTATTAAAGGGGTGCTCCAGAGGGTAACCATGAGGTGGCAGGCGCTGAGCAGAAAACAAAGGGTCACTGGAAGAAGCACAAGGAAAAATGTTAGCATTGACTTCAGCATAATTGCCAGGAACCACACCCATAAACTGCTAGAGACACCAACAACATTCTAACCATTTCCTTAAGCAAAGCCACCCTTCAAATACTTCCCCACCTTTTACAAAGACATGTAGATGACAACAGCATCCCACCACTGATGAGCTTAAGTGGTGCTCAAAGTGACAGTTTCTAAAACAGGTGGGCATATAGTCACATACAGGATGGTCTACAGCTTAGCGTGAGGACAGATTATATCAAAATGTTAGTTTGAATTGTGGGAGATTAACGTTTATAACAAGGTTGCACCCTATTCATTTCTAAATAGCATGTGCAGAACTGCGTCAAAGATGGGAGGCACTTATTCTGTCGTTAAGGAAGACCAGCCTCATAACCCTGGCCAATACAAGAGTGTTCCCTATATTTTCCTGTACTTTGTCCATCTGCCACTGTTAAATTACTTCACTTAGCCTGTGTCTTTCTAATTACCTTCTGGTTTTCTTGGCTGTTCCTGTGGTCCCTCCATCTTGCTGTTTGCGTTTTGCTCCTCTTCCTTTCCCACTACCTCCTGCTGGAATGCCCCCTTTGGAGAGAAATCACCACAAATCCACATCAGCTAGTGCTTTATATGCAATGGTTGGTGATACAGGGAATCTGTGAGAGCAGAAACTCCATGTGTGTCACTATCAAAAATGGCTTCATTAAACAAAAAACAAACTTATATAGAAGTTTGACATTGACACCATTCAGAGAAAACTAATCTAGCAAAAGATAAAATTTATCTGCAGTCTCTAATCAGTTTTAAGAAAAATGTGTGAATAATAAAGTCAGTTTATCAAAACTCACTTAACAGGAGGAAACGCCACAATTTTATTACGTGAATTATAAATCTTTACTTGCTCATAGTTTTCTTTTCAAATGGTATCATTTGTATATTTAGTTTGAGAGCAAATGTTGACACACTTTCATGGAAGTTCCAAACACACAAGGACAACAAAGGATTTAATTTGTTTTTGCAGAAGTAACCCCCGCTCCCAAAGTCAACTTTTTCTCATTTTAAGCAGACTGTCAGTTGTCTCAATGATTTACAATATGCTTGCGATACACTTTGACACACAATATCTGCTTCAGCAGTAAGCACTTAACATTAAGTTCAATATATAAAATGAAATACACCAAAATGGGGAAAATAAAAAGCAATAAAAGGTGTTTCTCTGCAGTTTTTCCAAAATTGTTTTTTTGCAATGTAAATATTAAGAGCAAGGCATTTCATGTTATTATTAATGTCTTCAACACTAGTTTCATCAAACTGCAGGGTAAGACAAAACAGAACATCTAACACCAGAATTATGCCAAATTAGTGTCCAACTCCTTTAATGTATTTGATAAACCAAATTACTTTGAACCTGTATTGAATATACTATTATCTAAAGTGATAAAATACATCACATCCCTCTGAGGAAAAATATAGCTTACTTATAGTACCGACCTAAAAATGAAAGAATACACGATTTTGCTGTGCTGCAGTGAAACACCTTTAACAACTGCATAGTGTACTGTAACTAAAAAAGTAGCAAGCTTTTAAATTATCAGCATACCTGTTGCAGTATAAGTGATTGAGACCTTGGAGGGATATCATATTCTGCACAAACATGAACTGATCTAAACTGCACTTGTTTGCATCAACACTGCAGATTACTAACACTGTAGTTTGTCATAGTAGGTTTATAAATCACAAAACTAAAGCTACCCCAGCATGTCTGAATTTTATCTGATCAATAGCACAGTGTAAATTTTGTGCTTGTGTTTAATACACCAATTCTTCAGAAGCCAGTTATTTGATACTAAACCGAAGTTCAGAATGTAACTGAAATTGAATCCTACATGAGAGAAATTAAAGTGAAAGGGACACTTTGTATCAGTCATGTGAGGCAGAATATGACAATTTAAAAGCTTCTAACTGCTAAACATTAAAAACTGGAATTACTGTTTCATATTAAATATTACTGCAATCATTTTAGGACACACTTTAGATTTTTAATTCACTTTAGCTTCTAAGACAATTGAGCAAAAAGCTTTTCCAAACCACAACAATACTTAAGTTTTAGAAGCTGAAAGGTAAATATTCACCTCCCAAAGAGGCTCCACCTGCAAGGACAGAAGTGGCACCATGTATTTGTCAAATTTTAATAACTAAAGGAAAACATAACCAGTGCATGAAATGGAGACAATATACACTTCAGAGATCTGCAATGATGGACAGGTGCACAATTATTATTTTTTTTTTTTAAAAAAGAGAACCATTTCAGGTTAGGCACTAGATAATGCACAGTCGTAGGGTTACTGAGAAATGGTTTAACACCATGCACAACCAGCAATTTTTTGTGGCTAGTTTATATTAGGTACAAGTAAAAAGTTTGCCTCACACACAAACGCTATCTCTGCACTTTGAGCAAGGGGAGTGACTCACAGCTTGCACAGACATTCTCATGCTAGGTGGAGGAGAGCTAGCGTGGGTATAAATAGTTGTGTAGCTGTGGCAACATGGGACGCAGCAGTGGAATACAAACCCACCTGAACCCAGTGGACAGCTGAGCCATGCTGCCGCAGCCACGAGTACACGTTGGCAAGCGGGTGATCACTCCTCTAGCTCATAGTATGGGCAGAGCCGAAGAGATTACTCCATCCACACGGTCATTCCTCTAAGGGGGAAGAGCACTAAGCTGCAAGTGAGCATTACATGGAAATGTATAATTGAATAAAGCTTCCCAAGTGCTCCTGAAATCTCAGGATGAGGAAAATGGGAAGTTTGCGTGATAATGTTCTGTCACAATTAAAAATCAACATTTTGGGGTTGGACAGGGAAAGAGGAAGGCAAACTCTGTTTTCAGTCAAGGTATCAGTTTTTAAACACAGCTGTCTTGCAAGCACATGTGTACTACTATGGTATGATCAGCTGTCTAAAAGTGTGATCATCTTACGCATCTGTGATAGGGTAAAGCCTAATTTATATCACTACAGAAAAACAAGACAGATTTAAATTTTGGCTCAATAAATTCTGGAAATAGCAGTTCTGAGACTATTTACATACAGGCAAATAGATGTTTAATTTTTATTAAGCTGTAAACGTTAAAGTTAATATAACAGAGGATGTGCTCAGCTGTAGGACTTTGAGAAAATGTGAAATACTTCCAAATATTCAGCACATTTTCTTTTAGTAAAATTAAAGAACTTGCCATTTAAGCTTCCACTAGTAGATACAGCATTGCTCTGCTTCTGGTTATCGTATGCTGGACCAATATTAGCAAGGTCCTGAAAGAAAAACTCAGTTTAACAATATTAGAGATTTATGGGCAGGTTAGTACTTACCACTTGTTCTGAGAGTGTCTGTCTGGTTCAAAATCTGAGCAAGAAGTTTTTAGTCTTGAGGATTTCCAAGAATTGAAGTGCTATTGAAATTTTGGCAGCATGGGCATAAAACAACAAGTTCAGAGTAGAAGTCTTACATCTAATACCCTGGGATGATTATGTTTTTTCTAGTTCTAAAAAAAGGACCCAAACTACACAGCCACAGTCCCCTGTGGGTCAAGCTCTTACCATTTTTATTTGTGCTAAGAAACAGTCACATAGCGTCAGAAGTTACCAATCTCTGGGATTGTGCACCATGTATGTCATATAAACAGCTAGGAATAAATTAGTAGAGATTTTAAGTCTTCCTATATGCTAGACTATGCTGGCTGAGGGACATGCCTTTTAAAAATGGAGGCAAGATTCCTGCATGCATTTTGAGTGAGTCACAACAAAAAGGATGAGGAGAACAACAGGATAGTCTCCATTGCTAAAGGCAGGACTCTGTTTCAATTACACCATAACATTACCAGAAAAGCATTAAGAATGGGTATTTTTGATGCCATCAGAGAGTGCAACAAGGGCCATAAAAACAGAGAGACCTTCTAAAAGCCCTTGCACATACCAGAAAATAAAGCATTAGCACCCAACAATAGTAGATTATCACGCATCCTTTCTGGAATTATTGCCAAATCATGCAACTGAGTTTGGCCAGGCAGCTGGTGGGTGGAATTCCCAACATTCCCATATTCTTTTGACTTGAATGTTTCTCCAGCAGAGTTGGAACAGCAGCACAGCACAACTGCACAGAATGTGCTAAAAAGGACAAACAATTGGAATGTGTATCAGAAAAAGTTAACTAGGTCTCTGGGATTAAATTCCTGGGGGTCTTCAGTTTCTTACTGTAAATACATTGTCAAACAGCAGGCAACATGCATACATTCCAAATGTGTACTTAAATATGCATTGTTACGTTTATAAACACACCTTTCATTCAATGCACATTCATGTACCACAATCTTTGGCAATGCAATATGAAGTCCTAATGCTCAAATGCTCTTAATATTAGTTACATCGAGTCATGAGAACCATGGTGCAGAAGGGAGAACTTTCCCCCGCCTCAATCACGTACCTGATCTAGTAGCCCAAACTTTGGATAATCATCCTCTGGATCTTTACTACCTGGGTCTGGATGCTCTTTCACCAAGAACACATCCCTTTCTTTACACTGAAATATGGGAGTTAGAAACACCTTCAGAAGACCAAGTCATGCCCAAGAATAACTGTGTAAAATTTACAGTAGATACACACCACAAAGTAAGAAGTCACAGGGACAATATTAAAGTCTGAACTATTTTTCTAGTTCAATTCTAATTATCAAATAAGACTATCAGAAAGCAGCTTGATCATTAACAAAGATCCTCTGCAAATTTAAACTTTTTGTTACTTACCATTGTTTTTACAATGTTATTTGGCCAAGTCATTTTTCCAGGTCTCTGTCTAGTTGTCATACACTCCCAGTACTTGTCAATAAATGGTATAATATCCTATTTTAAAAAAAGTTAATAAAATGAGGCCTTAAAACAGTTATATGATAAGAGTTAAAATTACTTTATTAAGCCAACATATCTTAAAACACCATATCATACACATTATAATTGACCTATCACAGCTGGTGAAACTTACAGTTCATACTGTCAATTTTTGTCTGAACTTGTGGATCTAGGCAATTCCTTTTTTGTCAAGTCATAAGTCACGTTCAGATGTAACTGTCTAATTATATCTGTACCTTGTCTTTTGAGAACATGGTTTTTGGGTGCTCATCTTGTGTCCTTGACTGCCACGTCAAGTTGGCCAGAGCACTAAGGCACATTTCCTTCAGATCTTAAAAACAAAACACAAATATACCAAAACTACAGTTACATCCTTGATGATGAAGGTCAAGTGTATTTATATATAACAATAAGGTTGGTAAATACTAAGAACACAGCAGATCTAAGCTTAGATGAACTTCCATTAGTTGGCTTCGAATCTACAATATCCTGAGTTTTGGAAACGGAGATGCTAGAGTGAGTTATGTGCTCATAAAACGAGGAACCTTGGCTGAAGGCAAGAATTCTACCAAGCTAATTCATTTGCACAGTGGCATCCTCCAGGTCTAGAGAAGTCAGCTCTCCAGCAGGCTGTGTTGCAGTGAGCACCGCAAATCTTCACCAGACCCACAGACAGACTTTAACCAGCTATAGGACAAAGGTCACACAGGACCATTCCATCCCCAACAAAGATTCAAAGAGGGAAAGAAAATCAAGCTTTTGTAGTAAGTGTTTGTTTTTACTTACTTGCTTGTTTTCTTAGAAAGTATGTGTTCCCGCTGTGATGACAGACATTGCAATGGAAACTGTAGTTGGTCATGAAAGGCAGACATGACCTATGAAAAAGCAAAATCATTTGACACTATCCACAGCTTTTCCATTACATCAGAAAAAGAAAATGATTACTCTTTCTTCATTAAAAAATTCCCCCACACACATTCACTGATGTTTTCATCAGATCTGGTAACTCATTTTATCTATAGAAAACTTCCCCATAAACCACTAACCAAGTCCATTTTAAAACTAATTTTTATTTCACACACATTAAAGTGACCTTTAAAAAGATTTCCATTTGATATTTGAGGTGTCTAGGGACTTACTTTCCATTTACAGTGTCTCTCTACTTTTTTGCTCTTCTGTCAGCAAATATAAAACTAGCCAACTCTCTCCTCCCTCCCCCCAACCCCTTTTTAAGTCAGTTTCACATTTGTCTCATGCAATAGCCCAAGGCTGCAAATACTTCAGGAAAATGTCTAAATGCAAACAAAGATTTTTCATTGAACTGAAAGAAAAATATAAACACTGTGTTATGTAAAACTGTTTTATTATTGTTTACATAACTCTCGGTGTGCTAGACTCTATACAAACAAAATAGGAAGACAAGGTCTTTTCCCCCAGAGAATTTACATTCTAAATATTTCCATTTTTGTTTAAACAAAACAAAACTTAGATTTAGCACTTCCTCTACCTGGCAGCATCTTTTCAAAATGTATTGATTTGACTGAGTTTAGGATCTGAATCTTTTAATAAAGAAAATTCTTCACTCCATCACCTTTGTGATGTAAAAAAATGTTCAGAATCTCACGTAATGACATACAGCAGAACCCCAGAGTTATGAACACTTCGAGAATAGTGATTGTTCATAAATCTGAAATCTTAACAAAACTTTATGGTTGCTCTTTCAAAAGTTTACAACTGAACATTGTCTAAATACAACTTTTAAACTTAACTGCCGAAGAAAAATGCTGCTTTTAACTATCTTAAATTTAAAAGTACAGAAAGTTTCCTTGCCATGTCCTTTTAAAAAACAAAAAAAACCCACAAAAACAAAAAAAAACTACTTAAAAAGGGATAATTTAACACCGTACTGTACAGTATTTGCTTTTTCTTTTTGATCTCTGCTGCCTGATTGCGTGCTTCTGGTTCCAAATTGAGGCGTGTGGTTGACTGGTCAGTTCGTAACTCTGAGGTTCTACTGTGTGTGTTACTTTCCTTAGGTCTGCTTCACTAAGCTTTTTAACTTTTTGAAATCTGAGAGTGCATATGGTTGTTATGTTTGCCTTAACTGGGAATTTCCTTGATTTTTAGTGAGTGCACTGATACAAAAATTAGCCCTGAACAACCCAAGTTCTAAGTTAACTGTGCTTTTTGGAGACCTCCCTCAGCTGGAATCAGAAGCATTTCACAAGCAAGTATACCGTTCCTTGGTTGGAGTTTGTTCTTAAAAAACAAACCACTATTTTACAGTGAAGAAGTTCAATAGAATTTAGAGTAAATTCTGGAAGATACAAAAATGCTATGGTGCTGAGGGGCCATAAGTACTGATATATGAACAGAAGAACAGATTATCTGCAGAGTACTAAAGAGAGTTATTACATACGTAGTATCAATGCCAAAGGTGTCTGCTGTGAACCACTTTGTACAAATCCCGCACTGCAGTTCTATCTCTCCAAGCTGTCGCCCATTCTCTTCATCCACTGAACCTGTCTGAGTGTCCAAGACTTCAGAACTGTCCCCAGCACCTTCCTGCAATCATAGCAGCATTAACAGGTCTGGACTTGATTAAACAGTGCGCCAAGAACAATCCCATGTCCATCAAGTCATATTTTGTCCATTACAGTCCCCTGTAGAGATTGCTAAAGTTAAAAGGATCAAAAGATTTCTCCTCATTTCTTCAAAATGCCAATAGTTGAGGTACAACTCTGCTGTGAATGGGTTTAACTACTGGATGGTGTCAGACAACAGAGACAGCCACACAAGCATCTCCATGGAAACAGGTGACAATTTTAGCTGCTGAATCAAGAATTGGCTTTTGCATAGGTGAGCAATATAGCATGGTAAGTTAAGGGAGGGGAGATTTAGAGATGAATAAAAGCCAAAATGAGAAAAAACTCTCTCTCTGGACTCGAGGAGTATGTTTCATTTTTCATATACAGCAATGGCTTTTAAAAAGTAACTTTTTGAAATTTCAGTCTGAATTTCTTTACATTGTTCGCAGTTCCAGCATTTTCATTCCATCACTAGTCTGAATCCAGCTGTACCTGAGCCAATATGTAACTTTAGTCTTTCAAGGCCTCTGACATTTCATGCTTTGCCAGGCTGCTGATAGCTAATAACATTTTACTGACGCCTCAGGGAAAGTATTTTTAATTATGTTTCCCCTTTTCTGTGCTAATCATCAGTGAATAAAGGCCCATTATACTAGTAAAGACCATAAAAAGTTTTCTGCAAGCATCTTTATGACAGTTTCCTCCCAAAGTAATAAGTGAATCAGGCCAGGTGTACTAAGCTTTTGTTGTTGTTAAGTACCAAAAGAACATTTAAAAAAAACAAGCTTTAGGTTTGACCACCGGAGAAAATATATTGGGCAAGATTTTCTGTCACCCGACACTTTGTGTATCTATTTACATCTGGGTAGAGACTGTAAGATGCTACCCAGTAAGAATGTGCCACACACTGAGGAAATTTACACTACAAACGTTTGCACACATTTTTAATATTTTTTTGCACTGGCTCTGCCAACATTGGACTCTATAGATAGGACCCTACCAAATTCACAGCCATGAAAAATGTGCCACGGACTGTGAAATCTGGTCTTTTGTGTGATCTTCCCTGTGAAATCTGTATAGTATAAGGTAAAACCAACATTTCTCAAATTGGGGATCCTGACCCAAAAGGGAGTTGCAAAGGGGGGGTGGTGGTATTGCCACCCTTACTTCTGTGCTGCCTGGGTGCCCAGCTCTGAAGGCAGCGCCCTGCCAGCAGCAGTTCAGAAGTAAGGGTGGTGATACCATGCCACCCTTACTTCTGTGCTGCTGCTTTCAGAGCAGGGTAGCTGGAGAGTGGCAGCTGCTGACTGAGAGCCCAGCTCTGCAGGCAGCAGAGCAGAGGTAAAGTGGCAATACCATACCATGCCATCCTTACTGCTGCGGGTGCCTTCAGAGCTTGGCTCCCAGCCAGCAGCCGTTGCTCTCTGGCTGCCCAGCTCTGAAGGCAGCACTGCTACCACCAGCAGCACAGAAGTAAAGTTAGCAGTACCGACTGCACAGCCCCCCCCACTCCCCCACAATAACCTTGTGACACCCCTGCCCTCCGGAACTCCTTTTTGGGTCAGGACCCCTACAATTACAACACCATGACATTTCAGATTTAAATAGCTGAAATAATGAAATTTATGATTTTTAAATTCTATGACTGTGAAATTGACCAAAATGGACTATGAATTTGGCAGGGCCCTATCTATAGACAACGCACAGGCACCTACTAAATTCTCTATTCTTATTCTGAGCAAGCACGCAGAAAAATACATACAAATTTTCCTTTGGTAGGCCAGACCTTACACCAGTTGTATAATTTTACTCCTGCTTTGCATAGGTGTTAATGACTCCCCAACCTGCCAGGTCTATGTCCAGCCCATGGAAATATTTTGTGCTTTACGTACAATTGATTCAGTTCATTCGTGGGGCAACCCCTCTGGGATTAATGAAAACACCTCAGGGATGAGCGCACAGGTGACCCACATGCGTGGTCTGACAGGTTACACACAGAGGCTTTCTGGCGCAGTGAGCCAGATCCAGACTGCAGGGCATGCACACAAGCAACGTGCCACAGGCAACACACTGCTATGCCTCCTTTGTAATGTGGCAATGCTAAAGGCCCACATCAGAGCTCAGACGCTCCTTGTGCCAACTGCTGCACAAACACAGGAAACAATGGCCCCTGCCCCGCAGGGATTCCCCCCACCCGCTGGGGACTTGGTGCCAGCACCCCACGGAGCTGCCCCTCCCCGGCCCTGCAGAACTCACGTACCAGGGGATCCTTCCCATTAGAGGACTCGGTCTCCAAGCCAGCGGTGACATCGACCAGGGTAGTGTCCCCCCTGCATGGACAGGAGAGAGAGAGAGGGTGAGAAGCCCCCGGGGAAACCAGGGGCCCCGCTCCGGGGGGGCAGCGCCCCGCCTCCCCGCTCCGGGGCTCTGCAGGGGCAGCGCCCAGGGGAACCGGGGCCCGCTGCCCGGGGGCTCTGCAGGGGCAGCGCCCGGGGAACCAGGGGCCCTGCCCGGGGCTCTGCAGGGGCAGCGCCCGGGGAACTGGGGCCCCGCTCCGGGGGCTCTGCAGGGGCAGCGCCCGGGGAACCAGGGCCCCGCTCCCGGGGCTCTGCAGGGGCAGCGCCCGGGGAACCAGGGGCCCCCGCTCCCGGGGCGCTCTGCAGGGGCAGCGCCCGGGAACCAGGGGCCCTGCTCCGGGGGCTCTGCAGGGGCAGCGCCCGGGAACCAGGGCCCCGCTCCGGGGGCTCTGCAGGAGCAGCGCCCGGGGAACCAGGGGCCCTGCTCCGGGGCTCTGCAGGGGCAGCGCCCGGGAACCAGGGGCCCTGCTCCGGGGCACTGCAGGGGGCAGCGCCCGGGGCAACCGGGGGCCCCGCTCCGGGGGGGGGCTCTGCAGGGGGCAGCGCCCGGGGGAACCGGGGGCCCCGCTCCGGGGGGGGGCTCTGCAGGGGGCAGCGCCCGGGGGAACCGGGGGCTCCCATCCACTCCCCCGGCCTCACCCGGTCTCGGAGTCCCCGGCGCCCTGCTCAGGGGGTCCCGGGGGGTCCCCGGCCGCGGCCTCCGGCGCCGCCACCTCCCCCTCCTCCGGCGCCGGCGCCGCGGTTGCTCCCGCCGCCGCCGCCGCCATCTTCCTCCCGCGCAGTCGCACCAAACTCTCGCCTAGACTCTCGCGAGATTTCCCTTCCCTTCCATAAAGGGGCGATGCTAGCGCCGGGTCCCACCACGGACGGGTAGCGTCCTGCAGCGCAGTGACATCAGCGGGCCTTGCCGTGACCTCACCGTGTCACACCATGACATCAGCCCACTGCGGTGCAGTGACCTCACTGTGATGTGCCGTGCCATGACATCAGCGTGCTGCGCTGCATGCCTCCCCGCTGTGCGGTGAATCAACATACTGCGCCGCGGTATCATGCCAGCACGGTGCTGATGTCATACTGCTAGGCTGTGACCTCACCAGGCTCCCAGGAATCTATCCCCTGAAGAGAAGTGGTTCTGCCAAAAGGCCAGCTGGTGACCTGAGATTGCTGCAACTCATAGAATATCAGGGTTGGAAGGGACCTCAGGAGGTCACCTAGTCCAACCCCCTGCTCAAAGCAGGACCAACACCAACTAACTCATCTGTTTGTTTTGTCTCCATTAAAATTCATCAGTATCACTATTACTTTGTCCTCCCTTAGTTTGCTTCCCCTCCAGCTGCCGCAGTAGCACCTTTCCTCAAACTAAAGCTTTTAAACTCTGAAGAAGGGATATGCCTGTCTGTCCATACCTACCACAATGGGGTTTTGAGCCTTGATTTGAGACCTATATCAGGGTTCTCAACCTTTTTCTTTATGAGGCCCCCACAACATGCTATAACACTCCACGGTCCAGGTGTGCCACAACAACGGGCTTTCTGCATATAAAAACTAGGGCTGGTGTTAGGGGGTAGCAAGCAGGACAATTGCCCAGAGACCCACGCCACAGGGGGCCCCGCAAAGCTAACTTGCCCAGGCTTCGGCTTCAGCTCCAGGTGGCAGGGTTCAGGGCCCCAGGTTTCAGCCCCATGTGGTGGGGCTTCAGCTTTCTGCTCTGGGCCTCAGCAAGTCTTGACGGCCCCCCTGCAACCTGCTCATGGCCTCCCGGGGGCCCCAGACTCCTGGTTGAGAACCACTGGCTTATAGAAACTACTTTAATACAGGTAAGATTTCTCTCAGCTACTAATCTAATAGAGGGAAGTGGTTCACAGATGCACTTGCCAGACCCTGGCAGTGTAATTACTACTTCTAAAGTATCAGAGGGGTAGTCGTGTTAGTCTGGATCTGTAAAAGCAGCAAAGAGTCCTGTGGCACCTTATAGACTATTCACCCACGAAAGCTCATGCTCCAATACATCTGTTAGTCTATAAGGTGCCACAGGACTCTTTACTGCTTTTACTTCTAAAGTAACTTTCATCTTCAAAGCACTGCACAGACATTAACTCACAGACAATGGGGCTCTCACTGAAGTCAATGTCAATACTCCCATTAATGTGAGAGGGACGAAGGCCTTCACCATCACAGCATCCCTGTGAAATACTATCCCTATCTTACAGGGGGAGAAACTGAGGCACAGCGAGGCAAAGTGACTTGCCCAGGGTCACATAATGATTCATTGACAGGCCCAAGAGAAGAGCTCTGCTGTTCTCGGCTCCTGTTCTTGTGCCCAGATCACCAGCCTTCAGTAGCCTCTCAGACATCTCCAAAAGGAATATGAATCTTTTCTCAAAAGTTTGCAATATTTTCCAACAGAGAGGTAAGAGCCCTGTGATTGAATGAGCCTGAGACATCAAAGGAGAAGTTCCCATCCATTCAATGAGGCCCTTTGAAGTGCTATGTGATTGGTTTAAAACATGGAACATTAAAGGAAGAAATAACAGCATCAACCTTGTCATTAACTGCACATCCAAATGGGCAAGAGTTGGACAAATGCCCTCCCCAACTCAATATGCACAGACCCTGTCCTACTTCCAGTGCCTTCGAATGACCCATCTCTATGCCAGGTACACTGGCTAGTGATCCTGGCTAGGTGTGTGGCCAATTAGGGATTCATTAATATTCCATCCTATTCATGTTCTTACACTGCACCCATCACCATGGTCTCTTCAGCATTTGTCTTATTTAAACATTTAAGCCTCCAAATGTCATGCTGAGCTAATTGACTATACAACCTTGCATTCTTGTTTCTGTCAGCCTTGTCTATGCCATGTTGTCCTGATGCCTCTTGTCCCTTTTCCGGTTGTAAAGTACTTGGGGCCTGGACTGTCCTTTTCTTTTATGTTTGTATCTTCCTCTGTACAATGACACCCTGCATCATGACAGGGGCCTTAGAGTGCTACTGTAATACAAACAGTGACAAATGTCCAATTTACCAAAGAAACCAAGGTCTCCCTGGTATTAGGACCCATCTGCTCCCCTTGATTATATAAATGTTTGGGGCTCAGACAGACAAAAAGCAGGAAGAAATAGGCTGGTACAGAAGCAAATGCCATGTTATCATCCCATATACTTTCTGTTATTTAGAGCTCAGATCAGCACTTCTATTACTTTGCTTGGGCTCTTTCTCAATTTAACGGTATCACTAACATACTTATCACCTTGGTATCTGAACACTGATAGCTAAGATGAGATTGTCACATATACTAACTGACAAATAGAAATGGCACAATCTGGATAAAGGTTGAGGCAAATATGCTCATTTATTAAAAGGGGAGGGAAGGATCATCTAGAGGAATCTTAACCAAATTTAGGGAAAGATTTTTAAAAATGGTTTACTCCTGTTAGACTCCTAAATGCAGACTTAGATACCAAACTCAATTAGTGGGAGCTGACCTGTATAATCAGGTTATTTCTGTGGATGCCTAGATATGTACTCCGGAGCTTTACTTTGGGCACCCATTATTGCAAATCTTGGCCTCCTTCTCTGACTGTACTTGTTGTCCAATGACACCTACGTATTTCAATGATGAGAGCCGTAAGAAGCCATAAAATGAGGGCAGAGTTGTGGCGAGCAGTCCTTGCCGGGATGCTGGTGGACCCTTCCCTCTGTCTCTCTCAACAGAGTGCACTAGTTCCTACAAAATGCTGGGCTCAGTAGGAATCACCGGGTGAAATACTACGGCCAGGGTTATGTAGGAGGCCTAGATGATCATGAATTTGGGAAGTCTACATAAATAGTAACTAATAACAGAAGACAAAGCAAATGCCTTCCTTGGCCAGGGAGGAAATAAAAGGGATTGTAACAATGCCCTGGAGCTGCTTTCTTGGGGTGGAGTTCTCATCCTGGGGAGCTGCTGTCCAGCCCGTCGGTGCTGAAAATCTCTCCTTTAATTTACCTCTAATGGCATCTTTCCATCTCTCGTGCCCCCAGACACAGACCAACTCCATCCCCTTCCTGCCTTTCCTTCCTCAGGCCCCTGTCCAGTTTCCTGATCTTCTCTCAGCTCCCGCACCTCCTTCCCATCCATCTCCTGCATCACCACACTGAGGAGAGCTCACTGCTAGTCCAGTCATCTCCCTCGGTCATGCAGGGTATGTCAACACTGCACCTGGGGAGGCCTCCAGGCCTGGATCCCTGCTAGCAGAGCTTGTGTAGATGTTATGGCTCGGGCTGGAGTGGCGGCTCTCAAGCCTGGAGAGGGGACATCCCACATAGCCAAGCCGGAGCCTTACAGCAGAGCAGTGGAACTCAGGCAGGGAAATCCTTCTGCCTCACCCGCAGTGAATCAGTTCTGTCCCATAAGAGGCTGGGAAGTTGAAGTTGCGGGTTTCAGATGTGGCAATCTTGTGGGCTTGAGTCTCTCCAAGACCTTTTGGCTCTGGCACTGCAGGAGTATGCACAATTCTTCTCACCCACACCTCTGCTCACACCAAAAACTCTCCATCCGGGTGGATTATTCCATCATTGTCCAGAATGGGGTTTCTTGCACCTTCCTTTGAAGTATTTGGTACTGGTGGTGTTGGAGACAAGACTGAAAGGACCATTCCTATGATCTGACTGAGTTTTACACATGTGCTGGGAATTGAGGTACATTGCCTGCATTAGAGTGTAGCATTTTGCCCGAGTTGAGTTTAATGATTCTGTTTTCCTCAGAGTGAAAGCAGGCTTTCAAGATCAGTCTGTTCTAAGTTAAAATTCTCTTGGCTTTAAGCGCTTTTAAAGGCATCAATATTTTGAACACTTCAGAAGGAAGAAACAAAAATGTTCTTTTCATTTTCTTAAGTGGCTGTGGGACCATAACTGGACTCTTTGATCCTGAGCTAGAGACAGAGCGGATCCTTGATGTCCTGAGCATGTGCAGAGTTATGTGGGGAGGAGGAGTACATGCATTTGGTATTCTGCTATGCTTCCAGCTCCACCCAGAGCCATTTCAATGGGTGCTGGGTCAGATACCAATAAAAATCATGTATCAAGAATCAGTCGCATTTTCATCCTAAAATGGCAATATGGATCATCTGTTTGAAGTAACTGATTTATAACAAACTCCTGCTAGCAAGACTAACAGGAGAGTTTAAGAGATATCAATCTCCCCCTTTACTTTATCTTAAAGCTCCCTGTACTCTCCTATTTGTTGCTTTTCCTGCTACAACCCTACCCTTTTGCCCCTTTGCTGGGTAAGTTACAACAGTTTACCCTCATGTTAAATTCATATTCACATGAACTTACTAATGTGCAACTTACAGCTCCTCTGAATTCAGTGCTATGAGCTATATACTATCATTAACATAGACCAAACTACTTCTATTTTAATACTAACTTCTAGTTTAAACTACTATTTTAATAGGCAGCAGGTTTAAAACAAACAAAAGGAAGTATTTCTTCACACAACACGCAGTCAGCCTGTGGAACTCCTTGCCAGAGGATGTTGTGAAGGCCAAGACTATAACAGGGTTCAAAAAAGAACTAGATAAGTTCCTGGAGAATAGATCCATCAACTGCTATTATAGCCAGGATGGGCAGGGATGGTGTCCCTAGTTTCTGTTTACCAGAAGCTGGGAATGGGCGACAGGGGATGGATCCCTTGAGGATTCCCTGTTCTGTTCATTCCCTCTGGGGCACCTGGCATTGGGCACTGTTGGAAGACAGGACACTGGGCTAGATGGACCTTTGGTCTGGCCCAGTATGGCTGTTCTTATGTTATTCTGAGCTTTATACATAGATGAATATATTTTAAGTCTACACAACAAAAGGCCATAGAATTTCAGTGATTCCAGTATCAAGCCCATAACTTGGGGTTGAACTACTGCATTTTTTTTAGAAAGACATCCAGTCTTGACTTAAAGACTTTTAAGTGATAAAGAATCCAGCCATTCCAGTAATGGTCTCACCAATGCGGTATACAAAGCTAATACTCCTTCCCTATTCCTATTTGAAATTCCCCATCTTATGTTGCATTAGCACTATTAGCAATAGCATGACCCTGGGAGATCATGTACCATGACCCCCCAAATCCTTTTCAGAGTCACTGCTTTCCAGGGTACTTCCCCACCCCATTCTTTAATTGAGACCTACATTCTTTGTTCCTTGATATTTGACTTTGCATTTGCCTGTATTAACTCACTGCTGTGCAAATGAGCCCGGTGTACCAAGTAATCCAAGTCAGTCTGTAGAGCTGACCTAGCCTCATCATTAGTTGCCACTCTACCAATTTGTGTATCATCTGAAAACTTTATCAGCAATTATTTTAAATTTCCTTCCAGATCATTGATAAAGATATTGAATAGCATTGCGCTAAGAACAGATCCCTGTGGGAATGCACCACAAGCACCTCCTTTGGATGATGATTCCTCACTCACAATTGCCTTATAAGATCAACCAGTTAGCTGGATTTTAATCTGTCATCTGAGCTATCCTGATTGTATATAGTGCTCATACTGGGCAGGTCTAAATCAAATGCTTTATAGAAGTTTTTCCATGTCAGCCCAATTACCTTTATCAATTAAACTTGTAATTGCATAAAAATTATATTGAGTTTAGCTGACCAGACCTATTTTCCATACAGCTGTGCTGGTTGGTATTAATTATGCTACCACTTTCTAATTCTTTACTGACTGAGTCTTGTATCAGCCTTTCCATGATTTTACCCAGGATCAACGTCAGGTTAACTCACCTATAGTTACCTGGTTCATCTTGATAGATGGGAATAACTGCGGTGACAATATGGACAGTGTGTTTCACAAGATGGGGAAAATATAGCTCCACTTCATCCCAGATAATGCATGCTGGGGAAAAGTTAACAGCAGTGGAGAGAGCTGGAATCTTGTATGTTAACTTCATGCTGGGGAGAAATGGAAAATAGTTTTAAGAGACCTTTCTCTGGGAAAAAGACAGTAAGGGAAACAGAAGGTTTACTTCTCTGGCCGCTGGGTGGCAGTAGGAACCCATGTCAGAGGCCAGCTCATGGGGACATGCTTGGAAGGAGAAAGATGAATGCTAGAAAGCAATGTAATACAAAACGTTCCCAGAGATAACAGCCCTGCATTTGCATTAGGGAAAATGAATCCATGAATAACAACAACTCTGCTTAAGTAAAGGGAAACATGCAAACAATACTGCCACAAAACGTCCAAGCTTAAAATGTCTGTAGCAGACAGACATCTTTCTACGACTCCTTAGTGGCAGTGGACCCCAGAAATACCTTACCTTTGCGATTTTAGACCCAGAGTAACATTTAAAAAGCATGTGATGTGACTTAGGAGCCTAACCCCCACTGAATTTAAAGTAAGCTCCTAAGGCCCAGAGCCACAAGGGTTTTTAGGCTCCTAACTCCTATTGATTTCCACTGGAGCTCAAGTGCCCATGTCACTTTTGAAAATAGGACTTAGGTGCTTTTTAAAATGTTCACATGTGGCTATATTTGAAACTGCTCCTTAAACAGCCTTGAAACCCACAAAGTTGAACCTGCTTATGTCAGGGCTGAATGTTTCAGTATACGTATATGCACTCAGGGATAAGCAAGAGGGATACATTGAAAAAAAAAGGGTTCTGTTTCAATAGAGCTACTGATCTGTGTTGGACAAGTTCTACCATTTCTTTCAAACCTTACGCCTGGCTGATCTCACAGTTGGTTGGACAGACGTGCGCTGCATTAAACAAACTAAAAGCAAAACATAGCGTAAGTGACAGAACTTGCTTTCCAGGCACTCACTGATTTCCAACACTTCCTCAGAGCAGAGCTTTTCCAGCCTATTCTGCATTATCTGATCATCAGGGTAGCAGCTTCCCTTTTAATTATTACTAATTCTTCCCTACAACACCTAAGGCACATTTAAAAAAAATGGATTTACTTCATTTTGCATTTAGATTTACTTCTATTCCATCTGAGTCAGTTTAACTATTGCCAATCCTGCCTTAAACATACATTCCTTCCTGTGTGCAGGCACAATGGCTGGCCCAAAGAGTCTACACTCTGAGAGTGATTCCAACATCTTCCTCTGTGAGGAACCCCAGAGGGCAGCATAAGGCAATTGCTCTCTCATAAAGGGATAGGTTTCCTCTTCCCTTCTAGTCGATGAGTGCAGTGTGTGAAGACACTGGGAGGGATGGTGAAACAGCCTGGGCTGCACGGATACACTAAAAAGGAGTATCGTCATCAAAGCTGAATGAGACTGTAGCATCCAAAGTTCATGGCTGACAGAAGGACCTGGGTGCCAGCAAGACAGCTGCTGCAAAAGCAAAAGGAGGTGGCTGTGGTCAGGGGCGGCTCTACAAATCACGCTGCCCCAAGCAGCGCGGAGCGCTGCGCCGCCCTTCCCCCAGTCCCCCCGGCGCCCCCCCCCCCGGCATCGGCTGGGGAGGAGGCGGCATTGGGCTCCGTGCCGCCCCGCCCCACTCTCTGTGGCCACGGCACCGGGGCCGGACCCGCCGCCGGCCTGCGCGCGCCGCCGGGGAGCGGCGGGAGCAGCGGGCGCCGACGGAAGGCGGGACGCAGGCATGCGGCAGCAGCAGGTCCGCGTCCGCGCTCCTCCGCAGGCTGCCCGGCCCCGGGGCGCGCTGCCGCACCGAGCCAAATGACGCCCCAGGATGCCCCAGCGCCCCCCCCGGCCTGGCCCCGCCCCTGGCTGTGGTAATGGCAGCAAAAGGGAATACTGGGAATGTTTGCCTGCCTTTCAGCAAGGTGGACTCCAGTTGGATCCATCACAACTCATGGGCCCAAGGACCTTTCCCCATCCATGGCTGGCCAAGAGATAGTGGCCTCACAATGGACTTCCATGCCTTTGCCATGCAATGCAATGCAGCCATCTGCCTTCTGACAGAGCCATAAAGTTTGGTCCCTTCTGGCCTAACCGGACCATATCATCTGGTCTCCTGTATACCACAGGACACTAAACCCCACCCAGCCACAGCACACCAACCACAACAACCTGAATTAGACCAAAATATTACAGCCCTCAGGAGACTAAACTGTTGTATGACACAGGCAGAGAGTAGGAGGGACCGGGGTAACCCCTGCAATGGCAGGGAATTGGTTAAATTAGATATACCCAGATGATCTAAGCAGGGCAGGTCACTATGGTCCTATTGCACCCATGTTCAGATCTTGGTACTGGCTTCCTGTTCATTTGAGGGTGCCATGAAGCTGTTAGTGACAATCTGCGCTAAGCTGGCTGGGACACACTAACCCAGAGATGCCTCTCACTTTATATCCCATTGCAACAGCTAAGGTGAGCTGGGAGGCTCTTGGTCCCAGTACCGGGGGCTGAACTCTCCAGGGGCACTGGCAGGGATGTCTCATTAGGAGACCCTTTGCCTTTGTAACCCTCTCTCCTTGGTGGTCCCTGAAGCTGCATTCACAGCCTTCAGAACTTAGCATAATGGATCAAATTGACCTCTGTAAATGGGATTGTGCCAGGGATGAATCTGGACCATTGTTTGGGTTAGCCACCAATGAGCTTGTAGATGTCTTGCCTTACCTTGCAATCTGATGGGTGGGGCATCGTTGCTTCTAGTAATGACGACTGCGGCTCCTCTGCTGCCCATGGCAGACGCAAGGTCAGATGCAGGTTCCAGACACGTGGCATCATGTTGCCAAGGTGCGAGGCACTATGAAAGGAAACAAAGTAAACAAACCCGAGTGGATTGTGGATCAATGCTGGAACTTCCCTTCAAATCAAGAAGATGAAAGGATTTACTTTGAAGTTGATTGGACATTCAAGTGAGATCTGATGCATCAGAACAAGGATGGATTCTTTCATGTAGGGTGGAGGCGTATTGGCAGGGCTGCTGCCAATGACTGGCTAGGAGAACACCTCTGAGCACCAGAGAGGCTGGTGCCCTTCTTCCTAGAGTCACAGCTTCCTCCCCTCTGTCGGGAGGGGTTAGCGTTTGGTGGCCGGTCTTGCTGCTGCAGATCTCATTATGGTAGCTGGCTGGAGAATCCTTGAGGGTTATTAAATGAGGAGCAGGAAGCCAGGGCACTGGTCTGTTTCTTTGAGGAGAGGTGGGTTTCCAAGGGCACAGATTTGGTTAAAGCAGTGGCAGATGTTGGTTTCAGGGGCCAAGCTTGGTGGTGAAAGACCTGACCCAGGACGTAAGCTTCTTCTCCTGTTATGGATGGGCGTCTCCATTTATTTATGCTAGGTATGGCCCGCCTCACTGAGTGCCTCACAGTCTAGTGCATTTATCCTCACCACACCTCTGTGAGGAAGGAAGTGGTCTTGTCCTCATCGTATGGATAGAGCTGGGGCACAGACAGACTCAGCGACTTCCCATGGTCACAGGGGGAGTCTGCGGTGGAGCAGGAATCGACACATTCCCTCATGTCCCCTCCATCTGGAGAGCTGCAAGGCAAAGAATATTCCTCACCTACAGCAGCAATTGTGTCAAAGTACGACTGGATTAAGCAAACAAATGTTTTTATTCCATAGATTAGCAGCCAGTTTATGCCCGTCACAGGTGGTGGGGTGGGGGTGGAAATGACAAGACCAGATCCTGCTCTCAAATTTCCCCCAGAAGCTTCCACACAGGAAACCACCGGGTCCTTAAATGGAAACAGGATTGCTGGTTTATGGGCCCAAAATCCTTCAGGGAGTGGCAAATCCACAAGAGACCTCTGTATCCTAGAGCTTACCTTTGGAACTCTGAGTTAGCTGAAAGATCCATTGAATCACATGGAGCCAGACAGTTCCCTATAGCCCTTACACATGTATTATTCCATCAAGGCTAGGGACTAAATTACACTCATTATTGTCCTCTAATATACCTGCTTCAGATGGCATCGTACAATACATAAAAATTGTGCAGTAGGTAGATAGGATATAAAGATTTAGGAGCCTGATTTAGTTTTAGATAGAAGGCAGTAGACTGGGACTTGGGAGATCTCTGTTCAATTCCCGACTTTTCCCACAAACACCCAGTATGGTCTTACTCTCCCCATGCTAGGTTCTGATCCCCCTTCTCATGCGGAGCAGCATCTTACTCAATAAATAATCCCATTGTTAGCAGGAGAGTATTCTATCTGACTGAAAATGCTTGGGGTGGAATTCAGGGAGGCAGAATAGAATTATCCTAACTGGAATTTGGCCAGGACTCAATCAGCGCCCCTACTCTTTATGAAACATGCCATAAAAACGAAGTGGCCACATAGGATGCCTCATGTGCCAGGAGCACTTCCAGCAGCACAGCGCTCTCTCAGCACCGTGATGGATACTGGGGAAACACTTGGCAATATGACAGTGCTGCTGTAAAAAGAGTTACTCAAGAGGACTCTACTGATTTATAAAACAGTTTGGCACAACGTAAACCAGACGGAACACAGGACCAAACTTTGACCTCAGGGCATGTTTCTGATGTGAATTTCTCTGCCCGGTTGAAGAAGAGAGACAAAATTCTACTTTGAAACTGGGACGTTGTCAAAAAAGCATTTTGCTTCCTCTTATTGGTTAGAGAAATTCAGCTATTGTCTAACTCCAGTCCATACTGGGCATACAGAGAGAATTCTATTTTCTAATGGGACTCTTAGTAAAAAGGAACTGGTAGGTTCTTTACAAAACTAAAGCAACAAGCAAAAACAGGGAGTGAAATGCCCTGGTCTTCTCTCTCCTCTTTGTTCTTCTGCAATCTCTGTGCTTTCCTTATCATAAAAGATTTAGCTTTATATTGTCTCTCATGACACTTCACTTCCAGTTTGCTGCTGTTAAAATCAGCCAGCCTGTTTCCATGCTCTGAATAACTTTAATTTGCACTTATTGCACTTCAAAGTGTCCCAAATAAAACAATTCACCCTTCACCTCCACAGCCTCCTTTTCACAAGTGTCACATGGCAATCACCCAGACTAAAATCATGAGCTTCTCACAACCAGAGACATTGCCACCCAAATCCAGATTCCCTCTCTCTGGGCAAAGTGTAAAAGCAGAAGTCACCAGCAAATGCACCAGGATGAAGGGGAATTTCAGGATCTGACCATTCTCAGGCCCTTGGGAAATGATCACTCAGGCCACATTCCAGTTTGGGCCAATGCATAATGGGGAAGAGTTTTGAGAGGTAATTAATCACCTGCTCTGTGTGTCTTCCCATCACTTCCTCATTAGAGGGAGGGCTTGCATAAGAATAGGGACCATGTGGAGACTGTAGAAGGTTTGACAGCTCTGGACTCAGGATGGAGGGAGCGTTGACATCAAAGGGTTGCAGGCTAGAGCCTGCTCAGGGAGCCCCAGGTATATAGTGTCGATAGGCAGCAGTGAAGAGGAAAGACACTCAGAGAGCCAGACAGCTCCGGGTGTTGAAAGGAGCCAGAGGGAAGTGTAAGAAGCTTAGTTCAGAGAGCAGCAGCAGCTATGCCACCCAGGAACACATGTGGCTTGGAGCTGGTGTGTTGGGCTCTCATCCTCATGCAGCTGAGCACGTCAGAGCGGACTGGTCTCTCACAGCAGAAGGATGAGCAGCAGTTACATACAGCAGGACCTAGTCCAGGGCTAAAGAATTTGTCTACGGGCCGGGGCTTCCGGCACCCACACCCTGCTCTCCGGTACCCGTTGTACATGATGCAGCTGTACAGATCTCTGGTCATTGGGAATCACCTGGGACAGCCCACCATGGAGACATCAGCACTGCAGGAATCTGACTCAGTCTTAAGCCTCGTGGCTAGAAGTAGGTGATGTTCATTTATTCTTTTTCTTTCTTTTTTTTCCCCTTTCTTCCTTCCCTATGTTTGTAGCTTGCCCTAGGATCTGGCTCAGCAGCAGCAATGCGGTGATGGGGGTTGAGCCCTCAGGTTTGTCAGTACCTCATTGACAGATTGCTGCTTATCAGACTCTTCCCTGTAGGGCCTTGGCTATTCCAGTGCTTCTATCCATTGCTTTTGTGGATTGGGACCCCAGACGTCTGTGAAGAAGGGACCCCATGGGGACCCAATCCACATCTGTACTGTTTTGACATCTGGCAGGAACAAGCTCGGGCAATAGCCAGTTGCTGTTTTGTTAACCGGTGGCATGTGGGGGGAGAGAGGGAGAAAACGTGGCGTGGGGAAGAGGGGGGTGTCTTGCTCTGAAGGGGTCAGTCCTGAGCCTGGATCCTGAACTTTACAGTGAGAGGATGCTTGCCTTGGCTTCCCTGGCCAGTGGTTGAAAAGCTAAGGTGTTGCCCTTGGTATCCAAACTTTGGCTGGCAGGTTATTTGGAAAGGCAAATCTTTGTACAGTGGAGTAGGTCCCTTCCTCAGCCTGCCAAAGACCAGCCTGGGATCAGGAAGATAACACGCCAGTGTCGTCTCAGGCTGTAGAGATAGCTGGGTGCTATTGCAGTATTTAGGGGCAGAGTGCAGTGATTTTAACTAACTGCTTATTGGATGCAAAGGGGAACATGGACACAGCAAGGAGAATAGCCCTTGGGGAAGGTGAAGGGAGCAGACCATCTAATTCACAAGGCAGTTTTCAAAGCCTTAGCGCACAGGTGGGCATTGCATTTCTCACTCCATTCATGGGAGCCCTCGGCCTGCCGACTGCAGCGGCAGTGGCCTCAGATTCTGAACAAAGACTGTATGATGACAAACAAAGCCTTTAAAATAGCTGCAGGAGCAAGCATGGCCAGATCCAGGAAAGTTTTAAATAACCAACCACCTAGCAAAGTTACTAGAAGGAAGGAAACAAACGCCCTGGCAAACCTTATTCTAGTGCTTTGGAATAAGGGTGGGGCTTCTTTCCATCAGCATAATTCCTGTTTTCTCCACTCTAAATCACATGACTTTATATTATTAATGCTGTAAATAACTGACAACAGGGAGCTTTTTCAAAAGCACGTACCCTAAGTGACTTGGGTAAAATTTGCAAATTTTACCCAATAGCAACAGCATGAACAGCATTAATGAACAATTCTATCAGGAGGCAGTGTGGGGTAGGAGCTAGACTCCTGGGCACGGACTCTGCTCTATTCCCAGCCCTGCCACTGCTCTGCTGAGTGACCGTGGGCAAGTCACTTTACTGCTCTGTGCCTCAGTTTCCCCATCCCCTTTGCAAAGGGTTTTGAGAACCACTGATGAAAAGCACTAGGTGAGAAGTAGGTATTTATGCAGCACTCTGATCCTATGGAAATGAATGGGATATCAAAGCCTAGCCTGGCTGATTGGTGGATGCTATGGTACTTTACATTTTCAAACAACCCAACAAAAGTAAACGACTTAGGCTGGGATTTTCAAAGTCATCTAAGTACATTAGAAGCCACAATCCCATTGAATTTTAATGAGATTTTGACCACTCATTCCCTTAGAGGTTCCTTGAAGCCCTCAGCCCTCATTAACTGTAGGACTGTGTTAATCAGTGCTTGGTAGAGACTGCGGCATGGGTCAGGGCAAGCTGGCTACAGCCCAGTTGGGGTAAGGTGGAAGGGATGCTGGGAGAAGCAGCCGGTGGATATGGGGAGGAGTCGCAGTTTGACCTCGTGTAGAACAGAGGGCATAGGATTAGATCTGCCCCTCTTGCTGGGGGTATGACCGACCATCATTTAGTTGTCTAGTGGGGTGCATTAAACCCTCAGCTGCTGCTGCAGGGCTGGTATTAGTGGGGGAAGGCAGGGTGCAGTTTGGGGTTGATTCTTGCCATATTTCCTGGCTCTGGGGAAGCTGCTGCGTCACTGAGTAGCTCATTCGGCCCAGGGAGGGATGGCTTTAGAGAGCGGTACACCTAAATACATACGATAGAAAAGGGCTGGCCAGGGCCACCAAGGCCCAGCCCACAGTGAGGCCAGGATGGGGTGGCACTGCAGTGCGCCAGGGGGAGGCAGATGTCTCCTGGAGCGAAGGCCAGGCAAGGTGGCTGGTGCCTCAGGGTGAAGGATGGAGCTGGGGCCGGGGTGCAGGGAGGGAGCAGTGCCTGTGCTCCCTCACCCAGCACAGAGCGGCAGTTCTCCCTGGCCCTTAGGGGACCCATGTAAGGAAGGTGGAGGAGGATCCTTGCCCCCTCTTCCCCTACCTGCTGTGCCACCCAGGAAGGACAGCCAGAACCCAGCCCTAGCGGATTAAACCAATAAACAAGATACAACTCCACGTGTGGGGAGGAGGGGGGTAAATCTGGGTCCAGACTGGAGGAGATCTACTGGAATGGGGCAAAGCATCCCACACCTGGGGGACATGACCATTGTGACAGCAAGAGGCCTGCTCCCCCAGGCCTGGCCTATTGCTCTGCCCCCCTGCTCCAACCAGCAGGACTGGCCTTCGTGGGCATGGGGGGCGGGGGCTGTGTGAGCAGACACAGAGCAGCTGCACCCCCAGAAGCTCTAGGAGACATTGTGCCCCCCAGTGCTCTCCTGGGGGCACTGCAGCTCTGCCCACCCCTCACTGCAGTACCAGTGCCCCGTGGGCAACCCCTGGATTCTTTACAGTCCCCAGAAAGGGCTGTGGGGCGAATGCTTTGTGCTGGGCAGGTCCCTCACCTCTGGCACTGTGTTGGTCTCTTGCAGGTTCTCTCCAGGCTGGGGATCACTGGACTCTCTCTTTCGACATGACCTCCATCTCCGGCAGCCATGAGGTGAGGCTGGCCGAGCTGCGGGTCCGCCTGCCGTCCTTCCCCCAGTCCCACAATGTGACGGTGGACATCTACCACAGCCACGAGCGCAAGTGCCAGGGCAACCAGACCTGTGTGGACAGGCTCTTCCTGGGCACCTTCACCAGCAGTCCTGCTGTAAGCCACTCCTCCTGGAGAGTGTTCAACATCACCAGCTTGCTCCAGTCCTGGCTCCACCAAGGGGTAGCCTCTGGCAACAGGAAGCATGCAGATGCTCAGGGCTCCCAGGGGCAGGAGATGGGGGAGATGACCGGGTCAGACAGCAATGCCTCTGGATCAACGGGTGTGCAGAATTCCAGTGGCTCCAGCCAGGTGGAGCCAGCCGTGTCCCATGGTGTGACGGACAAGGTCCTGCTGGTGGTCTTCTCCAAAGATAAACCTTCAGCAGAGCCTTCCCGGGCATCCACCCTCATCAGAACTGCAGAGACCTCCAAGCATGTCATGATTGACAACGCTTCCAAAGAGCTGGGGAACCGCCGGCACCGCCGGAACAAGCAGGAGAGGCAAAGGATTAAAATGGCCGACCTCTCCACCCCGGGCCTGGGGGAGGAAGGCAGGTCTCTGTGCAGGAGGGTGGATATGATCGTGAACTTTGAGCAGACCGGGTGGGGTAGCTGGATCGTCTACCCCAAGAAGTACAACGCCTACCGGTGTGAGGGAGAGTGTCCAGCGCCCGTGGATGAGACCTTCAAACCAACTAACCATGCGTATATCCAGGTAAACGAGGCCTCTTCCTCTCTGCTAGAGCAGAGGTCTCCTGCAGAGGTTCCCTGAACTGCCCCCCAGCACTATAGGATGAGCTGTCCCCTGGCTCTGTGCAAGGTGTGGTCTGCTGCGCATGGAGATTACAGTGAAACACAAAGAATAGTGGGCAGTTTCCCAAGTTACGGGTCACGTGAGCTGCTAAGCCAACCACAGCATCCTAGAACCAAAGACATTCAAAACGGGAAGGACCCATTAAGTCCACGTCCCTTTTCCCATCCTAAAGCCACTGCAGGATTGGCCACTATGCTTTTTAGTGTATGGTCTAGTCTGGTTTTAAAATGTCTCAGTGCACAGGGCTTCTGCCACCCGAACACATTGGGGAGAATTAAGACTGGGGTGACGGGGAGGTTCTCAAGCAGTCACTATCCGCTGGCCTAAGCACCACCGTGAAAGCAGCTCCTTCGTGCCACAGGAATATCAGTCAGGCCTTGCAGCCAATGGGGTTCTGTGCAAGGGTTGGCTCTTTTACCTGCAGCAGGTCCTATCCTGGGAACACTGGTGCATCCAGGCTATTTAAGGGCCACCCATACTGCTGTTGAGTAGGTACCGTGCTCTAGGAGTGACCTCACCGATTTCAGCAGAGCTACTCACAGAGCAAGGACTATTTGGGGGCGGGGGGCAGCTTTTGTTTCGTTTGTACAGCACCTTGCACAAGGGGGTCCTGGTTCATGGCTGGAGCTTGTGTGTGCTACCAGGACTGGCCGTTTAGTGATTTTGGGAGCACGGCTAAAGAGGACATGCCAAGGACGGATTCCCAGAGGGCGGGTGCTCAGCACTTTCTGAGAATCAGGCCTATGTAAAGGGTCTCAAGTGGGGCACCCACAGTCCCTTGGCCAAACCTTGGCAAACCTTGGCCACAGGCTGCATTGGTACCAGCCAGGTGACTAATGCCTTTCCCTTTCCCAACAGAGTTTGCTGAAGCTGTACCAGCCCAACCGAGTGCCCTGTCCAGCCTGTGCTCCGGTCAAGATGAGCCCCCTCTCCATGCTGTACTATGAGAAAGGGGAAGTCGTCCTCCGCCACCATGAAGACATGATCATCGAGGAATGTGGCTGCAACTGAAGCAAGCTCTTCTCCTCTGGGTGACAGAGAACCTGCAGCTCAGTGATGAGCATGGCCAGGCTACCAACATGAGACTCAAGGCTCGTCCCACCCTGGGGGTGGCAGGGAATAAGCCCTGTGCAGCCAGGAACCAATCCCCAAGCATCTGAAGTCTAAGTGCTTATAAGGACAAAGGCTCAGGTCATCACCCACCCACCGATTAATGCTTGGCAGGGATCAAGCTTCCCGCATGGTGCTGTCCTCTTGGGATTCTGACCTGGCCTTTCCATGCAGCCCTCACTAGAGAAGGCTGAGAAGACGACTGAGGAGGATAAAGGCAGGGCTGTGGGAAATGCACAACACCCCCCCTTGACATTAGACCCCACCCCAATGGGAGAATCTGGGAAGACAAGCTCTGCAAGGGGAATTTCGTGGATGTTTCCTTCCCTCAGCAACCCGTGCCGCAACTTTGTCTGAACTGGGCCAATGCTGACCAGCAAAACGTACTCACTCAGATGTAAATAACTCTTCATAATGTTCTGTGAATGTTGTAAATACATAGATCTATATTTCATGCATATAGGCCAAGAGATTTTTATCGCTACTTTCATAGTAGTGCACATGGAGTTTGTTCTGTGCACGGTCACCAAGAGAACCATGTAATTCACAAAGAGGGATAGGTCAGAGCACCTAGAGGAGTGGCAGAACTGCTGACTAGAGCTGGGAATTATTATTATTATTATTTTTGCACAAAACGGTTTTCCAGCAAAAAAAATGCAGCGTGCTAGTTACTTTCCTTTGTATGGGCTTTCCCTTTTCTACATGCTGTATTATGTGTAAAAATCAAACCAATAGGCATTATCTGCTCTGCCCTTGTCCTCGGGGGTTGTGAACGCACTGTTTCCTTCGGTGTCTGTATTTCTAGACACTGCACTGGGAAAAGGTTCTAGTCTGCAGGATTTTTGACGTGAAGCATCTCTTGCAAAAATGTTAGGAGCCAAATTCTGCTCTCAGTGACAGAACCGCACCTCCCAGCGGAGGCACCCAGGAGGCAGAGAGCAGAATTTGATCCTGGAATGGACAGAGCCATTGAGAATGCCACTAGCTCTGTCTCCTTTGTTACTGTTCACTATTGTTAAACATTGCAAATGCGATTTGTTTTTCTTCCATGTGTGATAAATGTTCTGGACCATTACAGTCTGGCTGAGAGGAGAGGCACAGGTGTTTGTCTTAATATTTAATCACACTAATGGTTGAGATTTTCAAAGCAGTCTTGGGAATTTAGACACAATGAATGCACGGCATTCTTTTTATAATTAGTATTACACTGGGTAACTGGGTACATAGATTGGAATCCCATCATGCCAGGTGCTGTACATACACACAATCCCTGCCCTGAAGAGTTTAGTCTAAACAGACAAGGGTGGCAGAAAGGAACTATTGTTATCCTCACTGTACAGATGGGAAACTGAGGCACAGAGCAATTCACTGGCTTCTCCAAGGTCACATGGGGATTCTGTAACAGTCTCAGGATTTAAACCCAGGCCTCTTGAGCCCTAGCCAACAACTTAACCACAAGACCATCCTTCCTCTCAACCCCTGCAGGGCTCACTAGTAACCAGAAACAGCAAGAGGGTTGCTATTGGCAAGCAAACTTGTTGTGAGTATCATGGAGGTGCAGAGGTCTGGATTGGCACGGACCTGACTCCTCTAGACTGAAAAATCTCAGCTAAGCTCATGCTTCCAGCTTCTTCAGTATCCCTTTATCTCTAAAATCTAACTCACAGGTGTTAAAGCCATGATAACTACACTATGATTAAATGACTAGATCCACAATTAAAGGTCTTTTGTTGTATTATTGACCAATAAATGAACTGACATATTTAAATAAAATAGTGCCTGGCACATTCCAGTATCATGCTTTGTTTTCACCGTTGCAATTGCTTCTTTGGCTTTAATCTCCATTATACCTTCCCCTTTCACACACACACTCCCTGTACTGCCTCTGTGCTTCAAGGCCTCCTGGGGAGGGGAGCTCCTGTGGCAGAGAGAATACCTTACCACTCTGCAGCACTGATCCCATCCCTGGCGACAAAGCAGAAAACGCTTGCTCCTGCAAAGGCAGTGAACATTCGTGAGCAGCAGTGGGGGGCCCCCAGCACCATTCAGGATCAAGCCACCAGACATGCCAAACCCATGGGGGAAAAAAAAGCAGAAATTGGGTTTGTTTTTGGCTGAATTGGCTTGTGAGTTGCGTATTGGCTAGTGTTTAGCTTGTAGCTTGTTTGGCCTGTAGCTTGTTGCTTCTTTTTTTGATCGGCTCCTGGGAAGCAGGGGCAAAGGGAGAGGGGGCAGGAAGCAGGGGGCAAGGGCGGGAGAGAGTCAGGGGTGCACAGCAGGCTCACCACAGTCCCAGACTGCACACTGGGGGGATCTAGTCACATAGAGTGTTGGGGTTCTTAGGGATTGGCTTGTTTCAAAATGGGATTAGCTTGATTTTTTGGCTTATTGTGAAAGTCGGGGTGCTTATTTACCCTATGAAAGTTGGCAACTGTGCAAGTCACAGAGTGCCAGGGGCTGACTCCCCACAGCAGATACAAGGAGCTCTGATTTCCCCGCAGTGGGATCCTGGGGAGGGTGGATTGGACCCCAACTATTTGTCTCTTGCGTGGCAGGGCTGAGCGCTCAGCCCAGAGGCAGGTAGGCTCTGCAAGCCATTCATGCTCTCAAACATACCCGAACTAATGAACTCCAGAGCCAAGCAGCGAGTGCGGCCAGGTATTGTCCACACAGACACAGCTCTGAAATCCTGTCTTGGAAACAGCCAAACCAGGGTTCTGCCCACTCTGTTAGCTCTCCAGCTGCTGGCCTTCAGGCCACCAGCAGCCACTGGAAACTAGAACAGTCCTCAGACTGCTCTAACTTATGACGGGGAACCAGCTTAGCCCAGGGAAAGAAAAGGATCAAGGAAGGCAAGCCAGCTGAGGGTAAGGCCAATGTGTCCATGCTGAAATCCTTTGATCCATCAGCAGCCTGCAATACCATAGAGCTGGGCAAAATTTTTCCATCAACACATTTTTTGGGGGGACAGAAAACAGCTTTTGCAACCAAATGGAAATTTTTGTAGAAAAAATGATTTTGGCTGTCATGTTGTAGGAAAAAAAAACAAATCAAAACAACCCACAGAACCCAAACTTTCCATTGTGAAACACTGCATAAAAAAAAGTGTTTCCATTTTTTGATGAAAACCCAAAAAAATTCAAAGGCAATTTTTGACAAAAACGAAAAATGTTTTGTTTTCATCATACAATTTTTACGGGGGAAAATATCAGCTTCCCAACAAGTTCCAAACTGCCCTGCTTGGGGGTGTGATTGGTTTGCTTGAGACTCCAGAGGGAGTGAATGGTGGTGATGGTGGAGGGCTTTCACTGGCCTCCTTCCTACTTCTCAGGTCCCAGAAGATGGTGAGGTGGCATTTGGGCCCCTTTGATTAAACAAATAATATGTGCATGTGCGCACATGAGTGCATTTGAGCAGGACACACTGATAGCCGAGGCATGACGTAGTTAGACAGGCTTTGTGAAAGACAACCAAGCAGCCCAATGAAGGGGGACTTGTGCATGGTGGTATGAGAATGAGTCAGGAGAATGGTCACTGGCTGATTCATAGATCACCTCTCACTGGAGGACAAAGCTTGTGAAATGGATCTAAATGGATCTCTCTCTCTCTCTCTTCTCCCCCATCTTAAAAACAAGGAAGAGATTCCCCCCAGTTACACAATTTACCCATGTCCTTCAGTCTCACATCTGGGACCTTTTGGATAGTGGGGATGTGGTTATTTGTGTAACAAGAGAAAGCCCCACCCCACTCCCAAGGAGTGCTGGAGCTGCAGCCAGACTCCTAGGGCACCGCTATTCACTACACAACCCGGACACATCCCTGAGCAGGTCCGTCCTGTGCACTGAATGAGGCCAGGGGTCAAGGCAAAGCATAGCATGCGATTATGTCATTAAAGACTGTACCATCATGCATACATACAAGGGGCTGAACTGCATGTTGCAGGTCCTCGAGTGAGTCACTGCCTCGCACCGGGCCTCAGTTTCTCTCTGGGTAAGGTATGGAGAATGACATCTCCTGTGAGTGGTTTGCTAGAGAAGGGCACAGCATTTGGATTGCAGAGAGTGGAAGGGAGAGGTTTCTTCCTCCATGCACAGGCTGGTCCCGACCTGAGTCTGGAGGTGGTAGTGGTGGGGGCCTCTGCTTTCTTTGCCTAATGATTTTTCTTTCCTCAGACATTTGTTGGTGGCAGCCAGCTTTACTGCACAGCATTCCTCGAGCCCACCTGTCCCTTGTCAATAAGTCTCCAGCAGCCCCCTGCCCCTGTGACATTGATCCAGGGCCAGGGTCTCCCCCCATTTTAAGGATCAGGGAAATAAGAGATAAAAGAAGCCACATCATGACTAGGAGAAGGTCACATTTCCAACAGGCGCAGGTGGTGAAGCCCGACTGCATTTCCTGGCTGGACAGTTCCCACCCAGCCCATCCCCAGGGCAGGGCAAGGCATTCCCCACTTGCTAGCTGAAAGTATCTGGAGCAAGGGGACCTTCACCACTCCCCAGGGAAGACTAGCCCACAGCCTAACCTGGTTCATTCTCAGCAATCCCTGCTATCCAGCCCTGTCTTTCTCCTTGCTCAGGGTGTCCCGCCTGTTACTGAAGGGCTGTCTGACTTTGGGGAAGTTTGCTACCTATGTGACTCGTGCTTCCCTGACCATCTGCACAGGGCCTGGGGGACCCCTCCTCCCCACCACGAGAGCTGGCCTGGCCTGGCCTGGCCCAGTGCTGTTTCATGCATTCCCTCCAAGAGCTGGATGCCCTTTCTGGGGGTGCAAATCATGCCACCCCCATGGGAATGGTGATGAGCGCATGCAGGTTCCTGTTCCCTTGTTGCTTGTCATGCTCAGAGCACCCCTCTCCCCCACACCATGGCGCCCCCAAAGAGCAAGCCCAAAGGATTCTGGGATGCCTCCCAGGAGAGGCCAAGCATGTCTCATGTTGGGGCAGAGGTCGAGAAGCCCTTCCCGAGTCCCCTCCCTGCTGCAGAGCCCCAGCAGCATGAGGATTCCACATTCCCCAGCCGCCAGCATGGGCTTTGGCCTGATTAACTCCAATCCACATCCAAGCCCAGGAATAAACAAAGCACGTCTGGTTCTCACAGCAGAGGCCCTCCTCCTGGCATTGATCACCAGCGCTGCTTACATATTCCGATGGCATATCCTGCTGAGACCCGCCAGTAATTAACAAGCCACTTGAGGGTCATTTGCAGGAGCCATTAAACTGTTCCAAAAAGGGGGAAAGCCTTGCACTGTGCTAATGCCAAACATGAGTCACACGCCCCCAAAATTATAAGGCTGGTTTAAAAAACAAACCAGGAACCTGGGGGCTCTTTTTGCCTTCTCAATGTTGAGCCTTTAAGGGTTGCATTTCCAAGGTTTCGCGTGGGTACTTTGAAAGCTGAGACTTTCCTACAACTGCGGGAACCAGGGCTTTAGGAAGAACATCAAACGCTGGGAGACTCAGGATAAAATCTCATTGATCTTGCTATGCATGGTGCCTACTTAAGGGCATAGAGCTCTGGGGCTTGCGCTATGAATGGGGACCTAATCTTTGTTAGCAAAAAGCTTCTTTGCTGCTTTTGCAGCCCTTGTGAGCATCAGCCCAATATACATTTGCTGTGTTAAGGAGAAACGGCAGGGACGTGGCTTTTGTTGGAAAGAACAGCAGTGCAGTGAGACCAGGCACGTTCTGACCTCTGGACCTACGTGCCCAGGCAGTTTCCATTGGCAGTGCCAGTTATTGTGTTCCCTGCCTTTCATGCAGTAGCCACGTCTCAGTGTTCTGAGGTCAGTGCCTCTTGTGAAGGGCAAGTCCTGCCTCTGGGTGCCTGACCAGGACACTCGCTGAAGTCAGTGCAAAGCACAGGCCCGTCACCCATTAGAGGCAGGGTGGGCGGGTGGGCGAGTGGGTAGGGCCCTGGGCTAGAAGCCAGGAGGCTTGTGTTTTGTTCCTTGTTCTGCCAGTGACCTGCTGTGCAATCTTGGGCAAGTCACTTCCCTGCTCTGTGCCTCAGGTTCCCCTCCCTCCCTGTCTTCTCTATTTAGATAGTAAGTTCATCAGGGCAGGGACTGTTTCTCATGATGTGTACGTACTGCACCTGGCACCATGGGCCCTCATGGTGCTACTGTAAGCATCTGAGGGTAGAATTGGGACCTGAAATGAATAAATACATAACTCATCCAAAATGTGCTGAAGTTGTGGGGACGGGGCATGACTCCTTTAAAGTCTCTTCACCAGCACAGTGAAATCTGCCTTGAGTGCCCATCCAGGGACCAGCGGGTCTTTAACTAAAAGAGGAACAAAACTGCGCTGGAAACCACTTGGCTGCTTTCGACTAGGGTTTGAGCAGGGGGAATGGTGCATAGCACAGGTTCCACTGTTTGATTCCTGAAGGGGAGAGAGCCCCTGCTTGGCTCTATCTCCTACTGGGTGTGGGTGCAGCTCTGGGTCTGGCTGAATCGCACCCAAGTCGAAGTTCGATCCAAGCTGCAGTATCCACAACCTCAGCTCCTAGCCTGCAGTTCTCCATCCTGACCAGAATGCAGGCTCTGCAGCTGCTGGCCTGCGGCATGCACGGTTAGTGCTCATGAAAGGTTCTGCTACTAAATCCCACAAGTAGGGCCAGTTCCAGGCACCAGCGCAGCAAGCAGGTGCTTGGGGCGGCCAATGGAAAGGGGTGGCATGTCCGGCTCTTCAGCGGCGGATCCCTCAGTCCTTCTCGGAGGGAAGGACCTGCTGCCGAATTGCCGCCGAAGAATGAAGCGGTGGCAGCTCTGATTGTGACTTTTTTTTTTTTTTTTTTTTTTGCTGCTTGGGGCAGCAAAAACACTGCAGCCGGCCCTTCCCACAAGCCAAGGGACATGGAGCTTTGCATCTAAGCCAGGTCTGGTGAACAGTTCTAATTTCCCTCCGTGACATAGCGTGTGTGTCTGTGTAGATTCGTGATCAACGCGTTGGGTGAAATGCTGGCCCTATCAAAGTCAGCAGGGGGTTTGTCATTGACTGAGCGTGCAGACACTGCAGTGTAATGATAAGTCACTGTCGAGGTGATTGGGGTGAAGTCCTTTTAGGAATAGGGTGAGCGTCCTGCCATTTGGAGCAGTTTGGTCTCTTCTACAGGCAGGGAATTTGCCCTTTAGAAACATCTTTACAAGTTGGCCTGGGCAGGGATGAATTACTGGTCTCCAGGGAGAGAGGAATCATCCCAACCTTCCCACCAGCTGGGTGGCAGGTTAGAACAGGAGGCTCCAGCACCAAAGCAAGGGGACGTGGAAGAGCAAGCCCCACATAATCAACAGAGATGCAGCTCTTGCATCACCTCCAACTTGGCTGGAATCAGGAAGCAAATCTCATGGGAAAACAAACATACTCTCACCATATTTGCAAAGTAGAGAAGTAGCCAATGCTTTAGTTGCTAGTCAAGCTGATAAACTGGAGAGGGTTGAGAGAAGAGCCATGAGAATGATTAAAGGATTGGAAAACCTGCCTTCTAGTGATAGGCTCAAGGAGCTCAATCGATTTAGCTTAACAAAGAGAAGGTTCGGGGTGACTTGATCACAGCTTGAGAGAAGCTACCTGGGGAACAAACATTTGATAATGGACTCTTCTATGTGGCAGACAAAGATATAACAAGAGCCAATGGCTGGAAGTTGAAGCTAGACAAATTCAGACTGGACACAAGGTGCACATTTTTAACAGTGAGCGTAATTAACCAGTGAAACAATTGACCAAGGTCTGTGGTGGATTCTCCATTACTGACAATGTTTAAATCAAGACTGGATTTTTTTAAGCTATGCTCTAGTGCAGGGTTGGGCAAACTTTTTGGCCCGAGGGCCACATCTGGGTATGGAAATTGTATGTCAGGCCATGAATGCTCATGAAATTGTGGTTTGAGGTGCGGGAGAGGATGAGGGCTCCGGCTGTGGGTGCGGGCTCTGGGGTGGGGCTGGGGATGAGAGGTTGGGGGTGCAGGAGGGTGCTCTGGGCTGGGGTTGAGGGGTTTGGAGGGTGGGAGGGGAATCAGGAGTGGGGCAGGGGGTTGGAACACTGGAGGGGGTAAGGGGTTCAGGCTCCAGGCGGCGCTTACCTCAAGCGGCTCCCAGAAACAGCGGCATGTCCCCGCTCCGGCTCCTACACAGAGGCATGGCCAGGCAGCTCTGCGTGTTGCCCGGTCTGCAGGTGCCGCCCCTGTAGCTCCAATTGGCCGCAGTTCCCGGCCAATGGGAGCTGCAGAGGTGGCACTTGGGGCAGGTGCAGCGTGCGGAGCCCCCTGGCTGCCCCCACAAGTAGGAGCTGGAATGGGGACATGCCGCTGCTTCCAGGAGCCAGGCAGAACAGGGCAAACCCTGGACCCCACTCTCTGGCGGGAGCTCAAGGGCCAGATTAAAACATCTGGAGGGCCGGATGCGGCCCCTGGGCCGTAGTTTGCCCACCCCTGCTCTAGTGGACCAGGAATTATTACAGGGGAGTCCTAGGGCCTGTGTTATGCAAGAGGTCAGACTAGATAATCACAGTGGTCCCTTCTGCCCTGGGAATCTATAAACACTGAACCTCAGAATCTTTTTAGCTTCCTCTCTCAGTGCATGAGACCAGATTCCTGACAAAGTCATTGCTCCAGTCTGCTGTACTTGACGTGATAGCAGTGTAAGTTTGCAGAGAGCATTAGCCTGATCATTCTGCAGTTCAGGGCCTGCAAAGGTCTCTCTGTCAGCCATGGAAACCTGTGGGAATTACCACGTGCCTGTTTGCTTAACAATATCCACCTTCAGGAAGGCCAAGCCCGAGTTCAAGGAGGGGAAGATAAGGGGAGTTTGCTCTGGATCCATATGAAAAGGAGCAAGTGAGAGTAAACAGTCTGAAAGGCTGTTTATGGGGAAATTGCTTATCAAAGGCACAAGAGTAATGCTAAAGCAAACTGTTGATTACTGCCCTGCCTGGCAGGCCAAAGAGCAGCCCGGTTCTACCTTCCCTTCCCTTCACTGGCTCAGCTGGAGACAGTCCCTTTGAACAGTGTGGATAAGGCACTGGTTCAGAGGAAAGATGGCCCAATGGGCAGGGCACAAACTCAGGTCAGTTCCCTGCTCTACCACAGACTGCAGGGGGGATCCGAGGATGTCACTTAGGCTTTACAAAATGTTACCCCAAGTGAGTAAGGAGCCTAGTCCCATTTAGATTCTAGACACAAATGGAAGTTAGGCGCCTAAATACCTGTTCAGGGTCTGCACCCCAGTCACTTCTGAGCTTCAGTCTCAGCAGAAGTCCTTGAATGTAGGCACCTGTGTGCCTAAGTTAGCTTTAGAAATGGGACTTGGTCTCCTTACTCATCTAGTAGCTTCTGTACATTTTCCCCCTCAGTTCCCCATCTGTGAAATGGGGCTAGCAGCCCTGCCCTCCCTCACAGGGGTTGTGAGGAGAGAGACATTAAAGGACAGCATCTGAGCATCTCACAAATACCTAAGATAGTGAGATAAAGTAAAATCCTCCCTGAAACTTCATGCCAAATTCAGACTACATTTACACATAAATCACTCCAAGGGCACAGCTGCGCTTCTGTAGTGCTTCAGCACAGACCCTCACGACAGAGCTGGGAGGGGTTGTCCCGTCATTACAGGCCATCCACCTCCCCAAGATGTGGTAGCTAGGTCAACACAAGAATTATTCCATCGACTAGCGCTGACTACACTGGGGGTCAGGTGGGCTGACAACGTCTCACAGGGGGGTGGATTTTTCACACCCAGGAGAGGGACAGCTATGCCAATGCAAGTTTCCGGTGTAGACTGACCTTGAAGTTAACTGGAGATTTTCCTACTCTAGGAAAGGTTAACTCATCGACCCTGCTATGTCACTAAGTGGTTTGAAAAATCCATACCCCTGAGCAACATAGTTAAACTCACCTTCCCCCCCGGTGTAGAAGGTGCTAGGTTGAGGGATGACTTCTTCCATCGACCTAGCTACTGCCTCTCTGGGAGGTGGACTAACTACAGCAACAGGAGAACCCTGCCCGTCGGTGTCACGAGTGTCTACACTGAAAGAGACAATAACAAAGCCTTCCTAGTATGCTTCTCCCGCCCCTTTACTTCTCAGTTTAATTCCCCTATGGAAAATCCCCATAGAACTTAATAGAGAATGGTAACATAAGAACGGCCGTACCGGGTCAGACCAATGGTCCATCTAGCCCAGTATCCTGTCTACCGACAGTGGCCAATGCCAGGTGCCCCAGAGGGAATGACCCTAACAGGCAACGATCAAGTGATCTCTCTCCTGCCATCCATCTCCATCCTCCAACAAACAGAAGCTAGGGACACCATTCCTTACCCATCCTAGGGACACCATTCCTTACCCATCCATAGCCATTAATGGACTTAGCCACCATGAATTTATCCAGTTCTCTTTTAAACGTTGTTATAGTCCTAGCCTTCACAACCTCCTCAGGTAAGGAGTTCCACAAGTTGACTGTGCGCTGCGTGAAGAAGAACTTCCTTGTATTTGTTTTAAACCTGCTGCCTATTAACAGTGATAGGTTTGAGCAACTACCCTGAAGAACTGAACAGAGGATTCATCTGCTGTGGATTGGATACAAAACCCAACAGAAGGAACTGAAGAGAGAGAAAAAACAACAAGGAGCCATTATGGCACCTTAGAGACTAACAAATTTATTTGGGCATAAGCTTTCGTGGTCTAAAACCCACTTCATCCAGAAAAGCCTATGAAAGCTTATGCCCAAATACATTTGTTAGTCTCTAAGGTGCCACAAGGACTCCTCGTTGTTTTTGCTGATACAGACTAACACGGCTGCCCCTCTGAAACCCGGAGAGAGGGAAATCCTGTTGGTCTTTACAGTGTCCCTTCCCTATTCAATTCAACAGCGTTTTGCCATAAGGTCCTGCAGTCTCTGCACTTCCCAGCATTGGCTGGCACTGAAAGCACTAGTGCCAGAAATAAAATACAATGTGTAAAAATAATTATTAACGGGGCTCTGATCCTTTAATTGGATCAGGGTGCAGGCATGTATACTGGGGGGTGGGACCTGCTGGAACCTGTGCAGAAAGAACACCATTGATTGAAGGACACTTGGCCCAGGTGTAAGTGTCTCCCTACAGAAGTAGGGCTGCAGGCTTGGGGGGATAGTAGACAAGGGGGCACATTCTCCAGCCCCCTATGAAACTAACAGTGAGTTCAGTGGAGTTTCATACTGGTGTAACAGAGAACAAGTCTGGCCTTGTGCCATGGGCGCTCCTTCCCCTACTACAGGTATTATTTGTATTGCAACAGCCCCTAGGCACCCCAGTGAGGGAGCAGGGCCGCACTGTGCTAGGTGCTGTACAAACACAGAACAAGCAGGTGAGACCTTTGCACCCTGAAGGGGTAGATGAGGGCAGGGTGAGGGGGGTTGTTTCTGATGGGGTTCCACTGATCCCCGACTTCCTAAGGGTCCCGAGTCCCCTGTGCTGAAGGATTCTTCTAGCTCAGACAGTTCCTGTGTTGCACATAATGGGAACAAAGCCTGAATCCTTGAGGGGCCAGGCCCCTAGCAATGAGACGGCATCCCCGGGCTTGCCCACTCTCCAGCAGCTCGGAGACGGCCCTGGAGAGTGACTGTGGTGATGTGGATGCCTGTGTGGTAGGAAATGGACCCAGGCCCCTAGAAAGCCCACAAGTGGTAATGACAGCCAGTCACTGGTTTACAACCCAACCAGCTGTCGCTCCCCCCAGCCCCGAGTCAGCCAGGCACCATCGCACACCTGCATGCAACATCAAACCTCTCTTTCTTGTCTGGTTTCCAAGGCACTGGGTTAACGAAAGGCACAATTTTAAACCCATTTAGTTAAAGCACAGCTGCAAACCCGTGTGGAGAGTCTGATTTTGGTTTAAATCAGGCTTATTTCAGGTTAGCATCAGTCAGTCAGGAACAGGGTGAAGCTGAACCAGATTAAGCCACGATTACCTAGAAATAAAAGTGCCTGCCCAGGGGTCTGCAGCAGGTTGGTGTGCAGACAAAACCCAAGCAGGAGGGCTCTGCTAGCCTGTTGTACAATGGGAAGTGAACTGGGAGGAGGTTTGCCCTGTGCTTGACATGCCACCCCAACACAGATGCAGTAGCTAGACTTCCAAAGCTGCATTTAGCAGTTAGTGACAGATTTGCACTGATAATTTTCAGACAGCTTTGCATTCCAATGCCTATTCGGTGGTCACTCTCCCTGGGACTAAAGATGTGCTAAGGAGAAGGCTACTAACCATGTGAGGAAGAAGCAAACAGCTGCTGTCAAATGCATTCCTACCAGTTAACCCCCCCAAGAGACAAGCTAATGTCTGGAACGTTTGGAGACACACCGGTGCATTTTCTGTAGTGCTACTCCCCCCACAATCCACAGCTTAGCAGCACCATTTCTGGTTCCCCAGGGGCTGGTACACACGGCCCTCATTGTCCCATTGCGGAACATACCTCTTGGGGAGCGACCCCTCTCAGTGAGTTTGAGGCTATCCTGAGGAAAGCAGTTAGATTTGCTTGCTTTGGGACAGAGCTGAGCTGGTCTCCCTTGGACACAGTAGAGTTAGTTTTATCAGTACCAGTTAGGACACCGATATGCATTCTCGAGCCATCGTGTATTTCCACTCAACAGGAAAACACATTGGGTCATGCTGTTGTTTAAAGGAGTCGCCATTTCATCCTTAGCGAGGTTTCAGACATTTACTATTTGGCCCTGAGTTAGCAGTCTTAGCAAAGAGGCCAAGGGTTATCTTCCCAGCCCCAGAGATGGTCCCTGCAGGCTCTTGGCTGTTAGGAAGCTTGTTGCGCTGTGGTCTGTGTTTTACCAAGCAATAGGTTGCCATTTTTTCACCAAACAAAAAAATGAAAATGGCAGCAGCCACTCAATACTCCTGAGCAACGGTACAAAACAAACTAGCCGAATGAGTCACCTTTCAGTAACAAAGCAACACATGGGCCCAGCACTCACATGCCGTCCTGTAACAACAAACCAGCAGGCAGAGCCCAGCACCAAGGAGCAAATCAGTGCATGCAGCCCAGTACTAAAGAGTGACCCTACAGTAACTAACTAACATACACAGCCCTGCGTTTATGAGGGGTTCTGTAACAACAAATCAGTGTGTGCTCAGGTTATGAGATGGTTTGCCCAAGGAATCAACGAACACATGCAACAAAGGTTTCAGAGTAGCAGCCGTGTTAGTCTGTATCCGCAAAAAAAACAGGAGTACTTGTGGCACCTTAAAGACTAACAAATTTATTTAAGCATGAGCTTTCGTGAGCTACAGCTCCGAAGAAGTGTGACACAGCTCACGAAAGTTCATGCTTAAATAAATTTGTTAGTCTTTAAGGTGCCACAAGTACTCCTGTTTTTTTTACATGCAACAAAGAAAACACAGCCTGGGTAAGAAAGGGGGTTTGATTTCCAGGCGTAGAAAAACAGTCAGCAAGGAATGATAGGTATTTTTAAATACCTGGGGACTGGGCTTCCACATAAAGATGAAGCAAAGTGACAAGAGACAGGAAATCAAATGCGAATGCCGCCACTCAGACCATTATGTTAAAAAATCCCAGCTGTGCTATTTCAACCCAATCAACAATTCCATTAACCACCTGCCATTAAACATGTGGCAGGTCTGTGGATACTAATGATAGAGGCAACACTTGCACTAGGCTGCCAGCCAAGCCCATCTTTTAGCACATGGTTTACAGACAAGTAATGCACCCCAGAAAACACAGAGATCTGTATTGAAAGGGCTTAGCTGCTCTTGGCACATCTTATGCAAAAGAGGGGAAAATTAAGGTTCCTCCTGGCTCAGGGATGCAGTGTTACCTAGTAGTTAGAACGAAGGAGTCTTTGCTCTGGGAAGGAGTGCTACAGAGTGGTCAGAGCAGAGGGCAGTAAGGCAGCACTGCTGGGCCCTACTCTCCAGAGCTCTTTCAGACTTTTAGAATCTCCCTGTGGAATCTTTCCGGGGGCAAGATCTGTGCCAAAGTCACTCCAGCTGTAAATCGAGAATCCTACTGCTTACAAACCCGGAGGACTGGTGTGAGGATTAATGAATGCAATGGAGAATCACGGTCGGGGACCAGCCAGGTGAATACACAACAAATCAAAATGTATTTTTAAAACAGCATGTAGTTCCAATAAACTATTCATGAATTTACAGTAGGACTCCTATTTTATGAACTAATTAGGGGGTTAATAAAATTGAACATAGCAAAACTACAGTCATTCAGTGACAGTACATAATAAATGGTGACAGATGTCTACAGTACAGTGTGCCTGATATTTTTTGGTTTGAGAGAACCGCATCTTTTCTTTGGTTCATATAAGAAGTCATTCATAAGATAAATGTTCATAAAATCAGGGTACTATTGTATTTGTCAAATTATCAGCCCAGCTTTATAACTGGATGGGGGATAATAATAAACATCAAATAGCTTATTTGAAAGTTATTGTGGAATCTACCAAAACATTATTCAGTGATTTATTTGATCAGTTGTAGTTTTCTGTGCATGTTTTGGATATGACCAAGCTCTTTAGAGCTTGCAAAACACAATTTCTAAGCAATTTAGGATAAGGAAAATATATAGGTAATCAAATCTCAGGCTTCAGGCTTGATCACTCTAGGAGTCAGGAAGGAATTCTGCCTCCCACCTTAGAGCATTTCACACTTGACTAGGTGCTTCATGGTGATACTTTGCCTTTCTTTGAACCATCTAGTATGAATCACCCGTGGAGACTACACTGGCTTCGATGAACCAAGACCCAGATCCATAAAGGTATTTAAGGGTCTAACTTTCATTTGTTTATTTCAGTGGAAGTTAGGAGCCTAAATACCTTTGTGGCTCTGGGGCCAAGTGTTGGATTCATAGATTAGAAAGCCTGGAGGGACCGTTGTGATCATCTACTCTGAGCTCCTGTATAACGGGCCATAATACTTCCCTCATTTGATATGTGAACTCTTGTGACCAAGATCTTCAAAAGTGAACAGTAATTTTGGATGCCTTATGTGAGAACCTTACAAAGTTTGGATTGCAGGGGAGCTCAGTGCTTTCTAAAATGTAGAGCCTGTTAAGATGTCTCAAATTAGGCACCTAAAGTCACTAGCCACTTTTGAAAACCTTTGGCCTATACTCATAAATGACATATCTGCCTATGCATAACTGTAGAAAGGATTAATGATATTTGGAAGTATTTGCTATATGTTCAATGTGGCTATTTTAGATGATGTGGGAAATAGAATCAGTGAAAGTTAATTTATCGTGATTATTTCTAGCAAGAGGCAGTGCTCATCTGAAAAGTCCAACTGGGAGCGCATAAAGATTTTAATGGGAATAAGCGTCCAGCCACTTTTGCACCAAAACAAACACCTACAGTATCAAATGTCCCTTCCTAGCTGAGCTTTGTTAAAGAATCCCATGGGCTGAGATAAACGCTCACAAAAAATGAGACTATCTGTCCAGAGACAAATCAGTTGGACATGCCTTTTTATTTTTGTAGCAGCTTATTGCAGGCTGTCCCATAAATTGTGCAACTCATTTCCTGTAACAGATCTATTGTCACCCTTTGGAAAGGGGAAGGAACATAATGTAGGAAAACTGGTTACAGGAGTCATACAACAGATCTGCTTTTGATCATCCAGGTTAGATACACGTAGGTTGCATGAAATCCTTAATAACTATGCTCCTTATTGTAACCTGATGCTGGATAAACATCACAGCATGCTCCCTAATAGAGAAAAATCTGCTTATCCTGCAGTCTATGCAAAACCCTGAAGTGTCAAACATGTAACAGTTCTTTTGTAAATGGCTTCCCTCTTCATTTGTCTGCCAGTGTCCCTCAGCTGTTTTGAAAAAAACCCTGTTTTTAAAATGTGACCTGAGTGTCCTAGTCTATGGAAACTCATGTTATCCAGTTCTCTGCAGAGCCAAACTTGACTGGCCTCTCAAGATAATGAGTGCACAGTATGGGCTTGTCTACACACAGAAGTTGTATTGCTTTAGCTATACTAGTGCAGTTAAAAGAGTACAGCCTCCCCTTGTGTGGATGCAGTTTTAGACCAGTATAGTTTTGGGAAAGGGAAGACGCTATACTGCTCTAAGACAACTTTGTACTGATAGAACTGTGTCCCCTCCAGGTTGTACCACTATAACTATTTCAATTAAAAAAAATTCACCCCACCTTTACCAAAATAGTTACACTGATTGAGAAATTGCATGGAGAATGCCTGAAAGATACTTTTATGGGGGTTTATTTAGAGCAAATAGTCTATGTCATGTGCTATTCCCTCTGGTTTCTTTCTACAACATCTGTAATTTTGATAGGCTAATTGAAATGTTAAATTCTGCTCTGGTGGCTCAGATATTTGTGCTGGTATCTTTAACTCCCAGTCTGGATACTACTCCAGAAAAGCCATCTCAGCACAGGCACAAAGCACCTAAGCTGTTACCCCTAGTCCTCTGCTGGTTATATCAGTGACCAGAAGATTGCACTCCTTTTGGAAAATGTGAATGTGATCATCTCTTGCGCATAGCTACCAGCGTTTTAACGAAAGAAAGCAAACTCAACCAAGTGATGTGCATATGGATTTACCAATTAACAAAGTGAAGCAGTAAGTTCTATTGCTCTATGGTACAGATTCTGCTAATGGTAGGAAAAGCTCCCTAGATACAGATCACAGTAAAACCCTACACATATGCTAAGCACTAGTGTTAAGATAGGGATGGAAAGACTGCTGAAAGCAACAACTCTGAATACCTATTCCTGTCAGATTGCAAGCGTTTCATTTAAAACCTTATCGTTGATGCAGTTTGATCGGTGTCATTTCTTTTGTCTTTGTTTCCTTTGTAATTCTCAGAGTAATAGAGTAATTTAATGTGATGTGTCCTTTGTGATTCATTAGCAGACTTTTCAACAGTAAAAAGCAGATAAAGACACATGATCTGCCTTCTCCCCCAGATAGTCTTGTGGAAGCCCCACTTCCAATCCACATCCCAATGCTTTACACTGTGTTCACTCCCACCCTGGAGCACCCAGTCAGACAACACCTGCAGCCGGTTGTGCCTTCAATAGCTTTGAAAACTAAACATTCGGTCAAAGCTAGTATTTGTCATCAAGCTGTAAATAATCCCTGCCCGATAAGAGCAGAAAATTATAAAGGAAACTCCAAATTTAAAGACAGTATCTAGCTAGCAAGACACTAGAGTGCTGTCTGCAACCTGCTACCAAGCATTGCTCTGATCCAGTTGTCTTGACTCCAGCAAAATTATTGATTTCAATTAGGAGCTTTGCCAGTACAGAAATGCTGGATTGGGCCTGGTGCCCTGTACCAAAGTAATCTGGTGAAAGACAAGCTCTAAGCAAGAATTTTAACATAGGTCAGAGAGAAGAGACCCTCAAGAAGGAACTAAGGTAAGTGGTCCTCATTTATATGATGAAAGGGTTTAGTGGTTTGGGGGAACAGGAATTACAGGAGGTCCCTAATCAATACACTTGAACTGGAGGCTCAGACTTACCTACCTTGAAGGAGATGCTAGGTATAGCTGGGGACAGGTAGTGAGGTCCTTTCTACTGCAGGTAGGAAACTTGCTGCAGGCTCCAGTCTGGGAGCAGAGTGCAGCTGAACTGCTCCTCTTAGGCAGATGTGGCTACAGGTGTCTCCTTTTAAGACTAGATGGGCTAGAGAGGGCTTTCTGAGGCTTGCCTGCAATAGAAGGAAGTTATGAAACCCTCTTTTGAGGGAGGAGGGGAGGTGATGGTTTGGGAGAGGGTTTTTTTGGGGTGCTTGTGAAAGGATGAACCACCAGAGGAGCTGACTACAGCACCTCTATGGACACAGGGCTTGAGAACTCATTCTGGAAGCATGCTGGGAAGACGTTTCAATCTCTTGCAAGTGACTAGACATTGGGGTGTTGTGGATTTCTAGTAGCCCTGGGAAGCATTAAAGGTGACCTCAGTCTTAAAAGGCTAGCTGGACTTTGGGGCATTCTAGATGTTTTGTAATGGGGATTATGTGTCTGCTATTTGCTGGACTGGGGCAGGCACGTCCAGGCCCCCTCAAACCTAAGGGCTTTCCCTCCCAATTAACAGGGACAAACCACTAAGCCCAGGGCACAATTGCTTACATGAGACAAGGAAGGAGAAAACAGGAACAGGAGTGAGGTCACAGGTTAAAAATGAGGGCTCCAGAGGACACTGTGCAGAGAACCCTCAGCAATGCCTACCGCTCCTCAGAGGCATCTAAGGAGTCAGTGGACACTGCCCGGAGACACGACTGGACACGGGACTGGAAATAAGCCCCAAATTGCAGAGCACCCGCCCCTCCCGCAGTGATAGATAGCTGCCTTGGCCTTTGCCAGGAGGAGACGGACAAGGTTGTCCTGTGACAAGGTGGGGCCCTGGATGGGGTGTCCATAAATCAGCACGTGGGGAAAAGTGCAGCCAGAACCTCAGGAAGAGGTTCGGGAGGAGCTGTAACCTGATGCTCTACATGGATGTGCGCTAGGGTCTCCCTCTCACTGCAGAAGGGACAAGTGTCAGGGGAATTTGTGAACCATGCCACATACACGCCTGTGCTCATGGTTCCACGGAAGAGCCGCCAATATCCCTGGTGGGCCCAGAATATAGTCTGGCCCACTGGAGATCCTCACCCTTCCCATGCAGCAACAGGTCCTGCCACACAGTGTGGGACACAAGGGCAAGGAAGCGGATGCTATGAGGCGCGAGTGTGTACAGATGTGCTGTGGATGCAGTTTGGAGCCAGACCGGCTGGACATCATTCAGTTGGCTGAGGTGGTTCAGGGAGGCTCTAGGGGCAGAGGCCCAATGACACATTATGGAAGGGGAGGGGTGGGAGCCCCCTCCCACAGGACTGGCTCAAGGAAAGCAAGAGAAGCAGGAGACCAGGCTGCCCTCACCTCCCGAAGCACATGACAGGGGACACTCAGGGTGGGAAGCCCCATGCACTGGCCAAGTGCTGCAGCATGCACCCAGCCCTTCTGAGTGTAGTCCAGGTGGTCTCTGATTCTGGCGGCCCCAGCCAGGCCCATCCTCCAGCACACCAAGGGGGGACTCCACCACCTGCAGTCTAAGGCACATCAGTGGGTGCTGCCCAGTGTCTCTTTTTGAAGCACTTATGCCCAGGCCCTTGTATGACAGACTCTGGCCTCAATCTAGTTTGTGGGATTGCCCTAGTATAGCTTTCCAGCACAGTAATAGGCAGCAGTTTGCTTGCTATAATCAGCAAAGACCAGAAACCCACATTATGGCATTAATCCCCAAACCTGGAGACCCCAAATGATTTTATTTCTCCCCTGATATTACATTTCAGTCACCTTTACAGTACTGATATACACCAATTAACAAAGGCATAGAAACATGAAACAAAAAATCATAGAGAGCTTTCCTCCTCTCACTGTTGCCCATCGCCAGCAGGGGCCAGACTCATGGATTTACACCCATATGAATGGGTTGATACTTTCAGTCCTCACGTAACAGGATGTGTTCTGCTCTCAGTCAAAGCGAATGGACTGCCCTTCGTAGGAAAGAGCAAGTCACTCAGAAAAGCACGGCTATTCTAGAGGCCTAGCTGGTGGGAGCCCTCACACTGAGGTCCCATTCTTCACTGGACAAACACTCTCAGGGCACACACTTTAGATGTCCATGTCAAATTGAGCTTCCTCACCTATTGAAAAGAAATGACAAAAATGCAGGTGAGTACTTGATGAAGTCTTATATTAAATATCAAACACTACATGGATGAGCATAGAAGTTTGGATGTGGCAGTGAAGATTGGGGAAACTCTCAGCCTGCTATGTACAGGAATTGAGTTTTCCTGGAAAACTGCTGAGAGAGATGGCGGCTTGCTCTGGTGTTAGGGGGAAAATCATTCCTCTTTGGTCTGATGTTCTGCTCTCCTTCTATACAAAGAACATCTACTCTGCCAGCAGGCATTCTGCCAATGTAGAGCGCACAGAGCCTCAGAGACGTGATGCATCTGGGGAGGATCTGAGAAGAGAAATCCGCCCATCATTTGGAACACTACTCAAAAAAAATCCACAACAACAGAAGTATTTTTTACCTTTTCCCTATGACACACTTCACCACGAATATGGGTTTCTGTTCGCAACAAGAGGCATATGTAATTTTTAGTCAGCACAGCATGATGAAATTACTGTTCCATGTATGATTGCTATTGTAGTTGCTGCTGTTGATAGGACGCCAGTGTAAGCCAGGATACTACTACTCAGCTGACCCATAAAAGATATCACCTCACCCACCCTGTCTGTAACATCCCGGGACCAGCATGGCCACAACACTGCAAGTTACATAAATGGTCAGCTCTGTTACACTCCTTATTGCCAGTGATGCAGAAGAAACTTTTCAGGTACCAAACTGAGCCAGAAGAGGAACAAATCTTACTTTGTCTTGTAGTTTGATCAATTTTGATAGTTGAAGCCAGGGAGTGAGACCGTGACCAAAAGTTACCAGCCAAATCTTGCTCAGTGGTCCGTGTGAGCTAAGTTAGGAAACTCAACCTACTTAGTTTTCAGTGGACACATGCCCACATCACAAAACTGACAGTGCAATTTACAGTAATTGGTCCTTGAGACTAGACATCTCTGCAGAGAGATCAAGGACTGTATGGGCCACAAACTCAATTTCCCTTTCATCCCCATACCATTGTGGTGTAAGGAAGAAGCACATTAGCAAAGGATGTAACAGGCAAAGCTGGGCTGCACCTATTCTGTAGACAGAAGATTCACTTTCCAGGGCAGTTAATCCAGCAGTATGTTTCACCACTGCTAAATTAATATGAATGAGACAGAGGGAGAGAAAGATGGAACCACACGTGATAGATGTTAATGCATTACTGGAAGATGCTCATGCTACAGTGATGCGGTTGGTATAAGAACAATGTCTAACCCCAGAGATATCTTGATTTAGCCTGTATCCACAATCCACACACAGCATCAATTCCTCCTTAGTTGTTATAATAATATTCTGGCTCCAGCCTGGGTGTGCTCTTGTGTATTTTCCAAGGAAAAAAGATGAAGCATGCAGTTATTTTCAGGCTTTGCCATGGAGTGCCACTCACCTATGCCCACCTTCTCCAAGTAATTGTGGACATGGTTGTTTTCAATCTTCAACTCCTCCACATTTGGACTGGTAACACCTGGAATGTCTGGAAGGTCACACGGTGAGGTTTTGGCAACTGGGGAATTGCGGCATTCCATCAAAAACTTCCGGTCATAAATAATTCTTGTACCTAGAGGGAAAAAATGTGAAATACTGTCAGCTTTTAGCATATCTCAAAGTGCTTTACAAGGAAAGCAAATATCATTAGCCCTAACTTACATAAAACTGAGCCACAGAGAGTCCAGTAGCAGAGCTGGGAACAGAATGCAGGACCCAGGCCAGTGCTCAACCTACTAGGACACACTGCATCCCAGTCAACACCTAGTTACAAAATCTACATGAAAATAAAATTTAGGCTCCTGCAAAACTACGAAAAAATCAGTCAAATTAAGATTTAAACTGCTTCTGTTAGTCTCATCCCATCTCCCTTATGGTTGCAGTACATCAATTTCACACGCTTTTCTGAGATTACCTACAATTCTGAAAGAACACATGTTTAAGCAGATAGACCAGGAAATTTGTAGTGGAAATTGCCTCTCTTTTTTTAAGTCAGATTTTTAGTGTTATTACAGCAGAGTTTTCTGCATGGAGGTATTACCTTTATGTGCTCTGGACTGGCTGTCCAGCTCAGAAAACTTACTTTACATTTGTTAGGATCACGTAACTAAAATCAATAAATGACTCCCATTTTATTTGCTGTTTATTCTAGTGGTGAATGGGACCCGACCCTATTGTTGCTGGTTTGTTAGAGAAGAATAAAATTACATCTTTATTAAAGGGCAGAATGCAAACCTTGAGGTGACGGGAGAGTTAAGGTTCCCTGCGGGGATTTAAAAGGAACATTGAGTAGGCTGAGCAGCCCATTCCCCTACCAAGGCATCTGATGTTGGAAAAATATCAAACCAGAGTAAAAAGATCCCTCCAAAGATACAACATCCATAATATAGAAAGAACTCAAAAGACCATGCCAAGGAAAGGCTGTAACATCTCATTTCAGGATTGGACATTTAATACATTACCCTCATCCAACCAAACAGGACAAAGGAATCCCCTCCCTCCCTCTCGCCCCCATGTTCTCAGCTGACTGTATGCGTGTGGACAAGAAGAAATCAGAGATAACATCTCCCCTGGAATGCTAGGCACACTCGTATATTCCATAGCATGGCTGTAAAGTCATGTAACTAGATATTAAATTTTGAGGAAATTATGCTAATAATTTTCCAAGACACTGGAACCTTTTCAAAAATGAAAATAATTGTGACTAGTTTCTACAGATCAAAGAAGTAGAATTAAACTAGCAATTTCTCCAATTCAGATCTATGCTCCAGCACAAGTGCAGTTAATCAAGATTTGGGTAAAGAAACAACCCTAGCCTGCAGTTATAGCCTTTGGTAGCTGGAAGACTTACAAAGTAAGGACAGGGTTCCTAGAACTGCAGTTAGCATACTAGGTATTAGGAGTACATTTCATAACAGGCTTGCAAGAACTGCACATTCCTGGTTTACATTCATTCCGGCAGAGGCACATGCCTTGCGCTATTACTTATGAAACTAAATAACCTTTATACCCTGCTCTGACTTGTTACAACAGTTGTCAACATAAGGGGATGGATGGATGGATGGATGTTCAAGGTTTATAAAGGCCCCTTCCACCCGGAGAAACATGCAAATCTGATCAGTTTAAAAAATCTGTTTCAATTCACGCTATTATAAGAACCATTTGGTGAAACAATCTGTATCAGCTTCTGCAAAGCAAGCTTTACTCCCTGTCCCAAGACAGCTGATTCATGGCTTTGTCCCTCATTTCCAACAGAGCCCCAGCCATGCACAGGGGGTTCTGCGTAGCAGAAGCTGCTTTCTTCTAGAAGCTTCTGGTTGGTCTTCCTCTCTATGAGGGTTTTGTACTGGCATCCAAGAGGTAGTATCTGAGCACATTCCTGCACTGTGTAGTTGGAGGAGGGACATCTGGTCCTTGCTGTTAATGTTCCCATCAAAACTAAGTTCGTTAGAAGTATGAAGTGTACCAGTAATAGCTGTGATACTTTGATCAAAGATTGTGGGAGACAGGAGGAACAAAGAAAGCTCCTTGAAACCCTAGCAAACTTAAACTAGTGCACTACAGACTCCTAATTAAGAGAGGTTTTTTTTCCAGAATTTGGCTCCTGACCCACCAGTTTCCTTCTTAAGGACACTGCTATAACTCTTGGAAGCAATGCACAAGTTACTAAATCCTAGAAAATGTTAACAAGTTTCTGGCTCAGCAGTTATTGTCTTCAAAAGTTTAATGGCTCTAACCAGTTAACTGTATGGTCCCTGGGCCCAACCTCACATTCCCTGTGTGCCCCAGGCTCCCACTCACTCCTGGGGGGATGTCAGGTGAACAAGGAATGCTCAGGCCCTTACAGTGACAACCTGCTGCAGCTTCCCAGCTGCTGAACTCATTAAAAAGCCATGCATGATTTCAGCTGCTGCCTTTGGTTTATTTTAGGGGCCATTCAGCATTCTAGCTGCATGGCCAAGCAAACTTTATTCTTCCAACTGCCTTCTGGTTAGGATGGATAAGGTAACCAGCATCCCCCCCCAGCCACAAAAACTGTATGATATGATGTGGGTGACCAGATAGCAACTGTGACAAAATGGGACAGAGGGCGGGGGGAAATAGGCATCTATATAAGAAAAAGTCCCAAAAAACAGGACATCTGGTCACCCTAGGTGTGGGTATATTGAGCTGGAAGCATACAGCACAGAGAAGCCTTCCCAACCCAGAGCACTACACACTTCCCATAAACTGCAGAAACGTTCTTCTCACTGGAAAATCCCTCTGCCAGCAATCAGAGTGCTACACAAAACCACCCACTCTCCACTGCTCCTTTCAACCCTCGGACAATAACATTCTACATGATGTGTGTTTACATCAAGGAACTGAGCACCTAAAGCTGAGCTGGCGAAGGCTCCCAATCAATTAGCTCATGTGGACTGTACTTAGAGAAGGACAATACCCATGTGCCTTGGAGGGTCAGACAAGGATCCAGGACAAGCCCTGAGTGCAATATTAAAGAGAACAGGCTCCGTAGGTTTAAAGGTCATGCCTGTTTCTGACCCACACCACTTCTTGGTGCTGAGCTCTGATTTAATTTTATTTATCTTTTTGTTCTGGACTGCTGCAAATGAAAACTTTTCACCTCCTGTGCTGCCAGGGGGTAGTGGGTCCTTTCCCCTGATCTGTGATCTCATTCTGTTGGGGCTCCTGGAGCACAGAAGGATCAGGTAACAATTCTGAGATGGTGCATCTGAATCCTGAGTTCATTTTGGTAGCACCAAGGCTAAGCTTGGACCCACAGTGAACCACAGTTCAAGGGGTTTAAATCTACTTCAGCAGCTGAATTTGACAGACCCAGGAATTATTCCAGCCCAATCTGAACATCTCTGCCTACATGTTCCTGCCAATGGAGGATCCTGGCCCAAAGAAGTGCTCAGATGTTCTCCCAGAGGGAACACTTCCATTCACTAAGTACATTCTGGGGGCTCACTAACTCCTTTGGATGACTGGAGGGTGTTTTCCTGATGCCACTGAAAATGGCAAGTTAGATAAAGGGAACTCCACTTCCAACAGCGTACGTGAGGGGATGCCGGCGGTGCATCTCAGGGTTGCAGCGCTCCCAGGGTCACTTAGGACACGTTAGTCAAGGAAGAGCTCATCTTTCTTAGACTCTATGCAGTGGAGACATCCTAAAGCCAGAACTGGGGGTCAAGTAGTATAGGAGAGCTAACTTGCACGTGTCCAATGACTGAAAAAGCAAATTATTGCCCTTTCTTTCTGCAGAATGGAATTTAGCCTATTGCCACAGAGCCTGCAGAAGTTGGTAGCTATGAAGAGTTTCCTAATCAGTGGCCTTAAATAAATCATTCAAAAGCTAAAAGCCCACTCATTCTGTAATAGCATTGACATGAGACAAGTGACTATTTCAGGAACACAAAATGGTCGAGCTCTCATATAGTTTTCTCTGAGAAATCACATTCCAGTATCATCCCATAATGACTCAACACGACTCCCTGGGGTTCATATCTGGATTTTTCCAATTCATTCATTTTCACCCAAGGTAAAGGAAGAAAACACGCACTGAGTTTGCTTGGAACTTATCAGAATCAGGCAGACCATAAATAGTCAAACCAATTTTAAATCTTAGGGTAATACTCTCCAAAAGCCATAGGGAACATATATGCCCTTCCAAACTTCCTCAGCACCAGACTACGGGTATGTCTGTCCTACAAGTGCTACAGAACTATAGCACAGCTATGTTGCTGCAGTGCAGACACTTGCTAAAGAGACAGAAGGGGTTTTTCTGTCACTGTAGTAAATCCACCCCCTCAAAAGAGGTAGCTAGGTTGATGGAAGAATTCTTCCTTCAACCTAGCAGTGTCTACACCAGTGCATAGGTTGGCTTAACTATGTCCCTCAGTCTGAGTGTCACTGCTAGTTCAACCTAAGTTTTAGGTGTAGACCAGGCCTCTGACACCAACTGAACTGAATTGTGATAATTTGCACCAATGGCCAGAACGGTTACTGGGGATTTCTGATTTTGGCACTAAATCCTGTTTGCCTCACATGCACACAGTTCCACTGAAATCAATGGAACTACTTGGGAGATTAAAGTGAAGAACATTTGGCTTTGTAAAATTAGTCATGGGTGTTCCATAGCATATTAAATTTGCTCCTTTATTCTGAATAGTGCAACTTGATGTATTGTTTACAATACTTCACAGTACACCTGTAAAGGGATGGTAATGTTTTATTAAAGATTTTCAATTAAACATTCCAAAGGAACAAGTATTTATGTAACACATGACTGCACTTGAGAACTGTCTCTGCTATTGAACAGTGCAATGGTCTTTTCATAATTATTGGGTTTATGGATCAGCACAAGGAAGATCAGAGAGACTGTACTATATTAAGAACTATTAGTAATTACTTCATTTAAGCTGGTCTACAGATCAGTACATTTAAAGTGAGGTTTGAAGGAATTTTATTTTAGACTATTGACAGTAGCCTTGGAAAAGTGAGATTAAAACTCCATTGTTAATAATTACAGGGGATCAGGCATGAGAACATAAACATATGGTAACTACCCAGCAGCAATAAAACGCACGTTAACAGATAACAAGCAGAACCAAAGTGCATTATTACATGGAGCTTTTTAAACTCACTCTACATTTTTCAATCCATAAAACAGGCACACATTAAAATATTAGTTATCTGGATTATCCAGATCACTGAGAAATTAAATAGAATTCTTGAAAATAAAGGATGCTACTAGTGACTAGATATTTTGAAAAATTTCCCCATCCCTTAGCTATTTTTTAAACATCTGTCCTATTAATTCTGGACTGATTATCTTTCAGCCTTTTTCTAAGTATTTAACTACTACTTCTAGTCAAAACAGTGTTTTCATTTAAGAATTTGTTCAGTTTTTTTGGCCTCTACTACATTCTTTACATCTCATTCATGATCCTCCATCAATGGAATGAAACATGGGTGAGTGACAACTGTAACTTATCACAGCATACGAACATATATTAAGAAATAATCAGTTGCTCCTATACGTGAGGCACAATTGTTGCAAGAGGCACCTAAGGTTTAAGAATTTCTATTGCTTGTGATCTCAGAGAACAAAACAGATACCTAGTACAAAAGACACTTCAGTTTCTTTGACCAAATGTTCTTAGACTAGCCTAATTGTTGGGTTTAAAAAAAAGAGAGAGAGAGAGAGAGAGAGACACGCCAATTTAAGCTTCAGGCTTCTGTCTTTTTTTTTTTTAAAACCACTACCGTTACATGCAACTTCTAAGGTCACTACCATGTAAGATTAATTAAAAAAAATCCTCCCACCTATTTAAGTTGTGCATTTGACAGCACTTGCAATATAGCCAATTTCACTGTTCTGGTGTTTATGTGGCTCTTTCATACAGCAGCAGGGGAAAAAGCCTTTTTTAAATGATGGAAAAGTGATTGCAAAACTACAGAGTGGCAGGGACTCAAGGAGTTGCAGTAGCTGGAAATACTTGCAACTCATTTGCAACATATGGTATTTCCCAGCGCAGTCACAGTCTCAGGCTAGTCTAAACAGACAAATTTATCAAGATAGAGTCAAGTGTGTAGACATACTACTGCTGAAACTGACTAGATTTCAACAAGCCCTTTAAAAGCCAAATCAGCAGAACAATTGTACAGTGTCCCAGGCGGTGCTTGAAGGCAGTTGTATATACTGTAGTTACAGGCTGAAATAACACTACAGCTGAAGGCTAGCGCACAGTGTAAGTCTTTTGAACTCCCAGTCTTTTTTAGATAAATAAATATGAACTCTGAAACAGCAGCGTTAGCGCAGACTTCGGAGTTCGCCAGATTATTCCCCAGCCATTGCAAATAGGATGACCAGATGTCCCGATTTTGGGGGCTTTTCTTATATAGGCTCCTATTACCCCCCCCTCTCGATTTTTCACACTTGCTGTCTGGTCACCCTAACTGCCAATGACCCCGAGGCTGCCCATGGGGGCGGTGCGGTTGCAATGAGGAGAAATGCCCGCCCCGACCCCGCGCTGAGCAGCAGCAGCAGCTCCTGGGGAAACAAGCGGCGCGTGGGCACGAGAACAGCGACCCGCTGCGCGCGGGTTTCCCTGGGGACGCAGCAATGTCCGGGCACCGCAGACAGCCCGGCAGCCTCCCCCCCCGACCTCCGCCCCCGGCCCGGCCGCTCACCGCCCGGCGTGGTCCCGAACACCGTGCCCCCGGGCGTGGTGCTGTAGTCGCCGGGCGGCAGCGGGGCCCCGTCGGGCAGGCTGAGGCGCTTGGCGGGGATGGCCCGGCTCGGCGTGTGGCCCTGGCGGCAGCTCCCGGACATGGCGACTGGGGCTGCCCGCGCGCCCGCCGGCCCCCCGACCCGGAACCAGCCGGCGGGCCACGCCCCTTCCGCCCCGCGCGCGGCGCCACGGCCCGGGGAGCGGCGGCGGCGGCAGGGCGCAGGCGTGGCCGACCGCTGACCCCGCCCACTGCCCCGCCCCTTCTCCTGCTCCCCCAGGGCCTGACCCCTCCCTTCCCCATCCCACCGCCCCTCGCCCCTCCCCATGCCCCGCCCCTTCTGCTCCCCGCCCTCCCCAGGGCCTGACCCCTCCCGTCCCCATCCCCCTGCTCCCAGCTCCCCTCCCATGCACTGACCCCTCCTCATGCCCCACCTTCCCCATCCCACTGCTCCCAGCCCTCCCACTGCCCCCCACCTCCCTTCCCATGCACTGACCCATCCTCTCTCCCCCCATCCCACTCCTTCCACCAACCCCCTCCATGCACCCACCTCTCCCCATTGCTCACACTAACTCTCCCCACGTGCAAGAGGGATGTATAACAACCCTCTCCTACACTGTACACACAGTCCCCACTTCAAGGAGTTTTGTAACCCAGACTGACAAGGCAGACAAAGTGGGGGAAGGAAAGAAGTACCTTCAAACAATACGCTTAGGGAGCAACCCTCAGCATCCCTGTCATTCCCATGGCCACAGGCTGGGTTGGTGGCAGGGCGGTTCATGAAGTATTTCTGGGCACAGGTTCTCTGCCTGTCCCATACTGTGCTCCCATGCAACAAACAAAACGTGTTTTGGGACACACTTCCCAGCTAGCCATAAGGAACAGGAGGCAGTTGTGCCCCCCTGCCAAGTTCAGACTTGCTACCCAGCTTCTCCATGCAGCTAGGCTCTTCATGCCCCACTTGCCTCCTGAGAAGGCAGTCAGTGCAAGGGTGGCCCTCCTGGGTGGCCTTCAGCACCACTTGTGAAACTTGTGCAGTGACAGATTTCACAGCCTGCTTCTCCTTTGGGCGTCTGGCTAGTAATGAGGGTCACAAACGTGTGAACCTGCATTCGTGCTGAATGCTCACCTGTAGAGGTGACGGGAGAGAGAGGGGCTGAAACAAAGCATCACAAATGGCCCTTTCTGGGGTCTCTGGTTCAATATCAGGATCATATGGAGCCAAGCAAATGCCCCAACGAACAGAGGACAGCACCCGGATAACATACAAGAGATCTACTGTCTGTCTGCCTAGGCATTTTATACTGCACTCACCAACATGGTGTATGATTGCTCAGGTTTGAAGTCACTCTAAACATCTTTGATTCTAGAGATGGGCTTGCATCAAGGAAGAGCAGAGAGGTTATTTTACCTCTATATTTGGCACTGGTGTGACGGCTGCTGGGATACTGTGTCCAGTTCTGGTTCTCACAGTTCAAGACAGATGTTGATAATCGGAGAGGGTTCAGAGAAGAGCCATGAGAATGATTAAAGGATTAGAAAACCTGCCTTCTAGTGATAGACTCAAGGAGCTCCATCGATTTAGTTTTAACAAAGAGAAGGTTAAAGAGTGGCTTTATTATAGTCTATAAATACCTACATGGATTTAACCTGGGGAGGTTCTCTGTGTCTGTGTTCTCTGGCCTTTCCATTATGGTACCAGAGTGGGGAGAGTGGACAGGGAAAAAACTGAAACATTTAATGGAAAAATTTGAAAAAATATTTACAAAAAAAGAGAAAAAATGTTAATTTCCCACAGAAACAATTACTATTTTTTCTGCCCTCATTGTTCCTTTGCTGTGTCGGGAACCGTGTGTCTTATGGCCTGGATGGTAGCGCACATCCCTCTTGAGTGTTTACTATTAAAAGCTGATTCGATTGCTACAGCCAGTGCCTCCATGGTCTTTGCAGCTGAAGGATGGGAACTGGTGCTATGGGGATGTGCTTTACCTGCTGGGCAGGAGTTGTGTAAAATAATTAATTGTGCCATACATGGGTGGGGAATCCTATCAAGTGCTAAATTCAATAATAAAGAGGAATGCCTAGCTCTTAGGCAGTACTTTTCAGCAGTAGATCTCTAAGTGCTTTACAGAGCAGGTCAGTATCATCCCCATTTTACAGATGGGGAAGCTGAGGCACAGAGAAGTGAAGAGACTTGATGACTGTCACCCAGCAGACCGGTAGCAGATCCAGGAAAAGAATCAAGCTCTCCTGACTCCCAATCCAGTGCTCTAACGACTAGGCCACTAGGCCTCCCTCTTTTATATATATTTATTTGTAAGGCACCTGACATGGGAATGTTGTCTCGCGGTCCTCTGGTTTGATAATATGAACTCTCAGGGGAGGGGCTGTGTTTGTAAAGCACTGAATACATCTACAGTGCTGGATAAATGTTTTGTAATAATCATAACTATCAGAAGCCCAGGGTGTGTGAATTCAGCTTTAGTCTGATATGCAATCAATAAAAAGTTAAACAAACAGCAAGAGAGAGCTATGTTAAGCAAATTTAACCTTTGAATTGTGGTTTCTCTCTTGGATGCAGTTGGCAGCTGCTTGATTGGACTTGTCTCATTTTATAGTTGGCTTTTTGCATTTGATATATGTGTGTATGCATGTATGTTAGCATGTAGGCATGTTAGAGAGTGTGTGTATGCATGTGTGTTAGCATGTATTAGTCTGCAGGCATGTTACTATGTGTACATAGGTGGTCTTAGCATGTGTGTGAGCATGAGTACATGTGTGTGTGAGCATACTCATATTTGTGTTTTGGGTGGAACTGCATTATTGTTAAGAGTTTTGTCCATTACTATGTACAGATGTGCACACCTAAGCCCCAGCTAGATGCTGTGAGTAGCCATGTGTCAGGCTAGTTTTACTTGGTGGATAGGTATTTCCATGGATTAAAGCTTTCTTGGAGCCACCCAGGTGGCTAAGATGAGCAGCATTTGTCCCTTGGAGCAAAGTCACCCATCTTTGTGGCGAGTCATTTGGCAGCACACCGTCTGCAAGACCACCCTGCCACTCCAATTCCAGTGCGGTCCATTCTCACCAAGCAGTGTTTCCATCTGCATGCCCCCTGCTGGGCTGCTGGCACTTTAGCAGGCTGATGAAAGGTTGGCCACATGTTTGCATTAATGCAAACGAGGTAATTTGTTAAATCCATGGGACACAGTTGGCCTGGCACCCTATTACAACTCTCCCTGCTGGCTTTGTGGAAGGCAGCTGTGGGGTACAAATGCTGTTAGGAAATATGGAGATGAAGATGCCCAAATGATAGGCTGACCTAGGACAGGGGAAAGGTGTCAGCTACTGTCTGTCACCCTTGGAAAGGGCTTTGCATTTGTGTCCTGACTGAGATTGTTTTAAAGGGAATGTACATAAATATCAGTAGATGCTGTCCTAAAGCATTTACCAAAAAACTGTAATAGGCAACCTGACCTACAGAATAAATCTGGAAAGAAAAGTTCTTTCTTTCTTTGGCTTTGTCTACACTACAAAGTTGTGCAGCTTTATTTAGATCAATATAGCTAAAGCAGTACAAGCCTCTCCTTTGCACATAGTTGTGTTGGTATATTTATACTTGTAGAGGTAATTCTGTACAAGTAGTGGAATAACTATACTGGTACAGGTTTCAGAGAGGTAGCCATGTTAGTCTGTATCAGCAAAAAGAACAAGGAGTGCTTGTGGCACCTTAGAAACTAACAAATTTATTTGGGCATAAGCTTTTGTGGCTAAAACCACTTTTGTGGGCTAAAACAAAAGCTTACAGGCCAAAGAGCCTACAGGCTAAGGGCTTGATCCTGCAACCCGCTGCTCATTTTGGGCTGATGCACGGTTGCCCTGTAGCTTGCTGAATCATCTAAACCAATGGAAAGTGGGTGTAACTGCCACCTAAGGAGAATGGCAGCATTTTACCTCACTCTGAACTGCTGGCAATGGCTGCAGGGGTGATTCAGGCCCTTTGGGTGACATTCACCCCTGTGCAGAGGCCAGCGCACAGTCCAGGCACCACTTCAGCCCTCCTTGGAAGACTTTTGGGGGATTTCAGTGTTCTATAGGCCTTGCACAGAGTGATTGTTTTGTTGTTTGCAATGGGACTGCCATGGGAACCTGGGGATCTTCTTCACTTTGCATCTGCAATGGCTCAGCACGGCCCACTTCCCTTTGTATGGTGCAAGAGTGCCCCCAACTGACCACGCAGCCCCATGTCCTCTGCACACTCACCTTGTGCACCACAAAGGGAAAGAACAAATATTAAATACACGAACCTCTTCCTCTGCAGATGCGAATACCTACCGCCACCTCAGTGCCTGTGAAATGCCATGACCAGACCAGGCAGCTTCAGAAAGCCCCCGTCTTCCCCTTCACACCTGAGTAGCTGGGCTTGGTGCAGAGACACAGAGCCTGCTTGCTGTCACCAGTGCTGCTCCAGGGAGTAAGCTAGGGGAGGGAGGGAGGACACTATTATTCCTGGAGAGGCTTTCCTTTTTTAACCTCCCTCTCACACATCAGCTGAGTGTCATTCTGTGCTCTGAAACTGTTCCACTCTGCAGAACGGACAAGAGATGGTGCTGGAGAGTCGGCAGGAGCATGTTCGAATCCAATGTCTCCCTCCAGCCGGGATTCTCTGGGTCAGAACTCCAGCTGGCATAAATCAGCATAACTATCCAGAAGTCAATGGAACTCTGCTCATGGGCACCAGCCGGGGATCTGGCCCTTTGCCTCCATGGGATGGCATAGCATGCAGGAGTATCTGGAAATGAACTCGCCAGAAGGTGGCGTGTTTGATTACTATTTGTTTTACAACAGAACAGGCAGGCCCCATGTGAGATCAATGGCTCATTGTGCTATGCACATGGTAAGAAACAGACCAGACAGACGAAGTGGAGGAAGGAAGTATCATTATTCCCATATTACAGATAGGAAACCAAGGCACAGGGAGTTCAAGTGACTTGCTCACGGTCACAGAAAGTCTGTGACACAGTCAAGGACTGAATGCAGGTCTCCTGAGTCCCAGGCCATTGCCTTCTCCACAAGCCGGTCCTTCCCCTCTTGGGCAGCAGCTCATGCCCTGCTCCAAGTGGCCACTTCTCCTTCCTGAGAATGCATCTCCTCTCCCTGCCCAAAAACTCTGCTCATAATTCAGGTACACAACAGCCCACATGGCTACTGACTGCACCTGCAGCTCTCGTCGCCCAAGGAGCTCACTGCACGTTGCTCCATGGTGGCAGAGCTGCTGCTCTGAGCTGTGTTCCTGGGGGCCCGTAGGAGGGAATTCTGGCTGAGCCGGTCAGAATTCCACCTGCAGTCTCCCACTGCAGTTCAGCCCTTGTGCAGCCCAGCCTATGGCTGCAAACCTCAGCCTGCCCCATGGTTTATTTCCCATTCAGACCTGTCACGGATCGTTTCTGGGACAGATTTTCAGAAGAGCTCAGTGCTCACAGCTCCTATTTAGGCATCCAAATGAGTGCCGGGTGGTCAAGAAAGTGCTCAGCGGCCTGTGAACACTGGGAGCTGGAAGTCTTTTGAAAATCCAGCCCTGTCTGTATCGTGGGGGCTGATTTTACAGAAGTGCTGGGCCTTGACCTCCCCTCTCCAACGTTACTGGGGGTTGGGAGAGCTCACTGCCACTGACAATCTGCTCCTGTATGTATATATTTTTGTTCTGAGCAATACAAAGTGAGTCCTTTTAAAGTCATTCCTAGTTAAAGATTTGCAGACATTTGCTAGATCCTCTCTGTTCCTACCCAGAGATGAATAAGTAAAGAGCAAAAGATCACCCCCCTCACCTGAACCATGCGAGAATAGAACTGCCTCAGTTAGCAGATGTCCAGGAATAATTAGTCTTGTGTTTACACTGCGTAGACTAGCAGGGAGTTCGCAGGTGCCAGCAAGAGGATGAGCCTTCAAGCTGGTGTTCTCTTTGATTTTTTAAATGCTCCCTGTGGATTCTGAGCCCAGCCTCAAAGAAGCAGCTGTGGCTCCCACAAATCAATGAGCAGGGATGCTGGGAGAGGCAGGAAACAGAGCAGATTGGTCTGTTCTGTTCTATACAGGTACTCGTTCTGTGCTCATCACCATAGGATCTGAATGCCTTCCAGATGTGTATTAAGAGACAGGACTGTTCCTCTTCTGCTCTCACCAGGGAGAGAAGTGTGTGCAGGGAGTGTCCAGTTCTGGATTTCTTTTGTTTCTATCTACACACACAGGTTGCTAGGTATGTGCTAGAGATGGCAGCTCAAAGACGTGCCTTGCACTTGGCACGGAAAGAAGGAAGAGCTGGGATGGTCCTTAGTGCCTGAGGGATTTCATGCCATGGAGAGCTTTGAAGATAATGACCTTGAACTTGACTGCATGTTCTATGGGAAGCCAGTGTAGGGCGTGGAGGGCAGGTGTGATGTGCTCGTGGTAGCCAGTGCTGTTGAGGAGATGAGCTGCAGCACTCTGTCCCAGTACGTGCTCACATAGGCAGGTGGTCTCTGCTCTGTCTTTGCCAGGGAATTCTCTGTCAAGTGTTCAGTCTGCACAGTAACCTTCCCTTGGCCCCCGCAGGGGGAATCCCTCTGTGCAATTCTCAGTGCGGGAAGTAGTTGGATAAATCCAGGTCTCTGGATGCTGGCATGGATGATATTCTGGTACATGAACTTCTCAGCCTGTCACATGCCGCCTCTTTGGTCTCAGAGGCCTGAAGGAATTTGGGAGTGTACAGCGGGTGCTTAAAGGGCAACACAGGCCAGTAAGGAATGTGGGGTGGACTCTGTTCCATGGAACACCCTGGAAGAGGTGGGAATCTGCAGCGCTGATACTGGTGCTAGTTGGGCCCACTGATTCCATACACAGAAGTTCAAAATCCATTGAATTCTAGGGCCATGATTCGCTATTGCCTTAAACACTGTGCTATCATTTGCAGCAGTCCAGTGTGGATGTAAAATGCTATGAAATCAGATGTCTCCACTCCCACTGGGGGGAGCCTTTTACGCTCACATTGCACAGAGGCAAATGGTGACTTAAGAGTGATGAATCAGGCCCAAAGTCTGAAAAAACAAAACAATTTGATATAACCTCCCACCCCCAACCCCATCACTGCTACTGCAGGGGTCTGGCACCTTCCTCTTCTGAGGCATCTCATGCTTCCCACTGTGGGAGACAGGGTACTGGCTAGACAGACCTGGTCTGATCCCATCTGGCAATTCCTGTCTTCTTGTTATTTTGATATGGAATTGATCCTTTAGATGGAATAGGTTTTAAAAAGAATCTTGGAATGTCTTTTAGGTTTCTCCGCTTTGAAGCATAACAGCAATTTTCATTCCGATTACCAATTCAGTGCTAAGAGTCTTTACATAAAACAAGCCTATTGCATCAGCTGTGGGCCTGTGCAGTGCATCTGAAACAGGGAAATTCCACATGGGCCACTGGGAAACCATCTACTGTTTATTGCAGTGTTCTCTGTTTGCATTAGATCAAACATAGCAAACTCCTGATTTCATTAAACCTGTCGTGCGGTATGTAAACTACTCCTGTGCTGCCATGTGGCAGAAAACGCATAAGCCATTAAGAACCAGTCCTTTTGAAAGACAGAATACTGCAGAAGATAAGTGTACAGTACAGAGCTTCTGCCTGCCCTCAACTGTGAGGCTCGAGTCATGGCTAAGTAGAGAACAAATCTCACAGATGGCACTTCGGGCTCGACAGTCAGGCAGCAAGAAAAACAAGACCCTAGGTAGGAACACATCAATAGCTCTTTGTAAATACAGCTCATTGCTCAGAGGGGGGATTCCTGACCCCTATCCAGCATGGCACAGTCACATGTCATCGGCCAATTGTTAGACAATACTGCTGGAGACAGGCCTTATGGGCCAAACATTTATCATTATAGCTGTGTTCCAGGAGCACTCTGAAGCTCCAGCCAACACCAGGACCCTGTTGTGTGAGGTGCTGTATGAGCACATAGTGAGAGACAGTCCTTGCCCCAGAGCTTGCAGTCTAAACAGACAAAGGGTGAGAGGAAGGAGGAATTGTTATCCCCATTTTACAAATGGAGCACAGAAGCAGTAAGTGACTTGCCCGAGGTCACAAAGGCAACTTGGGGCCGAGCTGGGAATGGAACCCTCATCTCCCAAATCGCAGACCAGAAAATTGGCCACAAGCCAATCCTTCCTTTCTTTTTAAGTCATATGCTCAGGTAACATTGGCTTTGTTTTTATAATGGGAAGATAGGAATTGCTGTCCTTGAACAGATCAATGATCCATCTAATATGGTAGCTGTTACCAGATACTTCGCCAGAAGCAAAACCCAGTGCACTTGAACAACAGAACAATAAGGGGAATTCCTTCCTGACCCTACATGGTGACCAGTCTATTCTGTGAAACATGAGGATTGATCAACCCTTATAGCAGTCACTGGAGCTTTAGGTGCCATTCTTAACCATGTATGTGTCTAATCCTTTTTTAATCTTATTAAGATATTTAGTAATATCCTGTGTCAGTGAGTTCCACAGGTTAACTATGTACCATGCCTAAAGAAGCTTTTCCGCTTAGTGATCTAAACTTGTTGCATCTTAATTTCATCTAGTGCCCTCTGGTACTAGCATCAAGAATCACACTTTGCCCTTGTCTAGCACTTTTTGTCTAGGGCTATTAAGGTGTTTTGCAATTTACAGTGGAATTAATCCTTGACAACCACTCGTCTTGTGAAGTAGGTAAGTATCATCCCCTTTGTATAGATGGGGAAAACTGAAGCCAGAGAGGTGAAGTGCCTTGCTCAAGGTGACACAGAGATTTGGTCAGGGAGGCCAGGTTAAGAACCCAGGAGTCTCAGTCCTGTTCCATTGCTGCACAGTCCCGTGCGGCGAAGGGGAACAGAAGCAGCTGATTGGCTTTCTCTAGCCCATTCATTAACTCAGACATTTCTCTTCCCTTTTATTCTTTTCATTTCCAGACTCAATAATCCAAGTTTTTCATCCTGTTTTCCTTTCCCACAAACACTCCTCTCCCCATCAATTTTGCAGCCTGGCCCTGGGTTTTGTTTTACACAAATACTGTATCAGCACCCAACGATACTCCATCACAGTAGGCTAGGCTGTAATCACAGGAAATTATCTATGTGGGTGGGTTAATCAGCCATCTATTTCCATACAAGAGAAAGCAAGGCAAGGCTCTAACAAATTACCATTTACTTAGCTTTCTGCTTTTAATTAGACCACATTTGTCATTAGGAAATGATGCCAGTTTATATAAATTGACTCTACTTAATCCCAGCACCCCAGAATAAAAGGTTATAAAAGGTTCTGTCTCCCCCCCCCCCCCAGCCAAACAAGCATATTTCCTTGGGAGCATTAACACTCCACTGATTCCATAGGTTGGGATTAATGAGTATAAGGAACAAGAAATACTTGGGTGCCAAGCTTCATTTCCAAAGCTTTGATATGGAAGGAAAACACGGGTGCAAATGAAAATTAGCCAGTAATTAACAGATATACATTTAGCCTGATTCTGGCAACTAAACCTGCCAAATAATAAATTGTGAAGTGAAAGCTTCATCTTCTGCCATCTAACTGTCTCTTACAGTCCCAAATAATCCAGATAGACAATCAAAATGTGTATGCAGCTAAGCAAACTTTATATATGGGTCAGAGGTGCAAAGTACTTCACCTACATAAAGCTCAAGTAATCGGGTTTGAGGGAGGTGAAGTTTGGTGGGATCCCGGGGAGGCAAAGGCCATATGTAATGCCATGACAGATGTAATCAGTGTCCATTTTAAACAGGACACATTTATCAAATGGAATCACAAAGTACAGACCCAAATGCAGCTCCAGCGTTGTGTCTTGCTTATCAGGGACCACAGGCTGTTTGACACGCCATATAGCACAGAGACATCTAGTGGCTGAAGTATGTAACGCAAGCAAACCTACATACACTTGGTCTGGAACCCTGGTGGATTGAAATCCGCAAACAGTAAAGAAGTTGCCTTCTGGTGAGCTAATAAGAGCCATGCTGAGCTGGGTTCAGCGGGAAGTTACTTTCCCCTGGCGAAGCTGGTCTCAGTGGGAGGTCACTTTCCCCATGCCAAACTGATAGATGCTCAGCTGCTGTGATGAAGAGTGCAATATTAGATCATGAACGGAAGAGAATGGAGCTGCGCTAGGCATCTTTTGAAGGGGATATTAAACCAAGGTCACTAAAGATGCATTGGTTCTTTTCATAGAGGAAGGTGTTAATCTAGATCACTTAGTAAACAGGTCACAAGCAAACAATATGTATTTTAATATGGCTAAATGTAAGGTTATATATGCAGGAACAAAGACTGTAGGCCATACTTACAGGATGGGGGACTCCGCCTTGGGAAGTAACACTCTGAAAAAGACTTGGAGATCCTGGGGGGTAATCAGCTGAACACAAACTGCCAGAGCCATGCTGTGGCCAAAAGGGCTAATGTGATCCTTAGACTCATAAACAAGGGAATCTCAAGTAGGAGTTATATACCTCTGTATTTGGCACAGATCTGATGGCCACTGGAGTGCTGCATCCAGTTCTGGTGTCTACAATTCAGGAAGGATGTTGACAAATTGGAAGCGGTTCAGAGAAAAGCCAAGAGAATGATTGAAGGAGGATTGGAAAACATGTCTTATAGAGAGAGATCCAAAGAGCTTACAAAAGAGAAGGTTAAGGGGTGACTTGATCACAACCTGTCAGTGCCTGCATGGGGAACCGAAATCTGATAATAGAGGGCTCTTCAGTGCAGCAGACAAATGTATAACATGGTCCAATGGCTGGAAATTGAAGCGACCAGACTGAAAATAAGGTGCACATTATTTTTAACAGCGAGGATAATTAACCTTTGGGACAGCTTACCAGGAGCCGTGGTGAATTCTCCATCAGTGGATATTTTAAAATCAAGATGGGATGTTTTTCTAAAAGATCTGCTGTAATTCAAACGGGAAATATTTTGGGGAAGTTCTATGGCCTGGTTTATGTAGGTCAGACTGGATGATCACAATGGTCCCTTCTGGCCTAAAATCTGTGAATCTGGCCAAATTCAGCTCAGTTAATTGCAAGCCAGCACATGCTCCCTGCACGGTCAATTGGAGATCAGATTCTTCTTTACATCTTGCCCCAACCTATTGTGCAGTGTTGCTGTACACTGTTCACTAGTTACTGTGTTCCACCCCAGGTGGGGCTGCACTTCATTAATAAGAGAAGTGATGTTGGCATCCAGCTGTGAAGCACACTGGGGTTATTCTGGGTGCACGGCCCTAGGGAAATGTAAAATCTTATTATTTATGAGAGGATTTGGGATAAATACTCAGGACCTGGTGTGTTCAGAAGACCTCTCATGACCTAATGCAATGTGTGTCTATGGCCTGATTTAAGTAAGAGGTCTCTGCTATGAGAGACCGAGTTTGTGCCTTCAAATCATTTCAGGAACATTTTATAACTCCCTGACTGGAAGCTGAGCACAGTATAACGTGCTGCAATTCTTTGCACTCAGAAAAGCAGGCATCAGACCGGAGGCTAAGCTGGGCTGCTTCTGAAGAATCTGCCAGGGAACGCCCATTAAGGACATTGAGACAAGGGAACAGAACTCACAAGGTTCTGTGGACAGAAAGAGGTCGCGTCAGCAAATTACACCTCATGGGCTGTGGTTATTAGAGGCACAGGCACAAACAGGCCTAGTGTTATGTCCCTGCAGGCCACTTCTCTCTTGGTTCGATTGTTCTGAGAAGCCCCTTCATATTCTGCCTGGCCGCGGTAGTAAATCCCCCCCGTCAGTGCAGCGAGGTGTCTCCTTTGCACTCTCTAAGGCTCACACTATGTGGTCCTGTCACAGGGGATTCTGAATTAAGCAGCGTCAGATTGAAGGGGGCTGCATGGGAGTGATGCACGTTACTGGGAGAGCACACGAACACACAGGTGTCTTGCAGGGAGCTGCCCTTCCTAGGCAAACAGTGGCCTGGGGGGGACATGAGCCTACGAGACATGGTGCTCAAGAGCACATGGCCTCCTGCACTGACTGGGGACAGGCTGGGTCACTGTCGCCCGCTTCTGGGCCCTCGTCTCTGAAGTGCCGCGTGAGCTCTGGACAGCCATTCCCATGAGCTCTTCTAGAGCCCAGTTATGATGTTAGGCCTGTCAAAGGATCCCCCTGCCCTTTGTTCTCACCCAGAGGCAGTGAGGGAAGCTTTGCACTGTGCTGTCTGGCCTTCAGTCTCCATGGCTGTCAGGCTGGCACCTTCCCACCAGCACTAACATCCCCACATAGAATTGCAGCTGAAGGAGTGCTGCTAACCACTGCAGGGAGCCGTGACCCGGACCTCCTGGCGGAACCAGTCCTCATTCTGTGTCGGTAACGTAATGCAAACTTGCTGAATTGTGACCAGTTTTGGATTTTGCAATGAATTGTTTGCACCTCTCTTGTACATACCCACAGACCCTTGGGGAAGTCGAGACTGGCCGGGAGCAGCACTCTTTTATAATCAAGGGTTTAGCAGCAGATCTGGCTCCTTATTCAGGCAGACCAAACTATTAATGTATGTTAGCTGAGGTAGGGGAAGACACTTATGAACACTTTTGAAGGTGCTCTTAGAATGACTGACTGGATGGGTCTCATTTATCTGGAGCTCTTTAAGGTGAGTCTGGTGATGTGGCTGATTGCACCAGTCTTTTATGGAGACTTAAGCAATGTGCCACGCAACGGAATACTTCCTGCCTTGTTCTGGCTTTGCATTGCATCCGTTCCTTTCCTCTGCACCCCCGTTTCCCTAGAATATAAAATAACCAGGGTAACCATACCTTTCACTTAAACAAGAAACTCACCGGGATGCTTGATTATGAGGAAAATTAGCCCCTGGAAATGACAGGCTGAGAAGGCTGGAGGTATTGCAGCAATTTAGGTGAGGCAAGACGTCAGGCCTGATGAAGGAAATGACAAATGCTAAATGGAAACAGCTGCAGAGGCACTCACAATTAAGATGAGAGATGTAGCAAGCAAGGAAATTACATATCAATGCTCTGTATTCCTGAGCAGGCTGAGAAAATAGCAAGAGGGAAGGGAGAGAGGAGGAGAAAAAGTTCATCCGGAGGGATTTTGCCATGTCTGGAAACAGAACTGCTCACTGGAGCAGACTCTCATCATTTGTGTGCTACGCAGAAAAAAATCAGGAGCACCGGACTGGAATCAACAACAGACTGTTGGAAGGAAATTCATCTTCAGGCTTAGGTGGATATTGCTGTGCCAGGGGGGTCTGTGGGTTATGGGGATCATACATCTGAACTGGCAGAGAAAGGCACACAGGGAAATGAATCCAGCCCCAGGACAGAATTTCCTCTTCTGGGGATTCTCCTTGGAATGTTTGGGAAGCCCCTGTCACCACTGCCCGTGAGGGCAGGACAGTCACATGCAGCACTCTCGCACCGGCCTTTAAGATTCTTACTGATGCGTAGCCTCTGTTGAAGTGACTCTGAAGTCTTGCTCCCTAGCTCAGCCCGGCAGCACTCCTCTCACCCACCTGCCCGGGTGAGTCTCAGCGGTTTGGCAGGGAGAGGAGGGGTTGCACGTCTGTTCTTGTCGCTGTCACGGCCGGAGGTGCGGGGCGTGAAGGGGTTTGGTGCTTGGGCTCATACATTTGCATGACAATTTTGTAACTCTGCGACTACCCTGTCATATAGGACCAGGGCCCAGTAGTATTATCTGACAGTAGTGCCTAGAAGCCCCAGTGGATCTCCGTTGTGCTGGGCGGCTGCACAGACTCACACTGAGAAACAGCCGCTACCTGAAAGGGCTTACCTCTAAACAGACAAGACACAAAGGGCAGGAAGGAAAATGATTTGCCCAAGCTCACATTGCAGGTCAGTGGGCAGAATTAGAACCCACGTCTCCTGAGTCCCGGTGCAGCACCCTATCCACTAGACACCCCCTGGGCCTCTCATAAGCACTTTAGGGACATGGATGCTTTATGACTGAAATAGTCTCATGATGACTCCACCATCTCTCTCTTGCAGATTTCAAAGCCCATGCTGTAAGGTGAGGCATGATAAACCACTGTCTTGAGCTCCCTGGAACGCCTCCGCTGCCACGCTGCCCGGATGGAGCATCGGCCTTAACTCGTTTCCCTGTGACCGCCACTGTCTGAACTCTAACCAGGGCTCAGGAGGGAGATAACTTACTGGGATTGGGAATTGAGGCCGATGAGCCATGTGCATTTGTGTGTGTGCAGCTGCTCATCTGCTTTGCATGTGCATGGTCCAGTTGGCCATTTACACGGGCAATGGGTATTTAGCCCAGCTCGTGTGTGCAGATGCCAAACACGCACACAGTAATTGGAACAGGAGACAATTCTGCTCCCTCTCACCTGTAATGTAGCTGGTGTCCTGTAGCTGATCTGAAAAAAGACGCTTTAGGGAAAGACCCACCTTCCATTCTCTTTAAAAGGTTCAAACAACTCTTCGTCCCTTGGACTCTCAGCGGCATAAAGAGTCTGAGGGTATGTCTACACTACAAGAGTAGTTCGATTCAACTTAATTCGAATTTGTGGAATCGACCTTACGAAGTCGAATTTGTGTATCCACACTAAGGACACTAATTCGACTTTGTGAGTCCACACTAACGGGGCCTGCGTCGACTTTGGAAGCGGTGCAGTGTGGGAAGCTATCCCACAGTTCCCGCAGTCCCCACTGCCCATTGGAATGCTGGGTAGAGCCCCCAATGCCTGCTGGGGGAAAAAATGTTTCGAGGGTGCTTTTGGGTAACTGTCATCATTGAACCGTCAATCACGCCCTCCCTCCCTGAACGCGCCTGCGGGCAATCTGTTCGTGCACTTTTCTGGTCAGTGACAGCGCGGACGCCACAGCACTGCGAGCATGGAGCCCACTGCAGTTATGGCCGTTTTCACCTCCTCGCACCTTATCGTCCACCTCTTCCACAGTCAGCTGCTGAGAAATCGGGCTACTTTTCAATGGTGCTGCAAGCACTGGTGGACCATAGGGGACGTTTTACCAACATCAACGTCGGGTGGCCAGGCAAGGTTCATGACGTGCGTTTTTTCAGGAACGGTGGTCTGTTTAGACACCTGCAGGAAGGTAATTTCTTCCCGGACCAGAAAATAACTGTTGGGGATGTGCAGATGCCTATAGTGATCCTCGGGGACCCAGCCTACCCGCTAATGCCCTGGCTCATGAAGCCCTATACAGGCGCCTTGGACAGCGACAAGGAACTCTTCAAGTACAAGCGAGCAGCAAGACCTGTGACTGTTCAGTTTCTTTACAGAGAAGCTGAACCTGCCCCTGTTTCTTTACCCAGTTACTGTTGACTATCCTCTGCAGTTACATTCCCCGTTCACCCCGTTTCCTCCACTTCCAACACACGTGTAAAAATAAAATACATGTTCCATTGTTACTTAACAAAGGTTTCTTTATTAATGACTTTGCGTTAAAGGGTTGAAACTGGGACGCAGACTGTGCTGCGTAAGGTGTGCAGTGATGTAAAGACTGCCTCTAAACTCGAGGAATGACAGGCTCCTGCTCCTAGCGCGGTCCGCAGTGCCGGACTGGTTGTTTCAACGGAGCCTGCCATCCCTCCTTTTTGGGATTCTGTGTGCGGGGGCTATGTGACCTTGTGGCGGAGGAGGACGGATACAGATTCCTGTGCTGTGTGACTCTGTGGTCCAGGACAAGGACCGCTGCATAAGATCTGTAACCGCCCTCCCCCGCTACAAAGTCACGTTCCCCCCCCCACCCACACAGAACCTGGAAACCATCTCCCATACCGACCAGGGTGCCTACTGACTGCACTGTGTGTGTGACCTGCTGCTGATCCTGCCCCCGTGTCTGTACCCTGGTAAAGGTGACTGTCCTATGCAATTACCCACCCCCTTCCCCACCCCACCCCCTTCAAACACAGTCTTCTGTAAAAAACATGACGGAAACAGTAATTAACAGCAAAGTATTTTTAATAATTAACTAGACAGTTAGGGGATGAAACTGGGATTGGGGCTTGGGTGAGTCAGGAAGGGAAGGACTTCTCAAAATTTAGGGAATGGGAGCTTTTGGGTACTTGAGCACTCTGCTGGGGTGCAGTGACAGTTTTCACGGCCCCTGGCGCCCCTCCTTCTGGTTATTTTGGGTGAGGGGGCTTTGGGACTTTGTGGCGGGGGAGGGTGGTTGCAGATACACTGCAGGGGGGCTCTGTCCTCCTGCTTGCGGTCCTGCAGAACATCCACAAGGCGCCGGAGCGTGTCAAATTTTCCCTGGGCATTTCCTGTGTGGCTGGTCAGAACATCCAAGCTCGGACTGCTGTCCAGAGCGTCAACAGAGTGGTGCAGTGTGGGATAGCTCCTGGAGCTACTAAGGTCGATTTCCGTCCACACCTAGCCTAATTCGACATGGCCATGTCGAATTTAGCGCTACTCCCCTCGTCGGGGAGGAGTACAGAAGTCGAACTCAGGGCCGGCTCCAGACCCCAGCGCAACAAGCACGCGCGTGGGGCGGCACTTGCCGGCAGGGGCGGCAGATTGGGCCGGCAGACCTGCCACAGTCACGCCTGCGGGAGGTCCACCGGAGCCCCGGGACGACTGGACCTGCCACAGGCATGACTGCGGAGGAGGAGCTCCTCCCGCGGCTCGGCTGGACCTCCCGCAGGCGTCACTGCGGACGGTTCGCTGGTCGCGTGGGTCGGCTGGACCTCCTGCAGGCATGACTGCGGCAGCTCAACCGCAGCCGCCGGACCAGCGAACCGCCCGCAGCTGCGGGAGGTCCAGCCGAGCCGCGCGACTAGCGGACCCTCACCAGTCAAGCCCACGGGAGGTCCGCTGCTCCCGGGGCTCCGGGGCGCCTCCCGCGCATGACTGCTTGGGGCAGCGGAATATGTAGAGCCGCCCCTGGTCGAACTAAAGAGCCCTCTATGTCGAATTAAATAGCTTCGTGGTGTGGACGGGTGCACGGTTAATTCGAATCAACGCTGCTAAATTTGAATTAAAGTCCTAGTGTGGACCAGGCCTGAGCTGTAACTAACTTTGGGTATGTCTACCCTGCAGCTGGGAGGGTGCTTCTCAGCACAGGCAGACACAGGCTAGCTCTGCTCAAGCGAGCATGCTAAAAATAACAATGTGGCTGTGGCCACCTGCATATGTACTTGGGGGTCTGGGTGGGTTTTGTAGCTTCAGCTACCGCCCAGGCTGCTGTAGCCCACCACACTTCTATTTTTAGCACACTAGCCTGAGCAGAGCTAGCATGTGTAGTTCTACCTGTGCTGTAGCACGGTCCCAGCTGCAGTGTCGACATATCCCGAAAGGGGTTAATGCTGTGGTCGCAAAGCTCCGACTGTAAGGGTTCTCCAGTCCCTGCGTACCCTTGCCTCCATTTCTGATCCCAGCAGAGCACCTCCCCTATGCTCTGAGCAGGGGCGGCTCTAGCCATTTCGCCACCCCAAGCACGGTGGCATGCCACGGGAGGCGCTCTGCCGGTCGCCGGTCCCGCGCGGCTCCGGTGGACCTCCCGCAGGCGTGCCTGCGGATGCTCCACCGAAGCCGTGGGACCAGCCGACCCTCCACAGGCACACCTGCGGGAGGTCCACCAGAGCCGCGCGGGACCAGCGACCGGCAGAGCGCCTCCCGCGGCATGCCGCCCCAAGCACGCGCTTGGCGTGCTGGGGCCTGGAGCCGCCCCTGGCTCTGAATTAGGTGGGGCAACCCCCACAACTGTGCTTGAGGGACTGCATCTCCCCTATGCTCTGATATACCAACACAGCACCTCTTTGCTAAATAAATGTCACCTGGGCAACACAAAGCAGGCTAGCTAGAGCACGTAGACAAGGGAGAGATGCCTCTGAAATGCTGCACAGCACCCTTCCTTCTGAGCAGCGCCAGGACCCTCCTGAACACCTGAGAGCAATTTAAAGGGGTGAGTGTGTTTATAGATATATTTGGAGAGGCTATAAAGCTGAGGAACAGTGTTTAGTCCCTTTAATTATAGCACAGATGGTCCTATTCAAATCTGAGCCTGAAGAAATCCTCTTAGAGCTGGCAATCAGGAGAAGGCCAGATGGTTGACCTTCCCTCTCTGTGCAAGAAGGAGCTCGAGCTTTCATCGTCTCCCCAGGCTCGCTGCCTTCTCCCTAGACACCACATCTCCACCATCTCTCCCCACACTCCGCATTATTCAGCTGCTGGGCTTGTGTATCAGTGCTCAGCAAGTAGCAGCCTTTCCCTGCAAGCTGGGTTGTGAGCTCCGGGCTAGCCCCAGGGATGAGACATTAAAATAAATCCTACACTCCTATGTTACCCTGCCAGAGCGGTGGACAGGGGTGGGCTGTAGTGTGACTGCAAGCCAGCCCCAAGGTCCCCATTGGCTGTGCAAGTGGAAGTTTATGATTCCCATAGTTTGGAAATGGTGGGAGGAGACAGACCTGGGACCTGGTGTTTCACTTTGCAGGATGTAACTTCCACTGATTTTTTGGTCTAGCGGTCGGAGCACACACCCGGATGTCAGAACTCCTGAGTCCTAATCCCGGCTCCGACACAGACTCCTCTGCTATAACCTTTAGCAAGTCACGTAACCTCTCTGCCGCCCGTTCCCCCTCTATATCATGGAGATAATTCTAGTGACCTCATGGCCGAGCTGCAAAGATCCATTGATAGTCTACCCTCCACTGAGGCCATTGCGAGTTCAAAGAGCAGGTGCAGACCGGCTGTGCTGGTGATTCTGCGATGTGGAGTTCATGAATCCCCGGCGCAGCTGGGCATCAGCTCTGCTTCGGGAACATCCTCACTGCCTTGCTGCCTTTGTGGACCTGGAATGTAAAATACCACACTCAACCCTGGCACGGGTTTTTAGTTCTAGCCTTTACTAGGAAAAGTGGGGGTAGACCTCCGAATTCATTAACATTTCCAATGCATTAGTAATAGCATCGGATTAGTCTCGCTGCCCTGAAATTAGGAGATAAACTGGTACTGAGACCAGCTATAGGATTTGCTGTTTCCTGAGCCCACTTCCCCCATTGCACTGTGTGTGCTTAAACAGAGACATGTGCCAGAGGAAAAATATCAAGAGTGGTAAGAGAAGAGAGAAGCGCCTGAGAGCATCTACAATAAATTTGAGATTCTTCTGTGACTTTCTTTCTCGAAGTCTGTTCTTAAGACCCCCGGAGAAATTGCTTTTCATGCTCTTTACCTAGTTTTGCAAAATGCAACATGCCATTGGAAAGAGTGCACCCTGCAATACAGATGTGTACTAATGATAAAGATAGCAACCCTACCTTGCAGTGTACAGAGCCTTCCATCTAAGGATCGCAAAGCCCATTACAAACCCTGGCCCCCACCCTACAATCAGATTCATTAGTGCTTTGCAGGATCAGGGCTTTCAATTATAAGCTCTTTGGAACATGTTTATATATGTTTGGATAGTGCTTAGCAGGAATACAAGTAATAAATAGAACAAATAAATTAATTTAGATTCCTGGCACTCCTGTGAAGTAGGCCAAAATTGTCCCCATTTTACAGATAAGGAAGAAGAATAGTTAAGTGCCTTGTCCAAGTGAGTCAGTGCTTAGAACAGTACCCAGTTCTCCTGATCCGCAGTCCTGTGCATTAGGCCCAATACTTCTTCTCCCCACTCACATATGACAATCTGAACTCTATGGACCTTGCAACCTTTTCAAAAGCGGCTGATGACCCAAACCCAGTGTCATGCAACCTCTGAAAGAAACCGAAATAAAGCAAGGTGTAATAAAATCAACAGTCTCATTCCCAAAAATCCAGGACTCTCAACAGAGAGATTTTCTACTAAATACATACAGATTCTTTGCACAAGTCCTGACATGAAAACAAAATATGGAAAAGCTCTTCTCTTTTTAATGATCACTGCGAGGTCCTTAAAACAAAGGAAAAAGGTGCCAGTCTGAGACCAAGTGAGTGAGTTCTGCCCTAGGTGGCCCAAAGGAACAAAATCCGAAGCAACTGCTCTCCAGATTGGAAATAACTTCTCATGTTCTAAGTGTAAATTCCCTGTGTAATCCATTTCTATGTGCTGGAAATGTCACCCAAACACTTATTTATTCCTGTCAGACAGCAGCAGACATGGGGAAGATGCATTAAGCTGAAGAGAATTAGTTTGATGAGAGAAGGTTGGAAATTATGCAAATTCCGAATGAACCCATACGTTCAGCAATCAGGGAGCAGTTTTAATTGGCTTGGTGAGATTTTTCAGGCTTGATATATCTAAAAAATATTTAATGCACTGAATGCACCCTCTCAATGGACCAGGGAGGTGGATTCTGGAACATCATCAATGAGGATCCATCTTGATCCATGCTGCAAAGACTGAGCAATGAAAGTGAATACAGTGAGATGCGCAGTCTGTTGGCAAACTCGGTGGACTCAATTTTCTAACCTTACACTGGGCAAAATCTCCCCAGAATGCTGTAGCTTTTCTGTTTGTCACAGTCCATTCTGAGCATTCATCCCTGTGGGAATCTGCACTCTGGTCTGTCTCTTCAGCTCCTGGTGACCTGTCTCAGCTCCCCTTGTCTTACCCAGGGGCGGCTCTACCTTTTTGGCCGCCCCAAGCAGTCATGCGTGGGAGGCGCCCCGGAGCGGGCATGACTGCAGAGGGTCCGCTGGTCGCGCCGAGCCGCGGGACGAGCGCCCCCTCTGCAGTCATGCCTGAAGCAGCTCCGGTCGTCCCGGGGCTCCAGTGGACCTCCCGCAGGCATGACTGCGGCAGATCCGCCGGCCCAGCCTGCCGCCCTCCCCGGGAAAGGGCCGCCCCACGCGCGTGCTTGCCGCGCTGGGGTCTGGAGCCGGCCCTGGTCTTATCCCCGACTTTCTCTAACACTGAGCTCATGGAAGTGGAAGATCAAAACTTACAACTTCATTTTCCCAGGGTGTCTCTGAAGAACCTCCCAACTCTCTCCCCCATTGAGGATGATTCATGTGCCTCAGTCGATTTCAGGGCTCTCAGTGTAGCCAGAAAACAAGCTCCTGTATCCACTGAGAAGAATCACTGCTAGCAAGTGTGGTGGAAGGAAAGAGTTTTGAAGTCTCTGTTCGGATGGTCTTGTGTCTTACTGATGCAAGGAAAATGGTCCTCAGATATAATGATCCTCATCTGAAAGTAACTATTAACTGCCTTTGTTGTTGTTTATGGTCCCGCTTGAATGTGCCAGCTGAGGAGGGCCTGTGCTTTAGGGTAACGCAAAGGGTCATACTCCTGCAGCAAGGCGAGATAACATTAGCAAGATGGAGTCACTGCGGTGTGGGGTGTGAGTGTCTGATGTAAGAGATGCAATAATTGATTCCACTCTCTTGAAAAGTCCCCGAGTCACATATTGATTATTCTTTATTAACGTTAATTATTCTGTGTCATGCAATAGCGCTGTCCTGCTGTTGTCCATTTAGTGCAGAGAGTGAACTCCTGCGCTATCTGGACCAAAGGGTTCAGAAAGGGAGACGGGTGGTGGATACCTGCCTGCACTGCTGTTGTGCTGGGAATTTTCCACCCGGCCTTATTTATTTATTTTTCACAGTCCCCCTTCACTGTACACAAGAGCATTTTCTGCTTTTAACATTATACAACTAGCAGGGCTGGCTCTACTGTTTTTGCTGCCCTAAGCAGTGCGCCGAATTGCCGCTGTGAACGGCGGGGGCAGTCCATGTGCCCTTAGGGCAGCACATGTGTTTCCGCGGTGGCGGCAATTCAGTGGCAGCTTCTGTCTTCAGCTGGAAGACAGAAGCGGCGCTGCCGCGGGCAGCTGAACATAGAAGCTGCCACCGAATTGCCGCTGCCACAGAAACGCACGTGCCGCCCTAACGGCGCATGGACTGCCCCTGCCATCTGTGGCGGCAATTTGGCGCACTGCTTGGGGGCAAAAAAACACAGACTGCCGCCCCTTGCAGATTGCCGCCCCAAGCACCTGCTTGGAATGCTGGGGCCTGGAGCCAGCCCTGGCAACTAGCACAACTCTTAAAAGGAAATTAAAGCATCAGATGGAGCCGCCCTTTCCATCCGTCACCGCTTTGGCCTACAAGGACAGCTCACACTTCCAATTCATTTGTCTCATGACTCAGAGCAATCAAACTGAACTCAGCCCTTTCAGTGCCTTCAGGTAAGTGCTTGTCCTCAGTTACGCTATCTTGGAGTGGATCATTCTGTGTAGTTCCTGAGCTACTGTGGGTTGAGACTGGCTCCATTATACTCTGCACTGGAACACAGCTTGGTAACTAATACTTTTTCTTAGAGCAAATAGAAGTTTCTTGTCATTTTCCCCCACAGGATTCACATGGCCTTATGGAGCAACAGACAAGAGAATGATGTAGCCCAGGGTCTGAAATACTGTGGAGTCCATTCGAGTCAGTGTGAGCTGTAGAAGTTATTCTCACTCACAAGCCTCGGTTTGTGCACAGACTAGGGTGCCTCTGAAGATAATAAAAGAAGAGTAATTTCATTTGCATGCTTATTGTACCTTTCCCCCAAGTACCTCAAACCACATTGGAGACATTAATTAACAGAGCCTCACAACTACCCTTGGAGATAGGTATGTGTCATTATCCTCAGCTGACAAAGAAGTGAACAGAGCCGTTTATCTGACTTGCCCAAGTCATGCTGCCAGTTGCAGAGCCAGCAATAAAAAACAGGCATCTTGACTTCCAGTACCATACTCTAATGCTGTCTCTCAGAGCTGGGAATGGAACCCAGGCGGTACCTCGATATGTCTATACTCTGCACACTCCCACAGGGCAGGCAGCTCTGCCTGGGCACATCGAACCTGCAGCTGAGAGGTGTAATTCCCAGTGTGGGCTGATTCATATGGTCTAGCTCTGCTTGAGCTAGCACCTAAAAATAGCAGTGTGACTGCCGCAGCACAGTCTGCATCTGGGGCTAGCCCCCACCAGGTACGTACCCCAGAGGGTCAGGTATGGTGGCCACGCTGCTATTTTTAGGCACTAGCTCGAGTGGAGCTAGCATAGATGGCAGGTTATATACTTTTGTGGTGCCTGGGCTCCAGGAATATTCAGGGCTGGGGGCCCTTCTCCACCATATTTGGAGCTGGGTCTCTCCACCGGCCCTGCCTAGAGCAGGCCCTGGCTCCTGCGGGTCTCCCCCCACCCCGCCGCATCCCTGCCTGGAAGAAAGTGGCACATGCCTCTCCCTTGCCTGTTTGTGCTGCCAGAGTAGCACATTCCTATGCGGAGCCCCTCTCCCGGCAGCAACTGCTGTCTGCTGCCCCAGGGTCCTAGTGCCCCCATCCGCTAATGGCAGGGCAGGCTGCCCTTCTGCCCTAGCCCTGAGCCTCCCTAATGCCCCAAACCCCTCAGCCCCAACCCTCATCCCCCCCTCACCCATATCCTCTGCCCCAGCCCTGATCCCCCTCCTACACCCCAAACCCCTCATCCTCAGCCCCACAGCCCTCACCCCTGCACCCCCTCCTATCCCCGAACTCCCCTCCAGAGCATGTACCCCCTCCCCACACACCCCCTCCTGCCCTCAAACTCCCTCCCAAAGCCTGCACCCCCTCCCTTTGCACCCCCTCTCACCCCCAAACTCTATCCCAGAGCCTGCATCCCTCACCCCCTCCTGCACACCCACCCCCTGCCCCAGCCCAGAGCCTGCACCCAAACTCCATCCCAGAGCTTTCACCCTGCACTCCTCCTGCACCCTAATCCCCAGCCCAGGACCTGCACCCGACCTCCTCCCCTCACCCAACCCCCCTCACAGAGCCTTAGGCAGGTGGGGGTGTGTGTGGAGTTTGGGGGGATGGAATTGTGGGGGTGGGTTCTGGGCACCACCAAAATTTCTATAAACCTGCCACCCATGCTAGCACATGTACATCTACCTGAGCTGGGAAGCACCCTCCCAGCTGCTGTGTAAATGTAGCCTCTCTGTCTATACTCCACACACTCCCCCAGGGCAGCCAGCTCCCTCCCTCTGCTGATATGCATCTATATCTCACTCACTCCTTATTGGCCTGCACATAGTCAGTAGAGAGATTTGGGGCTTTTTTAAAGGAGGTCCACTGTGACAGGTTCCAACCAGGGTGCCACTTGGAACTGGGGTGCCACTGAGCCCACCTGACCCACCAGCCTGGGATCCCTTTCACACTGTGGTGCTGTGTTAAGTTGCCAAGTTCTCCAAGCCTGCTCTTTCACCTGCACACACACAGGTGGGGACACACCCTGCTGCAGCTTCACACAGATGCTGAGATCAGCTCTGCATGGGAAGGCTCAGCTAAGGCTCCTCCCAGTTGCTAAGACAACATCCCCCCACCCCCGGAGTGTAAACCCCAAATGATACCATCTTGCACTGCATACGGAACTGTACAGCGTAAGCTCATAAAATTCGCCCCCTCCCTTGATGCGGCGAGAGGTATGCACCAGCTTTCTGCCCTGAGTTATAATTTCCACACACTGGTTTTAGACAAGACAAAAGCAAATTTATTAACTACAAACAGATTGATTGAAGTGATTATAAGTGATAGCACACAGATCAAAGCAGAGTACTTAAGTAAATAAACAAAACTGCAAACTGAGTTTAACACACTAGATAGGTAGGATATAAATTAGAAAATTCTCACCCTGAGTGATAAACAGGCTGGCAGATTCTTACGGCACAAGTTGCCTTGGCTCTGCAGCTTGGGTTTTTCCATGCAGGTTAGGAATCCCTCTAGCCTGGGACCATCACTTCCCACAGTTCAGTCCTTTCCCCTCAGGTGTTTCCAGGTGTGGTGGTATAGGGAGAGTGAGGTTCCCCCCATGATGTAATTTCCCCCCTTTTATATTTTCTCCCCACTTGCTGGAAAGCTCTTTTGCTGTGACCTGGGTCAAGCATTTCCCACTGTGTAGTGCTGTCTCTGAGAGGTTTCTATGGTACACGGTTCCTGGGGTAATCCTTGTGCTTGTGCGTATTTCCTCATAACCATTAACATTGTTTGGCCTTTTTACTGTTGTACCTGAAAGGCTGCTTGTGGGTGTTTTCAACCTCACAACATGTTTCAGTAACACTGGCAGGGCAGGGGTAAAACCCCTTGACTGCACTGCTAAAATGCTGGCTAAGCCCTGCCTTCAGGCAGAGAGGCTGGGGCAGAGGTGCAAAGCAGCCAGCAGGGAGCCCAGCTGAGGGCCCTAACGAGGGCTGGCTCACTGCAATAGATTGAGCTAAGCAGTGACATCTGGGCTGAAGGCTAGGAGGGCTATAAAAGGCCTGCGCAAAACTTAGTTAGGAGGCTAGCCTGGGAGGGGACAGGAGGCTACAGCTGGCTCCTCACCACAGGAAGGGAGCCTCAGGGCCAAGAGACCCTGGAATGGGTTGGAAAGGGGATAACTGTTAGGGGATAAAGGGGACTGTACGGTGGCACTGTAAAATAAAGCACAAGAATGAAACACCAGAAGAAGGCGTGAGGACTCGTATTTTACCAGCCTAGGCACAGGGTGAGAAGGCAGAAACCTGTGCGGACCTTGTGACAAACACATATGTAGCCAAACTTCATAACTTCACATACGGCAATAGCACATACAATCCAATGAGAAATTACTGTCTAGCAGATCAAGACTTTTAGAATGATACCTCACAAGGCATACTTTGTACAAAACATATCCTAATTACATGACAGTGGTGAATATTGGGGTGCCAGGGTGTCACATCTAGATCTTCCTTTGTTGCAATATCATTAGCACAGATAGCATTCTGGTCAGATCGTGATCTGCCATTGGTACCAAGCTCACCTGATGCTACAGTAGAACTTCAAAGTTACAAACACCAAGGTTATGAACTGACCGGTCAACCACACAACTCATTTGGAACCGGAAGTATGCAATCAGGCAGCAGAGATGGAGGGGGGGGGGGGGGCGGAAAGCAAATACTGTGTTAAAAGTAAACTACTAAAAAATAAATGGAAAGGCTAAAAAAGATTTGACAAAGTAAGGAAACTGTTTCTGTGTTTGTTTCATTTAAATTAACATAGTTAAAAGCAGTATTTTTCTTCTGCATAGTAAAGTTTCAAAGCTGCATTAAGTCAATGTTCAGTTGTAAACTTTTGAAAGAAGAACCATAACATTTTAGAACATAAGAACATAAGAAAGGCCGTACCGGGTCAGACCAAAGGTCCATCTAGCCCAGTATCTGTCTACCGACAGTGGCCAATGCCAGGTGCCCCTGAGGGAGTGAATCTAACAGGCAATGATCATCTCAGATCTCATCCTGGTCAGATCGATCTGCCAGAGGCTAGGGACACCATTCTTACCCATCCTGGCTAATAGCCATTTATGGACTTAGCCACCATGAATTTATCCAGTCAACTTTTAACATTTGGTCCTAGTATGCAACCTCCTCAGGTAAGGAGTTCCACAAGATGACTGAGGGGGCGTGAAGAAGAACTTCCTTTTATTTGTTTTAAAAGTGCTGCCTATTAATTTCATTTGGAAAGGCTAGTTTATTATTTGAATAAGTAAATAACTTTTCCTTATCCACTTTCTCAACATCACTCATGATTTTATATACCTCTATCATAGTTAAAAGCAGTCTTCTCTTCTCCAAACTGAAGAGTCCTAGCCTCTTTAATCTTTCTCAATGTTCAGTTGTAAACCCCTAATCATTTTAGTTGCTCTTTTCTGAACCTTTTCTAGTGTTCAGAGTTAGGAACATTTCAGAGTTATGAACAACCTCCAGTCCCGAGGAGGATACTGTTTGTAACTCTGAGGTTCTACTGTATTTTCTAGCAGGGCCCTAGGCTACTGGGATAATACAGTTGGGTTAATCTTCCCCTGGAGCTGCAGCATTTTTTGGACACTGTGGGCCTGAGTCTCCCTGTGCCTTGTGCAGTCATTTACACCAGTGCAAAGTCCATGCAAAATGCTACGGTAGAGTTTACACTCACCTTGCACTGGTCTCAGTGACAATACAAGGTGCAGAGATATAGAGAATCAGGTCCTAGAAATGTCAGTGATGACTCTCAAAACAAATCAGACCTTCCTGGGGAAGCATCAGGGCCAGGTGTTTAAGATGGAGACCAGTGAGTCAGGCCATCTAGATTCTGCTCAATGCGCTGCCATAACCTTTCTCTGTTACCCCGGGCAAGTCATTGCCCTGTCCAGAGCCCCAGTTACCCGAGTGGTAGTATGGCGGTAATGGTACCTGGCGGGGGCTGAGAGAACTGCGTGTGAGGTGCTCTGTCCTCTGCTGATGTTGGGTGCCTTGGAAATGCCAATAAATAATAACACAGTAAAATGGTCTGGCATTTCAGCTATCCTACAGGAACACCTTTGTAGGAGGATGTTTAGTATTTAGCACCTATGTTTATAACCATTTTGAAAACCTGTAGGATTTAGGCAGCATTGAAATATGATCGGATTAATTATTATTTACTGCAATCTTTTTATGAGGGAGCTTCAGCACTAGAGGAGCTGGCTGCACATTTCAGATTACAGACAGAAAAACATCAAGAAAACAATGACTCAAATCCAAATGACTTAAAGAATGGAGTGAGCTCTCCCTCACCAGCACGGGGTGAGGAATGAAATAACTGTAATTAGCCACCTTAGCAACAGGCTGGCTAGCAAAACGTAAAACTAACTTCCCTTTGTTAGTGGGTACAGTTAAATGAACTAAGGCACTGTCATGCAATCATGGCTCTTGCAGTCTCGTTTCCATCATATAGGAGAGTGAAAATGCACGAGGGTGAACATCAAGTGCATACATCGGGTCGGATTCCCCCCGTATTGTGGTAGCACCCGGGGCCCCTGTCATGGATCAGGGCCCCATTGTGCCAGGCGCTGCACAAACACAGAGCAAAGGGACGTTCTCTCCCACAAAGAGCTTGCCATCTAAGTGTAAGAGTGTGGCCATCGGGAGCAAACAACAAACAAAGGGGGCACAAAGTGCCACTGAGCTGGTACCAGTCAGCACGACAAGCACCAGCTGCCTGTCCATTGCCCAGCTTTTTGTAGGGTCCATGCTGGAGAAGGATTCTAAGGAGGGAGTTAAAGGAGGACAAGGAGGTGGCTTTGCAGCTAGCCTGCCTTGCACCTGGGGCTTGCCCCACAGGTAGGCGTTTTCACCTGTGCATAGTGTGCACAAACCAGAATGGGAGCATTTACACCCAGTCTGCACAAGGGCAAAGGGCTGCAACATGGTGTCGGGCAATGGAGCATAGCACCCTTGTGTCATTATTAATATCTGTGAAAAGCAAAGGTAAAACATTCCCACAGAAGCATGGGAGCATTTTACACCCATTTTGCACAGGCCCAAGGTGATAGGCTGTGAGGAATCACGCCCATTCTTAATGCAAATCTCACATTGGTGGGGAAGTAGCAACCTGCAGGCAGGGGTTTGCTTCGTGTGCCAGAAGAATGTGTGTCAGTTCTTTCCCAGTTAATCCCAAACTGAAGCCACAGCCGTGACCCCCAAGAGACATGGTTAAAGCCCTTGGATTCGGGGCATGTTTGCTCCTCACATGCAGAAAATCAGGTTTTGTAAAGGAGAAATAGCCATTTTTATTTCTATCCACTTTCCTGCTCCCCACAAGGACATTACCCTCTGTGGCACCCAGGCCATACAGATGGGGTGTAGCGACCCCTGTCCAAGAACCTGCCCAAGATTCTGGGAACCAGCTGAGCCCAGCGATGAAGGCCAAACCCTGATACTGTGGGAGTCAGTGACAGAATGTGCCTGGACTGGGACAGATTTGGAGTCTGAAGGCTTACACAGGGCTCATGGGCCTCAAGCAGACTTTTGCACCAGGCTGCATTTCATCCTTGGTGATTTAAGGCATACCACGTCCTGCTCACTACCAATGGCATTCTGAGTCTGCTGGAAAATACAACTGAGCCCAGCTCCGGTCAGTCACATGTAGATACCTACTCCACTAATACCAATTAGCCACAAACAGCACCTGCCAGCCTGATGCCTCCCTGCCTGGTCTCCTGCACCTCCCAGGCACCACACGTCTCCTCGGAATCAGCTTTGCATTCATCTCACAAACACACCTGAGTGCAAACCTCAGTCCCTGGGCAGCACATAGTAAAGCAAGCAGGGGCAGTGTGGTTTGGTGCAGCTATGCAGACTGAGGGTCACGGTGCTGCAGAGTTGGGGGATTCCCTCCCACCCCCCTTTTACATTCTTTATTTGTGGTAGCACCTGTTACGTGATAGGCCTTTCCCAACCTTTCCCTAGACACTTTGGTTCTAGGAACAAATTGTTTATTGTAAAGCCTCTTGATAACCATGGTTTAAAGCAACCATTACCAACCCATGACAGGGGAACCATGATGGTTCAGTGCTTGGGGTTTGGTTTGGAGAAGCACCAAAGACTGCAGTGCTCACTGTTCCCCTGAACTATGATAGTGCTCTATCCCTCTCTCTCTCTCTGTGTGTGACACGCACACACACACATATACAACCTTGGGCAAATCACTTAATCTATCTGTGCCTCAGTTCCCCTCCTGTAAAATAGGGGTGATAATCCTTCAATTCTCTCAGTCTTGTCTATTTAGACTGTGAGTCATTTGGGGGCAGGGACTGTCTCTCACTAAGTATATATACAGCAAGCTAGCACAATGGGGTCTGATCTCAGCTAGGACCACTACCGGCGTTACAAATTCCAGTAACATCTAATGAGAACAGACCTCACATATAAATAACGCCAGCTGTCCTGCCACACACAGCATAGAATCGATGTAAAGATCAGGACAGCAGAGGCATAGAGTACAGGGTGGGAGTAGGGAAGGAATAAAGATGACATGGTTAGATAGGAGGCTAGTATATTCTGTCTTGCAGGAAGAGGGCCCTTGGGCAAGAAGCAGTTAGAGCAAGTGACTCTAGCAATCCACAGGCATCAGGCTGAGAGTAACTGCTGCCAGACTCCAAGCATCTGGCTGGTCTCAGACCCGCCTACACTGAAGGCTGTGCGGATATGCTCTGTGATCTCGTAGCCCATCGCTGGCACGCAGATCTCAGCTGAACATTAATTATGAACCTGACAAACTGACGGTGTTGCCAATGGTCTAAGTGAAAAATCCCAGGACACCAGGGTGATTTGCATTTGCGATGCAGTATGCGGATGAGCTCTTTCATTATTTAGGGCTTCCTTTGGTTTCTGGATCCTTTAGCACAAGCTCTCCCTGCTTTGAAAAATGGCAATTATGCACTTACTTTATAAAAGCATTGGCATTAGCTACCCATGGCTCAGACCCCAGATTAGACATGGCGAGGGATGTGCGTGTTCAATAGCATTTCATGTGGATTGGGGGCATGTGTAAAGAGGGCAGAATCCAGCCTAACTGTGTATTCTGTGTGTGTGAATGGCAGTTGAGTGGTCCACTCACAGGACTAGGCTGTAGGAACTCCTGAGTTCTAATCCTGACTCTGAATGACCCTTTGTAACTCTGGGCAACCCACTTAACCATTTATTGCCTCAGTTTCCCCATCTGTAAAATGCCGATTTTACAAGGACATATGAAGGTTACTAGGTTAGTTCAGGTTTGTGCCATGTATTATCATTATACATACGGCAAGATTTTCAAAACTGCTTAGCACCCAGCAGCTCCCATTGTTCCCACTAGGGGTGTGTGTGTCTGTCAGGGGAGCTCTCTATTGTTCTCAGGCTGCTGGATGCTGATCAATTTTGAAAGTCAGGCCCATTATTTTTACCATGTTGATGGTCAGTATATTTTCAGAATGAAGTATACCAGAGTCAGCTCTGAGCTGGTTATGGATTGATATTACTAAGACAATTGGTTTGGTAAGATTCAAGAAAGATGTGGACACAGATGAATAAGAATAGCACAGAATCATAGAACTGTAGGGCTGAAAGGGACCTTGAGAAGTCATCAAGTCCACCCCACTGTGCTGAGGCAGGACCAAGTAAACCCAGACCATCCCTGACAGCTGTTTGTCCAACCTGTTCTTAAACGTCACCAGTGACAGGGATTCCACAACCTCCCTTGAAAGCCTGTTCCAGAGCTTAACTGTCCTTAGAGTTAGAAAGTTTTTCCTAATATCAAACTTCAATTTCCCTTGCTGCAGATTAAGCCCATTACTTCTTGTCCGACCTTCAGTGGACATGGAGAACAATTGATCATTGTCCTCTGTATAACAACAACCCTTAACATATTTGAAGACGGTTACCAGGTCCCCTCTGTTTTCTTTTCTCAAGACTAAACATGCTCAGTTTTTTAACCTTTCCTCACAAGTCAGGTTTTCTAAATCTTATATCATTGTTGTTGCTCTTCTATGGGCTCTCTCCAATTTATCCACATCTTTCCTAAAGTGTGGTGCCCAGAATTGGACACAGTATTCCAGTGGAGGCCTCACCAGCACCAATTACCTCTTGTGTCCTATATATGAGACTCCTGGTAATAAACCCTAGAATATCAACCTTTTTTCCAACTGCATCACATTGTTGATTCATCTTCCATTTGTCTTCCACTATAATCCTCAGACCCTCTTCAGCAGTACGACCACCCAGCCAAGTATCTCCCACTTTGTAGTTTTGCATTTGATTTTTCCTTCCTTCCCTCCTTCACACTTATCTTTATTGAATTTCCTCTTTTTGCATTTAAACCAATTCTCTAATTTGCCAAAGTCATTCAACTCCTGTCCTCCAAAGTGCTTGCAACCCCTCCCATTTTGGGGTCATCTGCAAATTTTACTCCATTAGCCAAGTCATTAATGAAAATATTGAATAGTACCGGACCCAGGACAGGCCCTTGTGAGACCTCACTAGAGGCACTTCCAGTTTGCCAGCAAACCATTGATAACTGCTCTTTGACCATGTGTTTTCAACCACTTGTGCACCCACTTTATAGTAATTTAATCTAGACCACTTTTCCCTGGTTTGCTTATGAGAATATCATATGGCATTGTGTCAAAAGCCTTACCAAAATCAAGGTATCTCATATTTATGACTTTCCCCCCATCCACTCGGCCAGTAACCCTGTCAAAGAAGGAAATAAGGTTGGTTTGACGTGATTTGCTCTTGACAAATCCATGCTGGCTATTCCTTATAACCCTATTATCCTCTAGGTGCTTATACATTGATTGTTTAATGATTTGTTTCAGTATCTTTCCAGGTACTGAAGTTAGGCTGACTGGTCTACAGTTCCCCAGATCCTCTTTGTTCCCCTTTTTAGAGAGATGTACTGTGTTTTCCCTTCTCCCAATCCCCTGGGACCTCAGCTGTCCTCCAGCAGTTCTCAAAGATTCTAACGGTTCTGAGTTTGTTCCATAAGTACTCCAGATGACTTTCATCAGGCCCTGCCAACTTCAATACATCTAACTTATCTAAATATTCTTAAACCTGTTCTTTCCCCTAGTTTGGCTTGCATTTCTTTTGCCTTGTTTTTAATATGAATTGCGTTTAGTATCTGGTCACCATTAACCTTTTTAGTGACGACTGAAGCAAAATAGGCACTGACTATCTCAGCCCTCTTCATATCATCAGTCATTGTCTCCCCTTCCTGGCTAAGTAGAGGACCTCTTGTCTTGCTCTCGCTTCTAATGTATAAAGAGCCTCTTACTGCATTTTATGTCCCTTCCTATACATGACTCATTTTCTGCCTTGGCAGTTTTGATTGTGTCCATAGAAGCTTGTGCTCTTTTTCAGGCTCCTCCTTAGCAATTCATGCATGTTTATACTTTTTGTAGGAGTCCCTTTTGCTTTTCAGGTCATTAAAAAGCTCCAGATGGAGCCATATTGGCTTTTGACTAGTCTTCCTGTCTTTCCTTTGCATTGGGACGGTTTGCAGTTGTGCCTTTAATATGGTCTCCTTGAGAAACTGTTGGTTCTCCTGAACTGCTTTATGCCTTAGAGTTTCTTCCCATGGGATCCTGCATGCCAGTTCTCCGAATCTGTTAAAGTCAGCTTTTCCCAGTCCCATGTCCTGCCTGCTGCTGCTCACTCCCCTTCTCTTTAGAAGCATGACATCTCTCTCATTTCAGGCTCTAGACACAGCGCCGCGCGCAGCGCGGCGCGGCGGCGCGTGGGCGCCTGGCATTTGGCTCGGTGGAGGCGCGCCCGCCGCATGCCCGCGTCCACGGAGGAGCGGAGCGAGGCGGCTGCGGCACTGCCGCGGCGCCGCGGCCCCCGCTGAGCCCCCGCTCTGCGCGACCGCTCAGCGGCCGCGCAGCGCAGGCCGCTCCGTCCGCGCCGCTGCGCCCTCCCGCGCCGGGCGCAGCCGCAGCCGCGCTGAGCCACACGGGACCATTGTCCGCCGCTCCGCTGCTTGGGGCAGCGTCATTTCCTTAGAAGCATGACATCTCTCATTTCACAGTCACTTTCACCCAAACTGCCTTCCACCTTCAGATTCACTACCAATTCCTCCCCATTGGTCTGAATCAGGTCTAAAAGGGCTGCCCCCTGCTTATTTCCTTCACTATCTGATACAAGAAGTTGCCTCCAATAAATGCCAAGAATTTATGGGACATTTTGTATTGTGCAATATTACTTTCCCAACAGATGTCTGGGTAGTTAAAGTCCCCCCATTATTACCAGGTCTTGTGTTTTGGTTATTTCTGCTATTTGTTCTACAAATGCCTCATCTACCTCCTCTTCTTAATTTGGTGGCCTATAGTAGACTCCTAACAGGATGTCACCCTTGCGTTTCCCTATTTTATCTTTACCCAGAGACTTTAAACTGGTCTGCCTCTCACCCTTTTCTGGACCTCAGAACAAGTGTATATAGTCTTGACCTATAATGCAATACCACCTCCCTCTTTTCCCTGCCTGTCCTTCCTGAATAAGCCAGACCCCTCTATATCTATATTATAGTCACGAGATTTATCCCACCCAGTCTCTGGGATGCCAGTTAAGTCATAATTTATCTTATTGTACTAACACTTCCAGTTCTTCCGGTTTATTCATCATACTTCTTGCATTTGTTTATAGACAAATAACTCTCTCTAGCCTAGATATTTCACTTCAGTATATAGGCTTCTGTTGTTAAAACAGCCAGGAGAAAAATGAGTGTTGTGCCTAACCTGCCTCAGATTTATCTGCTAAATTTCATTCCAGTATATACTGAGGTTAAGAGGACAGGTCTGGCTGTAATTTCCCCTGGGAAATGCTCATATGACCAGCCAAAGCATTAGCGTGCCTTGCCAAGGATGGCAGAACCTAATTAAATAACACTCATTGGTATGATTGTCCTAAGTTCTGCTCCCTTACTTCACTTCAACCTAAGTCCATAAATGACTCCACTGCAAGGGACAGAAGGCTGAGTGCAAAACTATGCAGAGACTCAGAGGTAGGAAGGAAAGGAAACCTTTAAGTGTTTTTGTTTTCTTGGTATATATTCTAGAGGACTTTGAATGTGTACATTTTAAATGTGCCTTTTCCCCATCCCAGTTGCCTCCACTGAGCCTGCATTCCTCTTCAGCACGTTCCTGGTGGAAGGAACTTTCCGAGCTGCACGTCCCAATTTGTGTGAATGATACAGTTGCACCTTCCCAGGCTCAATTAGCATCCAACATCAGAGTGAACAACATGCTGTGACTCTATGTGCTAGACAAGCTCAAGGATGCTGTGAAGCTATGCAACACTTAAACAAACAACATTTAATGTACAGCAGATTTCAATCCAAAGCTAATGCTGTTGAAACACTCTGTGGGGTTGCGGGGGGGAGGGGGCGGGAGAAGAGGAGGAAACATCAGGGGCACTTGCATTTATCAGGGGGTGAAAATACTGGACTTGCACCTTGCACAAGCTGCAGAGAGCTGTTTGGCCCATCATCAATCATAAGCTTGATGAGCTCATTCATTCAGTGCAGGGGGCTGGGAGACAAGGGTTTTGCTTTCTACTGGGCAAGGCATTTTTCTGTGCCCCGGTTCCCGCTCTGTACATTAGGGGATAATACTTACCTCCCCATGGGGCTACGGCATTCGATGAGTGTCTGTAAAGCGCTTTGAGAGGCTGGGATGAAGAGGCAGGCAAGGGGTTGTTATTCAAAAGAATAATTACATCCCCACACTTTCCATGCATGCCAAAATAAACATGTCAGCACGATCGAGCCAGGATTGAGCTTTCTAACCCACTGTGATTCCATGCGATGCTTCGATTTAAACCAGCTTGCCTCTTTAAGGGGGACATTTAAAAAACATGTGGTTATACCAAAAGATTTGAACAAGTGCAGAGTGAGAAGGAATGGGTTCTTTAAGGAGGAGGAGGGAGAAGAGATAGAGTGACAGAGAGACTCACACCAAGAGGTCCTTCCAACTGGTCTCTTTGCATTTTGAAGCCTTTTCAGTGACATCACTGTTCTTGTCTTTATAATAAAGGGGACCTAGGAGTCTGCATTCAGTCTGAGCTCAGGCAGATAAGCATATTAGAAACAACTGCACCTCCCATCTATCACCACAGAACAGGCTTGCATTTTATTTCCACCAGGGATTGAGGGGTTAAGCTTAGATAATTTAGAGATCAGACCTGTCTTCCTTTTTCTTTTTTTACCGGCCATTCTTCTTGTCCTGGAAATATAAGATTTTAAATGGGAAGTTGGTAGCTTCTTCTGCCAGCCTGAAAGGAGGATTCCATCAACTCCTAGAGGACACAGGTAAGAAACTAAATAATTCCTGATATTCTGCAGAGCTGCCCTATGGAGAAGTGGTGCTATTCTCCTGGCAGCTGAAACAGATGCAAAATCGGTCTCCCCCCCCAATATAAAAAATGATGAAGAAATAGATATTGTAGGTATTTTATGTTTCCCAGTAAGTGAGGGGTCATTGATCAACAAAGCAGAAAGAGACTCAGTGAAAGAATTTGCACTAATAACTTCTCAGAATCAGAACAAACCCCTCCCTGGATCAGACAAAAACATGCCCTAAATGTTGGAACTTTGAAAGCTCTATCAGATGAACATGATCTATTTCTACTTCCTTCAGGGTCCAAATCAATTCACTGGAGCACCCGGTTAACTACAGGGCTCTGTATCATTCAGCCTGTGCATAGAATTAGAGCATGAGTGTAGGTGCTTGCTGTGTGAGCGGAGCTATAGCCTTAGATGTGGAAGGAGTCTAAGGAGACAAGGGAACTGCTTGTATTCTTGTACAGCTGAATAGGGCTCTGAAGGATGTGACAATGACCGCTCTGTGTTTATCGATTCGGCTTATAGCAGCAGAACATTTTTACTCCAGGTGGTTGAGTGAGAATAGATAACTGTCTGCATGTCTTGATCTCCAGACCACCTGTAATCTTATTCTTTGGTGCCGATGGTAGCGGTTCTGTTCCCAACGGGAGGGAAATGTGTGCACGCGGGAGATACTTCAAAAAGAGGTGCAACTTGGACAGCCTAGATGAACTCCTGAGTGCCCTGGAACAAGGCATAAGGAGGAGCCAGTCGCATGAAGGGGAAGAGGCTCCTGTCTGGTTGGCTTTGCCCTGCAGAGTGGGGTGTGTGCCATTCCCCGGGGGAAAGCATTGTAGCTCCAGAGAGGGGGAGAGAATTACATGCTGCCAGACAGTGGGGGTCAGACTGGGATGGTCCACGCCAGGAATTCAGCCATTTGGATGAGGTGTTGGGCAGACAATTCTTAGCATGTGGGCAGCACCAGGATGGCCAAGAAAGTTAAAGATCAATGGCCTGATCATGCCGGGCCTTCTGCACAAGGGTGTGTGTGCATTGGGGGGAGAGGGGGAGGGTAAGGACTATCACACGCTCTGTGCCTGGCCTGCATTAGGGTCACATGAATTGGGGCCCTGGCATGCAGGGATGCTTCCCTGGGAGTAACTGGATAGCGAGTGGGCAAGCGGGCGAAGCCCTGGTTCCCCGTGGGGCCCATGGGAGCTGGCTGGCTGCACGGGGACTATGCCGCACCTGTAAAAGGCTCTCACTGCCAGCGCCCCGGTGGGCACAGGAGGGGATGATGGGAGTCATTGTGCCACAGAGGAAGCTCTCTGAGTACCAGGCTCCTTGTGCATCCCCACTCACCCTTCCTCGGAGCTGTGCCTGAAAGTGTGACCCTGCCCTCGGCTTTTAGGGGTGGCTGGGGGAGGGAGTTTGGACAGGGCTTAGAGCAAGTGTCTGGAAATCTCCCCGGAGTGAGCTGACAGCACCCGACAGCCCAGAACCCACCCTTCATCCAGCCAAAGCTTTCAGGGCTTTCTCTCAGCCCAGAACTGCCGTCTGGTGCCCCTCCATAGGATGCTCATAGAATTCCCACTGTAACACAGTGCTTTGCTCAGGGACAACTCAGCTGGCGAATAAGAGACAGAGATGAAAAAGGCCTATTATGTCCCATGTAGCCCATCTCCTGTAAGGGGGGTAGGGGCAGGAGTCCAGTTTGTATTTTCACTGGATGCAAACTTTGTAGAAAATCTCATTCAAACGCATGCAGGCATCTTTCCATCCATCCACCACAGAGATACTGGGCTGGAAGAGACCTCACGAGGTCATCGAGTCCAGCCCCCTGCCCTTGGCAGGACCAGATGGACCTAGCCCATCCCTGACAGGTGTTTGTCCAGGCTGTTCTTACAAACCTCCAATGATGGTGATCCCACCCCCCGCCCCTTGGGAGCCTGTTCCAGATCTTAACTACCCTGAGAGTTAGAAAGTTTTTCCTATTATCTAACCTCAGTCTCCCTTGCTGCAGATTAAGCCCATTACTTCTTGCCCTCCCCTCAGTGCACATGGAGAACAATTGATCACCATCCTCTTTATAATAACCTCTGATATATTTGGGGACTGTTATCAGCCCCCCACCCCCACCCTGCTTTCTCTTCTCTAGACTCAACATTCCCAATTCTTTCAACCTTTCCTCATAGATCAGGGTTTCTAAAGCTTTTATCATTTTTGTTACTATCCTCTGGACTCTGTCCAGTTTGTTCACATCTTTCCTAAAGTGGGGTACCCAGAACTGGACAGAGTCCTCCAGCTTGGCCTCACCAGTGCCAAGTACACTGGGATAATTACCTCCCATGTCTTACACACAGGAGCAATGGGACTCCACTCTTGTTAATACAGCCCCCAAATTGACTCCTTCTGCATGAGAGGCACTCTAACTCCCCAAATGTTTTCCGCAGTACTGCTGCCCAGCTCCTTATTCCTCTTTTTGTAGCTGCGCATTTGATTTTTCCTTCCTAAGTGCAGTACTTTGCACTTGTTGTTATTGAATTTCATCTTATTGATTTTAGACCCATTCTTCAATTTATCAAAATCTTTTTGAATTCAAATCCTCCTCCAACATGCTTGCAATCCCTCCCATCTTGGAGTCATCTGCAAATTTTATAAGCCTACGCTCCACTCCGTCATCTAAGCCATTAATGAAAATATTGAATAGCACCGGATCCCGGACAGATCCCTGTGGGACATTACTTGAGAAGTCCTCCCACCTAGTGTGACAAAAACCTACTCCTTTCAACCAGATGTGCACCCACCTTATAGAAACTAAATCTAGACCGTATTTCCCTGATTTGCTTATGAGAACGTCCTGTGGAACTGGGTCAAAATCAAGATAAACACAGATACTCCTTCCCCCCACCCACTAGGCTGGCTACCCTGTGAAAGATGGAAAGTAGGTTGGTTTGACGTGATTTCCTCTTGACAAATCCCTGTTGGCTATTCCTTATAACTCTGTTCTCCTCTATGTTTGAACAAACAATGATTGTTTAATAATTTGTTCCTGTATCTATCTAGCTTCCCTATCTATCTAGATTGCAAGCTCTTTGGGTCAGGGGCTGTCAGTGCCTAGTGCAATGGAGCTCTGATCACTGTTTGAGGCTGTTATGCGCAATACAAAAAATCTCTCCCTAGCTACTTACCTCTTCTGTAAATCATCTCTCACTGTAGTATCGAGGCACTCTCTCTTTTGATGAAGGACCAGAGCAGGATGCTTGCGTTCCTTTCTTCACTACATGCCCATTATTATAAGTCCTTTGCTCTTTAACATGCAGTGGCAATAAAAGTGGGACAAGCCATGGAGAAAGGATGGGCCAGGCCATATCTGTAGCCTGAACCTGAACGTCCACACAGCAATTTTATAGCTCTGCGGCCCGAGCCCAAGTCAGCTGACCCAGGCCAGCCTCAGCTCTGCTGCATGTCTTTTATTGCAGTGGAGGCATGCCCAGGGGCGGCTCTAGGCACCAGCACGCCAAGCGCGTGCCTGGGGCGGCAAGCCAGGGGGGGCGCTCTGCAGGTTAGCGCGAGGGCGGCAGGCAGGTTGCCTTCAGCGGCATGCCTGCGGAGGGTCTGCTGGTCCCGCGGCTTCGGCGGACCTCCCGCAGGTGTGCCGCCAAATCCGCGGGACCGGGGACCTCCCGCAAGCAAGCCGCCGAAGGCAGCCTGCCTGCTATGCTTGGGGTGGCAAAATACCTAGAGCCCTTATTAGCGACCCCAAAACCAAAGCCCTTTGCTCCTTCAGAGCTCAACTGCCCCTGCTGCTCCATCCCCTCACGGGGGCCTCATTGCTGTCTGCTTTGCAAAAGATATTGTGCTGTTGAGAGTCTAACTCTCTCCCTTGTTGAGCAATGTGCATCCGCGGATAAGTCAGGCACTGAGAGCCAATTTGCATGCAAATCTCCTTTAGGGAAGAGAACCACTCGAAATGCAAGGGATGGAATTAGTCTGAAAACAGAAGGGGAGATCCTGAGCTGCTGTAGATGGTCAGAGCTGTATTGGCTTAGTGGAGCTCTGGCAATTCACACCAGCTGAGGATCGGTCTTATTGTGGCACCTGCTCATTAAAAGCCATAATAATTACACAGCAGAACTATGCCACCCACTCCTGTGGTGTCATTGTGCTCACCCTCATTATGTACATAAACTAATTACACAAATGCAATAATGGAATGCCAATTACACAGATGACTTTTCTGCTGGGTGGATTTTCCCTTCAGCCTTGCCTCTCCCATTAATGTTCTGCCTATGATTTAATAAGTTGTTTACTTCACTTGACACATTCCAAGCTGGTTTGTACATATCTGGGGAAATTGTCTTGTACAAATATTCCTTCTCTCATTTCTCTATCTTTCACCGCTCCACCTATACCCATTTCTGCATCTATCTCCAGGGCCATCTATCTATCTCTGCACATGCCTATCTCAGTCTCTATATCTGCACCATTCCGATACCCATTGTTTCTGAGTGTCTTGTCACAAACCTTCTTCCAACTTGAAACTTCTGTTGTCAAAACACTGAAATTCCCATAATTCTCCTATGGTCTTTCACAGCTGAGCAAAATCCTTGCCAGGCCATGGATGGCCCCGGGATGGAGTCAGAAGGCAGAATCAACAAGACGATCTCTTCTTTAATGAGCCATAAAAGGAACTTGACATATTTGCCCTACTACCAGCACTCCCCACCTGTTGCCGCTATCTATATAATCTCCTACTTGTTTATTTTCGCCTTGTGCATGGTTGGGAACAGTCTGGTTTGCTTCATTGTGCTGAAGAACAGCCGGATGAGAACAGTCACCAACCTCTTTATCCTCAACCTAGCCATCAGTGACCTGCTGGTTGGGATTTTTTGTGTGCCCACCACACTCGTGGACAATTTAATCACAGGTAAGGAGAGAGGGTGACACTGAGTGCTCTCTGTGCTGGCCAGACCCCCAGCACTGTCCCATCTACAAGAGTTAATGGGAAGAGAGGCACTGCTGAGAGCTCTGAGCATGAGATTGACGCAATCCCAGATTTCTCTGCGTTCTCAGGCACATAACTCCACTGCTCTGGGCCATTTACATAGGCACCTGCCTCAGAGAGGAGGTGTCAGCTAATACTTATTAATTCCTTTGAAGAAGGAAATTGACTAATAAATACTAAGAGTAAGGAACCCACTAAGACCTAAAGCAGCCTTAGGAACACAGGCAATGCAGCTCCACTGGGAGCATCCAAAGGTGTAAACACCTGAGCGAGACAGGGATCATTTAAGGTTGTACGAGTGCTGCAAATCTAGCCAACATTTGCAAACCTGGATGCCTCGTGGCAGACTTCTAAATAAATGCTGCCTCGTTTGCAAAGGGGCCGAGGGCCTGTAGTTCCCACTGACTTCCATGGGATCAGCAGCTGCTCAGAACCTTTGAAAAATCAGCCCACTTGCTCTGCTCCATGCTGTTGGCAAGATGAGGCGAATTGTGCAGGGCATTTTGTGTGTGCCACAGGCTTGATCCAAAGCCCGCTGATGTCAAATGTTGGCTCCAGCGACCTCTGGATCAGCTCCTTGGTTCCTAAGGGAAGTTGTGGGGCTGCTGCACATGGTAGAATGGGTCAAGAGAGTCTCTTCTTGCATTCCTGAGCTGGCCCGGTGACGGCTGGGCCCGTCCCCAGGCCAGGACTCTCCACAGGGATCAGTACTGTTACCTCAGGCTTCATTAAGTGTCTGCTGAGCACAGCAGCTCCCTCCCCTCTAGAGCACACGGGGTTGTTCTCCTGTGCTGCCTAGGCCTGGGTAGGGGTGAATGGCTAAGCGCTTCCTGCTCTGGCCCAGGAGCAACTTGGAATAATGCCCTTGCCGGAGGGGTCAGGCAGGAGGCAGCTGGCATCTGTGTGGTCTCGGGCTTGGAGCCTGGAAAAAACAATGACTTTGTCTAACACATTGAAGCTTCCATGGTTGCTGGCACCCAAAGTCCTTGGAGGGTTAAGTATACTGGGATGCTAAATGGGCCACAGAAATGCATCTCATTTTCTTTAACTGGTAAGTGAATTCTCTGCTCACTGGAGTGAGGGGCTGCCAGTGCTGCCAGGTGCAGGGAGAGGAAATACTGTATAAACTTCCCACACACATCTCTGCCAAGAGACACCAGTCCAGACCTGCTGTGCCTCCTGCCAGCCCAGTGACCCTGGCAGCTCTGCCAGTGAAAACTCTCTGCTACTGCAAGTCCAGAGCTCCCACACAGCCCTGCTAAGTCACATCAATCCTGACCCACAGGGCTTGCTGCTCCAGTTCTGGGCTTCCAGACAACTGCTTTGACAATGCCTTTAATATCTGTCCTGCAGCTCCCCTCACACAGCTCTGCCAGTGCCCTTCGATCCTAACCTGCAGCACCCATGATTGGCCAGGACTGCACCCTATCGCTTCCCAGATCTGCCAACTGTTCTCAGTTGGACATTTCATATACAAATATAAGATACTAATTTGTCTGAAAAAAGAATGAGGAGTCCTTGTGGCACTTAAGGCCTGGTCTACACTACGCGTTTAAACTGAATTTAGCAGCATTAAACCGATTTAACCCTGCACCCATCCACACAACGAGGCCCTTTATATCGATATAAAGGGCTCTTTAAACCGATTTCTGTACTCCTCCCCGACGAGAGGAGTAGCGCTGAAATCGGTATTACCATATCGGATTAGGGTTAGTGTGGCCGCAAATCGACGGTATTGGCCTCCGGGTGGTATCCCACAGTGCATCATTGTGACCGCTCTGGAAAGCAATCTGAACTCGGATGCACTGGCCAGGTAGACAGGAAAAGCCCCGCGAACTTTTGAATTTCATTTCCTGTTTGCCCAGCATGGAGCTCTGATCGGCACGGGTGGCGATGCAGTCCCAAATCCAAAAAGAGCTCCAGCATGGACCGTACGGGAGATACTGGATCTGATCGCTGTATGGGGTGACAAATCTGTTCTATCAGAGCTCCGTTACAGAAGACGAAATGACAAAGTATTTGGAAAAATCTCCAGGCTATGATAGACAGAGGCCACAGCAGGGACTCAGCACAGTGCTGCGTAAGAAGCGTAACGGAAAGCCAAAGAATCAAATGGACGCTCATGGAGGGAGGAAGGGGGTACTGAGGACTCCAGCTATCCCACAGTCCCCGCAGTCTCCGAAAAGCATTTGCATTCTTGGCTGAGCTCCAAATGCCTGAAGGTCAGAAACATTTTCCCAGGTGTTTCAGGGTGTATGTTGTCAATTTACACCCTTCCCCGCCCCCGAAAGAAAAGGGAAAAAAATCGTTTCTCGCCTTTTTTCAATGTCACCCTATGTCTACTGCATGCCGCTGGTAGATGGGGTGCTGCAGCGCTGAACACCAGCATCCCCTTCCTGGTGGCAGACGGTGCAAAATGACTGTTGGCTGGCCTCGGTGACAGGGGCGGCTCTAGGATTTCTGCCGCCCGAAGCAGGGCGGCACGCCGCGGGGGGCGCTCTGCCGGTTGCCGGTCCCACGGCGCCTGTGGACCTCTCGCAGACGTGCCTGCGGATGCTCCACCGGAGCCGTGGGACCAGCGGCCCCTCCGCAGGCACGTCTGCGGGAAGTCCACCGGCGCCGCGGGACCAGCGGACCTTCCACAGGCATGCCTGCTGCCCTCCCGCGGGATGCCGCCCCAAGCGCATGCTTGGCGTGCTGGGGTCTGGAGCCGGCCCTGCTCGGTGAGGTTGGCTGGGGGCACCTGGGTAAAAATGGGAATGACTCCTGGTCATTCCCGGAAGATGGTACAAAGGCTTGGTAACAGTCCTCATCATAGCAGCTGGAGGCTGAGCTCCATCAGCCCCCCCCCCCCCTTTCATGTCTAAAGAAAAGATTCTGTACTGCCTGGACTATCATAGCAGCGGAAGGCTGCCTCCTCCTCATTTTATCTCACTAAAAGTCAGTGTTTCTTATTCCTGCATTCTTTATTACTGCATCACACAATTGGGGGGACACTGCCACGGTAGCCCAGGAAGGGTGTGGGAGGAAGGAAGCAACAGGTGGGGTTGTTGCAGGGGCACCCCCTAGAATGGCATGCAGCTTATCATTTCTGTGGGATCTCTGGGGCTCTGACACGGAGCGGCTGTGCTCTCTGGTTCTCTAGTACACTTGCCCCATATTCTAGGCAGGACTGACTCTATTTTTAGACAAAACATAAAGAAGGGAATGACCCAGGGAGTCATTCCCATTTTTGTCCATGCGCCCCCGGCCGACCTCAGCGAGGCCAGCGAGGAGCACCCATGACAGCAGCAGACGGTACAAAAGGATTGATAACAGTCATTGCCAACTTTCCAAATGCAAACGGTGCAAAATGACTGATAACCATCATCTCATCGCCAATTTACAATGGCAGATGGTGCAATAGGGATGGTAATCATCTCTGCTACCTTGCAAAGGCAAATGAATGCTGCTGTGTAGCACTGCAGTACCGCCTCTGTCAGCAGCATCCAGTAGACATACGGTGACAGTGACAAAAGGCAAAACAGGCTCCATGGTTGTCATGCTATGGCGTCTGCCAGGGCAATCCAGGTGAAAAAGGGCGCGAAATGATTGTCTGCCATTGCTTTCACGGAGGAAGGATTGAGTGACGACATTTACCCAGAATCACCCGCGACACTGTTTTTGCCCCATCATGCATTGGGATCTCAACCCAGAATTCCAATGGGCATGGGAGACTGTGGGAACTATGGGATAGCTACGGGATAGCTACCCACAGTGCAACGCTCCGGAAATCGATGCTAGCCTCGGTACATGTACGCACACCACCGAATTAATGTGCTTAGTGTGGCTGCATGCACTCGACTTTATACAATCTGTTTTAAAAAAAACGGTTTCTGTAAAATCGGAATAATCCCGTAGTGTAGACATACCCTTAGAGACTAGGTTTTTTTTCTCCTGCTGATAATAGACCACCTTAATTGATTAGTCTCGTTATGGTTGGTATGGCAACACTCATTTTTTCATGTTCTCTGTGTATATATATCTTCCTACTGTATTTTCCACTGCATGCATCCGATGAAGAGGGTTATAGCCCATGAAAGCTTATGCCCAAATAAATTTGTTAGTCTCTAAGGTGCCACAAGGCCTCCTCATTCTTTTTGCTGATACAGACTAACACGGCTACCACTCTGTAACTTGTCTGAGTTCCTGTAGTGAGACCATTGCTGCTTTGACAGAGAAGAGCTGCTAAGGATGATATCACCCCCAACAGCTTCTCTGCAGAGTAGGAGCTTAATGTGCAAGCTGCCTGGACTCTTTTCAGCTGCAGCCCGCAATTAGTGTTGTATTGGGCCACAACATCCTCTCTCAATCTCTCTATCATGTGATCTCCCCTGGGGAAAGCAAATTGCGTTTCATGGTGCAGCAACTGAGTTGAAACTGCACCTCTTGGGTTTGACGAGTTTCTGCTTCCCCCGGACTGACACTGACCCGTGTCTGATTGTTTTCTGCTAGGCTGGCCCTTCAGCAATGGAATCTGCAAGATGAGTGGGCTGGTTCAGGGCATGTCTGTGTCCTCGTCTGTTTTCACGCTGGTGGCGATTGCTGTGGACAGGTGAGAAGAGGCTGCATGAGGGAAAGTGGAGCTGCAGCTGCATAAAAGGATGCTCACTCTCCCCCCCGCCCCCGACTTTAAATAAAGAAAATCTGGTGCCAACTGCCAGGTTCAAAGCCCAGGGCTCTGAACCCCCTTCCGACTCTCATTAAGATCAATGGGGAAAGAGAGATTGGAGCAGGCTCTTTATCCACAGTGCCCGCAGTATCTGGTGCGGCCACGCCACCTTCCCCACACTGCCCTGCCAAGGTGCTGAGGGGGAACCTTGCGCGGTGCGAGCATTTGGCCCTTAGGCCGGATCGACATCACAGAACTTTTGCTTGCATAGCTCTGTTGGTCAGGGGTGAGATTTGTGGCCAACAGAGGTGTGCTGGCAAAAGCCAGGGTGGTGGGGGTGGAGGCAGGCATGAGCTAGACCAGAGGTTGGCAACCTTTCAGAAGTGCTGTGCTGAGTCTTCATTTATTCACTCTAATTTAAGGTTTTGCGTGCCAGTAATACATTTTAACATTTTTAGAAGGTCTCTTTCTAGAAGTCTATAATATATAACTAAACTATTGTTGTATGTAAAGTAAATAAGGTTTTAAAATGTTTAAGAAGGTTCATTTAAAATTAAATTAAAATGCAGAGCCCCCCAGAGTGGTGGCCAGGACCCGAGCAGTGTGAGTGCCACTGAAAATCAGCTCACGTGCCGCCTTCGGCACGCGTGCCATAGGTTGCCTACCCCTGAGCCAGACAGTAGCATCTAAAGCGCAGCTCTGGTGTACGCTGTGTCCACACTGGGAGTGCTTGGCTGCTATAGCACATCAGCAGAGCAGGACTGGCCAAGCCTTCCAAGGGCAGGCCTGCCCTTAGGTGCTATGCTGCCAGTCCAGGCCAGTTCTGCTGGTGGCTTTTGCCTAGTGGATGCCTGCCCACATGCAAGCCCCAAGCGCCTTCCACACAATGGGCCCTGAGCAGCCATCAGCTAGAACTTGCTAGCACGAGGGGCAGGACAGAGCTGTGTGCTGCTGGGGCTGCTCCTCTTCCCTTTATCAGTCCCTGAGCCATCCAGTTCTAATGCGAGGCTTTTCATGTCTGAAATTTGTGACGCTACGCTGAGCGTGAACGGCTTCAAAGGCTGATATTTTTGCAAGACAACTAAGTTTAATTAAAAACTTCATTACTTGGAGAACAGTTATGGAACTGCTGAATTAATAACTCCAAAATTGTTTCAAGTAAGGAACAGCCAGAATCAAAAGGTTATTTCCACTCCCATACGTTTTAATCATTCAGAGCTGTGTGCCTCCTCACAGCCATTCACATCAGCACAATGTGGCAAAGGCAGACAATTACCTCAATCAAATGCTGGCTTCCTTGTTTTGCAATCTTATGCTGCAGGTTAACTGGGGGAGTTTGACTTTATGAGTGAACCTGCAAACTCCAGATAAGATGGAATGGAAGAGTAGGCCACTGGTTCTACCTTCCCGCTTCTGGGCACAAGCCAGCCTCAAACTGATAAGAGTTAGGAAGAAAATGGTCCTCTGAGCAGGTGATTCCATAAATGCCTGTTGCAGGTTTTTTTTACCCTTCCTCCTTCGGCAGCTGGTACTGGCCCCCGTCAGAGGTGAGACACTGGGCAAGAGGGACTCCTGATCTGAGCTAATCTGGCAACCCCTCTGTCCTAAGAAAAAAAGTTATTTTTAGAGCTGGTTGAACGTTTTCCTCTGAAAGGGGAATGGTGCTGGAAGGTGGTGGGGTGGTGTGTTTTTGTTTTGTTTTTTTAATGATGGAAAATGGATTTTTTGATCAAACAGAAATTCATGAAAAATATCCATTTTTGTCAAAAAGTGGTTGGGTTTCCCTGGCCCAAGGTAATCATGCACCACGTCCCAGGAGAACCCGGTACTGCTTTGTGCTTAGACTCCTTTTGGGTCTTGCCCTGTGGAAGTTTCTCTCAGTAGAACTCACCTACCCGTGTGTTGGTTTTGCATCAGGTTCCGCTGCATCATTTACCCCTTTAAATCGAAGCTCAGTCTGCTCAAGGCCCTGAACACCATCGCGGTCATCTGGGTCCTGGCCATCACCATCATGTGCCCTTCTGCTGTCATGCTCACAGTGGTGCAGATTGAGGATCACTACATGGTGTACAATGACAACCAGAGCCTGGCTTACCCCTTGTATTCCTGCTACGAGGCCTGGCCCAACAGCGAGATGCGCAAGGTGTACACCACTATCCTTTTTGCCCACATTTACGTGGCCCCGTTGACCCTCATCATGGTCATGTACGGTAGGATTGGCGTCAAACTCTACAGGTCATCGGGCCCGGTGAGCAAGCACAGGGTGGAGAACCAGGAGTGCTGCAGTGCTGCTGTCTCCAGGCGGAAGGTCAAGGTAATCAAGATGCTCATTCTGGTGGCCCTGCTCTTCATGCTTTCCTGGCTGCCCCTGTGGACGCTGATGCTGTTCACAGACTACACCAAGCTGGATGACGACCAGATCGACCTGCTGACGGGCTACATCTTCCCCTCTGCGCACTGGCTGGCCTTCTCCAACAGCAGCGTCAATCCCATCATCTATGGCTACTTCAATGAGAACTTCAAGCGGGGCTTCCAGGCAGCCTTCAAGTTCCAAGTTTGCTCGGAAGAGATAGGGCATCACGGGGCCTATTCGGAGAAGGTAATGGGCAGCACCAGTGGCTTCAGCGCTCGCAACAAGATCTTCACGGACAGGGAATCCTCTGACTCCGTCTGCCTCAAGAACCTGCATGCCAAAGCCCCCTGCCCCTTGCAGAATGGACAGGCCCAGAAACAGGGACTTCACCTGCAGGATATTGATAAAATCACCCCTCTGAACAAAGTCTGCAAAGCATGGGATGAGTGAGACGGCTGGCGAGATGGGAATACTGTCTCTTTCCATTTGCAAACTTCACTTTTATTTGTTATGGTGATGCGTGTGCAGTGAGGAGTATTTTCCCCTCAGGCCTGGTACCTAGCTATTCATGTTCTGTTTTGTAAATGCAAAATGAATCGCATGGAGCTGCTGTTCAATATTCCTACTGATGCACAAATATCTGTCAATCGCTTTCAGTGTATAGTTGAGGCTAGCTGTCATATAAAATGTCTATGTATTAAAGCTACAACTCCATGCAGAGTTTCCTTGGCTTGCAATCAGAATGTGATTCTTTTGGGGGTGGAAAAATGTGTTTCACAGGGTCAGGATTCAGTTTTGCATTAAAAAAAAACTATGAGTATTTGTTCTCTTGTGTTAGCAAACTGCTGCCTGTCAAGCTCCTACTGCTGTTGGGCCGCCCCATCTGTTATATGTGCGGAAGAGAATCCTAAAGCTGATAAGGCAGCCGAAGTGTCTCTCTCTGGATGCTCTTGCAAGGTTCCAAGGTCAGTACTTCAGTACACAAGCTAAACTATTCCAGTAGCTCTGCAGTGTAAGACAAGAAATCGCAGCTGTATCCAGGGAGAGTGACACAATAAACACTCCACACTTTTGTTACTAAGAGCACTTTAAAACTGAAAGGATTAAAACAACAACAACAACAACAAAAACACCATCTAGGCCCCAATCCAGCACTTAAGCAGATGTTTATCTTCAAGCATGGGAGTAGGCAGGTTCCTGATGCTTTTCACGATTCCTGCTCCTTGACCCTGTCTAGACTAGAAATATGCACTGGTTTAACTAAACAGATTAAAAAATAATCTAATTCAACTAATACAAACCCTTAATATAGATACACTTAAGGCAATTTAACCTTTATTTAAACAGGTTCAGCTGAGTCAGTATGTTACAGTGAAATTAAACTGGTTTAGCACGTCTGGATTAGGGATTTTCCCCAGTATAATGGATCAATTTTCTGATTGATTTAGTTCAACCAGTGCACTCATCTAGTACGGACTAGGCCTTTGTTACTGCTTGGCATTTTGCTCAGCAAAAATTCCTCCTGTGAACACGACGAACTACTGAAACAACGGAATAGCAGACATCACCAAAGACCGTCGGCCAAATTCTGTTCATTTACACTTGTGTCAATCTAGAGTAATACCATTATCTCAGGGCAGCTATTCCAGATTCACATTGCTGTGTCGGAGAAGAAAGCTTACCCCATCATCTCCCCAGCTGCCAGGGGCTGCTTGGGGACAATGCAGAACTGCATGTCCCCTAAGGGCACTGCCATTTCAGAGCCCCTCAGCCGAGCTTGTGATGTGCAATACACAGTGTGCCTGTTCCAGTGATTGGCCCTTGGAGATTTCACTGGCAACACCTCCTGAGCAGGCAGTCAGCCACACAGGTCTGCTAGAACATGAGTCTATTATGCTCTTTGATACATCTGTACCCATTCTTTGAATGCAGATTAGCTCATGCAAATTGTACAAACAATAGCCTAACCATTTCCTGTTAGTTACAAAGCCCGTGCTAAATCAGCTCATGTCTATTCATAATCACATTGCTGGAAAATCGTGAGCACTGTGAATCAGTGACTTTTCCTCATGCCCGTGTCTTGCTCCTGCGATACACAGGGAAATTCATGACAGTGTTTTAACGGGGTCTGTGCCATTTCTCTGGATTTCTGGGATTTGCGGCAATGAGAAATGAGAAGGTATCAAAGGGGTAGCCGTGTTAGTCTGGCTCTGTAAAAGCAGCAAAGAGTCCTGTAGCACCTTATAGACTAACAGACGTATTGGAGCATGAGCTTTCATGGGTGAATACCTGATGCATCCGACAAAGTGGGTATTCACCCACGAAAGCTCATGCTCCAATATGTCTGTTAGTCTATAAGGTGCCACAGGACTCTTTGCTGCTTTTACAGAAATGAGAAAGACTCCAAAGAACAAAGGGAATTAGAGGCAGACGCAGAAAGACCTGAACATAAGGAGGACAGTCTAAAATGAACTGCCAAACTAGTGCAGTGCCCCAGCACTAAGTTAATTTAGCAGGGAATCTCAATATTTAAATGCAGAAAACTAGATCCTAGATGCCAACAGAGATTCCTGCCCTTATGCGTTAAAGGCCAAAAGGGACCATTGCATTTTGCCCCAACATGAGTGGTGACCATTTCACAGGCTAATGGGAGCTTTCCAGAACACCGACCCACCCCATTCCCATCTTTGCAGCATCCTCCTTTTCCAGGAGAAAATGAATCCTGCACCAAAGAGCGGCCTTGAAAACAATGTGTCCTGAATTGGCTTTAGGCCAATTCCACCAATTCCCCCAAATCGGGCCCCGCGCCTAAGAGGGCCCCGCGCCCAGTGGCAGGGGCGGTGGGGGTGTGTGTGTGTGGAAGTGGCCGAGAATCCCTTCCCTGGCTAGAGGCTCCTTTTAAATTTTTACTCACCCAGCAGCGCTTTGGGTCTTCAGTGGCACTTCGGCAGCGGGTCCTTCACTCACTCCGGGTCTTCGGCAGCACTTTGGTGGCAGGTCCTTCAGTGCCGCCGAAGACCCGGAGTGAGTGAAGGACCTGCCGCCGAAGACTAGGAGCGCCGCCCGGTGAGTACAAGCCCCCCGTGGTTTTTTTACATTTCTTTTTTAGTCATCCCTGCCAGGGCCCCATCGAAACTGTTCGAATTGGGCCCCACACTTGCTAAAGCCGGCCCTGCTGAACCACATGATCACACCGTAAGACATCAGGTTGGATTAGCTTTCCCCACTCAGGCCAGAGGCGTCAGGGAAGGGGAGCCCAGGAAAACCCTCTCCATGGCTGTTGCTAATGAAATGGTCAGAATCAGGTGTATTTTGTGCAAGCCTTGAGGCCATCTGTTTCTGTTACAGGGACTCCCCTGGCTGCTCCATCATACCAAACATGGCTGCTGACAGATTATTGATTCAGGGAGGATGTTGTTTTTCATCTGCAATCCAGTAAATTAAACTTGAAGCTTAATCCTCATTTGTCCAGTCTCCTGGAAGAAAAGCTAAAGGCCCTATTCTCAATTGAATCCATCACCTGCATGTATAACTAGCTCTTTTGGCAGACAGAGCAACGAACAAAACACTCAGTTGTGCAGAGAGGGTGGTTCCTACATAAATCAGAGATCAATCCAATATGAAGGCTTCCACGCTCAGGCAATTAGTGCTGGATATATTGCTTGCTTTATCGACTCATCCGCAGGGGCTTTTAGAAACGCATTAATTAACACCTCTGAAATCACTTTGTCTACAGTGGCAAAAACTGTTGTTTTTCGGCATTGTTGCCAGCACATCGCATCAGAGAGTTATTCAATTAGTATGACAACCTCCCCCACCCCTTCCCCGGTGCTCTCATATGCCAAGAAGGGTTTGTTCCCTGGGAGGTTTCCTTCCACCTTCTTCCCAGTGAATGGAAATGCTGCCCTTTGTCAGTGGGATTTGGAGAACAACCCCATGGGTGATCCAAACCCAACTCCTCCAGCCCCCAGGGAATGGTTCTGTTCCTTATTCCCAGAGACTCCCCAATTACTGCTGGTGATTTATGTGTTTGGAGACAGACTGGGGCCGATTCTCACTCACACAAAGGCCCCTTCACGCTGCTCTGGCAAGGGAAAGGGGCCTTAAAGTGAGTGTAACTACGCTTATTAGCATAACTCAGACCCAGCTTGCTGGAGTGTCTGTCCAGCATGAGTTCAAGGGGCAATAATATTATAATAGCATGTAGGAATCCCAGCTGAGATTGGGGGCCCCTCTGTGCTGGGGCCTGTACAAATGCATAGTAAGAGACCATCTCTGCCCCCAAGAGCTCATGGGTCTGAATTAGCAAGACAGAGGAGGGTGGGTGCAGAGATATATCCTGCCCATTTTACAGAGGGAGAATTGAATCACAGAGAGATGAAGTGACTTGCCTGAGGTCACACAGAAAGTCAGTGGCAGAGCAGTGAATTTAACTGAGATCTCCTAAATTCTGTTCTATACCTAAGCCACAGGACCATCTTTCCTCCGTTAAGTACTATGTGCTGATTTCTCCTCCCTCAGAGCTCACCTGACATACCAGAACAATGAAGACCAATAACAATGAACATGTTTATAGACATTTCCATTTTCAAAGCACTACCCATAGACATTAACTCAGTAATCTGCACAATACCCTAGGGAGGTAGTGTTCTGGGGAAACTGAGGCACAGAGTGGCCAAGTAATAGACTGAATGGCACAGAAAGGCAGGATTAGAACTCATGACTAGACTACGCAAGGAAGAGTTACCATTAAAACAACTTCAGGAAAAGAATTAATTGAACATCTTTGTTAATAATTTAGCATCCTAGAAATCTGAGATGGGAAGTCCACCCAGCCTCCTTTCTAGTCAATGCAGGGCTCCCCCTATGGACTGTGTAGTACTGGAACAGCCGCTGGATTGTGAATAGGCCACGTGGCGTATTGAGGTCCTTACTGAGTTATCCACCTCACATCAGGTCTGTCTCAGATCAGAGCAGCAGGGAATAAGAACATGGCTGTTTACTGGACTGGCTGATTCCGAAGTCTCTCTGGAGACTGGTCAGGGTGCAGCTACACTGCACTCTACACTGGGGTCTGTGGGACCCACAGCTGCAGACTTGATCTTTCCAAGCCTGCTCTTGTGCCTTCTCCCTGCATTGTGAACCCAGGTTTACAATTGCTGGACTAGGCTGGAGTGACAATACTACACACAGACCCAACTCAAGTCACCTACCAACCTAGGCTTGAGATGCATCCACACTGCAAAATGACAGGGCTTGGCCCTGAATCCCAGTGGGACTTGGGCTTGAACCCACCCCCCTAAGACCTGAGGGCCAAATCAGAAAGATTTGTGCGCCAGAAGATCTGGGAATGAGCAACAGGGGATGGATCACTTGATGATGACCAGGGGCGGCTCTGGGAATTTGGCCGCCCCAAGCAGGGCGCCGCGCCGCGGGGTGTGCTGCCAAGTCGCTGGTCCCGCGGCTCCGGGGGACCTCTTGCAGACGTGCCTGCGGAGAGTGCGCTGGTCCTGCGGCTCCAGTGGAGCATCCGCAGTCATGCCTGCGGGAGGTCCGCTGGACCCGCGGCTCTGGTGGACCTCCTGCGGGCATGACTGCAGAAGGTCCGCCGGAGCCGCCTGCCGCCCTGCCGGCAAAATGCCACCCCAAGCGCGTGCTTGGCAAGCTGGGGTCTGGAGCCGGCCCTGCTGATGACCTGTTCTGTTCATTCCCTCTGGGGCACTGTCCACTGTCAGAGGACAGAATACTGGGTTAGATGGACCTTTGGTCTGACCTAGTGTGGCCGTTCTTATGTTCTTATATGTGTGGACGTGGGGGGAGGGGTTGGACTCAAAGCTGAGCGTGAGCCCAAGTTTACAAAGCGGTGTAGACAAATCATGGGTTTCCAGCTGCACTTGATGGCTCTCACTTTCATTTTACATGTTTGACAACTACTACCTTCATGGAATCTGCCATTCGAGCTTCACTCCCAAACCCATTGCCATGGTGCAAACAGCATCTGAAAGGATGTGATTCTCTGGGAAAGGCTCAGGGTCAGCAGCTATCACAACTTTGAGGTGGGAAGCCAAGCATACTAATGAATCTCTGGCCGTTCGGGGCAGTGCAGACTTCTGCTGCCGTTGAGGAAAGGAGCGAAGGGGGGTTATCAGTGCGGCCAATGCCAGGCAGAGAGGTGCTAGTGGAGGTAGTTTGAGCAGTTCCTTTTTTTGTCTCAGTCTCTCACTGAGTTCAGGGAGATGGGTCAGAGGGACGCAGAAGGAGGGAAATGATACTTCAGATGGATATTGCACAGAATGGGCCCTATGCTGGTGCAAATCAGGAGTAACCCCACTGACGCCGATGGATCAACATTGGTGTTTGAAGTTTTTGGTCATGTGAAAAAAAAGTTTTGTCAAAGTTTTTCTTCAAAAATTTTCAGGTTTCATTGAAAACCCAACCCCTCCCCCCTTAACTGAAACCAATCCTGACCAGGACCTGGAAAATTTAGTTGGAAAGGAGCATTTCCCCTAGAATTTTACTTTTTGATAAAAAAGCCATTTTTCCTCCAAAACCTGTTCCAAATGAAAACTAGCAGCTGTAGGTGTGAGGGAGAGCATGAGCAGCCCTGTGTTCCTTGCTCCACTTTTCTAGGATTTTAGCTCATACCATTTCCTGGTTAGTGACTGGTATTTTGCAAATGCTCTGGCCAGGCCCAGACTGGAACCTTGGCTGCACTTGGCTAGGAGTGGGGCCTGTCATTTTGAACTGGTTTGCCCAATGAACGATATCCCAGCACATCTGGTCTTGCAAATGAGAGCAGCCAGCAACTTAGAAATGTGACACAGCCGTCCTATCTGAAATGGCATAATGCAGCCCTATGTGTCTATTCCTGCTGCCTTCCCACAGAGTGGTATCTGGTATTCAAGCCCTCCCATGGATTTCACTGGAGTCCCATTGATTTGAGGGTAGTGGGGGCTGGCAGAGGAGGGTACCAGGGAACATAAGGGCAGCAGACTCAGACCTTAATGCAGCTCAGGGTTGGAGAGTTCAAGCGGTGTGTTTATACAAGGCCAATCCAGCAAACCCATCCCACGCACCAGGGCATTTTTCGTAGCTGCCTCTTCATCCCATGATTTATCAGACTTCTGCCTATTGGCAGTCTGCATCTCTCTGAAGGTTCAAAGGCATAAATCACCATTGAATGACTTTGATCACAGCCATATCAGATGCAAGCAAACTGCATTTCCCCACTTAGAAGATGAAAGCAGGCGTACACACGTGGAGGGCCTGACAGAACAAGTGGAGTGGGGAGTCGAGAAGCACTTAGTGTGCACTGGAACGGCTGGGCTCCTTCAGCAAGGGGAGCGGCTCGGCTGTAGAGCTGCTCTCTGTACAGATGGAGAGGAAGGAATAGCCGGCACATCTTGCCAGCTGTCACTGCACCACATGCCTTCCTCTTGTGACAACCCATTAAGGAAGGCATGTGGCATATATGATACAGCTTGAGTGCTCGCTAGGTCTGGCTGAACAGCAGTCACAACAGGTCATGATCTGTAGCTTGTCAATGGAAATACAGAAACTATGGCTTTCTGACTATTATTATGTGCATTTCAGCAGAGCCCAACACCGCACACAGGAGCCTTGGTACCATGTTGAGTGACACAGATAATGAATTCCAATGACTCCCTTGGGCCTGATGAGTTCAAGGGAGGCATTGGGCAAATCCCTGCCCCTTTCTCTTTCCCCATTTGAGAAATGGGTGCAATGATGCTTTTCTAGCTCCCTGGGGCACTGTGAGGTTTAATGAAGAACACACTGGGAGACTCCTGGGTGGGAGTTGCTTCAGAAGCACGAAGGTGATGGCTACACTGGAAAGCTTACAGTGGTGCACCTGCACTGATGCACCTGTGAGCTCTCTGTGTCACCGCACTAAGCCAACAGGAGGGAGCGCTCCTGTCGACTTTACTAATCCACCAAGGAGCAGCGGTAGCTATGGTGCTAGGAGACACTCTCCCGCCAACATAGCGCTGTCCACACTGATGCTTAGGTAGGTGTAACTTATGTCTCTCATGGGGGTGACTTACTGACACCCCTCAGTGACGTAAGTTACACAAGAAGTCAGTGTTTGAGGGTATGTCTACACTACGGGATTATACCGATTTTACAGAAACTGGTTTTTTAAAACAGATTGTATAAAGTCGAGTGCACGCAGCCACACTAAGCACATTAATTCGGCGGTGTGCATCCATGTACTGAGGCTGGTGTCGATTTCCGGAGCGTTGCACTGTGGGTAGCTATCCCATAGCTATCCCATAGTTCCCGCAGTCTCCCCCGCCCCTTGGAATTCTGGGTTGAGATCCCAGTGCCTGATGGGGCAAAAAACATTGTCGCGGGTGGTTCTGGGTACAGCCTCACCCCTCCCTCCGTGAAAGCAGCAGACAACCGTTTCGTGCCTTTTTTCCTGGGTGAACTGTGCAAACGCCATAGCACAGCAAGCATGGACCCTGCTGAGCTCAAGATAGCAAGCATGGACGTTTTAAACACCTCACGCATTCTCATGCAGTCAATGCTGAACCGGGACCTGCAAAACCAGGAGAGGAGGAAGCGGCTACGGCAGCGCGGCGACGAGAGTGATGAGGACATGGACACAGAATTCTCTCAAACCACGGGCCTCTGCGCTTTGGAGATCCTGCTGGTAATGGGGCAGGTTCTAGCCATGGAACGCCAATATTGGGCCTGGGAAACAAGCACAGACTATGGTGGGACTGCATAGTTTTGCAGGTTTGGGACGATTCCCAGTGGCTGCAAAACTTTCGCATGCATAAGGGCACTTTCATGGAACTTTGTGACTTGCTTTCCCCTGCCCTGAAACACCAGAATACCAAGATGAGAGCAGCCCTCACAGTTGAGAAGCGAGTGGCGATAGCCCCGTGGAAGCTTGCAACGCCAGACAGCTACTGGTCAGTCAGGAATCAATTTGGAGTGAGCAAATCTACTGTGGGGGCTGCTGTGATGCAAGTAGCCAAAGCAATCATTAAGCTGCTGCTACGAAAGGTTGTGACTCTGGGAAATGTGCAGGTCATAGTGGATGGCTTTGCTGCAATGGGATTCCCTAACTGTGGTGGGGCAATAGATGGAACCCATATCCCTATCTTGGCACCGGAGCACCAGGGCACCCAGTACATAAACCGCAAGGGGTACTTTTCAATAGTGCTGCAAGCACTGGTGGATCACAAGGGACGTTTCACCAACATCCACGTGGGATAGCCGGGAAGGGTTCATGACGCTCGTGTCTTCAGGAACACTACTCTGTTTAAATGGCTGCAGCAAGGGAATTACTTCCCAGACAAGAAAATAACAGTTGGGGATGTTGAAATGCCTGTCGTTATCCTGGGGGACCCAGCCTACCCCTTGATGCCATGACTCATGAAGCCATACACAGGCAGCCTGGACAGTGGTCAGGATCTGTTCAATTACAGGCTAAGCAAGAGTAGAATGGTGGTGGAATGTGCATTTGGCCGTTTAAAGGCGCGCTGGCGCACGTTACTGACTCGCTCAGACCTCAGCCAAACCAATGTCCCCATTGTTATTGCTTCTGGCTGTGTGCTCCACAATCTCTGTGAGAGTAAGGGGGAGACCTTTATGGCGGGGTGGGAGGCTGAGGCAAAACACCTAGCCGCTGATTACGCGCAGCCAGACACCAGGGTGATTAGAAGAGCACACCAGGAAGCGGTGCGCATCAGAGAAGCTTTGAAAACGAGTTTCATCACGGGTCAGGGTATGGTGTGACTGCTGTGTTTGTTTCCCCTTGATGAAACCCCCCCTTGATTGACTCATTCCCTGTAAGCAACCCACCCTCCCCCTTCGATTACAGTTTGCTTAAGGAAATAAAGTCACTATTGTTTAAAAATCATGTATTCTTTATTAATTCATTATAAAAAGAGGGAGAGACCTGACAAGGTAGCCTGGGTGTGGTTTGGGAGGAGGAGAGAAGGGAAGGAAAAGGCCACTAAAAAAATTTCAAAATAATGACAGCCTTTTGGTTGGGCTGTCCACTGGGGTGGAGTGGGCGGGTGCACGGAGCCTCCCCCCACGCGTTCTTACACATCTGGTGGGTGAGGAGGCTAAGGAACATGGTGAGGGGGGAGGGTGGTTACACAGGGGCTGCAGCGGCACTCTGTGATCCTGCTGCTGTTCCTGAAGCTCCACCAGATGCTGGAGCATGTCAGTTTGATCACGCAGCTGCCCCAGAGTTGCATCCCGCCACCGCTGATCTTCCTGCCTACACCTCTGATCTTCCTGCCGCCACCTCTCATCTCGAGCATCCCTCCTGTCCTCACGTTCACTGGCATCTTTCCTGTAATTTGATACCACGTCCTTCCACTCATTCACATTCAGATGAGCTCTTTCATTGCGGGTCACTTCCATGATTTCCAAAAACATTTAGTCTCACATCTTTTTTTTCCACCGTCTTATCTGAGATAGGCTTCAGGACAGAGTAGGGAGGCTTGAAAAATTTGCAGCTGCATGAGGGAGGGAAAAAAGGGAGAGAAGTATTTAAAAAGATACATTTTACAGAACAATAGTTATACTCTTTCACGGTGAACAACACTATTCACCTTACATAGCACATGTGATTTCACTACAAGGTTGCATTTTGCATCTTAATATTGAGTGCCTGCAGCTCTGGTATTAGAGATCTCACAGACGCAGGTCCGGGCAGCAGAATTCGGCTTGCATGCGGCCATGGTAAGCCATTGTCTTTCGGCTTCTGCAGCCTTCATATATCCAGCGCCCTCCTTTCCCAAATAGCAAGCAAAGCCTGTTCAGTGCTGCTTCTTTCCTGTTAACATGCAGCAGCAGAAACCACCCCCCATCCAGTTCTCTGGGATGATCTCTTTACCCCTGCCTCCACCGCGTGGCTGGTATCATGGAAGATCACTGCTAAACACCCCCCCGCCGCGTGGCTGGTAGCAGGGAAGATCCCTGCTAGCCAAACGCGAAAAAGCTCAGCGCCAATCACCCCCCACCCCGGCTTTCCCCCTGCTTGGCTACCTGCAAGGAAGGATTTCTTTTTACCAACGGGCAAACAGCCCAGTAGGAATGGCCATCTCTGTCCCCTTAATTAAATTCCTGAATTTCAACCAGGTTACCATGAACGATATCACTCTCCTGAGGATAACACAGCGGGATAAAGAACGGATGTTGCTTGAATGCTAGCAAACACCGGGACCATACGCAGCTAGGCTTTGTCATGCAATGATACCAGATTACTTGCTACATGCATGGCGTGGTCAAGTGTCCTACCATGGAGGGCGGAATAAAGCTGCCCTGCCCAGAAACCTTCAGCAAAGGCTTTTGGAGTACCTCCAGGAGAGCTTCATGGAGATGTCCCTGGAGGATTTCCGCTCCATCCCCAAACATGTTAACAGACTTTTCCAGTAACTGTACTGGCCGCGAATGCATCCCAAGTCCTCAGGGCAAATTAATCATTAAAAAACGCTTGTTTTTAAACCATGTTTTATATTTACAAAGGTACATTCACCAGAGGTCCCTTCCATGGCTTCATTGTCTGGGATAGTGGCTTGGGAGGGCTGGGAGGGCAACTCCGTCAGGGTGAGAAAAAGCTCCTGGCTGTTGGGGAGAACGGAGTGCTGTGTGCTCTCTGCAAGCTCGTCCTCCTCTTCCTCCTCCTCATCTTCCCCATCCACAGAATCCTCAGCCATGGCTAAGATTACCACCCCCACATCGGAATCCACAGACGGGGTGGGGTAGTGGTGGCGGATCCCCCTAGAATTGCATGCAGCTCAGCGTAGAAGTGGCATGTTTTCGGCCCTGCCCCAGACCTTCCGTTTGCTTCTTTGGTTTTCTGGTAGGCTTGTCTGAGCTCCTTAACTTTCACATGGCACTGTACTGAGTCCCTGGTGTGGCCTCTCTGCATCATGGCCTTGGAAATTTTTTCAAATGTTTTTTCATTTCGTCTTTTGGAACGGAGTTCTGTTAGCACGGAATCCTCTCCCCATACAGCGATCAGATCCAGTACCTCCCGTGCGGTCCATGCTGGAGCTCTTTTTTGATTCTCTGGAGACTGCATTGTTACCTGTACTGATGAGCTCTGTGTGGTCACCTGTGCTGGTGAGCTCTCCACGCTGGCCAAACAGGAAATGAAATTCAAAAGTTCGCGGGGCTTTTCCTGTCTACCTGGCCAGTGCATCCGAGTTCAGATGGCTTTCCAGAGCGGTCACAATGGTGCACTGTGGGATACCGCCCGGAGGCCAATACTGTCGAATTGCGGCCACACTAACTCTAATCCGACATGGCAATACCGATTTCAGTGCTACTCCCCTCGTTGGGGAGGAGTACAGAAATTGGTTTTAAGAGCCCTTTATATCGATATAAAGGGCTTTGTTGTGTGGATGGGTGCAGGGTTAAATCGGTTTAACTCTGCTAAATTCGGTATAAACGCGTAGTGTAGACCAGGCCTGAGCCAAGAGCTGAAGCTAGATCACCTGCGCCTCAATCCAGTGCTTTAACCACAAGGCCAGCCTTCCTTGGTAGGGTCCTTCAGCCCCTACACACAGTCACAGCACCACGTTCCCAATCCCACCTGTGTCAGAGCCTCATTGCAGGTCCACTCCAGATGTGCCTGGGGTTAGGAATGGGTGTTTGTGCCGGGCTCACATGCATGCTGGACAAAGACATGGCAGGAGGCTGCAAAGAATGCACCTGGAAATGGAGGCAGAGCAGTTCTGTCTGAATTGAGACGAGTTGGACATGTCACTCATATGGCTGCCTGGCCTCCTGGGATTATTGCAATGACTCGTTAATTCACATTTTTCTCTGACAATGGGCTGCGTTCCTGACACATGAAAGAGTTGTTTTGTTGGTACATTTCAATCAGGCGGTATGGCCTGTTCATTTGCATTCCAGTCGTGCCAGCCTGTTTTCAAAACAGCAATATGTCTTATTTTAAGAACCACATCTCAGGAGCAGGGTAAACTCTCGTGTGTTTCTCGGGGCAGGAGAGGGGGAAAACCTCAGCTCTCGGAAATGAAACAAACCAGCCGAAAGTTCTCCAGGCTGTGCGCAGTTGTGCAGATGGTGGCGACACAAAGAGGCCTTTGCAATTGACCCTGCCCATATCATCTCAGGGTGCCTCACAGCCATATGATGAGCTACTACCGAGAGGGTGACGTGCAGTGATGAGCTGCCAAAATCTTAACAACCGGTTCCCTATAAAAAGTTCTGATTTAAGGGAGGGGGGAGCGGGGGAGGGGCCGGAGCAGGGGGATACATACTCGTGGGGCCGGGGGCCCCTGCAAGGCCTGGGGCAAATTGCCCCACTTGCCCCCCCGGCAGCCCTAGAGCTTACAGCCCCCTCCCCTCTTACCTTGCCGACAGCTCAAAGCAGCAGGACGACTCCGGAGCTCAGCTGAGCTGCCCAGCTGGTGCCAGCGGCTGGCCACGCTGCAGCTGGGAGGAAGCGGGGGAAGGGCCGGGGGAGCCTCAGCCTCCCCAGCTGGGAATCCTGGGAGCAACAGGATGGTCTGGCCCGCGGATCAGAGTTCTTTGCCCACCCTCTGGCCCTTTAACAACTGGTTCTCCACGGAGGTCTAATTTTAGCAACCGGTTCTTGGGAACTTGTGGGAACCGGCTCCAGTTCACCACTGGTGACGTGTGGAAATGGACAAGTTGGCTGGAGCCCTGTGGCCTTTATTGTAAAAAGGAAACACGTTACTCTCTTAGAATAACCGGGGGCAGTGTGGACTGCAAACTCTGGGCTTCCCACCACTCCTGCCTGAGCTCAAAATTCCCCCCTTTCCTGGCTCCCACTGCTTCACCTGTTCAGTTCCCCTTCTTGACCCAATGTCAACCCACTTCCTCTTCCCTTGCACTGTGTTGCCTGAGCAAAGACTTCATGGAACACAGGCCCTGCCAGACTGGATCAGGCTCCAGGCCCATATAGTCCCATATCCTGTCAGTGACAGTGGGCAGCTTCAGAGGAAGGTGTGAGAACTCTGCCACAGGCAGATGTGGTATAATCTGCCCCCATACAGGTCTCAATCTAATCCCTAATAGTTAGAGATTAGCGGAAGCCCTGAATTAGGAGCCTTTATAGCTCCTCCAAAAATCAACGATGATAATTATAACATTAACTCTGGCTATTCTAGTTATACATATAAATATCCAGTCCCTCTTCAAGTTTTGCTAAGCTCTTTTCCTCAGCCTCTTCCTGTGGTATTGAGTTCCACAGTCTAATTATGCATCAAGTAAAAAAAGTACTTCCTTTCGTCAGTTTTGACTTTGCTGTGTTTTCCTGTCAGTGGATGCTCCCTTGTTCCTGTGTTACGAGGCACCCTCCGTGCCAGGGGCGGCTCTAGGAATTCCGCCGCCCCAAGCACGGCGGCACGCCGCGGGGGGCGCGCTGGTGGTCGCCAGTCCCGCGGCTCCGGGGGACCTCTTGCAGACGTGCCTGCTGGTCCCCCGGCTCTGGTGGAGCATCCGCTGGGGTCTGGAGCCGGCCCTGCTCTGTGCTCAGAGAAATGCATGTCCTGGAGAGAGGTCACTGGCAGATGTGACTGGAGCCACTGCAGTGTCATCAATAGCCCTTTCCATGACTGCCGAGTCCAGACCAGGAAGACACTGTGTGGTGATACTGGGTAGCACTAGGTTGTGTTGATCAGGGGCCTGTGGGAACCACAGGATCTGTGCCCAGCAGACTACGTAAAGAACCCCCTTTATATCCATCACAGCTAAGCCCTATTTCTTCTCTAAGACAGGCCGCCGTTAGCAGTCCTTTCTGGAGTCTAAGTCCCCTGGAGCAAGGAGAGTTGGCAGCCTACTTCCTCTCTCGGACACTTTGGGTACCTCTAGACGCCAAGCCAAAACCAGCCGCAGCGAGTCACAGAGCCCAGGTCTACACACTCGGGCTCACAGGGCTAGCTCTGTGGTGCTACAAACAGCCCCAGTCTGCAGGTGTCAGACCCCAAGCTCCAGCCTGAATGTCGACACACGCTATTTTTAGTGACATTCCATGAGCCCTGTAAGCCTGAATCTGTGGACCCCAATCTTCGGGATTTGCTGCCGCAGGTTTCTGCTTGCTGTGCAGATGCACCCTTTGAGAACTATGGATGAAAAGCACTAAATATGAAGCAGGTATTATCGTCATTGTTATCTTTGCTATATGGCCATAGCCCGTGGGTGCGGACTGAAAGGAAGAGACTAGAGATATTTGGTTGTTTCAGATATAGGACAATAATTTATCTGTCCATTAGTGGATAGGTCACGAATAAAAATATATGCAGAAGCACTCATCTCAATAAAGAGAGTGCAGCTACTTGCGCCTGTGACCTTCTGAGAGGCTCCTGCCTTCCCTTCAATCAGGTGATAGAAAAAACCAGCCCACGACACTTAAAAATGCATGAAAGATTAAGAGGTCAGAAACAGCAACATAACAACCACATTTATAGTGCTGCATTTTCAAAGAACTGTATAAACATGGACAAATCAAATCCCTCAGCAACAGCGGCACAGAAGGAAATTGCCCTTCTCAGAGTCACATAACTCAGGGGTTCCTGGCTCTCAGAGCTGTGATCAGACCACTGTGCCATCCACAGTAACAAAGGCAGCTGAACAGATCGTATGTGAGTGTCTACATGGCAGATCTGCCATTCTAAGCTGGCTTGATTATCTAGTCCAGTGCATTTCATCATCAAACCCAGTTTATTTACTTATTTGGATTTAAACATAAAAATGTCCCCACCAAAGCCTTGAGAAAGTCTAACAATTAATAAAACTTAGCATAATATCCTGACGACCACTCAGCAGCATTAGGCACTCACGCATGGTAGCCTGTTAGCTCAGGCCGCCCGCAGTGTTAATAATCACATATGGGTCACTGATTAGCTCAGTCATGCAGTAAATCAAAGCAAAAGAAAAGCACCTTTAACATGGAACATACTCGCAGCCTTCCTCCAATCCCTGTCAAGCAGCTACCCAGGTATCTGGATCAGACGCTAAACATATATTAGGCCTAATTTATAACCAGGGATGACTCTGGCCCATTCTATGCTTCTGAATGTTATTTCCTATGCACAGCGCGCCAAGCAGGTGCGGGGGGCGCCGCTTTCGGGGGGGGGCGGGCTGGCTCGGAGTGAGCCGCCCCGCCATGCCAGCAGGTCACGGAGCGAGCCGGCGGAACGGACCAGGCATGCGCGCGCGGCGGGTCCCGCCCAGCCCCCCCGGCTTGGTCGCGAGCTCCCGCAGGCATGACTGCGGCAGGTCCGTCCTGGGTGGGGGCTCTGCTGCCGCCCGGCGCCGGGCTCTCAGGAGCTCGGCCGACGCGGGAGCGAGGGACGACCGGCGGGACGGCGGCGCCGCGCGCAGCGGCGCGCAGGCGCTTGGGCTAGCCGCCGCCTGTTCCTATGGCATAACCTCTAGCCACCGCTCCCCACTCCCAAATCTGAATTCCCCCTGCTGGACCATCCTCTGCCATGGATCCGTATCATGCCCTTCTTATCCTTGCTGAAGCCATCCTGAGTGAGGTATTAACACAAGATGTACAAGTATAAAGAGCAACCACTTCTCCACAATCAGGGGAGTCTCAGCTTCAGACCAGCTAAGCCACTTAGTAACTAAAAGACCCAATTAAGGTAATTTCCAAACATGGAGTGGAAAGTCTGGGTCTCAGATGGCAGTGGATGGACTCCCTAAAGACACAGTCTTGTTAAGCAATTTTTGAATTGATTTTCTAGCACTGACTTTAATGCAGTTACTGCTCAATTAATTAGCTGCCATCCGTATCTGCTGAAAGACCGTAGATAAACTCCCACTGACTTTGAGAGGAGTAAGTGCAGACCCTGAGCTCCTTGCATGGATGTTCTCTGCTCAGGCTTTTTTACTGTTTCCACCAGCACAGGGCTGTGCTCTATGACTGAGAATCAGAGTGCAGGCAGGAGGAATGAGAGCGAAGCTTTGCAACTACCAAAACCCAAATCAATCATTCACCAAGGGAAAAACTATGCAGTCCATCAAAGTGCCTGCATGTGCAATTGGGTATTTGCCTGGGGAGACTGCACATCTGGCCAGGCACATGGCGCGTGGATAGATACTGCTCACACAGCTAGTCTCTGTTTAAGCATTTGCTTATTTTCGTTATCCTGTCCTCCCTCCTCCCCATTCACTTGTTTGTTCCATCTGCCTGGTTTTCAATGCTGCAACCTGCAGAGATTTATGCATGGGCTTAACTTCAAGCACAGGAGTAGTGCAAGCGCCACCTTCATTGGACTATTGATGAGGTTAAAATTTGGCACACGTACATCTTGGCAGGGTCAGAACCTTTGATTGCTAGCTTCTTGGGGCATGGAGTGACATTTCCTATGTTTGTACAGCGCCTAGCACAATGGGGCCCCAACATGGTTGAGGCAACTCAGTATTACCCAGCTATAAACGATAACAAAGGATGCAGGTATGGAGCTGTGCAAAATCCCGACCTGTGTAACTGCATGTACTTTGTGTGGGTGTTGGCAATGGCATGGCTAAAACTTTTGACAACTCAGCTTTTAAATACATATATTTTGACAACTAATGAGTGAGCTGTCCAGAGCCCAAGGGACTTGAGTTTATTGAGCGATAGATGCTCTGACTAGCGAAATCGCACTTTGAATCCAATCCTTGCTGAGAACAAAGGAAGACAGAGTGGGGATAATGACAATAGGCTCTGAAGACAATGAGTCATTAAAGGAGCAATCAGAGATGGGGAGGGGACCCCCGGAGACACTACTCAAAGGATGTCAAGTAACAGAGGGGTAGCCGTGTTAGTCTGGATCTGTAAAAGCAGCAAAGACTCTTGTGGCACCTTATAGACTAACAGACGTTTGGGAGCATGAGCTTTCGTGGGTGAATGCCCACTTCTTCGGATGCATGTAGTGGAAATTTCCAGGGGCAGGTATATATAAGCAAGCAAGAAGGAGGCTAGAGATAATGAGGTTAGTTCAATCAGGGAGGATGAGGCCCTCTTCTAGCAGCTGAGGTGTAAAAACCAAGAGAGGAGAAACTGGTTCTGTAATTGGCAAGCCATTCACAGTCTTTGTTTAATCCTGAGCTGATGGTGTCAAATTTGCAGATGAACTGGAGCTCAGCAGTTTCTCTTTGAAGTCTGGTCCTGAAGTTTTTTTGCTGCAGGATGGCCACACCATCACTGGTTCATTCACTTGCACGTCCACCAATGTAATATACGCCATCATATGCCAGCAATGCCCCTCTGCTATGTACATCGGCCAAACTGGACAGTCTCTACGGAAAAGGATAAATGGACACAAATCAGATATTAGGAATGGCAATATACAAAAACCTGTAGGAGAACACTTCAACCTCCCTGGCCACACAATAGCAGATCTTAAGGTGGCCATCCTACAGCAAAAAAACTTCAGGACCAGACTTCAAAGAGAAACTGCTGAGCTTCAGTTCATCTGCAAATTTGACACCATCAGCTCAGGATTAAACAAAGACTGTGAATGGCTTGCCAACTACAGAACCAGTTTCTCCTCCCTTGGTTTTCACACCTCAGCTGCTAGAAGAGGACCTCATCCTCCCTGATTGAACTAACCTCGTTATCTCTAGCCTCCTTCTTGCTTGCTTATATATACCTGCCCCTGGAAATTTCCACTCTTGCATCCGACGAAGTGGGTATTCACCCACGAAAGCTCATGCTCCCAAACATCTGTTAGTCTATAAGGTGCCACAAGACTCTTTGCTGCTTTTACTCAAGGGATAGGATCTAATGAGAAGGGCAAAGTTTCTTCTGAAAGGAGAGCTGCGGGGAGATCTTCCGAGCCCATCCTGACAAGCATCAGGCAGAGAGGTGCTTTTGTTGGCAGTAGGAAGTGAGACTTTTGTGCTTGTTAATATTTAAAACGGTCTATTCTTTGCCATAAAAACGTAATGACTGGGGGGGGGGGGAAGGGATGGCTGCAGTCTTGTTTGTCTGCATCACAGCAACAAATGAATTGCATTCCCCTGTCCCAGCTGCTACAAGTGTAACAGGAGTAGGTGATGGTCCCATTACTGCTACTGTGGAAGCCACAGCGTGGCAGTACCACCCCCTCCAGCACCCACTAGTGAGCCAGCACCTCTGCACCTAACCCATCCCCATCCTGCAGAGCCCTTTATTGGTGGTCTCAAAGATTTTTCCCGCCCCAGAGAGAGATGTCACTACAGCGATGTGCATTCCCAGTGCAGACCAGCCCTAAGGGGTACGCAGCGTGCAGGTACATTGGTGGGGGTGAACTTGCACTGGTGCTGGACCTAGGGCTCCAGCCCTGCAATGAGTTTTTTTAGCTACTGAAGTAGATAAACCAGTGCAAACTCCAGTCCCTGCCCTGAAGAATTTACAGTCTCACAGTGGGATTGCCAAAGGAACATAACGGAGCCTAGCTCCTTTCAAAATCCCAGCCTAAATAGACAAGGCAGAGAGGAAGCACTGTACCCCCCATCCCCATGATAAAGATGGGGAGCTGAGGCACAGAGAGGTGAAGTGACTTGCCTAAGGTCAAACAGTTAGTCTGTGGCAGAGCCAGGTGGCTAATGAGCACCTTGTGAACCCCATCCAGTGTGTTAACACAGCATCCTTCCTCTCATGCTGTGCCTGTGGATTCCATTCCAGTGAAGAAAGAATATTGTTGAAATGGGGGTTTCTTACCCAACATACTGAAGCATGAATCCTCACCGAGTAACTGAAATGCAGATATCAGGTATGGGCGGGGGGAAATCAGACAATCTGCTGGAATTTTCATCTTCACACAGCTCAGAGACACCTGGCATCCCAGCACTGCCACAGAGGCTGTCACCACCTCCTGTAATTACGAACAGCTGTTCAATTAGGGCAACAGATAATTGCAGAAAGCAAACAAAGGAAATCTTGGCAGCAGCAGGCTAGGCCGAGGTGGGAAATTATGTGACTGCGAGCCACTTTGAAGGGGGTAGTTTTTTTTTTGAAGGCTGAGCCAAACGTGCCCCCGACAAAGTGTGGAAGTGCCTCACTGCTCAGTCCTGTAGGGGTAAAGAGGAGGCAGAAGACATCACACTTGGTACAAACCTGGGGGGAAAAATGCAGCAAGGTAGATGCAGAACGCACAGTGAATCAATGCAAGCAGAAAGCTGGGAATGTGTCAATGTCAGTGCAGCACTCAGACAGTGGGCACGCTAGGACCCGTATCCTGACCACTCCCTGCTTTGCGTCTTATTCACTAATCAGCAACTAAGTAGTGAAGTTGGTGAATGAGAAATTAAAACCTTGGGGCCTGATTCTGATCTTGCAACAGGATAGCTCCTTTGACTTCAGTGGAGTTACTCCTCATTCACCTTAGTGTGCGAAAGCAGAGAACCAGACCTGTGCTCTGGCCAACGAAAGACATATGGGCCAGATTTTCCACTGTTCCGCCCCTCCTGTAGCCCTTTGCCCTCGTGCAAAGCAAGTGTGCAGTTGGTGTGAAGTGCTGCCATTCTGACCTGGCAGTGCTTTGCCCCCTCTCTGCAATCAGGATGCATCTGTGCAAATGCTCTGCTGCCTGTGCACCGTGTAAACATGCCAGGAAGAACTGTGCTGGGTGCAGTTCATCACACCCAATTACTCCATTTTATGATGGATTAAAGAATTTCATAGCTGGCATGTTGATAATGAATCTCTCAAGAGATATGTTTACCTCCAGCCAGCTGACTGACATTTCACTTGAGGTAGTTAGCAGCATGCTTGTAAAGGCTCATGTGGACAGTGCCATTGGCCAAATGTTTGTGGCTTCCCCTGGGGAAAGGTTTGGAGAAAATGGAGGTAAAATTCTAGTGCAGCCAAGCCACAAACGTTAAATCCACAGTTCTAGGAGCTAATTGCAGGGATACTCAGGGCCGCTTGACAAGCTCCTCCAGCAGGGAATATGGCCCTGCCAGCCTTGTCAGCCAGCACCCTCCTGTCCCCCAGTTCAAGCACCAAGAGCTTAAGAAATTCATTTGGTAGCAAACATATTGGAGGAGCTAATGCAGAGACTCCAGATGGCTTGGCAAAATAGCGCTGAAAGCTCCCACAATGTTCCCAGCATGTTGGATTCACCCGCTTCTACATGGATTGATCGGTCCTGCCATTCATTAGAGACAAAGCAAACAGCTCCATTGTCTGTGCTCTGCCCGTGCACCCTGCTGTGTAAACATGCCAGCAACAGCTGCGTTTTGTGCAGTTAATCACACCCAATTACTCCATTTTATGATGGATTAAAGAATTTCATAGCTGGCATGTCCCAAGCTAGCAACTATTTATGCCGGTCCCTGTGGCTGAGGGGTCTACTCCCCTGAGATTTGAGCCCTCACAGTCTCATTCGCATCATGCTGCTCAAGCTTCCTGCTAGAGCTTTTTCTGTTTTCAATTCACAAACTTAGTTCAAGAGCAAACCCTACACGCCAGATCCTGCAGGATCTCCCACTTTGTATGGAGGGGGAATTTTCCTTTGAAAAACGGGGTGCCAGAGGCCTCAGGGAAACTTCCCTGTCCCTCTGTACGTGGAAGGTCCTGCTAGCAAAAACGGTGTGAGCAGGGCTTGACTGTAATGGAAGGAAGCAAGAGTAAAGCCCAGAGCAAACAGGTGCAAGAGGAAGTCAAGGAGAAAGAGCCAGAATGACGTGAAAGGCCCTCACACTGATCCGGGAGTTATGTAGGTAACCAAGAGGGCGTTCCCTGAATCCTTTACTGTGTATTTATCACCCTCCAGTCGTACGTCATTTGCGCAAACAGAGCAGCAGGCAGTCTGGTAGATGAGCGAGCCTGTGAAAACATGCACCTTGAGAGAGAGAACACGGTTACAGGCTTGTCATTCATGGGTAAATCTGCTGTAATTCTAATAACTCCGAGAGGTAATGTCCTTGCTCTGGGCCTGCTCCTCTTCGCCCAGCATGGCTTGATATGCTGTGCTCATTGCAGTGCTGAATATGTATCACACAGCAGTCATTTCGGATCAGCCCCTGGGCTTTTGTTCAAGATGGTAAACTCGTGGATGCAAGGGAATGAGAATGCTGTGTCCTCCATTGGCAGCTACCGTCTGTGAGAGAAGCAAGGACACTTCTCATTGGTGTTGTGGAATTTGCCAGTTGGCAGAGATGCTGCAAAGCTCTATCCAGGTTCCCCCTCAGTTCAATGGGGTCCCCGCAGGGAGTGCATGGGCAGAGCCGCTGCACTGTGAGGCTTCTACATCTCTGAAGCCCTGGGAAGGCCTGGCTCTAGTCTGGCTCTGAGTGGGCTGGTACAGTGTGTGTGTGGGGCGGGGCTCGGGTGAAGATGTGGGGTTTCTGCACAGGGCATGGTGAGAAGCAATAGGTGCCTCTCAGCCCATAAACTGAAGCCATGGGTGGGCCCAAAGGGCCTGCACTGGAGCTCTGAGCCTGCCCCTAGACTTGGGAATAGATTCTGTCCATGAACCTCGCAGCACAGCAGCAAGTCCTCTGCCGTTATGTGGGATTTGCAACTCTCCCAAGTGCACGGTGAGTTCTACCCCATTTCCCAGGTGTGGCTTTAGCTTGGCCCTCTTGTACCCAAGTCAAAACACTCTTCACAGCAACCCTACAATAATGCATCACCCGCCCTGCAGCAACCAACCAGCCCACTGGCAGCCCTGCATTGACAGAGAGGAAAATATGGAGAAGAAAAACAGGCCAGTTTCAGGCTTCCAAAAAACAAACTATGAACAAGAATAGGTTAATAGATTCCAAGGCCAGAAGGGACCAGTGTGATCATGACCTCCAGCATAACCCCGGCATTGAACTTCCCCGAAATAATTCCTAGAGCCGATCTTTTAGAAAAACATCCAGGGGAACGGCCTTGGAAACGGTGATGTATTCTTTGGCAGCCTCCTTCACACTGCTAACTCAGACATAGGAAGCTGCTGTCGAGGGATAGAGCAAGTGCGGATTATATACGGCAAAGCTCCATTCACCACTGGTATAAGAGGACCTGATTCCATTTACATCAGTGATTGGAACTGCTTACACCAGGGCAGAATTGGGCCCATAAGATCTAAAGAACAAGCATACATTGATACAGTGTGGTCTGAACAAGCCGTGCCCAATTAAATTGACTCATTTAAAGGTGTCTAGGGGGGAATAAGCACTTGCGCATTATTCAGGCATATCCACTTTGGACTAATAAATGCATGGATCTGGTAGGAATATGTCTCCCTATCCATCCGGCGACCTCCCAAGCAGGTTCTCTACGTGTAATAACATGGGCTTCTTCTGATCATTCTATCAGGTTTGCTCAGGTAGCTGGGCCAGGCACATTCCCCTGGGAGTGGTGGTATACCGCTAGTGCCCCCCTCCCCTCCCCCGGCTATCTGGCAATGGTCAGGCTGTGTCTGCATGTCTTAAACAAGATTCCAAAATAGCTAACCCTTTGAATGCAGGAATCTCCCTGACAGCCACTAAATTAACGGTCAAGAGGGCACGTGCCTGGGTCCATGACTTCCAGAACACAGTGAAACTTTGATGGCTGGTGAAGAGTACAATGGCAGGGCACTGAGCATCTGTGCAGTCTGCCCATTCCACTGAAATGCAGTCACTGCCGAAGGGAGCCTCACATCTGCTTAGGAGACGTGTTGCAACAGTAACAGCGAAGAGCCCTGGTAATTAGAGATGTCACAGTACAGAATAGGTCGCAGGGCTCTGGCATACTGCCTCTTCCTCCCTTCTGATGCTGCACTTCTCAGTTAGCTGTAGAGAATAACAGGTACTGTGGCTTTGAAGATGGAACTGTCCAATATGACTGACATACGGTTTGCAGACAGTTTAAGGCCCTTTTACACTACTCCAATATAACAGAGAATCACTCCATGCATCTGAAGAAGTGAGGTTTTTTACCCACGAAAGCTCATGCCTAAAGAAATCTGTCAGTCTTTAAAACAACAACTAGGAGTCTGGTGGCACCTTAGAGAATCACCTAAATAGTTCACCACTTTTGCCATTACTTTGCCAGAGCAGAGATTGTGGGAGACATGAAACCTGTGTTTCCTACTGTGATTTAAAATAATTCCCAGCAGTGCTAGCCAGGGAGAGGGGACAAAGTGGGGAACTCCAGTGCTTAGCTACCACAGTGATAGGAGCTGTAGAAATACTTAGTCCGAGAGATGAGAAAGAGCAAAAGATTGCAATGTGATTGGCCAGCTGCTCGAAGAGAGAATGATGGGGAGTTAAGTGCCAGGGACCACTGAATAGGGCAGGGGACAGATAGGGAGCAGAGCAAGGTTTCATTCTGAGCTGCCAAGGACACTCAGGAAAGTTAATCCAAATTAACTTTTAAAAAGCAGATTAGCTAAACCTCATTTCCACCTCTTAAGCCTGTGTGGACCCTCTTATTCAGAATTAAAGTCACCTTAATTCAAAGCAAATTAACTGAACCAAATTAAGGCCACTTTAATTCTGAACAAGAACATCCACATGGGGTTTAACACAGTTTAACTGATCCACTGTTGGTTAATTCAGATTAATTTTTTCAACTGTAGAGACACCTTTAGCCTCTCTGTGCCTTAGACTATCCCTCTGGACAAGGGGATAATGAAAAAGGGACGGTGTTGTGACGTCCTCATGGAGATCTAGGGCTGAGAACAGGACAGCGGCAGTAATGTGTATTAGGGGCCATGGCGTCAAAGTCCTGTTCAGACTCAGCACCCAGCAGCTCCCATTGTGACACCTATGGCCAAATGCCCTGAGCTAGACTGAAACGCTAGCCCTCAACTGAATGGGACAGGGACTCTTAGTGTACGTCCCCTACACTAAGGGGCCCTGATCCTTGAGCGGGGGCCTTTAGGCCCTCATGGGGCACAAGTCCCATTGTTAACACTACGGGACATCTGGAGCATTCATCATTACAGCATGAGAAATGCCCACCTCAAACCCACCTTTCCAAGGAGCATCCCTGCGGCATGGAGGTGGTGATGGGGAAGGCACCCCATGAAAGCACTGCTGGGTTAGATAGTCAGGGAGTTGTTGGCAGACACTTGTGGAAGTACAGAAAGAACTTACAGGGATTTGTAGGGGATCTTAATGCATGACAGTCTCTGTTAGCCAGAGTTAGGCTAGCTGTAACCCTAATAACGCGAGATTGGTAGAAGCGAGGATTGTGTGAGGTGAGCAGAAAAGAACTGTGTGAGAAGTTGTTTTGACCTTGTGTAGATAATGTGTAGATAGACTGGCATCTCTTAAGTGAGAAAAACAAGATATCAGGATGGCCTATGTATAAACAAAATGCAGCTGTTGCTTATTATTGTCTGTAACAAAAGTATAAATGCTTGTTGCAATTGTTTACCTATTGAGAGACCTGTCTAGGAAGGGGAGACCCTATGTCCTAGTGCACTCTCTCCCTGTTGTAGCTGCTAAACAGAATAAAGTATCTGACTCTGCTGCACCCAAACAAAAAGCGAGAACTGAGTTTTTCTCTGACAATTTGGGGGCTCGTCCGGGATGGCAACGCCTACTGAGACACAGGCAGCTGCTACGGATCATTCCCCTTCGAACCCCATGGTGCCACAAAAGAGGTATGAGACCTTTTGAAATCTCTATTGGGGTGTCGGAGGAGGACTGTCCGTGGGGCCTTCTGTCCCTGTTGGGCTTACGCCATCTGAACTTATTGACTGTGCAGCAAGATCAGATGCAGAGTGGTATTTTGCCACCCCCAACAAGGTTAGGTTGAAGCAGTACTGGGGAACTGCTTGGTTGGCCAACAAGGTAATGCATAGGGAAATGCATTAGGTATGCACCGGTGCTGAGGGGTTTTTACCACCTCAAGAGGGGTTGTTATACCGCCTCATGGTATTGGGTCCGGACGTAAGGTACAGATGCATCGTGGTATATGGAAATAAAGGCCGTGGTGGGTGTGTGTGTGTGTACACCAGTGTGAGTGACTGTTACCAGAAGATGCCCAGAGTACTCTGCGAAGCGAAAGCTCGTGACCAGGACTACTCTAATGCAAGCCCGGTAACTAGTGGATTTTTAGGAGATCCGACCCACGGTGGGCTGACTCGGCCTGGCATCGTCTGGCGAGGAAGCTACTTGGGTCTAGGAGCGTGTGAACCCATCTTCCCTCCCCCTTCCTTTCCGTGTGGGCTACTGACAGTCTGATCATCTCACTAGGTGCAATCAGAGTAAGCGGCGCCGTCTCCCTGAGACTAGCCGACACTCTTTGCTGAAGGGAGATGTAAGAGGGTCGTGGCCATCCTCGTTAGCCTCTCCTGTGTGAGTACCCTGTAGGGAGAGATCCTTAGTTTATGTGCCGCTAGCGTGGACAGGGCACCCCCCTATGTGTGTGTGATTGGAAAATGGGTGGGGGACAGTCTAAACATTCCACCTCACCCCCTAAGGGTACCCCAGCATATTTCATGTATGTACATTATGGTCCTAAAACCTGCAGGTATTTAGACAATTGGAATCTTTACACGCATGAAAATCTATCTAAACAATGCCCACTAGAAGGTACCTTCAATCTAGATAAGATCATACATCTCAGAGGAGCTTTTAATCACCAAAAAGCCTCTGACACAGTGTGAGCAATTTGTCTATTGAGGAAAGGAATGGGTTAATTTGAAATTCAGCTTGGCCCAAGGATAAAGAGAAAGTTGCTCTGCGTTCAAGGTCAAGAATCAAAGCAGACTATACTAAGTACAAAGAAAAACTGCTTTCGGCCCCAGCTTGCTATGAAAAAAAAATATAGACAGAGGCAAACCAAAGGCAATACAAGTTACAGAACTGAGATTATATTTGCAAAGCTTAACTGTCCAGTGAGATCCAACAGTGTGCCTTTGCGACCCTGGAGCCGGTGTGGCTTGGTGACACTGGAGAAGCCACAGGCAGCCGACCTGGACTGGAATCTCTGAAAGAGACTTCGCAGGAGATTCCAGGGTGTAAAAGAACAGCCCTCCCAAGAGCGGAAGCATGTTGGAAATTCTGGACAAGCTGTATACAGGATAATCTCCTGTCCACCCTTCTCTGAATGTTATACACAGACGTGGCCAGTCTGGACATGTGTGAGTATGAAAGTGGCTTAGGGCTTGGGGCATTAATGTTTTTCCTGAGTGATGTGGGAGCGTTCCCAACACTCTCTGTTGTTGTTCTATTATTTTATTAATGAAGCTTTAAAATTCAGTTATATGGTGTGTTTTCTTTATCTTTCCCCAACGATCCTGCAGTGTCAGCCTGATCACCTGACATGAGGGATAGATTGGTAACAGAAATCTGTCACAGTTTGGTGAGCAATTGAGAAGGGAGGAGCCCTGCAGAATTTACACCATCTATTTGTTTTACCCTTGTTATTTTATGCTTTGCTTGGTACTGTTGGTGTTATATGTTGAGGACTGCATGATTAAAGATGTGCCCACTCTCAGCCACAGTAAGTCTGAGAACTGGAGAGGGGTTTAGCATTCCTCTCTCCACCCTGGTTGACCAGGAAGGGTGGCAGGTGGATCTACCCCAGTCGTAGCAGGACTGGGCAATAGAGAAGTTGGAGAAAAGGGAAGAGATGTGTACTTGATAACTAGAATTGAGCAATTAAGAGCATAGATCATGAACCAGGCAGCAATTCAAACCTACGCCCAGGGCAAGTTGCAGGCCTTGAGACAGGACTTCCAGGTAGAAAAGGAAGCACTGGCTAAGCAAGTACCGGTCCTTCAGGGACTTGTCAAAATTTAACCATTTGTGCTCAGCATACGCCGTGACAGCAGTGTGTTTGCTATAAGAGGAAATTGAATAGTTAAACACCAGTGGGCCATGCGTTTTTGCCCAGGTGGCAAGCCTCACAAGGGAGGACTCGGGTTGTCTTGTGAGTAAGAATGTTTAAGGGAAGAGACCAGGAAGGGTGGGGGCTAGTTGAAAAGTCCATCCTCCTAGCTAAACTGGTAGTGGAACAAAGTTGGTGCCCATGGAAGGGACAGTTCAGCGAGAAAAGCAGGATCGGGCCCAGGCGGGCAGGTAACAGACAGAGATATTGGAAAACAGGTTGGAAAATTTTGAGGGTGTAGTGGAAGGAAGGAGTAAGTATAAGCATGAGGATTTCAAATACCCAGGACAATACTTGAAATGGTAATTTGAGTTGATAAAAGTGGCTGTTGGGAGACAAGCAAGTGATTTAAGGAAGAAGTGAGAAGTTAACTCTGTAGTTGCTGGAGGGAACAGCAGTTGAACTTTGTAAAAATGCTAAAGAGGAAAGTTCTTGGTGTCTTTGAAATGTTTGTAAATAAATTCAGGCAAAGAAATTATTAGATTGCAATTATTTGGCTATGAACAATTTAGTTGAATTAGCTAAAGATGTATACAGTGCTATGTAATCGAAATCCTATTAGGCTCTAAGGGGCACTATAAGGCCTGGTCTACACTAGGACTTTAATTCGAATTTAGCAGCGTTAATTCGAACTAACCGCTCAACCGTCCACACCAGGAAGCCATTTAATTCGAACTAGAGGGCTCTTTAGTTCGAATTTGGTACTCCACCCCGACAGGTGGAGTAACGCTAAATTCAACATGGCTAGCTCGAATTAGGCTAGGTGTGGATGCAAATCGAACTTAGTAGCTCCAGGAGCTATCCCACAGTGCACCACTCTGTTGACACTCTGGACAGCAGTCCGAGCTTGGATTCTCTGACCAGCCACACAGGAAATGACCCGGGAAAATTTGAATTCATTTTCCTGTCTGGGCACTTTGAATCTGACGTCCTGGCTGGACATCGGGGCGAGCTCCGCAGCACCTGCAACGATGCAGAGCTCTCCAGCAGAGGAGTTCATGTTATCTGTGAATAGAAAGAGGGACCCAGCATAGACTGACTGGGAACTCTTCGATCTGATCGGTGTGTGGGGCGATGAGTCTGTGCTTTCGGAGCTGCGCTCCAAAACAGGGAATGCGAAGACCTACGAGAAGGTCTCCAAAGCCATGAGAGACAGAGGATACAGGCGGGATGCAACGCAGCGCCGCGTGAAAATCAAGGACCCCAGACAAGGCTACCAAAAAATCAAAGCGGCAAATGGACACTACGGAGCCTGCCACCACTGCCCCACCAGTGACCGTGGACTCTGACGATGGGACAGTGTCGACGGCCAGTTCCTCGGTGATGTTCGCGGACGGGGAAGATGAGGAAGGGTTTGTGGAGGACGAGGCAGGCGAGAGTGCTTACAACGCTGGTTTCCCCGACAGCCAGGATCTATTCATCACCGTCACGGAGATCCCCCAACAACCCTCCCCGGCCATTAACCTGGACCCTGAATCAGGGAAGGAGCAGTCGGTAAGTGCTTTAACCATGTTAACTTTTATTCTTAATATAACAGGAATCTTAACTGTGTGAAAAGGAGGTCTCTCTAGATATGGGGATAGAACAGAAATCATCCTTGGAGATCTCCACGAAGCTCTCCTTGCGTTAATCGAAAAGCATCAGCAGGAGGTTCCTGGGGAGAGCTGCCTTATTGGGTGCTCCGTGGTAGCACAGTTTTCCGCGCAAGGCTTTCATGAGGAACTCAGGGAGCACTGCCTCCCCGAGCACGGCTGCATCGGGCCCTGGTTCGTGCTAGCTTTCACGCAGCATGCACTCTCTATCTCCTTCAGTGACCCTCCTCAGGGTGATCTCGCTGGGAGACTCCTGCATCTAATTAGGGTAATTACTGTAATTTTACGCCTGGTCCAAAGTATTTTTAAAAAATCTACGGACAGACGGCATAGCACAGACTCAGCACGCAGCTGCGTGACGAGCGTAACGGAAAGCCAAAGAATATAATGGACGCTCATGGAGGGAGGGGGGGAATGAGGACGCAAGGTATCCCACAGTTCCTGCTGTCTCCGAAAAGTATTTGCATTCTTGGATGAGCTCCAAATGCTTCTAGGATCAAACACAGTGTCTGCGGTGGGTCAGGGCATAGTTCGGCAATTTGCACACACACCCCACCCACCACCAGAAGTGAAAACAATCCTCTGTTGACTCTTTTACATGTCACCCTATCTTTACTGAATGCTGCAGATAGACGCGATGGTGCAGCACTCAACACCAACATCCTTGCTCCCCCCACGCTATGGATGGCTGATGGTACAAAAAGATGGAAATCCGTCCTCATCATCAGCCTATTGGCACATGGGGCAGTGCAAAAGGGCTGGTAACCATGCCGACTAGTATCAGTAAGGTCGATCAAGGGCGCCTGTCCCTAATTTTTGATGGCAGATGGTACAATATGGCTGGTAACCGTCCTCATCATTGCAACAGGGGGCTGAGCTCCATCAGCCCCCACCCTTCATTGTAAATAAAAGATTCAATTGCCCCTGGACTAGCAGAGGGATGATGGGCTCCTTCATCCACACTCCTTAATGTCCTGCCTGGACTATCATTGCAGCTGGAGGCTTCCTTCCACTCATTTCTCACAAACAAGTCACTGTGTCTTATTCCTGCATTCTTTATTACTTCATCACACAAGTGGGGGGACAATGGTATGGTAGCCCAGGAAGGCTGGGGTAAGAACGGAATGAACAGGTGGTGTTGTTGCAGGAGGACCCCCTGTGAATAGCATACAGCTCATAATTTATGCAGGATCAGACACAGAGCAGCTGTGCTCTCTGGTTCTATGATACAGTGGTTCTCTAGTACACTTGCCCATATTCTAGGCAGGACTGATTCTATTTTTAGATACCAAAAAGGAGGGATTGACTCAGGGAGTCATTCCCAATTTTTGCTTTTGCGCCCCTGGCTGCTCGGCCAGGGGCACTTATGACAGCCCCAAATGGGGCAGTGCAAAAGGACAGGTAACCATGCCCATCTTATTACCATCTTATTACCAATTTATGGTATGGTAGATGGTACAATATGGCTGGTAACCATCTCTGCTGTCATGCAAAAGCAAAAGCATGCTGCTGTGTAGCGCTGCTGGCCCGCCGCTGACAGAGGCATCTAGTACACATACGGTGACATACACAAAAGGCAAAACAGTGTCCATGGTTGCCATGCTATGGCGTATGCCAGGGCAATTCTGGGAAAACGGGCTTGAAATGATTGTCTGCCGTTGCTTTCCCGGAGGAAGGAATGACTGGCGACATTTACCCAGAATCCACCGTGAAAATGATTTGTGCCCCAGCAGGCACAGGGGTCTCAACCCAGAATTCACAGAGACAGCCTAGACTCAGTTAATTGTTCGCAAAAATGTATCTTTGCAAGGAATTCACTCCCTGTTTCCCATCTCACAGCTTCCACTGTCTCCAGACCTGCCACAGCATCCCCCTCGCAGAGGCTGGCAAAGATTAGGCGGCGAAAGAAAAAGACAAGGGACAAGATGTTCGAGGAACGTATGGGCTGCTACCTAGCAGAGGCGGACCAGCAGAGCCAGTGGAGGGAGACCGTCTCTCTGTGCCAGCGCTCACACAGCGAACGGGAGGAGAGGTGGCGTGAGGAAGACAAGCAGGCGACTGAAACGCTGCTTGGACTAGTGAGGGAGCAAACGGACACGCTCAGGCGCCTTGTGGATGTTCTGCAGGACCGCAGGAGGACAGAGACACCCTGCAGTGTATCTGCAACCGCACTCCCCTGCCACAAAGTCCCATACCCCCCTCACCGAAAATAATCAGGAGGAGGGGCGGCCGGGGAGTGAATACTGTCACTGCACCACAGCACAGTGCTCAAGTACCCAAAAGCTCTCATACCCTACATTTGCCGAAGTCCTTCACTTCCAGACTCACAGTAGTCCCAATCCCAGTCCCATCCCCTAACTGTCTGCTTAATTAATAAAAATGCTTTGCTGTTAATTACTGTTTCCGTTATGTTTTTTCAAAGAAGACTGTGTTTGAATGGGGGGTGTGGGGAAGGGGGTGGTTAATTGCATAGGACAGTCACTTTTCCCAGGGTACAGACACGGGGGCAGGATCAGCAGCGGGTCACACACACGGTGCAGTCAGTAGGCAATCTGGTCGGTTTTTGGAGGTGGTTTCCAGGATCTGAGTGGGCGGGGGAGATGTGACTTTGCAGCGGGGGAGGGCGGTTACAGATCTTATACAGCGGTCCTTGTCCTGGACCGCTGAGTCACGCAGCTGAGGAATCTGTATCCGTCCTCCTCCACCACAAGGTCACATATCCGCCCGCACACAGAATTCCATAAAGAGGGATGGCAGGCTCCATTGAAAGAAGCCTTCCGGCACTGCGGACCGCTCTAGGAGCAGGAGCCTGTCATTCCTTGAGTTTAGAGGCGGTCTTTACATCACCGCACACCCTACCCAGCACAGCCTGCGTCCCAGTTTCAACCCTTTCACGAAAAGTCATGAATAAAGAAACCTTTGTTAAGTAATAATGGGACATGTATTTTATTTTTACACGTGTGCTGGAAGTGGGGGTAACGGGTTGAACGGGGTATGTAACTGAAGAGGAGAGTCAACAGTAACTGGGTAAAGAAACAGGGGCAGGTTCAGCTCCTCTGTAAAGAAACTGAACAGTCACAGGTCACGCTGCTCGCTGGTATTTGAAGAGTTCCTTGTCGCTGTCCCAGGCGCCTGTATAGGGCTTCATGAGCAAGTGCATTAGCGGGAGGCTGGGTCCCCGAGGATGACTATAGGCATCTGCACATCCACAACAGTTATTTCGTGGTCCGGGAAGAAACTACCTTCCTGCAGGCGTCTGAGCAGCCCACAGTTCCTGAAAACACACACATCATGAACCTTGCCCGGCCATCCGACGTTGATGTTTGTAAAACGTCCCCTATGGTCCCCCAGTGCTTGCAGCACCATTGAAAAGTAGCCCAATTTCTCAGCAGCTGACTGTGGAAGAGGTGGACGATAAAGTGCGAGGAGGAGAAAACGGCGATGATCGCAGCAGTCTCCATGCTTGCAGTGCTGTGGCGTCCACGCTGTCACTGACCAGAAAAGTGCACGAACAGATTGCCCGCAGGCGCTTTCAAGGAGGGAGGGAGGGAGGTTGTGATTGACGGTTCAATGACGACACTTACCCAAAACCACCCTAGACACATTTCTCCCCCCAGCAGGCATTGGGGGCTCTACCCAGCATTCCAATGGGCAGCGGGGACTGCGGGAACTGTGGGATAGCTTCTCACAGTGCACCGCTTCCAAAGTCGACGCTGGCCCCGTGAATGTGGACTCAGAAATTCGAATTAGTGTATTTAGTATGAATACACAAATTCGACTTCATAAGGTCGAATCCACAAATTCGAACTAAGTTGATTCGAAATAGTCTTGTAGTGTAGACAAGGCCTAAAAAGTGCTTTTCTTTCAGATCACTGAGTGTTTGAAAGCAGGAGTTAAAAGTAAAAAAAGCAATCAAAATTCTGGTAAAGTTAATTATGTCCCTTTTAAGGTAAGAATCTTTAAGCTGTGAATAGCTTTGGATCCAGAAGCAAGCCACAAAGCATCTGTATTAATGCAAATTATCTAACTGATAAGGTAGAAGCCACTGAAACCTGGGCTGCCTATGAAACAAATACAAGAAAATATGGGGTAATTCCCCTGTTTTGCCTGAAATCAATAAGAGTATTTGTATATTTTGAGCGATGATTGACTGCCCAGAAGGGTAGACCTCTGTTTTTTGTCTTCCAGATAATCAGAGAAAACTGATGCCAGCTGAACAGCATTCAGTGTATCATGCATTTACTGGCACAATAGGAATTATGTTTTGTGTTCTATGTCCTGTTTTGTGGTGTTTGTCTCGTGGCCAGGATTGTTGTGTTTAATATTTTTATAGGATAGTCTAGTTTAAAATCAAACAGAAGGGTTAAATTAAAATGCAGATACTTGTTTTATTCAACTTGGAATACAAAGTGTTTGGATAAATCAGGAAAATGTGATATACTAAAGTCTAATACATTTCCTTAAGTAAGAGAAACAGAAACTTTATTGGCCAAATCTTTTAATTGAAAATTGTTATTAAAATTTGCATACCAACAGTCTTTGGAAGCAAGGACATGAAAAGTTAACCCACTCCCCATATTGTACATGGGATCCTTCTGGCTACCTCAGATTTCTAGCCAGAGGGCTGGGGATGGTGGGAAGCTATTGGACACCAGAGGTTGTATTGAGTGAACTCCTCAAAGTGGGTGTGCTTGTCCTGGCTTGTTGCGCCAAAGCTCTGTAATAAGGTTATTTTAGTGGAAGGGTATATGTGGCATATATTGAATAATAAGACTAATGTACTGTATAATGGCAATGTTTATGTGTTCGTTGTTGGGAAAAAAAGTGTATGAGTGAAGAGTGAAAGTTTCATTTGTAGGTTAAAAGAAGCCAAGAAGGGAAGAAGAAAAAAGAACAGAATGAATTAACTGGAAAAAAAAGCTAGCAAGCTCAGGCTAAAGATAAGACACTGGCCCCATTCAAGGACACTGCTCACAGCTAAGACTTGGCTGACAACCAAGAATAGGGGGGCCTTGAATGTGCCCAAGCAGCTATGAGATCTGCAAAACACTGCCAGGCACTAATGAAATGTGTTAAGTTTCTTTTCTCACAGGTAAAGAAGCGCTACCCAAAGACCCTAGCAGCCCTGCCACTCCTTGGAACCAGGAGACTGGATCTATGTAAAGGTCCACCAACGAAAGACTGCTTTGGCTCCATGCTGGAAAGGCCCTTATTAAGTGCTGCTGACTACCAACACCACTGTGAAGTGCCAAAGACCGACTGCTTGGACCCATGATTCTCACTGCAAAAAGACCCCTCCACCTTGGGAGAATTCTCCTACTGATGATTAACCTATTTTTCCTTCTAGCTCTGCTGTGCCTTCTGGACAGCAGGGAAAAAGGACAAGGTGAAGTGCTAGTAACCTCTCCCTTGTCCACTAACAGACCTACTGTGCCTTTGAATTTTTCTAGAAGAAGCAAAACCATTACAGGGTGATGTGCTGGTAACCTCTCCCCTGTAGGATGCTGAACCACGACTGTTTCGGGAAAGAAGAAGGAACACTCACTCCACTGAAATTGCCAAAGTCCAGGAATTCCTGACTAGAAAGGACATTAAGAACTGACCTTGGTGAAGAAACAAAGAATTATACACTGGCAGGAAGAAATTTGTGGGACCCATGCTTGGGAATGTGGTATTGATTGGATTTTGGGGTTTATTCTACAGGCTGTGCCCTGTGTTTTGGATAAATCCTTCAGCATGTATTGCTCTCTCTAATTGGATTTTAAATGACAAGTACCAAAGGCACTTTGTTGCCACTGCCTCTGCCATCTCCTCCATTACACTATTACCCGTGTAATACATCCAAATACAGACAATGCCATATATTTGATGAAACCAATGGCCAAGGCCTTCACACTTTAGTGATTTATTTAAAGATTGTTTGGAAAAAAAGGAAAAGATTTTTAATGTTCAGGATATCCCATATAAGCAAACAATTGAGTGGAGAATAAATGGATCAGTGGAAATAGAAATCTATGATATCATTACAAATGAACCCCAAGAATCTGTAATTGAAATTGATGGGTTCTATAGTGAAGAAGATATGCTGGCTATTCCTGGAATTTGTACTGTGTTACATGAAAGAGGCCCTTATTGTTATTTGGTCATCCAATTAGTGAATAATCAAACGAATACCCAAAGAGTTTGTTCTGCCACTGGAAATTTTACTTGTATTGAAACCATTCCAGTGACTAATAATGTAACCTGTACCTTATTGCAATACACCCCCTCCTATGCTATTAATGTTAATGCCTTTTGAAAGTACCTGAGAATAGTTAAATAACAGATGTGATATAGTACTATACCAAAGAGAGATGTATTAGGATATCAATGGACTGTGATTAATACAACACTAGGGACTGTCAAATTTACATTGCTCTCTCCCTGTTGTAGCTACTAAACAGAATAAAGTATCTGACTCTGCTGCACCCAAACAAAAAGCGAGAACTGAGTTTTTCTCCGACACAGTTAACCATGAACTTGCCCTGGCAAGGGGGAAGAATAGTTTTGCCTACTCATCTCTAGCAATAGCAGCTTGGTTGCAGCTGCTTGAACATGTTCACATCTCTCTTAGTGTAGCATGCCGGGTTTCTAAGGATAAAGGGTTGCTGGATCACTTGTCTTCTCTGCACTTGTGGGGTTGTTGTTGTTGTTTTAAAGAGACACATGACAGAAAACCTGAATTGAAACTGGGGTTTGTGAAGTCAGTACATGTAGTGTCAGGGAATGTGTCACGAATGCAGGCAATTATAAATTTATTCTCTGCTTCTGTAATGACAGCAGGCAGAGGTTAGACATTATGTTCATGCAGTCTTTGTGGTGCTGAGATACAACACACATTTCTGACCCTGGCAGGTCACACAAGGAACACTATGAGCTAGGACAAAACAGTGATCAGCATGCAGGAAAACAGCTAGAAAGATAGCTCCTGCTATTACATCTTAGGGGCATGGACCTGGGAAATGAGATTATGAGCAATGAAGAACATGCACAAACAAACAATAGCTTCTACTTCCTAGTAACTGTGTCTGAATGAGTTTGTCATGTAACACTGAACAAGTCTAGTTAATCAGTTGGAGAAAAAGAACAGCTCTGAAAGGGTCTCTCCTTCAGCTTCATCCTAAACATTGTTCCTCACACTTGATCCACTGCCCTTTCCATCCCTCCCCACATCCCGTAAACACAGAGCAAATTCTAGTCAAGAAATAAACTCTAAATAAGCTCCTAAGCATCTTTCTGAAAATGAGCCTAACTCACTTTGGCATTTTAGAACATTTTACCCCAGATGTGTGGGCTGATGACATTAAAAACTGGGTCATGTCAGATGGTTTGAGAGAAAGGCCTGGGACACCACGTGGAAAATTAGGACTGCCCTGGTGAAACTGTGAGATTTGGTCACTATGGACTAGAAAAGATGCAGACAGGAGCTTTTGAAATTGCATTAAGGTACCTGACCGGCTTAGGTCCCAACGCCCCTTCCCCCACTGCATCTCTAGTGCATAAATATCTTTGAAAAATCTAGCCCTTAAGCCAAATCACATTAGAATAGTGACTCAGAACACACGTCGTAACCCTGTTAACACAGATATCAAACAGGGTTACAGCATGGTTCTCAGACATACTTATGACACGCTTCTATCCACACAAGCAAGGAAAGAACACACTGCAGCACGGTCTGGACCTATTACTGTACCCCGCCTATATCTGCATGTTGACTCCTCCTCCCCATCCAAACACAGACGGTCCTCAACAGCACTCCCTCACCTGGGGCTTGTAAAGGTCTTGTGACAGATGTTTGTTACCGTCTGCCTGAGGGATCAGGTGATCAGGCTGAGGCCACAGGATCTTTAGGGAGGATGTTTAAATTTTAAAGCTTTATTAATAAAATAATAAAAACAGCAGAGAGTGATGGGTACTCCTCACAAAGTCCAAGGTCCACACATGGAAAAGGGGCAGAAAGAGACCTATTCTCCCCCTCTCCCACTGACCATTGCTCTTAAACAGGTCTTGTCTACACAGGGATCATAAGCACTTTGGGGCCTTCTATTTGCCCTGTACAGCACCTTGCATACTTTAGGCATTGGGAGATAATTTGCACAGGAATGTTGAGTGAGCACATGCTCCAAAGCATGTGCAAGCATCCAGGGTTGCTATATGGAGGGGTGGGAGGTGGAAAACAGGCCCAGGAAATCTATATTGCCCTACCTAGAGTTGTCACACTTTGAGAAGATCAGTGAGTATCATTCCTTCACCTGAGACCAAGGGGGAATGTTTCTTGATAGATGGTCTTAATCTTGGAAGTTTTATACAGGTGCATAAAAATGTCCAAGTACCCACAGCATGCCTGCCTCTGGGAATTGCATAATTGTCCTTTAAGATCCAAGCCAGCCAACTACTGCCTGATTTTTATTTAAATTGTCCTTGGAGGGAAAGTGGCCAGAAACACTATCACTTCGAGTGGAGCATTTCAGTCTCCCATGCTCAGAACACTGCTGCAATTGCAATTTTATGCAAATGATTTATTAAGAAGCATTTGCTCTGCATTTTGCTAGGAAGGCAACACTGCCTAGAGAGTCTAGTGCAATGGAAAAAAGCATCGCCTCAGAAACAGCTATCAAGCATCGTTGCATATCCACTCATCAGGACACTTGAATGGCACAAAGTGCTACTCCTTGGGGATATTATTCAAGTTTCTGCCCAGGAACTTTGCTTCAGCTCAGAAGATGCTTCTGTTGCAAACAGTTGCCATTTGAAAGGTGACAGCAAGTCAGTCAATCAAGTACTTGGTGAGCTGGCTGCCTTTGTCCAGAGTACAGGGAAAGTTTAAAAAAAAAAATCATGTGAAGAATTTAGAGATGAGCTCAAATGGCTGAATTTTGCCACCCAAAGCCCAGGACTGATCAGAGTGAGTGGTTGAGTGCGAGCCTGTCTCTAGCAGATATGATCGATTGGCTCAGGAAGCATACAAGACCATGGGTCAGATCCCCAGCTGGTGTGAACTGGAGTAAAACAGAGTCAACTTCAATGGAGTGACTTAAACCAGCTGGGGATACAGCTCAGGGCATCTTATTTTTTGCCTTTGGGTTTGAAATAAAATGTAGCAGTCTTCCAATATATGGTAAGGGCTATTATAAGAGAATGGTGATCAATTCTTCTCCATGGCCACTGAAGCTAGGACTAGCACCAACAGGCTTAATTTGCAGCAAGGGAGATTGAAGTTAGCCATAAGGTAAAACCTTTCTAACTAGAAGGATAGTGAAGTACTAGAACTGGTTTCCTAGGGAGGTTGTAGAATCCCCATTGTCACAGCTCAGAGCAATCATACCTATATTTCCCCTCTATGGTCCACCAAGGGCACCTGCTCTCAGGCTTGGTCTCTCCAGCCATCACCTCATTGGGCAGATGTGCATCTCTTCCCCCTGGCCAGGGTTTTCTATTGCTGCACAGTTCCCTGCCTATACTGTGAATTCCCCAGCGAGCCAGACTGTTTAAGCAGGCCGGCTTTGCGGTTTTTCCTCAAAAGCTATAAACAGCTTAATTGCCTACAGTGAAGTCACCACCCAGCTCTTTCTATGCAAGCACATTTATTCTTAATGTTTTCTCTGTAATGCTTTTACCTTAAAACAATAAGAGCTGACATGCATACAGCTTACCAGGAGGTCACCCAACCTCCAACAAGGGTCTGGCAAGTCAACAGTCCTTCAAACCCCACAACAGGGTTCTTCAGTGGTTACAAGTTCATAAGGGCTTTTGCTCAGAACAAGACCTCCTCCCATGAATAGGTCAAGTCCCTCTATCCCTTCCCAGGACGGATTGGGGCCTCCCTTGGACAGAATGTCCTGTCCAGTTGGTGGATCAGAAAGCAGATCCTGAGTCAGTTCTAACTCAGGCTATTTACCAAAAGTCCTTTTTTAGTCTATGCGAGCCTCTCTAGGTGGTGGCACCTCCCTGGAGGGGTTACAACTAGGGTGACCAGACAGCAAATGTGAAAAATCAGGACATCTGGTCACCGTAGTTACAACTCAAGTCAACTTGTCCAATCACCCCCCATGGTTTAGTCCCTGGAGGGCTGTAGTTCCCCTTCTCTATGGAATTACATATGATCCTTGGTCAACAGTGATACATAATCTTATTAAATTAAGGTTTGTCCAGGATATTGCAGGAAATTACCCTATCTATCATGCCCATCACTGGAGGTTTTCAAGACCTGGTTAGACAAGCATTGGTGAGAGATGGCCAAGGTATACTTAATCCTGGCTCAGTGAGGGGAATGGGTTAGAAGACCTTGAGGTCACTTCCAGCCCTACATGTCTATTATTCTATGTTTTCCACTCTGGAACCTGGGTGAGGAATAGCAAGGGAACTTGTTATTTACCAATCCTCAGCCGCTAACACAAATCCTGCCCCCCTCCCTGCTAGTCAGACAGATAAGGAGTCGCAGGCAGTAAAATCAACGGCAGTGGAAGATGCCTGTAGTCACTGGGGATTTAGCTATACGGGTTCAGCAGTGCTTGCAGCCTGCCGGCAAATCGCCAGGCAAACAGATCCAATTAGGCAGCCATACCTAGGCTTAAACAACAAGCTAATGGGGAGTGAGGTGTCACTCAGGACTGGAGTCCTGTGTCTTCGGTCTCTCAGGCTCCATTCAATGCTCATGTTTAAATGAGGAGCTGGTAATTATGCCACAGAGGATCTTTAACACAACAGGGCATGAGGGAGGGCACTGGAGTGATACAAGAAGAGAAATTCAGTGAACCTGGAAAAGCAAGAGATGTGTCTCCCTCTCACATAAAGAAAATTAATTTGTCACCTGCCTCTTCTAAACCTGACCCTCCCCTCCCCTTCGTAATTATGTGTGCCCTGTGCCCCTGCAATCTGACATCTGAGAGCTAATGTACACCCCAGCTCCATGAATCATATCAGAAGTGGGACTCAGATTAAGGGAACATCACAGGTCATAGACAGGTTTCAGAGTGGCAGCCGTGTTAGTCTGTATCCGCAAACAGAACAGGAGTACTTGTGGCACCTTAGAGACTAACACATTTATTTGAGCATAAGCTTTCGTGGGCTACAGTATGCATCTGAAGAAGTGCGCTGTAGCCCACAAAAGCTTATGCTCAAATAAATGTGTTAGTTTCTAAGGTGCCACAAGTGCTTCTGTTCTTTTCACAGGTCAGAGTTTCTAACATGCCGGGGTTTCATATCGCTTTTAGTACATCTCAGAGCTCAACAAGAGCTACTGACAACCACACAAGGGGATGGAGCCTTCGCCTCATTCTGAGAGACATCCTGGATGTTTGCTCAGCACTGTACAAACTGGAGAGGAAAACATTCTCTGCTCCCAGGAGTTACTAGTCTGGAACAGACAAGGTGCATTTTAAGTGTTTTCAAGTGTCAGACTAGACACCTTGTTACTATAGTCCTGCATTCAGAGCCCCCTCCACCTCCAACACCCACCCTTAGAGCTAGTCAGCCCTCTCCCCTCATTGCTAAGTGACTGGAGAAAGAAGCTTTGCAACAGGCCTGGATGACTGAGTCAAGCTATTTTGGACCAAAGGGAGCAGTGAATCCCAAAGCCATGTTGTGCCCCCACCGATGGGCAGCGGCTTCCTCATGTTGATACGACTAAGACTCCAGCTTGAGCGTCTCTGCTGATCTCAGCCTGGTGCCATTGATTCACTTTTGCAAAGCAATAGGAGTGTTTTTTAAACAAAGCCCCAGCTCAGCAGCAGAATTCGAGCAGGCAAAACACCCACACCAATGTTTATATTCAGAGACAAAAAGTATCTGACAGGCACAGCATTCAACTGTCATTAGGAGCGACTACAGAAACCTTCCTCTTCAAAAAACCCCTTCCGCCGGTGCAAGACAGATGTTCAACACTGACCCCTACCTATCCAAACATGACCCCTTACGAGTAAAAAACCCCATTAAAAAAATATCAAGCAGTGAGCCAAAGGGGGGGGGGGGGAAAGGGCAATACCTCTAGAGGTTTTACCTTAGAAGGGAGAAGAGACTGTGAGCTCCACTAAGGAGCTGGTTATTGCTATTGATTTACAGAAGGCACTTAGTTATTACAGCAATGGGAGGGAAAAAACCCTTCAACAGACAGGCAGGGTTTGAAATACAGCCGCACGAGTCTCCCACTCCAGCTCAAAGAACCAGGCGTACTTGTGGCACCTTACAGACTAACAAATTTATTTGAGCATAAGCTTTCGTGGGCTAAAACCCACTTCATTGGATGCATAGAATGGAACATATAGTGAGGATTTATATATATATATACACATACATATATATACACATACACACACACACAGAACATGAAAAGGTGGGAGTTGCCCAACCAACTCTAAGAGGCTAATTAATTAAGATGAGCTGTTGTCAGCAGGAGAAAAAAATTTTTTTTTGTAGTGATAATCAAGATAGCCCATTTAAGACAGTTTGACATGAAGCTGTGAGGATAGTTAACATGGGGAAATAGATTCAATGTGTGTAATGGCTCAGCCCACCCTAGCTCAGCATGCAGAGTGCTTTTACTCTTGATATTGCAATGCAGGATTCCTCAGCTCGCTGACCCATCTGAGAGCAGTAAGATGTGAGCAATGTTGCTTTACCACCTAGTTCGCCCAGTCTATTGACTAGTGGGATTTAACATTGCCAGACCCTTCAGAAACTGAATTATTTTTGGGGGAGGGGGGGGGCTTTAAGTGAGCTTAAGAGTGTGTCTGGATCTTTGGCAGCAGGGGGAATCCTTTTAAGGCTAAGCAGATGCAGAGAAGATGAGGCTGCAAAGAAACAGAAACGGGATATAGATTCCAGGATTTGTTCAGCAGGAAGAAGCCCTGCAGAGGCCCCAGAGCTGCAGAGGGAGGTGAACACCACAATGAGCTATGCGTGGGATTTGCAGAACTGCACAGAGAATATGGATGCCCAGGCCAAGATTTTTGAAGATAGGCTCTCATGGGCATATTTCATCACTAGAATCAAAGCAGTTTGATTTTCACACGCAATGGGAACCCAGCAGCTTCCACTGAAGTCTGGAATTTGTGGGTCTCAGCACTTTGGAAGTGAGGCTTCTTATTTAGAGGGTGGCATTTCCAGAAGGAAATAGGACTTGAATGCCCAAATCCCTTGATTTTGAGGGAATTGTGCCCCAAAAGTCCTTGAAACTTTTGGAAATCCCATCCCAAGTGTCTACGTCCTGAGGTGCTTCTGTTCAGGCAGCCAGGTTTGGGAATTTTGGTGTCTTATTGGTGACATTTTACATTAATATGATAGTTATAAATAGTTAGAAAAGGGTCTAATTTCATCAGCATGTCACAGGTGAGTCACATGATCAGGGGCGGCTCTAGAAATCGGGCTGCCCCAAGCAGCGCGGAGCGCTGCGCCGCCCTTCCCCGGTCCCGCGGCGGGTCCCCTCTTCCCGCGGCTCCGGTTGAGCTCCTGCCGGCATGCCTGCGGCAGGTCCACCGGAGCCCGGGACGAGCGGACCTGCCGCAGTCATGCCTGCGGGAGCTCAACCGGAGCCGCGGGAAGACGGGACCCGCCGCAGTCATGCCTGCGGCAGGTCCGCTCCTCCCGGGCTCCGGTGGACCTGCTGCTGGCATGCCGGCGGGAGCTCCACCGGAGCCAAATGCCGCCCCCCCGGGAAACGGCCGCCCCAAGCGCCTGCTTGGCGCGCTGGTGTCTAGAGCCGCCCCTGCACATGATGATTGTTATAAGCAATATTATTTATTTATCTGATGGACCCAAACAAATGGAATAACTATTTAGTAAACACACCTAGCAACCACATCATCCTTCAACTCTTTACAATGTAGTCTTAATATAAGAAACACTCTTTTATTTGTTAATTAATAGGGCTCCCAAGATGGTCCCTAGCATTGATTAGAATTCACTGAAGACCCAGGCAGAGCTTGGCTGTACCTCAATGCAAACAAGCAGATTGTGTGTTTTATAATGAGGTTTCAGGCAGGTCCTTTGAAGACTTTCCAAATCCTGGACTCTGCTTTGTGGCGATTCACAGAGCAGAAACATCTCTTACAAGGACACCTGTACCAAGGCTCCTCATCCTGGAATGCTGGCTCATTAACATTTCCATCTATTAGACTATGCTTCTCAGGGACAAAACCCTCACCTCCCTCCTTTCCTGCCACATCAAAACCTGTAAACTGAAGAGAACAAAGTGTTGCTGTTTACAAAGAATTTTCAAACACATCTTACTGCTTATACATATAAAAAGCAAACTACACACACCTCTCCAGTCTTCTCAACCAAGCACGGATACCAGGCCTAGAGAGGGGCTCTTTGTAGAAGTGTAGACTGTAGGGAGGATTTTTCAAAGCATAGATTCTGAGTGTTGGGTGTAGAGATCACTTGTTCATTGATCTTTTCCCCCTCCTTTCACTTGTGCATGCAAACAAGATCTTGGGGGGAGAGGGGGAAGGTTATGTTCACATATATGCAAGCCTTAGGGCACAAAAGTGATGTGTGCAAGTGACTGTGTGCGGAAAGAGGAGACTGGTTGAGAAACACCTAAGGCTGAACTTTCAAAGGTAAGAGGCAGCAGGTCTAACATAGCCAATCTATTTCCACGTTGCTTGCTGCAGGCCGTTTGAGACCTTGGTCTGTTTATTATGTGTATTGCTTGCAGCCCTAATCATTAACACCCTGTTGTGCTAGGCATGGCACCCAGATAACAGATTGTAAGCCTTTTATGGATGACAGTCTAGCTGAAAAATCTCTGCAAGCATGAGAAATTCTAAAACCTGTGCTACAGCTTTTGAAGTTCTGGCTCTGCCATGAACAAACCCAGTTCTACTGACAGTCATTTACTATGATTAACATTCTAGAGTTAGAGAGCACATGGGAGAACACTGCATTAGTTACTTACAACACAAACACACAATGCACCCCTAAACAGCCGGCAGGGAAAAATAAACAATTTGCTGTAAGAAACAAGCAAATATTGTCATGCGCACCTGGCAAGGAAGAGAAAACGGTGATCTGACATTTCAAGAAGTGGGACAAGAAACTCTCAATCTGTGAAGGAAAATATAAGCATGTTAGGGATCAGAGGAGACAAAACCACCACCTTGGTACTGAAGACAGACTGACAAGCACAATGGCTGTAGAAAATCTAAGGGACAGGGAGCTTGAAGTGGGGAATGCAGAAGAGGCCCAGAAAGATAAAGAGGTGAACATTAAAGGGAAGCAATATGATTGTGATCCCAGTACCACACACGCTGCCTTAGTGAACACACCCAGAATGGCTCATCTACAGTAGGAGATTATGGGGGGAGGGATAGCTCAGTAGTTTGAGCATTGGCCTACTAAACCCAGAGTTGTGAGTTCAATCCTTGAGGGGGCCACTTAGGGATCTAGGGCAAAATCAGTACTTGGCCCTGCTAGTGAAGGTAGGGGGCTGGACTTGATGACCTTTCAAGGTCCCTTCCAGTTCTAGGAGATAGGATATCTCCATTATTATAAAAAAAAAAAATGCTGCACCAAGATGAGCCTAGTGGAAGATCATAATCAGGGCATGTTGCTTTTTAAGTGACTTGTGAACCTGCAGGAAAATGTTTCCCAGCATGGCCTGGGGGCAGGCTTCACTAAGACAAAGCATGTCTGGAGAAAGGAAGTGAGGAGGATTTCTGAAGGGGGCTAGGTCCCTCTTGTTCCAGCACTCACATCTCCCAGTTATTTTAGCAGGATTTCTGGGTGCTTGTGCCTCCAAAGTCAGGCTGGTGGAGCAACAGGGCCGGCTTTAGGCCAATTAGGTAATAGGTAATATAAGGTAATAATTGGAGATATACCAATCTCCTAGAACTGGAAGGGACCTCAAAAGGTCATCAAGTCCAGCCCCCTGCCTTCACTAGCAGGACCAAGTATTGATTTTGCCCCAGATACCTAAGTGGCCCTCTCAAGGATTGAACTCACAACTCTGGGTTTAGCAGGCCAGTGCTCAAACTACTGAGCTGTCTCTCCCCCCAATTCAACCAAGTCCCCTGAATCGGGCCCCACCCCTAAGAGGGCCCTGTGCCCAAACCCCAGTACGGCGTACTGGCAAGAGCCAGTGCGCCGTACTGGGGTGGCCCAGCTTCCCCCGGGAGCAATTTAAAGGGCCTGGAGCCCCAGGCCCTTTAAATTGCCACCAGAGACCCACTGCTGGAGCCCTGTGGTAGGGCTGCGGGGCTCTGGGGACTGTTTAAAAAGTCCGGGGCTCCCCTTGCTTCTACTGCCCCGGCCCTTTAAATAGCCACTGGAACCCCACCGCTTCCCCCAGGGCTCCCTCAGCTATTTACAGGACTGGGGCGGTGGAAGCAGGGGAGCCCTGGGCCCTTTAAATACCCCTGAGCCCCAGGCTGCTGCTGCTACCCCGGTGGGGAAGGGGAACTCACCATACAGAGTGGGCTGTACCCCCTGTACCCACACCCCCTGCCCACAGCCAGCCCCCGCTGCACCCCCTGCCTGCAGCCAGACCCGCACCCCCTGCCCTGTCTCCAGCAAACCCCTGCCGCACCCAGGGCCAGCTCCAGACCCCAGCGCACCAAGCGTGCGCTTGGGGCGGCATGCCGCGGGGGGCACTCTGCCTGTCGCCGGGAGGGTGGCAGGCAGCTCCGGTGGACCTCCCGCAGGCATGCCTGCGGATGCTCCACCGGAGCCGCGGGACCAGCGGACCCTCTGTAGGCACGTCTGCAGGAGGTCCACTGGAGCTGCGGGACCGGCGACCAGCAGAGCGCCCCACGCGGCGTGCCGCCGTGCTTGGGGCGGCAAAATTCCTAGAGCCGCCCCTGGCCGCACCCCTCTGCCTGAAGCCAGTCAGTCCTGCACTCCTCTGTCTCCAGCCCTGCCAACCCCTGCCGCACCCCCCTGCAGCCCTGCCTGAAGCCAGCCAGCCCACCCCACACACCCCTGTCTCCAGCCAGCCCCACACTCCTTGCCCTGCCTGCAGCCAGATCCTACCTCCAGTCAGCCCCATGGCCACTGGTGCCCTGCAGTTCCCAGGGCAGTAACCCTGCACCCCTGCTTCAATGAGAGGGGGCAGGGAGCAGCTGGGACCCACACATGGCCACACCCTAGGGTGACCAGACAGCAGGTGTGAAAAAATGGGACGGGGGTGGGGGGTAATAGGAGTCTATATAAGAAAAAGACCCAAAAATCAGGACTGTCCCTATAAAATTGGGACATCTGGTCACCCTAGCACACCCCCAGGGAGTGGCAGGGACCCACACATGTGAAACGGAGCTCATTTCTAGTTCTGGCCCTTCTTTTTTAAAAAAAACTTTAGATAGGGTTAACATATATCCGTATTTTCCCAGACATGTCAGGCTAAATTTTAAAAATTCGTCCTGGGAAAATACGGACGTATGGTAACTCTATTGGTACAAAAAAATACATTCTGTGGCACATCCCTTAAATCAGAACTTTTTATAGGGAACCAGTTGCTAAGAAATGTAAAAAAAAAAAAAAGCCTTTCATGTTTTTTTTTTTAAGTCATCCCTGCCGGGGCCCCGCCGAAAATGTTCAAATTGGGCCCCGCACTTCCTAAAGCCGGCCCTGTGGAGCAGGTAAGGAACGGGGGGAAAAAAACACTCATTTGTCATCCAAAAATGGATTCTAGATAAAGAAAATTTGAAACTTTGGAAGTATAAGTTCTGCTTGGCTCAGACACATGCAAATTTGGGGCTGCGGCAGGTCTGAGTTTACTCCTAGAAGCAGAGCAAGTAGTTGCATTCATCTCTGGGCTGGGATGCTTCTGGATGCATGCACCTTACAACCAAAATAAATAAGATGTGCTCCTGTATCAGAAGGCTGAGATGGATCCTTTTTTGACTTTCATTAGAAACATTTTAGATTTAGTTTTCCCTTGGAAAACAATAATCGGAGGTTCTAATGAGGGAAAGACAAGGGCCTGGGAAATATTTCACCAAACCCAGCATTAAAAAAAGTTTTTTTGGACACCCCAAAGCTTCCCCACAGTCTTCCACCCTTCTGGGAAGCCCCATGTGATTCACCTTTCAAGGAGTCCATTACAGTTAGGGATGGACCTGAAGCAAACCCCTGGCTCTAAACTTTTCCAAACTATGGAGCGTTGGAAATCCAGATCCACGTTGTGTGCCCGGGCCCCATCTGTCATGATAAACGCTGCCTTTGTTCAGGAGCTCTATTACAAAGTTAGTATTTTGTATCTGACATAATTTGAGCTGTTTTTATCTTGGCATTAACATAACCTACCATTGTGTGCAACGTGAGAGCCATGTTTACCACATCTGGCACCTGCAAGAGAAGGTGCTGATTAGAGCCTTGTGATTTGCTAATGCACAGCCATGGAGCTAGCAGGTGCTGAGCAGTAAATGCAAACTGCCACTTAACTGCCTTCTCCAGAAAGCCTCCCCTGGCTTCTGATGGCTGCACTCACAGGAACACAGCAAAAGTTCAAATGCCTGTTATAACTTTCAAAAAGTTATAGTTTGCCTAATTAACCATTTGGAACTGGATCCCAGACAACTAGCAGCAACATGCTCTGTAATTAATATTCTCTTCGCAGCAGTCAAAGCAGGTGTCTCTCCCTGGAGCATGGATGTGTGCGCAGAGGATGACACATGCACATGGGGAGTTGGCTTGGTACTCCATTCAACAATGCAAAACGCTGTGAACAGCCAGACAGAAAAAAAAAAAGTCTTAAGGCTCAAAAATGCTCAGTATTTTAAAGCAAGGAATACTGAACATTCAGAAGGGCTATGCAAGGGAACAGCAGCCTCTCTGATCAGTGATATGACATGGCTCATTGCTGAAAAGGAAGGAGTCAACCTCCTCAAAACCTTGGGATTTCCTTGAAAGTAACCCAGGAAAGAAGAGCAGTTAATAAATGTCTGGTGCATCCTCTTCTCATTTAGCTGTGTAAACTATGCCTAATATGTTCTGAGAAAGAATCCTCTGGGGCAGTCTCAGGATGTACCTTCTCCTTTTCCACATGAAGCTTGAACTTCTCTTCCTGTCCTCGGAGGCTCTCTAGGGAGTGTTTCTCAAACCCAGCGCTGCACATGTTAACACCTATGGGTGGGGATTTCAAAAGTGCCTGAGCATGTCCACTTGGGAATTTGCTCCTAAATCTTAGATTTTCAGAAGCACCCATGTTGTCAGGGGAGTGGGGAAAACCTGCTTGAAAAATTAAGCATATAAATGCATCTTGTACTGCATCCTGAAATTTGCTAATCTGAGTTCTGGGAGCTCTGTAAATATACCTCCCAGCTAGAGACCTCCGAACTCCGTCCCAGGATCTGACAGCAAGAACCTCCCAGCAGATCTTAAGTGCTGTGAAAACAGAAGGGGAAAGAGGGAGAGGCATCTGCCAGATGACTGGGTCCCAGATCATTCAACATTTTCAATATTGTCATCAATCACTCCAGCTGCATCCAGATGTGAACAGACAGCTGATGCAGAGACCCAGCCACAGCACGACGTGCTAAGAGCCAAGTCACCTGCCCAACCGGAGATTCAGAATGATGGTCATGGCTGGGGTGAAGCAGCAAGTTAAAACTTCAGGAGAAGCAAGTTAACAGCAGACGTAGCAACAGAACAGTCCATCTGAATGAGGATAACTCTAGTCTCAAACAGTTCAGTCCACACATACAGCTGCATTTCACAAGCTTCCTTGTTCGCATGGTTTCCATGAAAGACAAAACGCTTCAATCCACAAAAGCAAAAAAAAAAAAAGTCTTCCTCGCATGCCATTTCTCATTCCATGCAGGAAAGTCTAGAATCAGTGCTGACACCTACTGATAGGAGAGGAGAGAGACCTGGACACATTTAATTAATTCTACAGACCTCGCAGCACCAAATGTGTAGGGAGATGGAAGGGTATTCATTAGGAAAAAAACCTCTACATTTCTTAGCTCTCCTTGGTTTCAGTCGAGGGAGGTGGTGGTGGGAGGACAAGATATCCCACAGCTCCACCCCTGCCTACATACCACCCAGTCCTCTCCCTATTTAGTGTCCTGAGGACATGTCCCCTGTAAATTTCCAACGAGGACTGAACCCAAAAGACTCTACAGACTCCACTCCAAGTTTTGCCCAGAGCATATTAGCTCCAATTATGCCCCCTACATCCATGCAAAGAGGGCACTGACTGACCTCCTGTTTGGATTACCCAGTCCTGTGGGGGGCAGGGCTCCTCTGCTCCACTGTCCCCCCCATTCCAGGTTCTTGCAGGAGTTGCTGCATGAACTGGTCATCTGCACTGAGGGAGGAATGGAGATTGGGCAGGCTTGGGCACAGAGCTACTGACTTGCCCACAGAACAACCACAACCAATAAAAGGCCCAGTCATCCTCCTTGCTATTGACTGTCAGAAGGTTCCCAGTACAGGGACATGGATTCACACCTCCTATTCTTGACTTCATACCTTCTATGATGTTGTCCTATGTGCCTGGAATAACCTTCCTCTTCCCAGATGCCATGGGTTCATCTCCACATTCAAACCTCCTTGGTCATGAAACTCTGCTCTCCTAGAGAGCTTTCCTCCCACACGTCTCCCCTGTAGCCGATAGGCATAGGTATTTGCTAGGCCAGGTATAGATATCAGTTAAAGCAGTACAGTCCTCAGAGCCTGTAAGACAATAGCTTAGGTCGCAATGAGTTTGGCTAAGCGCAAAGGAGCAGCCTTAGCTCCTAAGGCGTCACCAGACTGACTATCATAAACAAGTGTAGCCAAAGTGCTGACAGAGCTACAAAATCCCACTTGATGCTAGCTTTGGATATTTTACAATAGGAACATCTGCTGATGTTCTGCCATACGAGTGCCATGGTAACCAAATGAGTTACATGCTCGTGAGCTTGAGGTAAACGGCATAGCAAATAATGGGAGAAGAGCCCCCCAATGTGATTAGGATGCAGAAGTTTAGATATGGATAGAGAGGACTGAACATGAATATTCAAGGTGGCCACATAATCCTATACAAGGATTAACCGTGGTTTAAATTGTTAGGCTCTTCCTGGAATGGATCATCTGTCTCCCTGGTGTTAGGTCTCCACAAAGGATGATGTGAATATGCACATTGTGTGTTCTCAGTCTAGTTGGCTGGGTTGGCATGTATGTGGCTTCGCTAATTGTGGTAGTACAACTATTACAAATTCACAAGGTCTCTCTTCATGGTGAGGGTCTCCTGTGCACACTGGGGTCCTCATCCTAGACATAACTAATAATTCGGGTGCTGATCTAGATGCAGTTGGACCCTGCCAAACCACGGAACATCAAACAGAGAATGCCTGATCTATGGTTGGTTATTTTAGGCAACACCAAGCCCATTGCTAAGGCTGGGAAGCAGCAGCAGCTGCCACAACCCCATTGTACAGATTGGGAAACAGAGCAGGGACATGACCTGCCCAACCACAGCTCTGTCTGCTCTCACCCTTGTAGAACTGTTAAACAGACAACGCCTCATGGCAGGGACCATAGAATTTCTCAAGTCTTTCACAGCCACACTTTATGGCTTAGTGGGAACCCTCAGCCTATAAACATAACAACTCTGTCATAGCTGGGCAATGCCAGAAACCTCCTAAGAAACCTCTTCCCATAAGAGTTCCAGACCAAAGAACCTGGCTGCAGCAGAGTGTTTGGCTGCTTCTTGGACCTTGTTGGACACCCCTGTACCAGCAGCCATCAAACAGAGCTAACCTGCCCTCCCGGGTCTTTGCAGGACAGCTTCGCAAACAGATGTTAATGCTACCACTGAAAAATTAAGAGCTTGATTCATCACGTCAAACACACTAGAGCTGGAGTGAGCATGCGCACTTTCTCCTCCCCCATTATCGCTTAGCTTGGCAAAGCTCCTGCTCACCTATATTATTGTTGTTGTTGTAAAAAAAATGTACTAAAAGTAATACCTTTCATGTCCATGCTAATCATGCATTGTCATTACATCCAATCAAAACCCCTAAGGTTAAAACATCTAATGTAAAATCTAAAATCCATGGCTTAATGCAAATAAAGGTTTAAAAATATTTGTTGTACTAGAAGGACAAAAGGGGGGAGTGTGGAAGTACAGAAAGAACTGACAGGGATTTGTAGGGGATCTTAATGCATGACAGTCTTTGTTAGCAAAAGTTAGGCTAACTGTAACCCTAATAATGCAAGATTTGTAAAAGCGAGGATTGTGTGAGGCGAGTGGAAAAGAACTGTGTGAGAAGTTGTTTTTCGACCTTGTGTAGATAATACGAAATGTAGACTGGAGTCTCTTAAGTAAAAAAAAAAAAAAAAAAATGATATCAGGATGACCTATGTATAAACAAAATGCAGATGTTGCTTATTATTGTCTGTAACAAAAGTATAAATGCTGCTGTAATTGTTTACCTGTTGAGAGACCTGTCTAGGAAGGGGAGACCCTATGTCCTAGTGCACTCTCTCCCTGCTGTAGCTGCTAAACAGAATAAAGTATCTGACTCTGCTGCACCCAAACAAAAAGTGAGAACTGAGTTTTTCTCCGACATCCCCGTAGGGTGACCAGACAGCAAGTGTGAAAAATCAGGACAGGGGGTGGAAGGTAATAGGAGCCTATATAAGAAAAAGATCCCAAAATCGGAACTGTCCCTATAAAATCAGGACATCTGGTCACCCTATTCTCCCCCACCCCCCCCAGCTACAAAAGCTGCCATGCTTGAAGTATGGCATCCCATCTGTTTGCACGAGACTAGGAAGAGAGAAAACAGAACACGCTTGAAGGGCTTAATTCCCCCTTTCCTTGGGGACTTTTCCAAGGACTTGAGCATGTTCTTGTGCAGTGGCTGAGCGTGCTGTCTGGAATGCACATAGCCACGGAGAGCAGCTGCACCCCAGCAGACATGGTGGGAGAGGCATTAGACATATTGGGGGGGGGTTAAAATTCTTTAGTTCCTGGAATTTAAACTGCATTTTATTTTTGGCAAATATCCTTAAATAGGTCTGCACACCACACTCCATGCAAGGACATGGGACTAAGTGATGGAGTCAGATGTGATTATAATGGTCCCTTAAACTCTAACACTTGATTTGTATTGACACCAAGGCCCCTTGCCACCACTCTGGTAGCGTAAGAGGGACTTGTAGGAGAATGCACTCAGCACGTACCGCCTCGTGGCCGGGTGTGGCACACCAGGCTCTTCTCCTTTCGCACCCCCCTGGGAGCAGTGGCTCTGGCCCCACAGTGGTCAGTCTACCTAACTCCAACCAGGTCACTCAGTCTCACCCCTTTTGGAGTAACCAGAAGTCCAACAAGTGATGGTCCCAATTGTTAACATCTGGAGGTCTGCCCTCAGTCTGGGCCCATGGTCCTTAAACCCTCTTGTCCCCGGGCTTTCAAATATCCTTATACATCAAGGATTTCACGCCACTTTCTTCAGCAGCTGGTAGGGGAACCCAAGTCACTCAGTTTCTAGTCCAAGGACCCTATAAGCAGCAGCCAAGCTCTGCTCCATCAGACTCTGCTGCTGCCTCCATGGACTCCTTCCTACTGTAGCCGTTCTTCCAGGCTTGCTCAGCCCCTTTGTGGGCTCTTGTAATGAGCAAGACCTCCCAGTGCTTCTCCTTGGTGGTCCACTCCCTGCCTTTGGCTGCATTCCCAATCCACCACCCTCTGTTCCACTCTGCAGACCCTTCTGCCTGTGCGTCCTACCCTGGCCGAGCTCCTCCAGAATCACCTTCTGACTCTGGGGTTTGGCCTCTGCCTGGGTGAGCCAGCTCTTCACCCTTACTCTGCACAACCCTCTGCACCAGCTCCTGCTGCTGCTTCCTGTTCCTCTTCTACCCCAGCCACCCCTTCTCAGGTGTGCTTCCCTTCCTTGTAGTCCACACCCAGCTCCTTCCCAGCTGGGCTGCATCTTTAAGCTTGGCCCACCCCCAGATGCAGCCAGCCCCACATGAACCCTCTCACTGCCTGGGTGGGGTGCACACCTCATTGCACCATGGAGAGTGAATGTAAATGTAATTTACTCCCACCTTAGAGCCCCTTTCCATTGGGAGAGTGGCACAGAGGGCCCTTAGTGTAAACAAGAATCAGGCCCTACCCAGCTATCCCTTGCTCAGGCAAAGCACCCACCAAATTCAATATGCATTTTGCCCAACTAGGGTAAGTAAGATTGATCATACAGTAGTGGCCATACAGCTATGCATTAAAAAGTAGGCTGTGCACCCAAAAGTTAGAGACGGAGGCCTCTGAGGCTAGATTTTCACAGGTCCCAGCCACCAGAATCCCAGGTCTCTAGCAGCTGCCAGCACTGATCACCTGTGAAGACTCCTTGATAGCAGGATGGCTTCTTACACCGGCCACCTAAAAACAGAGGCATCCAAGAGCCGTCATTTTGGAGGCTGGACTACAAGTTTGCACTGCAACATCTCACTGCTGGAGTAGTTAAAGAAAGTGAACCAGTTCCTCCCACAGTGCATTTGAGTAAGGGATGCACTCTAGTAAGGCACTGTTCATTAAGAGCTTTAAGAGTCTTAGTTGAAAGGTGTAAAAACAAAAATTTCCTATTCATTGACACATTCAGAAGAGCAGGCATTTGGCATGGTACATACGCAGTCTCCTACTTCTGAGCCTTTATAAAGGCACATGCATATACACAGCACTTGAAACAGTTTTTCCAGATCTTAGAGAACAAATCAATAGAACACGAGCAGTTCTGTTCCAAGATATGCATCGAACGAAGTGGGTATTTACCCATGAAAGCTCATGCTCCAATACATTTGTTAGTCTATAAGGTGCCACAGGACTCTTTGCCGCTTATTCCAAGAGAAAAACCCAACCACTTACTTTAGGGCATGATTTGGCCGTGCCTAGAGAGCGTTCTGCCTCGACAAGACAGCATCCACAAGCACTCATTTAAGCCAATAGATGGCGCTTGTTTACTATGTGATGGGCATTTCGGCTCAGAGTACACAGCTCGGTGAACTTTAAAGTTTGCCATCTACATGGAGCTTCTTTCTCCTTTTGTGTCACCCTCCAACTCTCTCTCATGCCTCACCTGCCTATTCCCCTTCTCTGGTCTTGCCCTGAGCTGACTTAGCTTCATTACTTGCAGTCCAGTCAGAGACCCATAAACCATCGCACCAGTCCTTTGCACACCTTTCAGATGGTGCAAGGAACAGCCCAAAGGATTCTGGGGAGCACCTGTGAGCAGCAGCAGCTGCAAACACCTTGCTCTTATTGTCTCCTAATAATTAGTTTGCTGTAGAGCTATTGTGTTTCTGTGAGGGGTTCCACTTGCCACCACAGCACCCCCTTAGCCCTGCAATGGCCTGTCTCTGGCTAGGCCTCCATGGCCTCACCCTCCAGCCAGGTCACTTTTCCAGCTCAGACCCCTTCAAGGCAACTGAATATGCAAATACATACCCAAACCAGTAATTCTTCTGCCCTCCTGGGCCACACTGAAGCTCTTTGCCTTACTCCCTGGCCCTGCAGAGTTCTTCTATGCTGCTGCTTCCCAGCAGGTTAGCCCACTGCCTCCCCCTCACCAGGGACTCCCTGTTGTTTTCACCAGGCCCTTCCTGGGGCAGGGACAGGGGGAGAAGGAACAGACTAGGTAAGCCACCCTCACCCTGTCACACCTGGGGTCACTAATGGTAATTAAGCCACCAGATCAGGCTCAGCTGGGGGATAACTGCTACATCACAGGCAAGGCTGAACCCAACTCTCGTTACAGGGACAGTCAGCCAGTGACTGTTTCCAACAGGGAACATGACACCAAACTATTGCAGGTATAAAGTAGGAGGTAGCAGCTATATTTGAGGAGCCAATAAGGAAAGGTGGTCAGAGCCCATTAGCAAAGCCAGCGCTAACAGAGAGACCCATGGACGGTCAGTATTGCTCCAACTAGCTAAACCAGGCTCCCAACCACACCCTGCTTTAGCCACAAGGTCATAGCAGACTATTACCAGTGTCTCCCCTTACCACCTCTCAGTTTGCAATAGGAACAAGGTTTTCTGGCTCCTAGCTCAAACCGCTTGGTGGAATCACCTCACGAGAAGGAGAAGAGCTGCTCTAGGCAGGCAAGAGAGCTGCTGTACTTCAGCATCTCTAACCATTTCCTAGATTCATGGCTGTCTTTGATGCTTCATCTGCCCTGTGAGCTGAGCTAGACCATGAAATGCACCAGTTACTGTACACCAAGCCCACTTAGCCCCCTCCTCATACACTCTCAAGGGGTTTGCTTTAACCCCCTTATGAGATGATACCATCCTACCACCCCCAGAATAAGGAAGGGAAAACCTATCAAGACAGGAGTGCTTATCAGCTGGCATGGAGCAGGCTGCTACAAACAGAAACCAGTTAAAAACTCCCCATACCTGAACCACAGTGCCAATCCTGCCAAATTTAAAGGGCCAGCCTCAACAAGGCATGCTGGTAAAAAGTTCCTAAAAAGGGCATCCTTGGGCTGGGGAATATGAGTAGGGGCTATGTAGAAGAATGCTCTGAAGGGGGTGGTGCTTGTGATGTCTTTTAATGAGCTATTTATGTAGGCGCTATAGACAGTTGAGAAAACCAGGGCTGGTCAGACATGATTAGATAAGCGACGCAGAGGGGCTTTGATGTTGCTGTTTCATATGCATTCTATTCAGAGATATAAATGTTCCTTAAGTCCCTCTCAGTCCAGATGTCTCAGATTCACAGGCTAGGACCAAACTTCAGGGAAGATGGACAGTAAGGGAAAAGGGAACTAAAGAGTAACAATGATGCTGATAAATCAGTACTTAACAGCTAACTGAAACACTTTTCTATGGTCTCTTAACCCAGAGGATGAGGTGACCGGCCATAGCTTGTGCTAGCCATGGCACAGCTTTATCTTTGGGGTTCTCAGATGTTCAGACATGACTTACAGTCCTATTCCAGTGGCAGGCTGGTGCTGATTCTTTCTATGGCTGTGGTAAGTCAGACCAATCGCCCATCTAATCTGATATCCTGTCTCCAGTGTGACCAATTCTGGATACTTCAGAGGAAGGCATTAGCCCGGCTATCATGTACTTAACTGTGCATGGCTATACCATAGGGGGACAGCTCTTCCTGGCCCCAGCTGGTGAACCAATTACTGGGAGCTGGTGCAGGAAAAGAACACATCCTGCTGAGCCGAATGACATCAGCAGTGACCCCCCAAGCCAAGCACACCATTGATATTATTGAACAACAAGGGCCCGGTGGCATTTCCTCCTCCTCCCCTTGAATGGACCATTAAGGGGGTCAAGGAGCTAGTGCGAGGTCAGACTCTAAAGATATGCCAGGGATGAGCAGGGAGCCCTCAGGGAGGCCCTGTGTCCACTGAGCTCCAGCTTAGTGAGCCTATCACCCAGCAGGGAGGGGGAACCTCAGGGTGCTTGACGCTCACCCAGAGGACTGACATATTAGGGGCTCGGCTGAGAGGTGGGTTGGGCCAGTGGGCAGGGCACTGCATGGGGGCTCAGGAGAGCTGGGTTCTGTCCCCAGCTCAGCCCCTGGCCTGCTGTGTGCCCAGGGGCAAGGCTCTTCCCCCTCTCTCTTGTCTATTTAGACTGCAAGCTCTTCAGGGCAGGGATTGTCTCTTACTGGGTACATGTCCAGCACCTGTACATAGAGACAGGCAAACTGACAGATAGAATAGCTTAGGCAGAACGTTTATATCTCTGGTGAACTTTCAGAGCCTTTGAACTGGGTGCGCTGGCACAATGCATTGACTCTGTGCCGTAAGTTATACCGTTTTTATAACGGTGTAACTCCGTTGACTTTGGGGGAGGTACTCCTGATTTACACCTATGTGGATGGGCAGAGCTGGGCCCCTTTCTCTGGTGCTGGGGCAAACCAACCACTGTCCTGAATAAAGCAGGAGATATTCAAAGGCACAGGTCGCAGAGAGGTGTCTAATTCCCAATCAAAGACAGGGAGTTGGGTGCTTAACTGCTACTTAATATTTGTGTCTTGAAAATCTCCCACTCCCGGGCAGAGAGGACGATGGGATCTCAGGCTGGTAGTACTTTCCTCTCTGTCCCTTGCTGACACACTCTCTATCGCTAGCCTTTTTTTGTACATCAGACCGCCAAAGAAATGACTTGGCTCTAAGCAAAGCCGAGTTTGGTCCTGGAATGGTACACCCAACACTCCTAACAATAGCTCTTCCTTTTGGTTCAGTTCTGTCCCTTATTTCCCACACATGGGAAAAAGACCCCACCCACATGGTTGGTGGCATGGAATGATCAGTGGCTGGCAATAAATCAGCCATGTTTCCACTGGTAACAGAAGGCATTGTGTAACGCAGCGACGGAAAAGTATTGCATATCTGTGCTGTTCTGTATATATAACTCAGGGCAGGGCAGGCACTGCCAGGCAAAAACAACCTAAAAAAAGGCTGCTGAGAGAGATTTCAGGAAAAAGGCTGACCTTCAGGGACCAAAGGATTTGCATGGATCCCCAGACAGATAATCCCCATTGTGGCTCCAGATCTGACTCTTCCCATACACATTCCACGAATCACCCACAGTAGGGCTCTAAGGAGCCTTTAAGAACAGAAGCTGAATCGTACCTGCTAGGTAATTTGGATGCTGGGCTCCTTTAAAGGCTACAGAAAAAGTTTGGTTTTGCAGGTTTAGTTTCAAAACTCTAACTCGGCGGGAGCAATTCAGAACTGGTTGGTTATTTTTTATATCTAGGTAGGGTGGGTGATGTGGCTAAGGTAAGAGGGCTAGCTGAGTTGGCCAAGAACGTGCAGGAGTGCTGGAGCTTATCCCAGTCGGCGGCTGTAGCACACAACTCTAGTTACAGCTCCAAGAAAATAATTAATTTCTATACCTATGGACGGAAATTTGCTGATGCTGTCCCCAGATGCACCTGGGATAGTACCTTCCACTCAGCACACTCCACAGCTAGAATCACATTGAAAGCTGGAGGGAGTTCAGAGAAGAACAGCAAGAAAGGGACAAGGGAGTGACTTACGAAGGAGGAATAGAAACGAAATGTTGATAGGTTGACAAGTGACAACTCGGGGTGGGGGGTGGGGGACATGCTAGACTACGTGGGTGTGAACAGTTTAAGCACCAAGAAAGGCACTGCATCTGATTGCATTCATTTTGTACAGTCAGTTACAAGATGTCGATGGGAACAATTGTTATATTCTTTGATTACTAGTTTCTTTTGTTTTCTGTATCTGAGAGACCTTTAATTTATTTAATATCCATTGTTTTAGGTTCTTGGCCTTTTCTTGAATATCTATTAGTCATTCATTTATATATCTATTAGGAATGTATTGCTTTTTCTCACTCTTAAGGTAGTGTACATCTTACTTACAGTAAACTGTGATCTTCAAGGGGCAGGGAGGAAGAAAAGAAAGAAAGGCATTCTTTAGGGTGGAGCAACCAGGAATAATCCAATGAATTTCACTGGAAAATTTAGGATGAGCCTTAGGAAAACCTCTCTGACGGATATCTGAGATAGTGGACAAGTGCTTCGGTCTTCCATCATGTTCAACAGGAAACGCCCGCCATTAAAACACTAGTGCAAGTTCTGCAACCATTAGGGGTGAAATCCCAGCTACATTGAGTAAGTAGCAAAACTTCCAATGGCTTCAATTGGGGCAGAGATTTCACCCTAGAACTTCTGAGTGGAATTTTCAAAAGTGCTCAGCACTGATTTATCTCCTCTCTCATTGAAATCAATGTGAGTTTTATCATAGGATGGGATTTACCTAAGTGACTTAGGAGCCTACTTTCTGTTTAAGGCCAATGGTATTTGTGCCCCTAAATTACTTAGATCCAAATCCACAAAGATATCTAGGTGAATAAAGCAACAAAGAGTCCTGTAGCACCTTATAGACAAATAGACGTTTTGGAGCATGAGCTTTCGTGGGTGAATACCCACTTCGTCGGATGCATGCAGTGGAAATTTCCAGGGGCAGGTATTGTGACAGACCCAAACCAGTGGGGTACAGGAGTCTGGTAGAGGGCAAATATACTAGTCACTGGATGAGTAGTTTTCTGTTCCCTGAGTGACCAGAGCAGGAGCTGCACTAGAGTAATCAGGAACCTGCTTGAACCAGTTAAGGCAGACAGGCTGATTAGAACACCTGCAGCCAATCAAGGCAGGCTAATCAGGGCACCTGTGTTTAAAAAGGAGCTCACTCCAGTCAGGTTGGGGGGAGCCAGAGGAGAGGAAGTGCGTGTGAGGAGCTGGGAGCAAGAGGCACAAGGAGCTGAGAGTGAGAAGGTGTGCTGCTGTATGCAGGGGCGGCTCTAGACAGTAGGCTGCCCCAAGCAGCGCGGAGCGCTGCGCCGCCCTTCCCCGGTCCCGCGGCGGGTCCCTTCTTCCCGCGGCTCCGGTTGAGCTCCTGCCGGCATGCCTGCGGCAGGTCCACCGGAGCCCGGGACGAGCGGACCTGCCGCAGTCATGCCTGCGGGAGCTCACCCGGAGCCGCGGGAAGACGGGACCCGCCGCAGTCATGCCTGCAGCAGGTCCGCTCGTCCCGGGCTCCGGTGGACCTGCCGCAGGCATGCCTGCGGGAGCTCAACCGGAGCCAAATGCCGCCCCCCCGGGAAACGGCCGCCCCAAGCGCCTGCTTGGCGCGCTGGTGTCTAGAGCCGCCCCTGGCTGTATGTGATGGCCAGTGGAGTCCTGTTGGTTTCTTTCTTGGGTTTGTCTTGCAATAGGAGGCTTCTGGGTACACGTCTGGCTCTGTTGATCTGTTTCCTTATTTCCTTGTGTATCTGCTCCAGCCCCTCAGACAGAGACCAACACCTACAAAATCTCCACCAAGCATTCTCAGAACTACAATACCCACATGAGGAAATAAGGAAACAGATCAACAGAGCCAGACGTGTACCCAGAAGCCTCCTATTGCAAGACAAATCCAAGAAACCAACAGGACTCCACTGGCCATCACATAGAGTCCCCAGCTAAAACCCCTCCAACGCATCATCAGGGATCTACAACCCATCCTGGACAATGATCCCACACTTTCACAGGCCTTGGGTGGCAGGCCAGTCCTCGCCCACAGACAACCTGCTAACCTGAAGCATATTCTCACCAGTAACTGCACACCGCACCGTAGTAACTCTAACTCAGGAACCAATCCATGCCACAAACCTCGATGCCAACTCTGCCCACATATCTACACCAGTGACATCGTCACAGGACCTAACCAGATCAGCCACACCATCACTGGTTCATTCACCTGCACGTCCACCAATGTAATATATGCCATCATATGCCAGCAATGCCCCTCTGTTATGTACATCGGCCAAACTGGACAGTCTCTACGGAAAAGGATAAATGGACACAAATCAGACATTAGGAATGGCAATATACAAAAACCTGTAGGAGAACACTTCAACCTTCCTGGCCACACGATAGCAGATCTTAAGGTAGCCATCCTGCAGCAAAAAAACTTCAGGACCAGACTTCAAAGAGAAACTGCTGAGCTCCAGTTCATCTGCAAATTTGACACCATCAGCTCAGGATTAAACAAAGACTGCGAATGGCTTGCCAACTACAAAACCAGTTTCTCCTCCCTTGGTTTTCACACCTCAACTGCTAGAACAGGGCCTCATCCTCCCTGATTGAACTAACCTCGTTATCTCTAGCCTGTTTCTTGCTTGCATATATATACTTGCCCCTGGAAATTTCCACTACATGCATCCGATGAAGTGGGCATTCACCCACGAAAGCTCATGCTCCAAAACGTCTGTTAGCCTATAAGGTGCCACAGGACTCTTTGCTGCTTTTACAGATCCAGACTAACACGGCTACCCCTCTGATAGGTGAATAAAGATGCAGATAGGTACCTAGTCATATTTACAAAAGCACCTAAATGAGTTGGGCACCTAAGTCCCATTGATTTCCAATGGGTCTTAGTCTCCTTAGTCACATGGGTGTTTTGAACATTTTACTCCAAGTTAAACTGCACCATCCTCCTTTTGCACATGCACTGATGTCTGGCTCTGTCATAGGACAGACCAGGTGGCCTAGGGCAGGGCAACAGGGGGTGCACATCTGCCAACTTGTGTTGGGCAGCAGGACCCAGACAGCTAGCTCTGCAGGCTGGGAGTCAGCATGGGACTCACAACTCCTTCTTGTGCCATTCAGCCGATTGGGGAAACAAGACAGGAATGCAAGAAATGCATCATTAAAGTCAATGGGCTCAATCCTGATTTGCGGTGCCCTGGAGTGCCTGCACATTAGAAATACCTACAGTTGTCTCTGATGTTCACCACCATGGTCGCAGCCCTCCCATACATTCATCTCCTGTTTTCACAGTGAGGTGTTTGCCTTTTTCATGGCTAAATACAGGGACTATAAGCCAAGGGGAGGGTTTGGCTTTTATTTGTTGTACTCCCTGGGACATAAACTCCTTTTTGTTCCGTTGCGAAGAACAATAGTCCATGCCACTGCCCTGCAAAGCCCTGGCATCTCATGAAACACATTCCAGCCAGTGCAACTGAATTCAGTTCAGTCCACCCTGGATGAGACGGAAACACAAATGAAGGGGCAACACGTTAGCAGCAGCTAACCCTTGTTAGGCTTTACAGGCCAGACACTCAGTGGCTGCAAATCAGGCTAGTTCCGCTGAACTGATGGCCATTTCATTAGCACTTGGAAAGGAAGGCTCCTTGGTAGTGGTAGATCTGCTAATATCAGGGATGCACAAAGCAGCCATAAACCACTCCCATGTCTCCAGTGGGGCTTACCTCTGGGTGCGAACTGCAGCTTCATGTATCATATTGCAGCCCAGTGGGGAGACTGTTACAAACCCAGAGGCATTAGGGAAAAACAGGACCTAGCACCCTTCCCCTCTAGATTGAGCAAAGGGATGGCCAAAGTCCAGGTTACCCTCTGCTCTGACCCTGGGACTCCAGTGGCAGCAAGTCCATGGATAAATCAACAGGAAGAGGGTTGGTTTGGATTCTTCTTTCCCTTTCCTTTTCCTAGAAGGCAGAGCTGCTAAATTGTGTATAGTAACAAGGCCAGGAGAGGGGGGGAAAGCAGGACATGAATCACTGGCACAACCATCCTGACGTTCAAAGGCACCGGCCTGCCTAGCTCTTCCTCTGCCTAGGCACAGCTCAGCTCATGTGAAGAAGAGAATTTGGAAGATATCTTATTATTCTTTGCTATTGTCCATTGCTTTCCTGGTAATGGGGCTGGGACATTGTCTACTGCATGTGTAGATGCTAATCCTTCTATCTTCCTATGCTGCACCCATCAGGCTGGTCTCTGAGCACCTACTGCAAAGGTGGATCATATGCGGCTATCAGAAACTTATTGGGTCTTATTCTGTGCTGTACTTCTCTTGGTGACATGATACAGAAGGCCAGAGGTGTGGAGTAGGGAAAGGTTTTAGTCTAAGTCCAGGCCAGTGCAGCACCTGGTGTAAATTAGAGCAGCCCAGGAGTTTGTTTAATTCACAGCGGCTCTCAGGGGCAGTCTAAACTGTGTCGGCACCTGCTCAGAATTCTCTGTATAGAATTCTATAGATTTCATCCCTGTTAAATTCCATTGGACATTCCATAAGGGATTACTTAAGGTATCTCCTTCACCCACCCCTATTTTCTGTCAGGCTGTGAATACCACATCCAGCTACTGTGGTGATGGACCCATGGGAAATAGACAGACTAGATAAATAATTCTCTATGGGAGAAAGGTAGATTAGATTAGATCTGTTTTTATAGAGGTATTTTGGCATTTTTGTCTCTGTCCCTTGCTGAACCAGGAAGTGCTGAGGCTCAAGGAAATAAAATGTAATGGGGGGAAGGGGAGGATTTTTAGCCAAAGATTTTTGTATGGTCAGAAAGTTGGATTTGAATGATAGGAAACGGTCCAGGCCAGTTCTTTCTCTACCCAAACTGGTTTTTTCACCCCCACCCCACAGTCGGTGACATACTGTGCTAGGTTTTTGGCATCTGAAAATGATATGTAACGTTGAATAAGTGACACAGTGTTCACAGGGATGTAAAAACAGGGTTCATGGCCCTAAGCAAATGCCAGGATGAGCCCATGAATGACATCCCGAGATAAAAGCTTGCACTGAGATAAAGGCAGACAAGGCGGTTTGTTAGTAGAGATGTAATTGGCTTTGGCACGTGGGATTGGTTTTAGTGGGACCTGGGAAATGCTGCCACATGGAGACATTGATTTCTGTTCTGTGCTTGGGCAGACAGGAGCAGAACTGCCTGAGGCAGAATGTTCACACAGGGCCAGGGCTGGATGACACCAGCCTAAATAGCTGTGAAGTGTCTGAAAGAGATGGAAAAAACACTGAATGAAATGTGCATGCATATATGTGTGTGTGTGACAGTGTTTTTCTTTCCCTGCCTTAGCTTGAGCTCCCATCAATACTAAGCCAGAGTCTGCATGGCCCAGCATCACTAGGAACAAGAGACGTCCCCTGAGATGTATCTATCCGAGTGCTGTGAGAAATGCCTCGCATGCAACATGAGAGACCCTTCCTGGTGGCGGGTGAGATGAAAAAACTTGCAAAGAAAGCAGTGGCGGAATTGGGTCGCTGGAGCACAGACAGGTGGGTTTCTCTTCATTCAAGGGGCTCGCAGACTCCCACTTGTAGCTATTCAACCCAAAATTTCAAAATAGTCTCTGCTTTTCTCTGTGCCCCAACTCCCCTAAGGACAGGTGACAGCTGAGACCTGTTTTCAGAGGTATGGATGGATCAAAGGACAGAGAACACCCTCCTGGTTTAGGCATGCTCACCCTGGAGGACAGGTCTCAGGACGGTCACTCGTTTCTCCACAGAAGGGGAAATCCGGCAGTATGATTTCCAGAGTAGGGAACCCACAGAGCCTGCTCCTTCCGCCAGTGAACTTGGTGTGAATGTTCAGCAGTTGCAGGATCTGTCTCCACACCTCTTGGAAGGCAGACAGTGCATTGCTTCTCTTGCAGCTGTCAAGGGAGCAAAGTATCCAGGGTGTGGAGCTCAGATCCCATCACTATTCAGTGTGGATATGTCTACACTGCAGTGTGGATGTACCCTTTGACAAGGAAAGGCCAGACCACTACTCTGGTATCCAGCCTCCAGCAGAGGCTCTGGTGTTCTAGGGCAGTGGCTCTCAAACTTTTTTACTGGTGACCCCTTTCACACAGCAAGTCTCTGAGTGCAACCCCCCTTATACATTAAAAACACTTTTTAATATATTTAACACCATTATAAATGCTGGAGGCAAAGCGGGGTTTGGGGTGGAGGCTGACAGCTCATGACCCCCCATGTAATAACCTTGTGACCCTGAGGGGTCCTGACCCCCAGTTTGAGAACCCCTGCTCCAGGGGAAAGCGAGGGGCTCGCACTGTTATGCATTTGGTCAACACCGCTTGAACTCACTGGTGACATGTTCACTTGTTAGTATTATGGTAGTGACTAGGAGCCCCACTCATGGACCAGCCCCTCCATTGTGCTAGGCGCTGACAAACAGAACAAAAAGACGGTCCCTGCCCCAAGGAGCTTACAATCTAAGTCTAAGACAAGCAACAACAGCTGGCTGCAGACAGATGAGGGAGTACAGTAAAACAGTCACTTTCCCTGGGGAACCCCTTTCTTCAAGCCCTGCTTTCCCACTGCCTGCTGCTAGCTCAGCTTTGCAGCTGGGTTTGACTGAGGCACAAGGGAAACAAGGAAAATGTATGCAGCCAGAGGTCCTCTTCTTCCTCACAGCAGCAGGTGCTTTTTCTCAGGTGATCAGGAGACTTGTCTAGGGTCTTGCCATGAGCTGGCAGAGCAGTGGTGATTTGAACAAGGTCTTCCTGTTTCCCAGATCTTGCTTGAAGCACCAGGTGACCTCAGGGCTCCTTACTGCCCCACTTGCTGGGAGACATGGGTGCTATACCTGGCTCTGCAGAAGACTTTCTCTTTGACCTTGCCTAAGCCCCAGTTTCTTTATCTGTAAAATGGGGGTAATTATGTTTACCTAGCTCATAGGGCTGTCCTCAGGCTAAATGAATTAGTGTTTGTGAAGCACATTGAATTCCTTGAGTGGAAAGCACTAAAAAAGTGCAAGGGATTTTACTGATGATGGTGATTATTATTGCTGCTATTGTTAATATATACTGCCACATCCTTTATTGTTTAATTCATATTCCCAAAGACAAGAGCACCATTTCACCTGATAGTCTGTCATCTTTAATCATTATAGTTACGTCACTCTTTGCTTTTTAGATGATGGATTATTGCAGAAGTGACTGGTTTGAATTACTTCAATTGTACTAAAGTAATTTTTTTGTAAAGCACTTAATTTCTATTTCTGTTCTAATTGAGAGATTTTGGACTTCTGGCCTTCATGAAACTTTTTCATGATGTAGGAAACATTTCTCCCTAATTTAAACAATTTGACGAAGAGAATTTTAATTTAAAAATACAACCCACTGTTTGTAATAAACAGAGGACTGTGCTCAGCAAATGATTATACAGTAATTCTTGTTTGAAAATCATTCTTCTCCTTGAAAAACTTCAGTGTTGTGAAGGCCAAGACTATAACAGGGTTCAAAAAAGAACTAGATAAGTTCATGGAGGATAGGTCCATCAACGTCTATTAGCTAGGATGGGCAAGGATGGTGTCCCCAGCCTCTGTTTGCCAGAAGCTGGGAATGGGCAATGGGGGATGGATCACTTGACGATTCCCTGTTCTGTTCATTCCCATTGGGGCACCTGGCATTGGCCACTGTTGGAAGACAGGATCCTGGGCTAGATGGGACCTTTGGTTTAACCCAGTATGGCCGTTCTGTTCTTAGCTTGAGGAACTAAACAATCTTCCAGCAACTCTGAACTCATTGATCCTGAAACCCAACATTTCTGAGATCTGTTCTACCTGTACAACTTATAATTTGTAAATGGGATGTAAGTTCTACTTCCTGGAGCAGGCTATGAGCTGTCATTAAAGTTGGCTGAAAAAATGGAATATTTTTCGTGCCAATTTTAATGAAAACATTGATATTGTTTTTCATTCAAATAAAAATTAGAAATGTTTAGCCAGCTTTATCTATGACACTAAAGTTTTATGCCAGTGATCTCGGCTACCAGGAACATCTGAGATTAATAATGCACATTATTAAAGTAAGAAGGTGCCACACACTTCCACTCTGCTTGGGCAAAACTCATTAAAATGCCACCACGTCCTGCCCCAGCATGCACAGGGCTGAATGCAAAACCCAGAGTGATCCATTTGGGGGGGGTGTGTGTGTCTCTGATTCTGTTCCAAAGCCCTGACCAAGAAGTGGCATCGTCCCAGGACGTTATAAATTGTGAGTCTGGAATCACGCAGCTGGGACTCAGTTCCTGGGAGCTGCTGTTCTGACTCTGCTCATGTTCTCTCCAACATCCCCTGAGAGCAGGGCTGGGCTCCAGCTGCTGTGTGCTCCTGCTCTCTCTGAGAACCAGCTCAACCCTTGTGATATGCCATGATCCAGTTCCTGGAAGTACCATCTTCCCCTGGGGACCCAGCACATGTGAACTCCAGCTGCCTCAGAGCAACATGCCAGGACTTAGCTCCCGTGAGCTCCCTCTCCCACCACACAGAGAGCCAGGCCTGGGCTCCCATAGCCCTGCCTTGGGGCCAGCATCACTTCTGCCCCATTCTCACCCTTATTTCCTTACCCAGCTGCTTCCAGCTATTTTTTCGCCTCCCCGTTTATGGTGGCTGGTGCTGTCAGGCTGCTTCGCGTGACAAGCTGCCCTCCCCCTCAGGGGAGAGCATTTCTGGTCCCTCATGTGAGAAGCGGACAGTGACTGGCAGCAGGGAAAAGTTCCTGTTCATTAATGTGTTATTATCAGCAGCACTTCCACCAATACTAACCAGGCTCCTAATTAAAGGGGAGCTCGCCAGAGACAGGAAGAAAATAAACCGAGGATAGTATAAACTTCCCCCGGTTCGTAAACAGCGGGAGAGACACTGATGGGGCTGGGGGAGCCCCAAACAAGAGCTCATTCTTCTTCATTTCCTTTCACTGACGCAGGAGGAGAGTTGGTCCCTCCATAGTTACCATCTCTTTGGGCACTGGACTCCCAGCTCTGCCCCTCCAGCTCTGCTGTGGCGATATGGGCCAGGACCCAAGCCCCAGCCCTGAACATCGGCAAATGGATTCTGCATCCCACTGACCCTTAGCTCTGCTCATTTGTTGATTGATTTTAGATCATTCCCTCAAGCTGGGATGGTGGGCTCTATCCTCTGTGCTGGCAGAGCTATACTCAGGGTGGGAGGAGATGAGCAAATGTGCCTTTATGTTGTTTTTGTGCTTCTTCTGTTTTCAAGCTGGTTAGGTCCAGCTCAATCCCTGGGGTAAGTCACAGCAGCCTTAGCAGGGTGATCAGATGTCCTGATTTTATAAGGACAGTTCCGATTTTTGGTTTTTTTCTTATATAGGCTCATATCCCCTCCCCCCATCGCAATTTTTCACATTTGCTGACTGGTCACCCTAAGCCTTAGGGCTAGGGTAGATTAGCCTGGCATATGTCAAACTGTGCTTTTAGAGCTGCAGAGAATTGGGCCCTGCTCCAATGTCTGTCTGAAAAGGGCTGGGCACCCTGTAAGTAACATTGCAATTCAGATAATAAATAACTCTCCCTGCCTTCCCCTCAGTTGTATCTGGAATCAGGATCCGAATGGTGTGGCTTGTCTTTATCTCTGCTCCCTACTTGCCCACAGAAGCACCAAAGAGTTGTCTGATTTAAGCTGTTACAGCTTTTCCCCCGTGGGGAATGCTAGCCACAGAGACCCATGCCTCTTTTTATGCAAAGACAAGGTGCAGCAAGAGTGCGAAGCTTTGCACACCTGGGAGATCACCTGTTGCTTAAGCCTCAACAGCTCATTCACTCACCACTATCAGATTTGTGCTTTGCTATGATGCAAGCATCTGTCTTCTACCAGGTGAGCAGAGATATTCTATTCATTTCACATTTGTTGGCAAATAACGCTTGTGATTTTTAGTTCCTACTGACCCGGGGCTAGATGCAAACCAGCAACCCGGAGGTGTGACGTGCTATAGCCAGTTGCCAATCCCCTAAGCATCCCTCTAGCAAACTATTGTCTGTTGGATGATAGAGATGAGCCCAATTTGTAGAGTTCAGACCCTCCCTAAAGTTCAGTGGTGCTTGGTCCATTGCAGAAATGAGGCCCAGCCGTAGAATTTAGCTTTAGATCCCAAAACAAATTTCCCCAAAGTTTAAGAGAGTTTGGATCCACGGATTTCTGTAGAGATGGTTGAACTATGTGGTGGTGGGGGGAATCATTAAAATGACATCACATTTCATCAAGTGACCTTTTCTTTCTTTTTTTCTCAATTGAAAGTTGAAGGTTTTTTGAAGAAATTTCAAAAATTTCAACCAACTCTATAGTTGGCAAAAAAATAAAAGTTAAAAAATAGAATTTTGGAAAATTTGCCTCTATCATCTTCTCTGTCTCATCGCCAGTAAGACCTCTTCAACACTAGAGATGAGCACTGGAACCAAGTCCCTCATCCCAGCACACCCAGACTTTGGGGTAGGCGGATCTGGTTCCGGATTTGAATTCTACATCTCAGGCCCATCTTCATTTGAAACAAACACATCAGCTCTGATAGATGCTACTTACAAGGCTGGTGCTGCCCCAGTGCAGAGATGAGGGTGCCAGGCCTTGGCTCTCGTGCTCTCCTCTGATCGCAGTAAGACCCCTCAAATAGCACAAAACACATTTTGTCGCCCTGATGAGGCACTTCCGATTCATGCCATGTTTACATTCCTCTCCGATCGCAGGCCAAGATAATGACAAGCTGACATCCAATTTGCCTGTCAGTGAGTTGTTCATATAGATAACAGATGCCCCTGGTAAACAGCCCCATCCTGCTCTTGGGAAGCATACACCCACCCTGCCTCCCACTGAGCTGCCAAGGGGACGAGGAAGGGATATGTCCTTGCTGGAGGCAAACAAGTCCTCTTCTCTTTAGCCAACCCTGTCTCTGCCCAACCCATGGGCTGTGCCAGCCCAGCCCTAGCAGGAGTAGAGCCTGCTGCTCGGATGCAAACCATGGAGCTCTGCATTGCAGTCCCTGGCCATCTGCACCTTCACTACGGGGGTTTGGCCCTCAGAGACTACAGATCCCTGCATGCAATTCTCTGTCTTGATAGGAGAGTCCTGGGCCACACCTTCCACATGGAAGAGGAAGGCAGCTATATTTAATGACAGTCAATCAGGTGTGTCTTCCTGGGCATTGCTGCTGCAGTCCTCCATTTGGTCACCCCCGAGTTAGCCCCATTCACAGGAGCTGGGGCTCGGTGGTGCCAGTAAGTCACATCCATTTACTCAGGAATAAGTGAGGGGCAGATCTGTATAAGGTGCATGCTACATGCTAGGGCTGTCGTGTTCAGGAATCTTCAGAGAATAGGGGCTTGAGAGAGGTCAGCTTTATCCAGTGCCTCTGCATTACAAAACAGGAGCTGTGGCATGACAGAACAGGGGCCTCTCTATTGACAGAGCAAGAGCCTCTGCATTACAGAACAAGAGCCTGAAAGGTGTACATCCCCACAATGGCCCAGGTGGCAGGGTAAATTACACCCACTTGGACAATCTCTGGACTTCGTTAGAGTCACCTCTGAATTTGGCCCCGCATACTTAAATATGGTTCTTGTGCTCATAAAAGTAAATAGACCCTGGAGTTATGTTGCTTGACATTCGTTACCAGCTTTATGTCCAAGCCACATCTTGTCCAGACTGTCTTATCCAAGTCACATGCAGGGAACTGGAACAGACCACGACGACACACACATGCACGCATGCACACACACACACACAGAGCTGATGCACTGCCATTGTGCATGAAAATAGAGCTTTGCAGCACTGATGCTGAGTGTTTCAGTGCCTGGGCACACTCTGACTGCAATATTCTGTGAGGGTGTTTAAATGAAACGCTTTTCTGGTGGTCTCTCTCTGCAGCTGCATGCAGTGGGGAAAGAGCATCAGGGATCAGTGTCAGGGGCAGGAGGGGGTCCCATTTTCAGAGAGGAGCCACATCACAGCCTGGGGTAGAAAACAGCCAGCTGAAGAAACGAAACAAGAGCTGCAGAGCTGATCCAAATTCCAGATCACACATTTGGGAAAATATAGTGATTTCAGATTCACAGGAGCATCTCTGGATCTGGAGGGAAACATTTGCTCGTCTAGCTGTAGCTTGTAGTAGCTCATTCAGCATGGAGTCAATTTGCTGCTCCATCCCATGAAGATCTGATTATCTACTTGCAGCTCCCACATGCAGTCGGGCAGGTAACTGGAGAAAACCCAATCTTGTGCTCCACTGCAATATGCCTTCCTCTTAGCTTGAAATGCTGCTCATCCAAGCAGACTCTAACCCATCACAAATAATGGGGTTCAGCAGCTGGGACTGGAAGCTCATGTGGAGACAGAAGGATATGAATTATTTTGCTATATACACTTTTAACATGCCCCTCACTATGACATCTGGGCTTTCCACAAGTGTAAAGATACATCATTTTATTTTTGTCAAATTCACCAAAGTGTTTTGGTCGAAGAATAAACCAACAAAAAATTTCAGAAAAAATTGAAATGTTCCATTGCCACATTTTCGAAATGCAATGTTTCAATTTTTCTATTTGAAGCATCTTTTTGTTTTGAAATTTACTTCAGTTTTATTAAAAATTACAAAAAAAGTTTGAAAATCTCAAAAACAAAACATTTTGGCTTAAACAGAATTTTTTTAATGTACTTCTTGGTTCACCAACAGATTTTTAAAAAGCATTTTTGGGTAGATCCGAGCTACAATTTCTCCCTGTTTTTTTTGGCGGGGTCAGCAAATCGATCTATCAGTTACCTGGTGAAGTGGTTTCTGGGCCACAGGGGTGTATTATCCCTGGAAACAGTTGCATTTCCAGGGTTGGTCCAGAGACACATTGTCTTGGCTGCTGTTTCTTTCTAGAATGTAAACACACTCCAATAATTGAATCAGCTTCTAGAGTTGATCTTTTCCCATTTGTTACGCACAAGAAAAACATTTGTGAGAAATATTTAGGAGGGTAAAAAGTATGGGTTAAAAATAGCTGCAGTGACACTGGTTGTAGTTTGTGCACTGAACAGGGAGTTCTATGCATTGCAGCGCAAGGAGGAAGTGTCATCATGCATTTTTTTCATTTTCTAAACAATTATCCGAGAATGAAGAAAACAAGCTGATCCTCCTCTCTTCCTCACTTGGGGGCTCTAAAGCCAACAGTGAAAAACGCACTCAAAGAGCACCGTCTGGAAGCAATTACTATCGCTTTCCTGACGGCAGAACATTGTGTGACAATGTCGAATGTCCCAACCGGAACAATGTCTCTGACCCACTTCTACCGGGGGCTGATCGGAAGAGCCAGGCATTCTGTCCGTTAATTACTTAAACATTCGGGGCTCCTGATTTCCACGAGTGTGGGGGAGTGGAGAATCAGGCCCATTGACCTGGCAGGAGTTATACCAAGGATGAACATAAGCCTCCGAACTCAATCCAGACTAGGGAGAACAGGATATCCCATACTGCGATCAAGTCTGGGTCATTAAGCAGGGGAAGGAGTTGAGGCTGAAGTGGAGAATTAGGGGTGTAGGGGATGGTGGGTGAGGGAACGCAAACCACCTCCAACAGAAGAGCTGTGATAGGAGGGAGTGATTGGCCCTCAGGCTGGGGGAGGGGAAGCTGGTGCAGTAAGATAAAAGAACAGCTCAGTGCACTAGTCGCGTCTAGACACCTGAGTTCAAGGCGTGGCTGAGGACACAGATGCATAGATGAACATGGCAGTCTCAGCCTGCGTCCCACAGAGTGTCTACTCACATCCACCTGGGAGCTTCTCCTCCCACTCAGAGATTGTTCGCCTGCATGCATGTGGTCAGAGTAACAAAACCCTGTGCTGCCCTAATGACACATGGCTATCCTGATTTTCATACCTCGTTACAGGACACAGAGAGCATTGGTTTGAGCGTCAGCCTCCTACATGAAAGTGTTGTTACCACACTCACACACACCTGCGTATTCTGAGAGTATGCCTGGCCCTCTGCACACCAGAGCTAAAAGGCTACTCCTTGCTCTCTCCAAATCCCAGGGCTTTTGGGGCATGAGGAAGGTGTTTTTGTGTGTGTGTTTTGGATGGATTATCCCCACTCAGGCCTGAGAAGATTGTTTGCCCCAGTCTGTTGTCTCTCATGTGGTGGCTTGAAGGATTTGAACCAATTGCTGCATATCCATCTCCTCCACGCCCCAAATAGGTTTGTCTCATAAAGGCAACAAATAATTATTTATTTATTATTATAATAGCCTCAGTCCCATCCATATGAGGTTGGCTTGTCGAGTCTTTCGTCTCCATTTCAGTCCATGAAGCAGTTCCTTGGAAACTTCACAACTAGTCAAATCCTTTTGTATAACATCCATTCATCTAGTGTTGGGTCTTCCAACCCTTCTCTTACCGTCCACTTCTAAGTTTAACACCCTATTTCCTATATATTCTTCTGATCTTCTTTTCACAGGCCCAGACCATCTCAGCCTGGATTCCCTCAGCATTTCTATAACTGGTACCAACTTCACCTTTCCTTAACTGATTTGTCCTGAACACGGTCCATCCTTGTAATGCCAAACATCGGTCGTAATATTTTCATTTCCACTGCATTCCAGATCTGCTCCTGTCTCTTTCTCAGTGCCCAGCATTCAGAGCCATATGCATTTATTGTCTATATTGCAGTTGTGCTGACCAGCCCTAGTCTTGGAGTAAGTAACTTCTGTACCCGGAAAGATAATAGAGCAAATAATTAAGCAATCAATTTACAAACACCTAGAAGATAATAAGGTGATAAATAACAGTCAGCATGGATTTGTCAAGAACAAATTGTGTCAAACCAACCTGATAGCTTTCTTTGACAGGGTAACAAGCCTTTTGGCTAGGGGGGAAGCGGTAGATGTGATATATCTTGGCTTTAGTAAGGCTTTTGATACTGTCTCACATGACCTTCTCATAAACAAACTAGGGAAATGCAACCTAGATGGCGCTACTATAAAGTGGGTGCAAAACTGGTTGGCAAATTATTCCCAGAGAGTAGTTAACAGTGGTTCACAGTCATGTTGGAAGGGCATAACGAACGGGGTCCTGCAGGGATCGGTTCTGGGTCCGGTTCTGTTCAATATCTTCATCAATTATTTAGATAATGGCATAGAGAGTACACTTCTAAAGTTTTTGGATGATACCAAGATGAAAGGGGTTGCAAGTGCTTTGGAGGATAGGATTAAAATTCAAAATGATCTGGACAAACTGGAGAAATGGTCTGAAGTAAATAGGATGAAATTCAATAAGGACAAATGCAAAGTACTTTACTTAGGAAGCAACAATCAGTTGCACACATACAAAATGGGAAATGACTGCCTAGGATGGAATACTGCAGAAAGGGATCTGGGGGTCAGAGTGGATCACAAGCTAAATATGAGTCAACAGTGTAATGCTGTTGCAAAAAAAGCAAACATCATTCTGGGATGTATTAGCAGGAGTATGGTAAGCAAGCCACAAGAAGTAATTCTTCCACTCTACTCTGTGCTGATTAGGCCTCAGCTGGAGTGATGTGTCCAGTTCTGGGCACCACATTTCAGGAAAGATGTGGACAAATTGGAGAAAGTCCAGAGAAGAGCAATAAAAATGATTAGAGGTCTAGAGAACATGACTTATGAGGGAAGATTGAAAAAATTGTGTTTGTTTAGTCTGGAGAAGAGAAGACTGAGAGGGGACATGATAGCAGTTTTCAAGTACATAAAAGGTTGTTACAAGAAGGAGGGAGAAAAATTGTTCTTCTTAACCCCTGAAGGTAGGACAAGAAGCAATGGGCTTAAATTGCAGTAAGGGGAGTTTAGGTTGGACATTAGGAAAAACTTCCGAACTGTCAGGGTGGTTAAGCACTGGAATAAATTGCCAAGGGAGGTAGTGGAATCTCCATCACTGGGGATTTTTAAGAGCAGGTTGGACAAACACCTGTCAGGGATATTCTAGATAATACTTAGTCCTGCCATGAGTGCAGGGGACTGGACTAGATGACCTCTCGAGGTCCCTTCCAGTCCTATGATTCTATGATTCTAAGTCCCCACTGTGCAAGGTGCTGTACAAATAAGCACTCATAGCTCCACAATGACATAAACAGATGCTCGTTAGAAGAGGCCAGGGGCATTTTTAGGGGCATATGGCTGGGTTGGGGCCCATTTCCAATGTTGGTGGCAATGTTTGTGGAGCATCTGGGGAGATTCCCCTGGCAACCAAACAAGTTCTGGAAGCATTTCCACAATGAGCTCTGTGCTTTACTAAGCCATCAAGTTCTGGGGGTGTGGGAATCCTGGGTTCCTTTCTCTTCTCCATCATCACTTCCATTTTAGACTCCAGTTTATTTTTCTTGTTTCACATTCCCTTTCTTGGACAGGGAGCAGCAGAGCCCACGCCCGCAAAGAGGAGAGAGAAGAAATGCATGAGCTGGCTTTCTCCATGCCCCGTCTCCTGCATTCCTTCACCCTTCTGTCATTGGTGGGCAAGCCAGCAACATGGAGGGAAGGACAGGGCACAGCTTCCAGGCTCCGGAGGAACAGGAATCTCTTCAAATATATATATTTAAAAGCACTATAAACACTAGCAGTCACCAGGGAAAAATGCCAAGAATCCAAACAAAACAGCTATTATTAAAGCACAATGGCAAAGCAACAAGGCATGAGACACTTTGGTTGCTTCTTGCACTGCACAGACTTGCGGTTTGATAGCCACTTAAGTAAAGTTCCTTTAAATATGCAAATCCATGCTATTAGTTGCCGAGCACAAGATGCATTTGTGAGCAATCACAATGATTTCCCCATGCATGGCAAGTAGGGTCATACGCTTGTCACTGTATCATGAACTCACTATGGCTATGTGGGGGGTGGAACAAGAGAACAGAGATCTGGCCTTCAGGATATGAGCCCAAGTCAGCAAAGCACCTGAGCAATGCTGGGAGTGAAGCACATATCTAATGGGGCGCACGTGCTCAGGTGCAAGCAGGGCCATAGGCAGTGTGTTGGTCAATGCAAGGCTAACATCAAGGGTGATATGGAAGCATTGGCCACAACAGGACCAGAACCATGCAAGTTACAGCCATTTATTGCTAGCTGGGCTTTGACGCGCACCTGCGTGCACTGGGATTTTTCTCCGAGAATATCATTATATCTGTGTTAAAAATCATGTTGTGGAAGTTACTGAGGTGGTAGCGTGTCACCTAACATCATAACCAGGCATGGCTTTTCTTTTTTTTAAAGCCTCTGGCTGTGTCTTGGGTTTTCTATCTGTTAGTGGTAAGCGACCCTGCACATCTCAATGATCTGGCAAGAGGCTTCGCTCACACACGTAATGTGACCGATGCACGTCATACCCATCCAGTTGGGTTGGAACAGCCAGATTCTCCTTTGTTTGCAAACAGCTCTGCGTGCTGCACAGCAGTGACACGGCTCCCAAAATGTTGACCTGGCATCTGCCAGGCTGTTTTCACGTGAGGAATGCCCTAGTCAGGAGTAAGGCCTGATAACTCCAGGACACAAATCCTACCAGGGATGTTTTTTCTTGGGGAGAGGGGTTCTGCTCAGTTAATTAAAGCCATATTTGCACTGGTCTTGGAGTTTTCTAAGCTCCTGACCACAAACCAGTGTGGGAACAACCTAATAAACTGAGAAGATAGTGACCTTAACCAGCATCAAGCCACTACCCACAATGCAGTGCACATCTTTAGCAATTAAAGTGCTTCCCAGGAACTTCTTTTGGCACACAGGAAATGTATGTAAAATATGCAGGGAGACTGGGACCCTCCTTCGCATTTATAAACACATAGGGACATTGAGAGTGCTGGCACCTCACTAACATTTGTCTATAGGGGCTCTAAGAACAGTGTAGCAGTATGACCCAGCGAATAGCACAGCAGACCAAGAACTCAGGAGAGCTGGGTTCTGTCCCCAGCTAGGCTACTAACCTGCTGTGTGTCTTTAAATAACTCTTGGGCCTCTGTTTCCCCATTTTACAAATGATACAGCGTTCCATTCCACAGTGACACTGACCTTCCTTTGTGAAGCGTTTTGAGCCCTGTGTACAAAAGGAGCTATGGCAGAGCTTAGTAGCAGCTTTACACATAGGGTGCTGCTCCCTTTCAATATAATGGGGCATCCTGGGGCCTTCCCAACCATTTAGCCTAATACTAATAACATGATTGAAGGCAGAAGATAAAGCCCTATATTCTGTGTTTTCTCCAGAGTAGTGCTGGGTCATAAATTAAAGTTCCAACCTGGGACACGTGTTGATGCCATTTCCTATTATGCAAACAGCTTCCCATTGACGCTAGCTCTATATCCTAATCTTGGCTCTGTTACCAACTTCCTGTGTGACCTTGGACGGTCACTTCTCCTCTCAATGCCTCAACTTTCCCCCTCTGAGGATAATATTATTGATCTACCTCACAGGTGAGCTGTGGGGTTTAATTAGTTACATTTCCTACAGTGCATTGAAAATACAAGCCCTGGTTCCACAATATACGTAGGCCCTGGCTCAGGAAAACATCCCTATTTGGTAAAACACTTAAGCACAAAATGAGGTCCTACTGACGTCAAGACTCCAATTCAGCAAAGCACTTAAACATATGGTTAACTTTAAGCATGTGGTTAAATCCCACTGAAGTCAAGCACGTGCTTAAGTGCTTTGCTGAATAGGGATGGGTTGTTGAATCATGGCCCAAGTACTTAAAACTAAGGCTGCTTGTAAATTTTCCATTTAAATGCTTTTTCAATGGAAGATTGGGTTCTCGATTAAACACAGTTTTGGGGGAAAGTGTCTGCTTTTTGTGGGAATTTTTGACTCCTCCCCACCCCAAAATCAAAAACACAAAATCAGAAAAGTTTTGGCTGAAAATTTTCAGTTTTTCAAAAAAAGTCAAAATTTTCTCTGGGGAAAACAGTACTATTTTTCAACTAGCTCTACTTAAATCATTGAACTTAGGAGTTCTGGTGAACTGGGGGACAAGACACCACATAAGACCTAAGTTTTATTATTATTTCATTATTATATGTTACTTTCCCCCCCCCCCAAGGCACTGAAATATGAAATCACAAAAATAAAGTCTATTGGATTAAAAATTAGGGTTCCTGATTTTTCTCTCAGTTACATCCGGGTGAATCCAGAGCCAGGGGAGTTACACCATGACGGTAACTGATGTAGTCGAGAGACAGAGTAGGCTTGGAGTGTCTCCTTGTTATAAGAATTGAAAGGGAGTTTAATTTTTGAGACTTGGCTGTTCAAAGGACCCACAGGGAGGAAAGTGCCCAACTTCCATTGAAATTCGCTATCCCTAACCCTAGATTTAAGTCTAACACAAATCTGAAGCCCAAACCTTGCCCCCCTTTATAATCTCATCTTGCACTAATAGAAATTAAATGCGTTATTTAAAAAGTATCTGGTTTGGCCCCTGAAAATGTCCCCCTTGTTCAGCTTTATGTCTGAGCAGCAGCTGACTCTGGGCTGAGAAGAAACCCCACATGCTGGGGGATAAGAAAGTTTACACAGAACTTCCTCCAGTCTTCCTGGGACATACAGTACCCAGCGGGTTAAAACTGCACTGCAGTGTGTTTATGTGCTGACGGGGAAACATGATGACAGATAATCCCAAACAACTTCAAAGCGAGATTTGGGAGGCCGATATGGAAACTATTCCCAAAGCCTCGGCACAAAAAAAACAGAGTAATTACCACTGAAAACATTAAAGCGAGTGCTCTCCTGATTGCCAGAAGCCATACATCCCTATCAAACCACATGGCTCTACGGCTTTCTCACCCTCCCTGTAGTTTACAGAGTGGCCAAGGGGACTTGGGGTGAATTTATAAAACAATATTCTTTTAAAAGCTCCCACCTCTGCTGAGAAGTAGAACACCAGGTTCCAGCCTGGAGTGAATTTTGACAGCTGTAGTCTTATAGCTTCTGGGGGGTTATAATGGCAAAGCAACAGTCCCTTAATTATTGGATTTATAATAGAGGATGAGTTCCCCAGCTGGGATGCAATGAGATAAGAATTGCCCTGAACCTATGCCCCAAAGGGCCCAAACTCACACATGAACTGAAATTCAAAAAAAGTTTTGCTAACATTTTGGTTTAAATGTTGAGGTGCTTTCTATCCTTGGCACCCTGTGTGATTTCCAGCCCCGTTGAAAACAGGATGGACCAGAAATCTCACAATCATCTGTCCTTGCCACAAGATTTTCAGCCTGAATTCTTGACCAGAGAAATTTATAGAGGAACTGATCCAGTTGGTGACCTGGACTGAACTGTCAAACCTAAGTGCTGATGTTCCTCAGTCACTGATCACTGATGTGCACAGAGGCCATGTAGTGAGGCGGCCTGGCTCCCAGCTGCACCTGAGCGGGACGAGCCAGAACAGCCGCCTCAGTGGGCGGAGCCACCGCCACCTGTCCCCGCCCCCCGGAAGTCAAGGGGCGGGACAGGAAGTATAAAGGCCCGGGCCCAGTGCTCAGTTGGGGCCAGGCCGCTGGAGAGGACAGACGCTGGTGCCCGAGCTCCTGTTGAACCGAGCCTTCCCCACTCCCGCTACCCTGAGGAGGACTGGCCGAGCCTGCCCCGAGCCCGGTACCCTGAGGAGGAGTCGAGTCCTCCCGTGAACCCATGTCCTGAGGAGCCGATGCTGGTGGACCCCCCTGCCGAAGCCACGCCGATACAGGTACCAACGGAGGGGGAGATTGGAAGTGGCCCGGGGATAGCCGACCCCAGTCTGGCTGTAGCCGACACTGAGCCTATGTCAGTGTGTTGCGGCCAGGATCCCCACTGACTGCAGCGGATCCACGCCACTGCTAGGGCCCCGGGCCGGGACGCGGTGGAGTGGGTGGGAAAAAGAAGCAACACTACCACGTAAACCTTCTGAAACCATGGCGGGAGCGAGAGGGGCTGATTACCCCCTACCCGCCGGAACCTGAGCTGGGCCCCCAGGTGGCTGAACCAGTGGACTCCGAAGGCCCCCAGCTCGGACCGACCCTAACGACAGAGCAACTTAAACAAACCCAGTCTCTCTTATTGGCATTCCCCCACACCTTCACAACCCATCCGGGGTGCACCACTCTTGTCCAGCATACCATCCAGACAGAACCAGGTGTGGTAATCCGAGGTGCAGCCAGGCCTTTGCCCAACCACATGCGGCCAATCGTCGAGGAAGAGGTACGAGCCATGTTGGACTTAGGGGTCGTCGAACCAGCCCAAAGTGAATGGCGCAGTCCAATCGTCCTAGTCCCCAAGCCGGATGGCAGCAGACGGTTCTGCATTGATTTCAGGCGCGTCAATGCCATCTCGAAGTTCGATGCATACCCGATGCCCGAGTAGATGAGTTGCTCAGCCGGTTGGGAGAAGCCCGATACATCACCACTCTGGATCTGAGCAAGGGGTATTGGCAGATCCCCCTCGAACCGGCCTCCCAGGAGAAGACTGCTTTCGCCACCCCCACGGGCCTGTACCAATTCACTAGAATGCCCTTCGGCCTCCATGGGGCCCCGGCCACATTTCAGCAGCTGATGGACCGCCTCCTCCAGCCCCATCAGGATTACACCGCCGCATACCTGGATGACGTCGTCATTTATAGCCGTCAATGGGAGGATCACCTCAACCGGGTGGCCGCAGTCCTGAGGTCTCTGCGGGCTGCCGGGCTGACAGCCAACCCGAAGAAATGTCGAATCAGGTGGCAAGAAACAAACTACCTGGGGTATACCGTCGGAAACAGACTGGTAAAACCTCTCATAGGGAAGGTTCAGGCTATTGCAACCTGCCCCCCGCCAACTACCAAGCGCCAGGTACACCAGTTCCTGGGGCTGGCTGGCTACTATCTGCGTTTCATCCCTCGGTTCGTGACCATCGCAGCCCCCCCTGACAGGATTGCTGGCCAAGGACAGCCCCCGACAGATACGGTGGACCCAGGAGTGCGACACGGCATTCCAGACCCTCATGGCCAGCCTCTGCCGTGAACCCGTCCTCCGCAGCCCTGATTTTGATCGGGCCTTTATCCTCCAGACCGACGCCTCGGAGGCGGGACTTGGCGCGGTCCTCTCCCAAGAGGTCGGTGGGGAAGAACACCCAGTCATCTGTATCAGCCGGAAGCTATTCCCCAGGGAGAAGAACTACGCAGTGGTGGAAAAAGAGGCCCTCGCTATAAAATGAGTGTGCGACGCCCTCCGGTATTATCTCCTGGGAGCCCTGTTCACACTGGTGACAGACCATGCCGCGCTCCAATGGTTGGCCCAAATGAAAGACCACAACATGAGGCTGCAGAGGTGGTACCTAGCGCTACAGCCTTACGCCTTTACGGTCCTCCACAGAGCTGGGAAGGACCACGCGAATGCGGACTTTCTTTCCCGGCTGGGAGGCATGGACGGGTCCGGCCCCGCTGCACGGGAGCCGGACTTGTGTGGGGGTGTGTGTAGTGAGGCGGCCTGGCTCCCAGACGCACCTGAGCGGGACGAGCCAGAACAGCCGCCTCAGTGGGCGGAGCCACCGCCACCTGTCCCCGCCCCCCGGAAGTCAAGGGGCGGGACAGGAAGTATAAAGGCCCAGGCCCAGCGCTCAGTTGGGGCCCAGCCGCTGGAGAGGACAGACGCTGGTGCCCGAGCTCCTGTTGAACCGAGCCTGCCCCGAGCCCAGTACCCTGAGGAGGACTGGCCAACCCTGCCCCGAGCCCCGTACCCTGAGGAGGACTGGCCGAGCCTGCCCCGAGCCCGGTACGCTGAGGAGGAGTCGAGTCCTCCCGTGCACCCGTGTCCTGAGGAGCCGATGCTGGTGGACCCCCCTGCCGAAGCCACGCCGATACAGGTACCAGTGGAGGGGGAGACTGGAAGTGGCCCGGGGATAGCCGACCCCAGTCTGGCTGTAGCCGACACTGAGCCTATGTCAGTGTGTTGCGGCCAGGATCCCCACTGACTGCAGCGGATCCACGCCGCTGCTAGGGCCCCGGGCCGGGACGCGGTGGAGTGGGTGGGCCTGCGTCCCCCCTGCCACCTCCCGCACGGGTGGCAGTCTCCCCCTCACACCCAACGCTCAGGCGTAGAAGCCTGGACTTACCTGTGGGCTGCTCAGCCCTGCCTGAGGTCTGAGCCCTGTACTTGTGTTGCTGCCCTGCCCTGAGCTAGGGCTTGGGCTTTACAAACTTAAACTGCTGCTCAGCCCTGCCTGAGGGTCTGAGCCCTGTGCCTGTGTTGCGGCCCCGCCCTGAGTTCGGGCGTGGGCTTTACAGCCTTGAACTGTTCATTTGCTCAGCCCCTGCCTGAGGGCCTGAGCCCCTGAACTGCGGTGTGTTTGCTCAGCCCTGCCTTGAGGGTCTGAGCCCCTGAACTGCGGTGTGTTTGCTCAGCCCTGCCTGAGGGTCTGAGCCCCTGAACGGCTCTGTGTTTGCTCAGCCCTGCCTGAGGGTCTGAGCCCCTGAACGGCTCTGTGTTTGCTCAGCCCCGGTCGGAGGGTCTGAGCCCAGGACTACTGCCTGTTGCCCCGCCCTGATCTAGGATGTGGACATCAAGACTGAACTGCTACTCAGCCTCCTGTAGTGAGGCGGCCTGGTTCCCAGATGCCCCGAAGGCAAAGAGCGACCCCTCACCTGACCAGGGGACCTGTACACGGACCCTTACAGGCCACCTTCTCACACAGAAATGCTTTCCATTGTTTATTCTGGCTTGCAATCGGCTATGGACAGATTCTGAGCAACGCCTTTCAGAAAGCTCTTTCCAGAGCTTATCACGCCGAATGCCAGTAAAACTTGTCCTAGTCTTTGTTTCTTATTCTGAGGTTTAAATAATCCCATGGAGTCCTCCCTCTGGGACATTTCTCCTGATGTCTCATTGACCTGACACTGTGGTCGAGCTGATGGACAGAGAAAACATAAAGGCAAGACTAGACTCTGCCTCTCACTCTTTGTAAGTAGCAGTGCATGTAATTGTGTTGCCCTAGGAGTGGACCTGGGAAAAACCTGGTGGTGGTGGTGATCTGTGACAGCCCTTTGCCAGATTCACACTACTGGTCAGTCGCCCTGTGCCAGTTGAGCAGAGCTGGCTGGGGCAGAGTCGAGCAGCTTGGGAGAGAAACAGCAGCCATGTGGAATCTGTGAACCCCATGCACAGAATGAAGGTCAGAGTATGCCAGGCAGGTCTCAGGCACCTTATGCCCCCTTACTACCCTCCCAATAATGCCCTAGAGCTGTTCAGGTCATTCCATGTGAGCAGTCTGACCTCTTTCACGCCCCTCCTCGTCACACCCCGGGGGAAATTCCCCCTGTGCAAAGAGCCACTGTGAGGCCTAGGCACGGCTCAAAGCCTCAACAGAGGTCGTAATGGTACATGGGCCTGGCACTCTGCATAGGGGCTAATTTGCCCCCACCCCCATCCCAGTGATTAGCACACGGGTTAGGATGATCTCACATATAATTTGCATGGTGCTTGGTGACTGTAGGTTCTTATATGGCCCCCATCACAACAGCATCCGAGCAGCTCGCAATCCTCGATACACTTACCTTCTCAACACCCCTGGGAGCCAGGGCAGTGCTATTATCCCATTGTACAGATGGGAACTGAGGCACCAAGAGACCTGTCCAAGATCACACAGGAAGACTGCAGTGGAGCAGAACCTGAGTCTCTGGTCAGAGCCCAAACCCCTGGACTCTTCTTCCTCTCTGACTAGTGTCCACACATTGTACAATTGTATATTAGAGCCCTTCTAGTCTGATGTAAAGCCAAGTCACTGGCCTGGTTTTCCTGGATTCTAGAAGGAATAGCTGTTCATGTGAAAATATATTAACAAAAGATGCTGGATTGGCAATCCCTCAATGCTCTTTACTAACTCAGGAAACAGGGCCAGCCTGGGTGGCAGCTGTACACGCTACCCCCTGCTGTCTTTCCATCCCGCCAGAGCACCTCAATAGGAAAAGGTCTCCGAGCTGAGTCTACTCCAGCCCATTGAGTCTTTGGCTTCTCTTCTGAGACATCCAGGTGGCGGTGGGAAGATGTCACAGGGCAGCTGTCCCCTTTAAGGGGGGTCTTTAAGGGGAACAAGCCCGTCTTGGCCCATTTGTAAGTAATTAGCTGCCGAGGCAGCTGGTTGGCAGCTAATTGGCTAATGAGCCCCTGATGAAAGGCTACCAGAAAGGGGGCTCCTCGGAGAGGGGACCCAAGGGGAAGGGCTTTGGGAAGAACATTCTAGAGAGCTGTAGGAGGCCCAGTCTTCGAGGAGCCGCCTGCAGCCAGGGGAAGGGAGGCCCTGGCTCCAGGGAAGGAATCAAGGCCGGGCGAACCCTGCCGGGAAGAGCCTGGATGTGCGACTGACGGGCTCCGGTAGGACCGGGAAGCTCTGAAGGGCTGTTCAGGGAGAGAAATAGGGAGGCGTTGCTGCATCCAGTTCAGACTGGAAATGAGCCATAAATCATTAATGGTGGTGGGCAGGGGGGGTAACTAATCACTGAACAACTTCCTAGTGAACAACTTCACTGAACAACTTCTCTGGCCCAGCCGATATGGGACATTTTTCTGAAAGATCTTCTCTACTTCAAACAGGAATTCCTGGGGGGACGTCCCGTTCTGTGGCCTGCGCTGCTCCAGAGGTCAGACAAGATGATCACAGTGGTCCTTTCTGGCCTGGGAATCTAAGATACACATGGACGGACTCGGACGGCCTGCTAAGGAGCTGGGTAAAGGTCTTGCTTGTGTTCCTGTTGAACGTCCCGTTAATAAGCCAGACTCCAGAAGGGGAGTGGCTGGGATGAAGGGTTGTTTGATATGTAAATGCTGTGGGGGATTTACTGAGGACCCTGCTAGGGAAACTAAGGCCGGGTGTACCTGTGGGGCCACACCTGGCCACCAGGGGGTGCATGGATGGCATGAGCCTCTGCCTGAGATTTTTCTAAAGTGCTCAGTAGCTCCCATGGTGACTCTTACAGCCAGACTTTTATCGGTGCCCAGTGCGGCAGTTCCCAACACATACCTAACATGCTGGGCTGTTTAGTAACGCTGTCCCTTGGGTGTTTTCCCAGGGGAACTGGACAGGTGCCATCCAACTCACTTTGCACTGGGCATCGAGATAAAAGATTTCAGTCATGACCAAACTAGGCTAGAGTGTGGCACTAAGCAGGAAAAGACTCTATAAATGTGTGGTTAACCTGCTGTTCCATCCAGTCCCCGTTCTCTCCATGGACAGACAGTTATCAAACCCCACCCAGATATCCCCAGGTGCAGCTAGGACCAGTAATAATTGAGACTGTTCAGTGAGACGCTGATGGCTGTTTATTTCTGTCCCACTCATGCTGGAAGGTAACGAGTGATGGTCTAATGCCACTATCTAACTATGGCTGCTAAGCTCCCTGATGCCATGTGCAGGAGTGCTCAATGTCATTTTTTCAGCTGAAGATCTTCACTGTTATACTTCAGCTTGGAGCCTTGCAGGAGTGACTAGATCTTCAGTAATGACTCCAGGGGCCTTTCTCTAAGAGCATCTTTCATTCACTTACCATCTGGGGGGTGGGAGCTCCAGGGGCTTACAGTCAATCTCACTTTGACTCTGTTAAAAGCAAAGTAAATTAAAGCAGAAATCCCGCAACTAGGGCCCAAACGCCCCCACAGTGTTATCCCTCCTAGCTCTCCGGACACTGCTGCTGGGAGGAGACCGGCTCCTGGAGGCTGACAGCAAACGCATGCAAATACAAACAGTGAAATCGATGGGTTTCTCCATGCCACGGAGAAGCCCAAAGGCTTGGCCCTGCTCCCCTTGCTACAATCGGAGCCATTGCTGGTAGGATCCCAGTGCTCGGCAGCCATTCTATCAATTTTCAGGCTGTTTACTTTATTCTTATGAAAACAATGACTGAGCTGCAGACTGCAAGGTGACATCAGTGGCAGAGTCACTCCAATCAGATAGGCACAAGGCAGGCTGTGCTCCTGGTACTAAAAATAGCCTCTGGCCAGGCCCCTGCTGGATTCCCAGCCTGCCCCAGCAGCGCAAGCCCTGCTCATTGGATGGCTCCTCCTTGCATGGGACGCCCTGCGCTCTCCAGACGGCTATTGGGAGTCTGAACCAATCTGCCGCCCTGGAATGTAAACACTGCTGGGCTCACATCACTCCAGGAACACCGTCCTTCCAGGCCCTGGCAGCCCTTCTGAGATGTTGCAACAAAGCCAACTTGCTGCTCTGAAATATCCCCCACTGGTGGGTCTATATCCAGAGCTGGGTGGAAGGACTGGACTCGGATCAGAGTCCTAGAGCTGGGCCTGGGGATAATGTGCTGAGCTGAACTCATGCCCAATGTCAATCCACTCACTTCACCAGGCATCTGTTTGGCCCATTATCATTTCTGCTCTGTCCTCTACAGCGTGGTCATATGTGCTTTGCTCCAGGCACAGCCTAGTTCCAAAATGACACAAGCCAGGGGGCTCCATGTATTCCACAGTGTAACAGGCCTAGCCATTGGGAAATATTTCTGGACTCTTAGCCTCAATTGTCCCATTCTGGATAACAGGATTATCCATGAATAACAGGAATGCCCAGAGTTGGGAGAGTTAATGAAAACAATTTTTGCAGAGAGATGAAAGCTTCTGCTTCAGAGTTTAAGCTCATCTCCATTAGAGACCCGGAGTGAGGAGACTATTCCACATCTGCTACTTTGGGGTTCTTACACCTTGAAGCACCTGGTGCTGGCCACTGTTGGAGACAGAGGACTGGTCTAGATGGTCCTCAGCTCTGATTGAGTCTGGCCATTCCTATGTCCTGTGTCCCTGCTTAAGCTCCCTTGCACCACCCAAACCCTGCCTCTCCAACTACCTTTGTGTCTTCACTCACTCAGAGCTTGTTGTTGTGGGTTCACCTGTCCCTCTGTCTCCTCCCTCTTAGCTCCCTGCCCTGGCCTTCCCCTGCCCCAAGCGGTTCTGCACAACAGCACTCCTGGCTATTCCAGCCCAGTCCCCAGATGAGATCACCCAATTCCTCTTCGCTGGTGACCCTAAGCACACATTTAATTTCTCTCAGAGGCAGCATCTCTCTGGAGGGTTCACTATACTGCTGGAAGTATGTGATTGGGTCTCTTTAACCAACAGGCAATCCCATTCCTACCAGCAGGTTCCAGCAAACCCTGCCAAGCAAATGGTCTGATTCTTTGACAGCTTTGGATTTTTACAGAACTCATTTAGCCAGCTCCATTCCTAACACCTCGTGTCAAATGCCAGTGGCCCATGGGCGAGCAATCTCCCCACAACTGGGCAGGATTTACTTGTCCTATACCAGTCTTTGAGGCAATAGCCTAAACCACAAGGCTCTCTAACACTGTTTCTTCCTGCCCCCACCTGGGCTGTGTCAATAGCTCTTTGGAATAAAAGCATTTTCACACAGTGCCTGTGTATTTTTTGCTGCGTGCTTTACATAGCAGATTGAAGTGAAAAGCTTTAATGGGCTTTACCAGGGATTCAAGTCTCTGTGTCCCAGCAGCACCAGGGGAAATGCAAAGCATTCACCAGCCAGGAGGAAAAGCCCAAGATATTATCAGATTCCTGGGGTGTTTTTTTACTGTCAGAACTTTGTTTCTTCCACCACTGTGGGTGAATGAGCTTATCACCCGATCAGCTATCTTCAGAGAGTGAGACTGTAATGAAATAAACATCTCCTCCGGCGCCACGAGGAACTATTCCCATAGCGAAAGGTTAACAGCCTGAGGTCTAGTTGAAGGGAATAAGGACCCCCTTCCGCAGTCCATGCACTCAGCACAGACGCGTCTGCAGATTGGGCTGATTTCACATTTGTGTGTGTAGCTCCTGGACTGACGAAGCGAATTGACCCAACTGCAAGCCACGTGATGTGTGCCCAGATTCCACCATGAGGCAAGCCCTCCTGAATGGGCATTGCAGTAACAATAGTCTAGTGAGCCAGGGGCCAGCGGGTGAATCCTTTACAGGCAATGGTGAGCAGCTGCTCCCAGGACCAGTCCCATGTGAGTAGCATGCACCACTGCCCAGCAATATCAGTAAGGTGGTCTGACAACTTGACCGTGTGTGAGTGTGTGTGTGTGTGTGTGTGTGTGTAAAACATGTGGAAGAGGCTGGGCTTGATTCTCTGCTCTGCACTTTGGGGTGATTCCCATTTACACTAAGGCCACTGAAAAGGGGCCTTGGAGGAGAGCAAATGTAACTTACTCCCACTTTAAGGCCTCCTTGTGCTTTCAGAGCGATGTGTCAATGAGCCAAAATGTAAGGCCAGGCCTGCTGGAGGAGTGCTCTGCCGGCACAGCTATGCTGCCTACTGTACCAGTACTGCACACTGCGCAGGGACAGTGCTTATACCAGCTACATGGCGTTCGGCTGGCACTGCTAATTCCTGCCCCTCGGCGTGAAACAAGCCCAGTTTTGCTGACACAGCTGTGTCTGTGCTGGGGCATCTCCCAGCAGAGCCACGAGGTTCACAAATTGCACCTTTCCGCACCCCTGACCAACAGAGCTGGGCCGGCAGACCCAGCAGACCTGCAAATCAGGCCCTTTTGTCTGCTCAATTAGACCAGTGCGAAGTGGGTGTAAAGCGCTGCCAGAGTGATGCGGTAGCAGTTCACACCCACTTTGCACCGGTGTCCAGGGCCCATGAGAGTGTGGGGGGAGGCGGTACAAATTACCGGGGCCCAGCGGTCTGGAAGGGGACCTGGGGCCCGGATTCCCCAGCTTTGTTGGCCCTGTTTAGCCGGTCTGCCCTTGCTGGGGGGCCCGAACCCACTCTCGGTGGCTCTGCCGGTGTCAGTGACCACACATGGTGCAGGGCAGTGGAGAATCATGGGGAGTTTGCCATGTGTGAGAGCGAGGGCGTGCATGGAAACATGGGGGGAAGGGGAGAGAGTGAATTGTTTTGTTCTCAGTGCTTGCCGCCAGCAGCCCGTCAGCAGTGCTCTATACAGGAGGTGCGGTAGAACTGAATGTGCCACACTGGGATTGCCCATCACCCTCACTTGTTACCCAGGCAGCAGGCAATGGTTAGTAACGTGCACGGAGAGCTGATAGGATTTCACTTCTATGGACACAGGGCAAGCATCCCACAATTGAGCTATAACTGGCTAATGCTTTCCCAAGGTCTTGGGTGTCTCTGTGAAACTGAGCAATGGTTAGAGACAGCATCATCGGATTGTGCCAATGTGCTTGTACCAAACCTGGCTAGCTGTCTGGGAAGTTTTACGACCTTTTTCATAGTTCTTGTTTGACGTGAAGGGGGGCAGACTTAAATTAAAAGTTTCTACTGCCTGCAGACCCAAGACAAAATGCCAGAACCCAAACCCTGAGATGTTGTGGTGTCCAAATCTAGCTCTGCTTCTGAGTTTTATGACTTGAACATATCCCCCGTTTTTACCATACGCTTTGTATTCAGCAAAGATACTTGGATGTCCTAACCCAGCTGCCAACATATTAATTCCAGGCTCCCTGCAGTGATAGCTTCCTATCAGAGGAGGGATGAGCTTGTGGTTAAGGCTCTGGCCTGTAAGGATGTCTGGGTTGACTTCCCTGCTTTAACATAAAGTTCCCATATGACCTTGGATAAATCATATACTCTCTCTCTGCCTCCATTCTCCATCTGTAAAATGGGATCATCCTCCTTTCTTTGTCTATCTTGTCTAAGAGTGTCGGCTCTTCATGGCAAGGACTGTCTCTTGCTATGTGTATGTGCAGCATCTAGCATGTTGGGGCCTCTCGAACCCGTGTCATGCAAAGCAGGATAACTAATGGTGTCATGCCCAGTGCTTGGATTTCATTGCTGGATGTAGTGCTCCTGCTTTCAGAAATAGCTCTGAAACATGGCACCAGGGGTGCTGGCTGTCCGGGAGGGGAGATGGCGAATGTGGGAGCTGCGGCTCACTGCTTAGCGTGGAGTGTGGAAGGAGCGGAGAGTTCTTTGAGCCCTGGCCCATCATGAAGGTGTGAGATGACGAGACACAAACATCTTCCACTTACATCCCTTCTTGAATTATTCTGAGAGTAAACTACGAAGGAGCAAAAGGCAACTCTGCTGTAACTCCCATAGGGTGTCAACTTTTATCAAGTGCTCTTAGTAGCAAATATGCAAAGAACATGCCAAGAAGAAGGGTGGGGGAAGAGTTCCCAGCTATACAAAGCCTCTTTTTATCACAGCACAGCATCCCCCTCACGCAGCTGCTGGAGGGATTTGAACATGGTGAGCTTGGTGATGCTGGAAATCAAGATACCACTTCCTCAGGAGTCCCTCACTCTTCCCTATCAAAGCTTGGATGATTGTTCTCATCTTCCCCCAACCTGGGATCCAGTACTGCAGCCAGCGACGGGGGGAATTCATGCTTTGCACACAAGACACAATTATAAATCACACATGGGGAAGCAGGATTAGAAGTCTGTTCCTTAACCGCCAATGTCACAGGCCCCTGTATCGCGTGGGCTACAGGAAAGCTCTGTTAGCAGGACTCTTATCCGCTCAGGGAGCCAGCATTACACACAAAGGGGTGTATTTCCAAAAGGAACGAAGCTCAGCCTCCATTTTGCAGTGGCAGTTTGTACCAGCCAAATTTGGACCTTCAGAATGAATTACAGATGCAAACCAGAGAACTTGCACCTCTAACAGCAGCCCTGTCTACATGAAGGAAATTCAGACCGGGTATAACTACACCAATGTACCAGCAACAGTGCCAGTTTCCTCAGTGCAGGGCCTAACTAGCTGACTTACACCTAGAATCTTGTAGCTAGAGGCACAAGCCTCAGGTTTATGCATCTCCAATTCACTTTGCAGGTGCAAAAGAGGCTGTGCTTTTCCAAATGTATCTCAAAGCCAACATGCTACTCAGCCAAGGAGGTTTAGCCTGAACTCACCTTCCTAATCCATCAACCCTGTTTCTAATTGACCAGAGGGAAAACTGCTGAATGATGCAAATCCTGCTGGGGGAATGGATGGATGTGCAGATTCTGCAGCTGTCCCCAGCCCTGGCCAGTTTCATTCAGCAGTTTACTCCCTGAGAGTTTATTCAAAGGATAATGTCCATGGCAAGGGAACGTACAGAGCAATGAATGGCATCTGCAGCTTGTTGAATGCTAAAGCCAAGTCAAGATGTATGATAACCAGTCAAGCCACCTCTTGCTGCCAAGATAACCCAGTACCATCAACACTGTTCCTGTTGAAGATGTGAGTAAAAACAAAGACATAGCAAGTGAAAGAAGGGAACACAGTGGCTGCGGGCTTCTCTGACTTTCGCATGAGGTCTCATGGTCTGATATTTTAAGCAGGATGGTTTACATTTCAAACCGGGGACCAGAAGCCAGGAATTCCTGGACGATAGGCCAGGTGTGTGATCTGGGGGTTGGAGCTGCTTTCTGCTAAAGTAGAGCTAGTGAGGAATTTTCCATCGATTTTTTTTTTGACAGGAAATGCAGTTTCTGCAAATCAAAATTTAGACTTTTTTCCCCAATTTTTTTTCAGCTTTGTGTCAGGAGAATCAAAATGAATCATAGGAGATGTAATTCCGCCAGTGAGCCCAGCCCATTAAAGGAAATGAGGGCACGAAGCACCCAAAACACAACTCCCATTAGGCATTGTAGCTCAGGTAGATGCAGTTTAATGTTGAACTGAGCCAAAAAGAAACCTTCAAGATGTCCAATTCCAAATAGTGCAGAACTTTAGGTTTGATGAATAATTTCAATATTTTGATTTTTTTCTCCATCCTGAATCAGGATGAAAATACATGTCAAGTCAGATTTTCCCAGCTGAGATCTGGCTGAAGATTACTACTGGAAATGCTAGTTAGATAATTTCATCTTTTTATTAGTGATTCCTGTTGACAACTGGGTTTGGACCCAGGGCCGGCTCCAGGGACCAGCATTCCAAGCTGGTGCTTGGGGCGGCAATCTTCAAGGGGCGGCAGTCCCTGTTGTTTTGCCCCCAGGCAGCGCGCCGAATTGCCACCGTGGGTGGCGGGGGCAGTCCGTGTGCCCTTAGGGAGGCACGTGCATTTCCGCCGTGGTGCCAATTCAGCAGCAGCTTCTATATTTAACTGTCCACGGTGGCTTCAGCTAAACATAGAAGCTGCCAGGGAATTGCCACCGCCGCAGAAACGGGCCTGCCGCCCTAAGGGCACACGGGCTGCCCCCGCAGCTGCGGCAATTCAGTGCAGTGCTTGGGGCAGCGAAAACTGTAGAGCCGGCCCTGTTTGGACCAGCCCACTGGCTCCTCACAGTACACCTCTTCCATTCAGAGTTAACAGAGACCCATGGAAGAGAACCAAAGGATTCTCCCAGAACTTCATCTAGGAGGACCAATGGTCTGTTCTGGTGGCAAATCCTACATCCCTGTGACTGATGCAGTCAAGAGAATTAACAAAGAGATTTTCGTTATTTACAAATAGGAGTTTCTTTCTCAAGGGTGGCTGCTAGGCTTATGAAGAGAAGCTGCACTGAAATCCCTCTGCTTCTGTATCGATATTTATGTATTCCCCGTATTTCCCTTTTTTATTGCTAACTAGATGTGCTTAAAAACAGGGGTGGGGGCTTATTCCTTCCCATCATTTACACCTCTGCAGAGTGGGTGTAAAACGCCCCCAAATCAGAATGAAGAATCAAACCCAAGATCTTTGATTCTTAAGAGTGAGCTGTCGTTTAACCTTTTATAATTGTCTAACAATCCCCTCTCCAAGATCCTGAGCCTTCACACAATATGTGTCATCTGTAATTTAATTTTCCAGTTCACAGTTGTGTTAAAACACAATGGGCCAAATTCTGCTCCCAATTACCCCTGTGTGAATGTGGAATTACTACACTGAGTTCAGCGGAATTACTCCAGATTTTCAATGCAATATACGAGACCAGAATTTGTCTCGGTGCTTGAGAAATCAGTTTTTCCTTGTTACTAAGTTGCTGGCGACTCAGAGTCTGTGCGCAGTGTTAGAGAGATAGAATTCTTTGGCCAAGATCCTCAGCTGATGTACATCAATGGAGCTGCACTGACTTTGGATTTACACCAGCTGTGGCTCTGGCCCTATGTGCAATTGCCTGAGAGTTTCGAAGCAGGCACTGTAGGTTTCCACATTTTTGTGGTCTCATCAGAACTCCTTGAGCCCATGAGAAATTGTTTGAAGCCAAAGAGAGCTCACGTGCCAGTTGAGCTTCCACAACCCTCAGAAGTTATATTATTTCTGCTAAATGCCAGCAGCAGATTTATCTGCTTTACATCTCAGATAATGCCTTATCCTGGGGTGCATTTGTTAAGGATTAATGGGAACAGAGCTGGATGTGTGAGCCCTACACACTTAATTAAGGTTCTTTTGCATGTGTGAGTTACCATCAGCCTGCACATGATGTATCAGGGCATGGGATAAGGATTAAACAGTTTATCACCTTTATATCGGCTTTACCAGCAGTACCACAGACCTAATACTCCAGCTTGTAAGATCTACACAGGGCGATTTCCAGCTCACACTAGCCTGTCACAGCTCCTGCCAGCTAAGGGAAAGGTCCATTCACCTTCACCTGAGGGATCTGCCATCTGTGGACACCATAAGGGTACCAACAGAAGTCTCCATTAAGTCCTGTACCAATGCCCCTTGAAGCCAATGGAAAGTCTCCCAGTGACTTAAATGAGCGCTGGATTAGATGAAAATCTCTGCTAAAGAGTAACTTCATCTCTAAAGCCTGGCTACCACTTAGCATGATGTTAGGAAGATTTACCATGGAGTCTGCAAAGAGGCCTCAAAAGCAAAGTGGTCACCATTCTGGTAACTGGGCTGCTGAGGGGATCTGGGGAATGTTTTCACCCAGGTATTACCTGAACTGGCTTTTTTTTCCCCCAAAGACCCAGGTGTTTATTTTATTAGCTCTGTTTTGGTTTAAGGCACAGGTTGGGCTGAAATAGCTGAGGCCAAGATTCAGGAAAACATTTAAGTACATGCTTATCTTTCAGCATATACTCAAGTCCCATTGACGTCGACGCAAGCAGGTGCTGAAGTGCTTTCCTGGCTCAGAGCCGGTGCCATGAGTTAGATGGAATACCTGGAAGGGAGGGAGGAAGACATGGGTGGAAAGAGAAAAGAAGTGAATTGGGGAGTGAGAGATAGAGTGAGTGTGTGCATAAAAAATATTTTACCCGACTGGAAAGTCCTCCATAGATGTGTGAATCCGCCCACTGAGTAAGTTCAGTGTTTGTCCAGCAGCTTCATGATTGCATCACTCTCAAAAGCCAGCTTGTAAATGTGTCAAAGAGACTCAGTGAATGAACTGTTGGAACAAGATGCAAATTCCCTGCTGGCTCCCTGGAGGAACCCTTCAGACAGACACATCGGCACACTGACAAAGCTCTTTCTTTATCCTCATCTGGCCCAAACTAACTTCCCTCACTTGCTGTCGGGACTGCACAGTATGTTAAATGGCTGGGTATGGGCCTGACACTGCACTACAGAGAGGTTCTTGGACTGAGGAAGGACTGGCTATATTGTGCCCTATGGTTGTAGCCTTCACTGGTAATCAGAAAGGGACACATCCTCATGCCACTCAGATCAAGGAAGTTTTTGCCAGTGACTCTACTGGCACCAGGATTGGTCCATTTCTCTTTGCTTAGGGAGGCAGAATTTTGCAGCTGTGTCTGCATGTATGTTTGAAGTCTAGTGCCAATCGGGTCATTTTAAACAAAATGAAATTTCATCAAAATATGCTGTTTCATCAAAGCCAAAATGTTTGGTGGAGCTGTATCGGTTTTGAGGAAGTTTTCATCAAAGTTTTTGGTCCGGGGCTCTCTGATCACTTCTGACCAGAGAGAGAAAATCCCAATTGAAAAACTCAGGCTGTCAATCTGAAAAGAGCGAGACAAGGTGGGGTAGGTAATATCTTGGATTGGACCAGCTTCGGTTGTGAAAGAGACAAGCTTTCAAGTGAACACAGAGATGGGAAAGCTTGTCTGTTTCTCCAACAGAGGTTGGTCCAATAAAGGATATTGCCTCACCCACCTTTTCTCCCTAATACCTTTGGACCAACACGGCTCCAGCAACACTGCAAACAAGATCTGAAAACAGACATTTTCAATACAATTCCATTATGGAAAAACATTCAAAGGCTTTGGTGTTGCTCCAGTGTGAAACAACTACGGATTTTGAAACCTCAAAAGTTGCTGTGAAACAAAATGATCATCCTCTGGCCAGCTCTGATGAAGTCAACACTTCCAGCATGGATAAGTGCATATGTCAATGCTAATGGTTTAGAGGTTTCATGGTGCTGTTTGTTTAATACATCAACATAGAATTATAGAAATATAGGCCTGAAAGGGACCTTGAGATCCAGTTCAGCCCCCTGCACAGAGGCAGGGCCAAGTAAACCTAGGCCATCCCTGACAGGTGTTTGTCCAACCTGTTCTTAAACACCTTCAATGACAGCGATTCCACAGTCTCCCTTGGAAGCCTAATCCAGCTCTAGCTATTCTTAGAGTTAAAGTTTTTCCTAATATCTAACTTCAATCTCCCTGGCTGCAGATTAAGACCATTACTTCTTGTCCTACCTTCATGGAGATGGTGAAGTTTTTATTTTTTTAGTCTTTTAAATGTTGCTGTCACCCATATTTTGAATTAATTTGTATCAGCAGGCGCAAAAGACTAGAAAGCAAAACAAGATACCAAGTTCACATTTGGGTTAAGTGGGTGTCACTCCAGGAAAGTGCATGGAGATGCACCCCTTATGGCAGTGAGGAGTCTGGGCCATGGCTCATCGAGGTCAGTGATAGAATACACAATGTACATAGTGTGCCGGGGCAAGGCCAGATGGCTATAGTAAAGTAAAGGGAAACAGATATATTAGTCACAGGCTAAACAAATCCCTGTTACCAGGATAAGCAAATGGCAACTGCTCCAGGTCAATTAAGACACCTAGGGCCAATTAAGATCTTTCCAGAAGGCAGGGAGGACAGCTAGGTTGATTGGGACACCTGAAGCCAATCAGGGACTGGCTGAAACTAGTTAAAAGGCTCCCAGTTAGTCAGGTGTGTGTGTGTCAGGAGGTGTAGGAGGAAGCTGTGCTGTTGGAGAGACTGAGCAGTACATACCGTATCAGGCACAAGGAAGGAGGCCCTGAGGTAAGGGTGAAAAGGATCTTGAGGAAGTGAGGGGCTGCTATGGGGAAGTGGCCCAGGGAATTGTACGTGTCCTCTTTTAAAAAAGTCAGCTACCATAGCTGATACTCTTAGGGTCCCTGGGCTGGAGCCCAGAGTAGAGGGTGGGCCTGGGCTCCTCCCTTTGCCCCCTGATTAATCACTGAGACTGGGAGACAACAGAGACTGTGCAAGGGAGGGCTGCTTCACCTCACCTCCCTTGCTGGCTTATGATGAAAATGGCTCAGTAAGCTGTGACCCTTGCCTCTAGAGAGAGAAGGGCTACGTGAAGGGTCACAACGAGCCTCTGAGGCTATCGAAATCCACCAGGAAATGTGGAACCCACGGAGACAAGGACAGAGCTTTGTCACAACAGGCAAACTCTGTCAGATAGCAACCATCTCCCACCGGGGTATTCAAACCAAGTACAGAAGGTAATGGCTTAAAGGAGGTAGTGCTCTCTTTTTAGATCTAAACAGAGAAGGCATGGTGGAATGCACCATTCCTTAGGGTTCTCTTCAGTAACAATCCCATAGAAAGTAGCACTTGCAATCGTAAAGGAGCCTTAGAAAGCTCAGTTCCCCTACGGGTGAGTTTGGTATTGATAACTTGGGGCTCATCCTGTATCTAAATCTGTATATCACAACAAATCATCTGTCAAATAATCTGTATTGTTCTTAGTCATGAAGTTTAGGGCATTATTTGCAAGGTTCCATGTATTAAGGAATGAGCCAATCCGGTTTTACAGTGGCAATTTTAAAACCTGCACTGGGATCCTAACTTGTTGTGTGTGCTGCACATATCCCTTCGGCATGCTCTTGCTCTTCACTCTACCACTGTCAGAATCCTGGCACAGCTGTGTGGAGCAGCACTAAGTATGTGTATTAAATCATTACTGATGGGCTCTGAAAGAACATGCACAATGCTGTCAACTTCTTCAACTTCCTGTAACATGCTGGGGCTAGGCAGTCCAGCCAAATGGAACGTGAGTGTCTTGTACAGCATGTAATACACTGAGCTACATACAGGCGGTACTACCTGTGCGGGACCTGGTCAGTGGGGAAACAGAGAGGACTCAACAGCACCTTTCACCAGCACTACTGTTCACTTTTGAACAATGTGGGTGAAATCCTGGCCTCATTGAAGTTAATGGGAATTTTGCTTCAACGGGGCCAGGATTTCACCTTCTGTTTTCAAGGTTTCCATACGGTCCTTTTCAGACCGAAGGATCTGTCCTTTCCTCCCTCTGATTCAGAAATGCTGCTGGCCAAGGAATCTCAGGCACACAGAACACACGAATAACTGAATGACGTTCCAGCTTTATCCTGGGCTCTCCTAGCAACACTTGGTAACACTGTAAATGTTCTAATGTAAAGAGCCCATATGAGAATAGCCTCATGACATATTCTACTACAGAGACATGGCTCTAAGGATTTGAATTTTATCTGTTTTGCATTTGGCAAGAGGGGAAAGGCCATCTGGGTCTCAACCCCGGTATGAAACACTTGGGCTTTCTCAACTGGCAAATAGATTTGGTATTTTTCCCTTCTGTTTTTGCAGAGAAAACTGGCTTTTCTATCCAATGCAACCTTATTAGATGTGATGTCAGAAATCTCATCAGCCAGTTCCTCTATAGTGTTTAGACCCTAATTTTTCTGTTGTGTTTTCTATAATGGAAAACATATGTGCGGTGAGGCTACATTCCCTGGATTTGCAGACATTTGTCTCACCCAGTCACCACCAGTGCCAATTAGACAAGCTTTCTGCTGATCATAATGTATTGACACGTTTCTTTCTTCATGTAGAAAGAACACACCTTCCTTCCACAAATTTCTCCCGTTGCTGAGCTCTGACAATAGTCAGATCTCCCTAGAGAACTTTCTCCCCATCAGAAATCAATCCCACTTCGCTGCTCTAGGGATCTTTCACAAGCAGAGCTGGTCTGTTCAGAATTCAGTTGCAGAATCTAGACAGTATTAGTCTATAGGAAGGTCAGCTATTAAAGTGCTCAGAACCCACAACTAGAACCAAATTTTCAAGAGCTCTGCTCCTAGTGGAACACCTTATTTTGGGTCTGCCTTATTTTGGTGCCTAAATGATTGATGGATTCTTTTGAAAATGTGACTCATATCTTGCGTCTGATACTCTGGGCATTTACGCCACACTCATCAGTTGTTTGTAACTAGCTGCTTCTCCCCTTGTATCTGTCTTACATTATCCAATTACAGACCTACAGCCTCAGGACAGACGCTGCAGTCTGTGTACTGCAATGTGGGATGCAGCTAGGTGCACATGGCAGCTGGCTCCTGGAAAGTAACCTCAGCACCTGCCCTGAGCCAGGGAACTATTCTTGACTCTCACTTATATCCCAGGTAGGGATAACGACCACGATTCTTTGTTTGCATCAAACAAACATCCGCAACGGGGTATAATACTTGTGCCAAAGGCTGCTCACTAACTGGCTAGCTTTAGAGCATGTTATAAACAAAACATTTGCATCAGCTTCCCATGCAGTACATCCTGCTCTCCCTAGTTGCCTTGTAATGCTGATGAAAAACATTGTTTTTTAACAATCAGATGGGCTGGTCCCTGGGGGTGCTGCATACTTTATCACTCAACTCATTGATTCTAGATCACTAGCCCTGTTGTGTTGCTTCCAGTTACTTTGACCAACTACCATATCTTAGCCTCAAAGAAGAAGGGCCCATTGTCCCAAGTTCAGTGACCTCAGCTCATGATGCTCCTACAAAGCTGCTCCCTGTCTCATCTCCCTCAGTCCTGTCCACAGAGAGTCAGAAACTGACAAATGGGGTTCGGTAGGAGATACTTATCTAATGTACCTGTCTGGTGAGGCAGAGATAGGGGTGGAGTATGGGAGTGCAGAGCTCTATGCCCAGCTCCATCGCAGACATGAGGGGTGTCCTGGGACAAGTCGCAGGAATTGGTCTGCTGGATACTGGAGCGGCACACAGGAGCCATTCTGCACAGGCTCACCCAAGCTGAGATTTGCCCAGGAACCTGTACCCCCTTGATGCTTGGGGGGGAAAGCCATTTGTTCCCCAATGACCAGAAGCTGCCTGTGCCCCCGCTTTGATGTCTCACCCCCAAAAGAGAGCACTACACTCACTCAGGGAGAAAGCTTGAGCTGCAGAAAAAGGACCACTTAAGATTCACCCTTAGGCTTCCATCCAAGCATAGACCAGGCCCAACTCTGCTTAGTTTTTCAGAGCCTGCGATGAGGATTAAGGTGCCATGATCTCACGCAGAACAAGCATGAAGAAGGAAACACTCGATTAGGCTGGCGGACAGTTGCATGGTGCTTGCTGAACAGGAAAGAGTGCTGTGGTGATCCAAAATTCCACAGCCCTGGACAAGAGACACTGGCGTTAGCAGCAAACCAGCATCTGGTTACACTTACAGTATCATTGCTTTCCAATGAGGAGCAAGAAACTAGTTTCCTTGGTTAATAATTTTCACTGCCAGAAGTATGGAGCAGCAGAATCTGCATGGGAAGTGGAGCATGTTGTCTCTAACAGGGTTTGCTGCAAGCAGGCAGAGTGACTAGGTATCATGGAAAGGAATGTGAAGCCATTGTAAAATATATAGGAAAGATAGTGTATGTGAAATAGACTAAAAAATAATCTGAGGAGCTTGAGCTCATGGCATTGCTAGGCTCTGGGACTGGCAATGGGAACGTCCTACATCTGCATGTCATGCTGAGTGTGTCTCAGGTCTGCTTACTCCAGCCCTGTGCCCACCTAGGGAGACAGCTGATGGTGAGCGATGTGGTGACGCTGTATGCTACAGGCTTGTAGGGGTAGCTTAGCAGGATGCTTTTAAAATAAGGGACTGGACAATTCTGGCTTTCCTTGTGGTGCTGCAGGCTTTATGAAAGGGAGTTTCTGAAGGGAAGGGACGATTGTCCTGAAGCTATCCCAATAACAGGACTTTCAGTGACAGAACTAGTCCCCTGGCTCACTGGTGCTGGCTGAAAACTTCCCATCTAAAGTTTTGTTTTTATGGAAATCTTTTTTGACAAAGCAGAGTTGTTTTTAGCTTTTGGGAAAATGCCCATTTTAATCCAAAATGATCTCTTTTAACAAAAAACAAAAACACATTGTCAATTTTATTTTCTGTGAGAAGATATCTTTCCCCAACTGACGCTATAGACACCCCTAACTGCTCATACCATGGGACTGGTCTTCTGGCATGGAACCCATCATACTGCCTGCCTGTAACATTTCTCTCTCTTACTTACTCCCCTTAGTAGAACTGCAAACACCGTTATCCAATAAATATAGAAAGGCAGGAGCCCTACTAGCCAATCCCAGAGAAAGGCTCGGTGGGGAATGATGGACAATAGGTCAAGTGAATGTGTTTAGAAAACTCTGGGAAAATGTCCTTATGCCACTGATCACAGCATCTTCTCTGGCTGTGCCATGATGGGTTTGTGGCTTAGTGCTGACGAAGTGGTTCTCAAAGGGTGAATGCCATTGCTACAGAAAGTCAAAGAGCAGGCTGAAGAAATGACCTCTAGTGTGCACAGCGAAATGTGCAGAGGAAAAGACTAGTAGAGGTGGGCTGGTCTTGCAAATTACACTGTGCTGGGATGCAGGAGATCGCGGTTCAATTCTCCATTTCCCCCACAGCTACTTGGGTGCCTGTGGGCAAGTCATTTAGGCCTGGTCGACACTACGCGTTTAAACTGAATTTAGCAGCGTTAAACCAAATTAATGCTGCACCCGTCCACACAACGAAGCCCTTTATATCGATATAAAGGGCTCTTAAAACCGATTTCTGTACTCCTCCCCGACGAGGGGAGTAGCGCTCAAATCGGTATTGCCATGTTGGATTAGGGTTAATGTGGCCGCAATTCGACGGTATTGGCCTCCGGGCAGTATCCCACAGTGCACCATTGTGACCGCTCTGGAAAGCCATCTGAACTCGGATGCACTAGCCAGGTAGACAGGAAAAGCCCCGCGAACTTTTGAATTTCATTTCCTGTTTGCCCAGCGTGGAGCTCTGATCAGCACAGGTGGCAATGCAGTCCCAAATCCAAAAAGAGCTCCAGCATGGACCGTATGGGAGATACTGAATCTGATCGCTGTATGGGGAGACAAATCTGTTCTATCAGAGCTCCGTTACAGAAGACAAAATGACAAAGCATTTGAAAAAATCTCCAGGCTATGATAGACAGAGGCCACAGCAGGGACTCAGCACAGTGCTGTGTGACAAGCGTAACGGAAAGCCAAAGAATCAAATGGACGCTCATGGAGGGAGGGAGGGGGTACTGAGGACTCCAGCTATCCCACAGTCCCCGGATTCTCCGAAAAGCATTTGCATTCTTGGCTGAGCTCCCAATGCCTGAAGGGTCAAAAACATTTTCCCGGGTGTTTCAGGGTATATGTTGTCAATTTACCCCCTTCCCCCCCCTCCCCCGAAAGAAAAGGGAAAAATCGTTTCTTGCCTTTTTTCAATGTCACCCCATATCTACTGCATGCTGCTGGTAGACGGGGTGCTGCAGCACTGAACAGCAGCATCACCTCCCCTCCCCGGTGACAGATGGTGCAAAATGACTGATATCCGTCCTCATCATCATCCCGTGAGTGCTCCTGGCTGGCCTCGGTGAGGTGGGCGGGGATGCCTGGGCAAAAATGGGGAAGACTCCCTGTTATTCCCGGCAGACGGTACAGAAGGATTGAAAACTGTCCTCATCATAGCAACTGGAGGCTGAGCACCTCCCCGCCCCCTTTCATGTCCAATGAAGATTCTGTACTCCCTGGACTATCATAGCAGCGGGAGGCTGCCTCCCCCTCATTTTATCTCACTAAAAAGTCAGTGTTTCTTATTCCTGCATTCTTTATTACTTCATCACACAAATGGGGGGATAACTGCCATGGTAGCCCAGGACGGGTGTGGGAGGAAGGAAGCAATGGGTGGGGTTGTTGCAGGGGCACCCCCTAGAATGGCATGCAGCTCATCATTCCTGCGGGATATCTGGGGCTCTGACCCGGAGCGGCTGTGCTCTCTGGTTCTCTAGTAGACTTGCCCCATATTCTAGGCAGGACTGACTCTATTTTTAGACAAAACATAAAGAAGGAATGACCTGGGGAGTCATTCCCAGTTTTGTCCATGCACCCCCGGCCAACCTCAGTGAGGCCAGCCAGGAGCACCCATGACAGCAGCAGACAGTACAAAAGGATTGATAACCGTCATCGCCAATTTCCAATTGCAGACGGTGATATAGGGCTGGTAACCGTCTCTGCTACCTTGCAAAGGTGAATGAATGCTGCTGTGTAGCACTGAAGTACCGCGTCTGTCAGCAGCATCCAGTACACATACGGTGACAGTGACAAAAGGCTAAACGGGCTCCATGGTTGCCATGCTATGGCATCTGCCAGGGCAATCCAGGGAAAAAGGGCGCGGAATGATTGTCTGCCGTTGCTTTCACGGAGGAAGGATTGAGTGACGACATTTACCCAGAATCACCCGCGACACTGTTTTTGCCCCATCATGCATTGGGATCTCAACCCAGAATTCCAATGGGTGGAGGAGACTGCGGGAACTATGGGATAGCTACGGGATAGTTACCCACAGTGCAACGCTCCGGAAATCGACGCTAGCCTCGGTACATGGACGCACACTGCTGAATTAATGTGCTTAGTGTGGCCGCGTGCACTTGACTTTATACAATCTGTTTTAAAAAAAACGGTTTCTGTAAAATTGGAATAATCCCGTAGCGTAGACATACCCTAAATCTGTCTGCACCTTGCTTCATGGGGATAATCCTCCTTCATCTCTATCGCTTACTTAGATTGTTGGCTCTTCAAGCAGTGTCTCCTCTAGTGCATTTGTACAGCACCTTGCACAACAGAGTCCTGATCCCAATTGGGTCCTCTGGGTGCTACTGTCATACAAACAGATGATATAACTGGTCAGAACTGGCAGGGTGCATTTGAGGCGAGACTAGAGAACTTACTGTGAGGAAAATACAGTCCCACTCTGCTGTTTTGTGCCAGAGAAAACAAACTCTTGCAAGGCCACTGCTAAGGCCGTCTTGGGAGAATCAGACACAAGGGCTTGATCCGCTTATAAACCAATGCCTGCCTGGAAAAGAAAAACCTCCTCAGACGAGAGATGTTTTGAGAGACATGGGAAAACCACAACCAGAACTCTGAGGCTCTGTAATGGGGATGCTGGCAGCTCCTCGGCCAGCTGGCCCCACACCGTGGAATCTTTGGCTCCCATCTCAGCAAAATAGGAAAGAAGTTTGACTGAAATGCTTGTGGAGACTGTCGGTGTGATAAATGCACATGGGAGGCTGCTCTCCAGGTACTTTTCAGCACAGTCCCAGTGTAACGCTCCTGGCTGAGGAACAGGGCTTCCCCGTCCAGCTATCCAGGAGGCTGCAGTTTTCTATATAGGTTTTGATTTCAAACTGTAATGAGTTTTATGGAGCAGGGTGAATGGCTCTGGAGATAGAAGACCCTTGTATGCATAAAACAAGGGCAGCCAGGCAAGCTGCCCCACTGTGCCCTGCTAATGTGCCTCAGTGCTGACAGGGCATGTCTCCAAACACGGCAATCACAGGGTGTGACTCAGCACGTGCTGATGCATCTAAGCTAGCTTTGATCCATAGTGTGGGTGCCGACAGCAGTGGAGCCATGGTAGCTTAGGCTACTTGCCTGAGTACTGACCCAGGATCCTAGGCAGCTTGGACACCCTTCACTTGCAGCCCATGTGGCCTCCCTCAGCTTCTCAGCTATTGGTATACGCGCTCCCTAGATCAAACCAGCTCAGATACATCTACCCAGGCTGCAATCACGTACCTGATGGCAGTGTAGACAAACCCTTAAAGATGCCACCTCTGGAGTGTTCAGTTCTCAGTCTTTTTACTGTGACTTCAGAAAGGGCCAACTGTGGTAGAGTTGGGCCCAGATCGCGAACACGTTTCACGTAAGCCACTGAGTAGCATCAGACAGTAACACGGCTTGGGCACTGCCAACTGATCTGAACCGGTCACTGAGCTCCGCGTCTCATGTTCAGTCCCCAGGGTCATGCAGCATCCTCTGCAGCTCAGACACACAGCTACTAGCAGAGCAATGCCATCTGTTCATTTTAGGGTATGTCTACACTACAAGACTATTTCGAATCAACTTAAGTCGAATTTGTGGAATCGACCTTACGAAGTCGAATTTGTGTATCCACACTAAGGACACTAATTCGACTTTGTGAGTCCACATTAACGGGGCAAGCGTCAACTTTGGAAGTGGTGCACTGTGGGAAGCTATCCCACAGTCCCCGCACTCCCCGCTGCCCATTGGAATTCTGGGTATAGCCCCCAATGCCTGCTGGGGGGAAAACTGTGTCGAGGGTGGTCCTTGGTAACTGTCAGCATTCAACCGTCACTCCCGCCGGCGGGAAATCAGTTCGCGCACTTTTCCTGTTATAAGTGACAGCGCGGACGCCACAGCACTCCACTACGATCATGGAGCCCGCTGCGATCATCGCTGCACTTATGGCCGTTGTCAACTCCTCGCACCTTATTGTACACCTCTTCAACAGTCAGATGCTGAGAAATCGGGCGAGGAGGCTCCGGCAGCGCGGTGAGGACATGAAGTCTCAGACTGGCACAGACCTCTCAGAAAGCACGGGACGCCGCGCCGTGGAGATCATGGTGGCAATGGGTCATGTTCATGCTATGGGACGGCGATTCTGGGCCCGGGAAACAAGCACGGACTGGTGGGACCGCATAGTGCTGCAGGTATGGGATGAATCACAGTGGCTGCGAAACTTCAGGATGTGTAAGGGCACTTTCCTTGAACTGTGTGACTTGCTGTCCCCTGCCCTGAAGCGCAAGGACACCCGCATGCGAGCAGCCCTGAGTGTGCAGAAGCGAGTGGCCATAGCCCTCTGGAAACTTGCCACGCCAGACAGCTACCGGTCAGTAGCGAACCACTTTGGCATGGGCAAATCTACCGTGGGGGTTGCTGTGATGCAAGTAGCCAACGCAATCGTTGAGCTACTGCTCTCGAAGGTAGTGACCCTGGGAAACGTCCAGGTCATCATAGCTGGCTTTGCCACGATGGGATTCCCAAACTGTGGTGGGGCTATAGATGGGTCTCACATCCCTATCCTGGGACCGGACCACCAGGCCAGCCAGTACATTAACTGAAAGGGCTACTTTTCAATGGTGCTGCAAGCACTGGTGGACCATAGAGGACGCTTTACCAACATCAACGTCGGGTGGCCGGGCAAGGTTCATGACGCGCGTGTTTTCAGGAACTCTGGTCTGTTTAGACGCCTCCAGGCAGGTAGTTTCTTCCCAGACCACAAAATAAGTGTTGGGGATGTGCAGATGCCTACAGTGATCCTCGGGGACCCAGCCTACCCGCTAATGCCCTGGCTCATGAAGCCCTGTACAGGCGCCTTGGACAGTCAGAAGGAACTCTTCAACTACCGGCTGAGCAAGTGCAGAATGGTGGTGGAGTGTGCTTTCAGACGTCTCAAGGGGAGATGGCGGAGCTTACTGACTCGCTCGGATCTCAGTGAAAACAATATCCCCATTGTTATTGCAGCTTGCTGTGTGCTCCACAATCTCTGTGAGAGCAAGGGGGAGACCTTTATGGCGGGATGGGAGGTTGAGGCACATCGCCTGGCTGCTGATTACGCTCAGCCAGACACCCGTGGCATTAGAAGATCCCAGCAGGAAGCGCTGTGCATCCGGGACGCTTTGAAAGCTAGGTTCCTCAGAGAGCAGGGTAACCTATGACTGTCCAGTCGCTTTACAGAGAAGCTGAACCTGGCCATGTTTCTTTACCCATTTACTGTTGACTCTCCTCTGCAGTTTTATAACCCGTTCACTCCGTTTGCCCCCTTCCAACACACGTGTAAAAATAAAGTTAATGGAGCATTGTTATTTAAAAACCTTTTCTTTAATAATGATTTTGCGTTAAAGGGTTGAAACAGGGACACAGACTGTGGTGGGTAGGGTGTGCAGAGATGTAGAGACCGCTTCTAGACTCTAGGAATGATAGGCTACTACTCCCACAGTGGTCTCTGGGGGGAGGACGGTTACAGGTGGGTGTGCAGGAAGGGGTGAGGGGTGTAGGCTTTGGGACGGAGTTTGGGTGCAGCCTCTGGGCTGGGGGTGGGGGCGTAGGAAGGGGTGAGGGGTGTGTGGGAAGGGGGGGGAGGCGTAGGGTGTTGCGTGCTGTGACTGGGGCTGAGGGTTTGGGGCATTGTAGAGGCTCAGGGCTACGGTAGCAGGGCAGGATGAGGGCAACCTGCCTTGCCATTTGTGGATGGCAGGCGCTAGTACCCTGGGGCAGCAGACAGCATTTCTGCCGGTAGCCGCTCTACTGTCAGGTAGGGACGCAGCGCGGGGGGGAGACGACACGCCGGGGGAGGGGTGGCAGGTAGGCGCTGGGACCTGCTCCAGGCAGGGAATTGACGGGGCGGGGGGAGACCCGCATGGGCCAGGGCCCGATCCAGGCAGGGCCGGGGGAGAGACCCACCTCCAAGTATACCTGGAGCAGGGCACCTGCCGCCTATGAACAGAACATTAAAAACACCTCACAGACTGACCAGGGTGCCTAGTGACTGCACTCAGTGAGTAACCTGCTTTTGATCCTGCCCCTGTGTCTGTACCCTGTTCATGGTGAATGTCCTATGCAATTACCAAACCCCTCTCCCCGCTTCACAGAAAGTCTTCAGCAAACAAACATGACAGAAACAGTAATTAACAGCAAACTACTTTTAATACTCGACAACACAGTAAAGGTAAGAACTTTTCAAAATTTAGGGACTGTGAACTTTTGGGTAATATAGCAGTCCGCTGTGGTTCAGTGACAGTTTTCACAGCCCTTGGTGCCCCTCCTTCTTGTTATTCTGGGTGAGGTGGGTATTGGAGTGTGTGGCGGGGGAGGGCGGTTGCAGACACAGTGCAGGGGGGCTCTGTCCTCCTGCCTGCGGTCCTGCAGAACATCGACAAGGCGCCTGAGCGTGTCCGTTTGCTCCCTCAGTAGTCCACGCAGCCATAGGCGGCAGGTTCGTATAATTTTTGGTGGGGCCCAAAATGGTGGTGTCCCCCCCCCCCCCGCTCTCACCCTGTAAGCTGATATAAAATGAAGCTACAATGCGTCAGCACTACAAGATTACAAGGGTCAATTAAAAGTGGAAAGTCAGAAGCAGCACTTGCCTGCTTTAATATACAGTATTAAATTTTGTTGCACCTGTTGTGACAAAGTGGGAATGTTCTTAATGTTTTCTCTGAATACTGTGTGGGTGCCTCAGTTTCTCCTGCAAAGTGCCAACTGACGGTGTTGGGGACAAACAGATCAGGTGGCCTCTTTGTCCGGAAGAGACACAAAGGCCAGATGAGGGAGTGTCAGTTTGGAGCTGGCTGGGGAAATCGGGAGAGGCCCAGAACTTGGGTCTGGGCTCCCCACCCCCCAAGATGGACCTGACTGAGGGGTCCTGTTTTCTGTACCTACAAGCTCTGTTTTAGACTGTGTTCCTGTCATCTAATAAACCTTCTGTTTTACTGTCTGGCTGAGAGTCACATCTGACTGCGGAGTTGGGGTGCAGGGACCTCTGGCTGCCCCAGGACCCCGCCTGGGCACACTCGCTGCGGAAAGTGCATGGTGTGGAAGGGCATGCTGAATGCTCCGAGGTCAGACCCAGGAAGGTGTAAGCTTCTTGCCCTGGAGACAGTATGCTCAGAGAGGAGGCTCCCCCAGAGTCCTGACTGGCTTTGTATGGAGTTGTTCCAAAGCATCCCAGCATCCCCTTCCACACCATGCGCTTCCCGGAAGTCCGCACAGGCACTGACACTCCCTCCTCCGGCCTTTGTCTCTTTTCCAGGCATTAGGAGGCCACCTGATCTCTTTGTTCTCCAACACCTTCAGTTGGCACCTTGCAGGGGGGTGGCCCAGGCCATCAGTTGCCTGGAGACAGGGTGTCGGCCATTCTCTGTGCAGGATGGGTTTGGGGGGGTGCCCACCTCAGAGTGGCTGGGCTTGGAGCTGGGGGACAGGGCTGGGTGGGGAGGATGGGTTTGGGGGGGGGCCCATCTCAGGGGGGCTTGGCTTGGAGCGGGGGGACTGGGCTGGGGGGGGAGGATGGGTTTGGGGGGGTGCCCATCTCAGTGGGGCTTGGCTTAGGGCTGGGGACAGGGCTGGGTGGGGAGGATGGGTTTGGGGGTGCCCATCTCAGTGGGGCTGGGCTTGGAGCTGGGGGTCAGGGCTGGGCCTGGGGGGTAATGGGGTCGGGGGGTGCCTGACAACCACCTCCCTGAGACCCCCCCCAATCCAACCCCCCTTCCCTGGCCCCTGACTGCCCCTCCCCCCACAGAACCTGTGCCCCCTCCCTGCCCCTTGAGTGTCCCCAGGACTCCCTGCCCCTTAGCCAACCCCCCGGCCCCGGCTGCTTACCCCCCGCTCACTGCGCGCCTGGGGAAGCGGCCCTGCACAGCGCTGCAGCCGCATGGCTCCCGGAGGGGGCTGAGCTCTTCCCCGCTCAGAGCCGCGTGGTCAGAGGAGGAGCCGCTCTGCCCGGAGCTCCCAGCCCCGCCCCCTGACCACGTGGCTCTGAGCGGGGCGGAGCTTAGCCCCGCCCCCCCCCAGCCAAGCTGCTGCTGCTGGGCTGTGTAGGACCCGGCGCGAACAAGCGGAGGAGGAGCGGCCCGTCCTCTGCAGCCAGGCGGGGCCGCGCTACCGGTAAGGAGCCATCCTCTCCTGCCGGAGCCGGTAGCGGCCCGGCCCCGGCTGCAGGGGACGGGCCGCTCCTCGGCTCGCAGCGGCAGGATGAGCTGGGGCCCCAGCTCTAGGCACCAGCTTGTTTTGCTGGTGCCTAGAGCCGCCCCTGCCGGGCGGGGAGGGGGGAAGCTCCAGCCGTGGCGACGGTGGCGGCGGCGGCGGGGGGTGCGCTCCAAGCAGGGGAGAAAACATTGGTGGGGCAGAGCCCCTGCTTGGGAATATTCCTGGGGCTAAAGCCCCAGAGCCCCATATAAGTCGGCGCCTATGCACGCAGCGTTTGAGTCGCCTGCTAGTCCTCCTGACGCCATCTGTCCTCCCGTTCGCTGTGTGAGCGCTGTTGCTATGTGAGGTTCTCCCTCCACTGGCTCTGCTGGTCCGCCTCTGCTCTGGAGCAGCCCATAAGTTCAGCAAACATCTCGTCCCGTGTCCTTTTCTTACGCTGCCTAATCTGCGCCAGCCTCTGTGAGGGGCATGGTGGAGCAGGTCGGGATACTGTTGCAGCTGTGTGATGGGGAAAAGGGAGTGAATTGCTTACAAAAATACATTTTCTCAAAAATGAAACATAGTCTACTCATTGTCTGTGAACCAGACCATGGACGGCACCTATCTCATGCGCACTCACTCAGGGAAAGTTCGATTTCTCTGCATTCGCTTTCATTGCCTGGGGTATTGCACTGCAGACCAGACAAGTGGGGCAGGAAAGCTGAATCCGTGGAGCAGCCAGGCATGGTAAGCCAAAGGCTTTTGGCTGCTTAAAAGTGAATGTCCAGCTCTGTCCTCTTGCTGCAGGCAATCCTGAAAGCTAAAACTCTGCCCCTGTTCCACCCCCTCACGGTTTTCCCTTGGAAAAGATCCCTGTATGCTGCCACTCTGTAGCCTCCAGCACGTGGCTCTTAAGTGACGCTTCTTGTTGTTCTAAGGAACAGTGAAGCACTACCAATACTAATAGTACACAAATTACTCTACTTACATGCAGGAGTCTGCGCGCGAGATCACCCTGAGAAGGGTGTCACAGAGAGAGAGTGAGTGCATGCTGAATGAAAGCCAGCACAAGCCAGGGCCCTATGCTGCGATGCTCGTCAAGGCACTGGTCCCGGAGTACCAGCTGAGAGCGTGGCGCGGAAAAGTGTGCTACCTCGGAGCACCTAATAAGCCAGCTCTCCCCAGGAACCTCTTCCATAGGCTTTTCGACTACCTCCAAGACAGCTTCCTGGAGATCTCCGCGGAAGATGCCTGTTCCATTCCCCTGTATATAGACCTTCTGTTCGCCTAGTCTATTTTCCTGTTCTTTTAAGAAATAAATGTTAACATGTTTAAAGCACTTACCCACTGATCCTTCTCCTGATTCAGGGTCCATGGTAATGGCTGCGGAGGGTTGGTAGGGGATCTCAGTGAGGGTGATGAAGAGATCCTGGCTGTTGGGGAAATCAGCGTTGTAAGGGCTGTCGACTGCCTCCCCCTCCTCATCTCCTTCCTCATCTTCCCCATCTGCGAACATTGATGAGGAACTGGCCGTCGACACTATCCCTTCGTCAGAGTCCACGCACACTGGTGGGGCAGTGGTGGCAGACCCACCGAGAATGGCATGCAGTGCCTCGTAGAAGCGGCATGTCTGGGGCTGGGCTCCGGAGCGTCCGTTTGCCGCTTTGATTTTATGGTAGTCTTGTCTCAGCTCCTTGACTTTCACGCGGCACTGCATTGCATCCCGGCTGTATCCTCTGTCTGTCATGGCTTTGGAGACCTTCTCGTAGGTCTTCGCATTCCGTTTGTTGGAGCATAGCTCCGAAAGCACAGACTCATCGCCCCACACACCGATCAGATCCAAGACTTCCCAGTCAGTCCATGCTGGGGACCTCTTTCTATTCTGAGATTGCCTGGACTCCTCTGCTGGAGAGCTCTGCATCGTTGCCGGTGCTGCTGAGCTCGCCCCGATGTCCAACCAGGACATGAGATTCAAACTGGCCAGACAGGAAAAGGAATTCAAATTTTCCCGGGTCGTTTCCTGTGTGGCTGGTCAGAGCATCCAAGCTCGGACTGCTGTCCAGAGCATCAACAGAGTGGTGCACTGTGGGATAGCTCCCGGAGCTACTAAGTTCGATTTGCATCCACACCTAGCCTAATTCGACATAGCCATGTCGAATTTAGCGCTACTCCCCTCGTCGGGGAGGAGTACAGAATTCGAACTAAAGAGCCCTCTATGTCGAATTAAATGGCTTCGTGGTGTGGACGGGTGCGCGGTTAATTCGAATTAACACTGCTAAATTCGAATTAAAGTCCTAGTGTAGACCAGGCCTCAGTGTCAATCATCAGCTGAGACCAAAACCTGCAGCCTTAAAAGCATAAAATCACTGGTCACTAAATGGAACTTTCAGACTGCTCATTATTCATTATAAACCCCATTTTTTCAGCAACTCAAGTGCATGCTTCTCACTAGCTCCCAGGCAGGTCTGTGCTAGCTAGCAACATACTTTATTGTGAAATTTACAATTATCCAGTTAGATGACTTCATCAAAGTGCTTTTATTAAATACAGAAAAGAAATTCCAAGTGGTTATCTAGTCTAATCAGCCAAAACAGCAATTCTCTGTCAGTCCAGTTCCATCTCTAAAGTAATTTATGAAATGCGGGTACAAGGTAGAACTTTAGTTGCAACACTGGTTACTGTTTTTCAGGCACTTCTAGCCAAGAGGAACTTTGCAACGCATTTGGATGCCATCTTAGCCCATGAGCATACAATGTGAGCTACTTAACTAGGTAGTAACTGGATAATGATATCTAACAATATTATTTCTTACGGAGCCTGAGAGTCCCTGAGGGGAACTTGGTAGAAACCTTGTCATTTCTGGGGAGTGGAGCTCAGACTACTAGTTAAGGGGAATAATCTTTGACCCTTTGGAGATTATTTACTCCTCCAGGGTCACGTTAGTTTATTTGCAAAGATGGCAGGAGACGCTGGGTTTCATGTGTGTCTCCAGGAATTGCCTGAGCCTCTCAGACCAAACAGCTGCCTCTGCTTTTATCTCATTATTTACACTAAGATGAATGTCAAGCTCAGGATTGTTTTTGTGGGTCCCATTTCATTGCTGGGTGGGCACTCTCTGCCCAGAAGCACTCATTAAACTGTAAAATGAGCTGTGAAACCATTAGCAGCCTCTCTTCCCTCTGATCTCTGCGATTCTTCCTTTAACCCTGCAGAGGCAGCGTGTTGGCAGATACGGGGGAGGCCCTTCGGTCTCTAGTAACTGCAGGGGACAGAGAACCCTGTTGTGTATTTGGTTGTCATGGGTTTTGTTACTATGGCAACTGAGTTAGACTATTAAGGGATAGCTCAGCCGGTTTTAACCGGCTGAGTGAGCTCTCTGTCTCTGTAAATAAAATGGATGTTTTGGTTAGCTGTCTGCTCTCTGGCCTCAAGTGATTGCTTCCTACACCGGCTGCCCCAAGAATACAACACTGGCGACGAGGATGGGATCCTGGTGCTGCTCCAGTAACAGAAGGAAGTAGAAGTCAAGGTAAAGACCAAACAAAGAAAAAAAGCTGCTTGTTGCACTGACTGTGAAAGTGAAACTAAAAATCATGGCTACTCTGACCAGGCCCCTGGAGCCTTTTGATGAGAATACAGAGCAGTGGCATGTGTATACTGAGCGTTTTGAGCTTTTTGGTATTGCAAATGACATTACAGAAGCGAAGAAGGTGCCAATATTCTTAACTGTTGTAGGGGCTAAAACCTACTCTCTGCTACGCAGCTTACTACACCCTGTTAAGCCCAGGGCCGCCCAGAGAATTCCGGGGGCCCGGGGTCTTCGGCGGCGGGGGGCCCCGCTCAGGGGCGGCTCTAGACCCCAGCGCACCAAGCAGGCGCGTGGGGCGGCCCTTTCCCTGGGGGGCGGCATTTGGCTCCGGTTGAGCTCCCGCAGGCATGCCTGCGGCAGGTCGACCGGAGCCCGGGACGAGTGACTGCGGCAGGTGCCGTGGTCCCGCGGCTCCGCTTGACCTGCCGCAGTCATGCCTGCGGGAGGTCCAGCCGAGCCGCGGGGCGAGCGCCCCCTCCGCAGTCATGCCTGCGGCAGGTCCACTCGTCCCGGGCTCCGGTCGACCTGCCGCAGGCATGCCTGCGGGAGCTCAACCGGAGCCGCAGGGGCCCCGGAAAACACTCCTGGGGGCCCCTGCGGGACGCGGGGCCTGGGGCAAATTGCCCCTCTTGCCCCCCCCTCTGGGCGGCCCTGGTTAAGCCTGAGACTAAATCTTACAGTGACATTGTGGAAATCCTGGGGTCTCATTTCTCCCCAAAACCACTGGTAATTGCTGAAAGATATAGGTTCCACAAAAGAGACCAAAAGGAAGATGAAACAGTTGTACAATTTGTAGCCATTTTAAAAAAGCTAGCAGAACACTGTGAATTTAAAGAGATGTTAAAGATGCCTTGCGTGACAGGTTAGTGTGTGGCCTCTGCAGTGAAGCTATATGGAAGCGCCTACTGACAGAGGCTCAGCTTACATTACAGAAGGCTGTTGATATTGCTGTCTCCATGGAACTGGCTACAAGGGAGGCACAATACATCGGTGCATCCCCTAGGGTGCAAAAAGTGTCACAAGAACTGACCCACAAAACGGTGCAGAGTCAAGAATGTTACCGCTGTGGTAAGCCAGGACACCAGGCATCAGAATGCTGGTGTAAGGACCTGGTGTGTCGACACTGTGGCAAAAAGGGACACATTGAGTATGCCTGTAAACAAAAGAAAAAGAGGAACCTTGCATACCCTAGAGCAGACCCAGGATGATCAAGGTGACACCTCCTCACAAGAGGAAGTGCCACTGCATGTTTTGTATTTGGCAGCGGGCTCACATGAATACTGGGTAACCCCCTTATTGGAGGGCAAACCTATACGCATGGAACTAGACACCGGTGCAGCTGTCTCGCTGGTTCCGGAGACTGTGTATAAGGAAAAGCTACAGCATCTTCCGCTTAAGGCAACAAAAACTGTTCTGAAGACGTATACAGGTGAAGCTGTGCCCATGTTGGGCACTATTGATAAGGTGGAGCTCAATGGACAGGCGGCTAAATTGCCACTGTTTGTGGTGAGAGGTGACTACCCAGCCTTAATGGGTAGGTCTTGGCTTGGGAAGATTCAGCTGAACTGGGCAGAAGTGCACCGGATGACTAAAGAAGAAACCAGTCTAACCCCTATACTAAGGAAACATGCTGCTGTTTTTGGAGATGATTTGGGAAGTATGAAGGGAATCACTGTGACATTGAACATTAAACCTGGCAGTCCACCAAAATATCTGAAAGCCCGAACTGTGCCATATGCCATCAGGCCAAAAGTTGAAGCAGACCTGGAGCGCCTGGTCACCCATGGAGTCCTAATACCAGTTACCCATAGCTCATGGGCCACTCCTATCGTTCCAATAGTGAAGAAAGATGGCTCTCTCCGGATTTGCGGTGATTTTAAAGTCACTGTCAACCCAGTGTTGTGTGCAGAGCAATACCCGCTTCCCCGCATCGATGACCTCTTCGCAGGCCTGGCTGGGGGACAAAAGTTCAGTAAGATTGATCTGAGTCAAGCATATTTACAGATGCACGTCGATGAAAAGTCCCAAGAGCTGTTGTCTATTGTGACTCATAAGGGGCTTTATCGATACTGTCGTCTACCCTTCGGAATCACATCGGCTCCCGCCCTGTTCCAGAGGGCTATGGACCAGATCTTGTGTGGCTTGTCAGGAATTCAGTGCTATCTGGATGATATCCTGGTCACTGGAAGAAATGAAGAGGATCACTTAAAGAATTTAGAGGCTACCCTACAAAGACTGGAAGAGTATGGCCTACGAGTTCGCAAAGACAAGTGTGAATTCTTCAAGCCCTCTGTTGAATATTTGGGACACATCATCGATTCTGCAGGTCTTCATAAGGCCCCTGCAAAAGTTAAAGCTATTGTGGAGGCTCCCCCACCTCAAAATGTAAGCCAGCTACGCTCATTTCTAGGACTCCTGAACTATTATGGAAAGTTCATCTCACAGTTAGCCACACTGCTAAAACCACTTCATGAGCTCCTTGGGCAGAACAAGGCCTGGAAGTGGACTGAAGCCTGTGATGTTGCATTTAACAAAGCTAAGGATGCATTGTTAAATTCTGAAGTTCTAACGCACTTTGATCCATTCTTACCCCTGCAATTGGCCTGCGATGCTTCCTTATGGAGTGGGAGCGGTCGTGTCACACATTATGCCTTCGGAGAAGAAAGACCTATTGCTTTTGCTTCACGCACTCTAAGCAAAGCAGAAACTAACTACGCCCAAATCGAACGTGAGGCATTAGGAATTGTTTTTGGAATTAGGAAGTTTCATCAGTACCTGTTTGGGCGAAAGTTTACTCTTCTTACAGACCATCGACCTCTGACATCAATTTTTGGACCCTACACAGGCATTCCCCATTAGCTGCTAGTCGTATGCAACGTTGGGCATTGATACTTTCTGCACACACATATGAAATCAAATATCGGAAATCCACTCTGCACGGCAATGCAGATGGCCTCTCAAGGTTGCCTTTACCGGTCAAACATCAAGATAGTGCCCAAAAGGAAATCTTCTACTTTGAACAGGTAGCGAATACACCCATCACTGCTGCTCAGATAAAGAAGGCAACCCGCGTTGACCCAGTATTATCCCAAGTTATGGACCTGGTGATGCATGGAAAATCTCGACAAACCTCTCCGGTCTCACCCGACCTTGTTCCCTACATGTCCAGGCGGACGGAGTTATCGGTCCAATCTGGTTGTTTGTTGTGGGGGAGGCGTGTCATTATTCCACCACCCCTGAGATCACAGATGTTAGAACAGCTACATTCCGGTCACTGTGGAATAGTGCGCATGAAGGAAATTGCACGAAGCTATTTTTGGTGGCCTAGATTGGACAGTGCTATTGAAGAGAAGGCAAAAGCTTGTATGTCATGTCAGGGTGTAAGAAATGCACCCCAGTGGGCACCCCTACACCCATGGGACTGGCCTGAAAACCCGTGGCAACGTATTCACGTTGACTTTGCTGGCCCCTTGAAGGAAGCATGTTCTTGGTGGCAGTAGATGCCCATTCTAAATGGCCAGAAGTCTCTATAATGCAGTCCACTACTGCAGAGAGTACTATCCAAAAACTACGAGGACTCTTTAGTCGTTTTGGTCTGCCAGAACAACTTGTGAGCGACAACGGACCGCAGTTCGTCTCTCAGGAGTTTCAAAATTTTATGAAGGCAAATGGGATACACCACATCACGTCAGCACCATATCATCCGTCCACCAACGGATTAGCTGAAAGATTTGTGCAGACAATGAAAACGCTTTGAAATCAGCAAAGGGACAACCTCCATTCAAAAGCGTCTGGATACCTTCTTACTTTCCTATAGAAACACACCTCATGCTACGACCCAGGCTTCCCCAGCCTTTCTAATGATGGGACGACAGCTGCGCACTTGCTTTGATCTGCTGAAACCTTCTGAACCCAGACAAACTGTGCAACATCAGCAGCAATATCAAGTCATCAGACGGGCACCCAGAGCAAAAGACCGAACCTTTAGCCCAGGGCAGCCAGTTTTGGCTCGGAATTATACTTCCAGAGCTAAATGGGTCCCGACCACAGTCATCACTCAAACAGGACCTGTTTCCTATACAGTCCGGACTGCAGAGAATCTTACCTGGCGGCGACATGTAGATCAGCTGTTGCCAGGTCATGCCAGTCTTCAGGACCCATCTGCAGTTGAGGGGTCTGACTTCACCCCTCCTGGTGAGACACCGAATCATGAGTCACCTGTTCCTGACTGTTCTCCTCCATTACTGTCGGCAGCTGAGATACCCCTTTGCCCAGCACGAGCTGATACCACCTCCTCATCTATTCGTGCTGCGGACCCTGAGCCCCTAGTACTTTCGGGTGCAACAACACCAGAAGTTCGCCGTAATCCACCTAGAGACAGAAGGCCTCCTCATCGGCTGGATCTTTAGTTAGGGCGAACCCACGGTTATGGGGCAAAATAATCCCCAGGGTTTAGCCGGGAATGGAGGCAGTCTACCCTCCTTCTCTAGTTTAGTGTGTGTTTTATTTAGGGGATGTTCTTATTAGGGGGGGAGGAATATGTTGTGTATTTGGTTGTCATGGGTTTTGTTACTATGGCAACTGAGTTAGACTATTAAGGGATAGCTCAGCCAGTTTTAACCGGCTGAGTGAGCTCTCTGTCTCTGTAAATAAAATGGAGGTTTTGGTTAGCTGTCTGCTCTCTGGCCTCAAGTGATTGCTTCCTACACTGGCTGCCCCAAGGATACAACAAACCCAAACCCAGGGCAGTGGCTTGTTCGGAAAAACATTTCCAAATGGATGGCACCAGATGTACCCCCTCCACCATCTGCACCCACTTCCACTGGCAGAGGGGAGCAAAGATGGGAGAGTGGGGAGCCGGGGCTCAGCCGCATACTCTTTCCTCCCTCAACACATGACGTGTAAGGGCAGGAGGAAAGATAGCAAGGCACTCTACAGCCACTGCAGATCTCTGGGTGGCTTAAACGTGGGAGTTCATGGTGCTTCCCACCACTGTGAGAGGTCCCTTTCTGCACCTTCAGAGAGCCTGGAAAGTCCAGAGGCAGCAGGGCTGGTTCAGGAGCTGTTCTGATGGGGGAGGAGGAGAGGCAAGGCAGCAACAGGAAAGGGCTGGGGTCCCAACACAGCCAGGGGGCAGCTCTGCAAGCAGCTGGAAACCCTCCGTAGAGGGGAGAAGGAGAAGGGAGCTCTGCAGGTGACCCTGTGGTACTGAAGTGGGTATTCACCCACGAAAGCTCATGCTCCAATACGTCTGTTAGTCTATAAGGTGCCACAGGACTCTTTGCTGCTTTTACAGATCCAGACTAACACGGCTACCCCTCTGATACCTGTGGTACTGCTTAATCTGTAATGCAAGAGGTGCCGGGGCTCAAGCACAGAGGTGCTGCGGCTCAAGCAATTTTTTTTACTTTCATAAATGAACCGCCAGGCCCAGAGGTGCCAGGGCTCTGAACCACCAGTCTCAGAGATGCCGGGGTTCTGAACTGCCAAGCCTAGGCAAGCTCTGGCACAAATTAAGCACTGCCCTGTGGACCTTTTCCCTCTTGGGGGTGGGTTTCCCCAGGTTTGGACCAGATCCTAGGCTCTGTATTTCCAGGGGCTACTTTGATTCTTTTATTTTCCCCTCTGCCTCTCAAATTAAAAACATAGAGTCTTTTACATTGTTTTTCACTCCAGACAAGTCTACAGGGGTATTAAATGTTTATAAATCTGCCTGGATGGCAGCCAGTCCTGCACTGTGCCAAAGTCACACATATGGGAGCATTCCTGACAATTGCAACAGAATTGAAACGTTGCATTAGTAAGTTACCAAGCTAAGCTATAAAACTAACCATCATCATTAGAGGGTATAGGACGTAGCTGCCAGCCATCAGGCTACAGTCAGATGTGGCACATCTGTTCTGATCAGCTTCATTTCTGATACATCCTCTACCTGGGGGCTGAGATAGAGTGGGGCACAAGGGGTGGAGCAGGAGACAGAGAATCTGGGTTCTGCTCCTTGCTCTTCCATGCATTCTGTATGGGACCTTGGGCAAGTCATTGCCCTGTAGTGCTTCAGGTTCTCCAGCTTCGAGTCTGAAATGAAGATACCGACCCACCTGGGTAAAGTGGGTGAGACCCTTTAGTGACAGGTGCTATAGAAGCAGCAGTAGGATTCTGATGTCTCATGCAAATTATTTCATCTCTATGAAGGACAAGGACAAATACACAATTTAAGTGGTAAAGATAAGCCACAGACTGTGCTTTGAATGTACAGTTTGCATCTTTCTCTACACCTTGGAAAATATTATTTAACTGCCTCTCCCACACAGTATTTATACAGCCGGCTGGAGAACAACAATTCCATTTCACGACAACTTTTGAGGGGCCAAAACTTGTTTTCATTTTGCATTGGAATTGAGATCTTTAAAACGCTTTGCAAAATGGAATTGTGTTGTAAAGGTCAGGTATTGGATTTGGGTCTCTCTCTCTCTCTCTCTCTCTCTCTGGCAGTGACTTGAGACTTCAGAAATCTTCTCGATGAAGAACTTTATGGAAACTGATACATCCCTCTGAAACATTTCACCTTCGACTCAATAGTATTTTTTTCTGTGAAGAAATGTTTAGTCAGAAATGGTCCAACCACCTCTAGTGTGTGCATGTGTGTGTGTGTGTGCATGTGTGTGTGTTTAAAAGGCAAATTGCTGTCATATTACAGCACTGAGATTATTATTCTTAGTTTATTTGTATTACTGTGGTACGTAGGAGCACCAGTCATGGATCAGGACCCCACTGTGCTGGGTGCTGTACAAACACAGAACAAAAAGGGTCCCTGCCCCAAAGACCTTCCAGTCTAAACATAAGACAAGAAACAACAGCTGGATACAGACAGACAGGGGAGTGCAAGGAAACCATGAGATGATATCGATAGTTCCCCTGTGTTGCATAGCGGATGGAGGAAGATTACACTGTAAGACATTAGGATCCAAAGCTTTTGTTCAGACTGAAACATCTGGTATTGAATACATACATGCAAGAATACATCCCAGACACATTCCATTTATCACGTGCTGATATTGCTAAAGATGATCCACAATGAAGTCAGCATTCAAGCAATTCTTTGGTTGATTTGTAGCTGGCTTTGGTCTCTTAAGTACCCCCAAGAGCTTTTGTGAGGATGCGTGTGCAACCCTAAAGGCAGCAACATGGAAATGATGATCTTATCTGGGTTCAGTGGAACTGGGGTTAGATCAACCACAGATATTTGCTGACACCACATGAAACAGTTTCCTTAATCCCATCCAAGCGGGACGATCTCAAAGGGGAATGAAGAACTCTGTGCAAAAAGAAGTTGCTCAGCTACTAAAACTGAGCACAGGAGAAGGTGAGAGTTTTGATGATACCGGGGGATGTTAACTCAAAGCCTGTGGGACCTGAGTCTAAAATCAGGACTAAGGAGAGCTTTTATTATAGAGCACTCAAAATGTGCCAGCATCTATGTTTTGCTACTGTTGGACTAAACAGAGGGAGGGCGAAATCACTGGCAGCAGGAAGTTGCAGGAGAAAACAAGCAGCCAGCATTAGAGCTGTGAGAATACATTTGGGAACGTTTGTACAGATACAAAACAAGGATTCCCTTTTGCAATCCTTTTTTTATTATTTAAATTACAGCATGTGAGAACAGGGCCCCATTGTGCTGGGCGCTGCACAAACACATAGTGATAAACAATCCCTGCCCTGACGAACTCACCACACTCCAAATAGACAATATATACACAGAATGGGAGGTGAAACAGAGGCACAGAGCCATAAGTTGCCCCCAATCACCCAGGTCAAATCCAGGAGTCAAATCCAAATTTCCTGACTCCCACTCCGGTGTCTCATCTGCTAACCCGGATGCCTTCAGTTTTATTTCCCATGAGCATTCCTACAAGTGCTTTTGATTTGCAGAGAGTGAAAGTCTTCTGAACTTGTTCACCAGAATTTTCAGTCTAGAATTGTTTGCACGTCTACTTTGAAAATGCTTTGATTTCTCTTTTCCTGTGTATGTTTCATTTATCCAATCAGAAAGCAGAAGCAACTTGCAGGGACTTAAATGGCGAACCACACCATGAATAAGAAGTCCAAGATTCAACTGAAGCAAATAATTTGAGAAAAAAACCCAAGGACTGAAATGTGTCTGACTCAAATGTTCCTATGACTATTCTGAAAAACAAAAACAGTTGTTAAAATCAAAGTCTGTTTGTGGATAATTCATGAATTGAGAAAAAAACTGTTAAATGAATAATGTATTATGAATAGTGAGTAGTTTTTGCTTATCTATTGTCACATTATTCCTACTTGCTGAATCTTCAGATTACCATAGGTGGAAGGCTTCTGTCTTCTAAATTCTGGTATCTGCATGAACAGCAGTGCAAAACCTACCTACTCAGGAAACTAACCAGGAGTGTTTCATAGGAGGAACAGAACCTTAGGCCTGGATCTGGCAAAGTTCTTAAACACATACCTAGCTCTAAGCATGAGTGGCCCCTTTATTTCAATGGAACTACTCACATGCTTCAAGACTACTTCTCCATTTTTTCTGCACCCAGTGTAGTCATTTACCCCAGTGAAAAGTGAGTGTCTCAAGTGCTACGAAATCAGAATCTGAACTGGTTGGAATTTTTCAAAATATCGATGAAACTGAAAAATTTGAAATGAAAAAACATGTTGGGTAAAATATTTGAAATTTTCACTCTTGATTTCCAACCAGCGACAGAGTTGGTAATATAATTTCAAAATTGTGACTATTTGAAATGCTGAATATTTTAATTTCAAAGGAAAAGAAAAATGTGACAATTTTCTTTGCAAAATGTCCCCCTTTTTGGACTAGTTCTGATCAGCATGTTCGTATTTCATGGCCACCCTGTCCCAGGGAGTGACTGCACTAGGAGCAAGGGCAGGGGGATTCACCAAACACATGTGCTGAAGTGCTTTGCTGGATAAAGGCCGGAATGTCTACACTGCAAAGAAAAAACTGCGGTACCAAGTCTCAGAGCCTGGCTGGCAAGAGACTCGGGCTCGAGGGGCTTGGGATGCAGGGCTAAAAATAGCAGTGGAGATGTTTGGGCTTGGCCTGGAGCCTGGGCTCTGAGACCACCCCCATGCACCAGATTTCACAGCCCCAGCTCTAGCCCAAGCCTGGATGTCTACGCTGCTATTTTTAGCCCCACACCAACCCAAGTCAGTTGATTCCGGCTCTGAGACTCCATGCTGCGGGCCTCTTATTGCTGGGTAGACATACAGTAGAACCTCAGAGTTAGGAATACCAGAGTTATGAACTGACCGGTCAACCACACGCCTCATTTGGAACCGGAAGTATGCAATCAAGCAGCAGCAGAGACAAAAAAAAAATAAAATAAAAATAAAGCAAATACAGTACTGCACTGTGTTAAACATAAACTACTAAAAAAAACAAAGCGAAAGCAGCATTTTTCTTCTGCGGAGTAAAGTTTCAAAGCTGTATTAAGTCAATGTTCAGTTGTAAACTTTTGAAAGAACAACCCTAACATTTTGTGAACACTTCAGTTATGAACAACCTCCATTCCCAAGGGGTTTGTAGCTCTGAGGGTCTACTGTACTTGTCCCAGCTGCCAAAGCATGAGCATGCATGGGGCTTGCTTTGAGCAGCTCAGGCAGAGCAATGTTTCTAGCAAATTAATACCCGAGTAAGTAATCTGCACCTGATTATAGCACCCTGACCGTTAGGATGCTGCTGAGATGCAGCATCCTTCAGCACATGTCTTGAGAGAAAACTGTCCAGAAAACTGTCCAGATCCCTGCTGGTGTAAGTCTCCAAGCCAGGGGCGCTACATCAAAGTACAATGGCCATGGATCTAGCCCAGAGTGCCCACACAGGGATTGCACCCTGGAGTGTCTGGTATCAGAAACAACTAAACTGAGAGAAATTCTGAGGCCAGAGAGACCAGATCCTCAGCTAATATAAATTATGGAATTATGCCAATTTACCCCAGCTGGGGATCTGATAACATTCAGTACTCCAAACTACATCCCAAAATCAGCCTCCAAAGGCTGGGTAGAATGCACCTTGCTGGGAGAAGAACCCAGGGGCTAGTGGTCCTCAAATGTTTCTTGCTTCTTATTTTTGGGGCTTTCCTATTTTTGTGCTTCTGTTTCATTGAGTAGCTGGAAGTGCCAAGGAGCCAGCTCCTGCCCTGGTTGCAGTGTCCCATCATAGTTACTGTGCACAGACCATGTGGGTAGGGGATGGTTCCCAGCACCAGAAGATGAGCGCTCTCATACACCTGGACCAGTGGGGCCCTGTGCTGAGATGGGAGATCCTGGGTTAGCAGGCCAGGGTAGGGTGGAGCCTGGAAAGGGACTGTGGAGAAGGGTAAGGGAAGCTCCAGAATGTCCCCAAAGCTGCCCCCCATAACTTTGGTACCGTCTCCAGCAACAGGGAGAGGGGGAGGGATCCTCAGTGGTTTGAGCATCGGCCTGCTAAACCCAGGGTTGTGAGGGGGCCATTTGGGGATTGGTCTTGCTTTGAGCAGGGGGTTGGACTCCATGATCTCTTGAGGTCCCTTCCAACCCTGATATTCTATGATTCAATGGGGAAGGGGCTTTCCATTGAGTCCAATGTGCTTTGGATCAGGTGCATCCCTCCCCTCCATAGTGTACCAAAGGACAGCATCTGCTGCTGGAAACGGTACCAAAGTTATGGGGGGGGGGAGCTTTGGGGACATTCTGGAGCTTCCCTTGCTCTTCTCCACATTCCCTTTCCAGGCTCCACCCTACCCTGGCCTGCTAACCCAGGATCTCCCTTCTCAGCACAGGGCCTCACTGGCCCAGGTGTATGAGAGCGCTCACCTCCTGGTGCTGGGAACCATCCCCCTACCCACATGGTCTGTGCACAGTAACTATGATGGCACACTGCAACCAGGGCAGGAGCTGGCTCCTTGGCACCTCCAGCTACTCAACGAAACATTGGCTCGGTTGGGCTTTACATGAAAGCCGGCCAGTGCACAATGATGAAGACAGGGGTCCAGTCCTGCCGTCCTTGACTCGGACCGGCCGTGCCCTGCACCCCTGACTGCCAGGCGCACAGAGCTCCTGACCCTGCATGGAAACATCTGCACCAGAGGGAGCGGGCCTTCCTGGAACAAATGGACACATTCCCGCGGCGGTGGCTTCCGCACCTAGGGCCAGTCGGTGTGTGGGGAAGAGCAGGGAACCGGCTGAGGCAGAGAGCGCAGCGCTGGAGCGGGCGCCCCGGGAACAGGCCATTCCCCGGGGCTGAGCAGCCTAAGAGCTGCCGCTGCCCGCCACGGGAATGAAGGAGCGTTTCCTTTCCCGCAAGGATAGCAGAGAAACGCAGACGCGGGTCTCTACCAGCCAGGCCCCCCCATTTATAACGCGGCCTGTGGGCTGGGGCTAAATCTCAGCGCAATTCCTGGAATAGTTTAATTCCTGCCCCCCACCCGGCAGAGAAGCGAATGGCCCCCACCCCAGCGGCCTCTGCCCCCTTCCCCTTGCACACCTCGGAGGAACAATTCGCTCGCCCGCCGCGCCTCTGGGACGTGCGTAACGGGGGTAGCTTTGTCCTGAACTCCGCTGTCTCGGACCTTCCCCGCGAAGTTCTAGCGCCCGGCCAAGTCGGCAGAGGCAGCGAAAAGAGATTCATGGGCCCATTTGTCTGTCAGTGGAGCTGGCAGCGCATAAAGGAGACCGTGCACGTGGCCAAACGCCCCGGGCAGTGGGACGAGAGGTGAGGCGCAATGGCCTCTCGGTGCCCACGAGGCTGTGTGTGAAAACCGCTCCCTGGCGCCAGGTGAGAGCCGGGGAGGCAGCAGAAAGACAGACACGCTTTCTTCCTACGCAACGAGAAGTGTCGCTCTGCGGGGAGCATTTTGCTGTCCCTGGCTCCCACCTTTTCGCCTTGGCGAGGGTTTGCGCTCAGCCGAGTTGTGTTCGATGGAGCGCTGGAGGAAATTGATACTTTCCGCCGACTAAAGGGGAATAAACGCCTCGAGCCAAATGCAGAAAAGTGTCGTTCTCGCTCGAGACAATCGTGTCACCTCCGCCCGTGTCTGTGCCTGGCATCCTCGGGTTGTTCCCTCTTCTCTACATGTGCGATTTGCGTTGACAAGGCGGGAGCGTTAGTGCGTGTGTCTGTGTGTGTGTGTGTGGGAGGGGGTGTATCTGTGTGTTTGACCGGCAGACGGCTGCAGTTTATGTGATGGGCTGTAGTTGCCGGGGTAACCCACCGGGAAAAGGGAGTTTGCTTGTTTTGCAACTGTTGTGGTGCTGAGCAGATCTGCCAGGCGCAAAGTACCCGAGGAGAGAGCCTGCTCTTGTGCTGGCACACGGGTTCTTCTCCTGCCTGAAAGTGTCCTCTCTGCAATTGGCAGACAGCGGGGCAGCAGAGCAAAGGCACGGGGCTGTGGAGAGAGGAAGGGACGCAGGAGCAGGAGAGTTAAATTCTCAGCCCCAGGAGAAGGTGCAGGGCAAGGAAGGGGCAAATGTTGGACTCCAATATTTAAAATCCCCGCGGGGCAGCAGAGAAAGGAGGGAAGGGAACAGACCCGGAAAGAGAGATGCAAATGGGCGTGTTCCGGGCTGCTTTTCTTTTTTCAACGACCCTACGAGTGGGGCAGCCCAGCTGCGTCCTGTGCCTTTAAGGGCTCCTCCTCTGAGCAGTGCCACCGGGGTGTGTGTAGGGGGGGAGCCCATCCCCTGCTGCAGCCTTTTCCGTGCTCCCGGGGAGATGGCACAGGCTCAAGAAGCCGCTCACACACCCTGTATGGAGCCGAAACTCCGAGCGCTGCGGGGAGTTTGCCCTTAAAAGCTGGCGCCCCGCGGAGCAAGAGCGGCGCGGAGACAGGGGCGCACGGAGAGGCGCGCACGGAGCTCCCCAGCGGAGATGGCTCCTTGTCCCGAGAGCAACGCCACCTCCTGGGGGGACCCAGCCACCAACTGCACGGGGGCCGGCAGCCTGAGCCAGCAGTGGGCCGTCGGGGCTGCCCTGAGCCTCATGGTGCTGGTGATCGCGGCCGGCAACCTGCTGGTGATCCTGGCCATCGCCAAGACGCCGCGCCTGCAGACCATGACCAACGTGTTCGTCACCTCGCTGGCCTGCGCCGACCTGATCATGGGCTTGCTGGTGGTGCCGCCGGGGGCCACCATCGTGCTGAGCGGCCACTGGCCCTACGGCACCACGGTGTGCGAGCTGTGGACCTCGCTGGACGTGCTGTGCGTCACGGCCAGCATCGAGACCCTGTGCGCCATCGCCGTGGACCGGTACTTGGCCATCACCTCGCCGCTGCAGTACGAGGCGCTGGTGACCAAGGGCCGGGCGCGGGCCGTGGTGTGCCTGGTCTGGGCCATCTCCGCCTTCGTCTCCTTCCTGCCCATCATGAACCACTGGTGGCGGGACGGGGCGGACAAGGAAGCGCTGCGCTGCTACCAGGACCCGCGCTGCTGCGACTTCGTCACCAACATGCCCTACGCCATCCTCTCCTCCATCATCTCCTTCTACGTGCCGCTGCTGGTCATGCTCTTCGTCTACGCGCGGGTCTTCGCCGTGGCCAGCCGGCAGATCAGCCTCATCGAGCGGGACAAGGTCCGCTTCCTCCAGGGGCCCCCCAGCCCGGGCGCCAAGGGCCCCCGCCGGAGGAGACCCTCCCGCCTCATGGCCATGAGGGAGCACAAGGCGCTCAAGACCCTGGGCATCATCATGGGCACCTTCACCCTCTGCTGGCTGCCCTTCTTCGTGGCCAACATCGTCAAGGTCTTCTACAGGTCCCTCATCCCCGGCCAGGTCTTCCTCTTCCTCAACTGGCTGGGCTACGTCAACTCCGCCTTCAACCCCATCATCTACTGCCGCAGCCCCGACTTCAGGAGCGCCCTCAAGAAGCTGCTCTGCTGCCCGCGGAGCGCGGACCGCCGGCTGCACGCTGTCTCCAGGGACCTCCGCCGGTGGCCCTGCGCCTTCGCTTCCCAGGAGGCCTCCCCTGCGGACAGCAAGCCGGTGGCGCAGGAGCAGCAGCCCGGGCAGGCGGAGGAGGAGGATGGGGGAACCAGCAGCAGCAGCAGTAGCCGCTCCAGTAGCAGGACTGAGAACAACTTCTCCTACCGCCAAAGCAATGGGCATGGCAATGCCCAGCGCCCCCTTAGGGAGGCCCAGCTGCAGGGCACCCAGATCACGCTGTGTCTGCAGCTGGAAGAGTAGGTATCAGAGCCTGCAAAGGGGGGAAGGTTAGAGCTGGGCCGGGGCGAGCCCCTGGCTTCGCAGGAGGTCAGTGCAAAGTACTGGGAGCTGATGCTTGGAGCAAGGAAGTGTGTGTGTGTGGTGAGGGGGGGCGGTTCAGACAGAACTGGCTCCACTCCTGGAAGAGTTTAAGCCAGGGGTAGTTGGTTATTTTTTTGTCAAGGTCCAAATTTCTTGGCCAAGGTATAGTCAAGGTCCAGACTGGAGAGAAAATAAAAAAACCCACAAAGATAATAAGTAAATAAAAAGATTTCTGTTCAAAAGCCTCTGATGGGTCCAGATTTGGCCTGTTGTCTGACCCCGGTGTAAGCAGTCACTCTGGCTGCAAAGCTGTGGTTGTAGAGGCTCTGCCACCCTTCCAGACCAGCGCAGTGTCACTGGCTGTTTTAAAGCAGGCTGAGATTTCCATTTCACACTGGGGATGCCTTTCCCTAGCTAATCCAAGTGTCTGCTGGGACAATGCAAACAGCAGGCTGTCCAGGAGATTGTTTATCCATTGGTGGAAAAGGGTGTTTTCCGCCAGCAACAGATGAGCTGGCAGAGATGCCTGGGCCAGCAACTGGTGCTGTTATAGTGACCTTGCTCTTTGAAAAGAGACACCTTGGGAAAACCATATCTAAATCCAGTTGGTCACTTCCAATTTTAATTTGGTATGGGAAATCCCTGATATTAGCTAATATCTGGAAGGGAATGAAGGCCAGATTTGTAAAGGTTTTAAAGGCAAATGGTACCTAGTGGGCTTTTCAAAAGTACCTGTCTTTAAAATTCCTGCATTTGATCTATATTTCCCTGCTTTCAGTTTGATTTGCTTAGTCGTTTTTTCAGTCTAATCTAATCTAATGTAGCCTAATTGTTTCAAGATTTTGAATGCCCCCCATTTTATCTTAAAATTAGAGTTTTTGGGAGATTGATCAGGTAAATAAAATGTCAGTGATAACAAAAAAAATCACATTTTTCTGTGTTTTTCCAACAAGCTTTACTAAAAGTGAAATAAGCTGTGTAAACACACAAAAATCAGAATTTTCCTTCAGAAAGAACAGAAGAAATTGGAGTTTGGTCACTTTTATACATAAATAACATCGAGTAACTTCTTGCAGAGAACAGGCACTTCAGTTGTATCTTTGCTCAGTTCTGGAGCTGTCGCTGGAATAAGCTTTTAGTTTCACTCTGTTTTTTCCAAAGCACCATGTTCTCTGGGGGTGCGCTGCCATTCACAGGCTAGCTATCCATTTCTGGTCAGTGACCTAAAAAACCACAGGTGCTTTAAAAGCATAAACTCATAGGGATTGAGACAATTAATAATTACTTTTATAATTTATTAATAACACTATTTATTTCCAGGACAAACCATGAAGTCCTGACTCAGTCCTAGAACTGGTTTAAAATGCTTCCATGGGATTTTCTGGAAAACTTTTACTGGGTTTGCAACATTTTGAAATTTCATCAAAATGTTTCAATTGTCAAATGTTTTCATGCAACTTTATAGACAGTCAACCTGCTCCCCACACATGCACACAACACTTGTCAATTATTATTTAATTGGAAAAAAATAGGTGGGAGGAGGGTTGTTGATCAACAATAGAACTTTCAATGGCATGTTTTGCCTGACTCAAAATTCAGGAAATGTTGATTACTCTGTTTAGTCCTTAGTGAAGCAGAACTTCAGTCAGCTGTAATAGGAGATCTCCTTGTGTATGGACTGACTGGGGAATTCAGGATTCTGTCTTGTGTTGGCAGTGCACCACCAGAGAACACAGTGCTTTGGGAAACACCCGAGAAATACAAGGCACCTGCTGGAAGACTTTGCAGTGTGAATCAGATAACTGAAATACAAGGGGCATCATTTCACGGGCACGAAGGCATAGAGGCACTGTGAATGAAGAGATGAGTGAAGCCATAATGCAGAGTCCTCACAGAAGAAGTGGGTTTTAAGGAGGGATTAATCCATTTCATACTCCCTGATTTATTTATCATAGAAGCAGTCAGTTTCATGTGTGGCGCATGTGAGTAAAGCAGAGAGACTGTAGCTGTGAAAGATTTAATAGGTGAAAGAAAGCTGAGTGCTTGTTAGTTTGAAGAAATGGTGTGTCTGTTTTGGAGCACAAATGTTCCCAAATGAAGCAGAGTTACTCTGAAGAACACATCACACCAGATACAATTTCTCAGGGTCTTCAAGACGGGGGTGAAATCTTGGTCTCATTAAAATCAGTGGCAAAACTCCCACTGGCTTCAGGATTCCATCTAGGCTCTTTTGCATCTTGAAGCAAATGACACCATGCATCATACTTGTTTGTCTGGCTATTCCCTTGATGTGGCCATTATAAATATGCGCAAGTAAATGACAGAAATTACCTGTAAAAGATCTGATTATTAATTTATTGTCTTTTTTTTTTTTTTTAAGATTTACCTGCAATGAAGCAAAAGCAGGTCCTTGAGTGTGCTTAAAAGGGAAGGAAAAAGAGAAGAATGTAAGTATAGATTTTTAATCACCCGGAAAATGTTGTGATATTCCAGCTATTAGCAGCGTCAAATTTTCAGAAGAGCTCAGAGCTAGATTTCCAAGTGCACCTGCACTCAATATCAGGTTTTCAGTAGAGCTCAGTACCAAACATACACCCAATGTGCTGAGCTTGTTCGAAAATCGGGTCATCAATTTAAGCTTTGTGAATGGAATTTAACATCTTTAAACATGATTTAGACAAGGAAGCCACAGCCCTGAATTTCCTTTTGAAGTTGCTTATCCTAGTGAGATATTCTAATCCATGGTCACCCCGTTACACTTTCATGTGGAATTATCACACCATTATCTAATAATGCTTAGTACATAAAGATAATAGAGAAAATAAGAAGGGATGGGCAAAGGCCTAGATCCTCAAAGGTATTTAGCTGCCTAACTTCACTGAAATCTGTGGAAGTTAGGAGCCTTAATACCTTTGAGGCTCTGGGCCAAAATTCTTTGGCATCCTTTGGGATGGGAGGCACTGTAGAAGTGTTTATTTCTGTAAGTCAGTTTGGATAAAACCAGCACCAGTGACTGGGGAATGTCTGGAGTTCACAGTTTGAGTTTGGATAATGTAAAAATATTCCCATGCTTCTTTCTCCAAATTGCCTGAGTGTGTAAAATGGGGCTTCTGAACAGACGTCCCCAGGAGAGTGCTGGGACCGCTCCTTGTATTCCTGGCTGGAAACTAGGAAAAAACCATCAGATCCAGGGCCGGCTCTACAGTTTTCGCTGCCCCAAGCAGGGCACCAAATTGCCACAGCGGTGGGGGCAGTCCGTGTGTCCTTAGGGCGGCAGGCCCGTTTCCGCGGCGGTGGCAGTTCCTTGGCAGCTTCTATGTTTAGCTGAAGCCGCTGTGGACAGCTAAATATAGAAGTTGCTGTCGAATTGCCGCCACGGAGGAAACGCATGTGCCACCCTAAGAGCACACGGACTGCCCCCGCTGTCCACGGCGGCAATTCGGCACGCTGCTGGGGGCAAAACAACAGGGACTGCCACCCCTTGAAGATTGCCGCCCCAAGCACCAGCTTGGAATGCTGGTGCCTGGAGCCAGCCCTGATCAGATCCAAACATTTCAGAACCTTGAAGATTCATCCAAATGTTACACTAATAGTTGAAGGTACAGAGGGCTTCTTATTTGATCATTATTGATTCCCTTAGCTCTCAGGAAAACCACCCCAAACATTTGCCCCAAAAGAGACCTGGAGGAGAAACTTTACTGAGACTTGAAGAAATTCTCTTCACTTTTTTGGTTGATTTGTTTGTGCTGCCCCCTGTGTCTCCTGGCATGTGTCTGGGCTGAGAGTAGAGATAGTGAAATGTCACCAGAATATAGAAAAGTATCTTGGTCCATTTGAAGTTGGAAAGTACCAGGAAGCTTTCGGGAAAAACCTGCTCCCATGAGATTTCCAGAATAGACGTGCAGAAACCAAGGTGCCAAGCCATTTGAGATTTGCCCATCCTATCTTAGCAGCAGCTACAAGCCAACAAGGCTCATTGGAAGTGCAGGTCCCCATTGTGTCAATACAGCTCTTCATGCTCCTGTGTAAGCTATGGATCCTGATCCAACAAAGCACTTAAGCACATGCTTAACTTTAAGTGTGTGAGTAGTCCCAGCGATTGCTATGTTATTATATATATTACTAACACACTTGAGTTACTATATTGTATATGCTTTTGCTTCCACATGATGCATTTATTTGAACTTCAGTGGGACTTAAGCTTGGGCTTAAAGTTAAGCATGTGTTTAAGAGCTTTGTTACGTCAGGCCTAGGATGCTGACACCTTGAGAGTGGTTTATATTATAAATCATTTTTGTTCAGAATTCATTCACTATTCTCCTTTCAAACTACAGTCAATTCTTTCTCTTTCTTTCTTCCAGGAATGTGTCAAAGCCCTCTACTGGGCTTTTGATCTTGGCTTGTGTGCCAGCTACTATCCACCTGAAAAAAAGGAATTAGACATGTAGATCCATAGTCTTTTTACTTTTGATGTTGACTCAGGTATTTTGAATGCACATACCTTAATTTCCTGCCTGTTTCTCCAGGCTTGGACATAACGTAGAGGAAACTGTGCCTTAAAGAAAAATGTTACATAGGGGAGGCATCTCTTAAAACAATTTTTCCTGTATGCATGGCAAAAGTGTAGGAGAGAGGTGGCCTTTTGCTGTCATTAGTTGTTTTCAGTAAGAACCCTTGACAAGTGTTGGAATTATACCAGGGTCCCAGTGGGCTAAGCCTAGATAGCTTACTATGACCTCAATATCTCTAGTGATGGCTAGCTAGAGTCAGGTCTAGAAACAGCCCCAGTGCCTCTTGTGATGTGAAGTTGGACTCAATATAAGAGACCTCCCTCTCCAGGGCTTGGCAGCTGAATTCCAGTACTGCTCAGGACACTAGAACTGACTGACCTAAATGTGAACAGTGTGTGTAATCTCCAAAGATGCTCCAAGGGAAGAAGGCATGAAGATGTTTCCTGTACAGATTGCAAGAGACATTACTACCTCAGAAGCAGTACTTCAGAATGCAGCTGGAGTTTGACTTTGGTAGCCAGACATGGATTCACATCGGATGTGGCACTGAAAGTGCTAGGGTTTTGATACACTGGGCCTGATTCTCCCCTGTGCTTTGTGCTGTCATTTACAACTATGCACAGTGGATGTAAAATGCTGCCAAAGAAGAATACACAGGTGTAAATGACTACACAAGGTGTAAGGCTGGGCAGAATTGGGCCCAGGACACTGAGGTAATGGACTGTGTGAACATTTATTGCCTAGAAGCATAAACTCGGTGCATCAAATGTGACTGAACTGTTGACGGAACTTTTATTTTCCTTTTCTGATCCAAATGTTGCTGAAGATGCGTGCACAGAACATGGCTGAACCCACTCACTGCAGGGGCCCAGGCAGAAGGGAAGAAAGGCCTCTCACAAACAAGAGACCTTTCCACAATCTTCTGTCCAATTTCAATCGCCGAATCGCTGCTAGTTTGGGCAGAGTCAGAGCTGGGCCTGGGGAAAAACATAGGGTGTGTCTACACTGCAATTACAAACCCACCGCTGGCCCAGGCCAGCTGACCTGACTCATGGGGTTTGGGCTTAGGGCTGTTTAATTGTGCAGGTGCAGACTGGAGCCCAGGCTTTAGGACCCTGCAAGGTGGGAGGGTCCCCGAACTAAGGCTGCAGCCGGAGCCTGAACGTCTACACCACAATTAAACCAGCCCCTTAACCCGAGTCAGCCAGCATGGGCCAGCCCGGAGTTTTTAATTGCTGTGTAGACAGACCTTTAAAGGCCCGAATGCTACAGTGTGAGCCTGCAGTAATACATTTAGCCAATAGTAATGCAAACAAGAGAAAACTAGAGGAGGGGACGTGGGAAGTCATTAAATATTTACCCCCAGCTCCTCAAAGGTACTTAGGCACCTAACTCCCATTAATTTCAATGGGAGTTGGGCACCTAAATATAGGATCTGTCCCTTAGTGTCAGGAGAAAATGAGTTCTGAATGGGTGGGGATCCTCTGGGCACAGGAAGGATGTGGACAAAAATGCTAATTCAAATATTTTAAACAATATTCTTATGTCACAAAGGAAACTGATTAGTAAATCGGATCGGCTGTAGATGGTTAAAAAACATCAACACTTTGCTACAACCAGTGCTGGAGGGGAGAACAGCGTGGTGTTAGCGTCAGGTTCGAAATGCCTGAACTTCCTAGAATGTCATGTATGACTCTTGCAAGGGAGCTCTAGCCCTGCGCCTGCCAAAGGGGATGCATAGAAATTCCATGGAGGTCTTTTTAGATGAACCCTTACAAGACAAGATTCTCTTTGGTCTGCCTGGGCATAAAACTTCCCTTGGCACTTTTTGTGAGAGTCAGAGGTTGGCTAAACTCCTCCACCTCCTCCATCTGTGCAGTGTGATATGTACCTGTTGGCTATAGCCCTCCACTCCAGAAGCAGCTGCATTTTAGCTGTGCTGTGTGTATATGGTTAGCAAAACGTTTTAGGATTCTCCAGGATGAAAGGTATTATTCTTGCTAGTACACACTCAGCAAGGGAGATATTAACGTGGACAGGAAACAACAGTCCAGATAATCTCTGGGCCCCTGAAACAAACCCACAATAAAGTGGTAACTACATTATGTTCTGTGCACCTGGGGCTGGACCCTGCCAGGCATGGAGCACCTGGGAGAGAGCACCTTGTAGGATTGGGCCAATAGGGCTCCTCATATTGCTCTTGGTTTCTGAGATGGGTCCTGCAATCTCTAAGGCTCAGATCCCCAAAGGGATTTAGTCACCTAACTTCTACTGAAACCAGTGGGAGTTAGGAGCCTAAATACCTTTGTAGAGCTGGGCCTAAGGGCCTTTCTTTAGAGGCTCTGTGTGCCTACAACTCCCAGCCAGTTGAGTGGGAGCTGCAGATACTCAGCACTTCTGAAAATCAGGGCACCAGGGCCTATTCCAGCTCCCATTGAGGCCACAGTGCAGGCCCTAAGGCAGAGAAGCTGAATCCTAGCTCTGTCTTCAGGCCCAAGCCCCAAATGGTGATTGCAGGTCTCCGTGAATAGCCGTACAGATACTAACCGTACTCCTGAATGTGAATCCAGTAGGACCTCAGAGTTACAAACTGACTGGCCAACCACACACCTCATTTGGAACTGGAAGTACACAGTCAGGGAGCAGCAGAGAGAAAAAAAGCAAATACAGTACAGCGCTGTGTTAAACGTAAACTCCTAAAAAAACAAAGCGAAAACAGCATTTTTCTTCATAGTAAAGTTTCAAAGCTGTATGAAGTCAATGTTCCGTTGCAAATTTTTGAAAGAAGAACCATAACGTTTTGGTCAGATACAAACGTTTCAGAGTTACAAACAACTTCCATTCCCGAGGTGTTCATAACTCTGAGGTTCTACTGTACATGCCAAAATCACAGTGCTGGAAGGTCTGCAGCTCCTTGAAGCAGTAGCAGGGTATGCATTTGGGGCCTGAGTCTGTCTTCGGCCATGGTATAACGCTGGAATCATGGAAAGGAGCCCCAGAGTGGCTAATTTACTCTCACTTGAAGGCTACTTTACGCCGCTGGAGTGGTGAAAAGTGGTCTTAGTGTAAATGAGAATCAAACCCTTGGACTCCATCCTGCATGAGAGCTACATAGACATTGTACACATTATCCGATGTAAATAACATTATGTACAAATGTGCCCTTGTATTTATGGGGGTGTGCGTATACCCTGCCAGCTTGTTATATCTTTCTCTGGGATGTTTTTGGTTGTAAATATGATGGTGATTGTCATTTTCCCCTCATGTGAAATACGCTTTCAAAAATTCCCAACAGTCACTTGTAAATAAATATACATACCTAAAAACATGTGAGTATCGAGGTGTTTCTTTTATACAGGAAGAACCATCTGCGGTTCTTCTCAGACCTGGCTTTGGAGCAGTCTACGCTTTGGGAACAACATAGCTCCAATGGTTAGATTCCACTGAAGTAGCACAATTTCTGTCTCCTACGGTGGTTTCGCTGATATCAGATATGAGACTCAACAGGTAAGCACAGAGGTGATTAGTATAGCTGTCCAGTGCAAGAGGACACAAGTGCTAGCCCTGGAAAAGGGAGATTTTCCAAGGCATAAAGGGCAGTTCGACACCCAACTCTCAGGGCTGGTTTACACTGGGGATTTACAGTGGCATAACTACATTGTTCTGAAGTGAGAATTCTTCTGTCAACCTAGCTACCACCTCTTGGGAAGGTGGAGTACCTACGCCAAGGGGAGAACCCCTCCAGTAGGTAGTGTCTACACTGAAGCATGACAACAGTGCTGCTGTAGCATTTCAAGTATAGACGAGCCCTCATCGGCTTTCATTGGGAACTGGGCACCTAACTCATTTATACCTTTGAAACCAGCTCCCCATTTTGCAGTAAAGGAGATGCTTTTTCCAGGAACTCTGTGTTATTCAATGTAATTCACCCTTCAGGGCAGGCAGCCCCTTTTGGCCCAGAGAGATTTCCATGAGCAGTGGTTACAACTCCAGGAGGCTCCGTAGTAAAGCAGTCTAGAGAGATCCATGCTTTCCACTAGAGAGCAGGATCCCTGGGCTCATGTAAAATCAACAGAGCTCTGTGCATGGATGTACTTCCAGGCCAGAGACCACCGTTTCCCATTAGGCTTTAAGATTTTGGCAAGTGCTTAAACTTGTGCTTGAGACCCCAGATTAATGCTTACTTTGCCTTCGTTAGCCAGGGTTGGTAGTGCAGACCCATAGAGCATGTATGATTGGCACAACTTAACAAACTGCCTGGCCGGGCCTGATATTCTGGGTTTGATATCAGAGTTTTCCTTCTCTTGGGACCTCAGATCAGCCCAAGCACAATAAACACTTTCGAGCGCTAAGAGAGAACAGGCAGTTATAACAATTTCCACAGCAACTGGAAGCAATGCCACAAACAAAAGATTATTTGAGACATCAGATTGGGGGAAAGCCTGAGGAGCAGATGTTGAATAGGCAGAAGAAACCTTGGCCAATATGCATGAAAGTGAGGTGATAAGCTCTCTCCTACTGCTGGGGCCAAGATGAAAGGAGACCCTTAAAAATGAAACTTGCCAAAAATCCTGCAGCCTCCAACAATCAAAGCATGCAGAGTTTGGAGTTACTGTGGGGTGAGCCTGCCCTGAAAAACAATGAGCTTGTTAGCAGTAAAAATCCTCTTGCCATACAAATGTTCATAGCAATTAATAAAAAAAAGGGGAGAGATGTCCACAGCAGAGATGGATAAGGGCCAGTTCATCAGGGAGGTTCTTTAGCATGCTGCTTCTAGCAGGTGTTCAGAAGGCATTAGCTGGACAACGTTTGTCATTCAAGACATTGTTGGTAGCTTCCCTGGGGCTGTATTTTGCCTGGTCTCCATCTCCACAAGGGGTAGGTCAAGTAGCAATCAGCTTAATCTGCAACAAGGAGATTGAGGTTAGAGTTTAGGAAAAATTTGCTAACTCCAAAGATAATGAAGTGCTGGAATCAGTTACTGAGGGTGGTTGTGGAATCCCCTCGTTGGAGGTTTTTAAGAACAGGTGAGACAGACACCTGTCAGGGATGGGCTAGGTATACTTGGTCGTGCCTCCATGAAAGGTAACCTCTTGAGGTTTGAGCCCTGTAGTAAAATGAGGCCCAGAAACAAACTTTTGTCAGAGGCCCAGTCTGAGGCCTAAAGCCTAAACCAAAGTACTTCCAGGCACTGCTAAGCAAAAGCTGGGCTGTGAGCCAGAGGCAGGCCTCACTCACAGAAGTTGGCAAGAAGAGGGCTGCTAGAAGCAGGTGCATCTTAAAGACCAGGTCAAAAGGACAGCATGATGGATAGATCTGTTTGAAACAACATGATCAAAGAAGAATACATCCCCCAATAAGTCAAAGGGCTGTACTTCAATATGTCAGTAGGGATGAGTAATCTGTCCTGTAGCTGTATAAAAGTAGGTCCTGGAGTGCGCATCTTTGTCCAGCCTAGGGGGCAGTGGAGTGTCCTGCCACTGACAGCTGTGTCTGTTGCCAGGGGGCACATATTCATAGTATGCCCTGTAGAGTCTATAGGAAACTATTACTGTGCTTCGTTTGACAATAAACCTGGCTTGGTTTCCTTTGTACCTTACTAGAGTCTGTGGTCTTCGGGTGTTCTCTTAGGGTTTGCTGTGTCAGCTATCTGTGCAGAACCGGGGCAGCACACAGAGGGAACACGCACGCAGCCGACTGTTATCATCACTGAACAAGAGCAGAGCACTACACTGGTAGCTACTGACAACAAGCCCTTCATTTTCATGATTCTTTAGTTAGTGTAGGCAGCTCAAAAGGAACATCTCCCCTTTTAAGAAAGCAATGCAGAGATTCCCAGCACCACCTACTGGCACAAGGGAAGAATGCCATCACACCAAACGTGGGAGTTTTAATAAGAACCAACTGGACTGATCTGTGAATTCTAATGTGGATAATGAGGGGTGTTTGTTTTTTTTAAATTGTCATTGTTTCTTGGCATATTTTATTTTTAATATTTTGTGAGTTTGAAATTGGCAAACAACAAATACAAAGAATTGGAACAACAGGTTCAATTTTATTTTTAGTTTTAAGTTCAAACATTCAGATTCACCTGTTTTTCCCCCTTTACTCAATTCAATGGATCTGCAGAGTTCCTGGGGTGTTATTAAGAATCACCTTTACTGACTCATTTAGAAACAGCTGCTAATAATTTATCCCCCAAACCTGATCATGAGCTTCAGAATGTAAGAAACCTCACCAGCTCTCTGTGGGCCTAATCCTCAACCAGTGTCCCTCGGTGTCACTCCAGTGAAACCAATGGAGTGATGTTGATTGACACCAGCTGAGGAGCTGAACCTATCACAACTGCAATAATAAAACTTCTTAGCAAGCCCCCAAGGATCAAAGCAATGCCTGTGAGTTTCTGGCATCAGAATGGGGAGGCTGAGAAAGCTCTTTAGAGACATAGGTGAAATCAATCACCCTACAATGTGTGTCGGTTCTGTTTATTATTTATTATAATAGAGATGTTCTAGCTGTTTTAGAAGCTGCTGCTACTGGGACCTGATCCAAAGCCCAAGAAAGTCAGTGGAAAGATTACTATGGACTTCAGTGGGGTTTGTATCGGGCCCCTGTGTCATTGCAAACATTTATGCATATGCTTAACTTTATGTACTCTGAGCAGTTCCATTTACTTCAGTGGAATGACTTGGCTGTGTGCAGCTAATCATGCGCATAAGCATTTGCAGGAGCCAGGCCTCAGTTTCTAATCAAAATACACATACTGGGAGGGGCTAGGGTATAGGGTGACCATATGTCCCGTTTTGGCTGGGATAGTCCCTTTTAAGCCCTGTCCCGGACATCCCAGCTCTTTTGGCAAAAGTGGGCATGTCTCCCATTTGCTCTTGCCAATTTGATCAGCTGGCAAAACCAAATGGGAGACATGCCCACTTTTGTCAAAAAGTGGTGTGTGGGGAGTGACAAGAGCGGGGGAGGCAGAGCTGGGGCAGGGGGCAGGCACACAGCAACAGCAGCCCCAGCCTTGTGGGGGAGGGGGGCCAGCTGGGCTCAGGGGAGCAACCCAGGCCAGCCCTGCATGGGGATGGGGGGCCCTTGGGGGAGGGCTTGAGCTAGCCCCACACAGTGTCCCATTTTTCTTTTGGGAAATATGGTCCCCCTACTGCCCTAAAGTCTCTGATTTTAATTGTTTGCTAGTTCTCAATCATCACCCTGATGTGGTGAGAATCTCCTCCTGCTGCACTAGAGTAAGGATTGCTGGTGAGCTACGTATGATGAATTTCACACTCAGACAGGTGCACTCACAGAGGGTATGTTTTTCATCTGCATTTCCTGTTGCTCTTCTGTTTGGAGAGCTCCCCATCTCACCTACCCTTCATTTGTAATTGGTGCAGGATAGCCCAGCTCTTTCCCCTCTTTAGTTTACAGCTTAAGAGGGGAGCTAATCTTGATTGTGAGCACATTGCTGGAGCAAACCTTTTACAAACTCAGGGTTTAGAGAATACTTTCCATCCTAATTCTGACTTAATGTCAGGGGATGAAATCCATGTGGTTATATGTGTCTGATATTCACAATTTGTCCTAGTTTTTCTCTTCCTTTAGTAGTTGAACTTCCAGCACCTGAACTGGGCTCCCCCACCTCCAGTCAGTTAGAGTAACTTGGATTCACTAGCTCTGGCTAGTGTCATGCTGGGAGGGTGTAAAGTGCAATGTAAGTGCTGAGCAGTATTCTAGAGGCTTCAGAAATGCTCATAGGTTGTGGGCAGTTCAAATGAGTCCATGTTAAGAGAGTGAACACAACCTGCTCTGTTAAATCTGTTGCCTTTAGTTCCCCTGAAGATCTCCATTACCAGTCTGGCCTGTGAAAGGGAGGAGTTGTTCTCTTCAGTGTCCTTACTTTTCAGATCTCCCTGCTTAATACAGGTTTGTAAAATCATGACGAAAACTTTACTAGCCCAGGCAGAGCAAACTACTTGTTCATCCTGACCAAGGTGATTGGGGTGGGGAGCGGGAGGGGATTATATTATTAGAAAAATATAAAATGGCAAGAATAGTGTCTCAAGCTGAATCTTGCTTACAGAAGCATAAGCAAACTACTTTTAAAAAACATTCTAATATAAAAAAAATCTCTGCTACTCACTGGCTCTGTAATTTCAGTGCAATACAGTAAACTCAAAGAGGTTCAGTTGCTTATTTTTCTTCTTGCTTTCCTTCCTGCTCTTGGTTTGGTAACAAAAAGATGCATGTTTATTCCTGTAGGATCTGTTTGTTGCCCAGGTGGAGTCAGTTCTTGAGCAGAATGAGTTCATCTCTCCTGCTCTCTAGGCCGCGTTCTGAAGAAGAGAAACCCATTGCTGTCTTGTGGGGTAAGGAGACAACTGCTGAGGGGTGAACAAGATAACATGTTCCCTGGGTTCACAAAGCCATTTGTGTGGCTGGTATCTGCTAGCAAAAGGGAGGAGGGGTTGATGGACAGCAGGGTTCCTTGTGAAAGGCTTGCAGAAATACTGCTACAGGATGATATAATAAAAGGGATGGGTGTGAATTTTCCCCACCGTAAGGGCAGTGGATAATTTCCATATAATGGCATAGACTGCATTTCCCTCTTCTAAGCCGGGCCTGGGTCCTACCATGCCGCTTTGTGATCAGAGTGTGACATGCCTTCCCCGCTAGCCTCTGAGCAAACTACCCATCTATGCTGAAGAGAGCACCAGCCCCTGTGATTAGGCGTGAGCAGTGCATGTGCAGTCATGCTACCAATATAAGTCATTCTCTCCCTCTCCCCCCCCCCCCCACCCCATCGCATTTCCTTTCTTCAAGTCTCCAAGCAGTGTGCTGTATTGGCTTGGTGTCTCTTGTTGACTTACTGTCTAAGTACGTGCTTAGCTGCTCCTTGAACTGTACTGGCCTCCTGAGGATTCAGTTTTAGCCCTGCCTCTAACTGCTGTACAGTGCTTCTGGCATCCGGAGCACTTAGCTTCCTAGGATCAGTGCTGCTAATTTCATTCCAGCTTCTTAAATCCAGCCTTAAATCCTACTTGTTTTCTTTGGCTTCGGCTGAATGAAATGAGGAAAACCAAAGTACTGGATGCATGGTGTCCTCATTAAGCTCTTGACTGGTGTTTCTATGTATGACGATCCATTAGGATTGCAACTGCTAGGGAGCGGAATACAAAGAGCTACTGAATATTTCCAATACCCCAGCTTCTATTTTGCAAGTTGGGGTATTGGGAGTACAGCCCCATAAGGAGTCAATAACCTTTCACAGCAGAGTTAGAGGCGAACCTCATGCCACACAACAAAATATCTGCTGATAGGCTCCAGTCCAGCCAAACCATTGTGCTGGATGCAGGGGTTATTGGGTGGATTTCTCTGGTCTGTGTTCTGCAGGAGGTCAGGTTAGATGATCACAATGGTTCCTTCTGGCCTTAAAGTTTCTGCCCATGGGAAATGCCTGTGTATGTCTCCAACCCCTCCAAAGAGGGGTTTCTTTGCTCTAGAATTTCCATTGGCAGCTGCAATTTTTCTTCTTGCATCTTGCAGGGTTTGTTTGGGGCAGTAATGCCCCCACAAATCCAGCTGTGTTTTTTCCCATAGGCTGCGAGCTGAACACGAGCACCAGGAGGTGCGTGGTGATGGAAGAAGACGACTTCTTGGAACACCTGGTCTTATTGAAAACAGTAAGCAACGTAACTTGTTGGGGATCCCTCTGACAGATAGGGCTTGTCTGCACACCAACTTGCACCAGTTTGGTTAAATCAATTTACTTAAACTGGTGCAACCCCCTGAGTGGATGCTCTAATTTCAGATTGAGGGGTTTATTTTGGTTTAATTTAAGCCTGTTCCAAGCCAATTTAGATAAACTAAGAAGTCGCTCTCATACTGAGATTGGAGAGGCCACCTGGGGGTTGGCTGCATCAGTTTAATGACATTGGTTGAAATTCCTACCTTGGGTTAAACTGGTGCACTCTCCCATGTAGACGAGGCTTTAGGGTGGGGAGGGGGAGCTCTGCTGACCTCTCAAGCATTCATGGCCTTGACCCCAAGTCCAGCAAAGGTGTCATGCTCTGAAAGGTGTCATCCCTTTCCTGGGTCTCTTCAGGTCAGGGTGAAAGTACCCTGGGGAGGTAGCAATCCTGGGGGAGACGTGCTCCCACTGCCCAGGCTGAAGAGAGGGTGTCAGTCCCCAGGACTGTTGATCTGGCATCTTTAATCAGCCCCCAAATCCCAAGCAAATGTTTAAATAACTTGAAACACTGCCTGGGTGTGGCATGTTGGAGGGGGACTGGCTCAGTGAATGTGGGGGTCGGTGCAGCCTTTTGCCAGTTGGCAGATGGGGGATGGCACTGACTCTGCTCAGAGCACACTGAAGCTGGCAGGGAGGCAGGCTCTCTGCATGGGGATTAGTCCACAGCAAACCCAGCTCATAAGGATCTGTTTTGTTCCACCGCTGCAGATCTGTCTCAGTGCAGAGGCCAAGGACGAACCGCACGTGGTGGCAGTAGCTTCAAAAAACACCTACGGTGACAACAGGCCAGTGCCCATCGCTTCACTGAGGCTCTCTGTCCTACCCATGGTAACTCCCCAGGGAAACCTGCTGCATGAAACCAAGAGATTGACAAGGCAACCCCAGAACAGTCTCTGCTCAGCAAGCAACTAATCTGGGGGAATTAGTGTGTGGGATGAACGAGCGGGTTGTTTCTCTCTCCATTGCCTGGCATAGCGTTCCACTGTACACGTTATGGCCCATCCAACCTCAGACAAAATGTTAACAACCCAGCTATAGTGATTGAGAGCCAGTGGGGCCTGGTGGTTAGCACTCAGGCTAGGAGCATCTCAGCTCTAGCGGTGATTCTCTGTAGCCCTGGTCAAGTCACAGTCCACATTTGGGACTGAGCATCCTACGGGAGCTGCCACCTCTGAAAGTCAGGCTCTGAGCAAGCTTTCCCCATGTGTAAAGCAAAGAAGTTACTTGTCCCACAAAGTTGCTGTGCAGGTTAATTTGTGAATGTTCCTCTCCCATTTTGCAGACCAACATGCATGGTAGAGACAATTTCTGATCTGTTATGCAGGAGGTCAGACCAGAGGCTCACAAATAGTCTCTTCTGGCCTCAGGATTTAAAACCGCCCAGAGAGTAGAAAGAGAGAAGTCCAGAGACAAATCAAAGCTTAAAATTAAGAAGTGCATCCCTGTAAATAGGACATAGCCAGATCTGGACTAGAAACATCTGTTTTAGTTTTACTCATGGACACAAAGGCAACGCTGGCCCTGATATAACAAAGGCCTGGGCTAGCATTCAGAGAAAGTAACTCTGCTCTTCTTTGGGACTATCTCCCATCCCCTTGTCCTGCTTCGCTTCTCTGGTCAGTCGCTGAAATCGGATGTATTGTAGTTGGCTGGCTGGGTTGTATTTGTAAATTGCTAGAGATTTTCCCAGCCCATGATGGGAGTAAGGAGCTATAGACATTTTGCTGTCTAACGAGACCCAAGTTACTAAGCAGATGCTTGGAACTAAGCACAAAGTTCAGTGAAAGGTAATTTTGTCTTTGGAATTAAAACATCTCTGTGCAATAATTTACTTGATTGTTTAGGAACCACTCGAATACACACCTGCTACAAGCTGCCACCCATGGACCGGAGTCCTTATGCTAATGAGATGCACTGGAATTCAGAGAACACCTGGCCAGGAGAAAAAGCAGGCCTGCAATCCCACGTCTTCCTGCCCTGCTCCCCATATCTGCCCGTGATGAGTCAAATACGTGTAACTTATCTGTCTTCATATGAAGACAAAAATTAACACATCGACTAACTCAGCCAGGAAAACAAACTCTGAGCCTGATCCAGTCACCTGGCAGTATCTGCAGGGTTCTGAAAGCGTAGTCTCTGTGCTGTGCATTTTTAGTGACTTGTCTGTGGCATCAGTGCATCATCCGCACCTAACGTACTGTGTTTGTGTGTGAGTGGGGAGGGGGAGGGTCTGCCTCCAAACTTTGCCCTCGGTTACACCTGTGCAACCCCACTGATGTCAGTGCAGCTGTGGGTGTAACTGAGGGCAGAGCCTGGCTTGAGCATCTGCAGGTGCTTCTTAAAGAATGTGTACTGAGCGAGGGGGTAGAGGGTGTCCATGCAAAGTCCATCTGCTCTGGAATGCCCCCACCACTTGGCTTTGCTTCCACTCACAGGGAGGCTGTATGCTTCAAGTGTCGCTCTCTAGCCAGATTCTTTCTTCTCAATATTTCAGTGATTCTGGATTTTTTTAAATTGTTTGGTTTCAGATCAGTCTTGATGGCTTTGAATTTATCCCTCCTGTTGCCTTTGAATTAAAGTCTGGGACTGGGCCAGTTTATCTCAATGGACAACATCTAATCTGTGAGTAAAACTGGTCCTCTGGTGTCTGTAATGAACTGAAGTGACAGCACTGCTTAAATGGAGGGAGAGTTTGTTTGCGGAGTCAAATCACAGCACTGGGAGCCAGGCCTCCTGGAATCTAGTCTCACCTCTGAGACTGACTTGGTCTGTGGTCTTGGGCAAGTCACTATGTCTCCCTGAGCTTCGTAATCTGCGACACAGAGAAAAGAATGGCCTAGCAGAGGTGTTGCGACTTGATCTGTTCATCTTTGTGAAGTGCTCTGGAGGTACCATGAAAGGGAAATGATCCATGAAAGTCTGAAGCTCTCCCCACTCTTCCACTGCTATCCTCTTTCATTGGCTGTAGCTTCCCCTTTTCCTCTTCCTCCACTGTCCATCTTCCTGGCACAGAATTCTCAGTGTGATTCTCTATGGGGGGTACACAAGGTATTGCTTGAGCTGCAAATGTTGCAACCAAACCTAAGGTCTCCTTGTCTGCATAATAGGGGATCGGCTACATTCACCCGCTTTTTCTGAATGACCTGAAGTACTTTAGCGTGCTGTGCATGGGAGAAGCCAAAAAAAACCGGACATTGGTGGTGGAGGTTTTTGTTGCCTGTAACCTTGTAATTCTCCCTTCTTTCCAGTGGAAGATGATGCAGAATACGAAGCCAGAGGAGGATGGCTAGCAGAGGAGTCATTATCTTCAGCTGTTGTGGAAGAAAATACAGTAACAAAATTTAATTCTAGCCAATTTGTATTTGGTGTAAATAAGAGGGAAAAAATTAACCATCTCCCAGCTTTTCAAAGTAGTTGTAACCTCTTTCCAAGAACTTGCTGTTTGTTCTCATTCCAATCCGCGACACTCTGATCAACACTTTTTTTTTCTTTCTTTTTCTTTTTTCATGCAATAACACTAAGGAGAAGCTATAAATCTCTTGGATTCCATGGACAAGTAATCAAAATGACAGACTTCTGCTCCAGCAACAGCTTCTAACGTTGGGCAATATGTTGCTTTTAGATGGCTAACCTCTTTGATCTCTTTCCTGTTTGGTTGCATGCTGTTAGGTCTCTGAAATGTTTGCTCCAAGCGTAATGGTCCAGTCAAGCCTCTCTCCAGTGTGTTAACGCCTTTCTACTACGGCAGCAATAGATCCATGGGTCAGGATGTGCCAGTGATTCATGGAAATCTAAGACTGGGGAAGGGCCAACTAGGTTCCATCTAATACAGGATTATTCCTATAACAGCTTCTCATGCTGTGTCCAGTCCACTTCTTAACTATCCCAAATGACTGGACGTCCAGCACTGGGCTTAGGAGAGATCTCATTGTGGGGGGGACGCTCTGCATTTCCCCTTGCCTCCTAGTTGTGCCCCTTTGTACACTCTAAACAACGGGCCATGGCTAGTCACTCCACTGGAACGGCTCGCCATTTTGGAATGCTCCAGCTACTTTGTCCTACCAGCTGCTGGCTTCCTTTGGGTGCTGATTGGAAAAGTCAGGCATGGCTCTTCTAACATTCCAAAGTTCCCATTTATTCCTCAAAATAAGCGGCTGTCTTTCCAAAAGGACTCAGCAAAGCGGGTGTGCATTGGGTGCTGAGCTCCTCCTGAGAATCTGTCCCTTCAATCAGGGGCAGGTTCTAGAGGAGGTGTTAAATGGTTAGGGCGGGGCAAAGAGCCCGGCATGACGGGAGGCACTCATGCATTGGTCTGGGCAGGCACTCAACCCAACAGTCCTCTTCTAGCTCTCCCATTTTGAGGGGCATACGGCTGGAGGCCTGGATGCATCAGTGTCCTTCGCCTGCCTTGCTTCTGAGCTGGCTCGTGTGCCATGGGCTTGCTGAAGAGCAAGTTCTCCTTAATGCTCTGCTTTCCTCCCAGGACAGGTCTGCTGAAGCTGTCCAGCCCCGTGCTGCAGTGGGTGTGGAGTGTACCAGCAGGACTCTGCCCCTGGAAAACTTCAGACTCTAAGCCAGGCTGAACCGCCCTGGCATGGTTTAACTCTGCTGTGGTAAAACTGCTGCATCGCCTCACCTCCAGTGGCCTCTTCTTTCCCTTATTAAACTTCCTTTGTTCCCCAAATGGCTCTGTTCTGGAATGTGTCCCACTGTGCTACCACCCAGCAACCTTTGCCTGGACCTTCCCTTAGTCAGCAGGGAGGAGACTGCACCCTTCCAAGACCCAGTGAGGAGGATGGGATCTGCAAGGCTCTAGGTCGGGTTGGGATGGGGTAGAATCCTCTCAAAACTGCAAGAACTTCATACAGCATCTCTGCTAGGGGAGCAGGAGGAGCTGGGTCCAGCAGGGAAGAAAGTTTCTTGCTTCCCCCGGTCATATGTTGAAAGGAAACCCTGATGCTCTGTCATCACCCCCTCTCCCTTCTGTTCCAGGGGCACTCAGCAGCACTCCTGCTTTACATGCCTTTCTTCATGGCCAGGCCCAATTTACAGTGATACCACAGTCACTGTGACTTAAATGCACCATCAATACTTCAGCTGCCTAATGACGCTCCTTTGAACTTGTGCTTTCTTTAATATCTGCTTCCCTGTTCAGAATAGTCCAGAGGCCAGTGGATGGGACACACACTTGAAAGGTGACAGAGCCCATTCAAATCCCTTCTCCCTCATAGGAGAATGAGGGACTTGAACTGGGGGTCTCCCATAGCCTGGTGGATAGGGGACTCACCCATACTAACAGTTATAGGGAGCTGTGCCTCCTCCCTCCCCTGCCTGTTTCGTCTGAACTTGTCTGAGGGCCCCGATCCGGTAGGTGGCCTCTAAGCTTGCCTGCTGGATTGGGCCCCTGCATGCCACGCAGGCAGACAAATACCCATTTTCCTGGCTTGTGACTCGCTTTAGGGCTGGGGTGGGAGGCAGGAGTCTGGCACCTAGCAGGCTGCAGCGGCACATATGCCCAAAGGGAAAAATGTAGGTGCTGCGTGAGTTGAAGCAGCAGCCGAGCAGCTCGGTGGATCACAGAGGTACCTAACACTGGGACTTCGGTGGCAGGATCGCACCCGGAACGCTCACCGGGCAGCTGTTTCCTGGGCAACTCCTGTGCCAACATTCCATTGCCTAGCAGAGCCTGGGGATCTCCTGGGGGCAGCTGAGAGGCCCTTTGGGTGCAAGCGAAAGATCAGAGTGAACCCTGCAGGGTCCTCCTGCCTATGCTGGGCTATGGCTGCTCTCTCTCTCTTCCTCGACGTCCCGCTCACCAGGGAAGTGAATTGGCTCCTGGATGCCTACCGGGAGGATCCATCCCCTGACAAGGTGTACCTTGACCACAGGGGTAGGTCCCACACACTCTGGGCTGCACTCTTTTCCTCACCAGGGACAGGATGTTGACTGACTGCAGGGGAGCCTAAAACGTGGGTCTGTGGTCAACATTCACAGCTCCAGGCCTCTTCCAAGGGCATTGTAAATTCCAGCTCAAGGAGCAGGGGCGGCTCTAGGTATTTTGCTGCCCCAAGCACGGCAGGCAGGCTGCCTTCGGCGGCTTACCTGTGGGAGGTTCCCGGTCCTGCAGATGCGGCGGCAGCCTGCGGGAGGTCCGCCAAAGCCCCGGGACCAGCGGATCCGCCGCAGGCATGCCGCTGAAGGCAACCTGCCTGCCGCCCTTGCGGCGACCAGCAGAGCGCCCCTCATGGCTTGCCGCCCTAAACACGCGCTTGGCATGCTGGTGTCTGGTGCTACCCCTGTCAAGGAGGCATAACCATGCTAGCTATGATCAAGTTGCTGTGCACAGCAGTGTGACCCGCGGCAGGGGTGAGCTGCCCCTCATCTCATGCTTGGGCCAACTAGCCCCTCATGCTGCTGTGGCCACGTTCTTTTTTTTAACACGTTAGCTTGAGAGCTAGGAATTACACCCCCAGCTCGCAGTGTAGACGGACCCTGAGTAAGAGCTCCAGGCCCAGCCCCTTAGAGCTGGAAATAAATCCCGTCTGGGTTTGTCTTCTCTTTGCTGGAGCTGGATCACATTTGCTCACTTTACCAAACAAAAGGGGTGAAAACCTGGTTCTGTTGAAATCAGTGGGAGTTTTGCTGTTGACTTTAAGGGGGTTCAGAATTTCGTGTGTGGTATGTTAACAACCAAGGTGACAAACCTTCCCAGGGGGTGTCACCCTTCTCACCATCACCAGACAGAATGACAGTAAAGAGGAGTCATGAAGTGAAATAGATCCCATCTCATGCTCAGCACAGCAGTACAGAGTGAAGGCAGCAGTGATGAAGCAAAGGTACAGAGGGGGCAGAGAGGCAATGTAGGAAGGTGACTTCTTGTACAGCTCCTTGTCTGACTCCGGTCAGGCTGTAAGCAGGGGCGGCTCCAGGCCCCAGCACGCCAAGCGTGTGCTTGGGGCGGCATGCCGCAGGGGGTGCTCTACTGGTCGCCGGGAGGGCGGCAGGCGGCTTCGGTGGAGTCGTGGGACCAGTGGACCCTCTGCAGGCACGCCTGCGGGAGGTCCACCAAAGCCACGGGACCAGTGGACCTTCCGCTGGCACGCCTGCGGGAGGTCCACCGGAGCCGCGGGACTGGCAACCGGCAGAGCGCCCCCCGCGGCATGCTGCCGTGCCTGGGGCGGCAAAATGTCTAGAGCCTCCTGTCTGTAAGGATTGCAAATGTCTCTGGCAGGTAGAGTGGTCACAGCTGGTTTCCTCCTGTTAAAGAAAAAGCCCCCTTAAAAATGCAATGAAATAAGAGTTATTGCTTGTAGAGCTGTGGAGTCCTGCAAGTGAGGAGCCACCAGGCACCTGCTGCTGGTCATGTCTTCTGCTGTGGGTACCTTGTCCTGCTGTCTCTGCAGCCACTGCCGGTTGGACACTAGTGCAATCAGGCATTAGCCATGGGTGCCTGAGCACACAAAGCATGGTACCTGCAGGTTGGGGGTTGAGGTTCCCTAGTACATCTCTGGGGAAAAAGAGAAGCTGGAACCACTGCTGTTTGGGTACCTTCTCGGGGGCTATGCAAAGGCCACGAGTCTCCAGCGCTGCAGACATGCACCTCCCAGCAGCAGTCGTGTCGCACAGAATTTTACTTAAAGGAAAGGATTTCTTAAAAAAGAAATGACAGTGTGTGTCTGGGACAAAGGTGACACCATGGGTGCTGAGGTCAGGGAGCTGGGGTGTAGCACAGGTGATATGGACCCTTGTATCCCTAGGTAGGTCACCAGCAGTTTGACCCAGGGCTTTTTGTGCCACACCGTCCTCGGTAACTGGCAGTAGCAGCAGGAGGCTGTTCTCCTCCCAGGGCCTGGCCATTAGAAGGGATGGTGATGCACATGTCACCCGTGGACAGCTTGGCCCGCTCTTTCTTCTTGCAGACTGCCAGACTGAAATGGGCAAAGCGTGGGTCTGCCCAACCGTGAGACAGACCCTGCTGCAGATCGCCAACGACCCAACCCTGGACCATGAGTACCTCCCAGTGCTGGGGTTCCCCGAGTTCACCAGGGCAGCTACCGAGCTGGCGCTTGGCAGGGAGAGCTGTGCTGTGATTGAGAACAGGGTATGGACTCTGCAAGCTGCTGCTGGATGCTGAAATCTTTGAGTTTGGAAAGAGAAACCACACAGCTCTCTCCTACCCTCGACAGGCAGGCAAATCCCATGGGGCCCCATTACACTTCCTGAGCCCCTGCTCAGTGCTTCCTATGGTAACTTATGGCTACTTCAAGCCTTTAGAAACCAGCCTGCCCCATCTATCCCGGTCCCCTCTCTGTTAGGGCCAGTCCACACACAGCTTTTGTACCACTCTAATTCTCAGCGAGTAACCAATACGGTTACAGCCCTACAGCTCCCTAGACTGGGTGCAGTTATACTGTGCAATGGCAGATCTGGCTGAAGCTACCATAGAGCATGGCAACAAATCTGCTGGTGAGCATTGCCTGTTCCCACTACTAGCGGCATACCTGTGCCTCAGACACCAGCCCCAGTAACCCAGATTTATTTCAGCATGAGCTTTCATGAGCTACATGCTGAAATAAATTTGTTAGTCTCTAAGGTGCCACAAGTACTCCTGTTCTTTTTGCGGATACAGACTAACACAGCTGCTACTCAGTAACCCAGATGCGACCCTTTAATACAACTGCTGGTTTCCTGATTCCTAAGCCCTCTGTCTAGCCAATAGCTAAGTTGCCTCCAGGAAAATAGCCACTGAGCTATCATGTCCAGGTGGCTTTCCATGGACTTTAAAGACCCCAGGGCATTTTTTGTAAGACCTGGGGAGCGGGGAGTGCCAGAGTGCAGTTGGACAGAATGTTCACTTTCTAACTGTGGTCTACATAGCTATCATCCTTGAAGGCTGGCCTTCTGGTAATGATGCTGGCCTGGCCCTCCAGAGATCTGGGTTTGATTCCCAGCTCTGATCCAGATTACCTGAGAAGAGTTATTGCATCATTCAGTGCCTTAGTTCTCCGTCTGTAAAATGGGCCGGTAATCCTGCTCTATCTGTGTAGACTGTAAGCTCTGCAGAGGCAGGTCTGTCTCTTGCACCTAGCACTATGGGGCTCTCAGGCACTACCAGACTGACCTTGCTAAGGAAAAGGTCTCTGTGTTTCAATGGTGTGTAAAAATGATTATTCTGAGTTATCTACAGTTTTAAAAACACCTCTCCTAGACTCTAGGCCCATTGACACAATTCGAAAACCACACAGATTCCTACAAAATCAGTTCTGATTGGAAAATCTCACTCCAATGGAGAGGAAAAATAACACTGAAAATCATGGCAATTTTTGTGAAACTATTTCCCCCGCTCCTTTCTGCTGTCTGCCTCCTTTGTGAAGGGGCCTCGGGGTGAGAGATGCTCTAAGGACAGAAGCTGCCAGCCAGGGTAGGGCTTTTCTGTCTAGTTTGGCTTCCTGGTGGAGGATGTACATTGTCCCTGACGAATTGCAGAAACAGGGTTCAGTGTACCGTGTGAGGTGGAGGTAGTGTCCAGAGTAGGCTAGTTTGAATGCGGGGGCCCATGTACGAAGGGATATTCTTCCAAGCCCTGCGCAGCACTGCATCCTCTCAGGTGCTGTCATTATAGCTCGTCTCTTGCAGGTATTTCCAGCAATGCCTTGTTCTGAGGGGACCATGTTCTAGTTTACTAGAGATGCAGCAGCCCTGAGACATTGGTCTGGCAGCTGATGTTAAAGCTGATGCTCTCGTGTCTCCATGTAAGTCAGGCAGGTGGCGTTCACACAGTAGGAGGGACGGGAGCTGTTCGAATTGGAGCCGAATTCCTCTGGCGCTGGTACAACACAAGTAGTCCGAGTCCCATAGCCGTTTATATTGCCTTCCCGCAGTGGGGTAAGTGATGTGTGCTTGAGCACTGGTTTCAGTATTGCTCTATATGTGATACAGGGAGGCGGCAGCACCTTGCATGGGAAAGGCCAGTTCGGTAACAGGGTGAGCACAGGGTGGTCGTGTGACAAAGGAAAACCAAAAGGCGTTTAACTGTGCAACAGCAGCTCAGAAATGCAACAGAACTCTCAACGTGTCTAACGACCAGGTGCAGCGCGGGCAGCTTCATGCCTCTCTGCTGAGCCTGCTGGTGGGTTAGTCATGGTTTGTAACCCCCGAGATGCGGGGTGTAGCTCGGACAATCCCCACGGGGCATTGCTCTCCCAGCTGTTTTAAGCCTGGGAGCGGGTGATATTTTGGTGTGTACAGGAATCCTGCTCAGCATTAGGAATTTGGCTGGGATCCCTCTGCTTTTCCTACAGCTATTGCTTTTCTCCACCTTGCTCACCAGCTGTTTGAATGAAGCCCCTGGGGGCGTTAGCTCTTCACATGAGAACGACACTATGAAGAAATCACAGGGGCACCGCTGTGTCCTGGGTAACAGCTTCTAATTCTTGGAGTTCAGTGAGCACCATGAGAGAGCTCATCAACTATTCCCAGGGCTAGTACCCAATTCCTGTCCACTACCCCCCTGCTCACCTGCACGGTTTATGTCCCCGCAGACAGTCTCCGGTGTATATTCCAAGATGCCGGCTTTACAGAGATCCGGCCCTACCATTACTGGGACACCGTGAGGCTGGCTGTAGCCATAGAAGAATTCCTGGAGGTGCTGGAGGTATGGAGCTGGCTGGAGCTTTGCCAGGTGCCTCTTGTCCTAAACCCAAGTCTATTCATGTCTCGCAGCTGCTTGGTGGCTGCCCAGCCGGACTGCTAACAGTGGGCAGCCCGTGCTGGCAGCTCAGGCGCTCTCTTGCTTTCAGAGTGCCCCGGACTGCTCCATAGTTGTGCTGCATGCTCCTGAGGAAACCGGCCTGACTCCCAAGCAGTGGGAAGAAGTTGCCAGGGTCATGGGGGTAAGTCTGAGAGCAGAGGCATTTCTCCAGCTCCTGTTGCCGCTGGCCCTGCCTGCCACGCTGGACAGAGTCTCACTGTGTGTTCCGTTCCCCGCTGTGTCCCCAGAGGAAGCGCCTCTTCCCCTTCTTTGATGTCCCGGCTCAGGGGCTGGCCTCCGGAGACCTGGACAGAGACGCCTGGGCTCTGCGACACTTTGTGGCCCAAGGGTTTGAGCTCTTCTGTGCCCAGTCCTTTTCGAAAACCTTCGGCTTATACGGTGAGTCCCTGGGCTCACCGCCTCATGCGCAGAGGGTCCGGGGGAGAGCTGGGAGGGGAGGCGGAGGGGAAACCTTGACTTTCTGAAGCAGGGTGTTTAATTTGGGCGGCTTCTCCCCTCCACTCTCCTTGTGTGGCCTCAGGCACCTGCTAAGAGCTCTCTGAGGCCGGGGCTCAGGAACACAGGATGGTCCCGGTGGGCTCGTGTCTCCTGTCCCTCAGGGTGACGCCAGCAAGGTCCCCCATGAGACAAGGACCAGCCTCATTTGGTTCGAAGGGTGCGGCTACAACGCAGCTGGGAGGGTGGACGGCAGCGGATGGCAACGTACCCTGGCCGGCTGCACAAGCCAGTGCACCCCCGAATGGGTCAGGGTGGGCCAGTGCAGCCCAGGCGGCAGCGTGCTCCCTGTAGCTGGAATACACCTAGCCCCGGTAGGTGGGTACCTGCCCTAAGGCAATGCCGGACCCCCGAGCAGGCATTAGGTGTTGCTGCAGGCAGTGGAAAGGACACCTGGAGACTGCATGGAACAAAACTGAATGAACTGGATCCCTCCCCACTGCAGGGGTGGTGGGGATGGGAAGGGCAAAGCCTGGGGTAGGGCTGGCTCTGGGGACAGAGAGGGGCCCTTTGCATGTAGGGCGGCGTCTGTCCGTCCTGCCATGCTGCTCTTGTCGCCTGGGCAGATGAGCGGGTGGGGAACCTGATTGTGGTGGCGAGGGACAACGAGACGCTGGTGGGAATCCGCTCCCAGCTGCAGAAGCAAGTGATGGGGACATGGGCCACTCCTGCCAGTTTGGGAGCCCGGGTCATCGCCACGGTGCTGAACAACCCAGCCCTGCTGAACAAGTGGTAAGCAGGAGAGTGAACGACTGCTGCGGCGTTGTGTGCAGCAGGCCGGATAATCCACATGTGGTTCACACTTTCCGGCAGGACATGAGGGTTACAGCCTTAGGCGCGCCCAGGGCCCCTTTCATTCTGGAGCAGCCCACAGTGCTTTGCAAATTGCAGCCAGCTCTGGGGTGCAGGGGCGGAGACACTGGGGGGAAAACCCCTCAAAGGGCATGCCTGATCCGCAGTACCCCCTCTGGCCAAGTATGGTGCAGATAAAATCTGCCTCAGTTTCCCCTTCACTCAGGCTCCCTTAAAAAGCCCACACAGTTCAGATATTCAAGGCATGCCCCCTACTGGGGTCCAGTTTATTACATCCTACACAAAGTCTTTCAAAATAGAACACAGACATTCATCCCAGTGCCCAGATGGCCATCCCCTCCTCCTGGAGCGTCTGCCTTCCTTCCGCCATCTCATGCCTCAGGCCCGGGCTTCCCTCCTGGCACCTTCTCCCTGCTGCCACAGGGCCCTCCAGGGGCCTTCTTACTTCCTGCAGGGTCTGCAGGCAGATGCACCCTCCTTTGCAGCTGTCTCCTCCTTTATAAGTCCCAGGTACCTTCTTAAGCCCTGTTGGGCTGCAGGTAATCAGTCTGGGTGCCTGAACCCTGCTTCCTTTCTTGCAGGGGCCAGTCACTCTGTGACAAACCCCTTCTGCGACTAAAAGGGCCATGTGATCATTGCTGTCTACCCAGAGCAGCCAGGACCTGCCTCGCGGGACCCGGACAGGTCGTGTGAGCTGGGGTTGGGGAGCTCAGGAAGGGCCCCCTAGCCCAGTGAAGCCATTACCCCCTTGGAAGGGGAAGTGAGATCCCCATAACCCTCCCACTGCTCTCTGCAGGAAGCAGAGTCTCCGGATGCTGGCGGAGAAGATCATGCTGATCCGGGAGAAGCTGAAGCAGAAGCTGCGGATCCTGGGTACGCCTGGCTGCTGGGACCACCTCACGGCCCAGTCAGGGACACGCAGCTTCACCGGGCTGCTCCGTAAGTACCTGTCCTGCCCCTCCTCCATGCTGCGCCTGGAAAGCCAGAATCCTGGACAACAGTGTGAACCTTGCTGCTGTGGCAGTGAGCCAGGGCACTGGGAAAGGCATTTCGTCCTCAGAAGCTGGGCAGCAGCTTGTCCTTGCTCCTGGTGGGCCACGAGTCAGTCCAGCTTTTGCCCTTCTGTCACCTTTTGATTGGGGTGTATGGGAGAGGTAATATCTTTGAGTGATTTGAACTGCCGCACTCCTTGAGTGGTTTCAGAGTAGTAGCCGTGTTAGTCTGTATCTGCAAAAAGAACAGGAGTACTTGTGGCACCTTAGAGACTAACACATTTATTTGAGCATAAGCTTTTGTGGGCTACAGCCCACTTCATCGCATGGTTCTTTTGCTCTCTGGTCCTCACTGGACACCCAGCTCTCACCTGTGGCTCCAAGAAGCTGTAAGTATGCGACAGCGGCCACAACCCGGTGAGCTGCGTCTGCAGGTGGGCTAAGCCAGGGGAGGGTAACCGGAAGTGTGGAAACTGACGGTGATTTAGGGATTGCCCTCCCAAGTATATGAAGACTGTTCTGGTAGCCAAGGTGAAGGAGACCATATATTGGTCCAATGGCATGAAAAGCAATGTCTTGTGGAAGGCGAAATGGGGCACTACGGAAGTCATGGCTATCCACTGCAGCTAGTGCCTCGCATCTGCAATGGCCCTGCCCACACCCACTCTCCATACCCCTGGGAGGGAGGGCGGTATTTCTAGTCCCATTTAACAGACAGGGAAACTGAGGCACCAGGACTTGCCTAGAACCCTTGACTCCTGTCTCCTGTCCTGAGATCACTCGGCCCCACGCCTGCTCTGGGCTCGGGATTGTAGGTGACTGATGAGGCTTGTGTCTTCTGCTAGCGTCCCAGGTGGCTTTCCTAGAGAAGCACAAACACATCTATCTTCTCGCGAGCGGCCAGGTCAGTGTCTGCAGCATCAACTCGCACAACCTGGACTACGTGGCCCAGAGCATGAACGAGGCCGTAAGCAGCACGGCGGGCAGGGCACAAGGCCTGAGCTGGGCGGAGATGGAATGAGAGCGTCGTGCCTCGCACAGCCGCGGTGGTTTTCAGTACTGAAAGCGCTTGGTGCGCAGACAGCCCTGGGAGCACAGTGCCTGCCTGCCATGACTCTGCTCCCAGGGGAGCTATGCTGACTGAATAAAGACAAGAGTGAGAGTACTGGCTCTTTGCCTTGTTCCAGCCCTACTGCCCCCGCCTCTCAGAGAACTTCCCAGGCATTAACAGGGGGGCCAGAGGCACCAAGACAGGAAGTCACTTACCCAGAGTCACCCAGCAGCTCAGTGCCAGGCCTGAGAAAAGAGCCCGGGTCCTGCGGCCTGGGTCGGTGGATGGATGTAAGGAGCGGCTGGTTTGTTACTCCATCCCTCCTCCTGTGCTCGGGTCCCTGGGCAGCTCTGCCCACCCGCACCTCAATTATTCTGTCTCTTTGTTCGCTGCAGCCCCCCATGCTAATCCCCAAACCAAAAGGAATCTCTGCTTCCCTTGCCCAGTCAGCTGGCGAAGCGCACGGAGCCAGGCAGATGCACAGGAGAGGAGAGGTAATTCAGGCACTTCCAGCTGCACTCCAAAGGTAGCAATTACTGCTGGATAGGGTTATTAGCAGTGATTAATGTCTCGCTGGGAAGTGTCGCTGCCTTGTGATTAGCGCAGGCAGCGCAGAGACTGGCTCCTCAGGAAGCAGCCCGGCCTTCCCACCAGTCCCCACAGCTGTTCAGAGAGTGCGGCTGGATCGGTCCTCTTCCCTCACTGAGGACTTGCGGGTGAGACCAGACGAGACCTGAGGCCTGGCCTTTTCTGCAGAATCCTCAGCCGTACCGATCCCCTGCAGCAGGCGTTTTCATTAGTCCCCTCGGCCAGCCTACGGAGTGTCCCAGTGTGGGGGACCAGGGGCGGCTCTAGGAATTTTGCCGCCCCAAGCATGGCAGCACGCCGCGGGGGGCGCTCTGCCGGTCGCCAGTCCCGCGGCTCCGGTGGACCTCCTTCAGACGTGCCTGCAGAGGGTCCGCTGGTCCCGCGGCTCCGGTGGAGCATCCGCAGGCACGCCTGCGGGAGGTCCACTGGAGCCGCCTGCCGCCCTCCCGGCGACCAGCAGAGCGCCCCCCACGGCACGCCTCCCCAAGCGCACGCTTGGTGCGCTGGGGTCTGGAGCCGGCCCTGTGGGGGACAAACTCCCACTGTAGGTGGGGTTTCTGATGACTCACTTGGCCAGGAGGTTGCTCCATGAACGAGTGCTCTCTGCCCCTTGCTAGCTAAAGGTTGTGTCTCCCACCCATCGTCCTAGAGCACAGCTCCAAGGAGGCTGAACGCCCATCAGAGCCCTAGCCGTGGGCCCTCCTGCTCAGTGCTCATTAACCTCTCTCCTTAGTGGGGCAAAGATCCAAGCTCCCCTAGCATGGATTACACTTGCTCTTCCTCTGCCTGTGTTCTGTGGTTTCAGCCTCCAGGAGCTGCCAGCCCAGCTCCCTCCACCCGCACAGAGTGTCTAACACAAGCCCTGTGCAGAATATGCCACGAGAGAGACCAGTAGATTCAGATCGACCCCCTGAGCAGCAAATGAGCATTACCAGGTGGCGCTAATCAGGAAGCGCCACTAGGAGAACAAAAAGCAAAGAATGTTCTGCTCCTCCCTGCTGTGTTTGCAATTAGACAAAAATGAACATTTCACACTGGCAAGAACATTTGTCAAAATATTCCAGGTTTTTCTGCCAAAAAAATGGGGTTGAAAACAAAGCCCGAATCTCCACGTTGTCGAAAAGCCATTTTGCTGCCGACAAGAAGTCGTGATGAAACGTGCATGACCGGCTGCCGTGGATGTGAAGGGCTCATCCGCAGCCCACTGCAGTTCCTGGGAGCCTTGGGGCTGGGGCCAACCGTCACTCAGCTTCTCAGTTTTCCAAAGCACCCAGCACCCCATCTGGAGCTGGTGGGGTGGGGTGTCCCCAGCCTGGCTCGGGAGTGCAGTGCGCTGCCAGCTGCCTGTAGTGTTACTGTGAGTCTGTAACCATTCCCTGCACAGCTTCCCTCCCTCCATCCCAGAGCCTGCTGGTGAGGAATCTCATCTGAGTCTGATTACACAGCCCTGCCTTTGGTTGTAATGGCTTCCGCTGAAGGTAATTTCAAGGCAACAAATTGCTTTGGCCTGAAGCCAGAGGATAAGTGAGGGGGAGACAGGGCAGGAGTGAATGGCCCTGCCACCACACTGCACAAAGCAAAGCAGGAGCCTCAAGTTGCTGCAATCTGCCTCCCGCTGAGGCGCAGGTCACTGGAGACTCCATCAAAGGAAAGTGAAGGCAGGAGTCACTCTAACTCCACAATAAACTTCAGGGAACTCCTGGGAGCTGAGATTCAAACCCCCAGGGCTGGAGGCTCACAGTCTTCCACACCTGAAGCTCAGGTCACTGTCCCCTCTACTTGTTACACGTCTCTTCCCTGCAATGAATCCTGGTTGCACTAGGTGTGTGTCATCTTATGCTGTGTGAGGCCCTCTCCAGAGTGCTCAGCAAACCCGCTCTTGGGCATGGTCTCATGCTACATGCAGTGCAGCTATTCATTATGTTCTATTTATTGGGACAAAATGTTTCAATAATGTAATTTTGATGTTTCCAAATTGGGGGTGGGTTTGGTTTTTTTGGACTTTCCATTCTGCAAAAATTTTCAAAATGTCACAATTTCTCCCAGGATGAAAATTCCATTTTCTCACCAGCTCTAGTCTTTCATCACATCTGCCTTTACACACGTGATTGTATGTGTGTCTGTTCTCCCACAGCTGACCTCCCATGTGTCCGCTCTCACGTGCGTTGTCTAGTCCATCCATAACGTCAGGTGCGCCGGCTCTCAGATGTGTCGGACAATGGTGCACTCAGATGCTGAACCATGAAAGAGGAAGATACCCAAAGACTTTTTTTTGGAAAGAGGAAAAGAAAAGAAACAAAAGTAAGAGAGGCAGATGAGTGTTTGTGGGGACAGGGAGATTTAAGGAAAGTCCATTAAGCCAATAAATCCTGAGCATTAGGGGGCACTTGTGGGGGATATTCTACAGCTGCCAGGGGGAGGTCATGGCATGGAGCCCATTTGGAAACTTTTTTGTCCCCTTCTTGTTCACTCAGCTCTAGAGGGCCTTCTGCCAAGGCAGGAGGGGCACAGTGAAGGTGAGGCTGGGGAGAGAAGCCTGCACTGCCACTGCCCATGATGTGCCCTTTTTGGAGATCAAGAGAGGCCTGGTCCCCAGGCCAGCACTTCCCCCCCAGAACTAAATTCACTTGATAAGAAGGAGGTGGCTCGAGTGGGGCTGTAGCCTGGCTGGAATAGAGGTAAGGTCCTGTCTACATGCAAGCTAGTTGGGGATCGGTCCTGCTTTGAGCAGGGGGTTGGACTAGATACCTCCTGAGGTCCCTTCCAACCCTGATATTCCATGATTCTAGAACCATGTTTCCAGCGGGCACTGTAGCCCTCAGTGTGGCTGTATTTGTCAGGCAAGGGGACCTCATGCTTCAAGTGCTGATGATCCAGAGGAGGTTAGGAGATGCCACGTCCTGCAACCCAGATCCATTCTGTACTGAGGGCCCTGGCTCCATTCCTGCATTCAGGACCTTATCGATCAAACACCAGCAGCTGCCTTTCCCCGGCTCCCATACGAAATGACTAGCGGTTCTTTATGGGAAACATTTACATAATACAGGCTGAAATGCCCACTCAGCTGATGGAAATGCTTTCTGTCCGTGCTTACATGCTCTGCATACTCAGAGCAGGTGTGATTTAGGGTTTGTTGCCATCTTCCATGTCAGGCGCGCAAGTCACACTAGCTAACTGGCGCCTTCTCTGACACTGTCAGTCTGTGATGCAGCATGAGGCGGGAATGCCTGCTGACAGCCAGGCATTGGTGGGCAGATACAAGAGGAGGAGAGCCTGGGAGGGAGGAAATTCCAAACCTGCGGGGCAATCAGAGCAGATAGCTGCATGCTCTGGCCTGGTGCAGGCATGAATGTTCCTTGTCAGCGCATCACAGGCAGCTGGAGAGATGGCAAGAGTGTGCCAGTCAAAGGACCACTTCCAGGGTGCCCAGATTGCTCAGGAGGTTTGGGGAGGGGATACAGAATTGCCCACCTGTAAGAGCCGGTCTACATTGCACTCAGAGGTGACACTGCACTCAGAGGTATCTGCACTCAGATGTCACTGCACTGCACTCAGAGGTGTATATATACCCATGCTAGCTTCGATCTAGCTCGCTTGCATAAGAGCAGCAGCGAAGCTGCAGCAGCAGGGGCTAGCTTGCATATGTCTACACCTGCTGCAGTTGCACCTCTCTGGTGGCCGTGTAGACATACCCTTAGTCACTAGGCTAAATTCTGCTCTTGGCTGCACTGGTGAGAATGCAGAGTAACTCTGGAGATGGCAGTGATTACCCAAGATTTGCCCTGGTGTGCCTGTCAGCACCCTCTGGGAGAGCCCTAGAGAGTTGTGTGTTGGGAGCCACCCTGTAGAACTGAACAGAGAATGCCGTCCAGGCTATAGCATGGAACAAGATGGGTCAAACACACGTACCAAGGAGCTCATTTTCTCTTAAAGCCTATGGGCCTGATTTTCCCCTGCCCTGCACCTTGTGCAGTCACATGTGCCAGTGCAAAGTAGGGGCAGCGCAGGTGTAACATGCTCCCAGATCAGAATAGGAGCTCAGATCACACTTCTTTAGCACAGGTATAAACGGCCACACAAGGCACAGGCTGCAGAAATTCAGGCCCTGTGGGGTTTTACAGTGACAGCTATGAAGCCCTGTTGGTTTCATCACCATTAATCTCTACAGGTCTCTTCATAAAGACAGAGTTAGACCCTGTCCCTAGACCCACAGGCAGAGGGGACACGCTACATGCATCCGTCCCTAGCCACAGAGCAGGGAGGACAGCCACCTCTTCTGCACTGGTCCATTCTACCCCGGATGCTGCAGAAGGAGCTCTGCAAGGCCAGCGATCTGCAGCCAGCCAATGGGGAGGATGGCAGGGGACATGGCAACATGACAGGAGCCCAAACAATGAAAAAGCCAGGAGGAGAGAGGAGAGACCAGGAATTAAAATGCATGAGTCCTGTGGCTGCCCACAACTGGACACGAAGAGGAGGATGAATGCCTCCTTGTGCCTCTGTTCTGGTTATGTCTATGCACAAGGACTGTTACACACCATTTCCTTCTATCTTGTTATATTATTGGACCATCAGCCTTTATTGTGTGATGCACAGAGGAACAATGCTTTCATCTTGGTTTCAGAAGCCTCCCTCCCGGACCTCTGCTATGTCAGAGCCTTCATGTCTGTGCACTCCTCAGCCTGCCTCCTTTGATCCATTGAAGAAAAATATGTGAAATGAGTCACTTACTTTGGATACGTGCGGATGCCTTCAGGATCTGACATGATTAAGGCTAAGGTTTTGTTATGGATATTTTTAGTAAAAGTCACGGACAGGTCCTGGACAATAATGAAAAATTCACGGGAACCTGTGACCTGTCTTTGACTTTTACTAAAAATACGCATGACAAAATGGGAAGCCTGGGCAGCTGCAGAAGGGTGGAAGCTCAGGGTCCCCCTCCGCAGGCAGCTCCAAGCTGTGGGGGTCCCCCCTGCCTCCTGCGGCGGCCAGGAGCTCTGAGGCTCCCCCCTACCGCCTATGGTGGATGGGAGTGGCAGATGCCCTGCTGCCTGGGGTGGCTGAGAGCTGGGGGGTACCCTGCAGCTCCCTGCCTCTGCAGGTGGCAGGGGACCCTGCAGCTCCCAGCCTGTGCTGGCTGCAGTCACGGAGGTCTTTGGAAGTCACAGATTCCATGGGTCCCGTGTCCTCTGTGACTAGATCGCAGCCTTAGCCATGATTACCCCCCTTGGGAGATGCTCCACCTGAGCTAGTTTCTCTTCTCTGCACTTGATGACTTCACAGGGGAAGGGACAGGCAGGAGCTGCTCCTCTGTGCCAGCAGGAGTCATGCTGGTGCTTTAATTGCTGCCTGGCAGATGTGCTGGGGAAAACTGCATCCAGTGCTGGCCTCTGTACCCAGCACACTACACGGGCCATGCTCACGCCCCAGCGGAATGGCCTGTGCTGATTGCCGAACTACCTAGCAGCCTGGTGCATGGAGCTCAGCCCCTCTGCAAGATGCCAGAGGATGCTGGTGCTGCCATATCAAAGGGGACAGCAGAAGGAGGAAGCAAGATCGTGTGGTTGCAGTACCAGCATGGAACACAGAGATCTGTGTCCAGTCCCTCGCACTGCTGCAGACTCCCCATGTGATCTCACCTCTCTGTGTCACCTCTCTGTGTCAGTTTCTCCATCTGTACAATGGGGTTCTGTACAATGGGGCTAATACTCCTAGTCTTATGGGGGTGTTTGTGAAGACAAAGCCATATGTAGCTGAGAGTTGCCCAGCTACTATGATGATGGGGCCTCATCAGCCCTTAGAAGCCACAGCAGCTGCAGGGTTAATCAGAATGGGGCCGCTTTAAAATGTTGTACCCACTATAAACTCATTTCAGTAATTAGGCTGCAAACAGTCTTGTTGACAATAATTTTGTTCTGAGACTAATTGCACTGAGAATTGCCTGTTTATCTGTGCAAAATTACCGTATGTTATGTTTCAGCACCATATGACAGGCAAGGGGAAAATACAGCAAAGGGGTCTTCCGAATGAGCAGTGACAAAAATAATGTAATTAAAGCTCCTACTTGAGAATAATTGCCTGAATCCATTAGACACATGATATTAGCAGCAACTCTTTAAAGAGGCACACTAAGTCCCCAGACAGAGTGGGGATGGGGTGAGGGGAGGGAGGCACTGGATATATTTTCTTGTAATCTCAGACTAAAATAAACTAAGACAAGCTAAATTCTCCTTTGATTTTCCAGTAATCCCTAATGAGAGGCAGGAGATGGAATCAAATGAGCCCCATAATAGGTCTCTAATGGGCCAGAGTTGTGTAACAAGCACACGCAGGCCATAAATAGCCAGTGGTTGTGTTCGCTTCTCACAAATGCAGGAAAGCAAGATCTGGGCCTGCACTTTGCTCAAAGGGAAGACACTCAGCTACACTGCTCTGAGACTGAGTCCCTGGCTTCAGCACCTCTTCTCACCAGGGCTCCCTTGGCTGGATCCAAAGGAGCTTGGACCCCTGTTGGAGACTTCCCCTCTTGGCAGCTCTGCAACCGGCAGATGTCTGCAGAGATGCAGGGCAGCCTCTTAAAAACAAGACAGCATTTATTAGGGATACAGGATTTAGGGCCGTTTTTTTTTTTATTGGAATGGGAAAGCAAAGGCTATCTACACATTTCTCACCTAACTCATCAGCATCACACCCAGTGGGTAACAATAGAAAAGTGAATGGGGAAACTGACCCGCATGTATACTTTTCATAAAAATAGTACAGACATTTCCCGTGTTCCCCACACACCCATGTGGTCTTATTACCCAGAATGCACCACAACAATTTTGCAACACTGCTTATGAGGGAGGGAATTCCTACCTGATACCTGCAGTGATGAGTGGATGCTGTGAAGTATGAGATTTGGTTGAATTTGAATGTTACTCATGGTCATTACACTATATATCCTGGTCTTGGGAGAATATTAATACTTTGTCCTTCGAGCATGTCTTTCATCCTAGCATCAAAAATCACTTTATTAACATTAATTACAAGGCTCACAATCCACCCTGCACTCTATCTATCTATCTATCCACACACACACCCCTCGATCTATGTCTCTATCAGTACAGATATCACCCACCACTGAAATGCCACTACCCCTGGAACGGAAAGCAGCAGCCTTTTTGTACTGTTGTGTCCAGATAGAACCACAGGGTGTATTTCGGGAGGTCGAATGTCATTGCCAAAAATGGAATTTTGGAACAACCCAGTTCTTACAAACAGTGCTACCACCGTCTCTTTAGTTTGCTCCCAGGGCATCCATTTTACTTTTCATCTGCGAGATGGTGCCTATTCAGCCACAAAGCTTGTCTCAGTGGTTTCCCTTCGCACTACTGTACACAGATGCGTAGGTGCTGCCGAATATGGGTCCTTCAGTTACTCATAGCAGTCTCTAACACCCTTGACTGGGCTTTAACAAAGCTTTGAAATAGTCAGTACTGGAGCTCATTAGAAGGCAAATAATGCTGTGCACAAACCGACACTTTGATGAAGTTACAGGGGTGGAAATAAAAATGAAAGGAGAAGGAAACTAGTAGCAACATTGCAACAAATAATTCATGTTGTGTTTGCCTCTGAGGCTGCTTTGCTGGTAACTAACCAGCGATGTGACTGTTTTTCCTCCACTGGGTGTGCTGCCTTTCACCAAGGGTCAAACAACCCCCCTGTCCCATGGGCACTTTCCTTGTCGCCCACATCATATGGAGATTCTGCTTTGGAGATGTGTCTGGGGGAAAAATGGGGGATTCTCGTTACTATGCAAATGAACCCATGTGAAATGCCTCAGTGGAGTGCTATGGATGAATACTAATGTTTCAGCTGAAAGTTTCGGGAAACCAGAGCGAGCAACTTGCCATGTGAACTCGCTCCCACTGTCCCCACTTCATTCCAGATGCCACCAATGCCAGCTGCATGCAGCTAAGGCAGGAGCAGGCAGAGGGCCCCAGAACCCTTCCCTGCGGCCTATGGACAGCCTTCACTTAGACCTCATCATTTTATATGTAGAGTTGGGATTATGTTTTCCAATGTGCATTACTTAGCATTTATCAACATTGAATTTAATCTGTCATTCTGTTGCCCAGTCACCCAGTTTTGTGAGATCCTTTTGTAGCTGTTCTCAGTCTGCTACAGATTTAACTATCTTGAGTAGTTTTGTATCATCTGCAAATTTTGCCACCTCACTGTTTACCCCTTTTTCCAGATCATTTATGAATATGTTAAATAGGACTGGGTCCAGCACAGGCCCCTGGAGGACACCACTATTTATCTCTCTCCATGCTGAGATTATTCCTGACCATTTATTCCTACCCTTTGTTTCCTATCTTTTAACCAGTTACTGACCCATGAGAGAACCTTCCCTCTGACCCCATGACTGCTTACTTTGCTTAAGAGGCTTTGGTGAGGAACCTTGTCAAGGGCTTTCTGAAAATCTAAGTACATTATATCCACTGGATCCCCTTTGTCCACATGCTTGTTGACCCCCTCAAGGAATTCTAGTGAATTGGTGAGGCATGATTTCTCTTTACAAAAACCATGTTGACTCTTCCCCAACAAATTATGTTCATCTGTATGTCTGACAATTTTGTCCTTTACTATAGTTTCAACCAGTTTGCTCAGTACTGAAACTGGGCATTACCAGCCTGTAATTGCCGGGATCACCTCTGGAGTCCTTTTTAAAAATTGGCATCACATTAGCTATTCTCCAGTTGTTTGGTACAGAAGCTCTATTTAAACAATAGGTTACAGACTACAGTTTTGTTAAACCAGGGGTCGGCAACCTTTCAGAAGTGCTGTGTCGAGTCTTCATTTATTCACTCTAATTTAAGGTTTCGCATGCCAGTCATACATTTTAACATTTTTAGAAGGTCTCTTTCTATAAGTCTATAATATATAACTAAACTATTGTTGTACGTAAAGTAAATAAGGTTTTAAAAATGTTTAAGAAGCTTCATTTAAAATTAAATTAAAATGCAGAGCCCCCGGACGGGTGGCCAGGACCCGGGCAGTGTGAAAAATGAAAAATGAAAATTCAGCACCCGCTGAAAATCAGCTTGCGTGCCGCCTTCGGCACCCGTGCCATAGGTTGCCTACCCCTCTGTTACACTATAAATGTGTTAGTCTCTAAGGTGCCACAAGGACTCCTCATTGTTTAGACTACAGTTAGTAGTTCTGCAATTTCACATTTGAGTTTCTTCAGAACTCTTGGGTGAACACCATCAGGTCCTGGAGGCTTATTACTGTTTAGTTTATCAATTTGTTCTAAAACCTCCTCTAATGACCTTCTCACAATTTTAGGACAACTGCTGCCTGGAAGGGTTCATCCAATGCAGCCCCTTGTGCTGGAAGATGAAATCGCTTGCAGTCTCGGGAAGCACAGAGTGGGGAAATCCTGGAGGTAAAACTGCGCAGACATGTACACAAATAATTATCTATTTTCATTACCTTAGCTAGTCTGTCTGGCTCTGGCTAATCTCTCCTTTTGATTGGCCTGGTAAGCCAAAGGATAGGCTAGCCTAGGGGTCGGCAACCTCTGGCACGTGACTCGCCAAGGTAAGCCAGGGATGTGCTGGCTGCGGCTTCCCGCCATCCCCATTGGCCTGGGACGGCGAACCGCAGCCAGTGGGAGCCGCAATTGGCTGAACCTGCCAACGCGGCAGGTAAACAAACTGGCCCAGCCTGTCAGGGTGCTTATCCTGGTGAGCCGCGTGCCAGAGGTTGCCGACCCCTGGGCTAGCCCATCAAGTCCAATTCTGTTTTGTTTTCACACCCGAGTAAATCAGGAGTAACTCCATTAGAAACAGGGAGAAGTCCCACTGGCTGTGCCTGGAGGGACTCCACATAGACACTGGTGTCAATGAGATCGGGGTCTGACACCAGATCCCTGGGAGCTTGTCCGTGATTGCTGCGCAAGGCAATAGATTGGAGTTTCCCCTGCAACATTCTCAATCCCCTAGGGCCTAGCAGGGGGCCCTGCACATGCTCACTGCACTTTTTCACACTGGGATTGTGCCCACTTTTACACATGGAGGCTGTGACCAGACACAAAGGCTCTGTTCAAAGGCTGGCAGGGAAGGGGTTAACCCTGCCTCTGTAGCTGGAGAAATTGCACAGCTGAGGGCAGTGGGATTCAGGGCTGGACCAGCTGTAGGGAATGAACCACTCCTTCCCACACAGTACATAGGGTTGGGGTGGGAAGAGGGTGGGTTTGTTTCTAGGTAGTAGCTTGGGGATGTAGCTGCTGTTATCTCTGCATGCAGGTGTCACAGTGGTGTTTTAACTGCTGCCTGCCCCTCTAGTACTGTCTGTGTACCAGATAGGCCCTTAAGATGTGCAAGTGACCCAATGAAATGGCTTATTTAGGTATTGAAGGTGCCTCCATTGGTGTGATGTTCTTAATCCGCTTTGGAGTTTGGCAGAAGTGAGCCAGTTTTAGCTGTTTGCTTTGGCTGGTGTGTTTGCTTGTTTGTAAAAGGCTAGCATGAAACCTCTGGTTTACACCACAACCCGGCAGGGGAGAGAGACTTGTTCCAAGAAAATGGAATCCTCTCCTGGTCATGCAAAGTAAATCAGAAATGAAACAACCCTTTAGGTAGCTTGGAGCTGTCCTTCTGTGCTCACAGCTGAGCTATGTAACTGTATAATTGTATTACTGCACGGTCTGCACCCCTCCTCCCTGTCCCTCTTACAAGCTGTTACACTCCCGGGTTGTGTCTTGTCTTGCATCCGTTTGTAAATTATTTGTGTCCAGGGATATTCCTGCCTGTGTGTTTGGGCAGCACCCAGTGCGGAGGGCTGGTCCTGCCCAGTGTCTCTGGGAGCTGCTGCACTCTAAATGCAGACTGGCCGGGGGCTGATCTGAGACCTCCATGCAGGTTACTGAAATCTCATCAGAACTGGCTTTGGGCTGCCCTGACCTGCAGTGAAACCAGGGGATAAAAGGCCTGGAGTGCTTTTGGCTCTATAGAGTGAACAAAGAAAGACAGTAAACAAATCCGCTTCCATGATGTGAGTTGGGACAGGTCAGACCTAAGCCAGTCTAATAATGGTTTTATCTCCCTGCTCAAAAGCTTCTGAGTGTTCAAAGGTTCTCTAATGGGCTGTGCGGGGCTGAAATGTACAGAGCCCTTAGTCCCCTTTTACTGTCCCTTCTGTAAACCTGGCCTGTCTCCTCATGAGCTAATGACCCATGATTGTGTAGGACTGACTCAGGCTGATTGCACAGATACTGAGGGATAATGCATGCGAGGTGGCTTCTGTCTCTGGCGCAACTCTACTGCAATCAGTCTGGGATTAGGCCAGTGGTGGATTTACCCCACTGCTGCCCATTAACAACGTGGCCGCTGCAGAGTAGCCATGTATAATCTCTTGAGCAACTAACCTGTGTCCACCTGTACTGACAAGTGTTCCTTCATGGGCTGATGAGTGAGCATCATGTAGGCAGTAGCAGCAGCAGTGCAGTGTGTTCGTGGAACAGTAATGGGCAGCTGCATTATTATTGAACAATCTTACTCCACTCCAAATTCCTATCGCCGGGGCAGCTCCAGGAGTGCAGATGGTTGCCCTCAGCAACCTGTTGCCAGGCTGCTATTGACAGCAGGCTTGTTTCTATCTGGCTCTAGAGCGGATGAAGAGTGCTGGAGATAGGCAGTCCTGGCCTGTCTCCCCAGCATCAGCACAGAATGGGCAGAAGCAGGTAAATTCCTCCTGGGGTTCCCGTATCAAACCATGCCCCTCCCTTGCTGTGCTGGAAGATCCCATTAGCAATGCAGTCTCCAAGGCCCTGGGTTTTGTTGCTGACTCAGCCAACCTCATGTTAGCCATTGGTTAGGAAGGACTGTCAGTAGCTGGCTGACCAAGAAATGGAAAAAAAAAAGCTGCATATTCCCTTTGCCATCCCTTCCCCTTCCACTATCCCATGCACAAGATGCTATTTGGAGGGCCCGTTTCTGTTTACCTTTGGCGCTTTTTAAACAGCTGGATTCAACCAGCCCATCGGGAGAAGAAACCTAAACCTCAGCTCTGCTGTAAAAAAGCATCAGGTCTGTGTGTTTCTGCTAGACAAGCCGGGGGAAGCACAATAACTTGGGATGGCTGGCAAAGCAGCTGTGGTCACAGCGCTATGAAATGTTGCTTAGCGCATAAGATCTTCCAGTGGTTAGTATGATCAGTTCTGATAAGCATGAAGACAGTGTTCTGTATTATGTACTTGAGACATGCCAACAAGTAGGAGTGACACATCAATCTTGAAAACGAGAGAGAGGATTTGTATAACTTTATTCCAGCTGTCACTTGCTGGGAGAGCAGTGAGGCTAGTAAGTTTCATTTGAAATTTCAGCTGCTCAGCACAGCAATCTCTCCCTCCATCTCCCTGTTCGCCAGATCCCAAGTTCCTTACTTAGAGATCCCCCATTCCTAACTTGGACAAAAATCTCCCATTGACCTCAAATGAATAGCACCACCAAATGCTATTTGTTGCTGGTTCAGCCCATCTGGGTGCTGCTTACAGTGCAGGAGTTTGCTCTGAAGAGAGATCCCCTTCACACAAGCCCCATGCTAGCAAGGAGTGTCAGTAGCTGTGTGTGCACTCTGGGCCTGCTTTAACTAGCAGGGATGTTGGCGGAATCTGTCCATTGTCTTTAATGGGAGTTGGAACAGGCCACCTGTGTTTGTTTTTTGTCTACTAAGGCTCAATTCTGCCAGCCTTACTCACAACGAGTAATGCTTTACTTCTTGAGAAGCTCCATGGAAAGCAATGTAACGACTCACAAAGTAAAGTGTTACTCAGAGTGAGTGAGGCAGAGCCCTTTTGTCTATACACCAGCTTGGTGCTCAGCAAAAATAATAATTAGGGGCGGAGAGAGAACAAGGCAGCAGGCTTGAGTTCTGCAGGTCCCTCTTCATAAGAGTGCCACTCTCAGCGGAGAAACCTCTCTTGAGAACTGAAGGCTAGATGAACAATGCCTGGATCCCCAGGCAATGGCTGCATTGTCTAGACATACAGTGTTGTTCATGCTGTTATTGAACAGCTTTTTGCCTTCTTTTTTTCTGCGAGGACGAACAGAGACCTTTATTTCCCTACAAGACAGTGACTCCGTTGGCTTCTTTTCTAACGTCCTCTGATCCGCGACACTAGCTCTGCTATCGCTGTCAGATAACCCCTTGTGGTGAAATGGCATTCTGTGTAAAAATGTGAGTGGGATCAACTGCTGGCAGGGCCATTCCCATTAAATATTTCATCTAATGCTGTGTTCAAAGTCTGGGGGCAAAACATCGCGTAGCTTCCATGTGGACACATCCCAGGCGAGTAGCCCAGCAGAATACACCACCTGGGATGCACAGCAAATCTGCACAGGTTGCTGGACTCTCATTACTGGCCTCTCCCCAGACTCAAATCCTCTGCCATGCAGGGAGGCTGAAACTAATCACTCCATAGTCTAGGAAGTCTGTTCATGTCAACGGCGAGCATGGCTTTGTCTGGCATGAATGAGGACTGGCTGCCTGGAAGGCTTCAGGGTCAGCTGTCACTGATAGGGAGACTAGACAGGAAGTGTGAAAAATCAGAACAGGGGTGCAGGGTAACAGGATCCTATAAAAGAAAAAAAAAACAAATTGGGACTGTCCCTATAAAATTGGGACATCTGGTCACCCTAGTCACTGACCAAAGAACTGGCACCATAAAGCCAAGATATAGCAGAGCCAGACTGAGAGGTGTGGAGATCATGACCCCGGGGGAAGATGTTTCATCATATGAAATGGCAAGAGGAAGGGAAGAGTGGGGAAATCCTGGTAAAAATGGACTTCTCTTAAAAACGCTGGGGAGTGAATGACTGTCAGGATTTTCTTCCTTGGTGGGGCTAGGCGTTCTCACCCAGGAGTGGTGGCATCTTGCGGTGACCTGATCAAAAGTGACCTCATCTGTTTGTTCTGCATGCCCAGCTTTGCTTCGTCATCTTCACCTGAGGTTCCCTTTTAGTGCAGGATTGTTGCCCTGTCTCTTCCAAGAAAATCTGAGTTTCCAGGTGCTGTTTACTCTTCTCTCATTCCTCACAGCTGAGCTTGCTCAATCAAATGGAGAGGAAGAATGGGTCCGAGCCTGAGGCCTGGGTTCTATTCACTGCTCTGCCACAGAGTTCCTGTGTGACCCCAGGCAAGTCACTTAGTCTCTGTTCCTCAGTTCTCCTCTGTAAAATGGGAATAATAGCACTTCTCTGCCTCCCAGGGGTGTTGTGAGGATAAATACATTATAGACTGGGAGGTGCTTCAATGCTACTGGAATGGGGAGCCAGGTAAATATGATAGATAAATGGATGGATAACTTATACCGTGCATAGACCATTTCCAACACTCATGGTTAATGAAAGACCCAGCTGTTGGGGCTTAGGATTCAGTGGAGGTTGTAGGTCCTGTAGTAACTGGGAGGCAGGGGCGGCTCTAGACACCAGCGCGCAGCAGCGCGCGGCGGGCTGCTTCCGGGGCGGGTTTGGGCTCGTGGGAGCTCCGCATGCATGCCTGCGGGTCCACACGGCCGGGACGAGGAGACGGGACCGCTGGCACTGCGCGCGCGGCGGCCGTCCCCCGCTCCCCCAGCCGGCTCGCCTCCGCGCGCGACATGCGTCCGGCGCCCTCCCCCCCGAGCTCCCGTGCCACAGGAGGCAGCAGCAGCCCGCAGGAGCTCGGGCGAGGGAGAGACCGAAGAGCCGACGACGGGTATAGCGCGCTGCGCTCCAGCGCTCCGAGCGGGCAGCCCGAGCAGCCGCGCCGCTGGGAGGATTTCCAGAACAGCCCTGTTCCAGTGCAGTGTTACATGGCCTTGTAGAGCAAACTGGACACTCTTGTGCTCTCAAGCTATTTTGGTCCCCAGCATGTGGCTGTTGTTTAAAAGTTGCCCTTCAACAAGTCTCTGCTGCTTCCAGGCACAGCCATTCCCTTCTGAGTGGCCAGTGGGAAAAGACTTGGGGCCAGATTTTTAAAGGGACTGTGGATTCTGGGAGAGTTGCATGAAGCAGCACAGGGCTGCTGCTCCACTCCAGCCAGCCCCTTTCTTCTTCAAGTGCTTGATAATTTGCTATTTCAGCTAAATTGGTTCCCCAGATGCAGGGACAGACATCCAGGAAGATGCTTTTCATGTTCTTTTTAGTTCTCCAAAATTAGTATCTCTTTTGCTTTCCTGGACTCCTCACTCTAGTATTTACCAGCTTGTTTAAGATTCTGCAGTCTTAGAAATTGGAATGAGAGTCAAACATTAGCGGTAATGAATGGGGAAAAGGCAGAAAGCTGCTGAACCAATTAAAGAAGGAGTTTTTAATATTTATGGATGTGCTGAAAAGGAAATAATCTTTCCTTTGGGTTAGCATGTGGCTTCCACCTCTGTCCTTGCAGGAAACCCTGTCTTTTAATATACATATCCCCATCCTAATGCGTATTATTTCACTCGCCCTTGAAATTCAGCTGCCTCTAGGCTGGAACCTGGTTAACAGAACACAGCAGTAAAGGATGGTAAGCAACGGAGAATAATGTACCCCATTGGCAACTGCAGGGGAAATTTAGGAAGACAGAATTTGGCAGAGACCAGTTAACATCCCTACCCCACCTGAATGTACCAGGTCATCTGGAATAACCACTTGTGACCAGAGCTTTGGCTTCGTGTCTCCTCTGAAAAGTACCACCTCCAGTAGCACGGGTTCCTTCCCATCAGCACTGTGCCAGGGCATTGATTCAAAGTCCATTTCCCACAAAGCCTGAGCTTGCCTTGGCAGGCTCTGGGTTCACTTTTAACCAACTCTGCCTTCACTTGGCGTATGAGATCCCTTGGAGTCGCACACAATATGGTAAGGATACAGGAGCGTTGACCTAGATGTTCTGGGTACAAGTGGTTAAAAACTGAGATTAAGGGCCCACTTGTGCTCTGGGTTACCTGAGTGTAAATTTAGAATCACTCCATTGTCTTTCCTTGCATTTACATGGACCTAACTGAGGAGAATTTGGCCCTGTTTCAATTATCTTTATCAAAGATTATCCAGATGTTTCAGGTTACTCAGCTCTGGCAACCAGCTACTATTATAATCCACCGGAGCACCTGCTATTGTTCACACATTATCCGGGAATCCCAAGAATCCCCTTCCAGCCTCTGAAGCTCTCTCCATGTAATGACTGGTGTAGTGTAACAGGAATCCTCGTGAGAGCTATCATTTGCCTTCTGTGGTGCTAGCCAAGCCATTGGTACAGCGCTGAGTTGGGGTAGATCAGCATTTGCCATTCTTCAAAAACTGGCGCACAAAGAAAAGTAGCCCAAGGTGCCCCTGATATGGGCTGCCTTTGAGTTAGGCAACGAATCTGATTCAAATCAAATGCTTGGGGAGGTTCTATATGTACAGCCCCAGACTCAGTGCTGCTCCTGTTAACATCAGTGGGAAAATCCCATTGAATTCAGTGGGATGGGAGCAGACTAGGGTGACCAGGCAGCAAGTGTGAAAAATCAGGATGGGGGCGGGGTAGGGGGTAACAGGTGCCTATATAAGACAAAGCCCTGAATATTGGGACTGTCCCTCAACAATTGGGATGTCTGGTCACCCTAGAACAGACCCTAATGGGTCTTTATTTCTTGACTCTGCAGCACAATGTTGCATGGGCCATTGCTCTGAAAATGAGCCATCATGTCCACTCTCTCCCCTGCACCTTTCCTCGTGTGCCTGTCTGGGTAACAGGGTCTATGTTGTTTAGCTGTGTGGGTGTAGTTGTGGTTGGGTTTTAAGTTGCCATTTCACCTCTTTCGAGGGGGAGGGGGAATGAGCTACCCACAACTAGGGTGCTGCAGGCTGCTTCTCGCTGCTCACAGCTGCAGAGTGAACACACAAACTGAGTCTCTCTTTGCCTCTCAGCTCCAGCTGTTGCCTGACTTATTGTGGTTCATCAGTCAGTTTGCAAGCAACACACTCCTCCACCTTGTACCCTACTAACCATTCAGACTCTTTTAATATTATTTCCACATAGCTACCACTTAAATCGGTTATAACTGCTGCAATTAACATAAGTGTTTAGTTACTCCTGAGAGGGACGTCATCTCATGTAATTAACCATTTGCTGTATCGCCGGAGCTGATGCAATTCCCAGGAATTTCCATGCAAGAGGGTCCGACTGTGATGCTGCCTCTTTCAGTTTATCAAGATATCCCCCCTGCTGTGTTCCCATATAGCCTTGCCCAAGAGCAGAACTGATCAGAGTTAAGCAGATAGGGTTGGACTAGAGCTGGGGAGAGGAGAGGGGATTTTCATTCAGTTTTTCATTGGATCCACCAAAAATGCGGATTCAGGTCAAGTTTGGCTAATAGTTTTGGCTGGGGGGAAAAAATGGGGAAATGTTTGACTCCCGTTTTAATGTAGATCCCAGGGCAGGAACCACAGAGTTCAGAACAAAATCACACATCTTCAGCTCAGGGGGTTCACTGGCTGTGTGGTAAGCTCCATTCGGTTCCCATACTTTGAGTTATTGGATGCTGAAGCAAAAATGGTAGTAGGGACATAGGCTGTTGGGGAGACTGACAACTTCTCACACAGCCCCCCTCCTCAGGGGGGATGGGGAGGAGAACTCAGTGAGAGTGAATTTCCAGCCAACTGCCCTATCCTGGGGGAAAGTGTAACCACCCAGAACAGGCTGGGACGCCAGACTCCAGGGCTGTCTGCCAGAGGCTCTGGGCTCACACTGGGGCCCCAGATCCTGATCCTCAGGAGTCAAGATCCATTGGCTTCCCCAGAAAAGACCAGCCTTGGAGACCTGGCTTGGTGTGCGTTCCTTTCCAGAGAAGTAATACTGGGTGCCATGGAAGATGCCTCAATCTCCAGACATGGGTGGTCTGGTGAAGGGGGATGCTAACACAAAGACAGCTCCCCCATTTTCCATATAAAAGGGGTGAAGTCTGCACACAGAGGGGCCCTCTTTGCATGTGAGTCAAGGGAAGATGATCAGGCCCTTAATTTTTGATCCGTTCGTTCTTTCTCAGGCAAAATTCCTATTGGCTTCGCTAGGAGCAAGTCTGCGTTCCAGGGCTGGATGCTAAGAAGCATTCCCATTTCCAGCCCAGGTCTGGAGACTCGAAAGTTCTGGAGAATTTGGAGAAGACCAAGAGACTTCTGTGTGCCTCTTCCCAGCCTGAGGCTTGTGTCTCCACAAACAAGTCCATGGGGCTAACAAAACAAAATGTATCTGAATAGTCAGCACCTGGTTTATTTCTGCACAGAATGTTCCTGGAACAGGATTTTAAATAATTTCAGCACCAGTTATCTTTCTTGAAAGCTGCAGCAGTCAGGTTTCTTGGAACTAGAGAGAAAGCCCACTAACCATTTCTTTACCTCTTTGAAATTCCTCCACTCTCTGCCCCCAGTAATACCCACTTTCAAGGGACTCTTGCTTTTTTTTGACCTCTCTTGTCAATACCTTCCCCAGTTTTTTCTTTTCACTTCTCTCCCTCAATTTTCATCTGTTCCTTTTTGTTCAGTCTCTTGTCTTCTCTCACCTCTAGGCACGATCCCCTTCTCCATCTCTGTGGTATCGCTGCCCCAGGGGTTACCATAGAAACAGTTGATCATTCACTGTGTAGAGCCTTAGCATAATATCTCGGGCAGACAGGAGGAAGTCCCAAACAAAAGCATTTTACAAAAATAAAACCAATAGAACACTTTAGGCAACTGCCCTGGCACCGGTCAGGAAAACAGTCAACAAGAAATCATTGTGATTGAGAAACACTGAATACATCAAAATGCAACAGTGAACCAGACACGGAATCAGGTCCTGATCTCAGCTCCTCCAGTGTACATAAGCGCTGCAGGCTCAGAAGTTTTCTCAGCACAATGCTTAGCTTCTGAGCCAGTGTTACCTGCAAACTTCTGTCTTTTGCACAGTGTTTTATTTCAGTGCAGACTGAAGAAGCATGTGAATGGACATAAGATCAAAGAAGGAGAGCATTAAAGCTGCAACAGTGTCAGGCTCTGATTACACACAGCCTGCGATTACATTTAGACAAGGAAACCTGAATAAGCAATGTCCCATGGGGAAACTCACTGTGGAGAAATTCCAATTGTGATGCCCTGACTGCGCAGGGATGAGCTGCAGAATGAAGGGATCCAGTGTGTTAGTCATGTCTGACTTGGCTTGGAAACTAGCTCTCAAGTATTCCTAACTACCTCAGTTGTTACTGTGTTCTGCTCTCAGAGGAGGTGTCTCGAGTGGCTGTGCAAAGGGTTGTATGTAGCCTAATATGGGGACAGGGTCCCTGGCTGGCTCTGCTCGCTTTGAACCCTCTGAGGGGAGACTGGCTGGGATTCCATTGCTGGGAAATCCCTCTGTGTGCGGAAGTCCCCAATGAGAACTGAATTAGTGCAGCTGCTTTCTACGCCCCCACCCACAGCATGCCCTGGTGTAGTGTGAGGGGATGCTCGGGGCTAGCTGGTGCATGTCAGAGGTCAGAAGGAAGTGCACAATATTCTGGCATTCATCAGCTGACCCCCACTCTAGGCCATGCCCACATTCCTGTCATAATCCAAACCCTAGATTGGGTTAATCTGAAACCCCCAACCTGGAGCAGCTGCACCAGGGCACTTTTAGTGTGCGTGGTAAGTGTTTCCGCCTGGGGTGGTAACATGGCATAGCTAGTGCACTTTTAATTCACACCCAGTTTACTGCGCACCAACTCCCACTTGTAGACAAGCCCTGGTGAGACTCTCGCTGCTAGGCATGGGGGTAAGAATGCAGAGTGTGAAACAGAAGTGGGGCAGGAGGGCAATTAGAAGGAATGGAGCTGAGTGGGCATGTTCCCCATCCCCCTCGATCTCTCTCCCAAAGTGACCATATGTGTTCAAAGTCACCAAATGTGTTCAAATGTCTACCTGCTGTTTCAGCATAAAGAACTCACATTATAAAATGATCATAAACATCAGTTAAGTCTTAAAATTTCTCCTTCTCACACAGCAATTGCTATATCAAATAAACCACTAATGGGGCTTTGTGTCTATATCCTGATTTGCTAGGCTGATAGCGAGCCAGGAATAGAACCTAGGAGTCCTGATGCTCCTGCTCCAACCAGTAACCCACGGCACCGTGAATGGGGAAGAATTCTGCCTCTTTTGCTCCCCTGCTGCAGGTACATTTTTGCAGTTACCACATGTGTGCTGGGGGAGAATGCTCTGGGAGAGGAGATGCTTCTTTCAAAAGGCTGGGGTGGGAGCCGCAGCAGCTGTTTTTGGAAGCAGTGTTTTGAGAGAAACAAAGGGCATTTGCACAGGGTTGTGATGAACAGTGTCTGTATTGTGTGTCCCTGCGTCCATCACGCTGCATTAGCAGCACAGTTAATTGCGGAAATAAAAGCGAGACTCTCAAGGCCAACTAAAACGCTGTTGTAAATGTCACACAAGTGGATTGCACAATGGCCCCACGTACTGAGCAGTGCTCACCATAGGATGAGCTATGAGCCGAGCAGACATTGAGCAGGAGAGTTATAGGTGGTGATGTTTGCAGACAACCATAACTCACTTCACTGTAATACACACTGGTAAAAGCAGCACAGCAAAGGCAGGTAAGCTGCCTTGCAATGCGATGCTTTGAAATAACTCCTGGTTGATAGGACTCTCTAGACTATGGCGAGGGGGTTGTTTAGATCCCCTTTATTTGTTAGACCAGCACAGGCCAGGTGTCTTATCCAAAGTATTGTGGGCATCCATGCCTAGGCAGAGTTGGGGTAGAGGGCAACTGCCTGCTGAGGTGACAGAGACAAGGTGGGTGAGGTAATGTCTTTTATTGGACCAAATTCTGTTGGTGAGAGAGACACGCTTTTGTGCTTACACGGAGCTCTTCTTCAGATGTATAAGCATGAAAACTTGTCTCTCTCATGAGCAGAATGACAGGTTTCAAAGTAGCAGCCGTGTTAGTCTGTTTCTTCAGGAAGTCAGTGGTGTCTCGAAGATAGCTGGGAGTTCTGGTTGCGTAGGGCCTGAGGAGAGAGTCCACATAGCCAGACAATCCTGATGTTAGGGTGCCAATGTCTGAGATGATGGGGCGTCCAGGATTTCCAGGTTTATGGGTCTTGGGTAGTAGATAGAATACCCCTGGTCGGGTTCTAGGCATGTGTCTGTACAGATTTGTTCCTGTGCTTTGTCAGGGAGTTTTTTTAGCAGATGGTGTAGTTTCTTTAGGTAATCCTCAGTGGGATCAGAGGATAATGGCCTGTAGAGTGTGGTGTCAGAGAGCTGTCTAGCAGCCTCTTGGTCATATTCCAATTTATTCATGATGACGACAGCACCTCCTTTGTCAGCCTTTTTGATTATGATGTCAGAGTTGTTCCTGAGGCTGCAGATGGCGTTGTGTTCAGCATGGCTGAGGTTATGGGGCAAGTGATGTTGCTTTTCCACAATTTCAGCCTTTGCACGTTGACGGAAGCAATCTATGCATTCTATGCATCCAAAGAAGTGGGCTGTAGCCCACTAAAGCTTATGCTCAAATAAATTTGTTAGTTTCTAAGGTGCCACAAGCACTCCTGTTCTGTTCATGAGTAGACGTTGATCCAGTAAAAGGCATTACCTCACCCACCTTGTTTCTCTAATAGCTTGGGACCAGCATGACTACAACACCACCACCTACACCACGCTGATGGGACAATCACCCAGAGAGTCACCTGCCTACTGTATTTTTCACTCCATGCATCTGATGAAGTGGGTTTTAGCCCACGAAAGCTTATGCCCAAATAAATTTGTTAGTCTCTAAGGTGCCACAAGGACTCCTCATTGTTTTTGTTGTTACAGACTAACATGGCTACCCCTCTGAGAGCTTTCTGCTTCTGGAGGTGTTATGGAGAGAGAGGAGGAGTTGAAGAAGTTCGTAAGGGAAGGCTGGGTGATTACGCTCTGGGCTCCCAGATGAGATGCTGAGCCCTCTGTCTGCACCTTCCCCTGAAGCAGCTGGAGCTAGCCCTTTGCAGAGAGGGGATACTGGGCTAGGTGCAGCCTGGTCTGATCCCCGATGTCTGGCAGTTCCCGCGTAACAAATGCATGTTCTAGAGGGACCCATTATCTTGACTGGGGGTCATCAACTCCTTCCAAAGGGTCTTTATGTAATAATCAGGTCATTTATGGGGCATTTTATCGGCCGGCCTAGGAATAGGAATCCCTGTATTTTTCCCTTCCCCCGTGGCTAGAGAATTTTATTTGTTTGTAGTTCTGCTCCATACGTATTCTTCTTTTCTCCTTGTTCTTGATGTCTCCAGTATGCATGGCTAGTAACGAAAAGCATCAAAGAATAGATTTCCGTTTATGTAGTAATTGGCTGAGGGGGAGGCTAATGGCATTTGGGAGGCACTGGCTAATCACTGCTGCAGAGGATGAATTGTCTGAAAGGAGAATAGGACATTCATGTGAAAAGATGTGTTCTTTAAAAACAACAGTCTGTGAGTTAATACCGAGCCGCATTAGCAACTAGGCGAATGCATTGATGGATGCCTGAAAAGGACAGGAGTATTGCTGACTGCAGAGTAATTAGCAAGCAGATGCCAGAACCTGGAGGATTTAATGTCTTTACAAAAAAAATATGTCTTAAATTCTTAGTCATAGAGTTTAAGGCCCAAAGTGACCCACCAGATCATCTAGTTTGATGTCCTGCACATCACAGGTCACTGAAGCCCACCCACTTTACCCCTGTATTGAACCCCACAATCTGGATTAGATTTAGACCAGTCTACAGGCACAGCAGTGCCGCTATATCAATGCAGCTGCACCGCTGCAGTGTGTCTGGGGAAGATGCTGTATGCCGACAGGAGAGAGCTCTCCCCTCAACTTAAAAAACCCACCTGCATAAATGGCAGAAGCTACGTCAGTGGGAGAAGCTCTCCTGATGACAGTGTTGTGCCCATGAGAGCTTATGTCAGTTTAATTTAGGGCACTTGGGGGGGGGGGTGTTATTCACATCCCTGAATGATGTAAATTCTGCTGACGTAGGCTGTAGTGCAGACATAGCTAACACATTGCAGCCTCCAAAGGTGATGCTATTGCATGGCTGAGGCGGAGAATTGCAGAGCTGAGGTGCCCAGCTGCCTGCACCCCCTGCAATGGCAGAGAACGGATTTAGTGAGCTAGGCACAGAAGATACCATCTTCTTTTAATGGGGATTCATTAAACAACAGCCTCTGTCTACATGCCATGCAGCAGGGGCAGGGATGGCTAAAGCCACACGCTCAGCCAATGTGGCTCAACCCAGCTATGGAGTGATCACGTAGTGGTGAGAGGAAGGTCAGTCTCCATGGCCCATTTAGTCCTGGACCTGCCTGCTAATGCAGCGAGCAAGAAGGCCAGTTAGTGCAGGAGATAGAGGGCTCATCCCACAGAAGCCATTTGTACTAGAAGGCCCCAGGAGATGAGGCTTTGACAGAAGAAACAAGCAGGCTCTGCTCCTCTTCAGTGTGGCTTGCACTGCAGGCCCTAAAAAAATAGATCAGTGAATTCTGGCTTGTCTCTTGGTCCCAGTTCCATGGCCCATTGCCCAAAAGAGTTTGGGAGGAGGAGAACGTCTTGAACATAGTGACTTAGGCTGTGAACACACTTACACTGGGTATAAGTTATGTTGCTCAGCGGTGTGAATAAACCCCCGATCCATGTAAACTACAGCGACCGAAGTGCCGGTGTGTCGGCGGGAGAGCGTCTCCCAATGACATAGCTACCGCCGCTCCTTGGGGGTGGAGTAATTACATCAACGGAAGAGCGCTCTCCCGTCCACTTAAAGCAGCTACACTGCAAAGCTGACAGCAGAACAGCTGGGCCAGTACAGCTGCGCCACTGTAAACTCTCTAGTGTGGCTGTAGCCTAAGCATTAGGACACCTGGGCGGATATCACTTACTTTCCAGCTAGGGTAAGCAGCTTAATTAGCACGTTCGTAAAGTGTTTTCAGTTAGTCAGATCAAAAATCCACCATGGGCTTGATTTTAAGTCCAGTGAAATCAATGGTAAAGCTGCCACTGACTTCAATACCTGGAAAGATATTTGAACAAATTATTAACCAATCAATGTGTAAGGAAAGAACAGGGTTATAAGGAATAGTCAGCATGGATTTTTCAAGAACAAATCATGTCAAGCTGACCTCCTTTCCGTTTGTGACAGAATTACTGGCCTAGTGGATGGTGGGAAACAGTAGATGTGATACATCTTGATTTTAGTAAGACTTTTGACCAGTCCCACATGACATTCTCTGAAGCAAAGTAGGGAAATGTAGTGATGAAATTACGATATGGTGAGTGCACAACTGGTTGAAAGATCATATTCGAAGAGCAGTTATCCATGGTTTGCTGTCAAACTGGGAGGGTGTATCTAAAGCGATCTCACAGGAGTCAGTCCTAGGTCTGATACTATTCAATATTTTCTTTAATGACTAGGACGATGCCTATAAAATGTGTGGATAACACCAAGCTGGGAGAATTACAAGCACTTTGGAGGACAGGATTAGAATACAGAATGGCCTTGAAAAATTAGAGAATTGGTCTGAAATCAACCAGATGAAATTCAATAAAAAGTGCAAATCAGTAAAAATCTACAGTGGTGTCTTGACTGGATTACTGTGTCCAGTTCTGACACCACACTTTAAGAAAGAGGTGGACAAACTGGAGAGAGTGCAGAGGAAAACAAAAATGATAAAAGGATTAGAAAACCTGATCTACGAGAAAAGGTTTAAAAAACTGGGTGTGTGTAATCTTGAGAAAAGAAGTCTGAGGGGAACTTGATAAGTCTTTCAAATATTTAAGGGCTGTTATGAAGAGGACGGCGATCAATTGTTCTCAGTGTCCACTGAAGGTAGGACAAAAAGTAATGGGCTTAATCTGTAGCAAGGGATATTGAGGTTAGATATTAGGAAAAACTTTCTAACTATAAGCGTGGTTCAGCTCTGGAATAGGCTTCCAAGCTTGAAGCTGTAGATCCCCATCACTGGATGTTTTTTAAGAACAGGTTGGACAAAACCTGTCAGCAATGGTCTAGGTTTACTTAGTCCTGCCTCAGCTCTGGGGGCTGGATTTGATGACTTTTCGAGGTCCCTTCCAGGCCTACATTTCTCTGACACTGTGATTCTGTAATAAGGAGAGTATTTTCCAGAGTCTAGTTCTGGCAGAGTAGTCAACCTCCCAGGAAACCTGAGTAAAGCTGGTAAATACATTTCTCGAGGTGGGAATTAAAGGTTGGGCTAATTAAAAACCTCACTGAATACCACTTTCTCTGCTTGATACAGCTATGGCATGAAGACTGCTTACTGTGAGAGTATTAAGCTGGACAAAGAAATCCAGGAAGAAAGGAAATGCAAAGCAGATTAAGATCAAATGAAAATAAGAATGGCTAGGCTGGGTCAGACCAATGGTCCGGCTAGCCCAGGGTCCTGTCTTCCGACAGTGGCCAGGGCCAGGTCCTTCAGAGGGAGTGAACAGAACAGATCACGTTATTGAGGGATCCATCCCCTGTCACCCAGTCCCAGCTTTTGGCAGTCAGAAGTTTAGGGACACCCAGCACATGGGGTTGTCTGTGTCCCTGGCCATCTTGGCTAATAGCCACTGATGGATCTATCCTCCAGGAACTTATCTAATTCTGTTTTGAACCCAAAGAGCCTGATTGCCCATTGGTCTCTTGTGTTGTCATTCACACCTGTGCAGAGTGGGTGTGAAATGTTACCCAATTAGATTTCTTCACTTGCTGACCTCAGTGGTGGTATTTTCCACCCCCTGCACAGGTGGGAGTGACTGCAGAGGTGCAAGGCAGTGGAGAACTTTTAAAAGTCATGAACAGGTAGGTGTCTGTGTTGCAGTCCCTGTGTGCGCACTAGTACATGATGAAAGATGCATGAACACTGTGTGTTTTCCAGCAGATCAGCACAAGGTAGCTCAGCACAGATGTCCCTGTAAGTGAGGCATTAGAGGAACATTGCAAGGTTTAAAAGCCCTTGACCTGCATGCTGCTAGCTCTGATTGGAAGATAGAGAACATAGGTCAGGACTTTGACATGAAAAACAGGGGAGACAGGGTGTGCTTTATTCCTCGGGGTGTGGGGTGGGGGTGAGAGAGCAGGATGCACATGTTGAGACGTAGGAGTGCCAGCATCTGCATTGTGGGTTTGCCCCCAGTGTAGCTACTCCTACGTTAAACTCCCTGATGCAGACAAACTTTTAATCTCAGCATCAGCATCTTGCAATAAAATTCCCAAGAGCCCCGCTCCGTCAGTTACTGCTGGGGGCTCGTGATGTGAACAAGTTTGGTTTTACTCATGTAAGTTTTTCCAGTCTTACCGATGGTGGGAAATGACTGTTGTTTTGAGCTGGATTGACTCTGATTGTTCTGGGACTTGTCGTGATGGCATTTGGGGGCTGATCTTATTCTGCTGCTCCTTTGTGTGACTGAAAATACTTTTCTGGAATAAAAAGCCTGGCCTTGAGAGGTGGTAATGCACTGGAGCAAATTACATGCTATGGTAGCCAAAGGCTGTAGTGCCTCCTTCATGCGGCGATGCAAAAATGAAGCTCAGGCTCCTGGCCGGAAACCGGGTAATTAGTGCAGTTGTGGTCTCTCATCTTCTGTCCCACTGGTATTTTAGATACATAAAGGTGCTCGGTGTTTACAAACCACATCCTTTTGTGACTCAGGCAGAAAGGTGGAAGGAGCAAGAAGGTTAAACAAACCCTCTAAATAAAATATCATTCAATATGGATCCCCCAGCCCTACAGTCCTGTCTTACTAATGATCCAGTGAAACAGGAATGCTGTGATTGGAGCTGGTCAGGAAACTGAATTTTACTTCTGTGAAAAATGTTGAGGCTTTGGAAAAAATTTCACCCTGAATTTTCAAAGCCAAACCCAGGCATTTTTCATGGAAGTGAAATTCTGCCATCTTTCATCTTGGAAACACTGACACATTCTGCAGTGATGTTTCCAAAATGAAAGATCCCCTCCGGGCGTCCAAGCTCCCCTCCAAACGGGATAGTTCTGTGGCTACAGCATGGGCCTGGGACTCAGGAGATTTGGGTTCCACGCCTGGCTCGTCCTCTGCCCCCCTGAGTGACTTTGGGCAATACACTCGCTGGGCCTCAGTTCTCCAGCTATAAAATAGTGATAACAACCCTTCCTTTTCCCACCTTTTGTCCAGCTTGTCTATCTCGCCTGGGAGCTCTTTGGGGCAGGGACGGACTCTTACTGTGTGTATGCACAGTGCCTAGCACAACAGGGCACCGATCTCAACCATGGCCCCTAGACACCAATGCAACACAATGATGAGAGTGAGACAGACAGCTAAGCTGGAAACCCCCCTCCTCAGACTGCCTACCCTATTCACCATGTCTCCTAGGGCTACTGGACCCCAGCTAGATTTAACTTCCCCCCACTCCCCTCCAGGCATGTTAAGAGCCAGAAGAGGGAACCCAGCCACACACCCTGTGCCATTGTTGATTTCTCAAGCCCTGGCCCCGCTGGTTTTCTGTGTTAAAATCCTCCAGCTGATGTCCAGGTTTCTGACATGCAGCGTTGTATCCACCCAGCCTGGCTTGGATCACATCATTGTGTTAAAAAAAGAAACAAAACAAAGCTCTGTCTAGAAAAATTAATTAAAGGGTGAGACTTTACTCCCCAGTCTCACGCTGACAGGAAAAGCAGGTAAATGAATAAGACTTAGGGCTGATCTAGCACCTTTATTCTCCATTAGTTAGCACTTGAGGGTTGCTCTGGACACTCAACATACCTCCTGGGACTGCTATGACCCCTAGTGCAGGTGACAGACCTGCTGCCAGCTCTTGGCTTGGTCTGTGGAACCCACTGCCAGATGGAGTAAAACCACCCACTAACCTGCTCTGCATTCAGAGCTAAACACAAACCCCACCTCTTTGCCCAGGCCGGCCTATAATAGCACCCACAGCTCTCTACCCCATTCCCACACTGCTGCATCCAGTAAGCAGCCCCTGAGCCTGCACCTTGCCAGTGAGGAAGGAAGGAAGAGAGGCCCCTGTTGGGTGGGTGGGTTGGTTCATAACTCATGGGAGGCACTCAGATACTAGACTGATAGGCTCTAGTGTAACACCCAGGATTGCTGAATGGATGGTGGTTGCATGTCTATGGTGGGAGATAGACAGATGTCTGTATGGGGGATCGATGGATACACACCCTGTGCGGTAGGTTCGTATTATTATAGGCTCTGGTTTACAGCTGTGTAAACTGGAGAGATGAAGTGGCTTTAGCAGAGCTGGGACTGACTCAGAAGTGCCTGGCTGCAAAGCTAATGCTGCTAACAGGAGATCGTACAATGGCAACACACCCTGGTAGGATCCGGTTACAGCCCTCCCAAGCTCAGACCCAGCTCTGCTTCTGGGATTAGAGATGAATGGACGGAAGCCCTTTGAGAGGAGCTCCGTCCTTTGGGCTGCTTGCTCCCGCTTTGGACTAGGGGAGATCTCAGGTGCCTTCAGCTAATTCTTTTTCTGCTTTCCCATGCCCTTGTTTAAGTGTTTGTGGAGTTCAAATAACGTCCTGCATGGCGGCACATCACAGAGCACTTTGAGATAACCATGGCAACAGGACAGTAATTAATAGAAGACACTCAACACCATGGAAACAAAACTGCAACAAACAAAGTGAGCTAGCAGGTGAGCTGGATGGCTCAGGGGATCCAAAAGGGCCTTGTGGCCCTAGGTCACCAGTTCAAATCTAGCCCAGGTGTGTAGCTCCTGGGTTTTAGCATCTGCTGGCTGCTTGGTGGCCTATGTCACATTGGGGAAGGCAGAACTGATCTCAGTTTGGTTCTTAGCAGAGACGTGTTGGCAGGTGGCACTGACTGGTAGTCTTAGCTGAAGCCAAAGACTGAATGAGCCGTGCAGAGGTGGGTCGCCCTGCCCCAGGTCAGTCTGACTCAGTAGCATCGATTTGCACTAGCGTAAACGATTACAGGAGGTGCAGGGTAGTGGAGAATCAGGCTCTAACTTTGTGTGACACCCTGTATGCACCATTCAGAGTAGAGAGATTTCTTCTGTTTCTCCCCTAAGCCTTGTTTTCTCATTGACGTAATGGCTGGGAGCTTTCAGCTGGATCATTTCCCGGTACTTAGGAGCTTCCAGGCTAGTGCATTAATGGCCTGCAGTGCAAAGAAAATGAATGTCCTCAGCATCACAGCCATAGTAGCTTCAATTCATAAATCCAAATGATTTGGGGAGGGACAGAAGAGCTCAGTGAAGGCCAAACCGGTGTCCTTTGCCCCCCACCCGCCAGCCCCCAGGGCTGGGCATCTGGGGCCTGGAAAATGATACGTTTCACCCCAAGAGCAACAGGCTGTTTTCTTCTAATGTTTGCCAGTGAGTGGTGCACTAATGAAAGGCGCCAGGCTGAGCCCAGGTGACTGATGCTCCGTCCTCTAATCACCCGAGGTGAAATTCACCCCTGTGCACCACTGCAGCCCTATTTTGGGGAGGAAACATACTCCTTGTGCTGCCCCTCTGCATAGGGGTGAATTTCTCCCCTGCACAGCAGGTGCAGCCTAGGCTGTGTCAGCTCAAGCATCCCCCCATCCCTCCCCTGACCAAGCATCTCAGCCTGGATGGACCTGTAGGGCTAAAAGGGCAGTTCAGACTCCATGGCAACCCTGGAAGCTGAACGGTTCCTTCTCTGTAGCTACAGGGCTTTGAATCTCAGCCCTTACACAGCAATGAAGTCCCCTGAAATCAATGGCTTCACTGCAGAACAGACCGGGCCTTCAGGGACTCTCTTGGGTAGGTCGGGGGCTAGGGCTCATTCCATGCTTGGCCTCACTGCTGAGACTGTCCATAACAATGGCTGCCAATTAGAGCCAAGTGGGATGGAAGGTTTTGTGATGTGGCCAGCTCCCGGGAAGGAGTTAGACCAGTGGCATTAGCCAGAGCGTCTCTGCCCTCTTGCAATTCAGGTCGTTACAATTAACCCACATAAATCCCCCTGCGGTTTCAATCTGATATAGGATTCCTTTCCACTTGTTGAGCAATGTTGCTGTGAACTCCTAGGACATGATCTGAAGCCCGTTGAAGGCAGTGGAAGCCTTTCGATTGACTTCAGTAGGCTACAGATCATGCCCTTAAACAGCTGATGCACTCCACCTCAGAGGTGGCTGCATTTCAGGAGTGGGAGAGGCAGAGTGGAAAGGGCATTGCTCTCAGGCTTAGAAAACCCAGGTTTTCACAGGCTGCCTGTCTGACCTAGGGCAAGTCAATTAATCTACTCTGTGCCTCAGTTTCCATCGTACAATGGGGATAATCGCACTGCTTTTCCTCACAGGGGTGTGACTGTGAGGGCTCTGATACTAAGATGATAGGCAGATTTCCATATATATGTACAGTATCTGTTTTCAGTCTGGGCTTATAAAGTGCTTTAGGAAGAGTAGTGCTATCTAAGCATGCGCTGTAAACTATCAGTAACACTAGAGATGTTTGGGTTTGGTGAGAGGTGAAATTAATATAACCACTTTATTCCGTAGTGTATCTTTCATGCAAACAGTAACCCCAGAGCACTTCACAAAGTTATATGTATAAGACAGCAGGCAGTAAATGGTATCTCTTTTTTAATGAATAACCCAGTGGTTTAAAGACATTTGATGGTGAATAAATTAAAGCACATTTTCACACGAGCAGGAAGTTCAAACACAAGTTTAATGCTGATGATACTCTATTTAACAAAAAAGACGCTTTAGATATTTCTCTCAAGCTAGCTTCAGCTTCCCCAGTGAGTCTGTGGATTCTGCGCAGCTGTGGGTCTCCGAGTGAGCGTCAGGCAGAGCCCACTTCCAGAATTAATAAGGAGAAATAGAGATGAAAGCCTGTGTGTCCCACTGGGGTAGGACTCTTTTGAACAATGGGCCAAGACGAGAATTATCTGTTAGTTGAGTAGATTTCCTAGGAAATACTTGGGAGGAGGGGAATACAAATGCCTGCCTCTAGACCTAATCTTTGGAAGATCGCCCTGGGGAGGGGACCTTTGCCTACGACTTACCAATTTCCAGGATAAAAAGGCCCAAATGACATAAAAAAGTAACTCTCAGATTCAAGGGGTGCTTGTTCTGAACTTGTGACCACACACAAACCCCATGGTGGGATATGAAGGACTGTTCACCAGCCAGAACCCTTGTTGGAGTTGGGGTGGTCTCAGGTATTAGCATGGGTGTAGCTTCTTTTATTGCTTGAATATGTTTTCTCTGTACTGCTTTACCCTTGAGAATAAATGTGCTTGCTTAGAAAGATCTGTGTGGTAACTTCACTGTGGCAATTAGCCTGTGTTCTCTTCAGAGACGGTAAAGTAAAGCAGGCCTGCTAAGGCAGTCTGATTTTGCTGGTAAATTCACAGTGGAGGCAGGGAACTGTGCAGCCTGGAAATAGCCTGGTCAGAAGAGAGAGGGATGCATGTCTCCGCCCAAGAGAGGAGATGGCTGGGGAGCTGGAAGCCTGAGGGTGGAGGAGGAATACAGATGCACGTGCCCAGAATTGTGACAATCAAATCCTCCAATAATGCCTGCCTAAAGCAATTAAAACTGATCACAATAAAGGACAGATGTTGTGTTCTTTTTTTAATACAAGTGGCTCATTATTGAAGTTTACATCAAATTACATGATGGCTCAGATGAACTGGGAATGAATTTAGTAGAAGGTTCTGTAGTCTCTTTGGCTTTATTGATCAGGAATTCAAACAGCTGTTAATGAATACCCCCTGAATTAAACAAGCAATGGAAAAGGAGATGCATTGTAAGAAAATAGTTATTATAAAGCGGCAGTGTCCTCACACAAGCCAACCTCTTCAGTTTTAAGGGCCTGATTATCCAGCAGCAGCTGAGGTGGAGCGAGCACTGTGTGCACATGATTGACGTACGCTTACCACTACAACTGCTGTACGCCCAACTCACCAAAGGAGAAAGGAAACAGGGAGATCAAAAGAAATGCTTTAAAGACACCCTCAAGATAAACATCAAGAGATGTGGCATTGACACCACACATTGGGAGACAGCAGCCCAGGATAGGGATAACTGACGAAGACTTGTCAGAGAGGGAACGTCCACTTCTGAGAAAAATCGCCTTGTCCTGGTTGCAGAAAAACACCAGAAAAGGAAGGACCGACAACTGTCATGCAGCAATCACGGCCCAACGCTGTCTTCCAACACAACCTGCAATTTCTGCCAACGAGCCTGTGGCTCAAGGTTTGGACTCCTCAGCCACCAAAGGACCCATGAAAAATAAAAGCTGCGAAAGATCATCCTCCACCTCGAGGGATCACCAACTGGATAGCACCCTTCCTCCCAAAGAATCCTCGTACACAGGGATCCTTTCACCCAGTGCTGAAATGTAGCCACCTCTTGGGTGGAACATGATAGCCGGATTTAACACTCTGACTCTTGCAAAAAGCGCATGCCAATGAGATTAAACATCAGTTGTACTTATTTTATCAGCTGGTATTGGACTGATGAGGGCTTTGAACTATGCCACCAAAGGTTAGGATACTGTCTGAAAGAGGGCTTGTCTCTTAGCTGTACCTTCAACCTTTGACTTTCCACCTGGAGCTTGTTCAGCACTTCATTGTTCTTTCATAGACATCACAGAGAAGCAGTGCTTAATTAATAATGACACAGGTCTAAGGCTCAAGCTATCAGGTGCTAGGGCTCAAGTAATTTTTATACTTTCAAAACTGACATGCCAAGCCCAGAGATGCTGGGGCTACGAACTGCCAAGTCCCAGAGATGCTGGGGCTACGAACTGCCAGGCCCAGAGATGCTGGGGCTACGAACTGCCAGGCCCAGAGATGCTGGGGCTACGAACTGCCAAGCCCCAAAGGTTCTGGGGCTACGAACTGCCAAGCCCAGAGATGCTGGGGCTATGAACTGTCGAGCCTAGGGGTGCTAGGGCTCAGCACAATTAAGCACTGTAGAGAAGGGGCTATTGAGATGTAAGCGAAAAGGGCCTTTGACATCTCTAGGCTGAGGGCTCCAGCCTGGAATTTTCTCCTCCTCCGGCTTCAAAGAAGTTACTGCTAATTGACAGTTGTGCCAGAAAAGAATCAAGTTCGCTATCCTCATTGCGGTTACAGGAAGGAGTGGAGGGAGGCAGCAGCCAGTGGGGGGAGTGAGAGGGTTGGAAGCGTGGATCTCCGTAAGTTCAGCACACAGCTATGAGCATAGTTGGAATACAGAGCCTCAAAGGATCAGAGAGCAGTCTGAATTCTCTTCCTCTCTCTGACACACAAACCCCTCCTGGAATTAACACAGCTCCTGAGTGCCTTTCCACCCTGACTTTCCTCTGCACCAGGTCAGTAGAGAATGCAATGGTACCGTTGTTTGCACTTACAGATGGAATATTCAGCCCAAATTGAGAAGCAGATTTTTCTTTTTCTTTTAAATGTACTATATGCATAACCCAACTAGTGAGCAAGAAATGTGCCTACATGGTTGGAACGGTTCTGTAGTTAGATGCTACTGCATTATAGAAGTTACTTAATTCCTGACCACTGGTGTCTCATTGTAAAAATGCCCTTAGCGCACTGAGAGTGTAGACAGCTGAGATGGAATTATTTTGCTGTTTAGTATCATCTCAGAAGAAGCAAGGACTCCTATACAAAATAACGTACAGGAGGATTTTACATTCATCTTGTTGTTGAGACAGCTAGTTCCTTTGTACAGTTCACATTTGGAAGCTCATTTGGGAACAGAATAGAAAGGTTTGAGTGATATAAAATGTATTACTTTGCTTTGATTCCACAGAAATAATACTTTGACATTGCCTTTAATAATATATTGTTTATTTTGAAAGCATCTTCCATATGAACAGTGTCTCAAAATTCTCCCTGTTTGGAAAAGTTCTATACAGTTGAATAAGGATAAAACCAATGGGGATCAATAGAAACTAATCAAAATATATAGATTTAACAGAGTCTGCTAAGCTTTCTATAGGTTTTTTGAGCCACCCTATAGAATTCGATAGCAGGGATAGAATTCTTTGTTCAGTTCTGTAAGATGTTTCCTAAAAATCTATAGAAAGTGTGTGATTTTTGTTCTATTAAATTAGATAAGACTTTGCCATAGGAGTTTACAGAGCTAACAAAGACAGAAATGAAGGGGTTCGGGAAAGGAGAAAAGGGCTACTTTACTAAAAAGCTCACTAACCCGCTTCCATAGACAAATGGGAGATTAGGCACTAGAATAATGTTTTTCAGGTCAGACTGAAAAATAATTTGAGCGGCAACTCACAATGCTTTGTGGGAAAACATATATTTTAAGAACATCATAAAACCTGCTGGATGTGCAATGCACTTGTGTGTACTCATTCTGAATAACAGCAGGAATCCATTCATTATCTCCTACATATGGGGAAATGAGTTGTATACTCTCCTGAGTGATGTACAGCAGAAGTTCTTATGGCATCAATTTCACCAGCACGAGTGCTCTGTCCTTGTGGCTGTGACTGGCCAGCCAAAACTCCCTGACAGACGAGGATAAGAAGGGTCATGAATGGTGGGGGTGACTTGGAGGGAGTTGTATTCCAAGACTGAATCTAATTCTATGTCCACCAATTTCTGTCTTTCTTTCAAATCCTAAATTTGGGGTCTGGCCCTCTCTTCTTGGAATTGTCCCCTTTATCAGCGGAGGGCTAGTTATCTGAATCTCTCCTCTTCTAAACCTCCATTTTCCCATCTCCTTTCCCAGGAATCTGTAGAACAAAACTCTTCCCAGACCTTCTAGTCAATCCAGGAAAATTAAATGGGGAAAAATATTCTGAGGAAGTTTGAGACAAAGAAGTCGGATTATGAGGAGGATAAAGGGACAGGACTGAGGGGAACTGAATTGACCTCAGTATGAAGGCTAATTGCAGCTAGAGCACAAACATGAAGTGAAATTTGATGTACCATGAGGACATTTCAATTCAACTCTCAGGCTGTGACCCGTGAATTACAGAACAGAGAGGAATATCAGCGGGTAGCACCTAAATAACTGTTCACACAGGGATACTCAAACATAGCTGGAAACTCTCTGCATAGCTGAGACACTGAATTAGGTTAACAAGTCACATTTTACCTCTCAGGGATTGTTTCCTGCTCCAACTAAAAGAGATGCCCACAGAAGGATTCAGTGGCAATTACGTGGCACATACACGGGTTGCTAACTGTGTCCATGAACTACAAATTAATGGAGTCATGGTTATGACCCTGTAATTAAGGTCACTAATGCTGACCCCTTCTGCTCTTGTCTAAGCTTGCTTCTCAGTTGACTTTGACTCATGGAACCAATTGGGAATTGGGACAAGCTCCCGACCAATGACAGCATCAACGAGATCATCCCCAAGAACAGCTCCAATTCCAGCTCTCAGTTTACGGGAGTGCAGTTGATCCAGTCCTTCAAGCCCCTCATCATCCCCTGCTACACCCTGGTGGTGCTGATTGGCATCTTCGGCAACTATCTTCTCCTCTACGTCATCTGTAGGACCAAAAAGATGCACAATGTCACCAACTTCTTCATCGGGAACTTGGCTTTCTCAGATATGCTGATGTGTGCAACATGTGTTCCCTTTACCCTGGCCTACGCCTTCAACCCACAGGGCTGGATCTTCGGGAAGTTCTTGTGTTACTTCGTGTTCCTGATGCAGCCTATGACAGTCTATGTGTCTGTCTTCACCCTCACAGCTATTGCTGTAGACAGGTAACTGAAGTTCCTAGATTTCAGAGGGGTAGCCATGTTAGTCTGTATCGGCAAAAACAACAAGGATTCCTTGTGGCATCTTAGCGACTAACTAATTTATTTTATGCCCAAATAAATTTGTTAGTCTCTAAGGTGCCACAAGGACTCCTCCTTGTTTTTGTAGTTCCAAGCCTTTGGAAATAATGATTTTCCTTTTATTTTTTTTTCCATGGGTGAGGGAGTCATTTAGTAATTTTTTGGCCTCAAAATACCAAAATCTTTTCATGAAATATCACTAAGAAATCTTTGAAATTTCACTGCAGCCCATCTTGCAGCCTCAGAATTTAGCTTTTCATTAAACAAGTATTTGCCGAGTGGTGGCTTTTTATTGCATTGGGGCATGTGACGCCTTACAGTTTTGCGTGATTCACTGTGAAAAATGATTTTTAGCAAAATGAAATTCTAAGTGTAAAAAATGTCCAGGTTTTTGCACAGAAAAAGTATCACTTTGGAGATGAGGGGGAACTGAAATTTTAATAATTTCAGTAATTATAAATCTTATTACTTTCCCTTACATCATACTTTGCATCTTCAAATATACAAATGTTAATATGATAACCCTCACAGCACCTAATGAGGATAGTCATGATTTATTATCCCCATTTTACAGATCAGGGAAACTGAGGCACAGGCTGGTGACGGGACTGATTGATTTTGTTTTATTAATGTATTTGAATGGTGTTTATCTAATGTGCCCATTGACACACCTAGGATCTGTCACTGACTTGTGAGAGACTTGTGGGCAAGTCAGAGGATCAGACTTTCCGTAGAGCTCAGGATCAGATTTGTAAGCATTTAGCATCCACAGCTAGAGACAGATTTTTTTAAAAAACCCTGAGCTCCCACTGCAACACTTATGTCCAGGTACTAAAAGAGCTCAGCCCTCGGCATGTTGAGTAGAGGTATGCCAAGTTTCAAATCAGAAGAAAACATGCAAATTTCAAAATGCTTTAGGAAGGAAAATTCCAGAAAAAAAAAGTTTCAGAGCAATCAAAATGTTTGGTGTCAATTTTGACTTTATTGTTTTATGTTACAATATATAATATAATACAAATATAAAGAAGTTCAAAGCAAAAAGTTGTTTCAAAAATGAAAAATCAAAGTGGTTGGTTTTCATTGCTGGGATTCGTTCCTCCCAAACCAAATTTTGGTGCATACAACATGGTTTTGATTTTGAGACAACTGCATTTTGCAAGGCAGTTCCACTGAAGTTCTTCCAACCAGCTGTAGTTCTCGGCTCTTTTGTAAGCCTGGCCACTTACAGGTGTCTAAGTGGGAGCTTGGCTCTTTTGGAAATCTGATTTTAAATTGTTTTGTATAATGGGAATACACTATCCAGGGTGAGAGACTTAGTGTTTTGTAAAGCATTTGGGCATCCCTGAATGAGAGATGCTAGAGACATTATTACAGACACAGCCGGGAGTTCCTGTGTCTCAGCTGGAATGAATATTAATTTCCCTCCCTCTTATTATTTCCTTTCATTTCCTTTGCTGCAGCTGTTTCCTACAGTTCTTATGGTCAGTTCTGCTCACACACTGTTAACTGGCAGCCCCATTGGCTCAGCATACCCCCGCTGAGCTCATTTAAAGGATCAATACATTCCTTCAGGGCCCTTCCTCGGCCTGACTCCAGGCTCTGGGGATCTAGACTGGGAAGGGGAATTGAAAGTTGTGTAACACCAGGGCAACCAATGAGGAGCAACTCAGTAGTAGTCCCTGTGTTCCAGGGCTGTGTTCCCTCAAAGAGGGCTGCAAAAAGGAGCAGGCTCCTTATTTTCTCCCCTCCGCCGCCCAGGTGTGAAAAGGAGGGACATACTCTTGCCCACAGGGACCAGTACTGCAGGTTTCTTCTCCCACAAGATGGGATTAAAGGGTGCTCAGCACTGCATAGGATCAGGCCATTAGGGCCAGATTTTCAGCAGAGGTCACCACCTATTTAGGCACCTACAGGAAGTGGATGGGTTTTCCATTGAAAGCTATGGGAGCTGCTGGGGGCTGAGCACTTTTGATTATCTGGCCCTTAATGTGTATAAGCCAAATTCACAGGCCCTTCCTCAGTTTTTACTCCCACAGAAGTTAATGGGAGGCTTGCCTGAATAAGGACTGAGTAATAACCTCAGGCTTCGGCCCTAGGATGGGTCAGTTGTTTCTTGCTCTCTAATGGCTTGATCTTGAGAGGCATTGAGTAGCACAGTCGAGCCCAGATGAGGCAAGCACCTGGAATTAGATTCCCATTGGTCACTTTCTTCTAACCCAGCTCAATTTCTTGAGGCTTCTTTTCATTTTCAAGTGCTTTTCTTTTGGTGCCTGTCAATTACCTCACTTACAATCCATGCTGTCTGGAGTCCCCTTCAGGGCAAGATTAATAAACGTCAGCCATCCAGCTCTTCAGATGTTTTCTGCTCACCAAAGCAAATCAGCTCTCACTCCTGACAGTTCCCAGGCAGACTTTCCAGCCTGCAGGCTAGGGACCATACTAAGATTCATGAGAATCTGCTACACCAAACACAGTGCTAGCGGTCATTCAGCATCAAATCTAGCACCAGTGCACATCCATGCCACCAAATAATGAACATTTGAACAACTCAGAGCATCATCTCCTGCAGATGACAGCTTCTATTGCTCTGAATTCTAGTACAGAACCCTAGAGTTACCAATAGCCTAGTAGATCCAGCTTCCACTGCACAGTGCAGGATTGCTCCTTTCAGTAGTTAACTGTAGTAGGAGGGGCTTGGGTTTAAGCCATAGGACTGAGACTTAGGAGCTCTAGCTGCAGTTCTGGCTTTGCTGCAATTCTGTGTGTCACCCGAGGCAAGTCATTTACTCTGCCCGTGCCTCGGTTTCCCCTCTGTAAAAGGAAGTAACAACACTTTGCTCCCCCAAAGGGGTGTCGTAAGACTCTGTTCATTAAGGTACGTGAGGTGCTCAGATTCTGTGGTGATGGGCGTCACAGGAAAACCAATCGATCAGTGTTACAGACTGACTGACAGTGGAATAGTGCCTGATGTCTGCGCTGGAAAAGAACAAGTCTATACTGCTGCACTAAAAAGACCAACTGGAGCGAGAACGTAGGGCATGTCTACATTGCAAATAAAGGCTCTGGGCGTAACTTGCCTTAGCTAACTCAGGTTAAAATAGCAGTGAAGACACGGCAACTCGAGTTATCAGCACACGTTCAACTCTATGGCTTTCACTCGAGCTGCCAACCCAAGGTAAAAGCCGAGTTGCCGTGTCTTCACTGCTACTTCAGCTCACATTAGCTAACCCAAGTTAAGAACTCGCCTTTTCTGCGGTGTAGATTTACTCTTAAAGTGAAACAGTTAGGGCCAGAGCCTCAGCTGGTATAATCCATGTCACTCCAGTAAAATCAGTTGAGTTAGGTCAATTTACACCAGTTGAGGATCTGGCCTGAGATTTTTACAACCATTGAATAATCTCTGGCATGTCTATTCAACTTTGTGTACGCACAGGAGGAGACTATACATATGTCCTCCTTGTGTCTTGTACGGCGCTGAGCACATTGTATGCACTACGCAAACAGCAGTAATAACTGATCATATCAACAAGGAGATTATAAAGCGGGCATCAGGGCAAATGGAAATTAATCCTCCTCAGAGGGATGCAACAAGACTAGTCTCAGGGGAAAGCCAGGCAGTATCTCCATGCTTCCCCATGATGTGTTCATTCACTGTTTGCTAAGCCGCTCTTTGCACACCTCTCCAGTCCACCTCCTGGCAAAGAGAGACTCATTCAGGAGAGAGGCTCAATCCAGACCCACTCCCCACACACCCAGCTCTGTCATTGCACCTCATTGCTGAGCTGCAGCACCCGCTGCTTTTCCAGCACCGGGTTTCCGTTGAGCAGAAAATACCAGCTGTGCACGATAGCTATATGGGTACAGCTAGGATCAGAAAGAAACAGCCCATTTTCCATTGTGCCAGGACTGGGATTTGAACCATAGTCTTTTGTTGTTTTCTGGTGTCTTTGGTTTGGGCTGTTGCAAGCTTCTGACCTGGTTGGGAGAAGAGCTAGTTATTGAGGGCATTGACAAGAAGTCACTGCAGAGCCCACAACACATACATCAAACTCTGCATTACAAGGTGTCTTTTCCCTCAGTGCAGTTGCTTGCTGTAAAAGTGGAACTTCGATGTGACTTTAATAGCAGTGCAGCTTATGACATGATAGTGACATGATCAAACATCTCTACTGTGCCCAGACAAGACTTTGTAAATCCAATACCAAGCTTCTTACTTTCTTGGAGCTGCTGCAAACACCGGGTGTGACAGATTGATCCAATGACAGAGCCTAGATCACTGCAAATAGCAATTCCATTTCCTTTCCTCCTTCTGCAGTTTGTACTGAAGTCCTGTGGCTTTGGCACTCATCAGGGCTGGAGAGATGCCATGGCACGGTGAAGATTAAACCAGTGTCATCATGCCAGAATGTTCCAAATTGTGAAGCAAACACAACAGGAATATGCTACTCAATCTCCTTCTCTTTGTGTGAGGCATATTTGTGCTCCATGCTTCTTTCCCTATAGGCAGAAATGATAAAGTGTTCCCCATGCTTGCAACTTGTAGCCAGCTGTGTTGCAAAATAAGCTAATTTCATATCCCTTCACCTGACCAGGAGGGCTAAGCAGCCAGCATGGGACTGGAAATGTATGTGTGTTTAGTTTGGGAGTGAACTTCCTATTGCTCTTGTTCTGATTTCAGTGCCACTAAATAATGATGTCCTTGACTGCTGGTTCTGTAGAGCAGTAGGTATAATTTCTGCTAGTTCCAGGTTATTAATACCTTGCCATATAAATCTGTGCCAGACAAATTGTTCTGACCCCCAAATGGCAGGCACGATCCCTTCCTAAACGGAGACAGACATGGGATCTGGGTTGAGGCTGGTTTTTTTGGGCTTTGGTTTTTTTAACACTGTGTTTCCATGGCGATGTCACTTTTAATGGGAAGGCTGCAGTCCCAGTGGGGAATGGAAAGAAATAGGCGGATTCTAAAACTAAGCCCCAGATACAAGGAGCATCTTTAATGCAAACATGACTCAGATGCTGGCAGAATAAAACAGGTGCAATCGAGGCAAAGCAGATTAGACGAACAAAGGGAAGATTTAAGCTGGACTAGCCGGAAAGAACTTTCTGATAGTGAGATCTCTTAGGATGTAGGATGACCTACCAAGGGGAGTGTTGGAAATCTGATTACGTGAGACTTAAATATACTTGGTAACTGTGCTGTTTGGTCTGATCCTGCATTTTCTGATGGGGGCTGAACTAGTTATGTCCCAATAAGGCTTTTCCATCTTGAATTTCTGTAACTCTCTTTGCATTTAGGGTTGGGCTGTTCGTCCATGGTAAAAGAGAATCTAGATGAAAGGAGCTGCAGCATTCATAACCCTCTTTATAACTGCACACTTAGGGCTACATGTTCAGGGAGCCCTACTTTTAACTACTCCCTTTCCTTCCCTAAAGCAGCATTAGTGAGTGATTCTGTGGTACATTGCAAGGTACAGAAGGCACCACTAGGTTGGAATGGAAAATGTCATTACTGAAAATATTTCTCTGTCTCTGTCTGTCATCTTAGATGTTTCTCAAGCTCCCATCACCGTAAGTCTTCTTGGCTGCATATTATTTATTAACATAAGGCCTGATTCACCACTCTCTTATACATGTTTCATGCCAGTGTTACTACACTAACTCCAAATGAGTCATGCCAGGGTGAAGCTAATGGAGTGGAGTGGTGAATCAGGCTCATATTATTCAATCAAACCAGGCCTCTGTGTTAATTTTCCTCCGTCCAGTCTTTGGAGTTCGTGCACCTTCCCAGGAATTACAAAACCGGTCAGTACCCTTAAGTTCAGAGGTTTGGTTAGGAACTGATGATGGAGCAGAAGGATTTAGCTAAAACACTTAGCTGCCCTTTTCAAAGGGACTCTTTCAGATAGGATGAGATTCTTCTATGTGCAAAGAGGCAGCACAAAGCCTATTCATCACCCCAGTTCCACATGTGTCCTTAAAATAAGTAGGACTTAGGTGGTGCACCGGCTTTGAGCTGGCTCTCTGCATGGCAAGGAGTTGAGGAATTTCTCACCCTTACATCCCTAAAGAGATGTATATGTTCTGTGAGAAACTGGTCATATCACAGCCCAACAGCATCCAGAATGAAATGGCCTTAAAATATTTACTCTGTGAATGGGACAAGTCACAGAACCTTCAAATTTTGTGTCAAAGCATCACTTTTGCCAATGCAATGGTCAGGTACTGTTCAGTTCAAAGGTCCCATTTACACTAGAATTAAAAAGCAACAAAGAGTCCTGTGGCACCTTATAGACTAACAGACGTATTGGAGCATAAGCTTTCATGGGTGAATACCCACTTCATCAGACGCATGTAATGGAAATTTCCAGAGGCAGATATAAATATGCAGGCCAGAATCAGTCTGGAGATAACGAGTTTAGTTCAATCAGGGAGTTCAATCATCTGTTAGTCTATAAGGTGCCACAAGACTCTTTGTTGCTTTTTACAGATCCAGACTAACACGGCTACCCCTCTGATACTAGAATTAAAGAATTCCCTTGCACTTCTGAGAAGGAAATCAGGGGTAAGGCTCTGATTCTGCAAAGACAGGCATGTGCTTCATCTCAATGAGCTACTCGTGTGTAAAGTTAAGCGGGAGTGCACATCTTTTATAACCTTAGGTCCAGCCTGAATTTAGCTCTGTATACTGCTGTCCCACTCATATGATAGCACAGATTGATCCGAATCCTGGTTTTGGGAGGTTCATATGGCAGATGCAAGCCTGCTTTCCTGTCTAGACAAAATAAATTATAAATTATAAAAAATGTTATATATCCATCACACGTAGGTTTATTATCAGAGAGATCAGTTCAATTGCTATGCAAGCTTCTTCTGCTGAGGGTTTGTTTAAATTCAGATGCTCCTTTCCAGTTCCTATTTTCCAGTATAATCTTGAATGTTTTGTGCAATCTAGTCATAAAATACAAGTAAAGGGATAAGATGGTCATAATAAAAATTGAGATAATTTGAATAATATCTAACTGGGGCATTTATTACTAGCTGGAATATAGGCTGGGACACAGCTAGACAATTTCAACCAAAATTCTCTCTGGCCCTGACACAAGACACCATATGCTGAACTTTGAGCCTGGACTTAAGTCTCATTGACTTCAAAAGGACTTAAGCACATGTTTAAAGTTCAGCACATGCTTAAGGGCTATCCTGAATATAGATGCTTTCCTGGATGTGAATGTCAACCAGTTACATAGGTTCAAAGGTGAAGAGTGAGGTACAGATACCTACATAGACAGACAGTCAGAGGGTTGCAGGGGAGAGCTGAGTGTGAGTTAGTGCTGAAGGTAGAACACCCAGTATGCGAAAGGTGCTACATAACATAACATTTTATTCACTTAAAATGGCTGGCAGGAGGCTCAGCTCTTACAAGTCTTTCATCATAAGAAATAGCAAGGAAATGAGTACAATGCACATAGTGAAGGAGGAGAAAAGAGATTAATTAGGTGATTTTTTTTTTGTTTTTGTCTTTTTAAAAATGCTACCTGAAGCTCCCAAGTATGATTCAGAGTAACTTCATACAAAGGGCTGCTTGGGTGGTTGATCAGGAGCCTTCTGATAGGCTGGGTGTTTCTGGAGACAACTGAAGGCACCCACTGTTTAACACAAGGCCTCAGGATGGGGAAAATAAAAGCCTCTATTATTTCATTCTTCCACAATAAAAGCTGTTCCCAGGGGTTAATTCTGTCGCTGTGCCTCTGCTGGGATAATTACAGCTCTTAGGGACTAGAGGCTTTTCTGCACTGGAAGGGTATCATTTCCTGCAGCTTTGGCACCTCATGTCAGGCCTTTTTGCTTAATTTAATGCAATAGAAATGTAATGTTAATGAAATAAGAAAAAGCAGCCATTAAATGTTAGACTAACTAGAAAATGACAGCTTTGGAACTGAGGGGAAAACCTCTTTTGTAGCTTTTGTGCTCAGCCCTGGAATTTGCGCGTGCTGCTGCTGAGCTGACTGCTGCTGATTCCCCTTGGTTATGTGGAGTTCTATCGATTAAGGACTGCCAGAAGCTTTAGGGATTGTAACTAGTGGCACATGCTGAAGCTGGTAAAACTAGAACAGAGCAAGAGCCCACTGAGTCTTATAGCTTGTCTCTGATGGCTGTGAGTGCTGGATGCATCAGGAGATGTATTTCTCCCCAACTGAGCAGTACTATATATATATATATATACATTATGGCAGGAAATGGCTTTATTACACCATCAAGTGATAACTTTAGACCCTGAAACCTGGTAGATAGTCCTTGTAATTTTACCTTAGCTAGTGCGACTGGCAGATGCTGTTCTTACCACACTCACTCTTTGCCTCAGTTATATACTGTGATGGTGAGTTCCAAAGGTTAACTACAGAATGCATTAACTACTCTCTCCTTTCATCAGTGTAGAAACTTGATGCTTTTTAAAACGCAATTTAATTTTTAACCTTCTAATTTCAGCAAGTGCCCTTTTGTTCTTGTATCTTGGGATGAGGTAAATAGGAGAAACCACATGGGCATCTCTGTACCTTTTGATACCTGTATCCTATACTGACTGGCCTTTCCTTTTCCTCTGTCATTCCTCCAACCCAGGTAATGTCGATGAAGCTGATCAAATATACAGTAGACATAACTTTGTGGTACAGCTCCCCAGGATTCATTAACAATGATGGGAGCTGTGCCTCTGAAACCATACACCGAAAGATAGTCCTCTGTAGTAGTCACCAGCAGATGAGGAAATCTTTCCATCAGTGACTCCACAGTTCAGTAGGGGGTAGCGTTCTTTGTTCTCTCACAGAGTGGACTCCCTGTGCATTAATTGTGGGTGAAGCACCATCCTGTGCAGAGGAGCCAGCACAAGCTCTCGGCACCATGTGGCGCCCACTTGAGCAGTACCCGGCAGATTTCAGAGATGTGTAGCACTAGCTGTCTGCTTGGAGAGGGGTTTCAGAGATGCCCAGAAGGGGGGGCAAGTGGGGCAATTTTCCCCATACCCCGGGCCCCACAGGGCCCCCCCCCGAGAATATAGTATTCTATAGTATTGCAACTTTTTTTTATGGAAGGGGCCCCCAAAATTGCTTTGCCCCAGGCCCCCAGAATCCTCTGGGTGGCCTTGAGGGGTTTAGCCCTCTACAGGGAAACTTCAACCCCAGCCTGACGCTGAAACACCTGGACCGGGGCTTGGATGAAAATGAAGAGCACTTTGCCGCGCTCTGTCTGGGATAGTGGGGCCGCAGGACCCGGTGCGCTCCAGCTGGGCGATCAGGGCCGCGGGACTCACCGCGCTCCGGCTGGGGTTGTGGGGCAGTGGGATTTGCTGCCCTCCGGCCGGGGAGCAGGGCCGCAGGACTCGGCGCGCTCCAACTGGGCGTGGGGCCGCGGGGGTTACCGGGCTCTGGCTGGGGGATCAGGGCCACGGGACTCGGCGCTCTCCGGCTGGGCGCGGGGCCGCGGGGGTTACCGGGCTCTGGCCGGGGGATCAGGGCCACGGGACTCGCCGCGCTCCGGCCGGGGTTGCGGGGCAGCGGGACTTGCCCCGTTCCAGTCGGGGGAGCGGGGTTGCGGGCCACGGGACTGGCCGCACTCTGGCTGGGCTTGGGGCCCTCTTAGGCGCAGGGCCTGATTCGGGGGAATCCGCCTAAAGCCGGCCCTAAAGAGCAATTATAGCTTTCAAAGGTGGGGCCGAGAGAGAGAGAGAGTGCAGTTAAAACAGCATCCTCACTGTTGTAAATACATGAACACAGGGACAGCAGCAGAACATGTGCACGTTAATGTAAAACGGTCTCTAGTGGCTAATTTAGGTAACCACATTACTCAGTATATATCATTGTGGAGGAGTCTCACCCTCTGGGAGCATGGCAGGGGTCTGTGTAGCTGGTAGTGCCACTCTATTCATGCAGTTGGTCACTGGAGCATTTGTTTACTGCTCCAGCTCCACCATCCTCTACCCATGGGCCCAAATGCTAGTTTCAATGTCTGTCAGGTTCGGTGCAAACAATAAGGTCTACAAAAAGCAATTTGAGCTCAGCTTGACTCCTCCCCCAGCTCAGTCAGGAGGACCCCTCATGACTCCTCAGGGTGAGATGCTTCCTATACATCGCTGAGGCCTTATTTGGGTCTTGATACACGCACACACACCAAGAGCACGCCCTGACTGGTGAGATACATGAGCTACAGGGATAATGCCATTTAAGAGAAAGCACCCACACTCATTCCCTCTCCCTCTCTTTCCAGGTACTATGCCACGGTGCACCCGCTGAAGAAACGCATCTCGGTCACCACCTGTGTGTATGTGGTGGGTGGAATCTGGTTGCTGTCCTGTGCGCTGGTGGCCCCTGCCATCGCCCACACGTATCACGTGGAGTTCCAGAAGGAGGGCTTTGCCATCTGCGAGGAGTTCTGGATGGAGGAGGAGAAGGAGCGCCTGGCCTATGCCTACAGCACCCTGATCATTACCTACATCCTGCCCCTCTCAGCTGTCTCCCTCTCGTACATCTGCATTACAGTCAAGCTGAAGAACCGTGTAGTGCCCGGTCACCCAACGCAAAGCCAGGCAGAGTACGACCGGGTGAGGAAGAGGAAGATCTTCCGGCTCATTGTGCTGGTGGTGGCTGCCTTTGGGATCTGCTGGCTCCCCATCCACGTCTTCAACATCATTCGTGACATAGACATCAATCTCATCAACAAGCACTACTTCCTGCTCATCCAGCTGCTCTGCCACTGGTTCGCCATGAGCTCCTCCTGCTGCAACCCCTTTCTCTACGCCTGGCTGCATGACCGCTTCCGCAGTGAACTGAAGAAGATGTTCACCTTCAAGCAGAAAATCATCCCCACTAATAACTGCGTAGCCGTGAGCGTGATGCTCTGAGGCCCGGAACCTGGTTTCTCTGCTCTCTGATGGTCTTGCATTCCTCTCACCCTTTGCATCCCAAACTGATACACACAAGAATCAGCACAGCCACCTCCTGAAATGCTGGCTCCTCCCAGGTGGAAGGCTGTGACTATTTACGTGTTTAACAGCAGCCAACCACATTGCACCAGAGTTCTGTTACATGAAGTGAATGATGCTGTATTCCACCACAATTGCATTGGGAGTTTGGGATTTTAAATTACAGAGGTAGAATGTGCCCTAGTTCTTGCAAAAAGTGCCACCAGGTCTTTAATGTGTGCAAATCTGGGGTCCTTGGGTTTCTGCCTCATCTGCTCCAGAAGTATCATGTCCTTTAGAACGTGATGAAGCTCAGTACTCACTCAGAAGGAAGAGCACAGGGTATCTCCACATCTGCATGGTCCCCAGATGTCACCCATCCAAGAACTGAACTTTAAGAAGCAGAAGTGCTTTTTTACCCAAAGCACGATCAGCCTGGGGAACGCACTATCACAAGGCATCTTTGAGGTACAGAACATAGCAGATTTCAGAATAAGGATACCCAGAACACTAGACAGGACCAAAATATCAAAGGCATACATACCGTCATGTGTAAGCCAAGCACTAACTGCAGAGGGTCAGGAAGACATTTTCCCAGGGGCACTGTACTACATAATTGTCCATTGTGGGGGCTTACACTTTCCTCAGAAGCATCTAGTATTGTCCACTGTGGCAGACAAGATTGTGGACTAGCTGGATCTCAGGTCTGGTCCGGTCTGGCAGTTCCTATGTTTGTACAGCCTGCTTGCCTTGTTGGATATGACACCATAAGCATGAGCAGCATCACTTCAGGGCAATAGCCTGGGGAAAAGTGGATTTGTGTCTAATGGTAATGTGGGTATATGTGAACAAATACTGCACCATATTCAGCCCTGCATATATGGGTGCACAACCCCCACCTCTCCTGATTGAGTTAAATAGGAACTGCTCCTCCATTCAGCTGGCGTGAAAGGCTGACTTATTGTGCATAGTTCTTTCTTTCTTTCTTTCTTTCTTTCTTTCTTTCTTTCTTTTTTTCTTTCTTTCTTGCTTTCTGAACAGAAGAATGAGTTGTATGGCCATGGAAGGGGCTGCTTAAGTCAAACAGAAGCTTGGGACAGTGAAGTACCGGTATATGCACCAGTGTTTGGGGTTGCAATGTAACCTTGTCAAAGTATTCCTGTGTCTAATACAATACTCTTTCTTTCTTGTATATCGACGTTTGTTGTAATAGTACAATAAATATAAAGGAATAACTTCAAGATTCCTCTCTCAAACGCTGAGCTTAGAGGCAATTTTCTTTTCCAAAGTGCAGATGCTGCAGCCCTGATGCTTGCTGGGAACAGAACTACAGTGAGTGAGATCCTAGTGACATGTAACTGACATGATTCTAATGATTTCATCCCTCACCTGCTGTTCGCTGAGCTGATGTGTTTGATGCCTAATAAAGCAGTGCCAGAGATTTGAGATTCTTTTTTCTCATGACGACTCCATCAAAGAGAGGGCTGTTTTCATCCAGGCATCAGTGGATCTGGAGGGAGGCTGGGGGGAATGTTTCCCAGTGGCTATAGAACAGGACTAACAGTCAGGACTCCTGGGTTCTGTTTACAGCTTTGCTACTCGGTGGCCTTGGCCTAGTCACTGCACCTCTCTGGGCCTCAGATGTGGCTAATAAGACTTCCTTATCTCACAGGAGGGTTACATGCCCAACCAACATTGGGGATATGAGTGACCAGCCATGGGGAAATGTCTATGCAATGAATGAGGAAGGAGATGCTGGGTGGGTGAAAAGCCTCTTATGTAGTCCCTGTTCTATTTCCTTCTTACTCTTTCCCCATCCTCTTCCTGTGCCTTTAGCCCAGGGCCCAGTGAGGGGTCCTGGACCCGGATTTCTCATCTTCTCTCTGCTCCTAGCCACATTCAGAAGCTGGCCTGGAAAGGGTTTCACTACTTCACCCCATTGCCCTTCTCCAGCCCTTAGTGCAGCTACAGGATTTTGGGGCAGAGAGGTACATTGGTACCATGGGAATTTTGTGATGTTATGTTGTAGCCTCTCTCCTTTCTAGAATCAGCCCTGATAATCCCCTTTGACAAAGGGCTGCAGCAGGCTGACACTCGTGTCACCCAGCCAAAGGTGGGGGGGCACTGTGTAACTGCCCATTCACCAAGCTACCTAACAGCTAATCACCTACCACCCATAAAAGACATACGCTTGCCTCAGAGAGCTCCCTGTTGAGGGACTCCACGTTAGCCCCTGCAACGCCAGGCCCAGTGGGAGCTCAGTAGCAGCACCCTTAGGTGCACTGCCCAGAGTGTGTTCTGTAGGGTCCCAAAATGCAACCCCTTGTTGCCCCACTCTGTGTAACTTCAGGATGAAGGCTGGGGGAATCAGATGCAGATTTCTACCGCTTTGATGTGACAAAGCCAAGCCAATGCGGTGGCTGTACTGTATGCATATATTTTGATTTGATGAATATGCATATGCAGAGTTGATGTGGCCCATAGGAGCTTGACAAGATGCCAGCGTGGATCTCAGTGTCAGTAACGATTTGGAGAAACCAAATTCCTTCCAGGCTTGTGCCAGCCTGTAGGATACTGGCAAGGATGCAGCAGAATCAATGTGTTTCTTATGTATTTCATTTCCCATTCATGAGGAGGAGGAGGAAGCAGAAGAAAGAGGAGGGAGGGAGGAAAAAAAGCAGAAGAAATTCTAAGTCTGAGCAGCAGAGAATGGAGAAGAGCAGAGAATTCAGTGTGGCTCTTTATTTGGCAAAGAATTGTTTAAAAATGCATCGATAAATCATTTTGCTTGAAAATGTCAAAGTAACTCCTAAAAGCCAGTCATTCCCCCCGGGGTGTATTTCAAACAGTCTCGGGATAGGAGAAGGGAATTTATTCTTAAAAGGGAACAAGCGCCAGAGGAACCACAGCCTCGGAAAAGAGGAATGTGCCTCTTTTATCAGGAAGCAGGAAATGCTGGAGCCCGTCTCCAAAGCTTAGCAGGAGAGGGTCCCACTCAGCTCTCCCATGGCCCCATCCTGTGAGGTGCTTCTGGCCTCTGAGTGGGGCTGAGCATCTTCAGCTCCCACTGACATCCAGCGAGGTGCTCAGAACCTCTCACAAGGGGCTTGCCACCTGGCAGGATCTGTCCCACTTTCTCTCTTTCTTCTCCAAATCTTTGCAGAGAACAGGATGCAGGAGGAGGAGGCTGTGACAGAACATCAAAGCAATCACTCCCCCATGAAACTCATTTTGTTGCTTAATACATTCCAGTGATAGATACGGAGGCGCTGTGGGCTTTCTCAGTTCCTGATCTCCAAAGAGACGCTGCAGGAGGGAATAGAGCTCCCTCCCCCTAGTGCCACAGCAACCCCATGCTCTGCCTGTTTCCCTCAACAAGGGGCACATGGGCATTTCTGCTCCCCATCCCTCTGCCCTCACTGATCATCACAGATTTTCTCTTGTGCATGTTCAGTTTTTCTTTTCTGGTCCCTACACGAATTTATAGCAACCCCCCCTCCCAACATCCTTATCTCAATGACCTCTTGTAAACACTGCTCTGATTGCCTGGGAGAGGAGTTTAACTCATGACTCAATATCAGAGGGGTAGCCATGTTAGTTGGTATCCACAAAAACAACAAGGAGTCATCTCCATTCAGCTGAAGAAGTGAGGTTTCTTACCCACGAAAGCTTATGCCCAGATAAATCTGTTGGTCTTCAAGATGTCACCGGACTCCTCGTTGTTTTCATGACTGATTCAGAGTCAATAGGAGCACAGAGTGGATCTCCTTCCGAAGGTACCAGCACTCCCTAAGCTGCGGTTTGGTTTTGGAGAGCTCTCTGCCCGCTGCCTGTCACACTGAGGTGCCTGTTTGGAATGCCTTTCCCGCCCCAGTGACAGCAATAGCAATCTAGGCGGGAGGGTGGCTGGGCTGCTCAGTGCTGAAATAATGCTGGAGAAAATCAGGGCAACTGCAACTCTCTGTCCCTTTCAGAAAAACCTAGGCACCCATGCTGGGGAGCAAGGGGATAAAAAAGGCTCGTTGCTGTGAGTCACGTGTTGCCTTCCAAAGCCGTTCTCCATATTGCAGTCTCTCTATTTCAGCAGCTCTTAAAGCACTCCTGGGTTTTCCACATGAAGTACCATAAAGTGGAGGTCTTATCCATTCCTGTGTTGAAGCTTATTACCTCATTACTGTCTACCTCAGCAGCACCTAACTTGCCTCCCAGCCTAGAGGGAATGCTCACATACCGTACTAGTATTTCACGTGTGGATCCATCACTAGGTTATTGTTGTGCTCTGTTAGAAACATTGCCCAGAAATCCACTTGCTTTTTTTCCTCCCACTGTTAAGCTTTGTTTACTGAAGGGGTTAAAGTTTTATCCTGAACCAAATCTCTCCAGACACTGCTGCGGCTCTGTGTGCACGAACATTTCTCTGTGCACCTAAGATGCTGTCTCTAGTGGTTAGGCCATTTGGACCTGTGTTGCCCTCCTCATTTGTACTGACTCCTGCCGTCCTTACTTTTGCATCGTCAGCAAATTCCATTGCCTCGTGCATTTCATGTTCCAGCTAACTATACACTGTATAAAGCAAACAATATCAGGCCTCCTGATCCCTGAAGCTCTTCTAAATTTCCCTCAATCCTTCCTCAGGTGCAATTTTACTCCTGTCCAGAAGGCCCATCATGAGGCCTATACACCACTAAAACCAGTGAAAATGGTGCATAGACCTTGAACTGGCCCTTGGCACTGGGTGAATTTTACTCAGAAACTCTCTTGAAAGCCAGTTCTTTAGGCACCCACACCACAACATCCTACTCTCCCATCTGGGACATCAGCCCTTTGTGCTGCTGTACTCTGCTCCTTTTCTAAATCCCAGGGAGACCCTGCTGGTTTCTCTGCCATTCTGTTTGTTACTTTGAACATGAAATCTGATCATTCATGAGCGGAAGGAGAACGTAAACTGCCTGCGTGGTGGGAAAATTCATAGAGGCTGTCACATTGAAAGAAGTTGCAAATGCTGGTAAAGACACAGAAATAATCCAAAGGGTACCAGAGAGTTTGGAAATATGGGCACACAATGACAAAGTGAGATTCAGCTTGTAAACTGTATGCTAATGTATCTGGGAAGAAATAGCTATAACCAAAGAGAAGGAGCGGGAGGGGTTGTACCCACCTGATCTGTGCACGCAAGGGACCTCCCCTAAAACCTCAGATGCAACAGGGGCTATGCATCTACCTAGAGAGATAGACCGACCATGTGCACATGGATTTCTCCCCTCTCACACAGAAAGAGGAGCTGCCTGAGCCCCTCAGCTCCCTCCAGATACTCCATTGTTCCAGGGTATGTAAGGAGGCGGTTGGGGGCAGGTATGGGAGCTCAAGGCCAGGAGGCATTCACATCATCCCTGCCCACCATGTGGCTCTGACCCAGACAAGATACTATAGCCTAGGGTTGTATTGTCTTTTCCATGGAGACCCTGGTGTGCACAGGGTCTGATCCAGTGTAGTATAGCAGACACTGAAGATGCCCCTGGAAGTTAAAGTCTGATTGATTCATCATATAATCAAAGGTGGGATGGGGAGCAGAACAAGTGTTGTAGTTTCCTGGCCCCTCGTTAAGACCTGCCCTTTCTTATTATTGTTATCATTTATATTATGGTAACACCTATAGGCTCCAACCAATAATGCTGGGCACTGAACAGACACATAGTAAGAGACATTCCCTGCCCCAAATTGCTTACAGGATAAAGAGTCAAGATAATGTGGGAGAGAAAGGAAGGATTATTATCCCCATATTACAGATGAGGAACTGAGGCCCAGAGAGAGTAATTCACATGTCCAGGGTCACACAGGGAGTCTGTGGCAGAGCCAGGAACTGATCTCCTGAGTCCCAATCCAGTTCCTCAACCACAGAATTATCTATCCTTCCTCACTAATATTGGGGATGAATTAACCTGCTTCACCCCACAGCACATGGTTCCTTAAACCATCACACATTCTGGGACAGAGCTCCTCATTTTCTAGAGAGTCTTCAGACTTTCAGATTTCCTGATCAGAGGCTCTGGCTTGATGCTGCTCATCTTCATACCTCCTTCTGCTCTCAGGCTTCAATGGTGTCTGCTTGCCTCTTGGGCAACTAACTCCTCCCAGGCTGTCTCTTGCCCTGATCCAGCACCCATTACAATACATGGAAAATTCCTATTGACTCCTGTGGGGGTTGGATGGGATCCGGTGTGCTGAGGAAAGCCTTATATCTTACTGCAGCCTAAGGGGAAATCTCCTGTTCCTTCATCAGCTTTTCTTGTTTTTAACACTTGCAGTCTTTCATGTCCTGCTTTGCCCTGCTTGGTCCAGCTGTTTTACACCTGGTTGCCTGCACATGGCTCTTCTTTAGCTTTGTGCTTCTTGGTACAACATCGTCACAGGCCTTATTTTTACAGCTCCTGCTATATGCATTCCTACATCACATGTCCTGTAGTTGGCTACTCATTCTCCCTCACTGTACACTTCATCAGTCTTTCTTTGCCTGCATTTGTCATTCAGTATTTTTCACAGTCTTCCAATATTTAGTCTGCTGAAATTCAGTGCATTTTCACTTTCATCCTTTGGGATCCCATTACTATATCACATTACTACAAAATTAACCAGATTACAGCCACTGAGCAAGAAGCAGCCTTGTCAAGAGGAAAAGTCCTCTGCTGCCAATGATTTGTATATCTGTTTCCTCCAATTAGCTGATTACCGAACATCTGGAATTTATTGACGTACACAGGTACAGAGTTGGCTGATACAACCCAGAAAGAGAGGGCAAAAGGGAAGGAGACAAGAAAAGGCTTGTTATTTTTTCATTTACCTCATACCAGTTCCTAAAGCAAAAAAAAAAGAAAAAGAAAAAAGAAAAAAAATCAAATTCTAATAGTTTCAACATTTTTAAACAATGGAGTTAATATGAACCGCATGGCAGAAGGGGGTGCTGTTGTTTAGCACACAACAATTACAAGACACTGCTCATTTAGAGGAACTGCAGAAAGAAAACAAAATATGCAATTACACAAGCAATAGGTACTAAATGCCCCTTTTGCTTGTTAAGAGGTGCAGGCTGCAGCCTCTTCCCCTAATTCATTGTCTAACAGGGACATTTATCCACGCCTGGTCTAACTACTGTAAAATGGGCTCATAAATAATAAAGTCCTTTCAGTTTAAAGTCTGGCCTATAAACCAGGCTACCTCTAAAGAGATGTGACAGGGTGCAGTGTGTTACAGCGAAGGCTTACACTAACCCAGCTACACATATTTTAATTTTGCAAGTAGCAATGCTAGACTTGTTTTGCCTCATGCTGAGGTCTCCCACACTTGATCCATGCCTAGAATTGGGAAAAACTGAGTATAGCCCAAACTGTAAGTGTCACAGAGCCATGGCTATAAAAGGTGAAACATAGCTAATCCAGTGCACAGGCATGCAACGAAAGAGGATGAGACAGTGGCACTGGTGGCCATAGGGGACGAGGGTGACTAGCCAGGATGGGCTACTGTGAATCACCTACAGATTTCACAAAAATAATCACAGAGGTATTGGAAAGCGGGTGTGCTATTTTTCTTGTGGGATTAGTTTAAAAGGAGAATGAGTACTTTTCCTGGGGCAAGGAGACGTATGTATCTAGTCCTTATAGAATGCTTTACATCTTCAAAGCACCTTATAAACATAATCAAGCCTCCCAGCTCCCTGAGAGGTAGAGCCTGGGTTTACAGTTGGAAAAAGACAAAGACAGAGAGAGAGAGAGACAGGGCAGTGTAAACTGTATTGAGTTAGCAGCAAAGAGTTCTGTGGCACCTTATAGACTAACAGACGTTTTGGAGCATGAGCTTTCGTGGGTGAATACCCATTTCGTCGGATGCATGTAGTGGAAGTTTTCAGAGGCAGTTATAAATATGCAAGCAAGAATCAGCCTGAAGAGTGTTGTTAGTGGGTTATAGATGGTTGTAATAAGCCATAAATCCAGTGTCACTATTGACTCCATGATTTTTAGGATCCAGTAAAGTTACGAATTTAAGCTCCCAGGTTCACCTTTTGAAAGTGTCATATAGATTTCCTTTTAGATGAGGAATGATAAGTCAGATATAGAGTGATTGCTTTCCTGTTGAGTTCATTGGAGAGCGTAGTGATTGTATGGTTTTACCCACATAGTCACTATTGGAGCATTTAGTCTCTCCAATGAGACAGAGCACCTGCATATCGCCTCCTAAGGCCATGAGATAGCGGACTTTAAAACTGACATTTTTATGTGTAAATCACCTGTCATGGGCCCGAGACTAACTCTTTTCCTCTGGGCTTTTGGGCTGGTATAAATATGGGTTGAAATCCCACATTTGGGGAGAAAAGGAGGAGACATTTCTCCAGTAGGTTGACTTTTTTTTTTTTTAAATGGCAACTGTTTGATGCCGGGTGTTTGGAATGTTGGAATGAGTCAATAAATTAGTGGGCAGAAGGCAGTGAGGCTGTCAAAGGTGTGATAAATTCATATGTAACGCAGCTGTGGAATTTATCATCTGGCACAGTATATAGATGCTGCCTCCACATTGTCAATTGTCTATTGTCAATTGTATATTATGTATCATTACACATTGGCCATCTAATATAAACTATCTAAGTAGCCAGGGTCTAATCGCATTTGCTATAGCTAAGGTTGTAAAACAGTTGCTATCATATAATTCATTTGATTATAATGTGCTACAGCGTTCAGCATTAAGCTGACAACTTCCATACTTGGTCTCTGCTATGATGGTAAATTTATTTTTTTTCCATATGTATGTTTATGATTTCAGTTCTGCATTCTATTTATGTCTGGTGTCACATGGAGAACACAGACACTTGACTCATGGGTCATGGGCCTATTTGCATTAGGAGTGGCTCCTAGCATTCCTCTCTTACTGGTCACACAGGTCCCCAAAGGAAAATTATTGGAAGGCCTAATGATTTGGATGGTAATGTAAACATAAGCGTTGAGGATAGACGTTCCAGGATGAGGGAAGGTGAATCTCCAGGAAGTGTTAACATGAGTCATTAAGGGTGAGCTGCAACTAGACTGAGCTGTTTATTTTTGTGATGTATTGAGAATTCCTGAATTGCCTTTTCCCCTCAAAAAGCTGTTTTTTTACAAAGGAATGCAGGTCATATCTATCCCATAGGCCCCGATGGAGACCCAGTGAAATAGTGATATCACAAGAATCAAGAGAGTGAAAAGTGAGTAGCTGAAGCTTTGTCTATATTAGGGAAATGTTCTAAACATTTACTCCTGCATTGGCATTAGCAACATCACGAGCCTTAGTAGAGGTAAAGTTCCTGTTTTTAATACTCTATTAATATTCTCAGTGCAAGTCTCCGCACTGTATCTGTGAACATGTGCAAGGAGTGACTACAGAGGGTTCTTATTGGGGAACTGATGTAAGGAAACAGGTGAGATCATGGGTTTACTAACTTGTGTAAATGAGTAACCTGTCTGATCCATTCCTTACATAAAAAGCACCACGCCCTGAAAGCATTCCATTGGTATGAGCCAAACACCGAAACTACAGAATGTAACAAAACCACATTCTCCACCTTCTCATTCCTCTCTTCTCTCCGAAGAACAAGGCATCCTGGTGTAAAACTGTCAATTACTGAAAAGGGGAAGGGCAGAGACAAAAGCACATACTGAAGGAAAGAAGCTTGTATAAACCTGTAAATCTCATACTTCACACCTAATATGTGCAGCTTTTTCTTGGATAAAACTAAGCAATCAGAAAGAAAGCATATTAGGATATGTTGAGGGTGAGAATCTGTTTGTGACTGATATAATCACAAAGCTCAAAGTTACAATACTGTACATATGATTATTCAAAAGTACTGCCAAATAAACGCCACCACCTCTCCCCTGTATATCCTGGCCACTTGTTCTATGACATGATGCTGTTCTCATAGGGATGGATTGAAGGGGACAATTGGGGGGTGGCTATTCATATGGCCAGGGCAATTGTGGGGCGGCTGTTTGAAGGGGACAGTTGGGGGCGGGTGGCCGTTCGCATGGCTAAGACAGTTGGAGGGTGGCCGTTTGCATGTCTGGGGCAGTTGAGGGGTGGCTATTTGAAGGGGGCAGTTGGGGGTGACTGTTTGAAGGGGACTGTTCTGGGACGCAGCTGTTTGCATGGCCAAGGCAGTTGGAGGGTGGCTGTTCGCATGGCTGGGGCAGTTGGGGGGAAGCTGTTTGAACGGGACAGTTGGGGGTTGGCTGTTTGAAGGCGGTAGTTGGGGGGCAGCTGTTTGAAGGGGGCAGTTGGAGGGCAGCTGTTTGAAGGGGGAAGTTGGTGGTGGCTGTTTGACGGGGACAGTTGGTGGCAACTGTTTGATGAGGACAGTTGGTGGCAGCTGTTTGACAGGGACAGTTGGAGGGCGGCTGTTTGAAAGGGACACTTGGCGCTGTTCTTAGGGGACAGTGGTTACTATGGTTAGCGTTGCTGACTGTGGCAGTGGTACCCAGAGGCCCCACTCGGCAGGGCCAGCCCCTGGCGCCAGGCGCTGCACACACCCAGGGGCGCAGCCAGACAGTGGCCGTTGGGGGTGGCTGGCAGGCCCTGGTTTGAACTGGGACTCAGGCAGCCAGCCCGCTCTCCCCATCCCGGGTGCCCCGCCCCCTTCCCCTCTGGACACGCCCCCCTCACTGAGCGTGTGCCCCGCCCCCACACAGCTGCCCCTCCGCCCCGCCCCTCCAGGCCCTCTGGCGGCGCGAGCCAGTCCCCGCTCTCGCGAGTTTTGCCGCGAGCCCTTCGCTGCCGGGCCAGTCCCAGCCCGGCAGTCGGTCGGTCAGGATGTCGCTCTCGGACTCTCCGCCGCGCTGGGCCCCCACCCATGTGCAGGTGACGGTGCTGCAGGCCCGGGGGCTGCGGCCCAAGGCCAAGGGGGCCGGCGGCGGCAGCGACGCCTACGCGCTGATGGCGCTGGGCAAGGAGAAGTTCGCCACCTCGGTGTCGGAGCGCTGCCTGGGCGCACCCGTCTGGCGCGAGGAGGCCACCTTCGAGCTGCCCCCGCGCCGGCCCGGCCACGGCGGCGAGCCGGCCCTGCAGCTCACCGTGCTCCACCGCGCCCTGCTCGGCCTCGACAAGTTCCTGGGGCGGGCCGAGATCCGCCTGGCCGAGCTGCAGGAGGAGGGCGGCCGCCGCAGCACCCGGTGAGTCCCGCAGGGGGGGGGCGGGGATCCGGGGCAAGGGCTTGTCCCTCCCGCTGCCTAGCTGGAGCGGAGCTGGAAACTCTGGGTCTGACCCGAGCTCGGGCGGGCTTCCTTGGCGTGGCGAGCTCTCCCCGGCTCGCTAAAGCCACCCACGATGGGATCGCCCCTGGGTTTGAGCCCCGGGTCTGTTCCCAGCGCTGGCCCTCCCCGAGAGGCAGGTGCTCTTAGGGCAATGACGGGGTTGTTGTCCGTCCATTCTCCCCATTTGTCTGTCTTGGGCTCAGTTAATTTATTTTTATTGCTCGCCCACAGCTTTAGTTGGAGGAAGGAGCGGGGTGCGCCTCTGAAATTGTCTCTTTCCTAAACTTGGAAATCCCGGCGTAGATCAGAACCGTTGTGTCATGGGCTGGGGCTTGGGTGTTTGACTTGCCCTCCCCTAGCATCAGTTTCTTGGTGCAGTATGTCAGCACTTTACCATAATAAAGCGAGAGAGATTTGTGTGGGATGGGATCAATCTGGGTTAGCAACCAGGGAGTGCCCTTTGATAACAAGGAGCTAATTTGAGAAGTAAGGAAAGCTATAAATCAGCTGAAGTTTTAATGTGTGTTTCTGTGTAGACAAAGCTTCTATTATTCCATGGCAAACTTAATCAGAATTTTGCAGCTAGGTGTTTAGATTCAGTGGCAGCTTAATTTAAAGTTTTAATAAAATGATAAAGACTATACCTAGTACAGCATCAAGTCCATTTATTTTTATAAATGTAATGTAGTCTGCATTGTCCTCACATTTTCAGTTTTCAGTATGAGAAACTTGTATTGGCCATGTCTTGCAGAAGTTGTCAAGGTGAGGGGAAGCAAGTGGATTGGCAAGTGGGTGAAGGACATATGACGCTGTTGGTAACTTGAAGGGAGTGGAGAGCAGTTTCAGATTGCAGGATAAACACTTGAGCAGGTGTTTCTGAAACAAATAATCTTGACAGTTATGTTGGATGTCATCATGAGGCTTCTAAATTAAAATGGCATTGTGATGAATAGGACCAATTTACATATCTTAGATATTTTACTGGAGACTTTGGGACTGTATCACTCTGTTTGTTCTTTTGTGTGTAATGTTTCTTTCATGAGGGGTAGGAAAATTTCTTTAAATTTCAAGCTTGTGTTTTAGAGCACAGTTGGTCAAGTCAGGAAATGACAAAGATATAGGATTGTTTGATGAAGGAAAATGATTTTTAAAATGGCATTCTGGGATTTGCTATTCGGTTTCAAGTACTTTTCATCAGATATTCTCAGTTTACAAGCAGGAGGATATTTTAATTTAATTAAATGTAGTTTTCCTAGGGCGCTAACTTGTTGTTATATCATAGCCCCCTAGGAAAACGACTTGTTTTGATTGTCTTGAAGTATGATGCCTGGACTAATGCCCATCAGCGTATGGTAATTCAAATAAAGGGATTTTTTAAAAGATTGTATCTACATTCCTTTGAGGAGGAAGTAATTGACAAGGTCATCTAAGTAGATAATCTTTAAGACTTTTTTCTAAATTAAACCTCTAGTTGAGTCTTGATATCAGTCTTTTCTAAAGCTCCTGTGAAGGTATTTCAGTACAGACAAACTTAAGTTCTCTGGTACTCTTGTACATATGCTTGAGTCGAAATAGCATGTTCACAGAAGCTGTATTGGTTACCTCTAAGAAAGTCTGACTACTTGTGTTACTTACCAAAAAAGAAAATCCTTTTCCTTTTGAAAAGATTAAACTGCCTTATTGACTTTTAGTGTTGGAGTCAGTCTTTTGCTAGTTATATCTGGAGGAAAGTAGGATTGGGTTTTACAGGTTAGTCGGCGTCCATTTTTTAACCTTTTTCTATTGTGGAGGCAATAATGGCTTGGAGTAGGATATGGTTTAGAGGGAAGTTTTCAATGTTTATTTCAGTTTTGAGATACACTTGGTTTTTGTATATAAATCTTTAAAAAGAAATAGTAACAGTTCACACTGAGAACAGTGAAGTCACCCAAGAATATTTAGCATGTTTGTAAAGGCCTCTTGTTTAGGGGAAGAATGAAAGTACTGTACAATGCAAGTCATAAACACTCTTGTTCTTAATAAATAAATACCCTTAAAGGGCATAATCTCCTGGAATAGTAGCTAATTGAGTAAAGTGGTGTTTTCTGTTAACTGTGGAGTGGAAATTGTATGAAGTTAAAGGTTTTTCCTCCTAGCTTTGTACAGCTAGATCCACGTTGCGTTCTTGTATTTGCTGTTTTAATCTAAATGCTTTTGGCTGCTCTGAAATTAGTAAGATTATGGTTTCTACTGTGAGACTATTCTTAATAGAATAACAGTGTGTGGCTAACATACACTCTAACCATATTATAGACTAATGAGCTGTTTTAACTACCTAGCTGATCTACCTTGGTGAATCTCATGAGGGCCAGTTTGGCCTTTACTTTCACAAAAGTAAGAGGTTTGGCATCACTGGCTTCTTGTAAATTGAGTATGCCCATGTAAAGGCTCCTCCTAATGGACTGACAACCATGAATGCTGGGTTTGGTGTGGACTTATTTTTCTTCCAGGGACTATTTTAAAAAAAATAGTTCTGGGCTGATATCAGGCATACAGGAGCATTAGCACCAACTTGGCCCATAAGCAAACACTCAGTGGTTCTTGACAAAGCTGTGTAGCACTCTGTGGTGTGAAGGAGTTCTCAAACACAAATGTCTAATGAAAAATGTAGTTGTTTTTTAAAATGAATGGGAAAAGATGGCAGATATTTATAGCCTATCATAGGAAACATGTCAAGTTTTAAATATTTATTATTTTGGACTTTAAAAGCTCTTCAGCCATCAAGGTTCAGTATGCAGAAAACTTACTCCATTAGATAGTGGTGTAGTATTCTTCCAGGTTTTCTTTTATCCAAAGATCTGAACAAAATTAAGGAAAAACCTGGTAATGTCTCTTGGAAAATGTAGTTTTGTCAATAACTGTTTTCATATCTTGTTTCTTATGTTGAAACTTCCTTGTTAGTGGGCTGTTGGCTACTGGATTTATTTCAAATTTTGTTGAAGAGGATATAATAAAATAACCCACCATTTTCATTTGAAGTTTTTCTTCTAACCTCCCATTTAGGCTATTTCTACACTATGGACCTTACAGCAGCACTACTGTACTGCTGCCATCATGCTGTAAGGCCTCCTGTGCAGCTCCTCTGTGCTGGCAGGAGAGAGAGAGCGCTCTCCGGTTTGCATAATTAAATCACCCCTAATGAGCAGCCGTAGTTATTTTGGCAGGAGAGCGTTTTCTCACTGACATAATGCTGTCCACAACGGTGCTTTCGTTGGGGTGGGTTTTTTTAAACACCCCTGACCAACAAAAGTGCTATTGTAGACATAGCCTTAGTTACAGTATGCAGAATATATACAATCTTGGCCCTGACTGCTGACATGCATATTGTTCACTAATTAGTCTGTGGGGAAGGTGCCTACAGTTTGTTGCACAATATTGCAAAGATTGTGTTGCTGAAAGTAAATTGCTATTACTTGCACAGCAACTTTTCTTAGAGATTATGGCTGTACTTAATAGAAGTTGCATTCCTTGAATATTTAGAGCTTTTTAAAAAACATTCAGCTGGGACCATTTTATTAAACGGGCTATGCAAAATAAACAGGTTAAACTCACTGATGTATATATGGAGCCAGAAAATACGTAAGAACATTCCTTGAATTAAACACACTTTTGAGTCTCAAAAAATGGCCAGGGGCTTTTTACATTTAAATGCAAAATATATTCATTTTTATACTTTTGTCTAAGGCTTGATGAGTGGAACTTATTCAACTTGTATTCTTTGATACTCCAGTGAGAACGGTCAGCATTTCCAGTATAGGTTTCATTTTAGGGATTTTGTAATTTGGCTTAGTCAGTCATTGTAGGCTGACACTTGGAAGAAAATTGTTTTAATAAAACTTGAACTCAAGTTTTCTCACCCCTTTCTCTTGAATGCATTTCTTCAAGAGACCTTTTTATGTTTGTCTGAAAGTGGAAACTCATTTTAGGGTCAACTGTCTGAAATAGTTTTGAAACAAACTGTCTGGACCCATTATTTCTCTTCACCCCCAATGTGTGGCAGTGCAAAAAAAGGCAGCAAGGCATTTTCATGTTTCATGCTTTTCATTCCACTTGTGATGGAATACTTCTATTAGTTTGCTTTAATTTATTAGTTAAGATGTGAGGGAAAATCCCAGCTCCTTTCAAAACAGCCTTTCCTGTCAGTTCTGCAGGGTCAGCAGATCTCTACAGCTCCTAGTGATTGGTAAGAAACTAAGCATGGTGCATGATACCAGTAAATACCTACTCTTTGTGCCAACAAGATTGAAATGTCATCAAGTAGTACACTTTGCCTGGTAATTGAACAAGTTTTAATAGTCTAACATAAAGAGCCTGCAGTGTTTAAAACTGTAATTTCAGAAACAGATAAAGTGTTCAAAATATAAGTGTAGAAGTCTTGTCTACAAAGAATTTTGCTTTTGGTACCTTGATTCTGAATCAGTATTGTATTAACAGACTAAAGTAAATAGAAACATCCAACAGTGATAAGGTGCTTGATTCCGAAGAGGAAATTATAGGCATTTTCCCTCTGTGGTTCAGGAGTTTCTATATTTGAAAAGTATTGAAATAGTAAATGAACAGAGAATTGGAAAGAAAGGTATGGGGTGTTTGGAGAATGCCTTGACTGAACTATTTCAAGTGTTGGTGTGTAACTGCATCTGTACAGTTTGTTCTGTCACACTGATGCCTTTTCTGTCATACCTGCTTCTACTTTTAATCCCTGGAAGTTTCAGGAAGCAGAAACAAAGTATAAAGTTTGGGAAACCAAAGTGAAATGTTACTTTACCCTTCCTCATTTAATTAATTTTTAGATAATGTCTCTCATTAGTGCTTTAATAGTTTCTCCTTAAGAAACTATCAGCCCTGTGGAACCCCTTTACCCTTAGGCCTGGTCTACTCTGGGAGGGGGATGATCTAAGTTACACAACTTCAGCTATGTGAATAATGTAGCTGAAGTCGACACACTTATATCTACTTATCGCGGTGTCTTCACTGTGGTAGGTTAACTGCTGATGCTCTCCCTGCCTGTGCTTCCCACTCCGGTGGAGTACCGGAGTCAACGGGAGAGTGCTTAGCAGTTGATTTACTGCGTCTTCACTAGATGCAAATCGACCCCCACTGGATCCAGAGGTAAGTTTAGACATGCCCTTTAGTTTTGTTTTGTTTTTCCCCATAGGACCTTACCTACCAGTTCTGAGTTAGTTAAAGTCTTCTCTTTTGAAGTCCATGGTCCTTTCCTTAGAATCATGAAATCTATCATTTCTTGGGCACTTTGTTCTAGATCTTCCTGATTTGGTGGTCTGCAGTAGAGTCCTACCATGAGGTCATCCCTATTTCCCCCCCCCTTTTTGTCTTTACCAGAAACTTTGTACCCAGAAACTTTCATCTGGTCTGCCCAGGTGGATTTGATTTAAATCAAATTGGTTTAAATCACTAGACAGGAAGACTTAATTTAATCATGGATTTCTACATAAAAGTGCATTCTTGTTGGTTGTTATAACTTTAATACATATTCTTCACAACTCAGAGATAGATGTAGGTTTCATTTTTAGACGGTACACACTATACATTTTTAAACTGATTTATTTTGAAAACTTTTCAGATTAGTTTTACAGTTATATCAGAAAATGAATGATTGTTTGGTTATTTCGTTTACCAAAGGTAATTGAAGCAGATATTTATGAAATCATTTGGAGTTGAACTATCTCCAAGTTGGAGGATTTTCTTGCCATGCTATATTAGGAGGAGAACAATACCAGACAGACATTTAAATTGTCTTATTTTAACTATTTCTCACCTCTATTTATTATTTATTTATTTAAAAACATTTTTGCTGTTAACAAGCATGTTATCTCTGGAGAGACAAATCCACAGTTTGAGAACTGCAAAACTAAGCATCTCTGATGGTATTTTCTAGACTGAACACTGAGTCCCATTGGGTAGATAGAAAGATTAACCTAAATAATCTATACAGAAGCCCCTGGAATGCCATAAAATTGGGTCTCTAATCCATGAACAATTGGTTCTGGACCTTCTGAAGCTTGGAACAAGTGTATGTATTCTTGATGTATAATGCTGCACAACCTCCCTTTTTACCCTGCCAGTCCTTCCTGAAGAAGCTGTACCCCTCTCGCTATACCTGTATTCCCGTCATGGGTCTTATCCCACCAAGTCTCTGGTGCCAGTTAAATCATGGTACATGGAAAAAAAAGTTATTTTAGCAGAGATGCCAAGGAAATGTCCTCACCTCTGCCCATGATAAGCTGTCTGATCTTTGTCTAAACATGAAATAGTTTCCCAGCTAGGGAGTCTGTGTTCTCGTTTTTTTCCCCTCTGCCATATTTTTCTGTGGCTTGCACTAACCAGAGTTTTTGTTTTCAAAACTTGTATAACGTTCTGTCTTTCTTTTGCAGGTGGTATAAACTTCACTCCAAACCAGGCAAGAAGGAAAAAGAGAGAGGAGAGATTGAGGTGGATATTCAGTTCATGAGGAGCAATATGACAGCCAGCATGTTTGATTTATCCATGAAAGATAAGTCCCGGTCTCCGTTTGGCAAGCTGAAAGGCAAACTCAAAGGAAAGCGGGCCAATGGACTGTCTGACACGGCATCAGCCATCATTCCCAGCATAACTCACTCACCAGCTGATAGTGAAGAGGAATCACCTGAGAGAGAAAAGAAAAAATCCAAGATCAAAACCCTGTTTTCTAAACCTGGTTTGCAGAAAACCTCCCTCTCCCAGTCCATGTCAGTTTTACCTGCTTTTCAGCCAGTGACAGAGAAAGTTAGGCTTAAACCTGGTGACTTTCAGTCAAAGTGGGGGGAAGATGAGTCCTTTCCTCCAAATTCAGAAAGTGAGTATTTCCTCTCTTAATATTAAACTTTATTACTATCTTAAATCTTTGCTCAAAATTCCACCCATTTTTCTTATGAAAAAGAAAGTGACAAAGTTTTTGAAGATTTTGGCTAAAAGAAGCATTAAAGCACTGTTGGCAGTACATTTGTAGGTGGGTGATCAGATGCAATTCTCTTGAATATGTTTTATTTAAAACAGTAGGGCTGATTGGGAATTTTCTGACGGAAATGCTCTGCCTGATTAGGAGTGGGGTCTTGAACCTGGGTGTCTGATATCCTATGTGAGTGCTATAGCTACCAGGCTTTTGGCTAGTCTGCTGGTATGGGTCTGTCTCTTTGCACACCAAAAAAAAACAAAACAAAAAAAACTTGATGTTTGTTCCAAATGCAGAATAAAACCAAATATCAAACCCTTAATTTTTTGTGAAATGGAGTTCTTGTTTTCTGGCCAACGCTACAAAACAGGACTATTGTAGCTGTGTGGTCACAGATCCACTGAAAACATTTAAGAAGAATTTGTCTGAGACCATTCTTTGTATTGCTGGAGCCATTTTGGGTGAAATAGGATACTTCTTCCTTGTGATCTGCCACCTTGCCTCCTGCACACATGCGTGTCCTCCCCCCGCCCCCCCCCCCACACACAAACAGACAAAAAACAAAGCCAAAAAACCTGTATAGCAGAGGTTTCCAAACTGTGGGGCCTGGAACTTTTGAGGGGGTGCGACAGGGCCTGGGCCAACCCCACCCCCACCCCCTGGGGCAGGAGGGGCGGGAAGAGAGGCACTAGTCCCTCCCTGTACTCAGCTCTGCTCCAGTCCAACCTGCAGCTATGTTCCTGGCCCCGCTCTCAGTCCTGTGCCCTCTTTCTCTCCCCCCTTCACCCCCGCTGCAGTCCCAGCCTCAATTCCCTTACCCTTGTCTGTGTCCCCTGGCTCTGGGGGGGCATGGCACAGACAGGGATAGGGTGGGCCCAACCTGCAAAAGTTTGAGGACCGCTGCTTTTACAGGGTGATGCTCCTGCTTTAGATGATACAGCAAATTTGTCTCTAAACATAATTTTTCCATTGTCATGGTAATCACTGAGTCTTTCAACACTTTAAACTGTAATATTGACTGTCGCCGGGAAATATTTTTTTCATAGCTTTAATGTCTCACTTTTTTTCAGAGGCCTTTGGAAACAAACCTGAAGATAACTTACTTCATGTTCCTGTACTCATGGCTCATAAGAGAACAGCAAGTGCAGACAATAAGCAACTAAACGAAATAACCTCCAGCAACACGAAGAAAGAAGGGCTTTCCTTATTCAGTGGCCTTAAATCCAAAAATGATCCCACACCCCGATCCAATGTGTGCATCAATGGCAATCATGTTTATCGGAAGGAAAGTGAAACAAAAAAGGAAACCATGCCAAAGGACAACACTCCTTCCTCTTCCCCTCAAACATTCAGGAAAAACCAGCTCTCTGAATCAGAAGAAAACCCATCTTCAGAATCCACTAAGGAACATGAAAAGACAGGAAGAATATCTCCTAGCAGAGGTTTATCTGGGTCACACTCATTGGAGTCCTTTAAGTCTATGACCCTACCATCATACAAACTACTTAGCGGTGGAGATTTACTGGGAAATAATGCTTCACTGAGTTTAGAAACTGCAAAAGAAGAAACTAAAGAGGACAAAAAACAAGAGAACAAGAAGTCTGCTTTGTTGTCTCTAGTCACAGGAAGAAAGGAAGTAGTGAAAAACAGTGATGTAGAAAACATGTCTGATATGACTTTGAAGGAGAGAGAAGTCAAACTTCTTGAAGAAAAAAAGAATGAAAAAGAGGTAAAACCTGTTGAAATCCCTAAGGACTACAACCAAGAAAGTACTCCAAAAAACAGCAACACAGCAGATGTCCCCAGAAACAAGAAATTACATAACCCCTTTGATGAATCGCTCATGGAAGAACAGAAACCAGACAAGTCTGCAGCCTCTGCAAGGACAATCCAAACCAAAGCTGTCAAACCCAGGTTAGTCTTGTTTTATTTCAGTTTCAGATTCTGATATAAAGCAGTGCAGACATATGGCTAGGCTGGCCCACTTCCTGCCACAAGGTAACATTTCTGTAGCTGTTGCCCTTTATAACATCTCCTGTGGGGGACTCGTTTGTGTTTCGCCACTAGATGAAAGTTTAACCAGTTACACACTTATTAAGATTCTTGGTATAAGTATTAACTTTTACTTCCCTTCTTAACCAATTTAACTTCATATAAGTGAGGATGCACTAACATAATGGTTTTTAGTGCCTGTATCTTTTAGATAGTATGAAGTCATTTATTCCATGTTGTTCTATTAACCCATAACAAAAGCTAACAATATTCTCCTGCCTTACTGTCTAAGTTTGGAAGTGTGTAGAAGGGCCGAAATATCTTTAATCAAGCCTATTGCTCTCCACTGTACTTCTTGCTGTGGCCTGGAGAATGGCAAATTTTGGAACACATCTGCTTTTGGCATTCAGTTTCATGAAGTGTATTTCTGGGGTTCTGTCTGAGACTTTTTTCAGAAATTCTGCTCTCTGACTTACATATATGAAAGAAGCATGGCCTTACTAACAAGTATCCTGAGTTGTCTGTCTTTAACACTAGATCTTCAATTACATTTATGTTTAAACGCCTTGTGTGTAAATGTAAACATCTTAAGAAGCTATTATGCTATTAGTACTTATGTCTTGAATGCAAAAGAAATTATGTACAGTTGCTTTAAAAGTAGACATCGCCCTAGTAATCTTTGATTTGCATGTAGCAAACTTTACAACACAAGTTTTTTGCATCACGAGTATTCGTATTGCATATAAAATATTTTAACATAAATTATTTCAAGCTTGTTTTATTGGTCCATTAAATTCTTAAGTCCTTGCAGTTTCTTATACATCATTAGTATGTTGCAAATTTTGTGAAATCTACCTTTAGAACTTGTCTTTGTGTGTCTCTCACATGTTGCATCTGCAACTGACACGTGAGTTTTTTGTCCCTTTTACAGACTGGGAGTGTCTTCAGAGGATGAAACCGAAGCCACGCTTCCTACTTCTGTACCTGATTCCCTTCCTGCTTTCCTTTCTGCACATCATTCTAGTAATGACAATAACCCTTTCACTTCTAAATTGGGACAAAAATTTAAAGCACGAGACTCTGGTAGCTCTCTTCCTCCATCTCTCATTTCTGGACAACATTCTAATGATGGTAACCCTTTCATTTCTGACTGGGAACAGGAATCCAAAGCACAAGACTCTGAAAGCTTCACTAGTCCTCTCTTGTATTTCCCCCATCCTCCTGCAACTCTGGGGCATGTTTCTCCTCCTCTCCTTTCTACTCACCTTTCTATTGACAATAACCCTTTTGTATCTAAACTGGGACAGGAATCAAAAGTGCAAGACCTCAAAAGCTTTACTAGTCCTCCCTCTTTCTCCCTTCCTTCTGCTGTTTCTAGCAAAAACTATTGTTCCTTTGCAATAAACTTTGCTGATTCGGAGCACCCCACTTTTGTTTCTTCAGAGGAGTCTCAAAATGAAAGTTTGACTAATGATACAAATACAGTATCAAATTCTTTGGGGTCACTGTCTGAGTCTCCTCCTCTACCTGTGTATGAAAGGGTTGGGCAGACCCCAAGGAAACAGTGTGATGCCAAAGAGGTACAGATAGTATCATTGGATAAAAAAAATAACAGCGGCGTTAAGAAATCTGTGACCTTTCATCTTGATGAGTTGGAAAATACTGATTCCAGCAGAAATCATGCTGAGACTTTAGATAGAGAGCAGTGTGAGAGATGGCATCCTGATCAATGTGAAGAAATGTTCACTACTGATCCAGCCGTAATAGAAAAGAGACACGGGTTTGCCTCTGTGCTGGGTATGGAGTGCTACCCTTCATCTAAACTCTGTGATGAAAGTGGGAGTTCTGTTCAGAACAATGAGAGCACTGTTCAGGAAGATGTTGAAACCAGCAGTTCAGGTGCTGAAACCTGGATGAAAGATGGCAAAGAACTAACTTCTCTCTCCAAGTCTAATTATAGCCCTTCACCTGGGAATGCTGTAATACAGCCATCTTCTGCTGAAAGCAAATTAAGCGAGGAGCAAGAACTACGTAGTGGAAAGAAAAGTAAGAATTCACTCAAAATGGAAGAATTTGGGCTCACATTACAGTCCAGGGTAACTCATGCCATCAAAAGTGACTCTTCAGTTGAAGTAGAGCTGCCAAAACCAACTCCAAGAGTTCACACATTGCTCCCTAAGAACCCTAACAAGTCAGAGGATGTTAGTGAGCTCAATCCTCTATTTGCAAAGCCAGAACCTACCCCAAGAAATGCAAAGCCGAAGCCTACCCCAAGAAATGCTGTAAAACCAAATAAGTGTGCACCTGTTTCTCTGACTGGTAGACCGAAAGATGAAGAGCTGCTTACTCCATCTGACAGCACAATGTCTGGGTCTGGAGTTGTGTTTCATAGAGAGAATCCCATGAACCCACATGAAAACCCAGCCTGTGACAGCTTATTAAAAACAGCCACTCTGTCAACTACACATCATCTTGACAGAGATGATAGCAATAATGGACACTTAAAACACAAAAGTTATGGTCATGATGATTCATTATTTGACTCTGGAACAGCCCTTAAGTCTGCCATTCCAGTTACTGGAGATCAGAGTCTAACACATGTTGGCCTTCCAGTTATTCCAGAAGTAGGATCAGATGATGAGCTTCTAGACAACTATCAAAAGAACAATGTAATGACTGCAATTTATAAAAGTTTTCCAAATACTGAAAATCAGTGTATAGGTTCATTGTCTGTCACTGAGGAAGAAAAACTCAGTTCAGATATGAGCTCTACTGATAGAGCAAGTATATTGCTTCAGAAGGGAGAAGGTGGCCCTGAAGATGCTTGTAAATCTAGCAAATCATCCAAACTAAATTCAGTAGTAGACATTCATAGTGCAAGCAGCAAGACTAGTGAGTCAGGTTTAGATATGTTTTATCCCAGTGAGCATGGGTGTGTTGTTGAGGAACAGGAACTGAAGGAATCTAGCAGTATTAAGGAAAGTAGGAAGAGTGATTTTTTTGAGCCCTCTGAAAAGTCTGTTTCTTTTACCTCCCTGTCCAGTTCTTCCCAACTCTCCCTTTCCTCTAGTTCCCCCCAATCTGGCGCTTGTGACAGTAGTAGAGCAGAATCAGTGAAAAAGCCACCAGCAGAGAGCTTCAGTCATAAAGTCGAAAATGCTGGCAAGAAGAAGCTGCTTCAGGCATGGGTTTCACCCTCTGAGACACTTCCCAATCAAACACAACAGAATGGTGGAAGTGTGTCTGTTAAGCACAGGTGAGAATATGGGGCAATGCATAGAAAATTTCTCAGTGTTGTACAAGACATACTTTTTTCTTGCTACAGAAATATTGTGATCGTTTTTTCATTTTGATGTGACTTCATACAATCTTAACTTGGTCTGACTTTTGGACCCTGTGAGAGACCTATACCGTACCAGTGTAAGACCACTGCCACAAACTTTTATTAGCAAAAAGTCAGTGATTGAACCAAAAAGAACTGTGCACCCAAAAACGTAGAATGAGCAGTGGCAGTGCTTTGTGCAAATCTAACATTCACAATACTTCTATTATTTATGGCAAGTTGTTTACATTAGGGAACTCCGTGCTCATTAGTCAAATATGGATTTATCCTTTTTGAATAATGCTACTTTAATACCACAGATATTCTGGTGTCAACAGCTGGATTTAGTAAACTGCATTATGATCTCTAGCTTTTTAGAAATGAGGAAATACAATCAAAGGCAAACTGTGGTGGTCACTTAACTGGTAGAGTAAAGATTTCTAAGCATTAAAACATACTACAGGCAAACCTTACTTTATGTGACTAATAGGCCTGACTCCCAGATGACCAACATGCTTTTGGACTTCCAGAGCTGTTCACGGTTCCAACTAACTGGCACCCCATTATAGTCTAAGGTGCAAATTGGAGCTGTCTTTTTCTGTGAAACTCTGCTAGCCTCAGAACCGCTTTATCTGTCTCACGTATTGTAGAGCTCCAGGGAATTACTGTTCAGAAATGGTTTGATTGAAACACAGTTGGGTAACTTACTTCCACTTTTTAAAATTGCCATTACAAATGGGTCTAGAGAGTACAAGATTATGTCTAGACATCTAGTGTGCCTTATGCCAGGATTAGTCCATTTAGCGAAGATGGAATAAATCTGCTGCCTAAGAGGATATTTGGTATGTAGACTTCTAATGAAGATAATGTGGGAAAACTATGTAGAATCTAACTCTTATAGTAATATGTGTGTAGTTTAAAAACAAAAACAAACCCACAACCAAACAAAAACTAAGCACTCACGAATATGGTGTAAGCACCTCATGTAACCAACTTCTGTTGTGATGTTTCCAGTTATCATGATACTGTTTCTTTTTTGTTTTTTTTTTGAATGCAATAAAATAAGTCAGCAGAACAGAGTGAGTGAGTGTGTGCACACTCAATGGAAGACTGTAATTGGAGGCAGAACTCTGTCCTGGAATTGAATTTCTTGTACCTTGAGGTGTATAAGGAAATTCATTAAATCCCCTTGTGTTCATACTTACTGGATTTAGGAACTTGTTGGATACTTTGCTTGTGATAGGATCTCAAGATGTTAAGGAACTACCTAAACAAGTTGTGGCTTTTGTTTCAGACCTCATCCTGTGAAGCCAATGAACACCACAGCAAATAAGTCGCATACTAAAAATTTGACCACAGCCGCAAAAATGGATGAAAACTGGACTGAGAGCAATAGAAAGGTATGAAAGAAATTGAAACTTGGATTATAGCTTCATAATAGTTACTGTAAACTTCATAGCTTCTGGGGCACTCAGTGTGAACTTGCCTACTCAGGGTAACTTACATTTTTTGGCTCTGACACTCAAATGGTGTCTGTTAAAGGATTTCCTTATTTTCTCTATTTCCCAGCATTAGGAGGAAGAAATTAAATTCACTTTTTGTTCTTATTCAATGCAAATGACTTTAAAGCGCCAAAAAAAAAAAAAAAAAAGACTCCTGATGGGGGTGTCCCAAGGAACTGTGTCTGTACTACTGGAGTAAACCCAGAAGTGCTCTTTGGTTCCCCACTAGATGGGTATGTTGCCAGAGAGGCTTGGTTGTGAGCCAGGAAGATGACTAGTAGGAGTGCCTCGGGTAGAGGGTGACAAGTAAATATGCTTATTTTGGAGACAGCAAGGATTGCCTACAGTGTGTGGGGTGTGGCCACTGTCACCTGGAGTCTGCTTACACTGTGCTTACTCAAGGTGGTTGGGGGAAGGTAGTCACTATCTCCTGCACTGCTGATCTTCCTTTCAGCAGAGACTAGTGGGACCCATCACCTTGTAACTTGCTGCATTGGCAGCTTCCACGATTAAGAACTTTCTCCACTGTCTGAAAGGCCACATGTCCACTTGTTAAAGCAGGAGAATGTTGCCTAGCAAAAATAGGTTATATTTCTAAATGTGCGTGGCTAAAAGCTTTCACCTTCTTTCTCTTCCTCTCAAATCTCTGAAAAGTATTGTTTAAGTGTTTGCATAAGTTCTGATCCCTGAGGCACCATTAGATAAGAGGTCTGTAAAATGAGAGCAAACCATGTTCTGAGAAAATTCTGATTCAGAAATCCAGGCACAAACTGGCTTGTAATATAGGATTCCTCATCTTAAGGAATGTCTACATGCCTGCATGCCCTACCCCAAATGGCAGTGAATCTCAGAGCCTGGGTCAGCTGATGTGGGCTTATGTGTCAGTGCTGAAAATAGTCATGTTAGACATGACTGCTTGGGCTCTGAGACTCCTAAGTAAATGGCCACAAAAGAAAAATGTGACTGAAAAGTTGAATTTTTTTCACTTAAACTCAGGTGAGCTGCTCTTCAAAGTCTACAGAAGCCTGTTTTCTTAAACATCTGGTGTTTCCAGACCATATCTTAGCTGTGCCAATACAAAACTATTCCCTGTAGTGCCACTGAGATACAACTATGAATAAATCTGTTGTACAATGAGTATTCTGTACTAAAGTAATATTTATGCTAATACTACTTGTATTTTTGCTGCACTAAAAAGGAAATATAACAAATTACTTGTCAGAGGTTACTAAAAATCATTCCTATTTAAAACAGTAAACAGCATTTTAATTTTAAGAATAACTGCCCAGCAATGTATTGCTAATTTGTCAAAAGAGAAAATAACAGTATTTTTAAAATTTCAGTCTCAAAGTCATCAAGTACATTCACTGCTGTTTAACCTGAGCTTGACTCTTGCTTTATTCAGTCTATTTTAACTTGTGGTTCTATAGATCTTTCAGTGCTAATATTACATGGGGAATTTTTTATGCAAGTCTTTGGGCAATTGATGTCCTGGGATCATAACTCATCTGTCCTTTGTTACGGACTCAAATTTACCCTTTAACCCCATGCAAACCTGGCATTCACATATTACTGTAAATTGCTGACACATATTGAGCCATAAAATTGAGTCTCTAGAAAGCGCTACCAAATGTTGTCTCATTTTGAGTCTTACTTCCTCTTAGAATAGATGCCCTGGGCTTCCCAAATCCTACAGTGTCAAATATTCTTGTGCCATAAAAGTGCAGTACTTAAATATTTTTCCTGTTACTTTCCTTTCCATATAATCTATTGTTATAAAGCTCCACCTGTCCACATTTTGGAAGTGCATGAATATCTCCCAATAATTATAACTTCGCTGTCATTTCTAGCTGCCATTGCTAAGTGCCCTAACAGATGTCTCTCTTGCGATAGCAGTTGCATTTGTGTCACTTTACCATACTGGTTTGGTCCTGTAGCTTTTCCCTGTCATTGGTGATGTTGCAAGCCTAGCAGGTTTTGGCCCTGGGGAACGTGCTTTTCCTGTTCACTGAAGTAGTAATGACTGATAAATCCTGAAATGCCAGTTGTGTGAAACTTTTAACAAGATGTAAAGTACAGTAATTTCTTTGAAGAGCAATCCTGTTTTGGTAACCAATATCCCTGGAATTCTTCAACCTTCCCTGAATACAAAGATCATTAGGCAGTCTTCTCATATTACTGTAAAACACTTATTTCTGCATTGACCCTGTCTGTCTTCTCTCTCCAAAAGAAATATGATCCTTCGGAACCTGCCTATGCTTATGCTCAATTAACACATGATGAGCTGATCCAGCTGGTGCTGAGACAGAAGGATACCATTACAAAGAGAGATCTCCAGGTGCGGGAGCTAGAAAACTACATTGATAACTTGCTTGTCAGAGTCATGGAAGAAACCCCCAACATTCTTCGGGCTCCATCTCCAAAATATAAGGCTGGAAGGATGTAAAACCTCTGCCAGTAAACCTGAATAAAGGACTGGACTCCCATCTTGTTACTCAAACTTCACAGGTAGATAATGTGAAGTTGCTGATGTTCTGGTACTGCTGCCTACAAAAAAAATCACCTTTCTGTGTCTCTTGCAAAAAGTTGATTCCACTTATCTGGAGACTAGTTAATAATTATACCAGGTCTTGAATACATAAGCCAAAAATACAATAGTCAGAAGTCTTCCACCTTTCTTTCTGGTACACTGTAAATATTTTACCACCACTTGGGAGGCATTGTTAAAGAATGTAATCAGAGGCCTGAGATTCATGTGGCTGTGAATGTTTTTTTAAGCCATTTTTCTCAGTGAGGCACTGATGGTTGTTGGCTTCTGAGCTTCTCTATTTTATTAGTATTGGGAGTTTAGCTTAAGGGTTGGTGTTTTAAAAACTGAACCGTGTTTCTTGGACTTTAAGAACAACAGTTGTTCTTAATTCTAAGACTTAAGTTGTAGTGCAATATAAGCCATCACATACACTAATTCAAGGATTTGATTGCTTTGTTCAAATAATTATATTACAGAAGTTGAAATGCACTCCAGAAAGAGGTTTGATAACCATAAGTTGCCTTATTGTAAAAAATGTAATGCCCTTCAAATATGCTGTAAAATTGGAGAGCCTTTAAATCTACATGAAAATGTGATTGTACTAATGAAGTGTCTACATCTCATTTTGGGAAGGGAAGCGCAAAGCCTGTATAAACCTAGTGTTGAAAAATTTCAAAGCAGTGCTCTGAGCAGGCTCTTATGGCTGCTTTAATATAGCAAAAATCAAACAAAGATATAATTGCCATTCGACTACATGATTAAAAAACAGTTACAGATTTTAGACGATATAGTGATCTGAATTAGGAGCTGTTTTGTTTCATAGCCATCATAGTCCTGATTTGAAGGTTCTTGTTCAAACTAGGGGGCACACAACTCCCATACAGTTTACTCGGTATCCTATATAAACATGTATGCACCTGTTTCCTTCGTGGTGCACATGCTTAGTTTGTTTATATGGCTATGCACAGCAAGTCGTGATGACTTTTCTATTGTGCCACTCAAGATCATAATTTTTTTAACATGCTGTATTTGGGAAACTAGGACCTACAGTATGGAACAAACTGTCCAAGTTGATCCATATGGAACATCTAAATTGGGGGGCGGGGGGGGGAGAGGTAGGTATGTGTGTGAGACCTGGGTCTCTTAGTAAAGGAGCATTCAAATGGTGGCTTTTAAAAATCGATCTGGTTTCCAGTAATAAGATTTGAGGTTGAGAATGTTAGAACAGGTTTTATTTTAAATGTAATCAGAAGACATTGTGCTGCTATTTTGCAAGATAAATCGGATACATCTGTCTGAATCTTTTGCCTTAGTCTGCTGTAACTATGGAGTTTGCCATGGGACAGGCATTTCTTGTTTATATCGGATAGCAAACCGCAAGACACTCGCAAACAATCATTTTAGTAGGCTCACTTCAAATCATTATTTTATGATAGTGTTGATAGGAATTGTCAATAAAATTTAGCACTTGGATGGAAAGTTGTGATTGGATTCAACATTAACTTACATCTACATTTAGTGTTGGGGCTGAAGTGTGGCAGGCTCTCAATTTTAACAGCTCTGTGCTCACTGCTCTCAAATTAACTTCTTGAAGGCAGAGTGAGAATCCATGATACAATATTAAAGTACTTTGGATAATCTGTTTTAACATCTAGCATGAATTGTGAAGCAAAAAAATAAAACAAACTCTACCCTTTATCAAGGTGAAAGGGTCCATTAAGTCTTCCCTAAAGTTCTGAGTGATAATTTCACCTATAGTTTAGGAGGGCACAGTTTGTCACAGTATTCTTTTCATTAGAGCACTTTAATGAGAGGTGAAGACTAGTTGAATTTCCTATTAGCCTTTTAATAGTCTATTGCCTTATAGTTAATATTTTCACAAAACACTGGAGACCACTGTAAACTTCTCAGATACTGTATTTTTGTAGTGAAGTATAATTTAATCTATTTACATAAAATAAATCAATGTTTACTGGAATTGTATATAAATATATATGCTGTTATGTGCATTTGTTATTTTGTGATTGATTATGTGATTAAAAAGCGTAGGGCGGTTAAGTTTTGCCTATCATACAACTTTCCTTCCAGGGAAGCCATACATGAAATAATTCATAATACTACGAAAGAAAGATTTAAGGTGTAGTGTTCCTTTCTAGGACCAGAGGTACATAGTAACAATGAGTGTTTGAGCAGATGATTTCAGTTAAGGGGTAATTTTCAGTGTCCCAGATCCCATGAGTGGAGTGGCTTATGCTGATTTTTTTAGCAGAATCTCTAGATCTTGTTTATATATATTTAATTTGCATGGAACTAGCTATCTTCCACTGAAAATGACTGACTGCTGCTTGTGCCTTGAAATAGTGAGGAAGATGAAACATTAATTTCAGTTGTCTCTATCCCCCTTGATGTTTCTATGGAGAGGAACTGTTGTTTGCACCTCCCTAAAAATTTTTTTTGCCTTCAGGACTTGATTCCTTAGCTTACCAACAGCTTTCTGGTTGTATGAGAACTGTGGAGATCTCTATTCTTTAGTGCCTTTGAGCAGTAGCTAAACAGACTGAATTTGAAACTGCTATCATCATAATGGTTGGACTTGCTTTTATACTCAGAACTAATCTAAATGAATCCAATGATATGAAGTGATTTTTACTAGCCTCATTTTAAATGGCTGCCCTTCTGCTCTGGAGTTAAGGTACTACACCACCACCAGCAGCTGAAGCCATTGTTTGTAATGCTGCACCTGCTGCTTGAGGGATAAATACTTTACAAAGATGTTTATCATTAACCAAATGTATTCTTAACTTGGGAAAACTTAAACCCTGTGGTTTTAATATTTGCTGATAACATTCCACTTAAGGTTATGACATTCTACTTCCAAGATGGGACTATAGAATTTTGATAGGGTTTTCCTCTTTTTGGTCATCTTTTATACCAGTTACACTTGGAGTCTGTCTGTCTGTTTGACAAAAGGTTAGCTGGCTGCTCTTACGCAATGAGGCTTGATCTCTTGGTTGCACGTGGTAAGTCTCACTTATTGGTGAGATTTGCGCACTGCCAGGAGAGAGTGGTACTTTACAGGCCACACTTCTTCATTAGCTATGAAAATGTTGCACAATCTTATTGTACCTCAAATTTTTTTATTGGCAATGCTGTTTTTGAAGTGTTGACATAGAAGAACTGGAATTTTTATTAAGAAAGGTACTTAATTTGAGTACTTATGAGATTAAAGCTTGTTTGTCAAGCCCCTGTACAGTTGCTTAATGAATGTTTAATATTGAAGGATCCAAATGTATTTTTATGTTCATATTTTCTGCTTTGTTTGTCTGGGTACTTTTTTTTTCTTTTTGGTTTTTAAAAATGACATTCATTCTTATGGAACACTAAAATAAAATTTTTAATTCAGTGTTTGAACACTTGTTGTTTTTTCACTAGACTCTGGAAGTGCTAGAAAATGCACAAGACAGAATGGAGAGAACTCAGTGTAATGGACAAATCGCTAATGTATATAATCTGGGGAACTGTTCTGCGGTGGCCCTGCAGAGTGGAATAAGTCTCTTCCATTGCTGTAGAGAAAATTGCATTTGCTTTCTCAGCTGTTCCTAAAGCTTGCATGGCGAAATCATTTTATGCCATATGTAATTGATTACAGAGGGTCAGAGTCTCCTGCAGTTAAAGCTCAATGGCTGAAGTGAGAGAAGCTGGGAATATAAATAACTTAATGTCAAAGTATAAAACAAGCAGGTGAAACTGGCTTACAGTTAAAGACAAATGTTTGTGTGCTACAAAAAGAAAGACGTGTTTAAGATTTAATGTGGCATCTCAAGGCAATTCTAGCTTTGGCTGCCAGCTCATATTTTCCTCAAGTTGAGGCAGTGATTCTCTGCCCCGCAAGATACCAGCATTTGATAGTTGTCAGCAGAGGATGCTTGATGTTCACTTGTGCACTGGGGGGACATGAGGGTGGTCTTTCTTTTCCAGGTCATGCAGTCAATTGTGACTTTTTACTTTTTTTTTTAAACTGGTTAAAGGAGCTGGGCTAATATTCCTCAAGACTGAAATCCACCACTGAACAAGTGCAGCATAGCCAGCAGCAGGGCAAACTTCCTGTGCTCTGTTCTCCTGGCACTGTGCCCCAAATCTCTCCTCTAGTGCTGAGAAGGGAATTACGTCTTCAAGGCGTTTTCAGTGATTGAGTGCCAACTAAGGGTCTAGTTATGATTTTTTGATGTGGACACCCCTTCACTGGGAATTGCACAGGTTGCTAATTTTACAGAAGCTGAGAGTAACAGCGTTAGGCCACAGCAACCTGGGCTAGATATAGACAAGTAAACTACAAGTGTAGCAATTACCGCTATCCTCTGAGCTAGCTAGACACCCACTACAATGAAACTTGATAATGATCTTCCTTCTGTTTATTATTTGTATATCTGCTCCTCCCTGGTGGGAGGACTTAAAAAAATGCAGTGGGTTGTGGCGAATGGTGATCCAGTACATCCAACTTTCCGATTGGCAGAAAGTGAGTAGAAGAGAGACTCTTTGGGCTTGTCTACACTGGCACTTTACAGTGCTGCAACTTTCTCGCTCAGGGGTGTGAAAAAATACCCCCCTGAGCACTGCAAGTTTCAGCACTGTAAAGTTCCAGTATAGACAGTGCACCAGCGCTGGGAGCTATTCCCCTCGTGGAGGGTTTTTTTTGTTTTTTTTTTTAATGCGACTACATAGCCACGTTAAAGCACTGCCGCAGCCAGCGCTTTAGCATTGCTAGTGAAGACATGCCCTTTGTCACACAAACATTGCTGCTGCCTATCCCTCTCCTACTTTGGGATTTGCTAGAGGGACGGGAGCTGTCTCTAGCTGCATTGAGTCCATGGTAAACACTCTGTGGGGTGGGAAGTCTGATCAACAAATTCAGCAGCATGTGAAGACTGAGCTTATTTCCATGATAGAGAAACGTATGAAAGTTATTCCATTAGAACCAGGTTAGTAAGGATGTCAGTCCTTCAGGAGCACTTTAACTGCATTAACTTTTAAATCCTCTTCACTCTTTGTTCAGGATATCTGGGCAGCAAGGACAAGGTGGGAGAATAATCAGTTTTCCTTTTTCTCTGTCAGACCACTTTGGCCTAAAATATATTTGCCTTGCCAGGAGAACTTGCATGCTACTATAATAGCCTCTATAATGCTTCTCTCTGCCTCCACTCTGAGGCATTGTTTCCTTCAAGGGATGGATCAAACTAGCTATTAAGGTCCTTCTGCAGTCAGTCTGAATGGTTCTCTCCACTGCCAGGGCCATCAGCAATAATGCTCTGGGGAAACTTACAAGCCAGCATTGAATAGAAATTACCTGGTACTTTCAGGCATTTCATCCTTGTGCGTAGCTCTAACGAGGTATTGTAGAGACTTGGAAGAAAGCTAATCAGATGCCTACGCTCGCTGCAGGTGTTTCCACGTGGCCTTCACTGGAGAAGGTAAATCAGCTGATTGACTACATTCTGGGAAGCAGGGCTTCTGTTTTTAGTTTCATGTGAATTGTCATGCTCTGTCAGCCCATTGGCTCCTCTAGTTTGGTATCTTCTGGTCAATGCTTGATGAAGCCTCACAAAAACCTTCTACTGCCAATGAACCTGGCTAGCTGGGAAACTGCTGTGGCCTGGTAAGCAACTTTCCACCTCTACGAAGCTCCACTTCCGTGCAAGCACCAGGCTGGCTTATTCTCTGAAACATGAGGGCTGGTTACCTTTAGCTGTATCTGCTCATAATTGGTTCATATTAGAGTCCTCTGACATTGTTTGGTTTTCCTGGAGCAGAGTTCCAGTGGTGGCTGGTTAATTTCCTAAATGTTTCCTTGCTTGTTAAAATTTCTGCCATTATTTGTTTAGCAATGTCTTTATCTTCATTGACATGTTGTTCAGGCTATATCTACACTACGCAGCTTTTAGTGACATGGATGTCACTACAGCCGTGCTGCTAAAAATCATGCCGTGTAGCTGCTGTTTGTCGGCTCTCCTGCCGAAAAAACTTCCACCCCCAATGAGCGGCATTTGTGTTGTCGGCACTGGCACTTGTCACGGCAAAACTTTCTTTTGTCTTTCGGGGGGAGGACACCCTTGAAAGACACAAGTTTTGTCATTCAATTACCAGTGTAGACATAGCCTCACTCTAGTCTCGTGCATAAGATTCAGATGCCAAATGACTTGCACCCATTTGAGCTGTGTGCTGATATCAAGATGACAATAACTTTGGCACATCACTGAGAATGGCCTTTTCCAGGTATAGTCTCTTTCTCCTCTTTGTGTTATTAAACATCAAGCCTGTCTAACTGATTTCCTACTCACTTTGGGGCTCTTTGAAATTACCAAATCTCCAGTGCTATATCGGCCTATCATCACTTCTCCTCCAAGTTGATTGGGACTAAGTTTGTTTTTCTGCAATCTTTCTTGTAGGGGCCAGAATGACTACTTGATTTCATAGTGCTCTTCAGTCAGCCCTGAATAAATGTATTAAGTCCCAGTATAGGATCTTCAGGGCCTTCTGAATAAAGAGGCAAGTGCTACCAACTGCCTTAGACTAACATTTGACTCTCAATCTCTGGAAGACTTTCAGCGGATATGGAATAGTTCATATCTTCCTATTTGCAGCAGGTCCCTGTTACAATGATAAAGCCATTAGCCATTAATCCTTTCTTCCATCCAGTGAGGCAAATGAGTGTTTATCCATATTTTGATGTGAGGCTGGAGAAATGGAGGCAGAGTCGAAGTGACATGCCCAGGGCTACACAATCAATTTAGCCAGGACTAGAATGCAGGAATTCAATAGTTTCTAATTCAGGAGTTGGCAACCTTTCAGAAGTAGTGTGCTGAGTCTTCATTTATTCATTCTAATTTAAGGTTTCGCGTGTCAGTAATACATTTAACGTTTTTAGAAGGTCTCTTTCTATACGTCTGTAATATATAACTAAACTATTGTTGTATGTAAAGTAAATAAGGTTTTTAAAATGTTTAAGAAGCTTCATTTAATTTTAAATTAAAATGCAGAGCCCCCTGGACTAGTGGCCAGGACCCAGACAGGGTAAGTGCCACTGAAAATCAGCTCGCATGCCGCCTTTGGCATCGTGCCATAGGTTACCTACCCCTGTTCTAATCCATGTCCTTGGATGACTAAGCACCATGTGTTGGATGTCATATGGACTGTATATGTACATTGTGTTCTTGTGCTTATACCACTAGTGCATGCACAGCTGCATGCAGCCCCTGCCTGGATACTGATTTGCCTTTTGTACTTGGGTGCTTTTCACATGCATGAAGAGGGAAATCCCCCTTTGCTTCTGCCCCATTTTGTTCAGACTGTGCTGGCATTTTTAATTACACTTAACTTTATAATGGCTGATTTTCATCCCTCCCTGGGAGAGGCAATGTGTGATCCACTATAGAAAGAACACTTTACTAGGTGTTCCTAAAGCTAGCTCAAAATTGGTTCACAAGGTCAGGAGTTGTGGGCTAGTTCAGAGCCGTGGTTCTCAAAGTTTTGTATTGGTGACCCCTTTCAGAGAACAAGCCTCTGAGTGTGGACCATTATAAATGCTGGGCAAAGCAGGGTGTGGGGTGGAGGCTGACAGCTTGTGACCCCCATGTAATAACCTCGTGACCCCCTGAGTGGTCCTGACCCCAGTTTGAGAACCCCTGGTTTAGAGCATGGGTCTGGTCATGGCTGTTGGGTTCTCTTCTAGTGACCTCAATCATGTCACTTTACCGATGTGTTCCATGTTTACTATTCTGCTAAATATATTGTGGATCCAGGGCTAGGAGTTTAATTGGTACCTAACGTGTTTTAGCTGTAAATGCAAAGCGAGGGTGCCATCTGCTGGTCCACACCCCAATGAGCAGACAGTCCCATCGTTCCATCTACTTTTGTTTTCTGTCTCATATGGTAATACTGATGAGCCCATTTAGATTCCACTCCTCTAGTTTAAAGGGGGGGGGGAGCTAAAGGATTAATGGGTTAGTTACATAATGTCAATTTACTGATGTGTAGGAGGTTGTGTTCTAGGAGCCAGAAGATACAGGGGTGGGTGGGTCCCCAAGAAAAAGCTCGTGTCAGTCATGTCAGGAGCGAGGTGCAATAACTACATTACAATGGTTGGGGACAGAAGGCGGGTGGGGGCTATTGGCATGTGAGCTCCAGCCTGGGGGCACCTTCCTGCAGCGATCTGTCACGGGTGGAGGTTGGAAAATGTACAGGCGCCGCGGTTGCCATGGTGCCCGCCGGCTCCTTGCTCACCCCTTCGTCCCGAGCGCTGCCGGTGCCAGCACCACGCCAACCCCATGGCACAGGTGCCTCTATTTGCCCCGCCCCCTCCCCCCCCCCCACTGCGTGCGAAGCCCAGGGGAAGGGCGGAACGCGGCTACGGGGGTGCTGCTTCTACTCGGACGCAGCCGTTTGACCGGACCGGATGTGACGAATGCGATCGTGTTTTCTCCGCGGCCAGCGTGGGCAGGGTGCAGCGATCTAAAGTCTCCCCCGGCCGTCTACTTCCGTTTGCGAGCGGGAAGGCGGTGGCGGCAGCTGCCTGAGCCCGCGGGCGAGGTGAGTGTTTGGGGGCCGGCGGTGTCTGTGCCCCGGGGGCCATTAGGGGAGAGCCGGGCCGGGCCGGGGAGACCTTGGCAAGGGGCTGGGCAGAGGCTGAGCCCAGGGGCGGGACGTCGTGAGCCCAGAGCTGGCGGGCGGGGGGTGTTGAACGGGAGCTTTCGGGGGGCGGTGCTGAGCTGAGCGGGGGGAAATCTCCTGGGAGGCTGAAGGGGGTGATCTTGGAAGGGGGAGGAGAGCAACTGAAACACGGATCTGCCGTCTCCCAATTCCCTGCAAAACAAGAGCTACATCCGCGAGAGCCCTGACTTGGGCAGGCGTTGCCATCACTCAGGCGAGTGAGGCCAGCAGGAGTTGGGAGTTCGGTTGCTCCTCGCTTCTTAGCTCTGCTGAGGCAGCTTAAGCCTGCCGTTTTTTAAAAATGGTTTGTATGGAAAACTTGAAGCCACATTACAGCCTTGACTCAAGCGGCTGAGCGTCTATGAAGGGAGAGTTTAGGGTGAAAACATTAAGTTGTATCTGTCTCAATTCATACTTGCAGGTTTTCAAGATGTCTGGCCAGAGAAAATGCCCTGATTGTGGCTCCTCTGAAATTGTGGAGGATGCACATTATGCTCAGAACCAACTGGTGTGTGCTGACTGTGGGTTTATCCTCACCGAGGGGCTCTTGACAACCACTTTCCAAGATGAAGAACATTTACAAGGTCAAATAAACACTGACATAGATATGTCAAAATCCGCAGGGCTTTGTGTAAATGGCATGAAAAGTCATCGCGTAGTCATGAGGACAGGGAGGCAGAGATTTAAAACAAAAAACCCCCACCCATTACTCAGAGTTTTGGAGAATATTTTAATCAAAAGTATTTTTTGCCCTAAAAACTGTGCAGAAAAGAGAGTAGGAGATACATTGCTGTTTTAAACTTTACAAAGGCACCAAGAACAGCAGGCCTGGACAGATGTCTCTTAACCCACCTTTCTTCCCCCAAATCAGAGAGTTCATAAATTTGACTCCCTTCCTCCACCTATATTACAAACCATTAGTCCTAACTACGAGAGTTTCTGCAGACTTATCTTGCTTCTGTAGTCCTGGTTTTAACTTCTTTGTCCAGCATACAGAGATTGCCTCGGCTGTCTGCAGAAACATTCAACTACCTCTTCATGTAAAAATGCCACGATATAAAATAGTGATTTTTAAAAAAACATAAGAATCATGGAATTCATGACCTTTTGAGGGAAAATAATCATGATACAGCATCAATGAAACCTGCACTTGAGTCTTATAAGTAGGGGCCCTACTGTGAAATCTGGTATTTTGTGTGCTTTTATCCTATACCGGGGTTGGCAACCTTTCACAAGTGGCGTGCCAAGTCTTCAGTAATTTAAGGTTTCATGTGCCAGTAATAAATTTTACATTTACAGGGGCCCCCCGACAGAGCCCCAGACTGGCAGCAGGGCTGGCGGCAGGGGCCAACGGACAGAACCCCAGACCAGCAGCATGCTGAGCTGCTTAGCCAGCTGATGGTCTGGAGTTCCGGCTGCCAGCTCCTGCTGCCGGGCTGGGGTTCCATTCACCCAGGCCGGCAGCAGGATGAGTGAGGCTGTTGGCCAGGACCCCAGACCGGCAGCGCTGGCAGCAGATGGAACCCCAGACCGGTAGCACACTGAGCTGCTCAGCCTGCTGCCGATCTGGAGTGTACCAAACCTAAAGCGCAGAAGTTCTTGGTACACCACTTTCATAAGTTTATTCACTGTAATTATAATAGCTCTAAAAGACCACATCGTTTGCTGGCAATCTGTAGAGAATCAAAGAATCGAATTGCCCATGAGAACTGAACACCATTCACTTTAGAGAGTGAGGGAGGATCTCTTTTTAGTTCAGGATTGAGGCAAATGGCATGAGGCATGTTTGAGAGAGCCTGCACTGTTGTGGTCTGTGCTGCTGGTACCTGTTCTGTGGATAGAAAGAGAGTGACCAGCCTTGGAAACTGAAATCTGGTGTCTTCAGTATCATAGAATCATAGAACTTAAGATCAAAAGGGACCATTATGATCATCTAGTCTGACCTCCCGCAAGATGCAGGCCACAAAAGCTGACCCACCCACTCCTGAAATAATTCTCTCCCTTGACTCAGCTGTTGAAGTCCCCAAATCCTGATTTAAAGACTTCAAGTAGCAGATAATCCTCCAGCAAGCGACCCCTGCCCCATGCTGCAGAGGATGGCGGAAAACCTCCAGGGCCACTGCCAATCTACCCTGGAGGAAAATTCCTTCCCGACCCCAAATATGGTGATCAGCTGAACCCCGAGCATGCGGGCAAGACTCTCCAGCCAGACACTCAGGAAAAAGACTTTCAATATCCCAACATTGACCCTCGGTACTAATTACCAGTGGTCGCACGTTATTGACCTATTGACTAAATCACGTTATCCTATCAAACCATTCCCTCCATAAACTTATCAAGCTTAAGTAGCACCAAGCTCACTCTCCACTCCACCCCTGAAAGGTGGGTGCCTGATGCTTTGTTGTTTTCCAGAAGTGACGTATTCACGGAGTACCGGCCAGAATGAGCAGCTGAGCCGCTGTAAGCTACGAGGTGAGAGCTTTTATTTAATGATTCCTTTCTTGCAACACTAAGACTCTGCATGATGCTCTGGCCGAGAAGAGGCTACCATTCAGATTGTACAATCTGTTCCTCATACCTCTCATTTTTCTAAAAGCCACAGGGAGCCTCTGACTTTTCACAAGTGACTAGTTCTGAGCCCAGGGGAACCTTCGGGAAAACCTTCTCAGCTGCATGAAGAGAAATGGGCAAAAGTTGCCGTGGGCAGTTGATAAGGCTTAAGTTGCCACACTGCCATGTTGCTCCCACCTGGCTTTGGCTGAGTGTTTGCTGCATTGCAGTATCATGCTGAGGTGCGGTTAAAGAAATGTTTTGTGCAAATGTTAAAAGCATCATGGTGTTTTCCCACAGGGATCAAGCGTGTCCAGGATCTCTGCAAAGTCCTCTATCTCCCAGCTGTGTTTGAAGACACAGCCCTGTCCTATTTCCAGCGAGCAATTGAACACCCCTCCTTCCACTTAGTCAGCTTGGAGAAGAAGGAGATTCTGGTAGGCTGCTGTGTCTTTGTGACCTGCCGGCAGCACAACTGGCCCCTGACCATGGGTACTATCTGCTCCCTACTCTACGCAGACAAGGAGTTGTTTGCCGGCGTCTACCTGTGCGTCCTGAAAGAGCTTGAACTGGATGTGCCAGCCCTGAGTCTGACGGATCTGGTGAAGACACACCTTAACAGGTAATGTAACCATCTGACACCATTCATAATAGAGGATCCAAATGGCTTCCAAATGATATAGGCATAACTAAAACACAGCCGCCCGTGGGCTGACAGACTACAACCATGGACACATCAAGCTGTACTACCATGGAATGGGGATAGCTTTGGCCAAGAACATTAAGGCATAGCCTTGTCCCTTGGGATCTTTAAAGTCCATACATGGCAGAGGGGACTTCTGTTTTAGAGCCCTGTCTGAAAGGCCCACATTCAGTTTATCTGATTCAGAACAATGAAGAGCTGTTTTGATCCTACTGAGATTTAGACTTGTGGCCATAGTGTTTCACAACTGGAGCGTAGCCCTGCTAAGTGTTGTGTTCATGTGAACACATCCATGTGTTCTTGTATTGACTGGGATACAAACTAAAGCTGCCTCCTGTATTGCCCCAGACTAACCACTCCTTTGGTGATGTAAGAGAGATGGGAGGCGTGGGAAGCCAACTCTTAGGTGGCTTTTCTGATCCCAGAGTGCTGGGGGAGGCCAGTTCTGTTTTGTACAGTGCCTGTCAGGATGGGGGTCCTGGTCAATGACTGGTGCTCCTGGGAGCTACGGCAATATAAATAAATAATAATAAACATCTTTGGGCACTAAATCTGTAACCCCTTTTGTGCCACTGCTAGTGAGGTTACAGTTAAGCAGCCTATATTCTGCTTCTCTAACTTGTACTGTAGAATTCCACCTGGATCTACTGTGTGTTACTGTTCTTAAACAGCTGCCATATTCTACCAGACTGCATTTCAGTGTCAAGTGAAGCAACCCTTGTGTATTGTTTGCTTGCAAAGTGCTTTGGGATGAAGTGCTATAAAAATGCCACTTGTGAGGCAGTGTTGTCTTGTGATTAGAGCAGGGGACATGCCAGGTGCTTGGACTTGTGTTTATTCCCAACTCCAATGTTGACTCAGTGTATCAGCTTGGTGTGGAGAGACTTTACCTGTCTGCCTCCATTTTCAGTGAATGGGCTACAAGGCTTATAGTGCCATTATTATAAGAAAAGTGACTAAGTATAAATATTGCCTCTGTTTTTAACAGATCTGCTCCCCATGTAACTGGTTACCAGCTCATCTGGTTTAATTATGGTAGCTCTGTTCTGTTTGTACTGCTGTTAGTGAGCAGGCTGGGTTCTACTGGGCATAATAACATTATCAAACTACATTCCAGTTAGAGAATTTTTTAATATTGGAGATGTTCTAGCTAGAAAGCCCAATCTTGAGTGTCAGAGCGCAGGTGAAATTTGCATTGCTGGCAGTTGAAAAGCCAGAAGTATTAACAAACAAGATATTTAAGTCTTTCCTCTTCTATATCTAAAAAAGTGTGCTGTCAATCTTCAATCCCTCTGCTTTTTGTGGTCTTTCACTCACACATACTGTATAGCACTGTAAATTTGTTGGTTTTTGGCCTCTGCCCATCACCATGGTATCTCAGCCTCCCTAAATGTTGTAGGTGAGTGACAAATTCAGACTAGAAATTAGATGCACATTTTTAACAGTGAGGGTAATTAACCAGTGGAACAATTTGCTAAGGATTGTGGTGGATTCTCCATCACTGCCAATTTTTAAATCCATGTTGGATGATTTTTAAAGCATCTGCTCTAATACAAACTGAACTAAGTCAGGGTAGTCCTGTGGCCTGTTAAACAAGAGGTCAGGCTAGAAAAGAGCCCTTCTAGCCTGGTAGTCTGAGTGGTCTCAACAGCCATGAGACTTTTTGCTTCTCTCCCTTTGTCTCGAGACTCATAGGATTGGCTAGAACTTCACTTCTTTCTTCTTGCCCTCTCTCCCTGTTTCTGAGGCCCAGTGATGTAGTCCTTGCTCACCTACAGCAGAAAGTGAATGTGTGGCAAGCCTGTCCGAGGTCTTGCATTTCTCCTGGAAGGTCTACCCAGCTGTTGGCACTGTACATATCAATAATAACCTGTGTAAACCAAGCAAATTGGCTGGGGAGCCTGAGGATGAATATGGGAGCCACCCGAGGCCCTTTGCAGAGAGGACTGCACTTTGATGTGTGTGTTGCACATTGGAAGCCTCCGACAGTGCTGTGGCCATGTAATACCTAGGGCCCTACCAGATTCACAGCCCTGAAAAACACGTCACAGACTGTGAAATCAGCCCTTCCCCAGGAAATCTAGCTATTGGAGGGGAGAGGGAGAGGCAGGGCTGGGAGCGCCCCAGCAGGGGGCTCCTAGCTGTTTGACTGGGCTGGGGAGGGATCAGACCCACCTCCGGGTACCCCCCTCTCCCACCCCAGCTGCGGGAAGCTGCATAGCTACGCTGAAGGCAGTGCAGAAATGAGGATGGCAATCATGCAACCCTCTCCCCTCAACAGCTTTGCAACCCCCCATGACCTCCTTTTGGGTCAGGATCCCCAGTTACAACACCATGAAATTTCAGAGGTAAACATCTGAAAACCTGCAATTGCCCAATTTAAAACCCTTTGGCCAAGAAATTGATCAAAATGGACTCTGAATTTGGTAGGGCCCCAGTAATACCTGACACCTCCCCTACCCTTGCAGCACAATGGACTTAATGATCTAATGGCTTCCTTCTACTTCTGATACCCAGTGCAGCAATATAGCTAATGGGCTCTCTTTGCTCTCTCAGTTTCAAGCTGTTCCAGAGTTCAGCCAGCGTCCCTGCTAAATTTGCTGAGGACAAGGAAAAGATGGTTGCCCGAACAATCCAGATTGTGGAGCTAGCCAGTGAGACGTGGCTGGTGACAGGCCGGCATCCCATTCCCATCGTCACTGCTGCGGCCTACCTTGCATGGCAGTCGCTGCAGCCTGTGGGGCGCCTGACATGCACCTTCCCTCGCTTCTGTAAGCTGGCAGGCACAGACCTACCCCCACCGGCCCACCTGAGGCTGAAGGAGCTTAACGACATCCTCCTGAGAATGGCCTCCCAGCTGGCCTGGCTGCGTGTGCTCAACGTGGACAAAAAGACTGTGGTCAAACACATCGGGGACCTGCTCCAGCACCGACACTTCCTGCTGAGAAGCTCCTTTAGCTCAGGAGACACTGAGGATCAAAGTGCCACAGCAGCAGGCAATGGCTCTGAGAGTTCACCACAAGCTGCAGGGTGCTCGGCCCAAGCTGAGGGCTGCCAGCCTGGGGGCAAACAGAAATGCAGCAGTGTACGGAGGCCTTTGCTGCCACCATGCCTTATAAACCCCAGGAAGAGACTTCGAACAGCAGCCCTGAGCCCTTCGGACCAGGCTATCACTGGAGACGAGGCCATTTCGGACAGCGAAATAGAGCAATACCTGCGGAGCCAGGAGGAGATGCTGGAGTTCAGGAAGGCCCAGGCCTGGCACTGAACTGAGCTCCCAAGAACAACATGGACAAAGGCACTAAGAACTAGCCACCTGAAGCAAAGGTATGAATTCTACAGCACAGCTGTCTGCGGCACTGCTAGCGGACACACTTTCCACTGGAGAAATAGGATAATGGGACCTCTTAAGCGTTCCATGCTCTGGGGAGGAGTTGTAAGTAAATGACAATATGCTCTCCTAGTTCTGCTGGGCCAGAAAATTAAAATACCAGAATGACTTCCTAACTGAGACTTTCCTAGGGAAACTGTTTTTAGTGTGTTAGAAATAATCATCACAGCTACCAGAAATGCCTTCAGGACGTTCTCTTACCAATTTACAGTTAGTCATTTTGTTGAAATCCAGATGTCCTGATGCAGCCCTTACAAGTGAGTTTAACTTGTCTGTGTACTGATCAAAGGCGGTGGCAGTGGCATGGGTAAGTAATTCTATTGTGCCTGTCAAAAGAAACATTCAGATTTCTTGCTGTTGTATCTGGGCGTGACAATTCCAGCTTGGCAAAAAGGCTGTTGATCTGTGTGGTTTTGGTTAGGACTAATTGCTTTGCATTTCCTGTCCTAAATTGTAGGATTATTTGGATGAGGGAGGGCCCTTGAATAGGTCAGCCAGTTCATTTCTCAGGGCTGCTCAGTGGCGCACAAGCCTTCTATTAATTATTATAGAGCAATATCAGAGTTATGTATTTACCTTTGGAGGTACGGAGGAGGAAAGAGTACTTTTTTCCTGTCTAAAACAGAGTAACACTTGGTGAAAGCTCAGTGTTCCAAGCTTGCAGTTTGGCACTTGGTTCATTTGAGTTCCTTTCCATGAAGTGTGACCCTGCCATATTGTTTCACTAGCGCTCAGCTGCATTGTTTGTGATTTAGTAGAACTGCCACTTTCATTTGCTGTTAAGGCTTTTTTCAAAATGTAGTACCTGTTTCCCTTGGTGAGCAATATGAACACCCCGTGTTTTAGACCATGTGTGGGCATCACGCTACAAGATCTGTCTTGGGGCCACTACAGATAGTGGGTGGGTTGGATTGGATATCAGAGACATCCTTAATAATACTGTTGGGAAGCTAGCGTTGCCCTCTGCCCAGTAAGGAAAACAGTTCTGACCTTGGCTGTTAAATGTATTATGTGAAGCTGCTGGAATTTTGAATCCTTTCTTTGTATGATTATGGCACCAGTTGTTGATATCTAAGTACAGCCAAATTCAATAAAAGAAATGACCTTGCTGTGCTGAAGGGTCTGTCATGTATTGGAGACCAAGGGCCTAAAACAAGCAATATCACTTCTTAGTAGATTTGCAAATCTTTAATATATTAAAACAAAACATATCTGCTAAAAACATTCGGTTTATATAAAAAAATGCAACCCCCCCAACCCATTTTCTTTGGCACTTTTTCCCTGCTCCCTCCCCTGTGTATATTGCAAGAAGCTCTGTTGATATGTCATTTGCTTGTAATGTAAACAGACAAAATAAGTGTAATACAAAGCTTTTATATAATACTGTCACAATGCAGCAAGCATATAACAAGTTCAGCATCAGCAAGAGTGTGTGGGTTGGGATATCAGCATCTGATTCAAATTGTATTAAATACAAAGCACGTTTAAAAAGAGGGAAGTCTAACAAGGCCGGGGGGTAGTAGCACTGCAGTGTAAGCCCATTGGTCTTTCAGCAATAGAGGGGATGGGGGGGGGCGTTCAGAATGGAGAGGAAGAAATAGAGAAAAATCTTTTAAGTGCTTTATAATCCATTAACTCCTGCATCTTTCCACCCCAAATCTCTTAGAAATGGTGTGGACATGAGCACTGGCTTGTGGCTGAATGCTGGCTCCATGCGTGCCTTCTAGCACTTCAGTCCATAACTAACCCCTTGGGAGGTAGGTAAGTGTCGATACCCATTTTTACAGGGGCACAGAGATTGTGACTTGTCTTCAGCCACAAAGGGGAGTCTGTATCAGAGCTGGGCTTAGAGTGCAGGAGGTTCCTGGCTTGTAGTCCTGTGTCCAAGGCAACGTGCCCCACTCTTCTAATCCTCCTTTGATTTCAAGTGGGACAAAAGCAGCCAAAATAGCAGAACAATTAAGGCACTGGGTCTCCCTGCTGACTACAGGCACAAGGGTAAAATTATCTTCTCTGAACTGCACCGCGGGTCTCTTCTCAGCTGACCTATGGTCAAAACTCCTCTTGAAAGGCAAACACACATTCTGTGTAGGGAATGAGTGCCAAACAGCAGGACAGAGGGGAGAGGAGAATTCTAAGGGCTGTTTCTTTCTTCATCCACTGGTTAGGGTATGAAAATTACTGGTGGTTTGAGTACCCCAGTTCAATGCCTCACAGGCTAAAGATGCTCTGTTTTCTCCTCATGAGTTCTCACTATGTTTCTTTAGTGATATGTGGTGGAATTGGCAGCAAATCTCAGCTCATGCTACCACAACAGGAACTTATTGCTGGGCACTGTTTTGAATAGCAACTTCCTTTTTTAGGAGATATTTTTCTGTAAACATTTTAACCAAAGGCTCCTTTTCAACACCAGGCTCTGCGACCTGTCTGTATTCATAGTAAGAAGCTGCTTTATATTTTACACTAGAAAAAGGGTACTTGATTTTTTTGTATTGGACAAACAAGTGCTTAGCCAAGTACCAGCCCTTTTAAAAACATATTAGGAAGGATGAGTTATATATACACTTACCTAATTCAATTTTTCTCTGTGCGGCTGTAAGCATGTGTGGCCTGAACAATTGCCCTACTAGTTTAGCAAGGTTCTTTTCACATAATAGAACCAGCCCTAGTCTGTAAAATGTTCTTTCCTCTTGGATCGGTAGATTCTGAATTATCTGTTCACCTTAAGTAAAATGTTTTGCTTCAAGAGCAACAAAATTTTGAACATGCCCATAAATCCCGTTTAGCACGTATCAATATCTGTACCTCTGTCCACTGTCCAACTCTTTGGTTCCCTCTCGAGTAACACCTGACATACAAGGCACGAGACTTTCACATTGAGTGTAACGTACATACAAAATAATGCCCCTGCTGTTTCATTGATGGAAGCCTCTTTGCTGCAGCCAACAACCCTTTTGCATAGCACTGGCTTCTGAGGGCGTTTAACCCAGCTCAAGAGCAGTTTTCCTGCAGCAATTTTAGCGTCTGTCATATGCAGACAATTTACTTTGCTTGGAGCTTTTTCTCATCTTACCTCTTGTTCATTTTTAACTATGCTTTTACTTTGGTAGCTCAGTAACCCATAGGGCTAAATATACATTTAAGAACAGTCAGAGCAAATACTTGTCATTTCAGTCTCTCTTTCTGAAAATGTGTTTTTCGTAAGGATGAAACAGCCACATCTCTACTGCAGCATCTTTGCATGAAGGAGCTAGTTCTGGTCTACAAACCGACACTGGATGGCAAAAGTAAGTTCTTGCCAAAACTCCTAAGGGGAGACTCGCTGCTCATAGAACACTGACCGTGTAACATGGAGGCACTTCCATCAGCTACCAGTCAGTCTATACATATATACATACAATAATATAGATTTGAAAAATAAACATTTTTCTTCTGTATATTTATAAAATAGCATTTAGAATCAGTCTCATGTGACATGCAGAAGTGATTAAAATAAGATTGCTCCTCAGCAGCCTGAATTGCAATGATTGTCTTTCACCTTAAGATCTTAGTGCTCCTGTGTCCACTGAGAATTAGATGAGGCATGTTGATGTGCTCTGACCCTCTCTCCATTCCAGCACCCAGGTGGAACAAGACCCACCATTACCTGCTGATTGATAGAGGAATTAAAACATTCTGGACAGTACCACCCAGGCCCCTGTAGTGCACTTCCATGTTTATAACACACTTAGACTTGGATGGAAGATGCCTTCAGTTAGCAGCGCCATTCCCCATGCCCTGCCACTGGCTGAGTGAGCTGCTTCTTTGCCTGAGGAGAAACATGCTGGGATACTCTAGTTGCCCGGGCCCTTCAGCGCTCTAGACGGTCGTTTCGCTCTTCCAGAGGCCCGTCTTCATGCCAACCATGCTCTCTGCACTGGTGAGGTTTATATCATACTTACTGCCTTTCAGTCCCCCGTTCTGGTTGGCCATGTTGAGTGGGTAGGATCTCCGCTTAGTCTCTTTCTCAATGGTGTGGGCCTGTTTGAGGTTGTCCCTGCTAGCGCTTTTCTTCTGAGCTCTGCTGAAGTCAGGAACCTGATGGCCGCTGCTACCACCATCGCTCCCTTCGGATTGGGTCAGAGCAGCATCCCCTTCCTGCACCGCCGCTCCCCTCGGTCCTATGCAGCTGTTGTTCAGGGGGCTGTTTCTGCTGCTGTGGTAGCTCTCGGAATGGCTGTTGTGGAGGCTTCCACTCTCGCTGGAGGGGTGATCTGAAGAAGGCCCCCGAAGCACTTTCAAGCGGTGGTGCTTCCCCTCCCGGTACTGCTTAGTTCTGCTCTTGTGGTTCCTGCGCCCATGTATGTTGTTAGCATACCTGGCCGCGCTGGTGTTCTTGTTGTTGGCCGGCTCCATCTCTTCGTAGCAGGCTGGCTGTGGTAGGGGGCAGCTCTCTGCCTGGTTTTGAGCCACCTGCAGGTTGGTGAGCTTGCAGTGGCCCCCGGTAGAGTTGGTGCTGCTGGGTGAGGAAGAGGACTTGATGGAATGAGCCACCTCGGGGTTGCACCCGATGAAGATCTGCGAGCCCTCCTCTGCTGCCATGCCTGGGTGGACATACGCTTGCATGGGCAGCGCATTCCTGTAGGATGGGCAGCAGGCAAACCAGGAGTTCTGCACGTCTCGACGCCGGGCACAGTGGTGGATGAAGATGAAGAGCCCCAGTGCCACAGCTGTTATCCCGTAGAGGCAGCTAAAGATGACATTCAGGTACCAGCGCTGGGACACGGCCATGGCCCCAAACGTCCACAGCGCAATGTACGAGAAATGGGTTATCAGCAGTGCCCAGAACTGCATCTTCAACGAGTAGACACCATCCACGTCGGCGCTGTGTGTCCCGGAGTTAAGGGTGACTGAGATGGAGCCTGAGTCTGTCAAGAGATTGCTGCTGCCACCCAACCTGGGGGGGGTCTCGAGGGGCACTGGAGGGTCTTTTTGATTCTTTGACTGGCACCAGATGTTGACCCCAGTACACAGGAAGTAAATCCAAGTGATGAGCAAAATGAAAGCCACAGGAACATAGAAAGCCCCAAGGCTTGGCCTCCACACCAGCCAGCAGCTGTAGGGGAGAGAAGAGCTTAAGAGTCTGCCTTGGCCCTGCCAATGCTTCATCTAGTCATCAACATCTCAGGGGCCAACCTATGAGTAGATCTGGGACTGGGGCACTATTCACATTTCACAGGTAAGGAAACACATCCAGTGCTGGGATTAATATGGGTTTCTGGATCCTAGATTCCTTCTGTAAGCACTAAGAACATAAGAACGGCCTCACTGGGTCCGACCAAAGGTCCATCCAGCCAAGTATCCTGTCTACCGACAGTGGCCAATGCCAGGTGCCCCAGAGGGAGTGAACCTAACAGGTAACAATCGAGCTCTCTCTCTCCTGCCATCCATTTCCCCCCTCTGACAAACAGAGGCTAGGGACACCATTCCTTACCCATCCTGGCTAATAGCCATTTATGGACTTAACCACCATGAATTTATCCAGTTCTCTTTTAAACGCCATTATAGTCCTAGCCTTCACAACCTCCTCAGGCAAGAAGTTCCACAAGTTGACTGTGCGCTGTGTGAAGAAGAACTTCCTTTTATTTGTTTTAAACCTGCTGCCCATTCATTTCATTTGGTGACCCCTAGTTCTTGTATTATGGTAACAAGTAAACAACTTTTCCTTATCCACTTTCTCAACACCACTCCTGATTTTATATACCTCTATCATATTCCCCCCTTAGTCTCCTCTTTTCCAAGCTGAAAAGTCCTAGCCTCTTTAATCTCTTCTCATATGGGACTCTCTCCAACCCCCTAATCATTTTAGTTGCCCTTCTCCGAACCTTTCCTAATGCCAGTATATCTTTTCTGAGATGAGGAGACCACATCTGTACGCAGTATTCAAGATGTGGGCGTACCATGGATTTATATAAGGGCATTAATATATTCTCTGTCTTATTCTGTCCCTTTATTAATGATTCCTAACATCCCGTTTGTGTTTTTGACCGCCGCTACACACTGCGTGGACATCTTCAGAGAACTATTCCCGATGACTCCAAGATCTTTTTCCTGATTAGTTGTAGCTAAATTAGCCCCCATCATATTGTATGTATAGTCAGGGTTATTTTTTCCCAATGTGCATTACTTTACATTTATCCACATTACATTTCATTTGCCATTTTGTTGCCCAGATCTTTTTGAAGTTCTTCAGTCTGCTTTGGTCTTAACTATCTTAAGTGGTTTAGTATCATCTGCAAACTTTGCCACTTCACTGTTTACCCCTTTCTCCAGATCATTTATGAATAAGTTGAATAGGATTGGTCCTTGGGGAACACCACTAGTTATCAGTCTCCATTCTGAGAATTTACCATTAATTCCTACCCTTTGTTCCCTGTCTTTTAACCAGTTCTCAGTCCATGAAAGGACCTTCCCTTTTATCCCATGACAGCTTAATTTACGTAAGAGCCTTTGGTGAGGGACCTTGTCAAAGGCTTTCTGGAAATCTAAGTACACTACGCCCACCAGATCCCCCTTGTCCACATGTTTGTTTGACCCCTTCAAAAAACTCTAATAGATTAGTAAGACACAGTTTCCCTTTACAGAAACCATGTTGACTTTTGCCCAACAATTTGTTGTTCTAGGTGTCTGACAGCTTTATTCTTTACTATTGTTTCAACTAATTTGCCTGGTACCGATGTTAGACTTACCGGTCTGTAATTGCCGGAATCACCTCTAGAGCCCTTTTTAAATATTGGCGTTACATTAGCTATCTTTCAGTCACTGGGTACAGAAGCCGATTTAAAGGACAGGTTACAAACCCTAGTTAAGAGTTCCGCAACTTCACCTTTGAGTTCTTTCAGAACTCTTGGGCGAACGCCATCCGGTCCCAGTGACTTGTTAATGTTGAGTTTATCAATTCATTCCAAAGCCTCCTCTTGTGACACTTCAATCTGTGACGGTTCCTCAGATTTGTCAGCTACAAAAGCTGGCTCAGATTTGGGAATCTCCCTAACATCCTCAGCTGTGAAGACTGAAGCAAAGAATCCATTTAGTTTCTCCACAATGACTTTATCATCTTTAAGCGCTTCTTTTGTATCTCAATCATCGAGGGGCCCCACTGGTTGTTTAGCAGGCTTTCTGCTTCTGATGTACTTAACACTTTATTACCTTTTGAGTTTTTGGCTAGCCGTTCTACAAACTCCTCTTTGGCTTTTCTTATTACATCTTTACACTTAATTTGGCAGCGTTTATGCTCCTTTCTATTTACCCGACTTCCACTTTTTAAAGGAAGTCTTTTGATCTCTCACTGCTTCTTTTACATGGCGGTTAAGCCATGGTGGCTCTTGTTTAGTTCATTGACTGTGTTTCTTAATTGGGGGTATACATTTAAGTTGGGCCTCTATTACGGCGTCTTTAAAAAGCACCCATGCAGCTTGCAGGGATTTCACTTTAGTCACTGTACCTTTTAATTTCTGTTTAACTAACCCCCCTCATTTTTGCATAGTTCCCCTTTTTTAAATTAAATGCCAGGCTGTTGAGATATTCTTCCCACCACAGGGATGTTATATTATGGTCACTATTTCCAAGCGGTCCTGTTGTTAGTTACCTCTCGGACCAGCTCCTGTGCTCCACTCAGGACTAAATCTAGAGGCCTCTCCCCTTGTGGGTTCCCCTACCAGCTGCTCCAAGAAGCAGTCATTTAAAGTATTGAGAAATTTTGTCTCTGCATTTTGTCCTGAGGTGACATGTTCCCAGTCACTATGGGGATAATTGAAATCCCCCACCATTATTATTGAGTTCTTAATTTTGATAGCCTCTCTAATTTCCTTTAGCATTTCATCATCACTATTATTGTCCCGGTCAGGTGGTCGATAGTAGATCCCTAATGTGTTGTTCTTATTAGAGCATGAAAATTCTATCCATAGAGATTCTATGGAACATGTGGATTCACTTAAGATTTTTACTTCATGTGATTCTACATTTTCTTTCACATACAGTGCCACTCCCCCCACACGACCTGTTCTGTCCTTCCGATATATTTTGTACCCTGGAATGATTGTGTCCCATTGATTGTCCTCAGTCCACCAGGTTTCGGTGATGTGTATTATATCAATATCCTCCTTTATCACAAGGCACTCTAGTTCACCCATCTTATTATTTAGACTTCTAACATTTGCATGCAAGCACTTAAAAAACTTGTCAATGTTTATTTGTCTGCCCTTTTCTGATGCGTCCGATCTGGCCCTTACATTATCCTTTTCCATCCTCTGTGCCTGACTGTAACCTAGAGAAGTCTCTGTCCGATCCACACGCTCCTCTGCAGCAGTCGGCTTTCCACCATCTCCTAGTTTAAAAACTGCTCAGCAACCTTTTTAATGTTAAGTGCCAGCAGTCTGGTTCCACTTTGGTTTAGGTGGAGCCCATCCTTCCTGTATAGGCTCCCCCAATCCCAAGTTTCCCCAGTTCCTAATGAATCTAAACCCCTCCTCTCTACACCATTGTCTCATCCACCCATTGAGATTCTGAAGCACTGCCTGTCTACCTGGCCCTGTGTGTGGAACTGGGAGCATTTCTGAGAACGCCACCATAGAGGTCCTGGATTGCAGTCTCTTCCCTAGCAGCCTAAATTTGGCCTCCACGACGTCTCTCCTACCCTTCCCTATGTCATCGGTACCTACATGTACCATGACCACCGGCTCCTCCCCAGCACTACACAGAGGTCTATGCAGATGCCTCAGAGAGCTGCAACCTTTGGACCAGGCAGGCAAGTCACCATACGGTTCTCCCGGTCATCACAAACCAAGCTATCTGTTTCTAATGATTGAATCTCCCATTACTAACTCCTGCTGTTTCCTAGTGACTGGAGTTCCCTCCCCTGGAGAGGTAACCTCAGTGTGAGAGGCAACCCCAGCACCATCTGGAAGGAGGGTCCCAACTAGGGGAAGGTTTTCCTCTGTTTCCCTGGGCCTTTCATCCTCCTCAACAGCACAGGGGCTGTCTGACAATTCTACAATGGCCTGGAAAGCGTCATCAACATACCTCTCTGCCTGCCTTAGCTCCTGCGGTTCCGCCACCCTGGCCTCCAAAGCCCAGGGGCTCCTTGCACTGAAGCCACACAGACGCCACCTACCCACAGGGCAGGTACTCGTACCTGCTGGGCTTCTGCCTGCCTGGTCTCCTAGTCACCGGCAGGGTTTTGTTTCAATCATCAGGTCTTAAGCAACAACAAGGAGCCCTTGCCCCTTCGCCCTCCTTGTTAGCAGCCCAGTGTCGCTTGCGCACTGCTGCATATAGCCCTGGCCTGCTGGGTAGCCCCACCCACTGATGAAGGCTCAGCCAATCAACAGAGGCTTCTAATTTTCATAGTTGCCACGGTCCTTCAACCAACCAATCAGATGGACAGACAAGCTCAGCACACAGTGAGTAACCCCCAAACACAAAGGCCTGTGCATTGTTCAGAAACAGCATCAGCAGTAACTAAAGAGGGGGAGGGTGTCAACAGCTGTTGTAGGAATAGATTCAAAAGCATACGAAGGCTTTTCCCCTTCACCGGCATGGGCACTCATAGAACATCATTCCCTGCTCAGCTCTCACCTCTGCAAACAAAACATACTTGCCTGGGTTCTTGGCAGATTAAATTCAAACCCCGAATCATTTAATTGGGTTGGATCATGGCATGGAAAGATCTTTCATTTCTGGTTCAGAAATAACTAACTTTATAAGAACATAAGAACGGCCGTACCGAGTCAGACCAAAGGTCCATCTAGCCCAGTATCTGTCTACTGACTGTGGCCAATGTCAGGTGCTCCAGAGGGAATGAACCTAACAGGCAATGATCAAGTGATCTCTCTCCTGCCATCCATCTCCATCCTCTGACGAACAGAGGCTAGGGACACCATTCTTACCCATTCTGGCTAATAGCCATTTATGGACTTAGCCACCATGAATTTATCCAATTCTCTTTTAAACGCCGTTATAGTCCTAGCCTTCACAACCTCCTCAGGTAAGGAGTTCCACAAATTGACTGTGCGCTGCGTGAAGAAGAACTTCCTTTTATTTGTTTTAAACCTGCTGCTCATTCATTTCATTTGGTGACCCCTAGTTCTTGTATTATGGGAATAAGTAAATAACTTTTCCTTATCCACTTTCTTCACATCACTCATGATTTTATATACCTCTATCATATCCCCCCTTAGTCTCCTCTTTTCCAAGCTGAAGAGTCCTAGCCTCTTTAATCTCTCCTCATATGGGACCCTCTCCAAACCCCTAATCATGTTAGTTGCCCTTTTCTGAACCTTTTCTAGTGTCAGTATATCTTTTTTGAGGTGAGGAGACCACATCTGTACACAGTATTCGAGATGTGGGCGTACCATTGATTTATATAAGGGCAATAATTCAGTCTTATTCTCTATCCCCTTTTTAATGATTCGTAACATCCTGTTTGCTTTTTTTGACTGCCTCTGCACACTGCGTGGACGTCTTCAGAGAACTGTCCACGATGACTCCAAGATCTTTTTCCTGACTTCTTGTAGCTAAATTAGCCCCCATCATATTGTATGTATAGTTGGGGTTATTTTTTCCAATGTGCATTACTTTACATTTATCCACATTAAATTTTGTTGCCTAATCACTTAGTTTTGTGAGATCTTCTTGAAGTTCTTCACAGTCTGCTTTGGTCTTAACTATCTTGAGCAGTTTAGTATCATCTGCCAACTTTGCCACCTTACTCTTTCTCCAGATCATTTATGAATAAATTGAATAGGATTGGTCCTAGGACTGACCCTTGGGGCACACCACTAGTTATCAGTCTCCATTCTGAAAATTTACCATTAATTCCTACCCTTTGTTCCCTGTCTCTTTTAACCAGTTCTCAGTCCATGAAAGGGCCTTCCCTTTTATCCCATGACAGCTTAATTTACGTAAGAGCCTTTGGTGAGGGACCTTGTCAAAGGCTTTCTGGAAATCTAAGTATACTATGTCCACTGGATCCCCCTTGTCCACATGTTTGTTGACCCCTTCAAAGAACTCTAATAGATTAGTAAGACACGATTTCCCTTTACAGAAACCATGTGGACTATTGCTCAGTTTGTTTTTCTATGTGTCTGACAATTTTATTCTTAACTATTGTTTCGACTAATTTGCCCGGTATTGACGTTAGACTTACTGGTCTGTAATTGCCGGGATCACCTCTAGAGCCCTTTTTTTAAAATACTGGTGTTACATTAGCTAACTTCCAGTCATTGGGTACCGAAGCTGATTTAAAGGACAGGTTACAAACTTTCCAGCAGCTGTTTGCTATGGGTGCTGATGCTGTCGGGAAGCCATTCTCTAGCAGCCTGAGGATAACATTAAGCTGCAGCTATAGGATATGCAAGAGCCCAGGTAATGATTTCTGACCTGCCCTGGTCTTGAAATAAGAGTGGATCATGTCCTGGCACGGTGGGTTTTCGCTTCTCTGCATGTCTCTGATCTACACTGCTGCAACATCAGCCTTTCCTGACCAGGCCTCCTCTCCTCCCTTACGGCTAAGCACTAGTGCCTGAAGAAGGAGGCAGGTAAGGGAGGAACAATTCACTGCTCCTGTAGCACTTACTAGGGGTTGTTATCCTGGTAATTGTGGATATTGACAGCCGCTGTGATCCCACAGATGATGAGGGGGATCCCGCCAGCAATCAGATAGAATCTGTAACATGAACAAAGCCATGGTTACCCTGCTGCCCTCAGGGAATGTAATCATTTTGGACTGTGCCTGTTTGCAGGTGTTACTCCCTTTATTCCAGCTGGAATTACAGTGCCGGTTGCCTAATCGTTCTCGGCCCTGTCAATTGCTTGTAGCTGTAACTTTAGCGCCCTCGTGGCCAAGATGGAGTCTGCGCTGCAGGCAGCTCTGGCCAAGCGACAGCGCGCGCAGGAATGCAGCAGGAGAAATCCCTTCCACCCCAGGGGCACCTGTTCTCACCCCCTCAGAGTGAACACACGCACCCACAGGAAAAGTACAATGGATATAACAAAGGGAGATATTTATTTACAGAGGGCTGAGAGGAGAAAACAACAAGGGAAAAATATAGGGGAAGCAGTAAAACAGGGCTGCATCCAAACCAAGGCCCCACAGGCCCAGTGGTAGCACAGTCTGACAGGACAGACAGTGAGCAATGCGTCTGCACACACAGTTTAGGAGGCCTGAGCAAAGTTCCAGTCTGGTGGTGAGTCTTAGGTGCTCCTGGTCGTCTTATTAAAGGGGCCATGCTCTCTAAACCCCAAAGGGGTTACATAACTTTCTAAATCTCTTGTCCCAGGGGCTGAACAACTCTGGCTCTGCCATCTTTGAGATGGAGGATCTTGGGAGAGAACTACACTTTCCCTCAATTTTAAGCTTTCTAGCCCCCACCCTGTTGTCACTATTACTATTGGTTTTTAAAGGGTGCCACCTTTTTGTAAGGAGAGGAAATTGCCCAGCCTGAGAAGCAATAAAAATGGGCTTGAAAAGAAGAGTCTGTATTAGGTAACACTAAGCACAGGGGTACTTTTCAAGGAAAGACAGCTGCAATGCATGTCACACTTGAAAACCTCTTGCTTAAGTGCTCTGATGCTAGCTGCTGGGCAGTGAATGAGACAGGCTGGGTGCTACTCCCTGTGGCTTTCTCCTGAGCGTCTCTCTTGGCAATCACTTCAGACTAGTAATAGCTGCACCAAAGAGCAACATCTGTACCTTAGCATGGGCCGAGGGGCTGGCTGGGGCACGTCCCCTTCCTGCTGCTGCGGCGCCTTCCACGTCACCTCCTTGTAGATGACTCTGGCCTTCACTGCCATCCACAGAAGAGTGGATAAGGAGGAGTAGTGCAAAATGATGCCAACCTACAGGGCCGGAGGTTACAAAGCAGTCAGGTCAGTGTGCATATTCCTGCTAGGAGTTGTTAGATTCAGGCACTAATATATTACTGTTATAATGGCTGGCTGTGGTGAATGCTGAGGGGAACTTTGGGCCTGCTCTGCTAAATGCATTGCGGCTGCTGCTGCTTTTTTTCCTCTTGCATCTGTGTTTCTAATGTACTTGGCCCTGGAGGAAGCAATCACCTCTGCCCAGACCTGAAGCGCTTTCTGAGGAGGATCTCTCTGCATTTCCTGGTGGGAGCCTCTCGGCCATGGATGCTGCCAGTTGTGACACACAGGGTAGTGGTCTGTCATGGGCTCAACGCTTTGAACACAAATCTGCTTTCCCTAGGACTGTCTAAAGCTGGTCTGTACTTACTGCTTGGCAGACAATCATGTAGTTGGTCAGAGTGATGCCTCCCGCAAACACAGCTGATGTCATGGCGATGTAGAAACAGAGGTTAAGCAGCATGTGCCAGCACTTCCGGGAGATATGAATGGTGCTGAAAGAGAGGCGCGCAGCAATGCTGATTAGCTGCTGTCTTGGAGGGGTTAAATTCACCACTACCACACTGTGTGTTCTGAAAGTCCCTTCTAGCAAACAGGTACTACACATGCTACTACTCGGGCAGGGTTGTAGCCTTCCCAAGGACTGAGCATTTACCTGAATTATAATAGTCCTGGGTACCTTAGAGGTCCTCTCTGAGGACAGCCTTGGAGAGAGGAGTCAATAACAGCAACACCGTACCCGGTAATCCTGGAATAGTTGCTGTGAGAGACGCTCTCTCAGTCTCTTTGGAATTGTTTTACTAAGACTGTCAGAGGGTCATTTACATCTTGAAGCATGTACACAACTATTTTGAGCTGTAATTTTTAGGAGAAAAGCTAATAGCTAGACTCCCACCTCTTGAACTCTGCACATACAGATGGCTCAGAGAATGCCTGTGCATTTGGTCTGGTGTTGGAAAAACTCCAGACTTTACATGTGAGACTTTTTACAAGTCAAGCCGTGATGCTAGTGTGTTAATATTGAAGAAAACACACCACTGTTTAAAATAAACAAAAACCAATTATTGATAAACAAGGTTTAATGCTGTAACTTTAAATAAATTTCTTTTCATTACAGTGATGTAAACGTTCAAGGTTTATTAAAACGTGTGTTTTGTAAGGCATCAGCATTGTGCTATGTTTTTGGTCTGGCAGGAATAAATATTTAAGTAATTCTGCTGCTAAATACCAGTGCTGTTACTTGAATTACACCATGCCGGATTCCTTAACCTGCAAGGGGTTAGCAAGAAATTCAAAGGGTAAATGGCGTGGCTCTCCAGTGGCTGATCGGTTTGAGCTTTATTGTAGGAAACTTGAGGGAAGGGAGCCTGAAGGATTTTAAGCACCCCGCAGAGAGGAGAGTGCTGATTCCTGAGAGGACGAAAAACAGACCGAGAAGAGAACGGGAGAACTCGCCCACCAGCTAGGATGGCAGGGTGATGGGTAACAGTACGGACATCCGAAAAGCAGAGTAGAAATGGGCAGGCTGCACTAAACACAACGCACCTCTAGGGGCTCGACTTTTCTATTCTACGGATGGAAGGAGCACCTCCGGGTTCCCCCTTGCGCTGGGCACTCTACACCAGGGGCCAGACTGTCCCTGCTCCTGCCAACTTACTGAAGTCAAGAGTGGGAGAAAGGGAATCGAATTCATCCTATTTTACAACAATCCTAAGACTGTGGCCCCTGAAATCTGGTTTGCATAAGGAAATGTGCTCCAGTCTATAAACAATTCTGGTCCTAGAGACCAACTGAACTATAGTGAAGCAGACAAACCCATTTGCAGTAACTACAGCATTTATAGTTAAGGCTACCATTTTTCATGGCAGAGCTGCAGGAAAACAAGGCATGGCCTGGGGATTGGACAGTGCCTCTCAGGTTTGGCATATCCACCTCTGTCTCCATGTAGGAGGGATGCCCACTGCTACTCAGGAGGGGATCAAATTAAGCACAGCTTGTTCTCCATACCAAAATCATCACTGTTGTTATAGTTAACTAGACCAGTAAGTGTCTGGTTTCCCAGCTCTCTGGTGACCTTGTTCTCAGTGGGTGGTGGTAAGGGTTACACCATATGGACCCTTAGTTTGATTTTTAAAATAGCATTGCTGACTCCACGTCTGGATCTGCGGTGTGAGCACTCTGCCGTGGAAAGATGACTGCTGTGTGCATTACTGTGCAGTGGGGAACAATAAAGAAGGATTTGTTTGACTGACTCTGGTGTCCTCTGTCAGGAAACAGGAGCCCAGGGGGTTCTCACTCCACTAAAAACACCTTGGAACAAAGTCTCCTAAAGATCGATGTGACAGGAAGTGCCTTACACCCTGCTGTGGCTGCTGGCTAGTGCCTCAGTGAGTCTGAAAAAAATCCAAGCTGGTGGACAGATCCCTCATTCCTCCAGCTGCCACTGTCTATGGCCAAGGGGTATTTATCTACCTTTCAGCCCCAAACCACTGAAGTGCAGCCACCTCTGAGGTGAAAGTGGCAGCTGGTTAACAGAGTACAGCACCACATCCCGGGTGCAGCCCCAGCTCACCTGTGGTTGATGATGTAAGTGATGATGGTAGTGAACAAGCACAGCAGCAGGAGGGCAGTGCAGGTGTAAAGAACAGGATGCAGAACCTCAGCTGGGCCTGCTGCCTCACTGGGGAAATTGCTGAGTTCCTAGTTACAAAAACAAAATTAGTTTCACATCTACATCTGGCTCCACCCAGCAGAGGGGTTACGGGGCTGCTTGTAAGCTGGCTAAGTCAAGACTGCCGTGCCAGGGCCTCTGGAGATTGCTGCTGCCTCAGCCCACATCCTGTGCATGAGCGAACAATGACCATTATGATCCCCTCTGCCATCTGGGACCGCTTCCCTTCCTTGCAGGCCAGCTGGAAGGGGTGAGGGGGAGCAGCTAATGGGAGTTTGGTGAGGGAGTTTAAGTGCAAAGAATGTTAGGTGTATCTAGCCCCTGTAAAGGTCAAAACACGGCTTGATAAAAACAAAGCACCAACAAGGGAACAAGCTTTGGGAGTAAAAAGAGAACACAGGTAGAAGTCCAGCAACAGAGTGGGGGGCCACCCACTTTATTGCACCCAATACAGCATGTATGATTACCTGCCCTATGGGCAGGTGGCATATGTGTGCATTCGGTGCAAGGAGCTCCTGGCCCTCAGAGACAGTGTACAGGCTTTGGAGACCAGGGTGGCTGAGGTGGAGGAGAGAGAGGTACATAGATGAGACTGTCTGGGACACAGTAGAACGGTCCCACCCCTGGTCTGACAGCCTCTGTGCTCTTGAGGAGGATGAGAGTCTCAGGGAAGGAGAACATCCAACTGGAGCAGAGGGAAACGTTTCCTTAGTTGGGACCCTCCTCCCAGATGACGTTGTGGTATCTTCTCACACTGAGGATACCTCTCCGGGGGAGGAAGAGACAGGTATTAGTAATAGGCAGTTTGATCATTAGAAACATAGATAGCTGGGTTTGCAATGACCGAGAGAACCACATGGTGACTTGCCTGCCTGGTGCGACGGTTGCAGATCTCTCGAGACATCTGGATGGGCTTATGTGTAATGCTGGGGAGGAGCTGGTGGTTGTGGTACCTGTAGGTACCGATGACATGGGGAAGGAGAGAGGTCCTGGAGGCCAAATTTAGGCTGCTAGGTCAGAGATTGAAGTCCAGGACCTCCATGGTATCATTTTCTGAAATGCTTCCAGTTCCACACACAGGGCCAGTTAGACAGGCAGAACTGCAGGGTCTCAATGCATGGATGAGACGATGGTGTAGGGAGGAGGGGTTTATAATTTTAGGAACCAGGGAAGCTTTTGGGAGCGGGGGAGCTTATACAGGAAGGATGGGTTCTACCTAAACCAAATTGCTGGCGCTTAAAATTAAAAAGGTTGTAGAACAGTTTTTAAACTAAGGGCTGGGGGAAGGCCAACGGGTGCAGAGGAGCATGTGGTTCGGACATCCCTTAGGGGAGGATCTATAACTGGAGATTCCCTATGTCCTAATAAGGAGGAGAGGATGGAAAATGATAACATACAGGGAGGATCTGATGAGAAACAGTCAAATGAAAAAACAGTCCCATTCAATTACATCATGCAGGGGACAGCCAAAAAATGACAAGTTTTTAAAGTCCTTATATACCAATGCTAGAAGTCTAAATAATAAGATGGGTGAACTAGAGTGCCTAGAATTAAATGAAGATATCGATATAATAGGCATCACAGAAACTTGGTGGAATGAGGATAATCAATGGGACACAGTAATACCAGGGTACAAAATATATCAGAAGGACAGAACAGGTCGTGCTGGTGCAGGAGTGGTACTGTATGTGAAAGAAAGCGTAGAATCAAATGAAGTAAAAATCTTAAATGAACTAAATTGTACTACAGAATCTCTATGGACAGTATTTCCATGCTTGAAAAATAAGAATATAGCAGTAGGGATATATTACAGACCACCTGACTAGGATGTGATAGTGACTGAAATGCTCAGGGAGATTAGAGAGGCTATTAAAATAAAAAACTCAATAATAATCATAATGGGGGAGTTCAACTATCCCCATATTGACTGGGTACATATCACCTCAGGAAGAGATGCTGAGATAAAGTTTCTTGACACCTTAAATGACTGCTTCTTGGAGCAGCTAGTCCACAAGAGGAGAGGCAATTCTTGATTTAGTCTTAAGTGCAGCACAGGATCAGGTCCCAAGAGGTGAATATAGCTGGACCTCTTGGTAATAGTGACCATAAGATAATTCAATTTAACATCCTTGTGGCGTGGAAAACTCCACAGCGGCCCAACACTGTAGCATTTAATTTCAGAAAGGGGAACTACAAAAAAATGAGGAGGTTAGTGAAACAGAAATTAAAAGGTCCAGCACAAAAAGTGAAATCCCTGCAAGCTGCATGGAAACTTTTTAAAGACACCAGAATAGAGTCTCAACTTAAATGTATACCCCAAATTAAAAAACATAGTAAGAGAACCAAAAAAGAGCCACTGTGGTTAAACAACAAAGTAAAAGAAGCAGTGAGAGGCAAAAAGGCATCCTTTAAAAAGTGGAAGAGAAATCCTAATGAGGAAAATAGAAAAGAGCATAAACTCTGGCAACTGAAGTGTAAAAATATAATTAGAAAGACCAAAAAAGAATTTGAGGAACAGCTAGCCAAAGACTCCAAAAGTAATAGCAATTTTTTTTTTAAATACATCAGAAGCAGGAAGCCTGCTCAATAATCAGTGGGGCCACTGGACGATCGAGATGCTAAAGGAGCACTCAAGGACGATCAGGCCATTGCGGAGAAACTAAATGAATTCTTTGCTTCGGTTGATAAATGCAAAGTAATGCACATTGGAAAACATAATCCCAACTATACATATACAGTGATGAAGTCTAAATTAGCTGTTACCACTCAAGAAAGATCTTGGAGTCACTGTGGATAGTTCTCTGAAAACATCCACTCAATGTGCAGCAGCAGGCAAGAAAGCGAACAGAATGTTGGGAATCATCAAGAAAGGGATAAGACAGAAAATATCATACTGCCTCTATATAAATCCATGGTACGCCCACACCTTGAACACTGCGTGCAGATGTGGTCACCCGATCTCAAAAAAGGTATATTGGACTTGGAAAAGGCTCAGAAACGGGCAACAGAAATTATTAGGGTTATGGAACGGCTTCTATAGGAGGAGAGATTAATAAGACTGGGACTTTTCAGCTTGGAAAAGAGGTGACTAGGGGGATATGATAGAGGACTATAAAATCATGAGCAGTATAGAGAAAGTAAATAAGGAAGTGTTATTTACTCCTTCTCATAATACAAGAACAAGGGGCCACCAAATGAAATTAATAGGTAGCAGGTTTAAAACAAACACAAGAAAGTATTTTTTCATGCAACACACTGTCAACCTCTGGAACTCCTTGCCAGAGGGTGTTGTGAAGGCCAATACTGTAATGGGGTTCAAAAGGGAGCTAGATAGATTCTTGGAAGATAGGGCCATCAATGGCTACTAGCCAGGATAAGCAGGAATGGCGTCCCTAGCCTCTGTTTGCCAGAAGCTGGGAATGGGTGACAGGATGGATCACTTGATAATTACCTGTTCTGTTCACTCCCTCTGGGGCACCTGGCACTGGCCACTGTCAGAAGACAGGATACTGGGCTTGATGGACCTTTGCCCTGACCCAGTACGGCCACTCTTACGTTCTTATGAGAGGGGGTAGGGTAAATCTAGGGCAAACATGGTGTGATGCTTTGGAGCCACTGTGTGAAGAGGAGAGAGCAGTTGCCCGCCCCCCAAGACAACACCCCTAGTCTACTTCAGGCAGGAGGCCAGAGTCTCCCCTCCTGCTCCTGCCCCCCAGGAACACGCCAGCACACCCCCCCTACCATGAGCACTGCAAAGTTGTTCAGGTGCCGGCCGAGCAGGGTGGTGATGTTGGGCTCTTGGTGGGCCAGCTGACAGCCCTCGGCGCTCCAGCCCCCATTGCCCCCCAGCACCTCAAAGTTCCAGTGGGCAGGCATGGGGTCGGCTCCTTCCCTGAAGTGGCGCAGCGAGACAGTGACGGGCTCGGTGAGGTTACTGACCCCACAGCCATCTGGGGAGGGAAGGGGAGGAGAACGGCTGAGCAGATGCACTGCATGGGCTCATCCCTCACTTTCTTATTCCACTTCCTGCTGCCCAGGGTCCCAGGCAGGGCCAGACCTGGGGTACCTGCTCTGCAGCTGCCTCCTGGACCTGGCTAAGCAACATCCTACCTGACGCACAAGGGGAGAGTAAAGCAGCAGCAACCAATGCTTAGTGGAAGGCAGGCCCGTGGCCTCTGCATGCTGCCACGGGAGTGCCCCGCCAGACCCCCCCATGGGCAGGGGGGAGGCCAGCTGCTCTCCTTCCAGATAAGTTGGCCAGCAGGGGCCCTTACGGCTTCACATCTGGGTCATGGGATGGGCAAGTCTGAGCTGCTGAGAGGCGCACAGCCCACCGGGGGGAGGACGACGTGGGCTCCAGTGTGAGGCAGTCTGACCAGCTGACAGCAGCCTCTCTCGTAGCCCAGTGGAATGGCCCTGTCCCCCTGCAGCAGTGCCAGGCTAGCGCCCCTTACGTGTCCCGGCGTAGATCACGGGGGTGGCCACGCTGCGGCGCTTGCCGTTGTCGGCCAGGCGGGAGGAGTTGCCGGTGCTGCGGAAGAGCTTGCCGTTCCGGAACACCAGGAATTGGACTTTGCAGGCCTGGGGCAGGGAAAGCGGGGCCGAGGCGGAGAACAGGCTGGGGGGCAGCTGGATGGAGGCCAGAGCGATGCTGTTCTGAGGGGACAGGGAGCAACGGGTTAGCAAGCCCCAGAGGGCGCAGCTCCCAGGCCCCGCCCCTCCCCATCGCCACCCCCAGTACCTTGATGTGGAAGTTGGCCAGAGAGATGTTGGGCTGGCCTGTGGTGCACCTGAACTTCAGCTGCTGGTCAGCCAGGGGCTCGGCCTCCTGCTCCTGCAGCGACGGGCGCCCGCTGTCTCGCTTCTGGAAGGCCGTGCAGCTCAGCCCCGTGTAGCTCTCCGGCTTGATCAAGTAGGCCTCGAAGGCGATGTTCCTCGAGTTCTGCCGAGGGCACAAAGCAGCCAGGGCGTTAGCAGGGCACCTGCCACAAGAAGCCTGGCAGCCTCGGAGGCAGAGGCCAGGCCACTCTCCCCCAGCGCCCCTCAGTGCTGACCCAGCCCCCTGCTACTCCAGCCCTGCGCTCCCTTCAGTCCTGCCCAGCTCCCCAGCCCTGGGGCCCTACCACGGCCACATGCTGCGAGTTGCTGCTGAGCACGTAGCCCGCGATCTTCTCCACGGAGCGGACGATGCGGGTGCAGGCCTTGTCCTCGATCTGAGCCATCCACAGGATGTGGTCGTCCACCAGCATCATGTTACTTGCCATCTCCACCATGACGTCCGGGAGCTGGAGGGGAGCACGGGGGTGTTTTTTGTGGGCTCCAACACACCCAGCCCCAGGGATTCAAGGAAGATTCCCCAGGGGTGTTTGGAGCATTGGATGGTCTCTCCACCTGAGTGCCGCAACCTCCCTCTTGGGGTGGTGACACCAGCCTGTCTCTGGATGGGTGTGAGGGCCAGCGGGGACCTGCAGAGAGGCCTAGGAGGGGGCTGGAGGATACTCTGCCAGTGACTGCTCTGGGCAGGAGCTCACGGGCTGGAGGAGGGGAATACCTGAAGCACTCGACCCCCAGGCAGGGCTCTGCTCACAGGCACCTTGGCACTGGGATGAGGAGCTGAGCGCTCATGGACAGCACCGTGGGGAGGGGAAGAGGGAGAACTGGGGCAGAGGAGGCCGTGCGCGGAAGGGGCAGAGGGATGGGAAGGGAAGGGAAGGGCTGTGCAGAGAGGGCTCGTGACGGAGCTGGGGCAAGGGAGAAAGCCATACCTGCTTGATCTGGTCCACGTAGCCAATGAACTTCTCGATCATCTGGGCCACATAGATGACGTCCATCATGTCGGAGAAGTTGGCAGCCTCAGCTGTGTACACGCGCAGCTGGTGCGCCAGCGTCAGGGCATTGGAAGCATTGATGGGCATCTGCAGGGGCAAGGGGGGAGTCACCAGCTGGGTCAATACCCACCTCCTGCTAGCCCAACACAACCATGCCAGGGAGCCGGGGCAGAGACTGCCTCAGAGATCCCTGACCTACAGCAGGGTCACATAACCACATGCAGGGCTTCAGCTGCAGCCTGCAACTGGCACAGATATACCATGGCCACACAAGCCTGGAAACATGACAGGCAGACAGAGCGTTTGCCTGCCAGCCTGTCTGTCCATCTGTCTGGAGTTAGAGGCGCTGTAGACGGGAGCCCAGCGGTGCCAGTCCTGCCCTCTTGGTTGATAGTTGGTGTCTGTTTGCAGAGTCCCCCAGTGCCTCTAACTCCAGACAGAGCATATGAGTAACGCTACAAACACCGCCCCGTGGGAAGCAGCGCAGTGGGTGTGGGGGACAGACAGGCTGGCAAGCAGACAGCTGCACACTGCAGACGGACAGACAGAGATGCACGCGTGCAGATGCATACTGCAGACAGACAGACAGATGACGCGTGCCGTTAAGACAGGAAGGCCGGGTGGGCGGAGAGGAAACTGCTTCCTTCCCTGTGTCTCAGCCAGGCCCCACTCACCAGCACAAAGGTGTAGAGCACGCGGGTGATGTCGTTGGTGTACAGGCAGTGCGAGTAGTCGCCCTCCTCCCAGCGTCCCATACGTTCGCAGCGCCGCGACGCCTGCTTCTCCGCTGCGGGGCCCCCGTTCGCGGCCAGCGAGGTGAAGGGGTACTGCAGGCAGGACTGGTAGGCAGTGATGCCGGCCAAGGTGCGGGGCCACCTAGACGAAAAGGGAAGGAGCGCAATGAGAACGTGCCCGGCCACTTTGGGGCCTCGGGCAGGTCCCCGATACACCATTCTCCATCACCCAGTCCTCCCCCACCCCGCGCAGGATCCTCCCTGTTCTCTTCCCTGCGATAGGAAGGATCCCCACCAAAATCCGCAAAGCCCCCAAATTATCCCCTTTCAGTCCCTCCTGGAAACCCTTTGCCATGGAGCTGGCAGGTCCTTGCACTGGGGACTGGTCCGGCTGCTGTCCCGCTAACATCTCCCCACCCCGGTTTGTGGGTTAATTAGCCCCGCTGCATGCTGCCCACATCCTGGGTTGGGAGCTAGGGCAGTCTCTGGTCTCGGCATGCCTAGCACTGTGGGGCCTTGATCCCCAGTCTTCAGGCCCTACAATAATTATAAGGGTAGAATCATAGAATATCAGGGTTGGAAGGGACCTCAGGAGGTCATCTAGTCCAACCCCCTGCTCAAAGCAGGACCAATTCCCAACTAAATCATCCCAGCCAGGGCTTTGTCAAGCCTGACCTTAAAAACCTCTAAGGAAGGAGATTCCACCACCTCCCTAGGTAATCCATTCCAGTGCTTCACCACTCTCTGAGTGAAAAAGTTTTTCCTAATAGCCAACCTAAACCTCCCCCACTGCAACTTGAGACCATTACTCCTGGTTCTGTCATCGGGTACCACTGAGAACAGTCTAGATCCATCCTCTTTGGAACCCCCTTCAGGTAGCTGAAAGCAGCTATCAAATCCCCCCTCATTCTTCTCTTCTGCAGACTAAACAATCCCAGTTCCTTCAGCCTCTCCTCGTAGGTCACGTGCTCCAGCCCCCTTATCATTTTTGTTGTCGTCCGCTGGACTCTTTCCAATTTTTCCACATCCTTCTTGTAGCGTAGGGCCCAAAACTGGACACAGTACTCCAGATGAGGCCTCACCAATGTTGAATAGAGGGGAATGATCACATCCCTCGATCTGCTGGCAATGCCCCTACTTATACAGCCCAAAATGCCATTAGCCTTCTTGGCAACAAGGGCACACTGTTGGCTCATATCCAGCTTCTCGTCCACTGTAACCCCTAGGTCCTTTTCTGCAGAACTGCTTCCTAGCCATTCGGTCCCTAGTCTGTAACAGTGAATGGGATTCTTCCGTCCTAAGTGCAGGACTCTGCACTTGTCCTTGTTGAACGTCATCAGGTTTCTTTTGGCCCAGTCCTCTAATTTGTCTAGGTCCCTCTGTATCCTATCCCTACCCTCCAGCGTATCTACCACTCTTCCTAGTTTAGTGTCATCTGCAAACTTGCTGAGAGTGCAGTCCATGCCATCCTCCAGATCATTAATGAAGATATTGAACAAAACCGTCCCCAGGACAGACCCTTGGGGCACTCCACTTGAAACTGGTTGCCAACTAGACATGGAGCCGTTGATCACTACCCGTTGAGCCCGACGATCTAGCCAGCTTTCTATTCACCATATAGTCCATTCATCCAGCCCATATTTCTTTAACTTGCTGGAAAGAATACTGTGGGGGACCATGTCAAAAGCTTTGCTAAAGTCAAGGAATAACACATCCACTGCTTTCCCCTCATCCATAGACCCAGTTATCTCCTCATAGAAGGCAATTAGGTTAGTCAGGCATGACTTGCGTTTGGTGAATCCATGCTGACTGTTCCTGATCACTTTCCTCTCCTCTAAGTGCTTCAGAATTGATTCCTTGAGGACCTGCTCCATGATTTTTCCAGGGACTGAGGTGAGGCTGACTGGCCTGTAGTTCCCCGGATCCTCCTTCTTCACTTTTTAAAAAATGGGCACTACAGTAGCCTTTTTCCAGTCATCCGGGACCTCCCCCGTTCACCATGAGTTTTCAAAGATAATGGCCAATGGCCGAGGAGCTCCTTGGCCCCGTGCTATGTGCTTCGGAGTGCCGTAAAAAATGACATTTAAAATAACAGCAGCAGCTGCAGCACCTGCCTCCTCCAAGCACCTTCTGCTCCGGCCTTCCAGGCTGCCCTGACAGGAAGACTTGCCCAAAGGCCAGTGGCAATGCCAACCAGGGAACCCCAGAGCCCTGACTCCCAGCCGCAGCAGCTCGCTCTGTCTGTCAGTCCCAGGCCTGCTGCACTCACCACTTAGCATGTGTAGAAGCAGGTTAAATCTAAGGCGGCAGGTGGATCCTGCAGGGGGGGATTTTCAGCTGCATTCTCTAGCATGTACATCCCTAGGTTGGCCAGCCTCTCGGGACTTGGGAAGGGATGAGAGCCTTAGCCAAGAACGTGCTGCCCTGCCCCAGCAACCAGCCCCGCTCTGGTCCCTGGATGTTATTACTGGGCCACAGAGGCTCTCCTCCCCACTCGGAGTGTCCTGCTGAGCATGTGGGCAGGGGCAGCGTGACCTCCTGCTGCCCAGGCTATCCCCTCCTGAGACTGACTGACAAAGGGGTCCACACACCAGGGCTGGCAGCATGACACCTTCCCCCAGCCCGGAGCTAGGCTTCTACAGAGACCATTGGAGCCCAGACAGAGGGGGGGACAGGCGGGGGGGGACAGGCAGGCAGGAGCTGGGAGGGGGGGTCCACAAGCAGAGATGGGGGACAGGCTGGCCAGCACTGGGGGGGGAGGGCGGCCACAGGCAGGCCCATTTCCATTTCCTGAATGATAAAAGGAAAATAATGCCTACCCCTCCTGCAGTGCCATGGCTGGGCTAGGCTTTATCCCTGCTCCTAGCTCCCTTGCCACAGCCCTGGGAACCCACCAGCAGCCTCAAGGGAGCCGGAGAAAATAACTACAGTGGGGGAGAAATGCAAACCGGCTGTGCAGAGCTGGGTGCACTGCCCTGCTGAGGGAGGCGGGGGCATCCGGAGCCTGCCTGCGCATCTCCTAGGACACAGCACGGCAGCTGGCAGGCTCCCAGCAGAATGGTCCCTCCCCTGGGGCACTCAGGGCCCCTCCAGGGATGGGCTGACAGCTGAGGTTCAGCAGCTGCAGGGAGCAGCACAGGGGTGGAAGGGGCCAGCCAGAGAACCCGGAGCACTGGCGACCCTGTCGTCACAAGGCAAGGGGGGTTGGCCCACCCGCTCCTTTTGTAACACTGATCTAGCTCCTGTCTGCTCGGAACTGGACAGACACCCCCCACCCAGACTCAGCTCGCTGATGACCAAAAGCAGCTAGTGAGCACCCCATCTGGTATGTTAACAAGCACCATTTCCTTGCTGGGTCAACTGCCCATGAACCGGGCGGGTGCAAACAGCAAGGAAGCTCTGCTGGCATGGAGTGGGGGAGCTGGCATGCGTCTGTGCATGGGGGGGGGAACATGTCCATGCCGTGCACTGGGGGGATCCCAAGGGGGATCAGGAAAAAGTTTTCCAGCTGCGTGCAGGGCATGACAAAGAGAAAAACTTCAGACAATCCACAGAGCAGCTGAGATTTTTATGGGGTAATTTATTTCCCTTCCTGGAAATCTCGGCTCGGCCCAGCTGTTTCAACATCTGGTTTCTGAGCCACTCCCTGTTCCCCCACTACCGCAACAGCTGGATGATGGGAGGGAGGCCCATGGAGGTCACATGCCTTCCCCCAGTTCCGCTCAGCAGACATCCAAGCCCAGAATTCTTCCTGCTTCCCACAGTCCTTTGCACCGATCTTGAGACCCAATGGCTGGAATGAACCTGATCAGGCAATCGGCTACAAGGGACCAATACGGCTGCAGGGCCAAAGGGTTTGTCTGCGTGGGGAGATTGACTAGAACAGCTGTCTGGCGTGGACATGCTCTCCCTGACTCGGAGTGCCCACATGGGGGCTAGTCCCAAAGAGCTGTCGTGCATTAAATTCACACCATAGCTTATTCTGGAATAAATCCCCTGGGTAGCGCTGATCCTGGCTGGAGCTGGCAGTGTGAATGGGGCGACCTGCTTTGCCTGAGCCCTTCATGCCCCTTGGTGCCCCAGTGCCAGACAGCACCCTGCCCGTGCCCCTCCGCCCTCAGCAGGATGGACCCCACCTGTCTAGCAGCTCTCACAACCCAGTAATGCCACTGGACCCCTAAATCCTCCCCACCCCTTGGCAGCCTGCTGCCCTTGTACCCCCTGCATGCCCCCATGGGCACCGGCCTCCTCTGCATCCCTCTGGCAGCCCATATCCCACTCCTTCCAATCCCTGTACCCCCCCACCACAGCCCATTTCACACTCAGACCCCAAGCCACCCTGTACACCCCCCAGCAGCCCCTGTGCCCCTTCCCCAAGCCCACCTATATCCCCACAGGGCTCCAGTTGCCCTGTACCCTGTATCATTCCCTGGCACCCTTCATCCCCCTACACCCTCCTCACCCCCCCCCCCCGTATTCTCCCAACCCACTGGCAGCAAGTAAACCTCCCAAGCCCCTCTGTGCCGGGTGTCCTCCACACAGCCCAGCTCCGGGTGCCAGAGGCCTGCAGGAGAGTTCCCGCAGCAGAACGCCAATTTCCCCAGCTATCTAATTCCATATCCTGCTCAGAGCGGAGCGGAGGGGGCGGGGCGTGCGGGGGGTCCTGCTAATTTAAGCCATATTTACTGTACCAGTAATTTATATTCCATGAAGGCCTCGCCGAGGTTACAGTGGGCTCCCAAAGCCTTTCGTCTCTTGCCAGAGAAATTCCAACACCTCTGCTTCTGGAGCCCGTCTGCGCTGCCAGCACGGGAAGCCTTTCAAAGAAGCCTCCCTATCAATGGCTGCCTAATCACTGCCAGACGCCGGGTCACCTGCGTGACTGAGTCTCAGCACCCCCCCCTGTGCCTGCAGTCCGAGGAATAGGGGTGGGGGGAGGCAACAGAAAAGCCCTGACACCCCCATGCCTGCTGCGCTGCTGCCTGGCCCTCTGCCTCCCATGCTCTGTCTGGAGTTAGAGGCACTGGGGGACTCTGCAAACAGACACCAACTATCAACCAGGCGGGATCTCCAGTCACACCCCACGCCACGGTGCAGCTTTCCACCCCTCTTGGAAGCACCAGGTGTTGGAGGCTGGGCTGGAGGGATGTGGGGACTGGGCTCACAGGGCAAACCGTGTGCTACCCCCTTTTCCCCCATGCCCTCTGATCCTCCCAGGCAGCCGAACTCTTCATTCTGATGGAGGAAGGTGGAGGGAACTCCCCCGATGCCCCCAGGGTTGTAGGGGCAGCTGGCGAAAGGGACTCCTCTACACTGCAGCTGGCCCAGCAACCCGGTACCCTCAGCAGCCCCACAGGGAAACCCACTGCCCCTTGTGCCAGCAACACGGTGCCCTGCTGGGGGCGCTCACCACACACCGATCCCAGCAGGAACCGTGATGAGGCCACTCCTACCCCAGGCCCTTTCCCCCACGGGTAACTGGGCAGTGGGCGTGGGGCAGCAATTGGGAGGTGCCGCTGGAGGGTGGGCATTGGGGCATGGCAGCCCCAGTTCTGACCTGAAGTCCCCACGGTTGTTGGTGACCCTCTCGGCCGGGCAGTACGAGGCCGACGTCTCCAGCACCACGATCTCCACCTTCTTGCTGACGTTGCCCTGGGAGGTGGAGACGGCGCATTCCCACTCGCCGTTGGCAGAGACGTGGATGTTGGAGAGGATGAGCTCACTGGTGGGGGGATGGACGGTGGTGGTGGGGGAGAGACAAGGCAAACGCTCACATCTGAGAAGCCAGGAGGCTACGAGAGGACAACACACAGCCTCTCTCCCCCCCCGGCCTAAGGGGCAGTGGCGCTAGCTGACACGCCTGGCACTGCCCTAGGCACCATCGAGTGACAGGCAGAGGCGTGTCTGTATCCATACCCACTGCTCACCCACTGGTGAGACATCTCCCCAGGGCTCACCCAGTGCTTTCCTGCAGTCCCTTTCCTTTGGGGTGGGGGCCCAAACCAAGGCCCAGGGATCATTTCAAATGCCACCACAAGGCAGCCATCTCTGGGGAGGACGTGGCAGCTGACAAGAAAATGTGGCCATTTAGCCCATAAATAAAAATCCCAGAAGGGATTTATAAAGGAACCTAGGGGAGTTAGGTGCCCAGATCCCAGCCTCCCGCCCCAGGTGAAGCAGAGCGCTATGCACCCAAGTGAGGCTTAGTCAGGAATCCCAGCTCCCGTGGGCTCGGTTTCAGTAGGAGCTGTCAAGGTCCAGAGCGACCCCCGGCCAGGGCTGAGCTGAGCGTTTGGGAACCTGGCCCCTGCCCAGAGCAGCTTGGTACACTGGCTGCACCACAGAGCACTTATGCCAGGGCATCCTCCCCCAGTGCCTATGACTCGCTGCCCAGCACCCAGGCCAGCACCCCGGGCAGGATGGAGCCCGCGCCGTACCTGGTGATGAAGGTGCAGTCATGGATGAGACTCTCCTCCAGGATGATGCCAGTCTGCTCGTCCCCCTCCACCAGCACCCGGTTGTGGTACCACCGGATGCGGGTGCTGCTGTCCAGGTAGGTGGCTGTGCACTGGAAGGGCAAGCGGTCGCCCTGGAACACCACCTGCCGCAGCGAAGGGATCAGGTGGTGGGTGTGCAGCTCCGGAGCGCCCACTGTGGGAAAGGGCCGAGATACCTGGGTGAGCCACCTCATCCCCCGGCAGGGCAGGGAGCCCCCTCTGGCGGTGCCCAGCCCACCTGGGTCGGTCATGACCAGAGGCCCCTGTGGGTCATGATCCACAGGCTGGAGTTGGTCTCGGTCCCTTCCCTAGCCAGACTGGCATCCACCAGCCCGGCTGGCACTATCTGACTCCCTACTGGGCCTGCCGAGGGGGTTATCCAGGGCCTTGGCAGTCAGAGGCCTGACGGACGGCTTAGGGGCTAGCCCTCAGATACTCCATGCTGCCCACCCCCTGCCCTCTGTGCTCTGGGAGTGGCGCTCAAGGCCAGGCTGCCTCACCACACTGCAGTTGGCTCTCCCTGACGCTCCTCAGTGGCTTGGCATGCAGGGGGCTGGGGTAGATGCACAGCGTCTTGTCGGAAATCTGAGCCGAGCGGTTCCTGGACCAGGGCAGCGTCCAGCGCAGGTTGCAGTCGCACGTCAGGTACTCGGTGGCAAAGTCACTGGAGGAGGCAAACCCAAAGGGCTGGAGTCAGGGACGGCAGAGGCCCCACAGAGACGGGTTTCGGCAGAGTGAGCCCAGCTGCTGTCAGGACCCCCATGCTTCAGTGGCTGGGGACCGCTGGGCACCGGGGTCCGCGCTGGGACAGGTAACAGCATGAGGCCTGTCCCCCCGACGCTCACTGCAGGAGGCCGGATCATCACAGGAGCAGCACAGAGGGTGTACCAGTCGCAGCAGGACATTGGCAGCTACACATACTACTGTCCCCATGCCAGTCTGCACACACGTGTAACTGCCAGACCACACGTGTGTGAGCACACCACGGCTGCACGGCACTGGGCGTGAGCCTGGTCCCTGCAGGGCTCCGCGCACACCTCTCGCTCAGCTCCCTGCTGGCCAGGGTGACTCTCTCTGGTGAGGGGGGCCTTGCGACGCGCCCTTTCCTCTCAGCGAAATACTCACACGACTTTCAGAGATGGCAGCTCATCAAAGACGCCGGGCTGGAGGCTGGAGAAAATATTCCCTGACACGTTCCTGTGAGAGGAGACAAGAACCGGGCTGGAGGTGACAGAGGTTTGGCTGATGCACTCTGACCTGCTGGGCAAACGTGCCAAGCCAAGTCCCAGTGCAAACATCTCCCGGCGCAGAGCCAGGGCAGAGAATGGGCATTTCCAGAGACTGCAAAACCTGCTCTCCCGACACGTCTGCCTACCTCCCACCCTACTCCAGGGCGGGAAAGCTCCTGGCTCCAGGGAGCACGTGACGGCTTTCGCCTCAATTGCTAAGACTGCTGAACTGGGACCTTAAAGAGAGCTTTCGGTGAAGGGACGGAGCTGTGTTCATACGGCACCTGGCCCATTGCAAGGCTACTGGACACAATAAACACCCTGAGTTCCATAGAGCCAGAAGCATTTCACAGATCATCTCCCGTCTATCTCAGGCCAAAGAATTCGCCCCAGCTCACCTTGTATGGAACCCAACCCCCTCAAACCGTCATTCAGCCTCACCTCACTACTCCCTCTGTGAGGGGGCGACCACCATTATCCCCATGGCACAGAGTGGGGACACCGCCTGAGGCAGGCCCAGAAATAGAACCCAAGGGCCTACCTCGTCAGAAGTGTTCTGGGGGTCAGATGAGACACATTTTAAAGGGGCCCGACATGCAGGAAGTGCTGAGTATCTGCCCTCTGAACACCGGGGCCCTTTAGGTCTCATGTGGGCCCCCAAAATCACTAGTCACTTTGAAAAATGTAAGGCCAGGAGTCTTGATGCCCAGTCCCCAGGCGCTGGGACGAGAACCCAGGAGTCCTGGGGCTCAGTTACTCCCTCTCACTTTACAAACTCTCTCAACACGCTAGCATCACGGATTATACAGAGATGCACACTGAAAACTCAGGGCAAAAGTTTGCTTTTTGCTTTAATCCAATTCCCCCCAGAATCTCTCCAGCCATTTCAGTCCCGCTCAGCTTTTGTTCTCGGGCTTAGCCCCCCTCCCTGGCCTGGTTTTATGGAGAAAAGCGAAAACAAGAGGCCCGGTCCCGCTTGCCGCTGTGTCTTGGGGTTTTAAAGCTCACTTTGATCAAGAATGCACACAATCGCCAAGCAGCACTTAATGAGCTCCCCAGACAGGTGGGGACAGAGGAGCCCACATGACAGGCTGAGCAGCAAGGGCCTTTAATGAGCTCCGCGCTGAGCGCTACCTTCGCCTGGCAGACAGTCCATTCAGCCATCGTCACACGCATTCTCCAGCAGGAGCTGCTCTGAAGCGTCTGCCCCCAGGAGCTAAGCCACTCTGTGCTTGGGACCTGGAGAGCTAATGGGGCCGCTGGGCAGGCAGGCGGCTGGGCAGGCTGCAGGGGGAGGCTGGGAGCAGCCAAGGGGTGGCTGGCTGAGGGGCAGGGGTCTCTCTCCTCCTTTCTTCCCCACAGTCCAGACTCCCGCCCATGTGTCTAAATCCAAGAGAGGCTGAAGATCAGAGACGACAGCACCCTGGGTGGGCTAGTGTCCCTGTGACCCTCTTGATGCCACCTGGCTGAGGGCATAGAGGGTGCACAGAGTTTTTCAGGGATCTTTGGGTCAGTTATGTGCACAATAATTCACTAAAGGGGGCACGTGAGGTCTCTACAGAGAGCCAGTAACACATAGCCATGGCAAAAGGATAAGGGGACATTAGCAGGTACGGACCTACCCTGGAAATGTTGTTTGTAAGGCTGGGCGTTAAAGCAGGGCACCGGGAGGTGACAGACGGTCCTTCCTGACAAGCAGGAGGTGCTTATCTATCAGTTGGATCAGATGCAAACCGAGCACTGTATACTTCCCAATGGATCCCCCTCTGCCTCCTGAACCACCAGCTAATCCCAATTCAGAAACCAACGGGAGATTGCACATCTACAGGAAGGAACCTCGGGAGGGCGTCCGATTCCGGAACAAAAATCAAAGGGTAGTTTTGATCTCTCGGGGGTTGCACAGGGACACCCTGGTAGCATCACCTAGGAAATAAATGGTGGACTTGCTTCACGAACAGAAGCTCCCAGCCAAGTCTGGCTGTTACACACTGGAAGGATGTTGAGTGAGCGTTTCCTCTACTGGCATAACAACATCCTATCAGTTAAGTTTAAGCTCTCGCAGGCATGTGATGCTTTTAGTGTATATGTGTAACCCTTTGTTTTCAACATCCCACTTGCTCTCATTGGCATCTCTGCTCCTCGTTAAATAAACTTGTACAGACTCCCTCTGTAAACAAATCTAAGTGTGGCGCGTGAAGCCGAGCTGTAGTCTCGGGTGTAACGGGTATGCTGGGAACAGCAGGGCTGGTAATTCGGTGAGTGCCCAGTGGAACAGGGCCTGGACATGGCCTGGGGACACTCAGGGGACTCGGGAGTTGGAGCGTGTCTATTGCTAGGCTCTGGCTGGCAGGGGCCAAGCTGTCTCAGGCTAAGGGCTGGTGGTAGCGAGATGGAGCAGCAGGGAAGGCTAGGCTTTGCTCCATCCCTTGCTAGCAGAGAGGAGGGTCCCGCTGTCGGGTAGGAAGGGGAACGAGGGCGAAACCGGCAGAGCAAGTGTGGGGGTCCTGCTCCACAACAGCCAAAAGCCCCTGGCCAGCACTGTGCCTGTGGGCAGGTGCCCTCCAGGGAGCCCTTCCCGCGGGCCCCTCCCGGGTACTTACAGCCGAAGGAGGTTGGTGAGTCCCTGGAAGACGCTGGCGCTGAGGCAGCCGATGCGGTTGTTGGAGATGTCTCTGGAAACAAGCAGAAGGGACATAAGAGCTGTGTGAGCGCTGGAAGCCAGTGCCAGCTGCGCCTGGCTGGGGGGAGCCTCCGGTGCTGCAGGGAGAAGTGCTGTATAAATGAGCCGACTGACAGGATTCAGGCACTGCTGAGCGCGGGGCAGCTGCTGCTGTGAGTGCGCCCAGCACTGCTGGAGGAGCTCAGCACCTGCCCGGTGTGTGGGGCGAAGTGGCAGGACCGGTAGCTCCCGGAGTCGGGCTGTTTCAAAGCCCAGGTTGCGGCGCAGAGAGGGGACCCTGTGTGGATGGGGTCTGCTCTGTGCACCGGCCCCCGCCCACGAGCCAGCTGCAGGCTCGACTCTCCCAGAAGAGTGAACCAGGAGCCTGGGGCCACTTACAGGCGCTTCAGCTCCGAGAGGCCAAGGAACGCGCCAGGCTGGATTGTGCTGATCAAGTTGTTCTTGAGGTCCCTGGAGAAAGAGAGAGAAAAAGTAGATAGAAAGGAAGCCAGTGGCCAGCAGGAGGCTCCGTGTCCTGGTGGGGGGCAGCGCAGCCCAGCACAGTGCTCCTGGCAGATCACTCCCCCCATGTGGTGTCGACCCAGCTCAGGGGAACCCAGACTGGGTGCAAACCGTGCTGGAAGGTCCCTTGGACAGGGAGCCATGGCACCAGCTGGCAAACACCTGTGGCTAATGCCACAGACCAAGGCCGGGCTGCCTGAAGAGGCCTCCTCCTCCACTTGCCCAAGGGTAGTGGGATGATGCACTGATGCCAGCAACAGCTTCATCCATTCACCTGCTCTATGATGGGAAAAGCACTTCCAGAGACTTCCCAGGCTGCTGAAAAATGGGGCTGGGACATCAGTGCCCTGTGTGGTGGCACCGCTTGTGAAGCGGATGCCTGTCCACGAGGAACTGGACTGGCACCCCCTCCGCCCTAGCTCGAATCACGCGTGACTATCCGGAATGAGGGCAGTACGGCAGCGCCTGCCGGAGACCCCTTGCTGCTCCCAGCAGCCAAGTACGGATCTTGATCAGCAAGTGGCCTGGTTGGAGGGGAGGAGTTGGCAAGGACATTCCTCCCGGGAGGGGGCAGAAGGAATCCCGGCCCAGGCGGATCCCGGGCCATGCCGGATGGACAGGTCTGAGAGAGACAATAGGGTTGAAATAACCTTGACCTGGACCCCTCTAGTGCCTCTTTCTACAGCCGGCCCCATTATCCAGTAGGGGTGTCAGGACCCTCATGGCTCCACTTCACAGCACTGCTTTCCAAGGGAGCAGGAGCCTGCAGGCCCTTCACAATGGCTGCACCGCGCTAGCCAGGCAGGATAACTGGCCTGGAAGGGCACATAAACTTCTTGGGAACAGGCCACATGGGGAGAAGGGCCAGGAGGTGCGAGGGTTAACTCACTCGGTGTTTGCAAAGCACTTTGAGATCCTGCATGGACCCAGCAGCAGAAAGGGACCCTATTGTTGTCTCTGCTCCGGGTTTAGATTCCCCAGCCAATCAGAGCCAGGAGTTGCCAGGGCTGTGAAGTGCTGGGCAGGAACCTCATTAGCAGCTTTCAATCTCTCTCTAATTATCTCTCAGAAGGGAACAGGGAGTGAGGTTGGAAACTGTTACAGCTCCCTGACGGTTTGAAGGAGGGAAAGATGCCAGGGCCTCTCTGCGCTCATGAGCGCCTGCACACTTGGAGCTCTGCAGAGGAGGCAGCAAAGGGTCTGCCAAGCAGCCCCTAATTGGCCGAGCAGGCCATGCGTGCGTGTTCGGTGTCCCCACGTGTAAAACAGGCAAGGGCGTCCTTCCATACAAGTGTGCATCCCAGGACGAGCTGACGGTTCGCCACGTCCCAAGGGGGGTCCCGGCTCTCTCCTGCGGGGGGCAGAAGCTTGGTGCTCCTGGCACTGAGGCTCCTGCTGCAGTAGGGCTGCCAAACTCCCCCTCCATTGCCTCCTCTCACAGCTTGCTCCGTTCCCCATGCCTTCCCCATGCCCTCCCGCCCCGATCAGCTGTTTCGATCAGCTGTTTGCCAGCAGGAGGGAGGGCCCAGCATGATCACCTGGGGAGAGGAGGCAGAGAAGCGGCAGGGTGAGGCCCTTGGGGAGGGGAGGGTGGAACAAGCAGACCTACTCTGACTGCAGAGCTGCACAGCCAGGCTGAAAAAAGAAGGTGCTGCTCAGCTCCGGGCACTTTGCAGCTGGACGCCACCACCTTCTGGATCCTAGTGCTGGCTGAGCTCCCTTCTGTGTGCTGGGAGCCAACCTTCATCTTGTACAACAGTGAGTGCCCATGGTGGGGCAGGCAGGGCAGGGGGACAGAGGCAGTGGGGAAGGAAGGGGGTGGGATGGGGAGGAGATGGAGTGGTGGGGAAGGGGCATGGGATGGGGAAGAGAAGGGGATAGGGCAGGGATCTGCAACCTTTGGCCCGCAGCCTGCCAGGGTAAGCCCCCTGGCAGGCAGGCTGGTTTGTTTAAAATAGAATCATAGAATAGAATAGACTAGAATAGAATAATAGAATATCAGGGTTGGAAGGGACCTCAGGAGGTCATCTAGTCCAACCCCGCTTCAGGACCCACCTGAACACCTCTCCCTAGGTCGAGGAACAACGAGGCCAGAAACTGTCTCCGCAGCACCTGAACCCGCGGAGACACCGCAGCAGGAGGAACGACAGCCACGAGCGAGGGTCGCCACACCGTGGCAATCCGCCTGGGTGGAAGAACTGGTAAAGGCCGAGGACTTTGAGACCTTCAACAGCCTGACGGACAGACTGACTGCAGAACTCTCTGTGGAAATTACTGCCAGAAGGAGGGAACCCCAGGAGGCCTCGCAGGCCACGCGCAGATTCCCCGGGCCAAGCCGTAACAACACCGCCAAAGAAGGCAGGAGAGGGCACGTCGGCCGCCGCTACGATCCGGCGGCTGCATCCCATATACAGAAACTATACAGGATGAACCGGCTGAAAGCCATGAGGGAGATCCTCAATGGGACCTCCTCATACTGTTTACCTGCCGCGTCTACAGGTTCGGCCGATTGTGGCTCCCACTGGCCGTGGTTCGCTGCTCCAGGCCAATTGGGGGGCTGCAGGGCGAGGGATGTGCTGGCCGCGGCTTCTTGCAGCCCTCATTGGCCTGGAGCGGCAAACCACGACCAGTGGGAGCCGCAATCGGCCAAACCTGCGGACAAGTAAACAAACCGGCCCGGCTGGCCAGGGGGCTTATCTTGGTGGGCCACATGCTGAAGGTTGCAGATCCCTGGGATAGGGGAAACGGGGGCCCAGCATGCGGATCCCCTTGGCAGCAGCTGGGGCTCCCCTGTTAAGCAGGCCCATCAAACCCTCACCCTGACAAGCCCCACCTCCCCTGCATCTGTACCACCCTGATGAGCCCCCCCCAGACACCCTCCCCACTGAGCCCCAAACACTTACACCCCCACCCAAATGAACTCTGTAGATAAATCTCTGAATTAAGCATCTTCACATAACTTTCATATGACTTTGTATTATGCCTCTTCATATAACCCTGTATTAAGCTATTTTCATACAACCTTGTATCAAGTCCTTTGATATAGGAACTTTGTATCAGATCCCTATGTAGAAAAACTTACAGAAAACTTTGTGTGTTAAGCCTTGGTATAATGTTATAGCCCCTAAGGATCGTTAAAGTAGAAGAAAAATGTCTTTTTGCTAGGAGTAGAATAAGATCTCTCCCCCTTGCTTAATCAATTGCCATGTTGAATGAATGAGGTGTGAATGAGCAAGGCGTAGAAGGCAAGCACCTCGGAGACAGCTAGTTGGAGAGGGGATCGAAGCCAGACCCAAGGACAATAAAACTTGTCAAGTGGGTTCACTAAAGAAGAGCAAACATATTGACAGCCTGGGGGGGGGGGGGTTTAGAAGCAAGAACCTTCTTTTGGAGTCAAGTATCAGAGAGGTAGCCGTGTTAGTCTGGTTCTGTAAAAGCAGCAAAGAATCCTGTGGCACCTTATAGACTAACAGACGTTTTGCAGCATGAGCTTTCGTGGGTGAATGCCCACTTGGTCGGATGCAAGAGTGGAAATTTCCAGGGGCAGGTAAATATAAGCAAGCAAGCTAGAGGTAACGAGGTTAGATCAATCAGGGAGGATGAGGCCCTGTTCTAGCAGTTGAGGTGTGAAAACCAAGGGAGGAGAAACTGGTTCTGTAGTTGGCAAGCCATTCACAGTCTTTGTTTAATCCTGAGCTGATGGTGTCAAATTTGCAGATGAACTGGAGCTCAGCAGTTTCTCTTTGAAGTCTGGTCCTGAAGTTTTTTTGCTGGAGGATGGCCACCTTAAGATCTGCTATCGTGTGGCCAGGGAGGTTGAAGTGTTCTCCTACAGGTTTTTGTATATTGCCATTCCTAATATCTGATTTGTGTCCATTTATCCTTTTCCTTAGAGACTGTCCAGTTTGGCGATGTACATAGCAGAAGGGCATTGCTGGCATATGATGGCATATATTACATTGGTGGATGTGCAGGTGAATGAACCGGTGATGGTGTGGCTGATCTGGTTAGGTCCTGTGATGGTGTTGCTGGTGTAGATATGTGGGCAGAGTTGGCATCGAGGTTTGTTGCATGGATTGGTTCCTGAGCTAGAGTTACTATGGTGCGGTGTGCAGTTACTGGTGAGAATATGCTTCAGGTTGGCAGGTTGTCTGTGGGCGAGGACTGGCCTGCCACCCAAGGCCTGTGAAAGTGTGGGATCATTGTCCAGGATGGGTTGTAGATCCCTGATGATGCGTTGGAGGGGCTTTAGCTGTGGACTGTATGTGATGGCCAGTGGAGTCCTGTTGGTTTCTTTCTTGGGTTTGTCTTGCAGTAGGAGGCTTCTGGGTACACGTCTGGCTCTGTTGATCTGTTTCCTTATTTCCTCGTGCGGGTACTGTAGTTTTGAGAATGCTTGGTGGAGATTTTCTAGGTGTTGGTCTCTGTCTGCGGGGTTAGAGCAGATACGGTTGTACCTCAGTGCTTGGCTGTAGACAATGGATCTTGTGGTGTGTCCGGGATGGAAGCTGGAGGCATGAAGGTAGGCATAGCGGTTGGTAGGTTTTCGGTATAGGGTGGTGTTAATGTGACCATCACTTATTAGCACCGTGGTGTCTAGGAAGTGGACCTCCCGTGTAGATTGGTCCAGGCTGAGGTTGATGGAGGGGTGGAAGCTGTTGAAATCGTTCTTTTGGAAACACCCTCGTTGAACAGCATTGGGACAACACCCAGAAGGAAGCAGCACAAAGGACCAACTGACAGAGACACAGATTTTGAATCTGGTATAGATTTGCATGAGAGGGAAGCTGCTATAAATGTGAGGTATCTTGCAGAGGACCCCGGGTCTGGTCTTGTCAACTTTGGAGCATTGATCTGGATTGGCAGAAGCCTGACTCCACCCCTCCCCTATCTAAAAAAAGAACAGGAGTACTTGTGGCACCTTAGAGACTAACTCACTTAGCCAGTGAAGTTAAGGAGAGCAACTAGTTGGTAACAACAAGACAGAGTGTGTGTGTGTGCGTGTGTGTATGTGAGTGCATGAGTGTAATATAGATGATATGCATATGATACAGTGTTGATTGATGCATGTATTACCAATGAATGTGGTGTTTGCCTTATTCCCCCTGAAAAGATCCTGTGCAGTACTTTAAGTACAACAACCCCACCTCCCCTGCACCCAGACTCCCCCCCTGCCCGCCTGAGCTCCAACCACTGTCACTTGGTCCCCCTGCAGACTCCCATTGCCCCTGCACCTGGCACCTCCCTGTGCATCCAGATCCCCCACTGAGCTGCCTGCACCCAGACTGCCCCTCACAGAACTCTCTTACCCCCCCAGAACCCTCTTACCCCCGTCTGGATACCCCACTTTAAGTCCTTCTGCATTTGGATCCTGCTGCCAGGCTGAGCCTCCCTGCCCACATCTGGTGTGCCTGGTGCAAAAGGGGCAGGGCCCCAGGGTGTTTCTGTGGCAGGCCTGGCCCTTGTTCTGTGTCAGGGTCAGGTTCAGCTTCACTGCCAAGTCCCTGTCCCAGGAGGGTGGGTGAGGCTGCAGGGTATTCTCCCACCACCATGCAGCCAGTGGCCTGTGCTCCCACTGCCATGGTGGAGCTTCCATTTATTTATTTATTATTAAAAAAATCAGAATTTTAAAATATTATGCACAGAATTTGATACAGAATTCCCTCAGGAATATGGGGCACTGTACAGCTGTGATGGTGGGACTAACTGTGAAGGGCGTGCTGGACAGTGGGGATCTGTGAGTGGGGGAGCTGGGCAGGGGTATGGTGTGCAGGGTGCTGTGCAGTTGTGATGGGAGGTCAGAGGGAGGGGTCTCTAGGCAGGAGATGCTGGGCATAGGGATCTGTGGGGGAAGTCTCTGGGTGAGGGGGCGCTGGCATAAGGGCAGGGCACTGGGCAGTGGGGCAGTGTGGAAGGGGCACGTTGGCAGCGCAGGGCTGGGTAGGCCCAGGGCCGGCTCCAGACCCCAGCGCGGCAAGCACGCGCTTGGGGCGGCCCTTTCCCGGGGGGGCGGCAGGCTGGGCCGGCGGACCTGCTGCAGTCATGCCTGCGGGAGGTCCACCGGAGGCCTGGGACGACCGGACCTGCCGCAGGCATGACTGCGGAGGGGGCGCTTGTCCCGCGGCTCGGCTGGACCTCCCGCAGGCATGACTGCGGCAGCTCAAGCGGAGCCGCCGGACCTGCGAACCGTCCGCAGCCGCGGGAGGTCCAGCCGAGCCGCTCGACCAGCGGACCCTCTGCAGTCATGCCCGCGGGAGGTCCGCTGCTCCCACGGCTCCGCCCGCGCATGACTGCTTGGGGCGGCCAAAAAGGTAGAGCCGCCCCTGGGTAGGTCAGTGTGCATCTAGCAGTTTTGGCTTTGTAAACAGTGCCCTTGTGCTGGGCTGAGTGGGACCACTCCCACTGTGCCTCATTGCCCCCAACCGGCCCTTCGCTCTGCAGACTGCCCCCCATCACATGCCCCATTTCCCCAATGGGGGCCCACAAATATGTTTGGCACCGGGCCCATAAAAAGTTAATCCGGCCCTGCTGGGAGCACATGGGGCTCCATTCCACGCTGCTTGTCTTACTCAGTGAAACCCACACAGTCCTGGCAGCACAATGCAAATACCGAGGCTGCCCCTTGAGTGAGTGAGAAACCCCAAGAGCCAGGAGCAGCAACCCGCGACCCCATGCACACTTAACAGTGCTGCAGAGCCCAGCTCACTGGGAATTAATGAGCCTGGTGCTTGCGGATTTGAAAGAACTGCAAAACCTAACGGGCAGGCCAGGGTGCTGTCATGGAAATTATGTAAGACTGTATAAGATTCCATAGAGAATGGCACCCTTCCTCCCGGACGCGGGAGGCACTCTCCACAATCCTGGAGCAGGGCTAGCATGGCCACTTCAGGAACGTTCCCATGAGGGGGGAGATAAGCTGGAGGAGCAAGGCTGGATCCAGATCCAAGCACACCAAGGGTTTGGTGGGCTCAGGGTGGGTCCTGCTCTAACAACGTCAGATTGAATCAGCAGTGCAGCCACCCTGGAGAGTCAGCATATTCCATTCCATGCAGGTGGCAGCAATCGAAGTCTCTGCCTGTATCTGCAGAGCCACATTGACAATTCAGCCCCCTTTGCTTTTACACATGGGGACTGATTTATTACCCACAGGCCATCCCCCAGGAATCCAGCCTGGCAGAGGCAGACATTGGATAGGGGAGATGATGCTTGGGTCAGTTCCCTAAGCCCCAGAGGTTGCTTTCCCATTAAACCCTGCTTCAAAGAGTCCTTGGAGCTGCCTGGGGTTGGTTATGGTTCTGCAGCCTGTTAAGAACCCTTGGCTTTTAGATTTCTCTTTGCTCTCTAGCCCTGGGCTCCTCCCAGCGCAGAAACTACTGCTTCTCCTCCCCGCTCTCTGCTTAGACAACTCAACGGGAGAGACGCACACCCCAGCCCACCCAATGTGCTTGGCTGCAGCTCGGCCTGCTCCATCTGCACAGTGCTAAAGACGACAGCATAGGTAAAGCCACTCTGGGAGTACCCACCTGCATTTTTGTGCAAGGTCCCTCCTGGACAACTCCCAGCAATGTCTCAGCTAAGAGTCTATGGGCTGAATCCCACAGCAGGCCAGCTGCTGCTGAAAATGTGCCTGCCTAGCTTGATATGACCAGTAACTGGCTAGAGATCTTTTGTCACTGGCACTCTTTAATACTGGTTCATATGGACATGTGTATGCATGAGCACGCTGCATACAAGGATAATTTCAATCATCCTTTTAAATTATCCTTTTAAAAACTGTCGTGTGCTTGCGCTAGGGGATACTCAGTAACAACACTTAGCTGGAAAGAGCTTTACTCAAAACTGGGCAGGTATATCACTACTTCCCGCCTATAAAGTGGGAGACTGAGGCATGGGGCAATTAAGGGCTCAGCTCCAAGTCCAGGCCAGAGTTTCAAAACTGCCCAGCACCCCACCGCTCCCGTTGTGATTCTCACATTCAGATTTTCAAAAGAACTCAGCACCCAAGATACCGAACAGAGTTGAAAAGGGGCACCATCATAGGCTCTAACCACATCAGCCACACCATCAGGGGCTCATTCACCTGCATATCTACCAATGTGATATATGCCATCATGTGCCAGCAATGCCTCTCCGCCATGTACATTGGCCAAACTGGACAGTCTCTACGCAAAAGAATAAATGGACACATTCTAACATCAGGAATCATAACATTCAAAAACTAGTAGGAGAACACTTCAATCTCCCTGGACACTCAATAACAGAACTAAAAGTGGCAATTCTTCCACAAAAAACTTCAAAAACAGACTCCAGTGTGAAACTGCAGAATTGGAAATAATTTGCAAACTGGACACCATCAGATTAGGCCTGAATAAAGACTTTGGATGGGTCACTACAAAAGCTAATTTCCCCCTGCTGATACTCATACCTTCTTGTCAACTGTTTGAAATGGGCCACCTTGATTCCACTGGCCTCATCAGCACTACAAAACTGATTTTTCCTCCTTTGGTATTCACCCCTTCTTGTCAACTGTTGAGAACAGGCCACTTCCACCTTAATTGAATTGTCTCGTTAGCACTGACCCCCACAACTTGATATGGCAACTCCCATTTTTTCATGTGCTGTCTATTTATACCTGCCTCTGTATTTTCCACTCCATGCATCTGATGAAGTGGGTTCTAGCCCACGAAAGCTTATGCCCAAATAAATTAGTTAGTCTCTAAGGTGCCACAAGGACTCCTCGTTGTTTTAGAGTTGAAAAACAGGCCATAAGCGATGTGCCCAATGTCACAGCCCTTTGCTGCCTCCTTCCCACCAAGGAGCCTTCTCTGGCGTGTTCCCCATGCACACAGGGTCGCGGAGAAGGGAATGTCTTTCTGAGCCAGAGAATGTCAACAGAAGGGAACAGCTGAATCCCTGTGCTCTTAAACTGGGGCCTTCTATATGCCCCTTGGAGAACACTACCAGGCTAGCTCAGGAGCCCAGTACTCAGAGCCATGCTGCGCCTCACAGACACCCCCCACTGCCCTCGGAGTGAGATGGCCCTGGGCCCTTCGGTAACATGAAGCTTTTGGCCACCCATTTGTACCAAATCTGTTTGCCACAGTTGCAGAGAGAGAGGGCTGTTCCAGATTCACCAGAGGTCTCATTTCCTGCCCTGAGCCCTCTCTGCGTAACCTTAGCTGACAGATCACGTTTCCTATAATTGCACAATTTATGTCCCATGAGAATCCTGAAGCTCTGCAGTCTCTGTACCCAGGGACAGGGGCAGCCACTCGCCTGCAATCTATTTAACACCTTATAGTCCACGGGGCTCAGGCTCTGCTTGCTGCTCCCTCTCCTCTCCCCGGCAGCTCTCTAACCACCCCAAGTCTCGAGGCCCAAAGGGAGCATCGGAAACATTCCACACAGCTTTGCCACCCACCACACTGAATCCAGAGCACTGGCCACGCCACCAATTCGGGTAATTCCATCCTACCAATGAAACCTCCTCTGCAGTTTCAGCTGGATACGGGATTCCCCCCGCACACCAATCCTGTGCTAATGCACGGCTTGTGTGTTGTTATATGAGTGGCTGTGTTCCACCCAAGAAGCAGCTGCATGCCAGTGAGGCAGCTTCTTTAGCTTGTTTTGGGATGGAGGGCAAGACAGAGACTCATGAGTCTCTTGTTACTACCACCAGGCTGGAGAGGGGAGAAATTCCTAGAGGAGACTCCAGTTTGAAGCAACTACCCTGTTGCAGAGGAAAAGAGCCGAGCCATAGGCCAAGCCATGCACTGCTGCGTACCCCCGTGGCCCATGTGGACACAGGCCTCCGTCCAGGTGGAAGGACATGCATTTTGTTGGCCCCTGGAACTCAAACCTGCCCACGTAGTTTAGCTTGAACCAATTTCCATTTGACTGCATCTTTCATTCAACTCCTGCCCACCGCAGCTTACAAACGTCCCTCTGCCTCCAGACTTTGCCTGGCGGGCCCCCAAGTGGAGACACAGCCAGGTAGAAAACGACGCTTTATTCCCATTACAAGCGACCTCATGCCTGGAGAGTTCACTTGAGTAAACTGGACTGCGAGTCCCACTGACCCGAGGTCAGCACAAACACGCTCTTCCCAGCGAGGGGAGGGAAAGGGGACACCCAGCCTGCCGAAAGAAACTCCGCATGACTCCCTCGGTAACATCAAGCCGCCCCCCGGAGAGGTCGGGAAGTTCTTCAGCCAGGACAGCTCTGGAGCTGTGCTAGTGACGCATCTGGTGCATCCCACCTAGTGCCACGGACAGGCTGGGAAAATCCCCTGGTCTGGGCAGGGGCGCCCCAATGCTGCTGCTTCAGAGACATTGTCACCTCCTCCCAGCATGCACTGAGAAATGTTTTCTCCACATGCTGGACACTGCTCTCTGTGCTGTATTACTGTATTTTCCACTCCATGCACCTGATGAAGTGGGAACTCTGCGCTCCTCCCGCCCTCTAGGAATCCCTTGCAGTGCAGGCAGTGCCTCGAAGCATCTCCTGCCCCTCAGAAGCCCTCACTCTGACCGAACACCCAGCCCATCTTTGTGGTCAGCAGACAGACCCTTTCCATCCCGCAGGCAGTAAGATCCAGTGGGCAGGGCACTGAATGGGGACTCAGGAGACCTGGGCTGTGTTCCCAGCTCCGCCACTGATCTGCTGGGTGACCTTGGCCAAGTCACTTCCCTTCTCGGTGCCTCTGACTCCCCTCCCGCTCTTTGCCTGTCTTTTCTCTGCAGATGATAGGCTCTTTGGGGCAAGGACAGCGTGGACAGTGCTTCACTCCCCTGGCCCCAATTCCAGTTGGGGCCTCTAGGTGCTCTGCAGAACAGGTAAGTAAGTAGTAATCTCCTCGTCCGGGGGCACTGACAGCGATGAATCACCAGCGTCAGTCTCCAGCCGCAATTGTCTTTCACAACCAGCAGTTCCTTAGCAGCGGAAAGGAAGAGAAAGTTAAAAGAAAAGTTCCGTAAAGCATGATCAGAACTGAGCTAAACATTGCCAGGAGCCAGCCCACCCGGAGCCATGCAGCAGTGCACCATCTCTCTGTGTCCCTGCATTTCTCCCAAGTCACCGTCTCTGTTCTGCTGGCCATTTCTATTTCGATTGATTGATGCTCTTCATTAGCATGCTGGACATTGTGTCATCCCTCCACTCAACACCCTCCTACCAAGGCTCCAGGGGTCACCACGGATAAGCAGCTGAGCATGAGCAACCAGCCCGATGCCGCAGCTAACAGGGCCAATGCGATCCTTGGATGTACAAAACCAAGGGCGCAGTGAGCAGGGAGGTGATTTTACCTCTGTACATGGCGTTGGTGGGACCGACACTGTGTCCAGGTCTGGTGCTCACATTTTAACAAAGATGCTGAACAATTGGAAAAAGTACAGCCAAGAGCCACAAAAACGATTCGAGGGCTGGAGAAAATACCCGACAGCGAGAGACTTCAAAAGCTCAATCTGTCTTGCTGCTTAAAAGGGAGATTGAGAGGTGACTTGACTACAGTGTCCAAGCACCTTCATGAGGAGAAAATCCTGACTACAAAGAGCTCTTTGATCTAGCAGAAAGAGGAGTAACAAGACTCAATGGCTGGATGCTGAAGCCAGACAAATTTAAATGAGAAATTAGGCACACATTTTTTAACAGTGGGGTTGAATAACCATTGGAAGTGGTGGATTCTCTATCTCTTGATCTCTTCAAACCAAGACTGGCTGCCTTTCTGGAGATCTGCTTCAGCCAAACACAACTTACTGGACTCAATACAGGGGTAACCGTCTGGGTGGAATTTAATGGCCTGTGACATACAGGAGGTTAGGCTGAAACTCAGTGAATCTATGGTTACTAGGACTCTGGCTTCTTTGTACCACAGCCAGAAGGTGAAATCTCTCTCACCCGGGCCACTAGTTACCATGCCCCTGGAGCCAAGAAATCTGAGTCTAGCGAGATCCGTGGGGCCAAGTCACCCTGGATACGATCCTGCCCTTGCTGGTATGCACGGTGCCAAAGCACGTCCTGGTTCTGCCATTCCCCGCAGCTGAGCTTATCCTCTGCCGATGGAATGTGCTTATTGTCCCCCAACCTCCCTCCACTGCTGGAGCCGGAACAACCCCTGGCCTTGGCAATCATTTAAAAAAAGTAAAATAGAGAGAGACCCAAGTTCATAAAACTAATAAACCAAGAGAAATGCCCTGAGGAACTGTGAGGAGCCTCTTAGTAATGGGGTGTTGCTAGGTACATTGAAACTAGGTCAGCTCAAGTCAAATCCTGACCCTGTGCTCCAAAGGTGTGACTCTGACATAGGCAGGAGCTTGTGTTTATTGTGTAACTTAACCATAACATCCCAGTTCTTGTATTTGTCACCGTAAAGAGCATGTGGTGCTGAACAGACTGTGACCAGCACAGGTTCCCTGCCCAGCAGAACTTGCAGTCAAGAGGCCTGCTCCTTCTAAACCCCTACTGACTCCATCTGGAGCAAGGCCAGCCCTGATCCCCCACACTGCTGACGTGGTGGCTCCCCGTGATTGCCTTGCCTCTCCCAGGACAGGGCCTAACTCGGAGAGATCCTCTTGAAACAAGTGGGAGCTGCAGGTACCAGACCCCTCCCAGAACCAGACACTCACTGCACTACACCTGAAAGATGGAAGCCACTGGGAATATCCCTGTCCCCTCCCTTGCTGAGTGTCCTGGAGTCTGAGGCTCCTATGGGGGAACCAGCGGGAGAGAGCAGGTGTGGCAGAGGGGTATGAGCCCCAAAGCACAACGTATTCCCTGATTACCCAGCATAGGCTGAACGAGGCACAGGGCCCTCAACATTGGCTCCTTTTGTCTTGTTCCTTATCGCACTGCAATTAAATAAAACCCTTTTCTTGGCTCCCCGCAGTTGAAACCACAGCACCTCTGCAATATTTTCCTGCCTGCTGGATAAGTCTATTTCTTAGGCACTAACTCTGGAGAGGGGGAAAGGCAGGAAATTGGCAAAGGCTACAATGGAAAGCTCCTGCCTATGGGCAAAGTTGTTTCTGGAGCTGCCTTATCCCAGGCACCAGAGGCATGTGATAACAGCACACAGCCATTGTCAACAGGGTCTCAAAAGGCCTTTGTTCTTCACCAAGCTTGGAGGAAACTCATTCGGTTTATTAGCTTGATTGTAGCATGTATCTAATCACAGCTGCAGAGCAACAGCAGGCTTGCGCCAAAGTCAAAGACTGAGGGATCCACACACTGCAGCGAAGAGGGCAACATCCCTCCCCACCTCCCCACACACCCCCTCAGACACGGGCATGGAAAGATTAAATTATAATCAGTAAATGTCCGTGTCGATTTTTCCTTCCAATGCCACCCAAGTAACTACAAAGCTGTCTCCCTCATTAATAACCAGCATTTACTGAGAGGGGAAATCAAACACACATGCAGATGGCCTTAAAGACAGCACAGAGCTGGCAATACAAACCCGGCACGGACCCTGAGTATGTACTCTGCCCGCTAGCCGCCTCTGAAGCCCACGCTGCACTGTCTTCACTCACTAGTCCTGTTACCTGCAGTAGCTGAATTCCAGCTAGCTCTGGTAGGCTAACCTGTGCACAGCTTCGTCTGTGTAGACAGAGACAAAGAGAGAAGTAAGGAAGGGAAGGGAAGGCTGCGGTCAGGTGAAAGGGCGATCCCAAACGCCACAAGGAAATGGCTCCTTTACCAAAGCTCGGCAAGCTGAATTTATTGTGGAGCGCCGTCTCAGCACATCCGGCCAGGGCTGCTGGGGAAGCGTTTCAGGAGCTGAAGCACTCGGAAGAAGGAATAAAATCCAGATTTTATCAGGAGGGTTTTTTTCCTACTTCAAAAACAAAATAAAAAAAATAAAATAAACCCTTAAAATGTGAAGGGGCGGAGGTGGGGGTGGGGGACCCTGACTACAACCCTTCCAGGCAAAACGAGCAGGAAGCAGACATCTCTGAGGGGCTTTTGTTTCCTCCCCAGGCTGATAATTCCCTTCAACCTCTTGGGTCTGGAAGCAGCATTTTTCCAAGTTGCTGTGAGCTGGGGAGGGCAAAGTTAATGGGGAAGTGGAGGTGCTGCTTGTTTTTTCTGCTGGGATCTCAGACGGAGGCCACCCCCTCTGCATGTACAGCAATCTCCTGGGCTGTGCCCCTGCCCTTCTTGCCAACCGGCTGCGATATGGGGAAGTGCCCCCTGCTATATTCCCACTGGGACATTACACTAGCTTACGGTCTGTCCACCCCACGGGTTTACGGAGCACTAACAGGCAGCTCCAACATTCCTGTCCTCTTTCTCTTCACTGCCTGTCCAATTACCGTATGGCGTTGTGGTGGGCTCTTACGCAGGCTGCCACGTGTCACCCTAGAGGTGGCTGCATTCAAGTAGAGGAGGCAGCAGGAGAGGAACGTGACTTTTTTTTGTTTGCTTTAAGATAAAGTTAATCAAACCTTTTCAAACTTCAGAACAGGATCCATTTCGCTCCTAAGTTTATCCAAATGGGCAAGAGAACAAACCTCACCACCTGCCCTTCTCTAGCATCTTCCCTCCAGGATCTCAAAGTGCCAGGCCAGCTTCAGAGCCTTCTTGAAATGTTTGGCCTCTTTTCCCCGTTTTACAGATAGGGAAGCTGAGGCAGAGAGAGAAGGGGAAGGGGATCTCTGGGGGGTATTGCTGGGAAACAAACCCAGAAGCAGAAAAGTTGAGTTTGTTTTGGTTTTTGGGAGTAGCACATTTTGGATTTAAGCCGCGACCTAATGCAACAAGATACTCAAAGGAACCACCTTGTGAAAGCAGCCAGGACCTCCTATCGCCCTGGTTGGGAGACCTGGTCACAGACAAGGAGTTAGGACTGCAGCCCCAAACTGCTCCTGCCGCAGGGCCCATCTAGCAGAGAGCAAATGCTGTTGGCTGCACACAGAGCTACTGCTAAGCCAGGCCCGAGAAGCAGCAGATGCAAAGGGCCTAGAGATCAACCACACAGTATTATGGGGCCAGACAGGGGCAGTTGTGAAGCAGGAGGTGTGTCAGGACACTGTTTAGATGGTGCTAAGTGCCCTCTTCCTTGCGTCTGACTCTGTGGCCTAGAGCACACGACAGGAAACTGCTCTAGTGTAAGTGGAAACATCCATCTGGAGCAGAATACACCCGCATGCGACAGAGCCAGAGCTCCTGGCAGTGGTGAGATGGTCCCTGCTCATGCAAGTCAGTCAGCATGTGAGGGCCAGTGCGCCTGGCAATGTGAATCTAGCAATGAAGGAGGATCATTTCCCTAATTCAGGGGTTCTCAGTTTTTCCCAGACCATGGTCCTGTCTTACAAGAGAAAACGAGTCTCCCAGCTGGGCAGCAAGGGAGGGTAGTCGTGACTGCCAGGGTGAGAACCACCCTTTAGCTGGCAAAAGCCAGCTTGGGACCCACCTGGAGAGATGGAAAAAATCTCTCTCTCACAGTAAGTGCTTTGATCAGGGTAGAGAAGAAAATAACATGCTGGGAACAAGTGACATGACCAATCTCTCTCTTTCTCTCGTGTGCGCACGCACACACACACACCCTTCTCCCCCCTAGGACAGAGCCTCGGGTGGGCACTGTACATACCTGAGGACAACTGCCTAGTTGCTCTAAACAGCATCAAGGCTTACTTTATGGTTGGGCCATAAAAACCTCCCACCTGGAACGCGGCTACCTTGCTTCGGATTCCAGGAGAGCAAATTTTGATGGTGATTTTTGTTCCCTTTGCCGTTTCAGTCGGATACTGTGTTCTTTACTTCCTCTTCTATGCTGATACAGTGTTCCATCTCAGAGGTGGCTGCCTGTCAGTAGTGAGCTGAGTAATCCTGATACTATATCCTTTATTCCATAGGGTGGGTTAATAAATTTGTAACTAGCCCTGCAGCCCGGCATGAAAGGCACTGGACAATCAATGCATAGTATTACTCTCCCCCCAAGTTTTCCAGACCCCTAACCACAGCAGTTTCTATAACAGCTAATTCCCAGGTATCGCCAAACAACAGGCACCCAGCAAGCCATGCTTTGCTTGGTGGTTTTGTCATGTATATTGCTAGCCACTGGCAGTAGTTCTAAGGCCACCAAACTATGTTCCCTTGGGATCGTTGGCAGCAATTCAATCGCTAGCCACACAGATGTAAAAACAGTGCTTTTTCCATGCAGGCTGCAGACCCCCTTCCTTTCTAGGGACCTTATTTCCTCAGGTCTGAAGAGGACCAAGAATTATAGGCCAAAATTCAGATTATGAAAATATTTCATGACGCATCGCAGGATGACCTCATCTCTGCACACACTCTGCCCTGCCAACAAAAACAACACTACCCATGTTTGGTTTCCCAAGTTCTTTACAGAGGAAGCTGGAGTCAGGAGGAACAGCTTCATGAGGTCTGGGATTTTTATTAACTCTTGACTGACCACTGCTAAGCATGCCAACTCTATGTAGATTGCAGCAAATTGCAAAGGAGATCGTTGCACTGGAGGCAAACTAAAAAAATCAAATGATACACTATTCCCCGGAAATAAGGATTGAACATGCCATTTCTATCACGCTGCTGGATGAAAGGCTGTGCAGTCAGCCTGTTTGTCTCTTCCCCATCTTCTGGGGATCTAACCTTGTTGCCTAGGCTTGAGTTGACTCTCATCTGGAAATTACCCCCATGGTTGCTTGGCATCCTAAATAAAGCAAGTCAGTGGCCCAAGTCCAGCTTCCATTGGACAAGACCATCACAGCTGGCACTAAGTGACCACGCAGAAGATGACCTCAGCCAAGATGCCAAGGATTCGGTGGCCATGGAGATGAAGAACTCTCTCACACACTCTAGCTTCCTGCAGGGAGTAGTGTGTGTGTGTGGGGGCGGTGGCTTGCCCTGCTGCCTCTGCTTTGTGGACAAGAAGAGGACCTTTAGGGCTGTGAACCTGGTACCTTCCATGAACATGAACACGTGGGTTGAGTAGGAAAAGCCCAGCATACCCAATGCTCCCGGTCAGCTAGGTGCCATCACAAAGCCTTGAAGCAAATGCTCAATTTTAACTACACAGCTAGTCCTACTGAAGTCAGCAGGATTATTCACGTACTACACTGACTGTGGCCCTACCAACCAATGAAGATGCTAAGAGTCCTGCATTTGGCAGGTGAAAACCAACCCAGGACTTGGAAGGTTTCTCACCACGAGAGCTTTGGAAGAGAATGGGTCCAAGCGGCATTGAATAAGAACTGGCTCAAAAGCTCACCACAGATGCCAGAAGGAAAGCAGCGTTAATGCAGATAAAGCCGTGTCCCATACCTATCTGGACAGGGTCAATCTGCTGATTCCACAGGGTTTTTCCACTGGAAAGGCTACTGGAGATGGAGGAAGAACAAAGGAAATTATCAATGGGATTCTGCTAAAGGGAAATATCCTGCTACATATCAGGGCTCCAAACTGCTGCTTTGGGCTTGACCATCTCCGCTTATGGTTCCTTGTCACTTCGCCCGGGGGTCCCCTGCTCTCACACAGTTGGTCCCATTCATATTTTCTCCTCCTGCATTTCACGCATAACAAAGCAGGTGTCAGGGGTACCCAGTCTCACCAATGAACAGGAAACAAACTCTCTTTGATCCCATAATGCTCATCAACCCTTCATTGCCTGAAAGACCATCAACCCAGGGCCGAAGAGGAGGTGGGGGGATGGAGGGGGTGGGTCAGAAGAAACTACACCCCGCCCCATCTTGCACGGCATTGTAAGAACTAGCTAAGCACAGGACGTGGGTTTTCACCTTCCTCTGAAGCATCAGGCAACGGCTACTGGTAGGGGAAGGAGACTGGGCTAGATGGTCCCGTGATGTGATCCATCACGGCAGAGCCTTCGGCCCTTGAAACCCTGCACGTTCCCTATGGAAATTTACATAGATCTACAAAAGGGGAATTCTCCCTTTAGCTCATAAAAGGCTCTTAGACTCCCCTGAGCTCCCAACAGTTTGCTGGGCATGCTGGAAAGCATCCCCTTCCCCCTGCTCCCCAGACCCACGTCCCGGTGGTGGAAGAGACTGACGCAGACTGGAGTGTACGTTCCGCTCATGTTTCCCTTCGGGTCTCTCTTCAAAGCTGTCTCCCCTCCCCCCCTTCTTTTAACAGCTGCTGCTCCCCGCTGGTTTTGTCCTGCATCCATTTAGCACTCATCTACTGACAACCCCATCTGGCATTAAGGGTAGTGCTGAGTGTCCAATCCAAACAGAACAACTGCACTTCAGGAAGGGGAAAGAAACGCATCGCAAACGTTGTTCTTCGCTGCCTGGCTGTGCAGTCAGCAAACACTCCAGTTCACGAGTCGCAGGTTAATCAGCACTGAGCATGTGCTGTCTCTCCAAGCCCCTACCTTTCCTTAGCCTCCCTGAGCTTTCGGCTCACTTTTACATGGCCTGGATGAGCACAGAGCAAAGTTCTGACCCTTTTACAGCCTGGCGTTACCGGGTGCAAACAGCCAAGTGGAACCAGTAGCACTGCTGAGCTCTGAGCAGCCTGTGCAGTTCAAGAGCTTTACTGCAGATTTCCACCTCTTCCCTCTGACATGTTGGGGACCTGGGGAGAAAGCCTATCAGAGTTGTCCTCTAGCAGCAGCTAAAGAATAGCTGTAGTACTGTCACCTTTTGCACGGTTACAGGCCTGGGTCAGGCAGGGTTCCCTTGGAAACATCCGCAATTCCAGCCCTTGAAAACATTGGAACTGCTCATCTCTGAGTGGGATCTTGGCTTGAAGGGTTTCCAGCTGGGAAGGGTTCTTTGCTTCTAAAATTTCCTTAATAATATTATTGGATCTGGGGTGGAAAGTTAGCTATGGGTCAGCAATCGTTACTACTTCCACAGGTGTCTTTCATTGCACACTGGTACATAAGGCTCATGTCACCCACTACTCAAGTCTCTAGGGTGGAACACAAGGCATTTTAACAGCACACAGCAATACTACACAGTAGTTTAGGACAGGAAGTGAATACACTGATCTCAGACACGGTACCAAGTCCAGCCGCGTCTGCAGGGAGCTGGAAACGAGGTCAGGACATCAGAGTCAACAGCTCTCCTCTTTAAATCAAGTGCAGTGGGAGCATTAATGACCCACAAGGGGTCACCTTTGTCTCCAGATCAGACAAAGCGCCCTCTTGCGCCATGTGGGGGTGCTTGGTTCAGCAGAGAGCAGAAGAGGAAACCTATCTCCAGCTGAGCCAACAACTGGGATTTTTTCTTCCTTGTGGGTTGCACAGTAATCGAGGATTTACAATGGGACTTTCACCATGGACTTCAAGGGGGAGCAGGCTGGAGTGGGGGGACTGCAGCTCGGAAGGAAGGGATGCAGAGGCCTGGGGGGAGCAGATTGGGTGGGACGGGAAGGCTGGAGCTCAGAAGGAAGAGATGCAGAGGCCTGGGGGGAGCAGATTGGGGACTGGCGGGTGGGGTGGAGAGGCTGGAGTTTGGAAGGAAGGGATGCAGATGCCTGGGGGGAGCAGATTGGGGACTGGGGGTGGGGTGGAGAGGCTGGAGCACAGAAGGAAGGGATGCAGAGGCCTGGGGGGAGCAGATTGGGGACTGGGGGTGGGGGAGAGGCTGGAGCTCAGAAGGAAGGGATGCAGAGTCCCAAGGGGGAGCAGGCTGGGCCTGGAGGTGACAGGGAGGCAGGTGCCCAAGGAGAAGCAGACCAGGGCTGCTGGTGCAGGGGAGCAGATGGAGACCAGAGGGCACAACCTCTAACCCTTCAGACACAACCGGCCTTCAACCCAAAGAGAGTCTGAGTGACACAAGAAACCATCTTCCACAGACATGTGCAGGACTAGGCAGGACCCCTCTGGCCTTGGCTTCTGCCAGCGAGAGCCTGGTCCCCATCGCAACGGGCAGGGACAAGCAGAGGTACAGACTGCCCCCTGCATGCAGCGCCCTGTTCTTGGAAGCCTCGGTTTTGATAAGCTGCATTTTTCCCTTCTGAAAAATGTTCGTCTTTCACTGGGGGGCTCTGGCTGGGTTTGGGAAACAACGTGCCGTGTGCATGGCTTTCCGGTGCTCTCCGAACCCCCAGGCACGGAGGAGCGAGGGGAGACCTGCCACACGCCAAACCCACCATCCGCACGTTATCAGGGAGGCAAAGAGGGTCCTATTACAGTGGCAGCGACGCTCCCTCCTGTTTGCTCCTCTTCACTCAAAACTCATTTCCTCTCCTGCCACCAACTGCTTGGATTCCCAGCCTCTGAGTGCAGAGTCCCTGCACTGCACTGGAGAGAGAAGCCATCATTCCCACCACCGCCAGCCAGGGACCGCCGCGGGCAGGGCAGCAGCCAAGGGAGAACAAATGCAAATGGCAAGTGGGATGGTACCCAGATCTGGGAGCCTTGTGCCTCGCAGTGAATCCATGCGGCAGGCCCCTCATTCATTGTCCCTGCACAGGGAACTGCTGCTTTTCTGTGTCTGAGAGTCGCATTATTTACAACCATCCCTAAAAACGTATACTTCAAAACCACTGATTAGAGACCTCTCCTTGGCTAAGCAGAGGGCACCAACGCCCGCTATATCCAGGTGAACAGGGGGTGCTGAAGGAACAGCTCCTGCTTACCTGGCTGCAGGCTGGGTAGGTTCGTCAGTGCAGGCTCTGGGAGCTCAGCTGCACTGCTCTTAGATCATCTCCCCATCCCACCTCCTAAAACCACGTTCTGAAACACAGCCCGAACTCTGGACTCTCCTACAGCCCATCCACATCTCTGGGATTGGGGAGCTGGGCTGGAACCCTCCCAGGAGCAGGCTGGCTGGCCGGCCCAGGAATCCCGTCTCTCACAGCACTCAGGAGAGCACTGGCTGCCGGTAAGGGTGGAGGCACAATTATCTAGCCATCAGCATTCCTTGTGATTCCAGATATGTCACAGAAACTGATGGGCCAGACCAGGGGCCATCTACTACTATTATTATTGCATTGCTCTTCCATTGAGGATCCCCGTCATGGACCAGGATACCATTGCACTAGCAAACACGGAACAAAGAGTCTCTGCCCCACAGAGCTTCCAGTCTGAGGAGAAGAGAAGAGAAAACAGACAGACACATACAGACGGGGGAGCACAGGAAACAGTGAGACGATCCTGGTCAGCATAACAGGCAGTGGTCTCAGCGCAACGACTGCCTAACTTGTCACGTTTTTTGTAGGCATTGCAGCAAGCGTACAGTCCCACGTCCTGCCTGTGAGAGTGGCCAGTACCAGCAGCTGCAAAGGAAGGCGCAAGACCCTCATAGTGGGCAGTCCTGGAATACCCTGCTCGGGGGGGCAGGGCTTCCCCAGCAGCTAGTGGGTTAAGCACAAGGGTCTCCATCCCTCCCATGCAATAAGGAACATCCAGGTGATGTTCCAGGTGAGAGCAGTCAGAAGCTTTAAGGCCTCCCTGCTAGACTCGCCTGGACAGAACCCTTTCAGGGGCTCTACCCACCCACACTTTTTATGAGTCAATGAAAACCATATAAAACTGGAGTTTAGCAGGACGGGTGAACCCTCGATGAATCCCTTTCAACCAAGGAGAAATCACAGTGTGCTCGTACTGCTTCAGGACAGTTCCTTGGATACAGACCAAAGACTTCCATAGCCTGAATGTAAACAGCCAGAGATAATATAAACTCTCCATCCCGCGCCCCTTCCAAGTTCATCCAGCGGTCCCTTGGGACAGCTGTGTCCCTGGGACTTTAACCCAACATTCCACCAGGAACATAAACAAGTGACAATAGAAGCAGCAGAAGCAAATACCACAGGCTTTATCCCACTCAACCCCGACTTCCTGACCTGCTGGGCATGCTAAGGATGCAGACAGGCATTTGGGGGTTTAAAATACAATACATTATCCTGCTAATGACACAAAGCAGGAACCAGGCTCTAAACTGCATTTGGAGAGAGCTGGGGGAGGGCAAGGAAAGGGCTGAATGCCTCCTGCAGAACTGCTCACCCAGCAGGAGAGAGACCCAGCTGGGATAAACTGGTACAGCTACTTTGACTGGGGTGGGGTAGCTTGATTCACTTCAGTGCAGCTATGACAACAAAAGAGATTCAAGTCCAGGACCTTGATGGTAGCATTCTCCATTTCCAGTTCCACACACAGGGCCAGACAGACAGGCAGACCTGCACGGTCTCTATGTGTGAATGGGACAATGGTGCTCAGAAGAGGGAGTTAGGTTTATTAGGAACTGGGGAACCTTTTGGGAAAGGAGGCGCCTATACAGGTAGGATGAGCTCCACCTAAACCAAAGCAGAACCAGATTCCTGGCTTGTAAAATTAACAAGGTCATAGAGGGGTTTTTGAACTAAGGGCTGGAGGAAAGCCAACAGGTACGGAGGAGCACAAGGTTCGGACACAGACATCCCTTAGGGGAGGATATTTTTAAAGGGGATCCTAATAAAGAAGAGAGGCTAGATGTTGATAAAGTACAGCTAGGAACTGAAGAGAACCAGTCAGATGAAAAAGAGTCTCCTTCAATGGGGGCAGACAACAAAATATTGACAAATTTTATAAGTGCTTGTATACAAATGCTAGAAGTCTAAATACTAAGATGGGGGAACCTGAGTGCCTGGTGTTAAATGAGGATATTGATATAACGGGATCACAGACACTTGGTGGAATGATGATAATCCACGGGACATGGTAATACCAGGGCACAAAATATACTGGAATGGCAGAATAGGTCACGCTGGTGGGGAAGTGGGCACTATATGGGAAAGAAAGCATAGAGTCAAATATAGCAACAATCTTAAATGAATCCAACAGTACCATAGAATCTCTATAGATAGAAATTCCATGCTTGAATAATAAGAATATAGCCGTAGGAATATACTATCGACCACGTGACCAGGATGGTAACTGTGATTGTGAAATGCTCAGGGAGATCAGAGAGGTTACAAAAACAGAAAACTCAACAATAATGGGGGATTTCAACATCCCCATACTGACTGTGAATGTGTCACCTGAGGATGGGATGCAGAGATAAAATTTCTAGACTCCATTAATGACTGCTTCTTGGAGCTGCTAGTCCTGGAACCCACAAGGAGAGAGGCAATTCCCTGGTTTAGTCCTAAATGGCATACAGGATCTGGTCCAATAGGTGAATATAGCTGAAACAGTCTGATAATAGGAACCATAATATAATTAAATTTAACATCCTTGTAGGGGGGGAAATACCAAAGAAACCCACCACAGCAGCACTAACTTTAAAAAGGTGAACCACACAAAAATGAGGAGACCAATTAAATGGAAATTAAAAAGAACAGTCACAAGAGTGAAATGCCTGCAAGCTCCATGGAAACTTTCTAAAAACACCTTAATAGAGGCTCAAACTAAATGTTAGAGACAAAAAGACATATTTTAAACATTGGAAGTCAAATCCTGCTGAGAAAAATAGAAAGGAGCATAAACTCTGGCAAGTCAAGTCTAAAAATATAATTAGCAGGCCAAAGAAGAATTTGAAGAGCAACTAGCAAAAGACACAAAAACTAACTGCAAAATTTCTTTTAAGTACATCAGAAGCAGGAATCCTGTCAAACAACCAGTGAGGCCACTGGCTGATCGAGGTGCTAAATGAGCACTTAAGGAAGACAAGGCCATTGCAGAGATGCTAAATGAATTCTCTGCATTGGTCTTTACTGCAGAGGATGTGAGGGAGATTCCCAGCCACGAGCCATTCTTTTTTAGGTGACAAATCTGAGGAGCTGGCCCAGATTGAGGGGTCAGTATAGCAGGTTATGGAACCTACTGATAAACGAAACAGTAATAAGTCACCAAGACCAGAGGGCATTCACCCAAGAGTTCTGAAGGAACTCAAATATGAAATTGCAGGAATACTAACTGGTATGTAACTATCACTTACATCACCCTCAACACCAGATGACTGGTGGATAGCTAACATGACGCCAATTTTTTAAAAAGGCTCCACTGGCGATCCTGGCAATTACAGGCCAGAAAGCCTAATGTTAGTACCAGGCAATGTGGTTGAAACTACAGTGAAGAATAGAATTATCAGACATAGATGAACACAATACACTGGAGAAGAGTCAACATGTCTTTCGTAAAAGGAAATCATACCTCACCAATCTATTAGAATTTTTCAAGGGAGTCTACAAACATGTGGACAAGGGTGATCCAATGGACATAGTGTACTTAGATTTTCAGAAAGCCCTTGACAAGGTCCCTCACCAAAGGCTCTTAAGCAAAGTAAGCAGTCTTGGGATAAGAGGGAAGGTCCTCTCATAGATTGGTAACTGGTTAAAAGACAGGAAACAAAGGTTAGGAATAAATGGCCAGTTTTCACAGTGGAGAGAAGTGAACAATGGAGTCCCCCAAGGATCTGTGCTCGGACCTGTGCTCGTCAACATATTCATAAATGATCTGGAAAAGGAGGTAAATAGTAAGGTGGCAGACTTTGCAAACAATACAGAATTACTCTAGATAATTAAGTCCAAAGGAGACTGCAAAGAGTTACAAAGGGATCTCACAAAACCGGGTGACTGGGCAACAAAATGGCAGATGAAATTCAATGTTGATAAATGAAAAGTAATGCAATCTCCACTATATGTGAAAAATGATAGATCTAAATTAGCCATTACACTCAAGAAAGATTTTGGAGTCATTGTAGATAGTTCTTGACAAATATCTGCTCAATGTGCAGCGGCAGTCAAAAAAGCGAACAATGTCAGGAACCTTTAGAAAAGGGATAGATAATAAGACAAAAAATATAATGCCACTATATAAACCCTTGGTACGCCCACACCTTGAATAATGCATGCAGTTCTGGTTGCCCCAGTCCAAAAAGATATAGAAGAATTGCAAAAAGTAGGTTAACGAAAGTGATTAGGGTATGGAACAGCTTCCATATGAGAAGAGATTAAAGATGGGACTGTTCAACTTAGAAAAGAGACAACTAAGCAGAGATATGATAGAGGTCTATAAAATCATGACTGGTGTGGAGAAAGTGAAGAGGGAAGTGCTATTTCCCCCTCTACATAACACACGAATTAGGGGTCACCGAATGAAATTAATAGGCAGCAGGTTTAAACCAAAAATAACGAAGCACTTCTTCACCCAACACACCGTCAACCTGTGGAACTCATTGCAGGGGATGTTGTGAAGGCCAAAAGTATAACTGGGTTAAAAAGAGAATTAGATACGTTCCTGGAGGATAGGTCCATCAATTGCTATGGGTGTCTCTAAACCTCGTTCTGCCAGAAGCTGGGAGTGGATCAATTGATAAAGTGCTCTGTTCTGTTCACTCCCTCTGGCACCGGCCACTGTCAGAAGACAGGACACTGGGCTATATGGACCATTGGTCTGATCCAGCCTGGCTGTTCTTATGTAACTTACACCAGCTGAGGAGGTGACCCCATAATGTAACATCTCATGAAAAGAGCCTCCAGCAGCTTCTTATTTCATGTGCTGGTCTGTTGCTGAGTCACTTATGAAGATTGACGGAGACAGAGACACCCCTTGGATTCAGTGACACCAGGCCAGCACCTCTGAGAACTGGCTTCTCCAACACTCCACTTCCCATACGATTCCAGCCCTTTTCTAATATGGATTAAGGCCTTGTCATCCCACAAACTTGATCTGGTTTCATTAAACGGGGTGAGTTACATGGGTGCAAACCCCTCTGTGGGCTCCCATGCACCAGTTTCAGAGGGGCTTATATTTCTGTTTAGTTTAAACCTGTTACTCCTGATAGGCTTAAATTAAATGGAAATAAGCCTGGTCTAAACTGAAATGAGAGTGTTTATATTGAGTCTTTCGCACCAGTTTAACTAAACCAGTTTAAAAACCATGCTTTAGGTTAAAATCAGTGCAATTATGCGTGGAGATCAACCCTAAAAATCACCAACCTCCCTTCCCCCCAAAATGGCCCTTCTAATAGGGTTGACAACCCTCCAGGATTGTCCTGGAGTCCTGAGAAACTAAAGATTATGTCATGCGATGAAACCTCCAGGAATACATCCAACCAGAATTGGCAACCTTATCTTCTAATGTTGCATCCGACGAAGTGGGTATTCACCCACGAAAGCTCATGCTCCAAAATGTCTGTCTATCAGGTGCCACAAGACTCTTTGCTGCTTATCTTCTAAGTGCTTTCTGATGTGATCAAACAGCCACAAAAATGTAACTGCTGTTAAACAAACATGGCCTATGATTTGCCCCGGGTACCTCAGTGGGCAGACGGGGTTGCTGGGGTTTCAGAAAGACTGTTCTTTCCTAACAGGAAGCTACAATCTGTGCTCCCCCTCGGCCGTACGGGAGTTAATGAGGAAAATCCTTTGTCCCGTCTGATTTTGCGGGCGAGCTCACTGTTGCTGCGGGCTGTGCAGAGACGTTATCCAGAGAGAGCCCATGTGTTTACATCTGCCTTGGAAAGCCTCCATGTTAGAGCAGTCAGCCGACGGGGGGCTGGAGCCCTCCGCTGGGGCCAGAGACAGGCCCAGCCTGGAATCAGGGCCTATCTCTGAGGAGGCCTCGGAGCAGAGCGCGAAGCAGCAGGTTGGGCTGGGCTGCGGGGCTGTTTGCATCAGACTCTCAGGGGAGGCCAAGCAGAACCCCAGGCAAGTGCAGTGCGTGGTTCTCTCATCAGGATACATTTTTCATTAAGTTACTTCCTTTCCCAGCCGGCCAGAGCCTCCATTCTCTTGCAGATTTACGATAAGGCTCTTCTCTCTCCATTACTTTTGTTTGGCTTAGCGTTTCCTCCAGTTCCAAGATTTTCCCTCCTCCCTGCACAAATCAGCCCCCTGTTGATATTCTACAGACGCGAGCACAGCTAGCAGCGTGCTGTGCTAATGAAGGCTCCCCGGCCTTCATTTTCATCCTCGACCCCGGGACTCTGCACAGATTCAGCCCCTCCTCTCAGCCTCCAGCCCCTCCCACTCCCTATGCTCCTCCTTTGTCTTTCCTCCACCTCACTTTCAGGTCCCAGGTGTAAAGGTGCTCACCTGAAACTGCCTTCCAGTTCCCATGCTGCTGCAGTGACAACAGGAGAGAAGAATGTTCATTGCAAGCCCCTCCGAGATCTGTGGGTGCGGCACACCTAGGGCAGCTGCAAAAACAGGGCCCCGAAATCCACTAAGTGGGCCAAATTCACCTGTGTGTAACCGAGGGAGCAGCACCAAGGAAGAATGCAGCTCAAGGCTATAAGCAATCAGAACACACTGCCCTCGAATGCCCTCATTAATTGCTATCAACGCTGCTGGAGTTGCTCTTGCTCTTTTAGGTATCATTGAAATACACGGGGCAGGCACATCCATGCCACACAAGCCAACCGAAGAGAGCACCAGGCTTGCAGAAAGCTGCCCACCCAGCAGAACTTAGCGCAAGCTGAGTCAAACATGCACAAATGGAGACAAGGTCTGAGACTGCTCAGAACTGGTGAAGCTTTCCTGTGCCTCCAGGCCAGAGGTACTGGATTGGCCTGAGCTAGCTGACTGATGCAGGCCCACAAGGGGCAGAAGGCATGATGTCGCTCAGGGTCTTTAGGAATTCATATCTTGTACCCATGAAAAAATGTAATGGTCAACAGAGCTTAAAGAGGGACTTGCACACTAGGTCAGACAGATTCTTTAGAGAACCGTGGGAACAATTTACCAAGGGGCGTGGTGGATTCCTCCATCACTGAATTTTTAAATCAAAATGGGATGTTTTTCTGAAAGCTCTGTCCTAGGAATTATTTTGGGGAAGTTCTCTGGCCTGTGTTATGCAGGAAGTCAGACTAGCTGATCACAATGGTTTCGTCTGGCCTTGAGATCCGTGAATCTATGAATCACTTCTGAGCCACAAGCCACCTTCTCTCGTCCCTGGTGCCACTGCTGCAAGAACCTGGCTGTAAACATGAGACTCCCTCCTGCAAGCAATTCTGCAGCAGACCTGCTCATAAGGGCATGTGCACACAGCAGCTTAGGCCTAGTCTACACTGACAGCTTTTGCTGGCATAGCAAGGTGACTTAGGGGTGTGATGTTTTGCCGACATAGCTGTACCAGCAAGAGCCCCAGTGCAGACCCAGTTATACCAGCAAAAAAGTGCTTTTGCCGGTAGAGCTTATTTTGCTGGGAAATTGGCATAAGCCCTATCAGCAATAGGACCTTTTTACAGGCACACCCTGTGTCTGCACTAAGGATAGCCATGCAGCAAAACTTTTAAGCATAGACAAGGCCTTGGGGAGTTCTACGCCTGCTCTCTCTCTCTCACATTTCTGTGCCAACATTTCAGAGCCCGCCTAACTCTGTGCTGCAGGAAATCTGCCCCCGGCTGCTTTCTTAGCTCCTTCCAAGCTTCGGAATCTGAGAGATGGCAAATAGAGAAGCCGGTTCATATTTTCCCTCCCCTGCCCAGTGGTATTTGTGCAGCACATTAGTTCCTGTAAGAGGATTTCTCAGACCTTCCCTGCTCTTTCATGTAAGGAAAGTTAATAGCCTCTTTCAGCCGGAGCAAACTGCCAGCGAGTGTTTACAGAGTATGGGATTGATTTACCATGAAAGCTACTTTTCTCTCTGACTCCGGGCGACGTTACACCAGAGCCTTTCAGGGCTGGAGTAAACTAATGTGTTTCGGCTCCTCAGCAGCCGCCTGCCTCTCTCCCTTTCTGAATTTCCACACATGGGGCCTAAAATAATCAAGGGAGGTGGCCGTGATCTGAACACAGGCTCTCAGTACTCCTGCCAGGTATAGCACTGGGCTCCTTTCTAAGGTTTCCTTTAGACTCCACCACATCCCACAGAGCAGGGCAGAACGATATGAAAATGGGTCTGTGCTGTCTCAGCAGCACCCGCGCTACGTTCCCCTGAGGGGCTGGGGAAGACAGTGACCATTTCAGCCTCATTTCCCCGCACTGCACCCCCATCTTCAGCCTCGACAGTTTTCACCCAGAGCAGAAGGGAAAGCTGCACATATGGCTGCTGCATTTCCTGAAGACGGGGTAGGAGTCCAGTCCCTGCCGGAGCTGAAGTGCTGGTACCCACACTAGTCCACTTGTGCTTTGAGCTCTCAGCCAGGAGCCAGCAGAGACCCATGGAGGTTTTCAATCGAGTCGCCCTGGCGTTTGGATGGCATTGTACCTGCTCACACCCAGGCTGCAGTTGGCCCCATTCAACACCATCCCCCCTGCAATAGCTAGCACTGCACTGCTGCTTGGCACACCAAAGAGCAGATTGCCCAGTAGAAGGCAATCATCAGGTGTCTGAACTCAGATGTATCCATTCAGTGCTCTCTTTAGGGTGCAGGCCACCACCTCCAATACTAATAGACAGAGGACAAAGTTAATTCCAATGCAGAAAGACCGTAACCCTCTCTCCCCTTGGCTAGCAAAGCACTGGGATCAACGCACTCTGTGTAGATAAGAACCAGCAGCAGGGTCACGGAGCAGCCTGAGTCATGGCAGAGCTCCCCAGGACCAATACAGCTCATTTCCAGCACTCAAGGGATGCCTAGTGCCCTCTCCTTGTCATTCCCTACGGACACACAGCCAGTGCTCTGCCGCAGCATCCGCTCAGCTCACAGTAAGTGCTACCACCGCCGACAAAGAGGAGCAACCAGCTCCCAGCCACAAGCGCACACAGGCTACTCTGCCTTCAGCAGGCGGAGGGATGGCTGGTGTGACTCCTTGAGGACCATGGCTATTATAAGCCAGCAGCTGGTCTCTAACCTGCAGGCTGTGGAGTGGGTGCTCTCCATGGCGCATCCAGGTGGGTCCCTGGAGCTGGGGAAGCATCTCACAGTCACCAGACAGCGACAATGGTTGGAGCCTGGCCCAGGACCCTAAGAGGACTGGGGAGGCTTTTTGACTCTCAACTCCGAAAGAACGAAGCCTCTTTCAGCTCGTGGTGCAGTTGCTTCCTGTCCCTCTCTGGTGTAAATCCAGCCGGGATGAAACCCGTTTGGGGTGCCAGACACTGGAGAGGGAGCCAATGCCGCACAGGACAGGACCCAAGTGCAAAGTGGCCTGGAGGGGAGAGCTGGTGCTAATCAACACAAAGCCCTACAGCCACAGACAGACCAAAGCAGCCTGGATACAGAATGGGGCAGATGCAAACAAGCAGCCACAACCACTGTGTTTCAGCTCCCAGAATCCCTCCCTCGTTCCCTTTTCATAGAGCCATGCCCATGCGCTGCCATGTGGAATGGGCCAACAGGAGACCTATGATGGCAGAAGTGGCACGTGATGGGGTCCGTGGTGCGGCATTTCAGCAGAGCTCAGGCAGAGACACCTGCGTTTGCTGCAGCAGAACCAGACCCACCTTTTGTTCACCAGATGCTTTCATCTCCCCTGAAGCAGAGCCTGGAGCACTCGCTCCTGCAGCGCGAGCTGCTTGTATCTTCCCTACCATGTACAGCGACGGCACAGGGGAATTTGTGCTCTGTGTTGCGGGGGTGCTGAGTCCTACAGCTTCTTGGTGTCATGCAGGGCAAGGATGGCAGAGCCTTATGCTGTCACCTTGTCAAGCATGGTGACACACAGCACGCTCCTGGGGAATTCTGGGAGGCCCCTCTGATAGGAATGTGGTGCTAAGTACTTGCCCTGGCTCCATCTCAGGGCACAAGGCCATCTGCATTACCAGGATGAGAGACAAACCAGGACCCAGCACGCTCCTTTCACTAACCTCCTGCCACAGCACCCTGCACTGAGAGCCGACTCCTCCCCTGATCGCCCCCAGTGTATCCTCCCTGGCCATCTGGTTACTATCAGCTGACACTCATTTACAAACGCCGTGTGAGAGTTTGCAAGCCGGGGCTCTCAATCAGAAGTTTAACCTCTTTCCTGGCATGCAGACGTGTTCCAGCCCTTGCCCCACAAACCTGCTCACACTCCAGAGGCCAGATTCCTTCAGAGCAAAGGGAGCCAAACCCGTTCAGCCTGGGAATTCACAGAATACATAGCAATTCTGGCTCAATATCTGCCCGGCTTTCTCCTGAGGGCTCTGTGAGCCAGCAGGCAGAGCCAAACAAGAGCCAAAGGGCTGGGAGTTGAAGCTAGAAAAATTCAGACTAAACATAAAGGGAAAATTTTTCAATGTGAAGATCATGGGATGAGGTTCTCCAGCCTGGGTTAAGCAGGGTGTCTGACTGGATAATCCGAATGGTCCTTTGGGCTTGAGGCCAAAATTCTGACATGTTGGTGGCTGAATCCAGACACCTAAATCCAATCGGGGATCCTGCTGGTTAGCCTGTGCCTGTGCAGGGCTCTGCTAACTTCAGCCAGGCTCTCTGCAAACTCAGAGGAGACTGGGGCCTGATTTTCAGAGCTGCTAAGCCATGAAAGTCAAAGGGAACTGCTGGGCCCACCAGACCTTTTGAAAAAAAAAACAGCCTTCTTACTATCTACATACCTATCACCATTGTGTCTGAGTGCTGTATGGTCATTAGCAGAAGTATCATCATACAGAGGGGGCGCTGAGATGTGCCAGATTAAGTGACAGGATGTCTGTGGCTGAGCCAGGAATTGAATTCAGGTCTCTTGAGCCCCCATCCAGTGTCCTGGCCACTAGCCACTCCTTTTCCCCCATGCCTAAGTGTGGATTTAGGTGCTGAATTTTGAACGTCAAATGTTGGAAAGTTCTGGCCTGAATTTCTGTACGTGATAAAAGCACAAGTGATATTTACGAAGCATAGATTTTTCTATTAAAAAATAAATTAAAAGCAGCATCTGGCAGCCTGAAGGATCCAAACTGCTTCAGAAAATTTACGAACCGCTATACCAACTAGGGGGACACAAGGCATTGCTTTCTCTCTTACTAAACTGCACCCACCTGTTGGGTGGGACGCAAGCACTGTTCGACGGCCCACAGCACCAGTTTAGGACAGGAAGTGAAGAGTGTTGTATCCGACCATGAAGCTGCTAGGGGACTTTAGGTCAGCAGAATGTAGCTACTCAAGATGGAATCTGGCCAGGACATATGCAGTACTAATCACCACAACCAGGGGATAGCATGTTTAAGTAGGCAATTAGCAAATGGGAAGTACCATTTAGACATTCAAGTAACAAGCCCCTCTCTAGACTCTCCCTGTGCCAATCCAGCCATAAGAGGTCACTAGTAGTTACAAGGCCCCAGGAAGCCGCAGAGCAGTCTGCAATGCACTGGCCAGATTGGGGAGAGGGTATTTTTAAAAAAGAAATAACTCTAGATATATCCATTTTACTGATACTGGACTGAGCCCCCTGTTGGCAGCCCCCGAGGAATGATCATGCCACAGAGAGACAACTCCCCCTGCTGTCCCTGCAGGCTGGGTATAAGACACACTGGCGGGGGCAAAGCCAGGAAGCTCTTTGATTTGGGTACTAGCCAAAGACTTGGGAGACCTGGGTTTGAGCCCTTGCTCTGCCACAGATTTCCCATCAGTAGCATGGGGATAACAGTATGCAAGTGTCTTTATCTAAGCAGCTGCATGTCTGTTGGCCTGTGCATAGAATAGGCGTGTAAAGGAGCCTAGAGATGCACGCTCATCTTGGGGAAAAAATGAATCTGCTCCCTCCATCCAAGCCTCTCAAAGCACCTTACAGTCCTGGTTCAAGCTTAAACTCCCTTTCGCTCCCCACCACACTGCAACGTTGGTCTGTATCATCACACACGTCCAGGGCCGGCTCCAGACCCCAGCGCGCCAAGCAGGCGCGTGGGGCGGCATTGTCGGGGCAGGGCGGCATTTGGCTCCGGCGGACCTTCCGCAGTCATGCCTGTGGATGCTCCACCGGAGCCGCGAACCGGCGCACCCGCCGCAGACACTTCTGCCCCGGCCGCGGGACCGGGGAAGGGCGGCGAAACGCGCCGCCCTGCTTGGGGCGCCGTAATTTATAGAGCCGCCCCTGCACACGTCCCATTTCACAGGCACAGAGAGATGAAGCTACTTGCCCAAGGTCACAGAGGGATTCTGTAGCAGAGCCAGGAATGGAACTGAGAGCTCCAGCCTCACACTTCCCTGTTTTAGCCTCCAGACAATCTGCCCCCTCTGGCTTTACCTGTTTTAAACAGAGGGCTTGAATGCAGACTGTCCCGCATAGCTCACCGCCCACTTCCAGACACATTCAGAGCAGCAGATCACGAATGCTGAGCACCACGGCATTTTGATTAAAACCATTTCCAGTTAATCTAAACCAGAGCATTCCTCTGGAAGCAAAAGCATGATGAATATTAACTGATACCAGCGACAACATGGGCTCTGCACCCAGGCTGATTAACCATCACTCCCCACTGCAGCCAGACCCCTGGCCTCCCCTGCTGCAGCACAGAGGATGCTCCTGTCTCCCTGAATTACATTCCCGGGAAGCTCCCGTCTGTGTAAGAGCCATCGCATAAACCGGGTGGGACACAAGGCCTGCACATCTCCATGGCTCAGCTCAGACCCAACCTGAAGGCTTATTTACTTGGGCACTTCAAATGTGTGCTTTAGCTTCGAGTCTCTTCCATGCAAGCTGCCTATAAAACTCCCTGGAATGTTTGCACTGAAGGGCCCTACAGGGTCTGCCTTGATGGACTGATGATGTTCTGGAAATGAACAAGAGTTTGTCCTCCTTGGTGCCTCTTTGCTGCAACGCCCAGTGTTGCACTTGGATCCGTCTCTGCTAGCTGCACTCAACCCAAATATATACTTAATCAAATCCACAGCACAGTCTAAGGGCAGAGGCTTCTCAGTACAATGCAGAGGCAGGTGAAAACCTCTTGGGCTTGGCGCCAAGAGGCTCTCTGCCTGCAACTCCTTAGCAAAGGGCACAAGAAACTATTCTCAGCAGCGTGCCAACCAAATGCCAGAGTTAGCCAAGCATGCTGGATACAGCTGAGATGCAACGACAGATGGATGGCGGACACTATTCAGAAAGCAGTAGGGGCCAGTTCATAGATTCTCTGTGTCTTTAAAATTAAACCATAGGGTAAAAGTGTCAGAGTTTTACTCCTCTCTCTAGGGTGCACATTTAATTTTGTTAATTAAAACCCTGAAACTGCTGGAAAGACTAAGGCCCTATCGTAACAATTGCTCTGGCAGGCAAGGCCAGATCAACGGGGCATCCCCTCCCTAGCCCATCTCAGAGGAAGGTGCAAGAAACCCCATTATGGAATAACTTACCCATAGAGGAAGCTTCTTCTGAAATCCCATCAGTTACTGGAAGGTTTATCCCGGTGAGGGTTTATGTAGCAATGCCAGATTCCCATAGAATCAATGTAGGAGATACAAACGTGGTCTTACAGTTACTTAGCAGGAAGACGGGGATATAGGACTCTTGGGTTCTCATCTCTGAGATGTATGCAATAAATGGGAGAGGTGATGCTGCCACGCCCCGCAGGCAGGATTGGGAGGGTTAGTTTATGCATGTTTTGATGCACTTTGAGAGCCACAAATGGAAAGTGAAGCTGCAAACACCCAACTCTGCATGGCTCCGTCACAACGGCAAGCATCTTCCCGCACCCAATCACGGCACCTGAGATTCAGACTCTGGGAGACTCCTGCCATGCACAGAGCCCACCTTTGCAGAGGAAAGGCCCCAGATTAATTTGCCCTACAGAGAGCCTGGAGCTGGCTGTTTGTTTCATCTTTAAACTGAACTAGTCAACCTGTTTGTGAGGACTCAGAACAGTCCTGCCCTGCCGAGCCACAGCATCATCAGCGTGCCATGGCCACAATTCAGAGAAAGCCCAATTCCCCATCACCGCCCAGCTGAGACACTCCGCACTGTACGAAGGGGACACCCCTTTCTCTCCAGGTCACAAGCTCAAATCCAGCCAGGTCCGTAGTGGCCAAAAGCCATTCCCACGCGGTGACTGTTAGTGGGCCTGCGCTAAATGAGTCTGGACTGGGACCCAGCAAACAACAGGCATCTCCAACACACAAGCCTCATTGTTGGCAGCCCCAGAGGAATGATTGTGCCACAGAGAGCCAACTCCCCCTGCTGTCCCTGCAGGCTGGGTATGAGACACACTGGCGGGGGCAAAGCAAGGAAGCTTTTTGATTTGGGTGCTAGCGAAAGACTTGGGAGACCTGGGTTTGAGCCCTTACTCTGCCACAGATTTCCTGTGTGACCCTGGGCAAGCCACTTAGCCTGTCTGTACCCCAGTTCCCATCAGTAGCATGGAGGGAGAACAGCACTGCCCTTCCTCCCAGAGGTACTGTGAGGATAAATGCACTCAAGATGGAGGTGCTCAGATATCATGGCTATGGGAGCCATATAAGTACCTTGGATGTACGGATAAACTGACTGATGGTTGATTTTCCTACCCCAGACTGTCCAGTGACCCAGAGCACCACAGCCTCTGGGATCCAGCACCAGCACTAACTTCACTTGTCTGCATTTAAAACCAAACCTTCAGCTCAGAAACCTGCACCTGCAATTGACTCTCAAACACAACCCGCCTGGCAACTGCAGAACCACACATGCCCTGGGGAGCTCGCACCCCCTTTGTGATGGTGCCACATGGCAGCAGCGGGGCTGTGCTCTGATCCTACCCACGTGGAGGGCTTTAAAGGGGGAGGGTGCAGATGGGCGGCTCTGTCCTGGGAAATAAACCTTCAGCCCAGTCAAAGCTGGGATCTTTGCTGGCATGGAGCACAACGATGCTCCCAACCAAGGATTAGCAGGGCTGCTCTCCAACCTGCCCTCAAATACAGATTATTCACAACCTCAAACCACCTGGCCCCCACCCAGCATCTATAAACTGCAGCCACCTCCAGCCGCTGCTAAAGGAAATGTGACACAAGCACCTGAGGGCTTCCCAGAGCAGGTTAGATTGGTGGGAAAGGACAGCTCCAAGCTGATCTGTTGCTAATGAGCGTGGCGGCCTGGGCTGCATACCAGCCCCGCAGAGACTCATTAATCTCATTACGTAGCTGCAAATCATTAGAGAGGCTGAGCTGAAATCCCAGAGTACTGGGCATCTCCAGGGCACCCACTTTGTGCCCGCCTGATGCACAGATAACAAGCAGCACATGGCCTATGCTCGGGTGAGGGCAGGCAAGACAGGCACAAGAGATCACTGCTCCATCCACAGGGGTCCGAGTCACGGCTGCCCCTGGCTGGTTATCACAACAATGACCATATAACCCAACAGCCAGAGATGCCAAGGAGTGCTACAAACTATACAATCTACCAGGGTCAGTCACTGGCCAGGAAAATGCAGCCACCTCAGGGATGGACTGTGGCACTGCACTCAAATGCTGTGCTACGTTTGTTAATCACAACAGACGGGCTGGACAGTGTATGTGCAATTAAATGACCCCCCGAGATTTCCATGCAGCTCCTCATCCCTGTACTCCTGCCGCCATCAGCTGGACACTTTCCCACAGGAAGAGGCACAAGGCTGATGGGTAGGAGGGGGAGTGGGAACAGGCCAGCAAACTCAGCCTTCTCTAGGAAACAAATCCTGGGTTTTCTTGCCTGGCAAATGCAAAGAAAGGGGAGCAAACTCCCATCCCTGCTAACTTCCCAGATCTCCTCCTGTCCCTGCACAGACGCATCACACCACTGCTGACAGCCAAAGGGAGATCCAGGATGTGATGGTCCTTACAGGTGCTCAGCATCTCTGAAAAAAACTGGGTGCACATTTCCACAGAGAAACACCAGCAGCCAGTCCTCCTTGGGCGCTGCCGCCTGCTCCCCTCCCCCGGTCAGACCATCCCTCTGTCCAGCTATTGAGGGCATGGGGTCAACGTGTTATCTCTGCAGCTCCGAATCAAGCCGATGAAAAACAATTACAGCCCTTGTCAAGGACAATTTCCGAAGAGCATGCCGCGCTGCTTGCTGGAGTGAGTGGCAATCGGGGGGAGGGAGGGAGTGCACCAGGGTGGGAGATGGGGGGAGAGGGGGAACGCTAAAGAGGGAGCAGCCCACCCCCACCTCCCAACTGATGGCTCTGGGCTCCCGGCGTGATTTGAACATTCCAGAGGTGACCGGGAGGTTAATGCCGCTCTGCGCACTGGGATCAGGACGTGCTGTTTGTTCAGGGCTACAAGAAGAATGAGTCTTTAAAGAGATTTTCAGCACCCAGGGGTCCAACCCAATTAGACAAGAGTTTTTCAGATTTGTACGCAAAGGGGCGGGAGGGTGGAAGAAAAGGCAGGAACTCAGAAGTCAAGTTCAAGGATTGCGGGGGACAAACATGGAGGCTGTTGACTCAGGAAATCAAATTTCCTACAAGAGGGTATATTTTCGGACCATCCTTGGCCGCGATTCCTCCCTCACTGAACGCTTTGCTTAAGGAATCAGATCCATAAAGTAAATTTTTAAACATGTTCCAGGCTGCTTTGTACCCTTATGGGAGCATGAATCCCCTCCCATTAATGAGAGCTTGGCGCCAGGATCAAGGGGAGGATATGACCCAACACTTTGAAAGTAAGTGGGTGAGGAGAATAAAACAATCTGAGATTAAAGGGACAGTGACAAATAATTTAGGCCCCAAAGTTTAAAAAAAAATGACTGGGCAAAGTAAGTATTAACAGGGGATTTCATGGTTGGTTGGTTTTTAAAAGCAGTTCATTATAAATGATGTTTGGACAAACTTCCCCTAGAGAGTTTGCAACCCAAACATCATAACACCATGCTATGCTAGCACAGGGGAGTGGGAAAAGGAAACTGACGACACAGAAAGTTGCGTGCAGTGCTGAGGTAGCCATGCTGGTCCCAGGATATGAGCGAGACAAGGAAGGGGAGGGAATATCTTTTATTGGACCAACTTCTGTTGGTGGAAGGTACAAGCTTCCAAACGACAGAGTTTCTAGTCCCCGTTTTCACTGTCCAAGGTGAGTGACGTGCTGAAATCAAGTGTGGTGGTGAGGACAGTTACCGTGGAAAGAATTCTATCTCAGTCTCAGGTGTTAGTCACACAGATCAGGACATCTGGCTTTCACAAATAAGTTTGGATGAGGTTTCCCAAAGCAGCCTAGGGGATTCAGGCACATCTCTTTCCTTAACTTTAACAGAAAAAATGTAACCAAAACCCCTAGGCTGCACTGACAACTTCAGTGGCAGCTTTGAACCTGGCAAGTGTCCCATCCAAACACACTGGGGACAGGCTCAGAAAAACGGCACTGCCATTAGCTCTATAGCCTGCAGCCCAGGCCAACCTAGAAGATGCATGTTACGCTTAGAGTAGCAGGCTTAGTATTCAGGCTTAGAGTAGCGCTTGGGCCAGGCCAGGTGCTTTGCAGCCATTCAATGGGCAGTCCCTGTCTCAAGATGCTCAGTCTCACAAGCCTTCCTGAATCTGTGCTGATCCCACAGCTCCTCAGCTTTGTGCCACCGCACTGCCACATCTCCTGTTTATTGCAGTGGGCTCCCAGCTGCCCCCGTTCAGAAGAGAACGAATTGCTGGCAACCAAAATGAGACTGGCCTGAACAATGGGAGAGTCTCAGGCTCGGGGCCCTACCTGCTCGCCCTTGACAAGGAAAACACGATACCAAGGTCAGAATTCGCACACCCACACGTGTGGCTGGATTAGCGCTGCAGGGTTGGCTGAACGTTGGCTGCTGAGCTCTGCTGAAAATCTGGCCCCAGTTGCGGGTGCAGAGCACTGGGAAATGTGGCCTCACAAAAGGAGAATATAAATGTATGTGCCTGGGACACTCGTATGGGCAAACGTACCGGAAACAGCTGGAAGCCCCCCACACTCCCCGCCTAGCAATCTCTCAGTTTCCTGCTCAGGCTGCAGCCAATGCATACTATGGAAGATTTCTGCAGGGAAAGGCAAGCTTTGCTAGCTGCATTCACGCGAAAGTCCTGCCTGCTTCCTCCTGCTTCCCAGCACATCAGAGCCATTCCAGAAGCCCCATCCCCTGAAGGAGCAGCTGGGATCTGCTATTGACTGAGGCAGGTGCATGCCGTATAACGAGACCGTGGTTCACGTTAATAAATGCTTCCTGAGTTGGAGCTAATGAAACCCAGGCTTGCCTCAGGCCTGGCTCTCCAAGGGGAGGAACCAGCAGCACCACAGCGGAGCTGCTGAGCCTGCTGGGGAAGGGCACTTTGCCTCCGCTACGGGGATGCTCTCTTCACCAGACCCACTGTTTAGTGGCCCCTGTGAATGGGAACGGTAATAGCTGCGACACTGGCTGCAGGAAGTGTGAGCCTTCTCCCAACCTTCCTCCTCTGCCCTAGGGCGGCCTGAATCCCCTCCCTCCCGGTGTTCTCAGCCCCACACTTACAGCTTGTCACTCTTCATTAGCAGAACACACCCTGCCTCTCCCTTTCAGCAGCTCCCCACCCTGATCCTGCCTATTCCATCGCCCACCATCTCTGGGATGCTGTTCAGGCAGCAGTCGGACCATGCTGGACACTCCCTTTCACCCAGCACTGGAATGTGGGACCCGGAACTTACAGGGGTCTGTTCAGTCCTTTTACTCTACAGCCCGGTCAATAGAGTGGCCTCCGGAATTACTGATACCCGCAGGGCCAGGTGTGCCGAAGGGACATAGCCCCACTTAGAGCCTGCCTCCCGCCTTTTGCCCATGTAGCTCGGAGCACTTTGCAAAGGCGGGTGGCTATCAGCACGCCCAGACCGGAGGAGAAACGGGGCCACACAGACAGAGTTTTCCAATTCAGAAAGCCTAAAATCAGGCACCTCAGTCCTTACTGCAGCCCCTCAGTACAAGTGACCCTGACACACTGAGCGTTCACTCTCCCAGCCTCCCCACTAAGTCAGCGGGGACCATGGGTACTGCTCAGCACCTCTTCATACTTGGCCGCACGACCCCTTGACAAGCACTCTCACGGCCCCAGCTCCCTGCATGGCTATGCAGCTTTAAGACAGCCACACGCCTCCCTCCCAGCCGGCGAGTCATTAGCAGCCTTGGTGAGTGCTGCAGAGAGGACTTGGAAGCCCAGCGTGAATGGGGTATTTGTGTGCACTCCCCACCAGCTGCACAGAGGCTCAATGCATGTCACTCGGGCCTGACACAGCACAGTAGAGCTCTCTTCTATGGCCTCTCCCCCCTTTCCTCCTCCACATGCCCTCTCTTCTCGCCACCCCCGGGACCCCGCTCTGCTACCTGCACGGCTTTGTTCAGCTTGCAGAATGAGCAGACCCAAACCAGGCCTTGCAGAAGCTTTTCTTTTGGAAGCTAGCAGGGTGGATGGGTGGGCGGCAGATAGTCCAGGAGGCAGGAACAGAAGTGGTGCCATGTGGGGGCTAGGGGAGGGGTTGCAGAAACTGGCACCTGGTTCAGGGCTTTGTTTTTAAGCCAAATAACCTACGTTGCCCAGCAAGCGACATTTGCAAGAGCCCAGATTCCACCTCCCCAGTCCCACAGTCCGGGCACTGCTTAGCTACCCCTCCTCACTCTCTGTTACTCATTTGCACGGAAGCTAGGGAATGCCTAGGTCTTACAGACAGTACCAATTCCTGGGTGTTCTGCTACCGGCGCTGGGAAGGTACGTGGGCCCGGTGGCCTAGAGCAGGGGCAAGGTACTTAGCCTACCCTGCCACAATTTCCCCATCCGTAAAACAGCAATGAGAATACTGGCTTCACAATGGGGCTAGTTATCATCTGTACATCACAGAGCTCCTTGGACAAAAGCAGCAAGGGAGCATCATCTTCAACTTTCGTCGCAGTCCAACTGCTCCTGCTGCTGATTCTCCAAGTGACAGTGGAACCCTCTTCCATATATGTTATACACACCCAACCTTACACCAGAGAACTCTGGACTGGCCAGAGAGCACCTCAGACATATCCCTATAGTGCATTTCATTCCCACAGGACCTCAAGGCACATGGATCTCATACCTTAGAGAAATGCAACCTCCTCTGAGGTGGGGAGTGACAACCAACAAGCTCACTGCAGTAAGAGGGAAGAAAAATGTTGACCACGCATGGCATGACAAAGCCCTATTTTCAAAACTGTGCCGTGGGATCCCAAACACCCCCCTGGAATGGAGATGCAAGGCCCTGAAATCACTAAGTCCTTTTCTCCTCAGGACGAGTGATTGTTTGACTCAAACTTTGCTGTTTCCCCTTTTAGAGGCACTGCAGCCGAGCTTCCCAGCAGGGATGGAAACACATCTTTATCCCTGTCACCCCCCGAGAGAGCATCCAGGCCAGGCCTTGGGGAGCATGGCGTGGATCTTCATCCACGGGACAGCCATTTACAGCACCGCTTTGGTCCAGCTCCACCAGCTACAGTCTCGCCATAGTCTGCTGGGGAACCTCAGCTCCCTCCTGAGACACGGAGCACAGGCTGCACTTTCAGTCTCACTCAATACATCAAGCTAGAGTCCCCGATTCACTGCTGGAATGCAGGAGTCCTTCAAAAAGGCAGCGTCTGGGAACAAAACCCCCTTAGTGTGCGGACCCCTCTCCTACATACCTACAGATCAAATCCATATGAGGGCCATAAATCTCCCCTTATTAAAGGCTCCCACCAGAGAGATGCCTTTCACAGAGAGATAAGAACGTGGACTTTGTTCGAGGGACAATGTCGCTTTTCATACGGGACCCTACAAATCAATGCCCCCTCAGACGCTTCCAGCCCAAACGTGGCTTTCCAATGAGCTTCTGAAGTGGAACTCATTTCCTGGAGTCCCCGAGAGAACCTCTCCCTTCGCTCCCCGAGACCGTTTCTTTCTTCTGACACCCTCCATGCCGTGCCAGAGTGGCTGCATCCTCCACCCGAATTGTTTGTTTTCCACACCCCAGGGCAAGGCTGCAAACACTGGCGGGGGGAGTCCTGGGTACGAGTATGGGGATTTAGTGCTGGTTGAAGGTGAGAGCCCGATAGCCAAGAAGCAACACAAACTTCCTCACTCCTCCCTCTCTCCCTCACGCATGCACACCGTTGGGCACCCAACTGGAGAAGTAGAGTCTGGGATTGGCTGGGTCATTACACAAATTGAATCTATTTCCCCATGTTAAGTATCCTCACACCTTCTTGTCAACTGTCCGAAATGGGCCATCTTGATTATCACTGCAAAAGTGTTTTTTTTCTCCTGCTGATAGCAGCTCATCTTAATTAATTAGCCTCTTAGATTTGGTATGGCAACTTCCACCTTTTCATGTTCTGTATGTATATATATCTTCTTACTATATGTTCCACTCTATGCATCTGATGAAGTGGGCTGTAGCCCACGAAAGCTTATGCTCAAATAAATTTGTTTGTCTCTAAGGTGCCACAAGTACTCCTGTTCTTTTTTCAAGGAATCTGATTCTCAGTAAGTGCTGAGCATCCAGCCTCTGAAAATCAGGCCCCTTCAAGGCATCTCAAAGGTGGGTGCCAAAACCCTCCAGATGCTTTGGAAAAGCTCAGCTGATGTTCCTCACACCTGTCCTGGCGAAACCTCCTGTAGAGGACAGAGGGACAGCTATCTCCTTGGCCTCTTTGCTGAGGCTGCGAGCTGAGGGGCAGTGCAAGGCAATTGTGCTGCTAGTGTTTGCAGGGCGAATGCTGGCCTGCTCGGACCCTCCCAACTTGTGTCACACAGGCCACCACAGTGGGGATAGGGTGAACACTTTTGGTCTACAGGTTGGGCTTTAACCAGCAACCTAGAGAGGAAAGACTCTGCCCTTTGGCCACTCCTCCCCACAGCCATCCCGTACAAAGTGATTTGAGACACCGAACAAGCCAGGGACAGCACGGCGAACTCAGGCACACCCATTTTCATGTAGAAGAGGAGACAGGCCGGATGCCTCGCATGTTGACACACAGCAGCTGCTCCCCCCTGCTCCCACCAGCCAGTGATGTGGAGTTTAAGTGCAATTTTCCCCATATTTATAGCAACAATGGAAAAGCAGGTTACACTGGGTTGCGTATTTCATTTGGTTACCAAAACCCCTCCAACACCAAGCAGTTCCCCCTCCTCCCGTCACAGCAGCAAAAAACTCTCCCTTCCCCCTCCATGCCCATTTAATTTTTGCTCTGCTTTGGTCACTAATTTCCCAGTTCCTCATTAGGAGCCCAGAGCTGCTCAGAACTCACAATGGCCCGACTGGCACTTACAGCTTCTCGAGAGCACGCAGTCCGAAGAAAGAGCCATTCTTCAGCACTGTTATCTTGTTGTTACTCAAAAGCCTGTGGGGGAAAGAGAAAGGGGGAAAGGGGGGTTATTCAACCTGAGTTAAACAAGCAGCAAATGCCTGCATGACCGGCTGGGGCTAGGTGTGTGGTCCGCGGGGGGGCGGGGATGAGCTTCGTTAGCCAAAGCCAGATGTAGGGGAACAGAACTGGAGATACCACAACATAACGCGCAGAGGTGTCACGGCTTTGTAACGTTTAGAGACAGAAGGAACTATTCGATCATCTAGTCTGACCTCCTGTATCTCACAGTCCCATACGAATAGTTATGGCCTGTTAGCGGCTCTCCTCAGCAGCGCCCCAGAGCCTCAAAACTGCGACAGTACCATCGTGCAGGGAGACAGGAGTCTGAGGGAAATAGGAGGAGCAGGGTGGGCAGGGGTGTAGGAGCACTGTGTGTGAAGGGAGTGCCAGAGTGAACTAGTGTGGGGAGAGGAGAGGCAGTGGGATGAGCCAGAGGAGGGTGGCACGAAGGAGGATTCGGACTCTGTCTCTCTCCCGGCAAAGCATGGAATCAGCAGCTCTTTCTGAGGGGGTTGAATGGGGAGGCTGGTGTGCTGGGACCAGGGGCCTGTTCCACTTACAGGAGCAGCATGGAAGGTTGCGAAGCGGGGGGGAGTGGAAGGAGGAGACACATGGGGTGGAGACCCTGGCCCCGCTGGCAGGGTAAAGCGTGGGTTGCGGGGGGTAGGAATTGGTGTCCGACAACCAATTGGCGTCTCCTGGGAGACCCCTACCTGACAGGTATGTGTGGGGGGGGGGGGAGCATGAGATTGGAAGCAGGGTCTGGATGGCCAGGCGGAGGCGCACACACGGGGCCAGTGGGAGTGTGGAAAGGGCCGTTGGGCAGGGCAGAAGGTGGCTTTAGCCGCTGCGGCCTGGCAGGGTCAGAGGGCAGTGAAGTGGGGGCCAGAGAGAAGGCAATTGGAGCGCTGGCGGGGAGAGGAGCCCAGGGCCCTGGGCCGAACCGAAGGCATGGGACTCTCGGTGTGTTCTGGGGCAAGAGGCAGCAGCCTGGCTGTGTTGGGAGGAGGCTGAGGGGTCCTCTGAGGTTGCAGAAAGGGGCACCGGGCTCGGGAGCCTGCCAAGTCCACATGTTACACACTTCTCATTAAACAACAGAAGAAACCAGTGCTTGGGACTGTCCAAGTGCATGAGCATCCTCCACCGCAAGCAGCTCCTGGAGACAAGAGGACACGCCACCGGCTGGAGAGGCAGCCAGCGGCTGGGCTGGTCACGAGACTCCCGCTCCCTCCTTTACTCGCCTGCTACCTGCCTGGGTCTCTCTGCTGCTTTCCTGCCTTCATCCCCAACTCTGCCGGCGGCCCTCAGAACCCACCAAATCCCTCCAAGGTCTCGAAGCTCTAAGGACCCGACTAGGGACGGACACCGCGGTCACAGCCACCCCAGCGGGTGCATTTGCTACGAGAACGATTACAACATCGCCCAGCAAGTAGTGATCGTGTCCCTGAAACAGGTTAGGGCTCTGAGGCTGGCCAAGGCAGGATCAGCCTTGGACACGATTCAGAAACAGCCCACAGCTCAGAAGTTACGTGTCCCACACTCCTGACAGGCCACTGCTAGACTCGGACTCAGCTGTTCCCAGTTCCTCTCCCCACTTCCCTCACTCCCGTCCGGCTCTGGCTCCCTGCCTCGGGGCTGCAAGGGCTCAGAAGGCCGTTCTGTACAATCAGGGAGCTGCTTGGTGGTAACGGTTTTGTCCCCTCGGTGCATCCCTGAGCGGGGCTCCGAGTCAGGATTCCAGCAGCTCCCGGGTGCAGGGCCTTTCAAGCCGCTCCGCACCGACTCTTTATCCCAAAGTAAACAGTTTAGCTGACCACAAAGGGGGCCCTCAGTCCTGCTCCGGCTGAGGAGCGGAAGCCAGCCAGGGTGAAAGGAGAGGAGGGGAAAGGAACACGCACCCACCAATTCAGCTAGCAGCTCATTAAAGCTCTTTAGCAGCAATTAGCACTTACAGATGCAGCCTATTGCCAAAAGGGCCACCAGTCAGCCACTGTGCTTTTAACTGCCTCAGCACTGAGGGTGCCCTCCCCTCACCAGCTGCTCCAGTCTCCTTCGCCCTTTCAAGAGACCCACGGGGGCGAGATTTCCACCCACCGCAGTCAAACAGTCCCTCTGTGTGGCAAGCCCTATAAATACGAAGAGGCCTCTCCAGGGGAAGCAGCAGAATGTCACCAGCTGGGACCTTTCACAGTGGCCTGGAGAAGAGGCCCTAGGGAAGAGCCTGCACCAGCCCCTGGGGAGGAAGGGAAACAGGGGTGGTGTCTTCTAATGGGTAGATCTCTGTTCTGCAAGAGGGAACTGGAGAGCGGGGCAGGGAGAGAGGCTTAGCTGGGAAAACGCAGGCAGACACAAGCTAGTAGGACCCAAGCCCTCCACATGCACTGAGCAGAGAGGACAGGGAGACCCTGAGCAGTTGCAGGGGCCGATTGCTTGATCAACACAGTCCTCCCTCAGGCTTTGCAGAGCGATGGTGACTGCACAAGGAGTTTGCAGCCCCTTTCTCTGCAGCAGGCAGCAGCAAGGAAAGGAAGCAGCAGGAGGACAAGTCTCTCTGCCACAAGCCCTCGTGGGGATGACAGGTGGGGAGAGAGGGGCAGTTAAGGAATGCCCCCCCAGTGTCAACTCTGGATCTCCCACCTCATCACGTGGTGTTGCCTATCCCAATGGCCAGAAGCTGCCCAGAGGGGGGTCTCTAGAGCAGCGGCTCTCCAGACTGCTGGACCCCTTTCAGGAGTCTGATATGTCTTGCGTACCCCCAAGTTTCACCTCCCTTAAAAACTACTTGCCTACAAAATCAGACATAAGAATACAAATGTGTCCCAGCTCACTATGACTGAATTGCTGACTTTCTCCTTTTTACCATATAATTACAAAATAAATCGATTGGAATATAAATATTGTCCTTTCATTTCAGTGTATAGTATACAGAGCAGTATAAACCAGTCACTGTCTGTGTGGAATTTTAGCTTGTACTGACTTTGCTAGTGCTTTCTGTGTCGCCTGTTGCTAAATTAGGCAAATATCTAGCTGAGTTGACAGACCCCCTGGAAGACCCCTGCGTATCCTCAGGGATACACGTACCCCTGGGTGAGAACCACGGCCCTACAGTGTCTGAGGGTTACACTTCAGCCCTGTTAGCTCCACAACGAGGCCTCGGGTCATGACCTGCCACCACTGAGCGTCCAGGAGGTGGAACTTTCCGTCTGGCTGGGACGGCTGCAATTAGGAATCAAGCGAGGAACATGGTAAGGGGAGCAGTCTGGGAGCAGGACGCTCAGCACAGCCGGCCCCAGCGCCGCAGCAAGGAGAAGCTGGGCTGCCTCAGAGGAAAGCTGTGAGAAACGAGCTGCTGAGCTGGACGCCACATGTGGGGTTTGTGCAGTGCCCCCCATTTTGCCCTCCACACTCCTCAGGCTGCTCACTAGCCTGACCTGCCCCTCTGACATGGTATCACAGGCAGCCCCCGTGCAGACCAGCATCCTCCTGGCTCTCAGAGCCCTGACTTTCCTGCTGCTGCTTGAGACAGCTCCTCACATCTGCAGCACATCAGAGGGGGAAACCTAGTCCTATAAAACCAGAGGGGGCTGACGGCTGGGAGGGGCAGCAGGCATGGAGCGTGTCAGGTCTCACACCATTAACTGGGCCTGCTCGGGCACACCAGCCAGCCAGCCCTGAAGGCCGGCGGGATACACGCAGCTGGTCAGGTCTAACAGAGGACACCCCATTGGGTTCCAGATAGGTGACAACCAGCATCAGCAACTTGGTGACACTAGCATCAACTTCCTAGACATCACCATCAGCAAGGGTGCTGCACCCAACTATACACAAGGAACCCATAGGTCACCACACCCACCTCCACAGATCCAGTAGTAACCACCCCAAACACACAATAAATCTGTTATCTACAGCCAGGCACTCAGACCACAGAATATGCTCGAAGGAGAAAGTCTGGGATACACACCTTGTCACACACAAAACCGCCTTCATCAAACAAGGACACTCCACCAGAGAAATAGATCACATCATGGAACAGGCCACCCAAATACCCCAAGAGAACCCACTTCAATACAGAAATCACCAAACAGCACCCCAACACATGCACATGCCAAACTGGAGTAACCCTGCAATTCTGTTCCTGTACTCCAGGGCCCCACCATGCCCTGTGCCCTCCCTGCTGCCTAGCACAGACCCCGTCTAAGCTCTCTCGGGCCAGGACAATGCTTTCCATGCTTTCTGTGAAGCCCCGAGCACACGTGGGACACTATCTAATAACAAATACTGCACAAAGTGTGCTACAAAACACGCGGAGTCCAAGTCCTTTTTCTAGAGAGCTGATGCTTGGAGAAAAAAGAAACACGGGATACCCATTTGGGAGCAGGGAAAGCAAGGAGGTGCCCTCAGTTGGGAGGCCAGTGCAGGAGGGGTTAAAGGGAGTGGGGAAGACATTTGACACATGGGAAGTGGGAGGATGTTCCCAGCATGAAGGTAAACAAACATCTTGCTGCTTGGAGACAAACAGCTTGCACCTGACTGAGTATAAAGTTTGCCTGTATTTGGGGGGGAACCAGGAAGGGATTCGTCAACCCGCAATGATGCCTACCTAATTTTCCCTGCACATCAACTCCTGCCCCAGCAGTCACGTGGAACGCGGACAGGAGCAGACCAGCTCAGGCCTGGGCATTTTTCAGCTTGCTACACGGCTCACGCAGCAACATAAGGAAATCAAAATCCTTCATGATTCATCAGCCTCCAGTAACAGAGTCCCTGCCTCCCGCAGCAGCCAGGCATGCCACAGAGAGACGCCTGCGTGCCATGGGGAGGCCCGACTCTGGAGCGCAAAACAGGCACCAAGGCTAGCAGACTGACAGCTGTCTTTGAGGAGGGGCTAATAAAACAGGCCGATGTATTCCCTTAAGGTCACGCGCAGGCACGAGGCACCCAAACCTAGCTAACGGTACTATCTCAAGCTGACCAGAGTGCCTAAAGGGCTTTAACGAGTTCACCCGCCCTCCTCCAGTGGTGGGCATCCTCACCCCGCAAAACAGAGCCCAGAAAGATTTAAGCAACTCCCCACACTCACTCCCCCCGGCTCCCCTCCACACAGCAGGTCTGTGGCACCAGCAGGAGCAGAATCGTGGGTTCACTGGGGAATGCGTGCTGGGAATCCAACTCCGATCCCAGCAACCTTGAACAAGGTCGCTGGCTTCTACGCAGCTGAAGCAGCCGGGGCAGGACCTGCTCTGTCTGGTCGAGGAGGTGGAGGGCAGCAGAGGAAGTGGGGGACAATTAGCTGTTTAGGAAAAGCACTGCGGGCTCCAGCTGCTTGAGGGCAGGGCAGCAGCAGGCAGGGTCAGGGTTATTGCTGGGGGAGGGGATAATGGGAGCATTCATAGCCCCGGTGGACTAGAAAGCCACTCTCCTGTCACTGGGGTAACAGAGCTATAGCCCCTCTCCCCTTCTCCTTCTGGGCGCATCCCAAAGCTGGGCAGATGGGAAGAGCAGAATGGAGTTGTTTTTCATTGGGGTTCCCTCCTGGAACATGCCTGGCTCCTCCCTGCCTTCCACCCCATTACACTAGGCTCCCAGAAACGTACTCCACTGTAGAGCCCGTGTCCCGCCCCGCCCCAGCATCTGCCCATCCCAGGGCTCTCCAGTGGGGCTGGGAGTTAGGGCTCCTGGGGTCTATTCCTAGCTCTGCCACACACTCATGACATGGTTCTGGGCAAGTCACTTCACCGCTCTGTGCCTCAGTTTGCCCAAATGCAACCTAGAGGTAACGCTCACCTGTGGGCCAAGCCCTTAAAGTGCCGAGTGCCTGGAACGGAGAGCGTTCAGCACCCCTCATTAGGATTGGGCCCCAGCCTCCTTGCTCATGCTCTGTTCATTTACTGCTCATAAAGCACTGAGTCTCTCTGATGATACATGCAGAGAAGGGCCTGCTCTTGCTGGATATGGCGCTTCAGGGCAGACGAGGGATTCTGGGAGAGGGGAAGCCAGAGCTAAATTGAGCTAAATCACTGTCACAAGTCACCATGGAGGCTGAGAATTTAGCAGGCTTCAAAATGGGACTAGACATTTATATGAATAACAGAATATCCAGTGATATTATAAGAAGTATAAAACAAACAGGAACCTGGGAAGGGCTACAAACTCTCCTGCTACAAGGCACACACTAAGCTAACTAATGAGGGCTAGGAGGAAACTTCTCTGAGGCAGGATTTCTTCCTCTGAAGCATCTGGTGCTGGCCCAGGCAGACCACTGTGTTCCTAAAAGGCAGCTCTATGCCCATCAGAAATACAGGGATCGGACGTGCTATCAGCAATGGGCCTAGAGTGTTTCCACCATGCATGAAAGAAACTCAGAAGACGAAGCTATGTACTTTCCCAGTGGGCTGGTCTGCGTGTGTGAGTGAGCACACATGCTTTAAAAGCAAAGGGAAAAAATGCCTCACCCTGGACTGGGAAAGCACCCTGGAGAGGCTCAGTTACCAAGGGAGGGGGGAGGGCTTATTGATGTTTGAAGTCAGTGCTGTTTATGTAAAGGCTGTTTCTCCAGCTTGGCTGAATGGCTGCTGTGTGTGTGTGCCGGAGGCAGAGACCAGGGCACGGACTCCATTAGTTCCCCCTAAGAAAACCCAGCATGTATGTGGATGTCTCCAGATTTTGTTTGGGTTTCTCTAGCCCATTTACTGGGCAGAGGTTTGTCGGGAACTAGCAAGGCCTCTCGGGGCCCAACTCCTCTCTTCCCAACAGTCCATCTTCTGGCCAGCAAGGCCTCTTAACAAATAAATGAAAAATAAATACAGGGGAACATTTCAGAACGAGATATATACATATGCACATATACACACTCCCCCCCTACATGAGCGTGTGAGGGGGTCAACAAACATGTGGACAAGAGTGATCCAGTGGAGATAGTGTACTTGGACTTGCAGAAAGCCTTTGACAAGGCCCCTCCGCAACAGCTCTTAAGCAAATTAAGCTGTCATGGGATAAAAGGGAAGTACCTCTCATGGATCAGGAACTGGTTAAAAGACAGGGAACAAAGGGTAGAACTAAATGGTCAGTTTTCACAGTGGAGTAGGCTGACCAGACAGCAAGTGTAAAAAATCGGGATGGGGGTGGGGGGGGATAATAGGATCCCATATAAGAAAAAGCCCCAAATATAGGGACTGTCCCTATAAAATCAGGACATCTGGTCACCCTACAGTGGAGAGAGGTAAATAATGGAGTCCCCCAGGGTTCTGTCCTGGGACCTGTGCTGTTCAACATATTCATAAATTTTCTGAAAAGGAGGTAAACTGACAGAAGGCAAAATTTGCACACAATACAAAATTACTCGAGATAGTTAAGTCCAAAGCTAACCATGAAGAGTGACAAAAGCATGTCACAAAACTGGGTGACTGGGCAACAAAATGGCAGACGAAATTCCACGTTGACAAATGCAAAGTAATGCATGTTGGCAAGCAATCCCAACTATACATACAAAATGATGGGGTCTAAATAAGCTTTCACCACTCAAGAAAGAGATCTTGGATTCACTGTGGATGGTTCTTGGAAAACATCCAATCAATGTGAGGAGGCAGTTGAAAAAGCGAACAGAATGTTAGGAACCATCAGGAAAGAGATAGATAATAAGACAGTAAATAGCATACTGTCACTATATAAATCCATGGTACGCCCAGACCTTGAATACAGCGTGCAGTTCTGGTCGCGCTGTCTCAAAAAAGGTTTATTAGACTCTGAAAAGGAACAGAGAAGGGCAACAAAAATGATTAAGGGGATGGAACAGCTTCCATATGAGGAGAGATTAAAAAGACTGGGACTTTTCAGTTTGGAAAAGAGATCATATCAGGGAGATACGATCTGTGTAGATTGGAAGACGACGCATACCCACGGACATGTATATGAGGAGCTATCAGAGGGAACAAGAACAACAGGACGTCCCAAGCTTCGCTATATAGACACATGCCAGCGAGATATGAAGGAATTTGGAATTGATCCTGACCGATGGGAAATCTTGGCAAGTGATTGTAACAACTGGTGCCATGGTCTCCATCAGGGCATCAAAGTCTGTGACAGGAGCTGGCTCCTACAGCTTGAAGAGAAAAGAGCCCGTAGGAAGCAAGCAGCTCCCAATCAAGACACATATTTGTAATAACTGCCAAAGAGCATGCAAATCTCAGATTGGTCTATTCAGTCACATGAGACATTGCAAACCATCTACATCATAGGCTGCAATTCCCACCATCTCTCGCAGACAAAAGGATGCCAACAAGCTATAAAATCATGAATGGTATAGAGAAAGTGTTATTTACTCCTTCATATAACACAAGAACCAGGAGTCACCTAGTGAAATTAATAAGCAGCAGGTTGAAAACAAACATAAGGAAGTTCTTCGTCAACCTATGGAACTCCTTGCTAGGGGATGTTGTGAAGGCCAAAAAAGAATTAGATAAGTTCCTGGGTGATAGGCCTATCAATGGCTATTTGCCAAGATGGCCAGGGATACAACCCCATGCTCTGGGTGTCCCTAGCCTCTGGCAGCCAGAAGCTGGGAATGGGCGACAGGGGATGGCTCACTTGATGATGACCTGTTCTGTTCGGTCCCTCTGGGGCACCTGCCATTGGCCACTGTCGGAAGACAGGATACTGGGCTAGATGGACCTTTGGTCTGACCCAGGATGGCCGTTCTTATGAGTGTATGCATGTGTGCTCTGACTACTGCTTGCTATACCAATCACAATGGTCTCTCTCTTACCTGGTGCTCCACCCCATCTGTTGCAGCTTTAGTCACCGCTCACCAAGTACTTCGATTGGAAGCTTTTTGGGACAGGGAGCATCGTTCCATTATATGTTCATACAGTGCCTAGCACAGTAAGACCCTAATCCCTGGTTGGGGCCTCTAGGCTCCACTGCAATACAAATGACACTTAATACACATACACATCCACCCACGCTGGCCTGCGGTGTTACCGCCCTCCTGGGTCAGACTTGCTGCTCCCTGGCCAGCCACTGGGCATTTCTCTAGCAGCCCCTGGAGCACTCAGCTTCTAAGCGCATGGACGTTTCCCTGCAGTTGACTCTCTCCCCCTCTGGAGTGGCCACGCTGAGTAATGTATACATTTAAACCCCTCTGCCAAGGGTACAAGCAGCCCCTGAAGCACCAGGAGACCCAAGTAGGGTCAGGAAAGGAGAATCGCAGGGTTTCCAAATGCAAACCTCATACAATGGACTCCGAGGAGTGGGAGCCAGGAGACCTCCGGGGGCCATCGCTCAGAATGGGAGCAGTGCCAGCGTTCTGCTTCTAACACCCAGTCAATCAGCAGCTGCCCCACCCTGCAGCAATGCCCATCACCCACCGCTCACTCTCCCCCTCCCCATTTCCCTTTTGTAAGCAATTAGGAAGCGGCTGGCCTGAGCAAGATGCTGGGCTGTATCCTGTGTTAATGAGGGGCTGCCACCGGGCACTGCTGTGTCCACAGAGCCTCAGGACCCCACTGGAGGAGGGGAGAGGAAATGACAAGCAGCCCTGCTAGCCTTCAAATTGGTTCCACAAGTCAAAGGCTTGAGAAACCACAGCAGGCTGGGATTCCAGGCCTGCCACGTCTCACCATTTCCTCCCCAGCGTGCCGGCCCTGGAGAGGCCCCAGGCAAAAAATAATCAGCAGAAATATGCACACGCAGGAAAAGCTCCGGTTTTACTGGACTCCGGTTAGCCAAACCCGCTGGGCTGAGCCCTGCCCTTCGTCGAACGGCCCACGCTGCAGAGCCAGCTCTGCAGACCCCACGGCTATAAAAGGGGCCTTGCTTCAGCTAGTGCAGTTCCTTTCCGGCAGGCTGGGCTGCAGAGACAGCCAGCATCTACCCTGGCCTGGGACCAAGATTCTGCAGAGCCTGGAGTCTGGCTCCTCTGCTTTAACCAACTGAGGATTCCCTTGACCCACCTGTCTGCCAAAGTGTTCATCCCCCTCAGCAGAAGGATCTATGAAACCAAACTCTGACCAGCCCTGAGTAAACACTCCAGCAATGCTCAGCCAAACAATAGGATCAAAGGAGGTTTCCTTCTAAAGCAGGGACCAAGGCAGAAGAAGCCTTGTGCAGCATTACACATGCATGCAAGGGTCACAACTTCCTACGTCAGGTCAGCCCTGCACCGACTGGCCCATGGCAAAGCAGCTTACCCAGTCACAGCATGTATTTACAGTGGGAGTCTGGTTATTTCTCATCTATAGCATTTTGCTTCCAATGTGCTAGTAGCAGGGGCGTCTCTAGACATTTTGCCGCCCCAAGCAGGGCGGCATGCCGCAGGGGGCGCTCTGCCAGTCGCGCGGCAGGCGGCTCCGGTGGATCTCCCGCAGGCGGAGTCATGGGACCAGCGGACCCTCCGCAGGCACGCCTGTGGGAGGTCCACCGGAGCCACCTGCCACCCTCCCGGCGAGCAGCAGAGCACCCCCCGCAGCATGCCACCCCAAGCACGGGCTTGGCGTGCTGGGGCCTGGAGCCGCCCCTGGCTAGTAGCAACCAAAAGGAGAAACGCTCACACACAGAACCCCATGCATGTGGATCCTATGTAATCACAGCAGAAATGTACTTGGGATTGCCAGGGATCCCAGCTAGAGGGCACAGTCTGCATCTGCTTCTACGAGACCCAGCGGCTGGTGGCGAATAGCACCTTCAAACAAGCACCATATGTCCGTGGGAAACGTGCCCTGAGGAAAGCATCGGCTCCCACAGAGGGCAGGTTCCTCTGCCTGCCCAGACCACCACGTACCCTCTGGAACAAAGAGCAGATTCTAGCCCAGCCCTCTTCCGCTCACCAGTCAGTGGTCTGCACAGCGCCACAATCGAACAGAGACTCACAAGCCTCTGACTGCTGTGAGACTGCCCTCGCAAGCTGGTACAATCCCCACTCTCCTCTCCTCATCCAGCTATTGCTCCTAATGACCAGGGGTGAGGGGGGGGGGGAAGCGGAGTGCCTACAAATGGGCGGGAACTCATAGCAAGAGCTATCAAGTGCTATCAAGGGCAGCGCAAGCTTCCTCTGCTGGTGCTCTCCAACTCAGACTAGGCCCCGCTCCCAACCTCAGATACGCCAACACACCTCAATCCCCACCTGCAGCCCCTTTGCTCTTCCAGCCCTGGGCTCCCCCCAGCACTCCACTGAACTGTGCCGATGCTCCTCAAACCTTTGCTATTTCAAGCCAGGGCCTCACCCTTCACCTGCCAGCTCTGCTGAGGTACCTCAGTCCTCATCTACAGCACTCCCTGCTAGTCCAGTCCTGCCCTTACCCAGTCTCCCTCATGCTAACCAACCTGCAGCTCCTCTGCTATTTCAACACTGACCCGCCATCCGGCTACTACCATCTCTCCTCCCCGCCCCAGACACTCCCAGTTCTTCCATGGTTCTGTTTCGTGGGCTAGTCTCTGCTAGGGACAAAGCTGATCAATCTAACTCCTCTTCCTCTGTCACCTGAGCAGAGCCTGTCTCCAGAGGCGTGTTTGCCCCACTGAGTGCACAAAAAACCCAAGGTATGTGGGGAAATAAATGAACAAATGGGGAGAGAAAGGAAGAAAGGCCTGGATCCTGGAGAAAAGCCTGGGCTCCCTGGAAAGCAAACAGCACTCTCTCTCGAGAACCCCCAACAAACATCATTGAAAGTGAAGGATCCACTCTCTGTTTGCCTTAGCAGATTAAAAGTGCTGTGCAACACCAGAGGGCATTAAGAGGTTTCCACTTCCAGCCCCTTGCCTGCTCTGGGACATCCCGGGAACTCCTGGGGTAGGGATGTATAACATAACCCCCCGCAAATCCCACACAACCTCTTGAGCCTTGATAACCAGCCTAACCAGAGACAGCAAGTACCTGACATCTCACCAGTGTGGCCTGTTCTCCCAGGATCCCCTATGCAATTTTGCAGGCCAATGAGCCACAGAGAAACTTCACAACTTTTGGGGAGCTTCTCTGAGCCTTTGAAGGGTCCCCCCTTGCTACCCAGAAGCCCTGCTCACAAGCATCAGCTTGTGCAAGGCAGGTGCCATGCCCTGTACTGTCACAAGGAGAAAGGAAGGTCCAGAAAGCTCGCACCCTGGTTTACTAACAGCACCCAGGGGTGCTGAATCGGAGCAGGAAACGCGGTGATACGCTAGCTCAGCCAGACTGATTCCCCTGCACTTCTCAGGGCCCGGCCACACCATCACCACCTACACCTGTGCACTAATCTCTGCTCGGACAGTGCCTTCACCACCCCTCTTGGGAGTCTCATGTTCTGCACCAGCTGTTAGGACCCTGTTCTTAATAGCAACGCCTAGATGCCATTACAGCCATTTCCAAGCTCCCCTCCATTCAGATGAAAGAAGAACAGGAGTACTTGTGGCACCTTAAAGACTAACAAATTTATTTCAGCATGAGCTTTCGTGAGCTACAGCTCACTTCTTCGGATGCATAGAATGGAACACACAGACAGGAGATATTTATACATACAGAGAACATGAAAAGGTGGAAGTATGCATAACAACACGAAAAGTCTAACCAATTGAGATGATTGATTCATTCAGATGGTTATGCGGGAGGCGTTCACGGACTGTGGTTATGTTCCCCTCTCAAAACCTTCCAGTTCACAGTCTTTCAGTTTCCTCTCAGCCCTTTGTCCCCTCCTGTAGTTTCACCGTGTCCTCCCTAAGCTATACACATCCCTCCAGATGTGGCCACAGTAGGAGCCAGCGTGTAATTATCCCCCACTCCCGACACACGCAGCCCTCTGAGGGCAGCACGGAGTATGCCGTATAAACCAGCTGCTCAGGGTGAGGGGCAGGAGGCTCTTTAAAAGAGGGCCTTGACTATCTTTTAAAATATCAGTTATAAAAACCCCACCCTCTTCCCCCCCAGCGTGGCGCCTCCTCAGACAAAACAGCAGTGAGGAATGGGATGCCGCAAGAGGTTGCATCTACAGCGCAGCCACGCCGAGACAAACGCTGCATTGGTGGTGTGTGAATTCTCGCCACCAAGAGAATTCAAGCAACTTCCAGAAGGGAATGTCCTCCCGGACCTTGCCAAGCAGGCTGCGGGGGGCTGTGAAAGACACGTCCTGCATCCTGGACTCGGAGGGACTCCAGCCACAAAACCAAGGAACACAGAGCCCGGACGGGCAGGAGACTTCGCTGCGCACGTAGATACGCCAACATTTATTCAATATATTCCACTTTGCACACACGTCGTATATTAAAAAAAAACATTTGGCATGCTACATACATACATGCAACACACAAGCTGTCCCACAGCCTTTTGGTTTAAGCAAACAGGTCAAAATAGTGCATGTGGTGGGGAGGAGTGGTCCTGCCATTTTCCTGCCCTGGCTGACCCAGAGCAGTCTGAGACTGTTTTGAGAAAAGACTAATGCTAGTGAGATTTCCCTGCAAAGCTAAAGCATTCCAGAGATCTTGGAGGCCCCCCGGGTTCTAACTCTGCTGCGGAGATGGCCCCTCCATGAGCCCTTGGAGCTTCCACCAGCACCGTAAATATTCATTAGCTCTGTTTTTTAATTAGCAAACTAATACTAAGAGGGACGGGGAACAGACTCTGTCCTCAATTATGCAGCTCTGGACGCCTTCAGTGGAGCGGCTTCTGACTGACTCTGGTGTAAATGCGGTCAGAATCTGACCCCGGACATTCAAGCAATCAGTGGGATGTCTTCCCGGCTGCCCCTTCACCAACACATCGCCTGCAGCTCTCCTGCCTGGGAGCCTCCAGTCTCTCGTGTGGGGCCAGCAGGAGCAGAGGAGCCAAGAGATCTCCTCTGTCTCGAGTGTGCGAGATCTGGCAGGGGAAACTCGCTTTGTTCTCTTGACCCCTGGGACCATCCAACTTTCTGCCACGCCATAAAATCCCCTCCTTAAAAGGCAAGGAGCTCAGGCCAAGATGAAATCAGCATCCTGTGTTATCTGCAGCCAGGCTCCACCACGAGGAATCCAAGTCCTGATGGCCTGGAAAATGGATGCGAGATCCCATCCCTCTACACACATGCGTGCCTCCCTTCCCCACGGCTATTCAGAACTACTTTGGATGCTTTCCTCCTTGGTGGGGAGAGCCCCCAGGGCCTCATGCCCACAGCACAATTTTAATCAGTTGTGAAAGGACCCTGCAAGTCCTGGCCGCACCCAAGAAGCTAGGACACACGGCCCCTTCGGAGCCAGCCAGCCCGCTGCTCTTCAGATCAGGCGACTGGGGTGGAACGGTGAGTGAAATGAGGTTCTTATGCTGAGTGGGTGGAGCTGTGCTCACAGCCACACGGCCTGAGAACCTGGAGAGCAGGTGGGAGACTCAGTGGAGGAATTATCTGGCCTGTGCTATGAAAGAGGCCAGGCTAGCGTGCTCTTTTCTGGCCCTAAAATCCATGAGCCCTTTGCAGTGGCAACCAGGGTGAGTCCTGAGCCAAACCTGCTCTCCCACCACAGCTGGAGGAACCCAGGAGTCCCCAGATCCTCTCTCCTAACAGCTCCTTTTCCATTACTCTTTCTACAGCTGCAGCGGCCTCCCACTCCCCAAGCCCTAGTCTCCCCGATCTTCCTTCACGTGGCAGCACCACGCCGACACACATTCGTTGTCCTCGCGGGAGCTGGTGCTTGAGGTTCCGCCCTGGATGGTGACTGCATCTGAAGTGTCCGTCCAGTGCCATGTACTTGTTCTTAAATGGCAGCCTGAAGATCCTGCATCCCCCTTCAGAATCATCCTTACTTTCATGTGGCTTTTGCAAGGGCATTTCCCTAGTTTAATTCCTGAAAGATCATTGTGACGAAGTGGGGGGTTTTCTTGGTTTTTCTGTGTTTTCCAGTGGGTTGCATGCAGAGGGAGGGGGACTCAGTGTCCCCGGGTGTTACTGGTTTAACGAGGTGAGGGGAGAGGGAGTTTGTTGTTACAGAGGACCAGAGAGGGAACTTGGGACCCCTGCCGATGGCCTGGAGGATGGAGACCCCAGCGACTGGTGACCTGGTGACCCGGAGACCCAGCTTAGGAGTCACAGCCGGTTCTGGCCAGTGGGAGGACAATGGGCTGCGAAGAGAAGACCCCGGTGACCGGAGACCCAGGCCTCCCTGTTTTACGATCCTGTTTACCTGGACAGAAGACAATGGACAGAGGCGGGGCGTGGGGCCGGGGATATCGGAGGCCCAGCTGGGAAGCAGGGGGCTCTGGGCTGGAGAGGGGGAGCAAGCAGAGCCCCCCTGGAGGCAAGGGAGACTGGGATATGCTGGGCTGAGGGAGGCCAGGCTTGAGGCCCTGAGAGTTTCCTGTGCTGTGTTCAACTCACAATAAACCCTCCTGTTTTATGCTGGCTGGGAGTCACTCCGGCCTACAGAACAGGGTTGCATCAACCCCTTCGGGGGTGAGGAGGCCCGGGGGGTCCAGAGCGCGTGGACTCCCTGAGGGGGCCCACGGCAGAGACGGACGTGCTAAGGCTCAGAGAGGTGCGGCTCCAGGAGGTGGAGGGGCCTGACCCCGAGAGAGAGTGGACCCCCGAGAAGGGCTGTCTCACTGAAAGGGGCACCCCCCACAGACCGCACGGGGCCAAAAGTGGGCACAATCTGAGAGTCCGTGACAATCATCCATCTTCATTTCTTCTCCCCAAAGTAGGCCAGGCTCTCTACAGCACCTTATTACAGATTTCAAGGCCAGAAGGGATCTGACCTCTCAAATAACACAGACCAGACGATTTCGCCCAGCAATTCCTGCATCGAGCCCACAACTTCTAGCTGAACTAAAGTGTAGCTCCGAGAGACATCGCTCCAGGTGACTGAGAACAGACCACTTCCCTCAGTCCACTTCCCAAAGGATAACAGCCTTTATTGCGAAACGTTTGTGCCTTATTTCTAGGCTCAGTTTTTCTAATGCACTGGACCTCATTCTGCCTGTGTGCGCTAGATTAAAGAATCTTCTACTCTCAGAAATCGTCTCCATGCATAGGTACTTACAGCAGCCCACGATCCAGTCACCTCTTTACCTTCCCTTGGATCAGCTAAATAGAATGAGCTGAGTTCGTCTCTCCCCAGTCACTGCCGGTAACATTCTGCATTTCCACAGCATCTTCTTGCTGAGGGGCCTCAGGGGGCTTGAGAAAGGTGTGTGTGTCTTTTTCCTTGGAGTTTTGTTGCTCTGCAATGAAGGAGCGCTGCTCCAATGCTAGGAGGGCCTGGCCAAACTTCTAACAGCACACATACAAACAAACCGGCCCCAAGCCCAAATCAAACAGCCCTACAGCAACAAAATCCCCGCCTGCTACCAGCCCTGCCCCTCACCCATCTCCTTATGGGAGCAGGAGGGAAAAAAAAAACCAAAACTCTCTTTGGCAGCATGTCCTGAAGCTTAACAAACTCAGACTGCTGCAGATCCGGGGGAGGGAGAGAGGAAATCTTGCAAGCTCCAAAGGCTCAGAGACCCGTCACAGGCCACTCTGCCAGGCACCCCCTCTCTTCCATCAGAGGGGTTTCTGCTTAGGCACCTCTGCTGGGTTGCTAACACAGTGCATCACCGGGAGGGAGGGAGGTCCCACTCACCATCTCGGGCTTTATGCCTCAAAGCCAGGATTTCCAATGACACCGCTAAACCCCCTGTAGGGAGGGCAGGGTCAGCCTAAGAGCTGGCTGTTTGTCCTGGAGCCAGCCCTGGCAAAGAGAATACAAAAGCAGCAAGCCCCACGTTTCTAGGGTCCTGCTCTCTTCTCCGGCAGGAAAATATTAAACCTGTTTAATAAGGAACTCGCCGTGTCGAACTCCGAAATGGATCCCAGGGTCACCGTGCCACGGTCCAGCACACCAGGCCCAGGTGGCAAATGCTCCCGGGGCAGCCCTGCTCAGCAGGCAATGGGAACGGCAAGGTGCTATGAAATAAACAACCCCAGAAGCCATAGTGAATGTCAGAGCCATGACAAAACACTCAGCCTTAACCGTTACCGCTGGCGAATCGGCGGCACCAAGCGCGGAAAGGACTTGCTCGGGCTCACAGTGAGCCAGCAGCAGAGCCAGGCTTCTTGTATCATCGCACCCTGATCTGTGTTAGATCCCACTCGCTCCACAGCACCTCAGAGAACTAGACCATTTCAGATCCATCCTGCAGTATTACAGGAGCTCCCAGCTCAGACTGGCCCAACAGCGTCACAGAAGCTCCCCATATCTCTGCTCAATAAGAGCAGGGAGCAGCAGCTTGCCTAAGGACACGTAGGCGGCCTCTAGATCTTCTCCTGAACTCCAGCCTGTGCAAAGGGAGCTTCAGAGCGTTCCTGCATCTTTACCCCGGTGCTCAAACAACTGGAGAAAGGGCAGAAAAAAAATAAACCCAACCACTCCACAGAGTAACCCTGGGCCTCTCGTCTCTCCCTGACTGCCACCATGTCTATCTTAATGAGTCAATAACGATCCCGTCTCCAACTCCAGACCCATTGCTGGCCATGTCTGGCCGTCCAGGCCTACCAAGGCAGCGCAGCTGAGCCGTCTGAAGAGCTAACCATGTCCTTTCAGTGCTCTCTGTAGCCACAGAAACTCTCCCATCTCTCCCTGCCCGTCCACAGATAGAGGATACCCGGCTGGGCTGTGAAGTGCCAATCTGAAGGCTGTGGCTCCAGAATGCCTCAGACTGAAGAGAGCCTCAATGGAGGCAGTAGGTGGAATGCCTTTCACCTGAGGCTTCAAAGACCCCAGCGCCAAGTGCAACCAATGCAATTAACCCTCCGAACTGCGTCTCCTGCTCTGCACAGTGACCACTCCAGACTGTCTCACTCTGCCTTTCTGCAGAGGGGTACAAAGCAAGGGGGATATTATAAACCCTATTTGGCAGATGGGGAAACTGAGGCAGAGAGGGAAAGGAACTTGTCCAGAGCTCTCACACCAGTTTGTAACAGAAGCCGGAAGTCTTGACTGCCATTACTCTAGCAGTTAGACTACATCCCCAGCCACAGAGCTGGGAAAAGAACCCTGGAGTCCTGACCAACAGTGCCTTGCTCTAATCACCACTGAGAAAAGAGCTCCTTAATTTCGCACAAGCATCTGAACCCCTTGTGCAAGGCCATCTGCTGATGAGCAAGGTCCTTTCCTAGCTGCGCTTCGACTGCTGCCCTACATTCTCTCCCCTCCCCAGCCTGCATCTGGGCTGAGTGCTCCAGGGCCAGAACCAAGATAACATTCCTATCAGCTGTGTTTTCTCCAGCAAAAAAGAAATTCACCAGGGGACCATTTATGAGGCCAAAGAGTCAAGTAGTGAAAGAGACTCCAGATAATGGGCCCGATGAGTAATTACCAGCATCCTGCTTGCTGCATTACAAAGAGGTCAGCCCAGACATGTCTTAACAGAGTCCAAAGCTGTGGGCACCCGCTTTGAGTCCATCTAAAATAACCCTCTGCTCTCTAGCCAGAGTAGAGCTTTCAAACATCTGCTGCTCAGGGCTGGACTTTCATGAAACTGACGAAAAGTTGGTTTGTTTTTAAAAGGGAAACTATCAAAATAAAAATAAAAGATGGTTTACAAAGCTATCAGCAATGAAGTGCTATCTCTGTAACAAACAACCACCCCAACCGCCCCACCGCCCCAACCGCCCTCACGGGAGGGTTACAATTGGATGGACTTCCCACTGTGTCTTTCATTCAGGTTGGGGAGGTTGGATTTACTCTCCACTCAGGGTCTGTTTTAGAGTAGGTTGAAATTCTTCTAGATTATTTTTTTAATTAAAGTATGCGTCTTTGGCAAAAATGAAAATGTGCACGCACTCACACACACGCGCCCCCCCCACACACGCTTTTTAAAATCTCTTTAAATATGAGAGGAAAAGGTTTAAACAAGAGAAAAAGGGCTCCCCCCCCCATTAAAACAAGATTTAACGCCACCCCCACAAAAATGTAAAATATTATATATTTGAAATACACTTTCTATTTTCCAATCAGCTCTCTCCGGCTTTGACTTCCTTTTCCAGCTCTCATGCACTAGCAGAATGCAGCTGTGTTTGGGTATCCAACACTAGCAAATTTTAAAAGATTAACTTTTTTTTTTTAAAATGTGATATATGAAAACATTTTCATTCATTCTGGGCTAACTTCTGTCATCCCAGTTCGGTTGCATTTGGCAGGCAAATTCCCACCCAACTCAATGCAAGTTTTGTTTGCCTAAAAAGTAAGTGAAAGCTGAAGAAGAACTTCAAGATTTGAACCAGTGGGGCCCTGATTCAGGAAATCACTTAAACATGTGCTTATAATAATTAAACAGGTGTTGAAATGCTGCCTTGTATCAGGTTTGAGATTCCTTCTGTAATGCAACCTTAAATTCTGGGCCTAGCCTAAGCCGGCAGCACCCTTGTAAATGAGTCAATCTTTGGTGAGATCATATTGATTACTCTGGAGAAGATACAGTACTGTCCAGGGAAGTTCCAAAAGCCAAGGCATCTCCATTCTTTGCCACAAGAAAACGAGTAGCCCCACCAGCCAACAGCAAAAAGTTGCAGTAGACGCAATCACTCCAAACTCAGTTAAGCTAGTGATCATCAGTTGAGAAACTAAGGTGCTTGCAAAACTTTTACTCTGAATTCACAGACCCAGGCAGGCAGACTTTCTGTGAGCCACATGCACAAAGAGCTTGTGGACTCTATCACGAGACAGCAGGTTCCTCTGGGATGGAGATCAGAGTCTCTGCAAATGCTCATGGAAACTCCACCGTTAATGAGCATCAGGAAGAACGTATTTCCACCGCAAACGCTTTTTCCGAGCTCTGCCTCGCTCTATAAAGGGAAAGCCTCATCAACAGCTTATGTGAACAAATGCGAACCTCAGAATCGCCACCCCAGAAAGGAGCAATGCTTTGTTCAAGTGCAGTTCCTCCCCGAGACAGTGGCCAATGCTAGATGCTTTAGGGCAGGGGTTTTCAACCTTTTGTCATTTGCAGACCCCTACAAAAATTCAGATGGAGATGGAAATCTTAGACATTGTCTGCTGACCCCGCAGACACAGGTTGAAAACCTCTGCTTTAGGGGAAGGTGTAGAGACAGCCCAACACACTGTGTATGGGGGACGGACTTTCTTCCTGACCCCAGCTGGTGAGCAGCTCACACTATCCTGCATGAGGCGCAACAAGCCTTGCAATTCTCCCTTGCTATTGCAAGCGCAGCAGCTGTTCTTATTCACAGCAATGTCTCAGCCTTTTCCAAACAAGCCATTTTATTCTGTCTCTGAAATACAAATTATATTATGTTGTAACATGGCACCTTTCCTCCAAGGAACTCAAAGCACTTTACAATCTCTAGGCAACAGCCTTTCTTTTGAGGCCCCGAGGACACACAGAAAGTCAGCAGCAGAGCTGGGGTCTCCACTAGTCCATGTCCCTTCCCAATGTTAATAAAGTCTTTATTTGTGTTAAAAATTACTTAGTACCACTTATAAGCCTAACCCACCTAGTGTTCAGACCCTGACAAGTCATCTGCCTTGGTATTACAAGCCACCGGGAAGCCGAATAGCAAAGGCCAAAATATATTTGACATGAATCGCTGCATAATGCCCAGGTCCAGTTTTCACCCTCAATGCATGCAGTGCACAGAGAGATCTGTCAAGGGGCAGCCACGCACAATGCATGTCATAACCTAGACTAGAGCCTCGAGGCAGGAGCTGGTCCCTGACAAGTACTCAAATCCAGGCTGCATTGTGAAGATTCGTCCCCGGCCCCTTTCCCACAGAGCTGGGAAGTAGCCCAACACCCTTTAAGGGGCAGTGGTGAACAATGCCTGGGCAAGTCACCCCTTGCCCGGAGCAGCTTTCTCAGCTAAGTGGCAGCACATGGTCCCATGCAGCAAGAGGGGCACCAGAGGCTTTGGCTGCAGTTAGAGGCACAGTTCACTGGCTGGTTTTCTCCTGGTCAACAGGACTCTGCTTCCTGGAGACAGGGTGTACTCGGTCCTCACTGCTATAGGACACATGCTCTGCTAACCAACAGAGCACAGGTAGCAGCAGAGCAAGACTCCTCCATCCCTCTACACCAATGCATCTGGGACTTGACCTGGTGGGACCTGCCTCTAGGGGCGAAAGGGGAGTTCAGTCTCTGTGGCCCATTCAGTTTGTGACTTTCCTCCCCGGGCTGCCCCCAGAGACAGGCGTTCAGTGCTGGTAGAAACAGTACTTTCTGTGAGCGGGACACGAGTCCCACTGGGAACAGGGCAGAGAGCCACCAGGGGCTGCTAGGGTGACCAGATGTCCCGATTTTATAGGGACAGTCCTGATTTTTGGGTCTTTTTCTTATATAAGCTCCTATTACCCTCTACCCCCTGTCCCGATTTTTCACATTTGCTGTCTGGTCACCCTAGGGGCTGCTGACCAGCCAGCAGACAGGGTCCAGTCTGCAGTCACTGCTGACCCGGCCTGGGTGACCACCAGCTCCTGACCAACTGTGCACAAGCAAGAATCTTCCAGCAGCAAGTTGCTGCCCTTGGGAGCTGATGAAAGTCCTCCCGAGCTGGAATCCAACAGGCAGAATTTTCTGGGTCCCAGATATTTGTCCAATTTCCTTCAGTGAAGTCACAATCCAACCAAATCTGGTTACAGTACTAGGGACCTTCCAGATCCCTCACCCAAGGCAGGGCCCCTCCTCCCCCAGGGCGAAAGGCTGCTTCTCCGGAGGCAGGAGCTAAATTGACTCCCAGTGTCATGCTCCGGCATGCTGGGCAATGGTTTCTTGTTTCTGCCTGGGAAGCTCTGTAGCAAGCACCCCAGTGCAACAAGGAGCCTTTTCACGCCGCCCGCCACAGCCCCAGGGGATTGCACTGAGCAAACATTTGAAAATAAAATGAGACGGGGATAAACGCTCCCTCCCACACTTGCCCTCCCCCTCTGGCTTCTAGAAAATCAAGGAGTGGGGACAGCTATTGGTGGCCACTCGGTGAGGCAATATGGCTAAGGGAAGCAGTGTGGCCTAGTGGACAGAGCACTGGACTGGGACACGGGAGACCTTTGTTCTATTTCCAGCAGAGCAGCGGTAGAAGTGGATGACCCACTTCACCTCGCTGTGCCTCAGTTTCACCATCTGGAGAATGGGAATTATGCTGCTGACCCCCTTTGTAAAGTACTTGGAGATCTAGAGATGAAATGCAATATATTAAAGCTAGATATTGTTATTATTGTTAACGGAGATGCAGCAGCCTTCCCCCTAGCCTCACCATGATCACCAATTGCATTGGTGACTCCAGAACCAGGGCAGTCTTCGTTTCCCCCAGGGGTTCCAGCAAGGGCATGAGAAGGGCGGAGCTTGGAATTTACCTACCAGACAGCAAATGTCTGGTTTGCAAACCTTGTTCCACTGAATTCAATGGGAAAACTCCCATCACCTTTGACGGGGTGTGCGATTCCACCCCAGGCATTCTGCAAGTGGCTCCCTGGCCCCAGAACTGCAGAACTGGAGTGAGAAGATGGTACACCTCTACCTCGATATAACGCTGTCCTCAGGAGCCAAAAAATCTTACAGTGTTATAGGTGAAACCACACTATGGGCTTGTCTACACTACAGGACTATTTCGAATCTACTTTTAAGTCATTTTGTGATTTCGACGACTAATAAAGTCGAATTGTGTCCCTAACTAAAATACACAAATTACTTCTGAGTCCATTCACGGGCCAGCTTTGAGACTTTGAAGCGTGTGCAGAGCTATCCACAGTTCCCGTTCCCGCGCCGCCCCTTGAATTTTGGATTGGATTTCCATGCTGGGGAAATGTGCAATGGGGAAAAAAATGTGATCGCCTCCCTCTCTTCCCTGAAAGCGCTCTGGAAATCGAAATCTGCGCGCGGCGCTGTCTCTGGTGGCAGCACACAGCACGCACAGCGCACAGAGCCCGCTGCGCTGCGATCGCTGCGCTGCAACTCTCGCTGCCATCTGCGCGTTATCGTTCTCCTCTTCCACTTTCACAGTCAGAGAACGAGGCAGGAGAGGCTCAGGCAGCGCAGAGAGAGGAGAGAGGCGTCTGAAGCAGACCAGCCAGCGGCAGGGCGATCCGTAGTGGAGAGGGTGGTGGCAATGGGTGGTGGTGGGGGTGGATTCTGGGCCCGGGGTCTGGGAGGAGACTGGTGGTGGGCACAGATGCAGGTGATGCAGGTGGCACACAGAGTGGACACAAACTTCAGGATGCGTAAGGACACTTTCCTTGAACTGTGACTCTGCTGTCCCCTGCCCTGGCCTGCCCTGGACAGGACACAGCTGGACGAGAGCAGCCAGAAGCTGCAGACTGCGAGCGGCCATAGCCTCCCAGAAACTTGCCACGCCAGACAGCTACGGCTGCAACACTTTGGCGTGGGCAAATCTACCGTGGGGCAAATCTGCATTCAAGTAATCGTACACAACTGCATGAGCAAGTAGGACTGGTCGGAAATGTCCAGGAAATGTCCAGGTCATCAGATGGCGCCGCCTGGCGATGGGATGGGGGCTTGCGGTGGGGCTATAGACCATCCTGGCACATCCATCCTGCCCCCAGCACCAGGCCACAGCGACATTAGGGCTACTTTCAACTACTTCGCTCGTGTGGTGCGTGCTGGGACCATTACCAACATCAACGCTGGGTGGGCGCAGGGTGGGTTGGTTGGGCAAGGCAGCGTGTTTTCGCTGTTCAGGCAGGCAGGCACAGGGCAGGCTCTTTTCTTCCCACTTTCTAAAATAACGTTGGGGATGACAAGCCGCCTACCCAGGCTACTACACGGATCACCCCCGACTGCCCCTGGCTCTGCGCCCCTTACACTGAAAAGGAAAACACTGAAACCGACTGAAGCAAAGCTGAGCAAAAATGGCGGCTGAGCAAGTGCAGAGTGGTGGTGGAGGCTTGGGGCTTTAAGACAGACACGACATCAGCAGCTATCTGAATCGGGAGATCAGCCGCTCTGTATGCCTGCTGCTCCACAATGCCAGAATCTGTGCTGCTGCAGGAGAGCTTTGCCATAGACCTTTTGGAGGCTGGGCTGCACCTGGCTGCTCCAGACACCAAGGCATATGAGATATAGAACACCGCAGCCATATGCATCAGGGCGCTGAAGAGGGAGGCGCAGCGCTGGCACCTCAGAAGAGCAGGACCTCTTCCTGAGTTTTTAAGAGGCCTGAGACATGTGACCACTTTTTCCCACTTCCTGGATACGCAAAAACACTAAGGACATTTTTTGCATTTTTTCGCTTTTAATTTTAAATCTTTTTTTCTTTCTCTGTTTTCTTTCGCTGGTTTATAAGGTGTGTGCTGGTGTGGGTGGTATTGTGGAATGGGGTGCAAGTGCAGGCTGGGGTGGGGTGGATGGGTGGGGGGTGGGGAAGGTGGATGGTGGTGGGGGGGATGAGGGGGGTGGGGAGGGTTGGGGGAAGAGGGTGGGTGGGGGGGTGAGGTGATGGGGGGGGGGGTGTGAGGGAGGGAGGATCGATGCCCCAAGCCAGGGGGGCTGTGCAGGACCCCAACCTCAGACACAGGACAAACCAAACAGGCACCCGGGGCTGCAGGGCCATACACCTCAATGACCTCAGGCCCTAGAGACTGCAGTCTGTGCACTGTCCAGTGTGGACACCTGCTTGACAGTGTGTACAGTCTGCCCTGCCTGCAGCTGACAACATTAGTCTGACACACTGACTGTGATGTCTGTACAATTCAGACAGAAGAAACACAAGTCTTTAAACAAACAGTAACACGCTGAACAGAAAAAATACACAGTGGGGGGGAACTAATACAGGGACTAATATGGGGTTTGACACAGTGGAGTACAGAGCTTATGTTATGGTTGTGAAAGATGCTCAAATTTACAGCAGCTGAACAGTGTCTCTAACTAACATTTGGCGTGTGCAGGTGCTCAGGGACAGTTCTCAGGCCCAGGTGGCCTTCTCCTTCTCACTTTGGGGCTCGGGCAGGGGACTTTGCGTCTTGAGGCGTTGCCAGGGCACTGCGCCTCTTCTCCTCGCTGGGCGCGGTTGACAGCTGCTCTCTGCCTGCTGCCCGCTGGAAGTCGCGCCCTGGTAGATCAAGCAGCGCTTCTCAGCCTGTTTGCTCCTGCTCGCCTGCCCCTGCTCCTGCTCCTCCTGTCCTGTGCGATGCTGCTGCCCTGGCCCTGTCCATGTCCTCCTTGTCCTGCCTCTGCCTCGCTGCTCTCAGCTCTTCATCAGTTCCTGCCCGCCTGTCTTCCTTGTTCTTTTCTCAAGGTCCCAGAAGCCTCTGGTAACCGTCAAGCGGCCGGGATTTGAGAGTGACACTGGGTGTGTGCAAAAGTGAAGGGTGAGAAGAAGGGAACAGTTCCAAGAACACAGAGACAGTGTCACTCAGTCTAGCAAGTCCCAGTGCAAACAGTTCTCAGGAGCAGAGTCTAGAAGTCTCAGGAGAACTCAGAACTAGTCCGAGATTTCCTCTCATTGGCGCCCGCCATTGCAAGTCCTGGTCTGCCTTAACAAAGATAGCTGCATCCTCTTGTGCAAAGCTTAGCTAAGCCTTACAGTACAGAGTGGTGATCAGTTAAGAGTGCTGGATGCTCTGCTGCTGCAGAGTGCAGGAGAGTTATGAGAAGATATATGCAGATTCCCTGCTGACGCAGTGTGAAGTAAAAGTTGTGGCATCTTACATCCTCTGCCTAAAAAGTAAAACTCTTGTTAAGCGGGTCATAAAACTCTGTTAAACTATGTAAGTCAAACTCTGTTATTAAAATGCAAAAAAAGCAAAGCGAAAGTGCAAGTTGCAAACTAAAAAGTACAAAAAAAACTCTCTCTGTCACATTTAATTATTATAAGCAGAAGTCTACACTGTTCACAAGACCCACATGAGGCACTCACACAGATGATGCACCCAGACACACACCAGAGAGCACCCAGGCTGCGGATGGCCATGACAGAGAGCAGCAGAGGAGAACAGAGAGCCTGCACTGGCCAGAGCCGAAGCAATTTCTCTCCCTGCCACATGGTCCCCTCTACAAGAGGATGGGCTTTGAGGGGCTGCCAGGCTTCATGAGAGTCCAGCTCATTCTCCCTCCCTCTTATCTTGCTCTCTGAGTTCTTAGCTGCTCTCTTTAAATTTTTTGATATATATTTTTGACTATTTTTTATATATCTCCCTTAGTATGATATAGTGTTTGTTTTTTTTTGTAGCACTTATATTTTTTATATTTATTTTTTCTTTGTCCTGATCGGGCGTTTTTCTTAAAAATTGTTGGTACCAGGGTGATGAAGAGATCCTGATCTGAGTCGGGTTAGGCGGGGCGAGTTCTGGGGGCCTTCCTTGGAGGGCCGGTCCCAAGATGTCATCCCAAGGGCTAAATCGAGTCCGGAGGGATGCCCCCCTCCCCCTGGCAACTGCCTCCTCACCCCCTGGCACCGCCAGTGAGGAACTCGAGTCAGCTGTCTGAACACCGGAGTCTGTCGCGCCTCACTGCTGGCGCTGGGGCTGGAGCCCTGGCCTACTGCATGCAGGGCCACCCCCATAAGCGGCACACTGCGCTGTGCTGGGGCGTTCCGTTGCGCTGCTCGCTGACTTCTGATACCACTTTCTTTCTTTTGCTTTTTCGCACTGTCTCAAAGCACCGCGTCCCTGCACGCTCAGCATCCAAGACGGCCTTCCCTCTCTGCCTGCTTCACTTCCTGCGTTCGCTCTGGGGCATGGATTCCGAAAGCACAGATCGGGACACACCTCAGAGATCAGATCGAGAGTGCCCGGTCTCCTCTGGGCCAGTCCATCACCTGGATTGGAATCTGCTGCGGATTCAGAGAACTCTGCATGAAGAGTGGTGCTGGCCAGAACGCAAAGAGACTGCAGTGAGCCCAATCAGCAGCGAGAGACAGGAATTCCAAATTGCCGGGCCTCTCGCCAGAGATTCTGTGCTCAAGTCATGCTCAGCAGTGCTGCTGTGCTGTGCCCGGCGCACCCGAGGGTTCGATTAGCATCCACCAAGCAATTCGAGGGTGCAAATAGCATGCTCTAAGCACCAAAGCCGGGTGGGTTGAAGTAATTTAACAATGGGCTATGGAGTTCGAATGTCCTGAGAACTAAGGCCCTATATCAAACTTGCTTTGATCCACCAGAGTGCGCAGCCCCGCCCCCTTGGAGCACTGCTTTACTGCGTTATATCCAAATCCGTTATATCGGGTTGTGTTCTATTGAGGTAGAGGTGTATTAGCAAAGGAAGCGCCCTTGTGCAGAGGCAGTGGGAGAGCCTGGGGGACATTTAGTGGACTTGTTCTGGCCATCATCAGTGCAGTCTGAGCCCTTAGATGAATAACACAGCCGCCGCAGAACTGACCCCAGTGAAAGCAATCATCCAAATAAAACTCAGCATTTGCTAAATATGAGCTAAAACTAAGCAGAGCGCAGAGTGAAGGAGCCAGCACAGTGTAAAACCAACACTTTGTTCTAAACAAAAGAAAGTTTGGCTGGACCTCATCCCTGGGATCTGAGCAGATTACCAGGGGTTATTAGCCATTGCCGATGACTTGACCACCAGAAAACTAGACAAAAAAAACCACCAAGAAGCTGCATCAGATACATCACCCCAAATCTGTATGGGAGAGACGCACAAGCCACATCCGCAGGGACTGAGAGGAGCTCTGGAGTGTCAGCCACCTCCCTGCAGGACTTAGAGCCACTTCCCTTAATTTCCCTCTGCAACTGAAAATAAAACTTACAACTCTCATAGCAGCACTTTGCAATCAATGAAGTCTTTCACCAGAGGAGCTCAAATAGGCACATGCCATAAAGCTTCATTAAGCCATGCAAACCCCGCTGCCTCCTCCTGCAAGCAAGAGAAGGATTTATTGTCTCCACTTCCCAGATGAGGGAACTGAGGCACAGCCCAGCTAAGGAGCTTGCCCACAGGTCAGCAGTGAGTCGAGGCAGACCCAGGAACAGACACCAGAAATCCTGATTCCCAGCCTCCTACTCCAAGCAGTAGACTACACAATACTCCCTTCTAGACAACAAAAAAACTCCAATTCACCTTCTGAGAGGAAGAGAAAAGCCTTTGGGAGGGGAAGACACCCATTCCCCTTCCCACAAAGCACTCTACACACACACAGTAATGGGCAGGAGGAGAGAGACATTACACCAGCCAACAGAGTCTGAACCGCTGTACTGGAGAAGCATTTCCTTTGGGATCACAGACCCAGTTAACTCAGGCGACGCCTTCCTCTAGCTGGCTTTAGAGGTGGCAACTGCCTGGTGGATTCTCCCAAGGAAGCCCCCTTCAGAAGCAGGTCTGTGTTGTACCTGGTCCCTGAACTGATGGGGTAACCAGCCATCAGGCAGAGAGTGAATGGCATCTGTGTGTCCTGGAGTCTCAAACTTACAAATGCGAAGCCAAGTCCGTTCCCCTCCTTTGCCCCTCCAGGGAGTTCGGTGTTCGGGCTGTTCCCGAAGAAACCCCTCAGAGAGCAGGGCCTCTCCTGGACTCCCCAGCCCATCCAAGGGGGACGGCCCATGTTACACCAAATACCATCAGGGGTCTAACTCCACCACACTGAAGCCAGGAACTAGTGCTAAACCCCAACCCCACAAAGCCTTTCATTCACGAGCACGAAAGGCCTCCAGCAATGAGAAATGGGTGATCGTGCCGACAGGTACTACACATGCCCAACAAAACGAGAGATGGGGCAAACTGCGCATTCAGTGACAGTACATCTGCGGGTACCCGAGTGTGATTTTGTCATCTGCTTGTGTAACACACGCATGCCTTAAACACATGTGGATTGTACATGCATTCTCACGCATCTGCACATGGCATCTGGGAGCAGAGTCACGGGGCCCGACAGGCATGTGGGCAGCAGGGATCCAGGCCCTGCCTCTGGCATGACCGTCTGCCTCTCTCTCTGCTCCAGCTGGGCCTGGAGGGAGTGGTGTCACCCTCTGCATGCAGTCTCAGCGGGAGGAGAGCAAGCAGAGCCTCTCGCTTCAAGAGCCTCCAGGCCAAAAAACCCTCCACAGGACTGCGCGGCCGGGGATTCCATTGCATTGACACAATGGGAATCTCTCCCCACAAAGCCACTCGGTCTGCCAGAGGCGGCTGTGGATTCGGAATTCGTCCTGGCAGCAAAGCATTCATGTGCTTTCTGACAGATAGATTTTAAGGCCTGAAAGGAACGCTGTGATCATCAGTTCCGAGCTGCTGCATAACACAGGCCAGAGAATGCCACCCAGTCACTCCAGCGAATCGTCATCTTCACTGCACAGATGGGGACCTGAGGCCCAAGAGATGTTGGGTGGGTTGCCTAGGGGCAGATCTTTCAGTGGGTCTGCTGGGCTCCTAACTCACTGGGGCACTTTTGAAAATTCCACCCAAAGTGACTTGCCCAAGGTCCCACAAGGAGTCTGTGGCAGATCTGGGAACTGAACCCCGATCTCCTGAGTCCTGCCCAGGGCCTTCACCCCAGAACCACCCTTCATCTCATTACCCCAACCCTGCCCAGCTCCCCCAGCCACCCACCCACAAAGAAATCACTGCCTCCACCCCAGTGTGGTGGAAACACCGGAGCTGAAAACCCAGCATCCACCCATAAAGAGACTCACTCTTCTACTCTTACTTAGGATGGGTTGCTTTGCCTCTATCCCTGCCCTCAAGCAAAAAGCCTTCTGCTGACAGTTACCCCCGAGAGCTCAGGCCTGGATCATGAAGGCAGAACGGGGTCAGGGCACCAAGTGTTGGGGGAAGGCCAGCCTAACCCCTCCTGCCTTGCCCCCTTCTCACTGGCCTGTCCCCACCAGGAGAAGGGAGACGCGAGCCCTGCTGCATCCACCAGGCAGTTACCAGATAGGACAGCAGGGACCTTTCCCCTGGGGCGTGCACTCTCCTGACGCGCAGGATGAGGCTGCTGTGGGATGCGCTGTCCCCTGGGCCGTGCTTCCCTTGGCAGGTCTGGAGGGGCCGGGTGGGAGGGAAGGGTCCCAGGCCAGCCCACGCTGTATAGAATTGGGTGCTGATGAAAAATGAAACCACACTTTGTATGCATGGCTGCAGGGCCTCATTTGATTGGGCTCCTGCCCTCTCTCTCCAGACCCTTTCCTGCTATTGACTTTGCGTTGTTTATTTACTTAGGGACCCACACAAGCAGGGAGCAGGAGAGAGGAAGGGTGTTAGGGGAAGCGGTGCACTGGCTGAGACCAGCCTCAACTGCTTCCAAAGCCTACTTGCCCCATCAGCACCGTCCCCTCTCCAAGGTGGGGACAAGCAATGGATTGAGGAGGGACGTGGGTACGGGCAGGGGAGACTTCAGAGATGGAAACATCCAGGAAGCCTCAGCAAGGGAAGCGACTTCCCCCCTCCCCCTTCCCCTCCCCGCGTTCCCCACCCAGGCTGTGCAGCCTGGTCCCAGAGCCCCTTTCCTCCCAGCTGGCCGCATCTGCTCTTCACATACACACACGCTTGGCAGACCATGAAAGCAGGACAGTCCTTCTCCAGAGCAGGGACTCGGCTTTGGCTCGGGATGTCACGGGGACCCTCAAAGCAGGGAGTGCAGGAAGCTACCCAACCAAACATTAACTCATGAGATTCCAACTTACAAAGCCTTTTGCTAAACACATTCACATTTCAATCTCCTGTGCAGGGGGAGTGGGAAAGGACCAGGCCTCTCTGCTCAGAAGGGACAAGGGAATGAAAATATTAAGGCTTTGGAGTGTGCAGACAAAGCTGCATCACAGGGGAGGCACCACAGCTCCAGCTGCCCAGGTGCTGGACACCTGAAAAGCCAAGCCACCCTCTATCATGAGAGGCAGCTTGGTCCCGTGGGCAGGGGACTGGGCTGGGAGTCTCTGTCCCCAACTCAGCCACTCATCTACTGTGTGACTGTGAGCAAGGCATGGCCCCTCCATGCCTCAGTTTCCCCTCCCACCTTGTGTTGGTCTTGTCCATTCAGAATGTAAACTCTTCAGGGCAGGAACTGTGTGTCTGTTCAGCGCCCAGCATAAGGGGCCCAGATCTCAGCGGGGCCTCTTGGCACTAATACAATGTGAGTAATACCTAACACCACCATAAGCATGACAAAATTTAGCATTTAACACAGTAGGCGGGTGGGATGGCTTCTCATTCCCCGCTCTCCCCACCTCACCCTGGGAACACACTGCAGCCACACTACACACTTTAATTGGCTAATTGAGCGAGGGCTGGAAAAGTCTCTTTGGACAATGCGGGGATTAGGAATTAAAGCATTGAGTCAAATGGAAATAACTGGCAGCAGCCCAGTGGCAGGCGGGCTCAGGGGGGCTCAGGGCACTGGGCAGACAACACTGTCCATGGACAGTCACACCCAGGAGCACTTGTCACAGATGTAGCGGCTGTCGGGGATTCTTCCGAGCCCAGAGAGCTGCGGCTTTTGTACAACACTTGACGCCCCCTAATGTGGAGCGTGTTTGGGGTTGTGTCAAAAACCTGTCGCGCAGAGTCTCCAAGGGGTTCCAGTGGTTTGAAGTTAATAGGACTTAATTGCTGGGTGCCAAGTCCTGCTGCAGCACCGTCGAGTCACTGCTGAGCGTCAACACAGGGGATTTTTTTAAATCACGAAAGAGGAGCCAAAAGCAAAGAGGCCAGGTTGTTTTCTCAAGCCCGCTGGAATCCACTTGGATAAACAACGGCTCCAGAAACAGAGCGGCTAAAACAACAAACTTCCTATGGACTCCACCAAAAAAGGAGGTGGCGAGATGCTAGCCCCCCTCGGTCAGAGCGCGGTCGGCAGGATGGAGACGTGCAGCAGAAAGGCAAATACCATCAGATGGGAGCGCAGTAATAGAGGGGGAGGATTTATGCTTTGCTTTCTAAGTGCATTAATTTAAAGCACATGGCTCGAGAGCTGATGCGTTATGGGCCACTCCCGGGGGGGAGGGGAGAACTCATCGGTTTGCACTGGATGGTCTAAACGCGGGTTTCATGTGGGAGAAAGGTGCTAGGTTACAAGCCTCAGGAAGCAGCAGTGGTATCCCCCAGCACACTGACTCCTCTGGGCCTACCCCCAACCGGGACGGATGATCTCTGCTGGTGGGCCAAAGGAGAGCCCTGTCTCCAGGGCACATTCCTTTCTGAGCCTCTCTCTGCAGAAACGGGTGGACGCTGCCAACTGCAGGTTGGCCATTATGATCTGAAATGGGGGGGATCAGAAGCCACAGGTCACTAGGGTTTAGACTTCAACTAGTGACCCAACGCCAAAACACCTCCGCACCCCACTCTGGGTCCCCTGGTGCCACTACAGCTAAGGGCTAAAATCCCATTGGCCTCATCGTGAACAGGGGCAGACAAATAAATCCAGGCTGCCGCCCAGCCAGGGCATGACCAAGTGGCACCCCCTGACCCCACCTCCCAGCCAGCTTCTCCCTTTGTTTTCACAGGCTCAGGGGCTCTTCCCCTCGCTGCGACATGCCCAGGGCGTTGTCTTGAGGCTCACGTCAAAGCAGGCTATTTTGGAGGCCTGAAAATTATTGTTCCAACACTTGCTTTTGTTAGAACAGGAAAAATAAAATCCCAGAGAGAGTGTGAAATGGCCAGTACAGCACAGGCAGTAAGACCTCCCCTGACACATCAGATACCTGGGGGGGGGGGGAGGGAGGGAGGGCTCCCTGCGCCAGCAGAGAATTGGCACGCTGCTGTGAGGTTTCCAGTTTTGCCAAAACAATCAGGAGATTGGCTGAAAAAGCAGATTTTTTTAAAACAATACAGATTGGGGGTTTATTTGCCTTCAGGATTCACCTTTTCCTGCTTTTTGCCACAACCAAGAAAGCCAGAAAGTTACGTGTGGGGGAGGGGGGAGAAAAAGAGAGAGAGAAAGAAAATAAAGTTGAGATTCTCATGTAATCACCTGACTCCAGGAGATGGGGCTTTAAGAAAAGCAATCAAATATCTCAAAACTCGCGATCAAACAAGGACAGCGGGCAGCGCTGGGTATCCAACCATACGCAGAGCCCCGGCAGAGGTCATCCCACTTGGAGGCTCCATACTCAAGTCTGTCACTTTATGAACCATGCCAGGGAGCAGGGTATCCTGAGTCAGGACTCCAGGGTTCTTCTGCAACACACTTGCTGCATGCTCTTGGGGAGATCACCTTATCGCCAGTGCTCAGTCCCCTTGCTCACAGTAAAGCCCTTGGACAGACTGAGATGAAAGGGGATGCTAAGGGCACAGTATTAGGTGTTGCAGCCCTCTATGCTCTGACAACGCCCGTCTGCCCTCCTAGACCCTGCCTGCATTACAAACAGAGCCATGGCTGAACACGGTCTTGTTCTCGCCTGTGTGGAAAACACAACCTCCGAGACACTCGTTGCCGCCCAGCCAGTAACCAGCAGCTAAGAGGGGCCGAGGTGTTTCCCCGCCCCTGCAGCACTTGCCTACAACTTGTGCCTCCCGTTAAGGGAAAGGTGATCCAGATGTGCCCAATTCGGGGGAGGAAGGCGAACAGGTTTACACCAGGCTCAGGCCTGGACGGCTGCTCGCTCCTCAGACAAAAGCAGTAACGTGTGGCACTGGGGCAGCTCCTAAAGCAAGAGGGTGGGGAAGGGGGAACCTAGACGGTCTCATCCACAGACCCTATAAAAACAGGATCAGTGGCCGTGTCATTCATGCTCCCAGAAGGAGGAAGAGTTGAAATGAAGGTGAGGAACAAGAACAAAACAAAGGAGAAGAGTAGGGGAGCAGGGGTGCAAATGGCCTGGAGCCTTCACCATGCCGACGGCTCTAAGGCCCCATGGCCCCCCTGAGCCGTCCCTCTCACACGCTGCTTTGCAGAGCACTCCCTGCAGAAAGCTCTGTGCTGACACATGCCGACAGCTGGATCCAGCATGCAACCCTCGGCAAGCTCCCCAGGGCTGGAGAAGGACAAGGGGATGCTAATTCTTATTGCACAACAGGTTCTGTGCTTGGAGCACGGGCCGCGTTCTCTGTCTTGCCTCCCACCCGGCCCCTATGGCCCATGCCGTGCTGCTCTCAGATTCCCTTCCCGGCTCCATTGCTGGCAAAGGATTGGGACCAGCCAGCAGCCAGCCAGCCACCCCACCTGCCGCTGATTCTAAGACAACAGTCCTCAGTTTTGAGCACCGGGTTAAGAACGGAGTGAAAAAACACTCACGTCTGCCTGCATCAGGCCTCTGATGGCCTCCAGCACTCCTCGCGGGCACACCTTCCTGTTTAACTGCCCCCCTTCCACCCCCCGTTTCAAAAAGCAAACCGCCTCCTGGTTCAGAGAGGAATAAAACCGTGTGCAGGAAAGTCCCATGTGTGCGTAGGACTGAGGGATGCTTGCAGAGACATGTGGAGAGGGTGTAGATCTCTCTAGGAACAGACGGCGGCTAAGTGCTGGCTGAGCAGTTTGGCCTGGCTCGCGCTCCACCCCATCACTGACCTGTCCTGGGCGCCTGAGGTTTTCCAGGCCTGGCTGGCAGCAACAGGTGTCCTGAGCGACCTACGGAGCCCCCCTGCTTGGCCTTAACATCACTTTAATTTACTCCCTTTGCCACGCAAACCTGGAGCACAAAGCCTCAGCTGCCAGCTCACATTTCAGGAGCTCGGACGGAGCCACAGCAGGTCTTGGGAGAGGGGAGGAGAGCACCACAGCAAAGCCAGCTGCCCTCTGCAGCTGTCCCCGGAAGCTCCTAACAGGACGAGACCGAGGCAGGGCCCAGGGCTCAAGCTGCTCATTTCAGGGTGGCTTAGGAACGGCCCTGGTGCAGCCGTTGCCAGAGGGATGAGGTCGTTTCTAAATTATGTGGGACACAGCAGTAAAATAAGGAACAGCCAATATTTTCAGCCAAAGTGGATCAAAGTAGAACTCACGGTGATGGGCAAGAAATCCACTAGCTACACGAGCCCCGAACTCAAGAGGTGCTAGAGGACTATCGGGGTGCCGCTCAATCTCTTATAGCAGGCTGCAGCAAGGCGTGTTATCGACCACATGCTCCCCAGCACATCACCTTATGACCAAATGCCCCATGAAATGAACTTGCCACTGCTTCCCCTTGGGAGGCTGATCCCCAGCTTGACACATCAACCCTTCCTCCCATCGCTACCAAGCTCCTGCATCCGAGGTGCTCTTGCCCTAACCAGCCTGCATCATGCTTCGGGGCAAGTCACGCACAGGGACTGACAGCAAATGCAACATGACCCGTGCAGGGCGTAGCTCCATGAGAGAGGGAAGCAGCAGAGGCATTCACTCAGTTGGATGGACAATGAACAAATGGGCACAAGACGCTGCTGGAACGGGGCAGCCAGCTCCCCTTTTCAATCCAACCCAGGGATTATGCACTACATTACAGCTAAAGGGATTTCACTGGCGGATACAGAACAAATGATTCAGCCCTTTCCAGCAGCTGCCCCAGCACAAGTGCAGTGCCTGTGCACCCACCTCTCCTTTAGGGGAGCAGGAATCCCCTTGCCATGCTCTGCAGCAGCCCTGTGCATTGCTGCAACAAGACCCAAGGTGGAAGAGCGGGTCGGAGCCCGATGGCTGAGCCTGCTCTAAGCTGAACCACTAGGAACCGCACTGGCTGCTGCCGGGAACCTAAGATGTAAACAAGCAAAGGCTCTTGGAGAGTCACCTTGGGAATATCAATATAATCCTCCGGGGTTCTCCCTGCACTGAAGGAAACAAGCGTCATTAGCTGCTAGTCCTCTCCCACTTCCCCAGAGCCATGTGTGAACGCCAGCTGGCGCTGCGCTGCACTGGAGGAGAAATGCCTTCACATCAGCACCCAGGAGAGCCTACTACTGGCAAGAAGAGGAGCTCCCCTGGACCCCGCCACAACTGGCTGAGCTGGACGTAGAGGTTCTCTCGCTCCAGGCCTCACGCTGGCCCTTTGCCCGGGGCGAGCAGCATGCCGGGCGACTGGCCTTCCAGCAGAGAGAGACCAGGCAGGCTCTCCTCCCCGCTTGGACCACACCCCAAGGGGCAGCTGATGATTTGGTGGCCCAGCCTCCTCCCAGAGTCCATGTCACAGAAGCCAAATACCTGGCACCTTGGCTCCCGAGAGCTGGAATGAGTCCATCAGCCGAGAGTCTCTGGGGGAGGTGGCCAGGTTGATGTACGGTGCAGACAGAGACAAGGGTTGTCCTACCCCCTCTAACACACTCACTGAGGCCTGGGTAGTGGTTTGGTTTCGGACACCGCTCATTTTCAGCCCCTGTTCAGGTGCCAGCACCCACTGATGGGCCCAGCACCAGCAAAAGCCCCTGTGGCTCAACCTGGCCCTTTCTGGTCAACAGCACGATCGAGTGTGGCCCACCAGCGGTCCCCCAGGCCCGGACTGAGGCAGTGTCACACCGTGAGGGCACAGCTCAAAGGGGCTAGGAAGGGCAGAGGATACCCCGGCCCATATCCATTCAGAGCACCACTGCGTGCTGCAAAGCAGGATGCACCCTCTGCATGCCAGGCCCTCCACCTGCAGCAGTGAGGAGCTGGGCTGCAAACCGACTCAGCCCGGCAGCTTCTACAGAACACGGGCATTACTCAGCCCTCTCAGGGAATCCCCACAGCCTGCTCTGCCGGAGCCAGAGCGCACCAGGACTCCGGTGCGCCGGGGGGCAAACACAAGGCTGGGAGGCTACAGGCTCTACCTGCCTTGGAATGCTCTGCAGACGCTCGCTCCCGCCAGCCCGTCATGCTCACACCAGGGATGATCAGGAACACATGGGGAAGAAGCAGCTGCTCTGGGACGAAAGTCAACATCCTCCCAATGCTGGGGTGGGAGGGGAGCTTCCCACTGGGCACCCACACAGGCATCCTTCACTCGTGGGGTCTATTCCCAGCTCGGCCACTGACCAGCTGTGGGTCCATGGGTGAGTCACTTCCCCTCCCCATCTGCAGAACAGGAACAGCAGCACTGACCTACCTTTGTGAAGCTCTGAGATCTATCTTTCATACTTATCTGATGCACTATCCTCACAACACCCCTGTGAGGTAGGGCAGTGCTGTTTTCCCCATTCTACAGAAGGGAAACGCAGGCACACAGAGGCTAACTGATTTCCCCAAGATCACACAAGGAACTTGTAAGAACATAAGAACGACCATATTGGGTAAGACCAATAGTCCAGCTAGCCCAGTATCCTGTCTTCTGACAGTGGCTAGTGCCAGACGCTTCAGAGAGAATGACCAGAACAGGCAATTATCGATCCATCCCCTATCGTCCAATCCCAACTCTAGCAGTCAGAGGCTAGGGACCACCCAGAGCATGGGGTTGCATCCCTAGCGATTGATGTACCTATCCTCCATGAATTTATCCAATTCTTTTTTGAACCCAGTTATACTTTTGGCCTTCACAACATCCCTTGGCAATGAGTTCCACAGATGGACGGTGCTTTGGGTGAAGAAGTACTACCTTTTGTTTCTTTTAAATCTGCTGCCTATTGAAATCATCAGGTGACTCATCATTCTTGTGTTATGTGGAGGGGTAAATAACACTTCACTGTTCACTTTCTCCTCACCTTTTGTGATTTTACAGACCTCTATCATGTCCCCTGTTAGTAGTCTCTTTTCTAACATAAACAGTCCCAGTCCTTTTAATCTCTCCTCATATGGAAGCCGTTCCACACCCCTAATAATTTTTTGTTGCGCTTCTCTGTGCTTCTTGCAATTCTCATATCTTTTTTTTGAGACAGGGTGACGAGAACTGCATGCAGTATTCAAGGTGTGGGTCTATCCTAGATTTTGGTATTATGATATTTTCAGTCTTATTATCTATCCCTTTCCTAGTGGTTTTTAACGTAAATTTAGCTTTTTTAACTGCTGCTGCACACTGAATGGATGTTTTCAGAGAACTATCTGGGTTGACTCCAAAATCTCTTATGAGTGGTAACAGCTACTTTAGACCCCAACATTTTGTATGTATAGTCGGGATTATGTTTGCCAATGTGCATTCCTTTGCACTTATCAATACTGAATTTCATCTGCCATTTTGTTGCCCAGTCACGCAGTTTTGTGAGATCTCTTTGTAACTCTTCACAGTCTGCTGTGGACTTAACTATCTTCAGTAATTTTGTATTGTCTGCAAACTTTGCCACCTCGGTGTTCACCCCTTTTTCCAGATCACTTATGAATATGTTAAACAGCACAAGTCCCAGTACAGATCCCTGGGGGACCCACTATTTATCTCTCTCTACTATGAAAACTGATCATTATTCCTACCCTTTGTTCCCTGTCTTTTAACCATTTCCTGATCCATTAGAGATCCTTCCCTTTTATCGTATCACTGCTTACTTTGCTTAAGAGCCTTTGGTAAGGATCTTGTCAAAGGCTTTCCACTATGCACACTCGATCACCCTTGGCCACATGTTATTTGACCCACTCAAAGAAGTCTAATAGATTGGTGAGGCATGGTTTCCCTTTATAAGAGGCACGTTGACTCTTCCCCAAAATACTGTGTACATCTATGCATCTGATAAGTCTGTTATTTACTATAGTATCAACCAATTTCCCAGTACTGAAACAGCCTGTAATTGCCAGGATCGCCCCTGGAATATGTTTAAAAATTGTCATTACATTAGCTATCTGCCAGTCATCTGGTACAGAGGTGGCTCAGCTATTGGACGGATCCTGTGTGTCACTTAGGATTAAATCAAGAATTCTCTCTCCCCTTATGGGTTCCAGGACTAGCTGCTCCAAGAAGCAGTCATTAATGGTGTCTAAAAATTTTATCTCTGCATCCTGTCCTCAAGTGACATGTTCCCAGTCAACATAGGGATAGCTGAAATCCCCCGTTATTGTTGAGTTTTTGTAGCCTCTCTGATCTCCCTGAGCATTTCACAATCACAGTTTCCCTCCTGGTCAGGTGACCAACAGTATATTCTTACGGCTACACTCTTATTGTTCAGGCATGGAATTTCTGTCTGTAGAGATTTGATGGTACTGTGTGAGTCATTTAAGATTTTTATTGTATTTGACTCTATGCTTTTTTTCCCATATAGTGTGACTTACTCTGTCATTCCCATATATTTTGTACCCTGGTATTACCATGTCCCATTGATATTCGTCATTACACCAAGTGTCTGCAATGCCTATTATAGCTATATCCTCATTTAATACCAGGCACTCAAGGTCACCCATGTTAGTATTTAGACTTCTAGCATTTGTACACAAGCACTTATGACATTTGTCAATATTTAGTTGTTTGCCTTCATGTGATGTAATTGAATAGAACTCTTTTTAATCTGTTTCTCTTTAGTTCCTATCTGTACTTTATCAACGTCCATCCTTCCCTCTTTACTAGTATACAAAGTATCCCTTTAATAAATCCTTCCCTAAGAGATGTCTCTGTCTGAACCCCTTGCTCCTCTGCACCTCTCGGCTTTCCCCCAGCCCTCAGCAGTGGAGGAGGGACCTGAACCCATGTCTCCCAACTGCTAGGCTAACATCCTAAGCACTGGACCATCCTTCTTCAGATCCTCTAGTGACAGAGCACTGTACGGTCTGTAATCATACTATGGGTCTGTCTGTGTCTCAGCGTGTCTTGGAGAGCTCAGTCTCTGGTTCATTGACTCCCCACCGCCGCTGGCAAGCCTGCCAACCAGAGGGCCAATTAGTGCCAGCTGTGGTGGCATTTTCGCTCGTCCTCTGGGGGACGGGCTGAGACCCACCAAAGTGGTTTCACATAGGCACAAAGGAGCCATGAGGCGGGAACAGCTTGCAGTCACTACCAACTTGGGCCAGACTCAAACCAGAAAAACTAGGCAGGGAAATGACTCTCTGGGCACTGCTGTGCAGAGGAACTCTGTGCGGCACCAGCCCAGCCCAGCATGAGCCTAACAGCTTGCACTCAAACCCACTGGCAGAGCGGTTACGTGTGCCAGAGATCAGAGCTACTCAGCAACCCCATCTCGAGCAGGTCTCTGCTATACAGGGGACGGACGTGATGACTGAGAGAAGACCCACTGAGGTTCATCTCAGAGAGGGGTCACGATAGTTGCTGGCCAAGACATTTCCTAACAAAATGGAAGCTTGTTCAAATACACATATAGTACCCCTCCTCCAAAGACCAGCCTTCCTCACCCCCACCTCAAAGGGTTCTAACAACTTTGGTCTGCTCCACAGACGTGTCCTCTTTACACCTTGGGCAGGCACTGGAGGCCGAGGAGGAAGCTGGCAGAATGAGCCCTCACGTCCACATGTGCTCTACCGTGCAATCTTCTTAGTTCCAGTTCCCTAGCCTTGCCATGATTAAATCAGCGTGCGAGCCGCCAGAGTCTCTTTGCCTTTGGGAGACGATTTTTTCAAAGAGAAGAAGGGGAGAGAAGGGGGAAAAAAGCTGCCACAACTGCAGCCCAATAAATAACAAATAGGAGGCTGAAAAGGGTTTCAGAAAGAAACCATCTGCGAGGCCCAGGATAAACAGGACTCAGCGAGGGCAGCTCAAGTAGAACTGGAAATTGGTCATAAGTCGAAACCCTATATTCCCCCAGACAATATGCAATTTTGGTGCAATCAAGCTGTGCGCAGAAATGAGGCCTGCTCTAGAATTCCACATCTGGAAGAGGTTTGGACTCCTGCGTGTGTAACAGCAGGGTTGGCTGTGGCCTAACACGGCTATCTGTGTCTTGTTAAGAATACAGTACTTTTTCCATTAGGCTATTAGCACAGAGGTCATTCCAAGGGGGTGGGAATTAAAACCTTATTAATACAGGTCTGAAAGGGCCCCGTCACCTCGCAGCGCCTTTGGACGAACATCAGAAGTGGCACGAGAGGCAGAACTGCATTCTCTCTTCACCCACATCCCCCAGATGGGGCGATGTGCGGCCAGACTGAGCGGAACCCCATGTATAGTGTGCTGGACTTTATAACAGAGCAGCGGCATTCACACCATAAACTATGGCTGCAAAAGAGGTACCATTAGAAGTCCAGTTTTTGATACACAAATATCAATAAAGTCTGGTTGCTCCTGGATGATCTCACTCACAAAACCCTCAAAGAGCCTTCTCATGCATCTCCACTACCACGTACCAGAAAGGGCAGGGAGGAGAGAGAGAAATTCTGCTTCACTGGGCTCACCTGCTTGGAATCTAATGCACAGGAGTCAAATTGTGAAACCAAATTTTTATTTCCAAAGTTATCAACATTTGCAATAGTAACGTGGGCATGGACCATCATGAGCAGACAAGCGGTTTCCCTAGAGAAGTTCTGGGAAACCCACAACTTGGGCCATTTCAAATAAGTGATCCATGCAGGAAGAATGCATTTTAGGGAACCCTCCAGCCCTGTCTCTAAGGAAAGGAAAACAGTCTGGCGAGCCTAGAGTGTTTCTTCCATTACTAATCCACAGGGTTGCAGCTTGGATAATGGCTTTTTGTGCCAACCAGAGTAGCTGTAAAAGCCCCAATACACGCCACAGACCAGCTCGTATGGCACACACAAACACCTATGTGTGCACCAATACATGCATGTATGCAAGGGCAGGTGAGAGACATACATAAACAAGTGCTAACTGGCAACTTTTGTTCATACTGCACTAGGATATTAGTGGCCTAATACCCTTTCCCCCTTTGTACACTTCCCCCAGCATGTGAGCGTGCCTGACCTTGGGTCGTGGGTGCTAGAGAAGAACATTAGCAGAGGCAGGTTTCTAATGGCTGCACGCTGAAGAAATTGCTTTTTTTTTTTTGCAATAACAAAGCACAAAAGCTCTAACCAGAGCCAACAACATCCCATACCTGCAGCTGTTCCATTTCCTTAGAAATTGACTCCAGGTGACGGAGTTGCTTTGGCAAGAGGACGGAGCCAAGCCACGCAGAATGTCGTGCTAAGACAGCTGTGGCTATTTAAGATTTGACCCTGAGAGATACAGAGCAACTTCGACTTCCACAGCCTTCAATGGGACTGGAGGGTGCTGGGCACCTTGCAGGATCAAGCCCTTAGCCATGCTGCTCCCCTGGAGTTGCAATGGTCTGCATGGAGCCTCCCGGGCACAACGTGAGGACTTCAATCAAATGGCAGAGCAGACAATCCCCAGCACTCAGCATCCCCGGTTCTCGGCACATCAGGCCTCTTCCTTTGCCAGAGACACTCCATCACATGGAGTTAATTTCTGTAGTTAAACATCTGCTGGCATTTCACTGGTTTTGCTTCTATCGATCTGCGTAGCACCGATCCCATGGGGGAGCTGGATGGAGAGAAAATGAGCTGTACTTTCTCTAAACAGAAGGCTTTCCATGAGCATCAGCCATGCATTATAGACACGGCAGGAAAACACAAAACGTGGATTCTGATCCTCTCATCCACATCACTCATGCCACTATGGAAAGAGGCTGCCTAGGCTGGGGTTTAATCCATGGAGGTCAACCCTCCAACACCTGATGGAAGGCTTTAGAGGTGGCTCTGCCTCTGTGCCTGGTTCTCTCTAACCCTGGTTTCCATTACTGGACACATTCACATGGAACCAGGATCTTGAATGCACTGGCTCTTATCCACCACTGCTGCTTATTTCCTCCATGCCTTCCCTCTGGCTCCGGTGGGGAGAACTGTGATACCAGCGAGGAGTCTCACTTTAAGGGTGAATAAGGAGCCGTGACTGCTGAGACTCTGAAGCCACAAAGATCTTGGCTCCGTCAAACACCCCTAGCGGTTTAAAAGAAAAAAAAGAGAGAGAGAAACTCAAAACATAAACCATCGGGGCCTCTTACAACATCGCAGGCCATGTTCTGGCTGCGGGTCATGCACAGGCATGGGTGCTCCCCACTCTGGCTGCAGCTCAAACATGCTGGTCTCCCCCAACTTCCGCAGGCAGGCAGAACAGCAGAGGAGCGATGCACGGTGGGGCAGGGAGCGTGCTCCATGTGTTTTAGCACGTACCACCCTGGCCAGGGCCCATACACCCCTGTGCCATACCGGTTACATCACTTTCTGGCAGGAATAACTTGCTTGGGCACAGAAGCTAGACAGAATTAGGGCTGGTCGTTCAGGCCTAACGTGTCCCTGTATTCTGGCCAGACCTGAAGACGACCAGAATTAGGGCCCTACTTTTAAGTGCCAAGTGTTATTGTTATTGTTCTAAACAAAATGTACCCAAACTTTCCCACCAAGAATCAGCTGCTCTACAACTTTATCTAAAGAGTCTCTCCTGCAGAGTTACTCAGGAGCTTTGCCCATAGATCTTCCCCTGTCAGATCCTTCAGAATGGGTTTGAAGTGCAACTATTTTTTCAGCAGTACCACTCATTGAGAAATAGACATTAGTCACGTTGCTTAATGCAGGACTGGAAGGCGTTCAGATACGACCGTGATGAGAGCAGCGTGAGTACCTACAGAGAACGGAACGGATGCCCTGTGACTCTCAAGGGCCAACTGCTGCTTTCCTACTTTAAATCCAACGGAAGACCAAGCCACTATGCCCTCATAATCTAAACGGGCCGCTCATCAACTAGAAGCCTCTGGTTTTGATTTTTCCATCTGGAAAAGGTTTAGAATAAATCACGTTTAGTGTTGGACACTAAAGTCTGGGGTCACTGAATATTTGTAGCTTTCTGCCTGTGTTTGTCAGTTTCATGTCAGATTTGAGTGGTGCCCCTTAATGTTCATTGTATGGTCAATCAGGCTTTGCTACTTTGCATTGCGTGCTGTCTCTGTATGACCCTATCAGCAAATGAGCTTCTCCCTCAGAGAGCCAAATTACTGAAAATTAAGTAATACCTAGCAATGTTAAATCAGTGAAAGACAGACTTCAAAATGCCCTTTCTGCTTTCACCGTCCCCGCCACTCAGTGCGGTTTGGTTCTTTCCTCCTATACAGCATTTCAGCAGCAGCTAATAAAGTCCTTTAGCCACACATCCAAGTCCCAGTTCAGCAAAGCAGCAAAGCATGTGCTTGTGTGTTTTGTTGAATAAGGCTGGACTACTGAATCAGGGCCCCAGTGCACATTTGGAAAAGGCAGGGATGTAAATTGAAAAAATATAAAAATAAAAAGCAGTTTTCTCTGGGAAGTGAGAAAAGTGATCAGATGTCTTAACAGAATTTCTGAGTTATGTGTGGTGGTAATTAAAGGAGAGAGTGGATTACATACGGCAGATATCACTGTTAATTATGAAAATCACTGGTTTTATTTTGTTTTGGGACTATTTACAGTAGTATTATTGTAGTTACATCTTTAGTGTTGTCTTTGTGGGAAGATTTTCACATTGCCAAAATAGGTTATTCTATGTGTACACACACACGCAGGCGCACCCACTGGCCAAGATTTCCAAAAAGGACTAGAGAATCTGGATGCTTCATTTTTCAGGGACCCAGCTTGAGATCTCTGAAAGGGACCTGGTTTTCAGAAAGCCCCGAACACCCACACTCTGAGAATCAGACCCTTTTAAAGCGATACAAGCTGGGCACATGAAATCACTACTTGCTTTTGAAAATCTTAGCCAATATGTCAAGTATGCTAGAGCACAGGCTAAAACATGGCTGGGGAGATAAAATGAACTTTATGAACAGAACCCCAAAAGTGTCAGGTGCCAGAGTGCAGTAGGCTTGCTTGCTAGAGTAACCCCACCCTTTCTGAACTTGAATGATCCGCACAGCCACTGCATGCACATGTCATGGCTTTAAAAACAAAATCCCTTATTTTGTAATTTAAAAACAAACTAATAAGCACACCACCACTACATACCAACAGCCTTAACAAAAATAGATGCAAGACTAAATCCAAACCAGAGTTAAACACAGAACAGGAACATTGCTTGGCTTTTTAAAAATGGCTCCACTGCCTATATGCTGGAACTCAGAAAACATGCCCCCGTCCTACAAACACTTATGCAAGTGCTTGACTTTATGCACTGTAAATAGTCCCGTTGACTTCAATAGGACAATTCACAAAGCACACACCTGCAGGTGCAGGGACTCAATGCATATGCTTAACATCACACCCTGCGAGCAGTCCCGGTGAACCCTGCTTACTGCCTGTATGGCTAAGCAAGTGAAAAAGCCTTGGCAGGATCGGGCTCTAGATGAGCATAAAGTACTATTAACATTGCCTCAAATGACAAAGTGGGGTTCCGAGGACTTTTAAGACAAGTTTCAACTGTGAGACCTCTTCTGTGCATACAAACCACTGAAAATCAAGTGTTACAATGAAAAGACAGATGGAACTTTTAAAACATTCCCTACTTTACATTACCAGATCAAACTGAGGGGAGGGGAGCTATTTTAAGAAACCTGTGCTTTATTATTTCCAGTGGAAACAGTTGTTTTCAAACAAAAGCTCTCTGTGTAAAGCCCCAGATGTTGCCAAAGGAAAAGGTGGAAATGAAACTGACTATAAACCAAAGTGAAACTGATTTCACTGATTTTCAGGCCAGGCCTGCACTAGGAACTTTTGCCAATACAGACCAGTAGGAAACGGGACCCATCCTGATTCAAGGCCCACTGAAATCAATGGACCTCTTTCTACTACCTTCAGTGGACTCTGGATTAGGCCCACAAAGAGATTTTTTTTTTTTTAAAACAGTCGTGCCCATGCCTATCTAGTCACTTCCATTCTTCCAGTCTTCTTAAAGACTCTGTCTGACCTGATACGACCAGGGCTGAGAATGGACAGACCTTATTCTGGTGAGTGGTGCTAACGAAGTCAGTGGAACTACTGGCTTGAGCCCAGGCTGCGAGACTGGGCCCAACGAGCGCACCAAGAGTGGCACACTTGGAAGTCGACAAGACCAAGACACAGTTGCAGTCTGAGTTGCTTCCCGTGGGTTTTCTGTCCTCCCTGCCTGGTGCCTTCTTCCATGTCACAGATGTTCTAGGAACGGCCCCCCATGCCCCGGCTGTGCTTATGCAAATTTCACACTGGTGCATGCTCCGCCATTGGGCGCACTCAGACCCCATGGTGGCTAGAACGCTGACAGCACCAGCTCCCATCCTCACCCCCTGGGTACAGCTGTGATGATGGGAGATCCTAGGAAATCACGTCTACTGACGTACAGACAAGGTCTCTGTGTGCAAGGCTCCCACACACAGCCTCCTCGATTCACCTCACCTCCAGCGCAAGTGGGCCCTAGTCCCGCAACCGAAGTCATCATCATCCCAATCACATGCCTGAACTCTCAGCCCCCTTTCTCCCCCGCTCCCCGAAGGCAGGGGCCTGGCCCGGTCATTATGTGGTTTGGAAGCGGCGCCTGCTTATAGCCCTCAACAAACAACACTTCCCACCGTCCCCTCTGGCCAGGGAGCGCTGGACCCTGGATTCCAACAGCCCAGCAGAGTTTACACACAGGAAAAGCGTCTGGCCTAAGGGAAGCAAAGTGACTGGTGGAAAAAAGGGAGATGTATGTGAGAGTGTTGGGGGGGGGGCAAGCGGAGGGGCTCGCAGAAGGAGAACTTTGGGGGTGTTGGGAGCAGTCACTGGGAGGCACTGGGTGAGGTGTTGGGGGAATGCAGAGAGAGGCACAGGGGTAGGCAGAGGAGTCATTCTGGGTGTGTATGGGGCAGGTAGGAGGAATCAGGGTGGGTGCTGGGGGCAGGCAGGAGAGATCGGTGGCTGTTCGGGCAGTAGTTCTCAAACTTTTGTACTGGTGACCCCTTTCACATAGAAGACCTCTGAGTGCGACCCCCCTTATAAATTAAAAATACTTTTTCTAAATACATTTAACACCATTATAAATGCTGGATGCAAAGCAGGGTTTAAGGTGGAGGCTGAAAACTCAGGACCCCCCATGTAATAACCTCATGTCCCCTGAGGAGTCGACCCCCAGTTTGAGAACCCCTGTGTTAGGGGGATGGTGGGTGCTGGGGGGTAGGTAGAGAGGGGCACACGGGATGTGGGGTTGGCAGGGGGAGTCACTCTGGGTGCGTAGAGAGCAGGTATGGGGGGGATGCAGGCAGGGGGAGTCCGCGGCTGTTAGGGGTACGGACAGTGGGTGCTGGAGGAACCAGATAGGGGGCACTGGGTGCTGGACCAGGCAGCGGGAACCAGGGGCTGTTGGGGTGGGGGGTCCCGGCAGCCGGGACTGTCGCTGCCCGCCCGCCCGCCCAGCCCGCGCTCGCTACTCACAGGGTGACCGTGGTGTTGGGCAGCAGGCGGGGGTCGGGCGGCTCGGGCAGCTCCTCGGCGCTGCAGATCACCTTCCTGCGGGCCGCGCCGGACAGGCCCAGCCCCTTGGGCCGCTCCCCCACGCACTTGCAGCGGGGGGTCTGCGCGGGGCAGCTGCGGGCGCCCCCCGCGCACAGCCAGGCGGCCAGGCAGAGCAGCCCGGCCGCGCAGCGCATCCTGCGGGCGGCCCCGAGCCCATCAGCCCATCCTCGCCGGGCGCCCCGAGCCACGAGACGCCGCCCCGGCCGGGGCTCCGCTGGAGGAAGGGCCCTGGGCGCACAGGGGTGCGGGCCCCCTAGAGCCAGGTCCCGGGCGCAGCCATGTGCAGGGTCCCGGCTCCTTCCCAGGGGCGCTCCGCCCTCACGCCCCCCCGGAGCCGCCCCGGCGCCTGGCTGCCTCCCGCGACTGCCCGGTGCCCTGCGCAGCCCGCGGCATGGTCGGGGGTCTCGGGCTCCGCGGCTGCCGGCGGGGAAGTGTCCGGCCGCTGCGCTCGGGATGGGACCTAGCGGTTTCTGCGGCTGCCGCTCGGGTCCCTCCCCTGCTCCGCCAGGCTCGGCTGCGGGGCCCTAGCGCCGCCCCGCTCCGGGAGCGCCCAGCCCGGCCCCTGCTCGCCTGCCCCCGGCCCCCCACCCCAGCCCACCGAGCCCCTGGGCTCCGCCCCCTCCAAACCTCCGGGGTTCCTGCGCCCCAGCGCTCCCCGACACATCTCGGGGCCCCGCGGCACCCCCCTCCCGGGGCTCTTCCCCAGAGTCCCCGACGTCCTCCCCCACCAGCCCCACCGAGCCGCGAGGGGCCTGCCGAAGGTGCCCACCCAGAGCGCCTGTGGAGAGGGAGCGGGAACCTTCCCCACACACCCGGTGCGCAGCCCTGGGGCGCTGTGTAAGCCCCCCAGCCACACCTGCCCCCACTCTGCGTCCAAAGCCAGGAGTGGGCAGTGTGTTAAGAGCACTCCAGTTCCCTCACCCCACAGCTCTGTCACCCTCCCCAGTGCCTTGGCTGCTGGGGCTGGGTCAGAGCTGGAGCCAGGAGGATGGTTTTCCCTGGGAGGAGGCATTCTGTAGCTGCTAAGTTTGAGGAGGGCAGCATCTGCTCCTGTACAGCAACCATCGGGCCAGGACAGTTTGTCCATCCTGCAGCATTTGCTGTAGGCCACTATTGGAGACTGGATAGCAGATGAACCACATCCTGGCACAGCACCTGGCAGGTTACCGCCTAGCAAGGTGGAAAGCCCGTCCATCTGCCCAGGAGACAGAAGAGCTGAGCCAATGGGCCACAAGCCAGTGACAGTGCAGCCTTCCAGGACACTGGTGTAGCAGTGGGTTGAGCTGAAGCTGAATGATGTAGTTTGTGATAGGACCTGTAGGGTGAAGGAGGCGTTGGTGGCACTAAAGATTGAGGCAACCCCCCTTATTGGGCTATTGCACCATCTTGGGGTGTCTGACAACCACTGCTCCCTCTTCTTTTCTAACCGGTTCAAGTCCTGTAACACAGCCATCCCTCCACCCTTCTGCCTGGCTTCCCACTCAGCCCCACATGCCTTATCCAGCAGGTTCCCTTTTCCTGCTTCACTCCCATTTTCCTCCTCAGGCCTGTTTTCTAGTTGCATGCCCATGTGGCTGGAGAGGTGCTGGGGTGCTCAACACCTTGAGAGTCAGATCACTTGTCTCAGTGGCTCTAGCCAGACTGAGATGCTTAAGTGTGGGCGGTGAAGCACAGTGCCCATAATCTGTGTGAATGTCCTGTTGCTATTCTTCACAGGTACTGCAGTAGCACCTGCGAGGCCCAGTCATGGGCCAGGACCCCATTGTGCTAGGTGCTGTACAAACACAGCACAAAAGGGATGGTGCATGTGGACTGAAGGCAGTATAGCGAAGGGTACCACGTGCTGGGAAGTAAGAACTGAAAGGCATTTCTGCAGTTCACTTTGTGGTCTGTCTCTTCCAGCCCCTCTTGGCTTCCACACTGCATGCTTTCAAGTGTCTGTTTGCTTCAGTGGTTTTCATGCTAACTTCAATATTGTTCATCCTGTGTCCCACTGGTGGAAGCTGGCTTTGGTGTTTCCCCCTCATCTCCCAGTACAGGGGGCTTGTGCTTTCTGCAGCCATAGCCCACTGGTGTTTCAAATAAAAAGGGATCAAAAGAGGGCAATGAACTCTTGAAGAGCCCCAACATGAGAGAGGAGGGAGTCAGGGCTGGGGAAAGAGGTCTCTGCAACTATCACTTCTCCCAGGGTACGTCTACACTACAGGATTATTCCAATTTTACAGAAACTGGTTTTGGGAAACAGATTGTATAAAGTCAGGTGCACGCGGCCACACTAAGCACATTAATTCAGCGGTGTGTGTCCATGTCCGAGGCTAGCGTCGATTTCCGGAGTGTTGCACTGTGGGTAGCTAATCCCTCCTGAAGGAGAGAGAATTTTTATTCCTTCCTTTCCCTACACAGATCTCTGCCGTGGGCTGTTTGAAGAGCAGCTCACTGCAGGGGTAGGGTAGGGGAGCGGACTCACAGCAGCACAAAGGCCCAAGCTGCTCACATAGGCATCTTCACATTGGGGACACAGGCAGGTGGATTTTTAGCATAGCTCTTTAGATGCATAACCCCAGCAGCTGGCAGAGTGTGTTTCAGCTGATCAGGAATGGCAAGAAGCCAATGGAGCAGGCAAAGGGACCCAGAAAGCACTCAGCACCTTTCAGCATTGGCCCCCTAACCGCTCTTAGTCTCATCTGTAAAATGGTGATATTGACCTTCCTCACTGGGGACAGTCATTCTAAATTAATAGCAGCAAAGTGCACTGAACTCCTCGGGTAGCAGGAGCCAGGTAAATGTAAAGGGTTACTGTAACGAACCTGCTACTGTGAAACTGGAACAGAATGCAAGCACAGACAAACCCACTGAAAGGAGCAAAGTACAACTGCAGTTCCCCAGCCCATCAAGAGACATTGCTCCAGGGAGGCAGAGCTGGGAGAAGGAATGATTTCTGTAGAACCAGGTTTCACAGTGAACCCACCTCTTTACCAGGAAATGCTGCAAGGGGCCCCCAAGCCTTTCTTGTCTGCTGTCAGCACCTAGCCAAGTGCTAGTGAACTCTAGCACTAGAGACCAGCGAGGTCCAGCCAGTTATACCCTCCTTGGAAACCAACATCCTATTTGTCCCTCATTAAATTGACAACAGGACTTAATTGGTGTTCACCCTAGTCAGCCTGAGAAGGGTTATTCTAATATGGCACATGAACACCCTTCCCTCCCTGAGCGAATGAGCACGCAGGTTTTATGTATGGTCAGTCAAGCTGTACAGTGTATTGCAAGTGGGTATGGCCCTGTGCTTAGCTGACCAGCACCCACGCTGCTGCCTGGGGCACAGCCTGCATGCCAAGTGGAGTCTGACACACTCCTCACTAGCCAATCAGTTTTTAAGGTTTCATTGTAATGACTCAAAGACAGAAAACGGCAGGGAACAGGCTTTATCTCCCAGAGGAGTCAGCTCTGTTGGGACTGGAGCCTGTGGTTGCCAGGGCTCCTAAATGGAGCTTTAAGCCTTCCTTTCCAGGGAGTGACTATCACAGCAGGAGGCAACTTAACCTGAGCCCACCACGTACTTGGTGCAAATGAGCTTTTCAAAAACACTGACACTCACAGAAGTGTTTCCACCTATCTTTTTGTCAGCTTCTATTAGAAACAGCCAGAAGAGACAGACACACACCCCATTCCGTGCTGCAGATGAACCCCAGGTTGCATCAGTGATATTGACTGAACAACAGGGAAACCGACTTTGAGAGTTTTAAACAAAGCTAGCCATTTCTGGAAAATCTAGCCCTAGCGGATTAAAGTTCTTTCACTCCTAACCTCCAGTGTTGCTAGTAACAAAGGGAAGGTATTTTGTTCCTTTGCGACATGATTTAAAGTGACAAGGCCCCTGGGAATTTAAAAAAACTACCACCCAAAGCAGAAAACAAGGGCTCAGTCCTGCAAACACGATCATGCCCTATGCTTACTGTCCTGGATGGCAGTAGGCCACTCCGCTCAAACCTTAAGTAAACAAGTATTTGGATTAGGGCATTGGAGTGTTTGAAAAAGCCAAAATACTGGTCAGCTGAAGCTAGCAGCAGGCTTGAGTGGGTCCATCATCTTACAAATAGCAATTAGGGCTCAGTTGCAAATATCCCACCAGGGAAATGGCCTAATGCTTTGCTACTAATTTACGCAAGGAAATTAAGGAAACTCCAACCAAGAGACACAGAGAGAACATTTATGCATTGTCCAGAGTTCCATGGGTAGCAGTGGGTGGCCTAGCCATTCAGGACTAGGCTCTCACCCACTGATTTATTCTGGGTTGCCTTAATGACCCGTTTCACTTCTCCTCCCTCCTGGGAGCCAGTGGGGAGGTAGGAGGCTGCCTACGCGAATACATACTGAGCACTGCCCTGGATCCAACGCCAGCCCATAATTGAGGCACTCTCTGCCTTTTCTTTCCGAGGGCGATGTGTCTGACCCAGTGGTTAGAAGGGGTCCTCGAAAACACAGCATTAATTGTGCGTTCCTCATGAGCGGACAGGAATGGGCTTGGCGAGGTTCTTGAGCCCTGGAGGATATTGGTCAGGGCTGGCAGCATTCTGCGGCCAATCAGAGCTCTGGAGTGGTCTCTAAAGGACGTTGAAGCAATCATGCCCCGGCACATGGTCTTCAGCATTTCAGCCTCCTATAAAGTTACCTCCACAAAGAGTCAACCCTCCTCCAAACCAATAACAAAAAAGTGACATATCCAGGGACATCACCACTAGAGGAGAATGTTCAAACAGTGCTTCCCAGCTGATCTGAGCTTCGTGTACAAGTTCTTTCAGCTATTTCCAAGCCCCTCTAAACTCTTTCCCAGACAAACACCCAGCTTGCTCCATTCTGAATCACTATCCTGCTAAACCAAACAACTGGGTAACTTCATAACATTGGAGCCTGAGTGTTAGAGGCATGGTAACCCTCTCCATTCCCAACCTCAAAAGCAAAATACTCTGGCTTTGAGTAAAATCAAAGCAGAAGAGTCTCCAAATTCTGCTTATTTGCGTCCAATAAAAACCTCTTTTACATTGGCTTTCACTGAGGAAATCTGCTATCCAAGAAATAAACAAGTCTCATTTTGCTTCCACTGATGAAATCTGCAACAGGCTCCAGCCCCTGGCTAGCCATCATGAATGTTGACCCTCACCGTGTGTAGCTAAGGCCTTTACCCTGTCTGAAGCTTTCACAGATCCTATTAGGCAGGTCAAATGACATGTCAAGAAAGTAAGCGTTACATCTGTCATCAGATGCAATTTGCACTGTGCTGGGGGCTCATCCGTCAGAAGGGCTACATCCAAACCACTTGTTTTTGCAAGACTGGTTTTCAGATGCTGCAAAAACAAGCACTGGTGAGATTTTCAGCCCTCCACGTCGGCCTATCACCAGGGCTTCCTGTAGAGGTGTATGGCTCTCCCTAGCTTTCTCTGGTAGCAGAGCACCTTCCAACTGCATATGGATTTACCCTCACAGCCCCTATTACTCAGCTGGAGAATTGGGTCCCAGAGAGGTTAAGTGACTTGTCCAGTATCACAGTCAGTCTATGGCTGAACAGGAACTTCAACCCAGGTCTCTTGAGTGCCTCAACTGCAAGAATGTCCTGGCCAGAGTGAGAATGAAAATCAATTAAGAAGTTAACCATTTTGCAGCCTTCTAAAGAGCTCCAAATGGAGTGCCCCACAGAGCTAGGCCAATCCACACACCCTCCCCTAATAACACTTGTTTACAAGGGGAGAGCACACATGCAGACCATACCCGTGAGAGGGGCATCGCCCTCTGGAGGGCAGCAACACACAGGCATTCTGCATGGGAGCCCTAAGCTGTGCCAAAGGAGAGATCTCACACACTCACGGCTTCTTACTTTTAGCAACCCCAAGGATGAAGCTCTATGTAGAATTGCTAGCAGGGATTGAGTGACAATGACTACAGCCCAACTGCGCCTCTACAGCTGCTCATCAGAGCCAAACACCGGGGTGTTAGAGCCAAGTGCTTGCTCTAAAAAGAAAGTTCTCATTGGACACCGGAGGCACAGATGCACAGTAGCTCTTGTTAATCCTAGGTGCAGACCTGAAACAGGTCACAACACAGTGGACGAGCTTGACTCAGCAGCCAGGCTTGGAAAAGGTTTGACTCCCCAGCAGGGGAATGTCACAGATAGAGAGCATTTGAAAGGAGATGCAGACAGTCTTCTAGTCACAGAACAGGTACAGCACAGGCAGCTGCGGTGGAAACGTCTCCAGAACCAAGATGCTTCTATCCACAGAGAGACCCTCTGAGTCGACACAAGCACCATGCTGATGAGCACAGAAACCCCAGGAGAAAAGAAAGCTCAGTCTTCAAGGCCACACTGCTGAGAAGTATCAATGGAGTGGACAAGGCACAAAGAAGGGCCACAAAAATGATGAGGGGTGTGGAACAGCTTCCATATGAGGAGAGATTAAGACGCCTGGGACTGTTCAACTTAGGAAAGAGACAACTCGGGGGGGGATATGATAGCAGTCTATAAAATCATGACTGGTGTGGAGAAAGTGAAAAGGGAAGTGTTATTTACCCCTCCACATAACATATGAACCAGGAGTCACCCAATGAAATTAATAGGCAGCAGGTTTAAAACAAATACAAGGAAGTACTACTTCACCCAACACACAGTCAGCCTGTGGAACTCATTGCCAGGGGATGTTGTGAAGGCCAAAAGTGTAACAGGGTTCAAAAAAGAATTAGATACGTTCCTGGACGATAGGTCTATGAGGCTATTGGCCAAGTTGGTCAGGGATGGAACCCCAGGCTCTGGGTGTCCCTAGCCTCTGACTGCCAGAAATTGGGAATGGATGACTGGATGGATCACTTGATCATTGCCCTGTTTTGTTCTTTCCTTCTGAAGCATGATCTGGCAACAGCCACTGAGCTAGCTGGACCATCAGTCTGACCCCCTATGGCCGTTCTTATGTACCAGTAAGTGGTAATCAGGGAGGTGGCTGTTGTGCTGGGGATACCTATTGTTTTCAGATCAGTCACTGCACAAACCAGCTGCCATCTTCTGACAGCATTCTAACCCTAAGCTGGGACACCCTCCAATGCTGGGTGAGCCGCTCCTAGACCTTTCCCCACACCTTAGCCACATCCACATTTGCTCCTCTCTCCCCCTCTTTCCTCTAGAGAGATTCTAAACTTATCCATAGGTAGTGACTGGCCTGAAGGCACAGACAGAAACTGAAGCCAGGTCTCCTCCTCCTCCTCCTCAGTCCTTCCTGCCCTCAGAAGAAACAATACAGCTTCTTTTCCTTTGGATGAGATCCCTCCTGAGCATCACATGAAGTCTATATACTGTACTGAATGATGCCTAATGGGGAAAACAGATAACTTTCATGTCTATCCAAGTCCTCCCAGCAGCCCCACCCTGTTGAAAGCTAGAGCCAGCACTGATCGCTTCTCTGCACATCTGTCAAATAGGGTCACACATTGATTTTATTTCACAGATTGGCAGGAAGATCAAACTTGAAGCCAAGTACTTTGCAACACACAAGATACTATCTGAAACAAACAAACCTGACTTAGCAGCAGGAGGAGGGATAGAGGTAGAGGACAGTGTCTGGACAGACTGGATTCCTCCTAACTGGGTAATTGAAGCCTGCAAAGCTCAGTGGTTTCAAAAGCTGCCTTTAGAGTAGGAGGCTGCTTATTTAGTATTGATATTTATCTAAATATAGCTTTTGCATGGAGTCTTTCCTCACCCACTGCTATGAAAAGAGCAGCAACACATGATTCCAGCCTAGAATAATAATTTTTATTTCTTTTGGAGACAGCCAAGTCTACCCAGAGATGGTCTCTCAATCCCCAAAGAACAGTTCCTTCGTGACAGACAGGGAGTCTAACTCATGCTTCTTCGCTGCTCCCCTGGCTCACAACTGCTTTGAAGTGCTGAGAGACGGGTCTGTTTGTACAGGAGAGTGCATCATGGGGGTGTCTCAGCTTCTCCAAGGCAGGGAGAGAGCCTGGAGGGTCTATAGTTAATAGAGAGTCCAAGGTTAATGCGCAATTTGAATAAATCTTGTATATGCCATGTGGATAGGACTTTAATACAAAGCTACATTATGAAATGGCCAGTTCTGTAGTGTTCGCTCAGGCTTCCCTGCCCAAAACCTACTTTTTAAAAGCTATATCTACAGTGGCATACAGGATCTGATCCAAGAGATGAATATAGCTGAACCATTCGGTAATAGCAACTATAATGTAATTAAATTTAACATCCTTGTAGGGGGCCAAATACCAAAGAAACCCAGCACAGTAGCACTTAACTTCAAAAAGGAGAACTACAAAAAATGGGGAGGCTAGTTAAATGGTAATTAAAAGGAACAGTCACAAGAGTGAAATGCCTGCTAGTGGAACAAAAAATAAAATAAAAATACCATCCTAGCTAAACAGAATCAAGAAGCAGAGAGACACAGAAAAACATCCTTTAAAAACTGGAGGTCAAATCCTACTGAGGAAAATAGAAAGGAGCATAAACTCTGGCAAGTCAAGTGTAAAAGTATAAATTATGCAGGCCAAAAAAACTAATCTGAAAAGCAACTAGCAAAAGACACAAAAACTAACAGCAACAACATTTTCTAAGCACTTCAGAAGCAGGAAACCTGCCAAACGATCAGGTGGGGCGCTGGACAATCGAGGTGCTAAAGGAACACAGAGCTGTTGTGGCAATGCTCAACGAACTCTTTGCATCAGTCTGTGTTGCAGAGAATGTGAGGGAGATTGCAACCTGAGAGCCATTCTTTTGAGGTGACAAATCTGAGGAACTGTCCCAGATTGAAGGGTCTGCAGAGGAGGTTTTGGAACGAATTGATCAATGAAACAGTAATAAGTCACCAGGGCCAGATGATATCACCAAAGAGTTTTGAATGAACTCAAATGTGAAACTGCAGCACTATTAACTGTGATACATAACCTATCACTTAAATCAGCCTCTGTACCAGATGACTGGCAGATAGCTAGTGTAATGACAATTTTAAAAGTACACTCTAGAGGAGATCCCGGCAATTACAGGCTAGTAAGCCTAACTTCAGTACCAAGCAAACTGGTTGAAACTATAATAAAGAACAGAATTATCAGACACAGATGAACACAGTATTTTGGAGAAGAGTCAACATGGCTTTTGCAAAGGGAAATCATGCCTCACTAATCTATTAGAATTCTTTGAGGGGGTCAAACAAACATGTGGACAAGGGTGATCTAGTGGATGTAGTGTACTTGGACTTTCAAGAAACCTTTGACAAAGTCTCTCACCGAAGGCTCTTAAGCAAAGTAAGCAGTCATGGAGTCAGAGGAAGGTCCTCTCATGGATCAGGAACTGGTTAAAAGACAGGAAACAAAGGTAGGAATAAATGGTGAATTTTCAGAATGGAGACAAGTAAATAGTGGGGTCCCCCAAGGATCTGTCCTGGGACTTGTGCTGTTCAATATATCAAATGATCTGGAAAAAGGGGTTAACAGTGAAGTGGCAAAGTTTGCAGACAATACAAAATTACTTCAAATAGTTAAGTCTACAGCTGACTGTGAAGAGTTACAAAGGGCTCTCACAAAACTGGGTGACTGGGCAACAAAATGGCAGATGAAAATCAATGTTGACAAGTGCAAAGTAATGCATATTAGAAAACAATCCCAACTATTACATGCAAATTGATGGGGTCAAAATTAGCTGTTAACACTCACAAAAGAGATTTTGGATTCAACTGGATAGTTCTCTGAAAACATCTGCTTAATGTGCAGTAGCAGTCAAACAAGCTAATATATCAGGAACCATTAGGAAGGGGACAGAAAAGACAGAAAAACATCATAATGTCACTATATAAATCTATGGTACACCCACACCATGAATACTGCGTGCAGTTCTGGTTGCCGCATCTCAAGAAAAGATATTGGAATTAGAAAAAGTACAAAGAAGGCAACAAAAATGATTAGAGGTGTGAAACAGCTTCCATATGAGGAGAGATTAAAGAGACTGGGACTTTTAAGATTGGAAAAGAGAGGACTAAAGGGGGAATATGATAGAGGTCTATAAAATCATGACTAGGGTGAAGAAAGTAAGTGCTATTTACACCTTCATACAACACAAGAACTGAAGGATACCCACTGGAAGCAATAGGTGCAGATTTAACACAAACAACTATTTCTTTACACTTTTTATATGGGAGGGGTAATCCATCCGACCTCAAGACTAAACTGTCATCAGCTGGGATTATTCTTTCAAGGCAAATGCTGACAGCGATAATGCCCCTAGAAGAGGGAATAGGAGTGGCAGCAAACTAGACAAGTGCTTATATTTTAATAGATGTAAATAAAGCTCGTGTTGCAGGGGGATGAGGTGCCACGGGGTTAATAACAGGCCAGGAAACTTTTCATCACAAGGCTCTTGACTCCATTCCAGTGACTAGCAGTTAGCATCTGGCAAGTGGGCCTCTGTGAAATGAGTGGGGGGTCCAATCCCACTTCTCCCTAGACAGGGAGGACCACCACATTTGGTCCCCTTGCTGGCAGCCTCCAGAGTGGCCAAAGGAGACCAAATCCCCGCTTTGGGGGGAGGGTGTCCTTCTATTGGTGGGGGGCAGGGTGTGCATGAAGCTGGCACTGGTGCTACCCATCAAACTTGCAGCACAGACAGAAGGCTCCCAGGTTGTCAGTGACACCTTGCACCAGTACAAAAATGCATGCTGGAATGCATGAGAGTGAAGCAGCTTCACAAATTGAGAACAGAAGCTAACAGTGCAATGCTTTCCCCACTAATGCTTTCTCATGTTGGCACTCGCCCCTCCACAGCCACTGTGATCATAATGGTAGTTCCTCCTCCCAGGCTGCCCTCAATACCACTCCTTAGTTCTGTACTGTGGGAGAGGAAGTGGCAAGAAGGCAAAGTGCGTCTCTAATGCTGCACACCTCATTATATCAGCTGTAGGTCTCGGACATAGCTGTGACTGTGTACTTCACTGAAGGCCAGCAGCAGATCCTGCTATTTGAGTCCTAGGCATCTTTTTAGTGCTGCTCCTGAGTGCAAATTGACACATACACAAACGGAGATTTGGAAACCAAACACTTATGTTCACTGGTGACCTAGTTTGTTATTTGAATGCCACTCTCCAGAATTCAGAGCCCACTGCATTAACCCACTAACACAATAGGTTCCTGCAATACCATGATCCCTGGAACTTACCTTCCAGTCTAGATCATTCATTGCCTCATTAAGCCCCATTAGTATCCAGTTTCTATTCCGGAAGTGAGTAGAGAAGACGGGAGAGAAGGGAAAGCAGGTGGGCTTCATGAAGGGAACATGAGCTAAGGAAGAAACAGATTCACAGCTGAGTCTATTATCATTTAGCCCCATTCTTCTGCAGTCCACAGCAGAAAGCATACCGAAGATCAGGGCTTGTTTGGTGTATGAACACACAAATAGCCCAAACTCATTATTGCTGTAGAGATCAGGGTGGAAAAGCACCGTGTAGGCCAGGAGACTGTTATTCCTCAATAGCTGATTGGCAGGTGAGCCAACACAATCTGTAGTGATAACCATTCTACCACCTTCCTTTTTATTGTTTGGAGTGGGGATGGCTAATGCTCTCGATCATTTCTTCTGTTTCCCTTGCTTCGGTACTTCCTGCTCTGTCTCAGCCTCCTCGTGGCTAGAGAGCACAAACACTTCCATACCTCTGGCTAGCCACTTTAGCCTAGGATTATTATGGACATATCTGTACCCCACAGCCAAAAGGTACTAATATCCCTCTTAAACCAGATCTACAGAATTGGGGGACAGTGCCACTCAGAGGCACAGCGAGAGAACTGCTCACCTCATTTGGGTTGCTCTACAGTCTCAGCCTTCTTTTATTTTTCCCTCTGATCAAGAAGCCCTTCCTCTTATGCAGGCAGGCTGGCCCTTTGCTTCAGCTGTCTTTCAAAGCAACCCCCTCCTCCAGGACAAGCCAGTCTTACTAAACATTAGCCCCATGTTATGCAGACGTCTTGCATGGCAACTAGCAACTGTCCCCCAACGTTCATCCAAAACATTGGAACATAAAAATAACATCTTTAATAGCTTTGTCATTGGCACAGATGGTATTCAAATTCACAACTGTTTTATTAACATACTATATCAAACACCACCCTTTGCAGCTCTGACGAGGGCCGTTCAAACTGCATGCAGTGTTGAAGCTATGTAACATGACAGGCTGATTCAAGAGTGTGTTCTTTTCAGTTACATTTAGAAGATAAAACCCACGGCTGATTTAACCAAACACACGCACACAGAGAGAAGCCTTTTGCCATGAAAAGCAGGAACTGCTACTGGTGACTAAGGTCTCCTCATTCTTGCAACAGACAAGACCCCGAAGCCGACTGTCAAAATGCAAGTTACAAAACAGATCTGCTGTAAACACTGTCAGTGAAACTATGTGCTGCAAGCCTGGATGAAACAGCTACTGTGATGGAACAGCTTCCTTCTTCCCGCTTTTAGAAAGAGCAGAGGTCAGGGCCAACGAAGAAGTGAATTTAAAGATTTGGGAACTATATTACAGCATCTGCGCAGTGGAAATACAACTGATTTCATGTACATCTGGAAGTAATGGGGTAATAATACTTCGCATTTCTGCAGCACCTTTCCTCCGAGGGGTTCAAACACATTACAAACAAGCAAGCCTCACAATTCTCCATGTGAGGTAGGTCAGTATTATTATCCCCATTTTACAGATGGGGAAACTGAGGCACAGTGGTTAAGTGGCTTGCCTAAGATCACATAGCAAGCCAATGGCAGAGCCAGGAGTCTGAGACACACAGTTCCCTGCTCTAGCCTGTAGAGCACACTGCAACCGGACTTATCGGGTAGCATGTAAATAACTCAACACTTTACAAGGGGAAAAGATTAAAGGCTTAAAAGCCGCCTACAAAGACAGGAGGAGATATGTCACCAGTGGTAAGAGTTAGCAATGCCAGTCTGGAGAGGACAAATCCAATCTCTGGTCAGCCAAGCCAGCACACTTGCACCTTCCAATTTATGTGCCAAAAGCAGTGTGCCATTGATTTGCACTAGCAACTGTGTTCTTTATGTCCGTTCTAATAACGAACAGATGAGTGAATATTCTCTTCAGTGTCAATACCGTTAAGTGTTATTGATGTGTCTCTACAAAGTAGCTTCTACCTAGGCACACGGTAGCTATTGAGCCATGTACCTTCTCACTCGAGATAAGGGGGTATTTAGAGATGCCTCTGACAACATTAAAACTGGCTAACCAGAAGTTAGTTCTCTGTCAGGTAAACCACGCCTCATATTAAAAATATAATCTCAGACTGCTGGAGATGCCTCTTGCTCGTTAATAACTCAATTCTAGTGCTTAATCGGTTTATCCAATACAGTTATCCAAGAGTGATTGTTCTTAAAAGTAGCTAAGACACTGAAGTCATTTTCAATCACAAGTTTTCTTGTTGTTTGTGGGTTAAAAAAAAATAATATCATCCAGTTTCTACTCACATACAATAATCGTTATAGGTTCTGAGACCTCTGGTCTATTACCAGGTATTTCCCCTCGCTAGCATGACAAGCTGTCACTACGGAAGGAGGTGAAAGTGCATAGTTAAGTCTCCCTGGTGTCCTGTAGTTTAGAGCATCTTTCCTCTTTCCATTTAGTGCTCTTGCACACCCAAGGTCTCCACTTTGCTTTTAGCGTCACTGGCGTTGGCTGGTTTGTTGGAGTAGTCCCGCTCTCCAAAAATAATGTTTCCAATCCGGACGTTTGTGGATCCAACCTCAATCTGTAGAGAGAAGAGGGAACAAGACAGCCCTCAGACACTGGGGCTCAGTACAAAGTTGTCCCACAGCCCATTAGCCCCATCAGTAACCCAGCTTGGGGCTTAACCACTAGGACACACAAGAATGCCCATTTTCTCTATTCCCACATGCAATCTCTGCTCTACATTTGGGTTTCGAAGTGCCCTTTTGATCATTTACTCCAGTAGTAAGCCATAGTGCAAGAGGTATCCCCCAGTGGAACAAGTTAGCAAACAAGCTAGCCGTATTCCCATGCTGACAGCAGATCCAAGAACAGAACTGCCTGAGTTTGCTAGCCCTGTGCTTGCCTGCTTTAGAACAAAAGAAGAGAGGAAGGATGGCCCAGCATTTAGGGTGCTAGCATAGGACTTGGGAACTTCAGGTTTAACTCCTTGCTCTGCCACAGTTGCCCTGGGAGAGCTTGGGCAAGTCACTTAGTCTCTGTGTCCCACTGTACAATGGGGATAATAGCACTGCCCTGCCACACAAGGGTGCTGTGAGGAGAAATACATTAACGATTGGGAAGGGCTCAGACACCCCAGGGATGGGGTCCGTGTAGGTACCTTAGATACACAGGGTGTGTCCTTAATAGAACCAGTGCTCAAAGTCACACTAATGTGGAAGTCACTGGAGCAAGCCTTACTCTGGGAAGACTCATGACAAATAGGGGAAGCTATCAAATAGAGAGATCAATGATGACCCAGTTCTAGGCTTACAGTTAAGATCAGCTGTGCGCCTCAGGAGACTTAGCTTCTGAATCTCAGTGCAGGATGGGCTGCAAGGTCTGGCTGTTTGATCACTGGCCTGTGCTGTCACTATCTCTAGAGGGAGGTGGTATCAGTGGGATGACTGCTACCTTTGATCTGGGGTGGCCCAAGGAAACCAAACTTACTGCATGCTGATAGTCTGTGGACATGCCCATACTCAGCTCAACTTTCTCAATGGGGATATTTAGCTTTTCGCATACGTCCTGTCGCAAGGATATCAACACCTAAGAGGGGAAACAAGGGGCAGATTACACATTGCTCAATAGTTACACTAAATGCTTTTCAGAGTGTCCTGGAACAAGCTTTAGGCTCTTCTTCGGAGATTCCCTCCATCTGGCTGCAGTTCCCATTCTCCCTGTTCTCAAGGACTCGTGCCCGTTTTTAAGTTACCTCGTGCGTTTTTGGAAATGTACAATGCAGCTTATCTATAGGCCACATTAGTGACAATACACACAGAAGCCTTCACATCCTCTAAAGGGATACAGGTGTCCCAGCAGTGTGCGTGGAGCAGGCCTAATTCAGCGCAGCGATAGGACCTTACGCTACTTGGCCTCAGACACAGGTCCCTCAAAGCAGAAAACAGCAAAGGCAAGTTGTGGTGGAAGCTTTGCCTGAAGGTAGATCTGTCTGATCAGGCGATTGCTGAGGAAATGCACTGAATCTTCACAAGATGGGCTCCTATGAGTGTCCTGGATATAGCCTCCGGAGAGGACCGGTGGGATTACACAAAGGACCAGGCTGTTGTAAGTTATACTTCCTTGTAAGTCCTTGAATTGGACAACATTGACACCTTTGAACCTCCAGGGATAAGGGTGCATCAGCATTTCCAAACGCTGTTGCCAGGGGTTTTATACCCTGACTGCAAAGCTTCCCTCCAAGGTGAAACTATGCTAACCTGTGTTTTAGAACTAGGAGTCAGGAACTCCCACATTCTCATCCCAGCGCTGATGTCGATGTGCCTCTGCAGCCGCGAACAAGTCATTAACCTCTAGGTCACTCAGTTTCTCTTTATGGAATAGGGGACAATACTATTTACCTACCTCAGAGGGGACTGAGGATATTGTCTTCAAAATGCTCTGCAAACCAAGAATGCTCTAGAAATGCCAAGTATTAAGGAGTGAACACTGGAGCAAGTTGAAGACTATTTTCATTTGGAGCCTTACTGTCATATTTTGAACATAAGCTTTTTGGAGCAGGGACCGTCCATGTCAGGCTAATACATCACCTCACAGATAGGCGCTGATCCCTGACAGAAGTCTTTAGACACTACCACAATACAAACACCAACCAACAATTCACTTCCTTCCAATACCCAGGAAAGGTTTGTAGAACACTTCATTAGTTACCAAATGGAAGTGACACTGAGTTAGTGTAGCTACTGCCAGTTATGGATGTTTTCTATATTGTAATTAAATGAGAGTTTGTTAGAGAGGTATCTGCCTCAGAAAAGGGAAACTATTTGTTCTGATACAACGTGTGACCTATGCAACCCAGAAGCCTCTTCCTGATCCTGACAAGGCCTGGCCTACACCTAAAACTTAGCTCCACTTCGCAAAGTCCCTCAGGGGCTTGAAAAAATTCACACTTCTGGAAGGGGTGGATTTACTTCAGTGATGGAAAACCAACCTCCATCGCTGCAGCGTTTGCACTACAGCCGCGTAACTGCAGCTGTGCCACTGTAGCACTTTTAGTATAGACGTACTAGAAATCTTTGCAGCATAAGGTTGTGATCACATGGTGGGGTGGCCTTTTAAGGGAGCTGGGCTTAGCTGCAACTATGTCTAATCATGTATTGCCCAGGCAATAAGTCCTAGGCCAAGAATCAAGCATAGCCTGCAGATCACCTGGTCCTCAAATGAAAGGCCAGCAAGCAGCTCAGTTAGGAGAGACCCCTGCAGGAGATGCAGGGACTTGGGGAGAGCCTCCTTTCAGGTCCTTTCCCCACCAGGTAAGTGGAAGACTCTGCTGGAGACACCTCCTGTATACACGGGGCAGAGGCAGAATCCCTCTGAGGAAGAGGCTCGAGGAGACACCATGCAGCCAGACCTGGGGATCTGTTCTGGTTTTGAAAGTTAAACCCATCCCTGAAGAAAGGGACTGAAATTCTGCTGCTGCTGGGAGTTTTGACACCACAGCCGGGGAGCTGGTCGCACTGGCTTACAGTCACGCTACTGTAAGAATGCATCTCCCAGCAGGCCTTTCTGCAGTCAGCCTTTTCAACTGGAAGAGCTAAGCAACAGTAGCCCTTAACTGGCAGTTTTGTAACTGGATGCTGCACCTCTCTCAACCTGCTGCTATCAGGGGCGGCTCCAGCCCCCAGCACGCCAAGCGCGTGCTTGGAGTGGCAAGCCACAGGGGGCGCTCTGCCAGCGCCGCAAGGGCGGCAGGCAGGCTGCCCTCGGTGGCTTGCCTGTGGAGGGTTCGCTGGTCCCGCGGCTTCGGTGGACCTCCCGCAGGCAAACCGCTGGAGGCAGCCTGCCTGCCGTGCTTGGGGTGACAAAATCCCTAGAGCCGCCCCTGGCTGCTATGTACCCGCTTCCTTGCCTCACTGCGGAAGAGATGGCACAGTCTCGGTCAGTTGGGTTCATGGGAGCTGTACTTCCCCTTATGAATAGTGTGGGGGTGGTCTGTTTAGCTTTGCACACATTTAGCTCTGTCCTCCACAAGCCCTAGCCAGCATTACTGTCAAAAGGGTTAAACTGTGGTCCCAGGCAATGGGAATCTTGCCACTGATTTCCAGTGAGTCCAAAGACTTGGCCCCAGTTAAGTCTTACCTGGAAGTCAGGATTTGGTCCCTTACTGAGGTCATGTCCAAAGCTGCCAATTGTCATCAGGCCCACAAACTCCAGGCTTGGACACTCCTTGATTATATGCGCCACTGTTCCCACTGTTTCTTCAGATGGGAGACCATGTTTACCTGAAAAAGAAGCATGGTGAAACAGCCACACACGCCAAACTCCAGATCAAGGTCCCTGCTCAGAGCCAGAGGCTGCCTACGTATGGTTTTCACTTTGTTGTAATTTAGCCCACCAAAAATCTATGGCTTACAGCAGTATCAAACCAGACGCTGGGGCTCTCACAAATGGAGCACAGAGTGGTACAGCCACTTGCAGCCCCTCAAGAGCTGTGGAGCATCTGGGGTGATCTAGTGGTTTTAAAGCATTGAAAAGTCTCCTATGCATTCTCCTTAGCACTGCCACCTTGGGCACTCTGACCACTTGCTTCACCTGATGTAGGAGCAGCACCCAGAAAGTCTGCAATACAAAAAAATCTATCGATGTTAAAAGAAAATCAACCTTGAAAGAGATGGTGACAGTGCCTTGCTTACTCTGTTCTCTGCAACACCTCCTCTGTGCTTTCGAATACGAGCCCTTGTCTACACTGGCAAACCCTCCTGGTGCAGACATGCAATTATACCACGGAAAGAGCGCCTTTCAGTATAGCTTATTCTGGGTCAGTGAATGAAATAAGGCAAACTGGCAAAAGCACTTTTTGCTGCTATAAAAGCCTCTATGCCAGGGCTTTTGCCTGTGTAGGTGATTTGTTAAAAACCATACCCCAGCGGACTGTAGCTATGCTGGTAAAAACTTAAGTGGAGACCTGGCCTAAAAATGCATGTATCTGTCTCGTCACATAGCTCCTTGATTTCTGTTAGGCAAGCTAGGCTGCCCTCCCGTGCCCCCACATTTCCAATGTGCAGGAAACAAAATGTTTGTTTCAAATGTCAACTGAGGCCAGGCCAATGTGAGGAATAGCATTAACTGCTCTGGTGATGCCGGCAAACGACATCCAAGCCTTGCTTTTCCCGTTTCGCTGCAGGATTTACCACCTCCCCAATGTCTCAGTGATAATGGAGGTTTTTTAACTGAACTATTCAGACTGGAAAGAGATACTCCATTTTAAAACACTGAAGGCAGGTTGAATTTCAGACCTACAGTAGCTCTTTAAATACACACATTAGTCTAACCCAGCTATATTGTACCCATTAAAAGTGCTAACAGAACATGAATGTCATTAGCTCAAGTGTCCAACAACTTACTATCTTCTTCACTTGTCTTAACTTGCACCATGATTTTTAACCTCTGCGATGACCCTTTTTTCTGCCACGAGCTGTTCACTTTGTCTGCCAGTTTCACAGAATCCACCGTTTCCACCATAAACAGATTGGGAACAGCTAGGGAGAAATAAGGCAGATTTGAAGGCATTTCTGTTGGCAAAAGCACAAACAACTGTAGCTGAAACACCTTCTGCCTTCACTGGCAATAGCCTCTTGTTAACTGTCGCCAGGACCTCCCAAGTACCAATCCCGGATCCAACACATGCCTTGGGCAAGTCTTTTCACCTCTGGATCTCAGTTTCCCTATCCATAAAATGAACTGAACAGTACCGCCCTCCCTCACACGAGCTGCGAGGATTAGTCTGTGTTTGTACAGCACATTGAGAATGTACGGCACCGTAGGAGCTAAATGCAAAATGGCACCCAACGTGATGGTACAAATGTAAGGGGCAGAGATAGAGAGAGAAATTTTGGTTGCAAACCAAATGAAATAGTTGAAAATCTCTGTTAAGGAAAGAAATGGATTGAAACCTTAAAGCTGCAGGTATCTCATGCAGTGCAGGAAGCACTTAGCTTAAAGTTCTATTTACACCCCCAGAGCTTACTGTATTTGTCGTGCCTTGCTCTTTGTTACCAAGGCCATTTGTACGAGGAACATGGTAGTTGTTCTTTGGATCATCTGCTCCTGCTGTTTACTCCCCGCTTGAAGTCATAAGCCTCCCTCTGGGAAGCAGCAGAGGCAGAGGAACAAACATGCAGACAGGCATCAGTAACAGAGATACAGAAACAGAATGATCTTGTCACCAGGTTTCCATGAGGCTTCAATCATTCTTTAGCACCCTACACCAAAGACAGACTTTAGACTTTGCAGAGCATGTTCAGTGCGCTACACTGTGCACTTGCCGTGGAACACACAGACTATGTTAGGCCAATTTAGCAGATGTGGCAGTTCAGCTTGACTACTTGCTACAAATGGCACATACCAAAATATCCCTCCGATGTGGGACATCATCTCTCCCATTCTTAGAAGAGGTCACAGTGACCCAGCACAGAGAGAGCTTGGGCTGTAGAAAAGCTAAGTAAACAACAAAAATTCATGAAATACTATTCCGTACTGGATTCAAGAAATGCCAGATAGGACTGGACCATAGCCCCATCCCAGTTCAGGATCCTGTCTTCCACAGTAGCCACTGTCAGCTGCAACAAACCTGCAGTGAGTACGTATGAGAGTCTACGCCCCAGGAAGCTTCCTCCTCACCCCCAATAGAAGTTGGTGCACATCCAACAGGTTTTACAGCCCTTCCAAAACTTAGAGTTGGGTCTGCAAAAGCCCCGGTGTAGATGCAGTAATACCAGACGAGGAGTGTTTTTCTGATCTAGGCCTTGTCTACACTACAGAGTTTTGTCGACAAAATGGTGGAGGTGTACACACTGAAATGCTCCTCCCACCGACGTAACTCCCTGCTATGCGGACATAATAAAACCACCTCAATAAGAGGGGTAGGGCTCATGTCGGTGTAGTTAGGGCAATGCAGTCTTACAAGGGCTATTGGCTGTCTGACAAGAAATCCCAGCTCAAAGCTTGGCTGATGCCCAGTCTCCACTCCAAGCCAGACTGCCACCCAGGCTCCCGGCTTGGGCTGCCGGCTGGGCTCCCCACTCCTCCTGTCCTCCAGGAGCACGGCAGCCAGCCGAACGATGGATGCGGATCTCCCCACTGGAGGCAAGAAGCCCTGGGTGGCTGGCCCCCCACCCCCACTGCTGGCTGGGAGCTGGAAGGCAAGAAGCCCCAGGGGCAGCTGGGTTCCTGGTGTGGAGCTGAGAGCCCTGGAGCTCTCAGCCCCCACACACTGCCCCTCTTCAGTCAGGAGGATAGTGTGGACAGCAGCCACCACAGTAATTACTTCAGTGGCTGTAAGGTCGACTTAACATAGGTCAACTTACCTTTGTAGTGTGGACGTAGCCAGAGTTTACTTTGTTGGGTAATAGATATATCAGAACCACCACCCATTGGTACATATGAACCACATATACACTAGGAGGGTTTGCTGTATAGCTATACCACCCATCACTTTCTAGTGTAGCCAATGCCTCATTTAGGCACTTTTGAAAGTTTTACCTTTAAATCTCAGAATAGTCCCATTATCCATGCACCTGACTAGTCTTTGTTAGTCCTGCTAGGCTCTTGGTCTTTGATGTCTTGTGGAAATGAGTTCCACAGGCTGCGTTTTATTTTAGTGTATGTGAAAATTCATGAACACAAACACAGTTCTCTCTTGCAGTCAGAGACGAATATCAGACACACCAAAGTCATATTCCCCCAACTAAGGGGCTCCCAGCCTCCTGTGAAGCAAAAGTATCGCAGAGCTATTTTGAATCACCTCCAGCCAGCAGTGGACTATGGAAAAGGATAACAGCAGACAGAAGTAAAAGTAAAACATGAAGCCAGGACCATGCTTTCTTGGTCTGTAACCAACTGCACTAATGGGTTAATCAAGCAAGTTATGACACAGGAACAATTTGTGCCCCGGGACACTGAGCATAAAGAAGTTAAATTAAGTTTACCAATCAGTTTGTTGACATTGCTCCTCTGCAGATGACCTATAAAATGCCATTTAATCTCTGGACACAAAGACAGAATCTGAGAACAGAGAGGAAGAATTAATCAGGTTTGAACTGCAAGTTTTTCACCAACCAAAAAGCATGTAGTACTGTTTGTGTCTAGGGAAAAAAGAAAAATCCTCAAGCACCTCTTTCTGTAATTTACTGAGGGAAGTTTGGCTCAGACAGTGCTTCTGGTGCAAGTGAGGTTGGTTCCTGTGGGGAGGACTAAGGGAAAAGAATGTTATGCAAAGTGTGGGTAAAAAAATAACCATAAAACAATGTGGTTTTTTAAAAGCAAGTCATTATCACTGGTCTTTAAAACCTGAGAACAGCCTGTATCTCCTGTGGCAGAGACCACTATTGAAGGGGTTCTCAAACTGGGGGTTGGGACCCCTCGGGGGTCATGAGGTTATTATATGGGGGGTCATGAGCTGTAAACCTTAACTCCAAACCCCGCTTTGCCTCCAGCATTTATAATGGTGTTAAATATATTAAAAAGTGGCAATGCAGGGTCCACACACAAGCCTCACGACTAATTCTGCTCATTGACAAGAGTGTCAAGAATTCTGATAAACAGCCCTGAAGCTGAGGACGTCCCACCCTCCTTCAGCCTCCACCTTGATTCCTTAAAACATAGATGGAACGTCTGCCTAATTGTAAAGATACTTTGGGGGTGACAGGAAGACCATATAAAAAGACCATAAAAAAAAACAGTACACTTACTTTGGAGTCTGATGCCTTTTCTAGTAACTCTTGAACCTGAGTGAATTAAAGACATCCTCTCAATAAAACTACATCAGGCACTTCTCCATTTTCTGCTGGAAGAGCAGAGGTACTGTGCCGCAACCAGCATTCCTGGGACACACCATACAACTGTACCAGAAAATACACGACTAAGGACTTTCCATGGAGTGTCTATGGGGATGATTGTGAGATGGGGACTGCTCTCTCCACTGTAGCACCCAGTAATGCTAATGGATGTAATACATTGGCAACACGAGCAGAACGTACTTCATGGAGTATAACACAGACAAGCACCTCTCAGCTGAGAGTCTGGCATTTGGTAGAAGACAACTGAAGTTAGGTACTGTGCTTTTACTTGTACTGCCACTTTGAACAGCATTCAGATATAGGATACTTTTTCTCACTACTTTACCAAGAATGCACATCTGGATTTTTCCCCCTCCTCTACCTGGCCACAAGCTAGCATCCTTGCTGTACAGGAGGTCAGCTAAAAGTACTGTTATCTGGTACAGTACTATTAAAAGTTTCAGGCACTGCTTATAGCTCTCCCTTCTTTACCCTGCTGCTGGGGTTTAATTGCAAAAACAGAACAGGATGTAAGCAAAGGAGCCAGCCATGAAATACCGCAGCCCAGAATTATGGCTTGCTGGATAAAATACCCAGTTACTCCCCTTTCCGTTATGTCCTGCTGTCTAGAATGGAACTATAGCATTTGTCAAGAAATTAGAAGACAAGAATTCATACGGTGGTGGTTAAACAACCTTAAAATAAAGAAAAATGCTTCAGTCCACAAATGAAAACCTAACTACGGATTCGAAGCGGAGTCCGCTTTTACTAGTCACCCAGGGGCTAAAGCTTAAGGGTTCACCACAAGAGAGCGAATGCTTGTCAGTTTCTAAAAGGCATGCTGTAGTGCAGGATCAACTTCTTGGGCCAGATGCAGGATTTCAGTGGGTGAAATTCTATGGGTGAAATTCAGTGGGTGAAATTAGTATGCTGGACTAAATCCCAACAGTCCCTTCTGGCCTTAAAGCCTACCAAATAACGGGAGAAAAGTGGCGGAGGGGGGCACTTACGTAGTTTTCGCCAAAACTGCGTTGCCCTTGATTGTAGGCCTCTATAACCATGTCTACAGGTTTGGTTTTACTGACAGCCACGAGTCGAGGCTGTACAGCAGGGAGACTCTGTCAAAGGAAGCAGTTGTGAGAAGTCAGTGGCATGAATACCAGGGCCAAACCTCAGTTGAGAGGGCTATTCAACATCTAATGGAATAAGAATTATCCTCATGGCAAGCTACTTAAAACAACAGCCCCTTCTCTCTCCAAAAGCCTGTATTCTAGACCAGCCTGCTCTGTAGTGCAGGAGGTGCCACAATATGCCACTAAGGAGAAGAACTTAACTGTCTTGATGAGGATTTCTTCCGCTTGGGGTCATAAGGGCCATGCTGGCAAGATGCTCTAAGGGCTTATCTACACGTGCAAGACAAACCAAATAAGGTAGGGTATGAATTTAAAGCTGAGTAACTATTCCTGATTAACAACATGGGGCTGTTTTTATTCCTACTGCTCTTACTCCAACATGGAATAAACTAATCTGGAATAAGAGCATCCACAGATTGACTCAGTCAGAAACAGCTCCCCATGTAGATGAGATCCAGCAATCTTAACTGACAATTTGGCCACATCTACACTGAGAAAAAGCATCATGTTAGAAGATGTATTAACTTGTTTAATGTGACTTTGCACCTTATGTAGACAAGGACAATGTTTTTTCAAAAACCAGCCTAGGGTTAAATGGTTAACCCTAGGCGGCTCATAAGGTTAGCTACAACCAGCTAGTGTGTCATTAACCACATCTGTCCTTGTCCACATTAAGTACAAAATCACATTCAACATGTCAGTTAATATGTTCGTTAACTTTCCAACACAACGTTGTTTCCCCATTGGTGTGACCTTACAGAAACTTTTTACACACTTTTTATAGCTAATTCCCTACAAACATTTCTTGACTTCTTGTCCAGTGGGGCATGTACTTCAGGAGAGTGAGAAATCCTCAGTATAGAAAAAGCAGGGCCTTCTCTCAAGCTCTATGTTATGCCACTCAAGCAGCCAGAGCTGGACTTAATTTGACAGCTGGGAGAAATATATCTGGGTGCTTAGATTAGTTACGCTACCAGAATCCCTCAGGGAAGGCAAAAAACGCCCTGATTTTTCTTTCCATTAGATACAACACAAAAATACGTGGGCTGAGATCATCCCTCCTGTCGCCCATGCTTTTAGAAGCAGGAGACAGAGAGAGACTATTAGTAGCCCAGTGCTGGCGAGGGTGGGAGATTTTCAGAAGGTAACGAGGAGCACGTCTTGGGGATGGAAGGAGGACAGCAGCCCCTAAAGCAGCTGAGGTGCTCTGGTTGGGTGCATGAGACCCCTATATGTGAGACTCATAGGATTTGGGGGAATGATAAAAACGAGACCAATCGTTTAAACTGAGGGGAAGGGAAGAGAAAACCCAGCCAGCTGAGGGAGGGGAGAGATGCTCTGCAGCCACCTAATCTACCCCCTTTTGACCTCCCCACTGTAAACACTCCTTTCCCAATAACACACCCCGCCCCCCAACCAGCCAGCCCCAAACCCCTCCTAGGCTAGGCCAACCCAGTCATGCCTTAGCACCAGCCTTCACCCAGAAATTCACCCTACCACACGCAGCCAGCGGATGAGGGTGCTGGTGAGGGGGGAGAGGCCCTGCTCCCCAGTCCTGGGGGACCCCTGGGGTGGGGCAGGGGTGGGCTTATTCCTCAGTGTTAGGGGGCCCAGCGGATGGGGGTGCTGGAGGCCCCCTGGAGTGGGGCGGGGGGGGGTTATTCACCAGTGTTAGGGGGCCCAGCGGGTGCTGGGGGGGGAGAGGCCCTGCCCCACGGTGCTGGGGGGCTCATAGGAGGGGGGGGCCAGCGAGTAGGGGTGTGCATCGAGCGGGGCCCCGCCCCCTCTCACCTGGGGCCGCCTGGCCACCGCCTGCTGCATCCGCTCCGTTACCGCCCGGAGCGCCCGGCCCAGCCCTTCGCCCGCTGCCATCCCTGCTCTCCACCACATCCCCCGCCAGGCAGCCGCCCTCAGCCCGCCTTCCGCCACACCCGCCCGCCCCCCTCTACTCAGCCAATCGGCGTGCGCCCTCCAACCCATCCGGCCAATGGTTGAGGAAGGTGGGGCCGCGGAAGCGAGGCTGCGCCCGGAGACTGGCCGCGCGCAGCGGCCATTTTGGGAAGGTCGGCCATAGTGAAGGCTAAACACCTCCCAGGAGTGGCAGCCTGCTAGTGCCCATGCACCCTGCAAAGCGGGGCTAGCCCAGCGCGGGAGTGCTGTGTGCGTGTCGTGCAGCGGGTGCATTGCATGGACTACAGTCATCTGAGGGCAGGGCCAAAAGCTTACAAGCAGCCACATCAAACGACAACCGTTAATGAGAATGATGCAATAGCTGTAATACAAGTATTGGATAACTAATTTCCATTAATTATCTCTGTGATGCCATTAACAATAACAAGAAAGCCAGTATTTGTAGAGAGACATCATCAATTCTCCTTTAAGTACATTGACAATACTAATTAACAATACACGTATTCTGGTCTGCTCAGGTTGTTACATGGCCCACCTGAGCACCTGCCAGTAATGCTCAGCTGGCTCTGTTACTTGTGGTTCTGTCTGCCTGGCTTCCCCTTAAGGAGTGAATTCGTGTATCATTTAATATATTACATCAACACTGTGCTTTGTGTTCATGTCAGCAAAAAAGCAAGGGCAAAGATGAGCAGTGAGGGTCTCCCCAGGGGTGGCTCTAAGAATCCCGCCGCCCCAAGCAGGGCGGCGTGCCGTGGGGCGCGCTCTGGTGGTGCCAGTCCCGTGGTTCCGGGGACCTCTGGCAGACGTGCCTGCGGAGGTTCTGCTGGTCCCGCGGTTCCGGTGGAGCTTCCGCAGGCACGTCTGCGGGAGGTCCACCCGAGCCGCGGGACCACCGAACCCTCCGCAGTCATGACTGCGGAAGGTCCGCCGGGCCGGCTGCCGCCCTGCTGGCAAAATGCCGCCCCAAGCGCGTGCTTGGCTTGCTGGGGTCTGGAGCCGGCCCTGGGTCTCCCACCTCTCTAGTGAATGCCCTAACCACTGGACTAAAGGAGCATTCTTACTCACTCTGTCTAGCCCAAAGTACGCTTACCTATTTATACGCAGTGGAACAGTGACAACAGGAGAGCTTCAGAGAGGCTGTTTTTCTAAAAGATATGCTCTATGAATTATTTCGGTGAAGTCCCATGGCCTGTGTTGGCAGGTCAGACTAGATTACACTAGTACCTTCTGGCCTTAGCATCTATGAAAGCCCCCCCATCAAACTATCCTTCAGTCCAGTGGTTAAGGGGCATGCACCTGAGAGGGTGAAACGCACATTCAAATCCTTTCTTATCAGTAAAAGCAGGGAATTGAAACTAGGTTTTCCCACATCCTAAAAAAGCATTTTAACTGGTTGGCTACAAGTTATAAGGGAGACCTTGTCCACCCACCTACCATAGGAGTTAGATGCCTAAGTCTTTTTGTAGTTCTGGACCTAAACGTCAGCCAAGTCCGTATTAAGGGGAAACTGCTGCTATCTTAATATTGATATGTTGTAAAGAAACACATTTCTTACCTATGTTACTAAAGACACCTTAGAATGTTAGAAGTGAAAATAACCTAATCATCCCTTACTTTTGTAACTGATGTACGGTGTTTAGTCTTTGCCTTTCGCTCAGCTTAGATGCTGGAAATCAATGAAATCAATTTCACTGTTGTTTATAATCAATTTCACTTCCAGGTGCTCAGAGGCACCCTGCTTGGAGCTCACACACTGCAGAAGAATGTTTGTTAAAAAATAACTGGTTCTTATGTTTGTTTTTTCATTATACAAATGTTTCCATCAGCCTTAGGGGTTATAAAAGCATCTCTTTCCAACATATATATCAGGGGCAAATTAAAGTTCACAGCATCCTTTTAACAAATACAAATGAAACAACACTCCCATCAACCACAACTCCCTGAGGCTTTGTGTTGACTAGGAAAATTGGTTGAGTTTAGGGTGGGCTTAACCAGCACGTTAGCTAAGCCTGGTCTAAACTCAACCACTTTTCCTTGTCAAGACAAAGCCTCAGAGAAAAGCTGGGTAATCAGAATTCACACACAGTCTGGCCTGAAGGGCAACAAAGATGGACTATGTTGACTCAAAGGAAGAAATGAGTTACAGAGATAGGAGCTGCTTGTTGAAAACACCCAGGCCCCACCTATATACGTACACATCTAGGGAGTACAGCTTCCCTGCCACTTTTGCATTTCATGGTGAAACAGAATAATGTTCTATTTAAGGCAGTGGTCTGGGTTCAAGTCCCTGGTTTGCCACAGACTCAGTATGACAACCCTGGGGAAGTCACTTAGGACCAGATTTTCCAAAGGGATCAGCATGTTATGTTGTGCACATTGGGTACTGAACTCCGATGAAAATCTGGCCAAAGGGGAACTTTGGGGTGCTGAATGGTTTTGAAAATCTAGCCCTTACTGAGACGCCTAAACAGGAGCCGAGCTGTTGAAAGTTTGATCCCAGATCTGGGTGCTGAGTACTTGAAAATCTGACCCTTAAATGCTCTGTGCCTCAATTCCCCACTGACAAACTGGGGATTTCACAGGGATGTTGACAAGGTACATTTATTAATGTCTGTGATGCACTCACCCAGAAGCCATACAAATACCTAGACAGGGCCCAACAATACAACACTGAAAAATCAAAACCAATACTTTGACGTGCAGTTGGAAATTAATTAGAAACCACACTGTAGGTTCTGGTTTATTTAAGCAGGGCTTGATTCTCTAATGTTTTTTATATGACACTCCCTAACTCCAGATAGGGCTGCTACCTTTGAAAATTCATCTTTTCAGAGACAATTTGTTTTTGTAATAACTTTATGATGCAACATGATCATACTGTGATGCAGAACAAGTTCGAACAAGGGATGGGAAAACCCATGGAGCATGGGCTTTCATGAAATATTTTATTCTCTTAGTTAAAACCCATTTATTTTTCATGGAAAATCACATTTCAAAATGTGGACCTCCAACTAAATGTAGGGTTGAGCTACAGACTAAGATTCTTGTTTGAAAGATGTTCTTGCCCTCCGATGATCCGGGGAATACATTCCTTTTTTAACTCATGCAGTAATCCAGAGGCAAATAACTCTTTAACTCCAAAGGTCTGGAATTCCAGTCTGGGTAATAATAGTACAGAATTTTTAAAAAGCACCACAGATAATAGCATAGGAAAAAAAACAAAAAGAAAAAATAACACCTGAGGCTGCATGAGAAATACAGGGTTTATCCATGACTCCAAGAGAGGAAACACCCTACGTTTTCCACATGTAAACATTTAAACCATGACCTTCTCCTTTATTTCAAAAGGAATGTTGTTTAGACAAAGTCGCATTTGTTAACATCTTGATAGTTCTACGGTAACAAGACATTTTCCACATGAATGTTGCCATATTCGAAAGCAGTGATTACCTCAATGCAGATGAAATTCACTCCTGTGCAGTTCAAGACCTATGCATCATTTAAGGGTTTAAGTGGTACATAAGGGTGAATTTCATCAAAAGATCTGTTAGCAACTGCAGAGCTGCAGAAGAATATGAGAAGAAGGATTATCTTCTGCCTTGTACATCATAACCAGAGTTAGCTCATTTCCAACCACAGAATCTTTATTGCTGGTGCTGATGCCAAGGGCAGAAAGCATGGCTGGATTTTCAGGTCTAGGTAGAGCTTGCAATGCGGTCAGTAAGAGAATCTGCCATCTGAGCAAATTTGATCTGGAATAACTGAATCATGAAACTCTATGACAGCATTGTTATAGTTGCTTTTCCAACTGTCATCACACACCACTTGAGTGAAATACATTTGTTGAATGAAGTCACTTCACTGTCCTACAGGCTCTGCACCACAGAACCACCTGGGAATTACTGAATGATGTCAACAAAGTGAGCTCTTGCCTTTTTCTATACACAAGACAGGAATTTGATAGGGCACTGGAAAAAGGCCTGCTCTTCCCTGGAAAAAAGGTTTTGGTTTCCCACTCCTTTTATCTTCACAGATATATATCTAATATAATCCTTCTCTCAAAAGCATGGCAGCATTGTGTAACAGAGAATATTTATCCACTGACTTCATATGGAACCACACACAACAAGAAAGAGTTAGTGCCGCTAAACTCAGAATAAATCCTCAGAGGCTGATTTCATCTTTATTCCCCAACAAACACACTCTTAGTGACTGAAAAATGGTAACTCCGGTCAGAAAGGATCCAAAGAGCACAGTTTTGCAAATTTCTGAGCACAAGGCTGGCCAGGAATGGAGACAGCAGAATCATAGGAGAGACAGCTGGGCATGAGGTTCTGTGGCAAATGAGACAAGGACACCCATTTGGGCCCACTTTCTTGAGTGCACCCATTTAACAGCCAATTAATATGCATTTTTGAAAATGAGGAATGGGGTAAACAGGAAGCTAAATCTTCCTTTGCCAGGTCCCTCCCTTCAGTCCCTGCTGCATTAAATGAAAACTGTAAATACTGGAGAGCTCAGACAGATGTTTTTATTGAGAAGGAAAGCTATGGCCTGGGCAGTAAGCCCTGGCTAGGACCCAGATATTTTTGTTGGCTCCAGTGCTTATGGTTAATTTATTTTTATTTTGCTTTAATTTATTCCTTTAACTCATTTTATTTGTTTGCCCTTTTCTCCCCCTTCTTACCTAATTCTCTAAGAGTCAGAGTCATGTTCAAGTTTGGCATTGACCTCTGCTCTCCTGACGCCTCTCCATACGTAGGATCCACAAAGAGACTTAGGCATTGCAGCATTGAGCATCACAGCACCTAACTTAGGAATGTAGAAAATCACAGGAACAGGTTAGGCAGCTAGGCTCCCTCTATAATGAATGGGGAGAGAGCGCATTGAAGAATGCGATCCACACAAGCCAGCAAGCTAGGCAGGGAACTTCCTAAGCCAGCCAGCACACCCCTTTCTCATTTTAACAATTCATGAACAGGAACCAGCCCAACTCCAGGCTCAGAGGTAGGAAACCTCTGTTCAAATCCAGAAAAAGGAATTGAACCTGGGTCTTCCACATCCCAGGTGAGTGCTGCTGATTACTACTTGTCCTACCTGCAGTGGACATGGAGAACAATTGGTCACCGTCCTCTTAATAACAACCCTTAACGTATCTGAAGACTTTTCAGGTCCTCCACAGCCTTCTTTTCTCAAGACTAAATATGCTTTTTTTTAACCTTTCCTCCTAGGTCAAGTTTTCTAAACCTTTATCATTTTGTTGCTTTTCTCTGGACTCTTTCCAGTTTGTCCACATCTTCCCTACAGTGGGCTGCCCAGACCTGGACACAGTACTCCAGCCGGTGCCAAGCAGAACAGGGCAATTACCCCGTGTCTGACATACACCTCTACCTCAATATAACGCTGTCCTCAGGAGCCAAAAAATCTTACCGCGTTATATCAAATGTGCTTTGATCCACGGAAGTGCGCAGCCCCGCCCCCGCCGGAACTCTGCTTTACCGTATTATATCCGAATTCGTGTTGCATCGGGTCACATTATATCGAAGTAGAGGTGTACAATACTCCTGTTATGACACCTCAGCGTATTAGCCTTTTTTGCAACTGGTGACTCATATCCAATTTGTGATCCACTATCAGCCCCCGATCCTTGTCAGCAGTATGACCACACCTAGCCAGTTATTCCCCATTTTGTAAACGTGCGTGTGTCTGAGTGTGTGTGTGTGGTGGGTCACACAATGATTTGTTGTTCCTTAATGCAGACCAATTTAGAAAGCAAGCAGCACATTATGCAAGACAAGGTCTTGCCTAAATCAGTCACAGCCACTAATCATTGCATGATGGCCTTTTCTTTCATCCAGCCCAGGCATATAAGTGTTTAACTGTTTTAAATTGCCTAGCTCATGTTTTGCATTTGTGACTCAGAAAAATTACAGCAAATTGAGCTATTTGGTTGCTTGGTTACTCCTTTGTTCCGACAGGAAGCTGACGAGAGAAAAGGTACCTTAGCTTTAATTAATTCAGGGAGGCTGACTCATCCTATTGTACACTATGGGGTTCTTGGGTAATAATAATACCTGGCTCTCTCACAGTGCTTTACATGTGCACCCACCAGTGCTTTACAGGGGATGGTATCACCAGCCTTTTCTACAGATGGGAAACTGAGTTAATGTTATTTCTTACTGTTAAAACATTGAGGACTGGATGGCTTAGAGGTATTCACAATGGGACACAGCCCTTTCAACTACACCCAGCCGTGTCCAGCTGTTGCCATCAGAGGCTTTTTTGGAAGGAGCCACAGGACTCCATCTAGCCTCTTGCTGTCCACATCACAAAATTTCTTTTGGCCTCTTTATGGGCAATCCCAGCAAGGAAGGGCAGGACTGCATGGTCCACGGAGCCTGAGCCCCCCCTGGATGAGGAATGGCTGCTCTCTAGGGCACACCCAAAGGTACTGAAAAAAAGTTATGAAACGCACACTTAGTTCACTAAGCCTCCCTGTCTCCAAAACTTTCCAGGCCCCAATTACTGTTCTATGTATCAGATCTGAGCAAGTGATGAAGCTTTGCAGCGCAAGGACTTAGGGCTGGGGTCATTCGCAGCACTGCTGAAACAATACCAATTGCACATTCTAGTTCAGGGGTTCTCAAACTGGGGGTCAGGACCCCCCAGGGGGTCGCAAGGTCATTACATGGGGGGTCACGAGCTGCCAGCCTCCACCCCAAACCCCGGTTCGCCTCCATCATTTATAATGGTGTTAAATATATAAAAAAGTGTTTTTAATTTATAAGTGGGGGGTCACACTCAGAGGCTTGCTATGTGAAAGGGGTCACCAGTACAGAAGTTTGAGAACCACTGTTCTAGTTGGAATTGTTAAGGGAGTCTAAAGCTGTTTCTATCCAGGAATTGGATACCCCACTGCCTGAGGTCCTGTGACAATCCCAATCTTTATCACCTCAAATCTAATGGGAAGATAGTCACATGGTACCTTGAACCAAAATATTTGTCTTCAGATGCAATCAGCTGCCTTTCCCTCTCTTCTGATATTCAGAACAACAGCGTTTACACAGCTGCTCTAAAAACACACCATGCTGCCCCCTGTCAGGTTAAAGGTAAAACTACCATGTGAACGAACAAAATTATTCCCCTCAAATCTTCCATACCCTAGAAATTTGTCACTGGCGTCCAATAATTATACTCCAAGTCAATTCACTCTGCACATTGAGTGTCACACAGAAGCTGAGGGACCAGAGCAGATCTCTTCAGGGCTGCCCGGGGTGGGGGGGAAGTGAGGCAATTTGACCCAGGCCCCGGGCCCCACAGGGGCCCCCACGAGAATATAGTATTCTATAGTATTGCAACTTTTTTATGGAAGGGGCCCCTGAAATTGCTTTGCCCCAGGCCCCCTGAATCCTCTGGGCGGCCCTGGATCTCTTTCCCCTCCCATTCCTCGTCCAGATACATGCTAACATGTTTCAAGCTCATTCATGCTTGAAAAAATATTAAGCTACAAGTGAAAAAACTTTTATTCAGTCATTATAACAAATAGCAAAATAAAACGGCTTTTTTATTCCAACACATCACTTCCAATGCTTGCCCAGGTCAGAACTTCCTCTGCCAATGCAGTTATTTTCATGCCTCAATCAGGGATTCCCAAACATGACCATTCACATACCCCTCGTAGTCCCTTCATTAAACAAGTGGTTTTACACATTCAAATGCTCATTGCAAATTTGCATGCAGGAAAGAAAGAAAAACAAAAACAAAGACCCAGCTGACATCTTGTCACTATGCTCACAAGGAAGAGATGGAATAGAGTTAAATATAGTAGAAAATTTACTCTGGAAGGCAAAAGAGGTTAAAGATATAAAATAATGAAGAAACTGTGTCAGATGCCAACACTGAATTCAGTCTGGTAGAGAAAGGCATGGCATCAGCTTTGCTCTAGCTAAATTAAGATAAAACCCCCCAATTATGCTAAGATTTCACTTTGTCATCTCACAAGCTGCAGTAACTAAGGGCACGGCTACACTGCAGCAGGAAGCGAACCTCCCAGCCCGGGCAGACAGACTCATGCCAGCGCAGCTAAAAATAGCGTGAATGAGCTACAGTGTCCACACTGCTATTTTTAGTGCACTAGCTCAAGCCGAGCTAGCACCAGTCTGCCTAGCTGGGCAGGGCGGCATGATCGCTGCTGCAGTGTAGACACACCCTAAACTGTTAACCAGGCAGAATAATTAGGCTGTATGTTTGTGTTTTAAATTAACATTGTACTAATATTGGCTACTTCTTTTTCTCTGTTTTTCCTCATTCTTTTATAGTGAAATTGTATGGTAAAAAAAGTCCTATTTATTCCACATAGTTTTTACATGAAAGTCATATAAAATGGTTCAATACACTTTGGCTTTTTTTTTTTTTTTTTGGCTAGTAAAAAATGTTTGATTAAAAACTACGCATTAGTTACTAGATGCAAATATTTACCATGAGTGTGAGACAATCCTGAACGAGTGAGACCACCCTCAGTATAAACCACAATCTCACCCCGCAAAAAAAGAAAAGTTCTGCTCTTCCCACGCTCTTCCTGTTCTCTGTGCAGAATCCTATTTGCAAATGCTAGTTATGTGAGAGCTGGGGTAGTGATTTGATTTTTCTATTGCAGTGTTGTCTAATGTAGTATATCAGTCTGGAATCTGAATGTAAGGTATAAACCTCAGGTTTTCCAGTAAGTAAAAAAATATAGAGAGAGATATACCGCAAATAGAGTTATCAGTTTTCTCATGCAGTAACTGATGGCAGCTTTCATTTTATATTTTCAAGTACAGGCAAAGTAGTAGTCATTCAAGCTGTGAAAATATTAAAGAAAACGAATGTGAAAAATATTGGAAGCAGCAGAAATTCATCACGTTTCTATCTGACTGGGGCTGTGTTGTTACAAAAACACCCAGACAGGCTGAGCGCTCTGAGGAGTTTAGCACGCTAATACCAACGCAGCAGGTGGCAGGATATGGAACAACAGATTATAAATGAAATAAGCTGGCCACTGACAACGGTGTTTGCACTCAGGCTGGAGCCACCGTGTATCTGTGTGTAGGTTGCAAAATAAAACAGTGATTAATAAACAGGCTTTCCTGCCAAGTGGGAGGAGATGGCCTGGGGGGAACAGATGTTCTCTCCTGCCCTGAATTATGCTAAGCCCTTTATTTTCCCCCAGTTGATTTTGCATATATATACACACATACACACACAATACATCATAAAAATCTATGGACTCTTCACAGCTGCATACTTGAAGACTTAAAAACAAATCAAATTGCACCTTAATGGACCACATGTATTACAGCATCATTCTGGAGGGGGAGAAGGATAAATTGTTCTTCTGAATTGTCTAAAGACAACGGGGGCACCTGTTTCTCCCTGTGACTATACAATACTGTGTTTTGTATGCCCCTGCTAAACATGAATCAAAATGCCTACACGAGGTCTAAATTAGCCATTCACTTCAACTTGTCTGAACATCCTCTTCCTGATAATGTATCACAGCCACTGAACCATACTGGGCTATTTCAAATGTAGGCCCCAATCCTACAAACACATATGGAAATAAGTCAATGAGACCATTCACTTGAGCATAGTTACTCACCTGCAAAAGTGTTTGCAAGATGGGGGGTCTGAGTGATTCATTGTTTTGTAAGCTACTTTTCCTAAAAGTCAATTTGATGTTGGTGAAAGGTACCATATGTTGGCATCTTGGGAGACTGATTTAGCCAGAGAACAGGAACAGGGAATGCTCACGCTGCCCCCACCAGAACACCTCAACCCTGACCTGGTAGCACCACTTCTACAGAGGATTTTCTAGAAAGAGAATTACAGAATTTAGAACCTCCTTATCCCTCTACAAAATGTGGACAATGCAAAAACACTGATCTCAGGACATGGGAAATTAACAATCTCTGCCACCACATCCATGCTGCCTTGCTTAAGCTGGGATATATAGTGTACAGAAATACTAGCACCTCTGTCTCTTTCAAAGGGCTCAAAAAAAAATGTAGTGGAAATCTCCAACAAAAGCAACGACAGCTTCCAGCAGCAAAGAAGGGCATTGCCTCCCGTATCCCAATTGCTGTAACTGCTCATGTAGAACTCAAAGTTTCATTTAATCAACCTAACCACACAACAAATCATCCTGCTGGAAATCTGCAGGATTCTCCCCCTGCTAGAGAATGACCAGGCCTCCAAAAGGGAGGAGTCAAAATACGGTGCAGAGGTGAACCCGGCTTGCGAAGGAACCAAAAAATGGTCTGTGAATATCAAAACATTTGTGTCTAAACTGATTTCTAGACAAAAGGTTGAGAGGGTTAAGTCTGGCTCATCTGCTTCAGCACAGAACAGTGAAAAAATCAAAAGGGGAAACCAACTTCTCAGTTTGTTTCATCTGTTAAAAAATAAACAGAAATTTTGCAAGGTCATTAGGTGTTATAAAATGGTTTCACAAATCCTCAGCGGCAGCGGCCCAATTCTCTCCTCTCATCTCTTCCACCAGTCCCTCTGCAGGCTTGCTCCCCGTGTGGTCCATAAACATGTTGGGAATATCTTTGCCAAAATAGATTTTGCTGTTTGATGCAATAGCTTTGTATTTCATCAGCTGCAAGTACTCAGGAGTTAGTTTTAGCTGCATGAAGAGAAAACAGATCATCAGAAGCCATCCAGATTTACTAACAAGCTTTTGTTGTGATCATATAGGGTACCATTTTTCCAGAGCACTAGTGTCCCTGGCAGACACCCGAAGACATAAATACCCATCTTTTTCCTATTTAAAGAAACACCAGTAAAACAATGTTCCCTTCTGGTATTTGCTGTTGGCAGTGATCCCTCTAACTCTACACCCAAGAGTTTTGTCCATTTGATTTCTTCTCCTCCTGCTTGCTGCCCCCCAGCAGGTTCATGGCTCTGCTAGATTGATGAATTCCATGGATAATAGCAGCATGATTCTGATGTGCCCTGTAATCACATCTTCTCATAACAAGAATCCTCTAGAGGCCTGCTCCATTTGTGCAAGAAGTTTGCCAGGTGGCACACAAAGCATTAGTTAAAACTTTCTGGCTATAACAGAGCTAGCATCACACTGAAGTGCTGCAGCTCCAGCTTTCTCTAGAGAGGGAGCCTTGGTCTCGGAAGCATTTAACAGAGCAGCCTCCATAGAGCACAAGCCAGTGCATTTAGGTTTCCTCTGGACAGATTCATATTTACAGAACATAAGAACGGACGTACTGGGTCAGACCAAAGATCCATCTAGCCCAGTATCCTGTCTTCCGACAGTGGCCAATGCCAGGTGTCCCGGAGGGAATGAACAGAACAGGGAATCATCAAGTGATCCATCCGCTGTCATCCATTCCCAGCCTCTCGCAAACACCATCCCTGCCCATCCAGGACAAAGTGCCATTCTAGTCTCATGATTAACTCTCCTCCAGAAAGTGACAAAGAGTCCTGTGGCACCTTATAGACTAACAGACGTATTGGAGCATAAGCTTTCGTGGGTGAATACCCACTTCGTCAGAGGCAACCACAAAAGCTTATGCTCCAATACGTCTGTTAGTCTATAAGGTGCCACAGGACTCTGTCGCTTTTTACAGATCCAGACTAACACGGTTACCCCTCTGATACTCTCCTCCAGAGCGAATGCCACCAAAATCCTAATGTGAACACTGTTCAAAGAGTGCCCTATCAGTCTGGCCTGATTGTCAGTAACTACATTCATTTTGTACATGTAGCATGGAGTCAGTATCACAGCTGTCTGTTTAAAAAAAAAAAAAAAAAACTATAAGCTCTTCGGCACATGGACCATCTTCTTATTCTGTTTGTACCATGCCTGGCACAATGGGACCTGGTCCATGACAAAGTACAGATAAATACCTTGTTAGCCTCTGCTATCTTCATGGCAGTATAGCATTCGGCATCAGCTTTTGCCTTCTCCCTAGCAAGGAATGCACCATCTGTAAGGAAAACCACGGCAGCCATTTAAATACAAGAGAGCATGCAGCTGCTGTAACTTGTTAAATGTGCTCCACATTTGGACCCGTCTTTGTATTTATAGTAGCATCCACATGCTGCCAGGGTATCAACACCACTTCTGAACTATGGGTGGCACACCTGGGTCTTGGGGGAAGAAATAGGATCAGAAGCTACAGTTTCTCTGAAATGTAATGAGATGATTATACACCAACACTTCCCCTGCAAGAGAGGCAAATGGCTAATATCTTCACTCTCCTCCAAAACACAGCCATCTCTTGGGAAAAAGCATGGCAGCTAACTCACTACAGAACAGCAGGCAGCAATCCTACACACCACATCTGCACAGGACATAAAGAACACCCCATCAAACTGAAACCACAGGGGGAATTTTAGGTAGCGAATGTAATTACCCAAACTGGAATTTGGCCAGGACACTGGAGCTAACATCCCCAATTCTTGTGTAAAGGGCCAGGGGATCTTTAACCCTTAAACTCAGGCCCCTGGATGGGCTCTTAGATGTGGCTTTTTCCAGGATTTCAAGAGCTTGGCAAACAAAGGGTTTGATCCTGCAAGATGCTGAGTGCTCAAGTCTTAGACAAGCACCTCTCGTCAGTATCAGGCAGGGATACAAGATGAAACATTTTATAAAGGTCATCTAAAGAAACCAACACTTCCCCACTGCCTATTGCATTCTTCCTTTTCCTCGACGTTTTGTGGTTAACCATATTTAATGAACCTTAATGTTACACTGGTACAGTCTGTAAAGCCAGGCTTATCTGTATGGTTCACTATGTTCCCTGGATATTCACAGCCTGTTTTAGGGCACTCAACTCTGAGAGCAACACCACTCCTCAATCCAGGCTTGTCAGAGTGCACCGCGATCCTATTCAAGTTGTTTCAAAGCAAACAACTGGATAAACCATTCCTTTATCTCCACCAACAGGGAGAACATCCACATTTAAAAACAATACCAGCAGCTGGAAGGTTGGGAATTGAGGCTTCGCTCCATTTGGCCACCTAATGAGAACAGCTCTGCCGACTCAGTCAGAGCAGCTGGAAGGGCTGACGCAGGGCAGAAAGTCCCTGCCTGCAGGACGCACGGGCCGCTGTCTGGTATGGAGCTGGAGTGAAGGCCTGGCACCTGGTGACATGTATTCATAAGAAATAAAAACTATTGTAGTTCTGCTGGGAACTTCTTAATGAGAAGCTGCTGATCTGTAAAACTCTAATTGGCTCCTCAGTGGGCTTCTGCAAAGCTTGATGGGGCCTATAATGAACATAATTGGAAATAGGGCCTTGCAGCTCTGAGCCAGAGAGGCAGAGCCCTTTTCTTGTCCTAGAATTTGCCTGACACAAGGCACTGCATGGGGAAAAAGCCCTCTCAGTTAAGAGCTCAAGCTCCTATAAAGCACTCAGAACCAACGCCTTGGAAAAGAAAAATGATTAGAGAGATAATTTACAAGGAAATGCTTCCATTCCTGCCCCTAGTCAATATTCGCTCCTAAAGGAAGCAAACAGCAATTCCAGATAGGTGTGAATAATGCAGGAATCCATGACAGGAAAAGACAGAATATAGGGCTTGTTTACTGCTGATAATGCTTAAAGAGAAACACTCACTTGTTTAGCCTAGGGCCATTTCCTCCCCCCATCACACACACTCTCTAAGACACACCCACCTTGATCTTTGGATCTCGAAAGCTGCAAGGCAGGTCTCTGCTTATCTCAGAACTGGACAAACTGGTGAGATGAGTTTGGGCACATTTTTTTTTTCCTTTTGACTAGACCAAAAATCTAGAGCTATGTTTACTGAAAACTCCTGATAGGTGTCCACATTTTAGAAAAATACTGAAGAAAGAGGGGCAGATGTAAACTTCCATGGAACACTGTGGGTGCCTGAATGGAATGGCATGGCAGCACCCCACCCTGAGAGGATTTCCTAACGAAGTTCTAGCATATTCCTGCTTCTGGAAGATGCTCTGCCTGGTTCCTAGGTGTGTCCCACACACTGTAGTGGTGGTAACAAATCTCCGTGGGAAGGGCGGGAGTCTGCAGTGCTGGCTCCTGCAATACTGTTGACAATCACACTGCCTGCCTCCTGTGCTGCAGCGGCAAGTGTCTCGGAGTTTGTTTGGGGCTCTCCAACTTTGGTACATTTGCCAGAGCAAACATGTCCTCCTCTCCCAATCGACCTAGTCCCTCCAAGCGCTCCAGTCTGAAATGGGGGTGGAAATGAAGGGAAGAATCTGAGCATGCAGACAAATAAGTTTTGAAAGTTGCAATACATTTTGAGGGTCACATGAAAGGTTATTGAATCAATCATACACCGGGGTTCAATATGAAAGGCCTCTGTACTTTCACATGGGGGCTCAGTCATGTTGTGGTTAGACTTTGGCCAACTCACATGCACACTCTGTGCCTCAGTTTACCCATAAGAGAAATAGGGATAATACTGCCCCACCTCATAGCAGCATCGTGAGGACTAACTAAAATATCTGTGATGTGCTTTGAAATCTTCCGAGAAGAAGCACAAAGGAATTTGTTATTGGAAAGGATGTTGCTCACCTTCAATCTCTGATATTTTCTTCTCCGTTTCCTTTTCCATCACCTTCTGTCCGTATGTTATTTCGGCCACTTGGGCAATTTTTTCGGCCTCTGCAGCAGTAAAGGAAACATCTCGATGCCCAAAGAGTTATGACCCGAGCTCCTTTCCCACAGAAGCAATCTCAGCCCCACACCTCCTTATACTCCTCTGGCAAACCCAATCCTTATAGGGTAGATCTACCCTGCAACTGGAGGTACAGCTGCAGTAGGTGTATGGGAGCTAGCTTTGATCTAGCTAGCTCAGGTCCCAATATCAGTGAAACCACCAGGGAGCTGGGGTATATACTTGGGCGGCTTGCCTATGCTGCCATGGCTTCACTGCTACTGATACCCCAGTTAGCTAGATAAAGCTACCTTAGGTATGTTTACACATGCTGCACATACACCTCAGACTGCAGTGTGGACATACCCATACATCACTTTCAGCCCTCAAGAGGTTCAGCATCACATCAAGGGATGTTTGTAGGCAAAGCAAGCATAGGAAAACCATCTGAGAAGTCCAGAGCTGTGCTGGAGGCTTTACATGAGCAAGAGATGGGTATCAAGCAAAAAGAGAACACTCTGCATTTTCAGTGTCCTTATCTACAAGATACGGAGCTGTTCAAAGAACTCCTGGAAGCAGCCCAAATTAGGAGGAACTCATTTTAAAACAGACTTAATCACAGAAACCTGTGACTGCACATTTAATCCAAATACAGAATTTTACAGTAGAGAAATTCACAGCGAATCCCTTGGTTCACACATTCAGCGGTGCAGTTATGGCTGTCACTGTGCTTGCTGTTGACAGACTCTGAACAGAACCAGCTCGACTAGAGATGTGCTAGAGCTTCTCTCATCCTCCCCAAACTTCAGTCTCTGCCCCGTCCCACTTCATATAAACAGCCAGTGTTCATCTTGTTTACGGTCGACTTATTTAAAATCTCTTAGAGCCACTATACTGCTGCTCGCATAAGACCCAGCAGCGGCACATGCGCTGCATGTATTTCCAGAGAGGTGTCTGGGTTAGACACCCACCCACTCCTGGAAAGTTCCCCAACCAGCCACATCTATGGGAGATGCATATACAGACCAATCAGGGCCTTCTTCCTCTCCGTCTCTGCTTCCTTCTCCACGACCTTCTGCTTCTGAGCAGCGATCAGCAGCTTTGTCTTCTCGCTTTCCCTAGTGAGCCAGAACAAGACAGATGCAGAACTGCAGCGACCACACAGGATACGAGTTCTTAGAAATGCAGCCATCCTCCTTAGGTGACAGCCACGCCTTCCACGTTTGTCCCACTGCTACCCACACGCATGACACTGAGTAGATTCTCTCTCCAGAGTGCATTTGCAGGGGCAGGTAGTGGACAGAACGATGCATATGCTCACACTCTACCTTGCTAATTTCATAGACTAACTCCCCACTCCATTTTTCTGACCGGATAAGTAGTAAAGGTACTGCTTTTGCATGATCACACAGTATGTAATGTGAACTGCTGCCCTCTGCTGGGTGAATCAGAGCTACTCCAGTGAGCATATCACCCTCCAGTGGAGGGCAGTATAAGCACTAATTACTAGGATACATGCATATAAAGTTACTGTTAGTGGAGGTATCAAATTATTAAATTAGGAACATAAAGCAGGAAGTGAAGCTATATAAAAAACCTTAGCCTTCAACATAGCCATAGCTGTAAGTTTTCCCTTTTTCACTTGGAAATTGCTTTTCCGTTTGTAAGTAAATAGATTTGGGAGGTGTATGTGCAGGATCAAATGCTACTTTTTTTTATTTAGTAAAATGGCTCCGTATCTCTCTCACCCCCACAGTCCTACTGCCCTCTAAGAACAAAGTGAAATTAAAGAACATTCTCTTTTGAAACCACCACCATCATGTTTTCTCCTAAAATTTCAACCATTTCAAAAACAGCTCAGGGAGCAGCAGTCAGACCTGAAGAACTAGCCACTCTCCAAAGTACACCACACACCGTGCTGTATTTATAGCGACAGAGATAAAAATGGGCTGATTGTAGAAATAAGGAATCTCCATATTGGGCCCCATCACACACAAGCTACCTGGACTTCTGGGGCTAGGGACACAGGCTTGGGAGAGGATTTGGGAAGAAAGGAAGACCTTTTTTGATTACACCCCCTTTGGTGGCACAGTGCTCAGAGAACCTGTGTGTTTCTGAATGGTCAGTGCAAGGCAGGCTGCTGGCTTAGGAAGTGTTGAAACAACAGGATCATGTCACCAAGTGTTATTAAAACACGTTATTTCAAAGCTATGTGAAGTCTTCAGCCTGTTGTATCAACAATTTCTTCATCGCCATTCAAACGGCAGGATTACGGGTAGAATTTATCCACCCTGCCATTCGTGCACACTCGCCAAGAGGCCCTTTTAAAAAGCCTTGAAGGCACAGTGTTAAGGTCAACAGGCCCCTAAATGAACCATTTTTGCCATCCAAATGCCCGCACACACACAAAATATAGAAAACCTTCCCAACGGCAAGGCATGCTTGCATGATGCCATTCCCATTACTTGGGCCTCCCGCCCTTGGCAAAGAAGCAGCAGGAGGCTAAAAGAGCATGCCTGGTAGAGGGCACTGAGATCACAGCATACTATGAAAACATATTAGTCTGGATGACAAATTCACTTTGGTAACGCAAAGGTGAGAGTCCCAGGCACTTACATGAGTTCATAATTCTTCCGAATCGTTTCTGGAATGTTTGGCTTCGTGACACGGACAGCCTGGAAAGACAGCGAATAGGAGGAAGCTAGATAAACAGCCAACACACCACGAGCAATCAAAGCACTGGCAACAAAAGTGTGGGACTTAAAATTGGGCCAAAAGTCATTAGTTGCCTCAAGGAACTCAACACAGAGTCTAGTTGGTAGAGCAGTTTTCCAGAAATGACGTGCAGCTCGCCATCCCTGCCCAGCACTGCACACCCAATCTCGTAAGCATTTCTGTACCAGATGTGACTGTCCTCCCCATGACCAGCACCTTGTACAGCCCAGGTGGGACCCTGCTTACCTGTATAATGAGTCCAGGAGCCATGGTGGTCAGGTCCTGCTGCAAAGCCAGTTTAAGGTTTTCATCAATCTGATCTGATATCAAAAAAGTGAGACATGGTTAAAGAACACACAAGGCATTTGGCTCTCAGATCACTTCTGGAGTTATTCAGGACAGGCTTTGATTTAGCACTCTTGGAAATGAAACACAAGTTGAGGTTAGATACACACAGGCTACACATCCCATAGGGGAAATCAAGAGACACCTGTGTGTGCGCGTGCACTTTTTTTTTTCCTAACAAAACCCCAATCTTGAGCCAGGCCCTGAAGCCTTTCAGTAAATCAGGTTTGATTTAAAATTTCAGGCTGAACACATGCAAAACAAGATGGTATCACATAAGCAAGATGCAAGACCAGACAAAACTGGCAGTGAAACCAAAATACTGTAACTGGTGTGGGGTGGGTAGGACGAATAGCGGGCGGGTGGTCTGTCATGATGGTGAACTTGCACCAACAATATCTAAAAAAGAAGGGGATTTACAATCTTTTTGCAATCTTCCACAGCTCCAGTAATATACCTTTGGGATTTATGGACCTGGGAGGTACTCTCAGAATCCACATTACTGGGAATAAATGGACAATTACTCAGGCAACTGGCAGTATCTCAAGAGATAACTGGGATTGGATCCTTATCCACTGTGTCTACCACTCAGATGTACATGGCACAGTTGACTGCCAAATTCAGAATCAGGGAAGGAATATTACCCCAGGACATCATATCAGCAGGGACCTCAAGGGACTTGCATCTTTCTGTGAGCACTGAACAGGTGTCATGTTACGAGATCAGGTGGGTGTACACTGCTTGGCAAGTTTCCTGCAGTGTCTGGGGTTCTCGGGCAACAGGGGATCTGGATCCTTTCTGACTTCTAATTCTGGGTTTCTAAGAGTCTCTCTGTTAAAGGAACTCAGGGATGCCACAAGCCTCCAGTGAGTACTCAAGGAAATGCCCACAAGCATGGTGTGTGTGCAAGTAAATTCTGAGCTATTCTAACCAATGTCCCCCAATGCTATCATTCCAAACAGGTCCTGGAGCAGTCCCAGTAATTTAAAACCTGGCCTAGCCAGGCCTTGATCTACCCAGGCTGAATGTGTGCCAGCAAGAGACGGAACGAGGAAAAGGGAGAAAGGTGAAAGGTCACATTCGTTAGTTTAATAGGCTGGACACATTTTCATCAGCAAATCCACTTGGCTCAGTGGGTAGGAATTAACTTCAGTGTAGCTGGGGAATTTCAAAAGGAAATAAAGAATTCAAAGCCCTGCTGCAATGAAAGCTCCAAGGAAAGTTACATGTTCCACTGGGGCCTGCTGAGAAATGCAACAGGAAAATAAAAAATTAACAGCCCTGAAAGTGATCCAGGCTCACTCCCTCAGTTATTAAGCTTTGTCCCCATTCGGATGTCTGGAATTCACATTCAAAACACAGTTCAGCCAGGAGTTTAGGAAACAGCTGTTATCAGTTTCCTGCACCTGCCTCCACAGGCAGGGAATCATGACATAGGTCTGTATTCAATGGGCTGCACCCCATTGCTAACTCCTCAGCCAAAAAGCATCCTGCTCAGACAGAAACAATCATGAAGGAGTGCATATAAATTTATACAGACCCTTCCTTCAGTGCAAATCAGTTTACTTTAGTCTCTTTTTAGCTACTGTCGTCAGCAGCTGCTGATGTCATCTGGAGACATCTATGGATGAAGAATGAATACACTTTCTGAAAATTCCCCTCCTGTTTCTCTATAGAACCAAGTCCCAGTGCTATATTTTGTAGCAGTGCACAGTCAAAACAGGGATCTCTTAGTCCCTTAAAAAGTGCAGTTCAGATACAGTAGTTAATGATTAGCAACTATCACACAGCCATAGGAAGAACAGATCGCGGAATCTCAAGGACGAACATGCAGCGTGTCTGTGCAAATGTCACACAGTGAGATTGGGCTCCAGCTTGAGATAAGTATTGCAAAGACATTCTCACAATTTCAGAAGAAAAATGAATCCTGAGAATAACTAAAGAATTTAGAAAGGGTAAAGGTCAATTCAGACATTTTGTTTGTCCCTCTCCTGTCAGGACACCCTCCTGTAACAGGTTCTCCTAGTCTCTGCACAGTCTAGTTTTATGATAACCTGCAGTCTTGAATGGAGGATCATCTGTCCCATCCTGAGAGATTCCCCTATTCTCGAACACCCACATGGCATGCCTAGGTAGTATGGTAATAGCTGCTTTAGTAGAACTGAGATATAAGCTCACCATACAGCATTTTGCTTGCCCTGAATGAGTAACATTTCTTGACAGGTGACTAAGTTCTTGTTTATATTTTTTGTGATTGGACCGGTAAATTTCCCATGACTATTTCGCAAGGGTTAGCTAAACAGAGCCATTTACCTGACGAAGCTTCCATACCTTCGACAGGACAATCAGCTGTTCTGTTTGTGACCAGGGCTGGTTCAGTTTAATTATAGTTACATATTCCTTATACTTCGGGAGGTAGTGTAAGTGTGTGTATGTGTAGGTTTAACTAATTAAACTGAATCAACCCTGGTCATGAACAGAACAGCTACTGGAGTGATCTCATCAGAATCCCATCGGTTATGGAGAGAGGCCTAAAGGAGGCTCTGATTGTGTACTACTAGATTTTATGGGCAGCAGAAAACCTTGCTGTAGCAACAGGAGATGTTGTTATGTTCGGGTGAATGCGACAATTCATCTGTAAGGTTACAGTGACCCAGGGCAGAGATGGGGCTCACCAAACAGCTCAATGTAGACCTCCTGAAGAGTGTGAACGCTGCAGAACTGGTTCAGCTCATGGTGAATCTTGTTGAAGATGAGTGCTTTGTCATAGTCTGCTGTGTAGTTCTTCACTATGTCATACACTGGTGAGAAAGAGAGGTTTGCATTAGGAGACCAGGGTGGTGTTGGTCTTGAGTCGGGCTCCACCTGGGATACATGCAATGGGAGCCTGACACATCTGTACTAGTCACTGGGGGCCACTTACTGCCAGTGCCTGGAACCTTGCCACTAGCAAGTGAACAAAATGGAAAGAAGATCTCTGCATTGCAGAAGCGCACTTTGTTCATTTATTTTGACAGGGAAGGTTTAATTATTGATGCTAATACTTCATAATATACTAACCAATGTTCTGTCATATGCTTTGTAAACATAATGAAGTCTTAGTAACACCAGACCTTTCTACAGCATTTGCTATTAAATCTTTGCTGAGAAGTGGTGAGACAAGGATTATGTGTCTGAACAATACGATATGTGGATTAGTGAATTTGGGCATGTACATAGCAATTTGTGAGACTCTCAGAGCAGGAAGAAGCCCCCAGGCCCAAAGTTGTACATGGATTTACTTTTAATCAATGGGACCTAAAACGGTCTGGTTCTGTCCCACTCACCAGGAATTTCTGTGCTCCCACCAGTGTATTCACAAGCAGGGGGGTTTGCCCTGATGTTCTTGGCCAATGTATCCCCTCATTCCACTCTTTTCCAACATGCTAGATGGCTGTTGCATGCCACCCCAGAGGTGGTTGCATCTCAGTGGGACACTATACATCAGTTTGTGACATTTTCAAGTGAAAGGTGCTCAAATCACTTAATCTGTGTCTCACATGCCAATTCTCTGATCATATTCATACCCCTTTCTCCCACCCTTTGCCTATTTAGATTGATGGCGCTTCATGACAGTGCCTAGCACACCACCACTGGGATTCGTAGGGGCTACTATGATATAAATAATAATCATCTGATAGGCATTATAGATATTACAACGAAAGGTAATAGAAAAATTAGTGTATCAGTGGTAGTAAGTAATAAGAATATGTCAGTGACAATAAAAAAAAACAGAGAAATATATAAAAAAATAGTAAAACTGGTTCTGTGTCTTAAGTTTAAACTTAATTTTAAATTTAAGTGTTTATGCCCAAAGAGCAGAGGGCTTTAAAGGGGACACTGCTGAATTTCTATAGCTCTTCTGGCCTCCAAATCCATCACTGCACAAGCAGATATGATTTCTCAACCCCATGCTGCATTAGCAGGAACATAAGGAGCTTTCAGAAGGCAAAAGCCGTGCTAACACTCAGATGTGACTGACAGTCCTTCATACTGTAGCCGTGCAGACTCATTGGCAGAGATAACTCACCAGCACCCTGGATCAGGAAATTCACCACCTCAATCCTGTCAAAATAAATCATCACTCCCCCACTGTGAAAGGAAGAGAAAAAGAAAAGGAGGGTGTAACATTCCGGTGTAACATTTGGCACCAAATAAAGCTGTTCAGGGATACAGCCAGGGTCCGGGGTGGGTGTAAAATGTATGGAGTACTGGCTCTTCTAGAACAAGCCACTTCTTATCCATAATTATTCAGCACTTAAAGGAGACTAGGATGGGGGGCAGAGAACAGAGCTCCCAGGAACACAACCCTGCACTGAACCCGTTCATAAAAGCAAATTCTTATTTCACAATTTGCTAGAGGCTGATCATCCAACTGCCACATAGACAACATCAGGAGGGACCAGTCATGGAGACAACACCCTCTAGCGGACTGAAAGGGACACTTCACAACCTTTGTAACAGTAGTTCACAGTGGTGGGCCTGCACTTACAGCAAATCCAAGTGGAAGGTTTTGGGGGAACCCCAAGAACAATGGCCCAGTTTACTCTGGATTTAGCTACGTGTAAGCTAGGAATAATGGGTTCTAGTTTGGGAGGAGCAGGTCTAGTGGTTAGAGTGTGGGAGGTCTCTGGACTCCTGAATCCTTTCCTTAGTTCTCTGACTCTCTTGTGACCTCACACCAGTCACTTAAACTCTCTGTGCCTCTATTTTCCCACTGGCAAAATGGGGATAAAACCTGCTTCACAGACAGCATGTGATGCTCAGGATTTTAGATCCATGGAGAGAAGGTGCTAAGTAAAGGATTAGACATGGAAAGGGCTCTGAAGCCAACTGTAATGCAGTCTATCCTCACTTGAAATTTAAGTAGGCCAAGAATCAGGCCATGGAGACTGAGGTCCCCTCTCAAGCCTAGAGACAAGAGCAGTCACACCCATAAGGACATTCATGCCCTGGAGAGGGTAGGGTATTTGCACTGCCACATTCCCCAGGGTAGCCCTGTGGGAAGCCAGAGTCAGCTTCTACTTGACACTCTGCAGAAGCCCCACCAGCTGAGACTGCAGAGTGGAGGCTCTGAAACAGCCCGTTCCCTGCCTGCCTTGTCCATGGCCCTGCCCTAGTCAGCACAACACAATTTTCAGGCTGTGATGAGCTAATGTAGGCTCTCAGTAGAGGGAAGCTGTAGTCACCACAACCTATACCCGATGGACTTTCTGCTACTGGGAGCCTTACATCCTGGTTTATGCCAGCAGAAGTCTTTTTTTTTTTTTGCCAGGGATGAATCAAATCAGTAGACTTTAAGAGAACTGTAAAGTTATAGGAAGTTCTCTCTCATTGTTACTATTAAACAGTCGCATTATTGACTGTATGTTATTCTGAAGTGGTGTAACACTAAGAGCAGAGTGTTACTAAGAAGAAACTAAAACACACCAAACATGCAGCTACAATAAGGAAACAAATGTTAAGGTATGTTGGAGCTTCCTGAAAACAATAGGATCGAATTCAGGGTCAGGGCAGGAAGGCATCTGACCAGCCTGCTAACAGGAACAAAGGGCAAAGTACATTCAAGTACTGCAACCTATGATTCAGCATGGGGAGAAACCAAGAAGAAAAACTGGTGTAACTTGACTGCTGTGCCAGATGATGGTCTGACATCTCACCTGGTACCACAAGGAACATTTTTCACCTCATCTGTCTGCAATGTAGTCTGGAGAGAGAGAGAGAACAAAGATTCAGTTAAGAGCCAGCCTGCTTACAGTACAAGAGTTATGTAGTTCCTTTGTTTTTCAGCAGCTTTCCTGCCATCTTACAGAGTATCAGCTCTCAGGTTCCTCATTATATCACCCCTTTGTCCTGGAGTAGCCTGGGGAACTGCAAAAGCTAGAACTAAATCTGCTTCTATTGATTCTTCCTCCATTTGCTATCCAGCGCTTGTCAGCTCTAGGCATAAACCTGAAAGCCACTTGTCCAAAGGTTGCTCAACAGAAAGAGTGCATCACTGCATAACTCTTTGAGAGCGTTTGCCAGTGATCTAGCCGGCAAGTTTACTGGACAGGTTCAAAGTCCCCACTTCAGAATGTCTATTCCCCTGCTTGAAAGAAAAACTGGGGAAAAGAAAGATATACCATCCCAAGAGAAAGCTAATAGGGAAAAAGCCCAGAAAGTTCAGAGCAGGCCTGGGGCAACTCCAGTGATGCAAACCTTGCAGCAGTCTGTTGTATCTACCCGAGGTTGGAGCAGGAGGAACTATAAAAAGGGAGAATGTAATGCAAAAGACCATTTATAGTGCAGGGTCTCTATGGGTCTTCTCCTTCTGCTCTGAGGGAAAATGGCCCCATGCAGAGGTCCAACCCAAGCCTGATGTACCCACGGGGCTTTAAGTCGTACACAACCCTTGCACTGGTCCTCTGCACATAGGCCATTTTCACCCTTTGTCCAGGCAGAGTCTGACCAACTCCCACTGACTTCAGGCTCATACTGAGCATAAAGGCATTTCCCTCTCCTGCCTAGATTCTCCTCTGGGAGGTTCCTGAAAGTGTCATCATCAGTCTTGTGCCAGCGACATCACAGGCTGTTTCCCTGGAAAAGACTGTGATGTCCCAAATGCAGCATTTTCTGACCAATTTGGTGGGAAAACACTAATGTAAGCAGACAAATGCAAAAATACCTGCACAGATTTGTAGGAGGTTATAAAGGGGAGCATAAGGTGGAAGCCAGGTCCACTGGTGGAAGTCAGCAATGCGCCACCTCTGCAGGAGAAGAAACAAAGAAGAATGGTACACAGTTTATTCCCAAGTATCCGCAGATACTTTGATTACAGGAAGGTATGGAAGCATTAAAGATTAGATGCACTGAAAAGGTAAATAAACTGACATAATCTTGTCACTTCCAAACACAGACAGATATCTGCAAATATATCTGTATTTGTCATCTGTGCTTGGACACTTTTCTCCTTTAATTAAAGTCCTTGATACAGTTTGCGTACCCTGAATTCACAGCATACTGAAGACACTTTAGATAAGGAGCAAATACTAAAACCATACAAGCTCTTCCTGTCTTTGATAAGAAAGGAAAAATTGTTCTCTGCGGTTGTGGGGGGTTGATTTTGCTCTGGCTCAAGCCACATTCAATTGCCAGTTAGGATACGAAAAGTTACCAGCTAGCGAAGAGTCAGACACACGGGATTATGATTGTGGATTTCAAAACCTTTTCAAAGTTATGATCAATACATGAGAAAAGCGCCATAGCAATTAACGAACCCTAATGACACAAATAACCCAAAGCAGCTGGAGAGCCTGCTAGTCTCAGAAAACAAATGGAGACGGACTAAATATACCTTAAGACTAAATAGTTGAAAATCAGTGCCATGGGATTTGGACCTTTCACCTCCAGGTCACCGGTTCAAATCCAGCCCAGGCTGATAGTAATCAAAAGTTGTTACCATCCAACAGCTGTTCAGCAGCCTGTGTGGAATGGGCTGGTGAGAGGTCCCTCAAGCCAGTCCTCAATGGACAGGTGCGCACGTCACAAAAACATGCCATTACATTTGTCACTAATCGGCCCCCTTGTTGGCAGGCTCAGCAGAGGTGCAAAGGGTTGAATAAGCCATGGAGACTGAATTACTCTCTCTCACACACAGAGATGGTCCCTTTAGGTCAGGGCACGTCTATTAGCAGGGAAGCTGGCGCTGCCAATGCTGTATCTTATCTGAGGATGAACAGAGGACTTAAATCCTCACGGCTGTCAGGTCTGCACCTTTCACCAACATCACTCACTCCACAGTCAGTCCCTCCTTCACCTGCCAGCCAGCCAAGACCATAACTTGAACTTCTGCTTCTCTCCTGACACAGCTGTTATCATCACAAGCACCTGAAGCAGAGCAGAGAGCTGCAATGCTTATTTCAATATCTGGGTTATGGGGTATCATCAACTCTTCTGGGGAAAACACAGAAGCTCGAACTCAGACTTTACATCCAGGTGAAGGAGGATGAGTCGCATGATATTTCGTACTAAAGTGGAATTACTGATAATTCCTAAGACTGCCTGAGTGTCTTCTGTTACCAATCTGGGACCACAAACTACATCTTTCCCCAACTCCACCCCTCTTTGACAGAATATTGGCATCTGAGGGGAAAGCCATTGGATAGTGGTTTCAAAATACTGTGAACCCAAACAATATTCCAGATGCATGTCTTACCTATAATAAACGCCAATATGTCCTTCTTCAATTTTGTGTACTGCAGAGAAGAGAGTTGCAGCCAGAAAACTAACAGATAGTGCCGCTATCGCACCTAGTTGGGCCATCCCTGAGAGCTCCGCCTGGGGAAAGGGAACGTAGAGTGCATGAGATCAGAGACTGAGGCAAACTGAGAAATATTTAACTAAATGTACTTAGCCTAATACTAACACAAGATCTAATAATAACTATCCTTCCAGCAGAGGATCTCAAAGTGCTTCACAAAAATTAAACCCCTCACGTATTCCCAGGAAGCAGGTTTTACTCCCATTTTATAAATAGGGAAACTGAGGCAGCAAACTCACATGCCTGTTGTCACAGAATGAATCTGTAGTAGAGCTGGGAACTGAACTCAGAAGTCCTGACTCCAACTCTCCTGTTCTAGCCACTGGACAACATCTCAGCTTGCTCTCTCTTTTTTTGTTTAGATTTACTAAAATATTAGTTTTAAGACATCCCCTACCAGTGCATTTGGGGTATAGTTAAAGGAACCAGAAAGCCAAGAGTCTAGTGCAACTTCCACCTCACATTATAGTGATGGTATCCTATTCTCCAGGCTCAGTCTCCATGGAGTTTAAAGCTGTTTTGCTATAGTAGCAACATGCACAAGTGGACTAGAAGACTCTTGGCACATACAGTTTGTTTGATGTGGGCACATTAACTCCAGGAGTTACACATGCCCCTCAACAGGAGAGGAGGCTTCTTGCAGTCCCGACCAAATTACACAGGCTGCCAAACTAAGCAGTGAGTGCAGCTCTGCCACTATAATTGTGACCTGCACCCACAGAATGGTAATTGATGGTTATTTCCCAACAAACCATTATTTACTATTTGTAAATGTCAGAAAGAGCGCACATGGGAATGCATGTGATCTTAAGGAAAGGTTCCTTAGTACCATACCTTAAATCCTTAGATGTTATACAAAAAGCACCACGTCTCTTTCCTTTCCTGGGGAAGGGTTTGAGCTATGCTATAGACATAGGACATAATTCGTAACCACAAACACAAGGCCAAAGGTATTGGCCTATTAAGTAGCTCATACCCTCAAGCATTAAAAGGAACCCTAATACCCAATCCAAGCTGCTGTCACCTCCTTCCCTCCCCTCCCCGCCGCACCGTTCCCTACCTATTGCTGCTGGTTTACTCAGTCTCTGGTCTTGGGCTAGATTACAAATTACGCTGGGGAGGGGACCTTGTCTTTGCCTTTTCACCTGTGCGGTGCCTGCCTGACCGGGGGGGGGGGGGGGCTGTACCATTTATAAGACTGCCTGAGGGTCTTCTGTTACCAATCTGGGACCACAAACCACTGCCTGCCCCTGGGGATGGAGCAGCCATAAGGGAAACCTGAGACAGCGAACTCCAAGGGGAGCTGTGCTCACGTCAGCCTTCACCCCATGGGGGCTGAGACCCCGGGGGGAGTGAGCCCTGGGGGGGGGGCGCCGGTCCCAGCCTTGGGGGCAGCAGGGGGGGAGGCTGGAGGGAGAGAGAGTCGAGCCCCGTGTGGAGGGGCCCATAGGAGGGGCGCTGCGAGGGGAGGGGGTCCGTGGGGCGGGAGGGGTCCCCCCAGGAAGGAGTGGGGGCCGGGCCGGGCTGGGCTGGGAGGTGGCCCTGTGGGGCAGGGGGCCGGGATCCCCGGGGGGGGGGAGGGACAGCCCTTGGGGAGCAAGGGGGGCTGGCCCGGCGGGGCGGGGGCCGGAAACTGGCCCGGAGCTGGGGCGGGGGGCAGAGGGAGGGTTCCCGCACTCACCGCCTGCTGCAGCAACTTCCGGGTGTCGCCGCGGTGACGCTGATACCATCATCACTGCGCGCCGCCCCCGGCCCCGCGAGCCCTGCAGTTCAAGCGGCGGCTCCGCCAGGGGGAGCCAGAGACTCACTCCCTGCCGTCGCCGTGAGGTCAGCGCCTGCCTGCCAATGCTGGGGAGGGCGCCTGGGTCCTATTGCTGGGCCTGGCTCCCACACCGACCCACCGTGCAGCCCCGGACTCCTGGGTCCTATTTCAGGCTCCCACACCGACCCACCGTGCAGCCCCGGACTCCTGGGTCCTATTCCCGAGCCTGGCTCCCACACTGACCCACCGTGCAGCCCCGGACTCCTGGGTCCTATTTTTTTGGCTCCCACACTCACCCACCCTGCAGCCCTAGACTCTTGAGTCCTATTTCTGGCTCCCACACCGACACACCATGCAGCCCCGGACTCCTGGGTCCTATTCCTGGGCCTGGCTCCCATAACGAACCCACCATACAGCCCCAGACTCCTGGGTCCTTTTCCCGGGCCTGGCTCCCACACCAACCCTCCGTGCAGCCCCAGACTCCTGGGTCCTTTTCCTGGGCCTGGCTCCCGCACCAACCCACCATGCAGCTCCGGACTCCTGGGTCCTATTCCTGGCTCCCACACCAACCCTCCGTGCAGCCCCAGACTCCTGGGTCCTATTCCTGGGCCTGGCTCCCACACCGACCCTCCGTGCAGCCCCGGACTTCTGGCTCCTATCCCTGGCTCCGATGCTCACTTGCTGTGTTGCCATCAGTTTGACATGGTCTTATGCCTCTTTCCAAAATCATCTCACCTCTGTGGTCCATGAGTCCTGGGTTCTGCTCTCAGCTCTGACACCAACACTTCTTATAGCATATAGTCTATATATATGTATAGGGTTTATAGTCCCAGCTCTGCCACTGACTTACCAGAGGAATGTGCACAAGTGATTTTGTCTTGACTTGAAAGCATTGACTTTCAATAGGCTCCTAAGTCTCTGTTGAAGATGAGAGGATAGCTCCATCAATCGCTATTAGCAAAGATGGTCAGGGATGCAACCCCATGCTCGGGGTGACCCTAAACCTCTGACTGCCAGAAGCCAGGTATGGAAGACAGGGCTGGATCACTCCATAATTGCCGTGTTCTGTACAATCCCTGAAGCTCTGGTACGGGCCACTATTGTAGACAGGCTACTGGGCATGATAGACCATGATCACCCTTTTTGCACCTCAGTTTCTGTATCTGCAAAATGGAGGTTGTAGTGAAAGTCTGTGAATTAACATTTGTAAGTGCTTTGGATGAAAACTCGATATGGAGCCAGCTTGGGTAAAGTCAAGCTCAGCTGACTGGCTGCAAGCACAATTCCATGCTGGGAAATTCAGTGCATGCAGTAGTGCCGATAGTTGGCATTGCAGAACCAACTAGCAGCCCAGGTGCCTGCAAGAGGATGGACTCAGTCACTCTTGAAATACAGAGACAAGACGGGTGAGGTAGTATCCTTTATTGGACCAACTTCTATTGGCGAGAGAGACAAGCTTTGGAGCTTACACAGAGCTCTTCTTCAGTTAGCCCGAAAGCTTGTCTCTTTCACCAGCACAAGATGGTCCAATAGGAGCTTTTTCCTCACGACACAGCCACAACAACACTGCAAACAAGTCTTGAAATACACAGTTTTCTGAAAGGAACCAGGACTCTGCCGCTTCTCTTCTTTATCTGTTACCCACACCATGTGACACCCAACGGCATGGACTTCTGTCGGAGAACTAGAAGTAGCTACTTGGCTCCATCAAATTAGTAAATTACACTCACGCACAGGAATAGTTTTCTACAAATGCAAGTGTGCAAAAGAGTTTCTTTAGCACTCCGTGGCCCGGAGCCATTGCTCCACTTTGGGAGTTGCCCTGCTGTCAAGGCTCATGGCTGTGACCTCAACACAGTGAGGGCCGGCCGGTTGGGGCCAAGGAAAGCCAGATGTTGAAGAGTTAGTTGGGATTGGTGCTATTGGGGTGCTGTGCAGCTTGGAGGTGCTGTCTTTTGGATAAAATGTTTGTTCTGTTTAGGTGTGGGTGACAGTGACGGAAACCCACCCACAATGCTGAGAAGTGGCATTAGACAGGTCTTTGGCTACAGGGGGTTCAAAATGTCAGGGAGAGGGGGTTGAGCAGGAGCAGACTAAAGAGACCTTTGCCCTGCAAAGGGGCTAGCAGCAATGTGGGGGAGTTAGATAGTTGGATGGGGGCAGGGCCGGAGAAGCCTTTATCCCACAGTGAGGCTGAGACGGATACATTTCTATTCTACCTGCCTTAATTTTCCCTCTGCATGGGAAAGATTTCAGCAAGTTTCTTTGGAAATCAAAAACTCCTGAACTCTACCTGACTGACACTAATCCAATGTCAATCTCAAGCTGCGAAGTGGCTGTTAGATCATGTCACAAATTCTTTGCCTCTTTTATTCCTGGTTTGACAAATCTGTAGGTGATTTAAAAAATCTGTTCCCTATTCAGATGCACGTTTGGCCAGACTGAGGCGTAATAATAAGAAAAGTGACAGACCATGCAAAAATATATTAAATCTTCAGCATCCATAATTGTTGAAGGGGACTTAAGAAATATAGAAAAGACATATAAAATGTCAATAAAAGAGAATAAGTTGATCTTTACACTTGATAGATCTCCCAGGGTGTATATAACAAACCTGTCAGAAGAATTCAGCACCATTTAGAAATAAGGAATGAAATAGCTGCAATATTTGTCAATTCACATTTTACAGCTCTTAAATACGTGCAAAGAGGCATCTGGGATGAAATATGCCCTGGATTAGATTTTTTAAATGCTTGCCCAGATTTAAGGCCTTGATAAAATGTATTAAATCTTTAAAGGTTTTAATGAATCTAGTATGTGTTTCATAAATCAAGAACTGCTGTCCAGTCACCTCTTGGTTTAATAAGAGTAAACTAGGAAATTGCTCTGAGCTGAAACAAAATACATATAATATTTAGAAGTAATAGATTTTTAAACGCAGGGTATTTTTTGGCTCACCAACGGAGTTTTGCTTCATAACGCTCAAGCTATATGGTTACTCTAAATGGGAAACCATCTGTGGCCACGTGTTTAACAGTATCAAGATGTGAACTAGCACAAAGGTAAATATTACTTGTAATAATCCTGGGGGGGGGGGGAGGGGAGCCAAGAAATCATTATTTTTAGACCCAGGGCCAGGAACATGAGGTGCTTGTCTGTGCTGCCGCTCTCTCTGGTTTTTAACAGCAGAGACTTTTTTATATTAAGGAATGGTTTACTACATCCACTTCTCTCTAGTGCTTGAAAACTTTTTTTCCTTTCCTCCTCCACCCATCTTCCCTGGCCTGATGAAGGGGAGCCCATATACAAATATTTTGCAGGTTTTACTGCAAAGTTAATTGAGATATGTTTGAAAGTCTTTGAAATATTCTTGTTAATGCCATTGTCTCCAGCCTGTCTGCAGTAGGAAGACCAGGAAAGTCTCTCCTCTTTTAATAAAGGTGCAATATTTTATTTCATTACCTTCCTCCTGGCCCTTTACAAGCCCTGGCTACAAAAGCATAAAAGTGAATGACTGATAATGGATTAGAACAGGTGGACAAACACTGTGTTAAAAGTGAGCTGGCTCTTTGTCCATTGTCTTCGAGGAAACCAAACATTCTTTGCTCTTTGTGTACAAAAGCTTGTGGTGTTGTTAAGCTCTGCAGGAGACAAATCTGTGGCCCCCATAAAGTGCTGTGTAAAAGTCTGTCTAACCTCATTAACTGTCACAAGTAACAATACTGAGCTGGCAATAAAGGCAATTTCGGGCTTGTTGGTCATTAATCACTGCTTGACAGTTATGAATAGAGGTGGAAAAACTATGTCCCCATGGCTCCTGCTTTGGAGTTTAATGTTAGCCCAGTGTGTAGCGCATTACTGGGAGATGTGGGGCTTTGGGTTAATAACACCAGAGTCATGGGGCAGGAATCTCCCACTATCAAGTGGGCCCTTAACAGGGTTTGTATATTACCTCTCAGTTGTCATGTTTGTGCTGCAAGGATGTAGCTAGATATGACTGACATGGTGCCCATCACTGCGCCTTGTCCCACGGAATACACTCCACCTTTGCAAGGAAGGGCTGCAGCCAATGGGCGTTCCAGGAGACATAGCATACCTGGTAACAAGGGGGAGCTGGAGGATCCTCTTTTGGGGCTCGGAGGTGAGTGGCACAATTCCCATTGACTTCAGTGTGAGAGCGTCACAATACGTAAGCTATATAACTGGCTGGAGAGTTTTCTGTCTCTTGATGAAGGGAATTGGGACAGGTGATGTAGCTGTTGCATGACTGCAGGTTCTGACTAGCTAGATCCAATAGAAGTGCAGGATCCCAGGGACTGGATGACATCAGGGACTTTTAATGGGATGAGGAAGGCTTTAGCTCCATCTCACCTGTTTAAATCCAATGATGAGTACTCACCGAGAGTTCTTAGGATCTGACACCAGCTGTTCCGTGGCTGGTGTAAAGGTCTCAGCCAAGTTCCTGGTGGAGAAGGGTCCCTGTTAAAAAGCAAAGAGGAGACCACCTCCAAAGCTGTTCCTGACTCCCTTGCTGATAGTCCCAGGAGGGAGGGCTGGGATTGCAAGGAGCATGAAGACTGAGCAGCCCTCTCATATCTACAGGTGGTCTGCACTGAACTGGAAAGGGAGCCTGAGGGAAGCTTGGGTTGTACCTCTTCTGTGCAGAGGAGACTTCAGACTCCAGAAGCCCCTGGTCCCTTTATATGGAACTACTGCTGTGATCTCTGCTGCACACAGTGACACAGAGCAAGGCACTACTGATACATGGCCATCTAGCCCTATGTCTGAATTCTTGACTGTCTCCAGTAATGATGATTCCACAACTTACCTTATCACTGCTTGCTGCATTGCCTCAGGTCGCCTTAGAAGAGTTACCAGGCTTGTTTGCAGCCCTACCCCCCTTCAGACTGTGATCTCATCATCAACAGAACAGAGCTGGCCCTGGTCAGGATTTGCATGAGAGATCTCAGAAAAGCTTCAGAAAGAGCTGTTAATGTCTGGGTAGATGGTGCTCTCCACTGGTCTGGACTCAACCCAGACCCTACCATGATGTGAGGTTGGTGCTGGGCTGATGGAGGAGTCATCCTTAAGACAGGCCATAAAACTCAGGCCTTAATTGTTCATGATCTTTAATGACCCCTGACATTTTTATTATTTGTACTGTGGCAGCACCTGAAATGAACTAGACACTGTACACCCCTATTGAGAGACCCTGCCTCAATAGCCCTCTAGGGCTAACCCCGCTGTCCTGGCCAAATTTCACGAGTTCTGTCTCCTTAAATTCTACACCCCTCTATTTCTCCCTGCCCATGCACAGCCCACTGCAACTACTCCTGCCTGCAGGACCTTTCCCCATGTCTTATGCTAAGCTGTTAGGAAGTGTTGCCAGTACCATTAAAATGATTGCCAAATTCCCTACAAAAGACATTGGTTATTTTCTGAGTGGTACTGAGTCGGTGCCCTCAGCTCCCTGCAGCGACACACATGCTGGGGCCTGGATGTAAAACCGAAATGTCTGCTGGAGGTGTGACCGATTAACGTACCCTCTCCTCTATTGTTCTGGAGGAGGAGATGGGGCCAGAACACAGCCAGACCACCAAGGAAAGTGCATTGCTTAGTTCTGGGGAACGGGAACACCTTAAGAGCCCTGGAGACTAATGTCCTTTACCCATAGAATAAGTACAGCAAAGGCAAGGGCAGTGCCCCTTTCTCCCACGCTTCTCCACCCGCCACTGTGTGGGCCAGTCTGAACCAACCTCTGAGTGTAAGAAGGGAGTTCAGTCTCCCTGGCCCAGCCATTCCTGGGCCCTTCTGCTGACACTGCCAATATGGCTGGGTATTAACAGCCCCCACAATGACAGCTCCAGCTCCTGCTTTCTTGCCAGGCCGCTCTTCGGTTCCAACTTGTTTGGGCAAAATTACTGGGGAAAAGAAACGAGTCATTTCACTAATAATGATGCCTAATAATTATTTAATAAGTTGTTTGTAAGGCGCCTTGAAGATGAAAAGCACCATGTAAGCACTATTATTATTTACAGACGGTTCCGCTAGTACTTTTACCCTGGAGACGTGATCAACCGGAGTTGAAAGGTGGCTCTTTTCACATAAGTAGGTTGCTTAGATCTGAACATCTTTTACTGTAATAATAATAATAATTATTATTGCTATTATTATTGTCATGGCTTCCCTAGGGCTCAATCCTGCAACACAGAGTAGTCTTGCAATGGAACTACTTGCTTCACATGTGTTAGGGATGATGGATCAGAGCACCAGACTGCAAGCAATTTGGGGCAAAGACCATGTCTTTATTCATTCTGGGTGAAATTCATGCGTATGCAGAGGGCTAGCGCAGAGCTACACATCAGCTAAATCCTAGGATTTAAGGGTGCACTGGCCTTAGGGTGAATTTCAGTACTGAGCACCCTTATGGCATTACACACAAAGGCTAAATCCAATAATAACCATGCAGTGCCATAGATGCAAGAAAAGGCAAATTAACACTTAGAAGGACGAGGTACCGCTGGCTACACTGAGCCAGATTTTCAATGGGGAGAGGAGTCATGAGAAGATAAATGGTTCATTGTTAAAATGAGGCTAGAGAAAGTAGTCCCTTCTATTCAGGAGGCTGTTCCTGTGGTACCAGGCCAAGGGAAACAAAGTCAATGGAAGTAAGGGGTGCTGGAACTATGGGTGTGGGCTGTGCTGCCACATCCCCGACCCCTGGCTTGAAGTGCTTCCCATCACATACAAGGTTTACAGTTTGGTTCAATGGCTCTCAGCACCCTTACTATACAAACTGTTCCCGCACCCCTGGTGGAAGGCGATGGCAGGAAAAGGAGCTTTCTGCAAGGAATGTATGAACACTCAGCGACAGCATTACATGTCCAGAAATGCAAAAAGGAAATGCACCCCTTCATTATTCCTTCCCAGAGCTGTCACCCGCACAGCTGCAAAAGGCTAAACTTGGTAAGCAGGACAGCATGGTATTTCAGGGCTTGGAGGTAATTACAAAACAGCTCTGTAACATGTTACAGCCCCCGAGACACAGAGTTGTGAGCAGACCTGCCATTGGAAACAAAAAATGACCATCTCATTGTGTTTGGGTCAGATGAATGTGTGCATGGCCATCTATCGTGTTATTTTGATTGTATTCATGTGGGTGTAAGGTGTCTGTCACATGGAGTTCACATGCGTGTGTTTATGACCATTTTGCCATGGTCATATGCCTGTTCATGATTCTGGGCAGAAGTGAAGTGAATTGGAAACATTTCCAGATGTCGAGAAATCACTTAGCTGAGTTGAGACTGGCTAAGACTGAGCAACTCTAGAGGGACCTGAGAAAGCTTAGCTGGGCAGGGTGATGACAGATGAAATTCAGAGCTGACAAGACCAAGGTAATTCACATTGGAAGGAACAGTTTGAACTACTCAGTCCCATTACTGGGTTCTAAATTGCCTGTAATCACGTACACCCTTAACTCTGACCATAAATATAAACCAGCACACACAGAATGTAATTTTATAGATACTGATTTGGCATGACAGTTCCACCAAATGTTCTTAGATCACATATATATGTGTAAGACCATCTCATCACACTTAGGTTATATGTATGTGTATGTCTGCTGCTATTTAAAGCAAGTAACTAACCAACAAAGTCCTCCTTGGGCAGCTGGTACCACTGGAACAACAGAACACCATGCAAAACAGGACAGGCATGAATACAGCAGTCAATGGGTCTTGCTTCACAGCACTTTAAATCAGTTCTGCATAACAGCATTAACTGGTTTGCTATCTGGATACATATATGTTCCCCATCACCATGGTATCTGAGTGCCTTGCATCTTTGCAGCAGTCCTATGAAACAGTGTTATTATCCCGATTGTACAGATGGGAGCCAAGGTATAGATAGATTAAGTGACTTGGTCAGGATCACACAGGGAATCAGTAGCAGAGCAAGGAACTGACTGCTGGTCTCCTGGGTTGCAGGCCAGTGCTTCAACCTATAGACCATCATCTTGGCCAAAGCTGGCTAGGCAATTTTGTTGACTGGCCCCTGGAGGAGGCAAGCTCTCTTCGGCTGTCCCCTCCAACAGACTGTTAAAGGGCCAGTGAAGGATCAGTATCCTGCATGACAATACAGTGCCTCTTAGCTCGGCCCCTGGCAATTTTGTGACACAATTTTGAAAAACAAGGTGGGAGGGAGGGGGCGAAAAAAATACAAAACAAATTGAGTCTATTGAACATTATTTGCAGATTATGGTGCAGAATTGTGTTAAAGTATGTCTGAGCTCATTAAATGTCAGCATTAACAATACAGCACTTGGCAATCAAGGCAGTTCTCTGGCTGTTAGTCATTAATCACTCTCTGACACTCCTGAATTGGAAACTGTTCTCATGTGTTTGATGTACCTATTTTCCTTCCCTGCAATCACGGCATGAAAAGTTTTCTTTGACTTTCTGCCTACTAGAGCCTCAGTCATGGTGATAAGGAGAAAGGGTCCTTATTTCATTTAATAGGTATTTATTGTGAGCTTAGGGCATGTAAAGAACAGAGTTTATATGTAAACTTTTCTAGCCATCATTATAAAATATTTTACGATACAGACAAATTTTACAAACCCAAGAAAACTTTCAAGGGGGCATCACAACTGTGTAGATGTTTTCTTCACAAAAGGATTTAAAAAAGAATTAAAATATTTTACATTTCAAGAGCGCCTTTTATATCTGTCTATCGCTGCCCCCATTACGTGCAAGCATTTGTTTTTAAGTGTACTTATCCTTACAGACTCCTGTGGCAGTGGGATTATCCGCACTTTACATATGAGGAACTGAGGCACAGGTCATATAGAAAATTGGTAGAAAAGAACTAAGTTAGCACCCAAAGCACCAGGCCATTCATCCTACTACTAGAGAAAGACTGAAAGAAGATTGAAAAAAAATGGGTTTGTTTAGTCTGGAGGACAGAAGACTGAGGGGGGACATGATAGCAGTTTTCAAGTACATAAAAGGTTGTTACAAGGAGGAGGGAGAAAAATTGTTCTTAACCTCTGAGGATAGGACAAGAAGCAATGGGCTTAAACTGCAGCAAGGGAGGTTTAGGTTGGACATTAGGAAAAACTTCCTGTCAAGGTGGTTAAGCACTGGAATAAATTTCCTAGGGCGATTATGGAATCTCCATCATTGGAGATTTTTAAGAGCACCTGTCGGGGATGGTCTAGATAATACTTACTCCTGCTCTGAGTGCAGGGGACTAGACTAGATGATCTCTAGAGGTCTCTTCCAGTCCTACAAGTCTATGGTATCACATCCAATACTGCTGAAATGCAGCCATCTCTGAGATGGGAAGATGCTGACAAAGATGGTCCGGGACAACAGGGTAAAGGATATTTTGTCTGGCACATTAAGACAAGTCACCCTGAAAGGTCGCTGTGAACTGTGTGAAACAGTGTTGTTTATCTTTCTGGGAAGTTCACTCAGATATTATGGTGTGCACCAATATAAGAACCTGAACAGCAAGATAGCTAGAGGTATGAAAGACTGTGTTGACTCCACTGGGATTGGAGGCAGTGGTTGCATGGGCCTATCTACAAAGACAAGTTGCCTTTGTAAATAGTCTTATAACACAATAGTCCCCCATAGGCTTATACCTAGAGGACAAGGAGAGGGCGTGTTAATAAATGCTAAATTACCATAGAAAACATCCCCTGCTCATTGCAAAGGGATGCAAAGGGATCTATAACCTGATTGATGTGCAAATGCATCAGATCCAAACATTCCTGTTTTCCATAAGCAAAAAGGCTCTCTCCTGGCACCCAGTCTTTTATGGCGTGTTTGCAGTTACAACAACATTGCTGGCTATCCAGCATGGCTAGTGGCCTCTGATGTCAGCCTTGCGACCTCAGCCTTCTTGCCACAGGCCATTTTGCAAAGTGAGCAAGCCTCTGAGCGCAGACCTTGGGCTGTTCCAGACCAGAAGGCAGTCCTCACCGATAGATGTTTCAAAGCCCCTCAGAGGCAGCCTGTGAGAGTGAGAACCAGGTGTCAGGGAATGGGCTAAGAGAGCATGATCCCTGGGAATGGGAATGTGGATGTGGCGTGTGATTTAATTGATGTCTGCTCATTCTCAGACACCCCTGACTTCCTATTTGTTTTTCCCCCTTGCAGCCTGATCTCATTTTGCACTGTTTGCATTCCCCTCACCTCTGACAGCCAGTTCGCAGCTGCCAGAATGGGGAGGGAAGCCATTTCAATGCAGTGAGACATACCATCACTACTGGCGCTGGGATGTGGTAGATCCCGGCCTCAAGTCAGAGGCTCCTTTGGGATGGGACCGAGATCTATTGCTTAACCTCACCTCCCACCTTGAGAAGCACCAGGGGACACCTGGAGGCTGGAGCTGCACTGGAGGTGAGCACTGGTAGGCCTATGGAATTGTCCCAGCCCTGGAATTGCAGCATTTGGGGAGCTTGCTGACCACTCCCTGTCCTGGTGGAAGCCATCACAGCTCAGCCCAGTAGTTAGAGAGGGAGAGGAAATGCAGAGAGCTCAACGCTCACTATGGGGAACTTGCCCAGAGGCTTTTCCTTCACTTAATCTTCCAGACGCCAACCCAGAGCCAGCTGCCAGGATGCCAGGTCATCTTCTCAGTAAATAAAGGAGCAATGTTCCCAGCCCCCGCTCCCGTTTTTAAGAGAAAATGATTAATGGCTCCTAGAAACCACAATTCATCCAGGAGAAGAAAGTAGATTTACCCAGAACATGCATGAGAATTAGTGCTCAGATCAGCTCCTAGGGGCGGGCTTGGGGAAGCTAATGGCAAACAGAACCCATCTGTGCAAAAAGCGAGAGAGAGAGAAATGCCCTCGCTAAAAATACTTGCTAGAAAAGTTCAGATAAAACAGGCATGGGGGAAACTTCCAAAAATCTGGAGCCGCTTTGGGCAAAAGTCTCCTGGCAACAGGCTGCCTAGTGAGATTCCAGTCATCAATCACGCTAGCTATCCAGACTGTTAAGATGGCTGTCATGAGACAAGAAGGATAGTTTAAGGCACTGGTTTAGGACTCAGGATTTCTATGTTTAGTTCCCAGCATTGCCACAGACTCCATGTGTCATCTCTGGCAATTCACTTCATCTCTCTGTGCCTCAGTTCCCCATCTGTAAAATGGGGATATCAATCCTTCCTCTGTCTGTCTTGTCTATGTAGGCTGTGAGCTCTCTGTCGCAGGGAATGTCTCACTGTGTGTCTGTAGAGTGCCTGACACAACAGGGCCCTCATCTCAGTTGGGGCCCCTCACTATTAAGCAGAGGGATGGAGTCAAACCAGTTCCTTTCAGGGGAAAGGCGCTGTGGCCTACAGTTTATTTACAGTGGTGAAAATATCTCACCTTCCACCATAATGGCAGGATGAAAAACTAACACTTAATCTGCTTGTCTTCCTCCAAAGCCTTGCTGTGCTCAGCAAACCTCACCAACTCAGCTGTATATAAAGTGCAGCTGTCAGCATGTTTGAAGACTCTTCATTTCAATGCACTGTATGGAAGATTAAGACGTGGAAAGGGCTTTAACAAGCTCCGAGGCGAGACATGGTATGGCGAGTGACGGGACAATGTAATTTGGACAGAGTAAGAACTGGCCCAAACCTGCGCCAGAAACTTGAATCAACCCTTTTTGGAGAAAGTTTGTAGTGCTTGGTGCAAAATTATTTTTCATTTTTGCTGCTACCTCTGCACTTCTAGGACTATAAAGGGGAATCTCCAGAATGCCATGGGATGTCCACCCAGGCTGGGAACAGAAAATCCTAGGGATCTCACCTTTTTCTTGAGAGATTTGTTATCTGGAGAGGTTCCAAGACAGTTCCTTTATCCAAACTGTGAATGCTTTAACATAAGCTCCCTCCAGTGCTAGCTTGGGTAACACTGATCAACTCCAACTTAGATTCATAGACCTTAAGGTCAGAAGGGACCATTGTAATCACCTAGTCTGACCTCCGGTCCATTTCAGGCCACAGAACCTCACCCACCCACTTCTGAAATAGACCCCTAACCTCTGCTGAGTTACGAAGTCCTCGAATCATGGTTTAAAGACTTCAAGTTACAGAAAATTCACCATTTACGTTAGTTTAAAAAACTTGTTTGCTTCTACTCCAGTTAGTTAAAGAACAGTCTACGGCATCAGCATACCCCTACCCTCGCAGGCAGAATCTGAACTGCTCAACTGTGTATCATTTGCCCGATATTGCTAACAACTAATGGAGAGTTTTCTGTAGCTCAGGTGGCTTTTGGAGCAGGTGGATCTGAGTTCTAAGCACAACATTGCTGGAAAGTTCCAGACCTCCATGGCATAGTGACAACTGTGAAGTTGCTGGGCAGGCTTTGGATTTGTGACACTATGTCACTCCACTGGAACTGAAAGAGTCCCTGGTTCCTCTTGTCCAGGAAGCACTGGCCGTGCTGCAGCAGCACCGTCATTTATGAGCTCTCGTCCATGCTGCTATCTCAGTTTAATGTGTGTTGGCCGTTGCTTTACCAGGGAAATGGCCTTTCCAAGCAAAGGGAGGCTGCCCTGCTTTGGTCATTTCAGCCCAGCAGAGCTTGGAGGATTAGAGAAGCTGACCATATCAGTGACAAAAATGAATTTCACTTCTGATCAGATACGAATAAAGGAATGATTCAGCGCCAGCCGCAATAAGAGCCACCCTGCCCGACCAGTGCTTTGTTACATGACGCTTGCATTCATGTTGCCGTCATTCCAATTGACGAGCTCAATCACATAATCCTCTCTTGTCAGAAGGTTAGGCTGGGGAACTGGAACAGGTGATGGACTGGTTAGTTTGGAAATGCATGGAAAAAAGGTTTTGAGCATGAACCCTGACTTTAATCCAAGCAGTCGTACTCTCTCTCCTGTGCGGCTGTGTAAATGCAGGGCTGGGAGGGAGCTTCCTGGAAAGGAAAGGACGGCTGGTGGATTTAAAAGCCAAGCCTAGAGACAGAAACCTGGGTCTCTGCTCTTAATCAAGCCCCCGAGTGACACAAAGCGACTTAACACAACTCTGTGCAGCGCGGTCGGGAAAGGAAGTAGTGCTGGTAACTGATGTGGAGATGGAGACCACAGTCAAGGGCGTGTGCAGTTCTCCCATCGTGGTGAGCTGCTTTTCGATGCTAAGAAAAATGCTGGTTTATTTCTGGAATTCCAAGAAGGGCCAGGGAAGCCTCACAGAGGTGCTGAAGCCGAGGTCAGAGATCAGCAGCGGCTGTGTGCTATATTTGGAATATGATAATACAAGCTACAGAAGAAAATACATGGAGGATGCACACACAGCTACATTCTGTTGGCTAGGGAGTTACTGGACGATCTGACCCAGGCAGCGGATAGTTGGATTTCCCCAGTTTTTTCCCTGCAAATAAATCATAGCTCCAGAGTCCTTTAAACTCTGCAATATGATCTGTTCCATAAGGAAGGGAATGAAAGGCCATGTCCCTCTGGAAGCCTCCAGAGCAATAAATCTACCATGTACAAACACATACCAGATTTCCAAACGCATTTATTTTATTGTATTGTTTTAACAGAAAAATCAAACAGCAATAAACTTGGCCCTCATTAGATGCCCCTGTGACGATCCAAAATGCTGCTAATGAATCAGTCTAGGACAGAGGAATGTTGCTGGAAGTAAAATGCCCAGTGAGAATCTGACCCAGTGGAAATGCTGTTTGCTGTTGAGTTCTGTACGGAGAAGCCTGGCTGACAAGGCAAGGGGCCTCATTTGCAGTTACTCTGTCCCTGCACTTGGCAGTAAGGTGGCTTTAAACAGCTTGGCACTCCTTGTAGTCCATGGCCTTTCAGGGCCTGCCTGCCACTTGGTGTAAGTGAAAGCAGCCTCAGGGCAGCTTGAACTTACACCCTGCTTCTTCTCATGACCTTGGAAAGCAGGAACAGCCATAATGCAATGCACTCTGGCCACCCACACCCTCTCCTTATCCATGACATGGTCCCAACATTACTTGTACACTGGGGGGCTGGGAACAAGGCCACTGCAGAGCCCTTACACTAGCTATATGCCAGCCAGGAAGGCCCCAGCACAAGCACTAGTCTCTGGGGGGGCCACGTCCACCCACTTAAAGGCCCCGCTATGCTGCCAGCATGAGCACAGAGGCTGTCGCATAACTGAGAACCGGGCTTAAGGAATTCAGAGTTACCCTCTTTCGGCTCCCTTGCTGCTGCCAGGGAAGTGGCAGCTGCAGCAAGAGGAGTAAAAGTTTCAAACCATTCAGTGAAATCCTGCATCACCACTTGCACCGAGGAACACAGGAATGGATGCACTACACATCATTGCTCCTTTGAGTCTTGTGTCCTGCCTCCAGCAGCAGCCAACAGCTTCTGCTTCAGTGGAAGGCAAAACTGCCCTACAATGCACCTGGCTGGCTATTCAATGCTCTATGTGGGGCGAAGGGGAGGGGTGGGAATGTCTTCCTGTCCCTGCAATAATCGGTTTACTTATGCCCTGAAGCATAGGGTTTGATTACCTCTGTTTCAGCACATACATATAAATATAGGGGAAGATTCTACCATCCTCGCTCCCCTGCAAGTAGCCTACCACTGACTGGAGTTTATGGCGGAACTGACCACTGCTTAGCAAGAGCTGGTGTCCACACTCCAGAGCCCATGTGTGATCAACCCTCCAAGTCCTTCCTGGGGCAGGCTCAGGTGGATAGAGTGCATGGGATGGGGTTGTGTGTGTGTGTGTGTGTGTGTGTGTGTTCACCGCCCCCCCCCCCCCCCGCCCTTTCCCACCTCACTCCACCAGAATCTGAAGCTATGAGACTAAACAGCTGCCCGAGTAAAGTGGTTTGCAAAAGTCTGTCTGAACTCATTAAGCTTCAGGCCAACAATACCCAAACTGGCAATCAGGGCAATTTCAAGGTTGTTGGTCATTAATCACTCTGTGACAATTCTGAAGGGTCCGGTCACTACAAAGAGCTCAGCTGTCTGGGGAAAGGAACTGGAGAGCCCAGTGAAGGGGAATCGCATCAGGCAAGTGGCCTTTAAGAAGGGGATTACTGTGCAGAACACACACTGCTGGACATGCACGCTGGTGGCCTGAGGGGAGTGAGGCCACCTGGGAGGGGTAGGCTAAATGGGAAGTTGCAGGGATAATGGGTTTTTACTAGAGATGGGATCTCTGCCCTGGTGGAGTTTGGAGCCAGATCCAAATCTCCATCTGTAATGGGCCAAACCACAACCCTGGATCAAAGCAGCCCTCGGAGAGTTTGGGTCAGGATCCGCACAGCAATTTGGGCTCATCTCTTACTTGTTCTCCTCACTCTGTGGACTTGGGTAAGGAGGTTTTCACCCCAAGGACAGCACAAATGCATCTGCTTTGACTTTGGACCTTCTGCGAGCACCTTGAGATGCTCCCGTCATAAGAGTTACCAGCGATGTGGTAGCAGGGGACAGCCTATCTCTCTGCAGGGGTATCCCTGCACCCGGGCACAGGGGGCATTTCCATCTCGCAGTGCGTGGGGCTGCTCCTGCTCTCTCTGACACACCAGGGCTGCTACCAGAAAGCTCCACCCTGGAAACTCAGGTGATGGGAAGCCTCATGGATCAAAAGGGTTTGGCCCCACTCCCCCTTTGCAGCGGTGCCCTCAGCCCAATCCTCTTTTGGGGTGGTGTCCTGTTGATGTTCGGGCTGTCTTTGTCCTGTGAGTAAACAAGGCCTTCAGTCTGCAGAGCTGTTGAACTTGCACTGCTCACGGGCACCAAGCCAATTTAAAAATGGTTTCAAACACACACCCCCGTCCCCAAATCTTTGATGCTCCTCCCCATCCTGCAGCAAGCAGCAGACACTGCTCCATCTGGTAGAGGAGGCTCAAGGAGAAACACCGACGTGGATGCATGAGCAGTGCTCCACTGGGATCTGCAGTGGAATCACAAGAAGGAGGGAGGGAGGCTTGGTTTCCCCCACCACAGCTTTGAAGCTCTGGGCTGAAGATGTCCTGAGGATGACGAATAAGTCCTGGACTCAGATCAGAGGCAAACAAGGACCAGCATTCTGCATCTATACACGTATCCGAACAGAGGAAACATTTCTCTGGACGTTTCCACTGGGAAGGGGCCGTGGAAGGTCTCTCCCGCAGGCACGGCAGTTCTGAGAGCTCAGGCTGCTTCAGAGCCAGCTTGGCAGGTGATGCAGAGGCAGCAACCTACGCTAGAGATCAGTCCTGCTACCCAAGTCACATCAGCAAAGCCTCTGAAGGGAGAAGGGGACCAGGCAGCCACTCCCCAGTGCCAGCACTGGCATCCCCTAAGCTGAATGGAACTTAGGGCACTGCAGTATTGCTGACCCCAGACATACCAAAACTATGCTTCAGGCCTAAAAAGAGTCAGGAGATTAAAAAAAAAAAACCCTCATGATTTTTAAGTCAAACATATATGTTTTGGGCTCTTCCTGTTTGCTTTCTGGATTTTGAGCTTTAAGATTACTCTGGAGTCACATTTTCAAGCTTTACTCGGCAACTCTGAGGGCTAGAAACTTTTTTGGTAATGAAAGCGGAGATTCCATGTAATCTTGTGCCGCCAAGAAATACCATGTATTGTGAAGTATCAGAGGGGTAGCCGTGTTAGTCTGGTTCTGTAGAAGCAGCAAAGAATCCTGTGGCACCTTATAGACTAACAGACTGCATGGCAAGAGCTAGTGGCACGGGTACTGGTTTATGCCATATGCTCTGCTAATGTCCTGATTATGGTGCATGCAGCAGGTTTGCCCCCAGGATTAGCACCCGTCTCATTAGGGCATGATCCTGCAAGCTGCTGAGAACCTTCTATCCCCACCCACGCCGCTGGGAATTGAGGGTGCTCAGCACCTAGACAGGATCTGGCCTTGGTACTTTAATATTTAAAAGCGAAGTACAATTAAATGAGTCGGAGTTAAGAAAGAGCGAGAAATAAAGACTCATACGTGCACAGAGACGCACTCCCACTGAAAGAGTCAGAAACAGAAGCAGAAGGAGAGAGAGAAAGGCAGACAGCAAGTCAGATGGATGACAACACAGGCGCACAAGGAGAGAGAGAGAGACAGGCGCAGAGCGCGGCTGCACTCCTGCGAGTTGAGGACGGGGAGCCGGAACCCTTCTCTGGATGAAGTTATTTTGTTTGGCGCTGAAGTAAATAAATAAATAAACCCAGCCCTACCTAAAAGGGGAAGGAAAAAATAAACCCAGCCTGTCTCCCAGATTTATGGAGCTGCAGTGGCAGAGTCAGCCAGAGAGACCTAACCAGCGCCTGAGCCGCCCCAGGTTCTGCCTGAGCCCACAGAGAAATTCTTTACTTATTGAATCACATTTATCATCTCTAAATACATATGCAGGCCCGTGTTTCTGAATCCATAAACATCTTTAACTAATGCGGCTCAGCGAGGCCTCTTTCAGCATTAATTTATATTTAACTTTTTCCATATGCGGGGCCTGTCGCTTTAGTGTCATTTCCGGGAAAACAAGGGGGGCGTTGTGTGCAGGGAGGGGGGCTGCACCATGTTTTGGCCTGTTGGAAGAGGGCCTGCTGCTGGCACGGAGAGAGAAATCCACCCAGCAGAGCCAGTGCTCATTAATCATTCGAACTACTAAACTGCCAGCTCCTTTCAAGATCTTTCAAGAAGTGTTTTCACCCAAAATAGAGTTGAAAACGCACCGGGCCTTACTTTCAGAGTCTCATCAATCTGGCCATTATGCGGCATGTCAGGCAGCTCTGACAGACAAGCCCGCTCTGTTCGAGGGGCCCTGACTCCCACAACCTGTCATATCAAGGGCCTGATCACATTTGACAGCTTCATTTGTACCTACAGAATAGATAAAAGGGCTGTTCATTGAAACAAAGGGAGGGTCGGAGAAGGTGGGGGGAACAGGATACACCTCTCGAGCTCAGGGGCAGTGTAGGGAGAGGGGCTTGCGCGGAGAGTGATTGGCAGGGGAGTCTGGCTGAGCTGACCAATGCGGGACATGAGGAATGGTCTTCGTAAAGGGATAATGGAGCAAGATGGCTTCCTCCTCCGTTCTCTCCAGCAGGGGTGACTCCCGTTTTAGATACTAATGACAAAAATCAAGGAGCCAGGGAGATAGCAGCTGGCACATCATCTTGCACAGATGTGCATGAACAGGCAATGGCTGGGTCACCATTACAACATGGCCGTGCTAGCTGGGGAACCTGGTGGTGAGACAACTGACCCCATCATGGGACCTGATTCTCCTCACGCAGGTTTTGCACCTGTAATAAGTCTCTTAGGGGTTGTTCATACTGGAGGCCCCAGCCATAGTGTGCTAGGCACTGTTCACGTGTATAACAAAGAGATGGCCCCTGGGCTTAGAGACTTGCAGACTCGCTCCACTGACTTCAGCGTGCATGATTTAAACTGGTGTCAGCAGAGAGTGAGGCTCCCGGCTCCAATTCATTGCTCAGACCAGACCAGTGTTTGGTAACTGGGCTAAAGCCTTCCATAAGAGACTGACTTGGGAACAAACAACATGCAAGGGGGCCAGGTGTTTCCACTCCTGCTGTCCAAGCTCCCCTTGAGTTGCTTTTCCATATCCAGCCCCTACCCACCCCACGGAGTGTTTCCATTCGCTGGTTACAGTGTGGCATGACCCTCCAGCAATCTGACTGCATTTCATTAGCTCATCCCCGCCTCTCCCTGCTGCCACCATTCACATCTTCACCCGGGTCCATGCCCTGCGCCATTCATCTGACATGTACAATGGTAAATAAAACCTGGCCGATGCAGGGGTGAGCAGGGCAAGGAGGGATGCGGAAGGGGAGAGAACATGAGGGATGAGCTGCTTGAAGAGGGAGTGAATGAGCACTTATCAAATCTTCATGAAAACAATTCTTCTGGTTGAAGTATTGCCCATCCCAAGCATTCAAAATCATGAGTCTGCCCCTTCCCCCCACCCCTCAATCAAGAGATTTAAAAGAATAATGCAGATTTTCAAGCTTGTCTCTGCAACCACAAGGGCTAAAGATGTTCTTTACCAAAAAAGGAGCTAAGATTCTTGGGAAATAACATAGCTCTCCAAGCCAGAGCTTTAAGAAAAACACCAAACATCACACAAATTGGCAACATGGTACATCTCCTATTTTAAGTATTACCTTCTGCAAAACTAAAAACATATATATGTATTACTGCTTTTCCCTTCTACCAACAGAAGATGGTCCAGTACAAGATATCACCTCACCTATCTTCTCTCTTTCATATTACTCCAATAGAGGGTTAGAGAGGGAGGTGAAAATAGGGCTTATAACAGAAATGTGGATGCAGCCTGAATTACTGAGCCACAACTGATTGCCCCCAGAATGAATTCGAAAGGACAGCAGGATCCTTTTCTCTCTCTGTGCCACTAACCTTCAGGCATCATCAACGCAGATGAAGACTAGTAGCATTCTGATGCTATGGCATGAGCACACAATACTTTTGTACAGCTGGAAGCGTTAGTGAGACAGACACCAAGAAAACATTTCCAACATACAATTCAGTCATCACCTAATAAAAGGATCTGCAGCCCAAAGGGGGTTGAAGTTCTTTTCAAGTCACTTTCCCAAAGGGCTGCTGTGATAAAAACTTTCCATTCCCACCCCTGAAAGGCCAGGGCTTCACTCTCTGGGGTGGGCCAGAACACTCTTACAGCATTAGATCAGCTTGTGTCTGGGACAAATCAGCAGTTTACTCACGACTCTTTCCACTTGGGGGTGGCGGGGGGAGGAAACCTGGACTCTTATTTTCCAGACCAAAAGATGTCACTGAAACTGTGCAGATAATTGGAACGAGAAGCTACAAAGGTAACAATCACCTCAGCAACAATTAGTCACTTATCTGAGCGTTAGTAAAGACATGGCTCCCATCAGCATGGCTGGCTCTGCACCCAGCAATCTGACATTTGTAGGCATGGTGGACAGTCTATTAGCCCTTTACCTACCACTGACCCATTAATTATTACCCATGCTGGCCTTTCCATGCATGCATTACAGCCACTCATAAAACCGGTGCAGTCAGATAGCAGGAAGGCCCTGGCAGTAAATAAATACACCTCTACCCCGATATAACGCGACCCGATATAACACAAATTTGGATATAACGCGGTAAAGCAGCACTCCGGGGGGGTAGGGCTGCGTGCTCCGGCGGATCAAAGCAAGTTCGATATAACGCGGTTTCACCTATAACGCGGTAAGATTTTTTGGCTCCCAAGGACAGTGTTATATCGGGGTAGAGGTGTAGCTGGATTCGCGCACTCTCCCTCAGCAAACTACCAGCTACTATAAGAAAGTTTGTTCCCTTCTCCCCCACCAAATTAAAACCATAGGCTGTGGGTGCTTTAGGGAAAGAGATTGAGTAAACAGGAAGAGCAGAGTCAGCAGCTGTAGCACACAAAAGAAGCCAAGAGTTTTGCTCTTAGAAAACAAAAACAAAAAAACAAAAAACAAGGAAAAGCAAATAAAAGCTATGAAGGCTCCAGTCCCTACATTCCTCCACACTCAGCACTGCCTTCCCAGGTTCCCTCCCCTAGTCCCTCAGCAGCAGGGAGATGCTGGCAGAAAGCAGGCCTTATATCTACCACCAGGCTCCCACCAGGCTTTGCTTCTTTAAAGCTACAGCCTTGCATTCTCACTGGGAATCCCTGGCTCTTGAAGGAGCAGGTGTGAAATCTCCTTAGTGAGCGATTCATAGCTGATAAGGCCAGCAGGGACCATCTAGCCTGACCCCCGCAGGCAGCGTGTGCAGCGGGTGAGCCTCTGGCCTAGGAACCAGGACACCTAGCTTCCATTCCTGACTCTCCTGCTGCCTGGCTCTGTGTCCTCGGGAAAGTCCCTTCCCCTCTTTAGGCCCATTTCCCCTCCCTGCCGTTGTTCATCACCTCCACTGAGACACCAGGCTTCTTTTGGGCAGGGGCTTACTCGCTGTGGCCTGACCTCCCGTAGCTCCAGTCTCTGTTGGGGCTGCGGTAAGATAAATAATAATGATTAGGCGGTGTGTGCTTTATAGCTTGTCAGCCAGGCTCTTTGTGCCCACCAGGGGCTCCTGGCATCTCTCCATCCCCCAGGATGCCTGTGCACCACCTGTCCTGCTACCCCACCAGGAGCTCTCTGTGCCCACACGTGAACCTCATTCCTCAATCAGGGGCTCTGTGTGCCCCCTCCCATTTCCATCTATGCCACATGGCAGGGGCTCTGCAACCCCCATCCAATCCTCCACCATATGCCGGGGCTCTGTGTGTCCTCCATATCCCCTTTCTCTCCATCCCAGGGTCCCCCATTCTCCCTACCCCCACCAATGGGTCTGTATGCCCCCATTTCCCGCTCCTTCTATTCTGGGGTTCCCCATTTTCCTCCCCCACTTCCATTATTCTTTCTTTCTTGGCGGTAAGTCATTCAGGGTGTCAGCATGTTAAACTCTATTGGGAGAATGGGCATTACTGAGATGGGGCTGTTGTTTACCCGTTGGGTGTTAATGGCACCAGCAGCCGGGCCTTTGACCTATGCGCAATTATAGACCTGCTTGAAGCTGCTGACTGCTAACCAGATGCCAGGGGCTCTGTGCAGCCTCCATTTCCTCCTTCCAGTTCTCCGATTTTCACTAAAATCAAAACCACTGATGCCTACAACATTCTCTACAATTTCGGGTTCAATTGGCTGCGGCATTCAAATGTTATTACATTGCATCCCAATATCCAAACAGAGACATGCCATCAAATTGGGTGTAGGACCTTGCTTTGGTTGGCTGACAATGCTCAGTCTGGCTGTCAGCGGGTGCAACGTCAGTAGAGTTCTGACCCCCACCACCAGAGCCTCTAACAGCCTGTGACACAATGGTGTCTTTGAGGCTAGTGCATCTTTGCAGAGGCCAGATCTGCCAGGTTTATGTAGCGTGCAAGCCCTGGTTTAGCTTCTCAGATCCCATGCTCTAAGGTGGTATGAAGTCATGGCGAAGCTTCTCTGGGTAGTTTTCATAATTGCCATGTTAGAAAATATTATGGTCTGTGGAAATCTGTTTGTTATTGTGAATTAAGCTAAAGAACTATACAGTACTTTGTAAACCAAGCTGTCAGCTGAATGTCTCCCCCAGAGATCTCTAGTGAGCATTTAGCTGAGACATTTGTATATATGGAATTACGTCTCTTCAGTTATTTGTCATGATAGTAAACAGAGGAATAACTATTAACCATGCATCACAATAATGAACAATATCACTTACAAACGTTGCCGTGTAAAGCTGAATGAAAGCTAACAAGGCTACATTCTGCAGAGAAACAGGGTAGTAATGCTATCTCCATGTCCTCTTAGCTTAACCCCAGGGGTCTCAAAATGGGGGTTGTGACCTCTCAGGGAGTCATGAGGTTAATACTTGGGTCGGGGGGTGAGCTGTCAGCCTCCACCCCAAACCCTGCTTCACCTCCAGCATTTATAATGGTGTTAAATATAAAAAAGTTTTTTTTTAATTTACGGGGGGGGGGGGGGGTCAAACAGGCACTCAAAGGTTTGCTGTGTGAAAGGGGTCACCACTACAAAAGTTTGAGAACCACTGGCTTAACCCTTCAGACAATGGCATTTTCCAGACTGCCACCAGCTGAATGACTGCATCAAAGGACAGATATCTGTTGTAGGGACAGCCATATCAGGTCAGACCAGTGGCCTGTCTAGTGCAGTCTCCTAGCTCCAGGTGGGGCTAGTCCCTGATGTTTCAAAGGAAGCTGCAAGTAACTGCAGAGAGGACAATTATGGATTAACCCGCGGGCTGTTTCTCAGTAACCCTGAGATTGATTTATATCCTAACAGACGCATGTTTATAACAATGAAGTTTTTTCCACATGTAATGTGACTCTATCTGCAACCTCTGAAGGAACAATGGGCTAGACTCCCCATTGGTGTAAATAGGATCGCTCCACTGAAGTCAGTGGGCTAGATCCCCAGTTGGTGTAAATCTACAAGGTAGTGTGGCCTAGTGGTACAGCACTGGACTGAGTTATGTTCTCCTCTCTGCTACTGGCCCGATCAGTGACACTGGCCAAATCACTGGCCTCAGTTTCCCTTTCTGCACACTGTGGATAATGATGCCAACTTCCTTTGTAAAGCACTGTGAGAGCACCCGATGCTAAGTGCTATTATGATCATTATCAAGTCAACGGGCCTAATCCCCAGCTGGTGTAAATTGGCACAGTTCAATTGACTTCAGTGTAGCTATGCTGATTTACACGTGCCAAGAATCCATCTAATAAATCTATTTTAATCAAGGAAATGACAGTAGCCATTCCCCAGTAAGCCTTGGTGAAATCTTTCTTACATGCTCCGTGTTTTCCTTGTCTTCATGGCTCCTTCACCGCCGCCTTCTGGACTTTGTCCCTTCCGGTTCTTTTTGTTGCTCTTCCATGGCTTACTCTTTGCAGCTCCTTCTCCATCCACATGCTGTGTTTGCAGCTGGAATGAGCTGCGCCCAAACCCTTGGGCATTGAATAAGTCACTGACTGCTTTCCAGTTCTCCTCTGTGCCCGCACTTAGTGCATGCAGCTCCACTCAGCCCCAGCCCTGCCTACAGTCTCCCCAGATTTGCTATGCTCAGATCCAGTCCTGCAGGGGTTTGTGCATATTTGAACTCTATTTTACTCCAAATTACAGACCCAAGTAGAACACAGGCATGTATCCCACCCCCACCCCCAGACCTTTGAACCCCTAAACACCTTGGAACATAGCAAAGCCTTTACCAGACCAGGTGAATGATCTGTTTAGTCCAGAATCCTGTCTCTGACAGTGGGTGGTGCTTTGGTTGAAGATGAGCCCAGCTAGCCATATCAGCAATGCTGTGGGCTTGGGTGGGGATTTCCTCTAGTCTCCTGCAGCCCTGAAGCATGAGATGCGATTGCCTTGATCTGTGGCCAATAATACATGTGCTAACCCTGTATAACATCCACTGTGGGTGTGGCTCTGTCAGGAATATGCTCCTGTACTCATCAAACCACAGGGTCTAGTCCCCTCTTCCCATGGCACGCACAGCTCCCATTAAGGGTAATGAGAGTTACACACCCGCTTGACGGAGGAATGGAATTCTCTGTCCTCTAAGCAAGTCCCAATTTACATGTTGGCTGTTACACGCCCCCCTCTCCCTACTTGTCTGTTGCCGCCAGCACTCCCTTGAGTGTTGCCACTTTACCTGCTTTGCTCCCTGTAACCAGGGGTCCTGGGAGCCCAACTTCTTCTGGTACCTCCCGGCTTTTCATCAACTGCTCCAGTGCAGCTCGGCAAAGGACACACACTCACTGCAGCAGCTGTGGCACTGTGCCGTGCTGACCTTCCGGGTACTTGCACAGAACACTGCCATTTTGCACCACTGCAGCTAAGGGGTCTTATTTCCCTCTTGGGCCACCTACAGGACGTCCCTCCTGTCCGCGTTATCTCCAGGGTGCTTTGTTTTGTTACATGTGGAGCTTCTTCGGATCAGCTCCAGGCCACCAAGTTGAATATGGGCCCGTGAGTTTAGCAACCAAAAAGTCAGCGCAATGGGTGGATGTTTGCTGGCCTATAAAGACACCACAATGCCTAGCACTAGTGTCCCCTCTGTTGGCAGCATCAGTAGAGGACTGAATGGGCCCTGGAGACTGATCTCCCCTCTGCCCCCTAGAAATAGCCCTTCTAGGTCAGCACTGGGGGTACCCTGGCATGGGACTGGCATTGTCCACCCTGTCCCACTTCTGGGGATAAATGCAGGACTTTAGTCTCCAAGGCTGCTGCTTCCACCAGGACTAATATGGGGGGAAAAAAAGAAAAGAAAAGCTTCTTTCTGTGGCTAAGAGAACGCCTAGTCTTCCCCCGTTCGCCTCTGCCCAGCACGCCCGTGTGTCCTTCACTTGGCATGTGTGTGTCAGACGCTCTTGAGGGGCACATAACTTTGTACCCTGCTCTGTCCTTTGAAATGCTGTGTGCGTTTGTGGGCAGACACTGCTGCCTCACCTGAAAATCACCAGAGATCCGTGTGCAGAAGTGAGAGGAAAAAAAATACGCCTTCCGCTTTCATTCACATATTTATTAGGTGGGCAGATCATTCTGCGGTCAGCTTGACTTCAGCCTTTACCAATGGGGATATTTATAAGGAGCACAGCATGCAGGAACTGCTCTGCATGTGCATCCAAGTCGCTCCTTTTCCAGCACAAGGTATAATGTTGCCTTTGTTCGCTTTGGGTTGGAGGCAGAGTCAAAGCAAAAGCGCACTATGCCTTTCATTTGATCCTCCTCCCCCCCGCCCCGGCAACAAAATCTTGCATGTTTTCTGTTTAAATAGCACACAGTTGTGAAGTGTCCTGGCTCTTTCCACACACACGCTGTGGCCTCAGCAACTGCTGCAATAAATCAATGGGAAAATAGAGGCTGCCAGTTAGACTAAACAAGTGCATTTGCAAGGATTGCTAACCCTCATTAATCACTCTGACAGTCCTAAAAACACATTTCCCCTTTAATGACTGTATTTGGATAATCAGTGCTTTTTCCTCCTCAGTCAGAGTTTGAGTAACGGACAGCTGGTGTTATTATAGCCATTCATGGGAGAGAGCTGGGAGCAGGGTCAACTGAGAGTCAACCACTGGAGGTCTCCTGCAATTCAGGGCGAGCTGGAAAAGTTGTTGTTATGCAATAATGAGGCAAGCTGCTTGCTGCCAATACAGATCCAAACATGCATTTACCAATGTCCTAACACCCACCTGTGTTATCTGTGCAACATTCTCCCCCCTTTCCCCTCCAGCAAAACCCACTGCCATCTGGGGTTGAAAGGCTCATTTTTGGTTCACTGTGTTGCCTTTAGGTGGTTTTTGCTTTCAGAGTAAGTTTGAAACCAGGCACATTTTTCTGTGTAAATGATGTCACACATTAATGCACAGCACATTATGAAAATGGTAATTCAAACCCATACAACTCTAAATTAAGCCATACGTTATCCGATGCACCCAGCCATATATTTTGCAGAAAGACAGGATGAAATCAAATCAAACTGAAACTGTGGAGTGCAGATTGTTAGAATAATTAATAAAGTGCATCCCAGAGCTCTTATTAGAAGATGAATTCTGCAGTAACCAGGGCGTACATTAGATGGGGAGTTGGCAACGCAATCATTTCCTAGCAGAGAAAGTCACAGAGTGTTGACTGGCATCAGAGGAGACTTTGCAGTGTTTACACAGTCTGGGCCGGTACTGCAGTCTTTAGGAAACAACTGCCATGAGGAATTTTCCTGCATGAAGACTGAGGAATTTAGAGAGTTGCAATCCTGGTGTATGGACGTATCAGAACTGTGTCCCAGTGGTTGAATTGTATGGGGAGTCTAAACTCGAGAAGGATCTCTTCAAGTTGGCTACATTTTCAAGTGGGGGCTTAATGTCCCCCAAAGGGCAGATCTGCAAGGGAACCAGGAAAAATGGCAACTTCATTGCAGAGGGCTAATCCATCTGGCCCCACTCTCTCTGTCCCATTAACCTGGGAAATTATTCCTAAAGGAATGGACTGCTCTGGCAGGGAGCTAAAGCAGCTCTGCTTGTTCTTCCTACAGGATGGATCTTTCAAACCTCCCAGTCGCCAGCCCTGACGCACCCCCATTGATCTCAGTAAGACAACTCACCTGTTTAGAGTTAGTTAGGTGCTGGCATCCCTTTCTGAATCAGGGCCCCGGTCAGTTCAGCTTTTCCCTTGTCCTACTGGGAACTCTCCTGCCAGTTGTGCTAATCATGGAGATCATTTGGGTTTTGCTCCTTCTAGGTCCTCTCATTGATCCACTTCCTCCTGCCATGATGAGATGCTGCTGCAAATGGGATGGGGCCTTCACTTGCAGGCTCTGGCAATAATTAAAGCACCTTGTTACTGTGGGGAGAGTCAACTGAATAAAATGCCTGTAGTAAAAGCCTGTGATGGCAGGAGCCCTGGATTATGAAGCCCCTTCTCTCTTGGGGTTTTGTGCAAGCCCCCATTCGTGGGGTACCCCAGTAGCTCGACACAGAAAGGGTGTAGCAAGATCATGGGCTCTTCAGCTTTTGCAGGCTCCTGGCAGAGGAGAATCTGGGGCAGGAGGGAGCGGCCCATGTTCAGACACCACCACCATGTGCTGTGCCCGAGATGATGGTGCAAATGCTCAGACAAAGCAGTTTGTTCCTCCTTCACACCCTTTCCCACTCAGCCCACCTCCTCCCACCTCTTGCAGATATTCACAGCTTCCTTATTATTTAACCATATATCACATACCCATTGCTGGAGCATCAGGGCATGATGATTAGACGGCATTGACAAATCATTAGCAACATGGCTCACCCTGCACAGCCCCAGCAGCTCCTCCCACCTCCCACTGGATCCAGGGAAAACCTCCACAGTCAGACCAAGCTCAGGTGATCGCTCTGCTGAAAAGATGAGCCCTGCATCATGGTTGGCAAACAGAGGCCTTGATCCTGAAAATGCCTTACCCTCAAAGAGCAGCTCTGGTGTGTAAAGGTCAGCATATGCAGGACTGGGACTGTAGGCTCTTACACACACACACGTGCTGCTGCACCACTCCCAAGAAGGCACGTCTAGTTGCAGGCCATGCCTAGCGCAAAGCACTGGTCTCCTTCCAGCCAACAGCGTAGTCTCTCTCCAGTGCCTTAGAGGCACACCATGGAATTTACTAATCTGAAATCAAAACTCGGATAAACCATTCACCCTTCCCCATAGTTCCCATCCGCTTCCCCGACTGCAGCAAGAGATGACAAAAAACAATCAGGAAAAAAGTGGCCATGCTGTAATTCTCAGCACCTGGGCCACATCACTGAAAACTGACCCAGGCTGGAATGCTGCCCATCCTCATGATGCACCTTCTCTCTGCCCAGCCCTCCGGGCAATGACAGTCTCCTCTTTAAGGGTCCCCTTTATTTCCAGTGACTTGTGGCCTCCTCTGTGTCATCAGCTGGGGAAGGCAAGGAAGCAGAACCAGCAGGCAGTTTATTCACCTGTAGTCAGAACTCAAGTTGAGGGAAGGTGGGTGTAAGGGAAAATGTGAGCAGAAGGAAAGGGAAGAGAAGCCACCCTCCCATTAAACGGTTACCATCTTGGCCCTGGGAAAAGCAGCTGCAGCGGAAATCCTTTGGGGGAAGGACTGTGGTGAATGGGGCAGGCAGGAAAGACCCACTCTGTCCTGCAGCCTGGGTGCATACACCTAATCTCCATCGATGGTAACAGCATACACATTGCACAGGACTGCAGAACCAAGTTCTGACTTGGGGTCATTGTTCCCTGATCAGTTCTACCTGCAGTCCTGGTGGTTGGCAAGTTACAACCTCCTCTCATGTGGGCAGTTCCCCAGCTCCTTAGGCAAAGCCTTAGCACGACAATGTAGCTCAAAGGGGGGGTGGGGGAACTGGGCCAGTTTTACAGATGGGAAGCCCCCGGGATTGTAGTTATTCAGCTATCTCCTGCCCCTGAATTCTCGTAAGCACATTTAAAACTTCCTGCAGTAAGGAAAGGCAGGGTGTGTCTGGGGTCTTCCAAGCCCCAAAGTTACCATGATGTCCCTGAAAGGCCTAGGGGGGGTGGTGTTCCCTAGAGTGAGGACATGGGAAACTTTCTGGAGTCTCTTATGGCCAGCAATCAGGGAGCAGGGGGAATGACAGCTTGGCCACACCCCAGCGTATCTCAAGTGCTTCTGTGTGCTCTCTTGCTCACACTGCTGCCTGCCCGCAGCACAATTTGGATGAATAGTGGAATTAAAAGATTGCGTTTAGCGAGCAGCCCGTTTAAGCATGTTCTCTTCAGCTGGAGGAACACCCAGAAATTTAAATACAGGGCACAAGACACTTATTACAGAGAGTAATTAACTAAAATTTATTCCATGATTCACCCCTATGCAACAGGATAAAAGCCTTCAGAGGGAGTGCATTGCAGGTGAGAGACACACATTAGGTGCAGCAAGATAGATATTTCTATGGAGATCCCACTACTGCTAAAACCTGATGAGATCAGCTAAGAAACAGGCCTCTCTCCCTGGAAAGGCAGAACATCTCCCCACCACAGGAAGAGGGGGCAGAGGCAGGTGCTGCCTTCCCATCCCAGCCAACTAGCCACCCTTTCCTTCCAAAACAACCCAGGTTTCAATTTTGCAAACTGCTCCGAGCTTGGCGCAGACGCTGTTGGGCAGCTTGTAATCTTTTCTGCCAAGCGGGATGGGGATGGGAAGGATACGGATTTCAGACTCATTTATCAAACCTGTTCTCATTCGCTCTGCCTGCACACTGAAAAATCGCTCTCCGCAGCACCTACATTTACCTAGGTATAGGAACAGATATGGGAACACGTTTATGTTGCTTTTCCAGCCATATATAAATTCCTTCTCATGGCTGCAGTTACAGAGATGATCTGGAATTGAATAGCTAGAGAAATTCTGAGGGGCTTCGGATCTTCATACAGCTGCTCTTGGTTCTTAAAAGCATTCCCACCCCTTTTCTCTATAACCATGCCTGGTATGACATGAGCAAAACCTCCACACGAGCATATATATTAATAATGAACCAAGGTACCAGACATCTCTTTCTGCACGGTTAGCTCCATACTGTCCAGTGATGACCGTTATAATCGGGCCAGGAATGGTGATAATGGTATCCTTAACACCCTAATGCTCTAGGAATTGTTCTGGAAAAGTTCAATGGCCTGTGTTAGATCACAATGATCCCTTCTGGCCTGGAACTCCATGACTCTAATTCGATTCAGTTATCTAGTCCCAGGAGGGACTGGTCTACTCAATTTAGGACTAAGCACTCTCACCCCTGACCTCCCCCAGCCCAACATCTGCAAATTGGGGATAATTTTCTAACTCGGCGTGCAGCTGAGATGATCAAAATTTTTTTTGTAAAATGCTGTATAGGGTCATATAAATTGTACTCAGGAGCTGCTAGGCACCGTTATAACTGGTGTTACTCAGACGAGCACACAGGCAGTGCCAGCAGGGATTCATCTGCTGCACTTGCTCTTTTCCAGGTGCATCACTGTGGTGCAGGTAGAATAGGTGTAAGTAGGACAAGGGGTAGAGAAATAAATTCGCTACTGGGCTTCTCTCTGCCACTAGGTGGTGCTGTAACCCTTCAAGCCTCCACCTCCACCAACTCTTCCCCACCCCGTTCTCAAAAAACCCTCCACCAGCTGCTTCTGCAGCTCTCTTATTCCTCTTCAGTTACAATCTCTTGCCCTTCATTTTTCGTATTGCCTGTATGAAAACTGCACCCAACACCATTCCATTTGTTACAGGGAACAAAAGCCGCAGCACTCAGGAGTGACATTCACAACAACATTATGGGCTTTCCCCTTCTTTCCTCAAACCATTTGTGGCCACAGTTAGTGGGCTCACTTTTCACGGAAAACCTTCCGGCTGCTGCAAAGAAAGTGCCTGGCTAATGGAGGCGATTTGTATAAAGACAAGAGGGTAGGGGAAATGGGCGAGAAAATGCAAGAGAGAACACACCACAGGGTGAATATAACCAAGTATTCATTTATTAACAAAATAAGACTTACCAAGATGGAGCTCTATTCACCCAAAATGATCCGCAGCCTTCCCTGCTGCGTTAGATTGGGGATGGGAAGGGGGCAGGCTCTGCACCCCATTCATGGTTCATTCCTGTAGGTCAAGAAAAGCTGGGGCTTGGGGATGGGGGTTTTTGGTATGTAGACTGGGCCTGTAGAAATCAGATCAAGATGGATTTGGCCCTGGGCGCTGGATTAAATGACCCAGTTTGTACCAGGCTGGGCAGCTCTCTCCTAGCTACTTCTGCGGCTGTGAAGGGTCTCTTCTCCCCCGCCCCCATCAGCGAGTTACGGACACCAAATTCATAATCCACATCTTTTAATTTTGATCAGGTGCCCTGTGGTGGATCAGCGAGCAAAAGCAAGTCATCTGCAGTGGCGCAGCCATTACAGCTCATCCCAGGACATCAGTGGACTCCGTCAGTATTATCTGGGGAGTCCAGAGACCAGGCTGACTGGTAGACTAGTTCTAGGTCTGTACAGGAGCCCACTGGTGCCGGAAGGCAAGGCAGACTTTCCAAGCACGGGAGAGCAGGAGACAGGATACCGGACTAGATGGAGGACCACTGGTCTGAATCAGTATGGCACTTCCTATGTCCTTTTCCAAACCATAGAAAGAAACAGGGATCGTCCACCCACTGTCCTGATCAGTAGGTCTCCTTGGCTTTTGCAGACAGTGCCACATTTTGGGATGAAGAGAGCTCTGGGGTAGCACTGCCATAGACGTTCTCCCAGCTGCCCTTCCTCCCTCCCCACTACCATTGCCCCTTCCCCAAAATACATTACAAAAAAAAATAATTACATCTCTGTTAACTGTACAAACAAAGAGAAACGGAATTTCAAAATGATAAAACGAGGGAGGGGAAAATGTATTTGTTAAAAGAGGCCATGCAAGGACTTCCTGGGGAGGGGACACAATAAAATAGAATTTCAAAAGAAGAAAGAAAAGGGAAAATAAAGGAAAAAGAAAAGCCCCACACCTGCAAAGGAAAGGATTTTTTTTTAGACACAGACTTTTTGCCTACCATTGATTCATTGGTATATTAATGCACTTAATATTCCCAGCTTTAAGCTAACATACAGTAAATAAATACACAGTCCAAGGAAGGGAAGGAGAGCGAGGGAGGATGAGGAGGGGGTGCTTTAGTTACTGATATCCAAGCGCGGAAGCTGAAGTTAGTCTTTGGCCATACAGCGCGTATGGAGAGTAGTAGGGTCCAGCTGCTGGCAAGGAGGGCACTGGCAGAGCACCGGCTGTGGGCAAGTGGCTCTTGCCATAAGGGTGGTACCTGTTTAGTCCCAAAGTGTGTGGGCTCCTCAAAGACAGGGATCCCGGTAAAGTGTTGGGGCTCCCTGGGGCAGTGGGTGGGAGGTGGAGGTGGCAGGATGCCGCGGAGCCAAGACCAGAGGTAGGGTAGCCAGCCAAGAGTTTCTCCGCCCCGGGCAGAGCCGTGTGGGTCCGTAGGTGGGTGAGCAGTTCCTCCGAGGTGGCAAACCTCTTGTCGCAGGGTCCACTGGCAGACACCCAGTTGCATATGTGGGGTAAGGGGTCGTTCTGGAGCATGAAGCCGTAGGTGTAGAGGGGGTGGCTGGGCAGGCTCGGGGTGGCGCTGGAGGACAGGGTGGTGTGGACGGAGTGCAGGGGGTGTGTGGGGTACACCAGGGGGTATCCGCTTTTCAGGCTGCCAGGGTCGTGCACGCAGCTGGAGCAGTTGCTGGTGCCCAGGTGCGAGGCGCTGTGGTAGCTCAAGCAATAGGGGTCTCGGCATAATCCCTGCATGAAGGAGGGCGGGGAGGCCCCGGTCAGCGGGCTGGAGCTGGGCGGCTTGCCGGGCAAGCCCAAGGTCCCCGGCAGCTGGCTGCTCACCAGGCCGGCTTTAGTAGGATCCAGGCCGGGCACGAACTGGGACGGGTAGCCGGCGTAAGCCCCAACGATGGACCCGTGGTAGCCGATGCTGGAAGGGGGCAGGGGGAAGACGGAGTGGCCCGGCTTGTAGGGGGACACCGGGGCCACGTGGCCGGCGGGCGCCAGGGCCGGAGGCTCCGATTTGCGCCCCGAGGCGGCCTCGCCGTGCGCCCCGGTGTCTGCGCTCCCTGCGCCCCCGCCGGGCCGGCTCAAGCCGCTGCCCCCGGGCCCCGGCGCCGCTTCCGGGCTGGGCTTGGCCGCCGCCTCGGGCTCCTTCTTGTCCTCCTGGCCCTTGCAGTCTCCGTGCTGCGGGGAGCTGCCCCGGGACCCGCCCGGGGAGGAGGCGGCGGCCGCATGCGGCGGGAAGGGCGGGCAGGTGGCGCTGGGCACCCGGAACCCTGCCTTGTCCGCGCCGGGGCCCGCGCCCGCCGAGCCGCCCTCCTTGCGGGGGTCCCCGCCGGCTTTGGAGTAGGGCTTGAAGCTGGACTTGTCCTCGGCCGGGGAGTCGCCGCCGCCGCCCAGCTGCTTGAGGGCGGAGGAGGTGGAGCGGGCGCCCGACTCCTTGTCCGCGCCGGGCAGCCCGTTGGCGGTCACCGCGTTGAGCTTGGAGGAAGGCGGCGGGTCCGGCTTGCCGATCTGGGAGCAGGTTTGTGCCAGGAGCGCCAGCGGGCTCTTCTTAGCGTCCAGCTGCGGGGAGAGAGGTCAGAGCGCGGGTGAGCCCGGGGCGCAGTGATGCTGCTCCGGGGAGCCGGGGCTCGCACCCTGCGGCTCACTCCGAGCCGCGTGCACAACCCCGCAAAGCCGGGGGAGTCTGGGGAGGGGTGTCCGCAGCTCCCAAGCGCAAGGCTGGGGACAGAGAAGGGCTCAGCCCCGGGGCGCTCTCAGACCCCCACAGCTCCGGGGAGACACTGGCGGTAACAGCCCCACTGGCACCCTGCAGCTGGGTAGAGACTGGGGTGGGAAGCGAAGTCCTTTCCCAACTCTCCCTTCCGGGTGGTCTCGGGGTTCTCAGCCCCTGCTGGTCCCCAGCAGGAGGAGCCCCAGCCCCGTCTCTCTCCTTTGGATCCTCGCCAAGGGAAGGCTCGCCCTGCTGCTCTACCCCCCGGGCAGGGTAAAGAGGCTTTGCCCCTTCCACCCGCCCCGCTCCGGAACTTCGCTTGGAAACCTGGCAGCTAAATCGAGGAGAGGGACCTCGGTGCCGTGTGAGCCGCCCGGACTCCTTAGGCTCTCCCAGAGAGGCGCAGGGCGGGGCGACCCACCCCAGCGTGCCCCCAGGAGGGCGCAGGAGCCCGGAGCTTCCTAGCGCCGAGAGAGGGAGAGAAACAAGGGAAGCGAAGGGGCCTGGTGTCATCCTAAGCTGCGGGGCGTGCGCGCAAAGGCGCACCGCACTTCGGGGAGACACTGTGCGCCCTGCCCCAGGACAGCGCTTCGGGGCACCGGCCAGTTCGTACCAAGGGACCGGGGAAGGGACGAGGAGCGGCTCCGAGGAGCAGAGCGGACCGGGGCTGGCCAGGTGGATCGGGGACCGGTCTGGGTGCGATCCCTGCCCGGGGCAGGAGGATAAAGGCGCGGCTCCGGGGCAGCGCGCTCTGCACTCCCCGGGTAGGCAGAATGGCTGGGGGCCCCCGGCCGGGACTGACCTCGATGGGGCTGACGGGCGTGGAGGAGAGAGGCTGCAGGTATTCCGGGTGCAGGAGGTGGCCGGTGTGGGCGCTGAGCATCTTCAGGACCCTGATGGGGAGCCGGTTCGCCTGGCGCAGGGGGTCCGCCGGGGGCAGGTGAGAGAGTGCCGGACAGGCTGCTGCTGCTGCAGGGGACGGTGCGCTCTCCGCTCCGCTGCTCTGCGATGTCCTTGGGTTAGATCCAGCGGGCGAACCGCTCATTTGGAGGAGGCTGCAGGGGGAGAGAGCCGGGCGGGGTGGGGTAGGGTGAGGGGGGAGGGGAAAGGGAGGGAGGCGAGCTCCGGGGGTTGCGGGGCGAGCTCCGCAGTGCTGCCGAGCTGAGCAGGGCGGTGGCGGCAGCAGCAGCACCGGCCTCGGTAAGACAAAAACCTTCCACTTCCCCTATCAACACGTCAAATAGCCCAGATCAGCAGCCACACTTCAAAGGGACCAACCCTCCCCACCAATCCGGGACCTGCCAGGGACCCCGGGGCGGGATCAGACGCCGTGGGGGGAGCTTAGCGTGGTAGGAGGGGAGATACTTAAAGGGCCCTGGGCGGCCCTCCTCTCCCTGGCTCTAACAATGCCAGATCCCAAGCTGAACCAGACCTATTTCCACCCATAGAAGGGACGAGACACGCCCCCCTTTAAAAGCACATCCCTCCTAGCTAAGCAAGATCATGACAGCGCTAAAAGGAAGGGGGGCGCACTGCTTTTTGTCTTAGAGAGGCCCCGGTCCCACGCCTGGGACAGGTGGTGAAATATAACCCTCCGAAAAGGTACAGAGCAGGTGATTGCAACAGGGCACACCCCAGACAATGTCAAGTTTTAAGAGTGTGCACCCTCAGTTAGTAATTGGAGCAGTGACAGTCACCTCGATGGACTGCTAGGCTGTTCTCTGGAATGCTGTGAGGTTTTTCATTCCAAGCCAAGCTTTATTTATTTATTTACAGTTTCCAGTTTTGTTTGCCAGGTTAACTCCCGAATTGCAAATCGGTGCAGTAATTAGGTTTATTGGATTTAGTGTAGTGTTGTGCAATCTTGTACAGGAGTTTGTTTTATAATGTATAAAATAAAGTATGCAATCGCTGCATTTAAAGTATACTTCATAAAGTGCTATATAAACACCAAGTATTATTATTGTTTTCAGAGTGTTGACAAACATTCACTAATAATTACATTTATGTAATCATTACATGTGAAATCATACAGGTGTATGCACTGAATGCATAGCCCAGTGAACCAGCAAAGTAAGGCTCTCATCCTCCCAACACTTACAAATTTACTAAAAACTTTATTACTTTGAGTACTCCAGTTTACATCAAGGTAACTAGTGGGAGCAGTAAAATCCTGCAAAGATTTATGCAGGTGCTTAATTTTAAATAGTCCAGACTTCTCATCTACATAAAGTTATGCACATATGTAAATCTTTTTAGGATTGGCATTTAAGCAACACACCTGTATGAGAGTTTGTAGGATTTGAGTGAGGCCTGAGTTGAGAGGCCTGTCTTGGCCAATAGAACAAAAATGTGATTTCTTTAGAATTAACTGGAAGTCACATTCCAATTATCTATCTAATTATTTTTGGCAGCCATCATAATTTATTTTCCATTTGTTTAGGCAATGAAACAATCACCAAACCCACTAAAGGCTGTGTGTTCTCTGCACAGACAGGTCATGTGCTGAAAAGCCAAGGAACAACTACTGAGTACAGTGGTTTTCAACCTTTTTCAATATGTGGACTCCTAAAAAGTTTCAAATGAAGGTGTGGGCCCCTGTGGAAACCTTAGACGGTCTGCAGCCCCTCAGTGGTCTGTGGACCACAGGTTGAAAACCACTCACTTAGTACATTTTGGGTGATGTCATTGCTGCAGTATTAAAAACAAGGTTTATCTGGAACAAATTACTTATTGAAAAACTAGTAACCCTGCCTCTCTGGTTGGCATAGTATATCACTAACATATTTATAACTCTGAATGTTTGACATTTTCATGTTTTCTTTCATGTACTTCTGGCTGAAGGCATATAATTTGCCAATAGTACATTGCATGGCAATTGTTTGCTGCATAGTTGTGGAGAATGGAAATGAACAACCTTTCAGCAGTGTGTTTCTTAACTGTGTATATACACTTTACTGGCCAGGGGAATTCACTGTTGGGAACCAGAGTTCGGCAGTACAGTTACACTTTTACATTTGCAGAGTGTTTTTCAAATTCTAGCTACCTGGAGGGAAAAAAAAGAGAGAGAGCGAGCGCAAGAGAGAGACGTATAATTAATCATATTAGGTCCTGGCAGATGCTTTATGTTACAACAATGTTGCTATTATTAAGTTCATACGGCCACCCATTATAAAGTCTGTGTGCTCAGTGTTCTGGGAAAAAAAGCTTTGCTGGATTTCCCCCAGTGGAGTGAAGGCATCTCTGTGTTACATGCCTCACTTCAAGGACCACTTTCCCAACCACAATCAATCACTCTGTTTGTCAGCCCTGTCAATTCTGCCTCATTGTGAGACTTTTTTTCCTAAGCTGACCGCAAGATTGATTCAATCCGAACAACAAAAAATGCAAAAGGAGAGGTCTGCCTTTCAAAGGAGCCATTCAAGTAAGAAGGAAATAAAAAACCTTTCCGCCAAGTAATTCAAGTTGTATGCCAACAACAACACCACACGTCCCACCTTATTTTATTTTAGTTTGTTATGTGGGCTGGGATTCAGCAGCTATTACAATGGGCACTTGCAAGAACGTCTCTCCAAACAAACAAACAAATGAAGTTAGGGAGCAGAGAGATGGTATCTTGAGGACTGTATATGCTGGACCCCAGAAATGTTACAGGGCTTAGGTTGCCCCTGCTTTAACCCTGCTTGGATGCTGATGCAGCCTGCTGAAGTCAATGGAGTTATGCCATTGTAATATTAGAGTAAATGAAGTGCTGAATCAGCACCACAGAATGAAATACACAAGGTTTTCCCTTTTTTTTTTTAAATCCCAACCAGTCAAGTTAGTAGAGAAAATAAATTCTCCCCTTCCCAAAGTGAGGGTTTATTATATAGATTGCATTTGAGTTTCTAATGATAATTAAGGTGCTGCATTCTGACGCTTGAATTGTACTGACAGTTTTCAGGCTCAAGCAGGGGCTATTTTTCTTTCTAAATGTTCTAAGCCAGAGAACAAGTGCAGAGCGAGGGGAGCATTAGCAGGAATAGCATGTGGCAGTTATCAGTACATTGGAAACAAAATTGCCAGATCAAACTTGTATCTGCAGGAATAAAACATCATCAAAAGATCATCACAGGTAATGATGAGTCCTGTTTAACATTCTAATATTATGGGGACTTATTATCTCTGATTATACTCTTGGTTTTTAAATCTGTCTGGGTGCTATTTTCCCTAAGCAGATCATTAACGAGGGGGGGGGGGCGATAAGGGGGATAAGATCTTATTCATTTCAGCTCTGTAAAAAGTCACCTTGTGCCACAAAAAAATGCCTTAAAGAAATATATATTTTATATTTTTCAAGTTGAAACGAGAATACTTGCTAAGAAAAAGAATCACACACAGCATTAAATAAAGAGAAACGTTTTGAATAACAGTGACACAAAAAACAAACAAAAAAGGCTTTCTTGGGAATTTAGGGCAAGGGATTTTGATAATGATTTTTGGGTGCCATGATTTTGGTTGCCCAAACTGAGATGCCTTTAAAGGGGACTGATTTTCAAAGGGTGCCTGAATCTGGCCACCCAAAAATGGAGGCACCTAAAACCTCTAGAAAATGTAGGCCATAAATATTTAGGTGTTTGTCATAGTTTAAATAAAGTTTCACACCCAGGAAATCGACTCCAACAGATATTGTTCTATGATGAATTGTATTAGCTCAGGCCTCAGTTCTGAGAACACTTACTCTACAGTGCTTAACTTTATGGACATGAGTAGTTCCGCTGAAGGACATAAATGGAACTACTTGTGTGTAAAGTTAAGAATGTGCACAAGTATTTGCAGGATCAGAGCTTTAATGTATATTAGTCAAAGTGTTCCCCTCTGTATTGTTTGATCTTTTCTTTGCAAATCCACAACACCACACACCTTCTAATACCAACAACATGTAATATCTCCCTGTGCAGCTATTTATATATTTACAAACTGCAAAGTATGTATGTCAAACAGGGAATTTTGTTTTCCTCTTGTGTTTAAGATCTTTCAGCAACTTGTAATTACCCTTTGGCAAGTCTTCTTGTTAAACACATAGATTAGGGCGTCCATCACTCCTTATACTTGTTTCCGGCCTTGTCCCAGCAGTTTAAGACATTACAAAAAAAACCCCACACAAAAAACCCCAACATGCTTTCTAAAGGAAAGAAAAATATAATACATTGTGGGGAGGGGAGCAAAAATAAAAAAATGCAGACTGGGAAGTGAGTGATGTACAGGGACTACTGGAAAAACTCCCTGAATACCAGACCTGTCTGCAGAGTTACTAACACAGGAAGCACATCATTTATGATGGATAGGACAGTAATCCTGACTTCCAGAAATTACTGTTTGAGGTAGTCACTGGCCTCCGCTCTGTAGCGGTAATAAATAACTGAATTGACATAGTTGCTTACTGTCTTAACAATATTCACGTACCTACCTGCTTTTGTAGCCAATAAGGTTGCATAGCTTCAGTCAACCGATTACAGAGTTTTCAAACTGGACATTTTCATTCTGTATGTCCGCCCTGTCGTTCAACAAGGAACCCCTGACATTTACAGCGTATTCCTGTGTTGCTGATATGCAGAATGTTGCCCTGAGCTTCAAGATTTGCATCTACTGCAGTTTGGATTTGTGCTAGCTAATGACGTAAGCATTTTTCTCTGAAACCGATGGGTGGAGTTGTGGAAAGTTAACAAGTTAGCTAAATAACAAATCCCAGATTTGGAACCAGGGGAAGAGGTATTTGAATGTTAGGGCTTGTCCACATAGGAAGTTATAGTGATATAAGGGGTAGCGTGTATTTAAACATCTATAGTTATACTGGTGTAACTCCCCATGGAGACACTCTTATGAGTCCTGTGGCACCTTATAAACTAACAGACGTTTTGCAGCATGAGCTTTCGTGGGTGAATACCCGTATTCACCCACGAAAGCTCATGCTGCAAAACGTCTGTTAGTCTATAAGGTGCCACAGGATTCTTTGCTGCTTCTACAGAACCAGACTAACACGGCTACCCCTCTGATACTCTTATGAGTGTCTTTTTCCAATTTAGTGTGTCGCTTTGGAAGCTGCTTAAGCTAAACTGGAAAAATCCACTCTCATTGCTAAATAAGAGTCCACAGGGGAGTTATACTGCTCAGTTTACATTCACACCCTAAACTTATATCAGGAGACCCTGTCATGGAGCTAGTCCCCTAGTGGTTAGAAGAACGGCCAAAAGAGAACTGTATTTGCCCAGGAGACTGCAAAGAAAGGAGAGGGTAAAGGGTATAGCGCGCTGGCTGGAAGATACATTGTAGTTGTTACAAAGGCCCCAATTCAGGAAAGCGTTCTGTATCCAGGGAAAGACCCGCTTAGCTCTGAGTACATTGTTCAATGGGACTTAGCACATTTCAATTTAAGCACATGCCTAAGAGGCTTTCCTGACTCAGGATGGACTCCAGCATGTGTTTAAAGGCTACTCCAAAGCCCATTTTACTCAGCGGGGGTTCTCCTACTGACTTCAGTGGGCTTTGGATCATGCCCTAAACGTCATCCTAATCAAGGGCTAAAGTACTAGAAATATGGAGAAATGGCACTTGTAGCTTTAGGGCTAAGGCAGCCATACTGGGGCTTTGTGTGTGTCATCTATTTTCACTCCCTCATGGGAACAGAGGCTACTTGTAGAGAAGGCCCAGAAGAGAAAGTGGGAAATGCTGCACCCTCATATTCCACCTTTTTGTTTTGAAGACGAAATGGTCCGATCATGAAGAAGATTGGAGATGCAGCAGCCCATGCCCTAGATGCACTGGCAGCATGCCTGGATGAAAGGAGAGGCTCGGGGACATTGCCAAGAAAATGGGTGAACCTCCATTCTCCCTGCTAGAAATGCTGGCTTGCATTGGAGTAAATCAGGAGTAGCGGCCCTGTGGTCCATGGACTGATGCTAGTGTACGTAAGATCTGCATCAGGCCCAATGGCGAAGAAAGCAAGCAAAGGTGGAAATACCAGTATCTTAACTTGAATGAGCGTTGCAGAATAAGGTCTAGGCTAGGAGGAGGAGAAGGCGGCAGTGTGTGTATATGGGGGAGGGGGCAGGGACAGTGGAGGCAAGGATCAGAGGGGTAGCCGTGTTAGTCTGGATCTGTAAAAAGCAACAGAGTCCTGTGGCACCTTATAGACTATTGGAGCATAAGCTTTCATGGGTGAATACCCACTTCGTCAGACATATGTGGTGGAAATTTCCAGAGGCAGGTATAAATATGCAGGCAAGAATCAGTCTGGGGAGAACAAGGTTAGTTCAATCAGGGAGGATGAGGTCCTCTTCTAGCAGTTGAGGTGTGAACACCAAGGGAGGAGAAACTGCTTTTGTAGTTGGCTAGCCATTCACAGTCTTTGTTTAATCCTGAGCTGTTGGTGTCAAATTTGAAAATGAACTGAAGTTCAGCAGTTTCTCTTTGGAGTCTGGTCCTGAAGTTTTTTTGCTGCAGGATGGCCACCTTAAGATCTGCTATTGTGTGTCCAGGGAGATTGAAGTGTTCTCCTACAGGTTTTTGTATATTGCCATTCCTAATATCTGACTTGTGTCCATTTATGCTTTTACGTACGGATTGTCCAGTTTGGCCGATGTACATAGCAGAGGGGCATTGCTGGCACATGATGGCGTATATCACATTGGTGGATGTGCAGGTGAATGAACTGTTCATGATGACAACAGCCCCTCCTTTATCAGCCTCTTTGATTATGTCAGGGTTGTTTCTGAGGCTGTGGATGGCATTGTGTTCTGCACGACTTAGGTTATGAGGCAAGTGATGTTGTTTTTCCAGAATTTCTGCCTGTGCACGTTGGCGGAAGCATTCTATGTATAGGTCCAGACTGTCATTTCGATCCTCAGGAGGAGCCCATGTGGAGTTCTTCTTCTTGTGCTGTTGGTGTGTGTGGAGCGGTATCTGTGTATCAGTGCACTGTTCCGTGTTATCTTGAAAGTATTCTTTGAGCTGAAGACAGGGAAAGTAGGCTTCCAGATCATCGCAGAACTGTATCATGTTCATGGGGGGTGATGGGGCAAACAGAGAGTCCCTGAGATAGGATAGACTCTTCTGTTGGGTTGAGTGTGTAGTTGGATAAATTGACGATATTGCTGGGTGAGTTAGGGGTACCACTGTTGTGGCCCCATGTGGCAGGTAGGATTTTAGACAGCTTATGGTCCTTTTTCCTTTGTAGAGAGGTGAAGAGTGTAATGTAGATCTCCTGTCTTATTATTTTAGTAAAGTCCGTTTGTATGGAAGGTTGGTTATTTATGAAAGTCTCCAGGTTGGAGAGCTCTTTTTTGATGTTTTCCTGTTTGCTGTATAGGATGCTGATCAGGTGGTTCCTCGGTTTCTTTGATAGTGTATGGCATAATCTCTCATTGTGGTCTGTGCAGTATGTAGATAGCAATGGATTTTTCACCTTCAGGCCATTAGATATGATGTCCATCCGTTTGCATTGGGAAAGGAAGATGATATCTGTCTGTACTTGTGCAAGTTTCTTCATGAGATTGATGGATTTCCACTCCATGCGGCTAAATGCAGTGCCTTGTATGGTGTCAAGGAGTGATCCATTGCAGCTTTCTGACATAACAGAGTGAAGAAAAGGTTTGTTATGCACCTGCTATTTTATAGGTAAATCTATTAGCCGCCCTGTAAATGAGATGATGGGAGTCTATACTCAGACTGTAACAGTCCCTTTCAGCTGACTCCGTGGAAGAAAATTTGTACAAGTCAGCAATTTCTCCCCATAGTTTTCAAAGTACCACCTTACTGCTAGAGTTACACAATCTAAAGGCCTCCTTTGTAACTGCAGAACAAGTGCCTAGAAATGATCTTATTTATTACAGGAGACATGTTTTAAAACAACTGACAAAACTGCAAGATGTAAAACGACAAGCAAGTGCTTTCTTTTTTTTTTTTAAACCGTATAGACTTCTGGCAATGATAAAAATAGGGTTTTCTTTTTTAAAGTTGGAATTGATCTTTATTTCTAAAGCAATCATGTAGCAGGAAAAACAGCAAGACACTTAGATATTAACTGATGCACACTTGGATCATGGTTACTTTTTGAATAGCCTGGTAGCTTGCTTCCCTCAGAGTGATTAACATTAAAGAACTGTGTGAACATTAAAAAATAAAAAAGGGTAAATGCCCATTCCCCCACCCCCTTCATGCCCTTGATGTGTGACTAACAGCTGTTTTACTTTGTGACAAATCAGTGGGGTCTTCCTGTTGTTGATATAATGAAGTTGTTTCCTGGTGTGAAGTTCTACAGGATAAATTGCACAAGGGGAGGAGAACTTCACACACTTATCAAAGTGCTGGGGGGACACCACTCCTCTGTTCTGCAGAGATGGCCAGCAGATCAAAATACACTCTGAGTGGCTGACATGGGGTCACAGTGATAGTAGTTAATGCTATTTTTTCCTCACTTATTTTAAAGGGCCTTTTATGAGCAAAATGATGTTCTTCATTGAAAAATGGTTTGTGTTATGTTGGCTGAACGTAATTCAGATTTGTTTCCCCCAGATGATCCAAGTGTATTATTACTTATATGTATTTAGGTGCTGTCCATATGTTAGTCACGTCACCACCCTGTGACTCAGTTTCCCCCTCTAGAAAATAGGTATAATGACCCTGACATCCTTTGTATAGTGTCAAGTATCAGAGGGGTAGCCGTGTTAGTCTGGATCCTGTAAAAGCAGCAAAGAGTCCTGTGGCACCTTATAGACTAGCAGATGTATTGGAGTATGAGCTTTCGCGGCATGCATCTGACGAAGTGGGTATTCAGCCACGAAAGCTCATGTTCCAATATGTCTGTTAGTCTATAAGGTGCCACAGGACTCTTTGCTGCTTTTGTATAGTGTGTTGAGCTGGCCTGATGAAAGTGCTCTTTAAGAGCTTGGCATTATTATTTATTGAAAAGGCAGTCCCTGCCCAAAAGAGTTTACAGTTTTAGATCTTAATCTCACAGGGCTTGAATTGAGTAGGATTTAAAGGTGTGGTGTTTGCAGGTGGTAGCCAACTCATTATAAAACTCTAATGCAGACAGGGCAAATTGTCTCTCTTCCCACTCAACCCAACCACCTTAACATGTTGTAAACTCTATACTACCTTGTGTGTTCAGCAGTTTAAGAACACATTCACTTTCTCACTGTAAAATTCGAGTGAAGAAAAGGCACAGGTAATTTTTACTGCAATGTAGCGAGGGGAGGTCAAACCCGGGTAAGGGGTATTGTGCTGATCTCACCCTTTTTGGGCAGTGACAACATAGCCTCCATGTGACCACTTTTCCTGGACTTCACAAAAAACCCCAAACTCTGTATATTTCATATGGGCCTTATACAACTCCCATGAAGTCAATGGAAAGTCTCCTATTGACTTCCGTAAGAGCCAGATCTGGGAGGACTTCAGCCTCGAATACATTTCCAGCAATATTCGGAGAAACCTTTCAGAACCTGCACCAAGGAAGTGTGAAAAAACAAAACAAAAACACCCCTTGCCCGATCAGTGGTAATTTGTAAATCTCTCTAATTCACGGGAAGGCCAGGGATTTCAAGAGGGTGCTAATGGTAGGCAGCTGGGCTTTTCAGAACGGAAACAAGTTGGCAGGGGTGGAGAGGATGGAGGGGGAAGGAACATGAGGGATTTGCACTATGGATCTCAGAGTTCAGATTTCAAAGCTCAATCAAGTGAGCTAAAGAGCTGAAAGGTTAACGGGCTGTGTGAACAGGCAGGAATAATGGGCCCCTTCCCTTCTACTGCTAAGCTGGAGGGCTGGTCTGCACTAGAAAACTTGATCAACCCAGCTACATCGCTCGTGAGTGTGAAAAATCCACACCCTAGGTAACATAGTTAAGCCAATCTAAGTTCCAGTGTAGACAGCGCTAGGTGGATAGAATAATTCTTCCATTGGTCTTGCTACCACCTCTGGGGGAGATGGATGACCTACACCAACGGGAAAACCCCTCCCAGTGGCGTAGGTAGCATCTACACAGAAGCTCTCCAGTGTCCCAGCTGCAGCACTCCAGCATTACTATTGTAAGTGTAGACAAGCCCTGAGGATTGAACACGTTAGAAGACAATAGCAATTGCCATCCTTGGGCCAGGTCAATGCTACAAAATTATGTCGACCTATGTTACGTTGGCAAACAGCCACTGCAGTTATTCCATGGTTTGTGCATCTGGACACTCCATTCCGGTGGTGTGCGTCCTCACCAGGAGCGCTTGTACTGGTGCTGCAGAGGTCCAGGTAGGGCAGCTCCTGGAGGCCAGTAACAGCTGAGGTAAATAACGCAGCGTCCACACTGGCACTGTGTCAACCTAACTACATCGACCGTGACTCTACACCACTCGGGGAGGTGGTGTTATTCATAGACTCATAGACTTTAAGGTCAGAAGGGACCATTATGATCATCTAGTCTGACCTCCTGCACAATGCAGGCCACAGAATCTCACCCACCCACTCCTGTAACAAACCCCTAATCTATATCTGAGCCATTGAAGTCCTCAAATCATGGTTTATTATGTCAATGGGAGCAAAATGTAAGCGTAGACACTCCACAGCTAGGGTGATGCATGTTAGCTGCCTTGCGTCAACTTAACCGTGTGCTGTAGACCGGGCTCCATTGAAATTGTCAGACAGGCAGCGTGGAGTGTGTGGGGGCAAGAGGAAGTGCCCCTGGGCTTGTGCTCCGCAAGGAGGTGCTGAGTGACAAAGGAGGAGAAGCTCAAAGTGCCATCTTAGCCTCTGAGCTAGAAAGCCTGCTGCTGCCTGAGTATTTACAGCTTTCCATATACCCAATACATCCACAAAATGGTTTCAACTCATTTGGTTTCCAGAGTTAATGGAACCATGCAGTACAAGCCCCCAGCTACACACACACAGACAGAATACAGCGCACAGAGCTGAGCTAATACTGATTTTAGTTTTGCTGGCAGTTACAAAAAATAAAAAAAGTCACCAAAATAAAATCGTCTGGAGTCTGCCTGAAATCAAAATGTGCTGTTGGGCACAAAGGAGGCATCGCCGTCCTAGTTTTGTGAATGGCACCTAAGTCCACTTGGGAATCTAGCCCAAATAGTCAAAAAGGGCTGTTTTTTTTTAAAAATGTGGAAATGAACCATTTTGACATTTCTGATTACACCCCATTCTTCCCCCCAACCAACACAATTTGCTGAAATCTGAACAAATGCATGAACTGTTTTGATCAACGCTAATCAGCAATTTTTGGCAAAAAAAAGTTTCCAATGAAAAATTTCACCCAGTGCTAAATGTGCAGCACTGAGCCCTTAGAAGTTTAATTGAACGTCTCACTTTTTGGCTCAAATTCATTTCCAAATGGCCTATGCTGGTGGTTCTCCACATTCCTCGTCTAATGAAAGAGCTTGTCTCACATGGATCAGTTCCCCTCCCAACCCACTGTGCTTAGGAACATTGGATCCCACCAGTCCCATCTAGCCCAGAATCCTGTCTCTCTCAGTAGCCAGCACCAGCCGCTTCAGAGGACGGTGCTAAGAACCCCTGTAATGGACAATTATGGAATAACCTGCCTCAAAAATAAGTTTCTTCCTAACCCCCAGCAGTTAGGGAGTGGTTATGCTTGAGGTTTTATATCCCTTATATATTCCCCCCTTTCACCCACACACATCTAACATAATTGTGGATACGTTTGTTACCTGTGTATGTCCGATCTTTTTTGGAATCCCAATGAGCTCTCAATCTCAATGACATTTAGTGGTAGTGAGTTCCACAGGCCAATTATGCATTACATAACGAGAATGTTTTCCACTTGATTTTAAAATCCTTCATTCTGAGGGCCAGCAGATAGTAGTAGTTTGAGAACCCTGGCCTATACCAACTAAAAAGGTAATTGCCTGGATAGAAATCCTCCGTTTTCATAATGTGGGCAATCTCTGATAAGCCCATGCATGAAACCGCAATAATTTTAACATCCAAATCTCAGTGTCATGCACAGACTACAGCACTGAGCAGATGGCATGCTTTGGAAGGTGTGTGGTTATTCTTTTACTGTTCATATCATTGGAATGAGTAAAAAATTGTTTCAGCTTAGTTACAGTTTTACTGTTGCTCTTGAAAAACAAGGAGTCATCCTGTTCTCCCAATTAGGGCAAAACTCTCAGGCTACAGCCACGAGGCAGCCTGCTGAGTTGCATCTCATAGTTTAAACTAATTATGGCCCCGATCATGCACTCAGCTCCACATGAGTGCCTGGGGTCCCTGTCTGTGTGGAGTTCACTGTCTGGTGGGGGCTGTAAGTCCAAGGATGGTAGAATATTCCTCCCCAAACCACATCTGCTCTAGAACTGCTCTCTGATAAGAGGTGGAATTTGTCAGCTGGAAAGCTTGAGTAGTAAATCTTGTGACATCTTGGATGCCTATTTAGGAAAATGTTGACATTTTAGATCCTCACTGAAATGCAAGCAGGGCTCAATCCTGCAAGGCACACCGGCCCTGATCCAGTGATGAACTATAGTCCCTGTTCATTCATAGTCCAGTGGTGAACTATAGTCCCATTGAAGTCAATGGGAGTTGCAGATCCTCGGCACCTCTTGGTATTTAGTCCAAAAGGCCCAGTACAAAGCTCACTGAAGCAAATGGAAAAGATTCCTGTTGTCTGCAACGGGTGCTGGATCTGGTCCAAAGTTTGTAACGACACTTCAACCAAGTACAGTGAAAAGAAATGAAAAGGATTGACTGAAGCTGAATGAAATGCTTTTGGGGCTCTCTGATTCAGCGAGTTCCTCTAGTCTTCAAATGCAAAGAGGCAGTTACCTCTGGTTTTCTTTTCTTCCTTGCCAGGACTAGTTAATTGAACTATGCAAATTAATTTATACAATATCAATACCAGAGCCTTAAACCATTTGGCATAGCTCATCTGGCATGTTTGTTACATAAAATGTTTGGAGCAGTGCTAATAAAAATGAAAAAGGCTGTAAATCAAGTTTAATTTATTCATTTTCTGTATGGTAGGAAAGCATGCCAAAATCAGATTATTTATGAGCCCTTCATAACAATAGGCATTTTTATTGGTTGCCAATGACAAAAGAGGCTCTCAGTTGTTTTTTTGAATGCCTTTTCAGAAACATTTGTTTTTTTGGACTCTGTGATCTCAAAGAAAAATATTTAATCATTGATACAGTAAAAATAATTTATATTTAGATACTGAAAAACACATCAGACTTTAAAGCATAAATATCCATAGCTAATCCTACCCCAAAGACTCAGGCATATACTGTACTGTAGGTTAGATAAAAGAGCAGTGATTTATATCAAGTTTCTTAAATTTCCCAGTAAGAGTATAATCTCCCTTAAGTCTCACATAAAGTATCTGGTTTTTTTAGACCACATTCAGTACTTTATGAAAATGTACACATAGACACATTGCACATGAACACACAAAGTATACATGCACTAAAGTCCTACACTTTTCTCATTTACAGATACAGTATTACTTTCTTTGTCTTTACCTATCTCTAGCTAATTCACAATATTTATTTTTCAGCAGAGTAACCAAATCCCAACAAATACTATACACCAGATAAAAAAGATTAAAGTAACTGATACATAACAAATCAGCTATAAAACAACTGCATATTGGCTCCTGCCCCCCACTCCACATCCTTTAAACCATCTTTTGTTCATGATCTAATACAGATGGAACCACAAGCGTAGCCGTGTTTAGGGGGCGACTGGGTTTGTGTCAAATATTTAACACATCAGTGAAGGATGAGAAAAACCCAAGCATCTGGCTCAATTTGGTGGGCGGGGGGGGGGGGGGGGGGAGTCAGATTACCGAGGTCTAGAAGTTCTTGGCTAATTGCATTTTTACACAATATTTCTATGGGACATTTTTAAAGTCCCTCCGTGGGCTGAGTTGAAGTATTCAGAGTGATCTCACAAACGTTGCCAACTCTTGTGGGTCTCATGATATTTGGCCTTTTTTTAAAGCTCCAGCTCATGGAATCATGATACAGACACAATCATTCCATTCCGGAAAGCCTTGCGTAACTTGAATTTTGCGTAAGTTGGAAACGTATACCCGTACGTTACACAAAAATTTCCACAAACTCAAAAATCCTATTTCTGGCTTATGGAACTTTTCCAGTAAGTGTGAATTTGCGTAAGTTGGGTCTTGCGTAACCAGAGGAGTGTCTGTACTACATGGGAAACCTGGCTTGCATTGTCGTTTAAAAAGAGTACCTATCTAGCTCTCATGGTTGTGAAGAAAAGCTTGAAAATGTGACCTCCGAAAGGCTCAAAGACAAGAAGACAAATAAAAAGTACACTTTCATTAGTTTTTTAAGCCAATCTCATGATTTTTGAATGTTTGGGATTGGCAATACTGGCTATACTCCTCAGGTACCTACTGTGTTCTACTGCATGAACTCTGGTTCTAAACACTAATATGACCCCTCATGCTGAAGGATACAAACTTCTCTCAGAACAGAGCCAGGCCTCTGATTTGGCTGCAGGGCTCTGGTGTGCTCTTGGATTAAATATCTCCAGAGCCACAGTGATATTGTCTGACAGGCATAAGGAAAACACATATTTACATACTGTGCCACTCTTAGCTTGAGAAGAGGCTTCAATGGGACTACTCTGGTTGCATAAGGATAGCCAAACCAGGCTCCTAATAAACCCAAAGTGGCAATCCCTACCCAGGCAAAGGACCATCGCTGTCAGTCAGAGGTGGGCTTTATTCCCACCCCTGACCGACAGGCCTGCCCTCAAAAGCCCCAGTGTAGGGTCAATAACGACACACGCACAAATCCATTGGTTGGTATAGCTTACTCTATTTGGGGAATTGCTCTAAACTATACTGGGAACAAAGTTCTTTCAGATGCATCTCCACCAGGGGGGTTTGCTGGCATAGCTAGACCAGGAAACCCTTTCCAGTGCAGATAAGACCTACCTGTACCTACAGAAAACATTGCCCCATCGTATCAAGGGAAGAATTAAGTGACCACCAAATAGTACAAAACTGAATCCTCTTTTAAAAACAAAATCAAAGAGCTTTTGGAGACACAAGGGCCTGACTGTTGGGTGGTGTAAGCTCCCTGGTCTTTAGTGGAAGTGTCAGCCAATACTCAGAGCTTGTACGTAGTTTATGGGTAAAACTTCCGATTGGCTTCTTGTCCCCCTATCAGAACTCTCATGTGTATTAGTTTAGTTGCAAACAAGTGGCAGCTGCCACTCCTGCTTGTGTCAAAATAAACTCACCATCCATGGGTTTACAGCATAGCACCGCTTCTGATCATGTCATGCCACTCCCTGTCCACACGTCCATCTTGTTCTCCTAGCAGCAGGAAACAGACACTGGGCCTTTAAAAAGCCCTCTTGGAAGCTGACAAAAGGCTATTGCTGAGTTACACGGAGAATGTGTTACTTTGCTAGAGGGCACTGGATAATGCGGGGAGGGACACACCCTCTGCAAGAAAAGGGCCTTTTTCTGAATATGGCTTGGCCAATCCTGAGAACCCCTGAATAATTAGCATACAGGATCTGTCAGTCATTGAGAGCTTTCAGTAGAAGGGGCCTCTTGTCAACTTCTCTGCCTTTGATGTGACTGGGATGGAGGTGCTCAATTAAAAGCCTATCAGTCTGTAAGTAAATCAACGCCTATCAGGCTTGTCACATCAAACAAACGATTATTACACTAACCCGCCCACCCCATTAATCTGGCTGTTCCCTCTTGACAGCTCAGGGTCAGGGCAATGTAAATCATGCACTGGATTGCAGCCACCTGGATCAGGATTAAAGCAGCCATACAACATGTGCTGCTGCACCCAATTATTTTCCACCACCGTCAGGACGCAGGGAGAAGAGCATGCTGTATTGCCAGGCAGCTGGGAGAGCAGGCAAAATAACTCCGGGGAGGGAAGGAGGAGAGAGCACCATAGCAAGCAGCTACTCTTTTAAAGGTCTTTATAATCAATGCCTAAGAGTCACATTCTAGGTGTTTCTTTTTCATGCCCATCTGGTCCTCAGTGGGAGTGTCAGTTGTGCAGGATCGGGTCCTTGACTCACTGGCCAGATGCTGAGCCAGTGGAAATCGGCCTAGCGATGCTGAAGTCAGTGGAGCTCTGGCAGCTGAGGATCAAGCCTCACTGTTTATATTCAGCACAACTTAATGTGAGCAGAGGGGTTTGGAAACTTAAATTTCAATGAAAAACGGCAATGACATTTTGTGAACATTTTTGTGGATTTATTTTTTGGAGGGGAACATTTTTGTAATTTCCCTCTTCCCCTCCGCCCATTTCCCAACCAGCAACACAGGCTTCCACAATGAGCCAGGAATTCCTCAGGTCTACCGCCCAGTGCTGCCCTGACATGCTGTGTCCCCTTTGGCAACCTCTCTGCCTTGATATCCCGATTTGTAAAATGGGGATAATAATTATTTCTTACCTACCCCACAGGGCTGCTAGGAGGATTAATGATACAATGCTTGAGAGAGCTGAATGTTTAAAGCATGATAAAGTGCTGAGTATTATTAACAACACAGGGCCCTGTCCTGCTTGCCTTTGTCCCAGGAACAATGCTAAAAAGAAAGTGAGAGCCATGCAGTGAGCAGGAGCCGGCAGCTTAAAATTGATAAGATGTCCTATTTAATAAGAACTGACTTTCTTAACAAGGACAATATTACATTTGCCCTAAAGCAACCCAAAGTGAATGGTATCAAGAGCTCTGCAGTGCAGAGACAGGGTGAGCTTTGTCTTGTTTGATGAGTGACGGGGAGAGGAAATGAGGGAATAGGGCTCTGTCTAGGTTATAAATTGCACTGTTTTCACTAATGGTGTTTTTTTTATTGATTATGTGCTTGTCTACACTAGAAAATTAATTTGGATTAAGGTGGGGTGTGAATTTAAGGTGCAATAGCTATTCCAGAGTAACTCTATGTGTGGAATCTCTCAATCTGGATTAAGAGTGCTTTGATCTGGTTTAGTTTAATCCACTTTCACATAACTATTCTGGAATAATTCCATGTGTAGAGAAGCCCTTGGTTAAACTGGTGAAGCTGTCCGTGTGGGCCGTGCTGAAATTAGTTTAAACCTAAAATACACCAGATTTAAGTGTACCTATTGATTTTAGGTAAATCAATAACAAAACATGCCCTTAGTGAAACTGGTGTAATTTGTAATCTAGACAAGATCTCGGTATGTGATTCAGGAATGGAATAAAGAAAAGGATTCTGGCATTCCTCAGTCTGGCCAGGAAACAGCAACTACCCAAACTCAGCTCTCCCTTCCACTGGTGCAAATTCAGAATAAGACCACTGAGCTTTAATGGAGTCTGAATCCATGATGCCAAGGCAAACGGCTGTGAAATGCTACCAGATCAGAATGTTGGTGTTTAACACCCCATTTGCACTGGTGCAAATGAGCGTGCACAGTACAGGAAGTCTTCTGGATTCACGCCCCTGGAAGTGACACAGAATATGGCCCAGCCCTGCATCATTCCGCTTCTGATATGGAGAAATGAAATCTTGATGCTGATAAACAGTATTTCCCCAGCCACCAGCATTCTCCTTCAGAACACCTGTCCCATTTCAGCCATGCCTGTCACTTTCCTACAGGCTACCACTCCGCTCTGCCACACCATCAAGCAACGCCCTCCGAGCAGATAAGCTGCCAGCCCTCTGCAAAGGCCTCTGCAGGCTCTGTTTGGATTATGGATATGAGCAATACTGTGTACATGTCCCACTCCAGACACTGCATTGTGAGACGCTCCAAACTTTGTTCTGTGTTGTCTGGCGAAGCAGATAAAACATCCTACCCTAGAATGATGAGAATAGTGGTATCAAATCATGATACCGGTTGCTGGGTAAAGTATGGCAAGCGATAAGAGCTTTTAAAGTTGCAAGGGTGTGCTTTCATGCTGATTAGAACCTATATAAACTTCCCAGCAGAGGTAAGGTGCAGTCTGTGAGCAAAAGCTCGTTTGGCAGGTGACCGACATTCCAGCCAAGGGATAACCAAAGCACCTGGGAGATGTCTCTGTTTGCTTTGGAGGTGGAGGTTATCAAATGGATTGATTTATACTTTCCTGTAGCAAAGTGTCCTATTCAGGTGTGTGTGTGTGTGGGGGGGTATTTACAGGTATTTGTTATTTACTCTTGTTTATTACTGTCCCTCTCAAGTTCTTCCAGCACTTACACAGTTTTAAAAACCCCATCACAGAGCAACAGCAATGTCTGAAAAGGGAATCCTGTGAAAAGCCTTTTGAGAGTCAGGAGACTGGCCACTCCCAAAGCCATCTGACACCCCCAGTTCTCTGAGCACAAGGGAATTATTGTTAATTATTGCAATTTATTATAGATATTGTGGTAGTGTCTAGCAGCCCCAGTTATTAACCAGCACCCCATTGTGCTAGGTGTGTACACACAGAACAGAAAGACAGTTCCTACCCCAAAGAGATTACAATCAAGAGACAGAAGGAGATAGATGAGGGAGCACAAGGAAATAGTGAGACAATAATTAATTAATGCCTTCAATAAACACCAAGGGTATAATTGAAATCAGTTTCAGGGCAAGTCTCGATAGCATAAATTCCTTCCAAAATCTCCACCCCAGAACCCCAGTAATCCTACTCAGCCTCACCCAACCAGGAAAAGCCTGGGAGAAAAGACTGGATTTGTAGGATTGTCAACAGAGCTCAGCACACAGCACACACCAGAAGTGCTGAGCATCGCTGGAAAACGGGCCACTTATTTAAGTGCCTAAATGGGAACTGAGCTCTTCTGAAATCCGGCCCCAAGTGTGGGTTGCTGAGCAGTTGTGAAAATGTTGGCCAAAGGGTCCAAATCACCACTGACCTGCACCTTGTGCTGTCATGCAAGGGAGTGAAAAGACCTACCACATCTGAATGGTACAACATTTTACACCCAATTTACACTGTGTAAATGATGACGCAAGGTGCAAAGCGAAAGTGATTTGGGTTCACATGAGGCCCTGAGGGTCACCACGCATACATTCTGGTGGCCCAAGGTAAGAAGCAAAGTACCAAAGCAAAGGAACCTCAAACCCTGACAACAAGTTGTGTGGATATTTACCCTGGTGCTCAGAGATTTTGAAATGCTACCTCTGATTTGATGCCCATTCTGCACAGATGGAAATACCTACGTAGGGAGTGGGACAATGGAAAATCTGGCCCGTATCCTTTATCTACCATGTATGAGTTTCAATAAGGTTTATTGGTATCTGTAATTTAATATGACATATTTCTAGCACCAATTACTCTGAGATCATTGCGTTCATAAAATGCGACAGGAATCTTTTAAGTGCAAGCGTAAGTTCTCAGTTAATATAATAACTGAGATGGAAAATGGAATAGCATTACGTTTAATATTATACATAATGCTCCTTCATTTCCTTCACCTGCGTCTGGCATCGCTGGGTTTCCCTCCTTCCCCATTTACAAACCTCTCGGCCCCAATTGTTACGATGGATGCCTGCTTTCTGGCTAGAGCTGGTTGGATATGGCTTCCCTTCAGAAAGTGTGAAGACTGCTCCCAGTTCATCCTGGAGGAATGCTCTGGATATGCTTTCATTTGCAGCATCCCCCTCCTGGGACCTGGGAAGTGAAATGCGCCCAGCAGTGAGGCAGAGCTGTGTGACTGTATTATCCTCATTTTACTAAAGTGGAAACTGAGGCACAAGAAGGGCAAGTGATTTACCCAAAGTGACACAGTGAGTCAGTACCAGATCTGGGAATGAACGCAGGAATCCTGCCTCCCTGGCTCTAATCACTCAGCAACATAGCTTCCTGGCAGACTGGAACATGAATCACTAGGCAACCAGTCCACACCAGGAGGCATTCTCCTTTATACTGATAATCTCACCCCTGAGCTGATCAGTAGCAGATGTTGGGGTGGCCTTGTAGGTCAGTTTTCTGGTGGAAGAGAAGTCAGTGATATGGAATCTGGGAATTTCCGTAAGAACATAAGAATGGCCATACTGGGTCTGACCAAATGTCCATTAGCCCAGTATCCTGACAGTGGCCAGATGCTTTAGAGGAAATAAACAGCACAGGGCAATTATTCAGTGATCCATCCCCTGTCATCCACTCCCAGCATCTGGCAGTTGGAGATTTAGGGACACCCAGAGCATGGGGTTGCATCCTGGCTAAAAGCCATTAATGGACTTATCCTCCATGAATTTATCTAATTCTTTTTTGAACCAACTTATACTTTTGGCCTTCACAGCATCCCCTGGCAACGAGTTCCACAGGCTGACTGTGCGTTGGGTGAAATAGTATTTCCTTGTGTTTGTTTTAAACCTGCTGCCTGTTAATTTAGTAGGTTGACCCCCTAGTTCTTACGTTATGTGAAGTGGTAAATAACACTTCCCTACTCACTTTCTCCCAGTGCTGTAACAAGGGCGAGGCGAGTGAGGCACTTGCCTTGGGTGTGCAAAGTGGAGGGGCGCAGCTCTACCGCAATCGGCAGCGCTTTGGTGGCAGCTCTACCGCCGCCGCTTCTTCGGCGGCAATTCAGCAGCGGGTCCCTGAGTCCCTGTCGGAGTGAAGGAGCTACTGCTGAATTGCTGCCGCTGCTTCATTCATTCTTCAGCGGCAATTCGGCGGCGGGTCCTTCCCTCGGACAAGGACTCAGGGACCCGCCACCTAAGAGCCTGGAGCCAGCCCTTGCCTCGGGTGCAAAAATTCCTTGTTATGGCTCTGCTTTCTCCATACCATTAGTGATTTTATAAACCTCTATCATATCCCCCTTAGCCATCCCTTTTTTAAGCTGAACAGTCTCAGTCTTTTTAATGTCTCCTCGTATGGAAGCTGTTCCATACCTTGTATTTTTGTTGCCCTTCTCTGTACTTTTTCCAATTCTAATATATCTTTTTTGAGATGGGATGACCAGAACTGCATGCAGTATTCAAGGTGTGGGCGTACCATGGATTTATGTAATGGCATTATGATATTTCCTGTTTTGCTATCTATCCCTTTCTTAAAGATTCCTAACATTCTGTTTGCTTTTTCAACTGCTACTGCACACTGAGCGGATGATTTCAGAGAACTATTCACAATGACTCCAAGATCTCTTTCTTGAGTAGTAACAACTAATTTAGACCCCATCATTTTGTATCTACAGTTGGGATTGTTTCCAGTGTGCATTACTTTGCACTTATCAACACTGAATTTCATCTGCCATGTTGTTGCCCAGTTACTCAGTTTTATGAGATCCCTTTGTAATTCTTCGCAGTCAGCTTTGGACTTAAATACTTGGAGTGGTTTTGTATTGTATGAAAATTTTGTAACCTTACTGTTCACCCCCTTTTCCAGATCATATAGGAATATGTTGAACAGCCCAGATGCGAGGACAGATCTTTGGGGGACCCCACTATTTACTTCTCTCCATCGTGAAAACTGATGATTTAGTCTTGTCCTTTATTTCCTATCTTTTAAGCAGGTCCTGATCCATGAGACGACCGTCTTCTTATCCCATGACTATCTATTTTGCTCAAGAGTGTTTGGTGGGGGTCCTTATCAAAGGCTTTCTGAAAGCACAAGAACAATATATCCACTGAATCACCATTGTCCACTTACTTGTTGACATCCTCACAGAATTCTAATAGATTGGTGAGGCATGATTTCCCTCTTATAAAAGCCGTGTTGACTCTTCCTCAACTTACCATGTTTATCTGTGTCTCTGATAATTCTGTTCTTTCTTAGTGTAACTTGTTTATTTACACTATATACACCAGTCCTGGAACAGATGTGGTCACAAATGACACCCAGGCAATCCCCTCTCTCAGGAATCTCAGGCAAAACACCAATGTCTGGCACCCAGGAAGCAACTCTGCCCCAGGAACTTAACAGTTGGAGAATTAAGGCAGAGAGCAAACTCTCCTGCTCTTTTGCAATGGCACCTTCCAATTGATGCCGTAAAACCAAAACTAATAACAATACAGCATTTCTTCAAAGACTGAACAGGGCTTGCATGCTAAGAAAAACGTGTAAGACTCTGGGTAACAGTGCCCCCTGGTGACGCCTGCCGTAACAATAGTGTAGCGAGCACAGTTTCTGACAAACAAGGAGTTAAGCGAGGATTTGGCCCCCACTGGGCACATACCCCAATTTTGTTCTAGTCTCTGCATCCCTGACTGCTGCTCCTCTTCCATCCGCTTTTGCCCTGTTCCTTGTCAGGTGCCCCCATTAGGTAGTAGCCGTGGCCGTAGACTTATAGGAAAGATCAGGACCCTGTGTAGGAGGAGTCAGTGATGAGTTGCTGCCTGCTTCTGGGCAGGGTGGAACTGGATGGTGGGAGGCCTCCCCAGAGGTAAGGATTGGATTACGTGGGATCCCCAAACAGGCTGCTCCCCAAACAGCCTCTCGTCTTGCAGGTGCTGAAGGCTGTCTGTGAGGTAAAGGCAGACGAAGGGTTAATTCGAATCACGCAGCCTAATTTACCCTTCTTCTCAAAACTCTGCCTCGAGAGAAGGACGGAATATAATTGCCAGGCAAGCAAAGGCTACTTGACCTCACAAGCCTGTCCCCTGTAAGTGTCTTGCTCTTGCTGCTCCCTTTAGCCCCTGCCCTCTCAGCATGTCTGGTAAAGCGGTTCTCAGTGTAATTAGTGAAAGAGCCAAACGTTAAACCCGCAGCACATCTGGTGGCTCCAAAACAGCAGGTGGAAAACTGAAACTGACCTACTTTTGTGGGAAAATAGCCCATTGGCAGTGCTGCCCAATACTGTTCACAGGCTCGGGGTCAAACCCTGACCTGCCATGACTTCAGATACACGTCCATTCCACCATCACTATGAAAGTCCTCGGTACATCAAAAGGGCAGGGCCAGAGCCCAGCACTCACTGCAGCAGCTGCTTTTGACAAAGCATGAAGTATTTGACTTCTACCCACCTAAGATTTTCTACAGTGATTTGAAGTTTTGGGTTCCCAATTTGAGACACCTTAAAGAGGCTTGATTTTCAGAGGGTCAGGGCTCAGCACTGTCTGCAAATCAGTCCCCTTTAATCTGCTTCATCTTGGGTGCCCCAAACCTCCAGCCACTTTGTTACACAAATGTTAGTATTGATTTCCAGGGGATACGAAAATACCCTCAGTGGGATGGAGTTAGCATTCCAGCATCTTTACATCACGGTGGGGTCCTGAGGACATCTCAATTATCACTTCAAAGGTTTTTTTTCTCCTGCTGATGATAGCTCATCTCAATTGATTGGACTCTTCCCGTTGGTATGCATACTTCCACCTTTTCATGTTCTCTGTATGTATAAATATCTCCTGTCTGTTTGTTCCATTCTATGCATCCGAAGAAGTGGGCTGTAGCCCACGAAAGCTCATGCTGAAATAAATTTGTTAGTCTCTAAGGTGCCACAAGTACTCCTGTTCTTTTTGCGGATACAGACTAACATGGCTGCTACTCTGAATCCTCCAGGACTGCGGAACAGCCAAAGAGACCATCCCTGCCAGGACTGGGCATAGGATCTTGGAGGTTAGACGCTGGTGCATGAATGCCCATGGGAAAAGCTCATAGCCTTGTATCTTATTATGGAGTCTTCGTGCCCTGGTTTAAGGAGCCACCAGTAGTTTAAACATCACCTTTGTGTGCAAGGTGTTAACACAGACTCACAGAAGTTAGAGCTGGGAGAGATCGATTAAGTCCCATCTCCGCCAGTGCCGGATTGCGTCAGGGCCCTGGTCTCAAATCCAGGCCTGCTGGACTTTCAGAAAGCAGGCTTAGCCTCTGTGCCACACAAAGACATTAGATTACCAGGGAATTCACAGACGTGGGTGGTCCAGCTTCTGGGGTTCCGTGACTGCTTCCTGATTGGCCACATGGTCTTGGCCTTTATTGGCTGGTGACTATACATAAAACTTCCTGCTTCTCTTCTGCCCTTGTCTGAGCAACAAGCCATTGCCTACTAGTTGCTCCGTGGACCCCCTGACCCTGCCAGCTGCCCTGCTGTACCTTCCCCTTGGATTGGATCTCCTGGCGATCAGACTCCTTGCATGAACTCTGACTACTGAGCCCGACTGCCCTGCAACTGCCTGACTCCCAGAGTAGTCCCTACAGTCCACGTCTAGTCTAGTTCAAAGTGTTCCTATGGCTGTTATAAAAGAAATGTCGTTAGAGAGATTGTAATTGGGGGCTAATGTTGCTAGAACTAAAGCAGCTCTTTATCAGAGAGTAGCAGAGCCTGACAGCATTGTAACTCTGTTCTTCTTAAAGAGATGAGCTTGCAATAAACCAAGCAGCACATTAGAAGTAACTAGACAAAATGGCAGGGTTTTGAAAGGCCAGCAAAAGCAATAATACAGCCTCTAACAGAGAGAGCGCTCAGCTTACCTCTGGCTTTTGGAAGCCGTACAATGTTTTTGCAGTGCTGCCAGAACAGTTCTGTACTGAACTTGGAAAGTCTCACATGCAGGTTTCAACACCTCCGTCTCGCACCACATAATGCAAAAGCTAATTCTACTTTCAGGCTGATGTCAACATTCCCCTTTACTGCCCCAGCGAAATGTGAAGACGATGTTAATTTGCATTTGCTGTGTGCAAGTAACACATTCCAGATAATCGTGGTAAGTCCTCAAAGGTATAGAGGAGAATTTCCTGGATAATGTGCTGGATGGAAAAAGCCGCCGGGATCCAGGAGAAGGAAACAGCATTGTGTGTTTTCATAACACCACCTGGAATAGGCGCAGCTTAGAAATACATACGGCAGTGCTGCAAATACAATGGCAGACCAGTAGCAGCAGTAACAGCGAAGAGGCTGCTGTGCTCCATATTAAACCTTAGGGTTGAGGCAGTACTAATGGGGCAATGGGGTGGCGCGTATCCTCTGATCAGTGAGCAAATTTGATGGGCTGGGTCTATACATGGCTTTGCATCCCATGGCCAAAGGCCCTTCCCCCGACCTCTGTGCACCCTACTTTGAATTCTGGCATGGAATGGGATTCAGTCACAGCCCAACATGCAAGCTGCAGGTGGCCAGAAGAGGAATCCCTATGGGGTGGGGGCTGGATTGGACTTTGAAAGTTTGAGACACACCTATTCTTAAGAGCCAATAACTTTATGGGAAAACTGGCCTTTTCGTTGACGTTTAGCCCACCAGCTATAACCAGTGTGAACGGAAGTGCTTCAAACCATTACCATAGGGTACAGGAGTATTTCTTTAAATAAGTGAAGGGAGAGATCCCCCCCCTCCCTATTTAAATAATTTTCTTGTACCCTGGATCCACCAGCAGAAATGCCCTGATCACTCATTTGGCTGTGATGCAATATTATTTCTTTATCAGTATCATCCTGACAGGCCCAGCTAGAGACCCTGTGACAGGACAGTGTGGTGTTTTGCAGGGTGTATATGTGGGCTGGGGAGGGGGGACAGACAACCAACCCAGTTGGGGCCTCGTTGTGCTATGTGTTGTATGTACACGGAGCAAGGGGCAGTTCCTGCTCTGATACATTATTCATTATGATGCAGATGAGGAACTGAGGCACAGAATAATTAGGTAACTGTCCAAAGGTCATACAGGAAATCTGTGGCAGAGTCAGGAACTGAAATGCAGATTTTCTGATTTCCAGTCCTTTAACTAGAAGATCATCCTTTCTCTGTTACACCAATATAGCTATATGAATCCATGATAGCTATATAAATGCAACACATCAAATAAGGCTTAAAAGGTTCCATTAGGTGGTTAGAACATGTGTGTCTATAGAAATAGAAGCTATAGATCCTATAGAGATGGGCAGGATTAGATTAGCTAGTTTGCTTTGTGGTGGCATGTGCATGCGCTCAGTGTCAGGAATATCTCCTGGTGCCCAGGGGAATCAGAGTTGAAGAAACAAAGATTCAAAAGCTTCTGGAAGAGGTACAGTTGTATCAATAAACTTCTAATACTCAGTTACAGCATGCAGCCTCTTCTCCATAAAACAAATAGCTCATCACTAACAAGCCGTTATTGCAGAAGTGAAACAATTATTACTGTAAGCAACATGCTGAAAATATAGACACTTAAGATGGGAATAATAATGACCATTTGTCTATGAATTGGAAAAATGTGCTAGTTTTTTGTTTGTATGCAATGAGCACAAAAACTTGGTTTATGCCCTGGAGTAGATTAACCAGGAGTCTATTGCATTTGGACAGCTCTGTCAGGGTATATGGGCTGTTGGAATGGATTTTCCATCTTTACTCCTGTACTGTACACTCCTTGTAATGACAATGATCTTGCATTTCTATAGATTCTTTCATCCTGAAGGGGCTCAAAGAGCTTTTCAAACATCACAGTCTGATACTTGCATTGCAAGGTGATCCTGTGCAGAGTTGGTCTATGTGTGGGGTGGAATGAGGCAGCTCTGTGATGACTCACAGGGGTTTAGGATAGTAAATGAAGGTGAATACCTTATTCAGCTGAAACTTCTGGGCTAATAAGCAGGGAGAAAGGAAGTTGGTCAGGACATGGGGCTGGCAACCTTGTTTTTCACAAACTTTAACGACCACAAGTGTCCAAATCCTTTGTTTTACATTCCATCCAAAAGACGTTGCTTCCAGCTGCACAGTATCCACCAAACTTGCTGGGTGTCTGTGTCCATCCATTTCAGATAAAACTGTGTTCAGGGATCCTGCAGTGGCATGTGAAGGCAACAAATTCATTTCCATTTATGATCTGTTATGATGATACCCCTGAAGGATAAAAGTCTATACATAATAATCTCTCTCTTCAGCTTTGTTAACAACTTCAATTAACAGAGAGCCATGTAATGCTTCATCAGCCATTTGGATTACAGATGAAATTAAGCCATCATATTTATGAACTACTCAGTGAGTTCTAGGAGAACTCCACATATTTTAGATTTAATAACTTGCCCTCTCATTTTATTTATAATGTTAATAATGATTTGGTGGCTGCTGCGGGGGGAGAACATAAATGACAAAGAGACCAATTCACAAAGGGACAGTAACCGGAGTTATGCTTTATGGGAGCAGTGCACTGTCAATACATGGCTACATGCTTCCTCAGTTCATTTTGTATTCTCTTTTATATCTGATTGACTAGCTCTGTGAACCAGGCGACTTCTGCCTTATAATTGCTTTCCACTCAGTGCTTTGAAAACCTGTAAGTGTCTCGTGTTAATAATTAAACCCGGTAAAGTGGATCTGTTATGTCTACAAACTAGTGGGTCTGTGAGTGGACCTAGCTTAGCAGCAGAATTCCACCAGGCCAAGATTTTCAAAAGAAGCTAGTGATTTTGGGTGCCCAGCATGAGACAGCTTAAATAGCCTGATTGTCAAAGTGTGGGTGCTCAGCACTTTCTTTGAGGCTCAGGCCTATCTCTAGAGAAATCAGAGTCTGGAAAAATATGCTGTATCTGAACATAATTGTTCCCACTTCACTCAGTGATTTCTGCCAGGTGTTCATTTTGTGCTACTTGACTTGGGGTTTTGTGTCATGCCCATTATTATTTATATACTAGTAGCACCTAAAGGCCTCAACTGAGATCAGGCCCCATCAGACTAGGTGCTGTACAAAGACACAGTAGGAGACAGACCCTGCTCCAAAGAGCAGACAGTTTACATAGCCCAGGGGAGTATTATTACCCCCATTCTACAGATAGGAAGCTGCTGCAGAGGAGATGAAGTGACATGCTCAGGGTCACCCAGCCAGTCTGTGCCAGAGTCAAGAACTGAACTAGGGTCTCCAAAGTCCTACTGCAATGCCTTATTCACAAGACCTCCCTTTTTGTCAAGGATTTGGGCTTCTGCAAGCAAAGGGACTAATCCTGCCCCATTAAATTCAATGGAAGTGTTACCCTTGACTTTCTGGGCTGGATTCTGCTTTGCACCTCACTGCCAGTGCAACACCTCTCTAAAGCTGGCAGGGCAGCCCCTAGGATGGAATGGGGAATCATCTCTGACCAACAGCATCTATTGCACCCACCCTCCCTTCCTGCCAGAGTAGAGGCATGGCTGGGGAAAAGAGGGGATGCTCAGGGCTCCTTTGCACCCAGCAATGCTATTGCAAGTTAGAATGGCCACTGCTATCACTCCCAGTAGAGAATGAGCCTGGTTCACAGGTGACCCAGAATTAGTGGAGTGTAAAGGTAACTTGGAACTACTGGATGCTCCTAGGCCGCAGCTGAGGCTCTGGGTGTCAGTTTTTACATATTTGGGAGAGGTTGTGATGATAGGGGCCATACAAGTTCCTAGATAGACTTCAGTGGAAGCAGGGCTCGGGCCATAAGAACAATGGTCCAAATGGAAGTGGCACCTCGAAGTACCACGGCTGAACTGGTCCTAAGTCACTATCTTGGAGCAAACGTCTTGGTGTGACACATCCTCTGCCCGCCCCTCTTCCTAGGGCCCACTGATTGCCCCAATAAAGCTCAGAGAGGCTTCTAATTATGCAGCACCAATGGCTTTATTTACACAATGTTCTCCCACCACCAGTTTTATGCTATGTACAGAGCTTGCAGGCCTGATAATCGCCTCTCCTAAACAAAGTCTGCCCTCAACCAGGAGACTGACCTTCCCCTGGCCATTCCCCCTTCTTCTGGCTGCCAGCCAGCCTTTATAGAACCTTGAATCCTCAGGCCCACAGGTGCAGCCAGTTCTAAAGGCCAGGCACCAGGCTTCTCCCCAGCCCCAATCTATTTCCCCTGATTGGGGCTGGCTGAGCAGGGGCTAATTAGGTGCCTTTGCACCAGCACCCTGCTACACTTGGGGACATAAAACTATTGTTCTCTATGTGCAAAATTATTAGTAGTATTACGGTAATGCCTGGAGCAGTGGCTCTCAATCTTTCCAGATACTGCACCCCTTTCAAGAGTCTGATTTGTCTTGTGTACCCCCAAATTTCACCTCACTTAAAAACTTACAAAATCAGACATAAAAATACAAATGTGTCCCAGCTCACTATTACCGAACAATCGCTGACTTTCACACGTTTACCATACAATTATAAAATAAATCAATTGGAATATAAATATTGTAGTTACATTTCAGTGTATTAGTATACAGAGCAGTGTAAACAAAAAATTGTCTATGAAATTTTAGTTTGCACTGACTTCACTAGTGCTTGTTATGTTGCCTGCTGTAAAATTAGGCAAATATCTAGAGGAGTTGACATACCCCCTGGAAGACCTCGGAGAACCACTGGCCTAAGGATCCCTGATAAGATTTGAGCTCCATCGTGCTGGGTACTGTACAAACACATAGCAAGAGATAGACCCTTCCCCCCAAAACAGCAGTCTAAATAGAGAACACGAACAAAGGTGTGGGAGGGGAAACTGAGGCCCAGAGCGGGGACCTGACTTGCCCTAGGTAAAACAGCAGATTGGTGGCAAAGCTGGAATAGAACCCAGCTCTCCTGACTAGTGCCCTCTTTGCCTCCTTTCATTAATAATTAATTAATATTTATTTATTTGGGTTAATTTCCAGCCTGCAAATATGCCATTGCAAACACATTGCAATGCTCCCTGTCTATGCTGTACTAATGCTGGAACACAGAGAGCCTCAGCAAGGTTAATTAATTTGAGCGAAGGCTGAAGCCTAAAAGACGGGGAGCAACACACAGAGATGATGGCTGGCAAAAATCATTAGGAGCATCTTTCAACAATCTATATACCGTTATCGATCCTGTTATAGATCATGTTCCTTCCCCCCCCCCCCTTTTTTTTGCAGGATATTCTGGATCGATATGGCAAGTGCATTGAGACTGCAGCAACACATTTAAAACCTTATAAAAGGTTATTTAGTTGCTAACAGTGCAGCAGTTTCTGCAAAGCCTGCCAAAAGGTTACAGCTTTTTGGGCATCATAAATTACAGACGACAGGGGAAAAAAGTAAGTGCGGTTTTCTTTATTGTCTCAATGATGGATGGGCTCCTGAACAAGACACAAAATACATCATATCACCTTTAATGGGTCCACATTTCTGTAGCCATAACTCACAATTTTAAAATAGAAAATGGTGAAATATGGCGTTGTATATTCCACTCCTGACATATTTATGAGTCCTTCCCTTCTTATAAATACAATGATTGCTATTTCAAAGCACCATGTCAGGTATGAACAGAGCGCAAACAGCTGGTGCGGTTGAAAAATTATAGCCAGAGTTGGACGTTTTCAAAAACTCTCTCTGGCAGCAGTAAATTTACAATGTTTGCACTAACTGTTATTAAAACCAAATCCATAGCTTGGCAACAGGAATCCATTGCTGTGTAACAGCTGGAGTGACAGTGCTGCATGACAGCTGGGGAGAGCTGGAAGGCTCGTGCTACACCCGTGTGAAAACCCATTTCAAGGGGATCAACGTTCTCCGTCCCAGCCTGTGCTGTCCCCAGCGGTCTGTGTGCTGTGAGCTGGACTGTTGGGAGAATGACAGCAGCACAGTTTATCTCCTGCCTGGCCCCATGTTTTAATCTTTTCTTTTCAAAAGCCTTTCCTCTGACTGCTGAGACACGCCTCATCCCAAACTTGTGGGCGTGTCTGACTTGGCCTTCATGCAAATACAGCCTGATTAGGTCCCAATTCTGCAAGCTGGGCCCCAGCACCCTGAGACAGCAGTGAAATCACTTTCGACAGGTTTGGGATCTGACAGCTACATTTTCCAAAACACCACTGAGCTTGGTTACCTAAAACCAGGGACTGCATTTAGGGCAATGTCTATCCTGCAGCTGGAGGTGCGCTTCCCAGCTCACTTAGACAGACTTGCTAGGTCTGTGTGAGCTAAAAAATAGCAGCATTGTGGTGGCTTGGCCTATCTGTTGAGGGGAGGGATAGCTCTGTGGCAGACTCTTCAGCAGCAGCAGTTCCTGGGAGCTGCTCTGAACGGGAGCTTCATGTCTCCCTTGGGGGCTCCCCTCTAACTGAGCTTGGGGAAATCTTTATTAAGTCCGGGCCTGCTAAAGGGAATGAGCACCCGGACTTAATAAAGATTTCCCCAAGCTCAGTTAGAGGGGAGCCCCCAAGGGAGACATGAAGCTCCCGTTCAGAGCAGCTCCCAGGAACTGCTGCTGCTGAAGAGTCTGCCACAGACTCCTGGGTGACCTTGGGCAAGTCACTTAGTCTCTTTGGGCCTCAGTTCCCTACCTGTACAATGGGGTGACAAAGCAGTGCTCAGAGTCTTTAAATACATTAAAGGCTGTGAAGTGCTCAGATGCTATGGTAATGGAGAGCCAGATAGAGTACAGTGTCGGGACCGGGCTGGGGCTGGGGCTGGGGCTGGCCAGAGAGGGTGGGCAAGGTGTCTAACTATCTCTGACATCTCTAATGGTGACTCCCATGCTCTATCCTCAATACTCCCAGCCGAAGGTCCAGCTTTGGCTCTGGCATCTCTCAAATTCATCCTTCAATCCATAATGGCAGTTTAATGCTACATTAATACACATTTAAAATTCTTGCCATTTCTGTGTCATTATTTCCACTCACTCTGCAAGAGTGTTTTACTAGTAAATACCTCAGGATGGAATTAATCCTGCCAAGAGCCCTTCTGAACATCAAAGCTCCTGAGAGTACGCAGAATTCTCCTTCCTCATTTATACACACAAAAGGCCTCTAATTAGCTTTTTGTTTAGTCCGATTATGAATGGGAGTTTTGACCTTTCAAAGTGATTAGCTTTTTAAGCAAACTAATTTGCATAATGTCAGTTTCTAAACTATATACACCAGCCAAGGCTGAGGTTTTAAAGAATAGGAGCCAACAGTCAGGGTCTCAGATCCATATTTAGGTACCTAAACTACACCCTGATCCTGCAAACACCTGTGTGCTAAATTTCATGCATCCACATGGTCCCATTAGTCACTGGGACTCCTTGTGTGCAAAGTGAACCATGGGCATCAGTGTTTGCAGTGTTGACTTTCCAAATTGCTCAGGACCAGATTTTGAAATGTTCAGCACTGGAAATTGGGGCCAGATTTTCAAAAAAGTTTAGCATCCAGCATGCATCTGCTGTACTGAGCCCTTGAATATCTGGTGCTAGTGGCCATATGTTCAAAAACACTGCACACAGAAGGTTCCATGGAGGCCATCTTTAGGTCCTTAATTTTGAAAATCTTTGCCCACTGTTTTCAAGGTTGGGTGCAGATGTAGGCAAGCAGGTTTGAAAACGTTGACTAGGGTAGCTAACACAGGTCAGTCTAGTAAGGGTGTATGTATTTTTGCACATGGATTAGATATGTTTTCTAGATAATTTACATTGTCTTGTATAGGCTTTGCTTGGGACATTATAATCCCATTTAATTTTGGCTTTAACTCTGTCCCATAATGATCTCGTTAGCAGTGAATTTTTCAATGCTTACTTTTGCTTCTTTTCCGTTTCAGTGACTTTAAATTTCTTATGCTTTTGGCTTTGATTTCAAATGACCCAGCATTGATTCCTTTAAAATAAGAGACTGGCAGTAACTACTGGCCCTGTTTCCTGCTGCCAATGCCATAACAGCAGACATGTCACCCCTATCTGCAATCTTCCAGAAAAGCTGGCTTGATGCAGTGCTGCCATGATGAGAGGTTCCTGCCAACACGACTTGTATATCCAGGGCAGAAGGATGAAGTGGTTTTAGCTTTGACTGGTGCCTGTGACAGTGGTGGGCTGAATGAAATATCAGCCAATCACTCCATATGTATATCTACCTGCATTTCCTTCTCTTCCCCTTTAGATGGACAATGACCAGTCTCTAATTAGGCCTGTGCCAACCCTGCAAGACATGGTTCATACAGGTGTCGGGGAGCAGAGCCCTGCACAGCTTGGAATCAAATCAAAGCATCCTCTGTTGGCTCCCTTGCCAGTCCAAATTTGGTGAGCTTGAACCTCCACAGCTTGTGCCTCCCTATGTCTGCCTCACAGAGCATCCTTCCTGTCTCCCACACAATCCCCAGGATTGGCCCCCCTGTCGGCATCTGTGATAGGACTTGCTGCGGCAGGGAATGGCTGTTGCTGGTTTCCTCACTGGGGGAAAGTCACCCCTATACAGAAGGCTAATGTACCACTTAGTCCTACTTAGACCTTATGGAGGATATCCGGGCTCCTTTGAAGTCAACAGAACCAGGATTAGAACCTCTCAGTGTACAGGCGCCAGAGGTCTTGTGTTGGTACTGTGTACAGGGCTGTATTTTACATCGTATTTACAACCTCCTTAGGGCATATTTGCCAAACATTTGCAAGGGCTTAGGTCAATGAATGCATCAGACCCCGAACTCAAGACTTATTCAAACTTTTTTGCTGTTTAATAAGACTCTTTTCGCAGAGCCTATATCAGATGTGGGCATGTGTGTGTCATATAACATGATAGGGGCTGTTTTCATCATCCATAGATCACTCCTCGCCTAAGTCATCATCCCGGACAGATTTGGTTTCCGTTTACAGGGACTTTGACCCTTCCTATGTGATTTGCTTTGTTTACTTTTTCACGTGAATTCACGCTGGCGAAAAGTGCTGGATTGGTTCAAGCTTGTCCTAGAAGAACACCCAGTGGCCTTGTTTATACTAGGCTAGCAAGACTGGGTTCCCTACTGCAGGTAAGGGGTTTTAAGCACCATGTTGTGGAGACCTGATATAAGCAGGGTTAGATGATGTGGGGTGAGATTTTAAAAAGAGCTTAAGAGATTTAGGAGCACAGGCCCCATGGAATGTCAGTGGGACTATATAATGTATATCTCAAGGGAAGACACTGGGACCTGTGCTCCTAAATCACCTACAGGCTTTTGAAAATCCCACCCTTGAAGGTGCAGATGCCAGTGGCTTCCCGGACCTCTGTCTACAGTGGAGTTCCCACCATTGCTACTGCAAGTGGAGCTGAATTGGTGGTGGCAACAGCAGGACATTTTAGACTAGAACTCTGGTGGCAGAGGGCAGATGGCTGCTCGCATTGGGCTTCCCTTCACTAGAAAATTATTGTCATGTTAATATGACCTTGCGGAGTAGAGCTAACACGATGTTTAGTGTGACCTGGCCTTGCCTACACTGGCTGCAAGGTTGTGCTGGTTAACACGACTCCTCTGGGTCGTCCTCTAACATGACCTAATTTTCTAGTGAAGAGGAGCCCGTTGATTCAGGTCTCTGCAGCAAAGCTGGGTGAATAACTGAATGGTTGGGTCAGTGGTCGTTCCGAATCTGAAAATTATCAGAATTTGTAGTGAATTGAAAAAGTCCATTTCAGGTCTGCTCCAGAGGAGGATTTGAATCGAGGTCTCTCCCATCCCCGGTGAGTGCTATAACCTAAGGTTATGGGGGGACCAGTGGCAGCAGCAGCACCTCTTCCTCCAGCCAGTTTGTGAAAGATCAAAACAATTTGTGTCCAATTTGTAAGTAGTTTTGGGTCGACTGACACTGCATTTTTCTTCGAATAAACTATTTGTCCAAAAAATGTTGCCTCGCTCTCCTCTGCAGTTCATTCAGTCCAGCCCCTGGATTTTAGCAAAAACCCTCTTAGAGCAAGCCTGACCCCAGGATGCTAAAGGAAGAGCTGGAAATTGTTTTAACCCCCTCGATGATCCAAAAGAGAACAATAGAAACTCTTAGATTCAAAACTCTTTATCACTGATTTGCATTCCTTTATCGGTGCAAAGCCCTTGAGAGGTGCATTTTATTACCCGGGATTATTAAACAAACAGTTATAGATAACAAAATGTTAGGATCTTCACATTTGTTTTTAAACTTGGAATCACCGTAATGGAGACCTGCTCTTTTCTAAGCTGGCTTTATCAAAGCACAGATGCTACATTGTTCTAAACCCTTTTGCCTCTGCATAGTTTATCAGAGCCAGGGGTTTTATGTTTATCTCTGGTTATTATTAGTCAGTCGTGCTGGTAGATTTCATGTCTCTATGGAAGAGGAATAATAGAAGATAAATTGTTGCTTTGGGTAGGTCCTCTTGGAAAATGGCTTTCATGATTCAACAGCTCTTTGGTTCAGGGCATTGCATTTTAATTTTATTTCAGTAACAGTTCTCCTCATCCCAAGCCACCTAAGAAACAGAGAGGTGACCTGAACACAGGGCTGGGAGCGAGTCTAATCCTGGCTTTAAAACAGACTCCTTATATGGCCAAGATGGAAAAAAATCACTTAACCTCTCTGCCTCAGTTTCCCTGTTATATGGGGACGATATTGCTCAGTAACTCGCAGGGGTGGTGTGCGGTTAGTGAGTGCATTACAAAGAGCTTTGAAAATAGGAAGCGTGATATAAATGCTAAATAGCACTATTAGAGCAGAGCTGAGTAAGTAGCTGAAAGAGAGTAAAGGGCACATTGGACCTAGGAAGAAAGGGCCCTAGTTAATGTGCATCATGGGCTTAACTCCAGTGTGGTGTCTTCATAATAGTGGGTGTTCAGCCAGCAGGATATTAAAACATGTATTCTACTAGGAATTGTACAGACCATATTTAGCTCAAGATATATATGATCCAGCTTTATTCCCCCCAGCCCTGTCTTCTGGATTTATATGACCCAAGTCCAAACCAGGCAGATTTGATTGTTCCCTCAGCTGAAAAGCTGGTTCCCAGCAAAGGGTGCTGGCCAGCCCCTCATTAGAGTGACCCCTACTAGACAATTGTGGTTTGACGGTGCCATGGAAGAAGGCACTCTCAGCTGTCCTCCTGGCCAGGGCATAGAATATTACTTGCTCTCTGGTGATTTGCTGTTCTTTTGGGCAATATAGAGGATGTTGGAGTTGTGGTGGGGTATGTGTGGGGAGGGAGACGTAAACCAAGAATTAGGAGATAAGAAAAAACTCCTGCGTTTGTGTTTGTGTGTGTTGGTTACTACATTGTCAGGGAGATGGACTAGATCAGAGGTTCTCACCTTGTGCCCCCCCATTTCCATTCTGGGGATCACCCTGGAGCCCTCCCCCCATTTAGCAATACAAGAAAGGCCAGGTGGCTGTGACCCCTTGATACCTGTTTACGACCCCCAGGCTAGGAGCTCCTGGATTAGATAACCCAGAGCGCACACACAACCTATACTGACATTCTGAGCACAAAGTGAGACCCTGCTGAACCCCTGCGTGTAATGCTTTCTTTCCTGCACACATGCGAGGACCTTTGAGTTGCCTGCTCTGTTTTATAGCGTTGCTGTTTCCTGGCCTGGCTTTATTACATCTGTTCTTTGGGGTATGGTGTTATAAATTGGGTAGGTGATGATATGTAATCACTAACCGAAAAGCCAATACATTTTCACTGCAACAGCAGTAAGACAAATAAAGGAGAGGAGGGAGGGCCTGGTGAGGCTCCGACAAAGGGGTATAGTTTTTTAAATGTGATTGCAAATTGAAAACAATGTTATCCTCATGTAGCTGGTTTCATCGCACAGTCACGGCTGCTGCTTTCTTTCTGGGAGAACAACCCAGTGCTTCAGGGCGGGATTGAGTTTCCTGTTGAAAATTTTAGACCTCCCTTTGATTCTGTTTTGGAACTTGGGTTACATCTTCCGCCTCTCTGCTCTGAGGCCAGCCTGGGAACTTAAAAGTTACTGGGTACAGCCAGGGAACATAGACATGCTTAAAGGGGGCTCCTTTTCCTTTGTTTGAGATAACCCAAGTTGCCAACTGCTTCTCTCATCTGATGAACGGAGTATCAGGAATGGGGGTGACTGTCCCAATGAAAGCAAAGGCCTCCAGCAAACAATGATATTAGAATGACCGAATAAGTCATCAGGGACTTCTCTACACTAGAGAACTAGTCTGGTTGTATAGAACCTGTTTAAGCACAAGCATGGTGTCATATCCACGCTAGCCAGGTTGAATCTGTTTAGGATCCATTGAAGATTTCTCCTTGTCCACACTAGAGTTGTCCTAAACCTTTGCCATTGAAATGGCCTCTTGGGACCTTTCCCTCAATTCCTAGTGTAGCTCCCAGAAACAGTGCACTCTGGGAGATTTCACTAAGCCATTTGTGCACCATGGGACAGTAGCAGGAGGACAGGTTGAACCATTTTAGCTTGTGTGTGTCCACTAAATCAGTTCAGACTAAACTAGTATTTAGCCCTGGAAAGGACCTGTTTACACTACAGACATTTTCTAACAGATTTTAAAACCAATTTAGCTAAACTGCTTTTAAAACTGGTTAGATCCTGTAGCATAGACCTGATTATAGGTGGTTTATGGTAGTCTGACCCATTTTTACTGGACCGGTCTCAAGATCACTACTGCTCAAACCAGGTTTAAAATCCTTTTGGTTGAACAATTCTCAGTGTAGACAGGTCTAAAATCTGCCCAGCCCTGTCTGCAGCACACTTCTGAAGTGTTTGAGTCATTTCTATGGGTTTGTACTCAGGTGCTACCCCTGGCCACACAGCTATTTGCTAGCATGCCAGCTCGAGCAGAGCTAGCGTGTGTCTGTCTACCTGCGCAGGGAAGGGTGCTCCCAGCTGCAGTGTAAAATACCCTATTGACACGACAATTTACATTAGCTGAGGATCTGACCCCTGTGCCTTATAAATGTGCTAGGAGGTTAAAATGGTTCTACGTGGTGTGGTCAATTTCTCAAGTGCAGCTTGGGCCTTGCTCCATTATTTGTTGTGGGATAAGGAGAAGCAGCGGGTCTGGGTTGCTGTGTCAGGATGGGTTGGAGTGGCTTCCAGGACTATTGCTAACAGTGGTGATAATGGCACTGTAAATACAGATGGTGCAGATGGAATGGGAGATAAATGGACGGGGGTTAACCAGCTGCAACTTAAGATGTGCCTGTGTGCTGCTGTACCAGTTTATCACGATGAGTGTCATAGCAAAAATCAATCCTCTGTGTTCTTTTGGGAATTACAACTATTATTTTGGTGTGATTTATTTGCTGTATAACGTGGACAGGGCTATTTGTTCATCATTTTGAAAGTTCACGTAAAATTGCTTTGAGTTCCTGGTTTTCAGGAGTGACATGCCCAATTGTTATCTCCTCCCATGTGAAATATGATTAACGGATACCTGCTGGACAGCACAACTCTCCTCCATGCTTACCTGGCTTGCGTTGTCCAGGAATTTCATTGCATCACAGCCCCACAGGAAAAGCCTTATGGTAGCCACAGGTTCTCCTGGGTGGGGATGGAGCCTTACATGTCCTCCTGGGAAGCCACAAGAAGGTGTCTTGAGAGTTCAGAATGTCATTGGCTAGATACTCCTCTCACACCAGGTTATGTGGACTTCAGTGGAATTACTCTTGATTTACATCAGCATGAGATCAGCTTCCTCCCTCTGCATTTTTCCCTTCTCAGGTACCACAGGACGTTCAGATTGACATAGATTGTGGTGCTCTGCTCTTGGGGGATTATCTGCTACCAGCAGGCTCACAGGCTGATGGGCTCTACATCACGGCTCAGAAACCTTGCTACTTGCGATACTCATGGCAAGGCATACAGATGACTCCTGCTCCAGCGGAGGAGGAATGCATGAGGCCACAAAGAGAGAGGAAGTGACTTGCTCAAGGTCACACAGGGAGTCTAGGGCAAGAATAGAACCTGGATCTCCTGAGTTGTCCCAGTCTGGTGCCTTGACCACAAGACAATCCTTCCCTGTATTGGGGAATCTCTGACTGCAGGTGTTGTACAAACTTTTCCCATTATAAACTGTCCCCTAGCCAGTGGCACTGGGGAGGATGGGTCCCCACAGTGCCTCCTGCAGGACGTCTCCCTGCACTGCAGCTCTTACCATCTCATGCCAAAGGGAAAAAGCCTCCAAAGCTAAACCTTACAATGACATAAAACAAAGCAAAACAAAACCCAACCCGGCGCATTTATGAGATCCTATACACAAGGTCTCAAACAACCCTTCCCATGCACTGACTGGGAGAAAATCCCCTCTGTTATTTCAGTTACATGGATGACTGGGGAAAGTTTGAACATAAGTAATGGAGTCGGCAGCTCTTGATTGAAGATTTTCTCACTAGTGCTATTTAAATTGGCATCATTGACCTTCAAAGGGGGGGCAGGCACTAATGCAGGTGTTAGCCTTCATGCCACTCACTCAGGCCTGTCATTAATACTTAAGCCCTTAACAGATGTTTTCTGCTGCACTAGAGGAGTCCTGACACCTCGGTGTGTCCATTTTCCCCCTTGAAAGAGGCATTTTGTTGCTGGCAAACAGCCACACCGCGTGCCGATTGGTTCCTGCTCAGTGCTGGGTAAAAATTCACATATGTTCCCAGTTTCAGGGCAAGGTCCCCTGAAGCCTCCTCTGATCATTTTGAGGGATGGAGGTAAAGATTGGAGGCGAGATGTAAAAGCTCCTGGGGGTGTTTATTTTTTTCCGGATGAGCCGTGTTAGCAGCTCTTTTCGCTGCAGCCGAGCTATGACATAATCACGGGTTTGGCTCTGCTGAGCGAAAGGCACATCAAGGTGTAGAAAGTGGGTTAGCTCAGCGGGATGCTAGAAATGAGCATCTGCCCCAGATTAGCTCGAGTTCCACTCCGCACACCAGTTTATCCCTCCCCATTACTTTCCTGGAGCTTGTGCATCCGGGAGGGCATAATGCCGAGGACAAGCAACAGAGGGGGAAATGGCCCGTGAGGGGACCACACCTGAAATAGCTAGAGATGGACCTAAATCAAAAGCCGGGTGCAAACACCTCGGAACATTGCTGCCAGGACAGCTTCAACAATGGGTTCAAATTTTACTCCAGCTCTAGTTAAAACAAAGTCACAAACCTTTACTGAGCATGTGGGGAGTAGATTATGATGCAAGAGGTTTGGGAGCATTTGCTCCTGGAGTCTGGCTCGGGGTGTCACTCCCTCTGGGAAATGGGAGAGGACATGGCTTGCTATGGACTGACTGGATGCTCTCCAGTGTACGGTGACCAGATGTTCCGATTTTATAGGGACAGTCCCGATTTTTGGGTCTTTTTCTTATATAGGATCCTATTATCCCCCACCCGGCTGTCCCGATTTTTCACACTTGCTGTCTGGTCACCCTACTCCAGTGTGGCAGCCAGGGGAAGAGATCCTGTTGTTCTCAGCTCTCTCCGTCACCTGCAGGTGGGGATTTGATTGTTATCGTCGGCTGAGAATAGAAAAGAGAATGTTTGTTCAGACATTAAATGCTTCCTGTGACTCTGCGCCGCCTGCCAAGCCTGTTTAACCCGCCGTCCTGCTTGTGTGGGGAGGCCAGGAAATTTCCTATGATCAAAGCATGAGGAAACCAGTCTGCTCCCCTTATTCACACCAGCTACTCACAGGGCAGAATAGCCCTGGGTGTACATAGATCCCCAGGCCTCTCCTCCTTGTGTATACACCTCCCCCATTTAATTCTCCGGTACATCTCCTAAACTCATTCCCTCTGCATACCTGTGCTCCCTCATATACACAAAGGGACTTAGGGACTAGGATACCATCCATCTAGTCCAGTATCCTGGCTCCAACATTGGCCAGTGCCAGCTGCCTCAGAGGAAGGTGCAATAAACCCTGCGGTAGGTGGTTATGGAATAACCTGCCCAGGGAACACTTCCTCCTAACCCCAAATAATGAGAGGTTGCCCTTTGCCCTGTAGCTTGAGGGTGGCCAGGTTCTACCAAGAAGTCAGGACCTCAGTTTTACATCTCCTCTGAAGATACTGCTACGATATCCTCTTCCTAAGCCTTCAATAAGCAACCGGTGAAATCTGAGCCCTTTGGCTAAGATCAGCTGTGGAATCAGTACAACCCCCGGCACATTGTATAGTTGGGGATGGACTTTACCCTGCCTTGGAAGGGGGAATGGGCGTGAAGATCTCAGTGGCCCAGTGGCCAGTACCTTGGTCTTACATCTCAGTCAATATGTCCTTCAGTGACTAATGAGTGAAACCTTAGACTTTGGGCTACAATCAAGCATAGTATCAATATAAAATGCATCATCTCAAGCAAGGGGAACAGCCTCTGCTCATCTAGTGGAGAGATGGATTGGAAGAGCTCATAGATCTTCTACATCTCTATTATTGTTGACTGATATAATGTCTTCAGGCTGTTCCCTCAACCACCTGTGCACACTGCAGTTAGAGTCAGAATCCAATGCCCCTGGGCAAGTGAAATCACACCAAAAGAGGGAGAAGGGTCATGAAAGTGTATGGTCTGCTACTCCAGAGTCTAAGGCAGCAAGGATGTTATCCGAAGGGCATAGGCAGCCAAAGGATAACAGAGTTTAGAAAAATCCCATGTATTCCCACAAGTCCTCAGTGAAAGAGGCTGCTCTAGTGGATGGCTCCCTGGACTAGGATGCAGGAAAGCTGGGTTCAATTCCTTGGCCAAGTTACTTAATCTGCCCCGTGCCTCTGTTTCCCATCTGTGAAATGGGGATAATAGCACTTGCCTACCTCACAGGACTGCTAGGAGGATAAAATTCTATTAATGACTATGAGACACTTGGATACCATGGTGATGAGGGCTATAGAAGTCCTTAGGTGAATACAACAGAGCTGAGCTCTGATATCTTGTGTGCCTCTGACTTTATGTCCTTTATAGAAGAGAAATAAATGCTACTTTACATAGTATTCCCCCACCTTTCTCTTTGATGTGAAATAATATTAAATGCTGTTCATTTTGAACTGAATAGCACTGTATATAATTGCAAGGTATTATTATGATGGGAATGATTGTTCGCGGGTAACACAATGCAAAATTGTTAGCTCAAAAAGAGATTTTTTAATTCTTTTTTTGGCATGTCTTTTATCTAAATGCCCCACCTGTACTCCAGAACTCCTACTGTATATTTGTTGTGCAGGGGTTGCCAGGTTGTGTTTCTTTATCAATTGAGAGATCAAACTGCTTTATAAGAAAGGAAGATTTATATTTGATACTTGGGGTTACAGAAGAAGTGGGCTTGATTTGCTCAGCTCTAAGGCTGGAATTTCATCAGTTTAAGGTGTGCTGTTGATTAACTAATTCATCTAAGCCGCCAGGTTTTAGAGCCTACAAAGCATCACATGACCTCATCCTCACCTACTTCTTCCTAGGTACTTATCCAGCGCCATCTACGTGACCAGGGAGAGGCGGTTGGCCAATGGAGACTCCTGCGACTGTGGGGCTTGTTTCCGATCCTTAGTCCGTTCACGTCTCCGGGCAGAGTTCCTCTGGGCGGCGTCCGCTGGCTCCCTTGATGCCTTCGAGGAGCAGTGGGCGCTGTCCGGGGTTCTCTGCTCGGTGTCCCCATCAGGCTCCCTTCTTATGACCCTTTGACCGCACTCCTGTCCCTGTTCTTTTATTAGTTGTCCCCCGCAATTAGTGGGTTTCTGAGGCCCTGTGGAACCTCCCCTTAGGCTGTGGGGGGGGATCCATTAGCATGGGGCGGGCTTTGCCCACCCCGTTTCCTGGAAACCCAATAGACACTTCACTGAAGTGTTTGAGACACTCATAAACAATAGCATGGCTAGATCTGTCCTCACAGCTACACTGTGAAAGGAAGATGTGTCATTATTCTTGTTTTAGAGAGGAAGAAACTGAGGTGCATAGAAGGTAAGGCCAGATTTTTCAGTAAAGCTCAGCTCCCACTTGGAGGAATTGCAAGCTGTCACTTTACCCATGGTAGGGAGGGAGAGATTCCTGGTCCTGCTTGCAGGCTAGGGGGCTGTGTAGCAAAGCGTGCATTCAGAATCAGTCTGGAAAGAGTCAGCCTCAAGCGAAGTGAGATGAGCTGGGCCTCGCTGTGCTAGGGAGCTGCCTGCTTTCTCTCGTTCAGGTTTTGGGATCTTGTGTGTTATTGTTCTGAAAGCAAAGAAATAAAGTTGAGTGGCATTGCAACCTTCCAGCAAGAGGAGCTGTGTTTTTACCTAACCTCTGTGTGTGTGTATGCCTGGAACATAACTCCACCTAGGCACCAAAATCCATGGCTAGGTTGTTAACAGAGCGCAGCACACCGGGTGCAGAGTTCTGTTGGAATCCTTGCCCCCAAATGTAGGTGCTGAGCGCTGGAAAATCTGGCCACAGGCTGTTTGCCCAAGGTCTGGGGTTAAAGTAGGGGGCAGGTAGGGATAGCACAGCTCCTCAGGACAGAGCGCCTCGCTTGGGAAACCTGCATTCCCCACTAAAGCAGCGGCGAACTCCCTTCCGGTTCTGCATTAGCAGCATCCCATACTGCTCTCCCCCTTGGGCCCCTTCCCAAGCTCCACAAGGAGCCTGTCAAATGCAGGAACTGAACACATAGTCCAGTGCCTTACCAGCAAGATGATGAAATCCATCCTTGCTCTCCTTCTCTCCGTACCCCGTCCACCTATCACTGCTCCTCTCAGTCCTCTTGCCTTACTCCTGTTCTTGGCTTCCACCATCACTGCAGGACCACGCCGTTTCCCAGGCCCCACCTGCCGAGTGCCTCTGTGGATCCACCACAGAATCTCTTCAGAAAGCTCACCTCCTTGGGAAATCCCTCCTCCCACTGTCTCCTCCTCAGAGCCTCCCCTGGCTGAATCGTGCTGGGCCTGGCCTGACTACGAGCGTAGCTTGCTCTGGTAGGTTCCTGGTGTAAGTCCCATGAGCACGGGCCCTGTTTCACATCACCACTATGGTATGTCGGTATTAGGGGCATGCCTAGGGGCAGCAGTGCTCATTTCTCAGACATGCCGTGGGACATGGGCCCGGGCCGTGAAGAATAATGTGAATTTACAGTCCCACACATGTGTCCGATTCCCAGTAATAACCTGTTACCTAGAACCCTGCAGGGCTGACCTGGGGGAGGGGTTTTCGCCGGCATGTTCCCTTTTGTCCAGGGGTTCCATGCCCTGGCCTTGTGATTTCCTTCCCATGCACACCAGGCAGAGGATAGTGGGAGGAGGAGTCTCCTGGCAGAGGAGTGGTTGAGTGGGCCTGGGTTGGCCTCAGCTGGCTTGTGTTGTGTCCCTTCCTTCCCCCCCCAGCCCCCAGTTCGGTTTGCCTGATGCCAGCCCCGATGGCTATAAAAGGTTAATTGTGTAAAGTGCTTGAGTACGTTTTGATTAAATGTTTATTTGTTAGACTCTGAACAGAAACCATATTTGATTACCCATGGGGCTGGCGCTTCTGTGTGTTTTGTTCCCTGAATAATGAGGGGGGGGGGGAATAATCTGTGCTTGCCAATGAGCTTAATGCTGAGCAGGGCTGGCTGGCATATCTGCTGTCCGGGCTTGCTCTTCTCTGGGGTGTGTGGGTGGCTGTCAGCTCACTAGATAAGAGCAGGGGTCACCTTACTGGGAATATTCCCTCATAGCACCAGAGGGATTGGGGGTGCAGCAGCACCCCCTGGCTTAAAGTGGTTCCCATCATATACAGGGTTTACAGTTTGGTTCACTGGCTCTCAACACCCCCACTATACACGTTGTTCCAGCCCCCCCTGCATAGCACAGTATACCCCAGTACTGCACCAACAGTACCCAGCATTGCTACAACAGCCACACACGTGCTCAAGAGCCGTGTCATTCAGAGGAGCCCTAGTGGAAGGTGCCTTGGCTTTCACATCTCAAAGCTAGCTGCAGTCTGCACTCTCCCAGGGCCGGCAGCTCTCCGTATCTCTGTGCTCAGCACCCTCTGCCGGGCAGGCAGCTCTTTCAGTGGCGCACATGCACTGTCAGGAGATAATCGCTAAAGAACAGCAAACTGAGACAAACCAGGGGACGCAGGCAGAACTCCCTCAGTTCCTAGGAATCATATGGAATAAGCTGCCAGGTAAACGCATTAGGCCCAAATGATATAAATGAGTTTGATGGACAGCTGGGCATGTTTACGAAGTGGAGGGAACTGAAGGACATAGGAAGAAATCGACAGGGGCGGGGCTGAGATGCACTTAAAAGGGACAAGTCTCCATGCCCTCACGCCTTCTGTTTCCTTTCACTTTAATTTATGCAGAAGGGCTTGACAGTCAGAACGAAGTCTCTGAAAATAATGTGTGTGTGTTTTTTAAAATAGCATTTAGTCTTAATTAGATGCTTCCATTTCTCAGCTGGGTGAGTTCTTCAAAGCAATTTCAGCTTTTGTGTCCTATTTATACGGTAAGAGCAGCCTTTTTTTATTGGTCACTATAAATACTGGTTAATCAATACGCAGAAGAGCTTGCTTCTCACCATTACCAGCAGGCATGAGAGTGGTTAGAGGCAGGACTCCTAGCTTCTTTTCCTGCACTCACCATCCTATCAGGCACAGAGCCTCCCATTGATGATGGATGTATTTGTGACCTTCAAGCATGGTTTCTGCAACTCGTGTGGAGGAATGGAGCTGCACTCCCTTGCACAAAATGCAACCACATCATCCTGCATTGGCTCGCCACTGAGTACATTGGCCAGCCAAGTGCCTCTGTCCTGATATTCAAAGCCCTCCCTGACAGATTGCCTCTCCCTCCGTTGCTGTGAACTGTTATGACGACGACATTCGACTGGAGCAATGAAACTGTTGGCCTGTCAGGGATAGGTCCTGAATGCACATAGCAGAATGTTTACAGTAACCGGGCCTAGGCCATGGGACTCACTAATACTTTGGCAGCACACTTCCTTTTGAAAAGGCTCCCGGTCCCGCAATGACCTTAACTAAAACCGCAGACTCGCTGGGTAGGATTTGGAATCATCTCTGCATTTGTGTTTGCACTATATTCCCCTCACTCCAATCCCATGTACACACATACACATACAGACAGTCCCTCTCTCTCCCCCTCTTGCGTGTACTGCAAACCCTCAGGTTATAACAGGCAGAAGTTGGCAGCCCAGATGTGTCTGCTATGGCGAACATGTGCTGTAATTTTTTTTTGTTATAGACGCAGTACATATAATACACCCCTCCAGCGTGATTGCTAAGCGGAGTCCAATTAAAAAGTTTCATTTCCTTATGCTGAGTGGTGGAATGGCCGACATCTTGCCTGTCCGGGTAAATTGCAATGCTAAGCAGTGCAGGCGCCTGCTCTCGCTACCTCTGCAAACCCCACCAAGCCCTGGATGTTTGCTTTCGGCCTGCATTAGCATTTAGATTTCTTTTTGCACATGGAGGGACTCTCTCACTTCCCCAGACACAAAACCTGGCCCTGCAGTTGGCTGGAGGTCTCCTTCGCTCTCCTGTCTGGTGAACAGATCCCTGTGGGGCTTTCTCCTCTCACAACCCGCCCTTCCCTTGCCTGCATGGCTCTAAAGAAAGACCTACATCCCAGAGACACATGCACCAGGGGGGAACTCTGCTCCAAGTGTAGTGAATGGCAAATCCAGCATTGACTTCAGCGAGACAGGAGTTGGGCCTAAGAGTCCCTGGGTGTGTGTAACACTTTTCAGGGTTACCCCAGGTGTACAGTGTGAATCACTACCAGCTGCTCACAGGAGCAGGGAGCCCTCTCTGCGCCCACCAGTGAAAACTCTCCCCAGCCATCAGCGGCTGTAACACAGGTGCTGTGCCCTGGGTTCTGTGAGCTGCACTCTTTTCTCCTGCAGGCTTGCAGTTTACACACACCACTTTGTTACCCCCGAGTGCCCAGTCCTTGGCCTTCTGGACACCACAATGGCCACTGATCTGCTGCCTTCATGGAAGCAGGGCCCCCTAGAGTACTGGTTTCACCTCAGTTCTACACTCTCCTTAGCACAAGGCACTTGGTCATTAGTAAAACCAAACTGAAGTTTATTTAACAAGCCTTCAGTTAAAGATTCAAATAAAAGCAAATGTAGGGATTTGGGAATAAAAGGTTTCAGGTAAGAGTCAAAAGAACACCATAAAATGCATTCTGTAGCCTGTACTTATTAACAGGTGACTTTCCTGTCTAACAAGGTATTTCTCACCCAGTGATCCCAGTCCTTGCAGTGCTTGTCCTGTCCTGAGAGCTGGGATTCACATCTCATGAGACACCCCCACTAACCAATTCTCTCCTCTGTAATGGAGAGCCACGTGTGCCATTTCTTCTGCTCTTCTACAGTTACAGGCTATTGGCTCTTAGGCCAGGGGGCCCCATCTTCAGAGGACTCTCCTAGGGTTCATTTGTCTTTGTAAATACTCCAGTCTCCACTTGGTACAGACAATAAACAAAATGCTATTTCCATGCATGTCCATTGTTCTTAATATTAATTGAGTTAGCCCTGAGACCCACCTTGCCTCAGCTGACAAGTCTCAATTCAACATTTTTGCTTGGGTACGCCTGGGCATGTCTGTGTCACAGCACTCAGCCCTGGATCTACATCAGAAATCTCCTTGAAGTCCACAGCTCTCCAGGTCTGAAGTCAGCTGGAGCGGCACTGCTTAGCACCCCCTCAGGATTTAGCCCCAAGGCTGGAGGTTTGAGGTTGCTTCAAGTGTGGTTATCCAAAATGATTAGGTGCGTCTCAGAAGTCTCCTATTTTGTTTTCGATTGTTTCCTGTGAAGGGCAAAAGGAGAACATCTCCTCCCTCCAAGGCTTTGTCTATTATTTTAGAACCAGACTCAAACCAAGCATTTCTTAATGGTTCTGAGGTGTTCGGGGACAACGTTATTCCACCCTGTGAGCTTCCAGCTAAGGACTGGAATTGCCAAAAATGCAGTGAGAGAGCCTGCTCTTACGGTGCTTCCAGACTGGATTTATTTCTGGACCAGAGCAGAATTCAAGCTGTCAGAAATCTCATGAGAAAATCTGCTCTTGCCAGATGTCTGGCCTGGCTTTGCAAGCTTGGCCGGAATGGAACAATCTGAGGAGCTTTAGAAATGCAACTGCCCATGCTCCATCACTGCCAGGCATTAGATCGGGGTGGAATTTTTTGGGTGGAATTTTTGGTGATTTCATGTCAATTTCAGCTAATTGTTTTTGTGGGGAAAAAACCTAAAAGAAAAAAAATCTGAAAAAGTCAAAATGTGTTGTTTTGATATTTTTGAAACAAAATGTTTTGATCTTTTGTGTCACAATGCTATTTCATTTAGACATTTCCCCTATAAAAAGTTTAAAAATGCCTGAAATAGAAACAAAATTTTCATTCAACATGAAATGGATTTTTTTTAACTTTTCAATTCACCAAAAATTCTGAAAAAAAAACCCAACAGTTTTGGGATTGACCAAAATGATTTATTTTTTATTTTTCAGAACTGCCAGTCATCTGAACAATATATTATTCAGAGAGCACTGAAAAGGATGGATCTGAATGAAATCCCCAGATGCAAACACCCTGCATTTTGGGGTGCTTGAAACATAGTGTTGAAGTCTGTGGCTTACGCCTACTTCTTCTTGCTGCTGAAGTGATATCAATGAGACAACCCCTAAGGTGCAAAACTCCCCTCACTGCATTTCATTACAAGCCTGAAACTCGGTGCAGGCTCACTGCTGGGGTCCATGACCATCCTGGGCCATGTTGTGAATAAAACTGTGCCTGCTTTATGATTCCATGTTGAAAACAGGCTGAAATGCGGCCACTTAATCAGTTTTGACTGGAGTTTGGGGATCCCTGTTGCTATGAAAAGCCCGGTTCACCAGGCATTGGGATAGCAGATTTCCAGCACGCCTGTATTCGAAGGAATGGACCATGTGGATCATCTGACTGCAACAGGGCCCTCTGATACTAGAACAGCAAAGACTTTTGTCGTGCTTCCTTAGACTGTAAATTCTTTGGGGCTGGGACAGTCTCATACTATGTGTTTCTACAGCTCCTAGCCCTGATCTCAGATGGAGCCCCGAAGCATTACTGTATTATACATAAAAACAATGAGCTGCCCCGACTCTAATCCATCAAGGGTTTATTAACTCTGGCTAAGGAGAGAACTAACAGCAAGCCCAGCCACCCATGTGCCCCATTCTGCAAACCTTGGATTTAAACTCCTGTGCAGGTTGGCCTCTATTTGCTTTGGGTGCGGTGAGTGGCAGCCCAAATGCTGGAGTTTGTGCATCGTTGTCAGGAAGCCACTGGCAGAGTGGTAGCCCCTTTGTCCAGCTTTAACAAGGGAAACAAACATGCAAACAGCCCCTCTTCTGCCTCAGAACCTGCTTAATAGAGCCTACTTCACCTATACTAATCTGGGAAGTGATGGGGCTGAAGGGACAGTCAGTATTAAGCAATCTGATACATTGGGGGAGGGGTGGGAAGAGGGGCGGCATGTGATGTTTTGTTGCATTATTTCATTTTACAGCATTTGCCATCTGCTTTTTTGTGCTCCTGATTTCTACAAGGGCCTCTACCTGGCTTCCAATTTTGCATCCACAGTAGACTTGCAGGCAGAAACAGGAAAGTCACTGGGGGCTGCACATTGTTCAGCACCTTTGGGGAAAAAAATCAGGCCACTTCCTATTTAGCTGGTCAGACGTGGATTTAGGAGCCAAAATTTAAGGACCCTTGTTGGAAAATGTTGGCCTTAGCTACTTGATTTGTAGGCATGGGTTTCCTGGCTCTTATGGGTTTCAGTTCCAGTCTGATTTCTAGACCACAGAGGTTTGGTGAAGCATGTGTACTTCTGTCTCCTCCTCCAAACTGTACAGAGAGTCTTTTATTCCACTGCACCCTGACAAGTGGACTTAGCCTCCTGCAGACAGCATGCTTTAGAATCCACACTGGCTTCGTCTCCTGATAGTTACGTTCAGGAAGACCATTGCTGTAGCTCTCTTTACCATTGGGAAGTTCAAATCCATCCAACATTAATCACTTTACTTCAAAGTCTGGAGCTTGGCCTTGGATACATGGTGCTCCCAAGGAGGCAGGAGGAACGTTCAGTCCCCGTAAGAAAAGAACTCCCCATGAGTAGTGCCTATCAAGTTTCTAACAAGCCTGATGCTTCTGACTTCCAACTGGCACAGTCTGCTTGAGCGGTGGGTGCTGAGCGCCGGGGCAGGAAGGGGAAAAGTAGGATGCTGCATTTCTGCTGAAAACCAACATGACGTGGAGAATTTGTAATGGCACCTTTTGGAGGTCAGAGGCCTGATTCACCTGCTAAGTCCCTCCAGTTCTGTGCTGGCGTAGCACTGGGCTAATGCTATGGAGACTCAGGCCAATGGTTCACACTGATGTGATGACAATCCTGCTGGCTTGGAACCCCTTGGAATCCCAAACACCAGAGGGAACCTTCCTTGCTACGTTTGCTTCCTCGAAACAGCCGGGGACGGGAATGTCGGAGCCAGATGCAAGCCAAGCACTGTGAGAGCCAAAGGCAGGGTAAATTTGCTCAACATTAGTAACACTTCTCCCATGGCTGTTAGAGTGGAAGTGAGCTCTCTCCCCAGCATTGTCTGGTTCCATTACGGAGGAAGTGAGTTAACTTTAGTATGGGGGCCTATGAAGGTACCGGCCGACATCATCAGAATTATCCTACTGAATGGCTGTAGATACTCTGTAGCTCCCGTGTGCCTCCAGTTCTTAGTCTTAGCAGCAGTGGGAGATACAGCATGATGTGTTCGACACTAGTCTGCTGCCCAGGGCGTTTTAATGAGCTCATTTTAGATGTGGGTCCCATGTTTTAATCTCAGCAGTGAAGAGGAAGTGCCGTATGGGATACCTAGTGGGGAGGGGTGGGGACTGAAAAGGGAATTGTTATAATGCTGGGTTCAAGCTGTGATTCTAGCCCTGAGCATACAGCCAAGTACCTAGCTCCCTTTGGAAAGCCTCTGTACTTTCCCTAGTGAAGAAAGAAAAGAAAAGAAAAGAAAAGAAAAGAAAAGAAAAGAAAAGAAAAGAAAAGGGAGCCACCTTTTTATTGCTGCAGACAGGGTGCCAGAGCAGTATAAACGGAGAAAGTGCTAGGCAGCATGTGCAGTGGTGGCTGATGGAAGCCCCTGCATCCCTTGCGGTGCAAAAGAGCAATAGCGTTCTGGGTTCCTCGGAGAGTCACACAGCTGCGCTGTCAGGTGGCCCAGGCCCCCGGTCCTGTTTGCTGTTCCCAGCTCTGCCGGCACCCCCCTTTTGTCTTGCTCTTGGATGTGCACCTCGGTGTCACGACACATTGCCAGCATTTAAATTGGGCTGGTGCTATATATTTTTTTATAGCTGTTTATGCCAGGTGTGCGCTGCAGCATCGGGAGGAGAGGGGGCCTTAATTGCGAGGAGGAAGAAATGTGCTCCGTGGTTTCACATTACAGAGTGGAGTGTAAACCTCAAATAAATCAAATGGAAACAGCTGACAGTGAGCAGAGCCTGGTGTGGGGAGAACGCCAGGCAATTACCGCTCCTTCCAAAGCAGGCTGCCGGATCAGCCTGGGGACGGTACCACAAGGCCTGAGTCCCAGTGAGCCAAGGAGAGCCAGCTCCTCTCCCACACAGGCCTGCGTGGCTCAGGAATGGCTAGATCAAGGGCAAGGTTTAAACCTGCTTCTGGACAAACTGCCTCCTAACCCAATTGGGCTGGAACAGGAACAGGCTGAACAGGAACAAAGCGTATTAGAACTCTGTTTAAAAATGTGCTCTAGCTCAGCGAGGGAGTGACGCTAGAAATCCAGTAGTGCCCATCTCGTGTCTCTTGTCTTATACATAGATTGAAAGCTCTTTGGGGCAGCGACTGTCTTTTTGTTCTGTTTGTACCTGGTCCGTGACTGAGGATCCTAGGAGCTATCGCAATACAGATAATAAATAATCTAGCTATGATAAATAACACTAGAAAATGGAACCAGGGGATGTAGGAAGGGAAGGAGAGCAGCAGGTGAAGGTGAGGATCCTAGGATAAAAATGACCTGTCCCATCCTCAGCTGCCATCTGAGCTGTGTGAGAGTATGCTGCCTCGCTCTCGGGGATCCTGAGATGATGCTCAAGGTAGCATCCAGGATGGTAGGAGTGGTTCTTGGTTCTTGGTGGACAATTTAGTCTGTGTTTTCAGACTCTTTTCCTGTGTTTGTGAGATGTTTATGCCATGCTCGGATTTGTTTGTTAATGGAGATTATTTGCTGAATTAATTTTGGAGAAGGGGAAATAATTCTTGCTCATTGTGAGTCGTTGAAATTTGAATTGCTTGGTTAGTTTGGATTGGACTGAGGTCAGATGGTATTGTTTTCTGTTCCCTGATTGGATAAAATGTAATGCTGAGAAACGGGTGTCAGTTACTTGAATGTTTCCAGCTCTGCTGGACACTTACTGTCTGGTTACCAAGTGGTTTGCTGAGGGCAAAATGACACTGGGTTTTCTTGTGAGATTCCTTGGATGTGAATGTTGCTGTATTGTTTGAACCAGGGCTAGAGTATTCTGTGCTTCCCTCGATGATCAAACACCCGGCCCCTAAAAAATCCCATCTAATCACTGCCCATGTGTCTTCATGGCCACTTGTATGTATCATTGCCCAGCCAGGGGATTGCTCACCTTCCAGGAAAGCTTCAAAAAAGGAGCAGGACACTAACACATTCATAACAGTAGCCCTCGTCTTGGCTGCCCACGAGGCGGTCATGCACACCAGAAGGCTGACTGTGGTGATCCCATGGCACTTCAAAAGGGCAGGAGAACCTGGGCGTAGAGGGTGGTGGGTGCCCCCTGGTGTTGCATTGGTGCGTGGGGTTGCACCACGGTCTCCTGCATTGGGTTGTCGAGGAATAACAGGAGGAGACGGTCCGGGCCAGTGTGAGTTTCCATATGTGCTCTCGACTTGTAAACCGCCTCCTCCCTTCCACCCAGCCCCTGCTGCTGCTGCCCTTCTGGTCTTCATTATCCCTCCTCGGAGCCGAACATGAACAGCCTAATTTGGAATAACAGCCGAGGGAGTGTGAAGGGGAAGAATCCTGCACACTCTCTTTCCCTGAGCTAATCCTCTGACAAATTCTACACAGCCCTTTCTGTAGTCTTGTTCCAGGCTGCCCCCCTTCCCCCTCCCAATTGAAATGGAAATATTCCCCTATCCTCTCCCTTAAAGGAGAAGCCTCGCTCTGTTTACAAAGCCTACCAGGAAGGTTTTTTTATGATTTTGTTTTAATGTCCGGCCTTCCCCTGGTATGTAACAGCCGGCTGAATAGCTCCAGGAAACATTGCTGCCCGTAAACTCCTTTCATTCAGAGCTTACTGGCTGACATTGTCACGAAACAAACATATTCCTGATGCTTATCAGAGGCCCACATCAAAGCTGCTCAGGTCATAAATCTCCCAGTGACTGTAACATGGAGGCCAAACCAAAGCAGCTTTCTGCGCTAATGGGTGTCCCTTCATAAAGACTGGTGGGGAGGGAGAAATCCCAGAACCTACTGCATGTGTCTGACAGATGAATAGGGCAGGGGCTGGGGCCAAAGATTTATCCCTGGGAGGGTCTGAGGCAGGATGATGTTGGGTTGAAGTGCTCGATTCTTCTTAGGCTTCAGTAAGTGCACACACCATCAGGGGATTGAAAGGTGGCCCCCGATCATGGGATTTGCAAAAAGCCTGTGAAGTATTTTCTTGCTTTGTTGCAAATTCTCTCACTGGTTTGCGCAAAGCCAAAAGACATTGAAACATGGCAGCAAAAAAACCCTTTTTTTTTTTTTGCATAAGACAAGTGAACATTTATGATTTGTTCTAGGGCAGAACTGTATGATTTATCTTATCAGCCTAGGAACAGCCAGCCTGGATCAGACTGATATAGCCTTGTCTCCTTTCTCTGGCTGGTACCAGCTGCTGCTGAGGAAGGTGCAAGAAACTCAGGGCCACAATTTAACAGGTGTCCCAAATCAGCAAGGGTTCATAAATGTGAAGGTCAGGAGAGTCCTCTGATCATCGAGTCTAACTTCCTGCACAACACAGGCAGAGACTGTGATTCCAGCCTTTAGCCCGATAACAGACGTAGCCAGAAAATGGAATTTCCATTATGTTGAAATTTTCAAATGTGCCAAAAAAAAAAATAATAATCACAAATTGGGACCAAAAAAATCAAATATTCCAAATTTCCCATGGGAAAGAAATTCTGAGAGATTTGGAGAACCAAAATGGAAATTTTCAACTTACTGGCTGAATGCCTGGCAGGTAGCACAGGGAGCTGGTCAACTCAGAGGTGGGTCACCTGCAGGGTCACATGAGGTGCCAGGGAGTCAGATGCCTGGTGAGCCATGGAGCTGGGCAGCCTGCCCGCCTGTCTGCCAGATAGGCAGCCTGGAGAGCCAGCCAGCCAGGCAGTCCACCAGCCGGGCTGTAGGGGAGTAAGGGATCCTGGGAGCTGGGCAAGCTGGCAGGGAACCAGGCAGGGCCAGCTAGCCTGCCCGCCTATTTTCCATCAAAAGTTTTGACAAAATCTATATGTTCCCACGGAATGTTTCAATTTTGTTGAGTCAGCATTTTCCAACAGAAAACTGCTCTGTCAGGAAATTTTCAACCAGCTCTGCCTAATGACTTCTGGTTGATCCACAGCTCAGTGTTTTGAAATATATCCAGCCTTTATTTAAATCCATCATGCCCCTAGGTAAGGTGTCCCAATGGTTAATTATCCTCACTGGTGCATGTTTTGACTTCAATGGGAGTTAAGCATGCTTTGGTGGATCAGGGCCTAGCATACAATTACAGAATTGCTCCAACACAAAGTTTCTACCTAACCCTTGTCAGTTACGCCCTGCATTGGTTTATGCCCCAAAGCAGGAGGGTGTATATCCCTTAGACATTTTTTCATTCCCTCTCATTTAAATGTGGATTGTTCTCATTGTCCATAACAATCATAGAAATGTAGGGCTGGAAGGGACTTCAAGAGGTCAACTAGTTCATTCCCCCACTAAGCAGACTGAGGATTAATGTCTGTTTTTTTTTTTTAATTCCTAATCTGTTTATTCTTGTTCTATGAGAGAAGGTAAATAGCCTGTTTATTATTTTTATACCTTTGTCATGTCCCTTCTCTAGAAGTTCCAAACTTTTCACTCTGTCCTATACACAGAAGGACTCTAACCAGCTTGCCAGGCATTGCCGAACCTTGTTTATTTCTGTCATCTCTCTTTTGGGGTAGAGGGACCAGAACTGACCGCAGTATTCCAGGCGTGGGGTACCATTGAATTACATAATGTCCTTCTTACCGCCTCTGTATTATTGTCTCTCCCATTCTCTATACATCCTAACATTTTGTTTGGGGTATTAATGTCATTGTGGAACCTAAACCCAGCTGAGGTTGGGGCCTCATTGTGCTAGGTCCAGTACAAACACATACTAAGAAATAGTCCCTGCTCCAAAGAGCTTACCCTCTAAATAGACAAGGACAGGCAAAGAGTGGTAGGGGAAACAATGTGACAAGCAGGGAAGTGACTTGCCCAAGATAACACAATGGGTCACTGGCAGAAGCAAGTAGAGACCACAGGTCTGAGTTCTAATCTACTCCCTTGGTCACTAGATCATGCTGCCTTCCCAAGCACTCTCTGGTGGAAGTGGTGAAATTTGCAAAGGCTCTTATTTGGGGAGGAAGAGAAAAAGAAGGAAAGAGACACACACAATAGAAGTGAATCCCCTTGTTCACTGGCCTACTGGTGGGTGCTCCAACACCACACAGTACGGGAAGCTGAACAGAACGCCAAACTTTGCAAAGCAGAACACAGAGCATGCCGCACGCTGAGTACAGGACCCGTGCAGTTCTCCGAAAAGATGAGGCTGTTTGGGGGATGTTTCGACTTTAGAAGTATGTGTGGCGTGTTTTCTTTCTATGAAACACGGTGATGAAGTTGAAATCTCAACGAACAAGGTTTAAAATGCAGAAGCATGCGGTGAGCCAGACACTAATGTGACATCTCTCTCTAACTCTCACCATCCCCTCCCCTCCGTGGCTTTGATGTTAACTTCTTACACGCTCTGAGATGACTGGAGGATTTGATCAGTAAATCATGCATGCTAATGGAGAGAGGCTGTGGAAATGCAAGAAGCTCCTCATTTCCCATGAAATATGAAGGGATACAGATATGTCATGTGCCTGGGATCCTGGGCTTAGAGCAAATATTGCTCCTTTTAGGGCTTTTCTCTTGCGGGCTTAAGCACAGTCTGAACTTGGCTGTGGCCAAACGGGGTTCTAGCATGATTTGACTCACCACTGTGGATGGGTTATTCCTAGCTAAGGGATTACTAGGTAGGAATTGAGGCTAGAGTTTGCTCATGCTCTTATTTACTCTTAGCATATGGTCATGGCTCCATTCACACCATTGTTCCGCACCAGGTTAGATCCTCATTTGGCTACCAAGTGAGTTTCCATGATGTACAGGCAGTTTCAAAACTCGGTCGTTGTGCCCGCCTAAGACAGGGCCTTAATTATTTATAGCTGCCGTATCCTTTTTTCTGAAGTCACTTGGGATGAGGTGACAGGTGACGACTTTTTGTGGCAGATGTTTACGAGGCAGGCGAAGAGTGTGCCGTTCAGAGGAGAAGAAAAGAAAAGCCTCTTCAGCAGCAGAAAAGTGACAAAGCTACACAGGAGCTGCCTCATTTAATAACCAAGGAAAGAAAAAATACCTGGTCTCTGGAATAAGAAGACTAGACCTCCTAAATGGATGGACACTCTGAGGAATAAATGCATTCATTCAGAATTGATTATTTAACATGTTTATTACAGTAGCATGTAGGGGCCAGCCAAGAACAGGGCCCCATTGTACTTTGTAAGAGTTAGGGACAGTCCCTGCCCTGAAGCGTTTACAGTCTCAATAATTATTGTTTGCATTGCTAAAATGGGAACAAGTACAATTTAACCTGCACCAGAAGGCACCCTCATTAGACCAACTCCTCTCTTGCAAGCGACAACGTGGGTGAGGTAATATCTTTTATTGGACTGACTTCTGTTGGTGAGAGTGACAAGCTTTTGAGGTGCACAGAACTTGTCTTCAGATCCCTGGGTACTTCAGAAGCTTATCTCTTCCACCAACAGAAGTTGGTCCAATAAAATATATTACCTCACCTACCTTGTCTCTCTCCTATCCTGTGACCAAACACAGCTACAACACTGCAAACTCTTATCTTGAGAGACTGCCCCAAGGAATTCTCAATTCCACTGGGTTTGATCCTGACCTGGGTTACACCAGTGGTGATTCCACTAAGTTATTCTAGTTTTATATCAATGTAAGTGAGACTGGGTTCTGACTCATTCAGTGCAAATCTGCTCTACCTTTATCACCTCCATTAAGTAGTCAAGCTGGGATTTCCAAAGCAGCCCTAAAGGAGTCTCATTGAATTGGATTTGGGCACGAAACTCCCTGAGGCTACTTTGAAAACCCCAGCCCCAATCTTTGCCCTTCTTTGAGTCGTCTTTGAAGACAGACCAGAGCTCAGTATGGCATTTGAATAAAGGACCCTAAGTGTGGATCCTTTTTCTAAAGCGCTTGGATCCATGCATGTTTCCTTTGATTCCAATCTGTGTGAGATGTTTTACCACTTGGAGGACAGCTCTGAGGTTCAGATTTGAATGCGCCCCAAAACTCTCAGCAAAAAATCACTTGAAAAGTGATGCCTTTCACCCGGTGTCCCATCAAACCTGTGTGACGATGCATGTTTTACACAACCATAAATCAACCCTAGGATCATTGGGAACTGGATTTGGGCTCCGGAGAAAATCTCTGCCCAGTCACGGTCTGGGCTTTGAGTTTGTAACAGAACTTAAAACCAGCTGAGTTTCAGGATTCATGGCAAGTATTCACACAGCCCTAATCCAATCCCTTGGGTCTGTCTAGGTTGGAGCTCATGTAAGAATAATTCATTTTCTGAGCCTTCCTGTTCCACCCCATCCAGCATTCCCAGATGAAGGATAAACCTCCAATGCTGCTTGTCTATATTCTTCAATTAAATGGCAGTGATAAGCCGCCTCCTGCTCCATGACTGGGTGTGTTGTTTTCCCAGCTGGCCGGGATGATATAAGGTCACCTTTGTTGACTCGCTGGAGATGTTTCATTCATTGTACATTGAGGCTGATTTATGATTGTTTGAGGCGGGGTGAAATCTGTCCCATGAGACATTTATTTTCTTTGAAAGGTGTGGGAATGGGTCACGCTGCACCCAGAGCTTGTGTTCCAGTCTGCACACTCGGGGCAAGGTGGCCCGACTGGCAAAAGGGCTCCTGCTCGCTGTAAAACTTTCCCTCCCTAGAATCCAGGACAACTCCCTTGGCTGCTAGGTGCTGCATAAATTGTTCAGTTTTCTCAAACCCTCCATCAGTCATGGGGCAAAGCAGATGGAGAAAACTTAGCCCTCAAGTTTTGCAGTTGGAACAACAGTTTAATCCCTGCACTTGTTCCCTGGCTTTGTAATATTTGTGGGTGGCTGTAGAATATTCTCTGCTTTAAAAAATATGGGCCCGAGATCTATGCTGGTTTTCACCAGCAGAGGGTCCAGCCCCATGATGTATGTTAGTAAGCAAATACTTGGTAGGATTATATTGGAGTGTTTATTAAAACAAACTAGAGCTGGTCAGGAATTTTTCAACCAAACATTTTCTCTTGCAAATATAATGATCAGTTTTCACTAGACTTTCATCAGGAAGGTTTCTCAGGTCCAGGATGGAATTTCTAGTCCAAGCCAGAGCGAGCCAACAGAATGGTCAATAGTTAGGACACCCACCCAATATCTGGGAGACCCTGGTTTAAGTTGCTGCTGCAAATCAGGCAGAGCAGGTGAGTGCTCTGACCTCCGGGCTAGAGAGTCAGTTGCTCTCTGTCTGACTCAGGAATATTTAGTTATTTATCCAAAGTGGAACAGCGCCAGCAGGAGAGATTGACTCAATAGGCAGATTCTGAATCAGGCAGAGAGGGACTTCACCCTGGATCTTTCACTTTGTAGCTATATGTCCTGACCCCCCGCCCCCAGACTATATGCTATTCTGGTAATTCATATTCTCTCTCTCTCTCTCTCTCTCTCATTTTTTCATGAAGATTTTCTAAATGTCTTGGTTTAACGCTGCATCAGAATGAAAACAAATGCCAGAACCATCACATTTTTCATGAAATGGAAATGTTGTTTTCCAGCCAACCCTAGAACAAACTCAAACAATGTAGCAGCTCCATTATCTCGCTGTGTTATCTCTAAGTAATATTCCTTACATTAGTATTACTAGGTATCTTGTGGTGGACCAGGAGGCCCTGAATGAGAGCAGGGCCCCATTGTGTCAGGTGCTGTACATGCACAGTGACAGACACTTCCTGCCCCCAAAGAGCTTACATTGACCAGACAGAGGAAGGGCAGAAGAAAGGAAGGATTGTTACCTTAGTTTCATACACAGGGAACTGAAGCACAGAGAGATAAAGCGAATTGTCCTGGGTCACGTAAGCAGTCTAGGCAGAAACAAAATAAAACCAAATCTGCTTGGACCTGCTCTATAGAGTTAGCCACGAGACCATCTTTCCTCTGTCACTCCAGCTCCTTCTAGTGTTATCAAGCATGCACTATATAATATGTTGGCTTAGTGCATGTGACCATGTCTCCTGTTTTGGGCTGGCCCCAGCGGCTATAACAGCCTCTTACTTTCCCACATCTAAAACAGTTGTTTCTTTAGTTCAAGTGGCAGGAAGCTTGTGTTTTTGGGTGATGAAGGATTCAATCCCCACTGACAGCCAAGCTGTCTGTATTTACAGGGCCAGGATTTGTTACAACTGCCTTTGCTTGCGCCTGTTGTATTGATGTTAGCCTTTGACACAACACAATATTGGGCTGAAAAGGAAAACTGTGTGTTATCAAAGCAGCGGATGCTGCACATTTTCCCAGGGTGCAGCGTTAAACAAGGATAGTTGCAAATATTCAATAATTGCACAAATATTAATAAAATTTGCAGCTTTGACACTGAGAATGAAAAGGTGCAGAGGTGGGGCTCATCCTTTCACTTTGCGGCATCCGCTGATTATCTGGGGGCGGGGGGAATCATGACATCATTCCTCCTCTGTGTGCTGTGGTGTGGTACTGCCGGTGAGGTGCATTAATGGAAGGAGGCCCCTGTTCTTCTGTAACCTCCAGTACTGGAGTAGGGACCCTGGATTGGAACTGTTCTGGCATGACAAGGAGCAGGACACTGGACTAGGTTTACCATTGGTTCAATCTGTTGGGGATGAGGTTACCGCTAGTCGTTTGGCGGCCTCACTGGGAGTTACAGAAGCTCGGCTCTCTTCTCAGGATTTGGCGCTTGGAGATTCAAAAAGTCTCTCACTGGCCAGCCCAAGATTGTTCCCTACTGTACATTCTCCAGCATTTTAAAAGTCCTGATTACTGGAGAGTCCACCATTTCTCTTGGGAGACTCTTCCTTGAATTCCTAGATTTTAAGCATAGGAGGGACCATGATAGTCATCTAGGCTGACTTGCATACACAGGGCAAGCAATCTCACCCACAGATTCCCAGTTGCTTGTCGCTGAACTAGAGAGTATCTTTTAGGGAGGCTCCTTCCACAATCTGATGGACCATCTCCACAACAGCAATGCACTCCGCCTGAGTTACTGCTCTGAAGGAGTTCACTTTGGCTGGCCAGTCATAAGCCAACACCTCACTGCCTACATATGCATATGAGCAATTTCCTGGGATGCTTTGGACGTGCTCATTAGGAGGGGTGTGTTTCAGCAGTGAACTCCTCAATACCTGCTGGTTCTGGCTCCTGTCAGTTCAAGGTATGACACATACACAAAGGTATATTTTAATAGGTAGGAAATTATGGGTGCCAGGACTTCAAAGACTTTTGCAACGAGAGCTTTCCCTTTGATAAATGACAGCATTGTTAATGGTGATTTATTACAGGGGCTATTTCGACAAACAGAAATAACCAGTTTCTTTTCATTTGGCTTAGTAGTTTTTTTGCTCTGGGCTACTCATCCGCACAAGGTGGCTGGTAACAGCTGTTTAACTGCTGGTAAGACATCTCATTTATTAACTTGTCATCATGTGTCATAAAGTTTAGCAAAATGCGAGATGATTGTATATTTAAGCTGGGTAATTACCCTGTTATAAAAACCACCTTATTTATTTATGTATTCTTTGGTGGTTTGCGCTTACCTTTGCTCTACTTACTGACATTCTCTGCTCTGTAATTATCTCCAGGCTAACCTGGCCCCCCTTCCACGCTACGCTCCTAGAGAGACATGAAAGCTGATGTCAGCCAGCTGTCACTGACTGATCGGTCTTGTAGAATCAAACACTTGCACAGTTAGGCAGCTGCCAGGAGATTGGTTTTTGGGGCTCTTGGACTTTCCTTCATAGGCAGGAGCGAGGTGAGGCGATGGGTTTTCCCACTCCCTCCTCACTTGTGTTTAAGGGATTGGCAAGCTTGGGTGGTCCAGAGACACAGCGCTCCTACGCTGTGAGATCTGTGGAAATCTGGGCTGGAGAAGTGGAGAAGAATTATGTGCCTCCGAGCAAACCCAAATTCACAACCACTGTAGCTCCACCTTGCTTCATCAGTCTGGCTAAGACTTCAGTCTCATTTCTATCTTAAGTACAATTATGGCTCCCAGTACAGTGCTACCTATGAACCTCGCAGCCTTTAATGCACTTATTCTCACAACATGTCTGTGAGGTAGGGGAGTGTTATTATAGATGCAGAACTGAGGCACAAACAGACCGAGGCTCAGATTTTTCAAAAGTGATTTAGGCCTGGTCTACACTAGGACTTTAATTCGAATTTATCAGCGTTAATTCGAACTAACCGCTCAACCGTCCACACCAGGAAGCCATTTAATTCGAACTAGAGGGCTCTTTAGTTCGAATTTGGTACTCCACCCCGGCAGGTGGAGTAACGCTAAATTCGCACTTGCTAGCTCGAATTAGGCTTGGTGTGGATGCTAATCGAACTTAGCAGCTCCGGGAGCTATCCCACAGTGCACCACTCTGTTGACGCTCTGGACAGCAGTCCGAGCTTGGATTCTCTGGCCAGCCACACAGGAAATGACCCGCGAAAATTTGAATTCATTTTCCTGTCTGGGCGGTTTGAATCTGACGTTCTGGTTGCACATCGGGGCGAGCTCCGCAGCACCTGCAACGATGCAGAGCTCTCCAGCAGAGGAGTCCGGGCAATCCCAGAATAGAAAGAGGTCCCCAGCATGGACTGACCGGGAAGTCCAGGATCTGATCGCTGTGTGGGGCGAGGAGTCTGTGCTTTCGGAGCTGCGCTCCAACAAGCGGAACGCGAAGACCTTCGAGAAGGTCTCTAAAGCCATGAAAGAGAAAGGATACAGCCGGGATGCGATGCAGTGCCGCGTGAAAGTGAAGGACCTAAGACAAGGGTATCAAAAAGTCAGAGCGGCAAACGGACGCTCCGGAGCCCAGCCCCAGACATGCCGCTTCTACGAGGCACTGCATGCCATTCTAGGTGGGTCTGCCACCAGTGCCCCAGCAGTGACGGTGGACTCCGAGGACGGAATAGTGTACCGGGACAGTTCCTCCTCCCTGTTCGCCGATGGGGAAGATGAGGAAGGGTCTTTTGAGGACGGCGCAGGCGACATCGAACCCACTCCCGCTTTCCCTGACAGCCAGGATCTCTTCATCACCCTCACAGAGATCCCCTACCAACCGTCCCGCCCGTTAACCGGACTCGGAATCAGGGGAAGGATCAGGCGGTAAGTGCTACAAACAGGGAAACATTTATTTTTTTAAGAAACAGGGATATATATAAAAAATGGAAATACTATATAAAAATTTTTAAATATGAAACTATACAAACAGCAGGTCTACACATATAGGAATGGAGCAATAGTCCTCTGGGGATAGTTCAAAAAGCTCTCAGAGAGCAGCTGGAAAAGCCTCAGCAAGAGGTTTCTTGGGAGAGGTGCTTTATTGGGTGCTCCGTTGAAGCACACTCTTCCGCGCCATGCCATCCTCAGGTACAGGGGACCATCGCCTCTGAGCATGGCAGCGTAGGGTCCTGGTCTGTGCAGGGCTTCTGTTAACATCCGCTCTCTCTGTGCGCCTGACACGCCTCAGGGTGATGTCGTTGTGGAAGTGCTGCATCTAATTAGTGGAATTAGTGTACTGTTACTATTGTGCATGGTAGACTTTTACTTTGCATAAGAATGACCCTCGCTTAACAGAGTTTTACTTTGCATAAGAATGACCCTCGCTTAACAGAGTTTTACTTTGCATAAGAATGACCCTCGCTTAACAGAGTTTTACTTTGCATAAGAATGACCCTCGCTTAACAGCCACTTGTGGCAGGCCTCAGAGGAAAAGCATACAGGGGTCTTTCCCGTTCACTGGCGGGAGATGCCGCATAACGCTCATCTTTTCTGCTTTGCACATTGCCTCCAGCAGGAGAGCACAGCTAAGCACTAACTGATAAGCACTCTGTACTGTAAGGCTTACCAGGACTTTGTGCAAGAGGGATGCAGCTATCTTTCCTCGCTTGTGCGCTCTCCAGTGCAATGGCGCCGCCAATGAGAGCATATTCCGAAATCTCGGACTAGTTCTGAGATCTCCTGAGACTTGGTTCCCTCTTTGGTCTTGTTCACTGAAACTGACTAGACTGTGTTTACTGTTGGCAAACATGTATGTGTTCAAGGAAATCACCTACTTTTTCACATCACACAGCTTCGGCTCCTTCCCGGACTGCCCCGCCATCCCCCTCGCAGAGGCTGGCTCGGATTAGACGCCGAAAGAAAAAGACAAGGGACGACATGTTCCAGGAACTGATGGCCAGCTCCAGAGCGGAGGCGGCAGAGCAGAGACAGTCGAGGGAGAGCCTGTGTCAGCAGCATCGCACACACCTGGAACGGGAGGATAGGTGGCGGCAGGAAGACCAGCAGGCGACTCAAACGCTGCTTGGTCTAATGAGGGATCAAACGGAGACGCTCCGGCGCCTTGTAGATGTTCTTCAATACCGCAGTCAGGAGGAGAGCCCCCTGCAGTGCATCTGCAACCGCCCTCCAACGCCAAGAAGTCCTGTCCCCTCACCCAAAGTGACAAGACGGAGGCGGTAGGGGCCGTGAGAACTGTCCCTGCACCGCAGCACACCGATAATGTTAGAGACAACTGTCGCGCTGTAAATTTGTACAAGCTCTTTCTTTACAGCATCAACCAGTCCCAACTCCAAGTTCAAACCCCCCACTGTGTATTACATTATTAAAAGCGGTTTGGTGTTACTGACTGTTTCCGTCACGTTTCTGGTGTCAGAAGACTTTCTGTTGTTCTGTGGGGGGGGGGGAATTGTAATGTCACTGCATAGCCCACAGTGCCATGCTACAGACTTGGCTGCAGGGTCAACTGCAGGGCACACACAGACTGCAGTCACTAGGCACCAGGGACAGTCTGTGTGGTGTATGCTGCCCCGGGTCTTTCCTTGAGGTGTATGCTTGTGCAGGGTCCTGGTGCCTGACATCCCCGAATGTAAAGGCAGGCTTCCCTTCACATGCATTTGGACCGTAGTCACGATCCTCCCCGGTGCCCCGAGCCCCAAAAATAGACCTCATCCAGGGGCAGATACTCACCCTTCCCCCACACCCCTCACCCCTTCCAACGCCCAAACCCACAGCCGTCATGGTAACCCCTATCCAAGGACGGCACCTCGCCTTCCTGCAAACCCACCCATCAGTGCACACCTTAACCAGCACAGAATGCTTCCATGTTTCAACGAATAAACAGAAATGCAAAGTCAACGAAAGATTTATTATTAATTACTAAAACATGTCCTTAGTTTTAAAACGTCCTTGGGAAGTGGGGAAAACTTGGTTTATGATCAGGCTCTCTTAAAATCAAGTGGACAGTCACAGGTTACCCTGCTCTGCGAGGAAACTCGCTTTCAAAGCCTCCTGATGCATATCGCTTCCCGCTGGGATATTCTCTCAGCACGGGTGTCTGGCTGATCGTAAACAGCAGCCAGGCGATTTGCCTCAACCTCCCAAGCGGCCACAAAGGTCTCGCCCTTGCTCTCACAGAGATTGTGGAGCACACAGCAAGCAGCAATAACTACGGGGATATTCTTTTCGCTGATGTCCGAGCGAGTCAGTAAGGTCCGCCATCTCCCCTTGAGACGTCCGAAAGCACACTCCACCACCATTCTGCACTTGCTCAGCCGGTAGTTGAAGAGTTCCTTTTCAGTGTCCAAGGCGCCTGTATAGGGCTTCATGAGCCAGGGCATTAGCGGGTAGGCCGGGTCCCGAGGATCACTGTAGGCATCTGCACATCCCCAACCGTTATTTTGTGGTCCGGGAAGAAAGTGCCTGCCTGGAGGCGTCTAAACAGACCAGAGTTCCTGAACACACGCGCGTCATGAACCTTGCCCGCCCACCCGACGTTGATGTTGGTAAAACGTCCGCTATGGTCCACCAAAGCTTGCAGCACCATTGAAAAGTAGCCCTTTCGGTTAATGTACTCGCTGGCCTGGTGGGCTGGTGCCAGGATAGGGATGTGAGTCCCATCTATAGCCCCACCGCAGTTTGGGAATCCCATCGCGGCGAAGCCATCTATGATGGCCTGGACATTTCCGACAGTCACTACCTTTGAGAGCAGTTGCTCAACGATTGCGTGGGCTACTTGAATGACAGCAATCCCCACGGTAGATTTGCCCACGCCAAAGTGGTTCGCTACTGACCGGTAGCTGTCTGGCGTGGCAAGTTTCCAGAGGGCTATGGCCACTCGCTTCTGCACAGTCAGGGCTGCTCGCATCCTTGTGTCCTGGCGCTTCAGGGCAGGGGACAGCAAGTCACACAGTTCAAGGAAAGTGCCCTTACGCATCCTGAAGTTTCGCAGCCACTCTGTGTCATCCCAGACCTGCAGCACTATGTGGTCCCACCAGTCTGTGCTTGTTTCCCGGGCCCAGAATCGGTGTTCCACACCATGAACTTGACCCATTGCCACCATGATCTCCACTGCCCGGCGTACCCTGCTTTGTGAGAGGTCTGCGCCACTCTCCTCACCGTGCTGCCGGAGCCTCCTCGCCCGGTTTCTCAGCATCTGACTGTGGAAGAGGTGGACGATAATGTGCGAGGAGTTGACAATGGCCATAAGTGCAGCGATGATCGCAGCGGGCTCCATGCTCGCAGTGCTGTGGCGTCCACGCTGTAACCGAGCAGAGAAGGGCGCGAACAGATTTCCCGCCGGCGCTTTCAAGGAAGACAGGGAGGGCGGGATTGACGGTTCAATGACGACACATTTTTCCCCCCAGCATGCATTGGGGGGAAATCCCACAATTCAAATGGGCAGCGGGGAGTGCGGGAACTGTGGGATAGGTTCCCACAGTGCACCGCTTCCAAAGTCGAAGCTGGCCCTGTGAATGTGGACTAAGAAGTTCGAATTTGTGTATTTAGTATGGATACACAAATTCGACTTATTAAGGTCGAATCCACAAATTCGACTTAAGTAGATTCGAAATAGTCCTGTAGTGTAGACAAGCCCTTAGGGACTTAGAAGCCTAAATCCCATCAAGTGTAAATGAGTATATGGCTCCCAAGTGCTTAAATTCCTTTTGAAAATGAGATTTCGGCTCTAGATCAGGAGTTGCAATGCTGAGCATAGCCACTCCTATGTACTTTAAAAATCTGGGCCTAACTGACTTGCCCAAGGTCACCCAGGGAGTCTGTCAGAAAAGGGAATTGAAATCAGGTCTTACGAGTTCCAGACTAATGCCCTAGCCACTAGGCCATCTTTTGCGTTGCTAAACCAATGGGTGAAGCTCTCCAGGAGATGAAAAGGAGGAATGAGCTGCCTGCAGGCTCACAAGCAACAAGAGAAGGGAGGGTTGAAATGAAGGGAAAATACACACCAAAAAAGGCATTTTGCAGACTGGGCTGATGGTTGTGGCATGGGAGCCTTCTCCCAACATCACATAGTCTGAAGTAAACCTCACTGACTGGCTCTTCTTTGTATGGTCAGTTTGGGACCAGGTCAGGCTACTGGGGGAGCATGGGCTGGGAATCAGGACCCCGTTTATTCTATTCCCAGTTCTGACACTGACTCCCAGGGAAGGCTGGAGCAAGTCACTTCACCCCTCTGTGCCTCAACTTCCCAGTCTGTAGCATAGGGGTAAAATGAGCGCTGTAGGATTCAGGGGTGGGGAAGACTCATGTGCTGAGTGTGTCCATTTCCCTGCCAGGATCTAGCACTCCAGTAAAGGAGATGTCCAATAGCTGGAAGATAGGATTTGCCAGACAGGAACAGATCAATGATCCAACTACTCCAGTGTCCTGTATCCAACTTGTGTCAGTACCAGCTGCTTCAGGAGAAGGTTCCAGAAGCCCTGCAGCCTGCAGTTATGGGATAACTTGTCCCTAGGGAATCTCTTCCTAACCACTAATAACTAGAGGTGCCCTAAAATAGGGGGGTTAAAACTTTTGCAAAGCACTTGTTTGTTTTATTTTTTCAATATTCATATTAACTCCACATATTACAGTTGTGTTTTGAATCCTGCTCAGCTCATGGCTTCAGTTATATCTTGTGGCAATGAGTTCCACAGGCAAATGACTTGATAATGTTTTCACCCCTCAGCCACGAGGCCGAGAAGTCTTAGTCAGCTAGGCAAGGGATAGCAATATACTGACCCACCTAAACTGACCCACCTGTTCTCAGGCTCGACTAAGTAATGCCTGTAAAGCACTTTGAGATCTTCAGATGACAGGTGCTAGATTAGAGTAGGTGAAGCATTAACAGGCTTTCCAAGCACACTCTGGAGCAGCAAGTAGATGATTATGTGTTATAACAAACATACAATGATAAAGATAATTGGAGCTGTTGCCTCTGAGGGTATGTCTACGGAGCAGCAAGGATGGTGTTTCCCAGCATGGTTGGACAGACATGCACTAGATCTGCTCAGCCTACGGTATTAAAATAGCATTGTGATCATGGCAGCCCGGGCAGCAGCTTAGACTACTTGCCTGAGTACAAACCTGCCTGACCTCCATGGTATGTATTCGGGCAGCGAGCCCGAGATTCAGTATGTGTTGCTGAGGCCACACTGCTGTTGTTAGGTGCTAGCTGGAGCAGAGCTAGCGTGTCTATGTGGACTGATGCTGGGAAGCACCCTCACAGCTGCTGTGTAGACATACCCTCAGGCTAGTCCTCTTTGGGGGGGTCAAAGCTGAAATATCCAAAGCTGCCTAAGGGATTTGGATGCTTAATTCCCATTCAGTCACCTAGGTGCCTTTGGAAATCTCTCCCTAAATATCTATATTGGAAGTCTTCCTTGAAAGCAAATGTTTCCCAAACCCCTGAGTCCGCCTCCCTCCTCCCCCTGGCAGATTCCAAGGTCAGTCACGATTACAACAGCAACAAATACTATAAAAATCCCACCACTCCACACATTTCTCACTGGCATTGCCGTGAATGTTGATAAGGGAATTTCTTCCATAAATCCATCTCAGATGCAGCAAGAGGTTTTATTTAGTAATTACCGAGTCAGTACTGCACAGTAATTACAGACGAGGTAAAGATTCAATTTATATCTCATGCCACACACTGTAGTTGAGTTGCTTTGTTTTGGTTTTTTTGCAAGGACACAACAGCCTGAGTGTGAGCCAATGATACTTTGACATATAGGGGAGAGGCCTTATGTTTGTGTGCTCATTCTGTCTTGGTTTTGATCCATTCCCAGGGTGAGGCAAGAATTGGACAGCTCTTTGATGGAGAGAACATCCCAATCCTTTTAGCGCTGGGGTTAGGTGCGTGGTTAACAGACAGTGTACAGGGCCAAACACAAGGTCTATGCCTCACGTTAAGTGCCTGTTTCATGGGATTAAGTGACACTCAAGCAATACATATGCCTTTTCCTGGGTGCTTTCCATCCACTGGCGAACATCTACTCACGTGAGTTGCCCCATTGAAGGCAATGGCATGAGTAAATGCTCACCCGCATGCGTAAGGGCTCCACAGTATGGCCTGGGGGAATCGAAGTCTAAAGAGCATAGGATGCATTTGACTTATTACAAGAGGTGAGCAAGGGGAAGCGGATAATCTGAAGCCCAGGTTGCAATTGTTTTGCTTTGGGAGCTCAGGGAACAGTGGCTGTGATAAAAAGCACCATCTAGCGATGAATCTTACCATTTTCATTTATTAAAATAGCATTTTTATTACAAAGAGATGTTAAAAGTGAAAATAGACAAAATACATTTTACGTCCCCCATCGATTTTTCCAAGATATTTACAACGGCAAAGATATTGATCTTTCCAAAGTGCCGGATATGCTCACTCATTACATACGATGCTGGCAGTTAGAAGGCATTTGTGGCAAATAAAACAACAAACTTACCATATAAACTGATCTGAAAGGATTGGGAATTTAGTGGCAAAGACATTTCAGATACTTTGTTAGAGCTATTACCATGCTTCTTGACCAGGTTGCTATATTTCCATGTGTCTGCTGTGATGAGCGACACGGCAATGTGAAGCAGATAATGTGTTAGTGAATAAAGTTTAGAGATGGTCCACAGTCCATGACTACCTGCCTCTGGATGCTGCAATATTCTCAGTATTTCATTTGAATTACAATAGCACTCAGATGCTCCAACTGAGATTGGGGCCTTATCGGGCATGAGCTGTACAAATACAAATTTACAGAGAGGATGCACCACTTAAGTCCCAACTAGATAAATTCATGGAGGGTTGGTCCATCAATAGCTATTAGCCAGGATGGGCAGGGATGGTGTCCCTAGCCTCTGTTTGCCAGAAGCTGGGAATGGGCGACAGGGGATGATGGATCACTTGATGATTCCCTGTTCTGTTCATTCCCTCTGGGGCATCTGGCATTGGCCACAGTTAGAAGACAGGACACTGGGCTAGATGGACCTTTGGTCTGACCCTGTATGGCCGTTCTTATGTTCTTAAGCTGTTTGTCCTGTGCAGAGGAGTTCACACAAGCACTGGGCATCATCTATTATTATTTACGTGTTTGAGTCTCATTTGCCATTCTGGTAGCATAAAAGGACCTTAATGGGATTGTAAATGTCAATGAGAATAAGGTCTATCAATATCTATAGGGTGGTAGACCCTAAAGGCCAACCAACATGGGCTCCAGTGTGCTAGGTGCTGTACAAATATACTCTAAATAATAGTCCCTTTCCCTAAGGAGCTTACAATCTAAAAGACAAGACATAGCAGGTGGATGAGATGGGCAAGCAGGTCAGAGATGGGGTAATGAAAATAAATGGACGTGTACAGTTTACCCAATCAGGAGTTGTAATCACAGCTTGCAGGAATTGCAACCTACGCAGCCAGTACTGGGTGGCAGTTAAGTCCCATAGGGCTTCAGTGGGTGCAAGTGATGCAAAGGTCTTGTTCTAAGCTCTTCTGCACAGGGGTGAATTGCACCCAGGAAGAGAAGGAGGTACCAGGACAGAATACAATCCAATCTGGGACCTGTTTACTGGCTTGTCTTCATTCCAAAGTTAACTCAAGTTTTAGCTCAAGGGTTTCCCCTAATTTGAGTCCTGTCCATACACACAAACCCTTGCCTCAAGTGGGATGGTGCTTTTCACTCATTGGCTGGTTGGTCAGGGGCTACAGCTCAAGTGAGCACAACTTGTCAGTTGCTAACTCTGCCACTCTATAGGGTGAATGCTGGCTAGTGCCACTTGAGTGCTGCTAGTCCTCCAGTGCTTTCCCACAATTCCCCCGTGCTCAGAAAGGACAGAAAAGTTCTCTCACCACTCACTGGGAAAGAATTCATAGCAGGGCTCAGCTGGCTGTAGTGCTAAGACCCACGGGATGCGCCCCCAGAAGTCCTAGCATGACACAGGGGTGAGTGCCATGGCTGTGTGGACACAGCAGCCCGAGGGCTATGGCGCAGCATAACTGCTCTCCCTCGAGCTAGGCTAACTCGAGCGGAGTGACTGGAGCATAGAGAACTCACGTTAAAGCTGCAGTGAGGACGTGCCCTAAGAATGACCAGCAGGAACTTTTTCTCCCTCTTCGCACTGCTTCTAATATGTATTACTGGGGCACTGGAGCAGTTTTTATAGTGGGGTACCGATGCCCTGTATGGGATGGAAACTGGCCATTCCATACTATTATCACTTCAAGCCAAGGGGTGCAGCTGCTCCCCCAGCATCCAAGTTCCAGTGCCCTGGCGTATTCTACAGCCCGGCAGAGCCACAGCTGATTCTTCACTCACTGCCCACTCTGGCAGCAGAGAACAATGGGCGTGTCGAAAGCTCAGGGTATCACTTAGCCAGACAAGGGGAGGCACAAGGTATGGAAAGGCGTTAGCTTGTCATGCGGCTTTGAGACAGGAAAGATTAGCAGGCATTGTCTCACCTGTCCATGGCCTCCCCAAGCCTCACGCTCCCAGACAGGTTGGAGGTGTGAGAAAGATTCTTTAACCCTCAGTCCCACCCAGGGAGGAATGTTGTTAGAGTACGTGAGATGATGTTTTACCTGGGATTTAACATGCTGGGGTTCGTTATGGCTGGAGGTGAGTGTGGTTGCTTAAATGAGGTTGCAGAGGGAGCTGCTGGAACTGAGAGCTTGTCATGCACCCAGGCTGGTAAATTTTCTGTGTGACAAAAGGCTCCTTTCTCCCTTCCTCCACCCAGGTCCATCCCCACAGGCTGTGTTGGAGTCCAGAGATGCCTTTGGCTGCTCTGAGATTAAGCACCTTGCATTGTTTTTGGCCTCAGACTGGATCCCAATGGAAAGCCCAAGGGAAGACACACACTGACGTTAGTGGGCATTGGATCCAGCCCTGGGTTCTCAACAGACTCTCCCATTATCCTGCTCAGTGGTGTCTGAAGACGGAGGAAGTTGAGGTGCCTGTCCCAAGGAACTTGAGGATACTGGCTCAGAGGTCTCTTGACATGGGCTGTTTCTTATGAGTCAGAAGGACTGTTTGTATTAACAACAGGCCAAATCCTGAGGTACGCCCACGTCTTGAATACTGCGAGCAGTTCTGATCGCCCCATCTCAAACATATATTTGGAAAATATACAGAAAAGGACAACAACAATGATTAGTGGTGTGGACCAGCGTCCCTATGAAGAGAGATGAAAAAGACTGGAATTTTTCAGCTTGGAAAAGAGACGACTGACAGGGGATATGATAGAGGTCTATGAAATCGTGACTGGTGTGGAGACAGTGAATAAGGAAGTGTTATTTACCCCTTCACATAAGACAAGAACTAGGGGTCCCTCAATGAAATTAATAGCTGGAGGTTTAAAAAAAATACAAAAGGAACAAAACAAACTTCTTCATGCAACGTACAGTCAATCTGGGGAACTTGTTGCCAGGGGACGTTGTGAAGGCCAAAATTATAAATTCAAAAAAGAACGGGATAAGTTCATGGAGGATAGGCCCATCAATGGTTGTTATCCAGGATTGTCAGGGATGGAACCCCATGTTCTGGGTGTCCCTAGCCTCTGACTGCCAGAAGCCTGGGAGTGGACAATAGGGGATGGATCACTTAACGATCACTTGTTTTGTTCATCCCGCTGAAGCACCTGGCATTGGCTATTGTTGGATGACAGGATACTGGGCTAGATGGACCGTTGGTCCAACCCAGTATGGCCGTTCTCATGAGGATCTTATTAACTTCTTGTTCTGGGAAATTTCCACTCCAGCTATTTTGCAGTCAGTCGGGGCCTGACATAATGTTACTGTTAGGGTGTGGAAGCTTGTCCATTGCTTGAATATCCTCTCTCTCTCTCTCTCTCCCCACTCCCATTTTTAACCCTTTCTCAGCTGTCTTTCTTCCGGAAAAGTCCATGTCTTCCCTCTATCCAGAAAGTGCCATGGGCACTGCTCAGAGATCAGCCTGGCCCCACCTACTTAGTCTGTAGGCAGGCCAGCAGGTACACAATGGGCCAAAAGCAGCTATGATATAGACGGTTTAAGCTACATATCAGGCTCCATTGAGTCCAAAACAGGTGTGAGCATCAACCTGGTGTAACCCACCCCCACTAGGCACTGGGCAGTTGTGTATTTTCAAAGGGGAATCTGCTATTTAGCTGGGGCACCAGAAACAGGTTTTGTACAAAACAGAAAGAGGGGGATTACAATGCCATATGGGCCCTATTCTGGGGTCCTGTCACTCACTGCTCCCGCTGAAGTCAGTGGGAAATTTGCTCGAGCTGAGGACTGGATAAGAACCTCAGAGTCTGACTGAGGGAATTTACAACTAGCATCCTGCATTTCTAACCAGCACGATCTGACAGGGCCCTGAATCTAGTTCCCCATGCTGGTGGTGAAATATGCAGTGTCTAAGTCAGTCTTCCATAGCTTCTAAAACAAGATTAGATTTGCAAACACTTGACCCCAATTTTGCATGTGCAGAGCAGAACTTTCCCTTTAAACTCCAGTTCCAGGAAAGAGCTGGAGACAGTGTGGTTTGGAAACCGCATGGTTTAAAGTTTCTGGAGATCCTTTTTGCTGGCATGTCACCTCTGATTACATCAGTCAAGTCACATTACCCTGCTGATGGGGTCTAATAAGAAGTGGCAGATGTGACTGGGACCGGGCGGGCTCAAAGAAGGATACCGCAGTCTCAGAGGAGTGTGGAGTTTTTTTTTTTTTTAAAGCTTTCTTCTGTAGGATGAGTTTTAAAGGTAAAGTGTCAGGCATCAACAGTACATGGACATACTGCAGTAACTGCAGAGACATGCAAACCGCCACCCTTCATTCGTTCAGAAGCAATGACCATGGACTTTGCAGGCAGGCTTAGAGTGAGTCAACCTGTGGGAATAACCACATCTTTGGCTTGTTCTATCCTCTAGCTTAAAGCTTTGCCCAAGCACAGCCGGCCATGTGCTGTATTATTTAACAACCCCGTTTCCATGGCTCTGCTTTACGTGGTGTAAAAGTCCATTAACAGAATGAAGAACCAATAGGGGTGTTACATAGTTAAAGAGATTTTCTTTACCCCTGAAAGGACAAGGAGTAAGAAAGATAATCTTGCCCTTTTAGGGAAACCCATAGTTAGCAGCTGGTTTGTTGCAAGCCTTGGCGATATAAAACTCAAGTGGTTCTGGCTGGACAGTTCGTCACATGACCTATTTCATATCTCCCATTGAACTGATTTGTTTTGCACTGGTGCATATGAGGAATAACTCCACTGGTGTCAGTGAGAGGAGAATCAGGGCCATTGATGGAAAACTGATCAGAAGAATCATGAAGTGGGGCCAAGAATGGAAACGCACTTCTAGCCCAGCCAGTTGAGTGAGGTTCAGGCAAAATGGTCAGCTGGTGGAAACCATCACAGGTCTCTCGACTCCAATGAAGCTACATCTGTTTGCAGTGGCTAAGCTCCACAATAGATCTGGTCCCAATGGTCCCCAGAGCTGTAAGGACCTAACTCTGCTGGAGGGACTGTGGCTGAGTGTGTGTGTGGGGGTGTTTCAGTCACAGCTGCCTGATGGAAATGGGCTGGCCACAGTGATTGAATGTGAATGTTGCAGGGCAGAAGGGAGTGCGCATGATATTAATAATCATACTTTAATTCTCATACAGCACTTTTCAACTTCAAAGTGCTCCAAGCCCCTGCAAGCCCACCTGTCTGGTACAGGAGGTACATTGTTGTTATTGTTTGGGAAACCAAGGCCCAGTGCTACAGATGATGTCAATGTCAGATCAGGGTTTAGAACCTAAGCAGAGTTCCTGGGTCCCAAACCTGTGTGCAGACCACTGAGATTGTCATCAGTTCCATCATGTATTCTGTTTGAAATGGAGGAACATGGGGATTGTCAGGCTGTCTAGTATCCTGGCTCCATCAGTGGCCAGTACCAGCTGTTTCAGAGAAAGGCACAGGGAACCCTGAAGTAGCAACTGTGGGATAACTCACCCCTTGGGGAAATTTTTGCCTCACTACCATTAGTTAGAGGTGGGTGCATGTCCTGCAGCAGGGGGAGGAGTTTATAGCCCTTCTAAAACATTCAGAGTTATAAAAGTAAGCACTAAAAAACCCGGATACCCCTGGATAAACATCTGGACCTTTGGCAAATCCTGCTGAGCTCTTGGATGCAGTGGTACCTCGTGGTGCGATGTGTAAAAAAGTATTTCCTTTCATCAGATTTAAATTTTACAGGCCTGACTTTAAACTCTTTCCATTGTAGTGAAACAGCTAAGAGAGCCACTTATGTAATAACAGGAAGCACTCTTTGCCTGTTACAAAATGAACTGCACTCAGATAAATAATGTTCAGAATCTGAGCAGATGCAGAACCAAACTCCATGCAAGAGCAGACGCAATGATGGGTGAGCCACAAAAAAATGTTGAGGCTCACTTTGGAAAAGTACCCAAATTCTCATCCAAACAAATCTATGTTTTCTATGGGTTGGAAGCACTGCCAGATGATCTAATGCAAATGTGCTTTTCGATATCACCTGCCTTTCTTGCCACTTTATGGGATTTGGGTTCAAATTCAGGAAACTCAGAGACAACCGGGCCACAGTTTTCCAAAGCGACTAATGATTTTGGGCCCCCAGCTTGAGACTCCTTAAAGGGACCTGAATTGTAGGAAGTGCTGAGCACCTGTCCTCTGAGAATCAGGCCTCTCTACAGTGTCTGAAGTCAGCCCCCAAAATCACTGGTCACTTGTGGAAATCTTGGCCTTGGGAATTCAAATAAAGAAACAGCAGCAAGCAATAAATCAATCCATCAAATAGCTGGCTGAAGTGGTTTTCAAGGCATAAAAGGTTTGGTGTATGGGCTGATCACGGGGTTAGCTGTGCCTCAGAACTGTCACATGGAGGCTTCCTAAAGGTGTTTGTAATTCATTCCTCTGCCCCCGCCCCTGCAAGTGACCTTGCCGGACTCTCCTGAAGAAAGAACCCACCCAACAAAGCCTTCAAAGGGGAGCAGTGTTTAGAAAGGGAAGCAACCGGTTCAGGGAGGAAAGTAACATCTCCGAGTGATGCCCCCTCTCTCCTGGGCGCCTGACAAGAGTGTGATTAGCAACTTGCAGGCGAGTTGGGGAGCCCCTCCCCACTCCTCTTCACACACGTCTAGAAAACAGTGGAGGCAGGGAAAGGAGAGAGGATGGTGCATGTGTCAGCCGAAGAAAGGGGGTGCGACGGCAAACACTGTGATCACTCACCAGAGCAGCCTGTCAGCTTCCCTTATTGAGTTGTACTTGAAGGGCTGAATAGGAAACAGACTGGGATGCTTTTGAAGTGGTGTTTCTTTGTTGTGATGCCGTTGCTGCGAAAGCTGACGGAAATCTGGCAGAGTAATAATTGCTGCTGGTGCTGTGTTTTCTACACACACACAAAAGGGGCACTGGCGGGGGCAGGTTAGAAACAGGGGCAGGCCAAAATGGTCTAGAAAAGAATTAGAATCAGTGTAAAGTTTTCATCCTGAATTTCAAGTAGCTGAAGTTTGGGAACATTCCATTAATTGTCCCTAAAGTGATGTGTCCTTTTCGTAGGTTTGTCATTGCATCTACACTTCTCTCCCTCCCTCTAGCTGTCTGCCAGACTAGTGCATGCAATGTTCTGTTCTGGTTCTTATATTGCACCCACCACTGTGGTGCCTGAGCACTGATCCGGATGGGAAGTGGCACTGCCTGTTCCCACGAGGAAGGTTGCTTTGGCAAGATTGCCCACGCAAGTTGGCATACCCACGCTGTTGTGTTGGTCAATAAAAGCCTTCAACTAGCATTTTATTTTCTGGGTGCTTATGCAGGGTATCCTTTCTGGGGCTCACCAATCAGAAGTTATCCAGGGCAGAGGGGAAGGGGTGGAAACCAAAATGGCTAGACCTGTCTGAACATGGGGAAAGCCTAGTTCCCATTTCACACATGACAACACAGCTCACTCCTGGCTATCTGGCAGAAGGTTCCTTGTATTAGCTCGCAGGCATGGAGGAAGAAATTAGGGCCCCATCTACATTAGGGAAATGGCCAGTCACTGACAACAGTTTTCAGCAAAAGCCTCCCCTCAAATGGTGCTGAAAACTATTTTTCTGTTACTGTAGATGGAACCAAATCATTTGCATTGCTGTGGAGCCCCGGGCCAATTCCATTCTCTGCAGTGGCATTGAAATTGCTTTGACCCATATACTCTAGCATCTAAACCAGCTTTATCACCAGTCAAAGGGCCCTCTAGAGGGGGCCTGTTTCTTACAGCCATTGTTGGCAATGAGTCATTTTTCTTAGTGTCTTTGAGGCCTGTGAGGGGCATCCTACAGGGACACTGAAGTCTCTTCCTTCTGCCTCAGTACAAAACCCAAGACCAGGAGTTAATGAGAAATTAGTTTGTTTACCCCAGTGTATATGAAAACCTGCCAGCTGCTTTGCAGGTCCATCTTAAGGACAATGAGATCATAACCCCTCCAGGCAGGAACTCCAGGGCTTGGTGCCCCAAGAACATTCCTCTTTCCAGCTCAAGGACTTTTGAGGCCTTCCACAGACATCAGAAATGGGTAAGGAGCAGTGCTTTTGTGAGGCTGGGCCTTTGAACTGTCAGTGTGTAACAACCTGGTCTCTTGCACCTTGTGGCATGCCACAGCTGACTCTGGAAACTGGCTCTTATGGTGGTGTCTTCTTCCTGATTCCAAAATTCTCCAAGGCCCATCCCCCCATCTGTTTTCTGACGCACACAATGAGTTGCGTCTTGTGGGTTGCTCGCAAAGCCAGAGAAGCAAAGGCTGCCCTTCTGGCCTAGAAGTTGTACCCAATTAATCCATCCAACAGCAGCCTTTATTTTCAATCAGTATCAAGCTACATGACCTTCAAGGTCTGTGGTTATTGACATTTTGCGCCAACTGAGTCAATATTAACTTCTTAGGCCAATGGATAATAAACAGAAAATAATAAGCAATGTACAGTTAATATTGATTTATGATTATTTGGGTCCTTTGCATGACTTTCTCACGCAGGCAGGGATTACACACTTGTTAATGCCAGGAGAAGCAAACGGGGGAAGAAGATTTGTTCCAAGGTTACAAATACCTTGCAAAGAAGATGGGTGATGAGCCACAGTTCTACCAGCCAGTGCTACATGATGATAACACTGAGTGCTCCAACAGCAACTGCTGGGTCTCAAAACACACTACATATATTAATTAATTAAGCTGCACAACTAGGGTGGTATTTAGAACAGGGCCGCCCAGAGGATTCCGGGGCCGGGTCTTCGGCGCGGGGGGTTCTTCCGCGCGCGGCCGCCCGCAGTGCCGCCCCGACGGCGGGGGGGGCCCCCGCCGCCCGCCCGCCCGCGGGGCCGACCGCCGGCCGCGGCGCCGGTCTCGGCGGCAGTAGGGGTGGGGGGGCCCGCCGCCCGCCACGCTGGGGCGGGGGGGGCGCAGAGTCCCCTGAACGCCGCCCCGCCGGCGGCGGCGGGCGGGGCGCGGCGCGGGCGCCCCCCCCCCCCCCCCCCCCTCTCTTCGGCGCAGGGCGCGGCCCCCGGGCTCCCCGCGCTCGGAGCTCGCTGCGGCGGGCAGGCTGTGAGGGGGCGAGGGCGCGGCTCCTCCCGCCCCGCCCCCCGCCTCCCGTGGAGCCCTCTCCCCGCCCGGGCCCCTCCCCGCCCCAGCCCTCGGCTCGGGGCGCGGGCGGCTCAGGGCTCAGCGGCTCAGGGAGAGGGGGGGGCGGGCGGCTCGAGCAGGAGGAGGGGCCAGGAGAGGGCGGAGGCAGCCCCTCCCCTTGCCCCCCTGCCCCTGATTTAGAACAGGCTGAAAAAAGAATAAACAACAATCCCTTTTTTTACAATTTTTGTTTTGTTTTTCTTATTGACACTTTCGACCAACTTTATAGCAGATAACCCCGACCCCATCCCCCGCAAAACAGACCAAGAAAACAAGTCACACAAGCCAGGAGTCCTGACTCTTCTAACTGCTAGTCATGGCAATTTGTGGTTTCCCCTTCATAGGGATTCCATAAACACATTGCTGATTAAAACTAATTTTTAAGAAAGGGACTTGGCCCTTTAAATTAGTTTGATTCAAACCCCAGTGGGGTGGCCCATGATCCTGCAGCTAATGGGCACTGGAGCAGCAGCTGAGGCCCAATGAGAAGGAAATCCTGAACTTCACTTGGCTTTACTCACCAGCCTTTAGCCAAAAGGAACTTTCTCTTTCATGCCTCCATTCTAGTCCGCACACTGCTTGGCTGAGCTGCTGAGCAGCTTCTTGGTAGTGGGGTTTTTTTTTTCCTTCCTCCAGCCCCGATGTGAGGATGTTTACAAAGCTCTGAATCAATTTGAAGCCCAGAGATTTTTCAGCCAGGGAAGCATTGTGCTGATAGGGTCAAAAGGCCTGTCACCAATATGGATCATAGAATCTGATATATTAATTCAAGCTGTCAGAACCAATATGTGTAAAAGCATTCACAGAGGCGCAGGCACCGCTTCCAAAAAAAAGGAGGCTAACGTTTCACAGATTGTGGTGGAACAAACCGGAGAGCGTGCAACCAGCCAGTGCCCTTCCACTTATCTGGCAGAGGAAGAGAGAGATACACCCGGGTTTTTTTTCCAATAACGCTAATTTGATGAATGGGATGTAATCACGCACACACACACGCATGCATAGATATAAATTCAAGGAAACTTTACATTGCTTTGCAAAAACATGAGCATTCCTTTTCCCTGAGTTCCAGAGCTCCCTTGCTGGCACAGAGGCAGATCTGAGAAGCTGCAGGAAGTACATTTGTTATTGGGAACCCTTTGATATTTAGCATGTGAAATGTCTGCATGCTGGAGAAGTTCAGGCATCTGGCAGGAAATTACCATGAATCCTGTTTCTCTTAACAGTCGCACACACATGCCTTTCTCTCTCTCTCCTCTCCTCCCTACTCCTCATTCTCTCTCTGCCGTTCCCCTCTTTACTCCCCCACATCCCCTCCTCCCTCACTTGAGGCCTGAATCAAAGTCATGGGAAAGACTCCTACTGACTTCCGTGGGTGTTGAATCAGGCCCATGGTCAGTAATAGAAAGCTCCCCTTACTTGGTCTCCCTTTAAATGAATCTTTTCTTTCCTTGTTAAACCCTAGAGGGATCAAAGTCCCAAAACAGGGTGTGAGGGGAATTCACATGCAGCCTCTTCATCAGCACAGGGACAGGGAAAAGCTGTGTGCCCAAATGGGTCCATGGTTACCTTGATTGCAGGAGCAAACGAATGATTTTGTGGGTGCAAAAAGTGCGGTGAAAAGTTGGTCTTGGGTAGGTGACTGGCTTGTGCTCACACCACTAAGCATTGCAAGTGACTAGGACTTGGTTTTCCCCCTTTTCTTTTGCCAATACTTTCAAGCCACACGGCCCCACTTTGTATAACTTTTCTAAGAGCGGCCTTTGTCTCCCAGCCTCTTGATTTACTTCTCTGCTTCTCTTTGCCAAACTTCTTGGATCTGATGAAAGCTGAAGATTAATGTACCTGGAAAGCCTTCTTTTTAGCTTTCTGCAGCCAGGTATGGCCTAGCAGGGCTTTGCAGATGTCTGCCATACTGCCTTGCTTATCATTTTACCAATCCCTCCCTGCTGTGCTTTTAAAATTTATTGTTACCGATCCACTTAATCAGCAACGCTTCATATGACTGACTGTGTTGACAGTTAAAAGGAAAACAGCCGCCAAAAAGAGAGAGAGCCCCATACAAGAAGCTTTCTGTCTGGGAGGCCAATGTTGGGATTTTAATTGGAAAGCATGTTATAGTCTTTAGAATGCAGCAGTCTGGGTCCTGAGGTGAGGAAACTGCTACACGATTCAATTAGACTTTGTATATTTCATATTAACTTGGGGAAAAAAAGAAGCAACAATCCACAGCCCTTAACTCAACAGGAGGAGATGGAAAAAGGAATCAAAGTGTCTAGGAAAACCCAAGCCCTGCTGTGAATTTTTTCCCTTGTAGTGTTGTCATCCATCCATTCCATGATTGCTGAATCCAGGCCAGGAGTGAATAGATCCCGTGTGGTGACTGCAGAGCTGATTGGGAAATATTTTTCAGAAAAAAAGTTTGTGAAATCTTTTAGAGCTGTACAAATCCTTCGTTCGTTTGGTTTTTTTAGAATGACCAGACTGTCAGTTGATGTGTGAGTTCACTCACTGGCAGATTTCACTATCTGAGCAAATTCAGCTTTTGTTTTATCTGTCAGTGCTAATGAGATGTTACATGATGCATGCATTTTTGATGGATCAGTGTGTTCGATCCTTAATGCATCTCAGCCTGTGAAACACCTCATCAAATTATTTAAGAATATCTTTTGCGTCCTGTTCAGTAGACAAGTTACATGCGCAGTTGATCAACTGCATTTGCAGATTGCTCTTCAATCCAAATACATGTCAAGCTTCCAGTTCTACTCTTTCAGTGGTACCTGTTCTTATGTGAGGCTTTGCCAGTTGGGCTTATTTTGTGGCCACTATATGTAGCAAGCACTTACTATTCTTCCTCTGCTTCTGCGACCAGGAGGAGAATAAAATAAAAGAAACTTGTGGCAGGAACAACCCACATGCTGCCGGAACCAAAAGGAGCCAGTTCCAAGTTTCAAATTCTGTTCTAAACATGGAACCTCTGATTTTTGAGTGGCATCTGACTTTGGTGAAATGAGTTCTCCCCTTTGCATGGGGTGGGTAAAGAAAAGTTAACATAGGCTGCAAAATAAAGATTTGCCCCCGGAGTTCCAGCTCCACATGTGTGAAGGGTCTCAATGTCAAGACCGGGCCCTGTATAATTTACCTTGGCGCACACATGTAAATTATTAGTCCTTATATATCCGGTGTCGATATATAAATCATACCTCTTCATTTGCACAGCTACAGCGTGCTAGGTCTTGGGGAGACTGTATCTCCCCATGGCACATAAATGCTGCTTGAATGGCGAGTGCAAAAGGAATGCAACAGGCTGCTTATGTTTCACCATGACCCTTTCCCTCTGCACCTGCACAAAAGTGCTAATATATAGGGAAGGTGAGCCAGCCAGTTAAGAGATAATGAGAACTACACAGAATATTTATTCACACAGGTGTGGTGGGGGAAGAGGGTTTCAAATATTTTTTGGTTTAATTTTTCTTTTTTAGCATTTTCTTTAAAACAACAGCTGTGAAACTAACTATTTGGGGTAGGAAGAAACTTTTCCTGGAGCAGGTTATTCCATCATTGCTATTGCAGAATTTCTTGTGCCTTCCTCTGAAGCAACTAGTGTTGGCCACTGTTGAAGGAGACTGGGCTAGATGGACCACTGGTCTGATCTAGTATAGCAATTCCTTTGCCTTTCCTTTATTTCCCAACACTGATTTATTTCAGAACCAATGTGTTCTCACCAACGTAAGCAATATCAAATGAGGACACTTTTATTCTGAAATAAGACCATTCACACACGGACTGGCACCGAAATAACAAGAGATGGAAATTTACACTGATGGAGTTATTTCATGGCAAGTCTGTGTGTAGTCCTATACTAAGACTAGACTCTGGAGACACTGGAACAACCATTGCCTCATTTTTTTTAATTTAACAAAAAATTGAAGTATTTAAGCACAAAAAACCAAGCACTTTCATTTCAAAGGATCCCAAAGATGAATTAGCATTTTATCTAATCTAGCTCTGTATTTCTAATGCTCTTAACACTGTGGTATCGAGGTGATTCTTGACTCTTATTTATACACAGCTCCCTTCACCCTACTGTGGCATCATAGAGGGGCCTTGAAGTGGGTGTCAATGTATTTATGCCCCTTTATGTTACCAGAGTAGTATAAAGGGGCATTAGCATAAATGAGAATCAGGCTCAAGGTGCCTAGATTTTGACATTCCGGTGAGATAGCACAAGTCTCATTATTGTATTCATTTTAAAGAAGGGCAACCAGTGGTAGAGAGAGATGAAGTGACTTGCCCAATGTCAAACACAGGGATAGTGGCGGAGTCTAGAACAGAACCCCCAGGAATCCTGACTCCCATTTCCTTGATCTAATCTCTAGATAGCACCACCTCAGGGTGTTCTCACGGTATTTATTACTTGGCCAGAGCCAGTAAGCACTTGAGATTTCAAGAGAGAGCTTGTTTTCTTGAGCTTTTCAAGCCTGGTTTCTAGACAGGAGGCTCAGCATAGCTTGGCTGGAGTTCTGAGGAGAGCCATACCCATCAGCAGACTCTAATGCGACCACACCACAAACACTGAAGCATGAGCTTTAAACTGGATTTTCATGTTGATTCCTGTTAAAAGCAGACTTGCTTTTGATTTTTCATTTTAATCAGGCTGCTGTCAATCAGCCTCATTCCATGCCACTTACAGTAAACATGTGCCTTGCCAAAAAAATTATCACTGTATTAAATGGTTTTATTACAGTAAACTGCAGATTGTACAGTGTAAACACAGGTGTTACAACACAGATCACTGTTTAACTATGTCCAGACCAGCAGGGACAATACAGAAGGCAGGCACTTTGAGCAAGGATGGGAACTGCCTCTTATTTCAGTTACTCTATTAAAGGAACATGACCATTAAATCTGCATGAGCCACATTGTTGTTTCTCTGGTTACTGGAAACTCCTTAAAGCAATGCAGTGGGATTTGATAGTGAGATGCAGAGACAGAGGCTTTGTAACACTGCACATGATCCACATAGAATTCACTAACTCTCCAAAGTCCCATCCCAGAATGCCCTGGGTTCAGAATAAAGCCTGGAATAGATTATCTAGTGGGAATCTCTTCTTTGGTTGTTTCAAAGTTCTGGCTGGAACATATTTCGATTACAAGCTCTTTGCGGCAGGGGCAGTCTCTCACTTGGGCACAGACTTTCAAAAGTACTCAGTACCCTTTAGAGACAGCCAAAAAAAGAAATTTCTGCCCTGGGGAAAATTCTGAGATTTCCAGATTTCTTTTCGTTCCAAACTGGACTGAAACCAAATTTCAAAATTTCCTGTGAAATGAATTTTCCAAAAAAAAAAAAAATTGTTTTGGGTTAATTTGTTTCATTCCAATCTTGACCTTTAAAAAATTAATCTTATAATGAATTTTGATATGAAAAGTCATTTTGACATGAAAAATTGAAATGTTCCAGTCAGATAAAGTCAACGCTGTGACCGGACTGAAATGCTCTTTTCAAAATAGAATTTCATCAAAATCAACATGTTCCTGTGGAAAGCTTCGATTTCAGTGAAACAGCATTAATCAAAGGAAAAATGCTCCAAGCGAAATTTTTCAGCCAGCTCCAGTGGTGGGTTTAGCGGTGGCCCATGTGCAATTGCACCTACAGATAGGGTGACCAGACAGCAACTGTGAAAAAATGGGATGGGGGGTAATAGGTGCCTATATAAGAGAAAGTCCCAAAAAATGGGACTGTCCCTTTAAAAACAGGACATCTGGTCACCCTAAAGAAATCAGGCAGGGATCAACCAATGTGCACTGGATACACTTGCACAGGGACCCCATCTCAGGTGTGGCCCCGCTGGCCCTCTGGTCAACCTGTGCTGGGCTCAGGTCTGGCTGGGGTTCAGAGGCAGCAGGAAGTGACCGATGGGCCTAGGAGGTTAATGTGGAGTGACCTCTGTATTTCCCAGGTGAGATGCATACAGGACATCCCCCTGTTGCGCTTTAGTCCCTTATACGCACAGGTCCTGAGCAAACTCAGGCGACATTGCAAAAGCTGAACAGTGGGATATCTCTGAACTGACAAATCGTTTTGATCTGATAGGTCCAAAGGGGCCTCAGGTTGGTTGTGTGTGTGAAATAGAGGGCTCTGGGCATCTCCTGTGGCCTTCATTCTCTTTCTTTGAGAGCTCCTTAAACCAACGGGGGAAATCCTGGCCCTGCTGAAGTCAATTGGGCCAGGATCTCACCTTATTTAAATTTAGACCTAAAGGATTCTGCCTCACTTGGGATTTTAGGGCAATGATAGAAAGCGCATGTGCAAGCGGACCAGCAGGATCTGAGCTCTGCAGCATGTTTTATTCAATAGGAGAGTGCACGGCGAGAGGATTTTTTTCTGAAACACTTGATGCCGAGGTTGGGATAGTCATTTTCCCCTCACGGTCTTGTATCTCGTATGTTGCTTCCCATTCCTTGTGCAATGTGACTGACCTTTTTGGGTGATATTGGTGGGAGCTGGTTAGCTTGTCTGTAGCAATGCTAAGAAAACAGCCGCTGCAGTGCAGCATTTGGGCTTCTCATAAGCAGAACCTAACTGCAACCTGCACCCTGTGCTGGGGCAGGGAGCTTGCTCACTGCAGCCTTTTGGCTTCATCTGTAGCAAATGCAGCTAGAGGACTTTTCCCTTAAGAAAAAGGCTCCTGTATGTTGCGTTACTAGAGGAAGATGGCTTGGTGACCCTAGATGTATGCTTTAAAGCACCAGGTCTTCCTGGAGCCTGAGGTTCAACTCCCAACAATGCTGACTCTCTGAGGACTCCATCCAAGTTAATGGAGACTTCCACTGGATCAAGCCTTTAGACCTGCATCCCTCCATGATACTTATATTGAGAAATGAGGCTGTTTTTATTGTGTGTGAGACCATAAAAACCTTGCCCCTGCCTGTTCTGCATGGACATTAAGGGTATGTGTACACTGCATGGTAAACCCAGGTCTGTGGGACTGGGGCTTGTGGATTCAATAGTTCTAAGCCTGCACTTGGATGTCCACACTGTATTGTGAGACTGGGCTTACAGTTGCTGGACCCGGGTCTCACAGCTGTGCTAATGTGTCCATATTGCCTTACACAGACCTTCTGATTCAGATCTGCATCTTGAGCTGTGTCCACACTAAGAAACAACAGGGCTCGGACCCTAGTCACAGCAAGTCTCAGGCTCTGACTCGCCTTTCCTAGCAGGGTCCTAAGACCAGGGTTCTGTGAGCTTGCTGACCCGAGTCAGGCTCATTTGTATGTGGAAGGTAGGGTGACCTGACAGCAAGTGTGAAAAATCAGGACCAGGGGTGTGGGGTAATAGGTGCCTGTAAAAGACAAAACCCCAAATATTGAGACTATCCCTAGAAAATTGGGACATCTGGTCACCAGAATGGAAGGAGGGCTTGGTCTCAAACCAGAGTCAAAGTGCGGACCTGGTGTGCAGTGTAGACACACCCCAAAGCTCCCACTGATCTTTTCATAAGAGTAGTTTATCCTAAAGTCCTTGGCCAAATTGTCCTTTTCCTCTTACTTGCGCCTGCTAGGTGCGATCTCCCACCCCGCAGGTGGCTGCATTTCAACAGTGCTTTAAAGGTGTAATAGGATGTACAATATTATCATATTCCATAAGCTTTTAAGGTAAGTTTCAGGTAAAGCAGCACGTAAAAGACAAAAAGAAAGTGCTTTTGCTGTAACACAGAGACTTCAGAGAGGCCGGAAGGAATCTCATCCATCTGCTAGAAATCTGAACAGAAATAGACCCACCTTTCAAAATAAATCTTCACTTTTAACTCTGCAGATAAAAATATCTGTGGGAAGGACAGTCCTTAATCTCTGCCTTCTCCCTACTTTGACTAAAATGCTTTTGAGTGGAGGCCTCTTTTTTCTTCCCCTTCCCTTTGCTTTTACAGGTTTCATTCTGGCTTTGATTCCAGCGAGTTTACTGACAGATTACTTCATTTTAACTCTATGGCTTTTCTGTCTTGTGGGAGGCATATTTCTAAGTATCATATTTATCAAAAGGGCTGTGCAAAAACAAGGACCAGAATTACTCGTTTGATGGCTTCCCCAATAACTACAAGCACAATAAATATTGTGAGAAAGAAAACTCAACTGGGGACCTTTTATGTTAAAGTTTCGAACTAGGGTTTAGACATTGTCACTCTGAAATCTCTACCGGTTTGGCTAGTTGTTCTCGCTCCCCCTTCTGATGCAGGAATAGCACATCTGGTCTCACTTGCAAGTCTGGTCTTCGAGTTCCCAGGGGTGACATATTCTTCTTCCCCCCTCCCATAACTTTAAATCAGAGAAGCATTTCAATAAATCAGAGTGAGCACTTATTTATTGGACATAGTTTTGGGGCTCTTAAAGCACGGAAAATAAATTTAATGGAGCGTTTGGAGCATTTCTCCAATCTTTTGAGGGATTACTTGGGGAATTTGTCAACGGAGCCAAGCACAGCAGCTTGATCCAGAGAGATGGGAAAGAAATTATGGGCGATACTCTACAAAGGCCCAGGTGTACCCTAAATCACATCAAAAAAGATTAATGTCAAAGGCTTGCTTGCCAGCAGACTTGATTGGCAGTGCTGCAGTTTATTTAATAAACCATCATTTTAGCCAGAGGGTGACTTTAATCTGAATTACATTTTCTTGTTTTGTCATACACCATGCCAAGCGATTTATTGAATACTCTAGCATACTTCTTAACCTCAAACACTAAGAGAAAAACGGAAAGTCTTGAGAGCCTCTGAAAAACCTTGAGGCAGCAAAACCTGCTTTGTGAACAAAGCAAAGGCTCCATTCCTAAGGCAGAATGTTCTCTGGGCTTCCATGGAAGGAGTGGGAGTGGGAAGTCACTAACGCACGTAGGTTGCTAAATTAAGATCTGGGTTTTGATTGCCCCAGGGTTCTCGGGCTGTGTGCACTTGGGGGACTGACCTGCTAGGAAAAGAGGGTCTTTTGCAAATTTGGTTCAAGATCTGATTTCAAAACATCTCTGACTACCAATAGTTAGGGTGAGTGCAAATCTTTGTGTTTGGTTTGGGACCTAGGCATGGTATAAATGCACAGACAGACAGAGCGACAGACTGAAAAGCCATCTGTAATGCTAGGGTTCCCCGAACAGAAGGGAAAATGTCTCTGTGGATCACGTACATTTGATTTAGCTCTGAGCTGAAGCTCTTGATGGAAATGTTGTGTGTCCCTCACCAGGGGAGGCTGGTGTCAGGGGCGGCTCTAGCCATTTCGCTGCCCCAAGCATGGCGGCACGCCGCGGGGGGCGCTCTGCCGGTCACCGGTCCCACGGCTCCGGTGGATCTCCCGCAGGCACATCTGCGGGAGGTCCACCGGAGCCGCGGGACCAGCGGACCCTCCGCAGGCACGCCTGCGGGAAGTCCACTGGAGCCGCCTGCCGCCCTCCTGGCGACCGGCAGAGTGCCCCCTGCAGCATGCCGCCCCAAGCACATGCTTGGCATGCTGGGGCCTGGAGCCGCCCCTGGCTGGTGTTCACCAGAGGAAATGGAAACACCTCACGCCTGTGCCAGAAAAGGAGAGGATTTGGGCCAGCTCTTGAGTTGAATAGGGGTCTCTGGGGTCCTGAGCAGCTAGCCACTCACTCTATCTGTGTGCCAGCCCCGCTCACCACAAGGGAACAGGGTTTGCTTGAGACCCTTGTGCATCTGGGCAGTAGGAATAGAGAGCAAATGGTGGCATGTCTCAGGCAGGGACCTAACTGATCTCTCCTGCTGCCGGTTGTGGAGAAGAAATGTTCTATTCGATAATGACCCCGACAGGACGGGATTGAGAGTCTTGCTGTTCACAGCTGAGTTTAACCCCTGGGCATGGTATTGCATTGCAATCTTCAGGGGAAGGGTTGCAGCTGGGATCTCCCCATCCTTTAACCATGGGGCCATCAATGACTGGCTCCCCCAGTGCAGCAGAGAACCTGTGAAAGGCACAAGCTCCTGCCACCTCTTGCAGGGTGAGAATATTAATACTATTTTATGTCTCCCGTGCCATGGGGCCATTGGATACTTCAGAAAATGTAACTGAAACCATAGCAATTAAAAGAAAAATCCTAGGCAGCCTGGCCCAATAAACTCCTGCACCATCGAGCTGAAAGAGTGAAAATGGGAACAGAGCTCCCATCATATAGTGATGGTGGCAAAATTTGCAGATGATACAAAATTACTAAAGATAGTGAAGTCCAAGGCAGACTGCGAGGAGCTACAAAAGGATCCCTCAGAACTGTGTGATGGGGCAACAAAATGGCAGATGAAATTTAATATTGATAAATGAAAAGTAATGCACATTGGAAAGCATAATCCCAACTATACAACGATGGGGTATAAATTAGCTGTTACCACTCAAGAAAGATCTTGGAGTCATTGTGGATAGTTCTCTGAAATCATCCACTCAATGTGCAGCGGCAGTCAAAAAAGCAAACAGAATGCTGGGAATAATTAAGAAAGGGATAGATAATAGGACAGAAAATATCATGTTGCCTCTATATAAATCCATGGTATGCCCACATCTTGAATGCTGTGTGCAGATGTGGTCGCCCCATCTCAAAAAAGATATATTGGAATTGGAAAAGGTTCAGAAAAGGGCAACAAAAATGATTAGGGGTATGGAACGGCTTCCATAGGAGGAAAGATTAATAAGACTGGGAATTTTCCAGCTTGGAAAAGAGATGACTAAAGGGAGATATGATTGAGGTCTATAAAATCATGACTGGTGTAAGAAAATAGATAAGGAAGTGTTGTTTACCACTTCTCATAACACAAGAACTAGGGGTCACCAAATGAAAGTAATAGGGAGTGGGTTTAAAACAAACAAAAGGAAGTATTTCTTCACACAATGCACAGTCAACCTGTGGAACTCCTTGCCAGACAATGTTGTGAAGGCCAAGACCATAACAGGATTCAAAAGGGAGCTAGATAGATTCATGGAGGATAGTCCATCAATGGCTATTAGCCAGGATGGGCAGGATCGGTGTTCCTAGCCTCTGTTTGCCAGAAGCTGGGAATGAGCGACAGGGACTGGATCACTTGATGATGACCTGTTCTGTTCATTCCCTCTGGGACACCTGGCATTGGCCACTGTCAGAAGACAGGATACTGGGCTAGATGGACCTTTGGTCTGACCCAGTAGGGCCATTCTTATGTTCTTATACAATGAACAAAGGAAGCCCCCCGTCCCCCACAAGCAGGATACACGGGAGCCAGCCGGGGTACCTGTCAGTTTTAATTCTGGTGGAAGCCCATTGATTTCAGTGGCGTTAGAGCTGCACTTTCACCAGGGCTAGGGCTGGCTCTGATAATACTGAGAATCCTGCACAAGAACACTCTGTAAACTTATGGGACAAGGGTTGCCAGCCCTCCAAGATTGTCTTGGGAGTTTCCAGGAATCAAATATTAATCTTTAATTAAAGATTATGTCATGTGATGAAACCTCCCCTGTGAGCTCACACGTGGTGATTAATATGCAGTAAAGTCCTCAGGTGGATGCGGCAGTTGTACTTTTCATACATGTTACCAGGGGCAGGCTCCTCTCCCGTGTTTATCTCGACCCGCTAACAAGTGAACAATACAAACTGCCTTGTCCACAGGAAGATCTTACTATGTGTTAGTAATAAATAGTAATATTTGTACTGCAGTAGCACCTAGGAGCCCTTGTCACAGACCAGGCCCCCTGCACAAACACAGAGTGAAAGGACAGTCTTTGCCCTAAAGAGCTTACAATCTAAACTAGCAAATATCTGGTACAAAAACTCACCCTTTTCCCCTAGGTCTTTGTTAATCATGTTCACTAATTTGAGTTTATTTACAATCAATTAACTCATGATTAAAAAAACCCACCTGTCTAGTTTAAACATACCCAGAGAGACATCCACACCAACCACCCCGGACCATAAGGCTATGCACACCTATCATCCAGCCATACCTACTGTATTCACATATCAACCACACCCAGCCACACACCTATGTACCAAAAGATTGTTTCACCATTAGCCAAAGGCCTGATGACCCACAGGCCTGCTTTTTACTAACGTGTTTGTGCAAACGGACAAAGAACTCCTGGCTAATAATAATTTCCATTCCAAGATTATGATTGAGTTTTTCCCCTGTTCTTCTTGATATTTCTGCCAAAGCAAGAAAAATTCTCAGTGAAGTCTAGCAGGAAATCCAATAAAAATTCTTCAAAAGATGGGCCTGACATTGAAAAATAGCAAAATTATAAAAGTAGGCTCAGAAAAGAAAGGAAAGAGTTATTATATCTGGCACCAAGTAAGGGCCCAAAGCTCCTTCTCCAAATGAGCCATCACAGATTGAAAGTGTTTAGCTTCCCGTTGATTAAATATGGTGAGGGACCTGAGGCGTGCCAAGCCTGGGGGATCGAAAGTTTGTTTTCAGTCAGAATGTGTTTTCAGTCAATGGAAAAAATGGTCAGCCTGTGCCGGGCTATGTAACTGAGAAGCCCCAGGTTTGGAGTGAGTAATGACTGTGATTCAGAAAAGCAGGAGGGTTGTTAATCATTCGACCCCAGCCCCTGTAATTCAACTCAGCAACTCCTATGACTTTGGAAGCTTTTTCCCCTCCCCCCTCAAACCTTCCTTTCTTTCTTCCTTTCTTTCTTTCTATTTCTCCCCCCAAGAGAAGAAATGGATGGCAGCTTCTGCTCTTCTTCCTCTTTTCAAAGGAAATGATAACCTCCCCCACAAGGGGAAGCAGTGGGACCTAGTAGACAGAGCACTGGATTAGGCATTGGGAGACCTGGGTTCTATACTTGGCTCAGCTGGTGGGGGACCTTAAGCAAATCACTTCTCCGCTCTGTGCCTCAGTTTCCCCATACGTAATATGGGGATAATGATACCAACCTCCTTTGTAAAGCACTTTGAGCTCTACTGATGAAAAGTGCTATCTAAGAGTTTGGTATTCTTAATGAAATGCAATTAGTCATGATAGCCTTATTTTTTGTACTACAGTAATACCTGGAAGCAACAAAGGAGATCAGTGCTTCATTGGGCTAGGTGCTGTACATAGACATAGTGAGAGACCTTCCCTGCCCCACAAAACTTACAGTAAAAATATACAAGGGAGACAAAGGGCAGGAGAAAGGAAGTATCGCTTTCCCCTTTTTTACAGGTGGGGAACTGAGGTACAGAAATATGAAGTGACTTGACCAAGGACACCCAGGAAGTCTGTGGCAGAGTCCAGGGATTAAACTTATTTTCTTAGACCCAGTCTAGCGCCTGAGCCACAAGACCATCCTTCCTTTCTTTTATGTACACAGAACTTCCCATCTCAAAGTACTTTACAAACTACATGCATGTACACCACTGAAATGCAGCCAGTTCTGCAGGGAAGACCATCAACCTGTCTGTGCAATGTACTGGCACAACATGTGTCACATCCCCCTCAAGTGACTGGTGCATATAAAGGATAGCAACTGATTACTGCTGCCAGCTAATGGAGTTACCCCTTTTGCTTAAGTAGTACTGGTTGGTGCTGCAGCCTTGAAGGCCCCGGGGTTTAAACGCTAGGTGTGTGAATCAGTACTCCTGCTCACCACATGCTATGCAGCACTAGGGTTTGAGGAAGAGGGAACTGAGGCCAAAAGACACTGCGACAAACCGCTGCTCCTACAGAAAGTGTGGTGGAAAACGGATTGTCCACACGATGCATGTAAAAAACAAGATCTTTAAAAAATATGCCTGATGCTGGGCTTCTCTTTGGGAGGAGGGCAACAAGCTGTTACTGGGTCATAGGGTAGATTCAGCACCAAGACAATGCTCATTACAACATGTTGCCTCCATATTTTGTGGCCCCATGTTCCTGTGGGTGTGAGTTAAGCCATGAGCTTCTGCTGTGGAATATTCCCCTCCCTGAGAAAATATGGGGATGTAAAGTTTCTCAGCCTCAGTGAGAGCAACGTGGAGCCCTGGGGACCATAGGTGGGTTCATGTATGGAGTGGTGCATGGAAAATGAGCTTTTCACTAGTCCCAGTCCTTCCCCAGGTTTCCCATGTAACCAGGCTTGCAAGCAGTAAGGGAACATCAATACAGTCGGTGACTGGGCCTGCTTAGAAAGACAGAAGTTCTTGCACTGAGGTGGGCTCCTGAATGACTGCAGGGCTTGTTAAATAGCCAGTGCCCTCTGTAGTGAGGCGGCCTGGCTCCCAGCCGCACCTGAGAGGGCCGAGCCAGAACAGCCGCCGAAGTGGGCGGAGTCACCGCCGCCTGTCCCCGCCCCCCAGAAGTCAAGGGGCGGGACAGGAAGTATAAAGGCCCAGCCCCAACGCTCAGTTGACCGCCGGCCGCGGGAGAAGACAGATGCTGGTGCCCGAGCTCCTGCTGGACCGAGCCTGCCCCGCTCCCACTACCCTGAGGAGGACTGGCCGAGCCTTCCCCGAGCCCGGTACCCTGAGGAGGACTGGCTGAGCCTGCCCCGCTCCCGCTACCCAGAGGAGAAGTCGAGCCCCCCCGTGCACCCGTATCCTGAGGAACCGATGCTGGTCGACCCCCCTGCCGAAGCCACGATGACACAGGTACCAGTGGAGGGGGAGATTGGAAGTGGCCCCGGGATAGCCGACCCCAGTCTGGCGGCAGCAGACCCTGAGCCTATGTCAGTGTGTTGCGGCCAAGATCCCCACTGACTGCAGCGGATCCATGCCGCTGCTAGGGCCCCGGGCTGGGACACAGTGGAGTGGGTGGGCCTGCGTCCCCCCTGTCACCCCCCGCACGGGTGGCAGTCTCCCCCTCACCCCAACGCTCAGGCGTAGAAGCCTGGACTTACCTGTCGCTGCTCCGCCCTGCCTGAGGGTCTGAGCCCTGTGCCTGTGTTGCTGCCCTGCCCTGAGCTAGGGCTTGGGCTTTACAAACTGGAACTGCTGCTCAGCCCTGCCTGAAGGTCTGAGCCCTGTGCCTGTGTTACGGCCCCGCCCGGAGCTAGGGCGTGGGCTTTACAGACTTGAACTGTTTGCTTGCCCAGCCCCTGCCTGAGGGCCTGAGCCCAGAACTACTGTTTGTTGCCCGCCCGGACCTAGGGCGTGGACTTTAATATTGAACTGCTTACTCAGCCTCCTGTAGTGAGGCGGCCTGGTTCCCAGGTGCCCCGAAGGCAAAGAGCGACCCCTCACCCGACAAGGGGACCCGTACACGGACCCTTACACGTGGCACCTGACCAGGGACCCTTGCCCAGATATGTGGGCGCGGGCCCTCGACCCTTCTGAGAGGGGACCTGTGGGGGAGCGACCCCCCCACCCGAGACATGGATCTGTCTCAGCTCTTCGCCTTCCTGACCGAAAGCCAGGAGCGACAGCAGGCGGCCCAGCTCTGGCAACAGCAAGAGCAGCAGGCCGCCCAGCAACAGCAGCAGCAACAGCTGGTTGAACAGCTGGGAGCCCAGCAGCACCAGTTGATGCAAGACCTGGCCACGCAACATCAGGACTTCCAGAGGGAATGCCTCCACCAGCTTGCCGCGGCACTGACCCGGTCCACGGAGCCCCAGCCGGGGGGCTCCGAGGGGACACCGCGGCCGAACCCACCCATCCGGTTGACCAAGATGAGCCCCAGTGACGACCCAGAGGCCTTCCTGGTAACGTTCGAGCGGGTCGCCGTCATCGCGGGGTGGGCTCCGCACCAGTGGGCATCCCTCTTGGCCCCGTACTTGACGGGGACCGCCCAGACGGTCTATCGGGGCCTGTCTACGGAGGCCACTCAAGATTACCGCCAAGTAAAAGGGGCAATTCTGGACACGAGCCCGGAGACCTTCCACCAGCGGTTTAGGGGCTTGACCTACCCCACCGGGGGCCGGCCCCGGATGGTGGCCCAGGAACTAAGGGAGACATGTAAACGGTGGCTGCAACCTGAGACCCGAACGCCGGAGGAACTCACGGAGCAAATAGTGTTGGAACAGTTCCTCCATATACTCCCGCCACGGGGGAGAGCCTGGGTCCTCTGTCATCGGCCCTCGACGCTGCGACGGCCCGTCTCCTTAATGGAGAACTTTTTGGTGGCGGAGGCGGCTGTGGCCCCGACCCCGTGAGTCGCCACCCCCGGGGTGGGTCGCCCCAATCCCGAGAGGAGGGCCCCCCTTGCCCGGACGGACTCCCGAGGGTCCCCCCGGGGGCCCGAGCCCTGAGGCCGACCCACGGAGGCCCCGGTGCGGCCCGCACCCACCTCGCCTCCCGTAAAGCAGGGGACCACCTGGGACTCTCCCAGGGGAGCCGCAGGAAGACGTCCCCATCCAGGCCGAACTGACCTGGGACCCTGCTTCTCCTGCGGGGAGTATGGACTCCTACGTCGGGACTGACTGACGATGGAGTGCCACTTCGGCCAAGTTTACTCCGGGGAAGGCTGCGCCTGGCGTCCCCAGGCCGCCAGAATCATGGTGCCCATGGTCCTGGAAGGGTCCCCAACGGTGGCTCTCATTGATTCTGGCTGCGGTCAGACGCTGGTCCGCCAGAGCTTGGGGCCCCGGGCCGACCCCCACCTGGGAACGATTCCGCTGCAGTGCATCCACGGGGATATTCGGCCGTACCCCAGTGCTCAGGCCCAGCTAACGATAGAAGGAGTCACCTGACTGATGGTAGTGGGCCTCGCCCCGCGCCTGGTGTACCCAGTGATCCTGGGCCGCGACTGGCCCGAATTTTCGGAAGTCCTCCGCTGCCGCACTGGGGAACGCCCGAGGATCACGCCGGTCTGGGGAGGAGAGCCTCCAGAGGCCGTAGAGGGCGAGGAGGAAACGTCCGACCCCCCCGAGCAGCTGAACGAGTCAGGGGACTCCCCCTCAGGGACCCTGGAGGGCCCCCCGCTTCAGACAGACTTCTGCCGCGACCAGCGGGTGGACCCCAGCCTCAAGCGGGCGTATGAACAGGTGGCCGTCGTTGACGGCACCATCATAGACTCTCACCAGGCCACCCAATGGCCCCACTTTGAGTTACGGCAGGAATGCCTGTACCGGGTTGAGAAGGACCCCCGGACAGGGGAGCTTCAGACCCAACTCCTCGTTCCCCAGTGTCATCGACGAGCCGTCATCAAGTTAGCCCATGACGTCCCGGCGGCTGGACACCTCGGCCATGAGAAGACGTTGTCCCGGATTCTGACGCGCTTCTTTTGGTCTGACGTACATCAGGAGGTGCAGACTTACTGCCGGTCCTGCCCCGACTGCCAGTTGGCTGCGCCGGCCCAGACCCCGAAGGCGCCGTTGATTCCCATGCCATTGATCGAAACCCCCTTTGAACAGGTGGCCATGGACTTGGTGGGCCCGCACCCCAAAAGCGCGGCCGGCTTCCAGTATATACTGGTCCTACTGGACTATGCTACCCGGTTCCCCGAGGCCATACCCCTCCGGACTATCACGGCCCGTAGCATCGCCAACGAGCTCGTGAAAATCTTTGCCCACGTCAGTTTGCCCCGAGAAATCCTTACGGATCAGGGTACCAACTTCACCGCTCGGCTATTATGGCAGGTGTGTGAAGTCCTAGGGATTAAGCAGCTGCGCACGTCCATTTACCATCCGCAGACCGACGGGCTGGTCGAACGCTTTAATCGGACCCTTAAGAGCATGTTACGGAAGTTTCCCCTGGATGACATCCGACGCTGGGACCAGTTACTACCACCACTGCTCCTGGCGATCCGGGAGGTCCCACAGTCTTCCACGAAGTTCTCCCCGTTCGAGCTACTATATGGCCGACGGCCCCGAGGCCTCCTGGACCTGATGCGAGAGACATGGGAACAAGCCCCGTCCCCTGCCCAAGGCCTCTTGAAGTACATATTGCAGCTTCAGGAGCGGGGGCCCTCGCCCATGAGAATTTGAAAGATGCCCAGGCGTCTCAGGCGCAAACCTACAATCGCGGGGCGCAGACTTGCGAATTCCAACCTGGGGACCGGGTCCTACTCCTCCTCCCGTTTAGCGAATCCAAGATTCTGGCCTGGTGGCAAGGGCCGTACGAGGTAATCCGACAGGTCGGGCCTGTCACGTATGAGATCTACCAGCCCGACCGGCGAAAAAAGAAGCAATGCTACCACGTGAACCTTCTGAAACCATGGCGAGAGCGAGAGAGGCTGTTGATTACCCCCTACCCGCCGGACCCTGAGCTGGGCCCCCAGGTGACAGAACCAGTGGACTCCGAAGGCCCCCAGCTTGGACCGACCCTGACGACAGAGCAACTCAAACAGACCCAGACTCTCCTATTGGCATTCCCCCACACCTTCACAACCCATCCGGGGTGCACCACCCTTGTCCAGCATACCATTAAGACAGAGCCGGGTGTGGTGGTCCGAGGTGCGGCCAGGCCTTTGCCCTACCACATGCTGCCGATCGTCGAGGAAGAGGTACGAGCCATGCTGGACTTAGGGGTCATCGAACCAGCCCAGAGTGAATGGCGCAGTCCAATTGTCCTAGTACCCAAACTGGATAGCAGCAGACGGTTCTGCATCGATTTCAGGCGCGTCAACGCCATCTCGAAGTTCGACGCCTACCCGATGCCCTGAGTAGATGAGTTGCTCGGCCGGTTGGGAGAAGCCCGATACATCACTACGCTTGATCTGAGCAAGGGGTATTGGCAGATCCCTCTCGAACCGGCCTCCAGGGAGAAGACCGCTTTCGCCACCCCTACGGGCTTGTATCAATTAACCCGAATGCCCTTCGGCCTCCATGGGGCCCCGGCTACGTTTCAGCGGCTGATGGACCACCTCCTCCGGCCCCATCAGGACTACGCCGCCGCATACCTGGACGATGTGGTCATTTATAGCCGCCAATGGGAGGACCACCTCAACCGGGTGGCCGCAGTCCTGAGGTCCCTGCGGGCTGCCGGGTTGACAGCTAACCCAAAGAAATGTCGAATCGGGTGGTAAGAAACAACCTACCTGGGGTATACCGTCGGAAATGGACTGGTAAAACCCCTCGTAGGGAAAGTTCAGGCTATTGCAACCTGCCCCCCACCAACTATGAAGCGCCAGGTACGCCAGTTCCTGGGGCTGGCTGGCTACTATCGACGTTTTATCCCTCAGTTCACGACCATCACGGCCCCCTTGACAGGATTGCTGGCCAAGGACAGTCCACGACAAATATGGTGGACCCAGGAGTGCGACGCGGCATTCCAGACCCTCATGGCCAGCCTCTGCCGTGATCCCGTCCTCCGCAGCCCTGATTTTGACCGGGTCTTCATCCTCCAGACCGACGCCTCGGAAGAAGGACTCGGTGCGGTCCTCTCCCAAGAGGTCGATGGGGAAGAACACCCGGTCATCTATATCAGCAGGAAGCTATTCCCCAGGGAGAAGAACTACGCAGTGGTGGAGAAAGAGGCCCTCGCTATAAAGTGGGCGTGCGACGCCCTCCGGTATTATCTCCTTGGAGCCCCTTTCACGCTGGTTACGGACCACGCCGCGCTCCAATGGTTGGCCCGAATGAAAGACCACAACATGAGGCTGCAGAGGTGGTACCTAGCGCTACAGCCTTACACCTTTACGGTCCTCCACAGGGCCGGGAAGGACCACGCGAATGTGGACTTTCTTTCCCGGCTGGGAGGCATGGATGGGTCCGGCCCCGCCGCACGGGAGCCGGACTTGCGTGGGGGTGTGTGTAGTGAGGCGGCCTGGCTCCCAGCCGCACCTGAGAGGGCCGAGCCAGAACAGCCGCCGAAGTGGGCGGAGTCACCGCCGCCTGTCCCCACCCCCCAGAAGTCAAGGGGCGGGACAGGAAGTATAAAGGCCCAGCCCCAACGCTCAGTTGACCGCCGGCCGCGGGAGAGGACAGACGCTGGTGCCCGAGCTCCTGCTGGACCGAGCCTGCCCCGCTCCCACTACCCTGAGGAGGACTGGCTGAGCCTTCCCCGAGCCCGGTACCCTGAGGAGGACTGGCCGAGCCTGCCCCGCTCCCGCTACCCAGAGGAGGAGTCGAGCCCCCCCGTGCACCCGTATCCTGAGGAGCCGATGCTGGTCGACCCCCCCTGCCGAAGCCACGCCGATACAGGTACCAGTGGAGGGGGAGATTGGAAGTGGCCCGGGGATAGCCGACCCCAGTTTGGCGGCAGCAGACCCTGAGCCTATGTCAGTGTGTTGCGGCCAAGATCCCCACTGACTGCAGCGGATCCATGCCGCTGCTAGGGCCCCGGGCTGGGACACGGTGGAGTGGGTGGGCCTGCATCCCCCCTGTCACCCCCCGCACGGGTGGCAGGCTCCCCCTCACTCCAACGCTCAGGCGTAGAAGCCTGGACTTACCTGTCGCTGCTCCGCCCTGCCTGAGGGTCTGAGCCCTGTACTTGTGTTGCTGCCCCGCCCTGAGCTAGGGCTTGGGCTTTACAAACTGGAACTCCTGCTCAGCCCTGCCTGAGGGTCTGAGCCCTGTGCCTGTGTTATGGCCCCGCCCGGAGCTAGGGCGTGGGCTTTACAGACTTGAACTGTTTGTTTGCTCAGCCCCTGCCTGAGGGTCTGAGCCCCTGAACTACTGTTTGTTGCCCGCCCGGACCTAGGGCGTGGACTTTAATACTGAACTGCTTACTCAGCCTCCTGTAGTGAGGCGGCCTGGTTCCCAGGCGCCCCGAAGGCAAAGAGCGACCGCTCACCCGACAAGGGGACCCGTACACGGACCCTTACACCCTCCTTTCAAAGAGGAGAGTCCGAGAGAAGGTCAGAATTCCAAATACAGCTGGTAGGAGCCTCTGGGGGATTTCAGCAAAGACAAGCCAGGAAGGGTCAAAAGGTGACTGGGGATTCTGGTAGCTGCGGGAGGAAAGAGGCTGAACTGCATAGGGTGGGCAATGCATTTATAACCTCTAATTATGCCTGATAAATGAATTGCATGGTTATACAAAAATGGCCTCTTTTAAGCCGGTCTCATCATTTGGGGGGGCTCCCCATCCGATGCTCAAACCTGTAAAAGTCATGAGATGTTTAAAAATAATTAATGTTGGAGGCTCTTTTTATTGACACTTTCCATTTTTTGAGCTTTTAAGGTTCATGTTTTCAGGCTCTTCACCACAACCATGAGGGCTAGAAACTTATGTGAGTATCTGAGTCTTTTTAGTAATCACCTGACTCCAGGAGCTGGAGCAACCAAATATCACAAAACTTGCAATAAGATCCTGAGGGCTAGCAACACTGTGAAATCACAGAGCTGTAGGGCCAAGAATTGTTGGAGTGATTGCAAATATCCTCTCTACTGAACTTTTGGGAGCAAAATTCACCTTTCCTATCAAGTGACATAAGCGTCCCTGATCCATCCTCTAGTCTCCATTATGCAAAGGTGCTTACAGATGTAATAGAACCCACTAAGATCAAACAGCACATAAACATAGACGTGGGAACTGAAGCAATTTGTCACACATCATCACATCTCTGCTACCCATAGACAGCCTCCCTAGGGTTGGGCATCATTGAAAGTATGTGGGTTAAGGATGACTGAGGGATACGTATTGGTGCAGCAGGATTGAATAGTTGGGTTCCTGGCTATGGGGATAGTCCTCCAATAGCCAAGTTTGTTGATCATCTCGGCACTGTATGGGCATCCACACAGCAGTGACCAAGTTCCCAAAGTCCCATCCCAGCATGCACATTGAAAACCAGGCTGGGACCTTTTTGGTATGTGCAGGCAGTGGGTTGGGGTCAGTTGCTCCAAAGACCTGGTTAGAAACATGCAGATCTTGTCTCTGGTACATTGCAGAAATCAACCCAGGTTGCTGGTCGCAAGCAAAGGCTCTTAGCAACTGTCAGCTCTTCAGAATGAAATAAATTAGTGGGAGTCAGTCCAGTTCTTAGTGGGCCTGTGTCCTCATCCAGAACCACGATGGTGGCTGGCACGGACTGGCAGTGTCATCAGAGAGGCTGAGGACTGACAGATGCATGGAAACTCCTCTCCTGGCTCACCTCTAGGGTGAGTCCCTCTAAGGGGATAGGTTTCGGGGGAGGCTGGTTGCAGGCTGGGGCCTGAGTCTCTTATGGACATGGAAACGGGTTTGAAAGGAGATGGACTTTGTGAGCTACTGGCTCCAATGCAGCGTGTGTAAATGGACAACCAAGGAGAAACCCAGACATCATGCTTCCAGAGCATGAGAGACCTCCTATAAAAACAGCAGGAGAGTTCCTGTATCAGCAAAGATCAGAGATGTACCCAGGAGCTGCCAGGTCACACAGAGTTCATCAGGAGACCTCTGCTGTCCATCACTTGCTGACTGACCTGGTCAGCCTGTCACATGCCCTGATCAATTGGATAGAACCTGTTATACTGCCCTTCAGAAAGTTCTTTTGCCTTTTCTTCTTATCTTGCACAGGACATATGCTTGCCAACAGACAGTGGGGTTAACTGCTGGCTAAGCACTGAGTGGACAGCATGTCTAGGAGTTAGAGTAGAGGGGGTACTGGCCTCAAGACTCCTGAGTGCTATTCCTGACTAACACTGATTTGCTGTGTAATCTTGGGGACATCACATCACCTCTTTGTGCCTCAGCTTATCCCTCTGTGAAATGGAGATATTATTTCTAAGTGTACCAAGAGTTTGAAAGCCTCTTTGAACCATACAAACCTTAAATCTTCAGTATTAGGCTGGAAACCTCATGGGAAAAGACTTCTGTCTATCCATTTGTATAAGTCTTAAGCAGATCTCCTCTCTCCAATCCATGAGTTCACCATCGGCAACCATTGTGGCATCTAGACGCCTCTGATGAGATTTCAGGATCCAAATACAGACTGGAACCAGAAGGAGCAAAGGCAGCACAACAATGAAGACAAAACTCACTGACACAGTTCAGGATCTTACAAGTGCTGGCTCTGCGTTTGCTCCTTCCTTGGTTTTGGGGATCGGAGGATGAGTCTCTGCCAGGCACTGAGACAAAGATCTGCAGGAAGGGAGCACTGCATGTGTGTTTATCACAGCCCAGCCAGAGGGAAGTGCATCCCTGGCTAGGAAAGGCCCACTGTGCCTCTTGACCCATAAACACTCCCCATATTGAGAGTTACCAACTCAGTATAACAATCATCAGGGATAAAGAGGGATAAAAATACCATTTCTGGCCTTTCCAGTCCTGCTTGCTTTTCTGGTTCTGTTAGTTCTTTCCACTGCAATAATCCTGCTCTGGTGTCTAGCTGGAAATTCCCACTGTTGTTGTTATTATTAATTATTATTATTATTTGTATTTAATGAACCAGGTCCCTATTGTACAAATACAATAGGGCTGTACAAATACAGAACAAAGAGATAGTCCCTGCACCAAGGAATTTACAAATTTAAGATTAGAGACAAAAGCTGGCTACAGACGGACAGGGGAGTACAAGAAAACAATGGGACAATATTGGTCAGCACAATAGGCACTAGTATCAGTGCATTAGTGGCTTATCCATTGTCAAGATTTTTGCAGGCCTCCTAGCAGTAGATGGTGGTGATTCTGGCTGGAGTGGAGCAGAGATGTGGCCTCAGTCTAGTGGGGGCAGGGAGGGGTTTGGGTTGGACAAGGAGCAGTGGGAAGGTCATTCACTCAGTTAGGCATGGAGGGATATTTCTCCCTTGTGCATGTCCCAGACATAGCTAGGTGCCTCGGAACTCACAAGATGCTTCAGCTAACTCCCAGCTGATACTTAAATGTCCCTGGGTCAGAACCTCAGCTGGTGTAAACTGGTGTACATTGACTTCAATGGAGCAATGCTAATTTATTCTGGCTAAAAATCTGGACCCCTTGTGGAAATGGGTTGGTCAGTTCCTTCTTTGTCCCAGCATTATGCAGGCAGCCATTCCTATAGATACACAGTTGGTCTCCAAAGCCAAAGAGAGGTGGCCCTGCGCTGGTTCAACAGTTGGGAGGTAGGAGGACACAGAAGTGTGTGTAGGAGTGTGTACTTTTGAGGTTCCCTTATCACTAGTCCAGGGTCTTTGCTCCTGCATGTGGCTGGTATGGTTTCAACTCGGGCAGGTGCAGTAAGAGAGCAAGCAGGGAGAGCAAGAAAACATCTAGGGGGACAGGACTCAGGAAAAGTTTTTAGAATTAGGGGAAAAAGTAGATGGGGCGGGAAAACCTTATAATGTGTCTACTCCTTGCATGGGAACGGGGAGTAGATTTACTAAGGGCCTGATTCTTAGTTACACTAAGGCCCCTTTATACCACTCCGGCAGTATAAAGAAGTTTAAAGTGGGTGTAAATAGAATTGGAGTAGGTGTTGTACAAAAGAGGACACACACACACACTTTAAGGCCCCTTTACAGTGCCAAAATGGTGCAAAGGGGTCTTGGTGTCTGTGGGAATCCAGGCCTTAATCTTTTGTTCTCATCTCCAGGTTTAAGAGTAAGTTTCTATAGCTGGGATCCAGGGGGTTCTTTTTGTTTTAGGGCATAGAGAACATTTAACCTCTCTACTAAATGAAATGTAAACTGTGGTGAAATTCCAATAGGAGTAATTACATTCTACCTCCCTACATTCCACCTACAGTTTCATTTGCATATGGGATTCTTCTTCACTTCCTGTCCTAAACTATTGTGTTGTGTCGCTGTGGACTACTAAGTAGCTGCCACTTTCCATTCTGTGTGTGTGTGTGTGGTGGGGAAAGCGGGAAATGATACATGTACATATTGGGCCAGATCCTCAGATAGTGTAAATCAGTGCAGCTCTTGCTGATTAACACCTGCTGAGGATTTGGCTCACAATTTGTAAAATGACTTAGGATCTTCTGGGATGAGCACTACTATACAAATCCAAAGCATTATTATTAATAATGTAGTATATTATTTGCAGCATGTGACTTCTAAGCCATATGGGGAGTTGCATCAAAATTTTGTTTAGAGAAAAATCTGCAAGGTGTGTAATTAAACAGCTGGAGCTAGCAAAATTCATGTGACTCTTGCCACGTTTTGAAATGAACAAGATAAGAATCAGTAAACCAGCAAGCGAATGTCTGCTTGTTACCCAGTAACAAGCAAGGAAGCAGGATAACCATGCGATCACACTTCACTGCGGAGCAAAAACGAGACACAAAACAATAGGCTGCACATAGGCTTGTGAAGCTTCTTGGTGTTCTCCTACCATAGTGACTTTAACTAGTGAAACCTTGGAGCCATCGGCTGTGTGCCCTCACTTCTGTTCATTTCTTTCTAGCCAGACTGACCAACCCTCGTCTATAGGTTTCTGCCTTAAGGTTGCATCTCCCTCTGTCTCCACTGTAAAGACAGTACTATGGTCATTGAAACATCATGTCCAATTTCTCCCTTGATTAAACCCATATTTTGCTTGGCTATAAGTCAAGTGTAAGAGGACTGCACTCAAATGAACTAATCTTCACTTATTTGCCAGTAGGTAATTTGACAGACAATTTGGCAGGCGTACATTCTAGAATTAAGCAAACCTGTGCAATAAAGATGTAGAAAAGCAACCCTGAAAAGCCATAATGAGACATCTAATTTCATTCAATAGCAACTTGTTCCACGTTAGTTCTGCCACTCAAGATTGCTGTGTCTGCCAATGGGGTGGCCAGACATCCAGAGAGGGTAATTGGGCCTTTGTTTGCAGCACAGTGGTGGGTGTATTAAAATAATATAGGATAAGCTAGAAAGCTGTTGGGATTTCAGGGTCCAGACCACTCCTCCTCTCAAGTGTTTATGTTTTGCAAACTCATCCCTTGTAATGTCTTAGCACCACATAATGTTTTGTTTGCTAGCGGGGTGATTAGGTGCAGGCAGAAGCTACGCCTAAGAATGATTCTTTGAGAGACACCCAGGTAAAGGGAAAGAGAGAACAGACTTTACCAGTTACTAGAAGTTGAACTTATCAAGAATCGCATTACAAGTGCCAAGCAGCACTTCATTAGAGAGTTCACAGCTCACATGGAACTAGCAGGGTCATCTGCAATGGGCGACTCCAAACACTACAGGCCCCACTACAGTATAATTCACTGTCTCCTTGAGCGCTAATAAGTACAAACACTTCTACGTTTAGCCCCGAGAACCTACCCACAAGAAACAACGCTCCACGAAGGGCTTTGGGATTTGCCACCCACAACAGCGTGAAAGCCAGGAGACAGGAGTACCTAGAAGGGTACAGAGGAGCTAACTTCCAAAGTGCCTTCAGTGTGGGACTTTCAGGAGAACTTGCTATTACACTCAGCCTACCCTGCTCTATTGCCTCAGTGGACGGCAGTACTGACGAGCTTCTTTCCTCTAGAGCACAGCACTAATACTGCTCTCTATGCTGCTGAGTTGCCTATTTATACTCTCCCACCCACTGCCCAATTAACCCTTGGTTAAGAGACTCACCTGCAGCAGCTTTATCTTCTCACCACTGCCCTGGAGCTTAGTTCTAACCCTCTCCTAACTGCATGTTGCTACAGCATGGACGACATTGCACAGGGGCAGGTCTTTTCCTATTCACCTTCCTTCTGCTGGAGGCTATGTCTCCCTCTCAGCCCCCAGTAAACACCAGTCCATTGAGTGGGAAGGATGATGGCCTCTGTATTCTGCATCCTTCCTGGGGCTCTGAGAATACCCCCTCCTTACCTGTTTTCACCATTCTAGGGCCTTCCTCATCACCACCATTACCTACTCTCAAATGCCTCATGTCCCAGTCAGCTGAGGGAAAACTGGACGAGATGGTCTTGAGGCTCCATTAACTGGTCATAGGTGAATGGTGAGATGCAAGACCACACCCACCCATGGTTCCTGTCTGCACAGCCCCATGGGAGCTGACCATGCAGCCTCTGTACCCCAAGAGAAAGAGACTGGGACAGGGAGTTGTATCCAAGGCCTCTGCAATCCCCATGCTGAAGAGAGCTAACCACTAGGCCTCCAAGCTTTAAGGCACATTTTAGGGCTTGATTTTAGGGGCATGAAAATAAATCTGGATTAAGGGAGGGTGTGAATTTAAAGTGGATTAATATTTTAAAGTGGGTTAATACATTCAGAATAAGGCACTCTGACTCTGTAGTGGATGCTTTTATTCCAGAATAAATTGGGAATAGTAATCAGGAATAGCTATTCTGGAATAAGCCCCCATGTAAACAAGTTCTTGTTTCTTTGCTCTTTTCCCCCTTTCTTCCCCTCTAGGAGCAGATTCCAAACTGCATTGTTGCTTTGAGCTGTGAATACTGGACATTTAGTTTGATGTTTACAAACGTGTTGGCCGATTCTCATGAGTTCATTGAGAGTCTCACAATATTTAATATTTTACTTAAACTCCCCACCCCATTCCTGGAGAAAAGTAATTATGGGATAATCTTTTCATTTTAAAAAAAGACAGTAGGATTCCAGACCTCGTGGCTGAAGAGAAATGCCTCAAAATGTGACTCAAGTGCACCCTAAAGTCTCAGAAATTGGAAAGGAAATAAAAAAGGCCAAAAAAAGTTTTTGTTTTTTTTTTTAATAAAAAAGCATGATTTTTAAGCCAATCTCATGACATTTTTGGGGTCCTGACTAATGCCTTCTGAACACTTGGAGTTGGCAATTCTGAGAAATTTCCCTTCTCTCTCCCAGTCCTTGCCCTCTGGCTCCTGCCTGGTGGTTTTCACTCCCTATTCTTTGGCTGGATCAGTTCAAGGAAATATATCCTGAGTCTGTCGGTAACTCTGCCAGCATCTCTGCTCATTTCCACAGCCAATTGTGTCCCTGTTCCATAGAAGCAACAAAGAATCCTGTGGCACCTTAGGGCTCTTGAGCAGTGAATTCGATCCTGGTGAAGCTGCTGCTTTGCAGCCCTGGAGAGGCAAGTCCTCTGTTTCTATCCAGAACAGATACTGCATGTGCATTGTCAAGACACGCTTCGCCTCCTCCTCATATGGTTCTGCCAGTGGGCACCAGGCCTCCACAGGGGTGGTGATGGGGTAGTTCAGTTGCCACAGCTCTTTGGGTGTGTCCGCACCGCGTTTTGGAGACAGCCTCCCAGGCCAGGTTGACAGACATGGGCTTGTGGGGCTCATGCTAGCCCCGGGAAGGGGGTGGGCTTCAGAGCCCAAGCTGCAGCCCGAGCAGCAACTTCAAAGTGCTGCCTGCACAGGCATGTTTGGGCTCTAGTGTGAGCCCGTAAAGCCTGAGTCTGTTGGCCTGGGCTGGGAAGCTCGTGCCCACTCTGTCCAAAATGCTGCATTGGCTTCCTATTGAGTCCTTGGCCTCCAGCCTAGAGGCTGCCAGCTGGACAGATCCCAGGCTGGACTCTGAACCAAAGAAAGGAAAGCATGTAGCCCATTATCAATCCCCTGAGCCCTCCTCTCCTCATCCACTGGTTCCCTGTTTGGGGCAGGCCACCCCGTAAACCACCTCATTCCACCTCTCTCAGGCCTGGTCTACACTGCGGGGGGGAACTACTACTACTCAACTTCAGCTCGCCGAATAGCGTGGCTGAAGTCAAACTACAGTTCGAACTGCCTACTACTGTCCAGCCGCCGGATCATCAAGTCCCGCCCCTCCCCCGCGCCCCGCCGCCGTGCGTGGTGGGTTGGAGGGGTCGTCGACGGAGCGGCGTCGTTCGTGAACTATCTCTAGATTAGATAGGCGACGAGTTCGACGTCGAGAAGTCGAAACCGCGCCGACCGACCGGGTAAGTAGTAGAGACCCTCAGGCACACAAGCCAGAGCAAGGCACGTGGGCGGCAGGAGCAGGATTATTAGCGTTGTATTATGACACTGCCTAGAGGTCCTATTGCACCATTTGCCATACAGCTACGTAGTGAGAAACAGTGTCCCCCCATAAGGCAGTGGTTTCTCAACCAGGGGTGCGCGTACCTCTGGGGCACGCAGAGGTCTTGCAGGGGGTACTCAACTCATCTAGATCAGTGTTTCTCAACCTGGGGGTTGCGGGATGGGTTTAGGGGGGTTGCAAGTGCATGGCTGGTGCCAGGGGCTGGCAAGCAGGGCAATTTCTCAATGTCCCCATGCCACAGGGGGCCCCCATGAAGCTAAGTTACATGCTTCAGCCCTGGGCGATGGGGCTTGGTCTTCTGCTCTACCAACTGGGCTCCAGCTTCAGACAAGGCTCACAAATGAAAAACAGGCTCAAGTATCATCCTGAAATGTAAATACGATATTCATAGTCCAATCGATTTATTTGATAATGATATGGTAAAAAGAAGAAAGCAAGCAATTTCCCAGTAGCAGTTCATTGCGACACTTTTTGTATTTTTATGTCCGGTTTTGTAGGCAAGTAGTTTTTAAGTGAGGTGAAACTTGGGGTACGCAAAACAAATCAGACTCCTGAAAGGGATACAGTAGTCTGGAAAGGTTGGGAACCACTGTCCTAAGCAACATACACTCTACATTGGCAAGACGTGGTAGGAGGGGAAGTAACTTGTTAAAGGTCCCCCAATAAATCAGTGGCAGAGCCAAGAATAAACCTAGGTGTCTTTTTTCAGAGGCATGTGCTCTACCCACTGCACCATACAGGCTCTTTAGACAGACCCCCGTTCTTTACCACGGTGATCTTTTGGCCATGGTCAGGGTGGGATCCCCGTTGAACAGCAGGCTGCAGCTCCATTCCTTATAATGCCATTGTGTATTGCTGGTATTAATCATGCCATTAGGTAAGCATTATGGCACTTTTATGGCAGCTTTGAAGCTAATCTGTCACTAATGCCTTCTGGATTATCATGATTTCTTACAGTTGTGATTCATTAACTCAGATGCCTAATAGAATTAGTATTAAACATCTTCCATAGATTTCTGCCTCAACATGTTGAGTTTTGAAAGGCTTTTCCATATTTCATTGTGTTGTATAAACGGCACGTCAGGCACATTGTGTGGTCTCCCAGAGAACCCAGTGCAGTATGAATTCAGCATCAGCAGGAAACAGAGAGAGATGGTCAGGTCTCCTTCGGTGTCAGGAAACACTAGAACTTAGCCATCAAAAAGCTGGGTGCCTGACTGAGATGTGGAAGGCATGGTGGGATTTGTGCCAGGCCAAGGGGAGTTTGCAGTGAAGAGCAGAGGGGAGAGTGGCAGTGTGTATGTATGGGTGCGTGTGCATGCAGAAGAGAATGGGCTGTGTGTATTTGCAGGACAGGGGCAGAGAGGGGTGTGTGTGAGTGCACAGCAGGGGCACAGCGGTGTATAAGGACTGAGGTGGGTAAGGATTCCACGAGGAGCACACTTCACTGACACAATCACTCTCCCGGAACTCCATTAGCAAGTTACCAAATAACTAAACCAGAGAACTGTATTTAGGTGGTGGATGTACTTTGACACAAATACTAAATAGAACCCTGGTTACTATCTGGCCCTAGCGGAATCCCTTCTCCTTGACCATCATGATGCCATTCCTACTAGCCTCACCATTATTCCTAATAATCAATATTAATTTTCACTGCATTCTCCATAGTTTAGATTTATTTCTTTGTTTAGAATAAGATCCCAATCTTAACAGCTTATATGTAGCATTACCACCACCATCATCATTACTATTTGTATTACTATGGATTCTTACATAAAAACATTTTATGTAGATAACCATGTCTCCCTCACAAGCAGCTTGTTTTGCTCACAGACTTTTCTCTGACTATTTCACCTCACTTTGTAGGTAACAACATTTTGCAGCTTATGAGGCACTTAGTAACCCCCAATCAAGATCAGGGCCCCATTGGACTAGAAGCTGGGCATACACAGAATATAATACTCAATTATTCATTTTTTTTGCTTGCACATTTTAAAAAAGAGATGGGCTCCAAACAAACACCCTGAATCCAGGTGAAACACGCTTGCAAAGTGTATGTTTAATGCATCCCACTCTATTAACTGCTCCATGTAGAGGATAATAGCCTGCTACTACTGCTAGCTAATGGAGTTTTTTTTTTTTAATAGATCAGCTCAGACCCCATCAGCAGAGGCAGTTTATTGTTGAACTGCTTTAGCTCAAGTGGTACAGCAGCGAAGGGCCTGAGTGACTCCCAGATGGTGGGAGTTTTCACATAAACACCCCAGGCCTTTCAGAAAGTTGTGAATTTTGTGGGTGGGGGCCATTTCTAGTGTCTTTAGAGACATGTGAGAAGATGCTGCATCTCTAGTGAAGGGAACAGACTCCCTTTGTGTGTAGTGGGGGGAGCGGGCACAGTGAGTCAACAAGAGGCTCACAGGAGCAGAGCTGAGTAAAGCTAAGCTGCTTTGCTCCACAGAGGTTCATGGAATGTTTCCTTCAGACTCTCTGCATCTAGGGCTCCTAGCTAGAGTTTTGCTTTGAGTTTCTGGTTCAACCAACCTGCATGTCTTAAAGCCTTGGTCTTAATCTTCAAGGCCAACAACAGATAAAGACCTGGCTACATGCTAAGTCACTTCTCAATCTGCAAGCCATGGGGCCAAAGCTTTATTTTACCATATTTCTAACCCAATTCAAACTAGCATGCACCCGTGCTTTTTGCAAGACATTCGAGTTTGATTTCCAGACCAGACACTGTGAAGCGCCTGAACTTTTGGGTGCTCATCTGAATCCGACTTCCAAACCTTTTTGAAGTCCACCCACCCTGACCCCAGAAGCCCCACGAAGAAGCCGTCAGCCAGAAAAACAGAGAGAGGGAACTTCAAAGCGGTAATTCAGAGCAGCTGTGTAAATTGACAAATATATGTGAGGAAGCTGGTGAGGGACAGACACGTTTATCTATGCGTTTATCTGTTTAAACCAGTTACAATGAGTCCAGGGGTCTCTCAGAAGCCCCTTGTAATGAAATTGGTACCAGAGTTGGCTTTTCTCCTTGGCACGTGTTGGAGGGGCTTGAGAGAGCAGTACTGCATCCTGGCCAGTATTAATAAAATTCCTCTTGCGGAAAGAAACACTGTTTTAGAAAGACTCCTATGGAAAAAAGGTCAGTTTTGGGGCAAGTGTTTGACTGATAGCCTGTGAGCCGGGAAAGGGAGAAAGGTCACTGAGAGGCTGTGAAAGGTGGTTTGTCCTGGTGCCAGAGTCAAAGTGTGGGTGTGACTGAAGCCTATGTCTTACCCCTCATTCATTACAATCAATCACACCTTGCACTGACAGCTGAACAATTTGTAACCCCGCCCCCCCTTTCCCCCATTCAAGTGCTTAACCTGAGCCAGTGCTCCAGGGCCGACCCTGTGTTCTGCATTCACCACTCCCACAGAAGATGGATGGGCTGTTCTAGCTTTCCAGCGAGTGGGGGGTTTGAAGTCATCGCAGGTAGAACCACAGTTCAAAAGCAGGGGACTGGATTCCATGCAGAGCCGACTAGGGGAGAGTGGAATAAACAAGCTGGCTTTCTTCCAGCCGGGACACAAGAGATGTTGTCCAGTGGGGTGAGCTCCTCTCTTTGTAAGAAGTGGGGAATTGGGGTTGTGACCCATTGGGGTTGATTAGTTTAGGGTTTTTTCATCTTGCACCCTTGTGTTTCAGGGCTGATTCCCTTTGTAACTCAGCTGGAACTGAGTTGTCCCAGGGCTCAGGTTAGAACCAGGAAAAAACATTGAGCATTGCATGGCTTGGAATGATGCTCATAAATGCTCCACTGGCTCCGCTGCAGGGAGGAAGGGGAGAAAAGCAAAGAGGGGGAGGGGAACCAAACTAGGGCCCGTTCTCTTTCTCTCTCTCACACACACATGATGAGATTAGACCTGGAAGAACATTTTCCATCAAAGTGTTTTTTTCTCCCCAATTGTAAACAGATTCTCAATGAAACAGAAATTTTTGTGAAAATAATTTCCTTTTTCACAGCAAAAAGGAAAACCTGTTTCTGGTAACTGAAAATTTCAATTTTTTGAAATAGTTTTAAGTTCCCAAAAAACAGGGAGGGTAAAGCTTGATTTGGTTTCTGAATTTTTGATGAAAAGCTAAAAAATGTCAAAGTTTTTTTGAAATGATTCCCCCCCCCCATTTTCCTCAATAGTTTTCACAGGAATAAAAAACAATTCCCTGACCAGCTCTTGGTGAGATACTACAGTGATGTGCAGCAGTCTGAGAACCACAAACTTTTGCTTTGGGCATTAAGATTCTGCAGCCCTCCTTGCAGAGAGTAATTAGCAGTGCGGACTGGGTGAACCAGGGATAGCAGAGGTTGTCAGGGGATTTTGACTAGATAGAAAAACATTTTGAATGAAAAATGTTTTTCTAATTGGAAGCGGCCTTATCCAAAAATTTAAAAAAAAAGATGAATTTTTTTTTTAAATACTCCAGTTTTTCAATTAAAAAAAATTCACTTTCCAATTTTTGGTTTCTCAGTTTTCATTTCTCCCTGCTAAAAAAACAACCCAGAAACAAACAAATCCCGCCCCCCACCAACAAAACAAACAAAAAAACCCTGTAAAAATGACTATTTTTAGTTTTGAAAAATGAATTTTATTGCGTTTTGAGGGGTTTTTCCCTTCAGTCAAAAATGGGAAGATACTGACTTATGTGAAAAAAGTTGAGAAAAGGAATATTTAAAAAATTTCCAATGACTCCTATGTCTCATTTCCCAGCCAGTTCTAATTCAGACTCTGCAGAGCTTTGGGGAAAGAAGCAAGGAGGTCAGGACTCCAGCATTCATTGCAAGTGGCCCCTTTACGCAGTATAATGTGGTTCATGTGACTTAGTTCTGGTTAGAAATGACCTAAACCACATTGCAAGCTCAGCCTTTTGGACCAGGGACTCTCTTTTAATTACATGTGTACACAATGCACAGCACAATGGGATCTCTGTCTGCGAGTGGGGCCGGTAGACATCATCACAATCCAAATAATGTCCAAAACACACAGACAATTTGGTTTTCAGGACAGCAATGGAAGCATAGAGGACACATTGGATCATGTTTACAGAGATAATAAACTCTTTGGATCAGATTAAAAAAAATATTTAGATGTCTAATGAGAGTTAGAACAATCTTTTTGTTATATATGTGCATAGCACTGGTCACAACAGAGCCTGGATCCAATGCTTAATTTTTAATGAAAGAGGTGGTGAGGCTCAAGCAACATTTTTTTTACTTTCACAACTGATGCAGCAAGCCCAGAGGTGCTGGGCTCTGAACAGCCAGGCCCAGAGGTGCCGGGGCTCTGACCTGCCAGGCCCAGAGATGCTGGAGCTCAGCCCCAGCAAGGCCTGATACAAATTAAGCCCTGCCCTGAACTTCTAAGCGCAACAACAACAACTAATAAAACAGAAGAACTCTGTTTTCTTCTATCCCTTTTGTTTTAGGATGGTTCTAGTCTTGTTTAATTGCACTCTGTACCATAACCACCTGTCTGATCACCACCTGTTTCAGGAGCTCCTTTCCCCCCGTGTTTTTCTGATGAACATTTTCATCAGAATTTCTAAATTCAAAATTAATTTCTGAGTAGCTCCAGAGTGGATCAGAAAATAGTGGGAAACCTTTTAGCATTGTTTTTTAATGCTTGAGAGCTGGGGTAATTATGGTCAAAATTGCAACTAAAAATTACACTGAAAATGGCAATCCGGAAGATTTGGACTAGTTCCATTGTTCATAATGGAAATGCTTAGTGTCCTTTAGCTTCAACTTGGCGAACAGAGCAGAGAGGAAGTTGCATATACAGAACAGGGCCCTGAGTCTCTGGCTTCCATTCCCAGCCCTTCCACATACTGGGCGGGTGTGACTTTGGGCAAGTCACATCACTTCTCTGTGTCTTGGTTGCCCCAAACAGTGGGAATAATGATAATACGAGGATGTTGATGTCCAGTAAATTAATTGTGCCTTAAGACACTTTGAGAGCCCTAGGTAGAAGATGGGAGAGTTGGTCACAGGGCTGTTGTCCCCCATCCTGGCTGCCATAAGGGCTTGGTACCATGGTATCTGAATGCCTTCCGTGTAAGAGACTGGACTTAGCCAACACTCTAGTGGATTTTACAGAGCGTGTGTCTCGTCTCTCTTTTCAGGCCACGGAAAGCTCTGCTTGGGATAGGGATGCGTCAGTCGTGTTGTATTTTGTGGCGGTACAAGAAGAAAAGCAAGAACTAGCATCTGTGGGCCCGACCAGCGAGGATATTAAGGCTGCCCAAAGCTGTTTACAGCAGCCTTTGTTTTAGGGAGCAAGAGAGAGGTAGTCATGGGACAGCAGTCAGCATAAAAACAAGAGAGGAAAGGAAACTTTAATTAGGGCAACTTGAAGGCAGACTTTAACCAACAGTCAGCGGGAGACCTGGTTTGATCTCCTTGTGGGTTAGACTGTTTGATTAATCGCGGTCCCCTCGAGAAGGATGGACACCTGCCTGTCACATGCTTTGATTCCCAATGAGGGCTTTGATCTCACTTGGGTGTGTGGGAGTGGTATTATAGAAATGTGTGTTCCCAGGTTGCTTTTATGCCCGTAGGGGGTCTGTGGAAAAGAGAAGGAGGTGGGGGAAGGCTCCCAGAGTCACAGCCAGACCCTCAGATCAGATGTGCCGAGGAGACGCTGGGGCTGATGGGGGTTCATTCAGAGGGGAAAGTTCATTCACAATCTGGGGGAGGTGCAGCTGGCAATGAGGGTTTTTTATTTTTTTCCTTGTGAGGAAATAACCAGGAGTGAAATGGAGAAAAACTCTTTGTGCAAACTGGTGTTGTACTGCCTGTAGCTAGCTCTCTGGGTAGTATAACAAAGGACAGGAGTATCTGGGGAGGGGAAGGGGAGCTGTGGGGAGGGGAGGCCTGCCCTTTTGGGCTGGAATTGTTCCAGCTTTAATCTTTTTAAAGGAAAAGGGAACAGAGACCCCAGCCCAGAATAGCGTGTGTGATGGGAAGAAAAGGGACTTGATATTCTGCCTACAGCAGTTTGGAAAGGTGCATGGAAATCAATCAAACTTATTTAAAATGCTATTTCCCCTTCCTACCCTGCTCTCTCCTTGGATACTTTCAGACAGAGCCTTTATCTGCCTTTCATCAACATGCTGCAGCCAGCCTGAGTGCTTCAGGGGCCATTTGGAACCAGGGCTGTGAGGAGAGGCTGAGGAATACAACTGCGGGAGCTGAGAAGGGTGCGTGTCCATGATCACCCCCTGCTCTCCCCCACATCTGCTCCTGGATGCTGTCTATTTAGATTGCGAGCTCTTTGGGGGCAAGGAGCTGTCTTTTATGTCTGTAAAGCACAATGCAGAGAGTCCCACTGAACCCCACCCGAGCGGTGCCCCAGGAGGGGAAGAGGTGCATGTTTCCTCTTGCTACCAACCCAGTCTCTGGCCGTGAGCAGCTATTAAGGGCCTGTGAGTCCCACAGGACCAGCACTTTCAGCAAGCAGGCAGTCCCAGGACCCAGAAATGGCTCAGTGCAGCTGCCCAGCCCGATAGTCTGGAAGTGGAAGCTGCCATCGGTGAACCATGACTGAATGAAAACAGATCTTCAAGAGAGGTAGAGGGCCCAGCAGAGGAACTGTTACCACTGAGGTTCCTAGCGTAGAACAGCAGCTGGAATTTTAACCACTGTGTCATCCACCTCTGCTCTGAGCAGGTCTAGATGATGCTGGTGCCCATCTGTGGCTGTCAAATGATGAACAGAACTGAAGAAACAGGGCCAGATTTCAGAAGGGACCTAGTTTGGGGTAGTACCAGGGGGTTCAGGAATGCAAGCTGCGGCCAGGAGGCTTGCACATGGACTCCAGAGTCCTGGCATGTAACACTGGCCTCAGCATGCTTAATAAAGATCTCTTTCCTAGAACTCTGCATGCAAGCTGTATCCCATAGTACTAATGATACAGTGGCCTGGATGTGTAACAATGTCCCACCATCGGGGCACAGAGCACCACATTAGGTGGATGCAGGTTACATACACCTCTGGCTGGGGAATCTTGTCCCTAGATCCTCCCTACTCAAATTCCCTTATGGGACACGACCAGTTACAGTGAACCTGGGACCTCTGGATCTTAAAGCATGAGTCTCTACTGCAGCCTCATTGACCTCTATCAGTGGCCCAGCTATCAGCAGATGGGGACAGACTGCTGCATGGAGTAGGTGCAGGTTACGTCTACGTTGGTGCTGGCCCCAGTGGAGCTGCTCCAGGTGTGGATGGGGCTAATAGAAGCACTAGTGTAGGAATGGCCACTGAGCACAACATTTCCCCGGCCCCTCTCTCACTCCACACACTCCTGCCATGTTCAGAGACAGGCCAAAGCTTGGCTCTGAGCTGACATTCCTGGAGAATAGGGTCAAGTTCAAATCTCTGGATCCAAACTCCCCACTGTGGTTTTGGTTCTGACTCTGGTCCCAGAGTAGGAGGGGCCTGTTTGTCTCTCAGATTCCAGCATAACCTGATGAGAATGGCCACTCCTGCCTTGAGGTTTTGGCCTAAAGATGGTGGGAAACTGGTGAGATTTGGGCACCTTTGATTCTGAACCTGAATCCTAACCTGCTCCAGCCTCAAATCTGAAGGCTGGGACCTTGCCTGGCTCTAATCCAGATTCTGCTCTGAACCAAATCTCTACCAAAGATGCTGTTTGGCACTGGTGACTGGTACCCTGCCTACCCTTCAGACAAGAACCTCTTCCCCTCCTGTCTCTTCTTCTCTTGCTGACTTTTGATGGTTCCTTCAGCTTGCACCACTGGTGCTATCCCTCAGAAACTTGCCTCTGGTCACTCACGGGGAGCACCCGAAACACGTGGTTTGTTGATTGGTGCTGGGTTTGGTCCCAAGGTTATTCTAAGCCTTGACATTTGTGCCAAGAGGCAGAGTATGTCACGTTTATTTGTTAGAACAGGAGGGGGGCCATAAGTGACATGAAAGAAAATCTGGGCATCTCCTGTTACAGTTTGACCTTGAAACCATAATTGGGAGGTTAGGCCCTGTAACCGGGTCCTTTCCTGGCCTGCCTTCCCGCTGCTCTGGGCTCCTTTAATAAAGCACCTTCAGGCTTCTCTTTTGCAGCACCCGTGGTCTTTATTTATATCTAGTACCCACCACCAGCAACACTATATACAAAGTTTACAAGGCTTTGGTCTCCTCTTTACAGGGGTTCTCCCTTCTCTCTGGAGACTACCCCTTCCCTGGCCAATCCCCCCTTTGCACTGGCTGCCAGCCAGCCTTTATAGCTCTCCTCTGAGCAGGCCCACAGGTGCAGCCAGTTCCTGAGGCCAGGCACCAGCCTTCTCCCCAGCCCCAATCTATTTCCCCTGATTGAGGCAGGCTGAGCAGGGGCTAATTAGGTGCTTGTGCACCAGCACCCTGCTACAGGCCCCCTGAGAGAATGGTGTGCACTTGGGAGCTAGAAAAAAACTTGGCACTTCTAGAATGCAAATTAATACCTCTGGAGATGGCAACTAGAGGAGAATGTCTATGCCTGAGGATGCCTCAAAGGCTTCTGCAGAATAGCTAAAAGAAGAGCAAACTGAAATCTAATATTTAGTATGTGCTATGGCCCACTACTGAACAACTCAAAAAGCGGAGACATGGACAAAGTGCTAGAGGCACAAATTGGGGCTGGCTGGCATCAGAGATCTTGGTTAAGACGGCTCTGCTCAGCTTCACAAACTACAATCTCTTTTGCAAACCCGAGTGTCCAGCCCAAGAGAGATGAGGCTGCTCTAGCATTTGCAGAAATTATTGATAGGACTAGAAATAGGGGAATAACGCTCCAGATTGAGCTTGCTGGCAAAAAAGTGGGAGTCAGGGGACTATTCCTGGTTCTTTTGCTGACTCACTGTGGGATATTGGGCAAACTGTTATTATTTTATTAGGATGGATTCTAAAGCAAAAATGTCAGTTATGCACTCAACACCCATCTGTGCCTTGTACATTGAGGCCCTGGTCCCTGACTGGGGGCTCTTTTCGAAGGTGCTCTACACACATGTAATGAAACAACAGTTAACCTCTTCATGCCTCAGTTTCCCCATCTGTAACACAGGGATAATTATACTTGCCCTCCCTTTGTTGCAGCACCATATAATCTACAGATGAAATTTGTAGTGTTACTATTTTTATGGCTTTTCGTATTGCCTTTGGATGGGAGCAGGGAGTGTTTTCATGACATTCTGCAGCTTGTCTGTCACAAGCAGCAAATGTTCTTGATTTTTGGAAAAAAGGACTAATTAGGTCAGAGACAAGAAAGGGAAAGCCCTCTGCAATGTATGAATATAACAAAAACAAATTTTAAAAAGTTCCGGACAAGCCCAGTAAGTCGATAATGTGGTGTCCTATTTCTTCATTTCTTCAGCAAGGAAGCGGTGTGTTGGATTTAAAATATCCCTCTGGTAAATGCTAACTATTTAAAGAGTGCTGGGGTCTTAAGATGCAAAACAAAGATTTGTTGATTAAAAACACATGGTTGTTCTCGAGACAGGAGTAGCCAGAAAAATCAGACCTGACAGTATTTTGGCTTTTTCTATCCCACTAGACTTGATGGTGATTTATTATAGTGATGTCAGCTGTGGTTGAAAAAGTTCCCTCTGTTGTCTTAATAAAAGAGCTTTACCTTGAAATCATTACACTCTCAGCCTGTTTATTTGAAGGGATGACTGTGAATGTCAATGGTCCTCTCTAAATCACTCGGCCCTTCCCTGGAACATATGCCTGCACATGAGGTGCTGTGACAGCCTGGAGCTTGCCTTGCTAATGAAAGCCTTGTGATGGATCTGATCAGTATGGCTTTGAAACCTGGAGGAGCGATAAGCACACCAGGCAAAGGAGCCACCACAATAACAAAGGGAATGAGAATTAGAAAGAAGGCTGCAGTTATCTATCATCTATTGCCATCCACGCATATGCATGGATGCGTGTATGTATCTGTTGCTTGCAATGAGCCATCATCTATCTATGTATCTACAAAGTAAAATAAGTGAGAATCAGCACATAAAAATCTGAATTTTTTAACATGGTATCATGTTTGTCCTTTATGGGGCAGAGTCATGCCATTCTACAACAGAAATTGATAAGATCAACTCATTCCAAAGTAAATGCCTGCAGGAAAAACTTCAGAGGCCATTGGAAAGAGTTTCTTGCAACATCAGAAATTCTGACAAACCAATCTAAAGCTTCAAAGAAGAAGAAGATGGATATATTTAGGACAAGCTTTAAGGGTGCCACTATGGCAAGTGATAATGTGGACATGAACCAGAAAGAGAAAAAGATGGTGACCTAGAGAAACAGTCTGTGGAACAATAGAGAAAGAATCCAAATCAATCAACACGACATTCAGGAGCCTGAACAGACCAGCACAAGACTGAATAAATGGGTGAAACTGGTAGACAACCTATATTCTTCTATGCCTTCAGGTGCAAAGAAAGAACATTTATCCTCTTCTTTGTTTTTTTGTTTGCAGTGTTATAGCTCTGTTAGTCCCAGGATATGAGAGACAAGGTGGGTGAGGTAATATCTTTTATTGGACCAACTTCAAATATATTATCTCATCCACCTTATCCCTCAGATATCCTCTTGGCCCTTTGACCAAAATTATACTTAATGGGAGGAAATCCAGTCACAGGCGACTATATCCGGCCCGTGTGAAAGGTGCAGGGCAATGGAGAATCAGGCCCGCTTTCTGTTATCCTATCTTACTATGCCTAATCTATCCCTTAGAGGAGTCAGGGAGATATTTGCCATTAATTAGGAGCAGCACTAAACCATCATTTTGAATGCGTCAGTAGCTAGACATGATTTTCAAATGTATTAGTTGATTAGCACAGGAGTAGTTAGACATGGATTTGGGCACTGTAAGACTGTGCTTTAGCATACTGAAAAGTTCACACGGCTATTACAGCAAACATGCAGCTGTTTCATATGTGCTATTAGAGTGGAGTAAAAGTCACTTAAATGCTTTTAAGTTTCTGTAAAATGGGAATAACACATACCTAATTCCCTCCAGTGGTGTAAGGCCTAATTCATTAATGTTAAAGTACTTTTATGTCTTCTAATGAATGGTGTCCTAGAAGTGCCAAGTATTATTATGACTGAAAGCAATTCCATGTACTGGAGCTCAAAGCTGATTACACAGCCTCCTTCTAAGGCAGCCAGGTGGTGATATAGTTCTCTTTCAGATGAAGCTTCACACTGGAAAATAGGAAGAATAAGCCTATGGAGAGAGGGGCATTTCTTGAACATAAAAGATCCCATCTCTTAAGTGGCTGGAAGCTCCTGGCTACTGCCCCAGGAAAGTCACACCTGTAAGAAGCCAAAGGAATCTAGGCAGGGAAGGTTGAATTGTTGCTGCTGGTGATGGTAAGAAGCCAGTGCTCCCACGTTACACAGGTCTGAGAAATGCACTGACCTAAATGGGGCCCCTCTAGATCACGATGGGCAGAGCTGGTCAAAAAGTTTGCTGAAGGCTCTTGGTTCACACCTTGATGATGACCTGTACTGAGCATTGTTACAACTTCATTAACTGTGCCTACAGCACCACTGTAATGCAGCCAGATCTGGGGTGGATGCCTGCAGCAATGGACCTGTATTTTCTAGGATGTAAAGAGGAATGTATAGTCAAGTTTGGCCTTATTTTTAATGCAGCAAGTAGGATCTTGAAGCAAAAGCTGCAGAAGGCCAAACACAGGCAGAACAGAATGAAATGCCCAGCAGCAGCAAGGCTACTGTCAGTTAAATTTCACTTATGTTTGAGTAAAATGTCCGGCTAGATATCAGATGCTAGGTTATTGCTTGCAAGGTTAAGGGATAAAGAGGAAAACAAACGTATCCTTCCCATGTTTAATTTCAGTGTCAATATATATGTGTCATATTCTGTATGCAGTGTCTAGAGCAGTGTGAGAGATTTGAGGGAAATAACCTACCAAACCAGGCCTGCCATCTCTCATCTAGATTATAAAGATAGCTGAGCTCAGCAAATCAGCTTAGCAAAAGCCCCCAGAGACGTAACTTACCTGGCGAATAGGACGTACACCCAGCTCCTTCACACATGATATAAACTTGGGGATCTCTCTTCCTGTCTAGTTCTGTACTGCACTATAAAGAACCCGGCTGAAGCAGAGCAGCCAGAAGAAGAGGGGTGGGAAACGAAAGAGCTTTTGTTCCAGCCAGCGACCAATGCTGTGGACATTTATCTCATCACGTTTCCCACCAGACTGCCCTCCATATAAACCTACTACAAAGAAAACCATCAGGCAAATCTTTCCTTCCAGAACAGGGAGCCTCAAAAAAAGATTGCTCTTGTCCTTATCTTGTGGTGTTGGCATGTCATATGAGCCTGATGGGGACTTCAGAAATTATCATCCTTACCCTTTATCCCAATCCTTCCCCACCCCTGCTCCACTTATTGTACAGTAACAATAGACCCAGTGCTGGGAGGTGTTGGGTTCTGTGAGGTGCTATGCACTTTCCTCTTCCCGGGGGTGCTGAGGACACTCTATATCTCATGAAGCCCTGCCCTAAAACAGCATCAGGCAACCCTCTTTCTGTCTCTCTGGTAGACTACAGTGAGAGCTAGGTAATATTTACTTCTTGGATAAACAGCCATCATCTCCCTAGCCGGGGTTTATCACAGAGAAGCAAGTTAAATTCTTCAGGGATAATCCCCAGGTCCTGCGGTTTGCTGAACATGAGACATTAGGCCAGGCCGCAGGTTGCCCACCACTGCATTAGGACGTCTTGCACTATGAAGTGGAGGCTCCAGGCCAGTGAATGCATTTAGACATTGTTATAGGCCAAATCCAACCGCAGTGTAAGTGGCCCTCCACTAGGGTGACTAGATGTCCCAATTTTATAGGGACAGTCCCAATTTTTGGGTCTTTTTCTTATATAGGCTCCTATTACCCCCCGCCCCGTGTCCCAATTTTTCACATTTGCTGTCTGGTCACCCTACCCTCCACTAACTTCAACCGAGACCTGCCTCCTTACACCAGGACTGGCAGGTTTCTGTATGAGAGCGCATTGGCACAGCAAACAGGCTTTAAATTGTTTTGGGAAAAAACACAAACACAGAACAGGCTACAGTTGGGTCCACAGCAGAGATCATTGTGGGTTTCTTTTCTTTGAGGCAGTGGAAAGGCCCATCTATCCACAGCCCTGAGAAGCTCACTCCACCCACCAGCCAAAAATTCCCTCAACCTTGAGGCCTCATGTAACGGATAAAGTCATTGCAAATAGCAATAAGAGAGAGCCAGTCATAGTATGCTTCTCCACAGGGCCGGCTCCAGGGGTTTTGCCACCCCAAGCAGCCAAAAAGAAAAAAAAAAAAAAAAGCCGCGATCGCGATCTGCGGCGATTCAGCGGGAGGTCCTTCGCTCCGAGCGGGAGTGAGGGACCCTCCGCCGAATCCCTGGAGGTGCCGCACCACTCCCGAGTTGCCGCCCCAAGCACCTGCTTGATAAGCTGGTGCCTGGAGCCGGCCCTGCTTCTCCAAACTGTTACTCATTTGAGTAAATCTCCTTCAATGGGACTATACATGAAGGAAATTCAAACCTATTCAAGGCTAATGCACCACTTAAGTTGCAGTTATGACCTGTTTTCACTTAGGCCTGGTCTACAGATTTTGTACCAGTATAACTATTCCAGTTAGGGCTGTGATTTTTTTTTTTTACTGAAATAGTTATATCCCTACAACGCCTAAGGCGGACACAGCTACACTGGTATAAAGATGCCTTGTATGGGTGTAGCTTATTTCCCTTCCTGTTCAGGAACAGCTATATTAGTATACAGCCTCTTTATGCCAACGTAACTGTGTCCACCTTAGGGGGTTGTACCACTCTAATTATACTGGTATAGTTAAAGTGGTACAATTTTTTAATGTAGACTAGGCATTTTAGACTTATGTGGTGCATAGACAGTGTGCTGGCCCCTTTGCAATGGGGTGAATTTAGCTTCATGCAAATACACCTGACTCTTGAGGATTTGCAGGATCAGACTGAGATCCCCAGATGAACCTTGTTCTAGAAACACAAAGTCAGAGTGCATTTAATTAAGCTTCACAACATCCTGAGAGGCAAACAATTGATTTTGCAGATGGGAAAACCGAGGCAAAGTTAAGTGACTTGCCTTACATGATACAAGAAATCAGTTACAGAACTGAGAATGGAACGGAGTCCTCTCCTGCGTGATACATAATTAAATCTGCAAGAGCCTTCAACGTGGGAATTATATTAGAAATAATGCAGATGTTGAACAAACTCAGTCTAAGGCTTGTTTAGTTTAAAGTAACCCAAATACATATTGACTGGGGATTTGCTGATCCTACTGAAATAGATGAAAATTTTAACCATTAACTTTAGTGAAAGATGAGTTAGGCTAACTGTGAGCACTTTTGAAAACCACACTCTCTGAGTGCCTTCTCTCTCTGGATGAATTTGCCTTAGGCATGTTGTTAACATGGATACCCGACATATTATCCAAATTTCTTAAAAGAATTATACACTTTACCATTAAACATACATATTATTATTATTCTTATTCTTATTAGATTGAGCCAGATACCAGTATGGCTGAGATCAATCACTGCTGGAGCTGTTAGAAAATTAGCCAAGCTTAATAAACTTTATGCATGGATTGCTACTGCAGCAGTGTATCCAAAGGAAAACAAATGTATTGACTGGTTCTCCATGGAAGAGGACCTATAAATTACCCTTGTTAGAAATGAACCATAGCTACAGCTGATTTGAATGCAACCCTCATAGGTACAGAGCAGGCTTTCATGGAGCTGAGGTTTTGGAATTTTCTCAGAGCTCCACAGTGGTTTTTTTCTCATGTCTGTATCTAAACCATGTTCCAATTCTGTGGGTTTGAAGAGAGGGGAGTGGACTGGATCACCAGGTCATTGGTAATAGGCTAAGGAACCTTTTACCTCTAGGCCAACAGCAGTGCAGGTCAGTAGAGAGTTAATGAAGCGGTTGGCTGTTGAGTGATATGTGTGAAATGAGCTGCTGGGTCTCAGTTCACTTCCTAATGGGCAGACATAAGAAATAAAAAAAAGCCCATAACAATTGACACTAGTATCTCAGCTCTCTCCCTTTTCCACTGCAGCTTCCTCAGTGCTGTTCCTGTCCTGGCACCCCACCCAGCTCCACGCAAGAGCTTTAATCCTGGTCTGCAGCCCCCATTGCTACCCAGTCTTTGATGACTCCCACGGAGGTGTCAGTGCTAAGAAGGAAATGGCTTTTCTGTCCCAGGAAAATGTTCAAGATTTTGACCTTTTTTCCTGTCCCAAATTGGACCCAAAAGCTCAAAAAATCTTGAAAATGTTCACAAACCAAAAATTGGAACAAATGTTGGTTCATGTAAATCAAAATATTTCCTTTCAATAATTTCCAAATGTTTTGTTTCACTTTTGACCTTTAAAATTATTATAAATTAAATGAAATTTCTAAACAAAAGGTCGTTTCAAAGTGAAAAACAGATTTTTTTTCTTCTGATGAATTGGCATTTTCAAATTGAAAAGTAAATTGCTGAAAAATTCCTGACTGGCTTTCTTGTCAACAGTGCTGAACTCTTTGCTGGAGACTGTGATGAGGAGGAGAAATTGCGGCCTAATATAAAGTCACTTGTGAATTAGGGGGCTGATTCTAAACCCACTATACAAAGTGGCAAAACACCCACTGAATTCCACAGAAGAAGGATCAAATCTTGAACCAGGGTTTGACCACAGGTCTGAAGAGGTGAAAGGCTAATTTTACCGCCCTCAGCACTATCTAAGTCTACTACAGGCTTCTGTACGGAGATGAGCTAAGGAGGTTGTATTCAGGGCAGGGATTGGGAGCTGGATTGGGTTTAGGACGTTTTTGAATTGGAAGCTGAACCAGGGCTGGGGTTCAGGGTTTGGGTTTGGATTTGTTAGTGCTGAAATCTCACTAGCTGCCTTTGGGATGTCTGAGCCCCAAATGACAGCAACTTTCCCAGATTGTTTGCAAGATTTGGGCCACACTTGAACTGGGAATTAAAAAAAATCAGGGCCCCTTCCAGTTATGGATCCAACCTGACAGCAAAACTCTGGCAGGCAGATTCTGGTATGGGGATTCTATATCTCTCCCTTTCCTCAAAATGTAAAGGGCACTGAATTCAAGAGTCCTGCTTTGGGCCATCTCTAGATGCAGACACTTCTCCTATCCCCTTTAGCCAGGTTAATGTTATTCTGCCAACATTGGTTGCATGACAAAGAAAGGTTCACAATGTGAACATGCTCTGTTCCTGAGCCCCACACGCTGGTTTTCCTCTTGCTGCTTCCTGACAAGCAGTGAAACATGAGACAGAAGCTCTGGATGGTTCATCCTTTTGAAACCTACAGGTATAACAAAAGTTGATGGCACCAGCTGCCCATGCCTGCTAGATAACTTCTTATTGGAATGGCAGAGCTGACAATTCTCACTCAGCTGCTACTAACCAGGCCTTTCCTACTCACAGCTGCTACTGTTTCTCAGTAGTCCTGGAGCTGACTGGAAATATTGCCTGGCTGGTCCAGCCAAGCCTCCAGAATGCTGACTGATGAGAGCCATACAGAGCAGGGTTAAGGATGCTGCTGCAAAGTGTATTCTAAAGGCATGATCAAAGCCCACTGGAGACAATGGGCACCAGGGGTATCCTAGTTCAGTGAGATGAGCCTCCATTCACACCCCAGACTGGAAATTACCCCGATGTGTGTGATGACCTGAGGACAGGAGCTATATAAAACATAGTGTTATTCAGGAAGTCATTTGCAGTGCATAACAACTTGATTGGTGCGTCAAACTTCTGAGCAATGCTACATGTTCTGATAATCCAGTAGCTATCTACATATAAACCAATATAAAGGGATATTGCTTCTAAATAGCATTTCTGTAAGACACTACATTCTGGAGCGAAACAAACACTCTACATTCAAGGAAGGGTAGGCATATATCGCCTCACTGCAAAAACAGTGCTACTGCTCCTATTTCATAATTCCTTGCCCTAGTCTAGTGCCTTCCACCTGCAGGTCTCAAAGCACTTGGCAAAGGAAAGAAATCTTCATAATCACCTTTTGGCATATGGAGGTGTTGAGGCACTGAGAGATGAAGTTACTTTATTATTTGTACAGCACACAAATATGTTGGGTGCTTACTAATCACAGATTAACGATCACGTTTATGATGGCAATGCAACCGAGAATGGGGACCCATTGTGCAAGGCACTGTACAAACATAGATTAAGTCTACTGTCAATAGACTCACCCAGGGCCACATGGCAGATTAGGGGCAGAGGCAGGACTAGAATCCAGGAGTAATTTGCCTTTCCTAACCACCAGACTTCACCGTTTCTTCAGGGAGCAGCCAAGTCTCTTCTGCTGGGCTTTTGCATAGCTGGAGATATGCTGATCTCACTCTCCTGCATGGAGGCCACAGGGCTCCAGAATGCCAGTTATGATTAAAATGTACAATAATGTCTCAGTCTATTCATGGGGGATGCGGCCCACACAAAACTGATGCATCATTTAAAGGAGAGCTTAAATGGGATTTAAGCAGTCCACAGGGCTTGTGTTGGCCCTTTGCAGAGTTGAATTAGTAAGTCCAAAGATCAACCTCTGCACAGGGGGGAGAGTTGCTTTTCTGCATTCTCAGTTTGTTGAGCTCAGCAAAATGGGGCAGCTTTTCTGTAACTGGCTGAATCATAGGCATCTTCACACACCCCAAACCCAGAAAGGAAATGTGATCCAGGTGACCGAGACCTTTGATGGTGCTTAAGTCTCAGTGCAATTCGCCCATCTCTGAACAGATTGAGCACATGCTCACCAGGGTAAGGTAAAGATATTACAAGCCAGGGGAGAAAGCAGGGAGGTACGTGGCAGATGGGATTCAAGTGGAAAGAGCTCACGCTCATGGCTCCTCTGTAATGAAGGGAGATGGGCAAGTTACAACCGAGCCAGCTGTCATAAATCATCAGCTCAGAAATTTCTTTCAGTCATTAGACACACCTGAAGACGCACTCCATACTACAGACTTGAATGCAATGGTTTCATGGCCGGTGCTTCTTTCAAATCACTCTCTTTCAGAAAGGAAGAATGAATTGGGTGCTTGTGTCCATGCATCTGAAACTGAAGATGCAATAAAAAGGAACTGCAGCCTGTCTGTCTGTTTTTCTCCAGTCTTAGGCAGAGCTTTTAAACCACTGGTTCTGTGCCTAGGGACTTAAGATGGGTGAATCCCAGAGGACCCAGTGGTTCGCTTCCCTTCGGATGTTCTGCTACTACTCCAAATTTATCCAAAATCTGTGACCCTCCAAAACTGGACTGAAAATCTCAAGGCAGAATGGTGTTAGGGTGACCAGACAGCAAAGGTGAAAAATTGAGACAAAGGGTGGGGGATAATAGGAGCCTATGTAAAAAAATAGGGTGCCCAGATGTCCCGATTTTATAGGGACAGTCCTGATATTTGGGACTGTGTCTTATATAGGTGCCAATTACCCTCCCACCCCCATCCTGAATTTTTACCCTTGCTATCTGGTCATCCTATAAGAAAAAGGCCCAAAAATCGGGACTGTCCCTATAAAATTGGGACATCTGGTCACCCTAAATGGTGTGCTGCTTCCAGGTGGGCTGGGACTAACCTGAGAATGGGCTTTCTTCAGTTATTTTGGCACTTCCACACCCAGCCTGCTGTGAAAATGAAACCTTATGGGGGAAAAAAGTATATCAAAATGCTTCATGCCTCAAAAAAAAGTACAGGGTCCAGGCTAGGGAAAAGTCTGGAGAGATTGGGGGATCTGATTTCATTGTAACATATTGGCCTATATAGATTTACAGACACAATAAGGGGGCAGCCATGTCATGGGACTATATGAAAAAACAGGAGAAGGATAATCTTGTGATTAAAATGCTAGGCCGGGACTCATGAACTTTTGGCTCAATTCCTGACTCTGCCACAGACTTCATGTGTGACCTTGGGCAAGTTACTTTATCTCTCTGAGCCTCAGTTCTCCTTCTATTAAACACGTGTGATCACGGATTCATTTCTCCCACCCTTTGTCTGTCTTGTCTATTCTGATGATAAACTTTTCAGGGCAGGGACTGTCTCTGACTATGAGTATGTACAGCACCCAGCACAATAGGCTGTGGGGCTGTAGTGTAGCACAGATAATAATAATAAGCAGCCTGAGACTCTGCCTCCCATACCATGCCTTGTGATCCATCACTGCTACTGAGGTTTCTATGGGTTGTCATAACTACCTTAGGCCCCGATGCAGCGAAGTGCTTGGGAATGTGAATACAGTTCCACTGAAATCAGTGGGACTCTTCCCCGGCTTGAAGTTAAATGCTTTCCTGGCTCAGGGGGGCCTTATTGGGTAAGTCCAGCTCTCCCAATGGAGCGATGAGCATAGGAGGGGGTCCCTCTCGTGTCTGCAAGCCAATTAAAAATTAAATAAATAATGTTGTTAGTTTACAAATAGAATTGTTACTCGTTACTCACGGTATTAACAGACTGCTTTTATTTATTTATTTATTTATTTTGCAAGGCTGTGAAAGACGTTTGTTTCAGTTGCCAGGCTCTCTCCAGAACTAATGTGGGTGGATTGTGACAGATATAATTTCTCCATCCTACAGTTTCATCAACTTGAGTTCTGTTAAACTACACCCGCTGGGCTTAGCTCCTTTTAAAGTTTCCGCTTTGACAGGTAGATTTATTAGTCTTGAAATTTGTACAAATCAGATGTCACTCGTGGCAACTTGTCAAAATGTCAGTCTGGCGAGAGAGGCATGAAAGGGTTTTCTGGAGAGAGAGGCTGATGGGAGGCAGGCTTTAAAGAACTCGAGCAAAAGCAGAAGAAAGGAGCTGGGAGGGATTGCAGCCTTCTTGATCCTGGGGGTTTTACTTTATTAAATATCTAGCGCCATACAGTGGGAGATGCCGTTGGATCCAAACCTCCAAGACATCAAGGCTGACAGCTTCCACTGATGGCTCCCATCTCTTACTGAGTCAAGTTTCTCAGCTTGTTATGTACATTTAGGGGAAGGTAGGGAAGGGGGGAGGGTTAAGTTCAGCTCATTTTTTTAATGCTGTTATGTTTGAAATGTTCTATTTTATCCCTAACAAGCCATGATCTGTACAGCAGAACTGGCTCTGGAGGGTGATATATTGTACAGGCTTTCTCCTAGTAAACTACAGCTGCAGTATTATTCAGGAGAGAGAAGAGGGGAGAAAATAAAAATAAAGAAGAAATGGCTAAAATGCTGCAAAAGGTGCTGAAAATAAAGCTGGCAGGATTCTGTGAGGAATCAATGCACCACAGCACCTATTCTCTTCCTGAGTCCTTTCTCCAAATACCAGATCATAACAACCCCCTTATCCTCCGTTCACCATAAATTCAAGGCACGGGCTTTTATTAGTCTGGATAAAATAAAAAACTGACCTAAATAATTCCATGATCCCTCAGACAAAGCAATTGCAAAATGTTCATGGGGGTAAGGAAATTCCTTCCTGACCCTTGCATCGGTGTATATCTTGAAACATGAGACCATTTAACCCTTGCCCTGGTCTTAGTTTTGCACAGCTGAAAAATTATCCAGCCCTTTTTAAAATCCAGCTGTAGTATTTATTTGACTCAGCACATGCACAGGGCCCAATCTCATAAACTCTCTGTGCATGGAACCTCTACTGATGCCAATGGAAATTCTCCATGCAAAGAGCTTGTTGGATTAGAGTTTAAGGGCCTGATCCAAAGCCCAATTAAATCAATAGGAGTCATGCCACGAACTTCATTGGGTTTTGGGTCAAACCCCGAGATTAAAACTGTTCTTGAAAAGAACTGTAGAGGCACAAATGATGACTGATGAAGGCAAGAGCTAATGGTATTTTAAACGCTCATCATAAAAGATTACTCACTAGAGCTGGTTGAAAAGTGGTATTTGTTTTCCATAAATTTCAACCAAGATGAAAACCATGTAGTTTCAGAGCACATTTTTTGTGGAACATGTTTTTCCAATTAAATGAAAACTGAAAAAAAAAATGTTGGCATTTGAAAACCAAAACATTTTCCACTTTTTTTGGTTCCCTCTCTCCTCTCCCCCGCCCAAAATAAAATCAACCTGGAAAATTTCAACTGAAAAGCACATTTTCCATGACAATCTCCATTTTGTTTGAAAAGTCATTTTTGGCTGAAAAAATGTTTTGACAAAGACATTTTAATCAGCATTGTTACCCTGGGCAAGAGGGTGGGGTTCAAATTTTGCAAAGCTTCTATGTATAAATAAATATAAAAGTGAATGTGTATGTATAATCCTAGTGCTATTAAAACAGATTGACAATGTTATTGTGTGTAGTTCTAGATAGGTCAATCTCACAAGGACAGTGTTGAGATGCCAAAAAAATGCAACTCAGGATCATAATAAAAGAGACTCTGTGAAAACAGTTGGCTTTTATGAGGAGGAGAAAGAAGGAGACCCAATGGGAAAGTGAGGACATAGCGGGGTTCTTGTAGAAGGGTATGTGGTAATGACAATGGTTAGCCTAATCTTGGTCCCACTGAAGATCACTGACAAAATGTCCATTAAATTCAATGGGAGGAGAGTTATATCTAAACTGTTCAATATATTAATAGCCAGCAAGGTGTGGCTCAGAAAACACTCTCTATGTAGAACAAATAAGTTGTTTTTATGTATAGGTGTTTGCGATGTGGACTGATCTGTCAAATTCAAAAGCATGCAAATACGTGCAAAAAACCAGATGGGCACATGTGGGTTGAAAGGCAGGCTGCTACCCTACACTAGTCACCAGGTATTGAGAGATCAGATGATTCCATTTAAAGATGATTTGGGTCTGCTGGCTTGATCAGTGTAATCCCATGAAGCTATATCCCCATGGGTATGTGGTAGCATTTTTTTTTTTTTACTGCAGCAATGCTTCCTTCCAGCACTTCCCTACATAATTTAAGCTGAGAGTTCAGACTCCTCCATTCGCATGATGTGGAGACTCTCTTAATCATCAAGCTCAACTTTCCCAGAATAATAAGAACAAAACTGGTGACAGGGAAATTAGCTTCAATAGTTTCCTTATGTACAAAAACCCTCAGCTATTGGCGATGGGAGCCAATATAAGAACCTCGGGGGGGGGGGGGGGAAAACAAGTAAACCGGGCCTTAGCAACCACACAAGGGACAGCCAAAACTTGTCACTTAATGGAGACTTAAGGCTGAGGGGAGATCTGATTGCTCTCTATAAATATATCAGAGGGATAAATACCAGGGAGGGAGAGGAATTATTTAAGCTCAGTACCAATGTGGACACAAGAACAAATAGATATAAACTGGCCATCGGGAAGTTTAGACTTGAAATTAGACAAAGGTTTCTAACCATCAGAGGAGTGAAGTTCTGGAACAGCCTTCCAAGGGGAGCAGTGGGGGCAAAAGACATATCTTGCTTCAAGACTAAGCTTGATAGGTTTATAGAGGGGATGGTATGATGGGATAGCCTAATTTTGGCAATTAATTGGTATTTGACTATTAGTGGTAAATATGCCCAATGGCCTGTGATGGGATGTTAGATGGGGTGGGATCTGAGTTACTACAGAGAATTCTTTCCTGGGTGCTGGCTGGTGAGTCTTGCCCACATGCTCAGGGTTTAGCTGATCACCATATTTAGGGTTGGGAAGGAATTTTCCTCCAGGGCAGATTGACAGAGGCCCTGGGGGTTTTTCACCTTCCTCTGCAGCATGGGGCCCGGGTCACTTGCTGGAGGATTCTCTACACCCTGAAGTCTTTAAACCATGATTTGAGGACTTCAATGGCTCAGACATAGGTTTGTTACAGGAGTGGGTGGGTGAGATTCTGTGGCCTGCGTTGTGCAGGAGGTCAGACTGTATGATCATAATGGTCCCTTCTGACCTTAAAGTCTATTAGTCTATGAGTCTATGAGATGGTCCTATGAAAAGAATGGAGCAGAATTGTATTTGGGTCTGTCTGGAGATACTTTGGGATGATTTCTTAAGACAGGAGACAGCCTAGTAAAGTTGTCTCTTGTACAGGATTACTAGAACTGTAAAATCTCTCCTGCCTAATTTATTTTAGAGTTTTCTATAGCACTGTAGTTCTAAGCAAACTGAGCTGAGTCTCATCAACACATTTCACACAAACCACCAAAGAGTAGAGCTGGATGAGAAACAGTTTTTCTGTCCTGCAAGAATTTTTGAGATTTCAAATTTTTTCCCCATCCCAAATCGGGACAAAAAGTCAAAATTAAAACATTTCCATGAACCAAAATATGTTTGTGGATCGGGTCAATAGAAATGTTTTCTTTCAATTTTGACCTTTTACATTTAAAACAGTTTCATTTTTTGGTTCAAAACAACTTTTTGTTTGAAATTTAAGTTAACTGATAGACAATGTTGAAATGGGACATTTTGAAACTTTTTTTTAAAATGGGAAATTCATTGAAAACGGCCCTTTCCCACAACATTTCAGTTTGATGAAACTGCATTTTCTGATGAAAAACTGTTTTGTAGGAAAATTCCCGACCATCTCTACCAATGAGCTGTAAGAAGATAATTTACTGTCACTCTTACCCTGTGGTCAGTATTCACACTGTCATCTTAGGAGTGAAGGCTGCTTTTCCCATTACCTTCTTTATTTTTCTGGCAAAGGGGTTCATCACAACAAATAAGGTGAAGGCATCAGTGTGGGCTTCAGAAATTCTGAGCTTTACCCAGGAGCTGAATTATAAGCACGTGGAGTGGAATTCACCCCATATAGCTACCCAGCACGTGGCCTGTGCATCCTTTAAGTCCCACATCAGGTCTCAAAATGGCACCTTCATGGTGCATAAGCTTTGTGTGAGCCCTCTGCATGGAGTCAGTTTCTCCTACAGTTTCTGCATGCCTCTGCTGGTTTTAGTGAGAGCTTTGGTACTGTCCCCCCGCTAGTTCAGATACACATATTTTATTCTCTGAGCCTAAATCAGTCCCATGCAAACAGATGCCAGCATTGCATGAAGTAAAAAGGAGTGTCAGATGTACGGGAGCTGGATTAGGATAGCAGCAGTGGGTCTGGTGCCCAAAGAGTCCAGAGGAGTGCACTGAAAAATCTTTACAGGAAGGTCACTCAGTGGCATAGGGAGATACCTCTCTGCCCTGGATTAGAGGGAGTATGAAATTATTTAAGGGAAGGGAGGACAAACATAATTATCTGAGCATGATGGGGCCTGATCCTACAAGGTATTGAGTGTCTCAAGTGCTTTGCCTTGTGAAGTCATTTGCAGCTGAGGATGCTCAGTATCTTGCAGGACTGGGAGTTTACAAAGGGTTATTGATTATTAAGTATTATTATTGTTATTTATTAGCACATTAGCCCCAGTCATGGACTAGAACCTCACTGTGCAAGGCGCTGTACAAACACATAACAAAAAGGTGATCCCTACCCCAAATTGCTTACAAGTTCCTTTGAATTCTTAGTCCATCCCTTTGATCCACAAAATTTGGCTTTTTTTGTGCAGTTTCTAGTACCTTCTAATTTTCCCCAAATTACAGTTTCCTGTTTTTTCTTGAAACAGGACACAGGAGGTGCAGAGCTGAGAAGAAATGAGAAGGAAAATGGAACTTTTTCAGCCTCCAAATAGCACGAGAGATTTGGTTTTAGTTAGAAATATTCAGTTCTTCAGATCAAAATACAGGAAGAACTGAATTGTCCAACACATTTACCCAGTCCTATAAAATAAAATAACCTATCCAAATTAGCAGATTGGGCCACTTAGGCTACACATGGGTTCATGCTGCAAAACTCAGAGCCAGACTCAGCTCATGAATACCTCCAAACCTGATGGTGAACTTGTGAACTGACTGCCACCATTGGTCATCAGCAGAGACTGAACAAAGGGCCTCCAATGCTAAAATAATGAACAACCACTGCTTGTGTTAAAGAAGCCTCTGGCTCTCAGCTGTAGTAGACTCATAACCACTTTGGACCAGATGGAACTGTATAACACATGCCAAACAGTGGGTTACTGAGCTGCAGGGTTTTGCTTCTGGGCCATCTCTAATTCAGACAGGATAATCTCTGCCTTTCAGGAGGTCTGGCTATTTCTTCTGACCTTCCTCTCCCTGGACCTCCATTCCATATCTACTTTTGCGGTGAAATTCACCTCTGTGCAGAGTCAGCAGAATAATGGTATAAGTTGCAGTGGGGGAGGTTTAGGTTGGATATTAGGAAAAAACCTTTTCACTAGCAGGGCGGTGAAGCACTGGAATGGGTTACCTAGGGAGGTGGTGGAATCTCCTTCCTTAGAGGTTTTTAAGGTCTGGCTTGACAAAGCCCTGGCTGGGATGGTTTAGTTGGGGTTGGTCCTGCTTTGAGCAGGTGGTTGGACTAGATGACCTCCTGAGGTCCCTTCCAACCCTGATATTCTATGATTCTATGAGCACAAGGCCTGTGCACCACTTGTAGCCTCAAAACAGGACATCCATGATAATTGCACAGGCTGTACATTGATCCCTCAGCACACGGGGAGTCCTCACCCCACATTCATCTTTCACAATTCACCCTGTTTAGTCATTCACCTTTACCCATCTGGCTGGGTTTTTCTGTCCTTCTGTCCTGTCCTATGGAGGGTGTGGGGGAGGGAAATATATATGTATTAGAGAAAAGTGGTTGGGAATTTTAGCTTAATTAACAGCTACATCGAATACTTTATTTCTTGGAGCATTGTGCAATGGTTATCTCATCAAATGAGGAGTGGAGAATGGGGGAAAAAACCTAACTTCACAAGAGAAGATTTTCTTTAAAAGAAATCACTTTCTGTCACATTGTACGCTGATTTCCTTTCATGTGGCAAACACATTATGGCAGCTTACTTTCTGCATTAAGTATCATTAAGGCAGGTACATGGAGATCCTTCATGCCTTCTGGGTCACTGGCTGTCGTGACCTTACCAGGGTCAATTTCAAAGTTGTAAAAAATTAATCTATGGAGGGCAAGTGTAGGGGGAGGGGAGGAAGAAAAAGAGAGTCAATTTGTATTACTAACTAGGCTCCGGGTTTTCCATGTACTGTGTGTATCTACTTAGCAATTTCAGCTCAGCCAGCAGGGAAACAGAGAGAGGAGGGGGAAAAATGTCTGGCATGAGTTCAGAAAGCTCTCCAGCTCACACATCTGGTTCTTATATTTCAAAGTTAATTAGTCATATTGAGGCTGTCTGAAGATAAATTTATCATCCAGAAAAAACACAAACAGTTTGAAAAATGAAAGGAAGTGAGGTGACATGGTTTGACGTTTAAATAAATCATTTTAACATGATTAAAAAACTTGTCCTCTCTGACACCCGGAGCTGGATACTTTGTAAAGACTTTTTGACAAAGACAAGTCCCTGTTTGGTATACAAAGCCCCTGCCATTCAATTATACAGAATAATCTTTGGCCAATTACTTTTCTGAGTGACTACTGGAGAATACAATGCACAGCTGCAGTGTTTTGTTCGCTGGGGCTGAAGCCAAACTGTAAAGGAGCTAGGGGAAAGGGCCACGTGACCAGACCTTTTAATCATTATTTCAATCCAGAGGCACAGAGCAGAAGAAGTGGGGAGGAGGGGCGTAGGGAGAGTTTTAATTTAACTGGGAATGAAGTACCAGAAAACAGCATGGTTTGGAGATATTTTCAGGTGCATTCCCACCAATAGATAGGATACCACCCACTTGTGGGCTTCCGGAATGATGCGGGGGCGGGGAGAAGATTGAAAGGAATTGGTTACCAGAGAGATTGTTAGAGTGTAAGTGGATATACAGGCAACTAAATTGTTAGGGTTTAGTGTTATCCTCTTTCACCATTTATGGTGTCTACCTTATGAATTTGGGTGCAGCTATACAAGGCATGCATGGTTGTTCCAGCTGTGGGTGCCCATAGGGATAAGGGTGAAATTCACCTATGTAAGATGGCCAGAACAAGGGGTAGGCACTGCTTCAGTCTCACTAAGGCCACCAAAATAGGGTTTAAGTGGTGCAGGGGTCAATTTCACCTAGAGAGAGTAATTCAGATGCTCCAGTAGAGAGAATCTGGATAATTCTGGGTTCTCTAAATCTGGCTATTGGAAACAGCAAAAAGGGCTGCCCTATACCAGTGAAACCTGGGTCACTGGTGGTATTCCAAACTGGCATTGACACCCATCCATCAGGGATGCTTTAGCGATAATGAAATCAATTCTGTTACTAGACAGCACTTCCTGAGTATTATTCATGGTAGAAAATCAACACTGTTTGTTTGTTTGTTTGTATAGTAAAATGATGCACAACCTGCTCAGAGCTGCAAACAGAGAAAAGCAAATGCTCTCAAAGCATACCCAGGCAGAGAAAATATACTTGCACATTCCCCTACTGAAAACTGGTGTCAAGTTTCTTGGGTTGACGGGTCATATTGTGATAGATGTAGCAGTGGGCCTTTCAGGCTAGGTGATGCTACATTTGGCCACTATTGCATTATCATATTAATTTCCTTCTATCCCTTTGTTATGTTACCGGTGCAGTACAGGAGTGATATAATACAACTTGAAAGTTTTCTCCTATTAGCAATTTTGTCTCATCATTTTTGCTAATGGGATAACAAGAGGTGCTGGTTATGGTGCAAAAGTCTCATCACGTTGGTAATTTTTACTGTAACATGTTAGCAATCTGTCACTATTTGTTCCCACTAATACCATACAAAAGTCTTATTAGATCAGTGGCTTTAGTTTTACATCCAGATTATCAAATTTATTTCTCACTAGCTTGAGTAATAGAAGGTTTTGATTAAATGAAACGCCCCCTCTAAACATTAACTGGAAGAAAGCCTTGTATGTCAACTTCACAATATGTCTATGAGCTAAATATCAATCAATCAATATTAGGGGAAATCAGTATATCCGATGACCAAGAGGAAGTGCTCAGCTGCTCTTTAGTCTGATTCACCTCTTTTCTAAGAGGCTTTCAGGCACATTTGAATTTTGTGGGTTGTAGCTGAATTAATAATGCTTTTACAAGATTCAATCCCATCTCCATGAATTCACTGGGGACACCTTCCATTGATTTTGACTGGCATTGGATCAAGCCCATATAGCACATTTTCTCGTTGGTTCTCAAAAAGCTTTAGAAAAGTGGGTCAATGTCATTATTTCATTTTACAGATGGGGAAACTGAGGCACAGAAGGGTGACTGGCCATACTGGGTCAGACTAATGATCCATTTAGCTGGTTTTCCAACAGTGGCCAATGCCAGATGCTTCAGATGGAATGAACAGTTTTGAGTGATCCATCCCCTGTTGTCCAGTCCCAGCTTCTGCCTATGGTCACACAGCAGACCAGTGGCAGAGACAGGAACAGAACCCAGGTGTCCTAATGCTCGGTCCTAGGCCTAATTCACCAGACCAGAGACGTCCTTTTTCTGTCCTCTGTTCAAGTGCAACAATGTGTGCGCTATACCAAGATGGTGGAATTGCTGCCTATAGAACTCAGGGGTCCTGGTTCATGTCCTGACTGCAGTCTGGCTTTTGAAGGTGGGACTTGTGCTTGCATCCTTCTCTTGTGCCTGCTCCCACAAAAGAGGCCCTCCTGAAATAGCTATCAAGCAGGAGAGTGTGTGCAGGAAAGGCTGGCCTCTCATGCACTTCTACCCCCAGAAGCTTTAGCAATGTGCACACAGGATGTGTTATGTCTCACATTCAGGGCCTGTACAGCCCAACAATGTAAGACCCTTAAGTGCCGCAGGATAACTACCCTTCCTCCAAGTGGGCTTGGGGGTTAAGGAACTGCATAGTGACGCGGGAGATTCACTGCGTCTGTCACAGCTCATCTTAAATTACACCTGGCAGAACATAGCTTAGCACTCAGTGTCTGCCCTAGCATTGACTGTAACCAGCTAACATGAAGCTCTCTGTGACAGTCCTTGTCTACATTGTTTGAGGACTAAGCTGTGTCAATTAAAACAATGTAGTTTCCCACTGTAGGTGACCACTTTATGGTCTGGGGCAAGTCATTTCCCCACTCTATGCCTCATTTGGTAAAATGGGGTTTATAATAATCCTTCCTGAGTTCACAGGGATGTTACAAGGATAAATCCAGAACTTGGGCGATGCTCAGACGCTACAGCAATGCAAACAGATGTCTGGGAACAAATCAAAATTTGCGATTTACCTAGAAGGATGAGGGAGTCACATCTTGCAAACACAAGAAATGGGCTCTCCTGAGCATGCAGGAAGCAGACATGAGGCACGCAAAGCATAAAACCCACACAAATGTGATGTTTAATGGATAAAATGAATATTCAAGTTGTTTCCAGGAAAAGTCTTTGACTTTGGTGCTAGTTACAGTTCCAGTTAGTGCATTTTCTCGCTGTCAAAGCTTTCATCGTAATTGTCCCAAAGTTCCTTGATTATCTCTAACAAATGTGTCAGCTGCCTTTGAAGTTTCAGGACAGTCTCATCACACCTTATTAAATAATAAACATTTGCCGGCGCACTGGAAATATAGACAACACGTCAGTGGGGTTGTCAAAATGGATTGGCTGAGTTTTCACAGAGACGCGGCTGTTCAGAGTCTTCGCTGAGTGTAGTGTTCTGAAAAGGGCAGTTGGATCTTTAATGACTACAGGAGGACTTTGGTTTTACATCTCACCTATAAGACAATAAGTCCAGTGGCACAGAGCTCTCTAGCATCGTCATGAGCCATCGGTTCATGACTGAGAGGAAGAGGATGGAATAACCATCACCACTTCCTTTCGTATGTATATTTTCATTAGATGTCTCTCATCTAAGCAGTGACCAGCCCCAACTTGGTTTAGGTATAAGAGCTGACAAAGTCACAGCTCAAGGGAGTATGATTGCACTTAATCAGTGGTATCACTGAAAGGTGGACTTGGGCCCTTCTGACTTGTTCATGGGTCTAGTTCATCTTTTGGTGGAACAAGGCTGCTTTTCTGGCATACATACAGCAGCAGTGGTGGCTTCAGAAAGTGAGCAACACTCTGGAGCAGATGACTCATTTTGATCAGTATAATCTAGGTATGATGCTCCTGAATAATGCTACTGCTGAAAGGTTGAGAAGCCTATTGTTACTATTGGCTGTTTGTGTTCTTCCAGATATTTAGAACTTATCCTAAATGAAGAAATCGCTTCAGTCCAGGAAATTATTTTACAATAGAAGAACACCAATCTAGAATTGTTTGGCTTGTCATTCACGATGAACAAACAAGTAGCACAGAGGCAGGAAGAGAGGAGGAGGGGGAGAAGCATGGAAAGCTCTGCTTCTGTTATTTGTCTGACAGACCTAATAATGCCAAGTGAATAAGGAGGTTGCTTATGGTTCCATCCAGTATGGGAATGAAGCTTTTTACTGAGTTGGCTTAATACAGGCCTTCTCAACACTCCAGTTTGTAAATTACCAGAGACATCATCCTGGTCAAATTTGAACACTTTGAAATACAGTAGGAAAGAATTTCATAATTTGAAAAAACAAAACAAAAAAACCCAAAGACATAGTTTGGATCAAGTCAAATGTTTTCATGCTATTCCTTGGAGCCAGCTTTGCAGAAACTTATTTCATGCGTGTTGAAGTGTCTTTCAAGAGCTGAATCTTTCTTAGAAGAGTAATTGTGCAATTAGCTATGAATTAGTAAAAATGTATTCTAATTACTTCCAGGTGTGACACATTTTGTGCTTAAAAACCAGGCTAGCAATAAGACTCCCCCTGTCAATGTTTGCTTTCTGAGTGGATATTAACAGAGAGGCATCTTGACAGCTTGATGTGCACGTTGCTTAACAGTGTTGAGGTGTTTTTTTTTAAAAATATATATTTCAGAATAAGCACAAACAGACCCAGGAACAAATGTTCAAAGGCACAATCAGGAGCTTTGTGCTTGTACACAACCAAAGAGACACAAATGGAATTTCCCTGCAGGCAAACTGAAGGAAGTGCAATGAGCCAGAATGTCAGCTGGTGTAAGGGAGGCCCTCGACTTACATGGGGCACATCAACTTCAGAGTGGCTCTTGATTTACGGCAGTGTTAATTGTGAGCCCAACTTCTTTTGAAGATCTCAAAAACTATTCCACCTTTTCACCCAGGGCACCTTCATAAAAAGAAAAGCTCCTTGAAGCTATGCCAGTTCACGCTCACTGAAGTGCTGGCTCAATGAATTCAGCTTTGCATGAAATTCTTTTTTGATTCCTGCAAGGCAGCCTGGGTGGTCACTAGGCTTCATGTGCTGTATTTGTACAGCTCCTTGCACAATGGACTCCTTCCCATGACTGGGGCTCCTAAGTACTACCATAATACAAATAATGAATCAGAGTAAATAACCAGTATGGTTAATTTAAGACGCAAACCTAACCTTCCCTCAAAATAAGCCTTTTTTTTTTTTGGGAGAATCAGAAAGCCCAGTTCATTTTTCTTTGCTTTAGACTTTTTCTAGACTTCTGTGCTGCTAGTTTTCAGTTCGGATTGTGTTATAGTGTTCAGTCACCCCCAGAGTACCCCCTTGTGATAGGACACAGAGGGCCTTCCTCTCTAGCAGCTTCCCGTGGGTCCTGGTTCCACAATGGTTGGATGTTTTTGTGGCCTAGCCTTCTGGCCAGGTCAGCTTTGTTCCCCTTTCAGGGGCTAGCAGAAAACTAATTTTCAATTTGAAATTCAAAACAGCCCCCTGGTCATTAAACAAACACTAGTCCTTCAAAGAGGCTAATCTTGTCAACCTTAGGCCCCTAACTGGGCCAGGTTGCTTGGGTTAGGGCAGCGAGAGCCTGTCTTCCCTTTTCTGGCTTCACCCAGAACTGGCCTCTTGTAGAAGCAGCCAGCCCTTTTTATCTGGCCTGCTGGACTCTGATTGGCCTCCACCTGCTTCTGGCCCTTCTAGGTGCTGGAGGACCAACTCTCGTTGGTTCTGCTTGCAGCAGGTAACCCCTGAGGTCTGAACTCTCTCCTCTTCCCTTCCAACTGAACACCTCTGAGGTTGGGGTGTGCTGAAGTGGTGATGCCTCCAGCAGGGGGCAGTGAGTGCTGACCCTTTCCAGCTCTGAAACCCACAAATGCTGAGAAAAGGGAAACAGAAATATCAAAAGACCAAAAATGCATCCTCATGCTATTGCTTAGCTCTCTGGAACCAAGGAGGTCACACTGACAGTGTTGAGGGAGAGACCAATGACTGAATGAGTCATGGATGGGTGAAATCTCTTGTACTCCTCAAGGTGATCTCTCCAGGTTGGAGATGAGACAAATTGGCTGGGGGAGCTGTGGAGAAATGTGTTTGCCACTGTCTACTACAGCTGATAGCCAAATAATTTTTTGGGGGAAATAAAATAAAAGCTAAACATTTTTGTTTTCTTGTATCAAAAAAGTGATGGAATATTTTGGGTTTCGATAGAAAAACTGAAATATGAACACTTTTTGGTTGTGGAAAAATTTTCAGATTTTGCTTTTTCTATAATCTGTGTTTTTTTAACAAACACAGAGCATTTCTGTTTGACAAAAAGCCATTTTCCATCTTTTTTTTTTTTTTTTTTTTTTTAAGATTTCCCAACCAGTTCTACTCCCCATCCTGAGCCTGGTCTGGTGATAAAGTGCTCTCTCTCTCTCTCTCTCTCTCTCTCTCTTTCTCTCCAAACCTCTCAGTCTGTCCCTTTCATAAGCACTAAAGTTACACAAAAATATTTATAATATATATTTCTGAGACAGCTGAATCATTCTCAGAGGGGACAAAAAGCAGCAAGAAGCTAGAAAAAGAAACTAACTTCCTTTAAACTGGCATAGTCTCCCAGAAACCTCCTTGGCTACCCTGCCACTGAGGGCTTGTCTACATGGTGTGGCAAAGTGCACCAGAGGGGTGTGATTTGCAAAGCGCACTAACATGCTGCTCTCCAACTGCCCCATGTAGACCTTGCTGTTGCGCTCTAAAAGGTGCATAGTTCACATTAACATAGTCCTGTTTGAAACGGGACGGCATCAGTGTGGATTAGAGCATGCCAGTAGGGTCTAGACAGGGCATTTCGAGCACTACACATTAGAACACTCTGCAGATCACACTCCTAGTGTGCTTTGCTGTCACTGTGTAGACAAGCCCTAAGAGTCCTGAGAAAGTCTCTTGCATTCCCTCTCCCAGATAGTGGATATTACTTGGAGGAATGACTGGACCTAATAAACATACACTTGCAGAGGTGCATATCAGACCTCCCTATGCACCACAGAGCTGCATGCAACCTGACCAAAGAAGGGAAAGATTTCTTTGCAACCGTTAAAAAATAAAATAAAATAAAATGATTTTTACAAGTTTCTCCGGGCCCCATGACCTGCAGTATTTTTTATTTGCTGTGTATATATCTAAATTATAGTTTCACAATATATAATTTTTCTGGCAACACCATGAAAAATAATTTCCTTTTTCTCTGCATTTGATAGGTCACATAGCTAGAAAAGTGATCGGAACACCTAACCTGCACTTTGTGCAACTTGTGGATAGGCAACCTGAGCCACCGGCAATAGCTTCTGCTGTTGGGAGCATATAAAGTATGACATTAATGCAGCCCTTTCTCTTAAAGGGGAGAGAGTGCAATAGGGTTTGATATGTCAAAAAGCAGTTGGGCCAAATTCTGCCTGGTTGTAAATCGAGAGTTTGTTCTGTGTTTGTACAGCACCTAGCACAGTGAGTTCTGGTCCGTGCCCGGGGCTCCTCAGCTCTATTGCAATGCAAATACTGATAGTAACGCCCTTAAAATCAACATGTACCAATGCAAGTGAGAGCAGAATCTGACCTCTTGTATTTTGCATTAAGGATGAAATTCAACCTGGGACAGAGGGACAGCATAATGCACCACTTAGAGGGCCAGATCCTCAGCTGGTGTAAATCACCCATCAATGGAGTTTTGCCAGTTTTACGCCAGATGAGGACCTAGGCCTACACCTCAAAAGAGGGCTTAAGTAGGACTTCAGTGTTTTATGATGTCTGCACAGTCATGAATTTCAGCCTAAAGGTCAGTGACCACATGATGTTCTGGTGGGAGTGGAATTCTTTACTGTCTCTTTAAAATCTCCCTGTCTTCCTTAGTTTATTGCTAACTGTCTGCACGCAGCAGCTGGAAGAGGAAGCTGGATGCTATTCTGCCTGGTGCGTCATTAATGCACAAGGCACTGGATAGCGCCCGAGAAAGCCTGTAAGGTTTCCATCCTTAATTGCAGATCAAAGAGGCCTGTAGAAGCATCCACCTTTTTGAATGCTTATCTCGACCAGACCTTCTGATGCTTTTGAAGTTACCCCATCACTCACTAATCAGAGATCTCCTTTAGATAGTGAAATAAAATCCTTTTCAGTAGAGAGGGTTGGTTATCAGTTTCTAAACACAATTTGTGCCTTTTGAATGACCCTTTTTTAGTGAGTTGATCCTGCAGCCTTCATGCCAGTAAGTAAATCATGCAAAATTGGGCCCTTAATTTGCCATTACATGGGCATCCCTATAACTTTGCTTTCAGGCTGTTCCAAACAGGAAAGAATGTGGATGTGGATGTAATAAAACTCATTAGAGGTAAATAAATATCTGCTTTGGTCCACATTTAATGTATAGCTGTTGTATTAAGCTACAAATACTAACAAAAATCCAACATTTCCAACCAAACCACGCAGTCAGTAGAATATCACCATTCCCTTTTCTTTCTGTACAGAGGCAAGTTAGAGAACATGGCACCCTTCAACAATTTTTAATACAGAAACATTTTGGCTAAAAAAGTCCCTGGTAATATATTTTTGTCCTGGAAGCTTATGTATTTTAAATTATTTATAGGTTGCCTCTTGGAGAACAATTTAGCATTTCCAAGAATTGGGCTGAGGAAATAATCTCTAGGGAATAATTTGTCAAATTTTCCCACTTTTTTGGATCACTGGATTCTTTAAGGCATTCATTATTTGAAAGTTTTTGCCAATTCTTGTGTGAAATTTCTCCCCCTATGGGTGAAATTTCCTCAGTGTGCAAGGAGCCAGCCCTAGGGCTATGCATGTCAGATGCACTGAAGCCACAGCTTTGGCCTTATGTTGCACAGGGCAGCTCATGCTGTCTCTGCTAGGGGGAGCACGTCACACTTAAAGAATAGCTTGCAAACAATTATTTGGCGATTCACCTCAGTCCAGTCCCTGGATCCTCCCGAGGCCACATGGGCCATGGAACTGATCCCTGAATTACAGCACTGGGCTGTTATTCCAACTCTGTGCTCTCATGATGACGAGGCAGATGCACACCCATCTCAATCTGCCTTATGAACCGAGCCAGGATTTAGGGGAAAACAAACAAACAAACCCCACCCCCCTCAGCAGTTCACTCTGCAACTATCATCTCCCCATATTAACTGAGAGCCTGACCCAATGCCCATTGGAGTCAATGGAGGGGTCTCTCCATTGGAGACTGCCATTGACTTAAATGGGCTTTGGATTAGTCCCTCAATAAATGTATTTGGAAAGTGATTCGTCCAGTGGTATGAAGGATTCTGGGAAGAAAAAGGCTCGTTAAGTAGTTCACATGTTGCTCATCTCACAATGCCACATGGGCAACACAATGACTCCCCCAGCAATGCACTTTACTGCCCCGGAAAGGTGAAAACACTGTTGATGAAACGCTAACCAAAGGCCAACTGGCTCTTAGGAAAAATTACATTGATGTGAGATTAACAGATGTGCTTTAGCTAGCTCTTTATCCACTTTGCAACGTGGCCTGCATCTAGCCTTTATTGGATTCAGTAAATATATCACATACAATAAATAAGTAGGGGTTGAATCATCATACTAACTGGCGATCACTGAAGATGCAGTGTGTTATTTAACTTAAATTACATGGGGCTTTGGGACTCTGTGTTTGAAACCTCCATCAGGACTGGACATAGTACATTGACCAAATTCCAGCACATTTATGCCTGGTATTGTAACTTGTTGGAATTGTATCTGGATTCTTGCTTGCTACATCATTTACTTTTTTTTGCTGTCTCAAATGTGTGGGTTTGATTTATGAGGGTGATTCTTACATGGGCAAGTGACAAGATTCCCCATGGATAAATGAAACTAAAAACTGGAATATTTCTCATAACACAAGGACTAGGGGTCACCAAATGAAATTAATAGGCAGCAGGTTTAAAACAAAATAAAAGGAAGTATTTCTTCACAGAATGCACAGTCAACCTGTGGAACTCTTTGCCAGAGGATGTTGTGAAGGCCAAGAGCATAATAGGGCTCAAAAAAGAACTAGATAAATTCATGGAGGATAGGCCCATCAATCACTATTAGTCAGGATGGGCAGGAATGGTGTCCTTAGCCTCTGTTTGCCAGAAGCTCGGAATGAACAACAGGGGATGGATCACTTGATGACGACCTGTTCTGTTCATTCCCTCTGGGGCACATGGCACTGGCCACTGTTGGAAGACAGGATACTGGGCTAGATGGACCACTGGTCTGACCCAGTAGGGCCATTCTTATTCTTACGGTGTAAATCGAAGTCACTCTATTGATATCAGTGGAGCGATGCCGACTTACACCATTTGAGGATCTGTCCCATTGTTCTTTGTTCACTGAGTCTTTCAGGAAATGTGGCTGAAGCTTTTAAAATCCCTCCCAGAATTTGTATTTGTAATTGTGTAATTAAAACAGGAATCCCCTCTCCTCACTTGCTGGTGTGAATATTCAGTAAACGTGGCTATTTGGACCCCACCATGCCTGTGTGGTTCCTTCATATTATTCTTGTTGTGTGAAGAGCAAACACAACACTTAACCTTTTGAAGGGCTTCTTGATTGGAATTTACACCTTGAGGCTAAATGCTGAGCATGAGTGGAATTCTGGCCTATCTGCATCTTGTACTTTGAGCTCCTCTGGTTGACTGTTGCATTGTTGGCACATCAAAAAATATGCCTCACCCCCAGTGATTCTGGACCTGCCTTCTGCATCTGAGAGCCATAAGCCACTATTTTGGTCTCTCTCTATTTTTGGAAATGGTCTCATTGTGTCATACTACTGTCAGCCGCCGGATTCCTCGCATCCTGCAGCTCTTTGTCTTAACGTTCTGTGTTAACCCTTCAGCCTGCCAAAGTGAGGGACAGAATTCAAGGTGGATCACCACAAGGAACAAAGGAACCAACAGAAGACAAATTGACCCATTCATTGCTGGTGCCTTCCCAGTCCAGCTGTGCTGGTGAGTCCATAACAGTGGACTGTTAGAACATACCTGTCACATGTGGCAATGGAATGGGCATATTCTACCTAGACGTTCTGGATACATTCAGCACAGCAGGTGCATTCTACCTAGAGGTGCCTGGTACATTCAACAGCACAGCAAGGAAAATCTACCCAGAGATAGCTAGGATATTGGGAAGCACAGCAGAGTCTGTGTGCCTGAAAGAGGAAGTTCTCAGGCCTTGAAGTGTGTCAATTCACCAGGAAGATCCCACCTTTCTGTGAAGGCTATTCCATCTTTCTGAACCCAAAAATAAAAAAATCAGATTCATCACTGACTCACCAGCCTCCCTGGGTACCTGCGCACATATACACACTGCTCATTGTGATGTCAGAACTACAACGGAGATGATGGATAGGGTTAAACCTCCCCAAGGACTTGCTGGAGACGCCTTTCCAGCCAGTGCAGGAAGAGACACCACTGTGGCCCAGTCTGAATGCTGATGACTCAGCCTCCTCTCCCCTTTGCTTGTCTGCACACTGCTGGCTGAAGCATTATCACTTGTTTCCGAGCTGCTTGTTCTCAGCCATTAGGCACAGCACTGAGCTGAGAATGCAGAATTCGGTAATTTGTAACCCAGGCCAATTCCAGTCCCAGGTCTTGGTAGATATGAAAGATGAGAGTTTATCAATTCATTGCCCCAGCTGATCTCACTCTCTCTCTTTGCTGCAAAAATATGAACCTAGATATATATATATATATTCTTCGCTTGAGGGGAAACGTCATGTGAAAATCAAAAGATTACACATTTTTTGAGCATGATGCAGACAAGCTCCTCTGAAGCTATGTGACTACTCACAGCAGATCAGCCTAGCCCTCTGGCTGTTTGCAGTTTGTGAAATGCTGTCACCTTTGATGGATTCCAAGAACTGTTCAAATACTTAGCTGAGTTCCAGAGTCAAACAGCACTGGAGATTGGGAAATGCTCTTGCTTTATTTTCAAAGTGTTAAATGCTTTATATGAGCTATGAACTCCTCGCCTGTTCCACTTCACGCCAGCTTTTTCCTCTTATTTCCTTCCCACTTTCTTCTCCCCCACCTCCAGCCTTGATTGTGCTTCTTGTCCATGATCCTCACACACCTTAGACTTTCCAGTTCATCTCTGGGATCCAGTGGACAATCACATTCTCCTGTCCTGAAAACATCCTCTCCAGGTTCCTGACTGGGACTTTAGAAGAGTCAAATAAGAGAATCACAAGAGAATCCAGCCAGATACTGTATTACAAAGAGCCCAATTCATGATAGGTAAGGACTTTTGTTGTACTGAGTGTGTACCTATCCAGTGTGGATGGGACTGGGAATTTCAGAGGAATTGAAGGGAGTTAAGTGCCCATATCCCGCTGGCATCTAATTCCCTTAGGCATCCTTGAAAATCTCCACCATGATTAATTAAACAAATATTTGGGGTGACAAGAATATTGAATATGGAAGCTTGGCTAAATCAGTCATTTAGCAACAACTTTATAATGGTGACAGGAGCCAAGGGGGTTGCACTGGAGTAAATGGGGCCAGAATTTGGCACTCTGGTGCTATATTGATGATATTTTGGGAAAGACGCTGCACTGATGTGTTTACAGCATGGTGCATGGGTTCTTCTTAGTGGACATGGAAAAGCTCCAGCTGTGGACTTCAAGGATAAGGATCCCATGAAGGGATCTTCATCTGGATCCCAGGGGACAGGGTCCCTCATCACAAAGACCACTGTTGCAACTGGCATTTGCTGGCAGCTTCGGCGAATGGACAATGGGGAAAGTGAAATCCCCTCTTACACCTAGATGGGGTGTTTCCAAGGCAGGGCAGAGGGACATGGGTAGCATAGCTTGGTAAAAAGCATGAGCCACCACTGCTTGTGCCACATATTCTATTGATAAGCCACGAACATCTGTCCCTAGGACTGTTGTACCAACACTACTTGAATGAAGGCAATGGTTTCCCTTTAAGGACTAAACTAAAAAAAAAAAAAAAGGGGAAATGCTCTGGAGACGAAGCCAGTTCAGATACCAAAGTCTGTAACAATGTACCTAAGACCTTGAGGCTTTTATTGGGCTGTTCCCTGATTTCTAAGCCATTTGACTGAGCTTGTTTAAATAATTAAAAATAAACCTCTCTTGTAAAAACCCCCCAACACATTACACTGCAGTAATGGCCTGGGGCCCAGACGTTAAGGGAGTTAGGTGCTCAAATCCTATTGAATTTAACCCCCTCAGTCCCTATGCTTCTTTGAACATCCAAATCTCAAACCCAAGGGTAAGGCAGAGTATTTTGGATTGTTACTGCAGAATTGTGAAGTATTTTTTTTAATAAGGGCTCACACAAACTAATAAAAAGGCCCAGCCAGCAGGGCAAATTTCATTCCAGCTGGGATTTGGATTCCTGTTAATGGGAAATCCCAGCAGGCCTTTAACTCCAATGGCACTGCCAGACTCAGCTATAATTACAAGCTTACTCTGCCTGTGTGGAAGTTGGTGGGCAGAGGGACACAGAGCAACAGTAAATCACCCAAACACAAGGTATGGGGAAGCCGGGAGGAGGCTCCATTGTTCACCAAGTGCCATAGTAAAGGGCTCAAATGATGACCATATGCTACTGTAAAAACATGATCTACAAACCAACATCTAATTGCCATTAATTCCAAGCTGAGGAAGGCCTGTAAGCACTGTAACATGCAAACAGCAATCGTCCTGAGAAGCTTGTCTTAGGATCTCGGAGCCCCCGCCCACAACCCTGCAAATGCAGGAGAAACCAGGCCGGGGAGCCCCTGCCAGACAGGTAGATCTGATGGTGAAGCCTACTATTAATTGAATGCACAAGTCATAGCACTTGGGCATCTATCACCACTGGGGTATCTCAGCACTTCAGCCTCATCCACAGACCTGAGCCTCACAACAATATCACCTCTATTTTGTAGAGATGAGGAACAGGGTTGATTAAATGATGGCCCCAAAGTTGCACACGAAAGCTGTGGCTGAGCTGGGAATGGACCCCATGTCTCCTGAGTCTCCTCTCTATGCCCTAGCCACCTGATCAGCGTTTCTAAACTAGTGGGGCACAAGCCCCCGGGAGAGCCTTTAAAGCCATTGTTGGGGCGGGGTGATTAAAAATTGCATTGCAGTCTAAAGCAAGGAAAACCTCACTTCCCCATTGCCTACACATCCTGACTCTTCAAGGTGAAGAATGTCATAGCTTCCCAGAGCTTCATACAATTGAAGGCCAAGAGGAATGATTAGGTCAACTAGCCTGATGTCCTGCATAGCACAGACCCATTCAATTTTACCCACGTACTCCTGTGCTGAGCACAATGACTTCAGTGAAACTAAAGCATTTTAGTCCTCAGGAGACTAAACTGTTGTGTGCTGCAGAAAGTGAACAGGAGGGACTAAGGCACTACCAGTGACCAAGGCTCCTGCAGTGGCAGGGAATTGATTAGGTGGGATATGCCCAGGTAATCCTATCTGGCAATCCAGGCCCATGCTGCAGAGGAAGATAAAAACCCTCCAGTGTCCCTGACAATCTGCCTTCCTGACCCCAGATCTGGTGATGAGTTAGCTCCTGAGCATGTGTGTTCTCTGTTAACCTCTAGAAACACATCCACAAATCACTTATGTAGGCTTCTTGCTGTGATCATCAATACATATTTTACTTATTTAAATATATGGGTGGGGTTGTGAGAAATTTGACTTTGAATAAGTGGTTGTGAACTTGAAAAGCGTGAATAAGACTGCACTAGACTACCCTTCCCACGTTAATGACCTGCACGTGCCTGTAAACTCTCCTCACAAATCAGATTCTATTACTCTGATACCCTTTGCTTATCTCCGTGGCTGGTCCTCAAATTTAGCTTTTCAATTTGTGTTGGGGTTTGAAATCAACACTTCACTAAAGAAAAGACACATGCACACACATATGCAAAGCTCACAGAGAAAAAAAAACTGTGAATCTAAAAAAGTTGCCCAAGATAGTCAAGGTACCTGTCTTATTGTTTACCCAAGTCTCAGTCTCACTTCTCTTTCTCTATGTGTTATGTTCCCTGGCTCTCCCGCTGCAGATCCATGCGTTAACAGCCTTGTGACAGACTGCTTGTTAATTGGGAGTCTCATAAAGGAATTATAACAATTTTTTTCTCAGCCTGGGCATCTATTGTACTGCCTGTATTCAAAACAGAATCATTATGCTCACATTCTTAATAAGGCAGAATGCACCGCCGAGCTCTGTACCTGTCATTGTCCCTGTGCTGTGTAAGGAGTCGAACAGGGGGCGAACACTTAGGGTTCCTTTGTGCTGGGAAAGAAAAACACAAGTGGAATGTAATTGGGCTTTCAAGGGTTATCACTTGTCAGTGGAGGTGTAAACATAGAACAGCAGTGACTGGGAGCTGCATGGAAAGGGAGAGGTTAGAGCCAGAGTTTCTTTGATACAGTGAAAGAGTTTTCTCCCCTTTGTTTGGTGACCAGCGACATGCTGTTGTGTGGGGTGTATGTCCTATGCTCAGGAGGCAATTCCTTTGTGACAGATGCCACTCATGGATGAAAGCCAGCAAGGTTATCCCACCGTCTGGCTGAAGTCAGGTCTTTTAGGAAGCAGTGCAGGTGCTCCAGACCAAGAGGAATAAACCAATAGCCACTTCACAAGCATTGCTTTTGCATCTCCACCTGGGGAAGTGACTTAATGTTTCTGTGCCTCAGTTCCCAACCTGTAAAATGGAGGTAATTCCTCTCTCTGCTTAGATTAAGAACATAAGAATGGCCATACTGGATCAGACCAATGGTCCATCTAGCCCAGTATCCTGTCTTCCGACAGTGGCCAATGCCAAGTGCTTCAGAGGGAGTGAACAGAACAGGTTATCATCAACTGATCCATCCCCTGTTGCCCATTCCCAGCTTTGGGCAAACACCATCCCTGCCCATCCTGACTAATAGCCATTGATGGACCTATCCTCCATGAATTTATCCAGTTCTTTTTTGAACCCTGTTATAGTCTTGGTCTTCACAATATCCTCTAGCAAGGAGTTCCACAGGTTGACTGTGCATTGTGTGAAAAAATACTTCCTTTTGTTTGTTTTAAACCTGCTGCCTATTAATTTCATTTGGTGACCCCTAGTTTCTGTGTTATGAGAAGGTGTAAATAACACTTCCTTATTCACTTTCTCCACACCAGTCATGATTTTATAGACCTCTATCATATCCCCCCTTAGTCATCTCTTTTCCAAGCTGAAAAGTCCCACTCTTATTAATCTCGCCTCATCTAGAAGCTGTTCCATACCCTAATCATTTTTGTTGCCCTTTCCTGAACCTGTTCCAATTCCAATATATCTTTTTTGAGCTGGGATGACCATATCTACACACAGTTTTCAAGATGTGGGTGTACCATGGATTTATATAGAGACAATATGATATTTTCTCTTATTAGCTATCCCTTTCCTAATGATTCCCAACATTCTGTTCACTTTTTTGACTGCCGCTGCACATTGATTTCAAGTTCTTTGAGGCAGGGACAGTCTCTCATGGTATGTACAGCACCAAACAGCATTGGTGCTACTATGCTACTAATTATTACTATTATTGGATCTGAGTTATTGAATATAGTGACTGATTTTGTAGCAGTGGAGAAGAAGTATGGACCCCTGTTGAATTACTAGTGCTGATACCTCAACAGCTGGCTTGACAGAGAGGGCTGATTGCTGGTTATATTGCCAGGTTGAGAGCTAATTATGAAATTAACATCTCCATCCTATCCCTTCCAAGGGGACAGTGATTCGATCTCTTTTCTCTCCTGGGCATGAAAAGAGAAAATTCATGGATTCATCTCCTGTCCTGTGCTCTTTCTTGGGAAAATATGGTTCTTATTCAGGATGAGGCCAAAGTAATTTAAGGAAAATAAAAGCTTTCGTCTGTTTCTAGAGCCAGACTGTCGAGATTCAGTTAGGGTTCAGATAGGGACATCTCTCTTTTTGGGACTAGAACCCCATCATGATGAGTATTATTCACATGGCAGTATTATTAATGAGTAATAATAAACATTTACACGGCATGTAGAGGCCCCAGCATGCTAGATGCATGCACACAGCAAGAGACAGTTCTTATCTGGAAGAACTTGCATTCTAGAGAGACAAGACAGGGCAAAAGGAAGGATTGTGATCCTCACTCTAACGATGGGGAACTGAGGTCACAGAGAGATGAAACGACTTGCCCAATGACAGAATGACTTTCTGGGATAAAGCCAGGAACTGAATCCCAATCCATGAACTCCCAATTAAGTGACTTAACCATGTTCATCTTCTGAAGTGCTGAGACTCCATGAACAAAGCTATTCTCTCAGCCCAGTTTTGCAGATTCAATTTGATAAATGGATTTATAACAAGAATGCCAATTTGTCATGGCTTCAGTGGAATTATACCAGGGATGAATTTGGCCTATAACATTTCAGATGCTTATTCATGCAAGTGACAGGTGAACCACTAATACTTAATGGTTTGAATTTGGATGAGCATCCAGAAACTCTGGTCTTTATTTGGACCATCCAGGCCTTTAAACCAGCAGAACTTGGCTCGATGTCTTATAAGAATCATTCATTCATACTGATTGTGGCATTTCTGCCTCCAATTCCAGCTGGAAATGCCATGAGATGAGTTCCCCTTTCAGTATGGTAGCAGGTCTCATTCTGGTCCCAGCCACAGACCATAAGCAAATGAATAAAGTCACTTGTGTGAACATGTCAGAACCTTATATTGGTTCTGAGTTTGGCCATAAAAGGTTCCGAGTTTGGTTGTGAAAGGTGCTGAAGTAGCAATGGATCCAGACACACATTTTGGATCCAGGATTGCATCCAGATCTGACCTTTCCCAAAACACAAGTGTATTCAGATCTGGGTCCATGCCTAATTCAGGAGGTTTATTTTATCTATAGCTAATCCAGTAAACATGGCACTGGACTGAGAATCAGGACTGCTGGGTTATTTTCCTAGCTCTGCCACATAATTGTTGGGTGACCTCAGGCAAGTCCCTTCCCTCCACATGCCTCAGTTTCCCCATATGTAAAATCGAGATAATGATACTTCCCCACCTTTGTAAAGAACTTTGTAAAGCACTATATTACTATTAGTATCCCATCCAAATCCAAACTTCCAATCTCTTTACATTCACCTATCACTAATACTAACATAACTTTGTCCCCCCAGAGCCTCTCTAACAAACAAAGACCCGAACCCTGATCTGACTTGCAGAGGGGACAGAGGGCAGCTTCCTCCTTCCTGCTTCCTTCTCCCCAGTCTGCCGGGGTATCCTAGTTCTATTTAATCAGCCACTTCCTAGCCCCATTGTTTTCAGTCCTCAGATGCCGTAATCACTTCTGCACAAGGAGACAGTGTAAGTTGAGCAAACACTGATACTGCCTAACAACACACTGAGAATTCTGATATCTGCCAAGTTCTTTTTTTTTTTTCCTGCCCCTTGATGGATTTTTTTTCCTTGGTGAGATTTGTCTATGGAGCATAACTTCCCTGAATCTTGAGAAAGTCAGCATTCTCTTGGAGACAGCTTCAGTATTAATATCTCCAAACTCCAGAGCAAAGGGAGAGAGAAAGAAAGCCCGCACCAAACCACATCAGTAAAATGGGAAAGGCAAAGATTGCCCCATAAATAAGGACGGGTTGACACTTCCTAAATTCATAGCTTTAGCACACAGCCAAGTGTCTCCTTTTTATCAGGGATTTGTTGACAAGGGTTGCAAAAGGATCTACAAATAATAGTGAGTGGCGCTGTGAAAATGTATTTGTGGAACATTTCAGGATCAGGGCTTACCATTAAATTGAAAAAAAAATTATCTCCCTGAAACATTTTATTAGTATCCAAATTTTACGGCCACACTCTTCCTTTTTTTTTTATGTATTATTTTTGTTCCACAGTGAATGTAGTGCTAGTGGAAAAGCCGGGGCCTGACATTTGGTGGAGACTGCAGTCTTCTGTTAACCCTGCAGTCTTCTGTTAACCTGTTGAACAGGTACAGTGTAGTGAACGGCAGCTCTAGATTTCCTCTCACCCATCTCATTGCACCACTCTCTACCTGGAAGGCCTCCAGCTTGAATTTTCATGGTCCATTTCTTCCTTGGCCTCTTGGCTAAGATGGCCAATGAGGTGCCATTTTTCATGTACCTACATGGTCCTCATTACCATGGCATCTGAGCACCACACCAATCATGAATGGATTTGACCCTCACAGCACCCTGGGGAGGTAGAGAACTTTTACAGATGGGTGTTAGCCCAGTGCCGTAGCTTACAGGGCCCCATTTGTAACAGTAGCAGCACGTTGTACTTCTCTGGGAGGCAGCAGGCTGTACTGGTTAGAGTTGGTGATACGGGGTTAAGCTTCCTCAACTGTATCCTCAGCTCATGGGAGGGGTTGCAGTGGATCACTGTTGGGTTCTTTCCTCCCATGGATTTCCCATATAATCTCGGATATATCATTTACAGACTTCTTTTCAAAAGCCACCTCTGATTTTGGGGGCCCCAGTTGGTGCCTGGCTTTCAGGAGGCTGAGCACCTGTTGCTCCCTGTCTGCAGTTACAGTCATGAGAGTTCAGCAGCTCTGCTAATTAGGACCTAAGCTGCCCCAGACTGGGCACCCCAAAGTGGAAGCACCCAAACCAGGGGTTTATTGTCAAAATCCCAGCGTTAAACTCCTGCAATCTCGGTTTCCCCCTTCTGTGAAATGGGGATTAAGATACTGACCCACCTTTGTAAAGGGTTTAGAGAGGCGCAGATGAAAAGTGTTATCCACATGAGTGCCAAGTGTTCCTATAATCAATAGTGTCTTTCACCAAAGGATCTTGATCCACTTCATCACTGAAGCCTCATGCGCAGGCCTTGGGGTGCAGGGAAGCCAAAAGAAAACATCCTTGTCCCTTGACCCATAACCCACATGCTGTGGGTGTGAACCAGAGAGCTGGCTTGACAGTTGTCTTGATGCCTCCCTGGGACATATGCGCTCCCATGCAATTAGCTGAAAATGACTCCAGGAAGGGCCGTAACAGCCAAGGCTCATCTGCAGCACAGCATGTGTTTGGCGCTGGCAGCGAGTGAGCGAGAGAGAGGACACGCTGCTGTCCAGGGCCCAGCAGTCAGACTAGGCTGGGGCACTAGGATTTGGGTGCAGCTCTAGTGCTGTCTGACCAGCCTCCTCACTGGCTGCCTGCAGCAAAGCGAGACTCGCATTCCAGCCAGGGTGGAGGATGTGAGCGCAGTGACCAGAGCTAACCCATGAGCTGGGGTGGCCACAATCTCCCTGACAGGGCAAATGTAGAAAGGGCACCTTTGCTGCAGCAGCAGTCAGACAGGAACACGTTGAACTGGGAGCTGTTGGATACACATGCTCAGGGCGCTGTACCTGAAAGAACGGTGAAGAGGCCAGATCCTCAGCTGGTGTAAATTGGTGCACCCTATTGACTTCAGTGGAGCTGGGCTCGCTTACGCTAGCAGGGGATCTGGCTTCTCATCTTCAAGGGAGAATTCTAGCCAACTTTGCTTAAGATCACAGGGCCAGCGCACTGGTCTCCCATGAGCGCTCCTCCTGTTTCTCTGCCTTTCACGCTTGCTAAGTCTATTTTCCCCTACTCCTTTAGGCACTGCAACATGTTCTCGCCAGGTTCCTCCCTCCCTTTTACAGGCACCTGTGTCCTGGTGCGGGGTGAGGACTGGCTCAGGGTAGGCAAGGAGTGCTCGTCTCCCCCCCTTCCCTTCTCTGAGCATGCTGCTGCAATTCCAACATGCGCAAGAGAAGTGATGATAAATTTCCAACAGTGGCATTGCAGACAGTCATAAATAATGCCTTGCTCTTTGGTGCCAGCAGTTTCCATTAGGGCTGTCTGGATTGGGCTGTTGATACCCCCAGTCTATGCTGGGGCCAGCAGTAAAATTTATCAGTGTGCTTTCTTCACCTCATAAATCATTCCAACTGGAAGTCATATGGCAGATAAGGCCTTAAAAAAAAAAGCACATGACCACCAGCAGCAGGCAGAAAGCCCCTCTTTAAAGTTAGAGACCAGAGAAGAAGATGGAGGTACGAAGTTGCCATCCTCCCCCTCTCTAGGCTCTCAGCTTGTCTTCTTTGCAGCTTTCCCCAGTGCCTTTGGTAACAGCTCCTGGTCCCCAAAGGACTGACAGTCCAGCTTGGAGAGAGCCCAGATCGTAAGGCCTATTTCGCTTGGTCACAGACATGGTCCATTTTCCTGCATGGAGACACAGGGAGGCGGGGAAGGGGGGGTTGATTCGCTGCTACTTTGCATTGCTGTACATGACTGTGCAAAGTGCAATGGGCACTTTTTACCCATGTAAATGATGGCAGCAGTCAACTGGGTCCCTGGGCTTACTTCCGCTCTTGCTTACAGCATTTTACACAGGTGTATCTTCAGTGGCGCTACTCCTGATTGACTCTGGTCTGAGCAATAGGAGAAAAGAGACAAGTGGACACTCCCCAGTCTTCTCAATTTGTGACAATAGCCATGGATGGTGAAACAGCCTATGAGCAAATACTATTTAGCCAGAACTTTTCATCTTGCAAAGTGTTTTATACACTTTAATGAGTCCTGGTGAGAGCACTGTGAAGTAGGGCATTATTATCCCCATTTTACAGATGGGGAAACTGTGGCACAGGGATGGAAACTGACTTACCCGAGGTTACACAGAAGGAATCTGAGCTGAGATAACTTTCAGCATCTCCAATAATCAGCCACCACTCTAATAAACAAATATAAGTGTTAGGATACCACAAAAACATTAAACAGTGGTTTGGTGGATAAACATGGTAATTAGTATCAATATATCTTAGCTGTAGATCCAGGAAAGGTAATGTTGGTTACACAGTCTACCTTCCTGACATGCACTATGTGACTCCCATTAGTTTCTCATCTCCTCTGAGATTTCAGTATTTGAAAAATAAATGGTCACAGGAATTATAGAATTCCAAACACATTCAGGAATCTAAATATTTTTAAATTTACCATTTTATCAATGCAGGTAAAAGAAACAGATCAATGGAACTTGGTTTTCCAGTGCTAGGTAGCCAGAGCAAACTGAGGTGACAGTGGGTGTAAATTCCTACCAAATCGGAATGTTGCCACATCATACCTACTTTGTCCAGGTGGCAATGACAATGGGAAGGGTATCATCAAACCACTAAACCCCATACCTGATGGGGACCCCATTCTGAAAGAAATCTTTCCTGAACCTCCTCTTCTGGCCTTCAGCCAACTCCCCAGCTCTCCAATCTCATCATCAGAAGCAAGCTCTCCACAGACCAGGATGCACCTTCTCAAAGTGGCACCAGACTCTGCCAGCACAACAGATACAAAACCTGCAGATATATCTCCACTGCTACACTGATAAACACCCCCCAACACACCTTTCAAGATCCATGCGTCTTACACATGCCTGTCACAACATGTGGTGCACCTCACCCAGTGCACTAAATGCCCCAAGAGCAACTATGCAGGTGAAACCAGACAATTGCTACGCTCTGGAATGAACTCACACAGGAAAAGGATAAAAGACAAGAACACCCTACCACTGGTGGGTGAACACTTTTCACCAAGTGATCACACTATATCTGACCTATCAGTCCTCGTCCTCAAAGGAAACCTGTACAACACCTTCAAAAGATGAGCCTGGGAGCTTAAATTCATAACTTTTTTTGACCTGAATAAGAGCTCTGTGGAAGCTTGAAAGCTTGTCTCTCTCACCAACAGAAATTGGTCGAATAAAAGATATTCCTCACCCACCTTGTCTCTGTAACAGAAAGGATAAAGTAGTTGAGAAACAGGCCCATTGTTTTTCCAAAAAAGACCTACACAAACACAATATTCTGTGCTCCCCCTGCTGGTGATGCACTGCAATAGCAGTTGACATGCTCTTGCTTTCTGGTGACTCTGGGGCCACAGTTCAGTAATTAGCAGTATTCCTAGAGCTCTGTTGAAAAGGCTGCGCACAAACAAAGCTGCTTTGTGCCAATAACAGCCATGCACAGCTTCATTTAAAACACAGGAAAAGCAATAAACAATTGGCATTTGCCAAATGGAAAAAGGACAAAATATGTAGGAAAAAAGTATTTTCAGATTTCTGAGAAGTTTTCACAATGTGGAATAAAACACAAAAATTAAACCTGATTATATATTTCTGTATTACTTGACAGTGTCATTAAGGGAAAAAGTACAGGCTGAATCCTTGACTTGGCAGACAATATCCAGTATGAATTGTGGACATTGGGTCTGGAGATTGTGCAGATAAAATGAGAACCATGCATCCAGGAAAATACAGACATGTGTCACCCTTGAAGCCAGCTTTCTTTCCACACATCTTTAGCTTCAAGCCTCTGCTTCAAAATAACTCTTCTATGCTCATTTAATTTCCTTTGCAACCATTAAACAAAGAAAAAGCCAATCACCCTGAATGTGGGTTTCTTCATTCTTGGCCGTGACTTTTTCCCCCTTATAACACACCTTACTGCATCAGCCATTTCCCTGCCAGTACACTGCCCAAGCAAGGGTTAACTATCCCATGGTCAGTAAGTGAAGCCATGTGGCTTTGAATAGTTGGGCAATTCCGGGATCCCACTGCTGCATTCTGCAGGGGGTGCCTAGATGGAGACTTGCCTTGTAGATCTTCCATGGTGAACTCTTGGGAACACATTAAATGAAGTGCCCTAAATTCACTTAACTATGCATTCCATTTGGCAGTAATAGGGCAGATGCTGTATAATAGCAGAGTTGCTGTATAATAGAATAGTGGCTGCCTATTAATATTTTGATTATTAGGGATGTGTGTATTGCAGGCTTAATAACTGTGTAATATTTTATTGCATAATTGCTCAGCTGCAAGTATATTTTCATAATGAGCTGCTATTTAGTTAACGTAAATATCTTGCTTATTAACTATAGCAATACATTTCTAGTTGCGATAGTTATTTGCGTGAGAAGAACCAACATTGACACAACTTTGTGGTCTGGCACTGTTCTGAGGGTGACCACCTAACTAGAATTTGCTGTTATGTTTGAGGAGGAGGGTTTCATGGTGGGAAGTGTTTACTGTGCATTTTGGGAGTGCGTGTCTCTCTCATTGTCTAATTAGCCTTTTTTGTGGATGTGGTGATACTGTGCATGTGTGTCAATATGAATGGGCATGTATGCATGTCACACCTATGTTTGCACAGTTGCACATGCTCACCTGTGGGGGTATATGAAGTTGTTACTGCCAGGAGAATGTGGAAATATGTCAAGAGACTTTATTAATTTTCCTTTATATTTACTGTGCTAGGTGCTGTTTGGTAAGGTGAGGTCTTTGGGGCAAGGACATTACCTCATTACCTCTTACTCTGCAGAGATGTCTGGATTCTGTTAATGCTGGATGTCACAGACACAAGGATCGCTGTGGCCAGGTCTGGAGTGAGAGAATGTGTGCAGTCATCTGGCCAGCTGCAGATAGACATAGTCGGTGCTGAATTTGTCTGGGTTCTCCTCCATATCCTGGCATGACTCTGCTGCCTTTTTGGCAGAGGAGCAGCAGGGCCTCTTTGCCTTCTTCAGAGCTGTGGCAAAGCTTTGCCGAAATTCAAACAGAAAAAGAGAGAAATCCGTTTGGTAAATGATCCTTCTCAATTACTTGTCCTGCCCCAGTTGTGAGTGTAAGTCTGACATGAAGATTGCTCCTGCATTTGTGACATGAGGGCCCATTATGTACCTAAATAGACCTCTTGATACTTGGTACCTAGAGACTACAGTGATGAGTGCCACAGGAATACTGTCAGACAGACTGACTGACTGAGGGGCGTTTTCTGATGCTGTTGGATGAAACAGTCCAAAGGGTTTTGTGCCGGTGTTTTTAGGCTCACAAATATTGGATAGGTTTCTTGTTTTGGCTCCTAAACGCCACATTTCCGCGTGTTTATTGTCCCTCTGCTTTACAGGGAAGGAAGGCTGAATGAGCTAATAACTCAGCTGCTGAGAACATGTTTATTATTATTTTATTTATTTATTTTAGAGCTTTCGCAAATACAGCGTGTACAAAAAAAAAAAGCCCCAGTGCCAGCATCCATAATTCCTTCAGAAGCAAGGCTGATAGGAACACAAAAGCGTGCATGCTTCCACACTGTAACCAATATTTGCACATTGGAGTGACTAATTCACCACTCTGCACTGCAGAACAATAGGCATAATAGCAAGGTACATTAATGCAAAGTGCGCTCGTCTGGTGCCTGGGTTATTTGACACATAAACAAGGAGAGGGGGAGGATTTGTATCTACCTGTATAACTATACACCAAACAGCAGGTTACAAATGCGCTCAGAAAATGCTGACCCAGGGCTGCTCTTGTACCTCCTGTGCTGGATTGGCACATGATTTGCAGCACTGCGGGAGTTCTATAGCTGACCTCATTAGCAGTGCATTTCCTGGCTTGTTAGCATCATATTTGTATAATTTACGGCACCTTCCTTTTTATGGAATGTGTTCCTTGTAGAGTGTAATGGCAGCAATATATTTAACCTCTCCTCTTTAGGAATGTTGTTGCAGAAGGCAGCCTGGAGATATAAAAGGGATTTTTCCCCCCTCCCCTCTCTCTCCTCTGCATGCATTTTTTGTTTTTTTGGCCTGGCTGCTACATATCCAAATATATGTGCAACCTGTAAAGTGTTCATAAAAGGGAATGTGAAGCAGCACTTGGGGAACAGCAGCTTTTGCTGTAACCTTCCCAAGGTCAAGCCCTTAAATCAACACGATGTCATTGTCCCAAAGCCAATACTCGGCTGTTGAAAGAGGAATGAGAATCACACCAAAAAGAGGAAAGATGGTTTTGTGGTTAAGGCGCTGGGCTGAGCTGCACGTGATCTAGGTTCAATTCCTAGCTCTACCACAAACTCACTATGGGCGAGTCACTTACCCTCTTTGGTCCTAAATTCCTCTACTGTAAAAGAAGAATGATAATAATCCGACCCTTCTGCCTTGTCTACTTAGTGTGTTTGTGTCTGTACAGCACCTGGCACATTGTGGCCCTGGTGCTGAGTAGGGTTTCTAGATGCTATAACAATGAAATCTTTGTTTCAAAGTGAAGAAGGGAGGACTTGGTTCCTGCAAACTTTATTGAGCCATGGGGCAGGGACACTTTGATTGTCAGGTGGCAGGCACAGAGGGTAGAATTCACCCCTGGTGCAGAGGCCTACAGACATCTTAAATCTCTCTTAAACCCTGGGGGAGAATTAGAACTTGACAGGGAGCAGAGATATTGAATAAGCAGGTGTCATTTTTAACTTGGGTACTTTGGGGAATATAATTCCATTGCCACACACCGCCTTCTAGAGTATAATTCCATTTGGGAGTATAATTCCTTTCCAGTCAAGGGAGGAAATCCCGTGTTTAAAAACCTGACCCAGAAGCATTCTTTAGGTGCCCATCGCTAACCTGTGTGCCGATTTTCAGAGAGGTGCATGCAAGATGGGGATTGGACAGTTTAGCCACTTGACTCGCATTAAAAATAATGGCAATACATAACTGAAAAGCACTGAGACTCTTTGAAAATGTGATCCCTGCCAGAGTTCCCTTTAAAGGCCAAGAGGCCTCCTCAAGAACCAGTTTTGCAACAAGAAATCCTGCATCTTGGCAGGGGGCTAGACTAGATGACCCTTGCAGTTACTTGTACCTTATGATATACATTCAAGAGGGTAGCAGCAGTGGATCATGTATCTGGTTGCATCTATTCAGCCCCTGGCTCGGTGCTGCGATTTATACTTGTCTTTATCCCCATATGTTGCTCTCAGGGAATGTGATATGCAATGGACGGGTCATGCAAAGATTCCTGATGCTGCAAAACTAAATGCAGCTTGGAGTACAGTTTCCAGTGGTGAATGCTATTAATTAACACCTACAAGGCAGGCCCTGACCTGAAAATATTGGTGATCTCGTGAGAATCAGAAGGATGCAGTACCAAAACCAGCGACACTCCCTGTGGGGCTTGAGTTAATGCCGGTTTACATTAGTAACTTACCCATTATACCAAGCTTGGCACAAGTTTAAAGCAAAATCTATGACTAACGAATCCCCAGTCTGGATTTCAGAATTGTGTTCATTTCTGACTTTGTTGGCGCATTTCAAAGTGGGCAGAACCAGTGAATCAAAAAATTGAATAGAAAATGATCCCCCAAAGCGACTGCATAATCATGGGACAGATGCCCAGCAAGTAGGGTGACCAGATGTCTCGATTTTATAGGGATAGTCCCGATTTTGGGGTCTTTTTCTCACATAGGCACCTATTACCCCCCAACTCCTGTCCCGATTTTTGACACTTGCTATCTGGTCAGCCTACTGGCAAGTATAAATGAGTGTCGCTCCATTGAAGTCTGTGGGTCAGAACCGTAGCTGGTGAAAATTGGAGTAGCTCCATTGGGGTCAATGAAGCTGCGTCACTTTAAAAAAAAAGCGAAGTTAGTGCTGGTGAAAAGGAGCCAGATGGACAGTCCTGGAGACTGATGGCCTCTGTTTCTCCACAGAATTTATGCCTTATTATTATTGCTATTAGTTGTATTGAGTAGCACCTACTGGCCCCAGCCAGGATCATTGTGCTGGGCACTGCACCAATACAGAATAAAAGATGATCCCTGTTCCCAAAAAGCTTGCAGTCTGCACAGCACGAGCTGCAGCATTGTAAGCTGTCCCCTATCACTAGAAAAAAAGAACTGGAGCACTTGTGGCACCTTAGAGACTAACAGATTTATTTGAGCATAAGCTTTCGTGGGCTACAGCCCATTTCATTGGATGCATCATTTCGCTGTAGCCCACGAAAGCTTATGCTCAAATAAATTTGTTAGTCTTTATAGTGCCACAAGTACTCCTGTTCTTTTTGCAGATACAGACTAACATGGCTGCTACTCTGAACCCTATCATCAGGGGACTCTGTCTTTGTATTGACCTTGAGGAGCCATGGCTACAGGAAAGACACTAGTTCAGCTTTATAGCCCATTCAGTCCTTGAACTCCAGGGAGGATGCCAGCAGGTGTGCCAGTTAATGCCAACTGTGATGTGCATCCTTTTAAAAGCTGGACTCAGGAAGCCATTTTTTGGAGACTTTTGAGAAGCACTTTATTGAAACTTATGAGGCTTCTGAAGAATGCTAACATTCTTTAACTATCCACGTACATACAGCTATAGCAGACGCCTCTCCCAGAAGGGACTGGACTGAGAACTCACCAACTCATTTTATGCAGGTGACTAATGTCTTTGAATGCTTGTGAGCTTGAGCAGGCTTCAGACCGGCAGGGTAGAAGTGAAAGGCTCTGGATCTCATCACTGGTTTTCTAAGCTGTCTCTTCCCCACTTTCCCTTGTTCCTCATTTTTAATACATTATTTTGCATCCCACAGGGCTGTATTTCCAAATAAGTGTCATTCCAATCTCATTTGATAATTGCTAACTAGGTGGGCATGGCAACTGCTTCCATATTCTGTCCAAACATCATCATCTTATTAATCAATTCCACCACCTAGGCCTCATACTAAACTGCCAATTCTATGAAGCTGAAGTGAAACAAAGTTCTCCGAGTCTGAGATACTGGATCTCCTCATGCTGCAGGGAGCCGTTTGCAAGGTTAAGAAGGGTCTGCTGTTCTCTTTGGAACCAGGTGCATCTCCATCTGCTCCTGCAGGTATGTCCGATGGATGTTTTTGCCTCTTTTCTTTTCCTGTAGTGGCAGTGTTTCTTTTCTGAGAAGGCCACCTCTTTGTTAGGGAATGAAACTACTAATCTGGATAAAATTAGATTAGTTCTTCACCTTCACCCACCACCATACAAGCTAAACTCCTGCATTTCCAACCCATCTGAGATCCAGACTATGGCAAATCTCATGAGTGTACGTGTGTGTGATTGTGAGATTTCTGGCCTGAGCTCCAGATCAAGAGGTTGGATGTTTATCTCTAGGCCTCTGACTGCCAGAAGCTGGGACTGGACGACAGGGGAAGGATCAGTCAATAATTGTTCAGTTTTATTAATTCTCTCTGAAGCATCTGGCACTGGCCACTGTCAGCAGACAAGATACTGGGCTGGATAGACCATTGGTCTGACCCAGAAGGGTCATTTTTATGTTCTTATATTTGTGTTTTAAGGCTGTATCCTGTAGGACCATATAACAGATCGGAGCACACATCTATTTAGTCCAGGATCCTGTCTTGGAGAGTGGCCACTACTGGATGCTTCAAAGCAAGATGCAAGAAATCTGTAATGGATAATTATAGAATAACCTGCCCATTGGTCAAGTTTCTTCTTGTCTCCCATCAGCTAGTGGTTTGCTTATGCTCCAAAACATGAGGGTTCCTATCTTTTCAAATTTGGTTTTAATTGATCCTATCTAATGTAACAGCAGTGTTCCCCTTATCCATATAAATGTTCAACCCATCACTATACCTATGAAGCTCTTGGTCTCAATGATATCTTGTGGCAATGAGTTCCACGGGTTAATTATGAGTTGTGTAAAAATGTATTTCCCTGTGTTGCCTTTCAGTTTAATTGCATGTCCCCTTGTTCTTATATCATGAGGTGGGGTAGTTAGGAGCATCCGACTTACTTTCTCTGTTCCATTCATTATTTTGTATTCCTCTCCCGTGTCCCCTCCTATTCCTCTCCTCTCTCAACTAAAAGAGCCACTGGTAGTTGAAACAAGCTGCTCCTACCAAAGGGAAGCTGCCTCCTTGGCTTCGCCTGTTCAGAGTGCAGCCTGTAGATCAGGAGGTTCGCAGCTGGGGTGCCAGCTGGAGCTGCATGCAGGGTGCACACAACTGTCAAGTTGGTATGTCAATGATTTATTTATATTATCATAGTGTCTAGGAGCCCAAGTCATGGACCAAGACTCCATTGTGCAAGGTGCTGTACAAGCAAAACCCAAACACAGTCCCTGCCCCAAAGAGCTTGATCGCATCAGGCTATGGTCAAAATAAATGAAATGGAAATATATTCCTCACTTCAACTAATATGCAACCCCTGATACCATCAGAAAAGAGCTTGGCCCTGATCCAGCAGTCAGGTCTGCATGGGCACAAGGGTCCAGCTGCAGGATTGGGGCTTAAAAAGCCCTGTTTATGCCACAAAGCAGACACAGAGGAGAATTTCATGGTATCTATTTATTTACTCCATTCATCTTGACAGGCATTTGCCCTATGCTCTGGGCATTGTTACTTTAAAAAATCACGATTCACCAACCTGGTTTAATAAACAGCCTCACCCATGCCTTATAATCACAGCTGACAAATAAGAATATTGATCCAATCAATAGAGTCCTCCTGCCTTTGGGCATTTGTGTAATGCCCTAGGCAACGAGCTGGACCTTGCCAATGCATTTTGACACCTGATTCCATTCTCACTTACACTGGAAACTCCACTGACTTCAGTGAAGTTACTCTGGATTTACGCCAGCAGCGGGGAGAGGAGAATCAGGCTACTGGGCTCTAATGTGGAAGGCAGACAAACCTTCCCAAGCAGCCCAGATCAGCAGAGAACACTCAGCTCACTCCAGATCATCCCAAAACACACCCCTCAGCCCTGCCTGACACCCTCCCCCTATCCCCCACACATGAACCTAGCCCAGGTTGACACACCTCTCCCAGCCCAGCTCAGACCAGTCAGCTCCCTCTCATTCTGTGGAGTCTCTCTCTCTCTCTCTCCTTACAAATGGCTTTGCAGCAGCCCTGGGAATGAAAGGCAGCACCAATAATGTCTCCATGGCTTCTTGTTAGCTGCACTCTAAGCAGGAAAGTGACTGGCCCTGACAATATAATTTACATTGCTGTATAAAACTATCTGTGGAAGCCAAGCTAATTTGTGCCAGATTAGGCTATTTGTCTCAGCCACTGTCTAACGGCACAATCTATCAGAGGGCTGTTTTCAAATATCGCTTTTCAAGCGTGCCCTTGAGAGGCAGGAATTGATTGGGATCTTAGAAAGCAAAATTACAGCAATAACTTAAAAGAAACAATAATTACTGAATCATACCAGTGTCAGCACTCTGCAAAACACGAAATAGCCATCAAACCCCAATCCAATATATTCTGAAGCAAATTTATTGAATGGAAAAAGCAGTTGAGTGAGGCTTTTTCCTCCCCGCTTTCCCTTCACCCCCTCTCTCTCCCTGTACATATGGTTATCTCAAAACCACAAGTGAATGAGTCGATAATTCTTGTCATTGACTGCTCCATTTTCAGAGAGTCAAGAAAAGATCCATTAGCTCCCTCCTGGCTCGGTGTCTCTCCCCTTCCCCTCTAGTCATTTGCTAGTCTGTGCTCCTCAGGCAAACAAACATATATAACTAATCATCTGTTAAAACGTTGAGTCCCCTAATAAATCTCCGCAACTGAAATACTTTAATGGGTAATTAATTGATCCTGTTCCAGAGGAGTAATAAGATAATAAATTAGACAATATTTCACTCAGTTGTGTCAGTGTACTGCTAATGGTGCTGTAGGGCTAAGCTGAAGGATAATAAATTAGCCAGAAATTAACTGCTAAGAGCTTTCTGCAGAGAAATTGGCTGACAGGCAAGTCTCCATGATCTAGGGCCCTGATGCCATTGTGGCATTCTCCATTTCCCCCCCCCCCCCCTCAAATATTAACTCTTGTTTGGAAGCCAGTGGCAGCTGATGCGGGAAATTCTGAAGACCCGGGCACTGCCAGTGTTCAGGTGGGGGCAGTATTCCAGTGTGCAGTGCCCTGTACCATCAGTGTGTTCCAAACGTATTCTGAGACACTGTACAGAGTCTGTTGGAAATGGGGCCCATCTTTATAATATTTAAACCATGTGGCAAGGAGCAATATATAGCACGACTACATCACCAGCAGATTTATTGTAATCCAGTCGTGCTGCATGTAGGTAAATTACTTTTGTGCTGACTATAAAAACTGTCTCTATGGCAAGTTATTACCCATCCAGCAAACAAAAAGGAAATATTTTCCAGTGCATCTGCCATTTTTCACAGAAAGGTATGGTACGAGCATGTAAAAATATGACATTATGGGACTGATCCACAACTCGGGTAAATCAGCATAGCTCTGTAGCTGGGGTGGGTGGGGGAATCTGGCCTCTTCAAAAGTTTAACACATTCTAAAATTAGCCAATGTTCCCTACACATGCACAGACACATGGCTTCTGAGGAGCAATGAGGATGGGGATAATGATTTTTTGATTGTGCCAGAAGTGTACTAGGTGCTTCACAGACGACAAAGGTGGGAAGATACTGTCTCTGCAGCAAAGAGTACATCTGCCCCATTTTAGGCCAAGATTTTAGAAAGAGACTAGTGATTCAGGGGTCTTCATTTTTGGTTGCCCAACTTGAGGTTTCCCCCCTAAGGGATCTAATTTTCAGAGGGAGGGCAAAACTCTCATTGACTTCAGTGGAGTCAGGATTTCCCCTGTGGGAGGCTTGGTGCTTTCTGACAATCAGGCCCCATTATCTCAAGCTAGGCACCGCAAAATTACTTGGCCTTAAACATTACCCAGTGAATGGGGGGTAGAACACAGGGAGGCTGGGCCAGGGCAGGTGAGGAAGATACATGCAGCTGTGTGCTCATGGGGCCGTTTAGGCATGTCTACCTCGTGGAAGTTCTGTTATGTTTCATAGAGACATCAGGAAAATAAAGATATGAGAGAGTGAATATCATTGACGCAGGTCCTGATAACAGAGCCCATTGAAGTTAATGGGAATCCTTCCACTGACTTCAGTAGGCTTTGGCTCTGGTCTTTGTTGTGGGCATTGTGTAAACAGAGGTGAGTCTTCAGGGACAATTTGAACGAGGAGCCATAAAATGAGGCCTGACAGTAGATGCACAGCTCTCCATTGCGTAGTCAATTCTAGTTTGGGCAGGTACTTATACCATTCCCATCACAATGGTCACAGATTGCTTTGGTTGCAATGGTACCCACATGCTATCACCCGGGCGACCACATATGAACCGGTCTCCATGGTTCAGTAAAATAATAGGGACCATATTGGTGTAAACTGGTGGCATTCCACTGAAGTCAGTGCAGCTCTGCCAATGTACACTGGCAGTGAATTTGGCCCACAATCCTGCATCATTTTCTCCTATACAAAGCCCTGTGGAGAACTCCTGTGTCAGGGGCTGAATTAACAGGACAGAATGGATTTTTGATGCCATATTTATGCCCCCTAACATCTCATTCCTAGCTCCGACACATGTGAAGTTGCACAGGTCCTGGCTTCAGTTTAAGAGCAACAAATCCAGTATTTTAATAGAGGCTCTGGCTGCTCTGTAGCGGGAGAGGGCAGTACACACAGGGAATGGGGCCCAGTAGGGTACACGGCCATGAATGCTGAAGAAACCTCAGCATGGCTGTGCGCTTGAAGGAATTGTACTGTAATCCTGCCCACCAGTGCAGCCCATGTTTGACTCTGCTGGGGCTTGGAGAGGTGAGATGGATTAGTGGGTTATAAACGGACTGGTGTGGAGGTGGTGATGAGATGATACAACATTCGACAATTGTATAGCCTTTGATTGATGCTGAGCCGAAAACAGGCCTTGCAGATCCTCACCCTGTTATTGGCTTCTTTGCCATTCAACGGAGAGCACGAGGATTTGGGTCCAGGGACTGTGCCCGGAGCTTTGCAAATGCACTTCCTCCTCTTCCCTTTTCATTTTGGGCAGCTTTGATCATACCAGAGCTCTTCTGAGGTACCTATTAGCAAGGTGCTCTGGAGATTGATGGCACAATCATCACATTCTCCACTCTTGCTTATGGCAGGCAAGGGAAGTCAGCCCATGCATGCTTCAAAGCATTGCCAAGACTCCAGAACTGCCCCCCCACCCCATCCTTCTGATTCCCATGTCAGCAGACAAACGGCTTTCCTTTGGGGTACGGGAGGAGCAGAACAGGGGAATGTTGCACTAGATTCCTGTGCTGCTCTGTGTAGAGAGAATAGCATTGGGATATTAACAGGTCCAATATCATTATACCACCATTTAGCATTCAGGGCCAGAGTGGCCCTAGGTGGGGAACCCCACTGTGTGCACTCAACATTCAAGTCAAGGTCAACTGCACACTGTCTTTCCATGTGGGCAAACCTCCCCAAAGAAATTAGAGAGGGAGATGGAGGAGGTGGGGCCAAAGAAGTGGCGTTTCCAATGACAGAGAGGCTGGGTCCCACTAGCAGGGCACGTTTCCTCTGCCACCCCCCAGCAGCACATCCAGAGACTCCACTCGTCCTGCTGAGAGATGCTCCTTTGACTTCTCAGCCTCGCTGGAAGGTCACCCCGCTGCAGAAATCACTAGCAATATCAATGAGACAGGCACACAAGAGCACCAGGTCCAAGGAGTGACACAGGGAGCGCGTCTCTCCTTGCGTTTGCCCTCTATCCCTCTCCTCTCCTCTTCTCCTTCCCAGTGCCATTGGTTCCCGATAGGAGGTGAAGGGAGTAATAATCAGCCAGGGCACCAGAAGAACTCACGGATGAGATTAAAAGCAAATCTAAGAAGAAAAATCATGGCACGGTTTATGTCTTCCTAATTAAAACCCCGCCAGTCTCCCTTCTCCCTCCTCCCCTTTTTCCAGCTAATGTTACACTAACGAGCTGAGTTTAGTGGCATTTATGTAGATAAAAGTCCTGATGATTGATCTCAATGGCTTGTTAAAATTAGTTTCAGTCCACCATATTGATTTAATTCCATTGCTTGAAAGTGCTAATTAATAATGATAATAAAAGTGTCTGGGCTCATTATTATCAGTAGGCAGATTGGGCAGGGGGCGGAGGGGTATAGCTGTTTTAGTATCACTTATTTCATCTAAAGATGGCCTTTGAAAAGCCAGGGGGGGGGGAAGGGCAACAAGGGGGAGAATTTGGCTTTGCCCTCAGTTGGTGTCGGGTGACTTTCCAGAGCTGCTTCCACAACTAGATACTTTTTACATTTGTCTCTGCAAAGAGGCCTTGGAGCTTTGAGGGCACTACCCAAGGGTGGTAGACATATGGGATGTATTCCAGGATTTTCCTGGGCCATTTCTTGGGCTTCCTCCCAACAGAGGAGCAGGACATTCCACCTCCCACAAGCTTAATTATATAGAGGTTTAAAGGCCTAACATGCATCCTCCCTGTCATTGCTCTATGGTGCCCCTTCTGTGCTTCTGACCAGATCTTGGGCGCAAGTGAAGCAGGCGCAGCCTCTGAAGAATCCAGCCATGCGAGATCTTTTGCTGCTGTTATGGCACAAGCTCTGTTTCCCTGATCGGTGTGAACATGGATTTTGAAAGTGTTCATGGTTAAGGCACAGGGACTAGGAGTAAAAATTCACGGGGTCTGCACCCTCACAGTTTCTCTGGGTGTTGAATGAGCATAAAGTCTAATCCACCTCAGACTTATCTGTGAATCCTTAGGTGAATGGCACCAGAGAAAGGCAAAGAATCTATGACACAAAACTACCCACCAACTATTTCGGGGGCTGTTCTGCAGCACACTCTGGCTAGCATAGTTCAAAGCTTACTGGGATCAACCATATTTAGCTAGCCCAGCTTCAGCTATAGCAGGGATAAGACCTTGGTGCACAGAGGATGCTAGCGGTTTAACCTATTAAAGGCAGTATAATGAATCGGGTATGCAGAGCCACCCCACCACCCACCTGAGTGGTGCACCAAGGAAGCACATAAAGGGGATCTCAGATGCAGAGTGTGTGTGGTGCGGGGGAGGAAGGTGATACACGCTATAGACCCAGCTGGCAGGCTTGTTTTACAGAGGAAGGTGTCTGTCAGCATCACTCCAGTTGAAGCAGAGAGACACATCCAGGTTCCTGAGTCTCAGGAAGGCTTTGAAGGTGTCAGGAGAATGTCAAGCGGAAGGTGTGATCTGAAGACATTGCTCCCGGCTGTTTTCATAATAAGAAATTGCACACAGCAGAGAATCAGCAATCACCCTCCCTCAGGTGCCTCGAGCATCAGAGCTCAGATCTTGCTACCCCCACCAACTAGACACCAGCTGTCAAATCTTCACAGGTGGGCAAGGCCAGTTTGGAGAAACCCTCTGAAGCCCACAGGTGCATTGTGGGAGAGAGGGATAGCAATCATTACAGAAATATGTGACTGTCCCCACTGCCACAGCATAGATACTAGAATTGGGGGAACCACCAAATGCCGAGAATCGACGTACTGCTGGTATAAGTGTGTTCAGGAACTTCTCTGAACTATCTAGGTCTGCAGCACTGAGGTGAGTTATTTGCACATCTATTTACCTTGGCCAGACAGGACCATGGGCACAAGTATTCACAACCTACTGCAAAGTCTGAGTTACCAAGCCCCTGCCGCACCTGAGCCACAAAATTTGAGAAGTCTGCTACAGCTGCCCGTGAGGGGCTGCAATGCTTTTGCTTGAGCTGTTGAGGGTCAGTACTTTAGCACTGGAAGGTTTGGATTCAGTTACCAGCTATGACGACATCCACTACCTATTCCCCTGGGTGTCCGAGGCTCAGGGTGAGCAGTTTGGTGGCTCTTCGATTTTATGGTGGTCTTTATATTATACCGGCATATATGATGTTATGAGCGAGGTTCTTGAGTGGCCTTCCAATAAGAGGAGTGGGGACAAACAAACAATCTAACTAGTCTGAAGATGGAGCTTGATACGTTTATGAAGGGGATTATACAGTGGGGTTGCCTGTGATAGCAGGGGACTGGACTCGATGACTCAGGAGATGCCTTTCAATCCTACGGTCCTATGGGCCGAACAGGTTTTGATTTGTTTGGGCTCCATTGTATTGTGGCCTAGTGGAGAGTCTGTGGTTCATAAGGAGAGTATTTATATGGCTGTGTTTTTTGGCTCTTGCACAGTGCCTAGGACTTCCTGGAGTATCCATACATTAATATAGACCCAGAGTGAAATCCTGACCCTGTTGTACTCAATACAAGTTGTCCCATAGACTTCACTGGAATCCAGATTTCCCCATATCTCTACCTCCTTTTCTATATATGCTCCCAGAGCCAAATTAAGCCCATAGCATATTAGTACACAGGGCCAGATTTTCCAACAAGCCCAGGATTGGATTTTTAAATGTTTAATGCCCATCATTTGGATCAGATTCTCAAAAGAGCCCAGCTACCAAAATGCGCCCATCATAGTGAGCTCTTTCATTGGCAATTGCACCTGCTTATGCCAGGGCAGCACTTGGCATGGTGTGTTTGTAAACTGAGTCACTGTTTTCAGCCTGTCCTTTAATTAGGCTCTCATTAGAGCTCTTTGTGCTTCTGAAAACGTTTTGCATAGAGAAGATTTAAAAAAAAAAGAAGACTTTTAAAGACACCACAATGCTCCAAACTGCAGAGTCACCAAGCGGCTCTAATTAAGGAATTTGCAGAGAATGCATTACCTGCAAAATGACGTTCAAGCCCTCCTTTGGATGCCTGCTGTCTCCAGCTGCTGAAGCTGCTTTCCTTGAGAAATTAATTAGTGTAATTAATATATTTATGCAATCATTCAAAGTACTGATTACAGACAACTTCAGAGAAAAGTTTTAATGACGATGAGCCCTTTTACAAAGGCTCAAACATTTGTAGCTCCAATTGGTTCTTTCTTATTTAGTTATTTATTTTATTTATAGGCCAGATACCTTGGTCCCATCAGCTGTAGCCTTCATATAGCTACATATTTCTGTTTCCCCCACTGTAGTATCTGAGCACCTCAAAAAAATTAATCTACTCTCACAACACCTCTGTGAGGTATGTCAATATTAATTATTATTATTTCTTTATATTGCGTTAGTGTCTCAGAGCCCAAGTCATGGACAGGAACCCCATTGCGCTAAGTGCTGTACACACACATATGGGGAAAATGAGGCCCAGGGAGGTTAAGTGACTTAACCAAGGTCATAAAGAAAAAAGCTGGTAAATTAACCCAGATCTCCTGAGTCTCAGACCAGTGCCTTAATGCACATGCTTTTCAAAACCTCAACCCCAAAAATATTTATACAATTAATTTGCATCTTGTTGGGAAAGAGTCTCATAATTGAGGGTAGGATGTCTCCTGCTGGGTGAAATTCACCCCAGGAAGAGGGACTGTGCAAGGCTTGCAGGTGCTGAGTGGAGCACAGGCCTTGTGCACAGCATGAATTGCACTCTCAGTAAAAAATGAAGAAGAGCCGTTCCCAAAGGGCCTTCATCTCTTTCTGGAAATGAGATATTTAGGTTCTGACATACCTAGAGGAATGTTTTGTTCCTGCCATTGGGCTTCCAACATTCTAGCTAATGCCAACAGTACTGATGCTGCCCAAGCAAGCACACAAACCGTTTCCACACCAATTTAGCAGACTTGGGTGTTCCAGCTCATTAGGAGAGGCACCCAAGAATCTGGAGACTTCTTCAACTTTAGTGCAGTTCACCCACTACTAGTTATGAGAGATGCTCCTTTGACTTCTCAGCCTCAGGAGGCAGCAAGGAGGAAGCATAGAGGACACCAGGAGACAAGGATCATGTAAGGAATAGACAGGATGCAAATAATATGCATGAAATATGTCTGCAACTAGACATGATCCTTTCATTAAACCATGCCTAACTGATCCCCATGTGACTTGCTCCTTCATATGCAATTTTTGCACTTTTGCCAGTACGGAGGGCTCTTGGGTGTGGCCAAAAGCCAAATCCAGGCTCCCCTTGTGACAGCCAAAGACTGTGTGCTCGACTGGAAGCTTTAACTTTTTTGCTTATGCTCCTTAGTAATGTGCCTGGATGGTCTATTGCACTGCACATTCAGGGGCATGATCTTGGCCTTGTCCCAGGCAAACAAAAGAGTGTTCTTCCTGCAACACTGCCTGTCACATTGTTGTCTCCCTCCCCCAACACACACACACACACACACACACACACACACACACACACACCCACGCAGAGAGGCAGTAGAAGCATTACAGCTGGGTTTTCATATGCGGAGAGCACATACAGCTCTAGCTGTAGTCAGTTATGATAGTGATTTCCTGGAACAAGTTGACATCACCTCTGTGTTCGACGTGAGAGTTTCACTGGCAGGAATAAATCAGGCCAGGAGAGAATGCTCTCCCTGCCCCTCTCTCTGTTGTTTACTCTTGTTTTCTCATTCTGTCTCTTGTTTCTTTGGCTTTTTCTTTTCATTCTCTCTCTCTCATCCATCATTTTCTCATTCTCTCTCTCTCTCATATGCAGCGACTCAGCTAATGGAGTCTGCAGTAATTCAGTCCTGCTTGACAGCGGCTATAATTTCAGTAAATAATTATGGGGCTTGATTTTGCCTCCACCTCCTGGAGCGCAGCTGCATAAACTTGTCCCAAGACCGGGTGGTTAATTAGGAAGGGGACTTTGTAATGGTCCCATGAGTACTGGGCTTACAGGACCTGGACCGAAGAAAATCCTGCCTTCCCTACTAATACTGGGAGCGATGGTGACATTGACCTTGTGGATGTGTGTTATGAAACCCACTTTGGACCTAATCCACATAGGATGTGAGTCTGTTACAGCCCCCAGCTATTGCATCTGGCTTATTAGCGCAAGCTGTCAAGGCTCATGCTTTGAACAGTGGAGAGCCGCAGTGTCCGTCAGCTTTGGCCAAGGGTTTCTGATGGGACTGTCCCATGGCCTAGAACCTTGCAACTGGCAGACATATGGGTACCTTTTCCAGGCTAGCCAGATTCTTGAGGCATAGGGGGTGGTGTTGGTCCGACTTTTGCTCAGGACACACTGGGAAGATCAGACTCTGGGAGAGCTGAAGGAACAATCTTGATGAAGGCTGATTAGCCTACAGGTGAGAAGGAAAGAATAAAGTCCCTGAGCTCCTCTCTACCTGTAGAATTTCTTCCCACTTCTTTCCTCCTCCCCTATCCAGCCCAGCCATGGGCCTTTAGCATTGTTAATTCCAGCTACATCCTAGATTCTTCTGCGCTAGCTAAGATAGCAGCTCCTTTATTGTGCAGTTGCAGCCACACCACCCACATAGACAGACAGATAGAAGTGAGGAATTTGGAGGTGGGCTCAAGTCAGGGGAGAACTACAACTGTGCAAATTACTGATTTTGTGGTTCGCTGGCTGAACCCAAAATATAGATCAGATATAGGATTTTGGGCCAAACAAAATGTTTCGTTTCATTTCATTTTTGAGTGCAACGAACAATGAAAAGTTGCTTTGAACCGAAAAATTGAAACGTTTCATTTAGAAAATGTCAAAATGGAACATTTTGGTTATTTCTGATTTTTTTCCCCCCAACCAAAACAATCTGATGAAAAATGCAGATTCAAGTCAACTGAAACATTTTGCAAATTTGCCAAACAAATGTTTAGGGCAAAAATCCCCCCCCCTGCTCTCGGGGAGTTTTAGGACTCAGGTCCTGAGTGCTTGCTGACCCAAATCAGACTGATTTGCATGTGTGGATAGAAGGGGGCTTAGGCTCAAACCTGAGTCAGAGTCTATGGTGAGTGTGCAATGTACATATAGCCACAGGGGCTCTAGACCAGAGCTCCATCTGGCTGGGGTAGGATTAGGGGGAGTCTAATTCCCAGGCTCAGCTGCCTCCCAATGGGCCTGTTATTTGAACTGCCTTTTCTTAAGAGGTTTTCTTCTGAACAGTCCTTCTCTCTCTCTCTCTCACACACACATACGGACTCTTCGCGAGCATGTTAGCTCTTCCCCTCCTGTTGGTGAAGTGATGCAGTGGAACATTATACTAAGCCACACTATTGCTTTCAAATACACATAAAGGAAAAACTAAAGCAGAATCTAAAATATTAGCTATGACAGAGGCAGTGTTGTCTAGAAGCCAGGGTTCTAGACTGACTGTGGAGACTTGAGCCCTAATCCTTGCTTGGCCACTGATATGCTGTGTGACTTTGGGCAAGTCACTTTCCCTCCGACCCTTTTTCTTCCTGGCCTGTTTAGATTGTAAGCTCTTGGGGGAAGGAAGTGACTGTGTCCAGTACAATGGGACCCCTGCTCTCTTTATCCGCTGTAATATAAATAATAATAAATATATTAGTGAACTACACAAAGAAGAAGCAGCATGTTCTAGGATAGAGCATGGGGCTGGGACTCCTGGGTCCTGTTCCTGTGTGTTCCACTGACTCACTGCATGACTCTGGCCGTGTCTCTTCACTTGTCCGTGCCCATGTCTCCTTATGGGGAGTGTGATAACAGAGCTGGAGCTGTAGGAAATGCAGGCAGTTTGGCCTACAGAGAGAGCTGAGGGAACATTTCCAAACAAGCTCCAAAATCCAAAGCAAATCTCATTTGGAACAACCTGGGTGCATATTACAACTGCAAATTTCACGGCGGGGTGTCCCAAGCCCATAATCAGTCCCAGTTCACCCGAATGGGACTCCTGAAACAGCCCAAATGCAATACCATCCCTCCACACTTAATGGAGGTGAGCAGATGATTGCACTGAAGAAAAGTTTCTTCACTGATGCAATATGACTGACCAAGGAGAAGACAAATCAAAGACCAGACAAGTCCAGTAATTCCCCTCCAGCTTTGCAGGCAGCAAGAACATGGATAAACATTTCCAGCTCCTTTGGTCTCGGCTGAAAACAAAGTGAAGGTCTCTGAGTTCTCCTATAAATGGTAATGATAACACAATTATCATGCAAAACAAAAATTAAGTTTAATGGTGCAAAGCCAGGGTGTACTGTGAAGGTAATTCATATTAATTATGTTTGGATTAAAAGCTTATTTCTTTTGTTACCATCTGCAAGTAGGAACTTAGCTGTAAAAAAAGCTGCATATAATTACGGCATCTTATGGAGGAGCAGTGTTGAACTTAATGGAGCATCCCCGTTCTCTCTGGGCACCCAACGAGCAGTAATATTTCACATTTTATGAAATACAGAAGAAATAAATTATTGGTTTAATGATAAGAATTACTTGGGCTCATAATGAAATCTGATTGGCTAGTTAATACACTCAGAACCATGGACCTGAGAAGCACAAAAAATGGGAAAATAAAACATGACCCATTTTCTTTGCAATTCGGGAGCTAAGTGGGAAAAAATATTAAATGGTATAGTCCAGTGTGTAAGGAAGTAACCTAGGACATGGGAGACCTCAGCTCTGTGACTCATAGAGTTTAATCCAGAAGGGATCATTGTAATTATTTAGTCTGACTTCCTGCACACTTCAGGCCACAGAACCTTACCCATTCACTCCTGCAATAGGCCCATAACCCCTGGCTAAGTTACTGAAGTCCTCACATCTTGATTTAAAGGCTTCAAGTTACAAAGAATTCACCATTTACACTAGTTCAAACCAGCAATTGACCTCCATGCTCCCGGTCTCTGCCATTCTGACCTGGAGGGATATTCCTTCCCAACCCCCAATGGCGATCAGTTAGTCCCTGAGCATGTCAGTGAGACCCACCAGCCAGATGCCGGGGAAAGAATTCTCTGTAGTGACTCAGAGCTCTCCCCATCTAGTGTCCCATATCCAGTTGTGGGAGATATTTGCTAGTAGCTGAGATGGATGGGCCATATGCCATTGTAGGCAGCCTCATACCATCCCTGCCATAAACTTTTCAAGCTCAGTCTTGAAACAAGTCAAGTGTTTTGCCCCCACTACTCCCCTTGGAAGGCAGTTTCATAACTTCACTTCTCTGATGGTTAGAAACCTTCATTTATTTCATTGACCTCCTGAATGCCCTTGGGTAAGTCACTTCCACTCTTTACGCCTGTTTCCCTTCTCACCCTTTGCCACTCTCATCTGCTTAAAGTGTAAGATCTTTGGGCAGGGATTGTCTCTCATTTTGTGCCTGTACAGCACCTAGCACAATGGGGCCTCTAGATTCAACTGTGATCCCAATAACACCAACAGACAGTGACGAAAGTGATGTGATCCTCTAGTCTACAACTGCGGCAAAGAGTTCTGTGGCACCTTATAGACTAACAAACGTATTGGAGCATGAGCTTTGCCGCTTTTACAGATCCAGACTAACATGGCTACCCCTCTGATACTAGTCTACAACTGTTATTCTATCCTATTCTGTATCATTCTGATTCCACACCTGATTGGGACCTCAGTCCTGACTGGGAGCTCTAGGTGCTATTCTACATAAATAATGAATAATAATAATAATTTTGGAGGTTTCATTAAAAATGCTAAATTTATTTGGATTTGTCTCAAAATGTCGTTGCCTTTCATGTTTCTTTTGTTTGCCAAAGTGAATCAGCAAAAGTTTCTTAGTGGAAAAAACAACCAACCCAAACTGATGTAAAACTATCAAGTTATTCCCAGAGATCAGCATGTCTAAAACCTATTCCCACCACTACATATTATAGCGGCATCTAGAGACTTCAATGAGATTAGGGCTCCATTCTTCTGGGTGCTGGACAAACAAAACTAGAGAGAGTCTCCGTGCAAAAAGCTTGCAATCTAAATAGACCAGATGGATGAAGGTTGGGAGGGGAAACAAGCACAGAGAGGGGAAATGACCCCCCTCCCCCAAGGTCATACAGCAGGTCAGTGAAGGGCCAGGACTTAAGCAATGAGTTCCAGGGGATAGAAGTCTTGTGTTAGGAGACCTGGGCTCTTTCTTTAATGTATGCGTGCTAATCCTGTTGCCATTTGAGTATGAGACCAAGATTCTGACTATATCTGAATTATCGCGGAAGTTTCAGGTTTGGTTTCGTTCACATTATGGATGAAGCTTTGGCCTTATGTTCAAGGCTTGGATGGAGATTCAGGTTTAGCTCAAGCAGATTCCTTATCTTCACTCCTTCCTACAAATTCTATTTTAGCTGTGTATTGCTGCACCTGATACACAGTGCAGCATGTCCTTAGGGTTTTTAACTTGCATCGACACCATCATTAGTGTTATCTGGTTATTGATCTGTGAATTAAACATTCTATAGCTGGGCCTTAAGGTCTTGAACTAATAGACCATAATGACCTAAAAGAGCCATCCAGTTCTATAATATAGATTGTAATCCATTCCATGACTGAGTAATCCAAGTCAGCATTTATGGAGATCCTTTGTGATGGCACTAGGGACAAGCTATGCAACCAGAAGTCTCCTGCAGTCGTTGTCCCTATTCAATTTCACTCACCTGGTGTAGGTGCACCATAGAGGTAAGAGACCCCTGGAGAAGGCAGGGTGAGGTCTCTGCCTGTAGCCAGCATGTACAATGAATAGTCGCCTCTGGAAATGTTACAACAAAGCCCTGTTTCTTTTATACTGTTGGGAACACTAAGGAAATGGAGAGGTCACTAGCTGCTTCAGCTTTTTGGCCTCAGACAAAACAATCCTGCCTGTCCACACACGTGAGCGTGTGCATGTGCTGATTGCATTGTATGATCTTCCATGAAAGCGTTTGAGCCTGATTCTTTTCTCACTCTAGTTTTATATCATTGGCTGGTTTTACCTCCACTGGCTTCCACGGCATTCCTCCTGATGTACAGTGGTGTGATTGAGAGGAGAGTCAACACCTTGAGCTCTGCATTTCACCTGTTCTGCCTTCTCACTGAAGAGAAGAGGTTTGCAGGAAATACACCTCAGCACGGAAAGTGATTACTTTCTTGTCTGTGACAAATATCCTGTATTCTTTAGTTATGGTCCAGGTGACTGAACACTTCAATCAATTCCTTTGAGTGGAAATCCAGCTGAGGAGGGAAAAGAGATGTACAGTAAATGGTCCCTGTAAATGGAGGAATTGGCTTTTAAAAGGAGAGCAGGCAAGACAGCATCAGAGGAGAAAATTGACTTGACACTTTGCACTGCTCACCCCATCTAAGACAGCCTTGATAATTCTAGTCTTGTGCATTGACTCAGCAGGGTTATCCCATTACTATTAGTGAGGTCAGTCCTCTATTGTGCTAGGCACTGTACAAAACCATAGTGAGACACAGTTCCTACCCTGAAGAGCTTATGTTCTAAATAGATAAGACCCGGCATGGAAACAGAGATGAAGTGACTTGTCCAAGACCACACAGGAAGTCAAGAAGCTGAGCTAGGAATAAAACCCAGATTGCCTGTGTCCAAGCCAGTGACCTACTCACTGGCCTATACCGCCCCTCCGATTGAATCACATAAAGCAGCTAGAAGAGGTGGGAGAGTAGAGGACCGGGGTACCATGTAATCCTGTTGGTACTCTCTTGAAAAGCTCCAATGTACACTTGAAAAGCTCCAATCTCTTCTCCAATAGTTGAACGACTAGTAAGGATAATGCTGTCAGGGCAGGATCCCGTACTCTTTACTCAGGCAATATTCCCGTTGAGACTTCTGCAGTTTCCCTTTGCTCGTGAGAGTAGGACTCAGCATTTAATTAATACCACATGAAAATTGCCTGTTGGGATGATGGGTCTGCATCCATCCTATTCTTGTATCATGCCTGTCTCCAGAGCATCTGAGTGACTCCTGGTGGTGGGCCTTTGGATAGTGTCTATTTTATTAGAATCCTGTGGTGAATTGAAAACTGTGTTAAAATTACAAGCTATCACTTTAAATTGCAAGGGGTTTCCTGGTCCTGCTGGCTGGCTGGAGGGCTCTGGAGATAAGAATATGAGATGTGTCCTCAGCAGAGTCAGTCTGCAGAGAGCCAGCCAAGAGTAACATGGGATCTGCCTTAGGGAGCAGCCTGCTTTATCTGTCTCTGGTTTTGGTTCTTGGTGTTAAGGTTCTGGATTTTAAGAAATAAGGTAGTGTTATGTTGCAGCCTTCCAGAAAGAGTATTTCATGTTTTTAAATCTAATTTCACTGTGTATATGCCATGAATATAACGAATCCTTGCAGTAACAAACGGTCAGAGCGAAATTCTGGATCTTACATTGTAATTGAGTCTCTGCCAAAAGGTGGCACACACATCTGCACTAAGAGCCAAAATGAGCAAAGCCCCAAATCTTGCGAGCATCAAGCTGTCAACAGGCCTGTGTGAAAGGGGAGGGGTAGTTCAAAAAATGACACACAGGAGCCTCAGTTTGTATCTTATATTAACCCTGGTTCAAATACTACCAGGAGATGGCTCCAATTCAGGTCCCATTTCTCCGAATGCCTCAAATTCAGAGTGATTTTCTATCAATTTCTTCATCCTCCACCATTCCTGTAGCATTGGAACATCCCAGAGACATCAATGGATTTATTCTCCCAACCCTCCAGGAAGTAGGGAAGTGCTAGAGGCCCATTCTACAGCTCGGCAGCTGTGGCCCAGACAGTCTATGTGATTTGCCCAAGGTCACACAGGAAGCCTGTGGCAGAGGTGGGAACTGAACCCAGGTCTGGCCCATCTCTAATCCTCACACTATTTCTTCACTCTGTAGAGAATTATGGTAACTCTTTCCAAAGCACCTGTTGCTGCTGATGTTTATTAGAAGAATATTTGTTGGTACATTTTGTTTACTAAAGACCATGGCATTCTAAAAGCCAAAGAGGCAGTGTTTCTTGGTTGCTGTATTACAGAGCTTCCCTGAGCAGAGGGAACGCTAGCACCCAGTCAACTGAGTGAATGCCTTAGAGCCTTTACAGGGAAACAAGTTTATTATTCCCTACCCCGAGGTAGCTGTGCCCTCTGCAGGATTGGACTGATTTGCATGCTGGGAGATAAATAACAGCAGTTCACTGGAGAAAAGGACCATCCGTCTATCTACTAGCTGTAGTGGTGACAGAGTGCATCAGAGAGAGATGCTGCATTGGAAAATCAGCCATCAGGACCTTCTCTACTAGTAAATCCAGCAAGATTCCTACCCCCCATTACCAAAGAACAGGAGAAATGCTGCAAAGGAAAAAAATATAACAGTACATTACCTAAATCAACCCTCATTTTTTTGGCACAATAAATCTTTTAAAACTTGTGGTAGTGATTGCATCATTCCCCTCTTTCTCTTATCCCCACTCCACCCCTAGAACAGCACAGATTAAGATAAAGTGATAGTGCTGTGTCAAAGAGTGCTTTACTGCCACACTCGGGATAGAAGAGGAGAGGTTAATTTATCATCGCTGGGGAGAACTGACAGAAGAGAGATATACTACCGAAGGGGGATTTAGCACAGGGCCAAGAAACTTCACACTATTTTTACCATCTGTCACATGCTCTAATAAAGCAGGACAAAATATGAAGAAAGGAAAAATGAACTATCAAACACTGATGTAATGCAGCCCATAAATCTAATTTAATTACTTCGCATGGAGACAGGTCCTTGAGTCCGTGTGAATATACTGGATTTTCTTGGCAACTTAACAACTAAGTGTTTTAATAACATCACACTATAATTTATTCTGCTTGAAACACAAAACCTCTTTTGTGCGAGTTTCATATTTTTTTTTCTCTTCTCTTCTCATTTTTTTTTGTGAGAACTGTTAATTTTTCCTGCTAATGTCAAAACTGGCATAAATTCCCATGTGAACTTGATGCCTGACGGTGAGAAAAGGCAGAGGTTAGCGAACTCCTTTTTATTGTTCATTTCTGTGTGTGTGTGTGTATGTGTATGTGTGTGGGGAAGGGAGCGGGTTTTGTTTTTTGGTGTGTGTGGGGAGGGGGTGTTCATGCATTAGAAATAATTGGGCCCGTGGATGACTTAGGTGAACAGAGTTGTCTTGGTAATTAGATTTTAATATAATGACAAAGAGATTGTGAGTGGGTTGGCAAAGAAAGAGGGGAACGGAAAGTAAAATTATAGATTTTTTTTAAAAGGTAAAAACTTGAGCTTAATTTTTTCTGCTGTTTAGCAAACAGAGCTCAAACTCTGTTTGGGATATAAATACAGCACCCAGGGAGGCTCTAAGGATATCAAGCTGCTGGGGTCAAAGGAACTCCTAGAATCAGTGTTCACCTGAAAAGACGTGCATGATCCAGAGAATAGATAAAAAAAATAGAATTATTATTCATTGTGTGTAGCTGTGTATCCAGATGCAGTTACAGAAATTATTGCTAATAATGAAAGCTATATATCAAAGGTTATAAAATTCTTGTGTGCTGGGACACTATTTTTCTAGGCTTTGTTCTGAACCATTAACGATGACATATTGAGTTTGTGTGCCTCTGTGTATAATAAGACACATTTAAGTCTGATTCTAACCTAAACTGGCAATTTCGACATTTGACTCTGGTCTTAAAGTAGGAGCTGTGATGCCACCAGCCAGGGGGAGGTGGATGAGCCAAACCCTTGATGACCTCACTCGCTAAAGAGGGAATGAGTGGGTAATTAATTTGTTAGATCATTCGTGAGTCATGCAAAGTAAAACCATCAGTTTCTGAATAGTTTCAAATGAAATAAAAACCAAACAGAATAAGGAAGAGAAACATTTCCTGCAGAAGACTAAACCCCATTGGCTAGAGGGATACATGAAAGAATCATGGGATGAAACACAAAAGGGTAGCACTGATTGGAGGGCTGTGTTGTTCAGAGGTGAACTGCAAAGCTTTGTGTACAGTCTCACAAAATGTTTTTTTAAGGCCATGCAGGCAAACCCGTGGAGACAAAAAAGGATGTTTGTTGACCAAATTTTATAACATAGACCAAACCTAGGAACAGAATGGGCCAAAAGGGCCAGTTTTTGAAAGGAGCTTTGTTATCTGTCCCTGGAAGACTTGCCCTGTTTGCACTCACAAAGCCCCAGTTGCTGACATGAAGAATGGACAATAACTTTCCCACATCTTCATGTGCACACTCAAATATAAGACTTTGCATGAGCAAATAAACATAAGTGCTAATTTGAAGGGCTACAAGTTTGCTGCAAGGTCCTCCTCCTTGCTAAAACTTTCTGGGTACAACAGAAGATAGGGAGATGCTAAGGCAGGGTGAAATTACCCTCTGCAGAGGGTCAACACAAAGTCTAGGAGCCACTTAAGTGCCAAAAAATGGGAAGAGAATCACTTAACCATTGTGTGCCTCAGGGATAATGATACTGACTTCCTCTGTAAAGCACCTGAGCCATTCTTTTTAGGTGACACATCTGAGGAACTGTCCCAGATTGCGGTGTCAAAAGAGGAGGTTTTGGAACAAATTGATAAACTAAACCAGGGGTTGGCAATGGCGAACCGTGGCCACTGGGAGCTATGGGGGGCTGTGCCTGTGGACAGTCAACATAAACAAAATGTCTTGCGGCCCGCCAGCGGATTACCCTGATAGGCCACATGCTGAAGATTGCTGACCCCTGAACTAAATAGTAATAAGTCACCAGGACCAGATGGTATTCACCCAAGAGTTCTGAAGGAACTCAAATGTGAAATTGCAGCACTATTAACTGTGGTTTGTAACCTATTGCTTAAATCAACCTCTGTACCAGATGACTAGCAGATAGCTAATGTGACGCCAACTTTTTAAAAAGTCTCCAGACACGATCCTGGCAATTACAGGCCAGTAAGCCTGACTTCAGCACCATGCAAACTGGTTGAAACTATAATAAAGAACAGAATTACCAGACACATAGATGAACATAATTTGTTGGGGAAGTGTCAACATGGCTTTTCTAATGGGAAATCATGCCTCACTAATCTACTAGAATTCTTTGAGGGGGTCAACAATCATGTGGACAAGGGTGATCAGGAAAATATGGTGTACTTGGACTTTCAGGATGCCTTTGACAAAGGCTCTTAAACAAAGTAAGCAGTCATGGGATAAGAAGGAAGGTCCTCTCATGGATCAGTAACTGGTTAAAAGGCAGGAAACAAAGGGTAGGAGTAAATGGTCAGTTTTCACAATGGATTGAGGTAAATAGCAGTGCCCGCCAGGGATCTGTATTGGGGACCAGTACTGTTCAACATATTCATAAATGATCTGGAAAAAAGGGGCAAACTGTGAAGTGGCAAAGTCTGCAGATGATACAAAATTACTCAAGATAGTTAAGTCCAAAGCAGACTGTGAAGAGTTCCAAAGGGATCTCACTAAAGTGGGTGACTGAGCAACAAAATGGCATAAATGCTAATATATGCAAAGTTATGCATATTGGAAAATATAATCCTAACTATACACATAAAAAATGATGCGGTCCAAATTAGCTGTTGCCATTCAAGAACGAGATCTTGGAGTCATTGTGGATAGTTCTCTGCAAACATCCACTCAATGTGCAGTCCGTGGTACACCTACACCTTGAATACTGTGTGCAGTTCTGTTTGCCCCATCTCCAAAAAGATAGATTAGAAATGGAAAAAGTACAGAGAAGGGCAACAAAAATGATTAGCTGGATGGAACAGCTTCCATATGAGGAGAAATTAATAAGACTGGGACTGTTCAGCTTGGATAAGAGACGACTAAGGGGAGATATGATAGAGGCCTATAAAATCATGACTGGTGTGGAGAAAGTGAATAAGGAAGTGTTATTTACCCCTTCCCATAACACAAGAACTAGGGGTTACCCAATAAAATAGCCAGTAAGTTTAAAACAAACATAAGGAAGTACTCCTTCACACAACACACAGTCAACCCAGGGAACTCGTTCCCAGGAGAGGTTATGAAGGCCAAAAGTATAAGTGGCTTAAAAAAATAATTAGTTAAGTTCCTGTGGGATCGGTCCATCAAGGGCTATTAGCCAAGATGGTCAGGGATGCAACCCCATGCTCTGGGTGTCCCTATGTTTCTGACTGCCAGATGCTGGGACTGGAGAACAGGGGATGGATCACCTGATAATTTCCCAGTTCTGTTCATTCCCTTTGAAGCACCTGGCATTGGCCACTGTTGGAAGACAGGATACTGGGCTAGATGGGACCATTGGTCTGTGTGGCTGTTCTTACACTCTTTGAGCTCTATTCATGAAATGTGGTATACATGAGTTGGCTGTGATTATCAGCTAAGGGCTCAATCGAGGGCCTATTAATGTCAAAACTAGCTGCAGTAGACCCAGGATCGGGTTCCAAGTGAAGAAAGTTACTCTCAAAGATTTGGTTTATAAAACTCACTGGTTTGTAATTTTTAATTTTGGAACATAAACTTATTTTTAAATGTTGACTGGTTACTTTGAATGGGGTGGAGCCGGGTAAAAAAATAGCCAAATAGTCATGAAATGTTGTCAGAATTGTGTGAATTTTTTTCATCTACATATTGAGTTTTTCAAAAATGGCTGGTTGAAAAACAAAAATATTCATGAACATTTAAAAATATTTTTGCAGTAAGTTTTTGCTAAGAATTTGAAAACATGTTACCAGTCTACACAGGAGGGCTTATTCCCACAAATCTGCCTTAAAAAGTATTTGAATCCTCTGGGGAAAATTCTTCCACTTCTAAACAGCTGATGGAGTTTCTTCAAAAATACTAACTCCATCAGTCTTCTAACAAATACATTTTTAAGATAAAAACAATAATCATTATTTTTGTAGGGCCTACAAGTACAGAGTCTGCAGCTTCCCTTGCTGGCTCTGCAAAAACTCTCCCCTGCAGAGTTATGCTGAACGGTGCTGGAACATGGAGAATCAAGGGTAGGGGCTGGAGCTGTGCCGTGAAGCAGTAGGTATCCAAAATGCCAGCTTTGTGGAAAGCAAAGCTCCATTCAAAACACATCAAAAATACATAGGTGCATAAATGGAGGTGGGACATTAATAGGAAGAGAATAAAAGCAAGAAGCTTTTGCAAGACTAAATCCTGTAGTCCTTGCTCTGAACCTCATTGCTCCTCTGCATTCCGTAAATAATCCTTCATGTGTGAACCTTCACAAGAAATGAGAGGCTCCAGTCACCTCTGTGGCACTGGTCCTCCAACCCTTTTGATGGAGATTTAGCTGGGGCGCTCCAGGGGAGTGGTAGGTGTTAGGTTGGAGAGAGGGGGACATGCGCTGCTCCTCGACAAGTCCTGTAGTATTTAGGGCAGAAAAGGAATATGGTCTGAAGCTGTACTGCTTGTCTGTGGTGTTTCTCTCGGGGGGATGTGGGGAGGGCGTAACCCTGGGGGAAGGGGTCCCTGGGAGCAGCCATAGCCGGCGAATCCTTAGCAGCATGACTCCATTGGAGCTGTGCAGAGTAGGGTGAAGGGGAAGATTGCCTATGGAGGCATGGGGGCCTCCTGGGGGGATGTGGGATTTGTGCAAATGTGAGTAAGACTTTGAGGGTTTACCCAAACAGGGTAAAATACCGACAAAATATAAAGCTGTCAAAAAAGAATAGGCCACCTGAAGCCCTTGAAATCCATGGAGCTAGGTCAGTCTGTACCTGCAGCAGAGCTGTCTCATTGAGTGACTTTTTAATGGGCAGCTCTTAATAGGAGTCTTCAAGGTGGAAGGTTAACCTGACCGCTTTCATAGAAACCAATTGTGATTTAGCTCCCAGTGCTACGGAAAGCCTTTTCACAGCCTTTTTATAACATATGGCTTGCTTTAACCTCGCTAGCCAAAATGACAGCAAATGATACAACTTTATTTTAAATTACATAATTGTCATTACTACATCACAAATTATGCTTCATCTAACTTGGTTTTTTTATTCCATGGCCCACTTCATAAGAGAAAAGGTGCATCCATGGACTAACTCCCTTTCCAACATCCCAATTCCCCCATTGCTGGCTCTCAAGATATTGCAGAACCCCAGGCTGGGCTTTGCAGGACCCCAGATTGCCTTCCACATCGCTGCACTGAGATTTACATGGGAGGTATGCTGGGCCTTGATCCTGCCAAGGCTTCTGTGCATGCTTAAAGCGGAGCATGATTCTACTGGGGCTATTTGTGTGAATTGAGTGAAGTATATGCACAAGTGTTTGCAGAACTGGGGCTTTCATTTGCTTCTTAGCAGGGATAAGAAAAACTGCCTTAAATCTTCACCACAAACCCCAACTCAACTCAGAGCCTTTCCCCAGCACTTTTATAGACTTCTTTTAAAATATGGATATTTCAAAATATTCCATTTGAGCAAAATACATTCAACTCTGGAATAATCTCCCAAGGGAAGTGATGGAAGTCCCACTTCTTGAGTCTTTAAAACTGACCTGGACAAAAATTTGGAGAAGACGCTACAGGAAACAATCTTGCACTGGGAACACTTGCTCAAGTAGCAAAAATCGGAAATGTCAGGACTCTGAAGTTACTGAAAACCCTGTTCTTGGAAATGTCAGCATCTAGCACGATAGAATCCTGATCAGGGCCTCTGTGCACCGCTCTAGTAGAAGTGTTAGGAAATAAGAATTTGTTAGCTCACTTCCAGACCGGAAGTGTTGTTAGTATAATTAGTATTTTAGTTTATTATTTGTATTGTGATAGCACGTAGGAGCCCCAGCCCTGTACAAACACAAAACAAAAAGGTGGTTCCTGGCCCAATAAGGAATCTTATTCAAACTGAACATCCAACCACTAATACTGAATGGGATTTGCTGCTGGCCGAGAACTCAGCATTACTAAATTGATGCATCCGGTGGGTTTACTGGGAGACTGGAAAATATTTTCTGATGTTTGCTCAACAGGACGGAGATATTTCAGCAATTAAGATAAAAAAATGTAATCCCACCAACTGTGCAAATTCAGGGTGTACAGAACAGCCAGGGGCATTCTCATGAATATTACGTGAAGAAACCCACCATATCTACAGACGTTTTTTAGGTGAGAGACTCTGCTTCTCATTTTCTTAATAATAAAATCAGTAAAAATTAAATAATTGGTGAAGGAATGAAAAACCTTTTGGATTTTCCAGAGATGATTTTGGCCATGAGAGCAATTTTTGCACACGGCTTTTCATATGGGCACAAGGGAGGAATAGAAATAGAGATGCTAAACTGGTGTATTATATTCTTAGAGGCCAGAACACGTAGGTAAGGAGTGAGGATTAAGACACTGCCTCAGGGATCCGCCAGTCCATCTCCGTATTACATTTCTTTCACAAATGCAAGAGGCCCATAACTCACGAACTTCACAGGTGGGAGCCTCTCATCGATGACTTCTCTCACCGGCACAAGAAATCCAATCCTCCAGCGTGGGTCTGACATGTTTCTATTTATTCCAAGGGGATTCATTTCAGTTTATTTTTAATGGGAACTTCTTTCAATTCTGTGTCCCTGCTATGGTTACAATGTGCAAAGTGGATGACAGGCAGGTATCGGCTAAAGTTACAAGACTGTCTACTCAGGCCTTCGTCTTATTACACAAACAGGTGGAGGTGCATGACTTTATAATGCTATTTTCAGTCAAAAGAATGAGAGTCCCATCTGAAACAGAGCCCGATCCAAAGGTCTTTGAAGCCAATGGAAGTCTTCCCAATGTCTTCATTGAACTTTGAATCAGGTCCATAATCAGTTGCTGTTATGTTGCTCGTAGTGATGAACTTTGCTTACCAAAGCAATGCTGTGTTTGTGGCATTCTTTGGTCATATGGATTTCAGTCACTGTGACCTAGAGTGGTGTAGCATCCGCTTTTATACAATGCCTTTCATCTCAAAAGATCCCAGATTGCTTTTGAAACAGGAAATGCTTCACCCACCACTAAAATGCAGTCACATCTTTGCAGGAAGGAACAGTAAATGCACAGGACAGAAAAGTAAAGAAGAATTCTGTAGACACGCAAAATAACAGAGGAGATTTGGGTTGGTGGAAAGCAACTAATCAAACTGTAGCTTAGCTAGGACAAGTTAACATCCCACTCCTGCAAAAAGTGCTGTGGGATATTTAGCAATGACCAGACACCAAGTCTTCAGTTTTATACATTGGGATATTGGCTCAATCTCAGGTCAGTGGACAGAAAACCATCTACTAACCTACATCCCTTCAGTGCCTGGTGTCACAGTTCAGGGCAATTGCACCTGTATTTCTCTCCATGAGGTCCAGAAAGGGCACCTACTCTAGGCTCCTGGCTCCTCAGTCATCATCTGTTTTGGGTGGAGACCTGCGTTTCTCTCTCTCCTGACCAGGGATTTTCCAGGCTACACCTACACTGTGAGTTCCCTAGCAAGTCAGACTGCCTTAACATGCCTGCTTTGCTTTCTCCATAGAGGCTATAAACAGCATAATTGCCCACAGCTATAAGTTACCACACAGCCCTTTCTAAGCAAGTACATTTATTCTTAAGGTAAAAGTATCACAGAAAACACACTAAAAACAATAAAAGAACCTACACACAGGCTAATAAGCTTACCAAAGATCACACCCAGCTCCAGCAAAGGCTCTGGCAGGTGTCAGTCCTTCAAGTCCACACAAGGTTTTTTCTGTGGTTACAAGTTCACAACAGCTGTTAGTTCAGAATAAGCACACCCATGAATCATTCATTCTTTCCCTCATAAATTCTGGGCCTTTGATCTTGTCCTCATGTAATAGCTAAACAGCAGACAAAGTTTGCGCAGAATGAAGTTCCAAAAGACTAAGTTCTTGTATAATTGGAGAGGAAATATGTGCATATCATAGAATTGTAGGACTGGAAGGGACCTCGTGAGGTCATCTAGTCCAGTCCCCTGCACTCATGGCAGGACTAAGTATTATCTAGACCATTCCTGACAGGTGTTTGTCCAACCTGCTCTTAAAAATCCCCAATGATGGAGATTCCACCACTTCCCTAGGCAATTTATTCCAGTGCTTAACTACCCTGACAGTTAGGAAGTTTTTCCTAATGTCCAACCTAAACCTCCCTTGCTGCAGTTTAAGTCCATTGCCCATATACCTTCCCTTTAGAGATTTCTTAGGAAACCTCTTTTAACTTTCTGTGTCCCCACTGTTCATTCTTGTTTGGCACATTTTTTAAAATAGTCCTTTGAAGCTCATAACACTTCCCAGGGTTTACATTGGTCAGGTTCCCCCCCAAAGTTACATACAATCCCACAGTAATACATACACTTTGCATTTATAATACAAAGGACTCCAAAGCTATTTAAACTTAATTCAACAAGACCTCTCAAAGATATTGCGGGACATTGCCATATTCATCACACCTAGGGACTTTCTTGGAGGTTTCCCATACAGAGTCCAACCAATTCTGGTCGTGCTTATCTATAACTATGGACTATCATCACCTAAAGGGTGATTACCTGTTTGGCTTGGGAACACACTTCCATCTTGTAGATAATCTTGTTCTCCGCATGCAGCGGAGAACTGTACTTTGTAAAAAAATTAAAATCTTTGCTAACTAGACCCATGTATTTTTCTAAATGGAATTTGAAGAGAGGGTAGGGCCTGATGCAAAGTTAATTGAAATGCCTGGAGCATCCCCTTAATGAGAGTTACTTTTCACCAAAACAAGCATCCACTATTACAGACAGTCTCTGCTCTTTCATGCCTCCTACATTAAGGAATAAATTATATTTGAATATAATCAAGAATGTAGATATTGAGCCAAACTCATGTTGGGTGTAACCCCACTGTCTTCAGTAGTCATACTAGAGAGATATTTGACACATTCTGTTGAGTACATGCATACCAGCACCCCCAATGCATTATATATTTCAATAATACATATCATTAGTGAGTGGTCAGTAGATGAAGCATGGGGCTAGTAGTCAGCAGCTGTGTGTTTTATTCCTGGCTCTGCCACAGACTTGCTCTGTGACCATGGGCCAGTCATAGCCCCTCTTTGGGCCTCTGGTTCCCCTTCACCCTTTATAACTTTGTCCATTTAGGCTGCAATCTCTTTGGAATGGGGACTGTCTCTCACTGTGCATTTATATAGGGTCCCTGATCTCAGTTGGGGTTTCTAGGCATTCACGTAATGTAAATATTAAGAAATAGTGCTGGAAGATTAAAATATATCTGAAGACATCCAAGGAGGACAGCAAAACCTCAGTCAAAATGTTTTCACAATATACCATCAAAATGGATTTCCATTATTGCCAAAATAGATTTTGTAAAATATACTAGGCATTATATGGTTGCAGAAATACACATACCTACAAATATATTGTTCAATAGATTGGAATTTATTTCACTGTATTTCCAATATGTCTCCCCCCTTTTTCTTTTCTGTGTTGGAGATAATGAAAACCCTGGTATTTAAATTCAGTTGCAGCTCCTAGCTGGATAGATTGATTGCTTGGGGGAAAAACACAAAAAAACAAAATAAAAAAAACACAGAGCATGTATGCATAAACTAGATGGTAGATTAGGTTACTGGGAAAGGAAATGTACAAATGTACCAGCAGTGTACTTTTTGCAAGAAGATTAACTGATGGTAGCAGCAAGTTGCTGATGAAGGCAGTTTGTGTAAGAGCAGACCTGACTACTGAGACTCATCAGTCATTGCTGTCAGGATTTCTTTGGCTTCCTTCAGAGCATATCGCTGGGTCCCCAGACATGTGAAAGGCTCTTAGAAGTGAATGGACCCAATGTGCACGCCTGAGCGTGTGGAGCTTGCTCAGTGGGTGATTGAAGTTGGCAACTCTATTTATTGCATTTGTCTTTCTTTCAGGTTGCTGGGATTTTTAACTCTGGGTGAAATGCATGCCTGTGCAGAGGGCTGGCATGGCTCGAGCCCAGCAAAACAGGGCCTAAGTGTGACTAAAGTGGTGCATGGACTTCTATGCAGTGGCAGATTCCACCCTCTGTTAGCATTTGGGACCAAGGTCCCTGATGCTGCCAATACATACATGATTCCAGATGAATGCTGTCTCAGAATCATCGCATTGTTTGCTTGTGCCTCCCTGTCTGTCTCTACCTGTTGACTTTGATCTTATTCTTAGATTGGACACTCTTTGGGGCATCTTTTCATTCTGTGTCTGTACAGCACCTAGCATTATGGGGACCTGGGCCATTACGGGCCTCCTAGGCGTTACGCAATACAACTTGACACATGCAAGTACTTCTGTTGGCTTCAGCAGGACTACTCATACTTAAAATTAAGCACATGCAAAAGCATTTGCAGGATTGGGATCAGCTAACTTTCAAGGGGGAGCCACGTCGCAGAGGATGACAGACAGCAGCCAAATATTTACTCAGCTAGTAGCAGCTCAATGGAACGGAAGGGATATTAAAGCCCATTAAACATGCCAGAGCCCCATATAAAAGTCAGAAACATTGCAAACTATATACCTCATTCAGACACCATCAGTGCTACATTTTGTTTCCATAATGCTCGTGTCAAGGTTCCTCCCCGACTCTGAACTTTAGGGTACAGATGTGGGGACCTGCATGGACACTTCTAAGCTTAATTACTAGCTTAGATCTGGTAACAGTGCCACCATCCAGAAATTTCAGTGTCTGGATCACTTTCTGTCCCCCCAAAACCTTCCCCTCCCTGGGCAGCCTTGAGAGGCTTTTTCACCAGGTTCCTGGTGAACACCGATCCAACCCCTTGGATCTTAACACAAGAAGAATGTAACCATCCCCCCTCCCTTCCCCCACCAATTCCTGGTGAGTCCAGATCCAATCCCCTTGGATCTTAACACAAGGAAAAAAATCAATCAGGTTCTTAAAAAGAAAGCTTTTAATTAAAGAAAGAAAGGTAAAAATTATCTCTGTAAAATCAGGATGGAAAATACTTTACAGGGTAATCAAATTTATATAGCCCAGAGGAACCCCCTCTAGCCTTAGGTTCAAAGTTACAGCAAACAGAGGTAAAATCCTCTCAGCAAAAAAGGAACATTTACAAGTTGAGAAAACAAAAATAAGACTAACATGCCTTGCCTGGTTATTACTTACAAGTTTGAAACACAAGAGACTGATTCAAAAAGATTTGGAGAGCCTGGATTGATGTCTGGTCCCTCTTAGTCCCAAGAGCGAACAACCCCCAAAACAAAGAGCACAAACAAAAGACTTCCCTCCCCCAAGATTTGAAAGTATCTTGTCCCCTTATTGGTCCTCTGGTCAGGTGTCAGCCAGGTTTACTGAGCTTCTTAACCCTTTACAGGTAAAAGAGACATTAACCCTTAACTATCTGTTTATGACAGCTCGTATTGTTGAGAATCATAGCAGGTAAGTCACCTCCAGCTCTTAGGCTATAATCAATCACCAGTGGGTATTAGGAGGAAGCTATCCAGCCTGAGGGGTAAGTTATCCCATGAGTGCCTACTGCAGGGTTTTGTGCACCTTCCTCTGAAGCAACTGGGATAGAGAAACTGGGCTGAATGAACCACTGGTCTGGTACAGTGTAGCAGTGTCTATGTAGGATGGATTAGATGTTTGGGGTTTTTTTTGCTTGTTTTATAAATTGGAGATAGACCTGAAACAGACAAACTTTGCACCTGGATCCAGATTTTGTGACCTGAACCCATCTCTGTGATCTATACTCCTATGGTTCTTCTCAAATTCTCAAATTCCTTGGAATTATTGTTCGGCCGGGAATTTTTGATAGGAGATTTTTAATTTTGTTACTTTCTTCCCTCTGCGATCCCAAATCTCTCCTTCCCTCTGTGCCCAGCTCCCGTTCTGGCTAGTCTAGCTGGAGACCAGATGGCACAGCAGCAGCACTGTGACAGCAGTGTGGTTCCTAGGTGCCTACCGACTTGTTATGTCTCTGTACTGTAGGGGCCAGATCCTGATCTTTCCCAAACAGCAGTAACTTATGTGGATTCACATTGGCGTAAAAGCAACATCAGAGGATAATCAGGCCCCATATCTCTGTTTATATAACTAGTCATTTTGTGCATAATACAGCTGCACATAATACATTTATCACAGCCTCCTTGCACTGCACCTGTCTGCCCCATCAACTCTCCACCTTGTCTGCTCTCACCTAAGCTCCTCTCCCAGTCTACCTCTGTTTCTCTCTCTATTATTTGACTCTGCAGAGTGGTTGGGGATATAGTTTTGTATGAGAGATACTATACAATAATGTTGCCCAGTATTTTTAACAAGCATTTTTTCTACAGCTGAAATTGCTCTTCAGATGCTTTACTCTAAAAGCAATACTTTGCCTTCCTAGCTCAAAGCACTTTACAAACAGCACTGAAACAAGCTTCACAACCCCTTCTTGAGTGAGGCCATTTCACAGATGGAAACATGCAGGCTCTAGAAGAAAAGGGGACACACCCAAGATTACACAGAGAGTCACTTGTGGAGCTAGAAATAGTTAATTTATACTAACAGCTAATTTATGCACACACCTGTCTCTACTCTTCCCTTATCCTCTCTTTCTTCCCCTTCCCACCTCCACCAGGTTCATTCACCTGTCGCATATTGTCTAAATCCTAGATTGTGTGAGCAATCTGGGGCAGGGGTTGTCTTTGTGATGTTTGTTTGTACATTGTGGCCAGAATTGGTGCTACAAGAATAATAATTAGTAATAACAGAAGCCCAGGAGTCCTGATTTCCAGACCCATGCTCCAAGCATTAGACAACACTCCCTATAAAGCCATCAGTAGCTATTTGCCATGAACTGGTTTGGGCTAATTTTGCCTTTGTTTCTTTTTTTTTGCAAATACATCAACTTCCTTTCCTTAAACAGGCAAGACTTCTTGTTACACACACACACACACACACACACACACACACACACACACACACACACACACACACACACACGGTTTTACATTAGTTTCCTGAGTTCATGGATAAAGTCCAGAGCTGCCAAGCTCCCACTACTTTGCCATGTCACACTAATAGCTCCCAGATCCCATCACATATTAAATTCATGCGGTTTCAGCGAAGCCATCTATTTAATGCAATTCACTAAATGCCTGCGTAGCTCCGCTGACAGTGACATATTAGTTTTGCAGTCTTTTGCAATCTGATATCTCTGAATTTGCCACTGTACTAAAGATTTGATTAATGTGGTTCCATTTCGGTGCAGTAATTGGCTGCGACTGTTGTAGAAAATAATCAGGCTTTCATTCCTTACAACTGCATGGACATGCTAATGAGCGAGTGGGTTAATTAAGCCCCAGGCAGAAAGCGACAGTTACTGATGACTGTTATGACAAACCACCGACTCGGCATTTGGGAGCAGGACAGCAAATTTGCACTTTATGAAATTACAGGAAAACTGGGACATAAGGAATAAATAGTTACATCTGTCTGGTGAAAGGAAAGGAGCAAGAGACACGCAGAGAGGGAGTGTATGTATCTCTAAAACCAGGAGCCCAAAAGTTAGGAGCCCAAAAGCATTGGGAATTAAGAAAGAAGTTTATTTTCCTTGCGTGCACTCCTCAGTTTCCCAGCAAGATTGATACGTTGGCAGAGTGTGAAATATGGACACCTAGCAGAGGGATTTGCATTACTGCAAAGCAGCAATAATGAATTAAAAAAAAATGCTGCAGCAACTCTATTCCTCTGGCAGGCACAGGGCAAGATGATGGGCGGGAGTAAATCACATACACAAGATGACAAATAAACCTGTGGAAAATTCTCAGAGCCTGGCTTATCCAGAGCCACCTCAGCGAGCTGCCTGCCAGGCAGAGGGATTCTCTGCAAGTGCTGCCAGGGATGGGTGGGTTCAGGGCTTTGTTTCTCTTTCCCTGAACTCTTTAGAGCATTAAAGGTTTTGTTAATGGGAGGGGTCAGGCATCTTTGGCACTGTTACCTCCCTTCCCCTGTCCCCAGGAGCAGGGAGCTGACCCAAGCCGCCTTCTGCATTTATTGCTCTCCTGGGGGTGGCTGCAACTTTCTTCACTGTGCCAATTTGTAATGGTTTTTGTAAGCGACACAAAACACGGCTCAGGGCAGAGAAGAGCCTGATCTAAAGCTCTTTGGAGCCAATTGGAGCCTTTCAGTGCAGTCACTGCTGTTCCTATCAAGTAGGCTAGCAGGAGGCTTGTGCTGCATCACTGTTTGCTGCGGGGCTGGAGATACTGGCCTGCAGCACCATTGTCAGTTTAGTTCTGGAGAAGCCCCTTTCCCTGGCATGCTGTTCTCTCTGTGCATTTCAGACCTGGCCTATAGCACCTCAGGGGGTGAGGCCCCATCCTACCTAACATCAGGGGGCCAAGCTGGGGCCTGGACCAACTTCTGACATACTCTCATATCCTCTTGGGCTGTCAGAGGTGGTCCCCTGGATGAGGGTTTATGTCCTGTATGCAGAACACAGGGAGGCAGGGGAGGCTGTTATCTTCTCTGAGGGCTGATCTATCAAGATACTAAGCACCTTTAACTCCCATTGCCCTTGTCTCCATGGCTACTATGTTCCATCCCACCCTACTTATTGGTTAATTTGGCATATGGTGTAAATCCTGGATTGTGAGCTGTCTGGGGAAGGGACTATCTTTGGTGGTAGGGACACTTGTGTGTGGTCATCTTGCTTGGCAAACCTTAGTAAGTCACTCTGCCTTTCAGCCTGGAGCATTGCAGGACATGTTGTGCTGGAATGTTTCAAAAGCCGCGTATCCCCTGTGCCAGACAGAGCGCTTCCAAGCAGAGCCCAGAATCCCGGGGACACATGACCAGTAATTTGTAGGACTAATAGCTGAGCAGTTTCTACCCCTGTTTTATGAGCCTGGCTGGAGAGGTTTTTTTTTTCTTTTGCAGACCCACCTCACCATATGTTGACAGAATCAGCCGAGTTACCCTCCACTTTCCCTTTGATGCGAGACCAGCTGCCCCCTCCCAAAGCACCCCTAGTTGCAATAAAAAGAAAGTTCAGAGCTGGTAAAGACAGCTGGTTTTGGGCAAGTCACAGAAAGGGGCCACACAGATGTGACAAACCCAAGCAGCACACCGGGCCCAGTTCTTTCTTAATATTTGTATTGCACCCAAAGGATCCAGTCAGGGATTAAGGCCCTGATGTGCCAGGTGCTAACCACCTCTGGAGTGGGAGAACTGTGGACAATACAGCAAGCTGAACAACAGTGTATATGTGTATGTGAGTGAATTGTACACAGTATAAGGGAGTAGACTCCTCCTCTTACAAAAAGTTCCCTGTGGGATCCATAATATACATTCGAGGCAGACAGGCCCCCCAGTTCACAAGGTCTCTTCCAGGAGGCCGCTGCATGGCACGTCTCCTTTGGAAGGGTGATAAGGCTGGGAAGATTAGAACCGTCAAGCCTGATTCACCCCTCACCTATACTACTGTAAATCAGGAGTGACTCATGAATTTAGTGGAGACACCCCAGTGTAAAACCAATGCACGGAAAAGCAAAGTCAGGCCCCTCAGCTTTATTTGCATTTGAGCATTAGCTGAAAATCTCCCACCATCATTTATCTGATATCCGGAGACCCCAACTGAGATGAGGGCCCTACTGTGCTAGGTATTATACACACCCATAGTGAGAGGCTGTCCCTATCCTGAAGAACTTGCAGTCTATCTAGATAAGACAGACAATGCATTGGAGAAAAGATTACAACATACAATCAGAAGATGGGAAACCGAGTCACAGAGAGATTAAATGATTTGCCCAAGGTCACTTAAGTGAATCCTGATCGTGGTTGGGTTCTGTATGTGCTATAATAATACAAGCAATAAATAATCACCATAATGGACACAACTCCAACTGGAGAAGATGGGGAACTGCTGTTGCTTCTCACCCCTGAAGCATCAGGCCCTGAGAGCCAGCTGTGAGCTGTGAACTATGGACTGGTCCCAAGTCTGTGAATCTAGCTTTCAGAGAGCTTTGAAGCTATATAGTCTAGCTAGGTGCTGCTGAGGATGATTATTATTAAGCCAACACTTTGCTGAATCATTTTACATTTCTCTGGCTAAACCAAGAGCCCAAGAGAAAAGGCCATCAGGGAGGTTTGAAATATATGTGCTCAAAATTAATTCACATCCCAGGGAACCTTGCACAGGAGGAGGAAGGTTTGAGAACCAGTGAGGCTGTCCTGCTTTATGCTGCAGCAGGGACAAAGGAACACGTACAGGGATTGATTCTGGATCAGGCCAATGGCACATCTAGTCCATTATGCTCTGCCCTGCTGCCTCCGTTCCATAGCATCTGCAGCAGAGAAGCAGGGCTTTGTGTCTAGTGCTCATTGACCTGAATGCCTGTGACCCTCCAGCAGGAAATAGCAATGCAATGAAGCAGAGAAAGTGGTTGGCGAAGAAGGGGCATGGTTAGGCTTTCTTGGTGGTGGAGGCAGCTCACGTGGAAACCTTCAGCCATCACCTTTTGCAGATGTTCATGGGATGAGAAATTCTGAACCGGCATCACTTCTAGCTGGGCTCCTCTTTTCCTGTCTTGTTATATCTGCCAAGAGCAACTTGTAGCTGCATTGCTCTCAGCAAGTCTCCTGCCAGCTCAGGCAGCAGGAGGCGCCCTACCATCACACCTATCATTGCTGCCTCAAAATAACCCACTAGGGACCCCTGCTCCAGCTTCACATAGCACAGCATGCTGGGCACACAGGGATCCTGCTTGCCTTGTGGCTGATGAGTCTGCTCCAAGCTGCCACTTCCTGGCCAGCTGTGCGGGAGCTTTTTTCATGCACTATATTTTGATTCCTTAAGGTGGTAAATTGGGATGAGGGGAGAAGGAAATTACTGGGATAAAACCAGGCAATGTGGCAGTGTGTTCTGACAAAATTTCCCATACGCAGCTGCTGTTGCCCCAAGGAAAGATAGTTGTGTGATGGCAGCAAAGCCCTGGGAGGCAGGAGAACTCCGGTCTATTCCCAGCTGGCTTGCTGTGTTATGCTGGGTAAGTCACTTACCATTTACTGGGTCATGGGTTTCCAGAGGTACTTAGTGTTGGCCTAAATCTGCGCCTGTTGAGGTCAGTGATAGAACTCCCATAGACTCCAGAGTTAGGCCAGGGTTGGGTCCATTTGAAACTCCCGCCCACTTTGCCTCCACTCCCCCATCTGGGAAATTGGAGACAATAGGCCTGATTCGTCTCTTACTTGTACTCATGTCACGCCATTGACTTGGGTGGCATCAATTCTGACTTATACCAGTGCACGGGAGAGGAGATTCAAGCCCAATAAGCTTACCTCCTAGGGACACTGTGGAGTTTAATTGACATTTGGGTCACACGTTTTAGTGTGGTTCCCTTAATAAACAATTTATAAAGGGTTAAGAAATGATTAATAGACATTTTAATGAATGGTTAATCAATTGATATAGAGTCCAACAGGTCAATACTTAGACAGCCCCTATACCAGAGAGCCTCCAACCCTTTTTGTTCTGTGTTTCTACAGCACCTTGTGGAATGGGCCTTAGTCCATGACCAGGAAGTGTTGCTACAATACAAAATCTAAATAAATAATAATTATAATTAATAATAAATAGTTGCTTGTAATAATAACCCTGGCTTACAACCATCTATAACACCTTCTACTGCTGTGCTTTGAGTCATCTATAAACGTATGTTGTAATGTACTTATAACATCTATTAATTGTTTAATATGTTCTAAATGGAACCTTAATATGATGTGTGACCAATGTAGGCCATGCACTTTGATATCAGTGGAAGGAAAACACTATGGAAGTGCTAAGTATCATTATTGTGTGGGCTTTCTTCACTCATCCATCCCGCTTTGGTACATTTTGGAAAAGGTTCAATGTCTGAATTCCCCAAAAATCTCATAAAAAACTGTTCCCCAAGGAGGTGGGGCAAGAAGTGTATCCTGATAAACAAAAGATCAATTTGCTACAAATCCATCTCTTAATACTAATAACTAATGTATAACTATTTACTGCCTGCTCTCAAAACCTTGCCTTCCATCCGAGAGATATTTTGCAACATAAGCACTCACACCACACAGCCAATGATTTAGCTGAGGGGTTTTATAGTCTGAAATGGCTTTAAAATTTGTTTGGAATTACCTTGAGCACATTTTAAACACTTAAATTGTCATCTTTGTATACTGGGATATTCACGATGCACTCTAGTAGGGTTTTTTAAAAAAATCCATTAGATTGTGGAGTAACACAAAGATGCCTCTTCCATTGTCTTCCCAAGCGTCGTCCCTAAAACCAATCATTTAATACATTCTAGTGTCCCTCGACAGCATCATTGCTATCTAGAATGCAGATCCTGTGGAGGAAGGGTGGTCCACAAGACGTGGATGATTTTCAGTCACTTCCTGGCTCTGCCACAGACTTTCAGTGTAACCTCCGGCAAGTCACTTCAGCACAGATCCTGAAGATATTTAAGTTCCTAACTTCTATTGAAATCAATGGAAGTTAAGACCCTAAATACCTATGAGGAGCTGAGCCATAGGGCTTGTCTTCTTTGCAGAGTTAACTTGAGTTAAAACTGGAGTGTTGCCCCGAACTTGATTGCTGTCCACACAAAAAATCCCTTGAGTGTGGTGGTGCTTTTAATGAGAGCTGGCTTGGAGGTCAGGGGAATAGGCTGAAGCTTGAGTTAGCACAACTCATCAGCTGCTAACACAACTCCTCTGTGCAGCTCAAGTATTAGTGTGGCCACTCTCACTTGAGCTAGGCTAACTTGAGAGGAGTTAATTCAAATTAACTCCCCAGGAAAGACATGCCCTTAGTGTCTTTGTGCCTCCACTCCCCATCTGCAAAATAGAGATAGTCCTTCCCTAGCTCCCTCGGGCACTGTGTGAATCAATTCAGTAATGATTGTGAGGTGCTCAGATAGGATAGGAGTTGTATAAGTACCTATTTAGACCAGATTTCAAACAGGACACAATAGTTGGTGGGATGAGGACAGGGACGGGGGGAGGAGAATTTGTCACCAGAGCTACAGCTGAGGCATGTTGTAACTAAGGTTTGGAGATATTTTGTGCACTCTGGTGTCTCTTGACAGCTGTTGCATTTTCCTAACGGACTCTGATTTGTGTTTTTCTAGCAGACACAGCTCTACTCAGGCCTGATTTCTCCCCCACCTCACCCCAGATTATAACACTCTTGATTAGGCTGGGATGCTCATGCGCTCACCTGTCTGATAAGTGTTCCACCTATTCCATTCCCCATCTTTAAGCCACTGCACGCTCCTTGCAGCGTGCCTCACAAGTCCACACTTCATATGTTTAAGGCTTCTGCTAGCTGTCAGGGGCTCCTGCACATTTTTATACCTGACGTGATCTTGCAAAGGAGCCCCTGGGGAGCTGCCGTAAAAATGTTTTATGTAGGAATAGGTTGGTTTCTGTGCAATAAAAACTGAAGCATTGAAAAGCAAGCTCCTGTGTAATTACAAAGACAGAGGAGATAGCTTCCATATGTTTGAGTGGGTGTGAGAGGCCCAAAGCCTACATCTGTTCTCTTTGGTCTGTCAGAAAAAAAAAATAAAGAAGAAAGAAAAGGGAAACTCGGGTCTGAAAGAGAAACTGACCTCTTGATAAACCCTGACCAGAATCAGCCATTGGCTTTGAGGGTCAAGGTATGGCAACATCTGGCTCTAGGAAGAGTGCAGGCAGCTCCAGCAGAAAAGGCAGTTGATCAATAAATTGTGCTACCAGGCATGAAATCAGAGAGATCTGAGAGCCATTCATTAACTAGCTCGTTAAGTGATTGATATGCTTAATTTTCCTGTCAAACGTGGACTTCCCTTGTAAACATGTCAATTGAGAAAAGTTCAAGCTTGTCACTCGGATTTATGGCTGGAATAACATGTAGGTGGAAAAGAGCGACATGTCCCCTGTGGCCCATGCTGCTTCCTATTAAATGTGAGGCCAACGAATCCAGGTGCTTGAAGGTCCTTTCTCCTCCCCTCCTACTCCTTTCTTCCCACAGCTGAGATAACAATAACAGACCTCCAAACCAGAAACATACCAGAACTTGGCCCCAGCAACAATTAGCCTATTAATTTGTTCATCTTGATAAAGCAAGAGACATCTTAGCTTTGGAATGTCTTTGATGGCTTGTTTTGGGAACTAAGATTCCCCACTTATTCTTCCTTCTGTAGACCCCCCAGCTCCTTCCCTCCTTAACTAAATAAAATATATATGGTTGGAAGTGTTTTAATCCAGGCACCAAGGGCTGGCCTTGTTTTTCTTCAGGATCCTGTTAGAATTTAGATACAGGCCCTGGTTTTTAGTGGGGTCTCGTCCTGCTCTCCAGTAATTATTTTCATTATGATCGTGTCACCCAATGACCAGTATGTATTGCCTTCATCCCTAAATGTCTAACCACAGAGGGTAGGGGTCTGTTCCAGATAAATGGTTTCTCAATGAGGCTGCAAAGACTTGTGTTCAATCCCCAGGCTCATTCAAAATGGCAGCCCTCACAGTAGCACTAAAGACCGAGGTGAGATTGATGGCCAGTTGTATGAGCTGCTGTACAAACACATTGTGAGAGACAGTCCGTGCCCTGAAGCTGTAAGAATCGAAGGCCCCCATCCTGTACAGATTTAGGCATGTGCTGTGGGGACCAGTGGAACTATGGGAAATTAAAATGTACATGAGCTTTTGTAGAATCTGGGCCTAAGTGGACAAAGGAAAGATTATTAGGGAAAAAATATTTTACAGATAGGGAACTGAAGCCCAGAGAGGTTACATGACTTGCCCAAGGCAAGGAGTTGTTCCCACAATAGGCATTTCGCAGCTGGCAGGACAGGTTGGCATGGGGATGTTTATCACTAGTAGGAATGGTGGGCCAAGCAGGGAGAGTTGGGTTGGGTGACAAAAAATCATGGCACATAGCTAAGGTTATAGTAGCAGCTACTCCCAAAAGTGCTGGCTCTTTTTGGCTACACACACTTGGCAAATAGGCCCAGCCACACCTACCCCAGCACAGTAAAGAGTGTTACGTTGTATGATCAGTGCAATACAGAAAGGGATGAAACTCACCCCATGCAGTGGTCTAGTGTAAGGCTTTTGCTCCTCTTAAATCCTATGTATTTCAGTCAGTCTGAGTAAAACCTTCAACACCTCTGACCAATAAAAACAAAGGAAAAGATTTTCAGACAGCTCAAGGCCCCAGCTATCCCTTACTATTGTTGCAAGACTTGGATTGCATTGCTGAACAGCAAAAATAATACCATTTTCACAGAACTGTGGAGAAGCAAAAGGTCAAGAATACACCGGTTGCATCATGTGTTCCTAAAGTTGCAAAAAAAAAAAAAAAAGAGGTAAAATAAATACAAATAAATAAAGCAATCACTCAAATTAAATAATGCTTGACAAGAGTAAACAATTAGGCCAGTAACAAGGAAGGTGTGTTTGTCTGCCTATTCCTTTAAGTTTACCACACTTTTCCAGTGAATTGTTTCTATTGTGAAATGTAGTGAAAAAATGTTTTCAGAGAGAGACAGAGTATTTGTGTGTTTTCCTGTCTCCCTTTAGTGGCAGATTCCAGCAACTACACAGCCTACTAGTAGTACTCAGCAAAAGTAGTTTTTTAGCTCAAATGTTTGAGATCTATAGTTTTGATACTCAAGGTCCAGGGTTCAGTCCCACAGCTGATCAGTAGACGAGGTCATAGTTTGTTGCAGATATATGAAATGTTTCATAGTTTTACATGGTTTGATGCACATATTCATCTTTAAACAAATGTTTGAAATTCAGAATGTTAAGAGTTGTTTTTTTTTTTTTAGCTCAAACAGAAAAATTGGGCCAACTTGGTGAAATCAGAACTTTGGGGGTTATTTTTAGTTTTGATTTGCCCTCCATTTTCATGAACAAAATGGAAAAAGAGATTGCAACCCCACTCCCCCAAAAGACCCCCCCCCAACCAAAATGAAAGGAGAATGAAAAGCCCCAAATATTCATTTTCAAAATTTTCAGTAAAAACTCTGTAGGAAACATTTTGAAAAAAAGAAAATTGTTCCTTTCCAAAACCTGTGGCATGAAACCTATTTTGAATGTTTTGAAGACTTGCACAAAAAAAATAATTACATTTTTTTCAACCAGCTCTCTATAAGTACAAGAATAAAACAGAACAAAATAGAATGGAGCCATACACTGGTCCTCTACATTCAGTTCATTCAAATCCTTCCCATAGACTTGATTCACTTCCTCCATATTCCCACAAGTGTGTCAATAACAGAATGAGATAATGAACAACCACCATTTCCAGGTTCAGAAATGACAGCCAGAGTTCTCCCAGAGCTATTTTTGAAGATATTAGGTATAAGCATCACTGTGACCTGGTTTTCCTGTATGTCCAGAATGGAGAGGCCTATCCCTCCATGGCCAATCTACAGAATAATTTCTAATCTATAGTTCAGGAGGATGGTTAGTGAGTAAAACACTGTACTGGGACTCAGGAGATCTAGGTTCAATTTCTGTTTCTTTCATAGGCTCCTTGTATGATTGTTAGTAAGTCACTTAGATTATGTCTCTACTACATGCTAGGGGTATGATTCTCCTGCTTGTGTACACACCCTCAAACCAGCACTCATTGAGCTAGTGTGAGTAGAAATAGCAGTGAAGCCACAGCTGTGCTGGTAGCAGAATTGGAGGCACAACAGCCTTGCCAAGTATGTATGCACCTGAAACCGGTGGGTACCTACTGAGCTGAGCCTCTGCTGCCACAAACAATACTGTCATGGTGACACTGCTATTTAAAAATGCAAGACTAGCTTTGCAAACACGCTCTTCCATCGGGGTCGTGCCAAGTTGTGCGCTACATCAACACACACAAGAGAACACAGAATGCTCCTTGTCGCTTTTACAACAAACCCTCAGCAGGGAGCAGAAGCATGTTGCAGGCACTGAAATACCTGTAGGGTGCCCTCTTGTTCGCTGATTGCTCGAATGATACAGTATCTGTTGGTAACATGCGTATCAATTACTTTACAAATCTGACAGGACAGCAGGGGCCCCCTTTGAAATGCGTTGCCAGTGTGTACAGTAAGTGGATCCTGTAACAGGTTTGTCCCTGACTTTCTGAGAGATTCCTTCCACCCAGTGAGTTGTAAACTGGCAGGAAGCAGATGTGTTCTCATTAACAGGTCTGATGTTCAGTAAATGGCCCAGGGGGATGCTTTTAATGCAGAGCACAATTGGTACAGCTTTGGAAACATGTCTTTGTACCAGGGTTCTGGAACAATTTTTATAGTGGGGATGCTGAGAGACATTGAACCAAACTATGAGGAGTCTGGTGGCATCTTAAAGACTAACATGTATTTGGCCATAAGCTTTCATGGGTAAAAAAACCCACTTCTTTGGGCTTTTTACCTACGAAAGCTTGTGCCCAAATATAGTTTTGTTAGTCTTTAAGGTGCCACTGGACTCCCCATTGTTTTTGTGGATACAGACTAACACGGCTACCCCTCTAGTCATAGAATCATAGAATATCAGGGTTGGAAGGGACCTCAGGAGGTATCTAGTCCAACCTCCTGCCCAAAACAGGACCAATCTCCAACTAAATCATCTCAGCCAGGGCTTTGTCAAGCCTGACTTTAAAAAACTAAGGAAGGAGATTCCACCACCTCCCTAGGTAACCCATTCTAGTGCTTCACCACCCTCCTAGTGAAAAAGTTTTTCCTAATATCCAACCTAAACGTCCCCCACTGCAACTTGAGACCATTACTTCTTGTTCCGTCATCAGGTACCACTGAGAACAGTCTAGATCCATCCTCTTTGGAACCCCCTTTCAAGTAGTTGAAAGCAGCTATCAAATCCCCCCTTGTTGTTCTCTTCTGCGGATTAAACAATCCCAGTTCCCTCAGCCTCTCCTCATAACTCTCGTGCTCCAGCCCTCTAATCATTTTTGTTGCCCTCCGCTGGACTCTTTCCAATTTTTCCACATCCTTCTTGTAGTGTGGGGCCCAAAACCAGACACAGTACTCCAAATGAGGCCTCGCCAATGTCGAATAGAGGGGAATGATCACATCCCTCGATCTGCTGGCAATGCTCCTACTTATACAGCCCAAAATGCCGTTAGCCTTCTTGGCAACAAGGGCACACTGTTGACTCATATCCAGCTTCTCGTCCCTGTAACCCCTAGGTCCTTTTCTGCAGAACTGCTTCCTAGCCATTCGGTCCCTAGTCTGTAACAGTGAATGAGATTCTTCCATCCTAAGTGCAGGACTCTGCACTGGTCCTTGTTGAACCTTATCAGGTTTCTTTTGGCCAAGTCCTCTAATTTGTCTAGGTCCCTCTGTATCCTATCCCTACCCTCCAGCATATCTACCATTCCTCCCAGTTTAGTGTCATCTGCAAATTTGCTGAGAGTGCAGTCCACGCCATCCTCCAGATCATTAATGAAGATATTGAACAAAACCGGCCCCAGGACCAACCCTGGGGGCACTCCACTTGAAACTGGCTGCCAACTAGACATGGAGTCGTTGATCACTGATAATTGAATCGAACTGTAAACCCTGCGTATAATGGAAATGACTTCAAGCCAGTGGGTGTTGCAGCACCCTCTCTGCACCCCTAGTTCAAGCACCTATGCCTCTGTATTAAACATGTGGCGTGTACATGCAATGGCTATCTTGTGAGTGTGTGTCTGTGTGTCTGGGCTGGTCTACACTGGGAACTTACTTATGCATAACCACGTCTCTCAGGGCTACATCCACACAGGGCCGGCTTTAGGAAGTGCAGGGCTCAATTCGAACAGTTTCGTCAGGGCCCCGGCAGGGATGACTAAAAAAAAAAAAAAAACGTAAAAAAAACACATGGGGCTTGTACTCACCGGGCAGTGCTCTGAGTCTTTGGCGGCACTTTGGCGGCGGGTCCTTCACTCACCCCAGGTCTTCAGCAGCACTGAAGGATCATCAGCAGATGGAACTGGGGTTTTCACTCATGCTATTTGCTGCATCAAGATGACCCATTTCACCTTCATAGTCTTTTCCCCCTTAAAGAGCCCTTCAGTTTGGGATTCACTGAAAGCCAAAGCACCTCAATAATCTCCAACTTCTGCCATAGATGCTCGGAGTTCAGTATCTTCATCTCTTCCCAATGTAAACAGAGCTGCAGCCCTCCAGTAATCCCCAGTGGTTTACTAGTGTCTCCACACTCTGCTGAGTGATTTACAAAGCGCTCCAGCCCTTGGTTTGGAAAGGACTCACTTGGTGTCTGAAGGTGCATCCTAAACCCATTTGAAAGCTCAATATGAGGGAAATAGAAATGTAGAGAGGAGGAGAAATGGGCGGGGTAAGTGTAGAAACCATTGTCAGTCTGTCAATCATCTGTACCAAGAACAGGGAGAATTTAGGAGAGCAATGGAGAAGTCAGCTGTGGTCCGGAAAGGGTCCATAATCAGCCATTATGAAGTTTCTTCCATCTTCCTCTGAAGCATCTGGTATTGGCCACGGTCAGACACAATATGCTGGGCCACTGATTTGATCCAGTCTGGTAGTTCCATATGTTCTTTGGTTCCTCTGGATTTCCACTGAGACCAGAATGTGGCCTGTAGCAATTAAAGGATTGTTTTCTACAGTAGCTATTCCAGTACCTTGTTCATGTCTATGTCTACATGACTCAAACAACAAGGTAGAAGAATATCATGCCCACCATGTATGATCATAATGCCACTGTATAAATCCATGGTATACCTACACCCTGAATATTGCATGCAGTTCTGGTCATCCTATCTTTAAAAAACTGTATTAGAAAAGGTACAGGGAAGGACAACAAAATGATTAAGGGTACAGAACAGCTTCCATATGAGGAGAGATTAAAAAGACTGGGACTGTTCAGCTTGGAAGAGATGACTGAGGGGGATGTGATAGAGGTCTATAAAATCATGAATGGTGTGGAAAAAATGAATAAGGAAGTGTTATTTACTCCTTCCCATAACACAAAAACCAGGGGTCCCCCAAATGAAATTAATAGGCAGCAGGTTTAAGGCAAACAAAAGGAAGTACTTCCTTACCCAAAAGTATAACTGGGTTCAAAAAAGGATTAGGTAAGTTCCTGGATGATAGATCCATCAATGGCTATTAGTCAAGATAGTAAGGGACGCAACCCTGTGCTGTGTGTTCCTAAGCCTCTGACTGCCAGATGCTGGAACTAGACAACATGGGATGGATCACTTGATGATTACCTGCTCTGTTAATTTCCTCTGAAGCATCTGGCATTGGCCTCTGTCATAAGACAGGATACTGGGCCAGATGGACCATTGGCCTGACTAAGTATGGCTGTTCTTATGATCAGCCAACAAGAGAGTTTGTTCTGACACTGCAATGCTGATGATACCTAAAGAAAAGGTTTGATGGTGAATGGGGCTGGGGATTTCACTTTCCAGTTTGCGCCAGATCTTTCAGTTAAACTCAGTTGCATTTCTTGGCTGGGTACTTCTATGAACAAACCATTTTGTGACTGATTTGTTTTTATTTCTGTTAAATTTTATCATGAAATAGCCGTCATCAAATCAACACCTTGGTTCCCTGGCGCACATTCCCTCTGGTCTCATTTTTCGATAAATGCCAAGAGCAGGAGACCATTATCCTGTGACATGTGCCACTCCACTCACATTATCTCTAAAATAATACAGATGCGTGCACAAATCCTTACAGTAATCATGACAGGGATGAGAGCAGATCTGGCCTCATTGTACTGGAGATGTTGCATAGAGTACAGGGAAGGGTAAAACAGCTGAACAGGCTGGTAGTTTGGTTTGAACATCAACCCTTTGCTTTTCTTATCCTGAGCCTGTTTGAAGGCCTTTTGGCAATAACAACAACCACAAAGACTTGGCAAGCTGGGCTGGCCTCAACGCTGATTTAAAAATGGTAATTACGTTTCATGAAACCAATTCAAAAAAGTTTTGTTTTTATAATTTTTCCAAAAGCCATGATTTGTTGGGGATTGGTGAGCAGGAGAAGCCGGCCTCTCCACCCTCCCACCTCGAGACTCCTGGCTGGCTAAAGAATGGGCAGAAAAATCTTATCCCTACTTCCTGCTGCCAGCTGTCCTCTGGGTGGAGAATTGGATTGCCGTGGAGAAGGGACTGCATCCTAACCAGCAGCCTTGGCAGAGAGGCAAAGGATTGAATGGATTGTGGAGACTCAAATCTTTTTACCCCACAGAGGGCTCCTTCCAGTTGAGAATTAGGGGGCAGAGTTGGGGGATCTCTGGTTAATGGCCTGACTTTCCCACAGCTGTCAATCCAGCCAATAAGCTGCCTTTAAAAGGGAAGGTGGACAGAAATCAAAGAAAAGAACGGAAAGGAATCCCCCCCACCTCCACCTCCCATTTCTAGAAAAGGGCAGAATTTCTTGTTTGGCTACAAGGGGCAGGCTCCTTGGCTTTCTAACATGTCAGTGATTTGCGATCATGTGGTGTTAGCCCTATACTTGGTTAGTATTTATTTTAGCTAATATGACACAATTAAAGTGTAATCATGTCTGTACCTTTCATATCATGTCAGGCAAAATGAACACCGTTAAAAGGATGATGCTAACGTGAAATGATGGGAAATAGTTAATGTGATGAAACATTCAGCTCGTATTAATAAAAAAAAAGTGGAGAAAAGGCTCTTATGTCTCTTCTGGGTTGCTTGCACTGTGTCTACGAGCCCAGGGCAACATCCTCCTTCACTTTGCTTCTGTGATCATGGTCTGTCTGAACACAGGGAACTAGCTCCTTACTGGAGCCATGAATTTTCAAAACTAGGCATATAATATTTTCAGAAACACTTCTGTGATTTAGGAGCCTGAGTATCATTTTTAGAAGAAATTCAGGCACTTAGGATCCTACGTCTCAAGAAAGTCAAGGAGCCACATACTTCTAAGTGCCTGGGTCACTTCGGACTTAGGCTTTGAAATGCTTAGCAGAGCAAGGCTTAGTTACCTTCAAAATTTTGCCCTGGGCTGACAAGAATTTGTGGGTTCTGGATCTATAATACCCAGTTCTTAGATAGCACTTTTCAACAGTAGATCTCAAAACACTTTACAAAGAAGGTCAGTATTGTTATCCCCATCTTACAGATGAGGAAACAGAGGCATAGACAGAGGAAGTAACTTGCCCAAAGTCACCCAAGAGGCCTGCGGCGGAACTGGGAATACAATTCAGGTCTCTTGAATCTTAGTTCAGTGCACTAGACATGAGTCTACTCTTCTTCCCTAGATTAGATTCAGGCAAAAGTTTGGATCTGAGACTAAATCACAGCTAGGATTTGGCCATAAATCTGATGCTGCTGAAATCTTGCAGCTATTCTCTTGTGATTTCAGTTTCAAGAAACTGAAATCTTGAGCGCTCAGCTGTTCTTGTGAGATATCTCATATGGAGCTGCCATTCATGTGATTTTTGGCTACTAACCAAACTGGAAAATAGGCTTCTTTCATTTTTGAAGATGACCCTTAATGTGGATTTGATTCAAATAGGCCTTTTCAATTTTTGCAGGAGGTCTGGTACCATAATCCATAAACGTAGATCTGAATCTGCCCCTTGTCCAGTGAAACATGAGAGAGGCTGGATTTGAGGTTCTGCATTTGTCTTATCTTCATTCAGAAGGGCACATCACTGATATTTGTAGAATCAGAGGTGTCAGAATTAGAAACACCTCAAAAGTTCCATCTCCTGCACTTGATGCTCACTCAGTGAGTGCTGGTTTATTCTCTACAGTTTCTTTCTTAGTGCATGGTCCAGTCTAAGTTTTCAGTTTCTCAGATCCTTCCTTGTACTAAGCAACCCTTTGGACCTGAAACTTTGAGACATGGTGGCAAAACTTGGAAGAAATAAATAACAATTATTTCAGAGAAGAAGGTTCCAGCTGGAGCAGTATCTGGTGGTTGAGCATATATCTAACAAAGGATTGTTATTTAAGCAATAACCCTTGAGAAATTGGTCGTTACCAGCATTAAACGACTCAGTCCATTGCCAAGGATGGTTAACGCTCTAATAAACTGGTCATTAACTGCAGTAACAATGAATTTCGAGGGGATTATTGCTATTATAAACCTTAATCAATGGTTTATAACAGCAATAATGTGGTCCTTTCTTTTAATGGTAAGTAGGGCAGCATGAGCAGCCTGCCTGGAAATGTTTTTGCTCTGGCTGATAAGACAGAAAACAGGTGTTAAAATACCATCCAATTCAAAACATCTTGAAAAAAAAAAAACAACAACAACTAAAGACCTTCACTGAAAGGGATGATGCCTTGGTCACATCATTTGCAGGTCATACTACAATGGATGACTCACAGCCGAGACGGACTCTGAATGGTCCCTATCCACTTGGAAAACCTTCAGGCTCAAGACACAGCCTTGATGTCGAGAAACTAGGGGGGTTCTAGCTCGGAGTCAGATTGTCCAGTTGCCAGGTGGAGGGCTCTGCTAATATATTAGCTATGAGGACAGGCCAACTCACTTTGCCTGATTCAAACCCACTGGAACATCACCTGTGTGGGAGACTGGCTGGAGTCTGAATATTGTTGGGTTCATGCACTACTAAGGAGTGACTGTGGGCAAAGATTAAGAGAGAAAGAGCCCAATGATAAATGGAACAGAGAGAAGGGAGAGCTGTCAGCACTTAGATACTTAGATGGTGTTGACATCAATGACACAACTCCCACTGACTTTAGTAGGGCCAGGATTTCACCCCAGTGTTTTAGAGGTGAAACTCCTCATATGTAATGGCCCACTGTGGAATCTTGCACATGGGTGGGGAGGATTCCTTCCTGATTCCAACAACCATCAGTTTATGCCCCGAAGCACAAGATTTGCCTCTACCTCAGTCCTTTGTGCCTATTACCATTGAAAGCTTTGCCCCTTTTCTGCAGTCTCTGCTCTGATTTGTGCAGTGTCTGGAAAGGAACTAAGATGCACTCATCTTTTTTTTTATGTTGCTTATCTCTTTACTCAAGGCGATAATGATATGATCGTACAATAAGTAGTAGTGGATTAGTAATGATATCTTACTAGAGCTGATTGAAAAATGCAGATTTGTTTTGCAAAAAAGGCAAAATAAATTTTTCCAAAATAATTTTAGTTTTAGAATTTTTTTGAAAAACATTGTCATTTTCATAATTTCAAAAAATTTGAAATTTGAAACAAAAAACATTTGAAAAAGTTTTGCAAAAAAAAAAAAAGAAAGTGAAAAGTTTTGAGAGGCTCTGTATTTAGCACCTGTATAGTGGCTTTCGTCTTGAAGGATCACAAAGCACTCTGCTGACTTGACATATGCAGGGTCACTGAGCAGACCACTGAAGTGCATGCACCTCTGAGATGGAAGATAGCAGCTGTTTAACCATACATTACAGTCTGCATTTGCTGCTGTAAAGCAGAAGACAACCTGGCCAGGTTCAGCTTGAGCTCAGTGAATGGAGCATTGAGGGGAAGTTGTTCAAAGACACAAAGGGGAATTAGGTGCCCAACTTCCATTCCTTTCAACAGGAGATGAGTGCCTAAATTCCCTCTGAAATCCCCTCCCCTTGTCACGTTCCTCTGTGAGTGACAGTGGGCTTGAATCAGGAGTAGGGTGACACCCAATAAGACCTGATTCTCCAAGGTGCCAAGTCCCACCATGCAGTATTGGGCCCTGAGCCTGGTTCTGCTGCTCTGAGTTTGGCTCTTCCTGAGTTCCTATCTGGTCCTTTAGATGTAAGACACCATGTCCTGAAGTTTGACACAGATCTTGTGCATGACTTATGACCATTGCTCCTCTGAGTATTATTGTTTATGGACTTAAATACTTCTAAGTTTTCTGCCCACCCAACATTGAGGGGCAATACATGCCTATGTGGATACTCAATTTCAATTGGACACACTGCACCGTATTTCAGCTGGTTACCCTCCATAATTGATCTGTTCTGTACACACTCATTGAAGCTCTGGCCTGGGCCACTGTAGGAGACAAGATACCAGGCAAGGTGGACCGTGGTCTGACCCAGTATGGCAGCTCTTACGTTCTTATGCTCTTCTTCATTTCCTGGGGTATACTGCAGTGCACCGTCCAACAGCTGTCACCCCAGTAGCTGCATTTCAGCGATGACTAAAGCAATTCCTCTCTCTATGTAGACAAAGATCCTGCAGATCTTACTCAGGCAAAATTCCTACTGAAATTCATGGGTGTTTTTGCCGGAGCACAGACTTTAGGATCCAATAGTTCATACAATTCATTGAGATCCTTTCAGATCAAATGTACAGTGCTAGGATCATAATAGCTAGATGCAAACACCTACTAGATTATCTAGCCTCCCAGATTGTCTGGTCATCTAGTCTATTTATCTTGGATGTTCCTTGGGGCACGGGCCATCTTTTTGTTCTCTGTTTGTACAACTCCTAGCACAATGGGGACCTGGGACTCTGTCTCGTTACAGAGAATTTCTTAGCCTATTATTAACCTTGTTGATTTTTGGAGGGAATGGGGGAAGGTGCACAGTACTTCTTGTCCAGTATACACTCCTCAACTGGGATAACCCCAAGGAAATCCTTTGCTGGGGCTATAGAAAGACTGTTTAGTCCTTTGCTTCCACTGGCTTTATGTCCAGAAGAATTATCCCTGTTTCTTTTTGAAACATTTGCCCACTAGGCACCTTGACTCCGGCTTCAAAGATCTATGGCAGATGCAGAGAGCCTCCCTGCAGGAGCCTTTAATGATTTAGTCTTCAAAGCCTATAGACAAGCAGTGAGTTATAATTATATCCTGGCTGTAATGAAGATTTTCTCCCTTCTCTATTTGAGAAAAAAGGGGAAAAGAGATTTTATGGATCTTCAGCACAGATTCTGAGTCCCCATCCTTCTCTGTTCACTCCCCCTTGCTAAGCTGGATGTGTCTGGCAGAGGAACTATTTGTCTGATATTAACAAGATTGAAACTTTTGAGGCTTTGGCTTTTCTGCCCATTCTTCTCTTGTCCTTTCTAACATGTTTCCTTCCATCCCTATCCCATTGTGGGTGTCAGCAGAGGAGATGGCTGGTAACATTTTTTTTTTTAAAGAAGGCTGTACCGGAATAAATTGGAAAGTTTACTTCATGTAGCATGGAAATAAAAAAGCTCATTCAGAAAGTTAATGATTTATTTTATAGTTTCATTATCAGGGTCACATTACTCAATAGCATTTCAAACATGTCATTTGTACAAACTATGGTAATTAAAATTTATAACGTACTTCATCAGCGGCATATGAATCTTTTAGCCAGCACTCTGCTGTCATATAAACAGTGTAATTTCAGCTGCAATTCACCCTTTATTGGCTCTCATTTGTGATTTAACAGCCATCAATGACTGTGCTATAAAGAATAAATTAACCATCCGTAAACCTTATGATGACAGGGACAGTCAAACAGATTTAAACTGCTTCCACCAGACTCTGGTTAGCCAGCAGAGATCAAATATGAATGAGGTGCCGGTGTGAAAGTGTGACTGCTCCCTGCTCTGAAGGTGGCATGCACAACATGGAGCTGGAGAATAGTCTACTCTGGCTGTTGCCTGGGTGGAGCTGTTCGTCAATGCAGCCCACAGTCCCAGGGACTTAGAATTCCACCTCTCCTGCAAGTAATTTCCTGCCCTGCTGGAGCTGTTCCAGGGAATAACTTTGAGTTCCTGTTCAAGCAGCAACAAAAGACCCCCTCCTTCCTGCAGGACAGTTTGGCTGTTCAAGCTCTGGGGGCCCAAATCACTATCGCCCTTCCATTGTGTTGCAAATGGACCTAAACCACTACCAAATCGGGATGGAAGCACTTTGTGCTGGTGTACAGGGCAATGGTGTGTTGGGCTGTAGAGCCGTGTCGTGGCACTGCATGATCATAAAGAGGGAAAAAATGTGATGTAGGAAATCTCTGAAGTTCTGTCCTGCTCTGAAATCTAGGTGCTTACTGGTGTAAGTGCAGCCAGTGGAGCTACTCCAGAGTCTCACTGGTGGGACTGAGAAGCCTGCACATTACTACAGCTGAGATTCAACCCAGGAGGCTCCAGGTGCATGGGCAACCTGGCTCTCATGTGGCTGAAATGGAGCCTTCTCAGGACCAAGCTGTGCAGGGTTTATCCCAGCTGCAGGCTGTCCCCATGAGCCAGGCTATTTTATTTTCTTGTCCTAATCAATCTCTTCCTCTTTCCTCCAGCATAGTTGCAAATGCCTTCAAGTTTGTAGTCAACTTATGAGCAAGCAAGCAAACAAAAAAAAACCACAAAACCCAGACCCAACACTCCCAGCCCCAGCTAGTTTATGGATTAGAAAGCAAGCCCACAAAAGGCAATTTCTTAATAGGAAGCTCTTAATCAGCAGCTGACAATTATCCAATAGCTTATTTGTGCCCATCCTTTGTGGAGGGAGCAATATGTTTTAATGGGATCCCTACTATGCTTACGGTTGACACTGTACAAAGCTAATAAATGATATGGATTGGATTTGTTACTGAGACATCTCCAAGGAGCCTGGGTCATACAGGCCAATAAAATTGGCCTCATAAATTTACCCTGACACACAGGATTACTCCAGCATCGCTGAGGTCACCTTCTCACGCTGATTTATCACCAGCCCATGGGTTAATAATACTGTTTGCGGGGCTGTTGTTTTTCCCTCCACGTAGCAGATATTAATCAGAACATCCCTGCGTTCTTGGTTCTTTGTGGGCAGGTGCAGGGGGTGTGAGGAGGTGGAATGGTGAGAGTGGGTTTCTGATTATTTATTTTCTAGACAAGGCTTTTAGTATTTAAAAAAAACTCTCTCTAAAGCCCATCAGGGACAGGCAATATTTCTTATTTCTGCAGAGTCCCAAGGAAGATGAAGAGCCACTGAAGTAATATAAGCCTTGTCTATACTGGGAATTTGCCCCAGTTGCAGCCACTTGTCTAACTCCACCCATGCAACCCATAGCAGACAGGATAAATGGCTGTAAGCTGCATTTTGCCCTATTGCAGGTTACCCTGGTTCCAAGCCCTGGTGCAAATAGTGGATCAGCTACACCAATGGCTGGATCCAGCATGGACGAGCCCTTAGCAATTACCATATTTTTGTAGGTCCATTAGACATCCCTAGATAGGTCATTCTGTATTTTCCCATTCCTTGGAGACTAGCTCATTGCTCAAGTGGCCTAGACTGAGCTTTGTCCAACCTACCTAGCTAACATGGATGTGTATGTGAGGGTTAGGATGCAGCTCCATTATCTAAGTAAGGAGCAGGGCCTGACAGCAGAGTTCTCCTCACAGGGTCTGCTTTACATTTGTCAGGATAGAGTTAGGGGTTTAAGATGGAGCATTCATAAAGTGTTTGCTAGGGCCACAAGAAAAGCCATGCAGATGTTTTGGTGCTTGTAGCAGTATGGCTGTTTACTGCCTCTCATGGCCAGAGGTCACCACAGCATTCTGTATCTGTAGCCATCCCCTCTCTTAAGCTCCCTTTAAGAGCTCACAGTTCAAACAATCCCCCCAAGCAATTCCACTTGTTTAGTCTCAGGTGTACATTGGCCTTTCACACCCCAACCCCAGTTCACTTTGTCCCCTAGTATTTCAAAGTCTTGCCAACCCCCCCCAACTCATGCAGGCTTCACCCCAGTTTCAGCTGGGCACAATCCCCTCCCCCCTGAGGGCCTGTCTGTTTGTCTGCTTCCCAAATACTCCTGCCTAGAGTTTGTCCTTCTCCCACACTTTTCTGGGTAGGCCTTTGCAATCTCTCCCTTGCTTCTTTGTCAGGGAGCTTTCTCCTGCACACAGTCAGACTTCCTGCCTCTGACCCTCTGTTTTTATATCTATACAAACACACATACACCTTACAGCTTTTGGCTGCCTTTTATATCTGAATTACTTGATTCCCCTCACCTGGGGGCTCCTCTTGTAATCAGGGCCAACTTAGCTCCAGGCTCTCCAGCCCAAGGGCAAGCCACCCTGTTACAGCTTCATGACCTCAGCACTTTTTCTAACTCTTATTGAAACCTGGCCTTATTGAAAGGATGCTGCAACAATAACACTTAGCTAACGTACAGTGCAATTCACCCTGTGCAGAGAGATCAACACAAGGCCACTGAACTATCTAAATCCTACATAAGTGCTCAAAATAGGTCTTGAGTGGTGAATTTTACCCTCAGTATTCTTCATATTCAAAGGGCTTTACAGCCATTAACCATGTCAGTCTCCCAGCACTCCAGTGAGGTAGCTAAGGGCCATTATCTCTATTTTACAGCTGGGAAACTCCCGGCACTGAGAAGTTAAGTTACTTAGCCAAGGCCACAGAGTCTATGTCAGAGCTGGGATTAAAACTCAGGAGTTCCTGACTCTCTGTCCTGTGCTCAGATAGCAAGGTCAATTTCTAATTATAATGAGCTGCAGTATTTTAGAGTTAAATGTGCAGAAGAATGTGTGTGTGTGTGTCCATGTCTGTGAATAGAAAATTTCAATTTTGTGGAAACAACATTGTCTGTCGAAAAAACATTTAGTGCAGAGACCATATTTTGTTCTGTGTTCATACAGCACCTAGTACAATTGGGTCTGGGTCCATGACTAGGGCTCTCAGATGCCAGCACAATAACAGCAACAAATAATAAATTACCTCTCTGTCTCTGTAAGAGAGGAATGGAGCATCCCAATTTCTTACCAGTAAACCTTTATATCACAGCATCTATTCCACACTCTCTCTTTACCTACATCATCCATATCTATCTATATGTAGGTTTTTCCTTTAAAACAACTCCAGATTCACTCTCACTGCTATTCACATGAGGGAATTAATAACAAATCTGCTTAGCCTTGGCTGGAATCTATGGTCTTATAGCTAGATTTTGCCCTGACTTTCACCCAGTGCAACCCCACTGCAGAGAAACAATGCATTTGTCCCTTAGCAAAGAATTCCTAAACCACAGCTGCTTGTCACATGCCTCCCTCCAAACTGTGCTTCACTCTAGTGTTGCATTAGGTAATACAAGGCTGCTATTGCCTTGGCTTTCAGGAACCTTTTCTGGGCCAATAGGGAAAACAAGAAATAGGGTGCTCTTCAGTATAGATGTAGTTGGACGCTTTGGATATCATAGGCCATATGGAAGCAGCTGAGACTGGCAGCTTTGGCTCTGGATACACTCAGACTCTGGTGGGGATCCCTGCAGTTTTTGCAGGCAGCTATTGGGCTGCGGTCTGATATCAGCAAGCTGTCAGCTCTGCTTTAGGCTTTTCATTCTGGTTTGTGAGACAGCTGGTCAAAGACAATGGTAGCACTAGATGTTTCTAAGATGGATGACAACTATAGATTGAATCTTTGATTGATTGTTTTTAAGGACTAGTTGAAGAAAGAAGCCTGCACTGGTAGGAGACCATGGCCCAATTTTTTAAGCAGCTGCACTCCACTGCATGATCATGGCAGACAGGGCCGGCTCCAGACCCCAGCGCGCCAAGCGCGTGCTTGGGGTGGCATGCCGCGGGGGGCACTCTGCCTGTCTCCGGGAGGGCGGCAGGCGGCTCCGGTGGACCTCCCGCAGGCGTGCCTGCGGAGGGTCCGCTGGTCCCGTGGCTCCGGTGGACCTCCCGCAGGCGTGCCTGCGGATGCTCTGCCAGAGCCGCGGGACCAGCGGACCCTCCGCAGGCACGTCTGCAGGAGGTCCACTGGAGCTGCGGGACCGGCGACCGCCAGAGCGCCCCCCGCGGCGTGCCGCCGTGCTTGGGGCGGCGAAATTGCTAGAGCCGCCCCTGATGGCAGACATAGGTTTGCATGCAAATCTAGATTGTAGGTCCATTAAGCACAGAAAATGTGCACATATATCAGGCCTGTTCCAATTTCAACATCTCCAAATCTCAAATATAACCGAGAAAATCACTTGCACTGCATCCCCCGTCTAAGAGCCTGATGCAAAACCCATTGAAGTCAATGGAAAGACTCCTACTGACTTCAGAGGACTTTGGATCAGCCTGTAGATTGGATAGAGCTGGTTAAATATTCAGCTAATGCTTGTCTTGTTGAAGTTTGCCATATTATTGCCAAATAATTTATTTGATGAATCATTTCTGGCTGAACTCAAGAAATTCCATAGTTGGGAAATGTCACTGGTCACTAACATCCTGCATCAGTGATGAGGTCAATGGAAGGCATTAATTTCAACCACATGGTCTAGCAGGTAGAGCGCAGTATGGGGAATCCAGACTCCTAAGCTGTATACATGGCTTTGCTATTGAGTTACTGTGTGACCTTGGGCAGATCACTTAGTCTCACTGTGCCTCAGTTTCCCCATCTGTAAAATGGGGATAATGATATTATTATTTGTATTCCTACAGAATCTAGAAGCTCCAATTGTGTCAGGAACACATGGTGCTAGGCACTGTACAGATAGATATTGAAGAGGCAGGCCCAGCCCTAAAGGGTTTGTCATCAAGTAAGTAATGATATTTACCCACCTTTTGAGATTTATCTATGGAAGTGCTAAGTATTCGTTATTATTTCCCCCAGCACCAGGTTTTACATGCCACATCTTTGCAAAAGGTATGTTTGCTTAATTGCTCTGTATTGGGGCTGCCATGTAGGATTCCTTTAGTAATGTGCTGTATCTTATCACATGGGGATGGGGAACAATTTGGTGGTGGGTGGGGGGGAATGGATGGAATGTGATGGGTGTTCTGGTTTTGTATAAAGGAAACTCCCATCTGTTTCACTCACCCTGGTAGCCTGGGACTTCCAAAAGCTAGAAACATTTCTGACTGTGATTGGTACTTGGATCCCAAGATAAAGATTTGACTTGCACTCTATCTCTGAGACTCAGTTTAACTCCTTACTGCCTCATGGCTATATGGAGTATGTGACATGTGTGGGCTGCCCAAGTGCTGTGGTGCTCTTGCAGCCTTACTGGGGCACCCTGAAGAGATGGGATAATTTAAGGAATAAATCGGCTTTTTGCTTCTGCATTGAGTTAACCAGCTGTCCACCTTGGAGAAGGAGTTTGGGATTTAGGCCTATGCAGACCGTTCACCACTTAAATCCTATTTTGATGACTTAAATGGGACCTAAGTAAGGCCTGGGTTTTGTGTAAGGTGGCATTTCATCCCAGATATGTATCTGTTACATAAGAAAACAAAAACTACCGAGGGGAGGGAATGAACTGCTCTCTCCTCCACAAGCATTCAACTAAAAGAGGGTAGAGACCCAGGCAAATTACAGATTTTCAGACTCTTTAGTTGATCAGAAAAAATGACTTGTGTCTGGATCTGCAGAGGCTGGCTCCCACCTTGGAGAGAATGCAGCTGCAGCGGCTTTGAAATTTAGGCCAGAAGGTAGACTAGGGTGACCAGACAGCTAATGTGAAAAATCAGGACAGGGGGTGGGAGGTTATAGGAGCCTATATAAGAAAATGACCCAAAAATTGTGACTGTCCCTATAAAATCGGGACATCTGGTCACCCTAACATAAACAGAGAATGCAAATCATCTTGATCTGCCGGTGAAAAATCACTGTCTCTCCCTAAACATGTTACCAGTGTGGACAGCTACATGTTAAAATACAGATCACGTATGTGTACTGTGAGGGAGAGGTCTCTGTGTGCTGGAATGCAACCCAGTTGACACTTGCCTTTTTAGTAGCTGTGTGATGACAAAATAAAAAGAAGGTTCTAGGGAGCTACTTCAGTAATGAGCTAGTTAGTATGAAATCAAGCTCAAAGAAGCAGCATGGTAGTGAGTGGGTCACCAGACTGTGGATCCTTTATACAAAGGGGTTTCGTGCTATTAGAAAGGACCCTTAGGTTCAAAGCTATAATTGAAAATCTGAAGTTGGGCTATTCTCTGGATTCTAAACACTGTACTAGTTGGATTCCTCCTAGACTCTTCTTTGCCAATTGTGGTGTTCTTCACATTAATGAAAGGACAGCTTGTGTTAAACAAAGTTCTTTGGTTTTTAACTTTACATCGACCGAGCAGCACACAAAGCAGACCCTCCTCCTAGCGTTGTGATGTGAAGGGTGACCCTCTGAACTCTCCAGTCACACCCAGCAGCAGCTGCTGTTCACAGAGTACGTTTTGGGTGCTGCTGCACAGGGACCATACAGGGCTGTTCAGTCACAGAGCCCAGGCAGACAAAGAATCCCATCGCTCTAGAAGGAAACAGAGGAACCTGGTCCAATGTTGCCAGCTCATGATTTTATTGTGAGTCTCACAGTATTTAGTGTGTTTCTTAAAGCCCTAGCTCCTGGAATCATGTTATTATTGGAGAATCTCTGCTTTCAGTTTTAAAAAAAGCACGTTTCTAGCCCTCATGATTATAGACACACCCTGGAAAATGTGACTCGAGTGTAACTTAAAGCCTCAGAAACCAGATGGCAACTAAAAAGCACTCAATAGTTATTATTTTTTAAAAAAATCACGTGTTTTAGCCAGTCATATGATTTTTGAATGCTTACTGTTGGCAATGCTGCTGGTCCCACATCTGGAACATGGGAAATGTAGGCGTTCTAGGTAGTCTCAAATCTTGTCCACACTACTGCCTTTTGCTATGTGTGTGCATTGTGCCTTGCACAATGGGGCGGTCATCTCAGTTGGGGCATCTAGACACTAGTGCACTAGTAATTATAAGCCTTCTTCCAAGCTGAGCTATCCTTGCTGAGGATGCCGTGGTGGAACTGAGGCAACTAATAAAACAGACACTTGGCCCTGTTATTTTCCCCTCTTGTTTTCAAATCCATGGAAATGAAACTTCAAGGAAAAGTTAATTTAAGATGCCCAAGCAGCAAGATAGCTGTGTATCCAATTAGAGGCCATTATTTACCATTAGGAAGGGGAAAGTACTGTGGTATCCAAAATGAAACTGATCGGCATAAATTGCTGGAACTTACAAAGGGCAAACTCCAGGATGTGAATTATGGTGTATTAATTCCCAGCTAGTCTCAGCACAAAGCTTAATGTCTCATTTCTAAAGAAACATGCTAAATGTGATAATGATATAGCATAATATCCCGTAGCCTGGCTTTTATCAACCAGAGCTGGATTTGACCCAGCTGTCAACAAGTGAAAGGCATGTTAAGCCATTACCAACATCCTGAGCCATTTGGTAGCCAAATCTTAGGCCTGCTATGGCCTGACTTTAGAACCCAAGCCCTAAGCTCACTGCCATACCTACCACAAGCCTCTGCCAGTGATGGTCTGGATTGGCTCTTCGAGGCTGCTTTCGCTTACTGACAGAGAGAGAGAGAGAGAGAGAGAGAGAGGTGAAGGGATAAAAAAACAAAATAAAAAACTGAAAGTTTTTTGGGGGAAAACTCCAGCTTTTGGTAAACATTTGGTATTTGAAAACCAAAAAAACCTGAAAATACTGTCCAAAAGCCATTTTTTTTACCAAACCCTGATTTTTTTTTACCAGAAAATTTCTGATTTTTCATTGAAAAAATGGAAAATTTCAACCAAAAAGAAAAGTTTTATTTTAGCCAAAAAGCCATTTTTAATAGAAAAATGTTTAAATGAAAAAAGTTTGCCCTGCTCTATGTGAAAGATGGTTAGAGAAAGGAGGACAATGAAGTATCTTCACTGGGACTGTAGTTAACTCCATCATTGTGACTTGTGCTACCCAAAGACCTCCAGGACAATATCTGGGCACATCCACTCCATTTTCTGCTGCACCTCAGCAATGATGTTAGTTTGCTAAGTTTTCATCCTAGAGTGACATCAGCATGTTTGCACATGGTTTGCATGCTCAGGCTTGGGGCTCGTAAGTGATTGCTAATATGAGAGCTGGGAAAGAGCTGTTAGTTGATTAGCACTTCCCTTTCTCACAATGCAGGCTCTTATTTGTTTATGGTAGCTCCCATCATGTGAAAGGTGGTTTCCAGGCTTAAAAGAAGGGGTGTATCCTGCCCTCAGGAGCTCACAGTTAAACAATGTAGAGGAAAGGTGAACAATTGAGGGTGTTTTATACAGTCAGCTCAGTTAACTGCAGACAGCATGGCAGTAGTAGGTCACTGAAGAGGGACCTCAGCAAGGTAGGATTAGAAGCCATGTGACCGAACTCAGGGAGGTTGTACCATACAAAGACAGCTGTGTAGAAGAAGGCACAGAGATGACAGAGAAGCAAAAGACCAGGTGGATGAGGAAGCAGAAGAAATTGCACATACAACAGCCACAATGCATTGAGAGAATCATATTTCTCTACTGTTTGCTTGCCAGAGAGTCTATGCTGTCATTACCCACACAGTGTGATGTGCCTCCTGCCACCCCATCTCAGGAGGAACAAATCCAGACTCCTCAGTGCAGGGACCAGCCTGCTGTTTCTTGTATGTTATGCCACCTGCTTAGTTTGGAATTTGTCAGTCCCCCCCTCCCGCACACTAATAATAATAAAATTTCATGATTCATCTCTGAGTTAGGATCTTGGGTAGCTACACAGACAAAGCAACATAGTGCAAATCTCTAGGGTAGATGTGCTGCACCAATTTCAAACCGGGTGACGAAGCACTTGTGCAGCACAAATACTCTGGCAGTTTGCAGCATCACGGTAGCTACACTGGTACATATGTCCCCTTTGAACATGGGCCCTTCGGCAATGCTCAGAAATCCTATAGTCAAGAACCACACATGTGAAGCACACAAGAACAGTGAAGAGACACTCCCGGCCTTCTTTCCCTACTTGCAACGCTTTTGAAAGTGCTCCCTCTCCCTTTCTCCAAATCCGGGAAAGGTACCATGTGTTTACGATCTGGCAGCCAAGTTCTTGAGTAGTCTGCCTAGCTCCTGCTGCTTCATGTTATTTTCATCCTGCTGTAATATGGGGGGACATGTGAGATGTGCTTCAAAACACTGTAATCATCTTTTAAATGGAAATGAAATGTGTGAATTAAATGTAAATTACAGCAGAATGGAAGGACAATCACTATTAGTTAAGGTCTGACACCTATTTTTGCAGACCTTTCCTAAATGCCACAACTTGTTTCCCCGCACTTGTGACGAGGGCTTGTAATTATGTGGCAGCTGCTCTTGCAGTCAGTCCAATGATAGTTACTGAGGGGCCCTGTACCTTGTGCTGCCTGTGTATTTTAAATAGATATGGACTGCTTGTTGGTTCTGTAAAATTATGATGCTTCAATGATATTTTTATTCGGGAGCCAGGAAAATAAACCTTTGTGTTTCCCCCTTGAAAGGGTGAGGTGGTAATACAAAGGGACATTTTTATGGAGACAATTTATTTAAGGGTTCCCCCATTTGCTTTTATATTGGAAAAATATGTGCCATGCCAATGAGCTGCAATTTCTTCTTTAACCTCAATGTCTTCCCCATTTCCACCCAGCCACTGGCTCTTGCTGCATCTCTGCCTATCTGGAGGCAACCAAGCAAAGTCTCACTTTATGCTCATTTGTATTATGGTAGTGTGCAGTGGTCTCCAAACAATCAGGGCCTCCCTGTGCTAGGTGCTGCATATACACAGAGTAAAAGACAGCCCTTGCCCTGAAAAGCTTGCAATCTAAATAGACAGGTGAATCATTGTTATTACAGATAGGGAGCTGAGGCACCAGAGATGAAAAGCGATGTCTCCAAGATCTATGACAGTCAATGGGGACTTTTCCCAATCTAGGACAAATTGACTGAAATAATAAGACAGGTTACGTGTAATTAAAATGGAACATCACAAAAAGAATAAAGCTGAGCTGCGACTGGTGACATGCTTCTTCCTGAATGACATCTTGCTGATGAAGGAGCTTTCTTTCCCCCCATTGTTCTGTCTGTCTCTCTGTAAAGAGAAGGTATTTGTTATTATTGCTAGTTCTGAGGGAGCCGGTTATGCACAAGTGTTCAGCAGCACAATTCCTGCCCCGAGGAACTTGCAAACTAAGGAACCATTTGATTTATTATTGATATGTGATACAAGTCAATATGATTGTACCATTTAAAAGTGCTGGACACCAAGTAATCAATCAAATGAAAATTGACTACTCTGAGATTTTGGAGGTTGTTCAGACATCACTTGGCCATTGTGGGTTTTGATGCTGACATTTCTGAAATGGACGGTTTAGGGAAATATATTTGGATGCATCTTCTATGGACATCTTATATACAAGATCTTGGCAACTTAGCTCAGTGTTCAGTGACTGCTCTTAACTAAGGGCTGGGTTGTAACTTGAACTGTGTGAAAAGGAAGTAAAAATACCCGTTATGCCTCTGCACTAGCTACCTGGACATTGAGTCTGGACATGGAAAAATATGTGATACCTGCTCATCTGCTACTTCCCCCTCTGGACTAAGTAAGTGAGAAGTGAACAGAGGAGTGGAAGTGGTCAAGACATGTGTTCTGTGTCCCCACCTAACCCTCCAGACAGTGCATCCAAGCATGGGCTCATGGTAAAGGTCATCTAGAGGATGGTGTGGACTGCACCCTCAGCAAGTTTGCAGATGACACTAAACTGGGAGGAGTGGTAGATACACTGGAGGTTAGAGATAGGATTCAGAGGGACCTAGACAAATTAGAGGATTGGGCCAAAAAAAATCTGATGAGGTTCAACAAGGACAAGTTCAGAGTCCTGCACTTAGTATAGAAGAATCCCATGCACTGCTACAGACTAGGGACCGAATTGCTAGGAAGCAGTTCTGCAGAAAAGGACCTAGGGGTTACAGTGGATGAGAAGCTGGATATGAGTCAACAGTGTGCCCTTGTTGCCAAGAAGGCTAACAGCATTTTGGGCTGTATAAGTAGGGGCATTGCCAGCAGATCGAGGGATGTGATCATTCCCCTCTACTCAACATTGGTGAGGCCTCATCTGGAGTACTGTGTCCAGTTTTGGGCCCCACATTACAAGAAGGATGTGGAAAAATTGGAAAGAGTCCAGCGGAGGGCAACAAAAATGATTAGGGGGCTGGAGCACATGAATTATGAGGAGAGGCTGAGGAAACTGGGATTGTTTAGTCTGCAGAAGAGAAGAATGAGGTGGGATTTGATAGCTGCTTTCAACTACCTGAAAGAGGGTGGATCTAGACTGTTCTCAGTGGTGGCCGATAACAGAACAAGAAGCAGTGGTCTCAAGTTGCAGTGGGGTAGGTTTAGGTTGGATATTAGGAAAAACTTTTTCACTAGGAGGGTGGTGAAGCACTGGAATGGGTTACCTAGGGAGGTGGTGGAATCTCCTTCCTTAGAGGTTTTTAAGGTCAGGCTTAACAAAGCCCTGGCTGGGATGATTTAGTTGGGGATTGGTCCTGCTTTGAGCAGGGGGTTGGACTAGATGACCTCCTCAGGTCCCTTCCAACCCTGATATTCTATGATTCTATGATTCAGTGCAGCTGGGTGGGAACCAGATTTTTCACTTTCCAGGAAAATTTGTGATAGTCAATATTTTTCCATTCAAGAACAGAATGAAAACAAAACAATTCTGAAAAAAATTCATTTTGGATTGATCAGAACATATCATTCTAATTTCAACTTCTTAAATTTCATTCTACATGTATTATATCTAAAGTTGAAACAAAAAGGCATTTTGAAATGGAAAATGGAAATGCTCTCTTCCAAAGAGGTCAATGTGGAACTCATTAACCTTATCAAAATGCCTTTCCCCCTCACCCCTATTGTTCTTTCTAAATGAAATTTCTATGAAAATCACACATTCCTGCAAAATTTCTAACCAGCTCTAGTCAGCAGCAAATTACTACCATCAGGAGGAAGGAAAGAGTGAGGTGTATCTGTGGCAAAGAGCCTCCACGGCTACTTCTGGGGTGGTGCATTTTACACCCCTACCCTGGAGCACTCTAGCTAAAGGCACAGTCTAGCCCCAGCTGTAGGTACTGAGACAGTCAAAAGTGACTTTTGCCCAGGTTATTCTTCCCTGCCTGGTCCTGAACTGGGAAAAGGATCACAACATTGTTACTGCTTCTTATTCAATGGCGTCTCCTCTGGTAACACATGAACACTGATTGATCCATACAGGGTTGCATTTGGACCTTCCATGCATGGAAAGTAACTGGTTTAGTGCTGTACCCAAGAAGGGGTTTTTATTTTTAATACAAACTCTGTTGTGATAAGTGAGAAGTTAGGAATGAAATTGGAAATACAAGCATGGGGAGGACACAGGAAGGATTAGCAGTGTGAATGATGGATTCTCTATAACTTGAAGTCTTTAAACCATGATTCGAGGACTTCAGTAACTCAGCCAGGAGTTAGGGGTCTGTTACAGGAGTGGGTGGGTGAGGTTCTGTGGCCTGCATTGTGCAGGAGGTCAGATTAGATAATCACAATGGTCCCTTCTGACCTTAAAGTCTATGAGTTGCTAGATTTGGATAAATGATACCCAGTGGCACAATGATTTATGGACAGTCTGCATACATCATAGCTGTGACTCCTCAAGCAGCTATTAGCATTGTCCCTAGCCCCTGAGTGATGTGTGCAGAGGGAGATGTTTTGAGCCATTACCTTTCCCTACTCACCTTCACAAAGATCAGGGACAATCTGGTTAGAGGCTACACACGGGAAACCTGGGTGATTGGTACCTGGGGCTGAATTAGCCTAACCTGGGTGTAAGCCACCCCACCACAAAGCCCTATCTTCATTACTGTGTCCTCACTGTTTCTGCTTTTGCCTGCGAGTGTTTGGAGGCACATCCCATGGTTCTTTGTGGTGAGATGCTCTAAGGGGTCTTGTCTGTCCTTCATGGGGAACTGCGAGAAGGCACTGGAGGACTATCAATGCTCAAGTGATTTAGCCTGTGTTCTCAATGCAATGTGGGTGGGGTTCCAGCCGGAGCTAAAATGGAGCCGGACTGTAACTCTCTCTGGTAAAATAGCCTAGGCGTAAAAACCTCAAAACCCAGTCAGCGGTATCTCTGTGTGGACAGTAGCTTACGTGGCTAAAACCTGGGTTAGAGCCCATAGAAGGGTGCTTTCAGATCCATTATGGTGCCCTGTTTCCTGTTGGGTAAAATTCACCTTCTGTACCAAGGTCCTGCACAGGGTTAAGTGCCACATGCTCAATTTGCGGCATGCAAGTAGTCGCATTTGTAACAGTGTTTACTTGTGATACATTACTCAGTTACTAGGTGTCTCTGTGTGCTGTACAGAGTTCCAAAGTGAGTGTGGTCCCTGGTAAACAATGGTGACAAAGCTGGAGTTCAAGCTGTGTGGAAGCCTGTTTGTGTGCATAGCCATAACAGTTTTCTCTAACAAAGGACTCCTATTAAGGATCCTGATTCCATATATTATGACATCTGTGAAGTTAATGGGGCTAGTATCCTGCTTAAAGTTCAGTACATGCTTAAGTGCTTTCCTGGATCAGGGCCTTAAACCCTACTTTGAGGGCATAAGTGGTGCACAAGCCTGTACTGGACTCTCTGCAGAAGGGTGAATTCCATCCTGACATGATGAGAATGCCCATTTGTTTTACACTGGCAGCAATTCCTGACAGCAACTCAATTAAGAGGGGAAACGTCATTCATTCCTATCAGGTGATTCATCGTTCTGGCCCAGTGCTGAATCCTCCCCACCTCCCTGTATAAGAACATAAAAGTTTCAAGGATCCAGAGTTAGCCTTCCTATTTTTATAAAGCTCGCAGCACTGTCAGAAGGAAAGGGTACCATCTGGTTAGCCCTTGTTTACTGCACACCCTGCCAGTTTGAGCTTATTAATCATATTTACCCAAGTATCTTAATTACTCCCTGTCTAGCGACTCGCCTTGCACTCAGCTGTTGACCCACCCCCTCCTCCCCTCTCTCTTTCTTTTTTAAAAATTCCTTTCTATCATTAATCATAGGAGCAGCTTGGGTAGAGGAATTCTGTGGCTTGGATTTCACTGGCACTGTTACTGCTCTCACAGTGGAATGGCTGGAGTTCGCTGCTGGCTCCTGACAAACTTCCTAATTAATCTGCCCAAGATCAGAGGAGGACTAATCAGAGCTGAAGACTGTGTGCCGGGAGATTCCCTCCTTCCCTCTCCTTTGTGAGTGTTGGACTTGGACACGCTGGCCCTGGATGGTCTCATCAAGTCTGTGCAGGGTGCTGCGGCTTCTGGTGATTTATGCTGTGTTAGGAACGGATTTTGTTTTTCATTTTTCCCCTTCCCTGGTTGCAGAACTGCACTCCAATAAATCAAACAAAGTGCCAAGCAAATCTCTTTTGGCTTTTTCTGCCCGACCCTGCACAATCACCTGACTCTCCTGGGCATGCTCTCTCCACAGCAGCTGCCATGTGTGCTTTTCTCTGGCAAGAACAGTGGAGTTGCCACCATTAGGCCATTGGTCTGGTATCCCACCTCTCTGCACAATGGGGCCAACTTACTCCTGTACCCCGGCTCCTGTCATACCAGATCAGACCCTCTCTGGTCCACTATCTTACTTCTTGCCATGCCAGACCAGCTCATACTCACAGAAATGCTATTCATCTCTAGATCTCAGAGCACTTTAGAAGGATGGGCAAGCATTACAGATGAGGAAACTGAGGCAGGGAGTGGTCAAGTCACACAGAAACCTGGGACTAGAACCGAGGAGTCTTACCACTTAGTCTGGTGCGCATTGACCTATGCTGCTTCCTAGCTTTGTGTTCCACCTCTTGCTATAACGGATTAGATCATCTGTCCAGCTACTCCAGGTTTCTTGCCTGTAACTGTGGCTGACACCTGATTTGAAGCTACTTGGATTTTGTCTAATTAGTCTTGGACCGGGGTGTCAGCAGAGGGAAAATGTACAGGACCTCCACTCCCACAACCACACTCTGTGAGTTATTTGATGTAATTGTTCAATAACAAACCAAGAGTGCTGATAGGAAAAGGCCCCGTGCGTGGTTTGGATGTGATTTGCCGTTTAAGGGAATAACCTAGGGTGTGAACTTGCAGAGAAGAGACACCATTAAAGACTGTAATTTGTTGATCCAGCCTTGCCTGGCATTTCAGCACAGAGAGTGGCACCGTTTTCTTTATGACCTCATAAAGTCACAGCCGAGAGGCCGATTTGGAAAACAAACTGCCTCGGGTTGACAGATAATTAGATACAGGGGACATATTATACGCCTTTGCATATAAATGCACTCTGAAGCACATTGGTTCATCAGAAGTTTAGGTTAAAGGAGAAGCAGGTATTCCTGACACATCAGGATATATATTCTGATGCAGTCTAAGGCGATGGTTTCATTTTATAGCGCTTTCATATCGGCGTTGGCTCATGTGCTGCAAGTGCAACCACACTTTGGAGCCAAGCTTGGCTTGTTTTTGTTTTGCCTTTTCCCAGGCAGCCCCCTGGGTTTCCTTTTGCTCGTCAGCAAAGGGGGCTTGTGTTTCACATCTGGATTTTGTGGTCACAGCAGCAAGGAGTGGCTGGAGTGGAATTCATATATGCTGGAATGAAAAAAATGATGTTCAGTCTTTGCTCGAATGGGTGAGGGCTCCATCGGACAGCAGGGTCATTCAGAAATGACACACTCCTTGTCTTACCAGATCAGCATTGCCAAACCCCTAAAATCATGATACTGGCTTAAAATGATGAATTAGTTTTAAAAAAAAACACATTTGGGGGTTCTTTTTTTTTGCCTTCCAGTTTCTGAGCCAACCACAAGGGGTCAAAATTCGTTCTTTTTCTAAATGAAAATTGAGATTCTTGTATATGCACATGATTCCAGGAGCTGGGGCTTTAAGAAAACTACCAAATAGTGTGAGAGTGGCAACATGATATCATAATGACATGGGAAGCAGCATAGCCTAGTGGATAGCACCCTGAACTGCATCTCAGAAGATCTGCATTCTATTTCTGCTCTGTCACTGCTTCGCTGATATGTGCCTCAGTTTCCCCATGGGGATAATAATACTGCCCACCTTTGTTAAAGTTTGTTGACATGTATGGATGAAAAAGACTATATAAGACCTATTATTATTATTATTATTATTATTATTATTATTATTACATAGTCACCCTGGCACACACCCTCTGTTCTCCTTTCCTCCTTGCCCTTTCCCCACCCTGGTGCATCTCAAAAGCCTAACTATTCATTCTTGTTTCCATTCTATCTCCCGCTTCTTCTTCTTCTTGTTTTTGAGGTGGGAGTGGGGATGGCCAATCAGTTTCCAAAGGAGAAATCTGTTCCTGATCTGGCTCCCCAAAACCCGAGAGACAAGTGCGTGGGAAAAGATAAAGCAGTGGGTAAATAACCAAGCCCCAACAGCCCCAATTGAAATAAATGATATAAATAGAATCGCTGTCACTTTGATGAATTAAATCTTTCGTTAATTAGGATACATCGATTTTAAGGGTTGTCCAAGCAGATATCCTCTTTCTCCCCCTCCTTTCCTGGTGAATTACAGCTCAGGGTGGTGGAAATGTGTCTGCCTCTGCATACCATTTCCTTCTTCTCTCCTTGACCACGTCGTGCTTTTCTACATGCACTTAAAAAACCTAGTCCAATGAGGGTGAAAGGGGCTTGAATGTCAGCCCAGTGGCCTGGTGGCCTCTCCGTATTCACTGGGAAAAAGCCGTGCAAACTTCTTCCACAGCAAATGACCTGTATGGGGCTGCAGAGTGTTTCAAGGCTTGCCCACATGGGACATGGTATAACCTAAGGTGTGAATTTAAACGTTTTCATGAAGCCAGCGCAACCCCCTACGTAAACTCTCTTGTTTTGTTTAAGCTGGGCTTATTTTGGATTTCCTTCAGTCAACTGGGAACAGAGTTAACATAAGCCAAAGTAAGCTGCTCTGAAATGGAAATAACAGCAGCCACACACGGTTTGCACCCACTTAACTATATCAGCTTAAACCCCGATTTAAGTTAAATCAGTGCAACTTTCTCTTGTAGACAAGGCCTCTTTCAGAGCCTATTTAGTCCTTGTAGTGGACAATGAGATTGCCCACAAAAGGCAGTGAGGGTGATCAGCAGAGCCAATGGGATATTTGTTGTTGTCATCTGCATACCACTAAAACCAAACCGAGACCCTTAACTCATTTCACACAGGGCTACTAACTGCCATCCAATGGGCATGTCTTGGCCATTACTGACTTGGGCTGGGTTTGAGACAGTGACTCACTGGAGCCCATATCCCCCCCCCGCGCCAAACAAACCCTCAGGTAATTCATTTCCAGAGTAGCAAGCCCACTCAGGAACTAGGTTGCCTATATTTCTTGCCATTTATGTTAAAGCTGTTCAGCGTGACAGAGATATTGGCACTAGTTTTAAGCAATGGCTCTGGGGTCTTCAAAGTCATCTAATCCAGCACTGGGGCTGGGCAGCAATTGCAATTTAAAAAGACCCGGCACCCCAAATGCAGATTTTCATGAGCATTCAGCTTCCATGTAGACACCAAAACAAGAGGCAATGTCCCCCCGCTGTCACCCGCCAAATCTAGCTATGTTGCCAGAGAAGCTGAACATGTTTGAAAATTGGCCTTTCCCAAGATCACCCTGGAAGGCTGTGGCAGAGTCAGGAATTGAAGCTGTTTCCTGACTTCCAGGCCTTTAACCACAAGCCCATCCTGCCTCTCCTTAGCATCTTCTCTCCCCGGTTAATGGAACACCCACTTTGGAATGCCAATTTGAATCTTCTTTGCAGGGGAGAGTTTAACCCCTTTAGGCATCACCATCTCTGTCCTTAGCATGGACATACCCCTTGTTATTTCCCCCCAGCGGATGTGGATTTAGCTGGGCCATGGGTTTAGATTAGTCCCCTCTGTGACGTTTCCTGCTCCTTCTTTTCCAGACCTTGCAGCAGGAGCTCCAGGCTTTGCAGGTTTCCTCGGCATCTCTTGTCGTCACTCGAGCCCCAGCAAGTAAGAGACAGAGAGGGAGAGAAAGTGCTGTGCTGTGTGGATTATTGTGTGTTTGTCATCTGGAATGGTATAAGCTGTAGGTACAGCATCTCCCGCCTGTGATTTATGGTCCCTGTCAGCCAGCACTAGTGCTTTGTCTGCTGTAGCGTGGAGGATGAATGCAGTGCTGTCAGCCCGGGCAAGGCAGTCTTTCTCTCTCTCTGTGCCGCACACTCGCTCCCCATTTCACGCCACTGAACATAAACAATCTTTTGTAAACCTGACAGTCACACTTGCGTCTTTGGAAACATAAAGCAGAAATGTATGACTCGGCTTTCATTACCCAATTTCCGAGGCTGTATAGAAAGCGCTCCAGGAAGATGGTGACAAAAGCTGGGGAATGGAAGTGTCCCATAAGGGTAAAATGAGGGGTTATACTTTTATTTCCCCTCACACACACACACACATATTAGTGAGTGCACACTCAATCTCACATGTGAATGCACGCATGGGAGCTCACACATGCGCGGATGTGCACACACGCCCCCTCACAAGAGTGCATGCCCTTAGATACATTCATTCTTCTCAGCAGTGTTGATTCACAGTCACACCTTTTCACACAGTGACATTACATTTCTGAACAATAGATATTCCGTACCTCACTTGTTGCAGTATATTTCCTTCCCCTTCGCAGAAAGGTCAATAAGAGTATTGGGATCAAAGTCTATTTAATAATGTTTGTGTGTGTGTTCACGGACCCTACTGGAAACACCTACAAGCCAAAACCTGAATGCATTTCTTCTTCTTCTTCATACTGATAAATCCCCATAGGGGTGGAGAGAGCCCAGAATCCCTCTGATAACAGCATCACAATTTTGGAAGTAAAATGGAAGATAGACAGATGGAGACAAGGCTGGGACAGCAAGGCTGGGACATCAACCACCCATGGCCACACAGACATGTCTACCACTCTGAAACAGACACCTGAGACACAAGTTATCTGTGCACATGCAGCATTAGGGGGGATACTGAAGAACTTTGCTCCCGACTCAAGTTGCTTTCAGGTTCCCCGCCCCTAGAAAGCAGTGCTCAGCCCCCAGCTGGAGATTCTGTCTCATTATGCCTTTGCACGCTGCATCTGCCTTTTCAATGCCCTTTGAAATCTCTACCTTTTTTTTAGCCCAAATCCCATCAGATGTTACAGATCCTGAATCATGAAAGTTAGCACCCCTGTGTGGATCCCCAGTGTTTGGTAGAGCAGTCTGAACAAACCGTAGAGTTAGTTCTGTAAAAGAGAGCACATGTCAAGGGGTGTGTGTTTAAAATGAAATTTCCCCAGTGAAAGCTCACCAGAATTCTTCTGGATTGAGGACGGCAGGTGTCGTCAGCCTATGTGGGGCTGAAGCTCAGCAAGGGGGTTCCATGGCTCCAAAGCAAAAAGCCACAGCTCTGAATTTACAGCAGCATTAGATAATCTGTTCTGGAGGCCACCATCACTAATCAAAGGAAGACCAAGGTTATCACACCCTACAGCTAATGAGTTCTCCTGAAGTCTGGCCCTAAGCCCAAAGTGAGCCATTCTGAGATAGATGCCATGGGTTTAAGAAATTCAAAGGATGGGTGCGCTTAAAGAGATGGTAAATGGAGGACTGTGTGGAATCTCTTAACAGGGATATATTCACTTGCATGCATCCGGCACACTGCAGGAACCCACCCTTTGTTATTATTAGCAGTGTGCTTCCAGCAGCTAAAGTAAAGCATAACGAATTTAAAACTTGTCAAGGGGCAGAACAGATGTACTTGATCTTGCTAATACTATACAAAGGCATGAGCAGCAAGGTTCTATCGCAATTTACACGCCCCCTACCCAGTTCTTTATGTTGACTAGAAGGGTTGTTCTCAAGCAGCAGGCATCCAGGCAAGCCGCACTAGAGTTTGAGGTCTGGTGCATCTCACCAACCAGTTTTTGGATTTGCAGAGGCTGTCTGAGTTCATGAACCTTCTCCTGGAGATTTAAGGCTGTGCTTCTTCCCAAGGGTGATTTAAACACGCGTTGGTAGCAAAAGTGAAGCTGTGGGTTAGAGATCCCTTAAAGCTTAAAGCTCAGCTCAACAAGGGCATGCCCCACATAGACAGTATCTGAGAGGCATTAGAACGTTACTGTCTCCTATGTCTGAAGAAGTCACACTTGATTATGGGACCCTCAGTGATCTGAGACCATCTGCTTTCCAAAGCAGTGTCATGCTCTTGGTATCTATTATTAATCTCACTGGACGTTCCCTTGATTACTCCAAATCATTCAATTTCCTCTCTGCAATATGGCTAATCAAGGCTTAACTGTATTGTTTTGTTTTTATCTCTGTTCCATTTTTAACCCTCCCCCCGCCCCTCCGAAATTTATCTCCTTGTCCCTGCCACTCCTTCTTTCACAGTCTCGCCTAAGCAGATCATGAACTTAACAATAACCCCTAAGTCTGAGTTAAACCTACAAAATGTGAGGGAATTTAACATGAGGCAAAGTGAACTCCTCCATCCCTATGAAGCAAGTAGGAATCAGCTCATGACGCTAAACTGTCTGAGATAGGGCCAACCTCTGCATGGTACAGAGCATTGTAAACTCCCATCAACTTCCCACCGTTGAAAGATTGACCCGGAGAACCTTATCAGAAGAAACCACGATAAATATTGCAGTCAGACTAGATGATCATAATGGTCCCTTCTAGTCTTAACATCTGGACAATGCTATACAAATGTTAAGTATTGTTCATAGATTTTCATTAATTCTCAGAGGCAGGGGAGGAAGCATAATTATCCACCCTTTACAGACAGAGAAGTGAAGTGACTCACTCAAGGCCACATGAGTCAGGACCAGGCCCTGAACTGGAACTCACACCCACCTGAGAACCAGCCCTGTGATCGTTTCTCTAGTCCACACTGCTCTGCTGACCCTCCATGGAGCATTCTTCATAATGAGGTCTTGGCCCGTTCTCATAAGGAATGGATACCTCCAGTTGATAACACGTCATCAGCATGAGTCACGGAAAGGGGACAGTACTTTCTTATCAGGAATCACTAGTGCTTTGCCCTACATCTCCCACAGCACCATGCTTGATATGAAGACAGGCTTAGCCAAAAGACGAGGCCCACTCCCACCTCCTGGAGTCATTTTGCTCTCTTTTTCTAACCTTCACTTTAGCAATGGGTATTTCGTTTCATGTTCCTGGAAATTGAAATAGTAGTGATGGGGAGCTGGTTCTTGGCTCGGCTGTGGGGTGGATAGACCCTGGATGGGTAAGGTGTTACTGAAGATGGCTTCAGCAACTGAGGGCCTAACTAGCACGTGGTAATTTCTCAGATATTCTCCGACACGTAGAAATAAAATCTCCCCAAAGCTATAAATCTGCAAATAACATGTTACTTTCATTTTTCAGGCTAGAATTATTGGTTTCTCTCATGTTTTAGGAGCAAAGCCAGACAGTGTGGGGAGAGGGAGAGTAGGGACGATGCAGGCGTGGCTCCTGACCTCCCATCTTCCCCATGCTCCCTGCTTTCAGTCATTGGTGGAAGCTTGCTGAATCCTTTCAGTGCTGGAGGTACCGGAACAGATGCCCATGCCTGATGACCTCTGATGCAGCTACTTACCATATTTTACAATAACAGCTGCAGCATTGCTGGGAACATTTATCCTCTGACACATTCATTCCATTCCCAGTTTTACAATTCCATTTTCTGCCCTCTCACATCATTCCCTGGAATTGGCTAGAGGAGGGTGCGGAGTGGGAAAATAGCTTGCAAACTCTTAGCTGTATTCTTTGCCAGATGTTTTTTGGAAGTTCCCCAACACAGCTCCAGTGCTCTGCAGGCTGGGGCTTCAACATCGGCAAAGGAAACCCTGTTGGTATAAACGAGAAGGGGCAGCTGGTATGGTATTTTCTGTAGGGGTTAGACATTTGCTCCCCTAAGCAGCCTGTGTCTGATGACATCAAAGCATATTGGAAGGCTCCTCTTTGTCCCCTGGGATGGTTGGAAGGGAAAGAGGGAGCTGATTATTAAAGTCACTTGGCTCACTATGCTTGGTTATATTCAATTTGTTGCTGTGTTTACGGTATGATTTGTGGTATGTTTTAACTCATGTCAAGGGCACCTGCAGTAAATGTATAGACATTTTAGTATTTGCATACATCTGAATAAACAAACAAGCTGGTGTCACACAATGTCTTTTAGTGCCTTTTAAACTATGGTTTTTTTTAAAAAGTAGAATACCATCAATATCTTATTTCCTCCAGCTACCTCTGGCCCTGACTATGTCGTCTAAGATGCGCTAGAGCATGTGCGAGTACTTCAAATGCGCTTTAGAATATGGGGTAAGAGCAGAAAGCTGGTCCAGCGGTTAGAGTGCTAGCCCAGGACTTAGAGATGTGGATTCATATTCCTGTTCTGCCACAGACTCCCAGTGTGGCTAACCCATTTAGTCTCTCTACACTGGAGTTCCTCATCTGGACAATGGGGATAATGGCACATGGGTGTTGTGAGGTGCTCTGGCACTATAGTGATGAATCATAGAATATCAGAGTTGGAAGAGACCTCAGGAGGTCTTCTAGTCCAACCCCCTGCTCAAAGCAGGACCAATCCCCAACTAAATCATCCCAGCCAGGGCTTTGTCAAGCCTGACCTTAAAAACCTCTAAGGATGGAGATTCCACCACACCTCCCTAGGTAACCCAGTGCTTCACCGCCCTCCTAGTGAAATGAGGATCTCATAAGTACGATAGATAAGTGTGTACGATAGAGAATGACAGGCTGGGTCAGGGGGTCAGTAATAGGCTAAGGAGCCTTTCCCAGCAAGATTTAGATTTCAGTCGATTTCAGATCAGTAGTGCCTGGTTGTTCTCATCTCATGGTGCCCTCTTTGAAATCTGCAGATGAAGCAGCTGTCACCAATTTGCCTGAATTGTATGGGGGTGGATGGGGTTTCCTAGGTTAGGAACTGTGAGGCAACTGGGCCCAGCAGCAGCTTAGAATGCAAAATGACAATAATAATTCACGAATAAGTAAAATAATTGCAATGATACTTTACATGTTAAAACAATGTCTGGCGAAGACTCATTTCCACAAACAATGCTGGTAACAATACTACAGGCCCACTTATAAATTGGGGCAGCTAAAGCTAATGATCCCAGATCAACCTCGAGACACGCTGGCTGCAATTACCCCTGTGCCGAATGCCAGCACAGGGTCTATGCATGAGTTAAGCCTCAGTGTGAAGACCTGAGTGGGACTCAGGTCATGCATAGATATTGTGTTGCCTTCTGCAAGTTGGGGAGTTACATGCTTGGCTAGCATCTGAACACAGGACTGGCAGCCTTAGCATTTGAAAGTTGGGCTTTATACATGTAGAAAGTCTATAATATTCTATCTCAATGGTCCAAAACATGACAATTTACAAAAAAGAGGCTTTCTCATTTTAAGCTAGTGCTGTAAAATATTTATATAAGTATTCACTGCTCACACCAGGTGTGACTCTGAAGGAGAGACAAAATAAAGATCCTTGACATGGATGGAGAGAGTGATAGCAAACAGGAGCAATCAATGTTCGGTTTCTTTCAACCCCTGGAACCGAACATTTTAATAAGGGGAATTCTCTAACCAGGCACTCAGATATTACAGTGATGATAGATAGATAGATAGATTAGATAGATAGATAGATAGATCTAAGTCAATTGACAGGGCATCTATCTATCTATCTATCTATCTATCTATTACACTTTTCCCAGTGGTTAATTTTAATGAAAACATAATTTTTGGACAGGTATATTTCTTTTGGTTTAGAAGTGTTGTATTCAATTAAAGGTTCATTTGGTTTCATTTATTTCTTTTCTATGAAGAACCTATAATAACTTTATATACAAACAAAAAATGTAATGAAAAATTAGCTATTTACGGAAATTCAGATTAACCGATTATTTTCAGGTCCAATGTACTATCCAGGGCTACAGTGGCTAGCAATCATTATTCACTGATGGTTTTTTGCTGGCTTGTGTGAAATAACTGGTTGGTCTCACCCTAGTTCCTTGGAGGCACTTGGCAATGTCTGGAAAATAACTGTGACTAGTTTTATCTTTTGGTGGTGACTTCAGCCAAGCTCAGATGAATCATGGATACAACAACTGGTCAAAACAAGGTAATTCTTTTTTTATGGAAAATTTTGAAAAAAATCTTTTCAACATTTTTATGAGACAATTTTTTTTTTACTTTTTCTCTCTGTTCCTCCCCCCCCATTCTTACTCCTCTGCCTTCTTTTCCTGAGGCAATATGAAAAAGAGAAGAAAGATCAAGTGGGTGTGGGGTGGGGATGGGAAACCACAAAAATAAAAAATGATTTTTTTCTCTTTTTTGGTCAAAGAATGGAATAATTCCAACAAAACAAAAATGTTAGTTTTGAAAAACAGGCTCTTTTTTTGGTCAAGAGAATGTTATTGAACAAAAACAACAAAATGGACTAGCTTTAATGGAGGCTGAATTCCTCTGTGTAGAAATAGTCTCTCCAAGGCAGAGTTGAAGCTTGAATTGTTATTTGCTCATTATAATTATTAGCTGTATTCCAGTATTTATCACCTATGGGCCCCAAATGAGAACAGGGATCCATTGTGCTAGACACTATGCAAACAGATAATGAGAAACAGTCTCTGCCTCAAGAATTTATAACCTAGAGGTGCGTGACAGACAAAGGCAGGTGGAACAAAGGATTATTTCTCCCACTTTACAGGTGGGGAACTGAAACACAGCATGCTTAAGGGTAGGATCCACCAAGGGATTTAGGCATTGCAACTCGGAACACCATGGGGCCTAACTTTTAACTGCCTAGAAAATCACAGGAACAACACTGTGATCCACAAAGCCAAGTTCGGCATCCCTACACAATGACTGGGGAGAGGAGGGGCCCAAGCATGCGAGCCACAAAGCCAGCATACAGTAAGCCAATGGGCAATGCCAATGTGCTAAGCATCACCCCGTCTCAGAAATGGGCACCTACGTCTAGGGTCAGGGAGGCACCTACATCTGCAAGCGATCCATGAATGGGAACACCCCTCCTGGCTTAGGCGGCTATGTAGTTTCTTCCAAGAATGAGCTAGGCACCTGCCTCACTCCACACAAAATGGCTGGAGACAGAGGTGGCTCCAGGAACCAGCACGCCAAGCACATGCCTGGGGCAGCAAGCCACAGGGGCGCTCTGCCAGTCGCTGCGAGGGCGGCAGGCAGGTTGCCTTCGACGGCATGCCTGTGGAGGGTCCGCTGGTCCCGCGGCTTGGGCGGACCTCCCAGAGGCGTGCCGCCAAATCCGCAGGACCGGGGACCTCCCGCAGGCACACCACCGAAGGCAGCCTGCCTGCTGTGCTTGGGGCAGCAAAATACCTAGAGCCACCCCTGGCTGGAGGAGGCGGTGGTGTCACTCGCCCCTGATAACATTTGGCCTGAGGGGGGAAAGAATTTGAAGAGGGATCTCCTACCAGCCAGGAAAGTGCTCTAATCACTGAGCTATGGAGTATTGTGATGTGTGACTCCCTCAGTCGCTCCTGTTGTAGCTGTTCCACTGTGGATAACTAAAGAGTAAGAGACAGAAGGGGAGGATGACTCCATAGTCCAATGGTCAGGTCTCCCTAGGGGATAGGAGACCCAGTTCCAGTCACACTTTCTTTCTTTATCCACTGTTCTGTGGATAGAAGACTTCAGTATTCAGTGATCTCAATCATGTGCCAATCATGAGTGCAGAACAAATTTCAAAAGGCAGCAAGAGTTGAGCAGGTGCACAATACCCTCTCTAAGAGTGAGATGTAGCAGAGAAATGTTCTGGTCCCAGAGAATCACACTGAATGCCACTTTGCAAACCTTCTGCTAATTATTCTGTTACCATTCAGTTTGTCCTCTAAATTTCAGCTGAAAACAAAACACCAGTAGGAAATTCAATGGCATATGTGTCGTTCCAGCTGTAGACACCACTCTCAGTTCTGTCATGTAGCAAGTCACTTTGCTACCTTTGCATAATGCCATATAACATCTTGAGTCTCCAAAGAGACCAAAGACCCACAGCTTCCTGCCAGGGCTATGAAGTGTTATATACACTGGTGCATCTTTCTAACTGGGGAAACAGCTCTTTGTCTTTTGTGATGGGCAAATTTCTTTGTTCTATTTATGAGTAAAAAGCTACATTCCTAACCTTGCTGAACACATGGCAAATGGCAACGCTCTGATAATTCATTGCTACCACAATGGAGCTAGTCACGGACTCATTGGAAACACAAAAATATTTTTATGGCCAGAGTTTTGGAGCAGCTATAGGGTGATAGTTCTCTGGTGTTACAATGGGAATATTGTGAGATGTTCTGCACACTGAGAGCATTGGCGGACTTGTTGTTAAGGCACTGGCCTGGGACTCGGTAGTTCAGTTTTGTTTGGCTATTACATGCTGTCTGATGCCTACATTTCAAGTAATCTTGGCCAGAGACTGTTCTCTTTGTTACTTGACTACACAGAGCCAAGCTCAGTGAGGTCCTGCTCCTTGACTGCATCTATAGGTGCTATTATACTGAATACTAATAATAATCTTTATTATCATCATACGAACAAAAAGACCTACACAAGTAAAAAAACTAACAAAATTTTGGTGTTGGTGCTGTCTAAGGAGTGGTACCATAATTTGCCTAATGACTCCATTTTCAGTTTCCTAAGCTAAAAGGAAAAAACAGTGCAGGAACTTTTAAAGAACCGAATGAGTTCTTTTCCCTTGTAATTTAGCCTTCCTGGGTCAGAGCGTTCATGTATCTTTCAGTCAGATCCTATATCCTAAGGACCTAGGAGAAGCATGCATAATATATATGGCAAATAGGATTTAACTAATATGTAACCCTCAGCCCTAAACACCAATGTAAAAACTGGAACCACAAGGGGGAAAGTGAGAAAGCTCTTCTTATACTGTCCTTCATTGGCCTACAGTCATGGAGAAACTTTCACATAGAAGATTGGCTGCTAAAATTCAACCACCTCATATGAAAAATTTTGTTTGGTTATTAATGGTTTAGTTTATACCAATCCATTTTTCTTGAACATTATTATTATTTATTGTTAATAAATCCTGCTTAAGATCTCATATTATATTAGCATACAGGGATAACTTTTCAATGTGGCCACAACCCAGCTGAACAGATATCTGTGGCTTCTTGTAGGATGCATTTTCACCCAGATGGTTTTAAGGGTTTACATTCTTGAGTATTATGAAAATTCATGTTTGGAAGCACATGTGATAAAACTGAATTTGTGAGTACCAAGGACTTGCATGTGGAAAAATTATGCATGCAGGTTCAGTGGTGGCATTTGAAAATGTAGCTGAATCTCAGTATAGAAGCAACATTTGTAAACATACTTAAAAAAAAGTCAGGAATTTGATTTTCCATTACTTATCTGGCAGGACCTGAGTTCAGGATTCTTGCTACACTCCTTAAAAGGCTTTAGGGGTTAGTTCTAAGGAAACTAAACCCTGAACTCAAGGTCCTGTTAGGTAAAGATCTTTTCAGTTCCCCTATAAGTTCTATTGTGTAGTGTTATTCTTTCCCATATGTTAAAGTATCCCCATAAATTGAGCCATACCAAACAGAGCTATTTCCACCCTTACCACATGGGGTGAGTATGCTTATTTCTATTGAGAAAATGGATTATCTTTTTCCTCCAACTGTACTTGGGAATTATGGGCCTTTCCACACCTGCGAAAGAAACATTATCCTCAGCCTTCAAGGGTGAAGTGTCTTATATTTAGTTGGACTAAGTAATGATTCTTCTCTATCTTTCATATCAGGATTTAAGAGCCCCCTCGAGCTACAAAGTTTATTAGAACCCATAATAAGAACTGTGCCATAAACGGGACAACCGCAGCTATAAACCTGCACCTTGAAGTTTGTAACAAATCCTGGAACGCTGAACTAGGACGCACTCTCGTCTCAGTCAGCAGAAAGGAAAAAAAAAAAAAAGGAGAAATGCAAACTTAAGCAGAAACGAGGCCCGGAAAGATAGAAGGGAAGAAAGGAAAAATCATCATCATAATAAAAAGTGTGCAGCTTGCATAGCTCTCTCAGCAGGAGACCTGGGGAAGGTGCTCACATGATAAAATGCAGCTCAGATTAATGGATAGAGAGAGGGGCAGCCTGAAGGAGGTGAGTCAAGACAAGGTGAAAATGAAGGAGGTGTTCAGGGAATTTATGAGATGCTTATGTGGAAAGGGTCATTCTGAACAATGTAGCTGGTAGGCTACTAATGCGAAGCATCTCATCGGCTTGTTAAACACTGATCCGGTGAATGAATCAAATGCAATTCTGCCTTCCAACACCCTGTGTCAGTTGAGGCCAGATGTCGATAATGTGCGCAATAGCCAGAGTGGGTAAAATCATGGAAAGGAGAGATGAAGAGGCCAAAGATCTATAACGAGACTGCGGCAACAGGAAACGTTAATGTATTGCTAGCAACAAGAGGGGAAGGGTGGTCTCATGGTTAAGGCTCTGGATTGGGACTCAGGAGATCTGCATTCAGTTCCTGGCACTGCCACACACTCACTGTGTGACCTGGGGCAAGTCACTTAGTCTCTATGTGCCTCAGTTCCCTATCTGTAAAACAGGCATAATCCTACTTTCCTGTCTCACAGGTGATGTTGTGAGGCCCTCAGATAACACAGTGCATCAAAGTAGATAGATAGATAAAGCAGAAAATGGGGGCAAAGTGGTGATTAATAGATTCCTTCCTCTCTAATCTTCCTAGAGCCAAGCCTGCTTCTCTATTTTATCTTGGTTTGTCCATCTACCTATAATTTTTCTTTAGTATCCATCATTGTAGTATCTGAATCTCACTGTTTTCTCTCTGGAGCCCTTCTCACCCTCGGTTATAACAATGAATCACTGTAGGGGCAAATTTCAGAGTAGCAGCCGTGTTAGTCTGTATCCGCAAAAAGAACAGGAGTACTTGTGGCACCTTAAAGACTAACAAATTTATTTTAGCATGAGCTTTCGTGAGCTGCAGCTCACTTCTTTGGATGGTAAAATAAATTTGTTAGTCTTTAAGGTGCCACAAGTACTCCTGTTCTTTTTCTAGGGGCAAAGACTCAAAATGCACAGCTCTGGACCCACCGTATTCAATAATCCAGAGATACCAAAGGGCTCACAGTCCTAGATGCAGTTGGGGCAAGTTGCAGGGAGTATTACCATTTCGAATAGGAGCCTACAGAAACCAGAGAGAGAGTCTCTCCCCCTCTCCTCTAATCTTGCTTTCATTTGTTACTTTGGTTTCTTTTTCTGCTGTTGAGCTGGTCATTTATTTATTTATATGGATGGAGTTTTATTTTGGGGAGGGAGCAGTGGGGTTAAGGAGGAAGGGGAGGAGAAAGAGAAATACATTTCACATCTTTCTATATATGGCCTGCAGTTCATTCTTAATTAGAACTGACAGATGCTTCCCCCATAATCCTATTCCCAACATGTTCTGTTTGCTTTGTTTGGCGCTGCAAGATATATGGTGGCATCATAATGACCTTTCAAGACTTGCCCTGGAAGTGTTATTGGCATTCCAATGATTTATTGCATGTTCCAGTTGATTACTGGGCCATTTGTCAACATTTTATTTTGCTCTCCATAAACCTGTCTCCTGCATCACAGACATTCTCTAGCATGAAAATTTAAACAAATACAATACGTAGCTCATAGTCAACTTCTGACTCTTACTCCGGGGCTCAAAAGCAAACTTATTCTGACCTCAGCGAGTGCTTAAATTTTGCAGCTTGCAAAGACAAGATATTGGCCCTGTACAGTATGCTAGGCAGAAGTGTCTTTGATATAAAAAGAATTTCAAACAGATATCTATGTCACCAAATGAGCCACTTTAGTTACTCAAATATTTATAGGTTTCAGAGTAGCAGCCGTGTTAGTCTGTATCCGCAAAAAGAACAGGAATACTTGTGGCACCTTAGAGACTAACATAGGTGTTTTGGTACTACATATGGCAACCTGACAAATCAGTGCTGGAATTAAGCACTAGAATAATGACCCTTCAAATATTCTCCTCCTCAGTCAGCCTCATGGTGTTAGGATGGTGGAAGAGCAAAGATGGGGGATGGTTTTGGGGGTTTTATGTATATGCTTTTATATGAAGTGTGCACACATGCATGTGTGTGTGTTTGCAGCAGATAGATATGTTAGAGAAATGCACATCATAGCTTGACAGCCAATCTGGCTCACAGAAGGAGATCCTGCCTATGAATTTTTTGTCCTAGAGAACTGTCCAGATGAGATGGAATCCACTTTCTGATTCTATGGGATGCTTATAAATAAATAAATAAATTCTATAAGAATCCTGACATCAGAAATGTAGACGGACCAAAATTCTAGGGACAATGCTCAAGATTTTCAAAGATACATTTAAAGGGCCTGGTTTTCTGTCAGAAAATCAGAGCCTTTTAAGGACAGTGAAGTTGGGCATGCAGAAACGGAGGTACCCAGATCTGCTAACCCCCTTGGAAAATCTTGGCCTGTAAGGAAACGTGCGGGTGGCTGTTACAGTGGCTTGCAGCATGTGCACTGCATATTGAGGAAGCTTTTCCAAGCACTCATATAAATCACCGCTCTCCGCTGCAGTAAAGGAAAGGTATTGTTTCACTGCTGTGACATCAATGCAGGCCACATAAATAATTTTTTATTAAGTGTGCAGTGCCCTTTAAAAACAGACACACAATTTGAGGAGACTGCAGAGTGAATGCAGAAGCATGTCTGGAACTAAAACAGTCCTTTTGGATGAAAGAGACTGGGATGAGAAAAGAAACTTTCCGGGACAGGGATGGGGTGGCTGGGTCATTTTCAGCTCCAGAGCAGACCAGCATGTAATGTATGGCTTAATTTCCTCTCAAATTAGACACTTGATAAAAAAGGTTATTATATCTGTCAAGTTGCCTGTGCATTTTATGGGTGTGATAAACAAAGAACCACTGCTTTACAAACCTTGATAAGATGTTTCAGTACCTGGAAAACATATTTTATTGCAGCCTAGACGACTAACAAATTGCAAATACTGATTAAGCCATAAAGTTACAACAACATTAAAACATAATAAGAGGTTATTGCAGACAGGGAAGACTCTTAAGTTGTGGCTAAAGCCACCCAGAATCCATTGTGCCGAGAAACAGGCCATTTGCAAGGTACTGTGCCTGTATGCCCCATGGTGTGTTTATACATCACCATTGGGTGGCAGTGCTGAAGTGGAGAGAGTGGGTTTGGCACATTCCTCTCTGCGGGCTATTGCCACATGGCAATTTCTCTCCCTGTAATAAAACAGACACACCGTGTGGATGGATGCTAACCTGAACCACTGTGGCACAGGAGACTAGAACTCAGGACTGGAGATGGGTGGAAATTTTTCACAGTGAAATTTTTTGGGCGGGGACCAAAGTGTAGATTCATCAACTCAGAAACATTTTGTGAATTTGTATCAATTTTCTAAAATTATTTCAGTTGGGGAAAAAAAAAAGACCTATTCCATCATCTCATCCACCCCTGGCAAAATGTCTCTCTACAGGACTAATTAACTCCTCGACATCGACTCCAGCCACTCCTGTCTTTAAACAATGTTAGTCCAAGATAGAGCCTTCCACCCTGGAAACCAAATTAGTTCCTCAAGGCAGATGTGAGGAGTTCTCTGATTCCTTGTGAACCCTCAAGGATTTCTCTACAGACTGCGGGCCTGCTACAGCAGCCTGTTCTCTGTTCACTCATGCATCTCTCCTTAGACTTTGAGCTCCCCGGAGCTAGTACCATTGCTTCTGGAGCGTTTGGACAGTGCCTTGCATGTTGTGGGTGCTGCCACAAACAAATATTAGTTATTGATCATGGTTGTTAGTATTCATTCAGAACGTTTTTTTTTCTGGAGATGGACCTAACCTGGACAATTAATCTCTGAATGCTCAGTTGGTTTGGGCCACTAAAAAGAGGAGGAGTCAGGTGTGAGGTTGGGGTTTTTCCAGGGTTTATAATATTAGCATATGAAGGAATTTGGGGCAGGACTCATCTCTGCACCTCTCCTTGACAGTGAAATTCATCTCTCTGCAGGGGATCAGCACAAAGCCTGTACACCACTGTAGACCTCAGGATAGAAATGCAATTAAGCAGGAGATATGTGGTACACAGGCCTTGTGCTGCACAGGGATGGATTTCACCTAGGGAGGAGGGAGCCTGCTATTTATGATGGCAGAGAGGATGGTTATGGTGTTATCTTGGGACTCAGGAGACCTGGGTTTAATTCACTGCTCTGCCACCGCCTTCCTATATAACCTTGGGCAAGCCTCTTAGGGCCAGTTGTCAAAGGGGTATATCCCAATAGGTACCAATCTGCATCCTTGGGCACCTAAATACCTTGAAAATCTGTCCCTTCATCTCCCTGTGCTTCAGTGCCTCCTCTGGGAAGTGGGGATAATAGCACTGCACTACCCCCAACACCCTTTCCCAGCGTTAAGAGGATAAATACATTAAAGACTGTGAGATGCTCAGACATTATGACAATATGTAGTGGCTGAAGAAGTACCTTAAAAAGATAGCTCTAAACCTGAATACTGATGTGCAGGGAAAAAATATCTACTTTGCCCTCCACACCACACATAGCTGCAGAGAGCCTGGGAATTGTCTGTAAGCAGCTGGCTCCGTGGGGCGTAGGCTGCACAGCAAAACACCACCTGGTGATTTTCCTGCACATTTTCATTTCCTGTTTCTGATTTCTCCAGGTGAATGGGTGGTGATCTGTTACCACAGGGGACTCGCTTTGCTCCGAGCAATGCCTTAATGCCTCAAAAACCCATTTCACTTCTGAGCATTCCTTTCCATTGACAGCAGAGTTTTGTTCTCTGGGAAACAATTTATGGCTAATGCGCAGACTATGATGTTCTGTTCCCCTCCAACTCTGGCTGAGTAGAACATTTGTTCCTGACTGAGAGGTGTAGCCATAAGGCACCACTGCATCTGTATTAGCCTAAGGTCAGCCAGGCCTGTGCTGTGAGACAGATGGCATCTGCGTTTGGGCCCCGAGATGTCGGCTCCGTGATCTGGGTTCTGAGCTCCCTGGGTTGACAGGTGCTGGGTGCAGAGAATCTGAATTTGGATTCCAGCCTCTTTAGACTGGAAGTTGCTTCGGGGTGCAAGATCAGTGGTGGGATTCTAACTCCCCTCAGCTGTCAGCTTCCAGACCCTGAGTCAAGGCACCCGAATATTGCACTAACAGCCAAATAATTTTCACTGTTTCCGAGCACTCTATGCCCCTTTCATTTGGCTTGCAGACATGAGAATGGGTGCTGTTGTTTTTCCATCAGTACTTTGGTAAATAGAGCTTTAAAAATAATGAAACCAGAGACTTCTACTCATCATTGGTGCATCCTGCTAACTCTCTTCTCCTCCCCCGCTTTTTTTTTTCTCAAGAGAATTCTGCAAACACAACTGTGTTTGAACAAAGTTTTAATAACAACTGTTTGGCCACAGCCCAGACTGCTGACACCGCCTGAAGAGACTCAGAGAAATTCCTTCTGGGAAGTTTATTTGGTTTTCAGGACCTTGTGCAAACCCTGGTTAGGTTTAGTAGGAAGAAGTGCACTATACATTTTGGTTAGGCTAACAAAGGTCATCATATCTTAGCAGGATTCAGAAGTAAAATATATGAAATGCCTTCCCATGCCCAACACCAGATGAAATGAGATGTGTCAGCAAGACAAAAAATCCTCCTTTCAATTTTGCCTCTGCATCTATTAGAGGAGAAGTCAGAAGGCAGGTGTGTGATTACCCCCAGTCTGTGGTTAGCCAGAGGGTAATATTTGTACTGTCACACAGCACAATAATGGAAAATGTCACCTTTTCAATTCCTGTGATAGAGTCACCTGTGATGTGTTTTCTGATACTGCAGCTTTGCTGCCTGAGCCAGGTCACTGCACCTCTCAGACCCCTTCAGTGTAAAGAAAGATGGGAATTACGCGGCACGGCTGCAGGTGACAACTTTCAGAGGACTCATAAAGCTGTGGTGTGACAACTTGTGGCTATTACATTTTGCAAGGGGGGAAATTTAGATCCTCTGTCTTGGCTAGGCAAAAATCCCACCCCCTGCACTTTCAATTAATACTTAGTATCAATCCTAAGCATAAGCCTCCTTACCATAGTATCTAAGTACCTCACAAAACCCCTGGGAGGCAGGGCAATGCTATCATCTCCATTGTACAGATGGGAGCTGAGGCACAGAGAGACTAAGTGACTTGCCCAAGGTCACACAGGCACTCTGTGACAGAGCACAGAATTGAACCTTAGTCTCCTGAGGTCTGCCCTAACTCCTGGACCATCCTTTCTCTGTCAGGGCCTTTCATTATTTCCTGCCCTAAACTTTCTGGGCAGCATTGCTGGGCTGCAATTTTTGACTTGCACCCCAACGGCAGCTGCAATGATACATTTTTTCTATTGTCTTGGTCTGCTGGGTGATATTTTAACTGCTTGGACATCACCTGTATTTCATTTTAATTTAATTTAATTTAAATTTTAATCTAATAAAATGATCATGACTGGGAAATGGCTGCCCAAATCACTTTGGCAGCTTTGAAAATCAGCCTTAACTGCTGTTAGAGCAGCTTGACTGTATGCTCAGGACTTCTTTGCATTATATTTTATTTTCAAACTCCTGCACATAAAATCTAGGCACCCTAGCAGTAGTTAAGGCTGAGATTTTTCAAAGTTACCAAAGTGATTTGGGCACTAAAATTAGTCACTGAACTAATCTATGTCTGTGCAGTTTGTTAAGCACTGTGGGGTCTTTTTGGATGACAGGTGCTATATATTAAGTCCAAATTAACATTTGTTGAGCACAGCACTCCCTTGTGACTAGAGCTAGCCAAACTCTTCATAGAGAACAATTTATGTGATTAATTTAGCTCATTTTTTACTGTTCTTGAATTATCTGTGAACCGCTTTTGCTTTTTATGGATTTATTGGTTTATGGTAATTGACCACTTTACTCAAACTTGCTTTTCAGCCTATCAGCACTCATGAACGTTGATTCAACCATTTAACTGTCTGCTATTCGAGGTGTGTGACTGGTCATCTTATTCCCGTGGTGTTCTTTTTCCTCTCTGATTGGATGCTGAAATTTATTAGACTGGGGGCAAAATTAACCCTCTTGTAGGTCACACTCAAGCCCTATTGGTGCATAGAGCTTGTTTTGGCAATCCTGTGAATTATCCCTTGGGTGAACATTTTCAGTGAGAATAGCGAATACCCAGGCTTGCATGCCAATACCCTTGTTCCTGTTTGGATATGGCCAGTCACTCAACAAACAGCCATTCAGCAACATTTGTGCCAGGAAAATCCCTTTTGCAAATGCTTGTAAGAAAAATAAATAAATAAAAGGATTTGAATACATTTGCATCGAAAAGTGATTCAGAATTCAAGATAACATTCATCCTGAGTTTTTTCAGACATCCGCCAAGCTCTGTTCATGACGGTGCTGCTTCAGAATTCCCTAAAGTCTAAGAATATGTGAGATTGGCTCAATTGGGACTTTACACCTGGCAGAACCTCTTAATGGCATTTTTGCCCTGGAGCAGCCTGCCTTTTACAGTCTGAGATCTCGGTGCGCTTTTCCTTCCTTTCAGCTCTTAACCAGCAAACAATTTAACATTTTTTTCCACCCCTCATTTAGTGCTCCACTAAATTGCTGTGTTACTGCGTGGCTGAACTAATGATGCAGCAATTAAAAGCATTTAGAGTTATTGCTAATAAAGCGGATTCGTAAAGTTGATTACAAACATTCATTAATGCAAACAACACAATTAAAGTAATATACAAACATACATAAAGATGAAAATAACAGTGAAGAAGGATCCTCTGACAGGAAGGATGGTTTTGTGGTAAAGGCACTGGATTGGGACTCCGGAGGTCTCGGTTTGCCTTCCTCAGATTTCCTGTTTAACCCTGGGCAAATCTCTTCATCTCTCTGTGCCTCAGTTCCCCTTCTGTAAAATGGGGACAATAGTATTCTCTTTGTCCAGATTATTTAGACTGTAAGCTCTTTGAGACAGGGAATATCTTGTGTTTGTACAGATCTTAGCACAACGTGGTCCTGATCTTAGCTGGAGCCTATACACACAACTGTAATACAAATAAATAAATAATAATAACAAACTATAGGAAAAAAACCCTGTTCCTATAGGTGAGCAGGCTATATTAGGGGCTTTGGCTGAGAGAAGAAGGACTGTCCAGTGATGAAGGCCCCACCCTAGGGGTTAGAAGACCTAGGTTCAAGTCCCTGCTCTGCCACAGACTTCCTTTGTGACTTCGGGCAAGTCACTTAGTCTCTCAGTGCCCTATCTGTAAAATATGGATACTAGCATTGCCCTATCACACAGGGGTGTTGTGAGGACAAATACATTAAAGATTACTTGGACTGTAAGATCTTTGGGTAGGGACTTTTTGTCCTGTGTTTGTGCAGCACCTGGAACAATGGGGTTCTGGTCGATGAGTATGATTCCTAGGAACAACTGCAATACAACTAATAAAAAATAAAGATTGTGAGGCTCTAGGTACTAAGGCGATGGAGGCCGTATAAGTGCCTAAGATAGACAAGTGATGAGGATATTGCAATACAATTGGCACCTCATTCAGTTGTATTAAAGCTACTTTATTGCTTAACTGAAGGAGACTCCTAGAAGTGGAAAGCACCTAACTATTCCTCAGAATTTCCAAATTCAGCAATAGATTTCTGCATTCATTTTTCTCAGGTAGTTCAGGGCCAGCTTATTATTAATTAACATCAGCAAAGCTCTTTCACCTTCCTAGTCTGCAAACTCCACCTCGTGAGAATAAGATAAAGCTGAAAGGATGGCTGTGGTATTAATGGCACTTTGATCACCTAGTCACTTATTTGGTGTAGCTGTGTAAAATTAATTGTGGTCCTCTACTTGATTTCTTTCTAATGGTCTGTGGAGGCAGCTGAGAAGCAAGGAATGGCATTGGGATCTGATATCTTGTGTACAGGTAAATAAAGCACAGGCCTGAACTCTATGATACCAAAAATAGACCTCGGCAGTCCATCTTCTCCAGACGGTCAAGTAGTAAGACACTGGGCTTGAGTGCCACCTCAGGAATGGCTTCCTTGCTGTTGTTCTGTTATAAAAAATAACCAAGATGGTGGAAAAACAAGGATGGACATTTTGCAAAAGTTTTGTTTAATTTTTTTTTCCCATCAGAATTCAGAATTTCTATTTTTTCAAATTTCCCAAAATTTCAACTTTCTCTAGCAATAAAATCAGAACTTGTATCTAACGTGCTTCATCCCAAATGATCCTATAATGTTTTACAAACCTGATATGATCAGGATTCATTATGCCTACTACTGAAATGCAGCCACCTCTGGGTAAAACATAGTCACTGTTTAATAGTGCCCAGCAATGCTACAAAGCAGTAATTAAAGAAGACGACTATTGAATCAACTTAAAACTGCAAGAAAAATTTAGGAAGACAGAAAGCTTCTACTGGCGAACAACAATGGTCCTGCCCGGTTCTAAAGTTCTAAATTCATTAAGGTTCATGCTGTTTTATTTGTCAGCCGCGGACATTTATCCCATTCTCAGAATTTACCCCCTTCTCTTCTCCAAAAGATAAAATCACAAGAGAAAAATAAATAGTAAGACTGATTCATCAAAGCCAGTAAAGCTCTTTAAGGCATAGACTGTGTCTTCCTATTATGTCTGTACAGCACCTAGCACATGGTATCCTGGTCCCTGACTGGTCTCCTAGGCGCTGTGGTAATATAAACAATAAATAATAATAATAATCATTCCTACCTTGAAGAGCTTAGATAGGCAAGACAAGCAAAGGGAGGAAGAAAAGGAAGGGCTATTCTTCTTCTTCCTATTTTACAGATGGAGAACTGAGACAGAGAAAAAGAGGAAGTGATTTGCCTAAGCTCACACAAGTCTATGGCTGAGCTGAGAACTGAACAATGATCTTCTCCGGGCGCCTCCTATGCTGCCCTTCCTCACTCCACGATAACACCCTACTGAAAGGGTCAATATATTTAAGGTCATTCATGACTGCTGCTCCTGAACAGGCCTACAGGGTCTCCAAAGAGCAACTTCTGACACCAGTTCACTACAGCTCCTAATGGCCGGAGTGAGGCTTTCTTTGTGGTTGACATGATAACACTGTGAGGCCCCATTTGCGGCTCAAGTGCACTAACAGGTGGGATACACACACAGGCCTTCTGGATGAAGGGCTCCACTAACCACTTAACTGAAGTCATACTCTGGTGTCATGCCTGGCCACTGGCTGGCAAACATAGCTGTGAACCATTGTCTCTGGGTATTGTCTGCAATTGTAGCACTTTTCCCTGCCTGGCCCTGCCGTCTTACACATCCCTAAAGGTAAATTTGACGGTGACTGGCACCCAATGGAAATATGCACTGCTTACGAGTATGATCTAAAAGCATTTTCTTATGCACACACAGAGCTGGCATTTTGCTAGATGTAGGGAAGTAGGCAAGACATATTTGTCTGTGGAGGCTTTGCACCTTCGGCAATTATGTCTTCAGTTTGGAAAACAACAGCAGCAGGGTTGCAGTGGGGAGGGGAAAAATTCTATCATGTCAGAATAATGAGATCTGTGATTTCGGCACTTACTGGGTCAAAGACACACACAGTGTGTTATCTGTAATGCTTTCCATCTGACATTTGGGGAAATTGCATTTATGCAGAGGACACAAGGCACTGAAACACAGTACTTCACCAGCACTGTGACAGGAGACGCTGTTCCCTGGCTACTTTCATCATTTCAGCTACTTGCCATTTCTGTGGGTGTGCTGAGGGATATGGTGGGCCAAGTAGAGGCAATGCAGGGGCATCCCCCAAGCAAACACCATATAAGCCCCCGAGCCTCAGCCATAAAACATTATTAGGAAGATCGTGTGGCTGAGACACTACAGTGGGCGTCAGGAGACCAGGGTTCAATTTCTGGCTCTGCCACAGGGTCTTTGTGTGACCTTGGGCAAGTCACTTACTTTCTCTGTGCCTCAGTTCCCCATCTGTAAAATGGGGATACTAATCCTTTCTTTCTCCCACCGTTAGTCCATTTTGTATATTTGTGTACGTAAGCACTTTAGGGCAGGAGTTGTCTTCTTACTAGACGTGTGTACAGCCCCTAGCACAGTGGGCTCCCCATCTGAGTTGGGATTTCTAAGTGCTCCTGTAATACAAATAATAGCAGCAGCTGGACATTACATTGTACGCTGTGCCCTTCAATTTCTGTCTTCTCCTTTGTGCATGTACTCCTGCACTTGCTGGCTCCATCCATTAGAAATTCCCAAAGAGGAGAGGAGGGACCTACAAGTTTGACCTACAAGCCCAATTTCCTGAAATTAGGTATTTGGTGCCTTCCTTGTCCCTCTGCTTCCTTGATCTGCAGTGGCAGTGATGAAGTGATTGATTATCCTGCCTGCAATGTCTCATGTAGTATTAAACTTAATCCTGCCACAGTGCAGCAGATCATGAGGGGAGAGTAGGGCACAAACAACAACAAGAAAGGCATTCAGGGTGACAAGCCCCAAAATACACACCCACAGCCAGTTAGTCAAACAGCCTACAGCTGAGAGGTGATGGGTAGTGGGCTGATAAACCCTTCCTCTTTTGGGGGCCGGTTTGAAGGCCGCCCAGCTCGGTAATGCTGTAAGGCTGTTAGCATCTCACGACTGCTCAGGGGAATGAGTTTCGTGCCTGCAGTCCAGTCTCTGGTTGAGCAAATCTTCATATGACTAAGGGTATGTCTACACTACATCAGCATAGCTATGGCACTGTAGCTCCGCTGGCCTGCCCCCAGAGTGCAGATGCCATCTACACCAAGGGAAGGGTTTTTTCCATCACTGGAGGAGCACCATTTCCCCGAGTGACTGTAGCTAGGTCAATGTGTGTCAACCTAGCTGTGCCTACACGGGCCTTAGGTCAACATTGCTACAGTGCTCAGGGTGTGGATTTCTCATACCCCTGAATGATGTAGCTAGGTCAAGCTAATTTTTGAGTGTAGACCATGCCTAATTACCCACCACCACAGAGATAGAATGGGCTCTGGAGACTAGACTCCTCTCTTGTCCTTACAGACAGGGGTGGCTCCAGGCACCAGTACGCCAAGCGCGTGCCTGGGGCAGCAAGCCATGGGGGGCACTCTGCCGGTTGCCGCGAGGGCGGCAGGCAGGTTGCCTTCAGCGGCATGCCTGCGGAGGGTCCGCTGGTCTCACGGCTTCGGCGGACCTCCCACAGGCTGCCGCTGAAGGCAGCCTGCCTGCCGTGTTTGGGGGCAGCAAAATACCTAGAGCCGCCCCTGCTTAAAGAGGTCTGCACTCAGGTTTAAGGCATGTTGGTGGAAAGTGTACGTGAAGTGGGGATGGAGTACAACAGTGCAAATTGTGTGTAACCCCCCTGCCCCCCCCCACTCTGATCTGGGAGCCTTTTGTACTTTGCACTGGTATAAATGACTATGCAAGGTGCAGGGCTATGGGAAATTAGACCCAGAGAATTTAACAGATTGAAATCCTCTCTACAGGTATATTTTTAACCATCCTATAGAATTCTACAGCAGAGATAGAATTCTTTATTCAGTTCCACAGGATAGTTCAAAAAACCTACAGAGAGATGATTAGTTTCAATTACATTCTTTGTCATAAGGGCTCAAATAGATTTTATAACATCCCCATGTCTGGGTGCTCATCTGGGTTACTGTGCACTTTGAGGTTCTCCTTGGTATATCTGTGCTGGCTAGACCGTGGGCCAGGGACCCTCAGCTGGAAATGTTGCCATCTTTTGTGATTTCCCCATGATATTTGGTGTTTTTCTTAAAGTTCTAGTTCCTGGATTCTTCTGATTACATGAGAATCTTAGATTTGTTAAGGAAAAACTTGTAAAAGTGACATGAGAGCACCCTAAAGACTCAGACTCTAAAAGGCAAAGAAAAAGAACCCATCGTTTTTTTTTTAAATCATGATTTTTAAGCCAGGCTCATGATTTTTTTGAGAACTGACTCATGATGTCTGGTGTAAATCAGCCTAGCTCTATTGCATTCAATGGATTTACACCCTCTCAGAACCTGTCCTAGAGAAAAACATCTCAGTGGGTCCCACTTCTCATGGCTACTTGGACCTTTCAGCTAAAAGACAGTCACAGTATTATCCTGGATTCTTTATCAACTCCCCACCTCCACTGAACAGATAGTCATTTCCTCACTGTAGTCAAGACCTGCTCCCTGTGGCTTCTTTTACGATCCTGGAATTGACTAACAGTGATATAAAATGCTCTTGCCTGTCCGGCTGCTGATCTTTTGGGCAATTATTTGGAAGTAATGAAAGTGAATGCATGACATTTAAAAAACGAAACTCCACCGTCAGCAGGAAAGCTACCACATTCCATATGCACCTAGGAGAATACACTTAGCTTGAAATAATGTTCATTTTAGCAGAGTTGTAAATTACAAGTATGTTAGGGTCCTGGGGGAATTATTACCATTTGGATGGAGGTTATAGGCCTTGTGCTGTTGCTGCTTCATCTGGTGCATGCTACACAGTGGCTGTATAGCAAAGTTTGGAGCCAAAAGAAAGCACCTTTTTATGGTTCATCTCTGGTGGCTTGTATTGCTAATGTTCCACTCACACATACACACAAACACTTCAGCAGGGAAGAGGCAGGATTTTGAAATCTGTGTTCCCAGTGGCTCTCTGTAATTGATCCAGTCTTGTTAACGAATGAGGACAAAAGCATTATAGGCCCTGCCAAGTGAAATATGTTCCCCCTGACCTTGACTTCCAACTGGGAACTCAACCCAGGACTGCAGGGGCAATGGCTGTTTCATTTTAGTTTTTATCCTTTCTTTATTGCAGGTGTTTCATAAAGGATAGAATGGGACCCGGCAGGAAGTAATAATTTTGAGCTTCCTCCACGTGAACCAACGGGAATTTTTTCCTTCTGGTGCGATTGGAATGATGCTCATGTAAGTTTAATACTCTCCAATCCTTGTCCAGTCCGTAATGTTGAAGGGTCATCTTTAGTCTGTGCTGGTAGTGATTCATTAAGCCTTAGTGTTTATTAATTTCAATGAGAAATTCTATATTAACCACACTGTTTTATTCTCTCTTCCGCATCCCTTCTCTGTGGTGTTCCCTGGTCCATATCCAGTAAGACTCATTTGAGACACAGAGAGGAGGAGATAAGCTCTTCCCTTGGATACTGCTGTTTGGCAGACATGCTAGGAATGATGCAGGTACTCCACAACCCAGTTGCAAGAATTCTCGGGCCCAAGTCTTTTCTCTGATCCTGCACATCCCATGGAGATTTCGCTGGAGAGATTCATGATCCAAAGCCCATTGAAGTCAATGGAAAGATTCCCATTGATCGCACTGGACTTTGGATCAGGCCCACAAGGAACTCTTTGGGAACCTGCTTGATAGCAAAGTCAGTGGTTAGAGCAGGTTAAACTCTATATGTCCGGGGATAACAATATTCCGTATGTGACGTTTCACTCCATATTCTTTATGAAAATATGCTTATGATATGAACATGTCAATACTGAGATGTACTTTATGCAAGATGGGTCTGGAAAGCTATCACTGGAAAGGTTATGGTTTACTGAATGTGATTATCCAATTTCTATGCCTGTATCGTTTCTGTATCTGAAGTTAGGAATATTGACTATGCATCTGTATTTCAGCTATGCTACTTTGGGTGACGTCCACTGCTAACACATCAGGTACAACAATGGAAAAGCCAGACAGGGCTGATGACCCATCAGCGAGGACAATGGACTGTGAAAAGGCTTGGCCTTCCTGTGGACACTCCATACTGCCACTGACTCACGGACGCTGTGATACTACAGAATCAGGTGATCTTGTACCTGATGCTAAACATTACCTGGGACTTCTTGTAACTTTTGACTGGAAGGGAAGGGGGGGTCAAGTTTGGGAAACAAAGGATTCCTGCCTTATGTAAATCCTATTTAAGGGTGGGGAGGAAGGTAAACGGGACCCCTCCTCTCTATGGCCTGTCTGCCCAAGAAGAAAGACTGCTAAAGCCACCTGAAGGGAAAGCAAAGGGGGAGTCCAGACTGAGACAGGGGTCCAGTCTGAAAAGGAATATCACTGGAACTCTGAACCACAGAAACTTTGTAACCTGCCTAAAATAACATTTAGGGTGAGAATTTACATTTTGTAACCTGTTTCCGAAGTCTATTGAGCTTAGCTTGCATATTTTGATTTATTTGCTCGGTAATCTGCTTTGTTCTGTCTGTTATCTCTGATATTCACTTAAAATTCACCTTTTGTAGTTAATAAACTTATTTCTTGTTTATAATCTAACCCAGTTTATGTAATTTCTAATTTAGGAGGGGTGGGGCAAGAAGTTGTGCATATCTCCCTCCACATTGAAGGAGGGGGCAAATTTCATAAAACCTTTGGGTTTGTCCCCCTTAAAGGGAGTGGGCACCAGGGTTTTGGGGCAAGGTCCTAAGGCTGAATCTTCCCAGAGCGGATCTCTGTCTCTCTGTGCAGCTGAATGTGACCTTGCCTGTGTGCTTGACTGGAAGAGGTTTGTGAGCCTAGCCCAGCCAGGCTGGGTAAAGGGGACCTAGGCTGGCAGAATAGGCTAACTCAGTGGCACTCCAGCATATCAGATGATACCCCAAAGGGCCCAAACCCATCACACCTTAATTCACAGGTTGCTGGGAGGCTGAATTATTGTTTGGAGGTACGTCTAGATCCTTGGAAGAAAGATGGTGGACAACAGCAAAGTATAGTTACTGTGCTCCCAGTAAAATCGGTATCTGCTCCATGCAGGAATTTACAGAGTAGGCCATTTTGTTGCCTGGTAGTCTCCAGAGTGTTGCACAAATGCTTATACCTTAGTACTCTTGTCTCCACATGGAATAGCTGCATCATTAAAAAAAGGCATCAGGCACACCAGGCAGCACAAAAGGGGCAACACAGGAGGATATTGTCAATAGAGCTGTTCAGTTTGCTGGCAGTTCCAAAAAGTAATGAAAACAAAACATTTCAGATTTTTTTAAAGTTTTTTTCAATGTAAGTAAAGTTGAAGGAAGGTCTGAATGACACATTTTGAATTGAAAAATCTCAACGTTTCATTTTGAAAAATGTTGAAACTAAACGTTTTGACTCTTTCGGAATTTCATTTTTTGTTTGTTTTTTAAATCGAAACAATTCAGCAAATTTGACATGAATTTGAAAAAAAATGTTTCGGTCGACCTGAATCTGCACTTTTACCCCTCCAGAAAAAAAATGTTTTAGTTGAAAAATGTCACCCAGCTCTGAATAGCAGGCTATTTGGGCACTAGCAGGATGGCACCACCATACCTGGCAGTGGAACACAACAGCACGGCTGGATGGCATAGCGGAAGCTGGGATAGCTTGGCATACACAGGAAGCATTGCTCTAAGGGACACCCTTTGCCTTGTGGTTCTGTTCCAGTTCACCAATGGCTGCCCAGTCTAGGGGCACGATTTCCTCAGCGCGTGAGCTCTCTCCCATCTGTTTATCTCTTTGAATCACATTAATCATGTCCCATGCCTGGATGGCTTATAACACCACATCCATCCTATAAGAGCTGTTATTGTACACCCTGACGATCTGTCAGATAAATAGCCAGGTCGGCTGCAGCTGTTCCAATATCCTGAAGAAATCAGATTTATCATTTTAGATTAAAAAAACAACAACCCAGACTGGCGAGGAAGTTGTGTTCCTTGGCCCTCTGCATATGCTGCTGTGACAGCTTCCCTGTGATAAATGGCCGGGAAGTGCCAGGTACAGTTAATGTTGAAAACCAGAATATGTAACTTAGGGATCTCATTGCAAGTCATTAATCTAAATGGGGACCAGTGCCAGGAGAAGGCCCACGGTCTTTGGACCAGCTCAGCAAGACTCAGCGCCGGAGAGAGAGAGGCCCCTGTGATTTTTCATTCTCATGGCTCTGTGGTGTTACCTTGCCTCACCCTTGCAGAAAGCTTTGAAATCTGACCCAGGTTCCTCACCTGGGAGCAACTCAAGTGTCAGCTCCTGAGAAGCCCTAGCTCACCTTTCTCCAGGGCTGTGCCCTTCGGGTCCCCTTTGCTCTTGTTTAATGATTTGGTCAGGATGAAAAGGATGCCTGGGTGGCCAGCGGCACAGCTGCTGCGGGGCCTTTCCCTGGAGTGACACAGCCCTCTCACCACACGTCGGCAGGAGGCTAAAATTCCTGCTCAGCATCTGTTCTCTGGGGGCACTTGAAAAATATTACAAAGGCTGCTGGTAGCCGAGGGTGGAGAGGGAGCAGGGGTGTATTACAAACTGAGTTGCTGAGCACCAGTGCCAGCTGTTAGTTTTCACCCTGAAAAAAAATATCCCAACAGTTTATCGTTTCACCAGCATAACCACACCCAGCCCATTGTGACAGAGCTATTTATGCCTATGGTGGGTGGCCTGGAGGTCGAGATTAGAAACTGGCATGTCTCTGCCCTCCCTTGGTCAGGGAATTACTATCAGAATCAAGAAGCAAACAGGCTGAGAGGTGGCTGAAGGATCCTTGGAGTTATAAGATGGGAACTAGGTGACATTTAGTCCAATTGCTAGAGCAGGATACTTTTCCGTACAGCATATTTGCTAGTCTTGTGTTAAATGCTAAACAATGGAGCTTCCACTATTTCCCTTAGGAGACTGTTCCATAGCTCAGGTAGAGCTCTCTCACAGGAAATGTCCCTGTCTACATTTTGCTTTGCACCTTCTTTGTCTTGCCTTGGGATCTTCAGCGTTGCAACATAAGGGTGTGACAGTGTCTGTACTTAGTTATCAGTGTGAGGAGAGGGAATGTTCAGGGCCTGATTTTCAGAGGAGCTGAGCATCTCTAATGCCACCTAATGTTCACAGGAGCAGCAAAGGCACTGCACCTCTGAATATCAGGCCCTTGCTGAGCTGAGATTCACAACAAACCCTCCTTTCCCACACCACCCATGTTCCACCAGGTGGGCTACCAGACTGTACAGCTACCCAGGAGTCCAATCACGAGACACCATTCCTGCCACACCATCTCAGTTTTAACAATGCAGAAAATGACCTTGCTGCTCTCCAGGGCCTTCTGAGCTTTCACACCACAGCCTCTCATGCTTCTTCACCCCTGCCGCATGGGCTGGTACTGGCACTTACAGGCCTGATTCTTCCCTCACTCTGGCTTTTGCACTGGTATAACTCTGCTGTTACTCTTGATCTACACCAGTGTGAGAGGACAGCCAGCCTTTTGTATACAGCTGCTGCCCTCTTCCCCATACACTCCTGTTTAATTGATTCTCTAGGAAACACCATTCATCAAGGAGCTTTAGCAATCCAACTAGAGTCAAGGGAAATGCAGGTTAATTGCCCTGGTGTTATGTCTTCCTGCCTGGTCACCCATATACGCCGATGCCCTGCTGGAGATCCGCTGTGATCCCAGCGACTTCAGCTTTGCATTGTCATCGAGAATCGTTTTGTCCTGGCACAGCACCTCTCTCCTCCCGTTCGCCAGTCACATCCCGAGTCTCACGCCTGGTGCCAAATTGAGTTGTAGACGTGAATTATTTAGAAGCATCTGTGGAATATTGTTGTATCAGTAACACAGACTATCAGTTTGTGGCCTTGGGGCTGCCTCAGTCACACACTCCATCACTATTTTCTCTCATGAATAATGTACAAGCGGAATTACTCTGCATGTGGAGAATTCATACCCTGAGAAAACAAGGTTGCTGCAAAATTAATTTTCCGTACTAAAAGAGTGACAGAAAATCAATTAATCGCATATTATTCTGTACGGAGACAGAGTAAGGGAAACAGTGGAAACGGCTGTGGTTATACATCAGCAAATGCCGTATGGCAGCGTGCTTTGCAGGGGTGTGAGTTACAGCCAGCTACAAAGAAGGGAAATATATTCTGCCCAAGAGAGCCCTCGAACATCAGACTTAGTGAGTCCAGCTGGCTGTGATGTGAACTCCACTCTGCTGCATTATTGTGTACAACAGCAGTTCAGTGGGCTTGGAGCGAGGCCTTTCCTTTTCGCTCTCAGCTGCTTCCTCTCTCCTGCCACTAGTGGGCTCAAACTCTCTCGCCACGGTGAGAATCTTTCCAATGGAACATTTTAGACCTGATTGTCAGAGGTGCGGAGCCCCCACAACTCCTCTCAAAGTCACTGGGAGATGCAGGAGCTCAGCATCTTTGCAGCTCAGTCCTGATTTGCTTAGCATTTGTTTGGATGCATTGTTCTGGATGCACATTTTATGCTATAATCCACTCCCCAACATACACCTGCACATTGCACAACTTAAAAATACACACATTGTCCCTTATGCACAGGTGTTAAGAATGGGCTGATGGATGGATGGGGAACTGATAAGGCCCATTTCATTTTATATAGAGAGAAATGTGCCTCCTCTAAATAGGGAGGATGGGGTCCCCTATTTTTCCAGCATCATGACTGAATAGAAGGTGGCTTAACCCTAAGGGAACTCATGTTTTACAATTCTCCAAATGTGAAGGGAGTTTTGCTCAGTGGTTAGGGCAGTGTAACTGGCAGTCAGGGCTCCTGTTCCTGGCTCAGGGAGGGTAGAGCAACGAGCGTGGGAGACAGGTTCTATTCCTGGATTTGTCGTTGTCTAGCCATGTGCTCGTGAGCGAGTTGCTTCGCCTGACAGTGGCTTGATTTCTTGATCTATAAAATAGAGATAATAATAATTCCCCATTTCACAGGAAAGTTGTGAGGCTTAATTGTTTTTAAATTGCTTCGAAAGCCTCCTATTAAAGTGGCTGTGTAAAAACAAAGTATCATTATTTATCATCATCTGAGGATCTCAAAGCACTCTGTAAAATGGGTGAGTAATAAAATTATGGGGGGGCAGGAGGGAACAGATGGACACATAGGGCTCATAAAAATCGGCATAACTCCATTATTATCAATTGAGCTACACCAACTGAGGATCTGGACCGTAGACATGACAGGTCAGATTTTCATTTACCTCAAGCCCCCTTTACATTGTCAGAGTGGTGTAAAGCTGCATTGGGGTAAATGAGAATCAGGCTCTAAAGGTCAGATCCAAAGCATATTGAAAATGGGAATATTTCCACTGACTTCAATAGGAAATGGATCAGACTCCAAGTAACTTGTCCAAGGTCCTTAGAGTCAGTAATAGAACCCTCATCTCCTGACTACTTGTTCACAGTTCTAACCAGCAAACCAATACCAACTCCCATCAAACAGTTGTTTAAGAGAATATGTTTGAATTAACCCTTTGGAAGCAAACAGCTTTATTCTGCATCACTCAGTCCTTCTCTGCACTTGAGGCAAGAAAGATTTGAAAGGGTCCTTTCCCCCCTCACAAACAGATCTGGAAATGGAGGGAATCTATGTAAAACCAATGAAACCATTAATAATCTTGTGACCTGTATCTATTCCATTGCCTAATCAGGTTTGATTAATATGTTCATTGGTTTAATGCACAGGCTAATAACTTCAGGAATTAGAAATTGTGAGGCTGACCTCAGAAGAACTGGTCAAACATCAATAACATCATCAAGAATAAAATCCAAAACAAGTTAATTTATAGCAAGGACTTTGGCTATTTTTTATTATGGCTAATTATTTTTCGGAGAGTTCCAGTTTCATTTGTCATTCCCTAGAGCAGATGAGCTATAAGGGTCACTGCAGAATGCAGATTTATTTTTGCCTTGCAATTTACATTTGCATTTACATTTCTACAGCAACAAATAAAGACACTCACAAAGCCTTCCCCACACCAAAGAATGCACCTACATCAGCATCAGCAAACTGTAGAATTAGGGCTCATTCCTAGGCACATGCATGTCATATGTGTTTGCATGCCAAGGAACATACATTATGCATGCATTCTAAAAGGCACATGATCTTTGATGTGTAATAGCTTTGAGGCACACATATCATGTATACATGCATTCTAAGGTGCATGCATGTCACCTCTGTATGCATTCTAAGGCACACACATCATACATGTTTTCAAAGACACATGAGGGTCACTTGTATGTACATTCTGATTTTCATGTTGCTTTGATAGTCTTGGAGACTACAACCACCTGTTCATTGACCAGACAGGTACAGCACCGTCACTGTCAGGGCAAACTTCCTTCAAACACGTGTCTCACGGGTCTTTCAGTCTGTGGCCATTAACTCCTGAGTCTGCTGGGGAAAGGGCTAATTACTGCAGTATCTTGATGTGAATACAGCTGGTGGGGAAATTTCAAAAACATTGAGATTTTGATGAAAAATTAGAAAAAATACCTGCTGAACATTTTCTTCCATTTCCCAACCAGCTCAGGATGTGGACACACATCCACTGTGAGAGTGAGCAGACACCAACGAACTGCCAGCATCATGGGGTGAAATCTATGGCCTGGATTATGCAAGAGGTCAGACTAGATTGGGGTTTTCAACCTATTTACCACTGTGGGCTGCATATGCATCCACGCAATATACATACTACCTGTATGGCCCCTCTGAGGATGTCACATGGGCCGCTGTGTGCTGATTGGTCACAAGCAGCCTACCGGCTGAGAATCTCTGGACAAGATAACGGTCCCTTCTGCCCTTAAACCTTTGAAGCTATGAACTTTGGATCACAGCTGACCCTGACTGGATCCAAACCACACAGAGGTGCAGAGCTCTGTCTCCTTTTCCCAATTCCCTGAGCCCTAGATGTAATTAAAAAGAAAGCTACATATTTGGCATTTCAACCACAACATTTTAAACCAAACAATGCACTATATCTTGGCTTTCCTCCCTGCAAATTATTATGATTTTTCCAGTTTAAAGTTTATCTTCCAAAGCTTGGTGCTTTTAAAGAGACGTGTGTGTGTGTGAGAGAGAGACTGTGTTTTGTTCAAGACACACAGAAAAACAGACTCCGTATGTATGTATGTGTCTGTGTAGGAGAGAGAGAGACTGTGTCAGCGTATCTATATACAAATTACCTAATGACAAGTGAAACAGAGCACTTGCTGATGCCTCTCAAAGCTCCTTTCATCCTCAGCATCCAATTGCCCTCTGCTCTCAGAGGGAAGAATTTACTTTCTGCAGTGTGTGGTAAAGGCAAAAGTTCCCCGGCTTGTGGCCAAGGCAAAATGAAGTGAGCATCCAAGTGGGTATGGAAGTGTTTAAGAAGTATCTGCAAGCTCCCCAGCTGAGCAGACATGAAAGGGAAGATGCTGTGAGTGATTTATTGCGTGCTGAGCAACTTGACAGTCATACTGTTTGAAACCAGTGTCCTCTGGCTTCAGCCCTGACAGGAGATGGCTCAGATTAATGGTGCAGCAGAGGAGGAGATTAATGGCAGGAGAAAGCCGCCGCTCCTGTCTCTGCCGCCCATGTCTGTCCTCCCACCCCATCCCCAAATTGCCAGATGTGGAGCAAAAGAAGATTCACTCCAGAGGGTGCAGTTGAGACCCGGAGCCCTCGATCTGCAGATGTTTAGTGATGGATAAATTCAGTCTCTTTAGCAGTTCATTAGAGAGGTACAGAACTGTGGCTGGCTGCTCCTCTTCTTTGCACGGCTGGCCTCACCTCGCTGGTCCCAACTGCAGCCATCCCTGGATGTTGTGAAGGTCTCTTGCCTTGAGATCAATTATAGCTAACGGGGTGGATGCTCCCTTTACTTTCCTCACATAAAAGCCTGTGAAGAATGATGAAGGGGGCAACGTGGCTCATTTGCTTTTTGTCTCCAGCTCGGAGCCCAGATTCATTTGTACCAAACCATTCCCCCATAATGAGCACCAATCAAACCAGCATTCAAACACTGCTGCTTGCCGAAGGCTTCCTACACACATCTGCATTAGAGGCTCGTCTGGACAGGGTGCCTCTCCTGCTGTTGGTCGCCCTGTGATTCCACTAGTATAATACTGTGTATCAATTCTCCATGTTTATGGAGCCACCTCAGTAGTTCAGGGGAATGATGCTAACAGCACAGGCCTCCCCCAAAACAAGGGAGATGTTTGGGTAGGGTGTTAAATGCCCACTGACAAGCATTTCCATCTGGCTGGAGGGCAGATTGCATTTCCTTGTCTCCCTACAATTCTATCCTTGCGTCGGTTGCCCCAATCATTGAAAAATCATGAGCCAGGCCCCAGAAAACTAAAATCAGGAGATTATTTTTAAAAAAAACAGAAGGTTCTTTCTGTCTTCTTTAAAGGTCACATTTTCAAGCAACCACAGGGGATAGAAACTTCCTTTAGAAAAAAAGAAAGAAAAGAAAGCCAAGATTCTTGTGCAATTCCATGACTCCAGGAGCTGGGATATTAAGGAAACGCAGATTATTGCAAGACGAGAGATAAAATCACCAGAGTTGGCATCACTATGTCTCCTCTAACACAGCCCCACTGCTCCAGGAAGCCAGGTCCATGGCGTGCCTCAGTCCATTTGTGGCTTTTCACGAAGCCCCAAGATTCCAGTTTCTCTCTGCTTGAGCCTAAAATATAAATACAGCACCTTAAAACCTTAGCTCTCCTGACCCCCAGACTAAATCTGCCTGGCAAAACAAATGACTCTACTGGGTTTTAAATGTTCCCCCAGCTGACTCTGATCTGAACTGTTTATTATGGTTCCCGTAAGTGAAATCCATTAAGTCTGACAGAAATGCAGCGAACGTTTACATTCAGCATCCGTTTGAGGGGAGCGCTGTGTCTGCATTAGATTTACCCCTTCCCTCCTCCATCCCAGCAAAAGCTACATATGATACTTAAATGAATTTTCCATCATCATTTTTCCAGAGGAAGAATAAGGCTGAACTTTGCTGGGCCCTGCATGATTTGGCAAGTTGTACAAACTGTCTGCTACAAGTCTAACTTTTCCCCATTCTGATGTCAACAGGGGAATCTTGAAAGAAAGGTGGCACTAGGGATATTACTATTCCTGAAATCTCAGCAACAAAAAAGGGATTTGATTCCTGCAGCCCCCTTTCAAGATTAATATTAATTATGATCTGTTAATATTACCACTGGCCCCAAAAAACAGAATTTCTGTCCTGTGAGAAATTCCAAGATTTTGAAATTTCATTTCGTCTCGAATTGGGATGAAAAATTGAAATCTCAGAGTGTTTTGCAAAATGAAATATTCCATAATATTTTATTTGGACTTTTCATAGATTCCAAGGCCAGAAGGGACCATTGTGATCATCTAGTCTGACCTCATGGATAACATAGGCCAGAAAACTTTCCCAAATAATTCCTTATCATTTTGACCTTTTTATGTATTATGTTAGGTTAAAAGTCTAAATGACAGGAGACTCCTGAAATGTTTCAATAAATTCCTGTTGAATATTTTGATGAAACCGATACATTCCGGCAAAAACCTTTAGATTTCCTTGAATCAGCAGTTTCCAACAGAAAACTGTCCTGTCAGAAAATGTTCAACTTGCTCTAATTATTACTCATTGTAAGCAGCGTATAAATACCTGCAGGTTCGCTGGAGTTTTCTAAGTCTCCTGGACAGTGGTGGAGAGAAAGGGAGTGGCATAGAGAGAGGGAAGAGCCGAAAGCAGAATGAAAATTCAGAGAGGAGAACGAAATTGAGACCGGTGAGGAGGAGAATGAGCAGTAGGAAGAGCGGCTCTCTCCTGCCGACAAAGAGCGGCTACACTGCGTACCTTACACGGCTGTAGTGGCACAGCTGTGCTGCAGTAAGGTGCACAGTGTAGTCATAGGCTGAGATAAAATCCTGGTCCCGTTGAAGTCAATAGCAACACTCCCCTTTGACTTCAATAGGGCCAGAACTTGTCCTCTAGCTTTTTCCTTGGGCCTCTTTATGACTGTGCCATTATCCTTGGAAAGACTTGCAGAAGGATGCTAAGATTTTCAGCTTCTGTGGCAGGCTCCCCTTTCCTTTGTATGAGTGGCCTAAACCTTATGAATTTATGCATCAGCTCTCCAGATTGAGGAGGAGAATCTTTTTTATGGTCGGTTTGAAAGTGAGGAGGCTGGCAGTGTGTTGGAGTTCGAGCACAGACCTGGAGGTCTGAATTCTAATTCTGGCTTTGCCACTGTGTCACCGAGTGGCCTTGGGTAAGTCACTTCACCCCTCAGTGTCTCTATCTGTTAAATGGGTATAATAATACCCATCATGCTGTAGTTTGTAAAAATTAATGAAGTGCTCTTGGACAGAAAATGCTATATGAAGACCTCATAAGTAGTAAAAGGAGAAATGTTATTCATCAGTACACAGGATCATATCACTTAAAAGCAGAGTAGGTCAGGATGTTTTTGACAAAACCTTTTTTCATCAGAAGATACCAATTTGTCAAAACGAAAATTTTTGCAGGCCCATATTGCTTTTGACTAGGCTTTTTTTGGGAAAGGTTTCTCAAGTCCAGGATGGACTCTCTGGTCAAAACCAGAGCGCACCCAACTCCCAAATACCTAATAGCCCAGTGGCTAGGGTACTCACATGGGATGTGAGAGACTTGGCTTCGAGTCCTGTTCCAAATCAGGTGCAGCACAGGGCTAGAAGCAGTCTCTCCTACGGGAGCTCTTCCACTTTGTATCAATAATTAAATATTCATCGGGCCAGAGAGAGAGAGAGACTCACTATAGCCTTGTAGTTAGAGCACTCAGCTAGACTGAGGAGATCCCAGGCTGAAATCCCTGCACTGCTGGATTCAGACTTCCGTAACCCCTGGGCAGAATTGATCTCTTCTCTTGGAGCTGTTCCACTTTGTATAAATAATTAAATATCCATTGATCTAGAGACTGTCTCTATAGCCTGGTGGTTAGGGCACTCATTTAGAATGTGGGAGACCCCTGGTTTAAGTCCCTGCTCTGAATGGCCAGAAGGCCCCACCAGAACATTGTGTTTGACCTCCTGTATACCACAGACCACTAGCACCCATGCACTAAACCCAACAACGGGGCTATTGGCTAGTCTTGGGGTGTGGGGGAGGGGCCTCGCCCTGTCTCTGCTCTTTTATGAAACATTTCAAAAGGTTTTGTTTTTGTCCCCATTGTGGAATGAAAACAAACGTCAAAATCTTTTGCAAAACCAAATTCTCGTTTTCGGGTTTGCCCTACTTAAAACGCCATTGTTTTGCACCCAATTGTCGCACTGATTTGTCAATCTGAACAGACACTCATATGTGCATGTGTCTGATTTACCCTAGGGAGAGTCTACTTAGTGCTGACAGTGGGTGGCATGTGATGTGTTTTGGTTTTAAATTATTTAAATGAGCTCAAGGAATGTTTGATTTCAGTAAATTTAACAAGAAAAAATGTATATATATTTATATGCTGTATTGTGTATATATATATATGTGTGTGTGTGTGTGTGTGTGTGTGTTTGTGTATTTAGCATTCAGATGCATTTAAAGTGAGATGAATACTGGTGGTTTTGGCAAGCTAGATACCACTGGAACCAGAAATGTAAACTGTTTGGGAAAGGAAACATTTCTGTTTAAATGTAAGGAAAAGATGGCTTTGAAAAGTAAACATCCTCCAAGAGAACTAATCGCTTTCGGAACTCATACAACTCATTCAGCTGTGTGTGTGTGCATGTGGGGAGTGTCACATACATGTGCGTGAGCATAAGGGAATGGATAGAGTAACATGTGAGCGTCCCTCTAGTAGTCACTGTTTGTGTGCATTCATGGAAGGGCTATGGTCTGCACATGTGTGTGTCTATGTGTGGGATATAGCATATGGCATTTGGTATATCATTCCCCTGGAGGGGTCTGGGCACTTGTGGTTGTGTATTCATAAGGATGCGTGTAGCGAGTGTTCAAAGATATGCCTGTGGCTATGTGTAATTTACAACAAGTTGCTTATTAATAGAAACTCTGATTTCAGATGAGGCTAAGTTTACTTAGATTGTAAACTTTAGTGCAGGGATCTTTTTTTTGTGTTTTGTTATGTGTCTACACAGCACACAGCTGCAGCACCTATGTGGTACTGCTACAATAACAGCAATAATAACAAAGTTGCAGAGTTCTCAATGGGGCACTGATCCAAACTTCCTCAGGGTTCAGAAGGAGCTGGCCTTAACCCCCAGTCTGGAATCACAACATGTATTGTTACCTGTTATATGGTGCAGCGCGCTCAACTTAAATGTGTATTGCTTTGTTGCATAATCTGTTTATGTGCAGAAGAATCACTCCATTCCTGTGTGGGGCCCCATTATGTTGCCTGGAGAATTGTGTGTCAGCTAATTGCATAGTTTGTCTATTTCCATTCAGACTGGAAACATCCATGAGGAGTTAATGCTCCAGAGAAATGACTAAACACACGTTGCCCACTCATGCATGGCTATGGTGCAATAAATAAACAAAATAATACGTATGTCCAAATACCCAAGATTTTGTCTGTTCATCATTGGGGATGTTTTGGAAACAGGCGTTAGCCTGAGTGGTAAAACACATGATGGGATTTGTCACAGGAATGTGGCTGTCATGCAAAACCCTTCACTAGAATGGCAAAGATATTTGTATTGTGCATTTGGTTTTAATTTGATGCATACAAGTAGTGAGCACTCTAAATAACTAAGACTTGGAAATTGCTCACTCAGCCTGCAAGCCTTTCCCACGTGGTGCTTTTGTGGCCTTACATAGCAGTGGAGCACATAGCAGTCCACCTGCATTCAGACTGCAAGTCACAGAATCACAGAACCGTAGGATTAGGTGGGACCTCAAGGGCCATCTAGTCTAAACCCTTGCTAATATGCAGGATTTGTTGTGTCTAAACCATTCAAGACAGATGGCTCCAGCCTCCTTTGGAAAACCTCCAGTGAAGAAGCTTCCAAATCTGAACATTCAGGTCCTAATCCTGTGAGGTACTGAGCAACTCCCATTGTCTATTGACATCAGTGGGCATTGAGGACATTCGCCACCTCTCATAAGGGACTCAGCGCCTCTCCGAATGAGACCATCAGCAATAAAAGCCACCCTCTTCTCTCCTGCTATGTACTAATCCTACACTATCTCCCATTGACAGGAACCCTTAAAACTTTCGCTGACCCCCCCCTTGGAAATGCTCTAGAACATGGAGCATCCCTAGAGAGACCCCACACTCTTTCTATTCCCTAAGGGGATGCCAAAATTTCCAAGCTAAGCATGATGGATATTCCCTGCTCTTCATAGTTTTCTTACTGTGTTACCTAAATATTTAATTATCCATTTCAGACAGTGATGTGATGAGTAGTTAGGCTACAAAAATGGAATGAGGAGCTTGGGTAATTTTCTTCACTGCTTTTTTTTCTTTTTTTTTTTGAAAAAAAATAAATCGATGCAGGCTGCTAGTTGTAGCACTAACAAACCCCTTCCCTTTGAGGGAACCGCACAAGTGGTCCGTGAGATAAATAAGGCTGGGCTTGTAAAATGGAGACGGGGGTATTTTTTGGAGGTGGGGGAAGTTCAGCTTCAAAGAATTAAAAAAACAAGAGTTAATTCCTTAGAGAAAAGAGTGAGAGCGAGTGAAAAAGGAACTGTTGAGAATGCCACAAAAGTTGTGTAGGATAAAGTCTGCAGCACACCGAGTTGAAAACAAATGATTTTAATCAGCTGCTATTCAACCACTGTCAGCTCTGATTTACTGTGCTCAGCCAATTAAGGTTTCAAGGGGGTCAGAGGTTAAGAGGTGAAAAACAAAAACCTGCCGTGAATGGAAAGGAGCATGTAAGGAAAAGTGAGGATGAGATTCTCTAGGCCCACCCAGAAGGTAAAATGCTGATGCTACATCAGGCTCCTTAGCTGCAGGCCAAGGCAAAGGGGGTTTAGGGGGCTAACAAGGGACTGGGTCACTCTCACACTAGCCTTAGGTGTGTGTTTGGGGCTTCATTCACGACTTCATTAAATAAGCATCAGGCAGGTCTAGATCCACTGGAGTCAATGGGACAGCTCCCCAGCTGGTGTGAATGGGCCAGCGCCACTGAAACCGATTAACACCTGCTGAGGATCTGGCCCAATCAAGTTACACCAAGCTGGCGGTGACTCAGACCTGATGTTTGTAAGGGCTACTGGACTTAAGTGTAATGAAACCCCTAGTCCTAGGTGAATGTTGGATTAAAGGAACATAGAATTTGCCATATTGGAAGGGGATATGCTCTGGCACTGGCTTATACCAGAAGAAGGAGTAATCCTCTTGTGATGCTTCTACTACCCCTCCCCTCCTTTATAATACACTTGCTGCAATAATGATTGGGACATTGGGACCACCATGGGACACAGTTTTAAAGCTTGGCCTCTTGTGTCTGCAATTTTTGGTGGTCTCACTTTAGCTCATTCAGATACCTAAGCACCTGGCTGAGGTCAGAAGTGGGAATACCATCATGCCATGAACAGGGCTCTTCTCACAGGAATTCATAGCTGGCTAAGTTTTGGAAGTACCAAAGACCTCATCACACATGACATTGCCTGAATCGTGAATGTACCTCCACCATTGGCTCACACCAAGACTTGGCTTGCCCAGAACTGTTCACCTCAAAAAATTGCATGTAGAATTTTGGTTGTTCAAATTTAGAGGGCAGGATTGATGCCACTTGTAGGCTCGAATGGCTGGTATTTAGGTGCCTATCTCCCCCCGATTTCAGTTACCTTTAAAAATCTGCAGCAAGTGACACTCACAAGTAACCTTTACTGTCCCCCGCTCCAGGGGCATATGTGATGGCATAGCAGCAATAGGAGAACAGCATGTTATTGCTGACAAATTTTCCTCCCAACCCATGGGCCAGAGTCTCTGCTGATCTAACTCTACTGAAGCCACTGCATTGGGCAGAAATCATCATCTTCATATCATTGTTTACTATTTATTTATGGTACCTAGGTGCTTTCCACATTCTCAAGAAGGGAAGTCTATGATCCGGGAAGCTGACAATGTAAGGACTGACAAACAGGTGGGCAGAGGTTCGGGACAGAGGAACGACAATAGGCAATCTTTATGCAAGGCAGCTCCATTAGTATAAGCAGCACAATAGAAGTGGGTCCTTAAGAGGGATTTGAATCAGAATAATAATAATAAATAGTAAATAAATACTACTACTACTAATAATAATCAGATCATTACTTTATTTCCTCCCAGTTTGGAAGCTGGTGAACGGAGAACATTTCACTAGTTTTCCCACTCTCCATGGAAACCGTTGGGCATAGCTCTAGTGAACATAACTGCTATTGCTTTAAATAGTTGGGTGTTTGTCTTTTGGTGAAACACTAAATTGCTGGCTTGCCAACAAAGTGACCGGTGGAATGAAGTTAGGTTCTTATAATCCTGGCACTGAACTGGGTTCTGACCCACCCAGCCTAACCCATCAAAGGCAGAGGGTGATTTTCAAACTTTTTTATTAGGCTTCCCTTTCCTTAGATTTATAGCTTTTGACCCAACCCATCTGCATTTCTCAACCTCGGCCGGTTACTCATTGAACTATAAAAAGTCCCAGGCACCATATATTAAAGTTACTAAGGAGTTTATTATTTTTAATTTTGTTTTTGCTGGTGTCCAGCTTTCTGAGATCAGCTCTTTCCTCCTTCCCAGCCTCCCACAAATCCAAGATGCCCTTTCCACAGAACACCCAGCTCTGAGGCAGTTACTCAAGGTACTTGATCCTAAGCACATCAGAGAGGTCCGCTGACCCGGCTAGCCCACTATTCCAACTCTAGCAGCAGTGGATATTTCAAAAGAAGATGAACAGCTGTCATAATGCAATGGGTAAATGATGCAATACTACAGCTCATTAGAGGTAATTTCCTCCACCTTCCATTGTCATTCCAAATGGTTTGGGTCTGCAATACACAGGAGCCAAATTACATCTGCACTCCACCTACAATGGCACCCGTTTCATTCTGACTATTAATCTATGGTAAATTGAGTACAGGTGCACCCCATTTCAAGTTAGTCTCCTTCATATTCCACGCAAATGGGCAAGATTGAAGGATTCCTGTTTCTCAGTCCCTGTCTGACTATGGGACACTCTAGCCATCAGAACAGGACTCCTGGTTCTGTGTCCAGATGATGCCAATGAGTTGGGCAAATCACCTCACCTTGCCATGCCTCGGTTGCCCCAGTTTACACTTGGGGATAATAACTCTGACCTCCTTCCCCAGAGGATGTGTTGTGAGGCTCAGCTGATGTTAGTAAAGTGCTCTGAGCTCCTCAGATGGAAGGTGCTAGAGAACGAGACAAAGTATGATGATCTTTATGCAGCTGGCTAACAGTTGTTCCCCTGTAGCAGCCAGAGACAACCCGACAGAAGCGTCACTCCCACCTGGTAAATTTAATCCATTAGGGAAGTGGAATCTAGCACCAGCAAGAGGTGACTGCTCAGTATGGGAGCTGGAACCCTGCTCCTCCTCACATAGCCTAATTTATTGGCATGTGAACTGAGCTATAGCACAGGACACTGGGATGACAGAGGCTTTCTTATGTCAGGGCCCTGGTAAGTGGGAACACATGGCACAGCAGTGCCAGGCCTCTGGAAATGGTCTAGCCCAGTGTCAAAGGCACCAGGTGAATACGCTGCTTTTCATGGGGGTGAAGGGGTGAGAAGAGGGGGGGGTTGAGGGTTAAAACTGCTGGTCTTTAGCTCCTTGGCAGACAACCAAGGGAATTTCCTTCAGATTCAATGATAATTAGGAGAAGAATTAAGGCGTGAGAATCCAAATCCTCCCTCAGATCCTTTGTTAAAACTCTCTTTTTCTGCAGTGTCCACAAGTTGTGAGTTCATAATAACAGCAGCAAAAAAATCCCTTTATCCCTCAACAAACCAAGGCCCCAATCCAGCAAAGACATATGCACCTATTTAACTTTAAACACCATGGCTTCCAAAGGGACTACTCCCAGTGAATGGAGGTAAGCATGTGCATAAGTCTTTGCGGGATCAGTGCCTCAGTATTTCCCAGTGCCTTTGTATTTCCCAGGGCCTCCTGCCTTTTCTAGGTCTGCCTTTTAAAAACTCATTGGGACAGGGATGATCTTTAAATTTAGAGTCTTGTTCAGCACAAAGTATATTACCTATATGCAATGCAACAAATAATGACATATAATAATGAAATAGATACATAATACAATAAAATAATAAAATAATATTCCAATAATAATAATAATCAGAGAGGGCAGAATGGGCTTAGGTGCATTTCCCCCCTCAGACTCATGCCTAATAGATTAAATGCAAACAAATCTGGAAGGTCCATTGTATACACACTCCATAATTAATTAGTCCAGTTAAGTATCAAGCAAAGATGAAAAGAAAAATGAAAACTATCCCCCAAAGCAATTAGATAGCTGAATATTTGCATTGCTCCCACCTCAGTGTCAGATAGCAATCTGGAGACTCTGATCCCATAAACTCATAACTATTAGTATTGCGAAGAAGTGCTCAGAGTTTGGTTTTACAACAATTGTTAGTTTGAATATATGGCGTGCAGAACAAATGTTCCACCGTGTCCAATAGATTATGGTAGGTAGATTCTGTTTACCCTGAGATCTATAGTTTCGCTCATACCAAATTCTTGTCACCTTGCTGTCTCCGTTCCTCTTATTTAGTACTTTGATTTGTGCAGTTCTACTAAGAATCTCCCTTGCAGCTTGTTGACTTATCATTCATCCCTGTGAGTTCTCATTCTCTCTTCTCCTGACAGCTTTGCCTAATGTACTTATTCATTCAATTTAAATAAATCGAACAGAGGCCTATGACAGCCGATAAGTGAGTCACACAAGAACAAACAGAAAGGAAGCTCTGCAAATAGTCAAATGTCAAGTAGGAATGGAAATCTGTCCCTATAGCTCCAGCGAACCTTAGATGTCTAATATTTATGGCCAATTGATGTCATTAGAAAGTAAATAAGCCCTCTTATGCTGCATTACAAAAGATTAACTGCAAGCAATGGAGTTTAAATAGCACAGATAAGTGCAGATGGAAATAAACCTGTTTAAAGCTGGAAATATTTGCTGGACCTCCTTGCTGCTTTTAAGATAATTGATCTCTGTATATCTGTATTGAATCTCACCATAAAAGCTTTGAAACGTCTTCTGGCAAAGCCAACCTTGGTTGGGATTCAACCTTTTGTTATCTCCCTAGAGTGTAGGGGATTTTTTCATTCCTCAGAATACTGGGTGGGGGAAGTTTTTTTTAATTTTAGAATGTTAATTTCAGTGTGTATCCATGTTCCAGGATACTTAGACCCCGATGCAGAGAATCAGCAACAGACTTATGCAACACTTAAACCACCTCAAGCCTTCAAGATATTTAAATGGCATCTAGGCCTTGTGTAGGTCCCTCTGCCCAGGATGAATTTCACCTTTACTATGTAATTTGACCAGCTGCTAAAGAGGATATTAGGAAAATAAACAATCATCCTTAACATTACTTAAGTGGTTTCAGGTGAGGATCTCAAAGTGCTTTAGAAACAGTCCATCAAGATAGGTATTAATTATCCACATTTTGCTGATAGGGAAAATGATGCGGAGAGAGGAGAAGTGACTCACCCATGAATCCTGATTTTCAGTCACTTGCACGGTTGCCATTGTACATTGGCTGTTCTGAACTGTGCCATCTTCTGGACACAGCTTTATACCAACTTTACAACCCAGCTATCTGTAACTGTTGCAAAGTGTGCCTGCATCTGAGGCTGTATCTACACTTAGAGCAGGGGGTGCGAGTCTTAGCTTGAGTACTGTCACGCTAAAAATAGAGCGTCATGGCCACGCGAACGGCAGAAGGGTCTCGGATGGATACCGACTCAGGGCAGCTAGTCCCTCCTGCAGCTTGTGTTGCTGTGGCTACATTCTATTCAGCATGTCTCCTTGATCTGGGAATCACATCCGCAGCTCAAAGTGTAGAGCTACCCCCAGGGTGAATTTGGGAGCGTTTGTGGGTACATTCTTATTTATATGTGGTACCTGATATGTTTACGTTAGGGAGAGGCTTGGTCAGTGCATGTACAATAAATGAGTAAGTTTATGTGTGTATAATATATGTATATGTGAGTATGATTAAGGGCATGTATGTAGGGGTAGCCAGGATTTTTCCGGTGTGACTAGTGATTTTGTGTGCTCTGTTTTTGGGTGTTGAACCAGAGAAACCTTAAAGGGGGATGATTTTCAGTGAGTGTGTGTCTGTGTAGAGAGTAGATGAGTGAGTCTGTGTGTGCAGCATATGTTTGTGAGAGTGTGTGGGTCTGTTTGTGAGGGTACAGCACCTGGGCGAGGCTGTCTATACAGTACACAGCTGTGCCTGTCTGTATAGAGCATATATTGGTGTAGCGTAAGTGTGAGTCTGAGTGTGTTGGGGAGGGGAGGACACGTGGCCAAGATAATAACTGAAACATTGATGACAACTGTGGACTCCACCCCTCAGTCCCCAGTGTCCTTCTTGGCTGCCTGCCGGGCACCATCTGTAGGCGGCATCCATGCCAAGTCAGCACTGGGCCACTTTTCCACCGCAGAAACATTTATTTGATCCTCCAATGTTGCTTTCAAGATGATTAATCTTTGCACGGCTGTGTGTTTAGGCTCTCCATAAAGGCAGGTGCATGTGTTCATGTGCTGCTGCTGTCAGGGCTGTTAATGCAAGCGTCTGTTTTACAGCCCAAGTGACAGCCGTCTTGTTCTGGCAGGGTTACAGCCCTGACATGTGGAATCAATCTTTTTAACCTGTCAATTAATCAGTGGGCAGCTGTCAGCTCAGCTGAAAGGCCTGAAGGACACTGCCCTTTCAATGGATTATACTGGATGCTTGGTGGAGTAAAATTGAACACTTCAGCTTCAAGGAACTCTCGCTGCATTCAGAGCAATGCTTAACTTTGCTTTTACTACAGGAAACAACGCCGGTCCCGCGCTGCCCGAACCGAGCTTTAATGTAGCCAGAAAGATGATGAATGGCGGCTTCATTTTGTTTAGTAGCTGGCAAAGCAGGTCCTTAAAGGAGATCACAGGGCACTGCAGAACTATGCCACCCCCAAATAAAGAAATCAATAAATAAAACCCAAGGTTTATCTGTACAGGCAAAGGCTGCACAGCTAGGGAAGCCAAACCACCCATTCTCTATTGGCCTAGGGTAGAGTAGTTCTCCCCTATAACTCTCTAGTGCTGTGTTCAGTCTGATTTTGAGTGACCGGACTGCCACCACATCCTCTGGGAGACTGTTCCGCCAGCTATAATGCCCTCATCATCTCCATGTCTCCCATGCTATTCAGGCACATCTTCCACCTTTGCTCAGTTTCTACCCGTCACTCTTAAATGTGTCATCTGTAACAAAAGTCCTGGGCCTGCTCCTTCAGTGTGATGCAGACATTCCTTCAGCTCCCACTCCAGGTGCTCAGCGCTACCGTTGGGTGAATAACAGATTTTTTTCAGTTTGCTGGGAATTCTGAAAAGTCATAAGTAGTTTAGTTTTGGGTTGACCCAAAACAAAAATTTTTCATTTTCATTAACTCAAAAAATTGGGGGAAAAAAAAGTTTCAGATTGAATGAACCTTTTTTCCTTGGAATATTTTAAAATATTTTTAAAAAACTAAAATGAAAGGAAATTTCAAAATGAAAGGTCATTTTGAACAGAAAAATCAAAACATTTCATTTCAGAAGATGTCCAAACAAAACATTTTGACTTTTGGGGATTTTTCTTTTTTTCCAGCACTAACAATTTGATGAAGCTGACATGAACTCACAAAATGTTTCTGTGCGGCCAAATCTGCATTTTTTGCCAAAAAGAGTGTCAATTGAAAATTTTTTTCCAGCTCTGCTCAGCACCAGGCAGGATTGACCTCCCACCAACAACCTTTGAGTCCAGCAGCCTGTTCCATTTGCATCCTGCTCTGTCGCTTCATTACTCTTACACAAGCTGCACTGTTGCTTGCATGATTGGCGCTGCTGAAACTTCTCGTGCTGCCTTGAAATTAGCTGCTTCTTAATTCCTCGACACTGATTGCTAATGGCATCTGGATTTGTTTCCTTGACTGCCTTAAGTCTGGCCCTTGACAGGGACAGAAGGGGGGGGTTGGAGGGGTCAGAGAGGAGAAGCAAATCAGTGTTTTTTCACTATAATTGAAGCAAAATGATCTCTGTGGCACATGATAATCATTTTAATGAGGTTTCTGGGAGCAAGAGTCCTCACCTTGTTCTGGGAACAACATCAACACGCAAACCTCAGATAAGTCAAGGGAACGGACTGTTAAAATCACTACTTTAAAGGCACGTCTGCCATTTTGTCTCTGTGTGCAGGAGGAGGGTCATATTTTATTTGGCAAGTAGTGTCTAAGTAGTGTCCATGGCTTTATTAGTTGGTATGGCAATGCTTTTGGGTTTGTTTTTTTACGCTGTGGTCCTTGCTGGTTTGTGGACCCTGTGATTTAGAGTTTAAATAAAAATTCAGAGCAATAGTCAGCTGACAGCATCATTCTTTGCCTGGTCTTATAATAATGTGAAACAAACCAGTCTCATATGGTTTGGACTGAAACCCATAAATGAACAAGGCTTACCCAAGACACAGCCCCAGCTCACCTAAACCTCAGGAACTCAGCATGGCTCAGCTATCAGCCAGATATGACAGAGCTGGGTGCCTTAAAAATCCCTATAATGCATTGCTAGGCCAAGAGTCCCTAGGTAAAAGGTATGAGAACTCTCTTGTCAAAGGAAGGAAGATCTTGGGATTATGGCAGTGGCCTGAGACTCTGAAGATTTGAGTTCAATTCTGGGGGCTGCCACAGATTCCAGGAGTGACCTTGGGCAAGTTACTTAGCTGTTTTGGAATAACTTGTGTGGACATTCTTATTCTGGAATAGAGTGTCCAGCTGGGGAGCTAGTGTGATCAATGTCCCCATACAGACCCCAGTTGTAATTTCCTTGAGGTTTTTCACACACACCCTTTCTTCTTATTTCAAAGTAAATATTTTTGTAATCATGCAAGAGGACTAGGAATGATCTTTACACCCTCTCCCTCTCTCAGATGGCAGAGTTTCTCCTCTTCAGATGCTGTGGAAGCCAGAAAACATCCACCCAGAGGGACCTGCAGTTCTAAATGACCAAGATCTCCCAGCAGCAAGTAGATCAGGTGGGGAGGAAAAGCGTAACCTTGAAAATAGCTGCATTTCCCTCGTCCCTGAAGCCTAATGTACTGTGGTGCTAGTTGAGTGGCCACTAATTTGATTCATATGAGAAGCTTGACCCTATTCCACCAAGTGTTTTCCAGCCTGAATTTCTCTAACTGCTTGTTTATAGAGAGTATATGGAGCATTTTATGTTTTTTCAGCTGTTTAGGAACTCAGCATTTTTTTAAGGCTGTCCCAGGAGATCAGGGTACAAGCCACAAAATATTTTTTTCTCCCCCTCCACCATGGTGCCTGATCTGTCACTTGTGGTTTGGAGCTGGGAGAGGAGAGAAGGTAATTTGTTTGGTAGCAGTATCATTTATGTGGAGGCGATTCCAAATGCTATTATCTGTGTTTAGCACAAGCAGAGAGCAATGACAGCTTCTGGGGTAACCTCTCTCAGGATCAAAAAGCTACGGGGACAGGAGAGGTCTGTCTCAGAGCCTTAATCTCACAACACCACCTTTCTCTCAGCTGGGAATGGGCAGCAACCTGGGTGCCAATATGCTTCTCCATGATTTTAGATGATTGATCTCTCTAAAGTGCTTTTCCCTCCCTTGCCACACAGGCCCAGATAGATTAAGCAATTATGGATTATTTCAGCATCAGAAGTTCTTGGACAATTAGTCATGAGCTAAGGGGTTGCCACGTGGCTTTCCATAAAGGGAAATCATTACAGCGAGGGGGAATTGGTGGGCCCAGTTGCTAATCAAAGCTGCAATGATGCTAAACATTTAGACAGAGGGATGTTTGTATAAAATGCCACAAGTCACTCCCAGCAAGATACTGTGGAAATCTACACGGGTTTTTTCCCAGGGTGGGGTTTTCACAGACCAGGGCCTTGAGGAAAGTACAATAGCATCTTGAAGGAAAAGCTAGAACCTGAAGAGGCATATCGAGTACTGAGGAGAGTCCTCGCCCAGGCTGGGAGGATGGAGACAGGCTATATAAACAGATCTTGAGTCCTGTTGCAGGGGAACATGGACTCTCATATCACGCGCTCTGAGCCCCTTGCAATCATCAATACATGTATCTGGTAGGGAAGTATCATTAGCCCCATTTTAGAATAGGGAATAAGAGTAAGATCATACAGGGTTCCTATAGCAGAGCGAGAAACTGAACTCGAGATTCCAGACTCCCAATCCAATGTCATAACCCCTCAGTGCAAATTACCCCACTCCACCAAAGGATATTATTCACGAGGGAATGCTTGTAAAGCACTTAATGAGCTTGTGATAAAAGGCCCCAAAGAAGCTCAAAAGATTAATAATGATAACTTGTAAGTTTACAGCCAGGCTTCTACTGTAAACACTTCTTTCAGTTCTACTTCCCAAAACATTCTTTTCCAGTCTCAGTCTTCTAGTGATTTTTTTCCCCAGAGTTTGGGGGAAAATGCTCATTATAAAGATCTGAGAAGTCAGTTTGCATTCATTCCTTCAATGGAGAGAACCACGGACAACTTATTTCACAGATCAGAGCTCAGCAGCTGTACTATGCCCTATTCTCCCTTTCCTTACAACAAAACATTCTCTATTTATGTCTCTCCTTTCTCATTGCCCAGTTAATTCGCTCATTTGCAGAGATCTCAGCTACTTCCCAAGACATTGGAGCTTTTAGATCTCTCTTATCACAGTGTTCTTAGGCTCAGTTTAAAGATGGAAAAACCTGAGAGATCATTAAAACTGCTTGACGAGACAGGGCTACTGATAAAGGACTTTTCAGATTTAAAATTTTTATTAAAGCGAATGTTAAAAAAATATGTAATACATAGCTTGAGAAAAGAGTGTCTGTAAATCTGGGTATAGTGCTTAGATTATCCACAAATTAATTGTTTTTAAAAGTCATATGATAAATAGAGTACATAATCAGCAATAGCACAAATTTAGGTGAATAAATTTAACAATTCAGTTTAGATATTAGAATCCGAATACTCGGGTACATCACCCATGAAGAGTTGTACAGAGAGTTGGAAAGCAAAATATATCAATGAGTGGAGATTGTCCATCAGTATTTGAGAATTTGAGTAGGTTGTCCATTTAGAAAATACAATCTATCAGGGAAGTATTTCAGTTACTTTCCTTACTCCTACTAAACTAAAGAGCTGCAATGAAGGGAAACAAGCTGATAGTGTGGTTTGTACTAACCTTCCCATCACCCACCTTTCTGAATTCAAGAAACTCACATTCTGGTGTCAGAGCTCTGGCAGGGTCAGGTGCCAGTGTTCTAGTTCTGCACCTTTACTATTATTATTATTATTATTTATTATATGAAATATTGTAGCGCCTAGGAGCCCCCCAATGTGCTAGGTGCTGTACAAACACAGAACAAAATGATGGTCCCATGCACCAAGGAGCTGACAGTCTAAATATAAGATAAGAGACAACAGATGGAATAAGACAGACAGGATAGTACGAGGAAAGAATGAGACAATATTGGTGAAAGGCATGCCCATTCTAGCAGCACAGCGGCACATGGTGAACATAGGACAAACAATCCTATGGGGGATGTCTCAAGACTCTAAAAACCTGAAACTTTATTGATACAAATAAGTTGTTTACAATGAAACCATATTTCTGTGCACTGAGCGCAGAGAGCAGAATATCTCTTTGCCAGGGCAGTTTCACCTGCCGCACTCTGGCATAGTAGCTGCTAATTTAACTGCAGAACCTGAAGGGGGTGCTCAGCCCAGACCTGGGAAGGGTGTCTAAGAGGGTAACAGCCAGAGGAATTCTCTGGGTATTAACTGCTGCTTCAGAGTTGCTAGATTGCAGACAAGACATTGGTGGGGTGAGGTTGGTAACCCATGAAATCATGGGTTAATTCTGCAACTGACCGCATAGTGACTTCAATGGAGGCTCCACACAGGTGCAGGGGTCGAATTGCACAGAATCAGTTGCAGAACTGGGGCCTTATTTTGTCATTCCCTCTGGCCCCCTTGAAAATACACATTCAAAACTGAAATCCTAGGGGCTAAATCCTCTGATGGAGTAACTCCACTAACTCCAATGGAGTGGGGCCAGCAGATGAGGTCAGATTAGACTCCAAAGGATCCTCTCTCCTCCACCTGCCCATACTGAAGGATTTTAAGGTTTCATTGTCAGATCAAAGTGAGTTTGCAGTGTTCCCTTAAACAATTTTTTAAAAAATACTTTCTCCCAGTGGTGTCTGCAATAAAAGACAATAGATTAGACAGCCACAGAGTGAGTCCATGGCTGTAAATCACTCTCAGGGACTCGCTGTCCTGGGTGAGCAGCCTGAGCTCTGCCTCTCATACTTTATGGTGTCATCAGAGTCCCAGAGTCTCAGAAGTGAATTACAGCCTGGCTGTCAATGGGTGGCCATTTATTATCCTACATGTAAACAGGTATTCAAATAGCAGCTCCGGTGCCTTCTTCTCAGCATTTAATCATGCCTGTAATCTAACCCCAGTCCTTGCCAAGGTCACTGCTTTGATTGCTCCTTCTCCAGCACTCCAGGTTTCAGCAGACAGTGGTGACAGCAGCCTGGCTTATCAAACAAGCTGATCGTCCCCCAAATTCACTTTGATGCTTTGTGCAAAATAATTCACTTGCGAAGGGGCCCAACCACTGTCCTGGAGCCCAACTTCCACTTCCACAACAGAGAAAAAGAGCCTCACAAGGAAAAGCCACAGCTGCTTGGAAACAGAAAGGCTACAGTCTTCAAAAGGGGCCGCTAATTCTGCCTGCCTCAAATGTTGGTAGTCCAATGTGAGGTACTTGTCCCCATGCCTGATCCAAAGAGGATACGACTTTGCTTTAGATTGCAGCTTATTCCTTCAACTCAACAGTGTTGCCAACCCCAAGCATTCAAAAATCATGAGTCAAGGCTCAAAAATCATGAGGGTGGTTTAAAAATAATGAGTTTTAAGAAAATAATCAATTTGGGTCTCATTTTATTTGGCTTCTGGTTTTTGAGCCTTTAGGATACACTTGGGTCATATTTTGAAGCTTTTCTCTGCAACCTTTAGGATTAGAAACTTTTACTTTTTTTAAATGAAAACTGAGATTCTCACCTAATCACGTGATTCCAGGAGCTGAGGATCAACAAATATCACAAGTCTCATGATGAAATCGTGAGAGTTGCCGGTGCTGATGGGCTAAGCTCTGGAAGTCCTGGGCTCAGTCCCCATTGACCACTAAGATGACAGGTGTTATACTTACATCTTCTTGGGCAGTCATTTACACCAGTGCAAAGGGGGGACAGAATGCTTCTGACTTGGTAGCATTCTATGTTCAGTGTTGCACTAGTTTAAATGACAACACACAGGGCAGGGTGATGGAGAAACAGGCCTAACATAGTTCACATTAGGATCCCAGAATCACTTGGGTCTTACAGTGCAATGACACCCCTGCATGTGGCTCTATAGTGGCATGAACCACTTTTAGGGCAATGCTTGTTCCAAGAGACCCAGCCCACGTGGGAACATCTATTCAGATATTTTTAGTGCTGTAGCTTTAGCCCTGTGAGCCCAAGTTTGTAGACTCAGGCTTTGAGTCTCCCTGCTGTACCCATAGAGAGCTGACATGTGTACATATCTTACTCACTAGTAACCTTATTACTCTTGTATCAGCAAGTTCACCCATAATCCTTCAGGGGCTTCATGTCTGCAAATGATGAGAGAGAAGCAGAGCATAGAGGTCTGAGCACAGAACTGGGAGTCAGGACTCCCGGGGCTATTCCCAGCTCAGCCAGTGATGCACTGAATGACCTGGGTCAATTCCCTTCCCTTTTCCATGCCTCAGTTTACCCCTTTGTGTAATGGGGCTAAGAGTGCTGCTTCTGCACTGTATCTCACAGTGAAGATTATTGGGTTAATATTTCTCAAGTGACTTCAGATGAGCAGTACTGCGTAAACTGTAATTCACACATCATCTCACAAGATAAAGTGCCATAGAACACATATCTGGCCAGATCCTGCCAGATGCTGAGCTGAAGTCAATGGGATCTCAAAGTGCTCAGAAAGCCCTTGAAAGGATCAGGTCCTTGGTGTATATTCAATAATCTATTAATCATCCTCCCCACCACTCTGTCTTTCTAAAGAGCAGCTGAGAAATTCCTCAGTCGCCAGCCACCTTACAGGCAGTAAATCTGCAGAATATAAAGATGATTTTCATTTCCATTGGGCTACTCTATTTTTCTTTCTAAATATTTCAGAGGAGTTCAATTCATGGCTTCTCTTTTGGCGTTGAAAGAAAATAATAATAATTTTTTATTTAAAAGGGAGAGTGCAAAGCTCCAAGCACAGGGGCCCTCTGTATTGTGTTTCAAATGGTTCCAGGCTTCATTACTAGCTCTAAGCAAGTTCCGTGTACATCACCTAGTTTAATTCAGCAATATCATCAATGTCAGCGGGTATCCAGCAGCTGCTGGCTATTGGTCATCTGGACCTGACACAAACTCAATAAATACTCCATAACCCTTGACAGCCGCTAGCAGATTAGCCTGCAGTGAGCGATTGCACAACCAACACCTGCTGAACCAAATCAGCGCAGTGACTGATGGTCCTGTACTGAGCTCTGACCACAAGCGAGATCAGTGGAGGAATGATTTTATACTTTAAGAAAAGAATTAGAGATGGTGGCTGCAGTGAGTGGAAAGCCTGCGCTAGGCTTCTTATTCCTTTTGGCTCCCCCCACCACACTGAAACCCTCAGCCCAAAATATCCACTATTGTATTGGATGCTGGAAGCTGCTGGGTAACTCTGTTACTTTAACAACTATCGTTATTATTTTAATTATTTATGTTCTTATCAACCTCTTTATTTCATGTATTCATTTATTATTAATTGTTATATATTAGTATTTTAAACCCATCAATGGGTCTTAAACAGGTGTTTAAAGATAAGCACATATTCAAGGGCAAAATCTTCAAAATTGCCCAAATAACTTAGGAGTTGAGCTATCTGAAATTTTTTGACCAAAACCTTTTTTTTTTTTTGGAGAAGTGGGTGGCAGGGAGAGGTTTAAAATAATTTGTGTTGATTTTATCAGATTGTTTTGGTCAAACCTCCCCCTACCAACCCCCACAAAAAAGCTTCTTTTTTGTTTCAAAATTTTCTAAATGATACCTTTTGATTTTTTTGATTCAAAACAAATTTTTGTTTCAAATTTTCCTTTAATTTTGGTTATTAAAAGTTTAAAACATTAAAAATGCTCTAAATCCAAATAGAACATTTCATGTTGAGTAAAACAAAATATTTTTTTTCAACCCGAGCTTTTTAATTTTTTTTACTTTTTGAAACATTTTGTTTTCTGTTTGACTCAGAATGATTCCTCCCCCCGGCTTTTTTTTGTTATCAGCAGCAAATTGAAAAATCTGTTACTCATCCTCTGCTAAGGAGCCTAGATACCATTCTCAAAAGTGCTTAGGTATTTAGAAGCCTAAGTCTCATTGACTTTCAATAAGACTTGAAGCAAAATTATCAAGAACACCTAAGTCCCATTTACAAAAGAGACTTAAGACTTAGGATCCTAAGTATCATCAAAAGTCAATATGACTCAGGCTTCTAACTCGTTTAGGCTCTTAGTTTACATGAAGTGCTTTGTTGACCTGATGCCCTCTCCTGTTTCTGGTAGACTATCCCATTAGTTGTTGGGCAGTCTGAAAGGAAGGATGGTTTTGTGGTTAAGCCCGTAGACTGGAAAATCTGCGCTTAACCCACAGCTCGGCTTCAGACTCCTGTCTGACTATGAGCAAATTGCTTATGGCCAGATTGTCAAAAATTTGTAGTTCCCAAAGAAAACTAAGGGAGAGTCTGGGTATTTCTGAAAATCTGGTTGTTGGGCAAGAAGCTGCTTTGAAAACTTATCCCTTAATCTTTCTGTGCCTCAGCTTCCCATGAGCTGGCTAGGGAATCTCTTCAAAATGTTTTGGGGTTTTGTTGAAAAAAGTGGAAAATTTTGTATAAAGCAGACATTTTTTCATGAATATGTCTATTTCATGGAACAAATATTTTCCATCAGAAAAAAAACATGTTGATGGAAAATTTTGGCTCTACTCTAAGTTCCCCATCTGTAAAATGGATAATCCTTTCTTTCGCCCACCCCTTGTCAGTCTTGTCTATTTAGAGCAGGTCTACACTTAAAACGCTGTAGTGCTGCTGTAGTGCTTAAGCGAAGATTCTCCTATGCCGATGGGAGAAATTCTCCCATCGACTTAGTGCTGTCTACCCGGGGGTTTGAGGACGGTATAATTACATTGCTCAGGGATGTGGATTTTTCACACCGTTATACCGACATAGGTCTGTAGTATAGACCTGGCCTTACACAGTAAACACCTCCGGACTGGGTGTGTCTCATACTGTGTGTCTTATTAGCACCTGGCTCAATGGGCCCCCCAGTCTCAGTTGTGTCCTCTAATTTCTACTGTAATGCTAATATAAGAATAATAATCTCACTTGTTTTATCATGTTCACTTCTGTCTGCTTAGGATCTGTCATCATTTTTCACTCCCCAGAATATCTGTCACTGCATTTTTGGCTGTAGGATGATGTTTTGATTCCAGGCCTTATCAAGTTTATCTGCAATCCTTCTGCTCATAAAATAAAAAAATAAAACCATCCCTGAAAATGCTTTCAGGAGCCTGTCTGAGTAAATCCCCCAAAACCCTGTGTGGGTTTAATGCACTCTGGCTTAATTGATGTCCCCAGTTTTGAAGAGCTGTCTGGATTAGGGATACGCCAAAGTCTTTGAAAGTAATTTGATTTGTTGGAGAGCTGCAGTATCTGCTGGTTTGCAGAAACAACGATGCTCCCACTGCCAGCTTAAATCAGATACCAGCCTGACCTCAGAAAGGAATGTCTTTCCTTATAAATTTTGGCATCACATTGAGTTACATCACTCGAGCTGCATTATGTGTTGTTACAGGCAAGAAGTCACGCAAGTTAATGTGGCATCTGGCTGGACTTAAAGGGGTATATACTAGGGTTTGAAAAATGAGGAACAAACCTTTTCCCTCTGTTAGCTATTGGAGCCCAAAGGGAGAGCTATAAGAAACTGTTCAACCCACTGACTGCTTTATTCTGCCTCAAAATAGGCCTGCTGTGTGTTTCTTTGCAGATGGAAGTTCCCATATTTCTATTTGTTTTCATGAAAACTTTCCATCACTCTGAATGGTTTGGATGTTTTTGACCAGGAAGATCAACAGTAATTCTTCATCATCTTAAGGCAGGAGAGTCTGGCAGTTAGAGCTCCATCTGGAGGCACCATCTGTAGATGCTACAAAAGCTTAGAATGAGTGCAAACGAATGCTCCCAAAAGTGGGTGAGTGATACAGGGACTGAAGGGCTCTCTCACTCTGCCGGGAGCTTGTCAGCCCCTGCTGCAAATCAGATCTGAGTTACATTTATGAGTACTCAAGGATGTAACTCTAGGCAACCTGGTCAATGGAGAGAAGACTATTGCTCTTAGCATGCCACTGCTATACAGCTGCACATGATTTCAAAAGTAGAGAGACTCATGCGTTGAGATACACTCAAATGGTCTCAAAAAACAGTCTCACACACACAACCTCATAAACACAGAGACTCACACAGACTTGCATGGCGTCAGGAAAGAGTCATACCCACGTACACACGCATGGAGACAGACATGCTCAAAAACAGTAATGCAGACAGACAGACACCTACACACACACGATGAAATATAATCTTCAGAAAGAGCAACCCAATCTCACAAACGTGCACTTTTCTTGTTGCTGCTTAATTTGCTCCTAGCTGCTATACAGAGCTCGTCACAAATTAACCAATTAGTAGCTAATTTAATTTACTCTGTCAGGGTGGCAGCCCACTGAGTGTCGTGGTGGATGGACAGAGTAATCTCTATCTGTGCCTGCTGACTGCAGGTTCTAGTCTTGTCCACTTGAAAGGAAAAGAAGCCCAACTTTAAATGGGACACATTTAAGATTGATAGAATCCCAAGTATGATCAATTCCCACTTCCTTACCCTAAACCTTTCAGCACAAATATAGCCCTTAGGTTTAGATCAAATCACCTAAAGTGTCTATCTCTCACCCTAAATACCCATGCTGGGGTTCTGGGGTCCTGATTCTCCACGGTTCGCACTGTAAATATTGAAACTAATGCTGGTTGAAAACATTTTGATGGAATGGTTTTCCAACTGAAAATGCAGGCTTTGCAAAATCAAAATATTTCATGGGACTATGTCAATTTTGACTACATTCTAAATGGGAAAAAGTCAGAATTACTTTTGACTTTCTCATTTTATTTAGGCCATGAGAAAATGTTTCATTTGTTTCATTTCAACTTATTTCAATTAATTTCATTTTAGATTTTTTATATTATATCAAAATATTCAAATGAATATTATATTGTGTGTATATACTGCAGAATATTATACATCTACAATATATATTTTTAATATAAAAGTCAAAACAAAATGAATTGACATTATCAAAAAAAAACCTTTAGAGGCTTTTGAATCAACATTCTTCAGAATTTTCATTCCATGGGAAATTTCCAAATTGCAACTTTTCATTCTGATTTGGAACTTTTTTTTTTTCATTAATTTCAGATTTTTCCATGGAACGGAAATTCTGGTTTTGATCTGCTCTGACTGAAACCTCTGCAACGTGAGTGCCGAGTGAGTATAAAATGCTGCCATTCTGATGCAATGGAGTTTTACACCCATGTTGCACGGATGTCAACAGCTGCACAAGCTTCAGGGCAGAACAGAATGAGGCCCCAGATTTTTAGTTTCTAATCCAACACCCATTAAGTCAGTAGTAGCCATACCCCCATTTACTTCAGAGGACTCTGGGTCAGGCTCTTAATTCCCTTCCTCCCTTGTCTCATCCTCTCAGTGGGAAATGTGAAGATTAGCGATTAGCAGCATGGAGCTCCGGGTTTGAATAAGCCCACAAAATTTGAACAATCTTCACCATTGCCCACACTTCTTACATCTGCAGGAAGAGACTTGGATTCTCTAAGGGGAAAGCTGTCTTGGGAGATATTTGCAGTGCTTCCTGCTTCTGGCTGGGCTGATATACCAAAAGCATGAACAACCTTTCCTGCCATAATGTCCCTTTAGGATTTTCTGCTCAGTGAAGCCCCAGTGTTAGCTCAAATCCATGCAAGAAGAAGGGTGGAGACTGAAAAGTCAGCACTGGGGCACTGTGATGGGCAAAACACGTGGTTCACAAGGTACAGGTATCTGCAATTACATCTGCTATCAGCAAAAATTGAGCTATTGTACTATTCGTTTAAAACTAGAGAAGGGATGGGCAGGGGGAAAGCAAGGGCGGGGAGGGGAGAGGAAACAGACCATAATATTATGAAGTGCTTTGTGAAAACTGCAAATGGATGGGTGCATTTTCCATCTACCTAGGCTCTGCCTTGGAAGAGTTTTTCACTATAATTGTAATTTATGTTTTCCTTCGTCCTTGTAAAATGGTTTAGTGGTTTGGAAATGATTTACAGGAGGAATAAATATGCAAAACCAGAACAGGTTTCTGTCAAACTGCAACTCCTTTTGGTGCAGACAGAATGCAAGGCACCTTGCGCAGATCGATAGTTTGAGGGAACAAATAATTTTGTCTGGCTTATGTGACATCCTCAAAACATTTCTGATCTAATACTGACCTAGCCAAAGTATATTAAATGTTGTGGGTGTTTCTTTAGATCGATTTTGAGAGAGTGCTATTGCAAACAAATTTGGGGGTGGGTGGATTATGTCTGTTGGCCTCTAGACCAAAACTGGTTTATTTTTTTCTACAAGAGTAAAAAATACTTTCAGTCAGTGGAGACAGCTGACAGGTGAGTACCCCATAAGCACGCAGGGCCGGTGCAACCATTTAGGCGAACTAGGCGGTCGCCTAGGGCGCTAGGATTTGGGGGGCACCATTTTCTTCGGCAGTGACTGCAGCGGCCGGATCTTCAGCCGCTCCGGTCGCCGCCGGCATTTAGGCGGAGGGAGCTGGGGCAGGGGAGCGCGGAGAGGGCCGCCTGCAGCAAGTGTATGTGTGTGTGGGGGCAGCATGCAGGGGAACTCCCCACCCCAGCTCACCCCTGTTCCGTCTCCACCCCGAGCACGCCGAGGCTGCTTCACTTCTCCCACCTCCCAGGCTGGCGGCGCATAAGCTGATTGGCGCCACCAGCCTGGGAGGCAGGAGAAGTGAAGCGGTGACAGCGTGCTCAGGGTGGAGACGGAGCAGGGGTGAGCTGGGGTGGGGGAAGCTGCCGCAAGGGGGGTGCCTCAGGGCGGAGGGGAGGAGTTGCTGTGGGGGGAGCGCCTCAGGGTAGGGGCATAGGGGGGAGGGCGCAAGGTGGAAGTTTCGCCTAGGGCGCGAAACATCCTTGCACCAGCACTGTAAGCATGCATGTGTGTGTGGGTACACACACACACACACACACACGCACACACACGCACGCATACAGAGCTTTTGCCAACCAATTGATTTCAAAGGCTGGCTAGGAAAACTAGGCCAATTGCTGATCAAAAAGAAAGGACACTGACTCTTCAGAGGGTACAGCATGTAAACATGGTCAGCTGAAATCCAATCTAAACGGGATAGGTGGAGTAGGCAATGCCAGGAATCTGTAGCCTGGAAAAATACCCCAAACTGTCAACAAAGCCTCAGATAAAGAGAATTAGAATGCCCTGGTTTTGAAGAAAGTCTTGCTTTTTCTTCTTCTGCGGCCAGACTTATAAAAGAACTCATGGCCAGATGATCAAGTGCTCAGCACTCAGAGCTATAGCCAGATGGTCAAAAGAACTCAGCTCCCATGTAGGCATGTAATTATGGGCTGGGTTTTCCAAAGTGCTCAGCATCCAGCAGCTCCCATGGTGACACAAATGGCTGGATTTTCAACAGAAATCAGCACCCAATGTGCTGAGTGTTTTGGGTAGCTAAATTGGAAAATCTGGCTCCAGCTGAGGTAGCTGAGGCCTTCTGAAAATTCCAACCTTATATCTTCAGACAATGACATGTACTGGAGCCTCCTGCCTATAAAATGTATGGTCATCATCAGCACAGCTGCACTGTGTTTAAGTAGAGAGGACATATCAAGCAGGTAGGGATAGAAATTATGCGCTGGGGAAAACGGCTCTCATCTGTCCTGAAAATTTCAGCCAGGTCTAAACATCAGTTCCGTGTCCTCGTCATTCATGGAAGGCATGAAAAATAGGAATGAGAGCTGTTGTAAAAGGCTGAAATCATGCAGGGCATAAACAGGACTTTTTGTGCACAGTGCTTTCTATAAGACAGCTGCCCCGTTAGAATTCCACCCCCAAAATACAAAGTCAACCTCGCCCAATCCAGTTTTATTTTTGACAGTTTTAAGATTACTTTTTAAAAACAATTTCTCATTTTCACAGGGACTTTTGTACTTTCTGGTTCAGTTTGGGACCAGAAACAAGGGTCATATGCCATAATAAGACAGTAAATATCATGATACCTCTATATAAATCCATGGTAGAATCATAGAATCATAGAATACTAGGGTTGGAAGAGACCTCAGAAGGTCATCTAGTCCAACCTCCTGCTCAAAGCAGGACCAACACCCACTAAATCATCCCAGCCAGGGCTTTGTCAAACCTGACTTTAAAAACCTCTAAGGATGGAGATTCCACCACCTCCCTAGGTAACCCATTCCAGTGCTTCATCACCCTCCTAGTGAAATAGTGTTTCCTAATATCCACCCTAGACCTCCCTCACTGCAACTTGAGACCACTGCTTCTTGTTCTGTTATCGGCCACCACTGAGAACAGTCTAGCTCCATCCTCTTTGGAACCCCCTTTCAGGTAGTTGAAAGCAGCTATCAAATCCCCCCTCATTCTTCTCTTCTGCAGACTAAACAATCCCAGTTTCCTTAGCCCCTCCTCGTAAGTCATGTGCTCCAGCCCCCTGATCATTTTCGTTGCCCTCTGCTGGACTGGCTCCAATTTGTCCACATCCCTTCTGTAGTGGGGGGACCAAAACTGGACGCAATACTTCAGGTGTGGCCTCACCAGTGCCAGTACACCCACCCCTTGAATATTGCCTGCAGTTCTGGTCACCCCACCTCAAAAAAAGATATATTCCAATTGGAAAAAGTACAGAGAAAGGCAACAAAAATGATTAAGGGAGTGGAACAGCTTCCATACAAGGAGAGATTAAAGAGACTGAGACTGTTCATCTTAGAAAAAAGATAACCCAGGGGAGATATGATAGAGGTCCATAAAATCATGAATGGTGTGGAGAAAGTGAATAAGGAAGTGTTACTGACCCCTTCACATAACACAAGAACTAGAGATAATCTGATGAAATTAATAGGCAGCAATTTTGAATGAACAAAAGGAAGTGTTTATTTATACAGCACACAGTCAGCCTGTGCCACTTGTTGCCAAGGGATGCTATGAAGACCAAAAGTATAATTGGGTTAAAAAAAGAATTAGATCAAGTCCTGGAGGATAGGTCCATCAATGGGTATTAGCCAAGAAGGTCAGGGAGGCTGCCCCATGCTCTGGGTGTCACTAAACCTCTGACTGTCAGAAACTGGGATTGGATGACAGGGAATGGACCAGTCAAATTTCCCCTGTTCTATTCATTCCCTCTGACACACCTGGCATTGGCCACTGTCAGAAGACAGGATACTGGGCTAGATGGACCGTTGGTCTAACCCAGTATGGCCGTTCTTATTTGCTTTCCTTATATTCTCTTCCTCTGCCCTTTATTGATATGTCCCTTTTAGACTAGAACATTGCCTCTTTCCTAGGTTTGTGCAGAGCCTGGCAAAATGAGGCTCGCATCCTGATTGTCACCTTTGGCTACTGCCAGAATATAAATAACCTATACAAACCTTAAATGGGCTGAGATGGCCTATCTGAGGGATCGCCTCTCCGTGAGCCACATGCCACTGACCTGGCGTGACTGAGTTGGTACCTCCATGTCCTAGAAGAAAGGGGGCATTTTCTGTGTGGGCTCTGAGATTCTTGAACTTTGTCCCCTTTGGGCCATAAAAAAATCCAAATTTGGAGCCTTGGGGCTGTTTGACAGAGGTTTTGGGTGGGGCTGAGGGACACTGCCTAAATGCTGAAGTAAGGGGTAGCTGGCTGAGTTCCTGGGGAACTGGTGATATTTGTGCTGCTAAGATTTAATTTAATTGTATTTATTGGATAGTGATGATGCTAAGCGCACTTAGAGCTCTGGCTAGTTTTAGATCTATTTTAAATCTAAATAAATAATACATAATAAACACTATTCCTGGTTACTTTTGTTGCATAGCCAAGGCCTAAGTAATTTACTAAAATTAATTAGATTGGTTCACTGAAGGCAAGAGAGACTCCTGAGACAGCTCCATGGGGTCAGATTTACAAAGAGTATCTTCCAGAAGTCATGGGGATCGGCATTGTATAAAAACTAGAAGAGAAAACAACATTTGTGCCTTTCAGTGCCCCTGAGTACTCAGTACACACACATGCAGGGTTTGCACACACAAATGACTGCACACCCACTGACTGCACATACACATTTTGCCTGTACAAATTCCAGAGGCCTTTTGAAAATGCTCCCTAAGTATTTTAAACTCCTTTTCACATTTCTTGTGAAAATGATTCTCAAAGATCATGGAAAGTCCTGAGATGTGTTGTTCTTCTACTTTTTAAAAGTTTTTGCTGCAGACTGCTGTGCTGGTGACATTCCTTTCAAACTGGAATAACTAACCTGTCTCAGCCTACAAATGCTGACAATACAGCACTGTGTGGGGTTGACTTAATAAACCTCATTTACATTCATTTTGATTTGCTCAGGCATTGAAAAACATTTCATGGGGGAAAAAAAAAGTAACTAGGAACCTCTCCAAGCTGACATGATGTTTGCTGATACAATATGAACGGACTTAATAGAAGTACGTATGAGAACATGTATTCCTTACAATATTTGCAAACGTGCTTCTTTTTATTTATTTGCAAATTGTTCTTGCACTGGTGCTATCTGTGCTACAGAAGCCCTGCAGTGAGAGCTTTTCCCACACAATCAGGCCAATATTCCTGAATACTGACCAGGCAGTGCAGTCTACAGAGCCCAGTCAATTCTCGCCCCTCTGGGCCAACACAGACATGATGGCAGCCTTGTCATGTGCATACACATTCACTGGGGAATGGAATAATTCCTCTCATGAACTTTGCTTTGACCCCCAAACAGCATGTCTGAAGGGCTGGAGAAAGCTTGCAGGGAAAGTCTGCAGCATGACTGAAAAACAAGCCAGAAAGTTTATCTTAGATCTAAGAGTGCTTATGTGGAGCCTGATTTTCCTCTCGCTCATGTTGGCTTCACACTGCCGTTAGCTCCATTAGCATTAATTGAGTTACTCCTGATTTACACCAGTGTAAGTGAGATCAAATTAGCCCCATGCAACTCTCTGTCTTGTCTTGTGTGCGTAGTTTTTTTCCCCACAGAATAGGATTATGTGGCAGAACACACAGGGCTCATTTTGTTTCTCTTGCCTGATTTGCATCATACAGACAGTTTAATTTCCAGCACCAGCTCAGAGCAATTGACAACAGAAAGACACTGAAAAAGCATTGCAAAGAAGCAAGTCAGGGAAGCACATTCAATCAGAGAACCATCCCCAAGGTGCCAGAACTGGAATAATCAAAGGACAATGGCCAGGTATAGAGAAGGAAGTTGTATTCAGTGGACAGTGTGCATGACTCAGTGTTATGCAGTGGAAAACTCTGACCATTGATTTTAGAGCAAATGTAAAAGCAAAGGAGCTGAGTCGTATTGTATGATACTCATCCACAAGCCTATCCCCCTTCTGGGTTCTGGGAGCAGGAGATGGGCAGAGGTGAGAGGGCAGAGGTCGGCTGGCTGGGTACAAGTGTTGTCTCATGGAGTTCTACCTCAGGGACACCTTCAACTATCAGGCTATAACTACACTTAAAACACTGCCGTGGCACAGCTGTGGCCCTGCAGCTCTGTTGTAGCACTTCAGTGTAGACACTTACTACAGCTCCCATCGCTGTAGTTAATCCACCTCCCTGAGGGCTAGTCTACACTTACCAGCCGGGTCGACGCGGTGAGTTCGACTTTTCGGAGTTCGAACTATCGCGTCTAATCTGGACGCGATAGTTCGAACTCTGGAAGCGCCGCGGTCGACTCTGGTACTCCACCACTGCAAAAGGCGGTAGCGGAGTCGACCTTGGAGCCGCGGACTTCGATTCCGCGGCGTCTGGACGGGTGAGTAGTTCGAACTAGGGTACTTCGAATTCAGCTACGCTATTCACGTAGCTGAATTTGCGTACCCTAGTTCGACCCCGCTTCTTAGTGTGGACCAGCCCTGAGAGGCGGAAGTGAGGCTGATGGAAGAATTCTTCTGTTGACCTAGCACTGCTTACACTGGGGGTTAAGTTGGCTTCACTAGGTGTCTCGGGGTGTGGATTTTTCACACCCCTGAGAGATATAGTTTTACTGATGTAACTTTTCAGTATAGTCCAGCCCTTATAAGGAACAGTTAGTGGCTGTCACTTCCATACATTACTTCTCCCAATCATATATCATTTCTGGGTGTGGAGTCGCATTATTAGCAAGGGTTTGTTATGCAGGGCTGAAAACACCAATAAGTTTGCATCATGATGGTACAAGGTCATTATGTCACGGCAGATGCATGGATTTCAGGTATTTCCCTACATTCAGGGCTGGCTTTAGGACGATTCCCCCGAATTGGGCCCCGCCTAAGAGGGCCCTGCCCCCCACGACCAGCCAGAGCGCGGCAAGCTCCGCGGGCCCCGCATAGGGGCACCAGACAGCAAGTGTGAAAAATCAGGATGGATGGTGGGGGGGTAATAGGAGCCTATATACGAAAAAGCCCCATATATCGGGACTGTCCCTATAAAACAGGGACATTTGGTCACCCTAGCCCCGTGGCTCCGGCCGGAACGTGGCAAGTCCCACGGCCCCGCAGCCCCAGTCGGAGCATGGCAAGTCCCGCGGCCCCACTACCCCGGCCGGAGTGCGGCAAGCCCCGTGGCCCCGCAACCCCAGTCAGAGCGTGGCAAGTCCCGTGGCCCCACTACCCCAGCCAGAGCATGACAATCCGAAGTGCCGCCGAAGACTCGGCGTGCCTCCCGGTGAGTACAAGCCCCACGAATTGGGCCCGCACTTGCTAAAGCTGGCTCTGCTACACTGCACCTGAACTGGGTTGGGTTTTTTAATGCTCTGAAGACTTGTCCTTCCATGGTGATTCTGCTGAACAAAGCTTGTGTCTCAGATCTACAGCACACCATCTGTGGGTCAGATTGTACCTAGCCCTGTCTGCTTAGGGTGGATGCTGTATCTCAGCAACTAGGGTGGCTGCTCCAACGCAGGCAGTGCCTGTTATTCAGTGGCCTGTGCAAACCTCAGGGTGAGGTAAAAAGGAAAGAAACCGAAGACAAAAGGATGCAGAAGACCATGCAAAATGGCAACTCTGGGGCAAGTTTGTCCCTGCTGTCATTTTTCTGCTGCTCCCCTTTGCTCCCCAAGTTGTAGACAAGCCTCAGGTCTGCACACTGATGATTGCCTCTAATTCCAGCAACAATAGCAGCCACAGGTATAGCTGCACTGATGCAACTGTGACCCAGGAATCCCTTGGTGCTACCTGGCAGAGGGCACAGGGGGCAGGGGTTTTACAGGGCCCCATGGTCAGATATCTACATAATAGTTTACCAAAGGGTGGCATGGGAGGTGTCTACTGAGAGCCAGTTGCTCACTGATTGTCATAATCATTGCAGAACGTATGTCTGGATAATATTTAAGGAATTATGTATCTATACTGAAAATCACGTTCTTAAGGTCTTGGAGTTAAGGCAAGTCACCAGGAGGTGACAGAGAAATATTCCTTTCAGGCAGGAGATAGCAGACACTTATCTCTCAGTCTGGACATTTGCGTATTATGTAATGTATGCCTATTTGCATACGAGCTGGGTGTGGACGGAGAGATTGTGAAATGAAGAAAAGAGTAAATCTACAGGAATAAATGAATAGCAGGGAGGTGTCCTGTTTATGAATAAAGACAAATGATCATTCTGGGATATCTAGGAGTGCAAAGGGACACACTGAATCCTTCTCTGAGGAGGCAAACTGACAGTGAAAGAAGGGTCAGAGCCAGCTTGGCTCTAAAGCATTGCAGGGATTTTGAGTGAGCAATACTCAGCAAGACATGAGAGTCTCAGGTTAATTCAATCTAGGCTCTAGAATGTGTGTTATGATTTTATGTTATATGTAGCCATTGTTTCCAATACTTCTACTTGCTCCTGCTTGAAGCTCTGCTTTGTTGAATAAACTTAGATCTAGTCATAGTGAAATGAAGTAGAAGTGCTGTGTATAAAGCGGAGTGGTGGTCTGAGGTGGAACTGGTAAGCTGGACTGCACTATTTCTTTGGAAGCAGCAAATCTGTGAATACTGTGAGTGGCCAGTGGACCAGGGGCTGGACACTCCAGGGAGATGCTCAAAGTTCTTGAGAGTAGGAGTGTGCCAAACTGTAGAGTGACAGCAGGGCCTGTGAGGCCTGGGGGGTGGGGTGGGGTGGAAGGAATGCTGGTGCTGCCCAAGACCAAGGGAGTTGAGGAGCTGACCCATGGCAGACACAGACGAGGGGTCCTCACACTAAGGGCAGATGATAGTGAGGTCTCTAGCGTAGACAGGCTAAACTTTGATCTGCAACAATAGGAGACTGCAGCAAGGGTGAGCTCCAGCATGGCTGTTCTTGTTCACACTTGGCATTTGCAATGCTGCATCAGCAGCTGGCCATTGACAGCTGGAATCAGGGCAAATCCCTCAGTAAGCAACATGAATGACATGGCTGGTAGAGGTCCAGATGGTGCATCCCCCTTTGTGCTTAGACAAGTAACTTTTGTGGGACACTCCCCAGGGGAATCCAGGGCTGTGAGAGGCACCTCACCACTACTTGCCCTGAGCGTGAAATGGTCTTGTGTGTGCCTGCTGCAGCTCAGTGCCCTGAAATCAACAGCCTCTGCCCACACAAGCCCTTCTGTGCAGCTCTCTACAGACCTCGCTGCCTTAGTTCAGGCTAGTAACAGACAAACACCAACCCTTGAGTCCCTGGAGCATTCCCTCTGTAGTATCCAGCCTCCGGCATTGGACACTCACAGAAATTACCAGGTAGGCTGTCCCTGAAGGAACAGCCTTCCAAGGGGAGTAGTGGGGGCAAAAGACATATCTGGCTTTAAGACTAAGCTTGATAAGTTTATGGAGGGGATGGTATGATGGGAAGCCTAATTTTGGCAATTAATTTGGCAATTGATCTTTGATTACACTGGTCTACAATTTTTGAGAAGTCATCTGCTTCAGTGATAAAATGTGCTATTTATTATGTATTTTGATGTGCTGAATTCAAATATGACAATTAAAACAACTGATTGGCTACTGTTTCTAAGATATTTAAGTTTTTACATTTTATGTCTATGTATATTGTGTAGATAGTAGAGTTTTAATCATAAATTGTAAACCTAGGTCTTTTCATGTGTTTATGGTTGCTTTACATGATAATATTTCACCTGTCCTGTTGATGTAACACTTTAAAAATCAGCAAAAGGGTTATATAACTAAAATTTATTACGAAACAAAAGGCAAAAAACTATTATGTACATAGTTTAGTCCTATTCAGTGTCTACTCGGCCCTTCTTGGCTTGTCTCTTGTACTCATTAAATGGAGCATCTCTTGTCACTGTCCAGCAATAGTCTGCAAGCATTGATGGGCTCCATTTGCCCTGACAGCGTTTCTCCATTGTTGCAATGTCCTGGTGAAATCGCTTGCCGTGCTCGTCGCTTACTGCTCCGCAGTTCGGTGGAAAAAAAATCTAGATGAGAGTGCAAAAAATGTATCTTTAGTGACATGTTGCAACCAAGGCTTTTGTATGCCTTGAGGAGGTTTTCCACCAACAACCTGTAGTTGTCTGCCCAGGGCCGGCTCCAGATCCCAGCGTGCCAAGCGCGCGCTTGGGGCGGTATTTTGCCGGGAGGGCGGCAGGCGGCTCCGGCGGACCTTCCGCAGTCATGCCTGTGGGAGGTCCACCGGAGCCGTGGGATGACCGGCTCTGGTGGACCTCCCGCAGGCACACCTGTGGCTGCTCCACCGGAGCCACGGGACCAGCGGACCCTTCACAGGCACGTCTGCAAGAGGTCCCCCAGAGCCGCGGGACCGGCAACCGCCGGCGCGCCCCCCACGGCGTACCGCCATGCTTGGGGCGGCCAAATTCCTAGAGCCGCCCCTGTGTCTGCCTTGTTGTTTCCGAGAAAATTTATTGCCACTAACTGGAAGGCTTTCCATGCCGTCTTTTCCTTGCCACGCAGTGCATGGTCAAATGCATCATCTCGAAGAAGTTCACGAATCTGAGGACCAACAAAGACACCTTCCTTTATCTTAGCTTCACTTAACCTTGGAAATTTTCCACGGAGGTACTTGAAGCTGCTTGCGTTTTGTCAATGGTCTTGACAAAGTTCTTCAACAGACCCAGCTTGATGTGTAAGGGTGGTAACAAAATCTTCCTTGATTCAACAAGTGGTGGATGCTAAACACTTTTCCTCCCAGGCTCCAATGACTGTCAGAGTGGCCAATCTTTCTTGATGTAGTGGGAATCTCTTGCACGGCTATCCCATTCACAGAGAAAACAGCAGTACTTTGTGTATCCAGTCTGCAGACCAAGCAAGAGAGCAACAACCTTCAAATTGCCACAAAGCTGCCATTGATGTTGGTCATAGTTTATGCACCTCAAAAGTTGTTTCCTGTTGTCATAGGTTTCCTTCATATGGACTGCATTACCAACTGGAATTGATGGCAAAACATTGCCATTATGCAGTAAAACAGCTTTAAGACTCATCTTCGATGAATCAATGAACAGTCCCCACTCATCTGGATCGTGAACAAAGTTGAGGGCTGCCATCACACCATCGATGTTGTTGCAGGCTACAAGATCACCTTCCATGAAGAAGAATGGGACAAGATTCTTTTGACGGTTACGGAACATGGAAACCCTAACATCACCTGCCAGGAGATTCCACTGCCTTACTCTTGGGTAGTTCCAAATCCCTGACAAGGTCATTCAGTTCACCTTGTGTCATAAATAAACAGATCAGGGTTAAGGTCTCTTTTACCTGGAAAGGGTTAACATGCTCAGTAACCTGAGAAACACCTAACCAGAGGACCAATCAAGGGACAGGATAATTTCAAATCTCTGTGGAGGGAAGCCTTTGTCTGTGTTCCTTGTTGGCTCTGTGTGCTCTCTTTGGATCTAAGAGAGGCCAGACATGTCTCCAAGTTCTCCTGGAGTAGTTCCTACTATCCAATAGTGAGTATTAATTAGAAAGGCGGATTAGTCTTATCATTTGATTTCTACATTTGCAATTGTGTGTTTTGCTATAGAATTTCTTTAATTCCAGAGATTGATAAGTTTAGACTCTGTGTATTGTTCCATCTTGCCCTCTGCAGTTGGATCCCTATCTCTCCTAGGAAAAGGGAGGGGAGGAAGCAGGGGAATGGTTTATTTCTCCTGGGTGTAAGAACTCCATGGATTTCAGATCTAAACTAGGATTTTAGTTTAGGGGAGTCCATGCAGGTCCCCATATTGGAACCCAACAGTTCTAAGTGGGGGTGAGACCTATGACATGGTTGGCAGCGGTGACGAACCTAAGAGCCGTACAGAGGCAAGGCTTTTCTACCAAAGGGGGTTTAAAGCAGTTTTTCAGGGTTAGAAGGAATTTTCAGCTACGTTGGCTGGAGGGAATGAGGGTTTTCTAACAAGGCTTTTGTTAGAAGGGACACCTACTGAGAGGGTACTTAGCAATTTGCAAGAGACAGTTGCAAGACCGGTTTGTTTAGTGCTGTGAGGAGGAGGGGGACATTTTTTTTTCTCTTTCTCAGTCTAAAGCACAGTTGGTAGCTGTGAACCAGCTACATCAGCATAACACCAAATGCAAATACAAAGTTTTTGTTTCTTTTCTATTCAGTCTTTCCGGGAATAGAAAGGGGTAGGAATTGGGGGAACCAGTTCACTGACTGCAGAGGGGTGTGGCCAGCACCAGAAAGCAACACCAGCAAGCCACACAGAAAATTCACTGACTGCAGAGGGGTGTGGCAGCACCAAAAAGCACAAAGACATGAGTACCAGTCAAACAGCTGACCACAAGAAAGACATGGACAAGCAACAAGCCAGAGAGGCTGACCACAGGAGGGCGTTGGAGCTCCAGAGGGAGGCCCACCAGCAGGCCCTGGAATTAGCAAGAACTAACCCAAATGTTCCAGCCAACCCTAACAATCCTTCTCCAGGCACTGTTCCCCATCCCAAGAAATTTCCCACCTACATGGCAGGTGAGGACACTGAGGCCTTCTTAAAAATTTTTAAAAGGACCTGCCATGGGTACAGCATCCCTGAAGACCAGTACAAGGACTGGTCAGGAAAGTGGACTTTTGCTGTCTATGACGATTATTCCATCCCCATGCAACCATGTGCAGCTGGCCAAGAGCCAGGCCAAACAAGCAGGCACTCCCATCCCTGTTAGGGCCCTGTCTGTGTTACCAGAGACCCAGACAAAGGTGGTGGAACCGGATCTCATGCCAACAACTACAGCAGCCATAGTACATCCAGTCCCAGAACCGGAACTGGAAGAGCTACCAGCGTCAGAACCATTGCCAGCACTGACGCCAGCGCTTGCAAACCCGTCACCAACCTCATCGCCAGAGGGCGCCAGTGGGCCTGAACTGGCAGAAGCAGCAGACAACCCTACCCAAGAGGCTCAGCCAGAGCCTGAAATATCACCTTGTGCACCAGCGGAGAGCGGTTCACAGTCAACGGAAACAACCTCATCACCTACATCGCTTCCAGAGGGACCCAGCCCAAGTCCACAGTCTACGGAGGAACTGGGGTCTCCAGCCTCAAGGGAACAGTTCCAGGCTGAGCAGAAAGCCGATGACAGCCTTAAGAAAGCTTGGGCGGCGGCACGGAGCAGCCCACCGCCTCTCAGCTCTTCTAATCGATCCCAGTTTGTTGTAGAACAAGGACTTTTATATAAGAAGATTCTTTCTGGTGGACACCAGAAAGGCCAGCATCCTCAAAGACGGTTGGTGGTCCCAAGCTTGGGCCATGACATCCCAGTGGTCATTCTGGGGTGAACAGAACCAAGGACAGGTTAAATGTCAAATATCTTGTTGTTTACATACTTAGTAGTATATGTAATAGTGCATGTGTTTTGTTAATCTGTTTATTTTAAAGTTCTAGAAGAAATCATTTACCTGGAAAGGGTTAACACGCTCAGTAACCTGAGAAACACCTAACCAGAGGACCAATCAAGGGACAGGATAATTTCAAATCTCTGTGGAGGGAAGCCTTTGTCTGTGTTCCTTGTTGGCTCTGTGTGCTCTCTTTGGATCTAAGAGAGGCCAGACATGTCTCCAAGTTCTCCTGGAGTAGTTCCTACTATCCAATAGTGAGTATTAATTAGAAAGGCGGATTAGTCTTATCATTTGATTTCTACATTTGCAATTGTGTGTTTTGCTATAGAATTTCTTTAATTCTGTACTGTTATTGCTTTTACTGAGAAAGAAAGGAGGGGGGATTCTCTCCAGAGATTGATAAGTTTAGACTCTGTGTATTGTTCCATCTTGGTATTACAGAGACAGTTACTTTCTTTTTATTCTTTAATAAATCTTTTCTGTTAAGGACTTGGTTGATCTTTCCTTGGGTGAATTCTCAGGGAAAGGGAAGGGGGGAGGAGGAAAGCGTCCCTCTGTAGTTGGATCCCGGTATCTCTCCTAGGAAAAGGGAGGGGGAGGAAGCAGGGGGGAATGGTTTATTTCTCCTGGGTGTAAGAACTCCATGGATTTGGGGCTCTTGGGATCCCCAAGGATTTTGGGGAAGGACTGTGTCCCAATACACGTACATTATTGGGTGGTGGCAGCTTTTACCAGATCTAAACTAGGATTCTAGTTTAGGGGAGTCCATGCAGGTCCCCATATTGGAACCCAACAGCTCTAAGTGGGGGTGAGACCTATGACACCACTGCTGTAGTCTGGAGCCCAACAGCTCTGCCTTACTCTTGGGTAGTTCCAAATCCCTGACAAGGTCATTCAGTTCACCTTGTGTTATGAGGTGTGGTTCAGAGGAGGAGGATGGGAGAAAATGTGGGTCCTGTGACATTGATGGTTCAGGACCAGAAGTTTCATCCTCTTCCTCTTCCTCGTCTGACTCAAGTGAGAATGATTCTGGTGCATCAGAAACCGGCAGTCCTTCTCTGTGGGGTACTGGGCGTACAGCTGATGGAATGTTTGGATAATGCACAGTCCACTTTTTCTTCTTTGACACACCTTTCCCAACTGGAGGCACCATGCAGAAGTAACAATTGCTGGTATGATCTGTTGGCTCTCTCCAAATCATTGGCACTGCAAAAGGCATAGATTTCCTTTTCCTGTTCAACCACTGGCGAAGATTTGTTGCACAAGTGTTGCAGCATATATGTGGGGCCCACCTCTTGTCCTGATCTCCAATTTTGCAGCCAAAATAAAGGTTATAGGCTTTCTTAACCATAGTGGTTATACTGCGCTTTTGTGATGCAAAAGTCACTTCACCACAAACATAGCAGAAGTTATCTGCACTGTTCACACAAGTACGAGGCATCTCTGCTCACTTTGGCTAAACAGAAATGTGTCCCTTTGCAAAATCAAACACTGACAAATAAGAGAGCACGACACTGTATGATTTCTAGAGCTGATATAGGGCAATTTGTTCAGCAGAGTGATGTAAGCTTCGTTAGGATTGCATCATCCATGACTTCTAGGAATAACATGATGCAATTCATATCATGTATGACGCAATACCAGCTTCAGATTGCATCATTCATTGTTTTGCCTAAAAAGCAAGTACTGTCCAAACCCATTCATAGATTTATTCATAGATCCAATCAAAGATGTATTTCAGTCATTTCTGGTTTAAATTGAGATCCCTTCCCTTTATAACTCACTTATCCTCCGCTATTCCCAAGTCAAGGGTCGTATATACTGACCCAATAGCATAACTTGAAAACTAGAGCCAATCAACAATTTTAAGCATCATTTTCGTTCTTAGTGACCCAGAATTAGTAAAGTTTGACTACATTTATTTCAGAAGCATTTTGGCTGTAGAGCAGTGTTATCAGCAGGTAAGTATGCCCCGTGGTCTGTGATGGGATGTTAGATGGGGTGGGATCTGAGTTACTACAGATAATTCTTTCCTGGGTGCTGGCTGGTGAGTCTTGCCCACATGCTCAGGGTTTAACTGATCACCATATTTGGGGTTGGGAAGGAATTTTCCTCCAAGGCAGATTGGCAGAGGCTCTGGAGGTTTTTCGCCTTCCTCTGCAGCGTGGGGCCCGGGTCACTTGCTGGAGGATTCTCTGCAGCTTGAGGTCTTCAAACCACAATTTGAGGACTTCAATAACTCAGACATAGGTTAAGGGTTTGTTACAGGAGTGGGTGGATGAGATTCTGTGGCCTGCGTTGTGCAGGAGGTCAGACTAGATGATCATAATGGTCCCTTCTGACCTTAAAGTCTATGAGTCTATGAGAGCACCCACAACTGGACCGGTACAACTCAGGATCAGACCCTTTATAATAGCACAGCACTATGATCTAGTTATAGTGAGAACAAACATCAGTTTATTAGCGAAGATGTTTATATTATAAGAAATAGTGAGTAAGAATAGTCAGGACAACAGATCACATGTGAAACAAAGCATCAAACACAATCCTGGATCTATACTTAGTAATGGTTACTTTCCCGTTTAACAGAGTAGCTTCCTTCCCTAGGATTCATTCTTTGATCAAGCTGATCATTTTCCGTCATAACCAGGATCCAACTTTTCATGAACACCCCATTCCCTTTATTGATTTATTCCTCAATAAATGAATGACACAGGGGTCCTTTTTCCTTCCTCCTATACCCCAAAGTTCATTGCCTTTGTACCCAAGAGACAAGACAACCCACTGTGGTTTTAGTCTCGGGTGTCTTCCCATGTTGACTTCACATCCTTGTGTTGACTTGGGATGCAAATGTAGCTCCCACTTTGTTTGGCTTTATAATGCTTAATCTACATCAGAAACCCAGCCGGACAGGTGATTCCACATCCCCTTGTCTGGCAAAATCTGCTTGTCAACCCTACCTGAGACACAGATTCTAAAACACACTTTCAGCACATACATACGTCTTAAATATCACCCATCCATCCATCACACAGCGTTTACAAGTATGATATAGGCTTTTATCAGACACCTTTCATGACCCTTTGTGGATCAATACTATGAAAGTAGTGTGTTAGGTGCAGTGAGTTTGTCAGGCCACATAGGCTTTGCGGATACAGAATAGTAAACCCATCGCTAGCTGGCATTACGGGATTCTTAGGGTCACACTTTGTGTGAAACCAAAAACACAATTAGAATTAAAGACTCATGAGGAAAGAGCGATTATGCTGCCAGCTCTCCTCACCTCCCTCCCCAATCCAGTCCGCTGTCAGTATCTGTCTGACTCCAGCCTGAGGAATTGAATAACAATGGTAAACACTTTGTATCTGCAGAACAGATATTGATTAACATTCAGACCTACAAGCGCTCTCCTGGTTCGATGGCTGCAAGCATTTTCTTTAGAGCAGGAGAGGGAGGAAGAAAGGAGAAACTCAGGGACGGCTGCAATGCATGGAGAGTAACGATATTTCAGTGAGACCGTGTCCCATTGTAACACCGAGGCTCTTGAAGGGCTTTGTGAGCATGAATGAATTAAGAACCACCACTTTTCAATATTTATAATGACTCATGTCCAATAAATGACAGATTTGCACATTTGCACAATGTATCTATCGACTCAAGGTTTCTGATCCAGGCAGGATGGCATAATGGCAAACACCAGTGTTGCTGTATTCACAGGAAATGGGGCCTTGCTCTTGAAAATGGGGAAGGCAGAAAACCCTGCTGGGAGGGAGGGATGGTACTATTATCTATTCAGAGAACATACACAGATTTTAGTTCCCAGCTAACCATAAGGGGGTTGTTCAGTCTCCATGGCCCATTCAACCAGACAGCCAACAGGTGTGATCTCCACCAACCCATTTTTCATGGAAACTCAATCACAAAGCACCAGTGAACTACAGGCCTGTATCCTGTTACCAATCTTTTGAGCTCTCAAAGGCGAGACATAGAATCATAGGACTGGAAGGGACCTTGAGAGGTCATCTAGTCCAGTCCCCTGCACTCATGGCAGGACTAAGTATTATCTAGACCATCCCTTACAGGTGTTTGTCTAACCTGCTCTTAAAAATCCCCAATGATGGAGATTCCACAACCTCCCTAGGCAATTTATTCCAGGGCTTAACCACTCTGACAGTTAGGAAGTTTTTCCTAATGTCCAACCTAAACCTCCCTTGCTTCAATTTAAGCCCATTGCTCCTTGTCCTATCCTCAGAGGTTAAGAGCAATTTTTCTCCCTCCTCCTTGTAACAACCTTTTATGTACTTGAAAACTGTTATCATGTCCCCCCCTCAGTCTTCTCTTTACCAGACTACACAAGCCCAATATTTTCAATCTTCCCTCACAGGTCATGTTTTCTAGACTTTTAATCATTTTAGTTGCTCTTCTCTGGACTTTCTCCAGTTTGTCTACATCTTTCCTGAAATGTGGCACCCAGAACTGGACACAATACTCCAGCTGGGGCTTAATTAGAATAGAGTGGAAGAATTACTCCTCGTGTCTTGCTTACAACACTCCTACTAATACATCCCAGAATTATGTTTGCTTTTTTTTGCCAACAGTGTTGCACTGTTGACTCATATTTAGCTTGTGATCCAATATTATCCCTGGAACCCTTTCCACAGTACTCCTTTCTAGGCAGTCGTTTCCCATTTTGTATGTATGGACTGCAACCGATTGATTGTTCCTTCCTAAGTGGAGTACTTTGCATTTGTCCTTAATGAATTGCATCCTATTTACTGCAGACCATTTCTCCAGTTTGTCCACATCATTTTGAATTTTAATCCTATCCTTCAAAGCTCTTGCAACCCCTCCCAGCTTGGTATCCTCTGCAAACTTTAGAAGTGTACTCTCTGTGCCCTTATCTAAATCATTGATCCTTAGGTTCACACCAGAATGGCTCTTGTTTAGCACCTTATCCTTTTGCCCTTCCCTTCACAGAGTCTACTGGGAGTTAGCCTGTGGTTTAATTGCAGCTGGTTGTTTTTTCAGTCTCTGAGATGTTTTCAGTCAAACACTTGAATTCAACCCGGCCCTGCTATCCTGGTCACAACCACCTCCAGACAGAGGGGAACTGACAAAGCAGCAGGGTGAGGGGAAAACTGAGACATATTATTCTTCGTTGGGGACTCTCATTTTGCTGCCTTTATTTGAAAGCGCTCATTTCCTACATCTCTTGGCGAGAGTTCTCATCGACCAGTGACCCCTACACACCTACGCCGATCAATAGCCCCCAGTATCTTATTGACACGTCCATTGACAGCTTTCACTGTGCATAGGAATCGGGAGCCCGGAAGCCAACCACAATCCATTAAGGGCTGCTTGAAGAATGGGGAAGACTCCACTCTGATATTGACACTGTAAATGGAGACAGTTTACTTTAGCACTCAGGGAAGATGCATTTGTTAAGGGGACCCATAGATTTCATTACAGTTTAATAGCAGCTGCTGAGTAAAGGAAGGGAATTTCTTCTATGTAAAGGCAGCATTTACCCCATCGTAATAAATGCATAGCAGCTATCCAGGGTCTCCGGGTTTCCAGCTTCTAAGCATCCTTAACTCCTGTTGAAGCCAATGGGCCAAAAGGCTGTCCCATGGGATACACCTACCTGATCCTCGTGATAGCCCTAGCTCAGTGCTCCATAGGTGGGGAATTCCTTCCTGACCCCATAGTTGTGGGTCGAATCACTATGGTCAATTACCTAATCCCGTTGTGACGTTGCAGTCTATATGGTTTTATAAAAATATGCTAATGAGTGAATATAATGTAACTGGAATATGCTTCATGCAAAAGGTCTCTTGTAAGGTATCATTACAAAGCTTATAATCTACTGAGTGTGATCATCCTATTTGTATAAATGTACCACTCTTATATCTGAAACTAGAAATATGAAATATAATTCTGAGGGCCTATTGTAATTATGTAAAGTATGGGCCATTAATGGTGGTTTGGAATCTTGATGACTCCCATTAACCAGGACACTTGTCTGCACATGGCTGTGTTTTACCTGTATGTCTTCCTGTATATGTCTGTGCTGGCAAGTGGACAATGAAGTCTTGCAGTGATATGTGATCATGTCACCTGAACTGGAATCTATCTTTAACCTGGTGTCTTTCCATTGAGAAGGAGGGGGTGGGAGCCAGAGAGGGACAAAGGATTCCCGTGTTATGCAAAAGATATGTAAAGGGGTGGAACTGAACAAAAGGAAGGAGAGAAGCCATCATGAAGAATCCCCTAGCTACCACCTGAGCTGGAACAAGAGCTGTACCAGGGGAAAGAATTGTGCCCAGGCCTGGAAGGTGTCCAGTCTGAGGAAAAAACTTATTGAAGCATCTCTAAGGGTGAGATTATCTATATTCAGTTTGATTAGACATAGATTTGTGTGTTTTATTTTATTTTGCTTGGTGACCTACTTTGTTCTGTCTGTTACTACTTGGAACCACTTAAATCCTACTTTCTGTCTTTAATAAAATCACTTTTTTACTTATTAATTAACTCAGAGTATGTATAAATACCCGGGGGAGCAAACAACTGTGCATATCTCTCTATCAGTGTTATAGAGGGTGAACAATTTATGAGTTTACCCTGTATAAGCTTTATACGGGGTAAAATGGATTTATTTGGGTTTATACCCCATTGGGAGTTGGGCATCTGAGTGTTAAGAACAGGAACACTTCTGTTAGCTGCTTTCAGGTAAACCTGCAGCTTTGGGGCAAGTAATTCAGACCCTGGGTCTGTGTTGGAGCAGACGGGTGTGTCTGGCTCAGCAAGACAGGGTGCTGGAGTCCTGAGCTGGCAGGGAAAGCAAAGGTAGAAGTAGTCTGGGCACATCAGGTGGCAGCTCCCGGGGGGTTTCTGCGATCCAGCCCATCACACCTGTAAACAACCTGCCAAGGACTCTGCCTTCTTCCTGCCTAGAATCATCTTCACCCTGACCTGCCCAGCTCCATCCCTATTCCCAGATGTCGATAGCCTTTGATCCTGCAAGTCCTTGTGCAGTGCAAAAAGTCACTGTGTTGCAAAGGCTCGATGTGTGCACAAGTAAGGTTAAGCACTAGGTACAAGGTCAAACCCTCAGAGGTTTAAATCAGCATAGCTCCACTGACCTCATAGCTCCACTGAGCTGCATCACTTCACACCAGCTGAGGATTTGGCTGACAGTCTTCCACGCCGAATGGAAAATGTCTCAAAAATCCTTGCACACCCACTCCCTTAATTCTCGAGCACCACAAAGACTAAAACAAGGATGTGAGTAGAGAATCTGTTTATCTCTCTAGTTTTTATTCCACTCTCATCACCATGGCTAGAGAGACAGGATCTCATGGTCAAGGCACTGGACTGGTTTAAATCCTGGCTCCTCCTCAAGCTTCCAATATGACAGTCAGGGGCGGCTCTAGGAATTGCGCCGCCCCAAGCAGGGCGGCACGCCACAGGGGGCGCTCTGGCGGTCGCCGGTCCCGCGGCTCCGGTGGACCTCCTGCAGACGTGCCTGCGTAGGGTCCGCTGGTCCCGCGGCTCTGGTGGACCTCCCGCAGGCGTGCCTGCGGATGCTCCACCGAAGCCACGGGACCAGCGGACCCTCCGCAGTCATGCCTGCGGGAGGTCCACCGGAGCCGCCTGCCGCCCTCCCGCGGCACGCCGCCCCAAGCACGCGCTTGGTGCGCTGGGGTCTGGAGCCAGCCCTGATGACAGTGGGCAAGTCACTGAATCTTTCTGTGCCTCAGTTTTCCATTTGTAAAATGGGGATAATAATCTTTCCTTTATCATATCCTTCGTCTGATTTGTCTTGTCTGGATTATAAATTCTTCAGGTCGGGGCTAACTTTGGTTGGGGCTTGTAGGAACCACTGTAATACAATAACAACACTGGTATTTGAGCACCCAGCTGGTTTTAGAAAAGAAAAATATTAACAAGTATATTAAAGGGACAAGGTGGGTGAGGTAATAACTTTTATTGAATCAACTTCTGTTGGTGGAAGGGACAAGCTTTCGAGCTTCACAGAGCTCTTCTTCAGGTCAGTATGGTAGTGTGCATATATACATATATATGTGCATGCACTCACCTATACTATATATATATTATAGAGAGACAGCTATCTAGCTCTCTGTAGTGAGCCTATTTCTCGTTCTCTGTTGTGATTCTATAGCCATATCTATATAGTCACACAATTGCACGTAATCAGGAAAGCTATGTCAAATAAATAAGTTTTGCATTTTGCATTGAGGATAATGAAGCTCATGCTAATGTTTAGGACTGGTTGGAAAATTTGTTTGTTGGGGTGGGGGCTGTGGGAAATGTCAATGAAAACACTTCTGTTTATGTATCAACAGTTCTGCAGATTTTTTTCACTTTTTGCTGAAAATCAGAAAGACCACAAAACTGAAAAATTTCAGCCAAAACCCTAAATATTTTGCTCCCAAAATTCTTTGGGTTTTAGCCAATTTCTTTTCAATTTGGGGCTGTTTTTGACTCAATTTGGGCAGAGAGAGTTCAGGTTTTCTGGTGAAAATGTTCAAGGAAATCAGACTTTTTTTTCCATGAACATTTTAGTTAGTTGAAAATCCAATTTTCTGTTTTAAAAATTAAAGTAGAAAATGTTCACTCAGCCCCAGCTCCATTTCCAGGCACAGGTTCCACAGCTGAGTTCCAGCTGCCAAGGAAAGCTCATGCTCATGAGTCTTACCCTGGTAGCTGGAAGCTCTATTGTTCTAGTGGGGTAAGTGAGTTTGAAAGATGTCTATACAAGAATGATAATAACGAGCTGCCCTCTTTAGCCATCCTTCTGCTCCTAGGCGGGAATAATGTTGCGGGTACACTCTCATTAATGCTGCATCAGGTTCCTCCACCCTCCACATCCTGTTCTGCACATTTTGCTTTGCTCATGCGACTTTCCTCTCCTGTACTGCGCACGACTGTGGCTCAGAAGGAGAGCTGACATCAGGTGCAGTGACATCATGTGGAGCAGCACACCTTGCGTTTGCAGTATTTCTCCCCAGTGCGTGCCTTTGCAGCCCACCTCTAATCCAGCTCGTTCAGGGATGGAGGAGAGTGCGAAAAAAAAATCATGAAGGAATATTGAACTTCTAATGCACAGTAATTACCAAATGATCCTATCTCAGAAGCGATGGGGCCCTATGGGATTTATTGCTATACTAACAGTGGTTTTCCACTGCATTACTTAATGAATAATGTCTAGGTTAATAGCACACCAAAAAAGCCAACTCCAATGTAATTATTATTTCTCCTAATGCAGCCACTTCTTACATAAATACCCATCTCTCTTTACTAGGTTGTTGTTTAAAAATGGTTTCTATTAAATTGCTATCAGGGAGAAGACATATATTATTATTATTATTATTACTATTATTATTATTTTAACTTTTGCTGCACAGTGTAATTTCCCCAGTTCCTGGTGCTTCACCAGAACCAATTTACCTTGCAGATTGCCTCCTACTGCAGCCACAATAACCCTCTGCCCTGCTACCTGGTCTCCTAAAGGCTGCAAGGAGCTCAGCTGTAGAAACAGCCTAGCTTCTGTTTATTTTGGTAGCCTCACGAAATATTTATGGAGAGTTATTCGAGCAGAAAGGCTGAATGGAGATCATTGCAATGTGTCAAATTAAGGAGTGCTTAATGCTGCCTAATCTCCTGGTAATTACTGTTGTGGCAGCGGATGGCATTAGAGCTGGGTAAGAAAGCTAATGCTAGTCACATAGAAGCCTGGCTGGATGTCAGTGGCAGGCTGACTGTGGCGTGAGAGCTTTTGTGATCAGATGAGTCCCGCAAATGGCTCTTTTATCACTGCCTCTATACATAAACCTATTTCTCATCAGCATCCTGAATTATCAGTGTGCCTTATTATTTATATTACAGCATAAGAACAGCCATGTTGGGGCAGACCAATGGTCCATGTATCCTAGTATGCTGTCTTCCAACAGTGGTCAATGCCAGATGCTTCAGAGGGAAGGAATAGAAGAGGACAATTTACGAAGTGATCCATCCCCTGTCATCCAGACCTAGCTCCTGGCAGTCAGAAATTTAGAGACACCACAAGCATGGGGTTGTATCCCTGACCATTTCGGTTTATAGCCATTGATGGACCTATTCTCTATGAACTTATCTCATTCTTTTTTGAACTCAGTTATACTTTTGACCTTCACAACATCCTATGGCAGTGCATTCCACAGGTTGACTGTGTGCTGTGTGAAGAAGTGCTTCCTTCTGTTTGTTTCAAAACTGCTGCCTATTAATGTAATTAGATGGCCTCTAGGGCTTGCGTTATGTGAAGGGGTACATAACACTTCTCTAGTCACTTTCTTCACACCATTCATGATTTTATCAATCATATCACCCCTTAGTCGTCACTTTTCTAAGATGAAAAGTCCCAGTCTTTTTAATCTCTCCTCGTATAAAAGCTGTTCCATACCGCTAATCATTTTTGTTGTCCTTCTTTGTACCTTTTCCAATTCTAATATATCTTTTTAGAGATGGGGCAACAATAACTGATTGCAGTATTCAAGGTGTGGGTATACCATGGATTTACGTAGTACATTTATAGTGTCAGTATCTAGGTGCCCAACTGAGATCAGGGCCCCTTTATGTTGCATGCTGTATAACACATAGTAACAGATATTCCCTGCCCCGGTGATCTTACAATTTACAAAGACAAGGTAGACAAAGGAAGTTTTATGATCCCCATTGTATAGATGGAGAATTGAGGCACTGAGATATCATATGACCCAGCTCATCAGAGTAAATGATATCTGGAACTGCTGATACTTATCTGTACTTTTTGGAGTTTGCATCACACTAATTGCTACGGCTGTGTCTGATTAGCTTTGCTATCACTTTGGGATTATTGTGTTTATCTAGGCTGAGAACACAACCCTGGTTTATGAGTGTTCAAAGGGCTGCCTCTAGGGACCAGGGACAGTTCAGTCTCTATGGTCAATTTAGTCTCTGTCTCCCTCCCCACCCCCCAGGAGGCTAACAACAAGGGGAAAAGCTAGAAGCAGCTTTTCTAGGGGATTGGTCCCCTAGACCAATTGGTCCCTGCTAGGAGATGGATTGAGGCACTAACCCATTGCACCCCAACAGTCCTTAATGGAGACATTTCCAAGAAAACAGCAATTTGGATTCTTTCCCTCTCCTAAAATCAGCAACAAAGAATCCTGTGGCACCTTATAGACTAACAGACGTTTTGCAGCATGAGCTTTCGTGGGTGAATACCCACTTCTTTGGATGCAAGTGGTGGAAATTTCCAGGGGCAGGTTTATATATGCAAGCAAGAAGCAAGCTAGAGATAACGAGGTTAGTTCAATCAGGGAGGATGAGGCCCTGTTCTAGCAGTTGAGGTGTGAAAACCAAGGGAGGAGAAACTGGTTCTGTAATTGGCAAGCCATTCACAGTCTTTGTTTAATCCTGAGCTGATGGTGTCAAATTTGCAGATGAACTGGAGCTCAGCAGTTTCTCTTTGAAGTCTGGTCCTGAAGTTTTTTTGCTGCAGGATGGCCACCTTAAGATCTGCTATTGTGTGGCCAGGGAGGTTGAAGTGTTCTCCTACAGGTTTTTGTATATTGCCATTCCTAATATCTGATTTGTGTCCATTTATCCTTTTCCTTAGAGACTGTCCAGTTTGGCTGATGTACATAGCAGAGGGGCATTGCTGGCATATGATGGCATATATTACATTGGTGGACATGCAGGTGAATGAACCGGTGATGGTGTGGCTGATCTGGTTAGGTCCTGTGATGGTGTTGCTGGTGTAGATATGTGGGCAGAGTTGGCATCGAGATTTGTTGCATGGGTTGGTTCCTGAGCTAGAGTTACTATGGTGCGGTGTGCAGTTACTGGTGAGAATATGCTTCAGGTTGGCAGGTTGTCTGTGGGCGAGGACTGGCCTGCCACCCAAGGCCTGTGAAAGTGTGGGATCATTCTCCAGGATGGGTTGTAGATCCCTGATGATGCGCTGGAGGGGTTTTAGCTGGGGACTGTATGTGATGGCCAGTGGAGTCCTGTTGGTTTCTTTCTTGGGTTTGTCTTGCAGTAGGAGGCTTCTGGGTACACATCTGGCTCTGTTGATCTGTCTCCTTATTTCCTCCTGAAATCATAATCCTGTGTTTGTGACAGCCAAACCACTGCCATGGCAACCAACTGTGACATCAGAATAAGTAGGTTATGACATCATTTGGGGAATAAACAGCAGCAGATGAAAAACAAAACAATAAAGATCCCTGTTTCCATGCCAATGTACCTAATAATAGGGATGATCAAAGAGTTTTTCTTGTCCTTTTAGACATGCAGAGAACCTGAAAGGACAGGATTTCTTGGCAGAAGCACCTGTAAAAAAGGATGATTCAGCATTTTCACAGTCACCAGCAGCACCACAATTACAGGGTCCAGATGGACTCTTTGAGGCACAATTCAAATCTCTTATTATTTGTATGACAGTAGTATCTAGAAGCCCCATGGAGAGGAGGGCACATGTTCACATAGTAAGAGGCAGTTCCTGCCTCAAAGGCTTGCAATTTAAGTAGACAAGGACCGAGAAGGGGAAACAAAAGAGACAGAGACAGAGAGGGGAAGTGACTTGTCCAAGGTCGATGCCAGAGCCAGGAATAGAATCCAGGTCTCCTGATTCCCTGGCCCACAGAGCTGAATTTGTAGATTATAAAGCCAGAAAGGACCACTGGGATCATCTAGTCTGACCTCCTGTATAAAGCAGGCCAGAGGACTGCCCTGGATAAATTCCTGTTTGAACTAGATCAGATCTTTTAGAAAAATATTCAACCTTGATCTAAAAATTGCCCATGGTGAGGAATATACTTCAATCTTTGGTAAACTGTTCCCATGGGCAGTGGGTATAATAGGCCAGGGTAGGCTCTGCTTTCCCTGTCTGTAGCCACTGCCGTGAGATGCTGGGCTGGGATTGCTCTGGCCCTGAGCTGGCTGGCATGGTTGGGGCTGCTCCGGCCCTGGGGGGCTCCTCTGGCGGAGAGGGGGTGTGTGGCTCGAGGTTCCAGCTGGCCCGAGGCTTCTCTGGCTGCAGTGGGGCTCAAGGCTCTGGCCGTTGGGGTGGGGGAGAGAGGAGCCTTGTGCAGAGAGGGCGGGGCTGTGGGGCTAGTATCCCCAAAAGGGGGATCCACCTGTCACCCATGACTGTTCCAAGGGTTAATTGCCCTCATTGTTAAACATTTCTGCCTTATTTCCAGTCTGAATGTGTTTAGTTTTAACTTTCAGCCATTGGATCTTGTGTGCTAGATTGAAGAGCCTATTATCAAATTTCTGTTCACCATGTAGATACTTCTGGACTGTCATCAAGTCTCTCCTTCGCATTCTCTTTGTTAAGCTAAGTAGATCAAGCTCCTGGGATTTATAATTATAAGGCAGGTTTTCCAATCCTTTAATCATTCTCATGGCTCTTCTCTGAACCCTCTCCAATTTATCAACATTCTTCTTGAATTGTGGGCACCAGAAATGGACACAGTGTTTCAGCAGCAGTTACACCAGTGCCAAATACAGAGGTAAAATAGAGGATCTAAATACCAAATATTCCAGAGTTCAGGGATTTCAGGATCTGGCCGTGCACAGAGACAAGTGGCCAGGTTTGAAATCCAGATCTGGGTTCAAATTCCAACCTTCACATTAGAGAAAGATCAGAGATATTTGGGTCTGGATATTTTTTCTGGGCTCATAAAAGATTCATTAATATTGCAGTAGCACCTAGCAGCCATTCATGTTTGAGCCCATTGTGCTAGGTTCTGTACATACATATAAAAACCCTCCCACAATTGCAAAACCACCCAATCCCCTCCAGATGGCTTCTTGCCACTAAAAAATTGCTGGAGTCCCTATGCCGAGCCATGACGTGCATTCACTAGCTTGGCATTGCCTTTCAAGCCCTATCACCCACCACCTCTATTGCCAGCAGGACAGGACCTGGGGAGAAGTCAGGCAGTTCATGGGAGGAGGAGAGTAATATGGGAAAGGGACAGGTCAGGGGAGGGCTGAACCGGTCTGTTCCAGTTACTGAGCTCAGCAAGCGAGAGGTTCATCATTAACTGTCAAACAGCAGTTTTAATCAGCCCTGCTCCTCGGTGGAAGATAGATTTAATATCAAGGCACATTTTCAGAGCCATTAGTTTAATTATGACAGGTGTCTGCAAACTGGATAGCTCTGCTTTCAAGCTCTGAATGACAGCGTTTAATTCTCTGGGCCCACGGGGCCACTGGGGTACTTTACAAAAATGAGCTTCCATTAAAGCGTAAGTGTTTCTTTCTCTCTCGCTATTTTTTTTTTGTTCTCTTCTCCTTCTTCTGCTCTCCCTCCTCTCTGCATGCATCAGAACAGGCGCTGATCAGAAAATTGCCCTTTAGTAGACAGCAAAATAATTTCCCTTTCCCATTAGAACTCAGATCGCTGGTAAGGATGGCTGTGTCCCATGTGTGGTGGCCAAGCAAAGGCCTTACAATTTATCATTTAACCTTTCTATTATCCCTCTGGTTGCAGTGCTTCCCCAGTAAATAGACACATTAAACAATGGCAATAACAATGAGGGGCTTTGCACGCCTATAGGCTGCCGGTTAGCCCCGTGAAGAGACCAACACCAGCCGTATGCACTGTTCTGAGGGCTTCACCTCTCTCTCTGAACTGAGGTGAATTTTACCCACAATGCTTTCCAAGTGAAGCTCTCACGGTAGCTTATGAACATTAAGCTTCTCCCCACCCTCCCAATGCGGTAGGTCAACAGGGGTTGAGCCAGATTTTCAGAAGAGCTCAGGGCCAGATTTTCAAGTGCTCAGCACCCATAGGTGGAGCCAGGTTGTCAAATGAGCCCCGCATTCAACTCGCTGAGCTCTTTTGAAAATCTGACCTTTTTTTTCCCCAGCTGCCTAAATGCTGAGGTATTTTGGAAACATAAGCCCCACCTGTGGATGCTGAATCCTTCTGAAAATTCTGGCCTTAATATTTAGCACTAATAATAATACCCAGTTCTTATATATATACACAATGTGTTTTCATCAACCGATCTCAAAGTGCTTCACAGAGGAGAGCACGATCATTATCCCCAATGTACAGAGCATGAAACTGAGGCACACGCAGTGGCAGAGCCAGGGATAGAACCCAAGTCTCCTAAGTCCTAGCCCTGTGTTTGACTTTATTTAGATGCTGCTTTATTTAAAAAAAATTTTTTTTTAAGTTCTATCCAGACCGCAGGTGTTCTGCCCATTTCAGAGATAGAGACTGTACCTAAAGCTAATATCCCGTTTCCCAGTTTTGGGACTTTGGTCAGATCTTAGCTCTATTATAAACTAATCAACAAATCATAAGTAACTGGTAACCCTCACAACACACTCTGTGTAATACGTCAGCATCATCACCCCCATCTGACTAGGGTAACCAGACAAATCAGGACAGGGGTGGGGGTAACAGGAGCCTATATAAGAAAAAGACCCCAAAATCGGGACTGTCCCTATAAAATTGGGACATCTGGTCACCCTACATCTGACTGATGGGGAAACTGACGCAAGCAGAGGGAACAAGTCCGGGTTATAGCCAGGAATAGTGCACTAGAGTCCTGGTGTCCTAGTCTCTTGTCCGGTTATATGACTGTGACTCCCTGACTCTGTAGTACAGGCCAGGCCGGTTCCTAATCTACTGCTTTAACCATAGGACCCTGCTTCCTTCCCTTTCAGACATTTTGTAAGGCTGAGCACTTGTCAAATGCACTTCGTGTGATTGGGGACCAAAGTCCTGACTCCTCTGCTCCTCCCTGATACCCAGGAGGCTCTCCTTGCCCCATGGTCATGGGTGACAATATCCAGGTTGTCTTTACAGGGCACAGCGTGAGATGCGATCAGAGGAAGAATCTGCGTCCAAGACACACAGCTGCACTCAGCCGTATGAACCTAACAGAAAAGGACAGGTTGCTGCCCAAAGTGCAATGCATGTTTTCCCTGGGCTGGTGCTGTTATCCTGGCTGTACAGTGACCCCTGCTGCAGAGCAAGGCAGCTACGAGCAACATCCGTGGGAAGGTTTGTAGATCTGAAATTAACTTGGTAAGTATCCACCCAAGATGGCAAAACTCTACCAAGGCCTCTCTCCATGAGGCCGAGGAATATACCTAGGGTGACCAGATTTCCCGATTTTATAGGGACAGTCCTGATTTTTGGGTCTTTTACTTATAGAGGCTCCTATTACCCCCAACCCCGTCCCGATTTTTCATACTTGCTTCTGGTCACCCTAAATATACCCCAGTTCCCCTGCATCCTCCACACCTAGCACAATGGATGTACTGTAAATGTGTCTGAGCAGCCGGACACTTTCTGGTGACACCGATAGCTTCTGAAATCAGTGGCTGTGGTCTCTAGACACTGCTGCAATAGAATAGATAATAAATGTTCAATAATAAAAATACAAATATTGCTGTTATCCTGGCCTGCTATGCAGCAAGTCTACACACCTTGATGAGCAGCTAGATACTAGGTTATTAGCCCAGCAGACAGCTGTTCAGCTTATCACCTCTCCTGATTTGGGTTATCTATATATAGCTATATATATCTCCTTAAAATAAAGAGTGTTGAATTGTAGTGGTGAGGAGGCTGGGTTGGCAGCCGGCAAGCTGTGATCACTGCTTATCGTGCAGACCAGGCATGTCTCATTGTTACCTCATGCTCCTCCTGATTGTTGATTGTATCCGTCAGTTATCTCTAGTCATGTACTTGGATGGGAAGCTCTTTGGGGCAAGGACCATCTGTTTGTTCTATGTTTGTACAGCACCTAGCACAATGGGGCCCTGATTCTCAATTCAGGCCCTAGGCATGCCAAATACATACATAAAATGAGCACCAGGACTGCAGCAATTGACCCGTCTGGTGCATAGTGCAAGCAGGGTCGGTGGAACAGCTCTCTCAGGCTTACATTAATCCAGACCTCCAGTCACAGGCTACCTCGAAAATCTGCCACTGCCCCTCAGTCCTGCCCTGCAAGACTCCCTTCTGCTCCAGCCTCAGGCCTCACCACACAAGTCTGCCAATCAAACCCATCAGAAATTTTCGGACACAACGTGGTTCCGTTGGAAGTGTCAGTGCGATGAAATTGAAACATTCCATGGTACCGCATCCAAATTTCACAAAATTCTGACAGAGCTCAGGCAGGTTTCAAAACCTGGCTGGAGAACCAGGAGCCTGGAAGCCCTGGAACCTTGGCTCCTAAGCTACCAGCTCCTCAGCTCTGGGGCAGCCTGCCTGGCCATCCGTCCTGCAGCTGGGGCTCCTACTGCTTCCAGGCTCTTGGCTCCTTAGCAGCCCAGAAACTCTGAGCGCTCTGGCTCCCTGGTACCCTGAGTTGCCCGACTCTCTTGCCTGGTGAGCTGCCAGACTCTGGGCAGTTGGGGGAGTCTTGCAAACATTTAGAAAAGGTCAAAATGAAATGTCTATTCTACTTTTTTGAAATGCAGTTTCAGAATTCCCAGTCTGTAGGAAATTTAGAAATTTCAGTTTTATTCTGTTTCAGATTTGTTTTTGTTTTTAAATTTTGGTATTTCCTGTGGAACAGGAATTCTGATGTCTGGCCAGCTCTCTCTGCCAATGCCCCAAACTGTCTCCTATTGTCCCATCCCTCATATGCCCATTAAGCATCTGCCAGGTTCTATGGTGCTATTTAGGGGATTCCAAATGGAAGCTGAGACCCAGCAAACACATTTCACTTGTAAGCCAAGCCAAGTCTGAATGCAGGTCTCAAGAGGTGTCAGGCTAGTCCCTTATCTTCCTGCCCTTCGCCTGTGAGCCAACGTTCTCTGCTAGGAAGAGTTATATGGCAGGGAACTTGTAACTGCACAGCAAGAGCCTCCTTGTGTGGCCTTGGTGAATGGATGTGCCTGCAATTTCTGTTATCTGTGGCAATGTGGAAAAAGAAGGTTATAGCAAAGGATAATTGAACCAGCATGACAGTCAATAGTTCAGCAATTTTGGTACACATAGAACTAAGCACTAATTCAAAGAGAAAAGCACTTCTACCCTCTGGAAGTTCTGACCGCAGCACAGGAGCGTGGGTCTGGTATTGGGGGTATTGGCTTTCTCATTCTGTCTATACCTATGTTTCCCTTTGTCTGATGCCATTAGAAAAGGGCTGTAAATTTATATACATAATGGGACAGACTGTGCCGCCTTTACTCAGCCACAAGTATTCCATGGGGCTGCATGCAGATTCATAGATCCTAAGGCCAGAAGGGACCATTGTGATAATCTAACCTGACCTCCTGCAGAACACAGGCCAGAGAACGTCTCTGAAATAATTCCTGATTGCAGTAGAGCAGATCTATTAGAAAAACATCCTATCTTGATTTAAAGCTTACCGATGATGGAGAATCCACCACAACCCTTGGTCAATTGTTCCAGTAGTTAATTACATTCACTGTTAAAAATGTGCACCTTATTTCTAGTCTGAAATTGCCTAGCTTCCACTTCCAGCCACTGAATCTTGTTATACCTTTGTCTGCTAGATTGAAGAGCCCGTTATCAAATCTTTGTTCCCCAGTTAGGTACTTATAGACTGTGATCAAGGTACCCTTTGGGAAGCTAAACAGAAGATCTCCTTGAGTTTACCACTATAGGCATGTTTTCCGATCCCTAAATCATTCACCTGCAGAGCCATGTGCAAAGCAAGCCCAAGTAAAGGGATTGAAATCTGGCTGATAATAATTTGTATTTGTTTTAATTATACTTTGCAGGCAACACATGGATTAAAAGAGGCACAGTTATCTGAAGTCATAATGATTTGCATTTCTACCGTGTATCTGAGGATTTCAAAGCACTTTACAAACAATTAAGCTGTTCAACGCACCGTTATTTCCTTTTTGAAGATGCAGTAACAGAGGCACACAAAGGTTCAGAGATTTGCCCAAGGTCATACAGCAAATCAGTGCCAGAGCTGGGAGTAGAACCTGCAACATCTCAGCAAGACCCACTCTGGATTCCAGCCTGCTCACATGGAAGTCAGTGGAAGCTCTGCACTGACTTCCATGGGATCTGAACTGGGCTTGCGGCTTTGGGAATAAATGAAGAGGAGACCTCTCCAAAAAATTCATCAGCCCACGTCATGATGAGGCAGGACATTGAGAGTCACCAGTAATTACTGCTTTATAGACTGCAACCCATAAATGTGGACATCTTTGAGAAAGCTAATTGTTATTTGCATTTGAGCTTTGAGTCAGGAAGCTTCCATCAACCTGGAACACTACAGAAGCCAGGCCTGATTTCCAGTTGCCTGTGCTAATCGCAAGAGACACTGCACCAAATCTTCAGCTGGCATAAATCAGCATAGTTCTGTTTGTACAGCACCTAAGACAATGGGCTCCTGGTCAACAACCTGGGCTTCTAGCCATGACTGTAATACACTTAATAATACGAGTCCCATTAAAGCCAACTGAGTGGTGTGAATTTACCTCACCTGAGTATCTGCTGCACTGGGGTTTGAGGGATGTGCCTTGCGCAGTGAAAGCATTTTAAAGAATTTGTGGTTTTTCTTTTTATTCTTTTGCATACATTTCTACAATGTAATCATCAGACCCCAAATTACGAGTGAATGAAAAATGGGGATAGAACAAGGGCCAGATTTTCACAGGTGTTTAGGCACCTGCAGATTATACAGGTGTCTAATGGGATTTGAAAAAGCACCTAAGTGAGTTGGCATCTAAATCCCATGGACTTTCCGTGGAAGATAGGGGTCTGACCCACTCAGAAGTTTGTGTAAACCCCACTAGGCACCTGACTGCATCTTTAGATATCTCAATACCTTTGTGAATCTGGCCTGAGGACTTTAAACTTCATTGGGACTTCCTGGGAAAGATACACATTTCCAAGGTCTGTGACTAATACTAACAGCGGAGTTGATTCCTTTCCAGCATGACTCTCCAATTGCTTAGAAAAATGAGTAAAGCAACTGTGTTTTCCCAAGAAAAAACTGTGGCACTTTACGGTTCCCTTTGCATCCTGCATGGAAGTAGCTTTGCCTTTGCTCCTAAACTGGTGGAATCTGAGACAGACAGCAGAAGTTATTTAAGTCCATACCCATAAAATTATACATATTCAAAACAAAGAGCATGAGAACTTGGCAGAAGCTGAGGGTGTTTATGTTACCACAGCAGCCATAACTCAGGAGCTGACAAATGATGTCAGTTTCAAATGACTATTAATGCTGGTATTTAATAATAAATTCCACAGTGTGCAAACTGCTACATCACATTGTCTTTAGTACCTCCATGTCACTGGGAGCTACGAGGAAGCAGCACCATCGTGGCTTATGAATTTTAATGCCTTTTTTACAAGGTCTTAATGGCGAAAAATACATAATCAGCGGGGATAGGTTTTTTCCACTAGTTTCTAAGCTATCATTGTTTCTGAAACTCTGGAGCTTTGAGAGGGATTCAGTGGCTCAGGATGACTGGTAATGACTGAAGAAAGCCCATGAGATCAAAGCTTCCACCTTCAGAAACTTTCATCTCTGGGATAAATCTAGTTTAGTTCTGGCCCATTTGGGATTTTCTCAGTATATGATGGCTGTTCAGTGGCCTGTGGACAGAGCATGGGACAGGCATTTGGGAGCACTGGATTCTATTTCCACTATCTAGGTTATTTATTTCACATCTCTGTGTCTCAGTTTCCCACCTTATAGATGGGGATAATGATACTGACCTTGCTTTGTAAGACATCTTAAAATCTGTGGCTGAAAAGTTCTATAGAAGAGCTGAGTTTTCCTATGAGCCTGAACTGGGGTGTTTGGATCCAGAGTTGAATTCAACATCCCCTAAACTCTTCTCTGGTGTTTGGATTTGTTGTTCCAGTTCGGCCCAGTATAGATATGTCTGCATGAGAAGTGATTCTCAGACTGGGACCTGAACTCTCCCACACAGCTCAACAGGATGTGGTTTCAGTGAGATAGTTTGGGCTCAGCCCAAGTTTTCAGTGTCAGTGTCCCAACTGGCACTAATGGCTCTTGTTGGCTGTCCCAGCAGCTAGGCCAAGTAGTGAGTAGGTCATAAAGACTGAATCCTCTTGCTCTTTCTGTTGTGTATTTGGTTGTCATGGTTTTTGTTCCTATGGCAACTGAGTTAGATTATTAGGGGATAGCCCAGCCAGCTTCGGCCGGTTGGGTGAGCTCTGTGTCTGTAAATAAAATGGTAGTTTTGTTAGCTGTCTGCTGTCTGGCCTCAAGTGATTTCTTCCTAAACCGGCTGCCCCCAAGGTTATAACAAGTGGCGAGATGGATGGGATTCCGGTGCTGCTCCAGTAACAGAAGGAAGTAGAAGTCAAGGTAAAGAACAAACAAAGAAAAAACCTGCTTGTTTGCACTGACTGTGAAAGTGAAACTAAAAATCATGGCTACTCTAACCAGGCCACTGGACCCTTTTGATGAGAATATAGAGCAGTGGCATGTTTATACTGAGCTTTTTGTTATTGCAAATGACATTACAGAAGCGAAGAAGGTGCCAATATTCTTAAATGTTGTAGGGGCTAAAACCTACTCCCTGCTACGCAGCTTACTACACCCTATTAAGCCTGAAACTAAATCTTACAGTGACATTGTGGAAATCCTGGGGTCCCATTTTTCCCCAAAACCACTGGTAATTGCTGAAAGATATAGGTTCCACAAAAGAGACCAAAAGGAAGATGAAACAGTTGTACAATTTGTAGCAATTTTAAAAAAGCTAGCAGAACACTGTGAATTTAAAGAGATGTTAAATGATGCCCTGCATGACAGGTTAGTGTGTGGCCTCTGCAGTGAAGCTATACGGAAGCGCCTACTGACAGAGGCTCAGCTTACATTACAGAAGGCTGTTGATATTGCTGTCTCCATGGAACTGGCTACAAGGGAGGCGCAATACATCAGTGCATCCCCTAGGGTGCAAAAAGTGTCACAAGAACCGACCCACAAAACTGTGCAGAGTCAAGAATGTTACCGCTGTGGTAAGCCGGGTCACCAGGCATCAGAATGCTGGTGTAAGGACCTGGTGTGTCGACACTGTGGCAAAAAGGGACACATTGAGTATGCCTGTAAACAAAAGAAAAAGAGGCCTGTGGTCTGGCTGACAAAAAGAGGAACCCTGCATACCCTAGAGCAGACCGAGGATGAACAAGGTGACACCTCATCGCAAGAGGAAGTGCCACTGCATGTTTTGTCTTTGGCAGTGGGCTCACATGAATACTGGGTAACCCCGTTGTTGGATGGCAAACCCATACGCATGGAACTGGACACCGGTGCAGCCGTCTCGCTTGTCTCCGAGACTGTGTATAAAGAAAAGCTACAGCATCTTCCGCTTAAGGTAACAAAAACTGTTCTGAAGACGTATACGGGAGAAGCTGTGCCCATGTTGGGCACTATTGATGTTAAGGTGGCGCTCAATGGACAGGCTGCTAAATTGCCACTGTTTGTGGTGAGAGGTAACTACCCAGCCTTAATGGGTAGGTCTTGGCTTGGGAAGATTCAACTGAACTGGGCAGAAGTGCACCGGATGACTAAAGAAGAAACTAGTCTAACCCCTATACTAAGGAAACATGCTGCTATTTTTGGAGATGATTTGGGAAGTATGAAGGGAATCACTGTGACATTGAACATTAAACCTGACAGTCCACCAAAATATCTGAAAGCCTGAACTGTGCCATATGCCATCAGGCCAAAAGTTGAAGCAGACCTGGAGCGCCTGGTCACCAATGGAGTCCTAATACCAGTTACCCATAGCTCATGGGCCACTCCTATTGTTCCAATAGTGAAGAAAGATGGCTCTCTTCGGATTTGCGGTGATTTTAAAGTCACTGTCAACCCAGTGTTGTGTGCAGAGCAATACCTGCTTCCCTGCATCGATGACCTCTTCGCAGGCCTGGCTGGGGGACAAAAGTTCAGTAAGATTGATCTGAGTCAAGCATATTTACAGATGCATGTCGATGAAAAGTCCCAAGAGCTGTTGACTATTGTGACTCATAAGGGGCTTTATCGATACTGTCGCCTACCCTTCGGAATAACGTCTGCTCCCGCCCTGTTCCAGAGGGCTATGGACCAGATCTTGTGTGGCTTGTCGTCAGGAGTTCAGTGCTATCTGGATGATATCCTGGTCACTGGAAGAAATGAAGAGGATCACTTAAAGAATTTAGAGGCTACCCTACAAAGACTGGAAGAGTATGGCCTACGAGTTCGCAAAGACGACTGTGAATTCTTCAAGCCCTCTGTTGAATATTTGGGACACATCATTGATTCTGCAGGTCTTCATAAGGCCCCTGCAAAAGTTAAAGCTATTGTGGAGGCTCCCCCACCTCGAAATGTAAGCCAGCTGCGCTCGTTTCTAGGACTACTGAACTATTATGGAAAGTTCATCTCACAGTTAGCCACACTGCTAAAACCACTTCATGAGCTCCTTGGGCAGAACAAGGCCTGGAAGTGGACTGAAGCCTGTGATGTTGCATTTAACAAAGCTAAGGATGCATTGCTAAATTCTGAAGTTCTAACGCACTTTGATCCATCCTTACCCCTACAATTGGCATGCGATGCCTCCCCTTATGGAGTGGGAGCAGTCGTGTCACACATTATGCCTTCGGGAGAAGAGAGACCTATTGCTTTTGCTTCACGCACTCTAAGCAAAGCAGAAACTAACTACACCCAAATCGAACGTGAGGCATTAGGAATTGTTTTTGGAATTCGGAAGTTTCATCAGTACCTGTTTGGGCGAAAGTTTACTCTTCTCACAGACCATCGACCTCTGACATCAATTTTTGGATCCTACACAGGCATTCCCCCATTAGCTGCTAGTCGTATGCAACGTTGGGCATTGTTACTTTCAGCACACACATATGAAATCAAATATCGGAAATCCACTCTGCACGGCAATGCAGATGGCCTCTCAAGGTTGCCTTTGCCGGTCAAACATCAAGATAGTGCCCAAAAGGAAATCTTCTACTTTGAACAGGTAGAGAATACACCCATCACTGCTGCTCAGATAAAGAAGGCAACTCGCGTTGACCCAGTATTGTCCCAAGTTATGGACCTGGTGATGCATGGAAAATCTCGACAAACCTCTCCGGTCTCACCCGACCTTGTTACCTACATGTCCAGGAGGATGGAGTTATTGGTCCAATCTGGTTGTTTGTTGTGGGGGAGACGTGTCATTATTCCACTACCACTGAGATCACAGATGTTAGAACAATTACATTCCGGTCACTGTGGAATAGTGCGCATGAAGGAAATTGCACAAAGCTATTTTTGGTGGCCTGGATTGGACAGTACTATTGAAGAGAAGGCAAAAGCTTGTATGTCATGTCAGGGTGTGAGGAATGCACCCCTACACCCATGGGACTGGCCTGAAAACCCGTGGCAACGTATTCACATTGACTTCGCTGGCCCCCTTGAAGGAAGCATGTTCTTGGTGGCAGTAGATGCCCATTCTAAATGGCCAGAAGTCTCTATAATGCAGTCCACTACTGCAGAGAGTACTATCCAAAAACTACGAGGACTCTTTAGTCGTTTTGGTCTGCCAGAACAACTTGTGAGCGACAACGGACTGCAGTTCGTCTCTCAGGAGTTTCAAAATTTTATGAAGGCAAATGGGATACACCACATCACGTCAGCACCATATCATCCATCCACCAACGGATTAGCTGAAAGATTTGTGCAGACAATGAAAAACGCTTTGAAATCAGCAAAGGGACAACACTCCATTCAAAAGCGTCTGGATACCTTCTTACTTTCCTACAGAAACACACCTCATGCTACGACCCAGGCATCCCCGGCCTTTCTAATGATGGGACGACAGCTGCGCACTTGCTTTGATCTGCTGAAACCTTCTGAACCCCGACAAACGGTGCAACATCAGCAGCAATATCAAGTCATCAGACGGGCACCCAGAGCAAAAGACCGAACTTTTAGCCTGGGACAGCCAGTTTTGGCTCAGAATTATACTTCCAGAGCTAAATGGGTCCCTGCCACAATCATCACTCAAACAGGACCTGTTTCCTACACAGTCCGGACTGCAGAGAATCTTACCTGGCAGCGACATGTAGATCAGCTGTTGCCAGGTCATGCCAGTCCTCAGGACACATCTGCAGTTGAGGGGTCTGACTTCACCTCTTCTGGTGAGACACCGAATCTCGAATCACCTGTTCCTGACTGTTCTCCTCCATTACTGCTGGCGGCTGAGATACCCCTTTGCCCAGCATGAGCTGATACCACCTCCTCACCTGTTCGTGCTGCGGACCCTGAGCCTGTGGTACTTTCGGGTGCAACAACACCAGAAGTTCTCTGTAATCCACCTAGAGACATCCTCATCGGCTGGATCTTTAGCTAGGGCGAACCCACAGTTATAGGGCAAAATAATCCCCAGGGGTTAGCCAGGAATGGAGGCAGTCTACCCTCCTTCTCTAGTCTAGTGTGTGTTTTATTTAGGGGATGTTCTTATTAGGGGGGGAGGAATATGTCGTATATTTGGTTGTCATGGTTTTTGTTCCTATGGCAACTGAGTTAGATTATTAGGGGATAGCCCAGCCAGCTTCGGCCGGTTGGGTGAGCTCTGCGTCTGTAAATAAAATGGTAGTTTTGTTAGCTGTCTGCTCTCTGGCCTCAAGTGATTTCTTCCTAAACCGGCTGCCCGCAAGGATATAACACTTTCTAGTCCAGGTGTGAAGCACTAAGGCCCATACAGATTGAGTTGTGGGGAAGCTGGCACTGCCATTGATGATTTCCTATCACTGAGACTTTCCTTGAGTTTTCCCATCAGATGCAGGAAGCAGCAGAAACCTTGTGAAAAGTCCTGGTCTCTCGAGAGTTTCCTGGCCTATTTTTGCAGACCTAGAGGGCTGGGGTGCAGCATCATCAGGGTGCTTATTCTAGCCTCGCCTGCATGCTGAACCTTTCTAAGGCATGCCTGGTCTCTAGTCTTGGAATAGTGTGTGAACTATTGTGCATCTATACACAGCAGAGTGGGCCCAGCTTAACACAGGAGCCTGAAGCTAGGATCACTGTGCTTTCGTAGGATGATGTCTGACTCTTTCTATGTTGTCAGTGGGCCTTTTTGTATTTTATTTTAAATTTAATCTAAAACTACAGGATAGCATATTTCTGTTATTATACTGACAACCACAGGAATTACTAATTACCATAGGAATTTTCCTCTTGGTGGAATGTGTTGCCAAAACCAATTTAAATTTTTTTTTTGCAAGGACGGAATAAACCCTCCCATACTTACCTAAGAATGGAACTGATTGTTTTAAGCATGTAATAATGAGGAATAGGATTTTTATGGCTCTCCCTGACCTTTAAATGGAAGCTCGGAAAGCAGTTGGACAAAGCAAACACAGCCAGGATTCCTGGGAGAAAATAGAAGGGATCTGAGGCCTTTCCAATGAGAGAGATTTTCTAAACACAGATAAGAGTCTCCCCTGTCTACTGCAGATGGAATGTTTCAAATAGGGAGTCCTTCGGGGTAGGTCATTTGAAAAATAAAAGTATTTATTGGTTGTTAAAGGGCTCAGGCTTACAGCCCAAGGAATGGAGAGTTCTGTTTATCTACAAAGCAAATACACAATGGACAGTGCCAGAACTGATTTGCATCGACTCTTTTCAGGAGAGGTAATTGTGAGGTTCAGACTCTGTGTCCTGTTCCATGCTTCACCTATCTGAGATTGTCAATGAGTGTTTCTGTTCATGCCGATTCTGATAGTGATTTTTGTGAGGACATGTGATCCACTAAGAAATAGAGTGAAAAACCTCCTCTGCTACATACAACCTCACCCACCCACTCATTTTTACAGGGAGCAACAAACAGATAGCAACACTCAGTCAGAAACATCCTGGACAACATTCAAATTAGTCAAGAGGATGATGAATGGCCAGGTTTGCAGAAGAGCTCAGCTCAGCTCAGCTTCTTTAGGCACCTAAAGAAGGGTCAGATTTTCAGAATTCCTAGCACCCAGCATCTCCCATTGTTCACACTTTTGTAAATCCGAACAATTTATTTAGGTACCTAAATGGGAGCTGTGTTCTTGTAGAAATTTGATCCTAAAGGCTCTATACCCTTTTAAACACATGCTGAACTTCAAGTCATATTGACGTCAGTTGGACTTAGGCCTTTGCTTAAAGTTAAGCATATGCTTAAGGGCTTTGCTGAAATGTGGCCTCTATTACCAGTTTCTTTAAGCCACCTGATCCTTCAGCAAAATCTCCCTGTTGCAGCTCCTATGATAAATGATGAGGTTGTTAATTTATACCCGTCCACATGAGGTGCTGGCAGGAGACAAACATACCACATCCATGACAAATGACCTGGCATGAAACGTTTGAATTGAGTGTCTCCATCTGGTGAATGTATCCACTTTGGAGTGACTTGCCTTTCTGCTTGAAATTAGACAGCTGATTTAAAGGCAGTTGCTAATAAGACTCCATTTTCATTGATTTCAGCTTTGCACCAAAGAATGCCCTCACTGTGCCAGGATCCTCTGGGCCCAACCGTGCTTCAGGGACTCCAAGAAACACAATGTCTTCCTCCCTGTAAGGTGCAGCACATTGAAGCCCTTCCAGAACTCAGAACAACTGCCCAGTGCAAAAACAAATGGGTCACTTTAGAAAATGAACCAGGTGGAAAGTCTAGCCTGCTGGGCATGTGATGGACGACACATAAATGCCATTCAGAGCTTACTCTGCATCAGCAACCCAGCAAACTTTCTGGCTCCAGCAGAGACAGGAGGAGAAAGTGGATCCAAGATCCCAGGTTTGGGCTCAGCACAAACATTACCTATTTAGTTTCCTGCATTCCCCCCAGCCCCCAATCAAATACCTCCAGCCCCACCCCAATGATTGAAAGGCATCCGAATCATTAGAACACATGGACAGGATAACATAGGGGATTTGGAGCAGTTACAGAGCTTCCCCCCACCCCCACCCCCTGCCTTTCAACGTGTAATACATACACATGTAAAAGATACCTGGGGTGAAATTGTGATCCCACTGATGTCACTGAGAGTTTTGCCATTGATTTTAATGGGAACAGGATTTCATCTGTTCTGGTACCCAAGGATGAAACTTACCCCTGTATAGATAGCACATAAACCCCACACAGCACTATTTTGACAACTCAATTAAGATGTAGGTGCCATCCCACTGAAGCAGAATGAATTCATATGCAGTTTCTCAAATAGTTGCATTAGTTAGCATGAGGCCCATGCACCCCCTGAATGCCACTTAAGCCCCCACTGAGCAAAACACATCCTTGTGCAAGGGGCCAGCACAAGGCCCATGCATTGTGTAAGTCCAGCTGGAGACCTACCATGGGAATAAAGTAGTGCAGAGACTTTGTGCTGTTCTCTGCACAGGTGTGAATTTCACCCTGGCTGCCTCAGGATTCATTCCCCAAGATGGCCACTTAGCACTTGCCATCACGACTAAGTTAAATCAAACCAAAAGCATGGTTACCCACATTGCAAAACAATATTAATCATCCAGAGTGAAAACTACTGAATGCCATCTTGGCAAGCCATGGGAAGAGCATAGGTCAGGGGCATTTTTGTTTCGCCCTCCCTGAAAAGCTGCGAAGACTCAACTATGAAGAAAACAACCAGCTCCCGGACAAAAATATATTCCTTTCTAAAATGCATCATTAAAACAAGAACAACCAAACCAGCAGCATTGGCGTCTGTGCATTGTCACCAAGGAGAGATGAAATACGTTTACTCCCAGGTCCTGGGAGAGGAGCATAGTGAGATTATAGTTTTGGCAGGGAAAGCTGCTTAGCCAACAAAATGAAACAAAAAAGGAATATACCTGAACATTTATGAGCCCTTTTTTCTAAGACACCAGCCTTCCTCTCCCCTGCTCCCAGAACAGAAACACTTAGAAAAACTAAATAAATAATCAGTTGAGCTCGGGGGGGGAGGAGCTCTCTTAGGATAATGCAGGGATTATTGCAGGCGCAAAGAAAAGCCACAGAGCTAGAGTAATAAAAAGCAAAGAGACTGGGAAGGCAGGGGAGGTGGTGTTGATATGATGCAGCCCACTGTGCAAAGGGCCCCATGCACCATTCAAGGCCTAAGTGGTGCATACGTCTTGTGCAGTGGTGAGTTTTGCCCATAGCGTTATAGGCAAATGGCAGAAGACACAGGCTGGTCCCCGGGGCTGGCTGCCCTGTTTCCATAGCAAAGCAGTCCAGTGGTTCTACACACTGGATGTCTGGCACAGTGAGCACATTCAGATGACACGCCCAGTGCTGTCTGCAGCCTCAGGCCTTGTCTGCTTTGTTACATTTCCACCCACCACCGAGCAGCCACTGGTGAAGCTGCACCTGTGCGAACCCCTAGTGCAGACAGGATAAACTACTGTAAGCCATGGATTGCACTTGTGCAGCTCTCCCTAGTTTCAAAGGGGGGGGGGAGGGTAAATACATAGGAATGAAAATACATCGTTCTTTGATATTATATGTTGCATGAGGTGCAGCCCCCTTTGTGCATTTTCACAAGACACTTTCAGCTGCCCCACAGACTTTGCTATGTAAGAAGAGATGAGCCACTTAAAAAAGGGGAAAAGAGAGAATGTAACAATCACATAACTCTCGCCATCTCATGATTTAATCACAAGGCTCGTGATATTTGGCTTTTTTTTCCCCCAAGCCTTGGCTCTCAGAATCATGTTATTACATGAGAGTCTCAGCTTTTATGAATAAAATAAGTAAGTTTCTAGCTCACATGGCTGCAGAGGAAAGCTTGAAAACATGAACCTTAAAGGCTCAAGAACCAGAAGACCAATAAAAAGAAATCTGTATTTATTATTTTTAAAGAGTCTCATGAATTTTACGTCAAATCTTGTGATTTGGGTGGAGGGAGGCCCCGACTCACGATTTTTAAATGTTCGTATGTACAGGGAATGCTTTTCAGATGTGCTGAGTATCTGCAATCCTCATTGAGCTGTGGGTATTAAGCATCTACAAAAATCAAGAAAACGGTCATTTTGCTCCTCTACAAAGCTGTCTGCATCCTTAAAAAATGGGAAATTTTTATTACTGGGACAAATTCACAACAATTCCTGATTCCAGGTAGCACATGGGGTTGGGGAGGGAATTTTGCTACAGCCAGCCATGTCCACTTGGAGAAACTGATAAGATTTTCCTTAAGGTCAAGTCTGTGTGTTGACAAGTGAACATATCTGGTTTTGCAGTTTAACACCCAATCCCCTTGTTGCTATTCAATGTAACAGGGACTTGTTCTTTTGTCTTTTGCTGTAGTCGACCCCACACATTTCCCCAACAACAACATCTACTCTGCAGAAAGAAAGCTACACTATATAGGTTACAGTTTCCTTCTAAAACAAACCCCCTCACAGCATGATTTCATAGGCCATGCTAATTATTTTTTAGGGCAAGCATAATAAAACCCAGGTGGTTTGCCTTTAGCAATTTCTTCTTATCTTCACACAGCTCTGGATCATTTACCCACATGGCAAGCAATTACAATGAGCCCTGCAGTTCTTACCAGACATCTTTTGTCGAAAGCCCGCAAGAGTACACAAAGGTTAATATGCTGTTGCGCTACAAAAATCTGGGCATTGTCTTGTGTATTGTAAGACGTGCTTGTGACATGCTGAATTCAGCTGATTTACAAGATCAGCAAAACAGAAGGTTTTCCCACTGGGAGCCTTTTTCTAACTATTTCCTCATCAGAATGTTGGCTTGCTAGAGCCTGTGATTTGCTATGCTTCTGCTAGAAACATAGACCAGCAATTCTAGCCAGGCATTTCTCTCTCTTTCCTTCATTCACCACCCTCCCCCCAACCATCTCAGCACTCCAGCCTGGATTCCAGCCAGGTTGCCATTTGCCTTGCTTGATTTGCAGAGTTAGATTTCTAATTCAGTGGTAATGATAACACACAAAACCAAAATATCCCCAGACTGTTGGCCTTTCAATGCATACTGAGTGAAGTACAAGCCCACTTGCAATATATTGGACCTGACTCTTTCCATTCAGGGGTAACTCCATTGACTCTGGTGGATTTGATTCCTGATTTGCAGCGCTGTGGGTGGGAGAAGAATCAGGCTGGTTGAACTGCTGTGAACCTGAGACGGAGCTGGCCAAATAGGGCTGGACCAGGATGGAACATTTAAAATGCCTGTTGCCTTGCTTTAAACAAGTGAGAGGCCAAAACCTTGAATTTCCCAGCCCACTCCTTTCTGAGAAGCAAGAATGCCTCCAATTCAAATTCCCAGATACGAGCGACCCCTGTGATTTTGTTTGTGGGCTTGAGGCAAAAACCAGGAAGATGGCATGATGGTTCCCTGTCTGCCACAGTGCTGTCCCCAGTGGAGCTGAACCAGCAGTAGCAAGAATTGGAAATCTTTTGGGAAAACGATTAGTGTAGAGAAGACCTATTGGAATTTGACATACACCATCATGCTCATTATCTCTGATTTTGGCCCTTTCATTAAAAGCAACAAGCATTCAGGTCGAAAGTTTTCACATCAGTTGGATCAAAAGAAAAGAAACAAACCAACTTCCTTCCTACACTTGTTCACCACCATCATGATGTTACTGTTCATGTGAACTTGATGCTCATGAAAGTTACACAAAGGAGACAGGAGTCCTCTGCTAGTCCATGGAGCACACGCAATTGATCCTCATGTACTGTCTCCCAAGGACAAAACCCTGACCTTGGGGATTGAGAGCACAGGTCCTCATTGTCCTTGGTTTCTCTGCAGAGGCTGTCAAGAATTGATGTTAATTGTGAAGGTGGTTTTTGTGACATGGTCACCTGTCCAGCCACCTGTCCATAAACTGCAATGAGACCCATCATACTCAGTTCCCATAGGTCACCAGATATCATGCGGATGGCAACAGCTCTTACCCACTCCCTACTTTGATGTGGTTTGAACCAGCAGTGTAGAGGTGAAAGGCTCCATCCGAATCCCCTGAAAGGTCAGTGTTTATAAATGTTCTGTTCACTTTTGCTGCAGGATGAAAGTCCTGTGGTGCCCGATCCAGAGACCACTGAAGTCAATGGAAAGACTCCCATTAACTATGATGGGCACTGGATGAGACCCATTAAACCTTAAAGGATTAAAAACCAAGGCACCCCAATGATCTATGGCAGAATGACAGTCACAGCAAGGCCACAGGATCATGGTCAAGTTGAGATCAGCAAAGGAGCTTGAGTTGAAGACCTGTTGGTATAAACAAGAAGGGGCTGCTGGTTCACCATACTTCGTGATTCCCTACTGCTCCCCACCTCTGGTCCAAAATGTGATGCCCATCAGTGTATTTTGCAAAGTTCATCTTGTTTCCCACTCATTTGCTAATGGGGTGGAGGGAGTTGTAAGTGAGGGAGAAGCTGGAGGACGAGGAAGATCTGAGTTTTTAAGTTGCCTGATTCGTTGTCAATGGGCTATATTCAATTGTATAGCTGCTTCTAAAGTATTAATTGTGATGTACTTTTAAGTAATCTCAAGGGTGCATAGAGAATATGGAGAGGTGCTCTTTGTTCAGCATCTCTTTAAATCTAAATAAAGAAGATTTTTATATTGATAAAATATCAGCTGGTAAACATCCAATGGAAAATCACCCTCAATGTAATAAACTGTGCAGTGTATTTAGATCTGCTAGCACTGTTCCCGCCAGCATTTAATTCAGGTTTCCCATTTGAGAAAACCAACCCAGATTTATGCCGGGGGAGAGGGGGGCAGATATTCACTGGAGCCATAAGATCCCAAAGTGTAGCCAGCATTTAGCATCTATGTACTCATGAACAAGCCATTTACAGGAGGAGAAGCCTGTCGCATGGCATAAAAATAATTAAAAAAATCTTCAGAAAGGCTGCAACATAAAAATATCTGGCTCTGTCGTCTCTCAGTTTCTGCAAGCAGCAAAAGATCCATAATTCTCACACTTAATGTAATTCCAAGGCATCTAAAGTGATTTACAGTCAGTTTACTCAATACTTTCAGCTTTATTTAATGTAACAGTTATGGCACATAAAAAGTTTATTGAAAATCCTTTGGGAGTATGATTGAGTAAGAAACAGTCATTGCTAATACCATTACAAGAGCTGAAGAGAAGAATCCCGGCATGTTCTCTCTGTGACCTCTATGGCTCCTTGATCGAGGGTTACACTGGGACATATTCCCCCTCCCTCCTATAATAGACCTGCACCACTTTGACAGGGAAACTTGCCTTTGCGTCCTTCTCTCCTGGAGAGCACACAGCTTGGAAGGCATTGAGATTCGGAGCAGGGTCTCTCCATTTTATACAGTTTCCTGAGCAAGATGGAGAAGGAACAGGAAGTGCTAGGAATCTGTTGGTACCACCCACCCTTCGCTGCCAAGTTGTCCAATTTATTCCTTCATTTTCATACATGTCGTCTCTAAGTAGAGTTGCAATCCTGCCTTTGAACATCCTAGTAAAGGAAACAGTATTATAAATAATAAGAAGAAAAGTTTTCTAACAATAATGATCATATAGCATAATTAATTCCTGTCCTACAGTTCCATGGTGCTAGCAAACTGCCAAGTGCTTAATTTAAAAAAAAATTACATATATATCGAAAATAGGATAATAATAATAATGATTAATAAATAATTTAGGTTATTATTTCAGTATTATCTAGGAACCCCATTCAAGGACCAGGATTCCACCGCTCAAAGACCTTACAGTCTAAGTAAACAGTACTCCCTATATATGCATCTCTCTCTCTCTCTCTCTCTCTCACACACACACACACCCCTTTGGTATAATTTTGCACAACCTCATCAGTAAAGCACCACTCAAGCCAGTTTTGTCATTGACTTCAATGGAGAGGATTGGAGCTATACATTTCACCACGTTTGCTTCAATTTTGAAATGATCTCTCTTTGGCCTGGATCACATATCTTTTGTATTAGGTTTGTGGAGACACTTGAGAAATCAAGATGTGCTGACACACATGTCCACAAAGTGAATGTCAAAGTTGCCTGTAAAAGTATTTTGGGGAATTTTAAATGTGTGTGCATGGCTATGAGCATTGGCTATGCATGTATACTCATAGCATTGGGGGACAGATCAATGTGACTTAACTGACCAGTCGCAAGTAAGAAGCTCAGCTATAATTTTGAATGTCGACAAATGAATACGCTTTGGGAAGTGTTCGTGGTCAATCCAAGTTGTTAAATGCTAAGATAAGATGGATGTGGCATAAGAACCAATTAATTTAGTAAAAAAATTAAACATTCATTGAATAAATTGGAATAACTGATACATTAAAATAAAACATGCTCTGTTTGTGGATATTCTGTAAAGACAAAAGAGGTCTAAATTTGTCAGATAAATGAACTGTTGTAAACTATTTGCTCAGCTGTACTCGTCAGTCAAGCGTCAGATTTGCAAAACCAAACGCAGAGTGCTTCACAGGTGGATTCCAATTTCTCCAAACTATCAAGGTTCAATTGGGATAAGGGTAAATCAAAGGTTTCCATTTACTTTAAAACTGCATATACTATTGGCATTTAGGTACCTATAATATGACGATAGATAGCTAGGTAGCTTTTGAGAAATAGGCTGGAGACATTCTTTCAAGATTTTTACCAAGATATCATCTGCTTATGCCAAGAATTCAGGAAGGTGTCAAGTCCAACTGCAGCAATTTTCCACTGAAGTTCAATTAGGGATGGGCCCAAACCAAAATTTTGGGCAACAGGGAAAGTCCAAATCCTGATTTGGTTACAGAGCTGAACTCTGTGCTTCGAGCGCACCCTGAATTAAAGTGGAGCTGTGATATGTGCCACTAGAGAAATGAACACCTGCCTTTGTACCCAGAAGCACCGTTACAGGTGCCTGAGTGTTAATGCTGAACAGATGGATGGGAGAGAAGCAGTGTCTCATGCTGGAGCTGGCAGAGCATATTTCAACAAGCCCGCTATTGTTAGACAGAAATTCCTAGGAACAGATGCAGCGAATTCAGCGGTTCAGAGCTAGTACTGGGGTTTTGAGGTCTGCTGGGAGATGACTGTGTAGCTTATGGATTAATGTACTATTATTACATTACACTTCAGGCTTCAAAGGTCTGCCAGGAAACCTAGGCTTACTATCTATTGAATGACATTTTAAGAACAAATAATACATTAATATATTTAATTTGAGAATAAACACATACATTATAGAAGGGGATTTTGTCTATGCTGATAAGGCAGCGCCTGACCTTTCCATTGCAATCCCAGTGTGCTGAGCCATAAAGGGACCTCTTCCAAGAACCTTTTGTACTGGCTGCAAAGCAAAAGCTGTAATGCAGGTTTTGCCTGCTCTAAACTGCGGCTGACACACTGTTTGGAAATAGGAGCTTAGCCATAATTATCCCTTCGACACTAATCTACAGCTACACTGAATCTTGTTGCCTCAAATCAGTTAATCAATTAAGTGTCAAACCACAAAATGTTAATGATTTTGGCCTGCGTTTATTATCTTGGCAGATGCTTCCTTCTGCCTCCTCTTTCTTTTCCTTGCTCTGGCTTCCTCCTTCTTGAAAATGTGGGGCCGTAGTTTCCCTTATCTTGTTTACAAAGGGTTAATGACACACTTCCCACCCCTGGTGAAACACCCCAAGGGCAGCCTTTGTCACCCGAGTGTTACTCCTTGGCCCACTTGACTGAATGGTAACACTGAGGCCAGCTGTTGTTTCTATAGGAATGATGTCTGGCTAGATAACCCGGAAGGCAGTGAACTTGGTGAGCATGAGTGGGGATAGATTCTATGCACACAAAGGGTAGCTTGCACTGCAGAAAGGCAGGCATAATGGAGTTGGTAGCTATCCAAAAATGACCAACACACTCTGCCACTTCTTTTCCAGTCCTCGCTCCATTCCAGCCAGCTCTTCTTTGCTGGTGCTTTTCAATAGGCCTAGATCAATGCCCTGCTCTTCGGGCCTTGAGTCAAAGAGACCGCTAGCCATGCCACATTAGGTGGTGATTTTGTGCGGTGGAGGAAAGTCCATTTGATACTAGATCAAGGCCATAAGACTCATTTTCACTGGTGTTCTAAATCAGAATTTGAGGAAGCCGTGGATCCAGAAGTGAAAGGCCAGTGAATTGAAAGGAAACTAGGCTGGTATTAGGGAGAGCGGGCAGTGGGGGAATAGAATTCCCTGTGTTAAATACAATCTGGAAACTACACAAAGGCAAAAGATACATGAAGTTCCCTTAATGAATTAACCAAGCCCTGCTAGCCACGTCCTCAGTCTGAAATTATACACTCTTGTAGCCACTCAAACCCAGTCCAGCAAATCACTTCAGCAAGTAATACTGACCAGCTATACACTTTGTTCCTTGTGTGACCAAAACAGCTTGTCCCTATTAGAGCAGTTCAAAAGATGGTAACTAACTTTATGGGGCACTTTGGGGGCGCTTTTCATTTTTGTCAACATTTTATGTGAATGAAAAACTGAAACTGAAAAATATTTTTTGTTCAAAAATTGTTTCAGTAAGTATTTTCAGCTTTTGAAAAACATTATTGGTTGAAGAAAAAAAACCCATAGTTTTAAAAAACTGTTTCCTTAAGAATTTCCAGCATTTTGAAAAACATTCTTGATAAAAATATATATCATTTTTGGTAAAACAGAAAATTTCATCAAAAAATAATGTTTTTCTCTGAAAATTCAGTGAAATTTCCTTTCCCCTGAAATTGCTTTATAACGAAAAAAAAATAATAAATCAATCAGTACTAGTCCGTATGGCTGCTGCCTCCAGACACCATTGGGGCTGGGGATTTTCTGCCCTCCATTTACAATTCACACTGCCGGAGTGGAGCAAGGGGAAAAGAGGAGTATTCTTTTCTCTGGGTTGCCATGTGAAATGACTGATGCCTAGACGGTGATTGCCACACTGGGAGCAAATGAAAGCATTTAGCTCCTCGACACTGTCATTGCCCCACTCCTGATGATCAGTTAAAAATGTAAATAAAAAGACTAGACTTTGGGAAAACTAGCGCAGGAGGGTGGAGGGGAAAAATTGCAAAAGCGAGGTTTATTGATCCCCAGTCGAGATTGATGGCACAATAAGAGCAGGAGGCGAAGAGTGATTTTGCTTTTGAAAACGTTGATGAATAAGCACTCAGGGGCAACAAATAGCTGGACTCAGGGAATGATGGACGGCAGTGGGCGAACAAGATGCATTTTTATAAATGGGTGAAAGGAGAGGAGGACTTATTAAAAAAAATGAATGACCACATGTGGCAGGGATATGTCACTAGGGAGAAGCAAGCCATTGATTTATGTGCACTACTGGCATTTGAAAATTCAATAATAACATTGACAAATGAGAGGCAAAGCTGGCCAGAGGACAGCACAGAACTTGGAGTGGAGAAAGAAAATGCCAAGGTCAGAATGAAGGAGCAGAAAAACATGCTTATGTTGGAAGGGCTTTGAGTTAAGTCATCTATATAAAGACATTAAGAAAAATCAATCTGGGATCAGAGCTCAGCATCTTGACTTGGCGGCATGCGCTGGGGCATAGTGAATGGGGGAGTAGCAGCTGCCACTGGACCTCTCTTTGGGATGCCATCTCCTCACTGGAATGGGGAGCTATTGATTATCATTTAATGTTCCCCTCCCTTTTTGGATAGGGCAGGTGCATAGAGCTCATTGGCAGCTCAGTTATTAAATGCTTCTGAATTCCTAAAAAGCAGGGGCAAATCGCCCCCTGGCTCAAACATCAATGGGACTGCTCACTCAGCAGAGATCAGTGCTGGGTACTAAGTATTTGCAAGATTAGGCCCACACATTATTAATTATTGTTATTATTACAGGAGCACAAATAGGATCAGCCAAGGATCAGAGCCCCATTTTGCTGGGCACTGTGTAAACACAAAATAACAATCTCTGCCCCAGTATGCTCTCAGTCTAGGATAATGCCAAGGCACAACAGGTGGAAGAAACAGGATAAAGGAGTGGGGTTACAGAGATGGGAAGATACCATAATGGTGCTGTGACGTTGCACTCTATATGATTTTATGAAAATATGCTGATGAGTGTGAATATAATGTAACTAAAATATGCTTCATGCAAAAGGTCTCATGTAAGGTATCATTACAAAGCTCATAATCTACTGAGTGTGGTCATCCTATTTGTATAAATGTACCACTCTTGTATCTGAAACTAGAAATATGAAATATAACTCCGAGGGTCTATTGTACTTATGCAAAGTGTGGGCCATTAATGGTGGTTTGGAATCTTGATGGCTCCCATCAGCCAGGACAATTGACTGTGGATGGCTCTGTTTGCAGGCAGGCCTTCCTGTGAGTCAGGCTGGGAGGAATGAAGGCTTGGGGTCTCACAGGAAATGTGACCATGTCATCTGGTACTGAAATCCATCTTAAACCTGGTGCTTTTCCATTTAGAAGGGGGGTGGGAGGACCCAGAGAGACAAAAGATTCCCACCTTGTGCCAAAGCCATATAAAGGGGTGGAACAGAACAAAGGGGGCTGCAGTCATGAGAAATCCCCTAGCTACCACCTGAGCTGGAACAAGGGCTGTACCAGGGGCAAGGATTGTGCCCAGACTAGGAAGGCATTCAGTCTGTGAAAGAAACTTATTGAAACATCTCTGAGGGTGAGATTTTATCTGTATTCAGCTTTATTACTGTATTAGGCATAAGCTTGTGTGTTTTGTTTTATTTTGCTTGGTAATTCACTTTGTTCTGTCTGTCACTACTTGGAACCACTTAAATCCTACTTTTTGTATTTAATAAAATCACTTTTTTCTTATTAATTAACCCAGAGTATGTATTAATACCAGGGGGGAGGGGAAGGGGGCAAACAGCTGTGAACACCTCTCTGCCAGTGTTATAGAGGGTGCACAATTTATGAGTTTAACCTGTATAATTTTTATACAGGGTAAAATGGATTTATTTGGGGTTAGGACCCCATTGGGAGTTGGGCATCTGAGTGTTAAAGACAGGAACACTTCTTAAGCTGCTTTTAATTAAGTCTGCAGCTTTGGGGCACATGGTTCAGACCCTGGGTCTGTGTTGGAGCGGACGGGTGTGTCTGGCTCAACAAGACAGGGTGCTGAAGTCCCAAGCTGCCAGGGCAGGAGCGCAGGGGCAGAAGTAGTCTTGGCACACCAGTTGGCAGTTCCCAAGGGGGTTTCTGTGATCCAACCCGTCACAGGTGCAAAGACCACATTATGCATAACAACAACAATTCCAGCTTGCCACCCGCCCGCGGCCTAACCATTGTCAGGTGGCAGTGATTGGTAGGCATCAGGGCAGAAAGACATCTTTCACAATAACAGCATTCCAAAACTTTTTGCAGAGACAAAGAAGAGTGTCTCAGACGGCAAGAGTAAATAGCAGCAGAGAGACAGAGGAATATAGTCAAGGGGCAAAATGTGTTTTTACCTGAGATCAGAAGAGAGCCGGAGGGTGAATGAGCTCCTGGGATTCAGAAAGGCTGTGCCAGATGGCCAAAGCTGCAGTAGAGAAGGCTCCTGCCCCCAAGGTAAGGAGATTTTGTGAAAAGACAGAGAAAAGGAGTTGCTAACTGTTGTCCAACTGGGCAGTTCATACCTGGAGCCAGGACATGGAAGGTGCTGCTTTTTCCTTCCAGTTCACTAGGAAAACAAAGTAAAAGGCTGTTGTAACAAAGCCCTGCCTGAACTGTTGACAAAGTGGGTATTCACTCACGAAAGCTCATGCTCCAATACGTCTGTTAGCCTATAAGGTGCCACAGGACTCTTTGTCGCTTGTTGAGACCTGTTACCTATAGGTCCAGGAAGAGTAGCAATAACTAAGCCCCTCAAAAACAGCTCCAGCGACCAACTAAATAACACCTCCCCTCTAACCAGCTTGAAGAAGGGAGCCTAGGCCTGAAAGTTACTTTAACATTTAATCTATTTAATAATCCCCCCCACCCATTTTCCCCCTTGTTGTCCCCTGACTCTGCTGTTAATGGCAGTAAAAGACCGTGATAGGCAGAAAATACTATGGGGAGAATGCTAGTTGCCTAGTGAGAAGTTGTATAAATGCACTTTGTTTTTTCCCACTGTTCCTGCTCTCCCTCTGGGCCTGTACTCAGCTATGAAGACGCCTTTTCTAAATGCTGGAAGGTCAAAGGTGCAGCAGGAACATAATTCTGTGGATCGGTGTGCTGGGATCATCTAGTGAGCGTTTATTTAGTGGGGGCGAGACACAGCTGCAAGGACTGTTTTAAGCCCTCATCCAAAGCCCATTGAACTCAATGAAAATACCCACATTGACTTCAATAGCCTTTATAGTCAGGCAAGCACTGGAGTCTGAGAAAGGTGGGTTCTAACCCCAGCTTGAGGGTCACTGGAAGGAAGGCGTGCGCCCACCCCCTGCGACAGAGAGGCTATTAATTGAAACACAGCAATTTACTATATTGGGATGGAATTCACCCCATGCAGACAGGCCAGTGTAAGGCCTATGAGCCACTTAAGTCCTCAAAATAGGGCTCAGGTGGGACTTAAGTGGTGCCTACGCCTTTTTCTGGCCTCTTTGCACAGTGGTGAATTTTATCCTCAGAGAGGCAGCAGTATTGTGAGGTTTTATTGCTTTGTTTTCCAGCTTGGTAAACTCACTGTCACAGCTGGCTTTAGTTTTAAATACCATGTCATTGAATAACTGAGGTGCAGCACTGGCCTGTATGTTTCTGGACATGTCCCTAAACAAGTTCCAAGCCAGCTAATCCTTCGATACCAGTGAAGTCATTCCCTGAATCTGCTCTCCGTAGTCCAGGGCAAACTTTGACCAAGTGACTTTGGGGAGAGTCCAATCAAAGTATAAACCAGGAGCTGAAACACTGTGTACTATGTGAGTTGAACATAGTTCCTTTGTGCCACCACAGCATCAGTGTCAAGAAAAGGCTTATACATAATTTTATTAAAATTTACTTTGCTGAGAATGGGGTTTTCATTTCTCTTATAGAAGTCCTGTTTTTTGCATTCCAATATTATGTTGTTTCTCATTTTCTGCACACCCAGATTTATGACCCCAATACATTATCTAATCTATCCTTTTATCATAATTAATAATAATGTGATAAGCACAGATTAGTTTGCTCAATACACAGCTGTTCATAATGTATTGAAAATTAATAATTTCACATTGCAGTTATATAATCTGAGGATCTCAAAATACTGGCAGAAGGACAAATAGATACCCAATCACAGCCTTAACTGTTTGCATAACACTCTACCATGGGCATTTCAGCAAAGGGAAGAGGATAGTTATGCATAGGGTGGCAGTGCTCTAATTCTCTTAGGTTCCTTTGAAAATCCCAGCCTAAACATACATTACAGTTCAAATAATCATAGAAGGACAAAAAGATGAAAAGCAGATAAAAATATTTAAAAATAACACCTATTTATCTGCCTTATCTAATGGCATGTTGATATCTCTGTGCAGACCAGAAATACTGCAGCTGATGATAGCATGAATTTAATATTTAGAGCCATTTCTGTGCAGAACCAGATCCTCAGCAGGCGTACATTTGCGCAGCCCCACTGTAGCTGGGCTGATTCACACCAGCTGAGGCTGTGGCCTGCAATATCTTTTTTTTTTCTTCCTTGTAAAGGTTGGTGAAGCCCTGAGAATTGCACTGAGGCCCATTAAAACAAAAGTAAGATACCTCAAATCATTATTACTCATTTTTATTGCTGCGTTGTTCACAAATGACTGAATTTAGCTGTCAAATGTATAGAAAAGACAAATACAATCGAAGCATCAGCCATCTGCGCCCAGAAAATGTTTATATTTTCATCAGTTGTTTATGGTGAGAAGGTCCCAGCTCCTTTGTTCCACATCAGCTTAGTTACAGCATGGGAAAATGAGTGCTTTTCGCTTCTCCATTTATAAGGCTTGTGCACTCTCTCTCCCTCTATGTATTTTTTAGTCCATATTTCTTAGGGTGATGCATGGAAATGGGTTTGTTTTACAGGTTCCGTCTCTTTAATAGTTTTTCATTGCAAAGGGGACCCAATACTTGTTATTTACTCTGTTTTCTTCCAGTGCCATTATTGCAAGCGCTCAGTTCAATCAATCCAATTGCCTCATAGTTATAAGGCTGCCTGAGACGTGACCTATTTGAGTGTAAAGGAAGCAGGAGCAGGGAGGGCTTTGAAATTCTGCCTAGGTTTATATCATATCATTGTGGAGGGCTGATTGTTGGGAAGTGCACAAACTTATTTATGCTGTGGCTCAGGTTCTTGGTGGATGTAAATTGGCCTAGCTCAGTGTTTCTCAGACTTTTGTACTGGTGACCCCTTTCACACAGCAAGCCTCTGAGTGCGACCCCCCCCCTTATAAATTAAAAACACTTTTTAAATATATTTAATAAATATCTAATAAATAATAAATGCTGGAGGCAAAGCGGGGTTTGGGGTAGAGGCTTACAGCTCACGATCCTCCCCCATGTAATAACCTCACGACCTCCTGAGGGGTCCTGACCCCCAGTTTGAGAACCCTGGCCTAGATTGAAATCAATGGGCCAGATGCTCAATGCTGTAAATTGTCCCAACTTCCTTGACCTGTACAGAGCTGCACCAGTTCACAGCAGTTGATGATCAGCTTGTATATTAATGTTTGTTTCGGACAAAGGCCAATGTTTAGTGCTTTGAGGTGGATCAGTGTTTTTGGTAGCCTAACTTCAGACATTTTAAAGGGGACTTTCAGAGAGTGCTAAGTGCCCGTGCTCTGAAAATCAGACTCTTTTACGGTGTCTCAAGTTGGGCACCCAAAAGTCACGAGCCATTTTTGAAAATCTTGTCAAAATGGGATAGTGGATGGGACAGATGAATGGTCTCACTGAAATGCATCCACACAGAACAATTTTCAGGACCTAGGCCTCCTGTTGCAATAAAGTTCTTGCTTGCTTCTCTCTGAAGGAAATTAAAACATTAGCGACTTTCCTCCACTTTCAGACCCGACTTCAGCTCATGTTCTCCACCCTTACAAAGTGCTGTGAACACCAGGAGTGTTAATCCACAGAAGTTATTATGGCATGAGGATATATAAAGCACCAGGGAGGCTCCCTTTAAAATGTGATGTGCCATTGCGGCCCCTATATTAGGGGATGGACATGGTAGAGGGAGAGAAGGTACAGTAAAGGATAGCCAAGAACCAAATAGATTGAGTTATGAGGCCAGAGTTACTTTCTGTGTCTTCAGAGAATGCGAAGGAGATCTCGTCTGAGCCACTGTCTATAAGTTTCAGAGTGGACACATTTATGCGCCTCTTGTTATCTTAGCATAGGGGAGCCTGATATCTAAATCTCCCATGATCCCAGAAGGTAACCAGCAATATGGTTTTAAAATAATGTATAGCAGGAATTAGCATTCATCTCATCCCACCGAGCAATTTGAGAGGAGTCTGATTTCGAAGCCATCTCCATCCACATGAAACTGGAGATAGACAACGCAGGGTTGTTCTCTACAGTCAGGAGAGCCTTGGCTTCATCCTTAGGTCCTCAGCATTAAACTCAGGAGACCTAGGTTCTATACCTGACTCTGATACTGACTTGCTACGTGACTCTTGGTCAAGACATCGCACCGCTATGTGTATCAGTTTGTTTATCTGTCCTGACAGGGTTTTGAATTGGTTGGAAAATGCCTCGCTCCCCTCACCCCTAGCTTGGATTTTTTTTTCCCCACAGAAGATTTTGACTTTTCATGGAAAGAGTAAGAACTGAAAGATTTTGACCAAAAAATATTTTTGTTTTGTGGTATTTTATCTAGTCTATCCTTCTAAGCAATGGGGCTTCTGCCTTCCCTTAGAATCTCAACTGAGGTCACTGTCATGCAATTTATTTCTGATATTTAGACTAATTTTTCCCTTTCTTAACTTCATCCCTTAACTTCTAGTACTATCCTATATAGCAATATTATTGCAGGGATAGCTGGTGGGTATTAGACAAAGGAAGTGTTTTCCTGCCTGATGGATATAAGGAATGCCATACAGCTGAGAACCACAAAATTGGCCTTTCATCACTGTTTAGTAGAGCCGGTCAAAAAGTTTCCATCAAAACTTTTTTTCCAGCAGAAAAAGGCTTTTTTGACCAAAAGGAAATTGGTTTTTTGTTGCAGTGCTTTGGCTTTTCAACACAAACCCCAAAAATGTCCAAAAAGAAAAGAACAGAAGATTAGATGGAAATGAGAAAGTTTTAATTTTGTGGACATTTTTCATGGGAAATCCCCCCTGCCAGTTCTAGGGTTTAATAACAGATATCTTCTCCAAGGCTGTTGAATGTAAGCAATGAAGATTTTGGATGTTCATCGGCTCAATTGAGCAAGCAACTGAGAACTGGCAATGAAAGTTCCAATCCTGAAATTCTTATATGAGTGAGTAAGGGCTGCAGGATCAGGCCTGAAATGAGCACCATCATGGAGAATTCAGAAAAACACTCAGAAACCCACAAGGGGGGAAAAATATCCTCAACGTATCACTGGGCAGTCAAAGTGGGCTAAAGCAAACACAATTCAAAGCCTTGTGGTAAACTGTGTCCACCTACTGTCAGAAACAAGTTTAGACAGGGTTAAATCCAGACTCCTGTATACAGGCTGGTAGAGCTGGTTGAATTTTTTTTTTTTAATTTCAACCAAGAAGTTTTCACTAAGATTTTCATTTTAAATTTCACAGAAAATATCTGACACTTCTTTAATCTTAGATTTTTGTTCTGCCAGGTTGTAAAGCTGGTAGAAAATATTCAAACCTGAATTTTGGATGAATTTGTCACCCTTTTTCATGTAGTCACCCCACTTGTGCTGGTAAACTCCCTTCCTAGCATAGTTTAATTAACAAGAATACACTCTCACAGTAGGTAACATAGGCAGGCTAGGGTCACACCTTGCACTGCCTAGCTGGCTGCTCTTGCTTTCTCCCCTATAATCCCTAAATTCTGATTAAAGCTCTTCTTTCTCAAAGGAACATGGAAACCCTTGACAGAGATAGACAAAACTGATACAAAATACCAATGAGAACTGTGCAATGCAACACCCTACAACCTGATCTCTCCAGCAACATTGCAGACCCACCAGAGGGACAGAGTAAGGCCATGCCTCACCCTACAGGGATTGGGAGGGCTGTGAAGAAGGAAATAATAAATTGTTTGCCCATCTCTGGCTTTGCCTTTGTGACAATGTCATTGGAACATGAGGATGGTGTTGCGAGTGATACCAAGGAGCTAGGAAGGGATGGCCCCAGGACTCTCTGTCACACACAGCGCCATAGCCATCATGCATTCAGTTTCAATTTGCAATAATATTGAATGAAAAATTCCAAGAAGAGAAAGTCTGGGGAAATGAATTCCAGGCAAGCCGCTTTGGTGGGCGGGGGGAGATGGTGGAATAAAGTCTCTCTCTTTTCAAGGCAGCTTGGCTTATTTTAATGGGCAAGGTCAGCAACGAAATGACCAGGAAGAGAAATCGCTGCCATTACAAATCAGTCGTGATCTTGTATCAATTATTCCCTATGCAGTTCCCTTGCCTTGGGCTGAAGCAAACACGGCCTAATCAGTTTTACATCTACGTTTAATTTTATTGGAAAGAGGAACCGGCAATGCATCATGGGGCCGTGACATGACATGAAAGGTGACCCCTGCCAACTTAATGACACAATACATAACCCTTAATGAAGTCACTATCTTGTCCTTTTTTGCTGTCTCAGCCCCATGATTTATGATGGCATCATTTTGCTTTGCCCTCTTTTCATTTCAGCTTGACAAAGTGGATGAAACAATTATCTTCGTTATCGGCCAGAGCAGTAGAAATGTGATAGCTGAAGATTTCTGCAGGTGGAGTGCCTTGGCTATGGATCAAAACCAATGGTGAAATGTGCTTAGGAATTGTTTTTTTTCTCTCTCTCTCTTTCCCTGTGACTATGGGCTCGCGAAGATGGATTGTGTATCCCAACAAGCTCTGCAAGTCCTATATCACTGTGGCAAGAAGTAATTTCAGGAGAAAGAGATCTCTGAAGCCATAGATAGAAGGAAGCTGGGAATTTTTCAATTTTCTTTCTTTCTTTCTTTCTACCTACATACAATATATACCGGCTGGTATTATAAATACTCATATATGCATATTTCACAGTGTACTATGCGTGTGTATATTTCTAGCTAACTATCTGTGGTATCAATGATTGTGTGTTTGTATATATACTCTGTGTGTATATATGTATTTGTAGTTGATATAAGATTATACAGGATTCAGTTCTCTGGGAGGAAATTCATATATAAATGGGCACAGAGCCTAGACGATGAAAGTACACAGCACTACCATGAAATATAAAACTGTTGTTATTATTTGTATGACAGTAATATCTCAAAGTTGCAACCATGCTTGGGGCCCAGTTGTGCTAGGGGCTGTATGTACACAAAATAAGAGACAATCCCTGCTCCAAAAAGCTCAAACTCTAATAGACAAGAGAGACAGGCATGGTTATTATCCCCATTTTATGTATGGGAAACTGAGGCACCACGAGATTAAGCAACTTGCCGAAGGGAACATAGGCAGTGTATGGCAGAAGGGGGAATTGAACCCAACTCTCCTGAAACCATTCTACATTGTATTTAGCCCTGCACTAATGTGGAAGGGGTAGGGCAGGAGAGCTTCTCTCAGTTTCACCTCTGCAGAGTTTAGGTGCAATCCTGTTGCATTTGGGGTGAAGATGGGCTTATGTCATTCTACCCCCATTGTCTAAAAGAGCTGGCTTAGTATGGCAGATGAGAGCATCCTGCACCTGTTTAAAGGATGGCAGAAATACTGCTCCGACATACACATCCCTTGCCCTGCTGTCAGAATTCTAGATAAATCAGCCAGAATTCCTATAGGGGAACTGCTGACAGCATGGTCCCATTGTAAGTCATACAAGCCATGGCTTCACTATATTATCAGTACTGCCAAGTCCAAGCAATGAAAAATCATGAGTCAAGCCTCCACCACACCACCCAAATAATGAGATTTGGTTTAAAAGTCACAAGATTTTTTTTTTTAAATAATACATTTATGAGTTCCTTTTGATTTGCCTTTTGGTTGCTGACTCTTTAGGGTGCAGTAGGGTCATGTTTTCACGCTTTTCTCTGCACTCATGAAGTTAGAAATGTATTTTAAAAAAAATGAAAGCTGAGATTCCCTTGTAAGCAAAGGACACAAGGAACTGAGGCACACAGAAAAATATATCAAATATGAGACTCGTGATAAAATCATGAGAGCTGGCAACACTAGGAACATAAGAATGGCCACCCTAGGTCAGAGCAATGGTCCATATAGCCCGGTATCCTGTTTTCCAACAATGGCTTGTGCCAGATGATTCAGAGGGAATGAACAGAACAGGGCAATTATTGAGTGATCCATCCCCTGTTGTCCAGTCCCAGCTTCTGACAGTCAGAGAGTTAGGGACATCTAGAGCATGGGGTTGTGTCCCTGATCAAAGATTCATAGAACCATAGGGTTAGAAGGGACTGCAAGGATCATCTAGTCTAACTCCCTGCCAAGATGCAGGATTTGTTGGGTCTACACCATCCCAGACAGATGGCTATCCAGCCTCTTGGCTAATAGCCATTTATGGGCCTATCCTCCATGATTTTATCTAATTATTTTTTGAACTCAGCTATACTTTTGGCCTTCACAACATCCCCAGGCAACAAGTTCCGCAGGTTGACTGTACGTTGTGTAAAGAAGCACTTCCTTATGTTTGTTTAAAACCTGCTGCCTATTAATTTCAATGGGTGACCCCTGGTTTGTGTGTTATGTGAAGTGGTAAATAACACTTCCCTTTTCACTTTATCCACACCAGTCATGATTTTATAGGCCATGATTATATCCTCCCTTAGTCATCTCTTTTCTAAGATAACAGTCCCAGTCTTTTTAATCTCTCTTCATATGGAAGCTGCTCCACACCCTTAATCATTTTTGTTGCCCTTCTGTGCACTTTTCCCAATCCTAATATATCTTTTTGAGACAGGGTGACCAGAACTGCACACAGTATCCAAGGTGTGGCATACCACTGGTTTATATAGTGGCATTATGATATTTTCTGTCTTATTTTCTATCCCTTTTCTAATGGTTCCTAACCTTCTGTCAGCTTTTTCGACTGTCACTGCATATTGAGCAGATGTTTTCAGAGAACTATTCACGATGACTCCATGATCACTTTCTTGAGTGGTAACAGCTAATTTAGACCACCATCATTTTGTATGTATAATTGGGATTATGTTTTCCCATGTGCATTAGTTTGCATTTATCAACACTGAATTTCTTCTTCCATTTTGTTGTCGAGTCACTCAGTTTTGTGAGACTGCTTTGTACCTCTTTACAGTCTTAACTGTCTTGAGTAATTTTATATTGTCTGCAAGCTTTCCCACCTCACAGTTTCGCAGCTTTTTAGATCATTTATGAATATGTTGAACAGGTCTGGTCCCAGTACAGATCCATGGGGCCCCTGCCATTTACCTCTTTCCACCATGAAAACTGATGATTTATTCCTACCCTTTATTTCTTATCTTTTAACTGCAACTGATCCAGAAGAGGACATTCCCCCTTACTCTGTGACTTCTTACTTTGCTGAAGAGCCTTTGGTGAGGGACCTTGTCAGAGGCTGTCCGAAAGGTTTTGGAACACTAACACTGAACTCTGAAACATGGTAAAGTAAAGAACACAAAAGGAGCATTCCCTCCCCACCCTCTCCCCCAAATTAGATGAGTCTCCTGTGGATCACCGTGTTGGAGCAGGGAGGTGTCAGAATGCATAACAAGATTCAGTCTGCACAATATCACTGCTCCTTTTAGCAAGCCCAGGAGAGTGTGTGTGTGTGTGAGAGAGAGTGAGAGACAGAGAGAGAGGAGTATAGGAAGATGCAGGAAGGAGGATGGGAAAAGAATGTTTTTTGGAGACAGGAAAGGAAGATAACCATCAAGGCACATAATAAAATGAATGTAGGCTGATTTGGGGAAGGCAGTAGAATTTATCCTTTGGGTAAAATAGTTCAATTAGCTCCCCAGTATGATTGCTTTCTCTGCATTTAGGATGGGGAAGCCTTCAGTTCTGGATGTGTTAACGAAGGCTGTTTAGTCTGTCTTGCTGCCAACAGCTACTGCCACTGTGGAGCAAGTGACTGCCATTTCATGCCCCTTGCACCATGCATAAGCCCAAGGAGTAGATCTTAGCTGTGAGTACGTTGTGCTGAGAGATGGCAGGATACCTTTGGGAGAAAGGGAGGGAGATATTTTAGGCCAGAAAATTGCCACAAAACTGACCTCCTAATGTAAACTGGAGCAGTTTTTCCTTTGATATCTACAGAGGCTGCATGATGGAATCCTTCTTTCATCAACAAAGATGCAGATGGAAGCTGCCTGCACCACAGCTCTGCATTGATGACAAAATGTCCAAGCTAGCCATATGCTTGATGGCACTTGGAAGTACTGCAGCCATATTTTTGGCTGCTGCTTCTCTGGGTTAGATGCATCTGATAGTGTTTCCATAGTCTCCTCTGTACACTGAAATAATTTAGGATGACTGTGAGCATACCTTAGGCACATAGATTGCTGTGAACACAACAATTAATCACAGAATTTAGATGTGGAAAAGACCTATTAGACTATCCAGTCCATCTCCTAGCTTGGATTGCTCCCTCCAGTGCATTAAAATGTCCCAAGCATAGGGTGACCAGGTAGCAACTGTGAAAAAATGGGACGGAGTGGGGGGTAATAGGTGCCTATATAAGAAAAAGTTTAAAAAAAACAGGACTGTCCCTTTAAAAACAGGACATCTGGTCACCCTACCCAAGCACTAAGTCTTGTACCACTTCCCTTATTCCACAGGCTGATGTAATATTGCCTGCTACATCTCACCTGCAAGATTTGAACCCAGGGCCTTCTGTTTCACAATACAGACTTTGAGTAATTCCACTAGCAGACTGTTATTCTCTGTGTGGACCTGCCATTGAAGCAGATTTCACAAGGGTGTTTGACTAACACATCTCACTGTAAGGAAATTTGTCCTGATATTCAGCCTAAGTATTATTGTCTCTGGAAACTGTGATAGTCACTAAATTGCTGGAGACCACTTAGATGGCAGTGTTGGGATTAGAACCTCAAACCCTGTGCTCAATCAACTATCTGCCCACCCCTATTCCTTCCATACATACACAAGAACTGAGCATGTAAGGGATCTCTATATTTAGACCCATTTCTTTATTTATTTTTAAATAGGACTAAGAAACTTCGGATGGTTCTACACCCACATTTTTCAGCCTTCTAGTGCTCCTATACACTCGCTGCAGGTCAAGATTCCCTGTACAATGAGTCAGTCTGAGTGCCCCTAATTAAGTTATTCTGGCTCATTCCTGTGTAATATAAAACATGCCTATAAACCAAAATTCCCCATCAGGACCCTTGATATGACTAACGCTCTATCCACCTCACAAGGCAGGCTTTCTCTTTGCTCTGTGGCTTGAGCGGGGTTGTTTAGGGAGTGGGGGTGGGAAGGGGATGAAAAGAGACGATAAATGTAGTTTGGCAGGACATTAAGGAAAACCACAATATTGCCTTGTAATGCAGCTCCTATCTGATCAGCAGAGTCAAATGTGGTGCCGACGTTATGTCTCACAGGAAGTGAAACCAGCCGGCCCTGTCAGAGTGATTGCCTAGATCTTCCCTGAGATACTCCTTCTGCCTGTCAGAGATACCAGCTGCTGAGGAATTCCTGGCATGTGCAGGAAACGGCCCTGACTGAACCATCACAGGGGCCTCTGCTCCCAGGAGGAACTGTCACCCCCATACAGGAGGGAGGGACAGGAGCCTGGCACCCATCTCTGTGCCAGGGTTTTGTTCCACTAATGGCCTGAGAAAACCTGGTCTGGTTGGTAGTGAGGGTGGAGAAGTGGGTAGGAGTGGGGAATTACTATTGTTTTTTTCCCCCTATACAGCTAAAGAAAGAACAAACGCTTTTGTATTGCTCCTTATATTTCAAAAACTTAATCCCTTCTGTATTCTCAGGAAGAACTTTCTGTTCCTGTGGGAACTCATTCATGTTGAAGGTGGGGAATATGATCACTTGGCAGGGTAAATAAATGACAATTACACTTAGTATTTTCATAACACTTTGCAAATGTGGAACTAATTAATCTTCACAGCCATTGTGTAAATATCAATCCCATTTTACAGAGGTGGAAGGAGAGGAACAGCAAGGTGAAGTGACTTGGCCAAGGCCACAGAAGGTGGAAGTGTCAGAGTCCAGAGTAGAACTCAGGTATTCCAATCCTGTTGTTTGAATCAGTCCAGTCTCTCAGAGGAAGACTTTGAGCCACTTTACACTGCAGACAGATGGGATACAGAGCTAGATGTTTCTGTTTAGGGTCAAATGCATCCCAACCTCACTGGTGAGTGCAGGAGTTTTTTCCCAATGACATATTCTTCAACGTTCTGTCTGGTCCAGCATTAGCTCCAGGAGTGGGTCTTTCACACTTCCTCTGGGGTGACTATCGGATATGTCCACACAGTGAATGAGAGCTTGTGGCAGGGAGTCTCCAAGCCAGGGTGAACAGTTTGGGCTCTCGGGACTCTGGCTACCACATTCAAAACAGCTGTGTGGACATTGTGGCTCTGGCCTGAACTCCAGCCCACGTCACAACATCTACATAGCTGTTTTTAGCACAGTAGCCCAAGCCCCGTGAGCCTGAGTCTGTCGACCATGGCTCTGGGACTTGCTGCAGCAGGCTGTGTAGACGTACCCTTAATTGTTACAGAGAGACTTGTTCCCGCTGGAGTTTTAGTGGCAGGTGATAGAAGGGCTAGGTAGAGATTAGAGCTGGTTGAAAATTTGGGACAATTTGTCCTGAAAAAAATTTCAAAAATTTCAGAGATATTTTGTCAAAATTTCAAAACATTTCAAAGAGCTCCAGTGGGGGATTTCTTAACTGGCATATTGAATTCCAGCACTGCAACCCGTAAGTGACAGTGACACACCCAATCAAGACTGCATGGGCCTGATGCAGGAATTGATGGGTGAAGTTCTCTGACCTGCGTTATGCAGGTGGTCAGACCAACTGATCACAATGGCCTTAAAATCTGTTAATGTTACTCTTAATTAAATTGTTGTGTGGACACACAACTAACTGTGATTCAGTGTTGTGGATGGAAACTGAAAACAGACCTTTTCAAAAATTAGAGAACCGTTTTAAAATAAAGTAGGTTATTTTTCAGGATGGTAGCACTCCGCAAGCATTTGCTCTATCAGTGTGGGGCCCATCGACCCTAGTCAGATCTATCTGTCCACAGCCTGGGAATTAGCCCCAGTTTCAGCTATCAGTGCATCTACACTACTTCACCCCCCTAGTGTGAAATTCCAACCTATTGAAATCAATGAGAGTTTTAACATTAACTCCAGTGGGGCCAGGATTTCACCCCCTGTGTGGGCAAGGAAAGCTGCAATTTGCACCAATGGGGCTTAGACCAATTTCAAGAGGTTTCAGGGTGTTTATATGGTGCTCACAGCCATGGTATTTGAGATATTGCTACCATGTGATGCAGAGGTGCTGGTCTCATTAATAAATAACAATGAACCCCTTTTGCGGGGAGAGGGAGCTAGCATGTGAGTGTGTGACACTCAAGGGTTAATAAATCAGTCTGCTCTACCCGCCTTCGACCCCACTTCCAAAAACCCACTTACCCATCTGTTGCTCTTCCTCAGAGCATCGGAGAGGAGATCTGTAATCTCCCAGCTACAGATTTGGGGAACTTTGACATCCCCTAATGAGGTAAACACGTTACTGTCATGTACAAACAAACAGCAACAAATTAGCAGCAGACACGTGAGCAAGACACAGCAGAACAGCACGCCGCGCTCTTTACAGTCAATTAATGCTGACTGCACTGGGACCTCCTGTTTCGTTCAGGTCTCTTTCTGAGCCAGGTGTCCCTGTGCCATGGCCTAAGGTCCAGTGTTCAGCCACCTGGTGCCATTTGGGTTGGTACAGGTTCATTACTGTCTCTCCTATTGGAAGTCCCTGTCTGAGGAAGGCATGTGTTCTGAACACCCACAAGGGAAGGACTTCAGTGCTGTAGCAGAGCTGGGAGGAATATTTCCATTGATCCTCAAACCCCGGGGGGTGGGGGATGTCCATGCTATTGGTAGACCTGGGAGGAATATTTGCATCACAGCAGATCAGGAAATTATTTTTTTCCATCCACAAATTTTTTGACAAAACTAAAAATGTCTCGTTTCTTCAAATTTTGAGGGGCTGTGTTAGAAAAAAAAGCCATTTTTAAATTAAAAAAATAAGTTTCAATGAATTTTTGGTAACATCTCTAATCTGAATTTATCTGCAACCCCCAATTTGTTTTAAATTATAACATAGGCCATTCTCATGGCAGAAAACAAGCATGAGGAAATTAATTGTGGAGAAAGTGATGAGGCTCTGAAAAAAGCCTCGTAAGATGAAATGATGCTCCAGCCATAATCACAACATCCCCCTTGCAATGCTATAGTGAAGCCAATGTATTAATACCCTCTGTCCGCCTCTGGCTCCTTCCAGCTGGGGATCTCAACATGCTTTACAAACACTAATTAAGCTTCATGCCCATTCTGTGAGAGAGGGTCTATCGTTGCCATTTTATGGGTGGGGATAAGGTACCAGTACGGAAAACAGAAGTGACTTGTGTAAAGTAGGATGACCAGGTGTCCTGATTTTATAGGGACAGTCCCGATTTTGGGGTCTTTTTCTTATATAGGCTCCTATTATCCCCCACCCCCCTGTCCCAATTTTTCACACTTGCTGTCTGGTCACCCTAGTGTAAGGTCACACAATACAATTGGAAGTGTGGCTACAGCATGGGTAGACATGCTCCAGCTAGCTGTGATCTCGCTAGCTTGAATAACAATAGCAGTGAAGTTGCAGCAGCACTGTTCTTGTGTAAGCCCATCCAGAATCCTCCTTGGCATGCACTTGGATGGCTAGCTTGTGCCGTCACCATGGCTGCTGCAATGTCACTGCTATTTAAGGGTCCTAGCACAAGTATGCCTACATGTGCTGCAATCACACATACCCTCAGAGACACCCCAACAACAGAATCCTGGTCCGTGGTTCACTGCTACAGCCTCTAGATCACACTGCCTTGCTGAGGTGCAAAAAGAACCCAGGAGTCCTATCCTCCAGTCCCCTGCTTTAGTCACTAGCCTGCCCAGCTTTTGTCAGAAAGAATGCCCAGCACTGTGGCCAACAATGACCACAGCAGGGGGCATTTAATTTCAATGATAACCAGGCATATCTGTATTAAGTGAGAGCCAAGGCAGTGGGTCCAGGGTCCAATGGAGTGTTGGGGGCTTTATTCTTATTATTGCTTTGCAGTGCTGCGAGCCGGAGGGTTGGACTCTACATCAGCCATTGCTCAAAATAATAATGAAAAAAGATAAATAAATAAAAGCGAGATTCAGCCAAAAAGGAGCTCACATTATCAGCCAATAAACCAATAATCCATTAGTGACCAAGGTTGCTGAATAATATAGTACTTTCACAGTGCCATAATTTATGCTGCAGACTAGAGAATAGACACGATTATTAGAGTGAGGGCTACTGGATGACACATGATGCATGACCGCGCGGCATTGATCTTCACACAACAGGAAGGTGTCTAGACTGGGAGATGTATGGCAGTGCGATTCAGAGCAGGGCATATTTCATGCGGGGCCTAATGGAGTAGTGGAGCCTGTGATGGATGGCTTGCCTAGTTTCAGTAGCAGTGCAGTTATAGCAGTGCTAATGCCTGACCTCTCCCGGCTTCTCATGTCCTTCATTCAGTCGGGGTGACCTCATTTAAAGGAATGGAAGATGAGAGGCTGAGAGTGTCTCTGTGTGTGTGTGTGTGTGTATTGGGGGGAGCGCGAATACAAAAAATAAAAGATAAACGGAGGCTGTGACTCAAATGAACTGTTGTCTGTCGTGAGCCATTCCCTCCTTTCCCTTTACTAGGGTCTGGTTTGCACTGGTGAGGGCAAACCCACTCTCACAGAGTCCCAGTTCTCATGTCATTTATATGAGGTTACTCCTGATTTACACCAGTGTAACTGAGAGCAGAATTAAATATCCCAGCTGCTCTAAGCAGGCGCAGGGCTGCTTCTCAGGGTCCTCCTTGCCTCTCTGGTGAGAGAACACATTGGCTGCCATCCACAGGGGAAAATAGAACAAACTGGGAAGGAGCTCAAAGCATAGGTGTTGGAACTAAGGGTGCAGGAGGTGCTGTAGCACCCCCTGGCTTGAAGTGGTGTCCATCACAGACATGATTTACAGTTTGGTTCAATGGCTCTCGGCATCCCCACTATAAAAATTGTTCCAGCAACCCTGGCTCAAAGGGGCTGGGCTCACTGCTAACTGAGCAAGGCATCCTGTGAGTATGTCTGAGAGCTTTATATCCATCACAAGGCTGTGTAAAGCCTCCAAAATGTCTTCTGGTTTTATTTCACCCCATCCTCCTTTAGACGCTGCTTAATGTATCTTAATGATCATTGCAAGGGGAAGTAATGAGCCAAACAGCAGCCAGTCAAAATCTGAGGGTCTTTTTGTTTACTTGTTTATTTTAAGCATCTTCATGTTGCAGACACAGGCTGCTCTGACCCTTGATGGAGTCAGGGAATAATGTTCTTCATGAGTCTTGGGAACATAGGAAGGCTGGTCATGGAGTGCCCAGATATGAAGATTACATATACTTCTGAGGTAAGATTAATGAACCTGGTTGAAAAAATATCATGGTAACTTTTCTTCAGTGATCAAAAACAATTTGATATGTTGAATGCTTTTTCACTATTATTCTCCAGATCAGCAAATCAAAACCTTTTATTGAAATCAATATTTTCCCATGGAAAATATCGATTTCAATGGATCACATTTTATGACAGAAAAGGGTTTTTTGGTCAATTTTTTTTTGATCAGCTCTATATAGCAGCAAAGTGCACAGAGCACCTGATTATATTATTTATGACCATTAGTGACGTAGCCATGCAGTCTACCTAATTTATCTGTCTCACTTGTAATGTTCCCTTCACAGTAGTATCTAGGGATCCGTGATGCTAAGAAGAAAGAAATAAAATCTCATGCTCCATGGTGTAAGGTGGTAATGTCAAGCGGTCAGGACATTTCCCCTCCCCCATGTACAAAGCAGACAGAAAAGCATTTGAACTTGGGACAAACTGAGCTAAGTGTTCTTTATGGGATGAGTGAAGTCAAGAATGAGCTCCTGGAACCCAGGCACTAGCTCACCCTAATACAAGGTGCGAGCTGTTCATTGAAACCCTCACCTTCCCATCCCTCAACCCATCCATTCTCCCCTCACTATACCATTCACCTACATTACTTTTTTTGGGGTGGAGAGGGACTCTGAACTTAAGAACACACACAAACATTTGCTTAAAATGTAAAATCAATAAATAATAGAACAAAAATAAATAAAACAGCAGGCAACAATCCTCAAACAAACTAACTCCACAATGAATTGAAAATGAACCAATTATTTAAGTTTTTAAAAATGGAAGTACAGCACGAAACTGAACCACAGTGGCCTGGGCCTGATGCTGTCATATCATGCTACTAGCTGCAGCCGTATATCCCTTGTTAAGGCAGCAAGCTAACACCTGTGATCTGTTTCAGCTCTTACTGTGCTGTTTCTTTTAAACTATATGAATTACACATGAGGTTTTTTTGTTTGTTTTGTTTTGTTTTTTATGACCCTTGGATAAAGGGTTTTCACCCAGCAAAGGCCCTGGCACTGAGAGGAGATGCCATTTCTTTGTTCCAAGCATTAATGCAAACAAATCACTCCATGATCACCTACCAGTATTATGTGGATGAAAGGTCCTGAATTGGGGTCCTCTCTTCCAGGAGATCCAGGGACACAGATATGGCACAGAAACCTGGCAAAGCTCTCAAGAACCTTTGAAAGCAGGAGCATCTGGCTGTCCTGTGTGGAAGGTGGATATTTTGCTCTACTGTACCCAGAGGGATGGGGAGCATGCTTCTCCTTGGGTAGAGTTGAAACAACATTGTGCTATCTCTGGTTGGAAGCAGGAAACATGGTTGCTTTGCTGGCTTGGAGCCCCTATCTTTTTGTAAAGGTAATTGCTCTAGCTAGTGCCTAAACATAGCAGTGCGTCCGCGGTGGCATGGGCATCCTCTTGGGCTAGCCACCCCATGTACAATCCTGTCTGACTCCCTGGGTATTTACTCGGGTGGCTAGTCTCAGCTAATGCCATGGGCCACGCCAGCCGCCCCCCATGCTGTCACAGACACAGAGCAACTTTTAAGTGCTAGCTCAAGCAAAGCTAGTGTGGGTACCTCTATGCAAGCTGGGAATCACACCTCCCCGTTCCATTGTGGATGTACCTGTCATCTCACTCATTCCAGTTGTAACTTGAACATTTGCAGTTTGCTTGATGGTGAATTCCTCATGATCTAGTAGTGAGTCCCAGAGGGTTCCTAAAGGTTAAATAAAATCATCTGGCATGATTGAAAAGCAAATTTATAAGAAAGTCTGTTTCTTTTCCCCTTAATATTGACTCTTCTTTCTTTATCTTTTGTTAATTTATTATTATGGCTTTGTGCTAGGCAGCGTATGTATGTGAACAGAGTAAGGGACAGTCCCTGCCCCACAGAGCATGCAACCTAAATAGACAAGACAGACAAAGAGAAGGCAGTATTATTATCTCCATTTTACAGCAGGGAAATTGAGGCATAGAGGGAGAAAATCACTTCCCAAGGTCATATGGGGAGGCTATGACAGAGCCAGGAATTGAATCCAGACCTTTTAGTCCATTGCCTCAACCCAAAGACATCCTTCCTCTCTGACTGCCGTGCTTAAACTAGGATGCACAGGACAGCTGGGAAAATACTGTCCACTGCATATGCTATGTCTCTAATATCCAGCTTTTCAGAGGCCCTCTTCCTGTGTCTGTCCTCTGCCAAACCCTCCATAAATTGGAGTTGTCAGCACACCCCAGAGCTCAGGTTTATTGCAAAGCTTTAACCAGCCTCCAATGCGCACTCCAGCTAGTTAGCTGTCCACTACACCTACAATGACTCCCTCTGCCCAGACACTCACCTCTCTCCCTCTACCCAACTCTCGTATTTCTCTGGAGAAAAGAGTGCACATTTACTCCTGTCTTCCTTTTGCCATCTGGGCTTATTAAAAAAAAAATGAGCGGCAAATTAAAAATAGGTGGGTACAGAGAAAGGAGGCTGACATAAAGAGCCATAGAAAATTCTCTGTGTACTTTTAAAAGCTTGAATCGCCATATTGGACTGACAGAGAGACATGTTTTACATTTCCACTGGTACATGACTGACATCATTTACCATTAAGTTCTATTTGAATAAAATGGTAGTAGACATTTAGGTAATATTACAGGGCAATAAATGTTTTAAACAGCCTTGGGGAGATGCTCTTGAAACATGGTCCAGACCAGGATTCTAAAAATACATCGTAATATATATTAACCTCTTCTAGACTTCTGGCTTTCAAACAAATAATGAAGCCCCCACCCCACCCCTTTTACACGCAGAATTGTTTAAGAGTCCCCAGCTATATTTTCCCCCCTTTTTCCTTTTTGGCTGCACTGGGCAGAGCCATGAGGGAATGTAGTTAAAATTCAAAAAGGTTCCCCTTTATCATTACCATGAATCAACACAATAAATGAGCCCCTTCAGAGCACGGTAATAAGAATTTGATAAATCATCAGCCAAAAATTAACTAGATGTCAAAACAATCTTTGGGAAGTGTGATGGATTAGGGCTGATAGCGGCAATTAATCTCCCAGCATGAGTTCACAGGAGAGACTGAAGGCTGGGAGATGGATGAGGGAGGGAGACCAAGGCCTCGCAAGGTCAGGACACTGCAGAAAGGAAAAAGAGAGAGAATGAAAGAGAGAGAAAGAAAAAAAATTCCACTGAGTCGGCAGTACCCCGGCATCCAGCAGCTGCGCTAGAGGTCAGCTGCATGCCTTTGAAAACCCTTCTGTCTCCAGCTGCTCTCGGTGATGAGGCAAGCACTTTTCCGCTCATGCTAATAAGTGCCACAAGCCAGCTCGTGGGGGACAACACATGGCTGTAGTGTGCAGGAGACCAAAGAGGGTTTCATTTGGAGAGGTCGTCTCCCTTTGTAAACCATGCCAGGGAAGGCTGGGGGGTGGGGGGGGGAGGATAGTGGAGGAAGAGAAATCCTTCTCTCATGTGTGAATTCGGCCAGAGAAGGCCTGTCAGCCTGTGTGTGTGGATTGACTAGTTCCAACAGAAGGCAGGAAGAGAGTGCAGGAGGGGAAGTGCCTTTGTGGTCATAAATCCCTATCGAGCTGGTAAAACCACTTCCTTGGTCTTCCCTTTGCGAGCGGGTTTTCAGTGATATAGGAAGTGGCGAGCAAGGGAGGGGCCACTGTCTGTGCTCCTGGTGCTGGCTAGATTGCATCTTGTGCCATCGCTGCAGGGCCCTGTGATACACGAGTCACCTCCCAGCATGCCACTGAGACCCTAGTGGGCATGACTGTGGCACAAGGGTCACACACTGAGCTGGCGAGGGCTGGAGTGCAGGATAGCAGAGATCAGAAGGCAAGAAGCCTTGTTCTTTTCTGACTGTAGGTATTTAGATACTATGGTGATAGATTAGATAGATAGATAGATAGATAGTAAACCTGATGTACTGGGATTTCACTGAGCCTCCCCTGCTCAACCAGCCTGGGTTCCATCTCCCTGCTTTGCTGAACTGGGCTCTCTAGTCTCTTGAAGCACACCCCCACTGGTGGGGTCACACCCCTCTGCAGACACAGACTGAAGTCAGCTCCTTGTGAGAGGGCTCCCCCAGCACTCATGTGCACACCCCTTTTGGCAGATAAACCCAAAATAATACTGTCTTGAGCTGTACAGAAAAATCTGCACAGCACAAGCTCATAAAAATCTGCTCTCCTCCTCAATGTGAAGAGAGATGTGCATGACTCCTTGCCCCTCTCCCTCCAGTTAGAACTAGTACAAACTGGGTTAGATTATAACCAAGAAATAAGTTTATTAACTACAAAAGGTGAATTTTAAGTGAATATAAGAGATAACAGACAGAACAAAGCAGATTACCAAGCAAATAAAACAAAGTATGCAAGCTAAGAAACAGGTTACAAACTTCAGAGTGGTAGCCGTGTTAGTCTGTATCAGCAAAAAGAACAGGAGTACTTGTGGCACCTTAGAGACTAACAAATTTATTTGGGCATAAGCTTTTGTGGGCTAAAACCCACTTCATCGGATGCATGCAGTGGAAAATACAGTAGGAAGATATATATACACAGAGAACATGAAACCATGGGTGTTGCCATACCAACTATATGGCAAAACCCATTTTTTCATGTTCTCTGTGTATGTAGTCTCTAAGGTGCCACAAGGACTCCTTGTTCAGATTACAAACTGTAATTTCCTACCCTAAATGTTATTTTAGGCAGGTTGCAAAGTTTCTGTGGTTCAGAGTTCCAGTTATATTTCTTCACAGACTGGACCCGTCTCAGTCTGGGCTCCCTGCCTGCCTTCCCTTCAGGTGGCTTTAGCAGTCTTTCTTCTTGGGCAGAGGTGCCATGGAGAGGAGGAGTCCCATTTGCCTTCCTCCCCACACTTACATAGGATTTACATAAGGTGGGAATCCTTTGTTTCCCAAACTTGAGACCTCTTCCCTTCCAGTGGAAAGTTACAAGTCGTCCCAGGTAATGTTTAGCATCAGGTGACAAGACCGCCTGACCTAGTAGTGTCACAGTTATGTCCCCGATGCCTCCCAGGATGGGGAGAGATTGGTATCTTCATGGTCTTGTTGTTCCTTCCTGATGGCCCATCAAATCTGATGGCCTGTCATCTGGTGGGTGTCTTCCCAATACACACCCAGTGTAGTTGTTACATACTGCATATTCCTAACTTCAGATACAGAAATGATACAGGCATACAAATTGGATAATCAGATTCAGTAAACCATGATTCTATGATTCTATAACCTTTCCAATGATACCTTACAAGACCCATCTTGCATAAAGTACATCTCAGTTATGTCATATTCATATCATAAGCATATTTTCATAAGGAATATGGGATGGAATGTCAGAGCCATCATCAGCATTACCTTAACCCTGATGCAGCATGGTCTGGCGGGGAAAGCAGGGGATAGGGACTCAGCATTTCTGAGTTCTATTTCCCGCTTGGCCATTGGGTAATCCCAGCCAAATCAGATCACCTCTCTGAGCCTCAGTTTCCCCATCTGTACAATTGGAGGAGTGATACTAACTTGGGTTGTATGGGGCTTAATTAATCGGCTTGGCTGTTTAGGGATTTGTTCCTAGCATCACGTAGGCCCTCCACAGTGAAAGTGATTAGTATGAGCTAATTACCACCCACTCTAGTTACTTCTGTGTCTGGTTTCCTACCATGCAGTAGCAACAGCAGCAGCAGCACTGGCTCTGGGCAAAGTGGAAATTATGCACCAGGAGTCACCCACTCATTGCCCTAGGCAGTGTTGCTGCCCTAGGTGACTGCTTGCTCCACCAGTGTTGCTCAGCCAGCCCTGCACAGTGGAGACTCCTTGCTCTCCTTCCCAGTTATGTCCAGTTCTTGGTAAGTACATCTTGTTTCCTTCTATGTGTGTCACTTGAACACTGATGTATTCTGGCAGGACTCTTCTGCTATAACCAGTCTGGCCAGACAAAGAGATCACGCATGCGATGGATTGAAGCAATGGTCCTTCTTTCTTGTCCTGCTGAGCTCTTCCTCTCTTGCAAGGATCTGGAGATCTCTGCAATTAAAACAAAGAACTAAACAACAAAAGAAAATATTAACTGAACAAAGAGCCTCGTGTGCTTTTGCCGACTGCTACTTGGGGCCAGACTTCAAAGCTAGATCTCAGTGAGTGAGGCTCACTGCCATCCCTCCATCAAACTCCCAGCCTGACTGGCCACTCACATAAAGAGTACATCAACCAACCAGAGCTGAATGCAGAAGGGACTGGGCCTGGAGTTATTTCTCCAGTACTTGACAAAGGCTACAGGAAATCATTGGACCAGAGCCCAGGCTGTGCTGGAGCAGCAGGAAGCAGCCACATTACAGTGGAGGAGCCGGTTCATTCTCTCATAATTCCCTACATCTCACTGTGCTACCCTGTGCTGCTTAGGATTTCCCCTCCCAGTTATACTGCTAGAACCCAGTTGGCATTGATGTTCCTCTTGAATAACAGGGAAGAAATCTGTGCATCAAACAGAAACTGACCATGGGGAGCCTTCCCACCGAGATCTAGCAAATATCTCCATATCTTCCTCACTCCAAGGGGGATTACAGCTCTGGGAAGTCACCAGAGAGGGGATAGAATAGTGGTGCAGCCAATACCTTGGCTCCTTCCCTCTTTTTTTCCATAAAGACTCATGTACACCCACGCTTTGGCTGAGAAGTAGAATGGGCACGATGCTGCTGACCCCATAGGGCATCAGGGGATTACAAGGATTACCTTTGGGAAAATATAAGATCTGCCAGGAGTGGCTTGAAGCAGACACAACCTCAGCACAGTGTCAGCAACTCCTATCAGGCCTGACACATTTATCACACCTAACACATTGCTGTTATAAAATTTATCTGGAAAGAAGGTCATGTGAGATACTAAAGAAAGCTTACACCACAGTATGTAACATTATAAGCATTGAGAGATGCACGTAGGGGTGTTAATCAAGAAGCTGTATGTATGCACTAAAAATATGTTGCAATGGTGTAACCTGGGTTGATAAAAGTTTATCTTAGGCAAAGGAATGTTGGTTTACCTGTCTGCTGAGATCTCTGGTGCAAAATCAAGCACTGCAAAATCCATAACTCAATAAGAGATGGATTTGCATGAAAGTCAACAAGAAAAGTCCCCCAGGGTGATGGGGGAAAGTCATCAGAGACTAAAACCACAAGGGGATTGTCTAGTCTCTGCGGTCAAAACAATGAGTTTTGGGGAGATATAAGGAGAAGCAAAAAGATATTTTGTTATTCATCACTGAGGGAGCAAAAAGGACAGTGCTTTTTGCATCCATGAAAGCTGGATTCTGGCCCTGGGGGAGAGGGGTGATGCTGAGAAGTTACTTTAGGTGAGAACTTTATCTTAGATAAGATTTTAGCCTGCTAATGTTATGTTTAGTCTCTTAGAAGCATGTTATAGTTTTGTTTTATTTGTAACTGTATCTGTTTCTACTGTCTTTACTCACTTAAAATCTCCATCTTTGTTAATAAAGTTCTCTTTGTTTTATTATAAGTAGATCTCAGTGCTGTAATATTAAGCAAAGTGTGAATTCTTAGTTGAATCAAACAATCTGGTGCATACACTGTCTCTTTGGACACAGCGAACCTGGTAATCTCTGAGAGTGTCCAGTGACAGGGGCTGGATACTCCAGGGGAACACACTTCCAGGGGGCTCGGGAACTGGCATGAACCAAGTATTATTTGCAAGGCAGAGTTAAGGCTGCAGAGCTTTGGAGGAGATTGTTTGGGTGACTGACTGTGAGTGTCAGGGAACTGATACACAAGTTAATCCCAGCAAGTGTTTCTTTTGCTATGACACAGGAGTAACTTGGTCACCCATAGCTCTGGGCAGTGGGCACCCTCAGACAGTATCACAGAATGGTTCCCTTTTTCTTTCATCTTGTTAGAGATGCTGTTTATAATCTATGAAGGTTCAAGATGTGGCTGTGGGAACATTATTACCATTATTAATTTATTGCACACAAAGGACCCAATCAAGTATGGAACCCCATTGTGGTGAATCCTCTACAAACACAAGGGAAGACACAGTCCTCCTCCTGAAAAGATTACAGTCTAGGGTAGGATACATATTACACAAATGGGGCCTATGGCAAATCTGACAGCCTGATGGGGGATTCCACTATCTAGTTGTGTACTCCAGGGCCAAACTCCATTTTCAGTTACGCTGCTATGAATCTGGAACAACTCTACTGAAGTCAACAGAGTTAATCCAGATTTTTCAATTCACACAGGAGTGAATTGGTTCCTAGCATCTAAACAGACACAACCTAGCTTGTACAGAATGCACGTTGTCCCTGGTTGGATTGTAGGATGAGCTCTGCATCTGTGATGTTGCAATCATAAATGCATTGGCTACTCCTCCGTGTGGAAGCAAAGCATTCACTGGACCCCCTTGTCTGCACATACCCAATTCAACATCATTTCTCCTATGATCTCCTAGTAATTTATTTACTGAAGAAAGCTGAGCTCAGAAAGACTAGTTTTCACTGGGCTCCAAATATTCTTACCTGATTTTGATGCTGTGCTAACTGAGCCACAAAGGGACTGAATGACTTGCAGAGTGTTACACAGTGTGTGAATGACTAAGGAGGCTCAAAATCCGCTACCTGCCAATTGCTTTGCTCTAGTGCCTTCTGCATCCTTTAGGAAGCAGCTCTAAGGTTATGGCTTCTTTCCTGTTCTCAGCCTCTCTCTTTGTTTGCTCAACCAGGGGCCTAAGCAAACAGGATTTTGTATAAGAGATAAATAGCTGGCAATTATTATGACACCGCTGGATGCTTAGTGCATATTAATATCAGAAAGATTTCTGGGTGAAAAGAAACCTTCCAAGCTGGGCCTGTATCCCAGAATGCCTGTCCCCTCTCATGAAAGATGAGACTTGGATAGGACAGATATTTCCACCCAAAAGCAGGTGGGGAGATACTCTCCCAGGGATGAAGTATAGTGGGATTTATTATTAACCAACAGTCCCTATATGACAGCTTTGCTTGACCAATATTTGGAAATTTGGGGGGGTGGGGGAATAGCCCTGTAATCCAAGAGGTGTCAGGAAATAGTCAACCCTGGATTGATTATTATTTATTACAACCAGAAAATGACCTAGAGCCACTGGGAGAGCCACATGTGAGAGAGAAAGAGATTGAATAAAGGAGCCAAATTTTAGGGTCTGCCTCAGCCTCTGTGTGCTGCCCCAATGACACAAAGGAGCTGTAAATCCAGCTTGACAGGCATCCTTCAGACTCCAAAGGCAAAATCTGACTGTTGTATTGTAGTGAGCATGGCTGGGCAAATGGAGAAAAATTGCATCATGTGACTAAGTCGACCAGTGGAAATTGGCAGTTGAAATAAAAAAGTCCCCAAGCCAAAACCCGAAAACCAAATGAAAACTTAAAATGAACAACAAAACAACACGGTTAAAATTTAATGGGGGAAAAATGCATGTTTTGCAGGAAATTTTAATTTTCAGCAAAATGTCCAGATTTCAAAATATGGGAAATTTTTTTCAATGGAAAAACATGACAAACAGCCTTATATCAGGATCAAATAGATTTTATAGTATCTGATTACCAGTTCTGGAATTTGAACAAAATATATTCACAGCTACTGTGAAGAGTTTTACCAAAAGCAAATTTTTCTTTTAAAGGTAACAAACAGAGGTTATGAATAAGATTTGTTAATGCTTGTTTGGAAAGTTTATGCATGTTAACAATCAAAAAATAAAAAGTTAAAAACCAAAGAGAACAAAACATTTAAAGCCTCAGTTCAGCAAGGTGTGTAAAAACATTCTGTTATGTTCCTGGCATATACACAGAGAAGTTAGATAAAAACATTAACACTCTTGCTTGAAGATAGCAATCTCATACTATTTTATTTCTTAGAATTCAGAATGATAACACGCAAGACCACAAAAACAGAGAGAGACAAGGCAGGCTGCACTCAAAAAACAGAAAGGCACAATTCACCCCACCTTATTCTAGACTGTCTGTCTGCAAACTGACTGCAAAAGCATCCAGATTGCAAATGTCCCTATAGAGCCCTGTACCCTGAAAGCAGGATCACGAACCCTCCCTGAAATTTAAAGTGACAGCTTACAATTTTAAACACCGTTTTTTTCAATACACCACATGTTCCTCACTGCAACTAAGTGCTTCATCCCACTGAAGTTATTGGGACTAGTCACAGGCTCACACTTTGGCAGTTGCTTATGTATCTTGCTGAATTGGGACCTTGATCCAGACTCAGTAAATGCGTTTGGATCTAGTGATATTGTTCCCTATATAATTTATTTACAGCCATTAAAACAACAACAAACCAGCCCTAACTCCTCTTTGTGCAAGATGAGACCTTCTTCTCTGCTTTCCTCTTGTAGGCAATGTTGCCTGAAGGCACATAGACTTTTCCCCACCAGGTACTGAAAAGGCCAGACTCCCTGACATGCATACACTTTTGCTGTGGTTAACCCACAACTCGAGAGCTCGTAAAACATCTGCTTACATTTGCAGAGCAATATTAATTTTGTCAGACCATGGCAAATCTGCTTAATGTTAATGGACGTGTGTATAATACACAAGCCAAAATACACTTAGAATGGGACATGTTGGAAAATAAACAACTATTAACTAATGAAATTTAAAGGAAGTTAGTCTCTCTCTCTCTTGCACTGTCAACATTCGATAATCCTCCCCCACCCCTCCTTGCAAACCTGCTGCTCACAGTTATGGCCTCAGATTGATGTGCTAGAACTTTGCTTCAGAAAAATGCACCTTTTAAATGCATTGAGATACCATGGAAAGGAGCATAGCATAAAAACTAATGCCCTGTCTGCATTCATGATATCGGCAATATTGGTGTAATGTTAACGTACTAGATCTGGTCAAATAACATCAATTTTTTTTTGCAGGAATTTTTTTTGTGGGGGAGGGGGAAATTGTTTTGAAGGCAAAGCCCATCAAAATGCCTGTGGTGCGCCTATGCCTCAGGGCCTGCAGAACACAAGTGGGTGTGTGTGAGAGAGTTGAAAAAGGCTTGATTCTCATTTACATCACTCCAGCAGTGTAAAGCACCCTTAAGATGGTTTGAGGCTCCTTCACACTGACAGAATGAAGTGTGCATTGGGTGTGGAGTGGGGGTGGGTGCAGGGCTTCTGTGTAGGAGACTAGGCCCAAAGCATGCAAAGGCTTTACGCACACAAGTAGTCCCACTGAAGTCCTTTTGTGCAAAGTTATTCCCTTGCTTAAATCTTTGCAAGACCACATGTGAAAGGATGAACTGACTCAGATGCAAGCATGCCAGGAACCATTTTAACCAGGAAATACCCCACTATGGTATATAATATATAATATGGCCTCCATTTCCATAGTATTGGAGCATCTCACAATCTTTAATGTATTCATCTTCAAGCCTGCGAGGTAGGAAAATGCTACCTTCCCCATTTAATAGATGGAGAACTGAGCCACAGAGACACTAAGGCCCAAATCCTCAAAGACATTTAGGTACCTAACTCCAGTTGACTTCTAGTGACTTGCCCAAGGTCACAGAAAAAGTCTGTGGCACAGTAGGGAACTCTAAGCCTTGGTCTCCCAAGCTCCAGAGTTGTGCCTTAACACTGGACCATCCGTCCTCCCACAAAATCCCACTTCTTCTCTGTTCTTTCACCTCATCCTGAAATGTTGTGTGTTTCAGCTTCCCAGAACATTAAAACTCACTCCTGTTCTTACTCAGAATCTTTCACTGAAAAAGTTGCCTGGTGTCTAGAAAGTTTTTTTTTTAAACCCCTTTTAAAGTGAGTGTAACATTCCATTCCCCTAAATTCATTACATCCTCTCCACCTCCGTAGATATATTTGTAGAAATTAAACCCAACTGGCCGATTTCCACCTCTACACCTTCCATTAATATATTTTGGTAATGGATAAAGCGTGAAAAAACAAATGCATGGAGGTGAGCAGAAGTGCCCTATAATTGAGCGGAATAATATCTCCAAGGGGTTTTTCCAATGAGGCACAGATTTCTTCTGACGTACATTTTTAGAGTCCAAGTAGATATAATGAAGTCCAGAACATTTCAGCTTTTCCCCTTAATATATCCATCATGTCCAGGTCCATTATTGACATGTTGACTTTCTTGTTTCTGATTTAAACTGCCAGACTCAGTAAAATTGCCCTGACGGCTTTAGCGTTTGTGGCAGAACACTGACATGATGTTACTTACAGCTAATTAAAGCTGAGAGCATAATAAACAATCTTGGGAGCCTAGCAACCTAATTTCCTCTGGTGTTGAGTTTGCTGGATCTTGACCTGAGCACTTTGAAGCTCCAGTGAGCTCTAAGACTAACATACAGGTTCCAAGGAGTCTGCAGCTTTTTAAAGTGTGGGGCCTAATGTACCGACTGGAAAGACCCAGGGAACATGAGAATTGGGCATGTTATTGCTCGTGGGGTTTGGCAGCTGGCAGGCAGGAGTTAAATAGGAATCTGTGAAACTAGGAAAGTGGGTTTCTAGCGCTATTTTGATGAGGAAGAGGAATTATTTAGAGGGAGCCAAGGGGTTACAGCTAATGAGTAATGGGATGAAAATGAGCAAAGGAAAATTTAAACTGATTACCAGGAAATATTTCCTACTAGTGATCTCAGTTAGATGGCAGAACTGCCTCCCAAGGGAAATGGTGGAAACCCCATTGCCTGACTCATTTTAAAACAGGCTGGAATGGTGATGACACTAGTTATAAGCAGAGTAAGCAATTGCTTGGGACCCCAAACAGCTCAAGAGCTCCTCAATTTACTATTAACCTCAAAATACTGTTCATCTTACTTAACATAGACTTTGTAATAAATGTATCCGTATGTCTTGTGTTGTGTTGGCATTTTTTTTAGTTTGTGAAAAGAATGCAATTAGAATTTTTAGGGGGTGGATTAGGGGTAAGAGTCCCCCCCCCAAATACTGTTGCTTGGAGCCCACGGTGGGCTCACACCACCTCTTGGCTGGACAAAGCACCGGAGAATAGATACAACTTTAGATAATGTTTTCACCCCAATAAACAAGCATTGGTGGCGGTGGGGGAGTGAGTGTGGACAAGATGACCTAATAGAAATAGATCTTCTTTTTGACTGCATCTGCTCACTTTTCCTTTGCCTTTTATTTCAACACCCAGCTTGTTTTTCACAAAGCTGCGCAAATCTATCACTTGTCTGAGAAACTACTCACTGAAAAACTGGAGATTCCCCCTCCCCACCCCAGTAGAGCTCACAAGCCCACCCTTGTGCAAAATATAACCACTTCCTCAGATGAGCGTGCTTTGGGTTTCATAATACAACAGAAGTTGACAAAGACAACTCAGATTCTCAGCTAGAGAACTCAGCATTTTTTGTCAGTGATGAACCAAAGATCACCACCCAGTTTTGTAGAATAAATTGAGACTTGAGGTGAAGTAAATGCAAAATAAAATGCAAAGTAAATGCTGCTTGCACAAGTGGCTAACATGCTTTTTATTTGCCAATATCTCAAGCATTTTGGGGCCTGATCTTCCCTACTGCCTTGTATCACATATCCTCATTCACACCTGTGCAAAGGAGGTGGAAAATCCTACCAATCCAAATGGCAGCACGTTGCCTGGACCTAAACAACGACACAGGCTGTAAGGTAGCGGTGAATCTGGTGGCCTTGTGGTCATTTTCTCCACTCTCTTACACCAGCTTTATATCTGTGTAGCACCAATGTCTTCAGTAGAATTGCTTCTGATTTACATCCCAATAAGGGCCAGCAGAGTTACACTACTTTGTCTGGTAGTCCATCCCCTGCACTGCGGCTGGATAATGAAGTCATGTAGTGAGTCGGTGTGGCTCCCCTCCTGCCCAGCCAAAAGGGTCTGAGCCTTGTGACTCTGCGTTTGGTGCTTCGCCCAAACCTAGGGCTGGGACCCTTTAGACTGTACTGCTGCTCAGCCCTGAACCAGAGGGCCTGAGCTCCCTGAACTTGGTGCTTTGCTCAGCCCTTAGCCAAAAGGGTCTGAGCCTTGTGACTCTGTATTGTTGCTCAGCCCTGAAGCAGAGGGCCTGAGCCCCATTAGCTCTGTATTGTTGCACAGCCCCGAGCCAGAGGGCCTGCGCCTTGGGATTTTGTGTTTGTCGCCCCCGGACCACCGGGGACCTGTCTAGAACAGACTGTGTGTAGTGAGTCAGTGTGGCTCCCCTCCGCCCCTCGGAGATGGTCGAGCCCCGGTCACACACGATTACACTTGGTACCAGAAGTGGGGATGGAACCTCTGACCCCTGTGAGAAGGGGCCGGAGGGGGAGGCCGCTGCCCACCCCCTCCCAGCAAGGAGCATGGACATGGAGCGGTTGTTCCAGCTGCTGGCGGAGAGCCAGGAGCAGCAGCAGGCGGCCCAGCTGCAGCAACAGCAGCAGCATGCTGCCCAGCTCGAGCAGCAGCAACAGTGAGATGCTGGCCATCTCCAGCAGCAGCAGCAGCACGCGGCTCAGCTCGAGCAACAGCAGCAGCTGGTGCAGCAACTTGGAAGCCAGCTGCAGCAGCTGATGGTCACATTACACTGCCCCGGCGATGGGCCAGCGGGGGAGGGCGCTGGGGAGCCACGCCTGGCTGCCCCTCTACGACTGACCAAGATGGGCCCGGATGACGACCCCGAGGCCTTCTTGGTCACCTTTGAACACGTGGCCCTCGTCGCGGGGTGGGCCCGAGACCAATGGGCCACTCTTCTGGCCCCATACTTGACCGGGACGGCCCAGACGGCCTACTGCGGACTGGCGACAGAGGAAGCCAGAGACTATGATCGGGTGAAAGCTGCGATTCTGGATGTCTTGGACGTCAGCCCTGAGACCTTTCGGCAGCGGTTCCGGAGCCAGACATACCCTGCGGGCACCCGACCACAGCTGGTGGCCCAAACCTTGAAGGAAGCGTGCCGGCGGTGGCTGCAGCCGGAAGCCAGGACGGCCGAGGAAGCAACCGAACAGGTCGTCCTGGAGCAGTTTGTCCACACCCTGCCTGCCCGAGGAAGGGCCTGGGTGCTCCGCCACCAGCCAGCAACGCTGGCTGCGGCCGTCTCACTTATGGAAGACTTCCTCGCAGTCGAAACTTCCGTGGGGCCCACCTTCCGGCCTCCCAGCTCCAGATCCGAACGCCCCCACGTTGAGAAGAAGGGGAATATCCTGAGCGGGCCGCGGCACCCGGGCTGCGGACCAGGCCCCCGCCCGGAGCCCTGGGTCCGGTGCCCGGATTCGATCCCTCGGACCGGGCCAACGCCCCCCGGCGGCCCATTGGAGTCCCCCCCGGAGCCCGAGGACAGCAGCCTCCTGGGGCGGGCGCCCTGAGCTCGGCCCCTGTTTCGGTTGTGGGAAGACGGGGCACCTACAGCAAGACTGCCCAGAAATGGATTGTAGCTTCGGGCAAGTCTGTGCGAGGGATGCTCGGGCCCGGCTGTCCCAGACCCCCAAACTCACAGTCCCAGTGGTCATTGGGGACCAGACCACACAGGCATTGATTGACTCGGGCTGTGGCCAGACATTGATCTGCCAGGCCCTGGGACCCCCGGCCGATCCCCGCTTGGGCCGATCCACTTGCAGTGTATTCATGGGGACGTCCGGCCCTACCCGAGCGCCCGGGTTCCGCTAACGATAGCTGGCGTCACCCGACGGCTGGTGGTCGGCTTGGCTCCTCGACTAGCGTACCCAGTGATCCTGGGGTGGGACTGGCCCGCCTTCGAGGAAGTCCTCCGGGCGACACCGGCGCTGGAAGCAGACCACCAGGGGCCCTCGCCAGAAGCCGCGGAGGAGGCCGCGGGGACCAAGGCAGAGAATGAGGAAGCCGGTGATCCGCAGCCGGAGCCCACACCCGCCCCCCGCCTTGATACTGACTTCTGCCGGGACCAACGGGCGGACCCTACCCTCAGCTGGGCCTATGAGCAACTCGCGGCAGTCGATGGGGCAATTATCGATCCTCAACGAGCCACTCAGTGGCCCCACTTTGAGCTGCGCCGGGACTGTCTCTACCGGGTCGACCGAGACCCTCGCACGCGGGAACCTCAGACGCAGCTGCTGGTGCCCCGGTGTCACCGGCGGGCCGTGATGAAACTGGCCCACGACGTGCCGGCCGCCGGGCACCTGGGACATGAGAAGACCCTCGCCCAGATCTTAGCGCAGTTCTTTTGGCTGGGGATCTACCAGAACATGAAGAACTACTGTAACTCCTGCCCGGAGTGTCAGCTAGCTGCTCCACCCCAGGTACCCAAGGCGCCCCTGGTCCTCATGCCCCTGATGGAGGGTCCTCATGCCCCTGAACGGGTGGCCATGGACCTAGTGGGCCCGCTCCCGAGGAGTGCTGCAGACTTCCAGTACGTCTTGGTTCTCGTGGACTACGCCTCCCGCTTTCCTGAGGCCATTCCTTTGTGGAGTATCACAGCCCGGGCCATCGCGGGGGAGCTGGTGAAGATCTTCGCGCGTGTAGGTTTACCCTGGGAGATCTTGACTGACCAAGGTACCAATTTTACCTCCCGGCTGCTACGGCAGGTTTGTGAGCTCCTGGGGGTTAAACAGCTCTGCACCTCTGTGTACCACCCGCAGACGGACGGGCTAGTGGAGCGTTTTAACCGAACCCTCAAAGGAATGTTGCGGAAGTTCCCCCCGGAGGAGCTACACCACTGGGATCAGTTCTTTCCGCCCCTGCTGTTGGCCGTCCGGAAGGTCCCCCAGGCATCAACGAAGTTTTCCCCGTTCGAACTGTTGTACGGGCGCAGGCCGTGAGGCCTCTTGGACCTAATGCGGGAGACCTGGGAACAGTCTGCCTCCCTGACCCAGGGCCTCCTAAAGTACGTCCTCCAACTGCAGGAGTATTTTGCCCAGGCGGGGGCCCTGGCGCATGAGAACTTAAGGACGGCACAGGAGCGAAAGGGGCGGACCTACAATCAGGAGGCACAGGTGCAGGAGTTCACTCCCGGGGATCGGGTCCTACTCCTCCTGCCCTCGAGTGAGTCCAAGTTATTGGCCCACTGGCAGGGACCCTACGAAGTAACCCGGAAAGTGGGGCCCGTCACCTACGAGGTTCGCCAATTGGACAGACGCAGAAAGACACAACGTTACCATGTCAACCTGCTGAAACCCTGGCACGACCGGGAGGGTCTGTTAATCAACCCTTACCCACCCGAGCCGGAACTGGAACCCCATGTGCCCCAGACCAAAGACCCTGCGGCACCCCCTGCTCGGCGACTCGCTCACGGAGGAGCAGCGTAAGCAGGCCAACTGTCTCCTGCGGGCCTTCCAGAGAACCTTTACGGCAATACCGGGCTACACGACTCTGGCCTACCACTCGATCCAGACCGAGCCGGGGAAGGTCGTTCGAGAAACAACTCAGCCATACCGGATGTGCCAAGAGGTCGAGGAGGAGGTCCAGGCCATGCTGCCTTTGGGAGTCATCGAGCCATCCCAAAGTGAGTGGTGCAGTCCGGTGGTCTTGGTGCCCACGCCAGATGGCACCCGCCAGTTCTGTATAGATTTCCAGAGAGTGAATGCCATCTCCCGCTTCGACGCCTACCTGATGGCCCGCGTGGACGAGCTACTGGGCCGCCTCGGCGAGGCCCAGTTTATTACCACCCTCGACTTCAGCAAAGGCTACTGGCAGATCCCACTCGATGAGGCCTCGAAGAAGAAGACAGCCTTTGCCACCCCGACGGGACTCTACCAGTTCACCCGAATGCCTTTCGGTCTCCATGGGGCCCCGGCGACCTTCCAGCGACTGATGGACCACCTACTACGGTCTCATCGTGACTATGCGGCCGCCTACCTGGACGATGTCGTAATTTACAGCCACCGCTGGGAAGACCACCTAAACCAGGTCGCCGTGGTCCTGAGATCCCTGTGGCAGGCGGGTTTGATGGCCAACCCCAAGAAATGCCGTATAGCCTGGCAGGAGACCACATACCTCAGCTATACCATTGGGGGAGGACGAATAAAACCCCTTGTGGGGAAGGTGCAAGCCCTCATGGACTGCCCGACCCCGACGACGAAACGACACGTTCGGCAGTTCCTGGGCCTCGTCGGATACTATCGGCGATTCATCCCACAGTTTGCGTCCATCGCAGCACCCCTAACCGAGCTGCTGACCAAGAACAGTCCCCGACAGATACGGTGGACCCCGGGGTGCGAAGCGGCTTTCTGGATGCCCCAGAGGTGCCTCTGTCAGGAGCCAGTCCTGTTCAGCCCGGACTTCAGCCGAAGGTTTATCCTTCAAACGGACGCTTCCGAGGTGGGCTTGGGGGCTGTCCTGTCCCAAGAGGTGGATGGAAGGTGCTGTACCTCAGCCGGAAATTATTTCCCCGAGAGAGGAACTACACCGTGATAGAAAAGGAGGCCCTCGCCCTGAAATGGGCCTGCGATCCCCTCCGGTTTTACCTCCTCGGGACTCCATTCACGCTGGTTACGGACCACGCCCCCCTCCAATGGTTGATGCGAATGAAGAACAACAACGCCCGCCTCTTGGGCTGGTACCTGGCCTTACAGCCCTATGCATTTACCATTCAGCATTGGGCTGGCAAAGACCATGCCAACGCGGACTTCCTATCCCGCCTCGGGGGGATGGACGAGCCTGGCCCCGACGAGCGGGAGCCAGACTTGAGGGTGTGTGTGTGTAGTGAGTCGGTGTGGCTTCCCTCCTGCCCAGCGGAGGGAGCACCTAGCCAGAAGCCTGAGGGGGCGGGGCCAAGGAGTGTTGAGCCCGCCCCTCCAAGGGTCAGGCGGCGACCCGGAAGGATAAAAGCTGGCCGTCAGAGCTCAGTCGGGACCCAGCCGCCGCAGGGAGCAGACAAGCCACAGGGAGCTCAAGACTGGGAGACCTCCAGGACCCAGGGTGGCCGCCCAGACTGGCCGGAGCTTCCCCGTGCCCGTTACCTGGAGGAGCCCCCGGAGCTTCCCCGCGCCTTCTACCCAGAGCTCCGGAGCTTCCCTGTCTCTTCTGCTACCTGGAGGAGCCGCTGGAGTATGCCTGGCCGGACTTCCCTGAGGAACTGCTGGACCTGCCTCCCAGCCCTGGCTGCGAGGAGCCCATGCTGGTGGACTGGCCGGGGGCCGATGCCACGGACCAGGTAGGCCCTGAGGGGGAGACCGGAAGTAGCCCGGGGGCAGCTGACCCAGTCAGGCTGGAGACATAATCGAACCTATGTCAGTGCGTTTCGGTCAGGATCCCCACTGGCCGGTCAGCGGCGATAGCCGCTGCTAGGGCCCTGGGCTGGGACGCAGTGGAGTGGGTGGGCCTGCGTCCCCCTCTGCCACCCACTTGCAGGTGGCAGTCTCCCCCTCACCCCAACGCTCAGGCGTAGGAGCCAGGCATATGTACTGAACTGATCGTTTGCTCAATCCTGAGCCAAAAGGGTCTGAGCCTTGTGACTCTGCATTTGGTGCCCCGCCCGAACCTAGGGCTGGGCCCCTTTAGACTGTACTGCTGCTCAGCCCTGAACCAGAGGGCCTGAGCTCCCTGAACTTGGTGCTTTGCTCAGCCCTTAGCCAAAAGGGTCTGAGCCTTGTGACTCTGTATTGTTGCTCAGCCCTGAAGCAGAGGGCCCGAGCCCCTTTGACTCTGTATTGTTGCACAGCCCCGAGCCAGAGGGCCCGAGCCCCTTTGACTCTGTATTGTTGCACAGCCCCGAGCCAGAGGGCCCCCGCCTTGGGATTTTGTGTTTGTCGCCCCAGGACCACCGGGGACCTGTCCGGACCAGACGGTGTGTAGTGAGTCGGTGTGGCTCCCCTCCACCCCTCGGAGAGGGTAGAGCCCCAGTGACACACGATTGCAGGTCTCTTCTAGCCCTACAGTTCCAGGAGTCTATGGTTTAACTTAAGGATGATTTTAAATTGATTTAGTTAATCAGCACAAAACGCAGTGCAACCAATCTTATTTCATTTTAAGCTAGGCTCATTTAACTGTATATTAAGTTGATTGAGAATGAACTGGTGCTGAACTGAAATAACCCACTCTGAACCTGGAATAAGTTTGTCCACACAGGGGTTTGTGACAGTTTCATTATATTTGTTTAAAAAGTGATTGTAGTTAAACCAAGGCAACTCCTGCGTGTTGACAAGGACTTAAGGAGAGAAGTTTCAGTACTTGCAAATATTTTCACAAAAGAAGGACCTGAGCTGAAGCCAGAGTGGAGTGTTCTGCTCTCAGCCATGTTGGTGCACATATGGAGTCACTCCACTGAATCCATGAAGTGTTCCTGTCAGAGTCAATAGAGTGGCTCTACACTTATGCTGGTGTAACAGAGCAGGATTTCACCCTCACAGAGGCAGGGCTGGCTCCAGGCACCAGCGCAGCAAGCAGGTGCTTGGGGTGGCCAATGGGAAGGGGGCGGCACGTCTGGGCCTTCGGCGGCAATTCGGCGGTGGGTCCCTCAGTCCCTCTCAGAGGGAAGGACTGGCCGCCGAATTGCAGCAGAAGAATGAAGCAGCGTGGTAGAGCTGCCACCAAGGTTTTTTTTTGTTCGCCGCTTGGGGCGGCAAAAATGCTGAAGCCAGCCCTGCACAGAGGATCCAAACAGCCCTGAATTCTGGAACCAGTTCTGGTGCTGAATTTTGCAGCTCAGCACCAGCTCCGTTTCCTACCCCACCTATCTCCTCCCAAGATGTGGGTTTGTGTGCCAAGCGCATTCCTACTCCGATGTCTGGACTGGCAGGTCAGCAGCAGTTTAGGAGAACTCAATTTCCTGGTGTGACATTTTTGGATTGTGATTATTCCAGGTGCGAGCCTGCTTTATTTGGAGGAGCCAACAGCGTGGGTTTCAAGAAAAGCAAATAACCCCAACTCCATCCCCAAGTAATATTTGCTAGTGATGAGCCTACACACAGCACACAGCTGGGCTTCTGGGCAGAGAATGGCTAATAATTATCGACCAGGCAAAATGAAAACCTGGGCGATTAATACGTTCCTAGGAAGAACATCTCACTGGGCCTCTCGTAAAGTCTGATGACATCACACCCCGAGTGGTAACTCGCTCGCTTGTTACTTCACTGCTGGAGGATTTTAATAACATGGAGCTGGACGTCCTGCTGCCTTCTGAAGGGTGCAGGCGTGAGTGGGGGACGGGAGTTTAATTATGTGAGAAACTTGGCTTTAAGCAGCCGCTCTCAAAACGATGCTGGGAAGCCTTTTGAAAAGGCACCAACAGGGCTTTGAAAGGAAAGGTGCCATGGAAAGAATTCTTCTCTCCTGCCGGAGAACAATTGTGGTTCAAAATTCACCCCCAGCTTGGGCAGGCCTGTGAGTCTGAGCTGTGACCAGAGCCAAGGCTGAGATGTGGCTACAACTGCCCATAGTATTCCATCCCTTTAAAGTTAACTGAGAAATCCATTCCCCAGCTTTGCCCGGTCTGTATCTCCCTGTCTCCTTAATGCTGCAAACTGTTTGACTTCATTTGCTTTGGCTGCCGGGGAGAGGCGACACAGCCCTTTTTCCGAGGGCAGGGCAGGAGGGAATGGATGACAGATAAGGTAAAAAAGAACCCAGGTTTCCTGGGACCCAATTCTGTGCCCCCTGGCCTGCACAAGGACTAAAAGGACGTCAGTCACCAGCCCCGTTAATATGGGAACTATACTAAATTCACGCGGGGTGGGGAGAGGGAGAGGAAACAAAAACCAACCCTTGGATTAAGGACTCCTGAAAAAAAAATCAACATTTCCCCCCTTTTGTCTCGGCTGAGTTTGTTTTCGATTCCTGATTGTTCAGACTCTTTATTTGTCACTTTCAGACTCTTGTTCATTTCCAGCTGGGTTGTGCGTGTATTTCAGGGATCCAGTGGGAAAGGTGGTGCTTACTGACCCCCAGTCATTAATCAAGCTGCCTGAGCCAGGGTCTTTTCACAGCCAGAGCCTGATTATTGGCTCTTGGGAGCTGCGTAATAAAATGACAAGGGGGAGCGAGTCTATTTTCTACCACTGAATAGCTGACATTAATTCACAGTTGGTGGGGGAGAAAAGAATGTGTGTGTGCGCGCGGCGGAGAGGGGGTAAACAAGAAAGGGTTTATGACTGTGCATCTTTATCTCAATTAACAAATGGGTGTGTGTGTGTGTGTACACAAATGCATGAGTGTGTCTGCCTGTGTGAGTGGGAATAGGATAGCTAATTACATATCTGTGGAGCCAAGTGCAATTGTTTGGAGACAATAACCATAAAGAACTAGAGACAGACCTGGGCCGAACGCAGGATCTGACTCCCCTTGAACATCTTACGTTTCAGATTCAGATCCGGACGTCTCAGAAGGCCCCTGCATATGGCCTGATTCTCAGAGCTGCTCAGCACTCAGAAGTTCCAGCTAAATCAATAATATCTAGAAGCACTTGGCAACTTTGAAAATCTGGCCAATGGCTGAACCATAACCTTAGCTCAGATCACCCCATAGGCACTGGGATACTCCAAATCCAGATCCAGCTCTGAATTCTGCAGCCGTAACACTCCTGTTCTAGTGCATTGGTCTATAATGGGAGTTTGCATTTCAAGAGGCGCTCTGGCTATGGAATGCCCTGATGCCAAATATTTGGTCATGCTTCCAGGAATGATATAGCATAGCACTGAGAAAAACCAAGGTCAACATTGTAGATATTTATAATCAGGGTCCTGGAGGCCTGATGTCTCAGCTGGGTGGAAAAACTATGTGATCCCATCCTGACATTCCCATCTCAGAAGAACAAGCTGGATGGCGCACACAACTGGTAACAATTTTCTAAAATTGGAGAATGTTGTTGTTCTTTTCTTTTCCTCCATTAAAGGCTTCTTGATGCTGCCTCTGGCCATCTCACTAATCAGTTTACCTCATATGGGAGCTATCAGCACAGAGGGCCAACATGGGGAGATGAAAAATCTTTGCATTGCCTAATGATTCCAAAGGGACCTTTGATACTTCCATGAATGTTTAACTGTGGAAGGAGAAGTGCAGAAATGGGAGTCACAGGCTACATCTGCAAAGCTGCCTCACTGTTGTCTTTCAAATCCCTCTTTAAAATTCTCCTCTGCCATGATGCCCATTCAAAAATAAACGATTGAGGATTTGGTTTGCTGTGATCACTTTCTGACCCTAGCCACTGGGCCATTCTTCCTGTCCAGCTCGCACAGCAATTCCCAGAGATGAACCTAAGCCGCAAAGTTCAGACGTGGACACAACCTGTCTTCATGTCCAGGAGAGGGACTGGACTTGGAGACTCAGATTCAGGCCAGTGTGTGGTCTTGCATAGGCCTTTGCACATCTTTGTGCCTCAGTTTCTCTATCTGTAAAATGGGGCTTTGAGGATTAATTCATAAAAGTGCATAATGTGCTTTGTATCATATTTTTCTTTATTATTTCTTTCATTCGGCATCTGGGTGCCCCTGTTTTGGTTGGACTCAGAAGCAGAACCAATGAGCTATTCAGAGAAATCTTCTTCTTGTGAGATTCCCAAACAAATTCTTCAGAATCTGGATGCCTGTACCCATCATTTGGAGATGAACCAAAGAACCTTTTGCAAGGACCCAGCACTCTCAGGAAGTTCAGAGTGTAAGTGGCTACAGCTGATACCAGAGCATCATGTGAGTGTAAATGAAGCCACTCATTGGGGTGTCTGGGAATCAGTTTATAATAGGCAACACTGCTTAATTTTTTGAGTCCTTCAAATGGATTTTGATCAGAATTTCCCCCCTTCTGCTTTCTCTTCATCAGGGGCGGCTCCAGGCCCCAGCATGCCAAGCACGTGCTTGGGGCGGCATGCTGGAGGGGGCATTCTGCTGGTCGCCGGGAGGGCGGCAGGCAGCTCCGGTGGACCTCCTGCAGGCGTGCCTGCGGAGGGTCCACTGGTCCCGCGGCTTCGGTGGAGCATCCGCAGGCGTGCCTGCAGAAGGTTCACTGGAGCCGCGGGACCAGCAGACCCTCCGCAGGCACGTCTGCAGGAGGTCCACCGGAGCCGCGGGACCGACTGGCAGAGCGCCCCCCGCAGCGTGCCGCCGTGCTTGGGGCGGCGAAATTGCTAGAGCCGCCCCTGCTCTTCATTACAAGGTAGAGGGGGAGTGGGAAGCTGGTCTGGGGTGGAAAAATTTCCACATTGACATGTCAGTCCACGAGGCAGGCTTCTTTCAGGTTTGTGTCTCTGCTCATACAGGGATCATGTCCTGCACAAACCAGAATCTCACATTGCAGAGATGGCAGAGGGCACGTTAATCAAATTCTAAGAATCAAAGTGGCACAGAAAAGGACTGGAAGGAGTTTCCTGCTTATAAACAGCTCATCAGAGTTTTATGGATGTTACTTAGGCAGAATTTGGCCCTTCGTGTGGGTACCGAGGCACTGATTATGCCTGAATATCCGCATTAAGGTGACAATCCTGCTCCCATTAACACCAGTAAGAAAGCTATACATTGGCTTTTCAGACCCTCAGAAGTGCACTCAGAACAATTACTAATTTCTAGAGCTGGGTGCAGAAAGGCAACTAATTCCCTTTTACAAAGGACTTCAAAAAGGACCTAGGGGTTACAGTGGACGAGAAGCTGGATATGAGTCAACTGTGTGCCCTTGTTGCCAAGAAGGCTAACAACATTTTGGGCTGTATAAGTAGGGGCATTGCCAGCAGATCGAGGGATGTGATCATTCCCCTCTATTCAACATTGGTGAAGCCTCATCTGGAGTACTGTGTCCAGTTTTAGGCCCCACATTACAAGAAGGATGGGGAAAAATTGGAAAGAGTCCAGCGGGGGGCAACAAAAATGATTAGGGGTCTGGAGCACATGACTTATGAGGAGAGGCTGAGGGAACTGGGATTATTTAGTCTGCAGAAGAGAAGAATGAGCAGGGATTTGATAGTTTCTTTCAGCTACCTGAAGGGGGGTTCCAAAGAGGATGGATCTAGACTGTTCTCAGTGGTATCAGATGACAGAACAAGGAATAACAGTCTCAAGTTGCAGTGGGGGAGGTTTAGGTTGGATATTAGGAAAAAGTTTTTCACTAGGAGGGCGGTGAAGCACTGGAATTGGTTACCTAGGGAGGTGATGGAATCTCCTTCTTTAGAGGTTTTTAAGGTCAGGTTTTACAAAGCCCTGGCTGGGATGATTTAGTTGGTGTTGGTCCTGCTTTGATCAGGGGGTTGGACTAGTTGACCTCCTGAGGTCCCTTCCAACCCTGATATAATATGATTCCATGATATTTCAAAATTTATTTTTCTTCTGATTTTTTAAATCCTCTTCAACAGGGAATGGAGCCCCAGCTCCAGGACAGTCTTCCTGGTGGCCTTCTGACACTGGAGCCATGAATTCCTTGGTGGGCTGAAAAGGAGCCAGGAGCCTGCAAGTGGAGCTGTGTCTTGGAGTTTCCAGGCTCTTGGCTCCCCATCAGTCTTCGAGGAGGGCTGCTGAGAAGCTGGGGAGCTGGATCTGGCAGGAAAGCAGGCAGGTTTCCATCAGAAATCCAACTGGTTCTGTTGTGACTTTGTGGAACCATCTCCACAAGACATTTTGATTGTGATAAATCAGCGTTCTCTGCCAGAAACACATTGCACCAGAGATCCTCCAAGCAGAACTACTAATTTCTCTTTAAGAAAAGAAAAGAAACTGTGCACGGAAGATCAGTTCACTGGGCCTGATTCTCCCCTGCCTTGATCCTTATGGCATCATTTACACCCATGCAAAGTAAGTGCAAAAACATTTGCAAATCAGAGTGTGCCACTCAGAGTGGGGGCGGCATTTTATACCCATTTAGGGGATGTCTATGCTGCAGCTCAGAGCTTGCCTCTCAGCCCAGTTAGGCAGACTTGTGATAGCAGGCTAGCACCCTAAAGATAGCAGTCTGGACCTTGTGGTTGGGCTTGGGCCTCATGCTCACCCGACCCCTACGCGTGAGACCCTGAGCCACAATGTCCAGACTGCTATTTTTGGTGAGCTTCCCCAATTCTGTCTACTCAGGCTGGGAAGCTTGCTCCCAGGTGCCATGTAGACATACCCTTCCACTCTCTTTTGCACAAATGCAAAGGAATACACAAGGTGGCGAATCAAGCCCAAATACTTCCCTGAAATGCCCCACTGATAATTAGCAGCATTTGTCTAATGCACCTTCTGCTTCTGGTTTATGCAGAACCAAAGGCACAAACAGAATTCTCCTAAGGAGGAGGGCCAGGTTCCCTGCCATATCCTTGCTGCGGTGCCATCTCTCCTTCAAGAGCAGGCCCGGAAGTGGAAGAGACGGAGAAGGCAAGATGAGGTGACGGCAGCCTAGGGTTCTGGGAAGCAGGAAGCTGGGCCAAAGGGGTCCCAATACTGGAGCCCCAGGAGGAGCTGCTGCCCCCACTCCAGGCCCCTCTTCCCCTTCTTCCCACCAGAGAGACCATGCATCCAGAACCTAAACACGGTCAATTCTTCCATTTGCCAGCCAGCCAAACCTACAAGAAATCACCTGGTGGGCTGATAAGAGGCACTGCAGAAATCTCCCTTCCCCATGCTTTCCCTCTTCCCTTTTCTATCACAATGAAATAAAACAAGGAAAGGGAAGGATAAAAGCTCAATTGAACAAAGTCAGTCCAAAACAGCAGGCCAGATTCCCACTCGTGTAAATTAGCATAGCCTCATTGGCTTCCCCAGAGCTTCTTCGATTCACATCCACCAAGGATTTGGCTCTTTGATCCCCCGATGGGGTTTCATGCATGAAAAGGAGTACAGAATTTAGCCTTAAGTCGTGTAAAGAAATACACTGATCTCCAGTGGCACCTGCAACTCCTAACAGCCAGTGCAGTTAACACTGGCTGGCACAGAAAGCAGCCCGTGAATCAAGGTGTGTGAAGGGAACGGTATCATTAGTCCTCATGTGTGCATCTGAGCAAGAAGTACCTGATTAAAAAAAGAGAGAGAGACCCATTTGCCATTGCGACTATATCATACCTTTAACAAAAAGTCACTTTGAGGTCACTGTTTTTGTCCAGTATTTCAATACATTAAATGCAATTACTTCATTGTTGATTTACCTGTCATTAGAGGCATGTGTTTGAACATGATTTATTGAGTGAGTTTTGTGCCAGTTGACTTGCAATAGATTGCACAATATTCAAAAAGGCTCATTTGCTTGGCATTACATTAGAAGCTGGGTGATTGCAACACAAAGCAATGTAAATGAGTTCTGAGAGGCTCCATCATTCATGTTGTCATGTACTGAATCCTATTATTATTTATTACCATAATTGTACTGTGTTTCCTGGGGCGATAAATTAGGACTGATGGGTCCTGCTGACAGCCAAGGACTGGACTCGCTTTATATAATTTAATAGGGATACTGTTGGGTCTCAGCTTGGAGGAGACTCGGGGAGGAATTTAGGAATGGAACAAAATCTTTTCTCTAAAAAAATTTTTTTTTTAAAGGTAAGGTTCTCCCCACACCCGACAGCAATTTAGGTCTTGATAAAAGCTGGAAAGGAAACACGAAAGCTCTGTCTTTCATAATAGGATTGTTAAAACAAATCACTGCCCTGTGTCATAGTCTGTTTTATGCTTCTTGCTGACAGGCAGCCTCAGTGGTGGGTGGGAACAGAGAGAATGAATGGCTTAAAGGATTGACAATGGGTTATGAGGCCTCCTTATTTGCCAGTTCCAATCCAGCTCGGGCCAGGAGTAACTACAAGTTGTTACTAGCTACTGGCCCCTGTCAAAGGGGGTCTGGTTTGGGAGGGGGGTTGCTCTCATCTCAGCTGTTGTGCCTAGGTGTAAATGTCACCATAAATGGCCTTGTTAAAAGTCTCCCTTAATGGGACTGGGAATGACTGGACTTTAGTGGCTGAATTCTCTTCTCAGTTGGGGCCTGCTCCAAATTCCATGGGTGTCTTTCCATTGCCTCTGGATCAGGTCCCTGAAGCTGTTCTCCCTACATGTTAGTGGGACAATGTGGACTGCTCGCTGCAGTGGAGAGAGAGAGAGAGAGACGGCTCAGGGCTGCAACCCTTACTCCTTTTAAAGTGTCTTTTGGTCCTAGTGCAGCTCAGTGTCGGTGCAAAATGGCAATGGAAGCTTTTGATGTGGTTTGTACTGGCTCCAGTAATTTTCTATTCTTACAGCAGGTGGCAGAATTCTCTCCTCAGCAGGAGACGACAGGCAGCATCCTTGGTTCTCTGCAAACCAGAGCCTTCCAGTTAGCAAGGAGGCTGCAGATCTTTTTGATTGTTGTTCATAGGTTTTTTTTGGTAACAAACCCGTGGTGTTTGTGCCACTGTGAAGCACCAGACTGAGAACAAAGGCAGGGGGACTTCTTAGCAAATCCCAGGCCCTGCGGGAAGCCTTAAAAATGGAAAAGCAAAGGCCCACTGACATTTCAGATCCAGTGGTGAGTCCAATGCAAATGCCATATCCAGCTGGTGGATGATCCTGCCTGGAAGTCCATGTTCTTGCAGTCAGTAGGGCTAATATTCTGCCTAACCAATAACCCATATGCTGGTTGTGAATCCTCTCTACTCACCCTGATGAGGTACTTCTCACAGGAATAGTTCCATTGATGCCAATACTTGGGAAGCGGTGCCTAGCCAATGCTCCTGTATGCAAATACTCACCAGGGTCAGTAAAGCATTTGCAAATCTGGCCCATAAGTAAGGGCCTGAGGCTCACATCAATAACACCTTAGTCTGACAGATGTCAGTGGGTCTCTTCACTGCTCTGTGTGAGTAAGGGGAAGCAGAAGTGAGACTTTCCCAAATACAAAGAGGTGAAACTTTGCACTAATGGAGACTTCTTAAGTGAAACAGGGGAACTTGACAGTATGTGAATTATTGTGCAATAATTCACATCTAAGTGTGTTCCCAGGCAGCTTGCTGGGCGTTTTCACAGCACATAGGTGTAAATTATTTAGGGCATAGGCAGTGATTAATTCAGCCATAAGTCAAGCTATGAAGCGTTGTATTCAAATGACTTCTAGGGGGAGACAACTACAGAAGATTAAAAAAAAAACAACAACAAGCCACTTGTTGTGCTATATTTTTAAACCAGAGAAGTGAGGGATGCAGTGCTCTGAGTGTAGGACTGGGAACACCTAAACCTGTGGCCACAACTCCCATTGTGACCTCTGGGAAGTCACTGAACCACTCAATGTCTCAGTTTTCCCCATCTGTAAAATGGTGATTATAATACTCACCTACTTCACAGGGCTATGGGTGAGATTAATTAGCTAAATGTGAAGGACATTACAGCTTTGAAGATGAAAGTTCTGTTTAGGATAAATATTGTTATTAATGAATATGTATATGCCTTTCTGCCAAAAAGAAGGTTGGGTTAGTGGTTATGGTTCCAGCCTAGAGGTCACTTCCCTGCTCTGCCAGAGGTTCCCTTTGTGACCGTGAACAAGTCACTTAGACTGTCTGTGCCTCAGTTCCCCAACTGTACAATGGGGATAATAGCACTGCCCTGCCTCAAAAGGAGGAGGATAAATACATTAAAGATTGTGAGGCACTTTACTTGGGCTCCCTATAAGAATCTAATCTAGATCCACAAGGCATGGATAAATAGCAGAAGAATGTTTCTTATGCTGTTCAATTCCAAACCCATTTAGAAGTCAATAAGAGTCCGTCCATTCAAATGAGACTTTATTGACATAGCAAGCTATATATACACAAGTGTTTCCAAAGTGCAAGAAAGTGCCCGGCTGCTCAGGTATCTGTGAGAGATGTGTATGACCCACACCACCTTAACTGTGAGGCAGTAGCTGCTGACTATAGGTAGGAGGCTTATTCCTAAATGTATCAGATAGAACTTGTCCCTGGTTTAGCTTTATTGACCTAATTCAGTGGAGCTATACCAAAGGTGAACTTTGCCCATTATATTTCTGTATGGAGACCAACTAACACAGCGTCAGCAGCCAAAAGTGGTAACCCCATCTTACTTTGGAAATAGGGCAATATATTAATTTCTTTCACAAAGGAGGGTGAGCATAAGCCACAAAGAATGAGACAAACACCATTATCAAGGCCTGTGTCTGCAATCAAGAGATCATCAGCGACCTCGTGTGCCCCTCCTGCTTTGACTGCTGCTCAGGATCACATTCCCCGTGCCCCACGCAGACATATGAAACTTGTCACTCAGACATCAAAGGCCCTTTTCCCTCACCCTGCTGCAGCAGTGACACATTTTTGGCCAAGCACGTCACATTAATAAAACTCGCCGTCAAGCAGGGTTTTTGAACAATGGAAGGATTGTGCAGCGTGCGGCATGGCTTATGGGCAGATCACCAGGTAACCTGATGCAGGAGCTATAAAATATCATAGAGATACAAGCAAAAGGCAAGGAGACCAATCTCGCAAAGAAACTTCGTGGTTTGTAGAGATTTTTAAAGTATATATTTTGGAACTGACCCTGGCACAGGGTTGTATTGGGTTTCCAATCCTGGCCTTAGTTTAATGTGTAGATTTCCTTAAATGATGCAGTATTTCCTTGTTTTCTCCAAATGTCTCCCTCCCTGCTACATTCTCTCCAGCCTTCCTTTAATAGTTCAGAGACAAATTGCGGCCCAAGTGGAGCCAGACTCCCACTGATTTCTGTAGGGATGTGGTAAGTCAAGCCCACTTTGCCGTAATACTTTGCCATTCACTAGCACCTTCCAGCAAAGGATCTCAAAGTGCTTTTCAAACATTAACAAAAGGAAGCTCACAACATCCCCTTCCGTGGAACACTACTGTCCCAATTGCAGATGTGGAAACTGAGGCACAAGGAGATTCATAGAGTTTTAAAGCCAGAAGGGACCATTAAATCATCTAGTCTGAGCCCCTGTATAACAGGCCAGAGAATTTCACCCACTTAGCCCTGTATTGAGCCCACTAACTTGTGTTTGACCACAGCATGTCTTTAAATGATTGGATCAAATTCAACAGCAGAGCCAGGAATAGAACTCAGGAGTCCTGGAGCCCAGTTACCGGCTCTAACCTGTAGACCCCAGCCCTGCCTGCTAGGCTGTACTGAGAGGACCCAAACTGTGTGCATATTGCTGCAGGAAGAGCCCTGTGCTAACACAGAAAGGAAATACCTCTGAAAATTAGAATGGGGCTCTGGACTCTTTCAACTCTTTAGGTCACTGGTTCAAATGCATCTAGGGTCAGTGGTAACTGAAAGTTATTAACAGCTAAAGTTTCTTCCAGAAGGTGCCCCATGGTCAAAATTTAGAGGGGTCTGTCCATTCCCTGGGGGCGGGGACAGGTGGCAGGTTTGAAACTGGCACCAATTGGCCCTTTTACCACAATCTCAACTAAGAGACTGAATAGCAGCTGGAGGAAGTTTAGGGCTCCCTCCCGCCCTGGACACTCCTCTTACCCTCAGAGGCAGATTTTCCAGCCTAGGACTGAGCCACAGCCTGTGCCATAACTACTCAGGTCATTAGAAAGGTACTCCAGCCCTGCAGGGATATCAATTCAGCATTCTTCACCAGCACTACATTCATTTAACTCAGGTTTCAATTATGCCTTTAAGACAAATGGCAGGAAGGGGCAAGTGAAGAACTACTTTGTACCAAGGAGAGCAGTGGAGGCATTCTACCTTTGTGCCTCCTGGAGCTCACCCATGGCAACAGGTGATAGAATTATTTCTCCCCCCCTTTCAGGGGTGCAGCAGCATCCTTCCCCCTTCCTCTATCTGATCATTAGAGAGGGGGTGGGGAGAAGAGGAGGAGACTCAAGGCTCCACCTACTCCCTACCCCATTTCACACTCCCTCTGTCCCCAGCCACTGCTGAGGCTCCTTGACCTCTTTCAGGGGATCACTCCACTGATAGCAAAGCCGTACTCTCCCCGGTAAGAGAGGTTGCTATTCCAGGCAGGTTTTTTTACAGGCTGCAATGGTCTTGTGAGTGGCTGAATCCACACACAAGGCGTGTGTCACTGCCCCAAAGTGCCTACATTTTAATGAACAGGACAGGAAGAGGGTCAAAGTGACTGAGATCACCCATGGCTTAATCCATACAGGCCACTCACTGTAATGATTTTTGTTCCTGAACAACATGGGCTGAATTTGAACCAGCTACCTGGAGGTCAAAAGGTGACATATCCCATAAGCTCCTCCTTCATAGGGGTATTTTGGGAAGTTTTGGTGGGAGCTCATAATCTGTGAATCTTTCCACCCAACTCTGGGAATATTACAGTGGTGCAAAATACAAATGACTAGAAATGAAGATATTAAGCATGTATCTGTCAGTTATGGCCATTATCATTAGCAGACTAGCTCCTATTCCCTATATATTCCCTTTAGAAATTGTTCACAGCTGAAACATTTATAATGGCTCAATGAATATGAATGCAACATTTATAACCATTTATACATATGAGAGTTTGGGACACATACATCTTTTATTGCAGGCACATAACTTCCCATTAACACACTGTCAGACTCACGGATGCGGGGCTGGGGGAAAAGACAACCCCAGTTTGTATTGAGAGAGATTGGGATGTTATTCCTGTCTGTCTAAATTTCAGAAATCCCTCCCCTTGCCACAACAGCCTTTTCTCCCCAGTCATGCACCTCTTCAGACTCTTTATTCTTTCATTAACATTGGAAAAAATGCAGACCGTTACATCTGTTAGCAGACATAATTTTAGACAAATACGACTTCTTATCAAATAAGCCTGCAATAAATGTTTCATGAACAGAACCCGTCAATAGAACTCCCAACACTAATTTAATGAGAAGTATCAAATGAATTTTTTTTTTATTCTGATATCTCCCCAGAGACAAATGATACTTTGCAGGCCTATTTTTAACAAATGAATTATTGACTTAAACTGGCACAATTAATCACAATATAATGGGATCAGGGGATGTTAGAGGCTCATTCATCACAGCAGATGATGAGTACTGACTCTTCCAAGAAATGAGGCTCTTTAATCACTCCCAGATTAACAGCTACATGCTTTCAAATTTCAATCATTGGGAACTGGCAGCATGGAATGAGAAGAGCTCACTTCAGAGGAAGAAAGAAGGCCCAATGATTCCTCACCCCACGCCTGAGCCATTGTACACAGTCAGCGAGAGGCATCTGCCTTCCATCGAGAAAAGGAGAGAGTCTAAATTATGCTCAGTTGTTAGGAGCTTGCTCTTGCAGTCCTTCCTCAGGTAAGCAGTCCCACTGATTTAATGAGCACTGAGCATGCTCCTGCCCATAGCATTCTTCTCATCACCCGCCCACATGGGAAAGCCCTATAGAAGTGAATAGCAAATCCTCTTAATTAAGCCTCTCTTTAATAGAATCTCCTTTCTGGGTGTTTGCAACTACCATGCAGGATTTACTATAGAATTCTTTCCCTGCTCTAGAAAAAGTCCCTTTCTCTATTCAGTTCTGTAGGGTTTTAAGAGAAGTTTCTTGTAAACTTCATTGACTTCATTTCTATTAAAATCCACAGGATTTTTCCATAAACCTGCCAGGACAGGGCCTTTTGGCCCCAATCCTGCAACTAAACATATTCAGGCATTAAAGTCAATGGGACTTTGAGTAGGAACAGCAGTCTGCCAATGCATTGCAGGATTGGCCCCTGAGATTGTGAACCATTCACAGCTGGGGGCAGTGACCTGAACCTGAAAAACCCTTACCTGTGGGCCTGGTTCTGCCATTCTCACTCATGCTGAATAGCACTTTACTCTGTAAATTACCCCACTGAATAATTGGCCTTTCCCCTGGATTTTCACTCTGCCCCAACACCTATATGGTGCATTTTCATTTCACTTTCTCTCACCATTGAAGCAGAGTAGCACCTGACTGCAAGCAGCCCTGCTGACGACACTGGCACTTGTACAGTACCCTTACAGGAAGGCTGATGCACACCATGAGTAGCACACCACAATACCTCAGTTTCCCCTCTGAGCTCCTAGAGGAATGCAAACACACCCATGTAGTTCAAGTAATATCTCCTGTTGCGGGGGTGGGGGGGGAGCTGGTTTACTAGACACCACACCATAAATATAAGTGGCTCTGCCCTTAAGCAACAGGGGTGCACAAATAGCCCATCCCTTATCTCTCTTCAGCATTAGCCTTCTCTGACCTTTGCTCTCAGGACCTTCTCCAACACCATAACATACACTTCCCCTGCCTTTGAAATAGGTGCTCACAGCCCCCCCCCCCCCGATCCACATTTTGGTGCCAGGTTCCCTGCAGCCTTCCCACTAGGGATTGCAGTTAATCCTTTGCCATTGCAGCACCTGATTCCCCCCCTCCCCCCAGTCTCCAGCCCCAAGGCTCTACTAAGTGAAGCTGTAGGTTCCTTCAGCTTCCATGTCTGTTCACTTGTCCCCAGTGGGCAACTTCCTACTTATCTACTACAAGCTCTCCCCTACTCTAGCTCACCGCTGAGCAATAACCCTTCTTATACTAGGCACTGCATCACATGACCCTTGGTCACCTGACTCAGGCACAGGCACAGGCACAAGCTTGGGCTTTACCTCCTAACAGACTCAGTTCTCCTTGTAACAGGGCGGCAACACTTGCTCCTTTGTAGGTAAGGGACAGGGTTTTCAGGATGAGACCCCCTCTTTCATGGATTCATAGACTCCAAGGCCAGAAGGGACCATTGTGATAATCTAGTCTGACCTCCTGCACAGCACACACAACACAGCACTTCCCCAAAATAATTCCTAGAGCCAATCTTTGAGAATAACCTCCAATCTTGACGTTAAAGTTGTCAGTGATGGAGACTCCACCAAGACCCTTGGTAAATTGACCCAGTGGTTAATTACTCTCACCATTAAAAATGTACACCTTATTTCCAATCTGAATTTGTCTAGCTTCAACTTCCAGCCACTGGATCATGTTATACCATTCTGTGCTAGATTGAAGAGCTCATTATTAAATATTTGTTCTCCATGCAGATACTTACAGACTATAATCAAGTCACCCTTTAACCTTCTCTTTGTGAAGCTAAATAGAGTGAGCTCTTTGTGTCTATCACTATAAGGCATGTTTTCTAATCCTTTAATCATCCCCGTAGCTCTTCTCATCTCTGTTCTGTACACCACTGAGCATAGCATCAGCCCCCTGCAAATATAACAATGAATTCAGCACCACAAAGGTAACATCTTAGGCCCAGCTTTAGCAAAGAATTTAAACCTATGGTCAAATCCCAATGAAGTTCCATTGCCCTCACTTTAAATGCTTTTCTGAATCAGGGCCCTGGCTAAACTTTCTAGCTCTTGTGATTGTATCTTAATAAAATGCATAGAGGTAACAGCAAGAGCACCCCTGCCAACCTGGGTCTGAAAGGCAGTCATTTCACAATTCTGGGAAGTGCAAATCCTATCCACCCTTCCGAAATCATGAGAACCAACTCGGGTAACTCAGAAGCTTCTGCAAGAAATATTTTAAAAGACATTTAAAGTTTTAAACCTTTAGTGGCAGAGAAAATTAAATGAACAGCTGTGGCATCGAGTGCAGGTTGAAAATACAGAGAAAAAGGCAAATATTATGGAAAACCAGGTCTTTGTTTTACTTACCTGCCAAGACTTGAGTTCAAGGTTCTGTGTTTTCTCAGAAACAGTTAGTGACATCCCAGACACCTCAAGTAGAGCTGTTTCCTGCACTCTGTGCTCTGCTTGAGGTGCTCGTGATATGATAGATTCTTGCAGGGGAAACACAGCGGACTCAGCTTGGGACTTCACAGGAAAACAATGGACCAACGGATTCTGAGCTATCAGGCTTTAAAAGGAAAATTCATTTTTGTTTGTTGGATTTACAGTTCTCCCTCTCCTCCTCCCTGTTTCTCTCTAAAATGTACGTGGCACATAAGAATTGCCAGACTGGATCAGACCCAAAGTCCAACTAGTCCAGTATTCATACTCTGGCAGTGTCCAGCACCAGATGCTTCAGAGGAAGGTGTAAGGAGCCCAAAGTAGGCAGAGGTGGGATAATCTACTTCCCATGAAGATCTCATGGGGTTGGTTTAAACCATAAAACATGACGCTTCATCACCCTTCCAGTACTCTATTTATTATTGTTAGTTAGTCCTCTTATCCATATAAATCTCCAGATCCTCTTTGGATCTTGTCAAATCCTTTCTCCCCACTTTGGTTAAGCATTAGGGATTTGTGGATCTATCAGCCAACACTGAAAGCCATGGAATTTTACCATTGATCTCAGTGGGAGCTGGTGTGGGTACCGCATCATTCAGGATTCAATAGAAGGCCCTTTCAGAAGCCTTCTGCATCATTCAAAACTGTGAAGGGCATGATGGCAAATGAATGCCATCCCACAATGCAAAGGGGCATATGATTAAATGAATGGCTGGCACATTTAGAACCAATAAAAGGAAATGTTCCAATAAGCTATAAGAACAGCCTCTTTATTGGGAGGAGGGTAGGGAAGAGGACTGGGAAAGCTCACAGATATATTGGATTGTGTCAGACTTTTCCAAAAGATGTCATTGTCTGCTAGGCAACAAACAAAAATGGAAATGAACAGACACAACTCATTTGTACTCTTGTGCATGCTGCAACCCAAGTCTTGCTCAGAAACCCAGGCCAGTTCCTGGGTCTTTTGTGGTTTTCTGGTAGCCAAAAATGTTATATATATATATATATAGACCCGTCACAAAGGTAGAATTGATTGGGAGGAGGTCCTTGTTTTATGGATGGTGGGAGGAAATCGACTGATATTAACAGCAACGCTGGGCACATTATCATCCAATGGTTCCATTTAACGACTTCTCACAACACATGCAGTTTCCATTATAGTATCCTGCACATGTAGTCTTTGGCTGGGTCTATCCTCCAGAGCTCAGAATTTATGGTCATGCAAATACTCATAGAAGTGAGCAACTGGCATGCCAGAGAATGAAGAGGGAAAGCTTTCTTTGTTTCAGCTTCTAGGTCATGTTAACTCCCTCCTTGCTGGGTTGCAGAGGGACAAAGGGTGCTGGTGTTTCCCCCCCCCCCCACTTCTGAATGTGGGAATGGCAACTCTTGGAAAACTGTGATCTATGTACAGATTGATTTGACTTTGAGGGGGAACTGGAGCTTGGCCTCTTAGAAAACGATATGCTTGCAGCAGACCTCTCTCTGGCTGTAAGAGTATGAGATCCACAGAGCAATAGGCCTCATTCTGCTCTCACCCACACCACTGCAGCTCTATTTATTTAAGTGGGGATACTCTTGATTTACACTGGTCTATGTGACAGAAGAATCAAGCTGCAAAACTAACATTTTGTGCCAGATTTGAGTCACATTGACACCATTGTAAATCTAGACTGACTTTGCTAGTATCAGTAGAGTTTCTCCAGAGTAGCATGAATGTAACTGAACTGAGATTCTGGACCTCCAAATCCACGGAATCGAAAAAGAGAGACTTAGATAAGATCTATTCGTTCTTTAGTCCAGCCTCCTTAGCCTGACTATTACATGACTATACAGTATTACATGACTATTACATGACTATACAGCCCTGATATGTATCACTTCCATCACTTTCCTAGTATGGATTGACATCTATGCCCCATCACTCGAGATATGTTAAACTGTTGTCTATACTCTTACACTTCAAATGTAAGCTCCTCAGGGAAAGGACTGTCCCTTTATTATATGTTTGTACAGCGCCTATCACAATGGTCCCTGGCCTCTAAGGGTATGTCTACACTGGAAGCATGCCTCCTAGTCCGGGCACACGGACATACGCTAACACATGGGGCACTGAACTGGGAGGTAGGAGGCTTGGATTCTGTTTCTGGATCTGCTACATTTTAACTCTGACCCTTTGTTCATCTTGTCTATTTAGACTGAACTCTTTGGAGCAGGGACTGTCTCTTACTATAGGTATGTACAATATTTACAGCAGTGAGATCCCAGTCTCAGTCAGGGCCTCTAGGCATGACCATAATACAAACCATAGTAATTGTACCGTGGCACACAAAGGGCCTGATTTTCAGAGGCGCTGAGTGCCCACAACTTCAATTAACTTTAGCTGGACTTGTGAGTGCTCAGCACCTCTGAAAGTCAGAGCCAAAATCTTACTAACTTCTGTATTAATAGCTCTGTTGCATTTCTTCTCCAGTTCCCCAGAACCGGAGGAAATGGTTATGGGGAAACAGCAGATCTTCCCTTTTATACACATGTACCTTTGGATTATATGATGTGTGCATACTCAAAGAAATTAGCAGTAATGAGCCATGCATCTCTTTAATAATGGATTTGTTGGGCATAGCACAGGACTAGAAACTTAATAGACTGTATTGGATGGAAAGAAAAAAAAATCAGGGCCGCCCAGAGGATTCGGGGGGCCTGGGGTCTTCGGCGGCAGGAGTCTTTCCACTCCGGGTCTTCGGGACACTTCGGCAGCGGGTCGTGAGTGAAGGACCCGCTGCTGAATTGCCACCGAAGACCCAGAGCAGAAGAAGCCCTCACCGCTGACTTGCCGCCGAAAACTCTCATGGGGGCCCCTGAAAACTCTCGTGGGGGCCCCTGGCCAAATTGCCCCACTTGCCCCCCCCCCTCCCATCTGGGCGGCCCTGAAAAAAAATAGAATAAGGACATCCAAATTGTGCTCTGCTGAAGCCTGCCTGGAGCCAACGGCTGCCTAAATCAAGTCGATAGTACTTTCTTTCCTCTTTAATACAAGAGGTACAGTGCTCAAAGACCACAGATCTTATCTTGATCTAGTGGTCTCCACTGCTGAGATGAAGATGGAGAACTGCATACTGTGATACGTAGTCTCCATGAGCCACACCAATGTTTTCATGGTTTTATTATTATCATTTGTGTTATAGCACAACCTAGAGACCTGGGATTGGTGCCTCGTTGTGCCAAGTGCTGTATAAACACATGGTGTGAGTCAGATCCTGTCCTGAAGAACTTACAGTCAAAATAGACAAGACAAAGAAAGGGCTGGAGAAGAAACAGAGGTATAGAAAGGAGAAGTGACTTGCAGATCAGGGTCAGGGTCAGTAATAGAATCCAGGTCTCCTGACTCCCAGTTCAGCATCTTATCTGTTGAATCAGGCTGCTGCCACATAGATTATACAGTAAAGCCACATTTAGCCTGTAGTTATACTTTGCCTATTCCCAGCACATAGGATTTGGCTACTGGGTAAAATTGTTTCATCAGAGACACTGATACGCATAGCACCAAAGAACATGGCACTACTCATGGCATTGTGGAATTGCAGACTTAATAAAAGAAAGAAAAACAAACAAAAAACTTTGTTCAAAGACCTCCATTTCACATTAGGGCACGAACAATATATATATATCTATAGCCATGCAGCAATCTGTCAGCTGTCAGCTGTCGGCAAAAGCTTTGCTGGAAATTAATTTTCAAGTGCAATTTCAGTAACCAGTTGATTTAAAGTCCTGGAACAGTGGAAATGGAACAGATGTGAAGTGGACCTACACAATCCCTTATTGTATGTTTTCAATAGCAAATTCCAGTCAATCAAGGGGAAAAAATGTACCTAACAAATGTACCTTTAGAGTAAATGGGTGTAATTTCATATTCTGGTCCAGATTCTCATTGGTGTAAATGGACATAGTTTCACTGACTTCAATGGAACGACATTAGTTTACACCAGCTGAGGATCTGTCCTTCTGATCTGAGGAATAACCTGTTCTAAAAAAAGATAGCAAAAAATGGGATGCACTACATTATCCAAGTCCTACAGAGATTGCCATAAAAATGGAGTTGGCATTTGTCAACAATAATCACATTGTGATAGCAGTTGTGCCCTGAACTTTAAGCACATGTAAGTACCATTAACAAAGATGGAAATACTTTAAGTATGTTTAAGTTCTTTGCTGTATCAGGGCCTTAGCCAGAAAGAACTGGGACAATTGCATGGTATTTATTGCCATTGTTGAACTTTTAATGACAAACACTGTAGACTACTATGTATTTTTGGGGTAAACTTCATAATACAGGTACATTAACTGCACTGCAGTTAAACTATTATTACAGTGTAGTTACAGCACAACTCCCATTTTTGTTACAAGTAATTACTACTTTGTATTACTAATTCGTATTACCAGAAGCTATACTTGATGCTTTAGTGACTTAGTATTGCCATTTTAGTCTCATACTTAATACATGTAATTTTTCGAATCCTGGTATACTAACTACATGCTAGTGTAACAATACAGTAATTACTATGAAGTTATGCTCTTTGACAGATGGATTTACTATACAAATCCACAAGGCTGCAATTTGTTTATCGAGTACTTTTCAATAGCCTTCCCACACCCTCTCATATATGAAGTGTATCTTATTTTTTAATATTGGCAACCAAAATCCCTCTGCCAGCTAATTTTCCAAGCTGTGGTGCACAACGGATATAATCAGAGCACAACATTCCAGGCCCAGGTGTGACTACAATTTATTTTTAAAGCATAGGAAATACTCATAGCTATAGAGACCCATAACATTTTAACCAGTATCATTTGGTGTGTTAAGAAACTAAAGTCAATTTATACTCTTTAGGACAAGGACCACATCTTTCTGACAGAGCACATAAAAAATGAAATCCTATTTTTTAATTGAAGTTGTTTTCAACTTGGGGAGTTTGAAAATGACCCAATTTTCTTTTCTTTGCTAATTTAAACACATTTTAAAAATATCAGAATTTTTACCAGAAACCTTATCAAAATGCTAATAGACTTTGGTTTGTTTACCAGAAACTCAGTTTCCATTCCAATCATGGTTTTGAAAGATAAAAAATGACAAAATACAACCAGTTTTTTTAACATGAAAACTTTCAATGATGTCAGCAAAAAAGTTTGTTATTGAGAAAAGGCCATTTTTGTATTAGACACCTTTTAGTGCACAATATTTCAACCCGCTCTACATCCTGTGTGTTTGTACAGTGCTTAACACAATGGAACACTGATGCTAACTGGGGTCTTTGGCCGGGTAGGTAACATAAATATAAATGAATGTGTTATTAATTATGATTGACTAACCTGTTCAGCCAATCATCTTAATCTGGCTAACCAGGCCAAGTTCCCTGCAACTCATAAGGGATTTAAAAAAAATTTTTTTTTAAGTGAACTCCTGAGCTCATAGTTTGTATTTTTGCCCTCAGACATGCACATACAACTCAGTTCAATGAGATATACTCACGCATGTCTTAGTGCAACGTTTGAGATGACCTGGGATAGCCAAGCTGACAAGCCCTTTAGTTCCGTGTATTGGGTCAGGTGCATTGCTTATGTAGGACCCATGGCCCTGATTCTGATCACATTTATGACTTCAGTGGAGTTACTCCTAATTTATGGTGGTGTAAGTGAGACCAGAATTGGGTCTCAAGTCAGTTGACCTTCTGGGCATGCTGCAAAGTGCATCTGTTCAGAGAGGAGAGAGTTGTCAGGGGAAGGTTGTCATCTAAGCAGATCCTAGTCATTGGCATTTCTAAACATGATTGTTTTGGGTATGTGAGGGTTTATTAATAATTATGAATTATGGTTATTATTATTTTATTATTTATGCTCCCTAGAAAGATGTTAATTGGCTAATTGTAAAAAAAATAATCTGACAAATTAATTTAATCAACCCGAATGTATCTGAGAGCAGAATTGGGCCTGTGAAAACACATCCCAGTCCCTAAAAAGCCTCAGAGGAATCAGGACCTTGACATAATTTAGAGGTATAATAGTGATCAATAAAGGCAACAAAAGACAATTGGAAATCATTGTTAAAGTTGCTGCTACATGATTCTGGCAAACAAAGGAAGGTCTCCGCTGTCAGCAATGACTGACACTGATGTTGTCTAGTGCCAATCGATACCATCCTGTGTAAATTCTGCTTTTTCCAGGAATCAGCTGTCCCTTTAGGGGTAGCTGTCCAGAACCAGTGGGAGAGCAGAGAAAAGATTGGTTCAAGAGTTAGGCAAACAGGACTGAAGTTCATCTGTAAGCAGGTGTTAAGTGAATCCCTCAAAAAAGGACAAGATTCATTCCTTTGCAGGCTTTGGGATGAATTAGTATGAATTCATAATCCATAAATCCTGATGGCAGCAGAACAGCATCCCTCCTGTTGTTATTTATTTTGAGATTTTCACTGGGGCAATAGCTTTACGTTTGACATTTATATAGGTCACAGTGAGCTAATAGCCATCTGCCATCTGGGGACTTTTATAATGAACATTGCAGAAGACTATGAAACAATCTCTGGCATTTCCGATTTGAACATAAGCTGAAATAGGGTTGATCTTTACAATATGCTCTGCTGTCGCTCTTCAGGTTTGCATTAGTCATTTGCCTGGCCTTGCTACACACACACGAGCTCACGCATATGGGAAGCGGTGGGCTTCGGCATTTAGTACTATCGTTTAATCACTACTTGGATGAAATACCACCACCTTGCATTCCTACATAGCACCCTCCTCTTGAGGGGTCTCGAAGCATTTCACAAATATTCAGTATTCCTCACAGAACTCCATGATGTAGGTACGACGAGACACAGTTTTAAAATGAAATACATAGAGGTTAAATTACTTTTGCAAAGTCATAACTTAGAAGTTCTGATTACCTGAGCAAAGTACCATGGTGATGGATGCACCATAAACACACACACACACGCGCACACACACACGCACACACAGAGGCCCTTGTGGAAGCTACCAAACACAACCACAATGAGCTATGGTTTAGTGACACCACACTTCATCTTATTCTTGCTAATGTAGGGCCAAAGTAGTCTTTCCAAAGCTCCTTTAACTTGATCACCATGCTTTTCCTTCTCAGTGGTATCTGCTCACTATTTTCCAGTAAGTCAGTGAATTCACCTGGATGCATTTGCAACAGAAATCATTGTATAAACCATCTTCTGCAGGAAGAACGGTGCCAGGTGAAATGTCCCATTCCCTGAGCTGGACAGCTGACTGGGGTACAGAGGATGACACCCTTACCTTACAAAAAGCCAATAAGTTGCTGGTACTTCACACCCCCGCATTCAGATGTAGTGCTGCAACAACTTTGACTCAGTTTCCCCAATGTTTTGGCCTCCTCCGGCCCTTTTAAAGAGTCCAACCCCTTTTGGGACCTCAGAATCTTTTACCAAGATCAAACAAAAATATGAAAACAACCACGCCTTCACCCCAGCTAGCCCGCACCTTGTCACAGGTGTGCCTCTGCTGCTCTAGACTGTCCTCATGTCTGACCACAGGCTTTTGTGATGCCACCAACCCCTGTCTGGCACACTTCCCCCCTTACTGAAGGGTTCATGCAGGCTACAGCTCATCGGTACCCCTGTCTCCTATCAGGCTTCCAGAGCTTCCCTGGAGAAACCTGTCTGCTTCTTTCCCCTTTCTCCTCCCAACTGCTGGGCTGCATCCTTTTTTAAGTCCTGCACCCAGGCCTGACAGTCAGTACTGGTGTACCACGGGAGGGGTTAATTGAGCCTCTGGCTGCAAGTTATCCCCTTTCCAACCAGGACAGGCTTTATACACTCTGTCTCATTAAATTATATATCTCATCTGCATGACAGCACGGCTATCTACCATGCTGGAGCAGGATAGTCAGTATTGCCTTCCTTCCTCTTTATAATGTAATGTATCTAGGTATTTCTGTAGCCTCTAGCATCAGAGCATCACACCCACAACACCCTTGTGAGCTGCTGTGTTCCCCATTTTGCTGATGGGGAAATTGGAAGATTAAGTAACTTGCCCAAGGTCATACACAGAGTCTGTGGCAGAGACAGAAAGGGGCCTCACATGTCCTGAGTCCTAGGCCAGTGCCTGAGCCACAATGCCATCCCTTCTCCTAGTACCTTTATTTTACAATACAAATGTGCAAAAGGCATAAATGTACTCAAACAGTCGAGCATATCGCAACTTGATTAGTCACTCTCCAAAAAGCCTCCCAGGGGACCAGGCCTCTTTAATGCTGCATGTTCCCCGTGAGTCCCCCAAGCCTCCGCAGGCCTCCGGGTAATAAATTACATTTGTCTCTGCCTCAGCAACAGCAGCCTGACCAAATCCTCCTCTCCACGATTCATCTCATGATGAAATGCCTGTTTCCTGGTGCTGAGATCTGTGAAAATTGGTCTTTTCAGTCTCCCTCCTGAGGGACGTGCCTCAGTGAAGCAGCCAAGGGACGTTTTGATCTGAGGCACATTCTTCGCCCTCCCCACCTAAACCGATGCCAGACCCAAGGGTGCCACTTGTTTGAATTTTGTCTTCTAAGGATGACTGAGGAGAACATTAGAAACCCAATCCCTCCGTGTGGGGGAGGGAGATGAGGGGAAGTGAGGGCGTGACTGAGCACTGACTGTTTTGACCCAGTCCTGCGGGAACTCAGGTTACAGAGTGTCCTGCACTGGCTGTGATAAGCATAAATCTTTCATGCTGCAGCATTCTGTAAAGTTCAGGGGGTGACAGCTTAACTAATTCAATGCTAGGCCACTGCTCCACTGAAGTGAGTGTAGTGACTTCAGATTTACCCTGGTCTACGTTTTGGTTTTGAGGGGGCCAGAAAAAGGTACAAGTTAGACTTACTCCCAACCTCCTTCCCCACTGTAGAATCTCAAATATACACAGACCCAAGTTATTCTGTTAAATAATGTTAATTCCTTTCAGCAGCTCTGGTAATATAACACAGCTAGGCCAGAGAAGCGCCTCTGGTATTGTTATTAATGTCCATGTCATAACTGCTTCCATAGGATTTCCATTACACCCCGGCTCACAACATGCAGAAGGTGCCAGAAGCTCAGTCTCGGCACATTTTCCCCCAGCGGGATGCGAGACCCAGCTCCTTCTCTGTATTGCAAAGGGGAGGAGTAAGGGGGCTGCAAGTTTCAGATTGTTTCACTTAATGAATTTAAAAAATGATGCAGAAGAGAAGAGTAAATTCCCAGGTCTGACCAGACACCTTTTGTAGTAGTTACTCCTCTGATTGTTATATTTCCCACTGCTCTGCTCCCCAGCTTGGCCCTGCCCTGTATATGCCTATGTCCTGCCCTCATAGGTGCTCTCTTGCTTTCTCGACTCCTCACTGTGCTCTGCTCTCTCAGTCACATCTAACTTGCAGATTTACAGAAGCAACTCTGGTCCTCCACTGCCAGCTCAGCTCTGCCTTGCAGCATTAGAGGGGCTACCCTGCTCTCCCATTGCCCCTCTGGGCTTTGCTCCCAGCTCAGCCCTGTCCTGCATTCCAGGAGCTCCCATTGTGTACTTCCCACGCTCAGCACTGGCTCTCCTGGAACTCAGCATCAATCACAGTTATTCTAACATGCTCCCTTTCTGCATTTGTGCTGGTTCCTAGTTAACAATATGCTTCTTTGATCAGTAGAAACAAGCAAAACTAATCTTAAGAAAACAGGCCCCTTGCCCCACCCCAATCACACAAACCCCAGCAGCCCTCAGGCTTGTTAAACCAAAGCAATTGCGATATTTAATTTTATTTCCTTTATTTGCAGGCTAGCCATTAGGTGCTGGTTCTGATTAGGGACCTTCTGAGCAGGAATAATAATTTTAAATAAAAACATGTTGCTCTTCGGAAAAATAAAATCCCCAACAACAACCCTTAATGATTTGAAGAAAAGTCTTTGTCAATGGAAGTGAGAGGCCCTGACATGGAAAAGGCTGTGTTAAGCCAGGTAACTTGGGCGTAAGCTTTCTTTTTAGTCTCATAGCTCTGTTTAGCTTTGGAGGAAATCTGCTCTTCATTTGTGGATAAAATTAGTTGGCTGTACAGTATGTAAGGAAAGATACAGGGTGAAATCCTGGTCCCACTGAAGTTAAGGGCAAAACTTCCATTGACTTCAATGAGGAAGGATTTCAAATAATTGTTGGGAAATCCAAACTCAGATATAAATTCAGAGGTGAGTCTAAATTGGTGTAATTTATACTGTTTTCTGACCCCCTCAAAACCAAATTGTGTTTTTCCTAAGATCAATGTAAATCCAAATCACTACACTGACTGCAACAGAGTGGACTCTTTACACCAGTATAAATACAAATCTGGGCCAGATTCTCAGCTGAAACAAATCAGGCATAACTTTACTGTATTCAATGGAACTATGCTAATTTATACCAGCTCTAGATAAGAGCCATTTACTGCAATGGAGTTACTCCAGATTTACATTGTGGTAAACAAGAGCAAAATTTGGCCCAGTGACTCTGGAATTATACATATCTAAGTGAGAGTAGAATCAGGCCTTCAATGTATAAATTAGCACCAATTTAGGTTTCCTTTGACTTGATTTTGATTAATTTCCATTCATCAACACATCTGCTTACACCTCTGAATTTGTCCCACTGATTCTAACCAAGCTGGTGTAATTTACAAATCCAGGATCTGGAAAATAACTAAGGTCCGTCTATGCTCAGGATTGGTCGTGATTTAGCAATTGGGGGCCAGCAATGGATATATGCTGACTCCTAAGTATAGACAAGGACTTGCAGGGGTGTACAATGATTGACCCCCAATTAGCTCAGTCAGTGCAAACCCTGGCTTGCCTTTACCGACACTCAAGATTCAGAATTGGTTGCTGCTCACCTGAGCTATTCCTGAGTGCAGACAAGGCCCAACAGCTGTGGCGAGAAAAGGCTCATGTCTTCTTCCAGCCCCTCCAGTGTGTAAGTTACATGCAATCGTATCAGCTTGCACCCATTTACTATGGTGTAATTTATACCACATTACACATCACCTCTGAATTTGCCCCACAGTATAAAAGCGAGGCAAGATATTGTGTCCCATCTCTGCTTTCCCAGAAAACCTTTTACTGTTGGGTTTCCAATGGAAATGCCATGGTTGTAAATGTAAATGCTACCAAAGTGACACATCTAGCAGAAGAGGTTGGGCCATTTATGCTGATGCAATCCTATTGATTTCTGTGAGGTTGAGCTAGTTTAAGTCAGTGGCAAATTTGACCCACATGGGTCAGATCCTCAGCTGGTATAAACTAGTCTCAGTAGCACTATGCCAATTTACACCAATTGAATATTGCTCATACACTTCAGATGTGTTGCCCAGATGAAGCATGCCACTTGTGCGTATGTACAGAGTTGTGTCCACATATTGGCTCCATGAGGACACAATGCAGTGTTTCCTGATTGGATCTGAGCAAAGTTCAAGATCGTATTTTAATCTGATTTAATTTGGGCATGAAATCAGCCAAGCCCAGCATCCTAACTGCACTTCCCCATTTAAGGCAGCAGCTCCCGTCTACTATGGTGACTCAGGGTTGCAGAACTCTCGTTATTCTCATCTCTCTGTCACTCTCAATTTTACTTCTTCCTCCACCCCCAACTCCTTCTAAGTCCTCAAGGCCTGTAGCCATTCAGTGTCAGAACTATGTCAGGGTTGAGCTCCTGTTTTTCAAGTACTATTCATGCTTTGGGGGTCAGGTTAAGCTAAAGAGGCAGGGAGATAAGAACTGACCAGACCTAGTTCTTGTAGCAGAATTCTAAAACTGCTGTTGCTGATTCAAGTCTCATTGAAGAGTTTGATTCAATGCAATGAGCTTTGGATCGGACTGCAATATCCCAAGTTAACTCAACATAACAAACTGCCTTACATGGTTTAATTTGCCTTGCTCTGTTCCTCTTCTTAAAGTAACAGAGCTGCATGATCTGCATTGGGGTCAATATTTTGTGGGGTCAAAGTCGAGACATTTAGGCCCCACTTCAAGGTTTTTGTTAATAGGACTACAAAGGATTTCATGAAATGGAAAGATTTGGGGGCAAATTCTCTTCTGGGGTAACTCCACTAGGGCTATGCCAGTAAAGAATTTGGCCCCTTTTTATCCTGTCTAACTTCCATATAATAACAACAACAAGAAGCATGTATTATTTGTTTTGCTGTAGTACCCAGAAGCCCGAGTCATAGGGCTGTACAAGCCCAGAACAAGAAAGGCAGTCCTTGCTCCAAAGAACTGACAATCTAAGTAACGTTCCGAAGCACATTGCTATTTCTGCACTGGAAAACTGTCTCTTGCACAAGCCAAATTCAAAATCAGCCTTTGCTTCAAATGTTGCAGTATAATATGATTTCATCGGGCAGATGTAAGAAACCTTAGACACTTCAACACTCTCAAGAAATAACCTATTTTAAAGTCTTTTAAGGGTTTCTCCACGGCCTGGTGAGGTCAATGGCAAAACTCCCCTGGACTTCATGGGGCTTTGGATTGAGCTTTTATACTCATAAACCAATATTTTCATTTAATCAACATTTTCAGAAGTTCTATGGGGGAACTTTAATATTGCCCTGCAGAACCCAAATATGCCAGCATGTAAAAATGATTATTATTATGATGTATTGTTTGAATTGTGGTAGCACCTAGGAGACTCATTCCTGGACCAGGACCCCATTGTGGTGGGTGCTAACAAAAAAATGGTTCCTGCCCCAAAGAGAAGAACAGAAAGTGAGAGTGACAAGAGTAGTTTCATTATCCAGCAATGCTACATGCCAATTTCTTTACTTTTTTCAAAGGGCATAAGTGATTAAAAGTACATTAGATGCAAAAAAAACTATGAAGCCAACGTGCTACAAGAAACACAAGTTGTTGGGTTTTGATTTTTTTTTTGTTTTATTTAATATAGAGGTGAAGAGTTTCGAACGGGACTGTTGGTTATTCAGTTTTTGGATGCCCAGTTTGAAGCATATGAAAATGGCCTGATTTTCAGAAAGCACATGCTCAGCTCTTCCTGAAAAAATCAGGCCCCGTTAAAGTGTCTCCAGTTGGGCATCCAAAATATTAAGGCAGCCAGAATTGAGTTACTTTTGACAGACTTGGCCAGGACTTTTATCTCTGGTCATTGTCCCTTTAATGTTGCTGTATTTGCCTATATTCTCATATACATGCAGAATTCAAAGATCAAAGCAATGAGCTCCAAATAAGAGGAAATCTGGGTACTGCACTACCACTTATGTTATTGTACCTCTCCCAGTAGTCACCGCACGAGTATGACAGCGGCAAATGCTGATCAGTGAATAACCTAATCAAGCCATTAAAAGAAACAGAAGCCCTCTGCCCTGTTTGATTTCTTTCCATAATGATGTAAAGTGCAGTTTAATGAAGTCAAAGTGGTCCTGGGCCATTCTTGTTAAAGCCGTTTGATGCAGTGCTATTGAGTCCCACTGCTAGCATTCATTACTTCCCTTCAGTTCCCTCCTCTGCTGCATTGTAGTGCAGACTTTCCGGCATAGTTCTCTGCTGCGGCGGCCCCTTGCCTGCATTTTGTCTACATAAATTAGACCTTGTGAAGCATATTGGCCTGTCAAGGGACTAGGAAGAAACTGTATATTGTTTCTGGCATTCCCGGGCCCTTCTGCCCCTGACATCTGCTATGTTTGTGACAGGGAATACATTCCTGACTCATTATCCTGGCAAGCGGAATCCCACCCTGACAGCACCATTAATCAGAATCAAGCAGTCCGGCAAATAAAAAATAATAATAATAATAAAGAAAGAAAGAAAAGAAAAGAGACACTTTTTAACTTTCACTTTTGTGTCAGTCCAGTGTCTGGACAAGTAGCAATCTATCTTTCTGAGTGACAACTGTGATGGATGGCATTATTTATGCTTTTGTGTATTAAAAGACAGCTCTGGCACTGGCTTGTCACTCTACCAGAGGTTTGCAAAAAGTTGAAATTTAATTTGGAGAAAAAAAGGGGCAGAGATCAGACGACGCTGGCGAGAGCACATCGCCAGAAATAGACAGGGATGGCTGTGTGTGTGGGTGGACATGATACTTATATGGGTGGCTGTCCTTATGGGTATGGAGATTTATATGCATCATTGTGTATCTGTATGGGTGTCCTGTATATGGGTAGATGCAGATATTTAAATATTGGGGTGTGGTCTTTGGAGGGGTGAATCATTTAGGGTGTGAACTAATTTATATATGGGTGCATGCATGTGTAATTGTATCTCTATATATAGACACACACATGTATACACATAAATATAAAGATGTGTGTGCGATTGTGTATTTGTGTACATATATGTATATGTATATATTTGTGAATGTATGCATGTCTGATTACATATGCATGTGTATCCATACACATATGTAAACTAACATATATGTAGATTTGCTCTTGCTCTTATACACACATATCTTAACTGCTACATAAATCCAAAGAATACACACATCCTCAACATATACTTACAGCCACATTTACCCAGATATATGGAGAAACCCTAGGATAGGTATATGTCCATATTCTCTCTTTGTTCATTTTAAAAAATCTCTTACCTCTCTTACTTGTAATATGTTAGATTACTAAACACTGACATAATGCTTTAAATGTAATTTACTTTTCATCATTTATGGCATCTGAAAAAAATAAATTTGTACTTTATTCCACTTGGAAAGTTAAACCAGACTGGTCAGTCTAGTTATAGTCAGTTCACACACAGTGCCAGAGTTGCAGGTGATGTAAATCCACTTAGTTTTCTTGATTTTATTGGAACTATGTTGTTTTACACCATCTAAGAATCTGGCCCATATGCGTATATACTACATATACAGTACTCTGCATATATGTACATGTATATGGAAGATGTTTCTATACGGGTTTTATATATAATGGTGTGGATATGAATGTATAGGCCAAATTCACTTCAGGAGTAAGTGGGTGAAATCCCATTGAAGATTTTGGATTGTGCTGACTTGTGCCAGCAGTGAATTGGGCTCTGATGGCATAGGGGAACGTGCATATGTAGATGTCTTTGCAGTGCTGTAGCACATTAGTGACAGAAAGAGTCTCCCACAGCCTGCCTTTCAATGTAGAGAGTGAAGGGTGATGATTCAGCTGGTTCTGAAGACCATAGGCTGGGATTTTCAATAACGCATAAGGGAATTAGGCGCCCCAAACCCATTAAATTCAATTTGATTTGGCTGCCTAACTCCCTTAGGCACATCCCACCATGAAGCACATATACAAGATAGCTGCATTCAAAGTAGAAGTCCAGTTCTTCTCTGGTCTCACACATTAATTGCAACAAGGTTAGGCCATAGATGAATTTGAAACTCATTCTTCACAACCCTGTGACATATACTGGTATCAGATCTGTGGGAATTGCCTGAATTCTGAGATGCTGGCTGCAAGGAAAATTTCAGATTCACAAAGGACTAAGACAAGCAACCGCTGCGGAGTGTACAGCGTTTCAGGCAGGGACTATAAAGTGAGAGACACACTCAGTTCAAGTTCTGTAAAATGAGGCAGGAGTTGTATGCAAGGTGCTACCTAGAGAGGTATGTGGATAGGGGGTGTGGATGGGACATATACAGCTCTTGATGGGCATTGGTATGAGTGACTGGGTCAGGAGGTACGTTGATGAAGACATGGCTCTCTGCAGAGTGTACATTACAGCACAGCATGTTTGTGTGCATGTTTGTTTGAATGTGACACATCTCACACCATGATATTTTCCAGCACTGGATGACACATGGCTCTGACCTGGGTAAATATGAAATAACAGTAACATATATTTATTACCCTCATTATTTATAACTTTTTGCTCTTGGCTATTTTTACTAACATCTGCTTGGGAACTCAACAGCCAACACACAACATTTGCTTTTAATTAATACAAAGTTTCTTCATCTCTGAGTCCTGGTTGGTTCCCTTTTCCCCCTCCCAGACCACTGGCTCCATCACCACAGTGACCACAACACCTTTAGCTGCCATGACAACACACAGTCATGTGACTGTAAATCCCAGGGCAAGATCCTAAAGCTGACAAAGTTTGATAATTGTTCCTGCAATAGTGCTGACTCCCGGGTCCAAATGGCTAGTTATCATCTGCCTTCTGAAGTCTTTTTCCTTCCAGAAAATAAAATATTTATGGAACACGTACCCTTTCCTTATCTACTGGGATTTTTTAATTTGTCTTTGTTACAATTCTCAGGTGGGACACCATATTTCCAGCTCATGGTGTGAATGTTAGAGTGTGACAAACAGGCATGAAAGTCATCAGTCCTCATGAGTGCTCCCTGCTGGCCTTCTGAACTAGGCTGATCTCATGAGTGCTCTCTGCTGCTGTGTGTTGACCTCATCCAAAGAACTAGCCCTTATGGGATGACATCACAAAATGTCAGCCAATCAGTGGTCTTCTTGTGCTGGCAGGTTGTGATGACATTATGGCTCAGTATGTTTAGGAACTGGAGCTTAAATTTCAGTGGGAGTTGATTTCTTAACTCCTTTAGACTCCTTTGAAAATTCCAGCCTATGTTCTTAGAGGAGAAGTCCATTCCTCTATCCACAACCTCACACGGTAAGAAGACTCCTGGTTGACAAATGCTTCTGTGATATCTTTCAGCAAAGGTTGGCTGGCATGACGGGCAGGTTGTGGTTGGTGGAATGATGTCTGGCGGGACTCCTTCCCCTGGGTTCTCAGCAGAAGAAGTTGGGCTGGTTAATGAATGTTAAACCGGAAAATACAATAAAATGCCCAGCTAGAGAGAACAGTCAGAGATTGAACAGAGATATATTTTGATAAATAGATAAATAACATTAAAAAACATGATCTCACCTACCTTGTCTAATATTCTGCAACTGACACGCTACATCTACATTACATAGAGACTGAACAGGACAGAGACAGACTGGGTAGGGAGGCTGGGAGAAAGAGACTCATGATAGATAGATAGATAGATAGATAGATAGATAGAGGGTTCTACCTCTTAAACTCTAAATTTAACCCTATCAAATCTCACTTAATCTATCTCACTTCTCAGTCTCATTATATCTTCTTTCTTTGGACTATCTTCTGCACCAAATACATCTGGGGATGGATCCATAGCTGGTGTAAAATGTCATAGCTCCATGGAAAAAAATGTACCTGGGTTGAGACTCTGCCCTGTGAACTGCAGGGCCTAAGGAAATTGGGCTCTCGCTTTTAAATATGGTAGTTGGAACATTTAATTCTATTCTGTCATCCCTCAGAACAGCAGGCAGGAATCCACTAGTGTCATATGGAAACCATGGCATGATGATGGACGAAATTAAATCCCTGCATTTGGACATAAACCATGGTAACATAAAATATGCAAAAAATCAGGCTTGGTTTTCAATACTGAAAACACAAGGCCCCTCTTGGCAGATTTCAGAGAGGATATTACTCAGATCCAGACATGGTTTTCGTTGTTTTAGTGAAGGATAAATACTTATGTGCTGAGATATTCCAGACCCATGCTAACACTGTTGTGTGTGAATCACTCTACAGAATTCTGTGTGGAAAGGAAGGACCTAGCCCTGTTCCCAAAGAAGGGCTGGGGAACTCTGCAAAGAGTGGGTGTTCACCTCATAGAGATATCAAAATGTATCTGACACTCTCATGTCTGGAAACTAAACCTCACAAGGATGAGCTTCCTTGACAGTGCTGGGATTGAAGCTTAGCACATTACTCCATTGTGTGTCCTGTGTTTCTCTTTTGTGTCTGGTCCACGCATGAAGATAATAGCCTACTAATGCTTCCAGCTAAAGGAGTTGCTCCTTAAGCTCCAATAGTAGAGGCTTTTGCTTTTAGTTCTGAAAGTCCCTTGGTTCATTGTATGCTAATGACCCATCAAGCCAAAGGGGTTGCTACAGAAGTGTTACAGCTTTTCATGTGATATTTCTGGCATCAGCTGAGGCCAGGAGGTGCATGAAAAATGACATGTTAACCAAGCTAATTTACACTGCAAACCTCAGAGCTGATTTTGTGTCTGACTCAAGTTTTGGAAGGTTTGGGCCAGTTCTTACTGTGTCATTAATAATTCCTGAAAGATGCATTAGAACTCTTTGGCACTTACCTAAATATAAGTGGCCTGGTTAGCAGGGGTGTTGACTCACAGGTCCTACTGAAGTCAATGCAAACTGTAGGTGTTCAGCATCTCTGAAAATGAGGCCACTTATTTAAGGGTCTAAGCTAAGTTAAGGCACCTAGGATTGAAAATGCTGGCCTAAGTGACTGGCCCAAAGTGACGCCACAGTAGAACCCAGGAGGGGTGTCTCCAGTGCTCTGCTTTAACTGGTAGGCTCTACTGCCTCTTTAACTTAGATTGGTACCTTTCAGGGAACATTTATTGTGTCTATAATCTAGACCAATCATTTGGAAAGAGAAGTTCAAATGCACATTCCCATGAGCAGTTAGCTGGAATCCTGATCAATACCTGGACTCACTGGGTGACTCAACCAGGGGCGGTGCCAGGCACCAGCACTCCAAGCGCATGCCTGGGGTGGCAAGCCGTGGGGGGCGCTCTGCCGGTCGCAGCTAGGGCAGCAGGCAGGCTGCCTTCGGTGGCTTGCCTGCGGAGGGTCCACTGGTCCCGCGGCTTCAGCGGACCTCCTGTAGGCATGCCTGCGGGAGGTCCGCCGAAGCCGCAGGACCAGCGGACCCTCTATGCTTGGGGCGGCAAAATGTCTAGAGCTGCCCCTGGACTCAACCAAGCCAACTGCAGCTGCTAGGGGCAGGGAGCCATTGCAATATATCCTGCTTGCACAAGGGAAACTCCTTCCTACGTGAGTGGGGCATTTGGACATTTCTTTCTTTCCCTAAACTATTGGAAGGGGTTGGCCACACGCCCATCCTGATTGTTATTAAGCAGGGGCTAAGGGTTTGGGCTCTGTTCATTTCTTGGTGTTCTTAAGTGGGCACAAAAGCATGAAACATTTGCTCTACCCTGACTGTCTGCAGGCAGCAGCACGGAGCTGAAAAGATGGGCAACAGGGAGGGTCCTGAACACTGAAATTTCCAAAACCACTTTTATTCTTCAATTCACTCACTCTTTCTGCTGCTTCATCTTCCTCCTGTCATGTTACCCAGGCTCGGTAGAATTCACTCACTCTTGCTCTTTGGGGCAGCTCAGCAGGGGCTGCATTGTGAAGCCAAAGGAATTGCTCATACTTACGGCATGGGTGGTAATGGGAACAGAGTTAGGCTAAAATAATAAATAAAACAAGAATAATAACTAGCGCTTATATAGCACTTTTGCAGCACTTTTTGCAAATCACCATGTCAGAGGCAGGTATTATTAATTATTATTATTATTACTTACATAAAGTTTTACAGAGTTTGGTTTAAACTCTCTTCTTTCAACCCCACCCCATTCCCAAGCGGTTATAACCCAGAAACATCTTACACCATTCAGAAGGAGAATCTTAGCTAAGCTGTACAGTGAGCCTCATGCCCCCTAGCCATGGAGCTGGAAGTAACCAAACTCCTGTGCTGAGGGTCAGCATGCAGCTTGTGCACACTTTAAGTCCCATGCTGATTTCGTAGCCTTTGCACTTCTGTAAATGACTGTTCAGGGCAAAGGTTGTTCAGGCCAAAAACTCAGATAACCTGTAGCACTGATTCAATCTTCATTATATTCTCCTCCTAGAGACAATAATTATGGCTCTGGGTTATTGGAAAATGCTCAATTTTTCTTGGCTAGCTCAAGTTAACATTTTTTTAAAAAAGGGAATGTCCTGCCTAGATTAAACTGTTTGTTCTAAGTTTTCCCAGTGGAGGTTACAGAAATTCCCAACAACAACGTTGCTCTAATATTATTTGGACTAATGAACAGCACATATGTAGCATGTGGTTACAGCAGAGAAAGGAGAAAGCTATAGCCCCACCTCACTTCTACTGCATGATTGATACTCAGATTGTAATTGTGACCCTCTTTTTGTTACATGTTTGGCCAGTGCCTAGCCCCGTGGAGCCATGATCTCAATAGGGGCCGCTGGGTGATACCTTTGTGTCTAAATTAATAACCATAATAATGAGCAGGCCAATTTAAAACAGGCGCTGTGATTATCCCCAGTCATACTGACTGGGATCTGAGCAATTAGCTGCTGGTAACAGGAGAATCAGCAGAGAGCATAGGGCAGGGGCCTGAGAAGGAGCCAGAATTTACCAGTGTACATTGCCAGAGAGCCACAGTAATACGTCAGCAGCTCCCCATCAGCTCCCCTGCCCTGGTCCCAGTGCCTCCCACCCACCGGCACCCCCATTGATCAGCGCCTCCGCCTCCCTCTCCGCACCTCCCGATCAGCTGTTTTGTGGCGTGCAGGAGGCTCTGGGGGGAGGGAAGGGGAGGAGCGAGGGCACTGCAAGCTCAGGGAAGGGGGCAGGAAGGGGTGGAGTGGGGGCAGGGCTGTGGCAGAGCCAGGGGTTGAGCAGTGAGCACCCCCCCAGCACATTGGAAAGTTGGCGCCTGTAGCACCAGCCCCAGAGTCGGTGCCTATTCAAGGAGCCGCATATTAACTCCTGAAGAGCCAAATGTGGCTCTGGAGCCGCAGATCGCCACCTCAGCTTAGGGTCTGCACGCCACATTTGCACTAAAAGCCTGATCCAAAGCCTACTGAAGTTAGTAGAAAAACTCATTCAGCAGACTTTGGATCAAGCCATAAGAAGGGCCAAAGGTCTTGTGCTGGATATCTGCATTGCAGGAACCTCACCCTGGGGGGCTTATTGTTAGCACGGCCACTCTAAGTGCACCCAACGAGTGAGGTGAGAGTGCACCTAATAATCCAAACAAATTTAATGCAGCCAGAGCCTGCTCGCAGCAGCACTTGCCTCACCTAGAATTGGCAGCATGTGGCCCCACCCATCACAGGAACACGCTGTTTGAGTCCTCTTGCCCCTTTCTGGATCCATACCCACGTGCAGCCCAGCTCACAGAGACGGAGAAGCCCAATACAACCTCTCATGCCCTGATCCTGCAAAGGGTGATACATGTGCTTTACTTTACACAGGTGAGTGGTCTCGTTGAAGCCAAGAGGAGTATTTATTTATGAAAAATTAGGTGCACGCAGATACCATTGCAGGATTGGTGTCAAGCAATCATTGGTCTCCATAATCACTTGGGGGGATGGTTTCATTTTTTATGATGTTCTATGTTTTAACTCAACATCTGTTGTTGCAAAACCCCTTCTCCAGGGGGCCCTACTGATGTGCATGTTGCTCTGGCCTCAGCCAGGTGCTCCTCTCGAGTACAAATCTCTCCTCTCTTCCATTCCCAATTCCCCCCCCCCACACACACACCCATCTCCAGGAGTGATTTATGATCCTTTGCACAGTGTAATCTGCATTTCTATCACCTGCCAGAGCTAATGGAGCGTGCAGAGACCAGACGAGATTGGCCAGTCTCACTCATTCACTTTTCTTTTTCCTCTTCAGCCTCCTGCTCTGCCAAAAAAGTGAAGGGCTGAAAACTGAGATTCAGTGATGAGTCTATTAAAGTGTTTTTTTTCTTGGGAAAACGTGCTCCCATACCTTCGTTCTAGATTTGGTGTCTGATCTGCACACCCTCCCTGGATTGACATGGCTGTTGCTCTTTGCTAGCATCCTTCTTGTTGCAATAGTAGCTGCACATGGAAAATAGAACTTGTCAGTCATGTTCTTTCTGGTGGCAGGGGGAGGTACATCTTAGAACAATGAAGTGAGTTTAACACAGACATGGGACAAGCAGAATAGTGTAGACGCAGCATGGGTCTGGATTTCAAAGTTCAATGATGCTCTGTCCAGAGGTTCAATCCATTCTCAGAGACCTGATACTCCCATTCATACACATAGAATCATAGAAGATTAGGATTGGAAGAGACCTCAGAAGGTCATCTAGTCCAACCCCCTGCTCAAAGCAGGACCAACCCCATGTTGACCTTGGACTTAGATCCAGAAAAGCACCTAAACAAATGCATTGTTTTAGGCACTTTAATAGATCCATTGACTTCCATGGACCTACTCATGCTTAAAGTTATGCACATGCTTTGCTAGACTGGGGTGCTCCTCCACACGCAGACCCTATTGCAGCTCTTAGACTTTTAAATATTCAAAAATCATGTCAGGTTTCCCCTTCTCCTGCAAAAAATCATGAGATAGGCTTAAAAATCATGAGCTGTTTATTTTTTAATACATTAAATAAATGTTGGTTGCTTTTTACTTTCCTTCTGGGTTTTGAACCTTATGGGCTGATGTTTTCAAGCTTTTCTCTATAACTGTGAGGGCTAGAAACGTACTTTTTTTTAACTGAAAGCTGAGATTCTCACTTTAGACTGCTGCATCCCATCATCAGCCTGGGCAAAATAATCAGCCACACCCAGTTCAGTTTTTACCCCCTACTTCAGGACTCTATTTATTCTTTGCCAACACACACAGACATACAAAGAGAAACATTGAGCAATAATATAAAGCAGTGGGCAGGGGTGGTTATGCAGAGGTCTTCCAGGGGGTACATCAACTTATCTAGATATTTGCCTAGTTTTACAACAGGCTACATGGAAAGCACTAGTGAACTCAGTACAAACTAAGATTCCATACAGACAATGACTTGTTTATACTGCTCTATATACTGTGCACTGAAATTTAAGTACAATATTTATATTCCAATTGATTTATTTTATAATTACATGGTAAAAAGGAGAAAGAAAGCAATTTTTTTCCAGTAATAGTGTGCTGGGACCCTTTTGTATTTTTATGTCCGATTTTGTAAGCAAGTGAGGTGAAACTTGAGGTAAGCAAGACAAATCAGACTCCTGAAATGGGTGCAGTAGTCTGGAAAGGCTGAGAGCCACTGACATAAAGTAACAGTCGTGTTTCTAATCAAGCCTGTAGGGCCAGCTTAATGTCCAGAACCATCTGCAATCTAGGGGGTTCCACAGTGCCTGCTTGTCCTCTCATAGTCTTCTGCTGTAGCCACAGGAGAGTGTACTCCAAGCCTTCTCCTGGTCCTAGCCTCCTGCCTGGAGCTAGGCCCCTCCATTATATCCCCTAGCTGGGAATCATCAAACACAATTACTTCATGTTGTTCAGCTGAGTCAGATGATTCCCAGCACCTGCTTGCTGGGCTCCTCCCCGGCCATAAGGGGGCAGACCACCCTGATGTTAACATAATCCCGTGACTCAAGGAGCTGGGACTTTAAGATAAATATCAAATACTGTGAGACTCACCATAAAATCATGGCAGTGGTAACACCACTACTGCCACCAATGGAACTACTTGAGGAGTAAGCTACTATTCAACATGTGGCGGAATCTGGCCCAAAGATAGATGCCATTTGCAAATTTGGATCCTGATTCTTTTCCAAAATTTGGGTGTATGCACATGGATAAGAACTATGTCTCATTTTCAAAGATGCCACACTCCTCTGAAATCTGATATTAATATGAATATGAAATTAATATGAAATCTGATATTAATATGAAACATCTGTCACATAGCAGAATGCCTTTCCATCAGCGTTTGTAAGAGATTGTGAATCAGATCACAGACCCATACACACCCCAACTTTTCACTCATCTTTTTCAGGACAAAATGTAGGGCAAAGAACCCAGAAAGAAGCATACAAGAGAAATAACACAACAGCAACTACTTAAGTAGAGGTGCAGGGTCCATTCCAGAAGCATACACAAAATTTCGTATGGCTTCCGTTAATGCTGCAGCAAATGAACTCATGGCAAATACTGTAACTTGGCTGGGTTTTAAAGAGTCTGGATAATTTTATGGCCATCAATAATATTTGTGGGTTTGCAGTTTTTTTGTTTTTTTTTTAAACCCTCATCAAATTCCCTGCTACCAGCTATTGAGGTCAAGAAAGAATATTCTCTCCCATGTACAGTATTGCACAATTGACCTGGTGTAATATATGGGGTTCTATGGCCTTCATCTGAAGTATCAGATCAAGGTCTTGGGCCTTATCTTCACAGAGCTCCATGGCTTGGGCCCAGGGTACCTGAAGCTCCAGGACAAAGACCACGGTTGACAACTATGCCCCTCTGGAGCTGGAGGAGCAATGTGGAGTGTACCTACGGTGGCATGAGCAGAGGGATGGGCTAGCTGCCCAAGTACACACCTAGGGTGTCTGATGGGATCATGCTTGCGTGGCTATCCAATCCTGGTACTTGCACCACTGTGGCTCACTCTATTGTTAGCATGTTAGCTCAATCAGAGCTAGTGCAGGTATGTCTTCTCAAGCTGGAATTTATACCTTCCAGCTCCAGTGTAGACCTAATTTATGTTTGGCCTCTTCTTCCTTCCCCCATGTAGGCAGGGAAAGGGCTCCAGCAGGAGGCTAACTGGCATGGAATGAAGAATATGCAGGGATAGATTTTGCAGTGCCTCAGAATTTCACTCTGCTTGTGCCCATGACACTCCTCAGAGCCTGCGATACTGGGAAACCATGAGGTATGAACACACAAACAAAGCCTCAAGGAAATCCACCTTGGTGAAAAATCCCCTGCCAGAAACCTTTTGGGGATTCTGACTGGGGAGTTTGTGCAGGGAAAGTTGGGATTGTGGCCTTTTCCTCCCAAATAAAATCTTTGAGAAATCAATTCACTTTGCCTGCAGAGGAACTTTAGATGCCCCCTCACCGCCTAAGGCCAACAACCTACATGGCACTCTAGTACTCTCAAAAGGGCGGCTTTACATTGCGTCATGTAGTAAACAAGAACCGCCTCATGTCAAAGGGTAACTAGGCAAGCCATGCTGGTTTCCTAACTACTTCACTTCAGAGATGGCACAGCTTTGGTCTGGAGGCAGAAGTTGGAGGTTTCTATTCTACTTCAAAGTGTGTGTGTGGGGGGGGGGGAGGGGGGGGGAGAGACGGGGGGCAGAATCTGACATCCACATGGACCACAGTGTACTTTCAATCTCTTGGCAAAGCCAGGTTTGTTTTGTGTCCCCTTCTTCACCTTTTGTCACCACAGTGTTTTTCATATAATCAGCCTGTTTGTAATATAAATGGTGTGAAATGACAGCGACTTTGCAAAGTTCAACAAGGAAATTAGACCAAATGTCAAAAATTTGGTACCAAAGGGGAGGTTTTCAGAGGTAGAAATAGGAGTTAGGTACCCTTGACTTTCAACTCTTTTTGTGATCCCTGGGCCTTTGACAATCCACACCCCCTTCCAGCCAAATTTAGACAGATGATCAAGTTGCCCTGATTTGCAGAGTTGCCTTGCCTATCGGTACCCAGCCACAGCATCTTACGAGAGATTAAAATGACTAAGCATGATCATCAGGCAAGGCCTGTGCAGCCCAGAAAAGAAAAGCTACAGAATCTCCTCACATTTTTTAATCCTCATAATCTGCTTCTTCTCCCTTAAGCGTTTCAAAGCTCCAAGACCAGATCCCCATCTGAGCCCCAGTACAGTAAAGCATCTAATCATATGCTTAACTTTAAGATCATCCTTAACTTCCATTTATTTCAATGAGACTTAAGCATGTGCTTAAAGATAGACACATGCTTAACCATCCTTCCTAATTAAGTAGGAATTCATGATCTGGGGCCCTTGTGATGGTCAGTCGAGCCAGCTGAGACTCTGTCCTCTTCTGCCCTCTTCAAGATTCCCTATGAGGATATGACCTAGTTTCAGAGAACTCATATTGTTTAGGTGACCAGCCAAAACAAACTAACATGGATTTTGTATAATCAGGTATCGAATGATCACAGTGAGCTGTTTGTGATCAGTCCACTAAGTAAAAACAATAAAATTCACAATACTAAATTCTTGAGTAAATCCCAGGCATTTACAATGTGCTTTCAGAGATTTCCAGAGCCAAGAGATGTGAAATTCACCGAATCCATTTTTTGCTATGAATCATTCAGGAATCTCCAATGCTGCATCGCACAGAGGGCTGTGAGAATCCATCAATTGCTATTAAAAAAGCAAAACAGATTTATTATTATAATCATTATTGTGGTAACACTGGGTAAAATTTTCAAAGGCATCCACGTGCCTAAATCAATGGGACAGGCTCCTAGGTCACATAGCCACTTTTGAAAAATTTACCCACTATAATAAGACATCATGTTTGCAGCAAACCAGAGGGCAGTGGGCTAGAATCCAAGAGCTTTCTTCTTCTTCTAGCTCTACAGGGAAAGTCACTTCACTGCTCTATTTCTCTGTTTCTGCTCCTTCTCTTTGACCTGGTCTACACCTACATTTAGTTCAACCTAGCTACTTCACTCAGGGCTGCAAAACATTTAGCGCCCTGGGTGATGTCATTAGGTTGACCTAAACCCCACTGGAGACACAGGTTTGTTGATGGAAGAATTCTTCCATTGACCCAGCTATCGCTTCTTGAAGAGGTGGATAACCTACATCAAAAGAAAAATCCTTTCTGTCAATGTAGGACATGTCTACACTACTGCACTGCAGCTGTAGCCACTGCAGTGGAGACATACTCTTTGTCTTGTCTATTTAGATTATAAATTCTTTAGGGCAGGGACTTTCTCTTTTACTGTGTGTTTGTAATGTCTAGTATAATGAGGTCCCAAGGTGCTATTGAACAAAGAAATAACAACAATGAAGGGTTTTTGAGAAGTTAGCAATATTTAGCTATGTTGTGGAGTGTTCTGAGCCCTTTGGATGAAAGGTTCTATGCAATGCCAAGTACTGCATTATTATTATTGCTATTGACAGTGTAAATGGCAGCACCATAATAGGACAACAGCATCAGGTCTCTGGGAGACGCTAATGCACGCCGTCAAGTTACATCTTGTAGTATTGGAGCATGCTTGTGTGAGCGGTTCTGACATGTAGAACATGAACCAGATGTCCCCTTTCTTATCCCATATGATGTAGACTAGAGATTTGAATTAATTTATGTAGAAATGATGGCTATTTTGCTATTGCTGAAATTCCGGGTAGCAAGCAGGGTGGCAGTAGTTAATGGCAGCCTTCCTGTTTTAAAAAATTCTAGAAACAAACCTCCTCATCTCTGTTGCTAACCAACCTTTCTTCATCTCCTGCCCCACCATCACCATTCTCCAGGAAATATTCTGTTGAAATATTTAATTCTGGAGAATAACAAGGATGGAAAAATTATGTTATTTTCATTTTCACTGAACTTTTTTGCATAAAGTTTTCAGGTTTTCATTGAGACTTTGTTTTTTAAAAAACCATCATGTTTTGGTTGTCAAAAAATTGATGAGTGTTGGCATTTTGTGGGTTTGTTTTTTTCAATAAAAACGTGAAAATTTCAGACAAAGACAGATATTGTCTCATGCCAATTTCTGATTTTTTTAAAACCAGATCTAATGATGAGCCATTTGATTGGGAGACAATTGGGTCTAATGCTAGAGCAGTGGACTGAGCATCAGGACTTTGGGCAAACCACATCCCTTTTCTGTGCCTCAATTTCTCTATGTGTAAAATGAGGATAATGACAGTGGAAATAACAGAGGGATATCGAGAAGGTTAATTATGTAAAAGTTCTTTGAGATGGTAGGAAGGAAGATGGGAAAGGATTATTATATCCTTAGCAGTTGTGGTAGCACTAAGGGAGAGGGATTTGGGGTTGATAAATGCTCAGCATTTTCATGTCATAATGCACTCAACAGCTGGCTTCTAAGCTCTGGGATACACTTGAGTGTGTGTGTTTGGGGTGGAAGAGGCTGGGGATTGTGGTTATGATGGCCTCTTCACTCCTTTTCACCTTGAGCTGAGTGACATTTTTTAACTGTGTGTGTGTGTGTGTGTGTGTGTGTGAGAGAGAGAGAGAGAGAGAGAGATGCGGATTCAGTGACATCAAAACATTTTACTAATTTTTGTGAATTTCATGAAGTTGTTTCATTTAACAAAAGCAAAAAACTAAAAACCCATGAACCCTAAAAAATTGTTTTTATTTCAACATTTCTGAAATTAAACATTTAGATTTTTTGATGTGTGCTGACTTTGTGTTTTTTTTAACATTAAAAAATGCTCCAGATCAAAGTGAAACCTTTTGCTTTATTTCAAATGAAGGCTTGAAATCATCACATTTTTATTGGTAAATGTCGATTTCACCATATGCATACAAACCAATGGAAAAACATTTCCATCAATAATAATCAAAGTTTACAGAGAGGCAAAGTAAGAAAAATTCTGCTTGAAAACTTATTAGAGTTTGGTTTAAGGATATTTACTTTGTTTATTTTGATGTGATGTTGACAATTTGTGTTTTAACTGTTATAAAGCTTTAACTTTCTGAATCCCAACATCTACCATCATTAAGTAATTATTGTCTGACCCCTCATAATTTCCCACAACAAAAATAAAAAAATGCTTAAAATAATCAACATTGTCCATCAAAATTATAAAAACATAAAAATTGAGTTCTACCAAGTCTAAGTATCCTGCACCATAGGAGGAAAAGCATCTCTGTCATTCGGCCTCCACTCAGTCCTATTTAGAGATGTTGCAATTTCCTGAATTTTGACATTCAAACTTTTTAAATTTTTTTTTTGGGGAGAAAAGAAAACAAAGTTTCATTTAAAAATACTGGGTCTTCTTTCAAACATCGAAAGAACTGGTTGAAATTTTTTCACCAGTTTAAAAATATTGACAAGATACTGAAATTTAAAATGAAACAGTAGAATCTTTCAAAAAGTGTCCATGAAATTGTTAATTCCCACCCCCCCCAACCAGCTCTAGTCACCCATTGTGCTAACTCCTATACACTCCATGTGCGCATCATAAAAAACAGTGCCTGCCTCAAAGAACCTGTGATCTAGACAGACAAACGGTGTGAGAAAGGAGTACGATCATCTCTGTTTTATAGATGAGGCGTTCACAACCAGGGCTTATGGTCGGAGCAGGCATCAGAGATGAGCCACGGGTCAGAGATGGCACTGGGAGTCAGAGACCAGAGGCAGGGATCAAGAACAAGCCAGGAACCAAGAACGGGTCAAGAAGGCAGGAGTCAGGCAAGAAAGCAGGGTCCAGTGTAGCAGCCAGCCAGGGAGTCACCTAATTCTAGAGACAACTTCCTGTAGCTCCTCTTGCCTTAAATAGTGCAGCAGGACCAATTGTTGGTGCTGGGTGCTCCTCCAGCCAGGACACCCAGAGGCGGTGTCTCTGTGGGGAAGGGGTTCCATTAGCCAGTCAGCACACTAGTTACTAGGTGGCAGCTGGGATGTGACAGTTGCCTGGGGACCCGCAGACCCCAACACGAGACCTGTGGATCCCCACCTTGAGAAATTAAGTGACCTTGCCAAAGGGAATCTGTGAAACCGGATCTCCTGAGTCCTACTCCATTGCCTTATCCACAAGCCCATCCTTCCTCCTTTTGTAGAGATGCAGTTGATTTGGGGCCCAGTACAGCACAGTGCTTAGATCCCCAAGCTCCTCACTGACACTGGTGGGAACAGAGGGTGCTCAGCACCTGGTGGCATTGAGCCTTTCCAGGACTGTATATGGAAAGCACAAAAGCCTCTTGCAGTTGGCAGCTCACCAAAGCATTCTTGGCACCACAATCTGCATTGCCTGGGCTCCAAGTACCCACTGCTACCGGCACTTTCTCAATCATACATTGTCTGAATACGAAGTGATCCACAAGATACTGCCTGCTCTTCCCATCTCAACCATCCCTTCCCCCCCACACGGCCATTTTTCAGCACCTTCCCCGTGCAGCATGGCTTCCGCTGAAACATCCATCACCCGCTGTATCGAGTAGCCAACATCATCTTTCAGTGCGTTAGCATGCGCCAGCGCAGCTAGAACACATCTTTGACAGGGGGTGGAGGGGGAGAGGACGGTGTGTATGCAGGGAGACTCGTACACAAGACAATGCCCCACAAAAGCACAAGCATTTTTGTTTGAGCAGGCAAAGCCTGGCTGTGCTGAAGCCTCCCTTTCATCACCCGGTATTAGGCCCAAAGCTCTACCTCTTTGAATATGTACACAGCACATTCCATATCCTGTCACCAGGATGACAGATTTGTCAGGCTTCTCAGAGGCCTGGCACCTGGGGTGCAGAGCAAAGCCGGCTTTTCGGCTAAGAGTGCATAATGCCTTGTTTTTTTCCTGTCGGGGAGCGTTCTCCTCCCCGCTCTGCTTCCCCACCGTTTCCCCTCCCCAACCTGAATGAGCACTTCTTTCAGTAATGGGTTTTTTCCACCTGGTTGACTTGATGAAAGGTTTATGAGTTGACATTATGTGCGAGAAGAACAAAGCGAGCGTGGGGATGTGTGTGTGTGCAGGGGTGGAGGTGGAGGGAGGGCTCGACAGAGCTGCTGAAAACTTTATTACAAACCAAGAGACATTAGGAGCAATAAATCAGACGGGTGCTCGCTATTAACCAGTGGGAAATGCCGCTGCAGAATTGGATGGAAAATATGCAGGGCCTTGTTTCAGAGGCGCTGGACACCAAAAGCTTCCATTGACTCAGCACCTCTGAAGATTGGACCAGTGAGATAGAAAGAAAGAAGGAGAAACTGCTGAGCACCCATCGCTGAAAAGCAGGCCCCTTTAAAGTGTCTCAATTTGTACATCTCAAAACTGAGCCATCCAGAACCCCATTCCCTACTCATGTTTGAACATTTTAGGGTATATATAAAATAGGGATGGGGGAGACCGTCAAAGGCACAAATTGAAATTAAGCACCCAACTCCCATTGATTTTCAATGGGAGCTGGGCATCTATCTGCTTTTTGAAAATCTTCCCATCTCTACCTACAGAAGTTGGGAACCTATCCTGCTTAGAAGCTTCTAATGTACTTTTAAAAATTGCTGTTAATTTTTATGTCTTTTGCTAGTTGCTCTTCAAATTTTTTTAAATTTTTTTTTGGCCTGGCTAATTATACTTTGACACTTCACTTGGCAGAGTGTATGTTAGCTGAAATCCCCCATTATTAATTGGTTAAGAACAAGATCACATTCAAAGGAAACTACTGCAAGGGAGACATCATTTAATTAGCCCAGGGGGATACGGCTGGGAAACCAGAGCTAACAAAATCCGTACTCTTATGAAAAGTACCATAAAAGCCCAAGCAACCATGAGTGCCCACGAGCATGAGATACTTACTGTGATAACCAAAGGCCAGCTCCTCTAACTAAAAGCCAGCCTGGAACATCCTCTATAGCGAGAACTTGGAACTGGCTTGGAGGGTGTTGCCTGTGACACATTTGCAAACAAGGATGGTTCCAGCTTGTAAATATGTGCTGTTATTATTTAAGCAGGAAGAATTTTCAGATGGTTGGTGGTGGGGAGGTCCATGACAGGCTTCTCACAGCCTCATGCATGGGTTATTCCGTGACAATTGAGTGAGGATCATCTGGTTTTGTGCTTTGTTAAAAACTAGAGCTTCAGTCCAGTTTTCAACCTTCTGATAAACCACAAGCTCAGTAGTTGTGATTAGTGGTGTCATAAACTCTATAGGCCTGACTCTCATCTCACTTTTGCTACTGCTATTTAGGGCTAACGCTATTGAAGTCAATGGAGTTGAACTGGTGGGAGAGAGAGGAGCTAAGGTGTCCCCTGTCTGTGTCATCTCAATTACTCAGAACTTCCTCCTACTGTGAAAAGCAGAGCAGATCCCATCACCTGTTCCCACAAGCCCCTTTGAACCGTACAACTGCCAAGTGCCAGGCGATTCCGCTACGTGCACTCATTGCGATTTCTCCCTAGCAATCGTTTGCTCTACACAAAGACAAACAAGTTTCTATTTTAAACACTAATCCATGGCTACTTTGTGCCTTTTGGAGAGTGGATGTCCTGGAAATGTCACTGCAGAGCGACATGCTCAAGGGATTAGAGAGGTTTCACTATGCAAATGACACTGCACAGTCACAGATGTTTCTCTGGCCAGAACATTGAGTGCTGCTGCCCAGGCTTAACTTGCCGGATTTTGAATTAAAAACAAGAAAGACCAGATCCTGAGAGGTGCTGAGACTTTGTGAATTCCATTGACTTTGAGTTGTAGGTGCTAATCTCTCTAAGGCTTGGGCCCCAAATAAATAAAGCTACATTCCTCTAGCTCACTCAATAGGCATTTCCGCCTCTAGGCAGCTGAGTTCAACAGTGATTTGGCTCTCAGGTGAAAATATGTTTGGTGTTTCCACCCTTGCTGGATGTGGATGTTGGCCCACCCGTCAGGACAGACATACAGTTTGACATGGCTGACAATCCTTCTCAGGAAGAGGCTCCGACAGAGAACAGCCCCAGGACATGGTAGCTCAAAATTAAGGGGTCTCGGCGGACCTGGGTGTTGAGCCCAGAACTGAGACATCAGTCGGGGGAGGGAAGGGGAGCGAAGGTTTAAGTTAGGGCTGGAGTGCATTAGAAGAGCTAAAAATAGCAGTGTAGACATTTGGGCTCAAGCCGCAGCCTGGCCTTTGAGACCCACTTCCCTTACGGGGCCTCAGCACACAGACTCCAGCCCAAGCCCACAGGTTTGCGTGGCTATTTTTAGCCCATTAGTGCGAGTCCTTTCAGCCAAAGTCAGTTGACCTGGGTTCTGGGATTGGTGGCTGTGGGTCTTTTTTTTTTGCAGTGTAGACATACTCTAAGGTGTATGGGCAGAGCTGTGGGGAGGGGAAGCCTGTACAGAATCTGCCTGAAGTCTATGGGCCTGATTCTCCTTTTGCCCTGCATCTTGTGTTGTCATTTACACCTGCACAAAGTGGGTGTAAGACACTACCAAATCCAAATGTCAGCATTTTACACACAGGTCAGTCTTGACACATGCTGCAGATCAGAGGAGAATACGGCTCTAAGGGCAAGATTGTCAGAGTCACTAGTCATTTTGCATGCCTCTATTTTTGGCTGCCTAATGAGACAGGTTACAGGGGCTTAATTTTCAGCAGGTGGGCGCTCAGCACTTTCTGCAAAGCAGACCCCTCTAAGATCTCTGAAGTCGAGCACCTGAAAACTGAGCCTCCCTCAGTCACTAGCCACCTCGGAAAATCTAGTCCTATATCTGCAGTGCTACTAGCCATTCACTCTCAAGAGTGAGCCTTGCTCTGGCTGGCGTGCAATGACATGCACCAACCACAAAAACTCCTCCTAATTGTGAGTATCCTGAGTGTGCGATGGGAAGTGTTGAGTTGCACTTTAAAAAAATAAAAATCAATAAACAAAACTGCAGCTCAAGGGAGGCTGCCTGTGTGCTCAGCATTAACTGTTTGCTCCTTCCCCATGGCTCACATCTGCTCTGTATTTTGCATCGTGAGGGATTCTGATGCTCTGTGAAGCACAGCAAAGAACTACTGACAAGCCTGAAATTAGAGCCAGCACCATACTAAGGTTCTGGTTACCTAGAGCCTGAGACACACAGAGACAGTAATTATTCAGGTCATCTAGCAGCTGCGAGAATGTGGGAGGGTGCAGTGCCTTACCTAGTTATCTGAATTTTCCAAATCATAATTTGAGTAGGGTCGCCAACCCTCCAGGATTGTCCTGGAGTCTCCAGGAATTAAAGATTATGTTATATAATGAAACCTCCAAGAATACATCGAACCAAAATTGGTAACCCTAAATTTGAGTCAAGCACATTGGCCAAACCCTGGTACACCAGAGCAACCTCACTGAGACCAGCAGGGTTGCTTAGGTGGAAACAAGAACAGAGGTTTGTCCCTGTTCTCTGAATTGTGATTACAGCTTTAAAGGGTCACATGTGACCTCTTCATTTTTTTGTTTCAGCTGGAACTGGATGGACTAAAATGTCATGAGCAAGGCTGTTCCACTGTACTTAAGAACATAAGAACGGCTCTACTGGGTCAGACCAAAGGTCCATCCAGCCCAGTATCCTGTCTGCCGACAGTGGCCAATGCCAGGTGCCCCAGAGGGAGTGAACCTAACAGGCAATGATCAAGTGATCTCTCTCCTGCCATCCATCTCCACCCTCTGACAAACAGAGGCTAGGGACACTGTTCCTTACCCATCCTGGCTAATAGCCATTAACAGACTTAACCTCTATGAATTTATCTAGTTCTCTTTCAAAGCTTGTTATAGTTCTAGCCTTCACAACCTCCTCAGGCAAGGAGTTCCACAAGTTGACTGTGCGCTGTGTAAAGAACTTCCTTTTATTTGTTTTAAACCTGCTGCCCATTCATTTCATTTGGTGGCTCCTAGTTCTTATATTATGGGAACAAGTAAATAACTTTTCCTTATTCACTTTCTCCACATCACTCATGATTTTATATACCTCTATCATATCCCCCCTTAGTCTCCTCTTTTCCAATCTGAAAAGTCCTAGCCTCTTTAATCTCTCCTCATATGGGACCCGTTCCAAACCCCTAATCATTTTAGTTGCCCTTCTCTGAACCTTTTCTAATGCCAGTATATCTTTTTGTACACTGTAAACAGTATTCAAGATGTGGGTGTACCATGGATTTATATAAGGGCAATAAAATATTCTCCGTCTTATTCTCAATCCCTTTTTCCATGATTCCTAGCATCCTGTTTGCTTTTTTTTTCTCTCCTTCTGGTCCAGGTAGGAGAAGTGATGGGAATCACTCCAGGAAACCTATTGTAGTGGCAATTCCAGATGAAAGACTTTCAGATAAGTATTAGTGTTCTATCCATCCTTAGATGGTTCTTCCAGATTCCTGAGTGGGACTTTGGGAACAAGCAGCCAAAAAAAAATCCCAGATAATGTTTACACTGGGCATGGTGCATCTGAGGTTGGGATTTTGGGACAGATATTGACAGAAAGTATATATGATTGGGAAAGTTCAGGCATGTACCCCACTACTGCATCTATGTGGAGATGCAACACTATCTAAAGCTAATTAAACAGGGGAGAAGTTAGTGAATTGCAACTCATACTAGATAATACTAGAGGGGCTGTGGGGAAAGCATCAAAGGGGAACAAAGAAGAGAATGGTGAAATGAAAATAACTCTTGTATTTAGGAGTGAAGCTGGATGAATAACTGATTTTTCAGTTTCCCCAAAATTGGAGATGTCGGGGGTGAAATCTGTTCAGATTGAACTAAATCTAAAATTTTTCAGAATTTTTGGTGGATCAAAAAAGTCCCTATTTCAGGACAGGGATTCAAACCAACCTCAGGTAAGTACCCTAACTACTGAGCTAAAGATTATAAAGGGGGAGGGAGGGTGGGCATGGCACCTTCCTCTTCCTCCTCTGGCCATTTTGTGAATTTGCAAAGAGTTTGGGGGTCAATCGAAATTCCATTTTTCATCAAGTAAACTTTGTCTGAAAAACGCTGCCCAGGTCTATTTATGAATTTGATGAAGTGAAGAATCCAGTTTATCCTGCTCTCTTGCTCACATCAGTCATGATACAATCACAAGATAAGGATATGAATCTCTTGGGGCTTGTCCAAAATCATCTAAACCTATGAAATCCGCCAGCGGCTCCTGCAATTTAAATCTCTCCATGATGAACGTTCACCATGGCTACTATTGATCTTCTCTGGTGGAAAATCATGCACAGGCACATGGGTGTTGCCATACTTGACAAGACCAGTGGTTCCTGTAGTCTTGTTTTCCTGCCTCTTGTCAGACGATTGCTCCTCAAGTCCCGATTCCTGCCTCCTGTACACTAATCAGGCCAAATGTCTCTTTAGTTTGGTATCATGCAATGGGTAAGGTCAATGTCCATCTAGTACAGTTTCTCACTCCTTGTTTTTCCAGACCAGATTGTTTGCCCACCAGTTTGTTATCCTGCTTCTTGCCTTCACTCACTTCCCAAAAAGTGACATTAACTCACAGTGCGCTGACAGATTCCCGACTCTAAATTTCTGATTTTGCAACCTTAAACCTGCGTTTCCCTTTCTCTTGATAAGGCACCTAAGCCTTGTGTTTGCTGACTAATGCTAACAAACTAGGCCAATTCTCGCTTACTGGAATCACCTCTCAATGAGGAGTTGACAGCAAGAACAATGTGTTTGTTTGCAGCCTGTGGAGGCCGCCAGGAGTATCTGTCATCAGAAGAACTACATGTCAAAAGGGGTTTCAGGCTCTGAGTGATTCTCAGAATAGGAAGAAAGAGAAAGGCATGTACAGACCTGTAGCTGGACTCCTGACGTGTCTTTGGTGGAGCTTTCATCTACCCCTTCTCTTTGTTTCCACAGAGGACTTTATTCTATAAGATGTGGCTTTTAATTATGAGAGCTGTATATACAATTAGTGGTTTACCTGAAGGGAAATTTGAACCATGTAAATAGGCATCCTTTTGCTATAACCCACATAGGCTGGAAGAATTCTCTTTTGATATTTTCCATGGTGGAAAGGGACATGAATGTGTTAGAAGATTCACTCCAGCTAGTTCAGGTTTTATTGGAGGAAGGAGTTTAGTAGATCTAAGTGCCACGGGCAGCATTGTAACTGGTCAGGTGAGAGAAAGTCAACTAGCAATCACAATATAGGCAAGAGAGGTGACATCAAAGAGAAATTCCTCTGGGCCCTTTAACGGTTAGTAAACCATGTATGTACAAAACACTAAAGGAAGTGTAATAACATCTTCCTTTTATATGGGGCCATGCTGAAGGATCATAAAGCACTGTGCAAACTGTAGATGTAAACACTAGGGTTGGTCTCTGGATTTTTTCCCCCCCTTCAATTTAATGAAGATCTTCAGAATTCTGAAACTCTTGTCATCTTGCAGGATCACAAACAGACCCAATTTTTGACTTTTATTGAAAAATCAATTTTTAGCAAATGAAAAATTTCAACCACGGTATGAGAAAATTTTTGATTAAATAATGTTATGAAAATGGAACATTTTGAAAAAGTCCAGTTTTTCTTTTGTTGTAGAAAAAAGTCTATTTTTCAAAGAAAAAATAATTTCATTTGAAAAATTTCAATCAGCTACAGTAAATGCCAAGGGTGATAATAATAATACCCAGCACTTACTCAGGCAAAACTGATGAGGACAAAGGGGTGATGGCAATATAAAGAAGTATTATTTTAATGTAACCAGCTAGCGTAGAAGTTATTTGAGTGCCTGTAAGAGTATTTGGAGCACAGAAGTAACTAGTATCTTAGTGTAAACTCAGGGCCAGATCTGCAGCTGGTGAAAATCATTGTAGTTCCCTTGACTCCACTGGAGCTATGCTGATTTACACCATCTGAAAATTGGGCCTCCAGGTTCTGTTCTGTTTCTGGAAATATCTGCAGGTCCCTATGTCCTTGTGAATTACACACATCCTGTTAATCAGCCTTTCCTATGCATTGCGGCTTTTTTGTCTCATAATGGGGTCAGGTTTTCAGAAGGGCTGGGAAGCCACAAACACCACTGAACTCAACCGGAGCTGTGGGTGCTCAGCACTTTGGAAAAGCCAAGCCAGGGAAGCAGAGGGAAAAAATAAAAAGGCTGGATGGAGAGCAGCAAAGAAGGTTTTGCCTGAGAATGAAAAATAAAATCCTCTGCATTATTTAAATCACTCCCTTAGGTGGTGGGGCTCCACTGGGAGGTAATTGATCCTGATGCAGGAGTGGGTCTGCAGCCAGCCTCATCCGTCTCCTGGCAGAGCCCCATTTGGTGGGGCGTGGGGAGCTTTGCTTCAATAGAAATCAACTAAGTATTTTAAGTTAATCTCTGTCTTCTGCTGGGAAGAAACATCGTTAAGCGCCCTGAACTGACCAAGGCTGTGGACATTCAAATTGCAATTCCTGTTATTAAAACTATAAACTGTGAGACCATTAAAACAAGGGAGGGGGCTGGTGGTTAGGAGATTTAGTAAGACTTTGCTCTTCTAATCTCATCTCAATGACCCTGCAGGGATTTCAGATCGTGTAATCCTCCAGAATGACCCAGTCGGGCGGCTAGTTTCCCCCCTCTTGCAGACAGGCCAATAAATAATATGTCTCTCCATATGTAGAATTCTTCTTAGTGTAAATTCTGTTCTCCTTGCTATCTTAGGCTCACAACATTGGAGGCTCCTTTATGCACACAATGAGCATCTGCCTTGTGCTAGAAAGAGAATCAAAAAAAAAAAATGGTTTTGAGCAATGCTCGTAGGGACAGCCCTGTACCTTGGGCTAAAGTTGTGCAATTACCATATTGCTAGAAAATGTTGCAATCTGAAAATGTTTTAATTACTACTGTTGTGTTTGGTTGGTTGGTTGGTTGGTTTGTTTGTGTTACGGTATTTCCTAGGAACCCCAGGCCGGGTTCTGTGGTAGGTGCTGTTAAGACAACTAGCAGAGAAGACAGTCCCTGCCCCAGGGACCTCACAGTCTATGGTCAGACAGAGCAAAACAGGTAAATGGGGGAGCGGTTTGAGAGGAGGAGGTAACAATAGAAAGAACAGAGTTTAGTAGAAATCAGCAGTCACAGCAAAGCAGATGATGCCATTTAATGCTGGTTGGAGAAGCTCCATCTTGCCTATGTGAATGTTTGTGTATTTCATAGGCAGTATAAGATATATTGCCCTGATTTTCAGAGCCTTCTATTAATTATAATGGGAATAGCGATTCCGCTGAGTCCTATGGAGCACAGAGCATTACCCACCTTCCATTTCACATCTGTATCTCTGCAGATTTTACCTTTGAACATCTCTTTCCCCCTTGCCTATGTTTCTTTTCTCTTCTCTCCTTCTGCTTTTGCCTTGGGACTCAATCCTGAGAAGAATAAGATGATTATGTGGGGCTTGGGGAAGCAACCGGAGGGAGTTGGCAGGGGTTATAACAGTTCCCCTGACGGAGGTGTTTGGCCCATTATTTGTAAGCAATATTTGCAACTGGTGGGATGATTAGATTCCCCTCTGTTTTTTAGATAACCAAACAGCAGCTGTAACCAGGAAAAACTTTTGGCCAGGAGGTTACAGACAATCCCGTTGGATGCAGACCCAGCTCCTGTGAGCCATGGATGGGACTGAGCCTTCAATGCACTCTACACCAGTGGAGTCACTCCAGATTTACTCCCATCTGATGGAGAGCAGAGTTTAATCCTAGGAGTCTAGGGTAGTTTCTTTCATACCAGTGCATTATTATGGAGACATGCGTCTGACAGGGCTGAGACTATAATGAAGAATGTTTATTTTGTCTGTAACCCAACTGGCTGATTCACTGTATTTCAAATCCCTGCAAGTAAATAAATGAGGGGAGTCCACTTTCCCCCTCTACACTACAGCGTGTATACATGAGTGTTATTTCGTCTATCAGATTCCTGTACAAAAGACGCTGCCGGACCATTAATAATCTGGAGAAACACCTTGAAACTTGACTCAATGAGGGCACATTGCAAATGGGCTCTAATGGCTTTTATTTCTCATCCCTGTCATCTCAGATCTAATCGGCCACATTCTCATTTTTTATCCTATCTGCTCCCTTCTAAAATCATCCAGCAACTCTTCCCTCCGTGCTGTGCAAAGCACCAGGGTGCTGAGTGACAGGGTCAGCAATTATTTATTAGCAAAGAAAGGTCAGGCGTATCATGTAGCAGTGAGCAGAATCCCAGAGCAGAGGGGAGAGGATTTGGTGAATGTTGGCTGCTTTGCACCCTGGTGGAGACCAGAACCAAAGGGAGGGGAGAGGAAAAGTGATGGATTTGCCTTAGAAGGCAAATATCATTCCAAGCCATGGAAGGGCTTTTCCTCTGGAAACTGCAGCTCTTTTTATTCTGTGGCCCTCAAGAAAAGGCTTCATGGAGTAGGAGAGGCCTCATGCTCACTGGCCACAAGAATGGGCTCCCAACAGCAGCCATCGGGGTTCAGCCCAGAACTGTAGTCTATAAAGAAATAATAGAAAAGGGTCTGAACTGGATCCCTGGGTACTGGCATGCCTGAATTTTAAAGTGGTTCTCCATTTCTGGGCTGAACCAACCCCTTGATCCAGGATGTGGTTCAAAAGCTGGAACCTAGTCACAAGTAGGCAGCTTGGGCACCTCGCTATAAATGACTAATCATGCTCAGAATCATGGTATAGCTCTTCTAATCTGCTGAATGCTTAACAAATATTAACTAGTTATTTAATTAAGCCTTACTTGCCTCTAGACAAACCCAGTTTGAATTCCAAGTGTGAAATGAAACACAAAACCAGACTATTTGCTTGTAGGTTTGGGTTTCACTGAGAACATTTCACATGGCTCTAGTAATTACTTTAATTGGACCTGGGCCAGGGGACTGGGGTTAGCACCTCTAGGCTTACAAAGGGATAATTAATTACCTTAAATGATCAAGGCCTTGGGTCTATATCTCACAAAGCAACGGGCTTTTTAGATTTTTTTTTTTTAGAAAACAAAGCAAAGGATATTTAGTTCTCTTTCCTCTAAAAAAATAAATCAAAGGGAGAGACTCCTCACCCCTTAAGAAGATATTGAACAAGCATCAACTGCATTCTAGTATATGAATTGGGTCCTGGATAACAACATGACAGATAGATAGATAGATAGATTAGTTACAGGGGAGAGCAGGGAAGCAGTCACCTGAGATATACAAGTTCAACAACATGTGGCTCTTGGAGAGAGGTCTTAAGCCCTTCCCATCTTAACCCACCTGATATTACGATCTGTTTAGAGGTCCCATTATTTCTGTTTTATTTGATTACACAAACATTGACTTAAGAAATATTTCCCAAGCCTCTGGTGGGAATACAACCTGGTTTTCATAGACAATGACTAACATTCCTCTTTCAGGAAAGGAGGAGATATAAGACTTTTGACTCAAGGTTGTTGGGTTGGTTTGTTTTTTTTTCACTCCTTCTTCTAAGTATCTCTTTAGTCATCACTTTAATTACCTAATCATAAATTTCTTTAGGGCGTTACTTGGAAAGAAAATTAGCATCAAAGCTTGGCAGTAAATTCAGAGGTTTTTGGAGCAGGTCCAAGCCGTTTCACCTGTGATTAATTAGATGATTTTTTTTTCTTTAAGTGCCAGAGGGCTGTTGAGGTCTTTAAGCAGTTACATGACTGCTGGCAGCTGAGGAAATATGATTGATGTATTAGTCAAACGTTAGGGGCTGCAGCTTCTTTTTGGTGTGTGCCCGTGTGCATGACAGTGTGTGTGTTTGTGTGTGTGAAATATTGGTATAGGGCTAGACCAAATTTTTCAAAAATGGATGTGTGAACATAGGCCCCTAAATCCACATTTAATCTATAAAAGTGTCCTGATTTTCAGAAAAGCTGGGCCACCAGCAGCTCCTGTTCTAATGGGAACCGCTGACTACTCAGCATTTCTGAAAATCAGGCCACTTATTCTGGCATATAAATATGAGCCTTCAGCCAAGATTTTCCAAAAGGAGTAGGGGTTTTGGATATCCAATTTAAGACACCTTAAAGGGGCCTGATTTTCAGAGGGTGAGTGCTCAGTAACGAAAAATGGAGGCACCCAACATTTTCAGTCACTATTAAATAACTTGTTCCAAACTTTATGTAGCTATTTCTGAAAATTCAAGCTCTTGTGTCAGTGGGATGGGGAGGGGGCGAGGCTTTCGTGTCAACGTATGTTTTAAAAGCAGGATGGATTCAGAGACACCAGCCAGCTTCTGTTTCTACCCAATGTCCTTGCATAAAAACACAAACTTCAACAGTAGCATACGAGGGGCTCCTGGCAAAGGGACTTGGCTGGGGAAGGAGGAAAATGCCCACAAGTCAATAAAGATTAAGTTCCCAAACAGTAACAGGACTGAGTCATGGCAGCACTTTTTGTTTCAGAAGCCTCCAGTAGTGCGAGTCTGTTAGAGGAAGAACACGAGAAAAAATAAACAAAAATAACTCGCCCACCCCAGTGCTTGAGAAACAAAGCCTCCTGTAAAAATACGGGGGAGGGGGGTTTCTTCTGGGTCTGATGGTGCATCTTGGCTTGTTCTGTATCTGCCACCCAGATGGTAAGCTCTCTGGGGCAAGGACCATCCTTGTCTGTGTCTCAGACTGGGCCAACTTGTAAGTACGTTGTCAGTGCTAATCAGACATTAATTTTTAATAGAGTTAAGTGGAAATGTGTCAGCAACAAAGACTGCTGGCATTGGAAGCCCCAGAGAGAGGTCAGGGATTGAATTGAGAATGAACTTCCCCCCCTCTTCCCTACTGCTGGTTACAGATGAAGCGCAGTCATAGAATTATAGGGTTAGAAGGGACTGCAAGGGTCATCTAGTCTAACCCCCTGCCAAGATGCAGGATTTGCTGTGTCTAAACCATCCAAGCCAACTGGCTATCCAGCCTCCTTTGGAAAACCTCCAGCGAAGGCTCTTCTGAGACAGCCTGTTCCCTCAACAGTTGTGCGGTGAGGGATAAGGATAAGAGTTCAACTCCATCACTTTTCACCTGTGTGAAATTCATGTAGAGCCATAAACAAAAATTGAGAGACCAGGAAAAAAAATCCAAGATTCTATTAAAAGTTTTGTGGAACTTTTAATGAAGAGCCCCCGCCCCCAGGAAATTGCAGTGATACCTTTCAGGCAAAGCAACATAAGCTACATCCTTAGTTTCCCATTTCCGCCACCCATGGACCCCCACCAGTCCAGTGGGGTGCATGCTGGGTAGCAGTGTGATAGTAGAGGCCTTCTCCCACAAGCAGAGCGGACAGCGGCTGAGGTTGATGGACAGGAGCAGCAATGAATAGGCCCCCCTCTCCCTAGTGGATTGGAGACTGGCATGAATGGATGGAAGAAGGCAGCAGTACAGAGCCCTCTGCCCTGCAATGGAGCAAGTAATGTCTGGTGGGGGTCACCGGCCAATAATTCATTACAGGAGAGACTTCATGCAGCTCTGGCATGGCTCTGGTGTCAGTTATTTGGAATTTGTCTGGAGAGATGAACATTTCTGCAGCTCTCAGGCGGGACGCATACTCTGGGTGAGTGGTCATGTGTGCTCAGAGGTGCTGCTCCTGCTGCCATATACCATTGCCATCCAAGTGCTCCCAGATGGGTGAGGAGAAGCCTGCTTGTATCAGAAAATGGTTCTTCAGGACCCTTGTGAAGTAGCTTATCTCCACGGGGGCTCTCACGGTCCCTGCTTGGACAATAATGAAACTCAGTGTTAGCAGCCACCTCTTGTTTTGTCAATGCCCAGCTGGCCTCATCCAACATTTATAGAATCTGGGATTTTCATCAAATATCTGTCAGTCAGTACCTGCCACATGCTGCACTGTAAAACGCAACACAATGCACAGCAGTGACACCGCTCACCTCTCCCTGTGCTGGATTACAGGTGACGGGGGAGGGGGAAGAGGCAGAGTGGGGCTGGCGAACAAGTTACAGGCCGAGAAAACACAGAGATAGCTGCATGTGTGTATGCGTGTGCATGTGTGTCTCCACAAGCATGGGCTGTGAGTGTAGGGGTGTGCAGAGTCTGCACACGGGTATGGGTGTGCATGCATGGATGTCCCCAGGTATGGGCAGTATGTACAGTGTGCACACATGTGTGTGTGTGTATAGGTGTGAATGGGTGTCTGGGGTGGATGGGTGTGTCTGGATAAGTGTCTATGCAGGTCCGAGTGCATACATGGGGAGTTTACAGGCACAGATGCCCAGTTCCCTGTCCACAGATGCCAATTCCTCACCTACCAGCCTGAGATCTCTTTGTCGATCATACCATAGTGTGGCCCAGTGGACAGGACACAAGTATCTGGGAGTCAGGTGACCTGCTTTCTATCCCTGGCCTGCAAATGACCTTCTGGGAGCTCTTAGGGAAGGCACTTCCTCTTTCTGTCTCTCAACTCCACCCTCTGTAAGAAGGGGGCGGTGACGCTCACACCTTTGTAAATTGGTTTGACATCGCATGTGCAAATTGCTACATAGTAATTTTATTAATGTGCCCTCACTGCCAGCCAGCCAGCTCTGAAAATGTCATTGCTTTCGCATGGCGCTCTTAGCCCTGGGTGCTCTCCACCAGAGGGATATTATAAACGTGTGCCTGGGGACAGGAACGAGGCAGGCTGTACACCCTCAGGGGTTGATGACTTTAATAGCCCCTATTCAGTCTCTGTGGTGGAATTAATTATTAGGCATTCTCCACATAGATCAGAGATTTAGGATTGAGTGGTAGAGAGGCAGCGCGGACCAGTGGATAGGGCACTAGACAGGGCATTGGGAGAGGTGAGTTCTCTTGGGTGGCCTTGGCAAGTCACATCCTCTCCTACTCTTTTTCTATTTTGTCTATTTAGATTGTCAGCTCTTCTGGGCAGGGACCACCTCTCACTATGTACATGCACACCCCCTGGCCCAGTGGGCTTCTAATCTCCTTTGGAGGCCTTTAGGTGCTACAGTACTAATTAAAAAGAACAAGTTGTCTTTCACTCACAGCGGTGACCTTTGCAGCTTAGGACAGAGGCAGATCAGCAGGGAAAAGTTGTGGGGTGGGGAGATTGGACATCTATTGTCTGTCCTGTGCCCACTTTATGGAATTCACCCACCAGGGCTTTTGACACTGGCTCTAAACCACTTAAAAAACATAAAATAAATAGAAACCAGACCAATGCATTAGAAGATCCTGTAGCTGAAGAGTCAAAGTGAATAGCTTCAGAGCACACATGCACACACACAAAGATCCTCTCCTACACCTTTGCTTCTCATAGTTTTGTGACAACAGAGATTATTTCTCACTGGAATAATGCAGCATTGTTGACATAAAAAAAAAAGTCCCCTGCTTTGCTTGAACAGCACATGCCGTCTTGATCAGCTGTCTGAGGCGCCTCATCCGTACAAAGCATTTAAAGCTGTCTAACATCAAAAGTAAGGTAAGACAAGTCACTTTGATGCTCCACAGCACATGCCTAACATGATTATTGCAGAATCTTCCTGGTGATAATAGACTTATGCAAAGGAGGCCTTGACTCATTAACTCTTTTACCTTTCTTAGAATCCCCCTCACCTCACCCCCCACCCCGCGCTTCTTTCTCTCTTGCAAAGCAAAAATACATTTGCACATAAGTGACAACCAAACAACAAGCTGGAGTAAGCAATGTGAAAACCACCCAGTCCCCCTCCTGAAAAAGAACCCTACCAGGGATAAGAAGTAGAGGCTCTCAGGTAAGGCAGGTGGAAATATGCCACAGAGGGAAAGCTCCCTCACTTGAGATGGGCTTATTCCTTTTTCACTTCCCATATCACCCCTTTATCTTCCAGAAATCTTATGAATGTATGAAAATAGAGCATCTGTCACCAGTCATCAGCATGGCTGATGACTGACAGTCTCTGGAACATGACTGACAGTCCCACATCTAAGGAGCCCTTGGAGGCAAAGTACATAAACAAACAAGCAAAACAACTAGCTTCAGGCTTCTCTTTTAGCTAGAAAGAAAAAGGGCAGATTCACCCTGGAGTTATTCCAGTTTTGCACCATGTAATGTAACCCAGTGGTAAATTGGGCCTGGAATGTTTAATGTGTCTTGCAGCTGGATAAAACAGAGTTCTGAGAACTATAGATACCTCAATAATGAAGAAGCTCCTCCAATGTTTATCCATCCATTCTAGGGAAGGCCGATGATTTGGGACAAAGGGAAGGTTGAAACTCTGCTGGCAAGAAAAAAAATTAAATTTCTCACATGCTTTGAGAGGGGCTGAACATGGGGAACCTCTGAATGAGCGGACTTTGATGTTCTTCAGAGTTCTCTTGGTTAAAATCTCTTCTCAATGTGCAGGAGCCCGTTAGAGAAGCAAATAAGATGCCTGTGTGAATGCCTTTTCTTTTTAAGCAATAGAACAATAAAGAATGAAAAAAACTGGTGCTTCCATTCTTCATATGTGCCTGGATTTGGCTGAGGAATCTGCTGCTGAGATTGAAAATGGATCCAGACAAACAGTGTAGGTGGTTAGCAGTGAGCTTTATGTTTGAAGAATCCACAGGCTCCATGTAGAGTCAGAATTTACTGCCTCTCCTTCCCCTTCCTAGGTGTTTGACTTACAAAGACAATGCAAAGTCCTGCCCAAGAATTCTCCCCAATCTAAGTTGTTCCTTGGGTTCTTTAAGACTGTTCAGTCCAATCCCTATGTCTTCTCTGCCTTAGACTTAGAGCAGGTCTACACTACCGCTTAAATCGATATAACTTTCATTGCTCAGAGGTGTGAAAAAGACACTCCCCTAAGTGACGCAAGTTGCAGTGACCGAAGTACTGTCCACACCGGCACTATGCTGGCGGGAGATGCTCTCCTGCTGAAATTGCGAGAGGCAGAAACTGAGATGGAGGAATTATGCCTATGGGAGAGTGCTCTCCTGTTGGCATAGCATGTCTTCACCAGACGCGCTACAGTGGCACAGCTGCACCAATAGAGCTGCGCCAATGTAGGGCTGTAGTGTAGACTTGCCCTCTGTCTACCAATTTACAGTGTTTAAATGGCCCTGTTATCATAGTATCTGAGAGCCTCGTAATTTTTAATGTACTTATCCTCACAGCACCACTGTGAGGCAGGGAAGTGCTATTATCCCCATATTGCAGATGGAGAACTGAGGCACAGAGAGGTGAAGTGACTTACCCAAGGTCAGACAGGCAGTGTGTGGCAGAGAAGGGAATTGAGGACTGATCTCTCAAATCCCAGGGAAGGACCCTAATCACTGCACCATCCTTGTTCTTTAAGACCCAAGACCTCTCATTCAGGGGAGCTCAGCTCTGATACCTGCTTTCTCCTTTTCTATTCCCCTCCAGGCTTTATACTGCAGGCAGATGTTTTGGGGAAGGGCAAGCTGTCTCCAAGAGAGAACATTAAACTCTTCCTTCTCTGATACAGTATAGGGTTTGTCCATCCAGCCCATCTCAGCAAACAGTGCAGCTCATGAGTGAACCAGCCAACAGTACTACTCAAATAGGCCATTGACCAGCCAGCAGATACTATAGATATCCCGATGCTGTAGATCTGCATTCCAGCTAGTGACAGCAAAAGGCCCCACAGCCGATCCCCCTGAGCCATCCAGGTCCCTTGGCTTGGGTTCTTTTTTAATATTTACTACAGACTCATGCATGAGCCACAGTGGAAATCAATGTGAAATCAATTGACCATGTTAAAGAGTAACTAACGCATTAAGACAATCACTTTTCGCACTTGAAAATAATTGGGCTGTGCTAGTCTGTTGTGGGAGGAAGCAGAATATATGCCATCTTGGTGGGTTTTCTTCTTTTCTCTGTATAAGAAGTTGTCCAGCCCTATTTCCATCAAAGGGACCCTGCTCCACAGTGACAGGCTTGCAAAGTTTCTCTTCATATTACAGGTCTGGGATTTATGTATTTATTTTTAAAGAGAAACTACACTAAAGTTTTAGTTAAGTGCCCCAAAGTTAGGCGGCTTCTCCGAACTAACAATCTTCTGAATCTGGGCAAAAAAGTTCAGCGTAGTTCTAATTTCACTTAGAGCAATTTTGCTATCCTCCATTGAAGCCATGTTGATTTTGGGCTGCACAAAAGGAGTTTGTGTGGAGGATTTCATGGTAAGTTAGCTGGTGCCATAGCAGGAATCACTGCATGAAATTCTCAGGCCGGTGTTATGCAGGAGGTCAGAGAAGATGCTCACAATGGTCTCTTCTGGATTTAAAATCTCTGAATGGATCAAGCAAAACGCACCCTAAAAAAGCCCCACATCGATGAGCAAAGCCAGCCAGCTTGGCTGAATGCAGTGATGGAAATTCCCAGCATGTGTTATGGAACCATTGAGCTGTAAACCTGTCCTTCAGTGATATCTGGGTTTGCCTGTGACTCTCCATCCCCCTCCCAGAGATTAAATCTGTTACTGTCACGTACCTTTTCAAAAAAACCTTTTACATTTAATTTCTGTCAGCACCTTATTCTCACCTGCCGCAGGTGAGACCCCACCTCAGAGTCTGCCACTTACACAGTAATTAGTGCAATCTCATGGGATTTTTGTATGCATGCGTACAGCTGTTTTTCTTACACATCCCTCCTTCTGAGAGGAATTTTTCACCAACTTCCTATGGAAACATCATGAGCCACAACAGCTCCAAAAACAGATCCCACAAGAGCAGACTGAAGGAGTTTTTAAAATAAATTATCTAATTGCTACTAGTTAAAATAATACAGGAGTAGCTTGAAGAATGCTGCAGAAGGATGATCCTGTGGTTAAGGGATGGGACTGGGGGTCAGGAGACTTAGGGTTGGTTCTTAGTTCTGCCACAGACTCACTGTGTGACTATGGGCAAGTCAATTAATCTCTCTCTGTTTCATTCCTCCTGCTGTAGAAATGGGAGAAGAGTATTCTCTTCTTCCCACCTTCTGATTGTCTTGCCTATTTAGATTGTAAGCTCTTCAGGACAGATCTTGAATTACTTTTTGTCAGTACAGAGCCTAATACAATGGGTCCCTGATCTCAATTGTGGTCTCAGTGCTACTGCAAACAATAAAATAATAATAAAAATAATTAATAAAGAACCTTAGGTCTCTACCTTTAAATTCCAAGGGAACCCAAATATGTTTCTCTAAAATAAATTCCATTTTCTATATTGGCTAGGAGACATTCTTTGTTGGAGGCAGGATCCTGGACTAGATGCAGTGCTGAAATGCTGTAGTCTAGCAATTTCTATATTTTTAGGGATGTGTGCAAGTTCCAGTGTACTGATTTGCCTTTGAGGCTTACTTATAGTGGGTGGTTTTTTCCCACCAAAAAATCAGCCTACAGTCTTGGTCAGGTTTTGTTCTACAAAGGGCTGGCAAGGGAAATGAGTGCTTCCTATGTTATTTTGTTTCCTCTGAGCAGGTTTCTCCCATCCCTACTTGCAATCTGTCCTGAACAGAAAATGCATGATTAGTTTGTTTCAAGAGAGCTGAATCTGAGTCATAAAGCTCAGATCTGTCTCCAAACCCAAGACCTCCCCAAAGTTCAGGAATGGTCCCATAAGAATGGCCATACTAGATCAGACCAATGGTCCATCTAGCCCAGTAGCCTGTCTTCTGTCAGTGGCCAATGCCTGTTGCTTAAAGGGAATGAACAGAACAGGACGAATTATTGAGTGAGCCATCCCCTGACATTCAATCCCAGCTTCAAGCATTCAGATGTGAAGGGACACCCAGAGCATGGGGTGGCATCACTGAGTGTCTTGGTTAATAGCCATTGATGGACCTGTCCTCCAGCAACTTGTCTAATTCTTTTTTGAAGCAAGTTACACTTTCGGCCTTCACAAAATTCTCTGGCAATGAGTTCCACAACTTGACTGTGCGCTGTAAAGAAACACTTCCTTTTGTTTGTTTTAAACTTGTTGCCTATTAATTTCATTGGGTGACCCATGGTTCATGTGTTATCTGAAGGGGTAAATAATACTTTTTTGTTCACTTTCTCCACACCATTCATGATTTTATAGACCTCTATCATATCCCCCTGTCATTTGTCTCTTTTCCAAGCCGAACAGTCCCAGTCTTTTTAATCTCTTGCTTCACATGGAAGCTGTTCCATCCCCCTAATCATTTTTGTTGCCCTTCTCTGTACTTTTTCCAATTCTAATATATCTTTTGTGAGATGGAGCAATCAGAACTGCATGAATTATTTAAGGTGTGGGCGCACCATGGATTTATATAGTGGCTTTATGATATTTTCTATCTTATGATATTTTCTGTCCATCTGGAGTGTTGGCTAAAACCTGTCTCTAGATGCTTATTATTATTATTATTTCTATCATGGTAGCACTTGGATCCTAGATCAGGGTCCCATTGTGCTAGACTCTACACATGGTAAGAGATAGACCCTGACCTAAAGAGCCTACAATCTAAATAGACAAAGGACCAATTATTATCCTTAATTTACAGATGGTGAATTAAATCAGAGAGATTAAGTGATTTGCCCTGATCACACAGAGTGTTTGTGGCAGAGCTGGGAAATGAGCCCAGATCTCTTGAATCCCAGTTCAGTTCTGTAGCCTTCCTCTCAATAACTGTGTAGGCTTGGATGTGTCCATTGCATAGGCCACAGAGACCTGGCACACTCCTTCATTTAATTCAACCTTTTTTCCCCCTTTAAAATAGAAAAAGGGCTAAGACTTTCTTCCTGAGCTTCAGGGATCCGTTAATTGGCTCCCTAGTAAAATTACACAGAGTCGGCTGCCTGATAATGATTGTAAATGACAGAGACTATCAGGTTTACCTTGTGATGTCCCTGGGGAGCTTGCAGTTAGTTTAGTCTGAACTCTGCTTCAGCTGTTCGGGTTCCTTTCTTCTCGGCATGCGGTGGCTGGACTCAAGCTGCAGTCTTTCAAACCTAATTAGCGTTAGGGGAAGAGGGAAAAAAAAACAATACCCTTTTTCCTTCCCTCGGCTGACTTTGTAATGTAAGGACAAAGCCTAATTTATGCCACAAGTTCCTTTTGAGTTTTTATATTTCATAGCAATATCTTCTGTTGTGTTCGCATGAGAAGAGTATTTTAGAGTATTTGAACTGTGAGGTCCTTTCTCCCTCGGCATGGTTAAGAAGAACTAATCTCCCAAGAGTAGTTAATTATGGCTGTTCCATGCATTGTTCAGCAGAGATTTAGGTATCTTCTGCCTCATATTAGAGAAAAGATATTATCGTACTCCTCCTCTCCCCGGGTGTGCTATTAGCATTTGAGCTCATCAACATCTTGAAACATCAATAACAATTTAATTTTCAAAATCCATCTCTCACCCAAAAAGTAAAGCAAAACCAAAAAAAAGGACAAACATTCCTTCCACATGCCCATACTTGGACAAACTCAAGAGTTGGTTGGCCTTTTTTGGAATTTCAATTTTTTATTTTTATTTAAATCACATTAAGAAATTTCAAATTTTGAGGAACTTGGAATATTTTCTGGGAGAAAAGGCCTGATCCTCTAGCCTTTTTTCCTGAGCATTGTCATGGGTTTTTGAACATCTTTGTTCAACTGTCCTTTGCCCAGATCCTTAGCCTTCCAGCTGACCCATTTGTTGCTGTTGTTTTACACTTGAGAAGAGCAGCTTGCCAGGCAAGGAAGCTTTTCCCCCTTGGCACAACTGGCACCTATAAGATGGAGGTGGGGACTACCTTCTCTGAAGTATCAGGTATTGGCCATAGGCAGAACACTGGGCTTGAAGGACAGGTAGTCTAACCACACATGGTATGTTTCAAAGAATCTATATTTTACATTTACTTGGGAGGAAGCTCAAAAATAAAGGGAAAGGGGGAAATGAGATGGTAAATGAAAGATGAGAGGGGAAGACAGAGTGGAAGAGAGACAAATCAGAAACGTGTATTTCACAATTAGGAATGCAGTGGGGAGCTCCCTCTGAGTCTGCTGCTCCATTGAAGTCAATGGGAGTTTTGCCACTGATTTAACAGCACAGGGCCAAGCTCTCCATGCCATCTTCCACAGAAGGGCAGCAGATAGCTACACTTGGCTTTGCCCCTCTTCTATCCCTGTTTCTGTCTAGAAGGGAAAACTGTTACATGCCTTAGCTTTGTGTGTGGCCTGAGAACCAAGGGGGAGATACCTTATCAGTAATAAGTGGGTAATGCTAATTGGGGACAGATGGGTTACTTTCAAAGGTAGAGCTGGGAACTGGGAGCCCAACTTCCATTGAATTGCCTCGCAAGCGAGGCAATAACAGCCTCTTTCTTTGATGGCTACTTAGAGATTAATTATGAAGAAGATGATTGGTGAGACACAAAGAGATTTCATGAATTTTATTAATACCACAATCATTATAAGCGAAATCACAGGATTAGAAAAACATGAACAGCAGCAGAATTCACATATTGTATACTCATGAATCCATGGGACTGTGGGTTCCCCTTAAGGAGAGAAAAGCATTAAGGTTGACACCATCCTGAATTCTTGCCATGGTTCAGGTTCAATACCCCTGTATGCACCTATTTCTTACATCCACCTATTTCTGAGACCGTATTTGATTAAGTCTCGACCTCCTGTCTATTCTTGGGCATTTGGGCTATCTATTTTGGGTATTCCCACTATTGTCGTAAGGGTAGAAGGTTCTCTGTTCAATGACATTAAGGAAGTCTGGCTAAATACAGCCTTTGCAGGCTAACAGTCTATCACAGGATACATATTGCTAAATCTTCTAATCCAAGGTTACTTACCTATGCTAACTTACATTAGGCCTAACGTGCCTCATGCTAATAATTACTACTACTAGGCCCCAAGCTAAATATTGTACCCCAGGTCTACTGCAAAGCCTATTTGAAAATAATCCTTACATTTCTTTGGTTACTCCTACTTTGCATGAGAACTTGAGTTTCATTGGTGTTAATTTAGAAAGAGTTAAGATGCTTGCTAAGTTATAAATGATTATTTACCTAATCATCTGAGTTCAGGTCATGGGTCAAAGGTTAACATGGATGCCTAACTTCTGTAGGCACTTTTGAAAATCCCAGCCTGAGTGGTTACACAGTTGCTCATGTCAGTGTTTAAGCATTTCAAACTGCCTGCTACATCCCTAGGAAAAAATGACCAAGAAAGCTCATTGTGGGGTCTTATTAACCAATACATTCTTTTTTATTTCCAGGGAATACATCACAATATCACGTCATTCTGCTTTCTGGAGCTGACCATATGGTTCTGATGCCTCCTTGGTGAAAGATCCTCACAAACTGACAGGTCACTAGTTGCTGTGGTGCCGAATGGGACAACGCAAAACAGCATATCCGTAGGTAACATCTTGAAATCATTTGGGGGCCGAGCAATTGCATACCTGGAAAAGCACCAGAACATGAGAATCCAACAGCTCTGTGGGCTCCTATTACCTTTGCTAAGTAATGCTCAGGACAGCTAGGGAATAGCAGCTTTTTGCAATGTCTAACTACACTTGAAAAATCCTTTTGAATAATTAGAACAGGGACTGCGAATGGCTAGCCAACTACAAAAGCAGTTTCTCCTTCCTTGGTGTTCACACCTCAACTGCTAGAAGAGGGCCTCATCCTCCCTGATTGAACTAACCTCGTTATCTCTAGACTGATTCTTGCCTGCATATTTATACCTGCCTCTGGAAATTTCCATTACATGCGTCTGACGAAGTGGGTATTCACCCGCAAAAGCTTATGCTCCAATACATCTGTTAGTCTATAAGGTGCCACAGGACTCTTTGTTGCTTTTTACAGATCCAGACTAACACAGCTACCCCTCTGATACTAGAACAGGGATCGGCAACCTTCAGCATGCAGTCCATCAGGGTAATCTGCTGGCGGGCTGTGAAACATTTTGTTTGTATTGACTGTCTGCAGGCACGGCCCCCCTCAGTTCCCAGTGGCCATGGTTCACCGTTCCCGGCCAATGGGAGCTGTGGGACACGGTGGCCAGCACGTGCCTGCAGCCCACTGCTTCCCGCAACTCCCATAGGCCAGAAACAGCAAACTGCAGCCACTGGGAGCTGTGGGAGACTGTGCCTGTGGACAGTCAATGTAAACAATTTGTCTCGTGGCCCGCCAATGGATTACACTGATAGGGGGTGGTAACCTTTGGCATGTGGCCTGACTTAGAGGGTGCATACTATACAGTACCATTCATAGGCTTTCTTCGCCCTCAATTATACCTAGGAGTAAGATGTAAGTTTTTAAGTGAGGTTAATTAATCACTGGAAGAGATTACCAAGGGATGTGATAAAGTGCTTTATCACTTGGAGAGTGGGTGTCTTTTTAAGAGAATTGCTCTAGTTCAACCAACATTTTTGGCTCATTGCAGGAATCACTAGGTGGGATTCTCTGGCCTTGGTTATGCTGGAGATCAGATTAGATGATTATTGTGCTCTCTTCTGACTTTAAAATCTGTGGAATCTATGAATTTGGACAACCCCACTAATGTCACATTCTGGCCTCTCGCTAACGGCCAGTGTTCACATGTAAAGAATAATCAGACATTAAATAAGCATCATTGTCTCTCATGCTAGCCCATAGTAGGCACTGTAACCACCACAGAATTAGATATATCTAAAGGTCTTTGTTCAGGGGATATCCAGGGCCATAACAAGGGTCCTTAGTTTGACTCAGAACTGGGGAAGGGACCAGAATTAGGATATCATGGAGGCACAGCACTGGAACAGATGGGGCTGCTCTAGTTTAAGATTAAGGTTAGCATCTTAGCTGCAAACCAAGACTGAGGTGTCTTGTTAGAGCCACATGAAGGCTTCATCTGCCTGCACTGCACATGTAATTAGTGAATGCTGTGACTCCTTTGTTTTCATGAGCAGTCCAAAATTGATTGTATCTCCTTTCCCACCATCTAAAATAATTGCTGCATTATGATTATGCTTGATTAAACAGATATTTTTTGGATCTTTCTTTCCCAGCTCAAACTGAAGTAAATATAAAACACTGTTTCAAATAAAATGCACTCCCCTATTCCTGTGCGGATTGGACTCTTCTGTCAGACGGTAGAGTCCAAAGCAAAGGATTCCAAACAAGTCTAATGCTTTGCAGTAAATGTCTCCAAAGGAATCCTGCAGTGAGAGAACAAAAAGTATTCTTATCTGGAGTGGTCGTTCAGCCCTCTGGTGAGGTCAATTAGCAGATTTATTATTATTGGTATTTCTGTAGCACTGAGGAGCCCCAGTCATGGACCAGATCCCCATAGTGCTTGGTGCTGTAGAAGCATAGAATAAAAAAAAAGGACCCAGCCCCAAAGAGTTTTTACAATCTAAGTAATATTAAGTAAGGATATCTGACACCCTTAGCCACAGATTCAGATCCAATTTAATGAACCTGAATTTTACATATGTCAGCTCAGTCTTATATCTCCACTAGAGCATGTGGGAATGGTTGTGTTTCATACTCAGCAGCCAGAGAAAAGCCAAAGCCAAATAAATTAGATTCAGCAAAGTACATAAGCATGTTCTTAACTTTAAGCACTTGCTCAAGTCCCATTGACTGAAGGGCTTTGCTGAATCAGGGCCTTTATTTGGAGAGTGGTTTTCAAAATGCTTAATAAGGATGATCATTGCCTAGTCTTGAAAGTCACATTCACTAGCCTTGGTACATGGTACATGCCAAGATTCCTCACCTACCACCCCCCTCCATTGGTCCCTGTGGATTTGTATGAAGGATACAATAATGACCACTGGAGAGATGACCATGGATAACAATCAGGGCCAAAGGAAGCCAGGTATCTTTGGAAGACACACATTTAGGCCAGGCCCTGGTCAGTAGGCACCAGCATTTTGGTAAGAGAACAACAAGAGGATAAGTTGATAGAGGCAGGGGCGGCTCTAGGGATTTTGCCGCCCCAAGCATGGCAGGCACACCTGCAGGAAGTCCACTGAAGCCGTGGGACCAGCAGACTCTCCGCAGGCAAGCCGCCAAAGGCAGCCAGCCTGCCGCCCTCGCAGCACCGGCAGAGCTCCCCCCACGGCTTGCCGCCCCAAGCACATGCTTGGCGTGCTGGGGCCTGGAGCCGCCCCTGGATAGAGGGTGATTCAGGTGATATTTCACTCTGAGACTTGCAGGAGACCAGAGTGTCAATATCATATTAAGACACCAATATCCCAGCTACACAAGTGATTCATGGGATATTTTGTACATCGTCATATTCTTATTAAAGTTCCAAAATATCTTGCTGTAAAAATAAAGGATATTGTTGAGACGGTCACCGCTGGCCACTCATGGGCTATCTCAGGTCAGTGTCACATGAGTGTCTGAATTTGAGTCCCACTCTTGATCCTGCATCACTGCTAGCCTGTGCTATTCCTTAGTTAGTGATATTGTTTCATGGAGTGGAAATGGTGCTTGTTGCATTGTGTTGCCGTATAACCCTCAGGCCACCCTGCACTTGTATGCAATGGTACTTGTCAGCACATGACTTAATACAAAAGACTGAAGAAGCAGGATGATTTATCCTGTGATACAGGTGTGGCCCAAACCAATTGCACTTGTATCTTAGTGGTACTGGAGCAGGTCTTTGGCAGGTGTAAATCGGACAATTTACAGCCATCTGAGGATCTGGCCCACTGTTGCCAAGTAGTAATAGAAGTTGGCATCAGACTACTGTGGCAAATTGCCGGTACTGTTATGCTGGGCCTCGCGCTTTCTCTTCTTTGGGGAAGGTTCAGGGCACCATTGCTTGCCTCTGAACCGGTATTTTTAATTACCCCACTAGTGTCCTTGAGGAGTGGAGTGGAGAGGCAGGGACCTGGGCCCACCCTCTTCTCCAGGTCCCAACCCAGGGGCCCTGAGGTTAGTGGTAAACCACTTGTACTGGTGGTTCCTTCCCCTGGGTTACTTCCCTCTCCTGCCCTTCAGCTTGTGGAGGGGCTTCTTGCCTTCCTTCTACACAAGCCAGGTGCCCCTTACCTAGGGTTTTTGGACTTCTCAGCCCACCGCAGCACTCTTCCAAACTTTCCTTTTGTCTCTCTTCAAAACTGTTCTCTGCTTCAACTCCTTCAAACCACTCTCTGCTTCAACCAAACCTTCCTGCTCCAACAACCCACACTGTCTGACTGAAGCAGGGGTTTATATCATGTGACTCACTGCTGGTACTCTAATTGGCTTCAGGTGCTCTAATTGGCATCAGGTGCTCTAGTTAATTTATAGCAAACCTTCCACCCCTTGCAGGGAATAAGGCTCCCTGCTAACACTCTCCTGCTGCCCTCTGGCCATGCTGTATCACACTACGTACGTGGTGAGGTTGCGTAAGGGAGGAGATATTTACTGACTGCACTTGGTAACCAACCCACTATTCAGTGAGAGGTCATGAAATATTTACCCCATAAAACACTGAGATACAGGACATGTCATATACACAGGATAGTCTGTTCACACTGCTGCACTGAATAGTGATATGGGACCTGATTGTACTCTCAATATTGGTTTTTCGTTGACTTCAGGGGAGTTACTTCTAATTTACACCAGTGTGAGATCAGAACCAAGCCCACAAATAGCAACACTAGCAAGACTGTGCTATAACTCACCCGGGAGTCTGTTAACAGTCTCTTAGACAGTGGCACAAGTGCAAGTTTGCATCTAGCTCTGGGGGCCACGTATGCCATGCTGTTGAAACTGCCACTCAGCATATTCTTCTCTGCCAGCTGTTCCTCCAGTTCAGGGTTTGTCCCACCCGTCACCAGAGTCTGGAGCAGAGCCAAGATGTGGTGGTTACGGTAGGTCTGGAAAGGAAGGTGACAGCAGACAGGAAAACCTCCAGTTCATATCAGGCTGACAAAAGCGATCACCCTATTAGTTTAAGATAGAAATGACCTTTGGGTACCTCTAGTACAGTAATCCCTGCAGTGCAGGATTATTCTCTACAGTGTGTGCTCCAGTGGTTTGACTAGACCTGGTCAGAAAATGGGACTTCTCCCCACTACCTCACCAGCCCGGCCACCTCTCCTCCAAATTAGATGAAAATGAAAAAGAATTCCTGTCCTGAATCAGGACAAAAGTGAAAAAAATCTCAGCAATCTTAATGAACCAGAAATCTGGGGGAGGGGTGTGTGAAATTGAATTGGGTCAACAGAAACGTTTCATTTTGATTTTGAGCTTTTTATTTTCTTAAATGCTTTTTGCAATAAATTATCTTAAATTTCTAAACAAAAAATTGTTTGGAGTAAAAAAATGGAACACTTCACTTAGAAAATGTCAAAAAGGGGACATTTTGGCAATTTTGAAACTTCTACTTTTAAATATTTTTCAAAACAGGATATTCATTGAAACCAACCCTTTTCTGAGAAAAGTTTTGGTTTTGATGAATTTGTATTTTCCAATGAAAAAATATTTAGTTGACAAATTCCCATCTATCTCTGATTACAGTCTAAATAGACAAGTCAGACAATGGGTGAAAGGGGAAACAGAGGCAGCAAGTAGTGAAAAGACTTGCCCAAGGTCACACAGAGGTCAGTGATAGTAATGGAAAGAAAACCCAGGTCTTCTGATTCCAAGCACAGCACCCTAATTATGTGGCTATATTTTTTTAAAGTTATGCAGCATGCTTTAGCTTCATGGGCCCTCTGTTTTGGAAAAAGACTGGTGAAGACAGAACTAACACATAGAGCTTTCAAAATATCACCCCAGAGTGGCGAAATAGAATACTCAATAAGTGTATAGTCCAAACTCTGCAGGACGCAGTGGGTCTGGTCCTCTATTGTCCTGCACTTTGTGAATTCATTTATACCAATAATAGTAGGCAAAAAATACTACCAGCTCAGAAAGATAGCTTCTGAAACACACTCTTCACAATGTAAGCAACTCCACAAGGAGAATCAGTGCCAGCCATTTAACCTAGAGAAGGAGGCTCTCTGGAGAAACTGTAAAGCACACCTTGAAACAAGGTGGGGTGGGGGGAGGGAAGACAACTGAGCTTTTGCAAACCTGAAAAAAAAAAGTGTCTGGTTCAAATTCAATTTTTTTTGGGGGGAGGGGAAAATAGCATTTTTCTTATATTTATCTGAATCAATTCCCTCTGCCCATAATCTCAATGCATCAAATCATTTAATTTCTACTCTTTCTCAAAAACTCATTTCCCACATGTAGCAATCTTATGGAATCTGTCACCTGCATTCTCAGGAGGAAAAACTAAACAAGCTGTGGAGAAGGAATGGTGTTACTAAATCCAAGCTAAACTCAAATCCGCTTAAGAACATATGAACATGTTGTTGGGCAAAAGGCTATAATGCTGTTAGAGTAATTATCAGCCTTTTAAAGTAAGGAGCTGTAGTGCAGGGTTATTCTGAAGTGATACTGTTCCAGAGGAATCTGCATTTTACATATTTAACTGAAGAGCACTGAGCTATTTAACATATCATTGCTGTACTTTTTGACATCAAAAGAATTGTATTTCCATACTTGGGTGAATTAATAGGATTTGCATGTCACCCTCATTCTGTACTTTCTTTGCTCAGTTATAATGTAGAAGTTTGAAAGGGGCAAAACAAGTAAAGAGATGTGTAAGAGTATATGCACGCAGGCAAGTTTCAGCGTGCATAAAATGGATCTCCAAGCTCACTGTAAAAGAGCCAAGTTCTTGTGATGAAATGGGGAGACACCACTGACTTCTCCATCTGTTATTTGGTTACAGCCTGAAGAGTGTGGATGTCCTTGGAATGCCACTGCATAGAACAGGACAGGCTGTGAACCCTATTCTCACATTACTGAGCAGTTACCTTGCTGAGCATGATAGGAAATCCAGACCAATTGTAGGTGCTGAGCATTTGCAAACCTGGCCCTGCATGAGTTGCCCCCCATCATGCAGAAAACCTGTGGCAGATCCATTAATTGCACTCTTTTCAGTGCCTTACCCACAAAATCATCCTCTCTCTCTTCTTGCGCTATATAGCTCCTTTCTGCCCAGCTAGCCATCAAGTATCAGGTTAGCGCGAGAGCCATTTCTACTTTGGACTTCCGAGGGGGTTATGCTTCACTTGACGGAATCTACTGTCGTTGCTTTTCCTCCACACTGACCTCTCTAGCACCGTCCTTTCCAGTTACAGGAAAACAACAAGCTGGCTCTCAGGCAGCCTCAAAAACCCAGGAACTTTCAGCAGATCTTCACAATGATGGGAAAGCAGAGATGATATTTAACAGCTGAATGCTTTCCTCTAGTCTTTATTCTCATTCGCTTGCTTTGCTTTTCCCAACCCTCTGCCTGACTAAACAATATCATGTCTCTTTTCCTTCTTTCCTACATTTAATGACCAGCTGAATCTGACCAAAGACGTTCTGCTGAAAAATTAGACCTGAGAGTTGATCATTCCTGGACTGACTTGGGATCTGAAGCCTGAGTGAAATTTTATCCTTTAAGACAGGTCATGCTAGATCTCAAGTTACTTTTACACTTGACACCAGCAATCCTTAATTACAGTCAGGCTGACTGACATATCAGTGACTAGCAGCAATATAATACTTTCCCTAACACTGGAGCCTTCTCAGGAAAGCATAACTGGACTTGACACTCTTTTTTTCTGGACTGCTTATCCCTTCAAGAGGTTTGCTGTGTATTTATTCAATTTCTTTAAAACTGCCGCCCAAGCAGTATCTTGTTACACCTGAATCCAAGGCACGTCACATGTAACTTGCCTGCAGCACTGAAGGTCGAGGGGGATGGGAGGTGGCACAGTTAAGAAAGAAGGGCAGCCAGTTTGGGAGATGCAGGCTTATTATGAATTGAGCTGCTGTCTTGCTGACAAAATGTTGGCTTAACTGTCCCACACTTTCCATCATCTGTGTCACTACCATCAGGATCACTCACGTCTGTCAGCGATCTGACATGAGTACGTTATGGGGGCGGGGAACTGTCATATTCTCTCTGCTCTCCTTACATTTTCAATCCCGTGTACCATGTTAAACACACTCTTAAAGATACAAATGTTATACGGAGCCATTGCCAACAATTTCTGCAGGTTCACAACTTTACCTCTTTTGTAAGGGTCCTAATCTGATGTGGCTTGCAGACATCTGGACCACATAGGGTCTATGATTGTGGCAACACGTGTAGCATTAGTTGTACACCTAAATCTCTTTGTAGAAAACATACCACTGTCATGATACATAGCCCACGGAAGTCAATAGAACTACTCCCATTGACTTCACTTTTCAATCCAGCCAAATTGAATTTCCATGCTGGTGCCAGACGGACATCCCTGGAGAATGAAGTGTTCTGTTTATCCCCACATCAGTTATAGCAGGGTAGTGGTCATGCAAATGTCCCCCACACTTCAGCTCACCAATGCACCTCAAGCCGGACATGGAGGTACCTTCTCCCACTCCCCTTGTCCCCCCCTCCCTTGGATGAACAAGAAGTTTGAGTCTTCATGGGCCATTCAGTTTTTGGCACTACTATTGTGATTTCCAACAAAGGGTCCAATTGGTGTCAAAGGTAATGATGGTTTGAACAAATACATTTCCCTTCACAGGAACAGCTTGCTCCTGATCTAAATCATGCTTAAAAAAAAAGTCATACTAATCCTAAATATCTTTTACAGCAAGTAAGAATTCTTTAAAACAAAACAAACAAACAAAAAACCTCTAATGAAAACACTATAAAATAACTCCAGATAACTCTTATTTATATAGCGTAGGGCAGCGGTTTTCAAACTGTGCGTCGGAACAGCCTGTTTTAATGGGGTTGCCAAGGCTGGCCTTAGCCTTGCTGGGGCCTACGGCCGAAGCGAAGCTTGAGCACCACTGCCCAGGCCAGAAGTTGTTGTCCAAGGGCTTCAGCCCTGGGTGGTGGGGATCAGATTACAGGCCCCCCACCTGGGGCGGTGGGGCTCAGGCTTTGGGCCTGCCCACCCCCACCCAGGGCAGTGAGGCTTGGGCAGGCTCAGGCTTTGGTCCCTCCTCTTGGGGTCGTGTAGTAATTTTTGTTTTCAGAAGGGGGTTGCGATGCAATGACATTTGAGAACCCCGGGCATAGATAATGAGAGTGCTGATAATGGTGTGCACTGAATGAGATGTCTCTTGGAACTTATGGTTCTCCAGATTCCCTTAACCCTGTGGAACTCACTGCCACAAGATATCATTGAGGCCAAGAGCAGGATTCAAAAAAGGAGTAAACATTTCTCTGGATAACAGGAATATCTAGAGCTATAAAATGTAAAGGATTAAAAATATACAAGAGTTTTGGAAGAGCTATAAACCCTCCTGCATTAGGGCATAAGACAAGCTCTAACTAATCCAATCACTACCTACTGCAGGGTTTCTTGCACCTTGGTCTGAAGTAGCTGGTATTGGCTGTTTTTGGAGACAGGATGGGAGACTTAGTGGATTTATCCCATATGGCAATTGCTATGTTCCTTGATCAGTTGTCCCTGTCCTAGCGAGTGGTTGTTTATGAGGCAACCAGTTACAGGAGTCAGTGATGTACTTACAGTGGACAAGAGAGAATCCAAAAAGCTATCTGAGAAGATAGCTTCACTGGAAAAGGTGGTGGTGAGATCCAGCTCCTGTCCTGGGATGTGAGAGGTGCTGCTAATGTTGTGATCAATGAACTGGACATTCGATGTAGCGTCTGTAGAATCAAGCAAGCAAGCAATCAATAAAAGAAGGAACACTAAAGATCTTAAAAACACTGTAGTTACCATACAGGATGAGAACAGAACAATGATTCATCTAACCTAGCCCATTATCCTGTCTCCTGCACTAGCCAGAATCTATTGCTTTAGAGGAAGAAGAGAAAAAAAGCATTTAATGAACCTGACCAGTTGTGCACTGGGGCAAAAGTGTATCACACCAAGAACCCCCACCTTAGAGACACAGGGAAAAAGTTTCCAAAGCACTCAAATGACTTAGGAACTAGTCTCATTTTCAAAAATTATCTAAGTCTTAGGTTCCTAAGTTCCCAAGTCACTTAAATGTTTTGGAAACTTTTACCCATAATGCCTCACTATCCTGTAGCAGTGAGTTCCACTAGTTAATTACATAATCATAAAAAAGAAAAAAAATGCTATGTGTTTAAATGTATCTAGTTAATTTTTTGAAACCCTTGCCCCATCAGTTCTTATGTTATGGGACATGGTGGGACGTCAGGCCGTCTGTCAGTCTTGCCCACATTTAAGAGCCAACAGAGAGTTTTTGAAGAAATCCTCATAATAAAAAATGGCATTGCTTTAACTTTCTTATCTATTTTTAATCGACTGTGTAAATCCATCCAGGCAGAAGGCACCTGCTGTGCTCCTGAATGCACTAGGTATATGCTAGTATTTTAGTGATGCCAGTGAGAATGTTGATGAATGACAGCAACACAGCTGGAGTGGGACAGAATGAGCAAAGGAATTAAGACCAAGAACCCATTTTTCCCATTAAAAATAAAACCTTAACAAGTAACCTTTCTGTGATTACTGATTAATGTATTTTGTGCCCTGCAGAGCTAGGAGGCATTTGAACAGATACTTAAAGCAGATGACTAAAATTGGCCAGTTTCACATTGCTGTTGAAAGACTTCTGATACCCAGTGACACTGGCGTTATCATTCAGCAGTGTATATAGAAATTTAACCAAACCTAGATGTTGGGGGTCAGACCCTCAACTGGTATAAATCAGCATCGCTCCATTGATGGGCCCATAAGAATCTGGGTATAAAACCCATGGACATACTAGCATAGATTGAAATAACCTGTTTTGTTTTTTCACCCATTCTTTTCCATTTAGGGGGGTTGTTATTGTTTATGTTTTTTGTTTCACTTATTGGCCTCTTGTGCCAAGGGTATCTAGCTGCCGGAACTCCAGAGGAACATCCAGTCATCCTGTGTTTGAGGGAGTAGCCGAGCAAATCAGAAGTTTGTTGCGTTGAAAATCCAAGCTCTGCCAGCCAGTTCCCAGGGCTGAACAAAAGCCCACTGCACTCAGTGAGAAATTCTATTGACTTCAATGGGCTTTAGATCAGCCTGATGGGAGTGGCTGGTTTGGCTAGTTCCCTTCCTTGAATACTCCTCCTCATGTCCCCATAAGTCAGGGAAAAGCAGCAGTCGATCAGAATATAAGGGCAGTAACACAACTCTCCAGATGTGGGAATGATCCTCCAACAGCTATATCCATGCCTATTTCCTTCATGGGTACTCAGGCCAGTGTACTTGGCCAGCCAAGCTTGGCAATGCTGAATCAACTAAGATATCATATTGCTGATGAGAATCCTGAGGAAACGGCTTGGCTCCTTTTAATACAATGGGTCTGAGTTCCTGGAGAGCATTTTTTAACGTAGAAATTGGGTCTGCTGATGCCTTCTTATGCCTGTTGGGAGCTGGGAATCTGTAATGGGCTTCCTTTGGTAGGTGGTGACTGAAGAACTCCTAGGAATTTACTAGTTACCCGTTATATTGTGGCAGCTCCTAGAGGCCTTTGCAGTCAGTACTCCATTGTGCTAACTATTGTATGGACATAGAGCAAAGGCCAAGCCTTGACCAAAAGAGATGGCAATTTGAAAGAGAGAGGATGAAATCCTATCCCCATGGAGATTAACGTCAAAACTCCCATTGACTTCAGTTGGCCCAGGATTTCACCCAAAGATACTAAGGGTCTAAGATATTAAGGGATACCAAGATGCTTCTTTTGGCAGGTTTTGAGCAGCGTGTGACTGGTATCCAGAAGATGCCTTTGGTAGATGGCAACATTGGTAATGGATGTCCTATTGCTGACATTGGTATGTAGTACCCAGCAGTGACCAGAGGTTAGCCACAGACCTGATCCAAAAAGCATTTATGTATATGGCTAACTTTAAGCACACAAGTAATTCCTCCATTGGCTTGGAACTAGTCATGTGCTTAAAGGTAGGCACAGGCATAAGTGCATCACTGGACTGGGGGCTATATGATAGACTTTTTGCAAGACAACTGTTTTTGTGCTTTCAGGTCTTAAACTCTTGAGGGCATTTGCCTTCCTACCTTACCCCCGAGTCTGAAAACAGATTCCCAATCTGTTCTAGGCCACAGTGGGGGCAGAGAAGCATGTGCTAAGGGACTGGCCTCAATTCCTTCCTTTGTCAAAGATCTAACGTGACTACAATGCAAAGCCATATCAACTGATTGCAGGTGTTTTCCCCTCCACTGCCACGTGGAATCCTGGAGGGAATTGTGCACTTCGTCCATTGCCTATCTTAAGCCACCAGCTTGACAGCATATTCTTTCCTCAGTGGGGCTGGATCGTAGCAGCCTGCTTAAAACATTCTGAGATGATGGGAGGCCAGAGACATAAAAACACAAACCACAGCACAAGTGAATATCAAAGCATAACTATGGGAAATTCAAGTGTCAGAGTGGTCCATAGGTCTGAGATGCTGGTAGGAAAAGTGTTATTATTTGATTATTATTTCTATTGCAATATTGGCTAGAAATCTCAGGCATGGATAGTACCCCATGGTGCTAGGTGCTGTACAAAAAGATGGTCAATGCCCTGAAGAGCTTACAACCTAAGTGAGGTATCATGCCCTAAACCTATGCTTTGTAATTGCTTCCAAACTATCAGTACCAAGACATGGGACAGAACACTGATGAAATCAGGCTGGAACCCTCAGAGCTCAACCTTCTTTCATGATTTTTGCTGCTTCCTGGCACCTATGGGAAGTTAAGCTGTGATAAGGCAGCATCAGGACCATAGTAAGATGTTCTGAGGATGTAAATAAGGATAGTCTTGTGGCTAAGGCACTGGATTGGGACTCAGGAGAGCTGGGGTCAATTTCTGGTTCTGCCCCAGACTTCCTATATGACCTTAAGCAAGTCATGAGATCTCTCTATACCTCAGGTCTCCTTCTGTACATAAAAACGGCCATACTGAGCCAGACCAATGGTCCATATAGTCCAGTATCCTGTCTTCCAACAGTGTCTAATGCCACATGTGTCAAAGGAAATGAACAGAACTGGGAAATTGTCAAGAGATTCATCCCCTGTCAACCAGTCCCAACATCTGGCAGTCAGAGGCTTAGGGACATCCAGATCATGGGGTTGCATCCCTGACCATCTTGGCTCATAGCCATTGATGGAGCTATCCTCCAGGAACTTAACTAATACTTTTTTGAACGCAGTTATACTTTTGGTCTTCACAACATCATCCCCTGGCAATGCATTCCAACGGTTGACTCTGCATTGTACTTAGAATAATAGAATCATAGAATATCAGGGTTTGAAGGGACCTCAAGAGGTTCATCTAGTCCAACCCCCTGCTCAAAGCAGGACCAATCCCCAACTAAACCATCCCAGCCAGGGCTTTGTCAAGCCTGACCTTAAAAACCTCTAAGGAAGGAGATTCCACCACCTCCCTAGGTAACCCATTCCAGTGCTTCACCACCCTCCTAGTGAAAAAGTTTTTCCTAATATCCAACCTAAACCTCCCCCACTGCAACTTGAGACCATTACTCCTTGTTCTGTCATCTGCTACCACTGAGAACAGTCTAGATCCAACCTCTTTGGAACCCTCTTCAGGTAGTTGAAAGCAGCTATCAAATCCCACCTCATTCTTCTCTTCTGCAGACTAAATAATCCCAGTTCCCTCAGCCTCTCCTCATAACTCATGTGCTCCAGCCCCCTAATCATTTTTGTTGCCCTCTGCTGGACTCTTTCCAATTTTTCCACATCCCAAAACTGGACACAGTACTTCAGATGAGGCTTCACCAGTGCCGAATAGAGGGGAATGATCACATCCCTCGATCTATTGGCAGTGCTCCTACTTATACAGCCCAAAATGCCGTTAACCTTCTTGGCAACAAGGGCACACTGTTGATTCATATCCAGCTTCTCGTCCACTGTAACCTCTAGGTCCTTTTCTGCAGAACTGCTGCCTAGCCACTCATCCCCTAGTCTGTAGCAGTGCATGGGATTCTTCTGTCCTAAGTGCAGGACTCTGCACTTGTCCTTGTTGAACTCCATCAGATTTTTTTGGCCCAATCCTCTAATTTGTCTAGGACCTTCTGTATCCTATCCCTATCTTCCAGCATATCTACCACTCCTCCCAGTTTAGTGTCATCTGCAAACTTGCTGAGGGTGCAGTCCACGCCATCCTCCAGATCATTAATGAAGATCTGAACAAAACTGGCCCCAACACCAACCCTTGGGACACTCCACTTGATACCAGCTGCCAACTAGACATGGAGCCCTTGATCACTACCTGTTGAGCCTGATGATCTAGCCAGATTTCTATCCATCTTATAGTCCATTCATCCATCCCATATCTCTTTAATTTGCTAGCAAGAATACTGTGGGAGACCGTATCAAAAGCTCTGCTAAAGTCAAGGAATAACACGTCCACTGCTTTCCCCTCATCCACGGAGCCAGTTATCTCATCCTTTTGCTGGTTTTAAACCTGCTGCCTATTAATTTCATTGGTGACCCTTGGTTTCTGTGTAATTTGAAGAGTTAAATAGCACTTCCTTATGCACTTCCTTATTCACTTTCTCCACACCATTCATGATTTTATAGACCTCTATCATAGCTCCCCTTAGCTGTCTCTTTTCCAAGCTGAACAGTCCCAGTCTTTTTAATCTCTCCTCATATGGAAGCTGTTCCATCCCCTTAATAATTTTTGTTGCCCTTCTCTGTACCTTTTCCAATTCGAATCTCTCTTTTCTGAGATGGGGTGACCAGAACTGCATACAGTATTCCAGGTGTGGAGGTACCATGGATTTATATATTGGCATTATGATATTTACTGTCCTACTATCTCTCTCTTTCCTAACGGTTCCCAGCATTCTGTTAGCTTTTTTGCCTGCTGCTGCACATTGAGTGGATGTTTTCAGAGAACTATCCACAATGAATCTAGGATCTTTTTCTTGAGTGGTAATGGCTAATTTAGATTCTATCATTTTGTATGCATAGTTGGGATTATGTTTTCCAATATGCATTACTTTGCATTTATCAATGCTGAATTCCATCTGCCATTTTGTTGCCCAGTCACCCAGTTTGGTGAGATCCCTATGTAACTCTTTGCAGTCAGCTTTGGATTGAGTAATTTGTGTCATCTGCAAACTTTGCCACCTTACTATTTACCCCTTTTTCCAAATAATTTGTGAGTATGTTGAACACTACTGGTCCCACAGATCCCAAGGGATACCACTATTTACACCTCCCCTTTCTGAAAACTGACCATTTATTCCTGCCCTTTGTTTACTGTCTTTCAACCAGTTACAGATCCATGAGAGAACCTTCCCTCTTATCCCTTGACTCCTTATTTTGCTTAAGAGCCTTTGGTGAGGGACTTTGTGATAGGCTTTCTGAAAGCCCAAGTACCCTATATCCACTGGATCACCCTTGTCCACATGTTTATTGACCCCATCAAAGAATTCTAATAGATAGGTGAGGCATGATTTCCCTTTATAAAAGCCATGTTGACTCTTCTCCAACAAATTGTGTTCATCCATGTGTCTGATAATTCTGTTCTTTACTATAGTTTCAACCAATTTGCCTGGAACTGAAGTTAGGGTTATTGGCCTGTAATTGGCAGGATCACCTCTGTAGTCTTTTTTAAAAGTGGTGTCACATTAGCTACCTCCAGTCATCTGGTACAGAAGCTGATTTAAGTGATAGGTTACATACCTCAGTTAGCAGTTCTACAATTTCGCATTTTCAGAACTCTTAAGTGAATGCCATCTGGCCCTGATGACTGATTATTGTTTAATTTACCAATTTGTTCCAAAACTTCCTCTATTGACACCTCAATCTGGGACAGTTTCTCAAATTTGTCACCTAAAAGAAATGGCTCAGGTGAGGGAATCTCCCTCACATCATCTGCAGTGAAGACTTTTGCAAAGAATTCATTTACTCTTTTATTCATTCATTTACCTCTGTAAGATGAGGTAGTCATACATCCCTACATCTTGGGGTGTTGCGAGGGTAAATTAATTAATGGATGTGAGCTGATAATATACTATAGGAATGGAGACCTATATGGGTAGAATGTACAGTCACTGGACCTTGGGTAGCTTTGGGGAGGATCATGTTTATGTGGAGAGCTACGTTTTTCTCTCTCTCCAGCTGGTGCAGCTTCAATTAGCTCAGCCAAATAGACTCTCCTAATAGAAATTTTGTTATTTTTTGAAACTGTCTCTGGATTCTTCATTAACAGTTATTCCAAGTGTAATGACTACCAGGTCACAAGCAGCACCACCACAGCCATCCTTGGAGCTTTTCCGTACTTTTACTTCCTGCCCCAGCTGGAACTGGGAAGCACAGGGGATCATGGAAATAGGAGAAACAATAAATAAAAAATAAATACATAAATAAAATAATATTATTGTCAAACCTCAGACAAACAAGTAAACCTCCTATTCAAACCATCTCAGCCATTCCTACCGCCGCCTCAGGGGATCCAGCTTTGAAAGGGTTACCATAAGCTGTGCTGCAATGATCCTGAGAGATGGTTACAGATGGACAAGAAGGAAGGGTAGGTCATTGGTTCTGGCTCAGTTATGAATGGAGGGTGGTTCTGGAATTGACAGAACTGTCACTGAGTTGTTCAGTGCACATGGCACTTTTAAAGGATCATGCCAAACAAAACAGTGGCCGAGGGAGTCAGGGCCCAGTCAGGACGCCTAGCAACACACTATGCTAATTTGATGAGTACTGCCTTGTGTCAGCACTCTAAATGGAACTAAACATCCGCATCCCTGGAGACTAGCAGCCCAGCCATACCACTCTGGTGTCACACTGCCTGCTATGTTGGTAGTAATCAGTTAATCATTGCAGATGTTTCTAATTAATGGATTTAGTATGTAATCACCAGGGGATGAAGATGAAACTGCCAAGAGTAGCATGAAAAAGCATTGTGGGTTGTCTCTGTTATAAATGAAATCCAGAGTGGCTGAACAATATGGGATGTGAAGGACAGACGTATTCACTGGGTCTGATACTAAAATGCGCCGAGCTCTCGAGCTGTCTCCAGACTAATATGGACCCCATCACAGCAGTGTCTGAATCCCTCACAGTCATTCTGAATTATCTTCACAGCACACCCCTGTGAGGCAGGCAGTACTTAGATTGCATGCTCTTTGGTACAGGGACTGACTTTCTGGACAGTGGGCTGAAGCCTCCAGGTGACAGTGTAGTACAAATGAGATGAAAGAGAGAAAAGTGTTACTAGCCCTAATTTTACAGATGAGGAACTGAGGCACAGAGAGATTAAGGGACTTGCTCAGGTCCCAGAGGGAGTCTGCAGCAGAACCAGGAACTGAACCCACATTTCCTGAGGTCTAGGTCAGTTGCATAGCCACCAGGGTATCCTTTCTCTCCTCAATAGACTCACTATACACTGGGGATTTTGTAACACACAGTTATAGGTTTTTTTCCCTGACTTCTTCAAAGCCACCAAATTAACATTTAAATCAACCCTTTTAATGCTCCTTGGACATGCAGTGCTTGTTGTTTTCTGTCTGTGAATTTTAAAGGGGGTCTGGGGTAAATAAATAATGCAGTACGCATATCGCTTCTGTGAAATTTGTTCCCAAAGAATAACTTACTCAGCTCTGTGATGACGGGGATCCTTTTATAACTTGGCTGTGATTCATTCTCCAGTGTTCTCACTCTGCCAACTGCCTCTGCAGAAACAGTCAACAACAACATGAGGAGAGAAGAGAGAGGTAAAGGCGGAAGACAATGGTTCAGAGACTGACATGTGCAGAAAGGCACTTACCTGAGCCTAAAAAAATGTCATTGTCATGTAAAAATCCCAAAGCACTTCCTATAAATAGAAAATTTCTTGCCTCGGTTTGCTTTTCCAAGCTGCATTTTATTCACTCAGAGTTTCAAAGGATTAAAAAAGAAAAGCTCTCCTGGGAGCCGCTTATTGACATCGTAACTAAAATATAATTACCCTCTGGGGAGCAGCAGGGCTGGTAATAGTGTTGTTAGGCACAAAGCCCCTCGTAAGCCCATTTGCACTCCGAGGGGTTTTTTTTTTCCCTTGAAGGAGACTGTAAAGAAATGGGATAGGACATGTGCAGCAAAAGTGAAGGGGAAAGCAAACAGGCCTGCGTTTTGGAACTCAAGACCTAAGCCAGTGGTTTAAGCAAGACATGTGAAGGCCTCCTGGAAAACATTAGACCGGATTCTCCTCTTACTTTACACTCTCCGGGTGCCTTCAAGGAGTTAGTTCTGAGTTACATCAGTGGAAGTGAGAGGAAAACCAGGCCCATTTTATTTAAGGACAGTTTTCAGATACTGTGCTAGATTGTCTGCTTTCCCCATCTCTTGTTTGGATAGGATCTGATTCTGTCTCCCTTATTTATTTTCTATCAATCAACATCTAAGTGCGTATATTAGTGCCCATCACTGTAATATCTGAGTAGGTGACTATTAATTGAACCTCTCATTGAGTAAGGCATTATTCCAAGTAAAGATGGCAGAATCCAAACTGTACTAGGGACTCTGACTAAAAGCAGGGTCTCGTCTCAGTCAGAGACAGGATATTGGGTAGTGGATCATCTCTCTTACAAATCCTATATAAAGTGGCTGAACAAACGGGGATAACAGAAGTATTATCTGGGTCTGGAAGTAAAATGCATTGAACCTTCTCTCTGTCTAGACATTGATATGGTCCTAGATGGGCCACTGATCTAATCTATCCTGACAATTCCTAAATTCAGGTGACAGAACTGCCCAAAAACATTTGAAATATGGGGCAGAGAAGCAACACAAAAAGCACCTCCTGGGCATGCACTGGCATTTCTGAACATCTGCTGGTGACATCAGCTGAATGCCTGAAAATGAATTATTGCCTTTATTCTATCTTTGCACATAGTGTAGTAGCTGATTTGAATGTATGTCAGATCATTGCCTGGATACATTTTCCTTATGTCAATATTTTTGCTACCAAACAGTACACAGCACTGTACCTGAAATCTTACAAACTGGCAGGGTGCTATTACAAAAGATTACTTAATTGTAGATTACTACTGTACATTTGAATTTCAATAGCATATTAAGTTGTCAGACTTAATTACTGTTATATATTTAGATTATGCCACAGATTATTTAGTTCAGTACCTAGGTTTGCCAACCTGTTCACTTTGTGACATGACAGGGTGATAATTACAGCATTACTGGAAAACCTAAAAGTTTTCATGGGAAAGACTAGGAGCCCTTGGCATTCAAGCTGACCCTAATAAATGGTCACTCCTGTGGGCGTAAATAATGTTGACCTCCATGGGGGCCTGGTTCACTAAGAGCTCTTCAATTGTATACCTCTGGGGACAGGTAATGTGTGGAAGAGATGTGGTGGGCTCAGATGGAGCTCTCTGAAATGTTTATGATGAAATCCAAAACCACAAGACACGTGACTGGTTCAGGCTTTGTTACAAACTCCAGACTCAGATCATATAGCTGCAATGTTGACATAAGAGGCAATGTTCACTTAACTTTTGAGGAACCTAGCTAGGACTTCTGCCTCAAAATCATGACAAATGTCCAACTTTTGCAAGGTTGCGGATTTGAAATGAGGTGGTTTTATTTACAGCTGCAAAGTTTAGGATGATGGAGAATTAGGGTCAGTAAGGTGGCTGGATGTCCAGCCAAGTAATTGAATGGTCCATCAGCAACTGATAAATATTGCACAGAAAAGTCCAGCTTTTAACTGTCTTTTTTAAAACCAGGCTTGCTGCTTCATAACATACATAAATAGCTATTTGAAATTGGTCCCTTCTGTACTTGCTAGCTCCTCAGATTATGATGATGTTAAAGAAAGATCTTCATAATCTATGCTCTCTCCTCCCAGACCAATAGTTACTGTCAGCCAATGCTTTTCTACTCTTGGTCCCCAAGATCAATCTGGGTCATACCAGGGGCAGGTCTTCATCAGTCATTGGTTCTCTGGTATGAACCCCACATCCCCTAAAAACAGAATCTTGCATTCATGGGTGTGCTGCAATCCCACTTATTTCAGATGGACTAATTTGGACTATTTATTGGTTCCCCAGCACTTACTTTAGTTCTGCTTCTCTATTTATCTTCTACATGTCTCCTCCCTGACCCCAATTCTGTGAACAGTTAGATTCTGTATACATTGGGTTTTTTTTTTTTAATTTTGTCTTGGAACTGTCAAGCTATGCCAGTGAAAACCTCAGTCTAGATGTGCTGCACTGGTATAAAATGGAGCTTGTACAAGCTAGTGCAATTTATTCTAGTGAGTTTCCGTGGTGGGTTGCAACAGTAGAAGCCCTGATTTGCTTCTACTGGGGAACAGGTCTGCATTACTATTTTCATCTCAAGCATCCAAAATATAACTATAGGTGTCTATCCTGTGCTGTGGGCACCTACTCCACACATTAAAAAAATCACTGAATAAGAAAATGGCTGCCTATAAATACATCCATTCCTTCCTCCAAAGCGTCATCAAAGAAAAATAAAGGAGCTGTGTTAGGGGTTTGTAGCAGTGCAACCATTGTGTGGTATATAGACTGGTCCAAATTTCCCTAGTCTAAGCCAAACACCCATTTAACTTTAAGAACATAGTGGTCCCAAGAAAGTCAATGGGACTATCTGCATCTTAAACTTAAACATGTGTCTAAGTGTTTGCAAGATCAGGGATCTTTTGAGATAGAGCCCCCGCATGAATGGTTTTGCCAGCCTCACATCAGCTGAGTTTAGCAAACTGTTTGGACATTATCTATCTCTGTGGGCTCTTTTCTCTCCCCTATCCCCTTCTAGTTCTTTTACTTGGCTTAAATCAAGTACCCAAACTCATTTCTTTTCCCCCTCACCTCACCAAAATGGAGACAGAGAATAGAAACCCCCCACCCTTCCTCATTTATATTTGGATCATCAGCTGACCTCATGAGGTTCCTTAGTTGCTAGCATTATTCAGCTGTTTCACCTGGAAGTATTCCCCTCAACTAATGCCACCTGAGATAATCTCAGCAGCAGGGAGCTACCTGCTAGAATTTTATTGCAAGAGATTTTAAACCCCTTCAGCACCACACACAGTGGCCCTGCTGTAACAATGCTCATAAAGAAAGGAAAGATCAACCCTAATTTGCACTTGAGGCCAGATTTTCAAAGGTATTTAGGTATCTAAATATGCAAATAGGCACCTACTGGGAATTTCAAAAGTGGCTAATCAAGTTAGCCACCTAGGGTAGGATCCATGAAGCAATTTAGGCATTGCAATGCTGAATGTTATAACACCTAACTTTTTAAGTGCCTAGAAAATCACAGGGACAACACTGTGATCAATAAAGCCAGGTTAGGCATCTAGATTCCCTACTAACAATGCATGGGGAAAGAGAGGTGCCTCAGAATGTGATCCACAAAAGCCACCTAAGCTAGCTGATGGGGGGTGCTAAGCCCTGCTCCTCCCATGGAACAGTCAGAGAGAAAGAGGGAATGACCCTATAGTATAGTGGTTAGGGATCCACCTGGAAGGTGGGAGAGGACCCGTCTACCTACTCCAATCACTTGTTATTTATCCACAGTGGAACAGCTTCAGCAGGAGACACTGAAGGAGCCCCACATCAGACTATCCCATAGCTCAGTGGTTAGACCCGCTCCTGAGAGGTGGGACCCCCTCTATTCAAATCCTTTCTCTCTGCTGACAGATGGGGGAATTAAACCTGGGTCTCCCACATGAGTAACAGTTATAAAGTGGGTACCACTACCTTCTCCTCCAGCTGGCTTTTGAATGGGACCCAATCCAGTAGATGTGCTCAGAGGAAGCCTACTGGATTGTGCCCTGTACATGACTTAGGCAGCCGAATGCCTATCTTCCCCCAGCTCCGGAGTCACTCTGAGGTTTTGGCAGGAGATAGGTGGCACAGCATAGACAGTGGAGCAGCAGTGAGTGAATGCTAGGGTCTAAAGCTTAGGCACTTATGGGATTTTTACAGAGGAAAGCTAGGCACTGAGTTAATTTAGGTGTCTACAAAGTTAGGTGGCAGCCAAGCAGGAGATTTGGTGCCACACCTGGGGATTTAGATACTTAATGCATAGGTACCTTAGTTACTTCCTGGATTGACCCTTCAGACAGCCTAAGGGCAGCTTTCAAGTACAGGACTATTTGATCTAGCAAGGCTGGGAACTTTTTTTTCTATGTGTGAGGTTATTAAAAAGAAATAGTCATTCAAAACAGTAACATTTTTACTGTATCTTCTGTCTTTAACCACTGATGCCTTTACTGACCACTATTTTGATTTTTACAGGTGGACTACAAAATAATTAAGAGGAAACAGTGAATCTAGTGGTTATAGCAGTGGGAGCTGGGACACTTGGGTTCTACTCCAACCTCTCTCCACCTTAGTTCATAACCTGCTGGCTAACCATATAGCCTCTCTGTGACTTGATTTACCCATTTGCAAACGGAGTGTAATAATAATTTACTTCTTCCTAGGGGGCGAATGTCTATAAGACGGTTTTGAGATCTTCATATGAAAAGCCCTATAGGAGTGTAAAATATGGCTTCAATCTTTTATCGGATCAGCAGGGACTTCCTACAGGTGGACCCAGGTGCAGGATCTGGGCCTATAATTAAAAATAATTACAGCAGCAAGGAAGAAAGTGGGCTGGATATTTTAACAACACATCTAATGAATCTAGAAAGAGGAAAGAGCTAATTTATACTCAGAAGGTGAATCACTAAACAGATTTAATGGCTGGCTCAGGAAAAAGGTTTTTTTTTTTTTTATTGATGATAATGTCCTTTAAGTGAATACTACTTTTCTGTCCCCAGAAAATAGTGTAAATCTGAGAAATGACCTTAACTGAGTAGCCAAGGATTTATGAAATTGGGATTGTAGTCACTTTAGGGATCCAGAACTCACTAAAAAGTGAGTTAGGAGAGAGGCACCTTATATATACCTGAGTGAAAAACATAGAATAGATAGAAAGGGATCATGTTGGGGAACTCTGTCTTTTGTCAGAAGATGTCAAAGCTGTTCGACTCAGTGGTGATAGAATCTCTTTCCTTTTATTCAGATTATTTTTTTAGAAAGAACTGATCACAGTAATGAGTAATAAAAACAAGAATAATTTGCATTTCCACATTGCCTCTCGGCCAAAGATCTCAACTCATGTTGCCAACGGTAATTAATTTGGCTTCACAACAATCCTATAACTTTGATTACAGACGTGTACAATTGGGGTGCAGAATGGCTAGGTAGTTGCCCAAGGACACACAGCAAGTCAGTGGTAAGGATAAGAATAGACCTGATGCCAGGATTCTTGCTCTAACCACTCCTTCCCAAACCCATAAATAGAACCCAGGAGCCCTGACTCTCAGTTCCCTGCTCTAACCACTAGCCCACAGTCTATCCATAAGTCAGGAAGAGAACCCAGGAGCCCTGATTTTTAATCGCCCCATCTCTAACCAGTACACTAGACTCCCTCCCTGAAACATAACCTAGGGGTCCTGGCTCTCGCTCCTATGCTCTAACTACTAGCCCTTTTCTCCCTCTCCAGAGAAGCAATCTGATTCCTTATACTCTTGTCAGTATCCCTGTTTCTCCTATTCTGGGGCTGAGCATTGACTGAGCTTTTCCATTATCCATGATATAAGATTCTTTTCCCCCATCCCTCTTGGTCATTTTAATGAATGAGGAAATCAGAGGCATCTTATTCCACATGCTCTGCTTCCGTGGAACAAATCATCTTGTCATCTGTCCATCTCCCAACAGAATTGTTGTAAAGCGACATGGTGTGAGGAAGGATAGTCTTGTAGTTAAAGCCCAGGAGTGAGGATCTGAGATCTATTCCTGCCTTGTTGCTGACATGATGTGTGACCTTTGGCATGGGCCCAGATCAACAAAGGTATTGAGCCCACAATGCCTGAATACCCTTGAGGACTTGGACCATGTTGCCTAACTTCTTTATGCCTCAGTTTAAAGAACTGTTTAAAGAATTGTAAAACATTGATAATACGCACCGGCCCAGGGGCTTACTGGGGTTAATTAAAGTTTGTAAAGGGCTCTGAAATCTTCTGATGGACAAAGCTATAGAAGTATTTCCAAGAGAGGTGGGTAAAAATGTACTTGAGGAAACTGCCCAGATGGGGTGGGAAGAGTTGTTTTTCTATTTTTCTCTATTATTGTTATTGCAGGTAAGGCGTTTGGATTCTGCTTATCACAAGTTTTCATGATAAAGGCAAAAATGCTGAAGAGAAGAGAGCCAGTGATTGATAGTAATAAATGTCTTTTTATTCCTGTAGATCGATTGATCGATCGATCTATCTATCTCCATACGTATGTACAAAGATGTATGTACAGTAGCTATATCTATCTATTATGGATAGAGAGATACAAACATATATATATATATATATATATATATATATATATGCATACATGTATGTATATACGTATATACACATACACACACACACGGTATATCTATCTATCCGTATGATCGATATATAGATCTATAACTATAGATCTAACTTTATATCTATGTACAGATCGCTTTTTAACTAATATATCTGTTTCAGCTACATGTACCTCTTACTCAAACATCCCTTATTAGTCACTTTTTCTTCTTTTTTAGTCCTATATTCATATTGTTTTGTCAATTTATTATTTAAAAACGTGTCTCTGCCTTACTCTAATCTTTCCTTTGGCACAGCAATTGTTTTAAAAGTCTTGTGAATGATAATAAAGTATGGGAAAACACTTAGGAGAGCCATATATTTCTCAGCCCGTTTTCAGTTAATTAATACTTCTCCTTTCCCAAGAGGAGGACAAATCTTGGCTCCTTTTCCAAATGAAGGGAGGAAGAGAGATGCAATAAATATTCTGCTGGACTGGATGTTTTGCTTCCATGGCAATTCTGTGCTACAACTGCTGCTTAGATGAAAACAGCAGCAACCCCCCCGCCCCAAATCCCCCATGGGGAAACATACAAATCTCTTACCTGTGTTGAAGGTTAGGGAATAAGAACATAAGAACATAAGAAAGGCCGTACCGGGTCAGACCAAAGGTCCATCTAGCCCAGTATCTGTCTACCGACAGTGGCCAATGCCAGCCCCCCCCCTGAGGGAGAACACACTAACAGGCAATGATCTCTCTCTCTCTCATCCATCTCCATCTTCTGACTCTGACAGACAGAGGGATGGGGGGGACCATTCTACCCCATATGGCTAATAGCTATTTACCATGACTTAGCCCAGTATTTTTCCCCTTTTAAACATTGTTATTATAGTAGCCTTCACAACCCTCCTCCAGGTAAGAGTTTGACTGTTGTTTGCTGCGTGAAAAAAGAAAGTTTTTTTTTTTTTTTTTTTTTTATAATTTTTTTTTTTATTTTTCTGACCCTAGTTCTTGTATTATAATTAATAAAAAAAGTACTTCTCTTTTATCCTCCCACTCATCATCATTTATACATTTATTATATGTCCCCTCCCCCCCCTCTTCTCCTCTCCTCTTTGAAGAGTCCTTTCTCTCCTTTCCTTTCCTCTCTTAATCTCCTCTCTAAACCCCTCTCTATTTTTTTCTTTTTTTTTTTTCTTTTTTCTGAACCTTTTTTTTTTTTGATTTGAGGAGACAGAGACTGTACACAGGATTTATATAAGGGCAATATATATTTCTCAGTCTATTTCTCTATCCCTTTTTAATGATTCCCAAACATGTTTTTTTTTTTTGACCGCTCTGCACACACTGTGGACATCTTCAGAGAACTATCATACTATATAAGAGATCTTTTTTTTTCCTGACTAGAAAGCAGCCCCCCCCATGTTGTGTGTATAGTTAGTTGGGGTTTTTTTTAATGTGTTACTTTACATTTTTTATCATTTAATTTCATTTGCCATTTTGTTGCCAAAATCACTAGTTTTGTGAGATCTTTTGAAGTTTTTCAATCTGCTTCTTATCTAACTTCTTCTTTCTCTTGTTGGTGTCATCTGCAAACTTTGCCCTGCTCTTTACACTCTTTTCTCCAGATTTCTTGATCATTTATGAATAATTGAAATAGGATGGACCTGAGGACTGACCCTGGGGGGATTCTACTCCATTACCCTCTCCATTCTGAGAATTTACCATTAATTCCTACCCTTTTTCCCCTGTCCTTTTAACCATCTCAATCCATTTAAGGACCTTTCTTTATCCCATATGACAGCTTAGCCTTTGGTGAGGGACCTTGTAAGGCTTTCTCTAAATCTAAGTACACTAAAATCTAAGTCCCCCTGTCCCACCCCCTGTGTTGTTGTCATAAGAACTTCTAATAGATAGTAAGACACGATTTCCCTTTTTAGACACCCTTTACAGAATTGAATGTGTAATGCATCTGCCATCTACCACTGCCCATTAGCTCCATTCACATAGGCTTTTGCAAACAAAATTGAAGCTACTAAAGCTTCAGAAGTAAGCATGGATGCACCTCCACATTCCCCATCCTCAGAAGGTGGAAACCCAAAGTATTGCTCTGAATTTGGAAGAGTCACTGATGTATTTATCTTTTGCAGGGATAGGCTAATTACCAGAGCAGTGGTAAATGAGGGGGCAATGCCCAGTGGGTGGTGGAGAGAGAGAGGACACAGATGATTCCTCATAAAATTTTTCAATTTGACTTTGTCGTGTTTTGCTATAACACACTGGGTAGCTCTCTGAGCACGTGGAGAATAGGTCCCAGAGACCTTTCCTTCCCATTAAACACCTGCTTGCCAAGCAGAAAAGTGTCCTTCCCCACTCCCTGACTCACCTCATTACTTAAGCTTTCTCTGTTTTTAATTTTTTTTTACAATTATTTTATGCCAGGGGTTTCCTAGAAACCAAAGGATGGCCTGTGGGACACCTATGCCCCTATGGTTGTTCCTGGCAGTGGTAGTGGGTATATTTCCCAATACACACTGCCCATTGGTGAGAGTAGTCAGGTTCCTATTCTCCCTGACCCTTGCCAAGGAGTTGCTCTTAACTGGTGCCCCTCACCTCAAAGCTGCAAGATAGTGGGAACTGCTACCTTGTGTCCCTTGATTACTACCAAATCTGACACCAGTACTAAGGCAGACAGAGGGCAGTGGCTGCATTTTTTACTTCTTCATGTTGGACAAAGCAGGACAGGAACTGTGGCAAGAGCTTCAACCTACAATCCGTCACTGGTGGGACCTTGAAAAACCTTAAAATTGCCGACAAAAAGTGCATGTTACCACCGTGGATGGTGTTAGTGCAAAGTCCTGACCCCTTTCAAGGTTTATGCAAAAGTAAACTGAAATATTCCTCTTCTAATGCTGCTGCTTGAGAGAGGAGACAGAGATTATTTTATTTTCCCTTGCTTCATCACATCAAGATGCTCATCTACATAACTGAGAAGTTCTTACCTCCAGCAGTTGAACTGCACTTAAACTGCATGGACCGGATGTTAAGAGTGGCTAAAATGCTTTCTGTGTCCACCAGAGTTGGGTTGGTGGAAGCCCTCAGGTTAGAAGACAGGATGGTACACATGGTGCAGTACCTTATGTTAACTGCCCTCAGATCTGCACAGGAGAGAGCGCTGCCCTGGTAAAAAAGGACAGATAATTGGAGTATGAGACTGAGAGAAGGGTGAACATTAAAGGGTCATAGGTTTGGTTCAGATAAGCAAACACATTTCAGAAACTTCTCCAACATTCCTCTCACCAGCAAAGGTCCAGAAACAGAAGTAGAAACTGCAAAAGCTTTGAGCTTCTCCTGTGAAATTTTGGATACCTTCCCACTTCTTCTGGGGAGCAGGTTCTCTGCGCTTCTGCAGGAAACCAGAGAGTGCAGAGGCACCCGTAAAAGAAAACAAACTTTGGAGAAGTGAAAATTTCTCAAGAAATTTTTGGGTTCAGGTTCAAGTTTTGGGGCAGAGGATCAGTTAAGTTCTTGTTGGATCTGAACGGATTTGTCCATCCCTGATGAGAATACAGAATTGCAGAAGGAAAATCCAGTGGAAGTCAAAAGAAGCAAAGTCCCATCATAAGGGGAAAATGTCAACATTGGAGTTTTGCACATGGTTACTAAAAACATATTGAACTTTAAAACTGTCTAAAAATGGTGTGAGTGTGTGTATATGAGAGAGAGAGACAGAGAGACAGTGAGAGACTGAACAGAGAAATTCTTACCGGGAATAATAGCAGCTTTGGGAAATTCTGGATAAATTTCCACTCTCTTTTCATATATTCCAGAGACCCGACAAAGACGATGTCTTTCAGCTCCTGGTAAGTGAAGTTACTGGCTCGTAAAGGCATCACAAAGTTCCGTAGCCCAATCAATGTCGAGTTAGCATCTCCAAAGACACAAACCACGATATGATCATGCAGAGGTGAAGTAGTTTGTCCCTGGTGCTTCTAAATTAAAACAGAACAGCCCCCATGCTGCTAGTTTTTTACATTTTTCTTGGATCATTTCCTTACTGGATAATACCCCTGCCATGGAATCAGACTTTGTATAAAATGAAACAATTCCTCATAAGTTCTTTGAGTCCAAACTCACTCCCCTAAAGTTTTGGTGGCAGGAATACAACATAGCAGAGAAGATAGCTTACAAGGGTGAGGTGAGCTACATGTTCAAATCCCAACAGTATCTGCTGAGCCCTACAGTCTTCTAAGATGGTAAAATAAATGCTAGGCAGTATTGTATTTATGAGTCTTTCAGGTGAGCCTTTAAAAAGTAAGGTCCTGTTAGCTGTGCATGGATATTACAGATACAAGGAACTTTTTCACTAAGGGTTGAAAGTTCACCTTGAAGTTGTGGTCAAAATCTCTCCCCCCACCCACACATACATTGCTGTGAAGTGTGCTCCTCTCAGTACACATGAGCAGTAAATTCCATGAAGCTTGCAACTTCCTGTCAGAAAACACAGGCTGATTGCTGCAAACAGAAGAATTTTACCTAGACACCAGATTAGAACCCATTCCTCTGGATTTTAAAGTGACACTCTCCACCCTTTCTGCACTGGCTACTCCTACAGAGCTAAGGTTTTGAGTGTGTTCCATATCATAGCTAATCAGTACTTCATTGCAATGGTGGGATTAGAACTCCAATCATCTTGCTCCAAAAGCACAGAGCAGTATTGCTTGGAGCAAGCTATTAGCAGTATAGGGCCTACAACGCACAGTGGAGCAGTTCTTAGTCCCTCCAGTAGAGAGCAGTGGTGTACACACACAATTTTAAACCCTCTTCATTCCCCTCCCTCACTGTCTATTCACCTCAGCTTTACTGCTCCTCTCATCTGTGTCCCCCTCAAGCCCCTTCCCTTCAGGGTCCCCGCTCCCTTCTTTTCTGTCCATTTATCCGATATCTTCCCAACCAAACCCACCCCCAAATAAATAAATACATACATACTTTGAATTGTAGCACTAACGTGACATCTGCTGCCTGCACACTGTTCTCTCTGCTTGTGTTTTATACCATGTTCCCCATGCTGTGTCTGCTACCCTGTGTTTGTGCATGAGCCCCCATTCTTGCTTGGTTCCTAGGCACTACTGCAGTCAATATGATTAATAACAACAACAACTTTGGCCAATTTGTTATTTGCATAGGATCATATTTATCCAGTTATGTATGTATTATTAATTTCAGGGTTGGGGCCCCATTGTGCAAGGCAAGGTACAAATGCACAGGAAGACATGGTTAGTCATTGTCATCTCATTTAAAGCACATAAATCAGGGGAGAGGCAGAGCAATCATGTTATGGAGTTTGTTTCCCTATTTTTTGACCAGATGTATATTTGGGTTTTGCATTTCTGGTTCTGTGACGTCATGTTTCCTTGTGACACACTACACCGTTGTTTTCATCATCCTCTCTGCATGACGAAGTGTTGAGTAATGAGATGTGACTGAGGAAGCCTTACTTGATTGGTACATGGTATGTGTCCACATTAACCAGTCAAGAGCTGTCAATGTACATGGTGTGTGTCACCTTAGCCAATGAGGTGTCAAATTAGTAAGTCCTCATAACATTCTTTCCCCAACCGCTTTTCTTCCCAGAGAAACAAAAGCATTATGGCAGAGGAAACTTTCCTGATGAGAGATTACAATCATAACTAAATTAAATGATTGTCTCTAACTAATTGGATTAGTTTATATTGAATAATGAAACCTTCAGCTGTATTTAATGCAACATGCCTTAAGTCCAATGGTTAATTTGTTGAATGGAGCTAAACAATTAAAAAAACACAATCTATTATATAGTGTATTTAATAGGAACAATTGGAAAAACTATGGCTGCTGGAATCTGCAGAAAGAAATACTGTATGCAACTGCTAGATCAACAGGAGCAAGTTTGGTATAATAAGTGAGCAACAGGGACTGGCATGTCATTTTGGAGAAACAAGTCTACACGCTTGGGGTGTAATTCCCAGCTTAAAGAATCACACTGGTGCTAGCCCTGATAGTGCTAGTGCACTAAAAATAGCATAACATGAGTAACGGGAGGGGCTCACCACCCTAGTGCGTATCCACCTGAGACGCTAGGTATGTAGCTGTGTTGGTTAGCACCCCAGGCTTCTTGCACTGCTGTGGCTACACTCTATTTTTAGCACACTGGTTTGATCAGACCTAGCGCTGATATGATTTCTCGAGCTGGGAATCCCCAGCCCCAAGTGTAGACATACGCTAAGTATTTGAAAATGGGACTTAGGTGCTTTTGAAAATGCTACACTTGGTTTATCTGACCTGAGCCTCCAGGCCTTTCGGATATTTATCCCTTTCTATTTTGGAGGTTGATGGGTTTTAGGATCCTTTTACATGCTCAGAAGGAGGATGCTGCATTTCAAGCAGCATGAATTCCAACCGGCTGCAAGTCTCCCAGCTGGCGGAACAGCTTGAACATTCTGTATGTCTGATGAAATCTTTGATCACCTCACTGCAAGATTTGGTTGCCTCCTCTCAGCATCCTGGCAGCTCAGAGCACCGCCTGCCATTTCTAAATGGAATTTTGTTCTTTTAAAAGACTAACACTTATAGTAAATAAATGAACTAAAAAAAAAAGTTTAAAGATTCCCAGACTGGTAAAATCAGAACACAGAAAGTCTTGAAATTTGCAATTAAGTCATTTTAAAAACAAAATATTTGAAAATCAGTTTCCCCTTTGCCTACCTGCCAGGACCCTCTAGTGAACCAGCTGCCTCCCCACTCATGCTGCATAGGAAAGGCTTTGCTGAGGAGTGATTATGTATTATATTAGAGATATATTAAAAAAAGCCCCCTCTCTGTGCCCCGCATATAGCCCTAGAAAGGTTGGGGTTCAATTCCCAGCTCAGCCATAGACACCCTGTATGACCTTGCGCAAGTCACTTAGCCACTCTCAGCCTGAGATTCCCATCCGTAAAATGGGGATAACACTCTTATCCCTGTCTTCTGCATGTAGCATATACCTTCTTCGGGAGAGGGACGGTCTCCCGTGTGCATGTCAGTGCCTAGCATGATGGGGTCTTTGTCTTGGTTGGAGCCTCCAGATGCTACTGTCGTACTAAAAATAATAACCAGCAGGAGAAGATGGAACACCCTCAAGGATGGTACAGCTTCCAGACATTCCCATTCCCACCTGTCCCTGAGGCTCAACCCTCAGGGTCTCGTAGCATAAATCAGTGTCTAAAGGGCACAGTGTATCCCGAAGAGAACAAGAAAGAACACAAGTAAAGTGAGTGAGTGAACAGTGCAGGTGTGAATGTCCTTGGTACTGAGTACACAGTGGGTATCAACCTCTGCAGACAGCAGAGCCCTTCGATATTTAAAAGGGCATGTTAGTTCCATACAGCCTAGCTAATTACACCACACCTACCAGGATAGCCTGTTCCAATGGGACAGCCTCGCACCAGTGGAACATTCCTGTTGAATCCAGCAAAGCATTTCTATCCTCTTCTATCACGAGAGCTGCAGTCCTAAATAGACAGAGCAACTGATCAGCTACATCGCAGCCATGGTGACAGTTTAGCCACATTGAAATTATCTTTGTACCTGTTGGCAAAAACCCATCTTTGTCTGACTCATGGCTAGTCTGTCCCACTGCAGCAAGGCAGATCAGTTGTGTGGAGCTGTACACTACACACAAGAGCCCTGTCTTGTCCCTGATGGTACATGGTTACAGTGATGGTGGAGCAATTTAGAGAACACAAGAGGGGATTATTTAGATGAATCCTCTTGTTAATGTGCTGTGTAGAGCCAAGCAAATGCAGGGAAAACATATTCATCAAATATTTATTTGAATTATTATATGGATGGTTCTAGTGGCTGTTTTGTGCTTGCTTCCCCTGAATACTCTAAGCATCAAGTTCATCAGCAGGGATGTTCATGGAAAGAGTGATTTTTATGCAACCCTGGTCTAGCCCCAAAACCCAATGAAATCAACAGGAACCTTTCCATTGACTCAGACAGTGCACCAGTGACGCTCTGGACTGCAATCTGAACTCTCGATGCAGGTCAGGTAAACAGGAAAAGCCCCCTAACTTTTTTGAATATTTCCTGTTTGCCCAGCGTGGAGCTCGATCAGCATGGGGGGCGATGCATCAAAAATCAAAAAAAAAAAAGCTCCCCATGGGACCATGCGGATGGATCAGGCGGCAAGCAAGCAAAATCGTTCTATCAGCGCTCCGTTACAGAAAATGAAAATTTAAAAATTTTTTTTAAAAAGGGCAAAGAATCAAATGGATGCATGGACTGGAGGACTGAAGCTATCCCACAGTTCCTGCAGCTCTCCGAAAATTTTTTGCATTGGGGCTGCTCTCAAAAAAGGTCAGTAAAAGGTAAAACAATCCTCTGACTCTTTTACATGTCACCTATCTTTTACTGAATGCTGCAGATAGACGTGATATGTGCAGCACTCCAAATCCATCCTCATCATCAGCAGAGCTGATCATAAAAAAGCTGGAAATCCATATCATCATCAGCAGCTCTGCTGATAAAAAAAGGACTGCAACCGCCCTGTCATCAGCTATTATGGCCCTAATTTTTTTTTGGGGGGGATGGATATGGGGCTGGCTAACAACCATCATCATCATAACAGGGCTGATCAGCCCCAAGAAAGGCTGGGGAAGACGGAATCAACACTGTGAATAGCATACAGATAATAATTTCTGCAGGCTCTGACACAGAGCAGCTGTGCTCTCTGGGTTCTATGATACGGGTTCTCTACACACACACTACATTATTTTAGGCAGCACTGATTTTTTTTTATACCAAAGGAGGGGATTTGACAGGAGTCATAATGGTACAAAACGATGGAAGGTGCAATATGGCTAGTAACCAATCAAAGGACTGGTAGCCATGATCATCCTCAGTTCCAATTTATGAAGGGTTTGGATGGTGCATGGCTAGTAAACCATCTCTCTCTGCATGCAAAAAAAAAAGCATGCTTCTGTGTGCGCGCTGCTGATCTGTTGAGTTTTAGATCAGGACGATGTTGCAGTGTATTGACAGAAAGTACATTTCAGATATGTAGTTGTGCTTCAGAGTGTTATACTCATCTAATCAGGGAGCAGAAACAAGACCATGTGACTTACATATCCAATCAGGTTAAATTCTGAATGTTGTGATGTTACTGTTCCTGACCTCAAGAATTGTTTGGAGAATACTTCTGAATGACAGATAATTATGAGTAAATCACTATCTGATCACCACCAACTCTTGAACAGAAAAAGAGGTGAAATGTGTTGAATAAATAATTCACTCAGAACGATTTTCTCTGGTTCTAAAGTTGGGGTAAAATCAACCTTGAGCAATTGTCAAGAACATTTGTCAAGTCAGGTACAAAATCTACTTGATCACCCTATGACTGTAATGACCACAATAATGGGGGAATTAAAAAAAAAAACACTTACGGGATTAGATCTTCTGCTAGCATAAATTGGCATAGCTCCATTGCTTCCATAGAATTACATGAGCCTGCACCAGCCGAGGTACTACCCCTTCCTATTTTACATGTCTTAGGGCTTGTCTACTCTTAAAAGGCAGCAGTGTTGCTGTAGTGCTTCAGTGAAGATGCTACCAATGCCGATGGGAGGGCTTCTCTTACTGGCGTAGGTACTCCACCTCCCAAAGAAGTGGTAGCTATGTCAACAGGAGAAGCCCCCCGCCCCATTGATATAGCACAGTCTACACCAGGAATTAGGTTGGTATCACTACATCATTCATGGTGAACAATGCAGTTATACTGACATACCTTGCTGGTGTAGACCATGTGTCAGTAATCTCTCACCTAAACAGAATTAGCAAGGTGAGGTTCACTGAATGGGAGGGTGTTGCAGGGGCAGGAGAGAGGTGTGAAGGGAAAGGGTGACATTCCTTTATGAGGCTTGCAGGGCCTTTCTGAGTCTGTTTCTTTCCACAGGAGACCTCATCAAAGACCAGGCTGGAAGTTCCAGTTGGCTGCTGCTAGCTCACCAACCTTAGGCTAAGGAAATAACAACAAAGCCCCAGGGTGTCCTCGTTAGAATGGGTTGCCTTGTTCTTTTTAAATTAACATGTTTCTAGGTTTTATAAACATTCACCCATCATGAGACCAGCACAAAATATAAAAGCCACAAAGGGTCCATTAATGGCACTGAGCAAAGCTGTAATGACTGCAGCTTGCCAAGCAGCCTGCAAGCCTTCTCTGCAACATGTTCAAGATATTAGAACATGTGCTGAGTTTAATTTTAATCAGAAGTCAGAGAGCTGGCTCCATTGCAGACCTGCAGTGCCTTCTTAACCCTGTTCTCTCTTAGCTAGCACAGTCCAGCAAGGTCCAGCACCAGATGTTTCAGAGGAAAGTGCAAGAACCCTCATCCATGGCAGATATGGGATAATCTGCCCTCCATGATGGTCTCACTTTAGAGACTGTCTTAAACACTGAACCATAAGGTCTTATATCTCTTCCGAATTTAATTATTATTAACTATTAAAACTCTAGATATTATTGCTACCATGTAAATGTCTAGTCCCTCTTTGAATCTTGCTAAATTCTTGGCCTTCATGACATCCTCTGGCAGTGAGTTCCACTACCTAATTATAGGTTGCATTAAAAAAAAAATCCTTGTATCAGTTTTGAATTTTTCACTTTCCAATTTTATTTGCTCTCCTTTTGTTCTAGTGTTATGAGACAGGGAGATAGTCTAAACTTGTTCTTTAAACAGAACTGTCTACAGTAATTGATATATCCAGGGGAATAAATAAACCTGCATCCCTTTACATTTCTCCAGTGTCTCTGTACAGTCTGATGCCAAATAAAGACACTTTTGTCCATTAGCCATACTGCTCCTCCCCAGTATTCAAGGCCTCCTCCCTGCTGCCCAGATAATGAATGTCCCAGCCAGTGATTAAATGGTATTTTGGCAAGTTAGAGACAGTCTTCTCACAAGCCCTTTTTACTCTACTCAGCTCTACCAATCAATCAATGCACCCGTTTTCTGTCATAATAAAACCATCATCTATATATACAAGCCGTCATGGGTGACATCTCCCTTCATTCCAATATTATAGGAAACATATATGCCTTGGAGGAAACACCTGTTGGAACCCTGAGATGAAAAAAAAAAAGAAAGACTGCAAGAAACCCACTTCATCATAAAGGCATCCACCTGATGTCCTTGCCAAAGTAAAGGGGATTGTAATTTAGCTCACCATTCTTTAACTAAGGTTCCCTTCTGCCATATGGTCTGCAAATGACATGATCCTTGCAGAAATCTGCTTTCCTTGGAAGAGGAATAAATCAGCCTACACTGAGATTTTAGGAATTTGAAAGTGGGGAAAAGAGTCTTACTGGTATATAGATGCTTAGGTCCAGATTATCAAAAGAGTTCAGGGCCAGCTTTTCAAGAGCTTGTCACTTACTGTTGGGGCCAAATTTCTCAAAAGGGCTGAGAATGTTCGGTGCTGGGCTTTTTCGAAAATCTGGCTTGGGTGTCAGAATAAGAGCTGCTGCTTACTGAGTGCTTCGGAAAAGCTGAGCCTTGTTTAGATGCCTGAATGGGAGCTGAGCGGTTTGAAAATCTGGCCACAATTGTGAGTGCTGAATGTTTGAAAATCTGGAGATAGATGCATATCCCACTTGTGGATGGATGCGTAGGGATGTGGGGGTGTGGGGGGGGTGTTTTCAGGTCCCACTCTGTGTCTGATCCACCCAGAATATGAATCTTTTATAGCCTCACCTGACAATGCTTGGCTGTTTAACCAAGCGTAGAAAGACTTGTGCTTTCAGCTCTAGAGGTCCCCAATTTAATCCCCTGTGTGTCAGCCAGGATGGCAGCCATCACAGGTGCTCCAGAGTTGAAATGATAGGTAGATAGATAACTACAGTTTGATAGCGAAGTTTGTTCTTTTCCTATATCAACTCATAGTCAAAATTGTAACAGAAACTCATCAGTCACGTCTTAGTGAACACTAGATCAGTACCTCAGCTCCAAGGTATGCTAGAAGACAGACAGATCTATTATGTTTCAAACTTCATATGAGAACTTTGAACTAGCATAAGTGATTAACAGTTGTTTATAGCATTGCAAGACAGGAATGGAAGCCTTTTTATCATATCTTCAACTGCCAACAACGTACTGCTGATAAGCTATCTTTAAATCCTTCACAATGTCTTTGCAAAGCTCTGAAATCTTTTTTGAATCTCCAGCCTGCAGCATTATGACCTTGGATGTTTCATTCTCACATAAGAGAATGTGCTTGAAGTGAGTCTTGGTGTCAGGGTTTTTTTTGGTGTTTGCTGAGTTCTTTGCTTACTTGTATTCCCTTGGCTTCGGCAAGCCGAGAACCTTTGCAAATCCTCAGGACACAATGCTGCCTTCTGTCTCCCAGTGTTGTAATGAGGAGAGGAAAAAGACATAAGACTGACTGCAAAGCATCCTACCATTAGTGGTGGATGGAAGAATTTCTTGATTATGCCTGAACAACTAACACACATGGTAAATCCCTGAGGGGCCATTGCAGAAGATTTCAGAAAGAAGAAATCTCTGGGTACTTGAATGAAGCAAGCAGGTTGATTCAACAGCTGGAGCTTGGAAAGTCCTCATCCCACCAGCCTGGACATCGTTCCATTGTCTTCTGCATGTTGAGGCTCATGAATGAGTTAATGCATGGAATATAGGCTATTCAGTTCACATCCCATTTGGGAATCCTCTTTATTGTTTTTTTAATCACTCCCAGATATTGCACCGCACATATGTTAGTCTTATACTTCAAGGAGGAGTGGGGCTTCAAACACAAATCAAAAATTGCCTGTGCCTGAGCAGGTTGCTACACAGTCTTCCTTTCATGGCCATGGCTGCATTGTGAGAATACTGCTTATTCATCATCACAGATTAATTTATATCACTTCAATCAGAATGGATCAAAGTGGTTTACGTACTTTGCATGGAACTGTGAGGTGTAATTAATTAATGTATGCAGAGGAGCTGTGCATAATTGCAAAGTATCATTATTTGTAGTATTGCAACAAACAGTTAACAAACATATCGAGCAACACGTAAAACCTATCTAAAAAATAAGCCTTTTAGAAAAAAGTATTGTAATTGTATCCATTGAACCAAACAGCTCCTTAACAACATACATGCAACCCCCAGTGAAGTGAGTGGAGTTACACAGGTATCACTAAAGTTGCAACAGACAATTTTATTTATAGTACAGAAACACCTAAAGGCCACAGCTGAGATCAGGGCCTTATTATACTAGGTGCTTTGCCTGCACAGTGTAAGGGACAATCCCTGCCCCCCAAAGCTTTCAATATGAACTGACAAGACAGAGACAGGATGGAAAGTGATTTGCCTGCAGTCACACACTAGGTGGATAGAAGGGCTGAGATCAGACCCCAGATTTTCTAACTCCCAGTCTAATCCATTAAGCCACAGCAAGGCCATATTGAGACATACCGCGCTGCAGCAGCACAGCTATACCAGATGCTCTGTTCAAGTAGCTATACCAGTAGCTCAGGGGTCTGAAATACTCACACCTCCATGCAACATAAGTTTTTCCAGCATAGGCTGTAGTGTAGACATAGCCTGAGACAGCACCAGCATTGTGCCAGTTGCTTTATGTTTAACTACAAGAATAAAGTTCTCTGTAACCACAAGGTTAGCAACTTTTGTTTTAAACGAAATTACATGATTATTACAGATTATTACATGACTGGAGGAGCTGGGCTTTAATAAAAACACCAAATATCACATGATTTGTGATAAAATCATGAGTTAGCAACTCTGTGAACAAAACGTGGGTGCAAATGTACAATAGGTAACAATGCTGCACTGTTGGCGAGATGGCCTAGGTGCTCTCATGGGTCCTTTCCACCTCTAAACACTATGAAGCTGTTTGACCTTCCTTAGTAAGCCTGTCATCTGATCTGTATGTCCCCTCTCTGCCCTCCACTCTAATTAGCTTCCTCAGAAAGGCTGCTAGCACTTTACTGTACAAGGACACGTTGTGCAGCACGCAGATAAAAGCCAGGTGCCATAACTCCAGCACTGACGTGTTTAATAACCACACCATTATCACAACAAAGCCAGACGCCCCGGTTGCAGATTGAATGTGTGTGTCCGCAAATTGTTTTAACAGAAAACAATAGCTCATTATGAGTGGTGTCCATTTTGAGATCTCTGCTGAAGTTCCCAAGGGTTACTGTAGGGCCATTAAAAACGCAGTCCTGCCCACACCTATGTATAATGTATTGCAACTGAGAGATGGTTTAAAATTGCAAACCACTGACTCAGAGTAGTATCAGCTTCAGGACTCTGGCAGCCCCTAACTAGGTTAGTCTGGGACCCAACCCCCCTCCCCCCTCCACACACACAGATACACTCAATTCACCAGCTGTGACATCACCCGTGATTGCCAGAACATCATTTTGAAGGGGTATTGTCCTGACACGACACTGTCAAAACTACTGTTCCCTGTGGTGTCCTGCTCATGGTTCCTTCCCACCCTCCCTGCATTCCAACTTATTTCATGTCACTGTACCACTGATTTAAATTGAACCATTTTCACCGAGATGAGGAAAAATGCCTTTCACTCACAGCACAAACTTCTGAAGGTATACTGCTGAAGAAGTGATGTGGTTTGCCTTATGGTGGAAATTGGTGAAAAGCCCATATTTGGCTGGTTTTATACTATGAGAGAACTTTACACACAGCTGTACTGATGGAAAATGACCACAGAGATTTACAGTGCAAAGTTTTGGATTCAAGCCCATTGTCAATCAGAATGGGGTGGATGCTAACTTTAAAAAAGTAGGGCCTGATTCTGCTACTCACACTTTCAGCAGTGGCTTTTCTCGGTGACAGACTGATCAGAGAGTAAGGCACCACTCAGCTTGAGCACGGGTGGCAGAGTTTGGCCCCTAATTATTTAATTAAACCCCCAAAGCACTTGATATGTATGAAGGAACAACGCTGAACTTGGCAAACAGGGAAAAACAAATCTGGTCATAATGACCAATAATCTCCAATGACAACCTTGTTTTTCTGAGAACTTCTCAACAGTTCCCTCTTTTTTGTTTTTTTGGGTTTTTTTGGTCACTGCTTATCAGAATTTGCATGGCTAATTAGTGGGTTAATTTAATTATGAGCAGCACTTCTGAACATCCTGAAGGGGGATCTGTGGAGGGCAACAGAATCTGTTCTTGAATTATGAAATTGCACACACTCACACATCTGGAAGCCATCGTGGAACAGATCACTGTCTTGTAAACACATGTTGAGTGTTGCAATATTGTACTAATCACTTCCAACCTGTCAAAGTTTGCAGGAGAATAGTGACTGGGAACATTTGGGATAATTTGTAACTTAGTGCCATCCGCTACTTCCCCCCACTTATCATGACATAATTAATAGCAAAATAATCTAAAGAATAGAACTTGGGTTAGTCAAGATCTTCGATGATAGGAGTGATTTTTCACTAAGGCCAATATCCAGCAAAAGCTGGGACCCAGCTACACAGCAGCATATCATGTGATTTTTAGATGAACTGAATCTCTAGCATGTGAGACGGACTGGTCTGAGTCCTCTACAAGTGGCATGCAGCTCTGATGCTGGCTTTCTGCATTGGGGTGGTGTTGTATCAACCAGGCAAGGTACTAACAAACTTCAAAAGGACTTTATTTTTAAAGTGGAAGCCTCTTTACCAAGTTGCTGCTGCACCCCCTGTAACTCTCACTCTACCTCCTCAACTCCTCCCCTCTCCTTCCTGTTTCCTGTCCTTTCAGACTCCCAACAGCCAGTGCTCCCAGTTCTAATCATCACAAGCAACATCTAAACACCACATTCCCTCCTCTCTTAAGAAACTCTCCCAATTAAAATAAACATTGTTGTTCTAACCACAGGAACAAATAGGAAACAAGACACTATACTATTGGCAGAAATATTACACTGAAACACTGTAGATACTACATAACATAGTCTCTAGTCCAGATGGGTGGTCGTCTGGGTCTGAGAGGCCGTCTCTCAAGCCCCAGTTCCAATGCAATGTCTTGTTGTGTTGATACTATTGTGAAGTCATCCAAGCAGACTGGGTGTTGGTATAATCTCCTCTTGGTGCATAGGCAGGTGCAAGATAAGAAGCATTCCATACCCGCCCTTCAGAAAGTCGATAGGTGTAAGGTCCCTTCTTCTCTATGATTTTAAGAGAAGCTGTGAATTTATGGTCCCCTTTGCATAAAAATCCAGGTTTTTGTATTCTAATGAAGGAACCACACTCAAACGTTGTTTCCTTAGCACCCCGCCGCTTGTCTGTGAAAGCCTTATACTTTGCTTGGTTCTGTTCAACTGTTTTTCCTCACCTCATCCTCGGCTGGGGCCTCAGGTTGTGCCTTTAACAATCCAGCAATGTTCAGTTTAGTATTCATCTGTTTCCCCATGCAGTAACTCTGCAGGTGATCTTTGCGTTGTGGCATGTCATGTAGCCCAGTATGCTTGCAAGAAATCAGTAGTGAAGGGTATCCACAGTCGCCCTTCCAGTTTAGCCATTTGCAAACTCTCTTTCAAACTTCTGTTAAACCGTTTGATTTCCCCATTGGCTTGAGGGTAATATAGGAATGACCTTCTGTGTAAAATGTTCCTCTCTGCTAGAAAAGTTTCAAACTCCAGGGAAGTAAATTGACTACCATTATCTGAAACCAGTTCTTTGGGGTTACCGTCCCTGCTAAAAACTGAAGAGAGGAACTTAATTACGGTAGCAGAAGAGATTTGCGATGTAAATGCTACCTCAGTCCATTTACTGAAATAGTCTATTAAAGTGATGGCATAACGACAGTCAATTGGAGCAGCATCAAAGGGTCCTACAATGTCAATCGCCACTTTTTCCCATGCAGATTCAGGAAAAGGAACAGGCTGTAATGGAGGGGTACATGTCACTGCTGTCTTATCATGCATTCGGCAAGTGACACAGGATTTTCTGAGTGCTTCAGTTTGAGAGTCCATCCCTGGCCACCAATACAGATCCCGTAGTCGTTGTTTGGTTCTGACAATTCCTTGATGAGTATCGTGTGCCAGGTGTATGAGTTTTAATTGTAATTCTTCTGGCACAAGTAGCCGGTGTGTACTTTGTAGACCACAGCCATCGAGCAAAGAAAGTTCATCCAGAACTCTAAAATAAGGCAGCAAAACTGGGTCAAAGTTTTTAGGGTTACTGGGCCATCTCTGTCAGAAATTCCCAGAGTTTTTGTTGAATTGGACACGCTGAACAAGCAGCTTGAAATTGTTCTCTTGTAACTGCAGTAAGAGTGTTTGTAATAAGTGTGACTACTACATCCTCATCCTCCAGTGGACTATCTGGTGAAGGCAAAGCCAGGCAAGAAAGGCAATCAGCTACCACATTTTTGTTTCCAGGCTTATATTCCAGTTCATAATTGAAAGAGAGTAGTCTTGCAGACCACCTAGCAATACGATATCCTGCTCTTCCCAGTCCTTTCGTGGTGAGCAACATCGTCAAAGGGCTGTGGTCTGTGCGCAACTTAAACGTGCGGCCCCACAGGTAAGTTCTCCACTTTTCAGTAGCCCAGACATAAGCAAGTGTTTCTTTTTCAACTGTAGAATATTTTCTCTCAGCATTACTTAGTGTCCTTGAAGCAAACGCAACAGTCCTCTCTGTGTTGTCCTCATGAAGTTGTGTGAGGACAGCCCCAAGTCCATAATCAGAAGCATCAGTAGTTACAACTGTGGGCAATGCAGGACTGAATAGTGCAAGTACTGGACTATGTACAGTCAAGTCTTTCATCATTTCGAAACTAGCTTGTGCATCCACTGTCCACACTAAGGTTGAACTTCTCCATAGTAATTCTTGTAATGGTTCAATGATGGAAGCATAATTGGGAATGAATTTTGCATACCAGGAGGTAAGACCCAAGAAGGGACGTAAGGTTTGCAAATCTGTTGGAGGAGGAGCATTTGAAATTGCCAGGATATGGTCTGAATCAGATTTTAGTCCAGCCTGTGAAATTGTATGCCCCAGAAAGGAGAGTTCAGTTTGTCATTTGCATTTGGACTTATTGAGCTTGAGGCCTGCTTTGTTGATGCAGTTTACTACAGACTGCAGGTTATCATCATGCTCCTCAGTAGTATTTCCAAACATGATAATATCATCCAAATAGCACTGAACTCCTGGTTGATTCTTCAGAATCAATTACATCATTTTTTGGAAGGCACTTGGGGCTGATGCGAGACCATATGGAACACATTTAAAACAAAATAGTCCCTGATGTGTAATAAATGCTACGAGGTCTCTGCTATCTTCATGCAACATAACCTGGTGGTATGCACTCTGCAAATCAAGAGTAGAAAACATCTTTGCTACACGGAGTTCTGCAAATACTTCTTCAATGTGAGGAAGAGGATGGCTGTCAATCACAATAGCTTTATTTGGCTCCCTTAAGTCCACACAAAGGTGAATGCCTCCACTGTTCTTCAGCGTCACTACTATAGGTGAAACCCATCCCGAGGACTTAATCTCTTCAATAATGTCCTTTTGAACAAGTTTTCTAAGTTCCTCTGAAACAGCTTCCCTGACTGAAAATGGTAAGTGCAGTAATTTCTGTCGTACAGGCATCACATTATTCCGCATTTTAACTTTATGCAGAAACCCATAAGCACAGCCGAGTTTCTCCTCAACCTGGTGTTGGGTCCCAGCTGAAACTGGTGTGTGTACCACAAGAGTGCTTTGCTGAGGAAGGTCAATTCATCCATTAACTACCCTGAGATTTAAAGCAGCCAATAAATCTCTGCCAAGGATCGGAGTGCCTTTGTGGACAACGTAGAACTCTGCAGTTACACAGCAATCACCAAAAGTAACTGTTGCTGGCAGGCAGCCATGTACTGGAATATGGTTTTTCAAATACCACACCAACTGAAGTTTGGGTTCAGTAAGAGGCACATCTTTAAAGTAATGCAAATAGATGGAATCAGGTAGTGTAGATACTGCTGAGCCACTGTCCAACATTAGCTGACTAGAGTGTGATTTGCCTGAGGGTATGGCGGAAACGTTTACAGTGCACATTATCTGTTCTGGAATATGTGCAGTAGTGGTTTTGTTCACACTCAGCACAGTAACATCTGGTATTGTAACTGCGTGCACCTGTTGATTGAACTGGCTACTGCGACATACTTTAGCAAAATGCCCAATCTTTTTGCAATGATTGCACTGAGCTACTTTTGCTGGACATCCTGTGTAGCTCGCAAGGTGTCGTGGGGATCCATAGCGAAAGCATGCTTTTACTGTATTTTGAATTTGCCGATTCAGTGGCTTTTCATTAGTTTTCCTCCTGCAATTGTTTGTCTGCGGCAATAGTGAACTTTTCTGCAAAGGAGTCACAGCCTGGACTGTGCCTCCTGTATCCCTGCTCATTATTTTGGCTTCAGCTGTAGCTGACTCAATCTGAGTAGCAATGGTTATTGCTTTTTCTAGTGTAAGTCGTGGTTCTAGAAGTAAGCGTTCTCTTACAGGAAACATGGTTGTTTTCTCAATGAGCTGGTCTCTAATCATCTCATCTGCCATATTCCCAAAGTCACAAGTTACAATCAGACTCCTCAGGGAAGCAATATACTGCATTATAGTCGCCCCTGGTTTCTGCTCACGCTGGCGAAATCTGTAGCGATTAGCTACTACATTCACTTTTGGCACAAAAAAGTTCTTTAATGCAGTGAGTGCAGTCTTATATTTATCATCTGCAAGGGGAAAAGTGTAAAATATACACTGCCCTTCTGCTCCAAGGCAGTAGATTAGCAGAGCATGCTTTCTTACTTCAGAAATCTCTGTAGCACTGATTGCAAGCAGTTAAGTCTCAAACATATGGATCCAGGCAGTAAAAGCAATTGGAGGCTCACCTGGGCTTTGCAGAAAGGGGGCAGGTGGGTTCAGAGGCAGAAGATCCATCCTCGTCGCCATAATGTTGTATCAACCAGGCAAGGTACTAACAAACTTCAAAAGGACTTTATTTTTAAAGTGGAAACCTTTTTACCAAGCTGCTGCTGCACCCTCTGTAACTCTCACTCTACCTCCTCAAATCCACCCCCCCTTCCTGTTTCCTGTCCTTTCAGACTCCCAACAGCCAGTGCTCCCAGTTCTAATAATCACAAGCAACATCTAAACACTAAAGGTGGATTTAATCCAATACAAAACAATCATTTTCTCTTAGGGAGACATACCTGGGGGAGTAGTGGGTGTTTGGACTCAGTGAAACAAAGAGGACTTTGTTGAGCCAGGATTGAGCACAGAAGGTGAAATTCACCCCACACAAGGCCAATGCACCATTTAAGTCCTGTTTAGGCCCAATTTTGAGTGCTTCAGTGGTGCAAAGGTCTTGTGGCTAGCCCTCTGCACAGGGCTGAGTTCCACCCAAGCAGACTAAGGAATTCAGGACTTGGCACTGTCAAAGAGGCTTCCTACCAGTATTTCTCACATGCTAGCGCACCAGTTCAACCAACAAAATATGTCTGCCTGGTACTCCAAGGAGCTCCAGTTCGTTGTTAATCCACTGCATACCTGTTTAACTCAAATCCCCATACAGTAATTAAACAGTTTTTTTTAAATGAATCATTACAATGTGATTTATGACTTTTGTGTAATTGTCAGAATTATTGTAGGTAATTAAAATACAAAGTGCATGCTGCCAGAGACTTCAGTCACTCTCTGCACTCTCATTAAAAATCAGGAGCTGACCAAATTAGAAATAGATTGGTTTGCACAAGTTCACAGGGAAAGCTAATTATGAAACTTATCCTTATGCACTCAGAACTCACATAGTCAGTCACACAAAGTCTTAAAGCGATAATACTATTGTACAATGTGAAATGGAGTGAGCAATATATGGTGGGAACAACTCTCATTATGCTGTGCAAAGCAACTTCATTTTGCATAGTAAGTATATGCCCAAACCCTTTGGAAAGCTTGATAATGGACATGAGAGAAGGGAATAAAGAGGCTTAGGGGAGAGAGAAAGACTATGCTTTCACATGAGATTTGAAAAGAGGTAGGAAAATGCAGGGAGGAGCAGAAGTTGCAGAGAAGAAGGCTCTCTCACCAACAGTGGCAAGCTGGAGAGAAAGAAACAGAGTGAGGAGAGTAGCAAGCAGAGCTGAGAGAGATGAAGTCTGTGAGGTTGGCTGAAACAAGTCCATAGGCATCTTTAAAAACAAGGAAGGGAGATTTGTACTGGACTGTGAAATGCATGAATAAACAAAGAAGTCAGCAGACGGCAGGGGTTGAAATGACACTAAAGCAGGCTGGGAATTTTTTGGCAAATTGTTTTCACATCAAAATATGTTGATTTCTCAGAACTGAAACTGTTTGCGGGAAAGGGTTTGTTTTGATTAATTTCTTGACTAGAAAAATTTTTGGAAAAAAAAGTTTAGAAATCGTTGAAAAGTCCAGTTTTTGATGTTTTTGAAACAAAAAATTTCAACTTCACAGTTCACGATGACTTTTCCTTTTGAAATTTGGGCTAATAATAGTATTTTTTAATGGTCCAGATTGAAACAAAATGTTCCTAAATTACCTAAACAAAATGTATCAATTAACCCAAACCATTTTTTTTCAGTTTTTTACAGGTTTGTGAAAATTTGAGATTTTGAATTTTCATCCTGATTTGGAATGGACATTTTTTTCCCCTAAATTTCTAATATTTTCCCAATATAGAAAAAAAAAACATTTCCCACCCAGATGTAGTTGTCACCTCTTGATGCATAAAATTCTGCATGTCCAGCTGTCTGGAGAGCAGGGACAAGAGGATACGGAGGCCAACATACAGATTTCAGCTGAGTTTAAGTCAAGAAATAAATTGTTGGTGAAATCATGGTCCCATTGACATCAGTGGCAAAACTCTCATTGACTTCAATGAGGACAGGATTTCTCCTCCATAAATTATAACGTGTCCTTAAAATTCCAGATGCAAATGGACATTTTCTCATTAGTGGTTATGCAAAAATTTGGTACTTGTGTTTTGGTACCAGTAAATGAGTCAGATTTATATGTAAACAGATTTATGATGTCACTAAACCAGGCACCTCTTGACAGGTTTTGCACTCTTTGCACAGCTAGAGCTGTCACTAAGTCTCTTATACATATCACCACTTGATCCAGGCTATAATGCCTCATACACTGGTGTGTTGAGCTTTAGGTTTATTGGTTGAGTTATCCTTAAGCTGAAAAAGACATCAGAGCTCCAAGATCAAGACTCACCCGGCGCTGTGTTAGAATAATAAGTGAGGACGTTTCAAAAATTATTTTATAAAGGAAAAGAGGAACTAACAAAATGCTGCTGGAGCTGAGGTTGAGTTGTGTTGGGTTCCTTACAGGATTCTGGGGCTTAGGGGTTGTGGAGAGAGAAAGAGAATATAGCTGAATGTATCCCACCTGATTTCTCCAGTCCAGATAAGTTCAATGAACTGCATTTATCAGCAGATCTTATCTATCAATTTATCTAACCTGTCATCTTGACACAGACAAGGACTTTTTGCTAATACACAACATGAAGCATAGACTCCACTCTAGGGTAAAGAATAGAATGCAAAATAGTACCCTTGCTTCCCAAAATACAAAACAAAACAAAAACCTGCCTTAGAGATCAGGTTCACAAATATTAAAAAACAAACAAAAAACAAAAACAAAAAAACCCCCTGTTCATTTCACATGAGTCTACCCACCCCCATCTTTCCCCTACAATCTGCCAGCACTCTTCATTTAAGGTCATACGGCAAATCAGATTTTCAAAACAAGATTTGGGAAAATGTGGATGAAATAAGAAATGGCCTACTAAACATTTTCCAAAAACCCAGTCAGAAGGGTTAACTTTGTTTTTTATTCCTTGTCCCTCTTAAAATTTCAATTTCCAAATGACATTGGAAAGCCCAAAATTTCCTAGATAAAAGAGGCATGAAGAAGCATCCAAACTTTTCACATTTATCCAAACCCTCTGAGGTTGCACTATGGCTTTAGACACCCACTGACATTTCCATCAACAGAAAAACAAAGGGAAAGTGAAACTTGTTTAACTTGTAAGTTAGGTTTTCCCCCTGACTGAAACACAGGCAGCTAAAGTTTCCCAGAACCCCCGCTCCTTCAGGGTAAATGCCAGGTAGGGATCAAAAGCACGCAGTGCATGCTGACAAAAAGGATCTTGCTTATTGTAACAACACTTTCTCCACCTCTATCTATCTCCCTTTTCTTGAGAACGCAGTTTTACACTTGTCCTTCATACAAATAACCCGAGGGTGAGAATTATTCAGAAGGCTTGTGTTTGACACCCCATCTGTTCATTTCTGACAGCGATATATAATGTAAGGCTATAAAAACTTGAAAAATAATGCAACATAAAAAGGGATTGACTCGGCTCCAAGAGGCCATAAACGGTAACAAATACCATTGTATGATTTATTTCATGCTGTAATCTTTACAGTAAGTCATCTTTCAGACATTTCCATGTGACAGGTTTTAATAATATTAATGCCCAGAGCAATCCAAATCATCGCCAATAGACATATTTATCAAGCTGCCAATCCAAGTAAATGAAATTCTATAAGCAATAATGTAACATGTTTAAAGGAAGCTAATAAAACAAGTCAGCAGAGAAATATTACTTCAAAGTATTCTCTCTCTAATCCGGCCCTGGATGTTATACAGCCAAAATGCAAATCTTTCCCCTATGTGATTTATTGCTCCAAAAATACCAGTGACCTTTTCGTGAGCTCCTGCACAGCCCCTCACACACATTCATAAAGATCGCGATGCATTCTGCCAGATTAGCTGAATGCTGGAGCGCTTACCATTATTGCTTTGTTTTGCCTTGCCTTTGGATTGAGATGTGATGGGTAGCATCAAAGAATATGATTTTACATCTTTAAGATTTATTAAAAACTGACAAGCCCTAACGTAGGCTTCGCAGCTCAGCAGGTATTTAGGAACAATTATCCAGATGCTAGATAAGTTTCAATTAAAGAGGAACTAAAATTTGGTTTTTTTAACCTGGTTTTCCCTTTCATCTAATTCAGTTTTTATTAATCCTTTGTTTGGCTAAACGATCTCCCATCCAGGACAAAAAGGAGCCTAAGACAGCACAATCAAGAAGCAATATGGGATCTTATGCACAAACACTCTTTAGTACCTATCTAGAAATAGAGCAGGAATGAAAAACAAGAGTCATCAACTCAGCAAAAAATACACCATTAAATTTGTCATGCCTATAGGCAAGAACATGTGGAAAAACCATGTCTAGTAAAGGAAATGTATTGATGGAAGGACTCATAAGTGTCTCAGGATCCTAACAGGTTTTTATTCTTTCACTTATAGCCCAGCTTTATAGAATTTCTTTTGTGAAATGGTACCAGTTAAGTTAATTTCCGGGATATAAAGACCCACTTCCTGGTGATCTATTTTGGGTGAAAAAATGTGTATGTGTGTGTGTGTGTATGTATTTGAATTTTGTATGTGTAGTTTGTGAGAAGAAATAATTAATCAGAGCTCGGCATGCAACCAAAAATCTATGCATGGCCTGGGCCCGGTGGGTGTTTGAGGTCTAGTAACCCTGCCCTGTTCCCTCCAGCTGGACCTCCTTGAAATTTTCTGAATTTCAGGTTCTTGATGAAATTTTAAATTGAAATACATTTTTTTGACAAAGAACCCACTGTCGACAAATATAGACACAAGTGTTTTGTCAAAAAAATTGAGTGAAAACTTTAAGCTAGTGAAAACTTTTCGTGCAGTGAAAAAGTTTGCTGATTGACATTTCAAAAGTTCTGAAACTTTATTAACATATTTTGAAAATTCCTGGGTTTTTGGGGGGGGCAGAGGGGTACCTACTCTACCTTCTCTCTCACACACTCCTTAGATGGAGTCTATTTTAGTTGTATCTGAGCACCCTTTTTATAGAGTGCTTAAAACTAAGTGCCTTAAAAGTCCCCAACTCCCTGTAACCTTCCTAAACAAGGGGTCATGTGATCTCTAAGTTCTTGTCTATGGAAGGGAATAGAGCCATTTGTAACTGAACTGGTTTAAGCATGAACAGTTCCGTAGATTTACACTAACTAGAATGAATTGGTTTAAGATCCTTTGCCTATTCCCTAAATATTGCACTGTCCCTAAATCATTTCAACTGCAATGCCCTCTTGGCATCCATCCTAAAGTTCTCACCATAGCTCCCAGAAGTGGTGCATCTTGAAGATTTTGAACAGCCTCTTGTACACAATGTGAACCAGTGCAGTTAGTCTGTGTCCATATATGCGCTGCAATAGTTCAAGACGAAGTGGCTTCTAATGCTGCAGCAGCAGAGCATACTCCAAATGGTATTAAGCCAGTTTGGAAAACTTTTGGAGCACTTCTGTGCATGAACACAAGGGCTGGGATTTCAAAGGAGCATCTGAGAGCTAAGTACCCAGCTCCCACTGAAGATCACTGGGAGCTGGGCTCCTAAATTTCCATAGATCCTCTTTTAAAATCCCAATGGAGGTGCAAAGGATCCCTAGTTCGATGACATTTCAATTTGTCAAGAAGGGTTTTGGTCCAGGGCTCAAGCCAGGGAGACACATTCTACTGCTTAGTGGTCAGGGCAATGGCCTGGGATGTGGGAAACCCAGGCTTAAATCCCTGCTTTGCTGCATTTGGGGTCCAGAGCAGGGATATAAACATGGGCTGTGCACATTGCAGGCCACTGCCCTAACCTAACCTCTGTGCTATGGAGTGTGATAGTCATCCTCTCACTAGAGAGCCCAGGATGGAAATGCTCAGGCATGTTCACTCAATTCCACTGTTGCAAAACATGCACAAAGTTTTGTTTCATTCCATGCAGAACAAAACCAAATGTTGAAACCTGGAAAGTGACTTTAACAATGTACGGGGTGAGTACGGTAGTGCCCCTGCAGGGGAGGCAGCCACACCCGGAGGGGGTGGTTTGCTTGCAGTTGGTCCTGGCCACTCACTCAGCACTCACTAGTGGGTCCAAATAGCTGCATGTACACTGCAGTGTCATACCCTAGTACATTACCTCAGCTGGCATGCTAAAGCTAGTGAGAGTAGTTAGTGGTGGCAGCCGCTAGAGAAGGGCATGCCTGGCCCTCCAAGGAGTCGAGGTCATACACTTGTGGAATATTAGACAATAGAAACTGAATGAAGAATGGAAAAGACTTCATTTGGCCCCGTTGTCATTTCTGAGAATAAGGACGTGAACCAAAGAAGAAAAGAAGTTACCGAAGCACGGAATTGTTGTGCTCTGGACAATTCTACCTAGCAGAGTGTGTATCCGCTTTGTGAGTTTGGGCACATCACTTCCCCTCTCTGTGCTCCCCTCCCTTTGGGCTTGTCTTCGCTACAGAGCCTTCTCTGGCATAGCTATGCCAGCAGATCCCGCTAGTGGAGACGCAGCTTAAGCAGACTGAAGTTCTTCTCCCAGCATAACCACACCACCTCCCCGAATGACGTTAGCTAAGATGACAGAAGCATTCTTCTGTTGACATAGCTGGGTCTACACCAGAGGTTTCACCAGTATTGCTCTGTTGGCTAGGGGTATGCTTTTTTCCCATTCACAGATGACGTAGCTATGCCAGCAAAACTATGTCACATAATCTGAGACTTTGGCTGTCTTCTCCATTTAGACTGTGAGCTCTTTTAAAAAGAGACTGTCTCTTACTATGTATTTACACAGTGCCTCCTGATCTCAATAGGAGCCTCTAGGCACTATTATAATGCCCATAATAAGTACTACTACTAACTGTAACATTGTAAAATGTTCTCCCATGGGAAGCAGTAGAAGTCCAATCCCTGGTGGCATTAAATCTAGACATCCGAAAACCTTGTGTAGGGTACAATGATAACTTGGCTGGATGGGACATCACTGCCTCTTTTGTGATTTGATGGTGGGCGAGAATCTTGATGGGGAAGGGAATTATGTATTTGCGTATTTGGCTGCATCTTCAGGAAATTACAGAACATCTCCTAGTAAAATTTGTGTTCCTTTTCGTTAAGCGGCAGCAAAGATATCAACGAAAAAACAAATAAATAAGAAATTCCTAATCCCCAAGGTGTAATGCCAGAGTATGGAAACTCACTTTTCTTGAATACCTCCCTCTGGCATAATTGACTTTTCATGCACATTTTAAAAATGATATTTCAGCAGGTTGTGAGGGCTCTTTTTTTTTTTTTTTTTGTAAATTATGTTGTGGGATGTAAGGGGAAAAGAGACGTGTTATAAATTAATTGTGTTTTCACTTATATTTAACGAGTCAGCACAGTCTAACAGCGTGTGTGCATGTGTTTACTATGCAGTTCCAATATTTACAACTGACCTAACTGGTTGTAGAGCAGGAGCAATGAACAACGTTTTATTGTTCTGATCCTATGTAAGTGCTGGGGACAGCTGCTCAGCTGCAAAGCTACCCAGAGGAGACCCTGGAGTTTTTATTATGCCAATGCTTGTCTTTGCTGTCAAAACATAGAAAAGGATTGTGTGTGAGGGTGGTGGGGGTGGTATTTATTAAGATTTGTTTTCTTCAGGTCTCTGGTGTTCATGAGCTGTTAACAGACTTAGATCTCGAGCCTTTGTAGAAGGAAGGTGACAAACATTGTGTGACGATATCTGATTAAAATATGACCATGTAGATCGTTGTTGCTACCACTGTTATATAATTGCAACAAATCTTATACAAAAAGTGTGTCTAGTAAGATGTCAATAGAAAAGTTATGATTTGCTGAAAATTATTATAGTGTCACTGTGCATCTCTCAGGGTCACAACTGAGAATATCAAATTCAGGACAAACTGCTGAGAAATAGGATAGACACACCCCAAAACTGGTGGTTATTCTCCCATCAGATATACCAAACCAGCAACAAAAGTAAACTTTGATTTCACCACACTGGCTAACAAGAAGTCAGGAAAGCAGTCTCCTTAGGCATTCCAGTCCTGGATTCAACACTCAGACACTAGACTTAAAGATGAGTGGTTATTTAAAACCAGTTTCATCAAACAAAATGATTCTTCTGATTCCAAAAGACCAGTTACATATCCAGGTCAATATATAACTCAGATCTTACCCAATAATCACACTGTTGCCAATCCTTTACTATCTAAAATCTAAAGGTTTAAGAAAGAAAGAACGAAAGTTAAAATTGGTTAAAGGAATCAAATACATACAGTAATTGCAAAGTTCTTGGTTCAGGCTTGTAGCAGTGATGGAATAAACTGCTGGTTTGTTAAGTCTGTGGGTGCTTCCAAATCACTGGAAGGTCCTTGATCCCTTGGCTAGAATGCTCCCATTAGTGTCAGTCCATAGTCCAGAGATTTGAGCAGGAAAGAGGCAAAATTGAGGTGTTTCCAGGGCCTTTTATAGCTTCTCTCAAGTGAAGGGAAACCCATTGTTGTCACTGAGGAAAATTACAGGTGACAAGATGGTGTTTGGAGTCACATGGGCAAGTCACATTTCCATGCGTGATTTTGCTTAGTCATAGCAGGAAAGTACATTAAGTGTAGATGGGCGTCTTCCATTGTGAGTTAAGTATTCTTTAACGGGCCATTCACTTGAATAGTTTCTTCACAATGTGCTGGCTAAATACCTTATCGGTGCTACCCAGAAGCAAACAATACATGCATAATCATAGCATAATCATATTAAGCAAATCATAAGTTTTCCATTGACACCTTACTTGACACACTTTGTATAAGATTTGTTGCAATTATATAACGGTGATAACAACAATGATCTACATGGTCATATTTTAATAAGATAACATCACATGTTGGTTGTATGTTCCTCCTCAGCCAAGATCTTGTGCACTCCCCACAAGTCCTTGTATAACAACTCTTGCCAATATGTGCTTCATCCCCCTCTAGTGCATGGTTCATCACAGTATAACAGCCAACTACTGCTGCCAGCTATGTATCAGATAGTGATTCCCCTTACTTGGCTGAGCAGCACCTTACACAATAAGTAGTCCCACTGAAGGTCAGTAGGGATGCTTGGGAAGGTAAGTACTACTCAATGTGAGTAAGAGGTAGCACAATCTATCTTAACTGGAGTGACTCCTTTAGTCCCTGCAGGAGAGGTCTCTAGTGTGGTGCCCAGGTTCAAACTCTACTGATGACCATATATCCAGTGGAGACAGCTGGAGGAATTTAGACTGTGAAACCTGGCAGTACTGCCACCACTATGGTCAGCAGACTGATTCAGGCTGGTGCTTAGGCTAGACAAGTGGGACTGCTGTCAGGGGGTTCTCTGGGATTCAAGGCCATTCAACTTTATATCATCCTTTTCCCATGATGCACCAGAGTCCAGATTTGCTAAATCTTCCAGGCATGCAAGCACTTTTTTGTCAGGTGCTGAGTTCAGAATGCCTGGCTCCTTGCAGAATTGAGCCCTTCGAGGAAAGTATGGGTTGATGGACTGAGAAGCTGGATGTGTATAGGGCTGAACTGAGCTTCTGCGAGGCCATTCAATTAATCAAAGCAGGGAGGAGCCATTAAACCATCTTTTGCAATCAAAACCAGTAGCAATGCCACAAGAAGTAGTAGGTGCAAAGGGTTTTTAGTTCCATCCTGAAAGAAAACACCCTGCCATTCTCATCTCTCACACAAATATTCACTGCAGCAGCAAGACCAAGAAGAGTTCTGAATTTCTTACCTGGGAGTGATACCTGAAATAGGAAGAACCCCAAGAGACATCGACTTTACTGGCTCTCGGTCTGGAAGGTACAGTGTTTCTTGGGGAATCTTCAGCTTGTCTGAAAACAAAGGCAGTGAAAAGGAACTTGCCCCTCTATATATCCCTTGGTTGTATTTATATACTGATTGCAAGCGGCTACCGTGCCATAGGAGAGTTCTGCAGGGGCTTAAAAATGCTTGACAATGGGGCTTTGGGTAATTGCTTAGCCAAACAACCACACAGCTAATAAAGCATGCTATTATATTATGGTGCATATGTATAGTATGTACATGATAGCCTTTAAGTGACTAATACTACATAGGACTCATGGTTTCATTCCAAAGGGCTGTTCAAATAAATCTTTTTGTTTGTGGTTTTTAGGGGATTCATATAAACCAAAAAACTAAAAGTAAAACTCACTCAAAACTGCCAAGTTTTGCCCTCCAAAACAGGTGACTCTCCCATTTATCCTTTGGTAATGCAAACTCCAAGCTATATACCATTGGGTTAAATCGGACTTTTCCAGTGTCTTTGGTAGTTGTCTTATTCAGTGAAAGGTGAATACCTTTACCATGCACTAAGGGCTTGTCTGTGTGGGGACACTCAGGAAAAGTAATCCAAATTAACAAAGGTGTGAATTTAAAGTGGATTTGTTAAACCCCATGTGGGCGTGCTCGTTCAGAATTAAAGGGGCCTTAACTCAGGGCTTGTCTATACCGTAACTCAGTGTGAACTGTGGGAGTATGAATTGCAGAAAACACCAAAGTGTTGCACTCTGCTTCACGTGAACACTGCTGGTGTGAACTAAAAGGTACACTGTTTGTCATAATAAAGTCCTGTCTGAAAGAGGACTGCATTAACTGGTAATTATGGGGTATTGGCCATGTATATGGCTGTCATGTGCATACTATATGCTATAGTATAGTTTGAAGGAGGACTACGTTAACATGAACAAGGTACCTTTCAGTTCGCCCCAACTGCATCCACCTGGGGCAGTTAGAGCACAGCTCTTCAGTGCACTCTGCCATTCACACCCCTCCAGTTCACACTATGGAGCTGTATAGCCGTAGCCTGCTCAGTTTAGTTTAATTCACTTCCAAGGTGAAATAAAATCAACCAAATTAAGGCCACTTTATAATTCTGCATCAAACTGTCCACATGGATTTAAATAGGTTTAGATTTAGTTCAACTAATTCATTTTAAAGGTAATTCAGATTAACTTTCTTGAGGCTTGGTCTACACTAAAAAGTTATAACTGCATAGTTATGTTGATCAGGGGTGTGGGAAAAAACCACACCCCGGACTGACATCGCTATACCAACACAATCCCCTGTGTAAACACAACTATCTCTATGAAAGATGACTTCCATCAGCACAGCTAACTTCATTTGGGGAGGTGGTGTTCCTGCACCAACAAAAAAAATTTAAGTTAGGCCAGTATAATCTCCATGTAGACATATCTTTACTGTCCCCATGTAGACAAGCCCTTAGGTCCTATGGTATAACACACACTTGCACAGCCTGTTATACCTGGGTGTTCAACTGCATTTTGTGGGAAGAGAGTGGGGGATGCTCTTTATGTGTGAGTTACGCTTAGATTAGAGAAAAGCTCCAGACAATCTCTTCCTCCTGATTAGAAATAAAAGTCATAGAGGGAAGAGCGAATTTGTCTTAGGCATTATATGGACCCCATTACTCACGCAATTGTCTGATCATCTCATAGTCTTGAACCTTTTTATCCTCACAGCACTCTGTGAAAAAAGGCAGTGTTATTACATCCATTTTACAGATGGAGAGGTGAGGCACAGAGAGATGAAGTGAATTGTCCAGTGTCACACAGGGAGTCAGCAGTTGATCAGGGAAATTAACCTAGGCCTCCCAAGTAACAGACTAGCACCCTAACCACTGGAGTATCATTTCTCTGAATAAACTGATGTTCCATCTAATCCTCTCTTGGCCAAATCCTGAGGTCCTTCCTGCTGAGTAACAACTGTGCAAAGGTCTCAGGATTTGGCCCACTGCTTCTCAGGCTTTGGCTACACTTGCATTTCAAGCGCTGCGCGCAGCGCGCTTGGCGCGTGTGTAGCAGTCAGCGCCGCCAGCGAAAAAAAAAACCTCTGTCCGCCCACCCCCTTCCCCTCCTGTGGGGAGCGCGCTGGCGCTCGCTCGGCGCGGGCTTTGACTGCACTGGCGCGCTTACGCGCGCCGCGCTGCGCGCAGAGGAGGTGTGTGTCACACCCACACAGTGCCTGCACCCAAATTGCATTGCCAAGCCCAGAGTCTCTTTCTTGCCGCCTGCCTTTCCACTCTGCATTCCTATCACTGTCGGAGCCGGACAGGAGGCTCAGCAAAGATCTCTACGTTACGTGTGTCCAAACATGTCCCATGTGTGTATGTGGGTGGAACTTGGACTGAAGAGGCATTCAGACCCACATATCTCTTCATCGCACAGTCTGACAGAGGAAACCTATCACACGCCCTTTATTTCCTTCTGATGTTGTAACTCTTCCCAAATTGTTCTAATCCAACTGAAAAGTCTCATGAGTTAAAACATACACCTGGCAGAAAAAGGACATTTTTTTCCCCATGAGCCATTTGTCAACTTTAATAAGTAGCAATTGTACCACACAGGTGTGTTAGAAGCAGGTGCATTTACTCCTGGTAACAAGATAGCTCTATCTACCATTCTACCCACCTCTATTTACTTACAGTGTCCTGTCTCAGTTTATCCAAGTGACTGATATTTCCTTATCTGGGGATTTGTTTTCTAGGAGGTGGGTGGGAAAAAAAACAGCTCTCTGAGGGCACAGCATGCAGCTGTCAGCCTTTACAGGAGATCAGGCTTAATAAAAGTATGGTAAGCCAAGACAGATATGGTATAAAAACAGCCTAACTAGCTTCAGGAGAAACAGTCATCTGAGAAATCTCTGAGTCTGAGAAAGGATGGTTTTCAGGTTAAGGCATTTGACTGTAAGTCAGGAGATTTGGGTTCAGTTGCTGGCTTTGCCACAGACTCCCTGTGTAATTCACATAAGGCCAGATTCTCAACTGATATAAATCAGGGCCCTTGACTTTCAAGGTGGTAAGGCTGAATTTTGTCATCTAAGAGTTTGAGCTGGGATTTTCAAAAATGCCTGACGACCTTCTTTAAGCACCAAGGGATTTTTGAAAATCTCATCAGGTGCTGGTTTACATCTGTAGATGACAAAATGCACTTAAAAATCTGGTCCTAAGTGGCTTATGAGCACAAGATCTATTAACTTAAGTTACTTAGGGATTATCTATATGTGGATATTTATTGATATTACTATATATATACACAGACGCTCCCCAACTTACGCAAGTGTTCCGTTCCGGAACGCCTGCGTAACTTGAATTTTGCATAAGTCGGGAACGTATACCCAACCATTACACACACACACACACACACACACACCACCTTTCTAGCTTACAGAATTTACAGAACTTTTTCCGTAAGTGCGGATTTGTGTAAGTCAGGTTTGCGTAACCCGGGGAGCATCTGTATATTGTGACAAAGTTCCTCCTCTACTTTAGTGGGTCCTGCGCTTATTGGCAGATTTTCTCACCTCAGTGATCTTCCCCACAGTCTGGATCAACTCCTCCTGTGTCTGATCAGGAGTTGGGAGGTTTGGGGGGAACCCGGGCCCGCCCTCTACTCCAGGTTCCAGCCCAGGGCCCTGTGGATTGCAGCTGTCTATAGTGCCTCTTGTAACAGCTGCATGACAGCTACAACTCCCTGGGCTACTTCCCCATGGCCTCCTCCAAACACCTTCTTTATCCTCACCACAGGACCTTCCTCCTGGTGTCTGATAAGGCTTGTACTCCTCAGTCCTCCAGCAGCACACCCTTTCACTCTCAGCTCCTTGCACCTCTTGCTCCCAGCTCCTCACACGCACTTCCTCTCCTCTGGCTCCTCCTTGACTGACCGGTGTGTGCTCCTTTTTAAACCCAGGTGCCCTGATTAGCCTGCCTTGATTGGCTGCAGGTGATCTAATCAGCCTGTCTGCCTTAATTGGTTCTAGCAGGTTCCTGATTACTCTAGTGCAGCCCCTGCTCTGGTCACTCAGGGAACAGAAAACTACTCATCCAGTGACCAGTATATTTGCCCTCTACCAGACTCCTGTACCCCACTGGTCTGGGTCTGTCGCAATATATATATATTGTATAATTATACAAGTATAACTATAGCTGTAGATTCAACTATAGTGAGATAATTATTGCAATGCTGATAAATTTCCTGGTGTAGACAAGCTCTAGGCATGTTTGAAAATCTCAGGCCTTGTCTACACTTAGGAGGGTTTGCCGGCATAGATATACTAGTAGACCTATATTGACCACACCTCCCAGTGGAGACACAGCTTATACCAACAAAAGAATTTGATTGAACTCGTTCTCCAAATGGAATAAGCCAAACCGGAAAAAGGACTCTTTTCAACATAACTGTCTACACTAGGGCTTTTGCCAGCATTGCTATGTTGGTTGGCATGCGATTTTTTTCACATCCCTAGCTATGCCAACATAGCTATTCCAGTAAAACTTTCTAGTGTGGACCAGGCCTCAAAACTACTCGAGATGTACGTGGTCTCTAGATAGAGGCTTCAGGCTGGCTCCCTTCTTAAAAATACTATGGCAGCCCCAGATGGCGGAAGGTTATGTTTTATTACCAATAGCTATTGGCAAGATTTAGGTATTTTGCGGATATGGCAGGAATAGCCCTTGTGTCTGATTTTAACAGATTGCCCTTGCTTTTCACAGCCATGTGTATGCCAGTTAAATGCTGACACTGTATGTCATGCACAGTGGGAAAGCTTTTGGCTACTTTAACTGAAGTTCAATTCTCTTAGGTTCCTGCATTCATTTGAAGATTAATGAAAATGAATCATATCCTTAGCTGGTGTAAAATCAGACTAATTTCATTGAAAACAATGGAGAGGGGCTGATTTACACCAGCTGGGGATCTGGCTCATGATTCCTTATCTCACTTCGGCTGACAGTGGAACTAGAGGCAGCTAGGACATTATGTACTGATTAAGCTGCATTACTTCTTTTGTCACAGACCAAAGCACTTATTTTTATGCAGTGTTTTGCTCTGATACATCCAAAATGCTAGCGGGAACTGACGGCAAGTTCTTATGTTTAGTAATACTTTGATCCCTCTGAAGCACATGTTTCCCTGCAGTCTATCTGGTGCAGAACTGTAAACAATTGTTTTTTATCAGGCTACGTTTATATTAAAATCCCATCTTGCCCTTTCATCCAACTGCCTTAAATTGCACAGGAAGGAAAAGGAAAAGCCGTCAGGTGTGAGAGCTCTTACAGTCTCAATGTCTGTCCATCTGTCTCTTGATGACTCTTTTTGAGATATCTTTGTATTATACAGAAGCTTCTGTTGTGGGAATCAGCTGGCTTTGGGGGACTTTAGTTGCATCTACTTTAATAAGTATGTGGGACTGAAAAATGGGCTACAATTTCTCTTTATAAACGACATTCCTACATGGAATCCTCCAGGTGTCAGCATGCTTATGTTTGTTCACTTGGCCTGTTTTGTTGAGCACTCTCTATGAATGAGTTTTTCCTTGATCTCAGCCTTGTGCACTTCAGCCAGATATTTAATAATGGGGCTTGGCTGCCATCTACTGCTGAAAGGAGATTTAATTTAAAATATATATTTTGTGTGTATGAATTTGCTGAGTGCTGATGAAAGATACCTGACTGACAGCGGTGTACAGCAACAGTCCTATATCCAGGGCACAGACACAGTGGCTGAGAATTTCAAAACAGTCTAGATTTACAGATACATTCGTCACTAAAACTAGGGGATTTAGACACAACTCTTCCATTAGACTGCTTTTGAAAATTTCAGCCAGTATGTATAGCTGCTGTGCATGGGTGCTCCAGAGGGCCACCAAAACGGAGCTCAACATTATTTTGAGGAGAACACTTTTTGAGAATAGGAGAGTATCACAGTTCCATGGTCTTTCTGGTACGGCCGGCTCTGGCTTTTTTGCCACCCCAAGCAAAAAAAAAAAAAAGTGTGTGTGTGTGGGGTGGGGGTGGCCGGAGCAGCAAAGCAGGGGAAAAAACCCCCCAAAATAAAAACCTGCGGCGTGGCCAGATCAGCAAAGTGGCGGGGGGGGGTGTGGAATGGCGCGTCCAGAGCGGCAAAGCAGGGGGGGTGGGGAAAACGTGCAGCCGGAGCGGCAAAAAAAATCCAAAAAAACCTTGCGGCGCGGCCGGAGCGGCACAGCAGGGGGAAAAATTTTTAAAAAAACCTGTGGCGCAGCTGGAGCCAGGGTGCAGGGAGATTCCCTGAGCTGCAGACGTGCTCCGGCTAGCAGAGGGGAGAGGGAAGGAGCGGGGAGGAGAGAGAGAAGTGGGGCGGCCAGGGCTTCAGTGGGGCACTTCCCACGCGGCCCCGACTGCCGCGCAGCCTGCCAGGAGGGCTCTGCGCCGCTCCAATCGGCTGGGAGGGAAGGACGCAGGCTGCCATGCCGAGTTTGCTGCAGGGCACTCCTCTCCTCCATGCCGCTGCCCCCTACAGGGCGGCTAGATCGGTGAACCAAAAAAACCCCAAAAACCGGCCGTGCCATCCTAGGATTGGGCGGAATACCGCCCTGTAGAATCTGCCGCCCCAAGCATGAGCTTGCTCGGCTGGTGCCTGGAGCCGGCCCTGCTTTCTTGTCATGGTGGTAGAATACAAGTTGTGATCTAGTCAAACACAAGTTATTGAGCTCAATATAGAGATAAGTGGGTGAATTTTAATGGCCTGTTATGTACAGAAGGTGAGATTAGATGATGTAATGGTACTTTCTAACCTTGAACTCTATGAATCTATGAAGCAAGAAGAGTGTTAATTAGTAATGACCAAAGTGATGTACATTTTGGCGTGGACAGGTATCCACTAAGGAATGAATTGAGATCCATCAAATCATTCATGTAAGCCAATGAAGAACCAATGGACTGAAGGAATTTGCACTTTTTACCTGGCGTAGATTTCAGCAGGTGATATGGTACTGAAAGGCTGTAGGTCCCATTTCCAATGCCAGGGAATTTGGGGTGGGATGGGAATGAGCCATTCCACTGTTGCACTGGTGAATAGGAGTTTTTCCCATCCAATCTATGCTTTCCCAATTTTTAGTCTAAACTCCTTAAATCTTATAATACAATCTTGCTCAACCTCAAATACATCTTTGCTGCCTTCATTTTTATTATTTCCTAGTCTTATGATGATGATAATATCTTATATAGAGTAATATCTTGACATCCATACTCATTGTCATACGCAACCTTTACTTAGGGTAATTCCCACTGACTTTAATGAGAGTTTTGCCTGAGCAGGAATTGAATACAAACTGAGTAAGGACCTCTGGGTTTATCTTGTAGTACCTTTCACACCAAAGCACCTCACAAACTATACACATCTAGCACCAATGAAATGCAATTGCCCCAGACTCCAGTTCTGGAGTTAAAGAGCAGCAGCCCATGCAAAGTATGACAATGAGCATAGGGGAAATTCTGGCCATGGAGATGTGGCTCTTATAAAAATGCAATAGGAACCTTTACTGTCCAGTCAGAGTAGTTGGGATCAAAAGGTCTTCTGAGAACTCGTCTGAAAGATCTGCACTCAATAAATTGTATGTAATTCAGCTTCAATCTTTCAGAAGGATAAAGGGTTATGTTCAAACCTACATTTTCACAGACAGAATAAAGAAGAGGATGGCTCAGTAACCTAAGAATCAGGTATGAATTAGCTAGCTGCTTCCTATTTCCTCTAACTGAAACCCAGTCTGAACAGAACTTACCTGAAAAGGATCTTGTCCGAGATTTGCTTCTGCAGTGACATTTTTTAATCAGCTCCGGATTATCAATATCACTATGGCAAGCTTTACAGTAAAAATGAGCCCTGAGCAACAAAAGAAAATCAGGAGAAATTGGATTAAATTTAGCGGAGTGGAAGAATAGATCCAAATGCATTTGTTAACTCTTGAAAGCTCTACTTTTCTAGAACTTTTTTACTGTAGGATAGTATGGAAAGTTACCTTTTGACTTCCACCTTGGATTTGGCAATAAAAAAGCCCATTGTGTTTCGATGGATCTTTATCTGTGCAGATGGGTTGACCAGGATGCTATTGGAAAACAGTTTGGAAACAAACAAACAAAAAGGGAAAATTACCATTCACAGATTCCAAGGGTAAGGTTTTTTGGCCTGTGTTCTGCAAGGAGTCAGAGTAGATGGTCATAATGGTTCCTTCTTACCTTACAGTGTACGAGGCACTTATACACCACCTCACTATCACTGTTGTGTTCAAGTTTCACAACACCCCCGTCATTCGGTGAAGTGTTATTTGCCCCATTTTACAGATGGGGAACTGAGGCAGAGAGATTGACTTGCCTGTGGACACGTGGGGAATCTGTGGAAGAGCCACGACTCAAACCCCAATCTCCTGAGTCCCAATCTAATATCTTAATGACAAGACTAATCTTCATAGAATTACCACGATATAACAACATTTTAAAAAATGTTTTAAAAATGTTTTTTAAATGTTTGTTAGATTGTTAAGTTTATAGGAAACTGACTTTTTTCATTCTCCAAACAATTTAAAAACATTTATTTTAATGTAATGGATAAATTCATAGTTTAGCTGCAGTTGCTGAATATTCCAGATAGATCCAGGTGCACCCGCTGTGTTGATGAGAATGCCAAATACTTCCCATTGAAGCATGCCTGTTGTGCTGTTAAATGTATTAGGGATGTGCAGGTTCAATGCACCTGCTGCGCTGCTAAACATACTATTACATCCTGGAAAAAGACACCTGAACATCCCAGGCACATTCAGAGAGCGTGCACCTGCTATGCTACTATAAGTACTAGGTAGATGTAGGTAGAATCCCCTTGCAGTGTTACTAAATTTATCAGATACAGTTAGGCAGAGCTGCTCAGCTGCTGGATGTACCAGTGACATTCTAACATCCTACTTATTTCAACCCAGTTTTAATGGATCTTGGCAGTACAGCTGGAGCAGGGAACAGCCACATAAGGATGCATCTTTTTGCTTCCCACCCAAAAAGGAAGAGTACCCCTCTCCTCAGCTCCTTCTCCTCTTTAGTTGCCCAGTTACTAATGAACAAACAACTGAGGCAGAAGAAAAACATATTCCTTATTAATTATTATTATTATTATTGTGACAGCATCTAGAAGCCTCAGCCATGGACCAAGGCCCCCACTGTGGTAGATTTTGTACCAACACAAAACAGAAAGATGGTCTCTGCCTCAAAGAGTTTTCCCCCTTGTCATCTTTTTCTCATTCCCATTATTTCCCTACAGACACCGGAAGCACCAGATTCACCCAGGGACTGACTTGCAGTGGAGCTAAGCACCCATGACACTCACTGACTTCACAGTTGTGAGCATTCAGCACCTCTGGAAATCAGCCCTGTGGTATCTTTAGTAGTTTTCTCTTTCCTCTAGCCCTGTTTTGTTGTCAGTGTTTCTTTTCATGTTCTCAGAAGTTTCCCCCAAACAGGCAGACACTTCATTTACAAAGGCAGAAAAAAAATAATTGCACTTAATAAACTGCTGTTTTCTGGATAATTTCTTAATGTTCCCTAAAATCTGCAGTATTGGCTCATTCCCCTTTTCTCAGCCAATTCCAGCATCCCCATTAGGGTGTCTTGCATTTCATCCTTAGAGCAGTTAGGGACTACTATCTGGCTCTGGCCCAGATCAGCTTCAGATTTTAGCAGATTCTGCTTTCAGCACTGACAGACTATGCCTTTGTGACCACACTTCATGGAGTTGAGGAACCTTGGCAACTTCTGAGGTTAAAACCTAGGGAAGTGTTTCTATTAGCGATGGAAAGAAATGGGCTCAGATTGAGCTGGGTCACCCCAAATCAAGGTGAAACATCTGCATTTTGCACATGAGATGCCAGTTAAGATCATGAAGTGAGGCCTAAACTGCTGAACAATTCCTGTTTTCATGTGCCTGTCTCTGTCCATGGTCATCATTGTCATGTCCCTGGTACCGTGGTCTTGTACTGGCTGGGAAAAGGGCCACTATGCCAGTCATTATTGTATAATTGTGCTATACAGAAGAAGTCACATATTGACCTTCCCTCCTCCCTCAACACAAAGAAAACCACAACTTTCTTTGTGCCCGAACCCAAGAAGTGCTGCCAACCTTCATCTGCCATAAAGCCAGTGGGAGATGAGAGTGCTCAGTAGGAGGGCTGGCTGCAAAAAATCCAGAGATTACAAAATTTGTTTTCATTCCAACATGGAGTGAAACCAAAACCTTTTGAAATTCTTTGCAAAAACAGAAAAAGAGAGAGACCTGTCTCAGAATAGCCAGCACACTCAACTGAGATGTGGAGGACCCCAGTTCTAATCCCTATTGTAGATCAGGAACTTGAACCTGGGTCATATCCCAAGTGAGTCTCACTTAAGTCTTGCAACATTTCTGCCCAAACCAATACATTTTAGTAAAACATTCATTTTCAACAAAATAGTGTTTTTCTCTGAACAAAAAAAATTTTCAACCTGTTCTGCTCAGCCCCTTGCAGGAAATGCTGAGTCTTCCACTAAGGGCTCCCTGAGTTTGAACTATTCAGAGGCTTTTAGAGACACTTCCTCCTGATATTACCTCAGCCTGTTATATCAAGTCACATGTGATGTGGTGTGGCCTCACGGATTGAGTACAAGGCTAGGAATGAAGTGATCTGGGTTCCATTCCCAGCTCTGCTCCTGGCCTGCTGAGTGACCTTGAGGATGTTACTTCACATCTCTGCCTCAGTTTACCCATCCATAAAATATGGCTAATGACCCTGACCTCTGTTGTAAAGTGTTTTGAGATCTATGGATGAAAAATGCTGTATAAAATTATGATACACTATTGATGATTAGATCTGAGAGGATGATGGGGAAGAGAGTCACCCAGATCCAAAGTGGGATCCATTCTTCTTGGGGAATGGGCAGTCACTTCAGTACAGGAGTGGACAATGAAAACAGTAGTTCATTTGCCTCTTCTGCTGATCATCCTGGAGGTGAAGAGGAAACTAATCATATGGGGTGAAATTCATCCCTTTGCATTTGACCGACCCAAAGACTAATCTCACATATGTCTTCAAAATAGGCCTGAAGTGGGGTTTATGTTATGCAAAGACCTTGTGCTAGCTGTCTGCCCAGGGACAAATTTCATCCAAAGGGGACTGGGAATGGTTACTAAATAGACAAGTTCTTGTTAAAAGAAATGGATCAGCAGCTTCGCTAGTCACCTGTTTTCATGAACGCCAGATCTGAATTCAATTGCGAGCAGCACAAGGTCCAGCTTCACAAAGCAGAACCTGGGGAAAGGAAACAGGCCTGAAGTGGATTGGTTAAACTGCATTAAGTCCCTGTGTGAACACTTTTATTCAGAATTAGTGTGTCCTTATTCAGCTCATCTTAATTCACTTTGGAAGTGAATTAAGTGAAATCAAATTAAGGCTCTAATAGCTCGTCTACACAGGGAATTATTCCAGGATAGTGATTCCTGATTAATTCCATGGGTGATGTTCTGGATTAAGAGCTTCCAACGCATGAAGTTAATCAGGAATAGTTAATTCACTTTAAATTTACACCCTACCTTATTCTGGATTGACGTTCAAAAGGGAAGCAGGGAAGTAACACTGAACTCTGTTCTACCTACCGGCAAACGTCTGGAAAAGTCATGTCCACAAAATCATTGGAGAGCCAATGAGTCATCACTTTGTAGTCATTGCCGTCAAAAACGTTCCTGTGCTGCAGGCCTTTTCTCTTCACCTAAAATAAATAACCATGGAGCAAATGTTGTTTCGCGAAAGAGGCAGTGTAATACTGGGCTGCCTCTGGCCATGATTATATATTAGTGCGGCAACCCTGACAGTTACTAGAATTCAGTGACACCCAATGGCTACTGCAACAGCCACATGAGCAGCACTTAGAATAATGGGCCAAGTTAAACCATAAGTGATCTGAACGCTTCACACTCATACATTAATTGAGGCTGGTTGTTTAGCAGGACTAAAAATGGAGAAAGTCACATAATGACGAAAACATACAAAGAAGTTCCAGAGTCAAATATTTTTTAGCAAAAATTCCTTTACTTTGCAATAACAATTACTCTGTCTACCTATCTATTATAGGGCTGGTCTTCTCTTAAGAGTTTTAGTGATGTAAATATGTTGGTTAGGGGTGTGATTTTTTGCGGGCCTAGTTATACTGGTAAAAGCCATAGAGTAGGGGCAATTATACTGCTATAAAGGTGCTTTATATCAGTATTGCTTATTTTGGTTCCTCAATTGGAATAAGCTATACCAGTATAGTCTCTTTAAACCAGTATAACTGTGTCCATCCTAAGGGCGTTGCTGCTTTAACTATACCAGTATAGTTAAAATAGCAAAAATTTCTAGTGCAGAGAAGTCCTTAGGGTTTTATACTGCCACCCATCACCGTGGTATATTACTGCCTGCCAAGAAAAACAATTAATGGAGCTGTTTGAAAATTCTCTGATGAAAAGGTTTTGTTTTTTGTTTTTAAACGGAAAATGGCTTTGTTGACAAAATAGAAATTTTGGCAAAAAATTGCTGATTGTCAAAGCCTTCCAGGGTTTCATAGAACAAAATTAAAAAAAAAGTTTTTTGTTTTGTTTTGTTTTTGTTTTTCTGGCAACCAGAAAAACAGAAATTTTGATCAGAAACTAAACACCTGAAAAATGTTGCAGGAAAGAAAATTTCCTAACCAGTTTGAATAATTAATAGTAGTTAACTAATATCTTGGGCAATTTATTCCATGGCCATAATTACTGTTTGATAATGGACCGTTTCCTTATATCTAACCTGAATTCCATTGTCACTTGAAAAATCACATATACAATTTTTTCTTGGAAGGAAAAGGCAAAAATATTTTTTAAAAAATGTGACTAGTAGAAAAGATACCTGTATTACATCCAGGCGCCATGCACTTGACTTACTAGCTTATGTACAGTCCATGTTCCTGCACACTAAAATAATTTATTTTATGTAGATTCCAGATTTTTAAGAGTGGCTACCAACTGTGAGTGCTTCTGTTCTGGGATGCTCGATTGGAGAAACCTTGGGCCTGGTTTTGAGACATGTGGAGCACCAAAAATTCCACCGAAGAAAGAGGGAGCTGAAGTGGCTCAGTACGGGGCCAGCCCTAGACCAAACGGTGCCCCAGGTGAGGAACGTCTTTGGCACCACACCCATTCCATTTATTAATCTTTTGAATCCCTTATTTTTTATTGCATTTGTAACCCATTTCACAACTTTGATGTGCAATTTGCATGCATGATTTATCCTTGTCATTTAAGGTGATAAATTTGAATGCTAGGACCTATAAGTCTGTATTTATTCATCCCATATATAAGCAAATAAAAAAATTGTTTCCTTAGGTATGCTGGTATAAGCACTTTTATACCAATATAACAGCATCCCTGCTAGAGGTGTAGTATCCTGTTTAACTATAATTAAAGCTGAAGAACTAAAGCAGGCCACAGGATGACAATTCTGTTTTGCAACATGAGATTTCAGAATTTGTTTTTGTTCCACATTGTAACAAAACGAAAACCTTCTCAACGTTTTGTGAAATGGAATTGTGTCAAAATATCTATTTTCCAATGCAAAGCATCAGGTTTGCAATGTGGGTCTCTCTTTTTCTCTGGTCAGCAGAGAACCTTGCACATTAGACCTTCCCGTCAAAACTGTCAAAAATCAATAATTTTTTTCAAAACATTTTGGCTTTGATGACACAGCATATTTTGATGAAAATATGTTTAGTCAAAAATCTTCCAACAAGTTTTAGGTACAACTTTTGTATATGAACCAGACCTATATTTATTTCATATTCCATTCACTTAATCTGTATAAGCAAAACCTGTGAATGAAAAGTATCAGAAGTCAGAAATGGTATAATTCTCTTGCCACTGTTCTAATCTAGAATAGAGGGAAATTCAATTAGCATAGAAGCCACTTATGGAAGGCATCTCAAACGGCCACTAGGTGATAGTAAAAACATATCCATTGCAGCACGAGGAAACATGAGGCTTCTCTAAACAACTTAATGCCTGACAGTTATTTCTTTTTATACATCTTCTGGCATTGGCTGTAAGAATTGCGAGCAATTTTGTGTACTGAAAAGTTAATATTTTACTTGCTAATTTTTCTTCTTTAATAGGGACAGATCAGGAAAGGGAGAGTATATTAGTATTCACTCTTTTGCAGAATGATAGTACCTAAGTCCTGTGCACACTTAAGCCCCAATTAAATTCTATTTGGAGGGTGTAAGTGGTTCAGTGGCCTTGTTCTGTCCCTCTGTAAAGGCTGAATCTAAGGTTATGTCTACACTTCCCGGCAGCTCAGACTTCAGGGGTATGAATTGTGGTGTGCACCAAAGTGCTGTGCCATATCTCCCCCATGTGGATGCTGTGGGCATGAACTAAAAGGTTCCTACTTTGCATTAATGTAGTTCTGTTTACCTTTTAGTTCACACCCAAAGTGTGCAATTGGGGGAGTTATACTAGAATGCTTTGGTGCACACTGCTTTTCATTCCCCTGTTGTCTGAACTGCCGGGCTGTGTAGACAAGCCCTAAGCCTTGGTCAACACTTAAAACACACTTAAAACACAGAGCTACGGTGTTCAGGGGTATGAAAAGTTCACAATTCTAAGCACCGTAGCTATGCTTATCCTAACCCATAGTGTAGACACAACTAGGTCAATGGAAGAATACTCCCATCAACTTAATTGCCTTCACTTGGAGAGGAGAATTATCTACAGCAATGAAAAAAACCCTTCCATCATGGCAGGAAGCCTTACTACGGCACCCATAGCGTAGACATAGCCTAACTCTGTAAGAATAAAACAAAGACGGGAAATTAATGCACACAGAGAGATCCTAAACCCTGAGAAGTAGGGTATTAACTACACAGGATGGAAAACCTACCCCGGGACTGACTCTCACCTCATTTACATCAATCAGTTCAAATCACGAGTAATTCCACTGAAGTCAGCAAAGCTACACTGGCTTGAGAGGAGAATCAGGATCCATACCTTTAATCATGCTGTAAAGCATTATTGCAAACCTGTGGTACTACATTCAAGTGTTAAATAAAAATAGCCTATTAGACTAGCTAGTCTCCCCTGCCAAATTAAGTCCCAGTTTAATCAAGATAAGCCTGAAAATACCCAGGCACAGCTTCCACTAAAACGAGGGATACATGCTTGTCAGATAAGATCCTGCAGTGGTCAGTCACATTATTTGGACAAGTGAAGGGCTTACCTTGGTACTCTTTTGCCTAATGAACAGGCTTCTTAGGAGTGTGGACAAGCCTGGGACCAAGCAACTCTGTGCTATGAAGCCTAGTTTTAGTTCAGACAAACAGATGATGCTGTCTCCTCTACTCCAGTCCCAGCTGGGGATGTTCGCCAGGTATACCTGTCTCAGGATAAGATAGTGAAAACAAGTGAGGGTCAAGACAGGCAGGTACATGATGTTCCTATAAAATAAAAACTGTCTTTTCTGTCTCCATTTTTTGATTTTGAAAAAAATAGTTATTGAAATTTTCAAAATAAGAATGTTCTAAAAATGTTTACAAAACCAGTAATGAAGATTGTGAACAGCTCTAGGCCAAAGTTTTTAAAAGGGTCTAGAGATTTTGGGTGCCACTTGGTTTAGGTGCCCTACCTGAAAACCTTAAAGGAGCTAAACACTTTCTGAAAATCAGGCAGCTTTAAGAGGTCTCACATTGGCCACCAAAACACCGAGGCACCAAAAAAATCACTATTTTTGAAAATCCTGGTCTAGCTCCTATCGTTCTGAAATCTAGCCCAGTAGGGATCCCACACCTTGCCACAGTGGATCAGACTAACTGTCCTTCTAGTTTGATCCCCCATATCTTGCTATGACTAATACTTGAAGCTTTGCTGGAAAGCAAAAATAAATCTCTGCCAGCTGAGCAACGCTTCTGATGGGGACAGCACACAATGCAGAGTTAAAACCTAAACATATATTTTTAAAACAAAAAATCTAGCAACGCCCCTTTGATGGCACACAATGTGCACGAGAGAAGAAGATTCAGTTATTATCATTTAGTAACATTAACAGACATACTTGATATGGTAGTAATGGAAGGAGGAAGATCTATGGGGTGAAATCCTGGTCTTACAGAAGTCAATAGGAATTTACCCATTGATTTCAGTGGGGCCAGTCTTTCACCCATGATTAGTAGCACTAAAGGAATAAGATTAGACTGACAAAGCTACTGGGCTACCTTTTTATGAGACTGGATTATCTGTATAATGACTCTCATCTTTGGATAGTGATTCTTGACAGACAGTGCCCTGTGTGAAAAATATACCTGTTGGTTAATGTGCTTTGTCTGGGCGAAATGCCCTCAGGTTTCATAGCCTCATCACAGTGGTAACTGCACAGCGTAGCAAGAGGGGAATGTCTGGTGCCGGGAGAGAAGGTGGGCTAAGGGAGAACAATAATTCATATAGTACTTTCCCATGGTGCCTTTCCCACAAATGATGTTTTACAAATGCAACAAATTGATATTCCATCTATAGCAGGGGAGGCACTTCACTCCCCATTGAAATGAAGCCACCTCTGGTGTGAAATGAAAGGGTGCCTGACAATGTTATCAGACAAAAACTGGAGAACCATACCCAGTGACATTGGAACAATCATACCGGGGGCGGGGAGGGGGGTTGTTTCTGAGAGCCACCGAACAAAACTGCAAACCCTGTATATGATGAGAACCACTTCAAGCCAGGGGGTGCTGCCACACCCCCAGCACCCATAGTTCCAGCACCCCTGATCAGATCTGTATCCATTGAGAGCTGCAGGGGGGGGGGATTCAAGGAGGTAGCAAGTATTCTATGATTTATTTGTATTGCAGTAGCACTGAGGAGCCCCAGTCCTGGACCAGGACCCCACTGTGCTAGGTGCTGTACAAACACAAAATGTAAATAATTATCTAGCTTGGAATTTGGGCCAGATCAGTACTTCTGTAATGATTCTGAAGAGGAGCAACACACCTATTGAATCACTAGCACCAGATAATACAGCATCTACAGGCACTCTAGGACTCTCACATACAAGTACTGACTTAGCCTAATCACTGCCCAAGGTAGGCCACCTGAGAGTGCAGGACTGTTTCCTCAGGATAAAGGCACCTGTCCCCTTGAGAGCTGCAACAGTATTCATGAGGGAGAGAGAGCAAAAACATCATCCACTGTGGGGTTTGGGAGGTTAGAGAGCTGTCCGCCTCCTTGGTCCTCTGATACAAAAGGTGATGCTAGGGTTCTGCTTGCAGCGAAACTTGTGACAGGGTAAATACATTCTGCTCCTTCCTGGGTCTGCTCATTGCATTTGCAGGTGCTAATATCACCCAGATACAGAAAGAGAATGCTGGAGGATCTCACCCTACCTCATGATATTGGAGGTGTCTTCAACATAAGGGTCCGAAGAGCAAGTGTCTGCTAGGATCAGACAAGCATCTGCAGATCCCATCTGTTTCTCAGGAGAGAAAAGCAGATTCAGAGTTTGATTCCATATGAAGTACAATAATCCCCTGTGTTTAGCTGACTTACTGTCAAGAATCTCTACTTTCCAAAAAATGCTACATTTATTAGAACCATTTTATATGTTTATTTTAAGGCCAATTGGTCCCAAATCGTTTTTGTCATTTATTTTCATTTTCCATCTTTCCAAATCTTAATCCATTAAACTCAAATTTTTAGGATTAGATTCTTGTATCCTTGTTCACGCTGAGTTTCACCTTACACAATTGTTCCATTGAAATACATGGGAGTGCTTGAATAAGGTTCTAATCAATGCTAGTAGTGGCAGAATTTAACCATTTGGGTGGATGGAGCTCAGCTGGAGCCTGGATTTTCAACACTGTGACTCCTGGAAAGAAAATGGTGGATGGAAAAAAGGGGGTCTTACCGCAACTCTCTTCAGATCTTTATAGTTCAGTGCAGAACCATGGAAGAAAGTGGTATAGGCAGAATAGCATTTGAATACAGTTTCCAGCTCCAGACTAGGAAGAGTTCTACATGATAAAAAATTCAGAACAGAAGAAAAAGGCTGATCAGCCCCTAAAAACAATGTTCTTGACCCTTCCCCCGAAAAAAAATTTCCTTTGTTTATGTGCCGTTTTAAAAATCTGCTTAAAAGGGACACTGGCAGATCAGTGAAGGCACATAATTTAGGTTTTATGCAGCCTAAGTGTCATGGAATTTAAAGAAGTACAATTCCATTAAAATGAGTGCAGCCGCACTCTGCAGCATAGTGGTACTGCATGAGAAGCAGAAAGCAAGACTTGCTAAAGCCCTGATCCTGTAATCTGCATCCTGGTGGAACCACAGGTCCATTTCTCTCCTCCCTGTGCACTTCAGGTCACCTCCTTCCTTTAAACTCAGTTATTTTCCTAACTCATTTCCACGCTCTCATTTACTATTACTCCAAATACAAGAGACGTGACCCAACCTTCCCTTGCAGAATAATAGATTTTAAGACCAGAAGGGAAGCTGAGATCATCTAGATCATCCTGTATAACACAAGCCAGAGAATTTCAAGCCATTACCCCTGTATTCAGCCCAATAATTTATGTTTGGCTAAGGCCAAGAAAAGCATCCAGTCTTGATTTGAAAACAAGGGATGAAAAATCCACCACTTCCCTTAGTAGTTTGTTCCAGTGGTTAATCATCCTCACTATAAAAAATTATGCCTCATTTCTAATTTGAAAGTGTCTGGCTTTAAATTCCAGCCACTGGTTCTTATTATGCTTTTCTCCACTAGATTAAAGACCCCTTTAGTACACTGTACTTGCTCCCCAGGAAGATATATGAACACTAATCTAATCACCTCTCAATCTTCTTTTTGAGAAGATAAACAGATTGAGCTCTTTAAGTCTTTCACTGTAAGTTATTTTTTCCAGTCCTCTAATAATTTTTGTGGCTTTTTTCCACATCCTGTCCAATTCTTCAACATCCCCTGCAAAATGTGGGTGCCAGAACTGCATGCATTACCCCAGCGCCAGTCCCATCAGTGCTCCAGAGTCAAAATCACCTCCCACTCATTTTGCTCAGACTGTAAATGGGAATCCATTGTGAACCAGGCAATACTTAATTTGCATGTGGCCAGCCAAAGAGAGATAAATGTCTCCTCCCCCTGACAGACAGGAGTATATGGATCATCTTTTGGTGACCTGTCTTAACAGACCTAGAGAATATATTTTATTGTATATACATAACTCCTCACATATTTTCCATACAAACATGTCTTTGTGATTATGATGAGCAGTGTGACATAGACTTTCACTAGAGAAATTAAATGATATTCTCTGACAATAAGTAGATACCAGACCCTGTAACCCTTATTTACCCCTGTGCCCTCTGCCAGATAGCTCCAAGAGATCCTTGGGTGGGTCATAGAGTCTTATATAGAGTGAGTCCAAAATGCCAGATACACTCAAAAAGGAGAAAATTTTTATTCTCATTAAACATTTATCACAGAGAAGATTTTATCATAAAGCTTCCCAAGGTGGGAAGGTCTCACATGACTCTCTGCTCTTATTTCCCATTAGTTACACAGTGTGACTTCCCTTGCCCAAAGCCACCAGGCAAGAGAAGTATCCTCTAGCTCCCCCAAACAACTGTGCTTAGGAAGTGACTTTGAAATGTTTAGTGGGAATACTTACTCTCCCAGAAAGACAATCTCAGTGCAAATATCTCCCGTGTCCTGGGCCAGGAAGTTTCTTAAGAAAGCTGTCACACTCTCCAGAGTGATATCACCGCAAACAACAATGTACCTACAGAAAGAGATTCAGAGAACTCTCTGTTATGTTTGAAACCTGTAGAGTGCTTATTATAAGCATGGCATTGTGTGTAACAATTAATTAGCCACTAGATGTGTCTGTGCGCTATATAGAGTTCCAAACAGAGTGTGGTCCTGGGTAAATATGGCAACAAAGTTGGAACTCAAGTTGTGTGGAAGCCTTTTTGTTTGTATCTGTAGTTATGATTGTGATTCCATATATCATGATCCTGTAGGTTAGAAGGGTTATTTTGTAAACAAGGGGGATATATAACCCTTTACAAGTATTCAAATAGTGAGGACACCAAAGGGAAAAAGGACTCATTTAGGAAGGGTTTGGGGGATACTGAAGAAAAGTTTAAGAGGTGACTTAATCAGAGTCTGTAGGTGCATACACAGGGACAAGATATCAGGTAGTAAAGGATTTTTTAGTCAAGTAGACAAAGGCATAACAAAATCCAAATAACTGGAAGTTGAAGCTTGACAATTCTGAACTGGAAATAAGATGTACATTTTTAACAGTGAGGGTAATTCATCATTGCAACAATTTACCAAAGGATATATAGTGGACTCTCGTCAATTCAAACCTTTAAATCAAGAAGAGATGTCTTTCTGAAAGAGATGATCTAGTTCAACCACAAGTTATGGGCTTGATACAAGGTTACTGGATAAAATTCTATGCCGTGCTGGAGGTTGGAATAGATGATCTCACTGGTGCCTTTTAGCATTTAAATCTCTCAGTCTATGAATGTATAACTAGGAGTGATGAGATAAAATTAAGCCAAAAATAATTTAAAATTAATATCAGAGAGAAAATGTTACAAGTGATTTCTTTAATACAGTGGGATACTCCCCCAAGGAAATGGTGGGAGCTCCATCACTTGAGTCACTGAAAAACAGAGTTGGCTGACAAACAGGTCAAGGCAAATTAAGGGACATATTTCCTTTTATTCATTTTTTAATTAAAAATAAAAAAACCTCAAACTCTGAAAATGTTGACCTACTGACATCATCCCCCCATTTTTGTTGATATTTTAAATTTCAATGACATTTTTCACTGAAATTTGCAAAATGTCAACTGATTTTACTGAAAAATAGAATGGACTAAGCACTGAAGAATATACGGGAACAATCCTGCTTTGTTTGAAAGGGATGGGCTAATTGAAATGATAGGACTCATCTATCTGTAATTTAGACTTCCTTTCTTCTTAGGCTATTTCTACACTACCGCCTATGTTGGCATAACTTACAGTGCTCAGGGGTGTGAATAAACCATCCCCAAGTGACACAAGTTACACTGACATAAGCACTTGTGGGCACAGTGTTATGTTGTCAGGAGAGCTTCTCCCACCGACGTAGCTTCTTCCGCTTGAGGAGGTGGGTTTTTTATGCCAACAGGAGAGCTCTCTCCCATCAGCATAGAGCGTCTTCACCACATGCACTGCAGCAGTGCGGCTGTATTGGTACAACTGCACGCTGCAGTGCTGTATGTATAGATATATCCTTAGAAATAAAACTCATCCTGAAAACAGCTGTTGTCGACTAGATGTGCATTCAGATACTTTGGTGATGAGGGCCAAGATGGATGGGTGGAAAGATAGAAAGTTTCAGGCTTTGGCTCAAGTTATTTTGTGAAGATTCAAATCGTTCCTTATTTCCTCTGATCTAATCTGCAACCTAACTAGTAAGCTTCTCTTTGTTTTGCAAAGACAATATAAACAATCACACTTACTTTCTTCCTCTCACTACCTCATACGAATCTCGGTATTGTTGATTGCCACCAACGATATCCACAATTTCAGGGATAAAATTTGCAAACAAGACCTAGAGTGTCAAGAAATACAATCCTACTTAGAGCCATCTCTACTTTTCCCATTGTCCAAAGGTACTACTCGTTGCATCCCCTTGCGGCTGTGTCTGGGGATTAGCTCTGTCCATTCTGACACCCACTTCCTTTGGTCACTCATGCCATGACTCCTCTTGCTCTCTAGAAGCTGCAGTGCTTCCGCTTCATGGCTTGGCCCTCTGGCCAGACCACTGTACAGTTTTCCCTTTCTGGAGTAACAAAGTCTCACCAGACCAGCTGCCATTCCAGGCAGTCTCCCCAATTCAAGACTGTTGCACTTCCCCAGTGGCTAGGAGACCCAGGCCCTCCTTCTGCAGCTTTCTTCTCCACCCCTGCTTTGGGTAAACCTTTCTGTCAGGGTCAGAATCCCAGGGCTTCCGCCTTCTCTTGTCACTAGGCCCAGAGAGTGAATGTTACACCTCCATGCTGTAACCCCCTTCGGCTCTCTCTTCCTGATTTTATACAAGCCCCCATCAACTGCTGCCCAGATGGACTCCATCTGCAATTAATGCTTGTCAGGGAAGCCTAAGTCTCCCCCTATGTGCAGCCTACTAAGTTAATTAGTCCTCTTCTGAGCCACGTTAACCCCTTCAGGCGTGGTGTGGAGTGAACACCTCACCCATGTTAAATTTCAGGCCCTAAATTGTGAGTCACTATAGAAGCTCACAATAAGGCTTGATCATCCTATAGTCATCATAAAGACTGGGGGAATGCCCATTGGGTACATGTGCGATACAGGAATTTTCTTGCTTATTTCAGGGGTCAATCTAGTTCAGTATCCTAGCTCTGACACTGGCCAATACAAGTTGCTTCAAAGAGAAGTACAAGAAACCCTGCAGTAGGCAGTTATGAGAGGGGGCAACTTCCCCACACAGACACACACCCTCCAGATGCCTACTATAGTGATGGAAGGATGATCTAGAGGATAAGGTATATAACTGGGAGTCAGATGACCTATGTTCTAGTCCCACCTCACCCATAACCTCCCTATGTGACCTTGAGCAAATCACTTAATCTACCATTATGCCTCAATTCTTCATCTTTAAAATGGGGATAGTAGTCCCCTACCTCATAGGGCTGTTGTTGGATTCAATTCATTAGTGATTATGAGGTGATCAGATACAACAGTTATGAATGACATATAAAGACATAAGATATTTTCCTAACTCTGATTAGTCAAAGCTTGTGCCCTGAAGCATGAGGGTTAATATATTAAACACTTGCAATTTTTTTGCTATTAAAATCCTGGGTATCCTTCTTAATAGATATATATCCATCCCTTTTCTAATCCTCCTAAGCTCATGGCCTCTACGATACCTTGTGGCAGTAAGTTCCACCGACTAATTGTTCATTGTTCAGAACAAAAATATTTATTTTTAGCCATTTTATATTTGCCAACTTTGGATTTCATTGAATGTCCCCTGGTTCTTGTATGGTGAGAAAGGCAAGTGAATGCAGTTCCCTGCTCTACTGCTAGTCATGCCAACATCTATCACAGTAGAAATGCTGAACCCTGAGCTTTGGTGTTGGCATTCAAATCAACTAAACATCTTGTCATTGCATTAAACTCCAGAGAACTGGCCACTTGTGGAAAGGAGATAATGGTTTCTTACCAAACCAGCGATGATGAAGAAAATCATGAAAATACGACCCAAGGACGTTTTAGTCACAACATCGCCAAAGCCAACTGTTGACATGGTCACCATTGTCAAGTATAAACAGTCAAAATAGCTCAGGGACTGGGAATTTTGATGGTGGACCCAAGGATCTCCACTATTCTCCACCTGCCGGAATTATAAAAGGGTAGGAAAGGGTTTGAATCCAAGATTTTAGTTCAGGTCCATCTCTAATTAATGAGTGTGTCATGGATACATTTCAGTGCATTCTGAAAGAGTCAATGCCTTTTGAAAAGGTTTGGTTGAGTGGCAAATCTTGCTGCTGTCTCTCTTTCTTTATTTTCCCATGAATGAAACAAGCATTTTTGTTGTTATAGGATCTGCTGCTTATTTCCTAGCAAGAGTCATAATAATCCCTTGCCATTGATTTCCCAGTTGGATGAGTTGCCAACTGCTCTGTTCCAATATATAATTATATAATAGGGCTTACCTCCCCCACTTTCATCTGCCCTGTGAGCTAGGGTTGGGGAACCTCTTTGCCGGAAAGAACATAAATGAAATTTGCCCTGTTGTAGCTACATCCACATAACTAAACCCATGTAACCCCCTGATGCACTAGGGTAACCAGACAGCAAGTGTGAAAAATCGGGATGGGGTGGGGGTGTAATAGGAGCCTATATAAGAAAAAGACCCAAAAATCAGGACTGTCCCTATAAAATCAGGACATCTGGTCACCCTATGATGCAGATATGTGACAGCAGTGCAAAATGGGGCTTGCCCCAGTGTAGATTAATCTGGTCACACACCTAAGCAAGTTGTGTTGGTGTAAATTCTGCTTGGCTCAGGTACAACATGTCTGCATTAGGGATTTGAGCTGATGTCTAACGGTCCCCTACTCCTTTGGGTGATTAATTTCTGAATCCACCTCACCCTTGTTCCCTGCCTAGGAACAGTTTGTCACTGTGCAGCTAAGAAGAAACTGCTTCCCTGTTTGTCCTATATTCCATTAACGTTGCTACCATCATTTGGGGAGGCAGTGTTCCTACCCTTCCACTGATGTAGGCTGTCTACCCTATGGGGTTATGCTGGCATAGATACGGCTTTGTAGCTATGCTGGTCCAATCTCTGTAGTATACACAGACCCTTACAGTGGTCTTTCAGACCAATATCTACTTCTGTCTCATCTCTCCCCTGTAAACGTCTACATTTCCCCAGCAAAATGTACAAAGAGAAAATGCCTAAGCACTGTTTTATGGTTATCCAGGAAGGATGTGGAACTAACTGTACATACCAAGTGAATAAATCCTGCAGCTGTGAGCCAGGTGCTGAGAACTGCAGCTAACAATTTGGACAGCTTGATTGAATTACTGAGGACAGGAGGGGGAAAAGCTCATTAAAGACATTGCATAAGTTATGTTACAATTTCAACCGCCTGCATGACTCCATCTACCTCTTGCAAGAGACCTCCTACTGGGCATAATATTTTTGATTTTCCTTCTTCCTTCTTAATAGATCAGCCAAAGCCACAAAGTTGGATATAGGATAGTTTGTGCAGTTCAGATTCAGGGTCAGAGGCCAGATGCAATACACGGATCCACATGGAATCCTGGATCAGAATTGTCCAGCAATGAATTACACCCACTTTCTCCATTTCCTAAACCAGTCAAAATACAGGAGCCAGGAGACAATGATACATGGCAGACATCACTTGACCAGACTTTGTCTTACCTAGTCCTGGTGATCTTGAGAAACTGCAATATTTTGGGAAGTTCTAACAATCTGAGTGCTCGCAAAAACCGCAGACCTGTAGGAAAACAGCAAAGGAAAAGGACAGAGAAAAGCAATGTCTAGCAACAATGTCTCTGTGTGTGTGCGTGCGTGTATGCGTGTAAGCACACATGCACACTTCTGTTTTCATCGGTAGCCAATGTCATATCAAACTTGGCTCCAGGACCATGCGCCTCTTGAGTTCAACTTAAGCCCTCAAGACAGGGCTTGTATTATACAAAACTATAAGGACTGAAGTTCCCATACCTATAAATCACCTTCACCTCTGCATAGTAAAATAATCCTGGGAACAAGATGTGAAATAACAATAATGGGGAACTAGATCTCCAAGTCCTACTTACCAAGCCAGTTCCTCTTTAAATAGTAGGCAACACAAATTGGAGGGATGGTGAAGAAATCCACAATGGAATTGAGCTCGAGCCAGAATCTCAGCTTGTTATTTGCTGCCATGAACTACAGAAACAGGCAAAGTCAAGGAGCATGAGAACAGTGTGAGACTGAAGCACAACACAGCAGAAATGAGGCTTCTGTGGGTACCCAATGAACGTTTCCCAGTTTGTTTTAAAGTTGGGCAGCTTGGGGCAACTTAATCCCTAGTGTAGCTGAACTGCACTGACTTCAGTGGAGAATGGAGTTACAATAAGAGGATTTGGTCCATTATCTCACAGTCATAGTAATGAACCCTATCTCCACTGACATCTAGTTACCCATTTTTTTTCTCATAGAATCTAAGTGCCGATGACACTGAACTAGCAAATCCAATGGTTGGCAAAACCCACAACCATTGTTACCCAAATCTGTCAGAAGGAAAATCCTATTTTCTAAAAACTTTGCCAGAGTTCTAATGCCAAAAACTAAGACAAAAGGGCATTTCACATCAGTGCAGTCAATGGTATCTTAACAAATGCACACTATGATCCACTCCATGCAAGGGAGAATGGAGGCGAAATCTAGCTAATTGACGAGATGGTCTGAGGATTAGGGGCAAGGAACACATTGTTCACAGTGGGAGCTGCAAAAGGGTTTAAGAATTTATCAGGCTGGGGTAAAAAACAGATTAAAAAATGGAAAGACAGAAAATTCTTATGAGCCTTGGTAACATTTGTACCTTGGCTACAAAAGCTAAGCTAAGGCCATCAGATCTCATGCTTCAGAGCACAGACATTGCTGCCAGGACAGGAGGGAAGTTTCTTTAATGAACAGTCAGTCTGGTGCATTAAGAAAGTATTCACTTTTTTCTGAAACATCAGGTTTTGCTCACTGCCACCAATGGTCCGAACCAGTATGGCAAATCCTATGTTCCTAATTGGCAGCAACATGGTTCACAAAGGGGATACATCTATCTTAGCACTGATATGGCCCCTCCCCATCACCATGGTACCTGAGCCTCACAAACTCTAACGACACTTAGTTTGCAACACCCGTGGAGGTAGGGAAGTATTTTTATCCTCATCTTACAGAGCAGTGAAATGACTTGCCTAAGCTCACTGAGGGAGTCTGCGGCAAAGTTAGGAATTGAACCCAGATCCTGATACCCAGTACAGTAACATAACAGTCAGACCATCATTCCACCATAGCTGTTAATGCTGGGGAGAGATTCTGATAACCTTGCTCATGGCAAATAATGCCTTACTTCACTATTGGGGTTAGTATGGAGTAATGTCACATACTATGTCATACTATGTGATGAAGGATATCAAAACCTAGCCTTTTGTAATGATGCCCCTGGTATTAGGACATATTCCCTCTTGCTATCAGAAATGTCCAGTCTCGCTTACATATTGGAATTTGAGACATGATTCTGATCTCATGCCAGTTCCATACTGGTGTAATCCCATTGATTTCCGTTGAGTTAATTCCTGCTTCATATTGTGGTGAGAGGAGAAATATCCCTTTCATGTTCCTTCATGCTGTCACATGATTTCCAAGTACTTATTATTTTAACTCAGCTTGATTGTAAAGTGCCCTTACCCGTAATCCAAAATAGAAGAGGAAGAATGCATTGAAGCTCATATCTATAGAAAGGGTGTGGTCTGTGAAGTAGTGCTCTACAGGGCTAAGGGAGGAAAAGTCATCATTATTTGCACTGATATTGCTCTTTTCATGCAAGAATCTCCAAACGCTTGACTAACTAATTTATTAAACTCTTGCCAGATGCTTATGAATTAGGGATTATTCCTCCGTATTTGTGATGATTCACAGCCTGATCCAAAGCATATTAAAGTCAATAAGTCTGTCCATTCACCTCAGTGGGCTTTGGATCAGACCCAAAATGAGACACAGGGGGATTAAGTGATTTGCCCAAGTTCACACATGAAATCAGTGGCAGAGCTGGGAATGGGACCCAAGATTTGGAGTCCCCTATTCTAATCCATACTCTTTCTGTAGTGCCACCATGTAAGAGAGGCACTGGCAGAATCTAACACAAACAAAGTTGAAATGCGTGTGTACCTCCATGATGTCATTGTCCCATTTACACATTTAGGTCCTGATCCAACATCCATTATATCCAATACAGAAACCTGCAATGGCCATTGATCTGGCTTTTATATTGGTTGTGGAATTTTCCCAAACTATAGGTTAAGAACACACCAAGCAATTTAAATCTCTGCTTTCTCAGTGAGTTGGGATGTATAAACTAATAGTGAGTTAGATTAAATTTTTTTTTTGAATCAGGCAAATTTATTGGACATCTTAATTTTCATATATTTACATAGTATTTTATTTGACACTTATTTGTAGGGTATGTCTACACTGCAAGCAAAGGTGTGATTGTGTCATGTGCTAGCTTTAATCTAGCTAGTGCAGATAACAGGAGTTGTGAAGACATGGAAGCACAGGCTTCAGTGTGGGCTAGCAAACCAAATACATACCCTGGCTCCTCGGCAGACTTGAATTTAGGCTGTTAGCCTGGACTGAAGCCTGAACTGCCAGTTGTTACTCACTCTAACTAGCTTAACGCTAGCCGGGGGTATGCCTATGTATGATGCAATCACACCTTCACATGCAGTATAGACATGCCCCTAGTGTGAAATCATAGCCCCACTGAAGTCAATGGGAAAGCTGCCATTGACTTCAATGGGGACAGGATTTCACCCTGAGAGAGCACTAGATTCTCACACCTGCTATCTCTGGCATGCCACCTATGCCAGAGTTGGCTGTGAGGGCTGCCTTAGGAGCTGGCTGTGCACCAGCTGAAGACTCTTCTATGTTAGGGGCATTCTTAGCTGGAGAGATCTGGCCAGCTAACCTGGCCTTATAGGTCAACCAGTGTAAAAACTTAATATACTTTCTCATGGAGAGAATTCGATATAAATAAGAGTATGTACTTGTTTGTTTATTGAAAAGAAACTCTTTTCCCTCTGTAGCTACTCCTAACTGTTTGGCAGGTTTCTGATGTCTTGGGATTAAACACAATATTGGATTGCACTTGATGTATAATTCTGCTTCTGAGGTTTACCCTTGCTGTTTGAACTCACTTCAGTTTGTTCCAAAGCTTTTATATTTTATTTATTTTGTTTTAACATTCCATTTTATTTTCCCAGTATTGTGCAGCAGTCTAAATAAAGTGTTGAGAAAAGAAACACTGCTGTGGCATATTAAATTGATCACAAGGCTTTACATACTAATATATTTTTTACCCCTGAGCACTTCGTGTAAAATATATGTATTTGGGTGAAGATTGCTGGAGGCCACAGTAGGTTTCCTACTCAGTCTAGTTATTTTATTTCTGTCAAATTGTTTACAAAGGTCAGATTTTCAAAAAGAGCTCAACTCCCATTTGGGCACCGAAATAAGAGGTCAGATTTTCAAAAGAGTTCAACATATTGGGTGCTGAGCTCCTTTGAAAATCTGGCCCCAATTGTGGGTGTTGAGCACATGGAGATCTGGCCACAAGATCATTTGAAAAAAAATTTAGCTCCACGAGGGGAAAAGAAAAAAGAATTCAGTTTAAGGAAATTTGAGCAGAAGAATGTTCATGGAATGTTTTCCTTTTCTGGTTACATTATATAATTCACTGAGTGTATTTATACTGCAATTACAGTGTAATTACATTTTAGTTATGCTTTCTTGCACCTCTAATTATTACTAAATTTGCAAAACTGGAAGTTTAACTATATGACTGAGTGGGTGATTATTGTGTAAATATAATATAATGAATGTTCCTGAAAGCTAAAAATCCACATATTAAGTATGAAATCAAAGAGATGATAAAGTGTAATTCTGTAATGTAGTTAACGTCTGGTGACATGAATAAGTGGTAATTAGCTATTGTAACTACAGTGTAACTACCATGTAATTACAAACATTTAATTTTAAAGTATAGCCCATTTTCTTTCCCCTTTTGCCCAGGAACATCATGCGCTCTGTTGTGTGGGTCTTCTTTAGAATAATAACCTTCTCATTGATCAGTTTCAATGGGATAACTCAAAGAGGATATTATCACTACATGACTTTTTAGACCAGAGCATGTCACAAAGAACACAATTACATTTCTATACTGTCTTGTTCTCAGAACAGCAACTGCATGTAAGCATAGTCCCTTCTTTCTCAACATCAGATCTGTTGATTTTTATGGATACAAATGGGATTCACTCTTATTAGCAATTCCAATCAAATGCAGCTGTGCAGAAACTAGATGGATTCTATTCTGCCTGATGCATCATCAGTAGAATCATCAGCTATCTTCTTTATTGCTGTGGATGATGGGAGAAGCAGCTGGATTTTGTCAGCTTGATATTATTTGACTTTGCTGCACCAGCAGTTGGGAAAAAAAAGATAATTTAACTCTTAATTGGAGCCAACTTGATTTGGAGTTTGCTATAAGAGAATCTATTATCTATCTAGTTATTTATATGCCCCCTCCTCACCTTAGCATCTGAGCAGTTCATGGGTGTTAATAAATTTATTCTTACAACAACCCTGTGAGGCAGGGAAATATCACTATCCCTGTTTTGCAGCAAGGGAGCTAAGGCAGACAGAGTTTCAGAGTCAGCGGTTAAAAAATGCTCAGTCCCCAGAAATGAGGTCACATGATCAGAAGTGATTTCCAGAAGCCCAGGTGAGAGCTCCAGGATGCTGAGCACCATACTTTGGAGAATCTGGCCACTTTATTTAGGTGTAGGGTGACCAGATAGCAAGTGTATAAGAAAAAAAATCGGGACTGTCCCTATAAAATCGGGACATCTGGTCACCCTACCTAGGTGGGAACTGATTTGAAAATCTGGCCCTAAGTGACACAGCAAAGGCCACAAAGGAAGTCTTTGGCAGACTTAACAATTGAACCCAGGACTCCTGGGTCCCATTTTTGGATTTTAACTATAAGGCCACTTCCTCCTTAAAATAAGGCTGTCATTTCCAAATGAGCCTAAGGGAGTTAGGCATGCAACTCCCATTGAAATTCAATAGGAGCGGGGTATGCAACTCTCTTAGGCTCCTTTTGCCTGTGTTTGTAGACACAAGACCACCCTTTAAGAACATATATCATTTTGGGCTTCTACAGCTTGTTCCCATGTATAAGGAAGCAATAAACATTTTGGATAAATGCCTAGATTCTACTTACAAGGCACAGTTGATAAAGTAAATGATGAGGGATCCAATACTCAGTAGGAACACCAGTATCACCTAAAAACATAGGCATCAAGCAGGAGATGTCATGTTACTTGCCTGTCTGAAACTGACATAGATTCCAAAAACACAGCTAGAGTATCCCCTGTGGAATTTATCTGTGACTTTGGGAAGAATGTCAGGAAACAAATAATCAGTTATCTGAGCTCTGTGACAAAGGTAGGAAATGGTTTTTAATTTAGATCAGTCGCAACAGATGCTCATATGTTGTTAATCGACATAGCTGCAGTAAAATCTAATGTATTATGCCAATTTACCAATACCTAATACACAGAGGAAGGACAGATAAGTTGGGCAATAAGTTCTGATGACAAGTGGCAGTAATTTGACCCAGCACTTGGGGAAATGAAGAGTGACTGTTGATGGATCTTCTTCCCAGTATTATATGGTCCAGGTTTGTGCCTGATTTTGTCTAGTTCATAATGATTATTTGACTTAGATTGTAAGCGTCCTGGGAGAGAGAGGTGTTTTCTTTCATGTTTATGTAAAGCAGTATGCGTCTACGCAACACTCTGCAATAAAGTCCCAGGTACATCTAGGGATCTGTGTACATTAAAAAACTGGGTAGATGCAAGTTTCTCTGTTTATTAATTCAGAATAACTTCATTTACAGGCATTTCTACTACAGTCATCATCATCTGCATTAGTGAACAGAGATCATTACTCTTTGATGGAAGGAGAAGGTACTTTCAGTCTAGTCGAGTGACATTAAATAAATAAATTGCTGTCATAGTTGGCCCCTGTACTTGCAGTCTTGGTTAAGGGGGCAAGCACCCAATGGGTCATGAGGACTGAGTCCCTTTGATTATCCACAGGATAGAGTGACTGTGCAACCTGACCCAGCAATCTGCCTCCATCCTGACCTGGAGTGACCCCAGGGCTGTGAATATCTACCATTTCATTTTGTATTTCTTCTGCTTAAGGAGACTTTTCAGATTACCCTACCACCCCAATCATGTCTGGTTAGAGGAACAGGGTGAATTGTTGTGTGGTTCGCTGGAGCACCACCAATGGGCTTTCACTTTGCTTAAAGAGTCTCAGAAGATTGTTTGACAGGCCTTATCATCCCTAGCAGGGGACAAAACCCTGCTAACCAATCCACTTACCAGCACACGCCCCACACATGTTTGAGCTGACAGCATCATCTCCACTGACTCCAGGAAGGCTCCTTTCCAGCGAATTGAAATTTGCCTCATTTTGGGCAGCCACTGAGCACGTTGTTTTTGCTCCCCCTAAGAGAGACACAAATAGTTTGGGACCCTAGGAAGTACCAGAGTTTACATGGCTTGCTAGGATCGTGAAAGCCACTGAATGGGATCCTGCAACATGCATCCAGTACAATACGCCAGACTAGAAAGAAACCTATATGGTGCCTAGTCTGCAGCTCTCCCAGGTGAGCTAGCAGGAAGAATTTCCTTGGATGAGGTGGCAGGAGCTGTCCTGAGATTCACTTTGCTAGAAGTCATGCTGGACAGACATGACAGAATCCCATTGTCACATCACAACAGCATATAGGTTACTTTCTCCTCTGCCACATGGTAGTCACATGGCCACATAGTCAATTAATAACTGATTGGCATCTAATGAAAACAAATTGTCAGAAGAAAATCAAACCCCCACAGACCAACCCCATAACACACAAACCCAAACCCACAGATATTCACCTGAGCGCAAACACACAGAACACATACACACAAATACTCATATGCACACACACTATTCTGAAAAGAAAGCAGTGAAAGTATTCTTCCGGCAAACAGCCACATAGGTTTATCACCATCAATAAGCCATATAACTGTACAACTTAAATGTGAGTTAAACAGTATTCCAGAGTAATCAAACTTCATGATTCAAGATATCAGTTGACTGCCTGCAGGGAATGGAAACGACATTTTACTCACCGTACATAGCACTGTGCATTTGACCAGATCCATTATGCTAGGTTTGCTTGCCTTTCTGTTTGGGTCTCTGTTTGGGATAGGATACAGGACTGCCTGGACCAGTGGCCTGTCTGATGATGGAGTATTTTATGCTCTCATGGATGACATATGTCAACAACCCTTATGTTATGGCCCTTTGTAACCTTGGACTGGAGGAAACTGGGTCAAATTCACCCAGGAGTAAGCCAGCACATCTTCTATGGGGTTTGTGAGATGTCACTCCTGCTTGCACCAGGAATGAATTCAACCTATGAACTCTAGATCATTTAAACATTGCTCTCACGTATGCCTTGGAATATCCCAGCTCTCGGTTGTTGTTTTAATGTGACCTGCAAGATTCACCCCTTTGTTTTTCCCTTATATGTGACCCCAACATGACCCAGGACTGGGGCTTTCATTGTCCTTGCAGCATCAGCTAACTGTGATTAGCTTACCACATTTGCAGGCTTCTTTCTTGTCCTATAGGTATGGCTATTAATTAGTAGAACATATACCCAATGCGGATTTATTCTGTGGGTAGAAAACTGTGAGCATCTCCTCCCACCACAATATTCAGACACTTGCATTTTAGGTCTGATTGTCTATTAGTTTCCTTTCCCTTTTCTTTTGTAGCCAAATTTAAAAGGCCCAAGACTTCCAAAATGTAGATTTTCCCATGTCAGCACCCAAACATGCACTACTTCAAGAAGACTTTGTATTTACCTTTGTGCTGAGAATGCACTTTGAGATGAACTTGTAAGCATATTTGGCTACCCTGGCAGCTACTATGAGGAACAGACCTCCTAAGAAAATTGACAAAGAGGAGAGGATAAAAGCCAATTGCACGTATTTTGTACAGAAGGTTCTGTCCTCATGCAGGTTAGTACTAGTCATTTCCCTCTGCCTGCTTCTTTCTCAGCTTCCTCCACTGCTCTCTGTGACATTCTAAGACACACCATGCTTTTGTAGTATCATTGTGACATCGTTATCAACATGCAGCACTGTGATGTCACTGCTGTTACAGGAAGAGAAGAGGTGGAGATGCAAAAAAGATGGATCCAGGGCTTTTTTAATTTGGGCTATCTCTTATTATTAGCGATACTGGTGTATTTTTCTTTGCAGTCATAACACATTGTAGTACATGCATCTGACAAAGTGGGTATTCACCCACGAAAGCTTATGCTTATGCTCCAATACATCTGTTAGTCTCTAAGGTGCCACAGGACTCTTTGTCACTTTTTACAGATCCACACTAACACGGCTACCCCTCTGATACTTGACACATTGTAGTACTGTTCACTTCATAAATAACCCGTAGCTTTTTCACTGAAAATCTTTCAAACAATCCTACTCTCAAACTCTGAGCTTCTTCTTCTTAATAAATAATATTAGTAGAGAGAAAAGATGGTTTTCTGATTAAAGAATTAGACTGGATCTCAGTAAATCAGGGTTCAATTGCAGGCTCTAGCACAGTATAAAAAAAGGAGCATCTCACAGTCTCTCAGAGCCTCACTTTCCGATCTACAAAACAGGGAGAAAAATCCTTCCTTTCTTCCATTCCTTGTTCATCTTGTCTATTTAGATTGTAAACCCTTAGGGCAAGGACTGTTTCTTAGTACAACACCATCTCAGTCTGGAGCTCCAGGCACAACTGTAATATAAATAATAATGCCATAAGAATTGGGGTTATTTGCCAAATTTGGATACAGAAAAGCTTCAACTTTGGGGCATCCATAATATTTGGGGCAGGGGTGATCAGTTGGGAGTTCTTGGCTGGGTCCACCAGTTCAAAGAGAAATACAAACAATAGGATATTTGTATTTTAAAACAAGAGGTGATGAAAAGGGCTCAGATGGCCGGAATTGACCAAGGGAATTCTCTTTCTCTTCTGTCTGAAGACTGGTTTATTAAATTTCATCAACATACTTTAAGGAAAAAATAGTTCTTCAGGAGAAGTTGACGTTCTACCTTTCTGTCCAAAGGTGGCAGCATTTCCTTAGCGATTAGCTGGCAAGCTATTGCATTCTGATATAAGAAGGATTCTTTGAAGGGTTGGTGTCATAACTTGGCCAGAGGGGAGAAAAACAGAAGAGGAGTAGCACAATATGCCATAGTCAATAAATTGCTCAATAAAAACAACAGCCCATCTTCTTCCATTCAGGGCCAGCCACCAGATCTGCAGCTGCTAAGTTGGGTTCAGATGCAACCAGTTAACTCAGTACTTTTTTCTTTTCTTTTTTTTTTCCACCCCACTGAAATATAATTTCATCAAAAGCTCTAGGGCTCCTCAAGAGTTTTAAAGTCTTTTATGAAGCTTTCAGATGAATAATGCAATCAGATTCTTCTTCATGCAATCAGGCCAGCTGAGTGTGAAAGTGATGATTTCTCCTGAATGGGGGAATGCATGCACATGAAAACCAAGTGGTAAAATAACAGCCTAGCAACTCATCGTCTGGTGGGCACAGAATGTATTATTGTGGCCTTTAAATACAGTCATTATTTAATACTCCCCATCTGAAGTGCCAAAAGGGACTGTGAGTGATTGGAACTAATGGGACGTGTTTTGAATGGTGAAGACTGTACTTGGACAGTTTGTCATCTGGCAGAATTGTTATTTGTGTATGTCCCTCTACACTTTGACACGCCACAATTACAATCAGCTACCCATCTAAGACTCCAAAATGCTTGAGCCAGGAATTGAAGGCTGTTGAAATAAGTTCCCAGAGGGAGATAAAAAGACTATTGTCCTAAGCTGAGTAACTTTCCCCTGGTTTTGCGTGTTTTGTTCACACACACTGAATTTGGCTGTGTACTCACAACCTCTCTCCGTGCCTGGATTTTCTGGAAGGGTTTTGAGATCACAGGTTACAGGGAGTAAACAATCCAAAATTGTCTGAAGTTCTGACCCTGCTTGGAACTGCCAGGTATGGAATCTGCCATTGCCAGAACTCTCCAAGGGGATTTCTCTAAGGTGTAACCTCATCTGGTGGCAAGATTTTCTGTGTATGTCCCCTGCATATTACCAGAGCTAAGTTTCAATCCAGAAGCACCAAGGACTGTAGGCAGAAGCCCTCCTAGATGACCTAAAATAGAACACTTGGGAGGAAGGATGGTCCTGAGTTTAAGGCACCAGGTTAGGACTCAGTTCCTGGCCTTGCCACAGGTTACTATGTGACATTGAGTAAGTCACTTAATCACTCTATGCCTCAGCTTTCTATCTGTAAAACAGAGATAACTGATCTTTTGCTCACTCCAGAGTGAAGCTCACTTTCAGTAGTGAAGTGATACCTGTGTGTTTATAATCTGTGGGGTGAAAAATGATATTATTCTGGCTCTGAAACCAATCTCCCTGTTTCTAATGCATAGCTACATGCAAGAGTGAAAGGCTCTGGTGTTGGGGAGGCAGCGGGGAAAGACTTCATTAGCTTCCTTCTGCCAGAGCCCTGTGGTGAGGAAAGGCTCTGGTCGCAGGAAGATGCCAGAACCTTTCCCTGCTGCCACAGTTTTTCCCTGAAGCAGGGATAGGCTGCAGCAGTCAGGAGGCAGCAGGACACTAAGCTGCTAAAAATAGCAGTGTTGACAGGGTATATACACACTGGCTTCAGGCATGTCTTTACGGAACTTACCTATGCAGTGCCCCACCATCTACACTGCTGTTTATACCTGTGCTGGGGGGATACCAGTGTATGTACTCTACATGCCAACAAAAGTGTGCCGTGTAGACATGCCTGTGCTGCCATATGGAGGTGTTGCCTCTGGGTGGCAGCATTTGCATGTTTTTTGCATCCAGACGGGTGAAGGGCTGGGTAAACACAACATCAGCTCATTTCTCAGTCAAGTGTCCCCAGAGCAGAAACTTAGTCAGTCACAAATCACAATCATTCAACAACAGTACAGAGCTGCAGAAGGAAAGAAAGTGATTTATTAGCATGCAGCAGTGCACTGTCCTGCCTTCACAATGACAGGTACACAATCCAGGAAGGAGAGCTTACCGGAGAGCAGATTTTTGTTTTATTTTCTTTGTAAGTTGTAGCTTATGTTTCACTGATGTGGACATACAAAAAGAGAGACTCAAGGTCACTCAAGAAGTCAGTGGGAGAGCTGGGGTCAGCCCCCAGGAGCAGAGCTGAATTGCACATCGTTTTCCTGTCCCACAAAACATTTTTGAGACATCGAAAAAATTTCCCATCCCAAATTAGGATGAAAAGTCAAACTCTGGAAAATTTTCACAAAACAAAAAATGTTTCCATTCAGATCACTCAAAATATTTGCTTCTGATTTTGATCATTACATTTTTTCTCTACTATAATTAGCTAAAATTTCTAAACAAAACATTGTTTTGAACAGGCAAACCAGACATTTTGTTCAGATAATGTCAAAACAAAATGTTTTGACCGTTTGGAAACTAGGTTTATTTAAAAAAAAATTGAGTTGAAACATTTATCGAATTTGACCATTTCCCACAAAAAATTTCAGTGTTGACAAATTTGCATTTTCCAATGGAAAAAAAAAAGGGTTGACAAATTCCTGACCAGATCTGCTCATGACTCCCTCACGCCCAGGCCTGTGCTTAAGTCACTTAACCATATTCCCCATGGTCAGATGATCTCTGCTGTAACAAATTGGTGTGGCTCTACAGGACTTGATGATTATCGCCATGTCACAACATAGGGTCACTCAGAACTTCAATGCAGCAGTGGGGATAGATCCCAGGTCCACATTCTCCAAAATCACAGAGCCTTATCACTTGGGCTAGAAGAGAATCTCCATTAGGTACTAACAATATAGAACCTATGACCCACGCCTGAGCATATCTGATTCATCCAATTAAGAGACTAGTATGCACATGTCCATGCATATACAGACACAGAGTTCATCACAATCCTCCATTCCTAAAGAGGACTTTAGAGAGGAACAAACATTTCTTTATAAAACATTAAGCTTAAAACATTGGCTCTTCTTTCTTAGTAGTTTTGGGAAAATTGAAATGAAAAATCCATTTTTTTAAAGCAGTGCTACTCTTTTTTACAGCACATTGAAGCCTGGCCAACCATAAGTGGAGCTTTCTTCTTTCTTGCTAGTCACTGGGACTGTTGGCAAAGCTCTGTCTAGCTACTTACATGGACTCCATCATGGAAGGATCTAAGCACCAGTGCAACACAGCAGAGAAAGTTTGACTTCTAGAATCAGATGTGCAAACTGCTGGTTAGCCTGTAGAACTCATTGCTGCACTGTATTCCTGGAGCCAGAAGCTTAACAAGATTCAGAAAAAAATAAAATATCACAGGTTGAGCAAGGAATTGAAGCTCAGCTCTGACCTGCACATGAATCAGGATCACATGATGGTAGCCAAGAAGTGGCACCTACTATCTGAGGGGCTGCCTTTCACACAGTGAGAGAGCTTCAGGGAGCAGGAAGTGTCAGGACTAGAACCTGGGGGAAGAGATGGAGGAATTGTTAAACCTTGAAGGGAGGGCTGGCTGGCTGGGTTTTCAATGGTCCATAGATTTTAATGGCAGAAGGGACCACTATGATCATTTAGTCTGATCTCCTGTATAACACAGGCCAGAGAACTTCACCCAGTAATTTCTGTACCAAGCTCATAACTTCTGTTTGGGAAATAGCATCCAGTCTTGATTTAAAAGCTTCTGGTGATGGAGAATCCACCACTTCCCTTGATAAATTGTTCCAGTGTCTAATTACCCTCTCTGTTAAAAATTTGCACCTTGTTTCTGGCCCAAGTTTATTTAGCTTCAGCTTTTGGCCATTGGATCCTATTTTACCTTTGTCTACTAGATTTAAGAGCCCTCTACTACCAGAATTCTCTTTCCCATGTAGGTTCTTGCAGACTCTGATCAAGTCACTTCTTAATCTTTCCTTTGATAGATTACATAGGTTGAGCTCCTTAAATCTGTCACTATAAGGCAAGTTGTCCAGACCTGGAATCATTCATCTGGCTCTTTTCTGAACCCTTTCGAATAGTTCAACATCTTATTGGAAGTGCTGACATCAGAACCAGACACACCATTCTAACAATGGTGTCACTAATGCTAATGGATCGAGCTGTATGCATATTAATAAACTAGATGCTTGAAAGGGAAAGATTTAATCTTGGAATGCATTAATTGTGTGGTGTTGGACTGGAAGAATGAAAGTTGAAGTATTGGGTGCCGGGACTGATAGGGATTAAACTTCTGTTTGGATAACAGAAACATCCACTGTTACATTAGAGTGGATAAAAGAGAAAAGGGGATATAAAATCTGCTGCTCCAGAGCACAAATGAAGCACTAACTGATGGAGGCAGGGAAGAATCTTCTCCTATGGGCAGGTTATGGTATAATTGCCCATCGCATGCACAATTCTTGTCAGTGCTGGCTATTGTTAGAGACAGGATGCTGAACTAGATGGATCCATTGAAAAACTCCTATGTTCCTATTAGGTCAAGAGCCAGGACACACCCTGACAACAGCAGCAGAAGGCCCGGGCTGAAAGACAAAATCCTCATGTCGTCTTTGTGCTCTCCCTCCATTCCCTCTCCAGTTAGGATGCTGGGAAATTAAATGGGGAAGCTTGATGCAGAGGCTGTACTTGCCCAGCTCAGTCTCCATTTTGCAAAGAGATATCTGTGCATGAACGTGACACTTTTCCCATCCTCTGCCTGGTGAACTGCTTCTGCTTTAGCTGTGCTCTGAACCTTCCAGGTGCAAAATAAAATGGATCGGCCTGGAATTTGGATGTGAATGAGCCCGGCTGCTTGCTCTAGGCTTCCAATTTAATAAACATGCATCTACACCTAATGAACAGTCTGTCACTTCCCTTTAATAGAAATCACCTGCTCCTCTAATAAACATTAAACAAATTGACAGTGCAATAGCCAGGGCCTCTCATCTTAACGCCACTTGCACCAAAAGGAAAATAACCCACTAATATCTCTTCAGAAAGGCCATTATTCTACCTAATATGAGAAACTTGCCCGACGTGACAGAGGATCAAGCGCGTTTGCGTGGAGAATATTCAGAGCGGCATATTTTTTAGGAATGAGATCATTTCTCATTTTCTCTTGATGATAATAATAATCCTTCATGTTCCGGCAGTGCTGCTTCTCTGCCAGAGCCAACCGCCAGCAGCTTTATAGGCTCTGTCTGAATGAGCAGGTGGCAATTGATGCACCTACTGCTGGGACACAGCTGCCTCTGCAGCGGAATACAGCCCGGACACTAGGCAAGAAGAGTGTCTTCTAAGGAGAGAAGGGATAACACTGTTGCAGAGTGGCCAGTGTGTAAACAAGCCACTGCCCTCTACTGGAAGGAATCTGAATTGCTCTATTGGATATCATAGGCCTTATATTGCTAACTGCAAATGGATGTTGTCTCTTAGCTTAGCTGGTTGAAGCCTGTGCTTTAAGGATCAGCAGGTTCTGAGTCCTTTTCTGGTTGTTACCATGACCTGTTGGATGGACACGGTGCCTTTGGAGACCGCTGGTAAACCCTAAGATCTTTCCAAAGCTTTCTAAGGGACCCCTGATTTAGATTATTTGTAATCATATCCAAATCCCCAAGATGGCTTTTGAAAATTTCAGTTTTATATTTTCATTACGAAAGTGAAAACAGGGAACTCTGCAAATGTTGCCAATAGCGCCACAGGCCCTTTAATGAGCATATAGGGTCAGGACCTTAGACAGCTCCTGGTCATGCCATCTGCTTGATTCTTCAGTACTCTCAATGGCCTGTCTCAGGATGATCTGTTCCTTCTCTATGAGCTTCTTGAACCCTGTCCACTGGTCTCTGGCCTTGACAATCTCCTTTCAATTGGTCTTCAAAGCTTTCTCAGCTTCGGCAGTCATTACAAAGGGATACTTGAGGTTAACGAAGGGTTTTAACAGCCTTATGCAACCTGCTTGATTGGCTCAATCACACTGATTTGGAAATCATGTTTTATCTGATGGGGGCTCTTAAAACTAACGAGGGTACAAAAAATGTTGGGCTAATAGGAGACTGAGTGCATAAGGGGCGGTGACAGACACAGCTCCTAATTAGCAGCACTTTTCCGGCAGCACTGAGAAGGGCTCTCGAAGAAAGAGAGTGGACTGGGAGAAGTGGCATTTTAAAGGCAGGTGCATGGCACCTCCAAAAGCCAGGAAAAGTACAGGTTGTGTGCTAGAGCAGCAGTTCTCAAACTGTGGGTTGGGACCCCAAAGTGGGTCACAACCCCATTTTTATGAGGTCACCAAGGCTGGAGCCTGGGGCCAAAGCCTGAGCTCCACCAGCTGGGGCAGAAGCCAAAGCCCAAGGGCTTCAGCCCTGGGTGGTGGGGCTCAGGTTACAGCCCCCCCCCACCTGGGATTGAAGCCCTCGGGCTTCGGCTTCCCCTATCCCTCCCTCACACACACACGGGGCAGCGGGGCTCAGGCAGGCTGAGGTTTTGGTCCTCCCTCCTGGGGTCGTGTAGTATTTTTTGTTGTCAGAAGGGGGTCATGGTGCAATGAAGTTTGAGAACCCCTCTGATAGAGCCTGGCAGCATCCTGTGTGATTCCAGAATGTGGCCCACATCCTCCCACTGCTTTTAACTGCCAGGGGCAGGGAACCTGGGGAGCATCTGAGGGGAAGTCTCCTTCCTTCCTTTCCAGGGCCTGTGTTTCTGGAGCCAAAGCTCCTATATTCTAAGCCCTCAGGCTGCATGCATGTGGTTTGGATCATGACCAAGGTGCCAATCTCTGCATTATGCAGACTTTGAAAATTCACCCTTCTACACTAGGAGGAGAGGCGAAAGTTGTGCTGCCATTGTCCATACTCACCCCATTCAAGGGAACATTCACCCCCCATGCTCCAGTTACTTTCTGCCAGCTACACTGGTGCAAATAGGTCACATGACCTCCTTGGCAGCATCCCCCTGGCATAAAGCCAAAACCATCTGCCCTGTGCTTCCTCCAGGACTTCTCCACTGCATGTAGGCATACTGGGGGAAATATGGGTTTGGGTGAGGTGGATGTGCACTGGGGCAATTCCTGCCTGCTGCAAACCCCTTAGGGTTATGGCAGAAGGAAACACAAAGTTTGGGCAGCCACAGAGATGCCTGAGCCTGCATCTGTAGAATAGGGGCATTTCAAGAGAAGAACCTTGCAATGGATAGCACATGGATGAAAGAGGCTCAAAGAGAAGCTTCCATTTAGCTGTTTATCGGGCCCTTGTCACTGTAGTATCTGAGCACCTTACAATCATTAGGTTTTCCTGTAAGCTAGGGCAGTGCTATTTCTCTCATTTTACAAATGGGGAACTGAGGCACAGGATGGATTAAGTGATTTTCCTGATGTCACAAAGGAAATCTGTGGGTGAGTGGAAATAACCCCATGTCTCTTGAGTCCCAGAATAGTGCTCTGTCCCCACGGCCATCCTTACTACCCTGTTGGGTTACAATTCAACTCTTCTCATCAAACTCACATAACAGGGTTCTACATGTATTTTCATTTTTGCCTTCACCTTTGAGTTTTATGGGGTTTCTACCTGAAGTGTCAGTGTCAATCCAGATCCCTGCTTGCTTCATTACCACATTACTATACGTTCATTGCATGGAGCTCGTGTATACTCAGAGCTATGATTACATTCCACATATCCACTGAGGCATCGAAGCTGCAAATTAAACCCTGTGAGCCTTCTCAGGCTCTCCGGGAGGCAGTTTCTCTCTCTCCTCTTGCTCATTTAGTCTTCAGTTGGATCCTGCTGGCTATGTCTTAAGTCTACAGGGTCTAGAGCCTTCATATGCACACAGTACCAGGAGTTTGTGGATAAAGGGATATTAATATCCCTTTATGATTATTGCTAACTTTATTACTAAAAATAGCACCTTTAGTACAAGGATTTCAAAGCACTTTACTAACACTGACTAGCAATCCCCCTGTGAGGTACTGTTCCCCCCCCCCCTCCCTTTACAGATGAGGACACTAAGTCATAAAGAGGTGAACAGAATTTCCCAAGCCTATGCAGTGAGTTAGCAACAGAGCTGGTAATGGAACCCAGAAGTCCTAATTCCCCGGGACCAGTTCTCCATCACTTTGTGATATCATTTACATCTGGGCAGAGTGTCAAAACATGACCATTCTGATCCAGTAGCATCTGGCACTCTCTGTGCATGGGTGTGAATGAGCAACCAAACAGAAAGGAAAGGGAGAATCAGGCCAGAGGCATCTGCTTTGGCCACCCCCTCTTCTTCCCTCTCCACTTCTTCGCAGTAGACTCACAATAGCGTCAGTGGCACAGGACCCTCTGTGATTGTGGGTTTAGGCAGAATTTACTCCTTGGTGCACAAGAAGAGGGACGCTGTTCCATGGACAAGGAGCACAGCTGGATTTGGGGAACAACTAAGAGGTGAAAACATTATCTAAATGTTGTATCTGTTCTTATCAGTTTAATATCTTCTAGTTACTCTATGAACTGGACTGGCAGGGAACAATCATAGGCTATTTATTAAAACTTTGACTGTCTTACTTCTCTCTTGAAATGAACCAGATTTCCCAATGGGAAATTCCCACTGTGCTCCAATAAAACTCTATCTACTTTTTTTTTAGGCAGAATATCTAAACCAAACATGCAGTGAGGCCTCCAAGGAGCTGATGTCAAGTGTTTGTTGTGCTTTCCTCACGTGGCTAGTTCATATAGAAGATAACAACCTACTACCACTACAAGGTAACAGCACAGTAACTGTTAGCACACTTCCCTACCATTTGAACTTTGGTGCTGAGAGTTCAAACACTGCTGATGACCTATGAGAGAAATCATTATGTTAATGGTACCCTCAGCAGATAAGGCATAGTTATCTGTTCCAGGAGAAGAGGAGGATGGTATGGCTACAAGCATTAAAGTAGGAATCAAAGGGTTTAAGGCCCTTGTTATTCTTCTGCATCCAAAAAATGCCCAAAAGTTCATAAGGACCCACATTTAAATATCCCAAAGAAATAAGAATGAATCAGCTCATTGTCAAACTACTCAGCAGTCAAAATTAAATGAGTGAGTGTCATTACAACATGGGGGGAACAGGGGAAAATGGGTAAATAATATTGACAAGAGTGCTGGTGAGAACCAGACTCTACCAGCATTTGCATGAAAGTCCTAAAGTAGCCTGGAATGGCACTGAATGTTATTAGTAGGATCGCCATTACTTTTCCCAAGCCAATCTCTGATCTCACCAGGCCAACTGGCAAGCAGTTTGTTAAATAACATGGCTGCAAAGCAGTACAGACTGTAAAAATGATTAGGCCTTTGGCTTCAGTGATGCTGATGTTGCAATCCAGAAGAGAGGCTTGCTGATATTCTGTCTAGTACTGTAATACCTGCAGAGGCACCTGCAAGGAATCCAGGAGAAGTGCTTTGGCTTTTACATACCTGAGTCTGTGTTATTCAGTCACAAGTATTTCGCTAAGCAGGATCCTGCCTCCTGAATACTGGCCTAAGAAACCTCCAAGGAGCATCTAGGTGCTGCAGAAAGCAATGCTGGTAATTTAAGAGCAGTCTTCTGTCAAGACTCTCAAAGAACTGGGACAATAGCCAGTGTAAATGTTGCAGCACCATTAATTTCAACAAAGCTACACCTGTGGAGCTACACTCATTTACACCAGCTGAGCTTCCAGTTCTATAGCCCTACTTTTACACAGAGTGACTTGAAATGTTTAAAGAGCACACGTTTTACATCATGTTCAGTTTGAAGTTTGGGATGAAAGTTTGGGTCAGTCCTTCTTTTAAATCAAACCCCTTTACCTGTTCCAGATATACTGGCATGGGGTTTCAAAGGAGACTAATGTAGTCAGCTGCCCATATGTCACTGAATTGCAATGGGTGTTAGGCTCCTAAATCACTTTAGTCCCTTCTGAAAACCTCCTCCATTATGCTTTTGTTGGTCTTGCTGTTCACTTAGAACAGAGTAGTTTGGAAGAACATCCATACATGTAATGGTTTGGCCTGCTGCATCTACTGCTATGCTAATAAAAGGAAAAACAACTTACACTGCATATAGGTTAGTCTAACCAAACTGCATCAGACAGACAAAGATTAACATGCCTAAATGATACATGTGTTCTAATTAGAGAATGTAATCACCTCAGGCTGACTCATTATTGCTCCCTTTATGTTTATCATTTCAGCTGCATTAGGGTCCCTGGCAGTTCTTTTATCTGACTTTTATATTCAAGGGCATCAGGTTTTTAATCATTAAACACCTTAAATTCTTGTTTCTCAGGGAACTTTGAAGAATAATAATTTTTCTAGTGTAAGCTTTGTATCCCAGAAGCGTGGTACAAAACCTGTTCTCTCTGGCCACTGCATTCTTGTCAACAGGTCTCCCCTGAAGTCAGGGTATGGAAAAGTTGATCAGAAAATAAGGAACACACACACACAATTTTTTTTCACAGATTTGCATCAAGTTTAACTTGGAAAATTTCCAATCAGCTCTAGGATATGCCTAACCACAGCTAAATGTCAGAGCTACAGGGATTTTCATGACACTTGAGTCCAGGGGTCCATTCCTCCTCGTGGCTAACAAGAGCACGTAGCAGTTCACCAGTGACTGCGGTGAGAGTGGCAATTGAAGATCATTCCTCCTCATTCCAGTTTTCTTTCAGGCACCTTCATGCTCACATCCATGCTGCCCTCTGCTCATTGAGGGATCTCCCTGTAAAAAAAAAAAAAAAAAAGCAGTTGCTGCATTGTATCCTTGTCAAATCCCTCCTTTAAAATTCACTTCTCTGGAGATGCCTGCAAATCACTCAACAGTGGCTACGCGGTTGTTCTGATGACACTTCTCTTCATTAAGCCATCAAAAAGTTTTCCACTGTTTACCTTGTCCCTCACCCCCTGCCCATTTATTTCTTTTAATCTCCTGTGGTTGTCAGTCAGATCTCTTGGAGAGGCTGTAAGCTATTTGGGTCTTTTCGTTACCTGTGTACAGTGCCTGGCACAATACCATCCTGATTTCCCCAATGGGGCCTTTAGGAGCTACCATCATAAGATTAATATTTGTTGTGCTGATAAATTTAAGACCTTGGTCTGCATAGTACTCTAAAGTGCCCACCTGCCACCTTTCACTAACATTAAATTCAGTGACGAATAAAAAGAATGGCCTGGAAGAAGGAATGTGTCGTGAACAACATATTATGGCTAGATCTGATACCTGGTTCCTGTTTGGGAGCAATTTTTAAAGTTGATTTCCCCAGAATTTGCCAGGTACTTGAAAACCACAGATTAAATTTCACACATTAATCCAGGTTTCATATACACGCCTCAGCTTCTTGTATTATTCAGAATCACTAGACAAGGCGAGAGGCTTTGGAGCATACAAAGTGTGGGCAAAGCAGAGAAGCTGTTATTCCCTGGTTCAGGTTGTGGTTTGGATTTTTTTTTTTTGAGGATTGGAGGTATTAAGAGTGATTTATATTCTGTCAATTTTATTCAAGAGAAATGATATTCTGCATTTCAGCCTTTTCTGATTAATGCTGGGGGAAAAAAAGAAACTTTTCTTCTCTACACTCTGCAACCTAATCTTATTTTTCTCTTTTTTATTTGGCACTAATGCTATAGTTACTGGCAGAGTTTTAAACTGGTTATGAAAAGCAACCTTTTTGTTAAAGATATTCTCCCCCTAAGTACTTTATATTTCATTGAGAAAGGCTCAGATCAGTTTCAATCAATGTGTGAATATATATCTATACTTGTAAGAATATGTATGTGTATATATAAATGCTTGTGTATACACATGCATACATTTTATGTTTACAAATGCTCATATTTGTGCATGCATATGTATTTGTGTGTATATCTTTACATATACGTGTTACATGGATGCACCTGTATATACACACATATACATGTTTATATGTGTGTATGTGCATATATTTATGCATGAATGTATGTGCATGTGAAGGTTTATATATATATATGTATGTGTGTATATGTTTCTACACCTATGTGAGTATGTGTTTATGTATATTTCATTTGAGACATGATTTATTTCATGCCTTCCACATTCATGACACTGATAACTGCCCATTATGAGTTTAAGGTTAAAACCTGAAATATAGGAAATATACATGGAGAGGTTCAGAAAAGACTTGGCATAACATTTCTCACATTTGTGAATACATGTTTTTATTACGTGGTTGGCTTCATGTGGTTCTGAGGCATGCATAAATCTGGCTCAAAATATAAAAATAGCCCACTATCCATCTTTCTGTAGCAGGAGATGCAGGTTCACTGGTGCAGGTAAGATGAGCACTGGAAAAAAACTTTACAGCTGCTTGCATAAAGCTGTCAGCAGATGAAACGAGGAGGTTTTTAAGCTCAAGGAATGAGAACCATATTGATACCAACTCGTGTAGCAGGAATACTGATGAGAACCCATATCTGGGTGTGGATGGGGCCAGGAAATCCAAGTGTAGACCTCAGTTTCTGTACCAGTATGAATACAGCAAGTTGTAGAAAACCACCACAGAAACCCAGTTCAATGCAATTCCTAGCGATAACATTTCCTCTTATCTAGGCCTTTCATCTAAGAATCCCTTCAAGCACTTTGCAAATGCTTAGGATAGTCCCTCCTTCACTGTGGATGCCTCATATTAGAGCTTGCCAACAGCAACTGGGCCTTAAATAATTAACTCTGACAATATCTTGTTATGCAATTATACAGAGAGGGAAAGAGGCATGTGGTGGTGAAGCCATGTACAAATGTCAGCCTGGGGTCCTGGCTGTCAGTTTCATACTGCAACCACAGCTCTTTCCATAACAATGTAGAGCTGGATTAAGAAGAGGCATAGTGGGGAGGATGTGGCTGGGTTGTATAACTTTTCTGCAATTTTTCACAGAGCCCTGTACTTAGATATAAACAATTGGAGGTGGTGCTCAAAGAGAAAATTCCATCAGCAGCAACCAAATCTAAAAGCTATGGGGCTACATGTGGGTACAGGGAGCTACTGGTGCAGAGCTGCCTGCTTGCTTGTTATAAACCCAATGATGCCAAAGAGCTACATAGCCCTGACACCACAGAACTCCATAGCCTAGACTCTACTCAGCACCCAAAGTAGGGTGACCAGATGTCCTGATTTTATAGGGACAGTCCTGATATTTAGGGCTTTTTCTTATATAGTCACCAATTACCCCCTACCCCCTGTCCCGATTTTTCACACTTGCTATCTGATCACCCTAGCCCAAAGATACAGTCACAGACCAAGTGGCTCAGATAACTTTTGTCTGAGGTTTGAAAGAAACTGGTTACTTTAAAATTTAAAATTTTGGTTGTACTTATGTCTGCACTTCTGTTTTCAGCTAGGACGAGAAGCCAACATACCATATCTGGCCATCCGCTCAAGATGCTCTTGGGATTTTCACTCTCCCATGAACATGTGCCATAAAAGCCAAAATATAAAACTATCCACACACGATTATTCTAGCTTTGATTTTTCAATCAAAGATATTCTGGATGCTTTATACAGACCTAACTCATCAGCGTTTTGTGGTAAACTCATCACACTGGCTTATGCTCAGATACAATTAAAAACCTAGATAGATAACTTTAACTGAAGCCCATACTGTGGGTTCCTCAGAGGAGCTCATAAGGACCCCAAGGCTAAGAAGACAAAAGTATATGTAATGTGAGAGTCCATGTGAAGCTGCTGCATTCCATAAGGAAGCCTTTTTGGCAGAGTCTCCAACCAGCCAGTTTCTCTTTAGGCCCCACAAAGCAATGCCAGCAGGAGCGGGTGGAAAGGTGTTCTGCTCTCACGGACCCTCCCACCTTGCAAGGTCCTAGACCCCAGGCTCCAGCCTGAGCCCAGAAGTCTACACAGCAATTAAACAGCCCCTTAGCCTGAGCCCCGCAAGCACATCAGCTGGCATGGGCCAGTGGCGGATGTCTAAGTGCAGTGTAGACATACCCATTAGATGCAGCTCTGTTAACAGCTGCCCCTCACAGCACAACCTAAATTTGATGCCATGAATTTATATTAAAGTGTTTGAAAGCTTTCGGATGTTTCTCTCCTGCCATCTTCTTCTGGGCCCTCATTGTCAGTTAATCACTGTGGGGAGTGTTTGTTTGTTTCATTATCAGCTTCCTGTCCATTGCTGGGGAAAAAAAATTAGGCTATAGAGGAAGAAGCTCAAAGGAAGGCTGCAAACTTGTACTGAAGAGTTTGTCTCTGCTGAGGTTTGCTGTGTCAGAGGAACTCAGTTGTGTCTACATGTTGCAAGTGACTGTACAGACACACCCCTGCATGGATTCACTTGCAAGATCAGAGCCTAAAAGGCCAAATTGGGGAAGTCCATTGTCTTTGTATAGCCGGAAAGGGAAGAAAATAGCATGCACTATTATTGTACTTAAGACCCCAATAAGATCAGAATCCCATTGTGCTAAGTTAAGTACATACAGATAGACACCCCACCCTCACCGCCATTCCTGCAAACAGTTGCACAGCCAAGTCTGTAGCGGAGCCAGGTGCAGAACCCAGGAGTCCTGACTCCTGTTCATGTGAGTTAGCCAACAGCAGAATGATAGTAGATGTGTAACATATCAACAAGAGCATTATGACCAAATGTGAACATGCAAATATTGATCCACTGGCTGCATTTAGGGGTGCAGTCTATATAGGGTCTGATCCAAAGCTCATTAAAGTCCATAGGAAGACCCTTCACAGTCTGTCTTTTGAAAATCATTTGATTGAGCTGCATTTGTTTCTCTGTAGAATGGAATGTCAGCTCTTGATATATACAAATAGTGCTGGTTTTTAAATTTTACAAGTTGCCTGGTGTTTGAGATTGGTGCTACTGACACTGAAATCAATCAAAAAAACCAGGAGTACTTGTGGCACCTTAAAGACTAACAAATGTATTTTAGCATGAGCTTTCGTGAGCTGCAGCTCACGAAAGCTCATGCTAAAATACATTTGTTAGTCTTTAAGGTGCCACAAGTACTCCCGTTTTTTTTGCGGATACAGACTAACACGGCTGCTACTCTGAAATCAATCAATCAGTCAACAAAAGGCACCAGCATCCTTCTCCAGCTCTGTCAGTCATGCAACTTTCACCTGGACCCAAATAATCACTCTAAAAGAAGTGGGGGGGGGGGAGGGAGGAGAGGGATTGTTTATATGTAGAAACTAAAAACAAAACCAATCCAGAATGTGCAACCTTCTCTACTCCTATTTATTTCTCACCATGCATTGTATTTACCTCTTCTTTTTCAGGTACAGTGCCTGGCTGTCTACAGACCTCAGTGGGATGAGGTAAAGGCTCACATTTACTTCACAAGGGGCCCAGTTATTTGCTCACACCAATGTAATCAGGCACAAGACTCAGTTCCACTAAAGCCTCTTTATTGCACTTACACCCATTCTAACGCCCCTTTCCATTGCCAGGTGAAAACCTGGGCCCGCTTGAATCAATGGCAAAACTCCCATTGACACCAATAAGTGACGATTTCACCCCAGAAGTGGGATAAGTGGACCTTAGTGTAAATGAGAATTCAGGCCACTCTTGTTAAGTAGAGGAGAATCAGGCTGTGTGCCCTGAAGGAATGGGTGCCCTTTTTATGATATAGGGACTCAGTGATATTCTCTGGAATTTACCCAGTAAGACAGTTGCCCACCAGAACTGTGAAATTTTTCAAAGGGCCTGACAGCCTTGTTCCTGTGAAAAATACCATGGACTCTTTAATGACCTGATGGCTGCATCACACATCATCTGAAAGACTGTTAGCAAATAAGCCTGCAAACCAGTCACTGTAAAGCAGTTCAGTGACTATATCATGCGGATTACATCACTTAGACACTGGCTAAACCACAATACTATGCTTCCAGCCAAGAATTCTCCCTGTTATTAGAAAATCAATTACACCTTCCAATCCCGACTGCAAATATCAGAGGTGACTAAGTACCCTGCACTCATGTTCACTCATAAACTTCTCTCCCTGCAGTAGGATCACCTCAGAGGCTATAATAAAATTTGTAACCGGTGGTTTGTACACATTTCAATATAATTTCCTGCAATTCAGCCTGGTGAATGGAAAACAAATTTAAATCATGATAAAAGCCCAGGCAGATGCTATCCATAATGTTAACTGCTTGTCATATGTGGAGATGTATTCTATATCCTTTGGGAATGGCAGTTCTCATTTCTCCTCAGTGCTAAAGCTGTAACATTTATTGTCTCTGAGCAAGAACTACAAGGTATTCTACTCGGATGATATGTTTGCTCAGAATGGGGTTCTGTGGTTTATAGTTTTCCTTCCTTGGCTTCCTCTTTCTGCTTTTATCCAGTATTACAAGGACTTTCTGCTTTTTTTTCCCCTTCCAAGTCTAATCAGAAAAACAGTAAATCACTCCTCCTGTTCTGCTTCTATGCATTTACACACACACACACACACACACACACACACACTCTAAACTCACAAGTGTCTGTTGTTTTTTTCCCTCTTGCAGCTATGCCAGATGATGGCACCTTAAGTTACTGAGCATCCCCTGGCACTTTTTGGAAGAATAGGGGGTTTGTCTCAGTGTGCCAGCCTAAATCCTCTCAAGATAACTGTTTTCTTCTTCCTTAACATCTCCTGCCCCCTTTCAAAGTGGATAGAGTATTATTCATTTCCTGAAAAAGTGTTTCATGGCATTGTTTCACTCTGCTAAACAGCTGCCATGCCCAGTACCAGAGGTAGATGCATTGTAGTTGTAGGTGACAAGATCCTACCTACCATGCAGGGATGTTTTGAAGTTAAAATTAATTAATGTTTATAAATAGTTGTAAAACTTCAGATAAAAGATGCTGTACAAGTGTAAAGTATTGTTATAAAGGAAACCTAAGTAGCTTTGATGACTAACTTTTTTGTGTATCACTACACCCACTCAGGTTACATTTTGCAACTTAGCATGTCAGTTCTGTGCCACAAACAAGCAAGGAAATGAACCCAGGCATGGGATCAATGATGGGGTTTGCCCTATGTTCTAGCATGGATTTTATGTGATCAGTGACTGAAGCAGAACAATTTCTCTCCATCTTTCCTTTCTGGCAAAGTGTTTATGATGGGTGCATAGACACAAAGACTAGTAGAATCTGCCCCCTACTACCTAGGCTTCATCTTTAATACAACATAGCAAGCTAACTGATCAACAGCAATGGAGTTGGTAGTCCATATGCAGAACTGACCTACTTGCTCATGCCTGCAGTAAACAACAAAAGCATTTGCATTTGCTAAAGTTATGACTGGTTGGAAATATAAACAAAATCAAATGAAACAAATAATAATCAGATGCACTTGGGATATTTTCTGGAAGCTCCTTCACACACCTGCAAAGGAAGTAATGGAATTGTTCCCAGAACAAATGACTATGCAGCCCATGAATATATTTAGCCTTCCTAACAGACTTGGCATCTCAGTTTTCTGTGTTTCTTCATAAATAGCAGGCATTGATACATTACTTGATCTCTATGCACATGGGGCATTTACTGGCAAAGCAAACTATTAGATAGATAGATAGATAGATTAGATCTTGCAACCTGAAAAATATATAGTCAGGCTCGTTAACAACCTGATCGAAAGCCCATTGAAGTCAGTGGGAGTCTTTTCCTAACTAGAGCCGGGAGGGAAATGATTTTTTTTTCCTGAAAGAAATGATGACACAACATTTTCTCTTCCTACATTTTTCAAGTTTTCATCAAAACAACAAAACTTGAACATTTTTCAATGAGAATTTTAAAAAAAATGGATTTTTTTTCATGAGTATTTTCATTTTGTCCTAAAGACATTTCCCATGAAAATAAAGAAAATATTTTGATGGAAAATGTTTGACCATTTCTTTACCTATCTGCCTTTTCTGCTTTTGAATATTTCTCCCTTCAGTGTGTGTGTAAGTGCTGTGCTAAATCAGGGCTTTACGATGTGTAAGTGAGGAGGGGCCTTGGTCAGCCATAGTGACCAATCAGATTCAGTGAATATGTAATGAAGGGGGTGGAGCCATGTCAGTTGGTGGGCTATCTCACCAGTCCAGGAAGGAACAAATGCTATGCCAAAGTCAGTTTCAGCTGCTTGCTTCAGGACACAATTTACTGGTTAAACAGAATTCTCCTGAGTAACACAAAACAAAACAATTCCTCAATTGCTTTACCCTGGTCTCTCTCAGCCCTCCCTTTAAATCCCCTATTGGTTATGTGACAAGTAGGTAGCCCTTAATCCTTTTTTGGCTGATTTGCCTTGTCACTAGCCAGCATTCTCCTGGCCTCAATGAACATCTCGGCACATCTCAGTCAAATAGCTTGCTTTGGGTTTTGTCACGTTTGAGGGATGTGCTTGACCATATTTAAACTCACATAGGCACACATCCCCACAAGAGACACTTCACTGAAGTTAAACATCTTTTCACTAACCATGTTTGGTTAGAAATTACAGCTATTAAAACAAAACAAAAACAAAAGAACAAGCAGAGAGAGAGAAACAACCCAACTGAAGTGTGCCCTGCAGAAATTCAGCTTCCTTGGTTAGTTCTAAAGAGCACTTCAGATCTGCAGGAATCAAAGTGACAGTGGTGTTAGCCAGCAGACTGGGTGAGTAAGGCTAGGAAAATGTTCATATATTTGTATTATTATTTTTGGCTTTCCTTTGTCTCCTCCTCTGTTGTGGTTTTCAAAGTGAAGCACATTGCAAGCCCTGTTAGAAATGAATGATTAGGCAAAACTAGACTGCAAACAGATTAGCAAAATTACACATGTGTAGTATTGGATAGCTTGGGCTATTGCTCCATTGCAAAATATAGGTGTGTTTTTACATAGACAGCTTTCTTGATATAAAATTATAGTGGAAACAAGATACTGTAGTTTTTACCTTGATGCAGGTAGTCAAGGTAAACTCCACATGGTGATGTAGGGTTCACCTCAACTAGCTACAAAGAAGTAAAACTACCTGTGCCTTGTTTCCACTGGTTTACATCGAGATAGCCTACTCGAGTTAGCTATCTGGATGTAAAAACACACCCCTTTTGGTAATGAAGGCAAAGCCCCAAGGGTCAGTAATGGATTACAGAGTCTTTTTCCACTACGCTGATGGATTTAAACTAGGATTAGTGGTGACAAAATTATCTTATTATATAAGTGTGTGGTGGCCCATGTGATTGGGTCTCAGTCCCATTCCTAGTGAACAAGTGCCCCTGTTACACAAACTAATGCCCACCACAATTAACACACTCTTTGACTCTCAGTCTCAGCAGAGAGTCTCAAGACTGAATGGGCATGGAGACTGCTCTATATTTGCTCTGTGGAGACAGGCTGTCAGTCTTTCACCCTGGGGTTGTCAGTTTGGTGTCCCTCACTGGCATTCTCCTATTGACTGCTCTCAACCTTTGAACTCAGTTGATGCCCCCAATCTTTTTTGGTCCCTGTCTTCTACTCAAGGGGATGGCAATCGTTGTACCAAGGCATGCCCTACTTCAGGGGCCTCTTCTGTTTTCCTATACTCAGGTCATATAGGTGGACACCTTCCACTGCTCCCGAAGCCCTGATTCTGCAACCCCAGTGGGAGTGTTGCTGTTTCTTTCATTGGGAGCAGAACTGGGAACTAAATTAACAAGCACACGTTTTTAAAAAAATGAAATGAGCAGGTGGAAAGAGCTTGTCATTTTTTGTTCCCATTTTCCCTTGATCACTTTTTATTTTTCAGAGCTTCAGGAATCAGAGCCATTATGCACCACCCGCGCTATTGAGATTAAGTAATTAATTTAACTAACGAGAGAATCTCTAAATGTGTTTTTTAATATAATTATTAATTTTTGTATGTGGTTGCCTAATTTCCTAGGTAAATACCAAACTATTGACATTTTGCAAGGCTCGCATTTATAAATAGCATATTTCCAGAGAGCTAACCTTAACAGAATCCTCTTAGAAAACCTATTATACTCTTTAATGTAATATAAAGTTTTATTACTTTTTAGCAATTACAACATTTGTTTTGCATAATTAATTATCAACTGGCTTCAATCTGAAAAACTCATCATTCCAGCCTCTTCTCTCCTTCCCCTAGCTACGCACTCTGAGTTCAGATCATTGCAATAATTACCGGAGATTAGAAGGAACAGGTAGATTTTTGTGTGTGTGTTCTACTATATTTGACAATAAACATATTTTCTTATAAAAGACTCCAGCTGGAATTAGATCCTTGGGCAAGACATTTTATGTAATAAGATTGTTGAAAGAAGAAAGGCAAGTTATCTCTTTTTTAAGGCGGGCTTTAAGCAGCTTGGAAGACTATACAGAACATTTATCTATTGACTGCTATTCATATATTTTGAGGTCTGTTGACTCAGGTATGGGAAAAATCTTTGAGAGATGATTATTATTGTCTACTATTATTGTTATGTTATTATTGTAAAGCCTCAACCAAGAATGAGGGCTTATTGTACTAGGTGCTGTAGGAACACTTATGAAAAAGTCTTTGCCCGAAAGAGCTTGCAGTCTTGAGCCCCAGTGCTGCAGGGAGGACCACGAGGGAAGATTCCTCTTCTTGTATGGAGCTCATGGCCACATCAGGACAACAGGACGCTAGTGTAGGTTTCATTCTTTCCAGCCACAAGTATATTCCAACTTAGCCTTCGAGTGCCCCATGTGTAAATTACATACGATCGGTGAGAGTCACATATTTCAAGAACAAATGGTGCTTAGTAAAGTTATGTGAATAAATTGTACATCCTGCATGTAGGCTCCAGTTTGGGAAAGCACTTAAGCACATGGCTAAATCTATCCCTGTTCAGGACAGAACTTGAGCATGTGCTTATTTTTAGCTATCTGCTTAAGTCCCATTGACTTCAATAAGCATACGTTTAAAGTTAAGTATATAATGCTGCATTGAGATGCCCTCCTGATTCAGAGACAACATGTGTAGTCCTGTTCATCTGAGAATATCAAATTATTTTACAACCAAATGCTAAGTGTTACGAAATCTCATTACAGATAGGGAAACTGAGGCACAATAATTGTATGTGACCTGCTCAAAATTACATGGCAAGTCAATGTCAATCCAGAGCCACAAACCAGAAGTCATAGACTTAAAAGGTTAGAAGGGACCATGAGGGTCATCTAATCTAACCTCCTGCCAAGATGCAGGATTTGTTGTGTCTAAACTTTGATTACTAGCCACTGGTCTGTTAATGAGACCACACTTATACGAATCTTTATAATCAGTATTAGCAATATGACACTAGATGCCCTAAACATATTTAGCCTATTTCTTGAAGAAGCTCTGCATGTGTGAAATCAACCCATGATATATTTGTTTCATCTCCTCCTTGAGAACTTGGTAGGAATGCACATGAATCCAAACTGACCAACACACACACACACACACACACACACACACACACACACACACACACACACGCCAGAATTTTCAAGAGCTCAGAATCCAGAATTGGGTGGTGAGAACATTTGAAAATCTGACTCATACTTAAGTGCCTAGTTGGGGGGTTGCCTTCTTTTGAAAATGCAGTCCACCGCGGTGAGTAAAGTTATACACATGCTTAGGTGTTTGTAGAATTTCAGCCACAATGATTATTTCCAATTACACTAAGTTTCCAAACCAAGAAATTGCTTACATTTTTTTTACCCTACAATCTCAACAACAAAACAATTTTGATCCATTCTGCACCTTCCTGGAACTAGACTCAAACCTCTTTCTCCTGCTGAGACCACAGATCATTAACATTGTTAATGTTCTCACTAAATCTGTTTGGAGAATGTGACAAGTCTTATTTGTTACTGACAGACCAGTTGGGAGTATGTTTAAAATGCATCACTCTTGCTGTTCTACCCTTTGAATGGATGTGTGGTTCCTGTCAGGTAGACTTGCTATTTTGTTAAAGACTATCTGTTATTTCATCAATCTCTTCAGCTGGTTTCAGAAGGGAAGACTTTGCATTCTGCTCACTTCCATCCCTGCTTTTAGATTTTAAAAAGCTTGTCTTTAAAGTACAATGATTGCAGCCCAGGGAAGGAAGGAATGAGGAGGCTTTTCAAGGTGGAATTTAGAAACCAGGAGGTACTTCATTTTTTTTAACAGAACTATTTTTAATTAAGTTGTAAAGCTAATTACCATAAAGCCAGATACCATATCTGCTTTTGCACGTTAACTTTATAAAAAGATCTTATCAAACCATCAAAGGGTTGACCCTTCTAGCGCTCAAACAGAATGCAAATCTAAGTAGGCTGCATGTAAAATTAGACAAAGTCGTTGGGATTCAGTTTCTGGTCTTTACTTGAAACAAATAAATACCAGCAATAACATTTTCACCTTGGAAAAGGCCATGTGGTCTGTTTGTCCAGCTATCCCTCCATCCAATCACGTGGCCCTCATCCTGTAGTATCTGACTGCCTGGATCCGTTCACTAACCCAGACAGTACTGTTGTCAATTAGGTTTGTTTAAAGGTACTGTAGTGGGTTGATATTTGAATAAGTAAGAGCAAACTTTTCCAAAGGAGACATTGATTTAGGCTGCCTCAGTTTCTGGAAGAAAACTAAGGATACGTCTACACTGAAGTTAAACACTCGTGGCTGGCCCATGTCAGGTGACCTTGGCTTGCAGGGCTCATGCTAAAGGGCTGTTTAATTGCAGTGCAGACAGTTGGGCTTGGGCTGGAGCCCAAGCACTGGGATCCTCCCCACTCAGGGTTTGGGCTCCAGTCTGAGCCCAAACATCTACTCTGCAATTAAACAGCCCCTTAGACAGCCTCCAGGGCCGGCTTTCGCAAGTGCAGGCCCGATTTGTGGGGCTTGTACTCACCGGGAGGCGCTCTGAGTCTTCGGCAGCACTTTGGATTTCCACGCTCCGGATGGGGTAGCAGAGCCGCGGGACTTGTCGCGCTCTGGCCGGGGTAGCAGGGCCTTGGGACTTGCCACTCTCCGGCCGGGGCCGCGGGGCTATGGGATTTGCCGCGCTTTGTCCAGGGGAGCAGGGCCGTGGGATTTGCTGCGCTCTGGCCCGGGGAGCGGGGCTGCGGGACTTGACGCACTCCGGCCGAGGGAGAAGGGCTGCAGGACTCGCCACACTCTGGCTGGGCACGAGGTCCTCTTAGGCGTGGGGCACGGGGCCCTGTTAACCGGGGGGCCCGATTCGGGGGAATTGGCCTAAAGCCAGCCCTGACTGCCTCAAACTGGTGTTATATATGGGATATTGCACCAAGCATTACTGTCAAGCAAGCTGCTCGATGGTTATGCAGGCTATGAACCCCAGCAGACCTGTCAGCTGCTCACACACTGAATGATGCCTGAATGCCCACACTAGCTCTTCCTGGTACCTGGTTCCATTTCCAGTTTATCCAGAGCCTACCTGCTACTGTGTCCTGACTGAGAGGAGCAGAACTCAACCCATTCTGAGTATGTGCTAAACTGCAGAACAGGCACTGTGCTACTTCACTCTCTTGTAGTTAAAGAGTCTGCAAAGCTCTCCATAGTGATTACAAGGGACCAACGCCCTGTGGCCCATGTTTAGAGGTCCCCTCAATTCCCATAAGGTGACAGCATGTCACAGATCTTTGAATGTTAAGGTGAGTGCAGCCGGTTGTAATATGGAGCAGATGAAACCTGTCTGGAATGCCTGATTCTGGTGAGCATCACCCCGGTGATGAGTGGGCCTGTCAACTTGATGAGCGGACCTGCAGAATGAAAGATCTCAGTCTGTACCAAGCAGCTGATGTTATGAAAAGCAGTTTGAGGGAGAGACGCTTCATTTATAACACGCAGGTCAACTGAGGAGGAGTTTTTCACACTTCTTGTTGTGTCCTCATACTGCTTCCCACCACATTTGTGCATATACAACTGCCCTATCACTGCACTTCACCAGGTCACTGTCAGAGCATTCATGGTGAAGCAGCTGGCATCACAGGCATGCTTCATATTTTGCCACAGTCACAGGTATTGATCATCGCATCTCTAAGCTAGCCAACTCCAGTGCGGCATTGATTAAGGCAATGCCACGTAGTCCATGGCTGATCTGCACCAGATGCTAGGTGCTCAATTGGTAGGAGCCGGAGTGCACAGTCTACAGAGTTGTTGTCTACTCTTGTTTGTCATAAGTGAACCCTTTTCTGTTTGGGTGACAATGTTACACTTTTAACGGTTGCAAGAAAACTTTGTTGTGACTTTGGTCAATTCAGTGTCACTGTTATATTGTATAGAGAAAGTCTTGCATCTGTGCTCGACTCTACTAACAACTTCCTAGAATATGTATAAAGGCTGTTGATGTGTGTAGGCTTAAGGTATCCTGTTATATAGGGGCAGGCAGTCTTAAGTACAAGCTCTAGCTTTTTTGAGTGAGGGGATCAGACCCGCACTGCACAGGCATATTCAGCAGAGGAGTAGCAAAGTGCCAGTGCTGTTGATCATAGAGTTGACGTGTCTGCACCCCACGCTGATGTATCCAACTTGCTGAGCTTTGCACGCTGCAACCTTTTAATGATTTGACCGGTTGCCATCATATCAGTCACTACTGGCCAGTCCCTTCATATTCATGCAAGGAAAGAGTCAAACTGCATTGGCTCAGTAGGGAGCACTCTAGCAGCTAGAGCCCGGCAGTCAGGATTACTGGGTTCCATTCTCACATGTGCCAGTCAATTAGGGGGAGATTGTCTAAGTCACAAATGGCTGCTAGTACCTAACTCTTAGAGAAAATCAAGCTGAAGTGAACACAGCCCAAGTGAATGGGAAATAAGCACCTAGCTGTAATTTCTGCTTTTGGAAATCTCCCTCTTTGGGAGGATTTTCAAAAAGTTATGATTGATTTCCAGTGCCTTATTTTTGGATGCCCAATTGGAGACACTTTAAAAAGGCCTTTCAGAGGGTGGAGGATCAGCAGTTCCTGAAAATCAGGCATTTTTACGGTGTCTCCGGTTAGGCACCCAAAAATTGAGAATTACTAGTCACTTTTGAAAATCTTGGCCTCCAAAGCACCTCACTTTCCTGTATGTAAAATGGGGTTGATGCATATCTCACAGGGCATTGTTACAAGGTTTACCCAACTATAGCAAGCTTTCATATAGTACTTCTCATCCATAGCTCTTAAAGTAGGGGGTGAGTATCATTCTGCCCACTGTACTCACAGGGAAACTGAAACACATCAAGGAGAAGTGACTTCCCCTGGTCACCCAGCACTGCAAGCCAGTGACATAACTATGAACAGAATCCAGGTCCTTTTGAAACAAAGTTGAGTGCCTCATCCACTGAGCTATTGTGCTTCTCAAAGTTTGCAAAGTGCTTTGACCTCCCCGGATAAAGCTCTTAGAAGAGGACAAAGGGTATGTTTTTTTCTTGTCTGTATTGGGGGGTACTGCACAATTTTCCTATCTTGATGTAAACCATTGTTCAGTGTGTGTTGCATGTCCCTGTGCCTGATAGACAGAGGATATGAGTCTGCTACAACTGATAGCTGGGGAGCTGGTTTTTTAGCTCAAGATGTGAAGGCTGGTGCTCTTAAAGCTTGGTCTGCACACAAAGTTGTGCCATTTTAACTAAAGGAGTGACTGAATACTAATTTAGTTAAACTTGTGCAATTTTGTGGGTGAATGTTTTATGCTGATTTCAGTTTTGGCTTATAGCAACTTAATTTACTTTGCTATGTTTGCAGCTGCAAGCTAAATGGACATAACCAGTTTTAAACTCATATAAGAAAGTCTACCCAGAGAAGTTGCACTGGTTTAATTAAACTGGTTTAAGTTCAGTGTGTACAGCTTCTGTGTGGAGCTTTGGAGAGCCTGCATCCATTCCCCAGTGATGATCCAGATCATTGCTATTGAACTTCCTCCTCCCAAGGATGTAAAGTCCCTGCTTCATGATATCAGAGAATGGCTGGTGGAGAATGCTTTTGAGCATCAGCCAGAAAGGAAATCAGAGCAGCATGCTCCCCTCATGCCTCTCTCAAGAGTCAAGTGTGTGCTGCTCTCTACATAGTTAAGAGATATTTTAATAGGTGACCCTGCTTAGATTTGTCTGGCTGCTGAACTCTTTAATTTGGTCCCTTTTCACAGCACAATGCCTCTACAAATTTAACAAGCTGAGGGGAATTTATGGCTTTGACTTAAAAGTTTTTAAATTGTTATTGCTTTTTCTTGTGTTTTTTTTCCATTTAAACCAGTTGCAAACCTTGGGGAGATTTCATGGAGAGTGATTTAAATCATTCCATCTCGCATGTCTGTTACCAGAGCTGGTATAATGCAGGATTGTTATCTAGCTCACAATAAGGGGAGGTGTAGTCTGTTGAATGGACCCATAAAAAGTGAGATGCCCATTACCCCTGATTGTATTGCCACACACTGATATTTCATGTAATGCACATATTCTAGATCACATTATCCATCAAATATATCATTTCATACTAATAATAATGCTTAGCAGTTCTATTGGGCTAGTCACTATGGATTGCAAAGTGCTCTTCATTATCCCCATCTAGCCGAGGGGGAAGCTGCGACACAGAAAGAGATTTCCAAAGGCACAAAGGGCACTGAAGCTCCCCACGCTCATTGAAAGGTCACCTGATTCTCAGCTGTGCCTTTGAAAATCTCCCCTCAAGAGTTTAAATGAAAGCACTTTAAAGCAAGTCATAGACAGAGCTTGGGTTAGAATCCAGACCCCTCGAAATCCCATGCAGTACCCTAGCCACTGGACAGCACTGCTCCACTTATTACACATTACATTCACTTTGAGAATACATGTGTAAATGTACTTGTGTCTACCACATGTGCCTGTGCACATGTAGGAGTATGTAGTAGATGCACATTGTACAGTCTACCAGCCCTATGCATACATTAGTGAATGCTGATTGGATAGAGCATGGGACTGGGACCCAGGAATTCATGAGTTCTAATCTCTTCTGCCACTGACTAGCTGTGTGGTCCTGAAGCATTAACTTCTCTATGTCTAAGTTTCCCCTTATTTGCTCTCTCTGTGGTGTTTTTTGAGGGTAGCTAGGTCCAGATTGTGCCCTGATGACCCCATGTGCACAAAGGGGAAAGGCATACAGAGCTGCACCCTTTGCACAAATGCAGTTTCCAGAGAATAGGGAAGCATTGAGGAGATCAGGTCATGGCAAAGCTGGTTGGGTGTACAGTAGGGAATGTGCTGAGCCCCCTTTTAACAATGGGTGTGCGCCTCTTGCATACCCAAGAGCTCAGGGAGGAATTCTGCCTCTGCCCCTACCACTGGGCTGTACCTTAAAAGGTACAATAAAGCCCTAAATGCTTGCACAGCACTGTAGCAATGTACAGCATTTTGGACCAAATCCTGAAAAGTGTTGAGCCCAACCTTGAAGCCCATGTGATTTGCAGGTGCTTGGCCCTTCTGGGGACATAGCCCACTAAGCCACCGTCACCATTACAATAAGAACAAAACAATGTGCCTGATCATCTGAGGTGCTAGGCACCTCCTGAGACATACTGATCCTCCTGAGCCCCCACTGGCTTCAGTGGGAACTCAGCACTATGTAGGATCAGGCCCAAAGCAAATGCAACAGCCATCCTGCGGACAGCCCCCTCTTTCCTTGTCTCTTTTAGTTTTGCAGCTCCCCAAAATATGCAGCACTTGTGCTGTAAGCTGCCAGTGAAGATGAAATGTGAGGATGTGCGCAACCTGTAATTTGTATGGACCAGCAGGATCCTAGAGTGGATTCCATTTTTTCCCCCCAGCAAAACTGCAATGGCTCCATAGCTGCACATTTAGAAATAGCTGTCATTTTTAAGCAATAAAGCTAACACTGCTAGCTGGAGCAGATATTTAAAGTGGCCTCTAAATCAATCTGCATTGTCAATTTGGGACTTCTTACATTTTAAATACTTCCAAAATCTTAAAGGTGCCGGGAGCTGATTGTGAAAGATTCACATCCCCTCTGGAACAGGAGTATTTACGTTAGCTACCCATCCCAATAATTACCTGGCAAAAACTCCAGGCTGCCAGAAATACCTACAGAATTCCCCTAGGGGTGATTGTGAAGAGGAAGGAGAGAAAAAGAATATCAAGCATACACTAGTTCAATATTTTTATCATATCAGCAGGCCTCCAGATTCCTATCCGACTCACTATTTAGCAATGCTAACTGTGTCTTTCCATCTCAGTTACTCACTGAGATGTAGTAACCTGTACCTATAGCTGCATAACTTTACAAAAGCTCCACAGTCGCCAGATTACAGCACTTTTCATTTTGCACAGTGGGAGAGAGAAGCAGCTTCATTAGAGATTTAGTTGGGCTCAAAGCTCATTTGGAACTAAAAGCCCTATGATAAATCCATTATGAGAAAGATCTGATAGTTTAATGCATTCCTGCAAAGCACTATAATTTGATAGGAAATTGATAGGATAATACCATTCTTGAGATCAACTGGAGGGTGGCATGTTAAATTTCAGTTTTAATGGTGAGTTGAGAGAGATTCAATTAGGAATGGTTGAAGCAGTTCAGAGACAATCATAACCAATGTGAAGCTTCTATGGAAACTCCAGGAAAATGTCAGTCAAAACTTCCAAAAAGTTTGGAGAACTTTATTTTTTCATTTTTGCTTCTTGCTTCTGTTCATTACTGAATGTGGGATAGGCTGAAATGCACCAGTATCATTTCATCTCTTAGATATACAGTTCACTTTTGCTGATCCAAAGTGTTTGGATATGTTTCTGAACTAAGCTTTCAGAATTCTTTATTATTATTTGTATTTCAGTCGTGTTTAATAAAGCCTTCAAACAAAATCCCATTGTACTAGGTGCTGTACACACACACAGTCCCAAACCCCAAAAACTTACAGTCTAAACAGCTGAAACAGACAAACAGAATGATGGTGTCCCAATTTTGCAGATGGAGAATTAAGGCACCAGAGATGCAAGGGGACAGATTTCCAACAGCTCAGCTCCCATTTACACTCCAAAATAATTGATTAGATTTTCAGAAGAGCTCAGCATGTTGAGTGCTGTCATCTTTTGAAAATCTGACTATACATTTCACAAGGGGAGCTTCTGGGCGCTGAGCATTTTTGAAAATCTGGCCTTATTTAGGTGCCTAAATGGGAAATGTGCTTTTAAAAAAAAAGTTTGGTTCCAATTTTGGGTGCTTAACATTTGACAATCTGGCCCTAAACAACTTAACCCTCACCGACAGTGTGGCATAGTAGCTTGGGCACTAGACTACAACACAAGAGACTTGAGCTGAACTCCAGCTTCTGCCAGTGCTTTGCTGGAAGAACCCGGGCAGTCACGTCTGTCCCCATGCCTCAGTTTCCTCATTTGCAAAATGGGGTAAGGATGCTGACTTCCATTATAAAGCACATTGAGATCTATTAATGACAAGAATTATATCAGAGGTAAGTGTCAGTGTAGCAAAGAGATTGGAACTGAGCATAGATCTTTATGCATCCCAACCTAGTACCTTAATCATATTTCCTACCCATTGCTATGTAGAAAATTACAAGAGTTCTTCATTTTTTTGTGAAAAAGCTCAAAAAGCTAAAACTGAAACAAAGAACTACCAAAGATAAATGTTAATAAGCTTGTTTTAGAAATGTTAGTCCCATCATCATAAATAATAGATCAACCTTCATTTATCTCAAAAGAGACAAGATTTTGGAGATACTGGAGGCAGATATCTGTACATGGTATTTACCTAACCATTTAATATTTGTGGTTTTTTTGCTGGTACTTGTCTTCTTTTGGGAACTCATGTTCCTAGCCCCAGCATGGTATGGTAATTATTGATCTGTATTTCCCCCACTCCTGCCACTGCCGCACCCAATTATTACTGTTAATAGCATATTGCTGAGCATAAAGCACAGAAGAAGACAAAGTGTTTACCCCAAACAGCTCAGGGTTAGAATGCCTTTAGGCTTGCACTCCTGCACAGAGCTCTAGGGGGTAGTAGAAACCTCCACGGACATCCTTGTGTGCACTATATAAACCTTGGTACAGCACAGAGGAGTAAGTGGTGCAGTACAATTGCTACTGCCCCCTGCTCCACCCTTTCCACTCCCAACATGCCAGCAAATTATTAGTTCCTTCCCCTCCCTTGAGAGCAAGGAGACAAGTGGGAAGGAATTATGCTTCTCGGAGGTATATCATAAAGTAGGCACTGATTATATGGCAAAGCCTCACTCCAGCCCTTTGGTCTACATAGATATACAAGTCAAACCACAGCAGCAGACCCAAAGACAGTTGCATGGTATCACACACCAGGATATAGGTGCTGCAGTCTAGTGGTCAGTGCAGAATCAGAGGGAAGACCCAGAGGTGCGGTCAGGGGACAAGCCAATGGTTGGAGCCAGGTGTTCAGGGGATGGCAGGAGCTAGGCCTGGAGCAAGGACCAGTGCAGGAAGCAGGTCTGGCACAGCTGCAGATATGGAACACATTGAATACTCACTGGATCTGTTGGCCCTTCTGTCCAGTCAGGTAGCAGTCATTTAGTGGGAGTTTATTGGGTCCCGCGAGACCATTGGGTTGCTAGGCAGCTGAGCCCAGAGTCAGCTGAGTTCCTGACACATGGGAACTGGGGCACTGGGACAGAAAAGGATTTCTAGGCACAAAGGGAAACAATCAAATTCTGTTGCTGTTGCTTTTTTTCCAAACAGCTAAAGACTTTCCATACTTTTGCATGAAGTTGTGCTGAGACCACTGCAACAGACTTGGCAGCTTAATACACAGCAGTGACCCGGCAGGTTTTCCACCTTTTGGGACACTCAGCAGGTGTTCTGCCCTTTGGAACGATGCACCAAACTGCATTTTCTATAGTGAGTCAAGCACATCCTGTTTAAATGAATTCAGGTGATATCCTTCTGTGGGCAGTCTGGTTTTAAATCAGCTTATGAAAAAAACCCATCACAAGAGACTTTCTGCTCCAATCCAACCATCTTACTCTCCTTCCCTCACATTGCCCTCTCTGTCCCCCTAGCACCCTGAGTAGAAATTGCAACCTCATAGGTAGAATAAATACAATAATATATTATAAGGAACAATCCTGTACTGGCTAAAGAGGAAAGGCCAGATGACTATTTAGATTGTCAACTCTTTGGGGGCAGGGACTGTCTCTTGCTTATACATCACCTAGAACAGTAGGTTCCTGGTCCATGACTGAGTCTCCTTAGTGCTACCACAACACAAATAATAAATGACCAAATGGACCTTCTTTATGTCTAACTTACCATTCACTGTTGTACAGAAGAAATGGACCTGACTTATACAGATACTGTATATCAAGGGCAGATTTTCAATATTAATCAAAATATATAACAATAAGAATGAATCATAAATAATAAATTAATTATCCACTTATGCAGCACTTTTCACTTGTAGATCTCAAAATGCTTTGGAAAGGTAGATTAGCATTATTATCATCCCCATATTATAGATGGGATAACCGAGGCCCAGAGAGGTTGAGTGACTTATCCAAACTATGTGGGTCCCTGGCAGAACTGGGGATCAAATTCAGATCACCTTTCTCTTAGGTCCATGTTCAACCCCATAGATCACAGCTGACTTAAAAACAAAAAACAAAAAAAGACTCACTAATTCCAAAGATTTGTTATGAGGATGATGGACAACATCTGGTATTTTATGTAGAATAGAGGCCAAGTGAAGTGCCAACCAATGTTAATTTTAAGGTGAGATGGACTGGGAAACAAGATCAAATGGAAAGAGGTCCAGGATTGTTATCTTCTAAAGACTCTGCTGCTGTGGGATTTTTGGGAAAGCTAAATCTGAAAGGACCAGAAATAATGAATTAAAGGTGGAATTTTTTGAGAATATATCAACCCGATCACTTTAGAGCTAATAAGAAAATATAGTGTAGAACAAGCCAACTGCAGGGACATGGCATGAGAAGGTTTGATGTGAAAGAAAAAAAATGGTAAGGTTAATGCATCTTTACAATTAATGCGACCATAATATAATGCTAATATAACAGGAAAGCAGGTCATAAATTGCCTCAAGGGAAGGAGATGACAGAGGGGAGTCCATGTAGAGTTACGGAATAAGAGTATCAGAGCATCTGCCATGCAATATGGTTTGAACTTTGTGAAGCCCCATTGTAGAACTGACTTGTCACTTGGATTGAGGAGGAGATGACAGATCTGCCAGGAATGTTAAAAAAATACTTTTTAATTTATTATTTTTTCTGAAAGAACAAGTTTAAAAAACAGCTGTTGTTACTATGATGGTGTTTCAGCAAATGGCTTGTCCTCCGCTTACTAAATGTGCTTGGGATTTTAATACATACAATGGAAGCCAGCAAAGATGCTTCTATCAGGGTGGGGAAAGAAGTTGTGGTGGCTTAGAGCATGAACAGGGTTAGGAAGGATGAAGGTAACAGCAGTGAGACCAGGTGCTTACATTGTCCAGTTCTGCACATGGCTGGGTGTATTTATTTCACTTCTAGCAATGTTCCCTCTAGGACTGGGATGAGGCACATTAGCAGGCCAGTGTGGAGGGAGCTGGTATTTTGCCTTGTAAGGCCAGAATTTTCAAACAAGCTCAGCACCCATTTGAAAAAATAGCCCTTATTCATGTGCCTAAATGGGAGCTGAGCTCTTTTGTAGATTTGGTCTCAACTGTGCATGCTGAGCACATGGAAATCTGTTCCTTGGCTCTTTGGAAAATTAGGCCTGCAAAAGTCCTGTGGGTAAATACAGACGAGTCTCATCTTACGCACATTTAACATGCGCAAATTCAGCTTTGCACGGTCGCAAAAACAAAAAACAAAACAACAAAAAAAGAGAAAAATAACAATTTAAATACTGTACCTGTAGTGCAGGCGATTCTGCCCGCCATTACACTCAATGTAATTTTGACTATACGCGATTTTCGCTTTATGCGCTGACAGTGGAACGTAACCCCAGCGTAAGATGAGACTCGCCTGTAAAGGATCCATCAGGTGCCTTTCACTCATGTTACCACTGGAAAAAGTAGTAATGTAGAACACTGCAGATAGTCTTGCCCTTTCAAGTAGGAGATAAATTATTTATTGTTGTTATTATTATTATTATTATTATTATCATTACTGTAGTACCTACAGGCCAGGGCACCATTGTGACAGAGAGACAGTTGCTGCCCCCAAAAAGCTTATGTGCATGTTCAAGGATATACCCCTAATTGGACAGATATTGTCTATGCCTCAGCTTTTATCAAACATAATTAAGAAATGCCAACTGTACCCGGATGGTAGAATGATTGAGACGAATGATGAAAACCATCAACCTCTCCTTTCATAGTAATCATATAAACACTTAGTGACCCAGCTTTCTAGAGAAGCCAGTAGTGAGTCAGAGGCTGGAATCAGAATGGCCTTCTGTTCTGGCAATGTACAAGGTGCTTGTTGTCTGTATCAAAAGCAGCAGCACAAATAATAGAAAAAGATGGATGGATGTGCAACAAGAAGTGAATGAAAGAGACACACTGCACACATGGCATACAGCTCCAAAATATAGATGCAGTGTGTTCAAGAGATATCTTGCGTTCCACATCTCCAGATTTAAGTTATGTTCACAATGAAGGAATGTAGTGAAGAAGATAGGTAGCCAAATGTGAAAGCGGGGTAAAATACTGCATGAAAATATGTCTATGCAATATTTATGTACTCTAATAGCCTATACAACTACCTGTTTACATGTATAAATCTGCATGTCTCCATAGGAAGTTTTGTATAGGTTATTATTAATAATATTCCAGTAGCACCCAAAGAGAATCAGGGCCTCATTGTGATAGGTGCTGTACATACACACAGTAAGAAACAGTCTGTGCCACAAATATCTTAGAATCTAAACAGACAAAAGTATGGGAGGGGCAAGAGAAGTGGAGGAACTTGCTCAAGATTATACAGCAGGTTGGTAGTAGAGCAGGAAATAGAAGGCAAATCTCCTGACTTCCAGTACTGTGCACTACCCACTGAACCATATTGCTTCCGGGGTGTGTGTGTATGTATATTATTATTATTATTATTAGTGTATATATGTATGTGTGTGTTTGTATATATATATATAGAGAGAGAGAGTATAGTAATACATAGTACTATTATTATTATTATTATTATTTTATTTTATTTATGGTATCCTAATATACAATATATGTAGAAGCCACTTTCTCCCCCTGCTCTCATATGCTTCATTGTGAGATTCCTTCACTGTCCAGCAGCCTGTCAGGGGTTCATTCTGTCTCCTATGTTATAGAGTAACTCCCTGCAACCTGTCAGTACAAATCATGGTGAATACCGTAACTCTCCACTTAACGTCCTCTCGCTTTACGTCGTTTCAATCTTACGTCCCTGCTCAATTACAGAACGTGCTCCATTTAAAATTGTGCAATGCTTCTCTATAATGTTGTTTGGCTGCCTGCTTTGTCCACAGCTGGAAGCTCCCCATCAGCTCCCCTATGCCTCCCCCACCCCCCAGTGCCTCCCACCCGCCGGAAGACCCCACAGATCAGTGCCTTCCCCTTCCTCTCCCCGCCTCCTGCACGTGGCAATCAGCTGGCTTGCGGCATTCAGGAGGAAGGGGGGAGGAGCGAGGACTCAGTGCGCTCACTCCCCCTCCCTCCCCTGCCTCCCGAATGCCGCAAACCAACCGAATGCCATGGGCAGGAGGCAGGGGAGGGAGGGAGGGGGGAGGAGCGAGGATGCGGCGTGCAGAGAAAAGGGGGAGGAAGACGGGGGGGAAGAAGAGGCGGGTTAAGGGTGGGGGCTTGGGGGAAGGGGTGGCGTGGGTGGGCCGAGGGTTGAGCCCCCCACCTCTGGTGCTTTCAGAGTAGGGGAAGCTGCCGCTGCTGCTGCACAATGTGCTTCTCTTAGCCCACAGCACCTTCAGCCTCCTTGCCTGCCTCATTGTCTCCAGTGCCAGTGGGCTGTGCCTGTGTGGGGCAAGGCGGGGGCACCTCCCAACTATAATATTGTACTGTACTGTATGGCAAAAAAAATATCCTTGGAACCTAACCCCCCCCATTTACATTCATTCTTATGGGGAAATTGGATTCGCTTAACATCGTTTCACTTAAAGTCGCATTTTTCAGGAACATAACTACAACATTAAGTGAGGAGTTACTGTAGGTCTACACAGAGGATCTCACAGGATGTAACTTTGCCTTTATGCCAAGGCATGTAAAAGAAACCTTTCAGCCCAAGAGCTTATGCACCAAAAGATTACTTCTTGGCTGGCCTGTGTGAAATGAATTAATAGATTCATAGATTCCAAAGCCAGAAAGGACCACTGCGATAATTTGTTCTGACCTCCTGCATAACATACCCAAAATTATTCCTATTTGAACAAGTGCAGATCTTTTAGAAAAAGTTCCAGTTTTGATTTAAACATTATCAGTGATGGATAATCCATCACAAAATTTGGTAAATTGTTTCAATTGGGGTTCTCAGGTCAGTTTCTTCCTGGAGAATTGTCTGCAAAGAAAACCCCATAATCAGAACTGTTAAGTGTTGTCACTGGTGCTGGCACTACCATCGGAGAGGTCAAGGCATGGTTTATAGCGGATCCTTCAGGTCAGATGAGAGGCACTTTGACATTGGTGAGTGGTATATGTGTGTGGCCTAATAAATGCTCATCAGTATGCCATTCCCGGGGGTCTCACATCAAAGAAAGAGAGTGATATTTGGGTAGGGACCAATCAGTATTTCTCAATCAGCATCAGCATTTTCTCCAGATCAGGAGGAGGTGTTAACATGGATGACCATAAGAATTCTAGACTGGATCAGACACAAGATCCATCTAGTCCAGAATCCTGTCTCCTAGAGTGCCCAGCATCAGATACTGCAGAAAAAGATGTAGGAAATCCACAGTAGGCAGATGTGGGATAATCTGCCCCCAACATTAGGCCTGAACCTGGTCTCTAGTTGTTACAGATTGGCTTAAACCCTGAAGCAAGACATTTAATATCCATGCACATTTTTTGTTATCGTTAACTATAACTCTTGGATATTTAGCAATATGGAGTCAACTCTGGAGGCCAGTGTGTGGTTATCACCTCTGCTGATTTGAATGACTATTCAAGAGCTCACAAATTCTACTTCCTTATTGCTAAGTGAATATCTCCTTTTTACAAAAACTCAGTGTTATTCAACAGCAATCACTACAAGACAGGTGAAATTGTAAGGCTCCATCATTGTATGGTTATTTCTCACTCATAGTGAGTCAGCATAACTATAGCCCATGAAATAAGTTCATTTTTCTTTGTGATTGTTCTTGTGTGTTTATTTTTCCTGAGCACCACAAGTAAATACGCTGTCACGCTTCACAGATATTTGCACTGAGGTGTGGCACCAGGAACTTCTTAGCACGTGTAGCCCAAGGTCCAGTGTGCTTCAACAGCAGTTGAGGGACCTACAAGGTGTGGACTACAAACTGCAGCATGTCAGGGACAACTTCCTGATTCCTGCCAGGAAGTACCCCCTTCTCTCCCAGCAGATGGTTTCAGCACTGACCGAAGCTGGGAGCACAAGGCAGGCAAGCAAAGAGGAGGCTGCTGGACTGTAATCCTGTTCACACGGGTGGCTGGTGTAGCCCCCCTTCAGGGAGGCTAACCCCCGTGTCTCCGCTCCTTCTTCCCATGCCCCCCCTGCAGCCAGAGCCCCAAGACCCCCTCCTCTGCCCACCCCACCCCCCACGGACCAGAGAAGTCCCAAGCACTCCCCCCTGAGGCAGAGGAGCCCCGGGTTGGCAGGAGGCCTGAGCACTCCCCCTTGGCCAGAGCCTCAAGCCTCCTACCCCCCGTGGCCAGAGCCACAACCACTCCCCACCTGCCCAGAGGAGCCCCGGGCCAGCCTCACCTCCTCTTCCCAGACCCCAAGCTGCCCTGAGGAAAAGCTCTCACTCTCACAAAGAAGCTTTTGATATGCCCTATGCAAGTTCTGGGGTGTCTGAGGAGGCGGTATGTGCTATTCAGTTTCCTGGGTCATCAGTAATCTCCCTGGACTCCAGAACCCAGGAAGCTGAGTAGCAAATACCGCCTCCTCAGCTGCCCCAGAACATGCAGGGGCATAATAAAACAAAAACTTGTCCCCCCTCCCCCAAATTCTGCAAGCAGGGTTCCGTCAGACACGGCCTTGGCTATTATACCTGCCGCCCATGCCTGTTCTATGTTTCTTTACAGAGTAAAACTGTTCTTGGTGGTTTGTCTGAGTGGATCTGGCCTGAGATGAATACACACTGACATACCACACAGAACATACAGAGGAACCTCAGCCCAAGTTGTTACACATGTGAGCTCTTTGGATGGGAACCAACCATGTTCATGCTCTATACTATAATTACAGGCCCTTGATCCTGATTCTAGGGCAGGCTAAATATTTATTAAATAACAATAATGACAACAAACACATGGTACTCCAGGAATCCTTTACCTGCATACTTATCATATGGGGTGCCATAGCAAACAATCTCCTCCTGTGCTATCACACAGGACCTTGTTTTCCTTCTCCCGCTATGCTTCCTCCCTGCCAGATAACATTATTTCGTGATTTCATGCTCCCTTTTTCATGCTCATTAACTCATGCTATTTAGTCCTTGTTTGACATGGAGCTGGGAAATGCTGTTATCTGCAGAACAGATTTCTTCCTTCTAATCAAATCTGCTGTTTGAAAATTGAGCATTATTACTGCATTGTTTCCAGCTCTGTTTAGTGTTAGCCAGGCTGTGCATTCAGGCTTGAAAGCCTCTAGATCAGTTAGTTTCTAATGTCAGCTGTGCTTCCTCTCCCTGCTTGGGGGAAAACCAGGTCTTATAAAATAAGAAGCAAGCTGAACCTTGGGCCAGAACTCAACCAACATCTTCTCCTCTCCTCCTCCATCACACTTCCTCCAAACTGTGATTAAGGTGTGAAAGGTGTAGATGACTTTTCTTTCCTGGAGACATTTGTTTTAGGAGTCCTGTGGGGTCAGAAATTATGCATGTTGAGACCATTATGATCAGAAGTGAAGTAGGGGGCAAGTCAGGAGAGGAATGTGAGAGATGAGCCCTGACAGTGGGATGATATGCAGGAAGGGTGCTGGGAAGAACAGAGAGGATGCAGGACATAAGTCAGGACAGAAGAGGGAGTAAAGAACTGAAGCCTCTTGGGAGGCGATATTAGAGGCACCCTGAATTGACTCCTCACTTTGACAATGAAATGTTCATCCGGTGGGTTTACCCTGTGAGCAGTATAGTGTGCTCTGTGTAGCAGTCCCTCATGACTCCTTCCTGGTAGCCTTGTATGAAGGAATTGCCCCAGAAGAGTTGGAGAAGAACAGTATAGGCTTTAGAAGCAAGGTGAGGGCTGCTATAGCCACAAAGCAAAAACCTCAAAGGACACCGACCATGCCATTTACATGACTTACTGAAACTGAATCTGGATTTGGAAGGAGGCATGTGCCAGGACTGTCATATGTGATATGGGTTGCTGTACCCTAATAAAGAACTTCCTTTGTCAGACTTTTCCCAATGCTGCAATAAATTCACAGAGTGCTGCAAGGAAGCTGTACTATTGTCTCCAACTTGTGCTATTTACATGAGTAAAAGCACTTTATAAAACTTGTAATTAATTAAGAACTGTAAGAGGTAAGTAACATTATCCCATTAACAGGAAACTAAAGTAAACACAGAGCGGAAGTGACATGCCCAAATCACACAGCAAATGCGTGGCAGAATAGGTTAGATAACCCATAAATCCTGGATTCCTGTTCCCAGTTCTATATAGAAAAAAACACTGACAAATGAAGACAAGCATTTAAATTAAACACTATATGTATCTATTTGAAAGGAACAGATTATAGCTCTAATCCAAACCTCACTGAAGTCAATGGAAGGACTCCTATTGACTTGAATGGCCTTTGGATCAGGCTCTAAATCCAAGTTTCTTGTGTACCAATGCATTCCCATAGCTTGACTCTGCCAACATTCAGATCCACATTCACCCTTTAAAATGAAAGATGCATGAAACATTAACTCCCATGCTCTTATTCTCCTCTCACATAGGTGTAAATCAGAAATAGCTCCTTTGAAGTCAAGGAGGATTTCATCCAAAGTAAATCCAGAATGTGGAAGAGAAGAAACAGGCTCAAACACACTTGCTGTAGTAATTCACTCAGAATTGGTCTCTCAGAACAAGTCACCTGTTCAGTAATTCATCATGTAGGGAATAAATGTTAATGTCTGTCTCCCATGCCTTGCGTTAGAAGATTTTTAGACCTGGTCTCTTCAGCATCATTAGTATGCAATAATTTCATCATTCAAATTAGGCAGATTTTTTTCTATCTGGAGTGAGATTCTCCATTCTCTGAGTTTCTAGGTCTCCAGTCTCACATGAGGTTTCTCTTATTTTTTCATGCTAATTTATAATGAGTTTGATACCCTAATTTCTCTCCTGAGCCTCTCAAATGAAAATGCAGATAGGTATCATTAAGGGCTTGTCTACACTACAGGACTATTTCGAATCTACTTAAGTCGAATTTGTGGATTCGACCTTAATAAGTCGAATTTGTGTATCCATACTAAATACACAAATTCGAACTTCTGAGTCCACATTCACGGGGCCAGCTTCGACTTTGGAAGCGGTGCACTGTGGGAAGCTATCCCACAGTTCCGCCTCCCGCTGCCCATTGGAATCGTGGGATTTCCCCAATGCATGCTGGGGAAAAATGTGTCGCCATTGAACCGTCAATCCCGCCCTCCCTGTCTTCCTTGAAAGCGCCGGCGGAAATCTGTTCGCGCCCTTCTCTGGTCGGTTGCAGCCGCAGCACTGCGAGCATGGAGCCCGCTGCGATCATCGCTGCACTTATGGCCGTTGTCAACTCCTCGCACGTTATCGTCCACCTCTTCCACAGTCAGATGCTGAGAAACCGGGCGAGGAGGCTCCGGCAGCACGGTGAGGAGAGTGGCGCAGACCTCTCACAAAGCACGGGCAGTGGAGATCATGGTGGCAATGGATCAAGTTCATGGTGTGGAACGCGATTCTGGGCCGAAACAAGCACAGACTGGTGGGACCGCATAGTGCTGCAGGTCTGGGATGACACAGAGTGGCTGCGAAACTTCAGGATGCGTAAGGGCACTTTCCTTGAACTGTGTGACTTGCTGTCCCCTGCCCTGAAGCGCCAGGACACAAGGATGCGAGCAGCCCTGACTGTGCAGAAGCGAGTGGCCATAGCCCTCTGGAAACTTGCCACGCCAGACAGCTACCGGTCAGTAGCGAACCACTTTGGCGTGGGCAAATCTACCGTGGGGATTGCTGTCATTCAAGTAGCCCACGCAATCGTTGAGCAACTGCTCTCAAAGATAGTGACTGTCGGAAATGTCCAGGTCATCATAGATGGCTTCGCGATGGGATTCCCAAACTGCGGTGGGGCTATAGATGGGACTCACATCCCTATCCTGGCACCAGCCCACCAGGCCAGCGAGTACATTAACCGAAAGGGCTACTTTTCAATGGTGCTGCAAGCTGTGGTGGACCATAGGGACGTTTTACCAACATCAACGTCGGGTGGGCGGGCAAGGTTCATGCGTGTGTTCAGGAACTCTGGTCTGTTTAGACGCCTCCAGGCAGGCACTTTCTTCCCGGACCACAAAATAACGGTTGGGGATGTGCAGATGCCTACAGTGATCCTCGGGGACCCGGCCTACCCGCTAATGCCCTGGCTCATGAAGCCCTATACAGGCGCCTTGGACACTGAAAAGGAACTCTTCAACTACCGGCTGAGCAAGTGCAGAATGGTGGTGGAGTGTGCGACGTCTCAAGGGAGATGGCGGACCTTACTGACTCGCTCGGACATCAGCGAAAAGAATATCCCGTAGTTATTGCTGCTTGCTTTGTGCTCCACAATCTCTGTGAGAGCAAGGGCGAGACCTTTTTGGCCGCTTGGGAGGTTGAGGCAAATCGCCTGGCTGCTGTTTACGATCAGCCAGACACCCGTGCTGAGAGAATATCCCAGCGGGAAGCGATATGCATCAGGGAGGCTTTGAAAGCGAGTTTCCTCGCAGAGCAGGGTAACCTGTGACTGTCCACTAGATTTTAAGAGAGCCTGATCATAAACCAAGTTTCCCCCACTTCCCAAGGACGTTTTAAAACTAAGGACATGTTTTAGTAATTAATAATAAATCTTTCGTTGACTTTGCATTTCTGTTTCTTCGTTGAAACATGGAAGCATTCTGTGCTGGTTAAGGTGTGCACTGATGGGTGGGTTTGCAGGAAGGCGAGGGTGCCGTCTTTGGATAGGGGTTACCATGACGGCTGTGGGTTTGGGCGTTGGAAGGTGAGGGTGTGGGGAAGGGTGAGTATCTGCCCCTGGATGAGGTCTCTTTTTGGGGCTCAGGGCACCGGGAGGATCGTGAGGATCCAAGTGCATGTGAAGGGAAGCCTGCCTTTACATTCGGGATGTCAGGCACCAGGACCCTGCACAAGCATACACATCAAGGAAAGACCGGGGCAGCATACACCACACAGACTGTCCCTGGTGCCTAGTGACTGCAGTCTGTGTGTGCCCTGCAGTTGACCCTGCAGCCAAGTCTGTAGCATGGCACTGTGGGCTATGCACTGACATTACAATCCCCCCCCCCCCCCCACAGAACAACAGAAAGTCTTCTGACACCAGAAACGTGGAAACAGTCAGTAACACCAAACCGCTTTTAATAATGTAATACACAGTGGGGTTTGAACTTGGAGTTGGGACTGGTTGATGCTGTAAGGAAAGAGCTTGTACAAATTTACAGCGACAGTTGTCTCGAACATTATCGGTGTGCTGCGGTGCAGGGACAGTTCTCACGGCCCCTACCGCCCCTCCGTCTTGTCACTTTGGGTGAGGGGGGGACAGGACTTCTTGGCGTTGGAGGGCGGTTGCAGATGCACTGCAGGGGGGCTCTCTCCTCCTGACTGCGGTCTTGCAGAACATGTACAAGGCGCCGAGCGTCTCCGTTTGCTCCTCATTAGACCAAGCAGCGTTTGAGTCGCCTGCTGGTCTTCCTGCCGCCACCTATCCTCCCGTTCCAGGTGTGTGCGATGCTGCTGACACAGGCTCTCCTCGACTGTCTCTGCTCTGCCGCCTCCGCTCTGGAGCTGGCCATCAGTTCCTGGAACATGTCGTCCCTTGTCTTTTCTTTCGGTGTCTAATCTGAGCCAGCCTCTGCGAGGATGGCGGGGCAGTCGGGAAGGAGCCAAGCTGTGTGATGCGAAAAAGTAGGTGATTTCCTTGAACAAATACATGTTTGCCAACAGTAAACACAGTCTAGTCATTTTCAGTTAAGAAGACCAAACAGGGAACCAAGTCTCAGGAGATCTCGGAACTAGTCCGAGATTTCGGAATACGCTCTCATTGGCGGCGCGATTGCACTGGATAGAGCACAAGCGAGGAGAGACAGCTGCATCCCTCTTGCACAAAGTCCTGGTAAGCCTTACAGTACAGAGTGCTTATCAGTTAGTGCTTAGCTGTGCTCTCCTGCTGGAGGCAATGTGCAAAGCAGAAAAGATGAGCGTTATGCGGCATCTCCCGCCAGTGAGCAGGAAAGACCCTGTATGCTTTTCCTCTGAGGCCTGCAACACGTGGCTGTTAAGCGAGGGTCATTCTTATGCAAAGTAAAACTCTGTTAAGCGAGGTCATTCTTATGCAAAGTAAAACTCTGTTAAGCGAGGTCATTCTTATGCAAAGTAAAAGTCTACCATGCACAATAGTAACAGTACACTAATTCCACTAATTAGATGCAGCACTTCCACAACGACATCACCCTGAGGCGTGTCAGGCACACAGAGAGAGCGGATGTTAACAGAAGCCCTGCACAGACCAGGACCCTACGCTGCCATGCTCGTAGGCGATGGTCCCCCTGTACCTGAGGATGGCATGGCGCGGAAGAGTGTGCTTCAACGGAGCACCCAATAAAGCACCTCTCCCAAGAAACCTCTTGCTGAGGCTTTTCCAGCTGCTCTCTGAGAGCTTTTTTGAACTATCCCCAGAGGACTATTGCTCCATTCCTATATGTGTAGACCTGCTGTTTGTATAGTTTCATATTAAAAATTTTTTATATAGTATTTCTATTTTTTATATATATCCCTGTTTCTTAAAAAAATAAATGTTTCCCTGTTTGTAGCACTTACCGCCTGATCCTTCCCCTGATTCCGAGTCCGGGTTAACGGGCGGTTGTGGGGATCTCTGTGAGGGTGATGAAGAGATCCTGGCTGTCAGGGAAAGCGGGAGTGGGTTCGATGTCGCCTGCACCGTCCTCAAAAGACCCTTCCTCATCTTCCCCATCGGCGAACAGGGAGGAGGAACTGTCCCGGTACACTATTCCGTCCTCGGAGTCCACCGTCACTGGTGGGGCACTGGTGGCAGACCCACCTAGAATGGCATGCAGTGCCTCGTAGAAGCGGCATGTCTGGGGCTGGGCTCCGGAGCGTCCGTTTGCTGCTCTGACTTTTTGATACCCTTGTCTTAGGTCCTTCACTTTCACGCGGCACTGCATCGCATCCCGGCTGTATCCTTTCTCTTTCATGGCTTTAGAGACCTTCTCGAAGGTCTTCTTGTTGGAGCGCAGCTCCAGCACAGACTCCTCGCCCCACACAGCGATCAGATCCTGGACTTCCCGGTCAGTCCATGCTGGGGACCTCTTTCTATTCTGGGATTGCCCGGACTCCTCTGCTGGAGAGCTCTGCATCGTTGCAGGTGCTGCGGAGCTCGCCCCGATGTGCAACCAGAACGTCAGATTCAAACCGCCCAGACAGGAAAATTAATTCAAATTTTCGCGGGTCATTTCCTGTGTGGCTGGCCAGAGAATCCAAGCTCGGACTGCTGTCCAGAGCGTCAACAGAGTGGTGCACTGTGGGATAGCTCCCGGAGCTGCTAAGTTCGATTAGCATCCACACCAAGCCTAATTCGAGCTAGCAAGTGCGAATTTAGCGTTACTCCACCTGCCGGGGTGGAGTACCAAATTCGAACTAAAGAGCCCTCTAGTTCGAATTAAATGGCTTCCTGGTGTGGACGGTTGAGCGGTTAGTTCGAATTAAAGCTGATAAATTCGAATTAAAGTCCTAGTGTAGACCAGGCCTAAGATATGGGCTACAGGGAATTATTAAAATATCTGTAATGATTTGTAATCTGTCCAGGGCTATTTTAAACGTCAAGACCTGACTTGCAGGGCTGTTACCCTAGTGCTAGAAAAAAAAAAGGTGTGTAATGCCTTTTGTTGTACATATACAACACAGATTTACACCTTTATTGAGTATATTTCCCAGACCTGAAGAACTCTGGGTAAGCTCAAAAGCTTGTCTCTCTCACTGCCAGAAGTTGGTCCATTAAAAGCTAGTACCTCACCCACCTTGTCTTTCTGTGTGTATATATGAAAGAGAAGGGAAGAATGACAGGGCCTGATTCTCTTCTCTCACTCACTGACGTAAATCAAAAGCACACTAGTGTAAGAGTGATATAAATGAACAAGTGGAGAATCCCACCCACAGTGAATAAGTCTTGGTTTTGTGATAACTGAGATTTTCTGTTCTTTAATAGAATTGTTTCTATGATTAAAAAAAAGTCCTGACAGTTATTTATTTCTTTTTTTTTTAATGGGTTCTCCCCTTTTTAAGAGATTGGAAGCACAAATACGTTCTGGTTCTCCCTTACTTACCCATTACTCCTGTTTTTCCTGTTCTGGGAGTGGAAGTATTAATACTTCATGACATTTATTTATATTTATAAAGTTTCAAACAAAGTGAAGTTTCAAAGCCAAAAATATTAGTTTGATACCATTATGTTACAATAATTTGTTGCTTGTTAAAGGCTGAAAGTTAATTAAATTTTAAATTAAGTAAAGTACACCCCGCCCACACACACACAAAATCTAGAATTATTGCCATCAACTTTTTAAAACTTGAACTAAGCACTTAACTCATCAGAATATCAAATAATAATAATAATAATAATAATAATAAAATAATATTTTGCAGTTATATAGCACCTTTAATCTAAAGGAACACAATTAATTTAGCCTCACAATATCCCTGTTTGGCAGGGAAGTACTGTTAAAACATATTTACAGTAAATTTAGGTACAGAAAAGGCAAGAAACTTGTCCAAGTCAGAAAGCCAGAAAACGAACTCAGGTGCCCTGACTCCCAGCTCTAAGCACTAGATATATTGTGCATGGGCATGAAAATGCACGCACAGACACACAACCTCTCCTACCCTCAGGAATTGTTAATTCAATTTTCAAAAGACATTTTGATTTTTAAGTGCACTGTTAAATAGCTACCATGTTTCACCCCAGAGGGCAGCCAACAAAGGAGAATCTCAAAAATCCATCATCCTAGTCTCCATTATCATCTAGTCTCATTACGGACCCCAAATTAAACCATTTTAGGGGGTTTATACAATATATATAAACGTATAAAACAAATAAAAGTAGGAGCTAGTTGTCCAATACATTGAGCCAAATCATGCTTACATTACTCAAGTGATTAGTTCCACTGGATCAAATCAGCTACACTGATATAAACCAACCACACATGACAAAATCCCAACAGAAACCAATCATGTTTCCAATGGAACTTTGCCTGCCAGGCAAGATTAAAAAAATCCATCAGATATCTGCTTGGCTTCCTGACAACTCACCTGCCTAGCTCCTTGGCAGACCATCTGTCAGGATGTGGGGAACCCAGGCTCCTAACTCCTCAGCTGCCTGCCTGGTGGGCTGGTGGGAAGCTGGGAGCCTGGAAGTTGTGGGAGCCCCAGCTCCCAGGCTCGTGACTCCTCGCCAGGCAGGGCTGATAGGGTCTCTGGCTCCACCCCACCCCATCAGGTTGTACTACTGTGGATCTAGGGCTTCAAAAGCTCCCAGATTCCTCAGCTCACCAGGCTGCATTAGAGCTCGGTGGAGATCAGTAATTCTGTTTCACAGAGAATTTCAAAATGTTTGGTTATCATTCTGAACCAGAATGAAATCTGATTTTGAAATAGTAAAATCCTCTGCAAAATTACTGTTCTTCACTCAGCTCTATACATTAGCTTAAATAGTTGTCATGTTTCACTCAAGAGGTAAATGTATTTCAGGAACCGCTAACAAAAATATTAATTAATGCCAAATTCAATGATGGCTTCTGTGATCTGGGCACCCATCCATGAGGAAGTGGACTAGAACCTTCTAACTCATTTCACAAAGGTCACCTGTCATTTTGATTTTTTTATCATCCAAGGGAGAAAAGCAAAATGTATTTGAGCCTGGTTGCAATACAAATGTAAATGGCTGTAATTTACCTTGGACCAAAAAACATCCTTGAAGCTTTAATATGGCTTAGATTGTGCAACACACAGTATGCACAGTGATAAGTGTCTTTATTTCCTTCTCCTTGTCAGGCTGTTACCTTGCTCAACATACCCAGGAAAGGTGCAAAAGTAAATCAGGGCTGTGGAAGTGATCCCTTGGGTTAGATTGGAAGGGAACAGAAGGGAATTCAGAGGATTGCCATTTGGACAGGAATAAGAAAACAGGTCCTTCTAATATCATGCAATTTTAATACTGAAGGCTAGCATAATAAATCATTCCATAAATCCATTATTAACTACCAGTAGGACAAATAAATTACATTATCAACCCATTATCTATAGTTCAAGCTGAATTCAGCTTGGTAATATAACAGCAGAATAAGTGACCTAAACATGACAGGCATTCCGAGATAAGTTGAAGGAATTCAAAGCAGCACCTGTGGATGTGTATTCAGCTGCTGTTTCCTAACCCTATTTTCCACTAGACTTCAGGCAGGGCTACTATTTGAAATAGGAAGGTCAAAGTTTGCAAACCATCTTGAATGTGATATTTTAAACAAATCTACATATGTCCTCTGTAAACACTTATTCCCTGCTATCTATTGGTATTATTATGATAGTATTTTGAGTTATCACTAAAGCTTCACATACACACACAAACTGTATATATTCTATTTCTTAAGGGGAATAAAGAACAGAATTTCCATGTAACTCTAGTATGGTTTAAAATTAAAGGTACTGGATTATGACATTTTGTCTCTTGCAGATATATTGTAAAACTGTAAGCTCTTTATTTCTGTGTACAATAAAACACATCCATATAATTAAATCAAGGTTGAAAGTCGTTTGCCTAGAAGATTCATTTAAGCCTCTATGGATAAAAAGAATAACCTTGAGAACACACTACACTGATGTGTTGGCAGCACCTCAGCACATTTCAGTGAGCAGGTAATTCCCTTTCTGATGCCTGTGCAGGGGATATCTATTTACACTAGAAACTTTTACTGTATCTTTTGGCCATACTGGCCCAGATCCTCAAAGGTATTTAACCATCCTGGGAGTGAAGGGCCTAAAAGCCTTGGAGGATCTGGGCTGCTGTCTCTTGGCCTCTCTTTCCCATCAATGGAGTCCAGCTCTGTAAATGGGAAATCGCTGCCTAAGGCTGGGAGAGGCCCAACTCCTCCCTGGGCAGGTGATGGGCTTTGCCAAAGTGCCTGGCATAGCACCGTGGAGCTGGGGATGAGGGAAGCCAGGGTGGGCTTGGTACCAGAGCCTAGGCAGCAGGGATGGGGCCAGACTTGGCGCTGTGGGGAAGCAGGTGCAGACAGGCTCTGTGAGCTGCTGAGGGAAAGCGGGGGATGGTTTGGTCCCCACCTCCCCATAGGAAGAGGCCAGGGTGGGTGCAGTGTAGGGGCTGCAGTTGGAAATGGCCTGAGAGGTGAGCTCTGCCCCTTGTACCTCCAGGGCCAGCTCTGCTCAGCATGAGCCCCGCTGCCACCAAGGCACCAGGCACCAAAACAGCCCTGGGCACAAGGGCTGGACGGAGCCCACACGGAGCCACCAGGGGGTGGGACTTGGGCCGGGCGGGAATGGGTTTGAGAGGGAGGGCATTTGGTGTGAGGGAGGCTGAGTCAGCTCAAGCCTAGGCTGGGGCTTAGCATTAGAGGATGGTGGGCGCCAACTGTGAGGCGGCACTGAGAGAGAACCTCTGAGGCAGCATGAGCCGGGACGGGGCGCAGGGGCAGAGGGCCACATGCCCAGGTGGGGCCCTGGTCTTTGAAGCGCTGACTCTGCTCCAGGCCCTCAGGGAAGGGGGAGCCCAATGGGGAGAAGTGGCAGAGGGAGGCTGCCCCAGCACTCGGAGCTGCCGGCAGCCGGCAGAACCATGCCAGATGAAACAAGCGCTGCAGGCTGGACAGCTGGGCTCAGACCAGGCTCCCACACAGGGGCAGAGCTACGGGGTGCGAGAGATGCAGGAAGGGGTGGAAATGCCGTGAGGAGGGACGTGGGAAGCAGCGAGAGGCGCTGTCTGAGAAAGAGGAGTGGGTGGTCGGGTTGTGAGGTGACAGGAGGGGCAAAGGCGAGGCTGGAGCGAGATGGCGGGAAGCAGCTGGTCTCTGGTGGGAAGCTCTGAGGTGGCGGGAGCCAGAGCATGGGTTGGGCAGGAAACAGCGACGCAGGGCACTGAAGCAGGAGGCGCTGAGGTTGCTGCAGAGTGGGAAGGGACGATGCTGAGGGGGTAAGAGGAGGCTGGTGGCAAACCCAGAGAGGGGGTACGAGTGGAGGGAGGGGCTGGGCTTGAGCAGGAAGCGCTTAGGTAACTCGAGGAGGGGGGTGGGGAGTGTCTGATGGGGCACCAGAGGGCAGGGCTCCAGCCAGGCACAGAGAGGTCAGGGCACGAGGGGGGTCCATGTTGAGGCGGGAAATGCCGACGTCACTGGATGGGGTGTGAAAAGGGATTCAAGGCAGCAGGCTGGGCAAAGACCTGAGGCAGCACGAGTTGGGGGATGGGGATCAGTCTGAGGTGACACCACAGGAGGGGTCTGGGTGGGAAAGATCTGAGGTAGATCAAGTGAGGTAGGGGGGAGTGCTCAGGTGATGCCAGAGGAGGGGCTCAAGGACTGGATGGGAAAGGCTGAGGTGATGCTGGAGGAGGGATTCAGAGTCAGGGCAGGAAAGGTTTAGGTGACACTGGAGGAGGGGCTCAGAGTCTGGGCGGGAAAGGCTGAGGTGACTCCGGAGGAGGGATCAGAGTCTGGGCAGAAAAGGCTGAGGTGATGCTGGAGGGGCTCAGGGTTTGGGCGGAAAAGGCTGAGGTGATGCTGGAGGAGGGGCTCAGGGTCTGGGCGGGAAAGGCTGAGGTGATAGGTGACACTGGAGGGGGCTCAGGGCCAGGGCAGGAAAGGTTCAGGTGGCACCAGAGGAGGGGCTCAGGGTCTGGGCGGGAAAGGCTGAAGTGATGCTGGAGGAGGAGCTCAGATCCTGGGTGGGAAAGGCTGAAGTGATGCTGGAGAAGGGGCTCAGGTTCTGGGCGGGAAAGGCTGAGGTGATGCCGGAGGAGGGTCTCAGGGTCTGGGCGGGAAAGGCTGAGGTGACACTGAAGGGGGCTCAGGGCCAGGGCAGGAAAGGTTGAGGTGACACCAGTGGTGAGCTGGAGCAGGTTCCCAAGAACCGGTTGCTAAAATTAGACCTTCATGGAGAACCGGTTGTTAAAGGGCCAGGGGGTGGGCAAAGAACTCCGGTCCGTGGGCCGGACCATCCTGTTGCTCCCAGGATTCCCAGCTGTGGAGGCTGAGGCTCCCCCGGCCCTTCCCCTGCTTCCCCCCAGCTGCAGCATGGCCAGCCACCGGCATCAGCTGGGCAGCTCAGCTGAGCTCCTGAGTTGCTTTGAGCTGCCAGCAAGGTAAGGGGGAGGGGCTGCAAGCTCTAGGGCTGCTGGGGGGCAAGTGGGGCAATTTACCCCAGGCCCTGCAGGGGCCTCCGGCCCCACAAGTATGTCTCCCCCTTCCCCGGCCCCTCCCCTGCTCCCCCCCTTAAATCAGAACTTTTTATAGGGAACCGGTTGTTAAAATTTTGGCAGCTCATCACTGGGTGACACCAGAGAAGGGGCTCAGGGACTGGGGGGGGAAAGGCTGAGGTGATGCTGGAGGAGGGGCTCAGGGACTGGGCAGGAAAGGCTGAGGTGATGCTGGAGGAGGGGCTCAGGGACTGGACAGGAAAGGCTGAGGTGACTCCAGAGGGGGCTCAGGGGCAGGGCAGGAAAGGTTGAGGTGATGCCGGAGGAGGGGTTCAGGGACTGGGCGGGAAAGGCTGAGGTGATGCTGGAGGAGGGGCTCAGGGACTGGGCAGGAAAGGCTGAGGTGATGCTGGAGGGGGCTCAGGGCCAGGGCAGGAAAGGTTGAGGTGACACTGGAGGAGGGGCTCAGGGTCTGGCCAGAAAAGGCTGAGGTGATGCCAGAGGAGGGGCTCAGGGACTAGGTGGGAAAGGTTTAGGTGACACTAGAGGAGGGGCTCTGGGTCTGGGTGGGAAAGGCTGAGATGATGCTAGAGGAGGGACTCAGGGACTGGGCGGGAAAGGCTGAGGTGATGCCGGAGGAGGGTCTCAGGGACTGGGCGGGAAAGGCTGAGGTGACACTGGAGGGGTCTCAGGGCCAGGGCAGGAGAGGTTGAGGTGATGCTGGAGGAGGGGCTCAGAGCGTGGGCGGGAAAGGCTGAGGTGATGCTGGAGGAGGGGCTCAGGGTCTGGGCGGGAAAGGCTGAGGTGATGCTGGAGGGGTCTCAGAGCCATGGCGGAAAAGGCTGAGGTGATGCCAGAGGAGAGGGCCCCAGGGCTGTGCGGGAAAGGCTGAGGTGACACCAGAGGAGGGGCGCCAAGACACTGTGAAAATGCTCATATTTTTGCATAACTTACCTGGATTGTAGAGAATCTGCACTGTTGTTAAAAGAAATTAAATGTGTCATTTCCTACGAGACTCTTAGAACAATTAAAGAAAAACTGTTTTATCTAATAAATGGTACAAAAAAGGTTTTTTTAGCAGAAGTAATACTAAAATGCACACCTGATTTTTGCTGGTAGAACTTGGGACTTGTTCTAATGTCTGTCTTCTACCACATCAGTTTATTTCCAGCACTTCTGAACACAAGAAGAAAAAAGCATCTGAGAAGTGTCAAGCAAAGAGAAGGAAGGAAAACAAATTACTGGAGATGGAAGAGAAGGAAAGAGACTCTGGACACAGTAATCTCTATGTAATCAGGCCTCAGGTCATGTAATTACACTGTATGGGGCTCTCAAGCCTTTTCATACCTTGAGCAGCATGACCACCCTGTAAGCAGGGTCCGAGTCTGTTTGCTTTTTGTCCTTTTAACATTATGCTCTGTTAGCTGCTAGTGAGAGTGACTGCCCTGTAATCAGGGTGCAAGTCACCTCCCCCTCGCTTTTGAGGGAATTGAGCTCTTTGATAACTTGAGCAATGTGACCGACCTGTAACTAGGGTCTGGGTCTTTGCCGATTTGCTCATTTGGCATTACACCTTGTTCTGGCCCTGTAGTCAGGATGACAACCCTGTAATCAGGGTGGAAGTCATATTCCTATTGCTTCTGGGGGATACTGAGCTCTTTGGAACCCTGAGCAGTGTGACTCACCTCCCTGTAATCGGAGTCAGGTATCTGCCCTCTTGCTGTTTTGGTATCATGCTCTGCCGGCAGTCTAGTCAGTGTGACCACCTGTAATTGGGGTGCATGTCACACCCATTCTGAAGTATAGGAAATGCTTAGCCTTTTGATAGCTTACAGAGCGTGACCTCCCTGTAATTCGGGGACAGGTCTCTGCCCTTTTACTCACTGGCTTTATGCACCTTTATCATTCTAATCAGAGTGACCACCCTTTAATTAGGGTGCAGGTCAAATCCCTCTCATTTATCAGGGATTAGGGTTATTTTAGGGCCCTTATGAACGTGACCACCCTGTAATCAGGGTTCGGGTCTAAAGTTGTCTTCTGTGATTATGCTCCTTCATTCAGCTAGTCAGAGTGACCACCTTGTAATCAGGGTGAGAGTCATCTTCCCCTCGCTTATGGGAGCTACTGATGTCTTTCTTCCTTGAGCCGTGTGACCTCCCTGTAACTAGGGTTCAGGTCTCCTTCTTTTCTTTTTCTTGTGATGTATTTTCCATTAATTGGCTAGCCCAAGGGACCGCCCTGTAAGAAGGGTTCAAGTCCTTTCCCCTTTGGCTCCTTTGGGTTGTTGGGCTAGTGACTTTGACCCCACCCTGTAATCAGGGTGCAGGTCTTGTCCCTTTTCCCTTTGTTTTTTTTTGAGGTGAGGAAGATTGGTCGAGTTTAACTCTGAGGGTCGAGTTACCCATTGCAATGAGCTCTCTTTCTGTTCTGGGAAGTCCCCCTTTTTTTGTTCGGATGTGTATGTGAGAGCATGTGATACAAGTGGGTGTGCAAGCTTTTTAATTTTTAGTTATTTATTTTTATTTTTTTAAGTTAAATCGCTGCAGCGCTTTTTCTTTACTCTTCTCAGAATCGGAAAAAGAGCTCAAAGTGTATTAATGTATTTATCCTCCTCCTCCCCACAAAAGGGAAGAGTAAGGGCTCAGATGTCATCATGTAGTCCCTCGGACAGTGTGACCTCCCTGTAAACAGGGATCTGGTCTCTCCCCTTCTGCTCTGTTTAGGTTGAGCTCCTTTTAGTGGGATGATGGCAATGACTGGCCTTTAAGGAGGGCGATGTAAGTCAAATGTCTGTGACTCACAGGCAGTGCAGTATTCCCTAGTACTAGGGCAGTATAACCTCCCGGTATCCAGGGTTCAGGTCTCTGCCTTTCAACCTTTTGTCACCATGCTACTTCAGCCAGATGGTTTCAGTCCTGACCCTGTAATTGGGGGAGAATTGGTTTCCCTCTTGCTTCTGGGGAATATTGAGCTCTGTGGAACCCTGAACAGTGTGACCGCCTTGTAACTAGGGTAAGGTTCTTTGGCCACTTGTGTGTTTGGCATTATGCCATACACTGGACTACTAGTCAGCGTGACAACCCTGTAATCAGAGTGCATGTCACAAGTATCTACAGAATGGGACATATTGAGCCCTTTGATACTTTGAGGAGCTTGACCTTTCTGTAATTCAGGTTACAGTCTCTGCTATTTGGCTAATCCCAGTGACCATCCTGTAATCAGGGTACAGGTTGCATCTATCTTTTGAAATCTGGAGGATTAGAACCATTTGCGTAACCTGGGCAGCTTGACCTCCCTGTAGCCAGGGTTTGAGTCTCTGAGGCCCTTTCGTCTCCTGTCAGTCCGCTTTCTTCACAGCCTGAGGCAAGTGACCGCTCTGTAATCAGGGATCTGGTCTTTGCGCTCTAGTCTCTTGTCACTAGGACAAGTGCAGCCAGCTGATCTTAATGAGCACTCTGTAAACAGGGTACAGGTCTCATTAGATCCTCCTTCTGATGCCCCATGAAACTGTGTCCAGTGTCCTGGCCCTTCACACTGCATTTCCAACTTGCCTGGAATTCCTTCTGCCAAGTCTCCTGCCTTCTTCGGCACATACTGTGATCCTGGAGACCGAAAGACTGCTGGTTTTGCTGGTAAGCTCTGAAAGGGAGGGTCCTGTTACAGTTTTGGACTAAGTCAATCCAGGCAGTATACCTTGTGACCTTGATTTTGGAATACTTGTCAGTTAATTCAATACTATTCTTAATCATCTAGTTGTTCTTGAATCTTTATAGAGACTGCCTGGTGTCATAGTTGTCATGGGGAAATCTGGAGATTGTGACTCTGGAGTTGGAAGGGTTTGGCACTTTCCTCACCTAGTGGGGTTTGAGAGGAGGGGCAAGTCTGTATCGAAGTGTTTGCAGACCGCCCATAGAACGGTTTTGGAGCTGAATATCCAGTCTGTCTGCAGACCCAGAAAACCACACTGTGTCCTTAGCTTACACTCAGTTTGCATCGGGGACATAGGGCAGTCATCAGGACGTCTGACTTACACACTCTTGTGTGCTCTCTCTCTCTCTTTTGCACGCAGCTCCAAGCACAGGTGGACAAGAATAAAGTGTCAGGAATGTCAAGCAAAGAAGAGAAAAGAAGACATGTCACTGAAGATTGCAGAGAAGGAAAGGGACTCTGGGCACAGTAACCTCCCTGTAATCAGGCCTCAGGTCATGTAATGACACTTTATGGGGCTCTTGAACCTTTTCATACCTTGAGCAGCATGACTGCCCTATAAGCAGGGTCCGGGTCTGTTTGCTTTTTGTCCTTTTCACATTATGCTCCGTTAGCTGGCTAGTGAGAGTGACTGCCCTGTAATCAGGGTGCAAGTCAGCTCCCCCTCGCTTTCGAGGGACATTGAGTTCTTGGTAACTTGAGCAACGTGACCGCCCTGTAACTAGGGTCTAGGTCTTTGCCCACTTGCTTGTTTGGCATTACACCATACACTGGCCCAATAGTCAGCATGACAACCCTGTAATCAGGGTGCATGTCACAAGTATCTACAGAATGGGACATTTTGAACCCTTTGATACTTTCAGGAGCTTGACCTTCCTGTAATTCAGGTTACGGTCTCTGCTATTTGGCTAATCCCAGTGACCACCCTGTAATCAGGGTACAGGTTGAATCTGGTTTTTGAAATCTGGAGGATTAGAACCATTTGTTTAACATGGGCAGCTTGACCTCCCTGTTACCAGGGTTTGAGTCTCTGAGGCCCTTTGGTCTCTTGGTATTGTTCTTTCTTCACAGCCTGAGGTGAGTGACCGCCCTGTAATCAGGGATCTGGTCTTTGCGCTCTTGTCTCTTGTGACTTGACTTTCCTGTAATTCAGGTTACAGTCTCCTCTATTTGGCTAATCCCAGTGACCACCCTGTAATCAGGGTACAGGTTGCATTTATCTTTCGAAATCTGGAGGATTAGAACCATTTGTGTTACATGGGCAGCTTGACCTCCCTGTAACCAGGGTTTGAGTCGCTGAGGCCCTTTGGTCTCCTGTCAGTCTGCTTTCTTCACAATCTGAGGCAAGTGACCACTCTGTAATCAGGGATCTGGTCTTTGCGCTCTAGTCTCTTGTCACTAGGACAAGTGCAGCCAGCTGGTCGTAATGAGCACCCTGTAAACAGGGTACAGGTCTCATTAGATCCTCCTTCTGATGCCCCATGAAACTGTGTCCAGAGTCCTGGCCCTTCGCACAGCATTTCATACTTGCCTGGAATTCCTTCTGCCAAGTCTCCTGCCTTCTTCGGCACATACTGTGCTCTTGGAGACTGAAAAACTGCTGTTTTTGCTGGTAAGCTTGAAAGGGAGGGTCCTGTTACAGTTTTGGACTAAGTCAATCCAGGCAGTATACCTTGTGACCTTGATTTTGGAATACTTGTCAGTTAATTCAATACTATTCTTAATCATCTAGTTGTTCTTGAATCTTTATAGAGACTGCCTGGTGTCATAGTTGTCATGGGGAAATCTGGAGATTGTGACTCTGGAGTTGGAAGGGTTTGGCACTTTCCTCACCCAGTGGGGTTTGAGAGGAGGGGTAGTCGTATCGAAGTGTTTGCAGACTGCCCATAGAACAGTCTTGGAGCTGAATATCCAGTCTGTCTGCATACTCAGAAAACCACACTGTGTCCTTAGCTTACACTCAGTTTGCATCGGGGACATAGGGCAGTCATCAGGACGTCTGACTTACACACTCTTGTGTGCTCTCTCTCTCTCTGTTTCACGCAGCTCCAAGCACAGGTGGACAAGAATAAAGTGTCAGGAATGTCAAGCAAAGAAGAGAAAAGAAGACATGTCACTGAAGATTGCAGAGAAGGAAAGTGACTCTGGGCATAGTAACCTCCCTGTAATCATGCCTCAGGTCATGTAATTACACTGTATGGGGCTCTCAAGCCTTTTCATACCTTGAGCAGCATGACCGCCCTGTAAGCAAGGTCCGAGTCTGTTTGCTTTTTGTCCTTTTCACATTATGCTCCATTAGCTGCTAATGAGAATGACTGCCCTGTAACCAGGGTGCAAGTCACCTCCCCCTCGCTTTTGAGGGAATTGAGCGCTTTGATAAATTGAGCATGTGACCGCTCTGTAACTAGGGTCCAGGTCTTTGCCCACTTGCTCGTTTGGCATTACGCCTTGTTGTGGCCCTGTAGTCAGGATGACGACCCTGTAATCAGGGTAGAAGTCATATTCCATTTGCTTTTGGGGGATACCGAGCTCTTTGGAACCAGGAGGTGCGGGACTCATCTCCCTATAATTCGGGGTCTGTTTTCTTCCCCCTGGCTGTTTTGGCATCATGCTCTGCTGGCAATCTAGTCAGTGTGACCCCCTCTAATTGGGGTGCATGTCACACCATTCTGAAGTATAGGAAATACTTAGCCTTGTGATATCTTGCGGAGCGTGACCTCCCTGTAATTTGGGGACAGGTCTCTGCCCTTTTACTCACTGGCTTTATGCACCTTTATCATTCTAATCAGAGTGACCACCCTTTAATTAGGGTGCAGGTCAAATCCCTCTCATTTATCAGGGATTAGGGTTATTTTAGGGCCCTTACGAGCATGACCACCCTGTAATCAGGGTTCAGGTCTAATGTCGTCTTCTGTGATTATGCTCCTTCATTCAGCTAGTCAGAGTGACCACCTTGTAATCAGGGTGAGTGTCATCTTCCCCTCGCTTATGGGAGCTACTCATGTCTTTCTTACTTGAGCCGTGTGACCTCCCTGTAACTAGGGTTCAGGTCTCCTACTTTTCTTTTTCTTGTGATGTATTTTCCATTAATCAGCTAGCCCAAGGGACCGCCCTGTAAGAAGGGTTCAAGTCCTTTCCCCTTTGGCTCCTTTGGGTTGTTGAGCTAGTGACTTTGACCCCACCCTGTAATCAGGGTGCAGGTCTTGTCCCTTTTCCCTTTGTTTTTTTTTGAGGGGAGGAAGATTGGTCGAGATTAACACTGTGGGTCGAGTGACCTGTTGCCACGAGCTCTCTTTCTGTTCTGGGAAGTCCCCCTTTGTTTTGTACGGATGTGTTTACGAGAGCATGTGATACAAGTGGGTGTGCAAGCTTTTTAATTTTTAGTTATTTATTTTTATTTTTTTAAGTTAAATCGCTGCAGCACTTTTTCTTTACTCTTCTCAGAATCGGAAAAAGAGCTCAAAGTGTATTAATGTATTTATCCTCCTCCTCCCCACAAAAGGGAAGAGTAAGGGCTCAGATGTCATCATGTAGTCCCTTGGACAGTGTGACCTCCCTGTAAACAGGGATCTGGGCTCTCCCCTTCTGCTCTGTTTAGGTTGAGCTCCTTTTAGTGGGATGATGGCAATGACTGGCCTTTAAAGAGGGCAATGTAAGTCAAATGCCTGTGACTCACAGGCAGTGCAGTATCCCCTAGTACTAGGGCAGTATAACCTCCCTGTATCCAGGGTTCAGGCCTTTCAACCTTTTGTCACCATGCTACTTCAGCCAGTTGGTTTCAGTCCTGACCCTGTAATTGGGGGAGAATTGGTTTCCCTCTCGCTTCTGGGGGATATTGAGCTCTGTGGAACCCTGAACAGTGTGACCGCCTTGTAACTAGGGTAAGGTTTTTTGCCCACTTGCGTGTTTGGCATTATGCCATACACTGGCCTACTAGTCAGCGTGACAACCATGTAATCAGGGTGCATGTCACAAGTGTCTGCAGAATAGGACATATTTAGCCCTTTGATACTTTCAGGAGCTTGACCTTCCTGTAATTCAGGTTACAGTCTCGGCTATTTGGCTAATCCCAGTGACCACTCTGTAATCAGGGTACAGGTTGAATCTATCTTTCGAAATCTGGAGGATTAGAACCATTTGTGTTACATGGGCAGCTTGACCTCCCTGTAACCAGGGTTTGAGTCTCTGAAGTCCTTTGATCTTTTGGCCCTGCGCTTTCTTCACAGCCTGAGGCAAGTGACCGCTCTGTAATCAGGGATCTGGTCTTTGCGCTCTAGTCTCTTGTCACTAGGACAAGTGCAGCCAGCTGGTCTTAATGAGCACCCTGTAAACAGGGTACAGGTCTCATCAGACCCTCCTTCTAGTGCCCCATGTAACTGTGTCCAGAGTCCTGGCCCTTCGCACTGCATTTCCAACTTGCCTCGAATTCCTTCTGTCAAGTCTACTGCCTTCTTCGGCACATACTATGCTCTTGGACTCTGAAAGACTGCTGCTTTTGCTGGTAAGATCTGAAAAGGAGGGTCCTGTTACAGTTTTGAACTAAATCAATCCAGGCAGTATACCTTGTGACCTTGATTTTGGAATACTTGTCAGTTAATTCAATACTGCCCTTAATCATCTAGTTGTTCTTGATTCTTTATAGAGACTGCCTGGTGTCATAGTTGTCATGGGGAAATCTGTGGCTCTGGAGTTGGAAGGGTTTGACACTTTCCTCACCCAGTGGGGCTTGGGAAGAGCGGCAAGTCCATATCAAAGTGTTTGCGGACCGCCCATAGAATGGTCTTGGAGCTGAATATCCAGTCTGTCTGCAGACCCAGAAAACCACACTGTGTCCTTAGCTTACACTCAGTTTGCATCGGGGACATAGGGCAGTCATCAGGACGTCTGACTTACACACTCTTGTGTTATCTCTCTCTCTGTGTTTCACGCAGCTCCAAGCACAGGTGGACAAGAATAAAGTGTCAGGAATATCAAGCAAAGAAGAGAAAAGAAGATATGTCACTGAAGACTGAGGAGAAGGAAAGGGACTCTGGGCACAGTAACCTCCCTGTATTCAGGCCTCAAGTCATGTAATGGCACTGTATGGGGCTCTCGAGCCTTTTGATACCTTGAGCAGCATGACTGCCCTGTAAGCAGGGTCCAGGTCTGTTTGCTTTTTGTCCTTTTGACATTATGCTCCGTTAGCTGGCTAGTGAGAGTGACTGTCCTGTAATCAGGGTGCAAGTCACCTCCGCCTGGCTTTTGAGGGACATTGAGTTCTTTGGTAACTTCAGCAATGTGACCACCCTGTAACTAGGGTCTAGATCTTTGCCCACTTGCTCATTCGGCATTAAACCCACTATTCAGCGTGACAACCCTGTAATCAGGGTGCATGTCACAAGTATCTACAGAATAGGACATTTTGAACCCTTTGATACTTTGAGGAGCTTAACCTTCCTGTAATTCAGGTTACGTATTCAGATTAGCTATTTGGCTAATCCCAGTGACCACCCCGTAATCAGGGTACAGGTTGCATCTATCTTTTGAAATCTGGAGGATTAGAACCATTTGTGTAACCTGGGCAGTTTGACCTCCCTGTAACCAGGGTTTGAGTCTCTGAAGCCCTTTGGTCTCTTGGCATTGCGCTTTCTTCACAGCCTGAGGCAAGTGACTGCTCTGTAATCAGGGATCTGGTCTTTGCGCTCTAGTCTCTTGTCACTAGGACAAGTGCAGCCAGCTGGTCTTAATGAGCACCCTGTAAACAGAGTACAGGTCTCATCAGACCCTTCTTCTGGTGCCCCATGTAACTGTGTCCAGAGTCCTGGCCCTTCGCACTGCATTTCCAACTTGCCTCGAATTCCTTCTGTCAAGTCTACTGCCTTCTTCGGCACATACTATGCTCTTGGACTCTGAAAGACTGCTGCTTTTGCTGGTAAGATCTGAAAAGGAGGGTCCTGTTACAGTTTTGAACTAAGTCAATCCAGGCAGTATACCTTGTGACCTTGATTTTGGAATACTTGTCAGTTAATTCAATACTGCCCTTAATCATCTAGTTGTTCTTGATTCTTTATAGAGACTGCCTGGTGTCATAGTTGTCATGGGGAAATCTGTGGCTCTGGAGTTGGAAGGGTTTGGCACTTTCCTCACTCAGTGGGGCTTGGGAAGAGCGGCAAGTCCATATCAAAGTGTTTGCGGACCGACCATAGAATGGTCTTGGAGCTGAATATCCAGTCTGTCTGCAGACCCAGAAAACTACACTGTGTCCTTATCTTACACTCAGTTTGCATCGGGGACATAGGGCAGTCATCAGGACGTCTGACTTACACACTCTTGTGTTATCTCTCTCTCTGTGTTTCACGCAGCTCCAAGCACAGGTGGACAAGAATAAAGTGTCAGGAATATCAAGCAAAGAAGAGAAAAGAAGATATGTCACTGAAGACTGAGGAGAAGGAAAGGGACTCTGGGCACAGTAACCTCCCTGTATTCAGGCCTCAAGTCATGTAATTACACTGTATGGGGCTCTCGAGCCTTTTGATACCTTGAGCAGCATGACCGCCCTGTAAGCAGGGTCCAGGTCTGTTTGCTTTTTGTCCTTTTGACATTGTGCTCCGTTAGCTGGCTAGTGAGAGTGACTGCCCTGTAATCAGGGTGCAAGTCACCTCCGCCTGGCTTTCGAGGGACATTGAGTTCTTTGGTAACTTCAGCAATGTGACCACCCTGTAACTAGGGTCTAGATCTCTGCCCACTTGCTCATTCGGCATTAAACCCACTAGTCAGCGTGACAACCCTGTAATCAGGGTGCATGTCACAAGTATCTACAGAATAGGACATTTTGAACCCTTTGATACTTTGAGGAGCTTAACCTTCCTGTAATTCAGGTTATGTATTCAGATTAGCTATTTGGCTAATCCCAGTGACCACCCTGTAATCAGGGTACAGGTTGCATCTATCTTTTGAAATCTGGAGGATTAGAACCTTAGGATTTGTGTAACCTGGGCAGTTTGACCTCCCTGTAACCAGGGTTTGAGTCTCTGAGGCCCTTTGGTCTCTTGGCCCTGTGCTTTCTTCACAGCCTGAGGCGAGTGACCGCCCTGTAATCAGGGATCTGGTCTTTGCGCTATAGTCTCTTGTCACTAGGACAAGTGCAGCCAACTGTTCTGAATGAGTACCCTGTAAATAGGGTACAGGTCTCATCAGACCCTCCTTCTGGTGCCCTATGTAACTGTTTCCAGAGTCCTGGGCCTTCACACTGTTTCCAACTTTCCTGGAATTCTGCCTCCAAGTCTCCTGCCTTCTTCCCCACTTTCTGGGATCTTAGAGATCTGATATCCATCTACTTTTTCTGGTAAACTCAGAAAGGGAAAATCATGTCAGTTTTGTAATAAGTGTGTATATAAATGTTTCCGTTCATTTTGGTATCCATGTCTCTTTATTCCATGATCTCTGGATCATCTAATTCCGGTTCTGTTTTGTTTTTTGGGCTTTATTTTTAATTTTTTTTTTATTGTGTGAAGACTTTTTAACTGCTTAGTGCAGTGTTTCTGAACAACTGGGTTTGTGAAGCGACACTTGTCTCTGAGATTTCCCTGACACAATTTAAGAAGGGAGGAAGCCAGTCCCTTGTATTAAAAAGTTTGAGAAACTATAGCTCAGTGGCTTGAGCATTGGCCTGCTAAACCCAGGGTTGTGAGTTCAATCTTAGTCCTATAGTTATTAATGGGAAATTTGGAGCCCTTGGCATTGAAATAGGGTGTATTAATTACATTCCTGTGCATTTTTCCTTTCCCTTTATTTTGCTAATCCAGTGTGCCATCTAGAGTTTCTTTTCTTTAAATACATTGATAGTCAGTTTTAGTTATTTCCCTTTTACATTTGAGGGATTGTTCCCTGTGAATATACATTTATTCCATTTGTGGTTCTATAGCTATGTCCACTTTATTGATTCATTCCAGAGCTTGAAAGTATTACCAGTAATTTGAAAATCAGTCTCCTTTTTCAATAACCGAATCAATATTTTATCCTTGTGTCTACTTCTTTTTTAAATTTATTTTGTACTGTCTTTAAACATTTAACACATGTCTGTTATTTGTATCTAGAATTTCAAATAGAATTTCAGGTCTGCTATAACTCTTTTTCACATATTTTATATCCTCTTAAGGAGAATTGGACAAAATGGAAGTACACAACCAAAAAAACCAGAAAAGAGAAGCTAAAGGCCTGTGAAACATAAGAAAGGAAACAAATGCTGAGAGCAAAGTATAATTGTGTGAATTTTTTCAAAGGTAAATCATACTATAAATCACATAATGAATATAAATCATCTAACATAGTACATTAATAGATTTCCTTACACATTATTAAATATTTCTTGTGTAGCATCATTAGCATGGCATTAAAATAATATTTTTGTTTTCTCTTCAGGTTTATACCATGTCCAGCAGCATGGTATATGAGTGCATTGGAAGGACAAATTGAACAAAATGACTAGCATCTGTCACCTGTCAAATGCTGATTCATGTTAATAGACCGTATATAACAAATTCTAAAGCTCAATTACTTGTGGCACCACAACACTGCATGAAGACTAGAGAACAGTTTCCTGCTACGACCTTTCAGTTCTGTAACTACCTGTGCCACACGAGAACTGATATGTCATCTTATTTTATAATCACCTATGTCCTCTCAAATTGTCTTTTACTAATGAATCCATAAAGTATGCTTTTGTGTATCATACTTTCTTATGCAGGTAGAAAAGCAGGATGTATTTTTTTATTTAATTCATGAAATTTAATCTTTACCATTCTTTCATGAGTCATTTTCATGTCATTGCTTGGTCATTTGGTCTTCTGTTTAGTAAGCACTCAGTTTTACTTTCTTGAAGTCTGCTGCCTATTGCAAGTTGTTCAAAGCTCAAGAACTATTTGAAAAGGATCGAAGAAAACTGAGATGTAGGGTGGCCACCCTGAAGGGTGTTGGGAAACCTTTTCAGTAGGCACACTATTCATCTTTCTCCTTTCTCTTATCCCAGAAAAAGTCCATTTTTGATACCAAATCAGTACCATAGCTATGATGCCATATGGAACTGAGCTAAGTTTCTACCTATGGCCAATGAGAAATTGTCAGTAGAACTGATTATTTGAATCTAAATGTTGATTTCATGTACATACGTAACCAAGTATTTAAAATGTATGTTTTACCAAGGTGACTACCTGATTTTATGTAAAACAGTTACACACATATTAGAAAATATATTCCTTTGATTTAAGTGTGTGACATATAGTTGAGTGACTAATGCTTTATATACTCTTTATTTTTACTAACAGGTTTGTCACTAGATACCAAGGAATAATTGTAAATCTGTAATACAGAGACATTAAACACAGAAGCACTATAGGATCATAGCTCACTATTATTAATAAATCAGAATTTCCTACTCTAAGTGCAAAGATATAACTGAAGGGAGGGCATGTGTTTGTATTCTCCACTCACTTCCAAGGCTCCCCCCCCCCTGCAAAAAAAAACCTGGTCAAGGTTGAAAAGATTACCATTTACTCCAGCTAACATCTAACAATATTTTGAAAGCTCTGTATCTCTCACACATTGCTAAAAAACAAACAAACAAAACTAAATGTTATTCTGGAAACTGGCAGTTACTCCCCCCACGTCACAACTTTCAAACATCTACTCTACTTAAACAGTCACACCAACCAAACTGTACCACACATTCAATTTTAACTTTGCAGCTATTGTGTTAGAACAAGTAGACTATTTTTTGGTAGTTGTGTATATTGATGTACGTGGTAATAGTGGTGTTTTAATGGGTTTTTATGCTTATTGAATTAAGTGGATGCTCAAGGATGATGATGTGGATGTTTTATGTAGGTATTTTTCTATGAAGTGTTAGTATTTTTGTAGAGGTGCAGAATTGTGATTGTGGCTGTTTTTCAGATTTTGGTGTAGTGTCAATTGTTGAAAATTTTAGATGTTTTTGTATATGTGCATTATTAGATGTATTTAGAGGGCAAAGTTGAGGTTGTCTGTTTGGTACAATTTTATTGGTGTGAAAGTTAATTTAGGGTAGGTGTTTGAAATCACTTAGGTTTGAATTTTAAACTCGACAGGGATCCAGGACCCACCTGGCTACCTCAGTTCTTATTGTCATTCCTAATTTCAAAATCTGGGATGAAGATGACCTGGCAGAATAAAGATATCTCCAGATACTTTCAAGAATTTAGCATTTCTGCAGCATTAGGGGATCCCTTAAACCTTATTGAGCTTTTTAAAGTGTAATTGTGGAAAACTCTTAACTTCTACTTCTGCCAGTTAGTGTTGACCTGTATTAAAAGATTTATACTGGTAGTTGATTCTGTGCTCCCTAAGATGATTTTGCTAAAATCGCCACTTTATGATGTGAGAAATGAATTAACTAGGTTTTATTATACCTACTTGATAAAAGTTGGAATATTCCATGTTAAATTCATAGATTTAGCTTTATGACTGTCATATCACCTTATTTTGCTTTCTGTAACTCTGTAATAATATGTTTATTAATATGTATGTAATTAAATTAATATATTGTATACATTCGAGTTTAGTCTATCTTTGGCTAAACAAAAAGGAATCTGATAAACTTGGGAAGATTTTTATCATGAATTTTAATGTAATTATTATCTCTTTTTACCTTTTTTCATGTGGTTGTTGGAAGTAACTACCCTGTAATGGCGCAAGTTTTATTTTTCTCTTGCATCATATTTTTTGGCAGACTGCGGTGTGACGTTGAAATGAGGATGAAGATCTCACTGCCACTTAGGTGCATAAAGATGCCATCCTTGAGCTTCTAAAGTGCACAAGAAAGGGGCTTTGGTTCCTTCATTTCCCACTAGCTTATAGATTGCTTGAGATCCGCAGGCCCTAGAGGTCACTTCCTGGGCACAAAATATGAGACCACTGTGTCTGTTGATAAGATTGACCTGACACTGGCAAGGTCTTCTGGTTTCTGCAGCATTCCAGTTCAGAATTTTTTTTTAAAAGTTGGTTGAATTAAATATCAAAATTGATATTACATTAACCTCATGTTTTTTTCAGAAATTAATTTTTACGGTGTATCAAATTTTCATTATGCATCTACATGTGAAGTAATGTGGTCTAATGGTTTAGAGTACTGGACTGGGATCCAGGAGACCTGGTTTCTATTTCTGGCTCTGCTACTGGTCCACTGGGTGTCCTTGGGCAAGCCACTTCACCTCCATGTGCCATTTTCCACATCTTTTTTTTTTAAAAAAAGGTGGGGGGGATGATTGTACTGACCTCACTTGTAAAATGTTTTGAGATCTACTGAAGAAAAGCACTAAACAGATATTCAGAATTGTTACTAAAAATGAGACTCTATATGGGTGGGAGAGAACTAGAGATTAGCTTTCGTAAGGGGGCTTGAATATATAATTCACTATGTAAGCATTAATTGTGTTAATGCTGTGAAGAAAACTTTCTTGGTGAATAATGAATTAAAACAGACTCTCTCTGGGCATTTGATAATTCATTTCTAGTGTACCAGATGCTTTTTGTTCCACTGAAATCTGTATGAGGATGTACTTTTGATTTATTACCCTTGCCCTGTGATTTATTATTCAAAAATGGGGAACTAGGAAAGCAAATACTCAATATTAGGTGATTGTTCACCTGCTGTACAAAAAGCAAGTGAACAAAGTATAAGGAAAGGCAGAAGCTGAAGGAAGCTATAACTATATAGATAGTGTCATGCTGTCCAGAGTGTCTCATGACTGAGTGCCTACCTCAGGGCAGACTGTCAGAAAACAGGGCAGACTCCCCAAACTGGTGGTGTGTTCTACAATTAAATTTCACCAAGCTAGAAAAAAATGTGAACTCCTGGATCACTATACAGTCTTACCACAAAATCACAGGCCATCCCCTTAGATTCTCCAGTCTATCTTGCCATCCCAAACTGGACTTCGTGATAAAATGGTTACTTAAACCAAAGATCATACCACATCAGGTTGATCCCAGTCCCAAGAGACCAGTCACTTACTCCAGATCAATTGGTACTCTAGATCTTACACCAAAGAATGCTAATAACCAATTCTGTAGTAAATTAAGTAAAGGTTTATTAACTAAGGAAATGAAAGTTATTGAGAGGTTAAAGCAGGTAAAATATATGCACAGGGGAGTCACAATTTGTAATTCCAAATGGTGGCAGTGATATAATGAACTGTCAGTTTCCCAAAAGTCTTTTCAGAATACCAACATTGTATCTGGGGATCTACACTTTGCATTTAGTACCCTTCCCTGTAAGAGTCCAAACAGTCCAGAGATGAAGGACCTTTCCCTGAATCCATGCCTATAACTTCTTCTGACAGAAAACAAGCTGATGGGGCCATTATTCCTCATTGACTTTCCTCTGATGACAAAAAGTAAGGAATACATTTGGAGTCTTTGACCTCCGATCATCACATACAATGGACGCTTGCTTTGAATTTATCTCTTTTCTGTTAGAGTTCTTCATTTGCATTCTACAAGATGTCTTTCCCCTTTGATTGGTTATTTAGTTACGGGGTATACACAATATAAATGTTTGCAACTACATTATAACAAGATATGGATAAGTGAAAACAATGCAAGTAACATCCCATGAGTTTTCATGAAGTTTAAACACCAAATACACTCTTATACATGTAACAATCACTTTGATCTATACTAATACACAAGAGAGTTGACCTGGGGCTTCAGTATGAGCTGGCACCTAGGCTGCCAGCATCAGAGATGGGATTAAGGAAGATAGTCTTAGTATTCCAACAGTAATCTTTGTAAAATATGTACCCAAAATGGCTTTAATCAGCCTGCAGAAGAAGGGATTTCCAAACAGACTATCTTGCCACTGAAGTTGAATCAATTTGAATTTCACAATTTCTTGGCACTGTAGGTCTGCTCTGCACTGTTCACCATTGTGATCCGGTGCTGTATCGAGTAATGGCATATCCTACGTATTATAGTGATTGGCACCCTTAAAGCCAGGATGGATCTAGTATCAGGGCCTAAAGGGCTCTGCGGCCTTGTTTTCACTAGAAAAAAAGGGTGAGTTCTAAATGCAAGGTAAGATCCTACTGAAGACATGGCAATTTGTGATTTTGACAAAAGTTAGCAGGTGAAGCTAAAGACTGTAGGGGAGTCTATGGTTTACCTTGACCAGCTAACTGGTGCTAAAACTACAACCTGCCTTGTTTACACAGCACACGTCACTCCATTGATTGGCATTTGAGTTGGCCTAGCCTTAGTGTGAGCAGCTACACTGCAAAGTTGTACTTGAGGTACTGTGTCTAGACTGGTGCTGTTCTTGTGAGAGGCTCTAGGACTTGTGGGGGAATAGTCAATGGATTTTTTACCTCATGTTAATTTCTGTTAGCTAACAAGAATTAAGAAGACACCTTTTTTTCCTAGGTAAGACGCAACCAGTGTGTCTAGCTGTGCACATGTTGCCAAAGTGTAAAAGAGAAAGATACCCCTCCAGATATGTCAGAGGTAGCTACAGTTGCTTCGTGATTAAAAAGTAATTTATCATTCTAGCTTTCATGATTGTACAAAAAAGCTTAAATACAAGCAACCACAAGGCAAATAAAAATAACCTTTTTTAAAATTCTCATGATATTTTGAGTGCTGACTCATGATTTTGGAATGCTTGGAGTTGGCAGTCTTGTGGGAATGGCTTGCTGCAAAGCACTTTTGAAACTCTGGCCTTTGTTTAGGTGCCTAAATGGGAGCTAAGCACTTATGACAATCTGGCTGTAGTTGTGGGTGCTGAGCCCTTGAAAAATCTGGCCCATAGTGACTTGCCCAAGTGAAACATCTCTGAACTCTGGAAAACCTGTCTCTAAGAGTTTAATTTACCTCCACAGGTACTGTCACTTCCAGTCTCCTGTGGAGAAATCCAGGGCTTGTGTTGACAGGCTAAGAATGCTGCACTATTCACCAATACCAAATTCACTGGGTTTGGTGGGTTTTTACTGTTGTTGTTGTGTTTGATATATATTTTTAAGTATTTTACCAATATTTTCACTAAAACAGTTGTGGGTTATTGATAATGCAGTAGATACACAAGTAATTTAACAGTTATTTAATGTGAAATCCACCCCTTTTCACAAGGGCAGAACAAGGCCCAAATACTACTTAAGTCCTACTTAAATCCTCAAAATATGGAATAAGTGGGCCTTAAACAGGCTGTCTGTCTGCAGAGAGGTGAATTTCCACTCTTTTTCCTCAATGTAGGTGTGACCTAGTTGATCTAAATGACATGCATTTTTTATTACCTACGTTTACAACATTATAGTTTTCTCCAGCTTTTGCAATGATTGCTTGTTTCTGTCACTTTGTTATCATGCTCTCTGATCGATATGGTACGCTCAGTAGAAATGCTTACTTGGGTATTTTGTGTTATCTCCTGTGGCCTACACATTTATAAAAATATGATCAGGTCATGTTCCACCCCGCTAGGCCTGTTTAATAGACTTGCAGCCAAACACTACATACTGTGGATTATCTTCTCACTAAAATCCAGATGCGGTACTGAAACAGAGGTCTGCTCAGTGGAAATTGTGTAATTAGCTGAAGGAAACCTGCAGGGTTTTTAAATGCAAGTCTGATTAGGTGCCAAGTTGAGGCTGATGTCATGCAATGGGTTTGGGGACAGTTTCTGTCCCAGCTCACCATTTCCCTGAACTTTGTGCAGTCATTTATTCCAGTGAAAAATGAGTGTACAATAACACCATTCATATTCAGCAGTGTGTTATACTCTTTTTGCAGTGGTGTAAATAACTACATGAGGTGCAGGACAACAGTGAATCAGGGCCCCCATTTCCTGTTATGCTGGTGTAAATCCAGTGTTACTCCACTGATGTTAGTGTAGTTATTACAGATTTATACAGGTGCTAAATGAGAAGCAGCGTGTGGCTCTTTAAGTAAGAATAAGAGGTTCTGGGACAGTGAAATTGGTGTTACACTTCAAAAATATCTCTCTCCTCTGCATTTCTCCCAACAAGATTATTGGCCAGATTTTCATTAGTGCTCAGCAGTCAGTAGCTCACACTCTTTTCAAACATTGCCAAGGCCTTCTGAAAAGCTAGCCACACCTGTTCAAGCAGTTCCATTTTAATCTCTCCCTCTCTGTTTCTCAGTAGTTTGAATTACAAAATTGGCTCAAAGCTCCAGACTGCTTCACCATTGGCCTGACTTGCAGGATGCAGGCTCCAAATGCATGTAGCCGACTTGACCATTGCACTAGAAAGGAGCAGAACCATCTGTGATGTCAGTGGACACCAGTGTTCATAGGAGGAGAATTTAGGCCCAGGATATTTGTTTGTTTGTTTGTTTTTCAGCAACGGGACAGTAGCCTTGTGGTTAAGCAGCTGGCATAGAACTCAAAATATTTGGGTTCTTTTCCCTGTTCTGCCATAGACTCCCTGTGTGATCTTGGCCAAATTGCATGGATCTCTCAGTTCCCCATCTTTAAAATGCTGTGCATTCCTATGTGTTTGTATAATATCTAGCACAATGGGACCCCATCTCAGTTGTGGTTTAGAAATGCTATTGTAATAGAAATAATAATAATAATGAATTGTGAGTGGAAGGTAAGGCCTTCATAGCTCCTTACCAGCAATAGCAGGTAATATGGTGATTATGTAGGCACTGCATCCATTCAAGAAAAGAATGATGGTCTAATGGATACGGAACTGTGTTGGGAATCAAGAGACTTGGGCTCAATTCTTGGAGTTCTCCCAGACTTCCTACGGGACCCTTGGCAAGTCACTTAATCTCTCTGAGTCTTACTTGCCTACCTATAAAATGGGGATAACAGTATTTCCCTACCTATCAGTGGCATTTGGATAAATACATCGTGTGGGGGATGCATATGTGGTGGTGGAGGGTGCCTTTCCACCTGAGCAGTTGTGTATTCTAATCCTTTTTCAAGGGCAATCATGTCCTATTTAGATACTTTCCAAAGTGTCACACATTGTGATTCACCAAGAACTTAAGAACAAAGCGTTTTGATCATTTTAAAAAAAATTAAAAGTAAAGCAAAGATATTTGTGATGACATCTTTGATGTTTTATAGATTAAGAGACTGTCTCTCATGAATAATAGTAATTTCTTCTTCATCATCTATTTTTTCTTAGTTTTGGGAATTTTCATTAACCAAGATTAATACTAACTGCAGATTAATTAAACTGACTTACGGAGTCTAGTCTTCCCATCATCACCAATAGTAATTAATCAAGACCATCCATGTTTTTTAATAGCATTAATGATCTGATTCACCATATTATTATCCCCCACCGCCACCCCCTTATATTAGTTCTATTATGCACAGGCAATGGAGCTCCTTAAAACAATATCAGGAGGACATATATAGAAACTTAAATTAACCTTTATTTGCACTGTTCCCATAAGAAAATGTCTTGTTCTTTCTACATAATTGCCCAGCGTCATTTACCACTGGCCTGTGTGTCTGAACTCAGCATTCAGAGCCCCTATTCTGTTCCATAAATAGAGGCTTTTACAATGAAGCCAAATTGCGGAGAGAGAACATTTATACAAAAAGAAATGTTCTCGGGCTAGCATGTTCCCATTTACCCCTCTTGCTATTATTGTACCCTTGATTTGCAACATACTCAGCTTGGACCTTACAAACCACAACAGAGCTAGGAGCAATGCCCATACTACCACTGAAACCAAACAGAAGCCATAGAAGCTCATAGAAATAGGCCTGTTGGTACTGGTGTATGAACGACTTTGACTCTGGACAATGAACAAAAATCTGTGTCAACTCTGTTAGATCTGGCTTCAGCCTTCATCAGTGCTGGTCATACAGCATTGATGACCAACAGCATACAAGATCTTCAGTAGGTGAATGAGTCGATACTACACTGAGTCCACTCACTCCTGAGACAGATCTCCAAGAATCACAATGGGCACGTACTATTCAGTTACCAGTACCTTATACTGCTGTGTTCAGTTTACTGAAAATCTGTAGAAGAGTGAAGCATACTAACTCCTGATTTCTGCTTCTAAGCCTAATTTTGAAACGCAAACAAACACCACACATATAATACAATGAGATATTACAGCATTTGGCACCAGTATAAGAAACTGGATGGAGGGGCAGATAGATGGATCCATCTAGTATTAATATAATAAGCCCAGACTTGTGTAACACATCACAGTCTGTTGCCATGGAAAGGATGATGAAATCAGCAAGCCAAAATGATGACTTGATGAGGACTAAATGGGGGGCTGTGACGGAGAAATTAAACCAGAAATGAATTAATTCATCAGAAAACATAGTAAAGGGGCAATTCACTATTCTGTAACCATTACTAAGTGAGAATGAAATGGAGTGTAAATAAAAATTGGAATATGTAGAAGGGGGCACGTATTCACTCCCCGCCCCAGAAAGTCACAGCTGTATGGAATGGTGTAGCACACAAAGGTCTTAAGGGAAAGCAAATGGAGTATTAGACTTATACACCTCTACCCCGATATAACACTGTCCTTGGGAGCCAAAAAATCTTACTGCGTTATAGGTGAAACCGCATTATAACAAACTTGATTTGATCCGCCAGTGCGCACAGCCACCCCCCCCCCCGCAGCGCTGCTTTACCGCGTTATATACGAATTCATGTTATATTGGGTGGTGTTACATCGGGGTAGAGGTGTATTTAGAAAGAGTTGTAGAACCTAGTGGCCGGTGACTGTGCCAGGTTGGTCTGATGACCGTTCAGAGCTTTACATCCATACATGACCTTTAATTTCCCTGTCATCACTTTTCTTGCTACCTTGGAATTTTACTGGTTTCCCTTTACCATCCATAACACACATGATCCCTGTAGCAATACAGAGAGTGATAATCCCAGAGATGAGAAAGGAACTGAGTTATGTCTTCTGGGTCTTCCACAGAAGTTATGCCATCACTCACTTTGATCCTTGATAAAAAGATGTTGGAGAGAAGCAGCGCTTGGGAAATGCAGTTGACATAGAGGTCAGCTAAGCTGCATCTGCTACATTAGGTCTCAACACCCAAAGTCCTTTCCCATTTCCAATCAATGTGCCCGGGGCAGCAAGTTCTAGCTACTCAGGAAATGAAAGCTATTTTATCTGAGTGAGTTCCAGTGCAAAACAAGTACAATGCCCTCAGGCAGAGAGCGAATTCCGCGTCCCAGCACTGAGCATTTTCCCCATGCTATGAAAATAAGACATGAGTAGAAAGCATATAACCCAACTATAAATTCTTTATTTGCTGCTTGATCAATAGTGCAGCCAGCACATCTGTGTGTTCTACTTTACCAACAACTGTGTAGAAACATCAGAGCATGGAGTAAGGCGATGCAAATAAAAAATACAATATGGATAATTAATTATTACTGCTCTCTATTTTCCACAAAACTACAGGTCAATCAAGGGACTTAATTTGTTTTCATTCGTGTTGGGTGAAATTTTACTCAGTGCAGAAGGACAGCACAAGAGCACCACTTAAGCCCTAGTTTTTTGGACTCTAGTGGAGCTTAAATCTCATGCTGGCCCTCTGCAAGGGTCTGTAGAGGGAGATTTTATTTCTTGTGATTGTTTAGATTGTTTCTTTTTCCTTTCCTCTTTTTACATGATCAAAAATCCCATTAAATCCCTGGTTGAGGGAAAGAAATGGAAGTTTCAGAAACTAACTGGCAGACGTTTATCCATGCCTCTTCTGGGGCCTCCACTAATTGACTGCACCAACTTTTCCTTTCCAGACCCTGTGTCTGTGTTCCTTTCATGAAAACAGCACACAGTTTGGTACAATCAGCAGCAGCCTGTCCTGGAGACATGCCAAGAACAGAAATAGTGGGAAGGGAGAGGCTGCAAATTAGGATTAATGTGGCTTGTCAGAGCTGTATTAGAGTAACTGGACACTGGATACTAGAGGTTGTTCCATCTGAGGTCCGATGGCAGAACTGTGTATGGGTCTTGCTTCAGGGCAGGAATGAGGGGCATTGGCAGAGCTGTGGGTGGGGTGCCTGGGGCTGGAATAGCATGGCGGTAGGGTGATCAGGAATAATGAATATTAGAAGAGTTTTGTATGAGGAACCCAGGGGTGGAATGGGAAGGATGGGGGTCATAACTGAGGGGCATCAGTACAGCTGAAATAGCAGGAGTGCTGCAAGTCAGGAATGACAAAGCTTGGCAGGGTTGTGTGTATATGCACAGTGAATCAGGAATAGTCCGTGTTCACACTGTGCTTAGCTCTAGCCATTGCCCTTCACTTTCATAATCACTAAAATCATTTGGAAAAAACATATGCAGCTGAAAAGATTCATGTCCCAACAACATTTTTGGTATGTTTCTCTTCGCTGAAAAAAACCTGAAATTTCTACTTTTCATTTGGAATGAAAGCAAATTTCAAAACGTTAGATTGTCAGGAGGAAAATTTATTTTCTGATCAGTTCTAGAGAGAACATTAGGTCAGTTCCAAAGCCCAGTGAATTTAATGTCAGGCAGCCTCTCCTATGACTCAAGGGGGCTTTAGCTCATGCCAGTTTGCTCCGTATGTACATCTTCTCATTGGCCACCAATAATTTCCCATTGCTGTGGAATATAACACCAGTAGAACAGGCATTTGTATTCAGATGTTTGTCTTCCTGTTTCCCTCACCATTTCAGGACTTTTGTTTTCCTAATCCATCCCTTGTAGGAAAGGTTTGTTTCTGAAGACAGAACAGTGCATGGCTGATTCATCTCGATGACTGAAATGATGCTCTGTGCAAATTTACAAGGAATTTGTGAAAAATATGTATTATTTATTGCAGTTTGTTGGAACTGTCTGATATTTCAAACCAGCCAACAGTGTTTGTAAGAAAAAAATCAAGGTGCTCGGGAACAATTAGTCAGGTGAGTTTGACAGCCAGAGACTTTATGAAAGAGTCTCCAGCACTACCACAACTAAAGATCTTTAGTAGAAAAATAGAATATGCGTAACATTGCTTAAAATAACAATGTGGAGCAGTTGTTTGATTTTTTCATGCACTGCATCTTTGTCTCTGTCTCTTCCATGCTGTAGAGGAGCAGACTCACCCCTGCGGCACCTTCTACTGGTCTCTCAGGGAATTAGCTCGATTTCCAGCCTCCAGAGCACCCTCTGCAGGCCAGCAATCTGCCTGTCCTCTGGCCCCCGTGTCCCTCCCTGGACCCAGTGCCCTTTTAGGTGGGGTGCTGCCCCCAAGCAGTAACCCCTTTCTCTTAGGGTCTCCCCTCCCTGGGGAACCCCCACCCACTATCCCCACCTCACCTCAGTATACAGCTACTGCCAGTCATTGTCTAGCCCCCACGCCCTGGGGCAGACTGCAGTATCAGCCTACTCATCACTTGCAAGGTTGAGTTTGGACCTGCTGCCTTTGTCTACCCCTGGGCTGCCCTCTGCAACCCCCAGTACCTGTTGGCCTTATCCTAGGCCACAGCCTGGGGCTTTCCAGGCTGGAGCTCCCCAGCTCCTCTGCCTTTCCCCAGCCCTGCTCCACTCAGGTACCTTGTGTCTAGCTCCCTGCAGCCAGGCCCTTCTCCCTCTACAAGCAGAGGGAGACTCCCTGGGCTTCTGGCTCACAGCCTCTTATAGGGGCCAGCTGGGCCTGATTGGAGCATGGCCACAGCTGAGCCTACTTTCCCCAATCAGCCCAGGCTTCTTGCCCCAGCCACAGCTCTCTCCTGGGCTGTTTTAAGTCCTTCAGGGCAGGAGCAGGGGACCACCCTGCTACACATGCATTAATTGTTCTCCATACATCTCTGTATCTAAACAGTTTGGAGGAAGATGGCTGAGCACCTATCTATTTGCTCTGGAGATCTATAGCACATCAGCGTCCATGCTGTAAGCTACATCCCAACAAAGGGGGAGGTTTAGTTGTGAGCCTACTCATGTAAGCCTCAGGGTCACATTTTAGCAGAGTCCACATAGCCCATCAGCTTTCAGAGAGAAATGGAGTGAGTATCATGCTGCTTTCTTAGTTGGGGACTCTTGGGCTCTGTCACCATTGCTGCACAGTTTGGATACAGGGGCATAGCAGTGTGCACCAAAGTGCTGTCCTGCCACTCCCCGATGGGAACACTGCTGGAGTGACAAAAGGTTCCTAGTTTACATTAATGTAGTCCTGTCTGAAGAGGAGCGATGCCTAGAGTGGGACATAACATGCCTGCATCAGACCTATTTACCACCAGCTACCATAGTATCTAGGTACTCTATTGACAGCCGCTAACAGCTAATCCAGTGCCCATTAAAGTTGATGGAAGGATTCCCATTGACTTTGCTGGGCATTGAATTGAACCCCTAACCAATGAGTCACTGAGGCAGCCCTGATTATAACAATTCTAAGGTAACCATTCTGTGCAGCAAAAAGTTGCCTTACTATTTATTCTGATGGTTTCCCTAATTAGCTCCAGCAGTCCTCTTGGCTTTCCCCTCCATTTTCAGCTCAGTTCTGCCACATGCAGCTGACCCTCTCATTTACTTTCCTGAGTTTGCTGCAAACAGAAACTTTATTAAAGACCCAAGTGAAACCTCTGGAGCTTTCCCAATCTCTGAGATGACTTTCAGTTCAGCAGACAGACTGACAACATGGTAAATAAGCACCACTCCCCAAGGACCTCACACTGGACAACGCCAGGAAACTAACAAAAGCAAAGCAAAGGGTTTATTGCACCATTTACGTTTCCACAGGAGGGCAGCTGGAGAAGGAAGGAGTTGCTGTTAGAGATGACTGAATTGGTTGTCAAGGAAGGATTTCGGAAGCAGGAACATCTTGTTATTGTGACCTATAAGAGGAATGTGAATCCAATGCAAGCAAGTAGCTCAGGATAAAAAACACAAATAGTTCTGTGATGTTTGCTTCTGATATTAGTGAAATTTGATTTTAGTTGAAGTTTCCTGGCCAGCACCTGGATACAAAGGTGATGAATGTGATATAAACATCTAGGTAGATAGAGACAGATTTTGTACACTGATGAAGCTAAGCTTATTAACCATGTAACATAACATCCCAGGAGAACCTTTTATCATGTGTCAGTCCATAAACCAGGCTCTAATTGAGGAAGAAAATTCACCCTGTGGGCAGGTTATTTCAAAAGCACCTGGTAGTAGGTACTAGATAGGGATTAAAAATACAATTTTGAACATCTTGATGAAATTTGATGAAAAAATTAAATGGAATATTTGTGAAAAAAATCAAAATTAGACAAAAAATTAAAAATTTTCATGAATATTTTGTTTTTTTTATTGCTTCTACTGGCCAGTGTTGTTGGAGGGCAGATGGGTGGATCCCTGTTTGCTCTGGGATGGCAATTCCTATGTTCCTATGCACTCTTTGTGCAACACAGGGAAATGGGAGATGTCTCTCTAGGGGCAGATTTAAAGTGATTAGGATGCCTTCTCTGAGAAATATAGCCTAGTATCTGCATTGCCTTATGTCGGAAGGGTTTTTATGAACTCTAATGTACTATGCACTCAAATCACTGACACATACATGCAACCTTAATTTCATCCTACATTTTGTGGGGGAATTAGCCAATGCTATCTTTTCAGTCCTATTATTTCTTTATCACCAGGAGCCAGATTTTCCTAGTGTAATGTCCTTTTAAAGCAATGGATGCTCTTGAGACCACAGAGAAGAACTTTAGCATATAATTGAAACCAGAAAACCCTATATAACTAAGTTTTAAAACTTGGGGTTTCAGACTAAATGAAATCCCAGGTAGTTTGTAAACCTCTGTGAATGCACTGCTTAATCCAAGTAATCCAAAAGCAATCTTGCTGGCAATCTAATTGTGTTTTCTAAGGAGGAGATTGCAATAACTGTTTGTTTGCATATAATTGGATCCCTTTATATGTTTGTATTGTGCTTATTTCTGAAACCTTTCAGAACAGAAAGGTTTCCTGTAACATTTGACTTGGCTTTTCATTCTAACCTGAGGGATTACACATTACTTTGGACATAATAGCCCAGCCAAATGTGAATTCTGTATTAGTCAGAGCTGATTGGAAAGTGCAGATATCCCTTGAGGAGCCTCTAGGACATGCAGGGAGGAAATCGAGGAAATTACACTGATTTTTAAATTGCCTCTATTTTTTTTTCTTGGTAAACTCTTGCCTTCTAAATCAGCTTCTGTATTGTAAATGCAACTCACTGGGGGCGGGGGGGAGAGTGGAGAAAAGGAGAGGTGATATTGAGGAGAGAGGGAGAGAGAGATGAACTTTATATCTATATCTATCTATAGATTATTATTATGACTTTTTAACAGAGCATGATTTATCTGCATGTACAGACAGTACCGCAATTCTTGATTGATAGCTGGATTTCGGAGAGAGTGTTCCTCCCATTGATACCACTCATTGTCCTTAATTGAAAGCTGTGCATTTGCCTCTGACTCTTATGTTTCATTAGGGATCTTAAGAGGAACAAGGTTAAAGAGGAGGCCAGAAGTTACTTTTGGCTAAGGTTTAAAGCATCCCATTGGCCTCACATGGCCCCTCTTTGCTAGTGGAGGCATCAGTAAATGTTGTGTTCATTCCCAAGTAAACTCTTTGTTCCTGTTCGTTTTTCCCAGCCTTGTTGTGACAGATTTTCAGGTCCAATTTATTTCCCATGCTGTACAGTAACCAATATTTTGACATGCAGGCATTATTACTAGGGGGCAAAGGGGAGGAAGAATTTATGTTAAGAAGACAGGATTTGCCAGACCACATGAGATCATTGGTCCAGCAAACCCAGTATCCTGACTCCATCTGTGCCTAATGCCGCTGGGGAAGCTGAAACTGCTTCATAATAAACCTGGCCAATTTTGTTGTGCTTTACATTGGAAGAATTCCTTTCTGACCCCTGCAACAATCACCTTATGCCCTGAAACATGAGGTTTAATTACCTTTATGGTATGCTGCATGCCTAGCAACTAGCGTCTTAAAATTGTCCAGTCTTTAAAAATAAAAGTTAGCCTCAGTGTTTGAGTCTATTCTCAACTTCTGAAAAATATTCCTGCCGGACAAAAACAAAGCCATGCAACCATAATGACACAAAGGATGCTGACTACTTGCACACTTAAACCAGGCTAGGTTTATCCATTATAATTTTACAATATACAGCATGAATATAATAATCCTAAACCCAAACTCTGGTTTAGGGACCAAATGCTGGTATGCAGAATGGTTGCAGTTATCTGGAGGGTCACATATTACTGGCTTCTCCTTGTTTCCAGCCACTACATTGCACTATATACATGAAGTATTAGCCATTGTGTCCTTTTTCCTGTAAGCAACTGTTATAGTTGCCACGGGGATGTTGTCCAGTCATTATTAGTGGTCTGCACAATTGTGAACAGGCAGGGAAGAATGCATGAGGTATTTTTTCAACTCAAATATGATCCATATTATGAAAAAGTTTAAGAACTTCTGCCCTATTCTACCTCAATGTGTACTGAGTACAGCTCATTGGAATGCTTTGAATTTTGATTTTTCTGAGTAAATATTGGGTTGATAATGTGAATATGAGTTATTATGATTCCTTCCCCAGGCCCCATCCTTTTTAGAATTTCTATGAAAATTTGTCAGATTTGTTTGTTCTTAACCAGATATACAGCTGGTAGAAATGTTTCAGTTTTTGAAAAATTTCCTTATTAATTAAAAAATAATAAAAAAACTAAATTCAAAATTAAATTAAATTTAAAACAAGCATTTTTTAAATTACAAAAATGTGTATTTTTGCCTTGTAACTAGTTCTAGTGCTGAGCTCACTAAAGTAAAAATGCTGTTCTTTACCCAATTCTTGATCTTTTACGTACTCCCACTTGCTTTTATTCTTGATGCTAGAAGCTATATTTTGAACTACAGTGGTTTGCTTTAGCATTTAAACTGACAGCAGGAAGCTACAGCTCTCAGAGGAGAATGAAATGGAGACCTGCCCCTGGCTGGGAAATGCTGAGCCAAGATTTTCCCAACCAGAAGTTGTTCTTTGTGGAACAGAATTAACCATAAACTCTTTGGCCTTACAATAGTCTTTCTCAGTCTTGGAAATGCCACATGAAGTTGAGGAGGGGACCTGGATGATCCTTCACAGCTGAATGATAATGTTAGTCATGGCTTTTCACTAAGGTCTCATCACCCAGAACCTCTTCCCCACCAACTTCACTGAGACCAGGATTTGGTTTTTATCACCGTTCAGCTTCTTGCTCAAGTGCCCAGATACCACAGTGATGGGCATGGTATAAGAATCTGAATGGAATAGAACAGACACCCATATTTTTAGAAAGACAAGGTAGGGGAGGTAATATATTTTATTGGACCATCTTCTATTGGTGAGAGAGACAAGCTGCCAAGCTTATACAGAGCTCTTCTTTTTGTAAGCTCGAAAGCATATCTCTTTCACCAGGAGAAATTGGTCCAATAAAAGATATTACCTCACCCACCTTGTGTCTCTAATATCCTGGGACTGACATGGCTCCATGAACATAGCATACCTATATGCTTTGTCATCACAGTCTCTTGTGAATCTGTCTGTCTGTAGCTAGAGACTAACTAAGGTATGTGGGAAGTCATAGAAAGGGATTAATATAGAATAGGGACAGTTTTGGAGCAAGGAGAATACTGTTGTCCATCTTAAAATCCTCCAGAGCCAATGGAATAACACTCCCAGATTTAAATAGAGAAATCTCTCTAGATTTCACTATGGAGGTATCTGAACATGTTGGAATAAACTAAATTTTTCAGAACCAGTTCAATCCAATCTATTGCAACACAAAATCACCTTTTTTTCTATCTCCTTTACAAAACAAAAGATGTCTTCATTTGCTATTTCTGACAACTGCAGCCTGACACTTGTAAAGCTATTCAAACCAGAGTACAGAGAATATTTGATAGAATGAGGCTGACATTTTAAATGAAGAATAATGATAAAATGTCTAAAAATGGAATAAGTATCTCACTAGCTACTGGTGGTGATTTGAATACAACAGCAAAGTGTTTTATCATGTAAAAAATCAGCTCTGAGTTCTTTCATGTAGCTAAACATGGAGTTAAATTATGTAAAAGTTGCAAATACTACATTGCAGAAGGGGGAATTCAGAATTCTTGTTTCATGGCTTAATGTATATGGACACTTCACATTAAGAATTACATTTGTTTCACTTTAGCTCTTGACATAAGTATAGCTATTTCCTGAACAAATAGTAGATGGAAAGTAATGATTCTTCACAGGTGAAAGGAATGGAAGTCTCTCTTCTCTTCTGGTGAACTAAATTAATATGAATCTTTCATAAAGCATTTTAGAAATTCTTCCCTAGCAGTGCAGCGTAAGTTCTTGAATTATTGCAATTATGCTGCTCTACCATTTGCCCTTAGGTACCACAAAACAGCTAATCCTTTCCCTGGCATACATTTTAAAAGGTATTAAAAATAATAATACAAATACAGTGAAGTTAGCATTGGTGAAATGTGACAGTCACAGAAACTGGAGTCCTCTTTTTATCCATATTGTATACACTATGGGCACTAGCTGGAGGGTTTGCACCTTAGCAAAATTATCCAACCCTGACATGGGAAGTCAGAGTGAAAGGAAAATAAAAACATTTGCATGGTTTGGGGAGTATTAAAAACTCTGTTACAATTGCTGGCTATCGCTTTAAATTTCGGCACATTTTGCTGGTCCTCCTTGCAAACTAGGGGACTCTGTAGCACCATGGCAAGAGGATGGTGCTATGGAGACCTTATGGTTGGTGTCCCTAGGGTACTAGATTGCTTTAACGTGGCCCTAGCCAGGAAAGCAGCTAAGCACATGTTTAGATTTAAGTATGTGCTTAAGTCCCATTGAAGTCTTGAAGTTAAACATGTCCAGTTTTGCGTGACACACTTTAGGAAAATGTAGACAAATTGGAGAGAGTCCAGAGAGGAAAAAGTTTTAATAATAATTTTGGAGTCAACCCCAAACTATTTTTTTTTATTTTTTTTTTAATTGCCAGTGCTTTAAAATGTCATTTATTTGCACTGCTCTAATTACACCCTTTATGCTGACCTTCCTATTCCTTATTTGTTTTATCATCACACTATTACATGATTAAACACTGAATAATTAAATGCTGGTAACCCATTAAATTATTGAAAGAATTACAGTAAAAATCAGTTAAATAAGATGGATCATTACATTACTAGTAAACGAGGTGGCTGTGTTTGCACAACGCTAACTGCTGCCCCAAACGTATGCTGCTCCCTATAACGCGCACCCAATTTAAGCTCTATTGGACAAATGTGTTCTATACAATAGCCCAATAAAAATCAGAATATTAAAATGCACATTATTCTTCTCTCACCTGCAGTTTGAAAGGTAATTTAGTATGGAACATTTCCCTGCTAATTTCGGAACAGAGATGAAATGTCAGAGCAGAGGTGGAGTCAGCCAGCAGATGGTACTTCAGGCTTCCCACACTGCAGTGCAGAGTGCTGTCAGGTTGTCTCAGATCAAGCCATTAGGGGCTGAGACCCTGGCCAAGGTCATGGTACCATCCTCTTTCCCTCCTCTCTAGGTTCTGATATCAGGAGACAGGTGGCTTGTTATGGCATGGAGAGACCTCATGGAAAGGCAGCAGCTCAGGTAGCTGAAAGAGTCAATCTGATGGGAATAATCGGCATGGAGATCTAGACTGAATGGCATTTCTGATGCTTCATCTGGCATAGCACTACTGAACAATGCTCTGGCCTCAGCACCTTAGTCCCTGTCGCACTGGATCTTTGGGTTTCCATGTGCAAATTCTAACTGCAGTCTGCACACTGTCACCCGGCAGGGAGCTCCTGATCTCCTGCTCCTATACACACTCTACACTTTCCTAAGGCAGGGAGCCCTCTTTCACTTGGAGTTAAATTCAGTCCTGAGAAGAGGGGTCAGCAAAAGGCCTGTGCATCGCTTAAGTGCCACATAAGTCCTATGTTAAGGATTTAAGTGTTGCAATGGCTTTGTACTGGCCCCGTGCACGGGTCTGAATTTCACCTTACAACTTTGTCATGGCAGGTTCCAGGGGGTGCTTTTTAAAGCCTAGCCATTTGGAATCCAAACAGAAACCTCTCAAGATCCCCACTGAACTGGCAAATTCCCTTGCTTGTGAAACAAAAAGATGCTTCCTTAACAAGATAGGTGATGACCCACTTTGGAACTACATGATTGGCAATTGAAGGTGGGGGGCAGGGAATGTACCTGAATTACTGGCCTCTTTGGGGAGGATTTTAAATTGTTGAGATGCTTCTAATGTGACAGCACTTTCTAGCATTAAAGAAGAAAAAGAAGGGAAGAAACAAAACAACTCCCCCCTCCAGGCCTACTAAATTTACAAGTCCTTGAGAGGCCATTTGGAACAGCTGCTGGAGATCCCATTAAAGTAACTGTCCTTTCCACGGAATAGTTCCTCAGTCTTCCTATCTGACATATACAGTCTTTCAGGTCTGACTGAGAATCCTTCACACTCTCTTTTTTCGTTTGTTTATGTTTGATTTAATGAACCCCACTACTTCCCCTACTTATCTAATATGCTATTGAGAATCAGGAGTCCTGGGTTTTATTCCTGATGCAGCCACCCATTCACAGAGAAACCCCGAGCTTATCATTTAGACCAAACATTTTTAAAAGTGGCCACTGAGTTTGCATGCTGCAGTGTTTCAAATTTTGGGTGCCCAGTTCAAGACAAAGGGGGATGATTTTCCCAAAGTCCTAAGCAACCCCAGCTCTGAAGTCAAAGTGAAATGAAGGCAACTCCAAAAAGCAAAGCAAAGTCTCGAGTTGAGTTCCCAAAATTTGAAGCACTCAAAGTTAGTGGACGCATTAAAAAAAATGTAGACTCCAGATTTCCATCCCTCGGTTTCCCATAGAATGGGGACAATAATATGTACCTATGTCTCAAGGTGGTATGAAGCTGAATTCAAATTTGCAAAGTACTTTGAGATCCTTGGATGATGCTAGAGAATGTCAAGGGATAATTATTTAATAAAGAAAGTTAAAAGGTTTAACTCTTTTCTAAAAGCTTTATCTAAATGTCCATCATATCAGCTTGCATCACCTACAGTTGGTTAGCTAGAAATCCTCTATCTTAGTATCTATATGCTCCCCATCATTCTAGTATCTGAGTAGCTGATAGCTTTAACAAAGCTGTCCTCACAGCTGTTCTGAGGCAGGGAAGTAATGTTATCTCCATTTTACAGCTGGAGAACTGAGACCCAGAGAGATTAAGGATACATCCACACTACCCGCCGGATCGGCGGGTAGCGATCAATCTATTGGGGATCAATTTATTCCATCACATCTAGACGCGATAAATCGATCCCCGAACATGCTCCCGTTGACTCCGGAACTCCACCAGGGTGAGAGGCAGAAGCAGAGTCAACGAGGGAGCCACGGCCGTCGATCCCGTGCTGTGAGGACGGGAGGTAAGTCAAAATCAGATACATCGATTTCAGCTACACTATTCCTGTAGCTGAAGTTGCATATCTTGCATCAACTCCCCCCGTCCCCAGTGTAGACCAGGCCTAAGACCCAGTTCAGCTAAGCACTCTTTAAGCACATGCTTAACTTTAAACCATTGGAACTGAATCAAGTACATTAGCATTTTGCTGAATCACGGCCTAATCCAAAACCCTTTGAAGTCCATTGAAAGTCACCCATGGGTTTGAATCTGATCCTGTTTAACTTACCTAAGGTCACAAAGTGAATCTATGGCAAAGCCAGGAACTGAACCAAAAAATTTACTACCTTAACCATGTTAGTCCACCGTACTAGAAGGAATGTAGCAACATGGTCTGCTGTAATATATCATCATCTGATGAAGGAGAAACAGAAAACTCCAGTTGCAGGTCTACTTAAATATATGTCTATCTTAAATATTTGTATGTCCCCCATTTCCATAGTATCAGAGCACCTCACAATCTTTAATGTGTTTTTTCCTTGCACCATCCTTGGGAGATAGGGAAGAGCTCTTATCCTGATTGTACAGATGGGGAACTGAGGCACAGAGAGACTAAAGGACTTTCTCAAGGTCATGCAGGCAGTGTGTAGCAGAGCAAAGAATTTAACCCAAATGTCCTGAGTCCCAGTTTTGCACCTTAACTTCTGGACCATCCTTCTTCTCTTTCTGCCTTTTAGACAACCTCTTAGAACCCCTTCCAAAAGAACAGCAACTGTCCATCAAGTTCCTTTGCTTGGTGCCTCGTGCACATAATAATGTTCATGGTTTTTCTTTAACTGGCTGCAGCTTCCCCCCCCCCCTTGCATTAAAGTTTTAAACACTGAAAAATGAGCACTGAAAAAAATCTCCTCAGTCAGCAACCTATGATCTATTAAGGCAATTAATCAAAGACGTACTTTGTCAACTTCCTCTTGTTCTCTTATGCTTTATGATCGTGTTGTTATTTCATCAACACAATAAAAAGGGATTAATCTTCATTGTGGGGAAAATTGTTTTTAGGGCTCAGGGTAGCAGTCTTAGCTACATTACCGATGTTGTGGTCCAAATCAATCCCTGGGAACAAAATTAATTATTTTTAACAGGGATGCATTCATTAAACCCCAGTGAGCATTTTCATACATCATCGGGTTTCTTACATTATTATAATACACATCCATCACTCAGAGGCTGTATGTTTCATACTGACACTTTTTTTATGTGCATGTTCAGCAAACAAGATATTAGGATACTGTGAGACTACACACTGACAAAAGGGGGTGACTGTCTATCTCTCAATGCACAGTGGGGTGGTCTTATTTAGTGGAGTTTATTTATTGAAAAGCACAGACACATTGTAATTACACTGTAATTATAGACACCGTATTAAAGCGTGACTTTACAATACAGTGAATGTACTTACATTGCAATTCAGTTGCAACTATACCATGGCTTTTTTATATCTATAATTACCACTAATTCATATAACCTGCGCAGGAAGTGTTCAGTGCTTAGGAAACTCCTCCCACTACAGGGCTTCGCAACACAAGCTACCATATACCATCAAACCTATCCTCTGCTCCCTACGTTGGTTTCCCATAGACAGGGGCGGCTCTAGAGATCACGCTGCCCCAAGCAGCGCGGAGCGCTGCGCCGCCCTTCCCCGGTCCCGCGGCGGGTCCCCTCTTCCCGCGGCTCCGGTTGAGCTCCTGCCGACGTGCCTGTGGCAGGTCCACCGGAGCCCGGGACGAGCGGACCTGCCGCAGTCATGCCTGCGGGAGCTCAACCGGAGCCAAATGCCGCCCCCCCGGGAAACGGCCGCCCCAAGCGCCTGCTTGGCGCGCTGGGGTCTAGAGCCGCCCCTGCCCATAGAACACTGAATCAAGTTCAAGGTCTCAAAGCACTTAATGCTTAAAGGACGTCAAAGCACATAATGGCCTGGGCACAAAGTCTCTAAAAGATGGGCTAAAGCTCCTGGATGAAGATTATGGTCAAAAACTTTGCTTCTCTGGCACCATGGACCTTTGTACAGTGAGGGCAACACCTGCTGAGCAGGGGAAAGGGCTTTCTTGGGAGCCCATCCAAGGCTGTGGAGTGAACTTCCCGAGGAAGTAAGGACCATTGCAAACCTCATTACCGTCCACTCCAAGTGCAAGGTGAATGTATTTATCTGCCTTCTCTAACATAAACACAAAGCAGCATATGTATATATGTACAGGACAATAATCCATTGTTCTCCATGTCCACTTAAGGTAGGATAAGAAATAGTCAACTTCATCTGCAGCAAAAGGAGATTTAGGATAGATCTTACGAAAATATTTCTAACTTTAAGGATAATTATGTACTGAAATATGTTATCAAGGGAGGTCATGGAATTCCTGTCATTGAAGGTTTTGAAGAACAGGTTGGACAAACACCTATAAGGGAGGGTCTAGGTATATTTGCCCTTAGCACAGAGGGCTACACTAGATGACTTCTAGATCCCATGCAGCCCTACAGTTCTATGATATATATACACACACACAAACATTCAGCAAGGTACTTAACTATTTACCTAACTTTATGGATATACTTAAAGACAGGCATGTGCTTAAGTGCCTTGCAGAATCAGGACCTACTTGACTCAAAGCCATTCAGATGACATGTTCTCATGACATTCTTATTGCTGTTACCTTAGTCCTTCCTCCCTGATTCCTTCACATTTTTCCTTACATTCACTTGTTGCATGTTGTGTTTTGATCCTGCAGTGAGCTTTGTATGGGTGAACTCCTCCCTCTATTGGGGTGTATGAGGGTCCACAATTTGCCCACTGTAGAGTCAGGGCTAAAGATTATATGCTGTTCAGAGCTGAGACTTTCTTTTAAACACGCTTATATATGGGCTAACACAGTGAGGCCCCAGTCCTTAATGGGGGCTGTGGGGGCTACAATCATTACAAAACTATAACACTAATGCAGCATTTCACAACATGTATAATGAAATTATTTCTATAACATCCCAAATAATGTTTAAAAACTGGTGGGTGCTACAAAATTCTTCCCACTACAGCAGTTTTTGTTTGTTTGTTTGTTTTACAGTTGGCATCAAACTTGTGGTCAGTGTAGTTCAGATAGGCTGTCCACAGAGGTAACGTAGGCCTCTGTGAGAACAATTTGCAGGTCAAATTCATTGTTTTAAAGTCTTTACACCGAACTTTCCATTCTGAATTTTGGAGCGGCAGGTTCATATTTTCTTTGCTTTTCTTGTTACTCCAAGGTTAGAGCTAATCATTGGCTTGTTGCCTGCAAAATATTGATTAGCCATAGAGCCTCATTGGCCAGCCCTGCAAAGTAGCGATAGATTTACATTCTGGGAAAAAGTTCTGACAGAGCCAATAACAACCATAACACCTTGTAGGGTCTTTTATTACCAAGTGGATAGAGGCTTCGTTTCACTAACTCAGTAAATAATTGGTTTCAGTTTAATGTTCTTGTAGTTAAAAGGATTCCTAACAAGGCTTTCTTGCTGAAGAAATATACTGCAGGCCTCAAATCTTATTTCAATGCACAAACACACTCAGGACTTAAATGTGCTTAATAATAATATATAATAATAATACATTTAGCATATATCTAACTCAAATGTATAGTATGAAATCGCCCCTGCACACTTAGCCAATACAAAATATCTGTATGCCTTTTTAACCCTATTTTGAAGGATTAAGTACCAATGGGCTGTGCAGTATTAAAGTGGCAGTTATGCTAGTCTATTCCCTTGATTACAGCATACCTTGTCAAGCAAGAGCCACTGTGTGTCCACAGTTAAACGGAACCACTTCCAGAGGGGAAGTCAATTCCCATATAATGACTTTGTTACTATAGAGATTTTAGAGCATTAGCAAAATCAGATGAACAACTAATTCTCCCTGTTTTGTTTTCACCACTGACAGCATCCAGTCCTTACAACCAGCACTTAACTGGGAGCATGCTATTCTGATGTGGTGGGAGTGAGGAGGAAACTACAGATTTAAGCAGAATGGTTCAATCCAAACATTAATGTTTTTATATAAAAGGCAAGAAAAATTCCCAGGGGCATCAGTGGAAGGATGTCACCTCTTTTGTAAATTGGGAGTATCTCCACTGAAATCAATGGAGTTACACCAGTGTAAAACCAATGGAAGAAGACTAGAACCAGGTTTCATATCTCCCCTCATGAGCATATGGAATCTGCTATTAGGGGGAAAGAACAACTGAGCATTTGTAGCAGTATCCTGAGAACCGCCAGAGGTGCGTTCATGAGTCTGATTTTAATTTGTGAAAATTCATTAACAAAAATGTCTAATTAAAAAAAAATCGATAGCACTCTGACATTAACGAGAAAAATCTAATAGCGGGGCTATTAGATTTTTTTTTCTGTTCAATTAACTTGAGCATAACATGATTGACCTGACAGATACTTTAATTAGATGTATATGAAAAAGAAATCTTACAAAAATTAAACAGACTCTCCATTTGTAACTATTATTCCAGCAAAACTGCAGCAACAATTTTGTTAAAATCACTAATTGCTGGTAATTAAGTTGCAAGGAATATGCATTCATGGGAGAAAGAGCTTTGCTGACCGTCCAATCCCAAGAGCTATGAGCTAGCAAGCAACATTCTGTTTTGTCTGTCTGTTACATTCCTATAATAGGAGAGCACACTGCAGAAAATATTCAGCCAGAGTGAAATTCATCCCTCTGTACAAGACATATGCACCAGTTAAGTCCCACTTATGACCAGTTTTGAGGTTTCAAAGGTACATAGGCCTTATGCTGGCTGTTGATTCAAGGATGAATTTCATCCCCAAAGGACAAGCCTCTATTACATGACTTAAAGGAGAATCTCCATGAGCTGTTAACAGTATGGAGGCTATGTCACACACTTAAGAAAATCTGGTTCTGTTCAGCAGAGGGCAGTGTTTCACATACATGCATACATATTAGCTGTCACAAGAGCTATTCCTAATATCATCTACGGCTGAACTTTCTTTTTAACTGTTTTATTGTGAGATATTGCACAGCATCTTGAGATCCACACCAGGAAGCTGCTATGGTGTCAGGGTATTTTAGGAAAGATGCAACACTCATCCATGAGAAGGATGGGCCTGATTCTCCTCACGCTTACACCCATGTGAATCAGGAGTCAATCCCCTGGATTTACATTTGTATAAATAGATTTAACTTTTAGAACAGGAGGATCTGGGTTATTTTCCCCTTTGCCACCTTTGGCCATAAGCCAAGATTTTCAACAGTGACTAGTGATTGTGGGTGCCTTACAATCTGGATGCCCAACCTGAGTCATCTTAGAAGGGCCTGATTTTCACAAGGCACTTTCTGAAAATCAGGCTCCCTCAAGGGTCCCACTTGCTCGTGCACTCAAAGCTGCTGTGCAGCATAAGCTTGGAATTCCTAAGAGGCCACAAACAACTTACAATACAAAGAGCATGGGGACTTGGGAAGAGTCCTTGAGTGTCACAGACTCTCTATATTAATTACTGAGCTTCTTTTAAGAATGCAAAATGCATTACAGAGAAGAGGAAGATCCCACATCTTTATATTTGTGACACCCCACCCCAGAAAGACCATGGTGGTTTCCTCAACTTTCATCATCTCCATATAATTTTCATATAACTCTGTGTTTCTTCTACCTTGAGAGCTATAGCATCATTGATACTAAAATGATCCTAAGGAGTTAGTGGTGGCAAATCCAAAGTAATCACTGATTCTTTCATTCTCCTTCCCCATCTGCACTGAAAAAAAAAAGTATTACTAATAATAACGGTGTGAAAGCATTTCCCACGGGAAGCCTGTGCATGTCTGGAAATAAAATCAATTGTTCTTAGGACAGACATTATTGTAGGAATTAATCACCGCTATTTGCAATTACCGTACCACACAATTATCAGTGATATTTATGATATAATGCATGCTGGTGGGTGTCTGAGTTTCATAAACAAGGATTGTAGAGTAACAGCCAGAACTGGTGAATTCAAATGAATGGAAAACATGCTTAAAGCTGACAGAACAAACCTGGATCTTTCCCTGTCAGGTCAAGACTTCCTGGGAAGTTGTAGTAACTGTGCATGACATCATAACATGCAAGTTGCACTGTGTAGCTCCTACTAATACCTGTGCATAAACTTCTCCCACGGAAACATTAATGATTTAAAGGGGATATTGTCAAGCTCTGCAAAGTCAGACCTATTCATCCTTGTATCTGTTTGTAAAATCCACATGGAACATTATGTTTACTGTTTGTCAGTAGGAGTGAAATTCCCCCAAGTCTCCAGAGTAGGCTCTATGATGGCTCTTTGCACAGAGGTGAATTAAAATCCTATTTCAGGTCTATTTTGAAGGCTTCAGTGAGACTTGAGTGGTGCTTGGGACTTGTACTGGTACCCCACACAAGGATGTACTGGGAGGAAGGATGATCTTGTGTGAGGAGCCACTGGGCTGGAACTCAGGAAAAATCAGTTCATTGCTCTGCCACAGACTTCCTGTACAACCTTGGGTGAGTCACTTAATCTATCTGTGTCTCAGTTCCCTGCCAATACAATGGGGATAATAATTCTGTCTTGTCTATTTAGATGGCAAGCTCTCCAGGACAGGGACTGTCTCTTAATAAGTATTTGGACAGCACCTGGCACAGCAGGGCCCTGATCTTGGTCAAGGTATCCCTATGCTAGCGCAGTACAAATAATAATAATGAAATTCACCCTATGAAGACAATCCCCTTTCAGGCTCATTCTCCCACCCCTTGCCAAGCAGTGAGAAGAACTGCAGTGCTTTCAGATCATTTGTTAAAATACAACAAACATGACATGCCAGATCCATTAGCTTATGAATAATATAGAAACACCAGCCTTTGTTAGGGCTGCTGGAAATCACATAACACGAGTATGAGGAGCTAATAGATTTACGATCTGCGGAGCGGTGAGGGGAAAGGTGAGGAGGGAGCTCGGCTCCAGACAGATGAATGAAAAATCACGCCTGCTAAAGCAAGGCTTTTATTCTAATTTTATTATGTCTTCCCAGTCTTTGTTGACAGGAGAAAGATGTTGTCAGTACCCTATTGATGGCCATGGTTTGCCTAATTATTGTGCTTTTCACATCAAAATAATTGGCTCTAGTCCCGGTTCTTTTAGATCAGTGGAAGGGAATGAATTGTGAGGTTGCTGTCTAGGGTGCTATGATTCAATGAGCGTGCTCGTTTTGTTTTGCTGAGGCACTCTGGCAATGGTTTCCAAGCAGACAGGCAACATCCCTTCATGATCTCAGACAGGTTCGTGTGTGGTGAAATTCATCCCTGCTCAGAAAGGCCAGCACAAGCCTTCAAAACTATCTAATCTAATCATCTATCTAACCTAATCTAATCATCTAATCTATGTCTCTAAGGTGGTTATATGCCCTCCTCCCTCCATTGTCATAGTATTTGAGCCCTTCACAAACTTTTAAATGTGTTTATCCTCACAACACACAAGTGATATAGGGAAGTGTCACTATCCCCATTTTACAGCTGGGAACTCAGGCCCAGAGAGACCACATGACTAAGGTCACATGGGAAATCTGTGATGGAGCTAAGAACTGAGCCCCAGCTCCCAGGCTAGCCCCCTCATCACTAGACCATCCTTCCTCTCCTGGCCCATAAGTGGAAGTTAAGTGATGTGTGGGTCTTGTGCTGGCATCTCTACCCAGAGGGGAATTTCACAAGGCAGAGGAAAGTTTTCAGCAGAGGCCAAGATTTTCGCAAGTCACTAGTGATTGTGGTCACCTCAGTATTTGAGTTTTCACCTGAGCACCAGGCCTCTGTAGGGTGTCTCAGCGCAGCACCTGAAATCACTAGTCATTTGTAAGAATCTGGGCCAAAAGAAACAAAGTGGGACTGAATTGGTGCCTATGACTTAGGTGCTCCCTCTGCACAGGGGAGAATTTCATCCATAATGAATAATAAACCAACAAAATGCATAGCTTTCAGGAGTTCCATGCCCCCACCACTTCAATTCAAATCCTATCGATCGGAGCATCACTACATACATTGGGCCGGATCCTCAGCTGATGTAAATCAGTGTACGACTGCAGTGAAGCCATGTTCTATAACTGAACACTGTGTGGGACACAGGGTTGATCTAGGTATTGCTTTACTTTTAATTTCCTCTTTGTGAGAAGATCTACATATCCCCACTTGTTTTATGAGGCTTTTGGTTGTCATACTGCTTACTGCTGTCTGGTTAGGAACCATTATTGTTCATTATTGTACTATCTGGTCATCGGCAACTCTGTTTACATGCTCTGGCTTGTCGGGATGCCTGTGAATCCTTCTGCTGACAGCCCTCAAGACTGGTGGCTAGTTATAAAGCATTCCCTTTACACTGCTCTTCAGATGTGTGTAGGTGCGTAAGCCGAGGTCATCTTTATGAGCCAGGCTGGGTCGAGGCAATTGCTGGATCAGTTTTGTTTATACCTGGAAAGATGATGGAAGAGAAAAAAGCAGAGAGCAGTTGCATATTGAAATGAATGTGCTCAAGCTCAGGTGCATTCTCACCAAAGGGGGTGATGTTATAGAGGACTGTAAATCTATAGCTCTAATCATTTGCACACGGGGGCCCAGTTCTCCATTGCCTTGCACCTTGAGGAGTCATTTACACCAGTGCAAAATGGGGGCAAAATGTTACCAAATCAGAAGTAGCCATTTATGATTCTGATGCAGTGCTACATGATAAATTGCATCTGCCGTACACCTTTGACCAACTTATTTGCACTCTGCTCTTTATCCCAGGACTCAGTCCAACATTCCAGATCTCTGAGACACTTCAAAAGGATGCCAATTATTAGGAATCTACCTGTCAGAGAAATATTTCCTTCCTGTCCTCAACGTGCTGAGTTTGCCGAAAGCCCAGCACCCACAATATTTTGTATCTGACACAAAATCTTGAAGGATCAGGCCCTAAAGTTGTATTGTACTGTGTGTATTCTGTGAAATGCACTGTAAAAGCTGGCATGGTGGCATTACATGGTTTTATATAAACAGCTGGTGTTATTCTGGGTCATTAAACTTGACTTGTTTGTTTTGTGTCAGTCAGAAACTATGATCACAAAGGTAGCTTTTGTTGGCTCCCACAAAAGATGGGAAGAAGTATTTTATGCTGAGCTTGCTTCCCTAGAAGCTGGCACTTAAAGAGGGAATTTCAGCCCACTGCAGAGTGCACCCACAGAGAAGTCCAGGGTAACTGCCCAGTACAGGGGTGAATTTTACCAAAGCTTGTCAGGAATTTTTTTGACTAAATGTTTTTCATCAGAAAATGCTGATTTGTCAAAACTGAAACATTGTGAGAAAGGGTCAGTTTCAGTGAATTTCTCGACTAGAAACACGTCTGAAAAAAAAAAGTTTTGAACTTGTCAAAATGGGATATTTGAACAATTTCAAAATGAAAAATTCTGTTTTTTCAGTTCAAAACAACTTTTTTTAAAAAAAATCTAAGCTACATAGAGAAGCAATATATATTTTTTTTAAATGAAAACGGTCAAAATTGAAACAAAATATTTCAAAGTTATTGAACTGAGTAATCCAAGCCAACATCTCCCCCCTCCGATTTTTGGTTAGCAAATTTTTTTTTGATATTTCTTCCCAATTCAGGGTGGAAAAAGTTGTCGAAATCTTGAAAATTTTTGCAGGATGGGAAAACTGTTTCCTGCCCAACTCTAAAGTTCATCCTTTATCCAGAAGAGCACACGGGAGAGGACAGTACATGGGTGATGTAGAACAGGTTCTAGCTTTGAGGAGGAAGGAGCATTTTCTTAGCTGTCGGGGGGGGGGGGGGCTTCAGCATGTCCTCACCACTCCTGGATGTAATTAAGCAAAGTAGCAAATGTCCTGCTTTAAATGATAGTAATTTCCTATTGTGTAAACTGCCATGGTCATGTTGCCGGACCTCATTAGACACTGCCTCTCAGGTGCTTATCTATCCAGAGACCCAGGCTTTAAAATCTTTCCTGTGGAGTCATTGCTTAATGACTGTTATTTAAATAATGCTTTGGGAAGCAAAGGAAATTATGTATTTTAAATAATACTATTAATAATATACTTTAAAAAATATAGAAACAATTGTGTTGGAGTGGAGGAAAGTGTTTCCTGAAAAGATCTGTGCCAGCCCTAATTACACTCCTATTGTATTTCATCTTCATGCTCCCTGAGCTTGGGGAGCGAGGGGTGGGTGGGGGATAATTGGAACAAGGTGAAAATGAGTACTCATTAAATTGCAGACTACATGAGTACTCATTCCATGCGAGAGGGCTGTAAATATGACTTTTAATGAAGTTATGACATGCTTGCCAATAAAAGTCATTTACTTCACAGTATTACAGTTAATTATACACAGCTGGAGCCATTTATTGCCTGTCCCTTGTTAACTTTGCCTAGGCTCATTAACCCTTTCACAGCTTGGTCTCATGACAGCTGCCATGCTGGAGGAGGTGCAGGGTGAGTAAGCTGCTGAGCTAGAGAACCTTTGAGAGGTGGGATGGGAACACTGGGCTTAGATAATTAATAGTTCTTTCTTCTCTAACACATACCCCTAAGACTTGAACTGACCTGTGAATCCTTGCCCATTCTGACAACTAAGTGTAAGTTAACCCTCTGGTATGCATCCTCCTCTGTGCCTGAGCAACAGAGTATATGAGTCTGCTTCAGCTCCATCTTCAGAGCTTGGCTTTTTAGTAATTTATGCTTTCAGCTCTAGCATTCCCCAGCTCAATCCCAGGTACATCAGTCAAAGTGGCAGCCATCACATAAACTCTCACTGAAGCCAGTCTGTCTGTCTATGTATCTGTCTGTCACCACGTGTACTTATCTAGCAATTGCTGTAGATACTCAACTAATCCTTTATCTGTCATCTATGCCTTCTATGATGTTTCTCTAGCACCTATTCCCACAGAATCCAAGTCCTGGCAAGGTGTATTATATCAGTATGAAGAACGAGGAGTACTTGTGGCACCTTAGAGACTAACAAACTTTTTTGCGCATAAGCTTTTGTGGGCTAAAGCCCACTTCATCAGATGCATGCCCCAAATTATGCTCAAATAAATTTGTTAGTCTCTAAGGTTCCACAAGTACTCCTGGTTCTTTTTGCTGATACAGAGTAACGCGGCTACCGCTCTGAAATATATCAGTATGGTGATTGTCTATAGCAGACTTCATAGGAGACAACTGTGTGTAGTCATGTTTCAAACACACCCAGAAAGATTTCTAAGGGCATGTCTACACAGGGACACCCACGAAAATTAAGGCAAATTAAGTACAGGTGTGATTTTAAAGTGCATCCATACATTAAATCTCTGTGTAGATGTTCTCATTCAGAAGTAAAGTAGCCTTAGTTCGCTATAGTTGATTCACTTTGGAATTAATCCAAAGTGAACTAAATGAAAGTGAACTAAGGCCAATATACTTTTGAATGAGAGCACCCATATACACATTTGAACTAATGCGTTTTAAATTCACACCTTCAATTTATTTGGCTTAGTTTCCCATGTAGGCAAGCCCTACGGTTTCTCAAAGAAATGCTGTGGCTCAGACAGAAGATCTGGTCTGGAAACAAAAATTTTGGGTGAGGTTTTTTGGCCTCTGTTCTTCAGGAGGTCAGACTAGCTGATCAGAATAGTCACTTCTGACTTTAAAGTCTACAAATCTATTAAGTTGGGTTACCACCCATCTCCTTGTGTATCTAATCACCTGAATACACTGGCCTGTTGTTGGCTAGAAATCTATGGTGTTATCCATAGAGTGTAATATTTAATTACTTTGGAGTTTTCTAGAGATGAATCAGGATTGAGAGAACAACATTTAGGTGTATTTCCATATGCATTTGAGATTTTTGTTATTCAACCGGTGCTAAGCCAAGGATCATGTAATGCCCACAGATGGCCACAAGGTGGCACTGTTCCAGAGAACAACACCATTCCCTCTGAATGTTCCGTAGTTTCTGAATAGCATGGCAGTTTTAGGTGAACTTCTGAAGATCTCTCTCTCTCTCTGGGATGAGATTTGCTGCCCCAGTGATTCAAGGAACGATTTGCTGCACTACAGCACGTCCCACTGTACTTAACTCCATGCAGGCAGAATATCACATGGCAATCCATGGTTTCCAGGAAGGGGGGTTCTATTTGGTTGCAGGTATCTGCTGCTAACTCCTTTAGTAGATAGTTACTATTTGAATGTAGAAAGTAAACAGCAAAGTCCAAGGAATAATTTTGTGATGGGATTCAGAGTCTTTTCTTCTACTGATAGGTCGCAGGTTAACGTCTGGCCCTAAGTCAGAAGCAAATAAAGTAGTTACAGGTTTGGCCCTTTAAAATTTGTACGGCAGGAAGAGACTGTGAATGAAATCCCAGCCCTCTTGAAGTCAATGTCAAAACTCACATTGACTTAAATGGGTCCAGGGTTTCACCCCATTAGGCCTACAAGAACTCAGTGTTATTCAGTGGAAATCAGCTCTCTAAAACAGGATGAATTTTAAAGGGTCAGAGCTGTAGTATATGAAGTTTATTTTATGATCATTGTGAAACAAATTAGGGATGAAGGCTGTCCTCAGTTCACAGTGAGGAGTTGCCCAAATCACAAGGCTGCCTCTGCAACTGCCTGCTAATTTGCAGTCCAGAAAGGCCAAGAACTCCAGGGGCCAGAGAGACAGGGCTAATTTGTTATTATTTTAGGGGTGATTCTTCCAAAATAAGGTTGAAGCAAATAGGTAGAGAGAAAGGTGGGGAGGGTGGGAAGTTGCTTCCATCAGGGTTCTGTTTTCTCTGTAGATAAACAAAAGGTTTCACTGCCCAGGCCTGTCACTTTGACATCTTTTTCATAGATTCATAGATTCCAGTGCCAGATAGGCCTATTGCAATCCTCTGATCAGACTTCCCTTATAAGATGGGTCACCGAACTTCCCCCAAATAATTCCCATTTGAACTGGAGCGTAACTTAAAAAAAAATCCAATTTGAATTAAAAAATTGCCATTGACGGAGAATCCATCCTGACTCTTTCACAAGCACAAAGCTGTCTGATTTTCTTTCTGTTTATAAAGGTTACTTGTTCAGCTGACAAAGCTCTCTGCCTCTTACTGTTCCAGATCGTGTCACTGTTCTCCGGTTTGAATCTTAAAGGCCTTGATTAAATACTGCTGCCATATAACACCACCCTAGCCACTCTCTCCACTAATGTTATTTTTATTAGAAAGAAAAGAAAACAGAATATAGTCACTAAGAGATGTTAACAGGCAGATTTAGAATCCCTGTGGTCAGGAGTCCCCAGCTGACAGCAGCCTGGCTCACAGTTACCCAGGGATTTGTTTTCTTTTGTCACAGAACTTGCCAGCACAAGAACTTTTATAGTGGCAATAAAGCGCTTTAAACTACCCCATAAGCTTCAGACTTAGACAGCCGTCCCCTAGCACCACTCCTAATTAATTTCTTACCTGCTGGCTGTTGGGTTTTCTCTCTCTCTTTCTCTAACTGCTAATGAAGTCTGGAAGCTAGAAGTCTCCCCTTAGGTTTTACTAGTTTGGTATAGTTGTTAATTACAAGTGTTGTGTTTTCATTGTTCAGGCGGATTCTTTAGGTACCATGCAGTATTATCTGTTTCTTTTAATCTTTCCCAGTTGTAAAAGCCTTTTGTTTGCTCGTATCTTTTCCCCTTTTGTTGGTTACAGTGGGCTAGACAAAGGGTAGGGCAAGATCAAAGGAGTCTCAGATGTAAACAGGTGTATTAATAGCTAATCTAATTCATACGATAATTTCCTTTGTGTTGCATACCAACTATACAAGCAATTGACTGGGCTTGAAAAGGTTTTAGTAGGGAGAAAGGACTGAAAAGCCAAAGTGCTTTGCAGAAGAGTCTCTTTCTAACCTATCTTGGGTATGCTGGGGGCACCATTTCCTCAGATCAGGGTTGGAGTCAGACCATGCGGATGCGGGTCCAGGTCTATGTATTTGTGCTGGAGATACAGGTTGCTGCTTGGAATGCCAGTTGTACTGCTATTACTTCTGTTGCCCATCATGTGGATTTGAGCGGAGCTGGGCCAATCTCAGAGAAAGCTTCCTGGCTATATTTGCTCAAGTAAAAAATCTGAATTTGCTTCATGCCTCCTTTCGAGTCTGCTGAACCGGGGTATTGCTCTGGCAGAGTTTTAAACAAGTATTAGAGGATATTCAGAGGAGGTGGATTTTGAACATATAGTCATTAATATTTATGTTGGAGACCTGCTTCAGTATGTCACACTCAGCCCATCAGGGAACATAATCCATATGGACACACAGCACTCATGAGGCAACATGGTCCAGTGAGTAGGGCATTGGCCTGGGAATCAAGAGATCTAAGCTCAGTTCCATTCTGTGCTTCTGTTTCCTTTCTCTGTTTTCTCTTTTGTGGCAGGGGCTGTCTCTCACGATATATTTGTACAGCACCGAGCAAAGTGGATCTTGATCATGGTTTGAGGTGCTTCTGTAACATTAATAAGAATGATAAAACTGTAAATAGACACCCTGTGGCCTATGTGGCTAATCAAAACTAACCAGCACACCTCAAACTTTGAATATTGCATATTTAATATGTACCACAAACTGCTCCCAGTCAACTTTGAGCACATGTGTAAATCCCATTGAATTCCATGCAGCTTGAGTATGTGCTCAAATGATATCTTCAATTGGGATGCTTTCCTGCCTCAGAGAGTATGTAAGTAGTGGTTATAGAAAGGTTATCATTGTAGTTTTCTTTGCACTGTGCTGCCGTTGCTGGAACCGTGCCACAGAGCTGGACCTGCTTTGGGTAGAACATTAACCCCAAGAGCCTGTGTTATCATCTTCACCTTCTGCAGCACCATGGTGGCTCCTTTCATTAGACAGTTGCTAGTTAATGGTTCTAATCTAAATAACTGTGTTTCAGCTGCCTCCTGATAGTGAGCAATAATCATTTCATCAAGGAAAGTGACATTTTTTGTCATAATTAAGTTTTTTAATGAATCCCCATGGAGGAATTTTTCTTCATTAAAAAACCCTTCAAGTTTCCTTATCTGCATCATTTGGTTGGAGATGAAAATGTTCCCACTGCCACCATGAGCCAGCAACAAAACTGGGCAGATTGGCGAGAAAGTCACCTAGTGGGAAGGTTCCACTTTACTTAGTTTGGTTTAACTTTTCCCAGTTTTTCTCCTGCTTTCTTGCCATACTACTATGAGCACTAGTTACATCCAGACTAAGAAAGTGGGATGATCTCTCTGTCTCTCTATCTACAGTGCTCGCATGTGGCCTGTTTCCTGCCAGCTTCTCACTGAGTCAGCACAAACTGCCTGTTTTGAAATCTCAAGAGACAGAATCAGGGCCGGCTCCAGCTTTTTTTGCCACCCCAAGCAGCGAAGAAACAAAAAACCAATTGAGCTGCCGCCGAAGAAGAAGAAGCGGAGTGAAGGACCCACCGCCGAATTGCCACCAAAGACCAGATGTGCTGCCCAAATCATGGACAGAGTGCTGCCCCTTTCTATTGGCTGCCCCAGGCACCTGCTTCCTTCGCTGGTGCCTGGAGCCAGCCCTGGACAGAGTGACCAGCACAGAGAAGTGTGATGTGCGGGAGATGCGGATCTTGGCCTACCTGCAGATTGACTGTACCTTGTCTGAACTGGCTTTTGACTTGGTACGTTAATTAAGTTTGGGGTGAGTGAATGATCCACGTATAATGATTGCTTAAGGTGGGTTTACCTTTATTTAATCCTTTCAGTGTATATATTGTTATAAAATATCACATATTATGCATTTCATCTTTTATATGTTTTACATGTGATGGTATGGTGAATAAAGGTGTTTTCATATCAAGTTAATATCATATTTAATCTTTCTATATTTCTGTCTTTATTTCTATATTTATTTGTATGTCTTTCTGCTCTCTCCTTCTTTCTCCTTTTCTCTATCTGTCGTTATTCTCTGTATCTCCTTCTTTCCCTTCTTCTCTACTCCAGGCTTACAACAGTGCCCATCACCCTTGTAACTAAGCATAGGTGCCGACTCCATGGCTGGAGCACCCAGAAAAAAAATTGTGGGTGCTCAGCATGCACCGGCAGCCCTGCGGATCAGTTCCTCCTCCTCTCTCCCAGCGCCTCCCAGGAGGCGCTTGGGGGCGGGGAAGTAGAGGAGTGGGGGTGGGTGGGACGCTTGGGGGAGGGGCATAACCGGGTGGAAGGGGCGGAGCAGGGGCAGGAAGAGGTGGGGCCTGGGGTGGATTGGGTGTCGAGCACCCCCGGCAACCCATAAAGATGGCACATATGTAACTAAGAACTGTGATAGATATCTGCTTTCATAGGCCCGTATTCAACCAGAGGCTTAAACACATGCCTAAATTAACACAAGTCAGTTGGACCACTTCCTTGCTTAAAGTCAGCCACATGCTGGAATACCTTGCTGAGTGAGGGCCTTGATGTTGCCCAGCAATTCACAAATGTTGCTTAATAATAAAGAAGGCTTTGGTCAGAAACAATGATTCTAGAAAAGCTCCATCTCCTTGAACCACATGTAGCTCCCTTGCCAGCTAGTGTCTTGCAGATTTAGCAGTTGGTCTCTGAAAATATGCCCAGGATTTTCTCCCTGCTTTACATGGTTTCAACATCACTAACTGCTGACTAGTCTGACATCAGAACTGAGCCAGCTCTGATGTGTGAACCAGAACAGGTGAGAGAGTTCTGGTGGCAGGGACGGCTCCAGGCACCAGCAGGCCAAGCACGTGCCTGGGGCGGCAAGACACAGGGGGAGCTCTGCCGGTCGCCGCAAGGGCGGCAGGCAGGTTGCCTTCGGCAGCATGCCTGCAGAGGGTCCGCTGGTCCCACGGCTTCGGCAGACCTCCCGCAGGCTGCCGCCGAATCCACAGGACCGGGGACCTCCCGCAGGCAAGCCGCCGAAGGCAGCCTGCCTGCCATGCTTGGGGTGGCAAAATACCTAGAGCCGCACCTGTCTGGTGGATGGAGTATGTAGCTGTAAGTGTTATCTACGAGCTATAGGAGGATGGATGTTTTCACTCATGTCCTTGAACCGGGAATGCCTTCTTCAAAGAACAGAAAAATGGGCAAAAACTCACTCAGGGCCAGATTCTTCCCCCTTACTCAGATTGGGCCAGATCCTAATTTGTCTTAAATCAGTATAGCCCTCTACATTAACTAGATATCTGGTCCATTGATCAGCATCTTGTGAATAGGCCCACTGATTTCTATGGGATTATTCACAGAGGAGTAAACTGTGATACTGCTACAATGAGTAGTACCATGCTAGGTAAGTAGCTCCATTGATTTCAGAGGTGTAAGGTGCTATTCAGAGTAAATAAGAGTATCCAAAGTGTGAACTGTCTTCAAATAGTACTTTTAAGATGTTACGTTCATGTCCAGCAAGGTCTGGGATATTGTATTACTCATTTCAAGTTCATATTCAAGCTGCAGTGAGTGCTTAAGTAATTATCGGTAGTGTTATAATTAGAGATCAGTCACAATTATGATTTAGCGTGCGTTCAAGGACAGCTCAGCTCTTTCAGGCCCCAGTAATGATTTCTCTCTGCTTGCCTTTCAGACATTATTATATACTTTTTTCTTCATTCTGAGACAGACTTTGGAGCAACACAGCACAAGCCCCATGATTATTAAATAGCCCTGTTGCCTGATGGAAGCCATGAAGAATATTCCCTTTGCAACCCACTCTGCCTACCCAGGGTTCTCTTCCCCTTGAAAAGGAATTTCCTGCTGTTCCAATGTCCAGCTTGTCTCTCAGCCAAGCAACAATGAGTGCGGACAGCACATGACACCAATTCTCCATACACAACACTGGCTCCTTGTCCAGTTCAACAAGAATATCCAGTCATAACAGAGATGTTATCACAAGATTTATGGAAAGACTTCAAATTCTCCTGCTTCTGGGTTTAATCCAAACTCTAATTGATGGGGGTTGGGAAGAAACTTCCTCATTGGGATGGTTATCTGGTAGTTGCCTACTGCTGGGTTTCTCTCTTGCACCATCTTCTAAACATCAAGGCCAAGAAAGGTACCAGGGAAGGTATTTAGTTTTTCCAGGTGTCTGGGTGAGGGCTCGAGCCAGTATTGTTTTGTAATTTTAAGAGGAACCCCTAGATATTGAACCCAACTCTTGTTGCTGCCAAGGACAGCTGGCAAAAGGGTTACATTTTTGAAAGTTAGGATCTGGGCCTTGTGCTGGTCTCTGAGACACAGAATAGTGTCTAGATAAACCACTGGCCTGATTTACCGTGCTAATTGTCATGGTCTTCAAAGTCCTCAATAGGCTGGATCCCCTGTATCCCCTGCCATATGAGCTCTCTTTATTGGCCTATGCTTAGGAATGCCCTTCCAATAGCAATCAGGAAGACCTGACCACTTCCGGAGAGAAACATAAGGCATGTCTCTTTCAAATAGCTTTGCTACAATAACAAACTTATAGATCTTCCCAGTAATCCTTCCCTGAAGATAGTAAACACTCTTAATGTAAAGTTATTATTATTATTATTATTATAATCACCTGAACATACTTTCATAATATGGGGAGGGGGAATGGCATAATATGAGGGAAGGGTGAAGAACATAGACTTTCAGATTTATTGCAAGCTTTGCAAACATTTGTTGATGCTAGGATACCTTAGTCTGTGATTTGTGCATTAGAAATTCATTGATGGATGGGTGAGTGTATATGGTGATAGATATACAAATTAACCATTACATTTATTCTGTCTGAGCACATGGAGCAAAATCATCCCCTGGTGCTTTATATTGCTGAGAGCTGGGTTTTTTCCTCAGGATTTAGATGAAGTCATGGCTCTGGGTGTGGGCAGAGAGAGAGATTATTTGATCAGCCACAACTATCTCTTTTGTGCTCATCTCTAGACATAGCATCTTTCTGAGGGGTTTGAGAGAGGGTGGCAGAGTGGACAGGGGTATCTGTGTCAGGGAATGTGCTCCAGCGAGGCAGTGGCTGTGGTGGGAGTGGGTCCTACACCTAGAACCCCTGGCCTGCTTGCAGGATGTTTGGTCCTGAATCAGTAGTTTTCCAAATTGGGTCATGCCTGGATATCTAAAAAAACAAAGAACACCCAAATGTTCCATCAGTCAGCATGTTATGCAGTCTTGGCTCTACATTATAATTTGTTCCAATTTGCTAACGAAGACTAATTATCCAAATAATTCAGCATGACTATCTGTTCCTGACCACTGCAAATTGCCCCGCTGTTCCTCAAAGCCCTGTTTGTTCCCTTTTCCTTCTCTTATTTTAAACCCCTCACTGTTTTGAGTGCCTTTTATTTAAAGAGAAATTGGATACCTATTGTGTAAATTTCTGCAGGGAGCCCTTTAATGTAGACTGTTGCAATTTTCTCCAGGAATATGCTAATAATTACAATGACTAGGGACTTGGACTTTGTTATCTGAATGAGGGAGGAAAAACACTGAACAGAATGATAAAAAAGGTTATTTGTTAAAGTACATGCAGGAAATAGAAAATAAGAAGGTGATGTGTCCATGGGGCCTTCCTCAGGCGATGGGTATGGGACGGGGGGAAAGGGGAGGAGGACCAGAACACAAATCAGAGAAGAAAGGAAACAGAGGCAAAAGATTATCCATTTCACTGCTGATGGAAAAGCATCTCTGCAGCTGGGTAGAGTGTCCATCTTGGTGAGCTGGGACTAACCACAAGGCAAATAAAAAGAACCCAAAATGTTTTTTTTTTTTAATCTCATCATTTTAAGCCAGTCTAATCCTGTTTTGGGCCCTGACTCGTGATTTTCAAATGCTTGGGGTTACTAATGCTGCATTAAGTTGGAGCCCAGTGTACAGAGTCCTATTGGAGAACTCAGCATTGAGAAAGAATCCAGGTGGTATCAAGGGTGAAATTTCATCTGTTTGTCTGTCTAGGTTTGCTGTCTGCCCATCACTGTGGCATTTGAGCACCTTAATAATCCAAGAGAAATTTTTTTTTTTTTAAGCGTGACCACCTGCAGCAAAAAGAGTCTGGTTCTGCAGTTTGCCGGAATGTTCTGTCATTCATGCCATAGTCATGGTATCAAACCAGACAATCCTTGGGACAGAATGTGCAGGTACAGCTCAGTTTACAGAACCCGCTTCTGTGGGTTAGGCTATTGTAGTATGGCTTATCCCAAGTTTCCAGAAAGCATGAATCGGGCCTGCCAAAAAGCAGGGGATTGGCTTAAAAATCATATGTGTTTTTTTTTTTAAATAAGAATACGGGTAGGGTTCTTTTTATTTGGGTTTTGGATATTTGAGCCTTTAGGGTTCACATTTTCAAACTTTTCTCTGCTACCATATGGCTACAAATTGAAATGAAGGCTGAGATTCAGGACTGCACTGAAGCACTGGAAAGGGTTGCCTAGGGAGGTGATGGAATCTCCATCCTTAGAGGTTTTTAAGGTCAGGCTTGACAAATCCCTGGCTGGGATAATTTAGTTGGTGTTGGTCCTGCTTTGAGCAGGGGGTTGGGCTAGATACCTCCTGAGGTCTCTTCCAACCCTGAGATTCTATGATTCTGTGACTCCAGAAATTGAGACTGTAAGGTTACACGAGACTCTTGATAAAATCAGGAGAGTAGACAAGGATTTAAATCCTGCAGGACTGGAACTCATTCTCTGTTCTAACACTGCAAAGGAATAACAGGTGGGGCAATATTCACTCCTGTCCATGGCACCTGGGCTCCAATTAGTACCTCATTCCAGGAGTAACTGCAGTAGAAGTTACTCTTATCTCTCTCTGCGTGTGCAAGTTATTGCTGAAGATATAATGACTCTCATGTTTGCCTGAACAGTAACTGTACTGTCAGAGCCCTACACTTGGCTTTGGATAACTTGAGCCCGGACAGAGTGTTAGAAAATCCCCGTCTCTTCAAATCTCACACAGATGAATGCTCATGTTGGAAAGAATCTCAAGTTCTGCCTTCGTTGGAAGGTAGGTATCTGACGGCTGGTAGTTTAGGTGCTTTGCTGAATCTGAACCAATCTATCCAAGCCTCCAGAGTCTGCAAAGAGGAAATGGTATGAGTATGGCCTTTTGTGCACTGTCGCATTGTGATGCAGTGGAAAATGCTGAACACCCTTGAACAGTTCAACTTGAATTAGATTGTAAGCTTCTTATTTTGTGTTTGTGCAGTCCCTGGCAATAATGAGCTCCTGCCCCTGCACACTCCTGGAATGTTGTTATTCCTGGTATTTGTTTTATAGTAAGTCTTACATGTCTCAGCTGAGAGCAGCGGCACATTGTGCTAGGTGCTGTACGTATACATTGTGAGAGACTGTCCCTGCCCCTAAAGAGTTCCTGGTGTAAATAGGCAAGACAGATGAGGGGAAACAGAGTTAAAGTAACTTAACCAAGGCCAGACAGCTTGTTATTAGCAGAGCTGGGAATAGAACCTGGGTCTCCTGCACCCTAGACTACTGCCTTAATCACTGGACAGCACTCATACTCCAGCTTGGTGCACATTAAATAAATCTCAGCTGGTAGCTTCAGGTCTTCTCAGATGACTCAGCAAATCTAGCATTATGAAGGCACATATAGACAATTGGCAGGGAAAGGGTTAACATACATACTCTGAGTAGCCCAAACCCTACAGCTGCCTCCACTTAGGGCAGGGAATGTTAGGGCAGTGAGGCTAGCTGTTTTTAATTAAGTAATTAGCCCAGCACTCTTTGAGGAAGGTGCTCTGAAGGAAGAGGGGGAAGTATATTCTCTAGGTAGGAAATGCTTCTGTTTGCTAGCTGTGTGGTGGGTGCGTAAAGCCCTTTTGAGCTGCTTGTTTGCTCCCTGACTGCAGAGGTGTGGTTTGTTCATTTGACCAGGGTTTTGAACTGAGATGGAAGGAAGGAAGCCTTTTTCATCAAAAACCCTGAGGCGGGGAAATTATTTTGAATGGACTTTAAAAAGTTATGTGAATCGCTGATATCTCATCTCAAGCCTGACTCTGGCTTGCTCAGCTCCAGCTACTGTGCATGGGGGGGAAAAATCAGGGCCGGCTCCAAGGTTTTTGCCGCCCCAAGCAGTGAAAGAAAGAAGCGGGGGTGAGAGAAAGCTGTGATCGGCAGCAGCTCCACCGCGCCACTTTCTTCTTCAGCCGCAATTTGATGGAATTGCTGCCGAAGAGGCCGACGTGCCACCCCATCCCCTTGGCCGCCCTGGGAGCTGGCCCTGGGCAAAATCCAGTGGAAAAACAGTGTGAGGAAAAAAATGGAGTATAGTGAAAAACAAAAGTGGGGCACAGAAATGAATTGGAAAAATACATCCAGCCTCTGTATTGTGTTTAGGGCCCCCTATAGGTGCCAAATAAGATTAGCAAAGGGTGGGATTTTCTCTCTTAATTTTCTTGACAGAAGAAAATCTATGCTATGTTAAACAAAAATGGCTAGAACCATCTTTGTGGGGGGAGACACCGAAGCAGACACAGAAATGAATTCTAGTGAAATGTCTCACAAATTCTTCCAAGTGGTGTCAATCTCAGTAAAAGTGTGTGAAGGTTTCCACCTCCAGAACCCTGCTAAGGTTTCTCATCCCATCCAAAGCCTGGAAGTGCATAGGGTGCCTATGTTTAAAACCAAGCAAACTGGTGTGATCTGAACATTTAAACATAGGGCCTTTGAAATATATCCAGTACATTTTCATTCCAGATGTGGAAAAGGGATCAGTGCTGGGATGAGCATGTTACTGGTTAAGCCGTGGACTGGGACTGGGGAGATCTTTGATTCAAGTCTTAGTTCTGTCCAGGGCCGGCTCCAGACCCCAGCGTGGCAAGCACGCGCTAGCGCCCTTTTTCCGGGGGGCGGCAGGCTGGGCGGCCCTGCGGCCGTCAGCCCGCAGGAGGGTCCACAGAGAGGGCGGACGGCGGACCGGACCCGCCGCGGCAGGCTGCGCGGCCGCGCGGGCGCGAGTTCTGTCACAAACTTCCTGTGTGACCAAGTCACTTTGGCTGTTGTCTATGCTGCCACTTTCAGCGCTAAAACTTTAGTCATTCAAGGGTGTGAAAAAACACCCCCCGAGTGACAAAAGTTTTTAGTGCTGAAAAGCGCCAGTAATAGACAGCGCTTTATCACCCCTCATTTGGGGTGGGTTTTTTTGTTTGTTTGTTTTTTACAGCTGGGAGAGTGCTGTAATGTGGGCAGTGTAGACATACCCTTTACCTCTCTGGGAATCAGCTCCCCATCTGTAAATGGGTGAAACTAATCCCTCTTTTGCCTTGTCTATTTAAATTGCTAACTCTTCACAGCAGTAACCGTTACCACTTTCATGTATGGCCCCTAGCACAATGGGGCCCTGATTTTGGGGAGGCCTTATAGGCATGCCTGTAATACAGAACAGAATGGATATATTTAGAAAACCTGGTGCAGGACTTTGGTGCTCCATCACAGCTTGAAAGGAGCTTGCGTGTGTGTGTGTGTAGCAGGATAGAAGTGGATATTTGTTTGGTGAGTGAAGTCTGGTTTTGGCACAGGCGGTTTTAGAGGACATACGAACCAACAAAACTGTGTTGATGGCCTGCCTTTTATTTACTGTAAGAGCCATAATGCATTCATTTATTTTGCAAGAACAGTGCAGCCTGACAATGTGTACAATTATTGGGAGCAGGAGAGATGGGAGAAGAAACACTGATTTCTGTCCCACTTTGTAATTCTAACTGGTATTCATTTTTATGTGACTAATTTTTAAAAAAAATAGAAAAATGTTATAAGAACAAAACAGGGCAATAAATTGGAATTGATTTATATTCAGCTGAAAATCTCCACAATTTTAACACCAAAGCCCAACAGAGCCATGTCCCCTCACATGAAAATTACAGCTACCTCCCCAAATTAATCATAGAGGTCTGTCACATTGCAGATATTCTGAACCTTTTATGGTTAGAAGCAGCTTCTTCAAAAGGTGCCTGTGGATTACACAGTGACTGTAGTAAACTCTGCAGTGAAGACATAGCCTAACTCAGATTACATATACTCCAGTTACTGCTTCTGAGTTAGCCTAACTCGAGTGAAAACAGCCACCCTGCAATGCTGGAGCTGCATAAAAGTGCAGTGTAGACATAGCTTTAGGCAGCAGCTCGGTGCATTTGGTTAAACATCTTGCTTCCCTATTGTTTCTGTCTGGAAAAAGCATTAATGTTTTATTGGTATTAATGCTATTCAGTAACACCCTAATCACATTAGCACATGTGTCATAGTCCCTCTACCACTCCTTGCCTCGTCCCCTGGGATATATGCTTTCATCACCAACCAGCAGTTGAGCTAAAGGAGAAATGGTAGCAGTGAAAGGCTTTTTTCCTCTGTCGGCCAGCCACTAAAGGGGAACATGATAATACAAACGCTTAGGTGTAACGCGTTCCCCAACATTAAGGTAAGTTCTGAAGTCCACAGGAACTGAAATACCCATCCACAGCACCGTGTTGTAAAGAAATACACCCACATCTCACCCTGCCCAACTTGGCTTTCTTTCTGAACCAAGGGTCTGATTCAGGAAAGCATATGAGCACACACTTAGCTTTAAACATGTGCTGAAGTCCCATTCTCTTCCAAGCACATGCTCAAAGTTAACAATGTGGTTAAGTGCTTTTCTAAACAGGGATTCTTCCCTGAATTATGGCACAAAAGCACAAACCCCAAGCACTTGAGCTAACAGAGTAACTTGGTTGGCTGAACAGCAGCAGGTTCTTACCCACTTATGCTCAAACACATTTGTCCAGTGGGAAGCGTTTGCAGGATCAGATCCCGTCTTTGCAATTCAGCCATTTTCCCTCTGCCATAAAGAACCTGTATTTCAGCTTTAGTGGTGGTAAATGTCTGATCTGAGTTTCTCTGTTCCTGGGCCCCTTGCATGCTTTGTGAGTTCTAAGCAGTTCTTTTTCATGTATTCTCTAGTGCTGCTGAAGATTGCCCGTAACTGGTAAGAACCTATCTTCTTATTATTACACATGGAGGCTCTGAAATTAGGGTAAGTTGACTGTCACACTGTAGTTGAACAGTAAAATAAGAAAAAATCTACCTTGGGAAGCTCTGAATTGGTTCGCGTGGGTGTATGTGGGGGGGATAATGTAATGGAGAGCCAAATGCACTGCTAAAAGAAGATTTAACAAGTTTCCCTTTCAAAGAGGGGTAACAGACTCATCCTGCTAACTCTCTGTGAAGAGAAACTCCAGAGATATTCCCAACACAGACAGCTGCAGGCCCCTTCTGCTAGAAAAAAGCAGTGCAGCTGATTTGTCACTGAACCGATTCTGTGAGCTCTCCTGTTTTATTTTGTATTATGCAAATAGGACTTTTCATCTATTCTAGCTTTTTTACTTAAGGCTTGTCACTTAATGCTTGTAAAAAAAATTTCAAATCTCCATAATATGCTGCATATATGTAATAAAAGGAAAGGACTGGCAGAACTGAGAACCAATTTCCAATGATTTTTTCCAGTGCAATAAGGAATTAAAGAATAATATTCACCGAGTAATGCCACGATTAGCATCAACATGCATGTTAACAAATAGATAATTTGGCTCCCTGTGTCTGTGTGCAGGGTTTTTTTTCACAGCACTGCTGCATATGGGCTCTCCTGAGCTGTTACATTTAGTTTTCCCTGTCTGTCATTTAGTTCCCTGCGGGGCAGCCATTAATCTTACTCCTTTTCCATGTTCTTTGGCTACCTCTGAAGTGCACGCTCCACCTCACGTGTGCTGAATTATCTATTCACTTTGCCACTAGCCCCAGCAAATGCTGCGTCTCTGCAGTCAATTGAATCCCCTGAGATATCAATCCATCATGCTGGGGCTTTTCTTTCCCTTAGGTATCAGCCCATTTTAGGTGCCTTGTAGGTTCCTATTTATCAACGTTGCACCAAAGGAGGGTCTTGAGATTCTTCCAAAGTCCATATTCAGCAGAGTGAGAAGGAGCAAGCCAGAGGGAAGGGGAAGGCACTAGCTGGATTTTCATTTCAAGGAGCTGAATAAACAAATGTACAAATCAGCATTTTAAACAAAGGGCCTTCTGAGACCTGCATCTGAAACAACCCTTCAGAATCCTCTGTATTCGACATCAGGAATAACACTACAAGGAACCAGAAAGCAAGTAGGGAAACAACCTCTGAAAAGGGCTCAGACAGCTCAGTGATGATTGCAGTATACAAATGGAGACGGTGGATGGATAGACAGATAAATGTGCTTCCAATAAAACACACTTATCAGACCAAAACAAAAGAGTTTGGGAGACTGGATAGTTTGACCATATCTGATGCTTCCATCATTCACTGTATGGTCCTGTTTTTATTCCAAGTAACTGCCCCCATGAACCTGATGATTCTTTGTTACACTAGTAATTGAGAGTAACTCCAGTGAAGTCAGTAGAATGGGTATACGGAAGAGCAGAATCAGCTCTGTATGCCTTTGAATTAGAGCTCCTCAGTGTACAAACACCTCTATACATCCTTGCCCAACTTTTCATTCCTGTTAGCCCCACACAGTCAGCACAGCAATGGGAGAATGGGCTGAATTCTGTCCTTCGGCTGTCTTCACCAGAAAACATCGTTTTGTTGTTGTTGTTTTTGTTTTACATCAAGACGGCTATCTCAATGTATAATCATAGTGGAGATAAGGCACTATAGTTTTTACCTTGATGTAGCCAGATGAGGTCAACCTCAGACAGGAGGCACAGGGTTGACCTTACCTAATTATACCATGGCAAAAACTACCCATGCCTTGTCTCCACTAGGATTTTACATTGACAACTATTTCAATGTAAAAGCACACCTATGTTTTACAGTGAAGACATAACCTTTGTGCATTATCAGCAGAATCAATAGCTTGGTTCTCACTAAAGAATATCAAGTATCAGAGGGGTAGCCGTGTTAGTCTGGTTCTGTAGAAGCAGCAAAGAATCCTGTGGCACCTTATAGACTAACAGATGTTTTGCAGCATGAGCTTTCATGGGTGAATACCCACTTCTTCGGATGCAAGCAGTGGCCACTGCTTGCATCCGAAGAAGTGGGTATTCACCCACGAAAGCTCATGCTGCAAAACATCTGTTAGTCTATAAGGTGCCACAGGATTCTTTGCTGCTACTAAAGAATATGTCTGTTCTGGTTGTGATACCAGAGGCAAAATGAAAAAGTCATCTTGGTTTTCAGATCCCAAAGAGAGTTTGTGATGGCAGAACGTTGGAAAGACTTCTGGGTTTTTTTGTTTTCGTTTGTTTGTTTTGTCTTTAAATCATGCCAGCTGAGCTAATAGGATCTGGACATTCCAGAGAGAGAATAAATATGAAGAAGAATATATCCTAGGGACTGCCTGGGATCATTTTTGCAGAGTCATATTTTCTTGGTGTTTGCCAGATCTTTCTCTGGTTATTTTTGCCTGTCTGTGTTATGCATTTAGGGCAGAATAGTGACCTGCCCTAATGGTGGGTCATGCAGAAGAGTAAAGGGACGCTTCATGAGCTACTCCATGTTACACAGCACTGCATGAGGAGGAGAGTCTTTTCATTAGTGCAGCTATTCCCCCTCCTGAGCAGTTGGGTAGCGAATGGTCAGGCAGGGTTGGGGACGTGGGTGAATGATGGCTGTGCAGGGTGGGGTTGGCGGAATAGTCTGCTACTGAGAAGGACAATTAGCAGATTACTTTTCCCCTGATGCGAGGGAGAAACCAGAATTGTGGGTGTGACTCTGGGAATCAAAATGTCTACCCTGGTCCACTCCTGGTGTGGCACAGCTATTGTAATGTCTCAGTCTGGCCCTTGGGCCCAGCACCAAGGTCCCCATATCCTGAACAGGCCCTCTAGGTTCCATTGCAATGCAACTAAAATAGTAACTTCCCTGGCCTTCTATACACTTAAAAAGAAAACAGTCTGAGATTCACATTGTGCTGTATTGTGGGAAGAAGGGAGCATTTTAGGGGAAAAGTTAATAAGTCACAATCAATAATTTTGACCACTACAAAAGTCTCTTGGGTTGTAGGTTGATGGACAGAGAAATATGATTTTGAGATTATATACAATTTCATTTCTTTTGATTCCTAATCTATCTTCTGGCTGGGGTATTTTAGGTGCAGTAGCATATCTGGCTTTATAATCCTTTCTCTTCAGGGGATGCCTGGGAGGGCTTTTCAATTAGGTCTTTTGGAAATAAAAAGGGTGCAGTGATCTTCAAGAAAGGTTTGATCCAAATCGCACCCAGTGCAGGTGCCCAGAGAAGCAGAGACCAAAGCCAGCCCCTGTTTGTACTCATCAACATTTAATTTTGAGAATGTTGGGTTTTAATTTGGCACACAGCATGCCTCCCAACCACAGAACGAAAGTCTGGGCAGGGGACTCAAGTCTCAGCTGGCATCTGCGGCTTCTCAGCTGTGGAAGCAAAAAAATAAAATGCATTATTAAAGAGAGAGGAAGAGAAGCATTTTAGTGCTGGATTTCCAAATCTGTTCTGCTTTCTAGATCCCATAGTTTAAGAGGTTTCTAAATACTTTGAAGCTTCTGCCCGTTGAGTGTTTTCCTTTTGTAGTTTCAGAGATTTGAGGCTTTTATTTGGATATATAACTAGAGATCTTATTTTGTTATGTGCAAGAACTTGTAACTTGAGTTCAGTCAGAGATAGAAGTTACTGCAAATCTGAAATCTGCAAATTCTTTCACTGATCTTCTCATTGAAGGAAGACAGATTGAGGATGTAATTAGGTCCCCATCCTGCAAGCCGATCTAGCTAGGGTGGGAAGGGGTCATTACAACCATGCAGATACACTTTGAAACCAATAGGTGGCTCTTCACAGATGCCTGCATGGATCAGCTTGCAGGATCAGGGCCTGTGTATATAGCTCCTCTATTTTGATACTCTTTGTATCAGACTTTGTGCGCCGTCTCTAATAGTGCCCGCTGAAAATTTTGCTCAAGTGTTCAATTAGTTATTGGATTTAGAAGAGTCAGTATCAGAGACTGTCATAAACAGATAGTTAAGGGTTAACAAGCTCAGTGAACCTGGCAAACACCTGACCAGAGGACCAATCAGGGGACAAGATACTTTCAAACCTCGGTGGAGGGAAGTCTTTGTTTGTGTTCTTTGTTTTGGGGGGATGTTCTCTCTTTGGATCTAAGAGGGGCCAGACGTATATCCAGGCTCTCCAAGCTTCCTGAAATATTCTCTTCTATTCAGTATAGTGAGTATTAGAAAGGCGGATTAGTCTTTTGATTGATTTCTGTATTTGCAAATGTGTGTTTGCTGGAACAATATTTTACCTCTTTGCTGTATTTGTACTGATGCTAGCTCTCTAGCTTCATAAGCTGTACCCTGTAAACTTCCATCCGGATTTTACAGAGCTAAATTTTACCTTTTCTTTTTTTTCTTTAATTAAAAGCTTTTCTTTTTAAGAACCTGTTTGATTTTTCCCTTGTTTGAGACCCCAGGGGATTAGTCTGACTCACCAGGGATAGGTGGGGGGAAGAGAGGAGGGGGAAAGGTGAATCCCTCTTTGTTTTAAATTCACGGAGTTTGAATCAAATAAGTTTTCCCTGACGACCAAGGGAGGGAAAGTCTGGGAGGGGGAATGGTTTATTTCCCTTTGTGTTAAGATCCCAGGAGTTTGGATCTGGGTTCCCCCCGGGAAAGGTTTGGGGGAACAGAGAGTGTGCCAAAACACTATATTTTTGGCTGGTGGCAGTGTTACCAGATCTAAGCTAGGATTTAAGCTTAGAAGGATCCATGCAGGTCCCCATCTTTTGGACGCTAAAGTTCAAAGTGGGGAACAAACCTATGACAGAGACAAAGTCTAGCATTGAGATGCTAATATGTTTTGAAGACAGCAAAGTCTGAATACCTTGAAAAGTCACTTTGGGGGGGACACCAAGGGGGAATAGAAAGGTCAGAGGTGCACATTTTTCCTTGTGCCCCTCCCAGTGGAAGTGCCTATTCCCTGAAATTAATTGCAAACTGTGGTAGAATACAGAGCATGAGTGTAATGTGTTCCCTGCATGGAACACCACTTAATAGTAATAGTAATTAATTAGCAATAGACATATGCAAACAGTTTTAATGTAATAGTAGTGCCTGCCTTCTACTGGTGCTCTGGTTAAAGGCTTGTCAGGGTTTTCCACTTTAATTAAGTGAATATAATGCTGCTGACAGGTATTGGATTGACAGCTCTGCAGAATAGAACCCTCTGCTTATCTGTCAGACAAGCAGCAGTAAGAGCATGAATGTCATAGACACTCTGCTACCTTTAAAGCTCATTGGACAGAGGCAAACCTCCAGCTGGAGTTTTTGGACAGGGATGTGGGCTGCAGATTTTCAACACTATTTTCAAAGAACTATTCATAGTAGGGATAGTCATGCTTGTTTTATAGGGTGTGGCTTAGTGAATAGAGCACTGGACTGGAACACAGGAGACCTGAATCCACCTGCATTTTATTCCCAGTTCTGCCACTGACCTGCTGGGTCATCTTGGGCAAGTCACTTCGGCTCTTTGTGCCTTAGTTTCCCCATGTGTGAAATGAGGATAATACTGACATCCTTTGTAGAGTACTTTGAGATCTACTGATGAAACACACTCTATCAGAGGTGGTATTATTATTTTATTATTAGACACACATTTTTAAGTGAGGATAATGAACCGTTTGGACAACATACCTAGGGACATAGTGGAAGTCTTTAGATCAAGACTGAATGTCTTTCCAAAAGGTATGTGAGGGGTCAAACAGAAGCTATGCAGGAATTACTGAGAGAAGTTCTGTGGCTTGTGTTATGCAGGAAGTCAGACTAGATGACCATAATGGTCCACTATAGCTTTAAAATCTATTATTCTAATTATCAACCCAAGTGCAAATCCTTTCAAAAATTGGACTGGGATATAAAGTCTTGGTACTTATATGGACCTTTATCTTTATAGTATCAAAGTACCTCATATGCATTTACTTTTACAGTAGGGAAGGGTGATAGTCCGCATTATATGGAGAAATAGAAAATTAAGCGATTTTCCCAGGGTCAGACAGACAGACCGTTATAGAGCCAAGAACTGAACCTAAATCTTCTCAGCACTAGTCCAATACTTTGACCACAAGATCATCCCTCCTTGGATTCTCATTCTATTTTGGAGGGACGTTGAAGAAAGGAGCAGAAATAAAAATTCTAAAGAAAAAAATAAATACTGTCTGTAAATTTTATACTGTGGTCCAACTTGTACTAGCTGGGCATCTTTTGGACTTTGTTACCCTATAGTTTTGGGATGTGTTTAGCAAACTGAATCACTCTTGGAGGGAAAAACTGGGTTTAAATTAGAGAATGAGGGGCTAATAAAAGGTTCATGGACATATTATAATACTGCAGACCTAACTGTTCCCCCCCCACACACACAAAAATCAAACAAACAGCCAGAACTTCTGTGAGGTTCAGCCGTGCCTGGGGAAGGTCCAGATGTGTACAATCTGAGACAGACATGGAGGCTGCTGGAACAAGAAGAAATGTCATTATTTATGGTGACAGGTTAGGAAGCGGCATCAAAACAAAGAAAAGAGAACCGTCTGTCAGTGTCTGTCTGGGCATTCGTACTGTCACTCGTCAGTTTATCTGTCACTTCTCCGTTCTCTGGGTTGATGTAATACTAGGGGACTGAAACGGGGTTCATGCCTTTTAGTGAAGGAAGTTGTTGAGGGCCCTTTGTAAAGCAAATGAGGGAAGGAGCTTGAGAAGCCTTGTAGTGTCGTGCACAGGACTAGGATACCTGCTTTCTGTTCCTGGCTCTTCCACTGACCTGCTGTGTGACCTTGGGCAAGTCACTTCCCCTCTCTGTGTTTGTTTTCTCTCCCATCCTTTGCCTCTCTCATCTATTTAGATAAGCACCACGGGGAAAAGTCTGTCTCTTATTAGGTTATTTTATAGTACAGTAATGCCCTGATCTTGGTTGAATTACAATAGCACTGAGGGGCTTCAAATAATAATGATAAATAGAAGTGGGGGGGAAGAAAGGGACAGGTGGGGATGAGACAGGAGCAGCTTTAACAGAAATAATGTAGTGGATACTCTTAAACATGTATTTAGATCAGCTGGTTCATGCTGTCTCCCAACCTGAGGAGGAAATGGGACAGCTAGGTGGAGGGGTAGTTTAAAGTGACATACTTTCTGTGAGTGCGTTGTGATGCCTCCCTAACAGGCAGTTCTGGGGAGATGGGAGGAGACACAGTTGAAGGACTGACAGATGCCATTGGACTGAAGGACAGAGAGAGAAGGCACTGCGTGTTTTCCCTTTGTAGCAGTTACATCCCCAGAGGGAAGAAGGTGTCTCTCAAGCCCACCACTGCTGCAACTGCCTCAGTCAGGAGAATGCTTTCTCATGCCGCATCTGGGAGGCAGTGCAGTCTAGGGCTTGGTCGTCACTAGGAAGAAAGGTGGATGTGTACTACACGTTAGCTAGCGCATGGTAAAACCCTGATGTGGACAAGGCAGCTGTAGTTTTCACATATTAGCTGGTTGAGGTAAATGCACAATACCAGTTTGGGTGAGGTGTCGGCAGCAGAAATTAAACTCAGGACTTCTGTATCTAAAACTATGAGTCACTATGTCTTGAGCTAAAGACCCAGCTTTGTTAGCACCAAGAGTGCATGAGAGGGGGAGCAAGGAGCCACACCGGGTGAGCATGGCTTATGCTATCAATGCCCTGATGATGTTCCACTCAGTAATTTCCTGGGTCACAGTCCAGTTCCCTGTTGACAAATAGCCATATCACAGAGAGCACCATCTCCACCTGTGGTAGCCTTGCTGGCAGTCTACAGACAAGCCAAGGATTGAAAAAAGTCAAGGAGACTGCAACCCCTGCAAATCAGGGTTGATATTAATTGATAGTATGGCTTCAAAGGGGCATGCATCTTCACTGCCCATGCTGTGACTGTTTTGTGTATGGAGATCTTCCATCTGCATGGCTGTCATTTGACACCTTCCATGAGCATTAAGGGGGAAAGCTCAGCAAAGGGCCAGAATAAGATCTATACACTACTAAACTCTGGGGGTTAGAATGTTTCATAGACTTTCCATTGGCTCTTTGTGTAGGAGGAAATGTTATCACCAATTCGTATTTAAAAGTTTACAATATTTTTAAAAGGAAAAGGGACAGGCCATTACAAACTCTCTACAAAGGCATAAGCACAGAATAAAAGCATGAAGGGGCTGATAATGATTGCAAGAAGCTGCACATTGGCAGCACCGTTTTGCTTTACAATTTACAGAGCATGAGCAGAAGATTTGCTTTGTTCTTATTGGAACAGATTAAAAGGAGGGAAAGTAACATAATCTTTTCATTAAAACAAAACAAAAATATGTTTGTAAATGACACCAAAACCACCTCACCTCTAGCTCTCCCTACCAGCACCAATGTTTTGTTATTTCCATGACTGTAACTAAATCCATTTGCTAATTTACACTCCAGGTAATACTCAAGATGCCCTGGCAGCTGTAAGTTCTAAACATGAAAGGCTTCACATTTTCATTTAGATGCAGCTTACGTGTTTAGGAGAAAGTCTTTCTCCTGTAGTAGCCAATTCTGGACTCCCTTTTTTAATCACATCTCCACATAATCATTGGCAAATAGCGCAGGTGATTATGTGCATAATCTTCCCGCATGTGAATGAATGCTCTCTTGAATAACACTGTCCACTTTAGCTTGGTGCTTGTCATCCCAGATATGGCAGAGTTAGGATTGTGTTTAATTAAAAAATGGGACGCCACAGCCTAACCCCAAGGCAAACTTTCTCTCTCTCTTGGATACATTGTCTCCTTTGATAATGCATTTCCATTCCTTATATTCAGCCTCACCTCTGCTTTCCCTTGGTTTTTATAGAGGATTGCGGTGGAGAAGAATAAGCACTGCATGTAGAAATGAATCACGTAATCCTGGGGGAAGAAATAGCTGTGGAGACAACCTCTGTGGCAGTTAAGGTCCCTTTTGGGTACCATATGCATCTGCTGTTAATTCAGTTGCCAATGGTATGTCCGCAGTCATGGATTGACATGTCCAGTCATCCTGCTCTGAGGCTACATCTGTTGGCCTTTACCCTTGTTCCCCTGCCCTTAGAGCAGGGAATATAACACTTGCCCTCATCCCTTGTAGGCTGCCTGGGATACTGACGCTAATTTGGCAAACAATGGAACAGAGCACGGGAAAAGGAAGATGGGACAGATGAGAGGAGTGGTGGAGAGGAGAGGGTGCTACCATACTTGCCATATAATTCAGAAGAACTCTTGAGTTTTAAAGCAACAGCGATGGATGGTTTTAAGAATAAGTGACTTTCTTGGCCTAAGTAGGGTAAGGATACAACCTTTAACCTTGCATTCTGCTATTACAAATAGGTGTAATCTTCTCCTCTCCCCGTGTCTGTTTTAAAGCCTGATGGCTCAACTACCTGCCAGAGACAGCTATTTTGATAACAAAGCCAGGCTATAGATGAGACCATTGGATTCGGCATCTGAGATCTGGGACAGACTATTGGAACTCTACAACATACATTTTCCAATGAGAATGCATTTTAAAATCAGGCATTATTTTAATTATTATGATCATTTCCATTTTCTCTCCAGTCTTTTTGGAAGGAAGAACAAACACTCAATTTTAAGTAAGGAAAGACAATTAATGAGGGTATTTGATGCAAAATGAGGAATGACTGAAGCCTGTTGCTATATTACAGCCCTTCAAAACTGCTCCTGGTCAGCATGTGTACTCTTATCACTCACTTCTGATTTCCCCATAGTAGGTGCTATTAAAAATTCAGCATTCCCTTATTCCTATTAATAATTATATGTGCTGTTGTAGAACCTAAAGGCCCCCCCAAAAAGGCCAGGGCCCAATTGCACTAAATATGGTTTATATACATTGTAGTAGATAGTCCTTGCCTCAAAGAGTTTACACTCTAATTGGGTAAGACAAACGAAGGAAATATTCTCCCCATTTTACAGCCTGGAGACTGAGGCAGAGAAAGATAAAAGTCTCAGTGGGTCATTCTAGTCATCTGTGTCTGAGCTGGGAACAGTATCCAGATCTCCTGAGATTTAATGCAGTGTCTCAACTGCAAGACAATCTTTTGTATCAGCATTGGGTGCCTCTCAGTAACCTTATTTGTGCTTAACCTGGGAAGATAACATAGTCCCCGTAAAGCAGCAAAATAGTCATTACCATGGAAAATTCAGCATTATATTACCCAATATTTAGCATGACGCCTGGTCAAAAATGTAGACTATTTTTCATGAAAATATTTGAATAAAAAAACCAAAAAACAAAAATTTTGAATTTTCAAAAAATGTTCAACCAGCTCTAAAATGCCTCCCAAACAACACAATGACAAAATTTAAAAAATTCTGGTCAGCTTCAGTAGCCCCAAAATGGCATCTGAGGTGGCACATGTGTTCTCTCCTTTTGGGAATGGGAAATAATTCCAGAATGGTAGTGATTTTTCAGCGGTGTCTGGTGTCTGTCGCTCCACTCAAGCCTGGTCAAAATTTTAAAGTTTTATTTGTATAACTCTTGGGTTAGAGGGGCTATATTTATTTATTCATTCATTTATTTTTACCAAAATAATTATATCCATACAATCCCTGGTGTGGCTTCAACAACAACCATGTAAAGCTGATTTATACAAGTAAAATTATTCCTCCTCTTGTATGGGAATAATTATACCAGGATAAAGCACCTTTATACCAACATAACTGCATGCACACTAGGAGGCTGTACTCCTTTAGCTGCATCAGGAAAGTGCTACAACTTTTCAGTGTAGACAATCCTTCAGTTGAATTCCAACAGACCAACCCTTGAAAACTTTACAGTTTTGCTAACTTCTTGGAGAACAATCATCCCAACCCCACCTCAGGTTTGAGATAAGAGGGCTCTTCTTTGCAACAACATTCCAGATAGCCTGCTTTTGTTTTAATAGCACCTTTTTCATCTCCAATCTATAAGTCTGTCATAACAAGGCTCTATAAATTACTGCCAGTGCCTGCCACTTACCACCTACAGTCTTTCTGTAATGAGATATGGCCCATAAATCTTACTGACACTCCTTTTCCACTGCTGTCTCTAATGTGCTCTTTCTCTCTCCTTCCCTCTGCCCCAGACTAAGAAGTCTGGTGTTTCCACCAAAATGAAAAAAAGGATACAATGGCATGTAATCAGAACTCGTGCGGAACCCAAATACGGTAAGAAGTCAATCAGCATTGGATGTGGAGTTCTGCTTCTTTAAGTACTTCACATCCTAAGAATTGCTGAAAGATTGGCCAGTGGACACATGTTCTTTAACAAAATGTGTACAGCAGAGATGGTTCTGGGAGCTCACACAATCCTGTTCACTGTGGATTTCTCCTTGTTGTTGGATTTGTATCTTGGGGAGGGGGTCGCTTCAGATTGAATCAGATTCAACAGTGGATTAACTGGGTGTTGCAGGAGCTGCACTTGATTATGATAGCAATGAATCTGACTCTGCAGATCTATTTCAAGTTCAGAACGTACACACACATAGACACACACAAGTATATGAAAATTAATTTTATTGCACAATATATACTGTCAAAATTACTGAATGAAAGATATTCTCTTAGCAGGAAAAATTACACAGAAATGATTTGTACAATGATTACCCAACGTGTCTTCTCATTAATTAGCCTCTGTCATCACTAATTTTTTATTTAATTTACTTTTTTGTTCTTTTTCATTTTTTCTACTTTGACAGCAAATGCCTCCGCTGGCTGCAGCTAGATCAGTACCTAAGGCAGGATCTAAACTTAAGTTTTACTGGAATTACTATGCCTTACCAAAATAGAAATATTGGGATAAGCCCTAGTATGGCTGCAGTTATACTGATATAAGGGTGATTTAAACCACCCACACTAGAAACACTTTACCAGTATAGGATTACTGGTGTGCGATACCAGAAAAGCCCTCCTGGTGTGGACATAGCTGTACCAACAAAGCTGCACTTTATACCAGTATGGTAAAACTACTCCCCATGAGCGAAATAAGCTAGACAAGTAAAAGTGCAATACATTATGCTACGCTGCACTGGGGACTTCTGCCAGAGCAGCTCTGTCCATTAGAGATCACCCTTTATCATGCCTCTGACCAGTGTAGCTAAACTGGGACCATCACAGCTACAACACTCCTGCAAACAATATAGCTAAACTGGCATCCATATGTAGTACATCCATAGCCTCATATTGGTATAGTTATTCCCCTTCCCATGCACGAATAGCTATACCAATGTAAAGCACCTTTATACTGATATATCTGTCCACATGATGAGCGTTGTATCACTTTAACTACATTTGGATAAAGAACAGGAGTACTTGTGGCACGTTAAAGACTAACAAATTTATTTTAGCATGAGATCTGTGGGATCTTGGGAGACAGGCCAGTCCTCGCTTATAGACAGCCTCCCAACCTGAAGCAAATACTCACCAGCAACCGCACACCATACAACATAAACACTAACCCAGGAACCTATCCTTGCAACAAAGCCCGATGCCAGCTCTGTCCACATATCCATTCAAGTGACACCATCATAGGACCTAATCACATCAGACACGCCATTAGGGGCTCGTACACCTGCACATCTACCAACGTGATATATGCCATCATGTGCCAGCAATGCCCCTCTGCCATGTACATTGGCCATACTGGACAGTCTCTACGCAAAAGAATAAATGGACACAAATCTGACATCAGGAATCATAACATTCAAAAACCAGTGGGAGAACACTTCAACCTCTCTAACCACTCAGTGACAGACCTGAAGGTGGCAATTTTGCAACAAAAAAACTTCAAAAACAGACTCCAAAGAGAAACTGCTGAACTCGAATTAATATGCAAACTAGATACAATTAACTGTGGCCTAAACAGAGACTGGGAATGGTTGGCTCATTACACTAATTGAATCTATTTCCCTATGTTAAGTTCTCCTCACACCTTCTATGGGCCATCTTAATTATCACTTCAAAAAGTTTTTTTCCTCCTGCTGATGATAGCTCATCTCAATTGATTAGACTCTTCCTGTTGGTATGCATACTTCCACCTTTTCATGTTCTCTGTATGTATAAATATCTCCTGTCTGTATGTTCCATTCTATGCATCCGAAGAAGTGAGCTGCAGCTCACGAAAGCTCATGCTAAAATAAATTTGTTGGTCTTTAAGGTGCCACAAGTACTCCTGTTCTTTTTGCGGATACAGACTAACACAGCTGCTACTCTGAAACCTACATTTGGATACTTTTTTTGTTCTCCATTCAACTTGTAAATTCAACTTGGTGAGAAGAAAACCGAAACAAGATCTTCAAAACTCTGAAAATCCAGTTTGGTCAAATTCATTCCAGGATAATTCCACCCCCGAGGCTTTAGTCTCCAAGAAGTAAGATCAATTCATGGTAATCACACCTACTTTATTTGCGTTGGTGCACTAGTAAAAGGCTCCTATTGTATTGAACAAAAAATGCCATTTAGGGAACTTGCTTGAAGAAGATAAAATCAATAGCTCAGTAAAATGCTGAATTGCTGTTAGTTAAAATGTACACTAGATTAATTTAACCCTTTACAATCTGCAGCAGCCAGTAATAATAAATCTTAGTCTGAACCACCTTGATATAACAATCATGCCATGCTGTTCTCTGATAATGTAAAAATAACAAAGCCCGAAATAGTGCAGCAGGGAGTTAATCGTCCTTCTTTATACAACCCTTGTTAGACATCACCTGGAATACTGCATTCTGTCTTGCATATCTCAATACCAGAAAGACACAGACTAAATGGAAGGATTTGACATAAGAGGAACCAGTTATATGAGACACAGTAAAGGTATTTAATATGTGCAACTTGGTGAAGGAATGACAAAGGAGTTGGAGGGGGCCTAGAGAATAGAACCAGGCTTGGAAGCTTCAGAAGGAAGTAAAGGGGAGTAAGGCATCATCTCATTCCAATGCACAGGGTATGACTCATGGGTACCAGTGTAGGGAGGAGGGCAGCTTGCATGGGTCTCCTACATTCCCCACCACCTGTGCAAATGGACAGAATGAGACTGGAGTCAAGACTTCTCCCCCCAGCAGGCATAGCTAGACTGGTGTGCTGGGGTATGTATGCTATATAGGTATAGGCTCTCAGGGCACTATTGTATTCATTTAGATGGAATAAAGGGGGGCAGAGAGTCAACGGTGTAAACATGACCCTGAAACTGTTCAACATTAAACAGTGTTAAACATGTTTCAGGGACAGAGACCTCAGTCTGCTTAATACCATGGCAATCATGCCACTAAAAATCCTTTTAACCCTTTATTAAAGATACAGGAAAGCAGGGGAAATAGTTAAAGCATTTGAAATGTAAAGTATTAATTAAGGCTTTCACTGTAACCACACCTCTTGTTCCATTTAGAGATTCTTGGGCGGAGGGGAATGGAATCTTGTCTGACTGTCTCTTAGCTGATATTAAAGATGACAACTCCCTTTTGGGGAAGAGAGAAGAAGCTAGTTTATATGGGCTGGAGTTGTTATTGCTGCTGTTGTTAACATCCACTCCCGTTTCCTTGAAGACAAAACAAGGCACACACATGCAAAAGGGGCAGACAAAAGAACAGCAAAGCTAGAAAATCCAGCATGTGTCTCTGGTGCTGACTTTCATTTGCAGCCTCGCTTCTGGAAAAACACAGTGCCGGGACATGGTATATCAGCCACTCCAAGACTTGGCAAACTTTTACCAGCATTGACCTTTTTAGGGCATTGTGTTTAGCTGTCTCTTTCTGGTCACAGACTTACAGCAGTGTTTCAAAATATAAAGACTTGGCTAGTGAGGCCAGACACTTAGTAGACAGAAGGAAAAAAGGAGAGACATTAAATAACGTGGGGAAGCAAAAAGGATATGCTAGGTGGAGCATGTGGACAAAGTCTCACATCCCAGCAGTTTTAGGGATTTGGCCAAAGCCAGTGGAAGCTGCAATGTCGTCTGGCTCCCTCTCGCTGGCCCAGTCTGCTCAGCACATCTCTCAGGATTAGGATGAAGACAGTCTGTCATACAGAAGATGATGGGTGGGAGGGTATCCATGATGGTGAAGCTTCCTCATTCCCCTTGTGTTTCAGTCAGCCAGCATTTTGGTTGCCTCCTCCTCATTTCTAAAAAAAACCCCACTCTTCTGTAAGGCCCCCAAAAGGGAGTGATGGGTGGAAGAGCCTGTCCTTTCACTATTTTGTCCATTAGTTTGGACACACCAATTTTGGCCCCATCGATTTCCAGTCCCCCATATTTTTTGATAACAGGCATGAAATCCTTGAGTTATATCTGGAGGCCTCTTTATTTGGACAAATTCAGTCTTTTTTTGTCTTTGTTTTGCACCTTTTACCATCAGTGTCTATTGTGATTAGTTTATTGTGGCATTTTCTGAACTTTTATTCCCTTTTTACAGTGGAGCTCACAATTAGGGTAAATTTGTAGGTCCAGTTATCACAACAGCACTTACCCCATGGAGCATTGATTCAGAGACACAGTGTGATTCCCAGGCTGCTCCTGGGGCAGCACAACAACACGCTGTCCCTTATCTGGCACTCCTGGTAAAGCCACAATGAAACAAAAAAGATAGGGAGGAATTTTGTAGGGTGACAAAAGGGTGGAACTAGGAGGGATGGACTTAAGCTAAGATAAGGAAAAATATAACTTAACTGGGGAGAACTTCCCACGTGTGAAATCTATCTGACTGTGAAAGTCTCCCGAGCAAAACAGTGGAAGCCACATGATTTGAGAAACCGAAAATAGATGAATATACCATGAGAACAATCTTGCAGTGAGACTTGAGATAGAATCATGGATCCCTACAGCTCTATAATAAGTTGGCAGGTTTTTCCTGCTGCAGGTGCTGGAGCCCTGCAAGGAGCTATGGGGCAATTGTCAGCTGATTGGGAGCAAGTGTGGCTCATTGTGGCTAGGACTAGGCGACAGGGGATGGATCACTTGCTGATTACCTGTTCATTCCCTCGGAAGCACCTGGCATTGACCACTGTCAGAAGACAGGATATTGGGCTAGACAGACCTTTGATCTGACCCAGTATGGCCATTCCTATGTTCACTAGACTGCCTAGAAGGTGGAAGTAGCTCTCTGTCAGAGGAAGAGTCTCTGGGACTGCTCTGGCAGTGGAAAGAGACTTGGCAGTGGAAATAGGGTGACTAGATGTCCCAATTTTATAGGGACAGTCCCGATTTTTGGGTCTTTTTCTTATATAGGCTCCTATTACCTCCCCACCCCCTGTCCTGATCTTTCACATTTGCTGTCTGGTCACCCTAAGTGGAAAGGCCTCTTTACACTGCAAGAATATCATAAAGGGGTCTCAGGGTGTGTCTACACTTGGAGCTGGGGGTGTGATTCCCAGTTCATGTAGACATACTCATGCTAGCTGTCATCAAGGTAGCATGCTAAAAATAATAGTGTAGCTGGGGGCAACACCGGCAGTGGCAAGCAGAAGCACAGGCTATCCATGCAAAGTACAAACCTGCCTAAACCCTGTGAGTATGTACACAGCATGGCTAACCCATGCCGCTGCTTCCAATGATACTATGGCTACACTACTGTCTTTTAGCATGCTAGCTCGATGAAAGCTAGCGTGAGTATGTCTACACAAACTGGGAATCACACCCCAAGCTCCAAGTGTAGGCATACTTACAGTGTACATGAGAATCAGGCTCATAGATCCTTAGGGATGGATCCCCTAGAAGCAGCCAGGCATGGGGAAAAGACTGAGGGTTGATCTACACTTAAAACACTGCAGTGGGATAGCTACAGCACTTCAGTGAAAACTCTACCTATGTGGACGGGAGGGCTTCTCCCATTGGTGTAGGTACTCCAACTCCCCAAGGGGCAGTAGCTATGTCAACAGGAGAATTCTCCCATTGATTTAGTGTTGTCTACACTGGGGTTAGGTCAATTTAACTGTGTTGTTCAGGGATTTTTAACTATGTGAATTTTTCACACCCCTGAGTGACATATATATATATATACACCAATCTAATATCCTAGTGTAGACATGGCCTCAAGCTGGGGGTTTGTGTCGTGTTAATTGTCAATTACTTTTAAAAAAAATCAAATCAGGTCCCGATCAAGATGTGTGACAGAGGGTTCTGCAGATATTTTATTTCCACTTTTGAAAAAGAAATAATCAATTTTATAGTTTAACTATTGGTTAAAATAGAGGCACTGTCTATTTTAACCAATCACCTGGAGGGATGCAAATAGGGGAGCACAAAATTCAAATCCATCATTGTCAAGGCCTGGCAAAAATGTGACCGTTCTTGATTTCTTCCTCAATAATTTGAAAGTTAAGTGGATTCCAAGCAGAGCAATTAACCGGGCTGATGTGACTGCGATAAAAAGTAGCCAATTCCTGTGAAAGAAATGGACTATTGTAAATAAATAAATAAATAAAAAAGACTCTAGAATGGTCCTTATGGGAAAATCAATTCAAGGGAATAATACCAGCGTAGTCGCTAGGAGAAACAATTAAATTAATTGATGCCTAATTTTATAAATAATTCATGAGCTGGAAACTGGACAGCAAAAGGGAGGTTCACAATTTCTAATTTAAAAATCAGCTAGAGCATTTCTGGATTGTTGTGTTGACTAGCCAGCTAGCTGGGCAAGCAACATACAGTCTGGGACTTTTGTGTAAAACCTTTCTGAAGCTGCAGTGAATTCATGAAAGGAAAGGATCCTGTGTGTTGGTGGGAAAGTCCACATATTAGCTGTGGTCGTTTGGCAGCTTCCTAGCAGCAGTTCTCCATTTATTTTGTTGTGAATTTGCATAAATATATCAGTACAGCAGTATAATTAAAGTGGTACAATGCCCCATGCTACCAACGTAGACACAGTTATATTTGTGTTTTTTTACTATATAAAATGTGATATTAAAAAGAGAGCTGGTTGAAATTTCCCAAATTTTCAGTTTTCAATCAATTTTTTGTCAAAAATTTGATTATTGACCAAAAAAACTCCAAACCCAGGAAGATGTTCAGGCTAATTGAGAATAAGGGGCCATCACATACAGAAGTCCTTACTCTCCTTCTCTGATACACACAAGCTTTTCCCCCTCTCCTCATCTCTCCCAAGGTAGATTTACAGCAACTCTCTGCATTTTACCTTAGCCAGTTTGGTCTCAGCATGGAGAAATCTGTGTTTCAGTTTTTAACACATGATGCTGTAAACTGATGTGATATTAATCTTGAGGCAATTAAGATGCAAAATTATCATGCTTAGTGCTACCCACGTCTTGGTCAGAACCAAAATTCAGGTACCCCAAAATTATTAAAAGAGAAAATGTCTATGCAAGTTGAAAGCACCTTCTCAATTGACTGCAGACTGAACACATTAATATTGCTAACATTGACTCTTCTTTTAAATCTCCATTCCTTACCAATGGGTAACAAAATTCTAATGCCATTTTAAGCGATATTTCTTTGAGCTATAAAAACACTGTTCATATTTGACGAGAGCATAGTCAGTTGATCTGGCAAGCACTAGGTGTTATGAGCTATTTTTGTTACTATCATTGCCTCTTTTTAACCTGAACAGCTAGCCAAAGTTCAGAGCACTGGGGATGTTCCAGTTGTGAGTCGAAATTAACAATCATATCTGGTATTTTCTTTCATGCAATCTTGTTTATTTACAAGAAATATACAAAGTCCTGCTGCTGTGAATGCAGACAGAACCCAACCCAAGTCATTTCTTTACTTACATTTCCAATTCTGTTTAGCCAGCACCAGACCCAAAAGTTCTCTGTCTAGCTTCTTCCAGGGTTATACACCAGACTGCTGCTTGGCTTTCCTGCTCTGCTTCTGAGTCTCGGTTTCTTTTCTGCCCAGTATGCCCCAGCTAGGGTCTTCCACAGATACACCTATACAGCTGGTCAGAACAATATCTGGTGGAATTAGGGTGACCAGATGTCCTGATTTTATAGGGACAGTCCCGATTTTTGGGTCTTTTTCTTTCTATAGACTCCTATTACACTCCCCGTCCCCCATCCCAATTTTCCACATTTGCTGTCTGGTCACGCTAGGTGGAATGCTCCAGCCAGATGTTGCTAGTTTTGGGGCAGACTCTATTATGCCTTATTTTAGGCGTGGCCCCATATTTGTCTCTTTTTTTTAATAACTGTCTTAAAGGAAGGACGTGGTCATACCTCAGTTGCAACAAGGTTTTAACTCAACCAATAACAAGGTTTAACCTAGCTCACAACAATACAGTGCCCAGAGTAGAGTCAGGGAAAGCAAGTACTTAAATGTTCAACACTATTTTAAGCAAAGGAGCATTAGCTGGGCAATGAATGCGTTATATCTCTCTCTCTGAAGTTTGTGCACATATATTGACTGAGAATGCTTAGCAGGAGGCTGTATAGCATAATCCTTTACGTGTTTTGGGGAAATTACAGAGTTTTCTCCTTCCTTTCTTTTTGGAGCTGTGGTGGTGGGGATGGGGGTGGTGGCTTGGGAATCATATTTGCTTTTATTATTTTGTATCTGAGGTGGGGGGCCACCTGATAAGTCTTCAAATATATTAGGGGCTGTTATAAAGAGGACTGTGATTGGCTGTTCTCCATGTCCACTGAGGGTAGATGAGGAAGTACCAGGCTTAATCTACAGCAAGGGAGATTTAGGTTAGATATGAGAAAAACTTAAACTATAAGAATAGTTAAGTTCGGGAATAGGTTATCAAAGGAGGTTGTGGAATCCTCATAATTGGAGTTTGTCTAACCTGTTCTTAAAAACCACCTGTCACAGATGGTCTCGGTTTATTTAGTTCTCCCTCAGTGCAGAGGGCTGGACTAAATGACCTCTTGAAGTCCCTTCCAGCCCTCCATTTCAATGCTTCTATGATTTAGAAAATGGCAACATTCCAGCTTGTCAGATAAAGGAGAGCAAAATTACATGCAAAAATTGCAGAGACATCCTGTCTTTGAGAGTTAAAGCAGTTTGCACTCATATCACTGATTTTTTAATTTGCTTTGTTCAAACACTCACATTTGTTGCCTGTTACCACTCTTAACTTGTAAAGAGAGAGGTGCTGTTGTCCTCTGGCCTACATAGAGTTCAGGAGCACTGGCTCTAGACTGTGTCACTTACCCCCTGAGGGTCTCAACCTTTTTTGAATCATGCCTCACATTACCTTTTTAAAAAAATTTTACTTGAGGCCCACACCCCCTTACAATAGTGAGAAGGATACTGGCACATAGCTTTACTAATGTGTCTGTTCTGGAAATACAGTGCAAATTACTCAAAAAGCGAGTCAAATGATACTACAAAAACACGTGACCTATATTAATGCTGCCGATGTTGGTCAGTGAGAGAATTGACCGAGTGGATTTGCAATCTGGCACTTAGCTAACCACTTTTACTATAATTACAGAATTATCAGAAGGCGCGCCATGCCCCCCCTAGAAAGTTTGAGGCTCCCCCAGTTGAGAACCTCTGACTTAACTTCTTTGTTTCCTTATGTGTAAAATGGGGACAACAACCCAAATGTTCAAAAGTGACTTGTTGTTTTGGGTTCCTCAGTCAATGGGTGGCCACCTTAAAGGAACTTGGTTTCCAAAGGGTGGATGTCCTAATTAAGAACCCAAAATTACTAAAAACAATGAGGAGTACTTGTGGCACACTAACAAATGTATTTGTGCATAAACTTTCATGGGATATAACCCACTTCATCAGATGCATGGAGTGGAAAATACAGTAGGCAGATATATACTGTATACACAATACATGAAAAGATGGGAGTTGCCTTACCAAGTGGGGGGTCAGTGCTAACGAGACAATTCAATTAAAGTGGAAGTGGGCTATTCTCAACAGGAGGAAAAATCACTTTTGTAGTGGTAATGAGGCCAATGTAATCAGGGTGGCCCATTTCAAACGGTTGACAAGAAGGTGGAGTAACAGTAGGGGAAAATTAGCATGGGGAAATTTAGTTTTTGTAGTAACCCATCCACTCCCAGTCTTTGTTCAGGCCTAGGACCTAATCACATTATTGATCATAGGCCCTAACCACATCAGCCACACCATCAGGGGCTCGTTCACCTGCATATCTACCAATGTGATATATGCCATCATGTGCCAGCAAGACCCCTCTGCCATGTACATTGACCAAACTGGACAGTCTCTACACAAAAGAAAAAATGGACACATCAGACACCAAGAATTATAACATTCAAGAACGGAGAACTGTTCAATCTCCCTGGACACTCAATAACGGACTTAAAAGTTGCAATTCTTCAACAAAAAAACTTCAAAATCAGACTCCAACAAGAAACTGCAGAACTGGAATTCATTTGCAAACTGGACACCATCAAATTAGGCCTGAACAAAGACTGGGAGTGGATGGGTCACTACAAAAGCTAATTTCCCCATGTTAATGTGAGGTACTAGCTAGTGTAGCATCTAAGCACCTCACTATCTTTGATATATTTAACTTTACAATCTCCCTGTGAAGTAGAGAAATACTACGGGAGGGAGAATAAGTGAACTCTAATTAGTTAATGTTTTCAAAACACTTCGAGAGTGAAAAGTGCTGAGAAGTTTTATTAAATCTTTCTAAAAAACCATCTGTTCTCACTGCACTCTGATGTCCACTGCTCTGCACCAGTGAATCAAACAGGGGTTTGTGATTACTCTCTCAGTTTTATGGCATGTTTTTGGTTTGATGTTTTTAGCATTATTATATTGCTTTATTTAAACTCTTCAGGCTCTCTCAGTGCCAAATGTGTCGCTCTTAGGGTTTTCGGGTAATTTATTTGTTTAAATCTGATAAAGTGCCTACCCCAAGTGCTAGGCATTATTCAGGATTAAAATCCACAACCAGATAAATATCTTAGCACAAGGACTATATGTCCAAACACTGCAGAACAGAGCCTATCTAATAGTATTACAACAGTAGTGTGGTTCATAGATTTGAAGGCCAGAAGGGACCACTGTGATCAGGTAGTCTGACCTCCTGTATAATACAGGCCACAGAACGTCCCCAAAATAATTCTTAAAACAAATCTTTTAGGAAAACATCAATCTTTATTTTAAAAATTGTCAGTGATAGAGAATCCACCACCACCCTAGATAAGTTGTTCCAATGGTTAATTACACTCACTGTTAAAAATGTATGCCTTATTTCTAGTGTGAATTTCTCTAGCTTCAACTTCCAGCCAGTGTATCATGTTACACCTTTCTAGGTGAGGTTGAAGAGGTCATTTTAAAATATTTGCTCCCCACATAAGTACTTTACAAACTATAATTAAGTCCTTACCCCCTTACCCTTCTCTATGCTAAACTAAATAGATCGAGCTCCTGGACTCAATGACTCTGAGGCAGGTTTTCTAATCCTTTAATGATGATCAAGGTTCTTCTCTGAACCCTCTCCAATTTATCAACATTCTTCTTGACTTCTGCTCTGAGGAATGAAAATGGTGAGCTACATGGATGGAAAATCATTGTAATGCTACATCTACAAATGCAAAGAGAAAGTAAAGGCCTGATCTACACTTAAAACTTACAGTGGCATAGCTCTCTTGGCCAGACCCCCTAGCCAACACAGCTTTGGCGAGAAAACCCCCAGTGTAGATGCAGCTATGCCAACAGAACAGTGCTTCTGTTGGCATAGCTAATGTTGTTTGGGGAGGTGGTGTTCCTACACTGGCAGAAAAACGCCTTTCGTTGCTGGAAGGTTGCACCTCCACTAGGAGGCCATGCCAGAATGGCTATGCCAGCACAGGTTCTGTGGTTTACACAGAACGTATTAAGAGACACTTGTGTTGCCTTAGACCACCACTCTAGGACCTTCTGCTGAGATCATTAAGGGTCAAATTGTGGCTCTTACTACATTCCTGCAGCAAAAAAAATTAATGTAAGAAGTCCCTTTATTTCCCTTCATGGGCTACCTGCATCAAAATAGAGGCTGGGAGTGGAGGGAGGGATGGGGGACCTCCCACAGCTGGGCCTGCTGCTCCCCCTCCCATACAGGTGGGCAGGAAATGGGATGGCAGGGAGTGGGCAAAATCTTGGCTCTGTCCCCACCAGCATGCTGGTGAGTGCACAATTTGGTCCCTACCCAGCTCCTGTATTTAATGGGGAGGAAAATCTGCTTGGCTCTGACAGCAACTCAATGCCAAGAACACATGAAGGGAGCCAAGGCCTCTCTGAGACTCTAATAGGATGGCAAATCAATACCCCCCTTGTTCAGAGAGCGAAATGAGCGGAGAGTTTAGAGTGAAACTAATGGGAGGGCCAGGAAAGAAAAGCCCCAATTGCCGTTGCCATGACAAATAATGACAAAAATGACTGAAGCATTTTAAAAGTAACGTTGCAATAACAAAATATCCTGTGAGTCACTTGGCTATAATCAGGCTGAGCTTTGTTAGAGCTGAGAGCAAGCGCTCCATAGCCACATGAGCAGTGTGTGCACTGCGTGATTTATAGAGAGGGAGGTAGAGTTCTTGTAAAGAGAGAGAGAGAGAGATTTAATTCCTGCCAATATCACAAGGGCAGACTGTGGAGGCTAGTGGTTAAAGTAGGTGGCTCAGAATCAGGACTCCTGTGTTCTATCCCTGGCTCTGAGAAAGGGGCTAGGTCTAATTTTTAGAACAGGTGGCTAGAAATGAGGACACCTGTGTCTTTTCCTGGCTCTGCCCTTGACTTGCTACATGGTCCTAGTCCATCACTTCACCTTGCTGTTCCTTAGTTCTACCTCTCCATAAAATGTAATAATACTACACCTCTACCTCGATGAAACGCTGTCCTCGGGAGCCAAAAAATCTTACAGCATTATAGGTGAAATTGCGTTATATTGAACTTGCTTTGATCCACCGGAGTGCGCAGCCCCACCCCCCCAGAGCACTTCTTTACCGTGTTATATCCGAATTTGTGTTCTATCAGGTCGCGTTGTATCGGGGTAGAGGTGTACTTTGAAATCCTGGGATGAAAGGTCTGAGGAAGGGGAAAGGTCATTTCCTATCCGGTGCTTCTCTAATATACATGATGCACAGCACACATTTTACCTACCTCACAGTCATGGGGATGAATTGGATAATGTGAAAATATGACTCGTGTCCAAAAACTCAAAACCAGAAGGAAATAAAAAGAACCAAAAGTATTGTTTGTGGTATTTTTCAACTCTCATGATTTGAAAATCAATCTCATGCTTTTTTGGGACCTGACTCATGATTTTTTAATACTTGGGTTTGCCAATATTGTGTGTGTTTGTTTTTTTGTGGTGCTTTCTCTAATTTGCCCAAGGGACAGGACTTCAGTTGTCTAATCCATAAGTAACTAGCCGTCAATCTCATGTCTGACTAAATCCTGGTCCATTAGAGAAATGCAGGCTACTTCTCTGGTCCCATGAATCTTAGACTGAACCAGTTGATTCTATCTCTTTCCTCCATTTCTTATGTACTTTTTAAACTCAAATCCTGACTGGCAACTACACTGTTAGGACACAAAGGCCTTCAAAGGTTAATTTCTAGGTTTGGAGCTAGATTATTCATGGCTACTTGAACCAGTGCTCTAAGAAATAAATAATAAAGTGCAGATAACCAAGTACCCCATCTGCTTCCTGACCCAGAAATATCATCTCACCAATTGCAGGGATCAATAAAGCTTTGAACTAGTTCTCATAAGAGCATGTTCAATTTCAGAAAAGCTCCATATCTTGTGTGTGTGCATGTGTGTTCTTTTTTGAATGTGGAGGCTGCCACTTGTAATATATGGGGTGGGAGGAGGAACCACATTGTGGGGTTATTTTTTACAGTCATGCTTGATTGCATTCTACCTAAATAAGTGCAATCCAGCCAGACACTATAAAACTGAAATCCTGCTGTGTAGTAGATTTTTATTCATGAACATACAAGTAGCTGTCAGAAATGAAATCTCCAGGTAGTTTATAACAGAGACGTGAAGAGAAGCTAAGGCTGGCCAAGTGTGCAGTTATAGAAAGCTGCAACAAGCTTGTGTTAGACCCTATGAGTGTGGGAGCATCCATCTTCAGGAGGAAAACACAGAGCGAGAAAAAAGACAAACCCTTCTAATTAACTGTGCGTTGCAAGCTGAAAAGTGGGATCAAGGGGCTGTCCTGCGACTATTCTGCTTTTTAAAGTGTTTCATGATGCTGCTGGGATAGAGGGGGGAAAAAACAGAAAAATCCAGTTCTGTTGGCTCACCCTATGCCATCCCATTCTGGGATGGAAATCCTTATATCTAGAAAATGGCTGTAGAAAGTTCCCTAAATACCTGTGGGTTTTTTTTGCCATATGCCATATCTTGCTGATAATGTTATGGGGGGCCACTTATCTCTATAGCCCCTATGGTGTTGATAACCGGTATTAATACAGCCAAGACTTGTAATCCACAAAGTGCAAACATTGCAAGTAGAGATGGGTCAAAACCAAGTCACTACATCTGAAAGTCTCCAAACTCTAGCAAATCCAGATCCCAACTTCATTGCTGCTTCATATCACTATGAACAATTTTTGAAATTTTGGGGAAATTCAGGTTCAGAACAGGATTCTGAACTGGTGTGCATTGGATCCAGCTCTAGTCTGGTGTTGTCCTGTAATACAGGCCAATCCAAATTTGCATTCAGAATGGTTGAGAACTGTTGTGACTGCTCTTGAAAGTTTTGGGGAAGAATTAATTCTGACCACCAAAGTTCATCAAAGTCCTCTTCATTTCTAATCATCTTGGCAAACTATTTCTCATAAAGTGATGTGTATACACAACTAACTCTAGGTTATCTGGATCTTCAAGATAGGGTTGTCTGTGGGTTGATAGACAATGATGTGAGATAGCCAATACGTGCTCTAAATCAAACATGCCAGTTAGTGAGAGGCCTGAATGGCAAATTATTCTAAATATCCACAGATTGAAAAAATCCTGCATATCTCTATGCAATCTTTCTTCTTCCATCATCCTAAATGATTGCAAAGAGGTACATCCTAAATGATTGCAAAGAGTGTACCTTCAAATTGGCTAGCATGTGGCTAGTTTTTAGATACTGTACACAGACTCATAACCAATAGCAGCTTATTATGCACTTTAGAAAGTCTCATTTTTTTCTCAGTTAAGACCAACACAGCCATCCACAAGAACACACAGAATGAGTTAGCGCCAGTTTCAATGGGGAAAAAAAATCCAGTAGGATAGAAAATACATAATTTTTAATGTGCCTCCAAGTGCTCTCACTGGCCTGTGGTGTGACCACAGACTGTCTGAATGCAATAATTCCAACATGGAATCACTTTAGAGCAATAACATTATATGTGAAGGCATCAAACATTCATGACCACATCTGAGGTTTTTCCAGTCCATAAACCTTCTCTGAACTCAAGTAATAGAATTATCAAAAAATAGAGCAAATGTTCATCATAAACGGAATATATTCATAGCCGTCAATGAAGTGCTGCAGTCTGTATTGGAATCCTGTGGTCTACTGTGTAATAGGTTCACTGAAAGCCCACAAAACTAGACTTATAAGCACCTTATCTGATTAAACTTCCTTTCCAATGTCTGATTCCTCAGGTATTTAGAATAGGGTCACGTCCACTTTTTGCCACCTTGATTGAAAGCTGGATCCAGTCAGTTTTTCCAGTCTCCTCTATTCCAGGGTCTTTAACATAAGCTATGTGCCCTTTATGTATGTGGACTGATTAAGTCCATAACATATTGGCCATAGGTAGGTGTTGGTCTCCCTTCAAGTAAAGTGCAGCTTTTCTTTAAAATATTCTTTTTTTTTAAGCAAATGGACTGTTTGAAGCATTGAAACTCCGTGGAAAGTTCTGTATTCAAAGTCATGCAGAGCTTTTTCCATGTTCCCAGTGGATGAAATTCATATGCATAATTTAAGTCTCACTTAAATCTCAAGTGGGTCTTGACTGGAACATCAGCCTGCTCCTGCACAGGGGTGACTTTCACATACAGTACATTACATTCCACCCTGAAATGGACATTACACAAGTGAGCTGGAACATGGGCAGGTCTGCAAGTATTTCTGATACAAATGTAAGGTCATCCTATAAAATGGGATCTTGCCTTGTAAAGAGTCAGATCCACAGCCCATTGACATTCATGGAATGGGTGGATTTCCCTTGACTTCCATGGACTTCCGTGCCCATTATGGAATATGCCAATTTCTGTGTTACAATTTGTTTTCAACCAACAAGACATTTCAACAACTCTCCAGATGACCTTGAACAAGACTGACAAGTAAGCAAGGTCAAATTATAACATAAGGCAGAGTTTTGATGTGGGATGGCTCTTCTTTTATTCTCCTCCCCTTTTACATGCTGAGCAGTCAAAGGACTGAGGAACCCCTGCTGAAACAGTTGCTTAATTGAGTCTTCCATCCTCACAGAAAGGGATGACAGAGTCACTTAAAAGGGAATCAAATTCAAAAACCTTCTTAGTTCAGAGAGGTCCCTCCAAAAACACTAATAACGAGTTGTCAGAAATCATGATGAAAAACCGATACAAGGTATTTACAGTATATATTTTTATTTCAGCTCAAGGGCCCCAGCACTTCAAATAAAAATCCCTGTTGCTGAGCTATGTTTAAGAGAATACTATGTCTAAAATTTCACTTTTTCACATTTATCTTCTCATATTTTTGGTTTTTTTCATAATGTATTTTATGCACACAGTCAAAATTAACATGGTTCTGGGTAGATTCTATTCTATTATGTTCACAGCTGGTGGAAAAATGGGTTGGAATTTTTGTGAAAATTTTCATTGAAAATTACTACTCTTTTTTCTATGAAATTTTGAAAAGACAATTCAGTTGACTCTAATTGTATTTTGTTGCATTATAGTCATTCCATCCCAGATAGCTAGTGATGGGCATTTTTCATAGATGATGGCTTCATAAAGCCATTTTCATCCAGTCTGGGGTCAGTCAGTATTTACCTTCCCTCATGGCTTTAGCATAAGGCTGAACAATTTCACTTGCCGAAAGTGAGGAGGGTGTTACGGATGTTCAAAATGGATTATTTGGCCGCCATCCTAGTTTTGTGTTTAGAGATAAGACCCGCAGAGACTGTGAATAAGTGGACTGTCTCTTGACTCCATGTCTTCCTGGTGCTTTCCATTATAGCAAATGTGTACACACACATAATAGGCCGGAACCTGTTCGGCACCCTTTGTGGAAAAGTCTTACAGAACTGAAGAAAGATTAAACTAATCGAGTTTCTATAGAAACTATTCTATAATCCTACAGAATTTAATAGAAAATAATGTGATAATTGCAAACCAAGTGAACAGAACCCTCTGGTTAATGTACATTTGCCAGCTGTTTTACTGTTACTTCCTCCGTGTCTTCTTTTCCCTACCTGCTTCTCTGTCTCATTCACCTTTTGCATCTTTCTATAACTTCAATTGTGAGCTCTTTGGGCCAGGAATTATTTTTTACTGTGTCTCTGTACAGCGCATAGCACAATGGGTCCTCAATCTTTATTTGGTACCTACAGGCCCTAGGTATATGGAAATTGTCAGACAGAATCAAAGTGGTGATACCCCTAGCCCAGCACCAATTGCTTCAGAGGGGAGGTACAAGAAACCCTGCAGTAGCAACTATGGAATATCTTGCCCTCAGAGAAAGCTTTTGTTCTTGTTGATTCAAAATAAATAATAGATAAATAATAATTTCATTTAACCATGCTGTAACATCCTATAGCAGAGACACAATTCTCTACAATAGTCCATTACAGTGGTCCCCAACCGTGGCCCTGCGCCTGCTGGGGACAGAGAAATCTGGGGCTGCAGGCTGCGGGTGCCAGTGTTCTCTGTCCCCAGCAGGCGTGGGGACCGCCTAGTGCCCAGCATGGGAGAGAAGCCGCGGCCCCGTGCCTGCCAGGGACAGAGAACGCCGGCGCCTGCAGCCCCAGAATACTCTGTCCCCAGCAGGCACGGGGCCGCGGCTTCTCTCCCCTGCTGGGCACTAGGCAGGCCCCGCACCTGCCGGGGGCAGAGAACGCCAGGGACAGAGAACACCGGTGCCCGCAGCCTGCAGCCCTGGAGTTCTCTGTCCCCGGCTGGCGCGGGGCCACGGCTTCTCTCTGGCTTCTCCGGGACTGCAGGCTGCGGGTGCTGGTGTTCTCTGTCCCCGGCAGGCGCCGGGCCGTGGCTAAGCCGCAGCCCCGCCCCTGCTGAGGACAGAGAACTCCGGGGCTGCAGACTTCATTCTATGTTAAAGTAAGAATAATAAATATATTTGGACCAGCAGTTCAACAATGTTTTACTTTTTAAAAATAAATAAGATGAAAACTGTTTATGATATTTATTTTGTAAAAACTCCTTAATTTTTCTTACAGGTAGATTAAAAAAAGAGCAAATTCACATGGTAAGGTGAAAGAGTAATTGCCGAATAATTTAATTTAATACCTTTTACATGTAAAACTACCCTTTTTATCTTATGGATTCATATATTATGTAATATTAAATATGATGTTTTTCGTATTATTTAATGTACAAATACAAAATAAGCCTTGAAAAATTGTTGGCGCCTGCCACACACTTCTGAAAACATGAATGTGCTACTGGCCACAAAAAGGTTGGGGACCACTGATCTATTAAATTCCCTAGGACTTTTCCATACGAGGCTGAGTGCCCTCAACTATTGGCATGGGGAGCTGAGGGCGTTCGGCGCTCAGGAGGATCAGGCTCTCTAGTGGTAATAGCTCTGAATCTCTGCATCAGTGAACCAATGTAGCTGGATAGCCACCTCTCTGAGCCAGCTGCAGTAACTGAACAAGAGGTTCTATTGATCAGGATGGTTAAAAGGTCACTACGACCAAGTGAACATTGAACACACTTGGCTGTAGGGAGGTGTCCTCAAGGTGCCATTGTTTTGCGATGATATTTTGCTAGTCTCTCCAGGATGCAGGGAGCAGGTGCTTTCTATGCGCCTACCTGGCATTACAAGTTGCAGGAGAGGGAGGTGGCAAATGGCTTTTCATTGTTCTCACTAGAGAAAATGTAAAACAGAATATTTCAGCGAAGCTCACCTGACCTTCTTATTGAATCACCGAATGAACAAACATAAATCAAAGTGGACAAGGTTGAATCTCTCTCTTCAGAGCTTTGAAAATAATAATCTATCATGCCGTAACAATACGGCATCCTCTTCCATCCTCTCCCCCACTAACATGCACCGATTTCTTGGTGTCTTCTCAGCAAAAGAGTGTACCATCAACCAAACAAACAGAAAAACAGCTCCTCATTATACAAGTTTAAGTGTAATTCAGGGAGAAAAAAAATAAAGGGTGGGGGTGGGGGTGAGGGGGAGTTCACATGAAAGATGTTATTTTATAGCAGTCTCCTAGGGATCGTTATATGCAATAAACCAACTGATAACAGTTTTAATACAAAAAATGTATTTCATATCTGGATATCTACTAAAAAAATTTTTTTTGAAGAAACTTATATGACGTCCTGTTCCAAACCTTCCGATTTCTGAGACATTCCCTGTGGATGCGATTGTAACTCTGCATTCCAGCTGGGACAAGGGGCAGCACATAGTCACAGTTCTTTCCTTGCTTTCACCGGCCCATTGGGAGAAGTAAGCTGCACAAGGCTCTCTCATTTGAGTTGCCCGGAGCTGTTTTGGCAGAGATGAAAAGTCGTGCAGCCAATTCCCCCCTCAAAGCTTTCAGTCTTCTGCTGCTTGCCCTTTAGGCTTGCAATGATGAGCCAGATGAAATACGCCCCAGTGAACTGCTGAGCCTTTGGGGAAACTTCAGACTCTCCAGGCATGTGAGGCAACTCCCCCGTGGGAGGCATAAGATCATCAGTTTGATCTGCTCCAGGTATAGGAGCACTTTTTATTGTTGCCGAGAAAGCCAAGAGGAGAAAGGGGTCAGAGATGGGGGGAAGTGGACTGAGGAACCTAAAAATCTTATTTAAAAATTTCTTTTCACATTAAATGGGTTTTTTTGTTGGTTTGTTTTTGTAAAATTCCTTCCTCCTTCATGGGCCAAATTCGTCCCTGAAAAAATCAGGTGCAAGCAGATGAATCTTTCTGATCAGAAAGAGGGCAAAGGTAGCTTGTGCTCTAAATCAGAACTTTTAGAGAGGGACTGAGAGATTTCTTGGATTTAGTGGTTCAAGCATGAAATCTGAAGCCATGACTCAATGTGTGACCTAGAGTAAGCTGCTTCAGAATCCCGAGTCTGTAAAATGTGTATGGATAATCATTCTGCCCTGTCTCCCTGGTGTATTGTCAGGCTCCATCAGAGTTTGCAAACCTATCAGATCCTGTGATGGGAGGTGCTATGGAAGGGTAGAATTTTATTATCACTTGAATGAAGCTCTTTATAATTAAAAGGGTAAACAAAAATCCTATTGCACATTCAAGCTGTCTTTCACGCCGCTTCAGACATTTGGGGACTGCTCTTCAGAGTGGTTGTGTACTTACAGTTCCGATTAACATCAACCGGAATGGTGGGGTTTAGCATTTCTGGAAATCAGACCTAACGTATCCAAGTGGGGTATCCAAAAACAGAGGCACTCAGAAATAGAGACCACTTGTGTAACCATTGGCTATAAAGCCGAGAGAGACAGATGTCCTATGTCTCCAGACTAGATTCCCCATCACCTTTCAGCTCTGCTGTTCAGGAAAGTTTTTGTGTTATAAAAAAACCCCTAATTCTAAAGAGTAGAAAATAACCATTTTTCACAATGACAAATATCCCCCCTATAATTTCCAGCCTGAGTGATATCTTTGTATCCAACCCAAGAAGTCATAACATTCAAATGATGGAGGCTATTTGCAAACCACTGGGCTTCTTGACAGAAGGTTATCTTTAGCAATTGTAACTCCATGGGAAGGGACATTAAAGGTGGTTAAAAATCTTCAAGTCACCGTGAGGTGCCTCCTTCAATATGTTGCATAGACATGCATTGACAGAATTCAAATTTAGTTCCATATGCCACGTCCTGAGCAGCTCCCCATAGCAAGACACCATTGTGAATCCAAGTTATTCTCTGAATTCTTATTTCTATTTGACAAAAAAGGAAGGAAAGATGGGGTGTAAGAACCACACACGCTAAACCCAACAATGGGTCTGCATTGAGCCAGCACTATCATTTGCTTTCCCGTTACTTGATTATTTCATGTTTTTTATTAATGTAATGAAACAGATTCTAAATGCCCTTTGCTATTCTCTTATCCCTGTCCTCTTCATTAAACACATCCTCCTTTTTCTCCCTGGGTGCCTTGTCTAGCAGTGAGCATGCCTCCTTTTAAATCTCTGATTAAAAAGCAACCTTTTCTACCTTTTGTCTGGGGGGGGGGAAGGGGGGCTTTCCTTTGCCTCAGCTAAATTACATAGGATTTCCCACTGGCTTCAAAGGGATGAAAGAGTGTAACCTGTAGGCCATGCTTTCAGCTGTTATGTTTTGTTTTTAAACAAAATTTCTGAGGCAGCAAAGCCAAAACTAAAAAGATACAGAAGAGTTTAAAAAAATCAATCAAATGTATTTTCTTATGTCTTGACTCCAGAAGATAAGGCTGTTGTTTTACTCACTTTTGCATATTTTAGAATGCTAATTATCACATTTATGTACCAAAGATGCAAACATTAGCACCACAAGCCACTGGTAATGCAGCTACATAAGGATAATTCCAATTGTCTCTCTCAGAGGCAGGTTAGCTGGTGGGCTGAGATGCCATGAAAATTGCAGAGCAGATGGGTTGCAACATCCTGCTTTGTTATATGAAAAAAGGCAAGAGTTTTTGTTTGCCCCCTTTCCCTCCCCCCACCTCCATTTGACAAGCAATGTCTGGAAAAGACTGAGGGAGAAAAAAGGACTAAACTTGGAGACAAAAGGATTAATTATCATTTAGTTATTCATTATTTAATTATTGTGGTGGTACCCGAGGCTCCAGCACCTTGTGCTAGGGAGTGTACACACATATAACAAAGAGACAATCTAAAGGGTTTACAATCTGATTATAGATTAGGATGTCATGGTGGACTGTAAGGAAGAGCAAGAATGTAAATTGTTTGTTATCCATATTTCTGAACCAATTGTGCCAGATACTCAGCTGGTGTAAATCAGTGTAGCTCTGTTCACTTCACTGGAATGATGCTGATTTACACCGGCTGGCGTCTCATTGACGTCAATAGTTACACCCCCTGGGGATGCTGACCATTGGTTTCAAAAGAGTTATGTTGATTTACACAAATTGGAGATTTGACCTATTGACGTCAATAAAATTGCTCCATTTTAAACCAGCTGAGCATCTAGAACATGGGCTTCAATGGAGTTATGTTGGGAATTTGGCCCTTTGTCTGTTATAATGGGCTAATGGCTTCAATCAAAGTGGCTATTTGAAAAACAAAACAAACAAAAGCTACTGTACAGAACCACTGGAAAAAATAATCTAAAACAAAATAAACTTCAACTTCTTTCCTTTCTGTAATATTAAAATAGTAAGGGTGTTTTTTTAAAGGCGAGAATAATAATAAAAAAAATGTTCCCAAGCTGAGTCTTTGATGTATATCAGATTTCAGCTTCAAAGCCAATTTCTATGACTGAGTAATAAATCCCTGAAAATATGAGTGTGTGGTAAATCGCTGATACAGAACAATCTTAACTATAGCTATGCTAGCAAATGTGCCGGTAATCCGTGTCATGAAGACCTACTAATGAAAACTGTTCAGGATTATCCTGCGTTCTCCGCACTGGAATCCTCTATCCAGTTAGGGGCAGATTTTCCACAGAGTACAGCAGCCAGCATTCCCCCAGCATGCTGAGCTTGCTCAGAACTCCAACCACTTACTTTGGGGCCTAAATGGGAGCTGAGCTCTTCTGGTACCAATGGTGGGTGCTCAATTCTTTTGAAAATCTGTCTGCAACAAAATATGATTTATAGGCTCAACTTCCAAGATTGTGTGGGAAAAGGGAGTGGTTTTTGGTCATCATCTACCCCTAAAACAATAGGGAAATACCTTCTCCTGAAACGCTGAACTGGCAGGAATACAGCAATTCCAACGCAATACCTGAACCTTAGATTACTGGGCCCAGATTTCCCTAGGGCGTAAGCTAAGAACAAATACGCACACACAGGCCAAGGAGAGAACCAAGTGGATCCCTCATGCATAGGGCCCCGCAAGGTGAAGGAATCTGGGAATGTAAGGCACCCGTACTTTGCTTTGTTCTAGGAAGGAACAGGATCATGGGATCAAGGCATTGCAAAAGCAGGCATCTCACCAGGGAAGCTGCTGAGAGACCAAGGAGGAGAAAGAGGTTCAGGTAGCTTAAAGTTCACACTGGTCTTGTTTGCAGAATTTGATTTTTAAAATGTAATAGTTTCTTCCCCCTGTTTAACTGCATCTGTAGCTATAGCTATATTTTACTTGGTAAGAGCATGGGGAGTTTTGCTGGTTGTGATGTTTAGACTTCAGAAGAATGTTACTCTCCCATGCCAAGGCAAGATCTTGTCATTTCTGAGCCCACCCCTAAAGTCCCATGACATGGGTAAGGGTTACAATGGGCTTCATAAATCAGAGGTATTTCCATTTTGGTCCATACAATCCAATACATCAGATTTCATATGAATTAGAACATATCTACTATGGATGGTGGGGAAATATGTATTTTCTGTGAAATTGTTTTGGTCGGAATCTAACACTGAATTTGTTGCTTTGCCAATTAAATGAAACCAAATGAAAATTTCAGTTCAAACTTAAATTATTTTTTTAATATTTTTTTTTCCAATTTCTCATCTCTTTCCCAATCCCATTTTCCTCTGCCTTTTTCCTCAATGAAAAAGGAGGGGGAAATTTAAAAAAAGGCAGATAAAAGAACTGGGCAGGGAGAAGAATCTCCAAAAACTGAATACTACAGTTTTTTTTTTCATTTTTCCAATTTTTCAACAAAAAGCTTTAATTGAAAATTCTCAATTTAATCAAAAATAGCTTTTTCATAGAAAAAATGCTTTGCCAGACAAAATTTTGACTAGCTCTAATATCTGCTGAATGCTTCTAGAGTAATCAGTGGGAATCCTTCCATTGACTTCAGTGGGTGCTGGATAAGGGCCAGGCCTCTCTAATTAGACTAGCAAAAGGAAAATTAATATGACACTGGTTCTAGTTGAATGCTTTTTAGAGGGCATAGGTTGAAGGGCTTCACTAGGAGAATTACAGCCAACTCTTAAATGTGTAAAATAAGCATTACACTTAATGACCCATTCTACAGCTCTATGCTGGTTCCTTTAACCACAGACCATGACACCTATAATGTTCCCATGCAAAGGCCAGGCCTGAAGGGAGGCTTGTGCTCTGAAGCCACTGAGGAATGGAGACAGTTGTATATAACGAGCAATGCCCTTGGCAAGTCATTTCCTGTCTGTTTCCTTTGCTGCCAATGTTTTTTTCTGATACAGTATTTGGGGTTGAACACACAAGGCCTTTCTTTTCCACGGGCAACCTGGCATCTCCTCCTGATGGCTCTGAGAGGGAAAAGTGCCAATGTTTTGCAATATATCAGACCTTTCTCATCTTGTAAGATGGGGGTCACAACAGAAAAAAGTTTCAGCAGACCCCTCTGAAAAGGTTTGAGACAGAACCTCCACCTCAACTTCCACGCAGGCTAAAGAAAAGGAGGATGGTCTTGATCCCCAAGTTGAGAACGTGCCATACGTAGTCCCACACTATGGGAAACTCAGCTACTTTGAGGGATGAGATAAATTAAAGCAGCTGAATTTTCTGCAAAAGTTTTAGGGATCTATCAGCCTTTTACATGGAAGCTCAGGAAGAAAAAGTTGCTGTCTCTACAGACCAACTGAGTTTTGTGGCTTTGCTTTCATTTTTTTTAAGAACACTTGTGACAATGGGTCATGAAGTGGCTTTTTACACTTTGATGAATCTTCGTAAATTCATGTACAGTGAAAGAAACTCAAAGAAACACCATATTTTTTTCAGTCCCCTTCATAGTACTTGTAAGCCTATTCCAGAGCTTAATTGTCCTTATAGTTAGAAAGTTTTAATATCTAACCTAAATCTTTTAGCTGCAGATTAAGCCCGTTACTTCTTGTCCAACCTTCAGTGGAAATGGAGATCAGTTGATTGCTGTCCTCTTTATAAAATCTCTTAACATATTTGAAGACTGTTATCAGGTCTGCTATCAGTCTTCTTTTCACAAAACTAAATATGCCCAGAGCTTTTACCCTTTCATCACTGGTCAGGTTTTCTAAACCTTTTATCATTTTCGTTGCTGTCCTCTGGACTGTCTCCAATTTGTCCACATGTTTCCTAAAGTATGCTGCCCAGAATTGGATGCAGTAGCTGAACCTGGTGCCGCTTGACACAGAATTAAGTGAACAATGAGCAAAGCTGTGTGTTGTGAAATGCTTCCAAAAAGAAGGCCAAAGGGAGGTGAATATAGCATGCAGCTTCAACTCTGTTTAACCAGACTGAAAAAGGGCTGTCAGGACTTACAGTTTTGTCTTTTTGGGTTTTGTCTTTGCTTAAAAAAAACCCTGTGCTTTTTACATTGATATAGCTAACTCAAGACAACTATCTTGATGTAAAATCCTAGTGGAGACAAGGCACTGTAAGATTGACCTCAACTACCTAAATCAAGGTAAAATTTGCCCATGCCTTGTCTGTAGTGGGATTTTACACTGATAGCTACCATGATACAACTATGCCAATGTAAAAACACACTTCTTTCTGCAGCAAAGACATAGCCTGTGTTTAAAGACCCAACCCAGAAAAGCTTTTACGTGATCTGGATGCTTAAAGTTAAACATGTGAGTAAATCTCTCTGGCTGGATTGGTGTCAAAACATGTTCATGATAAGCAATCCAAATGGAAATACTATTTGTTTTCATCTCCAGTTTTGGAATCCAGCGGGGGTAATAAAGCTCTAGAGGCATTGTCTTTTACCAGGAGAACTGCAGCTGTGTGGAGTAATCCTCGCTCGTAACCAACCATTGGGGAACAATAGCATTAGTTAGAAGTAAAAGCATCAGGTGCTTATTGTCTGAGCTGCCAAGGGCCCTTGGAAAGAGTACAGCATCTCTTTCAGCTCGTCAGTAATCTCATTTGCTCTACCAAGGTATATGTGATTGACAGAGACAACATGTGGGGAGCACACAGGTTCATATGCCCCCCTCCCTGCCCCTGATTTTTGCCAGGGTTTAGATGCTCTGCCCTAGGGTGACCAGATAGCAAGTGTGAAAAATCGGGACGGGGGTGGGGGGTAATAGGCATCTATGTAAGAAAAAGCCCCAAATATCGGGACTGTCCCTATAAAATCAGGACATCTGGTCACCCTACTCTGCCCTGAGCCCTGCTGCATATCACCAGAACCTTTTAAATTGTACTCTTCCGCTATCAACAGTTACGTGTCATCTCTGGTAATTGATTTGCCTGCTCTAAAGACTTGATAGTTGGCATAGGTTGTCACAACATTTAGGAACTGCATGGCACATGGGCGAAATAGGCAAAAGTCCAGCCTGAAAAAAACAGGATGAGATGAAGCTTTTCTGTTTCCCAGAGCTCTAATCACCACCCTCCTGACACCTGTTGGCTCAGTAAACTAAGCCCGTAATAAAATGAGCCTTCCTCTGGTATTCTAATAGGTACTCCCAGGATGGAGGTACATATACCATATAAGTGCATATTGGGTTTGGTCCCCCTGCTCCTGCAATGGAGGATTTGTGTGATCTCCAAGGGAGCAGGGAATGGGTATCCTCTTGGAGAAAATCATTACCTGCCAGTCACCTGAAGAAGAGTAGCAAAGAATCCTGTGGCACCTTATAGACTAACAGACGTTTTGCAGCATGAGCTTTCGTGGGTGAACACCCACTTCTTCGGCTGCAAGTGGTGGAAATTTCCTGGGGCAGGTATATATAAGCAAACAAGAAGCAAGCTAGAGATAACGAGGTCAGATCAATCAGGGAGGATGAGGCCCTGTTCTAGCAGTTGAAGTGTGAAAACCAAGGGAGGAGAAACTGGTTCTGTAATTGGCAAGCCATTCACAGTCTTTGTTTAGTCCTGAGCTGATGGTGTCAAATTTGCAGATGAACTGGAGCTCAGCAGTTTCTCTTTGAAGTCTGGTCCTAAAGTTTTTTTGCTGTAGGATGGCCACCTTAAGATCTGCTATAGTGTGGCCAGGGAGGTTGAAGTGTTCTCCTACAGGTTTTTGTATATTGCCATTCCTAATATCTGATTTGTGTCCATTTATCCTTTTCCTTAGAGACTGTCCAGTTTGACCGATGTACATAGCAGAGGGGCATTGCTGGCATATGATGGCATATACTACATTGGTGGAAGTGCAGGTGAATGAACCGGTGATGTTGTGGCTGATCTGGTTTGGTCCTGTGATAGTGTTGCTGGTGTAGATATGTGGGCAGAGTTGGCATCGAGGTTTGTTGCATGGGTTGGTTCCTGAGCTAGAGTTACTATGGTGCGGTGTGCAGTTGCTGGTGAGTGTCCCAGTGCTGAAGAGTGTGAGTGTCACTTGTGGAAACTGCAAATTGAAGTGCAAGCAAAGCTGCAATCTGGAGAAATAAATAATCCCCAAATCCAGAGAGTTAGAAGATCTAGTCCTGATTCTCACTACTTTACACCTGGTACAGCCATTTACACTTTGAAAAAAAGGGTTAAATCCTCAGCGAGAATAAACTTGTCAAGCTCTGATGATGATGATGATGATAGCTGAGGATCTAGCTTTAGGAATACAAAGTGAGTATCAAATGCTACCATGCCACAAGGGCAGCATTTTACACTCATTTTTGCACAAATGCAAACAACTGTGCAAGATGGAAGTCCATGGGGTATCCGACCCTCTGTGTGTTTCTGGAGGAGGAGACAGGAGACTGCAGGTCTCCCAGATTTGATTTGCCTAGTTATCTCTGCAAAAATGGCTTTCAGTGGGACCTTTGTGGTGCAAGGAATAGTTAAGAGAGGTTCCTGTAATTTCATAATTAGCAAAGCCAATTGGTTCAAGGGACATTGTCAAGATAAAAATCATCATATTGACCTAAAATGACTAGTCATAACCCATGAAAGACACCATTGATGCAGTTTGTTTACAACTTGTACTTCATTCATCTCAGACACTGGAACTTACATGTGCAATTTCATTTTTTTCTTCTGGTCTCTTTCACTTCCCAGTTTCTTTCACTAGCACAATGCTGCTGTGTTTGCAGGTATAGTGCTGCAAGAGGAGGTTTCCATTTTTTAAAAAAAATGTTTTAACTGAAATATAAATCAAGTTATGAAAAAAATTTCTGTTCATGTTGGATTCTGCAAAAAACATTTTTAAATACAAACCCCAAATGTGAGGCTTGAGTTACATGGCAGTGAGCCTTTAAGTGTAATTATAGGTACCTGTGACTCTGATGTCTTCTGTTTGAGGCAGGACAATATCATATTAGATATGGCAAGGTGTATACAGTGAAAGTATAATAGACTGGGTTAGACTTGCTTCCTCCTCCTCCTAGTGCCTGGGTGCACCAGTGCCTGCAGAAATATCCAGACATATGGATAAAGCGGGACCTGGCTGACCTCTTGCAAAAGAGATTGAATAATGAAAAATAGAGCAGACTTGAAAATGCTGCATTACAATCATGTGCACAGACTTCTATAAAGTGGTGCCTGCCATTTGAGGGCCTCATCTCCTTGTACATATTTCTCTATCTATTTTACAATTAAAGAAAATAAGGTATACCCAGGTCACAGGACAAGTCAATGGCAGAATGGGAAACAGAGCCCAAGAGTGCTATTTCTTCTTTTCCTGGTGGTTAGAACAGAAGAAAGGACCTCTCCTGTCTAGGGGTGCTGGAACAATTTGTATAGTGAGGGTGCTGAGAGCCATTGAACCAAACTGTAAACCCTGAATATAATGGAAACTACTTCAAGCCAAGAGATGCAGCAGTACTCCCAACACCCTTAGTTCCAGCACCTATTCCCCATCAGTAAATTATTAATTTCATTTAGTGTATAAACACCTACAAACCCAACCAACAGTGGAGCCTCTTTGTGGCAGACACAGTATAAGCACAGTGAGGGTGGCATCGGCATTGAAGCTGGTAGCGTGCTTATCAGCTCGGGTAGACAGACAAGCACTAGCTCATGTATGCAGCTAGGGGAAGCACAGGTAGTGGCTCAGACTAGCTGCCCGAATGTGTACCCCAGGGGTCTGGGTGAGTTTGTACTCAAGTAGCTAGGCAGAGCTGCCGCCCGAGCTACCCCCAGCTACACTGCTATTTTTAGCATACGACCTCAAGAAGAGCTAGTGTGTGTCCCTCTACCCATGCTGGGAAGTGCACTCCCTGCTGCAGTGCAGATGTACTGTGTCCCAAAAAGTTTACAAGCTCAGACAAATGGTAGGAAGTAAAACGACTTGTCTGTGATCATATAGCAGGTCACTGGCAGAACCTGGAATAGCACACAGATCCCCTGATCCCCACGGGCTTGTCTTGTGCGTGAAATCACATAGCCTCCCCATGTGGAAAAGGAACATTTTGGGGACTTATGCCGGTTGTGTCCATTGTCATCTTGTGAAGACAGGTGATGCAGAAAGGAAAGTGATGTTCTGAGCAAGCCTCAAACCAGACAGATCAATTTCTCTCTGCCATTTCTGTGTCTAGCCACTATGGATCTCTTCAGCATAGCTACCTTCTTTAGACATGTTTGCAGAGGCCATGGATCTACGACCTAAGCATGGTGCTTAAGATCCTTCTGTGAGTATCATTATGCCATGGTTTTAAATCTAATACTAGCCTTAACTTTCCACGTGATGTTTTGCAATGATAGTGAGTGTCTAATTTCACAGATTTTATATTCAGCGTAGTTGTAGCTGTGTTGGTTCCAGGATAGTACAGACAGGAGAAGTTGGTCCAGTAAAAGAGATTCCCTCACTCACCCTTGGCTCTACAATTTCACAGAATTCTTTGGGTTGGAAAGAACTTCTAGTGGGTCATACAGCCAGTCCCTCCTGCCTCATGTGGTGAATCTGCCTAATGTTATCCATTTCATCCCATGGTTAATGGCAATCTGAGGGCCTGATCCGGCAACTTTTACAAATGTTGAGTGGTATCTTACTCCTGAAACCCACTGAGTTCAGTGGGACAAATTGGGCAAATAAATGTTGCTCAATGTGAGTAAAGGTTGTGGAACTGTGTTGTTAGGAAGACAGGACCTGATTCAGTGCCCAGGAAAAGATTCCCATTGAGTTCAGTGGGCTTTGGATCAGGCCCATAGTCATTTTTGACTGGCAAAGTTTCTACTTACAGAAATCCTCATTCCTGGTACAGAAACAAAATTATGCATTAGCACTAATTACTCTGTAATAAATGCACTGGGAGAAGCAACAGATTTGACACAGTTGATGCCAAACTCCATTGAATCTGATATGATTAATGATCCATCGTTTCAGTTTAATTATGAACCAAAAGAAAACTGGTCAAAACAGCTTGCATCAGAGATGCTTTTTACCTTCAGAAGACTTTACTGCAGATGCCATGGGGGTTTTTAAGTCACTGGTGTTTTTTGTTTGTTTGTTTTATAAATATCTCAAAATCAAGCGGTGAAAATATCTCAAGGCAAAAATAAACAAAATAATAACATAATTATCCAATACAGTGCAAAAACCCTCAAAGGAGGAGTTTTGTCTTTTGGGAGGAAAAATAAGAAAAAAATCTTGAAATACTTTTCTTTTCATGGACTTAACACGTATCTCTAAACATTTGGCATAACATGTTTTGTTTGCTGCTTAGCTTTTTCAATGGCCAATTGTGGGGAAAAGCTGGCCCCAATCATTCTTAATGTTTCATTTAATTCATAGTTTGAATTGACAGCTATGAAGCTAGACTACATATCTGAATCCCAGCATCAAACTATCAATCCCACTTTCACTGTTAAAGACACATTATTTATACTGTAGGCCTAATCTCCTATTGACACAGAGAGTCCTTCAAACCAGCCTAATCATATTTGGTTTGATCATTTTCAAGTGTTATCAAGTTTGCAAATCACGCAGTCAACATTGTGCAAATCTGTTAAAGGGAAACTCAATGTCCATAAAAGGAAAATCTGCTTTTAGATAAGTGCCAGATTGCTACATGCATATTCAAGTATCACTGCAGAAAGCAATGTCTTAAGAAACTAAAGCCACCCAACATTAATGCGGGGATTTTCAAAGATGCTAGAGGATTTGGATTCCTGATTCCTTTTAGAAACGAGAGGTTTTGAAAATTCTATATTGAGTCTATATAGATTTCCCTTGCGTAGGTCGGACAGCAAAGAACGTCAGGCTGATGTTCCCTGGAACGTCTCCATTTAATATTAAAGCACTCTGCTGACAGGTACATGAATGAAGAACAAACAGTTATTTAGCTGGGCATAGAGAAGAAGCAGCCAGATTTAGATTACAATTAAACTGGTTTTAAAAGCAGAGTTGGTAGAAATTATGTCCTCAGAGCACATTTTATGGCCAAAAAAAAAAAAATGGCCTTTGGATCAAAATGTTTGTGAAATTATTTAATTTTGATTGAAATTTTCCAGAAACCAAAAATGATAATTTTCTAAACATGATTTTTGAAAACTGAAAATTTGTGAAACATTTTTGTGGGAAATTTAATTTTTAAAAAAAATTTCTGAAACATAAAAAATAACTGGCATTTTTCAATTAACTCTACCTTTTCAATTGACACATGTTTGTTCATTTTGGAAAATGGGAGTCAGGAGAGGGTTCTGTTCCTGGCTCTGCAGAGTCCCGATGTAAACTTAAATCTCTCTGGATGAAATCCTAGCCCCGCTAAAGTCAGTGGGGAAAACTCCCAGTGACTTCAAAAGAGCCTGGATTTCACTATCTGTGTCTCTGTTTTCCTTCTTATTCTGCCTTGTCTATTTAGTCTTCAAGGTGTTCCGTTCACGACCTCTGCTGTTTTAAATGGAAGTCGATTAAAACTAGGTAGGAAACTTTTAGTACATGGTATCAGGGTCCATATGGCCAGTTAGCATGCAGCCTGCTAGTACATTGCAGATTTACACCCCAGCTTGCCACGCACTAACTTTCCATCTTTCTATCTAGACAATCCCGGAGTCTATGTACAGCTCCTAGACAAAGAAAGGGAAGTCTGTTGACCCTGTTTGGGAGGCTCACTGCCTCGGGCTCTGTAGACATACGCTAACTGCTACTATTATAATAATTAATGATGATGATCGTTTTGAAATACATAGTAGCAATTTTGAGGACAATATGGCCTTGGTCTTGTAAAGGCATATGCACGTGCTCACCATTAAATATATCATCGGAGAGACTCCTAACAGGTCATAAAGTTCAACACGTGCATGAATCTTGGTAGAATTTAGGTCCTGTCTCTCCAGTTTTTGCATATGTGGTGCATTTGCACTTTTCACACTTTACATAGGAATAGTGTAACTCACAAGCACTTTGAAGAACAGGCCTCATCTAAAGCATTGGTTGATTGCTAGAGAATTAGAGGCATAGCTGTTTTCCTGTCATGTGCAGAGCAACTTCTTGTTGCATAAATTATAGTGATTTTTGTGGATTTCATTAAATATTTCACCCTCTGTGTGTCTAAACATCTAAGCATTACAGTTTTTAGACTGTGCATGTAAATTTATGAAAAATATTGTATGGGTTTTAATCCTTACCCTTTTGGCATCTGCCTTTTTATCTCTGAATGTTACTTGTGTATTACAGGTCTGTGCTAAATCAGCTATTCAGAGTGTTGGTTATGGTGGAGAAGCTGAAGTAGCTGTTACTCATGCAAATATGCAAAACTTTGCTGGGAACAAACTAGAAAAAAGAGCTAATTAGTGTAATTACCATCATTATAATTTTAATTTAACTGCATAGACTTGCAGTGCAGTAGCATCAGAGCTGTCACATTTGCAAACTGCATAATTATATGTATTAAGTTCTGTCTCTGTTGCACCCAATATATAAAATGGGCTGTTACCTTAAAACACTACACACACAAAAAAAAGTTAAAATGTCATTAAAGGTCTGACTTAATCAGACAAAATCAAGGAAATTGCCAGTAATAGGTGAAACATAAAGCTTTCCTTTAAAAACAAATGCTCAAAAATCAGTGCTAGAAGGCAGGCTTAAAAATGACAAACATTTCTTGTTTGCATTTACTTGCACTGCTGCTTTTTACTGGATGGAATCAGAACTGTTTGATTGTGTGTCAGAAATGCTATACTGAAAACAGCTGTGGAAGAGTCTCCTTTAGGGCGACTGGCAGGAGCCTGTGCTTTTGGAACAAGAGGATAACCTCTCTGAGATTCTGATAGGCCACAGTGTGTAGCATAGTGACAATCATGAAATTCTGAGTGCTCGTTATTTTATAACAAGTATTAAAAAAGTATATGGAATAGAATGGAAATGTAGTTCTGTGAACTACATTAGCAGCCTCAGTCCATTCCCTACAGGGGTCCATCTCACAAAATTGACCAGCAAGATTGGTATTCTAGATGGTAATCACACCCCTTGGAGAAGCCAGAGGTTAACAGGGTATTGTGCCTGACATCCTGATAGAAAGTAAGTAGGTAGAAGGGCCAGAACATACAGATCTTGGGAATTCTTTGGTGGTAGTGGAGGACTATCTAAACCCAAGCTCAGCGACACATGCTTTAACTGCATCTTCACTACAAAGTGGGCAGGTGAGAGCATGCCTTAAAGTGAAAAATGGGCTGTATCTTGTACCCCCAGCTGTGTAAGCAAGCATGAGTTCAAAAGCACACGCAAGCACATGCTGAAAGGTTTTGTGCATGGATGGTAGAAGGGTTTGGTCTAAAACAAATGTAAGAATGTGGCATAAATCTACAGTGTAGTCATACCCTAAGAGGTGGTACTTGAAGAAGAAAGTTGGGCACATTGGCATGGCAGTTGAGGGTGCAGGAAAGTTGGATTGCTACGACCTTTGCCATACATAAGGCCCTATTTCAGCAAAGCACTTAAGTGCATGCCTAAAGTTAAGAATGTGCTTAAGTGCTTTTACTGAACTGGGGGTCAAATAGAAAATATCTGCTTGCAAGACTGATGATCCAGGACCTTTCACCAGCACAAAGTGAAATAAAAATGTACCTTTGAAAACAAGTACATAAAAAAACTGCATTTCATTAGCATTAAACTTTAGATTCCTAATAGCTGATTTAATCACAATTAAAATTTATAAGTGATTGTTGTGCTTTGGATATCAAATGTGCTTCAAGGGTTGTCAGATCCTGGATGGGCTTGAACATCATGATTGCTGGGGCATAATGGCACCATTAGGTGACAACCCAAGGAGCATGAATTACGTCTGGGGCTTTAGCTGTTGTGTGGTTCCTCAATCTGTAGCTATCCAGTGCCAGTTTGCCCCCGAGTCGTCCTCATTAAAAGCAAATGCATCAAAATGCCAATGCAAATTGGAGCTAAATTCACCTGTTTAATTGGGCTGGGTGAGATCTCTGGTTACATTTCACTGTTTTATTCTGGAGATGCTAGATAGGTATTTCTCGGTTTCTAAATTGAGAAATATTATACTGCATAGGGACTACACGTAATTTGAAATTCATTAGCTGGTAATGTTCATTCTGTGAAAATGAATGGTACGTATATATTCTCATGAGATTTTCATACTCAAACTGCTATTAACATAATAGGGATGCTAATCCTGTTATATGTTGTTTGAAAGATTCTATTCTCTTCTACCTTGGTCTTTATATTGCACCCGTCACTGTAATAACTGTGAACCATGTTACCCCCATATCACAGATGGGGAACCTTATGCCCTGAGAAGTTAAGGCCTAAAACGTGCTCTATTTTAGAGTGCCCTATTTTCTGAGACATTGGGCCCCTGATTTTGGAGATGCTGAACATCTGCAGCTCCCATTGACACACACAGACACCCCCCCCCCCTCCCACCCTCCCTCCGCCCCAAGTGGAGTTATGTCTGATCCATACTTCTGAAAATCTGACCCAAATTGTCTAACATTAGGCTCCCAAAAACTGAGGAACCCAGAAATGTGGCTTAAACCATAAGTCAGTGGAAGAACCAGGAATAAAACCTGACTCTCTTGACTGCCCGCCCCATGTTGTATCAGCCAGACTGCACCTCCTCATGCACCTCATATCTTGCATCCTAGAGTAGTGGTTCTCAAACTTTTGTACTGATGACCCCTTTCACATAGCGAGCCTCTATGTGTGACCCCCCCTTATAAATTAAAAACACTTTTTTACATATTTAACACCATTATAAATGCTGGAGGCAAAGCAGGATTTGGGGTGGAGGCTGATAGCTCACAACCCCCCATGTAATAACCTCGTGACCCCCTGAGGGGTCCTGACCCCCCAGTTTGAGAACCCCTGTCCTAGAGAATCCCACTGCCCTGTACATACTATATACACTGCACCACTGAAATGCATTCAGTTCCAGTTTGTAGGTTAGTAACCAACCCATGTAGCAACTGAAAGGGAGATTTTTGTCTAAGGACATCCAGACAAACTCTGACTTTTATATGAAGTGCCATGGGGCCTTTGATGTTCATGTGCTGGTTTTTAAAGCACTTAATAGATTGGGTTACAGACACCTTTCTGAACATCTGTCTCCCTTGTAGATGTAAGAGGGTATGAAGTTCTTGAACGGTGGAGTTTGTAAGGGCTGTGAGGATAGTGTGCTGAATCTTTAAATCAAGAAGAGGGTAGGGATGGGGAAGGTTCCCTGCAGAAGCTCTTCAGTGAAGCAGAGAGAGAGAGAGAGAGAGAGAGAAAGAGAAGCTTTTGGGGTACTACTGATTTCCTTGTTTTAAGAAACTTCGTTGTTCAATGTTAGATAAAAATGGCTATCATTTTAGTAGGGGTACTCTACATATCTTTTCCTTAATGGCCTCAGAGCTATGGAATAGCTTACCCTGTTAATCTGTGAAAAATCATGGAAGTTCTTTCTGGGTTGTTACGCTTGACCTAAACCCGCACCCTTATTAATGTGGGTTGAAAAAAACTATTTGTTTCTGGCACAATGTGGTCATATTTTCATGGCTTTATGCTTGTTTAAATAATTGGTTTCATCTTACTTGTTTTCAGTATTCTGCATTTTCAAATGGCTTGATAAATAGGTCCCACATTAATAACATGTATGATAGTGAGTGTTAAAAGAAGAAAAATAAAAAAAAGTCCTTTTTAGATTTAGATTCTGTTTAATTTGCTCAGAATAATCCATAGAGCTAGAAACAAGAAAAGGAAAGCACTAGAAAATGTACTGTTGGGGAAGGCTGGATTAAAGCATAGGTACTATAGGCCAATTCCTAGGGCCTCCGTTTCTGGAGACACATGATGGGCACAGAATTTTAGCTTCCATTAAAAAAATTTTTTGTAGCTCCCATGGTTGTGAAGAAAAGCTTTAAAATGTGACCCAAATATAACTAATGCAGCATCCACCTGAGTCTGCAGACAGCCTGATACAATAACTGAGAGGTATGAAGTCCCCATGCATCTCAATGAGGTGTTAACTGCAAGACTCACTTGTCCAAGAAAGCCCCATCAAAACAACCCCAACTGAGGACTGTGTGTGGGAGGTGGGGAAAAGTACAGAGTGTCCAGGCCACACAACCAACTAGATTCATATGGGCTGCTGGAGTAAGTACTAGGATACCTCTATGATACCATGCCAAAGGAAAGAGAATCCCTTGCTGACAACCTTGATAGCACAAAGGGAGGGGAGACCCTGCTGCTGCTCCTAATATGACAAAAGGACCCTCAAGTCATTGCCCCAGCCTCTTTGGGAGGGAGGAAAGGACCCTGCCACTGAAACTCCAGGTGTAGGTGCGGCCAAGGCATGGGGGCGGGACCATGGCCCCATGTTGTCATGTTCCAGGGGCCACAGATTACCTTAATCTGTCTTTACTGTCAGGAATAAACCTTCACTGTCTCCAGCAAAGAGGATGAACTTGATGCTTTCGTAAATGTTACCCGTCTCCAGCTTCTGTAATTCCTTTCAAAACTGTTTTTTGATTCATTTACCAAACCTTGTGTACTTAACCCATTTCCTTTGCACACACATCAGCGATCAAGTTGCATAATCTCATGATTAAAACGCATAACTTGTGCCTTGATCTGTTCATTGCTGTAAATAAGCAATATGCTTTTTCAGGTGAAGCTGTCGCAGACTCGGCTGATTGAGTTGCAATGTTTAGTAACAATGATATACAATTTACTCTCTGCTTCGTATGTGGCATTAGTGGTGAGGTAAATTTTGCTGATATAGTTCTTATTATTTTGGGGGGTTGTTTTTGTTTTTTTTTTTAACTGCAGCTGCAGACTTTGCTGATCAAGCTGAAGTTGCAGCTGAAATTCCTTATACTTCACATACTAAACTGCACAATGGGTGAAATACTCTGCGTGCAGATGGCCTGTGAACGATTTAAATTTAATTTAAACTATCGAAACAGTGGTTCCTTGTGTCACGAAGTGTTGGGGAGTCAGGACCCTGCACCCTCAACTTCCTGCGATTCACCGTGACTCTCATCCAGCCAGTAAAACAGAAGGTTTATTAGATGACAGGAAAACAGTCCAAAACAGAGCTTGTAGGTACAGAAAACAGGACCCCTCAGTCAGGTCTATCTTGGGGGGTAGGGAGCCCAAACCCTGGTTTTGGGCCTCCCTCCATTTCCCCAGCCAGTTCCAAACTGAAACCCCCTCCAGCAGTCTCACCCAGCCACACACCACTCCCCCCGGGCTCCTCCTCCAGCCTTTGTCCAGTTTCCCTGGGCAGAAGGTGTCACCTGGCCCCTCCTGGGCTCAGGTTACATGCTCACATATCATCCCTCGAGAGAAGTCACATCCTGATGTTCCACCACCATCCATCACCAATGCAGTAAAACTCCCATGCAACATTACCAGGCTAATACTCCCCACTCCCAACTCCGTCACACCTTGGCTTTGCACAGCCACTCCTATTTTTCTCTCTTACTAGTAGAAGCCCCACTTGTAAGCCATTGTGCATTCTTCACTTAACACAGCTCATCAGTGATAACTATGCAGTAGCTGGGATTCATACGTGTGCTGCAAATAAAACACACTTTGCAGATCAAACCACATGTGACATGCATGTTCTGACTATAAGATGAACTGCACATGTTACTTGTAGAGATGAATGCATGGTGCTTGCTGAAATGTAGAGAAGAAGCCCAAGTGACATCGAGAAGAATTCTGGAGTTTCACATTCATTTCAGTATTCAAAGAGTAAGTTCCCAGCCTTGCCCCTGGCAAGAGCTGAGTAATTTTCACCAGATGGCACTGCACTTCAGGCTGTTGAGGTTTCTTTTCTTCTTAAAAAACAAACAAACAAACTTTACTTTGGGCTTGGCTACACTTACAAGTTGCAGCGCTGGTGGAGGCTTTCCAGCGCTGCAATTAACACCAGCGCTGCAACTCCCTGGTTGCAGCGCTGGCTGAAAACCCATCCGGGTTGGGGTATAAGGAGTGCAGCGCTGGTGACACCAGCGCTGCTCAGCAGGTGTGGACACTCACCAGCGCTTTACCTGTCCTCCAGGGAATAAGGAGCTATCCCAGAATTCCTGTTCAGCCACTCTGCACATCAGTTTGCACTCTACTGCTCTTGCCTCAGGTGACCCGCCCTTTAAATGCCCCAGGAAATTTAAAAATCTCCTTCCTGTTTGCTGCAGCCAGGTGTGGAGTGCAATCAGTTAATCAGTTACAGGTTACAGGTAACCATGCCTCCAGCCCCAGCATGGAGCACAGGTGAATTGCAGGACCTCATCAGTGTTTGGGGTGAGGCGTCTGTTCAGGCACAGCTGCGCTCCGGCCGTAGGAATTACGATATCTTTGAGCAGATAGCAAGGGACATGCTGGATAGGGGCCATCAACGGGACGCACTACAATGCAGGGTGAAAGTTAAAGAGCTGCGGAGTGCCTATTACAAAGCCCGCGAGGGTAATCGCAGATCCGGATCCGCCCCCACGACCTGCCGTTTTTACTTGGAGATGGACAACATACTTGGGGGTGACCCCACTGCCAATCCCAGGGTAACGATGGACACTTCTGAGCAGGCTGGGGGACAGGAGGAGGAGGAGGCTGCGGGGGGGGGAGAGGAAACCGCGAGTGAAGCTCCTGGGATGGGGGAAGAAACCGCAGATTCCCTGGAGGCATGCAGCCAGGAGCTCTTCTCAAGCCAGGAGGAAAGTACCCAATCGCAGCAGCCAGCAGTTGCAGAAGGACAAGCAGAGGAGCGGGTAAGCGGCTTTTATTTTCTGGGTGGAAATGTTTCTGGAGAGGAAGGGGGGTTATGGATGCATGCATGGCAGCGTCTAGATGTGGAATAGCCCGTTGATGTGGTCTATCACGTCGCGGTAATCTGCTTCAGTTATCTCAGCAAAAGCTTCATCCAGAGCGTGGGCAATATGCCTGCGCAGGTTTATAGGCAGAGCCACTGTGTCCCTTGTCCCAGTGACGGTGACGCGTCCGCGCCACTCTTCGGCCGGGGGGGGGGACCATTTCTGAACACAGGCACGCCGCATAGGGTCCCGGGCGGAATCCACATTGCTCTAAAAGAGCCCCCCGCTGTTCCCTAGTGACTGAAACATCTTCCAGGATTAAGTCCTGTGAAAATGTTGGGAGACTCTTTAGTGAAGAGATAGGAGATAAGATCACCCCTGCATCTGCATCTTCACTCAACCCCTCTAGCACTCCAGATTACCCGAAGCAACCAGCTCCCCTCTCACTCAAGCCCCTCTTCTCCCTATATAAGTAAACACTCCTCACTCACCATTTCGTGGCTTCTGTTGTGTTTTCCTTTTGGGATAAAGAATGCAAGTGAGAACTTGCAAGTGAGAACTCCTCAGTGTAACAATTCATGTCTGGAGATAGTGGATACAATGCTGCCCGTGTTAAATGTTGTCATTTCTGTGTGTACAGTGACCTTGACTGGACTGCCCAGATGTTCAACATCACAGAGGCTTCAAAATTTGAGAAAAATCCCGAAAGAGCAAAGAGGACATGCTGAAAACTGTTCTTCAGCACTCTGCTACAGAGAGAAAAGAATTGAAGGAGTGGCGAGAAAGAAAGCAGGACCCGCAAGAGAAATGCAGTGGCCAAGAGGAAAAGCACGAGCGGCTGCTAAGCATCCTGGAGCGGAGTCTATAGAGTCACTCGTTGCCATGCAAGCAGAGCACTACCGTGCTACTCCCCCACCCGCCCCGTCCTTTGTGCCTTGTGCCCCAATGTCAGCTCCAACCACCTTTCCCCAGCATCCAGGCTCTTACCACCACCAGCTGCCTCCAACACCTGTACGTTCCCCAACCAGCCCTGATACCTACCACCACCCTTACCCTCTGCATTCAACCCCATCACCATGCAGTATATGCACCCTGAAGTGCAGGATTCATTAAACAGCAATCCAGACATGGCATATGCAAACTTGTGACTGTACAGTTCACCAACCCACACCCTTGCCCTCTTGTGTTAATGAAATGTTGTGTGTCTGTCTGTCTGTCAAGGAAGTTTTTTTCTTTTCAATAAAACAATTCTTGGCTTTGAAAACAGTCTTTATTATAGCAGATAGTGAAAGATACCTTAGCCCAGTAAAGAAAGAGGCACTGCAAATCATATTATTATTATGGATAATAGAATAACAGTGTAAGCAGTGCAATTCACTCCCATGCAAGGCAGCAACATTACTGTTGGCTTTCAGCCTCAAATTCTTCCCTCAAGGCATCCCTAATCCTTGAAGCCCTGTGCTGGGCCTCTCTATTAGCCCTGCTCTCTGGCTGTGCATATTCAGCCTCCAGGACTTGAACCTCGGTGGTCCATGCCTCACTGAATGTTTCACCCTTCCCTTCACAAATATTATGGAGGGTACAGCAAGCGCTTATAACGATGCTGCTTTCCCCAAGTCTAGCTTCCCATACAACCAGCTCCAGCGAGCCTTTAAACGCCCACCAGCACACTCCACAGTCAGTCTGCACCGGCTCAGCCTGTAGTTGAACCGGTCCTTGCTCCTATCAAGCTTCCTGTATAGGGTTTCATGAGCCAAGGCAGTAACGGGGTCTCAAGGATCACAGTGGGCATTTCGACATCCCCTACTGTGATCTTCCTGTCTGGGAAAAAGTCCCTGCCTGCATCTTCCTGAACAGGCCACTGTTCCGAAGATGCGTGCATCATGCACCTTTCCAGGCCAGCCTGTGTAAATGTCAATGAAACGCCCGCGGTGATCCACAAGCGCCTGGAGAACCATAGAGAAATACCCCTTACGATTAACGTACTCTGATGCCAGGTGGGGCCAGAATAGGAATATCCATCTATCGCCTCCACAGTTAGGGAAACCCATTTGTGCAAAGCCATCCACAATGTCCTGCACGCTCCCGAGTCACGGTCTTTCTTAGCAGGATGCGATTAATTGCCTTGCAAACTTGCATCAAAACGATTCCCACGGTCGACTTTCCCACACCAAACTGGTTCCCGACCGACCGGTAGCTGTCTGGATTTGCCATCTTCCAGATTGCAATAGCCACCCGCTTTTCCACCGTCAGGGCAGCTCTCAATCTTGTGTCCTTGCGCCGCAGAGTGGGGCGAGCTCAGCACACAGTCCCATGAAAGTGGCTTTTCTCATACGAAAGTTCTGCAGCCACTGCTCGTCATCCCAGACTTCCATGACGATGTGATCCCACCACTCAGTGCTTGTTTCCCGAGCCCAAAGCGGCGTTCAACAGTGCTGAGCATTTCCGTGAATGCCGCAAGCACTGTAGTGTCACAGACAAATCCATATTGATATCATCGTGGACTCCTCACTGTCACTTTGGAGCTGAAGGAATAGCTCGACTGCCAAACGTGTTGTGCTGGTGACACTCATCAGCAGAGTCCTCAGCAGATCGGGCTCCATTTGCCACAGAAATCGCGATTCACAGAGAGTAACAGAAAGACACTCACAATGGCGCCAAACGCTGCCGGAATGAATGCTGGGATGTGAAGCGATGCACCACGGGGCGCTGGCAAACAGGAAGCGGAATGACCCGCACACTTCCTTCCCCTTCCCACAATACTCAGCGCCAAAACGGCGCCAAAACGGGACGAGGTGTTCTGTGGGATAGCTGCCCACAATGCACCTCTCAATACAGCGCTGGAAAGTGCTGCAAGTGTGGCCACACTGCAGCGCTGGTAGCTGTCAGTGTGGCCACACTCCAGCGCTGGCCCTTACACAGCTGCATGAGCAGCGCTGTAACTCCCAGCGCTGCAACTTGTAAGTGTAGCCAAGCCCTTTGTAAAGCTGCGTATTTCAAGAGTTGAATGAGCATGTACTTTGCCAAACAATTTGCATGACTGTTGATTCTGATGAGGCTTGTTTTATCTATCTGTCTGTCTGCCGTTATACAATTTGGGATTCAAATTTGGATGTTATCAATTTCAAGCATTTAAAAACATGAGTCAGACCCTCCAAAATGATGAGATTTGACTTAAATTTCATGAGATACTTTTAAAAATACATTTTGGCTTCTCTTCCTTTATTGTCTGGTTTTTGAACCTGTAGGGTACACTCACCTCATGTTTCAAGCTTTTCTCCACAACCACAAGGGCTGGTAACTTACTTTAAAAAAAAAAAAAGTCTGAGGTTCTCATCTCCAGCAGCTGGGGCTTTAATGCATACACCAAGTAATATAAGACTCAAGATAAAATCACGAGAACTGGCAATACTTCTGTGATCTCAGTACAGTATTGTACCTATGCTGTGTATATGTTATTTAGTGCTGGTTGAAGTCTGTGTCCCATTCAGACAAATATTCAAAAAGGGAATCCCAGACTGTGAAAATCAATCTGGTCTAAAAACTCCGAACTTTTCTAGTACTTCCAACTCCATCCCAGGGCAGAAATGCTGTAAAACAGCTTCTCTCTCTCATTCTATTTCTACAGTTCACATGGCTGGCCATGTTTCAAAAGTTTGTCTTGTGTTTGGCTCTGCAAAGGGCAAAGGGTCTGGGCAAGGTGGTGAGGGATTTTTGTTTCTGAACAACTCCATCCATCCCTGTTTAATGTGCATAACTTGCTAATAAAACACATACCTGCCCCAAGACCTCTGATCCAAACAATCCTGAACTTTGAGGCTGTTAGATGAGCCAAATGAACCCCCCATATATGAACAATCCCAGGTGCTGTCATGTTCCAAATGCAGATCTGGATTTGAATCTTGTTGCTTGATTTCATCCCTTGAGACCAATACACTTTACTGCTCCCTTTCCCAGACAGCAAAAGCACATCCTATGAGACTGCCTCATTTAATATGTATTTATGCTTCTAAAGCACTCTTGACAGTTTTTCCTCCCCTTCCTACATAAAAAAGAATTGCTTTTGTACTGCTCAGCACCACATTATCAATATTAATCCGGGGTATTTTTGTTATTCTAAAACCCCTTGTATCCTTTGTAAGGAGAAAAATGAGGATATAATTAATCTCTCTGTTAATCTTGATATTTGCATGGAGCAAGTGAACCAAGCTCTTCCAACTACTCGCTTCAGTCTTAAGAAGTGTTTGCACTGTGGTTCAGAAGGAAACTCAAGGGCTTTTTATTTATTTATTTTCATCTTCTGAGATTCAAAACACACAGTGGGAGACAAACATCCTAATTCCCAGTGAGTTTTATCTGGCACAGCATAGCAGTCTGAAGGCGTTTTGAAAGTGTCTGCAGCAGAGGGGTGTGGAGATGTAACAATTTGAAAAGGCAGCTCGTTCAATAAAACATGTGGCCTGGCTTGCTGTGTATGACTACGGCCTCCAAATGCAAGGGGCTAAGCAAGCAATCACTCAAATGCATGTTAAAACTCAGGCCTCGTGCTAAGGGGTGCTGAGTGCCTGCAGCAGCATTGAAGACAAAGGGAGCTGGGGATGCTCAGCACTGCTGAAAATCATATCCTCCCACACCGGTGTCTGTCTGCATTATCTTAAGTGGGGAGATGTGTGTAGTTGGAGAAAGGCTACAATATTCTGCAGCCTTAACTGCGGAATCAGTATATCTTGTGGTCTATGTACTGGACTGCACTCAGGAGATCTGGGTTTAAGTCTGGACTCTGCCACAGATGCTCTGTGTGACCTTAGGTCAGTGCCTTAACCTCTCTGTGCTCAGTTCCCCATCTGTAAAAGGGAATAATACTCTCTGTGTCTGGCTTGCCAATTTAGACTATAAACTCTTTGTGCTAGGCTCTGTACAAACCCATAGTGAGAGACAGTCCATGCCACAAAGGGGCCCCATCCTTGATTGGGTTTTGTAGGTGCTACTGGAATACGAATAACAATCACTAATGGTGTCATTGCTGGTGACTTCACTATACAGCTGAATGGGGGATTAAACAAGCCCATAAATGCTAAGGGTTAACCCTTTCCTCCTTTTTAGGTACAGAGGTCCCCTACCTACAGCAGAACCAGTGCTGTTCTGCAATGCATTCTGGGATCTCTACATGGACTGTCTTGACTTGGTGTATGAAACAGGATTTGTCCCTCCCAGGTCTTATACAATTTGTATATACATTTGGCGTTCACTGTGCCAAGGGGAAATCCAGATTTGTGCAGCCTTATGCAGAATTCTATAGCATACCAGTCAGCCATGCAGATAGAACTTAGGAGTGGGTTTCACATCCAACTATATCAGTAAAGATCAAATTGTTGAATGCAGATGTAGCATTTCTGCTCTGTGCAAAAAAAAACCCAGAAGAAATATTGAATAGTGTACCAGCTCAGCCTAGCTCTGTATCCCAGCATTTGATGTATCAGGCTTCATTTTTCTAACCTGTGAGATCCAGAATGGTCAAAGTAAACCATCTGGCAGGGCCGGTGCAACCACTTAGGCAAACTGGGTGGCCGCCTAGGGCGCCTAGTGGTTGAGGGCACCTAAAAGCCCGCTCAGGCGAGGAGGTGGAGTGGAGGTGAGCTGGGGCGGGGGGCACGGGGAGGGCCGCCCGCAGTAATGGGGGGGTGCACAGGGGAACCGCTCCCCGCCCCAGATCACCTCCACTCTGCCTCCTCAGCTGAGCACACAGCCCCCGCTCTAAGTCTCCTCCAATCGGCGCCGCAAGCCTGGGAGGGGAGGAGAATTAGGAGCCGAGGTGAGCTGGGGTGGGCTCCCCAGGCGGGGTTAGCTTCCGCATGGGGAGGGGGGGCTCCCTGGGCGGGGTTAGATGCAGAAGGGGGGTAGCTGCTGCGGGGGTGGGGGGCTCCCCAGGTGGGGGGCTGGGTTAGTTGCCGTGGGGGGAGGCTCCTCTGGTGGGGGGATGGGGGGCGTGGTTAGCTGCCACGGGGGGGATGGGGTTAGCTGGGTGCGGGGGTTGCACCGGCCCTGCCATCTGGAAGCTATGTTTAAAACAAAACCAAACCCAACAATGAATCTAATAAGTGGCAGACTTTTATCACATGCTGTCACTTCATTTGCAGGAACAAAAGGCTCCACTCAGATGCAATCTGGCAGATTTCCTGCGGTTGCAACTCTAATACATTTTTTAACTTTATCCAGCAAAAGTTTTCTTCAAAAAATTCTTGAGCATACAGGCAAGGCTCTTTTACTTCTGTAGAATCTGAACTGGGTTCCAAATTCTTCCTTGTAGCTGCCTGTGTTGTTTTTATTATGACTTATGTACAGTTGCATGCATCCACTATGTGCTAGGCACATTACAATCAGTGCTGGGTCTTCAAGAGGCAATTAAATGTGGACTGATCTGGGGCTACCCGAGAAAAGTTTGGTTTATGACTTGGTCAGCATCACAAAGGAACTCTGTGAGAAGCAGGGATAGAGTCCAGTTCTCCAGGGTGACATTCAACAGCCTTAACTGAGAGAAACATGCTTTCTCTTCCTGCAGTTTACTACATCATTCACTGCACACCCTCCAACTTCTGCCAGAAATGAAGCAGAGCAGAGGTCCTACAAACAACAGCCTCATTCACTACACAACCCAGATTCATTCCCAAAGCACAGTCCATCTGGGGTACTGAATGAGGGAAGGATCTTATGGAAACTACAGTATGCGATCACACAATTAAAAACTGTATGATAACACATACTCACAAGGAGGGTGAATTAAGGTTGCAGGAGCAACTTTAATTCTGACATTTCCTGAGTGCTTGACCTTGCAACCTTAATGTTCTTTTAACATTTTTTGGTTTGGTTTGGTTTGGTTTTGGATGTGATAGGTAGATTAGATCGTTAGTTAGATTTTTATGCTAGAAAGTTATTTCCATAGGGGGAAGTGGTATAGAATAAGAGAGAAGCTCCAATAGTATCCTTTCTAAAATATGTAAAGATACACCATTGGATCACAGATCCACATCATGCATGCAAAAAGAGGATGAAATGTGGCATCTGGATAACCAGTATAATAAATAGCTGTATTTTAAGTGGAAGGTCAAGATTTATATTAGATTGTATTAACAAGCAATTTGTAAAAAATACTTCAAGTGCCATGCAAATGTGAACAATATGCAATACCTGAAAACAGTTCATCGGTACAGTCCCACTTGATAGCTTGTCTTTCTGATCATTATTACATAGACTGGATCTTGATTTCTTAAGGCAAAGAGTTAGTCTTATTGCAACACTGTCTTGGCTGCTGTGTTACTGGCTTCTGTAATGGACACAGCAGAGCTGTGAAAGAAATATCCAAGATATTTATGAATTTTTAATAAGCGTCACATAGTGCACAGGAATCTGAATTTGTTTGATCTTGTGTTGTTGAGCTGCTGTTGTTTTTAAAAAAGAGAGAGAGGGAAAGAAAAATGCTAATTAAATGGAGGGAAGGATCAGTGCGCTACTTAAATCAATATGGATCAGCGCTGCCTTGAAAACAAACAGGATTATATGTGGCAGGCTGGAAAATGTTACTTTCTCCAAGGCTGAAATTAAAGACTCATTTCCTATACACAGAAACTGGAAGACAAATAGTCCCCCATCTCGACAGGGCCAGTATCCTGCCTGTGGCTGGGGCCAATACGTGTTGCTTCAAGAAAGTGAATAAATCAATAATTAGTAGATGACTCCACCAGGGCTGGTAGGGGAGTTTGTATGCAGCACTTTAGCCACCAAAAGCATGAGTTTTTAGCATGTGAAGTAAAGCAGTGAATCTGTTCTTTAGTAGCTGTAGCAGATTCATAAACCTCTGTGGATCAGCTAGAGTGGGACATGTCACTCATAATGAACCATGGTGTTTAAATGCACCTGGCAAGTTGTATAATGTGTAGCTCGTCATAGGGGAGATGGAATCCTTCCTGACCCCAGGAGGCATCCTTCAGGGTGGAGTGACTCCTCAGCAGCACCGGAGGCAAGAGGAGGAGGCTAGCCAGGCTTTGTTGCCCGCCTCCACCACACTGGAGCCTGGATTTTGTGGGCACATGTCACTGAATCCACTCCTGTCCCAGCAGCACAAAGAGGCTGAATCTGTTGAGAGGAAATGGGGTCTTTTTGTGGTTACAAAATCCTTCATTGAAAGGCTAGGCCAGCAGTTAGGGCAATAGTCTGGGATGTGAAAACCTTGGCCTCAGTTCTCCACTCTTCCCCAGGCTCCCTGTGTCACCCTGGAAGTCATTTGGGCCCAGATTTTAAAAGATTTTAGGTGTTGCTGCTCTCAGTATGGCAACACCTAACTGATTTAGGTGCCTAAGTCATGGTCAGAAGTGGTGAAGGCACTTAAGACTTTTGGCACTTAAGTGTCTAAATCCCTTTTGAAAATGGAATTTGGGCTCCTAAATCGGTTAGGCACAGCAATGCCTAAGTACCTTTAAAAATCTGGGCTTTAGTTTGCCGAGGCATCAGTTCCTCATCTGTACAACAGGGATGATGGTACTACAGTACTACTGCTAGGGGAACGATAAACACATTCCAAAAGACTGTGAGGGGAGCAGATCCTATGGTCTAGGGGTCACATAACTATCTTAGATAGATTGTGGCTCATGGATTTTATGTAAAGGGCTCTGGCCTGCTAGAGCAGCCATGCCATAGAAATGCTTTTAAATGTCAATCACACTTAGCCTAGAACAAAACCAGGATTATTTGCAATTCTAATTTGTATTCTAGTAGTGCCTTCTGGGATTGCAGCCTCATTGTGCTCGGTGCTGTACAAATTCATAGTAAGTGACAGTCCTTGGCCTGAAGACTTAACATTTAAATAGAGGCAAGACAGACCAAGAGTGGGAGGGGACATAGAGGGCGAATGATTTGCCCATGGTCGGACTGCAGGTTTTCTGGCTGCCAGCCCAGTGCTGTTCTTACTGTCCTCCACTGTGGTGAATCCATTGCAACCTGACATTGGAAGCAATACCTGAAAGCTCCCTAAGTAAGGAGGTTCAACTCATATACACAACCATATTCAATTAAATTACACAGTAAAAATCCCTCCCACTCCCCATCCAGCTGATAAGATACTAAGAACAATGATGATACCAATTTAAAGAACACTGACACTGTCAGATTTCACTTGAAGCTTGCTATTCAAGCCATATTCTCTTCTTTTTCAAGAAGTACACCTTGAGCCAGATCCTCCTAGGTTCTAAATCAACATAGCTCTCCTGCAGCCACTAGAACTATGCCAGTTTATACCAGCTGAAGACCTGCAATGCACAATTTCCTTCAGACAATAGAAGCAAAGGTTCCTTACATATCTCGTTTGAATAGCTCGACCTGCATTTGTTCAGTCCATTAAGAGCAAGTATCTGCAATGGGATTTTTGTAAGCAGAGGCATTGCACGAGGAAGCTCATAGGCTTTTAATAAGTAATGCTTTAATTTTGTAACTGGATATGCAGGGATGGATCTTCTACTTGCATAGAATCCCACTGATACCAATGGGGATCCATGAGCATGTTAGGTTCCACCCACATGGATCCAGTTACAGGACTGGGGCCCAAGTGATGTTCTTTTATTTAATTTGGGGAGGGGGAGGGAAAGAAGTCCAGCTTGATTTTTCTCTCTCACATATGTTTTTTTTTTCTTTCCTCTTGGACTTTCTGAGAAGAAGTGCTTGGATAGAAGTGCATTCTGGGAGAAGGGCATTTATTATGATCTCCTTTCCATTTAGAAACACTAATTCTCTACTGCCTTGCACTGTGTGTCATTGACTCCTGTGCACAGTGGGTATAAAATGCTCCTCTTCTGCACTGGCGTAGTTTTGCACTAATCCCGAGACAGATTCTGTTCCCCTTACTCACACTGAATAATATCTTTATTCAGGAACAGCCCAAATGGAATCACTGGGACTGCTTCTGGAGGAAGGCAGAATTCAACCTGAGTAACTGAGCAGAAGTTTGACCCTTGGAGCAAGAATATCTGATGGTACCCGGTGCACATCAGTGAATGGTTGAGCCCACTGAGCGGGACAGTGCAGCACGGGTGAATTAGTGATTAGAGCTTAATCTTTCAGGGTGCTGAGCATCCTTCAACTTTCACTGGTACCCAGTAGCATTGAGCCCTCAGGCCTCAGAGATGCTCACGTCTTTTGCTTAAATCATGTATGCGAGTCATAATCCTCCCCAGAAGGACTACAAGGAGGGGAGTTGTCGGGGGCAGGACTAAGGAGTAGTGCAGATAGCCTGGTATATAGCAGTAGAACTGGCTGAAAAACAAGAATTCTGTTTTTCCAAAAATAAAAAAATAAAAATCAAGGTTTCACCATATGGTTTTGTTCCACATTGGGTTGAAACTGATACCTTCCGAGGTTCTCTGTGAAAAAACAAAGAGAGAGAGAGAGAGAGACCACACCAAAATAGCCAGTAGCCTTGTGGTTAGGACACTCACCTGGGATATAGGGGGATCCGGGTTTATGTCCCTGCTCTGTCTGATTCTGTGCCCTAACCAGCAGGCTATAGAGTCCGCCTCTCTTCATGGCCCAATGAATGATGTATACTCAGTGGAACGGATCCAGCAGGAGAGACTGAGGGAAGTCCAGAGATGTGAGAGATGCGAAGCAGAAAGGGCAGGGACTTGAATCTGAGTTTCCCACGTCCCAGGTGAATGTCCTGATCATTGGGCAATTGTCTGTTCTGGGGTGGGTCTCTCTTGTGACCAGAAATTCCATCCTGGATCTAAGAAACCAGCCCATTGAAAGTTTTGTCAAAACTGATACATTGCTGGGACATTTCACTTTCAATTAATTGGTATTTTCCAAACAAACAAACAAACAAAAACCAACCCAAACACATTTTGCAAAAAAATTCCCAACCAGGCGCAATAGGAAATTGAGCTGAATTTCGAGAGGGGGAGGAGAGGAGGGGAAAGCCCTCAGATAAACCTGCTGCCTATTATTTTTGTCTTGTAAAGTTACTTCCAAATAAGAGGCACATAAAATGTCTAAGTGTATTAAGAGAACTTACAAATGGATTTCCCTTGCCTTGCACTTCTAATGTGATCTGCTCAGCAGACAGACATTATTTTAGTTCATTTGTCTCAGGGCTCCAGTACACACTGTCTATTCCAAAATCCCCTTATTAAATGAAGCCACAACTCAAAACCTTGCGAAATTAAAGTATGTATCTTCTAGGAAACGGTTCATAGATTCATAGACTTAAGGTCAGAAGGGACCATTATGGTCATCTAGTCTGACCTCCTGCACAATGCAGGCCACAGAATCTCACCCACCCACTCCTGTAACAAACCCCTAACCTATGTCTGAGTTATTGAAGTCCTCAAATCGTGGTTTAAAGACCTGAAGGTGCAGAGAATCCTCCAGCAAGTGACCTGTGCCCCATGCTGCAGAGGAAGGCGAAAAACCTCCAGGGCCTCTGCCAATCTTCCCTGGAGGAAAATTCTTTCCCGACCCCAAATATGGCGACCAGTTAAACCCTGAGCATGTGGGCAAGACTCACCAGCCAGCACCCAGGAAAGAATTCTCTGTAGTAACTCAGATCCCACCACATCTAACATCCTATCACAGGCCTTTGGGCATATTTACCTGCTAATAATCAAAGATCAATTAATTGCCAAAATTGGGCTATCCCCTCATACCATCCCCTCCATAAACTTATCAAGCTTAGGGTATGGCTACACTTGCGAGTTGCAGCGCTGGTAGTTTGCAGCGCTGGTCATCCAGCTGTGCAGGGCCAGCGCTGGAGTGTGGCCACACTGACAGCTACCAGCGCTGCAGTGTGGCCACATTTGCAGCATTTGCAGCGCTGTACTGAGAGGTGCATTGTGGGCAGCTATCCCACAGAGCACCTCGTCTGATTTTGGCGCTAAGTATTGTGGGAAGGGGAAGGAAGTGTGTGGGTCATTCCGCTTCCTGTGCCAATGCCCCGTGGTGCATCGCTTCACTTCCCAGCAGTCACAGTTTTCCCATCCACGTTTCTTGCCATTGTGAGTGCAGTGCGCTTTCTGTGGAATGGAGCCTGAGCTGCTGAGGACTTTGCTGATGACTGTCGCCAGCACATCACGTTTGGCAGTTGAGCTATTCCTTCAGCTCCAAAGTGACAGTGAGGAGTCCGACGATGATCTGGCTTTGCCTGACGCGTGTGACATGAAATTGCTTGTGGCGGTAACGGACATGCTCAGCACCGTGGAACGCCGCTTTTGGGCTCAGGAAACAAGCACTGAGTAGTGGGATCACATCGTCATGGAAGTCTGGGATGACGAGCAGTGGCTGCAGAACTTTCGGATGAGAAAAGCCACTTTCATGGGACTGTGTGCTGAGCTCGCCCCCACCCTGCGGCGCAAGGACACGAGATTGAGAGCTGCCCTGACGGTGGAAAAGCGGGTGGCTATTGCAATCTGGAAGCTGGCAACTCCAGACAGCTACCGGTCGGTCGGGAACCAGTTTGGAGTGGGAAAGTCGACCCTGGGAATCGTTTTGATGCAAGTTTGCAGGGCCATTAATCGCATCCTGCTAAGGAGAACCGTGACTGTGGGGAACGTGCAGGACATTGTAGATGGATTTGCAGAAATGGGTTTCCCTAACTGTGAAGAGGCAATAGATGGGACGCATATTGCTATTCTGGCACCACCCCACCTAGCCTCCGAGTACATTAATCGGAAGGGGTATTTCTCTATGGTTCTCCAGGCACTTGTGGATCACCCTGGGCGTTTCATTGACATTTACACAGGCTGGCCTGGAAAGGTGCATGATGCACGCATCTTTCGGAACAGTGACCTGTTCAGGAAGCTGCAGGACGGGACATTTTTCCCAGACTGGAAGATCACAGTAGGGGACGTTGAAATGCCCATTGTGATCCTTGGGGACCCCGCTTACCGGTTAATGCCTTGGCTCATGAAACCCTATACAGGGAAGCTGGACAGGAGCAAGGACCGTTTCAACTATAGGCTGAGCCGGTGCCGAATGACTGTGGAGTGTGCTTTCGGGCATTTAAAGGGGCGCTGGCGAGCGCTTTATGGGAAGCTAGACTTGGGGAAAAGCAGCATCCCCGCGGTTATATCCGCGTGCTACACCCTCCATAATATTTGTGAAGGGAAGGGTGAAACATTCAGCCAGGCATGGACCAATGAGGTACAAGTCCTGGAGGCTGAATTTGCACAGCCAGAGAGCAGGGCTACTAGAGATGCCCACAACAGGGCTACAAGGATTAGGGATGCCTTGAGGGAGGAATTTGAGGCTGAAAGCCAACAGTAATGGTTTTTGCCTTGACCGGGAGTGAACTGCACTGGTTACAGTGCTTTTAAGTGCCTGTGTTTCCCTTGGGGTTTGTTACCTGTGTTTCCCTTGGGGTTTGTTATCTTTCACTGTATGCAATAATAAAAATCGTTTCATAATCAAAGAAATCATTTATTTAAAAAAAAAAGAAAGTAAAAGGGCAGGGGGGTTGGTTGTTGGACTGTACATTCATAGGTTTGTATATGTACTGCCAGGAGTGCTGTGCACTTCAGGATTATAATGCTGCATGGTGATGGGGGTTGAGTGCAGAGGGTAAGGGTCGTAGTTCTCTGGGCTCATAGGTGACCATACAGGTGTCAGGAGCAGCTGGTGGTGCTGTAGGTAAGAACCTGGATGCTGGGGAACGGGGTTTGGAGCTGACATTGGTGCACAAGGGAAAGATCTTTGGGAGGGGGAGGGGTTGGCACGGTAGTGCTCTGCCTGCATGGCTACCAGTGACTGGATACAGTCTGTATGGCGCGCCATGAGGTTTATAAGCTGCCTCGTGGTTTTCTTCAGTGACAACTCCTTTCTCCTGCTTTGTGTTTCCTTCCAGTGCTGAATTTTGCCTCTCCATTCCTGCGTAGTTTTATTGCCTCTTGCACACTGATTCAGAACTGCATTCACCAAGTCTTCCTTGCTTTTCTTAGGCTTCCTCTTTAGGTTCTGAAGTTTTTTTTCAGTCTCTGATGAGGCCGGTCCAGGACTAGTCAAGGACACTATAAAAATACAGCAAATGATACATTTTAAGAGAGCATGCATTGTGTATAATCTCAGTGAGTTAGTTTCCAGTCTCACACTGTAGCATTCCTCAGACATTTCAAACACACCTAGAGAATTCACAGCCTCGCAGAAATGGTAAGTGAGGGTAAGGGAGTAGAGTAGAAGTTAATAAAACCTGGGAGACATGTTCCTGCCGCAGTTTGCCTGGGCAGGGGGCTTATTGGTTCATGGGTGCACTGCTGTTTGTGGGCTTTGGGAAAGGCAGAAAGCTGCTGTTGGGACCTGCAATGAAACAGTGTGCCTCCCTCCATTTCACACAGGAGTTAATACTTGAAGATATCTCCCTGCTGCGTGTTTCCTGGGAAGAGCGGGAGGGTCTCCTACAACAATGCGGATTCCGCCCTGGCCCCTATGCAGCTTGCCTGTGTGCAGCAATGGTCCCCCCACCCCTCCTGAAACAGTGGTGCAGACGCGTTAGCCTGACTGGGACAGGGACAACACTGGCTCTCCCTTTAAACTTGCTCAAGCACATTGCCTATGCTCTTGCTGAAACTTTTGAAGAGATTACAGAGGCAGATTACCACAACGTGATAGACCACATCAATGGGATATTCCATGTCTAGGCATGCAAGCATGCAGCCATACCACCCACTCCTCTCCCAAAACATTTGCATTGCAATAAAAGCTGCTTACCTGGGACCTGCTCCTGTGATTCTTCTGCACCAAGTTCCAGGTGCTGCGACTGGCTAGCTTCCTCCTGGCTTGAGAAGAGCTCCTGACTGCATGCCTCCTGGGACTCCGGGGTGTCTCCCCCCACCCCAGTACCCTCACTGTCTGTTTGGATCTCCCCCTCCACCTCCCTCTCCTCTACCGGCTCTGAACTGTCCATCGTGGTCCTCGGATTTACAGAGGGGTCACCCCCATAAATCGCGTCCAGCTCCTTGTAAAAATGGCAGGTCGTGGGGGCAGCGCCAGAGCGGCAGATTCGCTCACATGCTTTGCAATAGGCACTTTGCAGCTCCTTCACTTTAACCCTGCACTGCAGCGCGTCCCGCTCATGGCCCCTATCCAGCATGGCTCTTGATACCTGGGCAAAGGTATCATAATTCTTACGGCTAGAGCGCAGCTGTGCCTCCACAGATTCCTCCCCCCAAACACTGATGAGGTCCATCAGCTCGCCATTGCTCCATGCTGGGGCTCATTTGCCACGTGGAGGCATAGTCACCTGTAAAGATTCACTTGCACTCCACACCTGGCTGAGCAAACAGGAAGGGGATTTTTAAAATTCCCGGGGCATTTAAAGGGCGGGTCACCTGAGGCCAGGGCAGTAGAGTCTGAGCTGATGAGCAGAGTGGCTGAACGGGCATTCTGGGATACATCCTTATACCCTGGAGGCCAATAACAGCGCTGGTGTGTGGCCACACTTGATGACCAGCACTGCAGCACCAGAGCTGCAATCTTTATTCCCCATGCTGAGCCAGGTGTACAGCCAGCGCTGCAGCCAGGGAGTTGCAGTGCTGGATGTGCCCTGCAGGTGTGGACACTTACTAATTGCAGCGCTGGAAAGCCTCCACCAGTGCTGCAACTTGCAAGTGTAGCCATACCCTGAGTCTTCAAGCCAGATATGTCTTTTGCCCCCACTACTCCTCTTGGAAGGCTGTTCCAGAACTTCACTCCTCTAATGGTTAGAAACCTTTGTCTTATTTCAAGTCTAAACTTTCTAGTGTTTATTTGTTCTTGTGTCCACATTGGTACTAAGCTTAAATAATTCCTCTCCCTCCCTGATATTTATCCCTCTGATATATTTATAAAGAGCAATTATATCCCCCCTCAGCCTTCTTTTGGTTAGGCTAAACAAGCCAAGCTCTTTCAGTCTCCTTTCATAAGACAAGTTTTCCATTCCTTGGATCATTCTAGTAGCCCTTCTCTGTACCTGTTCCAGTTTGAATTCATCCTTCTTAAACATGGGAGACCAGAACGGCACACAGCATTCCAGATGAGATCTCACCAGTGCCTTGTATAATGGTACTAACACCTCCTTATCTTTACTGGAAATACCTCGCCTGATGCATCCTAAAACCGCATTAGCTTTTTTAATGGCCACAGTCATCCTGTGATCAACCAATACTCCCAGGTTCTTCTCCTCCTCTGTTACTTCCAACTGATGTGTCCCCAATTATAACCAAAATTCTTGTTATTAATCCCTAAATCCATGACATTGCACTTTTCACTCTTAAATTTCATCCTATTACTATTACTCCAGTTTACAAGATCATCTAGATCTTCCTATATGGTGTCCTGGTCCTTCTCTGTGTCATCTTTGTGTCATCCGCAAACTTTATTAGCACATTCCCACTTTTTGTGCCAAGGTCAGTAATAAAAAGATTAAATAAGATTGGTCCCAAAACCGATCCCTGAGGAACTCCACTAGTAACCTCCTTCCAGCCTGACAGTTCACCTTTCAGTACGATCTGTTGTAGTCTCCCCTTTAATCAATTCCTTATCCACCTTTCAATTTTCATATTGATCCCCATCTTTTCCAATTTAGCTAATAATTCCCCATGTGGAACCGTATCAAATGTCTTACTGAAATTGAGGTAAATTAGATCCACTGCATTTCCTTTGTCTAAAAAATCTGTTACCTTCTCAAAGAAGGAGATCAGGTTGGTTTGGCACGATCTACCTTTTGTAAAACCATGTTGTATTTTGTCCCAATTACCATTGACCTCAATGTCCTTAACTACTTTCTCCTTCAAAATTTTTTCCAAGACCTTGCATACTACAGATGTCAAACTAACAGGCCTATAGTTACTCGGATCACTTTTTTTCCCTTTCTTAAAAATAGGAATAGATTGGAATGTAATGCAGCCAGAATCAGTCTTGAAAGTGGTATAATACCAGCCTTGTGCTGGTGTTTTACCCTGCTTAGTAGGAGAGGGGTAGAGTGGATGCCAGGTGATAAGGATGGGATCAAATCCTGCAAGATGTAGAAAATATCCTAGCATGACTCAGACAAACTTATCCTGGGATGTGGCAACTTTTTTGTAAGACTGGGTCAGTGCAGCTTCTACTGGGTGACCTATTGGGTGGATCTCTGTTGTCTTTCCTCAGAGTGCTGCTGCCTATGGATTCTGGTGAAGTCTTAGGGGCAGTAGCATACAAGAGACAGATGCAGAAAATCCAGCTACTTGGTGCAGATTCAAATAATGAGCTAAGTTCCACTCTACTGTGTGGTCACCAGTTGACAGCAATAAAACCATTCATTATACCCCACAATCCAGTATGATTAGTCGATGTTGTAAAGGAAGCTATTGTTTTTCGAAGACATCCTCTTTATATTGAAATCTAAGAGCCAAAGTTATCTCTGGTGTAACTCCACTGAACTTCAGTAGACTTACTCCAAGGACATAAACCCTGCATATGAAAAATAAATTAGACCAATATCGAAGCTTTGCTGGAAACAATAACCCTGCTTTGAAGGCTCCTGTTTTATGAAAGGTTCTTTGAAGGAATTCATTCACTCTGGAATGAATTCACACTATTCATCCTGCCACTCACAGAACAAGATATAATAGCAGTCAGTCATGATTGCAGTCATCTATCAACAGTTCATTACATACCCGTTAGACTAAGGATAGCATTTGTGAAAAATATTACTCTGTGTGTGTTGAAAAGCAAAAGCAGCAACATAAAGGAAAGAAAGAAAGAAAAGATTTAGCCTATTTCCCTACAAAACTGGATATGTAATATTTTGAATGTTAAGAGATTGGGGCCAAAGAGGGTATGTCTACACTGCGGTGTAAGCCCCGTGTTTGTAGAACTCGAGTTAGTTTGAATGTCTATACTCACTTGTAACACCAGGTCAGGAGTGGCGCCAGAGTTTCTTGCGCCCTAGGCAGAATTCGGGGGGTGGCGTTTTGTGCGCTCCCCATGGGGCGCGCAGGAGCTTCCGGTTCCACTCCCATCGCGCCGCCGAAGAAGGACCCTCTGCCAAAATGCCGCAGGCGACAGCGGCAGTCATTGAGCTGCTCAATTGCCTGCCTCTGTTTTCCACGGCACGTTGGCAGAAGGTCCTTCTTTGGCGGTGCAATGGGAGCAGAACTGGAAGTTCCCGCGCGCCGTCGGGAGCGCACAAAATGCCGCCCCCCTGAATTCTGGCGCCCTAGACGACCATCTAGGGTCGCCTAATAGAAGCGCCGGCCCTGCACCAGGTTAGGAATTGTTGAACCCTGGTTCCCAATCTCAGGCTCCAGCATCTACACTGCATTATGCTGGCCTGAGTCAAACCACCTACATTACAGTCTTCCTAGCATCCTCCCAAAATGTAGCCCCTCCAGGCCTTTGTTTGTGGTGCACTAAAGGGAAACTTGACCATCCAGAGGACAAAGAAAATTGGCTCATGGAATTGTGGGATACTTTTGGCAGACTCCCAGAACATGAGTCCAGTGGAGCTGTTTCTACACTGCAAAGCAAGAAGACTTGAATCCTGGGTCCCAGCTTAACTCCGGCTCAGACTCTCCACCCTTGTAGGGTCCTGGGACTCTGAGTCTTAGGATATCACAATTTGTGTGTAAACAGGAGAGGAGTTAGGCTTGATCCTCAGTTCGAACCCTGGGCTCCAACTGTAGTGTAGACACATCCTGACACACTTCACCAGATCCTCACTGGTGTAAATTGGTGCAGTTCCACTGGCTTATTTCATACCTGTGCAAAGAAGGTGAAATATGTTACCATATCAGACCAGTAGAATTTTACACCCACTTTGCACAAGTGCAAATGACTGCATATGGTGAATCGGGGCAATGTAACTGTACGAGATGGAAGATTATATACACACACACTTGTAATCTCCTGCATTTCTGACCAGGACTTCGAAAAGGCCAAAGAAGAGACTTCCCACTACAGAACCAATCTCTTGTTTTAAACCTAACCCATTGCATTTTGGGGGTCAGAGCCTCAGTTGGCATAAGTCAGCATCACTCCATTGATTTCAATGGAGTGATGTGAATTTACATGAGACAAGGATCTGGACCAGAGAGTTTAGCTTGTGTTGCATGGGTAGCTGAGCAGTACAGGCATGATCAATAAAGCTGGAAGTTAGGTACGGCACTATCAAGGCTAAACTCTTCAAGGTGCTCTGGCTACTGTGAGAATTGAGGGTGTTTGATGACATTCAGGTTCAAGCCCTCAGTGCCTTGATTTGAGGAGCTCCCTAAAACAACACAAAGACATTAAATGGCAGAGGGGAGTGAAAGAGACAGACACATGGAGAGAGCGAGTGAGACAAAAACATAGGGAGAGTGGTGAGAGAGTAACTATTATTCAGTCACTAGAGAAGAAGGATGGTCCAATGGTACAAGTGTTGGCTTTGACTTTGGGAGATCCACATTCTATTTCCTGCTTCTCCACATATTTCCTGCAAGACTTTGGGCCAGTCACTTAGGATGTGTCTGCACTGCATTGTAAACCTGGGTCTGTGGGACCTGCACTTCTGGAATTGGTGTTTCCAAGCCTGTGCTTGAGCGTCCACATTGCACTGCACACTGGGTTTACAATTGCTGGACCTGGGTGTCACAACCATTCTAATGAGTCCATACTGCACTACACAGACCTTCTGACTTGGTTCTGTGTCCACACGGCAAATGACAGGGCTTGGACCCGAGTCACAGTGGGACTTGGGAACCCTTCTTCCCCCCACACACACTCCCCAGGAGGGTCCTAGGACCTGAGTCCTGAATGCTTGCTGCCCGAATTGAGATAGATTTGTGTGTGAGACATTAGGGAAGAGGTTGGGCTCAAACTCTTAGGCCTGGTCTACACTGGAGGGGTGGGGGGGATCAATCTAAGTTATGCAACTTCAGCTATGTGAATAATGTAGCTAAAGTTGATGTACTTAGACCTACTCACCACGATGTCTTCACTATGGTGAGCTGACTGCTGCCACTGCCCCGTCGACTCTGCCTGCGCCTCTTGCAGCGGTGGAATACAGGAGTTGATGGGGGTTGATTTATCACATCTAGACTAGACGCGATAAATTGACCCCCGCTGGATCAATCGCTGCCCACCGATCCGGCGAGTAGTATAGACATACCCTTAGAGTCTCTCTGTGCCTCAGTTCCACTTCTGTAAAATGAGGGGAATCCCTACTTCATGAGGCTGTTGTGAAGATAAAAACAGTAAAGACTGTGAGATGCTAAGATAGCATGGGGGGCATTAAAAAAAAAGCATAGACTCTATTCTAAATTCATTTCTCTACTTACCAAAGGTTTTCTACCACAGGTTTCTGGAGTGTTCTTTAGATTAAGTTAATGAAGAAATGTGTGTCATTGGAAGCTGATTGTTCTTTTTGTTTAAAGGATAGGAGGACAGGATTGGATCTGGGCCAATTCCCTGTTTTGCCTTCCCACCAGGTAAAGAACCAGTAACGCCAACATTCCCAAGAAGAATAAATCTTGTTTGGTTGTTTTGGCAGTACTCACTAACAGGACATGAATAATGAGCCTACAGTGACTCCCATTGGGAGCTCAGCACTTTGGCATATGTCCTTCAAATTGCTGGTATTTCTTTTCTGCTTCCACTTCACGGAGCCCAGCCAAATTCTCATTGTTTTTGCATGGAGCTGGAACCTGCCAGTTAGCAATGTCTGTCATTTATTTACAAGGCAAGTTAGACTCCTCTTGCTGCCAAAATAGCTGCTGCTTGGGGTTTGTTTTGTACAAGGGCAATCATGGCTTGGTAGAGACAGAAATTACAATATCCCTTTTTTTTGGTGAAGGGTGGAAAGAAAGCACGATAGAAAGCTGGATGAACCTATCCTGATCATTACACAAAATCAAGACAAAAAATCACCGCCTACTAATATTGAGCCCGATTTTGCCACCTGTGGAGGAAAGTTCTACTCAACAGGACTAAAGGTGGCAGGGAGGGCCAGCCTTACGGGTGGGCAATGTGGGCAATGGCCCAGAGCACTGTGGTCAGGGGGGGCACATTCTGAATGTTGCAAGTTGGCAGGCCTGGGATGCTGGAAAGGAGGTGAGTGTGGGCAAGCCCAGGGCTAGAGGCCCTGGCCAGCCGGGTGGGGGGCAGACTATGCCGCCTGGGGCTGCCAGCCTGGAGAGGAGGCACAGGCAGTAGGGTTCACTGCTGCGGAGCCAGCAAGCCAGCCCCTGAGTCCCGTCTTCCTGCGGGCATGGGCGGTGGCTGGGCACCTGCTCTCCTCTTGCTAGGTGGTCAAGAGGAGTATAGCTGGGGGAGGCCCAGGATCAGAAACTCCTCCCCATGCAGCCTGACTGGGTTCTGGGGCCAGGAGCTGGTCCTCGCATCCTGCACCCCATGCTGCTGTTCTCAAACTAAAAGAAAGGGCCCCTAAGGCTGGCCCATTGGGCCAAAAATTATGATCTCTTCATACCTTGCTTCCCCTGCTTGAAAAAGAGAGTTAATAATGCTTCCTGCCACACAGGAATAACTCAAGGATAAATTAATTAATGTATGTGAGGAGCCCAGGCAGTATAGTGATGGGAGGGCATAGAAAAGCCCCTGACTAAATAATAATAATACCAAACTCTTATAGCATTTTAATTAAAACTAATAGTTTGTTTCTCATAGTACTAAGCAGGCTGAGATTTCTATATACCAAAGCCCAAACTTTATTTCTATTTTGGAGAGTAACTGGGTTATGTTAACCCCTTTGGCCCATACATTCCATTACATTTAATACAACACTATACAGAGTTCCCATAGCCCCACCCATTTTACTTGCACCCCTCCAAGAACAATCAATTTGGCTTATTACTTTTTTATGTAACAAGGCCTACACTGAGAGGATGCTTTAGCACAGGGATCAGCAACTTTTCAGAAGTGTTATGCCAAGTCTTCATTTATTCACTCTAATTTAAGGTTTCACATGCCAGTAATACATTTTAACATTTTTAGAAGGTCTCTTTCTATAAGTCTATTATATATAACTAAACTATCGTTGTATGTAAAGTAAATAAGGTTTTTAAAATGTTTAAGAAGCTTCATTTAAAGTTAAATTAAAATGCAGAGCCCCCCCGGACTGGTGGCCAGGACCCGGGCAGTGTGAGTGCCACCAAAAATCAGCTTGTGTGCCGCCTTCGGCATGCGTGCTGTAGGTTGCCTACCCCTGCTTTAGCATTTCATAGTGTAGCTAGACAGGTGAAGACAACTGCTGGCAAGATATGTTAATATGCTTTCCCACCCAAGCATATTAATGGTGCTGAATTTTCACATTGTCACTGTTCTGAAACAGGTTCTCAGTGCTAGACTGAAAACAGTGTGCTGTTTACTTGAGAAACTAGGAAAGGAAGTGTTTCTGAGGAATTAAAGCATAGGACTAGGTGTTAGGGGTCCTGGGACCTGTTTTCAGCTCTTCCTCAATGAACTTTGGTCCAGATTTTCAGAAGTGCTCAGTATGCATAACTGGGGCTAGATTTTCTCAGCATACTGGGTGCCGAGCTGTTTAGAAAATCTGGCCATGAACGTTGCAATGGGCAATGTTGCATACTGAGCACAGTGAGCCCATCTAGGCCTTATTTTGGTCTGTAAATGGGAGAAGAGCTCTTTGGACAAATCTGTCTCCAACTGTGGGTGCTGAGCACTTGAAAATCTGGTCATGTGTGACCTTGACATTTGAACCTCAGTTTCCCCATCTGCAAAATGGAGATAAAAAATTCATCTACCTAACTTATAAGGCTTAATTAACTAACATTTGTAAAACAGTTTTAGATCCTTGGATGCCACCTTCTCTCTAGAATAAAGGCATATGCAAAATATTAATACGCAGGCTATAATGGCAGTGAGTACAATTTCCCCCAACTCTCTGAAGAATAATTGAGTTAATAACTAGTTAACTACTTGCAAATGTATAATTTTCTCATTTATACAACTAAATTGTAATTAACACATATGGCCTAAGGATACATGGGAGGGGGGGAAAATCTCATTTTCTCCTCTTTTTTTCCCCAAGTATGGATAGATTAAAATGTCTTGTTTTGTGGGAATTACATTTTAATGGACATTAATATGCACAGATCCATTTAAAGACAGCTTTTTTTATCAGTTCTTTTAATTACAGGGATCAGCTTGAAGCAAAAGGACTTGAAAAGCTTTGCAACCTCCCCTCCCCCCCAAAACCCTATATTTTGAAATAAAAGCCTCCGGAAAGTGTTTTGACTTTATTTTTCTTTTGTTATACTCATGGCAGCATTATGCTTGCAATTACCATCTTTCAAATCAAAACTTTGACAATCCGCTAACCATCAGCTCATCAACAACATTGTGAGGCTTGCTAGGAAATATTTAAAGATGGAGAGAAGGAAAAAAAAACTCTCATGAGGTTCTGATATGCACCCAAAGATCATCTTTTATCTCAGAAGTTTTGATTGAATCAAAGCAGGATGATGCCCCATGATTAACAAAGGGCATTTTTTCCTCATGTTTTTTCATTTCCAGGACTGAAATTGTACAAAACTGATTAAATTTGATCATGAGTCGGGTTCTGATCTCTGTCAATTGAAACAATGCTGCAGATCTGTCTTGATGTTCTATTAGAATGAAGGGTGAACCCCAACAGAATCTTAGCTCATGCTCAGCTGAGCTGGAGACGGAGCCAAGTTGCCAAGTTCAGATATGTGATTCAAAGTTTGGAGCATATTTGAATGGGGCGTGGTGGGGTTAGTTCAGGCCATAGCTTGTATCTGGATCAGAAAATTTAGAGATGCTCAGATCTGGGGGCTTTAGGTCAAGACCCTCTTTCTAGTTTTGAGCCTTTAGGGTTGGTTATTTGGATTGGAATTTTTTGTAAGACCAGGTTTCTTTCCATGATTTCCAGTTCTTTCCTGGTTTGGGATGGGCCAGAATCTCACTGTCATGCTGCAAATAGAACATTTATATCATGGTTTATGCATCTAGCCTGAGCTGCCACCAGGAAGAGGCGGGTAGTGAAGCACAATAATTAAAACATGTTAAGCCAATTTTTTTTTAAAAATTAATGATCGGTTTGAGATTTGGGTTGGAGGGGGGATTGTTTGTGTTTTGTTGTGTTTTACTTGAACAGTCCCTAGTTAGATTCGTCTTGATCAGAAAGAGGGGTGTGACGGAGCGATTCTGGCGGGACCCAACTGAGAGTGCCAAATCAGGACCAATTGCTTAAACTGGGCAGTTACAGCCCTAGGCTGGGGTTTTTCCACCTCTAAGGCAAACCAAACCAGCCAGACAAAAAGGACTTTGGTCTCACCCCACTGGCTTACCACAAGTCACACAAGCAATTTCCTTAGACACTCCAGTCTCCCAGTATCACCACCAGTGCACTCGTCCTGGGGATAAATGGTTATGAAAACCAACACCCCAATAAAAGAAAAAGGTTCCCTCGATCCCAAAGGACCAAGCCCCAGACCCAGGTCAATATACACATCAGATCTTACCCACAAATCACGCTGTTGCCAATCCTTTAGAATCTAAAATCTAAAGGTTTATTTACAAAGGGAAAAAGGTAGAGAAGAGAGGTAGAATTGGTTAAATGGAATCAATTACATACAGTAATGGCAAAGTTCTTAGTTCAGGCTTGCAGCAGTGATGGAATAAACTGCAGGTTCAATTTAAGTCTCTGGAATGCATCCCCCGCTGGGATGGGTCCTCAGTCCCTAGTGTAGAGCTTCAGTTTGTAGCAAAGTTCCTCCAGAGGTCAGAAGCAGGATTGAAGACAAGATGGAGATGAAGCACCAGCCTTATATAGGCTTTTCCAGGTGTAAGAATCTCTTTGTTCTCACTGTGGAAAATCACAGCAACCTGGAGTCTGGAGTCACATGGACAAGTCTCTGCAGACCTTGCTGAGTCACAAGGCGTGTCTGCCTTCTCTCCATGGGTCCATTGTGTAGCTGATGTCCCTTAATGGGCCATCAAACAGGCTAGGCAGAGCTAACACCAGCTTGTCTGGGAGGCTTCCCCCAGAAGCACAGCACCAACTTGAAATACTGACAGCATAGAGCCAACATTCATAACTTCAACTAAAAATGATACAGACATATAGACAGCATAATTATAATCAGCAACCCATAATCTGGTCTTAGACACCTTAGATGACCCCCTTTATCTAAGATTTGGTGCCACTGCAGGACCTTGGTTGCAACCCATGTTCTATATGGTCCCAATTTATATCAATAACGTCACAAGGGGTAGGAAGGATGGTGTAGTTTCCCCTTCTGTGAAATGGAGATAATGATACTGACTCTCTTTGTAAAGTGTTTTGAGATCTGCTGATGAAAAGCGCTATACAAAAGCTAGGTGGTCGTAGAAGTGGATAGGAAACTGGACTAGAACTCAGGAGACCAGGAAAAATTCCTAGATCAGCTACAAATTACTTGTGTGACATTGGGGAAATCTAGAGCTTCTTGGTTTTGTGGGGTTTTTTTAAACAGAACATTTTTTCACTGAAAAAAAATGAGATTTTTCATGAAAAATGTTGCATGAAAAAATCATATTTGATAACATTCAGACTGTCATCAAAAAACAAAAGTTTTGAGCATTCAAGTGATTACCAATAAAAAGCCAGGGTTTTTTCACATAGGAAAAAAGTGCGTTCCCAACCAACTCTAGTCAGTCATTTAATCTGCTTCGTGCCTCAGTTTCTTTATGTGTAAAATTAGGATAATGCTCCTACCTCACAGGAGTAGTGTGATGAAAAAAAAACATTAATGCCTGTGAGATGCTGAGATACCATGATGATAGAGTTTATACAAGAAGTACATAGGTAGAAAGGATATTATTTAGGGTGACCAGATATCCCAATTTTATAGGGACAGTCCCAATATTTGAGTCTTTTTCTTATATAGAAGCCTATTACCCCCCATCCCCTGTCCCAATTTTTCGCACTTGCTGTCTGGTCACCCTAATATTATTTCACCTTTGGTACATGAAGATTGTTTTACTTCTCTTCATAACACAGGCATTCGGTGAAGACAATGAGGACAGCAAAGAATGAGTAGAGTACCTCAACAAGGCTTTGTTATACAATAGTGTCATATCTCCTCAAGGTGAAGGTTGGAATCCATTCCTTGTTTGGTAGTTGTTACCAGAGGACAGTTGTTTGACTACCTATGTAAAATGAGTTGGTGAGGCTTGTTCCATATGCTAGTGAACAAGTATCCACATCTCTTTCTCACACACACACACATAAATAAAAATAAACCTCCCCCGCAGTTAACATTGTTTGGTGAGTCTGTTTGACAGCCTTTGGCAGACAGACATGGAGCTATCACCCTTGTGCATACATTTACACTGAACACTAAGCCTAGGCTCTGACTCAGGTTTCAGCCCAAGCCCCCCTTCCGTCCACACACACCAGTCTGACTTGGCTCAACAAGTACTCAGGACCTGGTACTAGGACCCTGCTAAAGGTGTGTGTCAAAGCCTGAGTCTCCTTGTGACTCAGGTCCTAGCCCTGTCATTGTGCAGTGTGGATGCAGGTTAAGCCACAAACCCGACTCAGAAGGTCTGTGCAGTGCAGTATGGACGTGTTAGCATGGCTGTGAGACTTAGGTCCAGTGACTGTAAGCCAGCTTAACAATGCAGTGTGGATGCTCAAGTGAAGGCTTGGCATCACCAAGTCCACAAGCCCGGGTCCCATAGATCTAGGCTTAGTGTGTAGTGTAGACATACCCAGAGTGGGGACACACTGAGGGGGAGCAGGGGTCAGTGTGTAAAAGAAGGTAGCCTTGCTGCTCCCCTGGAGGTACCTCTGCTGTTGATAGAGAACTTCAGTCTCCAGAGTTTCCAGCCCAGCACCTTTTCTTCCCTATGTGGAGCAGTGGATGTTGTCTGCAGTTCTTTGATCAGTGTTCCCCTCTGGCAGTCTTCAATCACACCTTTGATTCCATTCCTTTCCCTGCATGTTTCATTTGTCCTCTGGAATTAGTTAACTCTGATTTCTTGTTGGTCCCTCCCCTCTTGTGAGATTGCAGCCATTGTTGTTCCTTGACAAGCACTCCCTCCCTTCACCAGAGGTCGAATGAGCTGGTACCTGTCTTACCCTCACCAGCTCCCTCCTGTCACCCTTCTGATCTGGCACTGTGTCCTCCCCACTTCCCTTGGCCCTTTAAGTTGACCTCAGTACTTTTGTGGTCCCTCTCATCTCCATCAGAGGCAGATGCCATTGCTATTCCTCTGGGGAAGGCTTTTCAGCTCCCTGCCTCTATACAGAACTCACATGAACCAGCAAGTGTCTCCATTATGGAATGGGAAAGAAGGATGGGTAGAGTTGGCAGACTGGTTTTGCTGTTTAGGCATTGGACAAGGACTCAGGAGAGTGGGGTTCTGTCCAGATCTCTGCTACAGATAGGTGCAACATAGGACAAATCACTTGGGGTCAGATTTGCAAAAGAGCTGTGCATGCTGCTTTGACAATTTAGCCCTTTTTAGGTGTCAAAATGGGAGCTGAGCTTTTCTGATAGGTGGCCCTCAGCGTGGGTGCTAAGCACGTGGAAATCTGTCCCCACCTCTTAATGTACCTCAGTGCCTCATCTGTAAAATGGGGATAATAATATGGATCTAGTTCTCATGGGTGCTCTGGATATAAATTAAATAGTGGTTATGAGGTACTCCATACTATGGCAAAGGGGGCAGTATATAAATCCAGTTAGACACATGCTGTGTCTTCTCCTCCATCCCCTAATCCACCCTATTTAATTTCTCCATCACAATGCTGTGACCACCTGCAGCCCTGGCCCTTGCCTCATCTACAGCTGTTATGTGATGGATTCTGATGGGTGTCATATAGTCACACGGTCCCAGCAACAGCAAGGGTCAATCCTGCAACCTCAGGGATGGTGAAATGGATTTTTATTTAATGCACTCAACTGAATATGTGAAGAAAAAAAACAACAGTGTAATCCAGTGTGAATGACATAGCGAGCAGGCATCCTTCTAAAGGGTATTCGAAGAGCAGAGCCTATACATGAGACACTGGCACAGTATTTTTCCATCAGTTTAAAAATCTATGTTTTACACACTCTTGCCTGTAATAACCACCTCCTGGGAGCATGAAATTGAAACCTTTCCTCCCCCCTCTAATATCTCCTCCTTCCCCATCACATGCACACACACAGGCTTGTTGCATTAGGGTTGTTTGTGAGCACTGTGCTGCTGGCATTGATTTTTGGTTGTTTGTCTCTCTGAGTAAGAAGAGATCAGAAGGACACTTATTTTCAAAATAAAAACCACATCTGAAGGATTTATTCTGACTTTGCAAATAGATGAAAGGGGGAGGGAGGGAAGGAGGTTTGATATGAGGCCAACCCAGGCAGACTTAACGAGTGTTCAAAAAGCAAAAGAATTTTTTAGGATTAGGATGAAGAAACAATTACAGTAGCACCCAGATTCTCATTGTCCTTGGTGCTGTATATACACATAATAAGGGGCAGTACCTTCCCCAAAGTGTTTGTAATCTACATAGACAAAGGAAGTATCGTTATCCTCATTTCACAGCTAGGGAATTAGAACACACAGATATTACCTGACTTGCTCAAGATTACGAGTGGAATCTGCAGCAGCCTAGAGAACTGAACCCGGATAGCCTGAGTCCCCGTCTAGGGCCTTAACCACAAGGTAACAGTCAGTTATGCAAGTATAGGGGCAGAGGTGCGCTAGGGAAGAAAGAAGATGCAAAGCATCTAAGCAATAGCTCCTTGTGGGAGTGCTAGTGTGAGGTTCTGTTACCCCAGCACAGCTTTGGTGGTGTGCAGCAAGGTCCAGGCATGATCCTTTCTCATCCCACCCAGAGATAGCTTCTCTGGGACCACCAACGCTGGTAGTGCTTGCCAGCCTTGCTGTCCTGTTGCACATATTTTTCCCCATTCCCTAGTGCAATGGTTCTTAACCAGGGGAATGTATAGCCCTGGGGTATGCAGAGGTCTTCCAGGGGATACATCAACTCATCTAGATATTTGCCTAGTTTTACAACAGGCTACATAGAAAACACTAGCGAAGTCAGTACAAACTAAAATTTCATACAGCCAATGACTTGTTTATACTGCTCTATATACTATACAATGAAATGGAAGTACAATCTTTATATTCCAAATGGTTTATTTTATAATTATATGATAAAAATGAGAAAGACAGCAAATGTTCAGTAATAGTGTGGCTGTGACACCTTTGTATTTTTATGTCTGATTTTGTAAGCAAGTAGTTTTTAAGTGAAGTGAAACTTGGGGGTATGCAAGACAAATCCGGAAAGGAATACAGTCATCTGGAAAAGTTGAGTACTACTGGTCTAGTGGCTAAGGTAATACAGTGGGACTCAAAAGACCTGAGTTCTAGTTACCAGCTCAGCCACTGACCTGCTGTGAGACCCTGGGCTAGTCACTTCCCCTCTCTGTGGGAGTGCGGTGAAGTGAGATTTGCAACGCCTGTACAATAGGTGTGAGGTCCTGCTTTCCCAGCACAGCTTTGGTGGTGGGCAGCAGGATCCAGGCCATGACTCTCCCTCATTCCACCCAGAGATGGCTTCTCTGGGACTACCACTGGTAGTGTTCGCCAGCCTGTAAAACCCTTGCTGTCCTTTGTACATATCTTTCCCCATCCTCTAGTGCACCCATACTAGAGCTCCCCAAACACTTGTGCATGGGAAATTAGAATCCATATTCCATTAGAAGAAAAGAGATTCAAACCAAGAAATCACATGGGGTTCTTGCACTTTTGTAGATAAAGCTAAATTGGAGAAACTTAGATGGAACCATATTCTCCTGGAATATGCATTTCTCCTGAAATGAAAATGCTTCCCCAAACTGGGTTTATTTCACTGGCATTTCATCTGGGGGGAGGGGGAACAGAAAAAAGTTCCAACAATGTCAAAACTTCATATTTTGACATTTTCAAAGCCATTTTTAAAAATTTTGAAATGATTTTTCATTTTGAATATTTTTATTTTGTTATAATGTAATACAAAATTTTACAAAGTCAAAATCATAACAAAGGACCTTTTGAACAACCCAAAACATTTTTCCCCTAGAATTTTCCTTTGCAGAGAATTTTGAAATTTTTGATTTTTGCTCTGATTCAGAATGAAACCAGATTTTGAAACCTTGACCTCCTTTGTGAAATGGAATTTCTGTCGTCTGAAGAGCTCTGTTTGTTGGATCTGCCTTCCCTCCTCAGCAACCCTACCTGCTGGGGAAAGCAAACTAGGGTGATGTTATTATTAGTTGGATTCACATCTGTTATCTGGCTAATAGCAACAGCTGATATTCAGTATCTGGCAGATCTGAATAAGGGAGTTTTTGTCCTAGCACTTCTGTCTTCCTTACAAAGCTGACACTAGTGAAAACAGGAAAACACCAAGGTTTTCCATTTCTTACCATCCACCTGCAGCAGCACACCCCTCTTGGGCAAGCAGTGATGGATATTCAGAGCAAGGAAGCCTCTGCCTTTTGGATCAGCAATACCACTTCTAAAAAATAGCCCAGGTTCCTGTGTGATGTCTCCCCTACAATCACTGACCCACCGTGTCTTACTTAGCTTTCTAGCCCTATTCATAACACAATGCCTGGTGATCTCACCAGTGCCACTACCTATCACTGCTCTGAAATAGCTCTGAGAGGGAGATGCCTGCTGGCATGCAAATTAGAAACCAGAATTCCCATACATGTTGCAGCCAGATTGGCACAAAGCTTGTTGAGAATGGGTGTGGGCTTTCTCTAGGCTGTCAGTAACTGTAGACAGGTATCATAGGCCGTACAGTGAAGTCTGCACACCTTCTTGAGGTCTCAGATCCAGCCTGAGCCTGAACATCTATATCACGATTTTACAGCCCCACAAGCCGGAGTCAGCTGCTACTGATCAGCAGAGGGTGTTTTATTGCTGTGTAGACATACCTAAAGGGCTCTTATCCTTGCTCAGCCACACTACTGCAATGCCAGTGGGATCACAGCATTGTGAAGGAGGGTAGAATTTGGCTTAAATAGGGTTAATGGCTGCAGTGAACAGTTCTGCAGTAAAGTGGTCACAGGTGTAATCTTTAACTAGGAGTTAATGAGGAGGCCGAGGCAGGTGTGTATAAATAAGAGGCACTGAGGGGTTGTGGTTTTGGTGTGGAGGAGGAAGTAGCATGAGCATTCATGCCGCTACTTCAGATAGGAGAAACTTTAAGCCATGTCTACGCTGCACACCTTACTGTGCCACTGTAGCCGCACCCTTGTAAGGTGCACTCTGTGGCTGCTCTTTGCTGCTGACAGAGCGCTCTCCCGGTGACGATGTAAACAACCTCCAAGGAGGGTGGTAGTTTTGTCACTGGGAGTGCAGCTTCCACCAATGAAGCGCTGTCCACACCGGCGCTTTTCGTCACTAAAACTTTTGTCGGTGGGGGGTGTTTTTTCACACCCCTGAGCGACAAAAGTGCCAGTGCAGATATAGCTTAAGTCTCAGTTGCTTTGACTGTAATCTTTGTTGGAAACAGAAGGCAATTCAAGACGGGAGAAGAAAAACCTTCCTCTGTTCTTGTTTGTAGAGCAGATTGCTATAAGGCAGTTGATATAATTAATAGCTATTCTCAGGGCCGCCCAGAGGGGGAGGCAAGTGGGGCAATTTGCCCCGGGCCCCGCAGGGGCCCCCATGAGAGTTTTTCAGGGCCCCTGGAGCGGGGTCCTTCACTCGCTCTGGGGGCCCCGGAAAACTCTCGCGGGCCCCGGGCCCCCAGCGCTTCTTCCGCTCTGGGTCTTCAGCAGCAATTTGGCCGCGGGGGCCCCCCACCGCCGAAGACCCCAGGCCCTCTGAATCCTCTGGGCGGCCCTGGCAATTCTAATATTCTGGAGAGTATTACAACAATTCATGCTGGGGAAGAGGAACTAGTGGGTGTGGGGCTGCTTCTCTGCTCCCTGCATATTGTATAATCAGTTATGCCTGTGGGTAGTATTTTTATTTAACACTAAGGCCCCAATCCTGCAAACACTTGTGTATGGGCTTACCTTTAATACCACGTGTCGTTCCCTTGATTTCAATGTGACTGCTCACGATAGTAAAGTCACACAGATCTGTACATGTTTGCAGCTGAGTGTTCAATCCACTAGGCCACCTGGCTCAGAGTTTACAGTGTAAACTGCTACTGTTTGATGCCTACTTTGCTCTCAGCAGGCACTAGCATAAATGACAACACACAGTGCAGGGCAGATGAGAGTGGGATCCAGTGCCCATATCATGTGGAGAGGAAGGCATGTGGCTAGACTGGTACTATGGGATGTTATTACAAAGAATGTCCAATTTAATTGGGGAAGGGAATATAATACCCTCTAGTGCTGCAATGTTTTAATGAGGCAAAACAGCATCATGATGCAATGAAGTGCTCAGATTTTTACAGAGGGAAGCAAAGAGAGCAGCTTGCCCTACAGAGATTACCCTGGTTTAAGGAAAGGGGTGGGAGTTACGGTGAGTGAATGAACTAAATAGACTGCTGGACTGAGGTGGTAATGCTGTTTCAGTGACCTGTTCATCAGGAGCTTTTGTACCCTCTATACAAACCATGAATCTGAAAATATGCACCTTGCCTCCTCTTGTGACAAGGCCTGGTCCAATTTCCTATAGCCTGATCTCCGTAGCAAGAACAGGCTGAGCTCTCCTGATTCTCAGTGATCCCTGAACCAAGTGTGTATGGGATTCAGATATCATATTGGCTCCCCGAAACTGCCCTCCTCTCCAGTCCTTGTTGTCCCAACTAGAACTATGCTTCCACCTTTCCTATTTCTTTCACTCTCACTCACCTTAGTCATTTTTTGTAGGGCCTTCTAATCTTCTCCCTTCAAGTGATTGGACAGGGTGGCTGGCTGTACCTCACAGGATCAGCAGCACTCTGGTGTTGACTGAACAATACCATGCTGTTTTGCAGCTGCAGAATTTGATTCATCCACGTTGTGAGATTTCCCAGAGACCCAGCTGAATTGGGTCACTCAAATGCAATTACTGGCTGAATTCTGGCTGAAATAAATTGCCTATTGCATTTCCTTGATGGAAGTCCCTCTCCTCCAGCCAGCCTATTGATCAGTGAATACACACAGACTGTAATATTGTTTGAGTTCCCACCACCACATACACACACGTCAATACTTGGATAATATGCTCCATAACATAAGTCTGGATTGGCTTGTTTGTAATGTCACCATTCACCAGCAGGTGTCCCTTCAAGCTCACCAATTTTCTGCATTTCTTGAAGAGATGCCAGATGAAGCTATTATTAACTGCAAGAAATTATCTCATACAAGATTGGATGAAACTTCCTGGTGCATAATATGCTCCAGTGAGCTTCCAGTGTACAGAAAGGCACAAAGTGAAAATGTGAGGTTTGTAGCAGAAATCAGCCTCAAGCCAAACCCCATGTCTGAAAACCCCCAAATGCTGGGAAGGTCTTTATGCTCATGAGGAAAGGATGATCTTGTGGTTAAGGTAGTGCAGTGGGATAGGGGAGAATCTGACTTCATTTCCCAGCTCTGTCATATACTTTCTGTGTGACCTTAGGCAAGTCACTTTATCTGTGGGTGCTTCCCATCTGTAAAATGGAGAGAATTATTTCTTCCTTAAAGGCCATACTCATTCATTAATGATTTTGAAGGGTTCAGTCAATGCGATAACCATAGCCATATAAATACCTAAACAGATTATTTTAAAAAGCCAAAGCCAAATACCCCCAACACATTGGTGGTTTGAATTTGGTTGCCAGTCCACATTTTTATTTCTTAGGGCTACAATTTGTAGAGCTGGTAAGGGAAAAAAATGGTGGTTCTTTCTCTGTATGAAAATGGACATTTTCCACAAAAATTCCCATTTTGTCAAAAATCTATTCTTTGCTAAAAAACAAATAAATTATTGATGGAATTTTTTTGACGAGCTCTCAATTGCACGTGTTTAGGCCAATCTGGGGCATATCTGCAAAGCTTATTTCTGAAAAGATGCTTCAAAAATCTACTTCTCAAGAACTGCCCATTTTAAAACTAACAATCTCTGTAGCTGAGACTTAGCTAATGCATGAGATCAAATCTCTACTCTAACTTTTTGGTGTGTAGGAGAATGCTTAGTTGATTTGGATATTTTGGATATTATTATTTACTGAGCACCGCTACCGTGCTGGTGCCATACAAACATGGGGTTCTATCACACATGGGGTATTGTATGGGCTCAGGGGTCCACCTGTGTTCCATCTGATTGCAGAAGAAGGGTCATAAAAGAAGACATGGTGCCTGCTGCATCTTCCTCACAATGTAAAGCAGTTTGCTAATGATGCATCAGTTTCTCTGAAGCAATGAGGGAGGGTATGAGGGCAACAGGATGCTTGAGACAACATTTTGATACCCACTGAGTAATAAATGTTACAAGGCAACTTTAGAGCTACCTTGTAAGACTAGACCAGAGGTCAGCAGCCTTTCAGAAGTGGTGTGCTGAGTCTTCATTTATTCACTCTAATTTAAGGTTTCACATGCCAGTAATACATTTTATGTTTTTAGAAGGTCTCTTTATATAAGTCTATAATATATAACTAAACTATCATTGTATGTAAAGTAAATAAGGTTTTTAAAATGTTTAAGAAGCTTAATTTAAAATTAAATTAAAATGCAGAGCCCCCCCAGACTGATGGCCAGGACCTGGGCAGTGTGAGTGCCACTGAAAATCAGCTCGCATGCCGCCTTCGGCATGCGTGCCATAGGTTGCCTAACCCGGACTAGACAAATGATTTAAAGACATCATGTAGGATACAATCCTGCCTTGCCTGGAGAGATAATTCAATAACCTATCAGACCCCTTTCAGCTATTGTTTGTAGGAGGATGATTCTGATCTCACACCAGCATTTATGCTAATGTGACTCAGTGGAGTTGACTCTATATAGATTAGTAAAAAGAACAGGAGTACTTGAGGCACCTTAGAGACTAACAAATTTATTTCAGCATGAGCTTTCATGAGCTACAGCTCACTTCTTCAGATGCATAGAATGGAACACACAGACAAGAGATATTTATACATTTTGCGGATATAGACTAACATGGCTGCTACTCTGAAACCTGTCATTATATGTATTAGTGTAAATCTGAACAGTCAGGCCCTGTGTTTCTACAGCACACAGGGGCGGCTCTAGGGATTTTGCCACCCCAAACACGGCAGGCAGGCTGCCTCTGGCGGTTTGCCTGCGGAGGGTCCGTTGGTCCCGCGGCTTCGGCAGACCTCCTGCAGGCACGCCTGCGGAAGGTCCACCAAAGTCGCGGGACCAGCGGACCCTCTGCAGGCAAGCCGCGGAAGGCAGCCTGCCTGCCGTGCTTGGGGCGGCAAAATCCATGGCGCTTGGCGTGCTAGGGCCTGGAGCCGCCCCTGACAGCACATCAGGCAAAACTCATCTCTCACTGTGTCTGTAATATATTTTATCCTTCCATGGCACCTTCCATTCACAAATTTTAAAATTCACATAGGGATCAATCCTCACTGATTTCCCATGAACTGAGGATCAGGTTCTTAACAAACCGAGCTTCGTCATGATCCTGTGAGGTAGCTGTTTTCCTCATTTTACAATGGAGGCACAGAGAAATTAAAGGCAACATTTTCAAAAGCTGGCTTCACCTTGAAAGGACCTGATTTTCAGAAAGTGCTCATCACTCACAGCACTTTTGAAGATCAGGCACAAATTGTCTTGATTTGGGCTTAAGTGCATCCTGGGAAAATGTTGTCCTTAGTGACTTGCCTAAGGTCACAGAGTGAATCTAATTCAAGTTCTCCTGAATCCCAGGACTCTAAATGAGGTGAAGGTTCCTCCGTGTTGGATAATTCCTCCAGTGGTAACTCATAAACTGACTCATGTCACCCCTCTGAGGGTAATCATTGCTAATGAACTTCAATTACACTTAAGGCAATCACAGTCTGGGCCCATGGCATTAGCTGGGGATTAATGATCGCCTGCAAGAGCTGATCCCCGGTTAACCCCAGTTGGCTGTCAACTTCTCAGAAATGCCTTAAATCAAGGTCATTATTGCAACAATGAGCAGTAAATTCAGTGAAAGCCAAGGCAAAGAGAACTTTTATTCCAGGTATTTTTATTCTCTTGTGCAACATGCGTGTACCAGTTGTTTTGGGGTTACATTTCTGATGGCAGCAGCAGTTGTTTCCATGAATGTGGGTAGCTTTATGCCACTTTGTTCTTCAAAATTTGTAAATAAGTGCCTAGTTGCTAAGGTGACAGGAATTTTATAATAGTCACTCAGATAAATAAATATCCCAGGTATTGCTAGGTAATTAAAGTTTCGTAAATTGGCCAATCTCAGTTTTCATTTCCATTCTTCATGTTCCTCTTAACGTAGTGAGTGCATTAAACAGCCCTTATTACTCCACTGCTTCCTACAGAAGCCTGTTTCTTTTCAGTCTTATCCTTGGCAAAACAAGAGATTGGCATCAGATAGCAGAACAGCAGCAAAGACAGAGGAACATAGGAATTGCCTTACTGGATCAGCCCAGAGGTCTTTCTTGTCCATCAGCCCTTCTCCAACAGTGGCCAGGCCTAGGTGCTTCAGAAGAAGATGAAAAAAATCCCCATAGTACACAGTTAGGGGATTACCTGCCCCAAAGGAAGATTTTCTCCTAACTCTCATTAATCATAGATCAGTTTATGCTCTGATGCAGGAGGGATTTTTATAGGGTCTCAATAACACAAGAGATTATTTCCATTGGACATTCTGAGCTAGATTCACCTCTGATATCAATTTATTGATTTCTAGTTGTAGCCCTGCCTCAAGAGAAAACATCTACATGTTAATTTATGATGATGATGGGTGGCATTTAAACAGAGATGGATTTAATAAATGCTCCCTACCTCTCAAACCCCTGTATATGAACTTTCTTTGCTTTATTCTTTGAACTTACACACACCAGGGTAACCTGATATCTCAGTATTGTCCTAGCTTGATTTTTGTTAAATCCTTATTTAGGGGTGTTGTGTTTCCTCTCAAACTCTTATGTATGCTTCCCATGGATTCCAGACTACCCTCCATTCCAAACAGTGAACTTATCTATATGATACTGTCATTATCAGGCTTGCAATAAATTCTTACACAGATGGGCTCCATTCCTCTCTTCCACCCAGAAAATGATGGATTTTTTCCCCTGCTGTTAATAAGCAAAATGCACAGAAAAGGAAAGTTAAAAACATATGATCATTTGTTGTCTCTGTAGGTAATTTGTGGCCTCTTCTGTTGTGAGTTCAATCTGGCTATCGATTCATAACAAATTAGCAGCTGGCATTCTGAAATCTGATTTATGACTGAAGCACAAAGAAGTGAAGTGACTTGTACAAGGTCACACAACCGGTCAGCGACAGAGCCAGAAATAGAAGTCTGGTCTCCCAGTCTTCTGCCTTATCAACTAGACCACATTCCCTCTCCTTATGGGATATTTTAACATTCATCTGAAGCCAGTATTGTACCCATATCTCCCCACTTCTTTCTGTCATCTCCACCTATTGTCTCTTGTCTTCAATTTAAATGGTAAGCTCTTCAGGACAAGGATCATCACTTTGTTATGTTTTGTACAGTGGCTATCACAATGTGACCATGTCCTCTTAAGTGCTAGTGTAGTAGAAATAATAAATAACACATAACACACGCACCAGTGATCTGTTCTGCTCTGACAAATTCTTCCTTTGTACACAAGAAGCATTTATAAAGATTATTTAGGTCCCTAGAAATATTTGGGACATGTTCTTTACAAACATATTTAACCCCCCCACCCCCACGCCCACCCCCAAAAAAGAGGGAAATGTCATGTGAATTTTCCTATTGCAGTTTAAAATTTATCCGCCCCAAAATCAACAAGCCCAACTATCTTGAGAGCTGCTTGTTGTGAAGCTTAGCTAAGTGCTGGAAATGTCAGTACTCAGTGGGTTTTGGTGACATTTGTGGATCTGCTGGGAGACAGATTCAGGCAGCTCCCCACGGAGGAATCTGGGCTGAATGTAGAAGGAGAGGCATTTTTAGAACAGCTTTTGCATAAGTTTGAACTGACTTAGCTCATCTAAGATAAACAATTTTGTTTGCTTGAAAAGATTAAAAAGAACTAGCAGCTCCGATCAGCACATCAGTGCAGAGATCTCACCAGCTTGACAGGAAAAAATGAGGAATATTAGGATGTTGTATTAAAAATATGTAAATGAGACACTTTTACTTAATTTGAAATAATCATGACCACACTCATTCAATGTAAGGGTTGTCAGCACACAGGCCATGTCTACACCTGTTGCATCAGTTTCACTTAATTCTCTCTTTAAACCACTTTAATAAAACTGGTACAAACGCCCCTCTCTTTCTTTTGGGTGGCTTATTTCAGTTTAGTTTAACCAATTCCTAACTGAAGTAAGCTACGCCAAAATAAGCCCAGTTTAAATTGAAATACGAATGTCCATTCAATATTCTGCAGTGGTTTAACTAAATCTGTTTAAAATCACACTGTTAGTAAAACTGGTGCATGATGTATGTTTACACCAGGCCTTTGAAACAGGGGCATGATTCACCCCCCCTTACCATTGGTGTAAATTGGGACTAAATCCACCAGATTTATACTGGTGTAAAACTTTTATGAGATAAAGCCTTACAGATCTAGGAAGCAGGGGACATTTATATGGGGAAAGAATACAAGTTCCAAAATTATGAGATGTTTAGTTAGAGGAAGGGATAGGAACATCCTGACAATTAAAACTACTTGGCCAATATGGGAAGACTAGAAATCACTGTACATCCCAAAAAACACCATCACAGTTGGCATGTTTGGTATCTTTGTTGACAGTCCTGGCAGAAAAGCTAGTGTATTAAAATTGTAGTTTCTCCCCTGGAGATGTGGGTTTGGACACTAGCCAGGGTCTTCTGTACTGCCAGGGAGATGAACTGTCTACCCCATCTCAACCTTCTGTGTCTTGTAAAAAGCGACAAAGAGTTCTGTGGCACCTTATAGGCTAACAGACTAACAGGTGCCACAGGACTCTTTGTTGTTTTTTACAGATCCAGACTAACATGGCTACCCCTCTGATACTTCTATATCTTGGTGATTAAATGGGTCAGAATTAACTACCTCAGGGTCAGTGTGGAGTCACATTGGTGATGATAGCTTTTCCTGGGAAACATGGACTCCATACCAACTTAGACCCCATTCCTACAGCCACCTTCGCACACTTGTAACTTTACTCCCTTGAGTAAAGGAAAGATCAATGTAAAGTTAAACCCATGCATAAGTGTTTGCAGGATCAGGGCTTTAGAGAATGGAGATTAGAGCTGAGCAAATACAGTATGGATAGTCGTGTGAATAAAGCTCACCTATTCACTTTCCTTGTATAGGCAACCCCTTTTATTCACTTACTCACAGACATCTGAGTGAGCAAAAAACCCCACCAGGAATGCTAATGCAGATAAATATTTGCAAGACTATACACACCAGAAGTGCTCTGTGACCATTTTGCAAAGCTCTTTTTATTATTCACATAACAGATCTGTCAAAAAATTACAAATAGTCAAGCATATCTTATGTACAGAAAAAGAGATTCCTGATTTATAACTTAGGTCCACCCACGCAGAAAAAAAGAATCAATACCATGTGACTTGGTGGCCAAACTGACAGTTCAAGCAACAAACAGTGAATACTCACAGGCTAAAGCAGTGTGTGAACAAACCATTGGCAAAAAATTGTTTGCAAATAATAATCAAATAATCGAGAATAAATAAATTAGCAAAAATCAATCAGTTCATATTTATTTTCAGGGAAAAAAAGAGCTACACTATACTTCAGCCATCTCTAACAGGGAATATGTTAGAAATTTCAGCCATGCTACCGAGGTTGCATTTTGAATTAAATAAAAATAAGACATTATATATGTTTAAGGAAAAATGGCTAGTATGTAATTAAATATCAGGGGATTGTTAAAAGTATTTTAGAAAAAAATAAGGAGCTAAAGAGGGCTGCTATCATACCATACTTACACAACATTACACAAGCTGAAAATGTGTAATTAGGGTGGAGAAATGTAGATCCACACACTGTGGTGGCATAAAATTACAGTGGTTACTCCAGTTATAGGAGCAGTAGTGCCAGTAAACATGCTCTATATTTTGGTGTTATTAACACACACATGCAGAGTCTCCCCTCATTCTCTGAACAAAGGGACTTTAACATAACACTCCAAGCAGCAAAGAATAAGTTAAAGTTTGTTTTAATATTATAGGCCTGATCTTGGTCTCACTTATACTTGGTCCCTTTGGAACTATGATGCTTAATATCACCTCCAAGAAAGTAGCACCGAGCAGGAAAAGAATATAATTTAAGTTTAATTTCATCCCTAAGGCAAATAATATGGATTGCAGCTGAAGCAAATGACCTTAAAAAAAAACCAAAACCCTGGGGAGAAAAAAACCAAGAAAAAATGCTAACGGCAGTTTAAATTTTTGCAAACATCTGATAAAGTACTTTGTAATATTTCTTTAAATATATATATATATATATATAAAATGTTGATTCAAGGTAAAATATCCAACTTAATATTCTGGTACTTTTTGCTTTTTTTTAAAACGTTTCAAAGTTATCCTCCTGTTTCCGTATGCATTCATTCAAGGCCTATATTTGGTTCCTCTACCTCTCTGTAACACACATGTTTATAATGGCATTTTGATTTCAAATCTAACTTTAAATGAAAGGAAACCTCTTCCTTGCTGCAAACAGGAAGGTTTCCCATGAGCTGCCCCTTGGCTTGTCATCAGTTGAGTTAGTACATTTTCCTTTCATGATGTTTGGCTGGGGGGAACTAGAATGCTTTTAAATTGGGGAAATGGAGATGGCTGAAGTGAAGATGAGCTTGGTGTGCTATGCAAATATCTCCTTTATGTAAGAAGCAGTGTGGCTTAGTAGAAAAGTTACTGGCTTTGTATTCCAATTCTAACATTTACTTGATGTGTGGCATTGTTACTTCCCCCTCTCTGTTTCTCCTCCCACCCTTTGTTTTGATAATTTAAATTATATGCTCCACAGACCAGGGGCTCTCTTATATTCTTTTTGCTGTTACACTGATATAAATTGGGGGTAACTCCTTTGAACTCTATGGTCCAGCTCTTCAGTGAGTGTAATCAGCATAGTTCCATTGGCCAAACTAACACCAGCTGCGCTTCAGGGACAAGGAGAGAAGGAACATCAGCTTTGTACTAAGCAAAATAAAGAGACCCAGACCTTTCTGGGGTCTGACACAGGTTGACGTGGTGGTGGGGGAAATGTCTTTCCGAGAGGAGAGAGTAGTGTTTTCCCACACACAAACCAAGCTCCCTTTGATCCTATCTAAACCCACTTCCTCATTTACATTGTTAGTTAATCAGTCACTGACATTCCCCATTCCTAGGCTGAGCTTTAAAACAATCAGTAAATAAACATCCAGAATATGGTGCCCCCCCCACCATTAGTCACCAGAAAGCTGGTATCAAAGGTATATCAAGAGATTTAGGTGTTGCTGCACTCAGCATTGCAACACCTAAGTCTTATTTTCAAAAGTGACTTAGACACTTAGGCCTGGTCTACACTACGCATTTAAACCGATTTTAGCAGTGTTAAACCGATTTAACTCTGCACCCGTCCACACAACGAGGCCCTTTATATCGATATAAAGGGCTCTTTAAACCAGTTTCTGTACTCCTCCCCAACGAGAGGAGTAGCGCTGAAATTGGTATTACCATATCGGATTAGGGTTACTGTGGCTGCAAATCAACGGTATAGGCCTCCGGGTGGTATCCCACAGTGCACCATTGTGACCGCTCTGGACAGCAATCTGAACTCGGATGCACTGGCCAGGTAGACAGGAAAAGCCCCGCGAACTTTTGAATTTCATTTCCTGTTTGCCCAGTGCGGAGCTCTGATCAGCACGGGTAGCGATGCAGTCCCAAATCCAAAAAGAGCTCCAGCATGGACCGTACGGGAGATACTGGATCTGATCGCTGTATGGGGAGGCAAATCTGTTCTATCACAGCTCCGTTACAGAAGACGAAATGCCAAAGCATTTGAAAAAAATCTCCAGACAGAGGCCACAGCAGGGACTCAGCACAGTGCTGCGTGACAAGCGTAACGGAAAGCCAAAGAATCAAATGGACGCTCATGGAGGGAGGGAGGGGGTACTGAGGATTCCAGCTATCCCACAGTCCCCGCAGTCTCCAAAAAGCATTTGCATTCTTGGCTGAGCTCCCAATGCCTGTAGGGTCAAACACATTGTCCAGGGTGGTTCAGGGTATAGCTCGTCAATTTACCCCACCCCCGGAAAGAAAAAGGAAAAAAATCGTTTCTTGACTTTTTTCAATGTCACCCTATGTCTACTGAATGCTGCTGGTAGATGCAATGCTGCAGCAGTGAAGTGCAGCATCCTCTCCTCCCCCTCCCCGGTGGCAGATGGTACAATATGACTGCTATCCATCGTCATCATCAGCCCGTGAGTGCTCCTGGCTGGCCTCAGGTGAGGTCGGCCGGGGGCGCCTGGGTAAAAATAGGAATGACTCCCAGTCATTCCCAGTAGATGGTACAGAACGGCTGGTAACCGTCTTCATCATAGCAACTGGGGGCTGAGCTCCATCAGCCCCTGCCCTTCATGTCTAAAGAAAAGATTCTGTACTGCCTGGACTATCATAGCAGCGGGAGGCTGCCTCCCCCTCATTTTATCTCACTAACAAGTCACAGTTTCTTATTCCTGCATTCTTTATTACTTCATCACACAAATTGGGGGGGGGGCACTGCCATGGTAGCCCAGGAAGGTTGGGGGAGGAGGGAAGCAACAGGTGGGGTTGTTGCAGGGGCACCCCCCGTGAATGGCATGCAGCTCATCATTTCTGCGGGATCTGACACGGAGCGGCTGTGCTCTCTGGTTCTCTGATACACTGGTTCTCTAGTACACTTGCCCCATATTCTAGGCAGGACTGACTCTATTTTTAGATACCATAAAGGAGGGATTGACTCGGGGAGTCATTCCCATTTTTGTCTTTGCGCCCCCGGCCGACCTCAGCCAGGGGCACCCATGACAGCAGCAGACGGTACAGAATGACTGATAACCGTCATCTCATTGCCAATTTACAATGACAGCAGACGGTACAGAACGGCTGATAACCGTCTCTGCTATCATGCAAAAGCAAATGAATGCTCCTGTGTAGCGCTGCAGTATTGCCTCTGTCAGTGGCATCCAGTACACATACGGTGAAAGTGTCAAAAGGCAAAACAGGCTCCACAGTTGCCATGCTATGGCGTCTGCCAGGGCAATCCAGGGAAAAAGGATGCAAAATGATTGTCTGCCATTGCTTTCCCGGAGGAAGGAATGAGTGACGACATTTACCCAGAACCACCCGCGACAATGATTTTTGCCCCATCAGGCACTGGGATCTCAACCCAGAATTCCAAGGGGCGGGAGAGACTGCGGGAACTATGGGATAGCTATGGAATAGCTACCCACAGTGCAACGCTCCAGAAATCGACGCTAGCCTCGGACCATGGATGCACACCGCCGAATTAATGTGCTTAGTGTGGCCACGTGCACTCGACTTTATACAATCTGTTTTACAAAACCGGTTTATGTAAAATCAGAATACTCCTGTAGTGTAGACGTACCCTTAGACTTCTAAATCCAGCTGCAAGGTATAACAGGAAAGGTATAACATGATACAATGGCTGGAAGTTGAAGCTAGACAAATTCAGACTAAAAATAAGTGTTAAAAAAAATTAAGCCTGAGAGTAATTAACCATTAGAACAATTTGCCAAGGGCTGTGGTGGATTCTCCATCATGGACAATTTTTAAATCAAGAATGGATGTTTTCTAAAGGATCTGCTCCAGGACTTTTTTCAGGGAAGTTCTATGGCTTGTGCTATACAGGAGGCAGACCAGATGATCAGAGTAGTCCCTTCTGTCCTTGGAATCTCTTAATCTCTGAAAGTGAATAGGATGCTAGTGGATTTAGGTGGGGAGGGATAGCTCAGTGATTTGAGCATTGGCCTGCTAAACCCAGGGTTGTGAGTTCAATCTTTGAAGGGGCCACTTAGGGATCTGGGGCAAAAATTGGTCCTGCTAGTGAAGGCAGGGGGCTGGACTTGACTCAACTCAATGACCTTTCAAGGTCCCTTCCAGTTCTAGGAGATTGGTATATCTCCAATTATTGTTTGTTTATTTATTATAAGTCAGTTAGGCATTGCAATGCTGAGTGAAGCAACATCTGAGTCCCTTTAAAAAACTGGGCCTTAGTCTCTTTGTGCTTCACATCCCCATCAGTGAAACAGGGTTAATAATACTCCTTTTAGTCTGTGTTGTCTATTTAAATTGGAAATCTTCCATGCAACCACTGCCTTTTGTTACCTGACTATTCAGTGCATGGCACAGTTAGGCCTCTAGGAGCTATCATAGTACAAATACATTATGATAATAATAATTAATTAATCGGTTGCCTTAGTGGGACAGAAGAATTAACTCTGTAAAGGGTTTGTTTCCAAAACTAAGGGCTAGTCTACACTTACCAGCCGGGTCGACGCGGTGAGTTCGACTTCTCGGAGTTCGAACTATCGCGTCTAATGTGGACACGATAGTTCGAACTCCGGAAGCGCCGCGGTCGACTCCGGTACTCCACCACTGCAAACGGCGGTGGCGGAGTCGACCTTGGAGCCGCGGACTTCGATTCCGCGGCGTCTGGACGGGTGAGTAGTTCGAACTAGGGCACTTCGAATTCAGCTATGCTATTCACGTAGCTGAATTTGCGTACCCTAGTTCGACCCCGCTTCTTAGTGTGGACCAGCCCTAAATGTTCTACCAAAAAAAACCAAAAAACCTCACGTTGATATGGTTCTAACTTCTTTTCCTTTTGTGAGCAAATCTCTGTGACAGCTGCAATGCACTCCACTTACCCGGATCCTTAAGGCCACAGGAACTCATATCCCACATAGTGGCTCCCACCCAAATGATTATTCTCCCTGATGCCACATCATTTTGTGGCCTCGTACTGCTTTCATGTTTTCCTGGAACCCTAATGAATGGATTTCCCATCCTATCCAAGGCCGTTCATTATTGCAGTTTACGAGTTAGCTGTGCTTCACTCCACACAACTAGTTTGCCGCTTTCCTGCAGGCATCCTAATGCCTAATTTTCATCAGTCAGCCTCCAAATGAAAATCACTATCAGTATGGTAAGCGTTTGGAGTATTAGTATTGATTTATGCCTTGGGTGAAGAGGTTAATTAAATGTGAATTTTAAGCCGACAACATGATTAGGGGAGTGAGGAAACCTGAATTCATGAATACTTCCAGGGCTGTTAAAACCATTTAAAATGAACAATGACTGGAAAAAACCCGTCTGTTACCAGCAACTGGATTAATGCCATTCTGATGACTTTAAGAGAAATAACGGATTCTTTCTCAGATATTTAAGTCCAGCTGGGTTTTTTGTTTTGCATTTATATTGACATTAGCACTGAATTTCATACATTTTTATTTAAAGTGCCCTTATAAATTCTGTTTTTGTTTCTCTTCTTTCTTTTTTTTGTCCTTTAAAATTTAATCATACAGTCATTAGTTCATCTGGATCTATCAAATTTGAGACCAAGGCTAGTCTCAGTCAATACATCCTTAAAGAGCTGCTGAATGGCCTTCAATAGAAAACTTTGAACAACATTGGGCCAGATCCCCACCTGGTGTAAATCGACATGACCCTATTGAAGTCAATGGAGGAACATCAATTTACACTTGCCTACTCCCTTTAGAAATGATTGGACTCATAGAGTAGCACTTGATCCAACTCCCACTGAAGTCAAGACTCTCATTGATTTCAATAGGAAATCAGCACATATGTATGATACTATAGGGTGCTAAAACACCCCATAGAGGTTCTGAGCGTCCCTCCCATTGACCTCAATGAGAAATTAAGGCATTTGGAATTTCCAGTAGCTGCGTATCACCTTTCAAGTTGGAGTTTATCTCGCATAGATTTTTCTTCCCTCTTGCATAGTGTCATTTGCATTAAACCAGGATATTTGTTAGGTAGAAATTTGTCACATTTACGTGAACAAGAAAGAAAATGAAATTCAGGTTGGGAAAATGGAAGACAATATGTAGCATAAGGGTGGGGGTGAATGGAGAAAAAAAACCCTAATGGGCATATATTCAAATGGAAGGGAAAAGAAATATTTGGAAAGCAGTAACCATTTAAGAGATCAAGTCACTCAGTTACCAGGGTTCATTATAGGCACCTGAAGAGAAGAGTGGACAGCTTGGTTGCTAGGTCATGTCCTAGCTGTTACTATGCATTAGTGCTCTCAGACAGGTTGTATTCCACAAGAGGGGTTACTCATTCTCCTGCCATCCAACTCCATCTCCAACTCCTCACCAGAGACATTTTCACTGGGGTTATTTTATCTGGGCCACAGTGACTTCCTAAGGTCACACAAAGAGTCTGTGGCAAAGCCAGGGATTGAACCCAGATCTCCTGAGCCCCTGCCCAGTGCCTGAACCACAAATTCATCCTTTATATTGTTTAAGAAACACTAGCAAGGGAGGATAGGGATGTTTTCAGATGAGACGTTCAATCAGGTGAAATCAGTGATATACAAGAAGGATTGTTCATGACAGAAGGAGCTACTCAGGTAGAAGCTCTCACATAACAACTGCAAGAGGGTGGGAGGGGAAAGAGAGGAGGCTGGCAATGGAGAAGCAGGAGAAGCTAGGAGAAAGACACCAGGCCTGGTTTTCCTTTGCCTTGCACCTGTGCAAAGCAAGCAAAAAGCTGAGTGAAAGGAGACTTCTAATTTGGCAGCATACTGCATCCACTTGGCCAAGGTGTAGGTGGCTACACAAAGAGCAATACAGGGGAGAATCAGGTTCAATATATGGGAGAGAAACAAAAGTAATGCAAAGCTGGAAATCTAAACTTGGTGAATTGAACCTAGTCAGAATGTTCACACACACACAAGTACTATGAATCATTGAGTTTCCCAGAGTCTTAGCACAGTGCAGACACATCACAGTGCCAGTCTTATTTGTTAGAGACTTTGATAGTATCAGTAAACATCTGGATGCAGTTCAGGCTTCAGTGTTTGAAAGGATTGGTGGAAGATTTCAGCAAAGCTGGGGCTTCAGAGATTCTTTGTGAGAAACCTAGAATGGAAAATAATTTGGAGACTGGGAAGACAAGTGAGATTCAAAAAGTTTTGGGGGATGGAGGAAGAATAGGATATAAGGACAGAAAATGTATAGAAGAGGGGGGATTTTTTAAAACAATAGGCCAGATTCATCCCTGGTTTAACTCAATTGAAATCAGTAGAATGTGATCAGGAATTAATTTGCCCCAGTAAATTGGGGAAAAAGAAAATTATGTTTTGCATTTTGCCTCAAGCAGAAACCTGACATTTGGTAGATGATCCTTTTCCTGGGCTATATTTTGGGGTGTCAAAAAGAGAAGGGATTGCCCCTCTCAGAATGCATCTGCTAAAAAACCATACTGAAAGACATTATTGAACGGACCTTAAAATATGACTTGATCTATTCTTGAAGCCTGCATGCCCCTGAAATAATAACGAATGATAATTGAATAAATAATTAGTACCCAGCTGAGGTTTAATTAGAGGCTGAGATATTAGAATGAGGCAGTTTAGTGAGAGGCGTTGGGTTTCATTACCTGCTGTAGTCAGTTGTCCTTTCTCATGAAGAGTTCACATCTCTCAGTGCCAGAAATATGAGCAGCATCCAACAGATGGCTCAACAATACATGGTGAATGAGCTGCCAATAGCTCCTGTAGCCCTAATACACGTGAACCATGATTCAGCTGGGAACTCAGCCACATGCCTAACTTTAAGTATGTGGCATATACTTGAGTACCTTGATGAACCGGGGCCTTACATACTAAAGTAATGGATGGTATACTGGAAAACCTTATGGCAGATACAATGCACACAACTATCTCTGGAGTCAATGAGAATTTTGCCTACATTAGGACTGTAGAATATGGAACAGAATATAACGGCTAGACAGAAGAAGTTGAGATTTGACATAAATCTCATTGCCTTACCTTCCTTGCATTTGCCAAGCCCTCAGGGTTTTTTTTAACCTTTGGGAGGAGGATGAGTTTGTCCTGACATGATCCTATTGAGTCTAAAAATGTTAAGAAGAAGAAAAAATGAGTGTTAGGTCCTACACCAGGGGCATCATTGGGCTTATATTTTTACCAGGAATGTAGACGGATAATCCCATAGCAATTCAATGATCCCAATGGGTCCATCATGGTAAAAACTATCTATATTTGAGGGGGAATTTTTCAAAGGGCTGAGGCTCAGCTGCCTATTTTTTTCAGGTATCATTTACACCCACAAATGTGTGACTTCGTATTTTGTAGCAGATGCAAATTTGAGTTCTTGCACCTTTAACTCTCTGATTTATACCCATCCTTCCACTGGAAGCTAGTGGTTGGTATATCGTCAATGGAATTGTTAACTAAAGCCCCAGGTCAGCAAACCTCTTAGCCTTGTGTTTGGAGTTAGGCAGCCCCTTAAGTGCTTACCTGCAGACAAAAATTGTCATCAATATTAGCTATGTGACCGGCCTGATTATAATGGAGTTGCATGAGCATGACTGAAGGCAAAACATGATGCATACAAAGGACCATATTCTGTCTTGCGTTACCCCAGTTTTTAACCTCCATTGAAGTCAGAGGAATTCCAGTATAGAACAAGAGCAATACAAAGGAGAATCAGATTGAGAATGGTTATTACTCGTACTGACATTTAGATTAGAAAGAACACTGCTCTCAAGTTGAGTTGCATGGGTGACTGATACAGGCAAAAACACCTGAGCCCATCTTTTTACTTGTAAGCTGAGCAAATTTTAAGTGGAGTCATTGTAAGATGATAAATCTGGAACCCCACAATGCTCTTTTTACCGAGTCACTCTGCAGAGTACAACTGTACTCCAAGCCCATTAACTTTCCGTTCTGCCCTAATTGGCCAGTAATAATAATTAGCCCCTCTGCTTCTTATTGCCTCCCTTTATGTGCTAGTAGACTGCTAACCTATCTCCCCTTGGTTTTCTTTAGCCTGAACAGAAGGTACACAGCAGTTTTAAGAGCCTAGTGATTGGAGCTTTTAAATATCCCTTAATCTTTCCTCTCCAAGTGAACACAAATGGACATATGCTGTAGTGGGCTGAATTAAAAAAAAATGAAGTAGTTGGTGCTAATACATCTGGACAAAAACCCACACAAATTTCATGTCAAACCCAGCTAGAATCAATACAATGTTTCTGTTGCATTCATGCAGCAAAAAGAAAAGAGTTTGGTGAATGGAGACCTGCTCTTTTACTTTAATGAGTCTCTTCTTTCCAGCACCTAAAAGGTCATTTGTAGGCTAAAGCCTACATTCTACCATTTCAGCGCATAATGACATGGTGCTTCCAACCTAAAAGAACAACAGTTAGGATCTTGTTTCCCTTGGCAAGGGAGTTATAATGTACTGTAATAGATTCTGTTTTGAAAGCATTTCTTGCTGAGACAGTCTTGCCAGGTATGCTGCTCATGTATTGACTCTTTATAGCTAATATAAGCAGAGTTATTTAGTTGTGCATATTGAGGTTTTATTGTTGTTTTAACTTGAGCACCAAAGTCTACTTTGTTTCCGTGTTACTTTAAAGTTTATCTGTTTCTTGATAAATGTTAGAAGAAGCCTGGCAATTATTTCTGAAGATGAAAACTCCTGTAAGAGGTAAAGGGAAAAATCTGTAATGGTCAATTGATGAATATTCTGGTATACTTCACACAAACATATTCCCTTTCTCCACAACTCCACGGTGGAAAAAAAGAGAGAAAATTAAATTAAAAGGTCCATTTAAAAAAAGACATCTGAATGTGAATTGTTAGAGGGAGGCAAAGAATTTTATATAAAAGATACTTACTTCCCTCTCTGAGACTTAGGATCCTGAAAAAATAGATGTAGTTTTTGCAAAGAGAGGCATTTTCTTTTAACATTCTGAAAAGAGAATAGATTCTCTTTGACAGTAATATTACCATACTGCTGTCAAATAGTTTAACACACTGTTAAGGAAAGAATTAATGGCATTAAATAATAATCATAGCACTGTTCTGGAAAAATCCAGTGCCTAGGAAAAACAGAAGAATTGCTGACAAAAAAAAGTTTTGAGATATTATTTTAAAAGGGCTTCTTGGAGGCACCAACTCATTTGCAGTGTCTAAGGATGGTCTTGTGGTTAGAGCACTGACTGGAACATAACAGATTTGCATCCATCTCTGGTTTCTCTATTTCATCATGGGCAAGTCACTTATTTCTGTTATGGCCTCAGTTCCTCATCTGTAAAATGGGGAATAATAAGAATTCCTTTTCCATTGTCTGTCTTGTTTCTGAGGGGACCTGGGTTCTATTCCTGAACCTGTCAGTGAATTGCTGTGTGACTTCAGCAAGCCACTTCTCCACCCACCCTTTGTCTTGTCTATATAGATGGTAAGTACTTTGGGGCAGGGACTGTCTTTTACTGTATGTGTGTACATGACCTAGCATAATGGAGCTCCAAATCTCATTTGGGCCTTTTATCCTCTATCATAATCCAAATAATAAATAATAATGCTGCAAAATATTCCTTGAGCAAATTAATGTTTCTTCACTAGCCTAATTCTCTAGGCTCAATGTGTAATGAAATCATGTGCAACAGATAACTGAGCTTGGCTACACTTGAGAGTTGCAGCACTGGTGGAGGCTTTCCAGCGCTGTAACTTAGTAACTGTCCACACCTGCAAGGCACATCCAGCACTGCAACTCCCTGGCTGCAGCGCTGGCTGTACACCTGGTCTGCTTGAGGTGTAACGAGTGCAGCGCTGGTGATGCAGCACTGCTCGTCAGGTGTGGCCACACACCAGTGCTGTTATTGGCCTCCAGGGTATTAGGAGATATCCCAGAATGCTTTTAACTGAATTACTCTCTTTGTTTTGTTATGCAGCCTCTCTTTGTTTTGTTGTGAACTCGGGGCTCCGGGAACTGCTTATCCAAAAAACAAACACAGCTCCTGTTTGCTGTGATCAATCTGTAACTGACTGTGAACAATCAAATGAGATAACCCCTGTGAATGAGGCAGGCAGGGGGATGAGTGTTTGCTTTTGATGAGAGAAACAGCGGGGTCGGGGGGGGAGAAAGGGAGTCCGTTGGAGCAGCTGCTTATCTGGTCTGCAGGCTGTTTGCAGTTAAGAGTAAGGGGTCGGGAAAAATTTCTGATTTTGCAAGGCAGGGAGCTGATACACAGTGTCGGCTCCAAAAATCCACTCTCTCTCCCCCACTCCCTGTCACACTACACCCCACCCCACTCTTTTGAAAAGCACGTTGCTGCCACTTGAACGCTGGGATAGCTGCCCATAATGCATCACTCCCAACAGTGCTGCAAATGCTGCAAATGTGGCCACACTGCAGTGCTGGTAGCTGTGAGTGTGGCCACACACCAGCGCTTTCCCTACACAGCTGTACGACCAGCGCTGTAACTCCCAGCGCTGCAACTCTCAAGTGTAGCCAAGCCCTGATATAGGTACATAAATGACATTCGTATATGTGACGAACTGAGAATGTTCTTAATGTTTTCTCTGAATACTGTGTTGGTGCCTCCGTGTCCCCTATGCAGTTCTAAGGGCCAGTGTACATAAATGCCTGACACTCTGTATCCTAGCAACTGATGGCCTGGACCCCTCCTCTACAAAGGTGCCAACTGAAGGTGTTGGAGACAAAGAGATCAGGTGGCCTGCTGGCCCGGGAAAGAGAGAAAGGCCAGAAAGGAGGGGCTGGAGGGGTTTTCAGTCTGGAGCTGCCTGGAGACGAGGAGTGAAGTGCAAACGTGGGTGTCTGGCTCACTGCCCCCCAAAATGGACCCAGCTGAAGGGTCCCGTTCGCTGTACCTACAAGCTCTGTTTTAGACCGTGTTCCTGTCATCAAATAAACCTCTGTTTTACTGGCTGGCTGAGAGTCACATCTGACTGTGAAGTGGGGGTGCAGGACCCGGTGGCTTCCCCAGGACCCCACCTGAGTGGACTCGCTGTGGGAAGCACACAGAGGGGCAGAGGATGCTGAATGCTCCAAGGAGAGACCCAGGAGGTGAAGCCATGTGAGCTTCTTGCCCTGGAGACAGTCTGCTCCAAGGGAGAGGAGGCTCCCCAAAGTCCTGACTGGTTTGATGGGGAGCAGTTCCAGAGCATCGCCCGGGGACTCCGTGACAGCATACACAACCACTGCAGAACCAGGACTAGGACTTTTGTCTTTCAAAAAACACAGCCCTCTACTTCCTGAGCTAAAAGAGAATGACATTAATACCCAACTCTAGTGATCTCACTAGTGGGCTAAGCACAATAAGGTATCATTACTCACTGACTTAGCTACATAAAGGCAGGACATTACAGACTGCCGCCGCTTCTCGCAGCACCCATTGGCTGGGAACGGCGAACTGCGGCCACTGGGAGCTGCGGGCAGACGTACAAATGTAAACAAATGGTCTGGCAGCCCACCAGCAACTTGCCCTGATGCGCTGCAGGTTGCCCACCACTGCTCTAGAATGTGCAATTAGGTTTATTTACTATAGTGAAGGTGGAGGTTGCATGGGTCAGTGCCATCCCTCCGTAGGCTGAGATGTGCAGAGGTGATCAGAGAGTAGGTAGGGGTCACTCAAAAGGCAGATAACAAATAACCCTCATTCCAGTTATCACTCACATGCAGGATACATTTTAGGTTTCTGCTGGAGCTTTCTTTATGTGTTGGCAGCTGCTAAGTAGCACAATGCATTCATGAATGCTAGCCATCACTTCAGGCTCTATTTCAGCTTGTCACATCCCATTTATAAACTGGGGTCTTTAGCGGGGAGAAGTAGTCACTGAAGAGAGAAGGCCTCAGCAAATAAATAAAATAAAAATTGAGGAAGTCAGTGATCATTAAAGATGACACCATCTTACTTGTTTATTAATTATGGATCCGTTTAGAAAAAGAGCTTTGTGAAATTGCTGACAGGTGCATTCAGCGTATTTCTGGGAAGCTCTTTACCCAACTCATCATCATTTGAGTACTGGGAACCTGAAAGCCTAGATTTCAATGTTTTAAAGTGAAATTCACCACTGTGCTAGAAGCCAGGCCAAGGTCTATGCACCACTTAGCTTCCATTTAACCACTAAGGCTGAAATCCTGGCCCTATAGAAGTCAATGACAAAACCCTCTTCTGACTTCAGTGGGGATAGGAATTCAGCCTGGAGAGGGTGACTAGGATGTAAGTGATGCATAGATGTTATGCCGGCCCCTGCACAGGGTAGCTTTCTCTGTACTAAAAAAACCTGGAAATCTTGTGGTCGCTTTTGTAGGCTAGGGGAGAGTGTCCCAGATTAACAAAGCTGAATTCCTATCTTTATTCCCATTGCAGCTACAGAGTGAGCAGTATCAAGACAGGCTTTCTCCCAGCAACTCTCCGCCAACGTGCTCCTTCTACCCTGCCCTCCATATATAAAAGAGAGACATCTACACATGAAAGAAAAGTTCCACGTCCCATGCCATTCTGAGCCTCTCTGCAGAGTGCACCAATAGTGGTTCCAACTCTAACCTTGGTTTCCATAATAAATCCCATTCCCCGGGATTTGAGCTGAGAATCTCTAACCCATTTGACATAGACACCTGCACAGTCAACAGACAGCTTTCTTGGTTACTACTCACCTGGGTTGTATGTAAGCCAGTGATCTAGAGGTGAAAACCAGTGCATTCCATTACTAAGCGCATCCTCCCGAAGAAAGCCTTCAATTTGGCAGATGATGTGCATCAAAGCAGATTTTTAAAAAAACTGGGTCATGTTCACTGTTCTTCTTCCCTTACTTTTAAAGCACAATTTCCCCCACTTTCTTTCTTCATTGTTTCCCCTCTCTTGAATCCCATAGACTTTTTTAGGGTTCATTTTAAATTGTTCATGAAAGCTTCAGTGAACTTCAGACTCTTACTGATTGACTCCTTCTGTGGCCGAGCAGGCTCAGAAGAGCAGTGGCATCAATACTCCAGTCTTTTAAATGACTTACTGAAACCCACGTTAAAAAAAAAAAAGATACCTGTGAAACCACACACCTGAGGCCATGTCTACATGACAAAATTACATTGACGTAACTTAAATTGTCATACAGCCATCACAGTTATTAAATCGCTTGTGTGTGCACGCTTGACTACTTGTGTCGGCGGTGCATGTTCTCACCAGGAGTACTTGTATCAATTGTATTGTCAGTGTGGGGCATTATGTGACATCTCCTGAAAACCAGTAACAGTAAACATAAGCAACACAGGATCTACACCGATCCTGTGTTGACCTAACTATATCGACCGTGGCTCTATGCCGCTTGGGGAGGTGATGTTATTAAGTCAGCGTAGCAGGGCAGTTACATCAGCAGGCGTGAAAATCACGTGTAGACACATCCACAGCTCGCTTGATGTAAACTGCCTTGCATCAACCTAGTAATGTAGTATAGATCAGGCCTGAGCAGCCTTGAAGTGAACTTCTAGAGTTCAACAGCAAACAAACACTTCTTCTTTTCCATAGGCTACCTAGGACTTTAATAAGAAAGTTTCATGAAGTTATATTTTATCCTTTTGGTTATCAGTTGAATGAATATCAGTGACCTCAACGATGTTTTAATATCATCTTTAACAAAAATAAGCCCAGATGAAATACCTTCTTATCACAGAGGCAGTTATTAATTCCACTGACTGATCTTCTTTGAGGAGGGATAAAAACAAAGCAGATCCTGATTCTCCACTGCCTTGCACTTTATGTCATCATTCAGACTGAGTGCAAAGTGAATGTCAAATAACGTTTTGATGTGAGGGGGAGGTGGCATTTTACATCCTCTTTGTACTGGTGTAAATGACAGCATGAGTTACAGGGCCAGAGAGACGCAGGCCACAGTGTACAAGGAAAGAAAGGGAGAGTAGTAATTTTAATCTGAGATTTTCTAAAGCCTGAAACCTAAAGGATTTATTTGCTGTGTAATAGGCATCCGAATCTCTTAGGCCAATTGGGAAATCTCAGCCTCAGCTTTTACACATGGGTTAGTGTTACTCTACAGTAGTTATAGATTTCCTCCTCCTCTAGAGATGGGAAAAATGGAAAAATGTTGGTGACAGCTGGAAATGGGGCCTTTTCTGGTATGTGTACACACACACACACACACACACACACACACGTAAAGTACATTAAGAAAGGCATAGACAGTACATTTGTCTGGCACTCTTGAAGGTATTTTATGGGTCCTCTCACCAGCCCTTCTCTACTCTTTTCCAGCTGCAAGATCCTCAAAGAGCAATTTCAGGCTGAGATGAACCATGTGCATCTCCCACCAGCTCCCAACAGGAGGCTCTCCTCTAGCCCATGGACCACAAGCAACCCAGTCTGAGTATGTAGGACAGAAAGATGCAGCCAGTCCTTCCCGATGGCAGGCTCCACTAATTGATTAATTACATTCGGAATGTCACCAGATGCCCTGCCTGACAGATGATGTTCCCCTTTAACAGCTGTCTTTCTGACCCCAAATATAAGGCACATTACAAATAATAACTTTGTAATTACCTTTCTTAAACAAAGGCAGAAGCTGAAAAGTAGCCAGCTGAAAACCACGGGGAGCATTTGGGACAGATTTTTCCATTAAGTGAGTTTAAGTGTTCCCGTGCTGTGCAGCTCAGGATGCATGCCAGCAGAGAGGGGAAAGCTGCCTAAACATGCACCCAGCCATAAATCTTCCAGACCTCATGATAAACAAACTATTCCAGCATCTGTACAACCAGCTGATGAGTAGCTAAGAAACAGACAAAATGGGACTTAGAGCATGGAATTTTCCAGCATGTTAGAACTCACACAAGTGCCTAAATATGCGAAGCTTTATAAAAGAGGAGGCCTAGAGTTAAGTTCCTACTTTCATGGGAGCTATTAGGTGCTTTTGAAAATCAGGTCATTTTCTTAGGTGCCTAAATATGGATTAGGAGCTTAAGTGCTACAGTACAAGCAGTATTGCAGTGGTTTAACGTAAGGTGTGTTTTTAAACCTGTTTGGTTACATCAGTGCAAAAGACTGTATGGACACTTATTTTCTTTTAAACCAGACCTGCATTGATTTAGCTTAAGGGAACAGGCTTAAGCTTAACCTAAATAAGCCACTCAAACAAAAATAAGGCCTGTCAACACTTGAAAATTAATGCATATTAAGGTAGAGTGTGAATTTAAAATGCAAGAGCTATTCCAGAACAACTCCATTACATGGATTAAGTTAAACTGGAACCTGGCACTCTTATGTGGAAAGGAGTGTTCACATAATGGAGATTTTCAGGAACAGCTCTTCAGGAATATCTCCGTGTGTGGACAAGCCTCAAAAGTGTCCACACAGTGGTTTAATTAAACGAATTTAATTACTATTACAAGTTTGTGTGTAGATGAGGTTTAACTTTAGGCATTCATTTTTCATTTTCTTGGCCTATATACTCTCCCTTCCTCAGCTCCCCTCCCCCCACCCGATTAATTGAAGCAATAAAGACAAAACATTGCCAACTTGGGCCAGATCTGGGCACAGTCTCTGTTCTGAATCCGTCGAGCCACCCCATTTTTCCTTTTCTGCTTCTCTCAAGGGCAACAAGAGGACTCCCTGAAGCCTGGACCAAATGCCAATCTATAGCATAAACTAGCACAGGGTACTCGGTGTCTATGCTGCAGCTGCTGACTGATCCTGGGGCACTTTGTTGGTGACCTCTGCAATATGCACTGTTCTTGCGATGAGAGCCTCAGGTATGCTGCCATATGGCTTTGCTTGTTGGCCTAGTATGTTGCTTCCAGCCCATTGAGAGATCTAGAAATAATTCGTACTATATGTCCCATACTTGCCTTCAGGTGCCCTGTATCTCATTCCCAGTCATCTCCTCTTCATCTGCACTGACTGTTTAAAATTGCTGAGTTAAACATTTTTAGCCTTGTTAGCAAAAAGTTTCCCTTGATGCTATTTTTTTGCAGCTCCCTCCCTCCCAGGCTATCTGCTAAATTGGGACTGCCTTGTCCTCAGAGTTACCATTGTCTCAATCATCAGGAAGGAGGAATTTGTCTTGATGTAATAACAAACACTAATACTTTGCAACTTGTATAGTATCTTTCAGCTGAGGACAATGAAAACATTTAAAACGTTAAACCTCGTGACTAGAGCTGGTTGGGAATGTTTCAATAGAACTTTTTGTTGTTGTTCTTGGAAAATGCCTATTTGTCAAAAGCAAAACTTTTCACAGAAATGTGTTAGTTTTGATGAATCTTTTGTTGGGAAGGCTTGGATGGAATTTCTCAAGAGAAAGAGACGCACCTCAGAATACCCTGAGGGCTAGGTCAGTCATCTGGGATGTGTGAGCGCCACAATAAAGTCCCTGATCTCTCACACATATATTGGTGAACAATTTTTAGAAGTCTTGGTTTCATCCCTCACTGGAACAAAAACAAATTGAAAAACCTTGACATTTTGCAGGAAACAAAATTCTTGTTTTCTGCCCAGCCCTAAGCATGATGCACCAAGGAGATAGAGAAATTGTTATTCCAACTATGTGAATGAATAATTAAACCTACAGGTGGTGTAAGTGACCCAAAGCCACACAGTGAGCCATTGATACAATTGAGACTAGAACTCAGGGGTCCTCACTCCTAGCCCTTCACCCCACAGTCTTACACTAGCTACTGACTCCCAATCCTTCCAGAGCTGGGCATAGAGTCCAGGAGTCCCCACTCCTCTAGATACGATAACCTAGAACCCTTCCAGAACTGGAAATAGAATCCAGGATTCCTGACTCTCTGTCCTCACCAGATGATATTCTTCTATCCCAGAGCAGGGAATGAAACCCAGGAGTCCTGATTTTCACTCCTCAATCTCCTATAGACCCTCCCTACACCATCTTAAAATCATCTTTTTCACAGGACTCAGTGTCACACGGTGCTGAATTCCTGCCATGGACCCTCAACGACCATTGCCTCACCGAGTTGAGCCTATAGTTTAAATTGCTAATAAATTCTTCAACCATAAACTTTCAGATAGTGGTGGAGGAAAACAAAAATCAGAGAGAATTTGTTAATTGATGTAATTATTTAAGAATTTCTACACTGGGTTATTGTCCTGTGTTGAACCACAGCACATGGTTTAGTAAATGAATTTGGATTTTGTTGCATATACTCTCAACAATGCATCTGCATATTTAAGTGTTACAGTTCAATTACAAAACAAAAGTATTCTGCAATTTAAACATTCTTATTGGTAATTACATTTTGATTGCAAAGACATTATCAGAGCATCTTTCAAGCCTTGATTAATGCAACCCTAATTCTCCCTTAATACCAATCCCAAGAGGAGTTTAATTTAAGAATACTGAGATTTATCTTCAAGCTCCTAGATGATGTCAAATGCCTTCTTGTTAAATTTTCATATTATGTGTATGTGAGCATGTAAGTGGTCAGTGAAGCTGCACTGATTTATACCAGCTGAGGCCATGGCCATACAATTCTTACCACAATGAAGTTCTAATGTTGGTTGAGGTCTTTAGGTGCCACGTTAGGTAATACTACTAATAAAAAATAAAAGAAGAACCAAATAACTAACAGACATTTATTGACTTACACTTTTGTGCTTAAATACTGCTGGAGCGTCAGGTCAGTGCATAGTAGTGCAGACTTCATGATTTGTTCCACATTACCCTATCATAATGGGACAGTGTTAACATTTAATTTATTTCCTATTGTCAGTATGCAGTTTTTGTGTGCTTGCGGTGCTTTGATATACTCCTATTGTGAGTATAAAAATTAAATGTGCATAGCAGTAAGTGTTGCATATTTCAGTCAAGTTATAGGTTTCATTAACATCACTGGACTTCTTTTTTATGGGTGTCCGTGAAATAAAAAAAGGAATAAAATTTGCATCCAGTTTAAAATTTTATAACTGAAGTTACACTGAACATTAAGTAGATTGCTTACTAATACTGCAAAAGCATAGCAGCAAAAATATTGATGTGCACTGCTTCCGTAAAGTTGGAGAGCTCTGTATCAAGTTTATGTAGCTCTCCCAAGTAGCCTCGTCCAACCTAAAATGATTTTTTAAATTGCCAGTGGACCAAAAGATTCACCAGCTCCAGTTATGTTATGAGACCTCAGACAAAAACTTATAGAAATGCTAAATATTATATTTTTATTAATTATTATTATCCTAAATATCTACACAGAAATGTTCCTGACAGAGATAAGTTTGTCTTTACAATGGGATACCTATTATGTACACCTCACGTTGCTTTAGAAGGTTTTCATGATATTTTAATTAGGTCCCTACTTCCTACCGTCAGTCTATAGTTACTGGTGTATTTGGCTACTGGAGCTCAAAATATCCTTGTCTTCATCTCAAGACTGATGGAAACTGTAGAAGCATCAGACAATAAGAAAATTATTTAAGTAATAATTTCCTAGCACCTTCCAATGATCTTAAAGTTATTTATAAATATTAATTAAATCTTGCAACAGCTTGTGAGGCAGATGGGTTATCTCCATTTTACAGATGGAGAAAGTGAGGCTCATGAATGTGAAATGAATTACCTAGGTTGCCACCGTAATTCATTAGCAGAACCTAAGAGTCCTGACTGCTGGTCTTCTGCTTGTATGGTTAGAATGCAGTTCCTATAGGAGTAGATTCTCAAAGGCACAAAGGTCTTTTAGGTGCCCCAAACTCATTGAACGTCAGAGCTAGTTAGGTGCCTAACTCCCATGTATTGCTTTGAAAATCAACACTTTAATATGCTCTCTCATGAGCTCTCAGATCCTGAGTAGGCCCTGTTAGAAAAAGCCCTTGGACTTCCTCCCTCAGGATATTTGTTTTTTTGGAATTTCAGATTCATGGCTTGCATTTGGAAAAATAATTGGGTTTTGGAAGCAGCAAGCCACCAAATCAATGTTACGTTTACAGCATACCGTCTTAGAGTGCTACAGCCTGGTTCTTCTGATCTTAAATGGAAGTACCTTCCAGGAGATGCTTACTACTGCTTGACAGCTGGAGTCCATGTATAACAATACCTCCCTTTGGAGATAATTAGACCCACTGTCTGTCTCACTGCTGGACTTTGATTCATCAGTTTAGATTAGCTGGGAGCCCAAATCCATCCCTAGCCAATACGCAACATCCTTTGCATCAGCTCAACACCTTGACAGAACTTTTCTGGGATGACAGGATGGCTTACTCATGCAGAATAAAGCATATGTTGGTGTTTTCAAGTGGTCTTATGATTCAATCATGCCAGTTTTAAACAGCCTTGTCAGAAATTCAGAGATGGTTGAGAACCAGCTCAAATTAAAACACGGCTCCTATTTCCACAAATCAATCTTCCATCCATCAGCAGGTGCCTAGGGAAAATTGTATGTAATAGGGAAATGGTAAGTAATTATGCAAGAGTACAAGGTTGGCCCAGGGAATTAATGCTGAGGACCAACCGATGGAAAAACAAAGTATTAGATGCCTTATTCTCATTGACATTAAGGCTCCTTTACACCACTCTCGCTGTGATGGGGAGCTTGCCACACACAAGGCCCGAGTAGACAGAAAGGGCCAGTTAACCCTGTGACAGGCTGCACCTGGAGGAGAATCCATGTGGATAAGCTTTTAATTGATGGTGAAGCCCGGCTGGTCAAGGGCAGGCTAAACTATTATAAAATCAGGAAGTAGTACATAAGAAAGGGGGCTGCAGTCACTCTAGGCTTAGTGATGGAAAGGGGAAAATAAGAGGGAGAATACAAGTTCTGAGATCCAGGTTTTGAGGGACAGGCATACCCAGATGAGGATGGAATAGGAGCTTTTGATAGAGGCAAAGAAGGAAGCAGACCAATGAAAGAGCAGCAAGGTTGGGGACGGTGTAGCTCTTGGCTGCAGGTTGTAGAGTCCCTGGGCTGGAACCCTTAATAGAAGGTAAGTCTGAGTTCCCCTATCAACCACGGAGGAAGTGGCATCGCCTGGGCATGAATGGGAAGATTGCCTCAGTCAGTTTACGTGGAGAGACTTTAATACTCTGGAAGGAGGAAAATACATAGGAACCTGGCTGGAGGGCCAAGCCAGGAACTGAGTTACAAAGAGAGAGAGCCGCTGAGTTGCAGAGAAGAGAAATAGAGAGGCTATGGGTTTTGTAAAGGAGAGAAGGAAGAGGGTGTCAGACCTGGGCAGAGCTAATCCCCAGAGCAGCTGGGAGGAGCCCCGCTAGTAGTGAGTGAACCCCATGACACTGTCATTATAGACTGAACTTCAAATGAATGTACATATAATTTGCACGCATACTAAGGCTCTTTTATGCTTCCAGGGCAGTATGAAGGGACCTCTTAGTGTCAATGAGACTAAGGACCTTCCTTTTAAGGCTCACATCTTTGGGCACAGATGCTCTCTGCTCTGGCAACATTGCAAAGGGTTAGGAGCAAGACTTTCCTTAGCTTGGTCTAAAGAGGAGATTGCAGTGCCAATCGTAGACAGGCAGGCTCCAGCTGGAGCAAACCAAAGCAAAGGCCAAATAAATAATCCTAATGAGAAGTACTCTGGTAAGACTCAAACAGTCCATCTCCAGGGATCTTCAAGTAATGGTGTGGTCTGGGAGCCTCTTGCCTCCATTCTCTCTTATGCTAGGAGAATAGAGAGGGAGATCATTTCCTTCTCTGCTCTGAGGGCCCTCAGTGGCTCCATGTGCCAAATTCACTGAGCTATTTGGGCCCCGTTCTAGATTAAGTTTATTGAAGCTCCATAGAGCTGACTGCTGCTGTTCCTGGGAGACAGCTATCATAGAATATCAGGGTTGGAAGGGACCTCAGGAGGTCACCTAGTCCAACCCCCTGCTCAAAGCAAGACCAACCCCAACTAAATCATAACACCTCTATTGTTCTAGCAGAAGGCAAGTACATGAGCTAATGAAACCCCACAAGCTATCTTTCAACAGAATTCAGCTGCTTCTACAAGGTCTCAGTTTTGTTCTCAAGAGTGGATTAGAGAAATTGTATTGAGAAAAAAATATATATATATATTATGATCCAGAAAGGTGAACATCTTATGAAATGGAGTGAGTATAGACACACAGGCATGCACACACACATGCTTGATTCTACATCCAACATGGCTGCAGAAGGCAGCGCAACAAAGCTGGATTTACAGAGTGGGATGAAAGAGTATATTGTGACTTAAAATTTCTGTGCTCCTCTTGACTGAGTGGGACTCTACTAATTCCAAAAGCCTGAGGATTCAGAGGAGGAGAGATTTGTGGAATTGAGCAGGATTAAGGAAGCAGCTTTAAGGTTCAGGATTACCAGGATGCCGGTGATACATGGCAAAACATTGACAACTGTTTCCTGAATTTTACTTATATAAAACTTGGTGGGGATGAGAGCTGTAAAAACCTGATCCAGCTGTGGAATTTAAAGGTCTTTCTCTATTTATCAAAATCCTTCCTAGCATTTTCTAAAATATGCTGGTATTGAACAATGGAACACTTTTCTTGTCCTCAGTCAATTATCTCCCTCTTTTTTTTTATTGAATTTGGAGTTTAAATCCAAGATTAAATCCAAATTTGTAGCTGACTCCTTCATATGGATACGTTTGCAGTTAAATAATAGATCTTAATACAGAAATAATTATATATTCCACAAGAGGTTATCTGTTAGTCTTTAAGGTGCCACCGGACTCCTCGTTATTTTTGTGGTTATGGTCTAACATGGCTTGGGGGCATGGGGTTTCATAGGGAAATATGAACATCCTGGTTCTTATCTAAAATAAGGTCCCTTTGTGCCACTTTGACAGTGTAAAGGGACTTTAAAGTGCATGTGACTAGTACATATTTACAAATGAACAGTACATAGTTACATTCATTTTAAGGCTCCTTTGCACTACCAGAGTGGTGTAAAGGGGGCCTCAACGTAAATAAAAATCAGGCCTGAAAACTTTACAAATCACAGACTCATCAGTTTATCATCACTGTTATACTTGCCCTTCAGAAGAGGTTATTGGTGTGGGGGGGAAACCTGCAGGGACTTCTGGACAGTCAAGCATCAACAGAGCAGAGGTCTGGAGCAATCTCTGAGCTGACGGTTGTCTGTAATGAAACCTTGGATGTGGGTCTGTAGAAGATGACTGAGGGTACGTCTTCACTACCCGCCGGATCGGCGGGTAGCAATCGAATTCTCGGAGTTCGATATATCGCGTCTCATCTAAACGCGATATATCGAACTCTGAACGCGCTCCCGTCGACTCTGGAACTCCACCACTGCGAACGGCGGTGGCGGAGTCGATGGGGGAGCCGCGGATGTCGATCCCGCGCCATGAGGACGGGTAAGTAATTCGAACTAAGGTACTTCGACTTCAGCTACGCTATTCGCGTAGCTGAAGTTGCGTACCTTAGATCGAACCCCCCCCCCAGTGTAGACCAGGCCTGAGAACAGCAGTCCTTTGTGCATGAGTTGTAGTGATTATGAAAAGGTGATGGAACCTCAGAGGCACTGCAAGGGAAGAAAAATAGCTACATAGAAGAAACCTTTAACCACATCTAGCAGGATGTGATTAGTACAGAGGCATTTAGAACTTTAAAAAAAGAAACAGAAAAGATCAAGCTAAAACCTAAAGCTAGTAAAAGCAAAATTATCTCATTAAAACCTTTCCTTTGCTGCCTGGAGAAGATCTACAAAAACCTTGAATAGGATTAAGAAAGGGCATCAAGATGAATGGAGTGCAGCTAAATCTGCTCAGGGTCTTGCAGATGGCATCACTCGCTTTCATGGAAATCCTTTTAGACCTTAAAGTAATGTTCAGACAGCTCAACATGAGACAGTAAGCAATGTGGACTCAAGTATGAATATGTAGGAGGCAAATATTATAGGCCATGCTAAAGAGAGAATCTTTTTTTGTTTGTGTTTTTTGGGGCTGACTGGATTTCAGGCTGAGGAAAGCATCCTTATTCCAATGTTGCCAACTCTCATGAGTCTAGCAACATTGAGTGCTTTTCTTAACGTCCCAGCTCCTGGATTCAGGTGGCTACATGAGAATCTCAGATTATATATTTTTTTAAAATGTAAGTGTCTAGCCTTCATGGTTGCAGAGAAGAGCTTGAAAACGTGACCCCCAATGATGACAATACCAAAAGATAAATAGAAAACTCCATATTTATTATTTTTAAAAAATATTGATTTTTTTTTAGCCCATGCTCTCATGAAATTTGGGAGCTTGACTCATGATTTTTCACTGCATGGGGGGGGCAATGCTCATTTAAACATGTGCTTAAGTACTGATCTGATTAGGAATGGATGAAAACACTTGCTTAAGTGCTTTTCTAAACCAGGGCCTTAATGAGCATCAGAAACCATCTAAGCAACATGAATTCTCAATGAGCACAGTATAAAAGCATTTATATATATATGTGTGTGTGTATGTACATGTATATAAAACCATCAAAATGAATGTGGTCACTTCCCAACTGGCCACATAATTATATGGTTCTTGCTTGACCATTTCCCCTGACTGTGTGGATTTCTCCACCTATTGATCTTATCTTCATTTAGACACCCATCCTGCATTGCACAATCCCCATACAGAATCCCATTGGGGTTGCTGGGCACAGGGTCTGTGGGAGCCAATTTAGAAGTAGTATCAAGGCATTAGGTCTGTAAGCTTCTATTAGCCGATCATTCAACTTGGTTTGTGAAGGAAAATGCACATTGGCACTATACTACTACAAGATTAAATAACATTTTTATGATAATTTATTATTTGTATTATCATAGCACCTAGGAGCACCAGTCATGGACCAGATCCACATTGTGTTAGGCGCTGTACAAACACAGTGCTTCATTCCATGTAACATGTCGTAGTGCCCTTTTATCTCCTTTGTCATATGTTTGCTGCAGTAGCTCAGCCTCATACTTTCTTTTTCTGGTTCCACATTAGTATTAAAAATCATATCCACTATTTTTATTATTATTTACCAAGCAACATTGCTGCACTCTGTTCTGTATAGTAGATCTCAACAGAAGTAAGCCCTACCCTTGTGGCATTTATTATCTAAGGCTCCAATCCTGCAAACATTTGCACTTATCCATAACTTTGTACACAAGAGCAGCTCCTGCTAACTGAATCAGGCCTCTCCCCTGAGTGTAATTATGCAAGTGTTTGCAAGAATGGCACCTTGCTGAGAGACAAAAGCAGTTCAAATGTAAGAGGGCATGGAGACATTGCTGGTGAGATCAGCAGAGGGGGTGTTTTGTGGAAGAAATGTGGTGGAAAGAGAGGACAGAAGAGACTTCCACACATGGACAGTGGGCAGGTATTCCAAAGGACAAGGTGTGGCATGAAAGAACGTACATCACAAGTACACATCAAGATCCACAAAATGAAACTTTCAGACGCCTCCTCTGGAACATGCAGATTTTGAAAAACTTTATCTGGCCACAGTTGTCAAAAACCCCACTGACAGCCTTGAATGCAAGGCCTGAATAATTTCCCATTTAGCTCCTAAGAGGGAATATTGACTTCGTTGGTTTCTCTTCCCACCCCACCCCCACTTCTTTTAGTGTCACTCAGTCACAAGATTCTTAAACACAGCTTGCTACCAAACATTATTTATGCTCCTTTTCTGAGCTGTACCTAATAACTGGTAATTAAGTCTTTTGTAGCCTGACTCTGAACTAATTAGGGTTAATTGAGCCTGCTTGTATATTAGCTACTCCAGCACTTGCCCTGATAATCAAGGGGTTTGGAGCAGATTGAATATGTTATCATTAGGTAGCCTAGAAATCACATATTCACCAGTTTCTCCATGGCCTTTAGGATTATTCTAATATCCAACAGGAATCTCCCTTTGCTAACTTCTTTTAATGCCAAAACAATAAGATGGAGGGAATTATTGGTCAGGACTGCTGGCTTAACCTCAGTCCACTTTATGATGATAGCAGTGACATAAGCACGTAGGCTCAAATTTCCAAAGGTATTTAGGCACCTAAAAATGCAGATGTTGTAAAGAGCCTAGTTGCCTAACTAATATTGATTTTGTTTAATCCAAAACAGCAGCACCCAACACCATGCAGGGGGACTGATTAAGTACTGACTAAGAGGGAAGAATGTCAGCCACTGAATCACTGTCACTATTTACTGCAGCACAATATTTTTTGTTCCCCACTGGAGGTTTCCCATCCAAGTCCTTGACTCAGTCTGACCATGCTTGGCTTTGTTGAGAACATAGCCATAGTTGAACATGATAAAGCAGTCAATCACATGGCCTCTCTGAAGCAGTCAGTTTTATTTGTGGTTAATGACAGGTAGGATGGTGAGATTCTCATCATGCTATCCAAGACACTTTACAATGCAAACCTCTGTCTGTAGAAATGATGTTGCAGCTGTAATTCTAACCCCAAAGCATCCACCCCCGTGTACTTTTAGCTACTAGGTGCATTGCATTTGCAAACTTGGTGCAGTGTCAGACATGCCATGTTTCAAATCACATGTGCTTCAGTGAGCATGTATATGCGTGAAAAGTGTTGACATTGCTTCATACTGAGATGATGACAAAGGAGATGAACAGTGTAATTCAGGTGTGTTTCATGTAAAGTGAGGATTTTAAAGCGCTAATGCAGACTGTTCGGTCCCTGAATATGATTAGCACCAGCAGGAGGCTCCCTTCCCCTCAGTATTGGGACCATGTAAGTGACAAATACATTGGATTTCAAACTTTCACTCTCGGAACAAATGCACATAGAACATACTGTAGCACGCCATTAAGCAGCAGGCTATGTATGAATATTTATTTTCTTGACTTTGTTAGTTACATACATTTGGTGTAAGACAAATCTTCCCTACAATCATTTTAGCCTTTTCCTTTTTTACAATATACTGTAAGAACCAGCAACACATATTCTTTCATTCTCCCTTCTCTGTTTTCCTTCCCTGTTCTAATACTGGATCTGTGACCATATAATAAGGTAAAATGGTAATAGTCATTCTGCCTTCTGACATAATCTCATTTTAAAGATCCTGGGCTTCACTCACCACTCACTCAACACCAGTATATGCCAATGTAAATGCATTGATTTGAGTAGTGTTACACTGGAGTAAAACTAGTGTAAAGTGGTTTAGTAGCCTCTCTCTCCCTGTCTGATTCTTTTTTATGTGTGTGTATATTTGTGCATGCATATATTTAATGCATATACACATATACATTAATTTAATTAGGCATTATTTTTTCTCTCTGTCTATGTATGGCACACACAAGCATATATATATATACACACACACACATATCCATCAGTAGGCAATACAAAAAGAATAATGCCTAAATCCCAGACCAGTTAGAGAAACAGGAACTATAGCTTTAAAATAAGGAAGCAGCTATTAAGATTTATGATCATAATAATAAAGCTGATGTCAGGGTTTATTTCATAATGAGCATTTTATGATTCAGGGGAACAGCGATAATGACTGAGAACAAAGTTAAACAAATGGATTTCCATACTAAATTTCCTTCACACAGAGTGGTATTAGTATGTCCTGGCATACTTACTGGATAATTCCATCTCTTTTTATTCTTACTGCCCCCTTACTAGAATCTAATTAATATTAATTGTTCAGTTGAATCCCTCTGGTTTGCATGCATGGGGGTAGCTGTTCTGCTGTTTCTGTTGTTTGGTTAAAAATCACAGCCATGCCATGCTGTCTAAATGCCTGTCTCGTTTTCCACTAGTATTCCTGCAGTAGCTGAAAATTGCAGCACAATGTGGGTGAAGTTTAATAAAATATCAAGAAAGTCAGGCTCTTTTTTAGTGCAATTAAAAGGCTTTTTAGATGGAACTGGGCCATGAACTGGACAGATTGTTCCTCTCCTTCATGTGATCCTGACCTGAGGACATTTTCTACACTGAGTAATAAGAACATCAGAACAGCCATACTCAGTCAGATCAAAGGTCCATGCAGCCCAGTATCCTGTCTTCCGATAGCAGCCAATGCCAGGTGCCCAAGAGGGAATGAACAGAGCAGGGAATCATCAAGTGATCCATCCCCTGTTGCTCATTCCCAGCTTCTGGCAAACAGAGGCTGGGGACACCACCCCTGCCCATCCTGGCTAATAGCCATTGATGGACCTATCCTTCATGAATGTATCTAGTTCTTTTTTGAGCCCTGTTATAGTCTTGGCCTTCACAACATTCCCTGGCAATGAATTCCACAGGTTGACTGGGCATTGTGTGAGTAAATACTTCCTTTTATTTGTTTTAAACCTGCTGCCTATTAATTTCATTTGGAGACCCTTAGTTCTTGTGTTATGAGAAGGAGTAAATGACACTTCCTTATTTAATTTCTCCACACCAGGCATGACTTTATAGACCTCTGTCATATCCTCCCTTAGTTGTCTCTTTTCCAAGCTGGTAAGTCCCAGTTTTTTTAATCTCTCCTCCTACGGCAGCCATTTCATACCCCTAATAATTTTTGTTGCCCTTTTCTGAACCTTTTCCAAGTCCAATGTATCTTTTTTGAGATGGGGCAACCACATCTGCACGCTGTATTCAAAATGTGAGCATACCATGGCTTTATATAGAGGCAATATGATATTTTCTGTCTTATTATCTATCCTTTTCTTAATGATTCCCAACATTCTGTTCACTTTTTTGACCACTGCTGCACATTGAGTGGATGTTTTCAGAGAACTATCCACAATGGCTCCAAGAGCTCTTTCTTGAGTGGTAACAGCTAATTTAGACCCCACTGTTGCCCGGTCACCCAGTTGTGTGAGATCCTTTTGTAGCTCTTCTCAGTCTGCTATGGACTTAACTATCTTGAGTAGTTTTGTATCATCTGCAAATTTTGCAACCTCACTGTTTACCCCTTTTTCCAGATCATTTATGAATATGTTGAATAGGACTGGGCCCAGTACAGACCTTTTGGGGATACCACTATTTACCTCTCTCCATTCTGAAAACTAACGATTAATTCCTATCCTTTGTTACCAATCCATGAGAGAACCTTCCCTCTTATCCCATGCCTGCTTACTTTGCTTAAGAGCCTTTGGTGAGGGACCTTGTCAAGGGCTTTCTGAAAATTAAGCAGCAAAGAATCCTGTGGCACCTTATAGACTAACAGACGTTTTGCAGCATGAGCTTTCATGGGTGAATACCCACTTCTTCGGATGCTTCAGAATACCCACTTCTTCGGATTCTTCGGCTACCCCTCTGATACCTGAAAATTAAGTACACTATATCCACTGGATCCCCTTGTCCACATGCTTGTTGACCCCCCTCAAAGAATTCTAGTGGATTGGTGAGGCATGATTTCCCTTTACAGAAACCATGTTGACTATTCCCCAACAAATTATGTTCATCGATGTGTCTGTCAATATTGTTCTTTACTATAGTTTCAACCGGTTTGCCTGGTACTGAAATCAGGCTTACCAGCCTGTAACTGCCAGGATCACCACTGGAGCCCTTTTGAAAAATTGGCATCACATTAGCTATCCTCCTGCCATTTGGTACAGAAGTTGATTTAAATGATAGGTTACAAACCAAGTTAGTAGTCCTGCAATTTCACATTTGAGTTCCTTCAGAACTCTTGGGTGAACACCATCTGGTTCTGGTGACTTATTGCTGTTTAGTTTATCAATTTGTTCCAAAACCTCCTCTAATGACACCTCAATCTGGGACAGCACCTCAGATTTGTCACCTAAAAAGAATGGCTCAGGTTTAGGAATCTCCCTCACATCCTCAGCCGTGAAGACCGATGCAAAGAATTCATTTAGTTTCTCCGCAATGGCCTTATCATCCTTGATTGCACCTTTAGCATCTCGATCGTCCAGTGGCTCCCCTGGCTGTTTAGCAGGCTTCCTGCTTCTGATGTACTTAAAAAAAATGTTGCTATTACTTTTTGTGTCTTTGGCTAGCTGTTATTCAAATTCTTTATTGGCCTTCCTACTTATATTTTTACAGTTCATTTGCCAGAGTTTATGCTCCTTTCTATTTTCCTCATTAGAATTTAACCTCCACTTTTTAAAGGATGCCTTTTTGTCTCTCACTGCTTCTTTTACTTTGTTGTTTAGCGACGGTGGCTCTTTTTTGGTTCTCTTACTATGTTTTTTAATTTGGGGTATACATTCAAGTTTAGCCTCTATTATAGTGTCTTTAAAAAGTTCCCATTTAGCTTGCAGGGGTTTTACTTTTGGCACTGTACCTTTTAATTTCTGTTTCACTAACCTCCTCATTTTTGTGTAGTTTCCCTTTCTGAAATTAAATGTGATAGGGAGGAGGGATAGCTCAGTGGTTTGAGCATTGGCCTGCTAAACCCAGGGTTGTGAGTTCAATCCCTGAGGGGGCCATTTAGGGAACTGTGGTAAAAATCTGGGGATTGGTCCCCCTTTGAGCAGGGGGTTGGACTAGATGACCTCCTGAGGTCCCTTCCAATCCTGATATACTCTGAGTGTTGTGCTGCCTTGGTGTTGTCCCCACCACAGTGATGTTAAATTTAATTATATTCTGGTCACTATTACAAAGTGGTCCAGCTATATTCACCTATTGGACATGATCCTGTGCTCCGCTTAAAACTAGATCAAGAATGGGCTTTCCTCTGTTGGGTTCAAGGACTGGCTGCTCCAAGAAGCCGTCATTTAAGGTGTCAAGAAACTTTATCTCTGCATCCCTTCCTGAGGTGACATGTATCCATTCAATATAGCTAAAGTCCTCCATTATTATTGAGTTTTTTATTTTAGTAGCCTCTGTAATCTCTCTGAGAACTTCACAGTCACTATCACCATCCTAGTCAGGTAGTCTGTAATATATCCCTACTGCTATATTCTTATTATTCAAGCATGGAAATACTATCTATAGAGATTCTATGGTAAAGTTTGATTCATTTAAGATTTTTACTTCATTTGATTCTACGCTTTCTTTCACATATAGTGACACTCCCCCAGGGGTGAAAGTAAGCCGGCATACTGGTAAGAAGTGGCCACCGGTACTGGCTTGTACACAGCCGATGTTAAAGTGCTGCCGCGGCAGTGCTTTAAGGACCCTCCTTAAAGTGCTGCTCTGGCAGCACTTTAACGTTTCTGCCCCTTTTGCCCACCACCCTTGGCAGCCCTGCCAGTAAGGATCCTACCGGCAGGGCCGACAACGGAAGGGGTAGGGTGGGGAGGGTAAAAGGGGCAGCTGCCCTGGGGCTCTGGCGGTGATTTAAAAGGGCCCGGGGCTCCCAGCCACCACCACTGCTACCACGGCAGCGCCTGGAGCCCCAGGCCCTTTTAAATTGCCGCCGGAGCTCCAGGTGGTGTAGGCCAGGCAGTATGGATAGGCTGGCTGGGGGAGGCTGACCCCCTCCCAGCCCCGCCCCTTCTGCCTGAGGCCCCACCCCTTGCAGGAGCCCAGAGCTGGGGCCCCGTATTGGTAAGTATTTTATTTTACTTTCACCCCTGTACTCCCTCACCAGTGCTACCTGTTCTGTCCTTCCCATATATTCTGTACCCTGGCATTACTGTGTCCTATTGATTATCCTCATTCCACCAAGTTTCTGTGATGCCTGTTATATCAATACCCACATTTAATACGAGGCACTCTAGTTCACCCATCTTATTATTTAGACTTCTAGCATTGGTATATAAGCATTTTAAAAACTTGTCATTTTTTAGCTGCCTGCCATTACATGATATAATTGAATGGGACTTTTTTTTAATTTGACTGTTTCTCATCAGATCCTACCTGTATTTTAACATCTTCCATCCTCTCCTCCTTATTAGGACATAGGGAATCTCCATTTATAGATCCTCCCCTAAGGGATGTCCAAACCATGTGGTCCTCTGCACCTGTCAGCTTTTCCCTGGCCCTTAGTTTAAAAACTGCTCTACAACCTTTTTAATTTTAAGCACCAGCAATCTGGTTCCATTTTGATTTAGGTGGAGCCCATCCTTCCTGTATAGGCTCCCCCTTTCCCAAAAGTTTCCTCAATTCCTAATAAACCCCTCCTCCCTAAACCATCATTTCATCCACGCATTGAGACCCTGCAGTTCTGCCTGTCTAACTGGCCCTGTGTGTGGAACTGGAAGCATTTCAGAAAATGCTACCGTGGAGATCCTGGACTTCAATCTCTGACCTAGCAGCCTAAATTTGGCCTCCAAGACCTCTCTCCTATCCTTTCCTATGTCATTTGTATCTATATGTACCAAGACCACCGACTCGTACCCAGCACTACTCATAAGCCTATCTAGATGTCTTGAGAGATCCGCAACTTTCACACCAGACAGGCAAGTCACCATGCGGTTCTCCCGCTCATCGCAAACCCAGCTATCTATGTTTATAATGATCGAATTGCCTATTACTAATACCTATCTCTTCCTAATAGCTGGAGTTCCCTCCCCTGGAGAGGTATCCTCAGTGTGAGAGGATACCATGACATCATCTGGAAGGAGGGTCCCAACTATGGGATCGTTTCCATCTGCTCCAGTTGGATGTTCTCCTTCCCTGAGACTTTCATCCTCCTCAACAGCACAAAGGCTGCCAGACTGGGGATGGGACCGTTCTACTGTGTCCCAGAAAGTCTCATCTATGTACCTCTACACTACGGGATTATTCCGATTTTACATAAACCGGTTTAGCAAAACAGATTGTATAAAATCGAGTGCGCACGGCCACACTAAACACATTAAATCGGTGGTGTGCGTCCATGGTCCGAGGCTAGCGTCGATTTCTGGAGCGTTGTACTGTGGGTAGCTATCCCGTAGCTTTCCCATAGTTCCCACAGCCTCCCCCGCCCCTTGGAATTTCTGGGTTGAGATCCCAGTGCCTGATGGGGCAAAAATCATTGTCGCGGGTGGTTCTGGGTAAATGTCGTCAGTCACTCCTTCCTCTGGGAAAGCAACGGCAGACAAGCATTTCGCGCCTTTTTTCCCTGGATTGCCCTGGCAGATGCCATAGCATGGCAATCATGGAGCCTGTTTTGCCTTTTGTGACTGTCACCATATGTGTACTAGATGCCGCTGACAGAGGCGATTCAGCAGCGCTACACAGCAGCATGCTTTTGCTTTTGCATGACAGCAGAGATGGTTACCAGCCATACTGTACCATCTACCATACCATAAATTGGTAATAAGATGATCATGGTTACCAGTCCTTTTGCACTGCACCATTTGCTGCTGTCGTAAGTGCCCCTGGCTGAGATCAGCCAGGGGCGCAAAAGCCAAAATTGGGAATGACTCCCTGAGTCAATCCCTCCTTTTTGGTATCTAAAAATAGAATCAGTTCTGCCTAGAATATGGGCAAGTGTACTAGAGAACCACTGTATCATAGAACCAGAGAGCACAGATGCTCTGTGTCAGATCCTGCAGAAATTATGAGCTGTATGCTATTCACAGGGGGTGCTCCTGCAACAACCCCACCTGTTGATTCCGTTCTTCCCCCAGCCTTCCTGGGCTACCGTAGCATTGTCCCCCCACTTGTGTGATGAAGTAATAAAGAATGCAGGAATAAGACACAGTGACTTGTTAGTGAGAAATGAGTGGAAGGCAGCCTCCAGCTGCTATGATAGTCCAGACAGGACATTAAGCAGAAGAGGAGCCCAGCATCCCACTGCTAGTCCAGGGGCAATTGAATCTTTTCTTTACACATGAAGGGTGGGGGCTGATGGAGCTCAGCCCCCTGTTGCTATGATGAAGACGGTTACCAGCCATACTGCACCATCTACCAGGAAAAATTAGGAGCAGGCGCCCTTGATCGACCTAACTGATGCTAGTCGGCATGGTTACCAGTCCTTTTGCACTGCCCCATGTGCCAATAGGCTGATGATGACGACGGATATCAGTCATATTGCACCATCAGCCACCCATGGCGGGGGGGGGAGCAAGGATGTTGGTGTTGAGTGCTGCAGCATCCCGTCTATCTGCAGCATTCAGTAAAGATAGGGTGAAATGTAAAAGAGTCAAGAGAGGATTGTTTTCCCTTTCACTTCTGGGGGTGGGTGGAGGGGTGCGTAAATTGCCGAGCTATGCCCTGACCCACCGCGGACACTGTGTTTGACCCATGAAGCATTTGGAGCTCAGCCAAGAATGCAAATGCTTTTCGGAGACTGCAGGAACTGTGGGATAGCTTGAGTCCTCCAGTCCATGAGCGTCCATTTGATTCTTTGGCTTTCCGTTACGCTTGTCATGCAGCAGTGCGCTGAGTCCCTGCTATGGCGTCCGTCTGGAGATTTTTTAAAAATGATTTTGAATTTCGTCTTCTGTAACGGAGCGCTGATAGAACAGATTTGCCTGCCCTTACAGCGATCACATCCGCATGGTCCATGCTGGAGCTCTTTCTTTATTTTGATTTTTAACTGCATCGCCACGCGTGCTGATCGGAGCTCCGCGCTGGGCAAACAGGAAATATTCAAAAGTTCGCGGGGCTTTTCCTGTCTACCTGGCCACTGCATCCGAGTTCAGATTGCTGTCCAGAGCGGTCAGTGGTGCACTGTGGGATACCACCCGGAGGCCAATACCGTCGATCTGCGGCCACACTAACCCTAATCCGATATGGTAATTCCGATACTAGCGCTACTCCTCTCGTTAGGGAGGAGTACAGAAATCGATTTAAAGAGCCCTTTATATCGATATAAAGGGCCTCTCAGTGTGGACGAGTGTGGCGTTTAATCGGTTTTACGCTCCTAAAACCAGTTTAAACGATTAGTGTAGACCAGGCCTCTGTCTCCCTTAGCTCCTCCAGCTCAGCCACTCTCATCTCCAAAGCCCGTACACCAGTGGTCCCCAACCTTTTCATCTGGCAGGCGCCAGACGAAGGACCATGGCGGCGGTGGAGCATCCGCCGAAATGCCACAGAAATTCTGTGGCATTTCGGCGGCAACACCTCTCGATGATGTCACTTGTCGGCGGCAAGCGGCGTCATTGAGAGGCATCACCGCCAAAATGCCGCAGAAATTTGGTGGTATTTCGGCAGATGCTCCACCGCCGGCCAGGACGCGGGAACATTTAGATGTCCCCGTGGGCGCCATGGCACCCACGGGCACCGTGTTGGGGAACCCTGCCATACCTGGTCTCTGAGGGCCAGGAGCTCCTTGCACCAAATGCACACATACGCCACCTGCCCATAGGGCAGGTAATCATACATGCTGCATTGGGTGCAATAAACTGGGTAGCCCCCCACTCTGTTGCTGGACTTCTGCCTGTGTTATCTTTTTACTCCTGCCACTGGTTCCTTTGTTGTCATTTTGTTTTTATCAGGGGGTGGTTTTTAGCTTAAGTTTAAGGAATGTTAAGTGTATGTAGCGCCCCCCCACACACACACACTCCCCCGTAAACTCCCTCGCAAAACTCCCCTGTTCGCTAGCTCCTCTGGTTGCTTAGAAGCTGGCTTTTTAAAGACCCGGTCTTCCTGAATAGCCCCATCCCCTGGTTAAGGGTTGATTGGATGCCTCATTAAGAAGCTCTCAGCTCTCAGACCACTAGGCTCAGCACCCACACGGTCAGCACACGGTCCCCCAAACAAACAGACTACACAGTATATTTCAGTCCAGTAGCAAGCACACCACAACAAACATAAACACACAACAGACAACAAACTTACCCTAAGAGTCACGTAATTGCTCCTTCTTCACCTGTAGAAGTCCCTTGTGAAACTCCCATTAGCCACTCCGGTTCGCTAGCTCAGACTGTTCATGATAATAAGCACAATGCAGGCAAATAACCTTACTGGGTCATTCCTGTCTAGAAATGGGTGGACTAATGCTAAGCAAAATAAACTGACCTCCCATCCTAGCGAAGCCAGGCAAATACTGAAAAGCTCGTGAGCATGCTATCGCAAAGTCGCCATAGCCTGTTCAATTCTTGTCCTCTTTGCGGAGATTCCCAATAAGGCTGTCAGTTATGGGGATTGTTTTTAGGTAGTTGGTAGGTTCCTACCTAGGAACTAACATAGATCCCCACAATTCATTCCGCACAAGCTACTGAACCACTAATGAACAGGAAAAACCACCAACCTAGAATGTATTTGAATGGGTGAACAAAGGAAAAAAGACTCTATATCCCACTGGCACAAATAAGGGGCATCTGCTGCAAGGTTTTCCTCAACAGAGAAGAGTTTTCAAGTGTGGACAGGGAGGTACAGGCTGTGGATTCTGGCATATCTCAAGGCTGAATCAAACTCACCAAGTAATCTTTCCATCTGTCTCCTCAAGATAATCTATATAATGTATCTATCCATCTTCATACATATAGCCCTACCTACTTGCTTACCTATCTAAGCTATTTCCATACATATTTCTTTATCTATCCATCCCATCCACTCAACGGTCATATCCTTAAATATATATATTTCTATCCCCTTTAAATTTTAACCTCACCAGGACTGGGACCTTGCTTCCTTCTTCTGTTTGAAGACCACCTAGGACACTTGGTCATTACCTGAAATAAGTAATCATAATGATAATTTGTGACTACAAAGTTATTTGCCAGCACTGACAAAGTATTAATATTTTTTAAAAAGTTATGCATAGTATAACAAAAAGGAAGTGTCATCTGGAATGGTTCATTATGTAAATGAAGCATCAAAATTATGTTTTTTATGGAAATCAATCTCCTATCTGTATTACCCAGCTGCAAGCCTAAAATTTAAGCCACGTCAATTAGAAAACATAACTGATCTTGATGAAAGCTATAACAATGCATCCAAGTTACTAATGCTCTGATTAAACAAGGTGATATATTGTGAGGAGGAAAGCTAACTTCCCTGGCTTCTCCTGAATGCTGGTCATGCTCTGTCTTATCCTAACATGCCCCAAAACAATGGATGGAAAGTAAACAGACAAGCTGTTTATGACACTTCCTATTTCAGTAAACACACTGCCGGAGGGTGGGGGAAGGATCTGGGCTTCTGTCCTGAAAGTTAAATATCAAATCCTGGGAAGCTCACGTTACTGAATGTGGCAACACTTCAAATGTTGCAATCAATGTAATGTTTAGCCAGGCGGGAGGCTGGAAAGGAAGCAGAATTCATTATCGGATGCTGGACTTTTAATTCAGTCACCATCCGCTCTCCTTCCACCTACTGCCGTGCATATACATGTCTATCTAAATATCTCAAGCTTTAAGGAGGCATGTGACTAAATTGCAGGAGTAGAATAAAAATTTCCTGTGAAAGGCAAAACCAACAACACTTTGCCTTTCTCTTGGATATTTCCTCTGATGATCTTAAAGCACTTTGCATCTGTGAAAAGGGTATCATTATTAGACCCACTGAATAGATGGGAAAACTGAAGACAGAAAGGGGAAGATACTTGCCTGAGGTCACATAGTGACAGATTTTCAGTTCCTAGCTCTAACTAGCAGTCAACACACACACTCTGTCAATCCCAAGAATGTTCTTTCAACTTTTGAAACCCCTGACCTATTTCATCTATTGCTACTTTTAATGTTGTTTACAAGCCTTAAATGAAGCCTGATATTGAGGCATGTTACATGAGGCCTGATATTGCTGCATGCGATATTAAATCAGAAACCTAGCTGCTTTCTGCAGAGAGCAATTTAATTACTGCTTCAGCTGTAATAAATATCTAGAGAAAAATCAAGTAACTACTTCCATTGCCATTCCAGACACTTTTTATATTTTTTTCTATTTTCAGTATGTTTGTTTACATTAGAAATCAAGGCAATTGGAGTTCACGGAGGTAGACCTGATGCTAGTGAGTTCATTTACTCATCCTAGTATTGTTGCATTGAGAACAACTCAATGTGTTCGCTATTTGCATATGCATCAAGACAAAGTTCTGGCAAATTCAAAAAGCAGCCAGTTTGGGGAGTGGATAACCTAGGACTGCTCAGAACGCTTTTCACTGGTTTGATTCCTAACCATGTTGGCAATGAATAGAAGTTACTGCTTCTAGGCTGTTTCAATTCAGTGTGAGATTTGGTAGGATTTTTGCCGATGAAAGGTAGGGTTGCCAATTTTAGTTGGACGTATTCCTGGAGGTTTCATCAAATGACATAATCTTTAATTGAAGATCACTCTTTAATTCCTGGAGACTCCAGGACAATCCTGATGGGGGCAACCCTAGTAAAAGGACTAAGTGAAATTGAAATTGAAGAAGGACGTCAGGATTGGACACTGTAGGGATGGATCTGACACTTGTAGGAAATGAATTAGTGATCTCAGCCTATTTCCCAGAGGGCAGGTTTCCAAATTACAAAACCCGCTACAAAAGCTGGCTCTACTTGATGCTTTTAGCCAAAGGTTGCATGAGACTGAACAACACTCTGGCTCCTGCCAGGGGTCACTCCAGGAAGGGGGTGAAGTACAGTTGCAGTGACACCTGCATTTAGGAAGGTAGAAGGTTGTGAGAGGAATTTTCCCTGCTGCTGCCTATGATGTTCCAGTTCTGGAGGAGACCAGAAGACTTCTATCAGCTGGCAGTATGCTGTAATTCTCACTCAGACTATGAAATGGAAGAGAAACAAAGACTTGCATCATGTGTTCACTGGCTTAAAATATGTTGATGATTGTGCGACATAAAGACTGTCTCTCCCTGGGGAAACCATGAGAGAAAGAACAGGCCTCCTATGACAGATGTTGGTCATGTTGCTCAGTGCACAACTGGAAGGTGAGGGTGAGATATGAACCAGAAAAGAATAGAATAATCCGGTCACACAGCTCATCAGGGACACCTAAGCCGATGACACCCTCCACGTGGATGCTGGGGACAGGCTATTTTCACTGATGAGTTCTAAATTGTGGAATTTATTCCCACAGGCAATGAGGAAGAATCACTATTTCTAGGATGGTTAAGCCACAATGAAAGGGACATCTCTTTGTGAAGGCTTTCCAAAATTGCTACAGTGCAGAGAACAGCCCTGCTGGGCCTTCTAGGGAAGAAAGCGGGAGGGAATATGAATGAATCCAGCTAGATAGCAGATTCTGTTAAACTATATTGTTTCTCCTGGGGATCCTAAAATATTGTATTCAGTACCCAGGAACCACAGTAATTAGCAAGAAGGGGGTGGCTAAGCAGTTGATGTTAAAACAGAAACAAATGCAAGGAGTTTCAGATGGCACTTTCTTTTGGCTGTGTTGAAAGAAAACTGATTTTTCTTCTGAAGGAATTATCTGTTGGTCAGCTAAGAATAGCCTTTTATCTGGGTCAGGCTGGGTCCGTACCGTATTATGCCCTGTGGGGAGTCAGGGGGAACAAACAAACCAATAGCACTGACACAAGTGCGCACAGTTCCCTGCTGCCCATCCATCGCAAGACTCTTTATTGGCTCTTTCGAGTTGATGTTGTTAATGTATTGTGTGGGGTCCTTGAAGCAAAAATGAAATAAGTTTATTAAGGAGTGGCAAAGCAGCTCTCACCGGCGTGTGTGCACAGCCGATCGATGCAGTGGGATGCTTTGTAAAATAGGCTATAGCCTTCACAGCATGCCCATCTTCTAGTCTTTTTTTCACTTTAACTTCTACTAAAGGTCAGGAACTATATTTATCACAACCAAACATACACTGGAGAAGGGGGGAAAGCTTCTTTTGACAACGTTGTTCTGAAGTGGGGACAAAATCTATTTACTTGTGTTTCTTGATTACCGCTGCTAAAATCTATAAACATTAAAAAATGTTTTCCACTTCTCTGGAGCCTTTTATCCAAGGGTCCCAAAGTACTTTACTGACTCTGATAAGTTCTGTCATGGAGATGAGCATTCTAACTGCTTTGCAGAAGGAAAGTGAGTCATTGGAGGGGAGGGAGATGTCGGGACTCACATTTTCAAAAGCAGCATCTAATTTTGGGTGCATTCCACTTTTAGGTGCAGAATTTCAGGTGTATAGGGTCTGATTTTCAGAGGTGCTTTGGACTCCTAAGTCCAAGCAGAGTTAACCAGGCAGCTAAAGGTAAAACCGAGCCTTCAAATATAATGTGAAATCAAAATATTTTTAAGTATTGTAATAAATGAAATTAGATTAAACAGTGGGAATATCACCTCCCAAGAAAGCCCATGAAACAGACACGCAAATCAAGATCTGTAAAGCCACCACCTTATCTCCTTCAACTCACGCCTTACAACTCATCTCTGCCATAATGCTTACAGGAAACTGACCTCTGACAATGGCGAGGCAGGTGGTGAGGTATGATTACTGGGGTTACTGCTACTGATTGGCTAGGAGCTGTGGACACAGCTAGTCTATGCTAAATCATCCCATTAGTTGATTACCCTGTACTACTTTCCCCCTTTACCCACTTCTTTGTTTCATCCATATTTGCTAGTCTTGTTTATTTAGAATGTATGCTCTTTGGGGCAGGAAGTGTCTCTTACTGTGCTGTTCCTGAACTGAAACCTTTGTTTGTTTCATCCAACAAATAAAAGAGCACTTAGGAACTACTGGGTTAATGTAAAAAGTATAATGTTATAATAATAAACTATAACTCAATTGTTGCACACCAACTATAAGGGGCAAATGAATTTGTTTATCAATCTGGAACCAGTTCTGAACACTGACTGATATAGAGGTGAAAGGCTCTGTGTTCCCTTCCCAATCCCCTTATTCAACCATTCCCCCCTACTAAAGAATAATTTAAGATTTGCATCTATTTGGATTAAGTATTTTGGTTTGCTTCTAAAACATGTTCACCCTCCTCACCCTGTGGGAGATGGGGAAAATTGCTATCAGTTGTTGCATAGATATTTAAATTAAGCTTTTTCAGAAAACTAAAGATCTAAAACAAAATCCCATAGATGTGGAATTAATTGTTGGATCTGCACTGAATCACCAAGAGACCTGATTTTATTTCTGTGTCACAGCCGAAAGTGCTTCATCAGTAGGAATTCATGTGGAGGAAAACCAAGCATGTCCCACTTATTTTGTGTTCAATATGCCTGAGATGTTTAATTATTTTGTGATTAATTCATTTAACATTTAACTCATCAAGGACTTTAACATATTCAGCACTGCATCGTTTGCCACCTATACACACCTTCAGCTCTTATTTAAATCCACCTAGTGGTTTTTACCTGCAGCTGTTGTGAATGAATTAGCTTTTCAATTCTAAGCTACCTTCATTACCCTGAAGAAATGCACAGATACACACTGGAGCCTGAGATGATTTGAGACATCTGTGGTTAAATTTAATGTAACATACCCACATTTTCAAGGATAAAATATCCTTTTGGTTAAAGGGCTTGGGTTGGTTAAAACATATGTAAGGCATTAGATTAATTGTTTGGAAACATTATTTTTTTCTTTATTGTGCATTTTTAATGTGAGTTTAATATATGCTGAAAGGTGGTAAATTAACACATGTAGAGACTAAAGTCTACAAATTAGCCAAAATATACACACAGGCATAATGCAGAGACAGCAGCAGTACAAACTACTCCTGAATCTCTTTTTAGTATATACCAGCCCTGACTTAGAGACAACAACGGATGCAAGATCTCTTCCCTTCACCCTTCAGCCACTCTGTTGAGACTGACAGCTACCTTGCTAAGTTGCCATTGCTGTTCTTATTTATTTGTGCTGCGGTAGCACCTAGGAGCCCCAGTCACGGACCAGGGCCCTGTTGATCTTACAATCTAATTAACAAAGTCCCTAGTGACAATTAGGTAGTGTTGTTTTCTTCTGGGGATATTTGCCTACCCTTAGAACAAGAAGGAGAACCACCATAGGCTACCAAAGAGCCATCAAGTTGGGACTACTTTAAATCACTACTGATCAGGGTTGGATTGTAACCAAAAAGAGGCTCTATTGCCCATCACCAGGCTCTTGCATTTTTACATGCTGACATAATGTTAGTGCTTGTGATAGATTATAAATCCCTTACCCAATCTGTCCCCTATTATTATTATTAATTTGTAATGTGTTGATGCTCAGGGACCTTAAATATCCTTGGGGCCTGTTGTGATAGGTGCTCTGCAGACATGTAGGTTAAGGAAACACAGTGTAATCTTGCACCAAGTGATGGTTCTCATTTGTAAATGCCTCAGCAATTAACCTACTCCAACAGGAATCTTATTTGACTGTATTCATTATGATCATAATGTGGGCACAATATTTACGATGATCTGTTTTATACCTTGCTCTAGAGATGGGTGACAGGACTGCTCAGGGTTTTGCGAATGGGCTAAAGAGGCTTTCGCGGGAGGTTACAGGTGGATAGCAACTATCAGCTTTCAACTAGAATATCAACCCAGTGAGAGATTAGTCATCAGGCATCTTGGTGATCTGTTTGAAAGGAGATGATGGGTCTTAGTCTAGTCCACAGAATTGTCTATATGATTAAAATGTTGTTGGTAGTCCCAGTAGAGTAGCCTGGAGACTTAATTCCAGCCTCAGCCCTGAAGGTGATTCATCCAGTTCAGGGCTGACGCACATTGAAAGGGTACTGAATAGCACTGAGGTCACCAATTCTGTACTTTTTTGGACTCCAGTCTCCAGAGCTATCAGCCAAACAACGCTGAGGAACAATACATTTTACAGACACACAAACACAGACAAAATCAGCATTCCTAAATAAATTAAAAAAAAAAGCAGAAATTAAATCAGCAACTTCTGACAATACAAATATGATCATTACTGAATAAAAAAATATGTCCCTTTTCAGGATAACCAGCCAGGCATATCTATGCCAAGATAACCCCTGTAGGCCTTCTTTGGAATTATGAATACTCATAAGTACTCCATGGCTAATTGCAAAGAGCAATTCTGCAAAGTATCCCTTAATACCTTGCATAATATGCATAATTAGTGTGAACTATTCTTCTTTATTTATTAAGGCTCAAATGTATATATTTTAAGGTCTTGGCTTGTTTTCCAACTGGATTTCTAGGGAAGAAATTTATACTACAAGAGAAAAACAGACGATCAAAGATATGATGCCTAGGTAAAGAAATCAAACTTCACTTTTGATACCCAGACATAACCGAGAGCAGGAGGAAGGTATGCAGAGGGAGCCTAAGAATTGCATGCCATGTTGCCGCCAACTTCAGACACCTTCATCTGTTCATTTTGCATTCATTTCAAAACTGCCCTTTGATTTCTCAATACTCCTGGACTCACTGCAGCCCAGCTCTGAAACAGTTGTCGCTTTTAAGTGCCTTTTGAGCTCCCCTTGTATACCTAGAACCACCCGCTTTCCCCTCACGTCTCAAAGGCTTACCACTTATTCCACAACACCTTTGTCCTCTGCACCTCCTGGTGCAGCCTCCCTTAGCCTTGCCTCTCTTCATCAGCTCGCCTGATTTTCTGTTGCCCAGCATTTTATGTCATCACTTACACGAGCACAAGGTGAGTGATAAAGGGCCTGACTCTCATTTACACTAAAGCCAATTTACACGACTGTTAGTGTAAAGGGGCCTTAAAGCAGATGTGAATTATATTACATGTACACTGCCAGAATGTCGTAAAGGGACCTCATTGTAAATGAGACTTGCATTTTACACTCACTTTGCATTGGTTTAAATCACTACGCAAGGTACAGGGCAATAGAGTGTCAGGCCCGCTTTCGTCTCAGATCTCATCTAAGAACAAATCGTTTTGCTTTCTGCAGTTATTATTGTTGTTAATTTTAACTCTGTCATCTGTACCACAATAAAGTGCTGTGTGCATGGAGTGCATGCAAAGGGCTAAGAATTGCATGCCATGTTGCCGCCAAGAGAAAGTCAAGAGTCATTTGTAATGATGTCTGCAAAGCCAACAGACTTTCAGAATGAGGAGAGATATCATCAGTGAAAATTTTATAAATCAGGAAGGGCTGCGCTACAGAAATTACCATAAAGGCAGGGCTTAGCAGCACCAAATGGTGTCAGCTCAAAGTCTGGCAAAGCAGCATGCCAAGGCACAAACAGAAACCACAGGATATCTTTACATTTATTGGGGGCTCATCAATGACGGTGCAGCTGTCCATTTAATTTGTAGAAGTTGGCTTCTATTTTTTTTTAATCTCCCTTTTCATGATCCATGTCAACTATATGAAGATTTTCATAGGTATCTTTTTCTAAAAGAAGGTGTTACTGGGTTATGCCTCCATGTGTAGCATCCCCCATAATTCTGAGCTGGATTGCATGAAACACTGTCCGTTTTCGTCCGCATCCAGAGAAATCTGGCAGCTAGCACTTTTGCCAGTGTCCATTAATGCCTAGCAGTTGCTGTCTGCAATATTCACACATGGTATCTTGCAGCAATACCCCACACCAAACCTTAGCACCAGGGTAGTAGCTATGAAAGTCTGCACCCCACTGAGCACAGAGGTTGGAGGCCCAGCTTGGAGGTATTTCAATCGTTTTGGTGCAATGTTAGAGGTATCTGGTCTTTCTAAATCTTTCTGTTAGTGAGTGCAGAGAACTGTATTTTGTATACCACTTGTTAGTTGTACAAACCTGCACGCGCACCATGATACAGCGATTACCCTACCGGAATAGACAAATGGGCCATTAAGTCACTTGTGTGGTACCTCCAGTGCTGGATGTCCTAGCACAGGGGTTCTCAAACTTCATTGCATCGCGACCCCCTTCTGACAACAAAAATTATTACACGACCCCAAGGAGGCAGGACTGAAGCCTGAGCCCTCCCAAGCCCCACTTCCCCAGGCCCGGGGCCCAAAGCCAAAGCCCAAGAACTTTAGCCCCGGGCAGGAGACCTGTAACCTGAGCCCCGCTGCCCCTTGGGCTTCAGCTTCGGCCCCAGGCGGTAGGGTTCAGGCTTCAGCAAGTCTAATCCAGCCTTGGTGACCCCATTAAAACGGGGTCATGACCCACTTTGGGGTCCCAACCCACAGTTTGAGAACCACTGCCCTAGAGGAAGACATAAACCCCACCAACTTTCTTCCCTAAGTGAAACTGAGGAGCTGACTGTGGCTTCTCTCACAGGGGAGCTATGGAGAAGCATATCTGCAGCTTTCAATGAGGAACTAGCCCTTGGGTGGAAAAACTGCCATGCGTGGGTTTTATGGTAAGAATCTATGTCCTGAGCTCTGCCAAAATTGCTTGGTGTGTGTGTGTGCATACTGGGCTAATTTTGGAAGGCTATATAGCAGCTAGGGATGATGATGATTGTTGATCGATTGATGAATAGGAAGGAAGGAAGGATACATTTTGGATAGTAATACCTAGTTCTACCGTAGCAATTTTCATTAGCAGATCTCAAAGAGCTTTAATGGAGGAAGTCAGCAGCATTATTAGAGCTGGTTGGGAATTTTTCAACAAAATTATTTTTTTTAAATGCTGACTCACCAAAGGCAGTACTATTCACAGGCAAAAGTTGGTTTGGCAAATGTCCTGACTTAAAAATATCTTAAAAATGTTTTTGAAATTGTCAGAAGTCCCATTTTGACATTTTTAAAACACTACATGCATCCGGTGAAGTGGGTATTCACCCACGAAAGCTCATGCTCCAAAACGTCTGTTAGTCTATAAGGTGCCACAGGACTCTTTGCTGCTTTCTCTCCTGAAGTATGATATTGTATTTATTTATAAGATGTCAATAAATTAATACTGGACTCATGTCTCAGAAATGCACACTCTTGGCCATCTGTCTATCAGTCTAAAATGCTGGATCGGTGGGGAAAGGTTTATAATTACTGCAGTCATAAAGTTTAATAAAATGTTTTGATTTCATTAGCCAATTTAATTTAGATGATAAACTGCCAGGAAATGACAGCTTTAATAAATCCTTATTAAAAGGGTTTTGGGAGCCACCAGCTGTGAAGGAATAGTACTGTGTTTCCTAGTAAGTGGTGGAGAGGGATACCTAGTTCTTTGAACATCTCAGATGTGTAGGTACTCAGATACTATGGTAATATGCATGGCATAAGAAACTAGACAGAAAAAAAAAAGACGTAAGGTACTAGAAGCAAAGGAATCAGAAAACCAGATTAGTCTATTCTTTTGTCCTGACAGTGGCCAGTATCAGATATTCCAGAGAAAGGTGAAAGAAAAACCCTATAATTGGCTATTATGGAATAATTAGCAGCTTGGGAGTTAGTGGTTGGCTTTTGCTCTGAAGCATAAGGGCTTCTATCTCTGTTGTTTCCATATGTGATGTAATTGTGCCTGATCTCATTATACATATACATGTGCAATACTTTTTTAATGTAACGTTGCTTAGCTCTTGACTTAAGTGATATCTTGCGGCAGTGAGTTCCACAGATTGTGTTGTTCAAAAAAGTATTTATCTTTGTTCAGGTTTAAATTTGTTTTTCAACTTCATTAAACGTTTCCTTTCTCTTGTATGATAAGCAAATGTAAATAGGAGTGACTGATCTAATTCCTTTATACCATTCACTATGCCCCCTCTGTCCTGCCCCCCTTTTTCTACTTCTCTTCTCTAAATGAGTAACAGTCTTTTCAACATTTCCTCATATAGAAGTCTCCTCAGTACTCTGATCATTTCCATTCCCTATCTGTGGACATCTCCTCTATAGCTTTTCTTTAAGGTAGAGTGGCCATATCTGAACACAATATTCCAGGTGAGGGTGCCTCACCACTATATTTTCATTACTATTTTATAGGCCTTTCTTTACATCTAGAAATAGAGGCTCACCAATGAAATGGTATTTGCAACTCATAAAGAGTGACACTCATCCTCATTTCCTGATTTAAGACCTGATTCAATGAGGCATTTAGGCACATGCTTGACTTTCAGTGGGTGAGTAGTCCTATCTACTTCAGTAGGACTGCATCTGCTTAGAGATAAGCTTGAATACTTTGTTGAATCAGGTCCTTATATTCAGGACTTTTAAAATTATAGCTGCTGCCAAGGTAAGCAAAGCTTGCCACTTCTGATCAGCTCGAATTCACTAGTTGAACATCCTCTCAGGAAGTAGAGTCTAGTTCTTTTCACACTATTTTAGATGGTCAAATTGATCCAAGGAGAGAAACTCCAAAGGCTATGTGAAATGGTAACTATGAAGCTAGCATAGAGCGTCCTGCCCAGAGACCTTCTAAATATTAGCTGCTGTTGTCAAATGAGACCAGCCACACAAGGCCTTTGCTGAATGCTTAGTAGCTAGTGGGTGTAAAAAACAGAATTAACTTTTGCTTAGAGTGAGCAACTCTGAATTCCATTAACAAATGCAAAGCCCCTCATCAAGCAAACGACTACAGTGAAATATGTTCTGCTTTTTCGCCATAGACTCAATTAATCATAGAAACTTGTTTCTTTTAATTAGCCTCCATCCCCTGTTCCCTCCAGATGAAAATCATTATTGGCTGCATAGTGCTCTGGTTCCTGGAAACATTCTGATGTGCATTAAGTCAGTTGGGAGCTGCAGAGAAATCCAGTTGCCAGCATGTTCCAGAAAGTTGAGTACAGCCTTAGGTTTGTCTTCCATTCTGATGCCAAAGAATAGAGATAATGGATGGGTGACTTCATTAACTTTTAAGCCCCTGTAGCTGGAGGTTCATAATCTTTGTGAAAGGATGTGGTCTGTTCTGAATTTGTTGTAGTGGCTGCCAAACACCTTCCCTATTGAAATGAAAACTGTGCTTGGGTCTAGATAATTACCACAAAACCCTGCCAAGCTCAGACATCCTCCTCCGTGGACCAGCTCTATGGGGTTTGAAATTTACATTTATAATCATTTGCTTTCAATAGAACTGTCTTATGGGCCAAATCTCAGACACGCAAGCTTGGGGTTACACTTGGCTGCAGCCTGAGGTGTGACTGCCACATCTGTAAAGGAAAAATCAATGTTTTCAGATGCTTCTTTGCACTCAAAAATAGTTTGAGCTCCATTCTCCATTTCCTTGTACTTTTTGCAGCCATTTATCCCGATACAAAGTGAGTGTAAATCACTACTGTTCTGATTTATTAGTATTTCAAATCTACTTGGCATGTAAATGACTGCACAAGGTGCAGCGCACAGGACAACCAGGCCCTTCATGCTTAAATTTAAACTATGTGGCAGGAGGCTGAACATTACGTAAGAAGCTGTTATTCTTGTATTTCTTGCCGAGACCAGCAGTGACTGACTAGAAAATTCACAGGCATACTTCTCTAGGAGCCCTCACTTCTAGGGATATTACTGAGTTTTGTTCCAAAACTCCCTAGAATCCACACAGATTTGGTGGACTCGCCTCACTTTTATTGTTGAAAATGACTTACATCAGAAATAAAGAGTCACGGGACAGAAGTTAAAGAAAGATGTTTTCACTAAAAGAATGAATCCCAACAGCATTTTAAGTTTTCATAGATTTTAAGGCCAGGATCATCTAGTCTGACCTCATGCATAATACAGGCCTGCAAACCTCACCCAGCAATTCTTGCAACAGGCCCACAAATTCTAGCTGAGTTACAACATATCTTTCCTTCATGAATATTATTTTTGTATCATTTTGGGACTTTAGCCACACATTGCATCCAACATTTGGGCCTTGGCAGGTTGAGAGAGATGTCCATGAGACAGCTTGTTCTTGTGAGATTTCCAGCTCATTTCTGCAACTGCCAGATGATTTTGATAAACATTTGAATGTTGGGGTGTTTTACCAAACCAGATCCAAGCTCTGAAGGCCTGATCTTCAGCAAGTATAAATCGGAATAGTGCCACTGATGTCAACAGAGCTATGCCGATTTACACCAGCATGGGATTTAGTCCTGAAAATGTTGAGGTTCTCCCATTACTAAATAGGAGTAAGGATTTCACTGACTGTTAGGGAATAGATGAGGCTTATAAGAAGAAATGGAGCCTTGAATGGAAATACAATGGGGTTCCACTATATTGGGCGACACAAACTGAGATAAGTATCTAACATAAAAGAATAGATAAGAACATTTAGACTATAATACATGGTGCTTATATGGCATTTTCCATCCGTAGAGCTCACAGAGCTTTACATCATTGAGGAAAAAAAAAATCTTTATCCCTATGTTACAGAGGGGGAAAATGAAGCACAAAAAGGTGATGTGACCGACTCCTCTCTCTGAGGCATTTGATAATGAACTACACTATGAGATCCAGGATTTTGGTTCAGCACACTATCCAAATAAAGTTCAAATTTGAAAATCCTTCCAGAAGCTTGAGGTGAACTGGAGGTTTTGTTCTATGTGTAAGAGATTGTTTTTTTCAAAGTAGCCTTAACTTCTGAGTCTGATCACATGTACACCAGTGTAAATCAGGAATAACTTCATTCAACTCTGTGTAGTGATATGGAGTAAAACCCTTACAACTGACTCAATTAATCATAGAAACTTGATTAATCATAGAAACCACATCTGACCCACTGTATAAAGGAGCAAAGACTTTCTTCTGAAACATCATAATATCATACTCTACAACTCAACCCCTAATGCAACAAAACCATTGATTTATTTCCTTTTTTGTTGAAGATGCATCACATTTTTCCCGCATGCTCCTTGTTCTATGTCAAGAAAATAAAAGCAACACTAATTCCATGTGATTGAAACCTGATCTGTGTCAAGTCAGAGAGCTATGGAGAGGTATACTCCCATGAACTCTTCCTAGCTCCCATTCTGATTCCCAGTGGCTTAGATGGCACTCACCTTACTGCTGCTTTTTCCCCTCTGAGAATCCATTCAGAAGAGATTGTGACAAGGACAATATATTACTGACAAACTTTGAGAGAATGTTAGGAAACATCATTCCAACTGTTAGAGTCAATGAGCAAAACTGTGAGTCTTGTCAAGTCCTTTTGCTTCTTCACAGCATAAAACTATCATTTCATTAATCAGATGAGCCTGTTGCTACTAGACTCCAGCACGAACACCATTCATCCCTGATCTTTGTCAATTTCTTGCAATAAAGCTGCAATTTAATAATCCCCCCTTGCACATTAGCAATCGTTTTATGGTAGAATTTCAGTTTCCTGATGATGCACTTGATTAATCAGTCTGGGGAGGACAAGAATAGATATATTAGGAAGCTTAATTAAAAAGCAGAAAACTAAAAAGCATGCTGGAAGAAGAGTATTATAGATGCAAGTTCCTTTTCATGCATTACAGTAGTCATATACACCCAGATTCCTGGCTGCAGCTTGGGAACACACAGCACAGTTTGCGGGGGACAAGGGTGGGATTGTGTTTCTCTCAAACTAGCCTGCACACTGGGAAGGTCCTTCATTGTAAATTAAAGTAGCTTAAGGATGCTATAAAGTAGCATAAGTATAAGCCAGAGGTTCCCAAACTGGGGGTTCATGAAATGTTACAGGGGGTTCTCGGAAAAAAAATCCCTAATACTGGACAGAGCGTCACTAGGGACCCAGGGCAGCATGGGGCCAGCAGCCTGGAGCCCCTGGACTTCCAAGAGCTAAGCAGATCAAAGCAAGCATAACTATCACACTAAGGAGATCTAAATTTCAAGACATAAGAAATGGAAAAGAAGGTAGATATTTTTTAAATAGGCAGCTAGTATTGTTTTTTAAATTATTATGAAGAACAAGTTTAAACTTTGTTTTAACGTGCTTTGCTTGCCTGGACTGCTCAAGACCTGAATACTTGTGTAGGAGGAACTCTTTGAGTTGGCTTCTTAAATACCTATATGCTGTGTCACATCTGATACTCCCTGATGAAACATAGGAGCCTTGTCTTATAACAGGCTTATTCAAAGTGATACAAGCTATGAAAGTGAGATCTTGGAAGAGTGTTGCCATTTTCATAATGTAATAAAAATACTGTAATGATAAATAGTAATTAATAATAAATAGTGTGTAATAAGCATGTCATAAAAACAAATTTTATATTTCCAAGATCACTGCTTTCATAATTTATACTCAGGTAAAGGAGAAAATCCCTGGAAATATTCATTTTTAGGAGGGGGTTCATGAGACTGGACATTTTAGTGAAAGGGGTTCACAGGTTGTTACATTTGGGAATCACTGGTATATAAGCTGTCATGGGATAAGAGGGAAGGTCCTCTCATGGATCAGTAACTGGTTAAAAGATAGGAAACAAAGGGCAGGAATAAATGGTCAGTTCTCAGGATAGAGAGAGGTAAATAGTGGTGTCCCCCAGGGGTCTGAACTGGGCCAGTCCTATTCAATATATTCATAAATGATCTAGAAAAAGGGGTAAACAGTGAGGTAGCAAAATTTGCAGATGATACAAAACTACTCAAGATAGTTAAGTCTGTAACAGACTGAAGAGCTACAAAAGGATCTCACAAAACTGGGTGACTGGGCAACTAAATGGCAGATGAAATTCAATGTTGATAAATGCAAAGTAATGCACATTGGAAAACATAATCCCAACTATACATATAAAATGATGGGGTCTAAATTAGCTGTTACCACTCAAGAAAGAGCTCTTAGAGTCATTGTGGATAGTTCTCTGAAAACATCCACTCAATGTGCAGCAGCAGTCAAAAAAGCAAACAGAATGTTGGGAATCAGTAAGAATGGGATAGATAAATAAGACAGAAAATATTATATTGCCTCTTTATAAAGCCATGGTACACCCACATCTTGAATACTGCGTGTAGATGTGTTTGCCCCATCTCAAAAAAGATATACTGGACTTGGAAAAGGTTCAGAGAAGGGAGACAAAAATTATTAGGGGTATCGAATGTCTGCTAAATGAGGAGATATTAATAAGACTGGGACTTTTCAGCTTGGAAAAGCGACAACTAAGGGGCGGATATGATAGAGGTCTATAAATTCATGCCTGGTGTGGAGTAATTAAATAAGGAAGTGTTATTTATTCCTTCTCATAACACAAGAACTAGGGAAGTATTTTTTCACACACTGCACAGTCAACCTGTGGAGCTTCTTGCCAGAGGATTTATGAAGGCCAAGACTATAACAAGGTTAAAAAAAAAAAGAGTTAGATATATTCATGGAGGATAGGCCTATCAATGGCTATTAGCGGGCAGGGATGGTGTCCCTAGCCTCTGTTTGTCAGAAGTTGGGAATGGGCGACGGGATGGTTCACCTGATGATTATCTGTTCTGTTCATTCCCTCTGGGGCACCTGGCATTGGCCACTGTCGGAAGACAGGATATTGGGCTAGATGGACCTTTGGTCTGACCCAGTATGGCTGTTCTTATGTTCTTATTTCATCTGTGAAAGGCCCCAATAAGCCACAATAGCTCATGCCAGGTTTTTTCCAAGCCACAACATCTATGTTGGCTGTAAGGGTGGGCATGTGGCATAGACACAGCAACACTGGCTTTGTGAACATGGAGGATTCCCCATGCTGGTTTGGAGCTCACATAATTGCAGTACAGCAATAACTCAGGCTGCAAATAAACACAACAAACACTAATGAGCTTCCTCGATAGGACTGTGAAGGACAAGGACCCTATGATGGAGGCAAAAACTACCCCATTCTCTAATAATGAAAATGACCACCCGCTTTCAGCCAACACTTGATGATTCACAGAAAGAATTTCCCTTGCAGACTAGATGATCAGCCAGCAGATCAACTGAGGCCTTGTCTACAGTGGGGATTTGCACTGATTCCATCTACTGATGTCGCTGCAGGAGTGTAAACAACAAGTGCAGGCAAAGCAGCTATTTGCACCTGCAGATCTTTCCTTGGCTATTTGCATCATTGAAAACTGTGGATTTTCTATCTACAGTAGGAGTTTGCACCATTACATCTGCACCAGTAGCTGGAATCAGGGCAAATCCCCAGTGTAGACAAGTCCATGGCTTCTAAAATCACCGCTCAGATATTCTCTATTTCCTGATGTGAACTGAGGACATAAAACCAAATCCTTTGCCAGCATAAATTGGCAGAGCTCCATTGAAAGGCAGGGTGAAGATTTCCACCAGCAGAGAATTTGGTCCACAGGCTTAAGTAAAACAATATGTAAAAAATAAATAAATAAAATCGGTGTCGCTGCTGTGGACTCGTCAGCACATTCTTTGCTGCTTTTCATACAGACTGCTGCTCTCAGACTCCCCAGATTACAGCAATCACCAATATTTTATACAAGCAGTTGCTTAGCAAGTGTGAAAGAGGGGCATATTGTATCAACTCAATCAGTAGCGCCCATGAGAGCTTGCTGACCCTGATTTCGGTTTGCTTGTTTATTTCTCTTTGCCCGGCTCTTTATGAAAAACAAATCAAAGCACTGAAAAGCGGTAGAGAAATATGTGAAAATAGACACCACAGACCGGGGGCAATGGAATTACATAAAAGCAGAACAAAAGAAGGGTAAGTTGAGGCTTAAAAAGCTGCACACTGGGACCATACTCTAAAGTCAAGTGGGAAAGCATTACCTAGCCACTCAGTTTTTCAGGCCAAGGCTAAGCCACCCAGGAATGGATCTCAGTTGTTCCTTAGAACTCAGTGACTACATTTAATAGCACAACAGGCACTTCATACACAGGTAGCCGCCACAGGAGTTATCTATCCATTGCAGCCTAAGAGGGTCAAGCTTTCTTACACCATAATCAGTAGCGCTGTAATATCAGTGATTCCAAACATTGTCACTTCGGGTTTGCTCCTGCCATGTGCTGCGCATCCCCAGTTCTCACTGCGTTATCTATGCTGTACTGTGGGTGCTTAACATGTCTCAGGAGATGCTGAGCACCTTGCAGGACTGTGCTGTGTGTAAGCTAGGCAGGCTGCTATAGGGTGGTAAGAAGAGAGGGGTTAATTTCTAAAGACGTGAAGTGTGGACTCTGGTCAGAGGCTTACACAACAGTTATATGTACCTCTTCAGCTCTGCAAATTTGTGGTGGAAACTTCATGAGAACAGACTTTCTCATGGGAGGTTCTGTGATCAAATGGAAAAGGCTTCTGTTCCCAGCTCTGCCAGACAGCTCCTGTGTAACCTTGATCTGACTACTACTACTGCTACTACTTTTTTCTTGCCACCTCGCTATCCTTGCTTGGCTATTTTTATAGTCTTCTTCCAAAACTCATGATTGTATGCCTGGCTATCATGCAAATTGATATCTTTAAGCTCCACTCATATTTGGTCCATGTACCAAGTCTTTGGTTCCTCCTTGTTTCTCTTCTGTCCATTATCATTGCCAGGGCCACCCTACCAATATAACTCTCAGGTCTCGACTGGACATGTCCATACCAGTGTAGCCTAGCCTCCCTCAACTTGTCTTCAACTAGAGCAACCCTCATTAGGCCCCTCACCAACCTCAGTTTGTTTCTTATCATGGCATTTGACCATCTCAACATCTTCATTTCCACTTCATTTTTCCTCAGATCCTTCTACTCAGTTATGGAGCTCATGATAGACAAGATTTTTAGCTGTAGCAACACGTCCTTTGGACTTCTTTTTTTTTGCCTCCATATATGCCAACTTATCACTGTTCAAGCCACTGGCCTGCCATTTTTTAAAAGTTACTTTTTTCTTCTCAACAGATTCTTTAACTTGAGGATTTCACAACCAAGTCTCCCTTCTTATCCTTTTTGGTACTTCTTTCATCACAGCTAGGACTTCATGTGCTGTTTCCAGCAATGGTAATTTTAGTTTGCACCAGTTATCTTCCACACATTGTTTTGTGTAATCAGGAATTCTGCCCATTACTTTTTGTTTAAAGATTATTTTATTCACATCTTCAAGTTTCCACCATTTAGGCCTTTCTGGTGCCCAGAGGTTCAGATGTTTCAGTTTCTTGGCCAGACTTCATGTGTCACCATGTATCCTCTCTGTACCTCAGTTTCCTCACCTATAAAAATGGAGCTGATACTTGCTTTTCTCTGAAAATCCCTTTGCAATTTTTCATATGAAAAAGTATTACACAAGAGGCAATCTGATTTCAATCTTGGCCAAAAACTTGAAGTGTGACAACCCAATTGCTTACCTAAACATTCCGGAACCTCAGAAAAGGCTTGGTTCAAATTTGTTTTTAAAATAAGCAAAAGTTGAGGCAAAAGAGATTCTTGGAGGTAACTGAAATTTCTCAAATTTCAAAATTTTAAATTTTGATGAAAAAAATATAGGGAAAATTTTTGTGAATACTTTTCCTGCTTTTTGATCAGCTCTAAGTCTTTTCCCATATCCAAACCACTTCATCCATCCCTCTGGATAAAACTGATAAATGATGTAAATACTGGGTCAAATTGTGCATATATAAACCTGTAGAAATTTCACTTAGGTCAATAAACAGTGCAATTCAGAGAAAAAAATGGGCAATTATGACAAGATTACAAAACTTGGCAGAGAAAAATAATATCCAACCAGATTCAATGAAAGTCTTTTTTGAAATATTTGAAATAAAGTTGGGCTACCTCAAAACACCCAACACTATTGAAAAGTTTGGATATGGAACCTAACTTCATGGCTGAAGCTGATCTGATCCATCCCTATTGTCTTGAACTTGAGGAAAGTTTAGACCCTCCCCCATCATTGTGAGTGTTCTCTGTAAAAAAACATAAAAGCTTGAAACACAGAGTCAATGGGAAATTTTTCATCAAAATAACTTTCCATCAAAAATGCCATTTTGACAAAACCGACATTTATTTGGAAACTGTATAAAGACTGATGAAACATTGCTATGGAAAAATTGCTGGGGAAAAATGTTTCCAAAAAGGTGCAAATATCCCATTTCACTCTTTTGGGGAATGAAAAGTTTAGGGTTTTTTTTGTTTTTGAACTGACTTTTCATTTTGAAATTTACTTTATTCTATATTTTAAAAAAGTAAAAATAAAATGAAGTATTTCAAATTTATCAAAACAAAACATTTTAATTCACCCAAAACACAATTTTTTTCCAGCATTTCAGTTCGCAAAAAAGAATTCAAAACTTTTGCTTTTTGTCCCTCTTCAGGATCTTTGTCTAAATATTGGGGGTGGTTTTTTGTTTGTTTGTTTTGGTTTTTGTGGCATGGAAAATACATATTTTAGTCAGCTCTATTGCTCCTAAGCTTTCTGAAGTCAAAAGCATTATTTTCATTGACTTCAATGTTAATACAAGTTTTCAAATGCATAGTGTATTGTTTACCAGAATGTTAACAGCCAGTGAAAGAGCAGTGACAACTGCAGTCCAGCAGTGCCTAATTTATGCCAACATCCTCACAGTCATGATTCAGGCTGGGCCACAGCATAGTAATGGCTTTTGAAGTGCTGATAGATGACCTCCTCATGGCTATGGATAGAGGCCAAACCTCAGATGGATAGATAAGACTTTTGTGTCAGAAAGTCAATGAATGAGAAATGTTTACTGGAGAGTAGTCATTCCAGTCCATTCTAAGTTACACTGTAATTGCCAGACATCTGCATATCTACGGAAGTTGGCCATAGAAGGAAAAGGGAGAAAATAGAAGGCAAATATGAATCCTCAACTGGTGAGCACAAAATGAAGTGAGCAAGGAAGTGAGGCAGAAAAAAGAGAGTCACTATTAATTGTCTGGTGAATCAGAGTGTAATTTAAAAAAGTAAATGAAAGGAAAAAGAGATCAAATGAAGTTTGGAATCATGATCAAAACAACACAGTTCTGAATTTTCTGTCCAGAAGGTGGGATTTGATATTGTCCATGTCCTTACCCCAAAGTGATTACAATCTAAACAAACAAGATGGATAGGAAAACACAGGCATAGACAGGAGAAGTGACCTGACCACAGTAGGTCACAGCAGAGCTGGGAATAGAAAATAAGGTCTCCTGACCCTTAGTCCAGTGCCTTATCAACCAGATCACACCACTTTGGCTCTCATTAGTACATTAGCTACTCAAGTTTCACAAGAACAGGTGAAGATCACTTTCCTGCTGTATCAGCAGCCCCTCCTTGGAGCACGCTACTAATAAGAATCAAGAGATCAATCCGCCTAAGACGCTATTAATTTTATTTTCTCTTGGGCACTTAGACTCCAGCTTTGTGTTCCTCCACAGCTTTTGATCGTGTCATAATAAAGTAATTCTTTGCTCAGTAGAAGGGATACTTTCATCATGATACCATTAAAGGGCAGAAAAGGACTCAAAGCCAGGCTTATTTAGACATGTCACTCCATATAAATGTCATCAGCTCTGCTGTGTTATAGCCAGAATGGAGCCAATAAGCTATTAATATTTTAGCATGTAGTTACAGAAGCAAAACATGAAGCAGTACTTTGATCAAGAACAGATGAGAGCACAAAGGCATGAAGAATATTGTTCAATCAATTAGCAGAATAGAGTTAAACACTCAAGTCTATCTCTAGGTTGAAAAATACAGCAGTCCAGAGGGGAAGAGTGTTGGAATTCCATGGCAAAGCTCAGTGGTTCTAAAATATGCCACAGTAAATATTTTACAAGTTAAAAGCTAGTACCTTTGTCCCGAGAGCAAAGTGCACTTGACCTCCACTAGGACCTCAGACATGGAGCTGAATCCTAAATCTGGTGAGGGGTGATCCCGAAAATGTTTAAGTCTATGCAGGGAGTTATTCCTGATTAACTTCTGTGTGAATGCACTTATACAGACAGACTTAAGTCTATCTCCACCTGTTGACTCTTGTTTTAGGCTTGGTCCACACTGGGGGGGGCAGTGTCGAGGTAAGATACGCAACTTCAGCTACGGTATTCCCGTAGCTGAAGTATCTTATCCCGACTTACCTCCCATCCTCACCGCTCGGGATCGACGTCTGCGGCTCCCCCGTCGACTCCGCTACCGCCACCCGCTCCGGTGGAGTTCTGGAGTCGACGGGAGCGCGTTCGGGGATCGATATATCGTGTCTAGATGAGATGCGATATATCGATCTCCGCAAAATCAATTGCTACCCGCCGATTCGGCGGGTAGTCTGGACGTACCCTTATACTTAATCCTTTTCCAAAGTGTTGCCTGACCCTTTTGAAAATTAATAATATTTAGATTGATGGCCAATTGAGCTGGCTGTGATCAGGGCCGGCTCCAGGCACCAGCATTCCAAGCAGGTCCTTGGGGCGGCAATCTGCAAGGGGCGGCACTCCCTGTGTTTTTGCCTCCAAGCAGCGTGCCAAATTGCCACCGCGGATGGTGGGGGCAGACCATGTGCCGTTAGGGCGGCATGCATGTTTCCACGGCAGCGGCAATTTGGCGGCAGCTTCTATGTTCAGCTGTCCGTGGTGGTGCAGCTTCTGTCTTCTGGCTGAAGACAAAAGCTGCTGCCAAATTGCTGCCGCCGCAACGTGCGTGCCGCCCTAATGGCACATAGACTGCCCCCGCCATCAGCGGTGACAATTCGGCATGCTGCTTGGGGCGGCAAAAACAGTACAGCCGTCCCTGGCTGTGATAAGTTTCTTCCCCCAGAATCAGGCTACACAGAATTAACACTACAGAGTTCAATATAGTCTGGGGAGTCTTGCAGTGGATGACAAGGACACTCACACTGAGGGCAAAGTAAAATCTTTATTATCTTTATTAAAATAATGAATACGGCTAGAAAAGATCCAAGCCACATAACAAGATAGAGATAATACAAGTATTGGGGTTATCTGTAATATCATTCTACGTATAAGCTCCTAGAATTGCATACTCACACCCTTAGTTGAGGACCTGGTGGTAAGAGACAAAAGGACCAGCGCTGCCTCTGGCATGCCACAGTGTCCAACGGTCCAAGTTCCTCAATGAGTTGAAGGGTCAAGTAGTAGAAAAGCAGACAGCAATGGAAGAAGCCCAGGAAATATCAAGCCCCAGACTACAAGGTGACTGCCCTGTGATAGGGCCTGAGCATCATCTGCTCACGCTCAGTCCTCCATCTCCATACTTAACCTTTGCACCCACATAATTCAGAGCTGTACTTATTCTATAGGTTAACAGATGGATACGATACGTGTAGCTGCCATTTCAGCTCATGATCAGACCCATGACCCCTTGCTCAAGCAGATTTGTAGTTATTACTTCATGTTCCTTGTGGTAGCACTGACTGGAACATTCTAAGTCCTACCATTCAGCAAGCTCATCTTAGTTCCCAGCATCTAACGGTAACTGTTGATCTATGTCAAGGGTTACGGACTATTTAACCACATTTATGCTAACCTATGCTTCAGCTAATGTCTTACAGGATACAGGCCTGTAGGTTTCTTGCATTACGGCTGATTATAATGAAAGCAGTTAAATATAATGAAGGCAAGCTAGCCTTATGGGCTACAAAAGTGGATTAAGCTATTCTAGAATAAGAATGTGCATACAGGCTGTTAATCGGGAATAGCTGTTCCACTTTAAATTCACTCCCTATCTGGATCTGAATTAATTTCGCAGTATAGACAAGCCTACAAATTTATATGCTCATTTAAAAATTACCAAAACTCTTAAACTTGCAAAACTGAGTTAGAAATGCCAACTGAACAGATTTTCCCATGATGATTTAGCATGTCTCCTTCCAGACCTGGCTGGCCTAAACTAATAAAGATTTACACCAAAGAAAGAAAGAAATGTTAAACATACATTTTGGAACCTCAGAGTTTCGGGATGGGTTAATCTCAAATTTGAGAGGAAAGTTTGGGCCAATTCTTATTTTATTTTCATAGATGCGCAGATTTTAGTTTCATAGGCCTCAATTCTCATTTACACCAAGGCCTCTTTATGTCACTCTGGCAGTGCAAAAGTGCCTTTAAATGAGTGTAAATTATGTTCCATTTAAGGTCCATTTTACACTTCCAGAGTTGTGTAAAAAGGCATTAGTGTAAATGAGAATCAAACCCATACAGTTTCAGGCAAAAGAAACCACTATGATAATCTAGTCTGACTTCCTTCATAATGCAGGTCATAGAATTTCATAGAATGGCTGAATGTAGGGAATTATTCTTCCCTACTGCATAAGTGAACATTATCAACCCAATAACTTGTGGATTAACTTTTAGGAAAATGTCTTTTAGGAAGATGTCCAACCTCAATTTAAAGACTCGAAGTGATAACAAAGGTACCACTTCCATTTGCAAGTTGTTCCAATGATTAATTAATCTTTTTTCCAGTGATATCTTTATTTTTTAACTAGTTGATTGAGAGTTATACAAATGTATGGTTGAGGATATGTTGAAAGAAGCATAGCTATTGTGCAGGTTTAGCATAAGTTTAAGTTCTTATATTTGGCTGGAACTTGTAAATAGAGTAGGTTGAATAGAAAAGGTTAAAAATGTGAATTTTCTTTTCAATTTAAAAAAAAAATCAAAATTTCAAATCTTATCACATTTTGAAAAATTTCAATCAGATCTATATTTGGTCAAGAAAAAGGAAAAGGTTTTGGCAAGTCAATCATCAACATTGTTTTCAAGTTTCAGAATTTGACAAATGTTGACCAGCTCCACTAGAACCCATTAGAAAGCTGGGAATTTTGTATATTCCAGTGGCCTCTCTTAGATTGCAAGAATATAAAGGCAGGGAATGTTTTCCCCCCTGTGTTTTGTAGGGCACCAGTTAGATTAGTGGGGGTTATCCCTTTAAAATCATAATACAAATGTAGGGCTGGACCCTGTAAGATGTTAACTGTGAAGTCAGTGGGATTGAAGCTATCAGAACAGTCCAAATGCATTCAGGAGCTGTAAATTTCCCCAAGTACTGTTCTCACTTACACTGGTGTAAATTGAGGGTAACTCCATTGAAGCCAGTGTTAGAGACCATGCTTAAGGTTCAGTGCTATAGCTGGGGAAAAACGAGCTTTCACAGCATTTGCCTGTCTGCATTCACTTATAGATGTTATATTGAAAATGCATCATTCAGTCTTCGGAGCCAAATCTTCAGCAGCTCCCTTTATAAACAATGGAGAATCCCTTTCTCCACGTAGTTGACAATGATCATATAGAAAGAATAAATTGTGATCTATGGTTTCTCTGTGAAGATACTTAAGAACATAAGAACGACCCTACTGGGTCAGACCAAAGGTCCATCTAGCCCAGTATCCTGTCTTCCAACATTGGCCAGTGCCAGGTGCCCCAGAGGGAATGAACAGAACAGGTCATCATCAAGTGATCCATCCCCTGTCTCCCATTCCCAGCTTATGGTAAACAGAGGCTAGCGACACCATTCCTGCCCATCCTGGCTAATAGCCATTGATGGACCTTCCTCCATGAATTTATCTAGTTCTTTTTTGAACCCTGTTATGGTCTTGGCCTTCACAACATCCACAGGCAAGGAGTTCCACAGGCTGACTGTGTGTTGTGTGAACAAATACTTCCTTTTATTTGTTTTAAACTTGCTGCCTATTAATTTCATTTGGTGACCCCTAGTCCTTCTGTTATGAGAAGTAGTAAACAACACTTCCTTATCTACTTTCTCTACACCAGTCATGATTTTATAGACCTCAATCAAAATAAGGAATTATACCAAAATAAGGAATGATACCTCCTTACCGCCTCATTGTGCTCCTTCAATTCCCTTCTTAAAACTCTCCTTTGACATAATGCCTACAAAAAGCCTCAACAATGGTTCAGCAGCTGGTGTGCTGACATCAGTCCATTGTGCTGACTGATATTATTTCCTTGTGCTCCCCAGTTTGTCTATCTCTACCTGTTGTCTCTTGTCTTAGACTGTAAGCTCCTGCAGGTGGGGACCGACTTTTTGTTTTATGTTTGTACAGTGCCTAGCACAAAGGGCTCCTGGTCTATGGTTGGGCTCTTAGGTGCTACAGTAATACTAATAAATAACAAAATATCATTAAGAAAAAGTAAAGTAGAAAATAGCCAGTTAATAAATATAACAAAAATTTAAGTATACAGGACTAAATTATAAAAGGTTGGTACAAAATAGCAAATGACTGTAAAGGCAGTGGGGCCTGCAGATTACAGCAGGGGACTGGGAGCTGGGTTCTGGCACTCTAAACCTAGATCTGCCACACACTAGTTTCATGACTTTAAACTCAGTTTACCCTATTTGCAAAATGGGAACAACAACACTTAGCAGCCCCCAGAAAACTGTTGTGAAGCCCGGTGTTTCCACAGTGGTTTGAGATCCTCAAATGAAAGGTCACATAACTGCAAGGCATTCTTTTTAGTACTAAGGAATCTGAGTTTTAAGCATTCAGTTTCAGAGATGGAATTAAAAGGTGAACTGTGAAGCGGTAAGAGGAGTGCACACAAAGTGCTGAGCGGAGCTGGTAGAGGTGAAAACTGCAATGCAGGTATAATCCCAGATTGCTTGCAAAGCAGGTAATGAGCGGAAAGCTACAGTACAGCTAGAATTTATAAACTGCAGAGTTGTAAAGGCTCATGAACAGAGTTAGGTGAGAAAGTTCTCAATAACAAAAAAAAAATGGTATTAAATATTTGGTTTGCAAAAATGGGAAACACTTTGCAATTTTGCCATGAATTTAATTGTGGAGATGAAAGACAGTTTTCAGAGACAACAGAAACTGTCATTTTAACACCTAAAGCTGTAAAAATAATGAATTTCTACCTGGGGCAAATCCACAAAGAACTACTAATTTTGCTATGGGTATGTATATTCCCTATCAGAAACAGTGGTATTTCACCCTGGGTGAATTTCAGGAATGCCCCAATAGTACATATGAGAGCCTAGTGCAACTCTTCTTAAACCGCTACCAGTGGAAGTAAATCAGGAAAACAGCTGCACTCGAGTGATTTTCAGAAGAGTGATCATGGCCTCATCTCATCCGTCAGTGTAACAGGTGGGTCCGGGGCTCAACCCTCTGAGGGGAGGAGGGGAGCCACACCAGCCCGCTGGTCTCACGGGGGCTCTGTCCTGTCCCTTTAAGGCTAGGCAACAAAGAGAGTCAGTTGGGGCTCAGGCCTTTTGCTGCAAGGCTGAGCTGCAAATACTACCAACAGTCTAGGAAAGGCTCAGGCCCTCTGGTGCAGGGGCTGGGCTGCAAACAGCCTGGAAAAGGCCCAGGCCCCCTGGTGCAGGGGCTGGGCTGCAAACAGTCTAGGCAGTACAAGGAGAGCTCAGGCCTCTTGTAGCAGGCTGAGCAGGCTGGTGAGGGGGATAACTGCCACCCGTGAGTGGGGTGGCAAGGGGGACACAGGCCCACCCACTCCACTGTGTCCCGGCCCGGGGCCCTAGGCAGTGGTCGTTATCGCTGATGGTCAGTGGGGATCCTGACCGCAACACACTGACATGGGTATTGTCTGTTCAGTAGCCTGACTGAGGTCGGTTGCCCCTGGGCCACTTCCAATATCCCCCTCTTGTCCTACCTGGTCCGTGGCGTCTGGTCCCGGGAAGTCCCACTGCATGGGCTCCTCACAACCTGGGCTGGGGGGTAGATCGGGTAGTTCCCCGGGGAAGTCCGGCCAATCCTGCTCCGGGGGTTCCTCGGGGTAACAGCACGGTAGCGGGGAAGTTCCTACGGGCTCCTCGTCGTAGGTGGCGCGGGGAAGCTCTGGCAGGTCTTCCCAGTAGCGAGGTAGGGTGCTCTCCGGCCAGTCCAGGCAGTTGCTCGGGGCTCCAGCGGTTCCTCCGGTAGGAGCTCCCTCAGGCGGGTCTGCTCTCCCCGGTGGCTGGGCACTGACTGGGCTGGAAGGGCCGGCTTTTATCCTTCCGGGTCACCGTCTGACCCTCTGAGGGGCAGGCTCACCACTCTGTAGCCCCGCCCCTTCCTGTGTCCGGGGCTCAACCCTCTCCGGGGAGGAGGGGAGCCACACCAGCCAGCTACATTCCCCCCCCCCCCAAGCCTGGCTCCCATACCTTGGGGCCAGGTCCTTCCATCTCCCCAAGGTGGGACAGGAAGTCGGCATTTGCGTGGTCCTTGCCCGCCCGATGCCGGATGTTAAAGGCATAGGGCTGTAGGGCTAGGTACCACCGCATGATCCGGGGGTTGTTACCCTTCATCTGCATTAACCATTGGAGGGGTGCATGGTCCGTGATGAGGGTGAATGGGGCACATAGGAGGAAGAATCGGAGGGCATCACAGGCCCACTTTACTACTAGGGCTTCTTTCTCGATTACTGCGTAGTTTCGCTCACGGGGGAATAGTTTCCGGCTGAGGTATATTACTGGATGGTCCCCCCCCCTCTGCTTCTTGAGACAGGACCGCCCCTACGCCGGTCTCTGACGCGTCCGTCTGTAGGATAAATGGTTTGTCGAAGTCCGAGCTGTACAAGACCGGTTCCTGGCACAGGCGGTCCTTAAGGGTCTGGAAGGCCACCTCGCACTCGGCCGTCCAGCGTACTTGCCGGGGGCTATTTTTCGTGAGGAGTTCGGTTAGGGGTGTGGCAATTGAGGCGAATTGCGGAATAAACCGCCGATAATACCCGGCGAGGCCTAGGAACTGTCACACTTGGCATTTCGTTGTGGGTGTGGGAAAGTCTGAAAGGGCTTGTACCTTGCCCACCAGGGGTCTTATTCGTCCTCCACCCACCGTGTAGCCAAGATAGGTGGTCTCCTGCCAGGTGATCCTACATTTCTTCGGGTTGGCAGTCAACCCTGCCTCTCTCAAGGTTCGTAGGACCGTAGCGACCCGGTTGAGATGATCTTCCCAGCGGTGGCTGTAAATTACCACATCATCCAAGTAGGCGGCTGCATACTCCTGGTGGGGCCGCAAGAGGTGGTCCATCAGCCGCTGGAAGGTCGCGGGGGCACCATGGAGGCTGAAAGGCATTCGCTTGAATTGATAAAGGCCTGAGGGGGTAGCAAAGGCCGTTTTCTCTTTGGACGCCTCGTTGAGTGGGATCTGCCAATATCCTTTGCTCAGGTCCAGGGTGGTGATAAATTGGGCTTCCCCCAAGCGGCCCAGGAGTTCGTCCACCCTGGGCATCGGATAGGCATCAAAACGTTTACCCGACGGAAGTCTATGCAAAATCGGCGGGTGCCGTCCGGTTTGGGGACCAGCACCACCGGACTGCGCCATTCACTGCGGGAAGGCTTGATGACCCCCAAGGCCAACATGGCTTGGACCTCTTCTTCTACCTCCTGCCGCATCCGGTATGGCAAAGGCCGGGTGGTTTCCCTGATCGTTTTCCCTGACTCGGTCAGAATCGTGTGACAGGCCAGGGTCATATACCCTGGGACTGCCGTGAAGGTTTTTTGGAAAGCCTGCAGGAGACACTTAGTCTGCTTACGCTGCTCTGCCGTGAGCGAGGGGCCTATCAGGGGTTCCTCCACATCCCTCGTCTCGGCCGCGCCCGGGCCCAGTTCTGGCTCAGGTGGGCAAGGGTCGATCAGTAGGCCCTCTCGGTCACACCATGGCTTTAGCAGGTTGACGTGGTAGACCTGGAGCTTCTTCCGTCGGTCGGGTTGGCGGATTTCATAGGTCACGGGTCCCACTTGCCACACCACCTCATAGGGCCCCTGCCAGTGGGCCAACAGCTTTGACTCGCTGGATGGAAGAAGCAGGAGGACCCGGTCCCCGGGATCAAACCCCCGGGCCCGTGCCTCTCGGTTATAGTTCCGTCCCTGCTTCGCCTGAGCTACCCGCAAATTCTCCCGGGCCAATGTCCCGGCTTGAGTTAAGTACTCCCGTAGTTGGAGGACATACTGGAGGAGGCCCTGGGTTGGGGAGGCCGACTCCTCCCATGTTTCCCGCATCAAATCCAGAAGTCCGCGGGGTCTTCGCCCGTACAACAGTTCAAAGGGGGAGAACTTGGTCGACACCTGGGGAACCTCCTGGATGGCCAGCAGCAGGGGCGGTAGGAACTTGTCCCAGTGCCGCAGTTCCCCACGGGGGAATTTCTTTAGCATGTCCTTAAGGGTGCGGTTAAACCGCTCTACCAACCCGTCGGTCTGCGGGTGGTATACAGATGTGTGAAGCTGTTTCACCCCCAGGAGTTTGCAGACCTGTTGGAGCAGCCGAGACGTGTAATTAGTGCCCTGATCCGTTAGGATCTCCCTAGGCAATCCTACTCGGGCAAAAATCTTCATCAGTTCCCCCGCAATGGTCCGGGCGGTGATGCTCCGCAGGGGGACGGCCTCGGGGAAGCGGGAGGTATAGTCCACGAGGATGAGGACATATTGTAACCCGGCCGCGCTTCGGGGAAGTGGGCCTATCAGGTCCATGGCGACCCATTCAAAGGGGGTCTCGACCACCGGCATAGGGACTAAGGGCGCCTTGGGTACCCGCGGCGGGGCGGCCAGTTGACACTCGGGGCAGGAGGTACAATATTGCTTCACCTCTTGGTGGATACCGGGCCAAAAAAAACGCGCCAGGATTCGGGCGAGGGTCTTTTCTTGCCCCAGATGCCTGGCGGCGGGCACATCATGGGCCAACTGCATCACGGTCCTCCAATGGCAACGGGGTACCAGCAACTGCGTCAAGGGTTCTGGGTGCGCGGGTCTTGGTCGATGCGGTAGAGCCGATCCCAACGCAGCTCAAAATGGGGCCACTGCGTGGCCCGATGAGGATCCACTACGGAGCCGTCGACGGCCGCAAGTTACTCGTAGGCCCGGCTAAGCGTCGGGTCCGAACGCTGGTCGTGGCAAAAGTCCGTGTCGAAGCGAGGTTCTGTGGGAGTTGGCCCCGGCGACGCCTTATCTTCTTGGTCCCCTCCTTCGCTCTCCTCACCAGCCTGCTCAGCCTCTGGCGGAGGCCCCCGGGGTTCAGCAGCCAACCCTGGCACTGACCGGAGGATCTCTTCGAAGGCGGGCCAATCTCGTCCCAGAATCACGGGGTAGGCCAGGCTGGGCGCCAAGCCTACTACTACCCTCCGGGTAATGCCTCCCACCGTTAGCCGGGCCCAGGCACTTGGGTAGGGTCGGACATCTCCATGGATGCACTGTAATTGTATTGGCTTCAAACGGGGGTCGGCCGGTGGTCCCAGAGTCTGGCGGACCAGGGTCTGGCCGCACCCGGAGTCAATCAGGGCCCGGGCGGTCTGGTTCTCAACCATCACCGGGATTGTCAGTTTGGGGGCCTCCACCCGGCGGGCCCGGCCGTCCCCTGCGTAAACCTGCCCGAAACTGCAATCCATTTCGGGACAGTCCCGTGTACATGTCCCGCTCTCCCACATCGAAAGCAGGGGCCGAACTCGAGGCGTCCACTCCAGGGGAGGCTTGTTCTGGTACTTCGGGGGGGACTCCGACGGACCTTGGGCGCTCCCTGGGTGAAGGCCGGGGTAGTCAGCCGGGGAGCTGCTTCCCAGCATGGAGTCGGGGTTCCCTGTCGGGGTTCGGGCCCGTGACCTGGGCCTCGTAGGTGGGGCAGGTTCGACGTCTTCTTCTCGTCCAGGGGTCGTTCGGGCCCCGAGGTAGGTGGCCGGAAGGTGGGCCCTATAGAGGCTTCAGCAGCCAGGAAGCCCTCCATGAGCGCGACGGCGTCCGCTAAGGTCAGTCGGTGGCGGAGTACCCAGGCCCTGCCCTTGGCCGGCAGGGTGTGAACAAACTGCTCCAACACCACCTGCTCGGTGACCTCCTCCGCCGTCCTGACGTCTGGCTGCAGCCACCGGCGGCAGGCCTCCTTCAGGGTCTGGGCCACCATCCGAGGACGGGCCCCCGCCGGGTAGGTATGCCGCCTGAATCGCTGCCTAAACGTCTCCGGGCTAATGTCCAAAGCGTCTAGGACTGCAGCCTTCACGCGGTCATAGTCCCGGGCTTCTTCAGTCGCCAGCCCCCAGTAGGCTGCTTGGGCCGTCCCGGTCAAATAGGGGGCCAACAAGGTGGCCCACTGGTCTCTTGCCCACCCTGCCACGAGGGCCACCCGTTCAAAAGTGACCAAGAAGGCCTCTGGGTCGTCATCCGGGCCCATCTTGGTCAGGCGCAGGGGGGTCGCCAGACGCGGACCCCCCCCCCAGTGCCCTCCCCCGCAGGCCATTCAGCGGGGCGGGGGCGGGCCCGAGGAGGTGCTGCAGCTGGGTCCCAAGCTGCTGCACCAGCTGCTGTTGCTGCTCTAGCTGAGCTACCTGCTGCTGTTGCTGCTGCTGGAGCTGGGCCGCGTCTCGCTGAGGCTGCTGTTCCAGCTGGGCGGCATGCTGTTGCTGCTGCTGTAGGAGCTGAGCCGTCTGTTGCCGCTCCTGGCTTTCCAACAGCAGCTGGAACAGCCGGTCAGTCTCCATCTTCCTGGCTAAGAGGGGCGGTCCGCCGCCCTCTCACCGGCCCCTTCTCACAGGGGCAAGGGATCAAGTCCCTTGTCAGGTGCCACTTGTAACAAGTGGGTCCAGGGCTCAACCCTCTGAGGGGAGGAGGGGAGCCACACCGGCCCGCTGGTCTCACGGGGGCTCTGTCCTGTCCCTTTAAGGCTAGGCAACAAAGACAGAGTCAGTTGGGGCTCAGGCCTTTTGCTGCAAGGCTGAGCTGCAAATAATACCAACAGTCTAGGTAAGGCCCAGGCCCTCTGGTGCAGGGGCGGGGCAGCAAGTAGTCTAGAAAAGGCCCCGGCCCTCTGGTGCAGGGGCTGGGCTGCAAACAGTCTAGGCAGTACAAGGAGAGCTCAGGCCTCTTGTAGCAGGCTGAGCAGCAAACAGTATAGGAGCTCAGGCCTCTTGGAGCAGGGCTGTGCAGTCTGGTGAGGGGGATAACTGCCACCCATGAGTGGGGTGGCAGGGGGGACACAGGCCCACCCACTCCACTGTGTCCCGGCCCGGGGCCCTAGGCAGCGGTCGTTACCGCTGACGGTCAGTGGGGATCCTGACCGCAACACACTGACATGGGTATTGTCTGTTCAGTAGCCTGACTGAGGTCGGTTGCCCCCGGGCCACTTCCAATATCCCCCTCTTGTCCTACCTGGTCCGTGGCGTCTGGTCCCGGGAAGTCCCACTGCATGGGTTCCTCACAACCCGCGCTGGGGGGTAGATCGGGTAGTTCCCCGGGAAAGTCCGGCCAATCCTGCTCCGGGGGTTCCTCGGGGTAACAGCACGGTAGCGGGGAAGTTCCTATGGGCTCCTTGTCGTAGGTGGTGCGGGGAAGCTCCGGCAGGTCTTCCCAGTAGCGAGGTGAGGTGCTCTCCGGCCAGTCCAGGCAGTTGCCCGGGGCTCCAGCGGTTCCTCCGGTAGGAGCTCCCTCAGGCAGGTCTGCTCTCCCCGGTGGCTGGGCACTGACTGGGCTGGAAGGACCGGCTTTTATCCTTCCGGGTCGCCGTCTGACCCTCTGAGGGGCGGGCTCACCACTCTGTAGCCCCGCCCCTTCCTATGTCCAGGGCTCAACCCTCTCCGGGGAGGAGGGGAGCCACACCGGCCCACTACAGTCAGATTGAGGAAAATCTGCTTGACCAAAGCAGATATCATTCCTACTCCTTACTTGGCTGGATGCCATTGATCATGTGAGCAAATAGGTGTGAGTTAGGTAAATGCATGGGGAGGTGGGGATTCTTGTATCCTGCCAAAAAGAGTAAGGAATAATCTGTGAGGCCTGAAGCTGGGCGTGGGAAGAGAACTGCCTCCTGGGCCACATCATATTTTGGGATCACTCAATAACAAATCTGGGCAAGATCTATAAAAAGACCATAGGATGAAGAGATTAATTTTGTGTCTACACATTCATTAAAGTAACTCTGTGTAACAGAGGAAGAAGCACTGGTTCTGGGAACCTTTAGGCATTTGTTTACTATTGTATGGATTGGCGAACCTTAACCAGAACACATGTATTACATCAGTATTACTGGGCATTGACAATCCACAGAGGAAGACAGAATCTCATAATCTAACTCAGGCAGACAATATGATTCAGCCACAAAATACATCCGGGTTGTTGGTGGATTGGAGATCATTGCTTTAACATATTTTTTAACTCATAGGGTTAAATTTTCATAAGCACCTAAGTTAGGAATTTAATACCCATTTTCAAAAGTGACTTAGGTACTTAGGGCCAGATTTTTTAAATTATTTAGGCACCTGAAGTTACAGGTAGGTGCCTAGTAGGATTTTCAAAAGTGCCTAGACACCTAAATCCTATGGGAGGCACTTTTGAAAATCCTTGTAGATGCCTTCCTGCATCCTCAGGTGCCATTATACTTTTAAAGTCTGCCTTTAGGCATCTATGTCTTACTGAAAGTCAATGGGAAGCTTTCGTGGGGCAAGACATGGACTTGAAGTAGGGATTTGAATTAAGAGAGAGTGGTGGTTGAAGGTCTCAGTCCTGCAAACAGTTTGGGTAAATCCCGGCCCCACTTAAGCCCATGGGAGTTTTACCATTGACTACAGCAGGGCCAGATTTCACCCTTTGACTTCAGTTGGACTACCCATGTGAGTACAGTTAACAACATGTACAAATGTTTGCAGGATCAGAGCTTTATTGCATAAGGAGGAAGAAACTGTTCCAAGCAATAGTTAACCAACGTCAGTGCTTGGTTAAAAAGTTCACTGCAGGTTCTTGTGTCCTGGCTTGATCTCTTAGCTCCTCCTAGGCCCCTCTGCTCATAAAAGGTTGCAAGATCTCATGGAAGGAAGGCAGAGTTGAACTTCCCATAAATGTAGCTGGGAGTGGACTCCCCAACCTTTGGGAAGATGGCAGTGTAACTCCCAGACTGTTGTGCAAGGCCTTTGTGGGACTTCTCAGATTAAGTGGTGGCCTAATCCAGAGAGGTGCTGAGTACTGGTAACTCACACTGATCTCATTTGGATTTCTGAGTGCACTGTACCGCTCAGGATCAGGCCCTTAGCACTGAAATCTTGTGAAGAGAAGTCAGCATCAATTTTTTCTGTCATATTTTAATAAACTGAGTCGTTGGTGAATGAGAGACAGGGTGGATGAGGTAATATATTTTTATTAGACCAACTTCTGTTAGTGAAAGAGACAAGCATTTCTTCAGGTATTGCCAGAAGAAAAGGACATATTTGGTCACTTACGGATGGATTTTTAAAAAGACATTTAGGCTTCTGATGATGCAGATAGGTGCCTAGTGGGATTTCAAAAAGGCATAGGCAACTAGCTCCCATTCAAACCAATAAGAGTTAGGCACCTTGGCGCTTTGGAAAATTCCACTAATCACCTACCTGCATTGTTAGGCACCAAAACACCTTTAAAAATCTGGCCCTTAGTCCATCTGCTGGCTAGCACAGAATAGTTACCTGGCAAGATCAAGTTGCTATGCTGTTCTCTGTGCATATAGTGTTGAATTATGCTTTGAGTTTTGTCAGGATTTCCTCTGAGACCTTTTCCACTCAGTTTGCCCAGAGCACCTCATCCAGTTCTGGGAGAACACTATATCGAGTTCTCTGGAATCCAAAAGCTCTATTAAAATCTGGGCACATCACTGTGTTTTCTCTATTGGTATTTCATAAAGCTACATCTGAAGTGATCAGGCTAAGGTGCAGGGGGATAGGTTAGGGTGCACCACAACTCCATCATACATAATGATATATCAGATTCTATAGATATTCTAGAACAGACCAATACATGCACATTGTTACATTGTACGTCATGTATCACACACTTTATGATTGTTTTACTAATTTTGTGAACCAATCCCTGTATAGATCCTAAATTATCCATGTGCTGCAGATTGTGCTAATAAACCTACAGTGGCAGGCTTATCACACGTTACTTCTCTTACTATTTCTTTACTAGCCACATATTATTTACAAGGCCACTTGTGAATTCGTGTTTTGTCCGTTGTTAACCTCTGTTTTCTTACTTGTTTTCTTTCATTGCTCATGAAAGGCCTACAAGTTTTTGTTCAGGCACAGGCCTACTGGATGCCATTACTCGGCAATATCTCATTGCTTGTTAGTTGGATTTAGGGTGTAAATCTGTGTGAGTGGAGGCAACACTTAGACCTGGAAATGGCCTCACAATGCAGGAGTGAGTCAAACCAATGAGCCAGGTGAGAGAAGCTGAACTCAATGTTTGTAATAAACAGCAGCAGAAGAGAGCAGCAGGGGGCGAAGGAGAGAGCAGGCATACCATAGTTCAAAGCAAATGGCAAGGCAAAAATTACTCACAACATGGGCACTGGTGGCAACTTTAATATGTTGTGAGGAGCCTTGCTAACTGCTGGGCCAGATGGAATTACACGGAGATTGCAATAAAACAAGAAGAACTAAAAGAGAAATTTACAAACATAACATCATCTGAGCTCCCCAAACCATCACACAGAATCCCTGACATTCTGTCAATGTCATAGCAATAGGCAGAGGGCAGCTAGCTTGGGGGGGGGGGGGGAATGGTGAGACCCATTTATTGGAGATCTACATGTAGTATTGTTGATTACAAAGGACAATATTTCAACAGATTTTAAGGCCAGAAGGGACCACTGCAATCACGGCCATCCCTAACCATACACAAAGTACGCAGCTGCATAGGGCACCAGGAAATTTGGGGCACCACATTTCCTGGTGCCCTACGGAGCTGTGTGCTGCACCATCCCCTGCTCCGCCTCTTCCTCATAGCCCCTACCCCTGCTCTGCCCCAGCCCCGTTTCTTCCTGTCCCTGCTTCGTCCCAGCCCCAGCCCCACTCCCCTGAGGACTGCAGCAGGGGACGGGCCTGCACTCACCGGGGGCGGTAAGTGGAGCAACCTGGCCCCTGCCCCCTCCGCTCCCCTGGCTCCCAGCCAAGCTGCCAGGGAGTGCTGGGGGGCGGTTTCCCCCTGCCCATCAAGCCAGCCTCCCACCACCCCCCATGGAGGCCTGGGGCTGCGTAGGGCACTGAAATGGCTAGGGACGGCTCTGACTGCAATCATCTACTCTGACCTCCTGAACAACACGGGCTGAGGAATTTTACCCAGTCATTCTTGCAATAAGCCTAATAGCATTAAAAAATGCTCAGCACCCAGCAGCTCCCATTGTTCTCAAGGTTTCTCAAGGGTGGAGAAGGGGATTCTCCTTTGTTCTCAATGGGAGTTGTGACAAGATGTCCGCTGTTGCCAGCTGGCAAAAAGTTCACAGTTCTTTACAAGCAACTCCTGTCTCAGACCTGACAAACTTGCTATACCTGCTACACCACTTCCATGGAATTTATCCATAAAGGATAGCATGTGAGATCTCTACAGAAAGCTTGTACCTTATTGATACTTATAAACACTGTAAGATATGTGTACAGGTAATATTTAAGAAATAATGGGACTATATTGAAAACTATGGCTTATGATCTCGGAGTGGAAGTGAGTCACCTGGGAATTGTATGTCTCACTGATGGTGTAGTTCCTAGTTAGTATTTTATGATTTTGTTTTGTACATAACCATTTGTTTCCATCACTCAAGCTTGTTTCTTGCTGAATCTCTATTCTTTCCTAAATAAGTTTCCTTTTGTTTTACTATTCTTGAACTCAGTACTGTGTGTGATACAGGAGTGGTGGGCTTAGGTAAAACTGGTAAATTGGGGTACACTGTTCCTTTAGGGGCAGAGGATCTGGAATTTCTGTGTGTAGCCAGTGGTTAGGGGCTGGATACCATAGGGGGACACTTTGAAGGGACTCAGGTGCTGGGATGCATCTATTGTCAGCTGGCAGGACTGGCAGCGCCCACAGGAGAGTGAGTGTTTGGCAGGCTGGTTGCCTTAGTGAGTTAGCACCCAGTTGGTCCAGGCAAGATTCTTTTATGCTGGAGGCAGGTTGGAAAAAGTGACTCACAGCCCTGGGAGCCCCAAGAAGCATCACAGAGGATTTATGAAACTGATTAATGATTTTTTTAAAAAAATCCAGAGGTGAATGTAGTACTCCTGAAAATGAAGAGAAGATGGCATGAGCTCGAGCTGAGTGTTATACAAGTAAGTGCTCTGAAAGCTTGTCTGATCCCAGCTATGCCAATACACCTTGAGCATGGCCTATACGATTGGTTTAAATGGAGTTACTCTTGATGTACCCCAAAGAGATCAGAATCAGGCCCATTATCTTTATTCAAGGTTCTTGTGAAATAAGCTTCTACAAAGGGGGTTGTTAGTAGCGTCTCCTCCTCTGACATATGTAAAGACTGCAGGCAGACATCTTGTACAGCTGGGGGTGTAGCATAGGCAGTAAGTAGAGCAAATGATCTGGGTGAAATTGGGATTGCAAGCTCCCTCCCCCTGCAAAAAAAAAAACCAAAACAACCAAATCCTAAAGGAAAGGAAGTGTCCCCAACACAAAAGCCGCCAAAGCTCTAAGCAGCAAAGTGCCTGCAGCAGATTGAGTGCAGCCCCAGGAGAGGGATGTGTTGCCAGGTGCAGGCACTTAAGGGGAAACTCTGCAGAGGCTATAAATGCCTGACTGTGGAGTTGCTCTGGTTGTTTGGAAGGGGTTTCTTTTAGGCAGGGACTGCCTCTAGTTGACAAACATATAGATACATAAACTTTGTAGCTAAGATTCATCACTTTAGTTCTTTCCTTTGTTTTGTTTACTATGTTAATGAATGGCTTATGTTTGAAGGGCAGGTAATATCCAAGGACAGGTTTCCACTTACAACTCCCCATCTCAGAGCTGTTACTTTTCCCAGCAGATGTAAAAGAGACCAAAGAAATTTCTAAAAAGTTAAAATTACTTTTGATCTATTTTTATTACAATATCTACTAGTTTGTGCAGGGGTCTCTGAAGGGAACAGGCTCTAAGAATTGCTAGAGCAGGGGTTAGGACAAACCTTGAATTGTTTGTGAAGCACCATAACAGAGTCTCTAGTCTCTGTACTAGCTCACACTCCTAATAATGATTCATAAAGGTATCTTCCAGCTTCTGGCATGTCCTATTAAACATTTAAAGCAATGAATATTAGGAAAATGTTTCCCATTAGTGGTGGTGCTCTTTGTCTTATGTATGGATTATTACAGTTAGGGAAGGGAACATTTGCTATAACTGGTAATCTAGACTGCTTAATTAGCCAATCAAATCAAATTGCCTTTAGCAGCAAGAATGACACAGTTGCATTACAATGGAAACACAAGGGGAGTCCGTTTTTACTACTATTCTGCAAGAATGTAACTCTGAGAGAATGAGATGCGTTTCTCAGAACAGATATTAGCCCCAGTGGTATAAGGCAAAGAGTGTCAAAGAAATTCACAGAACGGGCCACATCTTAGCAGAGGAGTTGTCTCACAAACATTTCCTCTCCCATTCACAATCAGGTCATTTCTCTGTGGCAATTAAGGCATTTGATTACATGGAAAATTAATATTTAGAAGAATGTTTAGTGTGCTCTTAACTGTCTTTATTCAGATAGAAATGCTAGAAAGAAGGGGGAGAGACAGCATCATATAACCAACAAGGGCTCTGTGGATTGCTAAAGGTCCAAAGAATGCAATCTGGGAATTACTGGCATAGGTTATTACTTTCCATGATACTGCAGGGGAAGAAATCAGAGCACAAATGTGCACATGGGGATGGAGATAATACATTATAATTTCCCTGTGTCTGTACAGCATGAGCCTATCAGTGGTTAACAAATAGTAATGTAATTATAACTTTTTTCTTTGCTGCCACTCTCCTGTCGTACACTCAGTTCTACCCTCATGTGAATGGTGGAATAGTTAATTGGAACAATAGATTGTGCTACATGAGGGGAAGCTCATACTGGCCATTTTACTGGCAAATAAAGAAATGTTACTGTGGTAGAAAGCCGGGCATGTTTAAGAAATTGTATATAAATAATGCCAGAACCCAACTAGAGTAGCAATGTGTCTATGTAGCTGGCTCTATATGTTGTGTATCTTCAGTAAACAAAGTTGTTAGGAGCCTGGCTGAGTCTGTCCAGTTTTTACATATTATTTAATTGTGTAAAAAGCAAAATCCACAACAATTTCACAGACATAGATTCTAAGGTCAGAAAGGGACAGCTATGATCATTTAGTCTGAGCCCCCAGTATAACACACAGGCCATGGGATTCCATCCGTTAATCCATCCAGTGGAGGGAATTATTCTTGCTGCCATATTAGAATGATGCTATCAATCCCAATAACTTTGGCCTGAGTCAGAAAACATCTTTTAGGAAGACATCTATTCTGTCTCTGATGGTATTGCTCTAGACAGAATCTTCTTTGCTATTATAAACTGTTACAAAAGCAGAGAGGGGAAGAGATAACTATAATCTGTGTGACGTTTTGAATTGAATAAAGCACTTTGAATATTTTCCTTGAATTACAGGAGTAAATGTATGCAGTCTAGTGTATTTGTTAAGCAGAAAAGAGAAGCAAACATAGCACTCCACATTGCAGGTGCCACTCTGTGCATGGTTAGAATCAACTCCTATAAGCATCATAACGGAGCAGGAAAAATAGTGCTTGCAGAAAGAATGGAAGAGGCTGAATTTGCTGAGTTTATAATACAGAATTCATTTCAGGAGAGATTCTTTGCATACAGGAGAGAAAATGCATTTATTGATCAAGCCAGATCAAGAGAAATGACAGAAGCACTGGTTTCATTCAGTGTATCACTTAGATTCTGGAAAATAACTGTATTCTATAGTCAGCACCCAACAATATTTATTTATTTTGAAGTATTGTTTTTAAAAGAAACACAAATCAATGGAGTGTCTTGTGCCAATTAAACCACAACTGGAGCATTGTGTCCAGTTCTGGCCACCACATTTCAGGAAAGATGTCGACTAATTGGAGAAAGACCGGAAGCAGGGGCGGCTCCAGGCACCAGCATGCCAAGCGCGTGCTTGGGGCGGCAAGCCGCGGGGGGTGCTCTGCCAGTCGCCACTAGGGCAGCAGGCAGGGTGCCTTCAGCGGCATGCCTGCGGAGGGTCCGCTGGTCCCGCGGCTTCGGCAGAAGAAGCCGCGAGACCAGCGGACCCTCCATGCTCGGGGCGGCAAAATGTCTAGAGCCACCCCTGACCGGAAGAGAGCAAAAATAAATAATAATAATAAAAAAAGATTAAAAGTCTCAAAAATGTGACCTATGAGGAAAGATTTTTAAAAATGGATTTGTTTGTCTGAAGAGGAGAAGACTTAGAGGGGACATAACTGTTTTCAAGTACATAAAAGGTTGTTACAAGGAGAAGAGAGAAAAATTGTTCTTAACCTCTGAGGACAGGACAAGAAGCAATGGGCTTAAATTGCAGCAAAGGCAGCTTACATTGGACATTAGGAAAAACTTCCTAACTGTCAGGTGGTTAGGCACTGGAATAAATTGCCTAGGGAGGTTGTGGAATCTCCATCATTGGAGGTTTTTAAGAATAGGTTAGACAAACACCTGTCAGAAATGGTCTAGTTATTACTTAGCTTTGCCTTGAGTGTAGGGGACTGGACTAAATGACCTATTGAGGTCCCTTCCAGTCCTACATTTCTATGATTCTATAACCTGAAAACTAGGATTGGCCCATGTCCAACTTGAAAAAAAGTATTTGGCAAGAGGATATATATTCCACACACACCCCTCAGATGACATAAAGGAAAAAATCCATTCATCCATCTAGATTACTTTATATCTGCTCTGAGTTCACATTTGGAAAAGGAAATTTCAAGACTAGGGAAATATTTCAAAGAACAGTCTTAAAAACTAGTCAAAATGTACCTGCCATTTACTTATTTCCCTTGCCACTCACTTGCTCTGTACTGTGAAAGTATTCAGTAAGTCATTGTGGAATGTAGTGTCCTGTTCAACTTCCATTTGTTATTTTTGCTTCCATTATAACATTTTACATTAACATTAATTAACTCTCCCTCCCAACCCTGGGATGTCTGTCAGTAGTATTAGGCTAATTTTGCAGGTTGGGAAACTGAGGCACAGTGAGGTTAAAATGATGTATCCAAAAATCCTGCAAAAAGTGTCTTTGTCAGAGTTATATTAGAACTCACGCATTCTAACTCATTGTTAAATATCTAGGCGGAATAGCTGTTTTTACCAGCAAACCTTGCCCTGGTCTCAGACTTTTTGAGGATAAGGATGAATTTAGGATGTCAAAATCACACTCATGGCAACAGGTTGTGACTTCATAAGCATAAAATAATACAGGCTTCAGGGCAGGAATAGGAGAAGGTGAACATGGATTCTTCTGGAGGAAAATGTCTTTAACTGACACCTGCCTTCAGGAGTAAGGGAAATACATACAACCACAAGGAAAATGAATTGCTCTGTATGCAATACAAATATTGCAAAATCATTAGCTCAGGGACATTTTATGGTTAATCGTGTGCTGCTGGCCTATTTCTTAATGTATATAATTGAAAATGTAGGATGATGATATGGTATGTAAAATAAAGGTTTCTTGATTACTCTCTCTCATTAAAGATCCAATCAATGCCACCTTTTCAGAGTTGCAATTTTAGTCCCAGTGTCCTGGTCAAAACACCAACTTGGGAGAATTCCATTTTGCCTCCTTAAATTCCTCCAGCAATTTCAGCTGGATGCAGGATTCTTCCTCCTACACTGTTTGTATGTGGCCATATGCTGCCCTGCTGTTTCACCCCAAAGCTGGCTGCATTTCAAGGGGCTGATACAGTGACTCTCTTGGTGTGCTGCTTATTAATACAAAAATCTTTACACTAATTTTTAGCACTTGTCACCTGTAGATCTCAAATCAGTGTGCAAAAGTGGGGGCAAGAGACATTCCGTGATGAAAGCATTTTTTAGGTTTTTAAGGCCCGGCTTGACAAAGCCCTGGCTGAGATGATTTAGTTTGGGATTGGTCCTGCTTTGAGCAGGGGGTTGGACTAGATGATCTCCTGAGGTCTCTTCCAACCCCTGATATTCTATGATTCTATGATTTTGAAATGTAAACTATTAAATAGCTTTATATTCAGTTAGACTGCCAAGGGCTGAAACTTTGGCACTACAGTTGGTATGAACAGGTGAGGACTGACACAGACATGTTCTGTCTCTGTAGAGACATGTCTGACATCTTTGCCTCCCATTTGTTAGAATGCAGTAAAGTATACTGCTCTTTGAACGTCTTTACGCAGAGACACAGGGCAAGTCTACACTCAGCGCTACATCAGCTGTTGTAGCGCATCTGGTGAAGACATGCTATGCCAATAGGAGAGCACTCTCCCGTCGGCATAATTACTCCAGCTCTGCAAAAGATGGAAGTTATGTCAGCAGGAGACGCTCTCCCGCCAACATAGTGCCAGTGTGGATAGTGCTTAGGTCGGTGTAACTTACATCACTCGAGGAGTGTCTTTTTCACACCCCTGAACAACGTGTAAGTTACATCAACTTACGTGGTAGTGTAGACCAGCCCATAGGCTCTTAGGAGGAAAGGAAATGGCAATAAAGCAATTTTCTCTCATTGTTTCTTTAAAACCTTCTAGACAGAGTCCAAAGTTAAATACACTTATTAGCATGGGGAAAAGATGAATCTATTAGCATGGGGTAAAAATATAAGGGGGATGGGGTGGGAACCAGTGAGTAATCTGCCTAGACTTTTATATTAGAAAATAATTTTTGCTTCCCACCTATATGTGGCAGTTTAATTATAAAACATATTGTATAAATCATAGACAATAATGGAGTTTTGTTTTGTTTTTTAATAAATGCTGGAGTGGTTTAAATATTCACTATGCAGGTTTGATACTCAGAAGAATTAATCAAACTGTCAGGCCTGAGACCAGACTCTGCAGAAAACACAGTGGTGTGTCATGGTTACTTAGCAACCATAGCTGAAGAGGTTAAGGTGGAAACGGCTGTCATTTTCTTATATTGGAGATTGTTTTTTTTCTCTCCACCCTCTGTGTATATTTCTTTTTCCAGCAGATGAAGTCTTTTGTATGTTTTAATGATTCTGTGTTATAGCTTCCAAAATAACTTACTATTCTGGAGACTAATTTGAAATAAATGCAGAATGCTGAGGCTTTGAGCATGACATATAACACAAGCAGGAGCTGTTAACCTGTAATGTGTTTGTAGAGTAGCAAGGTGCTTAATTTTACTGTAATTTATTTCTGCTGGGCAAATGTGGTCAACCAGGGCAGGCACAGTTCCCTCTAAGTCAGTACTGAACCAATGCTCCAACATAGTGTGGAGGGATGGGGATGTGCACTGCCCTGCTGGAGATGCTGCCTTTCACTTAAAAGTGAGGTCTTCCCCACTTATAGGCATTAATGATTCCCTTGTGCTTTTGATAAAAGTAGGGATGGTTAGCACTGATGCACTGGCCAAATCCCTGTTTGGGTAGTACTTTCTACATCCTTTGATTTCCCATGTCATTTTACAGGTTGTTTCTTCACATTCACATCTGAAAACCAGAGACAGAATTGGAGATAAAAATAGTGGCATTCTCCCCAGTTCCACCCAGTTCAGACACCAAAATGAGACACCAAATGTACCTCTCAAAATAGACTGCAGAATTTCATGTGTGATTGTCACTTTTATTTCTTCTGTGCTTTGATTAGCAGTAAATAGGGGGAAATGTGGATGTTTAACATTAGCCTCCAGCATTATTAAGATAAACAGGAGCAGCTCACACATCTCAAACCCATTGTTTCAGGATGTCTGCAGACTCAGATACACGATGCTGTGTCAGCTACACTCTGTTCACATTCTGAAGGTTTATTTCACAAGCATAAAGGCTAAAAGTTTAATTTTTTTTCATGAATGCTCAAAATCTGGAACACAAGATGACTTCCTCAGTAACCCCCCTCTGTCTACATGTAGCTGCTCTTCAGCAGTGAGTGAACTGATTCTTCTCTACTTCTACTGACTCCTTGACTAGAGTAGCACTGGAGATGGTTTGAAGGGGTTTCTCACTGGCTTGTAACAACCCCTTATATTTTCACAACTTCACTGTTGTTTGCCCACAAGGCAAACATCTGCCAGATTGACTACTGCTGCTGCTCATTTAATGAACACTCTGATCTCTTCCCACGTCAAAGCTATCCCTTGGAATCTGCATCATGAATCCAGGTTGACTTGGAAGGAAGCACTGGGAGATATTGTCTCTTTCAAGTAAGCTGGCTGACACGCAGTCTATGAAACATTTATGGAAACCACAAGGTTTGCAAGCTATGGATCACCTAGGAATATTCTATTAGGAGTGAGGACTCTGCAGGATGCAAAGGAGGATTATAGCTTCCATTTCTTAAACAAAATGAAATAAAACATGAGGGAGGAATTTGATAGTGAGAAGCAGGGGGTCGCAAAGGAAATGAGGGACTGGGATTTCCACCCCCATAAGAACTCTTTGAGCTAGTTGCTATATTCTTGAAACCGCCAACATAGGCCAAATACTTTGAGTATTTTGGAAATACGCTGTTTCCAGCCACAATTTGGAGACTATTGTTTGAGAAATATTCATAGGAGTGTAGGACCTGTTGTACCATTGGCCCATCCAGTCAGAGATTTACCATATTGCAACTAGAAAACTGTACAATGCTGCACATGGTGTGTGTGTGTGTGTGTGTGTGTGTGGAGAGGGGGGATGGTTCCTTCTTCTGCCCTTATGGTGATCATTTTATGCCTTAACAATTACTCTTGTTTCAGTTAGCATCACTATCCGGTACTAATTTTGCTTATAAATTATCCGGTAATAGAATTTGACTTGATGACATCTACCTTGATGACCTCCACCTCAGGATTTGACTATAGACACTATATGAAGCAAGTTATTTCCTTTTATTTATTCTGAATGTACTGGACATTAATTTAATCACCTTGACCCCTTGTTCTTGGACTAACATATTTAGGGATCTAAAGGCGGAAGACGCCTGGGATTATTTCAGGTTGAAGTTGCAGGAGCTGTCAGAGGCCTGTATCCCGAGAAAGGGAAAATGGTCCTTAGGTAGCAGTTTTAGACCGAGCTGGATGAGCAAGCGTCACAGAGGGGTGATTAAGAAAAAACAGAAAGCGTACAAGGAGTGAAAGATGGGAGGGATCAGCAAAGAAACCTACCTTATTGAGGTCAGAGGGTGTAGGGATGCAGTGAGAAAGGCCAAAAGCCGGGAAGAGATGGACCTTGTGAAGGGAATTAAAACCAATAGTAAAAGGTTTTTTAGCCATATAAATAGGAAGAAAACCAAGAAAGAAGAAGTGGGACCGCTTAAAACTGTAAACGGAGTGGAGATTAAGGATAAGCTAGGCATGGCACAATATCTAAACGAATATTTTGCCTCGGTCTTTAATGAGGCTAATGAAGGGTTTAGGAATAGTGACAGAGTGACTGATGGGAATGAAGGTGCGGGGTTGGAAATTACAGTATCCGAGGTAGAAGCCAAACTTGAACAGCTTAACGGTAGTAAATCAGGCGGCCCGGATAATCTTCATCCTAGAATATTAAAGGAATTGGCGAGTGAAATTGCAAGCCCGTTAGCGATAATTTTTAACGAATCTCTAAACTCGGGGGTTGTACCGTTTGACTGGAGATTAGCTAATATAGTTCCTATTTTCAAGAAGGGGAAAAAAAGTGACCCGGGTAACTACAGGCCTGTTAGTTTAACATCTGTAGTATGTAAAGTCATGGAAAAAATATTAAAGGACAGAGTAGTTACGGACCTTGAGGTCAATGGCAATTGGGACAAATTACAACATGGTTTTACGAAAGGTAGATCGTGCCAAACCAACCTGATCTCCTTCTTTGAGAAAGTAACAGATTTTTTAGACAAGGGAAATGCGGTGGATCTAATATATCTTGATTTCAGTAAGGCGTTTGATACGGTACCGCATGAAGAATTACTGGTTAAATTGGAAAAGATGGGGATTGAAATGAAAATCCAGAGGTGGATAAGGAACTGGTTAAAGGGGAGACTGCAGCGGGTCGTATTGAAAGGTGAGCTGTCGGGTTGGAGGGAGGTTACCAGTGGAGTTCCTCAAGGTTCGGTTTTGGGTCCTGTAGCAGGGTGCTGGTGCACAAGCACCTAATTAGCCCCTGCTCAGCCAGCCTCAATCAGGGGAAATAGATTGGGGCTGGGGAGAAGGCTGGTGCCTGGCCTCAGGAACTGGCTGCACCTGTGGGCCTGCTCAGAGAAGAGCTATAAAGGCTGTCTGGCTGGCAGCCAGTGCAAAGGGGGGATTGGCCAGGGAAGGGGTAGTCTCCAGAGAGAAGGGAGAACTCCTGTAAAGAGGAGATCAAAGCCTTGTAAACTTTGTATATAGTGTTGCTGGTGGTGGGTACTAGATATAAATAAAAACCACGGGTGCTGCAAAAGATAAGCCTGAAGGTGCTTTATTAAAGGAGCCCAGAGCAGCGGGAAGGCAGGCCAGGAAAGGACCCGGTTACACGTGGGGGCTTGCCCGGGATCTTTTATCCGCGCCATAGACACAGAGTGGCAGCCTGAGCATGGAAGGCACCCTGCAATGGCTCGCAGAGCAGCAGACCGAACTAGGGAAGACACTACAGTCTTTCAAGGAGTCCCACCAGGTGGAGTGGCAGGCCCTCCTCGCCTGGCAAACTGAGCAACAGAAAGCCCTCCAGGATTTCATCAAGGAGCAGTCGGCGGTACAGCAGCAGCTCCTCCAGCGTTTGGTGAGTCCTGCTGTGGTGGGGGATGGTGCCTGGACTCCAGGACTTAGCCTGTGTAAGATGGCCCCCGCCGATGACCCCGATGCCTTTTTGGGCACCTTTGAGCGGGTGGCCCTGGGAGCCGGATGGGATCGGACCACCTGGGCCCTACGGCTCGGCCCTTATCTCACCGGGGAGGCACAGGCCGCGTACATGGCCCTGACAGAGACCCAAGCCAGGGATTATGAGGCTGTAAAAGCGGCCATCTTAGATCGCCTCGGGTTGTCGGCCGAGAAGTACCAGCAGAAGCTTCGGGCAGCCCGATGGACAGGGCGTGTATGACCCCGGGCCTTTGCACAAAGACTAATGGACTGGGCAACCCGGTGGTTGAGGCCCGATGCCCAAACTGTGGGCCAGATAGTGGACCAAGTGGTCCTGGAACAGTTCCTTCAGGGCCTCCCTGACAGCATGCGAGTGTGGGTGCGGCGACATCAGCTGGCCACGCTGGAAGCGGCCGTGCAAAGGACCGAAGAGTACGCAGAGGCGGACTTCCTGGTGGGGGAGCACCGAGTCCTGCGAGGCCCAGAAGGGAGCAGGAAACCCCGGGAGCACAGCGGGGGGAAACCGCCGGACCGGCGACGGGAGGAGCCCAAGGGGACCCCTAGCCGCCCGGGGCAGTTCGTGTGCTGGCGATGTGGTCAGCCGGGACACAAAAGTCGGGACTGCCCGGTGATGGAGTGCGGAGCGGCGGACTTTTGTGGATGGACTAGGACTGTGGCAGGGGAAAGGAGGCATGGGTTGGCCACCATCCCGGTGCGGGTAGGGAGAAGGGCCCAGAGGGGTCTGGTGGACACGGCCTCCACCCGCTCCTTTGTACAGCGGTGAGTAGTAAAGCCGCACTGGCTTATCCCTGGGGGACGGATGTGGGTTGACTGCATCCATGGGGATAGAAAATGTTGTCCCGTGGCCCAGGTACCGCTAGAAGTAGATGGGCGGTTTACCTGGAAACGGGTGGGGGTAATTGAAGGGTTAGCGTACCCCGTGGTCCTAGGGCAGGACTGGCGCTTTCCCCTAAAGGGAAAGGCGGCCGGGGGGAAGCAACCCAGGAGGAGGAGAAAAAGAACCCTAGAAAGGGAGAGCAAGGCCCCGGCAGAGGTGAATCAGGAGCAAGGGAAGGCCCCACAACCTCTGGGGGGAAGCGTAGGACAGCCTAGATGACAAAGCCAGGAGAATAAGCAAGAGGGTATGTCTGAAGAGCCCAGGGAGCTCCCCGGGCAGGACCACCTGGGGAAGGGAGCCCTCGGGAATGTAGAGTGCATTCTGCAGGGGGAGGCCCAGCAACAAAGGGACAGAGAGCCTGGACCAGAGGAAGGGGGCCGACTCGGGGCAGTGGGCTCTGAGCTATCCCCCCGCTGGAAAGGGAAGGGCAGCCTCTGGCGTGGCCAGCCCAACCCTGTGAATGGTGTGAGGACCTCTGGGTAAGCGTAGACTGGTGGGGTGCCTCACCCCCGACCGAATGTGCTTTTTGCGGCTGGGGAGTGCAAACACCCCAAGGGATTGTTACAGGGGACCCCTCGGCTGGGAAGGGGGCGCAACAACTGAATAAGATCCTGGGCCCTGGAAGACGAGGCCGAGGGAGGCCGGGCCTGGCACCAGCTTAAGGGGGGAGGTATGTAGCAGGGTGCTGGTGCACAAGCACCTAATTAGCCCCTGCTCAGCCAGCCTCAATCAGGGGAAATAGATTGGGGCTGGGGAGAAGGCTGGTGCCTGGCCTCAGGAACTGGCTGCACCTGTGGGCCTGCTCAGAGGAGAGCTATAACGGCTGGCTGGCAGCCAGTGCAAAGGGGGGATTGGCCAGGGAAGGGGTAGTCTCCAGAGAGAAGGGAGAACTCCTGTAAAGAGGAGACCAAAGCCTTGTAAACTTTGTATATAGTGTTGCTGGTGGCGGGTACTAGATATAAATAAAAACCACGGGTGCTGCAAAAGATAAGCCTGAAGGTGCTTTATTAAAGGAGCCCAGAGCAGTGGGAAGGCAGGCCAGGAAAGGACCTGGTTACAGATCCGATCTTATTCAATCTATTTATCACTGACCTTGGAACCAAAAGTAGGAGTGGGCTGATAAAGTTTGCGGATGACACAAAGTTGGGAGGTATTGCCAATTCGGAGAAGGATCGGGATATCCTCCAGGGAGATTTGGATGACCTCGTAAACTGGAGTATTAGTAATAGGATGAAATTCAATAACGAGAAGTGTAAGGTTATGCATTTAGGGATGACTAACAGGAATTTTAGTTATAAGCTGGGGACGCACCAGTTGGAAGTAACGGAAGAGGAGAAGGACCTCGGAGTCCTAGTTGATCGCAGGATGACTATGAGTCGGCAATGTGATGTGGCCGTTAAAAAAGCTAATGCGGTCTTGGGATGCATTAGGCGAGGTATTTCTAGTAGAGATAAGGAGGTGCTAGTCCCGTTATACAAGGCGTTGGTGAGACCTCATTTGGAGTATTGTGTGCAGTTTTGGCTCCCAAGTTTAAGAAGGATGAATTCAAACTGGAACGGGTACAAAGAAGGGCCACTAGAATGATCCGAGGAATGGAAAGCCTGTCGTATGAAAGGAGACTTGAGGAGCTCGGTTTGTTTTCCTTAACCAAAAGAAGGATGAGAGGAGATATGATTACACTCTTTAAATATATCAGAGGGATAAATACCAGGGAAGGAGAAGAATTATTTCAGCTCAGTGCTAATGTGGACACGAGGACAAACGGATATAAACTGTCAGTCAGGAAATTCAGGCTTGAAATTAGACGAAGGTTTCTAACCATCAGGGGAGTGAAATTCTGGAACAGCCTACCGAGGGAAACAGTGGGGGTGAAGGACCTCTCTGGCTTTAAGATTAAGCTTGATAAGTTTATGGAGGGAATGGTTTGATAGGATAACGTGATTTAGTCAATAGGTCAATAACGTGCGACCACTGGTAATTAGTACTGAGGGTCAATGTTGGGATATTGAAAGTCTTTTTCCTGAGTGTCTGGCTGGAGAGTCTTGCCTGCATGATCGGGGTTCAGCTGATCGCCATATTTGGGGTTGGGAAGGAATTTTCCTCCAGGGTAGATTGGCAGTGGCCCTGGAAGTTTTTCGCCTTCCTCCGCAGCATGGGGCAGAGGTCGCTTGCTGGAGGATTATCTGCTACTTGAAGTCTTTAAATCAGGATTTGGGGACTTCAACAGCTGAGTCAAGGGAGAGAATTATTTCAGGAGTGGGTGGGTCAGCTTTTGTGGCCTGCATCTTGCAGGAGGTCAGACTAGATGATCATAATGGTCCCTTCTGATCTTAAGTTCTATGATTCTATGATTCTTGTATCATGGGACTTGGTAAAAAATAAATTGCCTATTCAGCTTCCATTGTAACCCTTTTAATCTGAAATAGCTTAGTTCAATCCTCTCTCACTGGTCTCTAATACAAGCTCTCCAGTGCTCTCCTGACACCATTATGGAAAGAGGGACCATTTTGCTGAGTGAACCGTCCTGGAGACTGATTACCTCTATTCCTCAACAGGAGTGGGCAAGGTCAGTTTCCATCACGCTGCTCTACCACCGGGCCTCACCCTGAAATGGAGGGTGCTGCATGAGGAAGGGTTCATTCAGTGGGTCATTCAATCCTTGGGCCTTCTGTTCAGAATCCCTGAAGGGGGAGCCCGTTTCACGGAGGATGTCATGATGTAATCATGATGTGAAGAGCTTTTTCTTTAAGGACTGGTAGAGACCCTTCCATCACAGGTCTATAGAATGGAAATGACTTGATCACTACACCAATCAGAGCTGGTATTGAATTGATGACCTGATTATAAAAAGGTCTGGGTCCTACTCCCAGTCCTCAGTCATCCTTTTACCTGGCTCCCTTGTTCATCTCAGACTTGGCTTATACCAGTCTCAGATAAGATTTCCCTCTTTGCCAAGAATTTGTATCTGCCATCAGTCCCATTGAAATCACATTGTCATACAGCCAGTTAGGCACTCCCAAGGCACCCCAAAGTTAGAGGGACTTGTCTTTTTATTAGTATTATTTAATTTAGTCTAGAAAATACATAAAGTTTGCTTGCTTAAGAGGGAATTTCTGGCCTCTCTCAACGCCATTTGCAACATCATCTGCTGGAAGATTTGCCTTTGGCAACGGGTTAAAAATAATAGTGGTTCTGCAAAATTGATGAAAGCTTCAGGGTAAATGTTCCTTTAACATTGGCAGCTATCACACAAACAAGACGTAAACCCTGCAACTTATGAAAAGATAATGAGAAAAGAATTCAAAACTTCCATTGTCTTTATAGTTTTAAAAAAGGCACTTTGGAACCAGGCAAACAAACAAAAGATGCAGAAAACCTTTGACAGGAGCAAACCCTCTAAGCCGAGCCAATATTGAAAGGCTGATATGATTTCCAGAATCCAATTCTTGTGGAAGTTTAATAATAATAATAATATTAATGCTTAGGTCTCCTATTGCTCCATATTGTTATCCATGTTTACTACAGTGGTGCCAAGGTTGGGACCCCGTTTTGCAAGGCGCTGTACAAACATAGTAGACAGTCCATAGAACTCAAGCAATTTACTCAAAGTGGATTGGTATCATTATCACCCCTATAGAGAAGGGGAAAACGAGGCACAAAGTGCCTCAGCCATGTTTCACACAGCATGTTAGTAGTGGAGCCAGGAGTAGAATCCAGGAGTCCTGACTGTCCATTATCTACCACGGGATAAGCAGTAGTGGGGCAAAATGTATTCGTTGCAATGCCATAATGTCACAGTGATGTGTTGTATAAATACCTAGGTAGATTTATTATTTTTGAATTAGTAATGCACTAGGCAATATTTTGGCTAAGTTATATTTAGTTTATCCTAATTTGGAGGAAAGTGCTTCTAGACTAATATAGCTTCTTGGTTACTAGAATGGAACCGGGGTATCCTACTTCTGCTTTGAGAACACAGAGTATATATACATTTATATCCTTCCAGAAGAGAGAGCCCTCTCCCTAGTAGAAGTACACATGAGATTTCATTGACAGATGATATCTGAGATTAGAGGATGGGACTGAGAATTCAGCATTAAAGTCCCAGCTTTGCCAGTGACCTGTCCTGTCATTTTGGACAGGTTGTCTATCTCTGAGCTTCAGCTTGCTCATCTGTAAAATGGGCCTAGTAATATGTCCCCTACCTCACAGGGATGTAAATCACGATATAGACAATATACATGTTAAGCAGGAATTGCTTCCCAGGGGATGTCATGAAGAAGTATTTGGCTGTATGAAGCTTTGAAAATGTAAAGCTCTAAAAGTTCTAGTATCTTTCATTCTTAAGGATTCCCAAAGTACTCTGCAGACTGAAGAGTTTAAATTATAATGCAGGTAAAAACATCGTCATATACACCATGCAATATATTCCATCACTGTCAGGTTACCTGCGTGCAGATTTGAAAATGGGAGAGGTTGGTGGGAGAAGCGTTGATGTAAATATTAATGATGTAAAAGGCATTAGTAATTTAATAGTGAACGTAGCTAACTGGGCAGGCAAAACCATTGAGGCAGTTGTGCAAGTGAACCACCCATTATTGTGGCAAACAGAACGGATTATCACCTTCTAGATGGCATTTATTAAAGCCTGCTCATTTCCCCGCTATTTAGCTAGATGTTGTTAATCATTTTCTGGGCCTCTATTTTTGCTGCAATAACGTGCATGGGGTTTGAGAAAAGTGACTCTGCCACATTTTCTTATGAGTAAATGCAGAGTCCCAAGCATGTTAAATCCAAGTCTCCGAGGACAAGAAGTTGAGGAGAAGCGATAACATCTGCAGTGAAAAGACTTAAATGCTGTCATCCACTTTTCTGCTTGTTTAGAGACCAGAGACAGAGCAGAGAGTGAAAACACCTCAGTAACCTTTAAAAGGAGTCCCAGTCCATTTTGATGCATCCTCCAGTGCTCACCATGTTTTCTCACAGTGATTGCACATCATCATCCAGATGACATTCATGTCACCTCATTACCCCTTGTGAATGTGTATTCTTTCATTGTATTTAGATCCTGCCTATTGCCAATATCAAAAACAGCTAGTGTAAAAAATAAAAAATACTTGTGTGTAAAACAGATTACCCTTGGGATAAAATGTACTGCAGACATAGAACCAGTCACGTGCTTCTATAGCACACATCCACCTGTTCAGGAGATGTGGATCTGTATTGCTTTAATGGCAGTGCACATGGGCTGCAGCATGAGAGAGGCTGAGGTCTCTCCAAAGGTACCGTGGTTGAATCTGCATCCTTATGGGAGTTTTCCCTTTTCATGTAGCAGTATAATTGCATCTTCCCTGCCCTGTGTTAAGAGCTGCAAAAAGGAAGCCCTTTGTAGTGCACAACAAGAAGTTTTATAGGTTCTATAATATCTGTTCTTGAGCCCAATTTACTGGCACTTTATTAACAAGCTATTTACATATCTATGGACAAAGAGCACTCTCGTAATACCCTGTCTCATTTAGGAAGGATGATTTGGTGGGTTAGGAACTGGACAGGGAATATGTCTACCTGGCTGTGTCTGAGATTCCCTTTGAGACCTTACGCAATTTACTTAACCTCTCTGAACTTAATTTTTCTGATCTGTAACTTGGGGATAATACTTATAGTATTGTCGAGTCCAAACATCTAAAAATAATGAGTCAGGCACCTCAAAACCATGAGATCTTGGGGGAAAAAAGTATATTAAATTGTGAATGTTTTTAATTTGTCTTCTGCCCTCTGACCCTTAAGGGAGCACTTGTGTTGAGTTTTCAAGCTATTCTCCACATCCATGTGGGCTATAAACATTTTTTTAAAATGAAAGCTGAAACTCATATTTTCACATGACTCCAGGAGCTGGGGGTTTAAGAAAAAACACAAACTATCATCAGACTGTCAAAAAAATTGTGAGAGTTGGCAAATTTGTACTTACAACAACCCTGGGAGGTAGGTGAGAATAAATTTAATTAAAGAATAACTTCATTTAGTTCCATTGAAGTCAATGGGACTATCGATGTGCTTACAGTTAAACACATAAGAACATAAGAATGGCCATGCTGGATCAGACCAATGGTCCATCTAGCATAGTATCCAGTTTTCTGACAGTGTCCAGTGCAAGATGCTTCAGAAGGAACAAGCACAAGAGGATAATCATTCAGTCCCAGTTTCTGGCTGTCAGAAGTTTAGGACACCCACAACATGAGGTTGCGTCCCTGACCATCTTGGCTAATGCAGTGTTGATGTAGCGATGTTGGTCCCAGAATATTAGTGAGATAAGGTGGGTGAAGTAATATCTTTTATTGGACCAGCTTTTGTTGGTGAGAGATACAAGTCTTTGAGTTACACAGAGCAATGGCATAGCCAGGTGGAGGGAACAGGGAGAGCAATTAAAAAAAAAGGCGCCACCCACCACGGTGCTTTTACTCACCCGGCAGCGCTCCAAGTCTTTGGCGGTGGGCCCTTCACTCGCTCCGGGTGTCTTCAGCGGCACTGATGGACCTGTCGCCAAAATGCCGCCAAAGACCCACGGAGCAACTGAAGGTCCCACCGCTGAAGTACTGACAAAGACCCAGAGTGCCACCAGGTGAGTAAAATAAAAGCGCCGCAGCAGATGGTGCCTTTTTTTTAAAATCCCTCCCCCGGGTGAGTAAAAAGGCGCCAAGGAATTGACAAGGCTCAGTGGGGGAACGGCCGCTGCCCCGCTCCCCTCCCCCAGCTGTGCTACTGACACAAAGCTCTTCAGAAGAAGAAGAGATCTGTGTAAGCTTGAAAGCTTGTCTGTCTTACCAACAGAAGTTGGTCCAATAAAAGATATTATGTCACCCTCCTTATCTCATCTTGGCTAATCGCCAATATCCCTCCAAGAACTTTTCTAATTCTTTTTTTGAACCCTGTTACACTTTTGGCCTTCACAACATCCCCTGGCAACAAGTTCCCCAGGTTGACTGTGAGTTGGGTGAAGTATAGTACTTCTTTACAATTATTTTAAACCTGCTGCCTATTAATTTCATTGGGTGATCCTTGGTTCCCTGGTGTTATGTGAAGGAGTAAATAACGCTTCCTTATTCACTTTCTCTACACCATCCATGATTTTATAGCCCTGAATCGTATCCCCTTTCAGTCATTTCTTTTGTAAAATGAACAGTCCCAGTCTTTTTAATCTCTCCTCATATGGAAGCTGTTCCAGCCCTCTAATCATTTTTGTTGGCCTCCTCTGTACTTTTCCAGTTCTAAAATATCTTTTTTGAGATGGGGCAACCAGAACTGTACACAGTACTCAAAATGTGTGTGTGTGGGGGGGGGGGCATACCATGCATTTATATAGTGGCATAATGACATTTTTCTGGTTTGTTAGTTTTTTGACTGCTACTGCACGTTGAGCAGATGTTGTCAGTGAACTATCCATGATGACCCCAAGACCTTTCTTGAGTGGTAACTGCTAATTTAGAACCCATTATTTTGAATGTGTTGTTGGGATTATTTTTTCCCAGTGTGCATTACTTTGTACTTATCAATGCTTAAATGCTTTGCTAGGGCCACAGTGACTTGGGAGATCGTGATAACCAAAGAAATAAATTGTTACAAATGAATGGGAATGATATAAAGCCAGTGACATATGATGTGATTTCTTTTTCAAGAAACTGTGTGACCAAACAGCATAAATAATGCATTCTGTAAATATAATAAACATTAATTTTACTGCAGTTGGGTTGTTTATGGTGCAGGTCTTGTCTTCCCTCTCCCTTTTTCCTGAAAAACCAATCAGCTACGAAAAGAGGACACAATTTTAAATATAAATGCTGGAGCATTGAGCTTCCCATGTCAGATGTTAGGACTGAGGAGATAGGTCCTTAGCATCAGAGGACCTTACTGCTAGGCATATGCAGTTGGATCAAATCTTAGTCCCAATGGAAACCAATGATAGTTTTGGTAAAATGGTCCTTCCAAGAGAGAGGACGACAACAAGTGAGCTCTGGACAGTTGTATTTCTGACTATTATTTTTGTACAGTCATTCTTTATTTGGTAATGTGCCAGCAATGTGCCTGAGCACTGCACAGGACACGGATCAAGGCAATCCTTAAATATGGTTCTGCTTTATTTATTATTTGCAGGGTTTTGAACATCTTAGTGTTATATCTTAGGGTTCCATTGATTTTTATGGGTTGTATAATTTAGCTACCCATTGATTCATTTGCTTTCTAGAAGTCTACATCTGTTCCTGTAATTTCCCTGCTTTGGGGGAGGGGGGAGGAATGAATATGAAATATATGTTCTGCTTCACCCATTGCTTTTTCACCCATTGATTGCGTCGTTAAGTTCTTTTTTTTTTTTTAGTTATCGATGATCATTCTCACCCCATGAGTTGTTCGTTCGTTACACCAGTCTGAGTGAAATTGATCCAGGGTTCCGGATGTTAGTTACTAAGGAGCTACAGGCATGAGGTTAATTTTGCATCTCTTGTTCAAACCTTGGGTAAAATGTTCTTTGTGCAGGGGACACATGTGCGAGTAGGAATCCACCCCCTGCCTAAAGGCTGGGTGCACAAAGCTGTACATCTGGGCTTCTTGATTCTATTGGGTAGCCCATGTGGGCCATGACTGAACCACTGCACAGCCCACTAAGGGGGTGGGGGTCAGGGTGGGGGGAAGTATTGTACCCAGTGGATCATCCTCTCATTTCCTGGTCCTATTGGCCAGTGCTCCAATCAAGAACTACCCAGGCTCACCCACTGTCCTTCTCGGCATCCCTGTTGCACAGCTAGCCATGGGAGTCACCTGGGCACTGGGAAAAGAGACTCCCAAGGCATAGCCCAATCCTGTAGACCTACTTCATGCTTGTGGCATTGTCGGAATGTGGGGGAAGGGAGAGGGTCTTTTGCTACCAATATTTTTGTCATCCATCCCTAATAGCACAAAGCATTCAAGGAACTTCGGGGATTTTTTATTTAATGTTTTTTTGGGGGGCGGGGGGTTGGATATTAATAATTGCACAGCTCCTTTGCTATATTATAATTCCATAGCACCTCTTCAATGCTTTTTCCTTGTATAACAGATCCAATTAGAGCACATTATATTGTCATAGGCATCAGAGGAAAAGAGAGTTAGTATTAAACCTCCAAACACAGACAGACACAGACACACACACACACACACACACACACACACACACATATACAAGGAAACAAAACAACACTACTTAAAACCCTTCCACCTCTAAAGCTTGGGGCTTCATTCCAACTCTAGTAACTATTGAAAAGTCAGATGCAGAACAGCCTACAGATGCTGAGAAGGAAAAAAAAAAGATGCTCTCAGGGTCAGAGCAGCACCCTCACAAAACACTTGGTGAAGTGATAATTTTATATGCTTCCTTGCTTATACAGATAGAGAGCATGTAGGAAGGGTACGTTTGATAGATGAGACAGCCAATTTGAGCTTGCAGACAATAGCAGGTGATGGAGTTGAATAACAATGACCACGGAGTAGCTTTCATTACTTACAAAGCAGTATTTCTGTGATTGCAACTTAAAACTCCTAGAAATAGTTCATCAAGACTCATGGAGGACCAATAACCAGTGTTCCTTTGGTCTCTTGGAGTGGTTTCCAAAGGGTCACCCGATGCCAATCACCTTCTCCAATAAATGCTCCCACTTCTATATTCATTCAGTGCAAACTTCAAAACCACATTATTATATTACAATATCTCCAAACTCTCCCCTTTGAAGATGTCCTATGTTCTTTGGATAATATACAATTCAATTTAAAGCGATGTTCCTCCATGCTGCATTAGACAAGCAGGTAGAGATTGGAATAACAATGCCTGCTGCAGACTTTATCAGAGGGAAGTTGTTAAAAAGTCATCAGATATTTTCTCCAGAGAGTGAATGCTGAAGGAAATAAAAACCAGTTTTTGTATTTCAAACTTTTCTTACAGCTTAAACATTAAAATAAGAGTAAATGAAGTTACTGTACAATCTGTCTACTGAATCTCCCACTGTAGCTTCCACATGAATGAGTCATTCTTCATATCCTGTCTGATGAACCCTGTGTAGCCTTGCTGGTGAGGAATGGTCCATCCCAGACACAGAAATAGTTGAGTGATAGGCCATGTGACTCTGACCCTTTTATGCACCCATAAAGCATTGTTCAGATGTGTAAATTGGATGCCTTAACTTAATCTTGTTGTCTGTAATGTCTGAGTGGAACTTGATACATCATTGTAAGATATGGTGATGATTCTTCATATTCTGACATGGGGCAACAGCTATGGGACATTAAAATAATCAAATTTAAAACCAACTCTAGACCAATGATGGGTTAATTTATAGTTTTAGTGGATCAGTTCTGACCAGATAGGCAATGATGTTTTTGGGGGCTTATCCAAAATCTCATTGGATTTGAAATCAGTCTGTATATCTAACACTTACTCCTTGGATTTTCAATACTACCAGTTTGGCAGAATCAGAAATTACTCCAGAATAGTCTGTTTCACGGTATTTCCACTTCTTTTCCTAGCATAAGACAGGAAGTGAAAACATCCAAGAAAGGCTTGTGGGTTTTTGTTTGATTTTTGTGTAAAATGATTTTTAAAACAGTGAGGGACACAAGATGGGTGAGGTAATATTTGGACCAACTTCCATTGGTAGAAGGGACAAACTTTCAAGCAACCAGAACTCTCCCTCAGGTCCACTTCAAAAACAGTGTTGTACATTGTAGTGTTATTGACATTATAGTAGCACTCATGACCTCAATCATGATTTGAGACCCCATTATTCTAAGCCAGGATTTCTTATTTCATGTGACCCCCCAGGAATGTCCAAAAAGACAATCAAGGGAGTTGCAAAGTGTTGAAAATTTTCAATACTTCTAAAGCAAAGAAAATCTCACTCCCTGCACACCCTTTCCCTTCAAGACCAAGTATTCAGTGTCAACCTCTCAAAACACACACATTACAGGCTTATCATGAATACATTTTTTACTTTTACGCTAAATGTAAATGGGATTGTGAACATTTTTGACGTTGAGTAAGGGATCACCAGCCTAAAAAGGCTGAGAAACATTGGGCTAAGTAATCTAGGACCCAAAACAAATTCCCAGATCTTGAACACACTTAAACTTCAGGGAAGGCTGGTTGTAAATTGTCTTCTCTGCTAGCCTCACTAATGGCAAAATTGCCTTCTGGAGGCAGAAGTAATACACAAATCTCATATAAGCAGAATCTGGGAAGAACATGACAAACACACCCCTTGCGGGTTTTATACTGTTTGTGTATAGCATTATATAGGCATTTATTTCAGAAGATAAGTGAGAGAGGATTCTAAATCTAGACAGCAGATTAGCATCAGAAGTGAGCCCCGCTGCACATAGATTTAGAACAATGATACAGAACTTTGTCGTTCTTGTTTCTTCTACTCTTGGTTACTCAGCTCATATGCATGACACAATATAACAAAGGACTAGGTGATTCCAACTGGTAGGCACATGGGCAACTGGCAAGAAATATCTGAGGGCATGAGGAGGAAGCTTATACAGGAGGGAAGCAAATAGAAGAAAAAGATGATGTAGAAACAGATTAAATACAAATGTGTAAGGTTAGATATCAGTCTTGGGGAAAGTAGGAGATTCTCTGTCCTCTTCATCATTGTGCAGTAGTCACTCACACATACTTGGTGTGAACTATATCCCTGATTCTATAAAGGATTCCATGCTTGCTTATATATATATATTGACTGCACTATCAGTGTTTAGCTTATTATAGTAAAGCATTCTGGGATACCTTCACTATAAAGGTACCATATAAAAATTAATTCTTTGCATTCCACAGTATCTACAGTCTTCCTTATTTGGGTCCAGAAAGGGGCTTATTGGACTCAAACTGCAGTTTATCAGTGTGTAGGACTGAAACCATTACCTGTTAAATAGCATAAAGTAGAAAAAATAGTTTATATGAATGTGGATAATTTAATGTTTTGACTTTGTCCTTGCAGTTCAATATTAAAGCCAAAAAGGTTAATTTTATGAAAGTGTTAAGTGTATTAGACTAAATTACAAGCAGTACTTCAGGAGACAGTTCAAGATTTGTCAAGCATGCAGTTTAAAGTGTGAAGCAATTCCAGATATAGTCTTGTCTATGTCTTTGATTCATTATTTACTGAATCTAACTATAGCTGGACCACAGATTGATTTTCTGTGGTCAGGTTTCACTCTTGCCTGTCATGGCTTATGCTTCTGGGTGGAGAAGGGGAGAGAATGCTGGATTCTAAAGTGAGGAATGATTTATTGAGTAGGATCCATGCGGATAACTAACCAGCTCTGAAAAGTGAACCCGGGGCTTACCCAGAAACCACCATTGTGCAAGCTATTCACAGGGGGAGAGAACCAAACTGTTGTTTTAGTAGGGGGTAGATCTTACAGCACATTCAAACACAAGTAAACCAAGAGATCCATCATGATCCCCCTTTCAAAAGCTAGCACATAAACCTCAATGGTTCAGTATCCGGCTCCTGTTTGGATGAACTTAATTGAAGTGTCTGAAACGTCTTTGCTCTGATGATTGGAGTGCAGTGGTTCTATATTGACATAACTCCACTGGTTATAGTGGAATTGTTCTTGATTCACACCAGTATACAAGAGAAGAATTGGGCCTCTTGGGTCTAAAATCTGGGTATGAAAACAAATCCCAGAAGAAATGGGCATTTTTCCCCCCCAAGCAGTTCGTGCCAGTTGTGACCTGAAAAAATCTGTGTTTAGTTACTAATTTTTTCATGATCAGTAAACAGAATTGACAATACCAATTATTTTCGTACATAAATGAATAATATAGGGGGTGGCAGATGGAAAATGCATACAAAGTATACTTGTAATACATCTTAATGGAAAAGGAAAAAAAAAAGTCTAATGTCTCCTTTTCGATCCTACTTGCAATTTTCCTGAACTACCTTCCCTCCCATTTACCAATTGCATATCTGTCCCTGTGGCAGCTTACAATATTTTCTGACAAGGAAAGTAATAGTAGGAAAGTATTTAATACAATTTTAACCATCTTTTAACACAATATAGCAGGTGGAAACAAGAAAAGTCAGCTCTTCCCAGGCAATCACATTTTGAACACCACTGGTTTGAAGTATATTCCTTTTTGCTCGGGAATTTCTGGATTTTAGAGGATCTCTCAGCAGTCTGGTGCCCATTCTCTCTCCTAACTGCAGCATAAAATACATGTTGCTTGGCCTAGTTCTATGAACTGCATGCACAAAATTTAACCCCAGTTGTCACTGCATCTTTACAGTCACTGGGAAAAGCATCGGCAAAGCAATGAATGCAAACAGAGATGTAATGAATGAACAAAGCAGTCCATTTAGAACTTGTTCATCCAGATAATCATTTGACAATCTATTTGGAGTAGAAATAGAAAATGGCTTGAAATCTCCTTTTAACAAGAATAAATAAATATGACTTACTGAATAGCTTCCACAAACAAATGACAATACAGACAACAGTGCTTATTAGTTATTGGTAAGGGACTATATATCGGCTTTGACATTCTAAATCACCACCTCAAATCTGATCCTAGAGAGGTAGAGGTTGGGAGTTTTTATCACCTGGTGACTGTTTAAATGGACTTAACATGGGCTCAAGCCATTTGCTAGAAAACCGGTGATAATCCTAGAAAAAATTACAATTGGAACCTTAGTCCCAACCTAGATCCCAGTGGCTTGAATGGACAGGGAGAGCTGAAGCACCTTCGCTTGTCTGTATTGTGACGGACTTAGGCCAGAAGGATATAAGAGGGTAGTCCTTTTGAGTACCGGTACGTGGGCGAGCGCTAGCTCACCCACTGCTGAAAGCCCCTCCTCCAGCCTAGGGAGGGGCCACGAAACCCGGAACCCAACTGAGTTTGGGGGGCAACAAAGGCAACAATAGGAACAGGCGTGTGGGGGTCAAAGGGCCAAAACTAAGGAACTGGAAGGGGACACCGAGCACAGAACCCTGGACAGTGCCCACTGCTCCTCGAAGGACATCGAGAGAGCCGGCGGACGCTGCCCAGAGGAACTCTGCCTGGATATGTGAAAGGATGAAAACGAAAAATGACCCCACAGTTGCAGGGCCCCCCCCCCTCTGCCAACCTCCCCTCCCTGGTGTTACGAATGGCCACCTTGGCCATAACTAGGAGGAGGTTGACGAGGTGGTCCCGCGACTTCGTGAGGCCTCGGATTGGGTGTGCATAGAGAAATAAATGTGGGGAAAAGTGCAGCCAGAACCTCAATAAGAAGTTCTGGGGGAGCCGGAAAAGGGGCTGCAGCCTGGTGCACTGAAGGTACACGTGCACCAGGGTCTCCCTCATACCACAGAAGGGACAGGCGTCAGGGGACAGTGGTAAACCGTGCCAAGTACACGCCCATGCTCACAGCCCCATGCAGGAGCCGCCAGCTGATATCCCCGGCGGGCCGCGGGACTAAGGTGGAATAGAAATTGGCCCACCGGGGTTCCCCACCCACCGCTGCTGGTAGAAGGTCCTGCCGCTTGGTGTCTGGGTGGGACACGAGGGTGGGGTAATGAAGCATGTGTAGCATGAGCGCGTACAGATGGTCCCTTGGCGCAGTTTGGAAACGAACTGGCTGCATGACATGCAGCCGGCTAAAGGTATGCAGGGGTGGGGGAGGCTGGGAAGGCTCACAGGGCAGGGGGCCAATGGAAAGCTCCGGAGGGCCTGGAGTGAGGGGTGGTGGGGCTCACCCTCTCGCAGGAGGAACCGAGCCGTGGGAGGCAGGGCTGCCTCCACCTCCTGGAGTATGCGCCGGGGGTCGTAAGGGTGGAAAGCCCCATGCGCCAACTGAGCGCCTGGGGATCCACCCAGCTCCCAAGGTCGTAGTCCAGGAGATCTCCGATCTTTGTGACTCCCGCCAGGCCCAACCTCTGGCACACCGAAGAGGACTCCGCCACCTGCACACAAAGATGGAGATTGTGTAACAGGGGCTCTGCGAGGAGATCTACCCCTTCGGTGGCCACAAAGAACCTGGTTGCTGAAACCAGCCTCCAGGTCCGGAGGATGTCCTGGTAGAAGACCAGCAGCTCGGAGAGGTCTTGCGGAAGACCTCTTGGATGGAGAAAAAAGAGCTGCCGGTCGTATCGGAGCCCTCGCAGGCGGCGGAGGAAGGCGTGCGCCAATATGCTTCATGCCGAGCCAGCTGCACTATAAAGGAGTCTCTGCAGAGCATGGAGGCAGAAGACATGGACCTGCGTGCGCATGCACGTCAGGCCCTGTCCGCCCTCCTCCAAGGGGAGATGGAGAACCCCTGCAGAGACCCAGTGCAGTCCCGGCCAAAGAAAAACCCAGAACCAACCTCTAGAGATTGGCCAGGAACACCAGGGGTGGGCACAGGGTGTTGAGTCAGTGCCAGAGCATGGACAGGACCAGCTGGTTAAGCACCAGTGTTCTCCCCCGGAGGGAGAGGCACCGGAGCAGTCCCGTCCAGCTCCGCAACTGCCCAGTCACCCTGCTCTCTAAACCGTGCCAGTTCTCCAGCAGAGATAGATGTGTGGCAGAGAAATAAGCACCAAGATAGAGCAGTGGACCCACGCTCCACCAAATGGCTTGAAGCGCGGGTGGGAGGGGGCTCGCCCGCCACCCAGCTCCAACCACCAGGCTAGAGCTCCTGACCCAGTTGACCCAGGTGGAGGAGGCCGCTGAATAAACAGCTTGACAAGCCTCCACCTTCACCAGGTCGTCCGGGTCCTGAACCACAAGGAGCACGTCGTCGGCGTATGCTGCCAGAACCAGCCGCACCTCCGGCTCATGGAGCACCAACCTCATCAACCTCTTGCGAAGGAGACAAAGGAAGGGCTCAATGGCCAGAGTGTACAGCTGACCCGACAGCGGGAAGCCTTGACGCATCCCTCACCCGAAGCTGACAGGTACGGTCAGGGTCCAATTGAGCTTGACCAAACACTCTGCGGAGGCATACAGCACCTGGAGAAACCCCACAAACTGTGGTCCAAAGCCAAAAGCCCGCAGAGTGTCCGGGAGATACCTGTGGTCCATCCGGTCGAAGGCCTTCTCCTGATCCAGGGACAGGAGGGCGAATGACAGACCATCCCTACACCCAAGCTCCAAGAGATCCCGGACTAGATAAAGATTGTCAAAGATGGTACGGCCCAGGATGGTGTAGGTCTGGTCTGGATGGACCACATCTGCCAGCACGGACCGCAGCCACAGCGAGATGGCCTTCACCATGACCTTATAGTCCGTGCTGAGGAGCGAGATGGGATGCCAATTCCAGAGATCGCGGAGGTCCCCCTTCTTCGGCAATAAGGCGAGCACCGCTCTCCAAGGACTCGGCCCAGACGATGGCAAGGTCCGGGCCGAGGACGTCTCAGAACACGTGGTAGAACTCCATGGTCAGCCCGTCCACGCTCAGAGATTTATTAGTGGGCATGAGACAGAGGGCTTCCGAGAACTCGGCCAGAGTGAGAGGCAGTTCCAGCCAGTCTCAGTCGCCCGTGCTGACCGTTGGGAGTTTGTCCCAAAGCGCTCAGCAGGCTTTGTTGGATCCGGGGAGAAAAGGCCAGCGTAGAAGGCCCTGGCCCTCTCGCGCATCTCCACTGGATCCATGAGGGGGGCGCCATCCTCTGCCAAGAGGCAGAGGACGTGCTTTTTTGCCCCCCTCTTCTTCTCCAGGGTGTAGAAGAAGCGGGAGCCATGATCCATCTCCTGCAGGAGATGGATGCAGGATCGTACAAAGGCACCCTGGGCCCGAAGATTGTCAAGGGCCCAGAGCTCCTCCCACTTCTCCCAGTACGCTCCGCAGACGGGTAGATCTCCAGGGCTGGCGGCCAGACACCTCTCCAGCTCCAATACCTCCCGCTCCAGCTGCTCTATCACCACATCCCTCCGCCGGCTGGCACCCCGGGTCTGGCTACGGCAGAAGAGCCAGGTGCGCACCTTCCCCACATCCCACCACTGCCGCGCTGAGGGAAAGGCATGCCTCTGTTCCCGCCAGGCCAGCCAAAACTCCTGGAAGGATGCCACAAATCCCACATCCTCCAGCTGGCTGTTATTGAAATGCCAATAGGCCAGCCCCGGCCTCTCCAAAGAAAGAGAGGCCATCACGGCCACCAAATGGTGGTCCGAGAACGGAGCCGGCCGAACGCTGGAGGAATGGGCCTGCGAGAGATGACACTGGGAGAAATAAATGCGATCCAACCGGGAGTGGCTCGACCATTGTTCCTCCACTCAGACAAAAGTGAACATACAGTCATCGTCCAGGTGGTGGTCACGCCAGACGTCCACTAGGGAGTGATGGACTACAATCTCTGTGAGGACGTCTGCAGCGGCCGGGCTTGGCTTGATCCCCATGTGGTCCCGCTCCTCAAGGGTGCATGTGAAGTCTCCACCCAGGACCAGGCACTCGCAAGGATCCAAAGTACCAAGGAAGGCGGACGCCTGCCGAAAAAAGCATGCTCTCACCGGGCCGGATGCTGGGGCATAGACACTGACAAGATTCAACGTTAGCCCCTCCATCTGAACCTGGAGGTGCAGCAGGCGACCCAGCACGACCTCGGTAAACCCCAGCACCTCAGGCTGTAGGTGCGGGGAGAACAGGGTCGCCACCCCGCCCTGACGGGCTGAAAGGTGGCTAAAGTAGACCCCTTCCCCCCCCACTCCAGCCGCCAGCTCGCTTCAGCAGCTGGGTCTGTGTGGGTCTCCTGCAGGAAAATAACCAAGTACCCCCGCCCCCGAAGGAAGGAGAGCACCTGTGGAGACCCGACCCACAGCCACGAGTGTTCAAAGTAGCAAAGATGGATGGCAACATAAAGAGGGCTGGGGATGATCCTCCTGGTCTGGGGCACTAGCGATGCCCATTGGACCCCGCAGCAAACCATGACCAACCCCGAAAGCCAGCAGGGCATCACGGAAGCCGCAGGCCCGCTGGTAAGCCGCAGCATCTCACTTCCTGGTCCCTTTGCCCTCCCCTATAATGGCCCTGACGGTCTGGAGAACAAGATGGAAATCGCCCCAGCACTGAAGAGTGAGATGCACTCTGTTTGTGGAGCCATGAGTGTCCTCCAAGAAAGAGCGCATCTCGCTCCTCTGCACGACGGGGACCGGGGTCGCGGACCCCGGGGCGTCTCCCGATTGGACCCCCCTGCCAGCCCCATGGCCTATAGAAACGGGCACGCAGGGATTAAAGCCCCGCCAAGGCACCTATCCGTCCGGCACCGCGCCACCTGACACAACACTCAGCCCTAAGGACAATGGCAGAAGGAGAACTGCAGCCCCAGATGAGCCAGAAGAAGGAAAAACAAAAACCGCCTCCCGGTGTCCTTTATAAAAAGAAAAAAAGGCAACCTTGGGGGCGGCAGCAACAGAAGGAGGGAGGGAAGAGAGGTTAAGGACAGGAACAAGGACTGGAACAGGGTCAGGGACAGGGACAAGACACAGATCTAGGATGGGAGCAGGGTCAGGGCAGAGAACAGGGACAAAATCTAGGGCCCGAGCGGCAAAGTCACTGGAGCACGGTGCCTCTTGACGCAACACGGCAATTAAAGGGACAGCAAGGGAATAGGGTGCCTCCACAGCGCTAGGCTCAGGTGCCTCACTAAACAAGGCACCCACAATTACAGTGCTGAGGGGAGGCGAAAACTGCGGTCCCATCTCATGGGGTAGGGCACCCATGGGCTCAGAGCCTGGCCGCTCAGCATCTGCCGCCACCACAATGGGCATGGCGGCATCAGCCAGATTACCATTCGCGGCCAGGCAGGTGGTCAGGGCCTGGGGTATTGCAGAGGCCAAAACAGGGGCAACCACCTGAGACGGAGGGAAGGGAAGAAGTGGGGGCACCAGATAGCAATCACTCATACCGAGGCCCTCCAACAGGGGGGCATCCACTCCCTCGGTGGTTGGGGTCAAGCCCAGGGCCTCGATCTCAGCAAAAATAGAAGCAAAGTCTCCACCCGCCGCTACAGATTCCCCCTTGACAGCAGCCGGGGCAGTAGCCATTGCAGCACCTACAGGGGACACAGATGGCAACAGGGCAGTGGGGGCACCCTCGGGGAGGTATGGGAGGTGGGAAGGTGGAATACTCACAGTCTCTGTTGCTCCTTAGAGCTCCATAGATACTGTTTGGTCTCCTGCCTGGACCAACATCTGTTTTCCCTCTCAAAGGGATCTCTGTAGATCATGCGGGGAGGAAGGGGAGAACCCAGGCCCACCCTCTACTCCGGGTTCCAGCCCAGGGACCCTAATGATAGCAGCTATTAGCAGCTTCCCTCCTCCACTGATGCTGCTTTGATTCTCTGGGCCACTTCCCCATGCTCCCCTTTTCCAAGCTTCACCCTTACCTCAGGGCTCAGTAATGCTTCCTCTCCTCCAGCTTCTTTCACCTGGGCTCCTCTCAAGAAAACTGGCAGAGAGAGCTTTTAAAGCAGTATAACTGGGACCTTAATTGGTTCCAGCTGTCTTCATTAGCCTAACAACCTTAACTGACCCTTTGTCAGTTAATTGAGGTCAGGTGCCGGTATTAGCCTAACGACCTTAACTGGTTAAATTGGCCTCAGGTGTCTTGATTGGCCTGGAGTAGCCCTTGTTTGGCGATCCAGGGAACAGGGACCTGCTCATTCTGAAGCTGATATACCTGCCTTCCACTACCCTCTTATCCTTCTGGCCTGAGTCCGTCACAGTATATATAAGGGAGGAGGGGACAGTGCATGGATTTTGCATTGCTGCTGCATTTGCTTTGTCTAAACAGCGGACTTCGGTCTCCAGGACAATCTGAAATTTTTCAGCCAAACAAAATCCACTTCATCTGATCACTGCAGATTTCTGCTTGATGTTCCTTAGCTGCTAGTGGTAGTGCACAAGTGTAAAAACCAAACAAAAAAAACCTTTGTAACCCGGTGAGGCTTGCTTTGCATGACACCATCAAGCTTTAATTCACCTCTTTGAGTCATTATTTATGCTTTGAGACTAACGTGGTCTTGAAGTATAGAAATTTAATAGCAAAAGTAGGTTAAGTACACTTCTTCAGCACCATAGTAACACAGGCTAAAATCTCATCAGATCTCACATGCCCAATAAGGTCAAGCCTAGCCAGTAACTTGAATAGGAAAACTTCAAAGCAATCCTAGGTTACAGAAGAACGTTGTGTCGATGATTCAGCAGGTGGTACTCTTTCCCCATGGCATCATATTGAATTGTTATCCCAGCCTGGTGCTAGGAAATCATGCATGTGGAGATGCCTAAACAAGCCACGGTCCTTTTTAATAAAGACTAGAAATATTAACTCTATCACTTGAATAATTAAAACCTATACAAATCCCACTTTTAAAGTACTTAATTATATACGGTATTCATTCCCCCCCAACCTCCCTCCCATCCACGCACACACACTTGTTGTGTAGGATAGTGCTACTGAGCACTATAAAATAGTATTTGACACTGGTGCAACCACTGCTGGAACACTGTGTCCAGTTCTGGTTACCACAATCCAAGAAAGATGTTGATAAATTGGAGCGGGTTCAGAGAAGAGCCACGAGAATGATTAAAGGATTTGAAGGCATGCCTTATAGTGATAGATTGAACTTTTTGAGTCTATTTAGTTTAATAAAGGGAAAGTTAAGGGGTGACATGATCAGTCTATAAGTACCTACACGGGCAATCTAGCAGTGGAGCAGAGTAAGGCATAACCTGATCCAAGAACTGGAAGTTGAAGCTAGAGAAATTCAGACTGGAAATAAGATGTAAATTTTTAACATTTAGGATAATTAACTGCTGAGACAATTTGCCAAATTTGTGGTGGATTCTCCATCACTGGCAATTTTTAAATTGACTGGATTTTTTTCTGAAAGATATGGTCAAGAAATTATTTTGCGGAAACTCTATGGCTTGTGTTATATAGGAGGTCAGACCACAGTGATCCCTTCCGGCCTGGGAATCTCTGAATCTAGGATCAGCTGTTATGCATTACCCTACATTTGGGTACATTACAGTGTTTGGTGATATGTTGTAAATACTATGTAGAAATGCTCTGTACTTCTGTAAAGTACTATGAAGCCTGGATGATTACTATGTCTTAATCAATACTTAGAAACACAGGCACCAATTCAGGAAAGGATTGATTTCAATGACACTTAAATATGTGCTTAAAATTAAGCATGTTTAAGTTGTTTTCTAAATCGGGACCTTAGATTCTAAATTCTCTGGGACAGCGGCTGTCTCTTACTATATATTTATACAGCACCTAACACAACGGGTCGCCTATTTCAGTAATATAAACAGTAATACATCATGATTCCACTGGAAGATCTTGTAAAAATAATGAAATGAACACTGGAATATCACTTTATATAGATTTGCCTAACTAGTTTTTTTTTTTAAAACTATTAAGTTACATTAGTGTTCCCATCACCTTCCTTTAAGTAAGATTCACAACAGACCTGTAATGCGATATCATCTGTCATGAACAGTCATTAAGTTAAAATTTTCTCCAGTGGAATAATTAAGAAATATAAGGACATTATGTTCTAAATCTAAAGAAGAAATCATATTAAATCATATAGCTCTTTTCCTTTATTTGAATGTAGTAAATGCACTGTATTTAAAAATATAATTAGGGAATGTTTATATCTCAAGTTTTTCTGACAAGAGAAGGATAAGAATATTAATGGTTAAGGATTTCCTGGTTGTTAAATGGTTTGGAGGTGTTATTATTGATGTGATTTTTATTGGAGCTATTTTCCCAAACAAGTTCTCAGTGGCAGTCCACTAGAGTGCAGTTAATTCATGAGAACAAGAAGAACTTGAGTTAAATGCATTATAGATGAACTGTTCATATGTAATAAGGTCAACTCATGCCCAGCAATTCCTTGCCCAGTTATTCAGCAGTTACTGTAGGTTCCTAGCAACAAATTCCTTTGTTTCTCCTATGCTTGAGACGATTCCTGTACAATTATTTACTAGCTTTGCTTAAATCCCCTTTGCTGCTTACGCAGAGCAATATTTTTAAGTCTAAACATATGATTCTCTACTAAATAAAAATTCAGGGTCCAGCATTGGGTTCAAAGAGTGGGATTCACACCCAAAGTTTGATATTGCAATGCAACACTGTTGGTATAGATGAGATGATGAAATTCTACTTTATCATCCACCACCAGGGGGTTGATTCCATGGATTTTTTTAATAAAACAGAGAATAAAGAAAAAAGAACAGATAGTGTCCTGACTAATATACCTTTGTGAAGGTTGTGATGTCCCAAGATCCAGGATAATATTTGAGTAGCAGTCACTGCATTCCCAGGAATCTGCATCTTTGTTTTTCCAAGCCATGTAGTAGAATATAAAATACATGAAAACTTGATTTTGTACTTGTCTTAATCATCTTGTATATATTCTTAGAAAGATGCATTTGAACTTCAATGGAGATACACTGATTTAGAGGATCTGCCCTATAAAATGTACTGTACAAGTTGCAATTAGGAAGAAGAGTCACATCTCCAGTAACAGGAATATTACCTTTGCTACTGCATCAGCGAGATGCTAGGCTTAATTAGCTGTTTGTAAAGGAGCTGGAAGAAGTAAAGTGTTATATCAATGCTAAAGGTTAGCTGGGTGTATTCTGAGTCTGATCTTTGTGAGAGGACAGGGAGAGGAAAAAATTGGAGTCAAAATATTCTGTGCTGGATACAAGAGGAGAAATTTACTCTTATCAAAGAAGCATGACAGAAACAGCTGTGTATGTGCCTTTCATTGTTCTGTTATTTCACAGTGGAGAAGTCTTTAGCTGGAGCACTGAATAGTAAGGGTCAGCCCCAGCCCAGATATTCATGGTGTTTTCAGTTCCAAATCCAAACTGTTCTTTTTTTTCTCCCCTCCCCCATCAAGCAGAGTGGTATAACTAACTTTGTGAGGCTCTTGCATCTCTTTCCCTCAGTTTTGACACACTAGTATGGACCTCTGCCAGCTGTTGAAATTATCAGCTTTCATGGGAAGACAAGTGAAGGGGAAGGGGAAGGTAGTTTCTTCCCTGACTGAGACTTATTGCCAGCCAGTTTCTCAGAATAGGGTATAAATTCATAACTCCTCCTTTACTTTGGTTCAGGGAACTATTTCTGAAAACACATGGAATTGCTACTTATGACATCATTGGCTATCTCATCAAGTAATCTGTGCCAAGGAATTCCCAGCGCCAGATATTTCATGGGAAGGTGCAATTATGAAAAAGACCTGCTCACCAGGAAAATATCTTCAAATTCTTAGAAGCTGTTTTATGCCTTGAAGCAAGCTTTTAAAAAATGCCCTTTGCTCTTATTGTTGTGGGTGTTCCCATTGTCTATATAAATGTCCAAGGTGTAAAAACTGAGCTGTGATTGGATTATCCAATGGTCCCTTCTGGCATTAAATTCTATGAAACTATTAAAAACTTGTCTGAATCCTGATAAATTCTTGGTATCCCAATGATATATTGCTTGTGGCAATGAGTTCCACAGGTCAGTTGTCCATGGGGTGAGAGAATATTTCCTTTGTTCAGTTTCAAATTTGCTGCCTTTCAGTTCCATTGACTATCCTTTGTCCATGCAAAGTGGGAATGGAAGTGACTGATCTACCTTCACTTATGCCATTAATTTATATACCTCTATCATGTTTCTTCAGTTAAAGCAAACAGTCCCGAGTCTCTTCAACTTTCCTTCCTAGAGATGATCCTAATGTTGTAGATGAATTCACCAACAGGGAGGAGGAAAAATTATAAAGTGGTAGTCATCCCTGAACTTGCAAAAATAAACTGACACCATGGCTTATCCCTACAACAGATTAGCTTTGTCATTTTAAATTGCTTAAGCCATAATGTGATGAAGAACACAAATGCCATTCTCTCAATGTGTCTTCCAGCAGGATGTCTTTGGAATTCCTCAGCAGCACTTTGTGTGTCTTCAGAGACGTCCAGTCATGTATAATGTGCTGTAATCGAGCTATCTGCTAAACGAATCCTGATAAATCCAGGCCCTCAGAGACTGCTTCTGTGCTCATAAGGCATGGACTAACTCCCTATCAGATATGGCTTCCACAAATGCTGTTGAGGTAAAAATCATGCCCAATTACCAGTGTTGTCTAAAGAGTGCAAAATTAGAACAACAACAAACAACAACATAAAAATGATTCTTTTAATTAAAGATAGTTTAGAAAAGATCCAGATGTGTCTAAAGTTTAGGGAGTTTACTTGGTTGAAAGGGTATTTTCCATCAAAAAAGGAGTTTAGATAGAAACATTTTTTTACCAAGCTCTCTCTAAATGCTTAGATGGTATAGCCATTATGGGGAAGGCAACTCAGCACTTGCAAATTCTAGGATTGTTAATCCAGACCTTTTCACCAGATCTAAATTCATTTAATGTTCAGAAAGGGAAGATTCATCCATTATATAGAGAGGCGTTTTTTTAATTCATTAGCTTTAGGGATATTTAAGCTAGTAAACTGTATTTATCTAAAAGACATAAAAGGGACAAAATGAGCCAGGGGCAATGAGGAAACAGTCACGACAATGCTAGTTACTGACCTTGAGTTAAAGTGAACATGGCATTGTGAAAGCTATTGTGTGCATTGTAGACTGCAGACTCTTTAAAGTTTAGCTAGGTACTGTTCCTATGCTAAGTTCATTTCAATGGAAGTTTTAATTAATAGTGGAGTTAGACAGATCCAGGTTTACATCCATTGTTAGTGAAAGGGGCTGGTGAAGGGTACCAAATTATCTCTCCTGGAGCCTTAAACCCTCAACCCTCCACAACAAAAACATGTGCAGAATGATGCAGTGTTGGCACAAGATTTTTGCACATATTATCCCCTATAATGTCTGGCCATATAGACACCACTACAGGAGGGTTTGATCCCTGGTATGATTCAGAGCTTTGCTAAGACTTGCATTTAAAAAATATAACAAAACACGAGTTCATTTTTGTGTATGAAGTAGTGATCATGGGATGCTATCCCCCGGTTTACATGTCCACATGGATTGCATATTTCAGAACTACAATTTTAGGGTACCATGGTTTACAGAGCAATAGATTTCTGCTTTCTCCATAAGTAATATAGGGCAAACTAGGTTTAACGTTACACACATTTAGTATCCCACATCAAAAATCTTTGTGAAGGTGATGTTAAGATGACAGGCATCTATGATTTGGTTTGAATGTGTATTACCTTTCAAAAATGTTAGTTTATAAACTCAAGATATTCAGATTCAAGGTCAAACCTACAAAAAATCTAGCTCATGAAATTATGGAAATTCATAGTTAAAATTAAATTTCTTTTTGGGGAGAGGAAGAGAACTAGAACTAACACATGAGACACATGCTAGACATGTCACTCAATGCACTTCTGGAAGGTGCTCAGAAATTGGTGATGAGAGCCATAAAAATAGACTAAGTAGGCAAACTACCTCTACTGTACTCATTGCTATGGGGTAGGATGCTCTATTAGATAAAAGCACCAACAGATTGTATTTTTCAGTCTTGTTAACTTGACTGGCTTGGAACTAGAGAGCTAGAGGCAAAATGCTTTATCCTATTTTTAATCTCCTGAGTAATGAGAGGTTGGGAGGGTGGCTTATGTTCTACCTAGCATCAGGTCACCATGACACAGTACTGCTCCAGTTGGAATCCCAACATACCTGACTTCTTCACAATTGATGTACATCTAAGAACTTTTCGAATCATGCTCTCTTCCCCTCCACCCCCCGGGACAATTCATTCTGATTCCTTGTTAGTGAAAGATGTTTTGCTAGTTGCCTTTCAACTTTTGACTGTCAGCAGCATACATCAACTAGTTCAAAAGGTAGCATCATGCTGTTTCAGATCAATGCAGACCCCACATTTCTGTCTTACTGTGTGCTGCTCTTTTTTGACCAAAAAAAAAAGAGTTTGAATACTTAAAAACATCTTGTAAATACTTGCTGTAACTTTGTTTCTCTTCTTGGACTGAAATAACCTAGACTACAAGACATTAGAGAAAGTAGGTCGTGGAAGGAAAATTCATAAAAGCATTCTTGTGCTTTGAAGTCCCCTGCCCCTATAAATTCTGGAGGTGGGGGTTCCTTGTTGTTTTTCTTTCTTTTAAGAAATTAGTTTAAGCTCTGAAAAAAAGTCTTGAACTCTGAGAATCCAAAGTGAAGCTGTGGTTCTACAAGTAATTTCTGGTCACAAGATCAAATCTGTAAATTTTTTGCTCTGAGAACATTGTGTCAAAATTCCAAAGCAACTTTAACTCATCCTCTACTGTTAATTGAACTTGTCATTTCTGCACATAGAAAAATATCAAGGAGTCAGATGCAGATGCAGAAATGAGGTTTTTTACCCATGAAAGCTTATGCCCAAATATATCTGATAATCTTTAAGGTGCCACCGGACTCTTTGTTGTTTTTGTGGATACAAACTAACACGGCTACCCCTTGATAATAGAAAAATATGTCTCTCTCTCCCTGTGTCACCCTGCTACAGCCCCTGTAACTTGCTTCCTTCCTGGGTCTGAAATAGTCCGAATTTTGTGACTTTCCAAGTATGCTGCCAAATACCTCTATTTAGAGCGCTTTGGGAGTAATGATAACATTTCTAACATAGCACTTTTTACTTAATAGATCTCAAAGTGTTTTAAAAAAGAGGTTAGTATGATTATCCCCATTTTATAGATGGGGAAACTAAGGCAGAGAGAAAGTGACTTGCCAAGGTCATCCAGCAGGCCAGTTTGAAGAGCCTTATAGAACCCTCCCAATCTAGTGCTGTTCCATTCAGTCACACTGTTTGCTTTCCAGAGCAATGAAATGGGGGAAGGCTGAGTTCCATGAAGTAGTTACTGTAATGCTGCTGGGATTTTTATTGTGGTGTTGATTATGCTAGAGCACCTACATCCTTTGATATGTCTCTTTTCATACTTTTAAAATCTAAATAAATAAATATGCACTTGCAAATACTAATTTGTGTATACAAATGGCAATTAATATATTTGCATGCACAGACTCTGGGTTTAAGGGGGGGTGCTTATTCATTTGCGTGCATAACTGCCAGTAAAACATTCAAGTGCATGAGTATTCAGAGATGATAGCAGGCAACTATGTGCAAGAAAGCTATTCCCCTCATGGATGCCAGTAGCTCCTGTTAGCATAAATGGGAATTCATATGCTTGCACCAAGATGTACCGTACACAATCCCTTTAGTCTAGAGCAATTTTGCATTTGTTCTACATATTTAAAGGATTTTACTACAATGTGGAAAATTTACCTATGTAAATAATGCCCTATACATTTCCCCATAGTAAAAGTAATTAATTACCCACAGTTTATCTATTGTGCACTCCATTCTTTTATGAAAAAAAACTTCTTTAAATATAGTTGCTTTAATTAGCACTTTTTAGATGTGTGTTTCCATGTTCCCAATAGATTAGTTGGTCTTTACATTATTTTAAAGGGGTGGGGGGAAGCTTGTGTATCTATACAATCTGAATTGGTGGTGTTTTTCCATTTGTCCCTATAACATAACCACTACATAATGATCTGCCTACAAACCAGAGGTCCAAAAGTAAAAGAGAAAAGTTTGCTGCAGATCAGAAGAGCAGGAATGCATTTGAAGAGCTCTGGATGAGGAGCTCCAGGACTGGAATAGCTCAGGGATTGTAGACCAGGTTTGAAGAGCAACAGTAGAGTTGTACAGGGAGCCCAGGACTGGAGTAGCAGAAAGTTTTGCAGGTCAAGTAAAGATGGATGAGGAAAGTTTGCACATTACCCATTTGCACTCTGTGTACCAGTTCTTTACTTTCTTTGAAATCACACTGACATCTAAGAAAAGAAAAAATAAATTAAAAAAAAATAGAATGTAATTAGCTTCCATGAATCAATAACTCATGTTATTTAACATGGTTAAATTCTTTGTTGGGCCTCATGTGCATTTGCCCGATTCCTCCTGATGCTGCTTGTATTTCATTGTAAAGGACTGGGGTGGAGCTGTATGGAACATTCTATGAGGACCTCAATGGTTAAAGAATGGGCACAGAAAGTCAAAGCTTTTCAGTTCTATTCCTGGCTATTCTTGTTCTATCCCACTTAGTGGCAGTGGAAAATCATTTTACTATGTTTCCTTGTTTACTCATTTAAAAAAATGTCTTACATTGACCTATTTTTGGAATTGTACAGCACTTTGAGATCTTTGAGTGAGAATTGATAAAGAAAAAGAATTATTGATGCTCTAATTGTACTCGGGAATCCATACTTTGGAACTCTCTAGTTTGAGATCCAAATTTCCTTCCAAGTGTTCGATGGGTGTGAACAGGAAGGATGGACTGTATATTGTAATTATTGATAGGATCAGAGTTCAAGGCCAGCAGGGACCATTAGATCAGCTTGTCTGACCTCTTGTATATCATAGGCCATTAAATTGCACCCATTTACCCCTGTAATAAGCCCAGTAATTTATGTAATCTGAAGGTTTAGGGCTAGGAATAATGGGATGAAAATATTGGTTGAATATTAGAAAACATTTTTCTAAAGGTTGAGATCAATATTTCAGTAGAAAGTTAAATAGGAGCTTATTATTTTAAAGTGCCTCTTTAACAGTATAGCATAATATGTTCAACTCCTGTAATACTATGCGTCTCTCTAAGTATCCATATGGCTGCTGGTCTGGAAAATGCCAGTGTCCTAAGAGTTAACATTGCACATCTTTCAGGGAGTACGCTCACAGTGGGCTCAGGAGCTGTGCTGAAATGGAAAGCCCCCCAGCATCTTCCTTCTCTGCAGGCTATAATGTTCACTAGAGCAGGGTAGGCTAAAAATGGATGTAAAGGGAGCAGAGTGTTTGCAAAGAAGATAAAGTGTAGCTCTTGTGACAGTGGGCTGGTATTTTCTGCCCTGCTTTTTCAACTGCCAGTTTATCATTCATATTCACCACCCCTCATGTAACAATGTTGTATTCTCTGAAGGTTTTGATTTTTGTTATGCTTAAAGCTTCTCCAAAGTTCATGCTGCTCTTCTGGAACTCCCACTTAACCTTTAAGAAACAAGCTGAAGGCTCGGTCTATGACCTTGAAGAATGGGGGCAGAGGAGGTATGAAATATCACTGAATTTTGCTAAAGACACCTTTAGAAATATCTAACAAGGCGTTTAATCTAAACTGGGAGAAAAGGATACTTACTGTAAGTGATACCATCTTTTTTGGGGGAAGAGGGGGCATGCAACAGTGACTAAAAACAGCACCTGACATGAATGGTGCCACAGAAATTAAGTACTGGGATTTTAGTCTGGTGAAGTTGTTGTTTCAGCAAAGGATGCCAAAGAATTGAGGCTAGGAACAACACATACACAGGAGAGAATGAAAGCCAGCTTCTGTGGCAAGATTTTTTTTTTTATGACAGATGTAAGGTTACCAATCCTCATGTTTCCAGGCAATAAAGTAGTTGCAGGCTGTGGCCAGGAAGAAATATTGCTCCTTTCTTTCTCCCCTCCTCCTCTCCCCTGCAACATGGTACTGCACAGTAAGTTCACACCTTCCTTTGAAACATCTGGTATTGAGCATTGCTGGAGCCAGAATACTGAACTGCACGGCTAATGGATCAGTCTGCTATAGCAAATTCATATGGCCTTTATGAGACTTCTGAATTTTTTGCTTTAGTGGTTGATCCTCAGCTGGTGAAGTTATAATACGCAAGGAGAGAAATGAGAGAGTCATAAATCATCAGTCTTCAGCACCATTAGACTGAACAGTGACTTTAAAATAGCTCTCAACACTGCAGCAGCTGGGCACCTACCAGTCATTGGGTTTTTGTTTTTTTGTTTGTTTGTTTTTAATGCTCAAAACAGCTCTCTGAGGTGGGGAAGTACAATCCTCAATTTGCTGATGGGGAACTAAGGCACAAGTGATTTGCTCAAGGTCACACAAAATATGTGGCAGAGCTAGAAACTGAACCCAGTCTGTTATGTCTAAGTCCAGAGACCTATCCAGCTGGCCACACTGCCTATCCTTTCTGTGTCTCCAAAGTTCTCTACTGAGCTAATGAGGTCGTAGTTACAGGCCCACACTTCCTGTGAAGGGTATGGTGCCCCTCTCCAATGCAATTTTTCCCTCTACTAGTTGCATCATCATCCCACCCAGCCATCATTGGCCCAGGAGGGAGTCAACTGAAATCAGCTTTTTTTTTACTCTGTTGGCTTGGCACAAATCTATTGATGATGCCACCCCCCACACACACGCCATTGCATCCTCCCTCAGGAGACTGCAGAGTGGGAGGAATCAGTCAACACTAAACAAAAATCCATGTTATATAGCTGCTAATAATGACCATCAAAATGTTTTAAATTCCTCAGTGTCTGCTCTCCACTTTAGTTTCAGTGCAAGAACTACCTGCTTCACAATCATAAATACACTGCACCTCCTTGTAGATCTATAATTGAGTTAGGAGGGTTTCCATAGCAACTGCTCCGATTAATTAAAATACTTGGGCATGGTAAGTTTTATAGATGCAGAAAATATTTTCATGTTTAAATAGTGCAATCTGTTTATACTCAAAGGATTTCTCTCCCCCTTTCTCACTCCCAGTCTCTGCTGAGAAATTGGGCTATTTTTCCTTTTTGGTGTTGATAAATCATTGTGTTATTCCCCACAAAGTCTATAAATAATTCCCAATGATTAGTGTCCACTGAAGGCCTGGGGATAAATATGGTGAAATACAGAAATCTGTGTGGGGCTTAAAACATTCAACTATTTGCATGAGGAAAGAGTGCAGAATGGGTTTAGTGGACTGGGGCAGCTGCCTACCTATACGTGCACATGTGCCTGCCATGGGCATGCTTCCATATGCCCTTCCTTGGGTGTCCCATCTGCTCCACAACTCTCCTGTTGTTGAAGTAGGCAACATTGTCCAGTGGTTAGGGCACTAGACAGAGTTCGAGTCTATCCCTCACTCTGCCACTGACTCACTGTGTGACCTTGAGCAAGTCAATTAAGGTCAGACTGTGATCCACTCATTTATAGTAGTAAGAAGTTACTTTGAATCATGGCCCAATATCTTTGTTGCCGTTAACCTAGCTGAACTTCTCATCACTGTGGAATGAACAACAACAGAACAGTGAGTCCATCAGTAACCGAATGATTTTCTCCAAAGAAAAAGAGCTGGGTTTTATTTGTTTTGTGTCCTTTATCGGCCTGCTGGCAACAACCTTAATCTCCATTCTCTGAGATTAAAAAAAAAAAAAAAAAGGAAGGAGAAATACTGACGGACAAGGCCTGATTGACAGTCATCTCCTCTAATCTCTGGGGGTGGGTGAATGTTTTCCTCTTGTTTGTTTTTTCCACTGGAAATGATGACCTGTTGTCAGCTGTCAACATCAGACAGAATGCAATTGGTGGACAATATCATGAGTTAGTACAGCAAGAAATATGGGCAAGGTGAAGGTGAGACTTCCAAACAGAGTGACCAGTCAGACATTAGGAGCTAGCGGGTTTCATGTGTGATAAGGAAAGGAAATTGAAAGGTTATAAAATATAAGGCTCTTTTTTTTTCTGGTGCCTGTCAGATTGCTTCCTCTTGTACAAACCTCATTCTCTATTCCTGCTTCCAAGTATATTAACAGGCACTGCTGGCTGGCCTGCTTCACTGGGTGATGTTAATAATGATATTCTGTTACTTCTAGGCTAGGTTAAAAAAGCAACCACCCCCAAAATCTCAGCTGCATACAGAATTGCCATCCTAACGTGGGGCCTCCACTGCCTCACATCTTGTCCAGTCATTGACATCTCTGCAATTTGGATGTATAACTCCATCAAATCAGACCAGGGTGTAGCCTTTCACACTCACTTGGCACAGGTGTCAAGATTGCACAAAGGACAGGGCACTGGAGAATCAACCCCAGTTACTGCAATTTTTAATGCAAATGACCAGTTAATGTCTATTTGCATATGCAAATAATCAAACTTCCCTGCATAATTTTATGCAGCCCTGGGCTTCTGATTAATCTAAAAATCTGGCCAGCAGGCTTTCATCTAGGGATCTCTAAGTGGTTAAATAAACATGGTTTATTTAAACCTCACAAACAACTGCCTGTAACCTTGTTTACGTATTTCTATTGTATCATCTCCACTTTGCAGGTGAGGAAACTGAGACACAGAAATGGGAAGCTGTCACAGTTCTTGAGTTAACTGCACTTCTAACCTACTCCTGGTTTCCTTAGGAGTACCCCACTTGGGTCTTAGGCCTCTAACTGGCACCTTTCTCAAGGGCAGTAACTTACCATTCACTCCCTCCAGAGGGGACTTGCTGGCTGCTGATTCCTGTTATTCACTGTGATCACCACTTAGCAGATCTAACTTCAGTTCAGCACCTAAAGGGCAGGGCAAAGCAATTTCGGGGGCCCCTTCCATAAAAAAGTTGCAATACTATAGAATACCATATTCTCGTGGGGGCCTCTGTGGAGCCCGGGACCTGGGGCAAATTGCCCCAATTCTTCCCCCCCTCCCCCCCGGGGGCAGCCCTGCTCAAGGGCTATGACAGGGTTAGTGACCAGCCAGATCTCATAAAGCAATGTGCTATTTATTCAGAAGAAAAGCATTTCAGAGAAAACATACTTTAAACTCTCCTCCAAAAAGCTCAGATGTATCCCTAGCTTCCCAGGTCATCACTCATCTTCCAAGTAGAGACCCTGGAAGCTCCAAAGTATTTCAGGTCCTCAATAGGGCCATGTTTCTTGGTCATGGTCTCATACCTGTCAGAGTTCTAGGATAGAGTCTGAGTGACCCTCCCTTCTAGTCAGGGCTGATATTTTGAACAGTTTCAAGCTCTTTGTTTTTTGAGGCTTTTTGATCCAGGTCAAACAAGTCTATGCTATTCCCTTGGGGAGGAGAGAGGAGAACTTCAAAAGACTTGTTACCTGCATTGCTTCAGCATTGGAGATTTGCACTAATTAATCCCCATTGACTTCCATGCCCTGCCCATAGGAAACATCCTTCATCTTACCAATTGAACTAGGGATACAATCCCTAGCAAGCCCATAAAGACACATGTCACATTTATAACATTAATACAATAGCCTTTTGAATAGTCCATGTTTTCACAGCACTACATTTATCACAGAAGTGACTTGCTCCATAGTCAGTCAGTGAAAGAGCTGGAAACAGAATCCAGGAGTCCTGGCTCCCAGTCCCCAGCTTGAACCAATAGATCAGACTTTCTCTTTGTTTGCTTTACCTTCAGGATCTGCTAATGTAAGATATACTGTCCTCCTTTACTGGATGGGGCTGGGAAAATACTTTTCACATGAGCATGATACTCTGTTATGGCCGTGTTTGCATAAGCGCTGGACCCTTACAACTCCACCTGTAATCTGGCCCCATTATGGACATTGGGTGCATGGTGGGTGCTCAACTTTTTTCAAGATCTGGCTCCATTTGGGTTTTACCTCTTTGTGGCACCAGCCATTATGAGAGACCTGACACCAGACAAGATGGGACCAATGGTTTGATCCATACTGGTAATTCCCAGCTATGTTCCCATGTGACATGATTGATATAGGGAGCCCCTTAAGGGAGGGTCAATGTAACTGAAAACCCTGAAACTGGATATACTGCATATTAATCAAATCTGCTTATCTGGTAGAAAGGTCTCTACCAACTGTCTGCTAAATCAGAGGGATAACAGCAGAGGGGTATTGAAAAGACTGAGCTTTATGCATTAGGTGCTAACAATATTTTGTTCAAATGAACACACAAAAAGCCCTCCATCAGCTTCCATTTGCTTGCCCTGCTCCTGGAAGTTTATTCAAAAGAGTTATCAAAGCACAGAGCATAAACAAACTACTTAGTAAAATACTTTCAGCATCTAATGCAACAAATTGTTCAATACTGTGTGAACAGATGTCCATGTGCAGGCTGAAAGTTTCCTCAATGAGGATGAGAGGCGAGGCTGCTGCAAGTGGAGATGAAAGGGTGCTAGGAATCCCACGTTGAGTAGCAATCACTGGGTAATCGGGTCACCCACAGCCACCTGGCACATGGAAATTGTGCAGGGTGTATAGTCTCAAAGCCAGGCCCTACAGCAGTGGTTAGATGAAAATGATGATTAGCTGCCATCATACCTGGTAATGAGACATCAGCATTCAGTGCTGCTGCAAGAGACAGAAGCACATGTTAACACACAGCCCTATGGCTGCCCACAAATGCATACAGAATGGACCTGATTCATCTTTACCATGGTGCCCCTTGGTGTGAAAATAGCTCATGCTACAAAACATCTGTTAGTCTATAAGGTGCCACAGGATTCTTTGCTGCTTCTACAGAACCAGACTAACACGGCTACCCCTCTGGTGTGAAAATAGGTCATCAAGGCCCCACCAGGATCTCTATGCTTGGCACAGTTGGGTGTGCTTCCACAGCAGCCTCAGGAGGCATTTCAGGGTCTGGGGGCAGGGAAAGGAGGCTGGTCAGGATATCAGATGAGCTGGATACAGAACTCCTCATCCTTTACCCTCTTCTTAATCCTTCTCCGAAATGTAGGAAAGCTCTAATCTCTACCTGTAGCCAAATCATGCAGCTTAAGGCCTTACTTGACAATGGGCTTGGATCTGAACATCCTTGATCTTGGGGAAAAAAAAGTGTCTATCCAAAGGTTAATGTTGGGCCTTGTGCTTGTCTCAAATCCTGTAATCAAGAAGAACGCAGGGAAGGAGATAACAGATAAGCAGAGAAATAGGAGGAAGGTCTCTTTTGTGATCCACTCTCCTGGAACATTGCTGCCTGGAGGGCTAAGGGATCCAGCATCCTGCTGCCCTGAGGGCTGCTGGACCTTGTCATAAAGTATATCATTCCCCCAAGCATAGAGAGAGATTCTGTCTCCTTCTCTTATGAATACTTTGACCCCAGTATATACCATTCAGAGCCACTGGTGAAGGGTGTTACTGGGGCACATGAATGGACAGGAAAGAGGCAAGAAATCTGCATGTTAAAACACTATTTCGTGAGTGGGTCACTTGTACACCCGGCACCACGCTTCCCATCGGCTCTGAAGATCTGTGAGGACATGGGAAATAGAAATGCCATAGCCAAGCATGACCATCTTCTATTAACAGGCTAAGAAAGGGAAGTTTTCTTTCTGTTACACTTCCCCTTCATGATTCTTAATGGCATTATGTGAGTGTTTCTACAAGTTTCTGTAGCTGTTAAATAATATCTGAGTATGAATTGAACACAGTTCTTGACATTCATTAGCAGACATGGCTCCATCTATCTCTGTCGCTATTCTGCTCTGGGAGCCATCCTTGCATTGCAAAGAAATGTACGCAGAGACTATAAAGACCTGATGATAGAGTGATAGATCTTCTTTAAACACTGGGGCATTACACGGTTTTATGATGCAGTAAAATCTTCTCCAGGCATGACAAGTGCGGACTGACAGAGACCATTTTATCTATAAAGCATTAAAGTATAAGTGCCACATTGGACAAGCATAATAGAGGGGAAAAATAATCTCCAAGAAGACAAGAGCTCCTGCAGCAACAAAACAAATGGACAGGGATGTCACTTAGTGATGGAGCAGGCAACTCAGAGCTGGCTAAATTTCTAAGGACATGGCTGACAGTGAGAGAGGGGCATTTTCTAAGAGTTCCTTCAAATTATTGTATATATTGCTCTTATTTCTTGCTTAGGATTTGATAAAGAAAGAGGAAGTCAACTGTGTCATGAGGGAGTGTATCTCGGTTTACCTCTTCTATATAGGGTTTTTCCAAATCAGATGGGCTTGAGTTGATGAAGATGCTCTTGACTGGAGTTCGAGAGAGACAGACATGTGATGTGATGCATTTTTCTCTGCAGAATCTTCAGATGTGTGTGTCTATACTTTGGGGAAAGTGAAGTTTTATTTTTCTAAGCTCTTCTCCAGTTCTCTCTATCATTTAGCCATTTTATTTATCAGCTTGTAGTCAAATGCACTGGGGATTCCTAAATGGTGTGTAAAGTGAACATCTGTCCACTGGCGAGACGAGCACATCTGGACCCACTAATTTTTCATCATTTCCCAATATTAGAGGTCAGCTGTTCACAATGTAGTAATGTCCTGGAGTCTTTCACTGGTGGTTTTAATGTGTCTGAAGCAGATAATTCTAATTACAAGATGGTGTTAAAAATATTGGAAGCATCAAATACAGTCGTATATCTCATTCATTATAATGCTTCTTATCTGAGGATGTTGGAACACTTAGCCAAATATCCAGTATCAGAGGGGTAGCCATGTTAGTCTGCATCCACAAAAACAATGAGGAGTCCGGTGGCACCTTAAAGACTAACAGATTTATTTGGGCATAAGCTTTTGTGGGTAAAAAAAACCCACTTCAAAAGTGGGGGGTTTACCCACAAAAAAGTGAGGGTTTTACCCATAAAAGCTTATGCCCAAATAAATCTGTTAGTCTTTAAGGTGCCACCAGACTCCTAGCCAAATATCAAATTAACCAAGCTACGCAACCCAAACTATTGCATTTGCTTGCTTTATCTGCCCTCTCTTTAAACAAAGGATTATCAGCTTTCTTATTAATGCAAGCAATTATGTCTAATGTTCCTAAGCACTGCCTGTACCATAGATACGGCTCCTTGCTGTTCCATTCCCAAAGTTAATAACTTTTTTCTCTTTCTTCTGTGATGTCTGCTAAAGAGCCATTAGCTATATTATTATTACCCCTTTCTCTCTTTTCTTCTCTTCCACAGTAGAACTGCAGCACAGGTTCCTACTAGCTGGCTCGCAAACCCTCTCTTCATAAGGAGCTGCTCTGCTTTGCTTCCTTTCAAATGGCCATATTATGTGGTGCACATCTCTCAGAAAGACAGCTGCAGGTGATGAGTTATAAATGTACTAATAAATGTTTACTGTAGGCAGTGGTGGTATTTAAAAGTGGGGGGGGAGAGAATCCCCACCCTAAATATTGCCCTTGTATACTCAGCATAGTAACAATCCTTTCATAGGAACCATGTCATGTTAATTACAAATCTCATGGTGTATTAAATATCTAAAAACAACTATTGATTATTCTTCTACATGGAGAGCAATAAAAGCCCCAGGCTGGGAGAGAATGGAAGCTACTGTACTTAAAAAATAAATAAATAAATAAAAATTTTAAAAAATCAAGACTTGGACATGGTCCCAGCTTTTCACTTTTCAGGAGGGCAAAGGGGGATTAACAGATTTCACAGACAGTAGTGAAGTAAAGAGGGCTTTTTATTTTGCTATGCTTCACAAACCTGTGCTGTCTTTGCAGGATCTGCTCAGGCTCTTCCTCCTGGCTTTGCATCATGCACTGCGAAGAAGAATCTCTTATGTGCTGAGAAGGTACTAAAAGTCTTATTTGCTAATGCTTGACCTCTGTGGGCAAAGTCAAAGTCAACTGGCCCTAACTTTTACTCACATAGGCTCCTCTTTTCCTCCTCCTTTTTTTCTTAGATATGTCTGAAAAATCTCAGACCTACTTCGATAATCTCTAACTCTTTCTTGTTTGGGCTTTGGGGGGGTGGAAATGGGGGGAATGCTTCTGGCACTCTTTATAAATACATTTTTTAAAAGCAGCACTTGCGAGCAGCCGTACAATAACAAACTGGTGTGGATGTGCAGAGTGAATGGAAATTCATTTGGAGATGCAGCTTTTCATTTTGGCCTTGGAGAAAGTTAATAATTAAAAATTAAAACAGTAAGAAAAATGATTTTATAAGTCAGGAAAAAATGACAACCGTGACCTTTGAATGACAGTGCTCTCTCCCTCCTCCATCTGTTCATGAGGCTCTGTGTATGTAACAGGAGCCCAGATTTAGCACAGCTCTTGAGCACATGATCTATCTTTATACGTGTTCTTCAGTCCCAGGGAACCCCAAAGGTGGAGTTTGGGTGGCTGTTGCTTTAGTCTGCTCTGGGACAAGTACAGTGTCCTGGAGACCCCTGCCCCCTCCAGATTGTTCACCAGGTCTTTGAGAGAACAGAAGAGCAGGGACTGTACTCCTGAGAATCTTGCTCAAGTTTGATACTGAACCCAAAGTACGCTGAAGACAGGACTTTAGATTTAGATCTCAGGGCAGGGATGGTTCTTTAGTATATGTATGTACAGCTCCTAACACTAAGGGGGCCCTGATTTCAGCTGAGCTACAATAATCTAAATAACAGTGGGAGTTTAGTCAGTGCTTTGCTGATGCTCCTAAAATGCAGAGACTATACATAAAGCTTGTAGTTATGAATCTCACTAGTGACTCCCAGTGCCTTTATTTAAGGAACCTCCCAAAAATATAACAACTAGCACTTACCTGCGCACTCCCATTTTTTCCCTGCCGCAGAATGTATGTTTTACTATGTAGTAATTAAGGGGTGGAACAGTTTCTCTTGGTGCACGTAGGCAGATAAAATATCGCAAAGGTCACCCAGCAACAAATGTATGTTGAATTTCAACTGTGTACTTGTCTAAAAAAAAAAAAGAAGAAAAAAATAACCCCACACTAATTTACTACTTGTTCAGAATGTTGCCTCAAGGTAGCCCCAGTGCCTGGAGCATGAGTTGGAAGACAAACTCTGGAAAGTTGAACGCCTTCCTGGATTGTTTATTCAGCCAGTAAAAAAAAAAAAGTATCCAGGAAGGGAAAGAATGAAAATAGAAGGGACCAACCTATACTTAGACTTCTGCAAGATATTTGACTCCATATCATGCTACATTTTTATTAAAACACTAGAAAGAAAGAAAGAAAATGAACATTGCACATAGTTAGCTAGCTTTTAATCCATTTAATGATAGGTCTCAAAATCTAATTGTAAATGGTAAATCATTATTGCATGGGTGCATTTCTAGTGGAGTCCGACAGGGACCAGGTCTTGGCCCTATGCTATTTAATACTTTTATTAATGATCTGGAAGAAAATATAAAATCACCACTGATATGGTTTTGCAGTAGTAAAAAATTGGGGGAGAGGTAAATAATGAAAACCAGTAAATAAACTGGTACAGAGTAATCTGGATTGCTTGATAAACTGGGTTCAAGCAAACGGGGTGTTTTTAACATGACTAAATGTAAATGTGAACACATAGGAACAAATAATGTAGGCCATACTTCCAGGATGGAGGACTCTATCCTGGAAAGCAGTGACTCAGAAAATGATTTGGGGATCATGGTGGATAATCAGATGAACTTGAGTTCCCAGAGCAACTCTGTGGCCAAAAGGGTTCCTGAACTCCTTGGAGGCATAAACAGAGGAATCAAGTAGGTGTAGAGAGGTTATTTTATCTCTGTATTTGGCACTGGTGCGACTGCTGCTGGAACGCTGCATCCAGTTCTGGTGCCCACAATTCAAGAAGGATGTTGATAATTGGAGAGGGTTCAGAGACGAGCCATGAGAATGATTACAGGATTTGAACTCCTACCTTATAGTGAGAAGGCGCTCAATCTCTTTAGCTTAATAAAGACAAGGTTAAGGGGTGACTTGATTAGTTATTAAGTACTTACTTGGGGAACAGCATTTAATATCGGGCTCTTTAATCTAGCTGAGAAAGGTATAACACAATCAAATGGCAGGACATAGGGTGTAAATTTTTAACAGTGAGAGTAATTAACGTTTGGAAGCACTTACCACAGTTTGTGGTGAATTATCCTTTACAGGCAATTTTTAAAATCATGATGGCATGTTTTTCTAAAAGATCTGCGCTGGGAATTATTTTGGGGAAGTTCTCTGGCCTGGGTTATGCAGGAGGTCAGACAAGATTGTCATAATGATCCTTTCTGGTCTTGGAATCCTTGAATCTGCTCCTACTAAAGTTGGTGGCAAAATTTTCATCTACTTCAACAAGAGCAGGCTTGGCCCTAGACAAATGCACTCAAATCATGCACACATCCTTCACTCAGATTGTAAGATCTTTGGGAAAGGGGCTGTCTTTGCGTGTATTGAATACTGTATTAAAATTACATGCTATTACTTTAAATGTAAGGTATTTCCTGGTCCTGCTTGCAGGCTGAGGGACTCTATAGGGAAGCATGGGATATGGTTCTTGAGCATCAGTTTTTAATGAATCAGCCTAGAACAAACTGGGCTGAGTTGCACATCTTTGCCTTAGGGAGCAGCCTGCTTTATCCCTCTCTGCTTTTGGTTGTTATGTGTTAAGGTTCTGGATTCTAAGAAACAAAGCAATGTTACATTGCAACCTTCCAGAAAAAGTATGTTGTTTTTTATCCAACGTCTCTGTTTGCATATTGTGAACATAGGTCTTGTTCAGTATCTGTACAGATCCTAGCACAGTGGGGTCCTGGTTCATGAGTGAGGCTCTTGGGTGCTACTGAAATACAAATGAATAATAATAATGAGAGGGGATAGATTTTTCTTGTGGTTACGATATTGAACTTGGCTTCAGAAAATGTGGTTCTGCTATAGGCACAGCTGTGTGACCTTGGAAATGTCACTTAGCCTTCCTGTAAACTGAGGCTAATAATGACCTTCCAAACTTGACAGGGGTGCTATGAAGGTGAATTAAAGTTTTTGAGGCTCAGGCACTAGAATAAGGGTATGTTTGAGAGACATCCTTTCTGTGCCATCACTGAATCTCACCCTGGTTGGAAAGAGAGTTTTCTCTGCATTTCCTGTCATTTGGAGTAGCCTTTATATATCAGTTTTGCCTCATCCGCTCCCTCTCTCCATTGCATTTCAAACGTGAGCTTGAAGGTACCTTTCCTGTACCTGCTACTAGTGATCTCCCTTTCCCTTTGCTATTATCTCCATGAACTCTGGAAAGTACTTTGAGTTACAGTGTATATGAGAGAAGCTTCACAAAATAAGTGTGTGTTTGTGCATACCACACAGTCGTGTTGGTGTCTCAGGATCCAATTAAACAATCTAGGATCACCTTGTAGTTAAGTTAGTGCCTATTGATTTTGGGATTCTTTCGTTTATCATTTTTAAGTATAAAAGGTTGGTCCTGGCAAAATCAGTGGGTTTTGGTTTTGCAGACATTTCAGATCCAGGTCAGGAATGTTTCAGAATCCAGGCCCTATTTTATCCAAAACCTCAAAGTCTACAGGTTGGACCACACAGCTCTAGCTTGTCTCTATCAAAATGCAAACCAATATCTCTCCCTCCATTATCTACAAGCTGTTTTAGGTAACAACAGTGCACAGCTACCTAAGAGTCTAGCCATCAGGCCTGACTCTGATTGAGGGGGCATTTCTGCACTGCCATTTCAAAAGAGAAAATAAAACAGTTTCACCATATTGTGCTAAGAGCCTAGAGGTTAAAACAGGAATTCAGTCCCTTAGTTTCTCTACATCTGTTAATCTAGCACTTGACATTTAATGACACGCTTGGTCCCATGTCAGAGAAATGAATTATCACATCTTCTTGGCAACCTCTCACAAGGCTCTTCTCTGCTCCCTCTTTATCCCAACCTCTCTGCCAGATGTCAGCCTAATGTAGGAATAACAATCCCTGCTGGTGAGACTTGAGGTGATAAATATTTCAAAGCAGAGAAATAGTTCCATCTCATTTTCATTTTCTTTCCTATAATTGTGTGTAAAGAGCAACGTCTTTTCATTTAGCAGGGTCCCAGTGATGTTTTTTCTTGATATTTGGAACATTTAAATAAAGAAGAGCTCCTCCCCCCAGACCTACCCCTCAAAACCACATGTGTTGCTCATCTTAAAGTTATGGGAGTTCTGTATCATGTTTAGGGGTACCTTTCAGAAGGCAGATGCAAAGAAATGAGTGGGGAGGGAGTGCTAGAGTATGAAGCTTCTGATCTTTCTGTAAAGACAAGAAAATGACAGGCACTTGAGGAAAAAAAATGAGGCGGCTTCTCGTTGCTGTCTGTGTCAGGTTTCAGTTCATGAACAGCAGGACGAAGTTTGCTTATCGCAAATGTTCAGTTCACACCAGACTCTGGTGTTATTTCTGCTGGGAAATCTAAGAGGTGAACTGAGCCAGAGTCTCCACAATGTAGCAACGTGATGAGCCTAAATGACAAAACACTTGCACTGCTGAATATTTAAAAGGGTGTCAACTACTCGTTACTTTGGGAAAGGGAAGGCGGGGGGGAAAACAAGCCCAACATGTTTTGTGTTGTGTTTTAGCTGTGAAACAAAATGAGCAATGGGGCCAAAGTGTAAAAATTTACAGAGGGGATGGAACGTGGTTAAGAATGGGATGTGAATCTTTTTGTTTCTGGATCCTCAGCGCCATTCAATGATGTGTGACCCCCTCCGTGACAGTTGATTGGTGGCCTGTGTTAATAAGCTTGTGAGAAGAGAGTCTCAGGCCAAATGCTATTGGACCAGGTGTCCAGATCAGATCTGTCCACTTTGTTGACAACAAGGGAAAAAGCTGAATGAGCCCTTGAAACTGAAATGACCTGGACGCAGTACTCCAGATGTGGCCTCACCAGTGACGAATAGAGGGGAATAATCACTTCCCGTGATCTGCTGGCAATGCTCCTACTAATGTCCTTGTTGAACCTCATCAGATTTCTTTTGGCCCAATCCTCCAATTTATCTAGGTCACTCTGGATGCTATCCCTGCCTTCCAGCATATCTGCCTCTCCCCCCATTAGTGTCATCCGCAAACTTGCCTCAGGAGGAAGCTTACATTTGTAAGTACAGTTCTCCCTTTGGGGACTGGGCAATCTCTCTTGTGTGTGTGTGTGTGAGTCTGTGTGTGTCGCTGCGCTAGAAGAGGATGGGAGCACTACCAAGTTTCACCTCTGCTCACAATCAGTAGAGGTGGACCAAGCCCCTCCGCTTCTCCACACACCTCTGAACTCTGAGGAAGTTCAGATTTGGATGGGAGTCTGAATGCTGCAGTTTGGGCTGTGTTGCTAATCAGCAGCTGCTTGATTAAAGCAGATCAGGAGGAGTAGTCTGTGATCAGCAGGCCCTTCATCACACACATTGAAAACTTCATTCTCAAGTGCTTTTTCTTAATGGGTTATTATTATTTTCATTTGTATTATCCTTCTCGGAAGCTTCAAGAAATACATTTAACTGGAAGAAAGTAGGAGCTCATTCCCTGGCATGTGGGTCTGGCAAAGGCTTCCAGCATGGCAGAGACCCCCTTAGAGATATGGGCACATCAGGACACACTTAAGTCCAACCCCTTATGGCCAACACAGAAACAGCTTTAATAGGCAGAGAACAGAGGATTGCTCTGCTTTGCTCTCCTCTGACAGAAGAGTAGGTTGACCTGCTGTAGGATCTTTCCTAGTGGAGTCAATGAATGGGAAAATCAAGGAGATCCCAAATGGATTCCCTTTATTTTTGCAAAGTAAAATACAGTTTCCTTCTCTTTCCATTTAGAAAACAATAATGTAGCTTTTGGGGTCCTGGTCGATGACTGGGGATCTTCACAAATAATAACCGGAACAGTAGCAGGAACTAAACCACAGGACCTCTGGTTGCAAAGTACAGATTCCTACCACATAAGCTGATGAATTAATGCCATTGGAAAGTAGCTACCCCCTCTGTAGTTGAGCCCCAGAGTTGGGGACACACATGAACGTAGACAGCGTGGTATAATGATTTCTTCCAGCCCCCTTCTGCTCCAGAAGGAAATGAAGCCAATGCAACAGCTCTTGGCCATGTCCTGTCTTGCTTGTATAATCAGAATCATCAGAGCTCAGCAGGAACATTTCATAGCTCTGGGAATGATTTTAATTATTTGTTACTGAACTGTCCTACACACACAGTACATATAGCTAAAATTCTCAGAAACAGACAAAGGAAAATGGAGAGGACTTCAGTTTCCACTATCTGCCTCTGTCTTCACCAGCACTGACTACAGAGAGGGGCTTGAACTGAGCCTGCTTGTGCTTCCCACACCCAGATTTGAAATTAAGTGTGCAGCTCAAAATCCCCTCTGTGGTGGGTCAAACCCAATACCCCAAACTGACAGTCTCCAATTGGAGGCACCTTAAAGGGGCCCTGATTTTCAGAAGATGGGTGCTCAGTAAAATCTCAGGTCAGGCCAGGGGTGAAAGTAAGGCCATACAGGCGGGTATGGCATAACGGTAAAAAGTGGCCACCGGTACTGGCCCGTGCTGAAGGACCCTGCTTCAAGTGTTGCTGTGGCGGGTGATTTAAAAGGGGCCGGGGCTCTGGCCACTGCTGCTGTTACCGCGGCAGCGGCTGGAGCAACAGCAGCAGCAGCTGGAGCCTCGGACCCTTAAAATCAACGCTGGAGCCCCGGGCGGCGCGGGCCAGGCAGCGCAGATGGGCTGGCTGGGGGATACTGACTCCCAGCCCCGCCCCTTCTGCCCAAGGCCCTATCCCTTCCAGGCAGGGGTGGCTCTAGACATTTCGCCACCCCAAGCATGGCGGCATGCCGCAGGGGGTGCTCTGCCGGTCACAGGGAGGGTGGCAGGTGACTCCGGTGGACATCCCACAGGCGTGCCTGCGGAGGGTCCACTGGTTCCGCGGTCTGCTGGTCCCGCGGCTTTGGTGGACCTCCCGCAGGCATGCGTGCGGGAGGTCCACCGGAGCCACCTACCGCCCTCCCGGCGACCAGCAGAGCGCCCCCCGCGGCATGCCGCCCCAAGCTCGCGCTTGGCGGGCTGGGGCCTGGAGCCACCCCTGCTTCCAGGGGAGGTGCGGAGCCAGCCCCCCTACCGGTAAGAGCTCAATTTTACTTTCACCCTGGGTCAGGCATCTACACTTTGGGAAATTTAGGCCACATCCACAATCAAGCACAGACTGACCACATGTCAAGCCCACTTCCTCATGTCATTCTGGGCACATGCAAGCTAGTCTCGCTCATCTTTGAGAATCTACTGTCCTAAAATCTGTTATGGAACCTGTGATCTCACATGACCTTAATTTCTCCAAAGTGGAAGGTTCATTTTCAATATGATGGCCTCACTTAGAGAATTAATTTAATTTTTGTAAATCATTAGACTAAGGACCTTTAGGTGAACTATCAGACATATTTAATTTCATTTTTTTTCTGTAATCAACAGTCCATAATGAATGAGTGACCAAATTTCAGGCTTTGAATGGTTGAAATTAGTTGATAAAGATTTGGTGACCTTTTGGGAGACCTCTGGTGAAAAGGTCAAAGGTTTTAAAAAAAAGGGGTCCCTTCCCTGCTCACCTCCTTGTACCAAGCAGCCTGTACTTGTAACATGAACTGATACAATATGTAATTAAAATGTCAATATATGAATGAGTTGTACCAAATCTCAAGATGCCTCTCTGGCAACATGGAAATGAATTGTCAGTCATTTCCCCATGATGACACTTTGAATAGTAACAGAGAAATTCCACATCCTAGATCAGACAAGAGCTCCATCTAGTCCAGAGGGTCTCTCAACAAAATTTTGGCGGGGCTCAGAGTGCAGCCACCAACTCTTTCTGACAAATTTTCCTAAAATACTTAATTAACTTTAGGAAAAACAAATAAATATGCACATATACATGTCTAAATCTTTGTCATTTATTTATGTAGGTTGTTTGTTTTTTTTGCAGTCTCAATAATAAAAATAATGTACAGTTGTATTAAGGTGCCTTTGGCCCCTGCTGCCTCCCCTGCCCCCCCTCCCCCGGGCTCCACTGCTTCCTCCTCCCCCCATTGCTCCGAGCTCCCTTCTGCAGCCTCGCACCCCAGGCACACCCTGCTCCTTGCCTCTTGACCATGGTGTCCAGTAAGGTGGTCCTGGCTGTAGTCACCACCACCCTGGGGTGAAGCCCAGAGTCAGAGCCAGGGGAGGGGGCTGGAGTCTGGAGCCCTTCAGCTGAAGGGGCGGGGGAAGTATAGAGCCTGCTGCCAGAGCCCCAAGGCTGAAGGGGGGAGGGGGATTAAGCCCACCCCCTTTTCCCCACTGTTTAGCCGGGTGGGAGGAGTACGCTAGAGCCTGCCACTAGTCTCTCCAGCTGAAGCTGGGGGGAGTAGGAGGGTGAAGCCTGCTGCTGGAGCCTCTGGCTGAACCAGCGAAGGGGGGGGATGAAGTGCCCCCCTCCCCCCCAGAGTCCTGCATATGAAGATGGGGGGCCTGAAGCATTTCCCTGGAGCCCCTGGGCACTGCAGGGAGGGGGCCCAGCTTTTCCCCCTTCCCCATCTCTGCCCATGAGGCTGTAGTGGTGGCAGGAAAAAACCCTGGTGGCTGCATTTGATAAACACTGTTCTACTCTCCTATCCTTCCTCTGATCATAGCCAATACCAGATTCTTCACAGGAAGATGCAAGAAAGCCTGCAATAGGCAATTATGAAATAACCTGCCCACAGGGAAAGTTTCTTCCTAACCTCTATTAGTTAGAGGTCAGTGTATGCCCTGAAGCATGACATTGAGTGATTTTTTCCAGTGTTGGGTTTTCAACGAAGTGTGTGTGAGAGAGAAGTGTTTGCGTTCGGCAGAAAACTTGCATTTTTCATTAAAAAAACTGAACATTTGATAACTGATTTTTTTTTTCTTTTTGGTATGTGAATTTCAACTGAAAAATCAACATGTTTTCATTGCAGCTTTCTGCAGCGGGGAAAAAATACTTGTTGACTAGCTGTAGTCTGGATCCAGATTTTTCCTGGATTTGGCCTATCTGAGAGGAAAATTTGAGCTGCACACTTGGTTTCAGATCTGGGTGTATAACCCACACAGGTCCTAAGGGGGTTAACATGAGCCTCAGAGGCCAATTATGGGACCTGGCTGCACCTGGAGGGTAGCCAGGCTTAATTGAACATGAAGCCCAGCTGAGCAGGAGCAGACTGGTTAGTGTGCTGCAGGGAGATAGTGTACAATCGCTCCCTAGAGGGAAACAGAGTTGGCTACTGGTTAGGGGAAGAGTAAGTCCTGGGGTCTTGCCCTGGACTGGGACAGGAGGCTGAGAAGGGTGAAGTAACCACAGGGAGCAGAGGAATTTCTGTATATCCACAGATAGTCAAGAAGATAGAAAGGTGGGGTAGGCAGGAGCCCAGAGAACCAGCAACAGGATCTGAGACTGAGCAGATCTGGACTGCTAGTCATAAGATTCCTGGGCTGGAACCTGGAATAGTGGGTGAGCTGGTTTACCCTACCCGCCCCAGCAAAGGACCAGATGTGGGAACAGAAGACTACCTGAGATGGCATACAGACCGCTTGTCTGGGATTTTGTTATCCTGGAAGGGGGACTCTAAAGTGACCTGGCTGGAGGACCAAGTCATGGAGAGGAACTGCCCTGAGTCATGGAAAGGGAGGGGCCGTAGCATGACCAACCGATGGCAGGGGCACCAGACAGAGCGAGAGCTGATTCCCAGATCTAGCCACAAGCAGGCGCATGTGCGGTGAGTGGAATCCCCTTTACAGGGGAGCACAAGGGGTTTGCTTCAGGGGATTGTATGTAATTAGTGCTAGTGAAGACAGAGGCGGATAAATTATGGTGGAAACTGAAGTCCTTTCCATTTCAAGGGTCTGAAGAAACAAAAAAACCCCAAAAAACTTTTTGCTACCAGTTGTTAACAAGACAAACGAGGAGGGAGACTGGAATAGATCATGCTCTCCATTATGAAATGGAATTACCTGTGATTGCTTGTTTTCTTTTCCTCACCCTGCCCCCACCTCATCTTCTTCCCCCTCCCACTCCCCCCAACCAGAATCTTGGTAGAGTATATTTCAGTTCCTCCAAATTCATCTGCCTCTTCTAATCCTTAGTTGTCAGTTCTGTGCTTTTCTCAGGAAGTAACCTCCTGCTCAGTGACAGATTAACAGTGTATCTTCTTGTCTATCCGTCCGTCCTTCCCTTGTAAGTTGTAGCCTATGAGGGTCCAACTGCAACTCATGTGTTTGAGTGAAGTCAAGTCATTTTACAGTATCTGCCACTCTGGGTGGCAGAAGGGCAGGGTAGCAGACAAATAAATAATCACTGAATCAATTAAAATAAATGAGAAACTTTTAAGACCTGAAGTTACAAACTCAACAAGAAACACATTCAAACCATAAAATCTGCCTGGCATTCCATAGCTTTCTCTATAGGCAACTGGAGGGGCTCCAACTTGATCTATCGTGACATCCATAATACATTTTTATAAAGCCCAAGGTCCTCACAATTACAGCCCCAATCTCAAAGTGTGTGTGTGTGTGTACGTGCACGTGTGTGCATCAGGGAGGAAAGGATTTCAGTTTAAATGGTATCTACTATCGCCTTGGAGACAATAGCAGAAATAAGCAGATGCAATTTGTTACACTTGCACTGCTGACAAGATTACCATGGAATGCTATGGGCAAAGACAACAGTAAAGAGCTTACTACTTCTGCCAACCATTCTGTGTCTTAGGGGAATGTGTTGATTCACTGAGTTGACTGAGCGAAGCTATTTTGCAGAATATATGAATCTTGCCTTAGATCCAGGCTCTTCATAACGAAGTTGGGGGTTGTGTTCTTGGTGTCGCACATGGCCTGTAACCTCGTAACAGCACTTTCTTACACAGGGAAATAACTTTCTGTCTCCAGCCACAGCAATGCCTAAGCACTTGTTTGCTCCTTAGGCTCAGACACCATGTAGTACAGAGATGGAAAAGAGCTCTGAGCAGCAGTTGCATTCTGGGTATGGCTGACAGGCAAATGAGAGAGGTTGGAGCTCTGAAGGATTATATAATTCAAATACAGTTGTTAATTCTTAGGAAATTGTCACACTTGAAGGGAAGGAGCCCTGTTTCTTGGGTTTTAGGGGAGTGCTAATAGGGCACTCAGATGCCAAAGTGGTGAGCACAATCTATACATAGACAGCTAGAGAATACAGATAGCGGATGCTGGTCCAGAGGAGGGATTATAATCTGAAACCTTCCCCTCTGTCCCTTGTTTCCCTTCTGCTGGAATGCCTCTCTGTGCCCTTGTTGCCAAGAAGGCTAACAGCATTTTGGGCTGTATAAGTAGGGGCATTGCCAGCAGATCGAGGGATGTGATCATTGCCCTCTATTTGACATTGGTGAGGCCTCATCTGGAGTACTGTGTCCAGTTTTGGGCCCCACACTACAAGAAGGATGTGGAAAAATTGGAAAGAGTCCAGCGGAGGTCAACAAAAATGATTAGGGGGCTGGAGCACATGAATTATGAGGAGAGGCTGAGGGAACTGGGATTGTTTAGTCTGCAGAAGAGAAGAATGAGGGGGGGATTTGATAGCTGCTTTCAACTACCTGAAAGGGGGTTCCAAAGAGGATGTATCTAGACTGTTCACAGTGGTACCAGATGACGGACCAAGGAGTAATGGGATCAAGTTGCAGCGGGGGAGGTTTAGGTTGGATATTAGGAAAAACTTTTTCACTAGGAGGGTGGTGAAGCACTGGAATGGGTTACCTAGGGAGCTGGTGGAATCTTCTTCCTTAGAGATTTTTAAGGTCAGGCTTTACAAAGCCCTGGCTGGGATGATTTAGTTGTGAATGGGTCCTGCTTTGAGCAGGGGTTGGACTAGATGACCTCCTGAGGTCCCTTCCAACCCTGAGATTCTCTGATTCTTTCCTCCCAGTGTGGCCTGCTCCTCTTGCTGATAGAATGTGCAATAGCCCAGGAAGAGGCATATTCCACCATAGTGAATGGTCCGCATAAGAGGATAGGAATCTACTACTACTGATACTAGTAATGAGAGTTTATTCCTTTAACTCAAGTCTGTGCTTTTGGTGCTGGAGTTCAAACCCTGCTGATGACCCAGTGTAAACAGCAGGAGCAGATACATTGCTAAGCAACAACCTTGTTACTATTGGAGTGTCCCTACCATCATCACTCACAAGTGGTTTGTTTGTTTTTTGTTTTAAAGTGCGCATATACACATACAGATTATATTATCAGAACATTGTCTGTATAAAATGTTCACCTAATTCCCTCATTGCTCTTTTAGAGAGGATATATATGTATAGTATGGTTTTAACAGCCCATTTCATGAAGGTCAGATTCCTTTTTGCTCCTCTATAAAGGGGGGGATAGAATAGTGTATACATGACAGAAGCTATGTTATGTTTGTGTGTGCGCGCGCACGCATGTTTCTGGCTTCCAACCACTGATATGTCTAAGGGTTGCACTATTGATTCTCAGTCAAGAGAATTTTCCGTGTGTCTAGCATGCTATTAAATAATATGTACACTAATTATGGTAGATGTAATAGTGAGAACACACTGACATTGTTAAAGTTAATGATCTGAGACATTACCACTTAACACACCTTTTGAAGTTCACTCAATTGAATTAATTGCATTATTGAAGAATGCTGAGTGCATTGGTTCCAGATGTCCTGTAGCACCATCTTAACCAGGACTTAAATGATAAAGCAGCATCTACTGCTACCTTTTGAAGTTGCTGAGGGGGATTTTACTTTTTTCTGTCTCTTGTAGTTTGCTAGCACTCTTAAGAATAAAAATTAAGAAAGAGACTGTAAAGAATGGTGATGATTTAGTGTGAGGCAGTGCACTGGTTTCCCGGCCCATGAAACAAAAAGAGTCAGGCAGTCCTCAGTTACTTGGGATCCCTTCTTCTCAGGGACACCTTTATGAGAACTTAATAAGGAGTCCAAACAGAGCAAAACCAGCAGGAACAAAACACAAACTTCAACCAGCAGTTTCCGTATATAGATCTCTGAGTGGGGCTCCGCTGTTCCCCCTGTAACTCCCAGGCAGTCTCTAGATTTCCCCTGCTCTCTAGTAGGTCAGGGATAACTGGCTGTTGCTTTAACTCTTTAGGGTCTGGGCTAGGGAATGCCTTGCAATCTGTCACACTTAACTTTTTTTTATTTTTTATTTTTTTTATAAAGATGCTTGACTGGTACTCACAAGACCTGGGTTCAATTCCTAGCCATGACACATACTTCCTGTGTGACCCTGGGCAAATCATCTAATATCTCTCTGGCTCAACTCCCTGAATATAAAATGGGCATTGTACATTCTACATGGCCCCCACTGTCTTAGTATCCAAGTACCTCAAAATCTTTAATTTATCCTTACATGATCCCTGTGAGTTAGGGAAGTGTTGTGGTCTCCATTTCACAGGTGAAGTATTGAGGCAACAAGAGGCTAAGTAAAATTGCTCGAGGTCATATAGGAAGCCTATGGTAGAGCCAGGACTAGAATCTGGGTTTCCTGAGTCCTATGCCAGCATCCTAACCCCTGGACCATCCAGCCTGTGTTTCTTACCTCACCGATAAATGCGGTTGTTAGCTACTACTTATGATGTGCTCAGTTGTTATATTGAGAGCTATAGATGAACAAAAATATAAAAAATGTCTACAACATGGCAGCAACCCAGCAAATGTGCGCAAACCTATGATAATATGGTGTGCCCAGCATACACAAGAGACCCTACAACAATGAACTAATCCATGCATTCAAGCCCTAACGAAGAGCGTGGTACACCAGGCATACACAGATCATTGCAGGCCTGTCTCAGCCTACCAAGATTTAGCCAGAGCAATTAACAATGTTAACATAACTTGGGTCTCATTTTTCTTGTTTGCCTGTTCTAAATTATTTCCCCCTCAATACCTGATGCTCCATGCTCAGGCTCAGAGTGCCAGCTCCCCCACAGCCTCAAGATGTGGAGAGACTCAGATTTATCTTTCTGGCACAATCTTTTCCCCTCAAATGAGATACATGTTAAATTATGTAGGGCTGTGCAATTTATTTATATTCTCTCCATGACATCAGAACTTCACTATAATCAAGACTTTCAAGCGTCAATTTGCTTCTCATTGTAAAAGCTCAGGGCCTCACAACTCCTCTAGAAATGAAATCTTACGCATGAGTAATCAGGAGGTAGAAAGTGCTCCTGGTTGTTTTTTTTTCCTGCCTGAAAAGAAATGTTCTGGTCCAGGGTGAAAAGTTACACTTTGTTTTTTTTTTTTTTAAATAGCAGATTGTAAGGGGAAAAAAAATGAGTTTGTTTGTATTCTGCTCGGTTTCTGCACGTCAGAAATGACAAGCCCTGTGCAATATCTAGCTTAACCCCCTTCTCAGAACAGCGGGCTTCTATTGATGAAATTAGTACACAGCAATCAATCTGTTGAATATAAATTGATTTTTTTTTTAAACTCAAAGTTCAGTAGCAGTATTCCTAGTAAAGCCAGAGCATTATGGGTTCTACATATCATCCGCATTCTTGGTTAATTGCTGGGGGCTTTTTTTCCCCATATTGATTGATCTATTACTTGTATTCCTGCATTTATGACAAACTTTTTTTCCTTTCAAATAAAATAATGTATTGAGCTGTGCAAAACTTGCCCAGTGAAAGTTCTTTTCCACATGTCCCTTAGCTAGATGAGCAGCAGACATGGGAGGAGGAAGGCATAGTCTGTGGTTAAGGCACTCAGAAGATTAAGGTTCAGATTCTGGTTAGGCTAGATTCCCCTGTGTGACCTTGGGCAGATCATTTCATTTCTCTCTGCCTCAGTTCACCATCTGTTAAAAGAGGTGGTTAATTCTGTTGTTTTTTGTAATCCCACTCTTTGTGTCTTCTGTTTAGGCCCAATGAGTCCACATTGGTGGCTTCCCATTGAAATAAAAATTAGGAAAGCAGTGGTCTGCAAGCTTTGGAGCCTGGGATGGGAAGCTATTTGGGGCACGCGTGTGTGTGGCATATAGGACACTGTGATATCTAGAACCTCAAATTACAGTCTCAAAATACCAGTATACGTAATTTTCAACTTGATTGACCTGATCTTTAAAAAAATGACCTGAAATAGGTGAAAAAAGGTGCTATAAATATAACTGAGAGCAAGCCTGAATTTCGACAATGCAAGGACTTTGTGCCTTCCATAGTTCAATTGCTGATAGGAAAACATATGCAATGCTTTGGAAACTTTCCTCCTCTCCCTAACTCCTTGGCCTCCTGTCTTGAGTTGTGTTTGCTACTCAAATGTCTTCAAAGGTGAAAGCAGAAAAAAACATCTCAGTGCTGTTGTCTGTAGCTAGTGCAGGTAAGCACACCAGCATGCAGTGCTTCCCAAATGGCTCTCAAGCCATCTGGCGTATCCTGAGTAGAGAAGACCGAAAACTAGGACAGGTCTGGATTCCTGACAGAACTGCATTAAAAATGTATTCTGCTTTAAGAGAGACATTTAAGAAGGTATTTTCCTCCCCACTTAAACTAGGAGTTGCAGTAACAGGTCGTTGTGTAGAAAGTCCCACTAATAAAACTCTGTATATTAGCAATGGCTCCTATAGAGGTTGAGTATGATGTTTAGAAATTGACCCAGGTCAAGTTAGCTTGAAGTTTACAGCTGCTGCTTTTCTGTTACACTCAGATCATAAATATGACCCCAAATGCTCTTAGTTACCCTTAAGGTGACCAGACAGCAAGTGTGAAAAATCAGGATGGGGTGGGGGATAATAAGTACCTATAGAAGAAAGTGCCCCAAATATCAGGACTGTCCCTATAAAATAGGGATATCTAGTCACCCTAGTTACCTTATTGGGACTGCCAGTATATTTTCTGTGGTGTAAAATAAAAGCTGATAATCATAAATACACAAAAGGGGGAGGATGAGTTCTGATGCTGACAAATGCAACTCCAGTACACCTTTAATTCAGGCCACCTCTGAAGCTTCTTTAGTGGTGTTTACATAGTTCCCGAGGGGCTGGAAGGGATCCTCAGGAAAAGGGAAAATGCACTGGAGAAATGGAATCAAGATACTCTTAAGTGTGAAATACTTTGGCTGTCCTGCTTTTCTTCAGTTAAAGAGGCAACTCCTAACTCTCGGGGTGCTTTCAATCAATGCAATGATGTATTATTTACACAGCATCTCTGGTGCATTAGATGCACACAAAAACAAGGTCTCTGCCCTGAGAACCTTCGACTCCATAGAGTCCATAACCCACCCCCACCCCCAGCAGTAGATTTGCTTCTGCAAATAATTACACCTATACTTCTGGGCAAAAATACAACACTTGAATGCAGGAGACTACAAAAGTGGAAGATGCTTTTGAAAATCAGGCCTTAAAATTATCTACCTCAGCTGTTTCCATCTCACCATTTCCAATTATTGATCAGTTTTCTGTGGCTGAATTGATGGCAAAAATACATTATCCTAGCAGTGCCATTAACCAAGGTACCCAGATAATGTAGCTGGCAGCAGCCAATGATTCAGCCACGTTTCCCAGCTGCCCAAACATCTAATTGGTTGCTGCTCAGCATTCCAGAACCAAATTTTGACAAGAAGCCTCCAAAGCGCTCAACCTGCCTGATTTAATTTGAAGACATCAGTTAGGTTCTGAGTTTGAAAATTAACATATTTAATCTGTGTGGATCGCCTTTAATTTTTACAGTGATGTATCACTTTAAGACAGTGATGCTATTCCTCTCTTTTTTGAGGACACTGTTTCATTCAGCCTATAAGATTAACAATTAATGGTCAGATTTCTAGGATGGGGTTTACTTTAATTTTAATAAAAGGCCTCGAAGGAAGGGTCAGTGAACTGTAAGGAATCAATCATTTATAAGCAGTCTTTGGTTCTCGTTGAAATATTTATGAATGATAAAGCTATCTTGACAAGGCAAAGTTCAGCACAGAGGCCACTTGTGACAACATGACAAGGTTTCATAACAGACAATGTGTATAATTAAAGCAAGAATGTAGAATGAAGGCAGAAGGAGATGTGTCCATTTCATTACATAAATCTTCAAGGAGCAATAATCCAATGCGACTGTGTATAGCAAGAAGCTGTTCTCCAGTTAAATCCAATAAAGGTTCCCCAAAGAACATAACTGGGAACAAGTGAAGAAACCCACCCCCTATCCATTTATACTTGTCTCTAATGCTTTTTAATGATGGCTGAGCAAAGAGGTTTTTAAAACTGCAAATGTGTTTAACCCAATTGAGGTTTTTCATGAAAACGGGAAGGGGGACGGTATTTATTTTTTCTCTTCTATCTTTGGATGGTGTAAAACTATTGGGTGGCCTTAAAAAAAAAAAAAAAACCTCTGAGATAGCACGGTGTTCCCTATTCTAGAATAAAATTGAGTTACCCTAGGTCACTCGATAAGTCTGTGGCAGAGCTGAAATTAGAACACAGATCTCCTGAGTCCCTGGCCTTGTGCCGGTAACTGCAAGACTCTGGTGAACCTGTCAGCTGTGCAAAGGTCTATATATGATAGGACAGGTCACCATTTCGTCCTGTCCCCATTACAGTCACTTAAGCCCTGAAGTATGAAGCTCAATTTCCTTGTCTTGTAAAAAGAATGAAAATAGAGTTAGTGGTTATAAAATATCCCCAACCCTTTAAAAATGTTGTGGCAGTATTTGATTTTGCAAAGTCCTGTGACACTCTGTTCCACAAGCTAAATATAAACCGCATGAAGTATTTTCCTTAAATGCTGGGAAATCGGTGTTAGAAACGTAAATAAGTAAGTCAGCTACTCTAACCCCCCTACGAGCAAAAACATTATTGCCCTGTAGCATGATTATTGTACTAACACCTTTGTGAACATCCCTCTTCATGTTTTAAATTTTGTACAGGACTCTGTGCAAGTCTGTTCAATTGAGAGTCTAATGCTGAGATTCAAAGTAGCCATCTCTCAGCCCTAGAATCTCACCAGCTGGTACCAGTGGCAGGCTTCAAAGTGCCTGTAATTGGCGTGTCACACTGGGCAGCACTAAAGTCAATGGGAAAGAATGAAAGGACGGAGAAAAGGTCTAAATATTTATAGCTACACAATAACCACCTTAAGAGTGTTTACCTGCTGACAAATGCTCAGACTGTGCATCTACTTTTGGTGCATTAACCTTAATTCTCTGTGGGATGAGAGTCTGAATTCACATTTGATTACATTTTTAAGATCCTGGGGTAATTCTTGCATTAAAAGACACATGTCTGAGTAGACAGGTGTGTGCACACAACTGGGCATCCTACTGCTGATGGCCTTTCTTTTTCCTGGATCAGGCTCTCACCTCTGCTACTGCTGCATAATATTTGTATAACTTAAGGTTTTCTATTTCTCTTACAAAAGGAGGAAAAAGTTTTGTGTCAGGATAGAGCAGAAGGTTAAAGGAATTTTGGAAGAACGAGGTAACTGAAGGGACAGATGATATTGAGAGTCTGGCCAAGACTCATTTCATGCTCCCAGGGTCACACCTGTCCCACTTAGCATGGAGTTTCCTTACTCCTTTCCTTTGTGGCATGCTGCAGGAGCCCCCTGTCATTCCACTGAGCTCTGCTTTCCCAGATCGGCTCTACCCTGTCCCACCACACAAGCTTCTCTTCCTGCTTCACCATCTCCCCCTACTCTCGCCTACCCCAGCTCAAACCTACCTTACGATGCTACTGATCTTCTAGGCTTTTCTTCCCCTTCTGAGTGCTACACTCAAACTAACAGATTGCATCTCCCTTAACAGGTATTGTGGGAAGCATGGCTCTGATCCAGTTTTAAATTGTAGTCCTATTGATTAGTGGAATTGTCTAGGCAGCTAAGCAGCCTGTCTACAGTGGGCTGGTTGCCGTTCTGGTGCTTTCATTTCAGTGTTTTGGAAACTGGAATTAAGCAGAGAAACTTCTTTTAAACTAAGTTTGCGTAAGCACACTACCCAGAGCTACTTTCACATTAAGAAATAGTGAGTATGTCTACACAGGGATAAAAACCCCACAGCTGGCCTGGGTCAGCTGGCTTGGGCTCTGGGACTGAAAAATATTGGTGTCAATATTTGGACTCTGACTAGGGCCTGAGCTCTGGGACTCTGCAAGAGGAGATGGTCCCTGGCTTGGGCTGCAGCCCAAGAATGAATGTCTACACAGTGATTTTTAGCCCAGCAGCCTGAGCCCTGCAAGTCTGAGTCAGCTGACCCAGGCCCATCACAGGTGTGCTGCGGGTCTCTTATCTCTTTGTAGACGTACCCAATGAGGTCTAACTAGATTCTGGTTTCATTAACCTTTAAATATGGAGAAAAAGGAGGTGTAAAAGTAATTTGCTGCCAGGGCCAGAAAATATCCATTCTTAGACTGTCCTGTTCATTTTGTGAGGTTTCACCTGTCACTTTGCAAAATACTCACAAAATAAAATGTATGTCTAAAAGCCTGCACAGTTGACATTAAGCATGATATATGGACTGAACAGAGAGGAAATACTTTGAAATCTTTTTTGACATTATAAAAAGTATTTAACATGTACAAAGTTTTCAAATACAATTAACAGATAAGGAGCCTGAGGCTTGATTTCAACTGAAGTTAGGTTGTCATAGCTACTTCAGTTACTGCGGAAGGAGAGGGGGGAAGGGGACCACACCCCTGACCAACATAGATATGCAGCTCTAACCCACAGTATAGAATCAGTTGTGCCAATAGAAGAATGCTTCAGTGGATGAAGATAACACCATCTCCCCAAACAAAGTTACTATACTGATGGGAACCCCCACCCCCCTTCCATTGGTGTGGCTGCATCCCTGCTCTGGGGTTATGACAGATAAGTATGCGGGCTAAGTGATGCTGCTGTAGTGTAGCCACAGCCCACTTTGTTATAGCTGTCATTCCCACTTGTGCACAAGTGGAAGTAAAACACTAGCAAACCAGAATGGTCCCAGTTTACAACCACTGTGCACTGGAGGTAATGACTGCAGAAGAGAAGGATTTGGTGAGAATCAAGCCCACTATTTTGCTTAAGTAACCAAAATGGCAAAGCAAAGAGGGGAGACATGATGACAAATGTTAGTCAGTAGGTAAAAGTGCATGTCTTCATTTGAAAGTTGATTACTCACCTGAATGACATTAGGAACAAAGGATGTTGAAATCAATGCACAAAGGAGGATAGGAGAAAGCCAGCTAAATTACATTATAAAACGCAATCTACATCACAACAGGAATACATTAATTTAGAAGAAAATTAGCAACCTTCCACTAACCGAATAATGAATACTTACAAAGGTTTATCATATTAAATTAAAAAAAGGCCTAATTGTGTTCATTAATTCACAGCCTTACCACTATTGTGGGGGGAAACGAAATGTGAACAAAGCAATAATCTGCCTCATATTCTTGGAAACCAACACTAATTCTGGTTATCCATTACCATTATTTCAGCACATCCCATTTTAATTACAATGAAAAACACAGGGAATGAAAGAGCCATTTCATTTTAGACAAAGCTATTGCCTGCCTGAGCTACAGCTTCTCAAATTCCGTTGTTGCCTCCTTCGTATCAAGACCAATATACTGGCACAGAGAACAAATGGCTGGTTAATTAACAGTACCCAAAGTTTGACCTGCTTTCATATCGTTATAATCTAGTGGGGAATTTTCTCCAGAATTTAAATAGATTTTTCTCTAAACTGCTCTCTATCACCCACATTTTATTTGTATCAAGAATATGCAATTAAAGGGAGTAAGTGGAAAAACATTTTAATTTGTTTTTCAATGAAATTATCACCATTTTCTGACTAGTTCTAATCTGTCTCCCTGATACTGTAATCTAATATTGGCACCCATTGTGTAGCATCTGAGTGCTACCCATATAGTAAGAATAACAACGATATGGTTCTCCACTTCTTGCCAGAGTGGAAGGATAACTTTTAGGGCTTGTAGTTTGCAATCTAGCTTATAACAAAGGTTAGGATTTTGTTGAGGTGTTACAAGGAGAAAGTATGCAGTCTGTCTTTGCGCTTAAAATTTAAACTGACATAGCTGTAGTGCTCAGTGATGCAAAAAAATCCACATCCCTGAGAGAAGTATCTTTGCCAACCTAACTCCTGGTGCAGAGACAGTTAAGGCAAGGGAAGAATCCTCCTGTGGCCCTAGCTACCATCACCCAGGGACATGGTAGTCCCACATCTACTGAAAAACCCTTCCATCAGTGTACGCTGCGCCTACACTACAGTGTTTTGCCAGTTTAATTATGGCATTGTAGCAATGCCAGTATAGTCCCTGTAATGTAGACACACCCTGATGTTTGATTCATTAATTGCTTTTTTGTCGCCCCAAGCAACAAAGCGGGGGGGGGGGGGAAGCTGCAATCGGCGGCACTTCAGCGGCAGCTCAACCGCGCCACTTCATTCTTTGGTGGCAATTCGGTGGTGGGTCCTTCGCTCTGAGAGGGACTGGGGGACCTGCCACCGAATTGCCTCTGAAGACCCAGACATGCCAACCCTTTCCATTGGCCGCCCCAAGCACCTGCTTCCTTCGCTGGAGCCGGCCCTGTTTTGGACCAAAGTCTTTCAACTGGCAATGGAAGCAGATTGTGAGGGCGTGGAGCACAGGCTTTTGGGCCCAGGGTTCTTTAGCATTTTTGTTCTCTTGGTGATTTTTAGGTCTGTTGTGCAAATAATTTTTTTAAAAAAAATTTCTCTCTGCTTGGTGCCCTTCCTTGGCAGCGTGGGGCAGAGGTCACTTGCTGGTTTAAACTAGGGTAATGGTGGATTCTCTGTAACTTGAAGTCTTTAAATGATGATTTGAGGACTTCCGTAACTCAGCCAGAGGTTATGGGTCTCTTACAGGACGGGGTAGGTGAGGTTCTGTGGCCTGCAACGTGCAGGAAGTCAGACTAGAGACAATCATGATGGTTCCTTCTGGCCTTAAAGTCTATGACCAATGATGGGCCATACTGGTTGCAGTTTATATTTCCTGATGCACTGGCATAACTATGCCCCTAGGCACATTGAGGGAGGGGTAGAGTCAGAAGTTTGCCCCCATCCACTAACCTGCATGGGGCAAGTGGGGAAAAAGCAGCTGTATGGAGCCTTCTCTTCCCCTTCTCCTGTCCCATGCTGAAGGGAATAGTATAGCACACAGGTGCAAGGGAGTGGTGATGTCATCGCTACACCCTTGTGCTGATCCATGGGGTGGACCATGATCTGGCCCTTAAGTTTTGTTTCTAATTATTACTGAATGTAGACGAGTGGGATCATTTAGATGAGTGAAGGTACAATTGCAGAAAGGTTTGGGCAGAGTGGTAGGTTTTGTATTTAGCTCTGAACATGGTGAGTTTAATCATTTTCCATCCCTCTGTGGCAGCGAGCTCTGTGGTCTTAATGTGGCTCTTGTGAAAATTCTGTGCCTTGCAGTGTCACTAGATTCACTTCAATTCTGAATCCATCCACTTCTAAAGATCAAAGTCTGACATCAAGCAATGCCAATGTTACCATACCGGATTGTCTAAATAGCTCCTATTTGTCCTAAAAACACAGAGAGAGAGAGAGACGTTCATACTATTTTTTCCTTTTAGTTCTGTTTTCATGGAGACTTCTAGGCCAAACCTCCAGGAAGCACATACACAAAGGATAATAAAGCAGATAATGGATCCATTAGCTGTCCTTGGAAAAGTCTGAACTGATAGCTCTTAAGGTTCTGAAACAATTATATATCCTGTAGAGCTACTAATATATCTATTATTTTGTTTGAAAGCATGTTGCCATGCTTTATAATAAAAATCTTTCTGTGCAGGTCATGAAATTCCCTTGATCCTGACTTAGGTGCAATTTTTATCTCATTCAAATGGCTTGGAAATAGGACATCTAGTCGGCATAACTCAGGCATAGAGCACGCTATGTGACATAAATGGGAGGCTGTGATGAAAGGATGGGGGTGGGGAGGAAGGGGAGAGAGCAAGGACAGCCATTTGGTAGAAATAGTACCAGTAATTTTTAGTCAGACTAGAAAAAATCCTGAATAAGTATACTGAGCCCAATTCTGCTTGTGGTGGGTACTCATTTACATCAGAGCAGTTACTCCTGATTCACACCAGTGTAACTGAGAGTTGAATTTTGTCCACTGGTTCTCATGAGGGCTCTGTGAGAAGAAGCATATGCAGAATACACCAAGAAAGCACCCTGGGCAATTTTGTATGTAGAATTAAAGTTCCCTCACTGACACACACATAGCTTTATTCTGCTTTCACAGTGTTGTGAATCAGGAGATGGTGCAAAATTGGTGTAACAGATAAGAATCAGGCCCACAATACAGAAAACTGGCCCAGTGACTATATAAACGGCACACGTGCAGAGCAGTCTCATTGACCACCTGCTCCAAAATCACATGCCTCTGTCACTCTGTCTAAAGGAAAACTCTCATAATGGTTGGTGGTATTAGCACTTCCCATATTCTCTGTGGGACAGCCCAACTGCTGAAGCACATGCATGCAAAGATGGTACATTGCCACAAGAAAATTCTTACAAGCCAAGAACCAGGAAGAACAGCCACAAAAGTTCCTGTAGCAACATTTGCCAAAAATACCACTTCACAAGTTGGACTTGCTCAATTAGCAGCTCTGACTTAGATGCTACCCATCACAGAAAGATGGTGTTTCTTTGCTCACTGTACCCAATATATCAGAGAGGCACAACCCTAATCTCCACATCACTGGGATGAATGTCAGTAACTTTTTTAAGGAAATGCATTTCTGCTGGCTTGTAAGCACATCACTCTTATAACTTGGTTACTTTTAACCGCTGGGCCAGAAACACCCGTTCAAGCTGTAACTGTTTAAAGGCATCACTCAGGAAAATATAGCCACAAATCATCCCCCAAAATAAGGTCAACCAGTATTAATTTAACTCATTTACAGAACTCATTGGAATTAGCAATGTGTTCTTAAATTGCTTCTTGATTGAGGACATTTGTTTCATTAATCCTAAATAACCTGTGAACACCATTAAAGTCTAATAGAATAATGAGTGAGATTAGAGAGTGCACACACATACTGTACTACAGAAAGGAACAGGCTACTCGGTAGTCTACAAAAATTCTTCTTTACAGAGCCTCCCTTGTTGTGAGCGCAAGAGCTAGACGTGACCTGCTGCTTTGGATGGCCATGCACAGTCAAACATTGGCATGGTGGTTACTTGGGGCAAGTTGTTAAAAATGACTTTTTAACATGAGTTGTCTGCGGCCAATATAGTTATTGGCCCCAGATGATTTGTGTAAAAAAAACCACAGACCTGTAACTTGAGCATGCTGGGACCCACTTTAAAAATCTGGTCCTTTGCCAGACTGAAAGTAGGGGTAAGCAAGAGGCAAAGTTAGGAGAAGAATGTGGTACCATGATGCCACTTCTCTTCACTTACTGAGTCTGATTCGCTATTTTACTGCACCTTGTCTAGCTATTTACATCAGGTGATGTTGCATATAAAGTGCTGCTATTCTGATTTGGTACCATTTTACTCTGACTTTGCACTGGTGTAAATGAATCCAGTCCCCTAAAGCAGAAGCACGCTAGTCTAATATCAGAGAAGGGCTGATCCTATATTTCCAACCTGGTGGGTTCTGACCAGTACAGAAACCTAGGCTGATAATGTTCTTACATACAACTCTGTTCATGCAGAAGGCTCTACAAGCATTTAAAAAGCATGGCTATGCTTCCCTGGTCACTGGAAAGCAGCCACCTCGGAAGCAGAATGCTGGCATCTGTCCAACAGTGCACCTCAATTTTTTAAGAGAAGGAAAATGCCATGCTCTCACCAGACTTTCCTGGGTCATCTTTGTCTCTCTCTCACCACCTCTCCCTTGAACTTGACTGGATAGAAAAGGCATGTACTGGCCCACCAAAAAGATTTTGGAATTAAGGATATCTTCCTCAGTAATTTGCAATAGCAGCCAAACATCCCACTAGCTTATATATATTTAATTCTCATTTATTTCCACCCCCATTCTGAATCGTGGTGTTTTTTCCCCTTGTCTTCCATCTTCAAGCCCTGTACTCCGATTGCCAGCAAATCTGTCCAGGTTTGATAGCACGGAGACTGAGGGGGTTGTGTAAGCAGTGCAGATATCTGCTAGTGTTGGCCATTTCAGAAGCAGTGCCAGCTTAATGGTGCAGTATCATTTAATTTCCTCGTGCCATTTATATATTTATTGCTTCTTTCTTTGGAAGAAATGAGAGAGAGAGAGAGAGAGGTCTTGCAGTTTCTCTGATATCTGATGCTCATGCCAGTTTAGTCAGGCACTCCGTCCAGATGTGCACATACCAACAGTGAATTAACCGCATGTTGTTATGACTCTAACCTTTGTCCTTCCTCACCTCATTTCCCTGACACATTGTGTGTCGCTCTGACCCCATCACCACATCTAAATTAGACTATAATTCTTCAGCACAAGGAGCCAGTCTTTTTAATCTGTTCTCTAAAGCACCTAGGACACTTTTGGGTGCAGTAAGAATAATAATGATGAGAAGGTGCTTCCCTTTCTGTGTGCTACAAAGATGCTGTAAAGGAAGCAATAGGAAGAAATGCTACCTGAGGGGTTGCCACTTTAATTGACCCATGATCAACAAGAGATTTCACTCAGCTTGTCTAACAGCTCAGGAGAGGCAACATCCTTCCACTTTCACTCTCCCACCTCCCACGCCTCTGCAAAATTGACATATTTGAGTTGATTGCCATTTTTTTTAAAGGACCCTACCTGTGGAGGAATATGCAGAGGCAAAAGACATGTTTTCAACCCTGCAGGGGACAGACAGCATTACCATCTGGCCTCATGTTGAGTTATTAATTTAACCAAAAATTTCAATTTCAGATAGCCCGAGGTTAGTCTTCTGCATTGGTAGCACTCTCATCATTCCAAAAGTGTCCCCAGTAATAACCTTTGCCTGCCTCATTACCTTTTTGCATGCATAATAGCACCATGTACTGTAGGATTAAAATAAGCCTGGGTATAAAATGGTGCACAATTGCGCATAATATTTTACTGCGGTTCCCTCACCTGCTTAGAAAATTGTTCAGCACAAATACTTGTTGCTCAAAGATTATCAGTAAAACACACAGTATTGTTTGTTTTTATGGCCACATCCTCTTGCACATCCAAAATCTCTGTAAGACACTATTGTATTTATTTTAATGAGGCTGCTATTTGCAAAGCCTTAGTTCTAGCATATAAGTCTGCAGCAGCATTTGGAAGAAGAGTCATTAGTGAAAGAATAAATCCAAGGAGAAAATCTCAGCACAGTCTTCTTTGTTAATATTTTAATTTTTTTATGCAGCACAAATTTAAGAAGTTTCCATTTTTATTCTTAACTTTGAGATCTAGAAAATATAAGTACAGGAGATTGCATGACTCTGTATTACAACTCCATACTTTGATCAGAGCAGATCCTTTAAAGACCCATGTGGCTTCATGGAAAGCTTTGTAAATCAAGCCATTTATTTTGGTTTCTATACTCCTGTATTTAACACATTTATCTTTCCTGGACTATTAGTATTATTGGCTTTTCCATAAAGACAGGATATTTGTTGCATATTTCCCACCATCTCAATTCCTTGCGTTTTTTAAATAGGTGGCTAGTAGAAGACCGTGGGGATGAAAAATCGTTAGAAACACACAAGCTTCTCAGCAATAAAGAAGGGGGGGGGTATTTAAAAAAATGCAGGGAACGATGCAGGGAATTGAGGGACACTTTCAAAAGAGCTCAGCACCCACAACGGGGGTCAGATTTTTCAAAAGAGCTCAGCTCCTAATTAGGCCCTAAATGAAGGACCAGATTTCCAAAGGTGTCTGGCAACCCTGCAGCTCCCACTGTCCACAAAAACTGTAATAACAGCATTGTTTTCTAAAAACTCTGATGTATGGGTTGGAATCTGGGTGCTGTGCTGCTTGGACTTGGCGGGCACCTCTTGGGATGCTAGTGAGTGCTGTTCTTCCATACGGGTCGGGGGGAATGGAGTCAAATGAAAGATTTTTGTTTTGATTTTTTTTAACCATTGTTAATATTTTGAATTATTCTGAAATAAAATTGAGGGAAACTTTGAAACAAAAATGTGCTTTGAACCGCAGCATCAAAATGTTATGTTTAGAAAAAACATTGAAATGTTTCCTGATTCCCAGACCAGAGCTTTAAACACAAAAACATCCATCCTCCTCCTTCCACTGTAGCTATATATAAAGTGTGTGTGTATTGTGTATTTTGATATATAAACACATGCTTAATTTTTCCATTTATTTATATTATAAACATTTAGGATCCTTTTCTTTTTTCTTTTATATTTGTATCATGTACAGCTAGAATAATCTATTTTTTCCTTTCAGTAATGACTTTTCCAAGTGCTGGCTTTTCCTAAACAACAAAGATCCCATTTTCATGCAAATGTCTCTTAGTAATAACAAAACGGGGTGTCTGTGTGTGGGGGTGGGGGGAGGAATCAACAACTGTGAAATATGCAAAGAAGCAGAAATGTTTTTACACAGAATGGTTTGGTTTTCTTTCAGACCTTTCCATGAGGCACCTGCCGCTCACTTTAAGCATCAGGGGAAGCAAAGGCCTTAGAGGTTAAATCTTCAACATCCACACACTATCAGAGTCAAGCAGTGTAGTGTCATCTCTGTCCATCTATATTGCCAGTCTCTAGAAGCTTGATCTGCTTCTGCAGTGGTGTTGGATCTCTTCCATTGCCTTGGAGAAGAGCAATTCCTCCCCATAGAGTACAGAGAGCGAGAGAGGGTCCTATCCTTTCCAAATCCTTTAAAATCGTAGGTTTAATCTTCAGAGAGCCATATGATTACAGCCCAAAAATGTAAGGGTAAAACAGCAAATCATAGCACAGAGATAATGCCGGCACCATAGTCAGCCTTAGGCTATGTCTACACTATGGACCTTACAACGGCACAGCTGTGTTGCTGCAAGATGTCCTCTGTAGCCACTCTATGAGGGCGGGAGAGCTCATAATTAAACCACACCCAACAAGCAGCAGTAGCTATGTTGGCGGGAGACACTCTTTGTGTAGACAAAGCCTTAGTAGCGTAATGTCTCAATATGATGATTTGCTTGGTGTCCAGGGCAAACCACTATACTACGAGGATAGGAAGCATTGTCAAGCACTGTGGAGCCATGTAAATGGAACTCTCCCATAGTGGCGCACCCTCACCGCTGGCTCTTCTCTTATTTCTTGTGCAAGTAAACTGAACAGTGCCCTTACTGAACCACTCGGTGAGGACCAAAGTGCAAGGGTCAAAAATAGGAGTAACAATAATCTCAAGCAGCAAAGTTCCTCAGTCAAGACCTGAAGGGACTAAAAGGGGGAATGCAGTCTCCATACCTTATTCAGATCTTGGCTTTTTCTCCATAATGACACCACCACTATGTGGGGTCAGTGGGCGATATGTGGATGCTTTCCCACTTGGAAAAGGGCACCAACCGTTCATCAGATTTAAAACTTTGTCATTTACACAGTGGAAGAAAGGACAGGTTGAACTGATGTCCTGGAGGTGAAAGGGTTCTGTAGCTCATTCTTGATTGTCTTGAATAAACATCTACTTCAATTCACATTAACTGAACAACTACATAAAACATACACTATGCTTCCATGTGCCACTCTGGATTACTAATTGATCAGCTAATCACGTTGTTTTACAATCATTCACATCCTTAAGTCACTGCTACAAAAATGGCACTTTTTTATCTCTCTTCAAAGGTTGACAAACTGGCCAGGTCTGCTTTGGCTTAGACATGTCAGACTCGTTCTGGTCGTCAGTGTTCTCAATGACTTTGGCTCCAGATCCAAACTCTGTTGGTGTCATGAGAGCAGATAATCTCAAAATTGTTGTAAAATGATGTATCCCCAGAGAGGTTTTTGCCTTAGGTTTAATAATACTAATAAATGAACCAGAGGCAAGAGGCTTCTATGGATCATGTTTGCAAGAAATAAAAAGATAATATTTCTTTTCAACTGTAATAATAGTTTAATATCTCAGTTATTGTAGCTTTCATCTCCTTAATCCCCAAATGTTTTACATTCCTTGTAATAGATAGTACTTGCCTATGACTGAAATATAGCCATCTCTGCTGCATGGATTCCAGCTGGGATTTTCAAAAGCCTCTAAGGAGGTTAGACACTAAAATTCAATGGGATTTTAGGCATTGTGAGTTCCTTAGGGTGAGCGCTTCAAAGGGGTGTTAACAGCCTGCACAATGGTTTAAGATAGGAAGTGAAGGAAAATACCGTCTAGCTTAAATACTACACTGTTTACTTGCACATTAAATTATTTCTTCAGATCTGCATATTAATCTTCATTGTCCATGATTCTAAAACACTTATTTCCCCATGTTTTCAAAATCTCAATGTGCTTAATTTAATTATTGTAATGTTTAGCTACATGATTCACATCCAATGTCCCAAGCTGCCCAATGCATTATTTCCTTAAATTGTTTGCATCATTTTCATTGCCAGTGTTAATCTGATGCATTAGTCAGGTTTTAAATTTTGTACCTTAGCGATTTGCAAAACCATTCTATTTTGGGGTCTCACTCCACTACCAGAAATAGCAATGAAGCTTCACAGCATCACTCTGAGATGATTGATACAATAATGGCCCATGACTATATTTTCTCCATTCTACAGATTGGTAAACTGACAGGGAAATGTTGAGTGACTTGCCTGAAGTGTCACAACAAGTTGGTGAAAGACACAAGACTGGGAACCCTAGATCTCCATCCCCAGCTGGAAACACTTGTTCACATCCCTTTCCAGACTCTGAACATTAGTTTGTATTAATTGCAGCTAAATTGAGAGAGGCATTGAGGAGACAGCTCAGTTCCAGTGTTTGTGCCTCTGTGTTCCTCATATTCACTTACCAACACATCCTGCTGAAAGAGAATTGAATATCATTTGTAGTATACAGTGAGAGGATACTCGGTTACGGTCACTAAGCAATAAAAGGAAGGTAGGCAGGCAGGCAGCTCTAAGGACCCAGGCTTAATGGAGTGCCAAGTCTGTCTGAATCAAGGGAAAAGTAACTCGAATTATAAAAGTTTTAAGCTGGATATGAATCTACTCTTTGTTAGAATATACCTTGTTATCTTTCCTTCTAGTCTCTTCAGCCTAGCTGCCAAGGCCAGGCTTTTTGTAAGGGGACTTCCAGAAGATTCTACAAGCTTTGTTTATCTGTTAAACCTTCCATGGACGGAGGACCGTGGATCTGAAAGAGATTCTAGTTTTTATATTTTTGTATTTGCTGGTTTTCGTCGATGCCCGCTAGGGAACCAGACCTAGGAAGAAAATTGGCACTTGAGCTTGACAGGATATTGGGAAGATGTTTGTTCAGTTTTTTTAAAAGAGAATCTCTGGGCTGAACTAGGTTTTTGTTTGTTTTTTGTCTCTCTCTCCCTCCCCCCCCCCCCACCTTCTTTAAAGAAATCAAACTGGAAAAAGAAAACTGTGATGCTAACAGGGGAAAAGTAAACATCATTAGTTTGGAAGATAGTAGCAGCCATTGCCAAAAGAAATGAATGGTCCATCTAGTCAATGATCCTTCCTTAAACAGTGGCTTATATAAGATGTTTCAAATAAAGGCCAATACACAATGCACCTCTGCTGACTGTGAAATCCTATATGGTGTAGAAGGGGAGAAACACACTCAAAACACCCACATAGGAACCAGTGTGAATGAAATTCCCCCTTTTAAGGAGAGTCAGCACAAGGTCTAAGCACCACTTAATGTGTTTTTTTTTCCAGAGGTTAAGGGGTGGGTGGGGTGAATATAATCCTTTATGCCCACAAATACATGGATGTGACAACCCATAACTTTTTTTTATCTTTAGTTTCTTTTAAATGTGTATATAAAATACTGCAGTGATAGTGTTTTCACACACAAAAGTTTTTATAATAATCAGTGCAAATATTAGCAAAACGAATTAATTTTACTCAGTCGTAACACTGCTTTCTTTCTTTCCTCTTTCTTCCATATTAAATAGTGCATTTTAACATAAAACTGGAGGAGTCTCTACATTCAGTCAGTGTGTTCCACGTTGCCTTGCTATCTATACATTACCCTCTCATATAAAACTGTTTCAATTAATGTGATCCATTCTTCTGTGCTCACTTTTGGCTGTTGTAATTTTTGTCCTAGCTATCATAGTATAATTGTGTGGATGCTATTCTTATTCACTGTATACATGCATGTTTGTAAAATGCATGCTATCTGCTGTGCAGAATCAATTTAACAATTTCACTCCCTTAACAATTGCTGTGTGTTTGCTGCCTTTTATTATGCCTCTTTTTAAGTAGTTACCTTGTTTTGTACAAGATGTTTTCCTATGGAGTCCCTCATGCTGTGCAACAGACATGGGACTTTGTGGCTATATTTATGTGGCAGTCGCTGATATCTTTCCTAGCTGGTAATCAGCGACACTTCACTTCACTTCACCCCAACATAGCATCTTGACTTTTTTTCCCTTTGCATTGGGCCACTTCTGTAGAGGTGTCTCTGGTTTACTTTTCTTGCCAACCACACAGGCTGTTCAGTGGAGCCTGCAGCACTGTAAGGACATGGACTTATGGTTCTGACCAAGCCTGCGAGGCTATCCATATGTTGCTTTGCTGCTACACCATTTCTGATTGATGAGGGAAGATTGCTGGGGCATTGGGCAAGTGTTTTCATGTGCTTCTATTGGGGGATAATTCAGAAGAGTTGCCTAATGAAGTCAAAAAGTTAATTTGTCACTGCTAGCTGTTGAAAAAGAAGTTATAAAGCACTGGCAGAGTACCAAGCAGAGCAAACACACTGAGGACTTTTTCGTAAGCACAATCAATGTGGCCAGCTGAGAAACTCAGACAGTTGCCAGGTGGCCTCTTGGAAAAGAGATAATGGACATAATAGCTATAGGCAACTCTGGTTTCAGGATGGTTTTCAACTCAGGGGAATACAGGGCTGTTTGTTTTTTCTTCTCTGGCAAAAAGTGTGTAACTCCAGTCTTACAGCCTCCAGAACTGGCTTGTGCCAGGCTTGATCAGCTTCTGTTACTGCACAGGAAACCGATAAAAGTGACAACATGATTCATTTTCATTGGAGTTGGGTTTTGTTGTTCTTGTCTGCCTTGCTGGTGATTTTAGGCCTTGCCCTGCAATGGAGATTTGCCCCAATTTCAGCTACCAGCAACATCCATCAGTACTTTAAACCTGGGCTGCACCAGTGCACCTCATGGCGTACAGGAATTCATCCTCTCCACAGTGAGTGTGTGCACTAGAGCAGAGACATTGGAGATTTGCCTAGATTTCTGCTAGCAGAGGCCAGATACCAGTATAGCCAAGGCCTTAGTCCTTTTATCCATCAACTGGACAACCCTTCACTAGCATTTTCACTTTCTTTTGCATTGGGGGATAGAAGGGCATAGAGAGTAGCAGATGACTATGTATATTCCACAAGAGAATAATCTCAACCAGCCAAAATGCAGAAAAATCAAATACTATTCCACCTTGTAAACCACATTCAGTCTTTGTGGACACTCTGATTACACAGGCTTCATGGACAGTTATTGGTCATCACAACACACCATGGAGTTAGCTAAATTATTGTACACAAGCCCAAGGTCACCAGTAACTGAAACTGCCTTAGAAAACAGCAGTTCCTGATTCCCAGCCCTATGTATGCACCACACACACAAACCTCCTCTCAAAGAGGGAGACACTGTGGTCTAGTGGACTAACTACTGGATTGAGACTCAGGAGACAGGGAATATCCAGTGAAAGGGAGTAAGACTTGAGACCTGGGTTCAATTACCTGCTCTGCCACAGGCTTTCTGGATGACTGTGGGCAAGTCACTTAGCCTCTCTGTGCCTCAGTTCTCCATCTGTAAAATGGGGATAGTAGCGCTGACCTCACTCATCAAAGATTGTGAGGTACTCGGATACTATGGTGATGAGGACCATAAAAGTACCTAAGATAGAGACATGGGTTCCTGTTCTCCAGCTTGGCCACTGACTTGCTTTGTGACCCTAGACAAATCATTTCCCCATTCTGTGACATATACATACATTCATCTGACCCTCCCTTTTTCCCTCGTCTGCCTTACCTGTTTAGGCTGTGAGCTCTTCAAGATAGGGGTTCTCTCTTACAGTGTCTTTGTACAGTGCCTGGCACAATGTCCTCTATCTTGGTTGCAGCCTTTAGGTGCTCCTGACATACACGTGCCCTTCAAACCCTGACAGGGAAAAAAGGCCAAGTATTTAGGCTAGGATTGCATTACAGTAGAACTTTATTCTCCTTGCACAGAAAAAATTATGTCAATGGCTTTGAGACCTGGGCTTCAAGTTGGCATTTAATCATCCACAAACACCATTTATTGCCTCGTATAATCCTCCACCAGGAGCATTATTCCTTAAGGGTACAGTAAATAATTTGGTTTATATTTTCTCACCTGCCTGCATTCTGCTTCTTTGCTGTGTCTTAGATCCTACACTACTCCAGTGTAGCCAAAAAAGTGTGTCCTTGTGATGGGAACATTAGAAATCTTTATTCTGAATAGATCAAAGTCAGATGTCCCATATTCTTATCCTCTTCTTTTCAAAACTTTCTGTAGGTCCAGTCTTTATTTCATACTTGATTGGCACGCAACTGAGCTTCACAGTCTCTGACCAGGTGGGTGATTAGCTATTTTCTTTATGGACCCAATGGCCAATGAAGCACCTTTATGGGCAATGATTCATGTAGGGTTTTAGTCACCTCCATGCAAAAAGACCAGTGCAAGATCTATGAACCACTTATGTCTCCAAAATTACAAGAATGTCCAGAGTTCTAAAATGGTTTTTATTTTTTAGTATTTACTATAAGAAAAGATATAAACTCAATTGTTTTAGGTCTTAAGACATTCTCTAATAGGGATTAGGAGGAAGCAGATTATGGCATAAATGTCTATTGCAAGATTCCTTGCACCGTTCTCTATAGCAGCTGATGATGACCATGGCTGAGACAGGATACTGGGCTAGAGAGACCCAGCCTATTCCAGTAAGGAAAGTCCTATGGTCCTAAAATAGGACTTACATGGTGTATAGGCCTTGTGCTGACCCTCAAGGGGGGATTTCACTTTCAAATCCTAAACCCAATTATATGGACTTGCATTTGTAGAGAGGGTTTTGAGCACTGCTATGACACTGTAAATAATCCAGGACTAGCTGGTGGCATTAGGGAAACCTCTAATTGCCCTGCACTCAGCTCTCTGTTCATACTGTGGGGATGCAAAGGTGCTTGCAGCCCAGCGGCTCATACTGGGATGTTGAAAAATGTTGAATAATCAAATAGGCCATTTCTGCTCAATTGCTCTAATTTATTATCCCACCGAAGCCAGGTATTGTGAATGCTAATGAAAAAATACCTATCACTCCAGCCCATGTCATTCTGTTTTATGACCTTATTAAATTGTACACTTTCTTAGCACACAGTGACAATTACTGGAGTCTAGGACAGGACTCCTTCACTGCACCAAGCATGGTGCGTACACTTTTCCTTGTCACCGCTACAGGCGGAATGATTTAGGCCAAATGAGCAGCTCCGAGTGATATTTTTATACCTTTTGACAGGATTATATAACTGGAGAAAGGCCATTAACAAATACAAAGGAATAAGCAGAAGGGAGAAGGCAGGTGAAAAATGGGAAAGTAAATCTTTAGAACTGTCACTTCATAATAAAATACCTTCATGTTAAGATTTAATGAGCTGGTTATCCCACTAAAGAGAGAGGGAAAATACTGTCGTCCTGCATTTCCCAGGGATTTTCTGCACAATATGCATCCACTTACCAAATAAGATTAGGATATACACACACACACCAGGTGAACAGACTTACTCCCCTTATTAGGGTGGCGTCTGTGTCACAAAAAGAAGCCCCATACCGAAACCTCACTATCTGCAGACAAACAATTAGAACAAAACGTGGGTGCTCTCTATAATGGCACAGCAAGAATAAAAGATTTATGAGCAAATGACCTCATTTTATTTTTCTATATTTCCAGAAAGCTGTTGCTTCCTTTTCCGCATGCGAGTTTGTTTTTTAACTGTTGCACTCATTTCAGTAGCTACGCCTCAGCTTCCCCTCTCATTAATTCTTTGGGAGAAGTGGGCCTAGTGGCGTGTGGGACTGGGAGCTAAAAGTCTTCATTTGCATGTGGCCTATGCACAAGATTTCAGTGAGTTTTCACTAGTAGCAAGTTTTAAGGCATCTGTGATATTCCATTGTTCAGGCCAAAAATCTAAAAAGGTCTGACAGGAGGAGGTAAAAAAAAAAAAATTAAAGGACCTATTTTTTAAAATTGATTTTTTTAAGTTGACTAATTATTACTCTTTGAATACAGAAATGAATTTTAAACACTGCAATTTTGGAGCGCATATGCTGTTTTATTCCACACATAACAAACATGTTGCTTTAAGTGCAAAACTCGGCTTACCTTAAAATATGGAGCAATGACCAAACCTTCATGATATTATTACTTGTAATACAGATAGTGAGGAGGTCCCATTGTGATAGGTGCTTCACAAATAGGACAGTCCATGCGCTCAAGAGTTTTTACAGTCTGAAAGACATATGGTGATAGATTAGAAGGATTACTACCCCCATTTTACAAACACATTAAATGACTTGGCCAAGACCACACAGGAAATGTGTGGCAGAGCTGGGAATTGAACACAGATTCCCTGAGTCACAGTTCATCTAAACCACATGAGAATTCCTTCTGTCTCCTAGTCTAGTTTTGTCAATGGCTTGAGATGTCGTGGGCAGGTCACTTCTCTTCCCTTCCTTTTCCCCACACTATGAAATGTGGATAACATTCTTGGAGGGATTAGCCGTGTTAGTCTGGATCTGTAAAAGCAACAGAGTCCTGTGGCACCTTATAGACTAACATATGTTTTGGAGCATGAGCTTTCGTGGGTGAATACAACGAAGTGGGTATTCACCCACGAAAGCTCATGCTCCAAAACATATGTTAATCTATAAGGTGTCACAGGACTCTTTGTTGCTTTTGGAGGGATTAGGCTTTTTTAGTGTTTGCAACTGCTTTGCGCTTCTTGGATGGAGGATCATGTAGGGATGTTTTACGTGAATTTTTATCTCGGAAAGCACTAAAATGGCTGCATTCTCTGCCACTCCTTTAACAGATCTGGAACTTGACTCATCCTTTGAACTTCCCACATGGTTTCCCCTCTTTTGATATCTGGGACTCTACACAGTGTGCTTTGGTGGTAGAAAGACAATTCCTTTCTTTCAAACAATCAACAGTGTATATCTTGAAGTCAAGAATATGGATTAAATATATGCCCGCAGCCGGAGGATTAGCCTGGTTCACTTCATGTTGAATCCTTACCCTGTCAGGGAAAAGCCTCTCTTCAGCCAAATACTGGCCAGCATTGTGACTAACTTCCAGGAACATGGGTCTGGCTCTTAGGTTTGGTCTACACTAAGAAGGGGGGTCAAACTAGGGTACGCAAATTCAGCTACGTGAATAGTGTAGCTGAATTCGAAGTACCCTAGTTCGACCTACTCACCCGTCCAGACACGGCAGGGTCGAACTCCGCGGCTCCCCCGTCGACTCCGCCATCGCCGTTTGCAGTGGTGGAGTACCGGAGTCGACCGCAGCGCTTCCGGAGTTCGAACTATCGCGTCTAGATCAGACGCAATAGTTCGAACTCCGAGAAGTCGAACTCACCGCGTCGACCCGGAAGGTAAGTGTAAACCTACCCTTAGAGGAGGGATTGAGGAATGGGGGTGGGGCATGGTAGGACTGCTTACATTCTTAAGAGATCTCTTTGCTTGGCTGCCTCTCAGAAAATTTCCCTGCACTGGAACATTAGCTCCCTGGCCAAGTTATCTCAGGGCAGTGTTTTAATAGCATCATTTTAGCCTGTCCTTGTGGATTAGGTGATTGACTTCTTTTTTGCCACTTCCATAATTGGGGTTGTCAACTTTTATAGCCTTTTTCCAAAACTCATGATCACACCCCAGGCTGTCATGCAGATCAGTCTTTCTAAGGTCGTCTGAGATTTGGTCAATTTACTGAGTCTTTGGTCTCACCCTTGGTCATCTTCTGTGTACAATAAGTGCAAGGAGCACCCTAACTTGGTCTTGCCGCAGTTGCCTACTGTCCACAATAATTGCAAGGGCAGTCCTACCAATATAGTTCTCGGGTCTTTGCTGGATATGCCTGTGCCAAAGAAGCTTAGCCTCCCTGAATTTGTCTGCAATTGGACCATCCTGCATTAGGCACCTCACAACCTCATTTCATTTCCTATCATGGAGCGTCCAACCATTTGACCATCTCAACATCATCTTTTCCATGGTGGAGAGCAACTGATTTCCTTTCTTGTGGAAGGCCAATTCTCTGTTGTATCCATTAGGATGGACTGAATTAGTTTTCTACACTGTGCCTTTTCTTTTCTTGACCTCTTTTTGTCAGAGAACTGGGGTCAGCTCCCACCATTCAGGCCAAGTGGTTTTGGTACATCACTCAGGTTGACCCACAGAGCTAGCTTAGCCTTTTATTTTTCTGTGCAGTAATGCAAAGAACTTACTGGCTGGTATCCTATAACACATTGGCTTAAGCAGGTTTGCATAACTGAAGCATAGGCCTATGACCCTTATCATAGATAAAATGGCCCAACACTTAACCTAGATTTTGGGGAACTGGGAATAGTTGGCTTAAAAGGAGAGTTGGTACTATAATCTGACTAGGCAACTGCAAGAACGTTGAAATGATGCTAGGCTTGGATATTTTAGGATAAAAACATTGGCAGATGTTTAACCACAAACTTGCTTTAGCAATAGTTGACATATATGGTCATGTGCTAAAAGGCGTTAATATGTTAATCTATAGGATAAAACCATCCCAATATTATGAGTGTGAGGAAGTTAGATATGGACAAGGGAGACTGGGCATCTGAATGAATATTGATGATCGTCCCCAGGCCCTATAATAGGCCAGACCACCATGTAGCTGGAGCGAGCTTTCCATCATTGACCCTTCAGCTCTTCATTGTCATCATCTACCTTTGGGGATTGGCGTCTGGACCATTGGACTCATTTGGCATGCCAAGTACAGGGCGTGTCCTTTGCCTCTTACCACCGGATCCCCAAGGAAGGGTGTGAATACACAAGTAAAGGAGCCTATGTGAGGAAAGATGTCAAAGATATCTCCAATATTACATTATTGCTATTTTTGTGGTTAGGAGCTTTCTTGTCTTTCCTGATGGTGTTAATAAAAGTAGCTTAGGCTTTACTTTGTCCTCAGTGTGAGCGTCACTGCCCTATACCCAGGCTGCCCTACAAGATACTGAACTTGTTAGTTTTAATTCTAGTGTGTCTGATTCTGGGAGTAAAATCCCATTTCCCCCCAGTTCATTAATTTAGTATCAATTGGCAGCCAATACAATTATTAATCATTAAAGAATCAGGCTAGAGCACCACTGTCATCACCAACTGATGGTATTTCAGTTTTTCACTCTTCTAAGCTCTCTGCCTGTGAGATCCTTTATAGTGAGTCCTGCTCCCTCAGTTATCTAAGGATACATCTAAACTGCAAAAATAACCCCATGCAAGTGAGCTTCAGACCCCAGATCAGCTAACTCAGGCTTGTGGAGCTCATGCTGCAGGTCTAAAAATAGCAGCGTAGACATTCCTGGTCGGGCTAGAGCCTGAGCACTCTGGAACCCGTTGAGTGGGGAGGGTCTCAGAGCCCGGGCTCCAGCCCAAGTGGGGATGTCTACACTGCTATTTTTGGCCCTGTAGTGAGCTCAAGTGGGTTGGGGGACCCTCCCTGAGAAGAGAGCTCTATGGAAAGGTCACACAGCTGCAGGCAGTATTTAAATTTGAGGGATAAGTTCCAAAGTGCTGGGGAGAGTGTAGTGTGCATCATTCCATCCACCAGCTCTGCCCCTCACCTACTTCCCAACACTGGGACCAGAAGAGAAGAGGCCTCCCTGGGTTGGGGAGCAGTGCCATGGAGTCAGTTGAGCCCCTTTCCACACAGGAGCAGGGAATCTGGCTCACAGAGAGGCCCCTGGAATACCCAGGCCTTTAGTAAGAATTCCCACCTTCCAACCCTACACCACCAAATATTACAACAATGCTCATTTGGCTCTAGGTGAATGATTAAGGTTCTACTTTCCTTGGAGGCTACATGCATTGGCCACTACTAGAGGTGTGGACCTAGGCATCACACATGCCATACTGCAATATGTTGTTTAAGCCACCAAAGTAAAAATAAATCTAAACCCAAATAAAGGCGACATGGCCCTGAAACTGAGCACATCCTAGATTCAGCATTAAATAAATAAAAACAAACTAATATTTCCCATTTAAATGAGAAACAAACAAACAAAAATGCACAAAACTTCTTAGCAGAGGACAGACTGGGATTTATTCAGTTTAGCTGAAATTAGTCTGTGGTGTTTGTAACCAAGAGTAGCTCTCTACAGAGCTGCCTCCTGTCACAACAGAAGGGATCGAGGATTTGAGTAAGCAACCAAATGGCCTTAAAACAAACAGACTCATTCTTTCCCTAGTGTCCCCCTTCTCCAACCAAAGCTGCCCCTCTCACCAAACATTCTGCGATAGCTTCGTAAACAGCTGCTTGGAACATATTCTAACAGAGGCTTTGGCTCTCCACCATGGGAACTTGTAGAAATTTTATGTCAATCATGAATCACAGGGGATTCATTCAGTGAACTATGCAAGTGACCATACATGCTATAGTTGTGAAAGCAGCTCATTTTTCCCCATTCATTATTTCACTCAGGCTCCGTGGGGAAGGATGGAAAGACTGAAAACTGCAGATTCTCACATCATTATATGTTTGGTTAAAACTGAGTCTCTGCCTAGCTGTTCCTTACATCAGCTATTCCTCTTCAAATTAACATTCTTTCTGTGTCGTATGCTCAACATTATATTTCCTTTGTAGGGGGACAGAGGAGTTAATATTATCTACATCAAATACAGTATTTCAAAGTTTAGAGTAGTAGCAGAAATCCAGCATAATTTTTACTGGACATAGGCAGTAATCTTCAGACCTGGTTTACTGCCATTATAAAATATTTCACTCAGTGCAGATTTAATTACATAGAGATCTTTCCATATTTATGGGCAAATATTTCAGACTGGACATTTTTTTTATCAGTTTAATTTCAGGACCTGATTTAAAGGACATCTGATACAATACTTAAACATAAAAAAACAACAATATGGTTCAGACTGGATCTTTTAAAGCTTTAAAAAAATTAACAAGATAAAAAAAACTACTGGTTTTTGAAATTTTGACAATATAATTTGAAAATTGGAGGATGTTAAAAAGAGATGGTTGAAAATTTTCATTCAGCTTGAAAATAACCAGATCATTTTTAGTCCTTTCCTAATGTAGCAAATATTAGTTTAGTTTGCTGCATTTTCAGTAGAGCACAAACTAACATGGCTTCTCTTCTGTTAACTTCCTTCATTACTTGTCAACAGAGCACATCTGAGCATAGACTTGGTAAATTAACTGGTGTTCCCCCTAGTGTGTGGCTTTTATCTGCTGTGAATTTTACAGTCACATACTGATGACATTAGTTGAAGATATTCCTGAAATGGATTGTGTCATGTAGTATGTTTTATGGCAACAAAAAGGCAATGAATACAGAAAAGGGACATCTCTTATGAGGCTGCTGATTACAGACCAACCCAATTGTTCCCTTTGGCTCCCAAACTCCTTAGTGTCATCTTTAGTCTTGGACGCTACTATGTGGCCTTAAAAAGGGGACTTATCACTGCATCTGTTTAGGCTCCTCAAAACTTTCCCTTCGCTCCCCACACTGATCTCTACGGAGAGCTACATATCTTCAACACAGTGTCCTAAGAAAGTAATTAACAGAGCACATCTCACTGCAGTGCATCAGTACATCTCCACGTCTCCTACTCCAGCTGTGTCATAAGCTTAGCTTTTAGAGACTGAAATGGATTTGCTAGTCAGTATCGATGAGCCCCTCAACGTATTAAACAAAGGTTATTAGTTCGCATTCCAGTTTATGGCCTCCTACAGTTGTAGGGTACTTATCTACCTCTGGTAGTGCCCAAGGGTCACCCTGTCTCCACTCTTTTCTTAGATGGACCAGTGTTGTATCATACTTGAGCCTGTGCATTAACATTCCATGAGTGCTGGAAACAGGTATCTACTAACATATATTTTAATCAGCCTTAATACTCTAACAATTCCTAAGTACGTACAACGTGGGGGATGAGAATAATTGTGTTTTTAATTGCATCAGTAAAGATTACCTCCTTACTCTGGTGGGGAAAGATACCTATCTAATATTGGGTTACATAAAAGGCTGTTCAAAAGAAAAGAATTTAGCCTTCAAAATGGTAACAGATTTAACCTGTTATGCTGTGATTTTTCTCTCCTGAGTGATGCTGGATATTAAGGGCCTGATTCACTCTTGCCCAGTGGTCATTTGCATCAAATGAGAATGGTATTATTATTTATATATAGCAGATCGGTGCCCTGTTAAGCTAAATGAGGTACAGATACATGGTAAGAGCCAATCCGTTTTTTTAAAGAGTTTACAGATTCAATAAACATGACAGGCAAAGGGAGGGAGGAGAGACAGGGATGCAGAGAAGTGAGGTGACTTGCCCAAGGTCACACAGCAGGTCAGCGGTGGAGCTGGGAATAGAACCCAAGTCAGCATCCCAGTCTGTTATCCTATCCACTGAACCAGGCTGCCTCTCAATGGTATTGTTTTAAACTCACTTCACACTAGTGTAAATGATGACAAGGTGCAGGCCAACACTGCTCTGGACCTTAAGTCTACAGGTATATAGTAGGTTTCTCCTTTGGGATACGGATGGGGATAAAAGTTTGACACGGCTTGTAAATGTTTCAGTGGTCAATGAACTGCCAAGATAAATGGCATAGCCATTATGGTGTCACCTTCAAATATTAAGACATGTACATGGATGAGATGTGAACCTCTAAAGGTCTGGACTTGGATTTGGCCAAACACCTCAAGAGTGACAGAATTGGCGCATTGTAAGTCGCACAAATTGGGGCTGGGATTTTAGGTGATTTTTTTTTCTCCCCAAGATTCCACTGCGTTTGGTTGGGTTAGAAATACTGGGAGAAAATACTGTTGGACTAGGACCCATTGGTTACATTAAACTTGCTGACCAATGTCATCCCCATCCACTTGCCCCGCAGCCTTTAGCATTAATAAACTTTAGTCACTGAAGAAAGAATCTATTTGGAATTGGGTGTGATAACCCTAAAGTTTTACTGTGAGAAATGCCGGGTAAAACTTTCTAATAAATTGTTTTTTTTTATATGGCAACTTTTAATATACTGTAATCTATTGCATGGGTAATACTAAAAGGGAAAATAGGACTAGATATATATTTTTTTAACACTGTGATTGATAATCTGGTTCCCAAACAGTCAGACTTTATGAGGGAAAGAAAAGCCGGTTAATTTATCCCAGAAAGGGCATTGAATTACGACCAGGAGAAAGGAGCCATCTCTTATTACAATGATTTTATAAGCCAAGTGTAAAAAGGCAAGTTAATTTTACTAACACAAAATAACTCTGTATTCTGCCACTGCTCTTTGAGGCTCAGGAGAACTGGGATCAATTTCTGGCTTTGCTGTTGGCCTGCTGAGTGACCTGGGACAAGTTACTGCGCTGTGCCTCAGTTTCTCTATCTGTCAAGGGGGGGATACTGATACTGACCTTTGAGATCTATAGATAAAAACAGCTATATAACAGCTGGGTATGTCTACATAGCAATGTAAGCCCATGGTTCAAACTTGGGCCCAAACCTACCTCCCCCACCCCCAATACACAGAAATTATGCTAACCCAGGGCTCAGACCCAGTATCTCAGGACCCTGCAGGGGCAAGTTTGCAGTATAGAAGCAGCCCTACTGGACTCCAACTCTGGGAGTTGGCCAAAGGTATTCCATAATCCCAATTTTCTTTGTCCGCTGGATAGTCAAGATTTCCCACACTGCAGCATGAAAATAGGGCTAGAGTGGCCACATTTTGGGAGGGCACTAGAAAGTCTGGGTTGGACACAGGCCTGAGTAATGCAGTGTAGATTGGTGGAGCTCCAGGTTGGGACCCAAGCTGTAAGAATTCCTAACCTGGGTTCACAAATGAGTTAGCAGATGCTGGGCATGAGAGTCTACACTCAAGTTCCACTAACTCTGGTCTCACATTGCAACGTGGACATGGTCCCCCACCTGGCTTTCAAGGAGAATCCCCCAATCCTCTTTCTGCGTCCAGTTAGAGTACCTCATTCTTCTATTCCTTTTGAGATGTGACACCTACCTAAACCTACTGCCTCCATTTAAACCCCTCCCACTTAGTATTAGGATGGTAACTAGCTTGAGTCTTTAACAGCTATTTTATGAAAATGTTAATAAGAAATTACTACTACTTTTGCTCCGTTGTTTGACTCATCTGTCTGCTGTTGCACTGTGCAGCTCGGATATTGACCTCTTGAGTGTTAATATACTAAAGTATCAGGGCTAATTAAAGTGGCTAAGTAGTGGAAATTTTTCGCCTATGCCATGATAGGCATTGGAAGCCATACTCTAAAAAGTGCTCATCTCCGAGAGTGTAGGGGGCGGGATCTCCTGAAGCACAGTGAAGGCTCCCTGGTTCTCTTGAAAATCTGGCCATGTATGTCGGTGCTTGAATGGGAGTTCTTTTGAATATCTGACTTTGGTGGATTAAATATGGGCTAATGAGCTGTGTGCACGCACGGAAGGGATGTGGCATGTAAATAATGAGACTGCCACCCCAGTTCTTTGTTCAGCAGAGCCCATCATTCTATTGAGGAATAACCTGACAGCAACCTCCACTTGCAGTATAATTTCTAAGTGGCTGTTCATTAAACCACAATACAATGGTCTTCTTACAATATTAGACATTACCTCCATATAAACATAATTAATCATGATTAATACTACAATGAATATCAAAGGCATTTACAATGATGGCCCCATTTATTATAAAGTGTGGCCATTACATTATATGGCATATGATAGCATGGTTGATAACTTAAATGCATGTAATAAAATATTTGAAGAATATGTCTTGATTTATAGCAGCTTGTTCTAGCATCCTCTGGTAAGTATGCATTAATGATGCATTTTATAATCGCTTACTTAAGCATTGCTGCATCCAGCTATTCATAAATTTGCTGTGCTTATCTATTAAATGAATGACATTTAATTTTACATGTTAATGAAAACATTGGCGATACTTTGGTACAATACTCCTGGAGAAAAGCTTGGTTCTATTAATTTGCTGATAAACAGAGCTGCTGCTCTATGGTGCAGGTCACAGGATAGTAATGGTCTGGTGGGATGCAGCACTGGTTCTGTATTAAAGATATGGAAGTCAGCAATAACAAAACAGTACTTCACTTTCTACTCCAATGTCTCAAGAGGAAAAGGGTGAGATTTCCTTAACTATCAGGCATGATAAAAGACTTTCCATCACAAAGCAGACACACAAAACTGTGCCTGACCCTGAGAGAAAGGAAAGAAGTTTCATTGCACTGTGTGGCAACCAGTCTCCAAATCAGTACTGGACAGCACTGGCAAATTGACCCAGGGGTTCAAACACTGTGTAGCCCTCTCCTGGGTTGGTTTTACCTACCTCTGACTGATAACTGGAGGGATTTGTCCCTTCTTTTTACACTTTGTATATGCTTGTATAGCTCGTTGTGCCAATAAAAATCTTATCAAATCCTGCAGCAGGCACAGCAGTGAGTTAGCATTGCCATGCACAAATGTATCTGTGCTGTTAGGACACTAACAGCCAGGAGAAATATGATGGGAATTTGTGGGAAGAAGAAGTTTGCTTATCATAATGATACAGATTTAGTGTGTAATAGAAAGGGCTATTTCTATAATGGTACTACAATGTGCATCACAGTCACCCAAGGCTTTCTTACCAGGGGGTGTTGTGTGTTGGAAGGGTTTACTGTTTGCTATGGGTTTATTATGGGCTAGATTCTGCCACCCTGACATAAAGCAGTATTGTGCCTTTGAAAACAATAGGGGACTATTAAAATTGAGGGAAACAGGACTGGACCTTATATTTGCTCAGAGGATATTTATCGGTTCTCGGAAGTGGGATAAATGATAACTTAATTTTGTGACTATTAATCTGTGTAATGGGTGGCCATTTCATGGCATGGGCAACTGCTGACAATTTCATAAATGAAAAGGTGTGTGCGTGCAGCAGAGGGGAAAGAATTCATTGCTTTGGCTCCAGCAGTACAGAATTTAAGGTGCAACCACTAACTGCTCAGGAAGTAGAGGAGCACGTTGAACCACCAGAAGGAATCTTCAGTATACACACAGGCAGATATTGCATATTCCAGCTAGCGTAAGACTGACAACAGTGCAGGTGTTTTGTACAGTGCCTAGCACAATCAGATCCTGGTCCATGACAAAGATTCGTAGGTGCTATGAGAATATAAATAATACAAGCAAGTTCATCACACAATGTCTTCAGTTATGCATTCATGTTATGACAGAACCCACTTACTGTGATCTTTTGAGACAGGAACAAAGTCAAAGTCATCAAAGTCTGATGACTTAAGTGGACTTTGGATCAAGCCCACAATGAATCCAGTAGTGAAAAGTAGAACGACACAATCCAAGAATATCAATGTACTTACTATTATGCTGTGTGAACTTCAGTTCCAGTTATGTAAACAGCATGTATCTGAGGGGGAAAATGACTTCTTCATAAGAAGACTCCCACTGTCCTCCATTATCCTGTCTAAACTCTATCAGATTGTCTGAGGCTCACTGTAAAACCACAGAAGCATTAGAGCTCTCATATTGGAACATCTTTCCTTATCTCACAAAATTAATGTGCCACTCGTAAAGTAATCTAAGATGTCAATAAAAGACTCTTTATTCATAAATAACTGATATGCAGTAATTTAGGTCTGTACATTTATCTCAAAAGGCTATAGCCATACAATTTTTGCAAACTCTACATAAAACATCCAAACTGTCCATTATTTTGTTTTTTCAATACAATATAACACAGCTGTTTGGCATTACCAAATATATATATGTATGTATATATATATTTATATTTATGTACATTGATTGAAAAAAGAAGCCAGTGCAGCCTTTTCCAAGGAGTCTTTCCCAAGTATTGACTGTACAACATTCAGAATTTATATTGATAGTACAAGGCACAGAAAGTGTGGTATGAAGCCAAGGCCATGCATTTGTTTGTGGATCTTCTGGCTCATTTCCTTACTCCTTCAGTTTCATATTAAAGAAAGCATTCAAACTTGGGCTCTTTTTTCAGTACCAAACACACTTGAAAAGGTGGGAGCAGAAAGAGAGGGAGGAGACATAACCAGTCGCTAATTTGCAGACCCTGTTCAATGCAGAAACGAAGGGAGTAAGAGAGGAGTACCTTTTAGAATAGCGCTGGTTGAAATTTTTTGAATTTTGATAGCTTATCAAAATTTCAATAAAATTTGGGGAAATATTTAATTACATTTTCATGAAATTCCTCTTTCCCCTCTCCACCCCCTTTTTTGTTAGCTAAAGGACTGGTCAAAGATTTGGAATTTTTTGATAAAATTTCATTGTTCATTCAAGTGGACAGAAGGGAGGGGTGATTTCATGGACTTTTTTTTTTTGCAAATTCCCCCCCCCCCCCAACACTAATTTTTCAGCTTGCTCTACTTTGCACAATACTTCTGATTTAAGTCCATATATGACTGAGTGATATCCAATTTTGGGGATGTAAAGTTTATTAAATGTGTATATTTCACACTTGTGTATTTAGATGTAAACTGAGATGAATTTAACTCAGCAGTTTTTTGCCTTCTCTATCTCCCAAGTGATCAGCCTTTCCCCATCCCAAAATATCTTCTAGGAGCATGCCATCTCCCCAATGTGGCATCCATGCAATTTGGGACAGAGTTAAATTCATCTTCCAGACAAGAACCGGGGTTAGTGGTTAGTGATGCATCAAAGAATTTCATTGTAACACTTGGTTTTGTTTTGATTTGTTTTTTTGAAAGTGGGATAAGTGTGTGTGTGCGCGTGCGTCAGGAAGGGGGGGGGGATAAATCTTGGATGTTTTTCAAATTGCAAAATTTAGACAAATTGAAATTTGGAAGTTCAGTGTACCATTGGTGAAGTCTTGGAAGAAATAGTCATTTTTTTTAAACCACTGTACAGCTAAAATTTCAAACTTTAATGGAGGGAAATAGGAGGGAAAACATTTAAAAAAAAGTTTTCAGTGAAGGTGAGAATTTGTCAGAATAGGTTTTTCTTCTTTGGGGCAGATTTATTTGCATCTGCATCCAAACCCCCCTCCAAATCAAAAACCTAACACCAGCCTTGGTGCACAGCCCCCTAAACTTCAGTTTGTGCTGTACATTTCCCTTTGGGATCAGGTGGTGGGATACACACACTCACTCACTCACTAGGTGAGTGTACAGTCTTGTTTGATTACAGTACACTACGTGACAATTTGGGGGTGGTTTTCTAACCCACCCTATCTATCCCTTAGCTAAATTTTCACAAGTGACATTAGCTCTAATTATCCTGTGACAGCAAGGCATGGAGGCTGCTAACCCTCAGATCCTGGCTCCCATAGACTCCCTTGTAAAGCACAAACCAGCTATTCAATACAACTGAACAGCTTATTTAAAAGCAGCTTTTGCAATAGCTTGAAAAGTACAATACAACGCTACCAACCCCCTACACACAAGAAACACAATCAGAATCTGTAGTATTTACCTCTAATACAAAAAATATACTGTCAAATGTCTAGAATTTATTTTAAAGAACGGTAAATACGGAGACCACATTTTTTTCTTTCCATTGTGGCTCTTGACTACAACATCAGCTATGCTATTATTAATAATATCAAAGGACTCTTGGAGAGTTTGCCATAATCTTAAAAGTAGCATTTTTTTCCTCTTGTTGGAAAGCAGATGTCACTCCTGTTCATATCCGTTTGGATAAGGTGAGAGTAGAGCTGGATTGTATATTAAAAAATAATTCCTGAATAGTTCTGCAAATAGGAGGGTTGAGTCTGGTTTGCCACTACACGTATTAGAGTTGTTATATACCAGCTGGGTTAGGATTACAGTATTTGTTGGGGAATCCCTAAAGATTTTCACAAATTTTAGCATAATCTATGAATATCCATCCAAAAATGTGTGCGTGCACTGTCAGGTTGCTACTTCTCTATAATGAAAAGTTTTTCTCACTCCCTGAGCAATTATGTCACATGACCAAGTCTGCCCAATTACATACCACAAATGCTCTAAGTGAACAACCTACATGGGGAAAATTTTTCAGCAAAAACTAAAACAGGAAAAAAGAGCGAAAATTGTCAATGAATAATGTGATTAGCTCTACTACTGTGGAAAAAGCAGAGAGTAAATTCCTTACAGCTGTGTATATAAAGAGAAATCCATTCAGATTAGTGACATAATGGACTAGAAAGATGTGTTCAGATCTTTCATGGTGGTTGTGGACTTTGAGAGGACTTCCTATTTATATTCAGCTAATTACCATTCACGCCATAACACGGCCCTTTGTTTCTGCACAGGGAGCACAAACAGAAAAGAAAATGGTCAAATTGGCAGCAAAAGCTCATACTTCCCTCTCCCACCCCCATGTTTCAACTCCATTTTATATTGAGGCTATACTTTTAGCAGTGGGAAAGCATTATTTGGAATTAAACAATTACTATGTATTTTAAAATGTTTCCTGTGGCATTGTCTTTCAAAGAGAAAAAGAAAGGAAGGGACTTCATACATCATATAATAAAGCTTTTAATCCCAAGACGGGAACCTCTGCTTTAGTGATCAAGGCTTACTATCGTCTCTCAGAATCTGCTGAAAGAAAACCATGTACAGGCCACATAGAAGGATAACAGCTGTTGTCAGAGAGAAAAATAGTTCCCTGCCTTTAAAGAAAACTGTGTCAATTCCTTTTCATCCCTTAGAAAAAAGTGTGTGTGTGTGTGTGAGACCCTCCTAGTTTTATGGGACTTCTTGCACTGGTAAATGAAGTTTGCATTTAAATCTAGAGGCCTTCCTTTCCTTATGGTTTAAAGGATTTTAATGTAAACTAGTAGGACTGCAAAAGCAATGTTGTAAAAATTGTAAATTAACTTTATGATGCTGCAGTCTGGTGAAGCTGTGAAGTGAACCATTTTGGTCACATAATTGTAAATCATTTTAAAAGCACAACTATTAGTCTTAAATGAGCCACAGTACTGAAAGATCTGGGGGAAAAAGTGTTTAAGGGGAGGAAAACACATAAGGGCAGATACTGTACTCAAGTGGTGTAAATCAGACTTGACTTTTTCACTAGATCAAAATCTAGCCCACTAGAGAGAACTTTAAAGTGCAATACAGGATTATGTCTCCATTTTTTGCTCTGCATAGTTAATTCTTTTCAGAGAAGCCTGAATTTGGGACTCTTGGGTTCTAATCCTGGCTCAGACACTGACTTATATGATTGGTGTCCTTGGTCAAGTCATGAATGGCTAGATTTTCAAAAAGGCTTAGTACCAATCTTGGCATCTAAATAAAGTGCCCAGAATTTAAAAAGTGCTCAGCACCGGAAACTCCCATTGGTCTCAACACATGCTATTTAGATGGTATTTGCGTATGAATTATCTAGATGATGGTTCTATAGGAATACTGTACTTCAATATGTCCTATAGTCTTTCCATAAAAACAAACCAACCTCTAACAAGATCCAACTACTTTATGCTACAGCAAATAGGAGGCTAACATGAATTATTTATGCTATGTAAGTAAACATGCTGTTAATGAGAGCTGCTGGGTACTTCATTTCTGTATCCAAATGAGAGCTGAGCTTTATTATTTTAAAAATCTGCTCCTTAACTTCAGTTTCTCTGTCTGTAAAATGGGGGTAATACATACAAGAAGAGAGGAAACTTGAGGAAATTAGCATGTGTCAGGGCTGCCCAGGGTTTCCCCAGGCCTCTACAAGAATATAGTATTCTATAGTATTGCAACTTTCTTTTTATGGAAGGAACCCCGAATTGCTTTTCCCCAGGCCCCCTGAATCCTCTGGGCAGCCCTGGCATATGTCAGTAAAGCACTTTAAAGATGAAAAGTGTTAAGTATTTGCTTATAGATTCCAAGGTCAGAAGGGATTATTGTGGTGATCTCATCTGACCTCCTGTATCGCTCATACTGTTGAACTTCCCCAAAATAATTCCTGTAGCAGATCTTTCAGAAGAATCCAATCTTCATTTTAAATATTGTTCCACTGGTTAATTACTTATTTTTTAAAAACAAAAACCCATGCCTCATGTCCAGTCTGAATGTGTCTAGCTTCAGCTTCCTGCCATTGTACCTCTCTCTGCCAGATTGAAGAGCCCGTTATTAAATATTTGTTCCCCATGTAGGTACATGTAGATAGTTAAGAGGTGGCTTGATTACATTCTCTTTATTAAGTTAAGTAGATTGAGCTCCTTGAGTCTATATCAATCACCATTAGACATGTTTTCTAATCCTCAATCATTCTCATGGCTCTTTTCTGAGCCATCACCAGTCTATCAACATTTTTCTTGAATTGTGGGCACCAGAACTGGACACGCTATCCCAAAGTGTGTTTACCTCTGTATTTGGCAGTGGTGCAATAACTTCTCTACTCCTCTTGTAATCCTTGGATACATAAACGGGACTTTCATTTGCTCTCTTGGCCACGGTGTCACCCTGGGAGCTCATGTTCGTCTGATTATTCACCATTATCCTCCCCTACTTCAGAAAACTATCTGGTAACATTACCTTACTGTGATTTTTTCTTTGTGATCATTTGTGTTATCAGAAAGTATGTCTTCACTGCAGGGTTATCTGGGGTGATTTGCACACACATCTGAGCGACTGGGTTTAGCCTAGTACAGGTAAGAGCAGGCACACTGCAAAAGTAACACACTATTTACTGTTCCCTCACTGCTGCTGCAAACACCTGTGCTTCTTGCTATGACTCCTGGGGACACATCCCTTGGTGCTGTAGTGCGCTGAGCTGCTTAGATTTTCTTTCCCCATAGTGAATTGTGGAGGAACTAGTGAAACCTGGGCATGTGATAGAATTGTGGGAAGGCACTGGAGGACTCTCAGCACTCTAGGAAGTTAGCCTGAGTCCTTAATGCAAAGTGGGTTACTAGCCCAAGCAAAATCGGCACCTAAGATCTAGTCTATACCCCTAGCTAGGCCAGCTAGCTCGTGTTTAAAGCATCACTAAACTCAAGTGAGAAATGGTTTAGTGTGTGGACATGGAGGGGAAATAGAACAACCAGGTAACAGACTGGCCTAACTCGTCAGAGATGACATGCCTGGACTGTTTTCTGGGGCTGTTCTTGGTTGTGTTCCAGTATTACTGGGTAAACATCAAATGGTTTTAAATTTCAGTCTAGATGAGAGGATTACTGGGACTCTTCTCTAAAACTCTTTGGTCTGGAAATGCTGAGATTTCTGGCACCTTCCTGCTTTTGCGTGATTAAGAAAAATACTGTCAGTGATGGCATATCTATTCCTTGTAATGGACAAAACTAGGAAGCGGAGAGGGGCACAAAAATAAGTGACTATATTTTGCAAATATCAAAAATTGTTTGTTTTTTTGGAGTGGGGTGGGTGAGCTTGTGTATGGAGAAAGGGGGCAGGAGTTATCTTATTTCATCATCCTGCTATGACTCTGACATGCTGCTGGATAGGGTCACATTGGAGGTAAGCTGGCCAGGAATCTGGTTACCACTTTAACCTCAACTCTGAGATCAGCAGTCAACTCCTTTTTGTTCTAATTAAGGTCTCATTCTCTGGCATTTCCAGTTCCAGCTTGCTTGCATGTTACAAGGGTGTCAGAACCACCATGCATTTAGAAAAGGTTGGCATTCTTAATTGTTTGTCTTTGAGTCATTTCAAGGAAATTTGGCAAAAATGAGCAAATAGGGTCAAAACCCAAAGGAAACAGAAAAACAACACTACTGAGCAACACAAGAGAGTCTTTTCACTCGGGCTAGAGCCTGAAGTCTGAGTTTCATGCATCTAAAAGATTGCAAGAAACTAACTTTCAGAGCTGGTCCTCTTTAGGTGCATAATCCAAAGCCCACTGAAATCAATGGTGGTAAAACGATCTTTGACCTCAATGGTCATTGGATCAGGCTGTAGCTTTTGGTTTACAACCCAGCTCCCTTTAGTATGAAGACCTTCTCCAGAGTGCTTGTGAACAACTCAAACAGTGCATGTTCTCTGACTCCTAATAAGGGACCAACTTTTGCTAAACAGACTTCACAGGGCATTCAGTAAGCAGGGTTCAGCTGCTCTGAGTGGCAATTCTTTTAGAAACAGCTACAGTTCTATACAGTAAACACCAATTTTTTCTGAGAAAAGCTTTACACTCCAGATTCCCTGGAGCAGTTCCCTCAACCTCTTATATGCTTTGTGTGCATCAGACATATTTGGAAATCACTAAGGAAACACATTCAGAATGTTTGGAATGACAAACACATTACTGTATATATAGAGAGACTTTAGGAATCTTTAGTTTGATAACTTTTTCAGCACTTTGCTTTTTCAAATGAGCTTGGCTTAGTTACCAAAATAAACTTGTGTATGGGTAGAAGCTGAGAGAAATCTACCTTAGTATGTTTTCAAGAAAACTGCAGCACATTTTAACTACTATTCTTTTCTCTTGGTGTCATGGCCAAAACTTTTTATCCCTGACTTGTTGAATTTTGTGTCTAGTAACTTCAGTTCCTCCTCTTCTGTATTAGACAAAAGGAGAGAGCGCCATGTGCTATGACAACAGTGATAGGTTTGCTACTTTTTTGAGGAATAGGCTCTTAAGCACATTTAAGATTAACAAAATTAAGGTTAACAGCCATCACTGTTTCCCATTGCCAAAAGGAAGGTACTTTTCAAAAACCCCAACAACAAAAAAACCACCTCTCACAATATGTTGCTTGAAATGAAATGCAAGAAATATTCCAAGCCCATGTTTCTCAATGGGGTTGTCTAAATATTTATTCTAGACTGGTGAGCAGGTGAAGCAAGGAAGGTTTATATTGGAGATCAGTGAAAATGAACAGCTACTTGCTAAATCACTGCATGGAAGGGGGTTGTTAATTGTACAACCACGGCTGCAACTTTATTTGAAGAAATAGCTTCAGATAATCATTAGGGTGCATGTTCTGTAAACTACTTTTTGGTTTGTCAGGCTGCTCCCAGCCCTGTTTGTAAAATCTGCCAGAGAAAATTAAAAAATATATATATTTAATTATCTTGAATCTTCTTGACATGGTTACAATAAAATGGGCTCTAATGACAGATGCTCCTGCACTACGCTGACTTGTGCCCACACCACCAATACTGATGATCTGTTTTAAATCAGCCCAAGTGCCAGTTATGGAAAACAGATTTCATGGACAGAAATACTGTTTAGATCTTCTAATGGACATGGTGCAGAACACCACACATGAGACAGCATTTTTTTAAAACTTATTGTAGCTTCTTTTTAAAAGATACTGAGTGGGAGGGGGAAGAGAATGGTGGAAAGCCTATCTCAACTGTTTCGTTGTTGGTGTCAACATCACTAAACCAGATGGAAACATTGCTGGGCTCAGATTAAGATTGTGAAACTCTGCCACAGAGCACAAAACCTTTAGGATGAAAGTGGGCCAATTTCTGGGTGTGCCCTTTTGGTTTGGTTTCTATCAATCAGGAACAATAAATCCAACATTGTAATTTTGATTATTTCCACTTGAAACCAGGCCAAAGTTACACTGCCTTGATTTGACTTTTTAGACTTAGTCCTGAAATTAGGAGCAATGCAAAAAAGTACCAATTTGCTAAAACAGGTGTGGCTATTCCCAGTACTGCAGTTGGTTGTTACAAAAATGCTGCTTTTTACTGCATGAAACTTGGAACAACTTCACATAAGAGTTTGGGGGACTTTTTGCTATTAGAAGGGCCAGGAAAATTCTGCAGCAAATGTGTATGTTAATTACATGATCAAATTTTGAAGCGATTGGCTATATAAATGAAACAGTACAGGTTCTAATTCCCTGGATGGCTGAATACCCTGGGTCTGATTTTCTGTAGCCCTGCAATATATGGAGTTCACTTACGCCAGTATAAAGTGAATGCACAGTGCTACCAAATCATCATGGTCATATTTTGTACCTTCTTAATTGTAAATTGACAAAGTGCAAGGCAATGGAGAATGAAGCCATGTGGTCAAATCTTGAAACCCAGAGAGTCTAATGGCTCTAAATGTTCAATAACTTCTTGATCATAGAGCATCATCACTGCCTTCTTTATTTTTCTCTGGGTTGCATTACTGTTTGTTTAATACAGTGTCACAACATCTACTGTTATCATCTATAGCTTCCCCACCCTCTCACCCCCTGGGAATCATAGAAAAGTAGACTATTTTCATTACTCTCACATGAGTTTTAATTCTGGGAGGATTGTGGAGTCACAGAGATGATTGCATTTTCCTTGTTACTGTGGTGATTTACTCTGGGGTTTCTTCTGCTCCTCCAAATAAAAAACAGGTGGTAAAAATGAAGGTCTGATTCCCTGTATGCAATGTGCATAAAACACTTATTTCCTCCCTGCTTGTAGAAATTCGCTAATGTCAAAGTCAAAGCTGGCCATCAGTTCTTGAATGGAAAAGAGATGACTAAAGTCCATTTTGCCTGCTGTAGCTGAAGTCGGTCTCCTCGATCTGAGTTTCTGTAATATTTGAGATTTTAGAATGTGTCCGTCCTATCTCTTCCAGGGCACAGGCTAGAGAGTCAAGGTCACCATCATGCTGATGTTGGGCTTCCCACAGGTCCAAAATGACAGCAGATGGGCTGCTTTGTGTAGCAAAGTAAGAGAGATTCCTAAAAAAAAACAAGGTAAAATAAAAGGGTTAGAAAGGAATTTATGCTGTTACCTCTGAATGTGAAACTGACCTTCTGTCTGGCTGCAGATACATTTTTAGACAATGAAGTGAACTTCATGGACATTAAAGAATCTGGCAGCTGTCCCTCAGAATGCCAATTTTCTTTACAATATAGCTTTGTTTCTCTAAAATAATTTGAGACACCCTTCCCCTCTCTTCTCCCCCCCCCCCCGAAAGCTTCATAAATACAGGACTTGAATGAGTGGGAGGAAGTAGCAGTGCATGGAAATGCCTAACCTTCAGTTGTCATGGGTTCAGTTTTTCAGAGGAAGCATAAGTGTGTATGTTAAGAATTTGCCATGGCCACTCATGCTACATAATTTAGGCAGCAAAGCAACTCTACAAGATAGTATAGGTAAACTTTATATATGTAATTATGTGTATGCAATTGAGTGTCAAGAAATTGATGTCTTACTGATATCTGTAGTGATGAGTTATGGGTATCATTTGTTTTGCTGGGACTCTTCACTTGTATATTTTGATTTTCTTAAAAGATACATGCTCATGATTTATGGAACTTTTGTTCTGCCAAGTTCCTTGCAAATAATGCTCTGCAAACTGGTTTTTAAGTGCATATTATACTAAGTCTCTGCCATGATACCTCAGTTTGACTCATTCACTTGTATATTTGCTTTTCAGACAATCATCCACATATCTATAGTGCTGACATACATATATGTGTGCCTAATCTTTTTATATTGTGTGTGTGTGTATGTGTAATATACACACACGAGCAAGGAGAGTGATTAAATCACAGAATAGAAAAGAAATGTTAAGGTTTGATAGACCTATTTATTTCTATAATGAAATGTCAAAACTGTAACTGAAATGCTTATTCCAAGTACTACTGGATCATTTCACTAGACTGCAATTTTGTATGCTGCCTTTCCCACTGGATTTTTTCTACTGCAGAATCCATTCAGATGATGAAACCGTCACACATCTCCCTAAAATTTAAAAGGCCCACATCTCAGTTATTACATACCACTGAACTCCCCTCAGCCATTGCGGACAACAAAGGAGCTTTGCCACCAGGAGTCGACCCTCTTAGGTAATTACCCATAGATCTTAATCACATAATTCCTGCCAAAATGTTATGACTAAATCTTCCGGTATTGGAGTGTAAATCAATATTTACTGATGAAAGCCTGCTGAAAAAAATCTAACCTGATAATGAATCAACACACACATCAGGTCATCTTTGCTCAGTACCACCTATGCATGTGAGAAAAGCCCCCTGCTGTGATGATTTCAATGTAAGTAACAGAACAGTTTATCCCAAGGACCCAACCACTTGCAAACTAGAGTGGAGTTAATTTAAACTAGCAAAGTACATCTCCATTTTTTATTTCTCTTCCATTATTACTTTTGAATGTAACTTCCTATAAACCCCCCCCCATCTCCAAACAAAGCATAGTATAGCTGAGCAATTTATTATTTAGGCACAGCTAGAAAAAACGTTGCTTAAATGTTTGCCACCAAACATCTTCTACCTGCTGTTACTCGATGGTAGAAAAAGAACAGATGAAACCCCCTTCTTTTCACAGGTTTTTTTTTCTGAAGTGTGTACAACAGTTAAATGGCAGAATGTTATACAGGAATAGTGAACTGTGTGTTTACATAGCTATGACTCTACTTCACTATAGGGATTTTCAATATTAATCTACACCTGACAACGCACAGAAATCAAGCCGGGTATTACTCTACATGAGTAGTTCCAATGAAATCAATATGCTACTTGCTGAGTAAGATGGTACTCAATGTAGTAAAGTCAGAATCTGACATTATATATATATATATATAAATAAAAATATGAAATTATTTTGTGAGGATTTAAAAAAACACCCTTACCATAATTGGGGTGTGAGAGTGAGTCAGTTTCTCCTGTTCTCTTCTCTGAATGTATTGGTAGCAGTATGGTAGAGACTGTCTCTTACAATGTGTCTGTACAGTGCCTAGCACAATAAGAGATCTCGCTTGGAGCCTCTGGGTGCTAGCCTAATACAATTTGCCTTAGAAACCGGGATCAGGGAAGAAGTCACATGAGCCAGCCACATCAATGTCTTTGGCAGGTATTTCTAAGGAAACTTTTTTTAGAGTTAGAGTGGAGAGTTAACTAGTCTTCTTTTAACTCTACTCTTAAGTTAAAGAAAGAAAGAGTTACCTCCTCTCTGAAGAGAAGAGTTAAGTGAAGTGAAGTGAAAAGTCTTCTATTTACTCTTTTCCACTTCACTTGAGTTAAGGGTTGAGAAGAGTAGACTTAAGAGAAGAAAAGTGGAAGAGAGAAGTCTAACTTCTTTCTTTTCTTCTCTTAAGAAGACTTGAGAAAAGTTAAGTGAAATGAAGAAAAATTAACACAACTCTTCTTCACTCTCCTGTTAAGAGGAAAAGACTTGTGAAGAGAAAGTTTATTCTTCTCTTTTAAGACTTAAGTGAAGGCAAGAAGAGGGTAAAGAGAAGACAGTCTTACTTTCTTCTCTTCACCTCTATTAAGAAGAGAAGACTTAAGTCTACTCTTCAGCGACAAAAAGAACACTTAACTGAAGAAACGAAAATGAGAGTTAAGTGAAGAAAAGTAAAAAGACTCTCTGAAGTAGAGTTTCCTCTTGTCCTCTCAAGTCACTTTGATCGTTTACTCTGATCTTTTCTCTTCACTTAAGTGAAGAAACTTAATTCTTTTCTCTTTGTCTCTTCTTCATTTCAGAGAGGAAACGAGCTAAGTGAAGAGAAGAAGAGGGGAAAAGAGTTAAATGAAGAGAGAAAAGACAAGACAGGAAAAGAGTTAACTTTTTTCACTTAAGTCTCACTCTGCTTCTCTTAACTGTTTTATTCTCGTGAAGAGAAGAAAACATGAGTTAAAACTTAACTCAAGTTGAGTTAACTTTTCTCTTCACTTAACTCTCAATACCATGTACACTCTCTAAATCATCCCTTCGTCACAAAAAGAGGAGCTTATTCCTTATGAGCTTTTACTGAGTACCAACTCTTGCTCTGTAACAAAGGAATATGAGGAACAACCAACAGTTAGAGCAAGGGAAACATCTAAAATGTTAAAAAAACCAATGCACTTCAACTGGAAGCTAAAGACCAGTGGACTGTTAAGAACTATGGAAGTATTTTCAGAGTAAATGAAAACCAGCTCTACACTCTAAGTATTGAAAATGGGAATATGAAAGCACATTTGGAATGTAAACTTCAACTAGACTAAGTGGGAATTATTAGCACAAGGGAGCAAAGGGATTACCCTGAACGCCTAACTTTGCAGCAAAGATTTAGGCTTTATAAAAACAAATTCTGCAAAGACTCTCCACAAAAAAGTCAAAATTTACCAAGAGTTACCATACATTGTGTCAGACTTTATACAGTTATTTCACGTTCCTAACTACAGGGAGGGGATATTTGGGTAGCTGACAGAAAGTAGGTACTGCATTGCAGGGGGACTCAGACAAATACTGATTCCTCACATAGATATAGTGAAGCAAAGAAAATACTCTAAATAAATCAATAATAATATTATCCTCCCATTTTACAAATGAGGACTTGAGGCAGAGAGAGTATTAAGTGACTTACCCAAGAGCATATGTGGCAGAACTAGTAACTGTTCCCACTCCAGTATCTTAACCACTAAACTATCCTGCTTCTCACTAGCTGCCTTAAATTTTGCCTTTATTAGACCACTGTAACATTGAGATGGTCTCATGAAGTTCACCCAACCAATGAAAAAACAATTATTTGGACATATTTAAATATTATTCTGTACTATTTTCATGAGAAGCAGAAAGTCAGACTGTGACTAGTCCTTTTTCATCAAAAGGAAAAAACAAGCAGCATAAATTTGATTTCCCGCTCCCAAGTTCTCTCACGTTTAATAATGCTGTACTATTGGTAGCACAGATGGAAAAAAATTTTAAACATACTTTTTTAACCTGACAAAAATATCAGTTGTATATCATACGTCCCTTAGGGTTTGACACACACTGAAAAAATTATTTGGCCTGTTCTCTCCACAGACTAATGTAATTTTTTCCTCACATTCCAACTATCTGTCTCATACAGCAATGTAGAAATCACCCTGCATTCTGCAATTGCCTATTTTGCTAAGACAGCATGTGTATGTATTGGAGAAGATGTTCCAGAACACAGATAAAGAAGTCTGAACTTTCAAGTTAATACCATGCAGGATTGGCCCAAAACACACATTATCAGGGTAAACTGCAGTTCATACATCTGTTTTTGTGATTAACAATTGAAAACAGCAACCTCTCTCTCCTCCAGATAAAGTATAGTAATTCTTATTCAAATATCTTTTACACAAGCAAACAAAAAAAATCATAGCAGCAGATTATTCCCATTGTGTATGTAAATGTTCACCTTTCAAACTTGCCTTCCATTACCTGTTGATGCTGTTTTTCTGTGCTAACATCTGCCAGTCTTTGCCTTTAGCATTGGGTGTGTCAAATGTCGCACATATTCTCTGTCTAATGGAGTATGGGATTTTGAAGGCTTTTGGACCAGTTTGTGCAGGGAAGTTGCTGTCCTCACGTGCAAACAATGTGATGATTTCTCTCTCATTCTACACATGAGATGAAAAACAAAACGGTTAATACGTCAGCAGGTATCTAAGGTCCTTTCATAGTATATGAATGCTGTACAGCACTCCTCTGAGGTAGGGCACTGCTATTATCCCATTTTATAGATTGGAAACTGAGGCACAGAAAGATTAAGTGAGTTCCCTGAAATTCACTGGAAGTCTGTAATGTGGCTGGGACTTAAGTACAGGTCTCCCGAGTTAGTGTCTTAACTACTGGACCGTTCTCTTTGTCAACACTGATTTATGGTCTGATTAGTAGTAACTTTCCTTTTAGCATTAAGACAGCTGTAATGCCATGAACTGATTGTGACATAGTCAGAAAAGAAACAGTGCATTCAATGTGCCAAATTTGAAAGACTTTAGTTGAAACAGTTAAATAGGTCATCTAGTCAAGTCCTATATTTCTATGATTCTATCAAGGTCCCTTCCACTCCCACTGAGTGTTTAAACCTGTTTACAGAAAATTTGCTGAATTACTTGCATTTCAATTTGTCCTTTAAGTTCATGAGCAGAGAATAAACATTCACACACACTAGGCTGCACTGAGAACAGAGATTTTCAGACCTGTAGTCCCCTCAACCTACCCATTTGTTTGTTTTAGACAACTATCTTCTGCATTTAGGAATTTATATAATCCCCAAAGTAGTTAAGATTCTCTTAATTAAGAAATTAATTTAGTTTCCTGATGCAATGAAATATAACCTTTTATGAAGTACTTCTGGCTGAAAAAAAGTTCATCCAAGGAAGCAGAAATAATAGCTCATGACTGGTGACCAATAATCAAATGAATGCTCATGACAAGTACTTTGCAAATAACCCATCAAATAAAACGTTTACCAAACTGCTTTTATGACCAAATTCATAAAATTGTGCTATGTTTGAGGCCCATTATTCAACCAATTTAGACTTTTTTCCTGTTAATTTGTTTGTCAGGACTATTTTGACCCAGGTATGTGTATTACTTAGGCAAACACCCAAAGAGGTAGTGAATGTAGAAGAAAATAGATACAAAGGGCTGGTCCACACTAAGAAGCGGGGTCGAACTAGGGTACGCAAATTCAGCTACGTGAATAGCGTAGCTGAATTCGAAGTACCCTAGTTCGAACTACTCACCTGTCCAGACGCCGCGGAATCGAAGTCCGCGGCTCCAAGGTCGACTCCGCCACCGCCGTTTGCAGTGGTGGAGTACCGGAGTCGACCGCGGCGCTTCCGGAGTTCGAACTATCGCGTCCAGATTAGACGCGATAGTTCGAACTCCGAGAAGTCGAACTCACCGCGTCGACCCGGCTGGTAAGTGTAGACTAGCCCAAAGTGATGGTGCTGAGTTATATTTGTTTGAGTGTACTGTTTTCACTCATGTTAAACTTTCAAGAGGCAACACAGCTATGGGAGAATGGATAATGATGCCAAAGGTAGAACAGAATCCCACTCAATTTGTTTTGATTTCAGGTTGCCTTATCACTAGTGGTGATATTGGTTTGGAGGCAGACAGAGCCCAGCTTGAATTGGAGAGCCCTGATGCAGGTTTTGCATCTGTTGCACTTTGTAGTGCTGACAACCAGGAGACATCAACTCAATGACGAACCCCTGCCCCCCCATACACCTGCCTATCACAACATGTAATATACCTCATCCAGTGCAGTAATTTCCCTGACACCAATTATGTGGGTGAAATCAGACAATCACTATGCTCTTGAATGAACTTGCACAAGAAAATAAGACAAAACCATCCTATCAGTGAACACTTTTCATAAAGCGATCACTCTCTATATGACCTCATTCTCAAAGGAAACCTGCACCACACTTTCAAAAGATGAACCTGAGGACTTAAATTCATTACTGTGCTAGACACTAAAAATGATAGATTGAGCAGACACTAGATTTATGGCAATTACAACAATCTGTAACCCACTAATCTCCTCTATGCCCTATGACCACAGAGGTGTTAACAGGCCACTCTACCTTGAATAGTCTCTTACAATATAAGCTAACTATTTATGCTACACAATCTGTTCCAACTTGCATTTTCTTGTGATGCTGGGAGTTTCTTTCCCAGAACTAAAGAAGAGCTCTGCGTGGCTCAGAAGTCAGTTCAATAAAAGATATTACCTCACCCACCTTGTCTCTCTAATATCCTGGGACTGACAACTATAAAGTCAATATTTCCACTTGTAAAACAGAGGAAATATGATCTGGAAATAAACACGGATACAGCTATACAAGCTTTTCTGACTTGGACACCATGTTGAAATGTGAATTTTTTCCCCATCTTCATCTCTTTTCAGTTCATGAGACTTTAAGCTATACAGGGCAGGGACTGTCTCTGTGTGTAGATGTGAATTAATAGTGCCTCATTCTGAATTGAGGCCCCCCTGGATGCTACTGAAGTATAAATATTAAATTACAGTGATGTTACCAGTTTCTTCATATAACATTTATGATACATCCTAAAAAGCATGCATGCAAAGTAATAGGAATGCTGTAGATACATCACCTTTTCTGATTGTTTAAATTAAATATGCAGAAGAACAGTAGATTTTCATACCCTGCACTTCTGAGATAAGCCATTGCTATCTGGTTAGCTGTGGGAATTGAAAAGCAATGAGAAGTTCAAGTATTCAGTCCCCCCTTCCTCCCCCCCTTTTTTTGGCAGTCAAATTATCCTCCTCCTTCCATCACCTTTGGAGATAGAATAAGAAAACTTGCCACATTGGTGAATCTGTTTGAAGAGAGCATTCTAACATGCACCTGGGGTTTATGGACAGCTAGTTGTCCTCAAAAAAACACAACCACAACATTTAACTGAGGAAAAATAGATGACAGAAATCTGCAAGAAGTTATGGCAAATAGGTGGGGGACTTGAGCTGGCCATATTCTGAGGGGTTTTTAAATAATTGATATAATTCTCCCTTTTCATGATTTCATAATCGTTGATTATTAAACTGAATGGCCTTCACTACTATTGGACTGAGTCATGCAGAGGGAAACAAAGACAACAAAAACCCCCAATGGCATACAAGAGAGATATGAAAAATCAACAGAGCTAATTGAAAACATTACTCCTATGTATTATCTGTATTACAGTATCAATTTCTTAGGTGCTATACAAATGCAGTGACAGACAGTCCAGTGGCCTGAAGAGCTTACAATGTAAATTGACATGACAGAAAATGCCTCCACTATCCCTATTTTATATGTGGGAAACTGAGGGTACAAAGAGATTAAGTGACTTTCCCATGCAAGGAGTCTGTGCTTGGCAGAGCTAGGAACTGAACTCCAGTCTTTGGCGTCCCAATCCAATGCATTAACCCACAAGGGCCTCATATAATGAACACCACATTTTACACTGTTTTTTTGCAGGGGTGGCTCCAGGCCCCAGCATGCCAAGCGCGTGCTTGGGGCGGCAAGCAGGCAGGTTGCCGCTGGTCCCGCAGCTTCGGCGGACCTCCCGCAGGCAAGCCGCCGAAGGCAGCCTGCCTGCCATGCTTGGGGCAGCAAAATGCCTAGAGCCACCCCTGATTTTTTGAAAGGGCTTCACCACATTGTAAATTGTTGCTCTGTCACCTTTGTATTTGTAAGAAACCGCTGGGACAAAATAAGTGCCGTGTAAAGTTTGTTCTCATATCCTTGGAAAGTTTCAACATTCTCTAATACTGATAACCTCTTCCACAATTCATATTCTTTCTCTGAAATCCAGCACTGAGATAATGTATTATATGTACCACGAGGCTTCATAGGAGAAGCCTGTTTTCACAGATTATTCAGAAGAGGTCCCTTTTTCATGCTGATCACAAACAAACTCTTATTGAATATTAAGGTAACAAATGCAAATTGAGTCATGGCATCTAAGTACTATGCTGCTGTCAGATGTTTTAAAAAACTGTTAGTCCTAAACATGATGATCTGCAAGGTGTTGGATGCCCAAAATAAAAATCCAGCACTGAAACCAGAAATGGAGTTAACATGATAAGGCCACAATCCTGCAATGACCTCTGCAGGGATAGAGGAGTCTGTTTGCAAGGACCTACTGCACAATCAGGATATATCTGAGCGTACCTGCCTACAGATAACCATATTCTAGAGTTGGAGTTAAGGAGGGGGAGGAAAGGATAGCCTTGTGGCTAAAATCTGTCCATGCCTCATTGCACTCATCTGCACGATTCAATGTGCCCTACCTCTTCTCCTTTGTACTTGTGAATACCTACTTGCTTCAGGCCAGTCTGTCATTGCCACAGTAAATTATCTTTGTATGGTATTATTACTTATGGTCCTATCTAGTCCCCCTTCCTCTGCATAATGCCTTTAGTTATGTATCTTTGCACATGCATATTGTGCCTTTTGCCCAGAAATCTCACAATGCTTTTCTCACATTAATAAAGGAGGCCCTAAAGGCATAGATGAGATACCTATTGTTATGACAATCATCGCCAGGTGGTCATGCTATGCACAGCCTTCCAAGTCCTTCTACATGTGAGCGAATGTTCAGGTTTGGTAATACATGCTGAGTGGTGGTGGTAGTTTGGGAGTTGTGTGAGCAGCAGGAGATTTTGTCCTTTCCCTTGTTTTCTGACTAAAGTCAATTCATGAGGCAAAGTTTGCTCATTAGGAATTGAGATTCTTGAATGGCAGGATTTGTCTGCATGTTTTTTGACCACCTCAGTTCAATGACTGGTGTGGGTGTGTAAATAAACCAAGTTACTGTTCTAATATACCCAGACTCTACATCAATTACCTCTCCTCCACTGGGAAGCTGAGCTGAAAAGCTACAGCTCTCCAGTGGAGAAATGCTGGCTACAGCTATAAAGGCAACACTATTTTACATAGGGTAAACTGAGGCAGGGTTGTCAGGTTGTCTCCAATGTTATGCAGCAACTTAGTGACAGAATAGGGAACAGAACCAGATGAAAAAATTTACCTCTAGAATAGATGTCTGGATCTGTAGGATCTGCTCATGGCCCTTGACTTGCCGAACACAGATCTTGCAGGACAGTTGTGTGGTTGCGGGAGTGTAACGCTCCAGTGAAAAGGCACAGTGCAGTGGCTGCTGGTTACTGCACCACACACGAGAGAAAGGAACTTCCTGTGAAAGAAATGCATCCCAGAAAAACAGAAAGGAGAAGGAAGAGAGAAGCTGTGACAACTGTAAAGCAGGAGATAAATAATTATTACAAAAGCAATTCCAGCAAAATCATGTATATAATGTCCCTTTGAATGTTGAGTAGCACAAAACTAATTAATGTCAATTCCAATTGAAAACTGCAATGTTAAAATTACTGCAAACTTTAATTCTCTCTCGTCATCCATGTTACGGAATGAAATTTAAGTTTTAACAAAATAAGAAATGTATTTCACTCAGAGGAGTTTGTTTATTACTCCATCAGACTCCAGAATTCCAAATTCTTGCCCCACTGTGGGGCCCCTCTAGCTTTCACAATAAGCATTACAGAATCCTTGAAACTGGAGATGGAAGAGACCCCTCCCTGAGGTCAACCAGTCTTCCATGAGCCAGTGCAGGATCAATCCATACAACACATTTTCCAGTGCTGCCTTTAGTCCAATTTTAAATCGGAGTGATGGGGCTTCAGCCACTTCTCTTGAGATACTTATATACAGCACACTGCACCTCACAGTTAGGCTAAAGTTAAAAGGAAAACAGGCTGAATACAAGTCACATTTCCCTATCTTTTTCTTTTTTGCTTTTTGGACCATTTCACACTGCTCCTTTTCTGAATTCATACCATCTATGCACAACACAACCCACACTGTAATGTTTCAGTATAAAACTTCAGGCATTCCTGGCTACCCTGATTTCCTATGATGATGAGGGTCTGGAAGTGCACAAGAAAGCATACGCCTAATATGGGCAATTAGTTTTCTTAGAATTTTAATGTTGTGAAAGGGATCCTATTAGCCCTCTCACCCCACTCTGCAAATGTTGAGGGAAAGTCCTGTATCCTTGCCTTGCAATCATCTAAACAGGGAAAGGAATTTAAATATTTTTAATTTAATGGACTTGGTTTGAAGTCACAACCAGGGGTGGCTCTAGGCACCAGCAAAACAAGCTGGTGCCTAGGGCGGCAAAATCTAGGGGGCGGCAAAAGGCTGGGGCCCCAGCTCATCCTGCCGCTGCGAGCCGAGGAGTGGCCCGTCCCCTGCAGCCGGGGGTGGGGGGTGGCAGGCTGGGCCGGCGGACCTGCCGCAGTCATGACTGTGGAGGGGGCGCTCGTCCCGCAGCTCGGCTGCACCTCCTGCAGGCATGACTGCGGCAGCTCAAGCGGAGCCGCCGGACCTGCGAACCGTCTGCAGCTGCGGGAGGTCCAGCCGAGCCGCGCGACCAGCGGACCTTCTGCAGTCATGCCTGCGGGAGGTCCGCTGCTCCCGCGGCTCTGGGGCGCCTCCCGCGCATGACTGCTTGGGGCGGCCAAAAAGGTAGAGCCGCCCCTGGTCACAACAAATTAGAAAGCGTGTTTGGGGGAATAAGCATTAAATGGCTCAGATGAGCCATTATCTTAACATAAAGGAAGAGAATTGGGTTTCAAATGCACATTCAAATATTTTGCACCCATGTTGGTTTCCCTGCTTGTGTTCTCTTTAAATTTTAGTTCTGTAAATATTGAAAGAAAGATGTTATTTGAGAAGTGTTCGGAGCTGGCCACTGAAAGAAAACAGAAATCAGATTTAATCTGGTCATACTTAATTTATTAACCCTTTACAAATGGAACCATAATATTAATTGATGCTAAAGCATATTATAGACATAAGTGTGTTTTAAGTGGCTATACTCACATCAGTAGAAGATGTTATAGCTGACTATAAGCAACCATTTAACTGCTGGACTCTAATCAAGTGTTATAAGAGGGTTAATTATAATTTAATCCTCATTAAATCATGTAAGTTAATTAGAAATTGAACCTTAACATAAAGTGTGACCTTTAATACATTATTTCAGTGGAAAATACATGAGCTCCTCTTCCTTACCTCCCTTCTCTACACCATTTCTATCCAAGGGGAGCCCCTTTTTTTGATTATCTGTATACAAGACTCGGTGCACTCACAGCAATCTATATCCCCTATGAAACTAATTATATGATGATATGATACTTTGTATCTCTACCGCCCGCTTCCATTGGAGACATCAATGCACTTTCCAAACAAAAATATCATTGCACCTTTGTGAAGGCAGGTATGGCTGATACATATTAGAGATCATTTTACTCACCCCTGAAATGCAGCTAACTCTGCATCTTTTCAAGACTGTCAGGGTTTACACAAAATGATGCACTAAGTAGTAATTAGAAGAGCTATATTTAGCTCCTGAGTCCATAGCAGTAGCAAGATACCAATGGTGATAAAGAAAACATTAAAAAAATATTAAAAATGGAGCAACTGTAATTAGATTTTTCCAGAGTAATCATCTTTGCTTTCGTTCGGAGTGGGGAGGGACTCATGTGGGAACTCGCTGAGCTGAGAAGAATTATGTGTAAAGTAATACAAGAGGACAAAGTACTGTGAAGTTCTGAGTGTTTAAAGAATTGTGGAAATGCTTTTAGTTCGATTCCCCATTATAATTAGGCTCCTACCAGATGGAGAGAATGTAAATCATCTCCTATCAGGAGACAGGCTCTGGATCCTCCAAGACACACAAGGTGCTGGGAAAAACAGCTGCTTTTTACTTAAGGAAGGTGGCTGTCTGGCTTCAGACCTTGTTTGTCTGAGCTTTATCCTGATCTGACGCACACCCTCTAGAGGGGTTCCCCTATCATTTGTGAAAGTGGTGGGAGGGAGCCCAAGCTTCAAGTGTCTGCTCCTGTGGGATTCCCAACATGACCAAATGCAGCTGGTATATTACAGGGAAACTCTCCCCCGATACAGTTGGATCTTTTGTGGGATTAACCTCCACCGCTTCTCCTTTTGATTCACAACTTGTAAAAAGCATCTTACCACAGGCTTTGCACCTCCTGCCATTGCAAAGACAAAAAGCAGCACAATCGGCTCACCTCCTTCTCCCTAATCCACAGAGAGGGATCTAACATCAGTGTGCTTGCTGGGCACGACTCTGGGAGTGCACCATAGGGTGACACTTTATTATGACATGTTGCCATGGCATTCGGTTACTTCATAGAAAGTTTTTTCTAAACTGGAAACTCAGATACAGGTTCCTCCTTCCTCTGAATTTCAAGTGGGCAGACCTGAGTGCCCATATCCATACTGCCCTTGCCTCTATATTATCTGCTTCAGGTTCAACATCCTGTTTTCCAGGCAGTTGTGCAGGTGACTGTTGCAAAACAAAAGTCAAAGCTGCCACAGTCTAGGCAAACCTGGTGGTCCTTAGGGCATCACAAAAGCTACCATAAGGGAGACTGGGCACAGCTTTCAGCACTCCCAGACCATGCTGCATTGGGATCTTAGCACCCAGACAGAGCAGCACACAGCTCCTGTCAGGCAAAAAGGGCACCCGATTACTGCCTAATGCTAAGGAGGGCATGGACATGCTCCTTACCTCACTCCCACTTCCATGTCTCTTGCATACTGCCCACTCTGCAAGGAACAAATCCCTGTCTACTTATGAAGCCACCACTGGGTCATCATTCAAATCCCTTCCAACTTTGCCACATGCTCTCCAAGAACTGAATTACTTCTCTCTCACACACACAAAAAATTGAATGGAACAATCAAGATGCACACACCAAACCCAATTATCTGCAAGCTAGGAACATGGGAATTGCTAATCTGGATCTGCCCTAGGTCTGTCTATCCATTGCTACATTTAGCTCCTGAGTCGGTAGCAAGATACCAGTGGTGATAAAGACAACATTAAAAAATTATTAAAAATGGAGCCACTGTAATGAGATTTTTCCAGAGTAATCATCTTTGCTTTCATTTGGAGCGCTAAATGTAGCACTTATAGACTTACTTGTGCGTAAGAACCCACAGGAGGTTATGGGTTAGTCTGCTTCCCACAGTATGTCTCATTCTGGTCTCTGATGTAAGAGATTGGTTTACGGCCTGAAGTATGAGATTTTATAATCTGTATCTGTGTTATCAATAGCACTTATCTTCCCCTTCCACAAAGTCCGTTACAACCTTTGTAAACGTGAGCCAACAAGTGAGAGTAAGTTCTTTGGGACAGGGCCTTTTAATAGCTCTGTAAAATGTCAAGCACACTGAGTGCTGTCAACATGAGCTTCTTTCAGCCCTCCTTGGTTTTGGGGGCAAATGTTGAGGGTGGGACATGAAATAAAAAGGGAGTCAAAATTGGAGAGAAATTTGCAGAGTCCTGGAGAAAGGGACCTTAGGGCTCAGGGTTGGGCTTCTAGAGGACAGAAATTTGTGACATTTATTTGTTCATGCAGGGCCCAAATCTAAGCTGTCAGCTGATCTAAAGATTCATCACAGACCACTGAGCAGAGAATATGACATTAGTGCAAATTGTGCTGCAATTCCTATTAAAAAACAATAATTATTTCTCAGCCATCCAAGTCATTCAAATTACATACAATTATAAAATGCAAATATTTATTCAGCTTCAATATCATCCTGTCAAATCCATTTAGATGACAGAAGTTTTGCAGACACTTTTGTTTGCCGCCAATGCTGCAAGAGTGGGTAATCTGAGCACTGCATGTAAAACTCACGCAGGTTCCTGATCCCATCCATCCCATCCTGCACTCTTCTTAGAGCAGACATAGCACTTATTACTTAAATGCTGCTATTTGGGATATGGCTCCCTCATCTGATATTTTTATCTCTCAGCAATACATTTAATAGTTATTTTGGAGGGTGCCACTTGCATTAGATCCAGCGAAGTGAGGCCCTTACAACCCATAAAGATAAATATGGAGAAATTTGCATGGCTATCAGGACTTGTTTTAACAGCACCCTGCAGCTCAATTTGGCCTGGAAGCGCCAGAATATTGCTTGCCAGCAGAGTACACAGATACCTAGGTTTAACACACCATAAACAATATATTTATTCATAGAAATTGTATGTGGCATTAGAGAAAGTGCTGTACCACACACAAAATGCTTTGAGGTCTCCAAGTAACTCTCACCACTTTGCACATACTGAGGACTCACATCCAGCAAGGAGATAATGCCCTAAAGACATCATTCTGCAGAAATAAACAGCCAGAAATAACTCACTGAAATCTTTAAATACACAGAAACATGGGGAAGAGAGTTGGAAAGATCCCAGTGGATCATCTAGATTATCCTTCCCTGGCAAGACTTTGTCATCCAGTCTAATTTTAAATGGCTGATTCCTACTCTCTTATGTAACTGCAGCCCCCCACTGCAGATGTCCATGCAATAAGCCATGTCAGGCTAAAATGTAGAATTCTAGGAGCACCGAAACTACAAGCATTTCTGCTCACTGGTCAATATAGGAGTCTGAGAACATACATCCTTCTGAACAGTAGCATTATCTACCGGTAAGGTTGTTGAAATTAGTTTTTTGCTGCACTAGTTGTGGCAGAGGGGACTGAATTCTCTCCATTGTAATGTGTTGGCTTTGCTGTAGGCGCCAGGGCATGCAAATTCATTTAAGCCCCACCAGTGTCGCTATGAGATCTGCTCTTGTATATACTGGACATTTAAATGATACTAATTCTTTATAGTGGAACCTGTGAAAGATACTCCACCCTCTCTTACTAAGTCAGTCTGATGAGATCAGCACAAAGTACCCCAAAAGTAATGAGTGCAACTGCATTCCACCTTTATTAGAAGAGTCTTCTGTAAGCAATCTATTTCTAATGGTGCCTTGAATCATTCTTGATTGTACTGCAAGATTTTTACTCTCTGGGATGGGTTAATTAGGAGGTGATGTAGATTTGATATTAACTGAACTCTGTAGTGCCTTTATCTATGGGTAAGCAAACCCTACCTTGTGATTAGTAGAAAAGCTTAGTAATGCACATATAACTACAGATTTTAATATGTGTTTAACACAAGTGGGAGGTGTGCCTATAGATTATGATTGTTTCTTTTATAGTTTACAAAACAAACCTAACATAATAGAACAAGATACTCTGATACTTCTTCAGAGCAGGTTGTGGGAATGACATTCTCTTTCCTCTTCTACTTAAGTTACGTGGCATAAATTAACTTCATGCTCTATGATCTGTATTTCTAGCATAGGGCTTGCATTCTGGCTCAGTGTCACTGATATTTAGGACAATCTGCCTATACATTTAGGGCAAATTTTGCCCAGAGATTACAAGAGACCCTGCTTTCCTCTTCTCTGTCTACTTGCTTGCAGGATATGTGAAATGACATATTAATTAAGCTCTTCTCTTTTATTTTAACACACTTTGTGCCAATGTATTGCTTACAATTTTCAGGGACCAATGCATCTGACAGGCTCTTTCCCTCACTTTGATTTATTCTTCCCATCTTAGACAGCCTCTTTAATTAATGCACTATAGGCGGGAGAACATGCTGTTCTATCATTTCTAAGCCTAAATGTATACATGCCATGGTTTGAACCCACGACATTCAAATGCAAGCAGACATGCACTCCATTTCAGCTGATCATTCACTGTTTGCATTAAGTCCAGGAATGGCAACTCAATTACTGATATTGAAAAACTGCTCTTAACAGGAATGATGATGTTGAGCCCAAATGTAGGGAGTTAGTTGGAGTCGAATGCAATGTGGGGGAAAATAAAAGTATGTTTCTGTAAACAGAGAGATTTACAACCACTGTGCTTTACAGGACATGTTTCATTCCTCATTTCTCACAATCATCGTTGCATTTTTGTTGGCTGCTCAGAGATTAAATCCACGCTTTTCTTAGGAAAACAAAATAAAAGAGGCAGCTACCTTGTCTGCACTCTACCTTTACTGGTAAAAACTCATACTGCCTCTGAATTAAAAAGTATAATATTGACAAGTACCTGACATGCAGTAAATGGTTTAATTCTCCAGAGGAAAGGAGGGATATCAAGAACAGAGATCTGAAGACTAAAGGTATTCCCTTTGAAATGCAGCAACTTAGGTTCCTCCAGCAACTGTCCTCCTTGGTGTCTTTCACCTGAAACTACTTCCTACAGGAGCCGGGAAGAAAAAACAAAACAAAGATGAGGCTTACTGGGTCTTTAATATTGATATTTTCAATAGTAACACACGTGCATGCTCGTTAAAGGTGCCAGACAGCCCTGGAAAATGAATCCATAGTGCTACTACAACAGAACAGGCAGCAGCAATGCAGTCTGTGCTGCATAGCCCTGATAAGGTGAATTGGCACCGATATGTGGGGACCACACAGAGGCACAGGGACCGAACTCCCGCTTCTCCGCCGTCAATCAGTCCTTTCCTCCCTGCTTGGATGGTGGCTCTTGTGCTCAATCCAAATCCTGGGGGACTGGCATCCAGGTCACAGCAACCTATCTCACAGAAATCAATGGAATTCAGGAACACAGTGGCATTTTCAAAAGTACCTAGGTACCTATCTGCATCTTTAGGCACCTAAATACCTTTATAAATCAGGCCCTGGGAGTTTTGCCATTCAGTTGAGTGGGACAAGGATTGCACCCCATGTGTTAAATGCCACATGCATCCATGTTCTACAGAAAAAAATAAGACATGTCAAAGAATAGCAGAGGGGAAAAATCTGATGATTCCTTTGGTTTGGGGCCTGTCAAAGCTGCAGCTTCACACATCTGGACTGGGCTGGCTTGGACCTTTTCCTATACGTCAGTAGCAGTGTACAGGACTATTATTTGTATAGGGCTAAGTTGTGACCCAAGGAGAAGAGTAGGGTGCACCTGTGGAGACTGCCCAGATCACAGATATTGTAGGGCTGCCACTCCTCATCCTGTGGGGGGAGTATTAACGTGTCCCCCACATCCTGGCTAGAGCAGCTGAGGCAGAGTGTAGGGGGAAGTAAGGTGTACATGGAAAAGTGCTGGCACAGTTTACTTCCCTGCTAGAGGAAGGGGGAAATCAGAGATTCAGTCTCGACACAGTCACAGTTTGGTCCCCAGAGTAGTGCAACCTTACTCAGGGCGTGTGGTTACTCCATGATGTCACCTTTAGTGTTGATGATACTCTTGGCACCATCTGAGGTACAAAGAGAGACTACTCCTGCCCCAAGGAGGTATACCTCCCTACTTATACCTCCCCACTGTATGTTCCACTCCATGCATCTAATGAAGTGGGTTTTAGCCCACAAAAGCTTATGCCCAAATAAATGTGTTAGTCTGTAAGGTGCCCCAAGGACTTCTCATTGTTTTTTGCTAACACCTATATTAAGAGCAGAAATATCCCCGTTTCACAAATGGACAAATTGAGGCATGTAAGCTTGTACTGCAAATGAGCAACAGAACCCAGTCCTGACTCAGACTAGTGCTGCTATTTATTTATTGCTGAAAATTTTTTTCTGATAATTACTCAATGTCTATATTTAAAAACAAGCTGGCACTGAACTGACAGGATATTTATAGAGAAAATAGAATTTCATAAATATATAATAGTCTTATATACAGACAACATGTACTGGTTTCTATAAGTGGGAAAAATGGTAATTCTTCTTAAAACAACTTAAAAAAACAAGATCTAAATTATAAATAGACATGTCTTATTTATTTATTATCATTAACATTAAGGGGGAAAAACCCTCTAGTCTCCTTCATTGTTTTTTTCTGAATGCAGCAGCAATTTTTGAACCAAAATGGTCGTATTAAATCAAGCTTTTTTGTTTGTTTTGTTTGTTTTCTTTCAATAAAGTTCAGGCTGGATGAATCATTCAGCAAGAGAATCGCATGCTAAAAGAACGAGTCTGAAAAAAATGATAGTGGATTGCTCTTGCTCTGTATAAGACAAGCTTGTTTCTGGTTTTCCCATATGTGCCATTTTCACAGTTCTTCTATTGCAGAATACTGGTTTCTAGAATTTCTGCTTGCTAAAGTGCTTTGAAGCCCTGTAGTATTACTGTTTTGAACATTCATTATTATGGCATACATGCACACAACAATGGGACAGACTCCGTAGCTGATTAAAATTCTTGTCGCTTCACTGAAGTCAATGGACTACACAGATTTATACCAGCTGAGTTTCTGACCCAGTGCAAGTTAGGGGTGTGTATATGTGCCTTTGTATGCAAGGTCAGAATTGGGGCCTTGGTAAATCTGAATGAAATTCTAAGACAAATATTACCAGACATTAGCTGTACATACCATCCATCTTTTGGCAGTGAGTGCAGAGCTACCATACTTCTCTAGCTACCACTAGCTTTTCTTTGGTGGCTTTTCTTTTATTAAAAACATAGTGATATTAGAGTGTGCTTTGTTAAGAGAACCATGTTTCTGTGATGTAAAATACAGAAATCGGGGGGAAAAAATCAGCTGTCACAATTTTCTTCATCTCTATTCCTGAAAGACAAGTGTTTTATTACAGCTGCAGCCATGGCAAACTCCAGATAATGCATTTTTTACAGAAACACCATGTGAAAAAAAATTATATTAAATTTGATTAACTACCACAGGGTTCCATTTGAGGTTTTTAAAAGATATTATGCACAATTATTGTGCAACTCTTATGGAAAGGGTCAAAAAAACCCTACCAATTCTTGCTGCAATTCAAAAAAAGGGAGAAATGATTAATGAGAATGTAAAGGTTAACGACCCTGGTAAATATTACACATCACGGGGTAAGCGACAAATATTTTAGTATCTGTATCACAGTAACACCCCATTGTACTTGGTGCAGTGAAAATGAATATTGAGAGAGTCTCTCTGGGCAAATCACTTCATGTCTCTGTGCCTCGGCTTCCTCTCCCACATTTTAAGTGGTTTGGAGCAAAGACACACTGCAGGTCAGTGGATGGGCCAGGAGTAGTATCCTGGTCTCCTGAGTTCCAGTCCAGTGACCCCAACAGTGAATTAAATCACATACGACGAGTGGCAGCATAAAGCTACATGGGGCAGGGACCGTCTTTTTGTTCTATGTTAGTACAGGGCCGAGCACAATGGGGTCCTCAGCCATGACAAGGGCTTTAAGGTGCTACAGTAATAGAAATAATACATGGTAACAATTCTGTAGAAAAATTCATGAGTTGAAATAATGTACCTGAAATGCACAAGGGGTGTTGTCCATACAGTACACTCTCAGATTGTAATCCAGCGAATTGCAAGACATGCAGCCAAACACTGCCACTTTCAGCTGTTTAACTGCACAGTCAGAGATGGGCTCCCCAGCGAGAGCGTAAGTTCCAAAGCTGTCTAAGAGAATGTGACAGGCGTAAGGATCCAATAGGCAGTAGCAGGAAGTAGTTTCCTCTTCCATGGACATCACTTCCTATATAATGAAAACCATATTTCAAAATCAGAAGGCTTTTTAGAACAGGTGCCGTGACATTTCTGTTAGTTTCTTTTCATTTTTTCTAATTTGTCTGAAACATAAAATACTTTACGGCCAAGATTGTGAACACTTGAATGAGTAAAGTCTATGCAATCTAGCACCGAGTCAGCAGCAGCGCTTATGGCTATATATTGTGCAGAATCCATTGTGCGCAGAATGTAATAATCATCATGCATAAGCAATTTTAGCATCTTCCTAAGTGGTGTTGGATTCTAGCTAGCTAATTTTTCCTAATGTCAGGTTAAGAAATTACCTTGAAGATGGAAGTCAATAAGCAAACCTTGAACAACAGTCTGCAGCTAACATCCTCTTATAGCATCTATCAAGATAATGTTTATTTTGGTCCAAAAAAATACAACATTTTGTCTTCACATACCCTTTTGCCATGTTGTATTGTCATTAGATAAATGGTTTGGGGAATCTGCACTGCAATATTTCATTCTTCCTCAGTAGTCCTTGAATACTGGCAACCAGTGTGGATGGAACTGACTGCGTACTAATGCAACAGCATCAAGTATAGAAGAACTATCTGAACTTGAAATGAGGCAGAGAAGTGAAACAAATAGGATAAAATCCTTGGGGAGGGGCAGGCAGAGAAGGTTAAGAAAGTCATGCATAGTTTTACTATTGGGCTTTTCCTACCACTTGAGGAAAAATGGGAAAACTCAATTGAGTCGACTGATACTTTGAAAGCTTGAACTGAAAATGGGAACTACTTTATGGAGTATATAATAAACCTGTACACATTTCTGACACAGGGTAATCCATTGAGGTAGTGAATTAAATGGAATACACAATGGCATGAAATATGTAGGTCCAAGAAGAATCTACTCTAGAAATGTTGGGTAAAAATATTAAACTTTATGCTTCAATTCTTAAGGAATTCCTTACCTCTCTTTCCATCATGGTAAAATTTTGCCCAACTGGTCAGGTTTAGCTAAGGGTGGGTATCCAAGGAGAGTTTAGACCAACTTGAATTTCTTAATGGCTTAGGCCTGGTCTACACTACGCGTTTAAACCGATTTTAGGAGCGTTAAACCGATTTAACGCTGCACCCGTCCACACTATGAGGCCCTTTATATCGATATAAAGGGCTCTTTAAACCAGTTTCTGTACTTCTCCCCAACGAGAGGAGTAGCGCTAATATCGGTATTACCGTATTGGATTAGGGTTAGTGTGGCCGCAAATCGACGGTATTGGCCTCCAGGCGGTATCCCACAGTGCAGCACTGTGACCACTCTGGACAGCAATCTGAACTTGGATGCAGTGGCCAGGTAGACAGGAAAAGCCCCGCAAACTTTTGAGTATCATTTCCTGTTTGCCCAGTGTGGCGTTCCGAACAGCACGGGTGGCGATGCAGTCCCAAATCCAAAAAGAGCTCCAGCATGGACCGTACGGATGTGATCGCTGTATGGGCAGACAAATCTGTTCTATGAGAGCTCCGTTACAGAAGACGAAATGCCAAAGCATTTTAAAAAAATCTCCAGACAGAGGCCACAGCAGGGACTCAACACACTGCTGTGTGACAAGCGTAACGGAAAGCCAAAGAATCAAATGGACGCTCATGGAGGGAGGGAGGGGGGGGACTGAGGACTCAAGCTATCCCACAGTCTCCGAAAAGCATTTGCATTCTTGGCTGAGCTCCCAATGCCTGTAGGGTCAAACACATTGTCCGGGGTGGTTCAGGGCATAGCTCGTCAATTTACTCCCCCCACCCACCCCCAGAAGGAAAAGGGAAAAAAATCGTCTCTTGACTTTTTTAAATGTCACCCTATGTCTATTGAATGCTGCTGGTAGACACGATGCTGCGGCAGTGAACTGCAGCATCCTCTCCCCCCCTCCCTGGTGGCAGATGGTACAATATGACTGCTATCCCCATCGTCATCATCAGCCCATGAGTGCTCTTGGCTGGCCTCAGGTGAGGTCAGCCGGGGGCGCCTGGTGGCAGACGGTACAGTGCAGTAGGACTGGTATCCGTCCTCGTCAACAGCCCGTGAGTGCTCCTGGCTGGCCTCAGGTGAGGTCGGCCGGGGGCGCCTGGGTAAAAATAGGAATGACTCCTGGTCATTCCCAGTAGATAGTACAGAATGGCTGGTAACCGTCTTCATCAGAGCAACTGGGGGCTGAGCTCCATCAGCCCCTGCCCTTCATGTGTAAAGAAAAGATTCTGTACTGCCTGGACTATCATAGCAGCGGGATGCTGGGCTCCTCTCCCCCACACTGCTTAATGTCCTGCCTGGACTATCATAGCAGCTGGAGGCTGCCTTCCCCTCATTTTATCTCACTAACAAGTCACTGTTTCTTATTCCTGCATTCTTTATTACTTCATCACACAAATGGGGGGACACTGCAACGGTAGCCCAGGAAGGCTGGGGGAGGAGGGAAACAACAGGTGGGGTTATTGCAGGGGCACCCCCTGTGAATTGCATGCAGCTCATCATTTCTGCAGGATCTGACACGGAGCGGCTGTGCTCTCTGGTTCTCTGATACACTGGTTCTCTAGTACACTAGCCCCATATTCTAGGCAGGACTGATTCTATTTTTAGATGCCATAAAGGAGGGATTGACTCGGGGAGTCATTCCCATTTTTGTCTTTGCGCCCCCGGCCGACCTCAGCCAGGGGCACCCATGACAGCAGCAGACAGTACAGAACGACTGATAACCGTCATCTCATTGCCAATTTACAATGGCAGCAGACGGTACAGAATGACTGATAACTGTCTCTGCTATCATGCAAAAGCAAATGAATGCTCCTGTGTAGCGCTGCAGTATTGCCTCTGTCAGCGGCATCCAGTACACATACGGTGACAGTGACAAAAGGCAAAACAGGCTCCATGGTTGCCATGCTATGGCGTCTGCCAGGGCAATCCAGGGGAAAAGGGCGCAAAATGATTGTCTGACGTTGCTTTCCCAGAGGAAGGAATGACTGACGACATTTACCCAGAACCACCCGCGACAATGATTTTTCCCCCATCAGGCACTGGGATCTCAACCCAGAATTCCAAGGGGCGGGGGAGACTGCGGGAACTATGGAATAGCTACCCACAGTGCAACGCTCCAGAAATCGATGCTAGCCTCGGACCGTGGACGCACACCACCGAATTAATGTGCTTAGTGTGGCCGCGTGCACTCGACTTTATACAATCTGTTTTACTAAACCAGTTTATGTAAAATCGGAATAATCCCATAGTGTAGACGTACCAATTAGAAACAGCAGACACAACAGTCTGCTCCCTGATACTGATCCCTGTCATGTGACCTTTGGGAGGCTAAACCTAAATCACATGACAGGAACAATATCATAAAATGCAGTGAAAATTTTCATCAGTTTTGAATTGCAGTGGGAGGAAAGGATTTTAAAAACATCTGGATTTGTCTCTTCCCACCATCCCCATTTGACTAGCTCTAAGTTCAGCCTGGCTGGTTGTATCTTATATTTTCATCATCAGTAGGGCCTTTGGAGAAGGGCAGTTTAAACCTACCTCCCATTTCCCTTGTTGTGTTCTTCTTTTCAAGTGAATATTCCAATGTTCAGAATTTACTTCTGCGCAATGCGGTATAGTCAAGGCAAAAGGAGTGGTGACAGTCACATCTGGAGGGCCACATGTGACTTCAGGACCAAGAAGAACTTCTGTGCCTTCTGGCTGTAGACTTCATGTGTAAATAAATATGAGAAGAAGAAAAAAATCTCAGTGTTTTTTAAAAGGAGTGAAAACTTTTCTAGCATTTTTTATCAAAATGGAATTAATTTATGTTAACTTTAATACACAAATATCTAAAATATTTGTAGCCAAAATCTGAGTGTCTCGGCCATCTGCTACACAGACAAAACGAAAAACCAAGTACTGTGCTAATTTCAGTATAGTATCTGAAGCTGGATATGAAAAACACTTATTAGGCCACGTATAAGCCATCCTCCACTGGTCAGTTCAGGATTTTGTTTCTTTAAGTACTTTTATATTTGAATAAATCAAATACAATGTTAATATTACTCTATGTAAGTAAGGCCTATTTTATGCACCAGCTGGCAATATCACCATCTAATTCTTTTCTTGTCATCAACAATATTTTCATAGTAGTAAAGATAAAACAAATTATGGTATAAAAATACAGCCTCTCATAAATTTTCCCAGATTGAGTATGATTTCCTGGTTTGAGAACATATTTATATTCTGCCGATAGAACAAAATAGGTAATCGAGAGATAGCAGACATTAAGTTATAAATATACAGTATCTGATATGAATCTCTTTCCCTGCTCATGCATTCAGAACTAAATTTAACTCCATCCCACACAAATCAATTTTCCACTTTCTGTATTGTAAACACATATGCAAAACTATGAAATGGAAGTGATAGAAAGGGTCTGATTCAACTTTTAGACAAAAGTGGCATCATTTAAAATGTTACACCCTGTCTTTATTTAATCTGAGGACTGTATTTTGGGTCCATGTCTCAACCTTGTGGCTTGGGTTTTTATTACTAATGTTATCATAATTGCTGGCCAAAATCTGCCCATAGAATTGAAGACAGTGACGTTGCACAGACATAAGACAGGAAAGAATTGGCATCATGTGCATAACCTTACTCATGATTTTTATTATTTATATCATTGTAGCAGACAGGAGCCCTGGTCATTGACCAGGGCACTGTACAAACACAGAACAAAAATATGGTCCCTGCCCCCCAAGAGTTGACAGGCTAAGTAATGTCAATTAGACTACTCACATGAATAAACTTAGATATGTGCTCAAGTGTTTGAAGGATCGAGGCTTAAATGAAAAAAACTAGGCATACTAATATATTCACAAATAAATAGACTGAATCTGCTATGCTGTTACAGGAGTCAAAATATTAACTGGGGGATTCATGAACGAGTTGAGAAATCGTTACATTTGTTTATCTAAAAACTCAAGTAAGAAGTGCATAATTTGGTATGTCTGCCATTCTCCTCTGTATAAAGTCTGTCATCCAATCAGGGAACATAAACTCACCACCACCACATGGCTTTGATAACCAATAACACAACACAAATAGGCCCAGCTTCAGTAAAGCATTTAAGCACAAGCTTAATGTTCCATATATCGGTAGTCTCACTGAATTTAAAAATAAGCATATGCTTAAGGGTTTTGCTGGATTAAGGTCATAACTAGTATTCCAAATGGATGGTTCAGAAACAACCCAGAGTCTCAAAATGTATTCATCCAAAGTACTTTAATTATGCTTGTCACTACCACATTTTTTCAAGAGTCATGAATGGTTCATAAATAATTCACTACTAGAAAAATAAATGAAATCAACCAGCAAGGAATGCTACCCTTTACCAATCACATCTGATTTAATTTTTCAAATGCTTTCTTTATTGCTTTGAAATATTTGAAAGAAAATAGTTATTTACTTTCAAATATTTCAATTTATTTTAACAGAGATAAATAAATAAACCTAAGAGTACTATGAAGAAACCTCTCTCTACAGCACAAAACGTCATTCTTAAACAACTTTCATAAAAGATGCACTGAGTTTCTTACATATTCATAGAAATAGTCTTGGAATTATTAGAAACCTTCAAGAAAAACTGCTATTTATTTATTTTGGGTAAGTTGTTCAATTATTACTCCCTTCTCTACTGTATCTCAGGAATGACAGGTGCATTTTATCTCCTTATCTCCATTTTGATGCTGCTGCTGGAAGTGATAACAATAGCATATTTCCAGAGAATGAGTTAAACCCTAGTTATTTAACTTGGTAGGTGCATCTCTATCCTATCTCACTCACAACAGGCACACATCCTTCAACTCTTGCCTCCTATGCCAAATGGATGCTGCAGACAAATGCACAAAATACAGGTGGGGGGGGGGAGAGAAAAGAGGGAGTTTGCCAAAGTTACCTCCAGCACAAAGTTGGATAATTCGTCTCCCATAGTGGGAACAAAATATAGGTTAAGCTGCAAATAACACTACATTTACCCTCGGGGCGGTGGATCGAGAGTTTTAGTCATGCTACTGGTGATGATTCCCAATAAGTCAAGTTTTTGAAGTGTCAAGAAGAAAACAAAACACTCTCACAAAAAGAAAGGAAGACGTCTGTCCGGCTGGCTGGAGGATGATGTGAAATGGACTGGGACAATACACCTGTGGCCTAAAACTTCCCACGAAGAAGTAAACTGTGAGCTACAATCACTGAAATAGAATAGCCTCAATAATGGTCACTGGCAGCCTTCCATGGTCACTGTGGCTCAGTGTAAATGCTGACTGAGTAATAGTAGGGATGTGTGTGAATGACCAATGACAAGCTCTTCTGCAACAAGCAATTTAATTGCTTTCAGAGAATCATTCCCCCTGTTGCACATATTGTACAAACATATGGGAATTCTGGGAATTATTTAATGCCAAATGAACTGAAATCAACTAATTAGATGAACTTTCACACTTACTGCAAATAGAAGGAGTCTTTTCTATAACAACTAACAAAGTATTAGGAACCTGATGCAGTTCAGGGCTATTTATTAAGCAAGGCAGGGAAGAGAAACATTATAAGATGCAGGTATTTAAAATACCCTTGGGTACATAATAAACAAATCAGTAACCAGATCTAATCCTGCCAAATCCATCAAAATCAAGAGCTTCACAGGTTTCTAGTAAATAAAAGAAAAATAGGCAATGGAGCTGTGCAGAAATAGGAAATTATTCTCTGTGAAACTACATAAAAAAATGGCTATTTTATTCTACAATATTCTGCCTTTTGCACAGTTCAGAGGAAATGGTGGATTTTTGGTTGTGGGGTTTATTGGGTGTGTGTGTGTGGAAATCTCAATTACATATTTGGAATTTCCATGTTTTAAGATCAATTTGATCATCAAACAAAAATTTCAATATTTGAAAAACATCATTTTCTTTCTAAAATAAAGGAATATTTTTTGCTGAAAATGGAACCATTTTTTAATTTTACAAATCCCCACAAAATAAACCAAGGCTTGCCTCAATTCTGTGAAACTCCAAAAAAAAAATAAAAAATAAAAAAATGCAAGTTTATTTCTTTGCCCTAGTAGTTCCTTTTTAAAATCTATTTCATATTAATATGATGTAATCTTCATATGATAGGTGTCATAAGAAATCAAATACCTTGTGAACATTGAATGACGCTTCACAAAGTCCTTATGAGGCAAATGTTATTCCTTCCCATTTTACAGAAGGCACAGAGAGGTTAAAACTCAAATTGAAACAGGTGGCCTCAGATTTTGGGTGGTTCAGTTTTTGATTTCCCAATATTGACACTTTGGACCTGATTTTCCAGGGGCACTGTGCACCCAGAACTCCAAATAAAGTCATTCAGAGCTCAGCGCCTCTGGAAAACAAGCAAAAAAGTGTTTCAAATTGGGCATCAAAAACAGAGGCATTGGTGTAAATGATGACACTGGATTCCAGGCAATGATTAAAAGTTAGTTCACTGTACTACTATTCTCACCTGGTAGCATCTTACCACCTAATTTGCACAACTATGCATGGTGGAGACAAATGATGAATTGTGGCTTAATTGTCTTGCCCAAAGTCACAGCGCAAGTCTGTGGTAGAGCAAGAGAGAACTTTGGAGTCCACATTCACAATGCCTGGCTCCAACCATTACACTGTACAACATTTCCTGAGTCTTCAAACATTGCACAGTGTGTTTCATTGCTCATATTAATTCATAAACAAAGAAATCTATGGTTCTCTTTCTATGCTGTGGTACATAACTGCAGCATAATATTTTTCTCTTATTCTAACATAGTGGTAGGATAGATTAGTGCTGGCATGATCACCTTTCTAGCCCATCTTTTGGAACACCATGCCTATCAGCAGTATAGAGGTAATTTTAATATGCTACATACTGTCTTGATATGGAACACCATGTTCTAATGGAACAGACACACAAGCAGGTAGATCAGAAGTGAGGCAGAAGTTGTCTCTAAGACATACAGTTGAAGGAAAAGATGACTCCTAGGAGAAGATGGATTCCTAGATTCCACCTACAGAGGAAGCAACCATAGATATCCCAGAGAGAAATTTAACAGTAATTTTTCCCACTGCTTTTCCAGGCCCTGCAATAACTCTACATAAATAAGCCAATGGTGTGTGATTATCACATTCTTAACAACCTGAAAAAGACATTAAGCACAGCTGAGGATCTGGCCTTTAATTTTATTTTACCAGCATGCCTTCCTCAGTGGCTACATTTGGACTTGGCAGACATTCACTTCTATTTTTTTAATCATTTCAATGGGTGTTTATTTTAAGTATATTTTCATTTTTATTGATGTAATTTTCACAGTGGCACCAAATTATATTTTTTTTATCTCTTTAAATTTTCACAATTGCGAGAAATTATGGGGTGGTCAGACAATGTTTTAATAGTAATTGACATTGCATATTTTGGCATGTGATGTTGGCAGTTTGTTTGAACTGTTATAAGGAGATCTACTTTGCGATATGAAAAGTTACTTCTATATCAAACACTATTACAAATTAAAATAACTTGTTTTATTTTGCCTATCTGTACATTTTGATTATTATTGAGGGAAATATTTTTTCGTCAGTGTGTGTGTGATGAAATCAACGTTAACTGACATTTATTGAAAAATCTAATCCTTTCAAGCCTACCTACATTGTACTCACTGGTGTGAATGCTGGGACAATCAGCCAAATCATTCATAGTACTTCTGCCTGCTTGTTTGCGGCCCATCCCTTGTGACTGACACCCTAGTGCTCTCACTGAACCTGATGCTGCCGTGTTTTGAATTATTACCCACAGAGTGGGGGGAACAGTTTTAAGATTTCCTATTACAAAAACTAATACAGTCTGTATTTCAATCTCCAAGCTACAGAGCTGGGAGATCTAGATCCTGACATGGACTTTGGCTTCTAGGCCTGAAGTCAGTGTGAGAACATTATGGAGAGGATCTAGCTTCCAAGAGAAGAATAGGTGCCGATTAAAAGCATTATTTATGTTGGCTGTAGAAGTGGCTCCTCACGTATCTTCTAGAGGGAAGGCAGATCATCATCAGCAGGGGCTACAGGCCAGATGTTCTTCTCCCCTTACATATTGCAAAGGCACTGAAACCAGAAAGATGGGAGTGGTGCTAAAGATGTGCACACACTCAAGCCCTAGCAGGCTCTTTGCTTTAACTCAGTGTGGTTGAATACAAGGTATGTTAGCGGAGGCGGGGAGGAGAGGGATTACGCTTGACGACTACTGTTTTGCTATTTTATTGTTACTGGCTAAAAACAGACCACCAATCAATGTGACATATAAAGGTAACAGAGCTAACAGCATCTTGTCTCTGAATGAACTATAGTGCCTAGAGAAAGGAAGCCAAAGAGCTCTAGCTCTGTACATGGAGGCCCAATATCTGTGCCTTGAATCTGGATTTCCCATGGTAATTCAGTCTCTGGGTGACAGAAATAACTAACTTTCATGTTACTTCAGACTCATAAATGTGCTTTTTTTTTTGGCCTCAAGCTGTTTATATTTAACACCAGAACTGATTTGAGGGAAAAAGGAAGTAAATAAATTATTTTAAAAAATCCATTTAAAAATGAATATTTTGACATTTGCAACAAACAGCAAAATATATGCAATTTGCAGTCATGCACCATCCCCTTTACAACAGAAATGTTATGATTTATTGTTTTGGGGGCAATAAATGTGGTGGGGGTGAGGAATTTTGCCCAATTTTTAGTATCAAGTTCTACATTAACACAAAAGTCAACAGAAATATTGCATAAGTTACATATTATATGTAAACCTGAATTAATCTGTCTTCTCACACATTTGTGAAGAATTGATTGATTTAACAAATTAGACTCTTACAAACTACGTGCAAATCAACTTTTAAATGACCAGTTCACATACACAGTGTAAATCAGTGTCCATACCTAATATGGAGATTAGGAAGTAACAATTCAATGAATATCTGAAATACATTCAGTTTTTCATGCAGTGTGGGTTACTGCATTTGATTATCATGGAATCAACACACTTCTGTTGGAATGCAATCAAATCAGAATGTCAGAGAGAGAAATAGGCAAATAGAACCTTGAATCCTGGAATTTTCCCTCCTCCACTTTTCTTCTTCTAATCTTTTCAATCAGCTCCTTTCCGCCTCTACCTCCATATACTCTGACCTCATTTTAATTCATTCTACTCCAACCTGTGACAGTCTGGGATATCTATAAACATGTATATGGCTGGTGTTTCTAGAAACAGTGCCGCTTTAGCACCAATAGTTAAATACATTTTATGTGTTGGAAAAAGTGTAAATTAAACATTACTACTACTTACGGTAGCACCCACAACTTGCTAATAATCTACCAAACATTTAAGAAACAGTGGCCCCTGCTCTGAGTTCACAAGCTAAGGAGCTGACCTGACCTGTACAGGATATTTTATTTTAAGTGATACAGGCCAGATATACTCAGATAATATGGTAATGGAAACTATACCAGAACCTAACACAGACAGATGCACTTACGTTGGGATATCGAGACCTTACATACATTTTTTTCTCCAAATGTCTTTAGAGTCAGACTGAGCATTGTTCGAGAGAGGCGAGCAATTCAGGTATGGGCCACTAGACTTGTGTACAGACAGCCCTGTGCCTTAGAATTCTATTACTCCTGCCAAACTTTTCCTGCTTTGTTGGGAGAATTCTATGAACACTTAAAACACAATTCCACTGCCCTGCTAGGAAAGGAATGTCTCAAAACTCTAGTACTGTGCAGTGAGTGATCCTATTTCCTCCTTATATTTGTATGTGATACATCCATCTCTAATCTGAGCACACACAATGGTATTCATTTATGTGCCCCGTTTTCAGTGTGCAACCAGTCACCTCATTTGGGGAAATGAGCACCATTTTATATTTGCTACACCTAAGATAATGCAGTAGTTACTGGGTTCCATGTCACTCAGCAGTCTTTTGAAACACAGAGTTCTGGTTCAACAGGTGATAAGTTCTTACATTTACTACTTTAACTATGCTGCAATTAACTGGAGTGGAAATGATGTTTATGATAAATCACCTTAATAGGACTTGCTATTTCTTCCAGAAGAACTGGCAATAAAAGAAAGGACACACACAAATAAGGCATAATTACACTATGTGGAGCCCCTTTTCAAAATGCAATTGGATGCGTGAACCAGTGGTTTCCCCTTAGTGAAGGAAGGTTCATGTTATTCAAACCTCTTAGCGAACACAAGCCATTGTTATCTTTTCAGCTGCATCTTTAATTAAGACTCATTTGGGCTATTCTAATCACTTTCATATTACAAGCAGTGTGGTATTAAAATACACTGTTAAAATTATAGCAATTTGTACTGTGGAGTGTCAGAGGGACAAAAAAAAAAGAGATCTAAGAAAATTGTGACCAGACAAGATTTGAACACTTGAGGGCAGATTCTGCCCATAATAATTGGGTTAGCCCTATTGTTTGTATTTGGCCTATATTCTGTGTTGAATAACTTTCTATTACTCTAATCTGGGTAACTGTAAGCTAACAATATTTTGCATTTTGATAGAACCTTCCCTCTGAGCATCTCATAATACTTTACATGCATTCATTAAGTCATAGAAATGGGGAGGTATAGCAATTTTTCCCCCATGCATGTCAGGTATTGGCCACTTCTGGAGGTAGGATGTTCGTGTTGGTGAATGAGTGGATTGATTTGGCATGGCACGTCACACTCAGTCCCTCAACAGAGCTGAATAGCTGTATTCATTACTTTCAGTTTTTATTCTCTTTCTCCCCACTCCCTTTTAATTGTTTTTACTCACAGCATTGTGGTTCTTCCCCAAGAAACAAAAGCTTGAATGCCAAATTGTCAAGGCTACGCAAAAACCATGAGCGCTTTGAGTGTTTTTATTACAGTAGTCATCCTATTCTTTCTGAACCCCAATAATACATGGTATTGACTATTGAATGTGCAGTGTTGGAGGAGACAGCTGGCAAACTTCTCTCTCCTCCCCTCCCCAACAAACTAATTGAATTCCAACATGCAATTTTTATTTATTTTTCTTTTAAATCTCTCCGGGCTTGCTGTTGGCAGCAGGTTGTTTTGGAGCATTAGTATATGAGAGACAAGAGGACCACACAAAGTCTCCTCTCCCTCCAGCCCCTCTGCATGAACAGCTGTGAAGAGTGTGTGGGGTTCAGGAATCAGCTGCTGTGAATGCGAGCACAATTTCTAGTCAAAATCTTATAGCTGATTAGGGGTTCTTAAATCATTTCTGTGCTCTGATGTGTAGAGCTGCTGTCACTACTAATGAAGTACTGTTTAGCATTTTGTGACCTAACATGCTCATCTTGCTTTTTTTTTTTTTTTTTAAAGAGAGAGAGAGAGAGAGAGAGAGAGAGGGGCCTAACAGTTGTTGTGTAAACCCTTCAGTAAGAGTGAACCTATCACATAAAGTGGTCAAAAAACACTTTGAAATCCTATTCCCCATTGAACACCCCCGCCCTCCAAAAATAAAAACCTGGGTCCTAGATTTCCATCAGTCTCTTGCCAAAATACTCACAGCACTGCCAAATTTCATTGTCTGCTTAGAAATCCTGTTATTCCTTATGCTCCAGACAACCCCACTACATCTGGCTTTCCAGTCTTACAGATTCACTTCCAGTCCTGAAACATCACTGCTGATGAGGACTCTGGCACATCACTGGCTATTCCCAAAAGTAATAGTAAAGGAAATGTATGCTGCTCCTAATAGATCTATTATTTCTCCTTTAAGTGAGTGCAAACCCTTTGTATGGAAAAACAAGCAGCCTATATTGATCAGTCTTTTGCTTCTGAATGCAGTTAATTTATTCTTTGTATTGCAGTAGTACCAAGAGGTGCCACCCGAGACTGGACCTACGGTTGCCAACCCTCCAGGGTTGGCCTGGAGTCTCCCGGAATCAGCATTGATCTCCTGGTGAATATTGAAAGCACTCCAGGAGATTTTAATAGGATATTTTAAGAAAATGATATTACATCATGTTGGAGAAAAAAATATCTCCTAGAATAGCTTCAGTCACAGTTGGCAACCCTAACTGGACTCCTATTCTGTTAGAAGCCCATTAGGAGGCAGTCCCTGCCCCAAAGAGCTTAAAGTCTAAATGGACAAGACAGACAAAGAATAGGAGAAAGGATTAATTATTTCCAAGGGTATGTCTACACAGCACAGTTAAACTGGGCTCTTACCTAGGTTTTAATCATAACTCCCCCTCCTCCCTGCCATCTACACAGCAAAACCTCTGAGCGAGGTTTGGAGGTCCCTTAAGCCCAGGGCGAGGTTTTTTTTTAAAGCCCAGGCTCCACTGTAACTTAGGCTGGAACCCACCTGCAATGTAGTGAAGATGCAGGGAAAAATCACTCAGGTGCTAATAGTCCTCCAGTGCCTTTCCCACAATTGACTGAGAAAGAATCCTAAAGTCTCAGCACAAAATCTCTTTGTCTCAGCACAAAGAACCATTGGCTGTGTCTCAGCCATACTCAGGCGAGAAGCAGTGAGGACATACTTATATGCAGATATGGCTTTGCAATGAGGATGCTCCCCCCCCCCCCCCGCATGCCAGTCACCTAGGTGTAACTGTAGATGTAGCCTATATTACAAATGAGAAACAGAGGCACGGGACAACTAAATGACTTGTCCAAGGCCGTAAAAAAGAATTGGTGACAGAGCTGGAATTGAATCCAGATTTTCTGTGTCATCCCTGTCTCTATGTGCCTATGAATTTATTTCACTAGGGGCTGGTGGAGGCTTTCCAGCGCTGCAATTACACCCTGTCCACACTTGCAGGGCACAACCAGCGCTGCAACTCCCTGGCTGCAGCGCTGGCCGTACACCCAGGTCTGCTTGGGGTATAAGGGTTGCAGCGCTGGTTCTGCAGCACTGGTCATCAAGTGTGGACACTCACCAGCGCTGTTATTGGCCTCCAGGGTATAAGGAGTATCCCAGAATGCTTTTAACTAAATTATTCCCTTTGTTTTGTTATGCAGCCTCTCTTTGTTTTGTTGTCAATTCGGAGCTCTGGGCTCCGTGCATGGCACCGGGAGCTGCTTCAAACATAGCTCCTGTTTGCTGTCATTAATCTGTAACTACTGTCAACAATGAAATGAGATAACCCCTGCAGGGGTTGTTTGCTTTGCTTGAGAGAAACGGGGGGAGGGGGCAGAGGGGGGAAAGAGAGTATGTTGGATGCAGGTTGTTTGCAGTTAACAGTAAGGGGGTGGGAAAATTTTCTGATTTTGCACAGTGTCGGTTCCAAAAATCCACTCTCTCTCTCCCCCCCCCCCGGTCCCTGTCACACTGCCCCACACCCCCCTCTTTTGAAAAGCACGTTGCTGCCACTTGAATGCTGGGATAGCTGCCCATAATTCATCACTCCCAACAGCGCTGCAAATGCTACAAATGTGGCCACACACCAGCGCTGGCCCTGCACAGCTGGACGACCAGCGCTGCAACTACCAGCGCTGCAGATTTGTAAGTGTAGCCATACCCTAGAAGACAACAGTAGTGGGAAGAATCCCCAGCACTGTCAGGCAAATAACATGTTCCTAGCTGCACTAATTCCAACCAGCCACAGTTCCCGGCTGTGTGTGGGTAACTCCAGTGATGTTCAGGGAGCAAGCCACCAGATTGCTGGCTTTTTTTTTTTTTTTTTTTAAAACACAGTATGGCTCCTGCTCAGTGCTAGCAGCTTAAGCAGGTTTAGAGAGAGAATTAAGCAAGGAGGCAAGAGATGTTTCACTCTAATTCTTGTTAGGGTCTGAAACAACAGGATTTTTGTTACTTTCTGAGAAATCAATATCCAATGTATTTTGCCAGCATCAAAGGAAGTATGGTGTTTTGAGAGCAAGCTTGCCTATTTCTTTCCTCTCAGGGAGCCTTTCAATGCATCCGTTATAAAGCCCCAGCAGCCAGCCCCATCCTTGAGGCTCTACGTGACAGACAACATAGTTATGATCATGAGACCTTTTTCTTGGACTCCTCTTAGAGAGATCACTGGTTCCATGGCTGATTTGGCCAGGAGCGCTGTGCTTCAAGACTCTGGAACATTTTAAGACATGGATTTCTTCTTCTTCTAGATTTAGCACAAGACCCACATTCCAGATGATTGGAGGACACCAATTCACAGCCAACACAGATGATTTGTGGTAGGAACTGGTATATTGCACAGATGATGGGACAAAAATTATGCTTTGGTTTTTGAAATGATAGCAATGCAAACAGAGCAGGGGGAAAGACCTGGGCTTAATTCAGAATGTCTTTTGATGTCTGCCTTCTCCTCACAGGGGTTGAAAGAAGGAGGTGATAGTAATGACTAGTCCAATATACTGAACAATCTCCGCCTTAACCAATGCATAAGATGACATGATCCCTGCCCCCGATGGCTTCCTGGAACCATACATTCTAGGCAGGGGCGGCTCTACCTTTTTGGCCGCCCCAAGCAGTCATGCGCGGGAGGTGCCCCAGAGCCGCGGGAGCAGCGGACCTCCTGCAGGTATGACTGCAGCTGCGGACGGTTCGCAGGTCCGGCGGCTCAGCTTGAGCTGCCGCAGTCATGCCTGCGGGAGGTGCAGCCGAGCCGCGGGACGAGCGCCCCCTCCGCAGTCATGACTGCGGCAGGTCCGCCGTCCCAGCCTGTCGCCCCCCCCCCCCCCGGCTGCAGGGGACGGGCCGCTCCTCGGCTCGCAGCGGCAGGATGAGCTGGGGCCCCAGCCTTTTGCCGCCCCCTAGATTTTGCCGCCCTAGGCACCCAGCTTGTTTTGCTGGTGCCTAGAGCCGCCCCTGATTCTAGGGTCAATGCAGCCCTTCATTCTTAAGACATAGGTACATCTGTTCTGGGGGCCATTTAGGAAACTGGGGTAAAAAAATCTGTCTGGGGATTGGTCCTGCTTTGAGCAGGGAGTTGGACTAGATGACCTCCTGAAGTCCCTTCCAACCCTGATATTCTATGATTCTATCCACCTAACGTAGACAACAAATTAGACTGTGATATCTTAAAACCATGGAGGGTGGACATTCTTTTGGATGAAACTTTACTAGAACTGCTATTGAATCATAAATGATTACACAGAGCAGAACTTTTGTAAGGAAAAGGGAACAAACATTCTTCACTTGAACCCTTAATTTAACCTTTCATCCACTGCTGTACAGTGAGCTGTCCACATGGCTGATGCCCTTCACTCGAGAGGTGGCTGCTTAATGAATATGGTCAGTAAAGTGATATAGAACTGTAACTCGGTATCAGCCTGCAGAGATTGCAGCTTCTTCTGCCATGGGAAAAAGAAACCCAGGAGCAACAAAAGGCAACCATGTTTCCTGCATATCAGTACAGGATGCTGCTGCTGCTAAACAAGTCTGTTTTATTCCAGCAAAGCTAAGATGGCTGTATCAATGCTGTCTCCGTTATCTGAAAAGGAAACATTGCCTGTATTATAATGGAAAAATAAATCAGTGTTTGCATTTGTTTCATTTTATAGGATTGCATTAAAAAAAAAAACCTCCCTATAGTAATTTTCTGGTCTGGTTCTCACCACCCCTGTTTCTGCCCACAAAAATAAAACAGCAGGCAAAATTTGCTACTTGTATTTAATTAACCCATTTTAATTCACTTCTGCATAATCCTTGCAGATGAAACAGCTGCTTTTTTTCCTCCTTTCCTTCACATATCTTAATCTTTCATTGAAAATGATCAAAATACTACGGCAGCAGATGGGGATGGAATATAAAAGTTCTCACAAAGGAGTTCAGAAAAAAGCAGAAAAGGGTTTCACAATAAGTTTTGGAAAATATCCCTGGACTTTAAAATCCACAGACTGCTCTTTCTCTTGGTTTTTAAAGAAAAAAACACCTGCAATTATTTAGTTATCTAAGCTACTGTAACCAAATATTTATATGCAATAGTTTTCTTTCTTTACATCGCTTCTTTTTTGAAATATTGTCCACTTTTCCTGTACCTGTATTCAATATAAACTGTCTATCACCGCACACAAAGAGAAGAATGACTTTGTTTAGGAATCTAGGACTAAGTGCTCCTTTCCTTGGACACAAGAGCATCTCCCCCCCTCAATCCACCCTCCCCCCCCAAAAAAAGCTTGAAATTCACCACCAAAATTATTAATGCAACTTGTCTGTTCAGCTCAGTTTGGAATGTAAATTATGAAAGCACAATTGAAGGAAGCTAAAGAAACATGCAATAAGTGGGAGCCTATTTAATTACACTGTAAGAATGTTGTTTGGAATGTCCCACTGCATCTTGTAGCCAGTGGTAGTGATGGAAAGACTAATAAATCCAATCCTCACACCTACTGAGCGAAAGCAGGGACATTTGTTGGAGGCCTCAGGCAAAGATCGAAGGGGAGTTGGGTTTCAGAACAGTTCTTGGTAACAGACTGAAAAAACAGAATTTTTAAGATGCAGAATTTGCACTTAATGGTAATGGAACAGGTGATAAAATATGAAAACAAGTCAGAAAATTACATGATGAAGTATAAACAGCATCAAGCTACTGTATGGAATTAACTGTATGGAATTAACCATATGAAATTAACCAGTTGTGCTCTAGCAACATATCAGGGCGTTGTTTCGACACTAATTCAGAGAGCAAAGTGATGCCTGGGTGACTTGAGCAGGTATAAAAACCTAAACTGCCAACAGTACCTTAGAGATCTCACAGCCGAGTACTAGGCTGACACTGCTTAGCCAGAGATTTGTCAGGATCACAAGATAAAGAATCTCAGTGTAAACAGTAAAAAAAAACAGGCAAGTTGTTCTCAGCAGAAGGGCAAACAAACCTTTAAATGATGCATACTGTGGCTTAGTAGTAGGAACAAAAGGCAAATTTCAGATTTTAAGTGTCCTGGGCTTACTGATTTTTATCTTTAAGCAATCTTGATTTTATCATTAATTAATGTTAAGATTAATTGAAAAAAATACACCTCTAGTATATATTAACCAGAATTCTTGTGACAAACTCTCTTGAGTAAATACATCACTGGGGAAACTAAGTGACAGAGTTGCTCTAGCTTCTTGGGTCAAACTTAAGTCAATATGTACAGTAAAAGGGGAAGAAAACAACCCACTAACATGCCAGTTTCTCATGTGCATATCAAATACACTCAAATGGGAATACGTGGAAAGGAAAATAATTCAGGTGCAATGGTGGTGGCACTAAAGGCAAGAAGTGGCTAGCAGTTAGATAACACTTAGCACTGTTAAAAGTCCAGAAGGCCCTGAGTATTGTCTAATGATTGGAGAGTAACTTAGAGTCAGGGATGGGTGTGGATGTTTTTTAGCTCCGTCTCTCTTCCACCATTATGATTTCAGGCAAGATATTTCGGAACAAGTTTTCAAAAAAGTGCTTTCATTCTGGGTACCCAATCTAAAACACCTCCATCCTGATATTTACAGGTTCTGAGCACCCACATATCCTACATTTCTCAAGTTGGGCACCTCAAATTAGTAGACACACTTGGAAATTTTTGGTCTCATCTTTCCATCATAATTTGCCCATCTGCTGAATGCATGTAAACTCGTCTGCCTTACTAAGAAGCTTTAACTAATTAATGTTTGCATGGTTCATCTCAGGTTCTCAAAGCACCGTGAGACTAGTGCAGTTCCTAAGGGCTGCCAAGCCCCTTCAAGTCACAGATATCCCCACAAGAACTACCCTGATGAGACTCAGCTGAGGGACAAGGACCCAAAAGGAACCACGCAAGAAAAACAATGCAGTAGTAAGATTATTTGACTTAGAATAAATCAGGTCTGTGTCAGGAACTCAGTTTACAGTATTGAGTTTCTAGGTGATGTTTATTCCGTTTCACAATTTTGCATTTGAGGTAAAAGAAATTTGGGCTCTATTGTCACTAATTACAGGACAATCCTTCATTTTTAGAATCTAGTAACTGAAGTGAGCACACTTAGGTCACAAATGTAGCATATTGTCACAATGCTAGTACAAGGATGTGAGAGGAGGCAGGTGTGAAGCGGGTAGGGTGCTAGCCCTACTTCTCAATTAAGTAAAATTTTACTTTGTTCTCAAACACCAGGAGACAGTAGAGTTACAACATTTTCAGACAGAACTTAGCAGAACCTAGAAAATAACTTGTGCCAAACTTAGCATTGCACATCAGCAAAATCCATTGGGCTCTGAAAAACAACTGACTGGTAGAGCACTTTGATTCTTTATAACCCATGTTGTGTGAAAAGTTAAAACCACTGGGAAACAGAAAATCCTTTTATGGGAACAGCTATCAAAAATCTGTTAAAACCATCTGTTTCTCTGGCTGTTTTCCTTCATAACAAAAAGGGGGGAAAAACTAATCTGAGGTAAGAGACTCTTGGTCAAATTCTACTTTCACACTGATGTAGATCTGGAGTAACTCCACTGGTTACAATATAGTTACTCCTGACATAAGTGATAGCAGAATTCAGACCTCCCACCCATGACTAATGGCCACCTCGTTTATGAAAAGGTCCAAAAGAGTAGCTAGGTACATTTTATATGGCAGAGATAATGGCAGCACAAAAAACAGCTGCCTGAACTTACCAAAAGCTTAATAACAACTTTCCTTTTACTTCTGTTTCTAACTCTTTGAAGTGCCTTTGCCCTGCATTATTTCTGTTTTGTGGATAAATAAAGGAGTTCATTCTCCCAGGCTTTCAATCCAGCACCATTGCAATCACTTTAAACACCCTCTTCACCACCCTGCCAAATGCAACGCACAAGGACCACACTTCTAATGGTCAAAGGGCAGTTAAGTTTCCATGGTCCACTCAGTTCTTGCTGGGGCAATGTGACAGTCTGTCATCACAGACAGCCAACAAGAGAACAGACTCTGATAGTGACTTCAGAACAGAGTTATCTATAAGTTAGGAACTAGACTATCTATGCACTAAGAACTTGACTGAGAACCCATTTATTCATTTACCATAGGTCAACTGAATGTCCATAGGATGGTGATAATTATTCACCAGCAATGGGAAGAGTCAGACTGATAACCTAGAAGTGCAAGATTCCTTACTAGAGACCCAGTTCCCCTGAGTTATCCAGTCCTTCAACAGAGTTCTCATATCTGAATGTGTTTTCAGAGTGGCAGCAAACAAAGTGCCTGACTGTGCTATTGCTTACCCTGGTAATTCCTGTGAAGTCAATAGTTATACCAGGGTAAAAGAGGGTGGAATGAGGCCCACATAATCCAATAATTGGTATGATGTCTATCAGAAAAAGTATTTTCTGGGATTATGCTTTTCTGTGGGGTGGTATTGCCATGTGATTTTTATTGGTTTCTCACCTGGACTCCCCTTGACTGATGGTAAGGTAGATTTCCCATGAGCTCTCTTCAGGGATAGCTCCATGTGGTATCAGCAAACTGACTCCTACAACAGAACAAGTTTAGAGGTTATTGTTGGACCTCCCAAATCCAAAGCTTCTGGAAATACTTAGGACGTAAAGGAAAACCTTCTGAATTATAACCCCTTGAAATGTATAATACCCTAGCAAAAAGCCTGTTTGAAAATGGAAGTACAGTGTGGGCCATTATCAAATTAAGGAAATAAACAAACCATTTTAATAAGATGTGTCAGTATGTACTACAGTATTTCCCAAAGGCCCTTATCAGTATCAGATCCTCACTGGGCTGGGCTTTATACAAAAGTGGGGCAGGCATCCTGCCATCATATGAGTTTTTGAGAACCTCTGACCTACATCATTCACTGGTGCAAAAATACCTCAAAGTCTGCTCTTTCAAACTGTGGTCCATGGACCACCAGTGGTCCACGAGCTCCATTCAGGTGGTCCAGGGGTTGTTCCCTCTAAGGTGCGTGCTTGGGCAGCTGCACAAGAGAGAATGAAGGGCCACCTACCTAATTAGTGGAGCCGGGTAGGAGTGGCTCCACTAATTAGGTGCCTGGACTCTGGAGAAGATGCCCATGTAAGATGAGGTGGTGGCCTCGAGGGGAATAGGGATAGGTGGGAGAGGGCAGTGCGGTGAGAAGTGGGGGGTGGATTTGGGACGTGCAGGGCTGTGGTGGCCAGAGAAAGAGGCTCAGGGGCTGCTGCACCAGGGGAGAGAGGGCACATCCCTCGCATTAGAAAGGTATGATTACTGATATTAAAATATTAGTTGTGCGCTTTTATTTGTAGAACAAAAAATGTTTATTATTAAGGTGTTTTTTTTAAATATAGCACTTTTGCCCAAAGAGCTTTACAATAGTTAGTTAACGGTACAAACAACATTTGGATAGATCATTAAGTGGTCCGCCAAGACCCTCAGCAATTTTCAAGTGGTCCATGGGAAAAAAAAAAAGTTTGAGAACCACTGATGTAGGATGTGTAACCTTGATGACTGAACTCTTCTCTTCATCCCTAGGTATAGAAAGACTTCTCACCCACTCTGCCATCGATGCCACCTGCACAGGAGGGACTCCTTTACGGAAACGAGAGGACTGCAGTCTGATGGGCTCATTCAGTCCTTAGCCCCTTTGCTGAGACTGCCAGCAAAGGTTCTGTTTAGTTCCAGTTGTGAGGGTGGTCTCAAACCCATTTCCGAGTGGGGACATAATAAAACCACTAACTTATTTAACGCAGCCATCAGATTCAAACAACTTTCAGTCACTTCTGAACTAGGTCTGAATGCAACTCCAGCCACACAAAGGTGAAAGACTCTGTATCCCATTAAAAGTTCTCAGAGTCATCTAGTCCCCTAGGGAATGTACTTCTGGCATTGACTTTATTCTTATTCTGTATGGTCAGATGATATAGCTATTTAGCTTAAAAAGAAAGAATCCAAATTTAAAATCCTCAGTAGCTTTTTCCTAGGTGTATACAGTCTACCGCAAAGCCAAGGACGTTCAGCCCAACCCAGCCCCACAGTTCATGTGGAGTTCCTGAGCTTTCTTTTCTCTGTAGCAATTGCTTTGAAGTAAATCTTTTACATCAGCTAACAGATAAGAGCCCACAGAGCACAGTTCTTCTCTTTAATGCATCTTCTTGTTTATGATAAGAAATGAACTGGCTACGCATGACAAAAAAGTCCTTTGCAAAAATAAAACCTCAGGGTTTCTTCCTCCCTCTCAAATAATGAAGCTCTCACCCTCTCTTTCATCAGAAGAACCAATGCTAGAGTAGAAAAGCATACAACTTGGTGATTATAATTTCAATGGAGAGATGGCATCCTTCTAATAACATTACCGATGCAGCATGAGCTGTGCTCCTGTAAGCCTGAGAGCTGCTGTACAGTCATGCAGCCCAAGACTCATTATAAAATAAGTTATTTGTGCTTCCAATTTATGAACATTATTCAGTAACATGCTGGTTATCATTAGTCTCTTTCACTTGTGCTAAGAATGAGGCACATTAAAAAACCCTGCTTGGAGCCTCCTGACAATAGATTCATTATTAACTAGGTTTTAATATCAATACTAGAGAGGCATGGCCATCATTACACTGGTTAGACACCGTATTTATGATAATTCCCTAGGTACTGCTCTCCCTGTATTGTTATAGGCACACGCTTTGATAGTTAGGGCTAACTTCAGGGCAACCATTTTCCTCCATTAGAATAGGATAGAGAGAAGTTAGCTCTTTTGAGATGCTGAGAAAATCCACAAATGTTTAAGGGGGTGGATTTTCAAAGGAACAAAAGTACAGTTAAGGCAGCTAATTCCCAGTGAAAGTAGATAGTGGTTAGGTGCCTTCTGGGCTTTGAAATTTCCCAGTTATGAAGCATTTAAAAATGCCTGCCTCTTTTCAGGGTGAACCCCTTTGGACAACAGTGAGTTCTGGTGAAAAACAAACAAGAACACACAAACACACACACACACACACCCTTCCTACAGGATAGGAAGAAATTGAAAGGGCAGGACCGCATTGTTGGATGTGCACAATAGTAGTTTGACATTCACAAACTTGAAGTCAAGCGTCACTCAGACAGAGCTGGAAATTGAGTCTGAGCTTACTCACAGAGCTCAGAGGTGGCCTGAAATTATCACAGCTTCACCTCAGTCAAAGATCCACTACTATCTTTCAAGCCAGAAGAAAAAGCACAGGAATCAGAACACAGTGATTGAATGCAGCTGAATATCTGTGCCATCAAAAAGGGAGCTCCAAGTTATGAAGTAAAAAAAGGTAGATTGTCTAATATCTTGACGCTCTAGCACCTAGAAAAAGTTGCTATTTTTGACATGACTCCAGCAATTGGCATTGATTTGGGGGGGGGGGGGGGAAGAGGGGAACACCTGCTACCTGACAGCCTTTTATTTGATCTGACAACAGAACAACCTGTTCTGAGTTCTCTATTTAGTATTTTTTTGCACAACAAATGCATGCACGACTTTCTTAACCTTTAAAATTAGCTTTGTTAGATCTCAAAAAGCTGTTGGAGTAAACCAATTATTTAAAAATTACATTATCTGTGCATTCTTCTTTGCCCCCATGTTATCCATCTAAATATCTATTAATATTATGAATCTTGTCATCTGTAAAGCTCCTTATAGTTTGCAAAGCTCAATTATTGTTTAAGGTTTCCGTAAGGATCTTTACTCAATGCTACATTGGCAAACGTTTGTCTTTAAATTGAATCTGCTGGTGCTTTTGATCAGGAGAAACTCATAATGGAGAGATCACTTACAAAAACGAACTGGATTTATAAAGATTTTCATTTCTTTTAGTTCATATGCACAACAGCCATTGCAGCGTAGGGTTTGATGCTCCTCTTACAATGGTGTACATTGGAACTTACTCCATTGTGGCCATAATGGAGTTACACTGTTGTAAAGCCAACATAAATGAGGGAGGAAAGAATAGATTCCAGATTCTTTCAATATGTCACCCTTGCATACCTTCAGATAAATCCTGAAATGTCGAGATGTTACTGTGATTTGCAGTTGTCTGCAAGATTTTATTTCAGACTAGTAGCAGAAGGGGAAAAAGTAAATTGCATGGACCAAATACACCTGGAATTTATTTGCTTTGTGGGATGAGCATTATTTAAAGTAATTTGATGCATAAGAATTCCTTTGCCCATCATCACTTTTGATAGCTACACTGCCTTGATAGATTTGTAATGTTCATTCCTGAACATTACAAATCGTCCACGGAGAAACAATTGCCTTGAATACATCATGCATTTCTGTGTGCTAAATATTATCACTTTTAATTACGTATTACTATCAATCTATTCTAAATACAAACTATGTTTTTGATGCTTTTTTTTTTAAAGCGGCAATGAAATATGAAGAGGAAGGCTGGAAATGGCATTTCATTCAAACAAACAGCAAGAGACAGGCCTGGATGCACAGAACAAAAGTTGTCAAGCGAAATCAAACTCTAGTAGAAAGTGTATCTCAACTCTAGGATCACTAGAATTCAAAAGGTGCCCAATTAGCTGGAAATAGTGGCATCAGGCCAGTTCTGACACACATTCCATTTCACAACTCCAAAAGGTGCAGTCAGCACCACATAAATGCACTGGCACAGTGTAATATGCTGCAGCGATGCAATCTTAATATCCTTTATTTGATTCTAATTTGGTTTCACACAGTGGCTGCAAGTTTTAAAAACTCCATTTCCTTTTAGCAATTAGCAAGCAGAGCTATGACGAGAATCTCACGCTAAGTTACAAAGCTCAAAAGGCACAAAGCAAACATCATCCATTAGTGATGCAAATTTAGCTCCTCCAATTCAAGCAAAGTTCTGATGCTCAACCCAGTACTGAGCTGGCAATTATCTCACAAGTGATGCAGTATGGAGATGTCCTTTCAGAACAGAACTAAGTTAGAAGGAAAAAAACAACAACCCTGGAAAATCCCAAACCAACAAACTAATTAGACCAACAGCTGTAGCCACAAACAGTAGTTTTCATTCAGAACAGTGACTCGCCTCAATGGTCTCTCATCATTATGATATCCCACAGATTTTTCTGTAGCATTGTCCTGATATCCAGCAATGTTCATTGGGTCAGTCATTGATATAATTAGACTGTGAGGGACAAATTGGAAAGGGGAGTCTAAGACCCTGATTCACCAATGAACTCCTGAGAGGAGCTCTATGGTGGGATTGAGAACCCGGTAAGAAAAAGGGAGTCTTCTACACTGGCATAAGTTTCATGCTGAGGAGTCAGGAGAAGGTGTTCGATTATAACAGCTCAGACACAATGCCGATTTATCAACATGTAATAAACCCTCATCTCTGAATTTGGCCCTGGTTGTAATCTTACTAAATGATCTGATAGTAACAACTGTCTTCTGGGTGAACAAGATTCCTGTCATTTTCATATTTCCCAATAAGTGAGCTCCTCTCTTCTTTATATCACAAAATGATATCAAACATAAGGGTTTAGGTCACAGCTTTCTTGTGTGCTTTCAGAAGAAAATGATTGACCCACCTGTGTTTGGCATCACTAATCGGCCACCCAGGTGGCCAAAAATGCCAGTCGTTCTCAGCTCACTTCTTGTTGAAAGAGATGACAGATTCTGAATGTATGTAGTTTTGTTCCTGGCATGTATTGTCGTGAAGCCTCTGTTGTTCCCATGGGGAAATGTTCCAGAATGTGCCTTTCCGTGATACTCGGCCCGCTCCGTCACCCCCAGGGAAACCATGAATGAACTCTGAACTTTGACCTTGATGTCTGACAAGGGATTAAAGAGCGAAGATTCTGTCATGAGCTCCTTGTCCATAGGGTCCTGCAGGCAGATGGGTCCGCTGTACGTTCTGCTCACTGTCAAGTCAGGCTGCATGGATGAGTTCAGAAGCAGGGAGTTACCTGATGAAAGGAAATTGATTGAGTACTCAGGTACCATTTTACAAGCAAGGGAAACTGTTATGTGCATAGTGGTTCCTAGAAAAATGTCTACATACCAGAATTTAATCTGAGCAATGGAAAAACAGGGGAAGAATGTGGAGTTCCACACCCACACAGGGAAAAGTCTGTTTACCCACCTTTCCATTTTATGTTGTATCTTACAATTTCAGAGTGTGGCCCAGTGATTAAAGTAGAGGGCTGGGTGTTAGGAGTCCTATATTCTATTCTTGATTTTGCTACTAATTCACTGTATGACCTTGGGCAAGTCACTTTAACTGGAATTTTCAAAAGCACCTTAGTAACTTACAGTTGGGCTTGTGCTCATATGTCAGTGAGGTGCTTTCGAAAATCCCCCTTTTTACTTTTCCATGCCATGGTTTCCCTATCTATAAAAATGGATAGCATTTTCCTACAGAAAGAGGAGACTTGTGAGGCTTAATTAATGTTCGTAGAGTGCTCGGAGATCCTCAGATAAAAGTCGCTGTACTAGAAATGCACAATATACTTTTTGCAAAGTAATTCTTTTGTTATTCACTTTAGCTCAAATTATAGGGTCCTTTAGGGTACTAATTCAGTGGCCAGTCTGGAAATCAATGGTGTCAGTTCTATATTAACTACAAAATTTTGGGCGCCTGACTCTTACGTGGTGTAACTCCTTTGGCTTTAACGGAGCAAAGCTGAGGATCTGGCCCTTGATTTCCATGGGCAACTAATGATCCTTTGTTGCAACATATCCACCTCACATATTGACAATAAAAAAACTGCACTTAGAAGATAATGTGTCTCCCTCTTCTGTTTGCAGTTAAACTTTTAAAAGCAATCCAGGCAATATAACAAATAATAAAATCAGAACAGATGCTGGAAAATTATTCTGTTGGGCTTCACCAATGTTAAAGCAGAATATTTTCTGATCTAGTTCCTGATCTTGCAATGAGCTCCATATAGGTAGATATAGGTAAAAAAAATCCCAAGCCCACATGGAACCTTAGTCAAGTGGATATATGCAGGTGCCTAGGATCTGCTGGTACAAAGTGCATTGAAGGATTTGTGCTTCTTGCCAGATCAAGTTAAAACTTTAAAACAAGCCAGCCTCAGAGGCTAAGAGATGTCTATAAAATGTACCGTTCTCAGAACACTTAGACTCTGAGATGCAAGGTTTTATCCTTGTTTTGATAATTCCTAGAGAAATGTGCATGAATTCATCACACTGGCATCCTTCAGACCTCTTCACTATCACCCATCCAGCTTTCCTCTCATTTTCCAATGCTCTCAGAAATCAGAATCACATGTGGCAATGTCCCAAAGGAGATGAAACAATGCAATAGATCTAAAGGATACTTGAACACTATGTTTTCTATGCTCCAGGCTGTGTCAAGACACATGTAACCAAGGAATCAAGTGTAAACCAAATAAAAACATGTCTGAACACCAACTCTTTTAGTGAGCCTATAGGAAGGTATGGATTCAGGCTTGAAGGAAACTATGTTGACTAGAAATGTGGGACCACAATTATGCAGAAAAGGTTCGCTCCAAATCTAATTCTGGGTGCAAACTGACTCAGAGAACACCAGGTGAAAGAGGAGGAGAATCAATAAATTTAAGGCCTAAATTTTCAAGCAGGACTTGTGATTTTTAGGTTCTCAACTTGAGACATTTAAAAAGCATCTGATTTTTCACAAAGTGCTGAGCCTACCCACCCTTTGAAAATTAGGCCCTTTTAATAGGTCTCAAGTTGGACTGCTAACATCACTTATTCTCAAAAAGTGTAGAATCTGGATCCCTCAAAAGCTCCATTATCACACTCTTGCAGATCCTTTCATTTCAGCTCGGGTCAAAAGATCCATGTCTAATCTGCTACAAAAACTTGAATTGCAGACAAAATGTCCTCTGCAGTTCTAGCATCCACTAAATATTTTCCTTAGCACCACTGATAAATAAGGCAATAGACACTTTAGCTGCTTACTCATTGTGGGTAATGACTGCTCTAATGCATATTTCTAACCAGATGTTGCTGCCTTTGGTATGATTTCTCTTTAGATGAAAATAGGCACAATTTTTAAGCCTTTCTTTGCAGCTTTCAGCATCACAGGTGGGGGGGTGGGAGTCATTCCAAAGACCTGCCTTTTTTGGTTTTTCTTTTTTAAATGATGTTGCTGTCAATATAACACAGCAGCAGAGATTCTTACTATATTTTCTCCAACTCAGATGGTATTAAAGAAACTGAGTGTATTGGATGTTTGCGTACAGCTGATTAGCTTAGAATGTAAAAAGAATTCCCAGCTACACCAACTCTTTCCTACCCAGAAGGCAGCAATTAAGCAAGTTGCACCATTCCTCAATTAAACATGATAGACAGATTAGATAAAAACTTCTAGGCTTCTCTAAGCATAATGTACTTAAAACCCTCCTACTGCTAACCTACTGCTAATGTCAGAAGAACTAGTCTCTTCATCTAAATGGATTAGGGATTACTACAAAAGAGATTATTCTAAACTAGGAAGGTTAAGATTTGGGGATATCACATGAAGCTGTCAACTGAAGAAATCAAATCATGAATAATATTGGATGGATTCTCCTCTGCCCTATTTGGGTCAAAATTATTCTCTGGGCCAATCTGCAACTACCTCAACGTAAAACAGAGTTGCCCAAGAGCTGCTCTAGTTTATGACATTTGGCCATTGTTCCCAAAGACTGTTCAACAGCTAAAAATTGCAGATTAGAGCTGCTCTTTCCCCTCACCTCACATACCTCTGACATGTTCCTTACATCTTGGTATGAGAGCTGAGTAAACTGGCTTTACTCTAGTTAAAGGTCACCTTTCCATACAGACTGATGCCAGGTTATGGCTTCTTTGAGCTACCTGTATCATTCCACAGAGCCAGACTGAGGAGACAGAATCTGGCTCTATATATTTAGGGTTTCCAGTTTTAAAATTTATGCCAATAAACTCCCACCAAAACAATTTGCAAGTGATACACTGGGGTGGGTGGGGGGGACAACAAGCCAGATGTTTTCTGTTTTTTCCGATGTTTGAGAGAGGGTTCTACAGTCCCTAGAGGTCTCATCTGTCTAGATTTTTATATCATGCTCATCACCATGTTATCTGAGTATCTGAATCTCATTCCTAGCTGTGTGGCATTCTGAAGAAACTAAAGCTGTAATTGGCCTAAGAACAAAAAACACAAATCAGAAAATCACATATGTATCTAAGTTCTAAGAGCCAGATCCCAAAGCCAAAGTTAATGCAAAGACTCCCACTAAGATCAATGGAATTTGGATCCAAACCTTAAAACCTGGATCCACCAAAGCATTTAAGCTTGTGGCTAAAATATTTTAAATAGTGACTTATGGGTATGGCTGAGGGGTGGGGGTTAGAATACAAGTGAAATCTCAGACTGTTTGGGGGCTTTTTGTTTGTTTGCAAGTATTCATTTTAAAAATTCCAAAAACATCCAAAGTAGCTTCAACTGAACTAATGCATCCTCAAATATAAGAAACTGTCTGTGTGGACATTTCTATGGTGCCTCTGACTGAGGAGTCTGTGCAACATTAAAACCAAACCAAAATCTCCCACACAAAACCCAAAACAAGATTTTTATAACAAATTAGCTTCTTATTTAATTTGGAAGCTCAATCTCAGATAATGTGGAAAAGATAAAATTGCAAATTATATACCACTCTTCACAGGAAATTTATACTTCCAAATAAATGACTAAAATTCCTCTGCATCCCAAGTTGTTTTTATTTATGCTCTGTGGAGTATGTCTCTCTTGGAAAGCAGAATGTGTGTGTGTGTGCGTGCACGCATGCTCACGCACACACGTGCACCAATTGCAACATTTCACTTTCCTAAAGAGAGAGAGAGAGAGAAAAAAAAAGGGCCACTTTCACACCCACCCACCCACAATAAGGCCAGCATCTAGTTTAGAATAGTGGTACCAAATCAAGAAACACAAGATTTTATAATGATCACCACTTTAGTTCAAAATCTCATTTTTTTGTCCAAGGAAATATTCCAGGAAACCGACTGCTTTTTAGCATGGAGCTTTATTTATGTCTTGGTGGCTCTATCCTGGCTTCCCTGTCTACCTTCCAGCAGATGTGGATCACGAAACAGGAATATGATGAAGCTGGCCCATCCATTGTCCACCGTAAATGCTTCTAAGCATGTTTACATGATCACTATGCTAACCACTCTCAGGATGACACTGTTGTAAGTTGTAGGTTGTTGAATACCTGCAACAGCCATGTAACTTTCTATTTTGTAACAATTTCTGTTACTGTTGCTGCAAACTCCACGTGACACAGAGTGTATGTAAAGTGTACATAAATTAAAAAAAAAAAAAAAAAAAAAAAATCTATCAGTAACTTTCTAAAGTCCTTTAACAAAAAAAAAAGAGCAAATAAATATATTTTCACAACTGTGCATCTTCGACTATTCCATATATATCTTAGGATATAGAAATTTGCATGCAAACAATGTAACATAAAATGCTTGAAAATGAGTTGTTTAAATTAGGACTATAACAAATGAAAATTTAACCACTTTCAGTTGGGAACCAAAAATAGAAGAAATAGGAACTGAGTAGGAATTTACTAAATGCTAATGATTTCTGCATTTTTTAGTTGTCAATGCAGTAGGAGAAGCTAATAATATACTCAACTTCTAACACACATACAGAGGGATAAACTGAGGCAAGCAGAGATTAGTCACTTGTCTGAGTTCACACAGAAATTGGCGGCAGAGACAGGAAAAGACCCCAGAATTCCAACCGCCAGGCCCAACCCTTGCCACTAGACCACACACCTTGCTCTGCACAAGCCAGTTCCACCCTCCTGTGGACAGGGCCGCCCAGAGGGGGGGGGGCAAGTGGGGCAATTTGCCCCAAGCCCCGGGCTCTGCAGGGGCCCCCAAGAGAACGGCTGAAGCTCCTGCCCCAGCCCGACCCAACCCCATCTCCGCCCCTCTCCTGGAGCCTCAGCGCACCCAGGGCTGTCCCTGAACAGCTGCAGCCTGACTCCGGTGGGGCCTGAGCTCCGCCCCGCTCAGAACCGTGTGGTGAGGGGGCAGGGCTGCGAGCTCCGGGCTGAGTGGAGGAAGCTCACAGCCCCGTCTCCTTTACCCTGGGGCTCTGAGCGGGGAGTAGCTCGCAGCCCCGCCCCCTTACTACGCGGCTCTGAGCGGGGCAGAGCTCAGGCCCCGCCAGAGCCACGCTGCACAGCTGTTCAGGGATGGCCATGGATGCGACGCGCTGAGGCTCCGGGTGAGGGGGGAGCCGGGCGTAAGAGGCTGGGGCCGGGGGGGGGTGTTACTAGGGGACAGGGAGTCTCGGAGACACTCAGGGCACAGGGAGGGGGCAGAGGTTGGGGGGGCGGTCAGGGGACAGGGAATGGGGGGTTTGGATTGTGGGTGTTCTGGGGGTCTGTCAGGACTCAGCAGAGGGGGTGGATAGGGGTCGGGGCAGTCAGGGGACAGGGAGCAGGGGTGGGGTCCCGGGGTGGTGGTGGTGGTGTCGTCGTCTCTGGGAGATGATGAGGGGACAAGGAGCAGGATGGGTCGGGGATTCTGAAGGGGGGCAGTCGGGGGGCAGGAAGTGGGTGGGGGTTGGATAGGGGGCACAGCCTTCCCTACGCTGAAGCTCATTCAGCAGTTTGAGGCTTGCAGAAGAGCCAAGCTGTTAGCTTTTCCATTCGGGCTACCATCCCTTTCACTTCTCAAATGCCATGTTATAGTCTATATTTAATTTCAGTGCCATAGGGAGATTCATGTCAGGGGAGGGTAGCTTCATTTAAAATTAGCCACTGGGGGAGGGATTACATGAGATGAGCAATATCCTTCCCAACCCTACAAAGGGAACTGCCCCCCCTACATTCCCTGAGGCTTCAGAGGGGTTAATTCAGTGGTTCTCAAACTTTTGTCCTGCTGACCCCTTTCACATAGCAAACATCTGAGTGCAACCCCCCACCCTTATAAACTGAAAACACTTTTTTATATATTTAACACTATTATAAATGCTGGAGGCAAAGCGGGGTTTGAGGTGGAGGCTAACAGCTCGCGACCTGCAGTAATAACCTCGTGACCCCCTGAGGGGTCCTGACCCCCAGTTTGAGAACCCCTGGGTTAATTTAATTTTAGCACCCTGTGTCCATTCACATGCATGTGCTATTTTGAGCATTTCAGTTTTCACAACATAGGCTCATCCCAGATTCTGGACCAAGCTCAAATGCTCAGTTTGTGGACTGTGTACATAAGCTATACTAAAGACAAACCCAGAGTAACTGTCTCCAGTTTGTTAAGGACCCCATGGAGCCAGTCTCTAGGAAACAGATAAATGCATGGAGGTTAAGTCCATTAATGGCTATTAGCCAGGATGGGTAAGGAACGGTGTCCCTAGCCTCTGTTTGTCAGAGAGTGGAGATGGATGGCAGGAGAGAGATCACTTGACCATTACTCGTTAGGTTCACTCCCTCTGGGGCACTTGGCATTGGCCATTGTCGGTAGACAGGATACTGGGCTGGATGGACCTTTGGTTTGACCCAGTATGGCTGTACTTATGTTCTAACCTAAATGAACCCAAAGTTATGGAGACAGATATGAGTCAAGGAAGCCAGCAGAGTATCAGAAACCTGGAAATATCTCTGACTGGATGGGCTCAGGCGATTAGTCAAGCTGAGGTGGTTCAAAAGTCTTGGATTTTTTTAAGCAGAATTTTTTTATTGTTTCTTTAAACAATCAAACACAGCAAGCAGCAGATATTTGGCCACACACTTCTGAAACCCCAAACCATATTCAGGTTTTGGCAGACTAATTTCAGCTTTTCAATTAAAAAAAAAACACAACAAATTCTGAAGGAAAGCAGACATTGTCCGTGATTTTTTTCTGCTTTTTAAAAACCCCTAGTTTTCAAACCAAAAAAAGTTTTTATGGAAAATATTTGTCCAATCCTTTTAATGAGCTTTAGTGCTTTTTAGCACTAGCTGATGCTGAGAACCAGTGATACCTTGTAAAGAAGTTCTCTCAAAACTAGGTTTGTGCTGAGATGCAGAAGGTTTATTTTTCTCAGGGCCGCCCATAGGGGGGAGCAAGTGGGGCAGTTTGCCCTGGGCCCCTGAAATTGCAATTTTTTTTTTATGGAAGGGGCCCCTGAAATTGCTTTGCCCCAGGCCCCCTGAATCCTCTGGGCAGCCCTGCCTGTGGAGGTCTCATGCTGCCAGAGGCTGCATGCTCTCTCTCAACAGAAGCTGCAAGGGAAGATGATGAAATCACAACACTAACCTTGCCGGACTGTTTTAAAATTAAATGTCTGGAAGCCTCCTGTCAGCGCAGATGAATCAATCACATCCACGCCGTACTCGCTCTGGCTCCGTCTATAGAGTGTAATGCCGACTACCAGCACAGCTACAGCAATGACTGCAGCACCCAGGCCTGAGTACAAGGCAATGTCACTGGCGTTCTCGATATCTGAAAGGAGAAAATGTAGGCACCAGATTAGCGACACACACTCATACTGCCTCTCCCTCTCCCCCAAAACTGCCCACCACAGCAGTGTATTCCACAGGTCTGGGGAGCAGGGTGGGTACAGTGAGATTCCAGCCTAGTGAGATTAAGGGCTGAGTTACATTGTCTTAGTTAGGGTTAGAAGAGACCTCAGGAGGTCATCAAGTCCAACCCCCTACTCAAAGCAGGACCAGTCCAACACCAACTCTTGTCTCTCACTGGTCTCCAGGGACATGTAGGGTTTGGGGTTGAGCTCTGCTGCTCATCCAGGAGAAAGCAAACTTGATGGAATGATTGGTGAAGTAAAGATTTCATATTTCACCCTCTACTGTGGGTTTTACTTTACCACCTCTCAAACACACAAGAAAGCTAAGGAGTCAGCCTACAGGGTTTGATAGTGTCCTACTGAGCTGATGGAATCTGAGCCATCAACAGGAATTCGTGCAAGTGCTCTTCGGTTTCATATCTGTTTTTAATGGCAAACGGTCATAAGCTGCCCAATACATAAGCACTAAGTTTTTTACATTTTAAAACTTTGGTAGCAAACGAGGGAAGCCCAGATGAGACCTGCAATAACAGAGCTGTCTAGGTCCAACTATGCATGATCGGGTGGGAGTTGGGACCAAGAACCGTGAAATTAAATTACTAGGCAAGATACTTTGTGGGCCCTTAGATAATTCCCCTTATGCTGAACTTTGCTTTAGAGAAAGAAATGGTCATGTATTCACTCTGTAAAGCTTTTACTGTCTCACAAATATGGTTGTTGCATTATCAAATGCATATTGGAAGAAAGTGTATTATTTTAAACAAACAAATCATAGTGAAAATAAGGCCTTGTCTACACTACAAGACTATTTCGAATCAACTTAGTTCGAATTTGTGGATTCGACCTTATGAAGTCGAATTTGTGTATCCATACTAAATACACTAATTCGAATTTCTGAGTCCACATTCACGGGGCCAGCGTCGACTTTGGAAGCGGTGCACTGTGGGAAGCTATCCCACAGTTCCCGCTGCCCATTGGAATGCTGGGTAGAGCCCCCAATGCCTGCTGGGGGGAGAAATGTGTCGAGGGTGGTTTTGGGTAAGTGTCATCATTGAACCGTCAATCACAACCTCCCTCCCTCCCTCCTTGAAAGCGCCTGCGGGCAATCTGTTCGTGCACTTTTCTGGTTAGTGACAGCGCGGACGCCACAGCACTGCAAGCATGGAGCCCGCTGCGATCATCGCCGTTTTCTCCTCCTCGCACTTTATCGTCCACCTCTTCCACAGTCAGCTGCTGAGAAATTGGGCTACTTTTCAATGGTGCTGCAAGCACTGGGGGACCATAGGGGACGTTTTACAAACATCAACGTCGGGTGGCCGGGCAAGGTTCATGATGCGTGTGTTTTCAGGAACTGTGGGCTGCTCAGACGCCTGCAGGAAGGTAGTTTCTTCCCGGACCACGAAATAACTGTTGTGGATGTGCAGATGCCTATAGTCATCCTCAGGGACCCAGCCTGCCCGCTAATGCACTTGCTCATGAAGCCCTATACAGGCGCCTGGGACAGCGACAAGGAACTCTTCAAATACCAGCGAGCAGCGTGACCTGTGACTGTTCAGTTTCTTTACAGAGAAGCTGAACCTGCCCCTGTTTCTTTACCCAGTTACTGCTGACTCTCCTCTTCGGTTACATACCCCGTTCACCCCGTTACCCCCACTTCCAGCACATGTGTAAAAATAAAATACATGTCCCATTATTACTTAAAGGTTTCTTTATTCATGACTTTTTGTGAAAGGGTTGAAACTGGGACGCAGGCTGTGCTGGGTAGGGTGTGCGGTGATGTAAAGACCGCCTCTAAACTCAAGGAATGACAGGCTCCTGCTCCTAGAGCGGTCCGCAGTGCCGGAAGGCTTCTTTCAATGGAGCCTGCCATCCCTCTTTATGGAATTCTGTGTGCGGGCGGATATGTGACCTTGTGGTGGAGGAGGACGGATACAGATTCCTCAGCTGCGTGACTCAGCGGTCCAGGACAAGGACCGCTGTATGAGATCTGTAACCGCCCTCCCCCGCTGCAAAGTCACATCTCCCCCGCCCACACAGATCCTGGAAACCACCTCCAAAAACCGACCAGGGTGCCTACTGACTGCACCGTGTGTGTGACCCGCTGCTGATCCTGCCCCCGTGTCTGTACCCTGGGAAAGGTGACTGTCCTATGCAATTAACCACCCCCTTCCCCACGCCCCCCATTCAAACACAGTCTTCTTTGACAAAACATAATGGAAACAGTAATTAACAGCAAAGCATTTTTATTAATTAAGTAGACATGTAGGGGATGGGACTGGGATTGGGACTACTGTGAGTCTGGAAGTGAAGGACTTCAGCAAATGTAGGGTATGAGATCTTTTGGGTACTTGAGCACTGTGCTGTGGTGCAGTGACAGTATTCACGTCCCCGGCCGCCCCTCCTCCTGATTATTTTCGGTGAGGGGGGTATGGGACTTTGTGGCAGGGGAGTGCGGTTGCAGATACATTGCAGGGTGTCTCTGTCCTCCTGCGGTCCTGCAGAACATCCACAAGGCGCCTGAGCGTGTCCGTTTGCTCCCTCACTAGTCCAAGCAGCGTTTCAGTCGCCTGCTTGTCTTCCTCACACCACCTCTCCTCCCGTTCGCTGTGTGAGCGCTGGCACAGAGAGACGGTCTCCCTCCACTGGCTCTGCTGGTCCGCCTCTGCTAGATAGCAGCCCATACGTTCCTCGAACATCTTGTCCCTTGTCTTTTTCTTTTGCCGCCTAATCTTTGCCAGCCTCTGCGAGGGGGATGCTGTGGCAGGTCTGGAGACAGTGGAAGCTGTGAGATGGGAAACAGGGAGTGAATTCCTTGCAAAGATACATTTTGGCGAACAATTAACTGAGTCTAGGCTGTCTCTGTGAATTCTGGGTTGAGACCCCTGTGCCTGCTGGGGCACAAATCATTTTCGTGGTGGATTCTGGGTAAATGTCGCCAGTCATTCCTTCCTCCGGAAAAGCAACGGCAGACAATCATTTCAAGCCCGTTTTCCCAGAATTGCCGTCTGTCCGTAGATTTTTTAAAAATACTTTGGACCAGGCGTAAAATTACAGTAATTACCCTAATTAGATGCAGGAGTCTCCGAGCGAGATCACCCTGAGGAGGGTCACTGAAGGAGATAGAGAGCGCATGCTGCGTGAAAGCTAGCACGAACCAGGGCCCGATGCAGCCGTGCTCGGGGAGGCAGTGCTCCCTGAGTACCTCATGAAAGCCTTGCGCGGAAAACTGTGCTACCACGGAGCACCCAATAAGGCAGCTCTCCCCAGGAACCTCCTGCTGATGCTTTTCGATTAACGCAAGGAGAGCTTCGTGGAGATCTCCAAGGATGATTTCTGTTCTATCCCCATATCTAGAGAGACCTCCTTTTCACACAGTTAAGATTCCTGTTATATTAAGAATAAAAGTTAACATGGTTAAAGCACTTACCGACTGCTCCTTCCCCTGATTCAGGGTCCGGGTTAATGGCCGGGGAGGGTTGTTGGGGGATCTCCGTGACGGTGATGAATAGATCCTGGCTGTCGGGTAAACCAGCGTTGTAAGCGCTCTCGCCTGCCTCGTCCTCCACAAACCCTTCCTCATCTTCCCCGTCCACGAACATCGCCGAGGAACTGGCCGTCGACACTGTCCCATCGTCAGAGTCCACGGTCACTGGTGGGGCCGTGGTGGCAGGCTCCGTAGCGTCCGTTTGCCGCTTTGATTTTTTGGTAGCCTGGTCTGGGGTCCTTGATTTTCACGCGGCGCTGCGTTGCATCCCGCCTGTATCCTCTGTCTCTCATGGCTTTGGAGACCTTCTCGTAGGTCTTTGCATTCCCTGTTTTGGAACGCAGCTCCGAAAGCACAGACTCCTCGCCCCATACACCGATCAGATCGAAGAGTTCCCAGTCAGTCTATGCTGGGTCCCTCTTTCTATTCACAGATAACATGAACTCCTCTGCTGGAGAGCTCTGCATCGTTGCAGGTGCTGCGGAGCTCGCCCCGATGTCCAGCCAGGACGTCAGATTCAAAGTGCCCAGACAGGAAAATGAATTCAAATTTTCCCGGGTCATTTCCTGTGTGGCTGGTCAGAGAATCCAAGCTCGGACTGCTGTCCAGAGCGTCAACAGAGTGGTGCACTGTGGGATAGCTCCTGGAGCTACTAAGTTCGATTTGCATCCACACCTAGCCTAATTCGAGCTAGCCATGTCGAATTTAGCGTTACTCCACCTGCCGGGGTGGAGTACCAAATTCGAACTAAAGAGCCCTCTAGTTTGAATTAAATGGCTTCCTGGTGTGGACGGTTGAGCGGTTAGTTCGAATTAACGCTGCTAAATTCGAATTAAAGTCCTAGTGTAGACCAGGCCTAAGTAGGAATTGGAAATTCAGACCAAACTATTCAATAACTGAGCAGTAAACAGAGAATGCATTGTGAAGCATTGCAACACACAGAGGAAGAATGCAGTATTGTATAGAAGGCCAGTAGATGGCCTTGCACCACTTAATTCTTAGTCTGAGGGTTTATGTAGTGCATTATCTTGTGCCGAGCTCTGCACAGGTGGGAATTTCACCCTCAAACCCTATACTGTATGTAAGAACTAGATGGTCAGACAATTTAAAGAGAAATAGGACAGAAGAATGCTGACGATGTGTGTTGAGAAATTGTGAGCAGGGACCTAATTTGTAAAAGTTGCTTTTTCTGGTTTACCACTTAGTTATGTAAACTAAATGTTGGACACTTAACTTGCCAGGAACGCACATCAGCTATTCTGCCAAATGCATCGGTGGAATACTGACAGCCCCCTAATTTCAAGGGAGCTGTACAATAGGAGCAACCAGCAGCAAAAAAAAAATAAAAAATTAAGATACACTCTGCTTTAAGTAGGCTGAGGCAATGGGCTATTGGTTATCAAGCTGTCCTCTACAGAATCCAAGCCAAGTACTCAGAGATATAAAGCAAACTCTGCTCACAGAATCTCCATTTACCTTAAACCAGTTCTCCTTGGATTGTATTACTTAGTAAAGAGACAGAGACTCTCAGGGCAAATCAGAGTGGCTGTCAGGCTCTTCCCTGGAAAAAAGCCTTATATTTACAGTGGCCATTCCAGAATCAGTGGCAGAAAAATCTCCATAGAGTACATACTCATGTACCCGAGTTTAAAGGGGATATGCCCGTAAAGATTTCTAGCTTGTGGTCCAGGAACATCTGTGAAGAGTTCAGATCTGTTGTATGAAGGGATTTCCCCTACTCTGGCTGGCTAATAGTTTCTGGGACTTTCAACATCCAGCTCCACAAGGGATATTGTAGATGCAAAGTGATGTATTGAGGAAACTTAAACACTATAACACAAATAAAAAAAATAAAATAAAAAAAATCAAGGTCTTTGTAGAATTTAATGTCCTGACATGATCATTAATTTATTGTATTTCTATCAGATGCCACCTTTGTTTGACTTTCATAAACTTAATGCCCCTTGCACAAAACAATTTTCTTTTGGGTCAGAGTGTCCATACGCAAAAGAAGGCAGATTGTGGTGGCAGGGGAGATGTAGGCTAGGACGTAACCTTGAATATATATGAAGTACACTCAGTTATTCATGAAGATAACCATCAACAATCTTACTTGTAGATTATCATTTCTAGCTAATTAAATTGCCTCTGCAGCACAAGTTTGTGGAGGGTGGGTTTTTTCAGTACCTAGTTTCTGTTGGGATAAGGTTTGGGGCAGTATCTTCTTGACTGAGGCTCTTCTGCTGTGGAGGGAGTTCTTCCAGGAAGGGAGTTGCTCCAAAGCCCATTGCTGGTTGCCGTGAGGGGAAGGAACAGTGTGTCTCTTCTGAGTTGAATTCAGAGTTCTAGCTCCTGGAGAGGGCCAGGACACATTGAAGGAACTTAAAGTGAGTGACTTCTGGGTAGGGTTCATTCTCTAGTTCTTTGCCAAAGCCCTTGGAGTTTAGTGTCTCTCGGCTTGGACTGATCTTTTATGCTGGTCATGCCTCTCTCATTAAGCATTAGATTGGATTTTTCAGTGCTGTTTCGAAATTGGCTATATGGTGATGGTGTAAGAATCTGAGCTGCCAATCAGAGCAGCCTCAGGGTACAATATGACCATGTTTAGCCTGTGCTGTCAATGGTTTGACAATATGCCACAAATGGGACTTTTTAAAAAGAACATTTAGAAACAAGACATGGTCAAATTATTCTCGTCTACACTTTTCTTTATTTTGTGTGTGTGTGTGGCGGGGGAGAGGGTGTTAAAATCAGAACTAGATTTTTTTTTTTGCAAAAATTTCTATTTAGTTGAAATCCCATTTTTATTTGTAAAAATACAAATTATATTTATTTTTAAAATTTTAATATTTTTGAGGGGGGAAATAATCCTTTTCCAAGTAGCTCTATTAGAAATAAAGCTCATGTGTTACTGTATACATCATTAGTGCTGGTTGAAGTTTTTAGAATTTCACAATTTTGATACATTTGTATGAGGATTTCAAGTTTCAGTGAAACAATGGCCAGAAAGAGAGAGAGATTTCTAATACCTTTTTTGTCATTTTTTAGCCAGATATAGCTACTGAAAATGTTTCAAGTTTCAAAATTTTGTCATACAAATTTTCATCCCTTTCAAATTTTGCCAACAAAACAGCAAAAACATTTTTGTGAAGGTTTATGATCCCCACCAATTTTTTTTTTTGGACCAACAGTAGAAAGGGAAAGAGACAGATCATATATGTTTTCATATTTAGATGGTGGCAAAGGGGAAAAAGGGATATTTCAAGAGGTCCTGGGTTCTTAAAAAAATGAATGAAGAAAAATATTTCTGGAACTACAGCTCCAGATTGTTAGCAATCTTTGGTCAGCTTCTTCCCTGAGCAATATTTTACTGATGCAGATGGAGAAGAATAGCTCTATGACTAAGAACAGATCAGCTATAGAGATGCTAAAGAACAGATGTGGAAAGGAATATGAAATGATGCAAAACAAGGATGACTTTAGTCATCCTTAAGGTCATGATGTTTAAAAAAATAAAGTTTAAAGAAAAAAAGAGTCAAGTGTCAATTCGGTGATTTGCTTTGTTTTTAATCTTGGGTGAAATCAAACCCAAGCGCACATAAGGTTTTAAAATAGCTCAAAATAATGTTATAATGAGCATATGGTATCTTTATGACATTTCATTCTTTTCTTTCTACTACATTTTTCCTTCCACACAGAAATTGTTGCTCTCTCTCATTATGTTAGGAAATGGATTGGCTTTCTTTCCTAGCATGACTGGAGAAGTTAGCATTTATTGGCAGCTGTCAGACAGAACAGGAAATGGAGGGAAGATTTAATCTGCTATTCAATAGTCAATATTTGCAAGCCACCACTGTAATTATGGCATATTTTCTTAGGCAAGTACCCAGTTTTGACCCATGGTGTGCCCAAACTTTTGCCATAACTACAATGAAAATGTTTCAAAGTCTGCTCAGACCATTTTTTGGAAAGTTTGTCATGCTAGAAAATTTACAGTGGAGTTTTGAGCCCATTTTATTATGAATTATGTTAGTGCTGAGAGACTCCGGTCATTATCAGCACCCTCTCCCCCTCCCCAGTATGGTAGGTGACATACATAGACAGCGTAAAAGACATTTCCTGCCCCAAAAAATCTGACAATCCAAATAGACAAGACCAACAAAGGTGGTATCATTATCCCGTTTTTACAGATGGCACAGAAAGCTCATGAGACTTGCCCAATATCACACAGAGGTAGAACCTAGAATTGTACCCAGATCTCCTGAGTCCCTGCCATTAACCATAAAAGTAACCTTCTTTCCTCAGTTTCAATCTCTAATACCAGGGTACAAGAAAGGAAGTCTACAAATAAACTACATTTCAATTTCTTCTCACTTATGTGTCCCCAAGCAATCTTTTTGTTAGATAATTAACTCCGATACTTTATTCCTGAATTAACTTTTGTGGAAAATTGGTACTTTGGGTAAGCCAGGAGATGTGTTGTTTATTATGAACATCCTGGAGTGGTATATATCCCATGGGGTAGAAGTAATCAGTTAACAAGTGTATGAGCTCCCCACCTCTACATTCCCGTCCTTTTGAGAGCTACATTGACCTATCCAGTAGTTGTCTTAAACATAACCTTTAAAAAGTATCCTTTTCTACAGAAAAAATTGGAAAATCTTAATTTGTTCCCTCCTCCTTTAACTAGGTTAAATTCTGATCTAAAATATGCATACCCCTGCTAATAATAAAAATCCGCTGCTGCCAGAGGTGTAGAGCATAGGTGGCAACAGATGTATAGAACAGGAGTTCAGAAGTTATTCTTCACTGTCAAAACAGGATATGTAAAACTGAGAATATTTTAAAGAGCTGTCACATTTTAAACATTGTTAGGGTAAAAATCATTAAGAAAATCCCTCAGCTATCTTACTAATAGAAATGTATAATTCTTAATTCTTACATTATTCAAACATATTTACTTAGATAATCTATATTCTCGTTTTCACTCATTTTAGACAACAAAATAGATCAGTCAGTTTCATTTTTGGTTTCAGCACAAGATTGCCATGTTTGGATTACAAGTGCTGAGGAGAATATTCAAATACTAATCAAAAAGATTTGGAGAAAATACTAACAGCATTAGAACAACAAAACAATTTACTTTAATGAAAAATATGTGTTTTTAAAAACACAACTGGGACCTAAATTTGATGGTTCTCTTCTTGGTATAAGTTTTTTGTTTTCTAGGATTCCTTATCTTTAACAAGATGTTTTTCGGGGTTTTTTTTGTATTAGATGTGACCTGAAAGTGATACTCAGGTATTCACACAACTACTTCTTAGTCAGGGATGAAAAGACACAACAGCAAAACTACAAACAGTTAAGAATCAGAAGGAAAAAAATAATTCACTAAGTATGACAATTTAAAGAAGCAAAATGGTACTAATTTTGTTCCAAGGGACAATGCTGCTTATAAAAGAAGTGTTTATTCTTTCATTTCTATTCAGAGCACTATTATTTGTTTCCAAACAACAAATGAAAATGAAAAAAGCCCAACACTTTAATCTCTTTTTCCATTCTCGCCTTTTATGCAGAATTTCTTTCCCTTGGGAAAATGGAGATTCAAGAAAAGGAACCGTGGAATTTGTTTTTACTTTGATACTTTGTGTTTTTTTCCAGATGGGATTCAACTGAAAATAACACTTGAAGTCAACCAATTATTATTTAATGAACTGCATTTTCCTGACCCAGAGGAAGCAGTGACTTTCTTAAAGCAATAAGTTTCTATGATTTTGTTACAGGGTATGTGTTTGTGGTAATCATAACCAATATTTCACTCCATCTCCTGACACTGTTACACAACATTTATTGAAAGCATATTTGATGGTAATGAAGTTTCTATTAACTATGATTAAGTTTCATAAAGCACCTGAAGATAATTTAAGATGTGCAGGAGCAGAAAATGAAACATTTGGTTTAGTACATTAGGAAATGTAATTGATTAAATTATCTCATTTACAATAAGTGCTTTCCATGAGCCATGGAGGGCACACATTTCCTCTGGTTTGCCATTACAGTTTGTTAGGAGATATCAAAGATTTCTCTAGCTTTCATTCTCCCTCTTCCTTCATTTTACTCTCTTTTTGTCCTCTCCAGCCTCTGGAAACCTGTCTCTCCATACAATCATTTGTTGAGCATGTTAAAGTCTTAACAGATATGAAACAAGTCAAAGCCAGAGAACCATGTATAAGGCTATTTAGCAGAACAGGTTGTTTCTTAATTATCTTCATAATTGATTGATTTCACATCAATGATGATTCATGTAGTCTTAAACTAAGCCCCTATTTTCACTGAACAGCAACAAGCTGTATTTATATAATGTACTTCTAGCCTCACAGCTTAAAGAAACACCATTTAATTCCACTAGGAGCCTCATGCATTAAAATTGACTCCCATTAAGGTTTTATTTTTAATAAATCTGAAATTAAAGCAGTTTGATGGATTCTCTTAGGATCCAATAATTAAGAAGGAGGTGCACAGATAAAAATGCAGCAATTGCTCAAGATAACTTACAAAATAGATCAATAGTACAGGGCAGAACGAGGATGGTCCCATTAAGCCAAATTTAGAAGGGCATGAAAATGCAAGCCAACCATGGAATGTTTTACAGTTTGCTTTTGATTTTGAATAGCCATAGAAATATTTCATAATTGGAAAATGCTCTTATTCAAGGACTCTGTGCAATACAAGCAATAAAACGTAATAAGGATGGTTATGTAGGACACCACAGAACTCCAATATGTTACAAGATGAGAAACTGAAGGCCAAGTTCCTTCAGCCTGCCAAGAGGTGCAGCTATCTAGGAGGATAATTATTCTTCTTTATTATTACTTTTATTGCATCACATTTGCAACTAAGTTATATATCCTCAATCTGTGTGGATATGAATATCAGTGGATGAGATGCATTATGAAAGAATCATTTTGGTTAGAAATCCCTGTTTTTTAACACAGAAGAATACTCTGAACTGTGTTTACTGAACTTCCCTTTATGAAGCCCCATGGAAATTAACTGTCAATTTGACGTCTAAAGCTTACTTTATGTATTCCTAAGAATATATACCTTGGGCTGGGATTGCCAAAGGTTTGCCAAATAGATGACCAAACCTCAGTAAATTTTAAATGGGATTTAAGTACCTAATTCACTTAGACCCATTATAAAATGTGGCCTTTATATCTGGGAGTTTCAAATAAATAATATGCACTTATAGGGAATCTTTCACCAGAAGAATTAAAAGAAATTTTCACACATTCAGACTCCAAACTAGTGCTTCTCAGAAAACAGATTTTTCCCCACAACATAATTAGGTCAAAAATATAATCAAAATGTCTTCACTGAAATTCTAGACATTTGGGGGTGTTTTGGTAAAAAGGGAAACCTGAAAACTCAAAAATTTCAGCTGGTTGGGCAAAACCTTTTGTTTATATAGACATTTTTTATTTGGTCTAGTTTTAACCATAAAACCACAACAGACCTCAAGAGAGCAATTCTAAGATAAGCATTACTGCAGAAAGGGCCCATGATTTGATTCATAACTGCTGAAGAATAGTCACTTTTTTATATTTAATCTAAAATCTATGATTACTAAGAGGTTTTTGTTAATCCATTTGCCTTTCATACAACTTTGTTTTATTTAGCTTCTAAACAAATAAAGCAGAATGAAAGAGAAAATGAAAAATATAAATATATATATATATTTACAAGACAAAAAACAACTTACTTTGGGGTTTTATTTCATGAAGAGGTTTTTTATCTAAAAGAGAGAGAGAGAAAGTTGCACTTAATAAATTTACATGGAGTGTATCTTTTTCCCATATCACTTTCTGTCTCGCTCTATAAATGAAATGTTTTCTCCTTGTTTGCTGACAATATGAATTTTTTATGTTGTCCATATATTTTCCTTCATCGTTTAAAAGAAGTGTCTTCCAAGTTATTTCTTTCCAGTCATTTCAGTTCGTTGTTTTAGTTTCTTTGTTACCTCTCTTGGTTATTTCACACACACACACACACACACACACACACACCCCCCTGCATTTTAGGACCCACTCCTACTGCCCATATCTCATAGAATTCAGAGAGACTATCTGTGTGAGTAACTTTCATTAAAGTATTTTTTTTACAAGCAGCACATAACTAAATTGTGCAATTCATGGCTGCAAGATATAATTGAGGCCAAGGGCTTAGTAGGATTCTAAAAAGACATACATGACTTGGATGAAATAATAGAGGTATGGATATAAATCTATCTCTAGCTTCCTGGCATTGGGAAAACTCTCTCAATAAGTGAGCTACTCCATAATTTTCCATTGTAGGGTTTCTTCCTCTGAAGCAACTGGTATTAGCCATTGTCAGAGTCAGGTTAACAGTCTAGATCAGTGGTTCTTAACCTGGGGTGCGAGATGCCCTTTCCGGGGGTGCGAGACATGCCAGATTTTTTTTTAGAAGATAAATCATCAAAAACACAAATTAAGCACAGGCATGTAAGTACAACTATTGTGTTTCATGAAACCTATGTATTTATTAACATTATGCTTTTTAATTATTACTGTAATATACAAACAAAATATGTTCTCACACCCCTTAAACCTAGATATATTTTTGAGAACCAAAGGGGTGCAGGCTGCAGTAAAAGTTAAGAATTACTGGTCTAGAAGGACCATTTGAACGCATGACAAAGAAAGGAAATTGGTTGTGAGGTGGTTTCTGTTACTTTTATTGACAATAAAAAGGGTCAGTGCTACAGTGCTAAACAAAACTAGTAAGGGAAGTCCACCATTATTCGTTTTGAAAGTCTCATTTTTATGCCCTGTAATTAAATGCTGACCCCCTATGGTACAGTTTTCCTTTAAAAAGTCTTATGATGGGAAATTGGGTGCATAGATAGTGAATGAACCACAAATCACTGAATTTGAGATGGAAACAAACATTCCCCTCCTGCAAACAAAGATTACAATCTACAGTAGATCCTATTAGAAATGAAATGGAGTTCGGTGTTCTCCTCCTGCTAAATGGCAGAACCAGAAGCCATTTGGCCAAATTTAACATGGCTGGCTGGCTGAGGTATGGAAAAGCAGAATGTTTTGGTGTTTATGATGCACTGGCAAAGGATGCTTGTAGTGCATCTGTTTGTAACCCGGCAAAGTTTTGTGGGCATTGGGGAAAAAAATCAATGTTTTTTTCCCCATGATAAAACATGTAACTTTAAAGCAAATAGATAAAAATAAAACACACACACACACACACACACACACACACACAAAATCAATCCTTCTTGATGGATTCTACATATAAACCCACCAAGGAAACTATACAACCGAGAATAATAGTATGGAATGACCACTGAAATAAGCAACACATGCACAAGAAACTGACAAAAACTTAGGACTGGCTCTAATGAAAGTGATGTCATTTTTGCTTTCACAAGTCAAGCTCTGTTTTTCTCAAGATTAGCGATGCCATGGAAACCTTTTCTAATAAAAACACACACACTCACACACACACACACACACACACAAAAACAAAACAAAACTCCACCCTCATTCTGTTCATGAGGGGAAGGCAATCTGCTATCTAATTTTTAGAGACTGAAAGAAAATGGATTAGTGCAGAACTTCTGCACTTGTAATGCCAGCCAGACATTCCCCACCATGTTGTATCTTTACTAAAAAACGGGTGTCCTTTTAGACAAGAAGATTAGGCACAAATGGAGAAATGAACCTTCATTTAGCTGACACATATTTCATTGATTTGCTGCTCTTGGTCTGAAAGCTTGTTTTAGAGTCACATCCTCACTGGACATTTTTGTACCCCAGACAATTAATTTTTGAACTACAACTGTTCTGGTCTCTCCTAACTACCCTATGAAGTTCTTCACTGTAAACTTCTCCTCCTGACCTATCGTGTATGAATTTTGCATTAATATAGGTCTTCATGTCATGTTCCATGCCAGAGAACAGATGAAATTTTTGCACTTTGGCTATGACTGACTGGTCTGTGAATATTTCCAAAACACACACAAGTATATTACCACACATACTATGGGGCAACTTGATATGGGTACTTGATGAGACTCCCAACACTAAGTATTTAAGAGGAGACTGGACAAAAACTTATGGGTTTAGTATACAGAAAAATTCGGTGCTATTGAAGTAAACAGAATAAATGACCAAGAAATTATTTTCCAACTTTGTCTTCTATAATACTTATTTATGCAAACATTTAACACAAGGTAATTTTAACTTTCCAGATGGCTGAAATGGTTAAGCACAATCTGCAATTCATGTGAATTTGAAAAGCAGAAAAAAATACTGTATTGCTGAAGGCAGGTTGATCAATCATTTGCCAGACATACTGTAGACTCCAGCAAAGACAGAAGGTGTGTATCAAAATGACACCAAGAATTAGGACTTGATAAGTTCATATGCACTTATATTTAGAATTCCTATTAATATGCCAGCCATGCTCATTCTATACTACCCTTTCAATTATCAACATTCATACCAGTCAGCATTGTGTAAACCTAGTATTGTACTTCTAATGGAAAGGGAAAAATGAATTCTGGAATAACATTTACGTCAAGATCCAAAAAATGGGTTTAGTTTGGTAAATGTCAAGGGAATTTGAGGAAAAGGGTTAGTTTTGCTCCCCATTTCCAGCACCTGCATTTCTATTAGGCTGTCTCCCTGACAAAACAACACAAGCAAGCTTCCAAACTTCCTCTGGGAGACCTTTTCTAGTGGTGAGATGGAACAGTGGAATAGTTTCCTGCTAATTCAGCCCCATTTTAACCCTACCCGTTTACTGTAATCATTCAGTCTCCTTCCAGGGTTTTTAGACCCCTTAAATAGCTAATATTTAGCCTTGCTGCTCTTACTTATTTTAAATGAGAGCTGTGTAAGCAACAAGTATAGACATCTTCAGAAAACCATATTCACTACTGTTTGTCCCAAGTTTGTGTGTTAACATGGTTTGGATTCATTTTTGTGGAGGGAAGGTCCTTAGTCTGTTATTTTATTCCTTGTTCTATCTCAAAGATTGCACTTCCTGGAGAACTATTGTTTCAGCTGAGAACTGGACTCTCATGAAATCTACCTAAAGCCAACTGAGAATCAGATGAGGCTGGGGAAGGAGGATGTATTTAAGGATTGAAAGATGCTTCCTCTATATCAGTCCCAGCACCTGCTGTCTGGGACTGATCCAAGAACCTGAGAGTTGACCCCGAACTGGTCACTGAAATTTTCATTTAATGAATGAAAGTTTGAGAATTCTTTCTAAGGATTAGAACTTTTCCTACCTGGAAAGAACTGCTAGGGGCTACATACTATCTGCAATTTAGGTTTCCAACCTTGCCTTTGTAAGAGTCCATACCTGTTAACCACAGAAATGTTTCATTTCTATTTTTGCCTCATGAAAGGAACAAAGTTAACAAGTTGTGCCTGAGATAAATAACCTCCAAGAGATTAGTTTTCTGAAGCACTGCACTGCATTTCCTTCACAATTCCCTGTGGGATGTAAAGCAGAGCTGGAAAGACACATATTGGAACACGAAGGAAAATAAAAACCAGACGGGATAATTGCATCAATTCCTATTAGCTGAGAAAGCAATTATGGCCCTAAAAATAATTTGACATAACTATATACATACAGCATGACCCATAAAGGAGTAATGATATCTCACTCCAAGATGAAAGAAACAAGAGACACTTAATATTTCAGTCTAATTGAACTAACACTTATGAAGATTCAAGTTTGGGAGCAAACACATGCTCCCCGCCACCTGCCATTCGATCAAAACCAGGAGAGCAACCTATTTAAAAAATAAAACACATAATGGGCCAGAGCTGATCTCAGCTCCACTGGTATAAACCTGGAGTAAATTTCTTTTAAAATCAGTGGCCTTCAGTCTCCTCTCTCTTACAACAACTTGGCATCATCAACTTTCAGTACAGTTACTCCTTATATAGGATGATAATACCGAGAACAGACTTTAGCCCAAATTGTTCAATCTCCGATTCAACACCTAGGGACCCGTTTCTGACCCTAATGTTGGGTTAGCAATCACCACCAGTGTGTGCAACAAAAAGAAATGAGCAATTACAGTTTCCTCAGCTCCCTTTTCTCCTTGCAAAAGGAGTAGAAACCATAATCTATACAATGAGAGATTTGCATGTAAATCAACCAACTATAGATATTTTTTCAGGTTAGGCATTAATCAGTGCCAGCCGAGAGTTTAATTCTGATCATTTAAATAATATCACTTTGATTTCAATACATGTGTTCCTAATACTCTTACTTTAAACTCCTTTTAATTTCAGTAATCTAGTTTGCTTTTCACAATTCGTCCCATATATCCTTTTCAAATAGCTAGTTCATTTTCACTGTCCAAGCTGCACCGAACACTATGCTAAATTTCATTTACTTGTGCTCATTCAAATACATGAAATAGAAACAACTCTTATTGTGATTTGCTCCCATCAATGATTTAACAACTCCTCCCCCCAAGCATACCAACAAAGAAACCTCCACTCATTCACATATTTTAAAATGATAAAAAATTACTCACATAAGGTTTTTAACCTTATTCTCCCATCACCACCCAATTTTTCTTTTTAAATAAAGCTTGCATTGAGATCCAAAATTATTTCACAATGCCCCTTTAAGGTTTCTCATTCAAATTCTGTGTATATACTATTTTACAGACATTATAACTCATAGAATCATAGAACCATAAGGCTAAAAAGGGACCACAAGGGTCATCTAGTCAAACCCCCTGCCAAGACGCAGGATTTGTTGCGTCTAAACCATCCAAGGCAGATGGCTATCTAGCCTTTTTTTGAAAACTTCCAGCGAAGGAGGTTTCACTACTTCCCTAGGCAGTTTGTCATTATTCTACTGTTCTTACAGTTAGGAAGTTTTTTCTGAGATTTAATCTCAATCGGCTATATCGTAGTTTGAACCTATTGCGCCTCTGGTCCTGCCATCTTTTTCATGAAAGCCTTTCAAGTATTTGAAAACCACTATCATATCTCCCCTTAATTTCCGCTTTTCCAAACTGAACATACCCCAGTTCCTTCAGCCTTTGCTCCTATGACTTCCATTCCATCCCTTTGATCACCTTTGTTGCTCACCTCTGGATCCTTTCCAGGTTCTCTACATCCTTTCTATATACCGGTGACCAAAATTGGACACAGTAGTCTAGAGGTCTAACCAGTGTCAAGTAGAGTGGTACTATCACCTCCCATGACTTGCAGGCTATGCTGCTGCTAATGCAACCCAAAATTACATTTGCTTTCTTTTTGCAACAGCGTCACACTCTTAATTCATGCAAAGTCCTCTCTGCAAAAAAACCGATCTGCTTCAGAGGGAGAAGATTTTTGCTATGCTACAAATGATTTATTCTCAGGCCCACTCTATTTAGTTAATTACTTGGTAGAAGAGTTTGTGGTGGTGTTTTCAAGTAAAATAATTATACAAACAATTGAGTGTATAGAGTCAATGTCTCTTTAAATGTTAAGCCACATGGAAGTACTAAAATTCTGTGGGAAAAGGCAAGACAGCCTGAAAATAATTACAGTAAAGTTTGGCAATGCATTTTTTTCTGTTTACTGTGATGTAATTAGCCAGATGAGGTAGACATTCTAAAATTATTATTTGTATTGCAGTAGCACCAATGGGGCGCAGGCATGGGCCATGATCCCATTACGTTAGGCACCCTACAAACACAGAACAAGAGGATGGTCCCTGCCCCAGAGAATTTACAAACCAAGTAAAATCAATTAACCAAACACCACACTAAATAAACCAGGTCATTACTGAACAAAGGTTGTTGCCATGTGTCAGCTATTTGGCAACCCATGTGAAAGAGCTGCTGGGTTCCTTTCCAGTTTTTAGTTAAAACCACCATCAATAACATTAACTGATCCTTTTGCCTGGGGACTGAATGGGCCTGGGATATGAACCTCCTTTTATCTCTGAGAATTAGAGTTCCTTCTGGTAAGCACTGGGGGCACATTAACAGGGTAGCAGAGTGAATAAGGCAAAACCAGCTAAAGCTGTACTATATCCATTCTGTGGATAAATAGAGGACTTGTGTCTTGCCCAGGGTTGTCAATATGACACCTTTCACTTGAATGTAATAAGAGAAAAAGTAAATACAGTGGCTGTGCTGTACTCTACCAACATCTGTAATCAGTGGACTTATTTGTGTCTTGGAGCATAAGTCACTTTTTAAAAAATATTATTGTGTCTTTGTTTCCTGACAAGGAAGATGGATTGGTAACAAGTTCTTTACAGTCTGAAGTTTCTTTGCTTTCAATCACAATTGTGCAATTTCTTCAACTCAGATCTCTGTAAAACCAAAGGTGCTGATCCCTTCTAAAGGAAATCTGCTTTATCTTCAGGACCCAAAGCTACTGTGTTTGTAGCTGCTGGAACAAGTGGAAACAGTCAAACTCTCTTTTCTATGAGATTAGGTAAAATGTACCACTCCAAACTGCCCACATCCTAAGAACCTTCTGTTCCTGCTAACAGGACTTACAATCAAGCTCTTCTCTGAAGGTACAGTCCATACAGATTCCAGTATGAATGTCATATTACAGGGTGCAGCAGCAGATGCATATATTACAGCTAAAGGTAGGTCATTAAGTGAAACTGAACTCACAGAGCACGTTTTCAGTCAATTAACTGAGGTGCCTAAGTGTGTGAGATTCACTCTGCAGAATCTTACAGACTTTTGTTCTTTGATATGGAAAATATTCCCACTTGAAGTGTGTCTGGTTTTCAGCTGTTCCTAAATTTGAGAACTGGGACAGTACAGAAGCTAAGCAACAAGTCCAAGTTTATAAGGTGTATCACTGCTAGGTCCAGGATAGAATTCAAATATAATATGAGACAGAGTCCCCCTCCCCTAACCATAGAAATGTGTCTGCGGAAAGTCTCTTGTAGCTGAGATCACTGCTTCTACACAAAGTTCCACCCAGCTGTACCGGTGCATTTTTTGAAGACATATTTTTAAAAACTCATGGCGTCAATATCAAGTATCAGGTGTCATCCTCAGGAGACACTTGGCTGGCACAGACCTAAGTTTCTGTGTTTCTGCAACAGCTAAGAGGCACTTGCACCAATATTAAAGTGATAATTCACTCTAGACAGTCATGATAGGGTTCATCCTAATAAAATCTCTTCTGGCAGGGGCATTCAGAGACAAGGCTACGGATTGCAGCTAGATGGGCTGCTCAGAAAGAACTGGAATGTCTAAGAAGGGGGAAATTAACCCTTTGGAAATGGTTGGAAAAGCCAAACAATAGAGACCTGTCAGATAACACACACTATTAATGATACAACAATCCTCAGATGCCCCGGTCAGGATCTGTGCCCCATTGTGCTCAGCCCTGTACAAACCACAAGGAGATTGTATTCTTGCCCCGTGATTATGAAACTACCACAAAAAATACAGATACATTTATCAAGCACTGGTATCTGTGATATGCTCTTCGGAAAAAATTAACCTCCCCTCCGGCAATTTGCTCCTTTCCACACTGTTAAAATAACTCTAGGAAGCATCTCTGTCCCTCCATCTTTAATGCATACGTATGTCCTGGGACACTTTGGGCAAGGTATTGGTATTATACTGCAGAGTGTAAGTAGAGGGAATTATCATATGCAGCTTCCTGAAGCGAGAGCGGTTCCCTTTACCTTTCTAGTAAAACTTCAGTAAAAACAGCAGCCACTGGGGACACTTTCTGTGAGAAACATCCCGATACTACTACAGTGAGGAGGACCATAGATTAGCTAGCAAGTCACCTTCATGACTGCCATAAACACGGGTACGTGCTGCAGTGCACAGCTACAGCCTTGTGTGCCCCCTTCAGCACATACTCCTGACAGGTCACACCATGTTAACAGCTTGTGATTGATTTTCAATAGATACACTAATATGCATGTTGTAGAAATAAAGAGGAAGGGATGTGGGACATAGCAAGCATCTGTGGGGAAGGGCGTTCATCTCACGCATAGCAGGGGAAAGAACTATGAGCATCTTATATTCACCACAGGTTGATCCTCAAAAGCTGAATGAATTCTGTATCCCACAGATTCTCACTAACTATTCTGCTTATACCCAGGAAAACAAATACATTTTAAATCCTGCCTATGCCATCTTAACCAATTAATGATTGTTAACTTAACGCCCCAGAAGCTGGAGGGACTGTGCTGTAACATTGGAAATCTCAGCTAATGAATGAGAGATAAGATGACTATGTATTTTTTTTTAAAAGCCAGGGCTGGGATCTTTAAAGTCTAGGGGGTCTAGGTGTTAAAATAGAAACTCTTTTGAAAATCCTAGCTTAGATAATTTTGTATCTTAAGCTTAGGGTGACCAGATCGTAACTGTGAAAAAACGGGACAGGGGGTGGGGGGTAATAGGTGCCTATATAAGAAAAAGTCCCCAAAAACGGGACTGTCCCTTTAAAAATGGGACATCTGGTCACCCTACTTAAGCTTCGCTATCTACAGAGGTTACTAATGGCCATAAAATAAAGGATAAACAAATCTCATGCTGAAAAGTGAGCTGTTTCCCAGATGGGATCTATAAAGGTACCACTTTCTTCCCATCCAATGTACACCTTCGTGCAACTGGCTAGGCACAATGTATTTTTTTCTTTAATTCTTACTTTGAATTTCTAAGTAGGGTAGTAAGCATTGCTGGAGGAAAGACACCAGTAGAAGCCATACGGGATCAGAGTATTACTCTCATTCAGCTAGCAGATGTTGGGCCTATATACAGAGGATCCCCTACTAGTTAGAGGCATTTTAGGCATGGTGGTGAGAAGGGGAAGCAGTGCAAGCTAGAGACTTCAGGCCAAACACCACATACGAACTGTGATGTAAATGCCATTGAATTCAACAGAGCTGCACTAGGGAGGGATTTGGCTGCTGAGTGATGAAGCAGCACTGCAAACTTAGAGCGGTCTGCAAGTGCTCAGTGCCACAGGTAGCCACAACAGCTAGTGCCAGTTCTGTGCAAGGCACGTTGACCTACAGGGGATGGAACTACAGGGGAGAAGTTCCCTTTACCATCCAATAAAACCACAGTAAACTACTTATAAACTATAGTGAATAAAAAGTGAGTTCAAACACTGAGTGACTAACACAGGTGTCAGAAACCCTTTAATTTAAAAAAAAAAGCCATAGATCCATAGCTCTCAAAATGCTTTACATAAGGAAGGTCATTATCCCCACTTTACAGATGGGTTACCCAGCAGGTCAGCGGCAGAGCTAGGAATAGACTCTCCTGACTCCCAAACTAGTGCTTTATCCACTACTACACACTGCCACACTAACTGGATTAGACTGGAGCCTGAGCTCTCCACTTGTCTTGCTGTGGCTAAGGGGGGAGGGGAAGACACTGCCCTGGAAACAGAAACAAAGGAAACAATTTAAAAATAAAATTAATTTGGGTTGTTTTTTTTTCCAACTCACTTATTTCAGTCCTGCAGTCCCTGATTGTTTCCAAAGCTGCCATTTTATTGCTATAACGGGAAGAGGTGACAATACTGCTTCATGGATATGGAACCGAATGTAACAGAGGAATAAACTCATTAATTTCTCATTTATTTCAAGAATATGCAGCTGTCCCGGATGTTCTGCACCTCTAGGCTGATATTTCAGCTGCAGCACTGATTTTTCTTGGATCCTTAGTTGTTATTGTATCAATCACAATGTGCTAAATGCTTTCCAAACATTCAAAAAGCATCAGGGTCTTGTTGCAAGGAGTTCACAGTTAACATGCAGAGCCTAAATCAGCCCTTAATTAAGCCTATGAAATCTTACTGGGTTGCAAAGGTGCAAATGAGAACTGAATCTGACCCAAAGTATCTAAGACACCAACAAGACACATGTTGGTGCTTCACCCATTTAATCCCATTGGAAAGCTAAAGGACGTGTTCCAATACTGCAAGATACATTTTCGCTGGGTGACTCACTGGGGCAAAATTTTACACATATGAAGAACTTTTACACCGCTCACCAGAATCACCTGGTGCTGTACAGATGAAGTGAACTTGGCCTGTACAGGCTACACTTCCTAAATCCTGATAAATTATTCACTATGGGCCTAACCCACAGGCCCTTGAAGCCAAAGCGAGCCTTATAATTGACTTCAGGGGGCTTTGCCTCAGGCCATAACAAAGAGCCAACAGCCAAGTGAATTTCAAATTGGCAGATACACAACTCTCTGAAAATGTATTCCAGTGTCTGTAAGGATTTCAGTCATGAGCCTCCTACAGAGTCGACTGAGTTATGATGTGTTGCATTCTACAGCCCCACACTCCAGCATTTCTTTCAGAAGGAAATACCTTCAGATAGCTGCTAATGCGAGGGGTCATTGTCATGTCACCTACCTTGAATGCAAAGCCCTTCAGTGCAATTCTCAGATTCTTGACTAAAGCCCTCACAGAATTTTCCTCCGTTTCTTGGAGGTGGAGCTGTACATTCCCGAATTCTCAGATGCTCACATTCCGGGCTGCAGACTGACCATTCGCTCCACACCTCCCAACTACCGTCCACTAAACAGGAAGAAAAATACACATGATCAGTATGTGTTATCTGACCAACTGGTGTGATCAGACTGTACTGAACTCTGCTTTCTCCACTGGTTATTCAGGGTTACTATTAAAGAAACCTAAGGGCTTGTCTACACTACTCGCCAAATCGGCGGGCAGTGATCAATCCAGCGGGGGTCAATTTATTGCATCTAGTTTAGACGCGATAAATTGACCACTGAGTGCTCTCCCATTGACTCTGGTACTCCACCAGAATGAGAAGTGCAAGCGGAGTCGATGGAAGAGCACTCTATTTACGTAGCTGAAGTTGCATATCTTAGATCGACCCCATGCAGTAGTGTAGACAAGCCCTTAGTCCCCTACTCAGGGGGACTTAGCAACTGGAGCACACACTATCAAACTCAAGAGATGTGAGTACAGATGATAAGCTTTATTTCTGGACAAGACCTATATAATACTGATTTTTAAGATGCAGGCCATGTCTGATGACACATATCTAGCACCTATTATCTAGAAAGCTCCTAAAGGTCTTTAGGATTCTAATTTTCTTCTCTCCCATATTATACACACAGATATCCACCACTGAAACACAGTCACGTCTGGGGTGGAACACAGCATCTTTCTAAGGCTATGTCTACACTAGCACATCTGTCGGTAAAATTTATGTTGCTCAGGGGAGGGAAAAAACCTCCCCTTGACCGACATAAGTTACACCAACAGAAGCATCGGTGTGGACAGCACTACATCGGTGGGAGACGCTCTCCTGCCGAGATAGCTACCACCATTCATCGAGGATGGTTTAATTATGCCTACAGGAGAGCTCTCTCCCATCAGCATAGTGTGGCTACACAAGATCTACAGTGGCATAGCTGTGCCACTGTAAGGTCTCCAGTGTAGACATAGCCTAAACAGAGCACAGCAGCAATATCTAACAGTTTAGGGCAAAAAGTAAAGACCATCACCTACAGCCAATAAAAAAACTGCAAGAGGGAATCTGATAGATATTTCTTTGTAATGCAGCTAGTAGCTCTTAGTGTTCATCCAAAATTCAGCTCTAAGGAGGCTGGCGTGTGGAGGCTTGACACAGCTCTAGAGCAGGAACAGTGCTGACATTTACCAAAAGAGCATAGATGACTTTGGTGGCCTCTCTTTAATGCCCTGAGTGAGATCTAGGATCAGGATGCCTCTGACTTATCTGTAGTTCTCTCCGTCCAGACTCACACTTAAAAGCATTCCACAGTCCCCTGTCTACACTTCTCACACACAAGTCAGGTGAACACAGCACTTAAGATTCTTTTAAATCCCAAATCAGTAAATACTGGGTCCAAAGCCCATAAAAGTTAATGGAGAGACTTGCACCAATTTAAATGAGGCCCAACAAAAATATTCAATCTTAAAATTATACACACACACCAGTTTTGTTTACCCATGTGTTGGACATCCCTCTCTTCCCCCAAATCAGACAAATTGTGTTTCAGGTGAACAAGACAGGCAATACACTGTCTCAAGGGACATAACTATGCTTCAGTTATAACCTGAGCTTGGTATAAAAAGGGAAAATGCATTTTAAAGCACAGCATTTGAAAACCAAATCATCCTTTATTTACTCATTATGTCCTGAGCTCAGGGTTCTGTGTTTCTCCTGCTAAAGTTACCAACATCACTAAGCCCTACATTCAGGAGATAAGGAATGGAGTGCTGTGCCCAGTTTTAAGGGGGACCAATCCTTGAATATATGGAGACCTCTCTTTAAATAACAACAATCACTGTTTAGTGCCTAAGCACCCAGGTGAATTCACTTTTGCTGTTGCACAAAAAGATAAAAAAGCACAGACTACGAACTTCAGTTTAAAGAAATAAACAAATGCCTTCCTAGTTCCCCTTTGATCCCAGTAGCTCTGCATAGCACAGGTAGCCACCGAGCACTTCAGATGGAGAGAATGCTCTCTTGGTGTGACATTTAAAGTTAGACTTGGATATCTCACCAGGGCAAAGTGAAGTGCAGGTAATTTTCTGCACTGACATTCCCTCACAAAATGCACCCCCGTTGAGCGGAGCAGGGTTGGTACAGGTCCGGGATCGCTTCTGCCAGCCTCGGCCACACCGCACATTGCAGTTAGACCACTCAGTCCATGACGACCAGCCTCCATTCACTGCAACACACACGCATGGCATTATGGATGGCATGGTAAGACTTAAGCATCAAGTCTTCATTTCTGACCCTCTTGTTCTCAGATTTTTCTTTTTTTAAATATTCTGCAAGGTAAATTCCAACCCCAAATAGGGGTACCACCACCTAAATAGCACCAGGATGCAATTACATAAAGGACGCGGTGTCAAAGAATTGCTGTGTTTGCCTTCGGTGGGTTTATATGCCAGAAGGTGTAATGACTGACAGTGAGACTCTGAAGGGAGGGAACGTGGAGGCAGGCACCTCAGTACTCTTCAGATATGCTTCACTTAAAGGATAAACAAAATCGTTCTTTAAAAAAGTGATGGTTTAGGCATGCCTTCATCTGACTGACTGACTGACTTCATCAGTAAAATGTCACTCTCCAGTTTAATGAACACTGTAAGCAACAGGGAGTGGTGAAAATAAATATTTCTGCTTCTTCTACCAGTGCCACACAACATTTAAGAGCTTGTCTTCACTCCCGGGGTAAGTCAACCTAAGTTACACTACTCCAGCTACATGAACAAAATAGCTGGAGTCAACGTAGCTTAGGTTGCCTTACCCCAGTGTCTTCACTGCTCTCCGGTAGACTTCCCCCTTACTCTTCTCGGAGAGGTGGAGTACCGGGGTCGACCGGAAAGCGCTCTGCAATTGATCTAGCGGGTCTTCACTAGACCCTCTAAATTGGCCCCTGGTGCATTGATTGCAGCAGCGTCGATCTCCCCGTAGTGAAGACCAGCCCTTATATTCATTAACTAGTGTTTGTATAATGCTACATAGGTCCAATTAAGGTAAGCACTTGAGCATATCGCTATTCAGAATGTATTTAGACATGTGCTTAAGCCTTACACATGGTGATCTTAAGCCCTGATTCAGGAAAGCAATTATTCTTTGGCCAGGCTTATAAGTGGACCTTATTAATAACTGGAAAAAGGATTATTTATACTCTTGGAGTGCCTGGAAGCCCTCATCACAGACAAGGACCCCATTGTGCTAGGCACTGTACAAACAAATATGATCTTTATTTGCAACCCACTGGTTATTACTGATGTAAAGAATCCAGGCAGTAAATATTATTCCACATTTCCACTGACCATACACCACGACTGTTGCAGACATGCTCTTTCTCTTGGCCACTATGTTGGCAGCCATGCAAGTGTAGTTCCCAGAATCAGACAGACGGGCCTGGCGGATGATCAGGTTGTGATCTGCCCTTGTGTCGATGTTCTCATCCTGGTTGGAATCGATGGGCTCCTCATTCTTAAGCCATTCCACCTGGTGGGTAGGGAGACGAGAAGAGAATGAAGCAGGACAGCTGGAGAGAAAGATGCACAGTGAAAATAACCACAACCCAGGGATAGTTATTGTTACTGTAGAAGCTATCTGCAAGGCACTTCTCCACTTGGAATGTTTGACTGACATTAATTTCAGGCATGGTGAATTGGTGTTTTACAGAACTGAGAAGCTAAAAACAGAAGCGGAATCTTTAGACCCTGTTAAGAGGCTGAACAAATGTGTCTCATTTTTATAGACAGGTTTTTCAGACTTAAAGGAGGTAGGGTTGTATCCTGAAGTCAAATACCCTTCCAAGTCTCAGTTCAGATGGATAACCTCAGTTGGGAACTTGTGGAAGGACTTGCAACTTTGAGGTAATGAGCTTATGGATTTGCAGGCTACAGGCATTCATTAGCACACTGTTCTGTGCAGATGGTCTGCAATTTGTAGATTTTCCAGTTTATAAACAAATCTGCAAAAGCAGACCATCAAAGCCAATTAGATTTCATGCCAGACAGCAGGTTCCTCTTCCAGTACCATTAGTCATTTTGGTTAGCTGGGGACAGAAGGTGTGCAACTGACATACTCATAGTTCGTAACATCTCTGCAACATGGCACAGTCAGATGGAAGCCAGCCTTTGAAGGGAGACAGGGTTTATGGCAATGTTTTTCTTATACGATACCCATGGATAGAAGAAATATACTGACTAGTATACAGGTCTGCTAAGCAAGGCACTGGATGCACATTTGAGTCATGTCACATATTTTATAAACACAATATCTGAAAAATTCAAGCTTGGGGTACATTTCCTCCTCTATTTTTAACATATGCTATTAAGCAAAAAAGAAATCACAGTAAGATGAGTTAAAGATACAGCATCATTGTTAAGTTTAGCATTAAGCATTCTAAACACTTCTTTGTATTTAGGTACTCATAATGCTCCCATCACCATAACATTAGTTATGTATTTTGTGTTTCAAATCTTACCATTATTAAGCATTTTTCCTTAACACTCTTTTTCATGGAAACTTAAGGACAGTTTCTGGGACATATACTTGCATGCTGCATGTGAGACCAGACTGAATGTTTAGAGAGAAACTACACAATGGTGGATGAACATCTAAGGTATGTTCTGTCACATCCTAGAAGCCACCTCCTCTATTGCTCAGTCTGGAGAGCAATCACGTAGTTATAGACACCTTAATTCATCAGTCCCACTCCTTGCATTTATTCTCACTGGTGTTTCAGCTGACATCTACCCCTGAACAGAATCACTTCCCTTTTACCAGGCCTAATCAATAAGGACTTGTGTACACGTACCGGGGGATTGACAAGTGGCGATTGATGCATCAGCAGTCAATTTAGCAGGTCTAATGAAGTCCCACTAAATCGACCGCAGATCGCTCTCCCATTGACTCCTGTACTCCACCAGTTCGAGACGAGTAGGGGGAGTCGACGGGAGACACTGTGTAGCGTGGACCCCGTGGTAAGTAGATCAAAGCTATGTCAATTTGAGTTACGCTATTCAGGTAACTCAAATTGCATAGCTTAGATTGAATTTCCCCTGTAGTGTAGACAAGGCCTCAGGCTCAAGTTCTGGCCTATTCATTTTACTGGGATTACATAGGATGTGTAAACAGTATTTGAATGTACCTTTTAAGGTGTCTTCCTCATTTTTAGCTTTAGGGGCTATCCTTTTTTTACCACCTAGAGATTATTTGATTATACTCTTCCTCCGTCAATGATAATTCTTTAGATGTATTTACACAGGCTTATTACAGTTCCCTTTAGTCTGAGTGAGGTAGGAAACTATCCAGTGAATTGAAATTCACATACTATTTCATTTTCCTCCATCCAATTAACTTTAACACTTGCAAGCAGATGACTCCTCATCAAAGAAACTAGGGATCCAAGTTAAACTGTAGACCTACTGCACCAGAACAAGTCAAGTGGCAGAATACCAATGGTCAGAGTCAGAATTACATTCATTTTACGTGCAAGGAAATGACAAACATGTCTAGTAATATTTAAATGAAATGACAAATGTGAATAGTGCTAGTGCAGACTGGAGTTCATGATTTTACAACTATATATATATTACATTACATTATGACTCTCTCATCAGATCAATTTTTTTAGTTCCTGGTTTCTGTTACAGCAGCACATTTGGACCTCATGCTATTTTTCCTCTAGACAACTCAATATTTTCCAGGAGAGAGAGAGAGAGAGAGAGAGAGAGAGCACTGTGATCCATTGTTTACTGAGCCTGAGATTGCGAATGAAAAACGTTTACATTAATGCAAAGCATTTAAAAGAATGATGATCAGTGTGAAGGGAGAACATTAAACAGACGGAACATAAACATGAAAGCATTGAGAGATGTGCAATCAAAAGATGATTTGTAAGTGAGGGCATGCAGTGCCTTTTGCTTTTTATCTGCATGTTTGACAGCACTGTGAATTCTCCTCACTAATCCCAGCCACCACTGCAAGACCCCCTTCTCCTAGAAAACTACTTTCTTTAAACCAGAAAGGTGCCTCTACCACATCTGATTAATACTTCTAAAGCAGCAGGAGTTTAGAAAGCAATTTTTTAAAAGGATGAACTGCTAACTCGGCTTTTTTTTATTTTACCATTTCCAGTGATCTAGGTTCCCTTTAGATAATTTCTCCACAATGGACACAAAAAGCAAAGGTGTGAGATAATTCACCACATTTCCATATCCAAATGAAACACTAACTCTGAATTTTTAACTTGGGATCTCTGAAGAGTTGACTTAAATATTATTAGCATTTAACTTCCCTTGCTTTATCATCAGTGGATGTCATGCAATTGCTTATAATGTGCTGAAAATAGCTGCCTTTTTAAGGATTAGACTGTCTGAAGATCTTTAATGCTTGACTCATAAACTACATTTCAGAATTACTGTCTATAATGCAACTTAAGTTTATATATACAAATGTTTTTTCACCCAGAAATCATGCTTGCTCAGAATTAAAATGTTCCCATAAATTTCCACCAAAGGCTAATCATGTAATGATCTACAAAAGAAATGCAGGGGCAGATATGGATTAACTCAGCTTCTCTACATTGGGTGGCAGAGGATGAATTAGCATAATCATAAATTTGTTCCAATTACAGAAGGCAATTATCAGAAACCAGCTTACAGCACTATCAAAATGAAATCAGTTAAGCACAGCATATCACAGGTAGATTGTAGTGGGAGTTAGTTATATTTAAGACAAAGAGAACACTAACTAAAAAGCTCATCCATTTTTCTGTCTATTGAAAATATACCATAAAAATATTTCAGTGCCAACTTCATAGGCACAAAACAACCATGTGAGATGCTTTAAGTGATGAAGTCTAATAATACCTCGCCTGTGCAAAAAATGTTATCAAATTAATGTATGTATATGATCATATTTAAATATGTACTCGTATAAATATTACGGACACGCATCTTCCAATTTCTCGATTACAAATTCAAAGTGCCTTGGGGACTTGTAAATGTCCATCAGAATATTGATGAAGGCAGCAATACAGATTAGGCAGATATGGTGGAGAAGAGTGAGGAAAGGTAGCATGACTCTTTTTAAACCCTGTCCTTTTCAAAGTTGCTTCTCATGAGTGAGATGGCAAAAAAAACAAACAAAAAAACTTACAGGCCAAAATCCTCAGTGGGTTTTAGAGCCTGATTCAAAAGATCACTGAAGTAATTGGGAGGCGTTCTGCTGGCTTCAAAGGGTGCTGGATTGGGCCCTTAAACAGGCATAAAACTGTTCACTTCAATGAGCTATGCCAATTTACACCTGGTGGGCTCTCTATTCTCTTTAGAGGAATATTTCAAGAGGGTGATACAGACAAAAGTTTTTTGCATACAGCCCTGGGTGGAGACTGAATATTTTTTTTGTCAGTTTAAGTCGCTATGTCATATTGGACGGGTCTTTGTCTGAATAGGATACAGGTTTGGGAAGTGTTACATTCAGAAATCCTATTGAACTATATTATTTAATTCAATACATTGTAAGGTCTTTGGGATAGGGCAGTCTCTCTTACATGCTTGATGGTTAGCACAGTTGGGTCTGGTTCATGATTATGTGCCACTACAGTACACAAATACTACTACTTCCCGTTGAGCTACCTTGTAATTTCAGAAATACTTCAAGCAACTGTCTAATATAAAAATCACAGCCTCAAGATTATTAAAACAAAATTACTAAGTACCTAATTTACATCACATTTTTTTTTTACATTTTATTCAGCTTGGACAATGAAGAATAGAATAATCAGTTTCCCCTTGTTCTTGTTATTTGCACACACTGGTTCCTAAGCACTGTCCCCACCTTGTCATATTCCAGTTTCACAGGATTTCAGGGGACACCATTTTTAAAATTGCCATAGGAAGAAATAATGAAAACATTTTTATTTTAATAGATTTTCTATGTCATGCACCACTGTTGTCTCCCCAAGTTTTAAATTTTAAGCCAAATCTCCATTTTGAATCGTAAATCAGTTAGTGAAGTATCCCTTCCACAGCAATTAGAACAGCTTATTCACCTGCAGGACCGACTAATATGCTTGGATTTTCTGTTCTCTCTCGTGTATCTTTTTTGAGACTATATAGACATTTAATAATCCACAGGAACAATGCAGACTTGAGGTCCTTTGGGCACAAATGATAATTTTATAGGTCAGAATACAAAAGACCTTAGTACCTCTGCATTTAGATTAAACTATCCTGCCCTTTACCTACAGCATCTGACTCTCTCATTTGGTCAATAACCAGAGTACACATATATCAGAGATAATATAGTTAGAATGTCAGCTCCCCTTGAAGAGAGAATCAATTGCCTTCTGGATCCAAGATAAATGCTGTGCGATCTTAAGATGGGAAAGGTCAACATCTGGCTAATAGCTGCAACCATATTTCCTATTACCTTGTTACTTTACAGGTTTTTAAACACTCTCCCTTCTAAGTTGGGAAAATTAGTAAATATTCCCTTAACCTCCTCTTATCAATTAAGCCAACACCATTGCGTTCTCAAGTCCTTATGCAACAAGCCATCATTTGCATCTTCAGAAGTGTATTCAGATTTTTGGATCAGTTTCATGCTTCAAAGAGAAATACATTCTATCAGTGCTTGGACACTATGGTGGATGGCACTTTAGAAAAACACTTAGATATATTGCTGCTTGTGAGGTGACTGCTGCTAATTACACTAATCACAACTCTCTCTCAGTTACCAGGTAGACACAATGGATAAGGCAAGCAAAAGGTATCATTTGTTTTATACTTAGATTGTAAGCTATGTGACATTGCACTCCATATGTTTATGGAAATATGCTTATGAATGTAAATATGTATTATGGAATATGCTTTATGCAGAAGGTCTCTTATAAGGTATCATTACAAAGCTTATAATCTACTGAGTGTGTTCAGCCTATTTGTATGAATGCATCATTCTTGAATCTAAAACTAGAAATATGAAGTATTACTCTGAGGTCCTATTGTAATTATGCAAAGTGTGGGCCATTAATGGTGGCTTGGAATCTTGATGGCTCCCATTAGCTAGGACAACTAGTTGTAAATGGCTCTGTTTACTTGTAAGCCTTCCTGTATACCTGGGTGCCAGCCAGTGAGTAATGAAGTCTCACAGGACATATGAACATGTCACATAATACTGGAATCCATCTTAAACCTGGTCTTTTCCATTTAGAAGGAAGGGTGGGAACCCAAAGAAAGACAAAGGATTCCTGCCTTGTGCCAAAGATATAAAAGGGGGTGGAACAGAACAAGGGGCTGCAGTCTTGAGAAACCCCCTAGTTACCACCTGAGCTGGAACTGACAAGAACTGTACCAGCGGAAAGGATTGGGCCCAGACAAAGGAGGAGTCTAGTCTGTGAAAGAAGCTTATTGGAACATCTCTGAGGGTGAGATTTACCTGTATTCAGTTTCTTAAATGTATTAGCTTTAGACTTCCATGTTTTGTTTTATTTTGTTTGGTAACTTACTTTGTTCTGTCTGTTATTACTTGAAACCACTTAAATCCTACTTTTTTATACTTAATAAAATCACTTTTGTTTATTATTAAACCCAGAGTAAGTGATTAATACCTGAGGGAGCAAACAGCTATGCATCTCTCTCTATCAGTGTTATAGAGGGTGGACAGTTTATGAGTTTACCCTGTATAAGCTTTATACAGAGTAAAAAGGATTTATTTGGGGGTTGGATCCCATTGGGAGATGGGTTTCTGGGTGCTGGAGATAGGAAACCTGCTGAGCAGTTTTGGTTAAAGTCTGCAGCTTTGGGGGGCATGGTTCAGACCCTGGGTCTGTGTTGCAGCAGGCTCGCGTGTCTAGCTCAACAAGACAGGGTTCTGGAGTCCCAAGCTGGCAGTGGAAAACGGGCTCAGAGGTAGTTTTAGCACATCAGGTGAGAGTCCCAAGGGGGTCTCTGTGACCCAACCCGTCACAAGCTCATTGGAGCAGGGTCTGCCTTTTCATTATGTGTGTGTAAACCTAGATAGCACAACTGGCACTAAGACCACACAACAGTTTCACAGAAGACATTGATCAGTGAAAATCCTGCAAATAACATTTGGCCACTCCGGACTAGAGACTAATTTAAAATCACTGACCTATGGATGAAAGGCTCCATACCTCACATCACCTCTCCCCCAGTTCATCTACTCCTCATGCTTTGTTTTGTCCTGATTTACAACTCCCCCTCACCCCAATTTTTGTTTTCACATTACACACACACACTATCAGATGGAATTATAGTTAGAAAGCAACTTTATGTAACTGTGACATTGCCTCTAACTTGGTATTCACTGTAGGAATCAAAACTAAATGTCGGGGAATAAGTGGCACCAAAACACATCAACTTTTCTGTAGGAGAAATTATCTTTAATGCGTCCACTTTAAAAAATCTGCACATGGTAAAAGCTAAATACCACGAATCCTCTGATATTTACTGCATTTTTTGTTGCAATATGATTCAAAATGGGGGAGAGAGGGATAGAAAGACAAAATGCAAAGGCAGAGACCATACAGAGAACAAAACTACAAGAAATAATCATGTATAGCAGGTGTACTTCACACCCATGTTCTTTGTCAATAACAGCTGTTCTATCTACCAATCATCCATTTTTTAAATAACATCCCCACACCAATAACTTTCAAATCGCTGGTATAAAGTTGGCCGATATAATTTTGAGCTAGCACCATAAAACTAGCAGAAGGCTATATAAAAATCAGTAACCAAGGGTCTTGGGAGGCCTGTCTCCTTCAGTTCTTCATTCTACTCACCTTCCTGTAACAACAACCATCATGAAGCGGTTTCAAGTGACACTTTCTCTGCATGGGTATCATGATATAAATAATACAAGAGATATTTAGACCAGAGCTCCATGCATTGCCCCCATCCTTCTTATAATGAAGGGAGATCTGGCTCTAGAGTCCCTGATGACTGCACAGTTACAATGGGTGAGCATAGGCACATCAGGTACTCTAATTACTGAAACCTTTAAGGAGATCCCTCATGCCAGATCCAACCCATTCACATCTACTTTTATGATCACATTGGTATTTCATCAATACAATCCAAAGGCATTAACCTTCATTGCAAATCCCTAGTATAAGATTGAGTCAACTATACCTACTGCATTATCTAAACTATTTCATGAAGGGAATGCTGTTACTAAATCAGTTAATCATGGTGCCATCATACTGTTCTGGTAAGCATATGTTTCTGTCATTAGACTGAATGTATAATCTCATTACAAAAATCTGATGTGCCACCTACTCATAAATCAAACTTGGCTTTTATGTAAACTGCAGGGAGGTGGTGTGGGAACCTAGTTTCTGGAAAGATATTATGTATGGTTTGGTGTAATAGTGAGAATTCTAAAAGGCAAGTGCCTGTGTAGGTATTTTCCTACACTGTCAATTTTCTTTATATTTCCCTTTATCTGGCCCCATCTATTGAATTTTCTAAGAAAAGACAGAGAATGGTGATGCTCAGGCACAACACATGCCATTGCTGCCCACAGCTCCCTATCTCAGATACTGTGTTACACCGGCTTCATAATGACATATTTACCATTACACAGCCAAGGCTCTGAAATCCACCACCAAAAAATGAATTCATTCACAGAATATTCCAGATAAACTGGAATTAGGGAGTTGGGTGGGGGAAATCACAAAAGATAGCCATAAATAATTTCAAACACTGTGACCTATTAGCTCATCTTTAGTTGCAATGTTCAGGGTATGGAGGCTTTCAGTGTTGACTAAATCATAGCATTTAGGACATTGTTCTGTAGGTTCTCAAGATGATCAAATCTGAAAGCAAAGAATCACTTCATAGGCACCTCTCCTTCTGCAGGAGAAAGAATCACATTTGAATTGGAATTCCATGCCTTTCCTTCATGGAAATATGGCACAATGACACAGCACTAATAAAACCAAAAATTATTATGTGGGTTTATATGGTACCTTTTCCAGTAAAGCAATGCTCATGGATCATTTGACTTTAATTATTTTCTGGTGAGCAAGAAATAAATGACCTGGCGGAAGCTGAAACCCCAAGTCCCCTGACTGTAGCTCAGGTGAATAGAGGAGCAAATTAGATGAGGCTCTTTTGGTGCATTTCTTTAGCTAGATAGCCTGCAAACAAAAGATATATAGCAATTCACAGACCTTATTTTAAAAGTGTACAATGTGTACTGAAAGTGTATTTCTTGATACTGTGGATCAGGATTGTTTGAAAGATAGACAAATAACTCAAGGCTCCAGAGATGCTGTCCATGGTGCTACTACTAGTTGGACTTCATCTGATTTTCAATGCACAGGCATTTACAAGGTAATTATAAATGTAGCTGATACAATAACATTTTTAGATAAGAATATTGGGGGGGTGTTCTTTGAAATGTTTTGCAGATGTCATCCCAATATGCAACATCTCATTTTTACCAAGCTCGTGGGGCTAAGAAAATCATCACAGAACACGTACAGTAAGTGAAACCAAAAGCTATAAACAAAGAGATTGCAGTGTCCTTTTGTTTTATATGCTTGCAATCAAACATTAGGATGTGGCATTAAGGAAAACAAAAACAAAAGAATGCAATTCCTCCACCAATTTATTTCTTTCAAGAAGATAAAGACTAAAGGCCCAATCCTTTGAACAATTGCTATCAAGTGTAGTGCTCAAATACTACAGTGATGAGTATGGTGAAAAGAATAGACTTTTGTGTATTCATATTGTTTTTAATAGGAATTCTCATGGTAGTAATTGTCACAGCTCTGGACTAGCTGCACTTTTGACCACTTTCTGGTCTCGCGGAGAACATTCCCTCAGGTGTCAGATCTCACGCCCTTTCCTCTCCTGAGGTGAAATTCCCCAAGTCTCCCACTCTTAGTCTGTACCCTGGGCTATCGCCCAATGTATCAACTGTGCTTACCCAGCAGGCCCAACTGGGTTTGACACCTGCAGTTCTGCCCTTTGGGAGTCTGTGAACAGTGCTATATATAGTGACCAAACAGACTTCTTTAAACCACAGTATTGTTTATTTTGCAGTTGAAACCAAGCATTTAGATTAAAAGGATTTTAAAACAACAATCCACATGCAAGGGGAAGCCTTCTTCAAACATCCCAGTGGGTTCTGTATATCAGGCTGGTTCCCTCAAAGAACTTCCCTCATCTTCAGAGAGTTTTCCTTTTTAAACTATTACTGCCCTTTTGATCTTCTGGTTCCCAGAACCTGTCCATGCTTATCAAATCCAGTTTTGCAAGTTGGCTGGAGCCAGGAGGTCAAATCTTCAAAGGTAATAGTTTAGACATGTCTCTTAACAACTTCTAAGTGTTTGCCAAAGGGTAGATAGTTTTTAGCCAATGTTTGCCTTCCTGTTTGTTTTTTCCTGACAATTATCCCTCTATTAAACTAAACCAACATATCACACTGTAAACAAGCCAGGAACCAGGTCAACATACAGTATTCATAAATTATTACAGAGCAGCTCCGGTATCTACTGAAGCAACCACTATGCATGCCTGTGTTTTCAGGATCACATGCTAATATAATCAGTCTGATACATTTAGGTCCATACGTACTATTCAAGCAGAACAAGGATAATATCACTATTCAATCTATAGTTAGGATATAAAAATGCATCATGAATAGGAACCATTGACCCTATTAAACTTAAGAGGAAGAGGAAACAAAAATCATTAAATGAAGACAGGAGTCTTGTCAACTCAAAATTTTTATCAGAATCATCAACTTGATCATAGGTCATGAACTTTGAATGATTTAGATAGCATGCAGGTTTTCAGCGTCAACACAAAATAAGTACATTTTTCATTTAATTTTTTGTAATTTTGCCAGAAGAGAGAGAGATTAGGTGATAAAGTTTCTATTTTAAAATTCATCCCTTCAGCAGCATAAATACCTGTTGCTTGCGTATCCTAAGCAATATGAAGAAGCATTAAGATAGAAAACAATTGGCATGTATTAAAAAATAAAAGGGTTATGTCATAGTTTCCATTTTGTGGGGGATAGTATTAGATTTGTACAAAGTTCTACTTTTGATTCCCCCTGTCTTGCAGCTAGTGTCATTGTTAGACTTCTGCAAAGAGAGTGTAAGACACTCTAATTAGCATTACACACCCATTTTTCACAAATTTTAAATAGCTACCAAAGGTGCAAGGCAGTGAAGAAGCAAGCCCATTATCAGGATCATCCAATATTGTTAAGAACTGGATGGACTGGGACACAAAACATCTTTTCAGCAATAAGAGGTGGATCAAAATTAACATTTAAAATGTACTCTAACAAAGCAGGGTAAGTAGTGACTGTCTTTACCCTGACATTAAACATAATAGTCATAGGTTTAAGTCTTGAAATTGGGACTTGTTGCTGCACCACAGAAGTCAATTGGCGTTTTAACAATACTACTATTACCTACACAGAGCACTCTGCAAAGCAGGTGAATGACATTATCCCCATGTTGCAGGTGGGGAAACTGAGGCATAGAGCAGTTAAGTGACTTGCCTGGCAGACTAGTGGTAGAGCCCAGAGTAGAACTCAAGTCTCCGGAGTCCAAGTCCTAACCCTTGGGTAACACTGCCTCATTTTGCTATTGTTCTCAGTGGAAGCAGGCTTGCACTCTTGTCAACATTTGTATTTCAATGTATTTGGTTTTCTCAAAGCAAGAGTATGAGAATCTTAAACTATTTAAGTCACATGTTCATTTGATTCTGCTGTTTTTTAAAATCCTAGCAATCTTTCTGAAGTTTTCTTATGAAGCCCACAAGTTCATTAACAAGGAATATTTATTCAGCTGGTTGACCTACATATACCTGCAGTTCAGAAACAGGATTGTTAACTCTAGCACTCTGTAGCATCATGATAAATGTACTGGGACCATAGGCGATAAATTACTTCCTTTTGGTTGTTTGTGTGGGCCCCTATTCTTGATTACAGCAGCAACTTCAATACTTCTGCAGTGAGTAGAACAGCACAAGGGACTATATATGTGTTATTCTCAGAGTTATGGCTTAACTGTTACAATGCCTGATACAATACTTCTTTGGAAAACGGTAATCTTCAAACATTGCCATTTTTGTTTATAGAATACTGCAGGTAAGATATTACTAATGGAAACATCATTAAGAACAACTAACGAATCTTTCTCCTATGCACGCTGGAAATAAGTATTTGAACTCAGGCACTATATATACAGCTGAAGAAATACAATTATTGGTTAACAAATGAGTTACATTTAGGATATGTGTCCAGATGCATACTAAGTGCAACTGAGCATCACATTTGCTGCTAGAATAATGTAGTATTTTCTCCTGCAAAGTTCCCTTTGTAATTTAAATAGGCAGAGATTTATGTTTGGAGGGGGAAAAACCTCTAAACCTGTAATGCTACAATGTTTTAGTTTTGCCTTTATTTTTATTAAGCTTGCTCCCAATTGTTTACTAGCCAAATACAACCATATTACATCTGCAGAAGGAGACCACAGGAAACCCTTCCTATACTGGAGACAAGCATAAGGTGTGTAGTTTAAAAAAAAATGCAGCTAGACCTCACATGACAAATATGTCTGCAGAAGAAAGCAGCTGAGCCCATTAAGGGGAAAGTTTCAATGCACAGAGTTATCTGCCACACTGTCCTTGTTTTGCTTTCCCACACTGGAGAGTTTGAATTATTTTTCAAAGTTTAACAGAAATCCTCCAAACCACTATAATTGTAAAGGGACATCTGTTGAAAGGAGAGAGGTTTCTTCCCTTACAAACCAAGTTATTTATTATTATTACTATTCTCCATCTCTCTGCAGTGAGGCAGAAAATGATGATGGTTCCCACTTCAGAAGTGAGAGACACAAATAGAAAGATGATTTTTGTAAGTTAGGCTGCCTCTTAACCAGTTTTCTGCAGCAGTCTCTCAGCCACAAATGCTACAAAAGTGACACTGCATTTCTGATGAATTTGAAAGTTATGGGTTTCTATACTTGGGACCATTTGGTTGTATTATTATAACACACTTTGTTTTATGGCCAACACTGAGTGAACACACTTAGATTGTTATTACTGAAGGATATGAAAGCCTGTCTGCTCAAAGACCTTCAGAAAACAAGACTCATTGATGATCAGACCATGCTAACTGCCCAATGTCCTGCTGATGTGCTTCAAGTTTTTAGTATTAACATTTACAGACATTAATTACCAGCCCATCCAAGGGACCATCTGGATGCTTTTCCCAAAAGACGGTAAACAGTTCTGTCCTTCCTGATCTCAGTTGCCACTCTCTTTGAAAACCTGTGACTCTGGTGTCTTCTCATCCGTAGCACACACCAAAGCAAACCTAGGACATCCTGTTAGGTGAAGCTCAAGACCGGTTTCCTCCTTTGTTTTGTGCATGGTTTGTTAATGTTGGTTTCTATTGCAATTTAGGAATGTGTTGGACCACGCTGCTTTAACATGCTCACATATGATTTTTGTTATATTTTGTTGAGTGTCTTTCACTCTCCCTTTGTAGAAGATTAGATATCATGGAATATCATTTTATATTGGAAATCCGATGTAGTAATGCAGAACAAAAGCATCAGATTTCCCCTCTGTTGTAGATTCACTAGCTATGACAGAGTGACTGTGGACTGATGGTGTAACTGAAAGCAGAATTTGGCTCAATATCCCTAGTTGTTTCAATGCATTGAAATGTAGAAAATGGGATTCCATTTACAGCAAGAGCTCATTGCATAGTGACAATGTTCATTTTAGAAAGGATTGTATTTTGATTTTCCCTTCAGGATGTTAATATGGGTCAGGATGTTCCTAGTATTCCTTAACTGAACACAATGAATTAAATGATAGATTGATCACCTTGTATAGAGATACGGCTGCTTTAGTTTACTAAAATACATCACATTAATTCTGCTCCTTAAGAGGAAGGTAAATTCCACAGTCTGAACCCATACAAACCTTGATTTTATCAGAAGCAGGGCCGGCTCCAGGCACCAGCGAAGGAAGCAGGTGCTTGGGGCAGCCAATGGAAAGGGGAGGCACGTCCGGGTCTTCGGCAGCAATTCGGCGGCGCATCCCTCAGTCCCTCTCTTCCTCTTTGAGCTGCCACCGAAATGCCGCCAAAAAGGAAGAGAGGGAGCGAAGGACCCACCGCCAAATTGGCGCAGAAGAATGAAGCGGAGCGATTGAACTGCCACCAAAGTGCCACCGATTGGCCTTCCCCCCCCCCCTCCACTTCATCGCTTGGGGCGGCAAAAAAGCTGGAGCTGGCCCTGATCAGAAGCAGGGTTCCCTTTAGAAAAGAGAAGTTCCAGGTCCAATCCAGCAAAGTGCTGAGCACTTTCAAATCCATTTGAATTCAATGGAGGGAGAAAATGCTTGACACATTTTAGGATCAGGCTCTGCAGATGAAATCCTAACTCCATTGAATGGGAGTTTTGCCATTGATCGCAATGGAGCCAAGATTAAACCATAAATAAATAAATTTAAATCCAATGAGTGTTCAAATGACCTACCCAGCTTTAAAATCCTGATCCAAACCAAATGGAACATCTCTGCATTAGTAATGAAGAGCTCTCTAAACAATACACAAGCAATATCCTGAGTTACCCATCTCCTGAGAGGCTACCTGTGAATGCTACGTTTCTATTGTTCAATCTGTCCAGAGCCTTGGAGAAATGCATTACATTACATTACAGTCTGAGTCCCCAACAGGTGATCATTCCTGTGCTCCCACTTCCTGGTAGAGACATCTGCTGACCTCTTGCAACCTCACTGAGTAATGGCAGAGTGCCCCTAATGGAGGAAAAAGTTGCCCTGAATACTTAAAACATCTTTCTTGGAGCTGACAGAAAGTGCTAGAGCAGAAACAAGATTCCACAGAGAAAGACTTGTGTTATTCTTTAAAATTACCTCTTTGTCCTTATCAAATTTTGACCCTACATTTAAAATTTATTGGACTAAATGGGAAAAAAAATAATCACTATTTTCCACTCAGAAACACTGATCAGAATTAAAGCTCTCAGACAGGTAGGAAAGGCCATAATATTTCTGATACAAATAAGTGGATATTTACTGGCAGTATTTGCCAATTCACACCCTTATTGCTCAGTATTCTAATTTGTCCTGTATGGTTCTGACCCATTGGCACACATGCAAAATCAGTGATTCTGTAAAGAGACAGCAGTGTAGAGTACTACATATAAACTAAAAATTATTTTCACCATTAGCTTTGACAGCAAAGGAATGTTCCACTGAGGAGAAGTACTACAGAATTGGCAAGTACTGTTATTATTACATAAACCGATGATGTATTAAGCTCAATACCTCTGGAGGTAAGTATTACAATCCCCATTTTACAGATGGAGAAACTGAAACATACAGAGCAGTTGAGTGACATGTCCAAGACCACAAAGCATATCTATGATGGAGATGGGAACAGAACCCAGGACATTCCAAGCGTTCTTTAAATACTACATAATGTTTCCTGTGTGCATGTTCTCTAGTAAGCCTGATCTGTACTAAGCAGCGGTTTTGTAGCAGACACAAAAATTCCAGCAATTTCCCCTGTACTAGCCCAACAGGAAATTGCAGTATATGCTTGGTTGCTGTGAGATAGTGTTAGGTGCTGGCACAATAAGAATCCTATGCTTTTTCTGCAAAGGAAATTCATGTACAAAAGTGTGTGATGCTATCCCCCCCAAGATAAGCCTGTATCTTAAAAGCCCAATTTTGCAGCTACTCCAGATGGAACACCCAGGGTGTGTCTACACTGCAATTAAAAACCCGCAGCTGGCTTGTGCCAGCTGGCGTGGGCTTAGGCTAAAGAGCTGTTCAATTGCAGTGTAGAAATTCAGGCTGGAGCCTGGGCTCTAGAATCCTGCAAGGTGGGAGGTTCCCAGAGCTCAGGCTGCAGCCCAAGCCCAAACATCTACACCACAATTAAACAGCCCCTTAATCCAAGACCCATGAGCACAAGTCAGTTGGCACAGGCTAGCTGTGGGATTTTAACTGCAGTGTAGACATGCCCTCAGTGACCTCAACAAAAACACAGCTTCAGAAATCTTTAGAGTGCACAGATTTATTTAAGTTCCATTGTGACATGCACATCGGTTATCCCAACTGTATCAGAACCGTAGAGTACTAGGTACACTTGCAGCCCATTGCGTTTGGAATGGTGACAAGAGATTCAGGCAGTGATGTCAGACGCTCTTGGAAATGGGTCATTAAAAGAGAGGTGAACGGATACTAGCAGTAGTAGTTGAAACAAGGGAATGTGATACGGTCACCTAAAGAAAGTGTGTTAAAGGGAGAAGGGGGCGGGAGAATGGGCCACACATTTGTAGCACTGTCAATGAGTATAGGGAGAAAGGGATGGAAGAGACGTTGAAAAAGATTAAGCTGTAAGAGAGCAGCCTCAAGGTAGCACAAGGACCAAGCAGCACAGGAATCACAGAAATCAAGAGACGAAAGGAAGGTAAAGAGCAAACAACAGCAGAGGCATCTAACAGACCAAGAAGCACAAGTGACTAGGAATGTGCAGGTTACACTTTATCAGGGAATCTGCCAGCATCTGACCTTCAAACCTGCAGTAAAATGCCGTGGATATGGAAATGCCCTTCTCCAAGGGCATCTTGCATCTTCACACTCATTCCCCTCCTTCCGAATGACAGGACTAGTCACAACTGTAAGTAAACCAGCTGTTCCTGTTACCACCGTGTGATTTAGCAAAATGGGCAGTAATGGGAGAGGATCAAAAACTGCTAATGTAGCCTGACTTAGTGCATGAAATGTGCGCTCAAATTATGGTATCAGTCCTCTGCCAGAGCCTGCCCTAAGCCTAGAACAGATTCAAAGGAGTTTGTTGCCTTTCTCACTGTCCTTCAGTTATCCATGGACCTCCTTTCTTCCATTGTTCTGACTGAGACAGTATAGTATATTCCTGACACTGAACAAGGAATCTCCAAGTTCTAAGCCCTGCTTGGAGACAGACTCCCTCTGTAGCTTTATCCTCTGACTCAGTTTCCCTAGCCATAAAATAGGAATGTGTGAAATATTATGCGGATGTAAAGCACTATTTGCATGTAAGCAACAGTCCTCCACCTGAACCTCACCCCCATTTGCAACCTTGTTTCTTTCACACAAGGCTTATCTTCCCTGGCTGACATGACACAGGCAAATATTCCCCCAGTCAATGCAACTTCTCTTCTGGTTAATTGGTGACGCTGAAAGAACAGCTGCCCCTCCCAAAAATCATCTCAATAACATTGCTGAACTCCAGCAGCAAGAGAAGCAATCTTGCAGTATTGGCTCCTGAATCCAAGTTGCTCATGTGGCAGTACAACATGTTTGTGCAGGGGGTGTCCCCCTTCAGTGGATGCTCAGAGGATAATAGCCTGCTGCTTCTACCAGCTAATGGATTTAATCCTTTAACTCAAGTGGCAGGGGTCTGTTTATGCTTTCAGTACTGAAGTGCGGGTGTTCAAAGCACACTGAAAAGCCATCCAAAGGGATATTAACATAGTTCCACAGGCAAGAGGGCTAGATGCTCTTCGCAAATTCAGAAACACAGTTAAAGTGTTAAATTTCAGAAGGAAATGTAAAGTTGCCACATGTCCTGAAGCTCTAAACCTCAGGCTTCAGAGATGGAGCCACAGGCATACTGGGGCGGAGGCCTCTAGGTGCTACCACAATATTAATTAACAACTCCCCTGCCTCTACATGTCCCTGAACAGAAGAACAGCTCCAGATAATGTCCTCACCAGTGTTTCCTTGTCAAATGCGCACACAGAAATCTTTCATAAATCCTTATAGGATTACTTCACACAATTTCCTATAGCTTCTTTTTATTTATAACCTTTCATGACTAAATGACATTTTCTTATGCTTAAGTACTCAGAATTTAGAACACTTTATGAAAAGAACAACATCAAACACATACATATAGGCCAATGCAGGACTGGAAAAAATTGAATCCATACAACCATAAAAGGAACTATCTAGGCAGACTGGAACTACAAGGTTCTCTCTCTCTCATTTCAGCAAACCCATTAAGCAGGAATGTGTTTTGCTTCAGCATTTCTATTTTGTGACCTTTACGGCTCCTTTGTGTACTGACTTGCTTAGTGTGAATCAAAACTCAGAAGTAGAAATGTGTTCTCTACTGCAAGGAACCATAGGTGTAATGTTCATTTGCTTGCACGGAATCCAGAATCTATCTAGCTATATCTCAGGAGGGAACATACAAAAATGTTTCAAATGAAGGACATGTTTGTAGAGACTAAGATGTATCCAGTAGCTGCAGTAGTAATATACAAAAGCAGCAAAACAGCCAGTAGGAAATAGCACTGAGGACCCAAGCATAGAAGGGCTGATAAATACCATTGTACCAGATATCTGTGGTGAGGACAGATACCACAATCCCCTGAATTTGACAGAGTAGGGGAACAAAGTGCCATGAATAATCTAGTTCACCCTAGTAGTCTAGTGGCAGCCACAGAAGTGATTCTGAGTTATGGTCTCAGATTCTTCCCACTTCAGGTTGGCAGGGGGCCATAATTACAACATGCTTGTAAAGTAGTTGCTTCCCTCTCTATTGGCCGGCTGACTAAAAAACGGGATCAGTCTTGGCTAACCATTACCACCGATTTGAAGTTGCATCTACTACCACAAACTTGTGCAAAAAGACAGAGCCAAATCAAGTAGTGTAGACAAAAGCTTCTCAGAAAGATCTTGGCAAGGTAAAGACAATCCTGTCAGGCAAGCCTGTTCTGGCTAGTCTGGATTTTGACAAAAACGTTTGAACTGTGTACTGTTGCATCAGACAGGTTTAGGTGTGGTGCTGATGCAAAACAGGGAAAAGTAACCAAAAAGCATCCCATCACTTTAACTAGAACACTGACACCCACCAAACAGAGTTCTGTCAGAGAAAAAGAATGTTATGCTATTGTGTGGGCAATCAAGCTGTTAAGACCCTAACTATTTAACATAAAATTTTGGGTCCTGACAGACCATTTTTCCATTGGTATGGCTGCACCAAATCAAAAGGTACCAACTCCAAACTGCTACACTGGAGCATCCTCCTCCAGGAATATGACTTGGAAATTGTGCATCTTAAAGGAAGAGGTAATATCATGGGACATGCCTTGTCCAGGCAAGAGGGTTGTGACCCAATGCTACGGATCATCTAGTAGCTGACCCTGCTGCATCATTGTACGAGGGGAGGTGTGGCCCAAAACTTCTTGAAGTCGACTGGCAAGGGATTTAAAAGAATCTCCTGATTTTGGTATGTATATTCTGATTTACCAAAGAATGTTGTTTGAGGTCTTAAGTGAAATCCAAGGTCACACTGGTCGTTGATATCATTGCGAAATGTATGTACAGATAGTATGCAAGGAGTTATGTATATAGACTGAAAATATATTCTTAGATTCTGTATCACAGCAGACAAGGAGAAACAGGTTGTCAGATAAAAGATGTTTATTCACCTGTGCCATAAACAGATAGTTAAGGGTTAATGCCTCTTTTACCTGTAAAGGGTTAAGAAGTTCACCTAGCCTAGCTGACATCTGACCAGAGGAACCAATGGGGGATGTTTCAAAAGGAAGGAGGGAAGTTTTCCTTTGTTTAGAGTCTCAGTTTCAGCCGGAGTGAAAAAGATCAAGGAACCAGCCTCTTATCAGAGTAAGAAGTTTTAGAAAGGAATAAATAGGTTTATGTTTATTTCTTTGTAACCTGTCTTGTGCAATTAGAGGTAGAATCAAATTGGGTATTGGGGTATTTTCATTGATGTACTAAGTTTTTGCCCAGGGGAACATCCTCTGTGTTTTGAATCTGTTGTCTGTGAGAGTAGCTGGTATGCTAATCTCTCCCAGAGGTTTTTCTTTTACCTTTCTTTTCTTTAATTAAAAGCCTTTTTTCTTAATACCCGATTGATTTTTTCCTTGTTTTTAGATCTAAGGGGGTTGGATCTGGATCCACCAGGAGTTGGTGGGAGAAAGGAAGGGGGGATGGTTAATTTCTCCTTCTTTTAAGATCCAAGGGGTTTGGATCTGTGTTCACCGGGAAATTGGTGAAGTTTCTCAAGGCTACCCAAAGAAGGGAGTGCTTGTGAATGGTGGCAGCGATACCAGATCTAAGCTGGTAATTGAGCTTAGAGCTTCTCATGCAGGTCCCCCACATCTGTACCCTAAAGCTCAGAGTGGGGAAGAAACCTTGACACCTGTCTCTCTGTTGGATGTAAATCAGGCTTTGTAAGGTAACAACAGATGCCCATGTACATATGAAGTTATAGAAGATATGTGAAAGCAACAGGGAAAAGCAGACAGGAAAACCAAGCAACTAGGGGGTGTTCTGCTGCCTCTGAGTAAAAACAATGAACTCTGGGGGTATAAGTAGAAGACAAAGACAACACCCTCTTATCTTGCACCTAGGAAGTGTTTACATTAATTGAAATGGGATCTCTGTTACCTTGGCTGAAGTCACCTGCAAAAGAATTTGGGTGAGAAACTTCATTAGACAAGAGGTAAACCTAATAGTTTAGAGTCTAGAAAGTACGTTATTATTTTGATTTATATTTAACCTTTTGTTTCAAATGTTTTTACTCACTATCACGTGAATATTGAACCTTTGGTAATAAACATATTCTTGTTTTCACTATAAATATATCTAAATGCTAAGTTGAATCATACAAGCTGTGTACACTGTTCCCTTGGGGACAGTGGACTTGGTAATTCTGAGTAGCCAATGTCAGGGGCTGGATTTCACATGGAATGCTTCAAAGGGAATTGGGGATTGGGGTTCATCTATCCATCCAAGGCAAAGTAAGGGCTGGCATAGCCCAGAGGAGAGTGCTTGGCTGGCTAACAGGCTGATGATATTAGGGAGATGACACCCACTTAAACACAAGCAAGTCTCCCTCATGCTGGAGGTGGGGTGAGAGGAAAAAGGTGAATCACTGTCCTGGGTACCCCAAGAACCATCACACTGGTTCAAATGACAGGTAATAGCCTGCTACTGCTACCAGCTAAACAAGTTACTCCTTCTGCAAAAGTGGCAGAGTTCTGTGCTGCAATGAAGGCTGTCCCCCAACCCTGTAGTGACAGACTTTAGTTGATGTAAAGAGTAGTACCACTAACTCAAAAGACAGGCACACCCATTACTTTCTGCTAGGGGGTAGGTGTCGCACACAGTAGGCCTTTTGATGCAGTGAAGAGAAAGATCTCTCCCAAGACAGAACTTCACTTGCACTCTTGTAGCTTCCATATCCTGAACTGGCCGCTCTCATCATGGCATTTTCTGAAAACGTGGTGCACTGCCAAATGACAGGCAGGTTGGCCAAGTCCCTCCACCTCCCACCAAAAAGAACAGGAGTTTCCACTGGAGCATGATATGCAATAGCCAGGTTCAAGATAGCTTGATTCCCAAGATGGAACATGGAACAACATGCTTTCCTAGAACTTAATTATCTTTATACTAGACTAACAACTTTGCTACATAAGAAGCACATTTCAGAAAAAGAAAGTGCCTCCAAGATATCAGTGCACTTCACATTTCCCCTGACTAGCAAATATGACCAGGATGCTTGATTGGGCCTGCCAGATACTGGAAGGGTTGGGTTCAGCCATAAAAAAAGAATTCAGGTCAGGTGACAAGAGCATTACAGATTCACAACTGGACTTGGTCTAACACAAGCAGATCTCAGAATAAATAGCTTGGATATAGGCTGTTCTTTGTCTTAAGTGCTACGACTCTGATTACATTCCTGGAATGCAACAGATTTTGTGTATGAGGCTGTGGGGAGTGGAAAGACGTTTATGATGAGCTGGAAGGCTGGAGAGCAATGCTGAATGCATGTAAAGTGCAAGGGCCTTCACGAGGCGCCAGTTAGAAATCCATCTTCTGACTCAGATACTCAAAACATGTTTTATCTGGGTAAATCTATTTTCTAGTATTCTTCCAGATTAAATATGATAAACCTGATGTCAAAATGCTATTAACAGGCTGGCTAAAATCCATCAAAAGCAGGGCCGCTTCTAGAGCTGACTAAAAGATGACAATTCCATTTTGCTGCAACTTTTGAGGATTAAAATTGTTTTGTTCCACATGGGAATAAAACCAAAACCTTTCAAATATTTTCACAAAAAGAAAAATGCGTACGTGTCTGTGTTCAGTTTGGGCACATCCCAGGCCTATCACCAAACTACAGAGTGTTTCTCGCTCATGAAAACTTCATCCGTACTTATATGTCTTCACGAAATGTTTTAGGTTGACAAACCACCATATTACAGCCAAATTCCATTAAGCAAAAAATGTTCCAATCAGCTCTTGAAGCTCTCTATAAGGTTACAAATCAACAATACAGGGAAAAAAATACATTTGCCAACATTTTACTACACATGATCATATCTTCCATTCACAGAGAACCTTGAAATGGATTCCTAGAATCAGCACTCCTGTAACGTGAAACGTCCAAAAAGGAGAGAAGAAAATAACTGGAAACTTAGTGAGCCAATTATTCTCCCAATTAAACTGGTGGACACTGCAGTTCAGTGCATAGGGTGCAGAATGTACAGTCAGGAGTCTTGAGTTCTATTATTGGCTTTATCAATGACCTGCTGTTTGACCTTAGACAAGTGCCTTCACCTCTCTGTGTCTAAGTTTCTCATGCTGTACAGCAAGAATAATGATACTTCCTATTTTTTTGGAAAGTGCTTTGAGATTTATGAGTGAAAAAACACTATATAAAAGCTCAATATCATAATGATTATCACAAATTTAAATGTACTATGGATTTATACCAGTGGGTGACTGAGAGCAGAATTTGGCTTAGTGTCTCTTTAAAAGTAAAGAGTTGACATCATCAAACTCAAGCAACCCTACACATGAGTAAATTTGCATATAAACAATAAGTATATTCAGAGCTTTACACACAGAGAAGGAAGGATATGCCCTTGAGCCTAATAAAACAAAACTAGATAGGGAGCCACAAGAAATGGCACAATTATAGGTATACCTGCGAGGGCTGTGGTGTAGATATGGATTAGCTTGTTGTAGTCTGACTCCATGGACATCAATAGAACCACACTAGAAATGAATATAGCTAAGACAGTTTGAATTGTTCTGTACCACAGACTAAATTAGTCATAGAAACAGGTATGAAAGCCAGGAGTTCTTGGCTCCCCATCCCTTTCTTATTAGCCCTATTGCACAGATGGGGAAACTATCTTATTAAAAATAACAGTATGTGGTTGGTGAAGAGTTAAATTGTGAGTAGTTGCTTTTGAGCTTAAATGAAATGCCTCAAAAACAGCACTGGTCTGAAGGCTCCAACCATCATGTGAAGGGAAGATTTTTTTTAAATAACTTATTATGTTGGGGGTGGGGCATGGTATAAAGAGAGAGGAAAAAAAACCATCACTTCTACTGACATCCTATTTGCAAGTCAAGTCATTCAAACTCATCACACAAACCAGACCATTGGAAAAGACTTAGAACCATTCCAAGAGCCGATGCTTCTCTGCTCCAGGAAGAGATCCAAACATTATGCTATTGATTAAAAACCCTACCAGAAAAATCATACCCACAGCCACAACACCTAATAGGGATGCATGGCATTAACCCTTTGTTTAACCCCCTTTTCTGCCCTCTGTATCTTTGGCTCACTATTATTTGAAACAGACACTCACACTAGAGTAGACTACTAGGATTTTAGCCAGATTAAAATTTTGTCTGCCTCAACTGAGAATATCAACAAGAACTGTTACAATGCCAAGCCAACACCATTCAAAACAACAGGGATTTGTGCCTCCAGCGATATACTGAAGATGGAGGCAGAGCATTCATTGGACTTGATGGGATGCTAAAGAACCAATATTCTCCTGGCGTAAAGAGGCATAGCCCCACTGATTTTAATGGAGTTTTAATCTCATTAATATTTTACTACAACCAACAGAAAAAAAAATCAAGAGCCCTACAATCGCTTCCATGTATGAAGAGTTCCTTGCTGACGTGTGTGGGGGATCAAACTCTTGCAGCATATTTGGCTGTGGGGTTATGTTTTACCGAGAACATTTCACTGCAGTTAAATGATTAACAGTCACAACAAAATAATTATAGCATTTTTTGTTTTAATGTTTGTTCTTTTAAATGCTGAGCCCAAAGGATGAGCTTTGTGCCATTTCACAACTGCTGCTGCTCAGTGTGATGGGAACCAGCTCCTCAATAAAACCCTGGAAAACATGGATGAGTCAGGACATCATAACAGAAAAACCATCTGACCATTAACTAAAGCTGCACCATCAGGTGCCAAATAATCTATATCACAGCCAGTAGTGCCCTGACTTATGTATTGCTTAAACAAAACCAAAACCCCAACAAAATGCTCCTTGTAACATTTTAAGAACAAATATCAGTGCTATGCAAAAACCTGTCCTTGCTTCAATCAGTCTCCAATTATACTACATCACTATGAAATCTAACCCTTTTTTATTTTGCGATACTGAGAAATAGTATTAAAAAAGCTTCTACAAGCACTGATGATCCGAGGACTTTTGCCTTTGAAACTTAGCTCTTTGTTTGAACTTCTACAGAGTATTACTCCAGGCTCTTTGCTGTGTCTGCTGTTGTAATACCTAATCCATGATTGAGGTTGACTAAAATATGCTCAGGGTATTAAAGATGAACAGTTTTAGCAAGAAAAAAAAAGAGAAAGAAAGATAGCACTGAAGCAGACATCTCTTTCAAAGGATACAGGTGATGAAGTGCAAGGAATGTAGGTCAGATTTGACTGAAGATGAAACAATATATAAAATAAATAAAAACTCAGTGTTTTATTTTGCCTTGGCCGTCTTCCTGTGAATGCAGCCATCTCTCATTTATAAGGCTTAACCCAATAGTTTTAGTTTAGCAAATGTCTTACAGGTAAAGAGGAGGCCGCGTGTTGGTAAATGAAGACTGCTGTACCCTTAAGTCAACCAGCCCATGACCAATACACTATAAATTATGCACAATGGCTATAAATTGCACACTCTCCACTGTATGTGTAGCCAACTGTAAAAAAATATGACGAAGTAGTTCTTAAAAGTAGCTGAGGATATGCAGTGGCCTCTGTGCGTGGTGAATCAACCAAAATTAGAGCAAGAATTACTAGAATAATTAAATTGAGTGATTACGCTGCTGTACTGATTTGGTAGAGTAGAATCCATTCTTAAAGGTCACTGGGTCTCTTTCAACAGGGTGTATAGAATGTGGATAAAAGGATGTGTGGCTAGAACAAGAGCTAATTTGATGTTTCTAAATACAGTGAGGACTCAAATAGATCTTTGAGTCCTAGATGGTTTCAAAACTGCTTTGGCCATACTTGCAGTCTGTCAGTTTTATTAGTCTAGTAACTTCTGCTGTGATCTACGTGCAGCCTTTACTGCTGTACATATAGTGGTAGGTGGGCTAATAATTTGAATTTCTTAGGATTCTTGGGTGGAAGTACAGTAATTCTTTAAGTGGCAAAGAATTAACTGAATTAATAGTGTCTATTCCTTACAGAAAACCCCTCCCTGACTAAATCAATAGCTGCCACTCAGATTCAAAGCGGTACTCTACTGAAACCGAGACTTCTTTTCGCAATATGATGTTATTTTGTGAGCTATCAAATGGAAAAATAAATAAATAAACCAGCCACCGGCTACTGACAACTCAATCTAGAAAGAATCAGGGGTTCATGTGATACAGATTTACCCACTGGACATGCACCTTGGACACAAGCATGTATGTGTATTTACAAAGCTACATACACATTGTATAACTGTTTATTTCTTTAGATAAAAAATAATCACATCTGGAGTCCTACATGACAACATCCATCCAGTAGATATTTATTTGGCATCAGCTTGCATTTATATAAATAATCACTGAGAGATATTGCACACCCTGAGTTCATACCTGAAAGTACAATGTCTTGGGTGAAAAATGAAACACACTTATTGTATTTTAACTAATGTACCTTAAAAGTAAAACAAATATTGATATTCCAGACACATGAGACCCAAGATCTATAACTAAGTGTATAAAATGCATGCTGTTCACATTTAGTAATCACACTCTGTTTTCTATAACTGGAAACAAAGTTCAATGAAGGCGATAATTCACAATCTTTTTTTCAAGCACCACATTGTTTTATTACAATATGGTTATCCTGCCATAATACATTTTACAGTATGTCTACAGGTCCCATAAATACAGCACTCGGTCTAAAATATGCAGCAAGGACTCTCACTACTTTGGGGATACTTGCAGCTTTTTCATTTTATGTAGATTTCATGTTTTGTTGATGTGTTCGCAATGGAATATGTACTGCCCAGAAGAGAAAATATTTTACATTTCCATTAAAAGCAACAGCAGTAAATAAACCATCAGAGTTTATGCAGACATTCTCTAGAACATCTACAACAGTCCATTAAAATGTCAAAACCTATGTTAAACATTTGAAAAAGTAGCACTTGTAAGGCACATTTAAAACTTTAAAAAAATTAAATGACAAAGATATTTTACAGTACTGTACAAACCACTGCACAGTATTCAAATCAACACAAGTTTATGTTCATCAGTAATACAGCTATACAGCTGAGCACAGCAGATGCCATTTTATAACATCACAACTCAGACCGAGAAGGTGAGGAAAGATTTGCAAGTTATCACTGACGCTCATGGACTATTGTGGGTTTTTCAAAAATTTGTATGCAAGAGATTGGTTATCTATAATAAATGGGATTTAGAATCACATTTAATACATGACAGCCAATTTCTGCCCTGATTTATATCTTGTGCAACCCAAACAACTTCAGTGGTATTACACAAGATGCAATTCAAGTTGGAATTTGACCCCCTGGACTTAATCTTGCAGTCCTTCCTCACATCAATAAGTCTTATACTGGGCTGGGAAACCACAGCAGCACTGCACTAGTAGAGATGTGCAAATTCCATCCAGTCATTTTATACCCAACATGTAGGACTGGCAAGTAAAATATGACTATGAAGTTTGCGAAAGTTAATCACCAAATCTTCATGTTTAATTTGGAGTTTCAACATAAAGAGCCCATAAATCAGGGATGTCTATTGAAGTTAGTGGAGTTAAACCAGTGTTAAATCAGTGCAGGAGTAACTCCACTGATTTCAATGGGAGATAAAATAATAGAAGATGGAAGAGACCTCAGGAGGTCATCTCAGCCAACCTCCTGCTCAAAGCAGGACCAACCCCAACTAAATCATCCCAGCCAGGGCTTTGTCAGGCTGGGCCTTCAAAACCTCTATGGATGGAGATTCCACTTGAGATACAACAGTTATTTCTGTTTCACATAGGTATCAGGCCCAAACTGTTCTTAAATTTAAAGATTCTCCTAGGTTGATATTTTTAACCCAAGGCCTGATTCAACTCCCAAAGAAGTCAATGCAAAGGATTTTGTGGCAGCTAATTTGTGCATAGAAAGTCTGATCCAAAGCCCCCTGATGTCAATGGGAGCTTTCAATTGATTCCAATGGGCTTTGTGATGAGCTCTTTAAACATCAACACCATATGATAGGCTGAGCATTTCAAAGCTACGCTGGGCTTTGAGCCACATAACTTCCACTAAAATTAATGGAAGATGTGTAGCTAAAACACCCTGAACTGCTCTGAAATCTTAATTATTAGACATATGGAGGGAACCAGAAAATGATAACTTGAAACTGAGGGAAATGTGTAGTTTTGGCATTTAAATCATCTTGGAGGAAAAATAAATGATGGAAAGTACATTATATTTATAAATCTTGTTATTTTACATCGATGGTGTTATTAACATACAGGATTGTTCTGTCTTTGGCACCAGGGTTAATCTAGCCTAGGTGTGAGCTTATCCACTGCAAAGTCCTACCTGTGTTACTGTGTCCTGACTGTTTCTACATTCATTTGTGTTTGTCTGGGGGCTTATCCCCTCGTTCTTTATACTGAGATGCTCTCAGACTTCTTCCCAGTAAATTGCAGGATAACCTATCTGTCCTTTAAGGGGCATTTTGGGAAGGTACTGGAGGATTATCAGCTCTCAGTTTATTTAGCCTGCATGATCACTGTAAAGTAAAGTAGACAGGTACCTGCCTGAGTTAAAAATGGTTCTAATCCACACCCTGAGCCGGGTATGATAGCTCAGGTTAAAGCACCTCCACACCCACTTCAGAATTTTCTGAGTGGGCAATAAGGGAGAATTAAGGCTAAAACCTGGTAAGAGGTTGACTGTGCAGTGTAGACATACCCTAAGAATATGAGGAAACCACATGGACACAATTAAGTTCCAAATAACCGTGTTTACAAGCTATATATAAATTTACAAGAATCTAGCTACATATACACACTGTAATAGAAGACTGGGAGGCTTGCTAGGGGGTTCCCAAACTATTTACGTGGATTCTACCCAATTCCTATACATTACAACAAAATAATTTTAAGGCTTAAAATATTTAAAAACATATTAAAAACAGTGGATTACTACAAAAACATGAAACAGGTGTAGCTAATTAAGTATCTATGACAGATAAATAGTGACCAAATGAGTATACTGTCTGCTTACTTGAATGGCCAGACCCGTGTATTGCAGATTTAATATTTATATACATTCTCTGTCACATGCAAAAAAAAATCACTTTGGTCTTGATTAAGTGGTGGTCTAAATATACCTCAATAATACACACAATGCCACCCTGATGAGATTAGCTGAAATAACAGTTGATTATGCATCACAACAGTAAGTCCAAACAATAAAGGGATCCTTCAGGTCAATAAAACTAATGGAACAATACACACTACAATGTTAAACACATTCTTTGCTCCTATGGTCAAAGAAATAAAGATTTTGCTCAATGAAAAAGTAATAAGATGAAACAAACAAACATGAAGATGACCCAAAACTTGATAAACTGGATATTGACCAGGTGTTTTCTAGCTCATGGCTCAATATTGGTTTGACAGCAGCCACAAAACGGAACATCATGGCTATCACAGATCAGACAGTCAGAAGGAATTACCATCAATGAACCAGAAAGGATGTGATAATTTATCCTGTTTGCTGACTCTATCACTAGGAGCCAGAATCCATTAGTCATATTGATTCCGGATGTTCCACCTTAGCTGATACAGAGCTGCAAACAATGACAGAATCAAGCTGTCCACATACTTCATCGTTTTACTTTGAAAGTAAATGAGTTTGTCACTGAAACACAGTTGCTCCAACACTCACTATATCCTTCAGAACCAGAGAGATAAAAGATCCTTTGGCAAAAATATACCAACACAGACTGAGTACTCTGTACAATATTCCCAGTACTGAGGATATTGAAGCCTCACCAAATTGCTTTATGTAGTGAAAATAATAAATATGAACATTATATCATTTAAGGGCAAGACTGCAATGCATTGAGCATTGCAATACACTATGCATTTTGCAAGAAGTTGGGTTGGATATGCATTTAGAAACTAAGGGCCCAGTTCACCATTACTTGTACCTTGAATAGTCATTGAGGCTGAGATTTTCAAAGAAGCCTAAGGTAGTCTGACACCCAGGTGTGCCAAAATCCTAGCTTCATACACTGTTGCAGAGTGGGGGTGAAATATTTCGATATTGATCTGGAAGTATCTAAAACTCACTTTGCACTTGGTGCAAATTAAAAAAAAAAAAAAAGGATGCAGGGGAACAGCAAATCCCAAACTAAGGCCCTAATCCTGAAGTCTGTCCCATGCAGATACTCTCTTGCACCCATAAAGGCTTCTACTGAAGCCAATGGGGCTTTCACAAGCACCTGGATCCAATTGAAGGAATAAGGCTCAAAAGAGCACAATATTCTAAGTGAACGTTATTTATACTTAAGGGGGAAATGTCAAAGAGAACATAGGAGAGATACAAAATGCAAATATTCAGCACACACAAGAGTGAGAGTTGCCAAGTGCAACAGCAACTGAAACAATACAAGGTTTTTGTTTTGTTTTTCTTTTTAAAGAAGAGGTGTTTCAAGAAATGCAACAGCAGAGAGTATGAAGTACATAGAACATCTAGAGAAGGAGCTAAAGTAAAGGGCAACTGAGGAGACTGACTATATCAAGGAAATTCACTTGAGTAGATGTGTGGGAAAGGAAACAAAGGGTTTTATTATATGTTTTACTCTACAGAAACATGACACTTCAGCAAGAATATATGAATTACATGAATTAATAGAAAGATGGATGCAGTGAAAGAGGGTAGATCTCTACTACTTGTCATCTGAACCATATGGCAATTCTGGCTTCAGTGTAATACAATTTAAGAAATATGAACATAAGGTTTTTTTAAATTATTTTTTACACACAGCTACAATACAGATCCTTTAATGAGCTGAAAGTCACTGCATCTCAGCAGAGTTCAAGTTCAGGGGAAAATAAAAATTGCCATGCTGGCAGAAGGGTGTCTACAGACATTCCTTTGCAATGACTCTGGTTACAGTCTTCATGATACTGCATATATTGGAATGTCTGAGCATCAGATAAGTACAGGTTACTAAGAGAGTAGGTGCTACACATAATCACTTTTAAAACAAGTACACTGCAAAAACCTCTGTTGATAGACCATTTCTACCACAAGCGCAATGATTGGGGGGGGGGGGGAAATCCTAGAATTTGGGAAAAGACAAGCAGAAGATTCCAATGAAATACACTGAGAAGCACACCATCTGTTGGACTGGTGCCAAAGTATGATGAATTGCGGTGACTGATATGAATAATTGTGGTAACCATGAGTTTGGTATGGCTTGGTATGCCTGAACTTGCTAGAGAATTCTGGGAGCAGGATTCTCTTAGCGTTGTATAAATGGTGTGGTCTGTGGAAAATTACTAGAAGTGTTAAAACTTCACCTGGATGATTAATCAAGGCTTGATCTGTGTGTATGTTTCAACATCAAACTTTGGAATATATCAGCCAGGGGGATCAGTTCACAAAATAAAGGAAATGTAAAAATATGCGATAAGTGGGCTTGGTACAGGCTGACCTGGGTCAAAATGACCACACTGTGGATGGCATCATGCTACGAGCTTAAGTGAATGATTGGTGAAAGGGTAAATGGTGACTGAGCTTTGGTATGTCTGCTTTGCAGTCCTCCTAAAATATTAGCGAGAACCAGTAATGAGCACCCACAGGCACAGGGCATATTTCTGGGACATGTGACTCCTTTGAGAACAAAAGATAAAATGCTAAGCAAAGTAAATTAGCCAAGTTAGTTCCCCAATTAACATCTGAAGATGCTGGGAGACAGAGGGCTCGGGGTAATCTAGGACCTGCTTCAAGGGACCTTTGCGGGATTCTAGAACCAGAAAGGCTCAGGGTGACCTAGACCCTGCTTTGGGGGGACCCTTGATAGACCAAGTATCTGAGAGGGGAAGAAGAGAAGAGAAGAAGTTTCCATCTAGGATTGGTAGCTATACCTGCTTTGTTTGCCAATCAGGATACTGCGTAAAGCCAACATAGTTACTGAGGGTTTATGCTTGAGGAGCAGGGCTTATTGGAAAAGATGTGTGCTGTGTAACCTTAACTGCTTGCGTGATTCCTTCTCAAATAAATGATTATGCATTAAGCATACTGTACCCGAGTTTTTCACTGGTACTGGTAACAATCCGCCCCACTGTGGGCCATTGAAGATCCATTTTAACACCATCCAGATCTAATGTACCTGTGCAGTGCTAGATACTATGGTTGTAAAGTGTTATGTAAAACCCTAAGATAGATATATGTGGGAACACGCCATTTGTCTACTCATCATGTCTGAAATATTCTCCAGAGCCACTTAGCTGAATATCAGCAAAATCAACTCAGCCCTTTCTCCTTCTGTGATAAATAAAATAATTCTAATATCCATGTTGAGCTGACCAGCTACTGATAAAGATTCTTCTCAAAGCTCTTCAAGAGTAGGCATTTGCTCATGCAATCCTGGCTAAAACATGCTCTTCTCTATACCCTATGCTGTTGTGCAGTGGGCTGTGTTTTCACAGGTACCCAATGTCATTATGTACAATTCTTTTTCTTGAAATTAGCAGGATTTTATTTACAAAAGTATTATTAAATCTTGTGCTCAGATACAGAACATGGATGGAATTCTGGAGACTTGAGTAGACATTTTAGAGTCTCAAAAATGACACTTACAAATAAAATACCTTCTAAATAAAGCCTAGCTATAGCTATACAGTAGAACCTTAGGGTTATGAACACCTCGGGAATGGAGGTTGTTCGTAATTCCAAAATGTTCGTAACGCTGAACAAAACGTTATGGTTGTTCTTTCAAAAGTTTACAACTGAACAATGACTTAATACAGCTTTGGAATTTTATGATGTAGAAGAAAAATGCTGTTTTAACCATCTTTATTAAATGAAACAAGCACAAAAACAGTTTACTTATCTTAAATCTTTTTTTATTAAACTTTCCATTTTTTTTAGTAGTTTACATTTAACACAGTACTGTACTGTACTCCCCCCCCCCGCCCTTCTTCCCCCTTCTTGGTCTGCTGCTGCTGCCTGATTGTGTACTTCTGGTTCCAAATCAGATGTGTGGTTGACTGGTCAGTTTGAAACTCTGGTGTTTGCAACTCTGAGGTTCTGCTGTAATGTCATCTGGAGCATTAATAACATAGTGCCCCTCTGTTTGGGTTGTCAGTGGGGATGGAACCCAGAACTCTCTCAAAGCACAGATCTTTACAACATCCATTAGCTGCGAGCAGTAGCAAGCAAGTAGTCTCTATGAGTCAACTACAGAATGGGAATACAACATTTTGTCTGTCTGTCTGTCTCTCTCTCTCTCTCCTTTAGGCAACTGAATTTGGGTGCATATACTTGAACATGTGAATATACATATTATAGGCATAGTACAGCAAGTGAAGAAAGATGCAACTGATCTGTAAAATGGCACATGCTTATTTATGCCTACAATGATGTTGAATTGTTCAAATACAGGATGGGGGAATAACTGGCTTGGCAGCAGCACTGCTGAGAAGGATCTGGGAGTTGTGGTAGTCACAACTTCAACATGAGTCATCAATGTGATGCTGTTTCAAGAAAAGCAAATGCAATTTTAGGGTGCATTAAGAGAGGCATAGCATGCAAGTCATATGAAGTGATAGTACCACTCTACTCAGCACTGGTTAGGCTTGAGCTACAATACTATGTTCAGTTTTGGTTACTACCATATAGAAAGGATGTAGAGAAACTGAAAAGGATCCAGAGGTGAACGATAAAGATGATCAAAGTGATGGAATACAAATCATAGGAGCAAAGGCTGAAGGAAATGGATATGTTTAATTTGGAAAAGAGGAGACTGAGGGGGGATATGATAGTGGTCTTCAAATACTTGAAAGGCTGCCATTAAAAAGATGCAGAAAAGTTGTTCTCTTTTGCCACAGAGGGCAGGACAAGATGCGATGAGTTCAATCTACAGCACAGCAGATTTAGATTAAATTTCAGGAAAAACTTCGTAACTGTAAGAACAGTAGGACAATGGAACAGACTGACTAGAGAGGTTGTGGAATCTGTTTCACTGGAGGTTTTCAAAAGGAGTTGGATAGCCATTTGTTTTGGATGGTTTAGGCACAACAAACCCTGCATCTTGGCAGAGGATGAGACTAGATGTCAGTTGCTGTCCCTTCTAACCCAGAGTCTCTGATTCTATGAATACATTAAACCTGGATTTTTTTTCCTTCTCACTCTTAATAGTCTACGAGCAAGATTTTAAAAAGGTATCTTATTAATGGAGTTAGGGTAACCAATCAGCAAGAAAAAAAATCTTTGCTTCCATTCATTAGGCATATATCTGGTAGTCATCACCAGCATGAATGTACATGCTTGTAGTGGTGCACTTTTTCTATATCATGTAATGGATAAACATTGTCAGGCATCCAATTTGAAAAAAAAATCATAAAAAAGTCACAAGAAGGGACATAACCCAAAGACAGTCTAATTTTGACCAAAATTGGCAGAAAGTTTCTATATACAATTGATAATGCAACTATGTAATCAAAATGTTTTGGAAAGTTTGAGAAAAATATTTAACCTCAGGTATAATATATTATGCATTCTCCTGTCCATTTTTTAGCTTTGGTTAAAGCAAAAGTTTGTAGTCACATGGCAGTATGAGCTTGTTTGTACCATATATGGTACATCAAAATATTTGTCATTATTTGTAAAATGGACTGATTTGAGAAATGTGTGTCTGCTATTCTATGAACACTGGCTATTGTCCTGCACCAACAACTGACAAATACAGTGTGCACCATGATTAAATATTAAGGATATATTAGACTCTGAGCCAAGACTGGACCTATGTCAGATATGATAAGAATAATCTACTGCAAAGCTGAGTTGATTAAATGGAAGAATCAAAATGAATTGGACAATGACCACTCAGATGGGAGGCATGCATCGGGCAATAAATTTCATGGGTGATATAGGCACTTTGATGCAAGAAAGTGGGCTTCCACAAGGATGTCTTCAAACCAACATCTACATTGCTTCAGTCATCAGCCATGCTATAAGAGGGAAAGCATGAGACTGGGATGTTAGAATCCACAAACTTGTGAATGAGGTAAGTAATGAATTCCTTGAAATGGATGGCACTTGGTGATTCCATGAACAATTATGTTCTCCCAGAAGAAACATCCTGGTGAAAGCTCCAATGTGCACAGAAGCATTTGAAGACATGGAGAAAGTACACAGAGAAAAAGAGTAGAAGCACAGATTGATCTGGTAGACTTAATGAACAGTACCTAATTGCTCTGCCAGCTCAGGGACACTTACATTACCTAAGGGGGAAAAAAACAACTATTCATATACATTTGTGTTCTGAGAAAACTATATAACGATTTCTCCCAACTACTGATGGATTTCAAAGCAGCAAAGAGAGACAACAAGTCGTCCATGGAGCTTTTAACATTTGCAGAGATGATGCCACTTACCTTCTAGTGTCGTCATGTGAATTATACTAGATGGGGTTGTGTAACTATAATAGAATCCAGACTTCTCGAGAAGTCAAATATAGATCACACCCTACTTGATAATTAGGGAGCAGCATATCAGACTGCCAGACCCTTTAAGTGGTGTATGGCATGACCTGACCATTGAGCAATCTCTCATCAAGGACTGCATCAGGATCTGTACATGGGCAGTCTGACCTAATGGGCAAAGCCCAGAGAACAGTCTAGCTGTGACCATGGGTGTGAATCCTGCATGAGTCAGTCAGAGATAGAAACCATGCAAGGGCCACAGCCAGAGTCACAACCAGAAGCTGTGCCAAAGGTCACAGCCAGAGTGAGACGGAGAAGCCATGCCAGGGTCAACCCAGAGTCGGAGCCAGAAGTCATGCCAAGGGTCAAAGCCAGCGTCAATACCTGGATCAGGCTGAAGGAGCAGGAACAAGGCAAGGTAATGGAAACAAGGAGTGGGAACCAGACAAGGAGGTATGAGCTTGATTTTGGGAGTCTAGCCAGAAGCAGACCTCGCAACTAGTTGCTCAGACAAGGGGTGTGGCAGGAAGAGGAAGCTTTATGTTAAAAGGTGACCAATCAGCAGCTGACAGCTAACCCAGCTGAGTCAGAGGGTGTAGCCTCTTTTTGTTGAGTATCCTCTGCAGTCACGGCTGGCTCCAGACCCCAGCGCGCCAAGCGCACGCTTGGGGCGGCATTTTGCCAGCAGGGTGGCAGGCGGCTCCGGTGGACCTCCCGCAGGCATGACTGCGGAAGGTCCGCCGGAGCCGCCTGCCGCCCTCCCAGCACACCCTCCGCAGGCGCGTCTGCAAGAGGTCCCCCGCAGCCGCGGGACCGGCAGCGCGCCCCCTGCGGCATGCCGCCCTGCTTGGGGCAGCCAAATTCTTAGAGCTGCCCCTATCTGCAGTTTCCCTCTCTGGCCTTGTAGCATGGTGGTCCAAGAGTAAAATTTCTGTTCAGCAACTCTGGGATTAAGAGCTCTGGTGCCTGACAGACTGGGAAGCATCCGAATCTTTGCACACAGATAAGGCTGTGACCAAGTACTACATTTTAAGGCAGCTGTAACAGCTCTGACAAATATAATGTCAGCAACAGATCTCCACAAAGAAGCTAACACCAAGCACATGGCTGAAGACAAAACTTCTGTCCAAGATATTATAAAAGTTGTGACTGGGGGAAAAAAAAGCCAAATCCTTTTAGCATTAAACCTGGAACAAGCCCAGACAACAGAGAGCCACTTGTGAACACTGCAACATCAAATCCCGTCTCTGCTCTTGATGAAGGACCTTGAACAGGCATCTCCTGCAGCCAGGGTGTGTGCTCTAGTCTGTGGTGTATAATAAGGGAGGATCTGTGATGTAGGGGATCCTGAAACTGGAGTAAGTTTGTGCATGATAAGACAGAATGGCACACAAGAAATGAAGCAGCTTATAACCAGTAAGCTTCAAAGGGGTGAGGTAGATTCCATAGAAGGCATAATCTCAAATCATTTAGTAATTTTAACAATACTATCGAACAAACAAACAAAAAGAAGCAGACAGCACAAGTAATAACTATTAATTGTCAGATCGTCAGCAAGCTGACAGTTATTACCCAGTCCAGAGACGTTGCTATCCAGAGTTTGATGAAGGATGTGCTGGCACCAGTCCCACTTTCCCTCTTCAACTTGGATGACTCTCTAAGAAAGACCCAAAAGAGCAACACACTGTCTTGGCTGGAGAAAAATCTGTCAATGATTGAGCTACCAGCATCCGATGAGCCAACATTAGCTATTATTGACCTCATGATGCGTCTGCAGATGGCGTGCACTGACATTGCCAAGTGGAAAACTTTTGGGGAGCTGTATGATCAGCTGCTGAACATTATACTTGGACTACAATGTCAATATACTGCTTTTGTTGGTGACAATTATGCAAATGACAAATCAATCAAATCAGTGAGAGAGCTCTCCTGGAAAATGTCCAAATGCAAGAAGTTTGGAACCCCACTGTGTTAACACTATTATCAAAGCAATGTTTGAAGATGATACCAGTTTCCAAAGTTAGATTTAGTCTTTGAATTTTTCTCCTCACTGATTGGATCATAAAGGGTGAACAGAGATTGTCACCTGGTTGAAGTGCACCTTTCATGACATTGCCCTAGCAGTGAAACAAGTGCCTGGCAACTATTCTGCAATACCAGATCACAAGGAAACTGATTTGCACATGTTCTTGTAAGTCGCTCATGCAAAGCAAACACTCAGAGTAAACAGGATGCTAATATGGAACTTGGGCACAAAGATACTACATCTAAGACCAAGATATTGCTCTGTTCTTGGGGTAGATGAATTCTATTTCAAAACTGGAGTTGGCCAAAAGAAGAGATTGATTCCCAGGCATAGAGTGGCTGAGGAGCTGGGAACAGATATGTGCCTTATACTGCCAAACATTCATGCTGTCAATGGACGTGATTGTACTTCAGACATTTCTTTTTTCTCCATGCCACTGAAAGCTGAAGACAGCAGCTAGTGCCCACAGAAATGAGTGGAAAAGGAGTTTAGAGCTCTTCTCCCCACCCCCAAGAAGCAAGAGTGGGGGGAAATGGGAGCTCCAGAATGCTTCTCTCACACACTCATTTAGACCCCCGCCCCCTCCCAAGCCCCCAGTGTCAGACACTGAGACTGCTTGTTCTCAATTTCCCACACTGGTGCTGGGTGCAAGGCTGTGACCGGCACTGAGAGTGTCTGTTCCACATTCCCCACCTGGATCTCAGTGCTTGCGGCATTCACAAAGCATGCCCATTCTCAGCTCCATCGTTTAAGAGACTGCTCACCTAGGTTATGGCAGCTGCGGATTCAAATCCTGCCTCTGCTTTTGATGAAGGACCTTGAAGAGGCATCTCCTGCAGCCAGATGTGTGTGCTCTAGTCTGTGATGTATAATAAGGGAGGGTCTGTGATGTAGGGGACCCTGCTTCAATTTCCCCCTCTGCCTGAGGCAAAGGAATTTGAAGAGGGATCTATCACCCAGTGAGTACCCTAATGATTGGAATATGAGTGATAGCAAGGAGGGGGGCTCCCTCAATCTTGACTGTTAAAGCTGTTCCATTTGAATTAAATATTATTTGGGCCACATCCCAACTGAATACCCTAATCCTGTTATGAAGGAGACCTGCTTCTTCTCTCAGGACACCCATCTGAGAAGTGGCAGAGCCCTGTTCAAATCTCTTTTCCTCAAGAGACAGAGAGGAAACTGACCCATGCGGTCCCATATCCTGGCTGAGTACCCTAACCCTTGAGCTGAACATTATTTCCTCCCTGACTGCTTTGATTGGAGTTAGATGCCCTCTGAGCCTGCCTATCAAATTGAGCCCCACAGGGAAGATGGGCAGAGCAATGCCTCTTTGTCCTCAATTGGAGAATCATGCAGAGGCTTAAGCCATGAGTTCGGCCTCTGGTGCCTAGAATGAGGTCACAGGATGCATGTTCAAGGCAGAAAGAGGAGGTTACTCACCTGTGCAGTAATTGAGGTTCTTCGAGATGAGTGTCCCTTTGGGTGCTCCACTCCAGCTGTTGGTGCATCCCTGCACCTTCAGTGGAGATTTTTACAGCAGTACTCGCACGGGCCACGCATGTGTGGTGCCCACCTCACACACCTCAATAATGCGCACGCATGGCCCGGGCTCCTCAGTTCCTTCTCTACAACAGAGACCGCTCCAAACTCCAAAGTAGAAGGGAGGAAAGTGGGTAGTGGAGCACCCACAGGGACACTCATCTCAAAGAACATCAGTTACTGCACAGGTGAGTAACCTCCTCCTCCCTCTTCTTCTTCGAGAGATGTCCCTGTAGATGCTTCACTCCAGGTGACTGAAAAGAAGTATATCCTTAGAAGGCAGGGACTTCGGTTCTGGTAAGAAAGCTGTAAACAGCATAGCTCAGTCAATTTGAATGTCTGTCAAGGGTCCCTGAGTAAGGGCATAATGTTTAGCAAATGTATGTGCCGAAGCCCAGGTGGCAGCTTTGCAAATATCTGTGAGGGGAATGTTACGTAAGAATGCCACAGACATTGACACAGATCTGGTGGAGTGTGCTCTGACAGAAGTTGGAGGATTCATCTTCTTTAGTTGGGAGCACAGGTGGATGCATTCTGCTATCCAATTGGATATTCTCTGGATAGAGATGGATTTGCCTCTGGATCGTTCTGCGATTGAAATGAAAAGTTTAGGGGAAGCCCTAAAGGGCTTAGTCCTATTCAAATAAAAGGACAACGCTCTGTGCACGTCGAGTGTGTGCACTGCTACTTCGAAAGTGTTCGCATGTGGTTTAGGAAAGAAGGTTTGTAGATGGATAGGTGCATCTCTTAAAACCTGGAGAGCCAGGCATAGTATAAACTGTCTAGCTGACAGAGAAAAACTGGAAAGGATTTTTTTTTCTTTAAAGAGAAGAAGGGGAAATGAAACTTATCTGACTAAAAAAAACTAGATAAACTGTATAAAACAACTAACTAAAGCGAGAAATAATTGAGCAAGACTCCTGAGCTCCGTCTCAGGCCGGGGACAGTAGAGAAGGAACTGAGGAGAACGGGCCACGTGCATGTGTTATTTAGGCGTGTGAGGCAGGCACCACGTGCATGCGGCCTGTGCGAGTACTGCAGGAAAAATCTCCAAGTGAAGGCGCAGGGGCACACCAACAGGGACATCTCTTGAAGAACAACATAAGCAGGTAGGGAACGTTTAGAGCAAAAACGTAGGTGCCAAGTGAGCTTAGGGGGCTAAAGAGGTGGGTGGCAGCTGAGCAGGAGGTTTGCGGATCCCAGTGTTGACTAAATCTGCGACTTAAGCATCTAGGGCCCTTTGTGTGCCTATGCTGTGGACTGAATGTACCTATTCTCAGCTCCCCTGAATTCTGCATTGTGGGCCTGTGGCCCACAGGGAGCACATTCGTTCTCAGCTCAGTGCTGCAGCTCTGCTGTCCGTGCCTCCAACTAAAAATCTGCTGGATTTCCCTGGGTAGTTTGTCCCATTATGAAAACAGGCTAGAGGACAGGGGAGGATCTATTCATCAAATGCCCCTCCCCCCCATTGTACCTCAGCTGGTGTTCTGGGGCTTCAGCTGGCATACCAGTTCTCAAACCATCCTGGCTCTGCCTTTAATTTTTAAGTGCTCTAAAAAGCAAAACACATGTTATTTGCCAGGAGGGGAAGGGAGCGGTATCTCAGGAGCTGCGTGACCATGACCCCAGATTTGCACCACAAATAGTACCCAAGACCTTTGCGCCTCACATACAAATTTCTAAGCCAGTCTGACTCTGTCTAGTGCAGCCTTTGTGTGTCTTTTGTACCTGTGGGCATCCCATGTCTTGCTCCCAACGGCCCCACATTGTAGAACCAAAGTGAAAGTCTTAATCATATTTTGATTGTGGGGTTTTGGAATTGTGGGGTGGTCAGATCAGCTAGTCATACATGTGTGTGCAGACTGCTCATTTCCCCCCCCCAGCTTTGTGCAAAAGAAAAGTGATTTCTTTGTATCCCAAAAGCAAGCGTGAAAGATCAGCTGTGGTGCGTCAGTAACCTAAGTGCATGTTGACATTTATAAGACTGCTCCCATTACCTGCACTGTGAGCAGTATTAGAATCATAGAATATCAGGGTTGGGAGGGACCTCAGGAGGTCATCCAGTCCAACCACCTGCTCAAAGCAGGACCAATCCCCAACTAAATCATCCCAGCCAGGGCTTTGTCAAGCCTGACCTTAAAAACCTTTAAGGAAGGAGATTCCACCAACTCCCTAGGAAACCCATTTCAGTGCTTCACCGCCCTCCTCGTGAGAAAGTTTTTCCTAATATCTGGGGCAAAGAGCAGAAACACTCAGACATGGTCACACATCAAAGATGATCCAACAGTCCAAGAGGTACCTACATCTCTGGCTGTTGATAGCTTTATAAATTAGGACCTTTATTTTGAACTCATGGCACGGACAGACCTGATCTAACCAGAACGTTAATGAAGGACCAAGCAGTAGCTGAATCAAGTTGTCCTTGCTCCGTACCAGTAGCAAGATTTGAAGGTAGGTAACTGCGGTCCAACCCAACTGCAGCTTTTTCTGAGTTAGCAGCCTATTAATATAATTATTTTACTGTGGTAAGAAGCAAGGATCTCTGGATAATGTGTGCTACAATTTGGTTGCTAAGAAGAACAAAACAAGTGAGAAACTGCCACCAACAATAGCCTCCTTCAAGGCAGTCCCTGAAATCTGTAAATGATCTAATTATGCACATGGAATCATGCAACAGTTCAGTATCTTCATGTGTCTTCTTCCTAAATGATCGTGCTAGTACCTGCTCCAGACGCCTTCCCGCCCTGTTTAGTGCAGCTGTGAGAGCACTTGTGCAACAAGGAGATGCAAATGCCACACAGAAGATTTGGTGTGTGCGCTGATGCATGCAACTGTGACAGTGATTAGCCTAGCAACAGAGCATTGAACACATCAGACAGATTCTGAGGGGGAGTAGAAATGTTTCAACAACCTGCAAATGATTATTTTTATGAGTAAATACAGCTTGAAGGGGCATTGCATTAAACTTTTAGTAGCTGATAGTTACATGTAGGAGCAACAAAGAATCCTGTGGCACCTTGCATCCGAAGAAGTGGGTATTCACCCACGAAAGCTCATGCTGCAAAACTTCTGTTAGTCTATAAGGTGCCACAGGATTCTTTGTTGCTTTTACAGATCCAGACTAACACGGCTACCCCTCTGATACTTACATGTAGGAGTTACTCACATAATACAGTCATACAAGACAGTATACAGCCCTTCTACTACTAACTATTATTACTGATATACAAGTAGTTTACAAGTATTGTCATTTTATTCAGAGATAGTAAGATGATAATCACAGTTGAACCATATGTGCATTAGACTTGTGTCACCAGCCAAGGAGAAAACATCAAAAAATATATTTTATAATTTAGGGGTAGGAATCTTATCTGCATAACTTAATAAAAATAGCAGACTGACATCTGTTCTCACATCAGTCCACTCTACAAGTAATGACAAATATCTTGATGTATTCCATAGTACAAACAAGTTCCTACTGCCATGTGACTACATACTTTAGCTTTAACTGCAGGCAAAAAAAGTACAGGAAAATGCATAAAATAGATCACCAGGGCTAAATATTTCTCAAACTTTCCAAAACAGTACTTTTTTGAGCTCATGGCTTCATTTTATCAATTATATTTAGAAGCTTTCTTCCAATTTTTGTCAAAATTAGACTATATTTCAACTAGTTCTGGCTCTTTTTTGTGATTTTATGATTTTTTCAGATTGGATGCCTGATAACGTTTAAACATGATGTTGTATAGAAAAACTACTCCACCTCCAGCATCTACATCCACAATGATGATGACCACCAGATATATTCCTAACGTGTAGTAGCAATGACATTTTTCTAGAGGATGGGTTACCCCTTAGTGCCCAAAATGGGCCTGGGCTGGTAGACTACAAACATGTAAGGTTTCGTGCCTGCATGATGGATGTTTTCAGCTGCAGGGCACCCTTCTATTCCCCCCACTTTTTTTTTCTAGCTGTCCAAATTAGTTATAGATGCTGTCTGACTAATAATAAATGGTCACCTTATTTTGAAGGGTTTTTTTTTTTCTGGGTCCTACTGGCTGTTTATTACTAGCATGGTGGTCTATGTGTCTTCACAGAGGTCTTGGACTTTTCTGTATGGTGCAGTCTTTGGAATACTTTATATCTGCCATCATTGCCTAGCCTCTATAATTTTTCTATATCTTGAATTAGCTGAAAGGATATGGCATGCCAGCTCTGTCCTTACTGAATGCCGGGATATATTTCGCACAACATTTTACAACTGACCTAGAAGTAGCAGGCTCAGCATGAGGGATGCAGCATAAGCTGGCATGGTGCTTCTCAGATAAAGAGTATTGTCAAAAAAAAGAATTCAGAAATAGTCAGTGAGCAGTCAAACTAGATTACAGCCAGAAGACCTGTTTCCAAACAGACATGCACATAATAAACCTGCTTCCCTGTGCATGGGTAGCACAGCATCACTCCAGTAAACTGTTCTTCTGAAAAGAGTGGAAAACTGACAGGGAAATACATTAGGATAGTTATTGCTGACTTCTGTTTTCCAGACAGTGAGCACCTATTTTAGCCTGAACTGTTTCACGTGCCAGAGACAAGTATGAACCCATGGCCACATTTCCCATCTCATGGACTCAGGGCCTTGGCTAATATTGAAAACAGCGGGTGTTTCATGCAAGGTTGTACATTTTTTTTTTAGCTTGCCCCCAATAAATGATGGAAAACATAGCTCAGCCTAGGCAAGGGGCATAATCTAAAGGTCAGCTCAAGTTAAATCAATACAGAATGCAAACGGCGCATAGTGTGTGAACAGTGCATGGACTTGTCCACCAATAATGCAAGAAAGTAATAATTAATAAGCAGCTTATAAAGTGCAACACACACAGCCAAGCACATGCACAATAATACAATACAGTTAAAACCTCTTTAAAAACAAAAAAAGGTATAAAAACATGAATAAGCTCATGACACTGTTTAAACAGACACCAAGGACATTCTTATGCAGGGGCTGGCAGACATGAACACAAGCATATCTGTTACTTTTTAGGGACGGGCTGATAAGGTATCCAGGGGGCGAGTGAGAGAGGTGCACTTCCACTCTCAAGGTGCAACCAGGGTAGAGCTCCTGGATGGGCAACTAGTGTGACTGCAAAGATCTCTCTGCAAGGAAGGACTCAAGCAGGATTCCTTGAATATAGCCAGGGCCTATGCCATTCAGGGCTTCCAAAGCCGAACAGAGCCGGATTAAAATCAATCTGCCACTTCGCTGGCGAGCCCTGTTTTCTTTACACTGATTGACTGTAAATGAAGAAGCGATCCAACTTTGCCTACAGGGTGCTTCAATCTGCTACTTCTGCTCATCCCTTTGAAGCTATCCTTTAAGTTTACTCCATGGCAGGCTCCATTTCAGAAATCACAGGGGCTTCTAGACAAAAAGGGACTGAATTTGTGTTTTAACAATCCATTTGGTGCCTCACAGGATCTCTTAGCAACCTTCTGTGTTAGCAGATCAGGGATGCTTATTTTCACCTTCACCGGGCTCAGGATGCTCATGGTATTGGTTCTAATGCACATCTTGCTATCAGGAAGGTGTCACATGCACACGCTCTCTCTACACCTGAATGTGTGTTCATGCACTGGCGCTGGGGAAGCTTCCCTACTGGTTCGCATAATACATCAGGCCAATAGTAGCAAGGTCAGCTGCGGCAGCAGGACAGAGACTGGTCAGACCATTGGGTAAGACAACTCCATGTCATTTTACTTCTCATGGAGCAGACCAGTGTGCATCACTGTCACAGGGGGTGTTTGAAATGTCACTGGAGCAGAGAGAAGTTCTTCCCCTCTCTGGGTAGCCACAGCCTGCATCGCAAAGACACAGCAGTGGCGAGCCTTCTTCAAGCACTGATGTTAGCTGTGTAGTGAGTGGATAGCTCTGAATGATAAAATACTGGCAAGGATAAAGATGTTGCTCTGGCAAACTAAGCTATCGGTCCTACCGCTCAAGGAAGAGGAGAACTGAGCCTCATTTCCCCCTCACTTGCAGCACACAAGGGTAAATCAGGAGTAGCTCCACTGAAGTCAATGGGGTTTAACAGTATAAGTGAGAGGAGAATCAGGACCAGAGCTAATTGAGCCCGACCTGGCAGCCTAATAGCAGCACCATTATTAGAACGTTGGGATTGCAATATTGTGGCACTCCAACCTAAATGAGGCCCCTATTGCTCACAGTTCCTAAACATCTCTCTGGGGAGAATCTGTTGTGGGGACTGGGAGCCAGAACTGTTTTCTCCCTGGGCCAATTCAGAATCAACAGTAAAAGGAATGGCTCCAGTCCCACCATGCTCATGCCAGCAGAGACTCTGTTATGTTTAAATCAACATTTGCCACAGCAGAGGATTATCAGATGTGCAGACTGACACATAAAAAAATAATATTCCAGCATTCAACTCTCATAAAAACTGCATTGATTTGGGTTGGGTGCTGATGCCTGCAGCGCAGCTGCTCAACAGCTCCATTTTACTTGCTGTGCCAGCACATGAGAAGAGGATTCATTTTATTTTGTTTTAATTCTCCTAATGCAGTGGCAATGCACCAAGAATGCCCACAGAAATCCAGCTACCTCCAAAAGGGGAGAGGCAGAGTTTGCCTCACCTTATCCAGATAATGGGGACACAGCCATATGCCCAACTGGGAAGATGGAATGTGTGCCAAATGCTGAACCTGCTGGAAGCTGAGGACATCTAATTCCTGGAAGCACATGTAACCCCTTTCCAAAGGCAGTACATTCTAGGAACAGAGTTAAGTTGCTCCTGGACAGATGGTGCGTGGGCTTTTCTTGTCACATCTATAGGCAGAGGCATATGGTAATGGTAAACACCCATCTCTACTGCTGAAGAATTTAGAATGTCTTCATATTCTTCTGGGGCCATCTAACCTATCTAAAATGAGAAGGCAATGGGTAATACATAAGTTATTCAGTTTTCTTACCAACTGTTGCTGCATGAGGATTTTAGTACTATTAATAACAGGCACATTCCATCACATCTCATATGCAAAGGACTACTTTCGTTCCATGTAGTTTGCAATTGAGTTCTTGGGAAGAAATCACATATTTAAAGAGATGATCCTTTATATAGTTTTTATTTAAGTCTTAGCTGACACAGGCAACTGAAATTTGCTGCTAAATTAATCAGGACAGGGTAGTATAGTGCATTTTGATGCAACATTAAAATCAGTGCTGCCTCAGCAGGATTTGGAGCTCTTGATTCATCCCTGTGCAATGTTAAACCTGAATTATAGTACTGCAGTTCCTTATTTGCAGGCTTACCTGATTATTTGCTTTTACTAATGTGTAATTCAGCTTAAAGACTATTTACTAAAACTAAACTGTGTGAACACACAGAGCATTGACAATGCTACAGTAGCTTCTTTTATTTGTAAATTAATTTGATACAAGCAAAACACATATTCCAAATCCTTTGACCTATGTTCTCCCAACTCCTCCTCTTGGATATTAACATTTGAAGTATACTGAATCTGGCACCTTTCACCGACAGCCTTGCACACTGCACTCCTGTTTATCCATGGAAAAGGTGCTGCATGAGCAGCAGAAATACACGCTTCCCCCAAACAATTTCAAAGCTGGCCTGAGAGAACTCTCTCTAAAGATGAAAGGGCAGTTTAGTCACGATGCCCACATGTTCTTTGGCCTTTTCATAGCCCCATAATACTTGGCATCTCTGCTAATGCTGCCAATCAGTGCTACTGTAATGTATTTAGTAATGCAGACACCTATCCATTAGGAAATGCATGGAGATCCACCAACTAGTTTTTTCACATAGGCAAACAAATAACTAGCACTAATTATAATCACTTGGTTGCAAGCAGCGTGGGGCAGGGAGAAGGAAGATTGGTGAAAGGGAAAGAACAGCTCCCCATCTCCCGAAGCATCACATGTATCTATCCTGATTTCTCCTACAGAAGCATGACAACTGCTGTCATGGAGAAACCCTGCTTTCCATTTCCTTTGGGGAAGGCGACCACACAAAGTGGTGGTTTGGGTCATTTGTGGCAAGAATGCTTATTTTTAAACACCTCCACACTTAGCTCTAGCTGATCTTCGGCACCTTTACATTGCAGAAGAAATAATCCTAAAGATGAAGATTTATATTGTTAGCAATGGACACGCTCAAATGATTAACTGAATTGGATTTAAATTTCATTCCAGTTGTAAAGCGTTTGCTTTCTATTGATGAGTGTTGCGTGATCACAGGTTTGATTATATCAGTCAGTCACAGTAATAAAGAGATCGATTGATTATCTGGGGACTAGCTCAACCACACAACATGCTGGCTCATCAGAAAAATAATAGTCCTGAATTTTCATCTAGTGGAATAGAATAATCTGAACCTTTTATAGGGGATTTGGCCAAATACTGGCATGAAGATAGGAAATGGGAGTGAAATGTCTTTTCTACATTGTTTTCTATTTGGGTTCAGATCCATAAAGTTTCCTTGGGGGAAAAAAAGGGGGATGTCTGTACCAAAAATAGACAATACTCTTAGAAAAAAAGGTGATATATGCAACTGTGGAATTTCTAATGACATAAAAAGCCTAGGTCTGTCATAGATTATAAAGTCAAAAGGAACCGTTGTGATTAGTCTGACCTGCTACATAAACCAGGGCACAAAACTTCCCTGGATTAATTCCTGATTCAACTAGAGCATCTTTTTTTTTTTTTTTTTTTTTTAGAAAATGACATCCAGTCTTGATTAAAATTGCCAATGATGGAGACTTTACCACAACCCTGAGTAAATTGTTTCAATGGCTAATTACCCTCACTTTTACATGTGTGCCTTGTTTTCCGTTTCAATTTGTGTAGATTCAACTTTAAGCCAGTGGATCTTCTTATACCTTTCTGCTAGGTTGAAGAGTCCTCCATTCTCAAATATCTGTTCCCATAGAGATATTTATGGACCTGGACCAAGTCACCCCTTCACATTCTCTTAGACTCAAGGAGCTCAATTTATTTAGCTCAACTTATCACTCTCAATAAGGCAGGTTTAACAATTGTTTAATCAGTCTCATGGGTCTTCTCTGAATCCTCTCCAACTTTTCCACAGCCTTCTTAAACTGTGGACACCAGAACTGGGCACAGCACTCCAGCAGCAGTCATCCCAGTGCCAAATACTTAAGCAAAATGACCTTCCTCATCCTACTCAATATTTCTGTGTTTGTACGTCCAAGGATGGCATTAGCCCTTTTAGCCACAGTATCACATGGGAAACTCATGTCCAGCTGATTAAAAAAAAAATGAGGGCCATGATTAGAGTCACTGCTTCCCTTTCCATGCTTACTGATTTGTCAAAACTTCGCCTTGTTACACAGGGCCTAATCCAAAGCCCTGGAAAATTACAAAATTGCTATGAAACACACTTTGTTGAAACTTACAGACCAACTTTGCTTAGTTGGGACAGATTTCTTGTGGCTACCTGCTTTCTGAATATCTTAGTAGCCCATTGACTACTCATAGTTACTTTGTGGCAACAGGAATTTCAAAAAAATTACTCGTGAAGATCCTTCCTGTCTCTAACATCCTAGTATATTTATCCAATGCTTCCCTTTCTTCAGAGTCCATTAGGTTTCTGTAACAATGTTAGACATTCTAATAAAATACTAATTATTGAAAAGGTCACCATTGCCAGATCCCTGATGTAAGCTCCATCCTCCATTAGTCCTCCCTGCTATAGCCACCTCAGATTAGAGTAACGTACAATCTTCACATTGCAGTAACATTCTGGAAAGCGCCATCCCATTCAAAGCCCATAAGCCCAAATGAATGAGTTTTCATGCACAATCCGCACGAAAGCTTAAACTGTTTACAAAAGAATTATCAGGTCCTCTGCAGCATGGGATAAAAGGTAACAGGCTCCCCAGGAGGAGCTCAGTCTAACACATAACAGCTTTATAAAACATTCAGTAGTAATACAACCACAGCCTTCCCAGTCTAAAATAATCCCACTGACTCCGACATTGCAGGTTCCACTTAACAAATTACTCTTCTCACGTTCTTTGACTTCAACACACACATCTTCACCTCACTCCCCTTCTGATCTAGTACTAGTCTCTTCTCTGTTCAACTTGTTGGTTCAAGAGCCGTCTCCCCTGCAGCTCCCACTATTTGGAACAACTTTGCCATTTCTCTCACACTCACATTAGATTAGAAATGCATACTTACTTCTCTGCCTTGCCCAAGCCTCTGAATAAATCACCTCTGCTGTGTGTTCTTGGGTACAACATCCTTCTGAAAATCTGCATCCCCCAAATCCTTTGCAGAGTAAGGGAGAGATTTTCAGAAACACCAATGGAAGCCTCTCTTTTACTGGGAGATGTGCACCTTTTTGCCTCTGAAAATCCCCACCTTCTCCCTCACATAAACAGATTTAATAGACAAAAGGCTCAAAATTAGGCCCCTGTTAATGGATAATTCTGCCTTTATATAGGACTCGGCTATTGATTTATTTATTAATCCCATCTGAAATCCCTTCTATTTATTGAACTCTGAGTACTACACATTACCAGTGAGAGTGATGCACAATCCCCAACGGGCTGCAGGGATCAATTTATGAGCCTCTTGCCCCATTCTGCAAGGAGCTCTTTGCAGCTTCAGAGCCATATTTAGCTCTATTAATCACCCCTTATATGTTAAGTTCAGCTAAGATGGCAAAATGAGACTACAAATATTTGAAGGATGTAAACATCAAGGATGGAGTGGAAATATTTAGGGGTGGCAAAAGGGGATTCAAACTGGCAGTAAGAGGATAAAATTAAAGGGGAAAATTAGAATGAATCTTGAAGAGGGATGTGGAGAGGACTTCCTGACAGGGAGAATGCATTTGATCAGGAAATAATCGCAAACACAGCTTCCTCCTTCAAGTCCCTTCTGAAAACTCTTCCTCTATGTTGCCTACAAAATATGCAAAACTGGATGGCATGTAAAGCAGCAGGGACAGCACACCAGCTGCCTAATCATCTTTGTGTTCCCTCTTCCTGTTCTATCCACCTATTGTCTCCTGTTAATACTTCAAATGTAAGTTCTTTGGGGGAAGGGACCATCTCTTTGTTGGGTGTCATTACAGCATTTAAAACTGTGGGGTCCTGGTCTACAACCGGGGACCCTCAGCATCCCTGCAATATAAATAAATAATAGCCTTCCAAGGGAAGCAGTGGATGTGCTGGACCTTGGAAACTGTTCAGTCAAACTTCAGAAACCATATTTCAGGGAATAGTCCTGCATTGGCAGGGAGATAAAAATCACAGGAATTGGAGTCAGAGTTGACTGAATACGTGCTATCGAAATTGGATCTGATAGGTATTTTCCCCTCTCTGAATCCAATTCTCAGTGCTTAAACAGGAAACTGTCATCAAAACATGGTGCAAACGGTATACATGTACTGAATCTCTGACACCATTAAGGAAGCTTTGGCTGCTTCTTAAAAGCTCTAACCCTTCTTAGTGCATGAGAATTAATAAATAATAATAATAATAATAAAATAAATTATTAATAATAAATTAATAAATAGTAATAATCGTTTGTATTTCTGCAGTGCCCAGGAGCCCCAGTCGTGGTCCACAACCACAAATGCTGTAATGAGTTTACAGCCACAAGAGCTATTGCCACAGACTATGATCTGTTCTGGTTTGAATTTGGTACTCAGTTTCCAAAGGCACTGAATTATTTTAAGTAGGCTGTTTACCTTCATGTGAATAGAATTAGCCTTATACAATGAGCCTTTATGTGAAGTTTTATTGTCCAAAGCAAATATGACCTGTTAAGATTTACAGGCTTTATTAACAGCAATAACCATTTTACAACCAACATCAGTAAATCAGGGTTTATTGAGAGCTCTACAGTTTTAATGTGTGGAAAACCATTAAACTGTCAGCTTTTCATCTGACATAATTCCTAACTTTTTATGAAAGAGAGATTTTCCATTTAATTGGGGAGTATAAAGCAGCACAGTTTGGAATAATGAATTGTTCCGAAAACAACAAATAGGTTTTGTCTAAATAATGATGAGTATCAAATGGTGAAATGGTTATCTTTAGTTAGTACCATTCCCATAAGCTTAAGGTAAATAAAAATGATAAACCCAGGCAAATTAGTCATGTAATAGTCAATATTCTGCATGCACTGGCTCTGAACCTATACTGATATTGCCAACTCTTGCAATTTTATTGAGAGTCTCACTATATTTAGAGTTTTCTTATAGCCTCAGCATCCAAAATCATATGAGAGCTTGCATTAGGAAAAAAAAAAGTAAGATTCTCAAGTTAAGTTCCTAACTCTTTATGGTTCACATTTTAAAGTTTTTCTCCATAACCATGAAGCCTCAAAAAGAGGAAGGCAAATAAAAAGAACCCAAATTCTATTTTTTTTTTAAATCTCATGATTTTTGGAGCCTAATTTGTGAGTTTTGAACATCTGGGGGTCATCTGAACACCTAAGTCATTCAGTTAGTCCTGCCTCCACCCTGAACTGCCCCAATAACCTGCCCTGACTTTACATTTTAAGATTTTGATTTAATACTAGGATAGCTAAGCAGTGGAACAAGTTACCTAAGGCAGTTTTGAAACTGCAGTCATTGAAGGTTTTTAAGGCTAGGTTAGACAAACACCAGTCAGGGATGGTCTAGGTATACTTAGTACTGTCTCAGCACAGCGGGATGGGCTAACCATCTTGAAGTCCCTTTCAGCCCTACATTTCTATGATTTAAGGATTCAAGTTGTCAATTTCAATTTAAGGCTGGGGAGGGAGGAGAAATGCCTATACCAAAAACTCTGAGAGTGTCATAATAATAAATAATAATAATAAACTTACAACACTGATAAAGACCAGCAGCATTAAATTCTAATATACAAATAAATGACCTGAACAACTGGAATGACACTATTAAATCCTTCTGCTAAGATTCACTCCAGCATTCCCAGATGGCCCCAATGCAGATTTACTCTCTTCTCTCCATTCTACACTGCTGGGAGGGGCAATAACTTCAATCTCCCAGCATCTAAAGCCTTGTCCCACTCTAAGCCTCATATGATGTACATCCTCAAAAGGCAAGGATTTTTTTTAAATATGCTAATCCAAGCCTTTAAGTGCTACTATAGAAATTTACTATTCTGAGTGATCATTTTATTTAGAGGGGAATTAAATATTGGTAACAGAAGTGTTGCTATGTAGTTGAACAGTCAGAAAAGAACACGCTATTGTATCTAATCTTTAATGCTTTAACAAGAATGACACCACAGTGGGAAAATCCTTTGGGATTACATCAGGGGCATCTTTGGCCCAGTTTGTTTTAAAAGGCAGCAATTGCATAAAAAGAATCACCAATTACTGACCATTATCATACTTTCCAGGGTTTGATATCTATTTTCAAATGGAAAATTGCTGATAATTCTCAAATCCTCAATAAAATTCAAAACATGTTGGCTCTGAATCACCATAATTTCTTATCCCCTTTCTTTCAAATTACTGAACTCCAACAGTGAAAATGGTCTTTGACTGTTTAGCTATCTGCAACGGGAAACAGCCAAATTTATATAATTGTTCAGTTCAGCATACATACTAGCTAGGTTGGATAGCATTTATTTACCTAGTGGGTTAAAATTTGTTTCTTTTGTTTCCAAGGAAAATGCCTGAAATTTGTTTAATTTATCACTTATAAACTTTCTGCTCACCCTGGAGCCTATGTATTTGGAGAATTAATGGCAAAAAAACCAAGTCTTTCAAGGATGATATATAGTAAACTGAGCAATGGGTGAAATTAGATACCATTGAGGTGGATGTAGTAGCAGAAATTCTCTTGATAGAGAAATGAGTGCTAGATGTGTAGATACACCTCCTCCCTACCCTTATTTCTAAACTAGCCTGCAGGATCTTTTAATTTGTATCCCAATTTGCCTCATTTCTTAACTCTTCCTGGGTTTTTGATGGCATCTGCGCAGCATGTTTTCCATCTAACTCAGAGACTGTGTTTTCTTTTTTGCAATTTATTTTTCCTGCTTCTTTTGTCCCTCCAATTAGTAGATACCATAGTGATTTGAGAGACAAATGACTTCTAGTTGATACCAGTTTCTCTGTTTATCAAAGGATGCTAAATAGCAGCATCACAGATGCAGCTCTGGCATTTTGGAGAGTAAATACAGCATAGTATAGCATGGGCAGGCCCAGACTCTTAGCTCCGAGCCCAAAGGTGGATTAGCTAGCTAGCTAGCACTATGACAGGTTTCAGAGTAACAGCCGTGTTAGCCTGTATCCGCAAAAAGAACAGGAGTACTTGTGGCACCTTAGAGACTAACAAATTTATTTGAGCATAAGCTTTCGTGAGCTACAGCCCACTTCATCGAATGCATCAGATCCGATGAAGTGGGCTGTAGCCCATGAAAGCTTATGCTCAAATAAATTTGTTAGTCTGTAAGGTGCCACAAGTACTTCTGTTCTTCTAACTAGTACTGTAACTCCCACAGGAGTTACGTAGCTATGTTTATTGATGCACCATACACTGAGTTGTGGGACTGCTGTCCACTCCTGCTGAACATCCTGCTATTCAGAAAGGGAGGTAGTTCCATCTATAATACAACAGCCCTCCCAATAGCGATGCCAAGCATTTCACTAGGCATCATTTAGTTAGACCACTGCTTTACATGGGCTATTAGACAAGCCCTCCTCTGAACCAGGAAGCAGAAAGAGTAACATCAACAGGGCCAAAATCATCATTAGTTCGACCTCAATGGAGCTACACCCGAGCTTACATATAAAGCATCTACTGTGTCCCCGGCATTTTGAAGACAGATATGAAGACAAGTGCTTAGCCCTAACGGACGATGCACACATGCAAGAGGAGCAGCATAAAAGCAGTGAGATTGAACCGTGCTATTCCATGTGCATCTTGTTAGAGTCACTTTTTCCACCTATATCAGGCATGAATTTTGGCCCCTTGCATATTTTAAAATAAAACAGACTGGGATTAAGAGAAGGGGAGTATGCATGTGGGGTGCTACCTATTTTACCCCAAACTGTGTGTGCTACTCCAAACTGCTATTTTGGAGGTGGGTGGTTAAGTGATGGGGAGGGAAGAGAAATGTTCAAATAAGCACTTGTTTTTGTTAAGTAATTACATCGGGGGGGGGGGGGGAGGCCCAAAAAAAAAACCCCAACAACTTAGAAGCCTCAAAAATCACCTGCCACTTCATTCTGAAGATGGAATCATGAAATAACATCAAGACAAAGGCTTTCAAAACAAAACTCTTCAGAATGGGTAAAAAATGTAAAACGATCAGAAGTACAAAACAGACCATTTTACCCTGCTGCACTACTGGACATAGCGGAGTGTCCAGCCACGTCAGTGTTTGCACCATGCTTTGAACACAGAGGATGCTAGAAGTGCAAAGTATCGTCATTATTATTCCATATGTTCTTTACACTCACCTTTCACCATTTCAAAGCAGAGGCTACCATCTATTTCTCTGCATTTGACAGGTAAGAGCAGATTGGTGCCTTGCTGTCGTGCAGTCTCACATATTTAGTCTCTAAAGCAAATATTTAAAACCAATCATCCTCAAGCTCTCACGGGTGAAAAGGCCAGTTCTACCGATATCTGTGCCTTCACCTCCCCATTACTCTACTCCTTAGGCACAACTTCATTGACAATAAAAAACTGAATTGAAACTGGCTTTAACAACAACAACAACAACATGTCAAGAGGCCCTAGAGTAGAATATTGTAATGGCACTCAATTTTTACAAACACCTGGAACAGGCTTTAGTTGATACTTCCCCACTTCCCCTTCAAATATATCCACTCCAAAAGAGACTAGCTAATAACAGTGATGTCAAAACCAGTGCCTCCTCTCTCACCTCAGCTGCAGGTACTCCCTCTGGTGGCCGACAGTGCAGAACAATCATTCCTTCAATAGGAACCTCCTTTCCTTGTGGGTCTTGTTCAAAGTTTTTCCGCAAATCTGAAAAGAGGTGAATGCAGTTGTTACATCACCAATGCAGTTTATTTGGACTAGTTTCAAGCTCAACTGCTGGGATGTGAGGTTTTCAAAAAAAAATTCTTCATGCAGTTTATTTTATTATATATATATATATATATATATATATATATATATATATATATATATATATATATATATATATATATATATATATATATATATAATGGAAGATATTAACAATAAGGATTAGTAATTTTCTACTATGTATGTTCAAAGCACTTGACAAACATTGACTAATATCCCTCTTTGGAAGGGGTGGGTGTATAAATATTTTTATCCCCATTTTACACATGGGAAAACAGAGACCGAAAGTAGTGACTTGTCCAAGGCCACACAAGTGAATCAGGATTAGAACCCAGAACTTCCTCCCTCCCACTTTGTATGCATCCCCCCTAAACCATTCTGGCTTTCAAAAGGTGAAGAATAATCTCCAGGAATGCTATGTAGTGACACTTCAACACAACTTTAAAACCAGTTTTTTCCAGTGAATACTGATAAGTCAAAGGATATTATTTTAAAATAAAACAAATGAAGCTGATCTTGGCTTGTTTAGTCTAACCAAAAGAAGGCTGAGAGGGGATATGATTGCTCTTTATAAATATATCAGAGGGATAAATATTAGGGAGGGAGAGGAATTATTTAAGCTTAGTACCAATGTAGACACAAGAACAAATGGATATAAACTGGACACTAGGAAGTTTCGACTTGAAGTTAGAGGAAGGTTTCTAACCATTAGAGGAGTGAAGTTCTGGAACAGCCTTCCAAGGGAGTAGTGGGGGCAAAAGACATATCTGGCTTTAAGACTAAGCTTGATAAGTTTATGGAGGGGATGGTATGATGGGATAGCCTAATTTTGGCAATTAATTTGGCAACTGATCTTTGATTATCAGCAGGTAAGTATGCCCAGTGGTCTGTGATGGGATGTTAGATGGGTTGGGATCTGAGTTACTACAGAGAATTCTTTCCTGGGTGCTGGCTGGTGAGTCTTGCCCACATGCTCAGGGTTTAACTGGTCGCCATATTTGGGGTCGGGAAGGAATTTTCCTCCAGGGCAGATTGGCAGAGGCCCTGAAGGTTTTTCGCCTTCCTCTGCAGCATGGGGCACAGGTCACTTGCTGGAGGATTCTCTGCACTTGAGGTCTTCAAACCACAATTTGAGGACTTCAGTAACTCGGGAGTGGATGGGTGAGATTCTGTGGCCTGCATTGTGCAGGAGGTCAGACTAGATGATTATAATGGTCCCTTCTGACCTTAAAGTCTATGAGTCTATGATCTGTATATTGTAGCAATATGACTCATTAAAACTTCCATCATTAACTATCCCCATGTCTGACTGGATTTTCTAATGCAAAAAAAGTTTGCACTTATAAAACATTGTGTCCAAAGGTTCTTTGGACACTTGGCAATAAATACACAATTAAAAAAGGAGGCACAATACCGCAACTAGCAATTTGAAATCTATGCAGACACTGCAGCAAGTTATACAATTTCCCCCAGCACTAGACAACATGCCCATATCTTCCAAGATAGACACCATTACATACTGTCAACAACTTAGTGAGTTAGAACTTTAAACAGTGTTAATAAAAGGCTGAAGGAAGAATAATGGTACTCTATGGGGACTGGCAGGTTTTTAAATACCATTTTAAGCCATTGTGGATTTTTAGATCTGGCTATAGCTATGCTCAAGCATTGGGACCCACCAGGAAAAGAGTGGAGGAGGGTGGGCAGGAAAGAAGGTACACAAGTAACCCATCCAGTAGCAAATGAACAAAGAAACACCCACACAGCCTCCCTCCAACAACCAACCAAATATGAATGACAAGGAAAGAAAAGCAGCTTGAGGCTTGCCCAGAAGGATTCCACCAAAGTGCAAATTAGGAAAGTCATAATGGATGAAATTCACCCCGTACAGTGGGGCCAGCACAAAGGTCTAAGATTCACTTAATTCCCACTTACATCATATTTTGATTACTTAATGGTGCTGTACCTCTGCACTCCATTTTTATATCCCCGTATGTGTGTTTTAATAACCATTTTATTCAATACTCCTTTGGTCTTCCTTGATATTGGGATATAATTCCACAAAGGCAAATCCTGATCTTACTTCTACAAATGCAAAGAGGAACTGCAAAGCTCCACCATGCAAAAGGAAGGTCTGCAGGTGGGACGCATGGAGGGGTGCACACCACTGGCACAGAATCCACATATGTGGGGACTCCTCCGATGGTCATGCTTTAGGCTTGGCTGGAGGAAAGTCAGACGTGGCTAGCGCATTCATTGTTGGAAAAAATTCTCCACTCAAGGCGCATAGTAGTGCTACAGGCTACCCTCTTAGGGTAGAGTTGCCTCTATCACTTCTCCACACCCTTGGGAAAGCTTTCCACCTCTTCCCCAAGGAGATTCCCAGGTGACAGGTAAATCTCCTATTACACAAATCCTCTAGTCCTTCTTACCCACCTCTCCCATGCTAGCACTGCAGAGGATACTTGATGAGACTGGAGCAGCCTCCCCAAGCAGTTCCACCACCGATGTTCAGCCTTGGGAAAGAATCCCTTATACCCATGGGGATCCCTGTGCCAGAGTCTGGATTTGCCCACTAATAGACAGATTTGCCCATTCCTTGCAGCCATGCAAGCACGTGAGAGACTAACCAGAAGGAAGGTTATTTACAGCATGTACTCCAAGTGAGGATGTTTCTGTTAGACAAAGTCGTTTTCTTTAAACAGATTGCTCAAATTCCACAATTTGGATTTATTGATTTAATTTTCTCCAGTGCTTACAACTTCATGAAATACGTCCCCCTTAAGCAGCAGAGGCCCTGAATCAGTTACACTTTTATACATTTTATAAATACATTAAGATTTATTTTTAGCAAGTCAGCCACTCACTGGAAAAAGATGCAAATATCACATTTATGATTCCCTTTTAATGTCCCCCCCCACGTAGGGCACTGTAAATAAATACCGGTTAACTATTTATAGAGATATTCATTAATACTTAGAATACAACTGTGTCCACAAGAGCTTTTTGTTTCTCTGTCTTTCAAATTGCTCTATAAAAATAGCTACCCGCTATTTCAGAAAACTATAAATTGTAATATTGCTTTAAACTTATGATTCAGAATCACAGGTTCTGAGTGAAAGAAGGCCACCTGAACTGGTGTAAAAACAAGTACCGTGATCCAGGTCTGAAATGAAATACTAGTGCTCTCTGCACTATCACAAATTAGATCTGTATGTTCTCATCTGTGGTCCCCTAGGGTATATTCCCTGAGTCAAAAATCCATGCTCCAAATTAAGCAACTGGGTTGTTCATCAGAGACAGTCTGACACAGGTCCATGACAAAGTGAGCTCCTGAAAACACATGGGGGGATATTACAGAATCCTATTCAGAGATTATTCATTTTGCTTGTCTGAACTATGCTCAAGGTCCCACCATCTTTGATGCTCTAATTTCTGGACGTGTTTTTGTGCTGTCCATCCCACCCCCCACAAAAACACTAGTGCAAGAAAAGGCATCAAAGGGAATGGTGAATGAAGCAATACCATTCTCAGGTGCACCGCTCTACTGTGGTCAGTATGTTACAGGACACAGATATGCGGAAGAACATGGTCCATAATGCTTGCCAAATTTGTAAAATATCTGAAATTACTTATGAGAGGTAGGTATGTATTATGCAGATGATCAGATTCCACTGTGATTGGCATGATGTATATAAAAAACCAGACAGCTAAACCAATCCACTTGCTTCAGTTCATTCCTTGTTCTCTTTTCACTCTGACACATTAAGGGGAGAAAAAAAAATCATAGCACAGAGAAAAGTCAATAAAAATTCAATTCAGAATAATAGTCTTTTGCAGCTCAGCAATACGGGGGAATTATCAGCTCATTCAATGTTATGACAGTTAATGCAGTGAAATAAAAATTGAATTTACACATTCAAACTAAATCAGCCAATGAAAATTCAGTCACTTATAAAAATCAGGGGGTTAGTATGTTGTCCTATTAGTTTGCCCAACTGTTTTATTTAAATTGGTCCTGCCAACGAAGCATAATTGTAGAAGCAAACTCCAAAACAATCTTCATCTGGGCCAAAAAGGAAATACACAGATAAGGCAAAATTTCAATGTGTTCATAGTCGTTTGAGTTTATGATGCTTGCTTAATTCTGCGGAGCATTTATGGTCCTTGGATCAGAGTAATATTGTACCCATTTTACAGATGGGTAAGCTGAAAGCGTGAAAAGGAGAACTAGTTTGTCTGAAGTCACCCAGTGAGTCAAAGACTGAGCTGGAAACAGAATCCAGCAGTTCTCACTCCCAGTCCCCTACAAGAATCCTAACATAATAAGTGCAAATCAAAGCTGAGCAATTGTTTCCTTCTTTTACAGACTTTTTTACTTACTTATTAATTAACAATGTAGGGTATTTGCCTAATAACCAGAATTAGTGATTTAAAAGTAAAAGATAAACTGGGACCACAAGAGAGTCAGAGGAAGTATATTCCTGAACCCTCAACTAACAGCAATGCTGCAAAAACACAGCTCAGACCCCTCCATGAGAAAAATGCACCAGATGTAATTGTAAAGTGAAAACCAGATGAAGCTTTGAGTACCTCCAGTCATATAACACTCTGTATTATAAACACTCGTATTCGGGCACTGTCTACTGCCATTGGATTTTAATGTTACTCCTCGCCATAATGCTGTTTATTGTGTTTCCTAGTTTCTCCTGCATCGACATAATGATCTGTTGATTGTGAGTGATAACACTGCAGTGTAGTAATTCTGATATGAGGAGCAGAGATGGACTGAGACAGAAATAGCTCCCCAGCCTGAGGAAAACTACTGCCCCTTCTCCCCAGTATTTTACAAATACTGGCATTATGCAACCTGCCTGGTAGCTATGTTTCTTCTATACTGTTTCGGTGGTTAGGACAATTCATCTCTAATCTACGGTACAGTGGCTGCCATTAAAGGAAATTAACATTTGTCAGACCAGATGAGCTGTATCCGCAAAACCACAGCCTTTCACTATACTTGTTACAAGAAATAATGGGAGTGTGTGCCCTAACTTGGAAAATAGTGATTTTTCAGTGGTGACTACTATAACTACATTATAACTACACTGACTTTAGTGAAGTAACACTAGGAATGAATCTGGGAAGAATTTAACCTTCAATGCAACTTCACCAGCATACCCTGAAAAAAAATATATTCTAAATTCATTCTTTACTTTGCTTCTCTGCACATTGGAGTGCCTTTCAAACCCACCTTTGGGCAAGAAACTGACATATATGGCATGTTTTGGAAATAGTTTGAACAGCAGAGCATAAAATATACAGGCTAATACTGCAGGTCAGAAAACAGTTACAGTTTTTCATGAAAAATACTGGAAGTACAGTAGAACCTCAGAGTTGTGAACACCTCATTACCATTGGTCTTTCAAAAGTTTACAACTGAACACTGCCTTAATACAGCTTTGAAACTTTACTATGTGGAAGAAAAATGCTGCTTTTAACCATCTTAATTTAAATGAAACAAGCACAAAACTGTTTCCTTATCTTGTCAAAATTTTTTTTAAACTTTCCATTTATTTTTTAGTAGTACAGTAGTACTGTATTTGCTTTTTGGTCTGCTGCTGCCTAATTGTGTACTTCCAGTTCCAAATCAGGTGTGTGGTTGACTGGTCAGTTCATAACTCTGGTATTCGTAACTCTGAGGTTCTACTGTATTTAAAATGTTGACAAGCACAGCAAAAATTTTTGACCAGAGCTAATATGTTATACACATCTAGGACACAGAATTCAGTTAGCCTTGGCAAGTTAGCCAGATTCACAACCCTGGCACTAATTTACAGTATAGCTGATGAAGTAGATTACTGTTGGTTATATTATAATACAAAAAGTTTTGATCCTCTCCACAATGTCCTCCAATCTGAGATTGGCAGTGGCCCTGGAGGTTTTTCGCCTTCCTCCGAAGCATGGGGCAGGGGTCGCTTGCTGGTGGATTCTCTGCTACTTGAAGTCTTTAAATCATGATTTGGAGCATTCAACAGCAGAGAGTCAAGGGAGAGAATTAGTTCAGGAGTGGGTGGATCGGCTTATGTGGCCTGCATCTTGCAGGAGGTCAGACTAGATGATCATAATGGTCCCTTCTGATCTTGAATTCTATGATTCTATGAGAAGCATATGTTGCGCTTGTCACTATATTTAAGTGCAGTAGATGGCATGACCTTAGGAGCAACAGCTCCTGGTTTTCCAAGCCAATGTCAAAACATGAAAACAGCAAAATAAGGAACAACTTCCCGTTGCCACATGAAGAAAGACAAAATTATTCTTAAGTCTCTATAAAAGTACCAGGCAGTAGAATATTAGCCCAGTTCACAAGTGAGATGAATAACCTCTTAGTTAGACTTACCTGACCTTTTCTTCAATGTCTCTTTTAATGTCTTAAAAACAAGGGCTCTTTTTATTTTTTTTTTTATTGTAAATGATATGCTTGTTCCCATAAGGAACAATCTCTTCTTTCCAGGGACTCTGAAATGTCTGGCAGGCTGTACCCTAGTCTCAGTTCTAATAGGGATGTTTTTATCACTTTTCTTTGTAGATCTTTCATCTCATTTGTTTTCTGGTGACTGTAATTAAAAAAAAAACACCCCATTTTCCTGTTCTCATCCTGCTTCCCCCACATCAGCCCACACGATCAATGATGTGTTTCAATATTCAAAAGCAGATTTAGAATAGCAGAACACAAAAAGCCTCTACTATATTCTTGCATATTTTTCTGTAAAACGTAGCAGACATACATTGTTAAATGCTTCTGCAGATGTCTTTAAACCCTTGTCATCAGCACAGAGCAATAGGGCACATTCCAGTAGGTTTTCAATTTACATTAACATTTCTTTTTGCATTGCATTGTTACGACACCTGTGTGCATGCAATCCAAGCAGAATCTCTAAAAGAAACAGACTTGCTGAGTACACTTCAAAGAAAATCATCAACCAACATTAAAATAAAAAGGAGCTCCGACAAGGCAGCGTCAGAACAAATATGGTGTGTTTTCTCTGACGCTCCTGTAGTATTTCACAGGGAGCGCTAGCAATGACAACAGTACTTTCCTAGTGCCCGGTTACCTTTAACCTTAGCATAACAGCAAAAGCGTGAATAGCACACACTGATTCCACTTACAGGCTATGCGGACTGATGCCTTCCTGCTTTTTGAGGTCCCTAAATGGCTCCACGCAACACACTGACACCAGTAATCTTCTGGCCCATGAAAATCCTCCACTTGCTGCCTTGTCACGTTGATGAACACCTCTCGAACCTTCAAGCCTGAATAGGAAAGATATAGGAAATTAGCTGATGCAGGACATCTTACTCAGGCATAAAGCTAAGGTTGGCCAAACCTTTTCTCTATAATTAACCAATTCCATTTTTAATCAAGGCAAAGCTTTAATTAGTTTGACAATAACATATTACTGCTAATTAAATCCGAACAGCTGAGTAGGTCAGAATGCACAAGTCAGAAGAATTACTGACCGAGTTTGGGCTTTCGAACAATGTAATATCTGCCTTAAAAACCTTTTCTTTTGTGCCTTTGCTTTCCAAATGTTTTTATTTACTGATTTGATTTGTTTATAAACTACAATAAAAGTGCATCCTCATCCAGCCCTCTTGACAACCTACTGAAAATACACTGACAGGCCAGTCAATTAACGCCTGATCAAATTAAACACTCAGAGACAACGTAAGTATGACAAGAACTGATTGACTGCCCCACTGAATCCCTGCCAAAGTTACAACTCACCCACATTCATGAGGAAGGGAGAAAATGTGAGCCTTGCACTGTGCACTAGGGTGTCTGTCTAAGTCTGGCTGCTGCAGTCCTGGGGAGAAGTGAGTTCCCAAGGTCTGAGGTCCTGATGGAGAATGCCCTGCCTGCTGACCAGTCTTTCTTGTATTGATGGGTTAAGTAAACCAGACACCATTTTAAAGCAGTGTCTTTCTTTACAGTTATCACAGACGATGGTGTTCATACCATTCAGACAAGCATCTTGTTTGTTTTATTCAGTCTCTTTCCACAGGCCCCTATGCATGGTACAACTGCCCTGAGTTCATCTGCGGCCCTACATTTAAGTCCCTCTTAAAGGCCCATTGGTGCTGTGTTAACTAGGGTAAATCTAGCTGATGTATATATTAAAATGAGTCTGAATTTGTTATTCCCCGTTCCCTAACCTATGCCCACTTATCTGTCTGTCCTTAGACAGTTCTTCAGGGATTAGTCCTTCTTGAATCTCCTAGCCCATAATAATTATAATGGGCATTAAATGCACTCATCATCGTATTCTAGAGTTGGTAGAACATATCTTATTGTGGGCGCAAACAGCATAAATTATTTTAAGGCAAACAGGGATCTTCCATATTGTTGTGTGAGCTAATGAAGAGCAAGGTGTACCGGACACAAGTTGTAACCCGGACCATACATTTTACCCAGATGAAAATTCTAGCACTGGTTCTGTTTGGGCATACAATTCCCAGTGATTTTGGGGGTGAATAATCTGAGCTGATAATACTTCAGAGAAAAGTTTACAAATATTTCCTCAAAGTTGCACTAATTCTAGGAGAAGCATGATCAAACAGGTGCATTTTCAACTTTTACAGTATTATAGGAGGCTCACTTTCATTACCAGAAAGATGCAAATAACTCAGAAAGAAGTGAGAAAAGAGTGAGACAGTGACCAGGAGAAAGGATTGCCTAATTAAGAACAAAACAGGAAGAGAGCTAACTGTTCTCTAATTGCTATAGTCTACCATTCATAATCTGCTGGGCATGGGAGATATTCAGCAGTACCTTCCTTTAACCCAGAGGTGCTTGACATCAGGCTTGAGGGCATGTATGGGACATATTTAGTGAGACCTGACATTTCTGATACATGCTGCTGCTACTACAGCTGTTTTACTTAATATAAGAAACACTGTGTGTGAGAGTGGAGATGGTCTCCTTTGAAGACTCAGGAGGTTTTAACTCTGGTTCTAGCAAAATGGGACTGGGAAGAAGAGGAGGCAGTAGTGGAGAGACAATTCATTATGGGGATTCTTCTGAGGGTTTCAGGAGTTCATAGAGTTCCGGGGGATGAACAAGAAAGGTGATATTTCTCATCAGAACCAACACACACACACACACACACACACACACAGTATATAGCAACAGTGGTATCCTCATATTTTCAGTTCCACGAAAGCACAGAAGAGAAAGTTACTCACCTTGCAGTAACTGAAGTTCTTCGAGATGTGTGTCCCTGTGGGTGCTCCACTGTAGGTTATGGTGCATCCCAGCGCCATTGATCGGAGATTTTTGGTAGCAGTGCCTGGTCGGGACACACGCACTCAGTTGGTATCTCCCGTCCCATTGGAATCTTCCTGAGTGTGTGCGTCCCTCACCCTCCTCAGTTCCTTCTCTATCGTGGAGAAATCATACTAGTACTCCAAAGGAGAGGGGAGGTGGGTGGGGAGTGGAGCACCCACAGGGACACACATCTCGAAGAACATCAGTTACTGCAAGGTGAGTAACTTTCTTCGAGTGCTGTCCCTGTGGGTGCTCCACTGTAGATAAATGTGAAGCAGTACCCACTATGGTTGGTGGGATTTTGGAGTTGTGTGAGGAACAAAGGTAGACAGTACCATATGGCCGACTATGGTGTCTGCCGTGGTATCCCATGTGATAGCATAATGTTTGGCAAATGTGTGGTCAAAATGTCCACGACTGCCTTGCATATGTCTGTAACAGGTACGCTGTGGAGGAAGGCAATGGATGTTGACATTGCTCTCGTAAAATGAGTCCTAACACCCTCTGGTGGTTGAACATTCTGGATCTGATAGTAGGATCTGATGCAGGTGGAGATCCGCTTGGAGAGTCTTTGCTTAGAGATAGCATCACACTTTGATCTCTTGGTAGTAGAAACAAAAGCCTAGGGGATTCATGAAATGGTTTAGTTCTGTCAAGATAGACTGCACGGGCCCGTTGGACGTTGAGGGTATGTGATGCAGCTTCCTGTGGTGTCATGTGAGGGCTGGGATGGAATACAGGCAAGTGTATTGACTGGTTAAGGTGGAAGGTAGACACCACCTTGGGGAGGAATTTGGGGTGGGTTTGTATGGTAAGCTTGTGTTTAGAGAAAATGGTGTAGGGAGGGTAGGCCATCAGGGCGCTTATTTCACCAACCCTTGTTAACATTATGGCAACCAATAAAGCCCCTTTCCTGGACACGTGGAGCAGGGATGAGGTGGCCAGGGGCTCAAAAAGGGGTTTCATAAGAGCACAGAGAACTAGGTTGAGACTCCAGGAGGCTACTAGTGAATGAATCTCAGGATAGAGATTTTGCAGGTCCGTGAGGAAGCGTTTCATGATGGGGCGTGCGAAAGAGAATAGCCATCCAGAGTGTCATGGAAGGTGGTAAGGGCCACGAGGCATACTCTGATAAAACTGAGTAAAACCCGTCCTGTTTTAGTTCGAAAAGATGTCAGGGAGGGTTGCAGTCTGGGGTATTAGGCATCTGTGGAAGCACCAGATGGAGAAGCATTTCCACTTTTGCAGGCAAGTCTTAGGAGTGGAGTCCCTTCTCCTGTGCAGGAGACATGTCGGACCTGTTCTGAGCAGGCTAATTCGTGGGATTGAAACCATGAAAGAACAACACTGTCCGATGGAGTTTCCAGAGCTGCAGATGAGGAAGCTGACTGCAGTTCTGGGAGAGGAGATGTGGTCTGTTGGGGAGAGTACGGGGAGGACGGATGGACATGCATAGCAGGTAAGGATACCATGTCTGCTTGGGCCAAGCTGGGGCAATAAGTATGACCCGGGCCTTGTCCTCTGTGATGTTGCGTAGAACCCTGTGTATGAGTGGAATCAGTGGAAAAGCATACATGAGGGAGTTGTTCCAAGGAATGAAGTGCGTTTCCGAGTCCCGCTCTGGAGCAAAATAGATGGCATTTGCAGTTTTGAGGAGTGGCAAACAGGTCTATCGATGGAGTACCCCAGTGAGAGGAGAGCTGTTGGGGTATCAAGGATGTAATTCCCATTCGTGTCTGCTGAGTTTGTCGGCGGTAGTGTTGTGACACATGGGCAAGTAGGAAGCGGTGACTTATGTGATGATGTATGCACCAATTCCATAGTTTAATGGCTGTTGTGCATAGGGAGTGAGATTGTGCTCCTCCCTGCCTGACAGCTTGGAGTTCTAGGAGATTGATGTGCAGACGCATCTCTGATAGGGACCAGCGGTCCTGTGCCTTGTGGTCGCCTAAGTGCGCTCTGCGATCTATCTGGGAAGTGACTGTGGTCAGCATGAGTACTGGGGAGTGTGGATGGAAGGGAACGTCCGTGCATAGGTTCTCTGGTTTTGTCTACCAATGTAGGGAGGCCAATACGTTTGGTGGCAGAGTCAGTGTTATGCAGAAACTATGTCTGCTGGGTTGGATGAATGTATATATGGAAATAGGCATCTTGTAAGGTGAGGGCTGTGAACCAGTTCCCCTGTGCAGTGTGGGTATTATTGTGCCCAATGTGACCATCTTGAATTTTTGTACATGTACAAACTTGTTAAGTTGGCATAGGTCCAATATAGGTCTCCACCCCCCGCCTTTCTTTTGGGAGTAGAATCCTTTTCCCCGATGTTGCGTTAGCACATGTTCAACTGCATCTAGGTGGAGAAGATGAGCCACCTCCACGCAGAGAAGGTGCTCATGAGAGGGGTCCCTAAGAGGGATGAGGAAGGGGAAAGGGTGGGCGAGGAAATAGGAAAGGGATGGAGTAACCTGACAGCTATTTCCAGGACCCAGTGGTCCTGCGTGATATGTTGCCAGACATGGTGGAAAGTCAGGAGGCGGTAGCCAAATGGGCAAATAGGCGGCGGAGTCAAAGGGTGGTTGCATATACCCCCGACCAGTACTTCAAAATTGTTTGTTACCCAATGGTGGGAAGTAGTTGGTTGCACCTGGCTTTGCCTGCATCTAGGAGGTCTGTTGCAGTTTTTCCCAGTATCATACAGGGACTGGGGTCGGTGATATTGTTGTGTGCTGGGCCTTTGGTAAGGTTGATACCTTTGGTAAGGTTGATACCATTGTCTCCTGATGAGGGATGGGTATATGCCCAATGTGCACCAAGTGGCTCTGGAGTCTTTCATAGTGTGAAAGATTTCATCTCTCCCCCACCCCTTTTTTGGGGGGGGGGAAGAGGATATCTTTGTCAAAGGGGAGACTCTCCACTTTGGACTGCAAATCTTTGGGGATACCGGATGCCGAGAGCCAAGAAGACCAGCACATCACCATTGCAGTGGTGCGGGCCGCTGGATCAGTCATGTCCATGGATGGTTGTAGTGCCATCCTAGACACCAACTGACCTTCAACGAGGACTAACTGGAAGTCCGCTCTCCTGTCCTCCGGTATATGGGAGGCAAATCAAAGAACTTGTTGTAGTTGTCATGGTCATAGCTTGCAAGGAGGGTAGAATAAATTCTAAATTGAAAAGTAGAAGAGTATAAACCTTGCGGTCCAGGAGGTCAAGACATTTTGAGCCCCATGAGAACTGCTTGTAAAGTGCAGGGGTGGTCAGACAGCACCAAGGGTAAAGACCCTGCAGGAGATCCTTTACCCTCTTGAGTGTCTCTGAGAGGAGACATTAGGGCTTCCTGCCTCTTCACGTGAGAGGATGAAGCCGGGGTCCCGGTCTGTTCTGACCTGGCAAGGGAGCGGGTTTACTACCCTGCTCCATAGGCAGCTGCAGAGCTTCTTGCATTTGCTCCAGAGAGCAGCGGCGGCTCCAGACACCAGCACGCCAAGTGCATGCCTGGGGCGGCAAGCTATGGGGGGCGCTCTGCTGGTTGCCGCGAGGGCGGCAGGCAGGCTGCCTTTGGCGGCATGCCTGCAGAGGGTCCGCTGGTCCCGCAGCTTCAGTGGACCACCCACAGGTGTGCCACCGAATCCGCGGGACCAGGGACCTCCCGCAGTCAAGCCACCGAAGGTAGCCTGCCTGCCATGCTTGGGGCAGCAAAATACCTAGAGCCGCCCCTGCCAGAGAGGGTGAAGCCATGCTCCCGGTCTGTTCTGCCTTGGCAGGGGAGCGTGAGGGAGCAGGTTTACTGCCCTGCTCCATAGGCAGCTGCAGAGCTTCTTGCCTCTGCTCCAGAGAGGGTGAAGCCATGCTCCCGGTCAGTTCGGACCTGGCCACAGAGCGTGAGGGAGAGGGTTTGCCATTGCCCATCTCCAGAGGCGGCTGCAGGGGTTTCTGCATGAGAAGCAGTTTCAGCCGCAGGTCCCTGTCAGGACGAGTCCTGGTTTTGAGGCTGGTGCAGTGGACACACTTGGCAGGGACACGTGTGTCGCCAAGGCACTTCACACAGCATGAGTGTCCATCGGACATTGGCATGAAGTCCTGACAGGAAGCACATTCCTTGAATCCTGAATCCCCTGGCATTATTGCACTAGTAATGTCAGGGGAGAGTGTCTCAGTGGGAGACAAACTTAAGGGGATTTTTTTTAAACTAAGCCCTGGTCTACACTAAGCTCGGGGGTCGAACTAGGGTACGCGAATTCAGCTACGTGAATAACGTAGCTGAATTCGAACTACCCTAGTTCGACTTACTTACCGTCCAGACGCCGCGGAAGCGAACTCCGCGGCTCCAAGGTCGACTCCGGCAACTCCTCCTGCTGCGGTGGAGTACCGGAGTTTGAACTAGCGCTTCCGGGGTTCGAACTATCGCGTCTAGATCAGACGCGATAGTTCGAACTACGAGCAGTCGAACTCGCCGCGTCGACCGTCCCGGTAAGTGTAAACGTACCCTAAGTAACTATTCTAAAGGAAGGGAAACAACTGGGATGTTACTAACTAACTATTTCTATGTTCTTTGTAATTGTTTCCTTCACAAACCAGGGAAGAGGATCAGCACTGCTCCGAATCCCGTCTTCGGCCGAGGACGGTTGAGAAGGAACTGAGGAGGGTGCGGGACGCACGCACTCAGGAAGATTCCAATGGGACGGGAGATACCAACTGAGTGTGTGCGTCCCAAACAGGCACTGCTACCAAAAATCTCCGATCAACAGCGCCGGGACACACCGTCACCTACAGTGGAGCACCCACAGGGACAGCACTCGAAGAACAACAATTGGACTGAGGATTAAAGCAAATGAAAAGCCATGCAGCCATAATCCACTTTTATTGAGCTACTGCAAGAGAATGGAGAAGGTAGTAAGCAGAGTCGGTTAGAAAACTGAATTTCTGACCTATAGGAAATTATGACATTTTGTAATTCATTTTTGTTCCAATTTGGAATGATGCCAATATTTCAAATTTTTTCACAGAATGGAAATTCTGAACCATTTCAATTTGGAAATATCAAAATATTTGTTTCACTAATATTGAATTAAATTAACATTAATATTGTAATGTATATATTATACTTTTAGTTTAATTTCATTTTGACTTACAATGTAATTAAACTAAATGTTTTTACCTAATCAAAATGAAATAAGACTAAATGATTCATTTCAACACTTTTCCATTAAAAATCTTGTTGAAATCTAAACATTTGCTGTTTTTTTTTAAAAACCAGCTCTAATACCAAGTCCATCAGGAAAACTGTTTTCATGTATAGTTACACTTCACAGAAGTAGATACTGTGGTTGTGTCCACTCCTCTACAAATGCCCTTTAAATATGATTGCTTTCATCTTATTGTCGCTATGGCCAGAGATTGCTTGATCTTGTCTAACATTCTCTTTCAGAACAGAGCACCACAGTCAGTTGCATCCTTTTTTCTGTTTGCAAAGGGCATTTCAGGGGACCCCAGATATTTCCAGCTTGGTTCAAGAAAGACACCATCTCACCTCCAGGGTAAAATGATATGTTAAGGATAGCCACAAATCAGAGAGGGGAAAATAACATTACACTACAAAGTGTGGCCCTGATTCTCCTCTCCTTTACACTAGCAGTGGAACTGGAAGGTTCTTTTTTTCCTAGACAAGACTGAGAGGAGAGTCAGGGTCCATGCATCCTTCCCTCCCTAGACTGATAGGCTGTGGCTGTTAGCCACATCTTTGACACTCACTGTAGGACAATCTGGGGGAGTGGAGATATAATCCAAATCCAGCAAAAAGGCATCACAAATAATTTGAAAGATAGCTGGTCATAAAAGCATTAATTTGAAAATGGAGCACATTCATTCCTGCCACTTTTTTCTCTCTCCCCTCCTGTGCCATCCTGAGATACTTATTTCCCCTTGGCTGGAAATGAATGGAAACTCAATCTCAAAATATTTCATGCCTGTGAAGTTTATAAAGCAGCAAGGAATTTCTAAACCTCAACTCCATAAATTGGCTTCCACTTAATCTCAGGCATCATTAACAGCTGGGTATTTCACTTCTGAAAGGCATTAGGAAGTCAACCTGTTCCTTCAGTAAACAGTAGAGATAAGGCCCACCAGGAATACTAGAGGGGAGGTCAAATCAGCCTTAAATGCTGTAAAGCAAAACAAAAATTGTGCTACTTTGCCAGCAGCTGTTAGAGGACATTTTACTTTTCTTTCGCTTACTCTGTTTGCTTTGTCACACTACTCAATGGGATGGCCAAACTTGTGATCTTTTATAAAGGTATCTCATTAGCCCTATTAGTCACTCAAATGCTCATTCTGTAACAAGCAAGCAAACATCTTTCTGGTTTGTTTTGTTTAAATACGCACACTGATGTTACAATTCTGAAAATAGCTCAGCCATGTATGTAGGTTGATCTATGGTTTAAAGATGAGGGCAGCTGCAATAGGCTTCACTGGGGCAGTCCTGAATCAAGGCAAGTTGCCAATGCAGCTCTTAGCTGGACAAAGTGTGGGCACCCATGCCATATCAGATGACTTTCAGATTATATATCTGCCTAATGCTGCACATGATAAAGCCATACTATATACAGCAGCGACTTGTTAGAGTTGAAGTCTTCCAGAACTGCTTAAAGTGTTTCATAGTCCCTGTACTGTTACCAACGTACAGCGATTCTCCTTCTAACGTGAATAGTAAGGGCCTGGAAATGACTCCTCGTTATTACTATGAAATGTTGAGCCATCATCATTCTGGATTTAGCCAATTATGGCTTAAGTTTTTTTAAGATATGTTATCTCCAACCTAGAGCCTAATTTTTTTCAAAAGCGATTAATATTTTTGATTGCCTAAGTAGAGATACATTAAAAGTTCCTGGTTTTAATAAGGCAGGTGCTCAGCATTTCCTGAACAATCAGAACCCTTTAAGATGTCCCAAGAGAGGCATCCAAAATACTTGGGAAATGCTTAGAAATACTTCTCTCTTCATCAGAGCACCATCCTATTTACAACTATTTTAGAAAAACTTGGGCAAAGTAGTCCTATTTGTGGCAGGAGGAAAGTGCTGCAGTTCCTCATCACTGCAGTTCACTCAATAGTACTGAGAAGGTATATCCATCTACCTCCTACATCTCAAGAGATACCAGCAAAATTGTTCATAGGAAATGTCATAGGTAGAGCCCAAAATCCATGCAAACAAAAGCTAGCATGTCAAACATGAGCAGAATTGTACCTGATAACTTGCATAACTCTAATAAGCACTGAAAGTCCAACCCTTCAAATTATTGTGCAAATTATAACTGTCATCTTTTGTTATACAGTACAGCCTTACAGAATATAAAATTATGATTGTGGTACTGATATGCTAATAAGCTTTCTGTGCTGTTGGATGGTTTAGTTGCAGATAGACTAATGCTGGCAGCAGATGAATAATTGCTCTGTATGCTCTAAACATAACGCAGCAGCACAGAACTTCATCATTTGTCAGTTTTATTTGTTTAAATGAGAAAAACGCTGACAGCAGTTATTGCTGTAATCCTTTTATTTATCAGAAAAGAAAACTCTAGTTACTCTTCACAGGTCTGATCCTGTTGGGAACCCCAAAGATGAAGTATTTTAAAAATAATTTGAGGTATGTTCTGGAATGTTCAAGCGAAAATAAAAAAATCAGAAAGAAGTTATGCCTTAATTTAATGTTTTTATTACAGATGCACCTAGAGGCCCCAACTAAAGCTAAATCTCACACGGTGAGCTAGTTGTCATTCCCCTGCTTGTGTGCACATACTCATCAAGCTAGTGTGAGTATAATTAGCCATGGTAGCACTAGCAGCAGCATACAATCGCAGTGGATATATAATCAGCCATGCCTCCCCGCTACCACTGCTATGCTGCTGTTCATACTCATGCTAATTCAATGAGAGAGGAGGAGTATGAGTACATGAGCAGGGGAATCCCACCCATAGCTCGTAGTGTAGACATGGCCTAAGACTGGGTCTTTATTGTGCTAGACATTGTTTGTACACATAGTACACTCCCTACCTTGTAAATGAGTAAAACAGACTTAGGGTGCGGTAAAGGAAGTTTGACTTTCTCCAGTCTACAAATCAGGAACCAAAGCAGAGAGAGATTATGTGACTTGCCTACAGTCACACAAGGAGGCTATGGCAGAGCTGGGCTGGAATCCGGGTCCTCTTGTGTCTCAGTCTTAACCAAAAGCCCATCCTTCCTTCATACTATTTCTACCCTTCAAATTAATAAAGACCTTTGTCTTATTCTAAGATTATTATTTCTGCTTTGTAATACCCAGATCTAGAAAATCACATTTAATATTCATTGCAGTGCCAAAGTAAGCCCAATGCCTACCACCAGCTGTCCCTCCTACCTTTTTATACAAGTGTAATAATGAGTTGTAGATAAAACCCATCAGTAGCATTGTGCCTTTGCTACCACTGCCAAGTGCTTCTTGTGTACATCTGATCAGGAGTTGCTGGGAGCAATCTGCAGATATATATTCCTTGCTTTGTTATTAAATTTCCTCTTTAGAAATTTAGAGTTTTTGGGAGGGTGTGTGCGTGCGCGCTGCTTTTGGGCATAATCTTTCTGTTTATCCCTTCAGCAATTTTCACACTCACTGCTAACAGAAAGGCAGGGAGCGAAGGATCCACTTCCATTTAACATGATCTGCTTTCACAAGTTCTAGGGACTCTCTCTGAATAGGAGGGTGCACTCTTGGCATAATTCCAAAAAGCACTCTAAAACTGAAGGCTGCCCAGTACCCAAAATGCCATGCCAGCCTGCCAGTAACTGTCTTACTAGTGTCTAAACCTTGGAGGAGTGACGCAGATAAGAACTAGGACAAATTGCTGTAGCAGCCATTATACTATTCAGATTTAAATATCAAGGAATCAGAACAAGCAATCACATTCATGACCTGTCACATGCTTTCAGACATGTGGCATTTTCGCCATATGTCCTGAGAGGTGAATGCTTTGTTAACTCAATTGTTGAAGACTATAGAATGCCTCAGAAACTGTGGACCACATAAGGAGAATTAAAGTCATTTTTCTGTCACTGAGAATCTAGATACAGAAATACAGTTTTATATTTTGTGCATCTCATTAAAATGCAAAGAAACTTTGAGATTAAAAGGGACTTCACAGCTCATATTGCCCAATACCACAGATAGCACAACTGGGCTTCCTGAGCTAAGAGTACATCCATCCATTCTGCAGATTAGTGCCTGCAGGCTGAAATACCTGTAGCAGGAATTTAAACATGGATAATTTAAAAAAGAGATGCCGTATTTCTTACTATCTTTTTTTTTTTAAATATCTAATGATTAAGTGAAGCTAAAATGACTTTTGCATCTTCATCCTAGCAACAAGATTAAAGTGTACTTGTATTATATCAGATTGTATTTATTAGATGGTGACAGTATGCCACAATCTGCAGTCCCTTTAGACAACAATAAATAATACTCCATATACTTCAAAAGTAGTAGAGCTTCCGCTTTGAGCGGAGATACCAAGACCTAAAGTCTTGCACTGAATGCATTCTCCAGTTTAGCATATATTGTAAATTGTATACAAAGGAGATACCAGTACCACCTGATTTAACCCCAAAGGGATGGAACATGCAGGGTTGTAGAGACACATCTGGGCAATTACCCAGTGTTTGTCACACCTATAGACTCCTTTGTAATACACATGTACCCACTATTTCACAAGTATAGTTCCCAGAATTATTGGAATCTTCCTTTCTAGCTTTTGAATTGGCGATTTCACTGGTACCATTTTCTGCTAGAGGTTTAAATGTCAATTCTCAGAACAAAGAGGCACACCTGGAAATCCGCTCTGGTCATCTGCATTATAACTCCCAGCAATAAACAGAGCAGAAGTAAAATTTTTTTTAAAGTCAGCAGGACTTATGTGCTTTTGGAAAGTTTACACTAAGTTACAAAAATGGCAATAAACAAGTAGTTGAAAAAAAAAATTCACCAGGTCTATCCCTCAATTTAAGGCCACTGAGCTTTCCATCCATTCTCCATCACCCCCACCCTCACCCCCATTAAATGTCTCAGAACAAGATGTAAACATACAAAAAGACTAAAATACCCATAAACTATTTTAGGACACTTGAGACAAATGAAAAAATAAATTTTCATTTATGGTTATGGCTCAATGTATGCAGCCTTCACTCGCATTTTGGATTCTGAAAATCCAAACAAAAAGGATTCTAACCATATCCATGTTCAAATAGTAACAATTTTTGGTCAGTTCTAATGCTGGGCTGCATTCAAGCTTGCAATTTTTAGGTTCTATATCCAATTTGTAATTGCCTGAGCCACTAAGTTCAAAAATCTCAATGTTACCTGTGCAATTTTAAAAAAAAAATCTATGTTGCTCTCTCAATCAATTTTGCTATTAGTCCAAGGCTTAGAAAACATAATTGCAGTGTGGACAAGACACATTTTCATTAACCATATGGAAGAAAAACATTTAGGAACGACATTTCTTCTATATTGATTCAGAAATGTCTTTCGAAGTAAAGGTTATGCCTATTAAATGCTTTTCAAAAAGGTAACTGTAAAGATTAAAATTCATCCTGAATAGTATTTACAAAAAGCCTTTAGTGTGTAATCTCTTCAGAACCTGTCACTTACACATGAATGCCTTACACCACCAGCATTTTAGATATGAAACTTTTTTAAATGGTGGCATTTTTCCCCAAAAAAGGAATTTATTGTACCGACAGAGAGGATGTTATATCTACAGCTATTTCCAAGACATGGAGTTGCCCAGCAATCTTGGAATTTAACAGGCGGAGGAAGGTAATAAGGAAAACAGAATTGTGAAATTACAAGAGGGTGCCGCTTTAAATTGGTTTGCAATACTTATCAAGATGTCTGTAAATGAGAGGGACTATAGGATGGTATAGGAGCATGATAAAATCTGCTGATCATTTTTCAGCATTCTTCCTTCTCTTCGCTCTCTATTTTCAGACACATACTTTTACAAGATGCAATGCTCCCACTTAACTTCATTAGCTGCCAAATATCCCACGGGGGGGGGGGGGGGGGAGCATTCAAGCCATACAGTTTAGTAGCACTGCCACAGACTTCCAAGCTCATCCCTGCTGGGTAGGGACAAGGGGTTCCGTAAATGCACAGGTATTCCCTACTTGTAGTTCACGCTACAGGTGTCTTAGTTGCAATACCAGGGACTCTTGCTCCCTCCAAACCCCTCAGTCATTCTCTTTCAAGGCCTAATCCTGCTCTCGTTGATATCAGCAGCAAGAAAAGCAGCAGGATCCAGCCCCTAACCACCTCTTTAAAACTTTGACTGTATTAAACTTCATTCCCCTTTACACTTATTACTTCCTGCAGCCCCACTCACCTTTCCTCTCTCCCTTTCCCTGTGTCTATTCAGCCAGAATAGTTAATTACAGCTATACGTTTCAGGGGTAATCTTTTCCTACACTATCTCCATCCATGGCTCTCCCTTTCTGTCTTTTAAGAGCTGTTGTCCTCAACTTTCTGAAAGAGGTGCCCTTTATTCTTCCCCTCTAAATCTCTCTCTACATCCTATTTCTCCCCTCTGCCTTTTGCATTTTGGCAATAAGTAATGTATTCTAAGATATTTTCGCATGAACACATAAGTCCCATTCTTACCTGTACTTTCATCCATGCTTTCCTCAGAGACATGCTCATTTTGGTGGACCCATTCACCATTACACTTGAAGAAAATCTGCATAGCGGGCATGGCTTTGCATCGCAAGGCAATGGGGTTGCTTTTAATGATGTAAGCATCATCTGGTTCCTGCATAAAATGAGGCAATGTTCCAGGAGCGGATGGGATAGACTCAGGAAGGGCTTCACTGTTGTCATTTCCTGGCAGGAGAGAAGAAAAGAAATTTTTGCATATTGGAACCCAGAAGAGGTGACAATGACTTACATGTTAGCCTATAATTCAATAGGAATACTTCTGGTTTGGGTTCAGTTAATACTCGATTTTCTACCATTTCTGCCATGTTATTTTGCTGCCTAAATAATACCTGGAAACTTCTTATCTAGTTGTATTATGGTAGCACCTATGGGCCTCACTTGTGATTGGAATGGTAGGCATTGTACAGACCAATAGTAAGAAAGAGACCCTTGCCCAAAGAATTTGCCATCTAAATATAGTCAAGACAGACAAAGGAAGTATCATTATCATTATCCCCAATTCACAGATGGGGAACCAAAGCACAGAGAAATTGAGTTGCTCAAGCTCAAACAGGATGTTTGATTTCCTGAGTCTCAGTCCAGTGTCTTAACCACAAGAACACCCTCCTCTCAAATATTGCATTTAATTTCCTTTAGGCAGTTGTTGCAGATTTAAAAGGGATCAGCACATTAACCATACAGAAGTCTATTGATATGACCAGTGTTATTTTAGCATCCTGGCAGTGGAATAAACAAACAGCCACCTCTAACAGGGTTTGAAGAAACTTCAACACACTTTGATATTGATTCAATTTATTATTGTCCTTTTAAAGATAACCAAGGAAGGGAAAGATCTCACCTAGCAGCTTTCATAGAGCCAGAACCTGCAAGATGCTGAATTTGTCCAGAGAAGTACTGAGCGCCCTCTGCTCCTGTTACAATCAGTAGGACCTGAGGGCACTCAACTCCTTGTAGGACAAGGCCATTTACACTCTGTACTCCCAGACTTAGTCAACCAGATGCTCAAGACTGTGAAGGGCAAGAGAGAAGTACTGCAATACAAGCCTGTTATTTGTTACAACTCTGTTTTAACAGAGGCAAATCCTGGTCCCACTCGAGTCAATGGTAAAACTCCCATTGATTTCAATGGAAGGGGGATTTGGTCCCTGTATATTTACTTCAATGGCTTGGCAGCTTTGTGAAGGAACTCGGAGAATGGCAACAAAAATAAATCAGTAGGGCCTGATTTGTGAAGAAAGATTAAAAAGGACTGAATATGTACAGCATGGCCAATTGATAACAGAGAACAGAGTCCATAGGCAGATAAAGAGAGCACACTGTGAAAGAGAAAGGAATAGCTGACGGCAGTGTATGTGATTTAAATAAGAATAATGAGATGAAATTAGATGAAAGGTAAATTACAATGAAATAGCATGACAATTTTTTAAAGAAGACAGATCTATTATATTATGGAATAGTGAGAATACGGTGGTTACTTTTAATAATAATACATACCTCATCATTTTTCAACTGTGTGTGTGTGTTTATATAAACATCATTTTTCATCTGTAAGCGTGCACATGCTCACAACACACGGACAATAAATGCTATTTAACATTATACCCATAATTATGATATAATATATTTACACTATTATAATTATGAATATATGTTTATATATAGTTTTATAATTAATATAGTAATGATATATTATTTTATATGTAATGTATTATTTTATATAAATATAAGTAAAGATATCTTACACACACACAGTCTTTATATGTAGTGTAAAGACATCTCAATCAGAAAAACAAAAATGTTTTTTGGATGGGCCAGAGAAGATCTTTGGTATGTTTTAAGTTACATTCACAATGCACTTCATAAAATAGATCATAATTCTTAGCATTTTATTACTGACCATTTTTGTCAATTTCCATTATGTCAATCTTCAATAAATACCATATCCCTGCAGGCTTTATTGAATCCAAGCATTGGAAGAAATAACAAAAAGGTATAAGATTTGATATGGGCATCAAACCTTCATCAATATCTTGAAAGCCTTACAAAGTAGCATACCCTTGCTTATCCTCAAATAATCTATTAGACAGTGAGTGGATGGAAAAGAACAGTGAACAATTTGTTAATTATTCACATGTAGAGTTAGTCAAATAATGAGAACATACACTGTACTTTAGTAGTTACATTGCCTAGCCTTCATTTTGCTTAGTTAGGACTTGTCTATACAGAGACTTTGTGCATGGCAAGTTGGGGTATAAATCAATAGCACACTAGTCTGCCACATGCTAATTTGCTATGTGGACCCTGATGCTGTACATTAAAAGTCTCATAGTGCACACTGACCTACAACTAAAAGAGAAACAGCAGTAGGTCAAAGCACACTACAGAACTTTTTGTGCAACATAGCAGGCTCCATGCACTGACTTAGTGCACTACAGATTCATACCCTAGCTTGTCCACACAGAGACCTAACATCTGCCAAGCACTTACTATGTTCACCATTTGGGGCAAAGGACTGATACTGTGAAAACCTGGCCCTATTGACATCAGTGGAGGACATAATTTCCTCCTAGGTCCTCAGATGCTTAGTTGCTTGCTACCAATGAAAAGTCACTTAAAAATGATTGCTAATTACCCACTGAGGCAAGAACCAGGGCAATTTTTCTCCTTGTGGCCCAGGAAGATCTTGTGTTACTAACCACTACACTTTTAACATACATACAATGTATCATGTCAAATTACAACACCATCTCTTTTTAATATTGCTATCAGTCTATCCTCCAACCAACCTCATCAGTGGCTAAATTTAATGGACATAAAAATGGCCATACTTGATCAGACCAATCGACCATCTAGCTCAGTATCATGTCTCTGGCAGCGACCAGTGCTAGATGCTTCAGAGAGAGTGAACAGTGCAGGGCAATTTATCAACGGGTCCATCCCATTATCCAGTCCCAGCTTGTGGGGCACCCAGAGCATGGGGTTGCTTCCTGACCATTTTGGCTAACAGCCATTGATGGACCTATCCTCTATGAACTTAGTTAATTCTTTTTTGAACCCAGTTATAGTTTTGGTTTCCACAACATCCTATGGCAATGAACTCCACAGGTTGATTGTGTGTTGGGTCAAGTACTTCCTTAGGTTTGTTTGCCTGTTAATTTCATTGGGTAACCTCTGGTTCATGTGTTATATGATGGGATAAACAGCACTTTCTCATCCTTTTTCTCCAAACCATTGATGATTTTATAGACCTCTACCATATCCCCCAGTCATATCTTTTCCAAGCTGAACAGTCCTAGTCTTTTTGCTCTCTCCTTATATGGAAGCTGTTCCATACCCCTAATCACTTTTGTTGCCTTGTCTGTACTTTTTTCCAATTCTGATGTATCTTTTCTGAGATGAAGCAACCAGAACTGCATGCAGTATTCAAGGTGTGTGCGTACCATGGATTTATATAGTGGCATTATGATATTTTCTATCCTCTTATCTATTCCTTTCCAAATGGTTCCTAACATTGTTTTTTGTTTTTGTTTTGTCTGCCGCTGCACATTGAGCAGATGTTTTCAGAGACCCATCCAATGACTTCAATATTTCTTGGTAATGGCTAATTTACACCCCATCATTTTGTATGTATAGTTGGAATTATATTTTCCAATGTGCACTAAATTGCTTTGATCAGCACTGAATTTAATCCGACATCCTGCCCAGACACCCAGTTGTGTGATGTCCTTTTGTAACTCTTTGCAGTCAGCTTTGGACTTAACTATCTTGACTAATTTTGTATCATCTCCAAAAATTTGCCACCTCACTGTTTACCCCCTTTTCCACATTTATGAATATGTTGAACAGCACTGGTCCCAGTTCAGAACCTTGGGGGACCCTGCTATTTACTGCTCTCCACTGTGAAACTAACCATGTATTCCTATCCTTTGTTTCTTATCTTTTAAACAAGTTACTGATCCATGAGAGAACCTTCCCTCTTATCCCATGACTCCTTACTTTGCTTAAGAGCCTTTGGTGAGGGACTTTTGAGAAAGTCTTTGACAAGGTCAAAGTACACTATATCCACTGGATCACCCTTGTCCACATGTTTGTTGATCCCCTCTATGAATTCTAATAGACTGGCGAGGCATGATTTCCCTTTACAAAAGCCATGTTGACTCTTCCCCAACAAATCGTGTTCATCTATGTGTCTAATGATCCTATTCTTTACTATAGTTTTAACCAATTTGCCTAGTACTGAAGTTAGACTTATCAGCCTGTAATTGCCAGGACCGCCTCTGGAATTTTTTTTTTTTTTTTAAATCGGCATCACACTAACTATCCACCAGTCATCCTTTGAACACTGATCTTGCCTTCCATGGTTTTCATTTGTGGTGCAAGAAGATAACTCCTAAAGAAACCATTTAGTGTATGAATTAATGCCAATTCAAGCCAAGCTGTGTCTGTCTCTCAACTTAAATTGGCTTTAGATTACAAGTCAATGGAAAGTCAAGATGACACTTTCCAATGACTGTAATAGAATGCCAATATAAATCAATAAGAAGACTCATCTTGGCTTGAATTGGCATTAGATTGCATGTACTTAAAAGGAGAATGAAACAAATATACTGAGGAGGAGGAGGTAACAATCCTGTGTATCTTGCCCCAAATCGCTCACTTGTAGATCTTGGAATATTTTTACACTGTAGCTGCTTGAAATCATTTCCACACCACATGTTATAGTGTAGGGCCTCATGTTCCAAATCTGCACCTGAAAAATCTAGTCCCACTGACTTCAGTGAATAAGGACTTCCATTATCCTTAGTGTATGTAAGCAAGATAGCTTATTATACAACAGTATGAACGGTTGGGCTGGAAAGCAAATCTGTGCCTCTGAAGTTACCTAATCTCAAGGAAAGCCACTAAGGAATTGCATTCCTTGGTTTTTGTTTATGGAGATGTTACTTGTCTCCATATGGTTACCTAATTAGATGAGAACTGCAGGCACACCCATTTGAATGTGCTACAATAACCAGACTTTTATATATGAAATATTTAATGTGATTTATGATACATGGGACTTTCTCTGTGGTCCCCATTACCATGCTCAAACAGAAAAATTGTTCTGCAGTACTCCTGATCTGTGTTAGACTAGAAATATTTTATATCCCACCTATTAGCATTGCCCTTCCTCTCATCCCCTCCCCACACACATTGCACTTCACACTCTAACCCTAATTAAGATGACATTTCCTGGCAAGCACAGTGCAAAATCTTTGATGAATACATGAAATACCCTGGTGACAGCTCCCAGGGACTGGAACAGGTACAGCAGCATGCTGAACAAATATTCCTGTCTCCTCCAGCACGTAATTTAGCAATGATTTTGGGATGTGTGCTCCTCCTAATGTACAGTTTTAACAGTTCCTGATGCTAAAAGGGAGTTAACATCAAGGACTGAGAAATATACTGCTTTGTTCACTTTCAAAGTCAGCACCCCCTTCTCTTACTCTTTTTATCTTGGCTCTCATCCTTACTATATCTTCTCATGCTTCCATCAGCACCAACCCCCAAATACTCCTTCCCCTTGTTGCTTTCTTCTGTCTCCGGTTCTCAGCATATCCCTTTTGCATCTCAGCCTGTAGTTCTTGACTGCCTCCGTACTAAAAACACATATTTAAAATGATTTATGTGCTATAATAGGATGAACTTATACAATTGTCAAAAAAGAATCTCAAAGCACTTCAGAAAACATTAAGAATCACAGTGCAGCTCAGGGTAAATAGAAGACCATGCTTTGGTAGGCATCAGGGCTGATATTATGAGATTTCACACTCCTTTGAAGAATCTATACCAGAGGTGGGCAAACTATGGCCCGCAGGCCACATCCGCCCCGCGGGACCCTCCTGCCTGGCCCCCGAGCTCCTGGCCCAGGAGGCTCGCCCCTGGCCCCTCCCCCACTGACCCCCCTTCCCCACAGCCTCAGCTCACTGCGCCGCTAGCGCAATGCTCTGGGCGGCGGGGCTGTGAGCTCCTGGGGCAGGGGACAGGGAACGGGGGCGTGGATGGGGCAGGAGTCTTGGGGGGGGGCGCGCTGTCAGGGCACAAGAAGCGGGGTGGGTTGGGGGTTTCGACAGGGAGCGGGGCCAAGCCACGTCTGGCTGTTTGGGGAGGCACAGGCTCGCCTAACCAGCCCTCCATACAATTTCCAAAACCCGATGTGGTCCTCGATCCAAAAAGTTTGCCCGTCCCTGATCTATACAGTAAATGAATGTGTCCAAAGAGAACAATGGGTATCGGTTTAAATCACTGAACACACTGTTTTATGACACTAGCAACTACCTTCTGCCAATTTATAAAAATGAAGAGCTCTCCATGGTCAAATGTTCATTCCTTACAGCCTCAGTCATCTGTAAAGGGCCATTGGGATTATCCAGTACATCCCTCCATTCCCTATGGAAGTTCAGGTATGTTAGAATATCACACGCACTGCTTCTTCAAGTGACCTGCCATTACACGCACCTAGGCATGCATGGGTTTACAACCTCTTCTTTTCCTGTAAAAACAGGTACTGGGCCAGATTCTGTCGCCTTCTAGACTGCTGTCAATCTGGATGAAGTTCATTCAGTGCACCGTTTATAGTAGCTGATCTCTAGAGTCACAGCAGTGTCAATGAAATCAGAAAATAGCCCACTGATTCTGGTACCCTACAGAAATACTGCACAAAATACCACTTGTTCAAGTTGATGGGCCATTTCCTAGAGACCTCGGAAATATCTGGTCTTTTGATTTCAAATTGAATCCCTCAGTCCACTACTCATTTTGAGGCTGTGCTTAGCAGATGCTATGCCACAGAGTCATACACGCTTCAGTGGAAGGTAAAATTATGGGAGCAGTGTGATTAAGGCAAATGGGATTTGGCCTAAAATGTTACTTCACATCGAAGTCCTAAAGGGTTCAGCTACTGTAATCAATAGCAAAACAAGACTAGACAGAGTATTATGAGACATTTCAACTCTCCTTAAAAACAATTTAAAAGGACTTAGTCGAAACAGGAAAAATGTATTGAACCTGCAAAATCTATCACACAATTCTCACCTCCCTTTCTGATAGTCTGAATTGAGTGCAGTTCATTGTTTTCAGAGGTATACTTGCTGCAGATATACTGTAAGGTCCCTGCTGCTAGATAGGGATGATCTGAATAAATTTAGAGTAGAGTAAAGAAAATATATTGGATGTGTGACTTTGTATGTCTACACACATGGACATGTATCTTTTTATCTAGCTATATCAATATATAATAGTAGCTCTCAGAGACCCCAATCAGAATCAGTGACCCGTTGTATTAGCAGTGAATGGGCATATAGTAAGATACAACCTTATACTCTTGAAAGACCCAGATTCTGCTACTCCCAGCCACCATGCAGGATAAGGACCTAAGAAATAAATCAGTTTACAAGATTATTCCTTATGCCATGTGAAATATAAATACACACACACACACACACACACACGTATCTCAAGATAAATAAAACAATGTTCTGGCTGTGGTCACTAGAGCAGCTTTTGGCCAAATCAAAGCCTCTTCTAAATGTTATTCATTTATTTAATTTCCGCCTCTTTTTCCCCCCTGCAACATCTTTTTTGTGCATCGACTTGTTTTCAAATTCATCTGAAGCCTGGTGGAACTTCTGAAGGGTTTTGCTTTCAAATTATTATTGCTTTTCATTTATAACTGTCAGTTTTCAAGATTAAGGCCATTCATAGTTATAGAAAAATGGTTGTTTTAATGCAACTGTGAATGACAGAAGACCAAACAATCAAACACGATTCTTGTATTTTTCATTCTTGGAAAATTACCTTTCAGGAAGCGCTTTGTGTTTTATGTTCTGCACACTAATACAATGGGGACTTTAAATCTTTTTATGACAATAACAGAAACAAAAAAAAGTTAGGAGCAAACACTAAATTCTTTATAGAACAAATATGCTGCTGTTAGTTGTCAGGTCATGTTTTAAAACCTTGATAGCAGCATCAGCAGAGGTAAATCTGTTAAAATTTAAAATCTTAGAAGACATAATTCAGAGGTTACTCTGAAAGCTTGGAATGAAACATTTTAAACAGGAAGCAAAGTCTGATTGTTGTAAATGTTTTTGTAAATTAAGGAAGTGGTGTTGTTTTAAAATTAAATGTTAGGGAATGTTTTGGACATAGGGGAAGATAGGACACAGAGCCCCCAAACAAGGGAAACTTCTCAGAATTAAACAAATATGCATGTTAACCTCATTATAGTCAATGCTAGATACCTATCAGAAAACTATATCCTGCATTTGTCAGTTTTATGGACCATGATATGGTATTTTTTCCCATTTAATATAATCCTACAAAACCAAGTACTGCATTATTGCAGTGAATATGCTTAGTAAACGACATATGAGATACCAATGAAATGCCTTTTGTTCGCTATAACAAACAAAGTCATAAAAAAAAATTTTCAGCGCACTGAGTGCGTTTCCCAAGAGAAAAACAGACAGGTAGATACTGTTGATGCCATAAGCAGCAAACAAAACTTTCTCTGCATTCAGAGTGAGGTATCTAAGCAACAAAGAGTTATGTGGGTCCACCACAAAGTGTAATCATTGTAAATCTTCTGGATTTTCTCCCTACTCTGCCCTCAGATTATATAAAATTTATCCTCCCATCTTTCTTTCCTTTGAAAAAGCTATGTGGAAGGGACAAGTTCTGCATCTTGTCCTGAAAGCAAATGGAGGGAATTCCAAAGCCATGGAGAAAGTTCTGCACTATAAATATTGCCCTTGTTGACGACAAATCCAGAGTAGTCAACTATAGAATGTCAATCACAGATAACAGAATAATCTGGGTTTAGTCAATGAATAGCTTTAAAGTTAAGGACCAGAACCTTACTTTCAGACTGAATGTTGAATGTATTGACCACAGTGTTCTATCTCGAGCAATTCTGAATATTTTTATATGTATTTATATCTATGTTAAAAGCAACAAAGAGTCCTGTGGCACCTTATAGATTAACAGATGTATTGGAGTATAAGCTTTCGTGGGTGAATACCCACTTTGTTAGACACATGCTTACGTTCCAATACATCTGTTAGTTTATGAAGTGCCACAGGACTCTCTGTTGCTTTTTACAGATCCAGACTAACACAGCTACCCCTCTGATATATCTTTGTTGTACAAGTTGTATCCCTAGGTTTTCTCCTTTATATTACCCTCCCTATTATCCTCTTCTGCTCCCCATTACCTTCCAAGACTTTTGCATTCTTTCTTTTTATCCATGGTCTTCTCACTTCAGTTCTCTGTTCCTCAACCAATCTTTTCCCTTCTCTTTGCTTCCAAGGCACTAAGTTTTTCTGTCTCCCTCTTATGATCCTTTCAGATGCCAGAAAACCCCATTGCTTAGCCACCTCATTTGTCCAATATGCTTTTCCAATAAACTAGTCTATCTTCTCTCCATTATCACATCCCTTATTATGGCCTATCACATGTATTGATCTTTAGTTCCAGACTCTAGGTTTTCTTCTCTTAACTGTTATTCAAACCCCTCTAGACAATACTCGGCTTTACTGTTAGTTTCTTTTGATTCTATTTGTACCTTACAGTCTCTCTTCCACCCACCTATGCTCCATCACTTACTGCAAAACTAAAGGCACCAGCTGCCTTCTGACTTCCAATTCATTTCTATGGCAAGATGATGGAAGATAGCAGCACAGAAAGGGTGTAGGGGAAAAAAAACAGGATTAGAAAGATTCACATATGTTATAGGATATGTAAATTGCTCATGCAAGGAATGGTATTAGTAATGAAACCAGAATCATTATTCAGTCAGAAAAGCAACTGGAGTGGGATTTGTCTACATGCTCTTAATCAGGTGACCCTGCCCCCTATGCAATGATGTGGTTTTCTTGGAAGTCACTCAAGAAATTGATGGCAATATGAGGTTTTGATGCCCATAGAAAATCCTTTAATACCTTTGTTATTTCCTCTAATACATGGATTTACTAAAGCCTACAGGGACATGGTATTTAGTAAAGATTGACAATACAGAAAAGAGCAAGAGTGGCCAGCAATAGAACATGCATGCTGATGTGTTTCATGGCATATTTTTAAACCCTATATGCTGAAGGAGAACACACTTACTACTTACCTTGTTAAATGACACACAACTGCTTCATTGGAATGGAGAATCAGTCTATCTAAATGGATCACCAGGCGTTGTACCTATCTATGGTGAATCATAGAACTGGAAGGGACCTCGAGAGGTCATCTAGTCCAGTCCCCTGCACTCAAGGCTGGACTAAGTATTATCTAGACCATCCCTGACAGGTGTTTGTCCAACCTGCTCTTTAAAATCCCCAATGATGAAGATTCCACCACTTCCCTAAACAATTTATTCCAGTGCTTAACCACTCTGACAGTTAGGAAGTTTTTCCTCATGTCCAACCTAACTGCCCTTGCTGCAATTTAAGCCCATTGCGTCTTGTCCTATCCTCAGAGGTTGAGGAGAACAACTTTTCTCCCTCCTCCGTGTAACAACGGGTTACAAAAAAGTAAAATGGCACTAGTTGGGTCAAGCCTCCAACTCTGCAGCCATTTCCTCAATGCTTGCTGCTTTTCTGGTTCCATAAGGTTTGTGATGCAGATTTAATCTTACAAACACTTTTTAATGCTTTGTACATTGTTAAAAGCAATTCATGGAGTAAGTGAGTGTCTCCCAGCTCAGTGTCCCAATCTAAGAACTGAGCTCTTGCTTCACTGGCACATTTCTGCACCCACCAGCATCTGTGGCAATGTTGAAATTTCTACTATCTATCTATATATAATGACAGTGCTTGCATTGCATCTGTTGCATACAGAATATGGCTTCTGTAGATAAAACTTCATGTATGTGCTGCCTAAAATGCAATTGCACTTATGCACTTGCACTTAAGATGCTATTGCACAAGCTGTCAGTCCTCCTTCCTCACCTTCCTCCCCAGCTCCATAAACACAAGAGCAGCTTCCTAGAATGTGATAAAAGCAAAGAACTGAACAGTGAATGAATTCTACAATGAACCTCGCTGCGTATCTCAGGATGCTATAGATCAAATTCACTGATGCCCTGCACTTTGTATAGTCATGTACACCAGTGTATAACATGAATAAAAATCCTACCATCATTCTTATTAGACAGCATTTCACACCCACTTTGCACTGATGTAAATGACGACCTAAGGTGGCAACAGTGAGTTGCGCCCTATGATGATACATGGAACAAAACAAAACAAAACAAAAAAAAAGATTTTTAACTAAATTTATCATGAGAAAAACTTAACCTGTTTTTTTTTCCTTCTTGTTAGCAAATTTCATGGAGTCTCTGGCACTATTTGTCGACAATGAAATTTTGTGCAGGCACGCTCATTGATTTTAAATGCAGTTGAGTCTGCCTATAAAAACACTGATGTGAATTTAAGATACTGGCTGTTGGTAACATGGCACATCATAAGATTCTGGGAGAACATTACATGGAAACTCAAAATGGGTATGAAAAAGCACAGAGAAAAGTGCATAACTGTGACTGAAGTCAGGGTTCCCACCCGTCAAGGTGTCCCCACTATTGTCCTTTTTTTTTTTTAACATAGCTGTCCTCAGAAATCTGTAAGGTGCTCAGTACACACTGCCAGATATTCAGTTTTTTAGATTCAGGATCATCCTATATGTCTTGGTTTTTTGTCCCTTAGAGGTAGCCACTCAAACTGAGGTGTTTCACAAAAGGTTGTGAGATGGCTAAACCATTTTGATGGGGAAAGAATGTGTAATTCGTTCTGAAGTATTTACATTATTTACTCAATTTTTCTTCCCCCAACATGTTAGTATATTTCTAATTTCAGTGGGGGTTGGAATCATAATTAGGTGGCCAAGACAATACCCCTACAAGTGTAATATGGTAATATAATGTCAAAATGGAAAACCATAAAGATGTCACTGCTGTTGAACAACAATAACTTTCTAATATCAAGACACAAGAAAATAAATGTCCATGCACGGCTGTGGAGACAATAGGACAATGTCAAGGCATTAAAAAGAAAAAAATATCAGTGCTAACGTAAGTCTGCAGATCTGACCATATAATGTACAGATAGTGGCACAACGTCAGTGGAGTCAACATAAATGACATTACAACATCTAAATGCAAGAATGTGGTTAGAAACTACTCTCCTGTTTAATTTCCCATCTAATTTGTAAGGATAAAAGGGGTTAACAATCTGCCGTGCATTTGAGGATTCACATCTCCTCCTTTCCTCCAACAGAAGGCTCAGTATGGATTCACAGCACCTACAAAACACATCTTAGAACAGGGGAGAGAAACCACAAGACTGGCACTCGGAGCCTAGAATTTGAATTCAGCTCTCCTATAACAGTCTTCCTATAAGACCTGGGGCAAGATGCTTCATCTCTCTGGGCCTTTGTTCCTCCTCTGTAAAATAGGGGTAATAATCCTCCTTTCCCTATCTTTTGTCTGCCTTGCCTTTTTAGACAGTAAGGTATTTGGGGCAGAGACCATCTCTTACTATGTTTATACAACAGCAGTTAGTACAATGGGGCCCTGATTGGCTTCTCTAGGCACTATCATACTACTAATAGTGATAAATTAATTCATACAGGGCTGCAGTGCACTGCATGTAATTATTATTAATTTAAGGAATGAAACTATTTTAAATGCCACTTGCAATCAGGGTACTGTACAACTATATGTTGTACTATACATAGTGCTGGAGAAATAATTTCGCCACAGTCTCAACAGTAACACATACAATAGTAATACTGCCTTATACACAGGATGTTTACAGATTTAAAGAATACTAAACACATCAGCTTAGAGATTCCCCCATGAGACAACTTGCCAGTCCCCTCCCCCCCCTTTCCCCTCCGTTGTCTATACACTTGAGGAGCAACTTTCTGAAATAACAGTGGTATCTATAGTGATACTATGCTTATGTAATGCCATGCCCGCAGGTCGGTTGTCAGCAGTGGTTACTGAACTGAAGACCTCTGGATCTAAAAGCCAAGGATGTGCTTATCAATGTATATGTTGACCAGTCACCATTAAAAGGGAATAAGCTGCCACACACAACGGGTGTGGGTTATACTTAAGATGGGAAGGGAAATCTTTGGATTAACTGGCAATTGTTGATTTAATAGTAGTGCAGTTTCCTCTCTCCAGAAAAAAGAACTAAGGATACAAGAAAATTATACACCTACAATTCCGTAATGTTTCAATGCACTACGGAGACTTCTTTTCATTTCAATGTGACAATTGTCCAGCAGTGATTCACTAAAAAATAACATTTAATGAGCCAAATACAAAAGATAATTATGCCAGTTATTCTTGGAATACACATGAAATAACAATATTTCTGGACTGTTTATGTGAATTATACTGACTACAGGGCAGAGAATTGTTAAATGGAGAAACATGCTTTTGAATAAGTTAATAACTTTTTGCAGTAGCTTGTCTCCTTTCCAACCAGGAAAAAAAAAGAAAAAGAAAAAAAATCCACTGTGCTTCTCTCTGTTTTTATATATTCTACCTCTGACATTAGATGTTGTGAAGCACAAATAAAATATTATTCATCTTAAGTACTCTAAATCAAACAACTTCAAACCCCAGAATCATCTTTAGCGATCACTTTCACTTCACTGGAAAAGCCCAACTAAGATGGTGGCGAAGATTTTAGGATAGTGTAATTATATTGCACCCAAATTGTTTCCATTCTATTTACAAGGTTCATTACCTCATATTGCAAAAGAAGCTCCTCCAAATCATTCAAAGCATCAGGTCTTTTACTAGGAACATGTCTTATCAAAAGGAATCCACTGAAATGAATGTTCAGGTGCCATATAATTCAGCTGGCCTAGTTGCAAGTAACTACGCTTATGAAGGAAAATTATCTTATTGAGACTCTCTGTACCCCCTGTGATAAGAAATCTTGGGAGCAGTTACAATGTGTTTTCAATTAAAGGACATTCTATAAACACAGCTAAACCTAGAAGCTTCCTGCTTCCATAGCTCCTCTGGCTGCAGTTAGGAAATATGTCAATCCAACTAGATTCCGGATCTAGCTAGCATGTGGAAGTCCTCTAGTGGAAATCTAGGTGCTGCAGTAGTTCATTTAAGAGGGCAAGTATTCCTCTGAAGAAAGAAACTGTTGGGCAATATAAGGTTGCTGGGGAGGTGGGGGACAACAAAAAAACCCTTTACCAAAACGCACGTGTGCACGTCATGTCTTTGCAGCCAAGGTCTCTCAAATTGTCAGTGCATATTGAAAGTCATAAGTGCTGTATATACATCTCAGCAAGTCAGCCTCTAATATCAGGATATTAGTTTCATCAGACCCTCTTGCTTCCTATGGATATAAAGTATAAACTCTCGGTGGCTGTACCATAATCCTGCTCATCAAATATTTGGGCGACAGGTGGAAAATTGTTCTGCCAGCTGAGGAAGACAAAATCCATTCCCCCTGGCAATTTTCTGCAATGAAAACTCGAAAAAATGAATGTGCAATAAGTTGTGGAAATAAATCTAAAATATTATCTCACAAAACCGGTGTGCTCAAAATCTCTAGCTGCAAACTAAATCCTGTTTATCTGACTTTTAAAACCTTGATTTCTATTTATATGTGCACTGCACCGGTCCATAGGTATTAAAACTAGCTACTTCTCTTTGAAACTATTAGTTACGCACCTGTTAAAAAAAACAATTGCACTATGTCGTCTTTCATCACAGCTCCGAGAGCATATTACTTGCATCAAATAAGACTGACAACAAATCTGGGTAACTCAGTATTATCAAATTAATATTAGAGATGGGTAACCCGTCACTATGAAAAAGAATTGTGTGACTCAGATCAAGCCACAAAGTCAGGAACAAAATGCCAGAGTCCTGATTTCCAGTGCCTCTTTTAATGACTAAACCACAGTATGTGGTGTACAAAATTCCCTTGTTATTTATAAGGGCTTGGGTTGCATGAAGTACCCAGCTTATTGGCATGGAAGGAGTTGCAGAGATTCAGGATACGAGTAATATGAATGAAAGTGTCTGAATAGGATTCACAATCAAGACAAGTGTGAAATACATTTGTAGATGTGTGTGCATGCACACACATTTTATAAAATGGACATTTTTCTGGCCACTTTACCAAATTCTCGTGTGTCCTGTACACTGGGATTTTAAGGGGCTCAGTGCTAACTATGTCAACAGAGATTCTAGAACTGAGGGAGAGAGAGTGATATGGGGGCGCTACAAGAGAATCAGAATAGTCCCAGTGTGCTCAAGAGGGCACGCAGAAAGCTCACGAGCTGGTGAGCAGAACTGTTCAGAGGACAACAATTCCATTTCATGGCAACTTCAAGGTTTGTTTTCATTCTGCACTGGAACAAAAATAAAACCTTTGACACATTTTCACAAACATGGAATATAGGAAAGAAACAAACCCAAGTGATAAGAGGAACTGACCTCTGGGATGTGGGCGACCCAAGTTCAAGACCCTGCTCTGGCTGACCGTGAACAGTGTTTTTCTATCCCAAACCACTCCCAATTTGCATCCCAGATCTCTCTCAAACCCTTCCTGGCAATACATCCTCAAAACAGAAAATTTCAACCAAAATAAATCCAATCAGCTCTACTGGTGAACTGCTCTCCTCCCCAGATATAAAAGTTGTTGTTGGGGGCTCTTCTATTTTTCACCCTGCCTTATTCCATGCTGCCTCACTACCCGCATCATCTGAACTTAAAAAGGAAGCAAGGGGGAGTTGTATTTCTTTTCCCCACCTTTCCCAAGGTCTAGAGCTCCAATGAGCACCTGCACTATTTTGGACACTCATACCACACAGGCTCACAGACAGGACTTCATGCTGTAGTTTATCCTCACCGTGAAAGGGGTGGGATCAATCCCTTGTCCATCTACTAACAGCACCAAACTCCTTTGACGAGACGGACGTCAGATATGATCTTGCGTAACCAGTGTGAAAGGATACATAAGAGGAATGAAAAACAACTGCTAGTGAGGAAGATAGATAGCTGTTAGCATCCTGAGTGCTACTTGGGCCCAGTACTGCAAAAGATTATTTCAATAATCTAACCAAGTTGGAAACATAACGATGAATAGAAGAGCAACAGTTCACCTGCAATGCAATCAGGTACAGCTTGGGTGGTTTAAAGCTTTCCATGAGTGCAGATGAATAGGAAGGGAACATAATTGACTTGCCACATTATTTTTCCCCTGTCCAAATTCATTAAATGGCACTTGGCCAGACTAAACAAAAGAATTTCATTTATCTTTCTTCTCTTGGAAGTTTGAAGAGAGAGAGAGAGGTTTGTTTTTAAGTCTAATTATTTTTTTATGAATAACTATTGTCTTTTTGGAGAAGCACGTGGTCCAGTAAGTAACAAAACAACTGCATTGCAATCACTCTTTTCCTCTGTAGCCTCTGCAGAAAAGGGTGCTAAAGAAAAGATAAGATCAGACTAGAAGGATTAACAAGAACAGACCAAATGTTTCCTTAATTGTTTGAAACCACCAATACAAATGCAACATAATAGTTAAAAAAAATCTATTTGTAATGCTGAAGATTTAGTATTACAGTAGTGCCTAGAGGCTTAACTAGATCAGCATCCCATTGTGCCAGATGCTGTAGGGACAAATAGTAAGAGACAGTCCCTGCCCCAAATAGCTTACACTCCCAGAGTAGAGTCAAAGAAGGTAACCTTGAAGCATGTTTGAGTTATTTAAACTGTGTGTGTATGCAATTTACAGCTGTATTAAGATGTAATCTCATTTCCCTAAATGTGACGGGGCACTCAAACACACCCCAATGACATTTGTGTGTGTACCCTTCATTCCCTCCTCCATCTGAAATGTATTTAAACCATTTAGATTTGTGACCAAGGTGACAGTATTGTGCTCCATGCACCTCTGACAAAGTACAATCAAATCAGAGTGTTACTTACAGACACACCCATCCCTCTACCTTCCTTTTGATTGAAAAACAACCTCACCAGAATCAAAGCCAAAAAGTATTCCACCTCTTTATCTTGCCCTGCTCTTCACCACACAGCCCGAGTAAAGAGGTGAGCCAGGGAGGGAGTCTTGAAGGTCAATGGAGTCAGGCTTTTTTTGAATCTAGGAACAGGGATTAAATTCCATAGCTGAAGGTACTTCACAGACAAGCACGCTGCTGGCAGCTACTTCTCTTTACAGAGAGGAAGTTCCAGTTCAAGTGACTGTGACTGCAACCACAGCACTATGGAATGAGGAGAGAAGGCAGTCCTGCCAATGAGCAGGTCCCAAGCAACGTCGGAATTTTTAAGTCAAAACATACATCAGCTTCTCACTTTCAGTCACCAGACCAAACATTACCTAGGTGGATGAAGAGCAAAAGCAGTGACTCTTCACTATTGCGTGGTCTTTGTACACTACCAGGCTGGCCTGGAACTAACAGGACCACTTCACACAGCCTAACCAGAGGCCCAAGTTCCAGTGGGAATAGTTAGGAGCCTCAGCAAAAAGACCAAGGGCTGAATGGAAACTTCTCTTTTTACCTCTAAAGAGGGCTCCCCCTATTCAGGGAAGAGAGGCACATCAGCTGGGAAAACAGCCTGGGGGCACATTTGCACCATTCTTCCTTTGTACAGAGGGGTTATCAATTCAGCACCTTTCACCAGCACTATTCTCCTTCTCAAATTTAATACTTGACGTTTTGGGTATCTTCCTTTCAGCAGTTTCCATGTGAAACTTACACATTGGGGAAATTAGGAAGATCAACTTTGCATAAGACACATTTATAATTGGTTGCAGCAGGGTAGGGCATTTATCTCCACCAATGAGGATTAATATGTTCATAAAACACTAGTGGCCTTTCTCTTGCCAGCAGAGATGAATGTGTTATCCTGTTGTAATCCCGTATGTATTCTAAATCTATCTATATCTTAGTTATACATATTTATAAAAAATGATATATTGCATTTATTAAATATTAAGTGGATTACAAACTTGAAGAATCGTTCATGCATTTATTTAATGTCTAGGGTTTTTTTTTTTCCTTTAAGTAGTATGCAAGGAATATAAATCTTTAAAAAGAAAAAAAAAAGGTTTTTTAATTGGCATTCTAAATACGCAAATCTGTATCAAACAGGCTTCCAGCATACAATGTGCAAAGAATATCAAACCAGAAAATAAAAAGATTTTGACTCTTACGGCATAACAGGGAATATGTGGTAATGCCAAAGGTATCCATGTGTTGAGAGAATCTTATGGATGGAGACTGGGGTCCCATGCTTAGAGCAGGAGCAGGCCACCAGGAGACCTACACTCTCACCAACTTGCTGTATGACCTTGGAACAGCCTCTCTGGTGCTCAAATAATACCCCCACCTAAGTCTTACAAAGCACTTTTCATAAATGAAGGTTAACCCAGCATCACAACAGCCTTGCGAAGTTGGTAATGCTTGTAAGTTCTTTGAGATCCCCAAAGGACATAGTAGCTATTTTGTTATAGACTTCCAGTGGTGCAGTAAGACTTCCACACACATCCCCATCATGTAATAAAAAAAAAAAAAGAGTATATCATAATGTGTATGCACAAGGGGGCTGAATTAAGGATTCAAAGACGACCTGGATTCTGGCATTTACTAACTTTGGAATGATTGACTTCAAACTTACTAATGTTCTTTTAACAGTGTGCACATGTGGATATGTGTGTGTGTGCGCGTGTGTATGTGTAATTTCCAAGGTGTTTAAAAAGCAAACTGGAAAAAAGCCCCAGTAATTTCATCATGTGGCACCACCCTGACACCCACATGGGCCCATCAGTAGAGTTGGAATCCTTAGATTCTCCCCACAGACCTCTGATCACTTGACCTAATGAAGTAAATGATCGCAACATTAGGTTGGCATCCTGAGTGTGAGTCTAGCACTACAGGAGAATGGGACACTTTGCCAGTGGGTTTCACAGATATTTGCTGACAGCAGAGGAATGGTGTGACTCTAGTCCAAGCTCTGGAGGGAAGTGTGCAGAGACTCTTCTGCTCATGTCCCCTAAGCTTGACCTCTTTTACCTCACGCCCTCCAACCTGTCCATGTCCCAGTCCCATCACTTCCTTATCTCTAGCTCTTTATCCCAGTCCCATTATCCACTCCTCAGGTTTCCCATACCCCCAGTCTCCTTGTCCAGCCAATTCTAGTCTCCTGCTCTGGGCTTGCTATCTGAGTTCCAATCTTCCCCTGACTTCCAGTCTCTCCTCTTCTCCATACTCAGTGCCAATCTTTTTGCTGTTGCTGAGTTTGGTGGATGAATCAGTTTAGGAAACCTAGCCTGAACCCCCACAGGATCTTATTACTCTCTTCATCAGTAAAAAAATATTGTCTTCAGGGCAAATCCTGCTTCCTCTCCACAGCTCTATCACAACTGGTAATAGAATAAGTCCATATGGCACAGAATTTCAAGGCTGCAGACTGCCACCAACTCCATATTATATTTATCTATTGGCCATTTGCTCCCACAGATGCTGTGGTGACTACTGCACTCCTGCTTTGCGAACAGGGGCTGCTAACAGGGAGTTTCGCAAGGGAGTTTGGAAGGGGAGTGGGAAGGGAGTGGGAACCCCCGCCGGCCATAACCCCTTCCCTGTAGCCCCCCTAAAATCCTAAAACCTATAAACCAAACTACATTCCAAAACTACTTTCTGTAAACCAGCCTTTCACTAACTAGGAGACAATGCAGGCAGAAGCCCAGCAGCAGAGTGGGGGCTATCCAGTTTATTGCACTGAGTGTAGCATGTATGATTACCTGCCCTGTGGGCGGGTTGCGTATGTGTGCAGTCGGTGCAAGGAGCTCCTGGCCCTCAGAGACCATGTACGGATTTTGGAGGCCAGGGTGGCAGAACTGGAGGAGCTGAGAGAGGCAGAGAGGTATGTTGATGAGGCCTTCCGGGACACTGTAGAATTGTCCCGCCTCCGCTTAGACAGCACCTGTGCTGTTGAGGAGGAAGAAGGGCCCAGGGAAGTAGAGCAGTCAATGGGAGCAGAGGGAAACCTTCCCGTAGTTGGGACCCTCCTTCCAGATGGTGCTGGGGTTGCCTCTCGCACTGAGGTTGCCTCTCCGGGGAGGAACTCCAGTTTCTAGGAAAAGGCTGGTGTTAGTAATGGGAGATTCGATTATTAGAAATGTAGATAGCTGGGTCTGTGATGACCGGGAGAACCGTATGGTGACTTGCCTGCCTGGTGTGAAGGTTGCGGATCTCTCGAGGCATCTAGATAGACTTATGTGTAGTGCTGGGGAGGAGCCGGTGGTCGTGGTACATGTAGGTACCAATGACATAGGGAAGGGTAGGAGAGATGTCCTGGAAGCCAAATTTAGGCTGCTAGGGAAGAGACTGAAATCCAGGACCTCTATGGTGGCATTTTCAGAAATGCTCCCAGTTCCACGCGCAGGGCCAGGTAGGCAGGCAGAGCTTCAGAGTCTCAATGCGTGGATGAGACGATGGTGTAGAGAGGAGGCGTTCACGTTCATTAGGAACTGGGGAAACTTCTGGGATGGGAGGAGCCTATACAGGAGAGATGGGCTCCACCTAAACCAAAGTGGAACCAGACTGCTGGCGCTAAACATTAAAAAGGTTGTAGAGCAGTTTTTAAACTAGGTGATGGGGGAAAGCCGACTGCTGCAGAGAAGCGTGTGGATCGGACACAGACTTCTCTTAGGGGAGAGTCTGATGATAGAGAATCTCCAGGTTATAGTCAGGAGCAGAGGAATGAGAAATATAATGTAAGGGCTGGATCAGATGATGAACAGTCACATAAAAAAGAATCTGGCACATCAGAAAAAGGCAGGCTAATAAACAGGGACAAGTTTTTAAAGTGCTTGTACACAAATGCCAGAAGTCTAAATAATAAGATGGGTGAACTAGAGTGCCTTGTGATAAAGGAGGATATTGATATAATAGGCATCACAGAAACCTGGTGGACTGAGAGCAATCAATGGGACACAATCATTCCGGGGTACAAAATATATCGGAAGGACAGAACAGGCCGTGCAGGGGGAGGAGTGGCACTATATGTTAAAGAAAGTGTAGATTCAAATGAAGTAAAAATCTTAAGCGAATCCACAGGTTCCATAGAGTCTCTATGGATAGAAATTTCATGCTCTAGTAAAAATATAACATTAGGGATCTATTATCGACCACCTGACCAGGACAGTAATAGTGATGATGAAATGCTAAGGGAAATTAGAGAGGCTATCAAAATTAAGAACCCAATAATAGTGGGGGATTTCAATTATCCCCATATTGACTGGGAACATTTCACTTCAGGACGAAATGCAGAGATAAAATTTCTCGATACTTTAAATCACTGCTTCATGGAGCAGCTGGTACGAGGAACCCACAAGGGCGAGGCGACTCTAGATTTAATCCTGAGTGGAGTGCAGGAGCTGGTCCAAGAGGTAACTATAGCAGGACCGCTTGGAAATAGTGACCATAATACAATAGCATTCAACATCCCTGTGGTGGGAAGAACATCCCAACTGCCCAACACTGTGGCCTTTAATTTCAAAAAGGGGGAACTATACAAAAATGAGGGGGTTAGTTAGACAAAAGTTAAAAGGTACATTGACTAAAGTGAAATCCCTGCAAGTTGCGTGGGCGCTTTAAAGACACCATAATAGAGGCCCAACTTCAATGTATACCCCAAATTAAGAAAAACTGTAAAAGAACTAAAGAGCCACCATGGCTTAACCACCATGTAAAAGAAGCAGTGAAAGATAAAAGACTTCCTTTAAAAAGTGGAAGTCAAATCCTAGTGAGGCAAATAGAAAGGAGCACAAACGCTGCCAACTTAAGTGCAAGAGTGTAATAAGAAAAGCCAAAGAGGAGTTTGAAGAACGGCTAGCCAAAAACTCCAAAGGTAATAACAAAATGTTTTTTAAGTACATCAGAAGCAGGAAGCCTGCTAAACAACCAGTGGGGCCCCTTGACGATGAAAATACAAAAGGAGCGCTTAAAGATGATAAAGTCATTGGAGAAACTAAATGGATTCTTTGCCTCAGTCTTCACGGCTGAGGATGTTAGGAGATTCCCAAACCTGAGCTGGCTTTTGTAGGTGACAAATCTGAGGAACTGTCACAGATTGAAGTGTCAGTAGAGGAGGTTTTGGAATTAATTGATAAACTCAACATTAACAAGTCACCGGGACCAGATGGCATTCACCCAAGAGTTCTGAAAGAACTCAAATGTGAAGTTATGGAACTATTAACTAAGGTTTGTAACCTGTCCTTTAAATCGGCTTCGTACCCAATGACTGGAAGTTAGCTAATGTAACGCCAATATTTAAAAAGGGCTCTAGGGGTGATCCGGCAATTACAGACCGGTAAGTCTAACGTCGGTACCGGGCAAATTAGTTGAAACAATAGTAAAGAATAAAATTGTCAGACACATAGAAAAACAAACTCTTGAGCAATAGTCAACATGGTTTCTGTAAAGGGAAATCGTGTCTTACTAATCTATTAGAGTTCTTTGAAGGGGTCAACAAACATGTGGACAAGGGGAATCCGGTGGACATAGTGTACTTAGATTTCCAGAAAGCCTTTGACAAGGTCCTCACCAAAGGCTCTTACGTAAATTAAGCTGTCATGGGATAAAAGGAAAGGTCCTTTCATGGATTGAGAACTGGTTAAAGGACAGGGAACAAAGGGTAGGAATTAATGGTAAATTCTCAGAATGGAGAGGGGTAACTAGTGGTGTTCCCCAAGGGTCAGTCCTAGGACCAATCCTATTCAATTTATTCATAAATGATCTGGAGAAAGGGGTAAACAGTGAGGTGGCAAAGTTTGCAGATGATACTAAACTACTCAAGATAGTTAAGACCAAAGCAGATTGTGAAGAACTTCAAAAAGATCTCACAAAACTAAGTGATTGGGCAACAAAATGGCAAATGAAATTTAATGTGGATAAATGTAAAGTAATGCACATTGGAAAAAATAACCCCAACTATACATACAACATGATGGGGGCTAATTTAGCTACAACGAGTCAGGAAAAAGATCTTGGAGTTATCGTGGATAGTTCTCTGAAGATGTCCACGCAGTGTGCAGAGGCGGTCAAAAAAGCAAACAGGATGTTAGGAATCATTAAAAAGGGGATAGAGATTAAGACTGAGAATATATTATTGCCCTTATATAAATCCATGGTACGCCCGCATCTCGAATACTGTGTACAGATGTGGTCTCCTCACCTCAAAAAAGATATTCTAGCACTAGAAAAGGTTCAGAAAAGAGCAACTAAAATGATTAGGGGTTTAGAGAAGGTCCCATATGAGGAAAGATTAAAGAGGCTAGGACTCTTCAGTTTGGAAAAGAGAAGACTAAGGGGGGACATGATAGAGGTATATAAAATCATGAGTGATGTTGAGAAAGTGGATAAGGAAAAGGTATTTACTTATTCACATAATACAAGAACTAGGGGTCACCAAATGAAATTAATAGGCAGCAGGTTTAAAACAAATAAAAGGAAGTTCTTCTTCACGCAGTGCACAGTCAACTTGTGGAACTCCTTACCTGAGGAGGTTGTGAAGGCTAGGACTATAACAATGTTTAAAAGGGGACTGGATAAATTCATGGTGGCTAAGTCCATAAATGGCTATTAGCCAGGATGGGTAAGAATGGTGTCCCTAGCCTCTGTTCGTCAGAGGATGGAGATGGATGGCAGGAGAGAGATCATTTGATCATTGCCTGTTAGGTTCACTCCCTCAGGGGCACCTGGCATTGGCCACTGTCGGTAGACAGATACTGGGCTAGATGGACCTTTGGTCTGACCCGGTACGGCCTTTCTTATGTTCTTATGAGCATGCATTGATAGCCATGGAGAGGCTCCACTAGTGTTGCAGAGCCTGGGGAAAAAAAGATAACCAGATTTCAAGGCCAGAAGGGACCATTGTGATCATCTAATCTGACCTCCTTTATTGCACAGGTGACAGAACTTCCCCAAAATAATTTCTAGCGCATAGAGGATTCTATTGCTCTCAGAGAAAAGAAAAACAAACATTCATGCCTGACTGTGCTATTAGCAACTGGCAGACTGGTATTTCTTCTTTAAAATGCTAATTTATGTCTACATTTATGTTTAACTTGGCATTTTTCATCAACCTTGAAATGTGTATATATTTGTATGAGGCAATGTTGTAAACACACTCTATTAGGGACGAGCTCTGCAATATGATGTTTACTTGTTACCAATTTGATATTTTCCTCTTTCACAAAATCCAGTTAGACTATCAGATGGGTTCCACCCTCCCCCCTTCGTTTTCTGACATATGCCTTCCAGGAGGGGGAAAAAATAGAAATTGAGATGTTTGACTCAGTGAGATTCACCAGTATATTTCAATACATGGTGCAGGATTCTAATGAGGACTAACTGAGAAATGTGAAGTACTATTTCATATTTTTAATACAATGCTTGGGAATTAAAAAGCCTGATCTAAAGCCTTCTGAAGTCAACAGACTTTGGATCAAGCCTTGAGGGAGGCATATTGGGCAGCTTCTGGTATACTTCAAACCCACAGCTGGAACACAGGTCAGAAATAGGCTGGCCCAATAGTGCACAGAATGGGTATTCGGTAAGTCTGTTCCAAAAACAGCCATGGAGATGTTTTCCAAGCTGGGGTATAAAGGTCGTGTTCCACATATGGGAGAACTCAAGTTATATCAGACCAAAGACCCCAGGTGAAAGGATTTCTAGCTGCTGTTATTCTCACACTCCTACTTCCCCCATATAATACATGTTGTAATGCAGTAATATCTTGCTTCCATTTAGTAGGGGTTCAATTCAAATCAGTTATGCACAAAATTACCTGTAATGGTTTAAAGGGAAACTATGGTATCAATCCCCAAATTCAGAGTCTTGTAGAAACAAGCAATGAATGTTTTGCTAAATTTCCAAACAGTATGTTTCTAGAAGAACAAAACTGATCTTTCAAGCATCTGTGACCAAAAAACGTGCTAACAAGATAGATCCATTAAGCAGACAGGTTAGAAATCAATGAGGAATAAAAATTAATGGCTCTTTTGCTCATTTCACTCTTTTCTGGACAACAAACAGAATAAAAACAGTAGAAACTATGTTTTTTAAGCTGAAAGGGTATTTAAAACCCAGTATTACCTTTACTGACATCACTAATGACATAACACATGAGATTAACTGAACAGGATTTATTTTATGGACAATTAACAATTGACTGTAACATTATAAGCGATGTTATCAAATTAATGACTTTTAAAATGAAAATAAAATTAAACACACAAGTGATAGTGGTGGTAACAGTTTAATTAAATATCTATATCAGAACAGTTTGCTACAGAAAGTGATAAGCCTACTAATATATATGGGCCTGATTCTTATCTCATTTACATCTGTGTAACTATTGACTTCAATGGAGTTATTTCTGATTTACAACAGGACACCAAAGTGCAGTCCCCTCATTTTTTAGAGTAGAAATTGACTAAAACCTGCACTATATGTTTCTCTGGCTACTGGTGCTGCTTGAGAGAGACTCAAAATCTAGCTACTCTTGCTTCATTGGCAAGAATGTAACTGCCATTACCTGTGCTACAATGTATCAAAGAGAGAAACTTCCATGGGGGAAACTAACCTGCAGTAAACCAAGACTCCAATTTGCCCATCAATGATGAGTGTAAATTACATTTCCTCCTAAGTACAATTATTGACTTAATATAGCTGCTTATCATACCTTGGACGAAAATGGTTTTGCTCATGCAACAGGGCAATAATAAATATAATAGATTCATACCCTGTTCATAATTGCACCTGCGGTACAGTGCTTTTTCTTAGCTAAACTAGCACTTTATTTACTGAGCCCATCAGTTTGAATGAACTGAAGAACTGGTTCCCCCAACTAAATTCACAGATCAATTGTCATCATTAAGGTTGAAGGCTTTGATGTGGCCAACTGCTGATTCAACCGCTGGAGGAGATGCTTACTGCTGAGTTATTCACATTCTACTTCAGACTGGACTAGAGAGATATTTCTTGGTTGCAAACAAAACAGAAACTAAGCATGCTGTACAATTGCTGATAGTGCTTTTGGGAACGGTGTTAAAAACCCAACACACACACACACACTTCAGCTACATGGGGCTGTTAAATTTCAGTATGTTTAATTTATTTTGCAATTTTTGAAAACATTGGGTAAACCGCTACCATAGGAAAAGCGCACACACAACTACTGCCAACATTAACAGAAGTCTTACACACAAATTCTTCCATCAGATACCAGCAAAGAAAAGGTACGCAGAACATTTTACCATCATGCTTATGAACATAAGAAAGGCCATACTGCATCAGACCAAAGGACCATTGACCCCAGTATCCTGTCTTCTGACAGTAACCAGTGTCAGGTGCCCCAGAGAGAATGAACAGAACAGGTAATCATCAAGTGATCCATCCCGTCACTCATTCCCAGCTTCTGGCAAACAGAAGCTAGGGACACTATCCCTGCCCATCCTGGCTAATAGCCATTGATAGGCCTATCCTCCATGAATCTATCTAGTTCATTTTTTAACCGTGTTATAGTCTTGGCCTTCACAACATCCTCTGGCAAGGAGTTCCACAGGTTGACTGGGCGTTGTGTGAAAAAAAATACTTCCTTTTGTTTGTTTTAAACCTGCTGCCTATTAATTTCATTTGGTGATCCCTAGTTCTTGTGTTATGAGAAGTAGTAAACAACACTTCCTTATTTACTTTCCCCACGCCAGCCATGATTTTGTAGACCTCTATCATATCCCCCCCTTAGTTGTCTCTTTTCCAAGCTGAGAAGTCCCAGTCTCATTAATCTCTCCTCATATGGCAGCCATTCCATATCCTTAATCATTTTTGTTGCCCTTTTCGGAATCTTTTTCAATTCCAGTATATCTTTTCTGAGATGGGGTGACCACACCTGCACACATTATTCAAGATATGGGTGTAGCATGGATCTATACAGAAGCAATATAATATTATGTCATATTATCTATCCCATTCTTATTGATTCCCAAACATTCTGTTGGCTTTTTTGACTGCTGCTGCACATTGAGTGGATGTTTTCAGAGAACTATCCACAATGACTCCAAGATCTCTTCCTTGAGTGGCAACAGCAAATTTAGACCCCACCGTTTTATATGTATAGTTGGGATTATGTTTTCCAATGTGCATTACTTTGCATTTATCAACACTGAATTTAATCTGCCATTTTGTTGCTAAGTCACCCAGTTTTGAGAGATCCTTTTGTAGCTCTTCACAGTCTGCTTGGGACTTAACTATCTTGAATAGTTTTGTATCATCTGCAAATTTTGTCATCTCACTGTTTACCCCTTTTTCCAGATCATTTATGAATATGTTGAATAGGACTGGTCTCAGTACAGATCCCTGGGGAACACTACTATTTACCTCTCTGTGTGTAGCATGACAACTTGTCTCTATCACCACCAGAAGTTTGTCCAATAAAAGATATTACCTCCCCCCCACACACACTTTTGTCTCTATAATATCCTGGGATTGACATGGCTGTGACAACATTGCCTATATTTATGCTACAGGCATGTTAGCATTCCCTCAAATTTGGGGAGAAAATCCTTCTAAGACCAAGTTTATCTATGGAAATCCAAGTTGAGATTTCCTAAGGTAGTCTAGGGGAGATTTAGACACATATCTTCCAATAGAAGTGTCTGAATTGGATACACTACTCAGTTGAATCCCTATTTTATCTCTATATTATCTAATCTAGAGAACTGATAAGGACCTAATTCAGTAAAACACAAGTCCTTGTACTTAAGTGCTCTTTTGAATCAAGGTCTAAATGCAGATTTCTTCCCTTTGTATTATGTATAAGAGAAAACACTAGAGTTGTAGAAAAAAATTCAATTAAACTTGAAGTTGTAAAATCTTCCACTGAAACTAACTCAAAACTCAAACCTGGCTAAGTCAAAAGGTTCATTCTGAGATTCAATAAGTTAATGAAGATTTTATTTTACAATCTTTGATATAAACCCATATGTTACTCCAAGTCCCACAAATTTACTGGTTTCATCTGACACGACATGAAGCAGCGATCCAACCCCTCCCACCCAACACAGGGTGCAATGAATAAGTGCTGCATAGGGTGACCAGGTGTCTGGCTTTCGACCGGAACACCCAGTCGAAAAGGGACCTTGGCTGCTCCAGTCGGCGGTGCTGAAGAGCCAATGCAGGCTAGTCTTTACTTGCCTGGGGGCACCGTGCTGCACCCTGGAAGCAGCCAGCAGGTCCGGCTCCTAGGCAGCCGGCGGGGGGGGGGGAGGGTGGACATGGGGCTCTGCATGCTGCCCTCAGCCCAAGCACTGGCTCCGAACTCCCATTGGCTGGTTCCTGGCCAATGGGAGCTGGGGGGGGGGGGTGTCTGAAGGTGAGAGTAGCGTGTACCAAGGAGCCTCCTGCTCTCCCCAAGGGATGGAGAATGTAGTGAGCGGGTGGCGGGGCCTTGGGGAAGGAGCAGGGCTAGGGTGTTTGGTTTTGTGCCAATAAAAAGTTGGCAACCCTAGTGCTGCAGGAAGTGGGAACAGGAAAAGCTAGACCTCACTCCCCAGGTGTATGCAGAACATTATTAAATACAGTCTTCATTGTGCACAGAAATAGCTCTTATGCCCCCACATGCTAATTGTGATATTATCTAAAATATTGCACCTATTTAAAAAGTTGGCATTTCACATTTATTTTCTTTACATGCCTTATGTAATAACTTTGCTGTGAATCAAACTTGAACATCAATCTGTCACTGTCAAAAGTAAATTACAGTACAGAAAAAAGTGTATATGGCATTTCAATCATTAGTATCTGGATATTTGGTAGTACAACTCCAAAAGCACAAAAGACAAGCTTTTTTGAGAAGTATCAAGCTATGCAGAGAGAGAGAGAGAGAGAGAGAAAGAAAGAGTGTGCAGGCACACATGAGCAAGCATGCAAGGGTGGAATAATATTGCATTTATGTTTAGCTTTTTAAAGGTGTACATGCAAGAGATAAAACAGAAAGTTACAATATCTTAATAAACAATCCAAGAGGTTATTGTTAGACCATCAGATGACTATATCTCTGTCAAGGTTCCTCCCCAACTCTGAACTTTAGGGTACAGATGTGGGGACCTGCATGGACACTTCTAAGCTTAATTACTAGCTTAGATCTGGTAACACTGCCACCATCCAGAAATTTCAGTGTCTGGATCACTTTCTGTCCCCACAAAACCTTCCCCTCCCTGGGCAGCCTTGAGAGGCTTTTTCACCAAGTTCCTGGTGAACACCGATCCAACCCCTTGGATCTTAACACAAGGAGAATTAAACCACCCCCCCTCTCTTCCCCCACCAATTCCTGGTGAGTCCACATCCAATCCCCTTGGATCTTAACACAAGGAAAAAAAATCAATCAGGTTCTTAAAAAGAAGGCTTTTAATTAAAGAAAGAAAGGTAAAAATTATCTCTGTAAAATCAGGATGGAAAATACTTTACAGGGTAATCAGATTTATATAGCCCAGAGGAACCCCTTCTAGCCTTAGGTTCAAAGTTACAGCAAACAGAGGTAAAATCCTCTCAGCAAAAAGGAACATTTACAAGTTGAGAAAACAAAAATAAGACTAACACGCCTTGCCTGGCTATTACTTACAAATTTGAAACATGATAGACTGATACAGAAAGATTTGGAGAGCCTGGATTGATGTCTGGTCCCTCTTACTCCCAAGAGCGAACAACCCCCAAACAAAGAGCACAAATAAAAGACTTCCCTCCACCAAGATTTGAAAGTATCTTGTCCCCTTATTGGTCCTCTGGTCAGGTGTCAGCCAGGTTTACTGAGCTTCTTAACCCTTTACAGGTAAAAGAGACATTAACCCTTAACTATCTGTTTATGACAATCTCCATTACTGAATTCAATTTTTTTCAGTTCACTACATACCTAGATCAAGAAACTCAATCCACTTAAATTATTATCCATATATGATTATGCTATAAATTGAAGTCAGGGCTCTCAATGCAACACACTGACACTAGTCCACAGCAATGTCTCACTTACAGACTATTAGAATACAAAACAACTGGCACCTCTCTCTAACTGGAGATTTATTCTCAGGAATATAGAAAATTAAATTAATCCTTTCAGGTAGTTTGACTGATAAAAGAGATATAGCCACATGCTTACAAATAATTCACACACATTCTTTCCCAACCTCCCATTATATTGTGATACAAAACTAAAAAAGATGCAATTCCTTTGGGCGATTCCTTGCTATAAAGGAACAGTTGCATGGATTTTTTTTCCAGTGCAGGAAGTAGTAGTACATACTATATCATGATTTAATATCCCATACATAAGAGAAAGCTTACATGACCCCTGTTTGGTGAGCAGGATAGTGGTTTAAGTGAGACATGTTTAATAGTGGAATTTTTCTCTTAATTTGGTATGTACAGACAGTCCCCGGGTAACGCAAGACCCAACTTATGCAAATTCGCACTTACGGAAAAAGTTCCATAAGCCAGAAATAGGATTTTTGAGTTGCGGAAATTTTTGAGTAATGTATGGGTATACATTTCCGACTTACACAAAATTCAAGTTATGCAAGGCTTTCCAGAATGGATCGATTGTGTAAGTCGGGGGCGTCTGTAAAGGCCAAGCTTGTGTAAATGGACATAGCTTCACTAAGTTCAATGGAACAGCACTGATTTACACCAGCTGAGGATCTGGCCCTTGATCTTTCAATGACAAAACCTGTTTTTTTTCCTCAACAGGTGGGTTGAGTAGGCATGTGGTAGGGATCAAGGAGGGTTTTGGCTTTACAATACTTGAGTGCTAGTTGATATTTTGGTAATTTTGTTAAATATAAGTAAATTAAAAATAGTGCTTGAGTTGTGGAGACGAATCAATGCATAGCTGAAATGGGATGGGCTATAATCAAGGGTTAAAGTAAAGGGGAACTGGGAAGGAGGGAAAGCATAGTTCCCATTCCTCTACTAAACGCAGATGGAAGCTCCCCATTCCTACCCCTGGCTTAGGTAAACAGTATTCACCCACTCCTCCTTAGCAAGGGTGGGGAGAGAACCCTCTTCCTGTTTCAACTGAGCTTATCCATTGGCTCTATTTATACTATACATTTCCATTGTACTCCCCCAGCTTTGTGGGGGGTTAGATTCCTGAGCACAATTTATTAACTGGAAATGCTGCTCTGTTGTACCTTTTGCTCCATCCTGGAAAATATACAGTTTTACATGTCAGAAATCACATAAAGTCACTAGGCATTTGCCGAGAGGCACCTCATCAAGAGATTAAGCAGAAAGAGTCTTCTACAGATAGACTCTGCACTAGTTATTTTCGGGGGCGGGGGTTCCCCTCTCCTCTCCTCAGGTCACACTGGCATTGACTGGCAACTATTTACCTATCCGATCCTGACAAATGCAACCTCTAGAAGAAATAGATAAAGAGTCTCCCTTAAATTAATCAATTCATTACAGAAAACTTTCATCTTCATATAACAAAAGGCAGGAGGCCAGATTCATTCCTGGCGTAAGTCCACTGAAGCCAATATTGTGATGCCAAGAATTAATTGGGCCCCAACTAATCTTTTGCAACCAGGGAGCTTTGCGAACAGGGAGTTTCGCAAGGGAGTTCTCCAGGTGAAGGAGGAGCAAATACAGCATCTGTGGGGTAAGTGACTGTCTGTAGTGTGTGTTTGTTTGTGTTTGGGGTTACTTGCTGTGTGCTGAGCTTGTGTTTGTCAGTCTGTTTGTTTGTTTGAAGGACCGTGTGCTCTGGCTGGCAGTTGGAGGCAGGTTTGAAAGCTCAAAGCCCCTGGTAATTGGCTGAGCCTTAATCAGTGGGCGGGGCATTCACTCAGGCCAGGGCTTTATAAAGCCGCGCACAAGCGAACAGGGGCTGCTAACAGGGAGTTTCGCAAGGGAGTTTAGAAGGGGAGTGGGAGTCCCCCGCCAGCCCTAACCCCTTCCCTGTAGTCCCCCTAAAATCTATAAACCGAACCACATACAAAACCCCTTTCTGTAAGCCACCCTTCATTTAACTAGGAGACAATGCAGGCAGAAGCCCAGCAGCAGAGTGGGGGCTATCCAGTTTATTGCGCTGAGTGTTGCATGTATGATTACCTGCCCTGTGGGCGGGTGGCATATGTGTGCAGTCGGTGCAAGGAGCTCCTGGCCCTCAGAGACCATGTACGGACTTTGGAGGCCAGGGTGGCGGAACTGGAGGAGCTAAGAGAGGCAGAGAGGTATGTTGATGAGGCTTTCCGGGACACTGTAGAATTGTCCCACCTCTGCTCAGACAGCCCGTGCTGTTGAGGAGGAAGAACGGCCCAGGGAAGCAGAGCAGTCAATGGGAGCAGAAGGAAACCTTCCCATAGTTGGGACCCTCCTTCCAGATGGTGCTGGGGTTGCCTCTCGCACTGAGGTTGCCTCTCCGGGGGAGGGAACTCCAGTTTCTAAGAAAAGGCAGGTGTTAGTAATGGGAGATTCGATTATTAGAAACGTAGATAGCTGGGTCTGTGATGACCAGGAGAACCGTATGGTGACTTGCCTGCCTGGTGCGAAGGTTGCGGATCTCTCGAGGCATCTAGACAGACTTAGGTGTAGTGCTGGGGAGGAGCCGGTGGTCGTGGTACATGTAGGTACCAATGACATAGGGAAGGGTAGGAGAGATGCCCTGGAAGCCAAATTTAGGCTGCTAGGGAAGAGACTGAAATCCAGGACCTCTATGGTGGCAGTCTCAGAAATGCTCCCAGTTCCACGCGCAGGACCAGGTAGGCAGGCAGAGCTTCAGAGTCTCAATGCGTGGATGAGACGATGGTGTAGAGAGGAGGGGTTCACGTTCATTAGGAACTGGGGAAACTTCTGGGATGGGAGGAGCCTATACAGGAGAGATGGGCTCCACCTAAACCAAAGTGGAACCAGACTGCTGGCGCTAAATATTAAAAAGGTTGTAGAGCAGTTTTTAAACTAGGAGATGGGGGAAAGCCGACTGCTGCAGAGGAGCGTGTGGATCGGACGCAGACTTTTCTTAGGGGAGAGTCTGATGATAGAGAATCTCCAGGTTATAGTCAGGAGCAGAGGACTGAAGAGTATAATGTAAGGCCGGATCAGATGATAAACAGTCACATAAAAACGAATCTGGCACATCAGAAAAAGGCAGGCTAACAAACAGGGACAAGTTTTTAAAGTGCTTGTACACAAATGCCAGAAGTCTAAATAACAAGATGGGTGAACTAGAGTGCCTTGTGATAAAGGAGGATATTGATATAATAGGCATCACGGAAACCTGGTGGACTGAGAGCAATCAATGGGACACAATCATTCCAGGGTACAAAATATATAGGAAGGACAGAACAGGTCGTGCAGGGGGAGGAGTGGCACTATATGTGAAAGAAAGTGTAGATTCAAATGAAGTAAAAATCTTAAGCGAATCCACATGTTCCATAGAATCTCTATGGATAGAAATGTCATGGTCTAGTAAAAATATAACATTAGGGATCTATTATCGACCACCTGACCAGGACAGTAATAGCGATGATGAAATGCTAAGGGAAATTAGAGAGGCTATCAAAATTAAGAATCCAATAATAGTGGGGGATTTCAATTATCCCCATATTGACTGGGAACATTTCACTTCAGGACGAAATGCAGAGATAAAATTTCTCGATACTTTAAATCACTGCTTCATGGAGCAGCTGGTACGGGAACCCACAAGGGGAGAGGCAATTCTAGATTTAATCCTGAGTGGAGCACAGGAGCTGGTCCAAGAGGTAACTATAGCAGGACCGCTTGGAAATAGTGACCATAATACAATAGCATTCAACATCCCTGTGCTGGGAAGAACACCTCAACTGCCCAACACTGTGGCATTTAATTTCAAAAGGGGGAACTATACAAAAATGAGGGGGTTAGTTAGACAAAAGTTAAAAGGTACAGTGACTAAAGTGAAATCCCTGCAAGATGCATGGGCCCTTTTTAAAGACACCATAATAGAGGCCCAACTTCAATGTATACCCCAAATTAAGAAAAACAGTAAAAGAACTAAAAAAGAGCCACCGTGGCTTAACAACCATGTAAAAGAAGCAGTGAGGGATAAAAAGACTTCCTTTAAAAAGTGGAAGTCAAATCCTAGTGAGGCAAATAGAAAGGAGCACAAACACTGCCAACTTAAGTGCAAGAGTGTAATAAGAAAAGCCAAAGAGGAGTTTGAAGAACAGCTAGCCAAAAACTTCAAAGGTAATAACAAAATGTTTAAGTACATCAGAAGCAGGAAGCCTGCTAAACAACCAGTGGGGCCCCTTGACGATCAAAATACAAAAGGAGCGCTTAAAGACGATAAAGTCATTGCGGAGAAACTATATGGATTCTTTGCTTCAGTCTTCACGGCTGAGGATGTTAGGGAGATTCCCAAACCTGAGCTGGCTTTTGTAGGTGACAAATCTGAGGAACTGTCACAGATTGAAGTGTCAGTAGAGGAGGTTTTGGAATTAATTGATAAACTCAACATTAACAAGTCACCGGGACCAGATGGCATTCACCCAAGAGTTCTGAAAGAACTCAAACGTGAAGTTGCGGAACTATTAACTAAGGTTTGTAACCTGTCCTTTAAATCGGCTTCGGTACCCATTGACTGGAAGTTAGCTAATGTAACGCCAATATTTAAAAAGGGCTCTAGGGGTGATCCCGGCAATTACAGACCGGTAAGTCTAACGTCGGTACCGGGCAAATTAGTCAAAACAATAGTTAAGAATAAAATTGTCAGACACATAGAAAAACAAACTGTTGAGCAATAGTCAACATGGTTTCTGTAAAGGGAAATCATGTCTTACTAATCTATTAGAATTCTTTGAAGGGGTCAACAAACATGAGGACAAGGGGGATCCGGTAGACATAGTGTACTTAGATTTCCAGAAAGCCTTTAACAAGGTCCCTCACCAAAGGCTCTTACGTAAATTAAGCTGTCATGGGATAAAAGGGAAGGTCCTTTCATGGATTGAGAACTGGTTAAAGGACAGGGAACAAAGGGTAGGAATTAATGGTAAATTCTCAGAATGGAGAGAAGTAACTAGTGGTGTTCCCCAAGGGTCAGTCCTAGGACCAATCCTATTCAATTTACTCATAAATGATCTGGAGAAAGGGGTAAACAGTGAGGTGGCAAAGTTTGCAGATGATACTAAACTACTCAAGATAGTAAAGACCAAAGCAGATTGTGAAGAACTTCAAAAAGATCTCACAAAACTAAGTGATTGGGCAACAAAATGGCAAATGAAATTTAATGTGGATAAATGTAAAGTAATGCACATTGGAAAAAATAACCCCAACTATACATACAACATGATGGGGGCTAATTTAGCTACAACGAGTCAGGAAAAAGATCTTGGAGTCATTGTGGATAGTTCTCTGAAGATGTCCACGCAGTGTGCAGAGGCGGTCAAAAAAGCAAACAGGATGTTAGGAATCATTAAAAAGGGGATAGAGAATAAGACTGAGAATATATTATTGCCCTTATATAAATCCATGGTACGCCCACATCTCAAATACTGTGTACAGATGTGGTCTCCTCACCTCAAAAAAGATATTCTAGCACTAGAAAAGGTTCAGAAAAGGGCAACTAAAATGATTAGGGGGTTAGAGAGGGTCCCATATGAGGAAAGATTAAAGAGGCTAGGACTCTTCAGCCCTTTAAAAGAGAAGACTAAGGGGGGATATGATAGAGGTATATAAAATCATGAGTGATGTTGAGAAAGTGGATAAGGAAAAGTTATTTACTTATTCCCATAATACAAGAACTAGGGGTCACCAAATGAAATTAATAGGCAGCAGGTTTAAAACAAATAAAAGGAAGTTCTTCTTCACGCAGCACACAGTCAACGTGTGGAACTCCTTACCTGAGGAGGTTGTGAAGGCTAGGACTATAACATTGTTTAAAAGGGGACTGGATAAATTCATGGTGGCTAAGTCCATAAATGGCTATTAGCTAGGATGGGTAAGAATGGTGTCCCTAGCCTCTGTTCGTCAGAGGATGGAGATGGATGACAAGAGAGAGATCACTTGATCATTGCCTGTTAGGTTCACTCCCTCTGGGGCACCTGGCATTGGCCACTGTCGGTAGACAGATACTGGGCTAGATGGACCTTTGGTCTGACCCGGTACGGCCGTTCTTATGTTCTTAAGTGACCAACATTATGAGACCCAGTGGTTCCCATTTGAAAGGAGGAAAACGTGTTTACAAAATGCACAAGAGTTTTAGAAGGACAATGGACTCAGTATTGTACATATACATAGGCTGACAGTCTAGTTCCAGCACAGGCAATAGAGTGATGATATCAGTTCAAAGTGCTAAAGAAATTTTGCATAGATCATTAGTGATTAGGCAGAAAATATTTGTTTTACAATTTAAAAGGCATGATGATAAACATTACACTACGTAATTCTAGAGAGTTGAATAGCTAATGTGACATTTCACAGCACATTTTTCTGTAAATGGAAATATTTAAACATATAAGTTTAACTTTGTCACTAGTCTTTCAACATTTTACCATAAAAATTTACTTGTTATCCATAGTAGGACCTATAAAGTCTTACATGAAAACTAACTGCCTCATTTGCAAAGGTGCTAAGCACCCATAGCTTCACTAAAAACCAGACCCTGGATCACCAAATGCCTTTAAAAGTTAACTATTCTTTGCTTTTATTAATTTGTCTTTCTAATCATAGATATCAAAAGATAGCAACTCATAAAATGAATAATGGATTATACAGTTCAAACTCCACCTGAGTGTCCTTGCATAGGATATAGCCAATTCTGATAAACGTGCAAGGTATTGTATAGGATTTTCCTCAATATTAAGGGCAATGGATAATTCACTGCTACATAAATCTAGTTCTCAGAGATGCTATGCAAATCAGTGTCAGATTCCCTCAGCCTAAAATGAGACAAAGCTCTCCAAATATATGCCCTTTATTTTCATGCCGGTAGTTTCCTTAAAACCTCTGCTGTAAAGCATAGCTTGAAATGCAATTTAAATAAACTCAATAGCCAAGAGTGAGGTGCCAAAGTGTAATTTGAGCAACAGAGCTTTAAATCCCTAACGATCTAATTAAAACTGAGTTAAAGAATGCTGCAGTAGACTTTTGCTTCCTCAGGTATCTCAAACTTAAAAAAAAATACAAAAAAGATTCAGTGTTAACACATTCCAGTGAAATACATTCAAACCACACTATATGGCATGCAATTGAGACTGAAATAAATTAGGAAGAGGGCAATGCAAGATTTCTAAATTCCTATAAAGTACAGTACAGCAGCAGGCATTTATCATTCTGATCCAACTTTATATGTAGTAAATAGAGCTGTGAGGAAAAAGGTAATTTTGTTTCACTGAGGATTTAAATATTTTAAAATTTGGTTTCAAATTCAGAACTAAGAACAAAAATTTTGAAATTATCCATGAAAGAAGATGGAGCCCTGGCTTGCTCCAGGAAAATCTGTCTGGTGGGCTGTCCCAGAGATGCAGACCCCGGAAGACCTGGGGTGCCCAAGCAGCCCAGCTGTTGGACTGTTGAGGTACCAGGCAGGCAAGGTGGCAGGAAAGATCCAACAGATCTTTGTCAAAATTGAACAGTCTTTCACAAAATGTTTCAATTTTGACAAATCAGCGAATTCTGATGCTCAATAGATGTTACAGACAGTACTAGTATATATGGTTAAAGGCATACCAGTAGAAAGTGTTACAGATTATTAAAAAACATGGATATAAGCAATCTATTGACTTGGTCTCCATAACAACAGATTAACCATTTATTAACCCTTTATAGACTGTTTATAATCTGAACCCTAGTCGAAATCGTAATCACAATTTGGGTCAAACTTAAAAAAAAATCCCATAGAAATATGACACACAGGCCAAAACTTTCAAAGCTGGTCTAAGAAATGTTGATAACCAATTTGTGTTAATTTTCACAAGAATTGGGCATCTGACTCAGGGTGTCAACAATGAACAGAAACAAATTAGCTCTCCATCTATTATTCTCCCCCTCCCCGCCCCCCAATCTCCTGAGGGTGTTACATTTTCTAAGAATGCAATTTAGTAGAGGTAGAGAACGTGACAATTTCATAAAAGGAAGCTTCAGTTACTAAAAGTGCATTACTTTTATGTAATTGTATTCACTAATCACCGAAGAGGGATAAAGTTGCTTCAGCATTGATTGAATGGCACTGATGGGGTTTTAGATACTGATTCTCATTTACAGTATGACCCCTTTACACTGCCAGACTTATGTAAAAGGGCCTCAGTGTAAATGTAAATCAGGCCTTGTCTCTTTAAGAAAGCCAGATACTTGGAAGTCATTCAAAGAAAGCACCTAGTTACCGCCTCTCTATTGTGAAAGATCTACTAAAATGAAACTTCTATTTAAACAAATCCTTAACACCTACTTCTCAAAGATGCAGATACCATTTTCTGAGTTGAACGAATCTTCATCCCATGAATTCCACTTATTGCTGTTTTTTAACTACAGCACATGACCTCTCTGTAACCAGGGGCGGCTCCAGGCACCAGCACGCCAAGCACGTGCCTGGGGCGGCAAGCCACGGAGGGCGCTCTGCCAGTCGCCGCGAGGGCAGCAGGCAGGTTGCCTTCGGCGGCATGCCTGCGGAGGGTCCGCTAGTCCCGCGGCTTCGGCGGACCTCCTGCAGGTGTGCCGCCGAATCCGCGGGACCGGGGACCTCCCGCAGGCAAGCCGCCGAAGTCAGTCTGCCTGCTGTGCTTGGGGTGGCAAAATACCTAGAGCCGCCCCCTCTGTAACTTAATGATGCAGTTTTGGATGCAAGGAAAATTTACAAAATATAAACTTTCACTTTTCTTTTTTTTAAATGTTGCTTTCCTGCCTGATATATATCTTAGGTTTTTGTGATCCTGTGCATGTATATGCTAAAAGTTTCTAAAGGACATAAGTAATCTCTTTGTGATTATCTCTATACGTGTGTGATTTAAATCATCAAATGATATATTTGCATTTTATATTATTTATTGGTATTTGTAGAAAGGTCAATAATCAGGATCCCAGTGTCCAAGCACTGGATAAGCACATAGCTGAAAAGAAGAGAACCACCCCCACCCTCAAAGACTTCATAAACTAAGATTATGATAAAATGCAGCAGGTGGATGAAAAATGCAAATGGAGGAAGGAGGGACTAGATAACCATGAAGCAGGCATAATTTTGTATAACAAGCTGTGGTCTCTCTGGTTCTGTAATGTATTTGTACTGTGTTAACATTACCTCTCACTCACTGTTGCAATGGCATTGTAGACTGGGGAGCTCTTCCTTAACCCACATGCCATGTACTGGTCATTATTTATCTGCAGCAGCATTGCCCTTAGTATTATTCATGCACCTAGATCCCACTCCATAGATGAGAATCATTCTAATTCTGAAACAGCATCCTAGCTGAAAACCCCAAAGAGCAATAGCTTATAAAAATTGCTTATATATTCCCCCATTTCCTCCAGAGTTAACAAATGAATTCACACAGTCAAACACAACATGGAAGGAAAACTTAGGCAACAGAGTAAAACAAAATGAGTTAAAATGCTCTAGAAGGACCACCCAACACAATTATGAGTAATGTTACAAATTAGTATGTCAAGTTACGTGCATCAAAATGTACTTGTGAAACATGCTGCAGGTACAAATCTTACGATACACTCTCCAAAACAGATTGACTTGCCAGACCCATCCTCGTAATACAATCAGGTCTCAGCAACATCTGGTAGTTTCTTACTTAATGTCCCAAAGGACACAGAACCTAATTATTATCCTTGTGGTCTCCACTATTAATTATAATTACAAATATAATAAGGAGTTGATCCATTGCATGTCCTTTTCTGACTTTGAGCCATAATGGAATCATTTCCCCACTGACAGACCCCTCCATCCAGTTTAGATAGAAGCTTTGAAGGAATTGTGGATTCTTGCTAACAGTGGATGACCAATTGAGAGAGGGAAGATTGGAGGCCTAAAACACTATGAGACTCATCACAGTATTTACTTACCCTATTATCAGTATTTGCCAACGATAATATTAAATCAATCTGTTTATTACTATTATTTCTGTTCAACGTATCCTGTAGCTTTATTGACCTGTTCTGATTAATCCAAATATATTTGTAATTTACTAGGATATAAGAAGTAGGTGTATTTTGCAGATACATGATTAAGTGAAATAAATATTTTCAACTTTAATATCTTTACTGAAATTGAAAGACAACTTCACGGGGCTGCTTCTGCTTTAATATAAATCCCCAAATTTATAATGGATAGCCGTAAAAGGATGTTCCAGCCTCCATCCAATATGTGCTTATCTGAATGTAGGTGCAATTAATAAGAAAAACATAGAAAGCATGGCTGTGGTCTGTTGCATCATGATAACATTATTGGATCCTGGAGCATTAATTAAGTCTTAAATATGAAGAGAGGAAAGAATGCACACACAGAAAATCGGAACGGCATCATTGATAGAAAGGCAGAAAAGGGTGGGGGAGAAGAGAGAGAAAGGTGCATTTAAAAAGAAGCAATGTGTTAACTTTTCACTCCCTCTTTGTGAATTAATTCATAATGCTACCCTCCATGCAATTAAAATTAAAATAGTGAAATATTCTAGCACACTGTACTAGTAGAGAGAGACCTGCAAGGCATTTTAATTCATTTATGTTATTATAGTCTTCATACACTGTTTTCTGCACCAAAACATGATTAGCTTTCTGTAGTGCCCTCTAGTTAATTGGCTGAGCAAATAAAAAATTTCCTTTGCAATCCTTCCCCCACCTTTCTTCTCAATACCTGACAGCTGTTACAAAACCCTGAAAAAAAAAAAAAGGAAATCCTTCAAAGATTAAAAGCCCAGCAGGAATGATCCATTACTTCAGTTTTTCCAATGGGCAAATATATTTTTAAATCCTGTAAACACAAGTGGCTAAGAAGTAATTTATCAACAAGCAGCATGACCAAAGTCACATATGGACAAGAAATACCCAGAAAGGTCCCAACTCAGCTACGGCTGGGAGAAGGGGGAGGGTTAGGGAAGGGTAGGTGATGCATCTCTAATGGAGCTGCACCACCACCAGGGCCAACCCTGGTGCAGAACATGTAGTCGCAATGTGGATGGCCCTGGTCTCTCAGCAATCTGCCTGGTCTGGAGGTGACAGGACTGCAAACCCTTAGTTGTGGCAAGGTGACCTGCTCCCTGCCCCCTCCTAGATGCAATGATGTTGGAAGAATGTTTCATTTCACAGGCTTTAACATGGGAGGGGACAATATGGTCCTTTAGACTATTTTAACAGAGGTGGATATCTAGCATAATTCCTACAGAGCCCTATTCAACACCTACAGAAGGTAACCCGTTTCATCGTCTATTACACCCTGTGGAGATTTTCCATAACAGGCAAAAAGCAAAGGGATGGAGGTCCCAAACTATAGCACTCTAGGTGATTATTTCAGGACCCCCGCCCCTACCAAAAATGGGATTCTATTGCTGCTTGGTGCATGGATCATTTCTTGACGTCCTTGTTCAAACTAGACTCCTTCAGCTTTGGCCTTCTGACAGTCACACATTTACACTGGGTGAAATCTGTTATAAATGATTACAGTTTTAAACTCACATTTGCCCCAAAAGAGAGACAGTTCTGCTTAACAATTTGGAGACAACAATGGCCACATGAAATCATGTCTAATCTAGGACTAGACGTTTAGTTCACGTCAGTCGTCTTTGACTTTTGCTAGATGGTAACACCTGTACCAGTTATGAACTAAAGTAGGTTACTAATATTTCTTCTATAATCAAATAAGGCCTCACCTGTTGACATATCTGTCAAAAACCTCCAACCTCCTCTCCTCCCTTATAGGGCATCTTTCCCATACAGCAGAGACAAAGGAAAGGAGATGGTTAATTTTAACCACCTGACATATGGCCCATCTGAATATCACATTTTTGCCACTATATGTCACTATTCAAGTAGTATGGTAGCATATGAGTTTGATTGGTTTTGTAACCCTAAGGAGCAAAAGTAAAGTTGTAGGGTGGTATAACTAGTTCATTGCCACACCCACCCACCCAGCCAAAACAACAATTACAAAAATAATTTGTGTTATGGTCTAGCCAGTCATCAACTGCATTTCATTTTTTTAAACCCTATCTACCCTAGGGATTACAAGTAAATTGACTAAGCACTGTGCACTTTGGTCTTCCATAGAACAGACAGTTTTACAGAGAAGACAAGTTAACAAAAGACCACTTTGCAAGATTTGAGATCAAGAACATTTCCCCATGTGAAAATTGGTTCTTTTGAGTAAAGAAACATGAATCATCCTACTCCAGCATTTCTCAAAATGTCAGGCCAACATCCCAAGGGAAGATCTAACCTCTCCCCTAAGCAAGCTTGGAGACAGATTGATAAAAAAAGGATATTTCTCTTTTCCTATTTTTTGCATAGGACTCAGCTAAAATAGAACTTCCTGCTGAACTGCCCAATTAACATCCTCTATTTCTTTTTCCTCCATGAGGAAATGCTGCTTGATAAGTTAGTCTGACAGTTGTGTTTTTGCTCTGAGTGACAGAGAAAAAAATAAATAAATAAAAGTTTTCAGGCATCCAAGGAGGACACACTGACTCATAAGGATGTAAATGAGATTGGATGTTGACATTCTCTCACACCACACTTTCACATTGTTCAGGGGAAGGAGAAAAGGCTTTACCTTGTCTGATGAAATGTTCTTTTTCTAGTTGTTCTTGTCAAAAGAACACAATGGAAATAAGAAATATCTAGTGGGCAGCTTTAATGCAAATGTTTGTCAGTTACAGGCAAATTGTCCACTACCATCAAAATCAAGCTACAAATATTCTTAACATGAACTATCAAAACAGGAGCCTCATTAGCACAACAGGAAGGTCCAGATTTGAAACAAGATGCTCCCAGTTTGACAGTGTAGTAAGGATGTTTGGCAAGAAATGAATTCCCTTCCCATAATTTGATGAATAATACATACCAATGATTGTGACAGATTTAGTCAGAAGTTTGTTCTCAATACAGAGAAGACTTCATATCTCCTTTATATCTTCCCTCTTCGATACGTGCCATGACCTTCAAGTTTTGTGATTTGAATATCTGGCCTCAAATGTCAAAAGGTTTGTACAGTCAAGCCCTGCAAATTTGACGGCGGCAAGACTGGATTCACTATGAATTTCAGAATTAATGCAAGTTCAGTAAGGAGTTTGTACATCAATAACATTTCAGCATACAGAAGTATTGGTCAGGGAATTAAGTAACCAAAATATTCTTAAGCAGACCTGAAAGGAGTGCCAAGTGAAAGTTGCAAGAGGATTTAGGTGTTCCAGTGAATTTTCTCCTGCTTATGTTTTCTATCTGGACACCCAAGTAAATAGGGGATTGAGGGATTTAAAAATAAAACTTGAGAGAAGTAGATAGAATAATACCACAATAGCTTACTGAAGTTATGATACATATAAAATTGCCATTCTCCCCATCTTTCCTTCCCCACCCACATTCCAATAGTTAGCTATTTTCTTATTGAGTCATTGTTGTAACAACATGTGGCAAAACATTCCAAGCCAACACTGTTTTGCATCTGTGGTCCCTGTATTGCTATTAATTAAGTCTTTTACATTGCAGTGGGCAGGGACCAATTCCCAGAGCTGCAGGGTCAGGGAGGACTATTTCAGTAAACACTAATATATTTCCATATTTGAAGCCTCTAGTCAAGTCCTTGGAGGGAAGAAAACTGAAGAGGTCAATAACCACCATTAACAGGGCTCCTCTGTGTTTTTTTTTTTGTTTGGGATCATTCACAGATTATAGAAATGACCATTACTTTCTTTAAAAGTTACAGAAATTGCTGTTGAACATCTTTAGTACCAGAAAGCAAGTGGCTTTAAGACAAGATTACAGTCAAGGAACCCACTGTTCTGCTGACATATTGGATTCTAGACATAAGGGATTCTATTGTTTTGAAGACATTAGAAAATCTTAAAGAGGATTTAAATATGTAATTATAATTATCATGTTGACATCATAACAGGTCATGTGCAAAACTCCCATTGACTTCAATGGGGACAGAATTTCACTCTTGAAATTTAGATCCTGATTGCTCATGTTTTTGTTTGTTTGTTTTTAAAAAAAACAATATTTATTACTTCTCGTTGGTTGAATTAAGGTGGTAGTACATAAAATAGGATCGGAGTCCAATGTGCTAGTGCTGTACAAATACATAGGAAGAAACAGAATCTGACCCAAGCTGCTTACAGTCAAAACAGACAAGACAAGCAAGAGCTGGGAATCATGCCTCTCACAATTCTGTCCCTAAATTCATCTTCTGTGGCCACATACCTTGGGCAGACTGATATGAGACATTCGAGTCAACAATGATTGATGGTATCTGTGCGGTTGCTGTTCCAAGTAGCATCATGTAGCACTACAGCAAGCAACTGATGGGAACCATACTTGATATGCAATATAATTCCTGTTTTCCCACTATTTAAAATGAGAGGATTGGGTTTGGTAAAAAGGTTTCTGGACTAGTAAGTTTGATCATGTGTCTTATGAGCCTCTGCACTTCCACTGCAAAGAAGAGCAATGCACTTCAAGTACCCTTCTATTTTTATAAAATTTCCCCCAAAGCATGTCAAAGAAAATTACTGAAGATGGCATGCTGATCCATCGTCTCCAAACTCCACAAGCATGATGTTTAAGTTCAACTCCTCTGCTATTAAGAGATATGGTGCTTTATTAGCTGTAACAAACACCAACTTTCAGCTAGTACTTTGATGGATAAGGTGCCAATTATATTGACAGCTCTTCCAGCTGATGCCCAGCTGGGGTTTTGTCCTGCCTCACCTGCCACGCTTTTCATTAGCAGGTAAAGTGATGTCATGGGGAGTAACACAATGAAAATCCCAAAGCTGACCCAGAGACATTCCCCTAATTCATGTATCTATCATTTAAAGAATCAGCACATATTCCTGCCCTGGATGTTTTGTCTACAATTTTATTTCTATTAATGTACTATCTGATGACCTCTAATTCTGTCTGCCAAGGTACAAAACATGGGACAAATCTCCAGGAAAAAAATATCAGTGGAAGAATCTTAAAGTAAGGCAGGATTAGTTTCTATATCATAATAAACGCCCTACAAAGTGTCTAGAACCTTATTTTCCTAGCTCAGTATAAATAAATCTAATGCAATAATAGTGAGATGGCACCAAGACTCGAATTCAGCAAACACTAGGACCTAAGTGTGGGTGGGATGAGAGTCTATTTTGGCCTAAGAGAAAGGATAGCTGCACTGCCCACTGGTGACTACTGGTCCTCTGGTGACCCTGCTCGTTGGCTGGAAGCAGCTGCTCCTTTCAATTTAAGAAGGAAGAGCTGAAGGGAGTGAAAAGAAGGCATACACTAATCAGACAAAGAAAGGGCATCTGTTGTTAAAGGGACAGTGTATAATGAAGGACAAACTGAACATACAGTATGGAAGAACAGATTACAATGTGGGACTGTTCACCAGACTTTAGCATCGGATCCTGCAGGAAGATAATGAGAACTTTGCAGATTAACTCAATGGACATTGGATCAGGCCCTTAATGCAAAAATATATGACACAAATATGGAAACAGCCATAAAGACAAGTATCATATTTTAATACTTATACAGCCAGGTTTGCAGAAGAGCTTTACACCCAGCAAATGAACAACAGAAAATCTGGCCCATATTTTTAGGTACCAAAAAAGCAGCTGAGCTCTTTTGAAATATGGACCATGTGGCCCACATCACAACATTATTATTATTTGCATTATGGTAGCACCCAGGATCCCCTGGCTTGGACCAGTACCCCATTGTGCTAGGTGCTATAAAAACACAGAATAAAAAACCTGACTCTACTCCAATGAGAGTTCAATCTACATTTTCAGCTGTAAGTATAAGATGGTTGAATTTTCAAGATGAGAGAGGCTGGAAAATATACAATTTAAACCAATTCACTTAGACTCCCCAAAAACTTACACTCTGCTTCTGAATTTTCCCCGGTATACTGAACTACAATGTTAATACTGTGCACATGGTATCTGATTGTCCAGAATATATAAAAGATTTTGAAACATAAGCTTCTATATGAACACAGTTCTGGAACGTGGCCCTTTTATAGGACACTAAGATACTGGTGCCTACTAGAAGTGCTGGACTTTATATTTTGTTCATGTGCTTCATGGGTAAACACCATTTGGAGGGGAATTACTAATCTTTAATTTGCATTTTTTAGGTGGTTCTTTTACTGGTCATAAAATTGAGATATTAGCCATTAAGAATAAATCAATAAATGCCAAAATTTTCCACTTACTCACATTGAGTAGTACCTATTTTGCAGATAGTCCCATTGATTTCAGTGGCACTACTTGTGAAGTAAGGTACTATTTGATGTGAACAACCATAGCAGAATCTGTCTCCAAGCATAGAGCAGAGGTAAAATGTGCATTTAAAACTAGGTGTCCCAAAATAACTCCTAAAAATATCTATTTCCCATATTACCAGGACAGGGAAAAGCAGCAAAAATAGATGAGACTCCCTATTACTCGCAAGCTTCAGTTAAGTAGATCAGCTAACCCAAGTGTTCCCCGCAGACCTTTTCATAAGCTCTGTTTTAAAATAATAGGTGTTTCTGTGCTCAGTAGACAAAAGTTAAAGCTAATTACCATCATTTGGAAGCCTGGCATTTACTATATGTTCTTTCATCAATTAAAATTGTCACTTGGAAAATATTCTCTCTTACCACCATCCCACCCAAAAGGAAGAGAAAACAGTCAAAAACAGAAGTAAAGGAAGAACTGGAACCTCTCCAGAAACAGCCACTCCATGAACACTTCAAGCATGACACCTAGACTTCAATCTACCTCCTAATTTATTTCCACTGATTTCCATAACAGAAAAACTTAATAAAGTTCCATCTTTAGCTCAATTTTCTCTGTATTACTTTGTATAGATGGACAGTCATTGATTATTGCAGAAGAGATGGACTGGATTTGTGATGTAGGTTATCAGCACTCAAGGGAGTTAGGGGCTGATCCAAAGTCCAGTGAACTCAACTGAAAGTCAGTGGGAGTTTTTTCAGTTGGCTTCAATGGGCTTTGGATCAACTCTAAAATAGGAGACCAAACCAGAATGAGGCTTGTGTTCAGAGAGCGTAAAAAAGAAAGTAGCATCAGTTTTCACAGTCATAGAACTCTGGAAACACCTGATGAGCTCAGGAGATCTGTTACACATTTTTTGACCAATGTAGCCCAGTGGGCCATCTGACCTCTCTTATAGTCACTGCTTTGCATTACATTATGCTTTATTATAGTCAGAGGAAATGCAAGGAACCAACAGACTTGTATCCTGTAAGACATTGGCTTCAACAGTTAGCATTAGGTTTGAGGCCTATGAACTTGGCATAGATAAACGTAGGTAACCCATACCTTTTGGGGAACTGGAAGTAGAGTGTAGGGGGCGGATTTTGTCCATAATGACATCAGCCAACCACAGAACATGAACTAACACATCAGCTTCTGGAAGGTTCTGGATGGATCATCCAACTGTAAGAGTGCCATGACAATGAATTGAACCTATAGAATACGCTAACCTATAGAAGAAGGGCACCTTAACATTGATAAGGGGAGGAAATACAAATAAGGAAGAGGGGAGAAACACCTATTGAATATGCACTAGAGATGGTAACATCGGCGTAACATATTATAAAAGGGGCATCCCAACCTGGGGTAGTAGGAGAGAGAGATGTAGCACTTGGGAGAGCCCAGAATGACAGCCACTGGTGAGGATGAGGAAGGTGACAGTGATGAGGAAGATAATGGCTAACATTTCAGGTTGTTCTGCAAGGGATGGTGAGAGTATGGATGTTCAGATGTACTTTCTGTATTCTCTCTACCCACCTTACTGAATTAGAGTGTGAGTGACTTTGCTAAATGTATTAATAAATTATATAGTTGTCAATATAAAAGAGTTCCTATAGTTTGAGTGTTGCACCTGTGCACATCGGCGTTCTCAACTATAGAATAATTTTAACAATATTCAAGTATCAGAGGGGTAGCCGTGTTAGTCTGGTTCTGTAAAAGCAGCAAAGAATCCTGTGGCACCTTATAGACTAACAGACGTTTTGCAGCAATACCCACTTGCATCCGAAGAAGTGGGTATTCACCCACGAAAGCTCATGCTGCAAAACGTCTGTTAGTCTATAAGGTGCCACAGGATTCTTTGCTGCTTTAACAATATTGAGCCTGATCTGAGGACAAGAACCCGCCTACCCTTAAAGTGATAACTGGAAATTCTTATTCATAATTTATAGATCAGGCTACACCAGGAAAGGACTTCAAGGGAGTTGCTTGCCCACCTCTCATTTTAAATGGAATTGAGCCACTAACTCCTATAGGCTCCTTTGAAATGCCCAGCCAACAAGCATTGCTCCAAAACAAGGAATAATAAAACCTGGTTCTGGTAGCAAGGGGTCTTTCCGTACAGTTGCAGTATTAAGATTTCTGAGTACGGCACTAGGGTCACTATAACGTGGAAAACAAGGAAGACCTGAGAGAAAGTACAAAGGCACTTAAAAAGGGAATACATTAGATTTAACTAAATCCAGGCAGTAGCCTATTTGCTGCCCTTCTTCATTAGTGCTTTGTAGTTTCAGGTGTGAAAAGAAGCTAAGCCTTTATTGTGATAAGACTTCCTTTTGAAATTCATGTCCTCTGCCATCATTAAAAATAATAGACAATCTTACTGTCTTAAGGATTTAATAGGTAGCTCTCTGCTCAGGATTAGAAGCATCTGGGTCTCTTGTTCTGCAGACTGAGAGAGACTCTGACATTTATGGGGTGACATACATTTTCTAGATAAGGGGTTTCAAATGTGTCCTGCTGCCAAGCATAGCCATTTGGTGGGCTGTACGCTTGGCAGCTCTAGGAGCCTGCTCCAAAACCCACTGAAGTCAATGGGAGCATTTTATTTGATTTCAATGGACTTTGGATAAGCCTCTAGAAGTTTATGGTTAGTCCTTGCGATATTCTGACACTGTGCATCATACCAATGGCAGATTGGGAGAGAAAAGTATCACATGAAAGAGAGGAGCAAGAAGAGGGGGAAGGCAATAGAAACGAGGCTTTTGACACAGTGTAACATGACATCTTCCTAAGCACACTAGGAAAATGCGGTGATGAAATTACTATAACGTGGTTTGAAAGTCTGTACTCAAAAAGCAGCTATCAATGGTTCACTGACACATGGAGGAAGGGGAAGTGGGGGAAGGAATGTATCTAATGAGGCTCTGGATACTATTCAGTATTTTCATCATTTGGATAATGGAGTGGAGAGTATGCTTATAAAATTTGCAGATGACGCCACGCTGTGAGGGGGTGCAAGCACTTTGGAGGATAGGATTAGAATTCAAAATAACTGACAAATTGGAGAACTGGTCTGAATTCAACAAGATTAAATTTAATATAGATAAGTGCAAAATACTTCACTTAGGAAGAAAAAAATCAAATGCACAACTACAAAACTGGGAATAAGTGGCTTGGTGGTAGTACTGCTGAAAAGGATCTGGGAGTTATAGTGAATTACAAATTGAACACGAGACAATGTGACACAGTTGAGAAAAAAGCCAATATCATTCTGGGGTGTATTAACTGGAGTAAGACAAGGGAAGTAATTGTCCTGCTCTACTCATTCCCTTCCAACCCTACATTCCTGTGATTCTATAAACAGAAGTAAAGGAGCGCACAAGAATCACCACTCAGACCAACCCACCTGGCAAACTACTGCTCACTGGGGCTGTGTTTAGAACCCAGCTAGTTTCTGAATCAAATCCCTGTGAATCCCTGATTTAAAACAAACAAAAAAAAAACTAGTAAGAAATCAGGGAAATCTGAAGCATATCGAGAAGTCAGCAAATAAAAAGTATAACTTGTTCCAGTTCAAAACAGCAGCATACAGACACCCTGCCCAAAAGAAGAGTGACATTTACTTTCTTAATTCCAGAATACTGTACATTTAAAATACACTCTCGCAAAAGCTAAATTAGGATCTTACTGTGATATAGCAAACAGGACTGCACCCGGAGTTCCAACTCAGAACCTTAGACCACACATCAGGAAATTGAGGAATTGCTGCAACAACAGCAGGGAGACTATCCCAACACTTAAGTGCTCTTAGCAATGTTGTGTATGTCTGGTGTTTAGTTATGCTAAGCCTATATCAACTCACACATTTCACAGTAGGAGTTGACAGCAGCAAAATAAATAAATAAATTATGCTGATCACCATAGTCTCATTAATAATTTACAAAGCCTTTGCTCTGGATCTATACTCCGCTTGAGCCAAAGGCATTTTCACTCAAAAAAAAGAGTGCATAGGACTTTTCCCTCTTATAAATGCAAGCTGATCCTAAAAAGAACTTTTAGAAAACTCTCGAAGATACTTTTTTTGGCTTACTTTTAATAAGCAGATGCTGTTAATCAAAAATCTATTGCAATGGACATCTGACTCACCAAGACAGAGACAGATGGCTAACCCCTGATGTACTATTTATCTGTCTATTTACCTATTTATTTGGTCTCAACTGTTGTAGTACCTCCCAAAAGAATGAACAATAATGCAATCTCTCTTTTTCTCTTCACTCTGCCAGGAAGAGGGAAGCTTGATGATTTTTAAAAACACACTTTCAAACAATGGCAAGATTTGCATGATATAATCATGGAACCACAGAAAAAAAATTAAATAAATTATCTATTCTATATTTTTTAAAAAAAAAAATCCCACTGGTGGTCTTGATCTGATTTTTTTTTTTTGGTGCATAACACCAGATTAAGGTTGCTAAACTTGTGACAGAAACAAAACTTTTAGCATCTCAAAGTTTGCATCCATATTTAATATGATTTTCCTGTTTAATGGCAGGAATATTTGCTTCCGAAATTTCCCCACTGTCAGAACTTCCTAAAACCAACAGCATTTTTAATTATTTCAGGAGAAAGGAGAATACTTTCAGACAGGGATGGTCGTGTGGTTAAGGGACTCAGATCTCTGTTTAATCCATAGCTGTGTCACAAACTGTGTGTGACCTTGGGCAAGTCACTCAATATTTTGAGCCTCGGGCTCCTCATCTGTAAGATGGGCATAATACTATTTCTCTCCTCTCGCTCTTTGAGTTTATATTGTTAAGTCTTTGAGTTAGGAACTTTCTCTTGGTACATCTATGTACATCCCCTAGCACAATGGGGCCCTGATTTTGGTTGGTGTCTCCAACTGGAATACAAATAAATAATAAACAAAATATAAAGATATAGATAGAGAGAAAAATACTACTTTAGAGCAAGCAGATAACAGATACAGCTCAAAACAAGTGAACCTTTTCAATAAGAATTTTTTAAGGCTATGAACATGCAGCCACCCATTTTAAATGATCAATTATGATTTTTTAAAATTAATCAATCAATCTACAGATGATGGAACCATTTTAGCACAGGATCATCAATACTCTCAATTTCATCCATATGTTTCTGGAAGTGTCCCAAGTTCTTAGGACTTACAAGATGGAAAGTGTCATAAAAATACTTTGATTCTTTTCACCGAGGCAAAGTAATTGACATTTTAAAAATACGTGTTTACATAAGTCTTAAGAAATATTGCTTTAATAGTAAAATTTGTGCACCTAGTACAATTCAAAAATATGAATTGTTTTTCTGCATGGAAAAACTTGAAATCATGAGCAATATGAAAGATGCACATGCTGCACCCCAGAGCTGCTTCAGTGAGTTTAACTCCACTTTACGTATTATCTTCACCATGAACTAACTGAGAAACAAATTGAGGGAAAGCAAGCTGATATGCATTGCACATAACCCTGGGCTAAACATTATGGCCCTTACAAAGAAGTCATAAGGCTAAGGTTTTTGCACAGAGAGGGGAACAACTTGTAAACACTTGACCAACTAGGTGAAATCATGCCCTCACAACAACTGGCTGACGCATTGAGCCTATTCACCCGCAAGGCCCATTTAAAAGAAATAACAAATGCTCTTGGATTCAGTCAACCTGCAACATACCTTTATATATCTCAATACATACATGCACACATACTGAGGTCAATTCCTTGGGCTAGGAAATGAAAGCAAGCTGGTTTCTTGACTGAGCTTATACCTACCAAATGTGTACAAACAAGTTCTCCATCTCATAGACTTTAAGGTCAGAAGGGACCATTATGATCATCTAGTCTGACCTCCTGCACAATGCAGGTCACAGAATCTCACCGCCTCCCCCACTCCTGTAACAAACCCCTAACCTATGTTTGAGTTATTGAAGTCCTCAAATCGTGGTTTAAAGACCTAAGGTGCAGAGAATGTCTCTTTTAAGACAAGCAATGAGGATGACAGGGCATTACTCAGACATGATGTGAAAACATCCTATGAACAATAGTGGCTTTTCATATTTGCAAGATGCTAAAAATGGTCTGTTATCTAGCTGCAATTTGACTCAATTTCAACCTCCTCGCCTATGAAAAGCAATATTATTAATCTAATATGTTTATCACTCACTCTGTGATTGAAAGAACTTCTGTTCTAAGATTTGAAGACTTATTTGTCAAGTCAGAACGCTCTATTTTAGCTTTTCAGCTAGCAACAGTGTCTGAAAAGGCATATATAACATGATGAACCCTAGAAAAAGACCGAGTTCATGACACAAGAGATTTTGGGGATAGGGAGGGATGTGGAACAAATGACTTAATAAAAATTAAAGATGAAGAGGACCTACTGGAGGTGGAGAAGTTTTATGGGATTAGCTATATTATAAACATCTATATGAAACAGACATGTCTCAAACACCCAGGCCACACCACTATCAAGACTATTTATCTCATTCTCTTTTTTGCCAAGACTTTTCACAGGCACATCTAAAGCAGATATGGAAGATCAATGGCCAGATATGGAAGAGATGAAGTCTTAAGTCTTGTCTACATAGAAAAATGGGACAGATTTAACTAAATTGTTTTAGTTGGTGCAAGCTCCTCGTGTGGCTACTCTTATTTCAGGAGTGCCATGTATCAATTTAACTGAAGTCAGTTTCTTAATCAGCGGTGTGGATCCATACTGTATTGTGGGAGATTTACTCCTTCAGTTGTGTCTACAATGGCTTAACTAAATCGGCTTCTAGCCATCAGAGGGATGTAAACCGCCACCCCATTGATTATCAACAAGAGTTATATGCATGCACCCAGTATCACACCATCCACCTCATCAACAAATAACACCTTTCATTCCTGAGGCACTTCATTCCTCAGTCAATAGCTGTGAAATACACACTGGGACGGGATCGTTTCATCTGCCGCTGAAATGCAGCCACATCTGGGAAAAAACCTGTTCGCTGTTTTTCAGTGCACAGCAACTCTGCATGACTGTAGGATAGAAACTGCAGAATACCATCATATCTAATAGAAACTGCAAAAGGAATCATGAAAATGGCTCTACCAGAAAGTTGTTTTAATAGAGACTAAAACCAGAAAGTTCCTGACAATATGGAGGGCTACCCAAGCACATTCAACTCCCATTGCAGGTATTGGGAGCTCAGCACAGATTTGAGTTCTTGGTGCTTACTTTACTTCTATTTATCATATTCTCTAGTTCATTTTTCCTCTTTAAATGTAATTTATTAACCACTGAAAAACTATTAGAATATATATTTAATACAAATATTCAATTACCATATATAATACAATGGAAACACTTCATGCACCATGTGATATACAACTCGTGTGCATATACATACACACACTATCTCTAGGCCACATCCGCACCTGGCATAAGTTAGCATAGCATAGTGAAAATATCCTTGGCTGGTGAAAATCTGCTACCTTGACTTCAGTGAAACTACTTTGCACTAGGTGACTATGTGGCAGGGGAGGAAAGGGGGAGGAGAGAGAGCGAGAATGCATATAACCACATATACACAACTCATATTATGTGTATTTAGATGTAATATTGGCACTGATGTCGAACCTGACACTGAATCTGAAACCAGCCAGAATCTCCATTATGTGGTTTAAACCTGTTTGAGTATAATAAAGACGTGAGAGAATCTGCCTGAATTCTACAAATCTAGCTGTAGTTGGATAGTCTCCAATTACACCAAAAGCTGTTTTGTCAATGTGAGAGGAATAAATCAGAGAAGATGCATTTCACCTTTAGGAAAGCCAAGCAATCAGCTCATTCATCATCTTCCATCAGTGAAAAATTTAGTAAATAGCAACAGAATAGGAGTCGATAAAATGTGCTTAAATACAACGCAGGCTTTTACTTGCTGTGCTTTTAATTTGGTAAATAAATGCCTTCCGTTGGGCGCACACCCCAGAGTCTCTCCAGTGACGTGGATTAAGTGCTCTGTTAGCACTGAAGTGCTGAATGGATCTCTGAGGTATAGCTAACTATAATGGCCTTGAAACATTCAGCCTAAATCTCCCTGCTGTTTAATTTCAAACATTAAAAGGTGCATGTGGGGGTAACAAAACTCTGGAGTTAAAAATATTACCCTTTTTATGGTTTTATTTAGTCTGTTAACTGTACAAATAAGAAGAGTGTGTCTTGCAGGCAAGAAATACAAGTGTAATAATATCTGAGAGTCTGGCAGAATATATTGTTAATTAAATTGAGTTTAGCCCCGAAAGGCACACACTTTTTTGTTTTTAAGAAAAGACTTAATTAAGAATAAAGAAATAGGTGCACACACATTAAATAGAATGGGTGGGAAGAGGAGGGGGGTTATAACTGCAGTCAATGGAGACCATTCTTAGATGAAGTAGGGGTTTCTCATCTAGTGGGCTTTTTCACTGACTAGTTTTGTAAGTAATGTGTATTGTACGGTGCATACTTATTGAGTTTTTATCCTGCTGATATAAAATCTAATTCCTTTCCCCCCTAGGAAGAGAATGAAGCAGCAAAAAGCCTGTGCGTTAACGACTGGATTTCCAAAATGCTCAGCGCCCAGGATTGCTGCCAGACTTTTGAAAGTAGCTCAGGGCCAGATTTGCAGGCAAGCTTGATGGGTGGGTCGGTAGCCTTTTTGAACATCTGACTCCAACGGTCACAATGGGAAGTGCTAGGTACCGAGCATTTTGGAAAACTGGGTTCCTATTTAGGTTCCTAATTGGGAGTTGGGCTCTTGAAAATGTGACACCAAGTCCCTGCTCTTGCAAAAACTGATGCACATGTACCAATTTCAATACAAGTAATTCTCTTGAGTTGGATAGGACTACTCATGCACCAAAAGTTAAGCACATGCATAATCTTTGCAAAATAGGAGACTGAAATAACTAGCAATCACTCCTTTAGGGCCAGAATGTGTGTAGTACTGAAATCCCTTCATTCCCCATTGAGATAGAGAGTAGCTGAAGGTGCTTGGCACCTTCTAAATGTCACTAGAAGCCTGCAGTTATGCTGAGGGGCAATAGGGTGGTGAGAAAAGGAGAAAGGGAGGGTTCAAGAAGTTGCAGTATGTTGGAAGAAGAAGACTGTCAACCCTGCATGCCCAGATAGAATAGCACTGACTGACTGCAAAAAAACCAAACAGTCACAGAGGGAGGTAGGAAAGGAAGCAGTCTTGGATGAGAAAAACATTATTTAAAAGCATTTTAGTTTTTTTTTAAATGGTAAGCAAAAATAAGGGAAGATGCTGCTGAGTACAGGTGGCTCCTTGAGTGAATACATGCAATTGTTTTAAGTGTGATGTTGAGCTTTTGCAAGAGATATATGACCCACTGTGCATGAGACACACCACTTGTAGACAATACATACACAGCTGATAAGTAGTTTTATTAGCACAATGAGAGATTGTGATGGTCATCTTGTGTGCATTTAACACCAATTTATTTTGAGACAGGGTTGGCAAAGCTGCTAGACATATGCTATCTGCAGATTTCTGCTTTCTGGCATGAAATGACCTGTACTAATTTTACTAACGTTATGCATCTAAGGTCACTGCTTCCTCTCCAGCCTTCTCCCTGAAGTGTTAGTCGCAGTGCCCAAAGTCTACACAAAGGCAATCAAGTACCAACATGCCACAAGTTATGCTAGAGAGGGGAATAAAACCAACTGCTGCAGCATATTCTCACTTTGGAAAATTAAACTGTGATGGATTTGTTTCACGCGACAGATTTGCATTTCCTCTTTGCATTCTATACTAGACTAGAGCAAGAGCAGAGAGAGCATGATTGACCCTACAGGTGAGAGGCTCTCTCCTGGCTTAGTAAACATACAGCTGCATGTACAAATTAAAACAAACAAAACCCTACACCACACACACAAGATGAGGAGAAAGAAGGCATTACAAGTGACAGATATCAGTTAGTCAATTATTGCAGTACTGGTAGGTGCTCATATACAATGGTGATGGAGTGTATACGAATCTATGCAGAGTAGAGTAGAATAGATTACAGCTTTGCCTTCAGATAGCACGGTTGGGCAATCAGTTAACCATACTACTTCTCTAAAGTTAGGTACATTAAGGAATGGGAAGGTGGTTTACCTTGTCCCTGCTTTCTCCAAAGGACAATACAATATGCCTGATATCCTCTCCTGCTATACTAAATCTTAAATAGTACTATTCCTACAGAACCCATCACCTGGTGCACGAAGTCTAGTAGATACAGCACTATTTCAAACTAATTTATCTGGGAGCTGCTCAGACCCTAAGATGATGGGTAGATTCCCAGTCCCTACCAGGAATATGGCTGTATGAGGTCTTGGCTCTTTGCTACAAGATCTTTATGAAGACGTGTGGCCCAGCCTCTTACCAGGCCTGATCTAAAGCCACTGGGAATCTTTTCATTGACTTCAGGACTCTGAAGATAAGGCACATTTGAACACATTGTGGACATTATGACACGTTTTCCCTAGTCTTACAACTTGCTGCAAATTAACTATTCTACAGTTACACTGATTTCTACATAAAATACTGTGAACAGCTACCTTTCTTGATCTTGCTGTTACCACAGAGCCCAGTTTATGACAGTAGAATTGTTACAATGATGACAAACTCCCCCCTCCCCAGAAATTGCATTTGTGTCTGAATTAATGTCAGTGAAACTGGTACTATAAAATAAAAATAGCCCATGGAAATGAGGCCTGGTCTACACTACGCGTTTAAACCAGTTTTAGGAGCGTTAAACCGATTTAACGCCACACCCGTCCACACTAAGAGGCCCCTTATATCGATTTTAATGGCTCTTTAAATCGGTTTCTGTACTCCTCCACGACGAGAGGAGTAGCGCTAATATCGGGATTAACATATCGGAATAGGGTTAGTGTGGCCGCAAATCGACGGTATTGGCCTTGGGGTGGTATCCCACAGTGCACCACTGTGACCGCTCTGGACAGCATTCTGAACTCTGATGCACTGGCCAGATAAACAGGAAAAGCCCCGCGAACTTTTGAAATTCATTTCCTGCTTCCCCAGCGTGGAGAGCTCACCAGCACAGGTGACCACGCACAGCTCATCTGCACAGGTAACAATGCAGTCTCCTGAGAATTGAAAAAGAGCCCCAGCATGGACTGCACGGGAGGTACTGGATCTGATCGCTATATGGGGAGAGGATTCAGTGCTAACAGAACTGCATTCCAAAAGACGAAATGAAAAAGTATTTGAAAGAATTTCAAGGTCTATGATGGATAAAGGCCACAGCAGGGACTCACTGCAGTGCAGAGTGAAAGTTAAGGAGCTCAGACAAGCCTACCAGAAAACCAAAGAAGCAAACGGAAGGTCCGGTGCAGGGCCAAAACCATGCCGTTTCTACACTGAACTGCATGCAATTTTAGAGGGCTGCGCCACAAGTACCCCACACCTGTCCGTGGATTCTGAGGTGGGGGTTGTAATCTCTGCCATGGCTGAGGATTATGCAGATGGGGAAGATGACGATGAAGAAGAGGAGGACGAGCTAGCAGAGAGCACACAGCACTCCGTGGGCCCCAACAGCCAGGAGCTTTTTCTCACCCTGACGGAATTACCCTCCCAAGCCAGTACCCCAGACAATGAAGCCATGGAAGGGACCTCTGGTGAGTGTACCTTTGCAAATATCAAACATTGTTTTTTAAGCAAGCGTTTTTTAATGATTGATTTGCCCTGAGGACTTGGGATGCATTCGCAGACAGTATAGTTACTTAGAAAAGTTTGTTAACATGTCTGGGGATTGAGCGGAAATCCTCCAGGGACATCTCGATGAAGCGCTCCTGGAGGTACTCCAGAAGCCTTTGCAGAAGGTTTCTGGGCAAGGCAGCCTTGTTCCATCCACCATGGTAGGACACTTCACCACGCCATGCATGTAGCAAGTAATCAGGTATCATTGCATGGCAAAGCACAGCTGCGTATGGTCCCCGTGATTGCTGGCATTCAAGAAGCATCCGTTCTTTATCTCGCTGTGTTATCCTCAGCAAAGTGATGTCGTTCAGCGTAACCTGGTTGAAAATCAGGAATTTAAGTAAGGGGTATGGCCATTTTCCTACTGGGTTTGTGGACTGCAGCAGCTTAAAAAAAAATCCTTTCCTGCACGTAGCCAAGCGGGGGGAGGGGAGGAGTGAAATGCCGATGATCTTTTTCGCGTTTGGTCAGCGGGGATCTTCCCAGCTACCAGCCACACAGTGGGGGGTGGGGGGAAGGGTGGTGATTAGCAGGGAGCTAGCATGGTATTAGCCATGCCTTGGGGGGAGGGGTAAATCACTGCAGAAGCCGAAAGACAGTGGCTTACCATGGCCGCATGCAAGCTGAATTCTGATGCCCGGACCTGTGTCTGTGAGATCTGTAACCCCAGAGCTGCAGGCACTCAGTATTAAGATGAAAAATGCGACCTTGTAGGGAAATCACATGTGCTATGTAAGGTGAATAGTGCTGTTCACTGTGACAGAGTATAACCATTGTTCTGTAAAATGTATCTTTTTAAATACTTCTCTCCCTCATGCAGCTGCAAATTTTTCAAGCCTCCCTACTCCATCCCAAAGGCTAGCCCAGATAAGGAGGAGGAAAAAGGAGACACGAGATGAAATGTTCTCAGATATTATGGAAGTTACACGCCAGGAAAGAGCTCATCTGAATGAGTGGAAGGAGGTGGTATCAAATTACAGGAAAGATGCCAGTGAACGTCAGGACAGGAGGGACACCCGAGATGAGAGGTGGCGGCAGGAAGATCGGCAGGAAAATCAGAGGTGGCGGCAGGAAGATCAGCGGTGGCGGGATGCAACTCTGGGGCTGCTGCGTGATCAAACTGACATGCTCCGGCATCTGGTGGAGCTTCAGGAATGGCAGCAGGATCACAGAGTGCCGCTGCAGCTCCTGTATAACCACCCTCACCCCTCACCATGTTCCACATCCTCCTCACCCAGACGTGTAAGAACGCATGGGGGGAGGCTCCGTGCACCCGCCCACTCCACCCCCGTGGACAGCCCAACCAGAAGGCTGTCATTAATGTGAAATTTTTTAGTGGCCTTCTCCATCCCTCCTATCCTCCTCCCAAACCACACCCTTACTTCTCTCCCTCTTTTTATAATGAATTAATAAAGAATTCATGATTTTTAAACTATAGTGACTTTATTTGCATAAGTAAGCTGTACTCAAAGGGGGAGGGTGAGTTGCTTACAGGGAATGAGTCAATCAAGGGGGTGGGTGTTCATCAACACACACAGCAGTCACACTGTACCCTGGCCATTGATGAAGCTCATTTTCAAAGCTTCTCTGATGCGCTCCGCTTCCTGGTGTGCTCTTCTAATCTCCCTGGTGTCTGGCTGCGCGTAATCAGTGGCCAGGTGATTTGCCTCAGCCTCCCACCCCGCCATAAAGGTCTCCCCCTTACTCTCAGAGAGATTGTGGAGAACACAGCAAGCACCAATAACATAGGGGACACTGGTTTGGCTGAGGTCTGAGCGAGTCAGTAATGTGCGCCAGCGCGCCTTTAAACGGCCAAATGCACATTCCACCACCATTCTGCACTTGCTCAGCCTGTAATTGAACAGCTCCAGACCACTGTACAGGCTGCCTGTGTATGGCTTCATGAGCCATGGCATCAAGAGGTAGGCTGGGTCCCCCAGGATAACGACAGGCATTTCAACATCCCCAACTGTTATTTTCTGGTCTGGGAAGTAATTCCCTTGCTGCAGCCGTTTAAACAGAGTAGTGCTTTTGAATATGCGAGCGTCATGAACCCTCCCTGGCCATCCCACGTCGATGTTGGTGAAACGTCCCTTGTGATCCACCAGTGCTTGCAGCACCATTGAAAAGTACCCCTTCCGGTTTATGTACTGGGTGCCCTGGCTCTCCGGTGCCAAGATAGGGATATGGGTTCCATCTATCGCCCCACCACAGTTAGGGAATCCCAGTGCAGCAAAGCCATCCACTATGGCCTGCATGTTTCCCAGAGTCACAACCTTTCGTAGCAGCAGCTTAGTGATTGCTTTGGCTACTTGCATCACAGCAGCCCCCACAGTAGATTTTCCAACTCCAAATTGATTCCCGACTGACCAGTAGCTGTCTGGCGTTGCAAGCTTCCACAGGGCTATCGCCACTCGCTTCTCTACTGTGAGGGCTGCTCTCATCTTGGTATTATGACGTTTCAGGGCAGGGGCAAGCAAGTCAAAGTTCCATGAAAGTGCCCTTATGCATGCGAAAGTTTCGCAGCCACTGGGAATCATCCCACACCTGCAACACAATGTGGTCCCACCAGTCAGTGCTTGTTTCCCGGGCCCAAAATCGGCGTTCAATGGATAGAATCTGCCCCATTACCATCAGGATCTCCAAAGCGCAGGGGCCCGCGGTTTGAGAGAATTCTGTGTCTACGTCCTCATCACTGTCATCGCCGCGCTGCCGTATCCGCCTCCTCCTCGCCTCGGTTTGAAGGTCCTGGTTCACCATATACTGCACGAGAGTGCGCGAGGTGTTTAAAACATGCACAATTGCAGTATTGAGCTGAGCAGGGTCCATGCTTGCTGTGTTATGGCGTCTGCACAGTTCACAAAGCAAAAAAGGCGCGAAACGGTTGTCTGCTGCTTTCAGGGAGGGAGGGGTGAGGCTGTACCCAGAACCACCCGTGACAATGATTTTTGCCCCATCAGGCACTGGGAACTCAACCCAGAATTCCAAGGGGCGGGGGAGACCGCGGGAACTATGGGATAGCTACGGAATAGCTACCCACAGTGCAACGCTCCAGAAATCGACACTAGCCTCGGACCGTGGACGCACACCACCGATTTAACGTGTTTAGTGTGGCCGCGCACCCTCGATTTTATACAATCTGTTTTGCTAAACCCGTTTATGTAAATTCAGAATAATCCCGTAGTGTAGACGTACCCTGACAGAGCTGTTCAAAATGTAAAGATGTCAAAATTCAACACACACAAATCAGGAAAAAAATAGTTGAAATGTTTGCATTTTCCCCTTTCAACCTGCTCTCTCACACTCGCACTTTTTTGCTTAAAAGAAAAAAAAATAAATTATTTTAAAACTATTTCAGTTCAGTTAAAATACTTCAGGGTTAGTTTAGTTCTAAAGTCAGTAAACACACAAATGGAGAAAATCTTGAGTTCTGTGACCCCTCCCTCTATATCCTGAAATGCTTCTCTCATACGTACATGTAGGTACAACATCATGACTAGCATTTCTATAGAAAGTCAGCCTATGGTGATTCTACCTCATTTCTCTCTCTGCCTAAAGCTACGTGTACACCGGAGCTTGAAGGTGTCGCTTTCAGCTCAAGGACATATACTTGTGCTAGCTCTGATTGAGCTAGTGCGCTAAATATACAAGTATAGCTGTGGCAGCACAAGCAGCAAGAGGGGCTAGCAGACTCCAGTACAATCTCATCTGAGATTTTAGGTACCTACCTGAGAAAGTGAGCCACTTGTGCTGCCGTGACTACCCAGCTATTTTTACTGCACTAGCTCTATCTGAGTTTCATTGGTCATTTTATGAAGCCCACTTCTAGAGTTCAGATGAAACAAGCTACAATTTCTCTACAAATTCAGTATTTTGAGCTACAAACCCAAACAGATAATCTCCATAGATAACGTATACCATCTTATGAGACTGTCAATATTTCGTTCTGGAATTACACTTCCACACTGGGGGAAAAATTATCTTAAAAAAAAAAATCTGCTTTTGCATTTTCTTGTAGTGCTTGCAGATTCCACACTCATCACTCACAAATGAGCTGGAATTATGGACACTTCGAGCCGACTTTCATTTTTTTCACATGCTCTACAGTTATGCTTACCAATGCAATATATGAAACATACACACAGTCAAGCACCGTTGGGAAAAGCCATAAAAGCATCAGTGGGGAGGGGAGAGGAGAGGGAAAAAATTGCTTTAGCGAACTCTAATGAGATCTTTCTAGCCCCTCACCTAAACTTCTAAGAGTATCAAAGAGATTTTTAAATGGTTTAAAAAAAAATCAATCTCCCAAAAGTGTGAACTGGAACTCAGCTAAATATAACAATAACCCTACAGTATTAGAACAATTAACATTATTCCATGTCATTTTACTGTGGAAGCTTTATTCCTATCAGATACCATCTCTCCCTCTGTTATATCTAATTATCAAACAAATCTTGCTTCCTTTACTGATTTTGCCTTAATTTGAGGCACCAGATTTCAATATCTAGCTAAGGTACATCTCTTCCCCGATATAACGCGACCCGATATAACACAAATTCGGATATAACGCGGTAAAGCAGTGCTCCGGGGGGAGCGGGGCTGCGCACTCCGGTGGATCAAAGCAAGTTCGATATAATGCGGTTTCACCTATAACACGGTAAGATTTTTTGGCTCCAGAGGACAGCGTAATATCGGTGTAGAGATGTATTTATACGCTCCCTACTACCTAGGATCTGAGCACATCTCAATCTTTAATGTATTGTTCTCACACTGTTCCTGTGAGGGTGGGCAATGCTATTATCCTCATTTTACAGATGGAAAACTGAGGCAAGAAATGACTATTTGACTCGGCCAAGGTCATGCAGGAAATCTGTAGTGGAACAGGGAACAGACCCCAATTCTCTCCAAGTCCCAGGCTAGCATCCTAATCCCTGTGTCATCCTTCCTCCTAATAAGGCAGGTGCTCAGCCCTTTCTGAAAATCAGGCCCCTTTCCAGGACGCAAAATCATTAGTCACTTTTGAAAATCTTGGCCTACTTAAATAATAGAAAACCACCCAGTAAGTTTCTAATTTAAAAAGTATAGAGAAATAGGTCAGTAGCTGGTTATTAATTAGATTTAAAATTTAAACATTTCCTCAGCTAAGAAATTTTATGAGCAGTTTAACTGGCATGACTTAGGATGCTGAAGAGCTGATTGTGAATCATCCTTTTCACCGTACGTGAACGTTGCATCTCACAGAATGTGGCAATTAGAAAGTAAATACTGGTGAGTTTATTTGTTGCCGCAGTGTGTGTTATATTTGGTAGGGAGCATGGGGTGGAGGGAGGATTTTTCTGTTAATATTGGTTGCTGCAATCATTCCATCCCATCTACTTTATCTAAAAATTTGCTCAGTTACTTATGATCTTTGCATGACTTCCCACACAGAGTAACTAACAGTCACATGAGCACACTTTTCTTTTTCTTTCCTCTTACTTCCAATTCAACCATTTGGTGTAAATTGATCTGCAGAGATACAGGATTTATTTATTTTTGTCTATGAGATTTTCCTGGGAAATGCCAGAGCTCAAAAGTAGAAGACACTTGATGGCTGCAGAGAAGTTTCAGGTCACAAGAAAAGCCTGTTTCAATACATTACTGATTGGTTTCATTAGCAGAGTTTTTCAGAATTGTGAAGAGCGTGGTTTTGTGGGGACCCAGAAGCCCTGAGTTTAGTTTACAGCCATGCTAGAGATTTTCTGTATGACCTTGGCCAAGTCACTTAATCTCTCTGTGCCTAAATCCTACATCTGTGAAACCGGGATAACAACTTCCTTTGTCTGACCCTGGCCTATATAGATTACAAGAGAGTCCTTGCCACAAAGCACATTTACCTATCTGTGCAGTGCCTAACACAACAGGAACACAATTTCAGATGGGGCAGCTAGTGACTATATGTTATTAATTATTAATATTATTATTATATGTTAATGATTAGTTCAGGCCTAACACAAGGGAAGAGGCACTGCAGTTAACTTACTGGTGCATCCTTTATGTATTTCTTACGCTTAAACAGGATTCATAGCTTCCTATTCCACAGAGTAGCACACCACTGGAAAAATATGCATGTTTGACTTCCCAATATGGGCTCAGCATCTGCACATTAAATTTAAATTTTTTCCCCCTAAAATAAGGAAAGATTCTTTCCCTCCCTCAAAACCTCCTCTCCTGCTGCTCCACACAACCACCCCTCTTTGCTTTGTGCATTAGGAAAGGGATAGATAACAAGACAGTACATATCATAATGCCACTATATAAATCCACAGTGTACCTACATCTTGAATACTGTGTGCAGTTCTGGTCACCCCATCTCATAAAAGATATACTAGAAATGGAAAAGGTACAGAGAAAGGCAACAAAAATGATTAAGGGTATGGAACAGCTTCCACGTGAGCAAAGATTAAAAAGACTGGGACTGTTCAGCTTGGAAAAGAAACAACTAAGGGGGGATTTGATAGAGACCTATAAAATTAAGAATGATGTGAAGAAAGTGTTATTTACTCCTTAATGTAACACAAGAACCAGGAGTCAATTAAATTAATAGGTAGCAGGTTTTAAAACAAAAGGAAGTACTTCTTCATACAAAGCACAGCCAACCCAAGGAACTCATCGCCAGGGAAACTATAACTGGGTTCAAAAAATAATTAGATAATGTCAATGTCTACCAGCCAAGATGGTCAGGGATGCGACCTCATGCTCTGTGTCTCTAAGCCTCTGACTGCCAGATGCTGGGATTAGAGGACAGGGGATGGATCACTTGATTAATTCCCATGTTCTGTTCATCCACTTTGAATCATCTGGTATTGGCCACTGTCAGAAGAAAGGATACTGGTCTAGATGGACCATTAGTCTGGCCAAGTATGGCCAATATGTTCTTTCCCCTCAGTGACCTACTCATTTGTTATTCTCCCTACTCCCTGCCCCTCCCAACAAGAAATCACATACTCAGTATGTCAGCAGGTTTTTTGGAAAGGAAATACACTTAATCACTGCCCACCTAATTATTTAAATAGGGACAGCTAAACATGGACGCTACTAACAGAATCATCAGGGCTACTCCAGTTTGTTTCTTAAACGTCACATTTTAAGGCAATGATACTATAGCTGTGAAATATTACCTCGTGGCAATGACACAGTGGGTAATAAAACCCCTCCTATCCCCAGGATAACAGTTAAGGAAAGGGGGGAAATACAGAAAGCGTGAGTGTGGAAGAGAGAAAGCATGCAAGAGTTATTGCCTTTTATTAATATTCACTAGTACAAATTGGGGCATGCAAAGGCATTTTTCAAGCATCATAAATGCTCCTGGCATCCCATGATGGGACTGGAATGAAATACGAGCAGTGGTTTCACATATCTGCAGAGTCTCCAGTAGAAACTGCTTCCCTTGGGGCAGCGAGGTCTGTAAGTAAACAGCAAATGTGCAGGGGTCGCCATAATAAAATCTTGAGATTATTTCTGAATTCACTGTTATGGACACTGAGCACAGGCAATGAGCCAGGAATAACAGAAGGAAAATAAAAGCAATACATACATTAAAAAGAAAGTATGCTTGGACAACAGGATATCTTGCGCTAGCCTGCTTCTCTTATTTTCCCCTTTGCCTGGAACTCCCTTCCCAACAGCCTGAGGCCACAATACCTCCCTTAGGACCCTGCTAAAAGCCAACTTCAAGGACTCTTATAAAACAGTTATCTATACATTGTTATTCTCAAGCATCCTGACTGTCAGAGCAGCTGAGCAACCTCAACTTCAAGTCAACAGGTGCTTGGTACCTCTGAAAGTCAGCAGCAGCAGCTTCTCAAGAGACCACATGAACATAGTTCTATGTTTGTACAGTGCCTAGCACTGTGAGGTCCTGGTCCATGACTGGGGCTCCTAGGCATCACCACAATTCAGTTAACATATCTGTGCCTCAGTTTCCCCATCCATAAAGTGGAGATAATCATACATACCTTCTTTGTAAAGCACTTGGAAATCTGCTGAAGAGCACTCTGAGGCCTTGTCTACACTACAAGACTATTTCGAATCTACTTAAGTCGAATTTGTGGATTCGACCTTATGAAGTCGAATTTGTGTATCCACACTAAGGACACTAATTCGAATTTCTGAATCCACATTAACAGGGCTGGCATCGACTTTCGAAGCGGTGCACTGTGGGAAGCTATCCCACAGTTCCCGCAGTCCCCACTCCCCATTGGAATGCTGGGTAGAGCTCCCAATGCCTGCTGGGGGAAAAAATGTGTCGAGGGTGGTTTTGGGTAACTGTCGTCATCGAACCGTCAATCACGCCCTCCCTCCCTGAAAGCGCCAGCGGGAAATCTGTTCGCGCACTTTTCTGGTCGGTTACAGCGCGGACGCCACAGCACTGCGAGCATGGAGCCCGCTGCGATCATCGCTGCACTTATGGCCGTTGTCAACTCCTCGCACCTTATCGTCCACCTCTTCCACGGTCAGCTGCTGAGAAATCGGGCGAGGAGGCTCCAGCAGCGCGGTGAGGAGAGTGGCGCAGACCTCTCAGAAAGCAGGGTACGCCGGGCAGTGGAGATCATGGTGGCAATGGGTCAAGTTCATGGTGTGGAACGGCGATTCTGGGCCCGGGAAACAAGCACGGACTGGTGGGACCGCATAGTGCTGCAGGTCTGGGATGAAACAGAGTGGCTGCGAAACTTCAGGATGCGTAAGGGCACTTTCCTTGAACTCTGTGACTTGCTGGCCCCTGCCCTGAAGCGCCAGGACACACGGATGGGAGCAGCCCTGAGTGTGCAGAAGCGAGTGGCCATAGCCCTCTGGAAACTTGCCACGCCAGACAGCTACCGGTCAGTAGCGAACCACTTTGGCGTGGGCAAATCTACCGTGGGGGTTGCTGTGATTCAAGTAGCCCACGCAATCGTTGAGCAACTGCTCTCAAAGGTAGTGACTCTCGGAAACGTCCAGGTCGTCATAGATGGCTTCGCCGCGATGGGATTCCCAAACTGTGGTGGGGCTATAGATGGGACTCACATCCCTATCCTGGCACCAGCCCACCAGGCCAGCCAGTATATTAACCGAAAGGGCTACTTTTCAATGGTGCTGCAAGCACTGGTGGACCATAGGGGACGTTTTACCAACATCTTCGTCGGGTGGGCGGGCAAGGTTCATGACGCGCGTGTGTTCAGGAACTCTGGTCTGTTTAGACGCCTCCAGGCAGGAACTTTCTTCCCGGACCACAAAATAACGGTTGGGGATGTGCAGATGCCTACAGTGATCCTCGGGGACCCAGCCTACCCGCTAATGCCCTGGCTCATGAAGCCCTATACAGGCGCCTTGGACAGTGAGAAGGAACTCTTCAACTACCGGCTGAGCAAGTGCAGAATGGTGGTGGAGTGTGCTTTCAGACGTCTAAAGGGGAGGTGGCGGAGCTGACTGACTCGCTCGGACATCAGCGAAAAGAATATCCCCGTAGTTATTGCTGCTTGCTGTGTGCTCCACAATGTCTGTGAGAGCAAGGGTGAGACCTTTTTGGCCGGATGGGAGGTTGAGGCAAATCGCCTGGCTGCTGTTTACGCTCAGCCAGACACCCGTGCCGAAAGAATATCCCAGCGGGAAGCGCTGTGTATCCGGGAGGCTTTGAAAGCAAGTTTCCTCGGAGAGCAGGCTAACCTATGACTCTCCACTTGATTTTAAGAGACGCTGATCCTGGGCCTGTGTCTCTATGTGTTGAGTGAGATCTGCAGTTACATACCCCGTTCTCCAAGTTTCCCCCACTTCCCAAACACGTTTTAAAACAAATTAAACGAAACAGTTATTGTTAATAAATCTCTCTTTTACTTTGCATTTCTGTTCAGGGGTTGAAACATGGACGCATACTGTGCTGGGTACGGTGTGCACTGATGTACAGACCGCTTGTACAATACAGGACGGACAGCCTCCTGCTCCTACATAGGTCTCTGGGGTGGGGGACGGTTTCAAGTGGTTGTGCATGTAGGGGTGGGTTTGCTGGAAGGGGCGAGTGGGGCCGTCTTTGGATAGGGATTTGGATGCAGGCTCTGGGCTGTGGGTTTGGGCGTAGGAAGGGGTGATGGGTGTGGGGGAAGGGTGAGTATCTGTCCGTGGATGAGGGCTCTAGTTGGGGCTCAGTGCAGCGGAGAGGATCGCGCCTACGGTGGAAGTGCATGGTAAGGGCAGCATGCCTTAACATTAGGGGGTGGCAGGCGCTAGGACCGTGGACAAGCGTACACATCACAGAATGACCCGGGGCAGCATACACCACACAGAGTGACCCTGGTGACTACTGACTGCAGTCTGTGTGTGCCCTTCAGTTGATCCTGCCCCCGATACTCTGTACCCTGCTAATGTAGGCTATCCCGTGCAACTATAAATCCCCTGCCCCCCCCCCCACATACACACAGTCTTCTGACACGAAAGACGTGACGGAAAGAGTGAACAACAGCAAACAGCTTTTATTAATCTACTACATAGTGGGGTGATGAAACTTGGATTTTGGACTGGGTGATCCTGTAAGAGAAGCGCTTCTACACAGTTATAGCGTCAGAGGTGTGTGGTACATTAGCACTCAGCTGTGGTGCAGTGACAGGTCTCATGGCCCCTACCGCCCCTCCGTCTTGTAATTTTTGGTGAGGGGGGGACAGGACTTCTTGGCGTTGGAGGGTGGTTGCAGATACAGTGCAGGGGGGCTCTCTCCTCCTGCCTGCGGTCCTGCAGAACATCAACAAGGCGCCGGAGCGTGTCCGTTTGCTCCCTCATTAGCCCAAGCAGTGTTTGAGTCGCCTGCTGGTCTTCCTGCCGCCACCTGTCCTCCCGTTCGCTGTGTGAGCGCTGCTGCTGAGAGAGGGTCTCCCTCCAGTGGCTCTGCTGGGCCGCCTCGGCTCTGGAGCAGGCCATCAGTTCCGCGAACATCTCGTCCCGAGTCTTTTTCTTTCGCCGCCTAATCTGAGCCAGCCTCTGCGAGGGGGATGCCGGGGCAGTCCGGGAAAGAGCAGAAGCTGTGTGATGGGAAACAGTAAGTGATTTCCTTGAACAGATACATGTTTGCGAACAGTGAACACAGTGTAGTCAGTTTCTCTGAACAAGACCATACAGGGCACCAAGTTCCACGAGATCTCAGGACAAGTTCGAGATTTCGGAATACGCTCTCATTGGCGGCGCCATTGCACAGGAGAGCGGACAAGCGGGGAGAGACAGCTGAATCCGTCTTGCAGACAGTCCTGGTAAGCCTTAAAGTAGATAATGCTTATCATTTAGTGGATAGCTGTGCTCTCCTGCTAAAGGCAATCTGTAAAGCAGAAAGGCTGAGCCTTTTCCAGCCCCTCCCGCCAGTGCACGGGAAAGATCAATGTATGCTTGTTCTCTGTGGCCTCCAGCACGTGGCTGTTAAGCGAGGGTCGTTGTTATGCAACCTAATTTAAAACCATTAACAGTAGTAACAATACACTAATTGCCCTACTTAGATGCAGCCTGTACAGAATGACATCACCCTGAGGCGGGTCACTCGGAGTCAGAGAGAGCGGATGCTAAGGGAAGCCCTGCACAGACCAGGACCATATGCAGCAATGCTGGTGGAGGCGATGATTCCTCTGTACATTAGGATGTCCTGGCGCGGAAGAGTGTGCTTCCACGGAGCACCCAACAAGGCACCTCTCCCCAGGAACCTCCTGCGGAGGCTTTTCGAGCTGCTCTCTGAGAGCTTTTTTGAACTGTCCCAAGAGGATTATTGCTCTATTCCTATATGTGTGGACCTACTTTTTGTATAGTTTGAGATTTAAAATTTTTTATATAGTATTTCTATTTTTATATACTTGTTTTTTTAAAAAATAAATGTTTCCCTATTTGTAGCACTTACCGCCTGATCCTTCCCCTGATTCTGAGTCCGGGTTAACGGGCGGGGAGGGTTGGTAGGGGATCTCTGTGAGGGTGATGAAGAGATCCTGGCTGTCAGGGCAAGCGGTATTGTCTTCGCTGTCGCCTGCACCGTCCTCCACAAACCCTTCCTCATCTTCCCCATCGGCGAACATCGCCGAGGAACTGTCCAGATACACTATGCCATCGTCAGAGTCCACGGTCACTGGTGGGGCAGTGGTGGCAGACCCACCGAGAATGGCATGCAGTGCCTCGTAGAAGCGGCATGTCTGGGGCTGTGCTCCGGAGCGTCCATTTGCCGCTCTGACTTTTTGGTAACCTTGTCTCAGGTCCTTGACTTTCACGCGGCACTGCATCGCATCCCGGCTGTATCCTTTGTCTATCATGGCTTTGGAGACCTTCTCGAAGGTCTTTGCATTCCGCTTGTTGGAGCGCAGCTCCGAGAGCACAGACTCATCGCCCCACACAGCGATCAGATCCATGACTTCCCGGTTAGTCCATGCTGGGGACCTCTTTCTATTCTTGGATTGTCCGGACTCCTCTGCTGGAGAGCTCTGCATCGTTGCAGGTGCTGCGGAGCTCGCCCCAATGTCCAACCAGGACGTCAGATTCAAACTGCCCAGACAGGAAAAGGAATTCAAATTTTCCCGGGTCGTTTCCTGTGTGGCTGGTCAGAGCATCCAAGCTCGGACTGCTGTCCAGAGCGTCAACAGACTGGTGCAGTGTGGGATAGCTCCCGGAGCCACTAAGTTCGATTAGCATCCACACCTAGCCTAATTCGAACTAGCCATGTCGAATTTAGCGCTACTCCACCTGTCGGGGTGGAGTACCAAATTCGAACTAAAGAGCCCTCTAGTTCGAATTAAATGGCTTCCTGGTGTGGATGGTTGACCGGTTAGTTCGAATTAACGCTGCTAAATTCGACTTAAAGTCCTAGTGTAGACCAGGCCTGAGAGAGCTAGGTATTCATTATTAATTATTATCAATTAATAATAGTAAGACCCCCCTCTACCTTGTTCTTTTACTTCTCCTACCTTCCCTGTAAAGTCATATGCTCCTCTTCTCATATTAATAAAAGACCAAACTGGCACTAATTCAGCATGAGTAAGGAAGGCACAAATTCCTCAAGCAGTGTCACTGATTTCATTAGAACTGTGAGGGACAAGGCCTTAGTACATTAACAACAAGAGATTCTTATTCATGATGGGCAAACACTAACTTTTTAAGTCAATGAGAGCTTTTTTGACTGACTGTTTTAAAGACTTCAGAATTTTGCACTCAGTCCTACAAGGAGCTGACACCCTGGTCTTTATCCATTAGAACACATCAGTACATGCATGGGACTACTTGTATGATTAAAATTAACCATGTGCTGAAGTACATATGTGGATCGGGACCGAAGTGCTCAGCATCTGGTAGGAGTAAGCCTTTCGCCACACATTGGACCTCCAATGTTGAATTAAGAAATTGAGCTTATGGAAAACGTTAAACTCCCATTGGTTTAAATGGTCTGTGCTATGTTTCTGGTACCCTTTGTTCTCAGACTTTGCCCTCCATTTGGTCCTTATTATATGTAGAGGCTGGCCCATTCTCTTCTGCACCAACAATCTCATTGCCAACAAAACCATTGGTTACTTCTTGTAGTTTGTGCTACAGTAAAGTTGAAATATAACATTCTGGTTTGACCCTTAAACTGTTCTTTAAAAAAAAAATCTTCTGTACTGTTCAATCTTAGGGTACCCTTGACATGGGCAGATACTGCAGGACACAAATACAGAAAAGAACATTAATAAGGTAAAACAAAGGAATTTTTAGCATGGGGGAGACTTATGTATATATTATATTGACCCCTTGCTTCAAGCTAAATAAGACCAGAAACTAAAATCAATCTTGCAGGCAGAGGTTCTTCTCCACATCAATCCTACTTAAAAAGAATACCAAATCCTCAATATAAAGTGACCTGAGTAAGCCCTTCTAAGACAACTGATATTTAAAATAAATAAATAAATACAAAAATCTATGGCACAGGACTCCCTAACCTCGCTTAAGTAAAATGGAGTTCTACATTTTTTTTTTAAAGAAGAAAAAAAAACACAACCTATAAACATGCATCAGTCAGGAAAGAGTGACCTTGTTATCCAACACTAGAACAATTCACACTACTTACATCCACACATATCACAAAAGTCTTCCCCCTCCCCCGCCATTTTCCAACCAGCTAACAATGTTTGATTGTTTAGTGTTTCCAAGTGGAGTGTGAAATAGCGCACTATGCAGCTACTAATTGAAACTAAGTAGCAAATGAGAGCATTTACTTAGGGCATGTCTTCATGTGCAGCGCTACAGCAGCACAGTTACACCACTGTAGCACTTTAGCGAAGATGCTATGCCTATGGGAGATCTTCTCCCATCAGCGTTGTTAATCCACTCCCCCATGAGACAGGAGCTATGTTAATGGGAAAAGCTCTCCTGTTAACTTAGTGCTGTCTCCAGGGGGGCAGGGAGGTAGGCTGGTCTAACTACGTTGCGCAGGGATGTGGATTTTTCACACCCCTGAGCAATGTAGTTATAGTGATATAGGTCTGTAGTGTAGACCAGGACTCACTGTTGATAGGCTTTGTTAAAATTTTATTAAAACACCACACATAAATGCTTAGTGAAGATATGACAACTATTCAAAGGAGAGATTGAGGTTACCAGCAGTAACTAAAACCTCTCACGAGATAAGAACATTAATTGACTTTCTGTGGATGGTACAAATGTTTTCAAGTTGGCATGTCCTTGTTTGAACAAACAAGTTCACCAGAGGCCTAATTTTCCAAAGTGGGGGCTAAGCACCTGGAACTGCGATTGAAGTCAGCGGGAACTGCTGTAGCTCAGTATATCTCAAAATCAGGCTACAAGTATTTAAGAATGATGTAAGCAGAACCTGCAAGGGTGTGGACACCAACATCTCTGCAAATTCAGGGCCTATTGGATCCCAAAGCCCAAACCATGACCCAAGATTTGCTCAGAGACAGCCCCATTTTCTTCAGTGAGCAGGGGACTGGTTTTGAAGATAAGTTCCTTCAGGGAGAAGATTCATGCTGGAACCACTCTGAGTTAAGCATGAAGTAAGATTAACAACAGTAGATTCAGAACAGATTTTAATTTTAAAACCAGGTCCACTATTTCCTTAATCAAACCTGCTTTCCTGTTTTTTTGCTAATGTTTGTCTTCATTTTAAAACACAACTCCACTTTTCAGTACCCCTAGAATGTGACTATTTTCCTTTGACTGTTTCAACTTGCTTTTGAGCCATTGCATGTTGAATTTTAAAAGGGTTTTTGAACAGCTTCTGATGGCTGCTTCTTAAATATTAAGAAGGTTTCTCACCATTTGACATAGCTTTCCTTTCTGACAACAGAGCAATTTATTCTGCTACATGCACGCAGAAGTTGGTTCTAGCCAGTTTCTGCCCTGATTTTGTCCAACCCTCCACCCCCTCTGTACATCAATATGTTATCTACTCCTTTTGAGTCCTCCTTTGCCATCTCCCATCTTTGTGCCATTTTGCCACCCATTCAGAGTTTAGAATCCTCCCAACTAATGTTTGCCAAGGGCTGCTCCTCTTCCCTTCCAACTATGGTCTAAGAGTACAGCTACACTGCAAAACAAAAACAAAAACAACCCCACAGCACTGAGTCTCATAGCCTGGTCAAATGACTCAGTTCTTGTGGGGCTTGTGCTCTGGGACTAAAAATAGCAGTGTAGATGTTCACGCTCAAGCAGGAACCCAGGCTCTAAAACCTGCTGAGGTGCGGGGGGAGGAAGGGCTCAGAACACAAGCTCCAAGCCTGAGAATGAATGTCGATACTGCTATTTTTAGCTCTTTAGCGCAAGCCCTGCAAGCCCAAAACAGTTGACTCAGACTCATTGCCATGGTTTCCCCTCCCCGCGCACTGTAGATTTACCCTAAAAGCCAAACTAGTAGGAGGCGAAAATGAGCACATCTCATATACCTATTCTATACCCAGGATGTTGTTTCTATTGTTTTGTCTGCCATCCAGATTGTAAATTCTGTGGGGCAGAGACTGTGTCTGCTGAATCGTGTAATAGCACAGAGCACTGTGTCGACAATTAATTATAGTGTATTTAGACTGTAATCAAAGTAGTGCTTTGCCAAGTTCTCCAGGGTAAGGATCTGTTATTTGCTTGGCATACTCTTCCCTTATTTTATATTGCCATATTATTTACTGAGGGGTAAACATGTTGTGATGGTCTGCAAACAAGCGTAAAATTCTTGAAAAGATAGAAGTCACCAGCTAGTTTAAAGAACTAGGAATGCCAAATTCTGCTCTGGAAAGCTTTCAGTCTGCTGTGTGTACATGTTACTCTCTGGTCAGCATTGGCTGCATTATGATGACCTGACTTCCCAAAGAACACTGAAATGAAACAAACCAATTCCTTACAATATCAACAGCAACAGATCTTATGTGCAGCACTTACTGTGAGCTCATTTAAATTCCACTCTGTTTATGTTTGAAGAAAAATTAGCATTTTCGCCTACAAAAGTCCAACAAACACTCTATACCATGAAGACTTTCTATCACTCAGCACTTTACCCAGCCTCAAATAAAATCACCAAAGTCTTTATGGATTAAACACATTGATCTTTTGCTATCAAAAGTTTCTTCAGACAAAAAAAAATGTTCCACTTTTATCATTTATCATCAATCTGGTATTCATGGGATAATATATCTGAAGACAGTGAAGACTAAGACTTTTCATGTGCCATATCTAGTGTAAATAGCAGGCTTCTGAATGCAACACACTCCAGCCACTCTAGCATTTGGTTTACTTTCTCCAGTTCAGAATGTAGCAATCAACTATATATTTTGTTTTGTGACAGAAGTACTAAAAAGCTGGTCAGAGTTTTGCCATGAAAATGGGTCTCAGGAGAATAATAAGATTAAGCAACTATTTAAAATGTGACTTTATGCCATTTAAGATCATGGAGACTTGAGAAAATTATGAATAGAGAATGCATTCAATGTTAAATCTTGAGACTAATCTAATATAATGTGGACCAGAACCTCAGCTGGTATAGCTATATGTACTTGAATGGAGGTGGTCCAGTATATTACAAAAAAACTCAACGCTATGCATGAATAGATCATTTTAGCACATGTCCATTTGCTGAGACATCCATCCGAACTCTGTCTCTGTCTGTCTGTGTGAGAGAGCGAGAGAGAGAGAGAACAGCTTGTGTGAAAACGTGTTTTACTACAAGCATAATGTTAAAAGATTTATTTAAAACTGAATTTGTAATGACTTATTCCTCAGAAAACAGAGGAGTAGTATAACATTTCAAAATAATCTTAGCAAACAAAAAACATTTATAAAGTGCTTTGAGATCTATTAAGGAAAATGCTATAAAAGAGCTAGGTGGTGGTATTTTGTTTACACCGTTGATCAATGTTTTCCATTTAAAATGTCCACTATTTTTTGACCAGAGCTACATTACTTACCTTGTTACTTAATGCTGACTTTAAAACAAACTACCACCCCCATCACATTCCCTCAACAGTTTTCTCCTGCGAAGACCCTCTCCACCTTTTCTATTATTAAAAACAAAACAATTAGAACCACTGATTTACATCTCAGTTACAAACTATATACTCTTTCCTAAGGTTCTGGTTTTCATATCTACTATTTAAACACATCATGTGAATAATTTCTTTATCCAGTGATTATTAATGTATGCAACACCTTTAAGCGTTAGGGAGGATACTTACTTGAAATGTGATCATGTCAAGCTGGAAAATTGAACATCACTGAGAAGCACAAAATGAGCTGAATGCACATGCTTTAATCAACCGTGCAACAGTTTGAAACCTACTGAAATATGGACACTGGAGACAAGAATTATAGAAAATCTGAGATGGAAGAGACCTATCAAGTAGAGATGGGTGAAATTTTTCAGCCATTTTTTCCAGTGAAAAAAAAAATGTAGATTCAGCACTACTGTAATGTTTTGCAAGTTCATGTTAAATTTGGCAAATTTTGCATTTTGGAAAAAAATCTAAATGTTTTGTTTTGATATTTTCCAAACACCACATTTTGATTTTTTGGTTTGATTTTTTTCCCCCCAATATCAGAGAGGTAGCCGAGTTAGTCTGTATCCACAAAAACAACGAGGAGTCCGGTGGCACCTTAAAGACTAACAGATTTATTTGTATCTGTTTCTGTAATTTTCACTCCGTGCACCTGAAGAAGTGGGGGTTTTACCCATGAAAGCTTATGCCCAAATAAATCTGTTAGTCTTTAAAGCACCACAGGACTCTTTTTTTTTCCCCCTCCTTCAAAATTTCATTTAATTTTATTTTTTTTAATGGTCATCATTGAAACTCTTCAATTTTATCAAAATGAAAAGCTTAGTTTGGCCTGAAACTATTTTTTCAACTTTTCAAAATTGCCAACAAATCTTGGAAAAAAAAAAAGTTTTGTCACACTTTACTCTTAAGTCACCTTGTCCATCCCACCTCTGTATGGGTGAAATCCACCCAAGTGTAGTCCTATTACAAGCTTCTCTACGCATCTCTTAATATAGGGCCTTGGATAGGTCCTCTGCTCTGGGATGAACTTATTCCTTAACACATAACTGTTTACTAGAGTATATTCAAGCATTTTGCTCAGTTCCATTTATAGATTAAAGACCGTCGACCACTCCCCTGGGAGACTATTTCCTATTCTAATAATTCTTCCTTTCAAGAAACTATTCCTTTATTCTAGTGCCCTGCTTCTATTTACGTCAAAGAATCTGTTTCATGTTCTGCATCTGTAGGCTGGACATAAAACGCTGAAAATTTTTCCGAGTAGGTAGCGAAGGTTTTTATGAACAGCCTGAACTTTGCTTAAAGAAAAACAAGAAAGAGAAGCAGCACTCTTATTCACTCGTTTATGCTGAATAAGAAAGCGTTCACTTCCCCTGAATCATACTACAATATGGTGTCAGCTTTAGTGACTGATTCTGTGCAAAGACTTCATTAACAGAGTTGTAAACATACGCAATAGGTCATTCCTCAAGATGTTGATTATTCATGACTTGCTTCCTCCTACAATGCCACAGCACATATAAATTTTGTACTAAAAAAGAAAAGCAAAACAGAAAAGCAGACCCACAACCACTCAATCTAACATGTATCCTACGGGGGTGGGGCGGGGTGGAATCTTCTATTTCAAGCAAATAAAAGGCTATAAAAATTTACAGGCTCAAACTGGAAACATTGAGTATTTTTCCTTTTATCAGTTTTTCCATTTAATTATAATCTCACTCACACTCTCTTGTGAAGGGGAATCATAAAATTCATTTTAAGTGCAGTTTTGAAAGTTGCCAGAATGACACAGCCTAGAGGCTAGGTTCTATTTATGATACAGAGGGACAAATGATTCTACTATCCTTATCCCTGTTGAATAGTTCCCTAAATGAATGGGGCTCCTTGCCAGGGCCGGCTCCAGGCCCCAGCACGCCAAGCGCGTGCTTGGGGCGGCATGCCGCGGGGGGCGCTCTGCCGGTCGCCGGGAGGGCGGCAGGCGGCTCTGGTGGACCTCCCACAGGCATGCCTGCAGATGCTGCACCGGAGCCGCGGGACCAGCTGACCCTCCGCAGGCAAGAGGTCCCCCGGAGCCGCGGGACCGGCAACCGCCAGAGCGCCCCCCGTGCTTGAGGCGGCGAAATTGCTAGAGCCACCCCTGCTCCTTGCAGAGTAAGCTGCTAACCCCCATGAGTAGGGATAAGCACAGTCTGCTCCTACGCAAAGTGTGGCAGCAATGCTAACTCTCCCTAAACAGCATTCCACCCATATACCTCCACCTTGACCTGCAGAGACCTCCTATAGGAATAAAATGGAAGTTCTTTCACATGGCCCATTCAATCTTTCACCTCCTTCCTGGGTCAGCCAACAAGGAAGGTAATGCTAACGTATGTATTTCTGAGACGAGGACACCAGTCTACTAGCTTCCAGAGACCCATCAACCATTCTACATAGGCCACTGAACAGCCATTAAAAGAGGTAATGACTATGAGCTAGCATTTTACATTGTGAAAAGTAATTATGCTTAGGGATAGCCTCCCTGAATGGCCTCAACTAATGGCACTGTAATTTACTGTAACTAACATGTAATACATGACTCCAAATTTGCCATTTTATTTTGTTTGTTTGTTTCCAAATTACACCAGGTTTGTGTTGTTTGCACTTTTAATCTTGTAAAAAAACACTGGCAGCAGCGTCCATGCCATAGGAGAGCATCTCTAATTTATGTAAAGTATTACACAAAATGATCTATATGACAGTTTGGTATAAAATGCTAAATGCAAGTCATTACTCACTGAAGATAATTTGAAACAGTATTGCGTCAAGGGAGACATTAGATTACAGAGGATAAAAAGTGGGAATAGGTATTCAGATACTTAGTCATATTTGCATAATCATTTGAAGGAGATAGCGGATTCTCTCCTGGGCCCAACTAGCATACAATGAACAGAACAGCAATTTGGAAACTTTGCATTATTTTCACACCACCCACCACCACAATGCAGATTGTTGGGTTTTTTTGTTTTTTTTTTAAAGGTTTGCTAGAGGGACCCTCTTCTTACTCCAGAAACAAGGCTGCCTAATTCTTGTTTGCAAGTAGCACAAGGGATGCCATGACTGGCTGCTGACCAAGGAGCTGCAACTAGTTCAAGGTCACTTTGGCAGTCAGATGCTGCAAGATTACAAAGTTCTCCTTATTGCTGGGATTGTGGGATCCATTGTCTATTCTCTGGCATTGAGGGTTACACAGCTCTCCCCATGTTTTCGATTAAGGCTACTGAAAAATGGTAGCAGCTTGCAATAACTCTGCCAGTAAGAGAAAAAAGGGTAAAACATGGTTGGCTCATGGCCATTTAGAAACTTCAAGGTTATTGAAATGCTGTTCTCCACAGCCATGCAGAATTTCACAGTGACAGGTGAGAGAGCACACAGATCCTCCAGGCCCATCTCATTAATATTATTTTGTAATATTACAGCAGCACCCAAGAGGTTCCACAGGTGATAGTGTAGCATCTGGCACAATGAGGCCCCCTAAGAGACATAGTCTCCGCTCCAAACTGTTTACAACCTAAACAGACAAGACAAAGGGAGGGAAAACAGGGGCATATAGAGGAGAATTAACTTTCCTCAAGGTCACAAAGCACGTGAGATACAAATACCCACCAACACATGCATACAAGATCAGGGTTGTGCATACACACCCAAATGTTCACTGACCAATGGGGTTCCACGTTAGTATGAGGGTCTACACATCTGGGGCCTAGGTTGTTGACTTAGTGTATTAAGTCGTATTAGCAGTGGATAAATCTTGCTGGAAAACTAATGTAACTGTGCGCTCTTCATCTCAAACCTTTCCTTTAGTGATTTTATATTATAGGATGTAGCTGATCTGTCTAATGAACCTTAAGGGGTTCATGTCCTGATCTGAAGTCAAGTGAAATCAAGAAAAAGGCACAGGGTTGTTTTTTCAAACATGGTGAGCTCCTACAGGGCCCACCAACTTCAATTAAAGCTGAAGGTGCTCAGAATCTCCCAAAATTAGGCCCTAAAGGCAGGATGTTACATCTTTCAAGATTTCTCTCTTTCTGGTGGGACTCAATTTCATAACAATTCAGAATGAGAGAAGAGAGCAGTCTGATGCAATTTTTTTTTTGGCGAGATTAGAATAGCCGCTAAAATCCATTATAGCCCAATTACATCCATCAGCGGTAGCCATGGGTTTTCACTAGTGAACATCAGTGTTTAATCCATGGAGCAACTAATGAGATATTTGAAAATGGAATCCACGCATCAGAAACTTTAGAAAGATTTCACTGGGATTAATGAACTGCCAGATCATCAACACATTGGAAAGCTATTCCCTCTAGGTTTGTTTACTGGCCAAAAGGAACTACTTGACTTTCCCCCCCCCTTATTCTTATTATGTTTAATTTGGCTTCCACACCTTGAAGGTTTTGTTTTCCTTGTGGGGTTTGTGTGCTCAGAACTCTTTTTGTTGTTGTGTTTTAATGATTCTCTCCTGGTTTGCTCTCTGCTGCAGCCATTGCTTACTCTTCAAAAAAAAATAATAATAAAAAAAATAAAAACCATCAGCTATACCAACTCTCCTTTTCCAGAAAAGACCCATTTTAATCTTTCTTAGTTCCTTCTGTTTCCGATTATCCTAGATACAACACTAACATGGTCTCAGACAGATAAAAAGCTCAATAAACTTCCAGCATGCCATTACAGAGTTTAACTGTGGTTGCAGTGTTGCTGATATGGTGCATTACTGTTCCCTACCTCTGCAGTTTTCACCTAAATCGCTATTTAAATTTAGATGACTGCATTTGTCAATATATAAATGAAGAAGAAAAAAAAGAGAGTCCCCCAGCCTGAAGCCATGAGTTCTTTTTTCTGTTTTCATGCCAGCAAGATCTCCTCTCCAGTGTATTCAGAAAGATTAAATGGTAGAGATTAAGTCCCCTATATATTTGTAATCATGCTACAGGACAGGTAGCTATACAGCAAGCTTGTCAAATATACATTTCTCACTGTGTGAAAGGCCCTTAAGGATCGTCACACACAGCACTAAAGAGATACTAGTTCCACCAATGTGCCTCTGCCAAGGCAAATCAACCATTTAATAATATAGTGCACTTTGTCAGCTCAGTATCAATTGTACATTTCATGAAAGATGATGCATTTTACCTTGTAGATTTCAGGTTCTCATTTCCTCAGCAGCAGAACTGAGCTGAAATTACTAAGCAGTTCAAGTTGGAGTCGGACTCCATGCACCATAAAAGGAGTATTTATTTCCCCTTTACTGATGATTGCTATCCCAAATTTAAACATGGATTTAAGATCCATTATTTAAATAGCAACAAGAAAATACTAAAGGAATATTTTTCACCCTCAGGAAGTCATGAATGCTCTGGAGAAAACATTCTATATTGGACAGAATGCAATTTTCTCTCTGACATATTAGAACTCTGGCAGAAACCTGCCTGCATGTGTATTGAAGCTACAGTAACAACAAAAGAGCGTGTGTTTGCCAAACCCTCCCTCTCATACCCAGGAATCTTAACAAATGGTCCCTCGTCCCACCTGTCCTGGAAATCACATAAGTGCAAAAGTGAGATGTTCCTTTTACTATGTGGAATTTTGTGCATCACAGCAGATTTAACCATCATATCTCTTGATCTAAGCTTATATTGGACCTTCACAATCATTTTCTTTGTTTGAGATGAAGGCTATTTCTACTCTCTGTAGAATGTACCATCATTTCTAATTCACCCATGTAGCGGATACAGAACTATTCTCGGGGCCAGGTTATACAGCCCTTACTTTTCCTGGTGAGCATTTACCCACATGAGTAGTCCCACTGAAGTCATTGGGGCTACTCACCTAGTGCTTACCAGATAAAGTATGTACGTCTCTTGTGTCTTCGTTCTTTATATAATATTAAGCATGTAGTGTACAGGAATTGGGTAATATCCCTTTAAACGGTTTGAGCAGCAAAGAGTCTTGTGGCACCTTATAGACTAACAGATGTTTTGGAGCATGAGCTTTCGTGGGTGAATACCCACTTCGCAGGATGCATGTAGTGGAAATTTCCAGGGGCAGGTACATATAAGCAAGCAAGAAGCAAGCTAGAGATAACAAGGTTAGTTCAATCAGGGAGGATGAGGCCCTGTTCTAGCAGCTGAGGTGTGAAAACCAAGAGAGGAGAAACTGCTTTTGTAGTTGGCAAGCCATTCACAGTCTTTGTTTAATCCTGAGCTGATGGTGTCAAATTTATGCAGATGAACTGAAGCTCAGCAGTTTCTCTTTGAAGCCTGGTCCTGAAGTTTTTTTGCTGCAGGATGGCCACAGGAAAGCTCATGCTTCCAAACGTCCGTTAGTCTATAAGGTGCCACAAGACTCTTTGCTGCTTTTACAGATCCAGACTAACACGTCTACCCCTCTGATACTTTAAATGGTTTGTAAGCCATCTAATAAGCCTTCTATTTTGGAAGATTGGGGGCCAGCCCACTAAACGCCTTACCAGCTATTTAAAGAGATACTACCCAATTCCTATACTCTACAGCTTCACAGTTGGCTCTTAATTAGCCTATTAATGGAGCACTAATATTACGTTACACTAAAATCCTAGAAAAACAGTATTGAGAAAAGGAGAAAATGCCTTTTCAAATGTTATGTTGGAGGCCTACATTTCCAAGGGATTGAGACATACTGGGTCTGATTCTCTTGCCTGCTACATCAGTTTTCCATCATTGCAATTTCACTGAAATCAATGCAGTTTCACTGGCACAAGATGGTAAAAATATAATGGTGAAGCAGACCCACGATTCTCATTGAAGTTGGTGGGAGATGCATGGCTTAAATTCCCATAAAACTGTTTCTAAAATGTAGGGCCAGAATTGGATTCCCTTATTTCACAAGCTGCCACAATGGGACTTTGTATAGAGTTCAATTTCTTTTAAGGTAACATCCTCACCCACACACTCTTTTAAATCGGTTGATAGAGAACAAAATTCAAACTGTATTTCAAGATGTAAAAACACAGACCTGTTAGCCAGGGATTACTCCAATTGCACAAGCCTTCCTAGTATTCACATTATCCCCATACAATTTTTCAATCTATTCATTTCATAGCAGCAAGTACCAGGTTTGCTGCACTTTCTTACATTTGAGGTTGTCCTAGAATACTTGAGGAGAAAGGCTTAGTAGGCACTTCTGAGATCTCTCACTCTCTCTCTCTCTATTGGTGGTATGTTTCTGATTGGAACTGTCTTTGTCTCTTTTCTTTTCAATCCCACTGGTTTCATTCAGTTGCTGATTTAAAAAAAAAAATGCAAAAACAGCCCCACCCTCTTTGACGAAGTACAAACCGGAATCCTTTTCAACACAATACTCTCTATTTCTTTTCTACTCAAACAAAATAAATCAAGGGAACCCCAAATAAAATTCTAAATAGGTCACAATTCCAGAACTCTAGTGATGCTGGATTTTTGTCAGCAATAGGTCGATATTTATTTTGAAATTTTAATCTCCTCTCTTCATCTTAAAAAATTATATATATTTCATCAGGACAATTGACTGAGGAGATAGATATCTATAGATAGATATCTCTCTATCTATAGATATCTATCTCCTCAGTCAATTGTCCTGATGAAAGTATTTTGGTTGCTAAATAATTAACTGAGTAGATCGCTCCTCAGTCTGGCTATTAAGCACGCACAGGAAGTAATTTTTAAAGGCAGCCAGTGGATTTACACTCTTTGTTAAAGTAGAGTTTTACGCCTTACAACAACATTTGCACATAAATAGGTTCTCCTCTGTAGAATATGGGACTTTGTGCTTTCCTAGGAAATGTGCCTCTATGAACATTGCTGAGCCAACCTGTTTTCTATCACAGAACTAGTAACTGCACTTGGTGTTTCTTGCCAAAGTATCACTTTTATAGTTAAAACATACGGTATTCATAACAGTAACTGGAATTTACAGTGCATATTTATTTTTAAACAATTACCTCCATATTTCTGAGTTCTAATGTACGGAGGCTGCTATTTATTTTATTTTTTTTTACTTGGTTTATATTTCATATTAGTTTGTGGATAATGCATCCCTGAATTATGAAGCATGCTTGTGCCCGGTGAAATGCTTTAAATTATTGTGAAATTTGTTGCCATCGAGACCATTAGAATTCATGAAAACTGAGAGAATCAGAAGTATCTCCTGTTAATGGGAATTCAGGACCTGATCCAAAGCCTATTGAGTCAAAGAAGAGATTTCTATTAACTTCAATGGGCTATGGATCAGTTCCATGTAGGACAATTAGTATTTTTACTGTAATTTTCTTATTGACACTGATTGATTTGGGCTTGGTTTAGAGTTTTTTGTATGTAAAATGGTATGAGCACTTGAGAGTCCATTACACCATTAGTGTCCATTAGCACACTTTGCTCCAACCACCTGAGAACTATTTGGCTGAGAACGGACATAGGGAACATGACTCAGCTGGAGATCTAAATACATTTTTTAAATGGAAGCCCTGGCAAATTTCACAGCCTTAATCTCACAGTCAGATCCATGCAAGTGGCCTCCAGGAATATTATTGTAGATTCCAGGCCTATATTTTTTCCCACCAGTGTATTCTGGTGAGGGTTTCGGGTCTCCTATCTCTGAAGCAACAGAGAGACACAGCCAGAGATGGATCACTGGGCAGGGTGGGCTGATATTCTGAGAAAGCCCTGAGCATTCTCTCTTTCACATGCTTAACTGGCTGGTTCTTGCTCATGTGCTCAGGGCCTAACAGATCGCCATATGTGAGTTGGGAAGGAATTTGTCCCTAAGTCAGACTTGCAATGACCGGCGAGGGGGAGGGAGGGGGTGTTTGCCTTCCTCTGCAGCATGAAGTGTGGGTCACTTGCTGGAATAATCTGGGTCTCTCTCACTTAAACATTTCCCTACCATTGCAGGGGCCTTGGGCACTGGTGCACCTCGGTCCATCCTACTCTCTGCCTGTGACACATAATAGTTTAGTCTCCTAAGGGCTGTAATACTTTGGTCTAATTTTGGTCCTTGGGTTTAGTGTGAAGATGCTGGCTCATGTTATATACAGGAGGTCAGACTAGATGGTCTGGTGGTCCCTTCTGGCCTTCAACTCTATGAATCTCTCATTTTAACTATGTAAGGCAAAAAGAGCATAATCCCCTATGAGGAATTCACTCTGCTTTATTCTGCAGCATGGCGAGGTAGAAAAACACAGCAGCCAAAGCAACCATCTCATCACTTCCTTCTTGATTCTGCTTTACCCTTCCAAAACAGGAAGATTCAAGTGGTCAAGCAATATCAAACGAAAAGACACAATGAGCCTGTGAGCACTATGAAAGCAGAAGCAAATCAAAAGAAATTTAGCATGAAGAAAAATCAATAGCCTATTGCTAGAGTAATTTCAAGCAGAATTGGACAAAGTGCTGGGAACAGTCCTGCCCTGCCTTGGGAGGAGGAAAGGCCTGGCACTGACTTCTCCATCTCTAAATTCTACTGTTCTGTCTTTTACTCTTTTTTTTTTCCCCCTGTAGAGACACAAGGGTGAAGTAATAGCTTTTATTGGACCAACATCTGTTGGTGAGAGAGAAGCTTTCAAGATTGTCTATTTTTCTTTGTCACTGTTTGATTTAATGAGACTCACTTTTTAGTAACGGGGGACATTTGAGCCCTGATCCTGTACCCATTGAAACCAATTGCAAAACTTCTATCAAAATGCAAATAAAAACAATTACAGCCTCTTTAGTAAGAACCAAAAACCACCGCCGTGGTCAGATCTCAGCAGCCTACTGGGGATTCAGAAACACACCTCTTTTGAGTAGACAGGCCCTAGGGCATGTCACTCATTCTCTCCTCTCATGTCCCAGTCCATGGCTAGGTTTTCATTTAAAAAAACAAAACCGGTCTGTTTTTACCCTGAAGACAGCTATCTCAATGTAAAAATCTTAGTGGTGAAAAGGCACTATAGGTTCTCCTCCCACCCCCAACGTTGCTGGGCAAGGTAAACTCCAGGTTAAGCTCAACTAGCTATACTGAAGTACAAACTACCTGTGCTTTGTCTCTACTAGGGTTTTACATCTGGATAGCTATATCTGTGTAAAAACACATACTTTTTTTCCTGCAGTGAAGACACAGACTTCTATCTTCACCCCCTTTTTAAGTAGGGCACTAAACACCTTTTTCTTTCATTACAACAGGGCATTTTCACAAGTGTCACTGTCCAGAGCAACTGTACCCATATTTCCCCTCAGTGGTCCAGCAAGAGCACCCACTCTCAGACTTCCACCTCCCTGGGGCGCCACCTCTCTTGGGCGGAGACCCGGGTACCTCTTCCTCCTGCCTGAGGTATTTCCAAGATGAACAGTTCCCTGCCTTCACTGTGTTATTCTCAGCAAAAGGCAGTCTGCGGGAGCAGACCTGCTTCTCTTCTTTCCTCAGAGATGGTACAGAGTGTAATTGCTACAGTTATAAGGTGTGACATAGCTCTTTCTAAGCAAGCATATGTTATTCTTAAAGTAAAAGCACTACAGAGAAAGCATATTACAACCTTAAAAGAACCTATATGCATGCATATAAACTTAACAAATATCTCTCACACTCACAGACACAGACACTTCCACAAGGGCTCCTTCCAACCCTTGTCTAAGGACTGGAGCATGCTCCTTGGCCAGAACAAGGAGCTGTCCCTTGGCTGGATCAGAATGAAGGCACTGAGTCATTAAACTCAGGCAGTTATCCTAAAGTCCTTTGTTTGTCTGCTGGTCTTTAGGGAATCGAGTCTGAACCTTTGAAGAGACTGAATAGGTAATCAGCCAGACAATTGGTCCCTTCCCCAGGGTGAAGTTTCAAATGGCTGATAAGAGGAATTACATTGTATGTAACTTCTCTAGGAGGAGGGGGCATACTAATCTCATAACACATAAATAATTACATTTTTAATACAATGAACCCCAAAGGTATTAAACTTAATTCAATAAAGTTTAACTAGGACATTGCAGGATATTGTTATATCTGGCACAATAAGATCATTAGTGTCCCTATCTCATGACGCAAGAACAAGAGAACATCCCACAAAGTTCAGCAGGTGAATTTAAAACTGATAAAAGGAAATTCTTCCTCCCTTCACCCCCTACAAATACACATTTAGCCTGTGGAACTCATTGCCGTAAGATATTACTGAGGCCAAGAGCTTAGCAGGATTTTAAAAAATGGTTGGGTATTTCTATGGATAATATGACAATCCAGTGGATACTATGACAACCCAGAATTATAATAATAAACAAAAGAGGAGGAAAAAAGAGGAAAGTAAAGAACGACCAAAAGAGTTCTGGAAAGACTACCAACTCTCTGCTTCCATGTATGCACCAGCTTCTAACAGGAGTTAGGAGGAAACTTTCCCCATGGCTGCCTGTTCCAGGTTGGACTCCATGAGGTCCACTGGGGACTTCACTAATGCTACCGATTTTATCTGAAAAGTGCTCAGATACTGTAGTGATGGGCAGCAGCATAAAACCTTTCTTGCACTTCCCTGTCAACTAGCTGGTACTGGCCACTGTCAAAGACGGGATACTGGATTTGATAGATCACTGGTCTGATTAAGTAGGACAGTTCCGATATTCCTGGGTCCTCATTTTATACTTCCCATTTGGTCCCCACTTCCTCTTTATTTGCCTTTCACATTGTGTGTGTTGAAATTTTGGAGAGTGGAGGGAGCAGGGGATTCCCTGTGATTTTTTTTAAAGTATATTTTACTTTAAAAGATATTTAAATAGCATGCTAGTGGGTGGGAGGGAGAATATTTTATAAAGTTGTTACTTAACAAAAATCACAGGTGGAGGGCAAGAATGCACTTAAAAATGGTTGTCGTTTTTTTTATTTTTAAGTCATGGTGCAGTAGAAGGTTAAGAGCACCAGTAAGTTGTCAGCAGCTAAAGATATGTGCATCTGTGCAGAGTAATGGGGTGTTTGTTGGGCAGGAGGTTGAGTCTAGTTAGGAAACACAGCTGGTATATGGTGGATGAAGGTACAGTGTTAATTCTGAGCTCTGTGAACCAGAATAAAGATAACCTGAATTTTGTGCCACAGAACACCTGGCTTTTGAAAAAAAAAATCATCTTGGGCTTTTTGTCAAAACCAAATAGCATATTTTTTCTTCTTTCCAGCAACTGTAAAAAATATTTTACTTTGATTTTGTTTTCTGATGAAAAACAAACAGTTTCATTCACAAAAAACAAGCTGATGGACATTTCTTTTTTTGACCAGCTGTAATAAAATCTGACCTAATCTACAAATGAAAAATGAATCCAGTGGTCTCAGTCAAGACCACAGAGAGGTGCAGTTAACACTGCATTCAGGAAATGCATAGCACTGGATTGCCAGCTCTAAAGAGAAGGATATTGACAGACTAATCTGAGTGCTGTAGAAGAAACAGAAAGAAGCCAGCTACCCTAAGTCTTAAACTATATTAAGGCCATCTGTATACAGATATAGTTATACTGGGTTAATTAGTATTTAAGGTTTTTCGTAATGCTACTTACATTTCAACTTCATTCTTCGTGAAGAATGATTTCAATGTGCCATCTAATTAAAGATTATTCTTAAACACACACAATAATCCTGCTAAACACCCTACTAAAATCACAAAAGTGTATATGTCAAGATGCAATAGAGAAGCTGGCAAATTACTGTTCCAGAACCTTTGCAAGCTTCATTTGTCAGGGAGAGTCTAATCTTTTTTGAAGCTATAAATATGCCCCTCGTTTATATCAGATATATATAGTCCTCAGTGTAAACTTTGCTTATTACAGATAGGACATCAGAAAAGCTAGACACACTGATGCCACTTCAGAGTTAATCCCTTGCTGCTATACGTTGTAATCGAATGGTGTATACTACTATGCATATAGCATTAGCTAGTTAGAAAACAAACAAAAAAAGGTCTTGTTTTGACCTAACTTCTGAAGAAGACAGACCACAAAATAGAGCTTGTACAGAACCAAATTACAGCAGAATTTTACTGACACATTACTAATTTCCCAGTAAGTGAATACATGCAAAAGAACAGCCATGATGTATCACAAGACAGACTGATTGCTACCATCAATGGTAGTTTGAGTTTACTAGTATTTTTTTTTTATTTACGTGATCTATTTTTTCTCTCTGTGTATATATGAGGGATTTGTACTCTCAAGCAATCATAATATCCAGGTGCCTTCCACTTCACCAGCTTGACCACAGCAAGGCCCCTGGCGGACTGATGGAGTGTTTGCTCTTTAGTAGTAGTTTAATTGTTTTTTTGTTTTGTTTGTTGGAAGGGGGGCAGAAATGGAAAGAGAATTTAGCACTTCAGGGTATTTTACATTATTTCTGCAGAACAGGAGGTCTGCTAAGCCAGTAAACACAAGGCCTCACTGCTACATCTACTAATAAATCACAGAAAGGTGGAGGATGTCACCAACATGCTGTATGGATTATAAATTTGCAGTGCAGGATAGTGTGGGTTAGAGAGATTCTCCTGTACTTCTGCTATAACACTAGAGTGGAATGTAGGCCTGACATTAGCAAGAGAAACACCATCTCACTAAGGCCCTTAATAAGGCTTCCCATTTACACTTGCATTAGTGAGAAGGTGCTTTTCTGATTGTCTGGTAGATACTTTGCACACACCCACACACACTCTCTCTAAAGCCTTATCATTCCAATTCTACCTGTGCGGTAGGGAGAGTGGTATTTTTTGTTTAAAGCTGCCATGACAACAAGAGCAGGAACTTTTCTAATTCACCCTACAGATCAGGCAGCATTTTGAGCTCCAGGACCATAATTCTACAGTGCTCACTGCTGGCCCTGGTAGTAAGCATCCCTGACCATGTCACTTCTCAGTCCTACAGCAGCTGCCTTAGGATCTGTATGTGTTTGAGTCTTATCCAACATCACACCATAGCCGCATTGAGGTCTGGGAGGGAAGGAGGCAGAGAATACCTTGTCATTGTTATTCCCATATAGGGGGACACAGTATTTTCTGAAGGGGTTTTCTCCCAGTAGAACCAGATTATTCAACCTTCTTTTCAACTGTGGGTGCCTTGTATACTGAAATGTATGAATCTCCACAGTACTACTGCAATGCAACTGCCTACAGGACGGGTCAGGGATGTGCATGATATCCCAGCTATAATGCGTGGCAGAAAGCAAACAGCGTAGCCAATTGAAATCATATGGGAAATTTAGAGGCCAGAATGAGAGTACCTGAGTTGGAATTTACCTAAGACATCAGGAATAGAGTTCTTAGCCAGTCACCAAAGTCCACAGGTCCATGGATGTGCACATATGGTCAGGGCTTCAGCTTTATCTCTCATCTGAAAGGCAATATATTTGTTATATTGTGTAGCTTAGGTCAGAGGGTTTGAACCTTTGCCATACCAGGACTTCCCTAGTATTTCCCTGCCATGTGGCCAAGATCTATTTGGGACACCCTCTCTTTTCCATTTAGCCATATGAGAAGGGCAGGGTGGCCACAAATCCTGGGTTGTCTAGGAGAACTGATGGTCTAAGAGAGTTCCTTTTTCAAAGCTAATTTAATATAAAGTGGTTTCAATCCTTTTAAAATTCAAGATTGCTTATTTGTAGCAATGCAGAAACAGCTGGACAAAGCAGCTTTGAGGGATGCAAGAAGAAGCCTGTGGCTGTCGTTGATTTTACATTCTGGTTTGCTAACTCTATCCCTGCCACCACCTCATACAGGTGGAAAGTTGCGAGAATCACTGCATGCTGCGAATTTTCCCTTTGTATCACAATTACAGAAACACCTGTGCTAAACAGTGCTATGCCAGAAGCATGCTGTTAACAAAGAAGTCAATGTTTAAATACCTTGACATTCCTCAAGCATCACCTGCGGGGTGGGAGGCAGAATACTGGCATGAACAATAATAGAGCTTTGGGGAATTGATTTAAATACCTCTTAAAATGGAGGACGTTTTCTTAAAAACCATCCACCGCCTGCAGGGTACACCTGTTTTTTGTTTCTGGAGCTGCAGCAAATGGCTTGATCTGCTGGCAAACTGAAGTGAAATGGTTCCCAAATTACTAACTGTTCACCTGCTTGGCTCCTCCCTCGCTCTTATCCTAGGTGGCTCTTTTCACCTCATCTTGTTCCTGACCTTTTCCATGCCTCTCATTTTATACTATCAATTCTGGGCCTCTTCACTCCCCATAGGCTCAGAATGGAATCATTTTTAAAACCACTGAAATCAGCTGAGTTGTTATGGCAGCAGAGAATTTGGCCCCCGCGAGCAACCAAATGCAATCCCAACTAGTAAAACTAGACTGTCAAAAGAATAAGATTTTTTTTTAAAAAGAACTGTACAATAAGGAAAAAGTGTAAATGTTACTTTAAAAGAAAAAAGAGACACATGGTGGGTGAGGTGATATCTTTTTTTGGACCAGCTTCCTCTAGTGAAAGAGACTCTTCTTCAGACCTGTCAAACACTTGTCTTCTTCATCAACAGAAGTTGGTCCAATAACAGATATCACCTCACCAACCTAGCCCCTCTAATATCCTGCGATTAACATGGCCACAACACCACTGCAAACAACTTGTTTAAAAAACGCCACCACCACCACCACCATTCTAAAACAAAAATTTCAGACAACTCCCAAACTCCAGGGACATAAATCTGATGGTACTGTTTCCTTTATATCCCATGCAATATAGAAAAGATCAGATAGCTGACTGAATTAACTGCATCTGCTTCTCTCTACATTCTAACCATCAGGCAGCGCAGCATGGCTCCTTGTACGTATCTTTTTTGTGCTTGCAAAGCTTTGGTTTATACCTTATATTCCAATGCCTTACTCCTTTACAAAACAGTCATTTTTTTCTAATATAACTGTACCTCCTCCCTGCTGTCCTCCCTCCTACACACACAAGTGACACATTTCATTTTGAACATGCAGCACCTGCACTGTGACTCACACATGGGAGAAGGTGGAAGAGCATTAATCTGAGAGTTTGTGAATCAAACAAGCATCACTTATTTTTCATTTTTTTAAACTCTAAAGTGACAGCTCAAGAGCCAACTGCATCACCATTTTGTTTTATGATTATATATTATTTTAACCTGAGTCGTACTGTTATTTTCCAGAAACTGAATGATGTTGTCTTAACTGAAGAGCCATAATAATAATTAGCTAAGGGACCCAGATATAGTAATCTGGATTCTGGAATACCTCTGTTCGAAAGCTCCATAGGTCTCCTTAGACAAAGACTTTAATGCATGGAAAAATCTGAACTTGGATTTACAAAATACATCTTTCAAAATATTTGCTACCTATCAAGCTAGATTCAGTGCAAAAAAACAAAACAAAAAAAACCCTACATCATTGTAGAGGTTTGGGTGAAAGTATAACCTACAGAATTCTGGCATTCTGAAGCTACCATTCTCATGTGTTGACTCTATTCCATGTTGTATGTCGTATTACTCTGATTTTCAGAGAAGCTGTGCTTCCACAGCTACTATTGATTTCAAACTGAGTTGTTGATGCTCCTCAGCTCCAAAAAATCAGGTCCGAAGTCTCTCAGTTGGGCCCCTAAAATCAGAAGCATCCAAAATCAGTAGCCACTTTTGACAACAGGGGCCAAGATTAATAGCATCTGAACTTTGTGTCTTTTGTATGTTTTTTATGTTTCTTACAGGAGTGCCTAAGGACCAACCAAGTTCAGACCCCCATTGGGCTCAGTGCAGCACACATAGTAAGAGACAGTACCTGCCTCAAAGAGTTTGCAGTCTAATAAGATAAGACAAAGGCAGGGAAGAGAAAGAATGCAACAGAAGCAAAGTGAGCCACGTGAGGGCCTGCAGACATCATATTAGTGCCACAATTTGTTTTTGTCTTTATTTTTTTGGTTGGGGTTTAGTTAGAAGGGGATTAGCTAACTGGAAAGACAAAGGCACAGAAAGGAGAACAGGGAAGCTGTGGAGTGGAAGAGGAGGGGAAGTGTATGAAGGACAAGTGGAGCAGGGGAGAATTGGAGCAAACAGTCAATCAGGACTGGAATTCACGTTTTATGAAACACTTTGCACAGAAGTGCAAAATGAATTAGCAAACCATACTGCAGGGTAGGGAATGCAGGGATATATTAAGAACATAAGAATGGCCATACTGGGTTAGATCAATGGTCCATCTCGCCCAGTACCCTGTCTCCAACAGTGGCCACTACCAGAGTTTCATGGGTGGTGTACAGAACAGGGAAGCTGGAGTGACCACGCTGTCTTCCCTTCCTGGCTTCTGGCAGTCAGAGGTTTAGAGTCACCATCGGCATGGAGTTGCATCCCTGACCTTCTTGGTTAATAGCTACTGATGGACCATCATGAACTTATCTAGATTCTTTTTTGAATCCGGTGATATTTTTGCCCATCTCAACATTTCACAGCAATGAGTTCTACAAATTAATTGTTCTTTGTGCTCACTTTAAGTTTGCAACTTAAAAGTAAAACTCCACATAATAGCATTTAGAATCTCTCCACCTAAGTAAATTTGTTTTGTTTTGATTTGATTTTTAAAAAGGCTTTAAATCACTCAGTCACTTCCTTGCTTGCTTTTTCCTTAAGAAAAATCTAAAGAAAATAAAATATGCCAAAGTGTGAAGCCAGCCTTGGATCCTGGTAACCCTAGTGCTTAGCTGAGATAAGGAAGTGTCTGTGTTGATGGATTCATCTTTATATTTTTCATAGTGATAACACAAAAGGGAGGAAAGGTTTAGACTCAACACAAGGAGATAACTAGGATTTAAACATTCAAGTGGTGAACAACTACAGTTGTTTAAATCTACCTATCTCCTCTCTCCATTCCCTGGCTCCTGGGCCTGTCCAGAAACTCAAAATGCATCTCCGGTTTACTGTATAAAAAGCAGAAACTAAGATAAAAAGCTCAGAGGTGTGTCCCTCTTCTACCTAAATTTGTTGTCTTAATACACTAGATATATTAGTTAAAATTTCCACGGGGGCTTGCTGACACCAAAAAAACCTGCAGATCAGGCCCCTATTCTGCAAATTGCTCCACACTGGAAGAACCCTGCGCCTGTGCAGAGAAGACTACAGGGACATGGCCCAAGACTGCTTGTTACACAGGAAAAAAAAAATCTGTGTTAAAAATAAAGCTGACATAAAAAGAAGCACAACTCAGAGCCGCCACATTGCTTCTTAAAGAAAGAACCACTCATTTTTACTAAACAGAAGGCAATGTTCCCAGCATGTCAGTGCATTCAGTGCAGCACCAACAAGCGTACTCTTCCTTCACTGGGCATAGCTGCTGCCTATGAATCAGAAGGATCCTGGACTGAATTTGAGAAGGGATGACTTGTAGGACACCCAACAAGTCCAGCCACCATATGGAGGATTATAGTAATTGGTCAAGTCAATCTCTTAGTGTTTGGTTGGTAGACACTGTATTAGACACAGTGATTTTATGTGGTTCAGTTTATGATGATGAAAGACATTTTTTCTCTTAATTTAATTATTTGATACTGCAAATGGTTCATTTTTTTTAAGTTAAACAGTGGGCAGCTCTAAAATGATTAATTTGCTTCAGCCCTTGAATTTTAAAAGCGTATCATTCTGCTTTTTAAAAAAAATGTCATTTTTACTTCCTTCCTCCTTACCCATAATGTGTCATTTCATGGCTTCAGAAATACATTTGACAAGCTTTTCCACTCCAGTTGCAGCAGCTGAGATACACACAAAGGCCCCAATATGGCAAATACTTATGGATGTGCTGAATTTTACATGTGATTAGACCCACTGAAGTCAATGGGGAGGTAGTGCAGTCTGGTGCACAGGGCGCTGTACTAGGGGTATGTCTACACTGAAAGTGCTACAGTGGCACTGTTGCTGCTGTAGCACAGACACTTAGGGTTTTTTCCTTCACTGTAGTAAATCCATCCCCTCGAGAGGCATCAACTAGGTCAATTGAAGTATTCTTCATCTACCTAGTGGTGTCTATGTTGAAGCTTAAATCGGCTTACCTACATTTCTCAGGGAGGGGAGTTTTTCACACGCCCTGAGAGGTGTAGCTAAGTCAAACTAAGTTTCAGGTGTAGACCAGGCCTGGGATTTACCACACTTTGGTTCTATTCCCATCTCTACCACTGACCTGATGTGTGACCTTGAACAAATCACTTCTCCCTCTCTATCCTTGTTTTCCCCCCTCACATCCTTTGTCTGTTTTGTGTATTTAGATGGTCAGCACTAAAGGGTATAGACTATCTTTTATTTTGTGTTTATATAGTGTTTAGCACAATTTTGCTTGTGGCTTCTATACATACTAATACCTGTAAGTGACCGTATATACTTGAATTCTGAAAACCGTTAGATTTCTTCCAGGACAATACTTTCCTCCAGCGAAAAACACGATGGGCAGGTTCCTCATCTAGCAGCCACTTGACACTTGGGGAGCTTCCTACGTTATCTAAATTATCCAGCAAGTCTTATCTGAGTCAAGGTAAGAATGTGCAGAAGTGCTTGCACGTAATTTTCTAAACAACTTATTCTCAAATGTTAGCGCCAATCTCCCCTAAGCAAGGTTAGAAAACTACTGAAGCCTTCTTTAAATAGGGCATTTTCAGGAATTATCCCATTGCACTCGCATTGGTGGGAGCACTGTCATAGACTGGCCACTCAGAGTTTTACTCCCATGATGTCTGGACTTGCAACTAAGTAACACACTAGTATGAACACCTGTAGTTGGCCTAAACTCATCCTCTTTTATTTCTCCATTCTAACTTGATTAATTCATCACCTCCCTTGTGACATTTAAAGAAGTCCCCTACCCTGTTTATCTAAGAATGTTTTGTCATTTTAAATTAAAACAAAATTAAATTGCTTAATAAATTCCTCAAAATGTAAACACCTTTGCTCTTATTTGGGTCTAGACAGGTCAAGGACATTGGTACCTGCAACCCAATATTTCCTGTACTGGCCTTCACTGCTTCTTTGAGATATATATCGAATAGAACAGTGAATGCAGAGTTTAATAAGCAGAGGCCTGCCTATAACAGGTACTATAGCTTTATTTTTTCTCTCTCTTACAGCATTAATGGGCCCCAGGTGTTACAATCATGATTAAGATGTATAAATCCACTGGCAAAGCAGTGTGGGGTATAAATCAGAAAACTGCATAATTGCCACATTCACACTCTCACTCTCTCTCGCTCTTTCCTTTTTTAATAGTCTTTTGAAATTAAAAATAAACTTTGTATGAAATGTTTTAATAAGTGTAGTGCAGGTAATTCTGTGGAAATTACACAGTCATTACAGACACGACTGACAATGGTGATTTAATGCTTGATAACTGACTTCTTCGCAAAATATATATACGTACATGACAGCTACTACTGACTGAGTCATCTTACAATGTTTGATAAATATTGTTGGACTTCAGTGCTAAGAAACAAAAATGTTTCAGTACCATAATTGCTTCATGTGCTTTGCATTGTCACTAGTGTTGTTTCTATTCACTCATTGTTTTCTGGCATGCAGAATGGAAAGACAATAAAACCTATTTTCTTTTAAATTCAAGATTCCAAACTGCACAAGTATATGAATCATAAAATTTCAGTGAAATTACTTTTTTTTTCATATCCCAATAACTGTTTAATTTTAACCATTCAATATTCATATGAAATCTCCTAGACAATTATTTTGAAAAGGCATCATACATTTAAAGAGAACATGACAGAACACTTAGTTAAATGATATATTAAAGATTCATTGTAAATTAAATATTAAAAAAAACATTCCACAGATCCAAGTATAGTTCCAATCCATCTGTTACTATAAACTACATTTTTTCTTTATCTTAATGTAGCCATATGCCATGGAGTAGTAACCAATATTTAAGTGTTCAGTTCAAATCTCTGTTTAGGATTAAATGTCCATATTTAACATATAACTTTGAGAATAATTAAACATACATTTTTTATTTTGCTAGAGGGCCTATGACAGAGAAGCGGCAAAATCGTTTAATGAGAAGAATATGGTTAAGAAGCAGCTCTTTACTGCGCCACAGAGGACACAAGTGGACAGAGAAACTCAATCCTCAAACCACCAGAAGCTTGCAGGGGGGTGTTGTAAGGAGAAAATATCAATCATTAGGAAAAACTCCCATTGACTTTGATTACCCTAATGCTTAAGCCTTCCGAGGCAGCTGTCTGGAACAGGGCTTTGTGAGGTAGTTGTCTGCCTGTTGGGCTTATCTGAAGATCCTCACGTCAAAGCAGAGGTGAATTCAGGCAAATCAAGGAAAAATACGAGTAGACTAAAGACTCATGATCATCTTGTTCTCAGCAATTTACTCATCCAGTCAAGGGCTACTGGATGGTGAAAACCCTATGGATGTGTGCCTATGTAAAATTTGACCAGGAGAGAGAATTCTCTTCTACCTGGATGAATGGGGCTCATGCCAAAGCACAGGGGGCGGGGGGGAGGGAAATGCAAAACCCATGCAGAAATTACACTTGGCGACAGTCAGAAACTCCAAGGCAGGGTAGCACTACAGCATGAAAGTACTCTTGTGTTTAAAAACTGAAGCATATGCTTAAACGCTTTGCAGGATGAGGACCTTACTAAGCAGTAACTTTACATTTAAAAATTACCCATTACAGAGCAGGATTTTCTGTTCAGTACAAAATTAAAAAGGTCTTATATGAGTTTTATACCACCAAAAAGTACTGGATTAACTTTCACTAGTTAATGAAAGTTGGTGATAAAATGCAACAACAAAAATACCATGAGCATCCTGGTTTACCAAGTTTTGTTTTATCCTTCTGGTGCCAGTGTGGCTGAGATAATACAGACCTTCACCAAAAAACAACAAGAAGAAAATACCACAAATCCAATCTAATCCTACATACCTATTTCCTCTAACATTGCTCCAAAGAACTGTTAACAAAACAATACCTTTTTATTACCCGGAAAGCCACTGATGGAAAACCAGCATTTTCTTAACATTGTATTACAGCGCAAGTATTTTGTACAGACACTGTCACTACAGCATAGAGCAGACACCTTAATATCTTACATTATTTTGTTAAAGTTATCATCCTAGGAGTTTGATAAAGAAAGAATGCATGATTGGTGATGCTCTCTGTTATGACATGAGCTGAGAACATAATTTCCATTAATCTGAAGTGATTAGAGAGTTCATCTTGCTTCTGTCTACTACACACCATAGAAGAATGCATAATGTGTTTGAAGTTGCTATAACATCCATTAATAAATCTGTTTTCAGCTCACATTGTTTTAAAAATTACCATAAAGGTTCATATATACCCTCACTATATTTTCCTAAAGAACTGAAATTAATTGATAAAAATCCCCTGTGAACTTATATGGTAGAGTACGTACTTGACTTATCAGGCAGATGCAGTTAAAATGCAGATACATAGACAGATAAGACAATTTTCTTTCCTCATAATGACTGGTAACCTATAGACACTGCATTAAATAAAACAGATTACAGAACACTGGCACACTCAGCATTCCAGAAGATATTGCTGTACATATTATCAAGCCAATCAGTAGCTCTAGCAAAGCATAAGATCACAGGCCACATCTTCCATAAGCCGATTTAATGAAGTCGGAAAAGCATGATTTGCTTTTTAAGAAAAAAGAAAAATGTTTTGACAAGGTTCCTATTATGTTGATTTTCTAATTAAAATATTAAAAATGTGTGAAAATTCCTAAATGGGAAGGATACGAATGCAATGATGCAACATAGAAATGGAGACAAATTGATTCCTCAGTTGATTTCAACATTTATTTCATTGAGTTTCACCAGGAATGAGTTTGGTCCAATGTGATTTAACACTGGTGGGTGAAGGTTGGGGGAGGAAGTGTGTGTAATTTTTCAAACTTTTAATAGAAGTATTTTATAAATATAAATGTCCAGCTCAAGTTTAGGCTTGGTAAGTGTTATGAAGATGAATACTTCATGTTTGGGAGCAGCAAAAGAAGAGACACACAAAATACCACCAAACTCTACATTCCTCTGTCTGCAGTTACAGAAACTATACAATATTGCAGAGTAAATCAACCGCAACTCCCAAAAAGAGTCATTCTTTTCTCTTTGAAGCACAAATCACTGGCAACAAGGCTGAATACTCTCAAAAGTGGCCACTGATACGGAGTGTCCAACTTGGGCCTGGGTTTTCAGAAATGCCAAGCAGCCAAAATTTCCATCTAGGTTACTGGAAGCTCTGGGTGCTCATGTCCTCTCAAAATCTAGTTCTAAGTGTTTCAAGTTGGGCACCCTGTCATGGAAGCACCCAAAATTAAAGGCCATTTTTGAAAATCGGACTGTGTGTCACAGCACTTTTTTCCATATTGGTCATATTTTGGACAATCCTTTTTATACCACCCCAGTGCCGTCACTATAGGGTGACCAGATGTCCCTATTTTATAGGGGCAGTCCTGATATTCGGGGCTTTTTCTTATATGGGCACCTATTACCCCCCACACTCTGTCCCGATTTTTCATACTTGCTGTCTGGTCACCCTAAGTCAATATTGGGAAACACACGGCAGTGCTATGGTGCTGGCATCTGTGGAGGTGAGCAGAAATGTGAGATAGTCTTGCAAATCTAGTAAGTTTCCAAATAGATGTCCTCCAAAGACAGGACTGCAGCCCTCCCCTAAGTGAACTGCAGAATAATCCAAATAAGCTCAGAGCACTAATTAACCTGCTCAGCCAGCAGAAGAGATTCACAGTCAAGTACAAGAAGCCAGATTAATACTCATTCCAAAATATTTTTGCTATGGACAAAAGTGACACCGATTGACAGTCACCATGGCTAGTGGAAAAAATATGGTAGCATTTTTCCTTCTATTGCAGTAACTTGCACTATGCACATCAAGCTCTAGTGGCAGTAGCAGACTAAATGAAATTATGGTTATGAAGAACTCTTAGCAGAAAGCCTGTGCTGTAGCATGGGTGGGGCAGATGGGCCCAGTAATCCGCCATCTGTGCAATCTCTCTCATACAACCAACGAAATTGTTGAATGCAAATTTCTGCAGAGTAAGGGGGGCGGGGGTGATTGGTTGAGTCACTTCTTATATCGCAATGGTCTAGGACCTCTTGGCATGGCAAGGAGACATACCTTACAGTAGCTGTACAAATTATACTAGTGCACTGCAAAGTCAAAATGGTGGAAGATTTAAAAAAAAAAAAAGACAATAACAGACCGCAAAGCCAAATCATGATTGAACCTGGTGAACTTTCAACTATGCTTGCATCAGTTTCCAACACTTTTCACTGACTCAGACTTTCTAAACTTGCGAGTGACACACAAAGTGATGATCCACACATTTTCAAAAGTCTCTGCATGACTTAGTCACTTTTGAAAATGGGACTGAGAAGATTAAGTCAATGGAACTTAGGCTCCAGCCTGTCTCACTCAATTCTGAAAATGGGACTTAGACCTTTTAAGACACTTTAGAAAATTCTGCCTCATGTCTGGAAGTGCCAACAGTAAGGACGTTCAGTTTCCAGGAGTGACCTCAGTGCCAGAAACATTAAGCAGCTGCAGAAATAAAACACACTATGTCTGAGCATGTCCACTGTGAGGCAGCTTTAGTTAAAGAAATGACCGTTAGTGAGCCATTTGGACACAGCATCACTACCACCAGGAAAGTGGTGGGATTCTTACTTTGACCATCTTACCTGAATCTTCATAAGATTCAGACTTCTTCATACAATGAACAGTCACCTGTGGAACTCATCACCAGAGTATGTTGTGAAGGCCAAAATTATAACTGGGTTCAAAAAAAAATTAGATAAGTTCCTCAATGGCTATTAGCCAAGATAGCCTGGGATGCAACCCCATGTTCTGGGTGTCCTCAAATCTGTGCCATAAGCTGTGACCGGATGACAGGAGATGGATCACAGAAAATCACATGTTCTGCTGATTCCCTCTGAAGCATCTGGCACTGGTCATTATCAGAGACAGGATACTCAGCTCTGATGGACCATAGGTCTGATCCAGTATGGAAGCTCTTAAGTTATGTTCTTATATAAAATGTTCCTGAATATCCTGAGTTATAATTAGAACAACAAAAATTCTTTCTCCCCTAAATTTATTATATCTCTTAAATTCTTGCAGTGTGCTTCTGTGTTCTGTGAAGTGCTTTATACGCCAGTAAATCTCCAAGTCATTCTGTTGACCAGCACTCCAAGGTGTTGGGTGTCTTTCCACTTCTTCAAGTCTAGATAACGACTTATCTGAGTAAAGAATACAGATTCCAGCCCTAATATTATGTAGATTGTAGGATCTAGTCCTATTTTCTTATGCCATTTTATGTAGATAAAATTACATAAGAAATTTCTTATAAAATTACATAAGAAAAAAAATGTTCCTCCACTCCCATCAACATTCTGAGACTTGGACACATTTATCACCTCAGTGTTGAGATATAAGTGATAGAGCTGTATGTCATAATCATTTAAAACCCTCTACATCTTACTCAGCAGGATGAGTGAAAACCAACACAAGGTCATCTCCATGGAGTTTTCCTATCCGTTCTCATTAGCGTAAGCAACAATACAATACCTTTTACTGGTGGCTTTTTTTCTATAAATACTAAATTAAGATTTACTGCCTCTTGCCAGTGGAAATAGTGTACATAGAACTAAAGAGAAAGTGGTTTAGACACTTGGCCACCGAGTCAGCTGGAAAGCTCCTTTTTCAAGAGAGATAAAGTTTATGGTAATTGCTTGAGAGCACATCAGAGAATGCAAGCACAATTATTTGGAAAAAGAAATGGATTGTACACAAACATTTACATTTAAAAAAACTGAAATTAAATGTACAAATCTAACTTCTACTTATGCATGCCGGTTCTCACCAACACTTGAATGTGCATTTATATATTTTATTTTTAAAGTGTTAAGAGACTTGAATTAGAGGCATACATCTCCACTCCCAAGTGTTGATGTATTACTTTTATTAGACACTTCTGCATAGATGGAGATAACTCTAATACATATTTCATATTCCCTAAATTTTTGTGAGTGCTAGGGAGAATATTTAACTAAAAGTTTATAGGGCAGACCAGAGACTATAAAAGAACATACTATGTTGCTAGATGTCTAGCCTAGGTTTAAAATGGATTTACTGTACTTTTCATGCCACAAATGACAGACAACAAAAAAAGACATAGGCAAAGTAATCTGTAACCTTTTGGAAGAAAATAAGTCAGTTTCCTTTAAAAGCAAGATTTAGTTTGAGTGAAAGGGGAAGCCTTCTTGACAGTGAGAGCTGTTAGACTGTGGAAGAGTTTGTCTGGGGAAAAAGGGTAGAAACATCACTTGAGATGTTTAGAACTAGTCTAGACACAACATTAGAGAATGTCCTGCAGGGAACAATCCTGCATTGGCTGACAGTACGAATTAAGGTGACCAATTAGTGCTAGCTGGGAACTAAAACTTTTCCTTTCCTGTCCAAAAGTATAAAAGAGAATGTTATAGGGGAGTGTGTGCACACTCACATACGCATGTGCCTATATACTGGAAGTGAATTTTAAAAATACAGGCCGATAGGAATAAAAACATTGGCTTTATGGAATTCAGATAACATATACTCCAATTAATATAATTAGACTACTTGGCATTCATTTAAAAAAATGTTCTTTTAGGGAATGCCTAAGACATAGCAACTACTAAAGTTAACATGCAGATTGAACTTTGCTATTAGTACGACATTAAGAGTAATAGAGATACAATGTAAATGCTTTTTTGTACCCACTCTCTCATCCACATAATTTTGCACTGTGGAAAACTGCAAAGATTAGCATTATTTTTTAAAAAACATATTACTATTAACATCTCACTTGTACTCAGAGAATTAATGCCTTGGGGGGGGAGGGGGAAAGTGTAATTTCGCTGCCTTTAATATAGAGCTTCAAAAATAAAATCTGCATCTGTTAATGATGATCTCATTTCTGCATAAAAGATACCAGAAAAAAGTATAAAATTTCAAAGATAAAATATTCAAATGGTTTGAAGCTAATGCCATTGCATCAAAGTGCTAGATAACCACTCACAGAAGCTAAAGATTCAGTGCTGTAAACCCCTTTATGAGACTGTAGTAGTTAGAGATGAAATTGTAAATGGGGAAGTGTAGATTGCTTTGATTTAGAAAATTGTTGCCATTAAACAGTTTACAAAGAGCCTAGTTGTTTCTGCATCATTATCCCCAATGTATCAAAGTCAGCGGTTTCACAATATTTAAAGCACTCCCAGCTTCCTCATAAATATCATTTATATTCCTAGTCTGCTATTCAACGTATCAAGAAACATCATTTACATTCCTCTATAGTTATGCAGCGTGATTACCTGAACCAATATATGCTAACCTGACATAAATAAAGAAAGCACAGAGGGCATGGCTTGTTTACAAGGTGTAACATATAATATAGCACATTGTGCGAGGGATGTATGTGGTTTGTTTGAAAATTGTTTGTTCTGCATCTATAAAAACAAAACAAATATACGGGACATGTCAGGACTTTTAAGCGTGCAGGTCATTGTACATATTCCTAACTGCCATTTAAGTGCAGTTGGCCATCTACATGCAGCATAACAGATGGCCAGTGTATACTTTTTATTTTCCTTTTAAAATTTCCAGGTAAATTTTATTCAGTGAGAACTAAATTCATACCCCTGGCCACAAGCAAGCATAATGAAATCAAGTTCTGTTCACTCGCAGTCCTGAAGTAGACAGATCCTTCCTGCAGTAAAGCTTTTAGTATCTGACCACAGGGCAAACCACCACCACCTTCACATTCCTGGAGATAGATAGATAGATATATCTAGAGAGAGAGAGAGAGAGAGACAGACAGACAATCCCTTCTCTCCCCCTCCCACCCCGAATCCTCCCCAGTCCTTCACATCTTAAGGATCACATCAACTTTCAATGGAAGCTTGGCACATGCACTGGAATGAAAATTCAATCCCAATCATCTAGAAGAGGAATATATATCTATATATATATAATTTTTTTTACTATCATAAGAAAAACTTTCCTTTCTGGACCACGTATCTCCTGACCTAAGCCACCTCTTAGCTCCATTCCGAACTCTAATGGGAGGGGAAAATGTTGGTACCAGCTCAGCTTCCTCAAATAGGGGCCTGATCTAGCAAAGCACTTAAGCCCAATAACTTGGGTTAGACTAGACAAAGCATTTCAGTCCTCAGGAGACTGAACTGCTGTGTGCACAGGCAGAGAACAGGAAAGATTGAAGTGACACCAAAGGGTCTTTGAATGCATCTAAAGGCTTTCTGTACAGAGCAGCAGATCTCAAAGAACTTGGTTTTTTAAAGTTCTCACAACACCCACTGACTTCAACTGAAGTTTTGGGCACTCAGAACCTATGAAAATCAGACCTAGGGGCTTTATAAAATGAAGGTCAGTATGTGCCACGCCATCTCAAATACAAAGTCAAAACTATCCTCCAATCAACTGTCCCATCACAATTTTTTCTCTCTCCCCCGCTGACTTTGTTTATACTGAATTTGCTCAAATTTCAACCATTGTTGTAGCTGCACTAGTGCAAACCTTGAGGGTAGACAAACAAATCCATGATTTTCACCTGTGGGGCTAGCCCCTGCTTGATCACTGATTAAAAAAAAGATCATATCTTAGCCCATCTTCAGTAGGAGTTTGAACCAGTCCAGTGCAGCTACTTCTGACTTTCTATCAGCTGGAGACGGCTCCCAGCATAGACACAACCTACATTATGAAACCAAAAGTTTATCAGGCAATCAGAAAGATAAAACTGCTTTTCACAAGGGCTATTGTTTTGGTAGCTCAATACTTTTCACTCTAAGGAAATAAAAAAAAAAAAGAAGCCTTGCCAGTATCCACCAGATGATCCACAGCAGATAGGAAAGCAGAGCAGTGGACACCCTGTGCAGAATTCACAGATTCAATAGTTACCTGAAGTAGGCAGTTCTCTGTTAGGCAACTAGCTGAAGAATTCAAAACCATATTTCTAGTGAGGATTGCCAGTGATAGAGGAAGTAATGCACATGCACAAGGAACAGGAGATGAAACTCTTGAGTAATAGTTAGCTGGTATGGGAGAGATGGGTAAATGTATCACTCTAGGAATAAGGCAACAGCAACCAGAATCTGCACAAATACAAGTCATCCAGTGTGGAAGAAACTGAAATCCTTATGCAAAAGTGATCAGGTGGTTATTGCAACTTCAGACTGACCTCATAATGCAGGTGGAAATTGGCTGATTTAGAACCTCGGATCAGCAATAATCAAATAAGTTCTCTATAGCTACAAGGCATCAGCGAGGCACAATTTACAAAATGACCGGGCAGGCCATGTCAAATGTGTACAAGTTAGGCTGTTTAAACTGTCAGTACACAGCATGGCTATCCAACCATACAGAACTTCAAGTGAGACAGCAGGCTAATGTGAAAGGCATAGAGTGATGGATGCTGACACACCAAACTACTGTAGATTAGGATGCTGGTGCAGGGTATACCTTTCCTTTATTGCTCCATTGTCAATCACAGGTTGCACATTGCTAACAGCTAGTAACTAACTTGCTAGCATGTCAAAGCAAGGCACTTTGCTCAGTCAGCATATTTGTACAAAAAAAAATGACCTTACGATCAGCTTCAAAAAGTAATAAATTATTGTCCTCAGCTAATGAAGAGATTTAATAGGAAAATTACAAGTGTCTTTTTGCAGGTGCTGCTCCCTCCTCCCCTCCCCCCCCCATTTGAAGAATCTTTGGTATTCAGTGGGAGGAACGGCTGGGACTAGAAAGACAAAGAGAAGGAAAAGCAGTGTACATTGAAGCAAGCCACATACTGAAAGACACCCAATGACAGGGCAATATCTCTGCTATTTATGGCAACAGCTACTACCAGATAGCAAGAAACATGTTTTTTTTAAAAAGCTGATAGAGCTGAGAAAAGGCTGTTTGCCGAGAGGATCTTGACAGAGATATAACAAATCTCACCAAAATATATCGGGGGAACTAAATGCATCAAATAATGATTCTGTATCTAACGTGCTTTACATCCCATTTGTCAGAGACAGTATTGCTGACCTACTAATTTACTTTCAATTGGGGGTGAAGGGAGAAAAAGGGACCTGTATAGCTGCAATAGGCAAGGTGTGGTTGAAAGGCAAAAATATTTAAGAGTGCACCCTCCTGGGTATGATTATGCTAATACTAATGTAAAAAAAGCTTCTTACGATCACTCTCAGATAAAATGCTCTGGAGACTCAAAGCCTCTGTTCACCAAGAAGGTAGAATAGTGGCAGATTCCTCGGCATGTTCGTAGGTAGGTAAAGAATTTAATAAGATCAAATGGCCAAGAGTCATACCTCAGTTAGCTATATTCTGATAGTCCCATAAGATGCAGCAATTTCACTTTGTGTGCATCAAGGTGTAAAAGGTCACAGCAAGACTATCTTGATGGGTATAAATTGTATGTTCTTCCAATCAAGTTAACCTAATCAAGATTGCTTAACAAGATTGGAAAGGCCCATTAAGGTGCGGGATTGACATGTAGGCAAGAGTGTTAGTTGGCCATGCTGTAGGCTAGGCTCTTCCTAGTCTTTCTTAATGGGGCTTTTCAATCAAATCAGCTAACAGTTTAAAAAGAAAATGCCCATCCGGCAAGGCCTAAGAGAAAAAGGAAAACATTAACTCATGCGAGTACTCAGTTGCATAAATCCAGCATAAAAAGCAAGTCATTTTGAACATCAGATTCCCATTCTAAAATCCTTGGTTTCAATCATTTCCATATAACACAGACAACTAATTGTGCCAAGCCAACTTACTCAAATCTTTAGGCATAATTACTGTCCCCGTATATCAAAGATATTTATCAACATCACAAGTGCCACTCAGGATGGTTATAAATACCGTTTTCAAAACAAAGTTTGAATGCCAGAAAAGGAGGACTTAAGGGAATCCAATACTTTTATACAAGGACATTTCGTCTAAGATGCTATAAGATAGTGGAAAAACTGATATCAGCATAATGCAACAGAAGTGGAAGAACTCCAGTGTGAAAAAACAACAACTCCTCTGGAACAAGTTTTTCATTTTCTGCTAGTTGTAATGGATTGTCTCAAACACCCATTTAAAAATTATGGCTCATTTGGATTACCCCAATTCCAAGTCATGAGAGAACAGCTGCAATGAAAAGCCAACAGAATTCCTTCCTTGGAAGACAAGTATTTAACTTGTCTTAATAATGGGGATCTAGATATGTGACTGGGAAATAGTTTTACAATAGACTGTTACAACCTGTTAATTTACAATGAGCTTAGTTTGAACGCTGGTCATTTAAAATGGGAAATATCACTGGAATCATCGATATCAATAAAAAAGTGGCAAGTATCAGAGGGGTAACCGTGTTAGTCCGGACCTGTAAAAAGCGACAACGAGTCCTGCGGCACCTTACAGACTAACAGACGTATTGGAGATTAAGCTTTCGTGGGTGAATACCCACTTTGTCAGACGCATGAAGTGAATTTTTAAGGTGTAAAGAATATCACACTGACTTGAAGAATATTTCAAAAGTGAATGAATTTAAGTGTGACCACTGTAGTGCCTAAGATCTCTCTCACTCAGTTTTCCATACATAAAGCAGGAATTCAAAAGTGTGATTATGGCAGGGGTGGGCAAACTACGGCCCGAGCTGTTTTAAGCTGGCCCGTGAGCTCCCGCTGGAGAGCCAGGTTGGGGGCTGCACCAGTGCTCTGGGGGCTGCACCATGCGGTTCCCGGAAGCTGCAGCATGGCCCCACTCTGAGGGTCAGGGGCCACTCCATGAGTAGGATCCAGAGAAGGGACATGCCAGTGCTTCCAGGAGCCGCTTGAGGTAAGCACCGCTCAAAGCCTGCACCCTGAGACTCTCCCCACGCCCCGACCCCTGCCCCAGCCCTGATCTCCCTCCGGCTCTTTAAACCCCTCAGTCCCAGCCCAGAGCACCCTCCTGTACCCCAAACCTCTCATCCCCAGCCCCACCCCAGAGCCCGCACCCCCAACCAGAGCCCGCACCCCCTCCTGCACCCAAACCCCAATTTTGTGAGCATTCATGGCCCACCATACAATGTCTATTCCCCGATGTGGCCCTCAGGCCAAAAAGTTTGCCCACCCCTGGATTAAGGGCAAAACAATTAAATCAACTTTAACTATGGAGCCCCAAACAGTGTCTCCATAAATATCCATGTGTAATATGCTTGTGTGAATATATTTATGTGCACACATATTCATACACTTTATAGTATTTACATAACACATTTATCTACATTAATAGAAATTGACGTTTACATTAATCTATACCGATATAAATATGTCTCTGATATAATTATGTCAAAGCTCATACATCAACAATATGCAATGGTACTGCATACCAGGCTGGTGGCACAGCATACTTCTCTCAAGTTGTGTTCTTGTTCTCCAGGATCTCAGCTTTCATTAAAACATATAAATGTCTAACCAACATGGTTACAAAGAAAACCATGTAAATGAACTGAGAGCAAACCAATGCATTGACTTCAGCCAAAGTTTGTAAAGAACATGAAACAAAATAGCTCTGAGATGTGTGAACTGTCCCATTCATTTAATTAACTCATATGCCACATTATGATATAGTTTAGTATGCCCACATTGTGCAGTTCTTCATAGTATGATACTTCCTCTCCTTCCATGCAATGAAATAGTTGATAATCGACTGAGTGACCACTAGTTTTGGTGCTACTAGTAGGCGAGTGGGTTTGGCAGAGAACCCCCAATTATTTCCTGCACCCCAAAATCAGGTACCAAGTCTAAGAAGCCCCCCAAAGCATCTGAATTTCCCCAAGGTGAAGCCAAGCCCAGCAGACTTCACAGGTGTATATGAACCCAAATGAAGTGGAAAAAAGCCCAAGGAACCCAGTGGAGCCCTAAGAGTATGGCATGATCATATGTTGAATATCTGCACAATCTATTGAGAGTGGGATTCATTCTGACATTTTGATGAGGTGGAGATTAATTTGTAAGTTAGGTTTAGAAGAACATCATTCCCCCTGCCACACATTTGATGCCTATATAAAATATGCACGCATGCATACACACAGTTTCCTTGCACCCCAGTTTTCCACCCTGAATGACACGGATCTTATACTTCCTATATAAAATGCTCACCCTTGAAGTGCTCCAAAGTGATTTTCAGACTAGACACAGATAACTTTCCACCTCTGTGGCGGATGAAATGAAGTAGCTGTTCAACAATACACAAAAGTTTGGGACAGGAAGAGAAGAGTTGTTTACCCAAGTCCTAGGGTTTCCAGGTGGAATTTAGGCAGGCACAACTGGAAGTGGAATTTGGTCTAACACTTTCACTCTTCTATGGGCAAGGGCTCAAGTCCATTGAATTCAATGAGAGTCTTTCCACTGATTTCACTAGGCTTTGGATCAGACTCTATATCATCATCTTTAATGTTAATGGTCAGGATTTTGGTTTTACATCTTATCCAGAGAGACAGATGGCACTAAGCTGCTCGAGTTCCCAACACTGGGACCGGGAATTGTTTAATAAGAACTCAGAGAAATGTACCACCTAATACAACACCAGCACCACTTTTGGAAGCACATTTGGAGGCCTCACCTCCTATATTGATCCAGTTTAGCTTGAGGGATTTGACAGAAACATGGCAAAAGGCAATAACACCCTGCGTAGCTTTTGCTTTATAATGTCAATAAACAAGCTATAGTTGAAAATTGATTTGCATAGTCCATTTATGGGACTGCCCTTGGCCATGTAATTCACAAGTGAAAGCCATCTTATAGCACCAATCAGAACCAGAAGGTAAAAATCATCATAGGAAACCTTTGCCTCCCCAATTAAGTGCTTTGTTGCCAACAATGGCCCAACAGTATCCTCCAAACAAGAGCCATACTGAATAGTTGAGAGTATAAGTAAATCATGTGTTTCCTCATCCATTACACTGCAAAAGGTTGATCTTCTTCCATTGTTTGATGTCTTGCTGCAAGACCACTGCATGTGCAGCTGTTTCTAGAGAGTCTTATTTGCAGAGCTCTGTATTTCTAAGCTCCTCTGGAGTCAGAGATTGCCATGAATGGGTTTGTACATATGGCAAAACAGTTTGTGTGTGGCTCAAGGTGCCAACTATGCATTCATTTTAAATGGATTCTGTAGCAATGACTGTAGCAATGGGGTACACCATAAATAAACAAAGGTTGGACAGTTTGCCATGTAATACTTTGTTGGGACTACATACATACACACACCATTGATTTTTGGCATTAGACACAATTATATTTCTGATGCACCTGTTTATTACTTATGTGTAGCAACAGAGGTCTAGTATTCCGTTTATGGGGAGAAAGAGGCATGGGTCTGGTAACAAGGATAGGAGTGGATCTAATTAAAATTTCTTTTTGGTGAAAAAAAAATCTTGAAATCATTTTAATTCCACAAGTTTAGAAGAGAAACATTTTGTATTAAAATTTATTTGTGAAAAATTGTTTTGAAAAATGTTTAATTTTTCGTTTTTTCTCCCATTTCCTCTCCGTCCCACTTTTTCCCCCATTTTGCCGCAGAAAAAGGAGGGGGAAAAGGAAAAACAAACTTTTTTTTTCTTTTCAAGTGTCAGCTATAAAAACAGAAAATTATGAAATGAGGGGATATTTTAAAGATCTTTTTCAACAACAAAAAATATTTAAACTATCTCTAGGTAGCATGAATTCAGCTCAGAGTATATTTAAATACCCAGTCCAAGTATCCTCCAAAGTATGGAGGATTGATGCCCTTGTTTAAATTTAAAATAAATTAGATGGTTCATAAACTTTCATAAAGCACACCAAAACATTCACTACACTTTATCATCTCCCCACTAGGTATGAGTAAAAATCTTTTGAACCACAGTTACAACCAGTCCTCTTACCTTAATCCCAAAAGGCAAATCTCCTCTACTTAGTCTCCCATCCAAACAACATTTCTTAGGAGCTTGGCTTTTATCCCTTCTGTCCTGGAGCTGATGAGGTCTGTGTTGCAATAATCCCCAGCTCTACCTCAGAGCACTCATCTATATAAATCGGAACTTACAGCAACCCACACATCCTCAAGTATGTCACACCCCAAACACTAGCCCAGCCACAAGCAATGGGAGGCTGTTTGAGGTAAGCAAAGGGCCTGGGTGTGTTCCATCTTCTCCCTGAATTGGTTTATAAATTCAATATTCATACAGACCCCATCTTATTGCAAGCAAATGTGGCCATTGTGGTAGCCTCTGTTTTTACTGAGCAGCCCATGGTATCTGTTCTACATGCATTTTCTTTTTCCTTCCACCACTTCATTGCAAAAATCTCTCGAGTTTCCCTGAGGGCTAGTCTACACTAGGGTGACCAGGTGTCCTGATTTTATAGAGACAGTCCCAATATTTGGGGCTTTGTCTTACATAGGCACCTATTACCCACCACCTCCGGTCCCGATTTTTCACACTTGCTGTCTGGTCACCCTAGTCTACCCAGTCTTCGTATTGTTATAACTACACCTCTACTCCAATATAATGTGACCCAATATAACAAGAATTCGAATATAATGCAGTAAAGCAGCGCTCCGGGAGGGGGGGGGCAGGGCTGCGCACTCCAGCAGATCAAAGCAAGTTCAATATAACATGGTTTCACCTATAACGCAGTAAGATTTTTTGGCTCCTGAGGACAGCCCTCTAATGTGGACACTGTTGCCTGAGCTATAGATTATCTATTAATTATATTGAATACTTAAGAATTCCTAGTTATCTCTTTGAGGGTTGACAGGTTCTCATCCCAGGATCACACCTAGTGTTATTCAAATAATTATATAGTTGTGAGTGTTGCAACTGTGAACATCAGGGTTCCCACTATTGGAACTCTTCTATATTAACAAATAGTTTATTAATACATTTAGCATAGTCACATGCACTCCAACTCAGAAGGTAGACAGAAATACTACAGACGGTACATCTGCATATCCATATACCCACACCACCCCTTGCAGAACAACCTGAAATGTGAGCCATCATCTTCCTCATCACCATCACCATCCCCCTCATCACCAGTGACCATAATTCTGGCACCTCACAAGGGCTATATCTTTCTCTTACTGCCCATAGGCTGGGATGCAACTTTTCTAACGTGTTACGCTGACACCACAATATCTGATGCATAATCAGTAGGCATTTTCTCCCCTCTTCCTTATTTGTGTTTCCTCATCCTTCTCCTATAGCTTAGTATATCAATGATCTCAACTTATTATCATATATATCAATTCATTGCCAAGGCCCTCTTGTGGTTAGGTATCTGCAGATGTAGTTCACGGACCTGTTATTATATACATTAGTTCATCGCCATGACACTCCTGTGGTTGGACTCATTCCTGTGGTCAGAAATTCCCCTTAAACACACTATTTTCAGCTCCCCAATATGTGGAGTTTTCTGTTGGGCTGTTTATCTGTGCCAAAGTTCATAGGCCTCAAGCCTGATGCTAATTGCTGAAGCTAACATCTTACAGGATGCAAGCCTGTAGGTTCCTTGCATTACTGCTGAATATAATGGAATATAATAAAGGCAAGCTAGCCCTATGGGCTGGCTACAGCAGTCGTACTCATGTAAATGTGTTTACATTGGTATAGCTCATTGCTGTAACTGCAACCACAATAGAGGATTGTGCCGTTTTAACTATATCAATTCATAAACCAACAGTACAAAAACTGCGTATGGACTCGCCCAAAGGCCCCTATTGCCATGGTATTGCTGGTCTACAGCTCACCATAATCAGTTCTATATTTTATATACCTATTGCATGGAAAGAGGCAGATTGTGCCAAACACGGATGTAAGGAGCTTCTCCTCTGAGATTTGAAGGGGAAATAGTAACAACGCAGGTGCAAACTCATACATTTTTTTTAAAAGCCTGTAGAGATTCCTTCTCCACACTCTCCCTGTTGAGACGGATGATCACATGGAAAAGGCTCATTTTATGAAAATGAGCAATTCTTTCCTTCTTCTCTGTTTCTTTGCTACCATATGGCTTGCTGGTGCCAAGAGGAAAGCCATTTTGATAAGAAACTACAGTGGCACAAGGAGATCTTCCTTATTTGTGAAGCCAGCAAAAAACCCTCAACCATCACCTCAACCAGTTTTGTTTATGTGTATGTGTAACGTGAGAGAACTGTGCTGCTCCTGTCACTCAGCAGAGCTGCAGCCATTCCAACCTTATGAATCTGCAGCGAGGCCCAATTACAATGATGTTCCAGGGCAATTTCAATTTACAATTAAGCTACTATGATACACAGGTTTTATTTCATTGCAGCACTAATGCAAATTGCCTTTGTACTGCTTATCTTTTGGGGCAAGCCTTTTCGGGTAGCTCCTCCTGCCCATACCCTTCTGTCCCCTCTCCCACCACCCTAGTTCCCCCACCTGCACCAGTCCCCAAAGCGCACACATTAGCTATCCATCCTTCCAATACGATGAAGGATTGGGAATACTTCTTTGAGCCCCTATTAATGCTATCTGGCGTTACATGAAGAAAGATGCTTACTTGGAGAGACACATTGAGACATTGTTATAAAATCAAGAAGAGTCCATCTAAAACAATTTGAATTACTTTATTCTCGCATTATATCTAGATCCAGGGAGGAACCAGATTTTCCATTTCACAGGAAATTCTATAATTTTGAAATTGTTTCAAACAAACAAATTAATAAATAAAAAATTCTCATAAAAAGAAGAAATGTAGAAAAATATTTTGGATCAATTGAAACATTTTGATCAAACAAACATTCTGTTCCAATTTCAGCCTTTAACTTTTAAAACAAAATATATAAAAACTAGCATGTTATTTCAAAAGTCTTTTCAAAATGAAAAATCAAAACAATCCATTCTGAAAATGTCAAAACAAGATGTTTCATTTTTTTGTAATGGAAATTCAAATGTGTTTTTCTAAATGGTTTTGATTTTGATAAAACAATTTTTTTAATTGTGATAAACATTTTCAACCAACTCTATTAACATAACACTAATTAAACCAGAACACACACTCAGCTGCAGCACACAACTCTGTCTTCTCAGCATTCACTGAGCCTTTCATTCTAATGTGAAGAGTGACCCCCTGAATACCCCATCCACCTTCCTCATATTTATAGAGCAGTGTGTACTAATAGATAGAGCACTGATTGGCACTCAAGAGACCAGGGTTCTTTTCTACATTAAGCCACTAGCCTGGCTAGAAACCTTGGACAAGTCACTTTTCCTCCCTGTACCTCAGGTTTCCCAGCTGTAAAATTGGAATAATAATGCTTACCTCCTTTGTAAAGAGTTATGTATCATTTTTATTCACATAATGCACTGCCGCCAAAGTGCTCTCATCCCTTGCCATCACAGAATAGGATTTTACCTTGACTCTCTTCTCTGGCAATATAGTAGACAAGTGGCAATATTTTCAAAAGTGACTAATGATATTTGAGATCCCTACTTGAAACAATTGTGAGGGACTGGATTTTAAGAGGGTGAGAGTGTTCAAAGCGTGTCTGAAAATCAGGGTTTTTTTTGAGGGGTCACCGGGAAATTAGGGCACCCAGAATTACTAGCCAGCCTTTGAAAATCTTGGCCAATGTTCCCATGATAAGTTGCTTTATATTTGATGGTTTGTCAACTGGTCAGCTTTATGACTGGCATTTTAGAAACATGGCTAAGGTAACATGGAACTTATAACTGGCAGGCTTATGATTTATCCACTCTTATATCACGCTCCACTTGTTTTTAAATTATAATATTAGCAATCTGTTTAAAATGTTGCATAAACAGAATTGAAGAGCGAGAGAGTTTGATCATTAACATAAAAGTGGTGTGGGTGGTGACTGATGTGTAGGAGTTCAAAAAGCTAAATAATGAAGTGTAATACTGCAGTAATTGAGGAATCAGAGTTTGATGTGCCTGCGAGCATTTTACACTGTTTTAGTAGAGTCATGTAGGAAAGAGGCCTAACCCTGCAAGATATCTTTAGGTTTGCCTTAGGGTTGGTCTTCCGAGACAAATAAAAGGGGTGTGTTGACCACAGGGTAACTATTGTGCATCCTATGTAAAGAAACATAATAGACAAGGCACAAGTTTTACTGAGAGGTAAACTAGGTGAGGCCAATCATGGGCAGGAGATATGGCGCTGCCCTTGCAGTAAATACTACAAGTGCCTTGTCTCCACTATGTTATCTTTCTGTAAAATCCCACTGGGCATTTGTTTTCCTGTAAACAAAACAAAACCCAAAAAAACTTTGTATCACTGAAGACAAAGCCTTAGCTATGCAGCATAATTCTATGTATGAGAAATGACCCATTGTATACGGTCCAGAGTTCCGGAAATGTTCAGCACCACAATGGGACCCGGATTTTAAGATAAGCTCAGCTACCATTTAGGCATCTCAATTAATATTAAGTTTGGCCAGATTTTCAAACAAACATTCTCTGAAGATCCTGTTATCCACAGGAGTTGCTGAGCACTCTTGGAAATCTTGTCCCCAGTGTCTTCACTTTTCATTCTTATTTATGGCTAGCTGCTTTACATGTATATGTCACCTCTCATCTATTTCACTAGTAGGGTGGTGAAGCACTGGAATGGGTTACCTAGGGAGGTGGTGGAATCTCCATACTTAGAGGTTTTTAAGGCCCAGCTTGACAAAGCCCCGGCTGGGATGATTTAATTGGTGTTGGTCCTGCTTTGAGCAGAGGGTTGGACTAAATGACCTCCTGAGGTCTCTTCCAACCCTGATCTTCTATGATCTTCACCTTTCAATGTATTTGACTGACCTAGGATGATAGCTCCCTACCTCACAGGAACGTTGTGAAGCTTAAATATATCAACAAGTATTCTCATTGTCGCATTTAAGCACCAAAGTCAGTCATCTCAAGGAGAAGAGAATAAAGAGAAATAGAGGTAAAGATTCTAGAATATACCTTGCCAAGTCAGGTCTTTACTATTCCGATTGTTGTCAGATTCAATGTCATTGTTCAGTCTTCCAGTAATTGCTTCACACTGCAGATAATATTAAATGAAAGGTACGTGCAAGTGCCCAATTTCTAAATACTCAGCCCACCTTTTACACTTCTATCAGGACAATGAGCATTTCTATATTCAGGGCTGTATTTATCTTCCTCTTTCCAGCTCACACATACCACCATTTTGAATAGCAAGTTGTGCGGGGGAGGGGGGGGATTAGAGACTTCAAGAAAATGGCAGCTGTACAAAAGAACCTAACAGGCACTTTTAAGGGAGGAATTGATATCAAGTTACATTCTGTTGCCCCAGGGTAAAATGCTTTACTATATGACAATGCACTCAACTTATACAATCATTTTTAAACTCACTTATCACTTTATCCACATTTTGTATAATACAGTAAAAGAATACACTTGAAAGCTGAAGCATCAGCACATTAAGAAGGCCCGTCACGGTTCATATCAAGTTTGATTTCATAGGTTTTTATATTATAGCCCCCAGCTATATCACTCTATGGTAATCAAAGCCAGAATGATAGCCTCCTATGTATATTTCAGAGCTTCCAAACCACAGAAGGTTAGAAACCCTCCTTGTATTTTGTTCCCCCCCTACACTGCACAAAACATTCCCCCACCCCCCCAACAACAACAGGATCTGCAAAAACATTTCTAGATTAGATCTTAATGGAATCATATCACTTTGGTTACTGCTGAATCAAGAACTGTGCTAGAGCTATGCAGCATATAGTCACTCAGTGGCTGCTGTGCAAATGACTGGGTTGTGAGTTGCACATAGTCTGCGTTAAGGCTTCATGGCCCCACCATCTATTCACATAGTTGCTGTGCACCTCTGGTCTAAGCAATTTGAGTAGCACTCCCTTAAAACTCAGAGCTCCACTGCACTGTTTTTATTGCCCAATAGCACCTAGTAAAGGACTCGCAACAGGCCCTGGATGGGTCCAAGAATAACACTTGGCTTTTTGGCTCTTCTCTTTTCCCCACAAGTCTTGACTCAGTGGTAAGATAACGTACCCTTCCTCTCCAAGAAGTGTCCAGGAGTTCTCCACCATCCTTAGAAAGCATTTTGGGGGAACTGTGAAATATAACCTGAGCAGAAGCTCAGTGCAACTACAGGTTTGGAAAGCCCTATTGAGGGCTACAATGACATCAATGGGACTTAAGTTAAGCATGTGTTTCAGTGCTACCCTGAACTGGGATGAATTTAAACACATGCTTAAATACTGCACTGAATGGGAGTCAGACTGGGAATGCAAGGCTAGATTAGATCTAGTTAAAAGATGAAGTCAATACATTTTCACTGGTGTAAAATCAATGTAAATGAAATCAGATTTAGTTCCGCCATATCAAAAGCCTCGATGAAGCCTCTACAGAATCCTAACAACGAGTTGCAAAGGCTACTATACGGACTTTTTGAAGTCTTAATGCCAATTATAATGAAGCTGCATAACTACAATTAAGCAGGAGGCAGGGCTCCATTTTCTTGAGCAGCAAGCATATGGAAAAAATATACTTCTATATCAGGTAGCTGGAGAAATTAATCATATATAGAATAATAGTGGGAGCTGATATAACTTAATATAGAAACAGAAAGGAAAAAAACTTTTGTTTGATGCTACTTCAAATACCTTTTTGTGTGTGTGTGTTTTTTTATTGGTGTCATAAATAATAGCCAGTGCAGAATTTTTAACCTGCCACCCTATCAATCACATGAATAAGACCATTGGACAGGGAGAGCCCTATTTATGGATGTTTTATGCACACATCAGGCCATCAATAATGGAAGATTTTTATGGTGCGTTTGTACATAAATCAAGACTTTGGCACAAGTTCTATTCATAACTACCAAATAAATACAAGATCCGTCTTTAGCTACCACTATGTAAAATAGAAATGACAAATACCCAAGAAGAAGGAGAAGATTGTCATTGTCACAAATTACAGAATTGTCAGATATTTAGAAGGTCTTGTTGCAAGTCTCCCCTGAAGCTGAACGTGGACAGTTCTGCAAGATGCATTCTATGGTAATGATAGGGCTTAAGCCTAAGCAATAGAGAGTATGGGAATCTTACAGCTACAAAGCAACTAAAATGTAACCAATATCAGAGTCAGTAAAACCATAACATTTACCATTATTTAAATCTATTTTTATACAAACCCTGATGTAGCAACTGAAGCATATCCAGACCAGAATAAAACAATGCTTGTCAGTTACCGTTCATAATTCTAAAAGATGCATTAATTTAAAATAAGAGAGGCAAAAAAAAGGCTTGACAAAGCCCTAGCTTGGATGATTTAGTTGGGGATTGGTCCTGCTTTGATCAGGGGGTTGGACTAGATGACCTCCTGAGGTCCCTTCCAACCCTGATATTCTATGATTATATGAATATATGAGGAGAATCAAGGGGTGACATATACTGAACCAAAAAATGTTGATCATAACACCACCACCCATTTTAAAGATGGGGAAGTGAGGCACAGAAAGGGGAATGATTTGCCCAAGCAGTGGCAGAACTGGGATTTGAAACCAGAGCTCTTAAGTCCTGATCCAGTACTTTCATCACAAGACCATCCTTTGTCACCCCAGATAATTTCATCTATAACTAAGTCACCCAAGATAAGGTTTCTAAGTGGTCTGTATATAAAATCAATATTTTAGTCAGTCTGATAATGACCGTTACACAACAGAAACCAAAGGAAAAAAATTAGAAATTTATGTAAGATGGATTCATTTTGTTCATTAAAGGGGAAAATGAAACATTTTTAATAGCATCTTCTATCTTTGGATCTCAAAGTGCTGTACAAACACAGAATCGCAGCACCATGTGTGGTAGGTATAAGTATACCACAAGTCTAATATTTAAAACAAATTTAGCTGGCAATTTCTGAAGTCAAACAGTTTGCAGAGTGACAACATACCTCAGAAAGAACGAAATGTAGAATATCAAAGATTCTCTCAATTCTTACCCAGTGGGTTCAGTTTCTATGTTGGACGCAGTGCCTCAGGCGCCATGAAAACCTAACTTACTCAGTTTTAGACCAGCACCAAATTACTGCAGACATTTAATGGAAAAGGATACATGGATAGCACTGAGGGCTGGCACAGCCAGAATCTCACACTTTCGTTCAAGCTGCCCATGTCAATTAGGGTCCAAATACCAAGCTCCACCGACTTCAGAGCTAGGCAACTTTTACAGCGGCTGAGGATCTAGCCCTATAAAAACTAATGTAACTACTGTTCACATTTCATAACTCAATCTAAGGCTACTTAGTATGAGTAGACATACTCATACTTGCTCTGATCGAGCCAGCACGCTAAAAATAGCAGTTTCGCAAGGAGGAGCAGAGGCAGCAGCAAGCAGTGGCATGAGATAGCTGCGCTGAGTACAAATCGCCCTGGATCCCATGGATACATACACGGAGCGATTAGCCTGTGCTGCCGCTCACCACTGCCCATGCTACACAGCTACATTACTATTTTTAGCACACTAGCTCCATGAGAACTAGTGCCGGTATGCCTATTTGAGCTGGGAGCCACACCTTCAGCTCCCAGTGCAGCCGGAGCCTAAATACAGATGGTAAAAGTGTCAGGATAGAGGTGGAACCCTCAGCCTTGCACACAATTGTTTTCCATCTTTTGCAGAATCTCCTCCTTTGTTGGGATGGAAGGTGTTTTATTCATACAACAATAGCTATAAGGAGGATCTGCCGGGACACACAAAGCCCCTTGCTGCAAGTATCCAGTGTCCATACTTCAACTTGCTTCAATAAAAGAGAACAGTAACGCCAGCAGAGCCTAGCTATTTGCATAATCCGTTCAAAGGCAACCTAAGGACGCTGTCAATGCCCAAACAAGAGGCAGACACAGAGTTAGCGGCTTCTTACTATGCTCTTTAGAACTCTTCTGTCTCACCTCAATGTTTTTCTTGTCAAAAATACATAGTGATATGCAGGGAAGTGATATGCAGGGAAGTGATATGCATGTTTGTGGGAAGCAGAGCTGAATGGCACAATTGTCAGAAGTCCCAGGGTTCGCAAACCTGGCCTTGGAATTTAGTCCTGGACAGCATCCCAGGGGATATGGCATATGAAACCTGAGGAGGTTTGCTAGCCACCACTAGGGGGTGCTGTGCAGACAGGAAGGCAACTGGGCACTGCCCCTTCCAAGGAAATAGGAATGAAATGGCAGCATAACTCTACCATCTCTGGCCCTTCCAAGGTCTTGTAAGGATGAGATAGGAGGAAAAGTGGTAACAGCATTTTAAGTAGGGCTAGGTGGGGAAAGAGCATAAAAACATAAGTGACAAAGAGTCCTGTGGCTAGACTAACAGACGTATTGGAGCATAAGCTTTTGTGGGTGAATACAGATCCAGACTAACACGGCTACCCCTCTGATACTTAAAAACATAAGAGCACCTGCAGGGCAAATAGCAGCAGGAAAGATGGCCACAGAATTTATCAGTGAGGAAGACAGTAGGCTGTGGCTACTTGTCCAAAATGCCAAACCTTGGGGAGGCTCTTGCTGTCACAGATTTAGCTGGGCTGCCTTTACTGGTGGCTCTCCAGATTGCTCCAGCAGAGGGGGAGAGGGGACCAGAGACTGAATCCCTCCCCTGTGTGCTTGAAGTCTAACACACTATTGCTGTTTAATCAATTTTATAAAGATCTATGTATTTCTTGTACAAGTAATCCCAACATGCACTTCCCTGCCTCAGTTTCCTCACAATTCTGGGGGCACCTCAGACCTGTCCAGAGTCCTTCTGCTCCAATGCACAGCCTGTGTTCTGAAACATGGAGCCTTCTCATTAGGTCAGCATGGTTCCTCTGACCTTGACCAGTCCTTACCCTTCCTTCTTCCTGCCCAAACCTCCTCTGTGGCTCTGAGAGTCTATTTACATATCCCCACTCCCAACACCTTGGCTTTTTTGTTCTGTCTTGGTAACTTCCCACTGTCCTACTTTTGCACTCTCTTCTGAATGGAGATGGAAGTACCGTTTCCCCAGGCAAAGCACTGCCCCAAAGTACTTAATCCTGAATGGACAGTCATTGATTTCTAATCACCCACTATTGTCCCTGATCTGGTAGAGAGGGGACACAACCCGACCAGCTCATGGTGGATACACGTATAGAGGGGCATTCATAAATATAGCAGTTTTTCAAAGTAAAAAAATTCATATTCTAATACAGAGCTCATAACATGGACAGGTTTCCCACCGGTTACACTAGCCATTATTAATTTATATAGGCTTGTTATTAGAAAAAGCACAATAGTTTTGAGTTTGAGTTTTGAGTCTCATTAAAAAAGAAACCTAAAATTAATCCAAACACAATCTTGGCATACTTAAAAACAAATCCCTGCAGGGTGGGGGTGGGAGTTGAAAGGGAGAAGGAATTAAAATGCTGGCAACCATGAAGCTGGGAGTCTGAGGGAGTAGCTGAGAGGAACTCTACTTCACTCCCCATTAGTTCTTGACCTGCATTTCAGTGGTGTATACACTGGGCCCATAGCGTGTCTGTCATCTGAAATAGATGGGGGAGTTATTTTACAAGCGTGGCAGGGTGTGAAATGTGGATGCAAATATATTCAGACACTAAACAGTTAGTTTATAAGGACATATGCTATAGGGATTTATTTTTTTTCCAAAAACTGAGGTAAGAACAACCCAAGCTCTTTTCTGAGTGGCGTTCACCACTTACATTTCTTGTGTTCATATGTTAAAGCCAACATCTATGCAGTCCCTTGGCTTGAAGTGAAGCACCAAAAAAAATCCTAGCATCTTCTTCCTCACATCAACACATGGATTTGAGGAAAGGTAGCAATTGCCAAACAAGGCCAAACCACAAGTTGAAGTGGAGAAATAGAAGAAAACTTCTTCTCAGCATAGCTGGTGATCAGCGTTTGCCCTAAACAACAAGAAACTCTTAACATTTTAAGCTTCTCCATATTTAACCTTAACTCCAAAGACACCTTTCAGCAGATTGGTGATTTAGAAGTAGTGCAACTCTCAAGCAAGGTACTGAGCACCGCACAGATAAGGGTCTTATGACTCTCAGAAATAAATGTATTTTAAGTGGGAAAGTATCACTTTCTGTGAAAGCATGTGTCACCTCTGAAGGATACAGGTTAATCCTTCCTTTCATCCACAGTGCACATTACCTCCAGGTCTCAGACTCTCACTCTTACTTTGTGATAAAAGATTCCTGGCTGAGGCCTATGGAGCAGAAAGGGTGATTATAAAACTTACTTCACTGACACAGAGCAGGACAAGTTAAATGCATAATTAAAAGCTAATTTATTAATGAACAGGTTCAAGGCTACAGAAGACTAGCATGCTCAGGGGTTGCACAAGATATAATGGCTGCAACCTCGACTACAGTGGAACCAAATACTGGCTATTCTAAAACAAATATTCTGACTTAAGGTGAGACTGATGGTGACCGTATAGCTAAAAATTCAAAAATGCATATCTTTAATTTACCCAAATGGTCCTGTCATGCATGTATAACTTTATTCATGTCCAAGTCTAAGATGACTATCCATGTAAATTTGTCATGTGCATAGGTGTTTATAGGAACCAGCTCTAAAGTTATACCACAACAAAAACTCAGTTGAGATGGAAATACAAAGGAATACCTTTATGCTGCAGGAAAAAAGCTAGTTTTCGTGTTGACAACTCAGTACCGAACCAATTCCTGACATGGAATTAGGAGTGTTATCTTGCTCTGGAGGTATAGGCTCTCTCAGGCAAGATGCTGTCATTAAAGAACGTATGGCTATTTTAATGAAAATTATCACAGAAAAAATAACCACCATTTCTATTTCCTGCTTTCTGCATTAAGTGGAACACAACACGGCACAATTGTGTCACAGGAGAGGAAACATGTTGTCATTTCAAAGACATATGCATGCAATCTATGGACCTCCTCTTAGTTAAGGATTTCTGCCAGCGACCACAATCGAAGCAGGAACAAGCTTTCTATATAGTCATACAATACAGCAGCATAACCCATCATATTGCTGAAGCAATGTAACTACAGAAGACGCCACTGTTTTTCTGAACCTTAACTTTAGCTAATATGAAACAAATCCCCCAGCATTATGAATAACCCACTAGTGGGTTTACTACTCCCCTCTACAGGATAGAATTAAAATTACTTAACCGTACTATAGTCCCTATACTGCTAACAGATTTTTCTACAGTTCACCAACAAAGCACTTGTCTATTTGCAGCAGGAGGAATTTAGTTCTATCTTTACCATCCCCAGTTCAGAGTAGCAACATCGTGTTGCCTAGTAACAACTGTGAAATGCTCTAGTACCAAAGGCCGTTGCAATATGTAGTTTCATTTAGTTAGGGTGTCCAGATGTCCCGTTTTTATAAGGGCAGTCCCATTTTGGGGGGGGACTTTTTCTTATATAGGCACTTATTACCCCCCACTCCTGTCCCGTTTTTTCACAGTTGCCATCTGGTCACCCTACGTTTAACAATAGTTTGAAAAGCATAGGCACCAAGGTTTGAGAATGAATGATTTGACCTTAGCACAAAAGCTTACTCCATCATGTTGGTTAGCAATGATGGTAGCTGGAAGGACCCCAATATCAAAGTATCATGATGTCCTACAAGGTATTTCCATTGAGTACATTGGCATTGGAATCGGAATTTAACTTGTCCTCATGATTCATACACGAGGCGATACTAATCAATTACTCCAATTTTATAGCATCTGACTTTTTTTTTAAATATTACATATTATGACATATCCTATCCTGAGTTCTTTTTAAGGCTTCCAAATCCATTTTCCACACACAATGATTCCGAGCTGAATAGTCTGATTCGGAGATACTATAGATGCTTCAGAAACTTAAAAAGCATCACAAGTCGATAGAAAGCAATCACCAGTACAGAAGACATTAAAATTTAATATCACCAAGGAAAATTGATGCTTTTTGATCACAACATAGGACATATATTGGACAGATATTTAACTGATTGCATAGCCTAGAGTAGTATTTTCTGAAATTTTAAAGCAACAGTGAATGCTACAGGCTGTCAAAGCACAATTATGTATTTGACAATTATGTCATCATGGTTAAGTGGTTTGGAGGTTCCTGCAAGCTATCAGGAAGGCTTGAAAAGCAGAGGCCTTGGTTTCTGAGACTCATCGAGGGCAGAAATCCATCTCAAGGACTTATTGCACATGAGGTTATATACAATTAAATCATTCTTAAAATGGAAACAACAAAACAATGTTATATTCAGCAATGTTACTATACCTCTCAGGATGTAATAATGATTCAAGCAGCCAAAGGGAAGCACCAGTACCCATTGTAAAGAGAATTTAATTCAAATGCACAGGTGAGATCCTGACCCCATTGAAATCAATGGCAAAGCTCCCATTGACTCTGGTGGGGCCAAGGTTTCATCCTGGATGCATACAGATTTGTTTCTGCAATTAACCTGTGTGAATCTGTCTATCACTGATACAGTTCACAGCCAGTAGAATGCATCCTTCCACTTACAGATACATTATGCCATACAATATCTAGTGAGGCTGCTTTATACCTTAGGTGATCTATTCCCATCTCAAGATATGAACAAGTTACATGTGTTAAACCTATATAGAGCAGGCCAAAATATCTGTCCCATTCACCAATCAGAGCTATACATGTCAAAGAACAGAATCTGATCTCAAGAATTAAAGGGTATCACTTCGTTACTGTTACTAAAAGTAACACAGGTAAGTCAATGTGTATTTCTAACTGACTGTTTGGGGGAGGATACGTTATTTATTTCTTTTATATGAAAATACTGCCACACAAAAATCAAAAGAGGAATAAAATTCATGAGAAATAGCAGAATTATACTACATAAATATAAAAACCATACTTAGCTAGAACTAATAAATTCCGGACCTGAGAGCCCTGCAGACTGAAGTTTGTCTCTCCAAAGAACAGTTATAGCACAAACAGCAGTGCCAGGCTGGAAGGATTCACCCAAAGTGAGTGAAGCCTGAACTGGAGTGACCACCTTTAACAATAAGATGGGAGTTCAGGTTTTGATGACTCACTCAGTTCCAGGCCTCTGCTAAAACTGCTAAAGGTGCATTTTGAAGTTTTGACAATTGTTTCCCCTCTGAACTGGAATGAAACCAAGACCTTTTCCACGCACAAGAGAAATCCACCCAAGAACAGGCAACTGCATGGTGGTTAAGGCACTTGTCTGGGACATGGGAGATCCAGATGCGAGTGCCTGGTCCAAATGAGGCAGAGAGGGGTACCCAGCCACTGAACTATTGGCTATTCTGGCTGGTCTTGGTCTCTCTCTTTCTGGTCCTGAGAAACCCTCCCAACAGAAGTTTTGTGGTACATAAGAACAGACATACTGGGTAAGACCAAAAGGTCCATCTAGCCCAGTATCCTGTCTTCTGACAATGTCCAATGCCAGGTGTCCCAGAGGGAATGAACAGAACAGTTAATCATCAAGTGATCCATCCCCCATGGCCCATTCCCAGCTTCTGGCAAACAGAGGCTAGGGACACCATCCCTGCCCATCCTGGCTAATAGCCATTGATGGACCTATCCTCCATGAACTTATCTAGTTCTTTTTTGAACCTTGTTATAGTCTTGGCCTTCAGAACATCCTTTGGCAAGGAGTTCCACAGGTTGACTATGTGTTGTGTGAAAAAAATATTTCCGTTTGTTTTAAACCTGCTGCCTATTAATTTCATTTGGTGACACCCCTCTAGTTCTTGTGTTATGAGATGGAGTAAATAACACCTCATTATTTACTTTCTCCACACCAATCATGATTTTATAGACCTCAGTCATATCCCCCCTTAGTTGTCTCTTTTCCACAAAAAGTTTTGACGTAGAAGAATCAACATTTTCCAGACAAAAAAGCATTTAGTTGAAAAGTTCCCAGCCAGCTCTATCCGTGTCGATATAGTGTACTTGTATTTTCAGAAAGCCTTTGCCAAAGTCCATCACCAAAGGCTCTAAAGGAAACTAAATAGTCCTGGGCTAAGAGGGAAGGTCCTATCATGGGTCAATAACTGGGTAAAAGACAGGAAACAGAGGGTAGGAATAAATGGCCAGTTTTCACAGAGAAGAAAGGTAAATGGCACTGACCCCTAAGAATATGTACAGGAACCTGTGCTGTTCGACATTTTCATTAATGATGTGGAAAAGGAAGTGAATGGTGAAATGGCAAAGTCTGTGGCAAACAAAAATTATTCAAGATAATCAAGTCCAAAATTGACTGCAAAGAGTTATAGATGTGTCACAAAACTCGGTGACTGGACAAAATGGCAGATGAACATCAGTGTTCATTTGTGCAAAGTAATGCACATTGGAAAAAATCTCAACTACACATATATATCAATGGGTTCTGAATTAGCTGTTTCCACTCAAGAAAGAGATTTTTGAGTTATAGAGGGCATTTATCTGAAAACTTCAGCTCAGTGCTCAGCAGCAGTCAAAGAAGCTACCATGATGTTAGGAACTATTAGGAAAGGAATAGAAAAGACGACAGAAAATATCATAATGCCACTATATAAATCCCCGGTGAACCCACAACTTGAATACTATGTCCAGTTCTGCTTGCCTCTTCTCAAAAAGGATATAAGGGAACTGGAAACGTTTCAAAGAAGGGGAACAAAGATGATCACGGATATGGAATGGCTTTCTTAAGAGGAGAGATTAAAATTATTACTGCTGTTTAATTTAGACAAGAGACAATTGAGGGGGGATACGATAGAGGTCTATAAAATCATGATTGGCAGGAAAAAGTGAAAACAGAAGTGTTATTTACCCTTTCCCATAATACAAAAACCAGGGGTCACCTAGTGAAAGTAATAGGTAGCAGGGTTAATACAAACAAGAGGAAGTACTTTTTCATATAACACACAATTAAATGCAGAACTCATTGACATGGGATGCTGTGATGGCCAGAAATATAACAGCGTTCAAAAAAAGAATTAGATAAATTCATAGAGGATAGGTTCATCAATAGTTATTAGCCAAGATGCTAGTCCAACCTAGTATTGCAGTTCTTATGTTCATTCCCTTAGCTCTGTTGGATAGTGTAAGAGTATAGTTTCTCCCCTGCCCTGAAGCAAGTAAGAAATTCCTGTTTTTATTGGGTTTCAAAATGTCTTCTGGAAACAAGTACACCAGTCAGGAGGTATGCTTTGAAATGCTCCAAATAAAAAATTCTGGAGTTTTTCCCCCCTTGCAATCAATGTTTTACCTTAGACAGTAAATCAATACTGGTTGAAAAGTCACAGCATGGCATTTATGTGTTCTTGCATGTTTATGTAGCAAACCAAGGTCAATATTTATTCAAAAGCCATTCCGTTTTTACAAAGAACATGAAACTGAATTTGCAAGGTTAATTAAGCATACGACAGCTAGGTTTTTGTCCTTTAACCCTCACAGTATTCTAACCTAGGTACTGCCACATGCCTTAGAATTCAAATCTATTTAGAGCTTAACTTGTGAAGAAATTAGTATGAAATAAAATTTACTCTTTCCATTTGTTTATAACAAAGACGATCAATTTGGTCATCTCCAGTGAAAGTAGCACCATTGATCTGAAGTCCAATTATGTAAGTTATAATCATCTTGACATAATTACAACCTTGGCAGAGCAGTTGACATGAAATCTGTCAGAAGTCTCATGCAACTGCTTACAAAACATCATTTCAAACCTTCTCAAGTAAAGATAGATTATACAACTCCACATTCTCTCTCTCAACATCCTCTGTAGGAATTTGGAGACAATAGAGGTCCACGGTATAATCTCTGTAAATTCAATAATTTCCTTGCAAATTAGGAGTAAAATGAAAAATATTAATAGCTGAACTATTAATTGTATTAATTTGCAAACCTACAAACATCTATGCTGGATAACCTATTGCCAAAATTATTTTGATACAGAATATCATGCACTTTCATTGGTTAATACAAAGTCCAGTTATGGCATATTATGTGTATGTAACAATACTATAATTGATCATACACACATTCTGCTGCAAGCACATCAGTTTTTACTAACTAAATTAGTTTCAAGTCAGTACTTGGTGTTCCTTGTGGGTCCTAAAGTGCTGTAAATATAGATTTGGGGCATCAGTAGGTGATGTTCAATCATCATTAAACGAAAGTCTCATGTTGCTAGGCAGGGGGTGGTTGCTATAATGGAGATGTAGTCTTAAGTGGGGATTTAAAATGTAGTAATTAAGTTCCCAGGATGTGTATTTTTATTTATTTAAACAGATTATATACGTTTGTGTGTGTGTGCGCGCTTGCAAGAGTAAAGATACTATTCTTATTTTCATACATACTACTCACCCTTCTATTTTTTTAAGCAAAACATTTACCACTTTTCTAGCTGTGCCCTTTCTCTGAAATCTCTTTTACTCCTGGGTATTTCAATGGCATTATAAATTTGTCTCTACTTACAGTCTTCATTGAAGTTCAGCCAGGAAACCATACTTACCAACTGTGGTTACTACTTTGCCAGCTAAATTTCCCCAGCAATTTTCACTTGGGACATAGTATTTTTCACATTCTGGCGCTGTTTTGTTAGAGCTGCTGAGTTCTACCTCCAGCAGCAAATGAAGAAGAGACCCTCCCTGTACATAGCTTGTTTCTATTCCTTTGCAGCACACTCAGGAATTTAAAAGGTTCTATACAGAAAGTAAGACAGCTAATATCAAAAGGTGTTTTGTTTAGCTCAATGATAGCTACAGAATCTTGGGAACTTACAGAGATTCTATTTTTTGCAATTCTTACTCATGATTACTAGTTATTTCTACCCACTTTGGATTTTAGGAGCTCAAATAGGGATTACGGTTTCATTGTACTAGGTACTGTACAAACATGCACAGTCCCTGACACGGCAGAGCTCACAACTTAAGATATAGATAAACAGTAGACAAGACAAAACAAATGAGGAAAGATAGATAACTTTACAGTAAACAATTGTGTTCCCTATGTTAAGATAAACATTTGTCTGAGTCTCAAGTGGTTGTCAACAACACACTTGCTATTCTCAGACATCAGTAGAGCCACTCAGACGAACAAGGGTCTTCGAATAGGGTACTAAGAAGTTTATTCATTATAAAGGCATGATGAACCAAACATTAAGTTCAGAATTTATGCAACATCAAGGTCCAGGAAATGTAAGCAATAGTTTCAGTATTAATGAACTATTTCCCCAATGGGAAAATCCCTATTAATTTTTTGCTTGCTTGCCCTCTGCAACTGCAGTAAGTTTTGTTTTTTGGAGAGAGAGAGAGAGAGATTTATAGTTATTTCATTTCCCCTACTACCTTTCATTCTTTAATTATAACGTGTGAACTTGCCTTTTTATCTCCATTCAACCCTTCTTAACATGTACTGCCTATCCCCTCCTCTGCCTTTGGCTTCTGCTGCATGTTCCTTCACTTTTGATAAGGGTTGTTTCCTTCAGAAGTGCTTGTGGTGGTCTAACTCTATTCAACCTGACACAAATGATTTACTTACATATGAAAGTTTTTAAGTTCTCCAGTCTCATGACGATGACCTACAGGGCATGCTTTGTTGTTTCTCCAGGGGGAGGGGAGGGGAGGGAAACACAGCACTGAAGCTTCTCAGCGTCTCCAACTTAAATTAGTTGAATACATTTCTATGGCTTCCAGACTAACCTACTGTAAATGAGTCTAATAATTTCTTTTGTTCATAACTGATTACATTACATCAGCAAGGCTTCTACAGCCAGCACCGCAAGACTAATTGGTTTTCGCCACGTATATAATGGAACAGTTTATATCATTCTCAGTCATAACTTTGGCAAGATAAAAGTAAATAGGTCTGAGAAGTCACAGGCTGGAAGTGTGATTTAGGGGAGGCTATTTTTATACCTCAGTTTTAATACAATTTAATATATTAAACTAAAAATAGGCTTCTTTGAGATGCACTACGACATTCTAACTTTAATAGCCTCACTAGTCTGAACAGTAATGCATCACCGCCTCGCTATGCGACACTACTTTGTTATTAAAAAGTCATTCTCATTTAGGTTTTGATCCATTTTATTTTTCCTGACACAGATTAAGTTGTTACAAAATTAACTAAAATTGCCTATGTGGCAGCAGGTTTATTTATCAGAAATATAATTATCTACCAGCAGAAGAGAAGGCAAAGTGAAGAAAGGGTCTTCTGTTACTGAGAAATATTGCCATACATTTTTAACACAAGGAAAAGAAACGTGTTGTCAAACATGCAGATCATTTACAAGGAAGTATTTTCCCCTGGGACCTTGTTTACAACAGATAAGCTAGTAATTGGGAATATAGTAAGTTTTGTTTTTATATTAGCCAGAAACAAAGCAGCATCAAAACGATTCTCTGGTGAGGCTACAGCAAGGGAAGTCAGATCCATGGTAATATTCCCTGCCAATCAAAGGATTTCCTCTGGATTTCACTAGCGTTGTAAGCCAGACCTCCTCATGAGCAGATCAATGCTCCTCCCTCAAGAAAAGCCGCCTAATAACCTTTGTTTTTAACATGAAAAAGACAATCAGATCCATGAAAAGTTAAACTCCCCTCACTGTTAATGAAGTACAGTAGGACATTGCTAGAAACACACACACACACTTTAGCTGACTATTTGGCTTTCTTCTAGTTTTGTCAGCATTATGTCTCACCTAAAAGGTTACCAATGTTGCCAACCCTGAGCGATCAAGTATCATCATGACTCAGGATATTCAACCCCCCCCCACCCCTCTCAAAAAATGTGGTTCACTTAAAAATCATGAACATCTTATATGGGTTTTTATTTGCTTTCTGGGTTTTTTAGTCTAAGTTATACTTGCTTTGTTTTCAAACTTTTATCTGCAACCACAAGGATAGAAATTTACTTGTTAAAAAATGAAAGCTGAGATTTCCCCATAATCACAAGACTCCATAAGATGGAGCTTTAGGAAAGAAAATCCAAGTAAATCACAAGAGCTGGAAATACTGGGTCACAATATCAAGTTTTCACAGAGAAACAAGTGTTTTGGGGGTAACTCCTCTCAGAGTCCATTTCTCAAAACAATGTGCTCTTTTGGCATATGCCAAGGTCTGGAGGCTCACAGCTGATTTTAATTCTTCTTTATAAGCAATGAGAAAAATATACAAAGGAGGAGCAGGAAGAAGCTAGAACAGGCACAGCATGGCTGAGAATTTTAAGGGTGGTCGGTTGATGCTTCCTTCTGTAACCAATTGGCACCATTTGTGATGGCCAGAAAGGATGGCTGTGTAGAAACACATTTCTTCCTCCGGCCCCACCAAATAATCAAACTCAGATTTCCCTTCTTCTCCAACACAGCACTATATTTCATTACTGCTATTAATATTGACATTGTCTCGTCCTACACCCACTTCAATAACAAAGTTAGGTTTAGACACATGTAGGGAATGAATTGTCACAGTGCACAGAGACATAACATAGCCTTTTGTCCCAGTCACGGTCTGCTAGGATTACAAAGAAGAATTGAAGCAACCTTCATTGCTGAGCACAATCAGAGGGACACTGCAAATTTTCTAAATGCTCGAGAGGGGACTCTAGCAAGCCTGAAATCACTGCTCTACAGCCAAAATGCTTCTGAAATAAATGTAGTCAAACTTTACTAATTCTGGGTCACTGAGAACGAAAATGATGCTTAAAATTGTTGATTGGCTCTAGTTTTCAAGTTATGCTATTGGGTCAGTATGTACGACCCTTGACTTGGGAACGGTGGAGGATAAGTGAGTTATAAAGGGAAGGGATTTAAACCAGAAATGACTAAAATACATCTTTGACTGGATCTATGAATAAATCTATGACTGGGTTTGGACAGTACTTGCTTTTTAGGCAAAACAATGAATGATGCAATCTGAAGCTGGTATTGCGTCATACATGATATGAATTGCATCATGTTATTCCTAGAAGTCATGGATGATGCAATCATAACAAAGCTTACATCACTCTGCTGAACAAATTGCCCTATATCAGCTCTACAAATCATACAGTGTCGTGCTCTCTTATTTGTCAGTGTTTGATTTTGCAAAGGGACACATTTCTGTTTAACCAAAGTGAGCAGAGATGCCTCGTACTTGTGTGAAAAGTGCAGATAACTTCTGCTATGTTTGTGGTGAAGTGACTTTTGCATCACAAAAGTGCAGTATAACCACTATGGTTAAGAAAGCGCATCACCTTTCTTTTGGCTGCAAAATTGGAGATCAGGACAAGAGGTGGGCCCCACACATATGCTGCAACACTTGTGCAACAAATCTTTGCCAGTGGTTGAACAGGAAAAGGAAATCTATGCCTTTTGCAGTGCCAATGATTTGGAGAGAGCCAACAGATCATACCAGCAATTGTTACTTCTGCATGGTGCCTCCAGTTGGGAAAGGTGTGTCAAAGAAGAAAAAGTGGACTGTGCATTATCCAAACATTCCATCAGCTATACGCCCAGTACCCCACGGAGAAGGACTGCCGGTTCCTGATGCACCAGAATCACTCTCACTTGAGTCAGACGAGGAAGAGGAAGAGGATGAAACTTCTGGTCCTGAACCATCAATGTCACAGGACCCACATTTTCTCCCATCCTCCTCCTCTGAACCACACCTCATAACACAAGATGAACTGAATGACCTTGTCAGGGATTTGGAACGACCCAAGAGTAAGGCAGAGCTGTTGGGCTCCAGACTACAGCAGTGGAATCTCCTGGCAGATGATGTTAGGGTTTCCACGTTCCATGACCGTCAAAAGGATCTGTTCTCATTCTTCTTCATGGAAGGTGATCTTGTAGCCTGCAACAACATCGATGGTGTGATGGCAGCCCTCAACATCGTTCACGATCCAGATGAGTGGAGACTGTTCACTGATTCATCGAAGACGAGTCTTAAAGCTGTTTTACTGCATAATGGCAATGTTTTGCCATCAATTCCAGTTGGACATGCAGCCCATATGAAGGAAACTTATGACAACATGAAACAACTTTTGAGGTGCAGAAACTATGACCAACATCAGTGGCAGCTTTGTGGCGATTTGAAGGTTGTTGCTCTCTTACTTGGTCTGCAGACTGGATCCACAAAGTACTGCTGTTTTCTCCGCGAATGGGATAGTCGTGCAAGAGATTCCCGCTACATCAAGAAAGATTGGCCACTCCGACAGTCATTGGAGCCTGGGAGGAAAAGTGTTCAGCATCCACCACTTGTTGAATCAAGGAAGATTTTGTTACCACCCTTACACATCAAGCTGGGTCTGATGAAGAACTTTGTCAAGGCCATTGACAAAACACAAGCAGCTTTCAAGTACCTCCGTGGAAAATTTCCAAGGTTAAGTGAAGCTAAGATAAAGGAAGGTATCTTTGTTGGTCCTCAGATTCGTGAACTTCTTCGAGATGATGCATTTGACCATGCACTGCGTGGAAAAGGAAAAGATGGCACGGAAAGCCTTCCAGTTAGTGGCAATAAATTTTCTCGGAAACAACAAGGCAGACAACTACAGGTTGTTGGTGGAAAACCTCCTCAAGGCATACAAAAGCATTGGTTGCAACATGTCACTAAAGATACATTTTTTGCACTCTCATCTAGATTTTTTTTCCACCGAACTGCGGAGCAGTGAGCGACGAGCACGGCGAGAGATTTCACCAGGACATTGCAACAATGGAGAAACGCTATCAGCCCATCAATGCTTGTAGACTATTGCTGGACAGTGACAAGAGATGCTCCATTTAATGAATACAAGAGACAAGCCAAGAAGCGCCGAGTAGACACTGAATAGGACTAAACTATGTACATAATAGTTTTTTGCCTTTTGTTTCATAATACATTTTAGTTATATACCCCTTTTGCTGATTTTTAAAGTGTTACATAAACAGGACAGGTGAAATATCATCATGTAAAGCAACAACACACACATGAAAAGACCTAGGTTTACAATTTATGATTAAAACTCTACTATCTACATAATATACATAGACATAAAATGTAAAAACTTAAATACCTTAGAATCAGTAGCCAGTTGTTTTAATTGTCATACTTGAATTCAGCACAACAAAATACATAATAAATAGCACATTTTATCTCTGAAGCAGACGACTTCTCAAAAATTGTAGAACAGTGTAACAGCTGCTCAGTTTCATGTCAATTTTTTTCCAGCTTTTATTTCTCAATGTATCAAGTATTCAGGTTTGTATGACCTCTATTAACTTTCAGCACAATTTCCCTCTCACAATTTTTGCTTTTTGTGTGACAAACAGAATAAACCATGTAATTCTCTACTTTCTTAGCTTCTTAATGGTCATTCTAATTATACAGGGAAGACTTCTGTAGCTTCTCTGCCTTTCTTTTTTAGGGCAAAGGTTGCAGACACTAATATAATGTTTCTTTCAGGACAAGACAACTTTCTTTGATGTGGTACTAAATTCCATTAGCCCACCAGCATGCAAAAAAAGATTGTGTCTATCAAGAGGTAATTGGGCATAAATAGATTTTTGTAAAGTTGGAAAAGGTCAGTCAGTACAGGTACTCTTGACCTCATACCAAAGATCAGTGGAAAATCCCCTGCTTATTAATTAAAAAGTTAAGATGGTTTGCACCATGCATTGATACCAAATGCTTTGACATCCGAGATTAAGAAATGGCAACAGGCTATAAGAGGGAGTGAGTTCCACAGAAAAAGTCCTTCACCAAGGATGACCATCTTCCAAGGATGCACAGCTACGAGCATAACAATATATAGAGAATTCTGAACAGAGCTTTTAGATTTCAGATGCTACACCCAGAGCTTGAAGAGGTAAGCAGGCAAGACTTTTGAAGTTGCTCGGTTTGAAAAGGGAGAACACCAAATTTTCTAGAAGATAATAAACATTCACAATGCCAAGTAAGTGTGAGGGGGGAAGGGAAAGAGAGAAATACCACTTTGCACTCAGTCTCTCATATTTGCAATTAAGAAGGTTGAATGGACACTGTTCTGGCTCTCAACTCTATTCCTATGTCTGCATCTCAATACTGTGTGTGTCACTATCTTTACTTTGTAGCTTAGATTTTCCTGGTTCTTTTATTTATTTTATTTTAAAGTTTTGTATTTACTAAATGTAATGCTTGTGAAGAATTCTAGCCCTAGATGTCTTATTTATAGAATAAATACAGCCCAGAAGCAGCAATACAAAACTTGCCACGTACTATCCCTACCAACATACTTCAACCTGGAGGATCACCTTTAGAATGAAGCTACTTCAGAAGACACCTGTGTGACCTTAGGACTCTCTGCTAACACTACAAACAAGGAAAATAATGCCAGAGATGGTGGTGGTGGTAGTCATGTAGACACCCATTCCTTGTCCAGTCCCTAATGATCATGTGCGCGTGCACACACTGTCAGTCACGTCAGAGTCAGTCATTATTGATCCCAGGGTAGAGTTGAATCGGGTGTTCTCTAGAGCCAATACATAAAATAAAAATACAGAGTTCAAGCGAAGTCACTGAATGACTTCAGGGAATCTAGAATCCTAAAGTTACATCTTGTTTGCATTATCCCCAAAACAACTTTGATGTCCTGTCCAAAAATACTGTGTGTTGAAGCAGCAGGTGAAGACCTTAAAGTGGGGCATACAGGAGTTCCTCTCCAAGTATACATCTAACCTGATCTTCAAAGGTGTTGAGCATCCCTAATTCCTAGTGGCATTAACAGGAGCTTAGCATGTTATAGACCCATCATTTCCAGGAAATGTGCTCGCTTCAGACAAAAAGGCAATTATAACGGTACTGGGTGGCCCTTGGGAATAAGAGTAAACATCTCCATCTGGAGTACTGCCAACTGTCCTAACTGGTAGTGGAGAACTACAGCTCTGCTTAGTCAGTGTAGGCTGGAGAAGAAGAATAGGGTCCTCAGAATACCTGCTGCTCCATACAGCTGTGTTTAGAGACTGTAACATGATTAATGTGGCATGCAAAGAGGCACCAAACTGATCAAGAAAAGTAAGCACAAGTAGTGTACAGGAGTCATCTTTTTAATCCCTCTGCCTTGCATAATAGTTTAAAGCACCAATATGGGCACTAATCAACTTGCAGGTCTCAAATGCTAATGTTGCCAAAAAAACAAACAGTGTTTATTGATCTAAGGTCTTCATCAGCGTAGTACCGGAGCATCTCTCAGTTTTTAATGCATTTATCCTCATAACATCCCACTGAGGGAGAGCAGTGCTATTATCTGCATTGTACAGATGGGAAACTGAGGCACAAAGCAACTAAGTGACTTGCCCAAGGTCACACAAGGAAATCTGTGGTGTATCAGGGAACCAAACCCAGATTTACAGAGGCCCACTCCAATGACATTCTTCCTCTTGTTCTATCATCAATGCTGATTTTTCTTTCCCTTTCAAAAGCCCCCAATATTTGGCCTAAAGTTCTACCAGTCATCCCATTATCCTAAAGTTGGATATAGTGTTCCTCTCATCAGCAATTCCAAAGCTCCCATGGCAGGCAAGACTAATTAGCCGTTACACATTGGATCTAGCTACTTCCTAAGCACCAAGCCTATATGAACCCTGATGTCATTTAAAATTGCTCGTATTTCTCCAATATTGGTGAAGTTAAATGGAAGTCCACTTGTGATGATAATACCATTTAACAGTTGTCAAGACAGATTTGAAAGAAGAGAGTAGTTTAAAGTTCCAGAAAGTGTTCATCCTTTTTATAAAAACCTAGGCAATCTATAAGACCAAGATATTCTTTTGAAGTTTCCTTTAAAAACCCAGACACTGAGACGTGACACTCATTTTTCTGATAAATAATGTTATTTGTGCACAGCACTTCTAAGAATTCCCTATGAAATAGTTGGTAGGGTTCTTTGGGTTCTTGCATAACCAGATTGATGCAAACAACCATGTGATGTGGGTGCTTGGAGGTGAAAGACATCTGTTTAAGTCATCTGGTTTGCTCACCTGTTAGTGTAGGATTATTCTCTAAAGTTATATTATTTATTGTTTGTATTACCACAGCTTCTAGGCTCCCTAATCAATTACCAGAACAGCAGTGTGTTAGGTGCTATACAAATACAAAACAAAAAGCTTGTAAGCTATTTGAGACAGGGACCAAGTATAAAACAAGAAACAACAGCTGGAGGGAGACAGACAGATGGGGGAGTACAATGAAATAATGAGAGAATATGGTCATCATGACAAGCTGTGGTCTCAACACCCCTGCAGCCTAACAACTGTTTTTTTTAAGCAACATGGAAAAGGACAGTCTTAAGGAGGGTTCTGGAGGTGGCTAAGGAGGTGGCTTTGCAGATGTTTATGCTCCTTCCAAGAATGATGGGCAGCAAGAGAGAAAGCCCAAAAGTGGTTTTAAAAATTTGCAAATGAGCAGGCAATGGTGGTTGGCATCACAGGTTGACCCAAGGTAGTAGTAGATAACAGAATAGCTAATGAGAGATGACAGAGTGGAGATAGCTTGTGAAGGGCCTTACAAGTGAAGACAAGCAGCTTATGTTTGATGTGACACAGAACAAGGAGCCAGTGAAGGGATGCATAGAGAGGGATGACACAATCATAGTGTGGCGCTATGAAAATGATGTTTGCAGCTGCATTCTGAATGGATACAAGCAAGCCAAGACGGCACCGGTCAAGGCCAGAGAAAAAAGATATTTCAGTAGTCAAGATTTGATATGGTGAGAGCCTGGACGAGAGTTTTAGTTGTGTGGATGGACAGGAGAGGTTGTTCCACAAAGATTCTGCAAAATTTAGATATAGCTTAAATTTGAAGACCTACAGAGAGGTCTGAGTTGAAAACAACACTCAAGTTACAGCATGAGTGACAGGGAAAGTGATGGTGGTGTTGTGTACAGCGACTGAGAAAGGAGGTAGTAGGGAGGATTTGAGGGGACAGGAAAATAAAGAGCTCTGTTTTAGCCTCATTGAACTTGAGCTGATGGCTAGACATCCATGAGGAGATGTCAGAGAGAGACACGCCTAGATTTTAGTTTGGAGTGGAGCAGATAGGTCTGGAGTAGAAAGGTAGATCTGTGAGTTGTCAGTATAGAGTATGATGCCTTTGTGTTTGTGGATGAGACTACCCAGAGACAAGACGTGGAAGGAGAAGAGAAGGAGACCTAGGACAGAATCCTGTGGAACCTCCAAAGAAAGCTGGAAGGGGTGAGAGGAGGATGCTCTGAAGGACTGGTGGAAGGAGAGGTTAGAAGAAAGAAGAAAACCAGGAAAGGACAAAGTCACAGAAGCTGAAGGACAAGATTTCAAGAAGAGCATAGTTGATTGCATTGAATGTGGCTGTCAGGTCCAGGAGGATGAGGATAGAGTACCAGGCCCGAGTTTTGGCTTGGAAAAGATGATTAGAAGTGGATATTGGGGATGAGCCAGAGCTGGGGGCTGGCAGGGTGGACCTGGCAGTGGGAGAGAATCAACAACCATATTGATGGAGGAGAGGTCTGAGAGCAGACATGAAGCTGTCAATGCTGATGGATGACAGGGTCAGAGGTAAGGGCTAAGGGACAATGCTGAAAGAGACCAGGTGATGGTCAGAGAGGTGGAATACTGCAACACAGAGCAGTGCTTGGTAATAACCATGTCAAGTAAACTGTCCTTTTGAGGAGTGGGAGAGTTGAACCAAGGCTTCGGGTCGAATGAAGAGGCAAAGACAAAGATATGTGCACATAAGGGCTCAGATGGGTCATCAACATGGAAGACAAAGTCACCGAGGATGAATGTGACAGATTCTGCAAAGAGGAAGTGAGAGAACCAGGAGTTGAGATCAGAGAGGAAGACTGATGAGGAAGTGTTGGGTGGATGGTAGAGGAGAGCAACATGGAGGGGGAGAAGAGTCAGATACAGTGCTGTTCAAAAGAGGAGAAAAAGTGGAAAGGGGGATGAGGCTGGGGTTGGAAATAGCAGGAATAGGAGAGAAGAGCAGCACTCCCACCAGGGTCTGAGATAAAGGGAGGACCAGGGTTGTGGCAAAATGTAACCAGAAGTATTGTCCAGTCTAGTTTTAGACAACAGTGTCACTTTTAGCACTTCCCTTGCAATACTTGTATGGTCAAACTGATCTCACCATTCATTACACCAACCTTGCACTGTGTTCTTATGCTCTTGATTAGGTTAAATACCTTATTTGAAAGCAATTGTAAACAGAATTGGTGATTTGATAGTCAACTTTTAGTTCAAACAGGAAATTATTTAGGACACTTAAAGCTAACAATGATGCTGTACAACTGCAAAATCTAGAGAGTTACAACACATCATGCTTGTACAGCTCCTTCAAAAATAATGTTAACTTACCCATTAATTTGTTTTTTTTCAATCAAAGTAGCAGGTCAAGACAACAGCAGATGTGTTGATTTCACCACATCAGCATGAGCCCAGCTGAAATATCTTGTAGTTACTGGAGAACTTCAGAATAATAATTTTAAAAAAATCACTAACCTAAAATTTTATTCTACCCCATTCACTCTAAAGAAACCCGAGTGATATTTATAATACTCTTGAATTCATACTGCCTAAGAACAGCAGGCTACATAACTGTCCTAACAAATGAAACAGATCAGAGAATATACATACATCAAACCTACAAGCACTTTATAAATCATATGTAGAGAAAACCAATTGGGTTCCTACTGAATTACAGAAGAAAATCTCTCTGTGTTCGGGATGTTGATACATTAAAAGAAGTGATTAAGACATTATGTAACCTTCCTTAGAGAAAATACGTTTGAAAAAATGCCATTAAGAAGAAAAACAAAGTTCTCTGAAAATGGTGAAATCAAGGCAAACTGCATTGCTGGAAAGAAAAAGCATATATAAATAACCAAATCAAAGTTGACCATGATGGACTGTAGTGAAGTTGAATGTACTGCATCTGCCTGAAATAATCCAAAGCGTGAAAACAATGAAAGAAACTAATGTTGTAAACCTAAAAGAAAAATGAAATTCAGGAACCTTGACCAATATTGCAATATGCAGTACTGTGAGTCAGAGCAAGACTTCAGTGCTCCTTCATCTTGCTTTGGCGACCTGCAGAGAACTCCACAGTCCCTCCCTATGGATGTAAGCAAGTATTCCTGTTGCCCCCAAAATGTTGGTTTAAAAGACAGAAAACTGAAACAAGAGATGTTGTGAATTACCCAATGGCTCTCAGCAATTCACTGGCAAACCTGGCATTATAACTGAGGATTGTCCTGTCTCCCACTCTAACACTGAACACCCACGCCCAACCATCACACCCTGGGGATCTTCCACATCATCTCACGGAATGTCTCCTCTCTGTTCCATAGCCTTGCTCATTTATAGACTCCCTTAATGCCCCTCCAACAATGACGGCAGGAGATGGCTGCAGCTCTTATGAACATCCCACTCTCCTTCCCTACTTCAGTATCCATTTTCAAATGATGCACAAGGTGCAAATATATCTTTCTTTCCTTGTACCCTCTTCTTCATTTTACTCTGTCTTTGTCTAAACAAACTATTTAGCTTAAGAGTTTTCAACCAATCTGTATTTTAAAAAGTTTGCATAACAATTGTTCAAGTGCCATCCACATACCTGGATATTCATAAAGCCCTACATCATGAGAAGCCAGAAGTCCAGTTGATTATCTCATTGGTATTTTAAGGCAGTAATACATTTGCCAAAAGCACTAAGACGACCTAGAAACTCTCTGCAGTTTTCTGATCCTAATCAATGAAGACTCTGTTTAGCAAGTTCCATTAAGATTGGGTGAAGTGTCCACATTTGTGAAAATTCATTTAGAACAGGAGTCCATCTCTGACAGCTGAAGAATGAAATGGTGACAGTGAAGAAATTAAATGTCTCGAACTTAAGTGTGTGTCATGTGAAATTTTAACAGCATGGCACTTGGCGTTTTGTGTGATTTATCAGACTCTTATAATAGAAAAACAATGAACATTACTCCAACACCATTCCATATGGCAAGTTTACCCAAAGTATATAGTACAGCTCAGCAAACAGTACCTACTATACAAGTGCACTGTAAACACCTGTCAGGAAAAAAAAATTCTTAGAATGCAGAAAAACCTTAACAGCTTGACAAAATTGATAAAACAAAGTTTTTGGCTTGTTCAGTGGGCAGAGCTACAAACAGAACCCAAGAGTCTTAATTCACCATTAATCTTCAGCTAAATTACCAGATAATATTTGGGTTTCATATGTATCTACACAAGGAGGATGGTCTTGAATGTTGGCCAAAATCGTGATCCGGGACATGTGAAAAATCAGCTAGAAAGTGTGTTTTTACTTCATGCATTTCAATGGTATCTGTTGTCTACTGAATATAAAAACTTCAAACTGCTGTTGCTGACTGCCTCCCCCCCCCCAAGGTATGTTCTGGGGTGTCTTTATGTCTTGATTATATAAGTTTGAACACATGAATTCCATCTCCTGTTTCTTTGTCAGCTAGATTTCTTCTGCAGCTAATTGGAAGCCAGGGAACTCTGCCTATGGAAAAGCCAGCAGCAATTGCAGCATGCCTCTACCAGAATTTGTCGTTATGAAGTATAGCAAGGTCATTTTAAAGAGATGCACATAAACAAGGAGAGAGAGAGACAGACAGACATACCAACACATAATGAGGCAGTACTGGTGATTAATTAGTATAAGATGACTAAAAAGGAGGTGGTACTATGCCAGCTTTGCACCAAATACTTCAGCTCATTAGTCATTGCTTTGACATACAAGTAAAATACAATTCAGGCACCTGTTCTTTATTCGACAAAGAATGATGCAGGGTAGGAACAATTTACAGGCTATAAGAAATCGATTTTTTTATGCTCTTGTGTTTGTAGTACAAGTACAGACCTACAAATACCAAGTGGTGTTTATTCTTGTTTCCTTTTCTAACCATAGGTGAGCAATTCTCAGAAATTTTCCGACCACTATAAATAAGTCCTTATTGCTTTTTTCTTGGCACCTGCTTTTTCCCCCCTCTCAGTGTTACCCTGGGAACAGATAACCAAGTCCTTTCCCGGAATGCTGTGTGGAGTGATGCCACATCGTTTTCAGAACCCTTCGCTTGAAAAACTAATAAAAATTAAGCTAAGATGCGAGTAACTGGTTATTAAAATAAAACATTCCCCCCTCTCCCTTTCCTTTCTGCTGTACCAAGTGAATGCTTACTATAGTAACTGTGGTAGATAAAACCAAGGAGGGCTTAAAATGCCCCAAATGGATTTTGCTAATACTGTAAATTCAGCAGCTTCCTAACTGGTTCTGGTGGGAAATAGGAAGCAGGTTATCTATTCACCAGTGTATGAACTTGCTTACCATTATTTTAGGACACTATACCATTGGTCTATCTTAGGTACTTATCTGCTCCCCATCACTATAATATTTGAGCACCTCAATCTTTAATGTATTTATCCTCCTTACACCCCTGTGATGAAGGGCAGTGTTATCTCCATTTTACAGATGGGGACCAGAGGCGCAGACGGATTAAGAGATCTGCCCTAATTCACACAGAAAATCTATAGCACAGCAGGGACTTAAATCATAGACTTTAAGGTCAGAAGGGACCATTATGATCATCTAGTCTGACCTCCTGCACAATGCAGGCCACAGAATCTCACCCACCCACTCCTGTAACAAACCCCTAACCTATGTCTGAGCCACTGAAGTCCTCAAATCGTGGTTTAAAGACTTCAAGGTGCAGAGAATCCTCCAGCAAGTGACCCATGCCCCACACTGCAGAGAAAGGTGAAAAACTCCCAGGGCCTCTGCCAATCTGCCCTGGAGAAAAATTCCTTCCCGACCCCAAATATGGTGATCAGCTAAACCCTGAGCACGTGGGCAAGACTTACCAGCCAGACACCTAGGAAAGAATTCTCTGTAGAAACTCAGGGTATGTTTACACCGGATCGGCAGGTAGTGATTGATCTATCAGGGATCGATTTACAGGCATCCCAAGTCTCAGATTAGTGTCATCCATCCTCTCTGGGATTGATAGCTGTATTGGGGCCAGTGACAATTCCCCAAGAGATACCCTTCTATTTTTGAGAATTTTTAAATTAAGAGAAAAATGTGACTACTCTCAGATTTGGAAATTCAGAGACAAGGTGCCATTTTAGAACAGAGTGAGGAAAGCTCTCTTTGTTACTCTGTAAGTCGTACCTTTTCTGAGGCCAGAATATTTCAGTCTCCTGGCGTGTCACATTTGCACTTTTAGCATGCAGAAATATACTCAATACAGCCCAATAATCACGTAATAACCAACTAAGGATTTTTCCCAACAACAACAAATTATATCAATCTCCAAACAAAACCCCATTTTATGCTACTTTCATTTTACTCCTTAAAGTTCAACCTAGACCATTCCCATTTATCAAGGGCAATAGTGACCCTAAAAACAGATGCCCAAGAGCTGCTGGTAACTTACCAAAGCAAGGCTAAAGCACTGTACACTGAAGGATCATGCCCATAAAAGAATCCAGACTAGATCCAGGTGTACTAAATATTCAAGTTCTAGATTTCAAGAGGGTAAATCGCTAAATGCAGCATAAATGGGATTCTAGCTTAAATGATGATTTCATTATTGAGTAAGGAGATGGTATTCTCAAGGTAACAGCTCAGGTATTTCTCTGTTAAGTACAGAGTATAGACTTTGAGAACTACACAAGGATAACTGCTTATAAACCCTTACCTGAGTTTCCTGCTGTGGCAGGCACACAAAACTGAATTCCCACCCTCTGAATGAGCCACCAGTGAGAAGAAATATTTTACAGTATGTAATTCTAGTTATGAATTTACTGACTCATTTCAATAAACCTTGAAATTTTATATAGACACCCCTTTTTATATGTGCAGGGTAATAAACAGCTAAAGAGTGTTGGTCATTTTACTGCACCTCTCAGCCCTTAAAAGTTTACACTTGACTTTGGTCTAGTGGGTCTATGTGGCTAAAGCATGAGTCTGGGGACCCCTAGGTTCTATTGCAGGCACTGAGTCACTGTCTGAACTGGGCAAGCCATTTCATGTCACCATACTCCACCTAATCCATCTACGAAATGGGTATACAGTACCGTCTCAATTATTTAATATCATGGAGGATACTGAATAATTTTAGAGAACTTGAAAAAAATATCAATTTAATATATTGGGGAGCACAATTGTCTTTTGGATAACTGAAGTTCAGATAAGCAACACTGTTATTTATCTAAGGCCAGGATTGAGAACCAAAGTTTACGGAATCTTTTGAGACAAATGTCACCATGTCTGGATGAAGAATTAAGAGCCTCATTTTCAAAAGTGGTGTCTAATTGTGGATGCCCACCTCTAGCTCCCATGCATTTGAACAAGAAGTGACAGAGACAATAGATTAAACAGAAGCTATGAGTGCTCAGTAGTTCTGAATGTCAGGCCCTAGGTGTCTCAGGTGTTATTTCAAAGTTAGACACCACTTCTGGAAATTTGGGCCTGACTCCAACATAGCTGCCTAAGCAGCTAATCATCCTTTTGGACTCTTAATAGCAATTTCAGCTTCGGAGCTGTCCTCATCTAGGGGTGCTGAAGTAGACAACTGTGATTCATGTGAGTTTTTGGTTCTATTTTTAGTTGTTTAAAACAAAAACCTGCACATAGCTGATGGGTGTCAGAAGGGGCACTACAGAGGTCACCTGAGTTCCTTGCAAGTCAAGACCACCTAAATGAAAAATGGCAAATAGTTTGAACCTCTTAAAGAAAGGTGCTGAAACGGAACTGTCCTACGTGCATTAAAGGGAGATCGCCATAGCCATCTTGTCATTGTCTTTTCCTTAGTGAGTCAATCTAGCTTGTGATGACGCTAACATACTTGTCATGCCATATCGATGGAATAGGTTACTTGGACAGAATCCACAGGAGATTTGCTGATCTCCAGCCCAAATAATGTAATGACAAGATGAAGTCAACATCGGTTTTCACTGCCCCAGCACCTCTCCCTCTCACTGCTCTGGACAAGAGCTTCTTCATGGATTAACCTACAGCTCACATTGCTAAAACTGAAATTACAGTGGTGATGCTGTCTTACTGAAAAGCTACTCAGCCATCATATAAATTTTGCACAGACAGTATTGCACTTCAAGTTACAGGTAACTCATGCCACACCTTGCCATGACCAACACCATTAGTTCTTCAGTCTTGAGCATGTTCTTTCATGCAACACCTAAAGCAAATTATCCTCTTGTTTTTAAGTGTATTTTTAGATATCAAGAGGTCATGTACGGCCTATAGACTATGTAATAGATTAGCTGCCTTGAATTAACATACACAGAAAAAAATGGTTGCAAGTATTTTTTTTCTTTATCATGGTTGCTGTAACAAAGCCAATGTGTGCAATAAAGCTAGAAATGGCAGTAAACTTAAACTAGCAATAGGATGGTCAGTTGTCCTGGCCAGATTCCAACTTGGACATATTTGCATTATGCCAGGTAGTTGTTCACTTCCCCTACTTAAATAAATCAAATAATACTTGTGTAGTGTCACAGCCATTCTGTCCCCAGCATTTCAGATTTAACTGAAGGAATGATTCAAACACTCAGAGAGCATTCAGAGTTCCTTTAGGAATGAAAGGTGTTATTACAAAGTAATGGCCATTCCCACATCTAGATTGTCCAGTAAGTCCTGTTCTTGGGACTATATTTTAGATGGTGGGCTTTTCTGAGTTGGGGGAAGCCTTTAGTTTTCTATGCCATTATAGCGCTAAATATCACCTATGTCTTCACCAAACCATTTTAGATGTTTTCAGTTTTATCTTAAGATCTTAACTTTCATCTAAGGGGTGGTTTGGGATCCTTTCCCTAAATTTTGTGACTAGATTATGGAGGAATGACTTCAAAGATATAAATGTCACTAATCCAATACAATCAACAGGGTCTGACAAATGACTGACCCAAATGGATAAATCTTGAAAATGAGGAATGGCAATAGGCTATTTTTCAGCAATATACAACAATACATTTATAACCAGAGCTGGGTAGAATTTTTCAGATGAAAATTTTTTCCTCTCTTGAAAAATCCAAATTCAGATGGACCAAAACACGTCACAAATTTGTGTTAAATTTTCCACATTTTTACCCTAAAACAAACACCATTTCTTTTCAACATTTTTAAAATAAAACTGACTTTATGACTCAAATGAATTTTTATTTTGAATTTTACTTCAATTTTATATTAAAATACATTGCTAAAAAGGTAAAAAAAACCCTCAAAAAATTCAAAATAAAAATATTTTAGAGTCAAACAGCCGGTTTCAACTTTTTCAGTTTGGTCACCAAATTGAAAAATAGGTTATTCACACAGCTCTATTTGAAACATTGTTTGGGGGTACATTTCACTAGTAAGAGTAAAAGGAATAAAAAAGTGTTTTATGACTGCTGACACAAGTACCTTGCCAGAAGCTTGAATAAATGTGTACAAATTCATTGTAAGCTCTGGGACACTGTTTTAAATGGCCACGAAGCAGATGTTTTAAGTCTTTAACAGTGCTAAGAGATTAATACATAAATAAAATTTAAAAGAACCACACAGACCTTATAACAGATTTTATTTATGTCCCCAAACATAGGAGTCTTTTTTATTTAAAGTATGTTGGGGGACTAAACAATTGCTATACATACTCAAACACCTTAGCTATCCAACTTAATCCCACATAAGCAAGAAAATCTAAGGTTAAAACAAAGAGGAAATAAAAGCGAAGGTCATTAGGCTATGACATGGGACTACCTAAATTCAGCCCCTCTGGAAGTTCTGTCAACTGCAAATGTTTTTGCTGGGAGTGGAAGGATTTGGCAAGTGCTCTGTGTCATGGAGGAAAATTCAATTTTCTCTGATTCTCTGTGAACAATGCAACATGTGTGCGCGTGTGGGGGGGGGGGGGAGGGGGGGACACCTTGGTTATGATGGAGTAAACTACTCCAAAGCACTAAGGGGAAAGGAAACTTTCTTGTTAACGTGTGAACTCACACATTATGGACTGGTCGGTCCAATTTAAATTTTTCAAGAATGAACTTTTTAAGTCTAAATTCAAGCTTGATTAAAGTCCTATAAATGGAAACACTGAACTCCCCTCAACTGTAACAGCCCCCGATGTTTACCTTGTGGATGCCATATATTCCAAATGTACTTGGTTCATCCTTATTAATTTATCCTTTTTCCTACCACATCTTCTTACGAGAGTTACTTATTTTAAAAAGGTGACAATTTGCCTTGATAAGTAGCAAGACATTTGTTTATCAGAATGCTTCCGTGGCATAAAATAAGAGGCTTTTTACTAATATTATGTAAGGTTCTGAACAGTTCATTGGGAATAAAAAAAGATACTGGCAATAAATTATAATACTGTTGCCTTCTTTATGTGTTTCAGGTATTTCTTCACCGTTGCTACTATAAATGAATTTTAAACAGCTGCTTAGATGAGAACTCATGAGAAGCATTACGACACATTACCATGTATTACAATCAGCTAAGCCTCTGTAGTAGGATGTCACTATATTGCCTCGTCTATACCATAGGGATAAGTTGACCTAAGTTACGCAACTCCAGCTACGTGAATAATGTAGCTGGCGTCAATGTAGCTTTGGTCGTCTTACTGCAATGTCTCTTTTTACTTTTGTTCCTCATGCCTTGGTTGCTTGCTCTACCCTATTCTGGCCTCCCATCGACTCCCCTTCCCACCATAAGTCCATACGTTCCCAAATGCGGAAGCCCATTGGTGGTTCCACAGAGTTGGGCAGCATTTGATTTTTCAGTTGAGCCAAGTTTCACTATAGGAGAAGAGGGAATCTTGGGACAGTGGACTACTGCATAAAGTCTGCAGTCCACCAAGAACTGCTACTTTGGCCAGCTGCATTAGGTGCCACTATTGGTGTGTGGGTCTCAAAGCATTACCTACTGGCTTACTTGCAGCTTTTTAGAGAAAATTTACCATGGGAAATGAGGCAGCTTCAAGGTCATGATATTCTCCATCACTTCACTCACGCTTGCCTCTGCTCCACAACCTCTGCTGGATTTATCAACACATCCCTCCCTCCCCAGTCGGGAAGCTTAATCCCTCACAGAGCAAGTTTTGATGCTCTTAATTTAATGATTTAATATTGCACAAAGATTGAAGCAAACCTCTTAAAAACTGCCATTTAGATTCTTCAAAAGGGTGTTTTATTTATTTATAGCACTTGCACACACACACACACAAACCCATCAACTAAGGGGGGGAAATATCAAGCAGGCAAAGTCCTCTTTTCCAGGAGAGGCTCAGTTTCTCCTGTTAAGCTGCTTTGGAGGTTAAGTATGACGGGCCTAGATGATGGAACTTTGTAAGTTGCATGATAGTGCAGCAAGTGCAACACAGGCACAATATAATGTGAGCATCGGTTGGCTGTTATTTGTTTCCATCCTGACAGGTGCACCTTTTCTCTCCACAGGATCAAGGAGACTATAACTATAACTGACATTCCGAAGGCAAAAATTTACTCAAGAATAGCTCTGCTGACTTACTGATGGTTATGATTTCATTCACAGGGGTTATAGGTTGGCAAATCACTGCCGAAATGGCTTGCAGCAGTGTTCTGAATTCAGCTCCCACGCATTCACTTTGGGTGTGTGTGGATGAGGTGGGTCTCTAGGAGGAAGGGGAGGAAAAGAAGAGGCAGAGAGATTTCACAATACATTTTTTGGGACAAGAATGATTTTCAGCTTTCAGAAAGAAGCTCCTTTACCTCTCCACCATCTCTGCAAAAGAAGCTACAGAATATTTATTGAACATGTTTTCTTGACAGCACTTTCAGAAAGTATAAAAGAGAGAGCAGTCAGTTTTCTGCACTCTCCTCTTTCACTAAAGTTGCTACTGCCCTTTGAATATATGAAAGCACTCAAGAGCTTTCATATTTTCAAAGGGTAAAAGTGCTAAAGAGCACTCCTGTATTTCAAACACACAGAGAAATCAGTTCACATCTGCTGAAATTGTCCATTCGGAAAAGGTAAAAACAGCTAGAAATGTCACTTAGTTACAGAGTCTACCTTATTTTGAAGGGATGAGGGACAAGAACTGAGAGCACAGTGGTCACCATTTACCACATTTTACGAGGCCCTTCTGTATACCACAGCTGCAGAATCCATCAGGAAATCTACCTCTATACAGCATTCATTACCTTTTCACATTTAAAGCTTTCATCTCAAAAAGTAGTGATTAGAAATAACAGCGCTCGTGAAAGGTGCTGGATGAAATAATACTGGAGACTGAAGACTTCCAGTTAACCACAGAACAGAAACAGCACCTAGAACATTGTTGGCTTTCAATAGTCACGAAATACAAGTCATACATATGGACAGTGGTACTGCAATGCTTTGTCACAACTGACCGGAGGGAGGTTCATTCCCTATTCACATTCAATCTTTGGCCTCTTGGCTGAAAGGACTAGAGAGTTGATCAGTGCTAAATGCAATGGTAACACCAGCCCACTAGGACATGGGCTGAAACCATCATCTCATTTCAGAAACTACCAAATAGGCATCAAATGGTAACGAAGTTCAGTCATTACCCAGGACTCAAACTTGCCTCAAATCTTCTTCTAAAATGGCCTGACCTTTCAAGCATGCCGCAGAAGGCATGACATGGTTTTGGGGGGAGGTTAAAGGTATGTTTGGGCAGGTGAGGTCAGAGAGGGGAATAAAGGAACTTACTTTGTTGTTTTTTATTTGTTAGCTGGCTTAGTGGATTCATTATTAGATGTTAGGTGATCACCATTCACAATTGTAGATGTAATTGTTAGGCCATTGGGAGCTTGGTAATGGCATTTTGTGTGTGTTATTTAAATCTAAAGAACTAATACAATAAAAAATACTGAGTTAGACTCTGTCTGAAGTCAGAAAGTTTCTCTACCCATTACATTTCCACCTCCTTCCTTCCCATAGAACCATTCAATCTCATCTAGACAGAGAATGTGCAGTGCGGATTTTCTAGGAGATAACTGGATGTTTAAAACTATTTCAGTCCCCATTATAGTCCTCAGAAAGAGATCCATTGACTTCAGTGAGTATCAAAGAATTCTGCCACTGATTTCAATGGGAGCAGGATCAGACCTGTAATGAGCAGAATATCAGTTTTGTTCTATTCCTGCTCTTTCAATCCCATCACATTTCCTGAAAAGGGGGAGGCAGGAATTGGCTGGTGCTTAATTTGTGGGATGTGAAACTCTAGTAATTAGCTTGAGCTGTTAAAAGGTCACATTTCCCTACAGCTCAAAAATAAATAGATAAATAAATAAATAAATAAATAAAGCTCTCCACAATTGTTATGAAGTGTTATAGAAGCAAAGAATGGAACTAGCATTCAGACAATTAAAGCAAAGTTATCGATCGTAACAAAAGTCAAGGTAGCCCATTAACAAGCCCCAGATTCAATCGAAATATAGCAGGAATATTTAAATTGTAGTATAAATTAGATCTGTAACAATCTTTATAGGAATGGGCAAGTCAAGTAGCAAAGTTATCTTTGGAAAAAATCTATTAGCACTAATGGAGCGATAATCCTTTTAGATTCATTGATGCTGACAGATTAAATACTTTCAATTCATTTTTTATTTGGTTAGCTCATTTGACATTGGTTAAGTCCTAGATTCTATATTACAGTGTGAACAGAAGGAGCTTTTCCGTTACTGTGACAAAACCATGTATTACTGGCATGTTTTCTGGGGGGTATCAAGTAGTATCCTGTAGGTATGCTCCCAGAAGGCAACTGGAGTAGCTACATTTGTTTTAATCTTGAAAATAGAAACACCGTGGCTCAAAGGTTAGACTAAAATTACTGACTTTGCTTCTTATATTAGAGAGGCTGCAAAAGGAGAAATAAGAAAAATTATAAAAGAATGTGTGAAGGTGTTTAAACACATACAAACACTCCCTGTAATAAGGGGTTGATATGAGTGGTCAGCCTCACTTTAGGACAGTGGTTCTCAACCAGTGATAGGCATACCCCAGGGGCATGCAGAGGTCTTCCAGGTGGCATGTCAACTCATCGAGATACAGTATTTGCCTAGTTTTACAACAGGCTTCAGGAATAGACTCAATGTGGAAAAAAAAGTTAATTGTTGCTGTTGCTTCACTGCCTCCCAGAATGACAAGTGAAAAACAGGCTCAAGTATCACACTGAAATGGAAGTATAATATGTATGTTCCAATCAATTTATTTTATACATTATATGGCAAAAAGGAGAAAGAAAGCAATATTTCAGTCACCTTTTAGGTGAAGTAAAACTTGGGGTACGCAAGACAAATCAGACTCCTGAAAGGGGTACAAGTAGTCTGGAAAGGTTGAGAACCACTGTTTCAGGAGATGAGGAAGTCACTGTCTCTGTCTCCAATAGCAGAGCTAATTGGAAAAAAAAAATTGATGAAATGTTTGTCTCTGTTGAAAAATGCTGTTTCAGCAAAAACAGAACGTTTTGCAGAAACATTTCTAGAGAAAGAAACTCACTCCAGAATAGCCTGGTGGTTAAAGCATCTCTGCTCCAGAATAGCCAGTAGCCTGGCACTCACCTAGGATGTGGGAAACCAAGGTTCCAGTGCCAGTCCCTAATCAGACAGTGCAGGGACTCAAACTTCAAAGTGTTTTGCAAAACCGAGTTGTTTTCTGCCCAGCCCTATCCAATAGAATTCAGGGTTCACTTAACATAGAACTAACCCTTGTTAAATGGAGCTGTGCTGACTTCACCAAGGGAGGGTCTAGTCCATTGGGTCTAACAGGATTCCACTGCTTCCCAACAACACAATACACAGTAAATTATAGCATGAAGACCAATTTTCCGAACAAATCCAATTTATGACAGCTACACAAGCCATCTCTTATAAAAGACAATTTCTGTGTATACCATATATGGGAGCTATCCAGCCTTAAATAATATGTAATACACTGGGTAAAACAATTCAATTTCAGAATTAGGATATTTTAATGTACCTATACAAATGTACTCAACTCTCAGAACTACATGATATGCACAGCAGTATCTGGAGCATTATCTGGAAGCTTTCAGTTAGAACACAGTGCTAAATAGGCAAGGCATGCATTAAATATATGCACCACCTAGCGTCTTCAGAATGTCCACTGCATTCATTATTCAATTCCAGTACAGCACTCTGACAGGCAAAGTGTTGCTAAATGCTATCTAGAATTAAAGTTTAAACTCTAAGCAAACAGTTTAGATTGTATATATTTATGCTAAAAGGAACAGTCACGTGTGTGTGTGTGTGCGCGCATGTGTGTGTGTGTGTGTGTGTGTGTCTCTGTCTGTCTCTCTCACACACACACACACACATACATTCTGACAAAATATGCACGCAGTAAATATCTCCTAAATTAGTAATTTCATAAGTAATATTTCAAGGGTAATGCCTATCCTCAGATTTACAGCAGTCTTAGTTTTGGCCTACTCCCAAGAAGTCATGAGGCATCTATCACCATAACACGTGTCCATGACTTTATGATTGTGTAGACTGGACAAGATTTTATACAAAAACTTGAATTCAATTTAGTAGAGCAAATTCATTTCTATAATACAATTTATTACTAAGGAGTGTGGTAGAAGAAGCGGCTCTGAGTAGTTGGTTCACAGTTAAAAACAATTCTCTCACTTAAGCTGTGTGTGCCTATTTTATGTTTATTCTCTGAAAGCATTAAAACAATTGACTTTTGCTGGCACAAATGCTCAGAAAAAAATGTTAGTTTCACAAAGGCACTTTTACCAGATAAAAAAAAGTTATACTTATCCAACTAGGGAACACAGTAATAGCATATGACTTGCAACCAATCACAAATAGGCAATTCAGCTCAGATTTTAAATTGTTTGAATAGCAAGCCAAATAAGTGAAATTCTCTCTCTCACTGACCCACACCCACAAACATGAACCAAGGGAAACCAAAAGATCTCATTCTTTCTGGGCATTCTCCAAACAGAAAGGCAAAATTCAAATAAAATATTCACTCAGAGTAAGATTTTCAGAATTGAAAAATTCATTGCGAGTTCGGCTAATTCCCTTAGGCTCTTCTAAAACTCCCACCCCTAACTTGCTTTGTCGCTCTTCTGAAAATCTCACCTTCAACCCTTTACAATGATACACATACACACTCCTCAGGTGGAGGAGATGCAATGATGGATACAGTAACCCACTCCCCCAAATGCTTTCCCCCACAAAGAAAAAGAAAACACAGTCAACTGAAACAGTGACTTTACATTTCAGCTAATAGCAAGTTTGATACTGCCTCCTTAAATCAGATATCTGTACCTCACAGTGTGGCACTGTTCCAGGTCACTTGGAATTAAAAGAAGACTACAAAACTTCATTTTAAACTCAGATCAAATACCTGCTGTCTTTTGTTTGTCATTCTTTTCCTCCTCCATAATTCTAATGAACAGCAATCAGGAGAAAGATTTTTGGAAGCTAACCTGCCCTTATCCTAAATTACCAAGATGATGAACATTTCGCTGAAGTGAGGGAACATAGCCAGCCATTTTTATATAAGCTACAAGAAGAGCAACATTAGTCTGTTGATCCAAGAATGAAAAATGTGCACATAGTTTGAAGTGATGCCTTTTATGAAATGAAATAAGACGACTGATCCCTGCACATCTCTCAGAGACAATGAGGCAGAATCCCATATTTACTAGCTGGGTATTCTTTCAGACCTAGCGAACACTGGTCTTAATTTGTACCTCCCAAACTAGAGAAAAGATGGAACATGTCAGCCTTATTCTGAGCACAGCACAAATGCATGCTTCTAGAGACTACATAGTAGGCTAGGGGTCCAGAATTCTTTGCCCATATTGCATCTTTGCACGTGCATTGCCTGTTTTGATGTGGAAGTCCATATTCTGTATTGCAGACTAGAACATATGCATGCATGGAAAGCGTAGACATTAAGTTCTGAAGTTCTAGCCTTATATAATGCAAATATTTTTTTGTTCATACCAAGGACACACCTCAGCAAACACTTGTTAATATTTTCTACCCCCTCCCCCCGAGGAGAAAACTTTATTCAAATTTGGTTTCTGAGTTATCCCTTCTTTTAATCAAATCCTGTGTGTCCATATGACCACTTGACTCCTTACACACCAGTCTGAGGAGGTAGTGTTAGATGCAAGATTTTGATACAACTCTTTGATACCCCATTGGACTCCAGTTGTGGTACCCCTCAGAGCTGGAACTCTTTGCTTGAGCACAGAGGCAGACATTTTCCATTCCCACAACTTGCTTTTAAGGTTTCTTTTATACATTTTATCCAGTTCAATAGGAGTTTTGCTTTGAGTGTTTTATGGATTGTAAAGTGCCTTAGGATACGCAGCATGATAAGCATTTGAGAATGGGCAGATTGTGCTGTATCGCTGAAGTTCTTGTCAAGCACAATTTGAGAGACTTTAATCTCTTGTTATGATAATATCAAATTGTGGCTTCTTTTAGGGTAACAACAACAACAAGTTGGATTGGGAGAAAGACAAAAGCTCGCTAAGGAAAATTCTTATAAAAACATTTTTCTCTCTGTAAAGCTTTAGATCTTACAGCATGTTTAAAGAAACAATGAATGCTTTGATTTTTCATTTGAAAGATTGGTCATCCTAAACTTGAGGGAAAAATAAGCAGCATTTAAAAAGAAAAAAACTAGCTGTGTTAAAAAACAAAAACTAAACAATACTTTTTCTTCTCATTATTAATTTAAATAGAAATTTTCTGGATCCAGTATAACTATTGTGTTACTGTAACATTTAGATTCCAGCTGAGACCAAGGTCCCTTTTTGCTACATAAACTATGAGATCATCTTATTGTGTATAAGTAGACAAAGGAAAGGTGGGGAAACAGGCACAGAGAGCCAAAGTCATTTGCCCAAGGTCATACAGAAAGTAAGTGAGAGCTGAGAATAGATTCAGGTCCCTATGAGTTCCAGCCCAGTGCCCTATTCACTAGAACACACTGCCTCCCTCACCTTTGTCTGGGAAGATTTCCTAGTTGTGATATTGTTAGCGTATGTTTTGCTTTCTCTCTAGAATTAGAGGTTAGGAAAGCTGTGCATTCATGAAAGGAACCAGACAGAAACCCTCTTTGTACACAGAAAGGATAGAGCCCAGGTAGCAGTAGTGAAAGTTGCCATCCTTGGTACTAAGAGGGACTACTTTCCATGCCTGGCTGTTTGTAGGCTTGTTCGATGAGGCCTCTGCTAAAAGATTTTTTTCCAGCGATGGGTTTGTGTGACACAGACATTTGCCCACCAGGAACTCAATTGAGCTGCCAACTCATTTCTTACAAGCCAGCCAGCCAGGCATTAGTTGGTAACTATGTTTGGTTACTACCAACCTTGGCAGGATGCAAAGAGATAGAATGCCCTAACACCAGTTCATCTTCCCTTACCAATCCCCAAAGTCTTCCCACTCCAGGCTTGCTATTCTATCACCTGCAAATAATTCCTTTTTCGGGAAGGCTTTCAAAGGCACAAACGGGCAGTTAGGCAGCAAATTCCCATTGAAAGTCAACTGGGTTTCAGCACCTAATTCCCATTTGTGCATTTTAAAATCACTTTCTTTATTGTTAAAGAACTTCTCCTGAAACAAACAGTAGTAGTCAGCAAATTATTAGTACCACACTAGCTCCTAGACACTCAAAGAAAGATAGGAGCACCATTGTCCTGGATGTTGCACAAAACGCATGGTAAGACAGGACCTGTCCCAAAGAGCTTGCCATCTGAATGAACCAGACAGACAGACAAAGGGAAGCCTTATTATTCCCATTTTACTGATGGGGTCAAGAGCCACACACATAGATTAAGTAAAATGCCCAAGGTCACAGAGGGAGTTTGTGGCAGAGCTCGGAATTGAACTCAACTTCTGAAGGCACTGCCATAACCACAAGATTATCATTCTTCTCTAAAAGTAAGGCCCGCTAATAATTCATAAGTGACTAAGTTACATTTTGTTTCTCTAATCATATTTCTATATATTGCTTTCTTTATTGTTACTAAAAAAGTCGTCTCATTAGAACAATTCCACAATTTATAACCTGGGTTGTAGAGACAGTAGAAGCAGCTAATGGACCCTTAAAGGCAGCCATGAGGACAATATTGCCCAGCAGGTTTTTTCCCCCTCTGGTCTGATTCAAGAGAGCATTAGACATTTATGTAGATAACGAGACATCCACAGCAATTCTAGGTAGAATTTTTTGTGGGGGGGAAGGATAAGGGCATATTTGTTTACTTGTTTTGGAAAGCAGTTTTCCACATGGGGAAGTTCTTCCATAGCTGACTACTGCTGGATTTCTCCCAACCATCTAGTACTGTTAGACAGGTCCCTCAGCTGATTGTGGCAATTCCTGTTCTCCTACATCACCAACATTACTGGATAGTTGGATGTCATTGAGATGGTTAGGAGGACAAAACCATCAATTGAAGATAGATAAGTAAGTTTCAAAAGGTGAAATAATAAGTTTAGACTTGCTTATATTGTTAGCTATTTTCATAAGCTACTTGCAATGTGCATTACAACGTAGTTTATTGTCTTCTAATGATCTGTAACAGATTATAAAAACAGCATCCTTGCAAATATCCATGCTATATGGTAGGCCAAATGATACACTGTGGCACAAAACAAGTTCTTTAAAAGGAGAAATGGAAAATGAAACAAGTTTCTACTTTCTATAAATGAATCCGACCATCTGCTCCATTACAGCAGCAGCAACATCCAAAACAACAGAAACAGCAGCCTCTGGTGTTAAATTTCTGCTCTCAGTCTCAGACTCCACATTTCCTCAGAAAGCAGGACTAAAAATACCGAAACGATATGTCAAGTTGCACTGTGGGATCCCTTGTACCGCAAGTAATTTTCCATCTTGGTATATATCATATCATACTATTTGTATTTGCCATCTGTAATTCACTGTGAAAGTAGCATTATCTTAGCAATGTTCATTCTGCATTAGTGAAAGTCCATATAGGTCTGAAATTCAGTTATGGTATCAAGGAGAACACTTGTTTTCATAGCATGGTAAGCTCATTTCACCTCTTTAGAGCTATTCTTTGCATATGAAGAGACAGAAATTATATATCCCCCTAGCACCTGTGAATAAATTAGGCACCAAGTAGCACATGCATTAAAAAAAAAAAAAAAGAGAGACTAACCATAAAATCACAGAAATAGGTTAGCACAAAGAAAGTGTTACGCTAGTTCTAATTACATTAATGGAACATGTCCACAGAAGGATGTCATCTAGTAATCAAGTAGATGGAGTTTATTTGCAGATCTGTTTGTCATGACAGTATTATATGTAACACTTTGATCTGATGTTTGGCCACAGAGGAGGGAAGTTACTGTGCAGAGTTACATTGACCTGCACTAAGTTAGAGGTAGTGCACTGTATTTTCTTTGCAAAGTAGTAATGTGCAAAAGTTCTTTGCTATGCAATGAGTGTGCCGTTAAAAAACACAAAAACAATGGGTTGCATCTATCTACTGCATCTAGATGTTGAAGTGACCGCTGCCCTCTGATGTAAAGAATTAGAGCCCATTCATGCTGGAGGAAATTCTGGCATTCTACATGTGTAATCACACCACACCCCTAAAATTTCATGCACAATTTGTGGCAACATTATCAGGAGGATAATGAATTGGGAAAGTTATCAAAGAGGGCAACAAGGATGTGAGACGATGTCAGGAGTTGACCTGTAAGAATTATTAGAAAAATCTAGATTTGCATTCATAAAGAGAAAGAAGAAGGAGAGGTCCAAATACAGAACTGGGACCAGGAACCTCTGCATTCTAGGCTCAGCTTTGAGACAGAATCCTCTCTGTGGCCTCAGGCAAGTCACTTTACCTCTCTGAACCTTAGTTTCCCAATCTGTGAAATAGAGCTAACATGTTACTATGAAAGCAGCAAAGAGTCCTGTGGCACCTTATAGACTAACAGACGTTTTGGAGCATGAGCTTTCGTGGGTGAATACCCACTTCGTCGGATGCATGTAGTGGAAATCAGATGCATCCGACGAAGTGGGTGTTCACCCACGAAAGCTCATGCTCCAAAACGTCTGTTAGTCTATAAGGTGCCACAGGAATCTTTACTGCTTTTACAGATCCAGACTAACACGGCTACCCCTCTGATACATGTTACTATGAGTATACCAAGTGTGCATCATTCTGAAGGATATAGCAAAGGCAGATATCAACTACTAAGTAAATATGGTGACATGAACAGAAACGGTTCCTGAGCTAACACCTGCAATCTCTCTACTCAGAAGGTAATTTGTGTGAGCAACTGAATGAAGAGCGATAGCCACACTCTTGAAAGGTATTACACACTGAAGTACCAAACAGATGGATGGACCATATGATCTTCTTTCCAACCTTAAGTCCATAAGCAAAAAGCCCATGCAGAGGACTCCTTACATGACATTCAGAACCAAATCACACAAATGGACCATAAATATTATCCATGATTTTTTTCCTTACATTTTGTATATTCCCTACATCAAATGATTAGAAATTTCATGTACATCTAGACAACACATTCACCACATATGGACTTTAAAAAGATCAAACAAATCAGTATGTTGACACTTTGTGGATTCAATTAGCACTTGGCAGGTCAGAATATCCCCCCACACACACACACACACTTTCAAGTAGTAAACTGTTCAATGTATTTTTAATAACCAAGACGCTTCATTCTCAGCAGGGTACCAGGTACAAAGAAATGAACCTCAGTGAGACTCTCCAGAAAACAACATACAAATAATATATTCCTTTCAAATGTGGAATCAAACCGTTTTTTGTTGTTGTTTTTTAAAACACCCACTCTACTTACTCTACCTATTCAAAGAAGTGGAACTAGCCACAGCAAGACAATAAGAAGCCTCAAATGAAATGACAGAGAGAACTGTTAGAGCTACAATCCAGTGACTTAAAATACTTAGCAAATACTAAAGAGTTCAGATGAACAATACCCCTATAAAACATGAGTCCCATTTACAAATGAGAGAAACTGAAGGAGACAGGTAAAATTAATTTGCCTAAGGTCACAGGAAATCAGTGGCATGGATGGGATTAGAACCCAGGTCTCCTGATCACCAGTCTTCTACCCTTAACTATAAGACTATTACAAATGGAATTCAGTATTTGTGCCTTTTCCCACAAGCATTTCCTCTGGTTCCATCTCCAAGAGTGATATCTTCCAGTAATTGTATTGCATTGCCCCACTGGTCCATAGAATCCTGGACAGTGTCTCAGCTATGCAACTATCTAGACTGCTTTTGTCCTCAGTTTTTACACACATTACCAGACATTTTAGACTGAAAACAGATATTGTTCCAATACCTTGTTGGCCGCAGACCCACCCTTATTCCATTACATGGGTTAATGGTGCTCTTTATCTTCATAAAATCAGTAGCAATATGCAGTGGCTGTCATGCAGTACTGTAAAAGCAAAGGCACCACTTGAAGAAGGAAAACACTTAATTATTCTTATTTAGAACAAAATGTGCTTAGATCTAGCAATACCACCCAATGCATAGCCACGGGCTTTATAAACAAGACATTGAGAGAAGGATGTTTAATGTTTATATTTTGCAGGCATCTTTATATCAAATATGGGGATGGACAGAAAGTACAGTTTTCCATGCATCAATGAGTTAATTACCAGGGAAATATTAGCGATTTTATGTCCCATTTTTCAAATTACCATTATCTCTCTGTACAATGTTTATTGTAAAATAAAAGCCTGCAGCTATGCACACATTCATTCTAATAGACTTAAAATGCAATGCGAAGATTATCTGCAATCATTCCTTTTTGCTTTTAAGCCCTACTCAGAGTGAAACTCCAGAATACAATTTCTCTTAGAGATGGCTTTAAGACAACTTCATAAACCGTAATCTTATAGCTCAATGGGTCAGTAACTGGGGTTAACTGCTCCAGCTAAAGCTACAAGTAAACACTATGCAGCATCAAAAAATGAGAGAGACTCTGCAGCCACTGAAGTGATTCTAAAAATACCTTGCTATCCCTCATAATAATGTCTAAAAACAATTGCACATTAGCCTGGTACCTAAAACATCCTGTATGGTACATTTTAATTAAGTAGCTGAAGCTCGTTTCTAACAAGAGAGGATAGAAGAGTTGGCCTGCTGCACATGACCTGTAGTGTGAAATTTCAAATGCTTAAAGGGACCTGATCCTGTTACTACTGAAGACAATGGCAAAAACTCCCAGTGTTCAAAATGTGCAAGAGAAAGTCCTTAAGCCTCCCTTCACCCCATGCTTTCTAATATTTCAAATTTAAATACACACATTTTCCCCAGGAATCATATATAAATTACTATATTTTACAGTCACATAGGAGGTGAAAAAGTAGCTAAACTGCACTTTGTTGCCCTGTCATATTAAATCCTGAAAACAAAGTTCACTTTTTATGTATAGGAACTTTTGTCCCACGGCTCCTAAATACTACACTTCACCCAATCACACCAAAATCTTCCCACATGTCCCCTCTGCAGACACCCTTATTTATTCCAACAAATCATTTGGTTTTATTGTGGAATACCAGATGAGGCTGGACAGCTAAACAAACAGGAACTATAATGAGATGTTATCAGCTATCTGCTAATGACTTATTTTATAAAGACTAAAACAACACAGTACATGGAAAAGAAAATGGAATGACGAACATAATACACATGGCAAGGATGGAGACCTACACAGACATCATTACTCCTGTGTAATAGACAGTCTCAAGAGATTCCTTCAGGATCTAGTCAGACAGCATCAGATTTTGATTAATCTGGAAAAGAAGCCAAACAACTACTGATGGATCAATCTCAAATTCCAAACGGTCAATGACAACAACAACAAAAGCCCCACCAAAAAACACTAGCTTCCAACACAAATATTTTCCTTGAGAAGGATAGCAAACATGAACCCTCCCCTCCCACCCCCACCCCCAAACACACTTGTGAGAAGTCCAGATATAACAGCAAAGGTGTCAAGGATTCCAGATGCTGAGCAGTTGACATTCTTTGGCTAGTTGCTCGGCAGATTTTCTAATTGAAGTATTTTAGCAGGCGGACGTTAAATAAAAATGTGGGAACCAGTGTGTACCAAAAATAAACATATCCCAGACAGGGGCATTAGTTGACAAATAATTAAGTTCTCATTGCTACAGGAGGTTGTAAAGTAAGGCAGGAGGCTTAGGAATTTTGTCCAATGGGTACATTTTCACACACTGGAGTCCAATGGACACTTGTGCTATATCTTTCTCACCCCTTTAACAGGCTGGAGTTCTATCTCCCTATAAAACAAGCAGTCTTGTGGTAAAACACCTCTGTTCTCATTAAGGATTCAAACTACTGGCCACAATTTCCACTGCAATTCTCTCTCCCCCCGCCCCGCAAAATGAACTCCTGGACACGATGCCCTGCAGCAGAACATGGGGGTTTTTTTCGGATCCCCCCCCGCCCGGGGTCTTTTTTTTCAAAACAATCCATCCATTAAAGGTGCCACATAAAAACAAAAACGGTGATCCCCGTTCAGCGCATGCAAAGAACTCCAGGCAGCAGACAGATATAAAGGTGCCACTGAGTGGCAAGAGGAAGGGAGTAACCTCACCCTACCCTCTTTATTTTTGGAAGCTGGCTGAGTAAATTTTCCTCGCATGCATCAAACGTACACACACAAGGAACAAAACAAAAAAAAAGAGGGGTTTCCTTGCGGTGCAACCTGTGAGAATTAACTAAAGCCAGGGCTGCCTAAGCAAACTTTGCATCCCCAGCTAGCCGGGGATGCAGTCAGCACTTGAGTGGGAAGAGCACTGAGCTGGGAGCTGCTCCTCAACTCCGCAGCACCTCCCTGGGTCTGACGGGGCTCCCTTGCACAGTGTCTTGCTGTCTCGTCCCCCGCTTACCTCTGAGGGCAGCAGCCCAGCTGCAGAGCCCCAGCAGCAAGAGCAGCCGCCTCCTCAGGCGTGCGGGCCCCCCTCCTCCTGCAGCCCGTATCCCCATGCTCTCTCCACACCTCCTTTTCCTCTTCTTCACTCCTGCTTTCCTTCCCCCGCCAAGGGGGATAATTTCCCGTCAGGCTCTCAGGGCTCGAGTGCCAGCCTGGGACTCGCCTCCCTTTTATTACTGAGCGCTGTCCTGGGAGGGGCTTTGAGGCGCCGGGGATTGAGGGGGGGGCAGTGGGTGCCGGGCGCCCCCAGCTCCTGCCTCTCGCCGCTCTCTTTCCGCACCTCGCTGCTGCCAGGCGCCCGGCTCCAGACTAACCGGAGCAGCTGCGAGCCAGCATCCCTAATGAGCCCCCCTCCGCCGACAGCCAATTAGGCCAGGGCTGGGCGGGGCCTGGAGGCAGGAGGTGGAGGACGTGGTTCCCGGACCCAGGCACCAGTGAAGGGATGGAGCAGGTGCGCCCTGGGAGACAAGCGGGAGCAGGGACAAGCTGCTGCCGCAGCAGAATCGGGTGATCTCCCCCTGCTCCTTTCCTCCCCTCTTCCACATCTTTCTTCCCGTCCCCGTCCCTACTTGTCTCGCTTTTCCCGTCCCCCTCCTCCAGAACTGCTGCCCAGCCTGCTGGGAGAGGGGAGACGCGGCAGCTTCATCCTGCTCCCCAGAAACGTGAGATCGCTTCCCCTTCGATCCTCTCTCCCTCTCCCCGCCTTGATTGCCTTCCCAGCTATCCTCCTGCAAACCTCCTCCTCCCCCTTATTTTCCAGTGATCGCTCCTCAAGATAAACCTTTCCCCAGACATACAGCTGTGGGGAAGCTGTTACACTGCTGGGGGCAGCCTTCCATCTCCATTAGAGGAGTCTGGAATCCTTCTAATTTCCTTTCTGGGTTGTTGTTGGTGTTTTTTAAGCCCTAGAGAACCTACTATTAACTCATGGTTGGGTGTGTGAGCGGGACAGTGATATCCTAAGTCATCTTACAGCCAGACTCTGTTGACTTTACACTGGTGTAAATCAGAAGCAGCTCCACCAAAGTCCAGAGTGCAAAACTGTAGAAGTGCATCAAGATCTGGTCTTTAGTTTAGTTTTAAAACATAGTGGGGGAGTCCCAACTCCAAGTGCAAATCTCAGCTCATCATTAACTATGGAGTCCTGACTAGCACCACCACAATAATGTGTTAAAAAACACTACAACCCCACCAGTCAATAAAAATACAAAGACCATCCCTGCCACCTCCATCCCTTCCACAGAGTAGGTAGGTTCTGTGCCATACTTGATTTACATTACATCTTGCTAAATGTATTTTTAAATACTTATCCTTGCCGGCCTATAACCTCCCACCCACCTTTATTTTTTTCCTCTAATCCTTCATTGTTTCCATCATATTTTTGATGAGGGGGAAAAAATAAACAGGTGCACTGAAGTAGCTGAAACATGAAATCAACTGAGGTATAGTAGATAGATTTGGCTGATAAAGTCAACCTGCAAAATTGAAATATCAGTATATGCTCTGTCGAAGAACATTATTCATCAGCTACTGATGGAGAAACTTTCAGATATGAAGAATAACAGCAAAACATGACCCCAGATTCTAAACAAACCAACATTTTCAAATGTAGCCTACTCACAAGATTTCAGTGGGTATTAACTATACAGAAAGTTTGAACAGTCCAAGTTATTTGTTACTGACACCATTCGGGACAAAAATGGCCTAACACTTGATGCTAAATTTCTTAAAGTAATTTTAACCCAAAGTAATAGATTGACTTGTAGAATCTCAGGAAACTCATTTTCTACTCAAGGAGTAAGTGCTATAATTTGCGGGGAGGGTATTCTTCATACATGACAAAGCAGTTGAATCCCTACTTTAAGAACAACCTCAATTCATCCTAAACTAGGAGCCATGATCAGCCCTTCCCTAATAATACACAAACAAGAAATGTCTATCCGAGGGTGTGAGAAAAAGGAGACCAAGACCAGTGCAGGAGGCTGGACTTGATGACTTCTTGAAGTCCCTTCCAGCCCTACCTTTCTATGATTCCATGAAATGGGGACACAGGAAAGGTGAATCAATTTTAGGGAGTAAGATAATTTAGTCAGGGCTGACAATGATTTTAGGGGATCCAGAAATTGTGGCAATGCAACAAATAGGCTTGTTTCAATGGGAATAGAAAGAGAGAAAGGAACGTAAGGCTTAGTACTAATAGAGCACATGTCACCTGATTCCTCAACTACCATTGATAAGAGTGAGTGGATCATATTTATATTGTCCCTGCTATATAAGAACTATTTACTGGGGCTTAGCATTTAGTGTTTCTAGACAATTCATTCCAATGCTGCCTAACTGTGTAGAAACATCTCTCCTGCTGGGACTCTGCCTTCCATTTTTGGTACAAAATAGCCCAGTATGGTGTAGTGGACAATATACAAGACAGAGTCAGGACTACTGGACTCTATGCTCATCTCTGAAACTGACGCACTGTGGGACCTTGTTTAATCTCTGTGTCTCAGTTTCCTGATCTGTAAAATATGGAAAATATCTATCTCATGGGGGTAAAAAGACTTAATTGATCTGCAATTCCCTGCTCGTGAAACTTCACTGGTGCCCAATGAAGAGCAGATGTTGCAAAGGCAGAGATCAAAACCATAAAATGTACATTTTCTCCAGTAGCCTTAGGAGTCACCTCCATACCAAGTGGGTTCCCAAAAACATGGAGCAATAAGCTGGGAAGGAGCCAAAACTTTGCCGGCTATACTGTATATTTCGGAGCTAGTCTGAGAAAAGCCCACCCAAAGCAGTTGCTATAACAGATGTGGGCACATCACCACCACCACCAGCCCAATTGTAATTATGTAGAGTCTACCTTGCTGCAACACTTTCTGGGTCAGTGAAGAGAAATGGTGCCTAAAATACTGCCTGTAGTGCCTTAGGGTCTCAACACTAAAGCACTCCTTCTCCTGGTCTACCCACCCACGCAGATTTACTCCAAGCCCAACTAATTATCTATTCCTGCCCATGCCACTGAGTGAATGATTGATGCTTTGGATAAAAGTTCCAAGTTTCCTGCTTGTAATGCAATTATGACAGGGGCAGGCAAGAAGCACAAGTTTGGAAAAAGGGCAACATCTGGTAACTTCAATCAATACTCATGGAAGTACAATTAAATGGAATATTCAACAAGAAATATATCTGGGGGGAATGCTGCAATTTTGAAGGGAAATCCTACTTCAGTCAGAACTTTGCATAATTTAGACATCTGTGCATGCAGATATTGTACATCCATATATAGATACAGGAGGCCCATGGTATGATATATGCAAGACCTTACTGTATGACTGTCCATGTCTTAGCAATGCAGTTGGGACAGCCTTCTGCCGTAAGGCAACGCACAGTGTTTAATAAGGGAGATACTCTCATAATGACTACAGGCTGCTTTTTGATGTTAGGATCTAAGCAGGAGTAGAGAGGCAGTCAGGGCTTCTGCCAGTGGGGATGGAGGGGAGAAAGGAGATAAACTAGTCAAGAGAGAGAATGGAGCAAAGGTTACAAAGGAAAACTCTACTCTTCCCTAGCGGTCTACAGGTTAAGGCTCACAAAAAGTAATATTTGTTTTCTGACAGTGCATATTCCCCATCTGGGACTCTCCTCCGAGAATCTGGCAGCCTGAAGTTCAGATGCAGCTGCTGACACAGAGAAACAAAGAAGGAGGCAACAAAATGTTTTTCAGCATCACCATCTTTGAACACGTAAAGTGCTACAGAGATGCTGAGTGAGTTTGCCTACAACAAGAGATATTAGGCTGTTGAAGAAAGGTGCCCAAGTTTGAACACAGGGCTCTGTATCTTCCTTACAAGACAATAAACAACGCTTGACACTCAGTGGAATCTACCAGCTGAGTTTGCAAAGGAGCTTTCAGACACTATTTCTCTTCAAGTGAAACAGATAAAGTTTGCAGTTGTGTGATTAATTTTTGTTTCTGATTTGAAATAAAAACGTAAAGGACCCAATAGTGATTTGTAATAAATCAGTACACACACCATCTCCATGTCAGATAACTGGGGCATCCCAAGACACATTTTCAGTGGCGGATAGGGTACTGCTTTTTTTTTTTTTTATTCACTTAGTGGTGCCTGCAACTAAAACGTACATGGGATGTCACTGGGATCTGATAAGATGTAGCACAGCTATGCATAATGTATCTAATAATGCAAAAGACAGTGAGTGTATAGCCAGGCCACCAGTCTGTACGACAGTGAGTACTAGGTACTTACCATTTGACACTAATGCAATTATTCCTATCTTGGTAATGGGGAATGCTGCTAGAGTATACATCAGGTCATCTGCTGTTTTACTTTTAGCTTGAGTGGAACTACAAATATGTAATTAAATAATGCAAAAGCACTTGGGAGGGCTCAATTACTGGAACATAGAATACAATTAAAAAGCTAGTTGTCTTTAGTAGGTTTCGGATATTTTGTCATCGTCCCCCCAATGTTCATAAATGTTCCTAAATAAAATGTGAGCTGAAAAATATTCCTAATCTTCTGACATCACAGGCAGATGAGCTAAATGCTGAGCCATCAGATTGCACTGAATACTATAATTAAAACAATATTGTTATTTCTACTACAGTAGAACCCACGGGTATGTCTACCCTGCAATTAAACATCCATGGCTGGCCATGTCAGCTGACTCGGGCTTGCAGGAATTGAACTATGGGACTGTTTAATTGTAGTATAGACGTTCAGGCTTGGAACGGAGCCCAGGGCTACTCATGGTATAGACGTACCATAGGAGTCCCAGTCATACACCAGGATCCCATTGTGCTAGGAGCTGCACAGAATAAACAGAACTAAAAGGACAGTCCCCACCCCAAAGACCTTATAATTATAAAAATGACCTGTAGAGGAATGGGACCAGACTGTTTCAAATGGAGGAAGAAAACCCCATCTGGAACGGTTGTAGCTATGACAAAGTTAATCATTACAGTGACATCCAAAAGTCCCAGTCGAGATCGGACCCTGCTGTACAATGACAGATGAAGAAGAGGTACTAGTTCTCCCCAGGACAGGTGCTAAGTCAGTTTACAGCACCCGAACAGGGAAATGGCCAGCTGTCTATTAACATACTTGGAATATGGAGGAAAGGATTTCTGGCCTCACGTGATTAGACACACAGAAAGGGAGGAGGTAGATCAAATTCTCTTCTGCAGTAGCACTCACCCCTTCCCTCAGGTACTATGGAGGACTCTCTGTAGGTCTGAAAATCCAGATGTGCCTAGTATTGGGACACGATGGACTTCATGTCCCTTCATGCACACCAGGTCTAGCAAAATGCACAAGCAGTACGTTAATACAGCCAGTGGCTGTTCTAAGATCCTAGCTGAGGCCCCTCCAGACTGCAGAATAGCCTTAGCAGGTGTTACTAGCCCAAGCTACAGAGAAGTGGTGCGACAGGATTAGCCCTTTAGGAGTGCCAACTGCTCATTGCCAAGGCTCAAACCACTACTGGACGACACCTCTCTATGTAAGGCCTGATCCTGAAAGACAGCAGCAGTTGCAAATGCTGAGCACTTTTCAGTGTCAGGGGGCCTGATTCGTCTCTTGCTTAGAAGCATCTGAAGCCAAAGGAGCCATTACCCTAGTATGTGTGATTGGGTCATTAGGCTCAAATTTCTACTGGGGATTGCTTTCAGCTAGCCATATTGCTGAGTATGAAATAGGTTTTCATCCCAGTCCCACTTCACTAGGCGATCCCACTGGAATAAGCAGAACACCAAGATGTAACAGTTGTGTTTCGCACCCCACTAGGTACAGTTTCACATACATGGACATTCAGCAAGAACTCAGCAGAACCTTTTAATTTGCCCTAAAGTTTATAGCAGTCTGTAGCTGCAGCTGTATGGTTTTATAGTTTTTTCTAATGATTTTTTTAATTGTTGTTTAACTCTTCTTTGGTCTGGGATGGATGTGTTATTGAAAGAACTATGGATTGTCTGACAGTAAAAGGATATACTTTATTTTTTTTAAAACGCCTGGATATTTTCCATGTCCTCATCCTCTGATGCTATGTCAGCAATAAACGAACACTGCAGCTGTTTGACTTTCAAAAGGAACAGCCCTATGCCATCTGTGTCTACCCATTTCACAAACACTCATGCAAAGGTCTCTGCATCCATGTTGTCCCTTAAGCATGAAACACCTGGCTCCCTGCACTGAGCTATCCTCAGCATTCTCCTCTACCACATCATCTATACAAAGACTCAGCAAATTAATGATGGCTAAGCCCCCTGTCTTGTAACTGATTCCATGCAGGTGACTCCCTTTGCCCATGGGGCACCACACTGAAATCAGTGGGGCCCTTTGTGGGCACAAGGGTCCAGCTGCATGGACTCACCGGCAAAAATCAGGGGTAGAACTTGATCCATTTATAATTTTTCTTCAAAATTGCTCTAATGTAAATATTTGATTGCATCTCTCTCCTCCTACCCTTCACACTCCACTTCTCTTCTAACACCCCAATCCTAACACCCAGGCACCTTCTTAATTTTACATACTTGTAGCTCTTTGCAGGATTGAGGCGTTAGATTGTAACTGCTTTAGGACATATTCTCATGCATGTCTGTACAGCCCCACAGCACAACGGGGCTGTACCTTGAATGCTACCTTAATATAATAATCAACAACTACAAATGATCATATTGGGCCATCAAATGAATGGGAAATTCTGCTTAATCCATGACCTGATATCATAAATTACAAGAGCCTCCCATCACCAAGGCACTTCAGACACTTCAACAATCAATCATAGCAACACATTAAGATGCTAATAATAATATATGATGTTATATCATCATATAAAATGACCTACCAAAAGAGAAACTTTCAAAACACCTATTCATACCTTTAAGAAATCAAATAATTATGATCCTGAACATGCAATCAGATCTGCATAATGCACCCTTGTACCCTCTCATGACACAAAATCTCAGTTTTGAAGAGGAGGCATGAATTTAAAAAAATTAAACTACAGAGTCAAGTTTTCTACACAGTTTGAGTCCCAGCTTTCTATTTCATGTTTACCAGGAACCACACCATCTAGTGGTAGAATATACTGCATATAAATATATTATTAAATACCCACATAATTCTGATTACCAGATTGTGGTTTACATCTATTTTCCAAAGCTCAGCAAAAACGGCTGGTGAGCATCTTATGACATATGCCTATTTGCATGCCCTGCATTACAATGCATAACTAATTGCTTGGTAAAGTGCTTTGAAGTACTCGGAGTATGAAAAGAATGACAGGTATCTAAAACCAATTTCTACTGTATCTGTCATCAAGATACCAGGGTAGAATGTTTACCTCTGATCTGTACTACACTCCTACTCCTTACAATGTACATAACACATTTTAGCTTGGGAAAAGTCTAAATAGATTTTTCTTTATTCTAAATTTTTAATATCTTACAAAGATGAAACGCTGCTCTTTGATTTTATGCTATTTTGCTTTCATATGCATCAAAAATCATGCAAAACCTTTTATTCAAAAGGTACAGATCTAACATTGTCAATGATAGTAAAATATCCCCCCCTCCTTTTTTTTTTTAACATCTCAAAAAGATTCCACATCCCTCACTGGAAAGCAAAGTAGCCATATGGGCAGTCATAAGCCATCACTTTTGATGAGATAAAATCTATATCATTTTAAAGATGATTAACCCAAGATGAAACATGATACAACTGTTTGCATTTTTCCTGTGTGTTTACATTTTCTACAATTGACAAACACCATAAGGCAAAGTTAATTTGATAAAAAGAAAAATGCTAAAGTGGTTGGATTTGCACCAGAAAGGGAATCTGTGGTTTAGAGTGCCAATTGGATGATCAAAATTTGAAATCTGCTAATGTATTTTAAATCATAACATTTGGGCATTTAGAGAAGAGCATAATCTTTAACACCTAATTCATTCCTTGAACAATAAACTTGGGGAAATCAGATCCACTTGAAAATTCACCTAGAGCATTGCCAGGAAAATACTGTATTTCTCCTCCAGTGGGGCAGATGAGGTTTCCTGGGTATTTGTTTATTATTATTTTCATGCCCTTGTTTGCTTTCGTTGCACAAATGAACACTCTGCTCCCACCACATTCATTTGTCACAGATCCAGGCCTTTTGTTTTTGTTGCTGCTGCTGAATTAAGGGTAAAAGGGCAAACCATCCAATGTGCTGAAACCACCGAACGAACAGCTCAATAGACAGATGCAAAATGTCCGTTAGTGGTACTTTGTTCCCCTCCCCCTTTAAAGTCACCCCCTAAGTGTCTATTATTAGTGGAGCTTATTCTCTTGGTTCTTGCTGTCAGAGCTTACTTGGCGGGAGAGAGATATTGACAGAAGCAGAGAATACAACAGTGGCGAGTGTGTGCATGCGTTTGTGTTTATTATATGTATATTATATACATACACAGAAAGAAAGAGAGAGAGAATGTGCTTTCAGAGAACACAAAGGAAACCAAAAGCAGCAGGAACCTAGACAAGCAATTCAGCAGCTCTGCTATTTGTAATTTGTGGTTAAAAAAGAAAAAAAGGGTTTCACATTCAACCAATAAGGGAATTCACTTGGGAGCTTCTTTGGAACATCATATACATTGCTGTGCAGTGTGGCTCAGAGCTGGCAGGGTGCTGCTGTCTGCAAGGAGGAGTATAGTTAGAGGGCAAAGGACAAGAAACACCAGGTGAGTCTGTTTCTGTTCTGCCTGCACAGAGGAAAGTGAGTGACATACCTACCCATTTTAGTCCCAGCCAGGGGTACTGTTGTTCTCAAAGGGCTATTGCTGAATGAGTTCAGATCCTTCTTGTCCAGTGGGAAGTTGGGGCATCTTTGCTGACATCCAAAGTTATCCAGCACTGGATGGGGAATTCAGTTAAAGACTTCCTCTGACAATTAACTAGTGGAGGCCAAGAGGAATTCCTGGACTCTGACTGAATGCATTTGTGAGTTGTGAGATGCCGATGAATGGGATCTCAGATCACAAGACACTGGGAAATATGTACAGAAAGAAGAAAAAAATATTTTTCCCTTTCCTTCTTGAGTCCAAATGCCCAAAATATGTACATACAGTACATTGAAGATAAGTGCCAATTAACAGCAGAGGAAGCCGGGGTCTCAAGAACTGGTGAATAAGTAGATCTGGGTTTTAACCTAGACTCTGTCACTCACCTCCATTGGAGCTTTGGACAAGTCAACCTCTCTGGACTGGAGTCACACACTGCTAGTGTGAAGGAGCCATACAGAAACCCTAAATGCCCAAAGGAAATTCCCCTAATATAGTGAGTGTCCCCAAGAGGTGCAGAGTAGGCATAGCTGGCTCCACACCACTTCTCGCTGGTTCCCGGATTCAAAACACACGTTGGGGGCACAGCAGCAGAGGAAGGGAGGGATCATGGTCAGGGAATTCCTAACCCTGGCTATTACCAGCTGCCAGCAAAGCCCCATACGGGCCATTGGAAGCTGGACACACAGGTAAGGCAGTCCTCAAGGCTGTTCTGACCTGTGCTGGGGGCTGAATTGACCCCCTATGAGTCCCTGGTCAGGTGAGATGTAAAGTTGAGTTTGGGACAGAGATTAAATACAGCCAGGTGTGTCTCAGATTCCCTATCTGCAACAACGAGCGTAGGCTTCCCCTGTCCCGTAGGATTGCTGTACAACTTAGTTCAATAAAGGTTCTGAGCACTGTAGAAATACCAGGCACCACTGTGATGTGGGGTCTTAGCACAGGTGATAAACCGGTTTCAGTGCTCTTTATCCTTTAATGTAGCCCAATCTACAAGGTGCTCAGCTCCCACAAAGGATGCACTGCACCTCACACGTTTGGGCCCTGATTCAGTAGCATCTGCAGTCACTAACCTAGCCTTACTAATTTCAGCTGCTCTCACCACCTGGCTTTGTTGTCAGGCTTCTGCCGACTGAGCAGAATCTTAGCTCTGAGAGGAGGGGAAGGAGCTGAAACAGGCTCCTGGCACCAATCATTTACATTGTAAATGTGCTTGGCATGATTAAAGATAATTTGTCCTGCTTTGATTTGCTCAGCACATTGGACTGATCGTACACAATTTCTGTCCCCTCGCCCAGCTCACTAGAGCACTGAGAAGCTAACCAGTGAGTCATGAAAAATGGGAGATTATTTCCATCCCAATTTACATACAATGTTGATGGGACTGGAAATATGCAAACCCTGTATTATCAAATTAGGCAATCATGCCTTTGCAATGACCACATAATAATTGCATCTCACTAACAAGAGGGAAGGATGGAGGGATGGGGAGAATCCTTTGCTTTATTATTTTTTGTCATAATCTCCTGAACAAAAGCAGAGTGCAGCCTCTTGGTAACTAAGCCCCTAAATTATTCATGGTTAGTAGGACATTGTGAAATACAACTGTCTGCTGAAATTGGGGTAGGGTGGGGAGGAAGGGCAGTAGTCACCAGATGGCTTCCTTCAGAAGTAGAGTCAATTTCAGAATCAAGGATGAGAAAGGGTGGAAATTCAACTTAGCGTGAGGTACACCGACTGCTGTCTGAAGAGAAAAGCATCAGCCAGCACACCTGACCCTAGTCCCAAGCAGCTAGCAAAGTCCCTTCCTCTGTTAATGAAGTTAGAAGACAAAAAGAACTGGATTCCTGACAGCCATGCCCCTTGTACTCAACATTCACATGGAAATGCACTTTAGCTATCCACTTGCTACTCCCTGTATATTGCACTGGTGTCTGCTACGGAGCACAGGACTTGTTTCCTGGGCTACAGAAAGGCTGGCAAACGTGCTCACACTGTCTGTCCATTTCCCTGTGGACTGCAGTAAGAGTCAAATCCAATGAATCGTTACCAGGTGGAAATCATTGAGGGGAAGGAATTATGGTCTTTGGCTGCTCAGGGAATATTCTGCCACCAAACTGATCTACTATGGTACACAGTTCATAATACTTTGTGTTGCTCCAGACCAACAATTTCATATTCTGAGGCTTAGAGGCCAATTTGTTTGAATGTAGCCTTATTCCATCTGTGTCTGGGAGGTCAGGCAGACTTTGGCTAGTCATCCACTCATCTCCACAACTGCCTGAGGTTTCTGTGGCAGCGTCTCCTATAAAAGACTCAAAGAAGCTAATTCAAGAAAAAGCTCCAACAGTCCTAAACTGGAGCTACCAAAATGTCCACACTGTTTCACAGACTAATACGTGTGTGCTCTGTGGCAGGGTTGAAGTGCTAATATGACCCTTTATCTTTTAAAATCTTATTGTAATTGAGCGAGTGATGTCATGATGGAGGGAGGGGACAGCTGTTTGAACACTATTCAGTTCCTGAATAAAGAGGAGAGTCATGTGGGGCAGGCAGATGAAGTCAGCAGACTCAGCTGAGCCAGTCCAGGATAAACAAGAAGCTCCCTACACCACATAGGGACACCCACACCTGTACTGTCACCTATTTCGGTCACAATTCTGAAATATTCTCACACCTTCCTTTTGCTTCCAATTTCCAGTGAAGGCCAACCAGAACTCCCCCACCTGCACTGCAAATCCAACTAAAGTTGTTGCTTGCACCTTGAAGGCCAATCCAGCTTTTTAGTCACTTTCAAAAAGAAAAACACATATCTCTGCATGAGCATCTATAATGCAAAGGTGATAGGAAAGAACCTTAGTGCAGTGTCTTGCAGACAGGTAATGCACTAATGCCATCTATTGTAATGGAGAGTGAGCTGATATGCTGCAAGGAATGCATAGCTGCATAGGAAAACTTCTACACTATATGCAGTAGGTGACGAGAGTGGGGGTCAGCTGGTCCTGAATTACAAGAGATCCCCAGGTCAGCAGGGGTACCATATAATAGATTATCATTGGAAATTCTCATGATAATGCAGTCTTTGGGGTACATGTTCTCGGGATAGGATACTAATTCAGCTTTTCTTTTATGGAAAATTCTGACAGCATTTCATTGAAAATGAACCTGTAAAATGGTAATATTTAAACCATCCTATAGAATTCTATAGAACTGTAGACAGGTGACCATCCTCTGTTAAAGTCTATAAGTTTTTCTACAGAAACCCAATTAAAATAAGTATCTAGAGAACCCTATTGGTTTCACCCCTATTAAATTCTATAGAACTTTCCTTGTAGAGGTAACTATGGGTATCCCATAATATATAAACAAAAAGACACATTGCCCTGTTACACACACACACACACACACCATTGACATACTGGTAATAATGCCTGTGGCAATTTTTTCAACAGTTTTCAGTGGGTCCAGTCTGACTCTACATAATCCTTTGTATCCCATCAGGTTCAGAAGAAAAAAGATATTGCAGCCTAGGGCATGTAGCAATAAGATGACACTGCTCATATATTTTTCTGTGTCATGGGATATCCTCCCTCCTGACCATACCATGCCAATGACCACAACACTAGCCCCTTTTAAAAGCAGACTTAGTCTTTTTTTCCCTCGGTGCCTTCAGCATACTAGTCACATTGGGAGATCACACAAAAATGGATTTAATGTACCCAAGTTGGTAAATTAAAAAAAATGTCTATTTACTGTAAATAAGGAATGACAGCAAAGGGTTTTTCAAGTTAACCCTGTACTCCATGTCTCCTCTATACAATGTTATCAACAGCATTAAGAACACCACAGAGCTCTCTGACGTTACAGCTAACAAACCTATCACATGGCTTCACAGTCTAATTTGCCATGGGTCCACTTTACTCGATTTGGGCAATTTAGCTAGAGTGAAGATGAATCCTGCTGTATATCCCATAACAGCTTGCACTGTTTGGAAGCTGCTGCTAGAATGAACCCTTGCTATTGCTTTCACCAGGGGTGGACAAGTGGGGAACATAATCCAGTACAAATATCAGAACAGTAAGTGGTGCAGTCTTAATACAGTATGTGGTGTCTCTTTTGTAGTATCGAAGATCCAGTCTATAGGTATCAGCTGAGAAAAGAATCAGTCAGTTCAGCCTTTTGATAATCCCTTTACCCATCAAGCAAAATATCACTGCCTGTTCATATGAATTAACCTATTCAGCTTGTCAGACATCAGTTGGAACGAACCCTCTTCTGAGATTCAACAGACACAATACACTGAAAATTGGTAACATAAGTTGGCTGTATAACATAAATATTCTCTGCTGGGTTTTTGTTTTTAATTTCCTCCAGATCAGTAACAGTCTTCTTATTTGTGTTACAGTCACACCTAGATGCCGCAATCAAAATCATGGCCCCAGTGCACCATGTGCTATACATAAACATAGAAAAAGACAGTCCCTGCCTTGAAGAGCTTACAGTCTAAATACGCAAGCCAGACAAAGGGGAGGGGAAAAATGAGGCTCAGAGAGGGGAAATACCTTGTCCATGGTCACACACAAGGTCTGTGGCACTTAATACCCAGATCTCCCTTGCCCCAGTCCAGTGACCCATCTATTAAGCCATTCTACTTCCAAATTCTTCCAAAAACAAGTGGATGCCTAGGAATACGATGCTAGACACCATGCTATACCCCATCGCCACCTGGGTCAGAGCCTCAGCTGGTATGAATGGTCATAGGTCCATTGACTTCAATTGGATTTCCCTCCTGGAATTTCACAGTGGAGTAGAAGTCAGATCCACTGAAGGGGAATCTCTCTTTGCAGTACACAGTTTCTGGCAGACATCTGAGTAGTTCTGACTGTATCCTGCAGAGGGAAGTGCTGTGCACACAAACACACACAAGCCAGTCTATTATTTTGTGCTGAAAAATTAATTATGTTCTTAAAATACAATGGACTGTTTTAAACAATCACTCAAGGGACCATTAAGTCAGTTGCTTAGTTGTAGTGGCCTTCTATTAAAGGTGGAATCAAATTTTACTCAGTGCCTACAGGAAAACATGATAATTTCTTAAAAACAAGAAAGTGATGTCCAATGCAGTTGAAAATGGAGTTCCTTTTTTCCTTTACCTGCCAATACTTGAATTTGCAAGCTGGTGTTTGACCTACAACCAACACCCAAAACAGAACAATTTCCTCTAGTCTCAGAGATGTCTTAGGGATTTATGATTACATCTGCTTCAGTAGGAGAAATGCAGACTCATGAACTCAAGTCTCGGAAGGTAAGCCAATGAGGAAATACTTTGCTTGAAAAGGTATTTTTAGGCTTGGACATATATTATGTTCTGTTTGGTGCAAATCACCTCTCCACAGGGCCTAGGCCAGGGGTCAGCAACCTTTCAGAAGTGATGTGCCGAGTCTTCATTCATTCACTCTAATTTAAGGTTTCGCGTGCCAGTCATACATTTTAACGTTCTTAGAAGGTCTCTTTCTATAAGTCTATAATCTATAACTAAACTATTGTTGTATGTAAAGTAAATAAGGTTTTAAAATGTTTAAGAAGCTTCATTTAAAATTAATTAAAATGCAGAGCCCCCCAGACCGGTGGCCAGGACCTGGACAGTGTGAGTGCCACTGAAAATCAGCTTGCCTGCCGCTTTTGGCACACGTGCCATAGGTTGCCTACCCCTGCTCTAAAGGGAAAAACAAAAAAAAACCCCAAACACCTCAGTCCCCTGCTGCCTGCACTCCCCCTACCCTTCAAGGTGTCAGAAATCCCACTGTCCTGATGTGTGACCTTGGGCAACTCACTTTACCTTCTGGGGACCCTGTTTCCCCTCTTGCTCTTTGTCTTTGACTATTTCAGTTGTGAGCTATATGGGGCTGGAACTGTGTGATGGTGTAGCACCTAGCAAAATGAGATCCCCAATTATGTTTGGGGCCCCTAGGTGCTACTGCAATATAAATAATAATGAGAATGATATTAGACAACACCCATTCATTTCACAATACAATTTTATCTTTACAAACAAGAGCGCACAACAGAACAAAAGAGTGCATTCTAACCAGCATAAAATCCACCTTCAGCCTACTGTGAGTTTGCACCTATCTAATCCTCACCTAGCAGTGTTAGAATTATACTCCCCACCTCACAAATTCCTGGAGCAGCCAACTCATTGATCCTGCAGCAAAGAGGATTTTCCAGCAATGGAGGAGGTGTAGACTAGGGAAATATACCAGTTAAAACTAAGTACAAATAGTCAGACCAGGTCACAAGGGGTTCAGGCCATATGAGAAAACCTTTGAGAGCAAATTGCTTTCAGTGTGCAGAAAACACAGACTTTTCTGACTTTCCACGACACTAAAGATAAAATATCGAATAATTGCTGTCTCCTAAGATAGAACTAAAGGTTAGAGGAGGGTAATTACTGATTATTTAAAGGGTAATTGTAATGAACTAAGATAAAAAAGACATGTCACATTTCTAATCCTGATACTGTATTTTTAACTAGGAAAATGATCCCACAGACTAGCATTACCCATAGGCAGTGCTCAAGTTAGAAGCAATGCTGCCACTTTCAAAAGAATTTTTACAATTAAACAAAAATTCTACAATGCTTGAATTTCTAGCTCCCTGAATCAGGATGCAGAGGTATTCTAATGAGGAGACACTGGAGTTTGTATTTCATATGCAGTTAAATAAGAAGGGCTGGGGAGGGTTATTAAGAGAGGCAACAATGAAAAAAATGATTTTATAAAAGGTGAAATTTGCACTTCAAGTGACCTGATCTTGACATGGAAAATTCTACAGAACAGCTATCAAATAAAAAGGAAAAAAAAAAACACCCTTGGAGCAGCACACCCTACCAGGCATAAAATGGAGTTGGGGAACAAAAGCTACAGATTCAAACAAAAATCCACACAAAGCAGTGTTGTGGGTTTGTTTGTTTCTAAATCAGTTTCAAGCTGGGGAAGGGTACAAAACAAAAAAAAATTCAAAATGAAATTCAAGTGTGTCGAGAGAATATGAAAAATAAAGAAGGCAAGAAAAGCACCAGAGTTAATTGACTGGCATTCTTGTTCCTAAGCACTCGCTGTCAGAGAGCTCGAGAATCCAGAAGCATCAACTTCAGCCTGGCTGACGAGTCATAATTTTTTGTCTTCCGGTCAGCTGATTTCTCTTCCCTTTTTATCCTATTGTCATCCATCATTATTTAGGACATCCTGTAACCAGCCATGATTGCGTTGTGGAATTCAGAGATTAAAATTCTAATCCAACAAGATACTAAGCACATATCCAACGTTAAGCAAATGAATAGTTCCACTGATGTGCTTAAAGTTAGGCACATGCTTAAATACCTTGGTGAATCATGGCTCAAGTCAGTTGGTCTGATTTTCACAGGTGCTGAACACCCTTGAATCCCAGAGAAGTCAGAAAGAGCACAGATACTTAGCTCTTTTGAAATTCAGGCCAAACATTAATGCAGAGACACTAGCTCTTCCTGGCCCCCCACTCCTTATCCAATCAGACACAATATTGGATTTCAGGCCTGGAAAATCTCCCCAATAACAAAGCATTTGCCGCCTCAGAAACTTTCGCCAGCTATCAACATCATTGGCATCTTAGTGAAAGTTCTCTAACTACCAGTGCAGCAGGGAGTTCTAATGACCATTTTCAGAGAGAGAGAGAGCACGTGCACACGATTTGTTGTCAATATGAAACTGAATAGGTAAACAGGAGCAGAAACTACTGTGACTTCTGGAGGTGGCAGCTGGGAACAGAAGGTGAGGCCTGGGCTCTGCATGCTCTGGATATTGATTAGCGACCCTTTGCCATGCAGGAGCCAGAGTGCAGCACTCCTGCCTTGAATTTCACTAGCTGTGAGGTATGAGCAGCATGAGGATCAGAGCTTCTGCACTGGCATGGCTCCTTGTTTGATTCACGAAATCTGCGTGGTGACCATTTAGAAAGAAACAGGATTTAAAATAAATCTCTCGATCCTGCATGGGACAAAAGGATGTGTGTTTCGCCTTCTATTAGCAGCACTCCAATCAGCCTGTTGTAGAGCTACTCACCCTCCTCGGAGAGGAGCACAGGAGCATAGCAGCGCAGAGTTGTGCTCATTCATATTGTGCTTAGCATTCAGAGCTCCCAAATGTGCTAGGTGCTGTACATATACATAAAAAGGCATTCTCTGAACTGAGGAGCTTACAATTTAGACTAAGATTTTTGGGGATAGCGCTGCCTTTCTGTTCTGTGTTTGTACAGCACCTAGCACAATGGGGTTCTGGTCAATGATTAGGGCTCCTCTCTGCCACTGTAATACACCAGATAACAACAACAATCTAAGAATGAGACAACAAACAACAATGGGTGGATATAGACAGGAGCACAAGGAAACAATGAGAGGAGATATTAGTCCGCATGACTGGTAGTGGTCTCACCACTGGCAAGTTTTTTGGGGAGAGCTTTTAGGCCGGATTTGAAAGAGGACAATGGGGTGGTTTTGTGGCTATTTACAGGGAACACCTCTCACATATCGGAGGCAGCATGAGACAAAGCACAAAGGTGCTTGCTTGAAAATGAAGGCTCCTACAAAATTATTCTACATATATTTTGCAGAAGCATACAGAGGCCCCAATCAGGAGCAGGGCCCACATTATGCTGTACAAACACAGAAGATGGCACAGTCCCTGCACCAAGGGTACAATCTACAGGTATCAAACAATAATCATAGGTTTTAAGTCTAGCAGGGACCATTGTACTACTCAGTATTTTCATTAATGGACTTGGATAATGGAGCAGAGAGCAAAATTTGTGGATGACACCACGCTGGGAGGGATTGCAAGCGCTTTGGAGGACAGGAGTATAAGTCAAAAAGAGCTTGATGTATTAGAGAGTTGGTCTGAAGTCAACAATAAAGACAAGTGCAAAGTACTTCACCAGGGGCTGGGGTAGGGAGAATCAAATGCACAGCTACAATATGTGAAAACACCGGCTAGGTGGTATTAAGCTGAAAAGAATCTGAGTGTTATAGGGGGTCATAAGTTGAATATGAGTCAAGAATGTGATGCAGTTGCATAAAAAAAACCACACCTAATAACATTCTTATGAGGTGTCCCCTCAGTCCTTTATTTTTTTTCCCCCTTCAAGACCAGTTTTTGTAACCTTTCCTCACAGCTCAGGTTTTCTAAACCTTTTTTTTTTTTTCATTTTTGTTGCTCTCCTCTGGACTATCTTCTGTTTATCCACATCTTTCCTAAAGGGTGGCACCAGAATTGGCCTCAGTAGTCCAGCTAAGGCCTCACCAGTGCAGAGTAGAGCAGGTCAATTACCTCCCATGTCTTACATACAACACTCCTGTTAATACACCCCACAGTCTTCAAATATGTTAAAGGACTGTTACAGAAAGGACTGTGCTTAATTGTTCTCCATGTCCACTCAGGGTAAGACAAATATTAATGGGGTTAATCTATAGCAAGGGGAGATTTAGGTTAGATATTAGGGGAAATGTTCTAACTATACGGGCAATTAAGTCCTGGAATAAGGTTCCAGGGGAGATTGTGGAATCCCAGCATTGGAGGTTTTCAGAACAGGTTGGACAAACACCTGTCAGGGATGGTCTAAATTTACTTGGTTCTGCCTTCACACAGGAGGCTGGACTTGAAGACCTCTCGAGCTCCCTTCCAGTCCTACATTTCTATACCTCTATGAATGTGATCATCTAGTCTGACCTCCTATATCAGACAGGCCAGAGAATTTCACCAGTGATTCCTGCCTCAAGCCCAATGACCAAATAAATAGGCATAACTATAGAACAAACAGTTTTCTATTTCAGTTTGTAACAGGTTTTGGATCCTCTGGTATGAAGTCAGTCTCTGTTAACGATAAGATACCCTATGATTATTATAGACCTTCAAAGACGGATCACCTTAGAGGTTTCAGATGTACAAAGTCCAGAACATAGATGATTACTATATCAGTACAATACTTCTCTTTACCTTTTCTCTCTTGTACCACATGAAAGACATTTTATTACCCTGTCCCTTTCCAGCCTGATGCTACAGAGAAGTGAGACTGGGGACGTTAACCTCAAGTGTTCCATGTTGTCAATTTAATTAAAGCCATATCCTGTTAAAAAGCTATATGCTGCGAACTCCTGATAAGATCCTATTATCAGGAAAGAGCAAATTTGAGATGTTATCTGGGCCAGCCCATGATTATCTGCCAGAACAAAAGGAATGTTATTAAAGCAAACTCTGTTAGATAACAGGGGGAGGACAGAATGAAAACCATGCTCCAGTGAAATCCCTTATCTCTCTGGGGTCACACCTGCAGTGTGCAGTGGCAGCTTGTGCTGAAAGTGAGGTAGAGAACAGCTTCCTGGCTCCTGTTGTGTAGTGGAAAGTTTTGTTTTTTTCCTGCAATTTGTTATGGGGAGAGATACTGACTGTAACATCAATTAATTCCTAGGGAGATTATGGTTTCCTGAGCACATTTTCACACATCTCATTATCAGGCAGAGTGGCTGGATTTGCCTTTCTAAATACAGGCATTAATTTTTAGGACTGATTTCTCAGTGACAAAAGAAAGAGAGCATGGTAACAAATCTCTCTTACCTTTAAGGCTTAATGATCTGCCACAAAACAAAACCAGGGGGAGGGAATTGGCACAAAGTAGTTTCTCTTCCTTAACTTCATCTTTTAAGTTCTCTGCCTCAGCTGAGTAACATGTCAGCCCTCTCGAGGTGGATTCTGGTATTTTTCTTCATGCAGCCTCAGCAAACTGGAACTGCTACAGACTAAGGAGAAAAACAAAGAGGGAGCTGTCTCGTGTCTCTGGAAATTTTCATGATCTTTCTGCTACTGCAGCTGAAACAGATGCAACCTTGTATATTTCAGATAGTTTCTTTGCTAAAGGTTAATGCTACTGCATCAGTGCCTGGTTTTTGCTCCTAGCAGGTACAGGGCTAATGAAACATAGGGCAAATTGGGTTGTCCACTCAATTCCAGAAAAGTGATCTGTTCCTATAAATCTTACCTGGCAGTTATTGATGGACAACTACTGAAACAGAGGGGAAATGGTCGCCTTTGCATCTTCCTGATCTTGAATTACCCCCTAGGCCTACACCTTCACATCACTGGATAGGCTACATCTACCATGCCACCCCGTACTTAGCTTTCCTTTTTCCATGGTCATTTAGGTGCCAGTCCTTACTTGCTGAAATCTCTCAAACAAGAAAGATAAAATATCTAATCTAATAGCAGTACTTGTCACAAAACTCTGTCTCCATTCACATGTCTCCTAGTAATAAAATTGTGGGAATAATAAGTAATAATAGCAGTGGCAGGGTTTAAATCATCAAGGCTGGTCAAACTATGGGTGCAAAACATTGACAGTACCTGTAAAACATGTACATTTATATGTAAGATGTATAGAAAAAGGAGGATTAAAGTGTAGCTAGCAGCAGGTAAGAAAGATAATCAGCACAAATTAAAGTGGTGTAGGAGGCGTAAAATGCAAATGAATTGGGATTGGTTTTCTTAGAAATACCCTTTTCTTCCTGTAATTTGTATATTATCTGTATTATTGCAAGACAACAAATACAGATATGTCAGTTTTATCCAACATGTGCATAATTCTGATCACAGCCAGAGTGATGCCATTGCAGTGGCCGTCTCTGAGTGCATCCCTTCATAATCAACTCGCTCTTGATCTGCTTTGCAACAGCTCCACCTATCGGTGGCAAGGTGGGAGGGGAAGGAGATAGGAAAAAAGAGTGGAACTTCAAGGTTGCCTTCAAATGACAGAACTTTGTGCATTGTATGTCTGGGAGCAGAAAAGCCACAGGACCTTGTGTGACCCATTGGATTGTCCTATTCATCCTGTAAAAAGACTGGATTTAATAGACAGTGCAGGCTGTCTTTGCAATTACCATGCATATGTGGAAAATGGGAATCCTTACTTCCCAAGTTTCCGATTACCTGAACTAGGCATTAAAAACTACTGGCAACAAGTTTCTCTATCTCTGTCTGTCTACCAGATCTCTGCTGGAGCCTCCATTATTGCCCTGATGCCCTTCACTCTGTTTCTTCATTGTGTGCATGTTTGTGGGGAAGGGAACCACCTCCAGATTAATGGGCTTGGAACATTATATTTGCACTATCTTGCAGCAATATCTGCCATCCCTCATGGATGAGGCAGCAAGAGGCTAGAGTAATGAAATTTGCATAATCAAATTCACAGGAACCAGGGCCGGCTCCAGACCCCAGCGCGCCAAGCGCGCGCTTGGGGCGGCATTTTGCCGGCAGGGCGGCAGCCGGCTCCGGCGGACCTCCCGCAGGCATGACTGCGGAGGGTTCGCTGGTTCCGCGCTCAGGTGGACCTCCTGCAGGCATGCCAGCGGATGCTCCACCGGAGCCGCGAGACCAGCAGAACCTCCGCAGGCATGTCTGCAAGAGGTCCCCCGGAGCCGCGGGACCGGCGATCGCCAGAGCGTGCCCTGCGGCGCGCCACCCTGCTTGGGGCAGCGGGATTCCTAGAGCCGCCCCTGACAGGAACTAAAGCTTCCACCCACAAGCTTCTTGGCAACAGCTCTGCAAGTGACTTCCCCAAGTAGGGATGGCAAGGACAGAACTATAGATGGTAAGTGTTGGGAAGGAGGTCAGGAACCTACAGTCATTTACTTGCTCACTAGCTGTGGGCCTGGCCTGGAATGCTGGATCCAAACCTCTGGTCCTTATGCACTAGATGCCAGACCCAAGCTTCACCTCTTGGATTTATGGTTACTGCCTACAAAAACCACAGCAGCATCCTGATGATCCAACAGTATTAGTCCCAAAACATTGAAGTACCACTGCAGTGAGATAGCACTTGGGAGGATAACACAGAAACTACCACATCAGAGATCAGGGAGAGAGGGAAGAAACCCAGCTGGGGTAACCCCTTTCCATGGTACCCCCACACTAGAACAAGAACTGTGCAAGGGAGACACCCCACTTCTGGGGGCCTCCGGGCTAATGTGGCCCTCCCATTTCCCCCCCAGCCACGTGGGTTTTGAGAAGAGAGAAACTGCTGGGAGGAACCAATCGGAGAGACAACCTGCAACAAAAAAAATGGAAGCAGCTGCAACAGGGGATCTCTGGCACTGATGTCATCATCAGCTTCTCTGCCCTGTTTGTATTCTGGACAGGTCTCCCCTGTGTTGACTGGCTGTATCCTCCCACACAGCCATTTCAACCTCAGCCTCAATCCATTCATCCTCCATCTTTGCCATCATGTCTCATCTCTCTTTCTTTCTGTTCATCTAATGCCCACTCCAATCCCATTGACACCCCCCAAATAAAAATAAATAAGCAAGCCAGAAACACCAAACCACCACCACCTCCAAGGCACTAATGTTGCAATTGCAAGCCATCCTATTGTTCTTTACTTGTATGTTGTATCTCCACCTACTCTCAGGCCTACCACTTGTCTGACTTGTTTATTTAGATCTTTGGGGCAGGGACTGCTTCACACTCTTATTCATACATTCATAGATTGTAGGGCTGGAAGGGGCCTCGAGAGGTCATTGAGTCCAGTCCCCTGCCCTCATGGCAGGACCAAATACTGTCTAGATCATACCTGATAGCCATTTATCTAACCTACTCTTAAATAACTCCAGAGATGGAGATTCCACAACCTCCATAGGCAGTTTATTCCAGTGTTTAACCACCCTGCCAGTTAGGAACTTTTTCCTAATGTCCAACCTAAACCTCCCTTGCTGCAGTTTAAGCCCATTGCTTCTTGTTCTATCCTTAGAGGCTAAGGTGAACAAGTTTTCTCCCTTTTCCTTATGACACCCTTTTAGATACCTGAAAACTGCTATCATGTCCCCTCTCAGTCTTCTCTTTTCCAAACTAAACAAACCCAATTCTTTCAGCCTTCCTTCATAGGTCAGGTTCTCTAGACCTTTAATCATTCTTGTTGCTCTTCTCTGGACCCTCTCCAATTTCTCCACATCTTTCTTGAAATGCGGTGCCCAGAACTGGACACAATACTCCAGTTGAGGCCTAACCAGTGCAGAGTAGAGCAGAAGAATGATTTATCGTGTCTTGCTCACAACACACCTGTTAATGCATCCCAGAATCATGTTTGCTTTTTTTGCAACAGCATCACACTGTTGACTCATATTTAGCTTGTGGTCCACTATAACCCCTAGATCCCTTTCTGCCGTACTCCTTCCTAGACAATCTCTTCCCATTCTGTATGTGTGAAATTGACTGTTCCTTCCTGAGTGGAACACTTTGCATTTGTCTTTATTAAACTTCATCCTGTTTACCTCAGACCATTTCTCCAATTTGTCCAGATCATTTAGAATTATGACCCTGTCCTCCAAAGCAGTTGCAATCTCTCCCAGTTTGGTATCATCTGCAAACTTAATAAGCATACTTTGTATGCCAATATCTAAGTTGATGAAGATATTGAACAGAGCCGGTCCCAAAACAGACCCCTGCGGAACCCCATTTGTTATACCTTTCCAGCAAGATTGGGAACCATTAATAACTACTCTCTGAGTATGGTTATCCAGCCAGTTATGCACCCACCTTATAGTAGCCCCATCTAAGTTGTATTTGCCTAGTTTATCGATAAGAATATCATGCGAGACCGTATCAAATGCCTTACTAAAGTCTAGGTATACCACATCCACCGCTTCTCCCTTATCCACGAGACTCGTTATCCTATCAAAGAAAGCTATCAGATTGGTTTGACATGATTTGTTCTTTACAAATCCATGCTGGCTATTCCTATTGTTATAGGACTCCTTTTTATTTTTTAGCTCATGCAAGATCTCGTGGTTAAGCCAAGCTGGTCTTTTGCCACATTTTCTATCTTTCCTACCCAGAGAATAGCTTGCTTTTGGGCCCTTAATAGTGTTCCTTTGAAATACTGCCAACTCTCCTCAGTTGTTTTTCCCCTCAGTCTTGATTCCCATGGGACTTTACCTATCAGCTCTCTGAGCTTGCCAAAATCCACCTTCCTGAAATCCATTGTCTCTATTTTGCTGTACTCCCTTCTACCCTTCCTTAGAATTGCAAACTCTATGATTTCATGATCACATTCACCCAAGCTGCCTTCCACTTTCAAATTCTCTACAAGTTCCTCCCTATTTGTTAAAATCAAATTTAGAACAGCTTCCCCCCAGTAGCTTTTTCAACCTGTGTATGCTTTCACTGCAAGAAAAGGTGTGTTCTTATCTTAACTCAGAGTAGCTAACTGGGATGAAGACAGTAGTGAAGACACAGCAACTCTGCTTTTTACTTGAGTTACCAGCTCAAGTTCAACTACCAGGATGCACTATAAGCTTGAACTCAAGCTTCTAACCTGAGTTAAAAGACAAGGTGGTGTGTCTTCATTGTATTTCACCTGAGTCAGCTAATGTGAGTTAAAAACAGCCCCCCCTTTTTTTTTTTGGCAGTGTAGACCTACCCAGTGCTGTTTTCACCCAACATTTATTATGATTATTATTTGTGAATCTTGTGGTTTCATGATTACTAAGTCAATATTTTGGAGAGAGAGATTTGGCTCATAGTTTCTGAATGTTTGGGCTCAACAAGACTGATTACTGAAGCACCTAGAAGCTCAATGAAATCAGGGTCCCACAGTGCTGTACAGATACATAGACGAGAGTGTCCTCTCCCCAAAGCAGCTACATTTCTAAATAGTCAAGATGGGAGAGAGGAAGGATTATTATTCTAAATTTTGCAAAATTAGAAATAAGTCACACAGAGTAAATGACTTGCCCAAGTTCACGCTATTGGTCTATGGAAAAATGAACCAGATCTCCCAAGTCCTAGTCCAAATGCCGTAACCATCTGTCCTTCCTAGTATTCTATTCTATTATTGTAAGGTTCTGTAACATTTTTGTATAAGGTGCCAGGACTACACTTATGAATGCATTAAAATGATAAGACTGTTGCTTTTTGGATCCTATCCTTATGAATGTGTGTCTCATACTAATAGTGCATGAATTTAGTATCTGATAGTCAAAGATTCTACAAAATTTTACAAGTCTTGTAACCTACCACCCAAAGAAATATGAAATATTTTCCATTTTACAGATGGGGAAAGTGAGGCATAAGGAAGATATACGCTTGATTTTGAGAGGTGCCATGCTAAGTTCCTTGTAAGCCATGCGGCCACGCAACAGCCCATTAAGCGCCTTGCAGGCACTCAGAGAACCCAACCAAGCCCCAGACCTGCTGGGGGAGGGGTGTCTATCCTGCGGCCCCCACCCCGGTGCTGCTGTGGGAAGAGAGAGCTGGAGGAGTCCTCTCTCTCCACGGTAGCCCCGGGGCAGCCTGCACCCAAACCTCTCATCCCTGGCACCACCCCAGAGCCCGCACCCCCCAGCTGAAGTCCTCACCCCAACTCTCTGCCCCAGCCCTGAGCCCCCTCCCACACTCCAAACCCCTCACCCCCACCCCCACCACATGAATTTTGTTATGTGCACCCATAGGGAGGTGATGACACATAATAAAATTCATTCCGCACATGTGTGGGAAAAATTAGAGGGAACACTGGTGCCATGTACACATAACTCCCATTAATGTCAACAAGAGTTGTGGGTGCTCATGATTTCTGGAATCAAGCTTTAAGTGACATGCCCAAGGTCACAGGCATAGAGCACAGACATAGAGCCAAGAATAGAAGCCTGGAGTCCTGATTCCCAGTTGCCTAATCTGTCTACTAGTCCACACTGTCTCTCCCAGTTTCAATAATCTGGGTCCATCAGTATATACAAGAAACAACATTTATTTGAATCCTTTGATCAGATAATGAACTACAATTTTATACAATGCAAAAATAAAATCACTATAAAACACAAATCAATAGCATCATTAACTGATCATAAGTAGTATGTTATGAACAATTTCACTACTGCTTTGAGGAACCAAAAAATGCTACAGAGAGCTCTTTGTGTCTACTTTCTGTTGATGGGCAAGTCTGATGCTGTTCTAGCACCAGCTGAGATTTGACAATAGGCTTAATTAGCAACAAGATGCTACTGTTTGTGTGTGAAAAATACATGTCCTGCCTATTTTTCTAATCACAACGCAAGCCTCTACTCAAGAGAGTTTTTCACTCATTCCCCATTTTCCTCCTTCCTTCAACTTCCAAATCACTTCCTCTTACCCCACATTTCCCAATCAAGAAGCATTAACAGAACCAGATGAAGAGACAGACTAGGGCATCGATTATCTATATATCCAATTCCAAAGGGTGGGGGGGAATCATTGTTTATCTAAATCCAGACTTTCAGTGCATTTCAGCTCGGAGGGCATTGATTCTGCTCTGCTAATCCATTCTGTTCAGAGATTTAGAATATGGCTTTGTGTCTCCTAGGAACGGGAGCAGCTATATCTCAAGGAAGAATGAGTAAGAATTGTAGAGAGGAGGGGGGAGGGGGGAGTCTTTTGATAATTATCCCTTGTGCACTGAAAGAATTACAGGATGCAGTAAATTTATGGGGAAACACACTTTCAAGTTAGGACACTGGAGTAGTCAGACCACCATGTAGAAACTTCGGAATTGCCAGGGCAAGTCAAAGCAGCAGTATCCTGTTTCCAACAGTGACCAGTGCCAGCTGCAATAGACAAAGGTTCAAAAAATCCTGTACCAGTCAGTTACAGAATAATCTACCTACAAGGAAAGTTTCTTCCTAGTTAGAGGTTAGTTTATGCCCTGTAGCAAAAGGGTTTATAGCCCTTCCAAAACTCTTGGTTATTTATTTAATCCTTAGTGTTATACCTCCAGATGTTCTTGGTATCCATATAAATGTCCAATCGTTTTCTGTACCCCAAAAAGTTCTTAGTTTTACCACAAGAAATCACTGGAACATTCTCTCTCTTTTTTCATATTTTCCTGATGAAGAAAAAAGTAAATAAGTGATTATTCTGATTTTCATCTTGTTCTTTTCTTATTTTTCCAGTGGAAAAAAGTGAGGTGGAAGGAAAGGAATGGAAAGATTTATTTTTTGTTTCTAAATGCAGAGAAGGTGGAACTTTTTACAATAATTTTGAAATGGACAGTTTCAAAAATATTGGGGAAAAACATTCCCTCCCCCAATATTTTCATTTCATTTAATTTTTGAATATTAAAAAAGTTAAAAGGTTAAGTTTAGTCAAGAAACATTTCATTTTCAATTAAACCCTGTTTTTAATGAAAAAAATTGTCAAATTTTTTCACTATGCTCTACTAAGTAGCTTCTGGTAATGGATTTTTACCTGAAATACTTCCCAACTACTGATTAGGATCCCTAGCACCCAAAAGCCGGGATTTGAATAGTGGGCTTTCCTATGTATATAACTTTATCTACTACTGAACCACAGCTTCTGTTGGGAGGATGGTACTTAGACGATACTGTGCACTAGAAACAGTAAACAACAGCACCAGTGAAGGAAAAGGTGTGACAATGCATAATTTCTCCAAATGAAACTGCAGGGAAAATGTAGATAAACAAAATGTAATTTTCTGCATTATAATTTAGCCAGAACACCCAGGATAAAACCCCATGCAAAAAAGCACCAGTGGATCTTAGCAACTTAATAACATATGTCGTTGCTACTGCAGTTGGCATGTGCACACCTGGGTTGAAAAACTAAATATCATAAGGATTAATCTGGGCAGTCATGCCATCTATAAACATTTTTTTAAAAAAAGGATAGCAATGAAGAGTTAATGCAGAGATCAGGGAAACAGGAGCTTCTTCCCATGCCAGCCATGCCAACTCTTTAGCCAGTAGAATCAATGTAGGCCTATATACTGAAGGGGAAAGATTCACCTTCAGGCTGATATTTGCATCAGCCAGGGTCTTGATAAGAAATGAGAAGCTCATTGGATGGTTCATCCAAGAATGTGACATTTTCTAACCTTGGAACATTGTGTCACTAGCACAAGGCAGAGAAAACTGAGAAGCTCAGAAATAATGACAACCTGCCAGCTCCACTCTAAAAATGGGGAGACTCTCCTCTTCCCCTATTTACCCCTCCCCCCCAGCTAGTGAAGATGTGATCAGTTCTTTTCCCTAGGTGAAATACAGATGCACAGAGCCTTACATAAACCAGAGCTAGCCTGAGAAAACATAATTATCCACTGCAAGGAGCAGAAGCAGCCCAGATAATTCAAAACTACTTGCCCATTTCACTACCAAAAATAAGAAAATAAATTGCAACCTGCTGCAATTCATTATTGTTCATTCACCCTCCACGTGTGCAGCAGACAGACAGTTGTTACTTGAGCAAGAAATCTGCTTCTTCCATGCAATTAATAGTTTCCAAATTTTCAGACATCGTGGGCTGCTCCGGCAACTTGCCATGATTCCCCCCACACCCTACCCCACCCCCCAAAGCCAAGCCTCTGCTGCATAAGAGAACATAGGAATCGCTACCTTGGATCAGACTAGAGATTCATCTAATCCATTATTCCATCTACAACACTGGCTTATACCAGATGCTTCAAATGAAGCTGCAAGAGATCTCCAAGTGGGCAATTATGTAGTAATCTGTTGAGAGGAAATCTTCTTTCTTAAAGCCATCATTTAGAGTTTGGGTTACGCCAAGAAGCATGAGAGTTTATAGCCCTTCTTTTAATCCTCATTAGTATAGCCCCAGATGTTCTTGTTTACATGGTGATTTTATTGATACTACAAATGAGCATTATAATGTTTTTAATAATCAGCATTAGGTATGTCGTCACTATGAGCCTGGTCACAAGGAGGTGGCATTATTTGGTACCTCTAGCTATGACATCTGGCTGTCATATAAACTGTTAAAACAAAACAAACAAACAAACAAACAGGCTGTACATATAGAACTTAAGTATCAGAAAAGCCAAGAAGAATCAAGACAATGCCTGACCAGAAAGATATGCCTTGCATTGTATTTTCTATACCCAGGCAAGATGGAATGAGTTCTATAGCGGTTGATGCTCCAATGAAGAAGTCATGCTGAGAGGACTGATAACAAAAATGCTCAACCAGTCACGTCTCAGCTGTTGCACTGGGATGTTTGGGGAGAAGTGGTTTCTACAGGCCAGATCCTGCTACCCTTACTCACAATGAGTTTGATCTTACTTTGCAAGTAGTCCCCTTGATTTCTTGTCCCTCCATTCCTAGGGCCAGTACATGGTGTGTCTACAACAATCCCAGCTTAAGGAGAAAAGCTATATGAAAACTAAAGGAAACAAAATCATCACAAAGCGATCACTCTATATCTGACCTATTAGTCCTCATCCTCAAAGGAAACTGCAACACTTTCAAAAGATGAGCGTTGGAGCTTAAATTCGTAACTGTTAGACACTAAAAATCATGGACTTATGGCTTACTACAACCATCTACAACCCACTAACACCGCCTCCTCCAGCTGCCTTCCCTTCTCCCCTATAACTGGAGGGGTGTTAACCAGCCACTTCATTTTGAATGGTCCCTTGAAATATGTATTAACTACTTATGCTAAACAATCTGTTCCACCTTGTATTGAGCTGTGACACTGAAGAAGAGCTCAGTGTAGTTTGAAACTTCTCTCTCTCTCTCTCTCTCTCTCTCCCCAACAGAAGTTGGCACAATAAAAGATACTACTTCACCCACCTTCTTTCACAAAATATCCTGGGACCAAATCAATGACAACACCACTGCATAAAGGAAACAAATGCATTTGCAACACTGCTCAGATTCCGACAACCCTGAAGTGCAGAAAATTCACCCAAAGGACTCAACTCTTCAAGGCACTGATGATCACTGTAGCCTCAATCCAGCAAAGCATTTAAGCATGTACTTCACTAAGTATGTGAGCAGTCCCATTTAAGTCAATGGGACAACTCACATGCTTAAAGTTAAGCACATACTTACGTGCTTGAATGGACCGAGGTCACAATACTCAGCACAACAGAGACTTGAGCCTCAAATCAGTACCCATAAGAGAGAATAGAATAATTTAAGCAGTGGCTCTTTGAAATAACATTTAGACAATTAAGAGATGTTTGTGCCAGAGTAGCTTTTGTTTGATCAATGATGTAGTCAACCCTGAAAGGTTTAATTTAACGATTTTTAGGCTGAATTTTATTAAAGATTAAATATTTCTCATGGTCCATATTTGTCTGAAATATATACATGAAACCAGTATTTTGAGAACATCTATATGAAAATCATTTTAGATGTGATTTACATGTGTCCATGTAACTGAACTTAGGTAACATTTTATTTTTTCAATTTGTGTGATGGGCACATCACATTAAAAGAAAGCACAGAATATTACCAATGAAAGTTTAACAGAAACAAAAAGTGACACAAAGAATTCCTCCCATACAAAGTGAAGAAAACAGACATTCCCAAATCAATGCATCTTCTCAGAAAGAGCCTGAACAAAGCCCTGAATGGGATGATTTAGTTAGGGTTGGTCTTGCTTTGAGCAGGGGTTTGGACTAGATAACCTCCTCAGGTGTCTTCCAACCCTGATATTCTATGATTCTATGAACAAACAGGTAGGCATTGCAACATGCCTAGAAGATCCACAGAGTAGGGCACTGTGGGACACAGAGGGGTAAGCAAATTTCAGAGTACAGAGTTAGTGAAAGCCCTAAAACAAGTCAGAGATTGTTGGCTCAAAACTCTAGGTTAATCTCCACTGCTAGTGAGCAGCACAAAGAGAGAAGCAACATGCTAAATGCCCACTTCTGCCTCACATTGTATAGATAGATCTCTATTAGATTTTAAGCTTTTTCCAGCAGGGACCATCTTTTTATTTCTATTCCTACAAAACCTATCATAATTGGGTCCTGGTCCATGACCAGGGCTCTTAGGCACTAAGGTAATACAAATAAGAAATGAATAAATAATAATAAACGATGGTCTTGTGGTTCAGGAACTGGACTGGGATTCAGGAGTTCTGCTACAGATTGTGAGAGCACTTGGGCAAGTAACTTGATCTCTCTGTGTCTCAGTTTCTCCATCTGTAAGATGAGGAGTGATAACACTTCTTTTCTCCGCCCTGTCTCTGTCTTGCCAATCTCTACTGTAAGCTCTTTCGGGATGGGAAATGTGTGTACAGTGTGTAGCATAATGAGGCTCCTATCTCAAGTGGAGAACCTTGGCATTACCATCATACAAATAATTAAAATAATAATAATAGACTGCGACCACCAGTGATGTTGGAATACAAGTAATAGAAAGTTAAAAATGAAGAGCATCATCATGAATTTAACTCCACTGTAAACACTAAAGAAAATCCATCTTTGCCAAACTGAAGAGGGGGAAGACCTAAAAAAGGACAATTTCATTTCATAACACTTCTGAGAAGATATTCCAGTCAAGGGAAGGTGATTTTAAATCAACCCACAATTAGAACTCTGGAGTAATATCAGGAAATATCTCTTTAAGAAACTGTATACCCAGATGATACTTCAGTTCTTATATCAACTTTTGGGACACAGGTGGAAAAATTGGGGGGGGGGGGTTCAAAAATAAACTTACAAGTCATAACACTTCAGAAGCTTTATGATTAAAAAAAAACAATTTCCTGAGGGAACCACATGGCCACAATTACCAGGATTGCTCTGTCAGAGAATGCTAATGTGCTACCTGACTGGGAAAACAATGTTAATTCTTGAGACACACATGTCTAAGGAGGAAAACTAACCCTTACAGCGACACAATGTTTCAAAATCAGAGGCAGCCACTTTCCTAGCTGTCCTGTTCCCATGTATGGAGCTCAGGGGGTGCTGAGGGGGAGGAGACCCTCTATATGCAAATGTCCCTTTACCATGGGGCAGCATGCCCTGTCTGCAGCACCATTTCCTCCCACTCAGTACCATGAAGAGGCCTCTCTCTATAGGCCCATGCTGGAATTGTGGTGGAGAAAATGGGAAGGGAAGGGGAGATGGAGTAGTGGATCAGACGCACTTCACTCACCCTCCCACACACACCCCCCGATAATGCAGCCTGGGGCTACCTTATTACTTCCCTTTGGTAATCCTAGGGTTTGCACTGCCAGAGAGGGGTAGAAGAGTCCCTGCACAGGCACGGAGCCTCCATGTGGATAGCCTTAGTCTCCTGTGAATCACCCATGATCTGCCAGGATTAAAGGTGGAACCTGCAGACTTCTCCATGAGTCACCCTCTCCAATTCCCCCACTCCTGAAGGGTATGACGTGGGAGGAACTTCATAATAGGATTCTTGTGAAGATTCTTTGCCATGGTTCCCTCTCATGGGGATAGATGATCTAGCTAAAGGACCTTAAAAAGATACTTTCTTAGCTTCCTTAAAAGGGCCCAACTTTTAGAAATGATGGACCAAATACTCCACTAGCATAAATCAGCATTGAAGCCTATTTAGCTATGTCACTTCACACGAGATCTTGCCCTACATGCTAGGGGCAGGGTGGAGAAGAGAGGGATTTACCAAACCTGAAAAGAAATTTATTTTGTTCTTTTTGTTTTAAATAATAAAAACTTCAAATTCAAACTAGGGTTGGACTCAAATGGCAAAATTCAGACTGAGATCTAGGTTTTATACACCCCAAATCTGGCAGGTGTTCAGATCTGGGGTTGTGGCTGGACTCACTTATAAAGATTGGGGGTGTTGCAAAACTCAGATCCAGACTGGAGTTTGAATTTCAAAGCCCATCCCCATCCTGTTTCAGAACTGTTTAGGTCCAGGATTTCTGTTCAAACCCATCTCTTAAACACTCCCTGACAGTGTTATGAACCCCCAAAGCACTGTGCTCACGCAGAGGAACCAGAACATTAGGCCCTGCCTACAAGTTTTCTAAGAGTATTTACTTACACACACACATACACACACCCCTACTTCTTAAATATATGGGCCAAAAATTTTAAGAATGACTAAAGATTGTGGCTGCCCAATTTGAGACATTTTTAAAGGGGTCTTATTTTCAGCTTCCCTCTGAAAATCAGACACTTTAAGGTGTCTAAATTTGGGCACCCAAAAATCACATCTTGGATGTGAGTTTTATGTTGATAGTTTCCCTTTCATTGCATGTTTCAGAAAGCTGGCTCCCACTATTAAATCTTTTATCACTTTTTGGTGACTTTATAAGACCCCGATTTGAAGAAACAATGCCAGCCTGAAGAAACAATGTTTAAATATTAATTCAGCTGACACATTGAGTTGGGATGTATCAAGATGGATGGTACAGTCACATTTCAGTATATTACGTGACCTCTATCAACCTAATATGATGTATCAACTAAAAAATTGCAAAAGGAAGAGAAAAAAAACAGAACAAAACGGCTTTTTAAAACTCAATTGTGATTGAGTGTCCAAACATAACATCTTAAATACTCCTTTGGAGTTCTTTTAAATATAAAAATCAGTAAACAAATGCCTCACAAGAGGCTATTAAGGACACTAAGTAGTCAATGTGTGAAAGGCAAATTACTGTCATGGATTAAAAGATGGCTACGAAGCAGAAGGCAAAGAGTAGGAATAAAAGGTCAATTTTCATCATGACAAAAGGTTAACATTATTATTTATCATCATGGCATTTAGGAACCCCAGTTAACAGTGGGATGCCGCAAGGTTTGTGTGTTGTTTAAGGTGTGCATAAATGATCTGGAAACGGGAGAGCAGTAAAGTGGCAAAATACAGATAACATGAAATTATGAAGGTGAGTCAAGATAGTAATACCTAGTTCTTATCACCAGTAAATCTCAAAGTGTTTTACAAAGGAGGTCAGTATCATTATCCCCATTTTAAAGATGGGGAAACTGAGGCACAGACCAATGAAGTAACTTGCCCAAGCTCATCCAGAAGGCCCAAGACAGATCCAGGAATAAAACCCAAGGCTCCCGAGTCCCAGCCCAATGCACTATCCACATACAGTGGATCCAATGAAGTGGGTATTCACTCACAAAAGCTCATGCTCCAATACGTCTATTAGTCTATAAGGTGCCATAGGACTCTCTGCTGCTTTCACGTACAGTGTTGCATCTTGGAATGGGCAATTTGAATATATTTGTGTGTACAATCAAGAATATATGTACTTATGTATAAATATATATAGTGTTGCACAGATATAGTATTAATAATTTTAGTAGACATTACATGGAGAATAGACAGACACTTTTTTGTGCTATTAGAGAATCTGAAATATCTGCCCTGACTCAACCAACTTCCAGAAACACAAAATGACAAGTAGCAGTAAAAGCAATACATTTTTCGTTGGCAGTGATTCAGCAAAAAAAAAAAAAAAAGCTGCATAGCAGTCACTGAAGGGCTCTTATCATATGTAGCGTTTAGCAAGACATGGCTGTGGGTTAGTTTTTAATTGCCTTTTATACCTCTTTTGCTTTTGTGCGTGATCTAGGAGTTTAATGAATGTTAAAACTACTTCACAACACAGTCTTGAGCGTATTGTAACGACTGACACAGCTGCTTACAAAATATTTGCATAAGCAAAAGCCTAATTATGTCTAAAAAAGAGAGGCTATAAAGAAAAGAAGCAAGGAGACGAATTAACAATTCTAAGTAATATCGATAGCCAAGATTTTGGAAAATGTGGGTGAAAGGAAAATAAGAGATAGTTACACTTGATATTATCACCACCACAATCACCACAGTCTAGAAAGCAGGAACAGATGTTCCAAAAAAGTATCACATCTATCCACTAATTTAAATGCAACTCTCTCGGGAGAGAGATTCACTAACTCACTTAGGCACCCTGCACCAGTTGGTTATTTAGTGAAGAAGATTATATCCAATTTTCATCCATCTTGTGACTATTAAAGCAGCCTTTAATATGAATGGTTTAGAAGGGTATGACAACTTTAAACACACACACACAACAAATACCTTTTCCTCATTCCCTAGAATAAATATCAGATCCCTGGGTAGATTTCTGTTAAAGATCATATTAATTCTTTCTGCTACCTCATCCCAAAATAGCCTAATGTTTTGGCATTCTCACTACACAGGAGATAAAGTGCTCCTTGCTCATTCGCACTCCCAGCAAATACCATGTGTTTTGTTTACGACTCTTAAATGAAATAAGCCTTTCACTAAATGTAGTTATTCTTGTACATTAAGAGAATACTGCAAATATGAAGGAAGGTTAAATATGGCCAAATAATAAACATCACTTATGCCAGTGTAATTCAGGAGCGACTATTGACTTCACTGCAATGAAACCCACTCGCTTTTTTTTCTTTTTTAAATAGCATCCAAAGAAGAAAAAAAAAATAGTGAAAATCTGGCATCCATTTGGCAGCAAGAGTTATGCCAGTGTAAATCATGAGTAACTCCATGGAAATCAATCAATGTGATTTTCTGCTGCTCTACAACTTTTGTACAATTAGCAGTATTTTACATTTATTTTGCACACCATCCAAACGACAGCAGAAGGTGCAAGGCACTAGCTGAACTGGACTTCAAAGTTATATATGGAAAACCTTTGTGAAAGGATACTCAGGCCCACAGATTGTGTCCTTCTTGGCTCAAAATATATATGGAAAAATATTGCTCCATCTTCTGTTGGAACCATTATAGGTTGCTTATCTTTGCAGGATATGTGCAAAGACATTATCTAAGCTTGAATCCTAAAATATTTTTAGCCCTTATAGACCATCCCAGTAAAATTGGCATGAGGCAGTTGCAGATTCTTCTGGTGCTGATGCTGTAGCAGGAAGGCAGGTGGGTTTTATTCTTTATATGTTTCCCTAAGATATTATTCTTTCCTATTACATCTCAAAAGAAAGGACTGAACACAAGAGTCACTGGCACTCCAGACTGAATCTCAGGGGAGTCCCATGGTATTAGTCAGCATCATTAGCAGACAGCTCTTTCATTGCTCTCAACTTTTCATTGTATTAAAGAACATGTATCAGGTTATAATCACAAGAGAGATTGAATGCTACTTTTTCACCTTCAGTAGAATGCAAGATCACCTCGACCAAACTAGATATTGCCTCAGAGCTTATTAGAGAGAAAAAGCACTGAGAAAAGAAATATTCCAATAATCTCAAAATCATGAGCCCCAATAAAACTGAAGATTGAGAGTTCAGTATTAAATTTTGTCCGAGTTGAGGGATGTAACAATGTACAAATAACTGAATGTTATTAAAGAGCCATAGGGGAAGGGTAGAGTGGTTAGACTAGAGAACTGGATGCCATCTCAGGTTCCATTTCTAGTTCTGCCACTCACCTGCCCTTTGATCTCAGTCCGTTCACACAAACGTCTGTTTGTAAAATTTGTCTGAGAAATACCAACCTCTCTGCTGAGAGACTTACTTGTCTGATGTTTAAAAGCAGCCTCTAATTTGGGGTCTGCAATTTTGTTGATGTAAATAATTGTAGATGCAATTTGATGTTATTTGGACATTTAACCAACCATGCCCGCAATTATTTGAGCTTGAAAAAATGAAGTGTGAAAAATGGGAGGCCATGTTGAGGACTATTCCTAAATCAGGCTGAGTAATTTAATGGCTGCCACATAGTTTGTGCTTGTATACACCCCTTTCAAAGTATTAGTACTATCATTATGTATGAAAGGTATCAACTGAGGCATAAGGAACTGAAAAATGCACGGGGTGAAGTTAGACATGGCACATTTTAGCCGTCAGGGGAATGAGGTGAATATCCAATGTTATAGATGTAAAGAAACTGAAAAACTCCTGGCAAAATTAATATAGTGAAAGATCTTGCTACATACTGCATGACCTAACTAGATGGTCTTTTCCAGGCTGATAATTCTAGGTGTATCCTGATTCTGATTGAATTAGCTGAGTTGCTACATTTTTTTTTAAATTAAGTTAATGGGGTAAATTTAAAAAATGATTTAGGAACTTGACAGCCTAAGTCCCATTGACTTTCGATACACACTTAGAAGTTGTATGCTCCTAAATGCCCAAGTCATTTTTAATATGGTATTTAGACTTGTATGTCACTTGGTTAAAATTTTCAAAAGTGCCTAAAACCTGTAGTTGTAGAAAAATCCCTCTTTACATGTTAACTGATGTTTCCATACCTATTTTTTTGGTAACAGAATATGAAAACATTCGTGTACAATTCCCTCTCTTTCTTACAGAGCCCGTGATGTCTATTGATGTCCAGACTGCATGTCCTCCAAAAAATTATATAAAGGGAAGGGAAAGTATTGAGTTTCACTATCACTGAAACAAATGACACTCACAGAAGCACATTCTGTGATCATTATATATTTTTACTGGTGACTGTTTAAAGCTGCCAGATCCATCACAGCCATTGTGTGTGTGTGTGTGCGCGCACGCATGCACGCGCGCGCGCACACACACACACACACACCCCTACAATGTCAGTTTCCATACTCTCCAGATTTGGCAAGGAGTAAATTACACTGGGGCTGGAGAGAATTCAGAAAGAGGAAATGAACCCTGGATTAAGAGGGTTCAGTATTATTACTTTCATACACGTTTACCCTGCTTTATGGTTGCTGGGCAGCATAACAAACATGTTACAAAACAAATATAAAGCAAAACCAAATAGTGGCTTGCTGATGAAAAGGCTGGTGTTTTCAGAGCATGAGTGAAATGCAGAGCCAAGTCAAGATTGACTATAACAGCGTTTAAAAGAGAACTGGATAAATTCATGGTGGTTAAGTCCATAAATGGCTATTAGCCAGGATGGGTAAGGAATGGTGTCTCTAGCCTCTGTTTGTCAGAGGATGGAGATGGATGGCAGGAGAGTGATCACTTGATCATTGCCTGTTAGGTTCACTCCCTCTGGGGCACTTGGCATTGGCCACTGTCGGTAGACAGATATTGGGCTAGATGGACCTTTGGTCTGACCCGGTACAGCCGTTCTTATGTCAAAGTGAACCCATTGATTGTCCATCCCTTGCATGCTCCCCAAGACCTTTCTTGGCAGTTTTACTGAGGAGCTGCTGCTGGCCAGACACAATTCCATTCTGTTTATTGGAATATCTCAGTATAATTCTACATGCTGTGAGAGGATTCCAAGTCCAGAATATTTGGTATATTAAGAAAAGGGCTTTAATTTTCCATTGAACACCATTATGTGGTTACAATAATTGTTTGGAAGGAACGTTAAAAATACAAAGCAAACCAAAGGATTTATTAAATATGCTGGTTGTGTGGTTACACACAGTACTCCTGAAAATCAGTGATAGGAACTTCAGCTCGGGTTTGTGAACAAAATGGCCCTGACCATGTGGTATTTGCTAGTTAGTACCCATCTTTGTTCAAAGCGATGTCTCTAGGAATATTCAGTGTAACAAATTTACTGGCATAGCCAAGTTTAGCATAGGTGAGTGGATATTAGTCACAAGAGGAAGGAATCATGGGAATTTTTAATACAAGGATTGTCTGCACAGAAAACATCATCTATATACTGCTGTTGGAGGCAGCTAGCTTTTCCCCACCGGCAGTCACACATGGGAGATTAAGGGGCTACACAGGGCCCGGAGCTGTGCCCTCCCCATAGAGTATTGTACAGCAGTTTTCCCAAAGCCCTGTAATAACTATTGCAAACTCTTAAGATAGAATTTTTAAAGTTGCCTAAGGGAATTAAGACTCCAAGATCCCAAAGAAAATCCTAACCTTAGCATTTGAGACAGGGGCGGCTCTAGGAATTCCGCCACCCCACGCAGGGTGGCGGGGTGCGCTCTGGCGGTCGCCGGTCCCGCGGCTCCGGGGGACCTCTTTCAGACGTGCCTGCGGATGCTCCAATGGAGCCGCGGGACCAGCAGACCCTCCGCAGGCATTTCTGCGGGAGGTCCACCGGAGCTGTGGGACCAGCAGACCCTCCGCAATCATGCCTGCGGGAAGTCCGCCGGAGCCGCCTGCCGCCCTCCCGGCAAAATGCCGCCCCAAGCGCGCGCTTGGCGTGCTGGGGTCTGGAGCCAGCCCTGATTTGAGATCACTAATACAGAAAATGCTAGTGGTTTTATTTTTGCTGCCTGTTTGTTTTGTTTTGTAACAGCAAAGCACTTACTAAACTTTCCCTCTTCAACAAAGCACAAGCACATGCCTAACTGTAAGCATCTGTCTAAGTCCCATTTAAATACATGCTTAAGTGTAGTACTGAACAGATGGGTTAAGCACATGCTCAAGTACTTTGCTGAATCAGGAGCTCGATAAGGCTGCTCCATTCTCATACCTTTTTCATTTTGTCTTGATGTAACAATTCTTGGATCACATCTGCAGCAACCACTGCACACTGACCACAAAAAGAAAAACAAAACAAATCACTGGTGGAGTTTGTTAAGAAAATTTAGGCATACAGTAATGGTATCATGCACTGGGAAATTAATAGGATATGCAGCTGACTTCAATGACTATATTTCTCTCTCTGTGGAGGAGGATCGACTGTACTGTATAAATCTGCTCCTTCCTCTTTTTTGGTCCTGATCTAAAGCCAACTGAATCAATGGAAAGACTACCACTGATTTCACTGGGCTCTAAATTTAGTCCTTTAGTATTAGACCCAAAAAATGAAATATATCATGTACAATAATGAACAAGATCACTTAACTCTGTGCACTTGTCCTGATCTCCCCCCGATCTCTCCCTCATTTACTCTCATAAGGGATTTAACGTTTATATATTCCAAACCACTGAATTTTTTAAAAAAGAAGTATTCCATATACAAGCACATAACGTTGTAGAAATAATTCAATTAAACTTTGATAATGACAAATTGTTGACATGGTTAACCATATGGAAGATTGAGGATTGTGCTTTGAAATGTAGGCATGTATTTAGGGCCATCCTTACTATGGCAAGGAACATTTTTTTCACTCATGAATGCATAAAGCCCTTTGGTGAATATTAAACCCTGGTCAAACAAAGGTGCACGGGATTTGCAAAAAGCATAGCAAGACAGAGGCTTTATAGTAAGACAAGGCTATGTTCCAAATGAGAATCAGATAGGAAGATGTCAACCCTCCATTACAAAAGATTTCTATTGGTGAGGCAGGGTGGAGTCATGCAATTAGTGGGGTTTTTAATATATATTTACTTCAATCTTGTATACAAGAAAACCTATACTTGGCTCTAGGCATGCCCTGATATCAGTTAAGCTCACAATCTACAATAGGATCATCGCCCAGCAGCATAACGTGGAAGCAGAAGTCAACATAACAGCCTGGCATTATAGCAACAAAACATAACCCATCCTACTCTACCCAAAAGCATTTTTATCTGCCCATTCTTTCCTTCCTCTCTTCATTCTATTTTTTTCCCCCGTGTCAGTTTCATTTGGTCTCTTTTCTGTGATCTCTTTAAGAACGGTGAATGAACCTCTCTTCAACTTTAAGTAGTAATTAGTTGCACTTATCTAAGCATCCTTATTCTTCACATCTGTCCCAGTGTCCATTTTATGGCAAACCCAGCCTAACAATATACATTAATATCCTTTGCTCCTATGTATCTACGGCAGCTTGATCTGGAGGAACAAGCACACAGTTGGGAGTCTGGAACTCCCTGTTAATAGCCAAATGTCATTATTCAAGTAAGAGGCTATGACAACTTGCCTAAGACTCAAATTCTCACCCAACCGCATAGAACAAGTACACAGGTGGTGAGCTGGAGAGTTTGATGAGGGGAAAAGTGAGGAAAGCAGGAGGAGGAAGATGGCTTTTCAGCTGTTCTATTCAAGTGTGGCTAGTCCAGCTTCTGTTCCAGCTGAACGCTGCTCCCAGGGAGGGATTTGGGTGAATAAATATATAGTGGCTGGAGATTCCCCCCTGCCTGCCCCTATGCAGGTCACATACAACCCTCCCCCCAAACTGTGCATAATGGGATCCTTGGAATCCTTCCCCAATGCTCCTCAGGCAGCCCATCTCCTGCATCCAGGACCATCCATGCTCCCAGAAGGGATGGGGGCAAAGGACCCTAACTGAAAACAGAATCCCTCCATATTCCAATTAGCATCTTTCCTTACTGCTTTGAGGTCCATGTGGCAAGAAGAATGCATTATAGATCATACCCTCAAATCCTGCAGAGATACTAAGAAGTTGCTTGTCCCCAAGCCCCAAACGGAGACACCACAGCCTGTAAAACAAGGGTGCATGTTCTTTCGCGGCCCAAGTGAGGGCTTAGTCCCTTGCTTTCAGTGAGCAGGATCTGGGAGTGCAATGGGTGGGGTGTCAGTGCGATCCACCACAGGGAACTGAGTGAGTGAGGGCAAAGGAAAGAGAAACTGAAGTCATGTGCATTTTTTTTTAGTATTGATTGTGGCAGTAGGGATGAAATGCACTCCTGAACACAGAGACCCACACAATCTATGCACTACTTAAGAAGCTCTGCAAACAGGGCTTATGTAGGCTATAAGCCATTTGCACACCTAGTGCCTTATTAAATGCTAAACGCTACTATACCAAGAGGCATTGATTAGAGAAAGGAAATCAAGAAGGGGTGCTTTTCATGGCTACTCAGAAACAGACGCCTTCCCTCCCCTACTCACATCTCAGGTACCTCTACGTGGAAGCTGGGAGCATGCCTCCTAGCCCAGGTAGACAGACTTGCATGGGCTCTATTCGAGCAAGCCCTCTAAAAATACGAGCATGTTGGACCTCGCGGCTTGGGCTGCAGCTGTCAAGTCCACCCGACGCCCTAGTCTTGAGCTGCTGCCCCAACCGTAGCATCCACTCTCCTATTTTTAGGGTGCTAGCTTAAGCTCCACTACTGTAAATTGGTCTACCCAAGCTAGGAGGCTCACTCCCAGCTGCAGTGTAGACATACCCCACATAGCCGCCGTGGTACAGGCAGTGGCTCGGATAGCCATCTGAGTATATACCCTGGGGCTGAGCAGGTTTGTACTCAGGGGGCTAACCCAAGCCGCCACAGCCAGCAGCTATTTTTAGCACACTAGCTCGAGCAGAGCTAGCGCACCTCTGTCTACCCAAGCTAGGAAGCACCCTTGAAGCTACAGTGTAGACATGCCCTTAAAGGAGGAGGTAACACAATGTAAGACTATGGAAACTGGAGACGATCCAGGAGCATGCTCCTCACCCCATTAATCCCACAGACTTTTCCTTTGCTGTCTGCACTTCCTACTCCAGCTATTTTAACTGTGATTTTTTTTTTGTGCACTGCCTCCCACACAGCTTGGTAAAACAATCACCAACAAGTACCAACCATGCTACTGAATTTTCCCCACTAAAAACAACACAATATGATCAAGATTGTTCAAAGGTGCTTTTGTTTAATGTCCTGGATTTAAACAAAACAACAACAAAAATCAGAGACTTCAGACAACACACGTAGGAATCTTTCATCAGCAAACTGAAACCAACTCCTGGCAAGCACCTCCCTTGAAAACCTGCTGTGGCAGCGGAGTGCTTTATGCAAGGTGGTCTGCTTAATGAAGTGCTACTGGGTAATTTATTTGTCAGAGTCAGTTGATTTTAAAACTACTAGGTTCCTTTCCCCTGCCTTGTTAGTTGGGTACTTTGCTTCCCATTTCTAAGTAATATGGTGAAAGCAAATCTTCTGCCCTGTTACTCTGAGAACAGCAACGTTCTGCTGAAGCATGGCTAGAGCTGCTTTAACAACTGGCCTCATCGCTAGCTTGCTATTTGAGGCATCAGTGTAAATACTGTGATAGTGCTTATTTTCACAAGGTTCAGCCCTATATCACTGGGTGTATATGGTGCAAACAGACATAACAATAATGGGAGGGGAGGGTTGATGTCTCTGCTACCCCTGAATAAGCATAGAAGGCACCATTTGGGCAGGCACCCCTGGATCTATAATTAGGTAGAAGGCATGAATTTTGGCAAAGGAGGCACAGCAGCCATACAGGGACGGGAGTATGTAGGAAGGGTGAAATCCATCCCAATGCAGGAGACGAACATGAGGCCAATGCACCACTTAGCCCCTATGTGGAGCCTTAATTGATCCATGGGCTTTGTACAGGATCTTCTGCCCAAGGGCAAATTTCACTTATATCCCATTTTCTTGGGCTTTGTTGGGAGTCAGTTTCATCCTTAGTGTTCATCGACTGCATGGCTCAGGGTGGTTTGTCATAGGATATTATTGCATCTTTTCTTACTATTGCCACTAGGCTGCCGGTGAAAGCTAATGCCAACAGCTGCGGAACTTTAGTATACAAGCTGGGGATAAACTGCCCCGGTGCTATAAACACTGGCCTTGGCCCTGGTGTATTCAGTTGCAGAGCACTGGTGTGATTAAGCAGCTGCCATACCCAATTTGTTGATAGGCAGCTGACTCAGACCCTGGGAATCATCACAGGGACTTCAAAAACCAATACCTCTACCATGGTTTTCTCTATTATCAAACATCAAACCTTCAGGTATCTGTCAAGATATAGCCACAGCACGAGAACTTAGATGTACCAAAGACTACCCAGAACTTCCCATCCAGCAGGTTATGAATAACATACCCCAGCCATAGCTGACATCACAAAAACACTTATGGACCACACGTGATCATCTCATGTCTCTGGACCCAGCTAGGGAATGGCAAAATGTCTGGAGCTCATCTATTCCAAATAGGCACATTATTACTGACCCAATAAGCTGCTCTCTTGGTTTCAACCTGCCATGCAGACTTTGGACTACACTGACCCGCACCTGAATAAACCATGGAAGATGCAGCTACTTGACTCTCAAATGGAAAGTTAAAGACTCCACTTCATGAAACATCCAAAACACCGAACACCTCTTAACGCAGTGCTCCAAATATGGTTTTCAAGGTAAATTGGATTATATCCCCAACATCACAGAGAAGGCCTTGACACGGCTTATGGACCTGCAACTGTACCTATAGAATGTTGCTTTGCAGATGCCACATGCAAGAAAGAGATTGGACCTTTCATCTTCAGGCCTGCCCATCAACTAGTGAGAACTGAAAGTTGTTACATTCTGATGCTTTTCAGCATCCCTTGCACCTGTGAAGTGAGCTGGGGGGGGGGGGGGTTCAGCCAAGTTTTTAGTATGCAAATGTTCAAAAAACTAAAAAATGTGATCATAACAAGCACTAATTAGTGTTCTCATTAGTCACCTTGACTGACAGGCCAAGAACTGAGTGGCAGTACAGACTGAATGCTATTTGGGGTAGAGACTGCATCTTCCTCTGTGTTTGGAAAGACCAGATCACATTCTGGATGCTACCTCAATGTAAACAACTCTATACTCAACCCTAGAAGCATTCCCTAAAGCTCAGAACTGAGGCATGTTTTGGCAAAGTTTGTTAGGAATTGGGGGAGGGTCAATCTGTGGCACTGCTGGCTGGTGGACCCATTTTTGGGGATAAACACAAGCCTACAATCTCTAGGACTGCCCTTCCAGCACGATTAACCAGGGCTGACTTCAGGAAAACACATTTTCACAAAAACAAAACAAAAATGGTATATACTTCCATATACTTCTCATTCCTGATGGAATGAGTTTCCAAACCAGTACATAAAGTTTTCATGAGGTAGCTTTCAGCAGCAGATAAGATTATACATACATTTACAGTGGTTACCATCAGAAATAAAACTAGTATAATGTCTGGTCTGCACTTAAAACTTGACATAGCTACAGTGCTCAGAGCTGTGAAGAAAGCACACCCCTTGAGTGTCATAGTAACTTAACTCCTGGTGTTGATATGAACATAAGAATGTCCATACTGGATCAGACCAAAGTTCCATCCAGCCCAGTGTCCTGTCTTCCGACAGTGGCCAATGTCAGGTGCCCCAGAGGGAGTGAACAGAACAAGTAATCATCAAGTGATCCATCCCATCGCTCATTCCCAGCTTCTGGCAAACAGGCTAGGGACACCATCCCTGACAATAGCTACTGATGGGCCTATCCTCCATGAACGTATCTAGTTATTTTTTGAACCCTGTTATAGTCTTGGCCTTCACAACATTCTCTGGCAAGGAGTTCCACAGGTTGACTATGCTTTGGGTGAAGAAATACTTCCTTTTGTTTGTTTTAAACCTGCAGCTAGGTCAATGGAAGAATGCTTTTGTCCACATAGCTGAGGGAGATGTTGTTCTGACAGTGACAGAAAAAGCCTTTCCTTTGCTGTAGACTGGCTCTACAGTGCAGGGTTATTCCTGCATAGCTATGGTGCTGTAGTTCCCATAGTGTACACATCACCTAGGAGATGCTTCCCACAGAATAATTTCACAGAGATGTGAGAGTTTCTGGATTTTTAGTTATTTATTTTTTTGTTATCAAAGCACCACTCCCACAGGGAATCCCTCAGAACATCACCATAGCAGGCATTTAAATATGAGTGTCTGTGGTGTATTAAAAATAGTATATGAGCGCATTCAAGCCTAAGAGCCTGCAAGAAATAGTTTTCCCTGGATTTTATAAAAATTGAGTTATAAATTAGACTAGCATAAGAGTTAACATGTAGTAAACCTATGGAGACATTTATAGATCTTACTGAATGAGCGATGCAGCCTTGGATTCACTTTTCTGATGTCATGAACCACTATACTCATCAGAAGAAAAAAATCCTCCCAGAAAAGAAATTAGAAGCCAGTTTCTTTCTAGAAAGTTCAGCATGTTTCAAGATATTGTTTATTAGCTCTAAAGGGTGGGTAAGCTGTTGACAAAGGGGTTGCCATAATATATGGAATCGTGGTCCTTATATAGAAGGCTTTATTAAAGAAAACAGATACAACTATGACTCAAAACAGGCTTCCACCCAGCTTGAGTTCTGTCTTTGTCTCCCCTGTTTACCAGGGACTACACCCTATCAGAGAAAAATCCAAAGACATCTAGTAGCTGAATAAGGTACTACAAGTCACCATATAATTACAGGTTTCAGAGTGGTAGCTGTGTTAGTCTATATCAGCAAAAACAACGAGGAGTCCTTGTGGCACCTTAGAGACTAACAAATTTATTTGGGCATAAGCTTTTGTGGGCTAAAACCCACTTCATCAGATGCATGGAGTGGAAAATACAGTAGGAAGATATATATACACAAAGTACATGAAAAGATGGGGGTTGCCTTACCAATTCTAACAAGACAACTGGAATTAATTTGCAAACTGGGAGTGGATGGGTCATTACAAAAACTAATTTTCCCCATGCTAATTTCCCCCTACTGTTACTCACACCTTCTTGTCAACTGTTTGAAATGGGCTACCCTGACTACCATTACAAAACGAATTTTTCCTCCTGTTGATAATAGCCCACTTTAATTGTATTGTTATAATTGGTAATGCAACACCCATCTTTTCATGTACTATGTATATATATCTTCCTACTCTATTTTCCACTGCATGCATCTGATTAAGTGGGTTTTAGCCCACAAAAGCTTATCTCCATATAATTGCAGAGTTATTAATGTAGCTGGCTTGCGAATTGGGGATGGTGATGGGGTGAGTGATTGAAGAAACTTCCATCTCCATTGCTGGGGGATGTGGGGTGGTTCCTGTTCTTTTCCGGCAACAGTGCTAATTGAAATGCTGTGGTAGTGCATATGCTCAGTGCAAGGGCCTGTGGGAACTTCAGATGAAAGCCAATCTCAGGGTCAACCTGACTGGTCTTCTCCTGATTCTGGCAATGCTGCTATGTGCCCACCAAGGAATACCATATCCCTGACTGGTGTCTCAGCAACTGATGTAGTCATGCAGCACTCCCTCAGTTTAGACCATTTTGCCTTGATGTCCCTTCTGCCACACTCATTTCAATTTAGGAATCATATACATAAGCTACATACCGTTGAACAGAGCAGTTCCCAAGCAAACGGCTGGTTTGGAAAGGTATTCCCTCTATTAAAGATGTCATCCTTTCTATGGATGAAATTTACCCCTCTTCAGATAGCAGCACAGGTCCTATACACACTTAAATCCCACTGACACCATCAAAACAAGGCTTAAGTGGTACATAGGTTTTGTACTATGTCTCTGCAATCCTATCAGTGAATTCAGTGGAACTGAAAATGTTTACACCAGTGTGGAAATGTTATTTGTATTATGGTAGCATCTAATGGCCCCAACCAAGATCAGAACCCTTCGTCCAAGAAGCTGTTATGAAAAGATGTCACCTGCAATGACAAATCCTGCCCCAGAGAGCTCTCAGTCATAAGAACGGCCACATAGGGTCAGACCAAAGATCCATCTAGACTAGTATCCTGTTTTCCGACAGTGGCCAATGCCTGGTACCCCCGAGGGGATGAACATAACAGGTAATCATCAAGTGATCCATCCCCTGGTGCCCATTCCCAGTCTAAAGTTAATGAATGACAAGACCAACAAGAGAAACAATCAGGAGTATATAGGAAGGATAAGGTAACAGGAATATGGGGAACATGTGTTACCGCCTGATCCACTGTGGATATGAATTGTTACAGGCCCAGGTTACAGAGCTTTAGCTTAAGCTGTATCAGCTAACACTAAGCTCGGGTGGTCCATAGTTCCATCCCCAGTGTGCTGGCCAGGAGGCTGGCCAACAAATCTTCATAAAAGCAGTCCCAGCTTGCTGCTGTCAGATGTCAGCACTACATTTGCATCACAGCAGAGGCATGCTTTATGGAGGATTACTCCTTATAAGTGGACCTTAGCATTGCTGGCTTATTGGTGCTTTTGAGAGACAGATGATGAATCTTATTTGCTTAAATCATAATACCTAAACACAAAAAGAAATGTAATAAAAGGATCAAGTATTAAAAAACCCTCTAACAAATGAAGTGATTTAAAAAAAAATACTAGCATGCAAAAGAATATACCTAGCAGAGAACATACTTCAGGTAGGACATTCTGTCTATTACCGATCACAGGAATCTTACAATTAAATTCCCTTTAGCTTGTGCAGCTTTGCTTCCATAGCTTTTAAATCTCCAAAAAGAACATAAAGTTAAAATTTTAATGGCATTTCTGCAGAGCCTTTTTGAATTTTGTATTAGATCTCAACTTAGCCTTGGGTAAAGCTGTTAGAAAAAAATTCTGATGCTTAAAAAAAAATGTAATAATCTTACAGGAACCTTCCAAAGTCAGAATCAAATAGAATAAAATATATTTTATTAATTATACAATTCACAAAATTACCAGTCCTGCCACTCTCTGTCCATAAGAGACACCACCTCCTCTGCTGCACTTTAATACATACACATCAGCCACTGGTGTTTGTTCTGTCTGATTTAACCTCCTGATTGCTTTGAATGCTTAATGAACTAGGGTACTTTCACTAATGATTCGACAGACACTGGCCATTATAACACTATTCTAATCAGAAGCCCCTGCTGTGATCTCAGTAAGGGAGATAGATGTCTTTTTCTTAACAAAGCTTTAGCCCCGACAACTGAACAGACTAAAGGCCTAACCCTAGGAATTGCGGAACATTTGCAGTTCCCTTTAATTTTACCGGGACTTGTACATGCTCAAACCTCTCAAGATCAGGTCCCAATACTATGTGTAGAATGTCAGCTATTCCACACTATTCATTTAGGCCAGATCTTGCAAACTCTTCATTGTGAAATTAGTTCCCACTTACACGAGTATTTCCGTAGGGTTCAGTGTGACTACTCATGTGAGTAAGTGTTTGCAGGATCAGGTACTTAATCTGCAGCTGGTCTTTCACTCTTGCACAATAACTATACTAGCATTCATGCTGTTCAGTGCTTGACCTCCCTGAAGTGCTTTGCACACATTAAGAGATCTGCTCAGCAACTCTATGCAGTGGGTCAGTATCACGACGTCAGTTTCACGTAGGAGAAAGCTGAATACTAGAGATGTGAAGTGATTTGTCCAAAATCACTCAAAAGCCAACAGTTCTGGATTGGAAACTCAAGAATTCCTAACTTCCAATTCCACTAAGCTGGGCTGTCCCTCAGTTCAGACTAAAATACTCGTATTCTGCAAAATATTACTACTTCAGGGATTAGTATGAAAATCCATGAAGCTTGGGGAAGTTTGAATCTCAGTCCAAGCTTTGTGGTTCAGCACCAACTCCTAATTCCACTGTTAACACCATTATATTCTTGCTTCAAAATTGGTGCAGTAAATGTAAGACAATGACAACACACAGGTGAGTGATACAAATGCTTAGCTAGATAGATAAACATGTTATCTCTTAGACCTGTTTGAAACAACCCTGTGGCAAGGCACAGAAGACCATTGTGGTAGTTTTCTTCCATCCCAAGGAGTCATGTCAGCAAGACACCAGGACTACACCAAATGGCAGAACAGCCAGCTGAGCTGTGTGACCCAAACAAAACCTTGTTGTTCTGTCCTGAACCACAAGGTGGAGAGATTACCTTTTTACAGCAGCATTCAGTGTCTTCACTATTCCCATTTTAAATATGCATATGGTGTTGCTACTTACAGTTAAACAGCTGCTACATCCCACCTCAGAAGTGGACGCATTTCAGTAATACATACTGCGGTCACTATAAATCTATCATCTAATTTGGGGGCAGAGGAAAGCTTACAAAATGTTCTACAGGAGCACTGTCGCATCAAACATGACTTCTTTTTTAAAGCAGATTTTATAAAAGCTACAAAAAATGCCTATAAAAATTAAAAAAATATTCCAGTGGAAATAGTTTTCTTTTAAAAACCAACAAACATTGTCCTGGAAGAGTTTACAACCAAAATATTGCGGGTGCCCAAAAATCTTAATGAGAAGTTCACTAGAAAATGATCATCAAACAAAATAAATTGACTAGTCTAATTTCTTTTTCAGGCCATGAAAATAGCAAAAAAGTAAACAAAGAAAAAAGAGACAGTTACTTACCTTTGTAACTGTTGTTCTTCGAGATGTGTTGTTCATATCCATTCCAGTTAGGTGTGCGTGCGCTGCGTGGACGTTCGTCAGAAGACTTTTACCCTAGCAACACTCAGTGGGTCGGCTGGGCGCCCCCTGGAGTGGCGCCACTATGGCACCAGATATATACCCCAGCTGACCTACCCGCCCCTCAGTTCCTTCTTGCCGGGGAAGGAGGGCGGGTTTGGAATGGATATGAGCAACACATCTCGAAGAACAACAGTTACGAAGGTAAGTAACCGTCTTTTCTTCTTCGAGTGCTTGCTCATATCCATTCCATTTAGGTGATTCCCAAGCCTTACCTAGGCGGTGGGGTCGGAGTGAGATGTGGCGGAGTGCAGAACCGCCGAGCCAAAGGCTGCATCATCTCTAGATTGTTGGACCAGAGCATAGTGCGAAGCAAAGGTGTGGACCGATGACCAGGTAGCTGCACGACATATTTCCTGGATTGGTACATGGGCCAGGAAGGCGGCTGAAGAAGCCTGAGCTCTGGTGGAATGGGCGGTGAGATGGCCTGAGGGAACATGAGCCAAGTCATAGCACGTGCGTATGCACGCCGTCAGCCACGAGGAGATCCTCTGAGAGGAGATGGGAAGACCTTTCATCCGGTTGGCCACTGCAACAAATAGTTGGGGGGACTTCCGGAACGGCTTCGTCCAATCAATATAAAAAGCGAGCGCCCTACGGACATCTAGGGAGTGTAGCTGTTGCTCACGTGGGGATGCATGCGGCTTCGGAAAGAAGACCGGGAGGAAGATGTCCTGATTGGTATCGAAAGCCGATACCACCTTCGGGAGGAAAGCCGGGTGTGGTCGCAACTGCACCTTGTCCTTGTGAAAAACAGTATATGGCGGGTCCACCGTAAGCGCTCGCAGTTCGGAAACCCGCCTGGCCGATGTAATGGCTACTAAGAATACTGTCTTCCAGGACAGGTATAGCAGTGAGCAAGTGGCCAATGGTTCAAAGGGCGGACTCATGAGCCTGTTGAGGACTAGGTTGAGGTCCCAGGTAGGGGTAGGGTGGAGCACCTGAGGGTACAGGCGCTCGAGGCCCTTACAAAATCTGGCAACTAATGGGTGTGAAAACATTGTGCGGCCACTTTCCCCTGGGTGGAATGCGGAGATGGCCGCTAAGTGTACCCGCAAAGAAGACAACGCCAGGCCCTGCTGCTTGAGGGACCAGAGGTAGTCTAGGATAGCAGGAATAGAGACCTCTGAAGGACAAGCATTCCGCACCTCAGCCCAGCAAGAGAAGCGCTTCCACTTGGCCAGATATGTGGAGCGGGTCGAAGGCTTTCTGCTGCTCAAAAGGATATGTTATACTGGAGCAGAGCAGCATAATTCCGATTCGTCTAGCCACGCAGGAGCCACGCCTTGAGGTGGAGGGCCGGCAGGTCCGGGTGACGGAGATTGCCATGATCTTGGGTTATGAAGTCCGGGTGGAGTGGCAGAGAAATTGGGCTGGCTACGGAAAGGTCGAGCAGTGTGGTGTACCAGTGCTGTCTGGGCCACGCTGGTGCGATCATGATGAGAAGTGCTTTGTCATGGCGGAGTTTTATCAGGACTCTGTGAACCAGGGGAAACGGGGGGAAGGCATAGAGCAGATGTCACCTCCACGACAGGAGGAATGCGTCCAAGATGGATCCCGGTGACAGACCCTGGAAGGAGCAGAACTCTTGGCATTTCCTGTTCGCACGAGATGCAAACAGGTCTATCCGGGGAAAACCCCACTTCTGGAAAATTGCATGAATAACGTCTGGTCTCAGCGACCATTCGTGGCACAGGAAGGATCTGCTCAGGCGATCCGCTAAGGTGTTCCTCACCCCTGGGAGAAAGGACGCCACCAGGTCTATCGAGTGGGCTATGCAGAATTCCCAAAGTTGGATGGTTTCCTGACAGAGGGGGGAAGAGCGAGTCCCTCCCTGCTTGTTTATATAAATACATGGACGTTGTGTTGTCTGTAAACACTGAGACACAACAGCCGTTGAGTTGGTTCTGGAATGCCTGGTACGCCAGGTGTACTGCTCGGAGCTCTCGGACATTGATGTGAGGCTCTAACTCCTGTGACGACCAGAGGCCCTGGGTGCGAAGGTGACCGAGGTGAGCCCCCCATCTGAGGGATGACGCATCTGTCGTCAGGGATAGTGAGGGTTGGGGTGGATGGAATGGCAGCCCTGCACACACTTGAGATGGGGTTAGCCACCAGTCCAGGGAGCGTAGGGCACTCAGTGGAATGGTGAGTAATGTGTCCAGTGGGTCCCTGCCCAGACGATACACGGAATTCAGCCACGTTTGAAGGGGACGAAGGCGGAGTCTGGCATATTTGGTCACATAAGTGCAGGCCACCATGTGACCTAGAAGGCTGAGGCAGGTATGAACCGAGGTCATGGGGGAGTTCTGCAGTCCTCGTATGATTGCCGTGAGTGCCTGGAATCGAGGCCGAGGCAGGTAGGCCTTGGCCAGAGTGGAGTCTAGGGTAGCTCCTATAAAATCTAGCCTCTGAGTGGGGACCAGAGTGGACTTCTCCACATTGAGCATCAGGCCTAACCGTGTAAATAGCTTACATGCTGCTGTACTTGCGCCTCAGAGGTCCCCCGGATGAGCCAGTCGTCCAGATACGGGAATACGTGAATCCCCCGTCAGCGGAGGTGTGCGGCGACGATGGCCATACATTTCGTGAAAACCCTCGGGGCCGTGGAGAGGCCAAAGGGGAGGACCGCAAACTGGAAATGTCGATGACTGACCGTAAAACGGAGAAACCTCCTGTGCGGAGGAAGATGGCGATGTGAAAATATGCGTCCTTCATATCGAGGGCAGCATACCAGTCTCCAGGATCCAAGGACGGGATAATGGTCCCCAGGGAGACCATGCGGAACTTCAACTTTACCATGAATTTGTTGAGGCCTCGCAGGTCTAGGATAGGTCTGAGGCCCCCTTTTGACTTGGGGATCAAGAAGTAGTGGGAATAAAACCCCTTGTCCCTTTCCTCTTTTGGTACCTCCTCTATCGCTCCGATGGCGAGGCGCGTCTGCACCTCCTGTAAGAGGAATTGCTCGTGAGAGGGGTCCCTGAAGAGGGACCGGGATGGGGGGTGGAAAGGTGGGGGTGAAACGAACTGGAGGTGGTATCCATGTTCCACTGTGCGTAGGACCCAGACGTCTGAGGTCAGTTGGGACCACGCCGGGAGGAAGTAGGAAAGGCGGTTGGAAAAAGGAGGAAAAGGATCCTGTGTAGAAACTGGCACGCCGTCCTCGGGCGAACCTTCAAAAAGGTAGATTTCGGCCCCGCCGGTGGCTTGGAGGGACCGCGGTTCTGGCCTGCCTGGGGTCCTGACTGTCGTCTACGCCCACCTCGACCACGTTGCCTACCGGAGTCTTGCCTGTGCCTGGGCATAAAGTACGGGCGGTAAGGTTGGGGGCGGAAAGGTCTGAGTTGGGTCACCGGTGTGTGCATTCCCAAGGTACGCATGATGACCCTATTGTCTTTCAAGCTTTGAAGCCTGGGGTCTGTTTTCTCTGATAACAGGCCCTTGCAGTCAAAGGGCAAGTCCTGGATCGTGTATTGTAGTTCCGGCGGGAGAGTGGAGACCTGCAGCCAGGAGATGCGCCGCATGGTGATGCCGGAAGCCAGAGTCCTGGCTGCAGAATCGGCCACATCCAAGGAGGCCTGCAGGGAGTTTCGAGCCACCTTCTTCCCTTCCTCCAGGAAAACATCAAATTCCTGGTGTGAGTTCTGCGGGAGCAGCTCTTGAAACTTGCCAACCTCCGTCCAGGTGTTGTGGCTGTAACGGCTCAGCAGTGCCTGCTGGTTTGCTACCCGGAGTTGTAGGGCGCCCGCAGAGTATACCTTGCGACCGAGCAGGTCCATCCGCCTAGCCTCCTTAGACTTTGGGGCTGGCGCTTGTTGGCCGTGACGTTCCCTTTTGTTGACCGATTGGACAACCAGGGAGGAGGGGGGAGGGTGGACGTATAGGTATTCGTATCCCCGAGAGGGCACCATGTATTTACGTTCCACTCCCTTCGCCGTAGGGGGGATGGAGGTGGGTGACTGCCATAGAGTGTCAGCATTAGCCTGTATTGTTCTGATGAATGGCAGAGCTACTCTGGTGGGAGTGTCTGCAGACAAGATGCTGACTACCGGGTACTTACTCTACCTGCAGGTTCATATTTAATGCCACCCTCCTGAGGAGGTCCTGATGGGCCTTTAGATCTATTGGCGGTGGACCCGAGGAGGAGGTCCCTGCCACCGCCTCATCCGGTGAGGAAGAAGATGAAACGCCGGGGACGAGCGTGTCCTGTCCAGCCTCTGGGTCCTGAGCAGGCTCGTGCTCGAGAGGTGCCAGTGAGGTTGGAAGATGGGTCGGCGGGTCCTCCGTCGCAGTTGGAGGGGGACGGCTAACTGTGGCCTCTGGCGCACGTGGCTCCGACGACACAGTGCGAGCAGGAGGCAGCGGAGCACCTTGGGCCTGGTGGTATGCCCAAGGCGTCCAAAAACCCCATTGCCGAGGGTCCTGGTCTGGGTACTGGGCTTCTTGGAAGACTCCCGCGGGTACCTCCGAATCATGCTCCTCAGCGTAGGAACTGTCCACTTGGAACGACACAGACGCGTGTCTGGAGGGCCACGGAGGAGCAGAGAAGCCTTGCACAGACGTGCCCACCAATCTTGTTCCCCTATGCACCGGGGATCGGTGCCGTGAAACATCGCGGTAGCCACTAAAGTCAGGGAAAGTTTTTGCCATGGACTTCAAGGGAATCAAAATGTAGCCCAGTCTAGTGAAAAATAAGTTAAATTTATAGAAACTCTTATTTCCATTACAGCAGCCATTAGAAGTCCTAATCAGGGAGCAAGATTCCATTGTGTTAGGCACAGTACATATAACAAGCACTCCATGCCCTAAAGCACTTACAATCAAAATCTAAAATCTTTCATTTTTATTCATTTAACTTCTCAATTCCAAGATAGGCAAGGAAATTTTTTAAAACATATATTATTAAGAAGTTCTCAGCATATTTTTATGTTTGAGAGGTGCTTAGATATCCCCTGAAAGGTGCTTTATGTGAATGAGAATTATCCCCCCTGAATAGCAAGTCAGCAGGAATAATGGTAATAAAGCCCACAGGTCTGATTCTCAGCTGCGTTATACTTGATACTGTTGTAGAAACCCACACAAGGTGAGTGTAAAATATTACCATTCAGAGTGTGAATCGCCTTAGAAATAATACAGGAACTGAAGACATTCACCAGCTGGAAGTGAGGGTGGCTCTAGGGTGACCAGACAGCAAATGTGAAAAATCGATATAGGGAGTGGGGGATAATAGGATCCTATATAAAAAAAAAGACCCAAAAATCGTGACTGTTCCTATAAAATAGGGACATCTGCTCACCCTAGGTGGCTCAGCACACACCACCCAATTCCAAAATGGCCACTTCAGAAGTACAGCTGCCTCTCTGTCCCAGATTTAAAGACCCATCCCCAGAATGACAAAATTTAGGTATAAAAAGCACAACACAGCATTGGTGAGTGTTAGTAGGGACTGGGCAGTCCACAATGGAGGTGCTGTTTCTGTGCACTAGCAACCACCACTCCATTATACTCTATTTACGCAAATTATTTAGTACTGAAGTAGAGACCAGCAGCTCCAAGATCCTCAGTCTCTCATGCAAATACATTCTCCCATTTCTATTATACTGAGGGGCTCTTCTGAATTTGTTATATTAGAACAGTCACCTTATTTTTCCCCTTTATTGGTCAGATAGGCATACTTTTCTCAATGGTTTGTATTAAGTGGCCGATGCTATGGAGCATCTGTGCCTCCTTAAAACAAGCATAATTAGTAGGCATTTTCTTATTGTCTTATGCCATGGATAGGATTAGTCATATTTTGTTATTTATTATATATGAGATGCTGCTCTAAAGTAATACAAATAGGAAATAATAGATTCTCTCCCTGGAGAAGAGAGTTGGTAATTCAATAATTAAAAACACCTTGGGGATGATATGACTGAACATCTTAGAACTTGTTCCTTCAGCTACTGGAGATGCGGTAGCTACTTTTCACTGACCATCTTAGGCTAGCAGTCACCTGCTAGGAGGCAGTGTTGTCTAGTGGATACAGCACTGGACTGGGGACTCTGGAAACTTGGGTTCTGTTCTTGGCTTTACTATTAGCCTGCTAGGTGACCGTGGGCAAGTCACTTCACTTCTCTATGCCTCAGTTTCTTTGTCTGTAAAATGGGGAAAATGATAACTGAACTTCTTCGTAAAGTGCTCTGAAATTTACTCATGAAAAATACTATACAAGCTCTAGGTATTATTATTATTATATCTCTGCTCCATAATGATTTTAATTCTTGAAAGCACCATTATTATTATTATTATTTATTTGTATTGCAAAAGTGCCTAGCAGCTCTAATCATAGATCAGGACTCCATTGTGCTAGATGCTGTACAAGAGCATGAGCACTAACGCTTTTGGTTGGTGTTTTCTTATTTTAATTAAAATATTTTACCAGGAAAAACTCACTGACATACCAGTATATGTAGTTTGTTGTCAAATGTTATGTCTTGGAGATAGCTGATCGAAATATTTCCATCAAAAGCTTTTTTTTTTTTTTTTTACCAAAACTAATTAAAATATTTTTTTCCAACAGGTATTTTAAATTGTTCTGGGTTTTTGACAAAAAAAGCCACAACCACCAATTTTACTTGCCCAAAACTGAATTTATTCTCTTTAAATCAAAAACTGGTTTGAAAAACTAAACAAACAAAGAACATGCGTTGTTTTTACATTTCCCACAGAAAAGCATTAGCGTGTTTTGACCAGGTCAAGACCTGGATATACAAGTATAAAACACACACATCAGCAACATCCCCCACAACCAAAGACTTTGGATGGCTGAAATCTCAACTTGAACTCAGATCAAAATTTTCAGCTCTAAACTCTGATACTTTAAAACAGAGAAATAAACTTCCTAGAAATGTTTCAACCTTCAACCCTTCAGCAAAGGAGAGAGAGAGAGAGAGATTCCAAAGTGTCCGGTTTTGAGAAGAACAAGGGCAGGGTTTCAGTTAAGTAATGAAATGTTACTGTAAATACATCTCCAAGACTTTTTTTCTGTAATTAGGGAAGTAATGTGTCCAGTGCTAGAGCACAAAAATGGGAACTAGAACTTTTGGGGACTGATTCTCCACTGCTTTACCCCTTGATTAGTCCTTTATACCTGTGCACAGACCATGTAAAAATGCTACCAACTCTGAATGTTAGGCTATGTCCACACTGGCAACTGAACAACAAAACATTTGCCTTTCAGAGGTGTTAAAAAAACCAAACCACCCTGAAAGACACCCACTTTGCAAAAGTGTAAACAACTAAACAAGGGAGGAAAGCAGTGGCCAATCAGTCTCCAAGAGTTCTTTATTGCCCTTTTCCACTACTGCATCTCTGGTGAGTTCAATCCTTGAGGAGGCCACTTAGGGATCTGGGGCAAAAATTGGTCCTGCTAGTGAAGGCAGGGGGCTGGACTCGATGACCTTTTGAGGTCCCTTCCAGTTCTAGGAGATTGGTATATCTCCAATTATTACCTTATTACCTAATGAGATGGATAAATCACTTTAGCTTCTTGTGCCTCGGTTTACCACCTGTAAAATAGGGGAAAATACCACCATAAAGGGGCTTGTTATAAGACAATAAAATTCTTTACAAAGATTAAATATCTTTACACCAAAAGTCCTATGCAAGTGCAAAATATCACCACTGCCTGATGAAAGTGTAGCCAATCCGTTAAGGTACTTGCTGAGATTAAATATTACTTATTTTTTAATCAGGTCTTGGGATTATTTTTTTTTACACCTCCCTCACCCCCCCACACCACCCGCCTTTTTTTTCTTTTGGTATTTCCAGCACTGTGGTCCAGCAGGTAGGGTACTGATCAGAGACTCAGAAGACCTGGGTTCTCATCCCAGCTTTTCTATTAACCTTGCTTCAAGATCTCAGCAGTCTCCTTTCCTCTCTGTGCCTCTGTTTCCCCATCCACCATTTTTATGTCTTGTTTATTTAGATTGTAAGCTCTTGGGGGCAGGGATGGTCTGTTGATATAGGTACGTACAGCATCTAGCACAATATATAAAATAAATAAATAGTAGTAATACCTCCTCACCAGTCTACATATTATTCTTTTCAATTTTCTCAACAATAGCATATTGCAAACAAACAACAATAAACAGGCCCCCTCAGCCTGTGAGTATACCCTTTAGAGTTGACACCTACATGAAAATGTAAAGTGCTGTAGCAGCCATCCTCTATTTCAAGAAAATTACATATAGGCAGAGCGTGGATGATACACTACAAGAAACGAAGGGCTTCTTTATTATTGATTCTTCAATGACAACTACTTGTTGAATAGCCTCTGACATGAGAATATAGTCCTCCAAAGCTGGATCATTTTCCTAGGTAAATGTATCTTATGTCCTATTCCACTTCAACAGAACTGACACAGTCTATATTGGATGCTGTCCACACCAAGATTTATCATTTAATTATAACTAAGAACATTGACTCAATCCCAGCTGCTTGGGGAAATTACTTAACAGAAATGCTGGATTCTCAATAAAACACTTGGAGCTTATTGCTGAGACACAAACCACAAGGTGGTTCCCTCCCAACCACCCTTCCCCCCCATCTTTAACACTGACAAACCTTTCAGGTTTTCCAGCAAAGAGACACCAATTATAAGGCACATAATACATTACAGATTAAACCAGAGCAAACATATTGGCCACACACAAAGCATATGGCAAGGCATCGTAATGCTTTCGGACAACTCTAGAGATTACCGCAGGGGCTATTATTTCCCATGGCATGCCAGGTATTAGTTCTGCATTTGCCATTTTATTTATTTATTTACAGGAGATGGGCAAAAAAAATCAGCCATTCTGAAACAGGCCCGCCTGAAATACGGGCCCCAATTTGCTGAGACATTTGGGATCTGATTCACCGTTACCATTCACCTTGTGCGGTTGTCTATACTAGGTCAAAGAGACTGCACAGGACAGCTGGGAATAGTGGATTTTTTATTTTTATTTTTTTTGTTTGTTAGTTTGCTGGTAATTCCAAAACATTGAAACTGAAAATTATTTTTTGGAAAAAGGTTAAGCAAATAGGACAAAAAAGTCAGGAAAAAAAAAAGCATTTTGGGTGGAATAAAATATTTGTTCCCTTTTGAGTCAGATTACTGTTGTTATAGAGCTTTTAAAAACATTTTTGAATTGTCCTTTCATAAGATTGAAATTCCTAAATGTAAAGTCATTTCAAACAAAAAACTCAAAACATTTTGAAAATATCAAGACAATGTTTAGATTTTGGGGGAAGTTTTTAAGGTGAAACCAACATGAATTTGCAAAAGAGTGTAACTGAATCTGCTAAGTTTCAGCCAAAAACTTTCAGCCAGCTTTACCGAATTCTGATCTGGTAGCACATTATGTTCCCTTTGCACTGCTGTAAATGACCACACTGAGTGGAGAACAATGTAAATCAGTTACACACCAACCACCACCATGCCTTTTGGGAGGATAAGCAGGGGGGGGACTTACCAGTAATTTAACTGAGCCCATCTGCCCTGAAAATCTCAATATTCAAAGCAGGCAGTTGTGGTTTTTCCCACACTCAGGAGGACTTGGTAAAAGCTCCCTTGGCAACCTCTGGACAGGAACTATTAGCCCTGTTAGCCCAGATCAGGTGCCAGCAAGGGTGTCATACATTAGAGTATCTAAAAGGCGGATTTGAGGCATATGTGCATTTTCTCTTTGGAAAAATTGTAATTGAGAGTCTTGAGATCCATTTGTTTTTCAAACGGGTTTAGAAATAGGTGCTGAACTACACATGATGGTGAAAAAGTGCTGAGCTTCCCCCCTAAACGCCACCCTCTTTCACGTGTCCTGCAAAATATCACATGATACACAGCCAATGAAAGACCAAGTTAGAATAAAGACATTGTCAGTACAAGCTTTCATTGGCTGATCATTTAGGGCAGGACATATTTTTTAGTAGCTTCTGAAAGTTGCCATTTCCAAATTAACCCTTTCGTAGGTAGGATGGACACCACAATCTGTAACTGCTCAGACTAGGGGACTATATATCACTGTACATAAAAGTGAGATTCAAAAACATGTAGCCTTTTCCTATCAAGTTTGGAAGGATAAAGGAGCTTTTTCTTTCCCCATGAATACTAAGAAAGCAGCAATTAAATGCAATTACAGTTCATAATATCCCTTTCTACTGTCTAACTGTTTAGGTGCCATATCCTGTGGGTTTGCAAACAGTATTACGGAAACATTTTGAAAGAGCTGTAAAAACTTTAGAACATGACTTATTTTGGCACTATGAGAGAGCATAATTAAGGGTATTTGTTGTTGATTTAAATCAGGGATGTTGCCATGCTGATTCAAGAGGGTTGCCAATGATAGCAGGGGACTGGACTCCATGATCCAGGAAACTCCTTCAGTCCTATGTTCCTAACGTACTTTTGTTTATACATTGCTCTTGCTTTTCTCCACCTCTCAGTTGCAAAATCCAAGGACCTAATTCTGTCCCTCCACCCTCTTACCATCATGAAGGATACAAATTATTCACATTGACATTACTGAGAATTGTGCCCCTTGTCCTGTTCTCCATTCTGGACTCAAGTTTTAACAGAGAAATTATCTCCTCTCTGCTCTAACCCCTTCCAGTTATAGTATATATATATATATATATGAAGAGGCAGGTTTTTGCAGCCTAATAAATACCAGTTTAAAATAACCAATGCTGGCACAGATAATACAGTACCACTAATAATAAATAATAATAGGCTGATGCACAATAGATCCCTGATAAAAATAAGAGAATGAGATGTGACTTATCTCTAAGAATAATAGTGCATCGATACTAATGCTTCACCAATAATCAGTACATTTATAATAATCATTCTGTCAGATCCCATTGTTGTTTCAGGCTGAGTTGTGAATTAATGTGTTCCAAAATACTCTCTGTAACGGATACATTTTTTTAGCCCATCCTACGTTCAGTCTTGTTCCTTGCTGTCTCCTCTTTTGCAACAACTTACTTTGTCTCCTCCTTCCACTCACTGCTGCATGCCATTCCTTGTTCCTGCAAAACCCTCCCTGCTTTCTAAGAATAAGGCACCTTCTTTCTTCTCCTCAATATGCTATTGTTATTTGTACACCCAAGCAAGGACCGATTGTGATAGGAACTACACCGCCACATAGTAACAAATAGTTCCTGTCCTAAAAACTGTATAGTGTAATTGGACAAGACAAAGGATGGGTGAGGAAAGAGAGGAACAGACAATGTAAACTGACTTAACCTAGGTCACACACAAGCTCGGCGCCAGCAATAGAACCCCGGTCCTCAGGCTCCCAGCACAGAGCCCTAGCCATTCTACAATTGGGATGATGGGAGAAGGAGCCTTCTGCTCTCACTACAAGGACAATCACGTCCCTGATTTTTGAGAGACTGCAGGGCGTGTGGAGGTGAAAGTGACCTCCAAAGTGATAGAGCCATGACTGTGATCCTCACCTCCTGAACCACCAGCAAAGCTAGCCAGAGCTTTAGAGAGTGAGGAGCAGGTTGTATCATTCTCAAGGATGGTAGAGCTTAAGGTTTCCCCCTGCACAAAAAAGGATGTGGTGGAGTTATTGTTTTTCCTGCTAATCCCTCCTGGGAGGTGCAGTTCCACAATGACCCAGATGGGGAGCACTGCTTACATAATACTTTACATTCCTGTTTCATTTTTTAAATCACAATTAACTGGTTTTACATGTTCCTGACAGAAGGCTCAAAATGTCATCTTCAGATGACCATCCTCTGCTTAGACTTCCTTCTGAAACAGCTACTACTGGCCACTATCAGAAACAGGATACTGTGAGAGAGGGACCTCTGGTCTGCTCCTGGATTGCAATTCCTATTTTCTTATTTTTTTCTCCTTCATTTCAAACCAAATGGCACCCAAACTGGATCCTTTTGTCTTGCTACCCTCCCCTCCTAGGGACCATCTCTCACTCTCGGTGCTGGGCCTTGAAATGCCCAATGACGTTCTTTGCATGTACATTGTTTAGTTGATTAAATATAACATGGCAGAAAAAGCAAAACACTAAACCACATAGAAGATCAATTAATCAAAGTCATTTTGTAAATGTAGTTTTGCCAGCTTAGCATTATAGCATCAGCCACTGTGGAGCAGGGGATGCCTGGCGGTTTCTGAAAAGTGTTGAAAATGTTTGTGGCACTTCAGTAATAATCCTTTACACACCCCAATAGACATCCTAATGAAAAGTAAGTCCCCTGCCTATGTGCACACACACACACACACACACACACCTGATTTGTAAGCTGCATGACAAATTTCCTATATAAAAAGTCCTAAAACCCACCATTCTAAGCAGTTGGTGATGCTTAAAGATCCCCCGGCTTTCTTCACACCAGAGGGGATGTTAGCGCTACTGACCTAGTTACATCTCCACTAATTACATTCAGGTACCTAAGCTACCTTTACAGTTTCAACTGCAGAATTTCCTACATGGGAAATATAATGACCCCAATACACAGAGGGCCAAATTCCTCTATGATGACTATGGATTTACACCAGGATGAACTTATAAAATTCTTTGCAACCCTTTGGGTGAAGTTGGTCCTGGTATTGAGGGAACCCAGGCTGATGAAAGATTTATAATTTCAGGTGGTAACCATATGAAAAAAAGTGATTCTGAATGATTCACTGGTCTACAATTTTTGAGAAGTCGTCTGCTTCAGAGATAAAATGTGCTATTTATTATGTATTTTGATGTGCTGAATTCAAATATGACAATTAAAACAACTGATTGGCTACGGTTTTTAAGATATTTAAGTTTTTACATTTTATGTCTATGTATATTGTGTAGATAGTAGAGTTTTAATCATAAATTGTAAACCTAGGTCTTTTCATGTGTTTATGGTTGCTTTACATGATAATATTTCACCTGTCCCGTTTATGTAACACTTTAAAAATCAGCAAAAGGTTTATATAACTAAAATGTATTATGAAACAAAAGGCAAAAAACTATTATGTACATAGTTTAGTCCTATTCAGTGTCTACTCGGCGCTTCTTGGCTTGTCTCTTGTATACATTAAATGGAGCATCTCTTGTCACTGTCCAGCAATAGTCTGCAAGCATTGATAGGCTATCAGGGCAAATGGAGCCCTTCTCCATTGTTGCAATGTCCTGGTGAAATCGCTCGCCGTGCTCGTCGCTCACTGCTCCGCAGTTCGGTGGAAAAAAATCTAGATGAGAGTGCAAAAAAATGTATTTTTAGTGACATGTTGCAACCAAGGCTTTTGTATGCCTTGAGGAGGTTTTCCACCAACAACCTGTAGTTGTCTGCCTTGTTGTTTCCGAGAAAATTTATTGCCACTAACTGGAAGGCTTTCCATGCCATCTTTTCCTTGCCACGCAGTGCATGGTCAAATGCATCATCTCGAAGAAGTTCACGAATCTGAGGACCAACAAAGACACCTTCCTTTATCTTAGCTTCACTTAACCTTGGAAATTTTCCACGGAGGTACTTGAAAGCTGCTTGTGTTTTGTCAATGGCCTTGACAAAGTTCTTCATCAGACCCAGCTTGATGTGTAAGGGTGGTAACAAAATCTTCCTTGATTCAACAAGTGGTGGATGCTGAACACTTTTCCTCCCAGGCTCCAATGACTGTCGGAGTGGCCAATCTTTCTTGATGTAGTGGGAATCTCTTGCACGACTATCCCATTCGCAGAGAAAACAGCAGTACTTTGTGTATCCAGTCTGCAGACCAAGCAAGAGAGCAACAACCTTCAAATCGCCACAAAGCTGCCACAGATGCTGGTCATAGTTTATGCACCTCAAAAGTTGTTTCATGTTGTCATAGGTTTCCTTCATATGGACTGCATGACCAACTGGAATTGATGGCAAAACATTGCCATTATGCAGTAAAACAGCTTTAAGACTCGTCTTCGATGAATCAATGAACAGTCTCCACTCATCTGGATCGTGAACGATGTTGAGGGCTGCTATCACACCATCGATGTTGTTGCAGGCTACAAGTTCACCTTCCATGAAGAAGAATGGGACAAGATCCTTTTGACGGTCATGGAACGTGGAAACCCTAACATCACCTGCCAGGAGATTTCACTGCTGTAGTCTGGAGCCCAACAGCTCTGCCTTTCTCTTGGGTTGTTCCAAATCCCTGACAAGGTCATTCAGTTCACCTTGTGTTATGAGGTGTGGTTCAGAGGAGGAGGATGGGAGAAAATGTGGGTCCTGTGACATTGATGGTTCAGGACCAGAAGTTTCATCCTCTTCCTCTTCCTCGTCTGACTCAAGTGAGAATGATTCTGGTGCATCAGGAACCGGCAGTCCTTCTCCGTGGGGTACTGGGCATATAGCTGATGGAATGTTTGGATAATGCACAGTCCACTTTTTCTTCTTTGACACACCTTTCCCAACTGGAGGCACCATGCAGAAGTAACAATTGCTGGTATGATCTGTTGGCTCTCTCCAAATCATTGGCACTGCAAAAGGCATAGATTTCCTTTTCCTGTTCAACCACTGGCGAAGATTTGTTGCACAAGTGTTGCAGCATATGTGTGGGGCCCACCTCTTGTCCTGATCTCCAATTTTGCAGCCAAAATAAAGGTGATAGGCTTTCTTAACCATAGTGGTTATACTGTGCTTTTGTGATGCAAAAGTCACTTCACCATAAACATAGCAGAAGTTATCTGCACTTTTCACACAAGTACGAGGCATCTCTGCTCACTTTGGCTAAACAGAAATGTGTCCCTTTGCAAAATCAAACACTGACAAATAAGAGAGCACGACACTGTATGATTTCTAGAGCTGATATAGGGCAATTTGTTCAGCAGAGTGATGTAAGCTTCATTATGATTGCATCATCCATGACTTCTAGGAATAACATGATGCAATTCATATCATGTATGATGCAATACCACCTTCAGATTGCATCATTCATTGTTTTGCCTAAAAAGCAAGTACTGTCCAAACCCAGTCATAGATTTATTCATAGATCCAGTCAAAGATGTATTTTAGTCATTTCTGGTTTAAATTGAGATCCCTTCCCTTTATAACTCACTTATCCTCCGCTAATCCCAAGTCAAGGGTCGTATATACTGATCCAATAGCATATCTTGAAAACTAGAGCCAATCAACAATTTTATGCATCATTTTCATTCTCAGTGACCCAGAATTAGTAAAGTTGGACTACATTTATTTCAGAAGCATTTTGGCTGTAAAGCAGTGTTATTGACCATCTCAAACTGGGCAAGACAGTAAACTGGGCTGAGTTTCACTTCAAGATTTTTTTTTCAGACTCTAAATTTAAAGTAAGGCTGTTGATTAATCACAGTTAACTCACACACTTAACTCAAATTAATCACAATTTAAAAAAATAATCGTGATTAAGTGCATTGTTAAACAATAGAATACCAATTGGAATTTATTAAATATTTTTGGATGTTTTTCTACATTTTCAAATATATTGAATTCAGTTACAACACAGAATACAAAGTGTACAGTGCTCACTTTATATTTCTGTATTGCAAATATTTGCACCTGTAAAAATTATAAACAAAAGAAATAGTATTTTTCATTTCACCTCATACAAGTACCGCCCCCATCCACTCCCTCCCACTTCCCACCCCGATTGCCTCCGTCAGAACCCCCAACCCCGCCCACTCCTTGTCCCCTGACTGCTCCCTCCTGGGACCCCCCCTTATCCTCACCCCCACCCCCAGACAGATCCCCGGGACTCCCGCACCCCATCCAACCACTCCCCACCCCCTGACAGGATCCCCAGAACTCCCGACCAATCCAACCCTCCCCCTGCTCCCTGCCTGCCCACTCGGGACTCCCCTTACCATGTCAGTCAGACGCTGGCTCCATGTGGAGGCAAAACACGCTGCCGGGTGCAGAGTGCTGAGGCAGTGGGATGGGGGGAGCTCCAGGAGAGGCTCACACTTCCGGGAGCCGCAGAACCCAAGCACGGTGAGGGGCGAGCCGGGAGGCATGCCTGCCCAGGGGGAGGCCTGGTGCCCCCCGCCCAGGGGACTCCTGCAGCACATGCATGCAGGCGGCGGTCCCTGTGCGCCCCCCGGCTCTCCTCTCACCGCGCTTGGGCTCTATGGCTCCCGGGAGTGTGAGCCGCCGCCACCCCCCACAGCAGGCTCAGGGCCCCGTGCCCCAGCAGCTCACACTCCCAGGAGCTGCAGAACCCGAGCGTGGTGAAGGGGGAGGCAGGAGGCACACCTGCCGCCAGTCTGGGGTCCCGGACGCCAGCCCCGCTCAGCATCCTGCCGGCCTGGGGTTCCATTCACTCAGCCGGCAGTGGGCTGAGTGGGGCCGGCAGCCGGGACCCTGGCTGCCAGCCGCGTGCCAGGCAAAATCGGCTCGCGTACCACCTTTGGCATGCGTGCCGTAGTTTGCCAACCCCTGCTCTAAAGTTTTACATTGTTTTACTTTTGAATGCAGTTTTTGTTTTGTACATAATTCTACATTTGTAAGTTCAACTTTCATGATAAAGAGATTGCACTACAGTACTTGTATTAGGTGAATTGAAAAATACTATTTCTTTTGTTTTTTACAGGTGCAAATATTTGTAATAAAAAAATTATAAAGTGAGCACTGTATACTTTGTATTCAGTGTTGTAACTGAATTCAATATTTGAAATTGTAGAAAACATCCAAAATATTTAAATTGTATTTTATTATTGTTTAATAGCACAATTAATTACAATTAATTTTTAATCAATTGACAGCCCTAATTCAAAGCTGAAATCAGGGACTCTCATTCCCAAACACAGAGGTTTTCCTGAGTCTCTAGTTAATTGCAGCCACTAACTTTGTGCAAGAAACACTGTGATTGCCCATTCCTTGATTGGGGCAAGACTGGCATGAGGGCAGGGAAATTTAAAGTGAAGTAAACTGTGCTCTTCATACTCTGGGCCCTGCCTGATCCCCAGTGTAATAAGAGCAACCTCAGAGCTCCTGTAACTTACCTCATTACCCATGGGCCTCACCATTCAGCAAATAGCCATAGCGTAGTGTGTATCATCCACGTCCACTTCCTGCTCACCTGCTCTTGATACCCCTCTATCCTAGAGACTGACAGCAGGGCTGGTATAGAGACCTTACACCAGCCAGGTAGGCCTCCTGCACGAGGGGCATTATCAGGAAGCTGTTTCCAGCTCGTTTGGGCAGTTTTATGCAGCCCGAGCAAGGTAAAAGGGCCTTAATGTAACTGAGAATCAGCCCCATTGTGATCAGTAGTGATATGGAAAGACCAAGCAGACCTGATGATAGGTCTAATAGGACTTTATTAAGTGGGGGCTGGAGTACTTGATAAATAAATTGGTTTGCCTGAAAAACGTGAAGTAAATAGGAGGCAAGTCATAAATATAATCCATTTACCACCAGATGTAGGGTTCCAGCGGGTAAGTCGCTGCTTGTTTGGAGTTCAGGTTAGTGAGAAATGGTCCCTGCTGTCTCTACAGGTCTACTTGCTTAGGTAATCTTTAGATAATGAAACATACAATGTGCTTGCCCTTCGGTGAGAGTGAAGAATTAAAAAACAAAACAAAACAAAACAAACAGCCCAGCCATTGAACCAAGATGCACTTAACTTGCTACTTCAGTTGGTCAAGAACTGACAAAGACAAGCTAGATGTAGGAGGGGGGGAGAAAATCCCTGTTTCATTTTTTTAATGCTCTTGAAGCTAAAGCTTCACTTCTTTTTTATACAATACCAACTCAGATTTACACAATGACTTTCATCCCTTGGGCTCACACACTACTTTGCTGCTTATGGCCCCAATCCTGGAAAGCATTCCTGAATCAGGAAAGTACTTACGTGGGTGCTTAAAACCCACTGACGTTGATGGGACTTAAGCAGACGATTACATGCTTTCCTGATGAGGAAAAATAGATTTAAGCACATGCGTAGTGCTTTCCTGAATCAGAGTCCTGTTCCTTCAAGATGCCCCAGGAGACCAGATCCTTACAGTCTTAAAGAGCCTCTTTTGAGCTTAATAATGCTCCATGCTGGTGCAAGGACCCATCAGCCAATTAGATCAACTATCAAGACTGGGGAGAAAGGACTGAATTCAGGGGTCATTAATGAGGTCTTATCTGGGCAAAATTCCCACCGATTCCAATTGCATGCGTCCTGCATTCTTAGGCCTTGATCCCATAAGCTGCTCTGTGTGGGCACACCCCTAACCCTTAAGTCAATTGGGTCAACAGTGGGAATTTTTCTTGGGCAGATGCAGTTATAAAATCAGGGCCTCAGGGAACATAATCCAGTAGCAGGTGGCACAGCATAGAGCCCATGCAAGATGAAGGGTGCTAACAATATATAAATGCTTATTACTATCCTGGTAAGCACATATGTAGATCTTTGGAGGATCTGGGCCATAATTTGTAAAGCACTTTGGGATCCTGTGGGCTGAAAAGCCCAATATATAACTATGAAATAATATTACTGAAAGGAAAGGAATCTGGGTAGCTGTGAAAGAATGCAAAAGAAAATGTTCCTCCTCCATGTAGGTCATTTAATAACAAAATGAGGGAAGGGGGTTTGCAGGAGAAAGTTAGCTTATGGAGGTAAATTCAAATTAATTTCCATCCCACTTCTCGAATCTGATGACCTATGTAGCATGCCATCGAGAGCTAGCCCCTGCATGCTAAGTGTCATATTTTTCAGTCAGCCATCTCTCAGAAATGAGCTTTACAACTTCCTTTTATTTCCTAAATTCTATTCAAATTTCCACATGATTTATTGCTCAGTAAGTCTACTAGAAAATGATTACACACACACACACACACACACTGTGCTGTTACTTAAGAGAAAACCTAGATGTGGCATGTAAAAAATTGACTATTCACTAGCTGACATAATCCACTATTAGTAAAATGTTACTTTAATTGAGTGACTTTTTTTCCCTCTTACAGAGAGAGAGAGAGAGAGAGAGATCCCAATTTGAATGGACTGAAGCAATTCTAGTCTGCAAGAATAACCCACTTAAATGTACATGCAGTTCAGGAATTATAAGTGGAAAGTGGAAACCTTACATAAGTCTTCCCAGTGTACAGGCACAGTCTGGGTTAAACAGGGGTTTGGAGACATGGTCCTTGCCATTTCTCAGATCTCTTGAAGAGAGAAAGGAAATTGAGAATGGGGCTTTGGAATTTTTCCTGGAATTTAAAAGAAAGTCAGCTTTGGATCATTTCTGGTTTGGATATTTTCATCCTTAACAAAAACAGTAACATAATATCTTATATAGCAGGTTTCAACCACAAGAATCATGAATTCCTTATGAACTGGTAGACTAAAAATATATAGGGATTCATTCATTAATAAAATTCAGCCTCCTCGAGGTTGAAATCACAGCAGCTGTTTAAAGGCCTCATCCAAAGCCCACTGAAGGCAATGGGAATCTTTCAACAGACTTTGGAAGAGGTCTTGATGTCATGAGTCTGGACAGCACATAAACACATGCTTAAATCCTATTTATTTAACTGGGACTTAAGCATGTGCTTACGTGCTTTCCTGAATAAAGGTGATTCCTGAACTGAGCATGAAAGAGCAAAGCAGTATAGGACGATGGATGAGGAAGACGAGGGCCTTGTTAACACTGGGGACTGGTACTGATTTCAGTCATTGGTGGTCAGTACTGTGTAGCTATACTGATGCAAACTCCTAGTTTAGAAAGGAAAAGCTGTGATTTGCTTTGGTTCAAGCAGGTGTTTGCTCAAACTGAGGTTAGCTCACACCAATCTTTGAGCTTTTCCCTGTCTTTGGCAGAGGCTTCCAAGCTACACTGATTGCTGAAGCTATGCAATAGCAGAAAGCAGGAATAATCTGAAAGGCACTAGGCATCCAACTGAAGATTCAGGATGAATTTTAGGGAGTCAGAACACAATTGACTGTGCTGGGGTTGTTTAGAATATCACTGTTACTCTCAGGAAAACTTTAATTACAGCTGGACACATTATTTGAAATTTCAAGATTTCTATGATAACTTTTCAGGGGAAAAATTTCATTTTTTTAAAAGCAGTTCTGTCTTTAAAACAATCATAAGCAGTGAGGACCATTGTTTTATATCTCATGCACCAGACAGCACTTTCAAAGGCATTGAACTCCCTGACACCATCCTGGGGAATTGATTCAGCATAGACTCAGTGGGAAGAGTGCCTTCTACTGAACTGCCCACAGCAGGACCCGCAGCACCTTGGCCTTCCATGGAAATCTTTCTTGGACTGACATTGATTAGTTGAAAAATCTGAAAGGATCACAGCACAAAGCAGCATGGATTCAGACCATTTTGATTTGTTCCATCCTTGCTAGAATAACTGAGTAGCAAATACAGAACCAGGGGCCTTAGTTTTATTTTCACAAAAAGTGTCCCTGGTGGGGTGTATGTGTATATATTAGACAATGGGAATTCCTTTCCTCCAGCATAACCCCATATTAAATTTATTTTCAGATAAATACATAAGCTTAACCAATGGAAAAAATCTTTCAAGCTGAGAGCAAGCTCGTTTGTTCTGAATATTTTTGAATATCTACCGCTAAGCATTTGAAGAGCTGGTAAAAATTCAGCTGCTTCTCAGATGATCTAGTGAGCCTTGCACTTCTCAGCACAGCATCCCATTAAATATTGATTATTAAACAGTACTGAAAATCATCAGACAAGGTTTGCACCCAGCTGAGAGACAAATCTCCCCAGCTGATCCACTCCCTTAATTAAACCACCAATTTCTGTACCTGCAGGACTAGAGTAAAGAAGATGAAAAACAACAAAGGGTTCTGGTTAGGCAAGGCTGTGTCCCCAGTGCCATTAAAAAATAAAGTGTATAAGCAATGATCATTATGGTATTTTCCCCTTTCATAGTTTCCTTATTTCAAAACACACACACCCCACATTGGTAACCTAGGCTCCAAGCAGAATTGGCAAAGTAACTGGTTAAAATGACTAGTTGCGTTGATTCATATGGACTATTGGTAGTAATTGATTGCAGGGAGGAGATTGTTCTTAAAAGCAGACAGATGGGGGCGGGGGGCAGTAGATTTTTAAAATACAACATGAGAGACAGGCATATAAAGAGTTACAGGGTAAACTGCTGGATGAGTGCATGTTTACACACATATACAAATGTTTATTAAATCAATCTCTTCTACAGCCCTTTTCTCCTGTAAAAAGTGTTGCAAAAAGGAAGTTAGGTCTTATTATCCCCATTTTACAGCTCTAAGTTATCGTCAGTATTTGTGTGGCCTCCATTACTGTAGGATCTGAGCACCTCGGTCTTCTAAATACTCATCCTCACAACATCCCCGTGAGACAGGAAGTGCTCTTCTCCCTATTTCTGAGATGGAGAAGTGAGGCAAAGATTAAAATGAGTTGCCAAAGGTCAGAGGGAATCTGTGGGTATGTCTATGCTGGAGTTAGGTGTACAATTTCCAGCTTGAGGCGACATACCTGCTTTAGCTCTCATCAAAATAGAGCACAGCATCAAAATAGCATCTTGAGTGGGGATGGCTCAACTCTATTTTTAGTGGTAAGTGTGTACTCAAGGCAGCTAGCCCATCCCACCACCACAGGTATACTATTTTTTTTAAGCAGGCTTGCTCGGGTATCTCCCCTACACACTCACAGAGGAATTTATTAACTCCTGCTAAAAGCAGAGACATACTTTGTGGCAGCCCAGGGAATTAAACGTGCGTCTTTGAAGTCCCAGGCTAGTACCTTAACCACCAGGCCATCCTCCTTTTTGGAGTGGAAAAAAATATATACCTGAGGCACAGAGAAATGAAGGACCAGTGTCACTCAGTATGTCAGTGACAGAGCCAGAAATGGAACCCAAGTCTTTTGATTCAGTTCTATGTCTATATCCACTAGATTGCACTACCTCAGATTCAATAAAATGATAAAACCCAACAGGCATAACTCATTATAGGCTGTCTGATGGTCAGCCATTCCATACAACCTTCAAAAACCAAATGGATAGTGGAAAACCTTTCTCCCAAATCATCCACGTTAACATCATTTTCCAATCCTCCCCCTTTTTATTTACTGGGAATATTCTGAGAATTGCAGGGGGGTTAAGGATACATCTTTGGTTGGTTGACTAGCTCAGAAGTGAGTGATTAAGGAGAGAGATTTCATATAGTTGCTTTTTTCCCATATCTTGTGAAGGTCAGTGACTATAGTCTCTTATTCTCAGATAAATTCGGAGTGTATTTATATATATATATATATTTACATACACACACACACACACACACACACACGCTCATCCTCTTGAGCGAGTTTGCTGCTAGAGTGAGAATAAAATTTGAATTTATACTGCACCTTTCATATTCAAGGTACTCCTGCAAACTTTATCATAATGAAACTGGATGCCAGCAGCAAATGGAATGTACAAGCAAACAGGACAAGCATTGTGTGCTCATAAATAGACCTGTACCAAGCCTTGGATATTAGAACCTGGTTTTAGTTAGAGACTGAATAGCGGGCAGGACACTATACTCTTCACGAGCTAACCAACGTTATTTAACTTCCACTTGGGTGGTCCCATGATGGCTCATTGAAAGAAAAGTACCTTTAGCCCTGTAGTTCTTTCTAGAGCTGGACTGCATGCCTGTTCTTGTGGTTAAGGCACTGGTTTAATATTTAAGAGAACTGGGTTTAATTTCTGACTCTGCCCACAGACACCTGGTGTGAACTTGGACAAGTCATTGAGGTGCTTAAATACCTTTCAAAATCTGGGCCTGATTTCAATGAGAATTAGACTCCTAAGTACCATTCAAAGTCTGGGCCTTACTCTCTGGATATATCTACACTGCAATTAGACACCCACAGCTGACTTGGGCTCATGGGGCAGTTTAATTGTCTAGACTTCATGGCTTAGGCTGGTGCCTGAGTTTTAGGACCCTATGAGGTGGGAGGGTCCCAGAGTCTGGGCTGCAGCCTGAGCCTGCAATTCTACACTGCAGTTAAACAGCCCTGCAGCCTGAGCCCCATGAGCCCAAGTCAGCTGGCACAGACCAAGTAGGGGTTTGTAACTGCATTGCAGACATACCCTCTATGTGCCTCAGTTCTTCATTTTAATGCTATTTCCCGACTGCAGAGAGGTGTTTTGAGGGTGAACTTACCAATATGTGATAAAGATAACTTAAGAATAAGAAAAAAAAACCCTCCTTTGAATCCCTTCTTAAAACGCTCCTTCCCCCTGCTCCCCAAGTCTCCCCCGCCCCCTCAAGTTAGATAGCTGGTACATGGAACACAGATTGTGCTGGGGGGCTGGGGCACATGATTTATGAGGAAAGGCTGAGAGAACTGGGCTTATTTAGTTTGCAGAAGAGAAGAGTGTGTGTGTGTGGGAGGGGGGAGGAATTTGATAGCAGCCTTCAACTACCTGAAGGGGGGTTCCAAAGAGGATGGAGCTTGGCTCGGTGGTGGCAGATGACAGAATAAGGAGCAATGGTCTCAAGTTGCAGTGGGGGAGGTCTAGGTTGGATATTAGGAAACACTATTTCATTAGGAGGGTGGTGAAGCACAGCACTGGAATGGGTTACCTAGGGAGGTGGTGGAATCTCCATCCTTAGAGGTTTTTAAGGCCTGGCTTGACAAAGCCCTGGCTGAGATGATTTAGTTGGCATTGGTCCTGCTTTGAGCAGGGGGTTGGACTAGATGACCTCCTGAGGTCTCTTCCACCTTAATCTTCTATGATTCTATGACTAGTATTGTCTCATTGGTTACTTGCACCGCCCTATGTATCTGTACCCGTACCCATCCATGTCTCGCCCTTTGATTTCTTTGGGGGCAGGGACCATCTTTTTGTTTGTTTGTACAGCACCTAGAAAAATGGAATACTGCTCCATAACTGGGGCTCCTAAGCACAACCACCACCACACAACCCTTGGTGAAAGTCTTAAGGCAACAACTTTCTGATTTAGAACTGAGCTAGAGTACTGTATTATTGACACATGTAATGCTATGAATACACATACAGTGCTGTGAACACACACAACTAAACCCTTCTCCTTGCCCTCTAAATAGGAATTTCTCCATCCTCCCTCCCCCTTCATATGGTCTATGCCTTGAGAACTACTGCAGTAGTTCAAGTTAAAGCAGAGATGGCATGCTGATAATATGGCCAAAGCTGAACACAGTATCAACTGCTATGCCTGCAACTGAACTTCTGATAAAGAACAAAAGCTTTTTAGCTATTTATTTTCATTTCTGAGATATAAAATAAAGCCTCTTTTGTTGCTTGGCTAATCCTTACACTGTCTTGGAGAAGAGGTATGTTTTTTGTCAGTTCCTCTTGCTGATAAGACTTGTATCAAGGTTGTGAAAGAAGGAATTGTAATTTTTCAATTTAAGTGACTGCTCATATCAACTGGAGTCTTGGTTAAACAAATCCCCAGTGAAACAAGAGATAAGGAACAATCTATTAGTATAGTAAATCAAAAATTTGTTTCCCATACTGTGTGCCCCTAAAAAAGAATTTCTCCTGGTGTGCTCTGATAATTACTTATCAGTAGTGCAATTAATACATTTTCTAGCCAATTAGCTGGAAACAAATATTTACAGTGGCTTACAATTATCATTTTGATGATGAGTTGACAAAGACGTTTCTAACGTCATATTTCCAATGTATTTACCTGATCCTCAGACCCTAAGATGTTGCTGTCTGCAGCTGCAAGTCTTAGGCCCTGCCTATATTAATAGAGAAATATCTAGTTGTGTAATTAAAAACCTATAACGTAGACACGAAAATAGTTTAAAATGGCCTTGCACCACTGTGGCTTACTCCATGAATTTACCAGATTAAACTGCGATGCTGTGAAATTTGCTTTACACTGGTGCAGCACATCAGCATAAAGGATTTGTCTGCACTGGTACAAACTCATCCAATGTAGATAGGAGGCCAATTGTATTTTATTTGATATAATGTGTAGAGGTCAAAGGCCTCTGGTCCTGGAGAGTTTAAGAAAGGCTTTGTCAAATAGGTTCGGTTTTCCCCGGTTGGTGTCAACATTAGTGGAAGTTTGCACTTGTAAGCTGGAGGAGAGGTAAGAGCTCTTTAGGGAGGGAGTGCAGTCTATGGTTCAGAACAATAGACAGAGCCAGGAATCTATTCCCAGATCTGCTATGTATTCTCTGAGCAACTACGGGCATGTCTCTGTGCCTCAGCTTCCCCATCTTTAAAATTAGACTACTACTAATCTCCCTCACAAGATTAATCAACGCTTTTAAGCACATCATTTAACAGAGTGCTATAGAACTAAAAAAAATTATAATAATTAATCATGCTTCAGACTATTGCCAGCTGGGGTCAGGAAGGAGTGTCGCTTTCATGGCAGAAAATAGCACAAGGTGCATTATGGGGGGAGTGAGGAGAGAAGAATGATTACTCCTTTTTTTGAAGCATCCAGCATTGGCTGCTGTCAGCGGCTATGTCTACACAGAGCATGTGCAGCCAAACACAAGCTAGCTAGCTTGAATAAGAGCAGTAAGGCAGCAGCATGGGCTGTATAATCTCACCTGGGACAGTGGGTATGTACTAGGGTGGCCAGCCAGTGCTGCCACTGCATCAGTGCTCTTGTTATTTGAGCTAGTTAGAGCAAAGCTAGCTTGCATACATCTACACATACTGCAATCACACCTCTGATGGCAACGTAGAAATACCTTGGGCACTGGGCTAGATAGACCATTGTTTTATTTCATTCTTACATCTTCCCATAATATGTGATTTCTCCATAATATGATATTCTGACTCTCCCTCTTCAGACTGGCATCTCCAAAGCAGTGACTGTTGTTAGATAGTGGTTGGAAGGGGATGGGGAAGAGACAAAAATAAGGATGAATACAATAAGAACCTCATTATGGATTTCTCGGGGTGGGGAGGAGATATAAAGGAAGAACATATGAGATTTCAGGTAGAATCTTGCCTTGAAAAGTGAGACCAATCAACCAAAGTGTCTCTATACGTAAATGATTTATGCGGAGTCCATGCAAGATGCTCAATTCCTATTGGCTAGAAGACTTGGGGGAGGGGGAAGAAATAAAAGGTTAGATATTGTTTCAACTAGGCTTCTACATGGCACGTGTTGAATTAATGGGCTAAACTTATCTCTGGTGTGACTCCAATGAAGTAATAGAGTTATTCCAGGGATGGATGAATTCAGCCCACTTAGTTTACAGGCAGAGAACTATTCTGAGCTGTTGGAGACTTCAGCTTCAGGAAATTGGTTAGACTGCTTTTTCAAGCTTTAGCTACTTGTAAATTTTTCTTTTTGTTCTTAAAACAAACAAAAACCCCTTAGGAAATCCCAAGGGGGCTGCACTGTCATCTTCTGCTATACAACAAATTCCCTGTGTTCAGTAAGGCAGTGTTAATGCCTTTATGATCATTTTAACTCATTTTTCAGAATACTAAGCAGATCTCGTTATCCTGTTATTTTGGATATTCTGGAGGGCTGCATTGTGACATTTCAGTCTCTAGTTATGAGCTAGCTGGTCCTTCGATCTGGGTTTGCCACATGACCTTGTGCACTCATCTGAGCAAAAGGACTTTGATGATCCTTATGGAATGGGAAATCAAAGGCATTCAATTTCACACTTGTGAAACCAAACACAGAAGAGCAGCAACAGCCAAGCTCCTATCTTCCCTTGGAAATTGGATGGTTAAGTGTTTCAACTGGCAGTTTTTAGAGAGGAACAAGAGATAAAGAGAAAATGTTGCAACGATAGCATTAATACCTCCTCTGATCAGTTTGTACAGCTGCTGAAAAATTGTTAGTTATGAGGGGCTGAGATTTCACTGGACATTTATAGAGCAGCAGCCAACAACTGTTACATACAAGGGTAAAATTCACCCATTGTGCAGAGATCTAGCACCACTAGCCCTGTACACCACTTATCTCCCAATTAAGCCTTCAAAATAGGGCCTAAGAAGTCATATAAGCCTGTTGCTGGCCCTCCTCACAGGGCTGAATTCTGGGCTTTTGACCCAAAACTCCCACAATTCCAGCAGGTGTGCCGCAATACACAGCAAAAAAGTTCCCATAACACAGTGAGCCTGCAGCTGATGTGGAGGACACTGTGTTACTGATCCGCTATGCTTTCAGTAATACAGCATGCGGTTGTGCAGACACAAACATTGAGAAATGCACTGGCACAAGCGGTACAGTGTGAACGCTCCCCACTGAATTTTTTTTTTTTATTGCATCAACAAATCTTATACCAGTACAACTTCCATGTGGACAAGCTCTTTGGCCCCACTGCAGCAAAGCATTTGAACAAGGTCTTGAGTCCATCTCCCTTCAGCAAAAGCGCTTAAACATGTGCATAACTATAAGCCTAAAGTTAAGCATGTACTTAAATGTTTTGCTTAACAGGGAGAGGAGAGAAAATGCTAGGAAGATAACTGGGTAGAGAAGGTTGAGATTACAGTATGTAGCATTTGTTCTTCATGCAAATTTAACCCAACATATCCAGGTTAAGGGGTTTGTTTTTTTTAAATGATAGAAAGCTTTTACTTGAATTTTAGATCTGGGGAATAATGCTTGGTTGTTCCTTGGAAATCCAGGTAGCAGGTATAACGTGAGACTTCGTACTGTGAACTTCTCTTCTGCCCCCTACCACTGCTGCCAGCCTCACCTGATGCAGACATGCCAAACTCACAGGAAAAAAAAATGCAGAAATTGGGCTTGTTTTTGGCTTAATTGGCTTGTGAGTTGCTTGTTGACTAGTGTTTGGCTTGTAGCTTTTTTTGTATTGGTTCCCAACAAGCAGGGGCAAGGGCGGGGAAGAGTGTCAGAGGTGCACAGCGGTCCCACCACAGTCCCAAATTGCATGCCAGGGGGATCTAGTGTTGGGGTTTTTAGGGATGGGCTTGTTTTGAAGTGAGATTAGCTTGATTTTTGGCTTACTGTGAAAGTCAGGGTGCTTATTTACCATGTGAAAGTTGGCAACTGTGAGAGGCCAGAAATTGAATAATAGTGGAAGCATGGAAACTGAAATTAATATTGTGAAACCTGGATGCCTAAAGTAAGGGCACTAAATCCATTTTTAGACACAAATATATATTTTTAACCCTGCTTTTCAGAAGAGTTGAGCACCCATAAAGCCCACCAAAAGTCAGTGGGAGCTGGAGGCTGCTCAGAACCTTTAAACAAATAATAATAATCAGGCTGCTTAAATATGGATTCAGTAGCCCAGTGTCAAGCACCCAGGTTTGAAAATTTCAGCTTGAACTCCCCCCTCATCCACAGGGATTGTTCCTTCAAGGCATGTTTGAGGCACAGTGATAGAAGGTTGTATTCCACTTTGGTCCCATTGTATTTTGTCTTATAGATAAGGAGGGGACTTCAGCCTCTAGGACTGTTTCTCTTGCATCACTGTGAAATTCACTAAAGAAAGGAGTGGGGTGAAAGTCTATCCCTGGCACCTGTCCGGACTCAGTGGGTTTAAACTTGCATAACCCTCTACTCTTAATGTAATTGAACTGGTTTAGCCTTATTACCACCTTCTAGCCGCTCTCCAACCCACTCCCATGCTACCTTTAACAGGATGATAACTCATGTGGATAGAGGGCTATCTCCAATCCATTGCATGCTGATCTAGCCAATGGGAACAGGCAGCAGCTACTTGTAGCCTGAACACTTTTGTGCATCAGACACCACTAGTCTTATCTGTTACTAAAAAACCAACAACAAGGAGCAGACAGAGCTATCAAGCCGGCTAAATATGCAGGAAACGTTATCACTACCTAGCTGCTCCTCATGTGTGCCCAATAGTTTTGGCTGGGATAATGATTTTGCAGAATAAATCAATGCTGTCTAGACTGACACTGGAGCAAAAATTCTTCTCGTCTGCATTTAGATGAATGTTCAGACCTAATCACAACAATGGGTGACATTCACCACTGCGAACAGGACCCGTCCAAGAGCTTTGAACTACTTAAGCCCCTAACATGTAGCCCATATCTGGGTAGGACTTAGGTGGCATCTAGCAAGCTGACTACACGGGGACACGTTTCACCTTTTTGAAAAGGGATGGGTCAGTGAAACAAAACAGAATTAATCTCCTCACAGGACAGCAGGCTGGGAACTTGCTGCTTTATATAATTGCATCACAACAGTGTGGAAACACCCACTGATTAAATGGGGAGGTGGAGAGAAATAGCTGCACAAGAATGGCCATATTGGGTCAGTCCAAAGGTCCATCTAGCCCAGTATCCTGTTTTCCAGTAGTGGCTAATGCCAGCTGCCCCAGAGGGAATGAACAGACAAGTTATCATCAAGTGATTCATCCCCTGTCACTCATTCCAGCTCCTGGCAAACAGAGGCAAGGGACACCATCCCTGCCCATCCTGGGTAATAGCAATTGAGGGACCCATCCTCCATAAATTTATCTAGTTCTTTTTTGAACCCTGTTATGGTCTTGGCCTTCGCAACATCCTCGGGCAAAGAAGTCCACAGTTGACTTTACATTGTGTGAAAAAATTCTTCCTTTTCTTTGTTTTAAACCTGCTGCCTATGAATTTTGGTTGGTGACCCCTAGTTCTTGTGTTATGAGAAGGAGTTAAGGAAGTGTTTTTTTACTTTCTCCACACCAGTCATGATTTTATAGACCTCTATCATATCCCCCTTAGTTGTCTCTTTTTCAAGCTGAAAAGTCCTAGTGTTATTAATCTCTCCTCATATGGAAGCCATTCCATACCCCTAATCATTTTTGTTGCCCTTTTCTGAACTGGTTCCAATTCCAATAATTTTTTTGAGTTGGGGTGACCACATCTGCACACAGTATTCAAGAGTTGGGCACACCACAGATTAATATGGAAGCATTATTTTCTGTTTTATCTATTCCTTTCTTAAAGATTCCCAACATTGTTTGCTTTTTTGACTGCCGCTGCAGATTGAGCAGATGTTTTCCAAGAACTATCCACCATGACTCCAAGATCTTTCTTGAGTGGCAACAGCTAATTTAGACCCCATCATTTTATATGTATAGTTGGAATTACGTTTTCCCATGTGCATGATTTTGCATTTAGCAACACTGAATTTCAACAGCTATTTTGTTGCCCAGTCACCCAGTTTTGTGAGATCCCTTTGTCACTCTTTGCAGCGTGCTCTACTATCTAGAGTAGTTTTGCATCATCTGCAAATGTTGCCACCCCACTGTTCGCCCCTTTTTCCAGATCATTTATGAAAATATTAAATACTACTGGTCCCAGTACAGAGCCCTGGGGGACACCACTATTTACCTCTCTCCATTCTGAAAACTGACCATTTATTTCTACCCTTTGTTTCCTATCTTTTAACCAGTTACTGATCCACGAGAGCACCTTCTCTCTTATCACATGACAGTTTGCTTTGCTTAAGAGCCTTTGGTGAGCCTTGTCAAAGGCTTTCTAAAAATCTAAGTACACTATATCTACTGAATCACCCTTGTCCACATGCTTGTTGACCCCTCAATTTTTTTTTAAACAGATTAGAGAGCATGGGCAGCAGGTGGAGCCCCCCCTTAGGGAGGTTAGCCCCCAGTTCTTCCCCTTCCACCCCCACTCCCTGCAACTGAAGCCCTGAGACCCCCATACCTGAAGGAGCTCCGAGGGCCTCCCCTCTCTCAGCTGGAGGAGCCCTAGGCTGGCCTAAGCCTCAAACCTCCTCTCCTCCAACTGCCTGGAGGAGCCCAGGCCAGCCGCAGCCATGCCTCCCCTCCCCAGACCCCAAGCTGCTGCAGGGAAAAGCCTCTCATTCTCCTCTGAAGAAACTTTTGATATGCCCCATACAGATTCTGGGGAGGTGGTATGTACTATTCAGCTTCCTGGGTTCATCAGTAATCTCCCTGGAGTCCCTGATGAACCCAGGAAGCTGATTAGCAAATACCACCTCCTTAGCTGCCCTGGAAACTACATGGGGCCTAATAAAACAAAAAACTCCTCCCCCAGAACTCCACAACCAGGGGTTCTGGTGGCAGCACCAGCAGAGCCTCCCCCGGACTATTATACCCACCACCCATGTTGGAGAGGCATGATTTCCCTTTACAAAAACCATGTTGACTCTTCCCCAACAAATTACATTCATCTCTGTGTCAGACAATTCTTTTCTTTACTATAGTTTCAAGCAGTTTGCCCGGTGCTGAAGTTAGGCATTACCAGCCTGTAATTGTCAGGATCACTTCTGGAGCTTTTTTTTAAAAAAATGGCATCACATTAGCTATCCTCCAGTCATCTAGTACAAAAGCTAGTTTAAATGTCAGGTTACATACCACAGTTAGTAGTTCTGCATCCCATAATAGTCCATGTAACTCAGCTAACTAGGTTCACTATACACTTCACTATACACCCACTGGTAGCACTACCTTATGCAACTCCATTTATTGTAGTGTGGGTATACCAAGCATGCATCAATCAATTCTTTTGTAAGCTTATCCTATAACTCATTGTGAGCAGCCCCTTAAACGTTGTTGCTCTTCTTTGCTTTCGTTCCTGCCATTCTGGTACTGAGTTGTTCAGAACTGAACGCAAAACTTTCAATGTCCGCTCATGAGGGCAGGGACTATCCCCATATTGGTTCAAGAACAGCATATATATATATATATATATATACACACACACACACACACACACACACACACACACACGCTGATGTCGCTAGATTTGTTTCTTTGGACGACAGCCATACATTCTCAAAGGTCTGTTTTCTTTATGGAGACTTGAAATGTTTTCCATATTTTATTCTTTTCAAACAAAGCCTCTCACAAGTGCCTTATTGCTGTTATTTTTTTATTTCTCCTCTCCTGGCTGGTTAAAACAGGCAACTGTTTTCCTCAGTCCCAAGAGAAAATCCTCCAAAGCTAATGACTCTGCCAGAGGTTCATTTGTTGCTGTAAAATGTCAAACAAGGTACATTAAGGCAGTGGAATTGGCTGGAGAATGTGGCTCTACATTATTATTTAGAAAAAGAATTAAAGGTAGGTCTGTCAATTTCATGCATTTAAATGTCATTCTTGTCTGTTTCTGGGAGTTTTATGTCAGGTTGAATATAACAGGGACTCCAATAGTAGGAGCTAATGGAACTGATTCTGCAGCTAAGTACCATTTTCCAGGGATGATGTGGGAATGCAGACAGGTTTGCTGAAAAAGCCACAAGATTAATTGTATTATTTTTATATTATGTTGGGGTATGGGGGGGATCTCAACCAGCTCCAGTGCAATTGCAGTGTGGCCAACTAATGACTTGATTGAGACAGAAACACAAAACATCCACCCAAATACTCATACATCTCACAAGCAGATCTCCTGTATGCACATGCTCATCCATACCTGCCTCCAAGAATATATGCGTACACATATTGCTGTCTTTAGGATGAGGTTTCAAATCCAGGGTTAAATATCTCATGGCACTTTCTGCAAGTGTAGGAGTGTTAACCCCAGTGACGTAAGTTATACATTTGTTTAATTGCTAAAGTCAGTCTGTGTCCTGTTTGTGTCTTTATTCATTAGGTGCTAGATACACCCCTAAGTATCAGCATGTCGCAGCACTGCCTCAGACAGCCACAATTCCTCCACTGCAACCCTATCTGGTGAGCTATGCCAGCAAGTTAGAGGTGGAGCTAAGACTCTGCCCATTCTCCATCCCATCTCCATGCACTTGCTTCAAAGGGAATGCATCTGAAAAAGCAGGGACTGTCCCAGACACAAGACCATGGTAGGTCTTAGTTACCCTTACTTTCCTACAACAAGACCACAGTCTACAAAATCATCCTTCCCCAACCCCTCCCATTTCTATTGTAGGCACAAACAGGAAGAATTATGCCAAAGGGCTGGAATTTTTGAAAGAGCATAAAAGGAAATTTGGCTCCCTACTGAATTTCAATGGGATTTGAGCTCCTAACCCCATTATGTTCCTTTGAAAAGCCCAACCAAAACCAGAACCTTTGTGAGAATTTGTTGCCCTTATCTTGAGCTCCCTAAATGCACTTTTCAGTCCAGCATGATGGTAATTTTTAGGACCACGTTGGCCTGTCCCATCTCACTTATCATGAAAAGGAATATGAAGACTATCCAGAAGAAATGAATTCATCTCCTGCTTGTTCCACCTTTATGATGCTGCATATATTTTCAATGACCCCAATTATCTTTAGAAAAACTCAGTTTGGAGCTGTAATGGCCATGGTTCAATATACATACAATTCTCCCTCTATCTCACAGGCCCTGTTTGGGATGGGAAGGGTGACCAGTTGTATCATTGTATGTAAGCAAAACCACATCAGGAGCCAGTGTAGTCAGAGGAGAGATTATGCTTTCATTAGCGGTTTGAAAAGGAAGCAATTATACTTGAGCTCCATCAAAGGGAGATTTTTATATATAAAAAATTAGAAAAGAAAAATGCTGGAACCCAACTCTTTCCCTGGTGAAACTCAATCGCCTTCAGCAGAGCTACAGGAAGGATTAATTTTCCATAAATTGTCACTTTCTCAGTGGCATTTACTCACTAGGGGCCTGATCCAAAGCCCTTTGAAATCAATAGAAAGTCACCTATTGACTTAAGTGGGCTTTGCATCAAGTCCTGGGTTTATTCGCCTGTTCAGGTTCCTCACAAGTCAAAAAACTTGGGCAAGTGTTGCTGATGCTCACACACCTTGCAGAGATCCTGCACCCAGTTTTGAGTGCAGGCCACATGGATGTTCCTCTGTAGATTTGGCTGAGGTTTTTGGGTGTCTGGGTTTATCTTTTAATCCCCCACCCCCCAAATGCAGCTAGAACAAAATGGTTCACAAGAATCTCTGAGAACTGAAACCAATGTATTTTGTAAGACTGTGTTAAATGACCCATGTTCAATATGCGGCTGCATTACCTAGCAAAGGACCATTATTGGGAGGAAAGGAGTTGCACACTTTTCTCAGACATTAATTTTAGGGCTGTGACTCTACACAGGACAAAACTAAAGAAAATAAGATTAATTGTACTATTTGCAGCACCACCTTTGATATGAAGTTAGTTTCACTTTGGAATTTGAAAAAAGTCTAGGGTTAGACTGATCCAATCCAGACTTCCTGTTGTCTGGATCTAGGGAACTTGTTCACTAGGATTTGCAGGTATTCGGATCTGGGATTTTACTTTGCGACAATCTCTAGAACAAGCCCAAACATTGAACGCAAAACTCAAAAATACCAAACTCCACCCAGTTTCATGTTGATACCACATATGGCCTGTTGTAGACTAAGGAAATTTGCACCAGTTAAACTACAGTGCCGCAATTACATTGGAACAAAACGTCGTGGAGATGCACTGTGTCAGTGCAAGGACAGGTTTGCACCACTGTAGTTTATCCTGCTAACTCATTAAGGAGATTTGCAAGAGTGCAAACCTCTTATTTTACTAGAGCAGCACTGAAGGCTTCCAATGGTGCAACCCTTTCCTCCCTTACCCCCATATAGACAGAGCCTAAGATGCAAGACGACAAATTCTACCTGGTTCGGATATAAGAGCATCAACATGGGGTTTTGGATTGCTCAAACATCATCATCAGGGAACCTGGTGAGAGGTGTGCGTTCGTCATGGAACCTCAGAACAAGTCAGTCCCTACAATGAACATGTAGCCAAGCGCATTCGGCTTGATTTTGGATTTTGTTGCTTTTCTTTTAAAAACAGTTATTGTGCAGCCAAATGTTGGTGAAAGGATTTGAGGTACTGCTAATATAAAAAAAATGCATGTATGTGAGTAAAGCAGAGATGGAGGAGAACTAAAACACCACTCATTACGTTTCAGGGGTATTCTAAGGCTGCACCAGGAGCCAGTACAAAAATTATGCACATGCTGCCTATATTCAATACTTGCAGGAAGAGATGGAAGTTGTGGAGGAGCGCTATTCACTCAAGCCAGAGTAATAAGGGGGAGGCTCCCCTCCCCTATCTATACAATGGGCAGAATTCTGGATCTAGATGCCCCTGAACTTGGCAGTTCTTCTAAATCCATATCTGAATTTTGCTACTCATGTTATGTCCGGAGTGAAGTAACATAACAGAAGTAAGGTAGTAATTAATTTCTGGGCATTGCATTGCATGCAAGTCTAATGTTTTACTAAAAAAGTAATTGCACCTTCATTGTTTCAACAGGTTTGGCTTAATTACATTAAGTTGTATTTCTCTCCGCACTTATTCACTCTCAGCAAGAGCTCGCCTTACCATCTGCTGATATTTAATTAAATATACACTAAATGTCCTACTATATTATTAAATCTCATTTAGAAACTTTGTTGGTATCCCGATCCAGGGGAGTTGAAAAAGGACCCCCTTTTAGTGTTAAATTATTTAGATAAAAAAAGGGGGGGGGTTGTTAATTAAGAAGAGGGAATGAGCGGGCTGGGGGTAGGGTGGGGGGACGACGACAGTTTCTTCAAGAATAGGAGAGAAGGGAAGGAGAATTCCTAGAGCTCTGTGTGTGGATGTGAGTTATCCAAGTCCCGTCCTGAATTCTTGAAAGATTTTACAAAGCTGCCATGAAGACAACTGAATGAATGAATTTCACAGTGGTGTCTTGCTGGGTAAACTGGCACGGATATAGTTATACCTGACAAAAAACTATAGCTATCTCAGTCTCAATGCACTCACAGTACCACGTACAGTGATCATTACAGACCATCACCAAGGATTGAACCCAGGATGACTTCCAGCACTAAAAGCACAAGTCTCTGCCATACATAAAGAAGTAACTCCCCTCTAGCTGTAGCAGACCCACATTCTCTAGATGGAGCCACAAAGTTATACCTGTGCTGCAAGACCCAAGAACTGAAGTGAAAGGTTGTCAGGATAAAGGGTTTCACTCTTCCTCTGACACAACTTTAAACAGTCTAATTTCCCCTCTCCAAAAATATCACCCGTGAGACGTGTTAATTTCATTATAATAGCATCACAGCTAAAATATGCCACTCCTCTATAAAAAGGGAGATCAAATGCAGATGTGTGTCAGGTTTGCCCAAACTAGGATGAAAACCTCATGCCTTAGGGAATAAACATGACTGAGATTTTCAACGCTGCCTCAGATTTGGGGGATCCAAAATTACTTGGGCAGCTTTGAAAAACTCACAATCATCTCCAGTTTCCTGAAGTGTAAAAAGTAAAAGGATTAAAACTCATGCCCACCTACCTAGGCACCACCTCCCTAAACACCATACACACAAAGCAATGATGCACACTACTCATTAGGTTTGGTGTATCAGAGACTTAATAGATCTCTCCCATCCCTAATACTTCTATTAATTTTTTTAAAAGGTACCTTAAATTCTCATTGCCCACTTCACAACTTTTGCCATTTCAGGTGTAAACCAAAATGTTTGCTGTGCCTTGTAACCAGCTACATGCTTCTCAAAAAGCAGAACAGGGAAAGGGCAGTGAGCCAGGGTTTAACATGGGAATAGGGTGCTGGGCCAAGAGCAAAGTTCAAATGTCAAAAAGTAGATGTTGGTCATTGCCAGTGGAGGATATAGAGGACTAATGCTTTGCTGAAGTATAACTAAGGATATCATCTTGGAAGAGCAGCCTTTAACCCAATACTCCTCAAGCCAATAGTTCACTCTACTACTTATGTTGATTAAAGTTAAATCGCTCAGGGGTGTGGAAAAAAACACCCCTCTGAGCAACATAATTTACATCGACTTAAAGCAGTGTCTACACCGTGCTATGTCATCAGGAGAGCATCTCCTGACAACATGCTTCTGCCTCTCATTGAGGTGGAGTAATTAGGTCAATGGGAAAACGCTCTACACCTCACCGTGGTGCTGCTGCCCATTGGCATGTTCTTCACTGCCTGGTTCTTCGTCTATGAAGTGACTTCCACTAAGTACACACGGGATATCGACTTAATGAGTCTTCACCAGATGTGCTGCAGTGGGACCGACTTAGTGTGGTAGTGAAGACAAGCCCTTACTATCCTCACCAAGTTCTTCAAATGGAAAGAGCTCCACCAGTCATTTCTTTCCATCCATTTCCCCATCCAACACTGACTTACCTCTTTGCATCCCTGATACAGGTTAAATGCTGTCAGACCCAGGTCATTAATATGTCCTGTCTCCAGTTGAGAGAATAGATTAAGTCAGCAAACATGTGTGACTGAAGAAATGTGATTCTGGATTTGAGAGTTTATCCTTCTCTCTCATTGAAATTAATAAAAAATATAAAAGGATGATTCACAGCATGCTATCCAAGGCCTGCTTTTTCCACTCCCCCAAATTCAAGTTACTCTTCATTTCTCCAAATCACTTGCATCTGGGAATCACTGTGTTGCAAATCCAAAGGAATTATCTAATACTGTTTCATTTCTTTCCTCATTAGCAAAAAGAGCAAGTTTATCAAGTTCAGTCTAATTTATATTTAAAAAATAGATTGGTAGATGTTTTTACTTTGTAAAGATCAAAGTGTCTCTTTTTTCCAGTTGCCTGCAGCTAATGATTCCCATTAAGGACTGAAGCTGACAGAGATGTTTTCTGTTGTTATTCAGCCTAACATTAAATCTGCTGAATGAATTTTTTTCCCCAATATATACAGATTACTACAAATGGTGCAGCTGCTGTCAAGGGCAGACTGTATGCACTGAACAAACTGCCCAACACACATAGATTTAAATAAAAAAACCCTAATATCTTTTTAATGTAACTTTTAAATAGTTTGAAATATATTTGCAAAATTAGGTAGTGGAAACTGAAAAGCTCAGTGCAAAAAAAAAAACCCCAAAAAACAAAAAACCCAACCCACAACAAAATTAAGGACATATTTTTAAATATGTCAACCCAACAAGCTCCCATGGCAGTGAGACAACGGATGGGAATTTGTCCTAATGGGGAACTGAAACTTCTTACAGACTTCTGGACTAGCAGGCATCAATTCTATCATGCTTGGTGCCCTCAGTAACAACTTTGACACACCTGGGGTGAAATCCTGACCTGCAATCAATGGCAAAACTCCAATTGACTTCAATGGGACCAGGATAGCACCCATTGTCAACCTAGAACAGGGGTTGGCAACCTTTCAGAAGTGGTGTGCCGAGTCTTCATTTATTCACTCTAATTTAAGGTTTCACATGCCAGTCATATATTTTAACGTTTTTAGAAGGCCTCTTTCTATAAATCAATAATATATAACTAAACTATTGTTGTATGTAAAGTAAATAAGGTTTTAAAAATGTTTAAGAAGCTTCATTTAAAATTAAATTAAAATACAGAGCCCCCCGGACGGTATCCAGGACCCAGGCAGTGAGAGTGCTGCCTTCAGCACGCGTGCCATAGGTTGCCTACCCCTGACCTAGAACATGTTTAAGTCTCTGCAGCATGAGACTCATCCCTTCCTCATCCAAACAAATAGATAAATGGAATATTATTTGCAGCTTGCTCTTTGGGGGAAGCCTTTCATACGAGACTATAAAAACTGGAAACTTAGAAGCATAAGCATGTCTGATTTTCAATAGGACTTTTACTCCTATATCACTTAGACCTTCAAAAAAAATCCTGCTGTGAAGTAACATTAAATATCCCATGGCCATTTTTGTAAGAGGGATTTTTCCTGCACTGTCTTTAGTCAAAATTCCTCTCCTCATCAGCATTGTGCAGCTTCCTGTGCAGCCACTGACTGCCAACTTCCACGTGGCTGAATCTTGGTAGGAAACGAAATTTTTTTTGGAATTATATAGGCTTTGATCCTGCAATCACATCTGCATAGGCAGACCCTTCCAGTTCCATGAAGCATCTTGCAGGCACAAGGGTCTAATCCACACAGATCTTAAAGCTGAAGAAGGGCCATAGTTTGCAACATGTGTTGGGGTGAAATTGCTAAAACAACGTAAGGTATGTTTTTATAGGCAAAGTATTCTACTGAATAGAGCAGCAGGAGCACTGACATGATGCCTATCCATCAATTATCCCACGCATACGAACTGGGACAATTGCAGGGATTATAATTTTCAATATTTGTACTTCACAGGTCTGATCCCAAACCCATTAAAATCAGTAGAAAGACTTCTGATCAGCCCCTCTATGCATTCTCCTCTGCTTCTTTTACCATTGCCTCTTATAAACTTTTAATAAAAATAACATTTAAAAAAGGAGGAATTTTGTAATTAGAATTATTCAGTGCATTTTACAATGACTATATTGTAGTTAGATACACCTGTTAAAAGCTAAACTACCAAGAGGAAGCTTTGATGCAAAACTTAATAGCCTCTCAGACCATGATAATCACTACCAATTCCAGGTTGATACACTCCAGGCAATTACTGGACTTCAAAAATGATCATACTGGAAGAGCATTGCCTTGTGTTTGCAGCTTTGGCCAATCAGCAGCAGCTGCAACAGCTCATCCAAGTGAAAGCTGCTTAACCTTAGAGGGATATTTTACAGTCTTACCTGTGCAAGATTGTCTCTATCTAAACTGACTCTGAACCGCTTCTGCACTCCTGAGGCAAATTAAAAATGAAATCCATGAAGAATTGACAGACTACTTCCTAGAACTTCGAACAACTCTAATTATGTTACAATACCTTTCATGACTTACACAAAATAATCTCTCTGAGATTTGTGGACTCCAGGCTTGGTAGAATTTCCCTAAAGAGCTTCACTTGATATGCTCTGGAAGTCTCCTACATTGCACATTAATGCAGGAAACAGTTGTCAGGTTTTGTACTGCTTAATTCATTACTTTGTTTTACTTATGCACCTTCCCGTCCCCAGTAATATGGAAATGTTTCATTTACAAATTTAAAGCCTGAATATTATTCTGTGTTCAAGTCAGTAAGTGTGCATTAATGCTAGAGAAAGAAAAATCTTAGTATACAAAAATACTGGGATACTAATTAAGAGTGAACCCCTGCTGATATCACCGAGTTCTGTGAAGAAATTGAAACAAATAGAGAAAGGCTGGTGCAATATTTAGGACACTGGGCTGGGACTCAGGAGATGTTGCTTCAATTCCTGAAACTGCTACTGATTAACTAGGTGACCTTGGGCAAGTCACTTAGGATAACATTTTCAAAAGCACGTAAATTACCTTTCCAAGTGATTCAGACATTGAATGTCAATGGGACATAGGCTCCTCAATGAGGCTTCAGCTCTTAGGGGTTGGATTCCCAAAGGTACTTGCACCCATGCCTCCTATGGATTTCAAATACCTCTGCGAGTCTCAGCCTGTGTGCTTGAGTAGCTTTTGAAAATGGGACTTTGGCGCTTAAATCTCTAAAGATATGTCTACATTGCAATCAGGAGGCAAGATTGCAGCATGCGTAGGTACACCTGAGCTACCTTTGAACTAGATCACTAAAAATAGCAGTGTAGCTGCAGTTGCATGGGCAGTGGCAGGATTTATCTGCCCGAGTATAATCCTGCTCAGGACCCAGGGTACATACTCTGGTGGCTACATTGCTATTTTCAGTGAGCTCTCTCCAAAGAGAACTCACGTATGCCTTTACATGCTCAATCCTGCCTCCCAATTGCTGTGTAAACATACCCCCAGGAACTTTTGAAAATGCTACCCTTAATCTCTCTGGACCTCAGTTAACCATCTGTAAATTGGGAGAAAATAAATATTTCCACTCAGGCCTGGTCTACACTACGAGTTTAAACCGAATTTAGCAGCGTTAAACTGATTTAACCCTGCACCCGTCCACACAACGAAGCCCTTTATATCGATATAAAGGGCTCTTTAAACCAGTTTCTGTACTCCTCCCCAACGAGAGGAGTAGTGCTGAAATTGGTATTACCATATCGGATTAGGGTTACTGTGGCTGCAAATCGACGGTATTGGCCTCTGGGTGGTATCCCACAGTGCACCATTGTGACCGCTCTGGACAGCAATCTGAACTCGGATGCACTGGCCAGGTAGACAGGAAAAGCCCCGCGAACTTTTGAATTTCATTTCCTGTTTGCCCAGCGTGGAGCTCTGATCAGCACAGGTGGCGATGCAGTCCCAAATCCAAAAAGAGCTCCAGCATGGACCGTACGGGAGATACTGGATCTGATCGCTGTATGGGGAGACAAATCTGTTCTATCTGAGCTCCGTTACAGAAGACGAAATGACAAAGCATTTGAAAAAATCTCCAGGCTACGATAGACAGAGTCCACAGCAGGGACTCAGCACAGTGCTGCGTGACAAGCGTAACGGAAAGCCAAAGAATCAAATGGATGCTCATGGAGGGAGGCAGGGGGTACTGAGGACTCCAGTTATCCCACAGTCCCCGCAGTCTCTGAAAAGCATTTGCATTCTTGGCTGAGCTCCCAATGCCTAAAGGGTCAAAAACATTTTCCGGGGTGTTTCAGGGTGTATGTATTCAATTTACACCTTTCCCCCCCCCCAAAAGAAAAGGGGAAAAAATCGTTTCTCGCCTTTTTTCAATGTCACCCTATGTCTACTGCATGCTGCTGGTAGACGGGGTGCTGCAGCACTGAACACCAGCATCCCCTTCCCGATGGCAGACGGTGCAAAATGACTGGTATCCATCGTCATCATCAGCCAGTGAGTGCTCCTGGCTGGCCTTGGTGAGGTTGGCCAGGGGCGCCTGAGTAAAAATGGGAATGACTCCCAGTCATTCCCGGCAGACAGTACAGAAGCTTGGTAACCGTCCTCATCATAACAGCTGGAGGCTGAGCTCCATCAGCCCCTCCCCCTTTCATGTCTAAAGAAGATTCTGTACTCCCTGGACTATCAAAGCAGCTGGAGGCTGCGCTCCTCTACCCCCCACCCTTTAATGTCCTGCCTGAACTATCATAGCAGCTGGAGGCTGCCTCCCCCTCATTTTATCTCGCTAAAAACTCAGTGTTTCTTATTCCTGCATTCTTTATTACTTCATCACACAAATGGGGGGACATTGCCATGGTAGCCCAGGAGGGTTGGAGGAGGAGGGAAGCAACAGGTGGGGTTGTTGCAGGGGCACCCCCTAGAATGGCATGCAGCTCATCATTTCAGCGGGATCTCTGGGGCTCTGACCCGGAGCAGCTGTGCTCTCTGGTTCTGTAGTACACTTGCCCCATATTCTAGGCAGGACTGACTCTATTTTTAGACAAAACATAAAGAAGGGAATGACCCGGGGAGTCATTCCCATTTTTGTCCATGCGCCCCCGGCCAACCTCAGTGAGGCCAGCCAGGAGCACCCATGACAGCAGCAGACGGTACAAACGGATTGATAACTATCATCGCCAATTTCCAAATGCAAACGGTGCAAAATGACTGATAACCATAATCTCATCGCCAATTTACAATGGCAGACGGTGCAATAGGGATGGTAAACGTCTCTGCTACCTTGCAAAGGCAAATGAATGCTGCTGTGTAGCACTGCAGTACCGTGTCTGTCAGCAGCATCCAGTACACATATGGTGACAGTGACAAAAGGCAAAACAGGCTCCATGGTTGCCATGCTATGGCATCTGCCAGGGCAATCCAGGGAAAAAGGGCGCGAAATGATTGTCTGGCGTTGCTTTCACAGAGGAAGGATTGAGTGACGACATTTACCCAGAATCACCCGCGACACTGTTTTTGCCCCATCAGGCATTGGGATCTCAACCCAGAATTCCAATGGGCAGGGGAGACTGTGGGAACTATGGGATAGCTACGAGATAGCTACCCACAGTGCAACGCTCCAGAAATCGACGCTCGCCTCGGTACATGGATACACACCACCGAATTAATATGCTTAGTATGGCCGCGTGCACTCGACTTTATACAATCTGTTTTAAAAAACAGGTTTCTGTAAAATCGGAATAATCCCGTAGTGTATACATACCCTCAGTCTTCTCTATTTAAGTTTCAGGTGAATTAGGGAAGGGACTGTCTTACTGTCTATTTGTAATGTTTAGTGCAATCTTGGTTGGGACCTCTAGGAGTCTCCAATAATAATTCTGCTTCCAAATAGCATTTGGGGGCTTCTATTCCCACCCTCGTTTCTTTTTCATAAACAGAGACATATGCATGAAAAACATAAGCAAACAAATTCTACTCTCAGGCCTGATCTACAGAAAGAAGTTAGATTGATCCACCTACATTTCCCAGAGGGGTGAAAAACCCACACCCCTAAGCACTGTAGTTAAGCTGACCTAACCTAGTGCTATATACACAGGCGGTTAATGGAAGAATTTCCATCGACCTTAGCTACAGCCTCTTGGGGAGTACCTACCCCACAAGAGTAACCTTTCCATATTCATAGGTAGCATTTCCACTGATGCACTACGTCAGCCCAGTCCCACTAGTGTAACTTCACTGAAGTGGGGAAAACTGATGTACAGAGAGATCAAGTGATTTGTCAAAGGTCACATATGGAGTTGGCAGCAGGACTCCTGAGGTCCAACCCACTGCCTGATCCACAAGCCCATCCTCAATGAGAATTGGGTACCAAAGTTCATCTACATTATCTGTTCATTCTTCCGCCTGACATTAGGGGATTCTATCCACTGGTCCTTGGGCATCCACTGCTGCTGTCAATGGGAGTTTGAGGGTGTGCAAGGACTGCAGGATAGTGTCCAGGATCTTTGCTGTTAAGATAGCACAAGCATCACCATGGCAAACAGTTGTGATGTCATAAAGGCCTCTTTGTGACAATAGGAGTTGCAAAGAGAGAAGTTACACAGCAACAAGGATCCTGTTCTCATGGTATTGTCTCTAGGGAACCTGAGGGAAGGGCGGGGGAGGTGAGGGGGAAGAGAGAGGGAGGGAAAAAAGCACTATATAAGCAGAACTGTGTTTAACGAGGCTGTTTTTCAAAAAGAGGTCTATGGGGAGTCAGTGCATATTTAATACTAGTTACATAATTTTTTTTTTATTGTGATATTTTCCACAGCCATTTTCATTTATCAACAATCTAGTTAAAAGCTGCTGGGTTGATCTACTTCTAATCTCAACGCCATTAAATTGATTATTCTTATTTCTTTTCTTAGTATTAAATAAATACCTAAAATTATAATAGGTGAAGTTAACCCTCAGGAACCTGGCATTTTCCATTCAGCCTGCCAAATACATTGCCCTTCCAGATCATCTCAGCCCTGGTGAGTAACCCTCCTCCTCTTTATTCCCGTGCTGGGCCATCAACTCTGTCAGTGCACCTCAGTCCTGTCCTCTAGCCTGTGAATCATTCAGCTCAGGCCAACTCAGTCCAAATAGCTGTGCCATTATCACATTTAATGCTGTGCCAAAACTTGCCTATGCCAAAAAAGCCAGGGTGTTTAATAACTGTAACCTTTCATGATGCCGCAGAGGTAAAACAAAAATAAAAATTCTTGCTATATTTCACAAGCTTCCTTATTCGCTTTCAGAAGGATCACTAGCTCCCACTGATTACTTTAAAAAAAATCTTGATTTAATTATCTAATGTGAAGGAAGGGATGAGGATTAGCTGCTGATTAAAATGCTTACAGAAAATAGATATGATTAAGTGGAATAATCCTCTGGAAACCAAAAGGCTCCATCAGATAAATTTTACCATGTGGATTGCACCCAAATAATCAGCAAAGCTTCCTACATAATTTTGCCAAGAGTCCAGAGTTATTGGGGAATTCAATGAGATTTGACCTGCACTCCTGTAATAGGTTAGTCTAGAGTGAAAAACAAAATCTTCTTTGTAATGTTCTCTCCTACTTTTTAATGAGGCAGAATAAACACTCAAGGATTTATGCAGCTGGATTTATGATGCAGAACTTTTCATGAGGTATTTTATTCATTAATCTTATTTACCAACCCAGTGAACAGCTGCCCTCTAGGTTGCTCTGTTCCCATTTTAATAGTAGACTCACTTTTAAGATAAAGAAAGTGTGTAATTTCTGTTGTTTCTGTATTTCCATCATTATTCTGTACTAGCAGAATGGTACCTTGGCACATGCTCTGTGGCAAAAATGCAGCCCCTTGGCCCAGAAAGTCTCTCAGTTTAGATACTTTTTTCATAAAACCAAAGAATGAAAGCCCAGAATTTTAAATAAAATGGGATGGCTCAGTTGCTGTACTGACCTTTACTCTGGTTCAATCCAGCCCATGTACAGAGTGACCGAAAGTTGTTACCATTGGACATAGGCGGCAGGTTTGTATAATTTTTGGTGGTGCCCAAAATGGTGGTGCCCCCCTGCTCTCGCCCTGTAAGCCGATAAAAAATGAAGCTACAATGCGTTGGCACCACAAGATTACAAGGGTCAATTAAAAGTGGAAAGTCAGAAGCAGCACTTGCCTGCTTCAATATACAGTATTATATTTTGTTGCACCTGTTGTGACAAAGTGGGAATGTTCTTAATGTTTTCTCTGAATACTGTGTGGGTGCCTCAGTTTCCCCTGCAAGGTGCCAACTGAAGGTGTTGGGGACAAAGAGATCAGGTGGCCTCCTTGTCCAGAAGAGACACAAAGGCCAGAGGAGGGAGTGTCAGTTTGGAGCTGGTTGGGGAAATGGGGAGAGGCCCAGAACTTGGGTCTGGGCTCCTCCCCCCCCCCCCCAAGATGGACCTGACTGAGGGGTCCTGTTTTCTGTACCTACAAGCTCTGTTTTGGACTGTGTTCCTGTCATCTAATAAACCTTCTGTTTTACCAGCTGGCTGAGAGTCATGTTTGACTGCAGAGTTGGGGTGCAGGGACCTCTGGTTGCCCCAGGACCTGCCTGGGCAGACTCGCTGCGGAAAGCGCACAGTGTGGAAGGGCAAGATGAATGCTCTGAGGTCAGACCCAGGAAGGTGTAAGCTTCTTGCCCTGGAGACAGTCTGCTCAGAGAGAGAGGAGGCTCCCCCAGAGTCCTGACTGGCTTTGTGGGGAGTAGTTCCAAAGCATCCCAGCATCCCCTTCCACACCGTGCACTTCCCGGAAGTCTGCACAGGCACTGACACTCCCTCCTCTGGCCTTTATCTCTTTTCCAGGCATTAGGAGGCCACCTGATCTCTTTGTTCTCCAACACCTTCAGTTGGCACCTTGCAGGAGACAGGCCCAGGCCATCAGTTGCCTGGAAACAGGGTTTCAGCCATTCTCTGTGCAGACAGCATCACACTGGCCCTCTAGGGCTCTACAACAATCACACTCCCTTATCCCACCATCTAGATCCTTGAGAAATGCATAGGGGAAACTGAGGCACCCACACAGTATTCAGAGAAAACATTAAGAACATTCCCACTTCGTAACACCTGTATACGACTAGTTATATACTTTAAAGGGTGTAAAATAATCAAGTATTGTGCTAAACACAATGATACTCCAAACTGACCACCAAATTTAACATGCATCCGACGAAGTGGGTATTCACCCATGAAAGCTCATGCTCCAATACGTCTGTTAGTCTATAAGGTGCCACAGGACTCTTTGCTGCTTTTACAGATCCGGACTAACATGGCTACCCCTCTGATACTTGACACCAAATTTAAGTTGCACGGTTTTCCCCTCAGGTGATGGCTCTGGGGTGGGGCTGGGGATGAGGGGTTAACAGTGCAGGAGGGTGCTCAGGGTTGTGGTGCTGTGGGCGCAGGCTCTGGAGTGGTGCAGGGCTGGGGATAAGGAACTTGGGTTGCAGACAGGCTGCCCCCAGGCTAGGGCCAGAGAGGACTCCCCCCAACACACTGACAGCAGCAAGCTCCAGGGGAGGAACCCCTCCTCTCCTCCCCACCCCTGCAGCACACTCACTCTGCACCACGGTCACTGCACATGCTCCTAGGGTCTCTCTCAGGTCCAGAAAGCCCACTCGCCTCCCCTATGGTGGGTACCAGGGGGGCGGGTTGCCATCACATGTGGCCTCCCCTGCTGCTGCCCCTCACTGGGGATGGGGCTACCCCTTGCCCAGCGTGGGGCAGGAGTGGGGACTGCAGGGTGGTGGCTGGGGGCGGGGGGGAAGAGTGTCACAAAATTCGCCCAAGCCCCAGCTGCTCAGATCTAGGAAGCCCCCCTTCCCCCATCTCCCCTGTGGTGTGTGTGTGGGGGGGGCTGCCATCACGTGGCTTCCTTCCTCCCCTGCTGCAGCCTGCTGCCCCTCACTCTAGCCTCACTGGGGATGGGGCTGCCCCTTGCCCAGCATGGGACAGGAGTAGGGGTTGCAGGGGGAGGAGGTGGATCACAGGGTCAAACCTCACCGAAGCCCCAGCAGCTGCCCAGAAGCTGAGTGAGGTCCACTCCAGATGTCCATCTCCCGGCCGGAAGTCCCCTTGGCATCTCCTCCAGGTGGGTGCTGGGGGATGGGAGAGAGGGCTCCCAAGCATGTGCGTGCCTCCTCCCCTCATCCTCTCTCACTCCCCCCCTCCCCCTCCCGAGGTGCTCCAACAGTCTCTATAGCCTTAGGCAGAAGCAGCGACAGGCAGCCGGCAGCACAAGCAAGGGAGAGAGGCACGGGCTGGTTTTTTACAGGCAGGGAAGCTCCGAGGTTGGGGGGTGGGGGGAGACGACGCTCCAGGATGGGAGGGGCCAGGGCCCACTCCAGGCAGGGCCAGGGGAGAAACCCAGCTCCAAATATTGGTGGAGCACAGCCCCCAGCCTTGAATATTCCTGGTGCTCGGGCACCACGAGCCCATATAACTTGCTGCCCCTGCCATTGGATGACTGTTTGGTGCTGTGTGTGAAACTGGTATTCTCATTTCAGTTCCCAGAGAACAAAATGCCCCTAACACCAAACTCACTAGCACATTATTAATTGTATTACTGGAGCAGCTTGTGATGAGTTACCTCTGAGCCTGCTTAAACTGGAGTCATCCCTGAACCAGAGCACAAAATGAGTCAGAGGCAGTTACATGCAGGTCTTGTGATTAGCTGAGCCCTAGTTGAATGGCATGGGGCCTATCTACAGGGGAAGATCCACCCAGGTGAACACAAGGCAGGTATAGAGGCTCCTAAGGGAAGCAGTCTCTCCAGTCTTTTCAACATTAATGCTTGTCTGGGAACACTCCCATTGCCCATAGTTTCAAACTGCTTCTGCCCCAGCCCATACCCATTTCCATGCCAGCCACCCAGCAATCTTGACAGATCTAGAGGCCCCAGTCAAGATCTGGACCACTTTGTGCTAGGCACAACACAAACGCATGGTAAGAGAGAGTCCCTGCCCTGAAGAATTTACAGTCTAAATAGGCAAGATAAAGACATGGTGGCAGACAAAAATCATTATCCTCTTTTTACACATGAGGAACTGAGCCTTAGAAAGATTAAGTGAATTGCCCAAGGACAGCTAGGAAGTTTGGCGGGCAAGACACTTGGGTTGAGTTTAGTCTAGTTCCTTAAAAAGATTGTCCTTCTTTGTGTGATACAGAGAGGCCTTGGACTGAATGGGATTTAGGAGCCAAAAACCCATTGACAATCAATGGAACTTAGATTCTTAAGAGCTTAAATCACTTTTGAAAATAGTTAGGTTCCTAAATTAGGCAAGTATCAGAGGGGTAGCCATGTTAGTCTGGATCTGTAAAAAGCGACAAAGAGTCCTGTGGCATCTTATAGAGTAACAGATGTATTGGAGCATGAGCTTTCGTGTCTGAAAGTGGGTATTCACCCACGAAAGCTTATGCTCCAATATGTCTGTTAGCCTATAAGGTCCCACAGGACTCTTTGTTACTAAATTAGGCAAGCATTTCAACACTGAGTGCAGCAATGCCTAAATACCTTTAAAAATGTGGGCCCCTCTGTCTGAAGGATCAGCCTTGCTGCATAAAGATGCCAGTTCAAATCCATCAGGTTTTATTAATCCTGGGCAAGGCCTTAAAGAGCTTGTAAGAGCACCAATGGGTCCCGCGAGAAATGGGGCGATGTTATTTGAATATAATTCAGAGAGTCAGACAACCAGCCTCTCTGTCACTGTGCAAGCACTCTAGCTGTGAGGGATGCTCATGAAGAGCCATAGTTCAGTTGCAGGCCAGAATCCCTGGATTCAGCATTCCATTCCCACTGCTGTAATTATGAACCAGGGTTGGAGGCTGTTAGACCCAGTGTGGGTCTGAATATCAGAGTGGCTAAAGGCTACTGACTGGGTACTGCTCAGGATCAGAAGTTCAATCAAAATAAGAGCCCTAATAATTCCAGGAGCCTCTAGTAACTCTCACACCAGGGGGGTCAGATTAAATTAAGGCTCCCACTCTGGATTCAGGATGAGGACCTTTAGGAAAAAAAAATAAAGGAGAGACTCCTGCTACAGTGGAATCCCTGCTAGCTTTTACACTGACCCCAGTAGTTGCTGGAACAGAACTGGCAGTTTAGAAAGTTCTTTAGGACCCAATTCACCTTCTGTCTCAGAATGGAAGCTTCATACATTAAAATTTCACTCACTTGGCACTGGTATAGAACAGTGGTTCTCAACCAAGGGAGCACGTACCCCTGGGGGTATGCAGAGGTCTTCCAGGGGGCATACCAACTCATCTGATATTTGCCTAGTTTTACCACAGGCTATATGGAAAGCACTAGTGAAGTCAGTACAAACTAAACTTTCATACAGACAATGACTTGTTTATACTGCTCTATAGGCACAACACATTGGAATATAAGTACAATATTTATATTCCAATTGATTTATTTTATAATTGTATGGTAAAAATAAGAAAGCAAGCATTTTTTTCCAGTAACAGTGTGCTGTAACACTTGTATTTTTAGGTCTGATTTTGTAATCAAGTAGTTTAAGTGAGGTGAAATTTGTGGAAAGACAAAAAATCAGACTGCTGAAAGGGGTACAGTAGGCTGGAAAGGTTGAGAGCCACTGGTATAGAGTACTGTGCAAGGCACAAGGCAACGGTGAATCAGACACATGGAGCATTTACATGATCAGTAAAGTTCATTTGAGACCATGTTCTTGTGTAAGCCAGAGGTTCTGAAACTTTTTCATAGTGAGGACCACACCTCAGAGAGATTGCATCATGGGCCCTGTTGTAGAGTTGGCCACCACACAAGCACTCTATTGTGGTCAGGGAGGCTTCTGCAGCGCCCTGCCCCTAGTCCTTAAATCACAAAATAATCCAACATAAAATCCAAAAATCAAACTCTACTTGAAACTGCCAGTTTCCAGCCACCTCTGGCTTGATCCAGTGGCGTAGTCAGGTTTTCAGTGTAGGGGGAGCAAACAAAAAAGGTGCCCTCCCTTGGCTCCTCCTCTGGCCATGCCCCCCTTGGCTCCTCCTCTGGTGACGCCCCCCAACCAGGACACACACACACACCCTGCTCACCTTCCGTCCTGCGCCGCCGCCTGTCCCCGGCCTGCTCCCAGTGCTGGGCGCACTCCATGTGGGGCTCGCCAGCCAGGCGGTCTTAAAGGCACAGGGGCCCTTTCGCCTCCCCCCACCCGCCGCATTAGCAAGGGGCAAGCGGGGGGAGGGGGGCGAGGAGCGCTTGGCCACTGAGCCCTGAGCCGAGGAGCCAGCCCCCTCGCTCCTCCGGCCGCGTCTGCTGCCCCCGCATGGCTCCTCCGGCCGTGCTGTTGTGAGAGCCGACCGGCAGGCGCCGCTTCCATGCCAGCCTGCCGCTCCCGCCTCACGGCTCCTCCAGCTGTGCTGCTGGCAGCGCCGGCCGGCAGGCGCCACTTCCGTGCCTGCCGCCCTGAGGGGAAGTGGCTGCTTCCACTGAACCCCGCTAGCTACGCTACTGGCTTGATCTCAACCTGCTAGCCCTACTTCCAAGGTAGTCCCACTTCCAAACTCATCATCAGTCACACCCCTGCAGTCCTTTATACTAAGCCACCCGATTCCCCTCACATGAGGCTCCTGCTCTAAGCAGGGCTGTTTTAGCACCAGGCTCTCCAGCACACAGGCAAGCCACCCTGTGTCTAGACTAGACAAGTAGATTGTGTTTGAAAACAAGCTAACACATTTTTACACACAAGCTATTTTCGGAGCCTAAGACACCTCTCTCCTGCCATTTATGACCATCGGACTTCCTCCCCGCTTGTTCTTGAGAGGAAACATCCTCTTAGCAGTTGCAGAAAATGTACACCTAGAAAAAAAATAACTTAAGAAAGCATATCTGATTTACAACTCTCACTAGTTTAATTGGTGGTTTGTCCTGTCTGGAGGGGGGGGGGGGAATAAGCAAAGTCTTCTTTTGTTTTTCATTTTTGTTACCCCCTTCCATCTGTTCTATTCTTTCTTTTTCTCCCTGAACATGTTCCTCTTCCTCCCGCTATCCTTTCTTCTCTTCCCATCACCTGCTTCTTTGTTCCTCTTGCCGGTTCTGCCATTTACATCCTGGATCATCCAAACCACACACAGTCTACACCCCTATAAAACAGGCTTTTCTTTCCTCATAGACTTTAAGGTCAGAAGGGACCACCATGATCATCTAGTCTAACCTCCTGCATATTGCAGGCCACATAACCTCTGGCTGAGTTACTGAAGTCCTCAAATCTTGGTTTAAAGACTTCAAGTTAGAGAGAGTCCACCATTTATACTAATTTAAACCTGCAAGTGACCTGTACTCCTATGCTGCAGAGGAAGGTGAAAAAACCCCAGGGTGTCTGCCAATCTGACCTGGAGGAAAAATTCCTTCCCAGCGCGAATATGGTGATCAGTTAGACTCTGAGCATGTGGGCAAGACCCACTAGGCAGATACCTGGGAAAGAATTCTCTGTAGTAACTCAGAGTCCTTCCAATCTAGTGTCCTGTCTCTGGCCATTGGGGATTTTTGCCAGTGGGCCACATACCATTCTAGGCAGTCCCATCATACCGTCTCCTCCATAAACTTATCAAGCTCAGTCTTGAAGCCAGTTAGGTTTTTTGCCCTCACTGATTCCCTTGGAAGGCTGTTCCAGAACTTCACATCTTTGATGGTTAAAACCCTTCACCTAATTTCCAACCTAAACTTGTTGATGGCCAGTTTATAGCCATTTGTTCTTGTGTCCAAACTGGCACTTAACTCCTCTCCCTCCCTGGTACCAATGTATGCCTTTCCTGACTGCCTATACAAAACAAAACAAAACAAAACAAATAAAACGGGTCTAGTAACATTTACCTCTTGGGGCAGTGTGAGGCTTAATTATAATGGTGGTGAAAGGAGCTATGAGAACACAAAGCATTGTTATAGGAAAGAAAGATTTTTAAAAGATTCCTGGGATGATTCTACAGTTGGAAGAGAACATAGTACATCTATCCGTGTAGGTTCTTATATTGTGCCCATCACTGCGGTATCTGAGCACTAGAAGAGTACACCCCTTTCTTTCTGAGGCAATGTTGCATTATCTGTTTACACAGAGAGGTAGTATTGTGGGTCTCAATTTCATAGCTGTTCCAATACTACTTGTGGAAAAACAAGCAAAGTGCTTCTCAGCAGGAAGGTGCAAGCTTTTCCAGAAAATTCATTATCTGTAATAACAGTACAGAACTACCAAATATCCCAAATGCTGGAGGTTGATGCCAAATATTTTTCTTTAAAGTATTTTCCCCAGCACAGTTGCTACACTGCCTGCAAAGACTTCAAATGCCGATGGCCCAGGAATAAAGCAGCATAAAAAGACATGCGTCTGCTAGAAAAGCCTTTTATCAGTGACAAAACCTCCTAAGACATTATCTTTTTAAGTGTCATTTCCAAATAAAATTGTAAACCAAAAATAAATACAGCAACATTTCCCCCACATTTGTCTTGAAAAAGAGTGAAGTGGAACTGCTTTTCTGAACTACCTAAGCTGCTATTTCAGACCATTCACAACCATCTCTAAGTGCTTTTATCTACTTAATGGTAATCACTTGTTTTGCTGGCACTTTTAAGCTTGGAGTGGGCTGTAGGTGAGATTCCTATATAAACTGAAAATGACATCCTATCAACGAGCAAAGTTATTCTCTTCTCAGGCAGTCTAGGGATATATGGGAGGAAGGATCTCTCTGTCTCTAGTATCACTCACTATAGTATCCAAGTCAAATAACTATGACACAAGAATGGGTGTCATGGCAACTCAATTCTATTCCTCTCTCTACCACAGATTTCTTGGGCAAGACATTTAGAACCCAATGCAAGATGCACTAAGGTCATTGGAAGTCTTTCCATTGACTGTGATGGGCACCATGAGGCGTGATTAACCTCTATGCCTCATTCTCCTCATCTATTGTCAATACTTTGTCAGCTAAAAGGAATGTTGAGAGGATAAACTATGGAGGTACAGTGTGCAGCTCCACACTTAAGTTTGCATTCAGATAGGTCAGGGGTCGGCAACCTTTCAGAAGTGGTGTGCCGAGTCTTCATTTATTCACTCTAATTTAATGTTTCGTGTGCCAGTCATACATTTTAATGTTTTTAGAAGGTCTCTTTCTATGTCTATAATATATAACTAAACTATTGTTGTATGTAAAGTAAATAATGTTTTTAAAATGTTTAAGAAGCTTCATTTAAAATTAAATTAAAATGCAGAGCCCCCCAGACCGGGGCCAGGACCTGGACAGTGTGAGTGTCACTGAAAATCAGCTCACATGCTGCCTTTGGCACACATGCCATAGGTTGCCTACCCCAGAGATAGGTCATTAAAGCAGGACTAAAACTTTATCTTGCAGTTTTATAGATTAGTCTTGATGTTTGTAAAGATCCTTTGAGATCCTTGGATGGAAGGAGCTATATATGAATGAAGTGTAACTATTTATCATAGAATCCAAGGATCAGGGAAGAATTCTCTTGGCCAATTGTGCAATGTTACACATTTTTATCCAAATGCGTTACTGTATTAGGACATTTTGTATTCCTCTGAGCTATGGGCCATTGAAGGAGTCAGGGACACCCTACTGGATGGTCTAATTGTCTGGTACAGTGTGTGTAATCCTATGCAACTAGAGAAACTTCCCTGATTTCCTTATCTAAGCAAAGAAAATATAAAGGAATAAAATAAAAGGCCTAAAGTAATCACATATACTGGCCTCTGCAGAGCAGTTAACACTTGCACTTTAGATGGAACGTAGTCTGGGGAGTTAACCTGTATGCTGTCATGGGCTAGATGCTTTGAAGTTACACCAAAATGTCAACATCAAGGAAAATTTAAAATAAAAGGAGGAATTTATCTCCATGCTTTCATTTCCTCTTGCTGTTCCCTGAATATCTTCTCACTTTGTGGAAAGAATTTGGCCCCTCGGTCATTTCTCATTTGTTTCATGTTTGATTGCCTCCTCTTTCCCTCCCCCATTTAGTTTCTTGAAGATTTTAAAGGGAAAAATAAAAATATTTTGGTCAACATTACACCATAGTTGTTGTGCCTTGCAGTGCCATTTTGTGATAGGCCACAACACAACAAGTATCATGGGCCTGATCCAAAGCTCATTTAAGCCAATGGAAAGACTCCAATTGACTTCAACAGGCTTTAGATCAGGCCCCAATGCCTATAACAAAATGACACCATGGAAGAATGTCCCAGTGGCTTGTTCAGAAGATGGAGATGTGGTCAGGACTGCATGGGTCTGACCTTGGCTTTTATGAAAGATCTCATAGTTCCATTGTTTTCAAGTGTGGATTTTCTTAACAGGACAGTCATATCCTACATTTTGGACTCCCAATTTTTGACTTAGGTACACAAATGCCCTTTCTATATACCTAAAGGACAATCTGAGTAGCCCAATCCTGGATTTCATAATCTTATTTATTGTTTATATTGCAGAAGTTCCTAGACCGAAATCCCATTGTGCTAGGCACGATACACACTAGAAATGAAAAAGACAACATCATACTTGTTACAAAGATGATGATCTAAGCATATGACAAGAGAGAACAGGTGGAGTAAAACATGAAGTTTAGCTCCCTAGAGTTGGGCTCCATCTTTTAGGCCTGAGGTTTTCTACAGTGCTACTCAATTAACTGTAGACAATTTGTGTAGTAGATAAGGAGGCCAAGATTTAGCACAAGCAGTGCCCAATCAGTTGTTCTTTCTGAATGGAAGTAGAGATAGCACCAAGTAAATTTAACTCATGTGTTGTGCCAAATATGACATGATGAAAAAATATCCTGCAAGACTCCCTGTCTATAGTGTTGAACACATGGGACGTGGGGACAGTCTCTGATCTCAGTGGAGATCAGAATCTGGCCCACATCCTTTAAGATAGTGTTTCAAAGCCCTTTGTCTTAATTATCAACACAGCCCTGGAGACTGCAGAGTTCTATTTATCCATGTAGCAGGTCCAGGATGAGCAGCTCTAGTGTTTATACTAGCATACCCATTTTGCTTGCTGGAAGAACCGTCTCTTGAAGATAAAGAGGGGTTCGCCTCTCCAATAACAATGTCAAAAAAAAAAAGGTTGAGAAACTCTCTTGCACCTCTCTGCTATCAGTTGCTTTTTCTTGAGGCTTTAATGCAGCAGATCAACTGCCAAGGTGGAGGTGGCATTTAGATGCCTGCTTCTATTACTCATGTGGATCTAATTAATTGGGTTCATTTGATGAAGGACGCATGAGCCAAGCTGGCAGAAATACACTTATCTTTTATTCCACCACCTCTGTTTGGCATTGGCACAAATACCCACTATGCCTCAGGGGGAGAAAGATGACAAAGGGAGAGTTATAGGCTGTGAAAATGCTAGGAAGGTTTTCCTTCCATGAGTTATCTAGAGAGCAAAATGCATGTATTTGCGCGCAACAGAACTGGCATTGGGCACTATAATTGGTAAGGCTCCTGAATGGCTGAACTTGGAAGGAACATGGAACAGCTGTGTCCTGAGATGGCCCATATCAGAAGTTATTAGGGTGAAGGGAGACTCAGACCTGGTCTACTTGCTTATCTGAGTCAGACAGCTAGAGGAAAATGCAGTTTAAAAAAAAATGTTAACTGACCTTCCCTACCAGCTCAGGAGGTGGTTAAGTTGTTTAGCTTGCCAAAACCTGGGTAAGAGGAGACAAAGCGACATAGAGAGATCATTAGGTCTCGTTATAACAGGGATGCATAGTGCAAGCTAAATACTGGAGCCTACTACATCTCAGCTGAATGCCCTAAGAATGTAGATATAAAGGAGGTCATGGGAGGCAGGGTTGTTTTTGCCTCCTTCTTGCTTGTGTGAATATAGCCCTTCATTTTTTTTTTTTGGACATTTTTAATCAAAGGAAAAAAAAAGTGTTGGATTTTGAACAAAACCAAAAAAAAACCCACACCATTTAATTCAACCCAGATTTTTTTTAAACTTTGATTTGCTGAACATTCCAAAAAACAATTAGTCTTGATTCAAACCAAACTGATTCCCCCACCCCCCCTCAGAACTTCCAGAAAAAAAACCCAAACACACACCAGTTCTTCATACAACTGTACATGCAAATTAAGACTGAAAGACTGTTCAGCATTAAAAAAGGTGGGGTTATTCAACAGTTATGGCAGGGGGGAATCTAATGAAAGCCCCCCCAACTCCCATCTCATGCATTATTTCAGAAGACAAAGGAATACAAGACGACTGTCAATTTATCATCAGGCTTGGCAGTAACATGCCTGTCAATGGGGATGTCCAGAAATGTCATAAATTGGAAAGTTGGCAGCTATGTTTATCAGTTTAAACAAGATTTGGTCATTGAAAGTGTACAATGATGTCCAAACTACAAATCTTCACCTTAAAATGTTATTTCCACTTTAACACACGGATGTGAAAGCTGGAAACCTACCAAAAGATACAGATGGAGGTCTAAATTCCTTTGAAAAATACTAGGTAGTAAAAGGAATTAATTTATAACAAATGCTGAGATTAGTCAGAGTTCAACCACCTTTTTCTCTGAAGTTATTGATAAAAAAAGATGGAAATATTTGCAACATGTTGAGAATGAAGCCAGAGCATCTGCCACAGTAGGTGTGCCATTAGGAAGCCGGAGGAACACGTGAAAGAGGCCAACCAAAATAATCTGTCCATCAAAAACTACTCAGAGAAGAGGAACTTAGGGGACCCAACAAAGAGGGTATGCAAAAAGCAGCCCAGGAAAGACAAATGGCAGAGCCTCACTTGGGCCCTAAGTGACATCTGAATGCAGATTCAGATCGTGCTTCTCATGATGCAGTCCTATGGGGGTGAGATTTTCAGGAGCATTCAGTGCTGACCTGACTCTACCCCTGCTGAAGTAAATGGTTAAAATCTCCCACTGACTTCAACAGGAGGAGAGTTAGGCCAACACTGAGCACTTCTCATAACCCCAAGCTTACAATCCTTCCTCAGGCCAGTGTCTTCCTGTGGACTGCAAGATTTATGATCAATCCCACTTGGTAAAAATCTTCCCTAGTTCTATCCATGCTTCATCATAATTCTCATTGGATCCCACAATATGTATTGTCCTTTCGGGGTATCCAAAGGAATAGACAATGTATTCTTGTCTCAAAAATTCAACAAGTTTCAATGCACCCAGAACCCTTGCACAGCAACATCTATCTTCTCTAAAGGGTGCAACCTTCAGTCCCACCAACCACAAGAACATTGGGTTTCAGTCCTGTCAAGGTTTCCTCCCCACTCTGAACTTTAGCGTCCAAATGTGGGGACCTGCATGTACCCTTCTAAGCTTAATTTCTAGTTTAGATCTGATAGCGCTGCCACCAACCAGAAGTAGTGCCTGGTACACTCCCTGTCCCCCCAAAACCTTCCCTGGGGAACACAGACTCAAATCCCTTAGATCTTAACACAAGGAGAAATTAACCATTCCCCCCTCTTTTTCCCCCCAGACTTTCCCCTCCCTACGTTGCCTTGAGAGGCTTTACACAGATCCAAACTTCTTGGATCTTAAAAGAAAGAGGAATTAACCATCCCCCCTCCTTTTTTCCCCCAACCAACTTCTGGTGAGTTCAGACCCAATTTCCTGGATCTTAAAACAAAGAAAAATCAATCAGGTTCTTAAAAAGAAAGTTTTTAATTAAAGAAAAAGAAAAGGTAAAAATTATCTCTGTAAAATCAGGATGAAAAATGCTTACAGGTTATTTAAACTATATAGCCAGAGAAATCCCCCCTAGCCTCAGGTTCAAAGTTACAGCAAACAGAGGTAAAAATCCTTCCAGCAAAAGAAACATTTACAGGTTGAGAAAACAAACAGAAGACTAACACGCCTTCCTGACTAGATACTTACAAATTTGAAACATGAGACTGATTTAGAAAGATTTGGAGAGCCTGGATGGACGTTTGGTCCCTCTCATGTCCCGAGAGCAAACAACCCCCAAACAAAGAACACAAACAAAGACTTCCCTCCAACAAGATTTGAAAGTATCTTGTCCCTTCATTGGTCCTCTAGTCAGGTGTCAGCCAGGTTTACTGAGCTTCTTAACCCTTTACAGGTAAAAGAGACATTAACCCTTAACTATCTGTTTATGACAAGTCCCCATTCCCCCAGCCTCTTTATCAAACCATACCCACCTGCACCCTGGCCACTGGGAAAAGGAAAGTCCATTATGAAACTATTGTGCACATTGTGTGAATTCACCCCCATGACAAGGGCACAAGTACCACTGAAGTTTCACTACAATGCTATTTTGAGGACTTACTTGGGATTTAAGTGCTAACTTCTTTTATCTATGCCTTGGACAAGAAAGAAGTGAAGTGGGTGGGAACCTGATCCTACAATAAAACTGTTCCTATGCAATTACCAAATTATTGCTGTTTAGTGGCAAGAGTGAGGCCAAAGAGGGAAGTGTACAAGTGCTTTATCATTCCAAGCATCATGCTTTTGTCCTTACTGTGCTTCCAAGCAAAGGGAGGGGGACACAGGAATGTTGAGACTTACTACTGCCCAATGCTGAGAACTCATTAGGACTTGATCCAAAGTCTGTTGAAGTTAACAGGAGTTCCCTCCCCGCCATTGACTTCAGTGGGCTTTGTCTAATGCCTTTAGCATTAAACTTGGACTCATACTTAGCCTCCTCACTTGCACTGGAAGGCAGCAATACTGCTCATTCTGCTAAACATTGCAGGATTAAGGCCCAAATTTGTATGTTACTATCAGCCCTTGCCATATATAGAGCACCAGCCTCATTCACAAAGCTGGCATGGCACTTTAGTTTAATTTGCAACATAAAAACTTGACATGCTTCACTGCCATAGCTTAGAAAATTGAAGCGAAAAAATTCATCCTTCAATGTGCAAATCAATTTTCTTTTATATTTGCTCCTGGACACAGGGCTATGACATTGGCAAGCACAATGTTGCCTGACAAGAATCTTTGAGAACAGGCGAAGACAAAAATACAGGGGTGAGGAGAGGTGGGGGGGGAGGTTAAAAAGCACATGCGACTCCTTTGTGATGTTATTTACAAGCTGTTTACTAAAAGACATCTAGTGTCTCTAACATGCTCTGCTGATTGGCATAATCTGCAATGTGTGAGCAGCAGAGCTGGGGAAAGATGGTGCTTTAATTCCATCTCTCCTCCCCTAACCTCCCTTTTCTATTTTCCTTTAGATGGCAACTAACTGTCTTCCCTTTCAAAGAGCATTAAAAGTTGGAAATTTGAGGTAACAGAACTTTGCAGGGTAGCCATTCATTCCCTATGAATCATCTTGCAATTTCTTAGTCTTTCAAAACAGATACTAAAATATATTAATTGCAATTGTAAGAAGAAAGTGAATCGGTTCATTCCTTCACAGCTCCCTGCAATTTCAGCTCACTCTTATGTATGAAGCTGACTTGGGTGGAGAAGGTTAGAAGAAGATGAATTTTAAATTTCAGAATTCCTATCCTCCACCTTTCTAGGAAAGACCAATAAAATGTGCAAAAATCTTAACATTTGGGTTTCACATAGCTGAGAGCACTTTTGATATTCACAGATGCACTATGTTGAACTATGGCCCTAACTTGGCATTCCCTAGAATCCTTTGCCTCTGGCAATCTGAGTCCTTTCTGAATGGATCACAAAAATTGCTATTAAAAAAAAGAAAGAAGAAGAAGAAGAAAATAGCTGCCAACAGGAGAAAAAGAATTAGGGAGACAGTGGAGATATGGAGATCCTCCTTCCTGCAGGCACCCAGTCAACCTCCACAACAGCCCAAAGATATGGACAGAATGGACCATCTCTCAGCTCCCTGCCTATACCAGCTGTGCCTTTGAACTCGATGTAGAATTTTCTTCACACTGAAAGGGATCCCTAATAAGTCAGATGAAAAATCAGCAGCATTAGATGCCATGCCCCGAGTTAAATGAATTGAGCTGCTCGCAATACGGCTCAAGGCAGTTCTCAATCAAGACATGTTTGTATCTACCCAGCCTACCCCTTGATGCCATGGATCATGAAGCCACACACAGAGGCAGCTGACAGTGGTCAGGATCTCAATTACAGGCTGAGCTTTGAAACCCTATGTTAGAATCCATGGTCACTCTACCCCATCTTCTGTATCTGTACATTAGATGCCACAGTTGGCTGCATTAAAGACAGCCAGATAATGCACCTATCATTATTGCATGCAAACGTGGATATAGTAAGACCCTGTCATCGGGCTGCAGCCAAAGTTGCCAACTCATGATTTTATTGAGTCTCATGGTATGTGGTGTTTTTCTGATAGCCTCAGCTCCTGGATGGAATGATACTCAGTTTTTTTTTTTTTGTTTTTTTTTTTTATAAATGAACCTTTTTAGTCCTCATGGCTGCAGAAGAAAGCTTGAAAACATGATCTGAGAGAAACCTCACCTCTCAGAAACTAGAAAGCAAAACAACCCCAAATTTATCATTTTTAAAACTTCTTTTTGAGAGGCACATCTCGTGATCTTTCAATGCATGGGGCTGGCAACACTGCTGCTGTTCTCTTATTTTTACCCTGGTGAATCAGATGCTACTCAGTTCAAGTCAGTGGACTTACAGTGGTATGAAACAGATGCAAGTGACCACAGAACAGCCTCAATCTTCAACAGGTTCCCATATTCCCTACAAAATGTTATTTTCTCCCTGCTCTTTGTTTTATAAAGCTAAGCTTGCATGCAAAAGCATGTTGTGGTTTGAGTTATAATTAGGAGAGCAAGTCATATGGTTCATGGCCTGCCTGGAAAGGTCACTCATTCTGAGTGTTGGGGCAGTTAATTAAACCCTCACCTAATCAATTTAAATCTTCCTATAGACAATTACAACTTTGATCATTTACCTTTTTAAAAAAATAGTTATTTTCAAACAGATTATAGTGAGCATGAATAGCTGGTAATTGGGGTTAAAGAGTGTGTGGGTAATTCATTACCTGCCCTTTATGCGGAGATTATTATGTGTGGGGGCATTATGGAAGACTCCCTCCCACCTCTATCTATTCCATCTCTCTCATCATGCTGCCACACCTTTATTTTGGTTCCATAGAGGAAAGCTTCCCCATCTTTCCTCTTGCTATTTGGAAACCCACTTATCATTGTGACCCTTTAGTCCCAGTTAAATAGGAGGCTTATGATGCTTTCTACAGCCCAGTCCATAAAAGCCAAGGGTGGAGGGGGATTTAGGTTTACTCCAGATAGCCACCCCCCCCCAAAAAAAAAAGTATCAACAGCCAGGGCTTTGGAGTGGAGCCCAAAGCTGGAGTGCAGAGCAGCTCCGGAGCAGGGGAGCTGCAGGTTTTTGCCTGGAGCTGGAGCGGAGCTGGAGCACAGCTCCAAAGCCCTGTCAACAGATCAATTTACCTTAATTAAGATCCACATATATGTGGTGTCCCTTAACTTGGATATCTTAAGAACTTCCTGTTCAGCCTCAGCACTTTGGGAACCAGCCCATTAACAGCAGGTTTGTAATTGTGCCCAGCTGGGCCCCTCCCTGCCTGTATTAACCTCTTCTCTGAGCTCAGAATTAATTAGGTTTATACATCCCCAAAATTCTGTCCTTAACTATAGTCATGAACATGTTAAAAATTTTTTTTAAATATTATATCTATATCGATATAGATATATAGATAGTCCCAAGCAATAAGGGACTGCTTGCCAGCTAGACAAATGCTTTCTGTGTGTCATTTTGATGTAAGGCACTCCTATATCTGCTGTTATGAGATGCAAAATATTGTTTAAAAAAACTGATGGTGAACTGAACTGAAATTTCATTACAGCTGGGGTCTGGGTTTTCAGAATATTGTTTTTTTTCCCCCCGGAAACTGTCGTGTTTTCCTTATTTCATTTCCAAAAAGACATGCAGACAACAAAGCAAACCACCCACATTACACACACATACAAAACCCAGTCACAACCCATTGTGTGTGTGCACAGATTCAAATACTAATCCCACTCTACACACAAATAAAAACCCTATCGCACACCAACAAGCAAAACAGTTCTTACTGCACGCATAAAGCCCCTAATACATGAGCATGTGTGCACAGACACCCCACCACCTATTAGAGAGAAAGAAAGCACCTATGCAATGAGTTTGTTAAAGTTACTTACCAAACCCCAGACCAGATTCTGATATCAGCTATACCAGTGCAAAGCTGCAGTAGCCATATTGGATAAACCTCTTCCCAGCTTTCACTGCCATTGAGCCAGATTCTGATCCTTTATGCCAAAGCCAATGTGGCTACTACAGTTTTGCACCAGAGTAACAGAGATCAGAATCTGTCTCAGTGATCATAAAGCCTGGGAAGAGATTAATCCAATGTTCTGACTAATTTAGAAGCTTTTCAAAGTGTATATTGCACAGTATATCACCCACATATTCACTCACACACAGGTATATTCAGGATGAAAAATCCATGTTACTGTTTCTTTCTTTAAAATGTTGGGACAAATCTCTACTTGCTGTAAATGGGTGTAGATAATTTAGCCCTTGATCTCCCTCCACCCCAAACCAAGTCCATGTTCACGTGTCAAATATTCAGTATGTCCTTTGGGGGAGTTTTTAAGTGATGCCTCTTCCTCTACCTTCATCTCCATTGAACAAGAGGAGATCACACATACATCCCCTTCATTTCCACATAGTTGTTTAATAGTCTGTTTAATGCAGACTAGCAAGGTGGATCTATATTAATACTTCAAACTACAGCCCATGGGTTTAAATCCCTTCAACAAAAGCAGCTTTTAGACCTTCACGTCTATCCTGACTCAGTTGGATAAAGCACTGTGCTGCTTTCTCATTAAAGCCAGCAATGATATCCCCTGCTCCCCATCCCTCCACCTTCTGCATGCCCCCTTATTACTTGAACATAGTTGCAGTCTCGCTATCCTGATTAGTGGGGAAAAAATTGTTCAGGTAAGATGCTTCATTAGGAACTGCTGCCTTCCCACCTTTCAAGCTAGCGCCTACATTTTAATTTACTAGCCAGCACTAATGAACTCAATACAGGACCTAATGCTTTTCCTTGGGGTGTAGAGATAATTTAGGCAAGTGCAGACTGAGGTTAGTAGGAGGAGAGGATGTATTAGAGTATTAGGATAGCACAATTTAAGTTCAAAGCTTGAATTCACGTCCCTTTCTAGTTTTGCAAAAACTTTCCTAAATTTCTTCCCGCCCCCATGGTCTGCAATGCAGAAGAGCTGAGCGAAGGTGTAGCTAGTGATTTAAACTAGGCAGAATCAGTAATCAATTTATTGCCCCAAGAGTGCAGTCTACACCTGCCCTTACTACACATGCGATGGGTGAAATTCACCCCTGGAGTAGACAGCTGGTGCACCACTGGAGCCCCTTCCCTGCCCACATGAGGGTTTGAAGCATCATTGAGAGATTGGAAGGTGATTTCCATCCTCTTCAACTCTAAAACAAATCCCACCCAACACAAAGCACAAGTAACTTGAATTTGTACAGAGTGTGTGGGTTGGCTACACTTGCAGGTGTGCAGTGCTGGGAGTTACAGCTGTCTTTGCACAGCTGTGTAGGGAAAGCGCTGGAGTGTGGCCACACTGACAGCTACCAGTGCTGCAGTGTGACCACATTTGCAGTATTTGCAGCGGTGTTGGGAGTGGTGCATTATGGGCAGCTATCCCACAGAGCACCTCGTCCCATTTTGGTGCCATTTTGGCGCCGTGGGTTGTGGGAAGGGGGCGGAGGGGGCGGGTCATTCCACTTCCTGTCCCAATGCCCGTGATGCATCACTTCACATCCCAGCAATTCTTGTTTTTCTGTCCATGTTTGTCGCCATCTTTACTCTCTCAACGGTTTCTGCGCGATTTCTGTGGGAAATGGAGCCCGAACTGCTGAGGAGTATGCTGACAAGACTTGCCAGCACATCACATTTGGCAGTTGAGCGATTCCTTAAGATCCAAAGCGATTAGGAGTCCGACGATGATAGCGAGTCGCCTGACGCGTATAACACTAAATTGCTTCTGGCATTCATGGAAATTCAGAGAAAAGCCACTTTCATGGGACTGTGTGAGGAGCTCGCCCCCACCCTGCGGCGCAAGTACACGAGACTGAGAGCTTCCCTGCCGGTGGAGAAGCGGGTGGCTATTGCAATCTGGAAGCTGGCAACTCCAGACAGCTACCGAGCGGTTGGGAACCAGTTTGGAGTGGGAAAGTCGACTGTTGGAATCGTGTTGATGCAAGTTTGCAGGGCCATTAATCACATCCTGCTAAGAAGAACCGTGACTCTGGGGAACGTGCAGGACATTGTGGATGGCTTTGCACAAATGGGTTTCCCTAACTGTGGAGGGGCGATAGATGGAACACATATTCCTATTCTGGCACCATCCGAGTACGTTAATCGGAAGGGGTATTTCTCTATGGTTCTCCAGGCGCTTGTGGATCACCGTGGGCGTTTCATTGACATTAACACAGGCTGGCCTGGAAAGGTGCATGATGCATGCATCTTTCGGAACACTGGCCTGTTCAGGAAGCTGTAGGCAGGGACTTTTTTCCCAGACTGGAAGATCACAGTAGGGGACGTCGAAATGCCCATTGTGAGCCTTGGAGACCCCGCTTACCCGTTAATGCCTTGGCTCATGAAACCATATACAGGGAACTTGACAGGAGCAAGGACTGGTTCAACTACAGGCTGAGCCGGTGCCGAATGACTGTGGAGTGTGCTTTTGGCCGTTTAAAGGGGCGCTGGCGATCTCTGTATGGGAAGCTAGACTTGGGGGAAAGCAGCATCCCTGCGGTTATATCCGCGTGCTGTACCCTCCATAATATTTGTGAAGGGAAGGGTGAAAGATTCAGTCAGGCACAGACCTCTGAGGTTCAATGCCTGGTGGCTGAATTTGCACAGCCAGAGAGCAGGGCTACTAGAGAGGCCCAGCACAGGGCTTCAAGGATTAGGGATGCCTTGAGGGAGGAATTTGAGGCTGAAAACCAACAGTAATGTTTGCTGCCTTGCATGGGAGTGAAGTGCAGTGGTTACACTGTTAGAAGGAATCTGTGTTTCCTAAGCTGATTTGCAATGCCTGTTTCTTTCCTGGGCTAAGGTATCTTTGACTTTTTCAAAGCCAAAAATTCATTTATTGAAAAGAAAATAACTTTATTGACAGACACACAACATTTAGGGAACCTAAAAGGGCAGGGGGGTGGTCTGGGAACTGTTCAGTCACAGGTTTGAATATGTCCTGACTGGAGTGCTGTGCAATGACTGCTGCACTTCAGGATGCCTATACTGCATGGTGATGGGGGTTGAGTGTAGAGGGTAAGGGTCATAGTTCTCAGGGCTGGTTGGTGAACGTACAGGTGTTGGAGGCAGCTGGTGGTGGTAAGAACCTGGATGCTGGGGAAGGGGGTTTTGAGCTGACATTGGGGCACAAGGGAAAGAGCTTTGGGACGGAGTGGGGGACGGCGCGGTAGTGCTCTGCCTGCATGGCTACAAGCTCCTGGATAGAGTCCGCTTGGAGCGCCAGGATGCTTATCAGCTGCTTTGTGCTTTTCTTCCTGGCCACTGCGTTTTTCTAGCAGATCCTGCTTTCCCTTTCCCTCCAGTCCTGCACTTTTTGATTCTCTGTGACAGAGTGATCCATAACTGCTTGCAGCAGGTCGTCTTTGCTTTTTCGCGGCTTCTTCCAGAGGTTTTGGAGTCTTTGAGCTGTTGATAACATGGGCAGCCGAGATCTCAAGGTTGCTTGTGGAAAGGCAAAAAAGGCAGCACTTAACAGAGGCAGCATTGTTTATATCAGACAGTTATTCCCACACAGTGAAGGAGTTTACAGTCTTCACAATAGCATAATTTTCCCAGACCAAAGAGAGCGCACATAACCCACAGGAGCCCCAAAATGGTGAGTAAGGGGGACTGATTGCTTCAGGGCTGTACTATCCTCGGGGTTTCTGTGCATTGGGGAAAGCAAACAGCTGCAGGGGGCACCTACGCTGAACACTCTCCCAACATTTTCCACAGGAGTTGATCCTGGAAGATATCTCGCTGCTGCGGGTCACCTGGGAAGAGCGGGAGGATCTTCTACAGCAATGCGGATTCCGCCCTGGCCCCTATGCAGCTTGCCTGTGTGCAGCAATGGTCCCCCCACCCCTCGCAGCACGCGTTAGCCTGACTGAGACAAGGATCACAGTGGCTCTCCCAATAAACTTGTGCAAGCGCATTGCCCACGCTCTGGCTGAAACTTTTGAAGAGATTACCGAGGCCGATTACCGTGACATGATAGACCACATCAATGCGCTATTCCACATCTAGGCATGCATGCATGCAGCCCTAACCCTCCCTCCTCTCCCGAAAAATTTCCATCCTGAAAATAAAAGCTGCTTACCGGGAACCCGTTCCTCTGTTTGTCCTCCACCAAGTACTGGCTGCTGCGACTGGCTACCTTCCTCCTGGCTTGAGAAGAGCTCCTGGCTGCATGCCTCCAGGGACTCCGGGGTGTCTCCCCCCACCCCAGTACCCTCACTCTCAGTTTCCTCCTCCTCCCCCCCTTCCTCCTCCCCTGCCCCCCACTCTGAAGTGTCCATCGTGGTCCTCGGATTGGTGGTGGGGTCACCCCCAAGTATCGCGTCCAGCTCTTTGTAAAAACGGCAGGTCGTGGGGGCAGCGCCGGAGCGGTGGCTTCCCTCACGGGCTTTGCAATAGGCACTCCGCAGCTCCTTCACTTTAACTCTGCACTGCAGCGCGTCCCGGTCATGGCCCCTTTCCAGCATGGCTCTTGATACCTGCCCAAAGGTATCGTAATTCCTACGGCTGGAGCGCAGCTGGGACTGCACAGCTTCCTCCCCCCAAACACTGATGAGGTCCAGCAACTCGCCATTGCTCCATGCTGGGGCTCGTTTGGCGCGTGAAGGCATGGTCACCTGGAAAGATTCACTGATTGCACTCCACACCTGAGCAAACAGGAAGGGGATTTTTAAAATTCCTGGGGCATTTAAAGGGCGGGTCATCTGAGGCCAGGGCAGAAGAGTTCGAACTGATGAGCAGAGTGGCTGAACAGGCATTCTGGGATACCTCCAAATACCTCTGGAGGCCAATAACAGCACTTTTGGTGGCCACACTGGCGGAGCAGCGCTGCATCACCAGTGCTGCAGTCGTTATTCCCCAGGCCGAGGTGGAGTACAGCCAGCGCTGTAGCCAGGGAGATACAGTGCTGTATGTGCCTTGCAAGTGTGGACGGTGAGTGAGTTGCAGTGCTGTAAAGCCACCACCAACGCTGCAACTCTCCAGTGTAGCCAAGCCCTGTGGGTGGGGTGGGGGGGGGCATATTTTATTCTAAGGATCTCAAGCATGTTGCAAACATCCTGTTAAACTAAGACTCAAAACAGTGAGGAAAATTGTAAAACATTATCCAGATATGAAGGGAGGGGAACCTATCAACCCAGAACAGGTAAGCTCTGACATACCATTTTTCATCCATAGAACTCAACGTTCTTTAGCAAAGGTGAGCCACTGACTTTACAGAAGGGGAATTGAGGCACAGGGAGATAATTTAACTGAGATCACACAGATGTTGGAACAGAACCAAGGTCTCCTGACTCCTTGTTTGGGGCCCTCTTCACTGGGCCACCACGCCTATTAACCTGCTAAAGCTGTGGATTTGACCTACTATGCAGGTTTAAATCAAGACTTGCATTTTCATTTTATCCTCTCCGCCCCCCCCCCCCCCCACACACACACACGCTGCATTGAACATGAAGGTACAGTTTCCTGTGTATTTGGCAGCGCTCCTTGTCCCCAGCAATGATAGCATCTAGTGTCAGGCATGAATACTGATGCAAAAGCAGTGTCCCTGCCTGGAATATTGTTGGGACGCTACATCTGGCCTGTTTGAATGGCCTTCATTATAACTGGTCCACCAAGATAATGATACGCTGCAGCCATTTATGCCATTCATTTGCTCTCTAGCAAATTAGTTCTCCCTGCCCCTCTTTAGATGGTGACAGTGTAGCCTGAAACAAATATTGAGCTGAACAATGTCATTAACCTTTAAGAATACAGACTGGAGCGTCAGTCAATACAGACCCAGGCAGCATAATTGTCCATCTTCCAGAGACTAACTTGAGTTTGGAAAGTTCAAGCTGCGATGTTATCTTATCTAAATAGAGATCTTCCTATGAAGGGATGGATTCACATTTACACTACAGGTGACTTTATACTACTCTGGCAGTATAAAGGGGCTTTAATGTGGGCATAAATTGCCTTTACACTCACTTAAGGCCCATCAAATGTGAATTGTCATAGCTCCATTAAAGCAACAAAGAGTCCTGCAGCACCTTACAGACTAACAGACATATTGAAGCATAAGCTTTCATGGGTGAATACCCACTTTGTCAGACACATGTAGTGGAAATTTCCAGAGGCAGGTATAAATATGCAGGCAAGATTCAGTCTAGAGATAACAAGGTTAGTTCAATCAGGGAGGATGAGGCCCTCTTCTAGCAGTTGAGGTGTGAACACCAAGGGAGGAGAAACTGCTTTTGTAGTTGGCAAGCCATTCACAGTCTTTGTTTAATCCTGAGCTGATGGTGTCAAATTTGCAAAGGAACAAAGAGAAACCTCCGAACTTCAGGAGTCTGGTCCTGAAGTTTTTTTGCTGCAGGATGGCTACCTTTAAATCTGCTAGTGTGTGTCCAGAGAGGTTGAAGTGTTCTCCTACAGGTTTTTGTATATTGCCATTCCTAATATCTGACTTGTGTCCATTTATCCTTTTAGCCAGGAAGTTGCAGGTCAGCAGGGGGCAGGGCCTGCCCTGGGGTGCACAGAGGCGTGTGTCCCAAAGGTGGAAGTTGGGGTCCTGGTGACCGCTGTGGTGGAAACAGATCCCAAGATATCTGTAGGTGAAAGCAAACCCAACCTGAGTGAAATTTTGCTGGCCAGTGAAGAGTCTGCCATAGCTGGTAGCTGTGAGCCCATAGCTGGACCAGAGTCACCTTCCCTTTCGGGGGACACAAGAATGTCTGACCCAAAGGGAAGCCCAGAGAGGGAAGCCTAGATGGAAGGTTTGGGGGTGGGGGTGCAGAGAGTCCACCCACCTTTTTTAGGAAGAGACTTGCCCAGGAGGAGGGTGAAAAGTCTGCATTTAAAATGCCAGCCCCCTCTCCTGTGGATCAGGCTTTAAGGGAAACCTGGGGATCAGGTCTCCTGGAGGGGAGAGTCCATCCAGATGACCTGTTAGGAACAGAAATTGGGGTGCCCAAAGGGGTCCAGAGCACCCCATTAAAAGATGATGTTCTTGCTACACTTGTAAGCAATAAAACTCTCTCTCCAAGACGGGGGGAGAGAAATCTCTGCATGAGTGGAACTTCACAAGGGAGTAGGGTCCAGCCTGGAGAAATTCCAGAGGGAGGGGCCGAGGGCAGGCATGGTTGCAGTACACCCTTTCCTGGCCAAAGATCCAAACACATGCCTGAATTAGAAGCCTTCCCCAAAGAGGCAGAAGAATTTGCATCAGAGTGTCTACCAGAGGGCACAAAGAACTGGGAAAATGCAATAGATGCTAAACAAGTCAAATTGAATGAACGAAGCCTGTCCACCATAGATTTTCTGTTAGCAAAAGACACAAGTTAATTCACCTATGGGATAAAACAAAGGAATTCATACAAGTGGTAAACCTTTAAAGATGTGGGACATACCTGATTTGTGGAAGAAACTGTTGTACATGCTAGGGATGGTGACAAGACAGCCCCACAAGCATGTTATTTTTCAGCCTATACCTGTAAACAGACTGGAAGCTTGGCACAGCAGCAAAATCATAACAGGCCATGCTGCTGTGTAGAAGGGGAAACTGAGGCACGCTGCCTCATGGCATTGGTGGCTAGATGCCAAGACACCTCCACTTTAACAAATATTGCTGTCTGCATTCTGTTAGCAATACTACACCCCACCCCGTTTTTAGGCATCTGGGGACCAGGAACCCCAAAACTGGCTAGGACCCTTAGGAATGACATCATACGCTTTAAAGGTACTGAAAAGGAGTGTGACCAAAGACAAACAGGGATTTTACATGTACTGTCTCTGCCACGGACAGCGTCCAAGTCTCTGGCAGTAAGCTTAGGGGGAGGGTATGACGGTACCTCCCATAAGGCTTTATGGAAATATGCTTAGAATGTGTTTTATGGAAATATGCCATGTAACATATCTCCGTAAAGGTTATGATCTACTGAATGTATTAATCCTATCTGTATGCATGTATCATTTTTGTATTTGAAGTTATGAATGTTGGCTGTGTACTGGCTTGATTTCTAAATAACCGTAGTAGAGCATTTGGTCTGTTCCTGGAGAAAGGAATGTTGAAATTAAGTACCTAATCAAGAAACACTTAAAGGACAATGGATCTTGGAATGCTGCAATCCACATAAGAAGTCTAGTTGAGGACTTTCAAGGTAGCATGCAGACAATGGATGCTACCTGTAAAAACTGTGAATCATGCATTGACATGTGACTTGCCCAGGTGACTCCAAAACTCCATCTTGGAGCTGGACTTTGCATAGGAAGGAGGAGGGGGTCTCCACCCACAAGAGAAAGTCTATTTAAACCCCTGGGAGGCCCCTCCATTTTGTCTTCAGATGGCTAAAGAGGGAGCCTCTCCACCCCCCAGGATACTTGAAAGAAACTGGAACAGAGGACAGTGTGCAAGGGGCGTGAGTGATTGTGGACTCAGGCTAAAAGGAGATTAGCCTGTAAAAGGGAGCATTCTGGAACTGGTGAGTCTCTTATCTGTATTCAGTTTGATTAGACATAGATTTGCGCGTTTTATTTTATTTTGCTTGGTGACTTACTTTGATCTGTCTGTTACTACTTGGAACCACTTAAATCCTACTTTCTGTATTTAATAAAATCACTTTTTACTTAATACATACTCTGAGTTAATTAATACCTGGGGGAGCAAACAACTGTGCTTATCTCTCTATCAGTGTTATAGAGGACAAACAATTTTTATGCGTTTACCCTGTATATTTTATATATATAAAAAAAATTATTTTTTTTTAGACCCCACACTGGAGGGGGGGTTGAGCATCTGAAGACAGGAACACTTGGTGTTAGCTGCTTTAAGGTAATTCAGACCCTGGGTCTGTGTTGGAGCAGACAGGAGTGTCTGGCTCAGCAAGACAGGGTGCTGGGGTCCTGAGCTAGCAGGGAAAGCAAGAGCAGAAATCAATAGAACTATGACTGACTAGACCAGCTGAGGATCTGTTCTCCAGGGTGGTGTAAAGTGGCCTTCGACTAAATGAGAACTCAGGCCATAGTGTCATTACACACAATATACACTCTTAGTGCCATCTTCAAGGCACAGACTCACACTCCCTTTATAGCTAATATACATACGGCATCAATTTAGATACACCTACACTTTGCACAATATGGGAAGAGAACTATGCTGTAATGCACCACATATGTAGAGAGGTATATTGGTATACTGGGAAACTTAGAGACCATTATAGCTGTGTAAGATGCGCTAATATTGCAAGAGTAATTATGAAGCAGATCTGATTAACTGATCAATGGCAGGGGTTCAAAGAGTCCTACTTGCTTGTGTCTTCCTCCATGCAACCATGCATAGCTGACTTGATAGAGAAGAAGGCTAGTCTTGCTATTAGAACATTAGATAGGGAAGTAAGCACATTTTAAGGTAAGCAAATGCTTCTATGCTTTTGTCATAACTATAAAGGGAAGGGAACAGCCCTCCTGTGTACAATACTATAAAATCCCTCCTGGCCAGAGACACTAAAATCCTTTTACCTGTAAAGGGTTAAGAAGCTCAGGTGAGTTGGCTGACTCCTGACCCAAAGGACCAATAAGGGGACAAGATACTTTCAAATCTTGGTGGTGGGAAGGCTTTTGTTTGTGCTCTTTGTTTTGGGGGTGGTTTGCTCTTGGGACTAAGAGGCACAGGACATCAATCCAGGCTCTCCAAATCTTTCTGAACAAGTCTCTCATATTTCAAACTTGTAAGTAACAGCCAGGCAAGGCATGTTAGGTTTAACTTTGTTTTCTCAACTTGTAAGTGTTCCTTTTTGCTAAGAGGATTTACCTCTGTTTGCTGTAACTTTGAACCTAAGGCTAGAGGGGGTTCCTCTGGGCTCTATGAATCTGATTACCCTGTAAAGTTATTTTCCATCCTGATTTTACAGAGATGATTTTTACCTTTCTTTCTTTAATTAAAAGCCTTCTTTTTAAGAACATGATTGATTTTTCCTTGTTTTAAGATCCAAGGAGATTGGATCTGGACTCACCAGGAATTGGTGGGAGAATGGTTAAATTCTCCTTGTGTTAAGATCCAATGGGTTGGATTGGTGTTCACCAGGGACTTGGTGAAGAAGTCTCTCAAGACTGTCCAGAGAAGTGAGTTAGTATTTGGGAGTGGTGGCTGCAAGACCAGATCTAAGCTGGTAGTTAAGCTTAGAGGTGTTCATGCAGGTCCCCACATCTGTACCCTAAAGTTCAGAGTGGGGAAGGAACCTTGACAGCTTTCTTGAATAGGGATGGACTTATAGATGGGTTTAAGTACTTCCCTGAATTGAGGCCACATGTCATCTGTAAAATGGAAATACCTCTTCTCTCCTCCTCTTAGACTGTGAATTCTTCAGGGCAGAGACCATCTTGTACTGTATGGTGGGCACTGTACACACAGTGAGGTTGTAGGCACTACTGGAATTCAAATAATAAAGTTGTTATGGGGCAGGTTGAGGTTTCATTCTTCCTTTGATACCATTGGTCCACACAACACTCTTAGAAACCATGTGGACCAATGGTATCAACTCAATCACTAGAGAGAGAGAGAGAGAGAGAGAGAGAGAGTGATTGAGTTGATACCGTTGGTCCACATGGTTTCTATATATATAGCAGAAAACACCCCACTGCTGTAGACATAATCTAAGGGTTTAGCTGTGGTCAAACAATTTCCAGATCAATGAGCCTAATGTAATATTTATGAAGGCTCCCTGCTTTAATTATGTCAAGATTGTAAGACTAATTTGATATTATTTCTGCTGCTGATGTTCAGAGGTAGGCAGTTAAAGAATGCATGTCCCTTTCAATCATAGCTTTAAAAAACAAGCTATAATTTAATAGGTTCACAGCACAGGGATTTGTATATAGGACAGTGTTGCCTAGATTCTGAACGGCTAAGCAAAATTGCAACTTCAGGCCACTGCCAAGGAGTAATTCTGATGCAGTATGTATAAATAAATATAAATAAATCCAACTTTGTTTCTAGTATACTTGTTTTATCTTTTACCTCCTTCCCATGGAAAAAAGCCATAACGATATAGGGAAAAAATTTTTAAAAAAAATACAAAACCAAACCAAAGCACCATGAGCAAATTATATCGTGCCTATTGGCTCAACAGGAGCTATGCATACTAGATGAAATTTATCCCGGCTCATAAATCCTGCACCAGACTATGCAGCACTTAGTCAATCCAATAGTACTTAAATGATGCACAGGGACATTTCACAGGCAAGAACCCACCAAATCTGGACATACATATGGGAGGGAAGAATATGGGACTGATAGGTGTCCCTACGCCTATTCTCCTCAAGTCTCCTGGCACTCACACCTACATCAGCCTTCCCACCCCTCCACTCCACCTAATCCCTAGCCTGTCTTCCCTCACCTACCATTTATCCCCTTCCCCAAAACACCCCTCCCTTCACTGCAGCCCCCAAACCCTCTCCCCCTAATTGCCCCTCCTAGGAAGTACTTATGTCTAGTTCTCCCCCTAGAAAACAAAGTTTTAGGGAACTACAAGAGGTTGGGGTCCACAGGCAGAGCTGGGGGTGCTATGTTTCCTTCACCCGAGCCCCCAACTTTTCTCTTTTCCCATCCATCCCCCTAACCCCTCTCTCACTGTTCCTCCTTTTCTCTGCCCTCTAATATCCCTTCTCTCCAGGAAGTATTTACATGTCTATTTTTCCCCCCCTCCGTATACTTGGATTACATATATTCCATCCAAAATGAAATTGCCAGCCATGACTCAAATTGTAGTGACCTCCAGCCAAGCAATACAAAACTCCTTTTGGCTTAAGTGGGGGCTTGTGATTAATGTATCTTTAGTTATGTTAATTGAAGGGTGCCTTCACAGCCATCAATAGATCTTTAGTGCCTCTCAAACTAACAATACAAGGCAGCAGAAAGACTTCTTTTTCATATGGAGGGAGTCTGTGGCCTGGTCTACACTACGAGTTTATACCAAATTTAGCAGCGTTAAACCGATTTAATCCTGCACCCATCCACACAACGAAGCCCTTTATATCGATATAAAGGACTCTTACAAATGATTTCTGTACTCCTCCCCGACGAGGGGAGTAGCGCTGAAATTAGTATTGCCATGTCGGATTAGGGTTAGTGTGCCCGCAATTCGACGGTATTGGCCTCCGGGCAGTATCCCACAGTGCACCATTGTGACCGCTCTGGAAAGCCATCTGAACTCGGATGCACTGGCCAGGTAGACAGGAAAAGCCCTGCGAACTTTTGAATTTCATTTCCTGTTTGGCCAGAGTGGAGAGCTCACCAGCACAGGTGACCACGCAGAGCTCATCAGCACAGGTAACAATGCAGTCACCTGAGAATCGAAAAAGAGCTCCAGCATGGACTGCATGGGAGGTACTGGATCTGATCGCTGTATGGGGAGAGGATTCCGTGCTAACAGAACTCCGTTCCAAAAGACAAAATGAAAAAACATTTGAAAAAATTTCCAAGGCCATGATGCAGAAAAGCCACACCAGGGACTCAGTACAATGCCGTGTGAAAGTTAAGGAGCTCAGACAAGCCTACCAGAAAACCAAAGAAGCAAACGGAAGGTCCAGGGCAGGGCCGAAAACATGCCGCTTCTACGCTGAGCTGCATGCAATTCTAGGGGGGTCCGCCACCACTACCCCACCCTGTCCATGGATTCCGAGGTGGGGGTGGTAATCACAGCCATTCCTGAGGATTCTGTGGATGGGGAACATGAGGAGGAGGAGGAAGAGGAGGACGAGATTGCAGAGATCACACAGCACTCCGTTCTCCCCAACAACCAGGAGCTTTTTCTCCCAGCCCTCCCAAGCCACTATCCCAGACAATGAAGCCATGGAAGGGACCTCTGGTGAATGTACCTTTGTAAATATAAAACATGGTTTAAAAACAAGCGTTTTTTAATGATTCATTTGCCCTGAGGACTTGGGATGCATTCGCGGCCAGTAAAGTTACTGGAAAAGTCTGTTAACATGTCTTGGGGATGGAGCGGAAATCCTCCAGGGACATCTCCATGAAGCTCTCCTGGAGGTACTCCAAAAGCCTTTGCAGAGGGTTTCTGGGCAGGGCAGCCTTATTCCGTCCTCCATGGTAGGACACTTGACCACGCCATGCATGTAGCAAGTAATCTGGTATCATTGCATGACAAAGCCTAGCTGCGTATGGTCCTGGTGTTTGCTGGCATTCAAGCAACATCCGTTCTTTATCCCGCTGTGTTATCCTCAGGAGAGTGATATTGTTCATGGTAACCTGGTTGAAATTCAGGAATTTAATTAAGGGGACAGAGATGGTTGGGCTGTTTGCCTGTGGCTTAAAAGAAATCCTTCCCTGCATTTAGCCAAGCGGGGGGTGGGGGAGGGGAAGGGAGTGACTGGCGCTGAGCTTTTTCGCGTTTGGCTAGCAGGGATCTTCCCTGCTACCACCCACGCAGTTGGGGGGGGGGAGGGGTGTTTAGCAGTGATCTTCCATGATACCAGCCACACGGTGGGGGGAGGGGTAAAGCGATCATCCCAGAGAATTTGATGGGGGCATGTGAAGGCGTGTGATCGGGGCTCGACCCTCTCCGAGGGGCGGAGGTGAGCCACACCGGCTCGCTACATGACGTCTGGTACCCCGGTGGTCCTGGGTGACAAACACAAAGCCCCAAGGCGCGGGCACTCTGGCACGGGCTTGAGCAGCAAGGTAGAGTCTAAGGAGCTCAGGCCCCCTCGGCAGGGCTGAGCAACCGCAGAGTCAAAGGGGGCCCAGGCCCTCTGCTTCAGGGCTGGGCAATGATACAGAGTCAAAAGGGGCTCAGGTCCTCTGCTTCGGGGCTGAGCAACAATACAGAGGTTCAAGGAGCTCAGGCCCTCTGGTTCAGGGCTGAGCAGCAGTACAGTCTAGAGGGGCCCAGCCCTAGGTTCAGGCGGGGCACCAAACACAGAGTCACAAGGCTCAGACCCTTTTGGCTCAGGGCTAAGCAAAGAATCAATCCTGTACCTAAGCTCGGGCTCTTACGCCTGAGCGTTGGGTGAGGGGGAGTCTGCCACCCGTGAGTGGGGTGGCAGGGGGGACGCAGGCCCACCCACTCCACTGCGTCCCAGCCTGGGGCCCTAGCAGCGGCTATCGCCGCTGACCGGTCAGTGGGGATCCTGGCTGAAACGCACTGACATAGGTTCGATTATGTCTCCAGCCTGACTGGGGTCAGCTGGCCCCGGGCTACTTCCGGTCTCCCCCTCAGGGCCTACCTGGTCCGTGGCGTTGGTCCCCGGCCAGTCCACCAGCATGGGCTCCTCGCGGCCAGGGCTGGGAGGCAGGTCCAGCAGTTCCTCAGGGAAGTCCGGCCAGGTGTACTCCGGCGGCTCCTCCAGGTAGCAGCAGGGACGGGGAAGCTCCGGAGGCTCCCCCGGGTAGAGGGCACGGGGAAGCTCCGGAGGCTCCTCCAGGTAACGGGCGCGGGGAAGCTCCGGACAGTCTGGGTGGCTGAGCTGGGTCCCTGAGGTTTCCCAGTCGCGACCTTCCTGCAGCACGTCTGCTCCCTGCGGCGGCTGGCCCCCTACTGAGCTCTGCCGGCCGGCCTTTAAACTTCCGGGTCGCCGCCTGACCCTTGGAGGGGCGGGCTCGACGCTCCTTAGCCCCGCCCCCTCAGGCTTCTGGCTAGGCACTCCCTCCGCTGGGCAGGAGGGGAGCCACACCGGCTCGCTACAGGGCAGTTCTGGTGCTGCACGTTAACAGGAAAGAAGCAGCACTCAACGGGCTTTGCTTGCTATTTGGGAAAGGAGGGCGCTGGATATATGAAGGCTGCAGAAGACGAAAGACAATGACTTACCATGGCCTCATGCAAGCCAAATTCTGATGCCCGGACCTGCGTCTGTGATCTGTAACACCAAAGCTGCAGGCACTCAATATTAAGATGCAAAATGCGACCTTGTAGTGAGATCATATGTGCTATGTAAGGTGAATAGTGTTGTTCACCGTGAAAGATATAACTATTGTTCTGTAAAATGTATATTTTTAAATACTTCTCTCCCTTTTTTCCCTCCCTCCTGCAGCTGCAAATTTTTCAAGTCTCCCTCCTCCATCCCGAAGGCTATCTCAGATAAGGTGGCGGGGAAAAAAAAGATGTGAGATGACATATTCTCAGAAATCATGGAAGTGACCCGCAATGAAAGAGCTCATCTGAATGAGTGGAAGGACGTGGTATCAAAATACAGGAAAGATGCCAGTGACAGTGAGGACAGGCGGGACGACAGTGAGGACAGGAGGGATGAACGTGAGGAGAGGAGAGACGCTCAAGATGAGAGGTGGTGGCAGGAAGATCTGAGGTGTAGGGATGCAACTCTGGGGCTGCTGCATGATCAAATGGACATGCTCTGGCATCTGGTGGAGCTTCAGGAATGGCAGCAGGATCACAGAGTGCCGCTGCAGCCCCTGTATAACTGCCCTCCCCCCTCACCATGTTCCTTAGCCTCCTCACCCACCAGACGACTAAGAACGCATGGAGGGAGGCTCCGTGCACCAGCCCATTCCCCCCTCTTGGACGGCCCAACCAAAAGGCTGTCATTACTTTGAAATTTTTTTAGTGGCCTTTTCCTTCCCTCCTATCCTCCTCCCAAACCCCATCCAGGCTACCTTGTCATTTCTTGCCCTCTTTTTATAATTAATTAATAAAGAATACATGATTTTTAAATGAGAGTGATTTTATTTCCTTAGGAAGCAAGCGGTAATCGAAGGGGGAGGGTGGGTGGCTTACAGGGAATGAGTCAATCAAGGGGGAGGGAGGTTTCATCAAGGAGAAACAAACACAACAGTCACACTGTACCCTGGCCCGTGATGAAACTCGTTTTCAAAGCTTCTCTGATGCGCACTGCTTCCTGGTGTGCTCTTCTAATCGCCCTGGTGTCTGGCTGTGCGTAATCAGCGGCCAGGTGATTTGCCTCAGCCTCCCACCCCTCCATAAAGGTCTCCCCCTTACTCTCACAGAGATTGTGGAGCACACAGCTAGCAGCAATAACAAAGGGGACATTGGTTTGGCTGAGGTCTAAGCGAGTCAGTAATGTGCGCCAGCGCGCCTTTAAACGGCCAAATGCACATTCTACCACCATTCTGCACTTGCTCAGCCTGTAGTTGAACAACTCCTGACTACTGTCCAGGCTGCCTGTGTATGGCTTCATGAGCCATGGCATCAAGGGGTAGGCTGGGTCGCCCAGGATAACTACAGGCATTTCAACATCCCCAACTGTTATTTTCTGGTCTGGGAAGTAATTCCCTTGCTGCAGCCGTTTAAACAGAGTAGTGTTCCTGAAGACGCGAGCGTCATGAACCCTCCCCGGCCATCCCACGTGGATGTTGGTGAAACGTCCCTTGTGATCCACCAGTGCTTGCAGCACCATGGAAAAGTACCCCTTGCGGTTTATGTACTGGGTGCCCTGGTGCTCCGGTGCCAAGATAGGGATATGGGTTCCATCTATCGCCCCACCACAGTTAGGGAATCCCATTGCAGCAAAGCCATCCACTATGACATGCACATTTCCCAGAGTCACAACCTTTCATAGCAGCAGCTTAATGATTGCTTTGGCTACTTGCATCACAGCAGCCCCCACAGTAGATTTGCCCACTCCAAATTGATTCCCGACTGACTGGTAGCTGTCTGGCGTTGCAAGTTTCCAGAGGGCTATCGCCACTCACTTCTCAACTGTGAGGGCTGCTGTCATCTTGGTATTCTGGCATTTCAGGGCAGGGGAAAGCAAGTCACAAAGTTCCATGAAAGTGCCCTTATGCATGCGAAAGTTTCGCAGCCACTGGGAATCGTCCCACACCTGCAACACTATGCGGTCCCACCAGTCTGTGCTTGTTTCCCGGGCCCAAAATTGGCGTTCAATGGCTAGAACCTGCTCCATTACCAGCATGATCTCCAAAGCGCAGGGGCCCGCGGTTTGAGAGACTTCTGTGTCCATGTCCTCACAACTCTCGTCGCCGCGCTGCCGTAGCCGCCAACTCCTCGACTGGTTTTGCAGGTCCTGGTTCAGCATTGACTGCACGAGAATGTGTGAGGCATTTACAACGTCCATGATTGCTGTCTTGAGCTGAGCAGGGTCCATGCTTGCCGTGCTATGGCGTCTGCACAGTTCACCCAGGGAAAAAGGCGCGAAACGGTTGTCTGCTACTTGCACGGAGGGAGGGGTGAGGCTGTACCCAGAACCACCCACAACAATGTTTTTTGCCCCATCAGGCACTGGGATCTCAACCCAGCATTCCAATGGGCGGGGGAGACTGCGGGAACTATGGGATAGCTATGCGATAGCTACCCACAATGCAACGCTCCGGAAATCAACACTAGCCTCGATACATGGACGCACACCGCCAAATTAATGTGCTTAGTGTGGCCGCGTGCACTCGACTTTATACAATCTGTTTTAAAAAACCGGTTTCTGTAAAATTGGAATAATCCCGTAGTGTAGACATACCCTGTAACTTGGGAACCCCTTGGTCCAGTGACCCAAATTTGGATCACTAACACTACTGCACATCCCAATGAGTAACACCACATTTAAAAAGTAATCTGATTAACTGTTCTGATTTTAGAGCACATTACAGTCAAACGTTAAAGCATATGAAGTGGTGGGAATGGAGACCTTCCAGACATTTTTCTGTATTATCTCATGCCCAGTGCAATTTTTTTTTTTTAAATACTGATCTCTGGCTGCGTCCCCCAAAGACTTAGTGCATACCATGCACTACCTTGGGTAAAACTCAACAGATTGAGACCACTTTGACTTGCATCACATCAATAATTTGATCTTTAGCCACACACACACCACCTAGAAACTTACTTTAAAAATGGCTATATTTTCAGGTATCCGAGGGGTAGTCATGTTAGTCTGGCTCTGTAAAAAGTGACAAAGAGTGAATACCCACTGCGTCAGACGTATTCACCCATGAAAGCTTATGCTCCAATATGTCTGTTAGTCTAAGGTGCCACAGGACTCCGTCGCTTTTTATATTTTCAGGGGGGTTAAATCTCTAGAACCCACAGGGCTGCCCAGAGGATTCAGGGGGCCTGCGGCAAAGCAATTTCAGGGGCCCCTTCCATAAAAAAAAGTTACAAAACTATAGATTATATTATATTCTTGTGGGGGCCCCTGTGGGGCCCGGGGCAAATTGCCCCACTTGCTCCCCCTCTGGGCAGCTTTGGGGACCCATGGCTCAAATGACAACATTTGGTTCTCTAAGCCTTAGCCTGCACCCTCCAGAGGCATGTCAGATTTCAAAAAAAAAATCTGACTAAGCATGTCCATTTTAGAGGACTTGGAAAGGTCTACTTTTAAACAGATAAGGTTGTGTCACATCAACTATAGTGGAGCTATAATATAAATTCCATGGACTGAAAGTGAGGCCAGAGGTGTGTGTGTGTGTGTGTGTGTGTGTGGTGTTTTTTTTGGCGGGGAGGGGGGAGAAGAGAGAAAGATGTAATCAAGAGGGGAAAAAAGGGATCTGAAGAAAGTAGAGGCTGCAGTCTAAATGGGCACAGTTCAAAAAAGATGGATGTTCACCTCTTTGCAGTATTTACCTTTATCTCAATACATTCAGTAGTCCCTAGACTAGGAAGGGTAAATAATGTGGTAGGTATTGTAAGTGTCCAGGGTCCAATGGACCTACTTCACTGCAGTACTTTGTTTTCTATTTTATAGAAAGTCTGAAACTTACAGAAAAAGAGTAGCGATTTCAGCCACCTTTTATAATACTGAGCAATCAGTTTACATCGTCTCTCCTGAATCAGCTCTCTCTAACATAGTCAAGTTAGATTTCTTTTCTTTATGGCTTCTCTGTCTCAACTTCACATGCACATCATGCAGCTTCAGCTAATGTCTTAGCACTTCCTCAGATACCAAAGCTCCTGATTGGCGGTTCTTACAAGAACCACCTTCCCTATTCATAGCCTTAACCTCAGCAACAGCCTGGTGCATCCACTTACTCAGCTCCCACAGCTGTTGGGGGAGGAAGAAGGGAGGAGACAAAAACAACTTACTTAAAGCAGCAATACCCAGTGAGGCAACTTCATAATGCAGCTTTTGTACTATAACAGATGAGACAGTAATAGCCATGTATTGGGGGGTGGGGGGAGAGAAGAGATGAATAATACTGGATGATGGAAAATTACAGGAAGATTGTTCTTGCTCATCATTTCTGTCAGTAATGCAGACAAATACTTTAGGGCAGTGGGATAACAGAGGTGGCTACTTTAGCTGTCACTGTTATCTTCAACAGGATGTTGCTACCGGTCTTAAAAGAAGCCAACAACAAAAACCTTCAGCATTTGAAAAGCATGGGTAATATGTCTTTTTAAACTAATCAAAGCAGCACTGCTCTGGCAATGTGTTAAGCCATTTAAAGTCTGCCCAGAGTCAATAGTAATTACAGAAATGTAATCACAGTTGCCAGTCATGCTGCTCTAAACTGGGATAGGGATGAATGGTGTAGAGAAAGTGACGTAGGTTGTGTCTACACTACCACTTTACAGCACTGAAACTTTCTTGCTCAGGGGGGTGAAAAATACACCCCTCTACCCCCAGTAATGCAAGTTTCAGCACTGTAAAGTGGCAAGGTAGACAGCTCCCAGCACTTGGGAGCTACTCCCCTCACGGGGTGGATTTTTTTTTAAAAAGCAGTGCTGCGAGAGCTCTCTCCTAGAACTGGTGCCACAACTACACAGCCACGTTAAACCGCTGCCGTGGCAGCACTTTAACGTTGGTAAAGACAACACTGCCTTATGGTATGTTATGTGAAGGGGTAAACACCACAAGAACTCAGGGACACCCAATGAAATTAATAGGCAGTAGCTTTTAAAAAAAAAGTTAGCAAAGTACTTCACACACAATCAACTAATTAGCCAATACTATTAGTCAATCACGAAGCCCTGTGGAAGGTGCTGGCCAGATTTGGCTGCCCTCCAAAATTTATTAAGGTCCTAAGGCTTCTCCATGATCATATATAGATTAAAGAGCCACCCATCCATTCTCCGATGTCTCCACTTGAAGTCTGAAGTCTTCAGGATGTCCATTGCTGATCTTCAGTATGCTGATAATTGTGTCATCCTCACACAGGCTGAGAATGACCTTCAGTCCATACAGGATTTTCTTACACAAGATTACCAAAGCCTAGGACTCTCACTCATATTGAGAAGAATAAAGTGCTCTATCAACTGCTTCAGGCCTTGCACATGACCCACCAAAGGTCACCATTGAGGGTCAGACTTTAGAGACAGTTGAGCACTTTTGCTACCTTGGTAGCCAACTTTCTCAACATGCAAAACAACCGCCAGTGAGATCCAGCAAAAGATTCAGCACACAAGTGCTTCCTTTGGGAAATTGCTCCAACATGCTTTCACAGACCATGACATACAGGACACCAAGATCCAGGTCTAAGACAATTGTTGCTCCTACGCTCCTCTATGGATGCAAAATCAGGGTAACCTATCGACAGCACCTCAAGCGTTTGGAGAGGTACCACCAATGATGCCTCCCGAAGATCCTTCACGTCAAGTGGGAAGATTGCCACTCCGATGCCAGCATCCTCGCTGAAGCCAGTGTCACCAGCATGGAAGCAATAATCCTCATGCACCAACTTCACTGGGCTGGATTGTGTGTGGATGCCAGACTCTCGCCTCCCAAAACAAGTCCTCTACTCTCAGGCTACGTCTATACTACCCGCCCGGGTCGGCGGATAGCGCTCGACTTCTTGGAGTTCGATATATCGCGTCTCATCTAGACGCGATATATCGAACTCCGAACGCGCCCCCGTCGACTCCGGAACTCCACCACCGCGAACGGCAGTGGCGGAGTTGATGGGGGAGGCGTGGACTTCAATCCCACAGCGTCTGGACGGGTGAGTAGTTCGAACTAAGGTAGTTCGAGTTCAGCTACACTATTCGCGTAGCTGAACTTGCGTACCTTAGTTCGACACCCCCTCTCCCCCCCAGTGTAGACCAGGCCTCAGCTGACCCAGGGTCAGAGATCCCGGGGTGGTCAGAGGAATCGCTACAAAGACACACTGAAAACGTATCTTAAGAAAACTGATGTGGACCTCACAAGCTGGGAAGAGCAAGCCACCAACTGATCCCAACGGTGCCATATTCTCCATCAGGCATTGGCCCACTTCGAGGAGAAGCGCCTTGCCCTTGAAGTTGAAAAAGAGAGAGAGGGAAAGAAGGAAAGAGAAATAACTTTCTCCCAGCTGGCCACTGGCCTGCCACAAAGTGTCTGTACCTACTGCAGGCGGATTTGTAGTTCCAAGATCAGACTCCTGAGTCATCTCAGGACTCATATGTAAATCCGTGGTAGAGATTTCCCTTGATTAATTTTGATTGGCAATCCCTCCAATCATTAGCCAGGATGGTCAGGATGTAATCCCATCATTTGGGTATCCCTAAACCTCTGATTGCTAGAAGCTGGGAGTAAACAAGGGGTGGATCACTTGATCAATTGCCCTGTTCTGTTTACTCCTTCTGAAGCATCTGGCCCCAGCCACTGTTGGAAGACATGCTACTATGATAGAAAGACCATAGGTCTGACACACTATGACCGTTCTTACGAGGTGTGTTTTTTCCCTGCTAAGCCAGGATTTGTCAGAGACATGACTTATTTTTCTGGGGAACAATCCCCTTGACAGGTTGAACTGGAGCTGCTATACGATTGGGCTGTACGTGGTTCTTATGTGCTACTGTTTTCCTTTGATGGTCCCCCCCCCCCCGATAGGCATTGGAAATACAATGATTTTCAGAAACGGATTTTACTGTTTCCAGGGGTTGAGAGTGGATGGGGGGGAGAGGGGGGGGAGAGGAGGCAAGGAGAATGCTAAAGGGTTCTTTTAACCAAATAGAGTACACATCATAACCTTCAGTGCATCTTTGCTTCAAAACAGATGTTAAACAAATGCCTCAAGTTACAGGAATTTCATTAAATGTGAGAATCACACCTCTCTTCTGAAGATGAACCCTGCCAAAAGAGAAGCAAGTATCCCCAAGGGAAAATTCAGCCTCAACTGGGCTGGTACCTCATTCCTTTCCCGATTCTCCCTCAAGCCTTCAGACCAAATACAGCAAGACAACAGACACAAATGTCTGAACTCCCATAAGAACAGGAAGGTAGAAGGAAATAGGCAAGCCCACTTAAATACATTAGGACATTTTTATAGCAGTTCCTCTTCCATATTTCACATGACTGTGACCTTGAGCTTATGTTCTGTAGCACTTCAATTTCAGAAGCATCTCCAAGCGTTCAGTAATCGGGGGAGTGGGAAGAGACACAACAAGAACAATGGAAACTGCAGGGTGCTGAACACTTTTGAAAAGCTGGCCAATACCATGTGGCAGACTGGATGGTTAAGGCAATTCATGAGGGGTTATTAAAATGTTTTGACTTATGTCAGTAGTTGGAATGGAATGTAAGATGTTTAAGCAGGGATCCTGCATATTTTACCCACATGACTAGTCCCACTGAAGCAAAGTGACCATGACTAAGATTTACAGGATGGGATCTTTAGTATAACTGGCTGAATTTTCTTCATCTAAACATTTTGTGGTGAAAATGGCTTTTTGACCAAAAAACCAAACATTTGCACATATCTTCATTTTGGTCAAAATCTGATTTTAATGAACACTGGAAAAAATGAAATTGGAGTTAAAAATTTGAGAATTTCAGATTTTTTAAAAAAACCAAAAGTTTTTTTTGTTGTTTTTTAAAAAAGCAGCAGCTTTTAATTAAAACAATGAAGATACACGTCTGAATTAAAGCTTAGTCAAGTTTTAGCACCAATGCAAAATGCAGACTCAAAAATTCTTAGTATATTCACAGTCTTGATGAGGGAACAGTTAATACTATCTAACCCCTGTCAAAAAAAGAAAGATTTTCTGAAGAACAGAAGTTAGCTTATAATTGTGAAGATCTGATGCACTCAAATGCTGGTCTTTAGTTCCTGTGTCTGCTACTGTTCAGACTGAGAGATCCAAAGATTATGGCCAGAAGAGACCATTATGATCATTTAGTCTGACCTCTAGCACAACAGAGCATAAGATCCTCACCCGTAATTTCTGCATTAAGACATAACTTTTGTTTGAGCTATAGGATCTCTTTAAAGGAGAGACATCTCAGTTATATATATATTAAAAAAAGGAGGGGGGAGAAAAAGCTTAGCCTTACTATCACAACAGAAGCCAGGGAGGATGCCTGGCTTCATGTGAAAGCTATTTCAAAGTTCTTTATTCTTGCGATTCTTCCAGGACAAGGTATTAAACAGGTACTACTGGACTCCAGAACATTTGTTTAATATTAGATTGGCAATACACAGTGAATGCTGGAGATGCCAACAGCCACATGCAAACCTTTCACATATCCTCTATACCAGCAGTTCTCAACCTGGGGTCCAGGGTCCCCTGGGGGCCACAAGCATGTTTCAGGGGGTCTGCCCAAGCAGGGCCAGCATTAGACTCACTGGGGCCCAGGGCAGAAAGCCAAAGTCCTGCCACATAGGGCTGAAGTCTGGGGCCCCCGCCACCCAGGTGGGAAGCTAAAGCCTGAGCAACTTAGCATTGTGGGGCCTCCTGTGGCATGGGGCCCTGGCCAATTGCCCTCCTTTCTGCCCCACCCCCACCCCAAAGTGTCGGCTTTGGCTTTTATATGCAGAAAAGCTGTTATTAGGGCACACATGCGCCATGGAGATTTTTTTTATCGCATGGGGGGGGGGCAGGGGGAGAGGAGATCAGAAAGAAAGATTGAGAAAGCCTGCTCTATCCCTGTCAAAAAATTGCACATGTTCTGGAACACAATACTCAATTCTCTCTCAAAAACTCTGGGAGTTTCTATCTTTCCTTCTCCAAGTTTGTGTATTTTAGGCATGCTGATGAGTTGGTATTACAGTTAACATTAAGAAATACATTGCAGTAGCTATTTTAGTGGCCAAAAGTTACTTTGAAAAAAAAGTGGAAGTCTGCAATTCCTCCTTCATATATAATCTGGTATAGTGAGCTCTCTACTACTGCATTAATTGGATGGCGGGGGGGGGGGGGAGAGAGAAATGACTGTGTAATAGAAACACATAGAAAAATATGAGAATGTCTCATATTTGGAGAGGAAAAAACTATTGCTTGCTTTGTTTAGTATATATTAGTCCCGAATACTCAAATAAGGGAGAACATAACTTTAGTCACTTTAATAATTGGTGCACTGCATTACTCTATGGGTTCAGGGGTTGGTAGTGGTGGGTTTTGATTTCCAAGTTTTACAAATAACGAATGGTGAATTGTTAGTTCTATGCTATTTCCATCCTCTGCACTTATGTTTTGTTGTGTGTTTACATTTTATATAAAACAATAAAAATAAAGTTCAAAAAGACACCCAGATAGGATTTAAAGACCAAGTGATGGGCACCTCTCACATCCCTAGGTAAAACCACAACCCTCGGATGCTAGCTTCCTCTCTGATAGATGCTTTTTTATTTAAAAAAAAAAAGTGCTTAAAACTTACCCTTCTCTAATTAGATAAATGGATTAGAGTATTACCTTTTTTGGATATAATAACGTTCAAGGAAATCTCTCCCCTTCCCCTCCTCCAGCTTGTGTGTTTACAAGGGACCTTTCATCTGCCTCTATTCTAGTTAAGAGCTGTTGGCCTTCTACAGTCCTGCTGCAATTAGCTGTGAATAAGGCACGGTAAGGAACATGCATAATGACTAGCCTTCCATAGGTTCATAAAATACTCAGCAGCAGGGTATTACTTCTGTTAGGGCTTGGCTACACTTACAAGTTGCAGCGCTGGTGGAGGCTTTCCAGCGCTGCAATTACACCCCGTCCACACTTGCAGGGCACAACCAGCGCTGCAACTCCCTGGTTGCAGCGCTGGCTGAAAACCCATCCCGGCAGGGGTATAAGGAGTGCAGCGCTGGTGATCCAGCGCTGCTCAGCAGGTGTGGACACTCACCAGCGCTTTACCTGTCCTCCAGGGAATAAGGAGCTATCCCAGAATTCCTGTTCAGCCACTCTGCTCATCAGTTTGCACTCTACTGCTCTTGCCTCAGGTGACCAGCCCTTTAAATGCCCTGGGAATTTTAAAAATCTCCTTCCTGTTTGCTGCAGCCAGGTGTGGAGTGCAATCAGTTAATCTTTCCAGGTGACCATGCCTCCACGTGGCAAACGAGCCCCAGCATGGAGCAATGGCGAGCTGATGGACCTCATCAGTGTTTGGGGGGAGGAATCAGTGCAGGCACAGCTGCGCTCCGGCCGTAGGAATTACGATATCTTTGAGCAGATATCAAGGTCCATGCTGGATAGGGGCCATGATCGGGACGCACTGCAATGCAGGGTGAAAGTTAAGGAGCTGCGGAGTGCCTATTACAAAGCCCGCGAGGGTAATCGCCGATCCGGAGCTGCCCCCACGACCTGCCGTTTTTACAGGGAGATGGACGAGATACTTGGGGGTGACCCCACTGCCAATCCCAGGATAACGATGGACACTTCTGAGCAGGCTGGGGGACAGGAGGAGGAGGCGGAGGCGGCGGCGGCGGAGGCGGAGCCGGGGGGGGGAGGAAACCACGAGTGAAGCTACTGGGATGGGGGAAGACACCCCAGAGTGGGCATGCAGCCAGGAGCTCTTCTCAAGCCAGGAGGAAAGTACCCAATCGCAGCAGCCAGCAGTTGCAGAAGGACAAGCAGAGGAGCGGGTTAACGGTAAGCGGCTTTTATTTTCTGGGTGGAAATGTTTCTGGAGAGGAAGGGGGGTTATGGCTGCATGCATGCCAGCCTCTAGATGTGGAATAGCCCGTTGATGTGGTCTATCACGTCGCGGTAATCTGCTTCAGTTATCTCAGCAAAAGTTTCAGCCAGAGCGTGGGCAATATGCCTGTGCAGGTTTATAGGGAGAGCCACTGTGTTTCTTGTCCCAGTCACGCTGACGCGTCCGCGCCACTGTTCCGCGAGTGGGGGGGGTATCATTTCTGAACACAGGGAAGCCGCGTAGGGTCCCGGGCGGAATCCACATTGCTGTAAAAGAGCCTCCCGCTGTCCCCTAGTGACTCGCAGCAGGGAGATATCTTGCAGGATTAACTCCTGTGAAAAATGTTGGGAGACTCTTTAGTGAAGAGATAGGTAGATAGTGAAGATCACCCTGCAGCTGCATCTTCACTCAACCTCTATCACTCCAGATTACCCGAAGCAACCAGCCCCCCTCTATCAATCAAGCCCCACTTCTCCTTCTATAAGCACCCCTCACTCACCATTTCGTGGCTTCTGTCGTGTTATGCGTGTGGGAAAAGAATGTTAAAGTGCGAACTCCCTCAGTGTAACAATTCATGTCTGGAGATAGTGGATACAATGCTGCCCCTGTTAAATGTTTCATTTCTACAGTGACCTTGACTCCTGGAGTGGGCAGATGTTCCACAGCACAGAGGCTACAAAATTTGAGAAGAAATCCCCGAAAGAGCAAAGAGGACATGCTGAAGACTGTTCTTCATCACTCTGCTGCAGAGAGAAAGGAACTGAAGGAGTGGCGAGAGAAGGAAAGCATGATCCGCCAGAGACATTGGCGTAGAAACGCTGTGGCAAAGAAGAGAAGCACAAACCAGCTGCTAGAGATCCTGTCGAGCCAAGCGGACTCTCTCAAGGCAATCGTAGCCATGCAGGCAGAGCAGTCCCGTGCTGCCCCACAGCCCCCCCCGTCCCAAAGCTTTTGTCCTTGTGCCCCAATGTCAGCTCAAACCGCCTTTCCCCAGCATTCAGCTTCTTACCACCACCAGCTGCCTCCAACACCTGTACGTTCACCAACCAGCCCTGATACCTACCACCCTTACCCTCTGCACTCAACCCCCATAACCATGCAGTATATGCACCCTGAAGTGCAGGAATCGTTAAACAGCACTCCAGACAGGACATATGCAAACTTGTGACTGTACAGTTCACCAACCCACACCCCTTCCCTCTTGTGTTCATGAAATGTTGTGTGTCTGTCTGTCTGTCAAGGAATTTTTTTTCTTTACAATAAAACAATTCTTGGCTTTGAAAACAGTCTTTATTATAGCAGATAGTGAAAGATACCTTAGCCCAGTAAAGAAAGAGGCACTGCAAATCATTTTAGGGATAATAGAATAACAGTGTAAACAGTGCAATTCACTCCCATGCAAGTCAGCAAACATTACTGTTGGCTTTCAGCCTCAAATTCTTCCCTCAAGGCATCCCTAATCCTTGAAGCCCTGTGCTGGGCCTCTCTATTAGCCCTGCTCTCTGGCTGTGCATATTCAGCCTCCAGGACTTGAACCTCGGTGGTCCATGCCTCACTGAATGTTTCACCCTTCCCTTCACAAATATTATGGAGGGTACAGCAAGCGGATATAACCGCGGGATGCTGCTTCCCCCAAGTCTAGCTTCCCATACAAGCAACGCCAGCGTGCCTTTAAACGGCCAAAAGCAAACTCCACAGTCATTCGGCACCGGCTCAGCCTGTAGTTGAACCGGTCCTTGCTCCTGTCAAGCTTCCCTGTATAGGGTTTCATGAGCCAAGGCAGTAACGGGTAAGCGGGGTCTCCAAGGATCACAATGGGCATTTCAACGTCCCCTACTGTGATCTTCCTGTCTGGGAAAAAAGTCCCTGCCTGCATCTTCCTGAACAGGCCACTGTTCCGAAAGATGCGTGCATCATGCACCTTTCCAGGCCAGCCTGTGTAAATGTCAATGAAACGCCCGCGGTGATCCACAAGCGCCTGGAGAACCATAGAGAAATACCCCTTTCGATTAACGTCCTCTGATGCCAGGTGGGGGGGGGCCAGAATAGGAATATGCGTCCCATCTATTGCCCCTCCACAGTTAGGGAAACCCATTTGTGCAAAGCCATCCACCATGTCCTGCACGCTCCCCAGAGTCACGGTCTTTCTTAGCAGGATGCGATTAATTGCCTTGCAAACTTGCATCAAAACGATTCCAACGGTCGACTTTCCCACTCCAAACTGGTTCCCGACCGACCGGTAGCTGTCTGGATTTGCCAGCTTCCAGATTGCAATAGCCACCCGCTTTTCCACCGTCAGGGCAGCTCTCAATCTTGTGTCCTTGCGCCGCAGAGTGGGGGCGAGCTCAGCACACAGTCCCATGAAAGTGGCTTTTCTCATACGAAAGTTCTGCAGCCACTGCTCGTCATCCCAGACTTCCATGACGATGTGATCCCACCACTCAGTGCTTGTTTCCCGAGCCCAAAAGCGGCGTTCAACGGTGCTGAGCATTTCTGTGAATGCCACAAGCACTTTGGTGTCACACGCGGCAGGAGAATCGATATCGATATCATCGTCAGACTCCTCGCTGTCACTTTGGAGCTGAAGGAATAGCTCGACTGCCAAACGTGTTGTGCTGGCGACACTCATCAGCACAGTCCTCAGCAGCTCGGGCTCCATTTCCCACAGAAATCGCGATTCACACACAGAGTAAAACAGAAAGACACTCACAATGGCGCCAAACGTTGCCGGAAAGACAGAATGCTGGGATGTGAAGCGATGCACCACGGGGCGTTGGAACAGGAAGCGGAATGACCCACACACTTCCTTCCCCTTCCCACAATACTCAGCGCCAAAACGGCGCCAAAACGGGATGAGGTGTTCTGTGGGATAGCTGCCCACAATGCACCTCTCAATACAGCGATGGAAAGTGCTGCAAGTGTGGCCACACTGCAGCGCTGGTAGCTGTCAGTGTGGCCACACTCCAGCGCTGGCCCCTACACAGCTGCATGACCAGCGCTGTAACTCCCAGCGCTGCAACTTGTAAGTGTAGCCATACCCTTAGTTATCCTAATCTAAGTTGGTTGGTGGGGTAAGAAGGAGAATGGGACACTAAGCCTTTTTTCCCTTAACCCTAACCCTAACCATTTCCTTCCACCCTTTAAAAAAACATCCTGGAAGAGACTAGGATGTGAGGATGGAAGGGAGGGGTGATCAGTGCTTTGTTTAGAGCATCTTAAAATAAATGCTGCCCTACAGCTTGTAGAGGCCTAAGTGTGTTCTGCAATTGAAGGAGGTAAAGCAAGGTTGGGTCTGAGGCAGCCTGTGGGAAAATGCAGAGTCATTTTTAATCCTTGGAAGATTTCTATGTAGTGAATTCCTCCCTCCCCCCACTTTGTCTTAAGTGAGGACTGCCATAGGCAATTTGCCTCGAAGGGCTATAGCCAATTTATATATGATGGTGCAAATTGCAGACTGCTTTTCCTTTTATACACAAGCACAACACAGAAAAGCCACATCTTCTATGAAGATTTTCACATCGCCCTCATTGTACTATCTGAGCACTTTCCGGTCATGCATTAGATAATAAATAAAGCAACATGACTAACATGTATCATGTAGGTTTATTTCCTCTCCCCTCAGAAGGAAAGATGTTTGCAGTGTGGTATAGTTGTGGTGATATATACAGGTGTGCACATGCACACATGCATATGCAGTATGCTTATATCAGCAGAGGCAAGGTCAAAGTGCCCCTGCATGTGAAACAAGAGGCAGGGAGGTTTGTGGTGGTTCTTAGTTCTGTGGAAGTTAGTGCCACAGTCCTGATGTGGCTTTTAAAGAGGGAAGTTGTTTGGTGTGCAGAAAGAGAGTTCCTAGCAGGGGCGGTTCTAGGAATTTGGCCACCCCAAGCACGGCGGCACGCTGCAGGGGGCGCGCTGCCGGTCGCCGGTCCCGCGGCTCCGGGGGACCTCTTGCAGACGTGCCTGCAGAGGGTGCGCTGGTCCCGCGGCTCCGGCGGACCTTCCGCAGTCATGCCTGCGGGAGGTCCACCCAAGCCGCGGGACCAGCGCACCCTCCGCAGTCATGCCTGCGGGAGGTCCGCTGGTCCCGCAGCTCCGGTGGACCTCCCGCAGGCATGACTGCGGAAGGTCCGCCGGAGCCGCCTGCCGCCCTGCCGGCAAAATGCCACCCCAAGCGCGCGCTTGGCGCGCTGGGCTCTGGAGCCGGCCCTGGTTCCTAGAATCAGGCCAGCATAGAAGAAGTTGCAAAGACCATGATGGGGAATGGCACAAAGAGCAATTAGAAAAGAAAGTCTGGAGGAGCCAATGGTGGGGGGAGGGAAAGAGTGAAATCCAAGATGGAGGCAGGGTTGAGCTATGCAGAGCCGTGAGGGGGAGCAATATACACCACTGATTACATCAAATCTATATACACTAGACTATAAAAAAATTACATATTTTAAATTAATTGATCAGTGATAAACGAGCATGAATACAAGAGGGACCAATTAGTTAATTGGGAGTGTTACTGCCTGAATTTGGGATACTGATTTAATCCCAAATCATCTCTCAGTAAACTTCTTCCAGCAAGGCATTGCTCTTGTTCTGATTTGGTCCCTGTCTCTTCTATAGAGCAGATCGGCATGGTTAATCCAAACACTAGGGATTAATTAGGCAACTTTCTGTGCCATATGAGCATCTCAGGGAATTGGCAAACTCTTTGTCTGCTCAGATCCTTTATTTCATCACATGAATCACCCTCCCTTGCACAACTGTATCTATGAAGTGAAAGTGGAGTGGATGCAAAAATGTTGTACTTGTGTGCACTACTTAAAATATGTATTATTTTTCCTCCTTCCAATTATAGTCCACGTTCTCACAACTGATTTTTTTGTCTTTGTAATTTACTTATTTTTAAAGTGGTATTGAGTAGAGGGCTGCCTGAGTTGTGCAGAAAGGAAATATTTTAAGAACAGCTGAGCTACATCTCTCTACACCTCTAGAATCTCTTTTCAGGAAAAGGAGTTGTACTTAGGGCTTGGCTACACTGGAGAGTTGCAGCGCTGGTGGAGGCTTTACAGCGCTGCAACTTAGTAACTGTCCACACCTGCATGGCACATCCAGCGCTGCAACTCCCTGGCTGCAGCGCTGGCTGTACACCTGGTCTGCTTGGGGTATAACGAGTGCAGCGCTGGTGGTGCAGCGCTGCTCGTCAAGTGTGGCCACACACCAGCGCTGTTATTGGCCTCCAGGATATTAGGAGATATCCCAGAATGCTTTTAACTAAATTACTCTCTTTGTTTTGTTATGATGCCTCTCTTTGTTTTGTTGTGAACTCGGGGCCGGGAGCTGCTTATCTAAAAAACAAACACAGCTCTTGTTTGCTGTGATCAATCTGTAACTGACTGTGAACAATCAATTGAGATAACCCACTACCTTGCTGTGAATGAGGCAGGCAGGGGGATGAGTGTTTGCTTGAGGAGAGAAACAGCGGGGGGAGGGGGAGAAAGGGAGTCCGTTGGAGCAGCTGCTTATCTGTTCTGCAGGCTATTTGCAGTTAAGAGTGAATGAGGGGTCGAGGAAATGTTCAGATTTTGCAAGGCAGGGAGCTGACACAGAATTTGCAAGGCAGGGAGCTGACACACAGTGTCGGCTCCAAAAATCCACTCTCTCTCTCTCCCCCACTCCCTGTCACACTCCACCCCACCCCCCCTCTTTTGAAAAGCACGTTGCTGCCACTTGAACGCTGGGATAGCTGCCCATAATGCACCACTCCCAACAGCGCTGCAAATGTGGCCACACTGCAGCGCTGGTAGCTGTGAGTGTGGCCACACACCAGCATTTTCCCTACACAGCTGTAACTCCCAGCGCTGCATATCTGCAAGTGTAGCCAAGCCCTTAGAGTGATGGGGGGATGCCTTGGAATTTCTAGTAGAAAGGCAATTGACATTGACTGGAAGTACAGTTTCTGACCTCTATGATGAAGCGGGAGTATTCAATTCTGATCTCTATTACAGGAGTGTAAATCTGGCATGACTCCAACACCAATAGACAATATAAAACCCTGACAAATAGTGTTACTCACTCCTTTGACACTAGAGGATAGCCACCTGTTATTGCCAGCAAATTGAGTGAGTTCTTTAGCTCAATTGGTGGTAGTCTGTGCTGCAGTGACAAGGGTTCTGTTTTCAAACTCTATTGATGACCCATAGAGGAGAGTTATAGTATTCCAGCTTTACACCAGTGTAACTGAACATGAATCTGGTGTTTATTACTCTTGTACTACTTGATCATTGGGCCAGCCTACAAATGCCACCTTCACACATGAGGATTTGAGAACTAGTCCTCAGTTGAAGTAACTGGGTATTTTACCTTTACTTGTATGTCACCAGGAACAGGCCCTTGATGTTTGGTGATGATAGCATGACACATCTGACTGGTCTTGTGATCTCACAAGCAGCAAAACAGGCAGGAGACTTTCCAAAACAGAACCTGGGATTTTGGGCAATTCTTTTAATGACTCAGCAGGTGGCACTCTTTCCTGAGTCAAGGCTGGACCAAATGCCTCAGCAAGGTAGTAAGGGGATCTGTGCTGCTGGTGATGTCATCTTTAATATGAGAAATTAAAAAAAAAAATCAAAGTCTTGGCAAGGTCTGGTTATGAACCAAGACCCAGAATGAAGGCTGAAATCAATAAAAGAAAATGCTGCAGGAAGCCAGAAATGACATCTCTTTAGTCTAAAGTTTTCCATCATTTAGTATCAACATAACCAGCAGACAAATGAAAATATTCAAAGAGTGCTACATTTGAGACACTTTAAAGTCTACAATAATTTTACTTTTATATATTGCTTTCAATCCAGAGATCTCAACACATTTGAGTGTTAAGTGTAGACAGAACCTTAGTTAACATACTACAGTGGCACAGCTGCAGCATTTCAACCTACCCAAATGGGAGAGGTTGATAGAAGAATGTTTCTGTTGATCTAGCACAGTCTACATCAGCGGATAGGTCATCTTAAGCATGTCGCTCAGGAAGTGTGGATTCTTTGGACTCCTGTGCAACACAGACAAGCCAGCTTAATCTTCTAGTTTAGACCAGGCCTAAAAAGTGTCACAGTCCAGACAGTGGGTTAATTTTGTATTACAGCTGCTTTACAGATGGGGAAACTGAGGCACAAAGAGCACAAGTAACATCACCAAGAACAGCAACTAGGGTTTCTGGGGGCTGGTCTACACTAGGGGGGGGATTGATCTAAGATACGCAACTTCAGTTACGTGAATAGCGTAGCTGAAGTCGAAGTATCTTAGATCGATTTACTTCTTGTCCTCACGGCACAGGATCGACGTCCGCGGCTCCCCCTGTCGACTCCGCTTCCGCCATTCACACTGGTGGAGTTCCGGAGTCGACGGGAGCGCTTTCGGGGATCGATATATCGCGTCTAGATGAGATGCGATATATCGATCCCCGAGAAATCGATCGCTACCCGCCGATACGGCGGGTAGTCTAGACGTACCCTGACTCCCTGTCCCCTAAGGGTATGTCTACACAGCAAAGACAAGCCTGTGGGCTTGCCTGTGCCAGCCAAATCAGGCTGCGGGGCTGTTTCATTGCTGTGTAGACTTCCGGACTTGGGCAGGAGCCTGAGCTCTGGGACCCTCCCATCCCAGCACAAGGTCCAAGAGCCCAGGCTTCAGCCAGAGCCCAGAAATCTACACAGCAATAAAATAGCCCCGCAGCCTAAGCCTCATGAGCTTGAGTCCACTAGCACAGGCCAGCCACAGGTGTCTAGTTGCTATGTAGATACCATCAAAGTTAGTAGAATGGTTCCAATTGATCGTGATGGATATTGGATCAGAACTTTAGGGTATTGGATGTGGCTGTAAAGCATACCCACTCTGGTCACTAGAAATCCAATTTACCCTCCTGGAGTCCTTTTCCTGACTAGAGGAAGGTACAATCAACAGCATTAGCTAAAAAGTACCTGTTGTATACATTTGCACATTGGTTCTTGGTTTAAATGGTCAATTGCTTTGGAGAAGTCAAGAGATAAAGGACACCCCAGGCACAATTTGTTGTATCATCAGGGCTATGCTATTGATTGCAGGGGATTTTCTGTAACTATGTTGAAAAAGATACGGAGCAGGAGGCAAGAGTCCATTATTGACAAAAGAAAAGGCCTGTCAGAAAACCCCAGGCAGCAAGGATGTAGCTAAGATCAGTACAGGAGAGTTTCAGCAATCCATCAAGAGAGCTGTGTGCAAGTGACCCACGAATCACCTCACACCATTGTACTTTGCAGCAGGCAGTCCTTGTTGGAATTTCCCCTCTGGGCGATGAAAGCACTCTATGTGACACCTGTGAATTTGCCCTTTACTGCTGCAAACCCAAGCTGTTAAATATCATGCTCTTTTGGCTTTGATTTACTCCATTTATGGACCTTCCTCCCCCCCAACCTCTCTCCCTCACAAGGGATCAATTCCAGACAACAAAAGGCAACAGTGGCTTTAATAAAAAACAGAAGGAGGACAGGAAAGATTGATTTAGCCAACAAAGACAGGCTGTAGCAGTGGAGAGATGGAGGGAAAGGAAGCAAGCAGACAAGCAAGAACAACAATAATAAAAGCCACATTGGTAGCTACACAGACCCAAAGGGACACTTACAGCTGATGAAACTGGTGTTTTCTTTTTCCTTCCCTCTGTAATGGGCTCTTCTAGCTGGAAGATGGGGACCTGAAAGTGTTCTTGGGGTTCCTTCTCCGTGACCAGAAACCACTCCAAAAAAAAGCATGGTTCAACAGTTACAGCATTGGCATAGGATTCAGGTGATCTGGACTATTCTAGGTTCTGCCATAGACTTCTCATGAGACCTTGGGCAAGTCTCTTAACTTACCCTGTGCCTCATTCCTCCCCAGGTAAAATGAGGACAATCACTTCCTTGCCTCATAGGGTACAAACTATTCATAGTTGTGAAGTGTTCAGATCATAGCAATGGAGGATCATGTGTGTGCAGATAGGGAGGTATGATTTTCACTAAAAACTGAACAAGCTCAGATATCAAATACTTGCAATATGCTCCTCATGTACAGTGTGCATACATCATGCACAGAAACTACTCTATTTTCAAATTACAAACTGTTGTCTCCTTGTGCACATGAGCAGAAAAAGTAGTTGATTTTGCTAAATTATTTTTTTTTTGCCTACTTCTAAAGTAGACATATAGTCTACACACAGTGTGTCTTCAGTAAGAAAAATAAAGGCAGGTTCTTAACTCAAGTTGGCCAACACATAGTAACTAGCATGAGGTAAAAGTCTAGTGAGAACTACAAGCTGCCTTGTCTTCACATGTTAGCTAGTAGGGTTAAAGTCTGTGGAGAACCCTATTGTTTACCTTGACCTGGTAACTCATGAGAAAACTACATAATGCCTTATCTTCACTGGGATTTTACCTCATGCTAGTTGCTATAGGTTAGCTAACAAGTTAAAGACACCTTTTTTCCTAGCGAAGAAGAAAAAAATTTTATTGGTTTAGCTAAAGGTGCTATTTTAAATCCATTTAGTTAAAATGGTGCAAGAAGCTATGTGAATACTCTTTATTTTGGTTGAACCAGGCCTATTTTGGTTGAGCTAAAGTCTCTTCTACAGCGCAAACCTGCCACAAAGTTCAGCATGACTGGCCTTCCCTGCTCAGAGGACTGGATCACTGGTATGTGACAGGTCAGCACTGAAAGGCATTGGGAGAACAGTTAGGAGCCAAGCATAATGCACAGCCTCCTCCCTGCATTATTTGGTCTTCCACTTGATCAAGCAGAGGAATTAATAACCTTTTGGAAAAAAAGGATAGTTATTAGTTTGCCTCAATATATATCATCTCTTAAAATTGTTTGTAAATTAACATCTGGGAGCTGGTTAAAATTATCTTACATCTGTCGGCAATTTGCTCTGTGAACATAGACAAGTGACTTCAGTGCATATCAAATTCACCAAATTTAAAATGGGAATAATACCAACCTCACTAGGATTTTGTGATGGTTAATTAGTGTCTGTAAAATACTTTTATATACAGCATTTTGTCTGAGTAGTCATAGTTTAAGTGAAATGATACTATTACTAAGGCCTGGTCTACACTAGGACTTTAATTCGAATTTAGCAGCGTTAATTCGAACTAACCGCTCAACCGTCCACACCAGGAAGCCATTTAATTCGAACTAGAGGGCTCTTTAGTTCGAATTTGGTACTCCACCCCGACAGGTGGAGTAACGCTAAATTCGACATGGCTAGCTCGAATTAGGCTTGGTGTGGATGCTAATCGAACTTAGTAGCTCCGGGAGCTATCCCACAGTGCACCACTCTGGACAGCAGTCCGAGCTTGGATTCTCTGGCCAGCCACACAGGAAATGACCTGGGAAAATTTGAATTCATTTTCCTGTCTGGGCACTTTGAATCTGACGTCCTGGTTGGACATCGGGGCGAGCTCCGCAGCACCTGCAACGATGCAGAGCTCTCCAGCAGAGGAGTCCGGGCAATCCCAGAATAGAAAGAGGTCCCCAGCATGGACAGACCGGGAAGTCATGGATCTGATCGCTGTGTGGGGCGAGGAGTCTGTGCTCTCGGAGCTGCGCTCCAGCAAGCGGAATGCAAAGACCTACGAGAAGGTCTCGAAAGCCATGAAAGACAAAGGATACAGCCGGGATGCGATGCAGTGCCGCGTGAAAGTCAAGGACCTAAGACAAGGGTATCAAAAAGTCAGAGCGGCAAACGGACGCTCCGGAGCCAAGCCCCAGACATGCCGCTTCTACGAGGCACTGCATGCCATTCTAGGTGGGTCTGCCACCACTGCCCCACCAGTGACGGTGGACTCCGAGGACGGAACAGTGTACCGGGACAGTTCCTCCTCGATGTTCGCCGATGGGGAAGATGAGGAATGGTCTTTGGAGGACGGCGCAGGCGACAGCGAACCCACTCCCGCTTTCCCTGACAGCCAGGATCTCTTCATCACCCTCACAGAGATCCCCTACCAACCGTCCCCGCCCGTTAACCCGGACTCAGAATCAGGGGAAGGAGCAGGCGGTAAGTGCTATAAACATGGAAACATTTATTTTTTTAAAAACAGGTATATGAAAAATAGAACTACTATATAAAAAATTTTAAATCTCAAACTATACAAAAAGTAGGTCCACACATATAGGGATAGAACAATAATCCTCTTGGGACAGTTCAAAAAAGCTCTCAGAGAGCAGCTCGAAAAGCCTCAGCAGGAGGTTCCTGGGGAGAGGTGCCTTATTGGGTGCTCCGTGGAAGCACACTCTTCCGTGCCAGGCCATCCTAATGTAAAGGGGGATCATAGCCTCGACAAGCCTGGCAGCATATGGTCCTGGTCTGTGCAGGGCTTCTCTTAGCATCCGCTCTCTCTGACTCCGAGTGACACGCCTCAGGGTAATGTCGTTCTGGAAGTGCTGCATCTAATTAGGGCAATTAGTGTACTGTTACTATTGTGCATGGTAGACTTTTACTTTGCATAAGAATGACCCTCGCTTAACAGCCACATGTTGGAGGCCACAGAGGAAAAGCATACAGTGATCTTTCCCGTGCACTGCCGGGAGGGGCTGGAAAAGGCTCAGACTTTATGCTTTCCAGATTGCCTTTAGCGGGAGGGCACAGCTATCCATTAACTGTTAAGCAGACTCTACTGTAAGGCTTACCAGGACTGGCTGCTAGACGGATTCAGCTGTCCCTCCCGCAGCGTCTCTCCTGTGCAAGACCGCAAGCACTGAAAGCGTATTCCGAAATCTCGAACTTGGCCTGAGATCTCGTGAGACTAGGTGCCCTGTATGGTCTTCTTCACAGAAACTGACTAGACTGTGTTCACTGTTCGCAAACATGTATCTGTTCAAGGAAATCACTTACTTTTTCCCATCACACAGCTTCGGCTCTTTCCCGGACTGCCCCGTCATCCACCTCGCAGAGGCTGGCTAACATTAGGCGGCGAAAGAAAAAGACTAGGGACGAGATGTTCCAGGAACTGATGGCCTGCTCCACAGCCGAGGCGGCAGAGCAGAGACAGTGGAGGGAGACCCTGTGTCAGCAGCATCGCACACACATCGAACGGGAGGATAGGTGGCGGCAGGAAGACCAGCAGGCGACTCAAACGCTGCTTGGTCTAATGAGGGAGCAAACGGACACGCTCCGGCACCTTGTAGATGTTATGCAGGACTGCAGGCAGGAGGAGAGAGCCCCCCTGCACTGCATCTGCAACCGCCCTCCAACGCCAAGAAGTCCTGTCCCCCCCTCACCCAAAGTTACAAGAAGGAGGGGCGGTAGGGGCCGTGAGAACTGTCACTGCACCGCAGCAGAGCGCTAACGTACAAGACACCTCTCACGCTCTAAATTTGTACAAGTTCTTCCCTTACAGGATCACCCAGTCCCAAATCCAAGTTTCAACCCCCCACTGTGTATAACATTATTAAAAGCGGTTTGCTGTTACTCTCTGTTTCAGTCACGTTTCTCGTGTCAGACGACTTTGTGTGTGGGGGGGGGATTTTTAATTGCAGTGCATAGCCCACATTACCAGGGTACAGACTTGGGGGCAGGGTCAACTGCAGGGCACACACAGACTGCAGTCACTAGGCACCAGGGTCAGTCTGTGTGGTGTATGCTGCCCCGGGTCATTCGTTGATGTGTATGCTTGTCCGGGGTACTGGAGCCTGCCATCCCCGAATGTAAAGGCAGGCTTCCCTTACCATGCACTTCGACCGTAGCCACGAGCCTTTCCGCTGCCCTGAGCCCCAAAAAGAGCCCTCATCCAGGGACAGATACTCACCCGTCCCCCACACCCCTCACCCTTTCCAACGCCCAAACCCACAGCCCACAGCCATCATGCAAACCCCTATCCAAAGATGGCACCCCTCGCCCCTTCCTGCAAACTCACCCATTCCTGCAAACCCACCCCTACATGCACAATCACTGTAAACCGTCCCCCACCCCACAGACCTATGTAGGAGCAGGAGGCTGTCCGTCCTGTATTGGACAAGCGGTCTGTACATCAGTGCACACCGAACCCAGCACAGTATGCTTCCATGTTTCAACCCAGGAACAGAAATGCAAAGTCAACGAAAGATTTATTATTAATTACTGTTACATGTCATTAGTTTTAAAACGTGCTTTGGAAGTGGGGGAAACTTGGAGAACCGTGTTTGTGAGCTCAGATCTAACTCGACACATACAGACACAGGCCCATGATCAGGCTCTCTTAAAATCAAGTGGACAGTCACAGGTTACCCTGCTCTGCGAGGAAACTAGCTTTCAAAGCCTCCCGGATGCACAGTGCTTCCCGCTGGGATATTCTCTTGGCACGGGTGTCTCGCTGATCGTAAACAGCAGCCAGGCGATTTGCCTCAACCTCCCATCCGGCCAAAAAGGTCTCGCCCTTGCTCTCACACAGATTGTGGAGCACACAGCAAGCAGCAATAACTACGGGGATATTCTTTTCGCTGATGTCCGAGCGAGTGAGTAAGCTCCGCCATCTCCCCTTGAGACGTCCGAAAGCACACTCCACCACCATTCTGCACTTGCTCAGCCGGTAGTTGAAGAGTTCCTTCTCACTGTCCAAGGCGCCTGTATAGGGCTTCATGAGCCAGGGCATTAGCGGGTAGGCCAGGTCCCCGAGGATCACTGTAGGCATCTGCACATCACCAACCGTTATTTTGTGGTCCGGGAAGAAAGTACCTGCCTGGAGGCGTCTGAAGAGACCAGAGTTCCTGAACACACGCGCGTCATGAACCTTGCCCGCCCACCCGACGAAGATGTTGGTAAAACGTCCCCTATGGTCCACCAGTGCTTGCAGCACCATTGAAAAGTAGCCCTTTCGGTTAATGTACTCGCTGGCCTGGTGGGCTGGTGCCAGGATAGGGATGTGAGTCCCATCTATAGCCCACCGCAGTTTGGGAATCCCATCGCGGCGAAGCCATCTATGACGACCTGGACGTTTCCGAGAGTCACTACCTTTGAGAGCAGTTGCTCAACGATTGCGTGGGCTACTTGAATCACAGCAACCCCCACGGTAGATTTGCCCACGCCAAAGTGGTTCGCTACTGACCGGTAGCTGTCTGGCGTGGCAAGTTTCCAGAGGGCTATGGCCACTCGCTTCTGCACACTCAGGGCTGCTCGCATCCGTGTGTCCTGGCGCTTCAGGGCAGGGGACAGCAAGTCACAGAGTTCAAGGAAAGTGCCCTTACGCATCCTGAAGTTTCGCAGCCACTCTGTTTCATCCCAGACCTGCAGCACTATGCGGTCCCACCAGTCCGTGCTTGTTTCCCGGGCCCAGAATCGCCGTTCCACACCATGAACTTGACCCATTGCCACCATGATCTCCACGGCGCGGCGTACCCTGCTTTCTGAGAGGTCTGCGCCACTCTCCTCACCATGCTGCCGGAGCCTCCTCGCCTGATTTCTCAGCATCTGACTGTGGAAGAGGTGGACGATAAGGTGCGAGGAGTTGACAACGGCCATAAGTGCAGCGATGATCGCAGCGGGCTCCATGCTCGCAGTGCTGTGGCGTCCGCGCTGTAACCGACCAGAGAAGGGCGCGATCAGATTTCCCGCCGGCGCTTTCAGGGAGGGAGGGCGTGATTGACAGTTCAATGACGATAGTATCCCAAAACCGCCCTCGACACATTTTTTCCCTCAGCAGGCATTGCGAGCTCTACCCAGCATTCCAATGGGCAGCGGGGACTGTGGGAACTGTGGGATAGCTTCCCACAGTGCACCGCTTTGAAAGTCGACGCCGGCCCCGTTAATGTGGACTCAGAAGTTCGAATTAGTGTATTTAGTGTGGATACACAAATTCGACTTCATAAGGTCGAATCCACAAATTCGACTTAAGTAGATTCGAAATAGTCTTGTAGTGTAGACAAGGCCTGAGAGGCCCAAACCAAGATCACGGTTCTGTCCTCAAAAAGTTTATAATCTAAATAGACCTAGAAAAGATAAGCGGGAGAAGGGCATAGCAATACTTCCTATTTTACTGATGGGGAACAGGCACAGAGAGATCAAGTAACTTGCCCAAGGTCACAAAGCCTGTGGCAGAGTCACAAGTTGGACATAGACCTCCTGAGTCCCATTTCAATGCCTTAGCCATAAGACTAGCTTTCCTCCAGCTAAGCCCCCATGAGAATGTTTTGAAAAATATAGCAGTTGAAGTCTTCAACCACAGGTGAAAAAAAAAAAAGATGAATCTGACATTATGGTCATTACCACTGCATATTAGTTTAAATATTTAAAAGTAATCTCTCATGGAGTTTAAGGATCCAATTTTCATAATGATTCAATAGATATAAAGTGAAAAATAAAAAAAACCCACCAGAAGCCCAGTGACAGAAACAATACATGCCAATATAGTATGTAGGAAGCCACATTAATCCAGCTCATACATAACTGTCTACCGGAAGCTAATTTGACTTTCATTGTTCTGCTAAACAAAATTATTACATGATCTATAGATTGAGACCTGTGGCCATCTGAATGTCAAAGCATTGTACTGTACATATTCTGCCTTGAGGCTAAGGTTTATAACACTTCTCACATTAGGCATAAAGAAGCATCAGTGGCAGGAAGCATACAAAACTCATCATCAAGGTATGTTTCTAAGGCCTGTTCTACACAACGTGTTTAAACCGATTTTAGGAGCGTTAAACCGATTTAATGCCGCACCCATCCACACTAAGAGGCCCTTTATATCGCTATAAAGGGCTCTTTAAACCGGTTTCTGTACTCCTCCCCAACGAGAGGAGTAGCGCTAATATCGGTATTACCATATCGGATTAGGGTTAGTGTGGCCGCAAATCGACGGTATTGGCCTCCGGGCGGTATCCCACAGTGCACCACTGACCGCTCTGGACAGCAATCTGAACTCAGATGCAGTGGCCAGGTAGACAGGAAAAGCCCCGCGAACTTTTGAATATCATTTCCTGTTTGCCCAGCGTGAAGCTCCGATCAGCACGGGTGGCGATGCAGTCCAAAATCCAAATCCAAAAAGAGCTCCAGCATGGACCGTACGGATGTGATCGCTGTATGGGCAGACAAATCTGTTCTATCAGAGCTCCGTTACAGAAGACGAAATTCCAAAGCATTTTTAAAAAATCTCCAGACAGAGGCCACAGCAGGGACTCAGCACACTGCTGCGTGACAAGCGTAACGGAAAGCCAAAGACTCAAATGGACGCTCATGGAGGGAGGGAGGGGGTACTGAGGACTCAAGCTATCCCACAGTTCCTGCAGTCTCCGAAAAGCATTTGCATTCTTGGCTGAGCTCCCAATGCCTGTAGGGTCAAACACATTGTCCGGGGTGGTTCAGGGCATAGCTCATCAATTTATCCCCCCCCACCCCCCCCCAGAAGGAAAAGGGGAAAAAAATAATCGCTTGACTCTTTTAAATGTCACCCTATGTCTACTGAATGCTGCTGGTAGACGCGATGCTGCGGCAGTGAACTGCAGCATCCTCCCCCCCCCTTCTTGGTGGCTGATGGTACAATATGAGTGATATCCATCGTCATCATCAGCATTGTGGCAGATGGTACAGTGCAGAAGGACTGGTATCCGTCCTCATCATCAGCCCATGAGGGCTACTGCTTCCTAGTAGATGGTACAGAACGGCTGGTAACCGTCTTCATCATAGCAACAGGGGGCTGAGCTCCATCAGCCCCCGCCCTTCATGTGTAAAGAAAAGATTCTGTACTGCCTGGACTATCATAGCAGCAGGATGCTGGGCTCCTCTCCCCCACACTGCTTAATGTCCTGTCTGGACTATCATAGCAGCTGGAGGCTGCCTTCCCCTCATTTTATCTCACTAACAAGTCACTGTTTCTTATTCCTGCATTCTTTATTACTTCATCACACAAATGGGGGGACACTGCAACGGTAGCCCAGGAAGGCTGGGGGAGGAGGGAAGCAACAGGTGGGGTTGTTGCAGGGGCACCCCCCGTGAATGGCATGCAGCTCATCATTTCAGCAGGATCTGACACGGAGCGGCTGTGCTCTCTGGTTCTCTGATACAGTGGTTCTCTAGTACACTTGCCCCACATTCTAGGCAGGACTGATTCTATTTTTAGATACCATAAAGGAGGGATTGACTCAGGGAGTCATTCCCATTTTTGTCTTTTGCGCCCCCGGCCAACCTCAGCCAGGGGCACCCATGACAGCAGCAGACAGTACAGTACAGAAGGACTGGTAACCGTCATCTCATTGCCAATTTACAATGGCAACAGACGGTACAGAACGGCTGATAACCGTCTCTGCTAACATGCAAAAGCAAATGAATGCTGCAGTGTAGTGCTGCTGAATCGCCTCTGTCAGCGGTATCTAGTACACATACGGTGACAGTGACAAAAGGCAAAACAGGCTCCATGGTTGCCATGCTATGGCGTCTGCCAGGGCAATCCAGGGAAAAGGGGCGTGAAATGATTGTCTGCCATTGCTTTCCCAGAGGAAGGAGTGACTGACAACATTTACCCAGAACCACCCGCGACAATGATTTTTGCCCCATCAGGCACTGGGATCTCAACCCAGAATTCCAAGGGGCAGGGGAGACTGTGGGAACTATGAGATAGCTACGGAATAGCTACCCACAGTGCAACGCTCCAGAAATCAATGCTAGCCTCGGACCGTGGACGCACACCACCGAATTAATGTGCTTAGTGTGGCCGCGTGCACTTGACTTTATACAATCTGTTTTACAAAACCGGTTTATGTAAAATCGGAATAATCCCGTAGTGTAGACATACCCTAACAGACAAAAGGCCCTGCTTCTTTTCCAACAGCAAAGGACCAGGTATAGTGATCAGCTCCACCCACTTCCTCCTCTCTGTTACACCAGGGGTTGGGTGGGCATCAAATGTGGGAGGCAACTACACCATTGTGCCAACTTTACAGCAGTGGAGAAGCCCCCCTGCAGAAATCCTGGCTGACAAATTCACTTTCCCACTACACAGCTGGTATAAAATGTAACTTGGAGGATTGGAGAATCCAGCCCAAACAGTTGGAGAAATCCACATCTCCAGAATGATTTTAATAAACCCATAATTAATCCCCTTTTCATTCTGCAGCTACCCACCCCAATCCCACTAACCCTATAGGGTGAAATTCATCCCTGTGCATAGGGCCACTGCAAGGTATTTGCACTAAAGCAATTAAAATAGGTATTATGACGTGGTGAATAGGCCTATTAACAGCCCTCTGAACAAAGGATGAATTTCACCCAGAATAGTCTTGGGTCTTTCATTCCCACTCCTGCATGCTCTCTCAGAACTGGGAAATGGAACCCAGTAGTCCTGACCCCCAGCCCCTTGCCGAACATTTCTTCAGCTTTCGTCAGGAAAGTCATTAGGACTCTACTTTCCTGGTTAAGCTAAGTGAAATGCAAAAGTCCTGCTTGACTTGTCTGTCTGAACTGGTTGTCATGATGCTGTGTATTAGGAATTGAGTGAATCCCCAGCTAATGATTTATAATGATACAAGACTAGTTAGGGGATAAGAGCAACCTGAAGCCTGCCCTAGTTTCAGGAACAGGTAGGCATACCCTGAGCCCTGTGGCACTATAAAACAGTTAGGTGTTACAAGTACAATGCAGCCTAGTTTCAATCTTGCTTCAACTGACTAGTTGTTCAGAAGGCTTGCAATAACATGTAAGTGGAAACCAGGGTTGCTTTCATTTTGTCACGCCTATCAGGTAGCTCATCAGGCTCACACTGTACAATCTCTCATGCCAGCACTCAGCCTCCTTGCCATTTGTAATCATTTGCAAAACCCAAACATGTTCTCAAGCCAAATGAATCTTTAATAGGTGGAGTCGGTGGTGTCATTTCAACGTGCATTTAAATTTATCAGGCCCTCCCTGAAACCCAGTGCTAGAATTGCACAGAAGGGGATAAGTCAGGCTTGGATTTTGCCAGCATTCATGTGAAACAAATGCATTGCTCTGAAACCTCAACAGCAATGTACTTTTCAAAATAGCCCAGGGCAAGATTTTCAAGAAAAATTAAACCTACTGCTACACAAAGCCACATTCAGCAGTCAGATTTTTGATTTCATGTCTCTGGAACCATATTATATACTGCATGGAAGAGAAATATACGAGACCCTCCAAAAGAAACTAACACTCCCTCTTCCCCACACATACATATAATTCATCAATTGACATTTCTGACTAACACAACTGTAGGTCTTTGGGACACACTCCGAATAAGTGAAAAGGGTTATTTTTGCAGAGATTCAACAAGCTGTGGACTGCATATTCTCTCAAGCTTTGACGTATCTCCAAAAAAAGAGAGGTGGAGCATCATTATGTCAGGTATCACAGGTGGCATTCACTCCTATGCAGATGGTCAGTACAAGCAAGGCTTATGCGGCACATAAGTCCCACTTGTGAGTGCTAAAGTGAAACTGAAGCAGTGCACAGACTTCATGTTGACTCTTTCCACAGGGATGGATTTCATCTTATTTTGACTTATCAACTCTCCAGAGCCAGGATATAGTCTGGATATAAACATCCGCATTACACTCCAGGCTCTGTATAAGTAGTTATTGGTATAAGACTTAGGATGGCCAGGATTGAAAGCAGAGATATTTCAGTGGATCCACACTGATTTACACCAGCGATGATTGGCTCATGGTTTTCATATGTTAAACCAATGTTCTATCCTAAAATAGATGCTGTCCTAGAAGGCTATGTTTCTTTGAGTGCCAAGATAAAACATCCTGTAACTCAGCTGAGTAACAGTACCAACCAAAAAATTAGCTGGCTGTGGTTCTTTTTAAAAGAACCATCAGAACATTCAAAATGATAAATAGTGACATGTTGTTTTGTTATACACCTCTCTCTGCAAAAGTTTTATGATGGGTCAAATCCTGCTCTTACTTCCATTGGTATAAAGAGTACAGTGATTCCACTGAGGTCAGCAGAATCATTCCAGATTTCTGCTGTTCCATATGGGAGAGTAATGTGGCCCCACCTTGTCCGAGATGACAAATCTAACTGAGAAGTAAATATTCAATGAAAAAAAAGTATATGGCAATGCAGGATGTTGCCTAAAGTAATATATACAATTTCCAGAGCAAGAACATAATTAACAATTGAAATGGACAGTTAACAAAACTAACCGGGGAAAGTAAATAAATTATAGTTTAGTGCCTAGGGTATTTTGGTGCTCAGTTACCAAGCACAGATTTTGAAGGACTTAAAGCCTTTTTAGAAGGCCAATTTGTGTAAAGCAAAGTGGAAAAAGCTGAAGAAAACTTGCTATTCAAAGCATGAATGCCCCTTCAACCTAATATTTCCACTGAATTTATAGACTGTTCTTATGAATACATGTCAGGCACTCTGGCACAGTGCTAGGTTAAGGGTTCTCTCCTCTATTGATCTCAGCACAATAAAGAGTAAGCAGAGCCACTGAAAATTTGATTTTTACGTGCCGGAAATGTGCCGAGTCATAGATTGTTATACCCATGTGTTTCAGGAACATTTATAAAGTAAGGGGGCTAAATCAAATCAGACTCAATGCATGTAGGATAAGTGTCTGCAGAAGGCATCGGAGGGTCATCAAAATAGATCTAGCATTTAAAAAGAAAAAAAACCACCCACACACCACACAACTCTAAAATAAAAGAAAAAGCCAGTGACTGTTACAGAGAGACACAACGGGGAATCAAAAATAAAAGCATAAATTCTGTTAAAATAATGTAATTTAGAATATGTATAAAGTTATATTGAACAGCAGACATTTATGTTATCAGGCACAACCTTCTGGGCTCTAATAGACTGAAACTGCTTACACCAGGTTGTACTGCTATGGATCTAGGGCTTCAAAGGCTCCCAGGTTCCTCAGCTGTGGGGCAGCCCACCAGGCTGTGTTAGAGCTCGGAGGAAATCAGTAATTCCGTTTCACAGAGAATTTCAAAATGTTTGGTTATCATTCCAAACCAGAATGAAATCTGATTTTGAAATAGTAAAATCCCCTGTAAAATTACTGTTCTTCACTCAGCTCTATACATTAGCTTAATTAGTTGTCATGTTTCACCCCAGAAGTAAATGTATTTCAGGAACTGCTAACAAAAAATACTAATTAATGCCAAATTCAATGACAGCCTCTGTCATCTGGACACCTGTCCATGAGGAACTGGACTAGGACCTTCTAACTCATTTCACAAAGGTCAACTGTCATTTTGATTTTTTATCATCCAAGGGAGAAAAACAAAATGTATTTGAGCCTGGTTGCAATACAAATGTAAATGGCTGTTATTTACCTTGAACCAAAAAATATCTTTGAAGTCTTAACATGGCTTAGATTGTGCAACATGCAGTATGCACTGTGATAAGTGTCTATTTCCTTCTCCTTGTCAGGCTGTTACCTTGATCACCCACAAAAGCTTATGCTCCAATACATCTGTTAGTCTTAAAGGTGCCACAGGACTCTCTGTTGCTTTTTACAGATCCAGACTAACATGGCTACCCCTCTGATACTTGATACCCAGGAAAGGTGCAAAAGTAAATCAGGGCTGTGGAAGTGATCCCTTGGGTTAGGTTGGAAGGGAACAGAAGGGAATACAGAGGACTGCCGTTTGGACAGGAATAAGAAAACAGGTCCTTCTAATATCATGCAATAGTGAATGATATTAGAGCCTTTAATAGTGAAGGCTCGCATAATAAGTCATTCCATAAATCCATTAACTACCAGCAGGACAAATAAATTACACTATCAGCCCATTATCTATAGTTTAAGCTGAATTCAGCTTGGTAATATAACTGCAGAGTAGGTGACCTAAACATGACAGGCATTCTGAGATAAGTTGAAGGCATTCAAAGCAGCACCTGTGGATGTGTATTCAGCTGCATTTTCTAACCCTATTTTCCACTACACTTCAGGCAGGGCTACTACTTGAAATAGGAAGGTCAAAGTTTGCAAACCATCTTGAATGTGATTTTTTTAAAACAAAACTACATATGTCCTCTGTAAACACTTATTCCCTGCTATCTATTGGGATTATTATAATAGCACTTTGTGTTATCACTAAAGACAGACAGACAGACAGACAGACACTCTCTCTCCTCTATTCTTAAGGGGGAATAAAGAACAGAATTTCCATGTAAGTCTAGTATGGTTTAAAATTAAAGGTACTGGATTATGACATTTTGTCTCTTGTAGATATAATTGTAAAACTGTAAATTGTTTATTTTTGTGTGGTATAAAACACATCCATACAATTAAATCAAGGTTGAAAGTCTTTTGCCTAGAAGATTCATTTAAGCCTCTACGGATAAAAAGAATAACCTTGAGAACACACTACACTGATGTGTTGACAGCACCTCAGCACATTTCAGTGAGCAGGTAATTCCCTTTCTGATGCCCATGCAGGGGATATCTATTTACACTAGAAACTTTTACTGTATCTTTTGGCCATACTGGCCCAGATCCTCAAAGGTATTTAACCATCATGGGAGTGAAGGGCCTAAAAGCCTTGGAGGATCTGGGCTGCTGTCTCTTGGCCTCTCTTTCCCATCAGTGGAGTCCAGCTCTCTAAATGGGAAATCGCTGCCTAAGGCTGGGAGAGGCCCAACTCCTCCCTGGGCAGGTGATGGGCTTTGCCAAAGTGCCTGGCATAGCACCGTGGAGCTGGGGATGAGGGAAGCCAGGGTGGGCTTGGTACCAGAGCCTAGGCAGCAGGGATGGGGCCAGACTTGGCGCTGTGGGGAAGCAGGTGCAGACAGGCTCTGTGAGCTGCTGAGGGAAAGCGGGGGATGGTTTGGTCCCCACCTCCCCATAGAAAGAGGCCAGGGTGGGTGCAGTGTAGGGGCTGCAGTGAGAAATGGCCTGAGAGGTGAGCTCTGCCCCTTGCACCTCCGAGGCCAGCTCTGCTCAGCACTGACCCCACTGCCACCAAGGCACCAGGTGCCAAAACAGCCCTGAGCACAAGGGCTGGACGGAGCCCACACGGGGCCACTAGGGGGCGGGGCTCAGACCAGGCGGGAATGGGTTCGAGAGGGAGAGCATTCGGTGTGAGAGAGGCTGAGTCAGCTCAAGCCTAGGCCGGGGCTTAGTGTTAGAGGATGGTGGGTGCCAACTATGAGGCTGCACTGAGAGAGAACCTCTGAGGCAGCATGAAGCCAGGATGGGGCACAGGGGCAGAGGGCCACATGCCCAGGTGAGCCCCTGGTCTTCGAAGCACTGATGCTGCTCCAGGCCCTCAGGAAAGGGGGAGCCCAATGGGGAGAAGCAGCAGAGGGAGGCCGCCCCAGCACTCAGAGCCTCCCGCAGCCGGCAGAACCGTGCAGGAACCCCCCAATCCGGAGCATCAGGAAGGTTGGCGCCAGATGGAACAAGCACCGCAGACGGGGCAGGGGAGCTCGGACCAGGCTCCCACATGGGGGCAAAGCTACAGGGCTGCGACTGAGGCAGGAAGGGGTGGAAGTGCCGTGAGAAGGGGCGTAGGAAGCAGCAAGAGGTGCCGCCTGAGAAAGAGGAGTGGGTGGCCGGGTTGTGAGGTGACAGGAGGGGCAAAGGCGAGGCTGGAGCGAGATGGCGGGAAGCAGCTGGGCTCTGGCAGGAAGCTCTGAGGTGGCGGGAGCCAGAGCGTGGGTTGGTAAAGAGCGATGCAGGGCACTGAGGCAGGAGATGCTGAGGTTGCTGCAGAGCGGGAAGGGACGATGCTGAGGGGGTAGGAGGAGGCTGGGGGCAAACCCAGAGAGGGGGTACGAGTGGAGGGATCAGGTCTCTGCACTCTTACTGTTTTGCATCATGCCCTGCTGGCAATCTAGTCAGTGTAACCACCTGTAATTGGGGCGCATGTCACACCACTCTGTAGTATGGGAAGTACTGAGCCCTTTGATACCATGCGGAGCGTAACCTCCCTGTAATTCAGGGACAGGTCCCTGCCCTTTGCTCCTTGGCTTTATGCACCTTTATCTTTCTAATCAGGGTGACCACCCTGTAATCAGGGTGCAGGTCGCATCCCTCACATTCATCAGGGATGAGGGTTATTTTACGGCCCTTGGGAGTGTGACTGCCCTGTAATCAGGGTTCAGGTCTAAAGTTGTCTTCTGTGATTATGCTCCTTCATTCAGCTAGTCAGAGTGACCATCTTGTAATCAGGGTGAGAGTCACTTCCCCCCATCTTATGGGAGCTACTGATGTCTTTCTTACTTGAGCCGTGTGACCTCCCTGTAACTAGGGTTCAGGTCTCTGTCCTTTGCTCTTCTGGGATTGGGTCTTGTTCTCAGCCTGGTCAGTATGACTGCCCTGTAATTAGGGTGCAGGTCATGTGCCTCTTATTTAGGGAAAACTAAATTCCCCTTAGTGCTTTGGGCTGAGTGACCACCCTGTAAGAAAGGTTCAGGTCCTTTCCCCTTTGGCTCCTTTGGGTTGTTGGGCTAGTCACATGGACCCCACCCTGTAATCAGGGTGCAGGTCTTGTCCCTTTTCCCTTTGTTTTTTTTTGAGGGGAGGAAGATTGGTCGTGTTTAACATTGAGGGTCGAGTGACCCGTTGCGATGAGCTCTCTTTCTGTTCTGGGAAGTCCCCCTTTGTTTTGTATGGATGTGTTTTTGAGAGCACGTGATACATGTGGGTGTGCAAGCTTTTTAATTTTTAGGGTTTTTTAAAAAAAAATTTTTAAGTTAAATCGCTGCAGTGCTTTTTCTTTACTCTTCTCAGAATCGGAAAAAGAGCTCAAAGTGTATTTATCATCCTCCTCCCCACAAAAGGGAAGAGTAAGAGCTCAGATGTCATCATTTAGCGCCTTTGACAGTGTGACCACCCTGTAAACAGGGATCTGGTCTCTCCATTTCTGCTCTGTTTACATTGAGCTCCTTTTAGTGGGCTGATGGCAATGACTGACCATTAAGGAGGGTGATTTAAGTCGTGCACCTGTGCCTCACAGGTAGGGCAGTATGCCCTAGTAGTTGGGCAGCATAACCTCCCTGTATCGAGGGTTGAGGTTCATTCTTCATTCTTTTGCCACCATGCTACTTCAGCTGGTTGGTTTGAATCCTGACCCTGTAATTAGGGGAGAGTTCGTGTCCCTCTGGCATCTGGGGGATATTGAGCTCTGTGGAGCCCTGAGCAGTGTGATTGCCCTGTATCTAGGGTCCGGGTTTTTTCCCACTTGCTTGTTTGGTATTACGCTGTACTCTGGCCCACTAGTCAGCGTGACAGCCCTGTAATCAGGGTGCATGTCACAAGTATCTACAGAAAGGGACATATTGATCTCTTTGGTACTGTGAGGAGCTTGATCTTCCTGTAATTCAGGTTACGGTCTCTGCTATTTGGCTAATCCCAGTGACCACCCTGTAATCAGGGTACAGGTTGCATCTCTCTTTTGAAATCTGGCGGATTAGAACCATGGGCAGCTTGACCTCCCTGTAATTAGGGTTTGGTCTCTGAGGCCCTTTGGGTCTCTTGGCATTGTGCTTTCCTCACAGCCTGAGGCGAGTGACCACCCTGTAATCAGGGAATCTGGTCTTGGCCCTCTGGTCTCTTGGCACTAGGCCAAGTGAGCCAACTGGTCTGCATGAGCACCCTGTAAACAGGGTACAGGTCTGATCAGACCCTATTTATGGTGCCCCCTTGAAACTATGTCCAGAGTCCTGGCCCTTCACATCGCGCTTCCAACTTGCCTGGAATTGTGCAGCAAAGTCTCCTGCTTTCTTCCCCGTTTACTGTACTCTTGGAGACCCAACATCCTGCTGCTGTTACTGGTAAGTTCAGGAACAGAGGATCATGTGTCCATTTTTGTAATGTCAGTATGTGATTTTTTTTTTTGTATCCATGCCTTTTAATTCCATGCTGCTCTGGATCATCTATTTCCTACTTATTTTGGGGGATGACTTTTGAACTGCTTAGGTCTGTGTTTCTCTACACCTTGGTCTGTGGACCAGCACTTGTTCCCTAAATCTCCCTGACACAGTTTAGGAACGGAGCAAGCCGGTTGCTTGTATTAAAAAGGTGCAGAAACTCTTAGTCCTATAATTATCAATGAGAAATTTGGAAACTTTTGCTTTTTAGTAGGGTTTATTTAGTTACCTTCATGTGCCTTTTTGCTGTCCCTGTATTGTGCTAATTTAGTGTGCCATCCAGAGTTAATTTTATTTAACTACATTGATAGTCACTTTACTTATTCCCCTTTTACATTGAGATTTGTTCTCTCAACATATATATATATATTTTGTTTGTGGTTCTATAGCTGTGTCCTTTTATCATTTCCAGAGAGCTTTGAAGAGATGCCAATTTGATGAAAATATCCTTGTGTCTACGTCTTTTGAAATGTATTTGTTGTATCTAGAATTTCAAGTGGCATTGCAAGTCTGCTATAACTCTTTTTTTAATGTTTTATATCCTCTTATGGGAGATTAAAAAAAAAAAACACCACTAACCTAAAAAAAAAAAAAGAGAAGAAAAAGGAAAAAAAAAAAAAAAAAAAAAAACAAATTCTGCTCAATATAAGTAAATCATACTAAAAATTCACATAATGAATATAAATTCATCTAACGTAGTGCATTAAGATTTTATGCATACTAAATACTAAATATTGTTTGTGTTAAATAATTATAAAAATTAATTTTATTTTTTTTTTTTTTCTTGGTTTATGTATAGCAGCATGGCATATGTGATATGAGTGGTAAATAAAGAAAAAAAAAAGAAATGTATCTGTTGCATGAAGACTGGAGAATGGTTTCCTGCTATGACCTTTCAATTGTGTAACTACTTGTGCCCAAATTGTCTTTTACTAATGAGTCCATAAAGCTTGCTTTGTTCATCATACTTTCTTATGCTGGTAGAAAAGAAAGATGTATCTTTTTTATTTAATTCATGAAATTTAAGCTTTACCATTGTTTCATGAGTCATTTACATGTCATTGCTTGGTGATTTGGGCTTCTGTTTAGCAAGCAGTCAGTTTTACCTTCTTAAAGTCTCTGTTGCCTACAGCAAGTCGTTCGAAGCTGAAGAACTATTTGAAAAGGATAGAAGAAAACTGAGATGTAGGATGGCCACCCTGAAGAGTGTGGGAAAACCTTTTTTATTCAGCACACTATTAATCTCTCTCCTTTCTCTCAGCCCAGAAGAAAGTCCATTTTTTATACCAAAACAGTACTATAGCTATGATGCCATATGGAATTAAACTAAGTTTCTACCTGTGGCCAATTAGAAATTATCAATAGAACTGATGTTGATTTCATGTAGATATGTAACCTAGTATTTAAAATGTACATTTTACCAAGGTGACTACCTTATTCTATGTAAAACAGTTATACACATCTTAGAAAATGTGTTCCTTTGACTTAAGTGTGTGACTTTTATATAGTTGGGTGACTACTTTATATTCCAAGGAATAATTGTGAATCTGTAATTCAGAGACCTTAAACACACAAGCACTATGGGAGCATAGCTCACAAAATCATAATTTCCTACTGGAAGTTAAAAGATGTAACTGAAGGGAAGGCATGTGTTTGTATTCTCCACTTATCCCCAAGCCCCTCCAAAAAAAAGAAAAAAAACTCTTCAAAGAAAGTTAAGGTTGAAAATATTAACATTTACTCCAGCTAACACCTAACTTAATATTTTTAAAGCTCTGTATCTTTCACACAGTTCTAAAAACAAGCAAACAAAACTAAATGTTGTTCTGGAAACTGGCAGTTACTCCCCCCTTCACAACTTTTAAGCACTTACTCTACCAAACGGTCACACCAACCAAACTGTACCACACTTGCAATTTTTACTTTGCACCTATTATGTCAGAACAGGTAGACTATTTTTGGTAGTTGTTTATATTGATGTAAGTGGTAATAGTGATGTTTTAATGACTTTTTATGCTTATTGAATTAAGTGAATGCTCAAGGTTGATGATGTAGCTGTTTTATGTGGGTATTTTTTCTAAGTGTTAACATTTATGAAGAAGTGCAGTATTTTGTGATGGCTGTTTTTCAGGTGTTGGTTTAGTGCGAATTGTTGAAAATTTTAGATGTTTTTGTATATGTACATTATTAGATGTACGTAGAGGGCAAAGTTGAGGTTGCCTGTTCGGTGCAATTTTATTGGTGTGAAAGTTAATTTAGGGTAGGCGTTTAAAAGCAATGAAGTTTGAATTTTAAGATCAACAGGGATCCGGACCCACCTAATTCCAAAATATGGAATAAAGGTGACCAAGCAGAATAAAGATATCTCCAGAGACTTTAAACAGTTTAGCATTTGTGCAGTGCTAGGGGATCCCTTAAACCTTATTGAGCTTTTTAAAGTGTAATTAATTGTGGCAAACCCTTGACTTCTACTTCTGCCAGTAAAGTGGTGTCCTGTATTAAAAGATTTATACTGGTGGTTAATTCTGTTCTGTACTAAGATGATTTTGTTAAAATCGTTACTTTATGATGTATGAAATGAATTAACTAGGTTTGAGTATATATACCTACTTGATAAAAATTGGAATATTCCATGTTAAATTTATAGTTTTAACTTTATGACTGTCATATCACCTTATTTTACTTTCTGTAACTCCTTATTAATTTATTAATATTTATGTAATTAAATTAATACATTGTATAAATTCAGGTATAGTCTGAGTTCTGTCTTCTGGCTAAACAAAAAGAATCTGATAAAATTGTGAAGAATTTTGGTATCATTAATTTTAATTATGAGCTCTTTTTACCTTTTTCATGTGGTTGTTGGAAGTAACTACCCAGTAATAGTGCAAGTTTCATTTTTCTCTTGCATCACACATTTTGGCAGACAGCAGTGTGACCTTGAAATGCGGATGACGCTCTCACTGTCACTGAGGTGCATGAAGTTGCCCTCCTGGAGCTTCTAAGATGGACAAGAATGGGACTTTAGCTCCTTCACTGCCCTTGTAGATTGCTTGAGATCTGAAGGTCCTAGAGCTCACTTTGTGAGCACAGTATACGAGATCACTGTGTCTATGATAAGATTAACATAAAACTGGCAAAGTCCTCTGGTTTCTGCAGCATTCCAGTTCAGAATTTTTAAAAAAGACTGAATCAAATATGAAAATTAATAATCTATTAATTTCATGTTTTTTTCAGAAATTAACCTTTATAGTGTACTAAATTTTCAATATACTTCTCTACATGTGAGGTAGTGTGGTCTAGTGAATTGGAATACTGGACTGAGATTCAGGAGACCTAGTTTCTTTTCCTGGCTCTGCTACTGGTCCACTGTGTGTCCTTGAGTAAGCCATTTCACCTCCCTGTGCCAGTTTCATCATCTATTTAAAAAGAAAAGAGGGGAGTGATTGTACTGACCTCATTTGTAAAATGTTTTGAGATGTACTAAAGAAAAACACTAAGCAGATATTCAGAATTTTTGCTAAAAAGGAGACTACATATGGGTGGGAGAGAACTAGAGATTAGCTTTGGTAAGGGTAAATGAAGATATAATTCACTATATAAGTATTAATTGTGTTAATGCTCTAAAGAAAGCTGTCTTGGTGAATAATGGATTAAAACAGAGTCTCTCTTGGTATTTGATAATTCATTTCCAGTGTACCAGATGCTTTTTTCCAATGAAATATGTGTGGGGGATGTGCTTTTGATTTATTATCCTTGCCCTATGATTTATTATTCAAAAATGGGCAACAAATATTCAGTATTAGGTAATTGTTCATCTGCTGTACAAAAAGCAGGTAAACAAAGTCTAGGGAAAAGCAGAAGCTGAAGGAAGCTGTAACTATATAGATGGGATTAAGGAAGAAAGTCTTAGTATTCAAACACTAATTGCTAGAAGTTGAAGATGAAACAATTAAACGAAGTCCTTGTAAAATATATACCCAAAATGTCTTTAACCCTAATGCAGAAGAAGGGGTTTCCAAATAGACTATCTTGCAACTGAAGGTGAATCAATTTGTATTTCATAACTTATAGCACCAGGTCACAACTGTGAACAGTGCAGTGTAGATCTCCAGTGCCAATGTTGAATAATGGAATGTCCTAGGTATTAGAGTGTTTGGCACCTTCAAAGCCAGGATGAATCTAGTATCAGGGCCTAAAGGGCTCAGTGGCCTTGATTTCACTAGAGAAAAAAAAAAGGTGAGTTCTCAACACAAGGTAAAAGGTAAAATCCTAGTGAAGATATGGGAATTCATGATTTCGGCAAAAGTTAGCTGATCAAGCTAAAGACTGTGGTTTACTTTGACCAGCTAACTTGTGCTAAAACTACAACCTGCCTTGTCTACACAGCACAGGTCACTCCATTAATTGGCACTTGAGTTGGCCTAGCCTTAGGCTTGGTCTACACGGGGGGGGGGGAGAGAGAGAATTGACTTAAGATATGCAACTTCAGCTACAAGAATAGCGTAGCTGAAGTCGACGTATCTTAGATCCTACCTCGCATCCTTGCAGCGTGGGGTCAATTGCTGCCACTCTCCCATTGACTCCGCTTCCACCTGTCGCCACGGAGTACAAGAGTTGACGGCAGAGCGATCAGGGATCGATTTATCGCGTCTACACTAGATGTGATAAATCGATCCCCGCTAGATCGATCACTACCCGCCGATCTGGCATGTGGTATAGACATACCCTTAGTGTGAGCAGCCACACTGGAAAGTTGTACTTGAGGTACTGTGTCTACACTGGTGCTGTACTTATGTGAGGCTCTAGGACTTTTGGGGGAACAGGCAATGGAATTTTACCTCATGTTAACTCCTGTTAGCTAACAAGAATTAAGAATACACCTTTTTCCCCCAGTGTAGACACATCCAGTGTCTAGCTGTACACATAATGCCAAAGTATAAAAGAGGAAGATTTTCCCCACCCCAGATATGTCAGAGGGGGCTAAAGTTGCTTCTTTATTAAAAGGTCATTTATCATTCCTAATAACTCTCATGTACCCACATATTTTGAACAGTGAGACAGACACTTTCTACTGCAATCTCTGCTGTGTCACATTGCTTCCACAGTCAGTATTCTGTATGTAGACTATGCTTTTGGTTTCCCAGAGTCCTCTAGTTTATGGTCCCTGATAATTTGACAGACTTTGCCTTAGTTTTGCACAGACATGTTCTGAGTAGCTCCAGTCTCTCAGACTCCGGAAAGCAATTTTTGTGAGGTTGGCCCAACTTTCTTATGGGTAGAGGTAAGTATCCTGTGTGCAGTTCCTGTAACCATCTTCCAGACAGCTCTGAGACTGGTTCATTAATTTTCAACATAGGGAAATATTTAGGGATGCTTTTATGTTCTATTCCCAGTCCTTGTTGGCAACTTGTTAGCACCAAAAATTGTGTGTGTAAGAGTTATTAGGGTCCGTTTGATCATCTTAATGTTTAATGTATTGTTCCCTGAAGCCTGATTATAGTACAGTGTTTAACTTTTAAAAACAGAACCTTTCTAAAAAGCACTATTTTGTAGCCCTACACTATGCGAGATATAAATATCAAAACACTGTACCAGGGAATGTACTTCCCATTACACACAGTGGCTCTCATGCCATTTTTCCCTCCTCAGGAGATTAGATAATTGATTGTGCTCTTCCTCTGATGAGTCAAAGTCCATCAACACAATTGCTTTGGCTTCAGAGGGCTTTGTAAAAAGAAATCCCATGCATTGATATGTTCAGCAAAATTGGGCTCTCAGAATTGAGGGCTATAGTGATCACTTCTGTTTTCCTGAACCATTTTCAAAGGGACGGGAAAACAGAACCACTCTGAATAGATTTGAGAAAAAGTTTGTTTGTCTAGTCCAAATTTTTAGTCAAGTTTACAGAATTTCCTTTGTTTATTTTTTTAATACACCCAACAAAACACCCTCAACAACCCATTTTCCCTATAGAAATCTGCATTTCTTACACAGCTTATAAAAATATTAACTAGCAAACAACATTGAAAAATAAACTTCATTTTTTTTTGCCTTTTAGCAACACCAACAAAAGTCAGAATTATGTACTCTACCTATATACATACCAATGGGACACAATCATTCCGGGGTACAAAATATATCGGAAGGACAGAACAGGTCATGCAGGGAGAGGAGTGGCACTATATGTGAAAGAAAGTGTAGATTCAAATGAAGTAAAAATTGTAAGCGAATCCACATGTTCCATAGAGTCTCTATGGATAGAAATTTCATGCTCTAGTAAAAATATAACATTAGGGATCTATTATCAACCACCTGACCAGGACAGTAATAGTGATGATGAAATGCTAAGGGAAATTAGAGAGGCTATCAAAATTAAGAACACAATAATAGTGGGGGATTTCAATTATCCCCATATTGACTGGGAACATTTCACTTCAGGATGAAATGCAGAGATAAAATTTCTCGATACTTTAAATGACTGCTTCATGGAGCAGCTGGTACGGGAACCCACAAGGGGAGAGGCAACTCTAGATTTAATCCTGAGTGGAGCGCAGGAGCTGGTCCAAGAGGTAACTATAGCAGGACCGCTTGGAAATAGTGACCATAATACAATAGCATTCAACATCCCTGTGGTGGGAAGAACACAACTGCCCAACACTGTGGCATTTAATTTCAAAAGGGGGAACTATACAAAAATGAGGGGGTTAGTTAGACAAAAGTTAAAAGGTACAGTGACTAAAGTGAAATCCCTGCAAGTTGCATGGGCCCTTTTTAAAGACACCATAATAGAGGCCCAACTTCAATGTATACCCCAAATTAAGAAAAACAGTAAAAGAACTAAAAAAGAGCCACCGTGGCTTAACAACCATGTAAAAGAAGCAGTGAGAGATAAAAAGACTTCCTTTTAAAAATGGAAGTCAAATCCTAGTGAGGCAAATAGAAAGGAGCACAAACACTGCCAACTTAAGTGCAAGAGTGTAATAAGAAAAGCCAAAGAGGAGTTTGAAGAACGGCTAGCCAAAAACTTCAAAGGTAATAACAAAATGTTTTTAAAGTACATCAGAAGCAGGAAGACTGCTAAACAACCAGTGGGGCCCCTTGATGATCAAAATACAAAAGGAGCGCTTAAAGACGATAAAGTCATTGCGGAGAAACTAAATGGATTCTTTGCTTCAGTCTTCATGGCTGAGGATGTTAGGGAGATTCCCAAACCTGAGCTGGCTTTTGTAGGTGACAAATCTGAGGAACTGTCACAGATTGAAGTGTCACTAGAGGAGGTTTTGGAATTAATTGATAAACTCAACATTAACAAGTCACCGGGACCAGATGGCATTCACCCAAGAGTTCTGAAAGAACTCAAATGTGAAGTTGCGGAACTATTAACTAAGGTTTGTAACCTGTCCTTTAAATCGGCTTCGGTACCCAATGACTGGAAGTTAGCTAATGTAACGCCAATATTTAAAAAGGGCTCTAGGGGTGATCCCGGCAATTACAGACCGGTAAGTCTAACGTCGGTACCGGGCAAATTAGTTGAAACAATAGTAAAGAATAAAATTGTCAAACACATAGAAAAACATAAACTCTTGAGCAATAGTCAACATGGTTTCTGTAAAGGGAAATCATGTCTTACTAATCTATTAGAATTCTTTGAAGGGGTCAACAAACATGCGGACAAGGGGGATCCGGTGGACATAGTGTACTTGGACTTCCAGAAAGCCTTTGACAAGGTCCCTCACCAAAGGCTCTTACGTAAATTAAGCTGTCATGGGATAAAAGGGAAGGTCCTTTCATGGATTGAGAACTGGTTAAAGGACAGGGAACAAAGGGTAGGAATTAATGGTAAATTCTCAGAATGGAGAGGGGTAACTAGTGGTGTTCCCCAAGGGTCAGTCCTCGGACCAATCCTATTCAATTTATTCATAAATGATCTGGAGAAAGGGGTAAACAGTGAGGTGGCAAAGTTTGCAGATGATACTAAACTTCTCAAGATAGTTAAGACCAAAGCAGATTGTGAAGAACGTCAAAAAGATCTCACAAAACTAAGTGATTGGGCAACAAAATGGCAAATGAAATTTAATGTGGATAAATGTAAAGTAATGCACATTGGAAAAAATAACCCCAACTATACATACAACATGATGGGGGCTAATTTAGCTACAACGAGTCAGGAAAAAGATCTTGGAGTCATTGTGGATAGTTCTCTGAAGATGTCCACGCAGTGTGCAGAGGCGGTCAAAAAAGCAAACAGGATGTTAGGAATCATTAAAAAGGGGATAGAGAATAAGACTGAGAATATATTATTGCCCTTATATAAATCCATGGTACGCCCACATCTCGAATACTGTGTACAGATGTGGTCTCCTCACCTCAAAAAAGATATTCTAGCAGTAGAAAAGGTTCAGAAAAGGGCAACTAAAATGATTAGGGGTTTAGAGAGGGTCCCATACGAGGAAAGATTAAAGAGGCTAGGACTCTTCAGCTTGGAAAAGAGAAGACTAAGGGGGTACATGATAGAGGTATATAAAATCATGAGTGATGTTGAGAAAGTGGATAAGGAAAAGGTATTTACTTATTCCCATAATACAAGAACTAGGGGTCACCAAATGAAATTAATAGGCAGCAGGTTTAAAACAAATAAAAGGAAGTTCTTCTTCACGCAGCGCACAGTCAACTTGTGGAACTCCTTACCTGAGGAGGTTGTGAAGGCTAGGACTATAACAATGTTTAAAAGGGGACTGGATAAATTCATGGTGGCTAAGTCCATAAATGGCTATTAGCCAGAATGGGTAAGGAATGGTGTCCCTAGCCTCTGTTCGTCAGAGGATGGAGATGGATGGCAGGAGAGAGATCACTTGATCATTGCCTGTTAGATTCACTCCCTCTGGGGCACCTGGCATTGGCCACTGTCGGTAGACAGATACTGGGCTAGATGGACCTTTGGTCTGACCCGGTACGGCCTTTCTTATGTTCTTATGTTATGTTCTTATATGGAATTTATAAGTCACTAATAACTTACCTTGATTGGTGAAAATAATACAAGTTACATCTGTGTAGCAACTTCCATACTGAAAGGTCCTAATGCATTTAATAAACTAAAGCCAGATCTATCCCTGCACTCTTACAGATCCCAGCCCAGAGATGGAGATTAGGTAGCTCGCATATTCCCTGTTCAGAGTATAATTGGAGACGGTTCAGAGAAGAGCCATGAGAAAGATTAAAAAAGATTAGAAACCATGCCTTATAGTGACAGCCTCAAGGAGCTGAATCTATTTAGTTTAACAAACAGAAGGTTGAGGGGTGACTTACATATAATCTATAAATATGTACGTGGTGAACAAATATTTAATAGTGGGCTCTTCAATCTAGCAGAGACTGGCATAACATGATCAAATGGCTGGAACTTGAAGCTAGATAAATTGAGACTGGAAATAAGGTGTACATTTTTAACAGTGAGAGTAATCATTGGAACAGTTTACTCTGGTTTGTGGTGGATTCTCCATCACTCACTGTTTTTAAATCAAGATTGGATGTTTTTCTAAAAGATATGCTCTAGGAATTGTTTTGGGGAAGTTCTGTGGCCTGTTTTATACAGGAGGTCAAACTAGCTGATCACAATAGTCCCTTCTGACCCTAAAATCTGAATTGCCCATAACATGATTAATTTGGCCCTGTAAACCAATGGCACTATACAAGTGAAGCTAGCTCTGGGGTGGTTGGAGGGAGATAAAAGTTTGGCTACCAGGAAAAAAACTGGTCTTTGAAAAGAGCATTGGGAACTAATGTCTGCACAAAGCAGACTAGACCTTAGGTTTTTTAGGTCTTGCCCACACAGAAGCAATAGGGAGCTCAATGTATCTAACACAGATGGTTTCAGGTGTAAATCAATGTTACTGGGATTTAAATCAGTGATCCCAGCCAGGGAGTACATATATTTCTCTGTTAAAAAGCATCAAATTACCCATCATCTCTATCAATGAGAAGCATATGTCATAGTCTCTTTTTTTAAAATTATGTAAGTTAAGAGTGATAATTAAGAAAGTTTGAAAATAAATTTCCATGAGTTTCATATCATAGACATTAGAGATGGAAAATCCTCATGTAGCAGTTAAGCCTTTAGAAAAGCAAGATTATTCCCTATACTACATTCTCCAAGATGCTTTTATAAAAAAGATTAAATCCACAGTTTTTTTCAGTATAGCCAGAGTTCTCTCTGGGATCTCTCTCTTCATTTAACTTTCCAGTTCCATTGGCTGAAAGGCCCTGAATCATGGCTATTCTCACTCTGGCCAGAGGAAGATTAACAAGCCGCTTTAGATCCCATCAATGCTATTCTTCTGAGAAGCATTGCCTAGGACTGGTGTGAAATGTTCCTGCCTCCATGAGGGTATGAGGGTGTCTCAACACTGCACTGGGAAATCTACTGGTGTTGCTTCTGTGATGGTGTCAAGTGTCATGCATCAGGGGAAAACATGGGTTTTGTTGCCCTTCTTGGAAAGAACTGGATAAACTTAATTTAATTTAATTGTCTCTAGCATAACTGTTTCCTTTAAAAATTAACTTGGTTAGAATATGCAATAAGTAAGTGTGAATTATTTAATGCCCATTTCATTCTCCACTTTTTTTTTATAGTTGTTCTATTCTGCCCCCCCTCCTTTTTTTTTTAAACTAGGTATCAGGCCTGTTAAAAATTGATGAAGCATTTGTAAACCCTTAGCAAATGAGCAGTCAAGTGGCACATGAATAAAACATCTAAGAAATCTCATGCTCTCCTTGCCAGTTCACACTGTCCTGACAGAGTGTGTGAAACACATGGGTCACGTTACCTTAGAGCAACATTGTGTGCAATGTGAAAATAAGGTTAGGGGAAAGGATGGTCCTCCTCATAGGAGATTTCAGTATAATTCCTTCTAATTTATCCTGGTGTAAGTAAGTAGATAATCTATCCCACAACCTTCATTGCAATTTGTACCTCTTCCAAAGTTATCATCATGATCAGGCCTGGATTAACCAATGTGCACTCAGTGTACTTGCACAAGGCCTCCATCCCAGGGGAGGGGGCCCTGATCACCAAAAAATGAAGAAAAACCCCCACATGCACAAAAACACCAAGACGGGAAAGAAAGCGGGCTGGGGCAAACCTGTGTGGCATCTAACTAGTCCACTGGGACAGGAGCCACTGTGGGGTGAGTGTGGGGCAGGCTCACTCTGCAACCCATTCTTCCTCCCAGGGCCTCCCACCCTAGGGACAGGACCCAACCCCCTCCCCATGACACCACACACCCCTAGGGGCAACTACCCTCTGGCTTCTGACCCCCTCCCCCCCTGCAACTTCCCTTGGGTAGGCCTTCCCCTGGGGCCTCCTCTCCCTTGGGGCAGGGAATGCGTGTGCAGGGGGAGGCCCAACTGCAATAGTGCAAAGGGCCTCTAAATTATTTAATCTGTCATGAATATCAGTATAGTTACATCTCTTTCTTAACAGATATAGCTAGATCAGTGCAACCCCCACAGTATGGATGCAGTTATACTGGTATAAAGGTGTTTCTATTGGTATAGTTTATTTCTGTAAATTTTCACTATATTGCAATAGCTATATTGCTATAGCTATACCTTCATTACTTGAATCAGCCTCTCCTTCTTTCCCAAATCCTCCTTGTTCCACACATGCACACATCTCTTCCTGGCTCTTCGTCCCATGCAAGTGTATCCTTTCCTATCAGTGTAAAAGAGACAGTGAAAATGATGTACTTGTGCAGCACAAAATGCAGAGACCGATAAAACGTGACATGACCCTAATCATGCTTGAATGGTGCCCCACAAATCACCCAATTTAACCTTTGTTGCACCTTGTTCCTTTGGAGTGCATCTTTCTCATTCCTTCCAAAGTGGAGTCCCAAACTTCCATCAAATAAACAAACAATCCATCTCAACCTATCAGGCTCTTAATAGAGGGATAACTTAAGGACACATCACAACTCAGACAGCAGCATTAAGATTTCATCATGCTGCCAATGAGAGAGGATTTAATTAACTCACTTTACCTGTCTTCCCTTGCACAAGACAAATGTAATGGAGCCTCTGAAGAAGAATAATTAATGTGGAGTTTAAAAACGAACTTGAATGTAAGAAATTGTGGCATGTCAGTCAGACTTATTGCTAGGGATGGGATTGAACCAAAAACCCATGTTCTCAACGCCTTAAATTTTGGTTTCAGATCAGTGGTAGAGCTTGGAATGTGCGTTTAAGGGGAGAAGGCCACTAGCGTTGGCATGGGAAGTCCATGATCACTGCTTGGCACTAGACAAAACAGAAGAGCTTAGTTTATTATGGGGTTTTCTTCTGTTTTTGAGGGTAATGAAAAAAGCCTCTTGGGTAGGATTCAGACTTGAAAAGGATTAGTTCATGCTGGGTGAAACTCACCCGTGTGCAGAGGGGCAGCACAAGACCCATGCACGGCTTTAATCATACCGAAGGCTTAAGTAGAACGAAAGTGGTTCATTGACCTTGTGCTTGTCCTCTGCACGTTGGTCATTTTCAACAACTATACAGATACTCAGCGAAGGTGTCTGCAATATACCTCACAGTTCAATATTTGAACAGAGACCCACAACATTTTCATAAGTAGCCATTCATTTTGTGTCCCTCATATTTTGGGTGCCTAGCATGAATCGACTTGGCGCTGATTTTCACGAGAGCTAAGCACTCATGGCTTTCAAGGATATCCACTGGTGGGGGGCTGCTCATCACTTCTGGAAGAATAATTAATGTGGAGTTTAAAAACGAACTTAGCCCCAAGGAGTCTAAAGCAGTACTCCCCGAAATGGAAGCATCCTAACCCAGTGTCCATTTTGGAATATCCGTGCATATTTCTGTGACCAAGAGAGATACTTTGACTGAGATTTTTCAGGGGAAATAATGAACCTGAAATGTACTGAGTAGAGGATGAAAAACTATTCCTTGAGAAATCCACATTTACAGAATCCATCTCTATCCATCTAGAAAACCCACATCCCTTCAGCACATAATTAATATTGCTGGTTTCGCTAAAAGGTCAGCAGAAGCCACACAAGGTGCTGTTTCCATTACACACCAGTCAGATGCACTTCTCCCTGTGTTTCTATTTGCCGGTTATAGATTTCCTGTGTTTTTCAATTATGTTCTTTTTCTGCTAGGTTAAGTCTGCTGCTGGGGCAACAAGGGGTTAATTAAGTGATCTTGGGATAATTATTTATTAGATACCAGTTCCTTTTAGCAGTGGCATTGGTTTGATTATTATAGCACTGCCATTACACAGGTGGGGCCAGGGAGGGGGATGCTGACTGAGTTCTCTGGAGGCTTTGATCAAAAGTCAAAATTCATGTTTAGCTGTCAAATGTGCTATTAGTAAAGTTATTGCAAAGAAGAAAACTGGGGTGTGAGAAAAAAAATAAAAACCTGTCTCCATTGCTCAGGAATGTTTGTACATTTTAAGTGACAGCTTGAAATGTGATGATAAAAAAAAAACGCTTGAGTGATACATTTTTTTTTAACTTCACTTCTACTGCAAAAAAAGGAAGGGAAATACCCTGATGGTCCTATGATTAGAGCCACTGGAGCATAGGCAAAAGGGCTTGTGACTTTAATCAAAGAAAACAATAGAGAGGGGATAATAAATGTGTACTATGTAGTTCTGCCTTTAAAAGCATCTAAAAGAAATTTTTTCCTGCAGAAATATTTATTAAAACACCATTTGGAAAAAGGTCACTGTATCGGCTTTTTTTTTTGTTTGGTTGTTTTTTGTTTTTTTTTAAGTCTCTGGAGTTATCCATCTACCTGATTCTCATGTTGAGCTAACTGTGGGGCAGATCCTCAGCTGGTGTAAACAGGTGTGTGATGATCTATATCAGATGAGAATCTGACTCATGCTGCTTGGAAAGAACTAGTTTCATGAACTATTTGTAGCCAATAATAAATTTGTCCCCTTATTTTATTGATTGTAATCTTAATTAAAATGGTCACATTTCTGCCAGCTATACTCACCTTGAGTAGCACTACACTCCACAGATAGTACCATTAACATCTGTTAACTACTCGCAGGAGTAAGGTACAACATGAGTAAGGGTATCAGAATCTGATCCTGTGACAACAAAACAAAACATAAGTAACATGAGAGCCAGCATTAACAATTGCAACATAATAATACGAATATCAGTCTAATAATCATAGGACTGGAAGGGACCTCGAGAGGTCATCTAGTCCAGTCCCCTGCACTCATGGCAGGACTAAGTATTATGTAGATCATCCCTGACAGGTGTTTATCTAACCTGCTCTTAAAAAGCTCCAATTATGGCGATTCCACAACCTCCTAGGCACTTATTCCAGTGCTTACCCAATAACAATCAGTAACATCAGTGCTCAAATTAGCTTTAAAAACTCCTGATCAAGATATTCGAAGTTACTAGTGATTTTAGGTTTCTGAGGGGGGTAAAAAAAAAAACCCAGAAAGGTTTGGATGGATGATTCAAACTTTTATAAACAAAATGGAGGGAAACAAAACTGGCTTTTAAGGTAGTTGCAGAAAGGAGTCTTCTCATGTAAACATATTTTCACTAGCATTTGTGAGGTTCACACTTTCAGGAGATAAAAAGAAAAGCACTATCTTACAAAGGTGACTGGAAAACCAATAAAAGAGGCTGAAAATTTCATCAGTGTGTTTGTGGCTTTTAATCAACTGAATATTTCCTTGCAGCATTGACCCAGCTTGACAAATGACCAGGGAAATAAGTGCTTTTAAAATAATGCTGCTGTATACTTTCCTTACAACAGAGTCTAACAAGTGGTGCAAATCTCTCTGTACTATACTGTGCTGTAATGCCACATGTGCTGGCAAGAGACAAATATTTCAACCTACTGGCTTACTATGAAATGAGTCTCGGTCAAACATCCACGTGGTATGGAAAGGAAAAGAGTAGTTACATAGCGTCCACTTAAGGTAAGATCATATTTGTGCTAAGAAAGCTGACTGACACTTCTTGGTCATGTAGATGCTGTAGAGTTCTCTGATTTCAATCTGTGCTGGAGTAAACAAATATCAAAACCTCTACTGCTAAAAGAACAGCGTGTGTGGTATACAAAGAGATTTACATGCAGTACATATCTAACGGAAGGAAGGAAGGCTGCTGTGAAGAATTTCTTGTGTCATTCTAAACCCTTAGAGGATGTTGAAATTGGTCAGGATGCCAATATCACAAACTCTTGAAATATTAATTTCCTTGATCATAGTTTGCCTATTCTATTTTGTTCTACTCTATAAAGGTTCTTATACAGCCTTCAATCACCGTATCTGAGTGTCCTCCAGCAGTGCATTAAGCAACATCACTAACATCTGTCATGTGTGATTCATTCTCTCTCATCCTCTCTCAGGGGAAAACTTGTGAGTGCATTTTAGTGTTATGTTTTGGTAGGTTTTTGTGTGTATATAGAGAAGATCCAGTCAAAAAATTGTGATTTGCACCTGGAGTGGAGACTGAGGTGGACTTTCCTGCTTCTTTCCCTTTCTGCACTATGACAGGTTAAACAATATTTGTTGAAAACTGTATTCCAATAAGTTTGTGATAGTTTTTGAATAAATTGTTTTTACCTTTGTTATAATTGTAACACTATAATAGCTCTCTCTTAGATAGTGCTATTCATCCAGAGATCTCAAAGCACTTTACAAAAGGAGATCAGTGTTAGTGTCATTCTCCCTATTTTACAGGTGGGGAATTGAGATGCAGGAAGGTGAAGTGACTTGCCCAAGGTAATCCAGCAGACAAGTGGTAGAGCTGGGAATGGAACCCAGCTGCTTCAGTTCTAATCAGATGCACTAGCCACTAGACCACACTGTTATTCATCCAGTTTATATAGTATATAATCTCTCTCCTCTCTCTTATGCCTCTCTATTCCATGTAGGGTCCTCACTACTGCCGCCCATATTTACTGGGCGCCTACTGCATTCCAACTTCTTCCCATGTCAATCTGATAGCTTTCAATTCTGTGTCTATTGTGCATTTCCATGTTATCCTTGGTCTACCTTGTTGCCTTTTGCCCTGGGGGTTCCAGTCCAACACCTGTCTTGTTATGTTGCTCAGGTCTTTCCTCCACATATGTCCTAGCCATCTCCATTTCTATAATGTCCTGTCCTATCAGTTTCTGTTTTGTCCTCCTACAGAGTTCTTCATTTTTGTTTTGTTGTGGTCATCTGATATTGAGGATTTGTCTAAGGCAGATGTTTATGAAAACTTGGAGTTTAGCAAGTAAGGTCTTAAGTCTGCAAGTTTCCTCACTATATAGGAAGACCGATGTGACAGTGGTGTTAAATATTCGAAATGTAGTTTGGAGGGCAAGATTTCAGTTTCTCTACATTGACTTTAGAGTTGCAAAGGCATATCTGACTTTCACTATTCTGGCTTTAATGTCTTTGCTTGTTCCACCTGTTGTACACACAATGCTGACAAGATATGTGAAATATCAGACCTCTTCAATGTCAGGCCCAGAAAGTATTATTGGTGTTGCTTGTTGGGTGTTGATTCTCATGGTTTTAGTTTTCTGAGTACTGATTCTCAGCCCTACTAATTGTGCATTGGCCTAGAGATCATTTGTTTTCACTTGCACATCCCTATAGGTCTGCGATAGCAAGTTGATGTCATCAGCAAAGTCAAGATCCTCTATCTTGTTTGTAAAAGTCCATTGTCTGCCCCTTGATTGTTCTGCAGTCTCTCTCATTACCCAATCCACTACTGGTAAAATAAATCCTGAGTGACATAAGACATCCTTATCTTACTGTAACAGTAACTTTGAATGGCTTCATCAGTTCAGTGTTATGTGTTACTCTGGCCTGTCATATTTTCATGATAGTGCTGAATGATGTCTCCCTCAGAAATTTGTGAGTGTATAAAAGGGTAACATTCACTACTAGGCAGAAAGGTTAGTACAAGGCCTATGCACAATTTAAGCTCTTATGCCCAGATCCACAAAGGTACTTAGGGTCCTAATTTCCATTGAAATCAGAAGGGGGGGGCTTAAGTGGAGCATGTTACAAGAGTGTGCTACAAAAGATCTGTCTATATAATATCATTAGATAACGTGCCATTAGATTGTGATTAAGAATACACAGCATTGTTCATACGTTTTGTAGGAATCATAAAAATTGAGTTATGCATTACAGTGGCTTTCAGTGTGCAGCTCTTTACATTCAGCTTTTAACAGCATACATGCCTGGTCCTAGCCTCTTTGCAAAGGGGAGAAATTCAACAAGTAAATAATTTTGGGAAAACATTGTGAGATTTGTCAGATAAAATGCACAACAAATACATTTTTCCTCCCATCATTCACACAGCCTTCCTTTGTACCTTTCTCTCCTGCTTCCCTCATCTTTAAGATCTATTCATAAGAACATAAGAAAGGCCGTACCGGGTCAGACCAAAGGTCCATCTAGCCCAGTATCTGTCTACCGACAGTGGCCAATGCCAGGTGCCCCTGAGGGAGTGAACCTAACAGGCAATGATCAAGTGATCTCTCTCCTGCCATCCAACTCCATCCTCTGACGAACAGAGGCTAGGGACACCATTCTTACCCATCCTGGCTAATAGCCATTTATGGACTTAGCCACCATGAATTTATCCAGTCCCCTTTTAAACATTGTTATAGTCCTAGCCTTCACAACCTCCTCAGGTAAGGAGTTCCACAAGTTGACTGTGCGCTGCGTGAAGAAGAACTTCCTTTTATTTGTTTTAAACCTGCTGCCTATTAATTTCATTTGGTGACCCCTAGTTCTTGTATTATGGGAATAAGTAAATTACTTTTCCTTATCTGCTTTCTCAACATCACTCATGATTTTATATACCTCTATCATGTCCCCCCTTAGTCTTCTCTTTTCCAAACTGAAGAGTCCTAGCCTCTTTAATCTTTCCTCATATGGGACCCTCTCTAAACCCCTAATCATTTTAGTTGCTCTTTTCTGAACCTTTTCTAGTGCTAGAATATCTTTTTTGAGGTGAGGAGGCCACATCTGTACACAGTATTCGAGATGTGGGCGTACCATGGATTTATATAAGGGCAATAATATATTCTCAGTCTTATTCTCTATCCCCTTTTTAATGATTCCTAACATCCTGTTTGCTTTTTTGACTGCCTCTGCACACTGCGTGGACATCTTCAGAGAACTATCCACGATAACTCCAAGATCTTTTTCCTGACTCGTTGTAGCTAAATTAGCCCCCATCATGTTGTATGTATAGTTGGGGTTATTTTTTCCAATGTGCATTACTTTACATTTATCCACATTAAATTTCATTTGCCATTTTGTTGCCCAATCACTTAGTTTTGTGAGATCTTTTTGAAGTTCTTCACAATCTGCTTTGGTCCTCCACCTTATGCCTTGTTCCCTTGTTCCATTTATCTCTGGACCATATAATGGCACAGAATTTAGATCAGCATGAACCATACACCACTGGAGTGGATCATCTGCTGAGGGAAAAGTATGTGATGGAGCAGAATGCGACGTTGCAGTCTATATGGTTTTATAAAAATATGCTAATGAGTGAATATAATGTAACTGGAATATGCAAAAGGTCTCTTGTAAGGTATCATTACAAAGCTTATAATCTACTGAGTGTGATCATCCTATTTGTATAAATGTACCACTCTTGTATCTGAAACTATAAATATGAAATATAATTCTGAGGGCCTATTGTAATTATGCAAAGTATGGGCCATTAATGGGAGTCATCAAGATTCCAAACCACCATTAACCAGGACTCTTGTCTGCAGATGGCTGTGTTTTACCTGTAAGTGTTCCTGTATAGTGTGTGCTGGCAAGTGGGCAATGAAGTCTTGCAGTGACATGTGATCATGTCACCTGATTTGGAATCCATCTTTAACCTGGTGTCTTTCCATTGAGAAGGAGGGGGTGGGAACCCAGAGAGGAACAAAGGATTCCCACCTTATGCAAAAGATATATAAAGGGCTGGAAAAGAACAAAGGAGGAGGAGAGCCATCATGAGGAATCCCCTAGCTACCACCTGAGCTGGAACAAGAGCTGTACCAGGGGAAAGAATTGTGCCCAGGCCTGGAAGGTGTCCAGTCTGAGGAAAAAACTTACTGAAGCATCTCTAAGGGTGAGATTATCTGTATTCAGTTTGATTAGACATAGATTTGCGTATTTTATTTTATTTTGCTTGGTGACTTACTTTGTTCTGTCTGTTACTACTTGGAACCACTTAAATCCTACTTTCTGTCTTTAATAAAATCACTTTTTACTTATTAATTAACTTAGAGTATGTAGTAATACCCAGGGGAGCAAACAACTGTGCATCTCTCTCTATCAGTGTGATAGAGGGCAAACAATTTATGAGTTTACCTGTACAAGCTTTATACAGGGTAAAATGGATTTATTTGGGTTTAGACCCCACTGGGAGTTGGGCATCTGAGTGTTAAAGACATGCACACTTCTGTTAGCTGCTTTCAGGTAAACCTGCAGCTTTGGGGCAAGTAATTTAGACCCTGGGTCTTTGTTGGAGCAGACGGGAGTGTCTGGCTCAGCAAGACAGGGTGCTGGGACCCCAAGCTGGCAGGGAAGGCAGGGATAGAAGTTGTCTTGGCACATCAGGTGGCAGCTCCCAAGGGGGGTTCTGTGATCTGACCCATCACACCTACAAATCTAATCACACTGGTGTGTGTCCATATGTGAATGCATTTGAGCATGAAAACACATGCTACTGTCTCCTGAAAGCAGCTTTTCTCAGAGACTACAGGAATCAGAACTCCTATGGAACTGAAGCATCCGAGAGAAAAAAAGAAAAGAAAAAGAAGTGGCTGGCTAATCAGTGAAGAAAAGAAAACAAACAAACAAAAAATGCCAAGTGGCACAACAATGACCTGCCCACCCTGGAAAATAGTGCTCAGGGCTATCACCCTTCTTATCCCCCCTAAAACCGGCCCTGTGTAAAGCAGCCACCCTGAGAACTGGCACCCCAGCTAGTTGATCATCATTATTTTTATACTTATTAGATCATCCTTATTAATTACTATTCTTAATAGTTTCATTTGAGGGCCAACTGCACTTTGCCCAAGACAGGTTCCAAATGGAAAAGAAATCCCTGCCCAAAACTGGTTTCACTGTACACAGTATAGAAGAGACACAGCTCAGTCCTCAGGGCACTCTGGTCTTTTTGTACTGCTCTAAATTATGTTGACGGCTAAACTAGTTCCTGATCCCCAGGATCAGGGAGCTACACAAGCCTTCCCCCTGCAGCTCTGCGCAGTGGGTACTGGATGCAGTTCATAGATTCATACATTTTAAAGTCAGAAGGCCCCATTACAATCATCTAATCTGACCTCACATAGGCCAGAGAATTTCGTTCAGCAATTCCTGCATCAACCCCATAACTTCTGCTTGTGCTATATTTTAGAGATACAGCCTGTCTTGCAAGTGATAGAGGATCTATTACATCTCTAATTAACTTGTTCCAATGGATAATTACCTTCACTGTTAAAAATCTGAGAACTGAGCTCACAAATTTTTTCTTCTCTTCTTTACAATACAGAGCCAGATTCTCAGCTGGTGTAAATTGATCTGGTTCCATGTGCCAAGATCTGCTCTAATTTACATTTGTGTAAATCTAGAGTAACCCCACTGCTATCAGTGAATTTACTTTGGATTTATACCATATGCACTGAGAGCAGAACTGGGCCATGAATCTGAGTCACTGTCCAACATAAATGGAGTTGTGCTATTTCCTTGCTAGCTAGTTTCTCAATGAACGCTTGCTAATCCAATATCCTACAATTAGCAGTTGTCCCTGCTAGTATTTGGAAAGGAAAGTAACCAGGTATAAATCTTTGGCTCCATCTCCATCAATACCTCTATCTCAGTCTGTCTGTCTAATTGCTATCGACTGTGGAAAGTAGTTTTTGATCGAGGCATGAAGTAAAGTGATATTGATTACAGTAAATGAACTTTTCTGCAGTTGGCAAGTCAATTAGAGGTGGGGGAGGGGCAATAGTTGGCATTTTCACACTGTGTATGGTAGGAAAATACAAATCCCACCTGGGCAACCTCTGACCCACTTCTTGGTGGTTGGTCTCAAGATGGTGTGAGGTAACCATGAATTCCTCTCCTTTAATATCAAAGCCAAGCTGCCCTGAGTTTGAGTGGAATAAAAATCGGCTTGGCCTCCTTGGTCTTTCAAAATGGAACAGAAGGAAATTAGAACAAAAACAGATTTAACTTTTAATCCCTCAAGTAAGGAGCTTTTGCCATGTAATTTTTTATCACAACAACATATTTCATCCCGGGGAAATAGCGGTGACAAAGCAAAGTAATCCATATCAACAGCTCATTTGATTTATACATCTGTCGGGACCTGGTGCCATGTTCCGCTCTTTTCTGATCAGAGATGGGCAAGAGTTCAAGCACCTCGCTGCGATTCCTTGATAGATTCAAAATAATGCCCAGGACACGCAGAATGCTGCTGCCTGTTTCAATATCCCTAAGCTGTGTCATCGCCTCCATTATACCTGCACCTGCTCCCCCATTCATGTTAGTAACCAATTTGAAATTGCAGCCTTTGGATCAAGTTCAACTGTAGCTTAACTTTAAGTATGTGCTTAAGTCCCACTGGTATAGAACTGACTCCTTCTCACCCCATCCCCCACCCTCCTTTAACTTCTATAGAAATTATGAAACTACTTGCAACGAGAGCTATTCCGCTCAATATAGGGTCAGTGTCTTTTGTTTCATTCATACAAGACAATGTCCTCCTTCATATCCTATGTTTGCTCCATTGGTTGCTCATTGCATTGCAAAATGTGTGAGTGTAGATTTTTTTTTAAAGGACAGCCTCATTACAATATCTACTTGCTATACTAATTTACTGTAACACAATAATTAGGGTAATTAGATTATGCCAAATAATTAATCAAATCCTTACATTCCTATTTTCCTATGTCTGACAGCATAGACTGGAGCTCTTAAGAGAGCAGAACATCTGTCAGGACAATACGACATTATAGAACAATGTGTGTGGTTTAGATTCTAAACTCTTCAGTGCTGCCATGGTCTACATTTTGTGTCTTCTTCAGCTCTTAATGAATAAAATAAATAACAATCATAATAATCAGTAATACACCAACATCAGGGCCTTGGGGAGCCCTTTTGGATAAATTACAAACTGACGTGAACCACTGCCTACATATTCAAACAGAACCCTGCCCCAAACTCATAGGACAATTTTGTTGGGAAATGACAAAAGGTCTGTCAGAATCAGTCCAATTTGGTAAGAAATACCAAGTCAGATCTTTGTTACCACCATCGACCTGATCCAAATTCTGTTGAAATCAATGGGAGTCTTTTCACTGATTTCAATGAGCTTTGGATCAGGCCCTCTTTGAGCTGCTACAGCAGTGTAAATGAGACTTAAAACTGCCTGAAGTGGGCAGCTGAGTATTTCCCCAGTGTGGAATAATTCTTGGCTATTGGACAGTTCTACACCACCCCTCCATTCCAAGCTAAGAGGACATGATGAGACCATGGCTGGAGCACCTTAGGTCTAGTGATACCCATGGACATAATGATCCCTACGGGGCCATTACAAGATGGCACAATTTAGAGCACTCTTGAGGCTGTTCCAAGTTGTGTGAGGGTGGAAATAATCCTGAGTTCAGGGAGATGAGGGGTCAGGAAATTGAGAAAAAAACTTTACTCCTCATCTTTCATGTACATCAAATATTGTTCTGCTGCAGCTGAGGATCTGACCCACTGATCATTTTATTTATGTAACAAATACACCCAGCATGCATCTGTTCAGGGCGGCTCCAGGCCCCAGCACGCCAAGCGCGTGCTTGGGGCGGCATGCCGCGGGGGGCGCTCTGCCGGTCGGGCGGCTCCAGTGGACCTCCCGCAGGCATGCCTGCGGAGGGTCCATTGGTCCCGCGGCTTCGGTGGAGCATCCGCAGGCACGTCTGCGGGAGGTCCACCGAAGCCGTGGGACCGGCGACCAGCAGAGTGCCCCCCGCGGCGTGCCGCTGTGTTTGGGGCGGCGAAATGGCTAGAGCCGCCCCTGCATCTGTTATTCCTCTCATATGTCTCATCCCTCTTCTCTTTCACACTTCCTCAATTTTTTTTTAATGTCTTCCTTTCACTGTATTCATTTTTCTCTCTCCCTTCTCTTTTTTTGCCCTATTTCTCTCATTCTTCTTGTTTCTTCCGTGAGCTAACGTAAAAATTTATGCTTTTATTTCACTAAACCCTTTTGGTTTTTCTTGTGCTATTTTCCATGCCTTTGTTATTTTTAATGTTCAGTATTTATTGTTCTGTCTTTATAGCTTTCTTAATTTATTGCTTTCCACACTTTTTTTCTATTGGATCATTTATTTTGTATTTTTGGCAGAGAGGATCTGTTTTTTTCTAATTTTTTTAAACGTGAATGCTATTTTTATTTAATTTTCTTTTTTTTCACATTTTGATCGTTTGACAACTTCATTACAGTAATTGTTCCTTGCTTTTTCTTTTATTCACTCTCTTGTCTTTATTACCCTATAATAATATGTCTTACTGTATAATGCAATTAATTTCCCCTATGGATGTGATGAGGAGTCAGGACTCCTGGTTCTAGTCCTATTTCCATCATTGACTACCTGTGAAACTTCAGGCAAGTCTCTGTGATTCTATTTCCCCTCCCACTTTTGTCTCTCTCATCTGTTTAGAATAGATTATGAAGTCTTAGGGTAGGGAGTGTCTCTCACTATGCGTTTGTACAACACCCAGCACAATGAAGCCCCAATATTAATTTCTTCTATTAAGCACCTCTCATTTTTTCCCATTTCAGTGCATAAACCTACATTGCCCACTCTATGAAAATGATACAGTTTAGTGTTAGACTCCACTCTTATGTAACATCTTGGACATCATCTTTAAGCATCTGCCACACTAAATCATACCATCATGCCTCACAGGTTCTGGCTGTCAGGTTTCTGACATCATTTGAAACTGAAAGAGCCAGTGACCATATATATAAAATCAAGCTTTGAAATAGTTAAGCCACTCACTACAATTTAAGAGAGAAAGAAATCTTTTTACTAACCATCCTGGCCAGATATACTCATATAGATTGGGACAGTAGGGTATGGGATTCCTTTATATATGACTTTCATTTCACACATGGTATTAGTAGATGCATAGATTTTAAGGCCACAAGAGACCATGTTGATCTAGACTGACTTCCTGCATGATTCAGGCTAGAGAACCTCATTCTATAATTTCTGCATCAGCCCATATCTTCTATTTGAGCTAGAGCATAACTTTTTGAGAGACATCTAGTCTTGATTTAAAGACTTCAGATGATAGAGAATCCATCATATACCTAGGTAAGTTGTTCCTGTGGTTAATTACCCTCACTGTTAAAAATGTGCACATTACTTATATTCAATAAGTTTCACATATGAAGATGTATGTGCTTGAAAGACTCCTCTTCTACACTATGCTTGAGTGACCCATGTTAGCAGACATGTAACTAAATGGGAGATGTATCAGTATGAGAAATGCCAGATGGGTCCAGTAATATGTACAGATTTGACTATGATGGGTTACAAAGTCAGAAGTAAGGCACATATGTTCTTTAACAGCATGAACCATAAAGATCTATGTCACTGTACCCCACATCACAACAACCTGGATCTTCCTCTCTAGTAGGGTGACCAGGTGTCCCAATTTTATAGGGACAGTCCCAATATTTGGGGCTTTTTCTTATATAGGCTCCTATTACCCCCCATCCTCATCCCGATTTTTCACACTTGCTGTCTGGTCACCCTACTCTCTAGTAGCTGGCTCATATAAAAGATTAGTCTACCTCTGCTTCCAGTTTCAGGAAAGCATCCCTATTTAGGATAGCACTTGTGCTTAACACTGTCCTAAATAGAAATGAACATATGCACATGCTCAAAGTGATTTACTGAATCAAGTCCTTTAGTGCTTTAGCTGAAGAAGTTTATGCTTTTAGCACTAAAGGTCAATGGGCTCAAACCCCACTGAAGATACAAAAGGGGCTGTGTCATAAACAGTTAGTTAAGGGTTAAGGTTTTGTTTTCGACCTGTAAAGGGTTAACAAGCAGTACCTGCGGACACCTGACCAGAGGACCAATCAGGGAAAAGATAATTTCAAATCCCTGTGGAGGGAAGTTTTTTTTTCTGTTCTTTGTGTTTTTAGAGTCTCTCTCTTGGGAATTAAGGGAGTCCAGACATCTTAATCAAGTCCTCCCAGGTTTCTGCAATAAATTCTTCTATTCAAGCTAGTGAGTACTAGCAAGGAACTAGTATTCTTATACTTATATTTCTGTATTTGCAATTCTGTGTTTTGCTATATAATTTCTTTAATTCTGTACTGTTATTGCTTTTACTGAGAAAGAAGGGGAGGGGGAATTCTCTCCAGAGATTGATAAGTTTAGACCCTGTGTATTGTTCCATCTTGGTTACAGAGACAGTGACTTTCTTTTTATTCTTTAATAAATCTTTTCTATAAAGGACTTGGTTGATCTTTCCTTGGGTGGATTCTCAGGGAAAGGGGGGGAGGGAAGCATCCCTCTGTAGTGGATTCCGATATCTCTCCTAGGAAAAGGGAGGGGGGAGGAAGCAGGGGGGAATGGTTTATTTCTCCTGGGTGTAAGAACTCCATGGATTTGGGGCTCTTGGGATCCCCAAGGATTTTGGGGAAGGACTGTGTCCCAATACACGTACCTTATTGGGTGGTGGCAGCTTTTACCAGATCTAAACTAGGATTTTAGTTTAGAGGGAAACCAAGGCAGGTCCCCATTTTGGAACCCAACAGCTCTAAGTGGGGATGAGACCTATGACAGGCTGGTTACATTACCCCTGATTAAGAGAGGAGACAGAGATAGTAGGAAAATAATACCTAGCTAGAGCTCATACCGCACTCTTCCTTGATAGATCTCAAAGCATTTTACAAAGGAGGAGGTATCTTTATCCCCGTTTTACAGATGAGGAAACTAAGACACACACAGAGGCAAAGTAACTGCCCAAGCTCACCCAGCAGCAGAGGTGGGAAAAGAACCTAGACCCCCTCTCCCCCAAATTTCAGTCCAGTGCACTAATTACTAAACCATATCAAAAGCGAAGGTAAGATTCAGATTTGTATACTGGGCCCATCACCACAGTATCTGAGCCCCTTCAAATGACACCTTCAACAGCCCAAATCTCCATATTGCCAATATACTTTATAAAATACAGTAACACCCCTACCCCAGGTGCTTTCAGTTTATTTCCCATAGTGATTGAGGGAATATCTGTTCCAGGTATGGATATTCACCATATTGCTCACCACCAAGCAGAAATCTCCAAACTCCCTTCTTGCTCAATTCATAACATGTGTGAGGAGGAAATATCAGTGAGGATTAAGTAGGGATTTAAAAAAAGGGCGCTAATTACCCTGATTTTAGAAACAACCATGGCTGGTGGGAAACAGTCTGTTGGTGTTTCAAATCTCAGTGAGCCAGAATCAAAGGTGCTCCTTTAAAAACAAAACAAAACAAACAAAAAAAGCACTCCTCAATATATTACAATCCTCCTTGATCAGGCTCCTGTACTTACATCCAATTCTCTTTCCAGGGGCTTTATGGAGATTTTTTATGGACACATCAATAGTTACCACCTCTCTCTGGACTCATTGAGTCTGTTTACAAAATACTATCAAATGTTCGTATCTCTTCTTTGATTTATTCCATGACATTTAATTATTGTTCTGTAAATCACTTATCTGAGGAAAAGAAAAAGTGTAATGAATTTTTTTTTAAATATTGGTGATAATTATTTTCCACTTAATCTTAATGAAGCCCCTTGGTGCAATAAAAGAAACCAAACAGAGAACTGGAAATATGTCTCTTAAATTTTAGCTGTGGCAAGAGGCATAAAGGATGTATAAAGTGTCTTAGAAATAAATTTAAATAGTAAATAATAATGTCTTACATTATATAGTGTTCTTCATCCTAGTGGATCTCAGAGCACTTTAAAGTTTCTAGGTGTGGTTCTCCACTTCCCCACTATTTATGTAAGCACTTAGGGCTTGTCTACACTACTGCTTACCCTATGATTGTCAAGGGTGTGAAAAAGCCACCCCCCTGAGTGATGCACATTACATCGATTTAAAGCTATGTCCACATCACACTATGTCAGGGGGAGACGCTCTCCCATTGGCAGAGAGCATCTTCACCAGACACACCTCAGAAGTATTAATGCATCTGTGCCAATTTAGCACAGCAGTGTAGACTAACCTTTATGTAGGGTGCCAAGTGGGAGTAAGATACTTTCACCTGTGTAAGACATCCCTATTCAGCATAGCGCTTCAGCTAAAGTTGAGTATGAGCTTAGGCATTTACCTGAATCAGGGCCCAAACTAATGGAGAATTATGTTTGGTTAGTATCTTTGCCCTCGCTTTGAACAGGGTAGAAATGCAGTGCACAAACAGGCTGTGTATAAACAAATGATCCACCACTCAAAACAGCCACCAATAGTGTGGAATGTATCAATTGTTATTCATTGCTGATACTATACAGAGATCTTGGGGAAGGGAAGAATAATGTCTCCAGTTGAAGATGAAGGGACAATTTAACATGAAGTAATTACTGGGGCTAACTCCCCTTACTCATGGGAAACTGGGGATGCGATTGTCAATGAAGAAAAAGAAATGTTACCATTTAGGGTGAAATTCACCCCTTTACACAAGCCCAGAACTCAATTAGTCTCAAGTATTATAATAATGATTTGCTAATTAATTTTATAGTGTATTGGTTTTTATTTCAGTTTACTAAAGACGTCTAATGCAGATTTTCATAGCTTCTTTTAAAATACATGGATCATCAAATTAAGCAGAGGTCAAAATGTCATGCTGACATGGCTGCAATTATTTTTGCTGCTGAGAAATTTAGGCATAAGGATGGATAAGGAAATCTCTGTGTCATTTTTATTTCTGACCTTGAGGGACTGGAGAGTAGCCATCAAAAGCTGGAAAGTTTGCAGTGTCAAGCTTTTAGCCTGCTGTATGACAAAATAGCAGGTCCACTGGAGCAGGGAATAGTGTAGCAGGAGGTTATTTGAGTGGTTTGATTTCCTTTGGAAAATAAAACCCCAGGATAAAGTGTTGTAGGTTTATTCCTCCTCTGTCCTTTCTGCATTCATCAAGGGCTGTAGACAGAGTATAAAGAACCCACCCTTTGGGGCATAATTATACCAAGAAAATCAAACATTAGAGAAAATAGTTTGAGGACTCTTTATTTGACTATCATTAAATGAAGTGAGAGTGAAAGATGTAAATAACTTCACTAATTTATAATCGTTATGAAAATTCAGTGCTGGAAGGAAGATTCCTCTGAGAGTTGGTTTGGGGATGATATCGAATTATGTTTTGTGTCCAATATTAAGGTTTTCAATTATTGCTGGAAGGGTAGAGAGATGAGATAGCTAATAAATATCTAAACCATAGACATCCCATTAAAATAACCACATACAGCTGAAGGGATAAAGCCCATCCCCATGTAACATGGCTTGGATACTGAAGATGCAAGTGAACTTCAATCACTGCTCATAGGTTGTTTTCAATATTTCATTTATAATGATATATCACTAATGCTTTGTGCTCGGCTATATACATCTCGTTTGAGATCTTCAAGTGCTTTTCAGGCATTAATTAATTAAGCCTCAAACACCCCAGGGAATCAGGGAAGTATTATTATAGCCATTTCACAGAGAGGTTAAAAGGTCTGCACAAAGTCACACAGAGTCAGTCCGTGGCTGAGCTGCAAACACCAGTTCCCACACTCTACTCCTTAAGTACCTGGAAGGCTAAGGCTGAACTAAATAGCATATTGAAGCTGAGATCCCTTCAGGACACACCATGGAAAAAACTGATCAAGTGGGATACATATCCAACTCTCCTCTAAAATAGATATACAAGGAAAACAGATTAATGTTTGCCAGAAAGTACAGTTTTCACGATACCAAGAGAAATACCCTTTGTGGCAAAAACTCTGAGGATTTGCTGCTGACACTGCTTATGCGGACAATTTTTCTCTTTCAGATTCAATGATGATAAGAGGAAGGATGGTTCAGTGGTTAGGTCACTAGCCTGTGTGTTAAGAGAGACTTTAGGTTCAATTTCTTGCTCTGCTGCAGCTTTCTTGTCTGATCTTGGGCAAGTCACTTAATCTTTTTGTGCTTCAGTCTCATCTGTAAAATGGGGATAGTAATGCTTCCTATTCTGGTGTGTTGAGGAGATACATTAAAGACTGTGAGGTGCTCAGATACTCCAGTACTGGGGGCCATATAAGTATCTTTGATAAACAGAGGGAAGACATTTCAATAAATCTAGAATTTCAGGTTGTTTAGGCTACTCTACCACACCTGAGAGAGTACAAATATTATAACCTTCTCCCACCCCTGCCCCAACATGAGTCATGAGCAGGGTATAAGCCTAGCAGACACCTCTTCCACTTGAGCTAAGGGAGTAACTTCATTATCCAACAGCAGTCATAGACTGTTATCCATTAGTGAATCACCCATACATGCAGGAGACAGCACACATTTATACTTCCCCTATAAGAGGAAGCTTGCCCTGTTTGTCAGAGGTCTGGTTAAGTTCAAGTACATTGTTTTGGCTCCATTTTTGCAACATAACCCCTGTGTATGTTATAGGCAGGGCTGGAACCTGGGGCCTTCAGCTGAGATAGTTGCTCTGCAATAGTTTCTCATCTGGTAATGTGGCCGTTCAACTAGGTCAGCATTTACTCCACCATTTCTGGGGTTATGAAGCCCAACAAGATCATTACCAAAAGCTATCTCCAGCTGGTGTTTGGCCTCAGCTCAGGCTCTGTAACAACACTATACCAGTGACTGACAGGGGAATCCCACTCTCTGTTGCTGTCTCCCTGTGCTTCTTCCTACCCAGCCTCTCTATCTTGTCTTTTTTTGGGTTTGCCACTGGAACTTATTCTACTCCCAGTTGCTACTTCATCCTTCCTAGCACCTTGCAGGACTCCTTTCTCCAGAGCAGGATTCCAGGGCTTACTCAACCCCCACACTTCCTCTTTATCCCTAACAATCCTCCTCCTCCGAGGGAGTGACTGTAAATTCATGCTGCTGCAGCCCCTTTCTGCTCTCATCTTCTTTCCCTTATAGTGCTGACATAGTCCTACCACAGCTGGGCTTCACTCTCAATCCCCTGGCTCTCCTTCTCTCAGGTGACCAGTGACCTAACTGGCCCCTCAGGCTCTCGTTAACCCAATCAGTGCTGGTGTGCGGGTGCACACCCATCACAGTCTCTCACTGGTTTTTCACAAAATAATGTGATAGGTCTTGATATCATCCTATTGCAAAAACATGCGAAATCTCTGAAATCTCAAAAAATTTTGTGAGACAGCAAACTCTTTTCCCACTCAGCTCCACTGTTGGTTTCAGTCGGATTGCCCACAGTATTAAATCCTACACCCACTAGTAAGTGTTTGTAACATAAGCTCTGCTGTGTTACTCATTATGGATTGTGCCATTTACTAAGCCATACAATCAGCTTTCTGAACAAATTCTCCCAACCTCTCTTATTATTTATCCCAAAAAGGAAGAACCCTATATCCCTTTTTTCCATTTCTCCCTCATCACAGAGTCCAGCAGAGATATCGTTCTTGTTGTCAATGAGAATTTGGTTACTCTTGTTTAAAATCTCATATTCAGGGCTTAATTGACTGTTCCCTGTGTCTCATTCTGGCAGCTCAGCTCATTTCCCACAGAATAAATTATGTCTCCCCATTGAGGCTTTGCAAATGGGCCAACCTTTAACACTTCCCCCACATCAGCAAGATTGTAGGTCTCATTCCTTTCAGTCATAAGCCATGGGTAGGCTCTAGCACAGGAGATCAGAAAATCACTGAAGAACAGAGATTTCCCTCCCCCTCCCATATTAAAAATACAAATCCAAAATTTGTTCATAAATTCTTATGGCGGGAGCCTTAGCTGCCTGGAAAGCCTGGATTAAATCAGCAGTAACTGAATGGGACTGCATACAGAGCTCATGGCCACAGTCGGGATAATGTTGCTTCAAACCACCGTGTGTTAAAGAGACAATGGGCTCACGTAGTTTAAGCCCAAAATAAAGGTGTCATTAAAAGAAAATTATAAGGTGAGATTGTGTTACCAAACCACATATACATAGGATATATTTTTCATTGTCTGTTTCTTCTTAAATCCAGTTAAACAATTCATTTTTACTCTCTACACTCTAGTGGGCCAGTGTATCAGAACCAGAGCAGGAAAAGGGCCAAGATACTTTCACCTTCTAAGATCGGGGAGATGTAAAATCTAAGTCGAATGCTGTCAAAGCAAGAAGGGTCCTATCTGCACGTACTTACATGGCTCCCATCACCGTAGTGTGTGAGAACCTCACAATACCTCGTGCAGTTGTGAAGTGTCATTTACCCAATTTTACAGATGGGGAACTGAGGCACAGAGAGTTTATGTAACTTGCCCAAGGTTACGCGAGAAGCCTGTCACAGAGCAGGGAACCAAACCCAGGTCTTCCATGTTCTTGACTAGTGCCCTAAACATTACACACAAGCCTTCCACTCCTTGGCTCATAGCTACGCATTCTCCATGGCTTTGCAACTTGCCCCAATTTTAGTTCTGAAATAGCCTGAATCTGATGGTGACCATCTGGTCATGTTGCAAAGGTTATTGTTTTCCCCAGTGATCTGGAAATGGGTGAGAATTAAGAACATAAGAACGGCCATATTGGGTCAGACCAAAGGTCCATCTAGCCCAGTATCCTGTCTTCTGACAGTGGCCAATGCCAGGGGCCCCAGAGGGAATGAACTGAACAGGTAATCACTAAGTGATCCATCCTCTGTCGCCCATTCCCAGCTTCTGGCAAACAGAGGCTAGGGACACCATCCCTGCCCATCCTGGCTAATAGCCATTGATGGAGCTATCCTCCATGAACTTATCTAGTTCTTTTTTGAACCCTGTTATAGTTGTGGCCTTCACAACATCGTCTGGCAAAGAGCTCCACAGGTTGACTGTGTGTTGTATGAAGAAAATTGTTAGAGTGGGGAAATATTGGCAGGGAAGTTTTTTAAACGCTTATCTTATTGGTTCTGGATTATATTAAATTATACTTCTGCATATAGGATATGATTTACAATGGATTTTTAAACAATGTAAAGAGCAATTACAGTGTTAGCTGACCTGATAAATGGTCAAAAAACAGCATGAGGAGAGTTGGGAGGGAGGATTGAATGTAAATTTTGTTGAATTGTTTCCTCACAATATTTTAAAATTCAGATTTTCAACCGAACATTTTATCTAAATTATGCAACCAGCCTTAGTTAAATTATGTTTTTCAGAATGAAACAAAACTTGAATGGTTCAGGGTGCATAGACCCTCTGTATAAGGGTGCATTTCACCTTTAAGTCCTATTGACTTCAGTTACTTCATTTTCATCAACTCATTTGAGTAAAAACTGCATGCAGGACTGGGTCATTAGAGTGAAATGTGCAAAGGACACATATAAAGCTTTTACCTCATGTTAAGGGCATAGGTGGACCTTAAGTAGAACATGAGTCCTTGTGCAGATCTGTGAGAATTTCAATCTCTGTTACTGTTTGCAGTGCCATTGTAGCTGTGTTGGTCCCAGGATATGAGAGAGACAAGGTGGGTGAAGTAGTATCTTTTTATTGAATCAACTTCTATTGGTGAAAGAGAACAACAGAAGTTGGTCCAATAAAAGATATTACCTCACCCACCTTGTCTCTCTCATCTTTATTGTTATTATTCATTATTTGTATTGTGGTATCACCTGGGAGCCCTCGTCATAGACCCAGACCCCACCATGGTAGATGCTGCACAAACACAAACAAACAGATGGGCCCTGCCCTAAGGAGCTTACAATCTAAATATAAGACAAGGGACAACTGATGGATACTGATAGAGTTGGGAGTATAAGGAAACAATGAGACAATAATGGCTAGCATGAGGAACAGTGGTCTCAGCACACCAGCAGTCAGAGTGTGTGCAGTGCCCTGAGCACCCATTAGAAAATGAAGGGCCTGTAGCATTAGCACCTATTTACCACTGAAGTCAAATCGTTAATTAATCTGGGGGCAAGTCCAACTCACCATACTCACAGGAGTAGCCCCACAGATAAACAACTATCTCATCATATTAATATTTTATTAACTCTTACATAGTTCTGCCCTGGGTAGTCACTCGGCGCAACTGCAAAGATAACTATGAAATGGGGTTTTAATATCCTCAGCTGGTTTCAGCTTTGAAAATAGTTTCATTAGCGGGAAGAATGTTTTTTGGTATAAGTGGAATTATTCCTTCTAGGCATTCTACAGGTTAATGGTTATCAAGAGTTGAACATTAGAAGATCTAATTGAAGAGTAGAGTTTGGATGCTAATAATTATAATAAAACAATACTTTCCATTATTATCGAACCTTTCCTCTGAGGAACTTATGTTTTATTTTGGTTTTTTTTATGTACCCTAAGGCTCAAATTTCCAAAATTAGCTTTCCTTTTTGTTAAGTAAATACTATTGCTTATATTTCTCTTCTTCCCACATGGAAAGTTGTCTGATTTTCCAGACAACTCAGGGCTACATTTCCAAGTGTTCAGCACCCACAATGAAGGAGAGATTTTCTAAAGACAATCACTTATATTATGCACCTAAATAAGGACAAGATTCTCACAAGTGCTCAGCAGCTCTCATTGTGAAAATTTATGGCCAGTTTTTCAAACGAGAACAGCACCTAGTGTACTGAAGACTTCTGAATATCTATTTTATAGATCTGTCTTAGGTTTTTATGCTGCTGCCCATCACCATAGTATCTGAGAATCTTTCCTGTAAAATCACTACTACTAGCAAAATAGATTTCATGGAGTTTCTAGCACTTCTCTCTCTTTAGGGTCAAAAACCTGCTTAAAGTAGGAGTATTGGTTGGAAGAGGTAATTGGGGATAAAAGAGGTGCTCCAGTTGTGAGAATCATGTCTGGTGGAAAGGCTTTCTCATGCAGAAAGGCCTTACAACATTTTCTAAAGATGGTTAGACTCTGGAGCATGTTCTACTCTGGAAGATTGTCCCATCCCCTTAACAGAGAATTCTTTCTCTCCAGCTCTCACATAGTTCATCCTGGCTTTGAGATTTGCATTGTCCCAGAGGAGTGCAGCTGTTGCAGTGGTTCACAGATGGAAATTAAATGTTTGATGTAGCTGGGGCATGAGCCATTAATTGCTTTGTTTAATTAATCTGGCCCCTGGGGTCTGATTTTCAGAAGTGCTGAGCACCTGCCACTCCAGCTGAGGTCAATGGGACTGAACAGCTGACCCCACAGGTGTCTCCAAATTGGTTGGATCATCAGCGTTAGGTGCTGCACAGCAATTTTTCAAATATTAAGTGTTAATCTTCTCTCTCCTCTTTGGACATTGTGTACTGGGCTTAGACTCTGCTGCTTTGAGCGTCCCTTTGACTATGTTGTCTCTAGATCTAATTTTGTTTGTTTGATTGCCTCTTCCTCCTTTTTTATGTCAGACACTTTATGGAGTTAACTTCAAAAGCGTTCTTTTTTCAGACATTCTTGTTTCTGCAGTTTGTCCTTTCAGCCGCCAAACCCATCTACCCATTGGCACCTCTCTGTCTACTTTGCACTTTGATTCACCAGAGAATGACAATATCACTTGATTTACCCTGACTTGTTTATGTCCTTGTCTCTCTCTAAATGACCTCAAGCATTAACAGGCTAACGGGGACAAAGGGAATAGTTACCTAACTGAAAAATAAACCACAAAAGCAAACTAAATAGAAAGACTCAAATGATAGCCCTGGAAAAAAAAAAGTATCTCCACTGTGATGTTTTCCAAACAAGATCAAACCAGTGAATATAGTTTGAGAACAGAGAAGTGAATTCTCTTAAGTAGCCAGCCTCTTATTTCTTCAATATATGCAAATACAGAGTATTGTTTAGTCTTATTTTAGTGAACCTCACAAAGCAAAGGAGTTAGACACTGGCAATATAATGACTGTGGACCTGATCCCAAGTCCACTGAAATCAATGGAAAGACGTAGTCTTTTAATCAGACCCTATGTAAGCAAATCATAATGCCCCATTCTGCACTCACTGATAGCTCACCCAGAGCATTAGAATCATTTGCTGAGAAAAGAAAACATTGGCCAGGTCACCAGGGTTTCTCACCCTATACTCATTGGCAAAATGCTCTGACAATTTGGAGCAGGGTTGCTTATAACTGAAGCAGTATTTAAAAGAACAGGAGTACTTGTGGCACCTTAGAGACTAACAAATTTATTTGAGCATAAGCTTTCGTGGGCTATAGCCCACTTCTTCGGATGCATTTAAATGGAGGATTTTCCCAGGCAGAGATGAGACTTAGGCAACCAGGTTGGCTAACTGCCCTATGAACCTTTAAAAATCTTCATCTTACACATTGTACATTATAGCAAAAGGCTAAAGCAATTTCAGATGTGCGAACCTCACTTTATCCCAGGGGTCTCAAACTCAAATGACCACGAGGGCCACATGAGGACTAGTACATTTCCCTGAGGGCCACATTACTGACACCTCCCCCCTGCCGCCCTTGGCCCCGCCCCCATCTCTTCCATGAAGCCCGCCCCTGCCCCACCTCTTCCCACCCCTTCCCTGCCCCCATTCCAACCCCTTCCCCCAAATCCCCACCCCAACTCCGCCCCCTCCCTGCCCCCAGGGGGCGCAGGAGGGGTGTGGCAGGGGCTCAGGGCAGGGAGTTGCGGTGTGGGGTGCAGGAGGGGTAAGAGGTGCAGCAGGGGGTCAGGGCAGGAGGTTGGGGTGCAGGAGGGGTGCATCAGGGGGCTCAGCGCAGTGGGTTGGGATGCAGGAGGGGTGTGGCAGGGGGTTCAGGGCAGGGGGTCGGATGCAGGGTGCGGCAGGTGGCTCAGGGAAGGGGGTTGGGGTGCAGAAGGGGTGTGGGGTGCAGCAGGGGGCTCAGGGAAGGGGGTCAGCGTGCAGGGTATGGCAGGTGGTTGGAGTGTGGCAGGGGGCTCAGGGCTGTGGTTGGGGTGCAGGAGGGGTGTGGCAGGAGGTTGGGGTGCAGTGCGTGGCAAGGGGCTCAGGGCAAGGTGTTTGGCTGCAGGAGGGATTTGGGGGGCGGGCTCTGGCCCGGCGCGCACAAGGGGCAGGGCAGGCTCCCTGCCTGCCTGCCTGCCCTGCCCCTATGCCACTTCGGGAAGCAGCTGGAACATGGGGGAGGAGGGGCACAGAGGTGTGTGTGGCCGTTGCTTCAGGCACCACCCCCAGCATCTCCCATTGGCCGGGAACAGGGATCCGTGGCCAACGAGAGCTGCTGGGGGCAGTGCCTGAAGCAACATCAACACCCCCACCCCCGTGCCTCTCTTCCCCCAGGTTCCATCTGCTTCCCGGAGAGGCGCGGGCGCAGGGCAGGCAGGGAGCCTGCCCCGCCCCCGGTGCGCGTTGGGCCTAGGTAAATGCTGAGGGAGGGGAGGGGCGCGAGGACCTCGCTGGCCACAAAAAATGACCTCGCGGGCTGCATGCGGCCCGCAGGCCGCATGTTTGAGACCCCTGCTTTAACCTCTCTATTTCTAAATATTCCTGTCTGTAAAACGAGGGTAAAATTACCACTCAGGGACAGTGTGACTCTTAACCAAACCTAAGGCCAAAAATTTCAAAAGCATCCCCTGACTTTAGGTGTCTAACTTGAGACACCCTTCTAGAGGCTGATTTGGGGAGGGTCTGAGAACTAATAATTCCAAATGACTAAGGATAACTAATGAGCAGGCTCCATGTGATTGTATCAAGTATCCAACTATCAAAATACTTCCCCGATAAATTAAGTTCACATGGTGAGGTCCATAGAGAATTTAATGGTGTTTTCTTCCTTTCTCCCTTCCTAGGTTATAGGATGCTCTGCTTGGGTTTTGTGTGTGTGTGCAGTTATGTATAGTTATGCTATTGATTCTGTGAAACTTTGACTTGCTAAAAAAATAATAATCTAGGCTAGGCTATGACTGAGATTGGTAAAATTCCATTTGCCAAATCCTAGCAGAGATAAGATTCTTCTTCTACATGTTAGCAAGTCCTCTCTTTGGAATTTTGCAATGTGACTTCAAAAACTAACCATTTCCAAGTCATCTGCTGTAATCAGTGCAACTTGCTGTACATGCAAATCTAGTTTTCAAAGGTTTAGTCTCATTTTAATCAACGGTACTAAAAGGACCTAGTGTTTGCCTTTCATCTGGCAGCAAATTAATTATAAAAGCTATATGTTAATATTAATATTGTCTCACAGTAGATGAATGTTTTTAATATCTGGTTTACCCCTTTGATGACAGAACCTAGCTGTATAAATCCAGAAATTGAGGCTGGTAAATTCAGGTAAAGATTTAAATGGAAATGTTTTATCTTTTAATCTTTTGACCCAGTTTAAAGTTCAGAACTGTAATCTATATAAGATGAGCAATTGTTCACTTTTATGAATATAATTTAAAAGAGTCCAAAATAGATGTTCATTTTTTTTCTCTCTTTCAGCAAAGCTGGCTGCAGGTTGGTGTAGAGGCAAGGTGAAGGGCAGGCAATATAGCCAGAAACTCTTCATAGCTTTCAGTTTGATTTCTTCACATTTTTCCTCATTCCCACTTGGCACAGGTAGAAGGTGGATTCTTGTGCAGTCTTTAGTCCGTCTTCTAGGAATCAGCAAACTTCTTCTAATTAAAATATTAGGAAAATATTTACTGTATTTAGCTGTTTTGTCCTGTGTATTTAGTCCCTCTTTTTGCAAAGCACTTAAGTACATGCTTAACTTTAAGCCGGTGCCTATACCATTGACTTTGATGCATCATTGCTTCAGTGGGAGTTAACCACTCACTGAAGGCCCTAATTCAGGAAGATAATTAAGTACCTAACTTTAAACATGTGAGTAGCCTCACTGACTTCAGTGGGACTCCTCCTGTGCTTAAAGCTAGCATGTTTATTAAGTACGTTCATGATTTAGGGACTAAGTGCTTTTCTGATTCATGGCCTTAATCTCCCCTTCTCACTGATTATCTTTGTCTCTCTTCTCCCCTGCCACTGATTCCCTTCTCCTCCATGCCCTTGGAAGTATTTCCCTTCCTCTGCTCACTCTGCAGTGGCTCCTAGTGGAGGTAACAGTCTGACTCCTCTTCTTATTTCCAGCTGGTCCTACAGGCATCTCTCCAGACTACGTTTTACAGAGAAGATCATAGGTGGAAACAAGCACAAGTCAGCATCATGTGACCTACCAGTTCTCCATGGTCTACCCAGCAAAAGCTCCACATCCCCAAGTGAAAGGATGTTCCTATGAGAGGAGGTATAGTCCTATGGTAAGGCACTACACTGGAAATCAGGAGACCGAGGTTGAGCGCCCAGTTTTCCAGAGACTCTCTGTGTGACCTTAAGCAAGTCCCCTAATCTCCCTATGCCTCTGCTCCACATCTGTAACTTGAGGATAACAGTATTTCTGTACCACAGTTATTAATGACTGACAGTGATGGAGGGCCATATTATTAGATAGATATCTAATCTGAGAACCCCTGAACTATGCAATGCACTGTCTTCTTGCCACACTACTCCACAATCTGTAATATCTCATTTTTGCATGTTTTCCTCACAATAAAACATGCTCATTTCAAAAGACAGTTGTTGTTGTTTGTTCTTAATTTTTTTTTTATTTTTTTTTTGGGTGGATGCCACGGAGGGAAGGAGAAGATAATGAAAACCTTTATTGTTGCTTTTTTGTGAGGCAGCCGTAATGAGCTAATGTCACATGGCAGCAGAACAACAAAGCCAAACTTTAGACTACAGCTCCTGATCTCACTGTGGAATCTGCTGGCTTTGATCTGACTGTTAAAACCTCCTTGATTTGGTGGCAATACTTCACATTAAGGCTCTGAAGTTCTTTGCCTGTTTCTTTGTCTCATGAAATTTAGTCATATTGCAGTGATAAAGGCAAGCCACCATATTTAGGTCACTCTAATTTGTATGCAGGAAGTGGCCTTGTAGACCAACTTTTTTCCCCTCTTTTTCTTCTTTTAATTATGATTTTGTTCATAACAAGGTGGAGATTAAATTGAATGCTCCAGATCAAGGCAGAGAAGATGACTGTTTTAATGTGCCTTGAGCCACGGCTTTAGCAAAGCACATTGTGGGAGTGTTTTATCTTCTGTAGTGAGTGAAATAAGATGAGCATTAAATTGTTTTGTTTGTTTATGCAAGTTTATGTCCACTTTGTGGGCACTGGTTCACTTTCTTTATGGTCACATTTTAAATAGCAACAGAACTTGAAGGATGCAAGTATTTTTAAAAATCATTAAAATTCCACCACACTTTGTCCATCTCTTATTGACCTAAACTCCACCCATTAATTTCAGCCCTTCCTTCTAACCTCAGATCTCACTACTACATTCCCATCTTCTCCCTCTGTCCTGCTCTCCACCCGATCATTCTTTCCTGATGCCATTATTATCAATCGTATTTGTTTGCTTTGCAGCCATGTCTAGAAGTTCCAGTGAAGTACTGGGGCTCTATTCTGCTAGACACTGTACGGACACAAAATGAAAGGATGATCCCTGACCTGAAGAGCTTGTAGACTACATATAAGAGACAGGAGGTGGATACAACAATCAGGTGTGGGGAGCACAAGGTAACAGTGAGACAGTCAGGATGATCATAATAAGCAGTGGTCACAGCACACCTGCTGCCTAGCTAGTGTTGTGAGTATTTTAAAGGCATCACACCAGAGGGAGTTTTAAGGAGGGATCTGAAGGAGAGAATGTAGTGGTTTTGCAGATTCGGATTTTTATGGGGCGCTCCTCTGATGCATAAGAGTTGGCATGGGAGAAAGCAGGAAGGTGCTTATTGGAAAAATTGACTCATGGACAAAAAAGGCTGGCATTCTAGATGGGCATTGCAGGCTCAATAGCATATAAGACATGCTAGGTACAGATCATATCCACTCACTCTTGTCCTTTGATACTGGTCTCCTGCCCAGTCCTCTACACCTAACTCAATTTTGGCCATTATGCTTCCAGTTGTTCTGCTGCTTCTTCCTTCCTTCTGAAGCTCCTTGCTTCTTCCTTCCCTTAAAAACCTTCCTTTTCCCTTTGACTCTTTTACTATTAAAGAACTTGGAATTCTGCATTCTGTGGATATCATTGCATTGTTAAAGGGGGCTAATTTAACTACTTGACCTGTCTAAGCAGTTAGAATAGTCCAGCTGTTGTTCAGAATTTAGACTGAACTGTCACGTTGTTCACATTAAAACTTCTCAGGTGGATGCTGGATGGATAGGGTTCTTTATCTGAATATGTATCCAAAACAGTGTGAGACTCCTATGGACTTCATTATCCTTTAACCCAGAAAATATTATGTTATACCCAAGCATATTAGGAGGACTCTGTTTCTCTGGTAACCTTTTACTGTTGGAAACAATTTGCTACACATGAACTTTTTCAGAGCTGGAAATATGCCAAATAAGTTGGATAGTTTCTTAGTTTTCATTAAGTAATGATTGGGGTCGGAAGTAATTTTTAATAGCTCATCTAGTCCATTTCACTATCCCAAATACCATCTCACACAGATGACTGTCCAATCTTTGAATAACCCCACTAGTGTCTATACAAGCACTCTGGGCCAGGGACTGTCTTTTTGTACAGTGCTTAGCATGCCAACACCCTGATTCTTGATTGGGGCCACTGCAAAACAAATACTGCTTCTAACAACAACATGGTAGCTTGTCTCTGCTCAGATTCTGCAAAAGAGTGCCCAGATACGATGGTGATGGGTACAATAGAAATTAGATGTTGTTGTTAATATATTTTCTCTGACATAAAGCATGACTATGTTTTTCTACTATTGCAAGCCATGGTTTCATAAAATGTCTTTTGGTTGGTACATATGCAGCACAGCTGCATCTCTTGATATTCAGTTTTCTGGAATATGTTTTGCACAGTATTTTAAGTTCATCTAAAGGTTAACAGAAATGCTTTAAAAATAAATTCAAAAGCATGCTTTAGCTGCTAAATAAAAAAAAAGATACATGTGAGCATTTAACAATTACAAATAAATATAGTTTGAAGGTGAATTAAAGGCTTTCTATTACTTAGCGAGACCTGAGTTCAGGGCTTTGTTCTTTTGAAAGAGCCGATGACAACACTAACACTTAAAACAAGGCAGCAAGATGTTTTCTTTACTCTGCTTTAGATGATAGGGAGGTCACCAACTGTTGTTGGAGAACCATAAAGCAACCTTGAACTCAAGTGTTTTTGTTCAGAGACGGAGATAATTTAATGAGGTAATTATCTTCACTGAGATTACATGAAAACTCAGATTCTATTATAGCTGAGATGTAATACAGCTCTTTGTAATGACTCACCTATATTTTGAAAAAGTAAAATATTTCCGTTCCCTTTTACATATAATAGGAAAATCAATTATATCTGACTTTTGGCCTGTCCTACAACCTATTACTTTATTTCTTTCTGTTGTAATAGATTGCTTTATTCTCTAACTGCCAATTAGTTAAGTATAAATGACAGAACACACACACACTGACTTAAACAGCTGTTGCTCTGCTGTGTAATGCTCGGATGCAGTGCATGCGTGACCATGCCAACCCCTAGAGGAGGAGTTTTTAACTATCTGTGACTAGTAAAGGAGCACTTCCTTTATCCCACTTGCTTTTGGGGCCAATCTTTACCCTGGTAAAGTCAATAGCAAAACTCCCTTTGATTTAAATAGTGTGAGATTTAAGCTCTTGGAAGCAAAGTTCCTGAATGCAGGGTACTCACTGAAGACTGTGCTTTGTCCATGTAGGCTCTGATCCTGCAGTCTCATCAGTATGTTGGACCCATATGCCTATGCCACATTCTCTTCTTGTTATGAGGCTTCATGTGTGCAAAGGGTTGCCTGGGCCAATCATATTGCAAGATCAGGGCACTAGGGTGCTACCATTGTAACATAGCCCCTCTGCATCGTCCCATATGCTTGGGCCAGTATTAAGTCTGGGATTTTTAAAAGGTACCTAAGGGCGGTTAGGTGCCCAGCGCCCACTGGATTTCAATGCCTAAAGCACACACCAAAATTTAGAACTAAAGTTGCTCAAATGGACCATGTGGGGACATATTTGGGTTGAAATTGGGGGCAAAAAATGGGAACAAAAGTTTGCAAAATTACTGTTCAGCTCCATTTAGAACATTAACATCTATCCACCTGACCTGAGAACAAATCCAAACTCCTGTTTTCACTCAGTCTTTGCTAAGGCAAAATTCCTGTGCAAGTCAATGGGAGGTTCTGAGTGAGTAAAAAAACATAATGCATAGAGAGCACCTCAGGATTAGGCCCCTTGGGTGTTATTAAATTAATATGGAGAGTGTTGGGGGGTTGGTTTTCACAAAGGAACGTTTAGTTTAAATTAAATATGAGCCAGGAGCTGGAGTAGAATGCTATGAAGTGCGCACCTTTGGCAAACAGCTGTTATCTGCATTTAAGATGGTTATGAACGTTACAGTCAATTAATTCAAAGATTTGTTCCTGGTAAGTGCTCAGAATACTCAGGAGCTTGGGGCTCTAAATTGAAAGAAGCTCATTTTATTAACTCTTGTCTTTGTTGGGTTTTTTTTGGGGGGGGGGGAGGAAGGAGGGTTATTTAATAATTTAAAATTACGGGAAAATTAAACTCTTAAAGTCCATTCCCCTCCTCCTTCACACTGTGATGGGGCAGACCAATTTCCCACTGCATCAAAGCTTAACAGTCAGTCCTATCACCCTCATATGCTATCAATACTTTGACTCCTGTCTCTGATCTGCCTATGATGCCAGCCTTCAGGATCTCTGGGTTCCTTTTCAACAATACAAGAGAAAACCAGCTCGAGCTCCCACCCAGTGACCTGGGACAATTACAAACCAACCCCTGGGTGCCTCTAAGAGGCAATACTTCCCCTCTTGCAAGCACAGAGTCTTGAGCGTAGCAAAAACTTTTAATAAAAGGACCAAAGTAACTCAGCATTAATTTGGGGAAACACCGCAAGATTCATAAGCATAAACCATGAGCAAAAGATCCACCCTCAAGTAAGATGGTCAATGTCCTTTTCTCCTCAGGTTCTTAAGTCCAGCAATCCAACAGTCCCTTTAACGTGCCCGTCCCTTCTCTGCTCCCTCTCACAGTTGCTGTCCTTGGCCAGTGCAGTCCCAGAATTCAGAGGTTAATCCACAGAGTTCACCTCACACCCTGGGTGGAAAGGGCAGGTAAGGAGGCACTTTACAGGCTCCATTGCTTGGGCACTTGCTCATTGCCCCAGTGGCCAATTGCCACGTCTCTCTGTGGGGCTCTGGTATGGCCCTCTCTGCCAGCGGCCCTGCTGTCCACTCAGCAAGATGTCTTCAGGGTCCCCCACTTAATACAGCTCTCAGTAATTTCAGCTGTTAGTGGGGGAGCCTCACTGCTGGTGCATACTGGGCAGTCTCTTGCAATAGAGACACTGTCCCAAAGTAGGTCTAATACTTAGACCTAGGTATAAGTGATTTTAGCTCTGCAGCATGTAACAAGACTCTTAATTTAGTCTAAATTAGCTTTTTTTATTAAACTCTGGAGAGAGAATGGGTCAAATGGTGTCTAGGACCCTTAAACAGAACCCACACCACCAGGTACATGCAAATAATATTAATCTTTGATTCAAGATTTTCAATTATATCAATCAGATGAAAACTTAAACAGCAGGAAGTTTTGTAATTAACCTTAAAATATAACATTTGTCACCAACAACCTTTGAAGGAAGGAGCATGAGACAATTAGAGGGAGACATATCTGGATGAGACTTTCACTATGCTTCCTTTCTCATATTGTGTTTTAATTTTTATAAAATAGACTATGGTTAGAAGATGGGGGGAAATAACAGTCACCAACACCCCACCCTCTCTCACCTCATTGGGCTTTGGAACCCATGTCCCCTGCCTAGCGAGTGCCGTTTAGTTGAGGGTAAGTCCCTCCAATGGGGTATGCCAGGTACAGTTCTGCTGTCCTTGGTTCACACAACAAGGATAACAACCCTTTATTACTCCTGCCCCAATAACAAGGAGACTGGGGATCCAACACCAGCAATAAGTAATCATTTGGGCAAGCAGTCCCATCATGCTGAGCACCTAGGCAGGGTGGCTGTGTCCAGGGCCAGTGCAAGGATGTTTCGCACCCTAGGCAAAACTTCCACCTTGCGCCCTCCCCCGTCCCCGAGCCCCGCCCTGAGGTGCCCCCCCCCCGCGGCAGCTCCTCCCCTCCGCCCTGAGGCGAGCCCCCCACAGCAGCTCCCCCCTCCGCCCTGAGGCACCGCCCATGCCCCAGCTCACCCCTGCTCCACCTCCTCCCCGAGTACGCCATCGCTGCTTCACTTCTCCCACCTCCCAGGCTTGCGGCACCTACGCTGATTGGCGCCGCAAGCCTGGGAGGCGGGAGAAGTGAAGCAGCGATGGTGTGCTTGGGGAGGAGGCGGAGCAGGGGTGAGCTGGGGCGGGGAGTTCCCCTGCGTGCCGCCTCCCCCACTTACTTGCTGCAGGCGGCCCTCCCTGCACCCCCCTGCCCCAGCTCCCTCCACCTAAATGCCAGTGGCGACCGGGGCGGACGAAGATCCGGCCGCCACGGTGGCTGCCGAAGAAAATGCCACCCCCCAAATCCTAGCGCCCTAGACAATTGCCTACGTCGCCTAATAGGTTGCAGCAGCCCTGCCTGTGTCCATGCAAACGAGACCAGCTCCCGAAGTCCTTTTCCACAACTCACCACTAAATGTCAGGGGAGAGCTCATTCAGACTCTGCTTACACATACAAATAGGAAAAAAAAATGAAAACAGAGTGTGGACATGAGTGATCTTGTCATTCAAGACAGTCTCATTTCAAGACTGTCTTGGAAAGAGATTTTCAAGCAAATGTAGATTTGCAACTGCACATTCACATATTAAACTAGTAAAGGGACCAAATGCATGACTTACGTAACTCTACTGAAGCAAGGGAGCTGCACCATGGATTCTAAAGGCTGAAGTTCTGGGGCAGTATCTATCTGCTCCCAGCTTCCCTGGTGTAAACCAGATTTCAGTGGAGTTACTCTGGATTTACACTTGTGTCACTGCGAGCAGAGTCTGACTCTGTCTTTATCCACAGAACAGGTGAAGAGTGGTCAGCAGCCCTGCAAGCCTCTCTTCCATCCTCATGCTATTTAGGAACAAAGACGTACTTATCATACAGAGACCACAAAACTGCAGCTGCTAGATTCTACTCTTCAGGAGGAGATGCTTTATCTGAAAATTGAATCCCATGCCACTGAATTATCCAAAGATAGGATACAGCACAAAAATACACCCATGTTAGTTACCAGTCAGGGAGAATGTGTACTTTAGGCATCCAAAGCAAGTGGATAGATAGAAAGAAAGATAAATGAAGAACTTGCAAGCAAAGGTCAGCAATGAGATTGATTTTTAAAAACAATCCTCAAAACCCATGCACTTTAAATAAGATGGAAAAGAGCAAAGATGGGATGCAAAATGTCTAAGTCTTGCTTTTCCTTCCAGTATACAGGTGGTCAACCTTTAGGACACATATATTGTATAGTGGTTCTATGAGAAGTCTCAGCCTGAAAATAAGTTACATGCAATGCTGCCATGTGTGTCAGTGTCCAAACAATTTAGACAACTTAGCGAGGAGGAATCTTTTATTTTATTTCTAGCTGTGGGCTTCTTTTGATTATTTCTTTTAAGTAAGCTATATCCATTAGGCCACTGGGGCCCTGTATTAAGACAAAGAATATTTCCATATTCTGTTTGGAAAACTGCTTAGCATAAAATGAGACAGAGGGTAGTGATGCCTCAAAAGCATATGCTGCATAGTCTTAGGGATGTTTAAAATCTGCACTAATGTCTGAGTCCAAGTCCGATGAAGTCAGTGAGGACACTCTTCTTGACTTCAGTGGGCTTTAGATCAGGCCCTCTTTGTTGTTGGATTTCTTGAAAAACTTTCCTACATTGTGACATTAGGGTCAGTGCAGGACATTCACCACTTACATCCTCAGAACTGTGGGACTTAAGTGGTACAAAGTCCTTTTGCTGGCCCTCTGGGTAAATTTCAACCAACCAGCCCAAATAGCAATTGATTTCAGAGCACTTTTGTGTTTTATAGAAAATGAACTGGCAGTTCTCTGTCCAGTTGCTGATGGACAGATGTCACCATCACAAAACTTACCACTATCATTTGCTAGAACCTTCGTTGGCAGTAACAGCAGGACAGAACAGACCCTGAATTCACTCCTGCTCATAGAAGTGGTCCCTACAGATTAGGGTAGAAGCACATTAATGGTGGATACATGGAGAAGAGGAGACGTTTCCTCTGCAACTTCCTGTGCTGTACCTGTTCTTTGCATAAATACAGGACTTCAGGCGGGGAGATAAGACTTGGTGATGGATGTCGTCTCTAAAGTCTATGAGGCTTGACTCAATCTCCTGTGCTGTTGATCTGGCACTTTAATATATCTGCTTCTTGTAATCTGATAAAGCACAAGACCTTGTGATTCAGCCACTAACGCCACACAAATGGTGGACTGAGTTCAAAAAGGTATTGTTTCTTTTTATATTGGGATGCTTGAAGCCACAGCAAGATGACTTACTTCCATCTCCAGTACCTCTCTGGAGACTTATTTGCATGAATTGTTGGAAGTGTGCTAGCCCAACATAGTAAATACCTGCAGAATGTAGATGTGTAATGGTTGTGAGAAGAGTGCTTGGTACATCTCTGGAAGTCATTCAGATTATACGGTGATGGGCACAGGATAAGAATATGGATATGATAGAATAGAATACAGAGGGATAGTCAAGTGAATCACTAGCTAGCAAAGTTGGTATGGAGTGGATGCATGATCGAGTAGGGACTTTTATTTCCCCCTATCTTCTAACCATAGTCTATTTTATAAAAAATAAAACACAATTTGAGAAGGGAAGCATAGTGAAAGTCTCATCCAGACACGTCTCCCTCTAATTGCCTCATGCTCCTTCTTTCAAAGGTTGTTGGTGACAAATGGTATATTTTAAGGTTAATTACAAAACTTCCTGCTGTTTAAGTTTTCATCTGATTGATATAATTGGAAACCTTGAATCAAAGATTAATAATTATTTGCAACACAGACTTGAAAGGATGTGTGTGAGAGACTGTGAAATTTTGGCTATGTGTTTGCGTATATGTGGGAATGTACTCTTTTCTCTGCACATCTAGTGAGCATATGCCTGGGTGTCCTGTAGGTATAAGAAAAGTTATCGCAACAATTTTGAGAAGAAGAGCTGGCCTGTGGTTAAGCCTGAGGATTATAAATCAGATTATCTAGGTTCTAGTACAAACTCCACCAATGAGTTTGAGAGTGACCCTGGACACGTCAGTTTTCCTCATCTATAAAACTAGCTAAATAACATGCATCTGCCACACAGGTGTGCTGTGTCTACACTATGAGCTAGGGATGTGATTCCCAGCTCGCATAGATGTACTTGAGCTAAAAGTAGTTATGTAGCTGTCGTAGCATAGACTAGCTGTCCTGAACCTGAATCCCAGGGGTATGTGCTCAGGATAGCAAGCCTTTGCTATTCAGCTACTTGATGTAGCCTTAACTGATGTTCATAAGCTATACTGAGATCCACAGGATTGGTACAGACCCGTCCTGCAAGGTCCTGCAAACCTTGGCCCTCCCATTGACCTCTGCTGGAGTTGAGGATGCTCAGCAGCATATAGAATCAAACCCCAAACATGCACATGGTGTTATCAGCTATAGCTCCATTTCAGATTTGGGTTGCACTTTTCTAATTTTATAGGAAGGGTCCTGTTTGCTTTTCCCTGTTGTACATGTGTACAGGGGGAATGTAGAATATATTGGTATGTCTATGGAATCTATGTGTCACTGTATCTCCCTTCTTTCCTAATGGAGAATATTCAGAGGAAATTGCTGTCTCTCTCTTTTGGGAAATATCATATTTGCTTCACATCTCTCTCCGTCTGTGTCTATTTACGGCACAGAAAACACATAAATGCAAAGTCTGACAATATTAGTCCAGCCAAATCATGTCATTTCCCTGATACGACAACTACAACACCTCCGAGCTGTGGCAAGGGACATGAAAACCTACAGTTTGCGCTTTCATTCAAATAGGATTCCTTGTTCCTTGGGCTGGAAATCTCACTGACTTACTGGTAGCATCTTGCTCATTTCTCAGAAACTGGCAGGTAAGTCTTAAAGAACTTGGCTGAGGAGGCACAGAGCAATGTATCTATTTCCATTTCAACCTGAGGATTTCTGTGTAAACCCTCAGAGGGATTTGTTGTAACATACTTTTGCCTCTTGGGGAGATCATTTATATAGGAAAATATTGAAACAGATGAAGGAAACTGCTCAGAATGTACTAGGCTTAGGTAGCTGAGCAGCACATCTGTATTGAATAAGCCAAGGAAAACCAAATATGATCAAGGATGCATAAGAAAAATAAATACATAAATGTGTAGTTGGTAAGATGGCAATTAAAAGCAAATTGTATTTTAATTTGTTATGTCTTCAGATGCTTCCTTGCCCCTGAGGTGGCTGTGTGTTATTCCTGATTTATTTATATATATATGACATTGGACTGTTATGCTATACAAAGCACACAAGATATTTTTATATGATCTTGGTGAAGAAACTGCTAAATCTTCTCTGACTTCCTCTCTGATTTGGTTCTTCTGATTTGTATAAATAATCATAAAGCATTACAAAAAACAGGGCCGGCTCCAGACCCCAGCGCGCCAAGCATGCGCATGGGGCGGCATTTTGCCGGCAGGGTGGCAGCCGGCTCCGGCGGACCTTCCGCAGTCATGCCTGCGGGAGGTCCACCGGAGCCGCGGGACCAGCGGAACCTCTGCAGGCATGTCTGCAAGAGGTCCCCCGGAGCCGCGGGACCGGCAACCGCCAGAGCGCGCCCCGTGGCGCGCCGCCCTGCTTGGGGCGGCGGGATTCCTAGAGCCGCCCCTGACAAAAAAAAACAAAACAAAAAAAACACAGCACTAATTTGAAATGTGCCTGTGACTGTTTGTTCTCTCTGTCTCCTTTGATAATAATTAATAACAATACTTTGTACTTATATTGCTCTTTTAATGAGGGGATATTAAAATATCTTACAAACTTTAACTGTAGTCTCAGAATGCCCTGGGAGATACTGAGTAAAATTTTCAAAAAACCCCTAAGTGACTTGGGAATCTGAGCCCCATTGAAATTCAGTGTGACTTAGGCCAAGACTTTCTAATATGACTAGTGATTTTGGGTACCCAACTCGAGACACCTTAAAAAGGCATGATTTTCAAGGGAGAGAGGCTCAGGATTTTCTGAAAATCAGGCCCCTTTAAAGTGTCTCCCAAAAATGAAGGCACTTGAAATCACAAGTCACTTTTGAAAATCTCGCTTGGGCTCCCAAATCACTGGCACCTTAGAAAGTGTTACCCATTACTTCCAATTTTACATATTATGGAAACTGAGGCACACAACGCCAAAGTGATTCACCTCAGTTCATAGAGCCACTCAGTGGCAGAACTGGGGACAGAACTCAGGAGTCCCAATGCCCAACTCTCTGATGTAACAATTATATTTTTCATACAGCCTAAGTGTTTGCATTCCACATTGCTTGGTTTTTTTTATTGATATGCCAGTATATTCCCTGTTTTGTCACCTGAATGATTTTGTTTTAGCCCAATGAGGATATGCCCATTCCTTATGTGTCTGGTTCCATTCATATTTCCTTTCATTCACCTTTCATCTAATGGATGTTTCTGATAGTCTCATCAGAAGGGCTCTAAGGGCTTGGCTACACTCGAAACTTCAAAGCTCTGCCATGGGAGTACTGCCGCGGCAGCGCTTTGAAGTGTGAGTGTGGTCGCAGCGCCAGCGCTGGGAGAGAGCTCTCCACCTCCCCGTGGGGATTATCTTGCAGCGCTGGGAGCCGCGCTCCCAGCGCCGGGGCACTGTTTACACTGGCGCTTTACAGTGCTGTATCTTGCAGCGCTCAGGGGGGTGTTTTTTTCACACCCCTGAGCGAGAAACTTGCAGCGCTGTAAAGTGCCAGTGTAGCCAAGGCCTAACTGTTCTTCTAATGCCTGAAGAATTATTATTTTGTGTTTTTACCTCAACCCTTACTTATATCTGTCATTGATTTTCAACATCTTCTATGTGAGCTTTGCTAGCACCCCATCCCACCCTTCCCAGCCACCATTGTGCTGAGACTGATATCCTTTGACTTTAGAGAAGTGATGTAATTCTGCTTCTTTTTAATGTCTTGCTGCATCCTATTATCTTTTCCAAAAGGCACATTTAATCACAGTTGTATGCTTTCTACCTAGTTTTAGTGGTGATGCCAGCATGAAAGCCTTTGGCCCATAATCAGAAAGCACCAAGATCCCCTCTATTATTTTATATTGTGCCTGGCACCAGGTATTTATCTCTCTATCTAGAACCACAGAGGTGCTGTACAGATCCAGAACAAAATGACAGTCCCTGCCCCAGTGAGCATACAAAGCAGGTAATTTTAAAATAAATTACATTTCTAGCCCTCATTCTCATGGAGAAAAGGTTGAAAAATGTACCTCAAATGTGACCCTAAAGGCTCAGAAACCAGAAGACAAAAGAACACAGAATTTATTTTAAAAACACTCATGATTTTTTATGACTGTCATGTGAGTTTTTGAGTCCTGACTGATAATTTTTTTTAAATGCTGGCAGTTGGAAATGCTGCAACTCTCTGATGCTAAGATGTAGATTCACTAATGCCTCTGAGAAAAGGGTGGCTTCTCTCAACAGAAGGGCATTTCCAAAGAGGTGTCCTGCCTACCCACAGATTGACCCTGCTGATTTAGACCATAATACAAAAGAGAAAAAAAATTGGCCAGTCTTTCCAATTTTTTCTTCCATGGACACTGGATAATGAAATCAGCGCTTATCCCATCAGGACCTGGGGTGAGTGGAGACATGGAAAATATTTCCTTCCATAGCTCACTCTGCCTCCATTCTTCATCATATCCCCTTTCTCCTGTACTTAGGTGTAAAAATCAGACACGAGCAGCACTACTCTGCTAAGCCCTCACAAGGGGGGACCAGGACACAATTTCCTTTCCTTTTTTTTTTGTATGTGATGCCTTGTGATATAACAACAATAATATTCATCCCTTTGTGGCATAATTACAATAAGCTGCTGTGCTGTGGCACATAGTCAATTATAGCAGTCATTTATTGCCTCCTAGACAACAAAGCCACAGAGATTTCCACTTAAAACACACATACCTCTTGACTATTATACTCTCACACATAAGGCAAATATTATAGTGATATAATGACAACTGATCTATAAGTAAGTATATTCATGTAGATAAATTATAGACACTAGACATACATTATAATGATGCTGACAAATTTTAGTTTCTTTCGAATGAGCCACATGAAACAGATTAACAATATAATGGAATCACATTCAGCATGGAAAGGAGAATATGGAATGGGAAATAAGTTATATGAATTTCTATAAAGTGAATTAACCACTCAGTTGTTCCTCTACCTAGCTACCTAGCCAGCTAGTAATGTACTCATTACTATAAGATCTAGATACTCTAGGTACCCATTATTTAATAAAACCAAATATAAAAATAATGGGCTTGATTATTCTCTCATTTCCACAGTATAAATCAAGGGGAATCCCAGTGAAGACAATGGAATCACACCAGTATAAAACTGGTGTAAAAAAAAAGAGGAGAATACTGCCCAGTATCTTATAGCGTCTTTCATCTTAAATTGCCAAGCCAAACCTATTTGGAAAGAAATGCTCACCCATTGCTTAAGTGTAGCCATCTCTGGGGTGGAACCTTTCAGTTGTTTAACAGCATGCAGCAACACTGAACTACAAGTCAGGACAAGAACCGAATGAGGGTAGTCCATCCTAATGCAGCACAGAATGGAACAGCAAGCTGGGAGGGGTTGCAAGAACTTTGGAGGACAGGAGTAGAATTCAAAAGGACCTTGACAAATTGGAGAACTGGTCTGAAATCAACACAATGAAATTCAATAAAGACCTGTGCAAAGTACTACACTTAGGAAGGAAAAATTAAAATGCACAACTACAAAATGGGAATAACTGGCTGGATGGTAGTACTGCTGAAAAGGATATAATAGTTACAGTGAATCACAACTTGACTGAGAGTACGTCAGTTCGACTCCACCACAGCGAGAGGCAGAACCGGAGTTGACAGGGGAGCGGCGGCCGTTGATCCCGCACCACAAGGACGCAAAGTAAGTGATTCTAAGTTGATCTAAGATACGTCGACTTCAGCTACGCTATTCTCGTACCTGAAGTTGCGTATCTTAGATCGATCCCCCCACACACACACTCCTACCCCCCAGTGTAGACCAGGTCTGAGAGTCAGCAATGTGGTGCTGTTGTGAAAAAAGGCTAATATTCTGGCATGCATTAACCGGACTGTTGTATGTAAGCAGGGCTGGCTCCAGGGATTTTGCCGCCCCAAGCAGCGGAAAAAAAAAAAGCCGCAATCGCGATCGGTGGCAGCTCCACCGCACCACTTTCTTCTTCGGCGGCAATTCGGCGGCAGGTCCTTCCCTCCGAGAGGGACCGAGGGACCCGCCGCTGAATTGCTGCCGAAGAGCCCGACTGGCTGCACCTTCCCCTTGGCCACCCCAAGCACCTGCTTGCTGAGCTGGTGCCTGGAGTTGGCCATGTATGTAAGACATGGGCAGTAATTGTCCCACTCTACTCAGCACTGTGTGGCCTCAAAATAGAGTACTGTGACCAGTTCTGGGCACCGCACTTCGGCAATGATGTGGACAAATTGGAGGGAATTCAGAGGAGAGCAACAGAAATGATTGAAGGTTTTGAAAACCTGACTAGGAGGAAAAATTCATGGGCATGTTCAGTCCGGAGGAAAGAAGACTGAAGGGGCACCTGCTAACAGTCTTCACATGTTAAGTTTGCAGTGTAGTTGTAGCCGCGTTGGTCCCGGGTATTAGAGAGACAAGGTGGGTGAGGTCATATATTTGGAGCCCTGAAGAAGAGCTCTGTGTAGCTTGAAAGCTTGTTTCTTTCGCCAACAGAAGTTGGTCCAATAAAAGATATTGCCTCTTTCAAACGTTAAGGGCTGTTATAAAAAAGAATGGTGATCAATTGTTCTCCAAGTATGACACAAAGAAATGGGCTTAATCTACAGTAAGGGAGATTTAGGTTAGATATTAGGAAAAACTTCCTAACTATAATGACAGTTAAACTCTGGAATAGGCCTCCAGGGAAGTTTGTGGAATCCCCATGACTGGAGGTTTTTAAGAACAGGCAGGACAAACACCTGTCAGGGATGGTCTAGGGGCTTGTCTACACTACAGGACTATTTCGAATCTACTTAAGTCGAATTTGTGGATTCGACCTTAATAAGTCGAATTTGTGTATCCATACTAAATACACAAATTCGAACTTCTGAGTCCACATTCACGGGGCCAGCTTCGACTTTGGAAGCGGTGCACTGTGGGAAGCTATCCCACAGTTCCCGCACTCCCCGCTGCCCATTGAATTAGGGATTTCCCCAATGCATGCTGGGGAAAATGTGTCGTCATTGAACCGTCAATCCCGCCTCCTCTCTTCCTTGAAAGCGGAAATCTGTTCGCGCCCTTCTCTGGTCGGTTACAGCGGCCACAGCACTGCGAGCATGGAGCCCGCTGCGATCATCGCTGCACTTATGGCGTTGTCAACTCCTCGCGTTATCGTCCACCTCTTCCACAGTCAGATGCTGAGAAACCGGGCGAGGAGGCTCTTGCAGCACGGTGAGGAGAGTGGCGCAGACCTCTCAGAAAGCAGGGTACGCCGGGCAGTGGAGATCATGGTGGCAATGGGTCAAGTTCATGGTGTGGAACGGCAATTCTGGGCCCGGGAAACAAGCACAGACTGGTGGGACCGCATAGTGCTGCAGGTCTGGGATGACACAGAGTGGCTGCGAAACTTCAGGATGCGTAAGGACACTTTCCTTGAACTGTGTGACTTGCTGTCCCCTGCCCTGAAGCGCCAGGACACAAGGATGCGAGCAGCCCTGACTGTGCAGAAGCGAGTGGCCATAGCCCTCTGGAAACTTGCCACGCCAGACAGCTACCGGTCAGTAGCGAACCACTTTGGCATGGGCAAATCTACCGTGGGGATTGCTGTCATTCAAGTAGCCCACGCAATCGTTGAGCAACTGCTCTCAAAGGTAGTGACTGTCGTAAATGTCCAGGTCATCATAGATGGCTTCGCCGCGATGGGATTCCCAAACTGCGGTGGGGCTATAGATGGGACTCACATCCCTATCCTGGCACCAGCCCACCAGGCCAGCGAGTACATTAACCGAAAGGGCTACTTTTCAATGGTGCTGCAAGCTGTGGTGGACCATAGGGGACGTTTTACCAACATCAACGTCGGGTGGGCGGGCAAGGTTCATGAACTCTGGTCTGTTTAGACGCCTCCAGGCAGGCACTTTCTTCCCGGACCACAAAATAACGGTTGGGGATGTGCAGATGCCTACAGTGATCCTCGGGGACCCGGCCTACCCGCTAATGCCCTGGCTCATGAAGCCCTATACAGGCACCTTGGACACTGAAAAGGAACTCTTCAACTACCGGCTGAGCAAGTGCAGAATGGTGGTGGAGTGTGCTTTGGACGTCTCAAGGGAGATGGCGGACCTTACTGACTCGCTCGGACATCAGCGAAAGAATATCCCCGTAGTTATTGCTGCTTGCTGTGTGCTCCACAATCTCTGTGAGAGCAAGGGCAAGACCTTTTTGGCCGCTTGGGAGGTTGAGGCAAATCGCCTGGCTGCTGTTTATGATCAGCCAGACACCCGTGCTGAGAGAATATCCCAGCGGGAAGCGATCTGCATCAGGAGGCTTTGAAAGCGAGTTTCCTCGCAGAGCAGGGTAACCTGTGACTGTCCACTTGATTTTAAGAGAGCCTGATCATAAACCAAGTTTTCCCCACTTCCCAAGGACGTTTTAAAACTAAGGACATGTTTTAGTAATTAATAATAAATCTTTCGTTGACTTTGCATTTCTGTTTCTTCGTTGAAACATGGAAGCATTCTGTGCTGGTTAAGGTGTGCACTGATGGGTGGGTTTGCAGGAAGGGGCGAGGGGTGCCGTCCTTGGATAGGGGTTACCATGACGGCTGTGGGTTTGGGCGTTGGAAGGGTGAGGGTGTGGGCAAGGGTGAGTATCTGCCCCTGGATGAGGTCTCTTTTTGGGGCTCGGGGCACCGGGGAGGATCGTGACTACGGTCCAAATGCATGTGAAGGGAAGCCTGCCTTTACATTCGGGGATGTCAGGCACCAGGACCCTACACATCAAGGAAAGACCGGGCAGCATACACCACACAGACTGTCCCTGGTGCCTAGTGACTGCAGTCTGTGTGTGCCCTGCAGTTGACCCTGCCCCAAGTCTGTACCCTGGTAATGTGGGCTATGCACTGTAATTAAAAATCCCCACAAAGTCTTCTGACACGAGAAACGTGGCGGAAACAGAGAGTAACAGCAAACCGCTTTTAATAATGTTATACACAGTGGGGTTGAAACTTGGATTTGGGACTGGGTGATCCTGTAAGGGAAGAACTTCTACAAATTTACAGCGAGAGGTGTCTTGTACATTAGCGCTCTGCTGCGGTGCAGTGACAGTTCTCACGGCCCCTACCGCCCCTCCTTCTTGTCACTTTGGGTGAGGGGACAGGACTTCTTGGCGTTGGAGGCGGTTGCAGATGCACTGCAGGGGGCTCTCTCCTCCTGCCTGTGGTCTTGCAGAACATCTACAAGGCGCCGGGCGTGTCCGCTTGCTCCTCATTAGACCAAGCAGCGTTTGAGTCGCCTGCTGGTCTTCCTGCCGCCACCTATCCTCCCGTTCCAGGTGTGTGCGATGCTGCTGACACAGGCTCTCCTCGACTGTCTCTGCTCTGCCGCCTCCGCTCTGGAGCTGGCCATCAGTTCCTGGAACATGTCGTCCCTTGTCTTTTTCTTTCGTCTAATCTGAGCCAGCCTCTGCGTGGATGGCGGGGCAGTCCGTGAAGGAGCCGAAGCTGTGTGATGCGAAAAAGTAGGTGATTTCCTTGAACAAATACATGTTTGCCAACAGTAAACACAGTCTAGTCATTTTCAGTTAAGAAGACCAAACAGGGAACCAAGTCTCAGGAGATCTCGGAACTAGTCCGAGATTTGAATACGCTCTCATTGGCGCGATTGCACTGGATAGCGCGAGAGACAGCTGCATCCCTCTTGCACAAAGTCCTGGTAAGCCTTACAGTACAGACTGCTTATCAGATAGTGCTTAGCTGTGCTCTCCTGCTGGAGGCAATGTGCAAAGCAGAAAAGATGAGCGTTATGCGGCATCTCCCGCCAGTGACCGCGAAAGACCCCGTATGCTTTTCCTCTGAGGCCTGCAACACGTGGCTGTTAAGCGAGGGTCATTCTTATGCAAAGTAAAACTCTGTTAAGCGAGGGTCATTCTTATGCAAAGTAAAACTCTGTTAAGCGAGGTCATTCTTATGCAAAGTAAAAGTCTACCATGCACAATAGTAACAGTACACTAATTCCACTAATTAGATGCAGCACTTCCACAACGACATCACCCTGAGGCGTGTCAGGCGCACACAGAGAGAGCGGATGTTAATAGAAGCCCTGCACAGACCAGGACCCTACGCTGCCATGCTCGTAGAGGCGATGGTCCCCTCTACCTGAGGATGGCATGGCGCGGAAGAGTGTGCTTCAACGGAGCACCCAATAAAGCACCTCTCCCAAGAAACCTCTTGCTGAGGCTTTTCCAGCTGCTCTCTGAGAGCTTTTTGAAATATCCCCAGAGGACTATTGCTCCATTGCTGTTTGTGTAGACCTGCTGTTTGTTTAGTTTCATATTTAAAAATGTTTATATAGTATTTCTATTTTTATATAAATCCCTGTTTCTTAAAAATAAATGTTTCCCTGTTTGTAGCACTTACCGCCTGATCCTTCCCTGATTCCGAGTCCTGGTTGGTTGGTAGGGGATCTCTGTGAGGGTGATGAAGAGATCCTGGCTGTCAGGAAAGCGGGAGTGGGTTCGATGTCGCCTGCGCTGTCCTCTAAAGACCCTTCCTCATCTTCCCATCGGCGAACAGGGAGGAACTGTCCCCACTATTCCGTCCTCGGAGTCCCCCCTCACTGGTCGGGCACTGGTGGCCGACCCACCTAGCCTGGCATGCCGGGCCGCGTCGACGCGGCATGTCTGGGGCTGGGCTCCGGCGTCCGTTTGCCGCTCTGACTTTTGATACCCTTGTCTTAGGTCCTTCACTTTCATGCGGCACTGCATCGCATCCCGGCTGTATCCTTTGTCTTTCATGGCTTTAGAGAACTTCGAAGGTCTTCGCTAGTAGGAGCGCAGCTCCGAGAGCACAGACTCCTCGCCCCACACAGCGATCAGATCCTGGACTTCCCGGTCACTCCATGCTGGGGACCTCTTTCTATTCTGGGATTGCCCGGACTCCTCTGCTGGAGAGCTCTGCATCGTTGCAGGTGCTGCGGAGCTCGCCCCGATGTGCAACCAGAACGTCAGATTCAAAGTGCCCAGACAGGAAAATGAATTCAAATTTTCGCGGGTCATTTCCTGTGTGGCTGGCCAGAGAATCCAAGCTCGGAATGCTGTCCAGAGCGTCAACAGAGTGGTGAACTGTGGGATAGCTCCCGGAGCTGCTAAGTTCGATTAGCATCCACACCAAGCCTAATTCGAGCTAGCAAGTGCGAATTTAGCGTTACTCCACCTGCCGGGTGGAGTAACTAAAGAGCCCTCTAGTTCGAATTAAATGGCTTCCTGGTGTGGACGGTTGAGCGGTTAGTTCGAATTAACGCTGATAAATTCGAATTAAAGTCCTAGTGTAGACCAGGCCTAGGTTTACTTAATCCTGCCTCAGCATGGGGAGGATAGATTAGATGACTTCTCAAGGTCCCTTCCAGCCCTCTGTTTCTAAGGGGAATGTTCATCGGCAGAATATAACAGCAAGAGATGGACCTTAGCCAGGATACCAGAGACGCACCCTGGCATACATTTACTGTTTTCTCAATGCAAACAACATGGCTCTGACTCTGAGGCAGCTTACCCTTGGTTTGAACCAAAGTACCTCAGTTGGGTCAAATTCTACTCTCTGGGTACATCTACATTTGAGTTGGGAGGTGAGATTCCGAGCTCATGTAGATGTACCCTGGGTATGTAGGCAGGCAACTAGGCTGAGACACCATCCATGCTGCCACAGACACACTGTTATTTTTAAGTGCTAATTCAACTAGAGCCCCAGGTACATCCCACCTCTCAGCTCAAATGTAGACACAGCCTTACGTACACTGTTATAAATCCATAGTCAGTTCATTGGAGGAATGGAGTTATTTAGGATTGACACAGGTGACTCTGACGGAGTTATTTATAATTAATATGGAACACTGCAATGAGCTTCCTCAACAACACTGAGCACCTGTCCATCAAACCTGTCCATTGTCTACACTGGCTTGCCACAGAATATCAGATTCAGTTCAATTTCTCAGTCCTTCAGTTCAAGGTGCTCAGTGTCCTGGGCTCATTTTTGAGGAGATCTCAAAATGCTGAATGCTCCAGGACAACGAATATGGTCGACAATTCCATTCCCCAAGTACAATAAAGCTTTCTGCTACAAGGGTAAAGCTCGTATGAGCAGGAGACAGAGATTTCTCAGTGGCCAGTCTGAGGCTGAGGAATGAACTCCCCCAGGAACAAAAGCCCGTCCCAAAATTCACTACCTTCTACTCCAAGTATAACATGAATGTCTCCACCCTGTCTCCTCTAACAAACACACTTAAAAACAAACCCAAAACTAAAATCCCTACCAGAACAAAATACACCGCTGCACACAGCCACACAAGTCTCCTGCTGAGAGCAGATGAGAGAAACAATGATTCACATGTGACAGAGGTCATTCATGTCACTTAATGAACTACTGGAATGTGCTTAGACACCACAGTGAGAAACGTGGTACAAAAATAGAACAACACATGGGAAAAATTACATTGGTGTTAGCAATAGGAGAATCAGGCCCCAAATCTTTCCAGGTTTTTTGTTCTGCTGCTTTTAGCTGTCTGTTCATTTTGGGGCTTTTCCTGTATTTTGAAGTCCTACTGAATACCCTGTGAGTTTTGCTGAAGAATGAGCAAAGGGGAAATTGTCCCTCCTGTGATGCATGACAAATTACTCAGCTACAGTTTTGTTTTCGGTTTCCCCTTTTTTCCCCTCTTTAGAAATGTCAAAGTGAGGGGACAGGGACAAGGAGAAAGGAATATGGAATGTACCGGTTACAAGGACAGAGAAAAGGATAGCCTTCTTGGATACTGAACAGGAATTTAAGAGATTTGGGTTCTGCTCTGACACAAACTTCCTGTATAACATTGGGCAACTCACTTAATCTCCCTGAGCCAGATTTTCAGTGGGGTTTCAAAAGTACCTTAGTAGGTTAGGCACTAACTCCCTAACCTGCTTAGGTGTTTTGGAAAAACCCCACTAGGCATCTATCTCATCTTTAAGCACCTTTTAAAAAAGTGGCCTTCTGTGCCTCGTTCCCTGGATGGAAAATGGAGAAAATGATACTTTCCTAACTCACAGGGATGTTGTGAGGATAAATACTTGGGAAGTTCTCAGATACAACAACCATAGGAGTGTTATCAGTACTGAGGAAGCTAGCACATAAAAACCTATCTGCAACTAAAATATGCAGATAATGACTTATAGCTGAATATATTATATTGTCATGTAATTATAACCCTCCTACCCCTCCCTCAAAAATCAGACCATATGTCATTAAATGTATCATCTCTATATAGCATTAATAAAATGAAAACCACTGGCACATTGCTTGAGAATCCCTTCTGCTGAACATTATTGTCCAATGCTGCCTTAAGCCTCCAAGCTTGTCAGGCAGTGCAAGTATGAGCTAAATTCTTTTGGTGAATTCAGAGGGGACACGTGTTTCACTGATATATCTCAGCCTGTCCCACAGCTGATGTACAGTTCCCATAGATTTTATTTCTATACAGTGATGATAAATCACACGCACCTACAATGGGAAAAGCTGGTTACTGCCAACACAAAAAGGGCAATAAATCTGCAGATTTATTATGTAATTTTGTCCTAGTTACAACAACATACAACTACGACAATCAAGGCTGCTTTCTGCAAACAAATTTATTACCACTGGTTGCTCTTCTATTGCTTTCAATGAGAAATGCCAAAATAAGTATGATTTAAAAATGCTATCAGCTGATTTGAATACTCAATAGATTCAGTGCATTACAGTAAAATCCACCTCTAAGTGTTTTACTAAAAAAAAAAAAAAAGGAACTTGTACAAAACTAAATCCTCTGCTTGATGCTCCACATTTATGCCTTAAGTATTTACTGCAACCCATTGGAAGACAGTCTTTGGATTCTGATTTGCATATTCATAAGGCTGTCATACAGCTTGAAAGGAATTTTTGACTTTGTTATAGCACTTTATATATTAGGACTTTTTTATGCACAGTTTATGCAAATCCCAGCTTGAGCACATCACTTTCTTGATGTTGAGGTTATCATTCCATGGCAGGTTGGCCCATTAATTTAGGGGTAGAGGTGCCTTGTGTAAAATCACTGTGCTGGAAAAGGCTATTTCAGCAAAAGTCTCAGGGGTCTTAGCACCCAGGAAGGATGAAAATAAGATATAAAAGCCAGATGAACAGGATCCATGGCAGGAGCTCTAAACTTCCTCACTCAGCAGTTGCTTCCTAACGAATATAATCCAAGCAGTGCTAACAGCCTCTTTGGGCCTTCTCCGCACCCTCCTTACTGGAGGACAGCAGGTATGTGGTTGGAACACGAAGGGTTTAACTGGGGTGAGTATGGCAGAAGATTTGCATTTGTTCTGTGCACTTTGAGCAGTGGAGTAGATATGACTGTCTGGAGTAATAGCAAGGCCAAGTGGAAGGAGGTGAATGGGAATTCACTGAACAAATCTGGATAATACCATATGTTGAGAGAGCTCTCAAACAGAGAACATAAGAGTGGCCATACTGGGTCAGACCAAAGGTCCATCTAGCCCAATATCCTGTCTTCTGACAGTGGCAAATGCCAGGTGCCCCAGAAAGGAAGAATAGAACAGGTAATCATCAAGAGTTGGGGCAATATGTTTATTACCAGCCATGCTTGTCTGCTACCAGAATGCCCACAGACTTGCTGCATGGTGATTTTCCTCTGGGAATGCTTAAGGGTATGTCTACACTACAAGAGTAGTTCGATTCAACTTAAGTCGAATATGTGGAATCGACCTTACAAAGTCGAATTTGTGTGTCCACACTAAGGACACTAATTCGCCTTTGTGAGTCCACACTAACGGGGCAAGCATCGACTTTGGAAGCGGTGCAGTGTGGGAAGCTATCCCACAGTTCCCGCAGTCCCCGCTGCCCATTGGAATGCTGGGTAGAGCCCCCAATGCCTGCTGGGGGAAAAAATGTGTTGAGGGTGGTTTTGGGTAACTGTCATCATTCAACCGTCACTCCCGCCGGCGGGAAATCAGTTCGCGCACTTTTCCTGTTAGTGACAGCGCGGACGCCATAGCACTCTACTGTGATCATGGAGCCCGTTGAGATCATCGCTGCACTTATGGCCGTTGTCAACTCCTCGCACCTTATCGTACACCTCTTCAACAGTCAGATGCTGAGAAATCGGTCGAGGAGGCTCCGGCAGCTCGGTGAGGACATGAAGTCACAGAGTGGCACAGACCTCTCAGAAAGCACGGTACGCCGCGCTGTGGAGATCATGGTGGCAATGGGTCATGTTCATGCTATGGGACGGTGATTCTGGGCCCGGGAAACAAGCACGGACTGGTGGGACCGCATAGTGCTGCAGTCTGGGATGAATCACAGTGGCTGCGAAACTTTAGGATGCGTAAGGGAACTTTCCTTGAACTGTGTGACTTGCTGTCCCCTGCCCTGAAGCGTAAGGACACCCGGATGCGAGCAGCCCTGAGTGTGCAGAAGCGAGAGGCCATAGCCCTCTGGAAACTTGCCACGCCAGACAGCTACCGGTCAGTAGCGAACCACTTTGGCGTGGGCAAATCTACCATTGGGCTTGCTGTGATGCAAGTAGCCCACACAATCGTTGAGCTCCTGCTCTCAAAGGTAGTGGCCCTGGGAAACGTCCAGGTCGTCATAGATGGCTTCGCCGTGATGGGATTCCCAAACTGCAGTGGGGCTATAGATGGGACTCACATCCCTATCCTGGGACCGGCCCACCAGGCCAGCCAGTATATTAACAGAAAGGGCTACTTTTCAATGGTGCTGCAAGCACTGGTGGACCATAGGGGACGCTTTACCAACATCAACGTCGGGTGGCTGGGCAAGGTTCATGACGTGCGTGTGTTCAGGAACTCTGGTCTGTTTAGATGCCTGCAGGAAGGTAGTTTCTTCCCAGACCACAAAATAACTGTTGGGGATGTGCAGATGCCTACAGTGATCCTCGGGGACCCAGCCTACCCGCTAATGCCCTGGCTCATGAAGCCCTATACAGGCGCCTTGGACAGTGACAAGGAACTCTTCAACTACCGGCTGAGCAAGTGCAGAATGGTGGTGGAGTGTGCTTTCGGATGTCTCAAGGGGAGATGGAGGAGCTTACTGACTTGCTCAGATCTCAGCGAAACCAATATCCCCATTGTTATTGCTGCTTGCTGTGTGCTCCACAATCTCTGTGAGAGCAAGGAGGAGACCTTTATGGCGGGATGGGAGGTTGAGGCAAATCGCCTGGCTGCTGATTACGCTCAGCCAGACACCCGTGCAATTAGAAGAGCCCAGCGGGAAGCGCTGCGCATCCGAGAGGCTTTGAAAGATAGATTCCTCAGGTTGCAGGGTAACCTGTGACTGTTCAGTTTCTTTACAGAGAAGCTGAACCTGCCCCTGTTTCAGTTACTGTTGACTTTCTTTTGCGGTTACATACTCCGTTCACCACGTATCCCCCCTTCCAACACACGTTTAAAAATAAAGCTAATGGAATATTGTTAATTAACAACGTTTTCTTTACTAATGAATTCGCGTTAAAGGGTTGAAACAGGGATGCAGACTGTGGTGGGTAGGGTGTGCAGTGATGTACAGACCGCTTCTACACTCGAGGAATGACAGGCTCCTGCTCCTAGAGCGGTCTGCAGTGCCAGACTGGTTGTTTCAACGGAGCCTGCCATCCCTCCTTTTCGTGACTCTGTGTGCGGGGGCTCTGTGGCCTTGTGACGGGGGAGGACTGGAGGAAGGATGGTTACAGGTGGGTGTGCAGGAAGGGGTGAGTGGTGCAGGCTCTGGGCTGGGGGTGGGGGCGTCGGACGGGGTGCGGGCGGCGGGGGCCGGGGGCGGAGGGGTCGGGGGATGAGGGCTCTGGCTGGGGCTGAGGGTTTGGAGCATTGGAGAGGCTCAGGGCTATGGTAGAAGGGCAGGGTAAGGGCAGCCTGCCTTGCCATTTGTGGATGGCAGGCGCTAGGACCCTGGGGCAGCAGACAGCATTTCTGCGGGGAGCCGCTCTACTGTCAGGCAGGGACGCGGCGGGGCGGGGGGAGACCCGTGGGGGCCAGGGCCCGATCCAGGCAGGGCCGGGGGAGAAACCCAGCTCCAAATATAGCTGGAGCAGGGCACCTGCCGCCTATGCACAGAACATGAAAAACACCTCCCAGACTGACCAGGGTGCCTAGTGACTGCACTGTATGTGTGACCTGCTGTAGATCCTGCCCCCGTGTCTGTACCCTAGTAATGGTGACTGTCCTATGCAATTACCAAACCCCTCCCCCCCCTTCGCACAAAGTCTTCTGTAAAGAAAAATGACGGAAACAGTAATGAACAGCAAACTATTTTTAATAATCAACTACACAGTTAGTGGATGAAACTGGGATTTGGCCTTGGGTGACCCAGAAAGGGAAGGACTTCTCAAAATTGAGCGAATGAGAGCTTTTTGGTACTTGAGCACTCTGCTGGGGTAGAATGACAGTGTTCACGGCCCTTGGCGCACCTCCTTCTTGTTATTTTGGGTGAGGGGGGTATTGGAGTGTGTGGCGGGGGAGGGCATTTGCAGATACAGTGCAGGGGGGCTCTGTCCTCCTGCCTGTGGTCCTGCAGAACATCCACAAGGCGCCTGAGCATGTCCGTTTGCTCCCTCATTAGCCCAAGCAGCGTTTGAGTCGCCTGCTGGTCCTCCAGACGCCATCTGTCCTCCCGTTCGCTGTGTGAGCGCTGCTGCTGAGAGAGGTTCTCCCTCCACTGGCTCTGCTGGGCCGCCTCGGCTCAGGAGCAGCCCATAAGTTCTGCGAACATCTCGTCCCGTGTCTTTTTCTTGCGCCGCCTAATCTGCGCCAGCCTCTGTGAGGGGCATGCTGGAGCAGGTCGGGATACAGTTGCAGCTGTGTGATGGGAAAAAGGAAGTGAATTCCTTACAAAGATACATTTTTGCAAAGAAGAAACATAGTCTAGTCAGTCTCTGTGAACAAGACCATGCACAGCACCTATCTCATGCGCAGTTACTCAGGGAAAGTTTGATTTTCGGTATTCGCTTTCATTGCCTGGGGGATTGCACTGCAGATCACACAAGCGGGGCAGGACAGCAGAATCCGTGGAGCAGCCAGGCATAGTAAGCCGAAGACTTTTGGCTGCTTAAAAGTGAATGTATACCACTGTCCTCTTGCTGCAGGCAATCCTGAAAGCATAAACTCTGCCCCTGTTCCACGCCCTCGCATCTGTTCCCTGGGAAAGATCCCTGTATGCTGCCACTCTGCAGCCTGCACCACGTGGCTGTAAAGTGACGCTTCTTGTTATGCAAAGGAACAGTGAAGCACTCCCAATACTAATAGTAAACAAATTACTTTAATTAAATGCAGGAGTCTCCGAGCGAGATCACCCTGAGGAGGGTCACAGAAAGAGATAGAGAGCGCATGCTGCATGAAAGCGAGCACAAACCAGGGGCCTATGCTGCCATGCTCGTTGAGGCAATGGTCCCAGAATACCAGATGAAAGCCTGTCGCGGAAAAGTGTGCTACTTGCACACCCAATAGGCAGCTCTCCCCCAACCTCCATGCAGAGGTTTTTTCGATTACCAGGAGAGGCTTCTGAGAGATCTCCAAGATTTTTTCAGTTCCCATATATATATATATATTTTTTTTTTCACTAACTACTATTCCTTTGCTCCAAAAAAAAAAATAATAAATGTTTAAAGCACTTACAGACTGATCCTTCCCCCGATTCCAGGGGGGGGGGGGCTGGGGAGGGGAGGTAGGGGGTGGGGAGAGGTGATGAAGAGATCCCTGGCTGTCTGGAAAATCAGCTGTAAGCGCTGTTGCTCGCTGCCCCCCTCCCCCCCTTCTCTTCCCCTTCCCGCGCCGGAACCGCCGAGCGGCCGAGCCGACACTCCCTCCCCCCCCCTCAGAGTGAGGGGACACTGGCAGGGGGCAGCAGTGGCAGCATGCAGATGTGCATAGAAGCGCATGTCTGGGGCTGGGGGGGGCGGGGGGGGTGCGCTCCCGTTTTTGATTTTTGGTAGCCTTGTCTCAGCTCCTTGACTTTCACGCGGCACTGCGTTGTATCCCGGCTGTATCCTCTGAGTGCCATGGCTTTGGAGACCTTCTCGTAGGTCTTGGCATTCCGTTTGTTGGAGCGCAGCTCCGAAAGCACAGACTCATCGCCCCACACACCAATCAGATCCAAGACTTCCTGGTCAGTCCATGCTGGGGCCCTCTTTCTACTCTGAGATTCCCTGGACTCCTCTGCTGGAGAGCTCTGCATCGTTGCCGGTGCTGCTGAGCTCGCCACAATGTCCACACAGGAAATGAGATTCGAACTGGCCAGACAGGAAAAGGAATTCAAATTTTCCCGAGTCATTTCCTGTGTGGCTGGTCAGAGCATCCAAGCTCGGACTGCTGTCCAGAGCGTCAACAGAGTGGTGCACTGTGGGATAGCTCCTGGAGCTACTAAGGTCGATTTGCATCCACACCTAGCCTAATTCGAATAGCCATGTCGAATTTAGCGCTACTCCCCTCGTCGGGGAGGAGTACAGAAGTCGAACTAAAGCTTCGTGGTGTGGACGGGTGCACAGTTAATTCGAATTAACGCTGCTAAATTCGAATTAAAGTCCTGGTGTAGACCAGGCCTAAGTTGTTATTTACCAAGATTTAAGAGGAGCACTGGAGTTGAGTGGGTAAGGCACTGGACTGGGAGCCAGGAAACCTGCTTTTTATTTCCCAGCTCTGTCACTTCTCCCACTGTGCCTCTGTTTCTTCTTCCAGATTTTGTCAGTCTTCTCTATTGAGATTGCAAGCTCTTTGGAGCAGAGATTGTTTATTATCATATGTCTGTACAGCACTCAGCACAATATGTCCCTGGTCTTAGGTGGGGCTTCCAGTTATTCATATAAATTGAGTAACAACAACAACAAATTCAGTCTATCAAAGACAGAGAAAGGAAAGCCTACGCTCTTTGAGCACATGGTTTGATGGTGTTCCAAGTCTGCTGGATAACAGAGATGACAGCTGGCCAAGATTAATGTGATGAGCCTGGAGTGCTCAATCTGGGACCTTTGGCACTAATGTTATGGGCCTCTGCCACTTGAGCTAAAGCAGTAACTCCATTAACTGGTTGCAGTAGAAGGTTGTTCTCCTCACTACTAATATGACCCTCATCACCAAAGCATCTGAGCACTACACAGTCATTAACAGATTTTATTCTCAACACGCCCTTTTGAGGCAAGGTAATACTATCCCCATTTTACAGATGGGAAACTGAGGCACAGTGTAGAAGGTCACATTGTACAAGGTCATATAAGTAGTCTGTGGCAGAGCTAGGAACTGGCCCCATGTCCTCTGATCCCTAGTTCAGTTCTATATCCACTATACTATCTTCCCTAGACAGCACCTTCACTGGAGGAGGACATGGCACATCCTGAGGTACTGTGTGTTACACTAACAGAGGCCCTGTCCAGTACAGCACCGTATGTCCTGTAGAAATACAGCTCAGAAAAGACTATTGGGCAGCACTGGATTCCACAGCCAGGGCAATGCATGATTTGGATGCTACTGAAATGTTACCATCTAATGAGATTTATGTCACTGTCCAGATGTCTCCCTTCCCTACTGCACAGGAACACTGAGATAGCCAGACATCTGGATCATACTCCATTACATCTCCCATTTTCCAGGGCACATTCAAAAGCATGAGACAAACAATGGCTTTCCTCCAGTGCAATGGGAAACCAGATGGCTTCAAAAGACCCTAGTTTGCCCCCGAGGCAGCATATGGAATATTAATTAATAATAGATTAATAGACCTTTCCCCACTTAAAAATTTAATCTGTTTGTTTGCAGAGCTGTTTGTGCCAGGGAAGTGCTGCAAAATGATGGCTGCATTCAAATGGTCACGTCAGCTCTTCTGAGATGCTCTTCACAGGTCCTTGAGGAAATTACATCAGACGAGGCCTGGAGACACAAGGCGAATCACAAACACTTTTATTTATTTATTTATTTGTTAGTTCACTGGAGCTGTTTGGAAACTTCAGAGGAGTGGAGTGGGGGGGTAGGAGGAAAATGATTATAAAATGGGGAAAGCTGTGAGCCTTCAATTTACCTGTGAAATACAAGGTGCAGAAAGGGAAAATAATTTGCTGAGGAGAATACAGTTAGGGTTCATTTCAGGCCAACATGCATTTCAGGTCTAGAGCTAACCTGATACCATGTCAAGTGAAAAGCAGTAGCTGACAAAATCTTTGCTAGTGCCAATCTGGTGGAAGATGCCTTTGGGTTGCCAGTTATTTTGTTTGTAAGCCCAGGGTGGCAAAGAGGAGCAGAAGGGTGGGTAGCAGGGCCGCCCAGAGAATTCAGGGGTCCTGGGGCAAAGAAATTTTGGGGGCCCCTTCTATAAAAAAAATTGCAATATTATATTCTCCTGGGGGCCCTTGCGGGGCTCACGGCAAATTGCTCCACTTGCTCCCCTCCACAGCCGCCCCTGGGAAAAATAAACCTTCCGCATTTCGGCACAAACCCAGTTTTGAGAAAACTTCTTTACAAGGTATCACTGGTTCTCAGCAGCAGCTAGTACTAAAAGGCACTAAAGCTCATTAAAAGGGTTGGACAAATATTTTCCATCAAAACTTTTTCTGGATCGAAAACTAGGGTTTTTTAAAAAGCAGAAAAAAATCATAGACAATGTCTGCTTTCCTTCAAAATTTGTTGTGGTTTTTTTAATTGAAAAGCTGAAATTAGTCTGCCAAAACCTGAATATGGTTTGAGGTTTCAGAAGTGTGTGGCCAAATATTTGCTGCTTGCTGTATTTGATTGTTTAAAGAAACAATAAAAAAAATTCTGCTTAAAAAAAAATCCAAAACTTTTGAACCACCTCAGCTTGTAACCAAACACCTGAGCCCATCCAGGCAGAGATTTTTCCAGGTTTCTGATACTCTGCTGGCTTCCTTGACTCATATCTGTCTCCATAACTTTGGGTTCATTTAGGTTAGAACATAAGAACAGCCATACTGGGTCAAACCAAAGGCCATCCTGCCCAGTATCCTGTCTACTGACAATGGCCAATGCCAAGTGCCCCAGAGGGAGTGAATCTATCAAGTAATGATCAAGTGATCTCGCTCCTGCCATCCATCTCCACTCTCTGAGAAACAGAGGCTAGGGACACCATTCCTTACCCATCCTGGTTAATAGCCATTAATGGACTTAATCTCCATGCATGTATCTGTTTCCTAGAGACTGGCTCCATGGGGTCCCTCACAAACTGGAGAAGGTTACTGTGGGTTTGTCTTTACTATAGCTTATGTACATACTCCACGAACTGAGCATTTGAGCTTGTTCCAGAATCTGGGATGAGCCTATGTTGTCAAAACTGAAATGCTCAAAATAGCACATGCATGTGAATGGACACAGGGTGCTAAAATTAAATTAATCCAGGGGTTCTCAAACTGGGGGTCAGGACCCCTCAGGGGGTCACGAGGTTATTACTGGGGGTCATGAGCTGTTAGCCTCCACCTCAAACCCCGCTTTGCCTCCAGCATTTATAATAGTGTTAAATATATAAAAAAGAGTTTTCAATTTATAAAGGGGGGGGTCGCATCAGAGGTTTGCTATGTGAAAGGGTCACCAGGACAAAAGTTTGAGAACCACTGAATTAACTCCTCTGAAGCCTCAGAGAATGCAGGGGAGGGGGGTCTCCCTTGGTAGGGTTGGGAAGGATATTGCTCTTCTCGTGTGATCCTTCCCCCCAGTGGCTAATTTTAAATGAAGCTACCCTCCCCTGACATGAATCTCCCTATGGCACTGAAATTACATGACTATAACTTGGCATTTGAGAAGTGAAAGGGATGGTAGCCCGAATGGAAAAGCTAACAGCTTGGCTCTTCTGCAAGCCTCAAACTGCTGAATGAGCTTTAGGGTAGGGAAGGCTGTGCCTCCCAAACAGCCTGGCCCTGCCCCCTATCTGACCTCCACCCACTTCCTGCCCCCGGCCTGCCCCCCTCAGAATCCCTGACCCATCCTGCTTCTTGTCCCCTCACTGTCCCCCAGAGACCCCCCCCCAACCACCACCCTGGGACCCCACCCCTGCTCCCTGTCTGCCCCAACCCCTAGCCACCCCGAGTCCTGACAGACCCCGGAATGCCCACAATCCAACCCCCATTCCCTGCCCCTGACCACCACCCCCAACCTCTGCCCCTCCCTGTGCCCTGACTGTCGCCAGGACTCCCTGCCGCTTAGCCAACCTCCCCGGCCCCAGCCTCTTACCCCCGGCTCCCTCCTCACCTGGAGCCTCAGCACGTCGCTGAACAGCTGCAGCGTGTCTCCGGCGGGGCCTGAGCTCCGTCCCGCTCCGAACCGCGTGGTGAGGGGGCGGGGCTGTGAGCTCCACGCTGAGCGGAGGGAGCTGAGCTAAGCCTGGAGCTCCCACCACGCGGCTCTGAGAGGGCGGGGCTCAGGGGCCCCGCCGGAGACACGCCGCTTGATGTGCTAAGGCTCCAGGAGAGGGGCAGAGGGGGGAGCCTCAGCTGTTCTCTTGGGGGCCCCTGCGGAGCCCGGGGCCTGGGGCAAATTGCCCCCTTTGCCCCCCCCTCTGGGCAGCCCTGGTGGGTAGTTGATTAACTTACAATGAATTTCACAAGGCTTATGAAATGTTTTTCCCTCCATAAAGATTTAATTACTATGTGTCAGTGCGAGTGTGTGTGTGTGTGTGTGTGTGTGTGTGTGTGTCCTCTGTGGGATTCCACTTCCATATGATAAGCAGGGATAAGTAGTTTTAATTCAGTGTCAGACCAGTTTACTGAATTAAACAGGGCTAAGAAAAATCCTATTACTTTCCCCATACTAGGAGTGGAGGTGAATAAATTTGTATCTTGACTGATCGTGTTTTAGACCCTGGTATCCAGTTACGGCCTGAAAGGAAATATCTGTTCAGTTGCCTAGCAATATCGTCGTACATGAGTCTTAGCATTTTGAAAAAAGGGTCAATTGCTAAATAAGCACCCAGAATCTCATTTTCATGCTTTTTTTTTTTGCAAGCTTTATATTTGCTAAACATGATACAAATAACCAGCAAATATGAGATTATAAAACTAGACAATAGCAAGAGCTCATACTTTATATGCTGATGATTCAGTCAAGACTCAGAGTTCACACCAGATAATGCAGCCATCATGTAGAGAGGAAATAAAAAAGGAAATAGGAATGGTTCTCAAAACAAAGGGTTTTTTTTTAAGCCTATGGATGGGTGATCAGACAGGGGCCAGATTCTCAGTTGATGTCAATCAGAATCGTTTTCATGACTTCAGCATAGCTGCACCAATTTGCAACCAATTGAGGAGCTGACCCATGAAGTCTGGAGGTCTGCATTCTATCCCTGGCTTTGCCATAGACTTTCTCTGTGACCTGGGGCAAGTCGCAGAACTGCAATTGGCACTTATTGACATGCCAATCCTTCCTCTCAAAAGAGGCAAGAAGATAGATGTAGATAGGCATTCTTTGCTACTTGCTTGTAAACCATTTTAAAAATGTTTCCTCTTGAAACTCCCCCCAATGGGGGATTTCATTCCTTCCTCAAGAACCCATCTGGCTAGAAACTGCTGAGTGAGAGGTGCCTTGCAGGCAGTCACTGGGAAGACTGAGTAATTCCGTGATCTGTGGAGGACTCAAGTGCGTGTTGTTAAATGTCAATGTTTTTCGCTAACAGCTGGAAAGAGGAAGCCACAGAAATTCTTGTTTATCATCCCGCAGCCTCCCAGCCTGCATGGAGATGTAATTTGGTTCAGACATGGGACTCAGAATATTAGTCACACTTTTAGATTATGTTAGCCCATGTTGTTCAGCAAATCTGGCAGGAAAGACATGGGACTTATTCTCTCTGGTTTCTCGAGGAGCATGAATTTGTTGTGCATAGTTCTACCCCGGAGACCTTCTGAGGTGGTCACACAAGATACAAACAACATCACGACACTCACAATGTTAACAGCTCTCCTCTCCCTGCATCCCTTTGATAAAAAGAAAGAAACAAACAACCCAAGCAGAGCTTTCGATAATCCAAACAGGCTTAAGAGCCAGCAATGCCTTGAAATCTTGTAGTGGTTTTGCTATCTCCAATTTAATTACAATGCAAGATGCTCAGATAGTTTGATGATGGGTAGTAGCACAAAATGAGACAGCTATGTGTGTGTGTAAGAGAGAGATATGTAGGATGCAATGAGGTTATATGTTATTTCTCCTATAGTACATAGCCTCATTGTTTCCCACATCCACCAGTATTTGCCTGCTAATTTTGTTCCCCCTTTTTGATTGCGTGCTGTCCGTCTCATGGAATAAATCCTTAAAACATTCCAGAAAAGCTGGTGTTCTAAAACTACAAAGTTTTAAAGGTTCCTAAGGCATGGAATGTTGAAAACTACAGAGGATTCAAAGAAGAGCTACAAAAATGATTTGAGGTCTGGAAAAATGAGAGACTTAAGATGCTCAATATATTTAGCGTATTAGAAAGAGTTTAGAGGCTTCTTGATCACAGTCTGTAAGTACCTACCTGGGGAGAAGATATCTGATATTAGAGAGTCTTTTCATCTCACAGACAAAGGCATAACAAAAATCTAGTGACTGGAAGTTGAGGTAGGAAAGCATAATTCCCTTTACAGCAAGAATAACTGGGTGAAATTCTATGGCCTCTGTTTTGCAGGATATCAGATGAGATGATTATAATAAACCTTCCTGGTGTTAAAATCTATTAATCACTTCTAGGCTCTCCCATCTCTAAGTGATTCTGTACTGCAGTTTCTCTCTGCAGTGAGAGCAGAGATTCAAAGAAGAAACATAAAGCAATCACATGTTCTTTCAAGATTTCAGATTAGTCAAAGAGATGATATGGATTTTGTAAAGTTTTGCCATTTTTTACAGAAGTAAATACTTGTATCAGCCCTGTCAATATTTTTGACAGTCAAAGTAATTGCAATACTTTGAAGATCTTGATTTCTAATCCATTTTTTATTGCAGTGAAAAAACACTCAGATTCTATCTTTGTTTAATCGCTAGGTGATACCTTGTGATACAGCTTTTTGGCAATGAATTTTCCAAATTATTATTATTGTATTACAGTTGTACCAAAAATCCTCAGCCAAAATCACAGACCGGTTGTGCTAGGTGCTGTACATACAAGTAGTAAGGGAGACAATTCTTGCCTCAATGAGTTTACAATCTAAACAGACAACACAGAAAGTAGCATTACCCCATTTAACAGATGAGAAACTGAGGCACCGAAAGATTAAGTGACTCTCCCAAGGAGTCTGTGGCAGAGCTAGGAACCATACCTAGATCTCCTAAGTCCTAGCGCTAGTGCCTTAAGCACAAGAACAAACCTTCCTCTATCAGCTCCTTTTGCTTGGATGAATAGAGCTGTCTGATTCCTTTAAATAGGTATCCAGAGTGACTGATGCTAATAATAACTTTGGGTAAGGCACACTGAAATTCTAAGCACACACACTATTCATAAAGCATCAGTGATGTCAAGGAGCATGGAATAGCTATGATATGACCCAAGCTTCATAATGATCAAATTTATTTCATTTTTGCCTGAGAAGTCGCGGAGAGAGAAGAAAAAAAAAAGTGCCAGTTTAATGCTGTAGATTTAAGTCTTGGATGTTCCACCACATGGATTCTAGGTCCCAGGCAACAAACTGCTGATTAGCCCTCAATAGAAATGCTTTATTATAAGAAACAAAAATGGAGAACAAATGTTAAATCCTGCCATTTAGATTATTTGTCTCTTTTGCCCTGAGACAATCAGGCAAAAGGCCTGGCTGGAGGTTTAAAGTTCTGTATTACCCAGAGACTTTAATCAATGGCATGACCTCAGTTCTTTTCAGATGATCAATTATTCATGGGAGAAGGGGAAAAAAAAATCAGGGATTTGTTCTAAAAAGTGAAAGGATTATATAATCTCACAGCATTATTCCACAGTGAATAAAGCACACTTAATCCCAATGCAAATTCAAGAGGATATTAATGTTCTGGGGCTGGCTTTTTTTTGTTTGTTTACTCTAGCTTTTTTGCAGGCTTCAGACTGCAAGTGACAAGCCTCAATGCTGAACTATTGCAAGTTGTTAATGTGCACTTTTCACTGGTTGAGATGACATAAATTGCATTCCCCTGCCCCCCTCACAGCCCCAGCGTGCAACTTGCAAAGTATTGTAGTGAAAGACCATCATCTTCTATTTCCAGCTGAGGAATCCAGCTTCCATCTTTCTGTCATCATTATTTAGAATTATTTGCTTTATGATAGTGTTACATATAGACCAATACGAGTACACAACTTTACGGGTATTATGGTATGGCTTAGAGCAGCAATAAAGATTGGGACTTCATTGTGTTAAGGACCATATATACACATAGTAAGGGATAGTCTCTGCCCCAAAAACCTTACAGTCTAAATAGGCAAGGCTAATAAATAGTGGGAGAAAGTATTATCTCCATTTTACAGATGGGGAATTGAGGCATATAACTTCCCCCTCTTGTAGCCCTTCAGACTAGATTAAATCTTCCCTCCAGCCACATTCCTCCCATGGCTTTGCATTCTTAGAATGACATTCAGCCATGTGCAGACGGCTGGCACAAAGCACTGCGGGTGTAAGTAGGATTTAAGTGGTGCATAGCATTGTGTTGGCTCACTGCATAGGCTGAATTTCACCATTAAGGGGCTATGGCCTAGAATGCCAGACTTGTTACAGTGGAGTGGAATTTTTTGAATGGCATATTGGACATTAACATTCTTGGGGGCGCTTCTAAAAATTTTAAAAGAAGACGAATGAAATCCACCAGCCTTTGGAAGTGCAGCTAATGTATGTAGTTCAGCGAGAACATCCCATTAATGCATTATGAATTCCATAAATATAATATGAAAGGTGCATTTGGAGTGAGAATCCATAGCACAGTTTGAATCTGTCATGCCATATTAGCAGAATTTGCCAATAAAACCCCTTCAGTCACCAAAATATGACTTTTAATTTTTAAAAAGTGACTAATGATTTTGAACAGAAGACGGAAATCTCATTACGCTGCACACACCACAAAACAGATTTTACAAGCTCCGTTCTTTGGCCACAACATGCAGTGTTACATTAACCACTGAACAGCTGGACTATAATAATGGCAAGCCCCTTTGGATGAGCTGGATGAAGAGTACCAAATTTCCAACAACTCACATTTCCTTATTGAATTTAGCCAAGACCTTCCATAATAGTGGAGTGACAGTGAAGAAAGACTATAATTGATATGTCACTCGCTCAGTGCTGCTGCACTGGGTAGGTGGAAGGAACAACAATCTCTTTCGCCAGTGCCTTCCCTGCCTATTCAGTTTTTGCTACTTCTTAAACCCCCCCCACCCCCCAATAATGTCTCATATGTATCACCCTCACTGCACCAACCTCTATGGAAAAAGCACAGGAAAGTTAGCAGTAACTTTTCATAGAATCATAGAAAATTAGGGCTGGAAGAAACCTCAGGAGGTCATCTAGTCCAACTCTCTGCTCAAAGCAGGACCAACACCAGCTAAATCATCTCAGCCAGGGCTTTGTCAAGCCAGGCCTTAAAAATCTCTAAGGATGGAGATTCCACTATCTCCCTAGGTAAGCCATTCCAGTGCATTACCATCCTCCTAGTGAAATAGTTTCCTAATATCCAACCTAGACCTCCCCCACCGCAACTTGAGACCATTTCTCCTTGTTCTGTCATCTGCCACCACTGAGAACAGTCAAGCTCCATCCTCTTTGGAACCCCCCTTCAAGTAGTTGAAGGCTGCTATCAATTCCCCCCTCACTCTTCTCTTCTGCAGGCTAAATAAGCCCAGTTCCCTCAGCCTCTCCTCATAAGTCATGTGCTCAGCCCCCTAATGATTTTCATCCATTGGACACTCTCCAATTTATCCACATCCTTTCTATAGTGGGGGGCCCAAAACTGGACACAATACTCCAGATGTGGCCTCACCGGTGCTGAATAGAAGGGAATAATCACTTCCCTTGATCTGCTGGCAATGCTCCTACTAATGCAGCCCAATATGCCATTAGCCTTCTTGGCAACAAGGGCGCACTGCTGATTCATATCCAGCTTCTTGTCCAGTGTAATCCCCAGGTCCAGTTCTGCAGAAAACTTTCCCACAACCCCCTCAGCATGCTGGGGATCCCTTGCTTCCTGGGGATACCAATAGGACAGTATCATGGCAGCTGTGCAGCCAGAAAATTGGATAAGGTAGGAGAAGAACCCAGACCCATAAGGATTCACACACATACACAAATGTGTATGTGTATGCATAGAGCAATGAGGTCACTGATACAGAGTGATCATTATCACGTGTTAAGTTGGACATAAGCAAACGATATTCATTTTAATATGGCCAAATGTAAAATCATACATCTAGGAACAAACAATGTAGGCCATACTTACAAGATTGGGGGGAGGTTCTATCCTGGGAAACAGGGACTGAAAAAAGACATGGTGGATCATATGAGCTCCCAGTGATCCTTCAATATAAATAAAAAGGGAAATGTTGAATAGGACTAGGGGGGTTATATTAACTCTGTATTTGGCACCCCTAGTGTGATGGCTACTGGAACACTGTGTCCTGTTTTGGTGTCCACAGTTCAAGAAGGATGTTGATAAACTGGAAAGGACTCAGAGAAGAGCCACAAGAATGATTAAAAAACATGCCCTGCAGTGATATACCTCAAGACCTCAAACTGTTAACCTTAACCAAGAGACAATTAATGGGTAATTTGATCATGGTCTGTAAGTACCTATGTAACACTGACAGACCCCGGTCGTTGGTGGGCAGAACTATACCTGGGACCTCTGGAGCTTAGTGCATGAGCCTCTACAGCATGAGCTAAAAGCCAACTGACTGTTAGCTAAGGCTGTAGAGCAGACTCATTTTATCTCTCTAAATGGTCTCGGTGCCACTAGAAGGGACAGAACACACCCAGGAGGTGTGTGGGTTACATCTACACGGGGAACAAAGCTTTGATAATGGGCTCTTCACTCTAGCAGACAAAGATATAGCAAGAACTAATGGCTGTGTCACAGGGTCCACTCACCAGAGTGTCACCTCCTGCTGTTTGTCTCAGGGATTAGCTCTCTCAGCCAGCATGCTCTCTCCTGGTGGTGCCTCTCCTATGACTTCTCCACCCACAGACCTGACTCAGCTGGGACTGCAATGTCCTTTTCATCACTCAGCCTTCCGGCTGTGCCACCATCCGTGTTTTCCCCCTTCTGTGGGGTGGGGTTAAGAATCTCCCAGTTCTATAGCCCAGCCACTTCCCCCGTGGCAAGTGGGGGGTACCCAGGGCCACCCACTACTCCAGGTCCCAGCCCAGGAATCTGGTAGATAGCAGCCACCTGCTGCCTCTCCTTAACTTCTCTGCCAATGCTGCTTCAATTCCCTGGGCCACTTCCCTATGACCCCAGAACCTTCTTCACCTTCTTCTCAGGGCCTCCAGCCTGTAAGTCCCATCAGCCAATCAGGAACTGCCTCTTGCTCCCAAGTCCTTGCCAGAAACTGCCCTGTCCAAGGGGCTACCGTTCTGTAACCTGCTAGGAACACAGTCCTCTCTCCTTGGGCTCGCTGCAGCAACTGACTATGTTGGGCTCGCTGCAGCCCTTTTATGTGAGCCACTGGGCGCTGATTGGCTGCTCCATGCAGCCTCCCTAGGCTGCTTTTAACCCCTTCATTTCAGGTGTGGGGTGAACATCCCATCACAGACTATAAATTGAATCTAGACAAATTCAGACTGGAAATAAGGTGCTCATTTTTAACTGTGAGAGTAATTAACCATTGGTACAATTTACCAATGGTTAAAGTGGATTCTCTTCCACTCGCAAGCTAAAAATCAATGTTTTTTTTCCTAAAAGATCTCCTCTGTTCAAACAGGAATTAATTCAAAGAAGTCCTATGGCCTCTGTTATGCAAGAGGTCACATTAGAGGATCACAGTGGTCCCTATTAGTCTATCCCCAGTTCTGCCACTTACTCACTGCGTGACTTCCCTTCTCTGTGCCTTAGTGGACAGACTTTACAATGGGGACACTATTGGAGTCAATGGAAAAATTCCCATTGACCACACCTTCTTGTGCCTTGGTTGCCAATCTGTACAATGGGAGCAATAGAATTTGAGTTAATGGAAAAACTCCCTTTGACTTGTTTTCTCCATGCCTTAACTGCCAACCTATACAACAGGGATACTAATACTAACATAGGGTCAAATCCAAAGCACCCTGCCATCAATGAAAAACTCCCATTCCCCTCAATGGGCGTTAACAACTAGGTTCAATTCATTAACACAGAATCAGAGAAATAAAGGGCTGGAAGGGACCTCAAGAGGTCATCTACCCCAGCCCCCTGTGCTGAGGCAGAACCAAATAAACCTAGCCCATCCCTGACAGGTTTTTGTCCAACCAGTTCTTAAGCACTTCCAGTGAGGGGGATTCCAGAACCTCCCCTGGAATTTTATTCCAGGACTTAATTGCCCTTATAATTAGAACATTTTCCCAATAGCTAACATAATTCTCCCCTTGCTATAGATTAAGCCAATTGCTTCTTGCCCTACCTTCAGTGGACATGGAGCACAATTGATCACAGCCCCCTTTAGAACAGCCCTTAGTATATTTAAAAACTGTTATCGGGTCCCCCCTCAATCTTCTTTTCTTAAGACTCAACATGTCCATTTTTTAACCCTTACTCATGGGCAAGTCTTCTAAACCCTTTATCATCTTCGTTGCTCTCCTTTGGACTCTTTCCAATTCATCCAAATCTTTCCTAAAGTGTTTGCACCAGAACTGGCCACTTTACTCCAGCTGAGGCCTCACCACTGCTAAATAAAGTGGGACAATTACCTCCCTTGTCTTACATATGACACTCCAGTTAATACACCCCAGAATGACACTGGCTTTTTTCTCAACTGTGTCACATTGTTGACTCATATTCAATTTGTGATCTATTATAACCCCCAGTCCGTTTCAGGAGTACTACCACCTAGCCAGTTATTCTCCATTTTGTAGTTGTGCATTTGTGTTTTCTTTCTTAAGTGCCGTACTTTGCGCTTGTCTTTATTGAATTTCTTTGTGTTGATTTCAGACCAATTCTCTAATTTGCCATGGTCATTTTGAATTCTAATCCTGTTCTCCAAAGTGCTAGCAACTTCTCCAAACCTGGTGTCATCTTCAAACTTTATAAGCATATTCTCCACTCAGTTAGCCAAATCACTAATGAAAATATTGAATAATACCAGACACATGACTGGCCCCTGCGGGGTCCCACTAGATATGCCCTCCCAGTTGGACAGCAAACCATTGATAACTACTCTGAATATGATCTTTCAACCAGCTGTGTACCCCTACCTCATAGTAATTTTATCTAGACCACATTTCCCCAGTTTGTTTTTGAGCAATTGTATGCAAAATGCTTTGAGATTCTTGGATGGATGGTGCTGCAGAAGGGAAAAAGTACACCTCTACCCCGCTATAATACGACCCGATATAACACGGGTTCGTATATAGCGCAGTAGCAGCGGGGCTCCGGCGGTACTTTAAAGGGTACGGGGCTCCAGCTGCTGCGGGGAGCCCCAGGCCCTTTAAATCACGGCTGGAGCCCTGCCGCCACTACCCCGGGGCTGTGGCAGTGGGGCTCGGGCAGCGCTTTAAAGGGTCTGGGGCTCCGGATGCTGCGGGGAGCCCCAAGCCCTTTAAATTACTGCTGGAACCCAGCCACCGCTACCCTGATATAACGACATTTTACCTATAATGCCGTAGGGATTTTTGGCTCCCCACAACCGCGTTATATTGGGGTAGAGGTGTAGTATGATTATTACAAACTCTATCTCTCCCTCAGCCTCTCCACTCTCCACAACAGAAATTCAAAAGAGACTCATTACCAGGCATGTTCTAAGTACCTATATTTTAATTAGTTTTTCTTTCTCATTTTAAAATGAGTCCAAAAGAGAAGAGCAACATCCATTGGCTGATATCATCCCAGCAGGAAGCCCAATTAGCTAAAAATAAAATCTCAAATGCTACTTAAAGTGGTGCTGGCAATCGGCATCCTACAAGCACTGTAATCGAACTGCACTATTAGTATGATTCTATGTGATCTTTTCCATCCCAATATGTTATTGTCCTTAGTGCAGAAACCCTTGGGAAAAAATTCCCAGAGTAAAATGTGGTTTTTCGCCCTCTCCTATTCCTTTGATCGCTATTGCTTACAGTTACCTGGGCAGAAAACATCTGCTTTTGTCCCATTAAGGAGCAATGATTACTAGGTTTTAGTTAAACTTGGCATTATACAGTTATTTACTGGGACTTTGGAAAAAAAAAAGAAGTTGGAACCTAATTACACAGCAGATGCCGAGAGTGGTATTTATTCACCAAAACCGCACAGGTCATTCATTAAAATCTCAGTTTTAATTAGCAAACACCTGTTTTGTGTTTGATTTTACACTGATATGTACTGTCTGCAATTTGCTTTCTTCAGTACAAGCAATTAGATAGCCCTGACAGTAACAGTTAATCTAATTAGAACAGGGGTGCCCTGGGAGCCAGACACTGACTTCAAGAAATTATACAAACATGGATCACAGCTCTATTCCATTATCAGTTGAGGTTGTTGTTAAGTGTGGGTTTTCTCCCTTCTTTTATACTTATGCAAAGGTGTTTCTGTTATTCCCAGGGTTTTTTTTGTTTTAAAGGAGCATCTCTTGGTGGAAAATAAAGATGATTTTATCCTAGAGGAGGACACACACATGAGGGCTGAAGGTGCAGTTGATATTTTCAGACTTGATCTCTTCTTAGTCCTGACTTCCAGAGCAAGGATGGAATATCACAACTGACCTGTCAGCAGAACCTGGCCACTGTAAACATTCCCCTTGCTATCATCTAATGGGTCTTCATCAGTTTAAGTTTCTTCTCTATCTCTAGCTTCCATATACTTGGTGGAGAAACAAGAGACAACCCTACCTCCCTGTCATCTCCTCTAGTGATGAGTGGAGCTCAAAAGGTTTTGGATCAAGATTCTGAAAAATCTCCTTTAGACGAGTATAAAATTCAGTGCAGTAACTGTAGATGGACTTTAGTGGAGCTACTCTAGATCTTTGCCAGCTCAGAAGTCTGACCCTTGTAGTTCAGGTTCAGTTTGGAGAAGCATGTAAATGCTTGATTGCCTGATCCAAAGTCCAATGAAGTCAATGGAAAAAAACTTCAACATCAGTGGGTTTTGCCTCGGGCCTTGAATGCTTATCTGAACTATCGGTATAACTGTGGCCAAATTAACTGCAGTCAGTGGGCTTGTATGGAGCACAAGTCAGGTTAGAGTTTAGCCTTGCAAGGTCTGCAGAACTGTGTTGGAGACCTCATAAGAGCATGATAGGCTGTATCAAATGTTTGGAACATGACAGTGGGAGTTTGGACTCCTAGGTTAAATTGCAAGCCCTACCACTGATTTGGTGTGTGATCTCAGGTAAGATCACTTACCTAAGCCAGATAAAAAAGAACTATGGGAATACAAAGTGAACATAAAGTTGAATTTCATATATAATTATTCACCAATCTCTAGCATTAGTCATGGTGCCCTAGCCATATTTCATCTGCGATAGTTTCTGTATCCCTAAATTATCATTGCAGTTTCAATTGGATAAGGCATTGTTTGCTTCCTTTTCTAAAATGTTGTGCCATGTGGCTGTGTATGGCTAAACAGCTGCTAAACTTTACCTCAAAGATGGTGCATTACCGTGGTGGGTAAAGTAATTCCTTATTGTACATACCTTACATGAGAAGTATTCAGCAAAGACAGAGTATTGTTTATTTATTTAATTGCTGAGGGACAGATATGGTTCTGAAAACAGTCTAGTCCAGAGTTATTCTGGGCAAGTTTTAGAGACAAATTTGGGTTCAAAACATATAAATCTAATCCTTTGCCTCTGCTTAGTTTCCCACAGATGACGTCTAGCACAGAAGGAAAAAAAAAGCCTGCAAACTGAGATATGGTACAGATTACATTTTAATGTGAACTGAGGGGAAGAACATACACTACCTAAGTAAACTTACAGAGAATCTTGTTTTTGCTTAGTGCTCAACTAAATGCAGTGTTTGATAGCCTTGTTTTGTAGAAACGGAGCATGTGTTACCAAAGAAAATGTATTTTTAACTGCAGTGCCGACTTGATGTGCGTGGGTATGGAAGAGAGAGCATTATGAGTTTTTGCTTGAAATATATATGTATTTGATGACTGTATTCTAAGAACTATTATCACAAGTTGCACACTGCAATCTCTGGGGACTTGTCCTCCTGTGTCACAAGATACACTTGTAAATTGCCGTCATAAGAAATGTGTCTTAAAATATCCAGCCAAGGTTGTTTTAGGTAGGTGCAGCTTGTTTTTCCTCTTTCTCAGATGTCAAGTTTTAATGGGTTGGTTTTAGCTGCTGTCCCAAATAATAAGTGCAGGAAGCTATTTATGGCTGTTAATTCATGCTCTGGGTCTAAAACCCTTATGACTCCATGTAAGGGAGTGTTGAATCCCATTGGATTTACACTGGAGGAAAGTCAGTGTAAGATTAGCTCAGAGGCTGAGTGTTAGATGGGGTTCTTTTTTGCCTTTTTTACCCTGCCCCTTTTCTGGCTGGGAGCTGCTACTCAAGCACTATTAGATGGGGAAAGAAGAAGTGGGGCTTCTATTGCTCTTGTAAATAATATAATAACCAAGGTATATAAAAGAATTCAGCCTCTCTAGCTGTTAACTTGAAAACTAAGGCCTTGTCCAGATAAGAAAAAATGAGTGGTATTAGCTCACAGGAGTTAACTAACATCTGCAAAATCTAGTGTAGACAAAGCAGTTTATATTTTAATATGTGCTAAGCTGCTTGAGTTAAAATGTAGCCTTTTATGGAGCAGTTTAGCATATGTTAAAGGGACCAAGATTTGTCTGCACTAGACTTTTCAACCATGCTAGTTAGAATTGTTTGCTAGCACAGTCTAACACCACACACCTTTTATTCTCATCTAGACAAGGCCTGAACGAAGGGTGGTGCTGGGAAAGGCCAGAATGGTCCTACAAGTTGATACCCTCCTCATGCTGAAAAAAATGTTGCATCAGGAAAGAGAAGGATGATCTTGTAATTAAGTCCCTGGACAAGAACTTTGGAAACCTCAGTTCAGTTCCTGACTGTACTACAGACTTCTTGTGTGACCTTGGGAAAATCATAAGGGGACAGATATTCAGGTGCCCAGCATCTACAACTGGGACCTTTAGGGACCTAATTAAGGGCCAGCTTTTCAAAAGCACAGAACAGCTTCTATTGTGGCCCCAGCCAGATTTTTCAAAAAAGCTCCACACTCAACATGTACTCAATATGACAAATAATTTTGAAAAATTTCACCCTTAATCTCCAGGTGCCTCATCTGTTATGTGGGCATAATAATATTTCCCTACCTCCCATGAATGAGATAACAATATAGTCAACAATGACTGAGAGATGACCATATACCATGATGATGGGGGCCATATAAGAAGATAGATACAAGTGATACATGAGATCACGAATATATTAAACCTAGGGGATTTTTTTAGATTCCTTCTGAAAACATTCCATGCCTTCCATTTGCTCTTTTTTTTTTTTAAAGTGAGTGAAGTGGTTTGGCTTCCCCATCGATCTTAAAATATCCAGTGCAAAAAAATCTCCCTGGGGTGGGTGAGGAGGTTTTGGAATAAAGGAATAAGCTAATTAAGTTTAACTGTGTCATCCTGGGTAGGCTGAATACCATAATTAATTAATCCAGCCCTCTGATTGTCCTGGAGGGGAATGATGTTCCTAGATGCATAGGGTGAAATCTGTTTAAGGAGATATGGGGCAGTTCCAGCTCTCTCTGACTGAAGGGAGATGCAAGTCTCTCAGCAGGGGAGTGTGTACGAACAGTGAGATCTCATTAATATCTGAGAGTATGACACATTGCTGGAAAGCTAGCACAAGATAGGGAGGTGTGGGGGGGTTACTCCACGAATCATGCAAATATGTCCATGCAGAGAGAGAGTCCTGTGAATTAATACAAGCAGATTGCTGCATTGTGTTGAAATGCAAATCTCAGATGTAATGCACAATGTGCATTTTAAATCACTCCCCCCCCCCCCCAATGCTTTATTCCAGTTAAAGTATCTGGCCTGTTAAGATTCAGCTGTAAAGTTGTGCCATGAAAAATGGCACATAGCAATATACTCGTGTAGGTGAGACATCCCTGGATGGAAACAGCTTCATCCCAGAGATTTCTCTCTGCCTTGTTGTTGATAGTTTGGAGCCAAATTCATCCCTGGTGCAAATCCTTTGAGATTGGTGGATGAACTTGGTCCCTTAAAACTAATCACCATGAAGTAGGACTGTCCTCCAGTTATGACTGAGTGAAGTTAAATATCATTATGCCCACTTTGCAGAGGAGATGCAAAGAAGACTTGGCTGAGGACACATGCAAGTCAGAAGTTCTGACTGCAAGAGCTAGACCTGACACCAGGTATCACTCCTTTGCAACACTGTGGGGGGTCAAGAAGGGCCAGAAAGTTGGCTTGAGCTGTCAGCCACTCTCCTTTTCATCTTACAGAACAAGGGTGTGGCTGGATCATGCCATGCTCCAGAGATGCCTGGAGTGGAAGGGCCTCTTTGGGGTTTTTGCACCTGGGCATAATCTAGAGCAGCCCTAAGGCTGCTGTGGTGTTATTCTGGACACTGTCCCATCCCCTATCAGCTTCAGGAATTGGGGGAGCACAAAGATGGTTTAAAGCCAACTTCATACAACACCTTCAACTTCACGTAACCTAGACCTGGCACAGCTGAGGATCTGGGCCCAAGTCTCTTACTCTCAACTTCTATTCTTACAAAAAAGCTTGTTAAGAGTCTCCAGATTTCAATATCAGTTTGAAATCTAAACACTGTAATGCAGGGCACCATATACCCCTTTCTGATAGTGGGGGGAGTGTAGACTGTGCCTTGCTGCAACAGCAGCTGCTGCATACTTATACCTCACCCATCTTTCTGAGAAGAGTGGAAATCTTCCTTGAACATTGGGGTGTAATGAGATGCATATGGTGCATTGTACCAGTCAGGAGATGTCGGATTTAATTGTGTCACACAGCATGATACAACCTGAAGGGATGTGACACCTGCCACTCTTTATCATGCTGTCAATGACTGTCTCTCTCTATTTATAGAAGACACCTTTCTTATAAAATGGGCACTTTGTTTTTTGCCTCTTTGCACTGATGTGCAGATGATATTTTCCACAAAGAGCTCCTAATAATCACCCCCTTCTTAACCTGCCATAAACCCCATTTTCGTACAGTCCACAGGGAGCAAGGGGTAGAGACGAGAATGTGTATTCACCTATAGAACAATAATTTCTTGCAACACCAAATGGCAGACAGAATGCAAAGATTATAAAACAGTGTTCAACTTCTGTGATTGAAAGTGTATGTGCACATAACTTGTAAGAGTGTGGGGAGGAAGGTGAGGGGGTGTTTTGTTTTAAATGCAAGTTAGTGCATTCCAAAGGCAAACTACAAAAAGGATGGTCTTGACCATAGACTGGGATTCAGGAGTCTTGATTTTAATTTCTGGCTCTGCTACAAACTTCCTGCGTAACCTTGTGCAAGTCAATCTCTGTGTGCCTCAGTTCCCCATCTATAAAATAGGGATAATAAAATAATCCTTCCTTTGTCTGCCTTGTCTTTTTATATTATAAATTCTTCAGGACAGGGACTATTCTCTCATGATGTTCAGCTCCTAGCACAATGGGGCCCTGGTCTCAGTTGGGGCCTCGATGTGCTACAGATAACAATAATAATTAATAATTATTGCTATTTGCTCTTCAGCAGATCATTTTATGAGCCTGTCTCTGGCAGATAAGCAGGACATAAGACGTGAAAGACTGGCACACTTTTCCCTGCTTCTCCAAAGCTCCATGAGTCACAGAGCAGGTGGGAGGTTGGAAGGGAAGGGAGAGTTTGCAAGCTCTTCTTATGCTAATAATCATTCATTTTCATTTGCCATACAGCCACTGCTAGCTGGGACACAACCAATGACAATAGCATTCATGACTAGTAATTCGTGACTGAATGAAAATCATATAATGGTTCATTTGTGAATTGTGCTTTTTCTCCTGGATGTCTCCCTGAGCTCTCCTGAAGAGGAAAAATTCTTTTCTGTGGAATTTCTCCCAGTGAAATATTTAAAAGATGACAAGGCCATGCTTTAGCATGCTCGGTACCAGCAGAAAAAACAAGACTCTCAGAATTAATGTACTTAATTACTTTTAGGTTAACAAGTGCTGAAATGCCATGGAAACTTACTCCTAGAGTACCATTGTGGGTTAATGGGCAATCATCCAGATTTTGCTTTAGATTATTACAATAATAAACACCAGACAGCTCAATCAGTTAGACATTGCATCAGGATAACCAGTCAAGTGGACTGGCAATTGATAGGACTTGCTGAATCCCCCAAAGCAGAGTATCTACATCTGCATCAGTTCCTATCTTACATGTTTCCAGGCCTCCGCGCCCTGGAATCCGAGAAGAGATGTCGTTAATGTCTTTAGTTTGAGAAGGCCTGCCTTGAAATTTTTAACCTGTCACTGTGACAGGTGAAAAGCATTAGCTAGGGAATTGTGACAGGTCTAAGAGTGCCGTCAACAGAAGTGTTTTGTCTGGGGTTGTTACACTTTCTGAGACTGACAGATGTGCCTGGATGTTACATGTTATTCATGTTGTCCTCTTCTTGGAATACTCATTAGGTAGGAGATCCGGTGGACACAGTTCTATAAAATGTGTTCCTCCAGAGAGGGAAATGTCACAAAAACTTCTGTTCACCTCCTCAATATAGGCTGATGACGGGGCCTACTGGTTGATTCTGGAAGGTCCAACTACAGACCTGATTTATGTGGATTTTTACAAGAAAGCCAAAGTCAAACTGCAAACCCAGATTCCCCATAGTCAGTATCTGTGTTCTGAAAATGTAACCCAGCCTACAACTCTACAAATGCACCACAGTTCTGACTTGAAGTTTGCCTGCTATTCCAATTCTTAGGTATCCACATAGTTCTATCAATGCATCTCAGTTAATTCTAGCCTGCAAGTCCATTGCAAATCCAATCCTGGCAGACCATACAGCTCCACCGGTGCACTTTAATTCTGTCATACAACACCCCTGCTGTACCATTTCTTAGCACCCCCAGCTTTGCCAATGTCCCTTTACCTAGACTAGGAATCGGCAACCTTTGGCATGCGGCTTGCCAGAGTAAGCACCCTGGCGGGCCGGGCTAGTTTGTGTACCTGCTGCGTCCGCAGGTTCGGCTGATCGTGGCTCCCACTGGCCGCGGTTCGCAGCTCCAGGCCAATGGGGGCTGCTGGAAGTGGGGCAGGCCGAGGGATGTGCTGGCCGCCACTTCCTGCAGCCCCCATTGGCCTGGAGCAGCGAACCACAGCCAGTGGGAGCTGCGATCAGCCAAACCTGCGGACGTGGCAGGTAAACAAACCGGCCTGATCCGCAAGGGCGCTTACCCTGCCGAGCCACGTGCCAAAGATTGCTGATCCCTGGTCTAGACTTACAGCACCCTCTGATATCTCAGTCCTCACATCAGTTTTTTTTTCACCCCACTGCCTAAAACATTTGAAAGAATCATCGCACGACAGCTGCAAGGCTTGTTAGTAGGAATAGCTTTTATTGGATCTAAAAAGGCTCTAATCAGTCATATTAGACTTCAGAATCAAAAAGGACTTGCAAAAATGTCATAAGGATTCCTTTTTTGGCCACTTTTGCTCAGCATGGGACTCCTACATTAAAAGTAGCATCATCTACAACATCTACACTTGGAATCCTGGACTGAAGTTTTCACTTTATTATATAAGGCATTTATTTGAAGCTATCTGGGAGTCCATGTGGCTAGAATTCCTTTTGCAGCCTTAGCTTTATTAGACCTGCACGCTAAAGCTTAGAATTTATTTAGGTGGCAGGTGACTTTGCCATAGGCTCAGAACTTTGGATCAAATTCTGATCTCAGTTGTAACAGTGCAAATCTAGATTGAATTCATTGATTTATATGGCATTGAGCTGGATTTATGTCAGTGTAACCCAAATCGAAATCCGGTCCTTTATCTATTTTGGATAGCTGTGTGTGGCAACCAGATAAAAGTTTGGTATTTTTAATTCCATAGTTTTTAATATATTAATGGAAATATTTGTGTTTCAATATTTGTATTACGAGTCAGATTGTGGCCCCATCTATGTGGTTGTGCAGGGATAAAAGGAAAAGAGTTCATGACAACACCGCACATATCTCCCATGCACCTCCACTGAGTCACAGAGTTTAAGATCAGCAGGGATCATCAGATCATCTAGGGTGACCAGACAGCAAGTGTGAAAAATTGGGACAGGGGGTGGGGGGTAGTAGGAACCTATATAAGAAAAAGAGCCCAAAATTGGGACTGTGCCTATAAAATCGGGACATCTGGTCACCATAGATCATCTATTCTGACCTCCTGTGTAGCACAGGCCACGAGCGCCAGCCAGCACCCACACACTAAACCCAACAACCAAACTTAAATAAAAATAATACAGCCCACAGGAGATTAGATTATGATGGGCCACAGGCAGAGACTAGGAGGGAACCGAAGTGGACCAGTGCCTGAAGTCCCAGCAATGGCAGGGAAATGGTGATGTGAGATATACCCAGATAATCCTGGCAAGTGACCTGCACTCACACGCTGCAGAGGAAGGCAAACATCTGCTAAAGTCACTGTCAATATGAGCTGGGGGAAATTCCATCCTGACCCCACCTCTGGCAATCAGTTAGATCCTGAGCATATGAGCAAGAACCAGGCAGCCAAGCACCTGAGAGAGAGAATGCTCAGTGCTACTGCAGATTCCTGGGCCTCCCCATCCCATATCTCATCCCCAGACATGGCCTTCCCTGATGCTACCAAGGAAGGAGATTAAAAAAAAAATACATCAGGGGAAATCCCTTCCTGACCTTGCCGAGTGGCCAGATGAAACCATGAAGCATGAACTTTTAGAAACAAAAGAGATAAAACGGAAGTGAGCTCTAGACTGCTGAGCCCTGTTCCTTACCATCTCAACTTTACAATTGCACTTGTCAATTTGTCCACTGCAGATGTGGAATGGAAAGCATGATCTGAACATCCTGTTCTCACCCACACACACACTCTAGGAAATTGGATGGGAAGTGGGCAGAGTGGGGTTAGAATGGGTGGAGCCAGGAGGTCCCCAAACATGCTTGCCAGCACAGCCAACCAACTGATGTAATAAACTGCTACTGGTATGGGCCAGAAACAGTTAACTACTTGCTAAGAGCACAAAGTGACTAGGGAAGTAACTGTGCTCCTCTGAGGAACTGTACCTTGTGCAGGGCTACCAATGGAGGGACAATCTAGCCTTGCAAAAATAGCAATTCTCCTTTTGGAGGATGGGAATATTTCCGTCTCTTTCTTTGGAATCATTTTTTTCCCCTTTCTGTAGCATATATTCCACATTCCATAGCATGTGTTTTTTGATGTGGAACACCAAAAGCAACCAGTTTGTATAGTCTAGAGCAGGAGTAGGCAAACTATGGCATGCGCCAAAGGCGGCACACAAACTGATTTTCAGTGGCACTCACACTGCCCGGGTCCTGGCCACCGGTCTGGGGGGCTCTGCATTTTAATTTAATTTTAAATGTAGCTTCTTAAACATTTTAAAAACAGTATTTACTTTACATACAACAATAGTTTAGTTATATATTATAGACTTATAGAAAGAGACCTTCTAAAAATGTTAACATGCATTACTGGCACACGAAACCTTAAATTCGAGTGTATAAATGAAGACTCAGCACACCACCACTTCTGAAAGGTTTCTGACCCCTGCTCTAGCTGCTATACAGTAGAACACCAGCGTTATGAACTCACCAGTTAACTGCACACCTCATTTGGAACTGGAAGTATGCAATCAGGCAGCAGCAGAGACAAAAAAAAAAAAAGCAAATGCAGTACAATACTGTGTGAAACTTAACTACTAAAAAAATAAAGGGAAAGCAGCTGTCATAGGTTTATTCCCCACTTTGAACTTTAGCGTTCACAAGATGGGGACCTGCATGGACTCCTCTAAACTAAATCCTAGTTTAGATCTGGTAAACGCTGCCACCAGCCAAGTTTTAGTGTCTGGCACACTCCCTGTTCCCCCAAACTTTCCCTGGGGAACACAGATCCAAACTCCTTGAATCTCAACACAAAGGGAAATAATTCAATTCCCCCCCTTCTTCCCCCCTCCCCTAGTTCTTGAGAGAGATATCTTGATTCAAACTCCTTGAATCAAACAAAGAGGGATTCCCAATCCCGCTTCCCTTCCCCTAGTCCTTAGGAGAGATACCTTGATTCAACTCATTGAATCAAACAAAGAGGGATTCACTTTTCCTCCCTCCCCTTCCCCTGAAAATCCAAACAAGGGAAGAAATCAAGCAAGTTCTAAAAAGAAAAGATTTTATTAAAAGAAAGAAAGAAAGTACCTTATCTCTGTAATACCAGGATGGAAAAATTTACAGGGTCTAACTTATAAAAACTGGAGAGACTGCCCCTCCCTCCTCCTCAGAATAATCAAAGTAACAGCAAACAGAAATAAAGATATTTCTTCAGCAAACACACAATTGCAAATGTAAAAATCAATTATAAGACTAAACCGCCTTCTAATACTCACTATACTGAATAGAAGAAAATACTTCAGGAAACCTGGGAGAACTTGAAGAATATGTCTGGCCTCTCTTAAATCCAAAGAGAGAACGCAATCCAAACAAAGGACACAGACAAAGACTTCCCTCCACAGAGATTTGAAATTATCTTGTCCCTTGATTGGTTCTCTGGTCAGGTGTTCCTCAGGTTACTGAGCTTGTTAACCCTTTACAGGTAAAAGAGACCTTAACCCTTAACTATCTGTTTATGACAGCAGCATTTGTCTTCTGCATAGAAAAATTTCAAAGCTATATTAAGTCAGTGTTCAGTTGTAAACTTTTGAAAGAACAACCAAAACGTTTTGCTTGTATTGTGTGAGATTGCTCATAACACCACTTAGCACAAGACAGCGTATTATGGGCACAGGTAGGCTTGTAACTAAAAGGTAGGATCCCTATGCAGCCACCAATTTAATACTAAACCCATGCAGCTAAACAATAGCTATAAAAAATATGTCTTTAGTTCTGTTTGCTGTGGCTCAAAGGCTAGGGATGTTTAGAGCAGGATGGAAAACAAAGCCTCATTGTGTCTATTGTACAGTGATAAAATTGTCACATCCAAATTTTGAAAAAGGTTTCCCAAAGCAATAGAATGGGTGAAGTAATTACTTTTTGAAATTATTTCTCACTATCTGGGAAAAACTGGCTGCTTCATGCAGACACCGAGAGCTATTGTTCTATAATTCTTATAATTTCATTGCTCTTCTGCTCATTGCTCTAATGAAAATTTTTCAATAAGTAGAAAGTTATTAAAAAAAACACTGTGGAAGGGAAAACTGACAGAGGCCAAATTCATGCCATGAAAAAGCAAAACACTGGCAAAATTCGACATGTTTATTTTGATGTTTTTCCCAAAAAAAATATTAATATAGTTTTACCTCTTGAGGAAAGAAACCTGGATTTAGCTAGAAGAACAGTCCTGTAGATAATGTAATGGAGTCAAATTCAGTGGTTTAGGTTTGGTTCCTGGCTCTGTCACAGAGTCTCTATGTGATCTTCACCTCTGGGTGTCTTAGTTCTCCATCTGTAAAATGAAGATAATAATTCTTCCATTCGCCCACCCTTTCTCTGTCTTTGTCTATTTAGGCAGTAAGCTCTTTGGGACAAGGACCATCTCTTACCATGTGTCTGTACAGTGTAAACACACTGTACATACCCCAAATATCAGTAGGGGCTGTTAGGCTGCTGCTGATGTAGAAATAATAATAACTGCTGAAAATGCAGGATCTTCTCAATGACATTTTCAGTGTGAATAGAACTTGAAAGAAAGAGCGAACTGAGGTGCTATTTAACATTTTTAGCACTTTTTAACATTTTTAGGACCCCATACATAATTTTTTATTGGGAGATCAACTCTCATAACTTTTACCCCCACTCCCAGTTTGATAAAAAGAGTTTTATGCACAGGATAAGTATGTAAAGCAAGCACAACAAGTCTGAATTAGGTGTGGGCAAAAATATGATGGAAGAATCTTCAGAAGGTCACTCAATCACCTGTTTTCATTCCTGTGTCTTGGAAAAAGCTTCAACATTTCTCTGGGTACAGACTCCATGTGAAAATACGTATGCAGAATTTTTTTCTTCTACAAAGATAGAGCCCAAACCAGACTTTAAAGGAAGCAATGTCACACAACCTTAACTCTGGGGTCACTTCTGTGACTTCCTAATCCACAGCATAGTAAAGTAAATCTTTTTCTCCCCTACTGCTCCTCCCAGTTCTGGCCTACGTGCTGAATTCTGATGGCTCCTCATAGATGCGACCTCAGACAGTGTTTATCAGAAGATATATTCAAATACTCCAGTCAGAGACAATTTCTATTCTCACCGATGCCACTGTTGTAAATGTGAATAGAATTTGGGTAGACTAATGCAGTGGCTCTCAACCTTTCCAGACTACTGTACCCCTTTCAGGAGTCTGGTTTGTCTTGCGTACCCCCAAGATTTACCTAACTTAAAAATTACTCGCTTACAAAATCAGACATAATACAAAAGTGTCACAGCACACTATTATTGAAAAATTGCTTACTTTCTCATTTCCATCATATAATTATAAAAGAAATCGATTGGAATATTAATATTGTATTTTCATTTCAGAGTATACTATATAGAGCAGTATAAACAAGTTCTTGTCTGAATGAAATTTTAGTTTGTACTGACTTTGCTAGTGCTTTTTATGTAGCCTGTTGTAAAGCTAGACAAATATCTAGATGAGTTGATGTACCCCCTGAAAGACCTCTGCGTACCCCCAAGGGTACACATACCCCTGGTTGAGAACCACTGGACTAACCCATGTGCTTAAATGCTTTCCTGAATCAGGGCTAAAGTGCCCACAGTTAGCCAACTATTTCTACTATTTCAGTTTCCTTCCATTTCTAGTTATGATTACTAGAATATTTCCTAGTCAAAACATAGGCAACATATTTACCTTTCAATAAGCCGGTATTAAGATACATTGGATCATTGTGTTTTTCTCATAAAAACATAACACAATTCTGATACAAGAAATATACCTGAGGTGCAACCGAAGAGTTCCTCAGACTCCAGTATCATACCTAGTTATTTACATTCAAATTATAAATGTAATTAATGCATAGTAGCTCTACATTCAGCTTAAGGTAAACCCAGATACAAAATATGCGTTGATTCTGCTCAGCCCCAGCAGAGCTGAACACCACACTAAGGGTACGTCCATACTACCCGCCCGGGTCGGTGGGTAGTGATCGACTTCTCAGAGTTCGATATATCGCGTCTTATCTAGACGCGATATATTGAACTCCGAACGCGCTCCCGTCGACTCCGGAACTCCACCACCGCGAATGGCATTTTAAAACCTTCATGGCTCAGCAGAGCCAAGGTGACTGCAATATGATATCTCCTGTCTATTTGAATTTTCTATGGAGCTTTAAATAAGTCCAGTGCTAGTCACTTTCTTTATACTTCCTTTTTTTTTTTTTTTTTTTTTTTGGTGGCAGCTGAAAAGGCTCCCCTTAGCTTGAACCAATTTATCAGTTATCAGGGGGAGCCGCGGACTTCAATCCCGCGGCGTGAGGATGGGTAAGTAGTTCGAACTAAGGTAGTTCGACTTCAGCTATGCTATTCGCATAGCTGAACTTGCGTACCTTAGTTCAAACCCCCCCTCCCCCAGTGTAGACCAGGCCTAAGTGAGCATAGCATATTATGCTTATCCTTTACCTCTTGATATTCTTTTCACTTCTAATGGACTTTCCAATAAAAGCAACTGGGATACAGACATATATTATCTGTCCAGGTACTTATATGGCTTCCACTTTTGAAGTAAAGTACTGCATCTCCCACTCTCTAACCTATTTATCCTAACAACACCTGTGAGCTAGAGCAGTGCCTTTATCCCCATTACAGACAAGAACTGAAACACACAGACACTAAGTGTCTTACTCAAACTCACTTAGGAAGCCTATGGCAGAACAGGATATTGAACCAAGGTTTCCCAAGTCACTTCCCAAGTAATGATCTAACCACTGGACATAACTTCCCATCTTCTTGTCAGTAAGTGAAGGGGTTAGAAAGGGATGGTGGAAAGGTCTGGACACTCCATAATTACTACCAAAAAAAGCTGTGGAGGGAAATGAAAAAAATGACTCTAGGAGTTCAGGGTTTTCACTTAGAATACGCTACTGTGGAAAGAAATACTAGCCTTTTCTAGTTTTAAGAAACCTTTTCTCTCTTTCCTGAAGAAGCTTTGTCAATGTAAACTGAGCTAGAATTGTAACTGGTTAGTGATGTCTTCACTTTTATATTGAGTGCCTGTGGCTTTATAATGCTTATGTTGTAATGAGATACACTGCAGTAATGCTGACACCCTGAGAACCTCAAAGAAATAATGGGCTAGGTCTAACAGCGCTGTGCCAATTTACGCCAGCTAAGGATCTGGCCTGATATATGATTTACAATGAAAATATCCCTGTGAGCAAGGTGGCTCATTCCATCTTTAGGCACAGCCTTGTATCCCAAGGGAAAGCAACCTCATCCTTGAAAACCTAATATATCAGGGAATGAGCTGACCTCTAATTATTGGGTCTTAGGAAGAAACTTTCTCTGGGGCAAGGTTAACCCATAATTGCTCACTGCACGGTTTCTTGCAGCTTCCTCTGGAGCATCTGCTACTGAACAGAGGATACTGAAGTAGATGGAGCCCAGTCTGATCCATTATGGGAATTCCTATGTTGCTGTTCATTATCCAAGACAGTAAAGTTGTACCTTGCAGCAGATTCACTTGGTCTCAATGAAGAAATAGTGCCTGGTTTTTATAGAGAAATTGGGACAGAACAAAAGGACTCTAGAGAATTGCAAAAAAGTATGTGTTACTTTTTAATAATCCTTGCCCCTACTGCCTCAAAATGTTCACCAGGCCATAACAAACACAAACAAAAAACACACAACTGTTTAACTTTTTAACTTGATTTTTTGGCAGCTTGTATCCAAGATAAATTGAAGAACTTGCACACACAAAAACTATCTTTATAGATAGGTGTTCAATACCTCTGTCAGTTTAAAGCATTATTTGGGTTACTAGGTTGTTTTTTTTTTCCTCTCCACCAAGAATAAGATGGATTCTTAACAAGACAAGGATATATATATATGTATATATATAAAGCCCCCTTAAGGGACAGCTCTCCTTTTAATAAGCATTAATATGAGCATATCAGCAGCACCCTTTACACTTAGGCCAGAAATGACAGTTTTATTATCCTTTCTTTTGAAACTGATAAATTGGTTCAAGCTAAGGGGAGCCTTTTCAGCTGCCACCAAAAAAAAAAAAAAAAAAAAAAAGGAAGTATAAAGAAAGTGACTAGCACTGGACTTATTTAAAGCTCCATAGAAAATTCAAATAGACAGGAGATATCATATTGCAGTCACCTTGGCTCTGCTGAGCCATGAAGGTTTTAAAATGCAAACGTGCTTTTTAAACTCTCTGTATGTCTGTGCATCTGTCTGCTACTTTGGCGGCTTTGGCCATTTGATATCTCCCTGCATAAAGGAACAGTTTATAGGACATAGGACATATCTTCAGCTGGTATAAATCACCAAAACTCCAAAGTGCCAGTTTTCACCATCTGGGCATCTGGCCTTATAGTCTTAGATCTTCCATTAAGAGTAGAAATCTTAGGGTATGTCTACACTATGGCATTATTCCGATTTTACAGAAACTGTTTTTTTAAAACAGATTGTATAAAGTCGAGTGCACAAGGCCACACTAAGCACATTAATTCGGCGGTGTGCGTCCACGGTCCGAGGCTAGCATCGATTTCTGGAGCGTTGCACTGTGGGTAGCTATTCCGTAGCTATCCCATAGTTCCCACAGTCTCCCCTGCCCCTTGGAATTCTGGGTTGAGATCCCAGTGCCTGATGGGGCAAAAATCATTGTCGCGGGTGGTTCTGGGTAAATGTTGTCAGTCACCCCTCCCTCCATGAAAGCAGCAGCAGACAACCATTTCGCGCCTTTTTTCCTGGGTGAACTGTGCAGACGCCATAGCACGGCAAGCATGGACCCTGCTGAGCTCAAGACAGCAATCATGAACGTTTTAAAGACCTCGCGCATTCTCGTGCAGTCTATGCTGAACCAGGACCTGCAAAGCCAGGCGAGGAGGAGGTGGCTACAGCAGAGTGGTGACGAGAGTGATGAGGACATGGACACAGAATTCTCTCAAACCACGGGCCCCGGCGCGTTGGAGATCCTGCTGGTAATGGGGCAGGTTCTAGCCATTGAACGCCGATTTGGGGCCCGGGAAACAAGCACAGACTGGTGGGACCGCATAGTGTTGCAGGTGTGGGACGATTCCCAGTGGCTCTGGGAAATGTGCAGGTCATAGTGGATGGCTTTGCTGCAATGGGATTCCCTAACTGTGGTGGGGTGATAGATGGAACCCATATCCCTATCTTGGCACCGGAGCACCAGGGCATCCAGTACATAAACCGCAAGGGGTACTTTTCAATGGTGCCATACACAGACAGCCTGGACAGTAGTCAGGAGTTGTTCAACTACAGGCTGAGCAAGTGCAGAATGGTGGTAGAATGTGCATTTGGCCGTTTAAAGGCGCGCTGGCGCACATTACTGACTCGCTCAGACCTCAGCCAAACCAATGTCCCCATTGTTATTGCTGCTTGCTGTGTGCTCCACAATCTCTGTGAGAGTAAGGGGGAGACCTTTATGGCGGGGTGAGAGGCTGAGGCAAAACACCTGGCCGCTGATTACACGCAGCCAGACACCAGGGCGATTAGAAGAGCACACCAGGAAGCGGTGCGCATTAGAGCAGCTTTGAAAACCAGTTTCATCACTGGCCAGGGTACAGTGTGACTGTTGTGTTTGTTTCTCCTTGATGAAACCCACCACCCCTGGATTGACTCATTCCCTGTAAGCCACCCACCACCACCCCCCTTCGAACACAGCTTGCTTTCTAAGGAAATAAAGTCACTCTCGTTTAAAAATCATGTATTCTTTATTAATTCATTATAAAAAGAGGGAGAGAACTGACAAGGTAGCCCAGGTTGGGTTTGGGAGGAGGATAGGAGGGAAGGAAAAGGCCACTAAAAAAATTTCATAATAATGACAGCCTTTTGGTTGGGCTGTCCACTGGGGTGGAGTGGGCGGGTGCACAGAGCCTCCCCTCACACGTTCTTACTCGTCTGGTGGGCGAGAAGGCTAAGGAACACAGTGAGGAGGGAGAGTGGTTATACAGGGGCTGCAGCAGCACTCTAAGATCCTGCTGCCGTTCCTGAAGCTCCACAATACGCCAGAGCATGTCAGTTTGATCATGCAGCAGCACCAGCGTTGCATCCCGCCACCGCTGATCTTCCTGCTGCTACCTCTCATCTCGAGCATCCCTCCTCTCATCTCGAGCATCTCTCCTCTCCTCATGTTCGTCCCTCCTGTCCTCACGGTCACTGGCATCTTTCCTGTACTTTGATACCACGTCCTTCCACTCATTCAGATGAGCTCTTTCATTGCGGGTCACTTCCATGATTTCCGAGAACATTTCGTCTCGCGTCTTTTTTTCCGCCGCCTTATCTGAGATAGCCTTCAGGACGGAGTAGGGAGGCTTGAAAAATTTGCAGCTGCATGAGAGAGGGAAAAAAGGGAGAGAAGTATTTAAAAAGATACATTTTAAGAACAATGGTTATACTCTTTCACGGTGAACAACACTATTCACCTTACATAGCACATGTGATTTCACTACAAGGTCGCATTTTGCATCTTAATATTGAGTGTCTGCGGCTCTGGTGTTAGAGATCTCAGAGAGGCAGGTCCGGCATCAGAATTCAGCTTGCATGCGGCCATGGTAAGCCATTGTCTTTCGTCTTCTACAGCCTTCATATATCCAGCGCCCTCCTTTCCCAAATAGCAAGCAAAGCCCGTTGAATGCTGCTTCTTTCCTGTTAATATGCAGCAGCAGAAACCACCCCCCCATCCGATTTACTGGGATGATCGCTTTACCCCTCCCCCCACTGCGTGGCTGGTAGCAGGGAAGTTCCCTGCTAGCCAAACGCGAAAAAGCTCAGCGCCAATCCCCCCCCCCCCCGCTTGGCTACCTGCAGGGAAGGATTTCTTTTAAGCCACAGGCAAACAGCCCAGTAGGAATGGCCATCTCTGTCCCCTTAATTAAATTCCTGAATTTCAACCAGGTTACCATGAACGATATCACTCTCCTGAGGATAACACAGCGAGATAAAGAACGGATGTTGCTTGAATGCCAGCAAACACCGGGACCATACACAGCTAGGCTTTGTCATGCAATGATACCAGCTTACTTGCTACATGTATGGCGTGGTCAAGTGTCCTACCAGGGAGGACAGAATAAGGCTGCCCTGCCCAGAAACCTTCTGCAAGGGCTTTTGGAGTACCTCCAGGAGAGCTTCATGGAGATGTCCCTGGAGGATTTCCGCTCCATCCCCAGACATGTTAACAGACTTTTCCAGTAACTGTACTGGCTGCGAATGCATCCCAAGTCCTCAGGGCAAATGAATCATTAAAAACGCTTGTTTTTAAACCATGTTTTATATTTACAAGGTACATTCACCAGAGGTCCCTTCCATGGCTTCATTGTCTGGGATAGTGGCTTGGGAGGGCTGGGAGGGCAACTCCGTCAGGGTGAGAAAAAGCTCCTGGCTGTTGGGGAGAACGGAGTGCTGTGTGCTCTCTGCAATCTCGTCCTCCTCTTCCTCCTCCTCATCTTCCCTGTCCGCAGAATCCTCAGGCAAGGCTAAGATTACCCCCACCTCAGAATCCACGGACAGGGGTGGGGTAGTGGTGGTGGACCCCCCTAGAATTGCATGCAGCTCAGCGTAGAAGCGGCAGGTTTTCGGCCCTGCCCCAGACCTTCCATTTGCTTCTTTGGTTTTCTGGTAGGCTTGTCTGAGCTCCTTAACTTTCACACGGCACTGTACTGAGTCCCTGATGTGGCCTCTCTGCATCACGGCCTTGGAAAAATTTTCAAATGTTTTTTCATTTTGTCTTTTGGAATGAAGTTCTGTTAGCACGGAATCCTCTCCTCGTATAGCAATCAGATCCAGTACCTCCCGTGCAGTCCATGCTGGAGCTCTTTTTCGATTCTCAAGAGACTGCATTGTTACCTGTGCTGATGAGCTCTGCGTGGTCACCTGTGCTGGTGAGCTCTCCACACTGGCCAAACAGGAAATGAAATTCAAAAGCTCGCGGGGCTTTTCCTGTCTACCTAGCCAGTGCATCCGAGTTCATATGGCTTTCAAGAGCGGTCACAATGGTGCACTGTGGGATACCGCCCGGAGGCCAATACCATCGAATTGCGGCCACACTAACCCTAATCCGACATGGCAATACCGATTTCAGTGCCACTCCCCTCGTCGGGGAGGAGTACAGAAATCGGTTTAAAGAGCCCTTTATATCGATATAAAGGGCTTCGCTGTGTGGACGGGTGCAGGGTTAAATCGGTTTAACGCTGCTAAATTCGGTATAAACACGTAGTGTAGACCAGGCCTTAGGCTCCAGTACTCCCTCCACCCGCTTTAGACACCATTTTCATCTGGATGATTAAATGGATGGGTCTCCTTAGGAATAATTTATATATCCTGTGATTAGCTAAGAAAGAAATCAGGGCTAATGAAACTGTAAATGCTAACAAAACAGAAAGATTCAAAACTGGATAGGCAAATAAAGACTCACTGTGGGGGTGGCTGTAAACAGGGCTTGGGAAAGGGAAACCAACCAGACAAGAGGGAACAGAAATTTAGGTGAACAGTAAAGGAAGGTTAATTATTCTCCATATTGGACATAGGACCGGATCCAAAATCCAGTGAAATAAATGGGAAGATTCCAATTTACTTCCCTGAGTGGTTCAGGCTTTTAGAGTATACTTGTGCAACATGTGAGGCCTCTGCAGCTTAGAAAAACTTTTAAGGGTGAAATTCCTCCATTGGTTAGAATGGTGTAAATCAGGAATAACTTATGGAGCTGCTCCAGATTTATGCTAGTTACACAGTGCTTTGGGGGACTGGGGTCTATTGGGTTAACATCTGGTGCGGGAATCTCAGAGGGAATGGAAAATAGTCAAGAGATGGAAACTGGCTTCCTTTGATCAGCTCTTCACCACAATGCCTTTTAAATTACCCACTCCTTCTCTGGCACAGGGGAACATAGTTAATGAAAGTAATAATAATTAACAACTTTGCATGTGTCTGGCAGCATGAAGGAACATTTATTACAGGCTGACTATACTTTGGGAGAGGAACGCACAATAGTGAATCAATAGCACTGCTTCCTTTCAGTACCTTGAATGGCTGTTATCCAAGCAATGACCCTGACCTAAGACTGCTCTGTTTATGAGACAGTGTGGGTCATGTTAACATAGCTGTATTACTGAGTGGCAGATACCCACACTTAGTGTCTATCTTTTGGCAAATACTGCAAAATCATTGGCCTCTTTGCAGAAAGAGTCTGATTCTTGTTATATTGGTTTGCATGGGGCAAATGCATCAGAGGTGAGACTCACAGGAGGAACTAGAGAGGAGGAGAAATCTTCAGACCATGAGAGCAAATATTTGCCTCTGCTGAGCCCCATAATCATCATCCTTTAATACCATGGATGAGCAATCAGAAAACAACTGCTCTGGTAAACCAACATGCTTGAGCCCTCAGGAAACAGGAAACACAATTCTACACAAACTTGATGGAACTGAATAAAGTCTATGGACATAACCCTAATTAATTTAGTGTATTTGGATTCCTGTCCTCCAGTCTCTAATGTGTAAACTGCAGCAGCTGCAGCTGTATTGCAATGAGGATCAAATCGTGCCAAATACTATGTGTATTTCAGTTTGCAAATATTTGAGGCTTCAGCACGGGAAGGTTGACATAGCATTGCAATCAATTAAACAAACAAGCTACAAGGGTGCTATTGACTGGGAGCATAATGCTTCAGCAAATCTGGCCATTGGAGTGAATACATAAGAAAAAAATCCACTCACCATTGTGAAATCCATCATCCTGTTCACTTTCAGCACATAAAATCTAAGAGCTCAATTTATTGCTGGCAAAATCCAATGGTGAAAGGCCAGAAAGGCATGATGACCCAGAGCTTGCTGCTGCAGCTCTGACATTGAGTGGGGCCAGCTGGAGACAGGGTGAAGCCAGGATATACTAATACTCAGAGTGAAGTTCACCTCTGTGCAGAAAATCAGGTCTGGTACGGATGTGAGCTTCCCTACATGGCTTATGTGCCAATTAAGTCTCACTCAAGTTCTCAGAATAGAGTTTGTGCTGCATAGGGAGGGAATTTTACCCCTGTTCACTAATGAAAAATACGATCAGCACACGCCTCCAACCAGACCATTCTTTATTATTATTTAGTATTTGTAGTGTGAAAGCACCTAGGGGCCCCAATAATGGATCAGACCCCACTGTGGTAGGTGCTGTACAAGCCCAGAACAAAAAGGCCGTCACTGGCCCCGAAGAGCTTACAAGTTCCAGATTTGTTTTGGATATCTGACCTGTTTGTGCATACACACCCACACCTATGTGCACACATCTGTGTTCACACTTCTTCCAGCACCAGCATAGTTGTAGATCTCTTCACAGGACTCCCCAACAAACCCGCTATGGGAGAAGGGAGAAGAAAAAGTCTTTTGATTGAGTAGAATGAGCAGTTCTTCATTTGTTAGGCAGACTAAACTCTGGAACAAGCCTGGTTCTTTAAAGCGGAAGAGACTCCTCTGGGCCGTACGCTCATTGATTTCAAGGGGCATTTGCCTGAGTAAGGACTGACTGAAACTGGACAAGGACCATAGGATGCCGCCAATGCACGTAGCCAATTAGTGAAGCTCTTGCAGCAGTTGACCAGACCTGGCCCTTGCCCATGACATCTGTCATTCTTCTTTCTGACATTTGTCAGACTGGTTTAGGAACCCTATGGAGCTGACGAGCTCTTCTGAATAGTATAAATAGGACTCGTTCAACATGAGTTTAAAAATAGTAGATCAGCTTCCTCCTGCCCTCTTTTATTGTTTTTGTCACAAGCAGAATGCACTCTAACAAACTGAGTGGGGGCAGGCTACTGACAGAGCTGTCGCTGCTCCACTGTCCATCTGTATTATACACTGGGCAGTGAGGAGATGAGCCGCTGCTACATCTAATATTCCTCAGTTACTTGGCACAGCAGTCAGATGGGCACCTTGGTGGAAAACAGATGCACAATTCATCGCTTTGCTTTCGGGTTTGCAGGCGGCACTGATCCGGCTGTATATTTTAGGCCTGTAAATGTTCCCCTGTTGACACTTGAATTCGCCGTGACTTTGGAATGTTGACAGGTTCCGCTCCCAGCTCTTCTCAAAACTTGCTTAGATATTGGGAAGAGCAGAGGAGAAGCCAGGGGAGGGTCATAAATTTAAACAAGCACAAGCATTTCAAAAAGTGCTGGTGAAAGGTGCTGCATCAAGAGAGAAAAGACTGAACCTAGCTACCGAACAGGAACAGCCTGGGCTGCAAAAGGCAACACTGGGCAGCTGCACGGAGGGAACTGAGTTAGGCTACTTGTTTGGTGTCAGTGGGAAGGGACTGAGGTGGTTATTAGAACTTGTATGACAGGTCGACAGCTGGGAGAGTAGGAGCCGGGGCGGCTCCAGACCCCAGCATGCCAAGCACGTGCTTGGGGCGGCGTGCCATGGGGGGCGCTCTCCCGGTCGCCGGGAGGGCGGCAGGTGGCTCTGGTGGACCGCCCACAGGCATGCCTGCGGAGGGTCCGCTGGTCCCATGGCTTCAGTGGAGCATCCTCAGACACGCCTGCGGGAGGTCCACCGGAGCCGCGGGACCGGCGACATGCTGCCGTGCTTGGGGCAGCGAAATGTCTAGAGCCGCCCCTGGTAGGAGCTTGCTTGACCTGCACCCACAGGAATGTCTGTGATGTTTGTAAGGGAAGGTTTTGTCACTGGAGGTGTGGGACACATACACTCATGCTGTGTCTGGGAGAAGCATCCTTGACTTCACCGTTCTAAGGGTTAAGGTCCAAATCCCGGCATCACTGAAGAAAATGGGAACTTGTGCATTGACTACCAGTTGGCCCAAATGGTTTAAGCTCTTCTTTAATCAACTCTTATGCCTTAGTGTTTGCAGTCACCACATGAGGAATCTTACAATAGATTTTTGAGGCTGCAATCTGCAGATACACAAGAGAATCATTTAAGTGCATTAGCTCAGCATTGCCTCTACAATTCCCTAGCTTTCAGAGTTTGAATTCCCTCCCCATAATGTTATTTGATCATGGTTGTATGTGGTCTGATTTCTGTAACTGTTGCAGTGGCTTCTAGAAGAGCCAGTCTGCCTTTATCTCCGCTTTCTCTGAAGCTGGATGTTCCCAGGAATGAATTGACTTTTAAGTTTCACACAATCATTATTATCATCACTCCATACGAACATTGCTGAAAAACGGAACTAGATTTGTTTCTGGTGAGCTATGCCCACTTGGCAAGATCAGTTCTACTCAGCAAAGCAAGGCAGGGACAGTCAGCAGTCCCATTGTGTTTGTGAGAAAGGCCAGACACGCTGCAGCAACATTCACTAACAGTGTAGTTCACAGCCCACTCCTTGGGGAAAACAAACTTTGTGGCTGTTTCTTATTCAGTAGGCAATGGGAGGGTGACACACACTGGGCTGGCCCTTTAAGGGAGTGGGTTTATCCCCGACCTGTGAATAATTAGCTGCCACCTAGATGATTAGTCTGAGGATAGAGATCAGCTGATCCATAGATAAAAGACTAATAAGCATCTTAATTGAGAGTGAGGCCTGCAGGAGAACTGAGGGGATGGAACCAGAAGGATGGATGGATGGATGGACAGACTGACTGTCTAGGTTTATATGTTAAATTTATATTGGCGTCTTTTTTTAGTGAAATAAACCCATCTTTGAATAAAGGGGTTGCAATTCTGCAATTGGTGGAAGCTTTTATTTGCTGTGCCAGATGGTGAGTGGGAGTCAACGGCTTACAGATGAAAATACAAATTAAAAAAACAGGGGGAATGGTCCTTTTCTCATAAACCTGTAATGAAGATTTTTACTCACTTGGGGGGAGGGGGAAGGGAACACCCAAACTAGATATTCTTACAAAGTTCTATTTTCTGCATCCGTGAAACAATGAATAACAAAATGAATATTTTATTTCAGCTGCCAAGAGCAGAAATAAAATAAAAATACACTGTGGCATTTAAATGCTGCTATTAATACTGTACTATCCTGGCCTATTCTGCTATAGCATTTGCCAAGATGTTCAATTATTAGCGTTAAAAATACATCTAAAAAGCAAGATCAAGGAAAGGACTTTTCAGTGCAAGAGGCTGTGGGAAACGTGGAAACTTTATACTAAGGGCTTTTCTAGATTAGGTGATATTTCTTGCACTAGTATAGGTACAAACTGCAGTAAGCTGCACTAGAGGAAACCCTGATTTACACCCCTGCAGGGTAACCACAATGGGGTTTGCATTCGTGTAGTTACACAGCTGCCTAAATCCCTAATGTAGACAAGTCTACGTGTTCTGAACTCCACATTAATAACACACAGTTTTCCCAGCTAGTGGGATATCCAGTGTGATTCATCCAAGCTCATGCAAAATGTGATCTCCAGCTGAGAGAAGATCCACAAAGCTCCTGCCAACTCAGCTCTTGTCTTACCTGGTAGAACTGCTGCTTACAGATCATGAAAGTCCTGGTTTAATTCTCAGTAGCGCTAATTTGCAAAATGTAAACAAAGTGTGACCACTGGGGGAGGGGGCTCTAAGTCACGGTGTCCTTTCTGGTGTCTGGCTGTTATTTGGCATACAGTCATGGACACAACTACCATTTCTTGCCCAGCTCCAGTTCAAGTGCAGCTATTGAACTTGAAGGAGGGATTAATACATGAAACTCCTATGATGTCTGTTATGCATGAGGTCAAACTAAATGAGCACTATGGGCCCTTCTGGCCTTAAAATCTGTGAATATGAATGTGTTAATCTAATTAGAGCTGCTACTTATTACACTAATAATTATCTCACTGCTACCTTGATTTATCACCATCTTTTTGTAGTACTCTATTGTATCTCATATACTTAGACTGGAACCAATTTCAGGAGGGAGGGGGAAAGATTTTTCCTATGTGCATCGAGCACTTAGCACAATAGAGCCATAATCTCAGACTGGAGTCTCTAAGCAATACTGCCAAATAAATGATGATTTCAGTAGGTTTTGGAGCAGGCCTCTACTGAACACAAAAATTCATGAGATTCAGTTACATGAAATATTATTTCAGGGCCAGCTGTCTAAGCTCCCCTTCCCACAGGCATACCTTATTTCAGCTTTCCGGGTCCTTGCTGGAATTTGGACGATCCCTTTAACTAAGGTGAGTAGGAAGTAGCAATAATCATATCAAATGTGTATCTGAAGAAGAGCCTTCTGATCAGCATTCCATAGGAACTATTCCATAAGGATCTATAATATCGTCTGTAAAATGCAGCTATCACTTGTGTTTTCTTTAGCTTTACTGGATAGCTTTTACATTACTCCTTTTAAAAAAAAATCATTAAAGTGACTTTATTCTCAGGTTATAGCATGCAGGGCATCTTCAGCACTGACTACACCTCTCTCAAGTAGAAAAACATACTATTTCACCCAAGAGCTAGCGTTTATTGTGGTTAATGCATTTGGTACTAGAGAAAAATACACACTGAAGATGGTATTGACCTAGAGGGTCACCTCATTTTGTATAATTAACTCCTAGACAGAACGTCAGCACAAGATATATGCACCACTTAAGTTATTTTAAGAGGGGACAACCCGACACACACTTTTCATGGTGTTATACCAGCTTTTTTGTGGACAAACCTCTAACAATGAGAAAATGGCTCAGCTTCCATAGCCCAGTCTGTTATTGGCCTCTGTTTTGAAACTTTGACCATAAGCAAATTAGCAGTAAATGAGATGGTGTATATGTGTGAAATGGACACTGGATCAAAACCAATAACTCATTTCACAGAGGCCATCAGACAGCTGTCCAACTTGCAGTGGTAATTACCTGGGCAGAATTCAGCAGCTGCTTGCAAGGGACAGTAAAGTGTTCCAGGTCCTGTGAGCAATTTCCATGCCAGTAGCCACTGCTGACATTTCCAAAAGCTCCTAAGTGAGTTAGGGGCACAAGTCAATGAAAGTCAATGGACCTCATGCGCCTAACTCATAAAGATGCTTTTGAAAATCCCAATGGCCAAAATGTTCCAACCTGAGTGCATGAAGGTTGGCTCCTACATCCATATTCAGGCACCTAAATAGAAGTGGCCTGATTGCATAAGTGCTGAGCAACCAGAAGCTCTACTGAAGGCAATAGGAGCTGTGTGCATGTAAATACCAGGCTGCTTTTCTCTAGGTGGCAAACATCAGGCTCCCAAGTTTGAAAATGTTGATCAGTATGAATGTGATTTGTTTATTACGAGCAATTAGCAAGAGACAGCCACATATTGTACCAAACTCTGACAAAAATCCTATACAAGAAGCCAAGGGAAGGAGTAAAATATATTCATCACTGAGTCTTTTTTTTTTGTTGTCATTTCTTTTAGTGCTATGTACCTGCATTTATGTGATTTGTGCAGCAAAGTATGTTTATATTTGTATTTACATGAATCTCATTAGAAATACCTTCCATTCTGACATTGCATTTACCTTACTAGAGATTTCAGATTCTTATTCTTTTTTCTCATTTTCTTTTCATCCTACCCGCAAATGTGTCCTACATTCTTGTTTAGAAGATGAGATGCTTGCATTATGCATTCTAAATAAGAGATATTTTTTTTAAAGGCAGGTTGACAGGGTCGTCAAATAAAATGTATTCAGAGTTAGTTTCCTGTCCTGAGGGAATTATGCTTAAAGAATTTGATTTTAGGGTAAGATTAAAACATGATGACGTTTATGTGTAGAATGGCCAGTTACTGTATGTTAAATTTTCCAGCTGGAGAATGAAGCTGTGAGACACATTTTGCCATCACACTGTGTATTGTCAGAGCCAGTTTAGGAGATTGAGCCACATCTATTGAATCTATCTATGCCGGGGGAAATTTTCAGAGGGGCCCAGCACCCACTGAATTTCAATGAGTTGTGCACCTAAATTCCCTTTGTCAATCTCTGCTCTATGTCCTTACACAACCCACATCACTACAGTATTTAGTATAGTATCCCACACATTAATGAATTTGTCCTTAGACCATTCCCAATGAGGTAGGGAATTAGTATCACCATTTTTCAGATGAGGAACAGAGAGATGAAGCATCTCATCCCAGGTCTCACATGGAGGGTGTGGCAGAGGCTGGAACTGAAGCCACATCTCATGAGGCCCCATCCAGTGCTTTACCCGCAAGACCACCCTTCCTTTGAAATGAATGTGCGTATTTTAAGTGCTTTCCTGTGAAGACACAAGCATTATTATCTGGATAACACTGGGAATATAATAATCATAAAGCACATCCTTTAGGAGGGGGCTGTATCCTGTGCTTGAACATGCATAGACTCAGTAATCTAATTGTTGGTTTGTTTCTCCCTCCATCTCTAGAGGAAGTTTGGTCTTGCAATTAAGACACTGGAGTGGAGCTCAGGAGATCTGGATTCAATACCCAGCTCTGCTAAAGAATCCCTATATTACCTTGGGCAAGTCTCTCTGTGCTTCACTTCCCCATCTGTAAAATGGGGGTAATAGGACTTCCTTTGTCTGTCTGGTCTATTTAGACTGTAAACTCTCTGGTGCAGGGACAGTCTTTTACCATGTACCTGTACAGCGCCCGGCACAATGGGACCCTGATATTGGTTGTGGCCTGTAGGCAGTACTGTAACACAAATAATTGATAATAAATCTCTTAATACTTTGATCCTATACTTCACCCCAAAGACGGTAACACTGCTAGGGCACTTCAATCCAAGAATCTCAAAGATCTTTAGTCAAGCCTTTCAGCGCCCCAATGAGATTGGCAGATATTGCATGTCATTTTAAAGATAGGAAATTGAGGCACAAAGAAGTGAAGTGACTTGCCCAAGGTCACAGATTCAGTCAGGGGCAGAGCTGGGAATAGAAATAAGAAGTCCTGACTCTCAACCTCTCCACTCTAACCACTAAAGGAAATAAAATAACGTAAAGGTCCCATTCACATGGGCAGACTGGCTCCTATTAATTCCCTAGACCCTTTTTTTTTTGGCTGCTGCTGTTTAAAATTCTGGTATAACACTACTGATTTTAATGGCATCTTTATCCTTACAGCAGGGATAAGGATGCTAGCACTCACTTATATATTCCCCCCTGTAATTTTTCCTCCATCGGGTACTGCTCTGCTTGGCAGACAGGGTACAAAATTGTTCCAGCCAGCATTCTTGTGACATTTCATTAAGCTGGCCTTTTTAAGTTTATCATTAGACATACTGGAGTCTTGCTGGAAGAACTTAATTGCATCCTATTTTCCCAGACTGAAGATCCATTTGAAGAGTCAGCTTGCATGTTGATTTTCCTCCAGTCTCTCCTGCTGAGTAGAGTTTTACATTCACTCTCATGCTGCGGTCTCCATGCTCTTGTCATTCACATCTGCTACCACTGGACTTTCCTAACTGCTGACATTTCTGCAAACTTCATGAGGATATTTGATGTCATGCAGAGAAGACCTGGCACTCTCTAAGGACCATAGAAATTGCTGGATTCGATCAGAGTCTAGTCTAGTCCATGATCCTGACTCATAGTAGCAGCAACAGCTGCCTCAAAGCAAGGTGCAAGAAACATGGTAGCAGGCAATTAAGAAATTCACAGATAAGACAGAATGAACCATTGTGACCTACTCTGACCCCCGGTATAATTCAGGCCATTGGACTTTGCTGAATTTATTCCTGTTTGGACTAGAGCACATCTGGAACAACAGGGTCCCAGTGAAAGTTTCCTCCTGATTACCAGGAAACATTAAAAACACCAGCTCTTTGAGACAGGGACTCTCTTTCACTTTGTAAAAAGAACAGGAGTACTTGTGACGCCTTAGAGACTAAGGGCAGGTCTTCGCTACCCACCGCATTGGTGGGTAGAGATTGCTCTATCAGGGATTGATTTATTGCGTCTCGTCTAGACGCAGATAAATTGATCTCCGAACGTGCTCCCCATTGATTCCAGAACTCCAGCTCACAAGAGGTAGAAGCGGAGTCGATGGGGGAGCGGCAGCGGTCAACTCGCCGCCATCCTCATGGCCAGATAAGTCGACCTAAGATACGCCAACTTCAGCTACCCTATTCGCGTAGCTGAAGTTGCATATCAAAGGTCAACCCCCACCCTCCCCCCCAGTGTAGACCAGGGCTAACAAATTTATTTGAGCATAAGCTCTCATGGGCTACAGCCCACTTCATCAGATGCATAGAATGGAACATATAGTAAGTAAATATATATACATACAGAACATGAAAAGGTAGAAATTGCCATACCAACTCTAAGATGAGCTATTATCAGCAGGAGAAAAAAAAACTTTTGTAGTGATAATCAAGATGGCCCATTCCAGACAGTTGACAAGAAGGTGTGAGGATACTTAACATGGGGAAATAGATTCAATTTGTGTAATGACCCAGCCACTCCCAGTCTCTATTCAAGCCCAAGTTAATGGTATCTAGCTTGCAAATTAATTCTAGTTCAGCAGTTTCTCCTTGGAGTCTGTTTTTGAAGCTTTTCTGTTGCAAAACTGCCACCTTTAAGTCTGTTACTGAGTGACCGGAGAGGTTTAAGTGTTCTCCTACTGGTTTTTTAATGTTATGATTCCTGATGTCAGATTTGTGTCCATTTATTCCTTTGCATAGAGATTGTCCGGTTTGGCCAATGTACAAGGCAGAGGGGCATTGCTGGCACATGATGGCAGATATGACGTTGATCGATGTGCAGGTGAACAAGCCCCTGATGGCGTGGCTGATGTGATTAGGTCCTATGATGGTGTCACTTGAATAGATATGTGGACAGAGTTGGCATCGGGCTTTATTGCAAGGATAGGTTCCTAAGTTAGTGTTTTTGTTCTGTGGTTGCTGGTGAGTATTTGCTTCAGGTTGGGGGGCTGTCTGTAAGCGAGGACTGATCTGTCTCTCCAGATCTGTGAGAGTGAGGGATCGTCTTTCAGGACAGGTTGTAGATCTTTGATGATGTGCTAGAGAGAGGTTTTAGTTGGGGGCTGAAGGTGACGGTTAGTGGCGTTCTGTTATTTTCTTTGCTGGGCCTGTCCTGTAGTAGGTGACTTCTGGGTACTGTAGTACAAAGCAAAACTAATACTAATAGGATGATGGAAGGAGTAACAGCAGCAGAGTAAGGAAAATGGACTTCAGAAGAATAGATTTTAACAAACTCAGAGAACTGGAACAAATTATTAAACAATCTATTTGTAAACATCTAGAGAATAGGGTTGTCATAAACAGATAGTTAAGGGTTAATGTCTCTTTTACCTGTAAAGGGTTAGACAGCTCAGTAAACCTGGCTGACACCTGACTAGAGGACCAATGAAGGGACAAGATACTTTCAAATCTTGTTGGAGGGAAGTCTTTCTTTGTGTTCTTTGTTTTGGGGGTTGTTCGCTCTTGGGGCTAAGAGGGCCCAGACGTGGAACCAGGTTTCTCCAATCTTTCTGAAACAGTCTCTTATATGTTCAAAATAGTAAGTACTAGTTAGAAAGGCGGATTAGTCTTATGCTTGTTTTCTAACTTGTGAATGTGTATTTTGCTGGAAGAATTTTTTACCTCTGTTTGCTGTAACTTTAAATCTTAGAAGGGGGGAGGGAGTCCCTCTAGGTTATATGAACTGAATACCCTGTAAACATTTTTCCATCCTGATTTTACAGAGATAAATTTTATTTTTCTTTCTTTAATTAAAAGCTTTCTTTTTAAGAACCTGATTGATTTTTCTTTGTTTTAAGATCCAGGAAATTGGGTCTGGACTCACCAGGAATTGGTGGGGGGAAAAACGAGGGGGGATGGTGAATTCCTCTTTCTTTTTTTTAAGATCCAAGGAGTTTGGATCGGTATAGCCTCTCAGGGTAACAGAGGGAGGGAAAGTCTGGGAGGGGAAAGGTGGGGGAATGGTTTATTTCCCCTTGTGTTAAGACCCAAGGGGTTTGGGTCTTGGGTTCCCCAGGGAAGGTTTGGGGGGAATGGAAAGTGTACCAAAACACTATATTTTTGGTTGGTGGCAACGCTATCAGGTCTAAGCTAGAAATTAAGCTTAGAAGGGTACATGCAGGTCCCCACCTTTTGGACGCTAAAGTTCAAAGTGGGGAACAAACCTATGGCAAGGGTGATAGGAATAGCTAACATGAATTTATCGAGAACAAATCATGTCAGACCACCCTAATGTCCTTCTTGGACAGGGTTACTGGCTTAGCGGATGGGGGGGGGAAACAATCAACATTATATATCTTGATTTTTAGTAAGGCTTTTGACACATTCCTTCAAGACATTCTCACAAGCAAACTAGGGAAATGTGGTCTAGGTGAATATACTATAAGGTAGGTTCACAACTGGTTGGAGGGGAAAAAAAATAAACAGTACCCAAAAAGTTATGAATGGCTCATTGTCAACCTAGGAGGATGTATCCAGGGGTCCTGCAGGGGTCTGTCCTGGGTCCGGTACTATTCAATGTTTTGATTGACTTGGATAATGGAGTGACGTGCTTATAAAAGTTGCAGATTATACCAAGACTGAAGGGGTAGCTAACACTTTGGAGGACAGGAATAGAATTTAAAACAACTAGATAAATTGGAGAGATGGTTTGAAACCATCAAAGTTATCTTCAATAGAGGTAAGTGCAAAGTGCTACACCTAGGAAGGAAAAAATAAATCAACTGCCCAACTACAAAATGGAAAATAAATGGCTAGGCAGTAGTACAGCAGAAAAGAATGCGGGGGTTATAGTGCATCACAAATTGAATGAGAGCCAACAATGATGCAGTTGCAATAAAGGCTAATATTCTGGGTTGTATTAACAGGAATATTGTACGTAAGACATGGAGGTAACTGTCCCACTCCACTCAGCCCCAGTAAGACCTCACCTGGAGTGCTGTGTCCAGCTTTGGATCCCTCACTTTAGGAAAGATGTGGCCAAATTCGAGAGAGCAACAAACATGATAAAGGTTTAGAAAACCTGACCTATGAGGAAAGGTTAAAAAAAACAGGCATGTTTAGTCTTGAGAAAGGATGACTGAGGGTGGACCTGATAACCTTTAACACATTTGAAGACTTGTTATAAAAAAGATGGTGATCAATTGTACTCCATGCCAATGTAGGACAAGCAGTAATGGGCTTAATCTGCAGCAAGGGAGATTTAAGTTAGCTATTAGGAAAAATGTACTTAACTATATGAATAACTTAATACTTCAATAGGTTACCAAGGAAGGTTGTGGAATCCTCACTAGAGGTTTTAAAGACCCTGTTAGACAAATGGGTGACAGGGATGGTCAAGGTTTACTTGGTCCTACCTCAGTGCAGCAGGCTGGACTTGATGACTTCTTGAGGTCCCTTCCAGCCCTACATTTGTACGATTCTATGTTTTCAAAAGAGCTCTGTGCCTAAAGTCAAGGCCAGATTTTCAAAAGTTCAGCTCCCATTTGGACACAAAAATGTGTGGCTAGATTTTCATATTGGATGCCCATTGGGTACTAAGCGCTTTTGAAATTCTGACACTTATTTAGCAACCTAAATAGGAATGGAGTTATTTTAAAAATCTGGCCCAAAATGTCTAAAATGCACCTGTAATGACCACCATTCCCATCCCTGCACCCCCAGCCACCAACTGGACTACACACTAGCAAGGAAATCTACCATTTGAGCTAGAGGAACAGCTCATTTAGCTGACAAAAATAGTAGGCTGTCATCTGCTGAGTGGAACAGCCACAAAAGAGGGATATGACAGATTACAAAAAAAAACAAAAAACATCTTGTTGCTGCTATAAAAAAACTCTTACATGGCTCTGAGAGGTTATGAAGAGGGAACGCCAAGCCCTGTGTGACAAACTGAATTCTCTTTCTTGCTGCAAGCAGGAGATGCTGGTCCTGTTTTTATGTTGTCCCTGAGAGATTCAGTGGTCATTAATCTGGAAGTTTGATTATGAAAGTCATAAACCAAGCTTTCGTTTTGACCTTCACCATGCCAGGGTGGCAAAGGTGAAGTGAAATCACTGCCCTCGCCTGCAGCTATGCACAAATGCAGCTGTGATAAATAATATATTTGTTTGTTTGGGATTTCTCATCTCTGCCTGAGGAGCTCAAATAATAAATCGTTAATTGTGGGTAATTGAATTTGGCTTTCTTTGGAACACAGAGTCCTCCAGTCATGAGTCTCTTGCTTAAACTGGTGTAAATCAGGTATAACACTGCTGAAGTCAATGGAGTGACACTGGTGTAAAACCAGAGCATGTGAGGGGAGAATCAGGCCCTTAGCTGTTGCATTTTTGTTTTATAATCTCTGCTCTTTAGAATCCAATTCCCTTATCCTGCCTGCAAACAATAAAACCGTTATTTAAAGGCAAGGCTTTCTAGCTGGGTTCCACACTTTGACACAAGCAATGGCTACTTACTCACAGAGATATTAATATGTAACACCCACAAAGAGTCATTTGTTAGTACATGCAGTAGAAATCTATCCATGCTGTAACAGTGAAGTCAGTATTTCACTGTAAGCCCATATTTTCAAGGGGTTTATGTCTCAGCTATAAAAAATGGTACATGGCAGGAATTTAGCACTTATAGTTTTCAAATCAGGATCAATTATGAAAATCTGGAGTTCAGAGTTGAAGTTTGTTGGTAAATTCAGTGTTTGTGGAAAGAAGGATTTTAGGCATTATTTGGCCTAGATCAGCTTTTTTCAAACTCAGTCTGTGGACTGCTGGGGGTCCGCGAGAGTACACCAGGGGGTCCATGTGCCCTGCTGATCAACTCCTCCCCCTCCCTCCCAGTGCCTCCTGCATGCTGGAGAACAGCTGTTCAGCAGCATGCAGGAGGCGCTGGCAGGGAGAGGGAGGAGCGAGGATGGGCATGCTATGGGGAAGGGGTGGAAAGAGGCATGAAGAAGAGGGTCAGGCATGGTGCAGTGGTGAGAAGAGGTGGGGTGGGGCCTTGGGGGGAAGGGGTGGAGTGGGAGTGGGGGTGAGGCCTGAGCAGAGGGTTTGGGGAGCCCGTGAAACAATTTAAATCAACATGGGGGTCCTCGGGTTGTTAAAGCTTGAGAACCGCTGGCCTAGATGCATTTCTCACTCAGCTGTGTTAATGCTAAGATTGCTATTTATTTTGTGCTCATTAGCAGTGTACGGCCCAGCCCTGAGGTGCTAATGGCATCTCAGTCTTGCCCTGCAGCACACCCTGCTTTTCCAGTTCCACAGTGCGAAGGGCTGTGGCAATCAATGCAGCCCTGCCCTGCCAACCCTTGAAATTCCCTGCAGCTCTGCCAATATGCCTCACTCCAGCCATGCTGCACACTCTGCTAGTCCAATCCTAAGCCCCTTCTTGGCTCTGTAAATGGATCTCCCTCTTGCCCTGAAGCAGCTTCTCTCTCTCTCTCTCTCTCTGGCAAACTGCTGTAATTCTTTACAAAAGTTTCTTGGGTTTTTGAAAGTTATTCTTCCAGAAGGTGGACTGGTGCCTGGGGGTAATTTTGGAATTAGAAAAAGCAAAAGGGCACACCTAGTTATTTTGTGCAGAATAGCTGCCCATGCTCATGCACAGTACAGCGAGAAAAAAAAATAGGACATTCAGCAGGAATATAAAGTCTGGAGTCCTAGGACCTGATTCTACTCTCATTAGAGCTGGTGTACATCAGGAGTAATCCCTACAGAAGTCAATCAAGTTACACTGAGTGTAAGCAATATCAAAATCATCCTCTTAGGTATTTGTTGTTGCCGGCTGTGTTACAGAGCCTCTATTTTTCTGCATATTCTTGAATAACCGAGTTAGGTCTCAACAGCCTCAGATGAAACATAAATCTTTAAATGTGGAGTTGCACAAATAATCCCCTACATACAAAAATCCCAAAGCCCCTAAATACATATGGCGTAGTCTGGGCTAGCTTGTGATTCTATGGTCTGCCCAGTGTGAAGGGAATTGCATTGTTGTGCTGTCTCTACAGCAGCCCAGGAAGAAAACTGGGACTCAAACATATGGTGGCACAGGATGTCCTAGTTCTTAATTTGTACAGGTTGTACTAGCTGTTTCCAGAAGCCTGAGTAGACTCACGCTGAGCTGGTTGCTGATACTGTCAGCAACAATCATCCTAATAAAAAAGGTGTTGTACCTTCTCTTCAACTAGCCTCACCCTTGAGTACTCACTAAACATCCAGATGAGAATGATACTCTCAGGCCAAGGAGCAGATTCCCTTTAGATGGGGTGGAGGTGCTATCACTCAAGAGATTTAGCACAGATTAGACTGGGATTGGGGTATAAAAATTCCTACAAAATGCAGGAGTTGGAGCCCAATGATAACCCAAATGTCCTTATAGCAGTGAGTGAGGCTCAGTGGAATGGAGACAGGCTGTAACCCTCTTCTCAATGTGCTTGCAAGACATCTGACTCCTTTCATAACATAAAGCATTCCAGGTCATCCATCCATCTAATTTAGACTGTCAATGGTTATTAAAAGGAACCTTGGTACATAAGCACTCTGGATGCCAGACATGTCTTGAAAACAGCAATTTAAAGGCTTATGTAGAGGTGGGGAGGAAAAGAAAATAAAGGAACCATTCTAACAAATGCTGCAAATGGGCCGGGAGGAGGGAGGTTGAGAGGAAAACCCATCAGTTAGAAAATTAGTTCCAGGTATATTTGTTTGGTTTTCTATGAATTTGAAAAGCAACTGTGTAGTTTTGCTGAGTCCAGTCTAGACACCAGATACAATTCTGAGCTGAGTTAAAAATAAAAGACTAACAAAACATGCTTAAGCCTTAGCTCTGCTAGTTTCTATGCCCAATTTGATGCACAGTATGTGGAATCCCCCAGCCCCAAGCCATAGAAAATAGCACTCTGAATGCTACTCAGTGCCATTTCGTGTAGCTCAATGTTCACCTTGGGCATATTTTCAGCTTTCTGTAATTTCAATTAATCCTTTATGATCTGCAGTGAGAGATACGCCAAGCAGTGGAACGCTTGCTATCAGTTTCCAGCCACGGCTGTTTGCAGCTAAACAATCTGTCTGCTCCTTAAGTACAAAGGGGTCCTTTATCCATGCTAATATAATACTATCTAATTAAAATTATGCAACACTGTGGATATGGCTCCTTTAAAAAGGAAGATGTTTCTTTGGGTTGGTTCATGTGCTCTACACTGCCAGATAGGAGATTTCCATTGTTTGCTTATGAGAGTCTTGGGCATGCTGGGAATGTGGCCAAACACATTAGAATATATCTTCACAGCAGAGTTAGCCAGTGCTCTTATTCCAGTGTTGCGTCTAACTGCCCCACCTTCCATACACGAAACTCTCTCATCTGGGTTTAATGGTGCTTTCAACCCAAGCTAGCTGGCCTGGCTGCAGCTGTGGGTTAGAGCCTGGATTTCAATTTCACTTGGGCTGGAACTTAACCACTTTGCAGAGTGGTAACAAGCTAAATCATTTGAGTGATGATAGTCCTCTAATGCCTTCCCAGAATGCCCAGAATGGACAGGAAAGTTCTCCCACAGTTCACTGGGAAAGAATCACAGAGTGGCTCAGCATACTGCAGCACAAAGATTCCAGGGGAAATGCCTCCAGAAGTCCGAGTAACACACACACACACACACACACACACACACACACACACACACACACACACACACACACACGGGATCATGGCACTGGTAAGGAAACAGTAACTCAGGATGGGCTTTGCAGTCCAGCTGCTCACACTTGGGCAAGGCTTACCCAGATGCCATCACCTGGGATAACTCTGTGGTGAAGGTACACCCTTTGTAAAAAGCAAGGTCTTACACTGTTCTACAGCAATTGCCCTGGATGGTTATGGAGCAGTGTGGAAAAGCAGAGTCATATACAGCCCTTCTGAGCTAAAAGCCGGGTGGTACTGAGGGTGTTAGATGTTTGTGAATGAGCTTTATAGGGGTCTCTTCTCAGAGATTTGTCAGACCTTCTCCTCCACAAGCAAGAAAAAAACCTCAACCATACTCTTTCTGTGAAGAGGGGATGTGCTGTCACGTACATGTGACATAGCATTGGATCATCTTTGCATCACATGAAATGTGATCTGGGAAGGCTTCCTAGTATCCAGAGTATTCCATTAAGAAACATGCTTGAGCCTATTTTGGAGAAGTTCTATGGCCTGTGTTATACAGGAGGCCAGACTAGATGATCCCAATGGAAGTAGATCTTAACTTCAGTACCTGGAAAGACAATGGAGCAAATAAACAATTTGTTAGCACCTAGAAGATAATAAGGTGATAAGTAACAGTCAACATGAATTTGTCAAGAACAAATCATGTCAACCCAACCTAATATCCTTCTTTGACAGGGTGATATGACTTGTGGATAGGGAGAAGCAGTAGATGCGATATCTTCAGTAAGATTTTTTATATTGTCTCACATGACCTTATAAAACAAATTAAGAGAACAGTCTAGATGACCCTGCTATAAGCTGAGTGCACAAATGGTTGGAAAACCACACTCAGAGTGTAGTTATCAATGGTTCACAGTCAAGCTGGAATGGTATAATCGAGTAGGGTACAGCAGGAATCTGTTCTGGGTCTGCCCCGTTCTATTCAGTATCTTCATAAATGATTTGAACAATGGCACAGACAGCACACTTATAAAGTTTGAGGTTGATACCAAGTTGCGAGGGGTTGCAGCCACTTTGGAGGATGGGATTAGAATTCAAATCACTGTGACAAACTCAAGAAATGGTCTGAAATAAATGGGACAAAAATTCAATAAGAACAAATGAAAAGTATTACACTTAGAAAGGAATAATCTGTTGCACAAATACAAAATGGGAAAAGACTTCCTAGGAAGGAATCCTGCAGCAAGGGATCTGGGGGTTAGAGTGTTTCACAAACTAAATGTGAGTCAATGTAATACTGCTCCAAAAGAAAACAAAAAACAAAAAACAAAAAAGTGAATATCATTCTGGGATTATTAGCAGGAGTGTTGTAAGCAAGACACAAGAAGTAATTCTTCCACTCTACTCAGCACTGATAAGGCCTCAACTGGAGTATTGTGTCCAGTTCTGGGCATCACACTTCAGGGAAGATGTGGACAAACTGAAGAAAGTCCAGAGAAGAACAACAAAGAGTAAAGGTCTAGAAAACATAGACTCATAGACTTTTGACCTACAACAAAGAAAGATTTAAACAAATATGGTTTGTTCAGTCTGGATAAGAGAAGACTGATGTGGGGGGACATAATCTTAAAATATGTAAAAGGTTGTTATGAAGAGGAGGGTGAGATGTTGTCCTGGCCTCAGTGATTAAGGAGAACAAGCAGCAATGGGCTTAAATTGCAGCAAGGGAGATTTAGGTTGGACATTAGGAAAAGCTTCATAACTGTAAGGATAGTTAAACACTGGAACAAATTACCTAAGGAATCTCTGTCATTGGAGGTTTTTAAGAACAGGTTAGACAAGCACCTGTCAGGGACGGTCTAGCTCATACTTAGTCCTGCCATGAGTGCAGGGGACTGGACTAGATGACCTCTCAAGGTCTCCTCCAGTCCTACATTTCTATGACACTAACTAATACAGCAATAAATAATTATTAAGACGCAAAGAAAAAGTGTAGCCTGAAGGGAATTCCCTATGTGTTAAAACTCATAATAAGGATTAGGCTGTTTGGGAAAGTTGCTTGTGGAACCTGTTTTGCATAGATTTCTGAAGAAAAGTAAAAGAGAGGAACTGTTGCTTATTGGAGAGAGGAGGTGATTTGGAATAAGGACTCCTAAGCTAAATTCCTGGTTCTCCCACTGACTTACAGAGTGATCTTGAGAGAATATTAGCCTCTTTGTAGACCACTTGCTCTATACCTAAAATGGGAATAATAATAATACCGACTTACTTGGCTCACCCCAGTTCATTAATTTTCTGGAAAGTTCTTTCAGAGCCTCTGATAAAAAATACTAAAGTGCTAAGATCCAGGAAGAACCCCCCAAACCAAGAACGTGCACCAGCTTAGGAGTGTGAGGTCAGACACCAGATCTTCTGCTGGTGTAAATAGATGTAGCTTCACGGACTTCAACACAGCTCAGATGTCAACTGAGGAGCCAACCCTCAATTTCTTTATCTCTTAGAATTTCAGAGATATCCTACACCATCCACTGAGGCAATGTGGGTAACAGCTCTCGGGAAGAGATAAGAGAACCAATAGAGCAAAAAATAGCCCTTCTTATTGTAAAGTAAAGGTCAGAGAGAAATGTAAATTGACTTCACCTGGAAGAAGAAACAACCAGTTTAAAATAAAGACATAGTCCCTTAAAATAAAGGATGGTAGGTTGTGTGTGAGCAGGACTAATTTGTTGCAACAATGCAAGACTCGTACTTGTATTTATATTATTATGATCTGATTTTAAAGGAAGCTACATGTTTTTCCACGTTGAGTGAAGTAAGTTCATGCTCCACCTCTATCCCTTGCTTACAGCCATGTGCTAAGGAGCATGAACTACAGCAGTGTAGAGCTACCACAGTCTATCGCCCCTCACTGGACATTAACAAATATAACATTTCAGAGACAGGGTGAGTTTGGCAGGATGGATACAGTCAACTAACTGAGCAATTGGATTACCACGACTGTGTATTCACTTTTAAACAACCAAAATCGCGGCACTAACTCAGTATTGCCTGTATGTAGCCAGAATAAACTTAAACAAAGCAATAATCAAGGGACTAATCAGACATTCTAGTCTGTTTCAAGGCAAACACAGGACTGTTCAATGTTTGATTTCCTGCGTGTGTTTTCCTAGCTCTACCACGGATTTCACTTATCAGTTTTCTTCATCTAAAACATAGCGTGGCATTAGAAAGGGTGTTATGTTATTCTGCTTGGATCTAGACCCTGTACAGGTTCCAGGATCTGCACCAATTCTGTAGTAGGGAAAAGTTCCCTGTGAAGTGGATCAGCATATCGGGATACAGAACTCCTCATTTTTGGTATTTCTTTATGAAATTGAAAAATGGGCTTGTTGCCATCAGATACTTCACAAGGGCACAAGATTTTTTTTAAATGGGAAAAGGCCACCGTTTTCAGCAAAGCTGGTTTCTCCGTAAAAACATCCAGGATTTCATGGAGGCTTTGAAGCAATAAATCACAGTTTGTCCAAATTTCCCTAAACCAATTCAGACAGAGGGTGTGTGCAAAGTCACCTGAAATGAAGCAATGAATATTTTGATCGAATGCCATAAAATGATTATTGTGAAGCTGAGGTAAGATCTTTTCTTTATAGAACTTTTCTCCAATAACAGGGGTATAGTATGACACAACTGTGGCTTCTTATATTCCAACTCTGCAGAGAAGCTGCTCAGGATGATGGCGACGACTAACACGAGGGCAGGGTGAAGAATGCAAATTCTATTCTGGACATGGAGAAAAATCCATGTGCTGTATATGCTGTCTACATGCTATGACAACGAACACTGTGGAGATGAGAAGGAGCAGGAACTTCCCATTCAGCTCTCAGATTGCAGGCTTGGCTTACATTGTGTGGGTGAAAATCATGAAGAGTAAAATCCTGGCTCTTCTGAAGTGACTGGGGGTTTTGCCACTGGCTTCACCAGGGGCAAGATTTTACCCCAAGTCTTTACTCAAGCAAAATCCTGGTTGACCCGAAAGGTAGATTTTCCTGATTAAGGACTATGGGCTTTAGCCACATTTGTAAGGCACGTGAAGGCTATTAACATGCATGCAATATTGTATGTGCTATTGAATTAGCAGTGAGATGATGCATTTCTCTACTGCAGCCACAGACATTTCCCAGCAGCTAACCCCACAGTTGCTTGCGGTGCCAAAAGTGTCTCTAGCTGAGGGATGTACTTACAACGAGGGTCAATTTTCTTCCTGAATTGCTTTATTCTGCCTATGCAACATCTAATCTGGCAGGGGTCAGGTGGTCGTGAATTCTGCCTCTGCTGATGTGCTGCCTTCAATCTCCAGTCACCACGCGAAGAGTTCAAGATTTATGAGAGGGTAGCTCTACCAGATGTTTTTCCTCCTGTGCTTGCAAAAGGTCCAATTAGCTAATTAAGTGACTCAAGCAGCATGTGAATATGAAGAGCATTGCTGACTGCATATCTTTCTAAGAAATGTAGGGCAGAATTTGCCATATTGGATCAGATAGCTGATCCATCAAGTCTGTTAGTTTGCCTCTGGCAACGCCTCATACCAGCCTGGCTAAATTCCAACGCAAGCAATTGCATTCTGCCAACTAAGATATTCTCCCCTGCGATTTTAATTGGATATGAGATTATTCTTCACTTCCTGTCCTAAACTGTTTCCCAAACCTCCATTTGTTTGTCCTGTGTTAGAAGATTCCTAAATACAAAGAAAGCATTTTTATTTTCCTGTGGCTAGGTGATGGCTTTCAGGTTCTGGTTCAGATGAGGTGATAAAGTAAAAAAAAAAATGCTGCATTTTTGTTCCCTCTGGAAGCTAAAATCTCATGACTGGATTTACATCAGTGATCATATGTAACAATTATTTGTATATAAAGTAATGCACAATTTCAAAGATTAACCACGAACAGATGCTACAGCCGGTAGTATAGAGAAAACAGAAGGGAATTCCTGATTAATTATAAATTGAGCTGCTTTGGTCAGCTATGAGTATCCAGTGAACATCACAGACTGTTTAAATAACCCCCAGCATGCTTCCCAAAATGCTGGTGGCTGCAGGTTCTAAATCAGCCTGAGCTAGGGATTCTTGAAAGGAGCCTCCTGCTGCCGCTGCAGCTGGATTTACTTCCTCATCTGGAGCTGTAGCAGACAGAACACTTAGACTTTCATCTCAAGGGCTTTTTAATTGGCTTTTGTGGGATGGATTGAGAGAATCTGCCAGCTCCAACTCCCCTTTGGTTTAGCACATAGCTGCAGATGCCTATAATTCCATCACACAGCAACTCCCACAACTGCCAATCCAGTGTATCGACTGCTCTGATATCAGCCACAAACGGCCTGATGCTGGGCCACCCAGTGTGAGCAGAAGCAACCTGGCATGTTAGTGGCCTTTCCCCTCTCCAAGTTCCTTAGCCTTTCTGGATGAATCATCCACCACAAAGTGACTCTGCTCCCATGTCCCTCCCAGGATTACCAGGGGGAAGTTATCTAAGGGTAGGTCCATACTTACCTGCTGGGTCGACGCAGAGAGTTCGACTTCTCGGAGTTCGAACTATCGCGTCTAATCTAGATGTGATAGTTCGAACTCCGGATGCGCTCCCGTCGACTCCGGAACTCCACCACCGCGAATGGCGGTGGCGGAGTCGACGGGGGAGCCGTGGACTTCGATCCCGTGGCATCAGGACGGGTAAGTCAGTCGAACTAAGGTAGTTCGACTTCAGCTACGCTATTCACGTAGCTGAAGTCGCATACCTTAGTTCGACCCCACCCCACTAGTGTAGACCAGGCCTTAGTTGCCACCAGTTCAGCTGGTTACCCAGTTACATTTGCACCATGACAGAAATGGGATAGATGTCAATACCAGAAATGACAAGTCCCACTGTAAAGGTCACAATGTCAGTTATTGGGGGTTCATCTCCCCAAATAGGCTGTCTAAATTCAGTCTAACTTTAGAGTCACCCACGGGGGAAGCTTCCTCCCTTCTCCCCACCCCACCAGATGATACAGTCCATACTGCATCTGCTTCCCATCTCATCTGTCACCATGTACTTTCACATTCTAGGCCTTCAGGTTTCTCTCTGGCTGCTGTCCTACTCTTACCCAGTCCACATACTACCCCAGACTACTCTCACTCTCCACAATCATTCCCATAGACCCACAGAAGATATCCTGATCCGCACATAGATCTATTTATCCATCTGTAGACAGCCCCATCCATAGCTCTGTCTATCCATACTTATTTGTACTACTGTACTGCCCAGGAGCCCTAAACATGAACTAGGACCCCATCGTGCTAGGGGCTGTACAAACAGAACAAAAAGGCAGTCTCTGCCCCAAAGAGCTGACAAACTAAGTATAAAAGAGGGGACAACTGATGGATGAAACAATATTGGTCAGCATGACAGGCAGTTGTCTCAGCATATCAATGGCCTAATCAATTTCAGTTTTTTTTGTAGGCATTTCAGAAAAGAACTGTTTTAAGGAGGGTTTCGAAGGATGATAACAAAGTAGTTCTGCAAATGTTTACAGAGCTCTCCTCCCAAACATAAAGGGTGACATGAGAAAAGCATGAAGGTGCTTGTTAGAAAATTTAACAAGCAATAGAGGCTGGCATCATGGTCCAATTAGAGGCGGAAGTCGGTAGCTTGATGGTGAACAAGAGAGGATAGGTGGGGTGGAGATGGGCCTTGAAAATGATGACAAGTAAACTTATGTTTGATGCAATAGAGAAGGGGGATCCAGTGGAAAGATGCAGAGAGGGGGGTGAAACTGTCAACGGGGCCAGGAAAGTGACTGCAGCAGCATTCTGAAGGTACAGGAGCGGAGCAGTTAATTAATTTAATTGCCAGAAAAATTACATTAACTCACAGTAAAAGACAGTAGAATTCTCTTAAGTGGACACACCCTTCAGATGATGGTATATGACAATTGTCCACAGGACACCAAACAAGTGAGCAGAAGGACACGCCATACTATAGTTCAGGGGTTCTCAAACTGGGGGTCAGGACCCCTCAGGGGTCGTGAGGTTATTACATAGGGGGTCACGAGCTGTCAACCTCTACCCCAAATCCCACTTTGCATCCAGCATTTATAATAGTGTTAAATATTTAAACAAGTGTTTTTAAATGTATGCGGGGGGGGAGGGGTCGCACTCAGAGGCTTGCTGTGTGAAAGGGGTCATCAGTACAAATGTTTGAGAACCACTGCTATAGTGTAACTGTTACTGGTTGGGTTTCATACAGCACAGCAAGAACCTCTCCATTCTTTTCAAATGCTATAGCTGAACTTCCCTGGATCTCATTGAAACAAGAGTGGTTTCTGCTTTGTGTGCCCATAAAGCTCACCAACAGTTCACATTTATGGGCTGCCCCCACCAGTTTGATAACATCTCTCAGGACAGTTTACTGTAACTTAAGGCATCACTGCTAAAAATAAAATAAAAGGGAGATTGAAAATTAGCAGCATGGGGGGTTCCGGCTCCGGCATATGTGGGTCTATGGCCTAAATTTTGAGAGAAGATGGGGATTCACTCCAGAGCCCCATAGTTTAGCCCATCAAGCATGTAGCTTGGTTTCTCTTGTCTGTGGTTTGCTTTAGTTCACTTACCTGCAGATGTTTCCCGTGCTCAGAAAGTTTCCTCTCCTTTTATAAAAAAAAAAAAAAAAAAAAAAAATCCTGCTGAGCTATTCCCTTCGATGACTTTCTTAGATAGTGAATGGCACAGCATGAAACTACAAAGGTTGTGGAAATAAATTCTGACTGACCAGCCCAGCACAACAGGCAGAAGTCATACAGCACCTTCACACCGGGTTTAAAATACCCACTTGCCTATGTTAACCTAACCCACCCATTTTACCACGTGGATGTGTTTAATATCCCGTTAAAAACTGAGGATTAACAGCATTAGCTAGAAACAGGTGAGAGTCTGGGCATTTGCCATCATGCAAGCATCCCCACGCAGAGCTCTACTGGACCGGACTTGTTGCCCTCCATGCAGCTCTGGACCTAGGCTTTCTACACAGCTCCGCTGATGTGACTCAGTCCTGACTGCTACACCACTCCTTGGCTTCCAACATGAGCTCTGCTAATGCACCTCACCCCTGACCTGCAGTATCCTCTACTATTCTAATCCTGGACCCTCCCAGGAGTTCTTTTAATGAACATTCAGTCCTGACTTGTGGAGAATCCCTTGCTATTCCTATGCTGGGCTTCTCAGAGCTCTATAAATTAACTGTGGCTTTTGTACATCAGTTACCAAGAATATATTTTCCATAACTGAGGCATATATACACAACTTAGGCGGTACAAGGCTTTGGAAAATTAATTATTTTCACATATAATACGGATTGCTGTAAACTGTAAGGGAAGGTATTGGAACTATTATTGAAAGAGAATCTTATAGCAGCTGGTCATGCAAGGGTTGATCTAGTCCACATAATACAAACAAAATAAATGAAACTCTGAAAGCTCACTTTCACACAATACACTTTACTTGTTCTTGGCACTTGGGGGCTGGGATGTGCCCAGGCATGACTGAATGGTTACAGAGAAATAGAACTAGTGGGCTATTCATCCTGTCTCATAACACAAGAATACCCGGACATACAATGAAAATGAGAAGCAGAAAACTTTAAAACTGAAGAAAATAAATACTTTTGTATACACAATGTGCAATTAGCCTGTGGAACTCATTCCCACAAGATGTTGATGCCAAAAGATTAGCAGAGTTCCAAAAAAGGGATTTAACATTTATGTTAATGGCAAAAATATCCACAGCTATAGTCACAAAGATTAAAAATATAAACAAGAAGCTGAGACGGCCTATAAACCCTCCTTCTTCAGAGCACAAACCACTCTAGTTAATGGGCATTAGGAAGAAACTCTTTTGATGGCAGGTTATTCCATCACTGCCCACTGCAGGATTTCCTGTACCCTCCTCTAAAGCAGCTGGTACTGGCCATGCTTGAGCCAGGTTACTGGACTAAGCGGGATCCCATCTCTGATTCAGAAACTCTGTTCCTATGTACCTTATTCTTTCAGTAAGAGATGAGACTCACTTTGAAATGACGTAAAGTCTCCAAATACGGAAATTAGCACACACACAAATAAGAGTGCAAATTTCCACTTAATTTCTTTAGCCTACTTGAGACAGAGTGTCCTGGCTTCTTTAAGTGTGTGCTGAGCATTAAAATGCAGCTGATTGCACTTGAGCACATCTCCAGCTCTAATGATTTCAGGTAATACAGAGATAGAAGAATATGATTAATGGCAGAGAATCGTTTAGCTACTTCAGAGTCTATTAATCAAGTGTTTGAGACATCGGGGCCCTAACATGGAAAGCTAGGTAATGGGTATTCATCTGTGAGTCTCAAATGGAATATTAACACATGTTAGTGTAAAAGAAAAAAGATTGTGGCATAATTGTGAAATGACATTAGAAGGCGACTGAGATTCAATACTGTGCCTCTAAGAGGCACAATCCATGGAGACAGGAGGGTGCCAAGGTGGCTTAAAGTTATCTTTGCACCCATCTGATCTGGGGCTCCTTCAGGGGCCAGTGTGACCCCTGGCAGAAAATAAAGCAGCCCCCTAGTCTCCAGAGCTGCCAGTGGGCTGCTTTGCAGCCCTCAGCAGCTGTGAATCCATGTAGCAGCCTAACACTACAGACACCACACTATGCTGAGGATGGTGATAGGGCAATTTGTGGCGGTCTTCCCCCAGCACAGGCACTGCATAATTCTCCCCTGGGCCCTGGCCACCTAGGGCTTTTTTATGGCTCTTGTGTGCCACAGGTGCTGTGTACAGGGGCCATAGTGGGATGCAGAATTCCCCCTCATAAAGAAGAGCCTCCAGTTGACTATCAGATTTCCCATTAAAATGAGTCCTGTGGTCTTTTTTAAAGCTCAGTAAGAGTTGTGTAAGATCCATTGGTACCAAAAGCAACAATAATTGCAGCACACAGGAGCTGGGGGGAAAGAGACTTAGTGCACAAAGCACTGAAATTTGAAAAATGTGCACTGACTTTTACAGGAATATGTTCATCAGTAAAAATCAACTGACCAGTGAAAGATGAAACAGGCCCCTTAACTTAGCAAGGTCTCTGCCTGGCAGCCCTTTAATGCTCCATTACGTGTAGTGATTTTTAAAATAGTATCTAGGCCTGAATGAGGGATGCTGAGCACTTCACAGCAGCTCTCTGCACCTTGCAGAATTGAGCCCTAAATGCAGGTTTCTCTCTTTACATCCTATCCCTGACTGCCAGCACAGTTCCCCCTCATGCTAACATCAGTGAAGGAGTCCAGGCTGTGTTTGAGAAAAACAGTGTCTCCTTAGGGTGCAACATCAGATATTCTAAAGGCTCTAGTACTGTAAGCACAGAGGGTGTGGAGGAAAAGGAAATATTGGGCCTTGTTGGTATCCAAGAGTTGCAGAAGTTTTTGAAGAACCTTTTGATCCACAGCTCTGTCTCACAAGCCCAGCCTTTAAAAATACAAATACATGAGGAAAGGGAAGGGGAAGAAGAGGATATGGGAAGCAATGGCTGAGCAGCAGCAGTCTGACAACAACCAGATGTGTTTTGCCAGCCTCTGAAATGCATGAGAAAGACACAAAGATGCAGAGGAGCATTTGACATCATTCTTAAAAGTGTTTTATAAACCATGGGGGGGGGGGGGGGAAGCAAACAACTGCTTGGGAATGAATTCAGTTTCCTTATCAAAGGCCTGATCCTGTGCCTATGAAGTCAAAGTTTTGCCACTTGTTTGTTTCAACGGCTGGGGGAATTTATTCTATCAACCCTACAATAACAAATCAGCATATTTCATCATTTTAAGAGATGGGCGGGAGGAGAGGGGAAGAACCCTGCAAAGACCAAAATTTGGCACTTTTTCCTGATCAGCTCCACTAAAGACTGCCTTGAATTTTGCATTGCAAAGAGATGTAGGCTCTGAATCCGATCTGGTGCAGATTAGGAGTAACAGCAGTGAAGTCAGTGGGGTTACTTTTGGGCAAAGCCAGTGTATGTTAAATCAGAGAGTCAGGGCTATAAACTCCCCATTATTTTTACGTCTGAAGCTTTGTTATCCTCATGGTTTTGAATTCAGGCCATGCACCATTGATTACATGCTTTCTGCTGCATGACCTGCATTGAGTAAACAAAGCTACAATGTCCTGTGTTTATTATTCCTTGTGCTGACAAGAATGAGCAACATTTCTCCTAGCTTGGACATTCCATGGCAGAGCAGAGAAGCAAAGGGCATTTTTCCTTCCCTGATAATCCCATTTCGGCAAGCTCTCTCTTGATGGGCAGATAGCAGCATAGAGGCAAAACACACAGTCAGTAAGGGAGGTGCTTGAAGAGTGTGTGCTTGTGTGAGTTGGTGGGTACGAGTACTAGTATGAATAAGTGCTACTCAGTCTGAGCAAGCATGGAAGAATCAGACCCTTACTGAGATCTAGGTTGTGATTTGCACTATGCATATACACAAGGGAACAGGAGCACTTGTGGCACCTTAGAGACTAACAAATTTATTTGAGCATAAGCTTTTGTGGGCTACAGCCCACTTCATCAGATGCATAGACTGGAACTATGCATCCGATGAAGTGGGCTGTAGCCCACGAAAGCTTATGCTCAAATAAATTTGTTAGTCTCTAAGGTGCCAAAAGGACTCCTGTTCTTTTTGTGGATACAGAGTAACATGGCTGCTACTCTGAAACCTGTCAATACACAAGGGAGTAAGAACAACCTTGCGTCCTAACATGAGCTACCTGGATGTTGGGTCTAGGAGCATAGACATAAACAGAGGTACGTACCCGCTTATCTCTCTGTACTGCAAGTGGTGGGGAATGGGTGAACCTTACGTCCACACCCTTTTACTCTCTGGACAGCATGGGGTGGGGTAGTGATGCAGCGGGAGACTAATTTTTATTGTTTGTTTAGAACAGCTATAATTTGCAGCAGTCCTATCCCCAAGAGTAAGGAGGAAGCAGAGGGCAAAGTGACTCAAATGGGTATTTCTGGGTTACAGTGACTCTCAAAGCAACCTGGAGTGGTGCAGCTTACATACCATCTGTTGTGCAGGGCTGTGCCTAAAGGTACAATCTAGCCCGAAAATCAGCATGATTGCTATGGGAGCTTTAGTGAATAATAACAAAACACCCACCTCACAGCAATGCCTCTTGCTGACTTCACAAATGGACTCCATGAATTTATGTGCTTGCATGTAATTCTCCTCTTCTACCCCAATTACATGTGTTCTCTCACTCCCCTGGGAGCACAGAGGTGCATGAGGCTGAAGAAAGGCTTTTTCTCTTTTCTTTGAGGACCTAACACTATAAGTGTCACTTGAATCTCATGACTCAGGCTCCTGCAGGAGGTGATAAAAGGGAACATGTTCCGTATCTGTCAGTGTTTCCCGACCTGACGTTATCACCATCGTTGAAGCCGTTTACAGAAGTGAACGTTACAAAAAAGGCCAACTGAGAGGTTTGTCTCCGTGGAGGACAGCTGCTCTGAGGCACTTTTTGAGCTGCCATGTGAATTGGAAAGCAGGTTGACGTGGATCTATTCTGCATCTTTTGTTATGGGCTGGAAGGGGATGGGTTGCTATTTCAACTCTTAGACCAGGGGTTCTCGAACCGGGGGTCAGGACCCCTCTGGGGGTCGCAATATTATTACATGGGGAGGGTCGTGAGCTGTCAGCCTCCACCCTAAACCCTGTTTTGCCTCCAGCATTTATAAAAGTGTTAAATATATTTTTAAAGTGTTTTTAATTTATAAGGGGGGGTTGCACTCTGAGGCTTGCTATGTGAAAGGGGTCACCAGTAAGAAGTTTGAGAACCACTATCCTAGACAGATCACCGCACAAGACTTAGCCAATGACACTGCACTGGGAATGAGCAGCAACTACCTAGCTCTACCCAGGGGTTGGGTGCAGTATGATATCCACTTACTCTCATCGGTGTGTAGAGATGCACAATCAAGAGAACCCCTTCACTGCATCTTCAGAAGCAATTCATGCCACCTCTATCTGACCACCCTTGATTCCCTGCTATTGCAGGGCAGACACCATCTCCCCTTTGTTATTTCTTCCTGAAAAGGGAATAAAAAGGGGCTGTGCTGCTGAGGCCAGTCCAATCTTCACTGATAAAATGAAGTATTTTGCACCTAGCACATAGTTTCAAGGCACTTTCCTTCAACACCGGCCCAATCCTCAGAAGGTATTGGGAGGTCCCTGGTTGGGTTACATGCAGAATTATGATAGAGAGAGAGAAAGTGACTGTCTCGTATGCTGGACCCTGCAATATGTATGGAGCTGCTTAATGAAGTGACAACACTTGTTTTGAAAAGGAGCTAATGGCCTTGACAAGAATCGTGGTTTCCATGCAAGGGCCCTAGCAGTCCAAGTAATGAGTCTCCAAGTAAAAAACCACTCACCAGGACTGTCATATTCTCCAAATGCATTTGTTAGAGGCTGTGTTGGGCCAAATACTTAATAAATTCAATAATTTCCCCACTAAATGCATTAGTGCTGCCCAGCTACGACCTTGATAGATCATGATAGTTGTCCTTAAGCAATTAGTACTTGGACAGTTGCTCAAACTGAGCAGGAACTAAGTACTGGCACTTGGTAATTGGTTTACTCTAATGAAGGGAAGAATTTGAGAAGAGGATGGAAGCAATAAAAGCTGAAACAATGCTATTTACAATGGACTGTACAGAACAGACAGTTACTTCCAGCACATGTGGCACATCTCCCCCTAGGAACTGAACATGAGTCCCTACACAGGGAGCACTTATTGGAATTTGGGGTAGTGACAGATGGAATAGAACCCATGATGTGAACCACATGTAAGGATTAGTAAGACAGTCTCTGGGCTAGAAATTTCCAACACTGCCTGTTTTTTTGTTGTAAAATACTATTAGGAACAGCCTTGCTAATTACAATTTGCCATTTCCATTGCCATTCTTGGGATGTGAATAGAAGTTTGTAGTATTATTGTACTGCATACAGCCCCCTGTAATACAGTACTGCAATCGAGGCCCCCACTGTGCTAAGTACTATACATACATATAGTGAGAAACAGTTCCCTGCACCAAAGAGCGTACAGTCTAAATAGACAAGACAAAGGGTGGGAGAAAGGAAATATTATCCCCATTTTAAAGATGGAAATCTGAGGCACAGAAAAATTAAGTGACTTACCTAAAGTCATGCAGGGAGTCTGTAGCACAGCCAGGGACTGAACCCAAATCTCATAAATCCCAGTTGTGCTTTTCTATACCCAACTACTGAGAAGTGGTGAGGTTGTGAAAGTAATCAAGAATCAGCCCATGGAAGACTTTGCAAATTAATACCACACTTTATAAATTGCACTCAGGAACATATAGGAAGTCAGTATACCATAGAGAAGCTAGGTGCAATCTGATCAACATGGCTGTCACATTGGTAATCAAGCAGGATGCTATGTCCCACAATAGCTGACACTTCGTGATGGTTTACAAGGATTGCCCCTGGTAGATTGTAATACAATAGTCGAGCCTAAAAGTACTGGAGGCATGGGTAGCCGTGCAAATTCAGCACCAACTGAAAAGCTCACCATTAATCATAGAGGCCAAAAAAAAAAAGAACTATCTCCTGTGATTGAAAACACCGGGCCCAATTCTCCCCTGCAGTTGCAGTCATTTTCACCCGTGTCAAGTAGGTGTAAAATACTAGCATCTCAGAATTCTCTGTTCACACTAATGGAAGCACTGTGCACCCACTGTGCACTAGTGAGTACAATATGCAAGGCTGTAGAGAATTAGTTGCCTAGTCTGCCTGCCCTCCTGGAGAGGGCCCATCACCAGGATATGTAATTGCTTAACACAGGAATTAAGATTCACAGATTTGCCTATAGCAGATACTGCTCTGATAGTTTTGGCTTCTAACACTTGAGACTTAAGATACCAATGGATGTTTGCACCAGTGTAAGGGAAGGCATAATTTCATCTTTACAGTCTGTTAATAAGGAAGTATTGCTGGATTGCAGCAAAGAGGGAAGGCTGTTCCTGTGTACACAAACGCCCGTGCTTCTGCCCAACATGTATAATTGGATTACATATCTGATTAAATCAGAAAATGGAAAAATCTTTGGATGTGCAAAACCCCCATGCTTACTACCTGAACCTGAGTTCAGACTCACCTCACTGCCAGCTGTAATATGGCAATTAGTTCCGGCAAAACTATATTTGCTTATAGACCTAATTAGAGATCAAGAGAGTAGCTCACTTTTGATAATTACATGGTTGTGTCCCATCTATCAGCAACTGTTAAATTGTTGTTATATTAATGTAAAGCTTATAATCACGGCTGTTCTAAATTGAATAAATGTTCTTGCCAATTCTCCAATGCAATTAATTTACATAAAAGCCTCTGGAAAAAAATTAAAATCATATACATCTTTGCAAAGGTTTCATTTAAAACAAACAAAGGTAAGGAAGAAGGAAATCATATATCTTCCCCCCTCCCCTTGCATTTTTATGTTTACTGGAGCTAATGGCCAAACAATCATTAAAATGTGCCTAAAACTGACTAATTAAGAATAGTTATACCCAGACCTCATTTGCCATGTGCTGTGATTCATTATTCAAGACATTAATATTTTAAATGCTCTGTTCCCAAGTCAAGGGAGACTACAGATGACAGTGCAGGAGGTCAAGAGGAGTGCTATTCCCTCCCAGTCATCTGCATATAAATCACATTCATCTGTTTTATTTAGGCATTTGCATTTCAGTGAGGAGAATTGATGATGCCGATGCAGCCAAACCTGCCTTGCTCTTTCCTTCTAGGGACTGAAGAGCCACATTCAGTCAATCTCAAAACCTGCCCCAGATTGTATGTAAATGGTTTCCAGGCGGATAACATTGGTGAACCAAAGAAGTTAAAGATGGAAATGGTCTATTAAAAACACAGTTGCCTACAAAACTATGCCAGTTGACAATGGTGACAAACTGACTATTGCTAGGGTGACCAAACAGCAAAGGTGAAAAATCGGGACAGGGAGTGGGGGGTAATAGGAGCCTATATAAGAAAAATACCCAAAAATCAGGACTCTCCCTATAAAATCAGGACATCTGGTCACCCTAACTATTGCTTACCATGAAAACTTTGCTAGTTTCACTGTTACTTCCTTCACCTCCTCTCCATCTGTTTCTTTACTTTCCCGGTCCAGATTGCAGTCTCTTTAGGGTGGGGGACTGTCTTTTCACTTCTTGTCTGCACAGTGGCTAGCACACAGGGGCCCTGACCCTTGTCTGAACCATTCTGGTGCTACTGTAGTGCAAATAATTCGAGCTGGTCAGAAGTTCTGACAGGACACTTTTCTATCAGAATTTTCTTTTTGTTGCAATTGAAGCTTTCCACCAGAATGTGTCAATTTCAATGAAATTTCATTTCAGAACAAGAACAAAAATTGCGAAAAAATAAAACATTGCAAGGGTTTATTACATTTAGATTCTTCAAATATATGGGAAATGATGCTAATAGCTTCCTCCCAGTTATTGTTTAGCCAAGCTGAACATATTTATAGAAGCATTTGTATATTTTGTTCTTAAATTCTCCCCCGATCATTTTTGTTGCTTTCCAAATTTCCCCTAATTTTTCTTGCTGCCTGCTAATGAAGTGCTAATAAATACAGAGGTTTAGATGCACATTAATGAGTGTCACCTATAAGGAGAGATGATGGGCCAGATCCTTAACTGGTGTAAATCCACATAAACCTATTGGCTTCAATGGAGCTATGGTCATGGAGATGCAGAGCTAAACTGATAATTCCCCCTTATTCAGGGAAGTGAGGCCTCCGTGAACATAATCCAAGATGAACTGGCTTTTCCTGAGGCCATGCCATACTGTCAGTGATATATACGTATCGTATCCTTAGGATTTGCACAGTAGCCCTTATTGCCATTGCAAACCCCTACAGAATCAATTACACTCACTGAAATAAAAGATGTGGCAAAAGCCTAATAGTTATTTTTACTATAGCTTTTCTGTAGTCTAGCCACAGATGCATCCCAGGACATGAATTTATCTGTGCAGCTAGCTTCTGATGTTACAGGAGTGCTCTATATTTGTATATAGATAAATAGTTAACAGACAAGGAGCCAGTAGCTGGTGCTCAAGAATATATCATGTATTGCATAGGTTTGGTAGGACCAGCAAGACTTGCTGTTGTGCACGGCACAGCTTTGAATGGTTGGTTCAATTGCCAGGACTGCGATTTTGCTCAGCACAACCTTTTCATTTCCTACCACATCCCCACATGCTCTGCTGAAGAACAGCTGGCAACGGTTAGCACGTAGTCCATCCTCCTGTAGAGATGTGAGTGCAGACTGGAAACCTCTTCCAGGCCAGACATGGCAGGAGGTCTCTATCTCTAATCCTTTATGAGGAGGACTCTTTAGAAATGGATTCTAGAGATGCGTGTGGGTGTTGTGTTTAACCGGTGTCTGAAATAGAAGAGAAGGGGTCAGGGGGCCTGATTCCCAACTGTTGTGCACTTTGTGCCATCATCATTGGCTTCTCTGCAAAGTGAGAGCAAAATGCTGCCAAGTCAGAACTGTAGCATTTTTACAGTCCCTTTGTATGGGGGCAAATGACAACCCGATGTAAGAGGTAGGCGAGAACCATGTCCTCAGACTTGGAAGATGTTTTACACTCACTTTACATGAGGACACAACTCATGCCAAGCCAAGCAGTTTCACCTTGGAAGGAGGAAACCCTTCCTCCATCCCTAGAGCCTGCACGTACGCTAAAAGCCAGTGGAAGGGTTTAAAAAATAATGTGCTCCCTGTATAAAAATTCTTCCAAACAAGGTTGGCAGGTAATCTCTAGCACAGGCCCCTTTTCTCATACTCAAGTCAAGTCTAGTTCATACCCAGCCCATTTTTCTCCGCTATTCCTTTTGTCTTCTCTGATCTAATTTATTTGTGATTTTATCTCATTTCCAGCTGAGTTTAAATAGTCACCACAGTGGAAGCTGTTTTCACTTGATTGTCTCTGGAGCAAAGCTCTCCCACTCTATCCAGCTTATTACTGGGAACCAGAGTGTGTTAGGGGAGGAAGAAAGTGACCTCGGTTAATGATTCAGAGGACCTCCTAATGCTCACTCATTTTCTTCCACTGTCTCTGAATTATTATTCCCAGCAACCTTTGGAATTTCTACTCTTTTTCCTATAATAGCCTTATCCAAAGAGACAGCGGCTGTGAGCATGCAGAGCGCTGGAGTGGCGTTCAATAACTCAGATCAGCTCCCATTACACTTCAATCTGAGTTAGCTGTATAAATAATATCAGTAAGAAACATGCAGCCATCCCCCCCTCCCCATTCACTCCTGACCTTTCGCATTTTTGCCAAGAATGAACCTTTACAAAATCCGTACATATTATATATAGATTTCATTCTGCTGAGGAAGTATATTTACTCACGGAAACAACCTTTTCTGGGAAGGACAGCACTGTACAGGTGGCATTCTTACTAATCATAAGTTATCATTCTGTTTTTTACTTAAAGGCCTTCTCTCTCTCTCCTGGCTCTTGCAAGTCCTTTGAAGTCTCTACTAGACCAATGTCTATTCTGATGGGAATAGTGTCATTTTTGAAGACCAACATGCTTCTTTCTAGACAGAGCCACAGTAAAGAAAAGCTGCAAACAACCTTGTATGAAATCATGTAACCTGCCATGGAGTTAAATGGAAAATGGCTGCACTGCGAGCAGTTCACACTTGAATGGCTCATTGGTTCCAAAGTCTCAGAGTTCACTTTGAGGTTGGACGAGAGGTTCAAAATGGCTCTTATTTTAGCCATAGTTGCCTCTTATTATGCATCACATAGTGAGATGCCATGTGATATTTAATGCTCTTTTCCTAAATGGACTGACTAGGTAACCCATTGAAATGTTACTTCATATTCATCAGCTGGGAACTGACAGGTGACCAATCTCTCCCTGCCTTACAATGGATTCATAACTATGAAGAGAGGTCTCTTTCTTCTATTCATGTGCAATGGGATTTCTATGCACACAACAGGTCCCAGTTAATGCATTGGATTTTTAAAAAATGATTGTAACATTCCTCCTCAGCATTAAGTCTGAAGGAAGCCTGCAGCAGTTTACAGTCCACAATGCCTAGAAAAAAGGAGTGATATGGTGGCAGGTCAAATGGGAAATTGTCAGGTATACAAGAAAATTTGAAAATGAAGTTCCATTTTAAGAGTTAAGACACATATTTTGAGCCAAGGAATGTCCCATAAAAACAGGCACAGTCATGTCAGCTTTTACAGAGCACATTGCATTGGGTACAATTGGTTTGGATGTTCACTGCAAATCATTTAAGGCTGCAGGGTGTCCAAGCACTGTGTCTAATAGACAGCAGAGAAGCAACTTACCCAAGACAAGGCAAAAAAGAATTAGACAGTGGAGAGCACAGGGGTATCTTCTTTTCCTCAGAGATTTGGTTCAGAGCTCAGGCATTAATTCAGAGCAGGAAATTGTTATTCCATACACTTTTCTCTAAAGACGTTAAAAACCGTAGTCAACTTATTGCTTTCTGCTTTCCCAGAGGGATTTACCTACTGCGAAGAGACCACATGAGCAAAGCGTGTACTGCAAAACAATGCTCGCAAACACTCATTCAAAATGCAAATGGATGTTGGTCTAATAACCATGTTAAAGGACGAGCAGCCAGAACTCCTGGGTTCTATTCCCATTTGCCACTGGCTTGAGGTACCACTTTGGACAATCCGCTATGCCTCAGCTTCCTACTTTGAAGAGTGAAGATAGTATTAGCTTTTTGTATGAATAGATTTTTGTTTGCACAAATGTTTGGGGAATGGCTGAGAGAGACAAGGTGGGTGAGATATCTTTTATTGGACCAACTTCTGTTGGCAAGATAGACAAGCTTTCAAAGCTTACACAGAAGAGGTGTAAGTTTGAAAGCTTGTCTTGATCACCAACAGAAGTTGGTCCAATAAAAGATATTATTTCATCCACCTGGTCTCTCTAATATTCTGGGACTGACATGGCTACAACACTGCCTAGAGCAATGGAGAATGGCTGTCCTTTGGACTCACATGGGAACAACCGGATCTTTATGCAGACAAGAGAATTCACTATTCATTATTTGCTATTTGTAACTTGTTATTCAGGAACGTTTCAGCCAGCCAAACACCAGTACAGACGCAGTGACATATGACTTAGGTGAGCAGCACATATTGCAAATAGCCAAAGGAAACAGTTCACACACAAGCCACAGGCTGAAAGTTGTTCCATAAACTGTTCTGCAAACACATCCACCCATGGAGGTGTTTATGTACAACTTACCACTCACCACTGCAATCACTACACACAAGGAGTTTCTGCAGCCTACCGATCAAGAGTCTGGATGTCATATGTGTGGTGCATGTTTCCTCTGGTTTAATATCAGCCTACTGGAGCTTCGAACTAGTGGGTCCTGAGTGCCACAGAGAGGAGGAACCTTCCATTTTACAGTCCTTAAAGATTAACAGATAAAACTGTACTTTGTCAGGTTTATGACTGATTTGGGGGTTGGTTTAGCAGGGGTATCATACTGGATCCCATGTCATTTGATCCCCAGAGGATTGCATTATCAATTCCTTTCCTTAGGTAACCACCACAGATATTACTGTAATACAGAATTAAGAAAATGAGGTATATAGAGAGTTCTGCCAAGAAATATTCCTCATACTTCTCCACAATCCATCATCTTTTCTTCTTAAACATTTTGATTGTATATACCATTTATAGCACTCACCCACATAGCACAAAGTTGTGTTTTATACACACACACACTCCTCCCTTCCTGTGAAGCATAATATTTTGCATGCTACAGTGAGCAGTGTAGAACATCAAAAATGTTTGATGTTCATGCTTGGTTCAAATAAGCTTCCAGAAGCTGATCTGAGCTATACAAATCCTCTTGGGTCTGAAGTTATCTCAGGAACAGCTTTACTGATGAAATTTCTGGTTCCTCTGTTTCTTCTGGTCCCATCAAGAAACCAAGAGTGAAAACAACATGTACAAACACCTGACCTAAAAACAGAGTAAGGCTCTTGAGGCAGGACAGACAGACTCAAGAGCTTCATCCACCCCTAGTTTTCACTCATTGTAACTAGATGCCCATGGGCCATTATTAGAACGGGTAGTAAACATTCATATTGCCCCCCAGTTGTGTGACTTTAATTTCCAAACCTGATTATCTGGTTTCTTTGTTTGGCTCTCTCTCTCCTCCACCCTTGTTTACCACTGCATGCTCTCAGTGAACTTGAACTGAACTTCACTGAGACTTAAAAGGAACATACTGCGTCTTGTCAACATCTATATATAAAAAAAAGGGAAGTGTTGAAAGCAGTTATTTCTTGCCGATGTCCCTGAAAAGGGCAGCATCTCATTTTGCAGTGAGCACACAGTGATCTGGAAGGAAGAGGTGAGAACAGGGATCTTTTAGGGTCACTGGTAAGGTCCCAATGTCATGGAGAAGGCAAGAGCAAAAGAAAAAGGCAGTGGAAGTAAAACAAACCAAGAGAAGGTTTATGCAACAAGCTTCTCCTCTATGCAATTTACTCTGTTGACAGCTAAACCAGAGAGCTTTACCCCACTCCTTCAGTTCTCTTTAAAGCGCACTGCAGAAATAGCAATTTAAAATCATAAATCACTTTCATTAGTAAATGATGCAGAGTGGAAAAGACACTGTAGTGATTGAATCTCCTCTCACTCTGGTGTAAATCAGAAGTGGTATCTGTGGAGTTACACTGGTCTAAGAGAGGCACATCATTTTTATATAACTGCCTCTCCTCACATATTCCCCAAACTCTCTTCCTTATATCTTATATCTAGCTCTGCTAGGCCCACTCTGGCCTGCTCTGAGCACATCTCAGCGCAGGACAGTGTCTGGACCTCATTTTGCAACTTGTGCAGCGTTGGCTAGTGATGTAAGATAAAACGTATTTTAAACACAACACACACACTCACTCTCCTTTGGTCTAATTCCAGCCTCCAACTCTTCATAGACACACACATAAAAACGAATTTGTCTTAATGTCAGCAAAAGTGACAGAAACTAGAGTAGAGTGATGATTGTGGCCCTGGGTGTCAAACAGAAAAAAATGCATTCGACAGGACTGTGCACTGTGTTTATGGCCAATTATAATCCCATCAGAACATCCCCTGACTTCCCAGACCTAATGGGATACAAGCAGAACATAACCAACAGCAGCTAAGCCTCCATTATATCCTGAACATTCATTATCATATCCCCAAGACAATACTGAACAGCACACATGCCAGATACCATAGAAGTCCTTTGATTATTGCAGCGAGCCAGTGGATATGACTCAGCAGACAATCCATTACTACTCAGCTCCGGCTGGTAATTATAGAAATGGTGACACTCCACGCTCTGGACACCTTGGAGAAGGTGATCCAGTAATGAGAGCAGAGCACAGACAGACAAGCCCCTTATTGTTCTTCTTGACTCTGCCATTAAATTCTGCCTGACTCTGAGCAAGTCATTTGGAACAGACTCGCATAGCACCCAGAGTCGCCCATTGTGACCCTTCCAGCCAGGTTTTCAACAGAGCTCAGCACCCAATGTGCACTCAGTGTGCTGAACTGTTTCAAAAATCTGGCCCATAATCTTCCTGTGCTTCAGTTTACTCACTTCACATGGTATTTTTTGAGGCTTTACTAATGTTTGTCAAGTGCTTATATATCCTCAGAATAAAGGGGCTTTTGAGATTTAAATTGTTTTTATTCACCTTGTTTTTTAACCAAAAGGTTTGGGAAGAAATTCACACACACCTATGAAAACAAACTCTTTTCCCCCTTGGCTAGTTTTGCCAGCGTGGAGAATTACTCCAGTACACAGAGCTGTAATATGTTTCCTTGTTGGGCGCACAGGGACGAAACTCTTAAGAAAAAAAGCAAACATGAGATGGGAGTGACCTTTGACTTTGGTTCCAGTCTGTAGCCCAATTTAATAATATGGTTAATGTCAGGGCTTGCTGGCTAGTTTCCCCAGGGTGATGCTTTCATTCAAACCCTGTGCCATGCCAGCTATGCATGTGACATTTCTGTATTTTCCCACTGCAGAACAGTGCCACCTGCTAATAGGAACCAAGACGCCAGGTGACATTTATGTCTTCCTTCCCCCTCACCCCCTCTTTTTTCCATCTAGCATTATTGTTCAAGGAACAGAATTAACTTGGGAGACAGAGGACAAATAGATCTGAGCTCTGTTTTTTCCCTGAATTTTCTTATATTTATTATCTCCTAGTTGAGCAATGGAATGCTCAGTGGATAATTTATGGCAGAATGTCCATAGAAATAAGTTTGCAGTCATGTAATAAAAAGCTTGGAGCACTGGCAACTCTAATAAACTGAGAAGTAGCGGTGGAGCAGAATAAAGAGGAGAAGAAGAAGAACAGAGAGTCATTAAATCACTTACACCAATGTCTGGCTCTGAGCTGCACTGAAGTCAATAATATCATAAAGTTTTATACTGACTCTAGCATGGGAAAATGTCATTATCTGTGGCAAGTTATCACAAAACAATTTAGAACTGATGTGCACAGCAGGACTGAAGGAAGGATAAATGATTCTGTGACCTGGAACACATGGGAAAAGAAGGTTGTTTAGGCAGTGGATCCCAAGCTGAGGGTCACAGACAGGTGTCAGGGTGTTGTAAATGCCCTGCCTTTCCCATGTTGTCTTGGCTAGATCCCATCTAGGTGGGAATAATGTCGGGGAGGAGGGACACTTCTTGTATAGAAAAAGGAGTCCTGGTATGGAAAAAGATTGAAAACCACTGGTTTAGAGTAGCATCTTAATAGTCCTCTGATGACTTTCATGGAGAGAGGGCAGCATTGGAGGGGAGGAGAGGAACTAACTCAAACATGCGTCCACATAGGACTGAAGAAAGCATTACACTCTTGTGTTAAGGTGATTGGTGCGATAAAGAGAGTAGATTTTATCAATGATCTCAGAGAGAGAGAGAGAGAACGAGAACACAGTTTATGCAAAAGATGATTCCTTGTGAAATCTTAAGTATCAGAAACTTCAAAAAACACCAGAAAAATCCAAAAATAAACATTGGAAGATAGACCATTATACGCTGGAAGGACATAGCTATGAAATCCACCCCAAAGTAAATTAATTTATCCACAATCCATCCTTGATTTCTTTTCACCCTACAGATTTTTGTCCAATTCATTTCCTTGGCATTGCCCATTCAGCTTCAGGGTGGGTTCCACCCAGTTCTGACCTTAGCTTAATGAAATGTGGATAGGGCTAATCAATGCAGTGGCTTAGTTCACTTGAATTTCATCTGTGTAGTTTCCTCTTCCCCTCTCTCCCAAATACTAATGCATTTGGCTGAGGTTAGATGTGGTTTCCAATTTTTCTGCATATCACCAACCAAAACACAAGCTGATACAATTCAACATGTTTTGGGTATTTGTGTGAGAGGCATTTGTGTAGAATAGCAGAAAGTGCTGCAGGGGAGAGTTTAGATGGACTGACAGAGCCACATGGGGGCTCAAGAGTGGAAGCAGACAGTAGTGTCACTTAAGATATCTTAAAGCATCTGGAATGAGGACCATGGTCAACAAGTCACTCTTTAGGCCCAATGGAACTTTCTACTATAAAAGTAAAACTCAGCTGTACAGGGAACAGAATTTTCTCAGGGGCTGGTCTCAGACTGTGAAATGAACTAAACCAGAAACTAAAACCTCACCACCTTTGACTCCAAGTTCAAGGCACATTTGTCTGACTGGGTTTCGCTAACAAACACAAAGCAGCATATACATTTGAAAAAAAAAAATTGCAAAACCAAATGCTACCAGAACAAAATACTTCACTGAACACACAGTTCTCCTGCGTGAAAAGGCTGAAAGAGAGAATGAACCACATGTGACAGATGTAGTACATTGTGGTGCAACTCACTGGAAGGTACTCAGATACTGCTTTTGTCACTGTAGTATCAGAACTTGTACAGAACGGAACAGATGGAAATAGAGAGAGATAATAGAAGAGCTGAGTGAGGGCCAGGCTTAAAATACAAAGGATGCTCCAGTTAGGGCTGAGATGTGCAGGGAGAGCAGTATGTGAGCAGGACTTTGCTTAGTACTCTTCCTACTACACTTGTCTCTAGCAAGTGAAATCAAACCCATTAACTTCACAGTCACCCAAAAGTTCATAATGAGATTAACCTGAAAGTCTAGATGATTGAAAAGAATCTTTTTTTTTCCCTATCTCCACAGAACAAGTCTCTGAACTTTTAGGATGACAGAAACTTTCTGGGGGAATTAAAGCAGTTACTGCAAAAAGATTGACAGTAACAGTTCTCCTGGCAAGTATGAAATCTAGAGCAGCGTTAACGAGGAGTGGGACATTGGAAGGCAGAGAGGAAGATCTCAATAAGGGAACAGGAGTGGATATAACTTACACTGTTGATAACATTCAACCTGAACTTTCCCAGGGATTTGAAAGAGAGAAAAAGACCAGAAATTATTCAGTTAAAAAAAAAAAGAGAGAGCAAGAACTTGGAATAAATTTTGCTCTTCTGTATCCCAGGAAACTGAAAGTGACCATGGTCTAAAAATATGTGGAATTTTACTAATGTAGAAGAGCAAAGACTAGCAGAAGAGTATGGATGGGGAGAGACAGAGCTACTTATACTTAGCAATAAAGCAAACTAACTGCAGTTGAATGTCTGTTGGTTTTATGGACAGAAAATACATTAGCAAAGTCGCAGGTACTATTAGATGGTTTGATGTTAAATATCACTTGCATGGTCTATATTAATGTGTATTATGTTCCGCTACCCAACCAGAAATGAGACGTGCATTAAAGGAAATTATAATAATATTTATAAAGAATCTTCTATCTGAGAAAGGTGAGAACAATGGAACCTCCTGGATGCTGAATACCTTTGAAAATCTAGCTATTAATCTCCCTGCCTCAATTAGCCATCTGTAAAGTGGGATTATTATATTAGTGCCTAGGAACCATTGTCCTTAGGCAATAATCATCCCTCCTTTCTCCCTCCCTTTGTCTGTCTCACCTATTTACAGTATAGGCTCTCTAGGACAAGGACACCAAACTTTTACATTCTTAGTCAATAGCATTGCAGGGCTTTGTCAGAAGGCGAAGGAGTATAACTGAATATTGGTCATGTACCTTCCAAGTGCAGCTTGGAGCATTTGCAGTGATTGGATGGCTTCTGATCTCACTTGCATGGATGCAAATCAGGAGAACTCCACTAAAGTCAATGGAGTTACTCAGGTGTAAGATCAGACTCAAGCTGCTTGTGTGGTTCAGCAGGATTAATCTGTCCCTTAATGGCAGTGTTTAATGCCACCTAGTCCCAAGGCTTTGAACTGATTTTATATCCTTGTTATTTACACTAAGACTACTTGCTTTTTGTATGTATAGTCGAATGAACCCCAGTTATTTTCTAACAGGAGTCACAATTTAATTTACTTCCCCTTCCCAATCCCCAAGTCTCTGCATTTTTCAGCACCCTTGTGCCAGAAAAGCCTAGGGATATCTTCCTTTCTTAAAGCCACTAATGGTGTTTTGCTTGAGTACAGGACTTTGCAAATGACAATGATTATTCCCTCCTCATCTCCCTCTCCCTCTTCATATAGAAAATAAGTATCACAAATTATACAGATCCTTATTAGAGGTCATAAATAAATGCATGAAGTGGGACTGGATTTCTGATTCCAAGCCTACCCATTCTGACAAATTAGAATCAAACTCCTTCCCTGTCTTACTCTGGTTAAGAGTCAATTGTTTATTGGGGTAGTAATAACTGGAGATGACAGGGTTTAACTGTGCTCTAATGCTTGCCAGGCACATTCATCTGACCATTGCTTAGTAGGTGATGAGCTGAGACTATTCCTTATAATGCAAACCATCCTCTTATTACCATTGTTTCCCCCTTCCCATTCATCCCTGTGTTTGTTCTTATTATCTATTGTATGTTGACATGTTCCTAAAATGTGAGCTCTCTGGAGGAGGATTGCCTCTTTCATTTGTTTGCAAAACCCCTAGCACAATGAGATCCTGATCTGTAATTAGAAGGGAGGGACAATTCTTCTGTCTAAGACACTGTACAGGAACTCAGGACATAAGACCTCAGGTCCCAGCTCCACCATAGATTCTCTGTGTATATCAGAGCAAGTCACTGTGGATGACAATTTCAGAAGAGTCGATATGACTTAGGGCTTGTCTATGCTTAAAATGTTACAGTGGTGCAGCTGCGCCACCCTAGTGTTTCACTGTCGACACTACCTACACCAGCCTAAGGAGCCTTAGTCCTATTTTCAAAAGTCTCTTATACACTTTTGAAAATATTGCCCTTAATCTCTGTGCCTCTGTTCCAAACTTGTAAAATAAAGATGATATTTATTTTATCTGTCTTGTTTGTTTAGATTCTAACTTGTTTGGACCATGGACTGTCTCTTACTATATGTATGTACAGCACCTGACACAACACATCTCCAATTGTGGTAGGGCCACTAGGAATTACCATTATACAAATAACTAACTACCTGCAACAACATTAGGTACTAGTGTAATATGAATAAGAATATTCCTCTAATTAGTATAGCAATTTAGTAAAATGTCATTTCTGCCATAAAGGTTTTAAAAGATAAATGAATAACTCTTTTAACCAAGTTTTATAGCAATCTCTCTTTACCATTTTAAATACTAATTTCAAAAGAGAAAATGTGGAAGGAGGATGAAAAAACCTCAAGCTTCATTTTTACACAGCTCTGAAAATTATAGCACAGCTAATAAAATGAGGGTGTCCTACACGCACTCCAAGATTGTATAAGTCATGAATAATATATCAGAAAAAAAATGAGAAACTGCGATGGAATCAAACCTATATGGAAATAAATAAAACATAGCAGCAGAGCAGCAATCATGTTAACTCTGTTCATAAAATGTGTGTTTGTGTTTGCGTGGGGAGGGGGAAGGGACTTCTCCGGTAAATGATCGTAAATGCATTAATAATAATAACGGGACCTATGTGGCATGCCAAGAAAAGTGGTAATTAACAAATAAGCCTTGAGTTCACTAAGACCATTTGGAGGAGAAAGTAGTAAGTTGGAAAATAAATGAAACAGCATAATGAAAAAAAGAAATCATGTAATGAATGAGTCTTTGGGAAGGACAGGCTAATGCCCAGGCACTACAGAATAAATCTGGATTGCATTCAATGCTTTGGGGCTTCTTTATTTTGAAATTTCATGCTTAAAATAGTTCTCTCTGTGGATGTTAGAAGGGATGTTGTGACAGGGATTAAGGAACAATGTCAGATCCCTGGTATGCAAAGTGTTAAACCCTAGCTTCCCTTCCCTTTGCTCACAGACAGATATTCTCAGGGGAAGAATGATTGGTGAGCTGCCGCCAGGTGATGTTGCCTGTTGGAAGGCAACACTCCATACTCACTGCAGGAGTGAATCAGAGCCTGGAATGAGTAGCCTTGTGGTTACAGCCCTACACTTGAACTCAGAAAATGTGGGTTCAGTTCTGAGTCTGCTGCTGATTCCGTGTATGACCTTGTACAAGTCACTTAATCTCTTTGTGCCTCTGTTCCCTATACGTGTAACGAGCTAATGACACTTCCTTTCTCCCACTTTTCATCTGCCTTGTCTCTTTGGATTGTAAGCTTTTTGTGGCAGGGGCTGCTTCTTACTATGGATGTGTACAGAACCCAGAACAGTGGGCACCCATTCTTCATTTGGTACTCTAGAAGCTAGTGTAAGACTAACAATGGTGACAAGAGTCATAATAATACTGAATATCTGGCTTCATTCCCAGATCTGAAGGATGGGCTTGAGCCCCGGGCTGGAGAGTGGTGCTGTGTTTTATTGATTTGACTTTATGACAACTTGCCTTAATTCATGATTATAAATACCAGCTCCATTTCTGCTCACTATTGGGTCTCATCTCTGCTGAACCAGTTGACAGATCTTTTCAGGCTCTCACCGAGATTTAAAGAAATATTCAAAGCATCATTAACTAGCAACAACAATAATCTTACACTCCATCTCCTTTGCTTATTCTCATCTTCACATTTTATATCATGCTGCCTTTAAAACTCTCCTTCTCCTCGTTTCACAAATATATGCTGTATCCTTCCAATCCTCCCTAAAAACCCAGCCATCCACCAAGGAAGTCTTTTCTCCTAACTTGTCACTGTTCACAGTCTCCGGCTCCCACGCTGCTATCCTATGTCTTGTCTTAATTAGACTGTAATGCCATGGGAAAGAGATGTATCTTATCTAGCAGGATGCTGAGCACATCCTTGAAAGATGCTGAGTGACCTTCACTCACATTACTTTAAGTGGAAGTTGAAGGATGCAGGGAGTGGGCCTAGAAATCTGGTTTTCAGCAGAAGCTACAACTCCAGGTGAAATCAACAGGGGCTGCAAGCGCTCAGCATCGCTGAAAATCAGATCTTCAGTGACCACGCCCATGAGGAAGATGACCCCAACAGCTACCCAAGGAATTAATGATTATATTATCCCCTTTTGTACTCTCTAACCAGCTTTGATACCAAGTGAGAGAAAGAGAAGCATTGGTCAGTGCAAGCAGGAATATACATCAGCATCTGAAATCTGCATTCCTCTGATAAATGGCACACTAGATTGCTGGGATATTTTCCAGGGAGTAAATTCAGGGAAATTAATTTCAGTGGCTGCACATGATGGATAAATGGCATGGCTAATTCATTTAAATGGCACATGCAACTCCAAGAAAGATATTGGGAAAACTAGAAGCATTTCAAAGAACAGAAAAATGTTGATCAGGGATAGGAGAGATGAACTCCTGGAGATTGCATAAAAGAGTTTGTCACAGGGTTCACTCACCAGAGCAGCACCTTCTGCTGGCTGTCACAAGTATTAACTCTGCCCATTGGTGTACCCTCTCCCGGTGGTGCCTCTCACATCTACTTCTCTGCCTGAAGACCTGCCTCAATCTGAGTACCACAGTGTCTTCATGACTCAGCCTTCTGGCCATTCCAACAGCCACATTTCCCCCCTTCCAGGGGATGGTGGAATTAGTATCACAGTCCAAATCCTGCCACTTCCCCAGTGACAAGTGGGGGAACCCAGGCCCACCCTGCGCTCCAGGTCGCAGCCCAGGGACTCTGTAGATAGCAGCCTCTTGCTGCAACCCTCTAACTTCCTTCTCTGCCATTTAAGTGCCCTGGGCCACTTCCCCATGGCCCCAGCACCTTCTTCACCATCCTCTCAGGGCCTTGAGCCAGTAAGTACTAGAAGGCAGCCAGCCAGGAGTTCCCTCTTGCTCCCCCAGTCCCTGCAAGCAACTGCTTTGTCCAAGGTACTCCTAGCCTCAGCCTCTCAGTTACACAGTCCTCACTCCCTGAGTGCCCAGCAACCACTGACCCTATGCTACCCTGCAGCTCCCTTTTATGTGTGCCCACTGAGCCCTGACTGGCTTCCCGGGCAGTCTCTCTAGGCTGCTTGGAGGACCCACCTCCATTGCTCCTCTTTGGGACAGGGTGTGGCAGGTCCAAGAAACCATTAATTCCTTCATCTCCAGTGTAGGGTGAACAAAGCTAAACATGCATAATTGGCTAAAGGCCAACCAAAGGAGGTAGTGTTCACCTAGTAACATGAAAAAGGAATTATTCAGATCAGTACAACTGGGTGATGAAACCTGAGTTAAAACCCATTGAAGTCAATGCACTGACTTCAATGAGTTATTGTGCAAACCCATAATTAGGAGCAATGGAATGAAATTAAGAAAAGAGAAAATTAAGGCTGAATATGAGGAAAAACTTGTTTAAGTGAAATGTATTAGTATTGTAGAATAGCATCCCAAGGGAACAGGTGATAGCCCCATCACTCAAGACAATTAAAGCTAGATTAGAATGAAAATTTGTACCACTGGGACTCATCCAATTCCAGACATTATACTGGGGGTTGGCAAATCTCCCAATTCATATTAAACATTTTCTTCTACATTTCTCCTCCCCCAACCCCTTTTCTTTTTTTCTCTCCTTTCTTGGAGTAGAGTTCTATCTAGAAAGGTAGCTTTGGTGATTTTGAACTGTAAAGTACATATAAGTTGAGCTCAGCAGAACTAAAGCATGAAGGGTACCATCATGCATGTTTAATTGAACTCCAAAAAAAACACTCAAGGACAAAGACTCCATTGCTAACAAACCCCCTTTAATTATTCCTGTGTTTCAGAGTAAATCTCTCACCCCTAAGATTACTGTTAACATTTTATGTAAATTGGATGCATTTCTCTATGTTTTTTTTAAGATTCAGACTAATCTATGCATATCTTTATACTAGTTTTCAGAGCCATTAGCCAAGATGAGTTCATATTTTTATTCCCTTTGCATGCTGACTGTATTTTATTTCTTTGGGGTGGCAGCTTTTATTATATAAGTCAGCAAAACCTGATGCATCTCATTACCTAGCTTTCTTCCTCCTGGCTCCTCTCCAACCTCAAGTGATTTATTAATCAAAATCAAAGTTTGGATTTGTAATGGGCTGTACGTTTTCCTCCATCTTCTTTGCACTTTTTTCTGAATGGAAACAGAATTCACCTGATCAGAATAACTCTATGCATAACGTGAACAGTAATAATAAAAGAGAAGCCATAGCAGTTTTCATTACTTGTCAACCAAATCTGTACCTGGAATAATTTGAAACTGGTTTAGTTTATCAAAGGGAAGATTTAGCTTATGAGAGAGCAGGTAAAGGGATGATTTGATCATAGTCTATATGTACCTACATGTGGAACACAAATTGGATAACAGAGGGCTCTTCAATCTACAAAAGTATAAGATGAACCAATGTCTGGAAGTTAAAGGTAGACAAATTCATACTAGAAATAAGGTGCACATTTTTAACAGTGAAGATAATTAACCACTGAATCAATTTACCAAAGGTCGTGGTGGATTCTCCAGCACTAGAAGTGTATAAATCAAGATAGGACTTTTCTAAAAGATATGCTCTAGTTTAAGCACTTCAGGGAAGTCCTACAGCCACTGTTATTTATGCAGGCGTCAGACCAGATGAGCACAATGGTCCCTTCTGGCCTTAAAATGTAGACATCTATGAAAACTTTCTGCGAGGTGATATTTAAAAAATGATCTCCTATGACAAGTTGGCAATGGACATACAAGGAAAAGAAAAACAATTGTCTTGTCATTAAGACATTAGATCTAGGTCTCCTGATTCCCAGTCCAATTCTTGGCTCTAATGCAGACTTACTGCATGACCTTGCATGAGTCACATATGGCCTGAGCCAAAGCCTATTGAGGTCAATAGCAGAATTTATTTCAATGTTTTTGGAGTAGGCCTTTAATCTTGGTTTCTCAGCTCCTCAATTATAAAATGGGGATGATAATCCTTTCTTTCTCCCGTGACTTGTCTTGTCTAGGCTATAAGGGATGGCCTCCTACAGTAAGCACAATAAGGCTCTGATTTTCTATGGAGCACCTAAATGCCACCATAATATTAATAAAAATAATAATTACTGGGAAGAATGAATTCTTTATGCTTATCAGCTACATCAATGGTCAACAATGATGCAGTAAAGAAAAGAAGCTGATTTCTACTTGATCCGTTTGCAGATGGCTGCAGAATTTGTTTGGTTAGAGTGCAAAACAAATATTGTTTATCATGCTCTTTCTAAGAAAAAGATAATGCTCAGCCCAAGTATGACTCAAAGGTCAGTGCCACAGCACCATCAGCTGCATCACAGCAATCACATCCATTTATGCTGCATCCGCCCTTCAGTGGAGGTCTCTGGAAGCCTTACAGAATCAGCTATAAATATTAAAAAGTCAAATGCAGCAGTTGGCAGGTGCCTCTTTAATTGAATTATAAAAGTTGCAGCAGACCAAGCGTTACAAGGATGAAGGAGGGACAGGTTCCCCCGCCAGGAACAGGAATGCGTACAAGGTTCTAGCTCCCATGGTCTCACAGACTGCAGTTTAGGGAATATTGTCAGCCTATTCAAGTCTCAACGAGCAAGAAGACAGAGCACAATCATTGCACTTCAGAGTTGCTGCACCTTTGCAATCCCATTAAAGGTAATGGGATCTAGAGGTACTCAGCACCTGTGAAATCCAGGCAAACATTATTTATACTATGGTAGCCCCAATAGAGATTCAGGCCTTACTGTGCTACGCAGGGGCGGCTCCAGGCACCAGCGTAGCAAGCGCGTGCCTGGGGCGGCAAGCTTCGGGGGGCAGCCTGCCAGTGGCTGTGAGGGCGGCAGGCAGGCGGCTTTCGGCGGCACGCCTGCGGGAGGTCCGCCGGTCCCGCGGCTTTGGCGGCAATTCAGCGGGGGAGACGCTGATGGCGCGGCACCGGCGGACCTCCCGCAGGCATGCCGCCGAATCCGCGTGACCAGCAGACCTCCCACAGGTGCGCCGCCGAAAGCCGCCTGCCTGCCGTGCTTGGGGAGGCAAAAAACATAGAGCCGCCCCCTGGTGCTAGGCACTGTACAAACACATCTGAGCCTCTGGACATCAGGAGATCCCACCCAGCAAGGCTTTCATTAATTAAAGTGCATGGCTACTTTCTGTACTACCTGTTGCTGTGACCGTGAAATGTGTCAGTTACAAAGATTACAACACAAAGTAGAAGGAACAAGGCTCCACAAGCAACACCGGGAGCAAAGCAAAATGAGTCAGTCAGCCCCAAAACAAAATAAATGGCACATTAAACTTGGCAATCTGACAAGGTGCTAAAGGGACCAATGATGGTTCTCATGATGCCCTTTTGTAATCCCCTCTTTGTGCCTTTTCTGAGCACAGCAAAGGCTCTTAAGCAAAGTAAGCAGTTCTGGGCTAAGAGGGGAAGGTCCTCCCATGAGTCAGTAACTGGTTAAAAGATAAGAAACAAAAGGGTAGGAATGAATGGTTAGTTTTCACAATAGAAAGTAATAAATAGCGGGGTCCCCCCCCAATCCGTATCGGAAAATGATCTGGAAAAGGGGGAAAACCCCATTTTAGCAGCCGCTCCCATCACCTGTCTTATTCACACTTTGTTTCATAAATATATGTGACATCCTCCATCACTATGATGTGAAATAGTCAATCCATGCTGAAACCACAATTCAGTATCAGGATGCAGCGCTGAATGGAAGCAGGGCAGCTCTCTTAGTAATATTAATGCAGGATGGATTTAGATTTGGACAGGCCAAAGCCCTTGAGGTTATAGTTTAGATAAGGAACAATCCTGCACCGACAAAGGCCAATGGACAGACAGTGACCTAAAAGGACTTTTCCATCTCTGTTTTCTATGGGCTTTTGCTTTCAATGGGGAGTTCCACTTAACAAACTACGGTAGGATGCAGACTTATGGTTCTATCACATTGTCTGCATAACGGTGAAAGTACAGATTAGGATGGATGGCAGGACATGATGGCAACATAGCAATACTAAACAAGAAAAGGGGACCCAAGTGTAAAATGGTAGGTGGTTTCACCAGTGAGGAAATGGAAATAAAGCTCCAAGGATTAGTTCTTTTAAGACCCTTTCCCTGACACTTGTTTTATTGTTCACGAAGCAGTAATCACATAACAAAAGCAAATCAGCTGAAAACACTGAGCAACAATCGCCTGAGGTTCTTTCCCTGCTCCAGCCAGCCAGAAGGGCACAGGTCACACCTTTCCCATTAATTCCCTTTTAATCCAACTTCCTGTTCCTTTTATACTCATCCCCAAGGAATCATGTGATCAGCCAGGAAGTGTCAACTCTCTAACCTTCCACACAAAGGTAGACTCAGAAGACTCTACAAGAAGCCCATCATCTTATGTTATGATGCGTAGTTTATTGGCTATTCCTTCCCCTATTGCTGTCTCACATTCTTCCAGCAGACCCTCTACCTAACACCATTCATTAAACCCATCTAATGCTGTCCCATCTCTTGACCAAATTACTGTGCAAAGCTGGGAAGTCTATAGTAAAGCCGGTGGGAATTGTCATCTAGAGAGAAGAGGTGGTGAGGATATCCCTTCCACTGGTTCTAGTGCTTTGGGTCAGATATTAGTGGAGAAAAGATTCCCATTTGCCTACACAGGTGCCCACTGATTCAAAGCCCATTGAAGTCATCCCTTTAACTCTGAAGTAGGGTGACCAGACAGCAAATGTGAAAAATCGGGATGGGGGATAATAGGAGCCTATATAAGAAAAAGACTCCGAAATAGGGACTGTCCCTATAAAATCAGGACATCTGGTCACCCTACTCTGAAGGGCTTTTCATCAGGATCTGAAAAAAACAAAACATGTGAGAGTTGTGGGAAAGAGTGGGTGGAAAATAAGAAGTGAACAACAATGGTATTATTGGAGATGCGCATCCCCATGTGGTGCAATTGCATATGTTCCATGTTTAATAGCGCCGATGCTTTGGAGTAATTTAATATGAGCTGTGACTTTTCACATTTAATGAAGTGAAACCCTCTCAGCATACTGTGAGATACATGCAAGGATGAGAACCCGGTAATTTACAGCATTTGTGACCTTGTTACAATGTATTTTGCGCTTGACTGCTCTTCAGGCCTAACAGGGGCTGTTCTTGAGGGCTCTATGGAATACTGGCCATTATGTATAATTGGACGTGAAAGGGATATGTCTAAAATATTAAAAATGCATTTTTGAATATTTTTATCAAGTTACAAAAATAAAAAAAACAGAAACAGCAAATTGCTCTTCGAAGCTCTAAAATGAATCTAAATGGGGATGATGAAACTGTCTCTCCATAATAAACAACAAGCAGTACAAGCTCTGGTAGAGCAGCTTCTAAAAATGGGCTTATTATTCATCCAACCAGCTCAACGATAAGTACCCTCCAGGGACTGGTGAATAGTTCCTGATTTGAAATTTTCTAACTTGCACCAGCACTGAGGAGATGACAATACTGAAATTCGCCCATGGCAGCACCCTCAGGGTAAGTTTTTGCATCTAGAACCTTGTTATAGGGGAGGTCAGTGTTGCAGGCTTATGGGCCCAATATAGCAAACACTTATTATCAGGTGTAGTGTTTGCTACTACTTTGGAGTCAAGCCCCACTGAAATCTACTGAGATTGTTAGAGCTTTGGGGAAGGGACCGTCTTTTGAGTGTGTTCAGCACCTGGCACAACAAGGCTCCGATCCATGACTGAGGACCTCCAGACCCTACCGCAGTACAAATAGATAAATAATAGGGCTGATCAAAATGAAATTGCTTCAAAGCACAAACTTTTTGCAGAGATGTATCAGTTTCAGGAGATTTTGGGGCATCCAGGACTCTGTGAGTGAGCAAGAGAACTCATGTGCACACAGAATGTGGGAGACCCAAGTTCAAGTCCCAGGGATAACAAACTCTGTTCTGAATCAGGTAGATCAGGAACTAGAACCCATGTGTCCCACATTGCTATCCAGAGAGCGAGAATACTTTCAAATCCTTAGAGAGCAAAGCTCTTCTATAAATGTTCTCTTCATGAACAAATGCTATAGAATTTAATAGAGAAAGGTAACCTTTCTATGGAATGCAAAAACCATAAAGAGTTCTACAGCAGGAGGTATCATTCTCTATTACACTTTGTGGGCTGGTGTAAAAATTTTATAGAAAGGATCTCCTTCTCTATTAAATTCTGTAGGTTTGCAGAGTAATTCCTATAGAAGCTTGTTTAATTTCTGGGGCGTTTTAGTGATTTTGTTGCTATTCAGTTCTACAGGGCTTTTCCACACGCTTTTAATAATGAACAGAAAGCTATTTAAAAGGAGAGACTTCCAGTTTAAATTATCCTGTCAGTTTACTTCTGAATTCATTTTAAACATAATGAAAGGGCCCCTGCCACACTCTGGCATATAATCCCAAATCAAATGTTTATTGAAAACCCCATTTAACCAATATTTCTCTGTGATTCCTTGCTGGAGATTATTATGTAATCAGAAAATACCTCTGCTCTTTACAAGCTTTCTCAGGTGCTCAGATACCAATATGATGGGTACATTATAAGAACCTCAATATTCTATTTTATTTAGGTACTTATATAGTAAGTCATGGTATCTGAGCTCTTCAGTCCAATCAGGGGAAGAGAAGAGAAGAGAATCATCTTCCTGCCCAATTCATTCAGAGATCTGCGAGCATGTGTCTTGTTTGTGACATTACAATGGCTTCCATAGTGATGAACTTGGAGATGACTACAGGCCACTATTCATCTATTAAGATACATATAAGGCCCTCATGGTCATATCTGAGCAAAATCACTTGACAACCAATAGCCTAGTAATAACCAAAAGAATAATCTGTAGGCAACTGGAGACCCTGAAGCCTATTCTTTTAAGCATTTAAGTAGAAGCAATGCTTAAAGTGGATGTAGTTGCCATAATCTCCTATACCACAAAATGACCCAGTGTTTTGAAGTTCAGAAGACACCTAGTGACATCCCTGGCCAACCCTGATCAGCAGTGGTAAGTGAAGTTTCTAACTTGCAGGAGTGCTATGGAGGTACCAAGATTGCAATCTGCACAATGGCGGCATTGTGAAATGTTGCTCAGGTGATCCAGGGTAAATTTTTGCATTATAGGGGATGTCAGTCTTGCAGGTTTAGGGCCTAAGGATGTTTCACTCACTGATTTAACTTAAACCAGGTTAGTTAAACTAGTGTAGATTTCAGTGCACAGTGACTTATTTCAGTTTATATTATGTCTGCAAGGAATCAATTTAAGCTAAACTGACACAATCTACTCTTAAATAGAAAGAAGATTGTCTGCATAGGGTTTTGCATTGGTTTAACAAAATGAACTTAAATACATACCTTCAGTTAAAGTGGTGCAAGTTTGTGTACAGGGAAGGCCCACAATATGCACAACTAATGCATGAAAGTTCAGCATGATCTCAAATGTATGTTTTATGCAGGAGGTAATGCTGATTACTGATGTGCACTAGTCAAGACTCTTGGGTTCTTTCCCAGTCTGAACTAGGCATGACAGTTCATATTGAGGAACACAGAAGCTCCTTTGCTGGAGGTTTTCAAAAGGAAGTTGGATAGCCGTCTGTCTTGGCTGGTTTAGACACAACAAATCCTGTAACTCGGCAGTGGGTTAGACCCTTGTGGTCCCATCTAACTCTATGATTCTATATCACTAGACTGGATCAGAGCAGTGGTCCAACTAGCCACATTTCCTACAACAGACAGAATCAGCTGTTCCAAAGGAAGGTGACAGAAACTCTGGCAGCAAGTACTTATGGGGTCTCTGTGCCTTAGTTTCTCCATCTGTAAAATGAGGCTCCCAATGCTTTCTCTACTTTGTAAAGCACTTTGAGATTGTCAAATGACAATTATGAAATATAGCTATATATTATATTATTTTTCATAGTAAGCTGAAGCACAGCAGCAAAAAGGGTCTTTTAACAAAGACTGTTTATTCATATTTAGCCTCTGACTATGGCATTTGCATCACAGAAGACTCTGCTTCTGCTATTTCATTTTGTTCTTCTTAGTTTATTGTGGGAAACCAAAAAAAAAGGACAATTTAAGAAACTTATTCTTTGAACTTTTCTAATCTTTGCAGCAAACAATTTAACAAAGGTTTTCATGTTTGCATCTATTGGGTTTTTATACCAGAGCATTCAGAGCCTTTGCTTGATTGCACTGGGAAACCAAACGGTTGCTGCTCAATCTCTTTGCAATGTTCCCTATAGTGCAGCCACTCAGAGAGCTATCAAAGCTCTGTGGAGGGCTGATAAAATCAATCTGTTGAAATCAGCTATACAATCTGATCTCACTCTTTTCTTTTTTAAAAAACAAAAATGCCTGTTTATTACCTAGCAGCCCAGACCAAAAAAAGAAATCCCCATCTGTACCATGCTCTTGGATAATGCAAGCTGTATTGATATGTAGAGTGTTTGCTTTCACAGATTAAAAATTCATCTGTTACACTTGAGGTGTTCAAGCTGTGGAGCATATTGCAAAGGCAGTTTGCAAATGGCTGTGCTGATTTTCTGTTTGGGTTGTGGGGAGAACGGCGAATCAAGGAAAATGTAAATTAAGCTTTTGATGGTGGGAGCTACTCAGGTTCGCTGATGGAAGATGAATGAAAGGCAGGACAAAGAGGGCTTCAAATGGCTTGCTGGTCAGCCCTGCTTTAATCACCCCAGCAACATCTGCAAAACTGATTCTCATAAATCACTTTTTTTTGTGTGCCCCTCATCCCCACTGTGAGAGGTAAATGTAGATATAAGAAGACCATTTTACACCTAGGGCTTGTTCAAAAAGAAAGGGAGGGGGCACCAGATATCTTCCCACAACCCACCCCCTCAAGAAAATCTCTTTCCTGAGTTGCCATTTCAGTCTCTCTTTTATGTGGGTAATAGCACCTGTTGGCCACTTACCAGCTGATGAGATTAATTAGCCTTCAATTATCATCAGTTACATTGTGACTTTTTCTACTAGTTAATCCCTTCTAGCTGTTCAAATAACCATGTTCTGAGTTCCATCCCCAGTCAGTGAGCATGTGTCCTTCCCACTTTAACCCTTCCCTGGCCAGTCTTTCTAGTTGTCCCTCCGCCAGCATTCTGTAAAAAGATATGTTGTTCCATACAATATACTAACAAACAATGTGCCAGGCGGGTTGTTCTGCTTCCTTATGTGAAGGGGATGGTTCCTGGTAGTGCACCCCTGTGTACACACACACTGCTATAACTCTGTGTATTCTGAGCACTAGCTAAAGTATTGGAGATATACCACAGCAAACAAAAGCATAACAAGATCCAATGGTTAGCAGGTGAAGTCAGTAAAATTCAAACTGGAAATAAGATGTATATCTTTAACATTGCTGGTAATTAATCAGTGGAACGGATTACCAAGGAATGACTTGGAGTCTTTAGTTCAAGATGGAATGCCTTGCTAAAAAATATGTGCTAGCTCAACCATAATATGCAGGCTAGATGCAAGAATCACTAGGTTATGCCAGAGATCAGACTAGATCAGGGGTAGGCAACCTATGGCACAGGTGCCGAAGGCGGCATGCAAGCTGATTTTCAGTGGCACTCACACTGCCCAAGTCCTGGCCACCAGTCCGGGGTGCTCTGCATTTTAATTTAATTTTAAATGAAGCTTCTTAAACATTTTAAAAGCCTTATTTATTTTACATACAACAATAGTTTAGTTATATATTATAGACTTATAGAAAGAGACCTTCTAAAAATGTTAAAATGTATTACTGGCATGTGAAACCTTAAATTAGAGTGAATAAATGAAGATTCGGCACAGCACTTCTGAAAGGTTGCCGATCCCTGGACTAGATGATCCCTTCTGGCCTTAAAATCTGTGCATCTATTAATCCTGCATTGCCTGAAGGGTTGGTGAGATCTACCAGTTTTGTTTTGTTTTTTTAAACTCTGATATCTGTGATTTCAGCCATATCAAAAATATACATTTGGGTTCTATAGAAATTTCACAGAGCTTCACAGAAATTACCCTAAAATCCTGTAACATTCAATAGAGATTGTGATCTCTTCTAGAGAATATTTAAACCAGCATACAGTATTTAATCAAAATGAAATCTCTGCTATAGTATTCTCTTGCACTGGTTGTTTAAAACATTCTTTCTTTCCACACAGTGCCAAGAAGTGGGGTATCAGAGCCCTTCCTGAAAAAAACAAAAGGTTCTCAATCCTTGTTAAATTCAATATAACTTTTCCATAAGGTGTACAATGGTCTAGAATGGTCTTTTCTTGACAGATGAGAGCTACTAAATTGTATAACAAGATTAAAAAGGGGCCAAACAGTAACATCCTTTACAGCCCCAGAAACAGAAAAGTGTAGCTTAATGCACCATGAAAATAGAAAATGTTCCACTATGCTGACCCACCTGATGTTCATGCCAAAATGTCTGATATTGGTGGTGTTAGAGCTGAATTCCAGGGTCAGCTTACAACTCTGCTGAGCCTTCTGAAACAGTCATGGGAGCAGCTGGTGAGCTGGAGGCATAACCTGTAAAAAACCAAGATGATGACTGAAGCGAGTCGCAGCCAATATTAAAAAACATGGATTCATACCTGACTTCTTAGGGATTTCTTTAATTATTATTTATTTATGCTTTATTTTCTGGTGGCAGGAGAAGATGGGTATACTGTGTTAGCTCCTCCAGAGGAGATCTCTTTACTTCTACAGCCTTGTATAGTAGTGCTGGCCCTTCCCTGAGCCCAGAACATATAACACAGTGGCTCTCAACCTTTCCATACTACTGTACCCCTTTCAGGAGTCTGATATGTCTTGCCTACACCCAAGTTTCACCTCACTTAAAAACTATTTGCTTACAAAATCAGACAAAACTACAAAAGTGTCCCAGCCACACTAACTGAAAAAATGCTTACACTCATTTTTACCATATCATTATAAAATAAATCAATTGGAATATAAATACTGTACTTACATTTCAGTGTATGGTATATAGAGCAGTATAAACAAGTTATTATCTGTATGAAATTTTAGTTTGTACTGACTTTGCTAGTGCTTTTTATGTAACCCTGTTGTAAAATTAGGCAAATATCTAGATAAGATGATGTACCCCTTGGAAGAGACCTGCGTACCCTGGTTGAGAACCACTGATATAACGTACATATTGCTAGAAGCATGGGACACCATAGTTTCAAGCAAAACTAAGCCTCCGCAAAGAGAATCCTGGGTCCTCAGCTTCCAGAATACAGGGCAGTACCACTACTTGAGCTAAATGAATCTCTGCTATCTGTAGTAGAACTGGGGTATATAGTCTCAGGTGGGGTAATCCCCTATTCTAGAAAAGTTCAGACATTCCATCCAGTATAGGACAGCAATGCACATTACATCATCAACCCCCAGTCCTGTAATGACTTATCACCTTGATTACCTTATATACATGCTTAACTTTGCATACAGCGAGCAGTGTCACTGAAGTGAATGGGCATAAGTCTTGGAAGGATAGAGGCTTTAGGTCCCAATCCTGCTCTGGGACTGAGGCCTTAACTACTATCTGAAGGCATGCTCTCTGTCTCTCTGCTTGTATCACAATGTGTGCTAGGAACTGGGGAGGGGGGTGGAGGGAGAACCATTCTATGCATTTGGACATGCATCAAATTCAGCTATTGTGTAAGCAAATGTGTCTCTATTAACTTCCAGGGAACGGAAGCTCTGCTTGTGCCAGCCCTGGAGAGGAGGCCCTGTGAAGTCATAGACATTCAAATCCAGGCCTTTAAAGACGGGAGCTGTGTGCATGAATCCAACAGAATCATAAAGCTCCACTTTGAAATGCCACAGTTTATTACTAAGCTTTTCCCCAACTGTCAGGCCTAAATTGGCTTAATTGTCTGAGATATATCCTTAGCAATTTCCCTTAGTGATTTATGGGATTAAGAGCTGTTTTCCTGCTGGTAGGCAACATTGTTTACCAGCCTCTCATCTCCAGTTCCCATTTAATTTAGACATACGTGGTGAGCTGGCATTATGAAAATTGGATTGTTTCTTTATCCCCATTAAACAAAAGGTGATTTGATACCAAGTGTTAAAATATTATTGCTTTATGCCTCTCCCAGTCCATCAAATTCCCAGCATGCACTCTGTGGCACAGCAGGGAATAATCATATGTTAAGATTCAGTGCTGGTGTAAACAAAAGAGACACCCAGCTTAGTATCGGTTTGTCTTTAAATGTTAAGAATGTGCTTCTTTCTAATAGCTGCTCTCTAAACAATGCAGAGGAGCAGAGAGAGACTCCTGCCTGCTAGGAGAGCGTGACAATTGAGCATCTCTCCAGTACCCATCACGGAAGGAATAGGTCATAGAGAGAGAGAGAGAGAGAGAGAGAGCAGAAAGAACATGACAGTGCCTTGTTTAGATGATATTAAAAGGAGACAAGTCATAATCAAAAGACACACACACAGAGCATGGCAAGAGATGGGGGAGCGAACTCTGCTATAGCATCACAACCAGCAAAGAGAGAAGGGGCATGACAGTCTGGGAAAAGAGGAAAATCAATCTTCTGGTGTGACATGAGATTCCTTTGATCAAACTAATCTTTTCATACCTCTCTTCCCTTTTCTTGTTGCTCTGAACATCTTCTGCCTTCGGGGGGAGTGGGGGGAAGAGAGAGAGAAATAGATAAACAGATTGGCATTTGAAATCAACCAGCAAAAGCACAGATTGAGAGAGTTTACTTAGGTGAGAAAGGGACTTGGCAGGCATGGATTCCAAATAAATTGGTAAATTCAGTGCTGACTCCTGCCCTTGTGGAGCCAGTTGGTGCAGGTACAGAGAATGGGCAGAAGGGGATGAAGAAAGCCATGTGTATTATACTCCCTGGGTCTGATTCTCTCCCTCCTCCCCAAATCGCCAAGATATGAATAACTGCCAGTAAAGTCAATAATTGGGCTAGATCCCCAGCTGGTGCCAATGGGCTCTGCTCCATTGATTTCAGAAATGAGCATTAGTTGGAGGCAGGAAGGGGCACATTACATTTCAAAAAACCCCGATTCAGTGAAGGTTGTAAGGATACTCTTATCTTTAAGCATGTGACTAATCGCCACCCGATTCAGCAAAACATTTGCACATCTGGAGTAAAATTTGCAAAAGTACCTATTTGACTTAGGGCCCAGATCTTAACAGGGACTTAGGCACCTAACTAACATTGAAATCACTGGAAATTAGGAATACCTTTAAGGATCTGGGCTTCAGAAGCCTAGGTCCCATTTTCAAAAGAGACTTGGGGTCTCCTTAGGCTTCAGAGCCCAAGCTGCAAATTCAAAGCACTGTCCATGCAGCTATTTTTAGAGCGCTAGCATGAGCCTTGCTGGCCCAGGTCTATCAAATCAGGCTGGAAGGCTCGCTTTCATACACTGTGTAAATGTACCCTTGGGAACTTCAGAGCCAAAGTCTTTTGGGTGCTTCTCAAAATTGCACCCATATTTATATTCCCATATTTAATTTTTAGCATATCTTTAAATCCTATTGAATACAGAGAGACTTAAGCACATGCTAGTGCTTTGCTGAGTCAAGATGAGGTTATTCATATGCTTAAAATTGTGCACATGCTTAAGAGCTTGGTTGAGTCTATGGGAGTCTAAGGCGCTTCAGAGAGAATCCAACGGGTATAATATGCACATTTTCATGTCTACAAGGAAGTATAAAATGCACCAATTTAAACTCATTCTAGATTCACTTAGATTCACCTCTATTTTGGGGCCAGGGAATCAGGAGATGAGTGGTGATGATGCTGAGATGGGAGGAGTAATATAAGCTCCCCAGTTTCCATTGGCAGACAGTAGGAAAATGTAGACTGCTAAAGTAAGCAAAACATTTAAGTGCCAACCAACCAGCAGCATGAAGGCAGTGTCTCTCTTCCCAGGGGGTACTACTACTGCATTACACTGGTAAGCTTTCCATCTTTTCTTCCTCTAGTCATTGCATCAATCATAAGTAAGTACTGAATGTAGGACATAACATGTCTATCTGTGTGTATTTATTATGAGACAAAATGTGTATAGTATGTGTGGATTGGTGTGAATTTTCACCATCAGTATGGGGAACTCACAGCACCTTTATATGATTGTATTCCTTACTCTCTTATAGAAAAGTGCTAAGGCAGTCAATGGGATTCACTAGGAATATAATAGATTTCTTTATAAATCATTCTAAAAAAGCTGTAGGTCATATTATCAGCTGGTGTAAGTTGGCGTAGCTCCATTAAAGTTATGTCAATTCACACCAGCTGACAATCTCTTTCATAGACTTTAATTATGAATGAGATCCTTTCTATAGGGCTTTTTTTTAAACCCATCTTATAGCCACTGACAGCAAGGGATAAAATACAGTACGAGATTCTATAGCAGGGTTCGGCAACCTTTCAGAAGTGGTGTGCCGAGTCTTCATTTATTCACTCTGATTTAAGGTTTCGCGTGCCAGTCATACATTTTAATGTTCTTAGAAGGTCTCTTTCTATAAGTCAATAATATGTAAATAAACTATTGTTGTATGTAAAGTAAGTAAGGTTTTTAAAAAGTTTAAGAAGCTTCATTTAAAATTAAATTAAAATGCAGAGCCCCCCAGACCGGTGGCCAAGACCCGGGCAGTGTGAATGCCACCAAAAATCAGCTCGCATGCTGTCTTCAGCACGCATACCATAGTTTGCCTACCCCTGTTCTATAGGATGGTTCTAAAAGACAATGAAAAGGGCCCCCATTCTTTATTAAATGTCACGAGACTTTCACATACAGGTTAGCAGACTCAAATGATATGTACATCTAAATATCTGTGAATAGGCATATTTTGTACAGTTAATAGGATGTATGTGCATATAACACACAAAAAATAACAGTTTGAAGCTAGAAAAGGAAAAAAAAGTCATGTTAGCTATTGGAGTGAGGGGATATGGAAAGCCTCTAGAGAGTGAGTTCACACAGTTAGTGGAATAATCTCCCATGGGAAGTTGTCAAGACTCTTTCACTAGACGCGCTCAAGAGAAAATTGGATTTAAAGGTGAACTGTAAAGGTTTTGCTGAAAATTAAAAATTCACTCATAAGATCCCAAGAGAGGGAAATCGTCTATAGCTCCTGTTTAAATATGTCATTAAGCACTGGATTTTAGCAAATCTGAGACAGTTACCAGCTCTTTAAGATCCTGAAGCATTTGATCAGTAGATGTCTTGTTTCCTCCACCGGAGGGAGTGACATTTTACAGCCACCAGAACCATAGCATGCAAGAGCCCCCTTCCTGTTTTAAATCCTCATAACTTTCAGCCCAAAGGACAAAAAGAAATTGAGACACTTCTCACTCTTAAAATCTGCTCTCAGCTATATGGACACAATCAAATCAGGACTTAAATCGGACTACGCGGTGCATAGGCCTTATACAAGGCCATCCGCTCAGAAGTTGATTTCACCCAGTGTGTGCTGTTGCTGTGTTACAAAACTGCATTTCAGCGCCAAGATTTACATCAGTGTGACACTGGATAGGTCATTAACGTACTGCAACCACTTGAAGAAGAGGGCAGCCAAAGTCAGCACTTGGAACAACCAGCTCAGAAAATTGACCGGTTCCATGCAGGGTACGAGTGCCCAGATGCTTAGAACATCAGCCCTTGCCTTCTGCTATTCAACAGCAGAGAGTACTGCGCACCTGCCTGGTGTCACTCATCTCACACAAGGCTGGTTGAAACTGAGCCTAACAAAGCTATGTTTGTCGTTACCAGGACTTTATGTGCAACTCTGTTGCCATGGCTGCCAATGCTTAGTAATATAGCACCACCCCATATTTGCCATGAGAAGGCCTTTGTCATGCTGCTGGCCAAGTTCCATGAGAACAGTGACCTGCCTTTGTACGCAGACCTCTTCAACCACCCTCCAGCTCACCTGTTTTCTAGACGCGCTTTATGGTCATTTATGCCACACAGGACGGGATGGTGGAATCCGCTTGGCGCAATGAGTGGTCAGCGAGGACAGTTGTTAATACTCTCTCATCACTGACCTGACCATCTGTCCACCAGGTTTTGATCTGCCAAGACACCCATGGTCATTTCTGAACCGGTTTTGAACAGGACAGGGCAGCTGTGCGGCCACTCTCTTTAAATGGTTTTAAATGCGGCAACTTCAGACTATGTCACATATTGGTGAGTGGCCACTGACTTATTCTGATGGCAGGCTACTGGCTCTCCACCTGGCTGATGATGATGCCATCAAATGGCTGGGCATACTGAGCATACGCTGAGAGCGCTCAAAGCCAAACTCACTCCCTATATATGAATTTTAAATAATCAACTCAATTTTGGAAATAATAAATTCCCCACTGCAGAATTCTAATCAGATCTAGCTCCAGTTACACAACAGGTTGCAAAAATCTCATTTTGGAAGCCTGTCTAGAGATTCCTTTATCTTTATCCAGCCACCCTTCTTTTAGCCTCTATTTATCATTTACTCATGCTTCCACCAGCAGCATCTGTCTATCTAGACACATGTGTGTGTCTGCACGTGTGTATTGTGGCACATGGGAGACCTTAGAAGTATGGGAACTTCAAAACAGATGTGCAAGATGCTATGAGCACAGGGAAGAGTCAAACTTTTGTCTCTATAAATGTTATCTATATCTTTAGGAGCAAGGGATTGTATTCTAGCTCCATGGTGGAGGGTTACCAAACTTCCTCTAAGAACTAAAATCACTGGTGGGTGGGTTATTATTGCAAATCTCGGGACAAGTAAGTCAGCTCCAAAGAAGTATAAAATGGCTCAGTGCAGGTTCAAGAGACCAACAAACAAAGCATGGTCCTTTGATATAAAAGGGGAGCCTGAATTGACCCAGAAGCCCTCCCCTGATCCTTGAATTGACATGAAACTGTAACTAAGGCTATGGCTACACTGGCGATTTGCAGCGCTGGAAAGCCTCCACCAGCGCTGCAATTAGTAAGTGGCCACACCTGCAGAGCACTTCCAGTGCTGCAACTCCCTGGCTGCAGCGCTGGCCGTACACCTCACTCGGCATGGGGAATAAGGATTCCAGCGCTGGTGCTGCAGCGCTGGTCATCAAGCGTGGCCACACACCAGCGCTGTGATTGGCCTCCAGGGTATAAGGTGTATCCCAGAATGCTTTTATAAATTACTCTCTTTGTTTTGTTATGCAGCCTCTCTTTGTTTTGTTGTGAACGAGCTCCGATCGGAGCTCCGAACAAACAGAGCTCCTGTTTGCTGTGATCATCTGTACCTGGCTGTAAACAATCAAATGAGAGGCAGGCAGGGAGAGTGAATGAAACAGAACGGAGCCGATCGGAGCTCCGTTGAACTGCTTATCTAAAAAAACAAACACTGATCACAGCAAACAGGAGCTATCTGTACCTGGCTGTGAACGATCAAATGAGAGGCAGGGGAAACAGCGTTGGATGCAGGGTTCGCAAACATTTTGTGATTTTTCCAATCTCTCTCTTCCCCGCTCCCTGTCACAGTACACCACAGGGAGTGAGTGAAACAGTGGGGCATCCGTGTTGGAGGCAGGCTGTTTGCAATTAAGAGTTAAGACTAAGGGGTCAGAAACATGTTCTGATTTTTCAATGCAGGAAGCTAAACACACAGTGTTGGCTCCAAAAATCCACTCTCTCTTTCCCCCCGCTCCCTGTCACACTAGACCCCACTCCACCCCCCTCTTTTGAAAAGCACGTTGTGGCCACTTGAATGCTGGGATAGCTGCCCATAATGCATCACTCCCAACAGCGCTGCAAATACTGCAAATGTGGCCACACACCAGCGCTGGCCCTGCACAGCTGGATGACCAGCGCTGCAAACTACCAGCGCTGCAAACCGTAAGTGTAGCCATACCCTAAGAGGATTTGAAGGACTTTGGGAACCTACCAGGGTCTCCATGGGGAAGGTGAATGACAGCTGGTTAGCTTAGTATGCATGGAGACTGTTCATTTTTCTGATAGGTTTTATCTGTAATGCATTCGTCCTAAATAAATGTACTGTGCTTTGTGAAAGCTGGTAACACTGTCATAGCCCCTGGGGGTGAGTGGGAGAACTCTGGGAGAACAGCAGATGCTAGACTAAGGTCAGACTTGCTCGGATAAGCACAGTTTGCAAGGGGAATGCAAACCTAAATCTGGTCTGCAGATTCCCCTCTCCTGCACTCCCCCCACCCGAAAAGTGATGCCAGGAGGCCTGAGATCTAAAGGGAGCCCTTGAGGAGACCACGAAAGGTGCAGAGGTGCAGTTAAACCCAGAACTGTGACATGTATAATTAATTTTTAAGCTTTAAACAACAAGCATTGGACCTGGATCAACCCGTGATTAAGTAGACTGGACCTGTGATTAAATAGACTGGAGTAACTATTGTAAATCTTGTGTATGGCTCCCAGTCATTAGTTTCATACCAATCTCTCTTTTTAGCCATTCCATGATCTGACAAAATATTCAGTCTTTTCTCATTAAGTTTGATTTCTTATTATTCTGATCATACATGGTCCTGGTAACAATAGTGCCACATTCAGGGCTGGGCTAAGTCATGTCCCTTTCCTAATCCTACAAGGGTGGAGCAACTGCAAGAAGCAAAAAGAACCATCTGCTCCCAGTAAAACTAATCGGAGTTGCAGATATTTAGCACCTCTTCAAATATGGCCCAAAGAAGAGAAGTGTGTTTAGTATCCTGCAGGATCATGCCTTGTGTTCATAGGTGTGTGCTGATATGCTACAAGGCTGGAGATATGAGGGGAAAAGCACACTAAGTGGTGGCAAATCCTAATGATTTGCCGGAATGCAGACTGAATGGGGAGCAGCTGTAAAGGACTAATAGTCTTTTCCACATCTAAAAGCACTCAGGTGCTCAGATGAGGTCAGAGAGTCTGCAAGTTGCCAACCAGAAAGGGAAAGAATGGAGGGAGGGGACTGGAAACAGGGGAAGGAATCCATCAAATAGATTTTAATTGTTTTGCATGCATCTTTCCTGTGATTAGCCATAGAGACCACTGGAACCACTCAGGGAAGCTAAACCATGCATAGAGGGCTGTGCAGAAGAAGGTACAGCTTCAGAAGATATGGATAAGCTCCCTTCTCCTTTGATATTGTCACCCTGTAGGCAGAGCAAAATTAATTCCTAGATAGCAAGGTTGGTTATATAGTTAAGATGCTGCACTGGGGCAGGATCTAGGTTTAGTTCTCAGTTCTGGTACAGACAACCTGTGTGACCCTGAACAATTCACTTACTCTCTCTGTGCCTCATTTTCCTCATCTGTAAAAGAGGGATAATAATCCTTATTTCGTCTGTTTACTTCAGGACAGGGCCTGTCTCTTACTGTGAGTCTGCTCAGCACCTAGCACAATGGGGTCCTGGTCCATGACTAGAGTTCACAGGGGCGACTGCAGTATAAACAACGATGGTAATACACTGGTGGAGCATTTGAAAAATACTTTTACAGGTGGGAGAGGGCACAAAATAAAGTGGAGCCAACCCCTATGAATAGAATGGGTTTCTGCCCTTTCTCATTCCTGACTTGTTGATTAACTTTGCCATGTGACTAGATTGATGCTGGTGCTGCTTCCTATTTTTGTCAAAGCCCTTTGTCACAAAAATGCTGTATCAAATATTTAAGGTCCTGTACACTCTATGAGTTATAGCAGGGGAGATGGGGCTACACTGACCTTTTCAGTATTCTGTATTGTGACTAGCTATAGTCATTCCATTCATTTCACTGTTTTACAGCCTCAGTGAGCTGCAGAGACCAGGGCAGAATAGCCACCCCAATCAAAATACGAAAAGACGAAAGGTCAGAATAGTAAAGTACACTAGTTTATTTCAGGGGATACGTTAAGGCATTAAAATTCTGATACAACATCTTTTGTGCCAGAGTCTGTAATGAGAAAAAGAAAATGGCAGCACATGAATTCATAGTGAAACCAGAAATGTAGCACACGAACATGAACACATTCGCACATGCATGTGTGCACAAATACAGACATGCACACACATACATGCATGCACACAAACGTGAACACACCCCCACTTGAAACATAAACAAAAGCACACACACATTTGTTCCGATTGTAAGAGTGATTCCAGCTCCCTCCCCCACTCTCTCACTGCCTCTCTCCCCGGGTCCTTAATAGGCTTGGCCCAAATTCTCAGAAGTATTCAGGTGTCTAACTCGTATTGTGATCGATGGGAGTTAAGCACCTAAATAACTTTAAGGATCTGGGCACTTGTCCCTGTCTCAACAAAGTGATTGGTAAAGTTGCATGAAACACAGCTGCTGAAGTACACAGATAGACAGTAAAAAAATATTTTGGTTAATTTCCAGTAGGGTTCCCACCTCCCCAATGTCTCTGAGTTGGGCTGTTTTTTCCACATCCTTTTTTCAGTGGCAACCACAGGTGAGATCCTCCCCCTGACTAGGTGTATGTACAGTGCCTAGTACAATGGAGTCTCAGTCTATGTTGGGGCCTCAAGGTGCTACTATAGTACAAATAAATAACACTGCTCTACAGTCAAAATGCTTCTGAAATAAATGTAGTCAAACTTTACTAATTCTGGGTCACTGAGAATGAAAATGATGCTTAAAATTGTTGATTGGCTCTAGTTTTCAAGTTATGCTATTGGGTCAGTATATATGACCCTTGACTTGGGAATAGCGGAGGATAAGTGAGTTATAAAGGGAAGGGATCTCAATTTAAACCAGAAATGACTAAAATACATCTTTGACTGGATCTATGAATAAATCTATGACTGGGTTTGGACAGTACTTGCTTTTTAGGCAAAACAATGAATGATGCAATCTGAAGCTGGTATTGCATCATACATAATATGAATTGCATCATGTTATTCCTAGAAGTCATGGAGGATGCAATCATAACGAAGCTTACATCACTCTGCTGAACAAATTGCCCTATATCAGCTCTAGAAATCATACAGTGTCGTGCTCTCTTATTTGTCAGTGTTTGATTTTGCAAAGGGACACATTTCTGTTTAGCCAAAGTAAGCAGAGATGCCTCGTACTTGTGTGAACAGTGCAGATAACTTCTGCTATGTTTGTGGTGAAGTGACTTTTGCATCACAAAAGCGCAGTATAACCACTATGGTTAAGAAAGCCTATCACCTTTATTTTGGCTACAAAATTGGAGATCAGGACAAGAGGTGGGCCCCACACATATGCTGCAACACTTGTGCAACAAATCTTTGCCAGTGGTTGAACAGGAAAAGGAAATCTATGCCTTTTGCAGTGCCAATGATTTGGAGAGAGCCAACAGATCATACCAGCAATTGTTACTTCTGCATGGTGCCTCCAGTTGGGAAAGGTGTGTCAAAGAAGAAAAAGTGGACTGTGCATTATCCAAACATTCCATCAGCTATACGCCCAGTACCCTACGGAGAAGGACTGCCGGTTCCTGATGCACCAGAATCATTCTCACTTGAGTCAGACGAGGAAGAGGAAGAGGATGAAACTTCTGGTCCTGAACCATCAATGTCACAGGACCCACATTTTCTCCCATCCTCCTCCTCTGAACCACACTTCATAACACAAGGTGAACTGAATGACCTTGTCAGGGATTTGGAACGACCCAAGAGTAAGCCAGAGCTGTTGGGCTCCAGACTACAGCAGTGGAATCTCCTGGCAGGTGATGTTAGGGTTTCCATGTTCCGTGACCGTCAAAAGGATCTTGTCCCATTCTTCTTCATGGAAGGTGATCTTGTAGCCTGCAACAACATCGATGGTGTGATGGCAGCCCTCAACATCATTCACGATCCAAATGAGTGGAGACTGTTCATTCATTCATTGAAGACGAGTCTTAAAGCTGTTTTACTGCATAATGGCAATGTTTTGCCATCAATTCCAGTTGGTCATGCAGTCCATATGAAGGAAACCTATGACAACATGAAACAACTTTTGAGGTGCATAAACTATGACCAACATCAGTGGCAGCTTTGTGGCGATTTGAAGGTTGTTGCTCTCTTGCTTGGTCTGCAGACTGGATACACAAAGTACTGCTGTTTTCTCTGCGAATGGGATAGTCGTGCAAGAGATTCCCACTACATCAAGAAAGATTGGCCACTCCGACAGTCATTGGAGCCTGGGAGGAAAAGTGTTCAGCATCCACCACTTGTTGAATCAAGGAAGATTTTGTTACCACCCTTACATATCAAGCTGGGTCTGATGAAGAACTTTGTCAAGGCCATTGACAAAACACAAGCAGCTTTCAAGTACCTCTGTGGAAAATTTCCAAGGTTAAGTGAAGCTAAGATAAAGGAAGGTGTCTTTGTTGGTCCTCAGATTCGTGAACTTCTTCGAGATGATGCATTTGACCATGCACTGCGTGGCAAGGAAAAGACGACATGGAAAGCCTTCCAGTTAGTGGCAATACATTTTCTCAGAAACAACAAGGCAGACAACTACAGGTTGTTGGTGGAAAACCTCCTCAAGGCATACAAAAGCCTTGGTTGCAACATGTCACTAAAGATACATTTTTTGCATTCTCATCTAGATTTTTTTCCACCGAAATGCGGAGCAGTGAGCGACGAGCACGGCAAGCGATTTCACCAGGACATTGCAACAATGGAGAAACGCTGTCAGGGCAAATGGAGCCCATCAATGGTTGCGGACTATTGCTGGACAGTGACAAGAGATGCTCCATTTAATGAATACAAGAGACAAGCCAAGAAGCGCCAAGTAGACACTGAATAGGACTAAACTATGTACATAATAGTTTTTTGCCTTTTGTTTCATAATAAATTTTAGTTATATACCCCTTTTGCTGATTTTTAAAGTGTTACATAAACAGGACAGGTGAAATATTATCATGTAAAGCAACCATAAACACATGAAAAGACCTAAGTTTACAATTTATGATTAAAACTCTACTATCTACACAATATACATAGACATAAAATGTAAAAACTTACATAACTTAGAAACAGTAGCCAATCAGTTGTTTTAATTGTCATATTTGAATTCAGCACATCAAAATACATAATAAATAGCACATTTTATCTCTGAAGCAGACAACTTCTCAAAAATTGTAGACCAGTGTAATAAGAAACTCAACATTTATTTGGGGAAAAAAGCTGCTCTCCAATATCTTTCACAAGTTAATAACCAGAACTCAAGATAAGCTTGGGAACACACACACACACACACACACACACACACACAAAGAGACTAATCTCGGCAAATTAGATAAACTGTGATGTTAACTATATGTTTTAGATGCCATTTTAGATAATTCTGATTAAGGACAACATTTTTTTAGCCTGATACATTTGCAAGGATTTCCCAGTATGAAAGCCCCTATTGAAACTATCACAAAGTGAGAATGCATGAATTAGAAGATAACTTTGATCAGAATTTTATTGATTTTCTTTGCATGTCTCTGAAGCTGGTCTTGATTCAAGTATCTATGTTTTAGGACTAATTTTTGAAGCCTTTATGCCAAGCAGTTTTAAATTACATATAAGCCAAACCCTGCAAATTTCATTTCAGAATCGGGGATGGTGCTGATATCAGAAGATCTTATTAGCAATAAAAGAGTATTACCTATAATTGAATAGCTCCTCAATTATTAAGTGGGAGAGCCAGCAAATATAAGCAGTTCCCACAGCAGGAGGCATTTGAATGATCAATGAGCCAATTAGCATACTTCTACCCAAACAAATGAGGATATAACAAGATAAAATATGCTAAACTGAAAGAAGTAAATATTAGTTTTTATCAAAAATGGACGTGAAAAGTTTAACAATTTAAAAAAATTGGTACCTTTCAATAAATAATTTGTACTTGCAATACAGCCAAAATAAGATTGAGGGCTTAAATTAACAGGGCCAAATTATTGTTATTAGGGGGGAGGGATAGCTCAGTGGTTTGAGCATTGGCCTACTAAACCCAGCATTGTGAGCTCAATCTTTGAGGGGCCCACTTAGGGATCTGGGGCAAAATCAGTTCTTGGTCCTGCTAGAGAAGGCAGGGAGCTGGACTCAATGACCTTTCAGGGTCCCTTCCAGCTCTATGAGATAGGTGTATCTCCATGTTTATTTGTATTATGGTAGCACCTAGAGGACCCATTATGCTAGACACTATGCAGACATAATAAGAGACAGTCCCTGCCATGCAGAGTTTCAGTCTAAATCAACAATAGGTGAGAGGGGAACCAGAGGCATGGAGTGGGAAAGTGACTTGTCTAACATCACAGAGCAAGTCAGTGGCAGATCCAGAAATAGAATGTGGTCTATTCAGCCTCCTTCCAGTTCTCTATCCACTGAACTACATGGCATTTCCTTTGCCTGGGATGACATGTGCACCGTGAAGTGGTGGCCCAGAGAATTTCCATTGAAGTCAGTGGTGTTTCTGAGGTATGAATGTCTATTGAATGAGAGGAGAACCTGGATCTAAGGCTATGTCTACACTACACACCTTTTAGTGACTAGGGTGACCAGATGTACCGATTTTATAGGGACAGTCCCGATTTTTGAGTCTTTATCTTATATAGGCTCCTATTACTCCCCTCCCCCATCCTGATTTTTCACATTTGCTGCCTGGTCATCCTATTAGTGACACAGCTGTGCTGCTGCAGCCATGCTGCTAAAAGGCGTGCAGTGTAGCCACTGTTTGTTGGTGGGAGAGAGCTCTCCTGCCAACAAAAAACTTCCACCCCCAACAAGCGGTGGTAGCTTTGTAGCTCTCCTGTCAACAAAGTGCTGTTCACACCAGCACTTTTCATTGGCAAACTTTTGTTATTCAGGGGGGTGTTTTGTCGTTTGGTTGCAAAGATAAAATATTCATTATCTGGAGAAATATATTTGTGGGGGAAAACAAAATGTCAGCTTTCATCTGTTGAAGCTAAATATGCATGTTGTTCTCATGAGTGGCGTGTAATTGTGTAATTCTGATTGCAAATAAAAATCTTTTTCTTCTTCTAAAACAGGTTTAAGTTTGTACAAGGTAATGAAGCAGGGCTCTAAAGATCAGTTATGGAACAAATTGCATTAAGTGAAAGCAGGCGGTTGGCTATTCTGATTTCTGTGGCTAGATAAGCTCTCTACCACCCCTTCCCTATTGCTGTTGGATTATTATGTTTTTCATTCTATGAAAAGACAAAAATTAAGTGATTAAGGGGAAAAAATTACAATCAACTTCCATTCATCTGCCACCCAAAAACAAATGGTGCTTCATCCCAAGTTTTGTTAAACCTCTTTCAATAAATAACATGGAAACAGAAATGGGAAGGATGTTGCTATGTAACTTACAGTTTTGAAATGTACTAGGCACAATGACCTTCGCCTCTGGAGATTATGTGCAAACCATTTATATGCACAGCTGTACAAATTGCCAGAGTTTAATGTTAAATTCCACGGAAAATCATCTTTGCTGCTCTGCGTTTGAGGGAAGGACAAGGTTTAAATATTTTATAGGTTTCCTTACTGTGCAAGCACATTCAGTATTGCATTAGTGACTAGGCCAGCACAGAGCCCTCTTTCAGGAGTTTGCCTTTCAGCATTTGACAGGCTTGCCTATAACTAGAGCATTAATGATACAAGTTCATCAAATCACAGACAACAGGGGCAGGAAATACAACCAAGGTGGTCCAGACTGTTGCCGCCTACCACCAGTGTTCTGCGGGACTACGTACAACAGCACACCTTCCTGCTAAAATCTAATCCAGCCTCTTGCTGAATCTCTGAATCAAACCACCTCCATCAGGAGTCTACTCCACTCACCTTTTGATTTTAGTGGCTGAAATTGACCCCAAGTTTGGTGGCTCACACAAGGGCTTATATACCATCTATGCATTATTTATGTATTTATTCATATTACGGTAACAACTAAAAGCCCCAGACAAGATCAGGGCCCCATTCTGCTGATCGCTGTACATGCATGTTGTAAAAGACTGTCTTACCCTGAAGAGTTTACAGGAAGAGATCAGGGACTTTAAAGGTCAGGGGAAATTATAATTAGTTCAATTCATTAAACCCCTGCCCTTGTATTCACCCACAAGAGCTCTTCATAGCCCTCAGAAAGCAAGTCATCCTAATATTGTAACATGGTACAGTATTCTATAGACATGCCCAGGTAGCAGACGGACAAATAACCCCCAGATGACAGGAGCTGGAACTTCCATGTCATGCCTACTGTTGTCCACAAGGAGTTCTTTTGCAAGAGGACCCAACCACTCCAAATGAAGCACAGAACTCATACCACTTTAGCTGTGATTGCATCAGGTCTCACAAACTAAGGGTCTTATCCCAGTTCCAGATTAAGAAAATAGAAAGAATTCTATTGATTTCAATGGGAGTTGGATGGAAGCCTGCACAGCTCAGGTCCTGGTCAGTAACTGGCTGTGCATATCCGCTTGTCGTAATTGCACACACAGATAACAAGCTGGATGGCCAGATTGTGGTCTGCATGTGCACTGTGTATTCAAGTTATATAACACAGCTTGGCATGCACAATTATGCATGCTTAATACTAAAACTCAGTGCCTGGAAGTTTATCCCATTTCATGCATAATTATGCATAACTCAAGAATCTGAAAACTGAGGCTAAAACATTTCACAAGACTAAGCTCCTTTGTGCTATTTCAAATATTCCTGGATGGGCTGAAAATAACACAAGGATAGCTGTTCTTGCTGTATTTTGGCACACGTCATCCGAGTTCTAATCAGAATTTGGGAGTGCAAAGGCAAGAAAAATCTAACGATAACTGAATCTTTTTGAACCTCCAGTTTTTGCTTTTCACTGTGGGTAAAAATTCAAGGAAGAGCTTTCCCTACCCAATACCAATATCCTGGGATCCCTCACAATAATTCCTAGCTGTTATGTAGCACTTTTTCTCCATAGATCTCAAAGCATCTTACAAAGAAGTTAAGTATCACTATCCCCATTTTACAGAGAGAGAGACAGAGACACAGAGTGGTGAAGTGACTTGCCTAAGGTCACACAGCAGGCCGATGGCAGAGATGAGAATAAAAGCCACGTCATCTGGGTATATGTTCAGTGCCCTTTCCACTGGGACATAGTGCCTTCCAAGCTAACATCATGGGGAGGGAGAATCCAGCATGGTTTCAGAAGCTCTTGAGTATCATGCTCCTTCACATTTCCTGTATCCAGGGGCGGCTCCAGACCCCAGCACGCCAAGCGCGTGCTTGGGGCGGCATGCCACGGGGGGTGCTCTGCCAGTCGCCAGGAGGGCGGCCGGCGGCTCCGGTGGACCTCCCGCAGGCATGCCTGCCGAGGGTCCGCTGGTCCCGCGGCTTCGGTGGCCACGTGGGACCAGCAGACCCTCGGCAGGCACACCTGCGGGAGGTCCACCAGAGCCGCGGGACCAGCAACCAGCAGAGCGCCTCCCGCAGCATGCCGCCCTGCTTGGGGCGGCGAAATATCTAGAGCCGCCCCTGCCTGTATCCTATCTGGGGGGTTCTCTTGTGAAACAATCACTCTGAACTCCAGCTGGAAGCAGTGCAAAGGGAGATTTTTTCCCCCAAGGCTCATATGTCTGCTGGTTCAGCACTGCCCATTCATTTCACATCTCCAGCACACTATTATTAATCCATGTACTGAGCAAGAGTCAAAATCCCCACTCCTAGCAAAGCAAATCAGATTGAAAGCCTGAAGATGTAGATGAATATTATCTCTCTGACTTGGTGGCCCATCCTGTGTGCGCTTACAAAATCAAATGCCCGGCCATTTTGACGTATGGGCTCTCGATTCTGTGGGAACCTTATCAACAGCATTTAGAGGACACATAAGACATAAGCACTTCTTGCTGCAGAAGTTTACAAGGAGTTATACATACATATGTTTAATTTCCTTTCCCCGGGCCTTTTTGTGCATCTCACAAATATTAATATGTTGTGAAGACATTGTGGACAACAATCAAGCAGTAAAGAGAAAAGAAGCTGGAGTGAGAGTCAGTAAACAAGAGATGTCCGAATAATGGATTTCAGTCAAAGTGTAAGATAAGAAGACGGAGAAAACTAGTTACAGGGTTAATGTGTGTGTGTGCAGGGGCGGCTCTAGCCATTTCACCGCTACAAGCACGGCGGCACGCCATGGGGGGCGCTCTGCCAGTCACCGGTCCCGCGGCTCCAGTGGACCTCCCGCAGGCATGCCTGTGGATACTCCACCGAAGCCGCGGGACCAGCGGACCCTCCGCAGGGACGCCTGTGGGAGGTCCACCGGAGCCGCCTGCCACCCTCCCGGCAACCGGGAGAGCGCCCCCCACAGCTTGTCGCCCCAAGCACGCGCTTGGCGTGCTGGGGCCTGGAGCCGCCCCTGTGTGTGTGCATCTTTCAGACTCTGCTGCTTTATCTTTTCAGGAGATACTGTGTGTGTGTGTGTTTACATAGATAACATGTTGTCTGTGCATCTTCCTTCTTTTGCTATATCCTTGCTGAGATGTCTGTGTGGGGATATATATGGATGTGAGTGTGCATGAGTGCATATGTCCATGCTCTGCTGAGGTTCAGAAATTGGTTGTGGAACTGCCATATTCAAGCCAACCTATACTACCTAGCTAGCAATGAATGAACTACACACTTTTTCATGGGACTGCTTCAGAGCCTCCTAGCATGTGTTCTTGATGGCTCCATCCCCAAAGCCAGCTCACTTCGTATAAACAGACATTCCTCAGTCAACTTAAATAGTGCTAGTCAGAAAACAGAATTTCCATTCCATAGGAAATGCTGACATTTGAAAATTTCCTGGGGCCTCCAAATTATGATCGATCTTGATTTGGAATCATGAAAACATTTTGTTTTGATATGTCCAAACATTATAATAGAACAGAATAAATAAAATAAAGCAAAACAGGAAAGTCAATACAAAATAAAACACTTCAATGTTATCAAAATGCAACAAGAAAGCAGAAATGATTCAGTTTGAGTTTTCCCTATAGAAAATGTTGTCAAAATCAACATGTTTGCACAAAATGTTTAGATTCAAAATAAAATGCATTTCCTGATGGAAGACTATTCTATCAAAAAATGTTTACCATCTCTAAACTTAATAGACACTCAGTGGACTCTGCAGTTTAAGGATAGAACGGCCAGTATGAGAGACAGGTAGTGGTCAGAGTGGAGGTTTTTCAGCTTGGGTACTGACTCATAGTCCTAAGTAGGTGCTAAATGAGGGCTGTCGAACAATCCACAAAGTGAGATTGTCAATCTTCTCTATGATAAATGCCAGTAAATTCTCAGGGTTCCTTTTGCTCTGCAGCCAAAGTACCTTTGCTGCTGTTTTTTTCACATCATGTAATCTAGGAAAGATTGTGCTAGGTCAGCACTTCTCTCAGGAGAAGCCCAGAGGCTATAGGAAGTGGTTTTGATGAACCAGTTGGTAGTACTTTGCCTTCTAAGTCTGTACTGAATCAATTCCCAAGCATGATTATAGAGTTTGACATATTACTGAAGGCAAATGTCCATATGTGATCATTAAAGATCTCGTGGCATTACTTGCATAAATCAAGCTATTAATCTCATTGCCCTGGGAAATTCCAGTTTGGCTTCTTATGTTCTATCTATGTAAAATTCCAGATAAAGTTCTCTTATTACCACTCTTCAGCTGTTTGTGTAGCAGTGTTGTATGCTGTTAGACCATTACAGTGTTCTACCATAGAGCTACCTACACGTCAGTGTTTTATGAAATAATGCAAAGTTTGTAAAAGTCTTTGGAAATCTTCAAGATGAAAGGCACTAGTATAAATAGAGCTGCATAGGAAATGTCCCCCACCCCATGGAAAATTTTCATTTTCACCAACATTTTTGGTTGTTTTTGTTGAAAAACTCAATATGTTTGATCCAAAATTGACATTTCCTAAAGAGATTTCTATTTTGATGAAAAGCCATTTCTCATTGAAAAAAATTTTAAAAATATTTTGACCAGTTTTAATTATAAATACAAGATCCTCATCTGATGTAAGTCCCAGGTGAGGAAATTACATTTGTCTTTCAAAATAGGACATAGGCAGTACATAGTGACTTGTGCTGACACTTTGCACAGACGTGAATTTCAATAGAGTTATGTCGATTTACATCAAAGATCTGACCCAAGATATCTTTTATCGAACAACTGAATTATACCAACAAGGAAAGTCCCACAGAACCTAAAACATTTTATTACTGTGGACTAGTCTGAAAAAATAAATCATTCACTGGGAAGAGATTAAAATGCTTTGACATCACTGGGTCCAACAGTGTGGTGAAAGGAAATTGGGGTCTTTCACCCAAACATTGTTAGAAACATGGAGATCTAAATATTAGAAACTTGCTCAGATTTTTCATGTAATGAGGACTATTCTATCTCACTACTTGAAAAAAAGGTAAAATTTTCAAAAGAGCATAAATGAGTTAGAAGCTGGGTGGGTGAAATGAAGTGGGTTCTTGCCCATGAAAGTTTATGCCCAAATAAATGTGATAGTCTCTAAGGTGCCACAAGGACTCCTCATTGTTTAAGCTTAAAGACCACATTCAAAAGTTCATAAGGGTTTGTCTACACTGGGGCATCTAGGAAAGTTAATCTTAGATAACTAACACTGTGAATGTGAAGTGGATTATTTAATCCTCATTAAATCGCTGTGTGGGGATTTAAATTAAATTAATTTAAATTAAATTAAAGTGGCCATAGTTCAGTTTATTTGAATTCACTTTGGAAATTAATTAAGATAAACCGAATTACAGCCACATTAACTCTGAATGAGTTTATGGGTTTAATGTGGTTTAACTAATCCATCAAATTCACATCTTAAATTAATTTGAATTAATTTACCTGGATGGTCCTATGTAGACAAACCTTTAAGCATGTTGGGGCCAGATTTTTAAAGGTATTTAGGCATCTAACTTCTATTGAAGTCAATGGGAATTAGGCACCTAAATATCTTTAAACAATTGGGCACAAGTCCTATTGACTTTTAAGTTTGGACTCTTAATTATTTCAGTGGGAGTTAGGTGCTTAAGTGCTTTTGCAAATCTCACTTGGTGCCTGTCTACATCCTTAGAGGCCTAAATACCATTTAAAATCTAGACCTTAGGTGCTTTTGAACATTTTACCCAAAAGCTAGAATTATTATTGTATTGCAGTAGCCCCAGTCAATGATCAGGCCTCCTGGTGCTAGGTGCTGTAGAATATCAGGGTTGGAAGAGACACCTCAGGAGCTTATGTAGTCCAGCACTCTGCTCAGAGTAGGACCAAGCCCCAGATTCCTAAATGGCCCCCTCAAGGATTGAACTTGCAAACCTGAGTTTAGCAGGTCAATGTTCAAACCACTGAGCTCTCTCTTCCCCCTCCCCAACTGACAAATGAAAAGGAAGTCCCTGACCAGTAGATTTTACAATTGTAACTTTAGCGCCCTCGTGGTCAAGATGGAGTCTGCTCTGCAGGCAGCTCTGGCCAAGAGAAGGCATGTGCAGGAATGCAGCAGGAGAAATCCCTTCCACCCCAGGGGCACCTGTTCCCACCCCCACAGAGTGAACACACGCACCCACAGGAAAAGTACAATGGATATAACAAAGGGAGATATTTCTTGACAGAGGGATGAGAGGAGGAAAAACAACAAGGGGAAATATAGGGGGAGCAGTAAAACAGGGCTGCCTCCAAACCAAGGCCCCCCAGGCCCAGTGGTAGCACAGTCTGGAAGGGCAGACACTGAGCAATGTGTCTGCACACAGAGTTCAGGAGTCCTGGGCAAAGTTCCAATCTGGCAGTGAGTCGTGGGTGCTCCTGGTCGTCTTTGGCGCCAGTGAACTCTCCCCAGCAAACCCCTCCGGTGCCTTCTTCTGCTGCTCTCTGCAAAGCCACACAGAGCGACCACCTCCCCACTTAACTAGCTACAGCCTCCCTCCTTGTTCCCAATGCAGAGTCACAAGCCCCAGTACTCACAGCCCCACACGGCTCTGGGCAGCCTGATACTGGGCCTGTGCTTCTCGGGCGATTCCCCCCGGCATAGTGCTCCTCCTGGCTCCTGTCCTGGGGTGTCCCCGATAGGCCGCCCTGTCCTTCCCAGGCTTCTGGCAGGTTCTCTTGCTTCCTTTTCAGGGTCTGTGGGCTGCTCCCCCTCTCCCTTGGAGCTCCAGACCCACCCCCTCGAGTTTCCCTCCTTTTTATCACTCTCCCCCTCCCCCCAGGAAAAAGATTTAAAGGGGCCATGCGCTCTAAACCCCAAAGGGGATACACAATCTAATTACAAGAGGGAAATTAGGCGTCAATTCTCCCACCGAAGGTCATTCCCATTGAGAAAACCACATGGGCAGCAGTCACTTTTGTGTTAGAACACACAAGGCAAATGTCCCTCTAAGTACCAGCCTCTGCAAAGGTGCCCTCTCTCGCCTCCTGCCTAACCTGCAAAAGCCATCAACCTGCACACGTAACCCGCATGAGGATCTAAGTGGTTAGCTCTTCCATGGGGACCACCCTCTTCTGACAACATTTGAATGGCTGATCTGTACAATGCTAGCCTAACTCCTGTGCCCACCCTCCCCTATCTCCAAGCTCTGCACTGTCAACACGAATCAGGTGCCAGCACCGGAACAAACACAAACATTTGAAAGCAGCTTCTTCTTTTATTTCTCAATATTTTTTTTCAATTTACCACAGGCCCTAATTTCCCTATCAGTGCTGTAGCTTTAAGCATATTGATTTAGACTCCTTTCTGATATCCGCCACAGAGAAGCACTAAACAGATCAAGAAAAATGCTAAAGCAATTCCCAAAAGCCAAATCAACAAAAAGATTCTCAGTGGGGAAAAGAAAGCGAGAGACAGAGAGAGGAGAATGAAAGAGAGAGACAGGAATACAATCCAGCAAGAGTGCAATGCCTCTGCACTGACTAGCTCCACTCAACAATCACATAAAGCAAAGAATTTGTCTGTAGGGCCATCTGTCCTGCCTGCCAGAGAGTGTGTGTGTGTGTGTGTGTGTGTGTGTGTGTGTGTGTGTGTGTGTGTGTGTGTGTGTGTGTGTGTGTGTGTGTGTGTAATTTCAGTGCAAGCTGTCACTAGCTAAATAAATAAGAAATACCACCTTTAAAAAAAAAAAAGCAATTTGAAATAACTAAAACCCCAGCTAGCTGCAGAGCCTACGTGAATAAGGAAATTAATGTGCACTGGCAAAATTTTTAGTGGGTGCAATTTATCCCGTGCAGAGGGTGACTCCAAGACGTAGGCACCACTTGTCTTAAGCCCTGTTTTGAAGAAATAAGCAAGACTTAAATTGTGCACTGGCGCCTCTGCATAGGGTAGGGAATTGAACTTCAGTTGCTCTTTTGAAAAAGAAGGAAATTAGAGCGTGCATTAAATGCAAGATACTAAACTAAGATGATAAGGGTGAAACTAGAAACTAAATTGAGAAGAATGAGGACGTTCTGAGCTGAAAGCATACAGAGCCTCCTCACTGTGGACCTCATTCAGGAAAGCAATTAAGCAGGTACTTGACATTTAAGCACATGCTTAAGTCCTATTGACTTTCATTTAAGCACATGCTTAAGTGCCATCTTGAATAAAGATATTTCCCTGAATCAGGACTAGAGCAGGTTGGGAATTTTTCAATTCAACATTTTGTTATTAGAAAATGCCAGTTCATCAAAACTGAAACTTTATGTGGGAACACATCGATTTTGATGAAACTTCAAAAGAGAGTTAAGCACGTAGGAGCCTAAATCCCATTGACTGTCAATGGGATTTAGGCTCCTGAGTGCTTAAATCCCTTTTGAAAATAACACTTGACATTGCAGCTCTGGGCCAGATGATGGTAACTTCACTGCAAATAGTACCTAACTCCAGAAATAGTCACATCATCTTCAATGGAATGGCTTGGTGTAAAGTACTATTCAGTGGGAACAGGGATATGACCATGGAGCCCTCTGTGATCAATCACTCTGGAATCAATTACACTACTTGTGCAGTCAGGCACAACTCAGCATGAGTAAGGATGGCAGAATTGGGCCTGGAATGCATGTTGTGTTCCAAGCATTTGACAAACATTATCTAATTAATTTGAATGATACGCTGTCATTGCTAAACATAGTTTGAGAGACCCTTAATCACCTGATCATTGATCAGATAGATTTTTGTAGCTATTGGAGTCTATTATTTGAGATCTTTATTTTATTGTTATTTTTCTCAGATGGAAGATTCTAGGGTGAGATCTTCAGCCAATGTAAATAAGCATAACTCCCTTAACTTCAGTGGAGTTACACCAATTTACATTAGGTTAAAGATTTGGACCTATGCTTGCAATAGTGCCCAGAGAAGCATTGTGATTTCAGGAGATTTCTTTTCATCTGACTCCCATGAGAATGTTTTAAGTAAAGCTTTGGCAAATATTTATTATGCTCTGTGCTATCCGTTTAGCCCCTGGTGATATCAGTGGGCATTGGTTAGGCCACACCAGCGGGGGGCAATGTGGAGAAGTTAGATTATTAATAAACTAACATAACAGCTGGGGAAATGTAGTCAGCCATTTATTATTGATCCAATTTTGTCCTAGATCTTTCTAACCAGAGGAAATTTCCAATGTGGAGAATCATATATTGAGCTCTCCATCCACTTACTTAATCATATTTCTTTTCGTAACCCATTTATATTGAAGACTCTCCCTATATTGAACATAACTTAATGATATTATATTCTGAGGCTCAAGCACAGCTGAAATATTAACTTTATTAGTTCCTTGACTCTACCTGTCAGGAGTTCTGGCTGCAGACTGACAGAAGGTAGACACATATGGGGAAATGAGGTTAAAAACAAACAGTGTTTGGAAGAAGTTACAGAAGGCAGAAATGCTCCCATATGTAAGATAAAACCAGGTATTGCTTTTTTGTGGATGTCTGGTTTCATATAGGCTTCTCCATCAACATACAAAGAAACAACAACAAAAAAACCCACCCAACCAAACCACAGTACATGTGATCTCTGGATAGAAACTGCATTTCTAGCCTGGAAGAGAGAGCAGGAGAGACTGGACCTTTCTGACCTTTACTACAAAGATCTGGAGCTAATATAATTTTTGCAACATTTTGCCAAGTTGATCAGAAATGCTGTTTGTGAAAAGTTTATAAAGGGGTTTGCTGGGTCCAAAGCACTCCTTCAGTGCCTGTGCCTAATCAGATTAATTTTCTGGCTATAAGACATCCACCTCTTTGTGCTGATTCTTCATGCAGACTGGTTTTACATCAACATAACTACAGGAACTTCACTAGAGTTACTCCTGATTTAAATGTGAGTAGAACCAGGCCCTCTCTATTCAAAGAATTAGTAGCAACTTCCTTTTTTTTTTTTTAATTGCTGCTGCTGCTCTCTCTGCTGTACATCATCATTTTCAATACAAGAGAGATGAGAGAGATGTGTGTGTGCCTTGAAATAAGTGAGATTACAAGTGCAAGCAAAGAATCCTGTGGCACCTTATAGACTAACAGAAGGTGCCACAGGATTCTTTGCTGCTTCTACAGAACCAGAGTAACACGGCTACCCCTCTGATAACTACAGGAACTTCACAAATTGGCACTATCCAAGGTGCTGAAAATATTGCTCATCTGTAATTCAGACATGCAGTAGGGAAGTATGTCATTTCACTGGGACTCTTTAGGAAGCAGGTAAGATTGCATGCTTGGTCAGAGAAATGCTTCTTTTGAGGAAGTGCACCATGTATTCAAATCTATGAACAATACAATAATTTAAATGAGTACTATAATAATCAATGGGATAAAAGTGCCACATTCTGGGAGTCCCTTCCAAACATACAGATGTTCACCAGTTTGCAATTTAGAGTTACTCCTGATTTAAATGTGAGTAGAACCAGGCCCTTACACTTTTATGGAACCTCTTTCGATTCAGCATGTCTTTGCACAGGCACAGGAGCACTCACACATTATAAGTTGCTGAACAGGGGCCTTAAATTGTGCATTTTCAGGATACCATCTTTATGCAACGTTTTGCACAAAACATAGCATAATTTTTGGTAATTTATAAGCAATTACATTTGAAACCTTTGTGCCAGGCAGCAACAAGGAATGGTTTAATATATTTAGGAGTCTGTCTTAAAACGAAAACACCACTGTCTCAAGTCCCCACCCAGAATTTCTGTGATCACTAAATACCTTCCTTGTGAGCCCTTACTAGGCAATAGCTCCCTACTTGCAAGTACTGAGTCTGTGTGAAGGGGAAAAGGGAACACAGTATCAACTTGGGAAAATACAACAATCTATCTAGATGCATAAGTTCAAGACTCCCCCGGGGGAATGTTGGCAGTTGTCCATTAACTCAGTTCCCCACCTGCCCATAGGCAAGTCCAGTAGCAAATGTCTCTTCTATATCACTTCTCCCTTTCCCCATCTATTAAACCTTACTAATCATCAATGTGTAGTTCAGTCCCAAAGCCCAGAGGTGCACACGGGCAAGCCTATCTCAAGTCCTTTGGGAAGTTCTGTCTGGTTGTGTCTTGAAGCTCCACCACCTAATTGTGATTTCAGCTTTATTTAGTGGCTGGGTAGCAGGGGGCCTTACTGCAGTTTGCTGAGCTTTGCTGTTGCCCTCTGCCACTTCAGCAAAGCACCCCATCAAGAAACTGCCTCTGTGCCATCTCCCATCATGAAGTCATTTGCAATCCCTCTTCTAGTGAGGTCATAAGCCTGCATTATCTGTTACCACAAAGACCTCTCAACAGCACAGGTTCCTCTAGGAAGGGAACCACTAGCATATAGAACATTTGAGCACAGTCCTTGCCAAAAGGAATGACCAAGACAGGAGCCCTTTCCCTCTTTATCAGTTCAGTTCCAGTACCCAACCAATTCTGAGTTTGTGTACAGTTATGGTGACTCCCAAAATGTCACTGACGTAATTAGGGGTAACTCTCTTATGCAGGTGATGCAGCTCTGTGGCCATTCTTCCCCTTGTTTACCAGCAGACAGGGGTAGAGAATGACTTACCCTCTAGAGCATCAGGCCACAGAAAGAAAGAAAGAAAGAAAGAAAGAAAGAAAATTGTCCCCTATTCTCTTCAAAAACTAGGGACAATGATGATGAGGACAGTGTGGATTTTGTGCATTCCTATGGATAAGTTGTGAGCAAGCAATCATTTGTCTTCCATGTATGTGAAACTACTACGGTACAAGGGAAAATAAATAAATGGATAGTTTTGCTTATGCATTTGAATTGCTTGCAATAATGGAATCTGGGGTCCCATTTCAGGAGAGAGCAGCCATGTTCAGGAAAACGTAATTGCTCAATGTACTTAATTTGAAACATGCACGTTTACTCCCCATTACTTTAGCACATGCTTAAAGTTAAGAAATTACTTAAGTGCCTTCCTGAATTAGGGTCTGATTTATCTTCCCCCCACCCCCTAAGATTTGAGCAATTGGGCAAAGTCAATACCATTTCAAAAATGCTTTTATTTTTTTTCCCCTAGTACTTCTTACTAGATCCTTCTTGTAGTTTAGTCAGTGAGCATGCCAGATGTTGTAATTTGTACCTGTTTGGTTAATGTCAAAAAGGCCTTTTTTATTTTTAGGCTAAGCAGAAGGAAAAGTGACTTCAGTGCCTTTGAAGAGTTTCATTAACTTTTTGCACTTCCCATTAACTCTTCTAGCAAGACTGTCCTAAAGAGGTAGAAATACATCAATGATATGCAATGGAGGAAGTAAATCAATATTGTAGGCCAGATCCTTAGCTGGTATAAATTGTATAGGAAAATGTAGTTCATACCAGCTGAGTATGAACTACATTTTCCATTGGGATTTAGCCATAGAAGATTGTCTTGCAAACCAGAGCGTAGAGCTCAGCACACTTATCATCATGACCCTACCATTTAATTGGTTCTCAAAGTAAACCGACGTCTGTGTTCTTGCAAAGGCCCTCTACAATAATGACTCATCGGTGCCATACAGTGTAGGACAAAATGGGAGCCAAGCTAATAATAATAGCAAATATTTGCCAGATACTTTATTTGGAAATGTTTGCAAAATTCATCAAGAAAAAGATTAAATGAATTTGTTCTCTGATTAGTTGCCCAGCTCTGTACATTCAGTGAAACAAGAATTAAAAGGCAGATTTTCAAAAGAGCTCAACACCTACATATGAAACCTTATTTTCAAGAGCCCAGCTCCCATTTAGGCACCTAAATGTAGTGACCAGCTTTTCCAAAGTGCTCAGCACCAATTGAGAGCACTTCGGCTATTAATGAAATTCTGGGGATGTTCTCTCACCCCCTCCCCCACAAGCTAATTAGTTTAACTGATATCAATAAACAATGGATCATTACACCCCTTCTCTGAACATGATTAAACATGAGAGCTGAATTTGAAACCCGTCCAGGGGCCCTCAGAACTGCTGGATCTTTATTTGCTAGAAATGTTCTCACAGATTTCCAGCAGAGATCTAAGCAGCAAGATGTCTGAATCAAGAATCAGCTCCTCTCTCAAAGGCAGTGAAGAGCATTACAGGGATTTGGTGGACCCAAGTGACTAATTCCCCTATTGCAAACCTTTCAAAAGGATGCCTGTGATTACACTGATGGGGGTGCAATCAAGGTGGTTTGGTTAAAATGAAGGGGAAAGAACTTCCACCAGTCAAAAATAGAGACAATCAAATACTAATTAAATCAGAGCTAGCCATTAAAAAAAGATGCATGGCCCATGCTGCTCCATTGAAACACAGATTCCCAGCGTTTATGACCCAGAGGCACACACCTACGGTGAAATTTGCCCCGTGCAGAGGAGCCAGAACAAGGCCAATACACCACTTAAACCCTCAAAATCAGGCTCAATGTAGATGAAAGCGCTGCTGGCTCTCTGCCCACGGTTAAATTTCACTCACAGAATATACACATGCCTGCAATAAACCATTGTTTTCAGAGAGCGTCCCGTGCTTTTCACTTTGGATTTTTGTTCCTGTATCAGTTCTATTATTTGTTCAGCCCCGTTGCTATTGGCTAAATATTTTAGAATTTTTTTTAGGTTTTTTATTTTATTTTATTTTATTTTAAGCAATATGTAATATTTGGACCCGAGCTTGAAAGGTATTGAGCACTTCCAGAAAGATGCATAACATCAACTCCCACTGAGGTCAATAAGAAGACACAGACCTTGTCACAGCCAACAGAAGATCTAGGAACGGAATCCAGTTTCCGGATATTTAGTCCTATTCCTTCACCATAACACTAGCAAAGGGACTGACAGTTATTTGCCAGTGGAAGAGATCCCTACAGACATTCCCATTTTGAAAGGTCTAGTGGTACAGATGAACTGATATAATTACTCCCCTCCTCGACGCACGGAAGATGCCACAGAAGTTACAAGGTTTGACACGATGTATATAAGCTTCACCTTGCAGCCAGCATACAGTCTAACTCCTCTGCTGTGTCACTGAGTCAAGCTAATGAGAAAACTCCTGAGGTTTTTCTAAAAGTCACCAAAAGGAAATAGAGGACACACATCAGGGCTGGATTATTTATTGGAAACAAATAGCTAAACAACCTTGGGCCGGAAGCCCAGGCCCCTCATAGGCCTAACGTCACATAGTATTACTTCTTTCCCAGACATATGCTCACTGGGCATTTAAACTCTGCCACATGAGCTTGCATTTGCTTTCAGGTTGTCTTCTCCCCTTTCTGTACCGGATAAAGGGAATTGGAACTAGTTACTGTGTTGTGGTGGTGAAATCAACCAGATGAAACAAAAATGTGCCACCATACTGCCTAAATAGAGCGTGAGGATTCAAGAGAGACCTCAGGTGAAGAAAGCAAAGCAAGAGACTGACAACCTTATGGAAAGGTCGATCTGCAGAGATGCTTTTCTCCTACCTGCCTGGTTTCCTAATTATTTGCAATTATGTTGATCCATCCCAGAGAGTTTGCACTTGCTCATCCCTCGCTTGGTTGCATGCGTTTGTTCTCTCGCTCACTCGCTCTGATTCAGCATGGGCTTTTTATGTATAAAGATAGTTGCTTCTGGGGGGTGGGAGTGTTGCTCTGACTATGTTAGCCCAGATACTAAAGAGATTAACGGGTGAAACAGAGAACGGAACCTGCTGCTGGGCTGTGAACAGGAAATGATCTGTGAGTAAATTCAACAAGCTGGGATGCAGTAAATAGGCAATTAACATTCATTTTGGCAAATCTGCACCTGTGAGCTGAAATGCAAAAAGAAGAGCCATAAAAGGGAGAACAGCTTTTAAATGAGGTCAGAGACAAAGAGGACCCATCACAATTCCTGGTCCTGCGTTTATCAGATTCCTGGCTGCATGTTACCAGAGGAAAGGATTGTTTTTATTTATGAAGGACAGCAAGTGTGCGTGATGTTTTGCAAAAAAGGGCAAAGTGGGGATTAAAATAAGAAATGTGGAATAAAACCCAGCTCTCCACACACTGCATCTTCATTTAACCCTTCTGGTGCTGGATTCCATCAGCCTGTTCTCTTTTCCTGAGTGCTTCATTCAACAGACACCCTGGTTAAATTAGTGCTGCAGTTAGGGCACGGCACTTGCTCTGTCTGCTCGTATTTCAGGGGCTGACTTTAAGAGCTGCTGAACACACGCAAATCCCATTGCCCTCACCTAGAGTTGTGGGTACTCAGCACGTCTGAAAAAGAATCAAGCCCTTACTTGCTAGCACTACATACATGAGAAGTACAGAGCCTAAGCTGAGGCAGGAAGACTTAGTGCATAGACACCAGGCTAGGACTCAGAAGACCCAGGTTCTGTTCTTAGCTCTACTGATGGGTGACTTTCGGCAAGTCACTTCATCTCTGGGCTGCTGTATAATGGGGATAATAATCCTGACCTCTTTTGAAAAGTGCTGATGAAAAAATGCTATTGTAAATGCTAGGTATTATTATTAATTATGCCAATGGAAAGACTACCATTGACTTCATAAGCTTCCAATCACATCCTAATTTAAAACAAAGAAAATATCTGAATAAATCCCTTGAGAGAGATCTTCACTGTCTCAAACTCCAAGCCTTTGAGCTCCTCATCATCAGAGATGCTGATTTCATTGCAAACATCCCTAATAATAAATAAATAAATGTAAAAATAAAACAGAGAGAGGGTCAGGAACTAGCAAGTCCATCCGCAGAACTGTCTCTGAACAGGATGTGTCTCAAAGTTTGCCAAAAGGCGTTCAAAAGAATCTGCCTCACCTATTTTAGCCTCACAAACAATAGGATACAAATTAAATCACTTGCAGAAAGTCTGGCCAGTTTTTTTCCACCTCCTAACCCCCCTTTCAGCTTCTTTGAGCCTGAAGTACCAAAATTCTAAATGCCAGCTGAATTGCAGAGGTTCTTGTATCCCAACAATAGCATTAGATTGATTTTCTGATTGTGCAACAGAAGTAGTGGGGGAAAGAATTGATTTTATTTGTCTTGAAGGTTCTGGAAAAGCATGGAATCAAAGAGCCTGCTTATTTTTATTTATTTATTTGCTTGGCCAGCTCCTCTGAAATAAAAAGCGGCCTGCACTGCCAACTGATGTAATCAGAGCCCCTATCACTTAGAGGCCATTGCAATACTTAAGCTAATCAGCGGTGTCAAAGAAAAACATGTTTCATTACCTCCTGGGCCCTTGTGAGAAAACAAATTTGCACAACAAGAAAGTGGCAGCAAAAGTGACCTAGAAAAAGAAAGAGAGAGAGATGAAGACCATTTGGAAAAATGAAAATAACAATTTAGGCCCGGGTGGTCCTGCAATGGTCCCCATGCAGTTGGCCACCGAGGAGTAGCTTTATTGTTGTGTGGGGTTGCAGAGATGAAAGATCATTCTCCATTTTGATAGACATGGTCCTGGACAGAATTGAACTGGAAATGGCTCTCTCATCCAACTTCCCATTCTGTATTGGGAGGAAACTAAGATCTCATGACATTTTTTGTGATAAAAGAGAGTCATCCCAGAATAGCCTGGTTAGGGCATTCACCTGGCATGTGGAATATTTGGGTTCAACTCTCTGCTCCAAATCAGACAGAGCATAGATTGGAATCTGGATCGTCTATATCCCAGGTGAGTGCTTTAATCATGCTATTGGCTACTCTAAAGCCTCTTTCTCCTTCCCTCCTGCTGCCCTCCATCCTGAACATGAGAGACGGCCCATGAAATGATGGTTTTAAATGAAATGGCATTTTCCAGTGAAAAACCATGTTGCTGAAAAATCCCTGACCAGCCCTAGTTCTGGACTGCAGAGAACTACGGGCTGCAATCAACATCAGGCCCTGATTGTCCCTGTGTTTGAGTTTTACCATGTTTGAGTAAAACATTTTTAAGTCTACAAGTCTCTGTGCTACAGTGAGGAGGAGAACAGCCACCAGAGCCTGCACACAGCTCATTGCAGGGTCAGAGCCTTAGAAATCTCTTTTGGCTGTGTTTTCTTCACAGTGTTAGAAAGGCACCAAGATCCTTGAGCTATTAATTGACTCAATTTGAAACTGTGGCATTTGTACAAGGGGGGATGCAGTTGTGGATGGTGAATATGGAGAGTTTTGGTTTATTATTGTTTCAAACAAAACTATAAATGGGTGCCTCTTGTCTTTCAGCCTGGGAGTGATGAGTTCAGACTGTGACTAGGTAAAAAGGAATTGGGTGGATGCTACTAGATTTACTAGAGCGATGGAAAAACTCCTTTTGCTAGTGCCTATTTGTGCACACTCCAAAATATGACACAAACCATGCATTTCAGAATAACTGGCTGTCTTTATACAGCAGAGGCCCAGAGTGGAATTGTCGGGGATGCTGCAGGACAGGATTAAAGTATATTGGCAGAGTTGTGAGCAGTCCCAGGACTGGAACAGCAAGGAAGTGTACTTACTTGTAGAAATTGCAATAGATTTGGTTTAGATGAATTCATTAGGCTTCCGTTGCTTCCTCCTCATTGTTTATTTTTTAATTGGAGAACCAGCCTCCAGGAATTAGTGGACCAACAGACCGGTTACATGGGTTTAAATTTACATCAAAACTATAAGTCAAGTATTTTCCATTAGAATGTCCCACGAATTGACAGTGCTGTATTGGGATTTAGGACAGGAATAGCAAGCGGTGGTCCAGGTCAGGAATGAGGTGCACTGAGAGAGTTGCATAGAGAAGAAGACTCTGCATGTATGGGCATCAAAAGCCTCAAATGTGTTTGCTTGTTGAAATGTTCCAAAGACAGTACAAAACGTGTCTAATCTGCAGTTTCTTCAGACAAGTCTCTGCCCTTTTTAATCCAAGCAGTCCACACAACAGCAGTGTGTGTGTGTCCTTTTAATCCAAGCAATCCACACAACAGCGCACGTGTGTGTGTGTCTGTGTGTGTATGCGTGAGTAAGAGATGGCTTGTATGCGCTGAATTGTAGGGATTAATTCTTGCAGCCACTAACAAAGAGAATGGGACTGAATCCTAAGAGGTCCTCTGTATGCTGCAACTGAATGATTTATTATTCAGTTAAAGCCTCTAAAGAGGGAAACAAGACCTCGTTGTCAACTCTGATTTATATTCTCTCATTTCGCAATTCAATGAGTGAATCAAGTGGGCATTGCTAGAAACTGCTTATGGATTTTGCCCAATGAGATATAATTGTATTTGTATTCAAAGTTTCATTTTTATTTCCTCTCCATTTGTGATCTTTTCCTTCTTTTCTCGCCCACTTCTAGAAGATCAAACTAAAAGGCTGGAGTAGGTCACTTACTATTTTTGCCATTTTTCTTGTTTTTCTGTGGTGCAGCCCCATTGTGCAAGTTATTTTATACTTAGCCACTACATGATGCTAATTGCCATAGATGGAGAAACCTCCCCCACTGGAAGAGAATTAACATGTCACATGTGGGGTGAAATCCTGGCCCCACTGAAGTTAATGAGAACTTTGCCATCGACTTCACTGAGGCCAGGATGTTATGCTGGGTGTTTCTAACAAACAGAGGAATTAGAGAGAACATTCAGGATACCAAGATGCATTATACTAGAGCTCATAAAAGAAAATATTGCCCAAAATTGTTTTGGATCAAAGTAGGGGGCGGGGGGGCTGGAAACAAATTTTGCTTGCTTAAAATTCATTTTTCAATTTTTTTCTGAGTTTTATTTTTGAGGATGTATGAAAACCACATCAAAACTTTAAAAACAAAACATTTTTTTTTCATTTTCATTAAAAAAAATTCTGCAAAAGTATCAAGATGGATTTTTCTTCCCAGAAAACACTTTCCATTGTCTGACCAGCTCTGCATTCAGTTTTCTTTGTCCCTTTCTTCTCTCCCAGTAGGGGAGTGAGCACACTCAGGTAATTACACAGCAGTTGCTAATCATGACATGTTCACTGAATGTCTCTTAAAAGCTCTTTTAGAGTGAAATTCTATTTTAAGGGCTTGGAGCATGGGCATTGTGCTTGTCCCCTTTGCACAGGGGTGAAGTTCACCCTCAGTGTTTGGACAGTTTCATAATCAAATTCACTTGTGAACAAAAAATGAGTTAAAATAAGGAGAAAAGCAGCACATTACAGTACAGTTGCAGAGATTTATCTGCCAATAAATACATCCTTCTAGGAAAAGGCTGTTTGTTGCTTCTTTTATAGCAATGAACAGATGCAAAGCAGCATGTATCACAAGGACCTCAGCATCATGAACATGTTCCATGGTGTGCAGAGGCCCAGCGAAACATATGAGACCAAGATACCCTAGCTATCATTGGGCTCTCTTTTTGGTCAGATACCCACCAGACACGGATCTGATCAGTCCAGCACGTAGAGGTGAAATGAAGTCCATACTGCAGCTTGCAGTAACCAGTTCTTCCCCCATGCTTAGGCATTAAGGCTTTTGACAGTGAAAGGAAACAGTTCTTTGAATTAGTGTGAATCATTTTGTCAGGGAATAGTGTAACTACCAGTAATTTTCAGATCAGTTTACATGACATTCCATTTATTTTATGCAGCACCGTGTCGCTGTTCCACTTGACTGCACAAATAATATGTGCCCTTAAAATTAAAAGTTTTCGTCTTGGCACAGCTCATATTTCCTGTGGTTATATGTTGAAATGTCTCCTTTTCATCAGCTGGTTTAACTCTCTGTTTACCTCCAGCTCTTAGCTGCTGCAAAGACCTTAAAAAAAAAAACGAGAGAGAGAGAGAGAAGGAGGAGAAAGGTACACACAACGCCTAATGATATAGGGTCTGATGTTGAACCGAGGGTGTATTTTTGCATCCATGTTTTTGTGGGTGTCTATATATCACCCCCATAGCATCTGAGCACCTCCCCAGTCACAAACCAATGTTATCTTTACAACATCCTGATTTACAGATAGGGACCTGAGGCATATGGTGACTTGCTCATAGCTACACAAGGAGCATATGGCTGAGTCAGGAACGAAACCCTAGTTTTCTGGCCCATAAGGCAGTACTGTAGCCACTAAACTATCCTTCCTATCCACCCCAGTGTAGATTAAATGACTTTCCCAAGGTCATACAACAGGGTCAGTGATTGAATCAGAAATGGATGGTTTCCTGGCTCCCTGTCCAACTCCCTTGCTACTAGACCATGCTAGGCAGTAAAGTAACAGATGATTGGAAGCTGAATTAATGTCACTTAGAAGCCTAAATAATTGATAGCATCCATGTGCTGGGTAGACATCCAAGTGGCATTTGTTCAGCCTGGAAATAATTACAGGTGTAAAAATCTGGCCCATAATCTTTAAAAGGGGAGATTAAAGTTGCAAAAAGCCTCTCCTATGAAAAAAGAGGAGAGACACAAGGTGGGTGAGGTAATCTCTTTTACTGGACCAACTGATGTCCAATCTCAAAGATTTTGACTGAGAGCCAACTGAAGTCAATTGATAGACATCTACTAACCCACAGTGCTTCATAACAGGATTTGAGGCAGGTCAGTATCATTTTCCCCATTTTACTGATAGAGAAACAGAGGCACAGAGAAGCTAAGGGACTTGCCCAGGGTCACACATGGATCAGTGGCAGACCTGGGAATAACGTCCAGGAATCTTAATTTACCACCCAGACATCACATAGATGGGCACAATGTAAACACAAAGACAGAGTGATTCTCCTCAAGAACTAGTTTTGCTAGTGAAGCTCCATTAAATGGAGTTAATCTTTATTTACATGGGTCTGAGATGAGACTCAAACCCTCTGACCTTTAGAACAATCGCTGGCCACAAACCAAGGGGAATAAAAGAAGGAGTGGAAAGAAAAGATCTTCTCACTTGTTGCTTCAGTGTGAATTGTTCATCCAGAAAATAAAACTGTTTTGCCAATGCTGAGTGCTTTCCCTGCTAGAAAGCCCCGTACATGACAGTCACCTGGTGTCACACTCACCCTGAGTCTTCAGACAGGGTATGAGCACAGTCTAAGGATATCTCTAATGGCGAACCAAATTAGCACACAGAAAAAAAACAAACAAGAGCTACTCATTATGAATTGTTAATAGCCTGTTTACTGCTGAAGCTGTCATGGAAAACAAGAGAGTCTGCTAAGTCAATAATTTATTTCAGGCCGTGGAATTAATTAGGGAGACAGTTAAATAATTGTGGGAAAGTGAAAATATGTTTGGATTTTAGATGCGACTGGCTGTTTGCAGTTTTTTCTGCAATAAACAACAAGTACAAGAAAAAGACATGCTGTATCCAGGGGTCACAGGAAAGAAAGGGATATGACAAGCTGCACTTTAATTAGGGTTGGGAGAACTCATTTGGATGAATTTAGCACCCAGTTGAAAACAATAGATTGTAGATTTAAGGCTTGACTACACAAACATTTAGTTCAGTGGTTCTCAACTCGCAGCTAGTCAGCCACTTGCGGCTGGATCAGCAAGCAGCCTGCAGCCCATGTGACTTCCTCAGGGCCAAACGGTTAGTATTTATCGGGGTGGCCAAACTTACTGACCCTCCGAGCAGCATACAATAATCTTCAGAAGTTCAAGAGCCGAAAGTGTGTGCCAGGGCATCAGCCCTGTGCAGTGCGTTTGCTGGGGCTCAGGGCTTCAGCCCCAAGACCCACCACCCTACAGGGCAGAAGCCCTGAGCTTTCCCTGCCCCGGCCTGGTATGTGGAGAATGTGGGGAGAAGATATGGTGGGCTCCACGAGCCGCACTTTAACTGTAAAAGAGCCACCTGCAGGTCGCGAGCCATGGCTTGGTCATCCTTGGTATATATATTGTGTGGATGCAGCCCACTTAACACAGAGAAAGCTGCACACAATAGTTCTTTAGTGTGCTTTGATCTACCCCACTTCAAAGCTTATTAGTGAATGGTTAGTGCAAGGCCATGGGGTCCACATAGATACTTAGAGCTGGTCTATACCTAAAACTCAGGGCTTGGCTACACTTGAGAGTTGCAGCGCTGGTGGAGGCTTTCCAGCGCTGCAATTAGTAACTGTCCACACCTGCAGGGCACATCCAGCGCTGCAACTCCCTGGCTGCAGCGCTGGCCGTACACCTGGGTCTGCTTGGGGAATAAGCATTGCAGCGCTGGTTCTGCAGCGCTGGTCGTAAAGTGTGGCCACACACCAGCACTGTTATTGGCCTCCAGGGTATTAGGAGATATCCCAGAATGCTTTTAACTAAATTATTCCCTTTGTTTTGTTATGCAGCCTCTCTTTGTTTTGTTGTGAACACGGCTCCGGGAGCTGCTTATCTACAAAAACAAACACAGCTCCTGTTTGCTGTGATCAATCTGTGAACAATCAAATGAGATATCCCCCTCCCTGCGTGATTCACAGGGGTTGAGTGTTTGCTTTTTGCTTGACCAGCACCGAGAAAGGGAGTCGGCAGCTGCCTATCTGGTCTGCAGGCTTTTGCAGTTAAAGAGTAAGGGGTCGGAAAAAGTTTCTGATTTTGCAAGTCAGGGAGCCGATTCACAGTGTTGGCTCCAAAAATCCTCTCTCTCTCTCCCCCGCTCCCTGTCACACTACACTCCACCCCACCCCCCCTCTTTTGAAAAGCACGTTGCTGCCACTTGAACGCTGGGATAGCTGCCCATAATGCATCACTCCCAACAGCGCTGCAAATGCTGCAAATGTGGCCACACTGCAGCGCTGGTAGCTGTGAGTGTGGCCACACACCAGCGCTGTCCCTGCACAGCTGGACGACCAGCGCTGTAACTCCCAGCGCAGCAACTCTCAAGTGTAGCCATTAGGCTGGCATAGCTATGTTGCTCACAAGTGTGAATTTTTCATACTCCCAAGAGCTATAGTTAAGCCAGGCTAAATCCCAGTGAATTCTTCCTTCAACTTAGCTACCACCTCTTGGAGAGGTCAATTGACTAGAGCGATGGAAAAGCCCCTTCTCTTCCATCACTGTAGTAAGTGTCTCCACAATAGCGCTACAATGGTGCAGCTGCAGTGGTCACACAACCTGCATGACCTGGGAGTCCAGCTTCTGAGCCTAATGCTGCTTCCTCAGCACGCCACATGAGCCATCACAATGTATTCTGTGAGCTCACATAGCAGTCACTTTCTATCACATCATCAGACGTGACACAACGCAAATGTTCAAGGAGAGGGAATCCAATGCGACTTGTTACAATGCTGCATTGACGTGGAAAAAGTGGGGAAAAAATCTAGCTGAAGCTGTTTTATTCACACTCACGCACATACATATACACACACTTACCTTTTGTCTGTTCATCTTCACGCATATATACACACACAAACTTGTGTGTGTCGGGATATTTATACATGTATATCATAGTGAGTTTGTGCATGGTGTCTGTGTATGCGTGTGTGTGTGTGTGTGTGTGTATTTATATAATGTGTTTGCATAGTAGCAAATGTGTGTATATATACAGTGTGTGTATATATAAATATTTCATTACATATCGAGGAATGGATTCGTGTGTATACTTTGTGTGCGTTGTGCCTATTTTCCCTTTTTGTTTGAAGTTTTTGGCTGCCTGCAACATGTGGCGTTCAAAGCCTCAGAAATATGAATGGCAGAACTGTCAGGAAGATTAACAATAGGTATTTGAAAAGAAAACAATAGGTAGTTAAGGAGCTGTTCTTGGAATATGATTTATGGGACTTTTTATGACAGAACCATGACTTTGAGATTAAAACAGTGCACGTTCCACGAAAACCCAAGTAAGTGGGTGTTCTGATAAACTGCTTGTTCTTTGCCAGGAGATGCTGTCCTGTTCTTTATTTCTTAAAGATGTTCATATTCTCTAAAAGGAGGATAAAGGAGAATACTCAAACTATAGCCCTAAACAAAGCAAACATTCTGGGCCAGATCCTCAGCTAGATCAGTGTAAATCCATTGAAGTTGGATCTATGCTGATATACTGCAGCGGACGATAGGCCCTACAAGTTTAGCAGGTTATTCATACTCACAGTGAATTAGGGAATTCTTGCTCCCAGTTAGGGACAGCCCATCTCAAACCTACTGTTCTCTCCCTGCTCCCTTTACTCACCTACTGCCACCATCTGTATTTTCTCCCAGAAAAATCTCACCCCTGTTGGTGCAAGAACCGTCTTCTCTGCAGCTTCTGCTACCTGCAACAGGCCTCTGGTGAATTTCAGCTTTCCCGCACCTCATCATATTTTCCGCTCTCTGCTACTTTTACTATTTTAACTGTATTTTAACTGTCTTATTCTCCACCTCCTTGCACCTTGTTTCTCCATTCATAAAGCAAACATATCAGGTTGTAAAAATGGTCTCATATGATCACAATTTACACCCACTTTGCCCGGATAGAAGTGACTCCACAAGGTACATAGCAAGAGGGAACCCAGCCCCACAGATTTCAGGACACTCACTTGACTTACAGAAGTGACACGGGTGTCTAGTAGTACTGGAAAAGGAAACAGAGCTTGAGCCAGCTCCCATTAGAGCTAATGATTGTTTTTTCATTGATTTTAATGGGGCTGGGTGAGACCCATAGTAAGACCATGTGCAAAGGAAGAAGCCTCTTAAAACAATCCTTTTTTTCTTGTTCTGTTTTAGAGGGAAGGGCAACAGTTACTCATTCTGCAGTTAGGGTATCGGAAACATTTATGCTATTTCTGATAGACCTATTACAGCATGGTTGATGAAATTTTCAAGATTTTTTATTATTATTTACTTTAACTTTTCAGACAGCCAGGGATTGTTTTGCCTTGGCTATTCTTAATAGGGAATTAGACTTTCCTGGAAATATGAATGCACTGGCACACATGTCCCATTTTCTGAGTAGTCTGAAAGACAAAAGTGACTCTACTTGTTGGTTATGATTAAGCATTTGCTTCTCAGCTCTGGGAGCTGTTTCTTAGAAAAGGATCCAGCTCGTTTTATTAGCTGGCAGTACAAATATAACAAAGTGGAGAAGATTAAAATGAGAAAAATTATTTTCCTTTGTAAAAAAAAAAATACTAAAGATTGAAATTCATCCCTGTGCAGCGATTCAGCAGAAGGTCTATGTGTTGTGAAAACATTGCAGATTTAATTAACTTTTGTCAAATGGCAGGAAGGTTTTTATCCAAAATCTGCCTGGTTTCCTACTGGTAGGGGGCCTGGGCTTCCAGAATAGATAGCTCCGGGGATGATCCCACCATACAAATATCCTGGGTACTCCAGGGTTTCCTGGCTCTCTGCTGCAGAGCCAGTATAACTAGATTCAGGAAAGATTTGGACCTATCCTCTATGAACTTATCTATCATTGTATATCTGCCAAGATGATCAGGGATGCAACCCTATGATCCGGGTGTCCCTAAATCTCCAACTACCAGAAGCTGGCACTGGATGACAAGGGATGGACCTCTCGAAGTTGCCCTGTTCTTTTCATTCCCTCTGAAGCATCTGGCACTGGCTGCTTTCAGAGATTGGATACTGAGCTAGAAGGACCATTGGCCTGACCCAGTATGGCCATTCTGATGAGCTTTCAGGGCTTCCAAGCTTCCTGCTATGGAGCTGGAAGCCCTGGGAGCCCCAGCTCTAACCAGGGCTCAGAGCCAGGCTCCACAGCAGAGAACCTGGAAGCTCTGAGAACCCCAACTTGAGTCAGAGGGGCAGCTTCCTGCCAAGAAGTCCTAGGACAGGCCTCAAGGGTTTGCAGCCCTCCAAATGCACATTCTGGGCTATTACTGAAGTCAGTGGGAACTACATGCAAACACAAGGGTAGTAGAATTAGTCTCTCATCTCTACCTCTCACTCAGACGTTTGTGCCTGTTTAATAAGGGCTTTTTCTAGTTCCATTCTTCTGTTGCTGGCCTCTGAACTTGACAGCAGCTGCTGATACCTAAACTAGGTGTTTCAGCTGCAATAATTTGATTGGGAAGATTTTATCTAAACAAGGTTCAGCTATTAAGTTTCATCAAGACAAATTTTAGCTCTCTTTCATAGAAACAGCAGGTAAATTAGTCCAGTTGCTGTCTAGAGCAAAACTCATTAAGCCGGCTTAAACCTCAAGCAAGCATGGATATAGAAGTGTCTTTGGTGATAAAATCTAACGCATAGGACATTTCTACGGCTATAATCTAGATGATTGAAATGAGCAATACTATCTTAGGTTTAACATAGAGGATTTCATGCCTCAAGGGTTCCTCAGAATTGCCAAGGCAGTATCAGATGGGCTGAAAAAAACCCAGATATGTCAAGTAAGAGCTGGGGCTCAGACAAAAACATATGTCTTCGGCAATGACTTTTTTGGCCATTTCAAAGGCTTGAGAATTATGCCCGTCAGCCAAATGAGAAAAAGGGAAGTTGTCAACTGTAAAGAGATTTTAAAGTTTTCTTTAGGATATTTTCAAATTGTGAATGCAAATTCTTTAAAACATTTTTTCATGCCCTTCATTTTCACACATCCCCTCCACTGATCAAAACAATTAAAAATAATAATGAATTATTATAATAATGCTTTCAATTCCTTGGAGGAAAGTTCTGTCACTATACTGATACAAAGGGAAACTGAGTCACAGAGCTACGGTTACCTTGGATTTGAGGGGTGTGTGCACCCCAGAATGTGATCAAGCCAATTGCAACCATATTATGTGCATTCAGCCACCGTGAATTAATAAAATAGAACACCACATAGAGGCCTAGTCAGGGATTGGGACACTATGCATACATAACTTACAACTTTATGAACAATGCCAAATTCTTCAGTCCTTTCTAAAGCAAAACGTCTACTGACTTCCAAAGACTGGCCAACGCCTCTCATTGACTGAATAAAAGCTGCAGGATTTTGGATCTAACTTTAATTCCTGACCATTTTCATTTTTATTATATAGTCTATCCTTTCCCATTGTGTGTCAAGTACTTTAGGGTACCTAGCATATGAATTGCACCTTAAAGGGAAGAGAGGAAAGGGAAATGGTAATAAAAGAGATTGTTGTCACTTGCAAATGCTGTTCCCTAGCAGAGATTTAAATACCCCATGATAGTCAAAGTGGCCATATATGCTGAATGGAACAAAACAACAGTTGTTTGGAAGAATTTTCTAGCTTTTATTTTGTTAAACATTGGAGGGAAAGAGTGAAAGCAAAGAAGAAATCTCTGTGCTTAAAACCCCAGGGGATTTAAGAAATGGCCTGATGTAATTGTCTAAAACAGCTGTGAAACCATTTATCCTTGTTTACATTTAGGTCCTCTGCCTTTATCCCTTGCCTCTTTTTTTGCTTTGTTCTTTGTGGCTTCCATCTCCAGCCTCCTGTTGTAGCTTTTTCTCAGGGTTCTCATTCCTTGTCTTCTTGGCTGTCCAATCTATTAATAATGCTTTGCTCTTACATGCAACCTTTGACAGTGGGTTTCAAAACAATATTGCAAATGTGAATTATGCCTCACTGCTCGTCCTGGGTGAAATTCAAGCACATGCACAAGGTCTGTGCAGTACATCAGTCCTCACTCCCTGTGTGGTAAGCAAGTGTTACCACCCTGATACTACAAAGTGGGGAAACTCATGGTACTAACGTCTGTTAGTCTATAAGGTGCCACAGGACTCTTCGCTGCTTTTACAGATCCAGACTAACACGGCTACCCCTCTGATACATGGTACTACTTGACTCTACATCACACGTTTTGGGTAATTGTAGCATGAGGAGAAATGGAGTACCCTGAGACAGAGAGAGAGGAGTGACACAGCGAGTAAGACACCAGACTATGAATGGAACCTGGGAGTCCTGCTGTCTAATCACCTTCACTGATCATTAGAATAGAGCAGCCAAACGTCTCTTGGTCTCCTTTTTGATGTCTTTGATTTGCTCTTCATTTGATATGATAGAGCTCCATGGATTGGGAGCAGAGTGAGTGCCAAGGCACAGGGGTTCAGCTTGGAAACCCCTTCCCTCCCGTGGATCCTGCTCTAGATACACTTGGCATGTGGATGGTGGGGAGGGACCACCAAAAGGGGATCCTTGCAGAGATTTCCTCCTGCAGCGTTCCCTTCCTGTGGGTTTTACAGGGAGAAGGGAGAAGCAGGGCCTCAGCCAGGGCTTGGTGTAGCTCTCTATTCCCAGACTGCAGAATTGTGCTCAAGAGCCTAAAGTTTCATAGTTAAAAAAGAGAACTACTTCCAAATATTAATGGAGTGTGATCCAAGTGAATGGATTAATGGAGTGTAATCCAAGGAATTGCTGCCTTCCAGATGAACTGGAATAAGAGCCCTTAGAATAGTATTTCTCAAACTGGGGTTGCCGCTTGTGTAGGGAAAGCCCCTGGCGGGCCGGGCCGGTTTGTTTACCTGCCCCATCCACAGGTCCAGCCGATCGCAGCTCCTACTGGCCGCAATTCGCTGCTCCAGGCCAATGGGAGCTGCTGGAAGCGGCACGGGCCGAGGGACGTACTGGCCACTGCTTCCAGCAGTTCCCATTGGCCTGGAGCAGCGAATTGCGGCCAGTAGGAGCTGCGATCGGCTGGACCTGTGGATGGGGCAGGTAAACAAACCGGCCCGGCCCACCAGGGCCTTTCCCTGCACAAGCAGCAACCCCAGTTTGGGAAACACTGTCTTAGGAAGTCGTGAGCTGCCCATGTTCACCTCAGTGGAGTGTTGATACTGAACCCTAATGATTGTGAGTTGAATGTCAGCATTGTTAACTATATCACTACCAAGCACGGCTACCTAATGCGGCTATCCTACATTCCCACACTGCCTCTCATGTTCCAAAGTGCCAAAAGTCCAGTTGCACCCTATCCAAATACTAAAGCCTCTTCCTTTTCCCCTGAAAACTTTTACAATGTTGCCATATGTTTTCAAAGCAAAATTCTGTAGCACTGAACATTGAAAATGTAGAGGTGATACAAAATAAACTGAGTTTCGTATGAAGTTAAATAGTGCATTTAGCCCAGCATTCCTAATATTATTTACTGACATTTTTAATTAAATAAAGACTTCCCTTTTATAATTTATCTGAAGCTGCTTCAGAATCTCCAGTTTGCTGCACAGGACTCCTGCAGAATTCAGATGATTATAGTTATTATTTATGTATTTGCATTACAGTAGAACCCAGAGGACCTGACCAATATGGAGGCCGGTTCATGCTGTGCAAACACATAAGAGTAGATCCTGAGATGGTATAAATTGTCAGTAGAGCTATGACAACTGACACCAGCTGAGAATCTGCCCGGTAGTAAGATATGCCCTAACAGCTTTTAATCTAAATAAACAAGAAAGATAAAGGAAGCATTATTATTCCTATTTTACAGACAGGGAACTGAGACACAGGCAGATTAAGTGACTTGCTCTAGACACATCCTGGAATTGAACCCAGATTCTTCCAAGTCCTTAGTTGGTGCTGTAACCATGGCAGTATCTTTCACTTCAGGCTTGCTCTAGTACACAGGGTACTTTGCTCTTATCTCTCTCCGGCATGCAACCCTCTGATTTCCCTGCACAACCTTTCCTTTAGCTTTTACTGCTAAAACATTCTGTCTATTACATACTGTTGCTTTATTTCTCATTTTCCCTTCCATCCTTCTCTTCTCTGCCCAAACCTGTCATGCCTACATCAGGAGAGCAATCAGAAAGGGGGATCTCAGAGGAGCTACCTGTCAGATCTGTCTACTTGGAGATCAGCTCCACTGCTTCAATGCAGAGTTGAGTGATTCCTGGGAGGAAATATTGCTGGATTGGTGTTAAGCAAAGGCGGGTGGATGTGCCAGAGATCTATCAAAATAAATAATAAGAAATATATATTAAGCCATCAACCCTCACTAGGCCACTTGGGCACCAAGGGAAAATAAGGTTAGGAACATAAGGGAGATTTATTTGCAAGTTGCAATTGAGTATCAGAGTGCAATATGCCCTGTAGGGATTCTCACTGATGGGTCCTGAAATACCTACACATGTTATTATGCACTTTCAGGTGAAAGACATGGAGGAATTAATATGCATTTTAACTACAACCAAAATATAATTACAGTTTTAGGCCATTAAGTGATAAAGAGAAGGATTCAGCAATATTATACCCTGCAGCATCCAGAAAGATAATTTGTACTCACTGTCGTTTAACTGCATGACCTTGATGAGTGATGGTTTACTGCCTTGTTTATATATGGTAGCCTAGTCAGATCTTTGTGATTACTATCCATTTTAACTCCCGTCAGAGAGGTTAATTTTCCTGTGGGCTCAATTCAATCTGCACTCTTTGGATAAATACCGTACTGGTAGTGCCAGAGAAGCAGACAAGCCATTAGCTAGTACAGCATTTTCCATAGGTGAATTTATGAATGGACTGCAGCAACTTTTCTACAACTTTCCCACATTGCTATGGCCAGCTAAAATGTAGTAACTGAGTATCTTAATCCTGTTCTGTTCTTTGTAGCATGGTCTAGCTCCAATTCTTTAGTCTCCCGTAGACTCATACAAGGAAAGATCTCTGTAGACAGTTGTATAGATACAGTAGATGGGTATCTGAAGGATAGGTGGCTGGGGATATTAGGAGCTAGCCATCCAGGTAGATGTCCAATGGTTTATCAAGAAATAAGTGTTTGTTTCTGAATCTGGATGAAATTTCACTTCCTGAACCATGAATGCTTCTGAAAAAATAAGGCACAAGATAAAACATGCTGATGAGTAGGTGGAAGAAAAAAAGCCTCTTTCTTTTGGTCAGTAAACAAACTTAGAGAGAATAGGTTTTCAGTGTGTTGACGATGTTCTGGCAGTTCATTAATCCCAGCAAAATCTCTCCAAAGTTACTGATGCGTGGATTCCATTTTCAAATTTCTCATTAGTTCCTCTTTATGGATTAAATGCTGATGTTCACGAATGAATGCACACAGCTTCAGTTGATGGATGTAATTGGGTTGTAATGGATTTTAGCTGCTGTTCCTTCTGATCTAGCCAATTTGAAATGCAGTATCAATGTATTCTCCCCATCTCTCTGTAGGGAATGAGAAATTGAAACCTACAAGATGAAATTTATCAACTTTCATAAAGTCAGCTTCAACCATCATAAAACTGTTAAACTTCTCATTATCATTCTGCCACAGTTATTTCCCGAACTCTGGTCTGGCAGTCAAAATATTAAAGTGCATTTGAAATAAGTAGAGTTGATCCTTCAATATTCTATGTGTCCTCAACATTGATTTAGGTGCTGTAAATATTACCAACCCAGGATGACATTAACATCGCAAAAATTTAACAGCAGGAACATGAAATGACAAGAAAAGATTTAAAGGTTGCAAAACCTTCTTCCAATTATTTATTTATAAATACACACACCCACACACACGCGCACACACACAGTGTTGTTCTTCATTCTGCTTCCTCCTTTCTTGATGCTCAGAAATAGCATTGGATTAACAATAGCTGACTGCAGGAATATAGAACTTTAAAGATGGGCTTATCCTAAGAATTTAAGAGAGTTAGGCTCTTTGAAACCCCCATCCTAACTCTCTAAGTCACTGGCATAAATGAGACAAGTTTTAAGTGGTTAAAAGCTTTCAGTTGCCATCTGAGGGCTACTTGCTGAGTCAGAGCCAGTTAATCCAATTCCTGTGAGACAGGGGTCCACATCCTTCTAACCCATCATAACTGGAACAAATTAGCCCCTTGTTGGCAGTTTCAGAGGAAAGGCTGAGGAGAGAATGTGCAAGAGATTGAGGTCAATTCCTCTATCCAAAAGTGGCCACTCTGGATTCTTTTGAGGCAAATTGGCAGGATGCATTGGGAAGGCTTCTGCCGACACTGTACCTGCTCTGTGGATGAAGAGAGGAGGTTTGTCTCCCTTGGCCTCATTTGCAGAAGTGGTGGACTTCCTCAAATCTTTTTGAAGTCAATGGCAGCTGCAGGTGCTCAGCAGCTCTGAAAAGCTGCCCTCCTGTCTTCACCAGTGCAAAATTTATTTAAGGAATATAATAACTTTGACATCAGCCCTTTGGTATTAGTTTTTAATATTGAGGGAAGATTTTCTTTTTGGCATTTTCTAGACAAAACATTTTGATTTTTCAGTCTGAAATAACTTTTTGTTTCAAAATTTCCTTCAGTGTTATTAAATGACATTTTAAAAAAACATTAAAAATGCTCAAAATCGAAACAGTATTTCCTTACTTTTCAATTAGTTTCCTCCATTGCCTTTCACTCTGGCTATACAGCTATAGTGGGTTGTAAGCAAGCTATGGGCTTGTCTACATGGTGCTGCAGTCTGAACTGTGGATGTGTGATTTTTAGAGTGCTGTAAAGTGCTGCCCTGTGTAGACCCTTGTGGCATGAACTAACAGGCACCTAGTTACATTGCCAATTAGAGTGCAACACTTCAGAGCGCTCTACAAATCACACTCCCATTCAGATTGTGGTACCAGGTAGACAAGCCCTAAGTGCAACAAAATCTGCTAAGAGGAAGCTCTCTGAAAAGCTTGTATTTCAGTCCTCAAACATGCCACAGCCTTTAACCGACCCTTCATTATCTGAACTTTCCTACTATGATGTGGGAATGGATCCTTTGTGGTGTTTGAATGGTTCAGGTATAGTATATGGACACAGCACTAGGCTTTATTTTCTTAGTAGCACTTACTTGTGCCAATTCTCAGCTCAAATACACCTTAACAACAATAACAAGCCTTAGTTCCAGATGATAGTCTCCAAATTTAGCACTGCATGTCGAGCAATTCATCACCTTTCTAAGTAATGTGAGACATGTACTATTTAGATGCATTCCTATTCAACCAGCTTTAAAATCTCAATTATTAAGAGCATAATGTGGAAAACACAATTGTTGTTTTATACTCATGTGACTTTACCTAACTAGAAATCTCTTAGGAATGTTTTATACCACAGACAATTTCAGCGGGGTTGGAGGTTTTCAGCCCCTCAAAAAATAAAGTGATCAGGTGAAAATTGAACTATGAGAAATCTTGATGGAAAATCTAAGTTTCAGAGTTCAGATCTGAAAATGTTGACTTGTATGAACATGGATCCACAGTCACACACACACCTACATTGGGTACTTTTCAAAAGAACTCAGGGACAGATATTCCACAGTTCTCAACATTCAATGTTCACCCAGCAGTGCTTTTAAAAATCTGGCCATAGTGTATACGCATACAGATCCATAAACAGGGGTCTGTATATGACACCAACAGACCCCGGTCATCGGCGGACGGGATTGAACCTGGGACCTTAGTGCACGAGCCTCTGTCGCATGAGCTAAAAGCCAACTGGCTCTTAGCTAAGGCTGTAGAGCAGATTCATTAATATAATTTTTCTTTCTTTCTCTCTCTCTCGTCTCGGTGCTACTAGATGGGACAGAACACCATACCCAGGAGGCATGTGGGTTACATAAACACACAAATCCACACATGCCACACACACATGCTATGAAATGTCTCCCTAAGTTTTACATTAGTAACAAAGTCAGGTTTATGAACACCTCGCATACCTAACATAGGTAACATGGGCCTTGATATAATGATTGAGACCTATAGCTCTATGCCAGAGGCGGCTCTAGCTTTTTTGCCGCCCTAAGCACGGCAGGCAGGACGCCTTTGGCGGCTTGCCTGCGGGAAGTCCCCGGTCCCGCGGATTTGGCGGCTTGCTGTGGGAGGTCCGCCAGTCCCACAGCTTCAGCATACCTGCCGCCGAATTGCCGCCGAATCCACGGGACCGGCAGACCTCCTGCAGGCAAGCTGCTGAAGGCTGCCTGACTGCTGCCCTTGCAGGGACTGGCAGGGTGCCTCCTACGGCTTGCCGCCCCAGGCACACGCTTGGAGCACTGGTGCCTGGAGCTGCCACTGCTCTACGCTAATTGCCATCTCAACTGTTAGAAAACTGGTGAAAGTTCATAAAATATTATAACCTGTAATAATGAATGTTGATGTAAGGGGTATGAAAAGGAGACAGAAAATCTAGATTAGTTCAGACAAAAAGGGCTATTGATGCAACCCAAGGACTGTGGCAGGATCATGACTGAAAAACACGGGAGGATAGAATTGGAAATCAATAGTCCCAAACTGGTATGTCAGAAATTGGGCTGTACTGGTGAACAGAATAATGAGGGGATGGTTTATTTCACCCACCATTATCCCTTTTGGAGCTTTAAAAAGAGAAACTTTGAGGACCAAGCTGGTGGAATGGACCCTGCGATTCTCTCAGAAAAGGTAAATAGGCCTGTGCTTCATTCTTTCATCGATGAGCCTTAACCATTGGGACGTCCTGACCCTGAGGATGCCTGATGATCACCACAGGACCAGCAAGGACTCCAGCTTGATACACATGATATCCTTCTCTGTTTTCCCTTCCCTTTTATGTTCCTTTACATCCCCCCATATATTCTCCTGTCCTCTCTATCTTTCCCTTTCTCTCAGCTTTTCATCTGATTCTGAGACCCACTGCACTGCACAGCCCCAGCACAATGGGTTGAGATGGCCCATCCAGCTCTGCCCACCCTGAGAAGGACCAGTGAAGGAGAAGAACCTGACCTAACAAGCCAGATGGCATCCCAGAGGTGACAAATTAAGAGAATCTAACTGATATCCTCTCTCAGAAAAAAGGGACTTTAATAAGTTTTGATTGTTTATTTTGCATAAACACTCAGGCTATGTGTACACTATAGCAGCTACCACAGCATAACTGAACTGATTCAGCTGTGCCACTGTAGCGTTTCTGGTAAAGCCACTCTAAGACAACAGAGAGAGCTCTCCCATCAGCTTAACAACTACTGCCTCTGCAAGAGGCGGGAGCTATGTGGGCAGGAGAAGCTTTCCTGCCAACACAGTGCTGTGCACACCGGTTCTTAGGTTGGTATAACTTATGCCGCTCAGGGGTGTGGATTATTCACATCCCTGAGTGATGTATATTTTACTAAAGTAATTTGTAGTGTAGACATAGCCTCAGTTTCAAAATGCTTTATGTTTTCCTTTTGATTCTCTTTCTCTTATGCATCCTAGTAGATAAATGTCCAAAGTTGGCATGAATTTTCTGTGTGTTTGGCTTGGTACAGGTTGAGGACTTTCTTCTCAACCCCAAAACATGTTTACCTGTTTAGTGTTGTACAGTGAAAAAGTCATGTTAGCACCTCTGACTTTCTGGGCACAATTATTCCATTGAAATTAACACAATAGCCAGAACAACTAAATGGGACTCCTTTCATTGACTTCAATGGGCTTTGGATCAAGCCCTCTTGGAAGAACCTAATTTTTAAGACTTTCCCAGTATTACAACTTACCAGTTGTCTTGCTCATCAGTTGCTACTATAGCTGAATTCATTCCCTCTGTCTCACTTTCTCTTTCTTTCTGTTCTGGAGCCAATTCAGAACTGGGTATAAGTGGAAACAATTTCATCCACTTCAGTGGAGTAACTCCTGCTTGCGTCAAGACTGAATTTGACCTGCTCAGTCTATTCCTATTCATGAAATCCCAGACTAATTATACATTCCCAGTAAATGCAGATTCTACATTTCAGAATGTTATTGCCTTTCTCATTACACTATCCACTTCCATTTTACAAGGTATTTAAATGACTGGCATCGACACTAAATTGTACATCAAGGGCACTTCATAATGAACTTTCCTTATGCTGCAAAGCTTGTGGCACCCTGACTGTCTCTCTCATAGAGGTGTGAAATTCATATTCAAGTCATGCTTGGTTAAAACAATAAACCTCCAAACTATTGAAAACTTGGAGAGAACAAGGATGTGTTTCTGATCTTTCTATCTAACCCCAAAGCTGAGATCTTCAGCAAAGCTTGTGTTTAACTAGTCAATGGGACTTAAGTACATGATTATAGTTAATCATATGCTTAAATACTTTGCTGAATTGGGGTTTTAGTAAAAGAGTCGGCATTGGGATATGGAACATATATTACTTTGCAGCTGGTTCAAATCCAACCAAGAAGATAGAGGTCAACATTCATTGTCATTTGATGACAGGTCCATATGAAAGGGGTTGAGGCCTCAGTGTAGCTCCTTGTGGACTGGTATCCACAGAATAAATCCACCAGCTCCACTGGCTACCATTTTGGATCATAGGGACCCTGAGGAATGATTTCACCACTACATTTGAACATGGATTTGGTCATTTAGCTGGAGCCATAGGTCTAAAGGATCAGTTGTAACATGATCAGATAACATTTTCTTTTGTAAAATGCCATCAATGCTTTTGCACTTCTGGGTTCTGACCCAGAGCAAAAAGGAAGGTTCTAAATGCCATGAGGGGACCCAACTTACCAGACCATCCCTATTCACAAAGCATTGAAGCACATGCTTAACATTAAGTATACGCTTATGTCCGTTTTAAGTCAAAAGGGCATAAGCCTAAAGCTAAGCATTTTGCTTAAGCTTTGCTGAATTGAGGGCCTTGGTATTTTCAGCCAGGATGGGAACAAGGAATGTTAGAAATCTGAGGAGGAAACCTGTTTCTCATGAAGTTCTCAGCCAAACTCAAAAAGTTTGGGGAAGCATTAGAGCTTTTGGGTGTTGATCTTTGAACTTTGAGAAGTTTGGCCACCATTCACTGTAAGGATGAGAGAGTAGCCGCTGAACGTTTGTCAAACTGTTCTCTTCCACACGCCCACCAAAGTTTTTCTTTGAGCAGTTCATCTGTCCCAACTCCACTTTATTATCTGAATAATTTTCTGTAAGATGCTTCCATCTGTACAAGTATTAATCAATATCACATACAAGCACAGTGAATCTCTACATACAGTTGCATTATGTAAAGCAGGCTAAACATCCCTAATACTAGTGGGGGTTTATATCTTAAACCTCTCCTGACAGGAGCTTCCTCTACAGCTCACCCATTGCCTTATGGTTTATATTTAATTTATCACAGGAAGCTGAAGAAGCAAATTGCCTTTAAACTTAAAGAATTTAAACTTTTACTAAGGAAAAAAAAAAGTAATGCAGGGATAGTAAGAAACTGGGAAAGATAAGCCTCAATATTATGAAAATAAAATAGAGATTCAGAATTGTAAGCTTCACATTTTCCCCTATCCTCATCAAAGCGTAACAGAGATGAAATAGGCAGCTGCTGACAGCTCATGTGTTTGAGAAACCCAGGATGCATGGCTTTGGTTTATTTATTTCCATTTTTTCCCCCATTTCCTTTCCCACATCAAATAGAATTTTACAATGTATCTTTGTGCCTTTTCACCTATGGCTGGGCATGTGTGAACATCAACTTGACAGGGGCTTTATGTGTTTTCTGACTTTGAATCCCTCTGAAGTAAGGATGTTCCTATCAGATGCAGAGATTCCAAACTGCCTGTGATCAGAGGTTCCTGCTTCTCTTCAGAGGTAGCAGCCTTCTGTCATACCTTGTCAGTGGAGTATGGGAAGAGAGGGGGAAGGAGACCCGAGAATGACAATATAAACGATACAGAGAAGGAACACAGGAATATAAGAATTGCCAAACCCGATCAGCTCATGGGTAAGTCTAGTCCTGTCTCCTGTCACCAATAGATCTTCAGGACAGGGTCCATTTCTTCTTCCACATCTGCACAGTGCCTGTCACAATGGAGCACTGACCTGCATTGTAAACTACTGTGATACAAATGAGGAACAAAGGGATTTCCATACTAGATCAGATTAGTCTTGTCTCCAACTGAGGCCAGTGCCAGCTGCTTCAGAGGACCATGCACGGAACCCTGCAGTAGGCAGTAATGGGATAACCTGTCCACCAAGGAAATTCTTCAAGTTAGATGTCAGCTTAAACCCTGAAGCACAAGGATTTATATCCCTTCCAAACCTGTTTATTTTTAATACCTACTATTATAACCAAATATTCTTGTTATACCTATATATGGCCAATCCTTTTTTGAATCCTGCTAACCTCTTGCCCTCAGTGAATTCATGTGGCAATGGGTTCTCCAGGCTAATTGTAAATTGTGTGGAAATGCATTTCCTCTCATCATTTCCATGTAAACTAGAGAGATGGGGCTTCTCCAACTCTTTTTATTCTGTGAACAGCTTCGTAGAAGAGAGATCCCCTCATGAGACAATTTCCCATCCAGTCATCACATTGCTTGGCTCTCAAAATATTTAATTTTGCCAGTTGCCAGGAAGTGCTCCATGGTCCATCTGAGTGAGAACCATTAACTGTGAATTAGAAAACCCCAGGTCTGAGTCTGAAGTTTGGAATGGACAAGCTGTAACTTTAGGCAGGAGTGTGAGGCTCCCACCTACTTTCCTTCCTTATCATTCCTCAGATCTGCTTGACTTGGCAGCCCCTCTGGGAGCTGGTGAACATGGCACACAGCCTTAGCCAGAACTTAGGGAGTGAGTTGATAACAAAGGGAATTCCTTCTCTTCCCCCTAGAGTTAAGCACACTGACTAAGCAGCACCTCCAACCCACACCTCCAGGGTGTAGCTTGGAAAAAGGAGATAGAATTGAGTCAAGATCACCAGTAAGAGAGGCTATGAAAATCTATTACATCAAATATAGTTCCTTTCACCCCTCCTCCCTGCCCTCACACCATACTATCTTTGCCAGTAGAATGGCATCCATGCTGGTTTGGAATTTTCATATGCTTTGTCCAGACTAAATCTCTGTTCTATCCAACTAGAGATTGTTCCCTACTGCATTTCTCCAGGGCTTTATCCATTCTATTTTCAAATGGCTTATGCAAGGGAGTTTCTATTACTCTCTTGGTAAACCATTCCATTAAATTTGGCCACTACAATCTTTGGAAAGTTGTTCCAGGGGTTAATTAATCTCACTGTTAAAATGTATCTCTTATTTAGGGTCTAAATTTGTCTAGCTTTGAGGGATTCAAAATGTCTTTCAAAATTAAGGCCTAGTCTACATTAGAAAAGGTTTGCTGATACAGCTATACTGGCAAACCCTCCTCATGGAAACACATCTTATACCAGCAACAGCCTCCTTTTGCTGGAGTCATTTATACCATTCCCCAAGTCAAACAAGCTATACCAGCAAAAACACTTTTTTGCTCAGATAACTATATCTGCAGATGGGTTTGCCGGTATAGAAATGTCATAAAAAACCCATACAAAACAAATATAAAAAGAAAAAACCCTACCTAGTTTTTCTATACTGGCCAAAGTTTCTAGTATAGACCTGACCTGAAATAATGAGCTTTCAGTGGCCACGTGGGATTTGGCAGCACTGAAAATAAAACTCAATATCAGACCATTTTCTTCCTTTACTTCCATTCACACACAAAGGATTTTTCTCATTTCTTATAACTGATGATTCCCCTCCCCACAAAAAGTACCATATATACCCTTAATTAAATGATTCAGTCCTTTTTTTGGATTATGAATTAATCTTAATTTGTTTTCTTTATTAGCATTCGATCTGGTTTTGTTAATTGTGTAAATGTTCCCCTCAGGCAGAAAAGCAATATAGTTCAAATGAAGCAGGGCTTTTTGTTAAGGATAGTCAATTTGATTAACATCACTGTCAATATGATGAATGAAAATGCTCTCAAACGAGTTGCCCAATAACTTGAAATTGATGCCGGAATATTCGTGTCATTAGGACACAAATGATTAATTCAATTTGGAATCATGTTGGTGTGTGCTGAATTTCCCTTAATTTTGGAAACAATGGTAAATACTTTGTCTTCTTTAATGTTTTAAATCAAGGATCTCAGCTTCTTAAAACCTCACTATTTCCCTGTCAGCTAGGGAAGCCTTATCATCTTTGTTTTACAGATGGAGAAACCGAGGCACAGGGCAGTGAAGTGATTTGCTCAAGGTCACCCCACAAATCAGTACCAGAACTAGGAATAGAATCCAGGAGTCCTTGTTCCCAGTTTCCTCCTGTTCTGCCCTCTAAAGTATGGTCTCTCCCAGCATTTAGGATTAGAGCCCTGCACCTGATCTAACTGCTAGTCTACAGTCACGCCTTACTTTGACCTCTAGTATCTCCCCCTGCCTCCCTGGCCCTTCTTTCCTCCTTCTAATCTCTCTTTTGCTTCTCGACTCATTATTTTCTAACCATTTTTGCTCATTCTTTCTCTGTCAATCTCATTTTCCTCTCTTTACTCAAATGTTACTCCTAGGATCTGATCCAAATTGAAGTCAATGGAAAGACTCTCATTGGATGAATGGGCTTTAGCTCAGGCTGGCTCCTAGTCACTTTAGCACCTGATTCAACATAAACCAAAACCCGCATCCAGGCACCCCTGAATTCTGGGAAAATTTGGATATGGTTCTGAAATCATTTTCTGAGGCCTGGGATCATCTCTACTCCCTTTATCCCTCCACCAGAGCTCCTTAGAGGCCACTGCTATACACAGAGAAGGCGTTGCTTCCTACACTTCCTCTCTGCACCACCAACCCTGTGAATAGTTCCAACCTTTCCATTGCCTTGTGTCTCAGCTCATTTACAAGCTCCAGTAGATCCTTGCTGTCAGCTTACCTCCATGTGGGTCCCTCTCTGTCCTGCATCCTGGAACATGACCCCCTATTGTCCATCTTTGAAAAGGGATGGGAAGTCTTTTGGCATCATCTAACAGGGAGGAGCTGAGCCAAGTGGCAGCCCCATTAGTCATGAACAATGGAAAACCTTCACACAACAGGTCTTGAAATGCAGCTATTTTCAGCAGTCACATTCCTCATGAAGCACATAAGAGGTTGAAGACACTTAATCTGTTGTTGAGAAACAAACGAATAATAGACCTCAAAGTGTGAATTACAACTTGCATAGAAAATGAAAGAGATGTCACATCTTAATGTCCCTTTAGCCCCTAAATCTCACTCCTGCTGGTTGTTTCATAATCCCCTTTGTTCTAGGCTGATTATTATAAAATCCTTAATTTAGCCTTACAAGAAAGGCTTGATGAGATGTCCTCTGTTCTCCTTCCAGATAATATCTCCCCCCTGCAAGCATATGAGGAAGGTAGGAGAAGCCTAAGGGTTTGGCTACACTTGCAGGTGTGCAGCGCTGGGAGTTAAAGCTGTCTTTGTACAGCTGTGTAGGGAAAGCGCTGGAGTGTGGCCACACTGACAGCTACCAGCGCTGCAGTGTGGCCACATTTGCAGCATTTGCAGCGGTGTTGGGAGTGGTGCATTATGGGCAGCTATCCCACAGAGCACCTCGTCCCATTTTGGCGCCATTTTGGCACCGTGGGTTGTGGGATGGGGCTGGAAGGGGCGGGTCATTCTGCTTCCTGTCCCAACGCCCCGTGATGCATCGCTTCACATCCCAGCAATCCCTGTTTTTCTGTCCATGTTTGGCGCCATCTTGACTCTCACAACAGTTTCTGTGCAGCGTGATTTTTGTGGGAAATGGAGCCCAAACTGCTGAGGAGTATGCTGACGAGCCTCGCCAGCACATCACGTTTGGCAGTTGAGCTATTTCTTAAGATACAAAGTGATGAGGAGTCTGACGATGATAGCAAGTCGCCTGACGCGTATGACACTAAATTGCTTCTGGCATTCACGGAAATGCTCAGCACCATGGAATGCCGCTTTTGGGCTCGGGAAACAAGCACTGAGTGGTGGGATCACATTGTCATGGAAGTCTGGGATGACGAGCCGTGGCTGCAGAACTTTTGGATGAGAAAAGCCACTTTCATGGGACTGTGTGCTGAGCTCGCCCCCACCCTGTGGCACAAGGACACGAGATTGAGAGCTGCCCTGATGGTGGAGAAGCGGGTGGCTATTGCAATCTGGAAGCTGGCAACTCCAGACAGCTACCGATCGGTCGGGAACCAGTTTGGAGTGGGAAAGTCGACCGTTGGAATCGTGTTGATGCAAGTTTGCAGGGCCATTAATTGCATCCTGCTAAGAAAAATCGTGACTCTGGGGAACGTGCAGGACATTGTGGATGGCTTTGCACAAATGGGTTTCCCTAACTGTGGAGGGGTGATAGATGGGACGCATATTCCTATTCTGGCACCACCCCACCTAGCATCCGAGTACGTTAATCGGAAGGGGTATTTCTCTATGGTTCTCCAGGCGCTTGTGGATCACCGTGGGTGTTTCATTGGCATTAACACAGGCTGGCCTGGAAAGGTGCATGATGCACACATCTTTCGGAAAACTGGCCTGTTCAGGAAGTTGCAGGCAGGGACTTTTTTCCCAGACCGGAAGATCACAGTAGGGGACGTTGAAATGCCCATTGTGATCCTTGGAGACCTCGCTTACCCGTTAATGCCTTGACTCATGAAACCATATACAGGGAACTTGACAGGAGCAAGGACTGGTTCAACTACAGGCTGAGCCGGTGCCGAATGACTGTGGAGTGTGTTTTTCACCGTTTAAAGGGGCGCTGGCGATCTCTGTATGGGAAGCTAGACTTGGGGGAAAGCAGTATCCCCGCGGTTATATCCACGTGCTGTACCCTCCATAATATTTGTGAAGCGAAGGGTGAAAGATTCAGTCAGGCATGGACCTCCGAGGTTCAACGCCTGGAGGCTGAATTTGCACAGCCAGAGAGCAGGGCTACTAGAGAGGCCCAGCACAGGGCTTCAAGGATTAGGGATGCCTTGAGGGAGGAATTTGAGGCTGAAAACCAACAGTAATGTTTGGTGCCTTGCACAGGAGTGAAGTGCAGTGGTTACAATGTTAGTAGGAATCTGTGTTTCCTAAGCTGATTTGCAGTGCCTGTTTCTTTCCTGGGCTAAGGTATCTTTGACTTTCTGCAATAATAAAGACTGTTTTCAAAGCCAAGAATTCATTTATTGAAAAGAAAATAACTTTATTGACAGACACCCAACATTTTGGGAACCTAAAAGGGCAGAGGGGTGGAGTGGGGAACTGAGCAGTCACAGGTTTGAATATGTCCTGTCTGGAGTGCTGTGCAATGACTGCTGCACTTCAGGATGCCTATACTGCATGGTGATGGGGGTTGAGTGCAGAGGGTAAGGGTCGTAGTTCTCAGGGCTGGTTGGTGAACGTACAGGTGTTGGAGGCAGCTGGTGGTGGTAAGAACCTGGATGCTGGGGAAGGGGGTTCGAAGGGGAATGATCCGTAGTAGCCGTCTGTGGGTCTGTGGGCGTTGCCATCCCGGATGAGCCCCCAAATTGTCGGAGAAAAACTCAGTTCTCGCTTTTTCGTTTGGGTGCAGCAAAATCAAATACTTTATTATTTCTCCAATAATTACAATGGAGGGAGGGAGTGCCTTAGGACACAGGGTCGCCCCAGTCCCGGACAGGTCTCTCAACTGGTAAACAATTACAGCAAGCCTTTATACTTTTGTTACAGACAATAACTAGCAATAATACAGACAATAAAGAGCAACAACTACATTTTGTTTATACATAAGCCATTCTGCTATCTTGTTTTCTCACTCCTAAAAGACACCAGGCTGCATATTTGGTTATCAGTTACAAGGTCGTAATAACTTTTTACACAGTTCTTTCCCTCTGCCTCACACTATCCTTGCTTCTAGAAGTCTCACGTCATTAGGGTTACAGCTGGGCTAACTCTTGCTAACTGACTGACATGCATTAAGATCCCCTTCAAATCCTTATTAATTCTTTCCCTGCTTTCACACACATGAGGCCAGGGCAGTAGAGTTCGAACTGATGAGCAGAGTGGCTGAACAGGCATTCTGGAATACCTCCGAATACCTCTGGAGGCCAATAACAGCGCTTTTGGTGGCCACACTGGCGGAGCAGCACTGCATCACCAGCGCTGCAGTCGTTATTCCCCAGGCCAAGGTGGAGTACAGCCAGCGCTGTAGCCAGGGAGATACAGCGCTGTATGTGCCTTGCAAGTGTGGACGGTGAGTGAGTTGCAGCGTTGTAAAGCCACCACCAGTGCTGCAACTCTCCAGTGTAGCCAAGCCCTAAGTGGAGTGCAGGCTCCAATCAGCTGTGATTTCCAGCTGTCCCATGGTGCTTCCAAAACCCAGCCTGCTGATCATGGCTAGACAGGTAACATGCTGTGATTATTCCTTTTCTTATTCCCTACCTTGAACCCACTTTAAAAAAAATAAAATCTATGTAAACTAACAGTGCTGGGCCAATTCTGCAGCATGTTCATTTGGTTGTCCAGTATGTTGTATTGCCATCCTCATCTCTTTGTCTTTGTCTGTTTGTGTCTAAAGTCCTTCAGAGCTAGATTTGTCTCTTTTCTTTATTTTGTACAGCACCCAGCACAATGGACTTTCAATCCCAACTGCATCCTCAGGGTGCTACCATAATAGAAATGTTAAGTAATGAGAGAGAGGACGGGGTCTGGAAGCAAGGGAGTGGAAAATGAGCTGCAGTAGCTTTAGAAATGCAGCTAAGCATTCAGCAGTGGTAACCTTAATGAAGCAGACAGAAGGAAAGATTGAGGTGATAGAGTGGGTGAGTGGCCAAAGATGGTGAATCTTGCACTTCCTCAGAGTAATGGTGCATTGCGTTTGATGAGATGCAATATATAATTAGCAGCATAGGAAAAGGGTCTCTCTGCTTTCTACTCCCTCCAACCTCTCTGCTGATCTCTCCCTTTTTCTCTCTCTTTTGTCTTTTTAATTCAATATCCTCTAATCCTAGTGATATTGCCATTATTTAACACAATGTGTGTTCATTAGAAATGTATTTACACTTATCATATCTTGATTTATCAGTTCTTCCCTTCATTTCAATATGCCAGATTAATATGCCTTGGTGATAGAATTTATTTGACAAGTTCAGAAGAGCCTGCGTGAGACGATAACATTAATAACCCAAATGGAATCCTATTAGAATTAGTGAAAAAAAATCAGAAAAAAAAGAGGAGCATAGGCAGTTGATTGAAGGCACAGTCAATAGATTGGACTCTTAAGTATATATTATCCAGTCCTATAATGAAAAAAGCCCAATCAGATACCTTTTTACCTGTTGGCTTCTCTGCTATATACATGTAATCCTAAAATCCTAGATATAATAAATCCTCATGCTTCAGGGCCCAAGCCAAACTCTAATTTATAGGGGTTAGGAACAAGCTCTCAATGTTAGGCATTTATCTAACCATGGCCTTGCTCAGCTGGTACCAAGATACTGGACTAAATGACCCATTGGCTTGATACAATATGGCAATTCATAAGTTCTGAAATTCTCTATGCCTTTTGTTCCTTTATAAATATATAGGATTCAGTCCTCACCTGGTATGAATTGGTGAGGCTCCATTGACTTCAATGGAGCTATCAGCTTAATATCTGGCCCATGGTCTCTGGAGGATTGGATCAGTTCAGGGGATTAGTTAGCGCTGGCACAGAAGTGAACAATCCACAGTGGAAAAATTGAAACTGGTGCAACAGGGTGTGATGGGGAGGAATGGAATTCTCTAATTATGTCTGAGCACAAGTAGAGAAATATCACATAGGTGCCCATCCTCTGAATGGAGCTAAAAATGGTGCCAGTTTTCTGGGGCAAGCTGTCTGCTGGATTCATCTACAAGCCATCACATGCTTCCTCAATAGTTACACAGTCAGTCAATTTCATGCTTTGACTGGCACTTCTTGTCTCCACCTACCATGGATTGGCAGGTGCTTTCTGCTGGCCAATGTATTGCTAAACATGTATTAGAATGAATTTTGTCATCAAATGCTCGCATCTTGTTCTCTCCCTGGTTGTCTGATGGGCAGCATCATTTGCTCGGGCATTAACAAGCCATATCAAAGAAGGAAGTTTTCCACAGTTCACTAAATTTACATTCTGGCGTAGACCAGCTGTGGATTGCATTGCATCACATTACCTCTATCAATATTACTGTGTTAATTGCCCTAGAAATACCAAAGATAGCCAGGCAAGAAACATACATTTCGGAGACATTACAACTACTGGCATCATCATAATATTTAGGTGCCAAATACATGTCACATCCTCTTTAAGGGTCTGATGCAAAGTCCACTGAGGCCAATGAAAATATCCTCATTTATTTGAATGCCCTCTCTCTGCAGTGTGGCCCCAATCCAGACAAGCACTTAATTAATATTAGTTTTAAGAATATGAATAATCCCACTGACATCAAGGCTTTATTAGATGGTATGACTTAGTGATTTATCTTTCATGTTGATTCCTCATGTTGTTCTCCAAATCATTTGGTAGGCAGAACTACATAAGCCAGGTATTAAATTAACCCATGTTGTTTATAACCTAACGGACATACTTTCTGGACGATGGTTTGAATCCTCAACAGTTGCCACCTCTCTAATCTGCAACAAACTCTAAAATCATGTCTATACTACAGACTTCTTCCGGTATAGCTATGCTGCAATTCTGTGGGGTGAGGGAAAGATGCTGCAGGTATAGCATTTTCCCTGTCCAGATGCTATCCTCCACATAGAGAGAGAGAGCGCTCTTCATCCCCCTCAGAAGCAGAGGAGAAGATACGGCTCAAAGAGATTAATACAGCCAAACATTTGTTTAGTAGCGAGCATGTAATATGGGACTGTCAGAATCTTTGCAATACCTTTGTGTGGACATGCTCTGCACACCTCGTGCAACACATGCAGGCTGAAAAGGGCATGCAGCCTTGAAATCAATTGACAGAGCAGGGAAGAGCATTATTAGGCATCTGCAACCTCCCGACACTCTGCAGTGGTGAGATTGGTTGGAGGGCAGAAATGACAGCTATATAACAACAATATCTTATCGATATGGGCTTCCTGAACAGAGACAAAAGAAAGGGCGAATGCCTCTGACAGCAAGCAACTGCAGCGTATGTTAGAGGTTTGATGGAGCAAGCAAGGCTATAAATGAAGTGGCAGAGGAAGAGAAATGGATGTGGCACGTTGCAGATAAAGATGTAAGTAGGTCAAGCACCACTATCTCATGATGGAAGTGGCATTTTGTCCTACACATCAAAGCGAGTCATTCGTTATTATTTTGTTTAAGCCCATTAAGCACACTGGCTGGCTGCAAGTGAAGCCATTTGTATTAAAATCGTATTGATGATTCCACTGCTGAATGCTGAGTTTGCTCTACAAGGTTATTAATTATTATCATTGTCAGGCTGAGAGCGTGATAGAGTTCACCTGTTTGCAAGAGTGTTATGCAGAGTAGTGTAGTTATTAAACCACAGCTGTTTATGATAGAAAGAGTCGATACACAGGGGCTGTTTTTTTTAAAGAGGAAATGAATACGAGAAGACATGATAAAGGTATAGAGAACATGAATTCCATAGAGAAGGTGGATAGGGCACTTCTATTTACCCTTTCACCTAATAATACAAGAACAAAGGTCATTCAATAAAAGGTAACCAATTTAAACAGGATAAAGGGAAATACTGTTGACACACAATGTTCATTAAGCCAAAGTTTAAATAACATTGAAAGAGATCTAGAGGAACATTTTCAAAAAGCAAGATCCTGAGTGACGGTGGACCCTGAGTCTCATTTTCCGTATTGAATTAGACACCAAGCCCCGTGGGAGTGAGGTGCCTAAATACCTTGGAGTCTTTGGGATTAAGAGTTCGAAGAGCCTAAGTCATTTCTGAAAAGGTATCCAGCATTTTATTTCCTATGTTGCCTTATTAGGAAATACACAAACAAACCAAGTTGGATTGAGAAGCACATGATCAGATTTTATTTATTCATTGTTTCTAGCCCACAAGCCCCCTTTAGAGTGCTGATTAATTTATCTGGAGTCTGAAGTTTATATAACTTGAAGTACTGGTGTAATTTTAAAGAGATGTAACACTTTTCTAGGCAGTGATGGTGAGATAAGTAGAATGAATCAATCCAGAATATTTTTCCAATATATCATAAAATACAATTCCTTACTCTTTTGTGGCATCACAGACCTTCCTCCCAACAGATGCAGTTACATGTTTTTTATTATAATCCTCCCTCCTAAAAGTAGGAATGGGCCACATGACCCTACATTTATCCAGGAAAACAAAGGATATGGAATAGTGTGATTAACACATCACACCACAAATGGTGACCCTGAAGTCAGTGGGATCGTTAGCCCCAAGGTGCTAACTCAATATAGAGTAAGAGAAATTTGGTCCCTACTGGTCCCAGATCAAACAGGGACAAGGTAGCTATGATACCTGAAATGGTGGCTGACCTCTGAGAGGGAGGAGGGTATATGGACAGTGGTGAACTGCCTGTGAAAAAATGGAGGCCCAGTTTTCTAAAGTAAACGTGGTTGCTCTCGGTAAGTGTGAAATTCATCCTTCTACAGAGTTTCAGCACAAGGCCTATGCATAGAGCCCTACCAAATTCATGGTCTATTTTGGTCAATATCATGATCATCGGATTTTAAAAATTGTCAATTTAATGATTTCAGCTATTTAAATCTGAAAATTCATGGTGTTGTAATTGTAGGGGTCCTGACCCAAAGAGCAGGGGCGGCTCCAGGCCCCAGCACGCCAAGTGCGTGCTTGGGGCGGCGTGCCGTGGGGGGCGCTCTGCCGGTCGCCGGGAGGGCGGCAGGCAGCTCCGGTGGACCTCCCGCAGGCGTGTCTGCGGAGGGTCCGCTGGTCCCGCGGCTTCGGTGGAGCATCCGCAGGCACGTCTGCGGGAGGTCCACCGGAGCCGCGGGACCGGCGACTGGCAGAGCGTCCCCCTCCCCCCCGCGGCGTGCCAAAGAGGACTTGGGGGGGGGGGTCTACAAGATTATTGTAGGGAGGGGTTGTGGTACTAGGGTGACCAGATGTCCTGATTTTATAAGGACAGTCCCGATATTTGGGTCTTTCTCTTACATAGGTTCCTATTACCCCCCCCACCTGGTCCTGATTTTTCATATTTGCTGTCTGGTCACCCTATGTGGTACTGCTACACTTACTTCTGTGCTGATACTGGTGGGGCACTGCCTTCAGAGCTGGGCACCTGGCCAACAGTCACCACTCTCTGGCCATCCAGCTCTAAAGTCAGTGCAGAAGTTAGGGTAGCAATACCGCGACCCTCCTAAAATAAACTTGTGGACACACACACGCACACACCCTGCAACTCCCTTTTGGGTCAGGACCCCCAATTTGAGAAACACTGGTCTCCCCCATGAAATGTGTATAGTATAGGGTAAAAGCACACAAAAGACCAGATTTCATGGGGGGAGACCAGAGTTCATGGTCCGTGACATGTTTTTCATGGCCATGGATTTGGTAGGGCCCTACCTATTGTGATGGGGCAAGGCCAGATGGCTACAGTAAAGTAGTGAGGAACAGGTATGTTAACCCCAGGCTAAACAAATCCTTGGTACCATGGTAACCAAATGGCAGTTGTTCCAGGTTAATCAAGATACCTGGGACCAATTAAGATCCTTCTAGAAGGCAGTGGAGATAGCTAGATTGATGGGGACACCTGAAGCCAATCAAGGGTTGGCTTGAACTAGTTAAAAGCCTCCCAGTTAGTCAGTGAGGTGTGAGTGTCAGGAGCTATTGGAGGGAGTTGTGCTGTTGGAGGAATGAAGCAGTACAAATCCTTATCAGGTGAAAGGAAGGAGGCCCTGAGGTAATGGTGAAGGAGATATTGAGTGGGGGCTGCTGTGGGGAAGTGGCCCAGGGAATTGTACATGTCCTATTTCCAAAAAGTCAGCTACCATAGCTGCTAATTTTAGGGTCCCTGGGCTGGAGCCCGGAGTAGAGGGTGGGCCCAGGCTCCCCCTTCCCCTCCCTGATTAATCACTGAGACTGGGAGACAACAGAGACTGTGCGAGGGAGGGTTGCTTCTCCTCCCCTCCCTTGCTGGCTTATGATGAAAATGGCTCAGTAAGCTGTGACCCTTGCCTCTAGAGAGAGAAGGGCTACGTGGAGGGTCACAGTGAGCCTCTGAGGCTAGCAAAATCCACCAGGAAACGCAGGACCCATGGAGTTAAGGACAGTACTTTGTCACACTATGCACCATAGACATCCTACACCCTAAATTATAAAAATAATGAATAGTGAATAAGGATGTCCAATTGCACACTTGGACATGCAAGTGAGCACTGAAGTACCTAATTAAAAAGGTGCCTCTTTGCCAATCTGAACATCCATACGCAGAACTTGGTACCTAATTTCAGGCGTGATCCTGAAAACTCTTATTACCAGGCACAGTAATTATTACTGGGAGTAATCCCATTGAAGTCAATCAGGCCCAGCAGGAATGCACTATGGATTAATGTGCATAGGATCCAGCACAAGAGTGTACATCACTTGAGTCTCAGTTAAGCCCTCTAAAGGGCATTGCACCAGAGTATTTCATGTGCTGGCCAGAATGTAATACTGTGGCTAGAGCTGTTTGCCTAGGCACCGACTCCGTGGGTGCTGCCGGGCTGGATGACCCATGGAAAAAATATAGTGGGTGCTCAGCACCCAATGGCCACAGCTGTTCCCTGCCCATGCTGATCAGCTGATGGGGGGGTGCTGCTGCTGCCACCCAACAGCTGATGGGGGCTGCACTCCTGACAAACAGCGGATAGGGGATGGTGCCACCACCAAAGAGCTGGTTGGTGGCTTAGGGAGGGACTTTGGGGAGGGCGGAGAGTGGCAGGTGGGCAGGAACCTCAGGGAGGGGCGGAGTGGGGGCAGGAAGAGATGGAGCAAAGGAGGGGCTTTGGGGGAGGGGAGCAGAGCAGGGGCAGGAAGAGGCAAAGTGAAGGCAGGGCCTTGGGGGAAGGAGTTGAGTGGGGCAGGAGCTCAGGCAAAGTGGGGGTTGAGTACCCCTGGGGGAAAGGAAAAGTTGGTGCCTATGGCAAACCCTAAGGTGTCAAGCTGGAAAACTGATCTCTAGGCCTCATGATGGGAAAACCTTGGAAGGTTCAGATAAACGCCCAAAAGTTCTTGGGTCTCAAAAAGCGGGTAGGAAATATACATATTCCTTTTCAACATTAGTCTGTAATTTGCCATTATGCTGGTAACAAGCCAGTGTAAGTGAGATCAGATCAAAGGGACAGATCCTCATCTGCAGTAATTCATATAGCTCCAGGGAAGTTAGTGAAGCTACGCTGATTTATACCAAATGAGGATGTGGCCCTGGGTTTCTTTTCAAAATTATGTACCTCACAGCAAACTGTTTATACTGATTTGCAAAGGTCCAGTTGACAAGAGTAATGATGAAGCAGGAGACATTAAATAGAAAGGCCTGAGAGCTTTGAAGGTCAGGTTAAGCTTTGTTTGTTAACAAGGTTATTTTGACATTACCACATGCAAGAGACACTAAACACTGGTAAAAGCCATTAGATAAATGATGGCATCAACAGCATTCACAAATGCTATTTGTTAGCCAGGCTTTTCTTCAGCCCTTTATTACTTGCTCAAGGCAATGGATCTGGAGATCCAAGGTGAGCCTGGTTTAACCCAGGTGTCTGTATGTATTGTATGTCACAACAAGAAAAATAGTTTAAAAACAAACAAACCAAAAACCACCCTGATCCAAACCAACAAAACAAAATTTAACACTCAAGTTTGGAAAATGGAATTCATACGACCTCAGATTAGAAATAATACTCTCCTTGCAGGTTTCTTTTTTCTCACTGCTCCCAAATATTTGGTAGAAGTCCCTTCACTAATAAAGATAAAAGTTGGGAGGAACTGGAACTATAACAGTAAAGATTTTATCATCTGAAGTTTTAATGATGTCTGAAATCATTCCCAAAGGCAATTTGTTCAGCGTTTGAAGGAGATGGACATTATTTATCCATCAGGAATGCAGGCATTATTTCAGTAAGTAAGTAGGTAGTAGTAATAGTAATGGGTGCATAAAATGGAACAAACAATGTCTCAGGGAACAAAGTCTCTGCTCTCAGCAAAGGATTGCATTAGGACATATAGAAGTGCATTAGTTCAATAACTTAATGGAAATTATCATTTTACTTTTGTGTATTAAGAAGATAAGAGTCACTATTAATAAATGAAATGGAGTTTCCTATTTTTTTAACTAACCACCAGCTAAACTGCTTTCTTTAAGTTGCTTACTCAGTTTGAATTGATTTGGAAGTGATCTCACTGTAGTTTGACAAGATTTACAGTGATGCTGTGCATGAACATTAGGGGATTGATATTTTTATAAAATTAAAAACATTAATTCTCTAATGTTCATGCAGAGAGCTCTTCCAAAATCCCCTGGCAACTTAACCCCCCATCTGAAATGATGCTATGTTTAAAACAAAATAAAACAAACAAAGAACATGGATAATTACTACAGATACTAGGCAAGGAATTGGATTAAAATTGAATTGTTTAACGATTGGAGAAAGAAAGTTAGTTTAATGGATTTACACCAGTAGATATTTTATCAGAATATGGCCCAATGACACATAATATTTCTTTTCTGCCCATGACCTGAAGAGAGAGATGAATTCTTGTATAAGAACTCTTAGAAGATGAAGAGAGAGGAAAATATGTTTGACCTGCATTTTATGACAAGATGTCAAGCATATACATAAAGGTGTGGTATAAAAGGAATCTTTTTTGCTCAATATATGACGCCAAGGTTACTTATCAGATTAATAGAAGCTGCTGCCTACAGACTTCAATAGTTCAGAATCAAGACTTGGCTGCAGTAATGTGTGCAACACACACAAGCAGGCCTTGTCTATACTAGGAAGTGTTTACAGGTATAACTATACCAGTACAGCTATATCGACAAACTGCCTTAGTGTCATAGCTTATACCAGTCTGTCTCCCCCGCCACCAAACAAAATAAGCTATACTCACAACAAGACTTTTTGACTATATAACTGTGATGACACTGGGGCTTTTGCTGACACAGCTGTCGGTCAAGGTGTGATTTTTTTTCACACTCCTAACTGAAATAGCTATGCCAGTAAAACTTTTAAATATAGATCAGGCCACACACAATAAATCTAGGGTACTCCACAAATGGGTTAAGACATGCACTAATATCCTGCTATCACTGTTTTATTATTATTATTAATATAATTATTAATATTATTGCAGATTTCCACTTTTGGAGTACAGTAGTACTCTAAAAAGTGTCTGTGTAAAAATAAGACTGGATGAAATTCATTTCTGTGCAGAGGACTAGTTCAAGGCCTATGCACCACCTAAGCCCCAATTAAACCCTCAAAACACTGTCTTTTTTTTTCCTAAAAGCTAATGTCACAAACTCATCCTGGGATCCCAAAATCTTTCTATTTTTATATTGGCAATAAAGATTACAATATCAGAATACAGAGGATTAATTCGCTAGTGGTACATGAGGAAGAAGATACTCCAACTCACTCTCCTGTGTATATATATTCATTCTGCGGGGCTCATTAACGGAGTGGGTGAATATTTTTTTTCTTTGAAACATTTATTTGGAAAAAATGGCTTTTTTAAAAACAAAATTTTCACAAATAACTTTGAGGTTTTTAATTTTGAATGTTCATGTTCTGCTTTTCCCTCCCGGCTCCCTTTTTGCCAGTAAATGCAATAGAATGAATGATGTTGACAGTTTGTTTTTTAATTCAATTATTCTTTTTTTTTTTTGGTTGTTTTCTTTTTGCCTTTCTGCAACCTTCAAAAACTTCCTCAGACTTGAGAAAGTTACTGAGTTGTGCAAAAGGAGAAAGGAAAACCCTGTAACTTCACCATTCTGTTACTCTTCCAAAGTCGGAGGTGTTTTCAAAATGTACACAGCACCCGAATTACAGTTTCAGTTTTCCTTTGTCACTCTAAGTTTAGGGCATTTTGCAAAGTTACAGAGTTGCAAAAGGGGAAATGAAGGAAAAAAAATGAAAAAGGGAATCTTTGGTCACTTGGAGGGTATGGGACAAAGCGATAGGAGAGGACGGATGGCATTGTGGTTAAGACACTGAAATGACCTTCAGGCAATCTGAGTTTAATTCCTGGCTCTGCTACAGACTCCCTGTGAGTGAGTTGTTTTTATCTCTCTGTGCCTCAGATCCCTATCTGTAAAATAGGGGTAATAATCCTTCTTTTGTCTGTCTTGACTATGGGGAGTGTAAGCTCTTGGGGGCAGGGACTATCTTTTAGGGTAAGTCTACACTTGGAGCTGAGGGTGTGATTCCCAGCTTGTGTAGACATACTCACACCAGCTCTCAGAGAAACAGTGCACTAAAAATAATAGTGGCATGGGCAGTGGTGAGTGGCCACATGAGCTATCTGTGCAGAACACAAGCTGAACTGAAGCCTGTGCGTACATAGCCAGTGCCACTGCTACCCCAGCTCCACTACTATTTTTTAGTGTGCTAGCTCAACTAGAATTAGCACAAGTATGTCTATGAGCTGGGAAATCACAGCTCTAGCTCCAGGTGTGGACATACTCTTACTGTGTGTTTGTACAGCACCTGATCACTGCTCTAAGTTCTACCAAAATGCAAATGATAATTAGTCATAAAAATGCATTGCAAAGAGCAGCCATTTGCAGTATAGAACAAGAAGTTTTACTGGTCGGATAAAACCCAGGAACTATGATCCATCTTTTTTGAGTGCCATTTACTTGTACCTTATCTATTAGTTATTTATATGTATAAAGACAGAGAGCACTCCTGTAACATACAGAAAGTGAGAAGGTACCATTGCTACATAATGACTTTGGCTGATTACAAACATAGTTTAAGGTGAAAGGAAAACACTCCCAAAGGCCTCAGAATAACTTGTTTTCATATATCCTCTCTTATTACGCTACAGTGCCATCATTATTGCTCTGTCCAATGCAGCTCGTAAGCTTTCCTTAATACTCAGTTCCCAGTCCCCTGAGTCCACTCCAGGCTGTCAATATAGTCATTACCAATTATGTCATACCAGGGAGAGCAGAGATTAATAATTCAGAGTTGAGACATCATCAAGATTTATCATCTTGCATGTACGGTCTGCAGATAGCATTGAGAGGCTGTCACTGAAAGGCATTAGCTGGAGAAAATTAGAGCTTTGTATTGATCACCAAACATTTATAGTTTATCAAGCAGTGATGCTTCAATTTATACCAACAGGTAACTTATGGGTACTTATTATCTCTGCATTCATAATTAACGTAACATTTTGCAAGGCACAGAAGTGAGGTGCTTGTGAAATTAACTCTTGGCTCCTCATTGCCCCATTGCCATCTCCAAGGTTTGGAGAAGCTGAATGTTGATCCCCTATATAAGAAGGTGCTGCTCCATCCAAATCCCTAGCACAGACTCTGGTAGAGGGGTGGTTATTCTGTGCAGGAGTGGTGGGAGGGTTTAGGTGATGCAAGTGGCTCCACCCTCCTCCTGCTGAGGAAGGCATGTAAGGGATGGTGTCACCCAAAAAATATGAGAGGTGACTAGAAGGGAACAAGACCAGGGCAAACAAAATATGTGCTGATTCTCCACGTCTGCTTGGAAGCCTCTACTGGTTGAGCTTCTGTGAAGCCCCAATCAGAAAGTAAAGTTCTTCTCTTTGTGATTAGCTTCAATCTACATGTTAGGATTCCCTGCAAACCTCTGTAGGCTGATTCTGCATTTTAGCCCAGTACATGTGTTTTGCTTAACAAAGTAAGTAGTAAATCACTGGAATGACCTGACCTTGTCCTATCTATCTACCTACCTTCCTATCTATCCAATCATTGCTACCTCTCTCTCTCTCTCTCTCTCTCTCTCAACATTTGTGTTGTGCTTTCAAAATGTTCTCTTCCCCCCTTTTTTTAAATTAAAAATTTCATCAAAAATTAAGATTTGAAAAACATTGGCCAACTATAGGATAAAAATGGAGGACAAAGATTATAAAAACGAACACAACATTTTTCTATGTTTTTTTTAAAAACTCAAAATTTCATTGTTTCATAATTTGAAAAATTGTGTCCCTCTCTGATCATAATGGGTGCCTCGTGACTAGTGAGATTGATGAAAAATCAAATTGTGTTGTTAGGATGTGGGGAATGTTTCAGCAAATCATAAAGAAAGCAAAAATTGGATGATTTTTCCAAGGCACATGATAAAGATTGTAGAATCAATATGAATAGATAATGACATTACTTTGATACAAAGGATGTCAAAAAGGGTATTTGAGGGAGAGAGAGATTTACTGTAAAAGCATAAGGAGTCAAAAAGTTAAGTACAGGTGAAGCATTAAATATGAACAAGGTGACTGAATAAAAAGACAAGTCTTGTTTTCATCAGATTTGATATAGAAATGCCAATGGCAACTGTAGCATCATTAAGAGAAATAAAGTCCCAATCTGACTGGTGCAGGCTTCTTAACCAGAAGGGGTGAACTAGTGAATACCAATGAAAAAATACAATGCACGTATTTACAAGAGAGGAAAAAAATCACCGGGGGCCTTACTCACACCCGTGAGCAGTAACTCACAATGCGAGGAAGGGATTAACAATCTGGCTCTGTTTTTTAACATCTAAAATATTCTTAGTAACGTTAACATGAGTCCCAAACAATGATAATAGGGAGAATAAACAGGGCCACACTTTCCCCTGTGATGCACATATGATTCCCAGTGGCATCAAATAGAGAAGCTGAGAGTAGCCTTTGAATCTGTACTATGAAAGAAATGGTAAGTAGGAGAACAAGATGGCTAAGGAGAATGGGAATGCAGTACAGATTTATTCATCAGTTTGTATCTCACTCAGATCTTGAGCTGGTTGGATGGTGAGGAATAATTCTTGGGAAGTTTCCTGCAACTTCTAAGTTGAAATGTTGCTTTGATGGTGCTGGCACCCTTTTTTATTCACTTCTTGTTAACGTTTGGGCAAGATGAGTCATGTTCACCTTAATGTGTCTATAGCTGAAATTTATTCAGGGCCAGACTGTGGCCTGAGCTCTGCCCTTGTGCAGCCATCATGCCTTCATCATAGATAAAAGTCTCCATATCCCTTCCCTGCACAGGTGAGAGGTAAATAGGTGGAGCCACTTCAAGGTGTATATTGTTCGCCAAATACAGACGGGGTACAGTATAATGTACTCTCCAGAACAGCAGAGAGGGAGGTGGCAGGGCCGTGTGACTCCCCAGAAAATTCACTCTTCCTAACCCAGGACTAATGGTAAAGCCACAACTGAGCCTTCAGTTGTAAAATGAAATTAATTTACACAAACCATCCAGTGAACAAATTTTTGAAGAACAGTCAAATTTGTAAAAAATCACAGCCTGCCTGTGGAAAAATTGTGAAAAATTCTACACTGGGGGAGGGCTCAGTTTGAAAAGTTCCATCACCCCCAACTCTGATTGAAGGGTGGGAGCTGAGAGTGTCTAGAAAGTTGCAGGATCAAGTCTACCGGAATGAATTGTTCTTTCCAGGTTGATAGTGGCCACCAGCTATTTCTGTCAATGGTTGTTTGGTGAAATGATGGGAGATGAATAATGCATCTTTGGCTAGTTCCCAGTAAACACATCAAAGAAATTGCCATTATGATTAGCCACAATTAGCTCTTTCGCAGGCAGTCATGATGAAGAGGCTAAGGTCTGAACTGGCATAGACCTTCCACTACCTTATTACTGCTAGATAGTGTCCCTTCTGGACTGGGATCAAATATATCAGCACAGGGCATGGAGCGTGAAAGAAGCCAGCACTGCAATTGCATGAGCTATACTTGTTCTATGGCCTAATGAAGGACTCTAATCTCAAGGGCTCTCAGGGCAGAATTTTTCATCAGTGCTAACCTCATTCAGCAGAGCAATGGATAGGAGAAAGGTAAACAATGAGAATGAATATAGGCAGGTAAAGAGAGAATAAATGTGTGTTTTTAATGGCTTAAAACATCAAAGATTAATAACTGACAGAGAGAGTTCAGCTCAGAGAACAATAGATTATGGAGATAGCTTTGATAGGTTGTCATGCCATGAAATGTGAAGGGGAAAGAGAAAAGCCATCAAGAAAAAAACAGAAGATATTTTTTGTGTGGTGTCTACATCTTTAATGTAAGAGGAGGAGCAGAGGAGAAACGGGATGATCTTGATACAGAGAATAATGATGGCTTTGATATGTTTTTGCCAATCCTGGCTGTGTGTTTCTCTCCTCATCATCTTTATTAATTCATTACTATTATAGTAGCAAGAGACCCTAATTGAAATCAAGACCCCATTGTGCTAGGCATCATACAGACATGTAAAAGGCAGTGCTGAGAGTGTAAGTGGACAATACAAAGGATGGGAGGAAGAGAGTGTTATGATTCTCATGTTACAAATGGGGAATGAAGGCCTGGAGAGATTGAAGTCAATGGAAGTGGGGTGCCTAAATACTTTTGTGGATCTGGGCCTCAGTGACTTATCCAAGATTACACAGGGAATCTGTAGGAACTGAACTCGGGTCTCCTTTGTTAATCGCAAGATCCTTTATTTTCACCTGTACTCATATGCACAGCAGCTAAAGAAGATCTGCACTACTGTCTCATGGTACACCACCTGTGCCTCCAGGTTACTCCATACAGCTAGGCAAGCTCCCTGCTCCAAGGCCCTTGAGCCCTGGTCATCTATTAAAACAGAGCAAAAGCGAACCTAGAATCCCAAGCCTAATTACGGTGTCTGAGATATCGAGCTCATCAGCTGACTTTCATTCAAAGAAGTTGCATTCACAGTTGAATATTTGTTGTAATTAGCCTGGTTGCAGTAGTAAAAAAGGAATCACTTCTCTGGTAACTTTCTAGAGAAAAAAAAATACTCATCATGTTCAGCCTCTACAATCAAACGGGCCGTGCACATTTCTCTCTGGATCAGGCTGGCACCGAGTCCTGCTTGATACAAGCTTAGATGGGCCCCTGTGGTGTTCTCATTGGGCTATGATTTATTTACATTGTTTTTGCTAGCGATCACGTGTTGCTGTATTCCTTCTTTTCTCATGCCATTGCTACCATAGTAAGTTGAAAAACAGATTCAGAGATTAATATTGCAGTGCACTGGCTAGTGTCTATGTGCGCTACAGTATTCTGCTGGATGTAACCAGCTGTTTGTCAGACTGAGTCAAAACACTGGATTAGATGGATCATTGTCCTGGTCCAATGTGATGTTTTAGAGCTGCCTTATCTCTCTGGGCTGATCCAAAACCCACTGAAGTCAAAGGAAAGACTCCCATTTATTAGAATTGGCTTCAAATCAGGCCCTAACGTGACCACAGATGATTGCTGTAGGTTACAGTGCAGTTCTGAGCATATTAACCCCCAGGAACTAAAGAACCGTGGTTCAGTGATGGCTAATTGGAAACCTCCCCTCTATACAAAGGATATATCCTGGGATTTGGAAAGCAACCTTTCATAGTGCGCATTTGTTGCCTATGGACTTAGAATTCCCCACCTGATAAAAACCGCCAGTGATCAAGTCCCTTGAGTCACAGCAGGATATTTACACACTAGCACCCATCCCATGTTCAACCAGCAGTGATCTGCTGAGCCACGAAAAGCAAACAGACAGCAGATTTTTACATCATTTCCTCTCCTGGTGAGAACAATAAACTGTTGTTTAATATACAACCTGTGCATTCTGGACAACTGAAGGAAAAGCTTTCCCTGTTCTTACAGCTCAAGGGGAGAGAAGAGAAAGCTTTATGCTGCTTTAATGAACGTGACTGGCCAGTTTCCTCATGTTTAGTTTTAGAAATCCCACAATATTTATGGGACATCTATAGAGGATGGTGGCAAAGAAACAACCTTGGTTAACTGGCAGGAAGTTTGTTTAGAGAAATAATTCTGTTTCACATTTTCAACCTTAATTCCATTCATAGTTCATTTTACTTTGTATTAAGCATTGGACTTCTGCCTAAGCCTCTGGTACCGATCCAGTTCTCATTGACATCACTGGAAATCTTTTCACTGATGTGAATGGACTTTGGATCGGGCCCTTATTGCCTAAGGACTGCAGGATTGAGCGTTTCTTTTATGGATCCCTCCCTGACAAGGATAAGCCTGCGGGTTGTAATTAAGCAGATGGCAGCTATGAACATGACTTTTAATCACATGGTCAGCCCCCTAGTCTTTATTAGAAGCCTCATCTCCTGACTTCAGCTTTCTTATTCCTATGCAATTTTGCTTGTGATTGACAGGTGTTATCAGTCCATGCGAACCACCATTCCTGCTTATGCAAAAAAATAAAGGTCCCAATTATACACAACAGATCCAGGTGAGAGAGAAGTTAAATAGCAGCCTTAGTTTTGAATGCTTTTTTAAAAATGCATTTCTGTGGCTTTTTCCTTCTTTAAACTAATGATTATGTCCTAAATAGATTAATTTACTCTTTTACAGACACTTTAGAGTGATAAGCTAAAGATTGTAGGAACTCCATAGGTAACCAGTTCGTTTATTTCTGTAGTTTCACTTCTTGGGAACAAAAAAATGATCCTGAATGAAATCTCTAAGGGATTCATTTACGTGGCAAAGTCTTTTTTTAAAATAATAAGTCTGATTGAACATTGAGGGAGTTAATGAAAGATGAGTACATACCTAGGGTGCCAGTGGCCTTATATGTAATCAATCTTCTACCTCCAGGAAACCTGCAGTACAGACAAAGAGAAAGGAAGAGACTGATTTATTTTTTAAAATATTAATTAAAATGGCTGTTTCTCTGCCCCATCTTCCCATTGTGGGTTTTACATGTTAAGAATCAAATTGGGAATTACTGTTATCATTTGAAGGCCACTACAACTAGCTGACATCCTGGCATTGTGGAGGCAGAACGCTTAAGGCAGGCTGCTGCTTTGGGCTCCCAGGGATCTGCTATACTGAAGGGGTCAGATCCTGAGCTGGAGTAAATCAATACACCTCCGCTGATTTACACCAGTTAAGGATCTGGCCTAAGGTATATATATAACTGAAAAGGTGCTACAGCAAAAATAATAATAATGATTTGAAAAGCTGGTTTAACTCTTTTAGATTTATATTTTGTCAATAAGTGCCCCACAGTTTCTCACAAATAAACATAATGAACGCTATTAATTTTCTCTGCAGGTAGATGAAGTAGAAAGGAAAACAAAGGGTTGTGAGTCCTTTAAATCTAATCATTATTTAACTTAGCTTCTTCCTTCACTACCTGCAACTATTGGATTTGAGGGAAGCATCCTGAAAATGAATAGTGATCTATTGCCAATGGCATTGTTGAATTACAAACACTATTTTCAAACACCCCAAAAGGTCCCAGTTTGTCAGTATATCTATCCCCAATTTCTGTTTCACACCATGTTCTTGTATATTCAAGAGCCAGTTTAGCTTTAGAAACATGGAGTCCTCTCATGTTATTACTCAGCATGTAGTACATGAAACAGAGCTGTCCCTCTGCACAGAGGTGAATTTTGCCCAGAGATAAAGTGATTTCCCTTGTAAAAGAATGCTATGGTATTATACAGCAAACTTAGCATGGTTTGGAAAATTATCCTGGAACATGAAAGTTCTTTATTTTTATAGTGATTAGTGAAGTTCACAGAATTAGTGACAGAGCCAAGAACAGGATCTAAGAGATCTGATCCCCAGTTCTTTTCTCCAGCCATAGACCATACCTCCCCCATCTCTCTCTCTCTGTGCATCTCTTGCCATCTATGTATTTATTCTGCAAAACATCTTTTCTAATATTGCGAGCACTGCATAGTAAAAAATAACCTTTAAAAAAGGAACTAAGGCTGTGTAGAAGGAAAGCAGATAACTGAGGAGCTGAGCTGCTGATGAAGTAAAATATTTCAGTCTCAGAGGAGATGTTTCCCTGTTTGTAGTCTCCAAGTTGGAAAGAGAGAGAGAGCATGTTCTGGTGTCAGAGGAGTGGAACTAACATGCTATTTTCCAACTTTCTATGTCAAAGGGATGTTTAATTTACTATTTGATTTAATTATTCATTGGGTCTAATACACTTAACATTTCAATAATTAACTTCTACAGCAACTGTGAGGAAAATCTGATTTATCTGTTTATTTCTGTCTTTGGCTGTCTGATTAGCCATACTATCCTCTTCTCTGTAATGAAAACACTGAGGCAATTACAGGGACAAATCAAATGTCCAGAGCTTCCTTTGGCTGATACAAAGGCTGGGAAGTGGACACCGTGGCAGAGAAAACAAGGTAAAAGGGTTTTTATTCTCATTGCCTTTTAAATAGAGTTGGAAGCTGAACCTTGGATCTGAACCTGTCTTCAGAATCTAGGAATAGCCAGATTTAGGTTCATGCTCCACACCTGGGGCTTATCACTACTTTGAAACAAAAAAGGAGGAAAACTAGATGTAGTTTTGCTTTTGTAAAATGCAAACCAGGGAAGGTTAAGATCTAAATATCCTTGTCTCCAAATCTTCAAAGTCATAATAGGACAGGAGTTCTTGATTTGTCCCATCTCTGCTTTATTAAAAACAAAATCTTCTTTATTTTTCCCTTGAACGTTTGACCCTGTTTTCCATGGAAACACCACAGGTAGCCAGCAACTGAGAGCAGAATTCTCACATGTAGATTTCAGATAACGGTGGAGAGAAAGCTTTGAAGGCTGATTTCTAAAATTTAAGCTTCTCCTGAGAAAGTTTAACTCTTTGATCACTCAGAACAAGCCATTCACATTAATGGGTCAGCTCCTCCTATTGCCAACTCTCCTCTTTCACTTCAGGCTCTAGTAGTGTTGCTGTGCACTGTTAAAACAGCTGTTAGAGTCCCCTCCCACTCCTTGATTCAGATGTGAGTCCAGTGATGGGTGAAGCGATCCCTAAGCATAGTTTATAAAGCACCATGAGATCCTTTACGCATTCTATATGATCTCAATATTGCCATCATCTTTGCAGTGTGTGTTAGGAAGTTGCATATGGACATCCCAGGTTTTGTGTGCATGCACTTTTGCCTTACAAAATTTGGGCCATAATATATGTTTTTTTCATATCTTTCACATGGTCTTATTATGTGAAGTCTTCTAGGTTGTCCTACCCACTCTGCAAATTCACACATAGGGAGCAATGGATAATACAACCACAACTAAAACAAGGAGTTCTTGTGGTCTCCTCGTTGTTTTTGCTGATACAGACTAACACAGCTACCACTCTCAAACAACCACAACTGTAAGCTACCAAACTTCCATGTTTGCAGAATTTTTATTTTGCTTTTTAACTCACCATTCCTTTACAAGTAACTCCTCTCTGTAGTAAATAAGGTTAGAAAGCCTAATCATTAATTCTATTTACACCTAATATGTTATAAAGCCAAGGAAAGCAGGCCATTTTCCTCTCTGCTGGGGCACAAAAAGTGTATTAACTATACCAGCTAGTGCTGTGAATGATTTATTAATTCAATTTTGGAATGTGTGACTGTCATATCATATAAGTTCATCTTATAAAAAGACGGTCTCTCTTAGGACTCTCTTATGCTTTTTTTAAACCAACTGACTGACACTTCACATGGTTCACCACTGTATCCATCTATCTCCTTGTCTCTCTCTCTGTCTGTCTCTATAAGTGTTGCATAGCGGTTATACAGATTGCTGGTCAATATTAAGAAGTTGTTTTTCCCTGAGGACAGGCATGGGGGTAGTACTCAGTGCTCTAGTGGCATTACAGTCTCAATCTATGCCCTAAATTCTTGCCTTTGGCCCGCAGTCTAACCCTCTCCGTGGAGCACTGAATAAACAGAATTGCTTGTTTCCAAAGGGAATTCTGTATTGCTCTTCTTTGCCAGAGGTAGAGTTGCTGAGCCTCTCAAAGATGAGGAGCAGAAAAAGGGGACATATGTGGGATATTCTGGGCCTAGAGGACATTTTAGAAAACAAGAATGTGTGTGTATAGCTATAGATATATATGCACAAAGAGACCGACCAACATAGGTATCGATATAGCAATGCAGCTATAGATTATAAATTAGATTTGGATAGATAGATATCTATCCTATCTATCTATCCAAATGTAATCTCATTCTGTCTCACTTTATACTTACATACATATATATGAACATAGATATAGAGAAAGAAGAGGATAGAATAGAAAATAGCACCTAGGCTATAAGAAAACATCAGATTTGTTTTTACAGGCAGCCCATGTTCTTAAAACATTCCGCTTATGAACCCATGTAAGGTCAATTTAGGTTTTGTGAAAACAAGCTTTTACAAAGCCTAACATCAAACTGGTAACAATCTAGATGGTTTTGCCTTCATTCCCCTGCTGTGTTTTCAAGCGCAATATTGCTGCAACATGATAGTCACAGAAAAGCAGAAAGTGAAACTGATAGAAACTAACTAATGAAAGAAAATGAAATTGGAATTCATTGTCCAAGCTGAGAGAAATGCAAAAAGCAAACCAGAAAATGGTAAACATTACAAGCAAAATCAGATTTTTATTTTTTACATTTAGTAACCTGAGGTGCTATTTTCTTAGCAACACAGGTAAAAGAAGCAATTTTTCTTTTAAACATGTGAGTTCAGAGTCTGTTCCTGATTATACGGCTGGATATTCAGCATGACTCCTATGGCCCTGATAATGCATCTCCAATGAAGCTGCTCCCGATTTACAACCATGTGAGGCAGAGGAAAGATGGCACAGTGGTGAGGGTGCAAGTTTTGGAAGACCCAGGTTCAATTATCAGCTCCACCCCAGTCTTCCAGTGTGAACTTGGGAAAGCCAGTTAAACTCAGATCCACAGAGATATTCAGGCTCCTAACGTCCACTGAAATCACTGTTTTCAATTGATTTAAATTGAAACAAGGAGTCTAAATACCTTTGTGGATCTGGCATTCATCTTATTGTGATGAATGCTTGAAAGGAGTTTGGCTCCTAATGGCCATTGAGCCCAATGCCTCAGTTTCCCATCTGTACAATAATGATAAGAGCACTGCTCCATCCGACAAGGGTGTTGTGAACATAAACACAATAAAAATTGTGAAGTGCTCGGGTACTCTGTGGTGGAGGGGTCATAGAAGTTATTGAAGGGGGATAATCAGGCCCAGTAAATCTAATTTCCACAGACCTTGGTATTGTCAGGGGGGCAGTTTGGAATAAGGGCTGCAGAATGAAGCTTCCACTTAGGTTATTTTTCATTTTTATATGTTAGTCCCTGCCCTGCTCCTCTGACACATCCCCTCCTACCACCCCTCTTCTCTGATTTGTCTAGGGTGACCAGACAGCAAATGTGAAAAATCGGGACAGGGGGTGGGGGGTAATAGGAACCTATATAAGAAAGAGACCCAAAAATTGGGACTGTCCCTATAAAATCGGGACATCTGGTCACCCTAGATTTGTCCTCTGGTTTCCTCTCTGTTTACTTGTGCATGTAGGAATAATCTCATGACTGTCAAGTCAGGAGGAGGATACACACAGTGAAAGAACAATATAGCTCCATGCTTCTGGCTGTACCGAGAGACATTCCTATAACCTCCAAGGTGTTCTTAAGTGGTCGGATAGAGGCTTTTATGAATCACAGTTTAAATTAATATTAAAAAAAATAGACTATGATTTATTTCTAAACCTATTCTATACACAGTGATTAGACCTTTCCAAAGCTGGGGGGCAGTGAGTGGGCTTTTTAAAATTTCAGTGTTACTCTTCTTGACCCAAGCGGTTAGCCAGTTAGAAATTGATGACAGAGTCAGGTTTTTTTTTGATGCAATCCTGTTCATTTTCAAAGAATGTACAAAGTTCTGTTTCCCTGAACACAGCAGGGATCAAACTACAGGAGACAGTTTCTTTGCTCACAATTCTAAGCCTCTCTCCAGCCAGCACTTTATCCAAAAAGCTTTATCTTTCAGCTTTTTTCTTAGGGATATGCTACATGGGCTTCACTAGCTGTGTCTGGGGCTTCTTTGCTCCATCTCTGTGCTTTTCTAGGTATTTCTGCTGCTTTTATTGCACACACAGATATACACAGCTCCATGGATCATTGCCCTAGCCCTTCGTTTGCTATATCAGTCTCCATGAAAGAGACCTCTCCTGCCGACAAAAAACTTCCATCCCCAATAAGCAGCGTTAAGATTGTGGGGAGGAGAGCGCTCCTGCTGACAAAGCGCTGTTTACAGAGGCGCTTTTTGTTGGCAAAACTTTTGTCATTTGGGGGGCGTGTGTGGTTTTTTCACACCCCTGAATGACACATTTTTTTCATTTAGTTTGCAGTGTAGACAAAGCCTAAGGGAGTTCGATGCCCAAATCCCACTGAACTTTAACGAATGTAGGCATCTTTAAAAACCTTAGCTTTAAGCATGCACTTAGCTTTAAGCAAGTGATCAGTCCTGAAGCTAATTGGACTCTGCAGGAACAACATCCAAGCTCAAAGAACTCTTTGTAGGACTGGCATGTTAGACTTTAAACTGTTTGAACTGATTGGCCCATTTCATTAATTTTTCAGTGTTATTTACATCTATAGCATTAGATAGACAGATAATGATGCAATGAATGATTAATCTTCATCATCTAATGAAGATACATTCAAATTAATTATTTCCCCTGAAGTCCTCATTTTTGGCACTGTGGGGGTTTCAGTTTGGGTCCATCTCAAAATAAAATAATTCTATCAGATCGTAATCTCAACAATAAACGTCATCTCTCACCAGAGGAAATAGCTCTAAAAAGTTACCTTCAGACTGGGAAGTATTACAATTCTGCAACAACATGATCATGATCTCAGTTCCATTTTCAATCACTCAGGCAGTATTTTGCAGCTATATCTCTCAAAGTTAACCACACTTTACTTAATCATCTGCATATTTGAAATGCAAATAACAGGGTCAGTTCTATTACATGACTCTGATTCAGGCCAGGCTGATACTTTGTAGGATTACAAATATATGAGGCAAGAAAGACAAGCATTAGGGAAATGAATCTCTTCCCAACTCATTTGTAAATTCAAGATAGAAAGGAACCTATGCACACTGGACATGGAAGGTGCTAAGTACACTGATCACTGACTTACCTTTCAGATCTTCCCATATGGGGAAAAAAAATAGGGGTGGGAGGAGAGAGAAAAATATTTTAGCTTTGCTCATTTCTGGGGAGGTTTCACCCTTGTGATTTCAGGATGCTCTGGGTCTCTGCATTTAAGGGACTTCTGGGTCTGGCTTAGCCCCCAGACAGGCTCAGACAGCATTCAGCAAAAAGTAAAAGAGAGTGAGGAAGGGATGGGAGAACCCTAATCCCCTATTAACAACCCAAAGCCTCAAGAGACGCAATTAATGTCTTTAAAAACAATGAAAACCCCTATCCCAAATGGATCTCTGCCCCTAAAGAGGGAGACATGCCAGAGACTCCATGAAGTCCACTAGGGCCGTTTCTATTTATATTGATTTGACATGGAAGGACCTCAGATCCTCCAGTGAGGGGTGGCAGCAACGCCTTATGCTGTAACAAACAATAAAATAGTCTTGCCACTCTAGTTCCTTTGCTTTATAATTTCATCTGATTCATCTGGTAATAAAACCAGGACATGCTCCTCTCCTTCCCAGATGGGGACTAGATAATTAAATGGATGTTTCTACCACAATGTTTTTATATAACACACACACACACACAATCTATCTATCTATATATACAGGCTTGTGTATGGGGTGAATTAATACTGTATCTCTAAAAGATCCCACTTGGAACCAAGAAATAGCAGAAAGAAATTGATTTGTATCTAGCTCTGTTGTACGTGAATCTAAGTTAAGGTATGTTCCTCTCTGCATTATACAGTGTAAGACTGGGAAAGGAGGTTTATAATGGTTTAGAAAATCAGGATTGGGGTGATTTACTCCCACTTTGTAGCTACTTTGCACAAACACAAATGAATGCTCAAGACACAAGGAATAGAAGAATCAGACTATTTATATACATTCAGCTATCCAGGCCTGAGTCTTGTTTACATTAAGTCCCTTGGGGTATGTCTATACAGCATATTGGAACAAGCAGGAGCAAGCATTCCAGCCCGGGTCAACAGACTCAAGGTGGTGAGGCTCACGATAGGGTGACCAGATGTCCCGATTTTATAGGGACAGTCCCGATTTTTTGGGTCTTTTTCTTATATAGGCTCCTATTACTCCCCACTCCCTATCCCAATTTTTCACATTTGCTGTCTGGTCGCCCTACGTTAGCACTCTAAAAATAGTTATAGACAGAGCTTTGAAGCTGCGGTTTGGGTTGAAGCTCAGGCCCTGAAGCAAGGGTCAGTGAGAAAGTGACTGGCAGGGGCGGCTCTAGGCACCAGCAAAACAAGCTGGTGCCTAGGGCGGCAAAATCTAGGGGGCGGCAAAAGGCTGGGGCCCCAGCTCATCCTGCGGCTGCGAGCCGAGGGAGAGGGCAGCAGGCTGGGCCGGCGGACCTGCCGCAGTCATGCCTGTGGGAGGTCCACCGGAGCCCCGGGACGACTGGACTCGCCGCAGGCATGACTGCGGAGGGGGCGCTCGTCCCGCGGCTCGGCTGGACCTCCCGCAGGCATGACTGCGGCAGCTCAAGCGGAGCCGCCGGACCCGCGAACCGTCCGCAGCCGCGGGAGGTCCAGCCGAGCCACGCGGGACCAGCGGACCCTCACCAGTCATGCCCGCGGGAGGTCCGCTGCTCCCGCGGCTCTGGGGCGCCTCCCGGGCATGACTGCTTGGGGCAGCCAAAAACGTAGAGCCGCCCCTGGTGACTGGTATGTTGCAAAAGACGCATATAAGTGAAATGTTTCAATGCTGTGCTTGAATTTAACAATCCCGCTTCCGTGCATTGTCCCCTGTGCTTCACCAGATGTGGCCTTCAGGAACTCTCCATGCACCTCTGATGATCGCCTCCACCAGATAAGAAAGAGGCCAAGATGCAGCAAAGAATACATGTTCTGGGAGGTACTGCAGTGCTCCAGTACAGAGAAAAGGGAATGAAAAGAGTGCTGGGAAGCCAAAAGGCAGGACAGAAAAGAGAATCAACCATTTGCTAGGGATGCAACTGAGTGGATGATAAAAGTAATGGAGGGGCAACCAAAATGCGCAAGTCTTTAATAATGGTTCAGAGTGAGCAGGTTCAGGGTCAACCTCCACTGCAGCACATGCACAATTCTTTACCAGGCCCCCGCCCACACATTCCTTTTCACTTTCTGGGATGCCTCAGTTTCCCCATCATTCCACCCCCTCACACAACTTTCACAATGACAGCTGGACCTACACACAGTTGTGAGGGTCGGCACTGTCCTAGTCCCTCCTTTCCCAGCAAGCATATGTGTTTTGATGAGTGTCGCTGTGCTTTTCATTAATCAATAAAGGCAAAGTTTTATAATGGTAAATCATCTTTATTTTGTTTTCTACAAATTCACATTGCAATCACAACACATACATGTACAGGCATTTTAATAATTTTCTTACTGGCATATGTGGCCCCAAATGTCAGCATAGCCTGCTGGGAAAAAAGCCTGGAATGCACCATGGAAGCTACTCTAAAGATATATGTTGCTGCTGCTGCTCATTGTCAAAGTGCTTCCTCAAAGTCTCCCTGATTTCAATTGCTGCCCTGTGGGCTTCTCTGACAGCCGTGGTATCTGGCGGCTCAAACTCAGAATCCAAGCGCTCCGCCTTAGCGCTCCACCCCTGAGAAAACATTTCACCCTTAGATTCACAGAGATTATGCAAAGTGCAACATGTGGCTATGATCATGGGAATATTCTCCTCATTAAGGTCTAACCTGCTATAAAGGCAACGCCAGGGCACCTTTAATCTGCCAAAGGCACATTTAACTGTCATTTGGCACCTACTCAGCCTGTTGTTGAAATGCTTGTTACTGCTGTCCAGGTATCCCGTGTAAGGTTTCATGATCCAGGGCTATAAGGGGTAAGCCAGGTCTCCCAGGATTACTATGGGCATTTCCACATCCCCCACTGTAATTTTGTGGTCTGAAAAAAAAGTCCTCGCTTGCAGCTTTCTGTACAGCCGGTGTTCCTGAAGATGCATGCGTCATGCACCTTTCTAGACCACCCTGAGTTGATGTCAGTGAAATGTCCACGGTGATCCACAAGTGCCTGCAACGCCCTGGAGAAGTACTCCTTCCTATTGATGTACTCTGTTGGAAGGTGGTCTTATGCTAAAATTGGAATGTGTGTGCCATCTATCACCCCTCCACAGTTAGGGAAACCCATCTCTGCAAAGCCGTCCACTATTTCATGCACATTTCCCAGAGTCACAGTCCTTCGTACCAGGATGCAATTTATTGCCCTGCACACTTGCATTAATGCAGCCCCAACGGTAGACTTCCCCACTCCAAATTGATTTGCAACCGACCGGTAGCTGTCTGGAGTCGTCAGCTGCCAGACAATGATTGCCACACACTTCTCTACCGAGAGGGCAGCTCTCATTCTGGTGTCCTTGTGTCGCAGGTCTGGGACCAGTGCAGCACACAGTTCCAGGATGGTGGCTTTACACATCTGAAAGTTCTGTAGCCACTGCTCTTCATCCCACACCTGCATGATGATGCAATCCCACCATTCAGTGCCGGTTTCCCTAGCACAAAAGCAATGGTCTACCCTATGCAGCTGCTTTGTGAATGCCAAACACAACGTAAAGTTGCTGCTATCCATATCATGCAGAATGTTGGGCACCTGCGAGTCTTCCTCTGTCAGTAATTTCACGATTAACTGCACTGCCATGCACAATGTCCTCATGACACTTAACAGAGCATAGGAGGGAAGTGAAGGATCCATTCCTTCTCACAAAGATGCCGGGGTGCACAGCAGAGAATGACCATTGCAAAAATGCCACAAAAAGAAAGCTGGAAGCCCATGGAGTGCTGGGACACAAAGCAATGCATCATAGGACATTTAGCCAGGTCCCAAGATGCATCGTGACCCTCTCTGCCTTCCCACAACACCTAGTGACAGAAGGTGTCACCCTGCACTGTGGGATACATACTCGCAGTGCATTGCTCACACTGTCAATGATGGTGCCCCCGATGTGGACGTGATCTGTTACCGGGGGGGGGGGGGGGCGCTAGAGTGAACAAGCTTTTCTGATTTTTATTAAGTCGACTTTTGGGTGTCGATATAAGTGTAGTCGACAAAACTTGGTATCGTAGACAAAGCCGAAGTGTCAATGGGATGTAGGGCCCTATGTCTTCTATCAGAACACCCAGGGCCTCTCTCTCCCTTTGCACTTTGTACAGACGTTCATAGGAATGCAAAGCAAGTGCAAAGAGGGTGTATAATTCCACCACATCACAATAGTAGCATTTTACATCCTCTTTCACCTTACATTGCACAGGTGTAAACAGCAGCACATGGTGCAAGACAGTGGAGGGAATCAGGGCCTGATTCTCCTTTCACTAGCATCAATTTTACACCAGTGAAACTGCAAAGATTACAGTGCAGTCACTCCTGGTTTACATGAGTGTTACAGAGAAGAAAATCCAGCCCATAGGGTCTCAAGCTCCCCCCCCCCCTTTTTTTCTTTTTAATTTTATCTAAAGATTTGAATGTGACATAATTATTCTTTCAAATGGCATTACCCATAGAAGAAAAGTGTGTGTAATTAGTATAATTAGTGTACCTCTGCAGCTGGAAAAAACAGATAAGCAGATACAGAGGGGAGTCTCGCCAGATGGCCTTGGGCCAGCATTTCTGTACACTTTGATTTGCTGATCCTTATTAACCCTTTGTAAAACAGAGAGCTGTAAAATCACAGTGGGTGGAATCTACAGAGGACCAGTGAAAGGGCGAATTTCAACTACAGTGACTGAAACCATTGTATCAAGTTAACCTCATCTCATGCAAGCGCTTCCACCCTTCTGTGAATTAGTCCTCCCCCACCACTCGCCTGAGCTTCTCTGATCCATCTTGTTTGCCTCATCCGTCTCATGGGGGCATCACTTCACTTGCATTAACGAATGGCTCAGCAGGTGTGTGAGGGTAAGAGAAGTCAGGCTGCTGTGGACTTCAAGGAGCCAATCTATCAATATAATTGGTGCCCTAACTGTCAAAAGACTTCTCAGGCACTGACAAGCAAGAGACACATAATTACATGGCATGATTCTCTCTTTGAAAGGAAAATTGAACTTAATAAACAATGTCCACAGGGTGCAAAGGGGAAAATGGTTCTCTCATTGTACTCCTGAGTCATTTCTGCTCCCCTTATGTATCCTGCAATAAAGTGATCTCTCCAATAGGGACAAGAGATTTATTGAACCTATCAATCTAATGTAAGGTATATTTTCCACTTGCACCTACATTACCCCTGAATGGGCTACAAGTCTTTTACCTTCTAGAGGCAGGAGGTGTCTCTGCATTGAATTTTTTTGCACAAGGATGCAGTGTTTTGTGACACTGTACCCCATATTCTTCATAGTGATATTATTACAATACGAGTATAGCATAATTATGATGAATTTTATTCAAGATGGGTCACATGAGGTGTCACTGGAAAAGTTATGATTTGATGAAGATGATTATCCTATTTGTATGCATGTATCATTTTTGTATCTAAAGTTAGGAATATTGACTAGGGATCTGTAATTCAATCGTGCTTACTCCGGGTGACACCCACAACTAGCCTTTCTCTTACAACAATGAAGAAACCAGACAGTGCTGATGGCCCATTAGCAAAGACAATGGACCCCAGAAGAACTTAACCTTCCTGTGAACATTCCAGACAGCCTATAAGTAATGGCTGCTATAACTCAGCAAGGTATGCAAGGTCATGTGACCAGACCACATGTCTTTGGACTCCATCTTGATATATCAGTATTTTTCCACAAACCGGACTGGGAACCAAGTTTTGAAACAAAGGGTTCCTACCCTATAATAAAGCTATATAAGGCAGGGAGTGACATCATCTGTTGTTCTTCCCTCCCCACACAAGAAGACTCCTGAAAACATCAGAGGAAAAAAGACTGAGGGGTTGGGGAAGGGCGAAGTGCTGGACCCAGGCTAAAGGGATTTCTAGTCTGTGTATGAAGACCTGAGAAACCCAAGCTGTAAAGCTAATGAAGCTTGTGCCTTAAGAATCTACAAGTCTGCCTGTGCCATCAGCTGCAGTGAAAATCTGCTATTCATATCCAATCTATCTAGTATATTAAGCTTGTGTTGCATTTTTGTTTATTTGCTAGGTAGTCTGCTTTGATCTGTTTGCTATCTCTTATAATCACTTAAAATCTATCTTTTGTAGTTAATAACTTTATTTTATGTTTTAATCTAAACCAGTGAGTTTGGAGTGATGTACCTGGGAATCTTAGAGAGGCTGTTGCAAATTCCTCTCCCCACTGGGGCGGGGTGGGCGAACTCTATAAGCTTATGCTGTACAGTTCCCTGTGCAGCACAAGATAATATAACTTTGGGTTTATGCTCCAGAGGGGGTTCATGCCTGGGAAGCTGAGAGTTATCTTGGCTTTAGCCTTTCTACTGTTGGTTCATGTAGTGGCTAGTCAGAGAGCCTGCATGTAACTGCAGGTGGGTGTGTCCCTACCTGTGTTTATGCTGGAGGAAGTGTAAGACCGGGAGTGTGTCCGCAGCTTGTCACAGCAGCACAGTGAGAGTGTGAGACCAGGCTGGTGGAGCAGAGGGCTCAGTGGTACCCCAGTTCTAGGTGGCACCCCGGGGAGAACCCATCACACATTTTTCAAGTTAACAAAAGAGGAGGAGCAGAAGGTGGAGTAGGAGTGTGTTTGTGGGGAGAACTGACATACGGAGGGTGGAGAGGTCAGTCTGGACTCTCTGAAATAGAAAGAAAAGGAGAGGAAATCTAGCTAATGCTGTGATTTAGCCCTCAGGGGTAGCTCACATGTCAGTCTTTTATACTGAAGATTAAATGCTTCAATGGCCTCAATGTAAGCAGGGTATAGAACAGAAGTAATGGACTGCTTTGTTCAGCCTCTGCAGGTCAGAAAACTTGAGTATGAGAGCAGATTTCCCTTGCTGACCTCCAACATCCTCTATCCATTACCAAAGGTAAAATCAATTCCAAGAGAGAGTCCCAAGCAGAATCAGAAGTGTCCCAGCTGAAAGCATCTGAATGGGGTTTCAAGGTGCACTAAATAGGACCTCCCATAGCAGGACGACTACAAAACTATTTGTACTGGGCCTGTAAAGGTAGAACTTGCCTGGATAACTCTAAGGCAAGTTTCTTTATGTATGGAGGCTTCCATCCAGGACAAAACTCAGTTCCCTCCCCGTGCATGTTCTCCAGCCTGGCACTAGTAGTAGGCAGTGCAGCCTGATAGTAAGATTACAGAAAGGACCTAGCAAAATGGGGTCTTGGCATGGGATTCCTAGTCATTATTGTAATAAATAAATGATAAAGGGTAAAATTTTCACAAGTACCTAAGTGACCTAGGATAGAGCTGGATTCCATTTTGTGCAGGATTTCAATATTTTGAAAATTGGTTTCGTTCCAGTTTGAAATGCAAACCAAAAATTTAAAAATTCTCCATAAAAGGGAATGAAGCTTTGACTCTGGGGCCATTCACCATGGAGTCCCCAGCTGCAAGGCAGTCTGCCTGGGGGACTGTCTTAGAGCCACAAAACCTGGAAGCATTGGGATTCTCAGCAAACTGCCAGGTAGGCTGCTAAAGATGTGAGCTGGTGAGCTAGCAGGAAACCTAGGCAGGTTTCAGACACAAGCCTGCCCAGATTCCATTGGGTCTTTGGTGAAATGGAACTTTCTTTCTCAAATGTTTCAATTTCACTGAATCAGCACATTCCAATGAAAAAACATTTCACTGGAATGATTCCAAGTCACTCTAACTTGGATGCCTAAGTTCCATTGATTTTCAAATAAAAATTAGGTTCCTAAGCACCTAAGGGCTTGATTTTTAAAGGTACTTAAGATAGCTACTAGGATTTTCAAATGTATCTAGGTGCTTAGTGGGTAATTCCCATTTAAATCAATGAGGTTTAGGCACCTAGCCACTTTGAAAATCCCACTAGATGCCTACATTTTTTTTAAAATCTGGTCCTAAGTCACTTTTGAAAATGGGACTCAGGCCCCTACATCACTTGGTTGGTTTGAAATTTTTACCCAAAAGCCTTTACTGTGAAAATGTGGGAGTTTTTACCTACTCTGAGTGAAACTCATTCATCTTCTGATTTACTGTGAGACTTTGCCCTTTTGAAAAAGCCCTAAAGACTGTAACAGAAAAGGATTAACAGTTCTATACCCTTTTTAAAAAACAAACAAACCACCCTATAGAATATAATAGAAAACATATCACGATTCTAGGATTCTATGGGATGGTTCAAAACCCTACAGAAATATCAGCATTTGCTATTAGGATTTTAGAATAATTTTCTGCAGAACGCTATTTGTTTCACCACTCTTTAAATTCTATAGGACTTTGCCACTGGAGCAAAGTGAGCAAGTCACTTCAAGTCCCCTTGGTCTCAAGTTGGTCTGATGCCAGAAGAGAAATTGTGGTTTGCAGCTATTATATTTTAGTGGGCCTGATTCTATCATCCATAAGGAGCGTAATAGACTTTTGTTTTGATGGCCAGCACAAAGCCTTGTTTTGAGGGCTTACGTGGTACAGAGGGTTTGCACAGAGGGGTGAATTTCACTCACCATTTCAAAGGTGGAAGAATTGAGTTTTTAGAGATTTCTATCCTTCCTTCTTCGCTCAGCAAAACAGTCCAGAGATTTTCCAGTTCAGCTAATACATCCCTTCTAATGCTGCATCCACAAGGCTATTTGCATATATAACAGATCATGAGGTAACCATGGCAAACGCAGCAATTCCTAGTGAGAGATTTTGAACTTTAAATCTTCGTTTGCCATTCAAGGTCACTTCACAGCTACTTGCTCAAGAGCAATGTGTGCCGCACTCCGCCTGGGAAAAGTAGCATGTTATTCTATTAGAGGAAAGAGAGAAAAAAAGGGATGCGACAAAAGATGTCTGATTAGAATTTGTTTCTCTCTCACACAGGCTCCCAAGCCAGTCGGTGAGAAAGCCTGTAAAGTGAGTGCCAGCTCTGCACGAAGTGCCTGAACCATCAGGTGAGAGACGTCCAGAGAGGTAGATTGGTGACTATTATTAGTTGAATATTACAGATAGGAAAACTGAGAGGGTAATATGATGTGCCTAGGAGGCACTGTGGTCCAATGAATAGTATGGCAGCCCCAAGCGTTCAAAAGAGATGAGTCAACCCCGCCTCCCCCAAAATCATGAGATTAAAAAAAAAATCATGATTTTTAAACCAAAAATATAATTAATGGGTTTTGTTTTTCATTTACCTTCTGATTTCTGAGCCTTTGGGGTGCATTTGGGTCACAGTTTAAGGTTTTTCTCCACTATGAGCTAAGCTAGAAACTTACTTTTTATTAATTAAAAAAAAAGCAAAAGAAAAGAGCAAAAAAGAAGTTGAGATTCTCTTCTATTCACTTGACTTCAGAAGCTGCGGCTGTAAGAAAGACACCAGATATTGGGAGTCTTACAATAAAATCATGAGAGTTGGCAGCACTGGGAGAGGACAGAGTTAGGAGGCTCACATTTTAATCTTGGTTGTTGTTATTTATTTGTACTGTGGTAGCATCTAAAGGCTCCCAGCAAAGATCAGGGTCTCATTATGTGAGGCACTGGGCACACATAGCAAAAGGAAAGTCCCAGCCCCAACGATTTTCTTTTTTCTTTCCACTTCCCTATTCAGGGTCAGTGACTTTTATAGCCTTCTTCCAAAACTTGACACTGTATTCCTGGCTGTCAGGCAAAATTGGATTCTCAATCCATGAACAGAGTCTTTGGCCTCCCTCTTGGTCATCTTCTGTCCACCGTCATTGGAAGGGCCATCCTATCAATATAACTCTCAAGTCTTCACCGGACATGTCCATACCAAAATGGCCTAGCTTCCATCAACTTGTCTTCAACTGAGGCAATCGACATTAGGCTTCTCACAATCCCATTTCATTTCCTATCATGGAGTGCCCAACCTTCATTTCCAAGGTGGAGAGCAACTGATTTCTTTTCTTGTGGCAGGCCAAGTCTCTATGCCATACATAAGGATGGGTCAAATTACAGTTTTGACATTCTAAACATTTTGACTTTTTTGGAATTTGTTTGTTTTTGATTTAAACAATTTGATGAATTTGACACAAATTCATAAAATGTTTCGCATGACTCCAATTCTCCCGATTTTAGCAAAAAAAATAAAATAAATAAATCATCCCCAAAATGTCACCCGCTCTACAAAAATCATCTCTCCTTCCCTCCTCTCCTCCTTTTTAAGCCAACATTAGACATTTATGAAAAGGAAAATCAGTGGCTAGTGTTGCGACTTTAAATAAATAAGAGGGGAGGGGATTCCAATGTAAACATGTGATTTCCAGACATCTCTTGCTATTGTGTGGGGTAGAGAGCTGTGTTTATTCCTCTGAACCAATTTGCTAAATGTAGAAAGTTTCTAAGCCCTGTTTCCATGACCCCAAGATGTCAGTGGTTAAAGAGTGGGGTTGGGAGGCTATTGCTTAGAATATGGGTCATCAAATGCTTCCCACACTCCCTCTCTTCCCCAGTTGTGAAGTACACAGATCTCCCATGGGGAGTAAATTGCCACTGGATCATCTTTCTAGTCTGATTAGACCTTCCTGATGTAAATTCCAACTGGCAGGCCATGGATTTTCCCCTACAGAGAATCATTTTACAGATTAGCTAGAGTCTGGCATCATTTATTTATTTGACTCTGTCACCACAGAAAGCAGCTGATCGGAAAGCAACCGGAGACTCCTATTCATGGGTATCCTGTGCTATTTTGTTACAGGGTGAGGAACCCCACATCCGCAGGTGGGATAGTTCAAAATGATGGTGTTGGTTTCTGCAGTCAGCTTGGAATTCAGAAAGTTTTCAGTAGGGCTCGTTGAAAATTTTACACTGAAAGTGTTTTTTCCTAAGGGAAACTGGGTTTTCCACTAAGTAAAATGTTTCACAAAGTTTCTGCTTTCTGTGGAAAATTTTGACTTTTCATACCGCAATGATACAATTTTGGCCAAAAAAATGAAAAAAAACCTTTTGGTATTTGGCTGAAAACTTTTTTGACTGTTCATAATAAAATGTCCATGGGGAGAAAATAAAACATTTTCCAACCATCTGGCTCTTAGCTAAGTCTGTAGAGAAGATTCATTTAACTCTAAGTGATCTCGGTGCCACTAGATGGGGCAGAACATCACACCCAGAAGGTGTGTGGGTTACACTTGCTCCTCTCCTTCTGCAAGGAGAAGAAATGGTGGCTTTTTCTGATGCCGAACCCTGTCCAAGTTCCCTACAATTAATTAAGCTCATGACCTAAATTTATTATAACATGTTTCCATACTCTGTAGGGCGATGATCCGCCTCCGCTCTCATACTTGTTCGTTCTGCACGACCAGCAATGGCAGTCCCTCCACACAGCCTCGCTACTGTTGATGCCAGAGCCTCCTCCTCCTCCTGTGAGGGTCCTGCCATCTGGAACAGCCCCCCTGTGTCTGTTCACATCATTAAGCTCCTCTATAAACATGGAGCCAGACACAACGACATGTCCTGGTTGCTTTGCCTCACTCGGAGTTCAGAGCAGTGGTAAATCTAGGCTAACCATTAAGCATAATTTACAGGTGCTTTCCATGGTCAAAAGTGTGAAGCAGCCAGTGGTGGGGCACTAGTGAATGTGGCCCATAGTTTGTCCCTTTCCTCTGCTGTTAAGTGGCTCCCAAGTAGAGGGCCCCCAAAACGAGCTGGTTCTGAGAGCGTGCGGAGTCGGTCGACGCTACGCCCAGCTCATGAGACAGCTCATGGTGTCCGACACCATCAGGTGGTCCAGAGCCATTTCTACAGAACACATCACAGGACAGCATCAATACCACATTGAGTAATCGAGACTGCCGACCAGGGAAATAACCCACTTCCTTCCCTGACGAACCAAGGGACGTACCCCACCCATGTACTTATCGCTACACCGATACTCACTTGGACTCCTTATACAGTCCATGGGTGGTGTACCTGAGCCCATTTATCCACTGACACTTTAAAAACTCTTGCACCCCAATCTGGGTCTATGCTGGTTATGTGATACGTATGTATCTCTTCATCCTTGCAACCGATACCTGTAATCCCTCATAACTCAAGCCGGACCCCAGATGTACAGTACCTTCCCTCTTAAATTGTGTATATTTAATTTTAAACATTAACTTTAATAAAATTTTTAACTCAGCAATTGCATTGTTTGCACAGCATCACTGTGACACATTCCGCAACAGAGTTTGTCTGGAACAGACTATACATAAACTGAATCATTGTAGATCAAAGCTACTCAACAATAGACACAGTGCGAGCAAAGCCCAGACCCAGAGGGTCTCACTAACTCCTGTCCCCTACAAGAGCCAACACTTGTATTGCTCTGCCTGGGCTTGTTGCTCAGTGAGTCAGTGACCTCATTTACTGCAGATCTTGTAGACCCTGAAGGTTTCAAGTGTGTTCTAAGAACTGGCATCAAATTTATTTGCTAGATCACACAGCCTGGATTCAGTACACAATTAATCTGATTCTCTGTGGCCATGCAGTATGATCCAGATCCTCTGCTGTGTATATCAGCGTAGCTCCACTGAAGTCAATTTAGCAGCAATTTACACCCACTTTTCACTGGTGTAAAGAACCACCTTAGAAGACTGATCCTTCAGTGTTCTACAGCAGCAGAGCATCACTGAAGTTAATGCAGCGAGGTAATTTTACACCAGTGCAGGATCAGGCCTCTTACGTGGCTATTTTCACCCATGAAAAGTGGGAGTGAAGTAAAACCAGATCAGTTTTACCTGCATGTTGCCTTCCCTTTGCAATGTAAATGTCTACACAAGATGCAGGGCAACAGAGAGTCAGGTGTTCAGAGTCTTCATCAGAAGGAGGTTAGAGAAAGGCAAAGTATTATTATTCTAAAGTTACTTGGCAGGCCGCTTTTTTTAAAAAAAGAAATGTTTTCCAAACTCTCTGGCCTCCATGATTAATGAATATACTGAAGACCTAGTCAAATGCATCTCAGGAACAGATGGGCCTGTTTTGGCTCAATTGCCACCAAGAGGCACTTTATCATTTTTCTTTCCCCCAAATGTACTTATTTTATTTATTTTGTCAAGACTCTAAATTTTCAACCCAAAGGGGAGGGGAGGAGAGAAGTCGGGAGGGGGAAAGCTTCCTCTGGTTAGAGAGAAAAGCTGAATGAAACAGAAGGGAAGGAGAATGATATACAAAGAGCGGGTGGGTAGGGTGGTGGGGCTGGATAGAGACATACTATTGTGCAAGTTATTCCATGCAAAGGGGATTCATCCACCCATAGTCCTATTGACTTCATTTGGGCTCTGTGCAGGATGGGACAGCAGGGGTTGGAGGGGAGGGTGGGTGGAGGAAATCAGGACCGGAGAGAAGAAAGGAGGAATAATGAAAAGAGAGGAAGAGAAAAAAAGAAATGAAAAGGAGGGAAGGGAAACAAAGGAGTGAGAGAAGACTAGAGAGATAGGGAAGACAAAGTAGAAATACAAGGAAGAGGGAGAAAAAGCAAGAGGAAAGAAAGAGGCAGAGAGGGAAAAGTTAGAGAACAATAAAGGAGGAGAGGGGGATGTTTTTTGTTTGCATCCTGAGGCTAAGAACTCATCTAGTTTATTAAGTGAAAGGACCCCCTGAAGATTCCAACTCTTCAGAAAGCAGAGGGAGCTTATTGTACCAGCTACAAACACAACCTGCTTCACTGCTTTGTAACCAGAACCAGAGAGATCATGGGGATGTGACGCTGGGGCATCAGAGAGAAAACTTTGCAGGGTGCTAATTCATTTCATATTGATATTTTTATTACCGCTCCTATTGTTTTAACCCTAAACACAGCCCAGAGAGACATTGAAAATGAGGTGGAATTTGTAAAGATTTTCAGGCTTCTGAGATCTCTTCTTGGAAATGAAAAATTTCCTTGAAAGTCTGGATGCAAAAAAAACTGCAACTGACTGAAATATTTAGCCAGCTGCTTTGACTAGAGTTTATTTAGGACACGGAGGTTAGTGGGAGGTTTGCCATTGATTTCAGTAGATACAGAATCAGGCTCTTAGAGCATTAGAGTTCTAATTGTCAAGAGCCATAGTAAGGTACGGAAAGGAATCAACTTAGGTTACCTCAATGTAAGTCACTTTTAAACTGATTGTCCATATAAGGGGCATTGCAATGGATTTAACTGAATCCCTTTCTAAACCAAATCAGTGCAGTTCTTGTGTGTGTAGATAAGGACTGAGTTACATTATGTCTGATTTTCAGAGCTGCTTAAGGATATCTCTGTGTGGCTCAGTTTACCTCCTTGTAACATGGGGATAGTCCACTACACCTGGCATTACTATGATGATACAGTTAATACTATTTGTAAAGTGCTTTGCAATCCTAGAATGATAGACAATACAGACGTGGGAGGTATTTTTATTATTGTCATCTTTGTATGTCATCTTTTCTTTCCTTCTCTTTTGGCTTCCTTGGTTGGCATACAGGAATAGCAGATTACATAGAATAACAATAGCCAAATCCTTCTCCTGGGTGGTGAGTAAACTGCTAGACAGAACCAAATTTGTGCGTGTGTGTTTAAAAAAAAAAAAAAGTGACCTCTCTCTCTCATCCTCCCCTCCCCTCTTTCTCTCTCTCCCTCTCTCCAAAGGCAGAAGGTACACATTGTACAACCAAGCTGCCAAATCAGATTTCAGCAGGCGGACATGATAGAAAGAACAACCAGATCTCAGGATTAAATTTGCTTTGCTCTCTGCTCCCTGACCTTTGTCAGGGGGTGCTTGTGTCATCCTGGCATCATCAGCTGAATCTTAGGGTATTTATTTAAGCCTAGCAAAAGGAGGCTAGAATTTCTCCACAGCCCTCGCTACCTGCAGCTTGTCAGCTCTCTGCATCCCCTGTGACAAATATAGTATACCCTTGAGCAGAGCAAAGCAGAGCACAGGGAGGAATCCAGAGGGCAGGCTGGCATGCATTTATGGGAGACAGAGAAAACACAAGGCCTTAGAGCAAATGAGAATCAACCCCAAACTCAAACTTGGTTTACGGAGCCAAGATTTGTCCTAAGGGATGAATTTTCTCTTATCCTTATAGCCAACATTTATGCTACATGCCTCTGTGCCTGAACTTCCCATCTGTAACACAGGGATACTTCCCTTCCTGGCCAGGCTGTTGTGAGGATAAATGTATTAGATGCTGTAAGGTGCGACAAAACTGCAGCGAAGGAGGCTGTGTTGTTTGCATGATGGTAATGATTAAGCTCCAAAAGAGAACGGGGACCCACTGTACTAGTTACCACATGGTGTACACAGAGTGAGAGTCAGTCCCTGCCTCAGTGACCTTACACTCTAAATCAGTGGTTCTCAAACTTTTGAACTGGTGACCCTTTTCACATAGCAAGCCTCTGAGTGCGACCCCCTTTATAAATTAAAAACATTTTTTATATATTTAACACCATTAAAAATGCTGGAGGCAAAGCAGGGTTTGGGGTGGAGGCTGACAGCTCGTGACCCCCCATGTAATAACCTTGTGACCCCTGAGGGGTCCCAACCCCCAGTTTGAGAACCCTTGTTCTAAATAGATCAGACTGACAAAGGTAAGAGGGAAAAAAATGAGGAAATAGGACTTGCCCAAGATTACACAGCAAAGCTGGAGCAGAACCCAGGTATCTGGTTCTTATAGCACCCACCTCACCATGGCATCTGAGCACCTTTCGGTAGCACAATAAGCAATGTGACTTACATTCTGAGTGCCAGCCCAGTGCTCTGACCACTAAACTACCCTGCCTGGCCCTCGTCAGTGGATAGACACTAATATTTACTCTGCCCGTGTAAGTGATTTTTTGAGGATTATGTCTCAAAACAAAAACAAACACCCCCCCCCCCGTATATAGTGTGATTAGATAGATTTTGGTACATTCAAAAGACATTGTGAGGCTTGACAGGTTTCTTTATGCAGACTGTTTGACACTAGAGCTGGTTGAAAAATTTGCAATGGTATAGTTTTCTGTCTGAAAAGGTTGTTTTGTGAAAATCAAAATGTTTCATGGGAATGTGTCCATTTCAATGAAATTTTCAGAAGAAAAATTTTAAAATGATTCATTTTGGCTTTTTGATTAGTTTCATACTTGCCTTTTCTATGATATCTTTAATGGTACATTGTATGTCTGTATGTTATATTTAACATATTTAATGTTCATGTTATTTTATAATGTTTCTTCATTATCAAAATGATTTATTATATATATATATATTAGAATCAACACTTGGAATTTCTCTTCTGCAAAAAAAAAAAAAAAACAATTTCACTTTTCTTCCTGATTTGGGATGAAAACAAATTTTGAGATGTTGGAATTGCCCATGGGATGGAAATTGCTTTTTTTTTTTTTTTTACTACAGTAGTTCTATTTAAAACACAAACAGAGGTGATCTTGATATTGTACCATCTTGGACAAACACATATTCAGTGCTGAATATGTCTGTAGGTCATACTGGCACTACACTGCAGCTAGCTTACAAGTAGCAATATCAAGAAAATAGCGATCTCTTCTGATAGAGGAAGTTCAAGGTGAGGGTTTTTTTGTTTTTTCTCCTCCATTTTAAATGGAAGAGAAGGTTGATATTTGAAATATCTCCAGCAAAGGACACATTCTGTTTGCTCATTTAATGCATACCCAGCAAACCAGACATCCGCACTCCAGATCAAAAAGCAAGAGCATGTGATTCATTTGGAAAAGGTGGTTGTTAATCGCTAAATAATTATGCATGTTAGCTTCCAAATGCAGAATTTCCAACTCTTAGGAGGAGTGAAGTAAAACTTGCTCTTTCCCAATTCTTTTTCTGTCTTTTCTACTTAGATGGAAAATTCTTCAGGGAAGGGATTCCTTCTTACTACGTTTGTACAGCACCTAGCACAATTGGGCCTCAATCTCAAATGGGGCCTCACATCAGTACAAGAATAATGAATCAATCATAACTGGCCATAGAAATGAGATGGCAAAATGCCAGGTTAGTTTCTTCTGAACTCTGAAGCAAAATTAAGGTGACTGAGTAAAGATTTGTCCATCTAGATTGTTACACAGCAATCATCATCATGCCATCTCAGCATCGGTTTGTCTCTGGAAGAATTTGGAGATACTCCACCCTTATAGTCCAAAAGAGAAATGAGCCAAATGAGAGATGCAGGTGAAATAGGGTTTGGCTCTTTATATGTGCAAGACCAAATACTAGCCTCAGGGTATGTCTATACCACCCGCCGGATCTGCGGGCAGCGATCAACCCCCGAGTGCTCTCCCACTGATTCCTGTACTCCACTGCCCCGAGGCACGCAGGCAGAGTCAACGGGGGAGTGGCAACAGTCGACTCACTGCAGTGAAGACACCGCAGTGAGTAGATCTAAGTATGTCGACTTCACCTACGCTATTCATGTAGCTAAGTTACATAACTTATATCAATCCCCCCCGTGTAGACCAGGCCTCAGTTACCCCAGCCCATGCACACTGAGTTCAATGGTGTTGCATCATTGAGAAGCAGATCAGAATTTCCTTTATCCAAGAACCAATGATGGTAAAGTATGCATTAGAGATGGACAGACAAGGTGGGTGAAGTTATATCTTTTTGTTGGACCAACTTATGTTGGTGAGAGATAAGTTGGTCCAATAAAAGATATTACCTCAGCCACCTTGTGCCTCTAATATCCTGGAACCGACAGAGCGGTAACACTGCATGCAAGATAGATACATAGATCTACTACAGCATTCTATAGCAATGGGCCCGAGCCCTGCAATATCTATGCTGTACGGGGCAGTATTTTGCACTATTATATTAGAATTCTGAGGGCTTTTCCTCTAGATGCGTTCATTGTGCATGCCTGTACGTCCAGTAGGGTGTACAGGTGGGGACTGTGAGAGTACAGTCCGTCCTTTTCCCAAAGGGGTTTAGCTATTAAATCCCCTAAAGTAAATACAAAAAAGGTGGGTGTTTTTTAAACATGATATTCCTGTCTGTGGACCTGGGAATTAGACCTGACACAAGCCTAACAGAGAGTGTCAGAATTACACCATATCACCTACTGAAAAGGACAGCACAGCAGGCAGGCTGGTCAGCAGGAGGCCACTTTCCCAGGGCTCCAGCTAGCAGAGCGCTCAATGAAATTGGCACTTTATCTGTCAAAGGCAGAGGCCCAAATTACGGCTTATTGTATTTAATAAAGCTACACATCTCTCAAGCACCAGAGTAGTCAGGGTCTTTCTAAGGACAGAGCATGCTGTGGCTGGTGGGTAGCTGTATGGATACATCACGGAACCTCCCCCTGCTCTTCTCACTCCCAGTGTCTCACTGTGCCATTTTTGCTAAATAGGGAGGTGGCAGCCAGGTGCCTGTAACTGCAGAATATATTAGCAGTGAATGTTCAAGATGCACGAGTACAGCAAGAACTGTTAAAAGGCAGGCCTGTTTGGGGGTTTGTTTAATATATCTTTAATCTCCAAGAGGATTTGAAGCCAGATCCTCATGTGGTATAAATCATACTTGGAAGTGCCTATCAAGTTCAGATACTAAGGCCAAACAGACACATGGAAATTATGTGTTTGCACCTCCAGGGGACACTCTGGGAGAAATTATGCCTTGAGGAGGTACAGTGCTTCCCTAATCTCCCAAACAGACAGTGGAAATTCCTAAAGCATCACCTTTGTAGTTTCAATACCACTGAGGTTTGAACCCCTGACTGCTATAACTTACATTAGTCCTTATTCCATTGCCCCTTGATGTCAGCATGAGTCTTTCCATTGTCTTCAATGGGTTTTCAGTCCATTTTTAAGCAGGCTGCAGTAATAAGTTGTTGTCCTCTATATGGACCAGCCAGTAGAGGGATGATACAACACACTTTCCCAGAGTGTTACACATGCACAAGAAAAGGGTACAAGTCTCTTGCATGCATGTGTGTGTGTTCATACACACGTTCACACACTGTACCCATGCTAGGGCCAGGTACAATGCAGCCACTAGTATTTTAAAACTTCAGAAGTTGGGCCCCAGTTCAGGAAACCACTTAAGCATGTGCTTAGTCCCTTTGCCTAAAGCTGAGTACATACTTAAGTGCTGTCCTGAACTGAGGCTAGCTGATCAGCACAAGAGGTGATTTCACAGGCCAGGGGAGGAAAGTTAAATCAGAGCACCTAATGGTGACTTTAAAGGATTTTTTTTTTTAGATTAATGCAACTATTTTCTAACAGCTAAGCTCATTTTTCTTTCAATCTGTCTTATTCTACCATTATGCAGCTTTCCAATACACTTAACCACAAGCTGAGAACCCCTCTCTTTCCCCTCCCCTTTCTTATCCTTTGAATCTCATGCTTTTAAAATCTAATTTGAGATGCCTGGGATTCATGTTTAGCTGCTGTCTCTGAAGATCAAGTGTGGGCAATATGAGAGACCCAGCCCATTAGATAGCATTGTACTCAGCTGCCTGGAGTCTGTGCTCAAAAAATGTATAGACTTTTAAGGCTAATTGGTTCCAAAATATACTCCCCATTCTCTCTCATTATAATCCCTCTAGGGATAACTTTGGTGAAATAACTAGTGATATTTAGGAAGCTGACACTATGCAGTGAGGCTGTGGAAAATAGTCTCTGGGCATTTTTGTCATCTTGCCCATATTTTGTTTCCATGAAATATGCACCTCTCAAAGTCGCTCTCCATTCTTATCTCTTTTTGCCTTATTATATGGATTTACCATAGTGGATAAGACTAGCAGCCCATATAGTTCAATATTCTGTCTCCAATATTGACCAGTGCCAGCTGCTTTAGAGGAAGGCACAAAAAACTCCATAATGGGATTATTGTCTTCATTTTGACTGATCACTGTAATAGAGAGTCACACAGGATAGGGATAAACTAAACAGACATTTGAGAGGGGGGGGTAATATCTTATTGGACCAACTTCTGTTGATGGAATAGTCAAGCTTTCAAACTTCAGAGCTCTTCCTCAGGTCTGGAGAAAGTAACTAGAGTGTCCGAGCTAAATAGAACGTGGGACACATTGTTAAGCATGTAAAAGCAGCAAAGAGTCCTGTGGCACCTTATAGACTAACAGGCATATAGGAGCATGAGCTTTCGTGGGTGAATACCCACTTCGTCAGATGCTGGCACTGGTCAATAAATTGTTAAGCATAAGGATTTCACACATACTATACGAGACTATTTAAAATGAAGTGGGCAATTAAAGGTTAGCAGGCAGTACTGTGAGAGTTATTTTATATATCTCCATCATGTCAATTTGACAGCTTCTGTTTCCCTATCCCTAAAATGGATCTGAAAACCTATGCTTCCCAAGTTTACTTCTAGTTTATAAAGTGCTTTGAGATCCTCAGAAGAAAGATCAAGAAGTGACACTTATTTTTGCTGTGAATTTTTCACTGGCAAAATAATATCCCTTTGAGCGCCTTCTGGTGGTGCTCACTGTGTTGTGTGGTTGAGAAACCAACTAGAGCTGCAGTGTTTATATGTAGCTAGGCCTTGTACAGGGCTGCCCAGAGGATTGAGGGGGCCTGGGGTCTTCGGGGGCGGGGGGCTCCGGAGTGGAAGGACCCCCCCGCCACCGGCCGAAGACCCAGAGCGGAAAAAGCTCCGGGGGCCCAGGCCCTGCGAGAGTTTTCCGGGGCCCCCGGAGCAAGTGAAGGACCCCGCTCCAGGGACCCCGAAAAACTCTCATGGGGGCCCCTGCGGGGCCCAGGGCAAATTGCCCCACTTCCCCGCACCCCCCCCTCCCCCCGGTGGCCCTGGCCTTGTATGTTGTCTATGTTTAGTAAATATGGTTATTTGGACCCTATTGTGACTGTACAGTTGCTTCATATTATGTTTATTGTGTAAAAAGCAAAAGACAATAATACCTTGCAACCATAAATACTGTGATTTGGGAAGTCTTTTGTTTGAAAGACTTACTCTAAACTCAGTATTCAGAGCTTTAATTAGCTAGAGCACCTCTAATTAGCCACAGTACCTCCAATAACCCTGATGAGAACTGTCCAGGTTAAAATCTTTAGTACCACTAAAGCTGCTTTAATGTAGTTTGCCTGGCTGTATTATTGCAAGAAAGCCAATTATCATTATTGTCTTTACTTGTTCAGGTGGCACCTACCAATGCTCTAGGCACTCTCCGAATGGTCCCTATCTGTCTTTAGATTACGAGCTCCTCAGGAAAAACAGAATTTAGAGGGAAGGAGGGGTCAAAGTGATGGTATAGTAGCTGTGGCGGGGAGCCCAGAGCCCTATAAATCCCCGCCGCAGAAGCCGGTGCGGCCTGGCACAGTGTACTGGCTCTTGCCGGTACGCCAGACCGGACCGGACCGGCTTACTTTCAAATCTGGAAGTAGGTCATGGTTCCAGACTGGGATTCAGTAACTCGAAGGATTGGTGATGGGTTTCATAACACTTCATCTTTATGCCACTGGTTCAAATGAAGACCAGGTCACTATTGGCCAAATACTTGTTATTAGGCATCAGGTGCCTGTTCAGTGGCCCACATGGGATGAGTTAGAAGTCTCTATGAAGCACCAAGAAAACAGGTGTCCACATCCCAAGATCAGTGGTGCTGTCAACATTACTGGCAGTCTCAGAAGAAAGGCCAAGGGCTGAAATGGCTACAGAGATGAAGAAGGCGTCCTGGAAGAATGTTGTGGGGTCCCAAAAATCAAATAGCCAGAGGGACTGTGGGTCAGTTGTATACACTTCGCATGATACCTTTATTTACCAGAGTCTCTGCATTTTAAGGTGTAACTGTTCTGTTCCCTGGGTACAGGGATGGCTTTAGGCCTATTCCACCAATTCCACCGAATCGGGCCTCGCGACTAAGAGGGTCCCGTGCCCAGTGAGAATCTCTTCCTTGGCTAGAGGCGCCTTTTTAATTTTTACTCACCCGGCGACGCTCCGGGTCTTCAGTGGCACTTCAGTGGCGGGTCCTTCGCTCGCTCGGGGTCTTCGGTGGCACTTCGGCGGCGGGTCCTTCAGTGCCACTGAAGACCTGGAGCGAGTGAAGGACCCACCGCTGAAGTGCCATTGAAGACTTAGATTACCGCCCGTTTTTTTACATGTGTTTTTTTTAAGTCATCCCTGCCAGGGCCCCGTCGAAACTGTTCAAATTGGGCCCCGCACTTCCTAAAGCCGGCCCTGCCTGGGTATGATCTTCACTCTGGCTGAGCCTCACATAAAACATCTGGAGAGAAAACCATGCTCTGTTCTGACTGTTGGATTGTTGCACTCCAGCCCATGCATGCGTCTACACTATTAAGGCTTTGAATCGGAAATAAGTATGGAATATGGTCATCTCAAGCTACCAGCTGTGGCTACCCACACCTTTCCAGCTTCAATCCTGCTACAGTGGGACTTCTCTCAGTCGCTTGTTTCTTATCTAGCTGGTTGTGGGAAGCTCTGCTTTCTCCCTGTGACTGTCTGACCGTAGGAGAACGTTCAGAGCAAGCAAAAGGATCGATGCACTTAGCTTGCGTAGGTGCATGTTCCTCGCCATATAGGGACAAAGAGTGACAAGAAAACCCAGCACTGATGCACCCTGGAATCACCACATTTGTAAAGCTGCATGAAGAACTATTAGTATTCTTCACAACCCGCTAATGATTCAGATACTTTCTAGCTAAAGATCTTGGAAGCCTTTTGTTCTGCCACCTCTTGGCTAATATTTCATGCACTGAACCCCTCCAGTGCCAAGCTACCCACATTCCTGGATGGGGAGGCTGTCTCTGCCTACCAGATATCACCATTTAAAAATGTAATCAATGATGACATTATTAGGAGCATGAAGTGTAAGTGGCATAAATTGTTAATGAGGAAAATTTAGGCTTCGGGTGTTGTAGCTAGCAAGTGAGAAAATGCCTTTGAGCGTCTCTCTGCTGGCATGTGGCAAACTGTTGGTGTTATTGGAGGAAGCACTGCCAAGGGTTTGAGACCCCCCCAAACATGTCCTAATTTACTTTTTAAAAATAGTTACGGGAAAAATCCTGCAGCTCCTAAATAATAATGAAAAAGCAATTCTGTCACTGAAAATTAGAGGAAAAAACAGGTTATTTCTGCAAGGCCAACAGAAAGAGGGATTTGGGCTCCCCCTGATGGCTAGATAGGAGCAATTAACTTACAAGCAATGGGCCTGATTCTGATCTAGCTTACACTGCTGCAAGAACTGAGTAACACTGACTTACTAGATTTGCACCAGCATAACAGATGTAGTGCTGTTATATGGCATGATGAAATTATGTTCTTGCAGTCAAAGAACCGAAGTGAGCTCAAATGACTTGGTTTTAATTAGTGTCTCGGCCACAGATTCCATGTGACCTTGGGCAAGTCACTCGACTTCTGCACCTCAGTTTCCCTTCCGTAAAATGGGGATAATTGTTGGAGAATACATTTATTAAGGATTGTGAGATGCTCAGATACTACAGCAATGGGTGACAGAAGCCCCCAGATGTAAGAATTATATGATAATAAAGCTGGATGTACAGAGACTATGGGTAAATGCCAGATTGTAGATGCATAGGTTATATCTACACTGCATTTGGGAGGTGTCAGAACAGCACATGTAGGCATACCTAAGCAAGCTTTGAGCTATACTTTCTGCAATCACACCGTCCAATTGCAGTGTAGACATACGTTTAGAAGCAATAAAGGGAGTTTTTGGTGTGTTCCCCCCCACCCCCAAACTTCAGATTCTGGAGCTTGCCTGGCTGGAGATCTTTTCACACAGAAAGCTGGAACCCAGACATTTACTTCCTTTACATCCTAGGCTGCACTGCCTCCCACCATTTACTTTCTAACAATTAAGGTCCAAGTAAGTTTTCTTCTTTAAATGCTATAAAGTTTGAGCCAGTTTCCCTTTGATATTGAGGCAGCAGCCATGGTGCTTCCATTTAAGGTACTGTCGAAGAAAAACTCAGTTCTCACTTTTTGTTTGGATGCAGCAAAATCAAATACTTTATTATTTCTCCAGTAATTACCATGGAGGGAGAGAGCCACACACACACAGGGTCTGGGTCTCTCTCTCTCTCTCTCAAACAATCCAAGCCTTTTTATACCTTTTATTTAATATTTCTAGCAATAATACAGAAAGTAAAAACAACAAATACATATATATTATACATATCCTTTCCTCCTCCTCACTAAAAAAAAAACAGACTGCAAGATTGCATTGCAAAGTCGTAATAACTTTCACACTCACTCTTCTTTATTGTTATCTTGCTTCCTCACTCCACCACACACAGTAACTAAACTAACTCAACTAAACTAACATTCATTAAGATCTCTTCAAAACCTTTTATTTACTTACTACTTTCTCCCCACCCCTTCTTACTTCTAGTACAACAAACATCTCAATTTCTCAATCACTATGGACTTCTTCCTATGGACTTCATACATGTCAACCATCATGTGTAATGATGACATATAATTAGCATGAACATGAATGAAAGGTATTTACAACAATATACAACAACAACACAAAAATATACAAATAACAACAACAATAACAACATCCTAACAATACACAAAAATAAACAAACAATAATAATATAATAGGGCTGTTGTACAGGGGCTGTACAACAAACACAACACAAAATAAACATAATCATAAAATAAACATAAAATATATGATATATATTCTATATTCTCCTTCCATCTTGATATATATTCTAAAGCATGGGAATTTTTTTTGAACTTGCAAGAGAGATTTTGACAATGATTTTGGATGAAAAAAAAATAAATTCATCTGATCATCAATCAATTCTATAGAAATACTAATATACCTAATATATTCTATCTATATATTATTATATTCTTTCTCTATTCTATCTGCAGGTAAGTAATATAATTAATTGCCTGCAGCAGTAGTAAAGTCATATGTATATCTTGTGGTGTGTATATCATTACACAAAAAGTTCATTAGCTTGAAAAAGTGGGTTGTGACCTCCACCTTCTTTGACCTCCCCCTCCTCACAATCTCAACAAAAACCTGTCTTCAACAGTTACACTTCCTAGTCTCAGTTTATAGGGGTGGGTGGCTGTATGAAATGTCCATCCAATTCTCATCTATTCTCATCCAAATCATCAAATGTCAGGTGTGATTCTGTAAATAGAAATCAGTTGAATCAGTTGGTGGTCTAATTTCCCCCCAAATTCCAGTACAGTCCCAGTAAAGTCCTCCCCATGGACCCCATCAGGATTCGTGGGATGGGGGTATGTGCCCCACCCTAACCACCCCATATGCTTGGAAGGAGCACAGAAGTCACACCACCCAGTGTCAGTGTCAGTGTCTGATGTCTTCATGACCACAGATCATCAGACCTGAGGGCTGTGGGCCAGGGTCTGTAGCACCACTGCATCCAACTGCAAGCCCTTCCCAGCCTCAGTGATATTCAATGTCAGTAACATCTCTGTCAACTGGGTCATGGAACTAGAACATGATGTAACTCAGCAACAACAGCCTGTGCAACTCACTGATGAGCTTCAAAAAAAAGACTAGTGGCCTTTTCTAGATTTCTTAATTTCCCAATTTTTGTCTTTGGTTCTTGGCCTGGCCAAATGGCTAGTGGTCAAGAATGGCCCACCAGAATATAACCCAGCCTTTTCAGGCCCATATCACTCCAGAGGTCCAGACCCAATTTGTTTTTCTTTTGTTGTGCTAATCTAATGGTAGCCCCTTGTGAGGGTATGAGAAAATAATATAAGGGAATAAGAGCAATGTCAGGTAAAATCCAGGAATAAAGAATAATTAGGGATTTATCAATTATCAGAACAGGCCACAGCCTGAACAGGAAAAAAAAAAATCCAATTAATACCACCACAACAAGCATGGGTCCCACAAAGCTTCTTCCCAGTAAGTTCTTCCTGCCAGTTTCTCTCAGCAGTTCTCAGTCAGTTTTCAGTTCAGTCAGAATTCCTTCTGTCAGGAAATCCTGGACTTTGAGTGAGTGTGTCTTCTTCAAAAAAATCTTTCTTTCCCAAACAATCGGGAGTTTAGGGTCCTACATATCAGGTTTCCCTGTAATATTGCTCTTTTCTAGAAAGGCTGTACAGGTAGTTCAGTGGTCAGTGGTCAGTTCAGCTGTCAGTGGTCAAAGCACAGTTTTCCTAGAAGAAAGAAAGAAGAGATCAACTAGATAAAAAGATCAAATTGAAAATTCTTGGAGGGTCTTTTTGCTTTTGGGGAGGAGGGTCCAAGCAGTCAGTTTGTGGCACTTGCAGGTGTAGTCAGCAGGACTGGGAAAGGGCCTTTAGTCCCAGGCCAGCAGAGAGGCAGAGGCAGTCTTTCGCTGATGGATCTTTAGGCTCCCAGGAACCTGGTTCCAGCACAGGTTCCTTTGGTAGTGCTTCCATCACCTGTGTTCACCTGTGCTCACCTGTACACAAAACACTAACACATTTTTCATTTTATGTTGCCAATTATGTTATTTTAAGCATTATGCAAATGAGCAAATGAAATGAGGTCTGGGGGGCAGGGTGCAGTTGGTAGTAGTCAGCATTGGGAGTCCAGTCAATTTCATGAGGGTCAGACGGGGTCGCTCGGTTGGGGCGTTCGATTGGGAATGGTTCTGCCATCAGGCAGCATCATTACCAGACCCATCTTTCGCCTCTAAAAATTTTTAATCTATCTCCTGTCTGGTTGTTAAAATCCGGTCACCTGTTCCAGTCAGCAGATTCTGTCACATGAGAGGGGTCCTGCACAACTCCTGTAAAATCTAGTAGTAAATCACCACTGATACTCATCACTGTCATAAACAACAGGATTAAAAAACGTCACAAAAAAAAACAACAAAATGTCACAACACCCCTGTCACCTGCTTTCCTTTCCTGCAAGAATTAAATACACAAACAATAAAAAAAACCAAAAAAAAACCACATATCCAGAACACAAAATAAAATATCAGAAAATAACAAAAAATATTCCCAATATTCACAGGTGGGGAGGCAGGAGGCCAGTGCACCTGCGCTTTTAACAACCAGTCTTACCCCAAACCTTGGTTTTCTAGTGTGGGGCCAGCGCACAGGGCATGTTCTCTACTTTCATGCTTTTTTTTTTTTTTTTACATTTTTTTTTTTTTTTTTTTTTTTTTTTTTTTTCTTCACCTTAAAATTTTTCATTTTTTTTACCATGACAACACAACAAGTATTCATATACACACCACAAGTACTATTATACAGTACCTTATATCTATGTACAGATCTACCAAAGAACTTATTAACACAAGCAGAAGAAAGACAGAACTTTGAAAAGACTTTAATACCTAACACACATCCATAATCCCCAGCCAATAATAGCCCTACCATCCCCAGCTCACTGGCTATCAGACCACTGGCTAAAGGGGATCTTTTAGCCAGAAATGCTTCTTGTATAATATAGTTGTAGTCATTTCTTTCAATCACTATAATAATTTATAATTCCAATAACAAATCAAAAAAATTTTTCTCAAAATGTTTCTTCTTGTAGTGTATTTCACTTACTTAAGAAATATTGTACATTTTCTATTCTGATATAACAAAATTATTTTAACTCATAACTAAACATTTCAAAGTATGTCAAAATAAACCATCTCATCTTAATGCAAAACAAAAACATTTTTTTTTTGAAAAAAACACAAAAACAGAACACAGAACACACAATACAAAAAAAAACAGAACAACATAAACAGACAACAAAACTGTGTAGCTGGCATTAATGTTCTTTGATTATCTGAAAGTGCTGCTGTTGTTGTTTGATTATTTGAAATTCTGAAATAAAAAAAAAAAGAAAATACAAATTGATAGGCAAAACAATACAAATAATACCATAACAATTAGTATTCTAGGCAAATTACCTGGTTACCAGTTACCTCTGGATTATCAGTTAGTAAATTTGCTTAACACAGAGTGCTCTCCCTTATTTTTATTTCTTTTTTACCTGCTTTAAACACTGAAATTTTTTTTTTTTTTTTTTTATGCCCTGCTTTTAAACACTGAAAAAACATCACCTGTAGGTATACACATCTCCATGATGTAATACAAAATTATACATTCTTCAACATTCAAAATCTAATAATCTTCTTTGCCTGAATTCAAATCTCATAATGATCAAGAAACCAAAATCTGTTCTCACACTTTTTCACAAAAATCTCAAAAAAATTCAAAGCAACAACATCAAGTTCTTTTCATTTTCCTTAAAACATTTCATTTCTCTTTCCAAAATTCAATTTACCAATTTTCATCCACAATTAAAAAAACACACCTTCCAAATCAAAAAATCTCAATTTAAATATCATTCCCAACTTCTCTCCTTCCTTTCCTTTTCTCCACCTCCTCTCTGTCTACACCTTTCCTCCACTCCACCTGTCTGTTTGCCAAAATCCTTCTGTCTGTCCTTTCTAGCTTCCTCCTGTGCCAGGTCTTCACCATGGATACAATCAGTTCTACTAGCCTAGGCCCACTAGGTTCTAGTGGCCCCCCCTCCATGTTTTGTCCACCAAGACTACCAACTCCCCTTCTACTAAGCTCCTTAAACTCCTTCTGCTTGGCACCTGGGCAAAAATACATGGCCATTCACTTAACACATAATCCAAAAGACCCACCAGGCACCCCAACATGAAAACAAATGTGTGAAAATTACACAAAAACAAAGAAAAAAACACAAAAAAAAAAAAATTCTAATTAATTTAAAAATACAAAATTATTTATTAAATATTATAAATTTCAGCTTTCAACTCACAACCCACGCACACATCGCTTCCACCTGAGGACCTGAAAGCAGACAACAACAGACACACCTAACGAATTCACCTAAACAGACAAGAAAAACATCAGTAAATAGAAAAACAAAACAAACAACACAACAAAAACAAAGCCAAAAAAAGAAAAAAAAAAAAAAAAATTAGTAAACCAAAAATGTAACAGAGACCTATTATAAATACAAACACTCACACAACACCTAACAAAAACATAAACAAAACACATAAAACAAACAGAAACTAAAACAAAAAAACATCAAAAAAAAACAAAACAAACAAGATTAAAATTCAATCAAATTCCTTCTGACAAAACATTATCAAACTTACAGAATTCCTATTACTATTCAAAAAAATATTAAAAAAATAAAAAAAACTGAATAAATGTTACAATTAAATCAGATATTGGAAATTTGCATGCAAAAATAAAAATATAAAGCCCCCAGCCACTTTAATATATACATATAACACATCATGTAATAATCATTGAGAAAATGTAATAGGGGGAAGAGGGGAAAATGGTTACATTGTATCACTGTATCCAGCTTGTCCAGCATTTCCAACATGCTGTACTTGGGATGGCTGTTCTTTTACACCCTGGAATCTCTCCTGGTCTTCAAGTCAATTTTCCCTGCTGTTCAGAGGGCAGTGCACTGTTTCAGATCTCAAAAACTTACACGTTGCACCAATAATCTCAGTTTGCAAAAACTCTCTTTCTTTTTCTGTTTCTGCTTTTTTTTTTTTTTTTGGTTTGTTTCTTATTCTGCTTACTTAGCACTTAGCATTTTCATTTTAATTACACACAGCAGCTTAAGAAAACACTTCTTAACACACTAACCTTGAAGCCAAAATCAAATTCTTAATTTCAAAAACAACTTGCTCACAGAGTAACAACAAAGTTTTTTTTTCCTTATGATTTTTCCCACTTTAATTCAATTCAATCTGTTATAGTAAATGATATTAAGATAATAATGTTAAATGATATTTTTAAGGTTACAGATTTCAATCATTTAAATACCTGCATATTTATCCATAATTAACGTACTGCATATGCATGAATGTTATAGGGGTAATATGCCTTAGGACCCTAGTACTCACATTTAGACAGGTAACATGGGACTCACTGCTCACACAGGAAGGAAGACAGACTCACACAACACACCTCCACACAGGAGGCTCTTCCCTCCACAGGAGGCAGCCTCTCTCTTTTGCCAGGGTGGAGGGATCAATAAAGATCCGGATCTCCTAAAGGCTCACTAGTAACACAGCTCACACTGGTGTACACACACACACACACACACACACACACTTTTTTTTTTTTTTATTTTTTTTTTTTTTTTTTTTTTTTTTTTTTTTTTTTTTTTTTTTTTTTTTTTTTTTTTTTTTTTTTTTTTTTTTTTTTTTTTTTTTTTTTTTTTTTTTATTATTTTTTTTTTTTTTTTTTTCCTCCTGATTTGCATTCAGCTGCATCACCGCATGCATACCATAAACAACATTTTCTTTGCATTTACCCATGCATTCCCAGCAGCAATATTCAGCTGCTCAAACAATACCACCTTACATACCATACCATGCCTGCATCCTGCCCTCTGATCCATAGCAGCAGTTCAATAAGCGTCAGCACAGAGAGAGAGACAGCTCAGGGAAAATCCTCGATAAAGCTGCCCAGTCAGAAATCTCAGATGGCGCACCCAAGAGAGACTTGCGCCATGGGTGATCCGAGGTGGTTGTCAAAGGGTATTGTCTGAGGGTAATATGGGAGTCGGCAGAAGTGTCCATCTGGAACTGTTGAAAAATTGTTTTCTCCTCTCAATTTCAATTTAAAAAAATCAAAAATATTTAAAAATTTGGATGTTTTAAAATCAAATAGGGAGAGACTTCCTTAACACTCTCTCCTTCCAGGGATCTCCACAGGTCTCTCCACTCTAAAGGTCATTGCCTTTACTCTAAATTCAGACAAAAAAACCTTATACATACATACAGACAAAACAACACAACAAATACTATTATACTAAAAAACAAACTATACATGCACACTGCAAGGTCGTAATACCTTCATACATTTCATTCAACAAGACTTACACTTGTGCACATTGCAAGACAAGACACACAGCACACAATTCACTCTGTAACACATTTCATAACCTAACCTTCATTAATTATCTCTCACAGTCTCTCTTCTACAGTACCTAAAGGTGAAGCAAGACTTAATATTTAATGTTTTTTTGTCAAATAAAGTCTGTGTTTTTATGGATTTGAATCCACTTGACATTTCTCTTTCACTCTGAGCAGCACACAGCTTGCATAATAAGAATGCCAGTAAGCAGCACCACCCAGCTCTGCTGCGGCTAAAGCTCTATCAGACAGACATTCTCCACTATATGCACTGCCTTGCTAGGGTTCATATACTAGCCTTAAAAAAAACTGTGTTCAGGGTGGAGTGGTCCATAAACTCTTTCCTGCTCTAATCTGACTAATGTAGCAACCTAGCTTTAGCCTGAGCCACGCTGGGAACTAATCGGTGTTTTACAGAATTGTTAAATATGCATTACAGCAAACAAAGATGATCAGTTATCTTTGCTGATCACTTGCACTGGCCATATCATACCAAGCACTAGGAAGTGCACATGTAGCTCCCATTAACTTCAGCTGGAGTTTGTACGCCTTGCTGAGAACCTAGCCCTTAAAATGGTCTAAATATTCCCTAATCCTACTGGCCTCACTCCTCCAATTCCAAAAAATGCTCTCACCCAAGAGAGACATTCACCCCATTGTATGTCTGATAGTCACCACCACTTTGGCTAAGCAACAAAAGTGCTTCCCCACCCGACCCCACCCCCATGCAGGAATGCAGCTCTTTTTTGTTTTTTGTTTTTTGTTTTTTCAAATGGAGGAAAACTGAAGGGCTGGAGGCTAACTACCAAGCCTCAAAGAGGTTGTTTTTATGTGCACATCTCAGGGTTCATGTCTCTATCAGGCAGCTAGTTGATTCACAGGGACAAAGGTACTAATTCTGTTCAGTGTACTAGCCCTCCCCTAGCAAACATTGCAGGTGGATCAAGAGAAAAATCAGCAGTTAGTTTTCCATGAAAATCAGCATGAACAATGCAGTTAGGTACCACTGGGTCATTATTTGTATTTTTCAGTCAGTGATATACTGTCGTAACCAATCCTGCTGTTATCCACATAGGGGAACCCTGGAGAGGACATGCCAGGCTCTGCATTGTTTTACTTTTCATCCTTAGTGTCAACCAGTTATGTTGGTGTAACATTTTCAATTCCCCAGCTTCATGGGAAAACAAAATGTCCCCCACTTCCTCCTGCCTATCCATAGCACATAATCCTTGTGAAGGGCAACAAAAACAAGGACAGAACTTGAATGCTAAAACAGACATCATTGGGGAAGGGGGACTATACCAGGGAAGCCTCTGAATCTTCTAAATTTTGCTTTCTATGTACACCCACATGCCTGGCTAGTAACCCAGCCCTTCTCCAAGCTACTCAACCTCTTGGGTATGCTAAACCAGGCTGAAAAACCTCATGAGAATGATTACATTTCGAATACCAGACCATCTGTAATAAGCGACAGTTGCTTATAACACTAATTGTAATTGCCTCACGGTTACCTTGTGTTCTCCACTCCAGCCTGTTGAACACCTGTTGGCCTAAATTTAGTTTGTACAGAGTGCACGGGGAAGGGGGTTTGCAATTATCCTGTCTCTCCCTTGCATCAGCTCAGCTGGCATAAAGAGACTGCAGGGCAATGATGAATGAAGCTGAAAAGGTCTTTTCAATAAGGTGTAGAGCCCAGAGTCCAGCGTAAGGCGATAGGCCTCCCACAGAGCAAGAAAGATAAACCCAGCCTACCAACCATGCAGCACATCTAAGCTGGAGACAGAGGATACAGTAGGGCAGCAGTTTTCTGATCTGCATTTTCAAGACTGACTAGTGGTGTGCAGGGCCACGGTTGGCAGGTGTCCAACTTGAGACACTTAAAAGAGGCCTGATTTTCAAAGGGTAAATGTTCAGCACTTTCTGAAAATCAGGCCCCTCTGAAGTGCATGAAGTGAGGCCCTTCTAATCACAAGTCAGTAAAAGAAAAAAAAAACAGGAGTGTAACGGTCATCTGTAGGATCTCCAGTGGTCTATGGAACCCTTCATGGTCATCTGTAGGATGCGGTGCCTCAAAAGGCAAGCAGTGGAAGGGACTGAAGAGTTGGGAAGAGAAATAGGCTCTTTGGAAGGATTATCTTGCCAAGGAGCCGGTAGAACAAAGAAGCTGGGGCCTCACTACGGATGAAAGGAAGGATGGTCCAGTATTTAGTGAACCAGTTTGGGGCTTGCAAGACCTTTATTCAGTTTCCTGTGCTGATAAAAGCTTTGTGTGTCTCCTTTCTATGGCAAGATTTTTAAAAGGTATTAGATACTTAACTCCATTGCTTTCCAGGGTATTTAGGTGCCTAAATACCTTTAAAAATGTGGGCCTTACTCTCTATGTCTCAGTTCTCCACCTATGAAATGGGGATAATAGCACTGCCCTCCCTCAAAGGGGTGATGTGAGGATAAATACCATAGTATTTGAATGTCCTAAAAATTTTGAGGTAACGGGAACCATATAAGTAACTAATATTGCATTTCTATCTACCTGGTCTTCCTTAAACATCTCAGAAAGGCTTCTATTTCCCAGGCTCTTGCCTGACTCCCCAGGCGACTGGTGCCAGTGAAGGAAGATGAAAACACAATTTTTGTTTTTGTTTGTCTCAAAGCAGCAGATGATTATGAATCACAGTCACATTTTGCGAAGCTCAGAGCATTGCTGACACACACCGGTCCCCCTTCGGATCCCAAGAGTGGGGGAGGGAAGAGTTCTCAGTGTGAGATGCAAAGTGAATTGTCATGCCAGCTGAGTCCAGTCAGATTAAATCCAGAAAGATTTAAATAACTTGCATATGTGTCAGATGCTCATGTTTGCCTGGTTAACGCTTTGGAACAGGCGTGTTATTTTTAAACTGTAAAGACATCATGCGTGACATATATCATGTCTGCTAGATAGTCCAAGCTAGCTAACACCAGCTTCCAGAGCTCATTTGACCTGGCAGTTGAAAAATGAACTGCATACACATAATGAGTTCTGACAGGGAAAAGCCTCCTGCTCTGCCTAGCCATGAATTTTCAGTCTGTTCTCTCACTTCATCGGAACCTCCCTAAGTTCTTTGGCTCCCAATCCTTGTACAAAGCGTCTGTGGCACCTGAGCTTGAGCTCATTTAGGCAACTTGTTCTAATGATTGTGTTTAATCAACAATTTAGGTTTGCTCTACCACAAGACAGACAGTTCCGCCTGCTTTCCCAGCTAATTCCCAGTTAGCTCATTCGTGATGGTGTTAGTAACAGGATGGCTGCCTGCTGCATACCCATCCCCCACATCGTCTGGAGTAGCTCCGCCACACCCTGCCTCGGTTTCCCTTCTTCAGGTCTCCTTAATAAAACACCACACTCAAGCTTCTCTTTGTTCAAACACCTCCCCTTAGGGCCTAGGTTTATCAGCATTAAAGTTCAGATTAAAGCTCAAAGCCCCAAAATAAAGTCTACAAAATTCAACTCAGTTCCCTGTTTTTAGCAGGTCACTCCCAGCCCTTCCTCCCTAGAAGGGTTTTTTCCTTTTCCCCTAGACTAGAGTCTGCTCTCAGCAGTTCTCTCCAGGCTTCTCTCCTGCCTGACAGCCCCAAGCTTAGCTGGAGATTCTTTTAGATCAGGGGTTGGCAACCTTTCAGAAGTGGTGTGCCAAGACTTCATTTATTCACTCTAATTGAAGGTTTTGCGTGCCAGTCATACATTTTAACGTTTTTAGAAGGTCTCTTTCCATAAGTCTATAATATATAACTAAACTATTGTTGTATGTAAAGTAAATAAGGTGTTTTTAAATGTTTAAGGGGCTTCATTTAAAATTAAATTAAAATGCAGAGCCCCCCGGACCAATGGCCAGGACCCAGGAAGTGTGAGTGCCACTGAAAATCAACTCGCGTGCCGCCTACCCGTTTTAGATCCAAACCCTTTCCCCTGGTGTAGGGTGTTCTGCAGGAGCCTCCAGCAATTCTGCTGTCTCTGCCACCACTTCCTCTCCAGCTCTTTATGGAGAGCAGTTAGAATTAGAATTGCTCATCTGTGTCCCATAGGACCTCGGGGACCAGACAAAAGGATCTTCTCCTTAAGCTCATGTGGTACTATAGGTGTCTGGGTTTCTGGAACAGGATGATCCAAGTTCTGTTCTCAATGTCATTGTGAGGCTCCAAGGGGCAGAGTTATAAAGATACTCAGGTGCCTAGTGGGTTTTTCAAGAGTACCCTGAGAGTTAGGCACCTGAATACCATTAAAAGTCTAACCCCAACTGGCTCCTGTACAGATAATAGTGATAACTGTCCCCACGACCCCATATTCAGCACAAGGTTTATTTTCACAGGGTGAATGCCACGCCTGTGCTAAGGGCAAGCATGAGGTCTGTTTAAGTCTTCGGATGTAAGTGGTATGTAAAAGTTTGTGTGTGAATTTCATAGTGCTTCCTGATCACATTGGCTTAGCTTGCAAGCGAAGCCAAAGATGCATTTGCTGTCTGCTAGAGACTTAGGCTGAGATTTTCAAAAGCCAAATCAAGGATTTATTGACATCTCCTAGTCAGCTTTGAGGAATCTCGGCTTTAAACGCCATCTGGGATCTGAGAATCCTGTGTTCTTTTTGCCTCTGATATTTTCAGAGGCAATCATGATTCATCATTCAGAATACAGCTCTGTTACTGGAGTGCAAGGCAGGGGAGAACCTAGCTCACTCTCCCCTACCTGTCCGAACAGCAGTGAAAGTGAAGGGACACCCTTACACAGGGCCGCCCAGAGGATTCCGGGGGCCCGGGGTCTTCTGCGGCGGGGGGCCCTTCCGTTCCGGGACCTGCCGCCGAAGTGCCCCGAAGACCCGCGGCGGGGGCCCCCCGCCGCCGAATTACCGCCGAACCGGGACCCGCCGCTGAAGTGCAGCCCGGTCTTCGGCGGTAATTCGCGCGGGGCCCACCGCGGGTCTGCGGGGCACTTCGGCGGCAGGTCCCGGAACAGAAGGCCCCCCGCCGCCGAATTACCACCGAAGACCGGGCTGCGCTTCGGCAGCGGCCCCCGCCCCGCCCCCAACCTCTTACCTCCGGCTCCCTCCTCACCCGGAGTCCCAGCGCCTCGCCGGAACAGCCGCAGCGTGTGACCGGCGGGGCCTGAGCTCCGTCCCGCTCAGAGCCGCGTGGGGAGGGGGCGGGGCTGGGAGCTCCGGGCCCAGCGGAGGGAGCCGAGCTCAGCCCAGAGCTCCCAGCCCCGCCCCCTGACCACGCGGCTCTGAGCGGGGCGGGGCTCAGGGGCTCCAGGCGGAGACTCGGCGCTTGGTGCGCTGAGGCTCCAGGAGAGGGGCGGAGGCGGGAGCCCCCGCTGTTCTCTTGGGGGCCCCTGCGGAGCCCGGGGCCCGGGGCAAATTGCCCCCTTTGCCCCCCCCTCTGGGCGGCCCTGCCCTTACATATGCACGCCTGGGACATTTGGCTCATGTGATATGCTGAGCTGTTTCCAGTGTACTTGTTCCCAGGGAATCAGCAGGTTGGGAGTTAATGAGAAGTGTGCTGCTAGGAGACTGCAGGTTGATTATAGTTGAGGGGGTAGGGGAAGGAAGAATTTGCAGGCTCTTGGGCCCTCTGTTCTACACCACTGGCAATTAGAGCAATTTTACCAGCTTCCTTTTTGTGCATGAAGATCGAAGTAGACGTGGATGGGGAGTTATGCTCTCCCAGGGGTGCTGTAATGACTAAGGAAGGGTTGAGAGAAATAAAGACCCGACATGAACCTTTGCCTGCAACTGAAGCAGAACTACAGACCTCTTGCGGAGGTTTAGGGAAGCTTACAAAATCTGCCAAAGTGTTTATTTTTCATTTCAGCAGAGTTCTTTCCCAGCAGGGACACCCTTCTTCTGACTGAGAAGGACTGAAAAACCAAGCATGAGGTGGTGAACCCAAGAGATTTGGGGCTGTTTCCTCTCTTCTTCCCTTTCATTTCACACCCAACATCCCCCTACAAAATATACATCCACTTCACTTCTGCCAAGGGGGTAAAGTATGTGAGAGATGGTCTGAGAATAGCTCTAGAATTCAGGAGTTCATGGTTCCTAATTTCAGCTCCCACCACAACCTTGTCCAAGTCACTTCCTCTCAGTGCCTCAGTTTCCCCATCTGTGGACTGGAGATAATACTACTTATCTAACCTCCAGGTGGTGTGTTTATGCTTAATTAGCAAATAATGTTTGCAAAGCACTTAGATGAAGACTGTTGTATGTGTATTAAGTATTATTATAATACAGAATAAAACCACTGTTTCAAAAGCCTCTGGAAATGGTTTCTGCATTTAGACAAGTTAATTCTCCTTGTAATGCTCTCTGGTCTTTTTTAATGTCCTCTATTAAATATTCTGGGAACTTTATATGGCTTGTATAATGCATGTGAAAAATGGCATAACGTCAAGGACTAGGATGTGTTTCTGTCTTGGTTTTCAGGCAGTACCAGTGCAGTCTATGACGCGAGTCAGATTGTCTAGCACCTATTGATACCAGAGGTTTTGAACAAGCAGTTAATAGAGTAAAACTGAACTAAGGAAAAATTAGTCTCTCATTTCTAATCGCTGTTGAGAGTTAAATTAAGCTTGCCTTTTTTCATTGAATAGTTGGATAATATTTGGCCATTTTTCATGAATGAAATTTCACAAAAACATTTAGATTTTCCTGAAATATTTCTCTTTCCAATTAAGTTTTGTTGTTCTCTCTTTTTACAGACAGCTTTTGTTTTCCCTTCCTCCAACTGCTGATTTTGGGTGGCCAGCTTAGTCTCATGGTGAGATTTGGGATTTTTCAAGTTCGAAATTTTTCAAAAAAAGTAATATTTATATTTCTAAAATTGGGAAATTTATTTAATATAATTTTCAAAAACCAAAAGAAATTAAAAAGATAGAAAATTAATGGTAGGTCCAATAATATTTTAAAATTAAAATTGCAGATTGTTAAATTTTGTAAGTATGGAACAATCTCCCAGGGGAAGTGAGTAATTTAAAACTTGCCTGGACAAAGCACTTGAGAATATATGGTAGGGAACAATCCTGCACCAGTTGGTAGAACAGATTACATCACTTTTAGTTCTGTCTCTAACTTCTGAGATAGCAAGAGGCCTGAATGACCTAGAAATCTCAGTAAAGGGCTAGGAAAATCCGACTGATTTGGGCGTTCCAGCCCTAATTCAGCCAAAAGATAATTTTAGCTGCATAGCTCTGGATAAGTCACTACATCATCTTAGATCACATACAGCCCAAGTAGGCCAAAAAGTAGGAATCTGAGTGGCTGAGCTGGTACTGAGTTTTACCAGAGAAATATATCACACACACTGTACTTTTAATGTGAGAGTTCTCTGGCTTTTCATGGTGTTTGGGGGATGTCAGATGTGGCTTCTTGGACAATTATAACAGAATTACCAGATAAAGGAGAGAGCAGCACAGTGTTATAGGAGAAGAATAATTGGCGAAAGCTGAACTGCATTGGGGTTAAATTTTAACAATGTTTAGACAAAAGTGACATCCTCTTGGAGTGCCACATTCCTTTTCTAAGCATTTTGAGCAGAAGTGGGCTGGTAATTACTGAAGTCAAACTTTCTATGCAACGTATTAGGTTCTTGCACCTTCCACGACACTGATTTATGAGTAAAAAGATGCATTAAACATGTCATCAGCAAAGTTGGCAATAATCAGGCGCCACATTTTCAAGAGAATGGAGGTTCTATATTGTCAGAATCAACATTTTGGTTCAAATTAATCACTCGTGACTCATTTCTGCCTTCGTAGGGGAAAACATACATACACAGTCACATCTCACGCCCAATTATATACATCTCTACAAATCACATTCCTGTTCACACTCCTCGCAGTCTCACACACACACTCTCACTCCCCACACACAGTCAGTCATCCCAGCACAGTCACACAGACTTGCAACTTCACCCCACCCCACCCCCCAACACACAGGCAGTCACACCACACACAGCAATCTCCTTTTAGAAAATGCAAGTATTTCCAAAAGCGACTAGTGCTGCTTTCGCTCTGTAAATGCTATTTGTAAAGCAGTGAGAATATACACACAAGCACTCTGTACTGCATTAGTGTGCACGTGTACCTGCTGCCCTCTCCTGGATGGACTGTCAGAACTACTCAGGTGGATATGATCCCGTGACCCTGTAAGTGGACAGACGCTGAAGGTTTGTTTTTAGTTCAAGCGGCACTACGGAGTTTGTGATTTTGGGACCAAATTCCTGAGTTCTAGCATTTCTGCTGAGCAGAAAGTCCGCTGGGGCCATGGCCTGCAAAAGATCAGACACACCATGCAGCCATGAGTGTAAGTATAATCATGCTAAACTGTAAGCCTATAATTTGTATGTGATTTATTTCCCAGGCGAAGCACAACGTGGAAAGCATCTGGTTCACTGAGATTCCAACCATCTAGCCTAATTTTCAGACTGATTTGGATGAGGCATAAGAACATCAAATGACCTGCTCTTTGGGTTACATGGACATGATCTTCCATTGGGACTGGAACTCCTAAATCATTCTGGATTGCCAGCCTTTTGCTGAGACCAAAAGATCCCTCATGCTTCCACATCATCTATACCTGTTTGCTGGATTTGAACCCCAGGCACTCATGCTAAAAGCAGCACACAGCACTGTTGTTAAACATCCCTCAAAGGAGAATCCTCTCCCAGCAGAGATCATTGCATTAGCTTAGATGTATACACTCTGAAGCACCTGAGTGTATTTTATATATCCAACCTCTATGCCTTCAGTCTACAATTACAGTAGCTTCCCTCTCTGCTCCCCCTGCCTGAAGATGGACTGGTGTGCAGTAGATTAGAAATCTCTTCAAAATTCCTTCATAACTTTACACGAAAGGCCTTTTTAATGCACCTCCTCTGCTTGGGTCATCAGATTGCTTCCCAGTTTGACCTATGAGACATCTACAGGAAGCCGTGTCTAAACTCATACATTTCTCTGCCTTCATCCAAATGTTTCCACATTAATATTAAAAATACATTGAAACTCTTCTCCAATCACAATCTTATCTTTACAGTCCTTTTGTATTTCATCACCTACAGCATTATAGTGCAGTGCCTCAGGCTAATCCTTGTTATTTACTTTTCAGTTTTCTACACATAACTCCAGTCCAGATTTTCTTTTCCTTAAATATTACTCTATTTTCTTATTTTGAAATTCACTTTCAGGAGTTGTGAAAGGTTGCACTGAATGCACAGTGATTGTCGCTAAAGTTATCTACAAAGCTGTTACAGTTAGAATGGACAAACTACTCAAATCCCCAGTTTCAGAAGCAAATTCAAATTGAACCAGTCTTGTGATTCTGAAATGTTTGGCAAATCATTGTGCGTTCTCTCTCTGGGGGACACGGGAGGTAGGCGGATGGTTTTGGCCAGGAAGAAATCTTGATGTGCTGCAATATTGACAAGATAAGCTATTCTTGCACCATTTTTGTCCAGGACTTTAGATGCCTGACTTTATGCCCTTTTGAAATGTCTCCATTGATTTCAACAGGTCTTGGATTGGGTCCCAGAAGTGCCAAGAGTCTCATGGGAAAGCCTGTCCTTGCAGATTTGTAGACCAATTTTGCAGACTCAAGAGGTGTGGGTAGCTCAGATGTGCTTTGCAGAAGCAACTGAAATTTTGGATACTTATCTGAACCAAACCCAACTTCACAGTCACATCATTAAGCAAGACCAGAAGCAGAACATGGGCCTTCACGTCTGTAACAGTTTGATGACAAAACTGAACCATTCAAATAGAGATGGGCCTTAAGGTAAACTCCAGATCTGAAGAGTTGTCAGATTAGTGAAGCTCTGAATGAAATTCAAGCTATTATCATAATGGGACAAACCAAAAACCTGGCTCTGTGCACTCTCAAATTCTGCAAAAGTTCAGATGTGGTTATTAAATAAGCATTTCAGGCCAAACTCTACTTTTAAGCTTTACCAAGCCCTAGGTATTTCTAGCATGCCAGAGATTGAACACAAGTGGGCAGATTTTTCAAAGGTGCTCAGCACAATACAGGTCCCTTTGCTCCCAGATCGCAGTTGCTGGATGCAGCACACTTTTGAAAATCTGGCCACAAGAGGTCACATTTTCAAAAGAGCTCAGCTCTCCCGTAGTCATTGAAATGAAGCAGCCAGATTTTAAAGAGTGCTCAGCATCCTGAAGAACAATGAGAGCTGCTGGGTGCTGAGGCCTTTTGAAAATGTGGCCCAAGATTCCTCCTTGGTGCCACACAAGCCAAGTTTGCTGCTCCCAATGTTTCACATGGGATATCAGCCTGTAATTGTGTTGAGTCAGATCCTAGCTTGGCTTTCTTCTGCTAGAGGCTCTAATCTTTTGAGTGGAACTTCATCGGTGTAGCATATTGCACTGCACTCTTCTAGCAGAACGTGTGCGTGTGATGATATACGAGTGTAAGGTGCATAATCAGAGCAACAGTTCACTCTGTTGATATATTAGTCCAATACTCCAGATGATGCACGAGTATCAGAATGGGCCCATCTGATAACATGTATGAGTAATTCATCACCAGAATGAGTTGCTCCGATGATGTATTACTCAAAATAGAATGCACCATCTAGGGGGAAAATGGGTCCAGGAGAAGCAGTTTATTTCCAGGATGAAATATTCACAGGACCTAGAGGGCTTCCTTGGCACCAGAAATGTTGGCACTATGTAAAGATATATGATGTGCATTGCCAAAGTACAAATGCAGTTAACTGAACCCCTCCCCGCACACACACCTCGTATGCTGAGAACATGGAGCTGAAAATGCTGCATTCTTATTCATATTGAGAGCCCCTCTGGATTTCTTTGGGAATTGGGATCTGCAGTTTAAGTTTTTTTTACAGATTAAAATTAATTCAAAGAAATTATTCTTAATTTCTTATTTGGTATTGGTTTGTTTCTTTCTTTTGGTTTCTTGAGACTAATTTAGTTCAAACTAAATCCAGTTGGTTAGTGGGGGGGGGGGGGGAGGTGGGAGTCTCTCTCGATGCTTGTTTTCTCTAATATCTATTGTATTTATTTGCTTTGTATCTTTACAGAGATGCCAGCACAATGAAGATAGAAATGATTTTCAAGAAGCAATTTAAAAACTGTTTAATAATGATGATTCACGGCTCAAATGCAGCCACCTGGAATGGAATGTGGGTTCTACTGAACATGCCCAGCGGCGCACTAGAGAACACTGGGGCAGGAAATAAAAGATATTTCCCAGCAGACAAAGTTTCAGGGGGGTGGAATATAATCACCCAGAACGAAAAGGCTATCACCCCTGTGCTTGCAAAATGTGGTTAGAAACAGAGCTTTGTCTTTTATTACCTTTCTGCTGCAGGAATTAACAGGTGAACATCTGTGGTCTTCGTTATTCAGGAAATCCAACTGGATAATCTTAACATTTCTTTAAAGTCAGTGAATTTTGAGGGGTCATTTTCAAAGGCACATAGGGGAGTTCACAGGTAGGCGCCTAGCTGTCCTTATCTTACTCACAAACTGGCATCTCCAGCCTCACAGCATAGCTCCAGTCATCACAACAGTGTTGTTTCAGAAGAAAGAGGGCTACCTACTAAATCTCTATGGGCAAAAACCTTTAAGTGCGTAAGGAAGCTACGTTCCATTTTCAACAGTCTTGGGCACTTAGGAGCCCAGTTCTTATGGAAAGTCAATGGGGCTTAGACTCCTAAATCACCCAGGTACTTGTGAGGATTTTACTTGAATTGGTGGGATTGTTTTTGAGATCTCCCATCCAAGTACTAAGCAAGAGACAACGCTGCTCAGCTTGTGAGATCATAGCCTGAGGCGGTATATGGCTGCAGAATAGCTCAACTGAGAAATATCAATAGCATTAGCAATCATCTTCTTTATGAACCAGTGCACAAGAAAGGAACATATTGAGTTACGCATTCTACTAAAGAAGTGGCTACAGCAGTGAGACTCGTTTTCAAAGGGTTTCCCATAAAACATTTTATGCTTTTCCCTTTTTCCCTTTCCACGCTTGGGGAGACAATAATTTCATTAAATGCTTTTATTCTTCTGACTCATAGTTCATAAGATGTATGAGCATGAATTTAAATGAGTGTTTCTCACAGTGAGAACAGGGGGTGGGAAGAAAGCATTCCTGAGATGCCTGAACTAATTGTACAATGGATTGTGTGTGAACAAAATTGCACCCTCAGTTACACTGGGGTAAATCTCTAACAATGCCATTGAAGTCAGTTACATTGATGTAAAACTAGTGTAAATCAGATTACAATTAAATTCACTATATTCAGCTAGGGCTGAACACTGGTCTTCTATGAGAGAAAATTCCCTGTAAGGCTGGACTTAGAGACAGTTTACCTTCCTTGCCTTTCCCTTCACTTCTAGCCTATAAGATTATAGCTAGTGTCAGGCCAGAATCAAAACCCTGGTTTCAAATGCTGTTAACTTTGAGGAGTGCAAAACCAGCCTCAGATCTGATTGTAGCAGTCTGGGACACATTCTACTTACACATAGGCCCAACAACAGTGAGCATTTAGAAATAGTGGAACAGTATCAATTAGAATAAGTTTCAACAGGTCTTCAAGTGTTTGGATGCTTAGTCACATTTACTCAAAGCTCCAAAAAAACAAAATTTCAAGTCTCTGGACTCCATGGGAATCACCGACGGAATTCTAAAAGAGCAACTCAGCCCTTCATCCCCTGAGAAATCCATACATAGTAAAAACACAGAGAGATTGAGGTTGCAGACAAGTCCCTAAGAATGGAGGTCCTAGCCTTTCTATTTTGTGTGGGCATTCAAGATCCCATGGTAGTTCTGGTCTAATGTGTGCCCCAGGATCCACCTTCAAAAATATCACCTTTCCCTCCAATTCTGTGCAACTAGTGCTGAGCTGATTATCTGACTTTGGCACTTCCACCACAGAGGGGTGGGCATGGTTGTCCTGTGCACAGGATGGAGTGAGAATCAGGAACTTGTCTCTCCAAAAACCACGTTTCCCTTTGCTCTCCACTAGCAATTGTCTCTCCCCATCTTGCCCTACTTCTGGCTGCTTAAAGTGATCAGGACATGTTCACTATATAACATAGCTCACAACTGAGGAAAACTGTTGTTTTGGTTTAAAAAAAACACCACCCTGGTTTAGAGGGTAAGTGAAGGCATCTATATTTTAAAATATATATATATCTATATAACAAATGAAAGGGGAAATTGTTACTATATAAGTCAGAAGTTAGGAACTATGGAAAACAGATAAGGGAAATCAAGGGACATAAGGAGAAATCTATGGCTAGTAGAGTTAAGGACAATAAAAAAGGAGGAGGGGTATTAATATATAGGAACAAAAAATACTGATAATGGCATTAGTCCATAACTAGATGGAAATGATAGAATTATCAATAATGCAGAAAAGGCAGAAGTGTTCAATAAATATTTCTGTTCTGGAGGGGGAATAACATTTTCATTTCATGATAACATTCCACTAGTGTCTTGGGAGGATGTTAAACTGAAGCTACTAAAGTTAGACATTTTTAAAAATCAGCAGGTCCACATAACTTGCAAGAGGTTTTAAAAGCGCTGGCTGAAGAACTCGCTGGACCTCTCCAAATGAGACTAGCTATGTCAACAGAAGTGCTCTTATGTCAGCATCTCTATCTCTTCATTAGGAGTTTTGATGGCATAGATATGTTGACTAGGGGTGTGTTCCCTTCCACCCCTGCCACACACACATGCATGGCCGACATACTACGCTGACAACATTGTTTAATGTAGACAGAGCATTCCACTCTTGTAACTGCATTGATTTTAGTAGAATTTTCTCCTGTTTTTCTTCAGTGCAAAGACTTGTTGCTTGCAGAGTTGCACTGATTTAAGGCACACAGGTTTTGTATCAATTTAACTATGGTGGTTAGGGGTGTGATTTTCTATAAAATAGTTAAATTGGTACAATCTCTAAGTGTGGGCACAGTTATATGGGTATACAGCTCCCTGGTACTGGAACAACTCATTCTCCTTCTTGTACAGGAATTGCTATACTGGTATAACTTTGCATCCACACTAGGAGGGGCTGTACCACTTCAACTATACTGGTACAATTTGCATGTGTAGACAAACCTTTAAGGTTTGATTTGAAATTAATTTACTCAAACCAGTTCAAAAGACTATGTGGCCACCCATTTCAGCTTAAGACAGGCTTTTTAAAAAACTGATTAGGAACAAGTTTAAGGTAAACTGAAAATTATACCACTTTAACTATACCATTAAAGTGATATTGACCCCTCCTACTGTAGATGCAGATATATTGGTACAGTTTAATCTTATATGGAAAGGGAAACATGCTATATGTTATAAGGAACTTTTATTCTGGTATAACTGCATCCACAGCAGGGTTACTCTGGTATAACTATTCTGCTAGAAACATCACACTCCTGATAGATATTCTGGTTTGGGGGGATGGACGGACAGAAATGTGTTTAGATCAGTCCCACCTGTTCACATAAACCAGTGCAAATACCTAACCTGGGGAATGTTGTGTGTAGAGATGGTCTCAATGAGAGGAGAATCAGATCCTTTGATTCTTAGAATGTCAGTTCCACTGCTTAATGCTAGCTAATTGTAATCCAGAAGCTGCACCATTAATGCCTTCAGAGATTTCAATGGTTCTGGCTGTCACCATTGAAAAGTCTCCATAAACTATTCCTCAGCCACTATTGTCTCCTTCATTTGAAATTAATTCTTGTAATTATCTCAGCTTTTTCCCTTGGACTTCAGACCATGAGGACACTCACTGCAATTAACTCTCCAATTAGAGAAGAGAGAAGTGTACTGGCTGACAGAGTCTGGATTATTATTTTTTATGTACATCACTGTTTCATGACTGGAAATCACTTTAAATAAAATGCCCTAAATACACTTAACCTTGTTTCATTTCAACTTAATAGGATAGTTATTTTGTGCTTTAAACCTTTCACTAATGGAGTATTACTAATACCACAATTTTTGGAGGTTTGATGATTAATAAAAAGGATTTATCTTGGGAGAGACTTTTGCATTTCACTCAGCGTGATTTAATTAATATTTGAACACAATTAGATACTGCTCTCAAAAAATCTTGTTATTCTAACCCCTAGACTAGAACAGGTCAAAAACCTAAGGATTTTTTGCAGGGAAAAAAAAGTTTCCATTCTACGGGTTTCCAACATGAACAAGTTTTTTGGTTTTCAAGTTGTCATTGAACATTTTTAATTTTGGTGGTTTTCCACCTTTCCTTCCCCATTTTACCCTGAAAATGGAGAGGGAGAAAGGCAGAAAACTGAAGAAAAAAAATCAAAACCAAATCCAAAAATTGTGTGTGGGAGGGGGATATAAAACTAGAAATATTTAAAATAGAATTAAAAATTGCATTCAAAAGTGGAGTGTGGCTCACACAAAAAAGTCACTTCTGCTGTGCTTCTCCACTGCAATGTACAATGCAATCAGAGCCATTAGATGTTTGGTATATAAAGCTCACTATGCAAGAGGCTTTAGATCAGGCCCAGTCAATGGAGAGACTCCCACAGACTTTGGATCAAGCCCTATCTTCATAAGTCCCATCTTCCTCTATCCAGGGTGTGAGTAGTCCCTGTGTGTTATCTAGCTCAGGTACTTGTATGGTTCCCATTGGCCCCATCGGAACACGTCACACCACCCTGCGAGGGCAGTGCTATTATCCCTGTAACGGGTCGGACTCACCCCTGTGGCACCTCCTGCTGGTAACTCTCCGAATTTAGCTCAGTCCAGCCCTGGAGCAACCTCTGCAGGCCGGTGATCCACCTGTTCGTAGGCCCCCCGTGTCCCTCCCTGGACCCGGTGCCCTTCTACATGGGGCGCTGCCCCCTAGCAGTAACCCCTTTCTCTGGGTCTCCCCTCCTTAGGGAACCCTCACCCTCTATCCCTACCTTGCCTCAGTTTTCAGCTACTGCCAGTCATTGTCTAGCCCCACACTCTGGGGCAGACTGCAGTCTCAGCCAACTCATCCCTAGCAAGGAGGGTTTGAACCTGCTGCTTTGTCCTACCCCTGGGCTGCCCTCTGCAACCCCCAGTACCTTTGGCCCACTGCTAGGCCACAGCCTGGGGCTTTCTAGACTGCAGCTCCCCAGCCTTCCCCAGCTCTGCTACACTCAGGTATTCAGCCTCAAGCTCCTAAGCAGCCAGGCCCATCTCTCTCTATAGCCAGAGAGAGACTGTCTGGCTTCCCTGCTTTCTTATAAGGCCCTGTTGCTCTGTTTGGGGCGTGGCCCCCAGCTGCAGCCACTTCCCCAATCAGCCTAGCCTGAAGGCTGTCTTCTCAAGCCCTGCCAGGCCACTTTTTAAACCCCTTCGGGCCCAACCCTGCTACAATCCCCATTTTACAGATAGAGAATGAAGGCACAGAAGGATGTGTACATGGCAAAAACCATAAAATCCACAGCAGCAATTCCCAGAAGCTGGTTTACAGACTTAAGCTCATGCTTCAGCACTAATATGTTCTGGCTCAGGCTGAAGTTTAGGGAGAGGGGGAGGGTTTCAGAACCCAACCTTTAGCCTCTGGGACTCTCTGCCACAGGGCTTCTTTTTGCATCATGTAGATGTACCCAGAGAAACTCTGACCTGCCTTAGGTCACACAGGGAACTGGGAATTGAATGTGGTTGTCTTCTACCTTGCCAGGTGCCCTGACAACTAGATCAGTATTTTCTTTGTTTTGTGGTCAAATCCATGATGCTGTTAGTACATGAGACAAGGGGGTGGGGGGAGTCTGGAGCCAATTCTCCCTCCCCCTACAACCATTCTGACTTGGTAGCATACTCCACCCACTTGGCCCCAGTGTGAATGGCTGTGAAAGGTGCAGAGCAACACGGAACCTAGATGTCTGTAAAGAAGAATGGCCTGCTCATTAGGGTGCCAGCTTACCGTTCAATTCCCTGCTCTGCCGCAGACTCCCTGTGTGACCTTGAGCAAGTCACTTAGCCTCAGTTCCCCATCTACAATAAATACAATAGTACTTCCCTACCCATACAGGGGATTGGGGGGGGGGGGGATAAACAGTAGGGGGCACTCAGATACTACTGTAATGGGGGCCATATAAAGATGGAAAACAATATGCCTCAGAAGTATGGGGCTGGCTAGAAGGTACTGCTGACATATTCCTCCCTGACATCTCTTCACGGACACGAGATGTGATAAAATGTTCAATCCTACTCAATACCTCTCTTTAGCCTTACATCATGGGAGGTTGAATTGGATACACTGAGCAGAGAGGACATAATGTTGCAGGTATCAAGACTGCAAGATGGAGGCAGTCATTTCAGCTGTCAGAAAGAGTTCTCTACACCTCCAGCAGGAGGAGATGGCTTCTTAAGCCAAATATCCAACAATTAAAACAAAGCAGAATGTTTCCACCTTCTCCATCATAAATGGCAGCCATACAACTTCTTAACCCTCACAGTGCTGGATATTATGCATTCATTCTGGACGGCATTATTCAACCTTTGACGTGTCTGTTAAGACTGTCACCAAAAGTGCCAGGTGGTTGCAGGGGTGATTTGTATGTTGTGGACTTTTGTTCTACTAGGTACTAGAGGGAGTTCTCTCTCCCTGCAGCACTTCCTTCCCTGCAGGCCTCCAGAAAGCCCATCAGATGGTAATAACTTTTAATCACTAATGCTGTAGTCCAGAATCATTCATCTAGAGCTGAAAAGTTCTATATCCCAAGTCCCGTTCTGTCCCCAAGGTGTTCAATATTGCACATTTAATTGGTATGTGCAAAAAGCATATCTGAACAAATTCAAATACCTACTGGGTATTTATGGACCATTGTTAATTGCCAATCATGGAAACCCAGGGACCTACATGGGATGCTTCTCTGGGTTGTAGTATTCGCACAGCTCAAAGCAGGTTTCTGAAAAAATTTGAGGGGGAGAAAAGGATTGGGGGAGAGGGCACGCTGATCCTTCAGAAGTGTCAGCTGGACCATATGCTGTATTTACAATAGTTTGTCTGCTTTAATGAATCCTAACTTTTAAAGGTCTGTTTAATTAGCAAGAAGAATCTATTTCATGCCCAAAGGTGACTGTGCATTTTCTAATAAAAGCCACAGCCATGGACTGAAGTTGTTCTACTAGGCACAGAGGAACATACCCTCAGCTGGCCTCTGAGCTTGCCAGAGCTCCATTGAAGTAAAAGGAAGTATTCCTATTTGCACCAGCTGGGGATCTGGCCTCAAGTGACTAGAGGATGGGGTGGTTCTCCAGAAGCTCCAAGTTCCTTTTACTCCACATTAGAAAATCTGCACCCAATTCTTGCGAGTCCTAGTTCTGGATTTTAAATAGAAGACCATCCTTTACCTGCAAGGATGGGATAGCAAGAGGGAGAAGGAGGCCATTTAGGAGAGCAGATGCTGCACAGAAGAAGGCTCAGTAATGCACACTGGAAAACAATCTCAACTTTACATATAAAATGATAGGGTTTAAATTGGCTGTTACCACTCAAGAAAGATCTTGGAGTCGTGGATAGTTCTCTGAAAACATCCACTCAATGTGCCACAGCAGTCAAAAAAGTGAACAGAACATTGGGAATCATTCAGAAAGGGATAGAGAAGAGAGAAAATATCATATTGCCTCTATATTAAATCCATGGTACACCTACATGCTGAATACTACGTGAAGATGTGGGTGCCCCATCTCAAAAAAAGATATATTGGAATTGGAAAAGGCTTAGAAACGGGCAACCAAAATGATTAGGGGTATGGAACGGCTTCTGTATGAGGAGAGATTAATAAGACTGGGACTTTTCAGCTTGGAAAAGAGACAACTAAGGGAGGATATGATTGAGTTCTATAAAATCATGACTGGTGTGGAGAAAGTATTATTTATTCCTCATAACACAAGAACTAGGGGTCACCAAATGAAATCAATAGGCAGCAGGTTTAAAACAAACAAAAGGAAGTGTTTTTTCACATAATTCAGAGTCAACCTGTGGAACTCCCTGCCAGATGATGTTATGAAGGCCAAGACTATACCAGGGTTCAAAAAATAACTAGATAAGTTCATGGAGGACAGCTCCATCAATAGCTACTAGCTGGGATGGGCAGGGATGGTGTCCCTAGCCTCTGTTTGCCAGAAGCTGGGAATGAGTGACAGGGGATGGATCACTTGGTGATTATCCGTTCTATTCATTCCCTTTGGGGCACCTGGCATTGGTCACTACCAGAAGATAAGGTACTGTGCTAGATGGACCTTTGGTCTGACCCAGTCTGGCCACTCATATGTTCTCAGAGATGGGACAAAGGAGGCCAGTGAGTGATGAGTGGGCCCAATGGAGAAGGAAGAAAGCAAGCCATTAGGTTACAATTTATCAGCAAGGTCTATGTCAAAACATCAGATTTCTTTTTCTGCCTTATCTGACAGAGAGAGAATAATAAGGAAAATCCTGACTTCAGCATGGTACAGTCTTTGTCAAACACAGTGCAGATGGGATCAGATTTACAGCATTAAACAAATATTCCTCCCCCCACGCACACCCCAGGGGTAGCTACATCCCTCAGACTTCATAAATAAATTCACCCCCCTCCCCATTTATTAGCCTCAAATAGATTTGAGCTCAGATGCAAAAGAGGCTTCATACTGAGACATGATATATAATTTACATAGTTTTTTTCCTGATGTGACATGGTAATTGTTGCAAAGAGCAGGGTCTGACTTTCAGGCTTTATGGGGGAAAAGTTGCTTTCCAGTCAAGTAGTTTATTAAATGTTTTAAAGGGGCTGTGGTGACTGCTGGTCTCAGGGAATGTTATGGACAGACTTTCACCTCCTTGCTACTGGTCCAGATCTGGTATCCATTGCAAAACAGATTGGTGAACTCTCAGCATCAGCCAAATCAGCAAACTGATTTTAATCCTATTTCACTTAGATAGTCATCCAAATCAAAACTGGCACTAACAGCCTCTCTCATTGGCTGCAGCAGTAGTATACCCAGGGATTGAATGGGTCTTGGAGACCAAACTCCACTTCTTGCCCTTTCAGGTCAGCATTAGCATGCAGGGGAACTCCAACATCTCGCTGCCCATGCTGTACACCTTTTCTATAGGAAAGAAAAAGAGGACTTCAGGTCACCAGACCTGCTAATCCCTCCCAACATTAAATTCAGTTTTAAAAATAATTTTAGTAGCAGCAGCATTAGATTAGCATGTAGAAACCCCACCTGAGATCAGGGCCACCTTGTGCCAGGTGTTATATGCACAAATAGTAAGGGGCAGTCCATGCCCCACAGAGCTTACACTCTAAATAGATAAAACAAAGGAAGGATTGTGCTCATTTTACAGACTGGGAACTGAGGCAGTCTTTATGCAATTTGCCCAAGGCCACAGAGGGATGGGGAATCTGCGGTCAGAGTCAAAGTTCTCCCCACCAAAGGCTCATGCAGGTGACATGGTTAAGTCACATCAGTGTCCTAGCCAATGGTACACAAGGGAGTGAAGTGGCCAGCATCAAGTCTGACCGCCTTTGACTACCTTAACTCCATGGACCTATTTTGCAGCTAGGTGAACTGGAGATGGTCTTTCAGTGTGAGATTGACAGACTTGAGTTCACAGTCTTCAGGATAGAGAGTGTCAAGCTCCTTAACCACTCAGCCACTGTACCTGCTGGGAATTGAAACGCAACCTCCTGCATACCTGCCCAGTTTCTTAACCATGAGGTCAGCCATCCAGAGCTGGAGAGAAGAGCAAGAAGCAGGGAGGAGGTTAGTGTATTCACGGGTCCTTTTCTCTTTGATTACGCTATGAACATCTTTTAACAAGTACAGACTCCCATCAGACTCCCTGTGGTCACTCTTCAGTGGAGATGACATCATTTAGATGAAGATCAATATCCCTAAATCCTGTAAAGATGCAGGTTGTCGCCCTTCTGTTCTAAGGGAATGTCTCACTCTAGGCCTATGGTGCATAGCTTGTGGTAAACTTCATCTGAGTCCATTTGGGATTGGGAAATACAAACTAGCCAATAATTTTATCTCCAGATAGAGCAGAGGTGGCCAAGCTGTGGCTTTTTATAGTTAAAGTGTGGCACATGGAGCCTGCCACACCCACTCCCCATTCTCCACCTATCAAAATGGGGGGTGGTAAGCTTGGGACCTCTGCCTTTCAGCAGGGTGGTGGGGTAGGGGCTTCTGCCCAGCAGAGAGTGGGGTATTGGGGCTTCAGCCTTGTGGGGCTTGCTTGCCAGGGCTCGGGCTTCAGCAGGAGCAGGATTGAAACCCTGAGTGGCAGCAGGCACTGCCTAGTAATAATTGGAGGTATACCAATCTCCTAGAACTGGAAGGGACCTTGAAGGTCAATCAAAGTCCCCCCCCTGCCTCACTAGCAGGGACCATTTTTTGCCCTATCCTAAGTGGCGCTCAGGATTGAACTCACAACCCTGGGTTTAGCAGGCCAATGCTCAAACCACTGAGCTATCCCTCCCCCCATCCTAAGGGACTAAAGCCCTGACCCCCAGCAGGTATGCCCCAGCTCAAATTTCTGAAGATTGCTGTTTGTGGCTCAGTAAGTTTGGTCAACCCAAGATAGGGGACGTCCATTCCTCATTGTGATCGGTTGTTAATCCGTGTCCCCTTTTATTGCTTGTGAATGAGAACAGCCTGGGCAACACTCAGCCACTGCTGCTGAGTGCCACCGCTTCATTTTTATCCCTATGTTGCTATCATATCGATCAGTTGCCTGAAACAGTGTTGCTCATAAAATCTGGTTCACTAAAGCTATCCTTACTGCAGATGTTCTGATATTTAAAAAAAAAAAAAATCTTTCCACCAGTTAGTCAAGCCATGCTATCAATGTTACAGTGGAAACCACAGTCCCCAACCAAGGACCATTGTGTCTGGTGCTGTACAGTGACAATCTCTGTTGCTGTTTACAACCCTAGTCCAGCCAGGCACTTAGACCTATGCTATATAGACAAGTCAGAATTAATATCTTGGTTTTCCCAGCTGGGGGAACAGAGGGTAAATGCTTTGCCCAAGGTCGCACAGAGCCAAGAAATGAAACCACATCTCTCGCATCCCAATCAGTGCCCTAGTCACAAGACCATCTTCCCTTATATTTATGTAGATTGTTGAATGGATGTGATGTCAATTCTGATTTGAAAGACTCCTGGGGTATGTCTACACAGCAATCAGACCTGAGACATGGCTGGCCAGGGTCAGCCAACTGGGCCTTAGGTTGCTAAGCTATAAAATTGCAGTATGGGGATTCTGGCATGGGCTTGAGCCCAGGATCCAAGACCATGTGAGGCGGAAGGGCTCAGACCCCAGCCCATGTCTACACTGCTATTTTCAGCCTGCCTCAACTGACCCAGATTCTGAGACTCTACAGCAAGAGTTTTATTGCAGTGTAGACCTACAGCTATTGTCATCAAGCCACCAGAGGTAAGAGGACAGCAGTTTTCCCCTGCTCCCCCACAAGCAAGGCAAGTGTGATGACATGGCTTAAGCTTTCCATAGCTAGGGGTGACCACCCCAGCCCTCCCAGAGGGCACTAAAAGTTGAAGTTAGCTGCCTGTGTGAGGATTCCACCCCAGTCAATCTCAGCAGGTGCCCTAATAAATATTCCTCACTTGTCCAGAGTAATTACTTGTGATAAAGGCCAAACACATGATTCTGACAGGGATGTCCTTACAAGCTTAAGTGGCTTGTAAAACTGTCAGGGCAAGTGCCTTTTTATATTTTGATACTTTAAGATGAGTTAACAAGTCAGGTAATCATCAAGGGAATCAGCTTGGATATTTCATTTGACAGCAACTCTGATCACTGGTCTTCTCTTCCCTCTCCCCCTCCCATCTTGCCTCTAGAGCAACTATTTGATTAGGTTCTGGTGAGGTTTCTCCAATAAAACAAAGGGGTGAACGCCAATAGCTGTAGTAAATACAAGAGGTGTCAATTGAGTTCAGCATGAGTGACATGTCCCTGTGCTGCTCCAGAAAATGCTGCATTAGAAAAAAAAAAGCACAGAAGATTGTGACAAGCAGATTCACCCTAAGTGGTTGTCTTTTTCCTTCTTCTGTGAATTTAGTGCTAGTGAAAGGCACCAGCTTGACAGCCCTTGAGACTAGAGTTTCATTTATTCCCAGAGCTGGGAGAGCACTAGTATCAGAGACAAACTTTCCCCAACACGCAGCCTCAACCCTGCCATGCAGGAGGGTCAACTCTGCAGCTAGGAGGGACATTTAGAATCCACCCCCACTGAGTCACTCAATCTCTCTGCTGGTGTGGTGGATAAGGGTTAGTGCCAGCGGGAGTGGTGGTTTTGGCACCACCTATCCCATCAGAAGTACGCAGACCTGACAAACTTAGTTCACATTTCAGAGGGGCAGCCATGTTAGTCTGTATCAGCAAAAACAACAAGGAGTCCTTGTGGCACCTTAGAGGCTAACAAATGTATTTGGGCATAAGCTTTCGTGGGCTAGATGCATCTGATGAAGTGGGTTCTAGCCCATGAAAGCTTATGCCCAAATAAGTTTGTTAGTCTCTAAGATGCCACAAGAACTCCTCGTTGTTTTTGAGTTCACATTGGCCATCAAACAGCTGTCAGAAGGAAACAGCTTCTATGCTGACCTGGGCTGGAACCAGAACTAGCCATCCCAATCTTGAATGGGAGTTCTTTAAACCCAGCCAACAAACTACATGGGACTGTCAAGCTGTCTGGAGCAGCTCACAACACAACTGAGTATCATCCTCAGTGCACAAACCCCAAACTGATTGCCTGTTCTATACTTACATTTCACCAACCAAATATGAACTCCTCAAGCACTGTAACAACCTTAACATGCAATCAGACAGGGGCACAGCAGTTCATCTTGCCACCCAGGCAAGCTTGCCTTTTTTGATAGATGGTCCCTTATGCCAACCCCACCCCCACAATAATATTCAGGTTACTCCAGTCCCAAAAGGACCAGTCAGTCACTTACCCCAGGTCAACTGCACCCTAGCTCTTTCAAAGAATGCTTGTAACCAAAGATTAACTAAGGCCATGTCTACACTAGTGAGTAAACCAATGTGGCTGCTCTGCTGTAAGATCACTCATGTAGCTGCTCTATGCCAACGGGAGAGAGCTCTTCTGTCAACATAAAACCACCTTCATGAGCAGTGAGAGAAGCTCTCCTGCTGACATAGCATTGTGCACACTACCATTTACGCTGGCAAAACTTATATTGCTCGGGGGGGGGGGGGTGTCTTTCCCCCCCACACAACCCTGAACGACATCAGTTTTGCTGACATAAGTGATAGCGTAGACATGACCTAAGAAAAGAAATGAGTTATTTTAAGATTAATGCAAGTAGACACATAAATGAGACACTCGGAGGTTCCAAAAGATAACAGTAGCTGCTCTAATATGCAAGCTGTGTGTTTTTTAGGGCTAACCCCAGCCGACAGCTTCAGGATCCTTTGCCTATGCTTAGAAGTTCTGCCCTCGGCATTCCAAGCAGGACAATGATAATTTTCTTCTGCTGAGGCATTCCCCCCACCTCAGATTTCAAACTGTGATGAGATGAGGGCTTGTGCATGTACCCTTTTCTTGGGTGTGGGAAAAAAACAAAGTCTTTTCTCCATCCATGTTCCACAATGGCTTGTCTGGTGTCTATACGCCTTCTTTTGTGGTGGAGAAGAGGACACCTCTTGTGGTAAACTAGCATTTCACACTTGGTAATGCTTCTCCACTAGAAGTGTAAAACCCTACAGTCAAACATATTTACAGAACAAACATTTAAATATTTCCTTATAACATGGGATACCGATACTTATAAAATTAATACATGCGGCATCCTACAAGTATTCTATAAAGCCTAAATTCTAAAACATTCTTATAAACTATTTTACCAGTACTAACACATGTAAGTCAGACTGGTTTCCAACTATGCATTTGTCAGTGTTCAGTGAGGCCTACGGGCCTTGGCATAAGCTGGCATCTGGTCACTTGACTTAGGACCTTTTTTTTTTTAATTATTATTATTAAAGTGGAGTACATCTTAATACTGAGAATGTCACATGAGCAGCTCTTCTCTCATTCACCATTATCTGACCTCCCATTCTCTATCACGTGGGCCACTCTCCTCCCATCTTCCACTGGGAAACAGCTCTTTGGCAGCTCTATTAATTGCTTGCATGGAAGAGTAATACAGGGAAGTATTGAATATCTACTTTAGCTTCTTCTGTTATTTAGCAGCCAGAGGAAAAAAGGAGGAGTCAGCAGCATATCAGCAGCCCGCTCTGCACACCACTAGCAAGTGCTCTGCAGGTTGCAGTTTGAAAACCTTCATTCTAAATTATAACTAAGTCACTGAGATCAGGATTATAATGAACAAGGAATCAGATACATCATGCAGAAGTGCTCTGGCCCATGGCTTTATATTCTACCCAGCAACTAGCTTCTGTTGTAGCACAGTATAAGACCATGCTAGGAAGCTGGGTTGATAGTGACTTAGAAAGTGCCAGCAATGTTACAGCCGATACCACTTCTCTCACTTTGGAATCCCTTCAAGGACAAGTGTAAGTCATGATCATTAAATACCAGCAGACACAAGTGCAACATCTCACCCTCTGTTCCTGCCCAAATCCCTTCCTGAAGAAAATGACTATGCCTCTTGGGAAATTTTAAGCACTTAATAGTTTAACAAAAACAAAACCACCACCACAACACAACACACAGTATTGGACTAGTTTCAGAGTAGCAGCCGTGTTAGTCTGTATCCGCAAAAAGAACAGGAGTTTTGTTAGTCTTTAAGGTGCCACAAGTACTCCTGTTCTTTTTAGTATTGGACTACTAGCCAAAGCCTCCGAGCAATAGGAGCTTTGATCCCTATTCCGGGTGGTCTATCTAAGCTATTTGCCTTTCCCACCGACAGGTGGGCAGACCAGAAGGTTTTGATACTAGTAAAGATTAAGTTTAAAAGGTAGCCTGTCCCTGGATCAATGATTCTGCTGTTGACGAATATATGCTGGCTAGCATATAAATATATCACATGATATATTTGCACCATATACATGGTGCCTAATGTTGTTAGTGTGCATTAAGAACAAGTATTGTAACAGTGATACAGTCTAAACTGGCCTATACCACAACCCTGTTCACTTATGCGAAGTAGCACTGCATTTGCTGAAGCAAGCATTTGGCACAAGCAAACAGAATGAATCTTGGTTTTTGACAAGTTTTCTATGTCTTAGGACAATCTCGGGAAGTACCTTCATGGATTAGTACCTGGAATGCTAGTATCCAAAACCAAGATAAGGAACAGAACAAGTTACCGAACCTGAACAAACTGATAGGTTGGATTTTTAATGACATGTAAATATGTAACTTGTAAAATGATAAATACCAGCTGAAGTGTGTAATTTGGGGAGCACACCTTCAAAAGGTGAATGTAACATTGCTGCATGGGACTGTTCTTTGGAGACTGCTATCATGAAGAACCTCTCTCCTGTACCATATTAATAAACGTGACTGACAGTGGTTATTTGGTCTCGAGTACATTTCATAATGAAACAAACAAAATTGTGGTCAAGCAATTGGCTATATAATTTATCAACAATGCCAAGCAGCACTGTTCTCCTGTTTTACGAATGCTAATGTCACCTAATCCCCATTGCCACCGTAATAAGAATTACAGGGCTTTGAAAATGCCCGATGGTGGTACTTGTATATTTTAAGTTTCCAAGTATATCACACTTAAGCATTTTGCTTTCTTTGCAGCCAGAGCCCCAAAGGAAATAAGATTCTATTCAGGCAGCACATGGAGATGATGGGCTTGTGGGGGAGCAGTGGGAGGAGAGAATGACACGCTCTAATTTAAACACTATCGCCTTTTATGACTGTTAAGATTGTTTATCTCCCTCAGGCTGAGTGTTGGCATTTTAAGACTCAACACACTACTTCTCCTTTCAGGTTAGGAACTCCAGCCAGAATCCCATCCTTGTTTTTACCGGGTAGATAAATATTGTGCACAGCAACTGGGTTCCAAAATCATGTGCCTAAACTGAATGCCAATGAGGACCACTAGTTGTGTGAACACATCAGAACTCGTTCTGGCCTACGCCTCAGTACCTTCAGCTACAGGGATGAGTAAAACAAATAAATAAATAAAAAATACATAGCTAAACATATGTACTCCTTCAAACTGACAATACGTCAGCCAGACTCATTTCACTTAGTGGTATAAATCCACTAAATTCAGTGGAGCTAGTCCTGATTTATTAGGGGAAAAGGGAATGCGAGAACAGAAATGGGCCCTGTTCTCTTTGAGCTCGTCCGCTTTACCATTTGTATGGATTGTTCCCCCTTCAAGTTTAGCCAAACCTGTCAGGAATACACAGGAGACTAGAACACTTGGTGTTGTCTTTGTGCTTTGTTTTTTTATAATGTTCGCCTTAGGGCCACTAACCTTGCTGCAAATGAATAAAAGTCTTGTGGCTTATCCCTGTCATTGCTGTTCTGTTTTCTCCTGTGATCTCCTGATGGGAAATCCTTTGGATCTAGCACAAGCAGAAATCCGTTTTCTGCAGGGGATTGTTACCAGCTGAGTATCTGAAAGAATATTTTTTCCTGCTTCAGTGTAGCTCCCAGCCAGAGAAAAGCTTCTCACTTGAAACCTATTCTGTATATAAACAAGAATAGATCAGTGTAGTATTTAGGATCTGAAACAAAGGTCCAAATTAGGAATTGAACCTAGGTGTTTAGGGTTACAGGCTAAGCTATTTCATTGACTCATTAGGCCATCAGGCCTCTGTTCTTAAGCAAAGAAGGAGATAAAGGCTAGTTTCCTCTCTATTTTCAGTCAGCCCTGCTCAAATTGGGTCACTCCAGCCTGTCAAGGCTCAACCCTGCTCCCCATTGACATCAGCAGGGTAGGATTGGACCTGTATACACCATCATTGCTATAGGCATGCCCTATATCAGTGGCTCTCAAACTTTTGTACTGGTGACCCCTTTCACATAGCAAGCCTCTGAGTGCGACCCCCCTTATAAATTAAAAACACTTTTAAAATATATTTAACACCATTATAAATGCTGGAGGCAAAGCGGGGTTTGGGGTGGAGATTAACAGCTCATGACCCCCCCATGTAATAACCTCATGACCCCCTAAGGGGCCCCAACCCCCAGTTTGAGAACCCCCTGCCCTATATGGTAGGCTGCAACCATAATAATACATTGCTGGCCTGATTTTTGAAGGAGATGAATACCTGAAACGCCCGCTGACTTCATTGGTGGTTGCACAGCACCTCCGAAAATGAGACAACTTCTGTAGCTTTACAATCATTAATGGACAAGTCTCATAACATGCTAAGAAAGGTGAGGAGTATTATCAGACCCATATCACAAATGGAGAATGTGAGGCACACAGGAAGAAAGTGACTTGGTCACAGAACAAATCAGTGATAAAGTGCAGAACAGAGTGCAGATTCAGTATAGAATTTTAGAATCCTGGATGCTCAGTCCTGAAACCTGCTGCTATAAGCACTGGACTTCACTCACTCACTAGGGTTGCCAACTTTGGTTGGATGAATTCATTGAGATATCACATGACAATCTTTAATTAAAGATTAATTTTTAATTCCTGGAGACTCCAGGACAATCCTGGAGGCTTGGCAACTCTACTCGCTCCCAGAACTAGGAAGACGAGAATAGGAGCCCTCACTCTCAATCCCCCGTTTTAAACTCTACAATACTCACTCCCAAAGCCAGGACTCTAACCCAGAAGTCTGACTCCAAGTCCCCTGGTCCAACCACTAGCCTTCCAAAGCTGGGAATAGAGCCCAGGAGGCCTGACTCCCAGTTTCCTGCTCTGACATCTATTAGCGCACATCCGCTTGCCAACACAGCTTCCTTTTATAGGACAATATCTGCCATCATTGGCTATTAAGGTTTCTCTGCTTCTCATTGTGTATGGTCAGGGGTCTGCAACCACACAATGCGCCATTTTGTGCTAAAGGAAAAAAAGGAGAGTTACTCCTCGCCCCCAGCCATTTAATAGAATACCAGGGTTGGAAGGGACCTCAGGAGGTCATCTAGTCCAACCAGCTGCTCAAAGCAGGACCAATTCCCAGACAGATTTTTGCCCCAGATCCCTAAAATGGCCCACTCAAGGATTGAACTCACAATCCTGGGTTTAGCAGGCCAATGCTCAAACCACTGAGCTACCCCTCAAGCACATAAAAAGCAACTACATAAAACTTGTCTGTTTGCCACAAAGATGGGGAAATGGGGATGCTTTGAATAGAAAAAGTGCCTTTGCTAGAAACAGACCCTTAGATGAGCTAAGAGCTTTCTGCTGGGGATGGCATGCAGTTGAATATTCTTTCACTACCTAGTATTAGAGGAAAGCATCAAATCCATTTCACAGTAACCCACTATGAGACCAAACTACCAGGACCAAGTAATGAGAGAATGTAATATACTTGTACATTACAGTCTGCTATACATGCAATAATCCAGGATAATATACCTATACCATTTTATCATGCAGTCTGCTGTGCAGCCAACAGTTTGTGTATGGGTTTTATAGGTCTGTGTATTATGCAGTCTGTTTTTATTGCAGATTCAGCTGTCTTTTCTTACAGATAAGGGTGCTGAGATTTTACATCCGAGAGCCAAATTCCATATTTTTCACATGAATTGGTCCCCTCTTGGTCTATTCCAGGGGTCGGCAACCTTTCAGAAGCGGTGTGCAGAGTCTTCATTTATTCACTCTGATTTAAGGTTTCGTGTAGCAGTAATACATTTTAATGTTTTTAGAAGGTCTCTTTCTATAAGTCTATATTATATAACTAAACTATTGTTGTATGTAAAGTAAATAAGGTTTTTAAAATGTTTAAGAAGCTTCATTTCAAATTAAATTAAAATGCAGAGCCCCTCAGACCGGTGGCCTGGACCCAGGCAGCGTGAGTGCCACTGAAAATCAGCTCGCACGCCGCCTTTGGCACATGTACCATAGGTTGCCTACCCCTGGTCTATTCCAACACCTCCATTTATTCCAGCCTACCCTGCAAACAGTTTCTTCTGACCACTGTTCCATTTAGCTGTGGTCTCCTCTCAGATGGCCCTGTGGTTGCAATGGCTTGCAGCAACATAATGTCTTGTTGAATCACACTATCTTGATCAAACAGCAGACCTGGAATGAATATTAGATGCTACAATGCAGTGAAGTGTCAGCACCGCAAGGCTCCCATCGCACATGAAAAGTCAATGTGAGGCATGTTTCAACTACAAGTACTCCACTGGGAGTATATAATGCAGGGTATTTTGCCAGACATCCACAGTATAATGGGGGGGGAGCGCGTGGAGGGGAGATGAGCTGTAAGCATGAGGTTAGCAAGATGTCCTGAAACCTTCTAGAGTCAAGCCTGTGATTCTGTAGCACTCCCAGCCCCATCTGACCCAGCGGTGCAGCCTTGGTGTCCCTGTGCTGTTAGCATAGCCCATCATCTTGTGTTTAGTTCTTGGAGCCTAATGTCTCAAATTGGATTTGTATCTATAACAGCTATGAAAACCCCTGAGTCTGCAACATACACAACAGCCTGGCTTCCTCATGTGCCAGAGTGGGACATGTATGTAATTAGTGGGTATCAGTGACAGTATGACAAATGCATGCTGTGTGCGCACAGATGATATAGTGATCCAGCTTCCACCACACTCCTATGCCATGGTTCTGCTGCTCTCTTTACTACCTCATATCTTTTTGTCTGTTTCATAGTCTCAAAGGGTTAGAAGAGATCGCAAAGGGCAAGAGGTTAGACCAGAAGACAAGTGGCAGGATTTGTTGTGTCTAAACCATCCAAGACACATGGCTATCCAGTCTCCTTTTGAAAGCCTCCAGTGAAGAAGCATCTACAATCTCCTTAGGCAGTCTGTTCCATTGTCCTACTGTTGGGACTTTTTTCTGAGATTTAATCTAAATTTGCTGTGCTGTAGTTTGATTCCATTGCCCCTTGTCCTGTCCTCTGTTGGCAGAGAGAACAACTTTTCTCCACCTTTATTATGGCAACCTTTCAAGTATTTGAAGACCACTATCATGTCCCCCCCTTAATCTCCTTTTTTCCAAATTCAACATACTCAGTTTCTTCGGCCTTTGCTCCTATGACTTGCATGCCAGCCCTTTGATCATTTTTGTCACTCACTTCTGGATCCTTTCCAGTTTCTCTACCTCCTTTCTATATAGCGGTGAACAAAATTGGACGATGTACTCCAGCTGAGTCCTAACCAGCACAGAGTACAGCAGTTCATCTACCTGTGTGACCTGTATACTGTGCACTTTCCAGAGCAGGGCCTGCCCTCTTTGGGGGTCTACACTAGAGTCAACACACACAGTAGGCAGATGTGTGCTTAGTACACCTCTACCTCGATATAACGCTGCCCTTGGGAGCCAAAATTTTTTACCATGTTATAGGTGAAACCATGTTATATTGAACTTGCTTTGATCCACCAGCGTGTGCAGCCCCCCCCCCCCCCCGCCCCGGAGCACTGCTTTACCGTGTTATATCCAAATTGGTGTTATATTGGGTGGCGTTATATCGAGGTAGTGGTGTATATTAAATATTCACCAGGTTAAATTCACCCCTGGACAGATGTCCTAAAGTCTTAATCACCCCCCCAAACACACCCCAAAATGTTTTGAAGGCTTCAGCAAGAGTTATGAGGAGTGTTAGCATTGCCTAGACTCTCTGTACAGGGGGTAAATTTTATCCCTAAAGAGAACAGATGTAGGGCCTCAACTCCTGTTCTAGATGTACTTCCTTTTTCAGCTGAATTTCAATTTTTGACAGTTTGGATTTATTTTCCTGGGATTAACTTCTGTCCTGAAACCCATTCACTCTAACATCAAATAGATACAAAATTAGCGCAAGAAGGAGGTGGGGGGAAATCAATTTGGAGTAATTCTGCTCTTATGTGATTATATTTACTAATTTTTTTCTACTTGTTATTGCATATTCATTTCAAAGTTTTCATGGCCATTTAAAAAACAAAACAAAACAAAACAAACAAACAAATCCAAACAGTGCTGGAAGAGATTAATTCCCCTTTATTCTGCTAATGGAGCAATTTTCCACTTGTCACTCTGACGCTCTCAAGGTAGATGTTTGTAGCTATGACTCCATGGGAAGAAAGTGGTCCTCCCCAAAGCCAGGACACAATGCCGAGCTCTTACATGGCACTTTTCAGCAACATGTCTCACAGCATTTTACAACAGGTGAATCAGTATCATTATCACCATTGTACAGATAAAGAAACTGAGGCAAGGTCACCCCACCGGCCTGTGACAGAACTAGGAATAGAACTCATATCTCGTAAGTCCTAGTGCAGCACTCTTTGAACAAGTCACATCACATTCTCACAGACAAGTCACTGGATTTCCAGACTGGTGCAAATTAAGGGCAAAATTCTAACCTTTTGAATCCATGAGGCATTTCTGGACACTGATATTCTGCTTACCCTATAGCCATAGGCCTCCTACATAGGAACCTTCATCCCAAGAATCTCAACAGACTGATCGAACTTGAGGTTCCCATTGACCAAGTGAAGCCCCAGTTTCCAGCACAGATGTTCAATAGCAAGTGTTAATTGTCACTTGCCCAGCACATAAAGCCTTTCATGTGAAATCCTAACATGCCCGTGTTTCAGAACCATGAATCCTTTAATCTATGCTGTTGCATAGTACTGTAAGGGCTATGGAACATTTTCCTGCCAGGGCATTGGCACTGCTCATGTCAGCAGTGACTAGAACTTGTTAGTTCTATGGCTATTCTATACTCAAAATGAGTGAATGGTCCTTCTCCAGGTCCCACGGGGTAAGGTGCCTACATGACACAACTCGCACCACAATTGTTTCTAATTAGCATCGGCAGCACATTTGAAAGAAAAGGTTGATCTTATGCTTGAAGCACTGAACTAGAAATGCTAGATTCCATTATGAGCTTGGGCAAATCACTTCAGCTGTGTCTCTCTGTTGGGGGTGACACCACTTCCTTTCTCCCCATGCTATTCCTGACTTGTCTGTTAGGAAGTCTCTGCTTCAAAGAGCTTATAACCTGTGTGCAGACAGCACCTAGCAGAAGGCGTCTGATTTCAGTTTGGACACCTAGACACTAGCGTAATGCAAAGAGTAGTAAACTGAATGAGTGATGTCCTCATGAATTCTACCATGATTTTATTATGCAGTTTGTTGCATAGCCCTGATACCAGGGTAGAAGCACCTCTACTTCCAACCCATCCCCTGCTGCTGCCAGTCCCCCTTCAGAAGCAATCAGCCCCCGTGAATTCTTTCGCCTCTTTAGGAATGCGGCAGGGTTATAAGAAGCAGTTCTATCTATATGGAAATGCAGATTTCAAAGATCCATTCTAATAATCAAATTATAAAGGAAACAATCCCCTAATATGGAGCTAATAAAAGTTGATTTTAAGTCAGCCTAAAGCTGTAAGCAATAAGGAGCAGATTTATAGTAGAGAGTTTTGTTATTGTGGTGGTTGTTCTTTACAATTTATGCCAATAGAAACCGATTGCCAGCTTTGTTGAATTTACTCATGCCCTCCTAGACTCACTCAGTTCATGCTGTTTTCTTCTTGCACTCAGCTGACTCTAAATGTATTTATCTATTAGGAACCAGATCCTCAGCTGATATAAGTCAGCGTAGTTCTATTGGCTTCAATGAAGCTAAACTGATGTACGAGCAGAGAATCTGGCTCCATTTCCCCACCTGGTAAAGTTGTAACTGTTGCTGCTGCCCCCTGGGACTATTGATTAGCCATTGAAATCTTGTTTCAGGTAATAATGAGGCTGTTAACTTGGGGGCATAAGAGCAAAGTCAGCGTAACTGGAACTGGTGTAACACATTAGGAGGCCTGTGGTTTTTAATCTGTTCAAGTCACTTTTCTGCATGTTCTCCCCCCCATCCTTCTATTGATATGGATCTTCAGCTATAAAACACAATGAAAAGATCCATGCATTATCCCCGAAACGGAAAGAGCAGAAGATAAATCCCTATCCTCTGTGCTGCAAGGAATTGTTCCTAGAAACAGTAGATGAAGCAGCATAATAGAGGTTTGCTTGCATGTTGTCAGTGAATGCAGGCACTCTGCTGATTGCTGTGGAGATGAACAGCAGGCAGGAGCCAGCTGACATGCACAGACCATATAAGCAAGGTGAGAACAAATCAACTGTGACCTAAAGCATCACCAGAAGAAGAAAAAAACAAGACAAAATGTACTGGCAGCATGCCTCACAGGGCAGAGAACTGAGCATCCCTCAACACCCAGGAATCTCCAGAGCTACCAATCATTGTAGAAGAACATACCAAGGCCAGATATCTATGGTACACCACCATTTAAGAAAGGAGTTATTCCAGGGATTAATTTGACCTTCTTTAACAAGGATACTGTGATTACATTGAAGTTACAATGCAATTGTACCTGCAGTCATGCTTTAATACCTTTTTTAATAATCATAAGCAGAAAGTTCACTATATCATTATTAGGGGGTAGCCGGGTTAGTCTGTATCCACAAAAACAAGGAGTCCGGTGGCACCTTAAAGACTAACGGATTTATTTGGGCATAAGAAGTGGTTTTTTACCCATGAAAGCTTATGCCCAAATAAATCTGTTAGTTTTTAAGGTGCCCTGGGACTCCTTGTTATATCATTATTAGTTCAATGCAGAGTCATTACTATACTTGGACTCCAGCAGTGAATTACAAACACCAAGAGAGTAATAAGTAAATCAGTCATGTACTTTGTTAGGTTCACAGAATACACACAGACATTAAATAAAATCATAAATACTCTTGCTGGAAAGTCACAGTATCACACTAATTTATTTCTTAGAATTCAGAATGATAACCCCCAAATTGAAAAACCTAGCTTCTCCCTAAGGCAGAACTCACCCCACCTTGCTTGAAGCTGGCTCTTTCCAGACTGGCTGTCTGCTGACTCAGTGTAGGTCCACATTGCGTTTTAAACAGCAGCAAGTCTCAAGTCACAGGTCTCCAGAGTCAGGCTCACTCTATGACTCTGAAAACAGCTGTATAGATGTTTGGGCTCAGACCAGAGCTTCGGCTTTGAAACCCAACCCCCTCGCCAAGCTCCTGAGCCCAAGCCTGAGGGTTCACACATCTGTTTAGTACCATAGTGCAAGCCCATTTCTGTAGACCTGGGCTCTAAGACTCACTTCCGCAGGTTTTAAAACAGTGTAGATGACCTATGTCGCAGGGCTTCCCTCAGAGTCCCCTGGTTTGCAAGCAGGGCCAGGAAATCCCTCACACTTTCAGCTAGTTTCAAAATACACCACATACACAAGCTTCCAATTATACGAATTCAAAAGGTAATTACTACCACCCAAAGCAAAACCACAATATAATTACATAGTAATTCCATTGCAACATTATAACGTTGATCCTCTGCTCCTTAACAGGGACTTGGGCCAGCAGCAGACCAGTGAGTGGTCTGCCTATTTCAGTGGGCTGGTGGGAAAATGGTGAATTACCCCAGGAGAAACAGTACAGGGCGGAGGCGCATGCAAGTCTGATTTTGTCACTTGGCTGGCAAACAGGAGTTTGGGGATATTGTTAAAGCATCGCACAAGAAATTCAGGGATAATTTGCCCCAACTTTTTTCTCCTTAAGAGACTTTCTGCTCTCTTGTATTCAGGATGAAATCTTGAGTGACATATTGCATCATAAGAATATCATGACCCAGGAGACACAATAAATCAAACAGTATACCTTGCAAGGTAATTGTAGGCCGGTGGATTTGACCACCAGCCTGGAACAAGCAGTCTGCCAAGCCACATTCTATTTATAGTCCCTTTCTTCAGGGCTCAATTCTCAAACAGAAGCCAAAAGGAAATGTAGAATAATTGCAAGTGCCCTGTTCTTCACTGAGATTGTGGGGCCCTTTGTCTTACAGTCCCGTGCAGCCACAGGAGAAGTACTTTCAGTTCTAGCCACCAAGTAGGGCCCTCCCTCTATATCCACCAGCAGAGAATCAGACCCTATCAATAGCTGCTGTTTAGCTGGCCCAGATGATTCCCAGTACTTGCCCACCGGGCTTCCTTCTAGAAGACGACCAGGTTGCTCCCTGGCAATTAAAAAGGCCAGAGCACCTTGCTACACTAATCACCGAGAACACTGCTCCCAATGAGAGATCAAGAAGCTTGATGCTTTAAAGAAAAGAAAAATCAGAGTAGAAGGAAGGACTTTCTAAGGGCATCAGGCTGCATAAGTACAATCTGGGTCCCCAAACACAGGGGAAGGTGAGGCCACCAGATGTCACAGCTACAGGCATTTTGTTGCATTTGAGCAGGGTAGATACACAGATCAAGCTGGACATCCAACAATGGAGGCAATCAAAATTAGCAGAGGCTTTAGAGCACATAGGCCTCAAAGATAAGTTTTTCCTTGACTTACTAGCATAGCCTATGGAACCCTACTGACTGCTTCATTCACGGGCGCTAAGTCAGGAGAGAATGTGGGTGTAGAATAGTAGACTCACCACAGGCGTGTCCCCCTCATGGCTAGGTGTGGCAGCTCTCTTTCTGTAGCACCTCCTGCTGATAGTCACTCCAGCCCTCGGGTGGCCTAGGTCTTCTTGCAACTTGGCCAGGTCATGATTTAATTCCACACCCCTTTCAGGGTACTTTAGTCTCAGTGTGACATGAAACAGGACCTAAAGCTCCAGCCTGTTCAGCCCCTCCTCCTGAGAGTTAAGACCAGCAGTCATCACCCTACAATATAGACCATTCAAAGAAATCCTTGCTCAGCTCCTAGTACTTCCCCAATCCTGTCTCAGGCTTACCCTGGTGAGAACCCTTTGTTTTCCCCCATCTCTGCTGCAGATTGAACCCCTTTCAGTTCCACTCAGTGAGAATCACAGTTTCCTGTAGCCTCACCCTTTCACTATCTGTACCCAGGGTTTTCCCTGCCTCCAGGAGCCTTCCCTGACACTCTCAGCTTCCTAGGCTCCCTAATTAGGTCCCATACCCTCCTTCCTCAAGGCTTCTTGCCAGGGATCAGCCTCATGCCTGTAAAGTTCTTTCTTGCTCTTATTTCACAGTACAGACTCTGGCCTGGTCTACACTAGGCGTTTAAACCGGTTTTAGGAGCGTAAAACCGATTTAACGCCACACCCGTCCACACTGAGAGGCCCTTTATATCGGTATAAAGGGCTCTTTAAACCGGTTTCTGTACTCCTCCCTAACAAGAGGAGTAGCGCTAATATCGGTATTACCATATCGGATTAGGGTTAGTGTGGCCGCAAATCGACGGTATTGGCCTCCGGGCGGTATCCCACAGTGCACCACTGACCGCTCTGGACAGCAATCTGAACTCGGATGCAGTGGCCAGGTAGACAGGAAAAGCCCCGCAAACTTTTGAATATTTCCTGTTTGCCCAGCGTGGAGCTCCGATCAGCACGTGTGGCAATGCAGTTAAAAATCAAAATAAAGAAAGAGCTCCCGCATGGACCATGCGGATGTGATCGCTGTAAGGGCAGGCAAATCTGTTCTATCAGCGCTCCGTTACAGAAGACGAAATTTAAAATCATTTTTAAAAAATCTCCAGACAGACGCCATAGCAGGGGCTCAGCGCACTGCTGCGTGACAAGCGTAACGGAAAGCCAAAGAATCAAATGGACGCTCATGGACTGGAGGACTCAAGCTATCCCACAGTTCCTGCAGTCTCCGAAAAGTATTTGCATTCTTGGCTGAGCTCCAAATGCTTCTAGGGTCAAACACAGTGTCCGTGGTGGGTCAGGGCATAGCTCGGCAATTTACGCACCCCCCCACCCACCCCCAGAAGTGAAAGGGAAAAAAATCCTCTCTTGACTCTTTAACATGTCACCCTATCTTTACTGAATGCTGCAGATAGATGCGATGCTGCAGCACTCAACACCAACATCCTTGCTCCCCCCCCCTGCCATGGGTGGCTGATGGTGCAATATGACTGGTACCCGTCCTCATCATCAGCCTATTGGCACATGGGGCAGTGCAAAAGGACTGGTAACCATGCCGACTAGCATCAGTTAGGTCAATCAAGGGCGCCTGGCCCTAATTTTTCCTGGTAGATGGCGCAGTATGGCTGGTAACCATCTTCATCATAGCAACAGGGGGCTGAGCTCCATCAGCCCCCACCCTTCATTTGTAAAGAAAAGATTCAATTGCCCCTGGACTAGCAGAGGGATGCTGGGCTCCTCTCCTCCACACTCCTTACTGTCCTGTCTGGACTATCATAGCAGCTGGAGGCTGCCTTCCACTCATTTCTCACTAACAAATCACTGTGTCTTATTCCTGCATTCTTTATTACTTCATCACACAAGTGGGGGGGGGACAATGCTACGGTAGCCCAGGAAGGCTGGGGGAAGAACGGAATCAACAGGTGGGGTTGTTGCAGGAGCACCCCCTGTGAATAGCATACAGCTCATAATTTCAGCAGGATCTGACACAGAGCAGCTGTGCTCTCTGGTTCTATGATACAGTGGTTCTCTAGTACACTTGCCCATATTCTAGGCAGGACTGATTCTATTTTTAGATACCAAAAAGGAGGGATTGACTCAGGGAGTCATTCCCAATTTTGGCTTTTGCGCCCCTGGCTGATCTGCAAATGGTGCAGCAAATGGTGCAGTGCAAAAGGACTGGTAACCATGATCATCTTATTACCAATTTATGGTATGGTTGATGGTACAATATGGCTGGTAACCATCTCTGCTGTCATGCAAAAGCAAAAGCATGCTGCTGTGTAGCGCTGCTGAATCGCCTTTGTCAGCGGCATCTAGTACACATATGGTAACAGTCACAAAAGGCAAAACAGGCTCCATGGTTGCCATGCTATGGCATCTGCCAGGGCAATCCAGGGAAAAAAGGCGTGAAATGCTTGTCTGCCGTTGCTTACCCAGAGGAAGGAGTGACTGATGACATTTACCCAGAACCACCCGCGACAATGATTTTTGCCCCATCAGGCACTGGGATCTCAACCCGGAAATTCCAAGGGGCGGGGGAGGCTGCGGGAACTCTGGGATAGCTACGGAATAGCTACCCACAGTGCAACACTCCAGAAATCGACGCTAGCCTCGGACTGTGGACGCATACCACCGATTTAATGTGTTTAGTGTGGCCGCGCGCACTCAATTTTATACAATCTGTTTTGCTAAACCGGTTTATGTAAAATCGGAATAATCCCGTAGTGTAGACGTACCCTCAGCATCCTCTAGCTCAGGTTTCTCTCTGGCTGCTAGTTAACCAGTGTGAGGTTTATACACCCACCACAGTGGGCTATTGCAATAAGGAAAGTGTGATTAGCCAACAATGAATTGTGAGCTGCGGGGCCTGCAAGCTTTGAAGCATCTCTTTGAACCTATACAAACTCGATAAGCACTGTACAAACACAGGGCAAAAAGATGATCCCTGTCCCAAAGAATTTACAGTCTAAATATAAAACAAGAGACAGCAGATGGAGACAGATGAGAATGCAAGGAAACAATGAGATAATATAGGCCAATGTGATCGACAGTGGTCTCAGCACACCAGCAGCCTAAATACCCATAAACCCTGGGACTGGATGTGTTCCAATTTACCAGTTAGAAGCTTGGCTTGTCCAATGTTTATCATAAAGCTGCTTCACAATATTTCACCCTGAAATAAAGCTGTGACTTTGATATGGTAACATGAGATAAGGAACTCTGAGGGTAGGAGGGGGAATGGCATTATAGGAGGGTAACTGAGCTAAGGAAGATTTAGAATGAATATCAGGGAATTTTTCCTGCCAGTGAGGGTTTCTATTAACCTGAGGAATAGTCTCTCCAGATGCCCACTGTAAACAGGACATGTAAAATGGGAATGGAGGAGGATAGATTGTGGGAAACAATCCTTCTCTGGTCCTGATGCGATTTAATAGATCTTTTCCAATGAGACTCCTACTACTACCAAAGGGACCTGAATATCTTGGCATTTGAATTTGTGTTTATATTTTAATGGCTTTTAGTGTATTTGTGGAACAGCGAGGGGAAACATGGACAGGGAAACACTCACATTCTAGCTTAATAAGCATTGTCACGATCTGCCCCCTTCATAGTATTTCTGTCGTCCAGGAAATCAAATTCAGTGAGAAGACTGGGTAGGTAATAATTCCTTTCTAATTGTGCATATTTATTAGATTGTGACTCTCTGGAGCAGGGAATCTCTCTTGCTAGGGTGTTTCTACAACGCCTAGTTGGGACCTCAAGGTGCTACTCTAGTAACAGTAGTAGTCATAGTAAAAAAGAAAATAATAATAATAATAATTAATAACCCGCCCCCTATCTCAAGCCCATCAATGGTTGCTAGAGACATTTTAAAAAACCGTGAGAAACATAAACCTAAACACACCTATCAAATACAAAATTAGAACATGGAGGCATACCTATTAATAATCAATGCTGAAAATGAAAAGTTGTTAGAAATCTATCTATCTGAGATATTACAAAATGAAAACTCTGGTGAAATCATCTCTAATCTTTCTGCCATGCTAAATTATAGACAACTTTTCTTCTTTGTTTCTGTCAGCTGTGATTGATGAAACGTCTTTTGCTGAGGATATTATGGAAACACACACACAAATAAAACCACAGCCTGCATTGTACTTGTCTGCTGAAGAGAAGACGTGTGATTTTGACATATACAATGAAAGACTGGCAATTAAAGGGAAAGGGAAGGGACACTGGATGTGGATGTGTGATGTGATGTCTGCTGACTGCCAGCATCATGGGCTCCAATGAGTTGCATCACCCAGGACTTAGACTCCTCTATCACAATTTTGCAGTTATAGCATCCCAAGAGATAGTATCCAATTTTTTTATTCAGGTCTACCCTCAAGGGAAAAAATAAATTAGGATTATACTAGAATTTTGAAAAGAGTCTTTCACTTGGTAGTTCAAGTAAGAGAATTTGAGAGGCATGATCTAGTAGCTTCAGCAAAGGACTGGGTGCCAGAACAGTTGACTGCTGATCCCAGACCAGAAACTGTCTCCCTCGACTTCCTTCTATATTGCCTAGAACTTTCTGTAGTAATTTACACATGAGCAAAGTGGGTTCAAAACCTTATGTGGGGGCATTTTAAACTCACTTTGCACAGGCATAAATGATGACACCAGGTACAAAGCAGCAGAGAATCAGGCCTCCTGTGTAGCCTTGGACAAGTTTTTAAGTTAACAATTTTTAGACGTGTGTTAGTTTAGGCATCTAAAGAAATGTGGCCTGATTGTGACCAAATCAGATTGTGAAGAACTTCAAAAAGATCTCACAAAACTAAGTGATTGGGCAACAAAATGGCAAATGAAATTTAATGTGGATAAATGTAAAGTAATGCACATTGGAAAAAATAACCCCATATATACACACAACATGATGGGGGGCTAATTCTACAACGAGTCGGAAAAAAAAAAAGAGTTATCGGATCGTGGATAGTTCTCTGAAGATGTCCAGTGCAGAGGCAGTCAAAAAAAAAAAAAAAGAGGAGGGGAATAATTAAAAAAGAGAAAGAGAATGAGAATATGATATTATATATATTATTATATAAATCTATGCCCCACATCTCAGATACTGTGTACAGATGTGGTGATGTCTCCTCAAAAAAAAAAAAAGATCTAGAAAGGTTAGAAAAAAGAGCAAAAAAAAAAATTAGGGGATTTAGGAAGGTGAGAAAGGAGGAAAGAGATAAGATTTTAGGACTCTCTAGTTTGGAAAGAGAAGACTAGAGAGAAGGGGACATGATAGAGGTATATATAGAGAAAATGATGAGAGATGAGTGGAAAGGAAGTTAATTACTTTATTATAATACATACTAACATAAAAAATCAAAAAATTAATAGGCAGCAGGTTTAAAAAAAAACAAATAAAACAGTTCTCTTCTTCTTCAACTCACAGTCTTCCACAGGAGGAGAAACTTAGGGTGGAGGGGAGGGGACTAGAAAAGGGGAAAAAAAAAATGACTGGAAGAATGGATAAAAGGCCATGGATAAATGGATGGTAGGAGGATGGGGGTAATGGGTGTCTCGTCAGAGGTTCGTCAGATGGATGAGGAGGAGAGAGATCAGAGGATCATCATTTGATCATTTCATTCCAGGTTCCAGGGGCCTCAGGCATTGGCCACTTGGCAGAGAGATGGCTAGATGGCCATGGACCTTTTGGTCTGACCACCTTTGACCTTTCTTATGTTCTTATTTTCAGAGGCATTGAACTCCCCTTACCTTCCATAGAAGTCAACTGCACTTCTGGCTGCTTAGCATCTCTGATAATCAGGTCCTTTGGCTTTTACCACACTGGGCCAGCTCCCTACCTGGTTTGAATCACCCTAAATCCATTTATGTAATGGAGCTATGCTGATTTACACCAGCCAAAGATCTGGCCTAGAGTCTCTGCGTAAGTTTCCCTCTCTGTAAAATGTGGATAACATCCCCCTGTGAGGATTAGTTACATAATATTGGCACAGTGCTCTGAACATGAATGTGCTCCATAATTCTATCCAGGTGGGGACTCATACACAGAGATGTGCCAGTGTTTGATTTCTGGATATATAGGGCCTGATTCTCATTAACATTAATGCCCCTTTACATCTCTCTGGCAGTGTAAAAGGGTCTTAAAGTGAGTGTAAATGTAATTTTTATGCATGTAAAGGCCATTTTAATGTGCCAGGGCAGTGTAAACCAATCTTCGTGTAAATGAAAATCAGGCCTTTAGGGTCTGCTTGGGGATCATCACCACCTGCACACCTGAATCACCACAATGAAACCAAGAGTTACAGCAATGTAAAACTGGAGTGATGTCCCATAGTCCAACACATCTGACATATACGGGATGGTGCTTCACTATGGGATTTCATATCACCAGTGGTTTAAAGGGCTATAAAATAGATTTATGAACATGCTGGGGTGCGGGGAATAATACCTAAATACCTGACATTATTTATAGTACCAGGCATCTTAAACATATCCACAGGGTGGATATTGTTCATTTACTCTGCCTGGGTCTTGGGAGGGTTAATCAATAGCTATTATTATTATAGCACAAGTGTCTAGAGGCCCAAACTGAGATGAGGGCCACTTTGTGCTAGACACTGTAGAAACACAAAGTACACCTGGTCTGCCCCAAAGAGTTTACAGTCTCAACACACAAAAGGTGAGTAAAGCGAAGGATTATTATCTCCATTATACTGGTGGGGAACTGAGGCTCCGAGCTATTCAGTGATTTGCCCAAGGTCATCCAGGCAGTCTATGGTCAAACCAGGAATTGACCTCAGATGACCTTAGTGTCTAGCCCATCCTTTCAGAACAAGACCATTCTTCCTCTCTGTTTTATGGAGCGCTCACAGAACTTTGAGTGGACAATATTACAGCTGAACAAAGTGTTATTAATATTAAAGTGATAACACTCTGGGCCTGATTTTGATCTTACTTACACTGACTTTTTTAATAGTGTAACTCTATAGATGTCAGTAGTTCACTCCCATTTTATACCACTGCAAGTGGGAGTAGATTTTGATACACCATTTTCTCTCTTCCCCTTGTTCATCTGTAGGGACACCTTTAGTGTCTGTGTCTTGCCCTAGCTCAGACTGTTGTGTGTCTCTCTCTTCTTCTGCATATTTCATCTCCATGCTTTCTTACTCTTTAGACCCTAAGGGGTGCTCTGTTTATGATCAGCTAATACATTCATATAAAGAATGAGATGTGAAGTGTGCTCTTAAATATTACTGTGGACAGTAATTAAGTTGAATCTGAAAGTGAGAACACACTGACACTGTGAAGGTTAATGACCTAATCCTTTAGCAGAGGATACAATCTTGGTTTGGTGGTACTAATTGTTTTATTGAAGAGCATGGAGTGCATTGTTCCACAATGTCCGGGAGCATCGCAAGTGCTATTAACCTTAATGGTAGGGGCATATACATGTCCTTTGAGTAATTGGCACTTGGAAAATATTTTCTAGGGCTTGTCATTTTCCATCAGGATGGCAACAGATCTTAAAAAGTTGTGTGTTTTGTGGGGAGAGGGGATTATTTGTTTTGCTCTCTCCCTGATATGAGACACAAACCTACCACATTATCAGAAATTAAATGTGACCTGACATAAAACCTGCAGCCGGAATAAGAGAGGGTAGAGTGGAAGCAATAAATCCATGGTTTGTTTTGACTACGAAGAGCCAGAGGCCGAAATGCCCCTTCCATATGCTGTTTCTAACACTGAGGCTAAGGAGAGAGATGGCTGAGATGGCACCGGGCTATGTAGCAACCAGCCTCTATGTCAGGAAAGCACACTGCTAAGAAATGGACAGAGGGGATCAGACTCCAAATGCAGCAAGTATCCCTGCCCTGGGTGGATCTTAGCATCCTCTGACAGACACTTGAGGGGGTCTAGTTAATTTTTACACTTTGACAACATTTGCATAGCTTATGGTGCAAACAAAGTTTCATTGAAGTGAAATATTGAAGTATTAGCATTAGTATTAGTAGTGTTACAGTAGTGCCTTTGTTCTAGGTCAGGGGTCGGCAACCTTTCAGAAGTGCTGTGCCAAGTCTTCATTTATTCACTCTAATTTAAGGTTCTGCGTGCCAGTAATACATTTTAACGTTTTTAGAAGGTCTCTTTCTATAATATATAACTAAACTATTGTTGTATGTAAAGTAAATAAGGTTTTTTAAATGTTTAAGAAACTTCATTTAAAATTAAATTAAAATGCAGCGCCCCCCGGACTGGTGGCCAAGACCCAGGCAGTGTGAATGCCACAGAAAATCAGCTTGCGTGCTACCTTCGGAACGCGGGCCACAGGTTGCCTACCCCTGTTCTAGGTGCAGTAGAAACTGCTAACAGACAGACACAATGTCCTGGCCTTGAAGAGCTAATAATCTAAGAATGCGGGCTTGTCTATACTACAGATTATGTCAGTATAATTTATGTCGCTCAGGGATGTGAATAAGCCACCCCCTGAGTGACGTAAGTTGCACCAACCTACATTCCAGTGTGGACAGCACTACGTTGGCAGGAGAGCTTCTCCCACCAACATAGCTACCGCCTCTCGCAGAAGTGGTTTTATTACGCTGACGGGGGAGCTCTCTCCCATTGGCATAAAGCCACACGTGCTACAGCAGCACAGCTGCACCGCTGTAGAGCTTCCAGTGTACTCTAGTCCTAAGCCTATAGACAACAGCTGGATACAACAACCAATGAAGAGGCAGGGAGAACAAGTCATTGCAGATTTCCTTGAATGGACCAGACCCCAAAAGGTTTGTGGAGATGTGGCTGGTAGCTCTTGGTTTGAGAGAATCCCTTTCTGGGACTCTACAGCAGGGTTGCATTCATTAGAACAAACTGCCTCAGTTTTCAGTACTCCTAGATATCTTGCAATGGATTCTACAACTTCCTGTCTCTGGGGACTGACAATGGACCTGACTAAAGAAACCATGGAGGCATCACATTCCCTATGGAAATATCTCATGTCTCTCTGCGGTGGATATTACACATTTTTTCCTGCCAATCCACCTTGCTGAGCACCAAGGGCGGCTCTAGCCATTTCGCAGCCCCAAGCACGGCAGCACACCGCGGGGAGGCGCTGTGCCTGTCGCCGGTCCCGCGGCTCCGGTGGACCTCCCGCAGATGTGCCTGTGGATGCTCCACCCAACCCGCGGGACCAGCAGACCCTCTGCAGGCACTCCACCGGAGCCGCCTGCCGCCTTCCTGGCAACCAGCAGAGCGCCCCCCATGGCATGCCGCCCCAAGCACACGCTTGGCGTGCTGGGGCCTGGAGCTGCCCCTGCTGAGCACACTCATATGCTCAATAATAACATGCGGGTATTTGCATATGTCTCCCGTATGATGCTATGTGAAACAGGTCTAGCAAGAAAGTATCATGATCACTGATCCTTCAGAACACAGGGCTAAGCAGATCTAAACAGTCAATTCCCATTCATTTTAATGGGATTTGGTTGTTCAAAGCCCTGTATAAAGCAAAGGGATGGGATAAGACTTTGTCATTTATACAAGAGAATGAGAACATGGCTTAGGTCAATTGCTCATTGAAGTCTTCTTCTCCTATTGAATTTTCCTTCCAGGTACCTGGATAGGTGAAAGTTCTCAGGCTAATTTTTCTAAAAGCACTAATTGCTCTCTGATCAAATACCCACCCTAACAGGAACCCCAGTTAAAGCACAGCAAAAACTGACCATTTTCTAAAATTCCTCCTAAATGCTTACAAGGCTTGTCTCCCATGTCAGTGTGGATAAAATTGCCTGTAATAATAGCTAATAATAATAATAATAGCTGTCAAGAAGGCTCTTGTGGCAATTAGTAGAAGTAACATGACAGAGATATATGGAGCTGAACAGGTAACTCTCACAACTCGAGCATTCTCCCGCCAGCACAAAATGAATGTATCGCTGCTCTCAGAGAGCGGGGGAGGCAGCAGAGAAATCCCCCAAGTCAGAGCAATAGGGTGATGAGGTCATCTCCATGACTTTATCTGAGGCAGATCATCAATAAGCTGTTTGCTGCCCAGGATATGTTTCTTTTATCAATTATGTGCTGATTCCTATTTTTACCAAGAAGAAATTTAAGATCAATAACCAGCTATTGAGACTTCCAGCGGCCCCGTTGCCCCGATCCCCCGGCCGGACCGCGGCAAGTCCCACGGCCCCGATCCCGCGGCCAGAGCACGGCGAGTCCCGCGGCCCCGATCCCCCGGCCGGAGCGCGGCGAGTCCTGCGGCCCCGATCCCCCCGGCTGGAGCGCGGAGAGTCCTGCAGCCCCGCTGCCCCGGCTGGAGCGCGGAGAGTCCTGCGGCCCCGCAACCCCAGCCGGAGGAGCGGGATAATGGTACTCCCTCATCGCCACCTATAGTCTGTGTAAGTTGTCATCTCTTCTGGACAGTCACTGTCTCTTACTGCATGTACACACAGCACCTGGCACAATGCAGCATCAATCCCAGTTGGGGCCTCTAGATTTTGCATTCATACAAATTAATAATGGTAATCAAGACAATAGTCTTTGCGAGCAGGCAATGAAGCTGGACAAGTTATAACAAAAGAACCAATTTTCATATGCCAAATAACAAACAAAACCAGTTTGTTGTTGTTGTTAGTCTTCTTTGGAAAGACAAGTTCTTTTAAAAAAGGCCCCAAAGCTTTCAGTCAAAGATGCTGGCAGGGCTAATAAATAAGAGGAGCTGTTTTAATGGGACTGCTGTCAGTATGTCCCCTTCTTTTAACAAATAAATGTGACAAATGAAGACCATTCTCCAGCCACCTATGTTGCATCTTCAGTACATTTCAGCAGCGGAATTATTCCTTTCTGGAGTTAGAACTGATGGGGCTTCACACAAATGAATCCCTTGTCACTGCTGGGAAAGCTCCTTAGTACCTCAGCAAGATACTGATTGTTTGCATTCTCACTTAACACATGGTCTCCTAATGATCCTAGAGATTTTTAATTGATGCTGGTGATCAGGAAAGTCTGGGTTTCATACAACAACAACAACAAAACTCTGTGTAAGCTCAAAAGCTTGTCTCTTTCACCAACAGAAGTTGGTCCAAGAAAAGATATTACCTCACCCACCTTGTCTCCCTAATACCCTGGGACCAACACAGCTACAACAACACTGCAAACAAAAGATAGATGAGTTTATTAGCAGGACCCAAATATTCTGCCTCCTACAGTTTATCATCACTCACTACCAATAATGCCAAGGTAAAATATTTATGCGCTACCATTATCCTAATGTCTGTGATGATAATGGATGCCATTACTAGCCATCATGCCATCTGAAGACACAACAGTTGTCTCAGCATCATTCCTGAGTTTAGTTTTAAGATTATTGGCATTGGTTGGCATTAAATCCTAACTAGTCAGCCACAATACCAATGGGAGGAGCATGAAACACCAATAAGTGTTGTCCTAGAGGTAAATATACGTTTCATGCACATGACTAAAACCCTATTAAATAAGAAAAATGGCACCACCAGCATCTGAACAGCTAACTGCATTGAAGAAATATAAAACTGTCTCTAACAATGATAAATCCCATGGCTTGCTTCAATTGCACAGCTGGAAACCTACCATAATGCTCAAGGAACAAGCCAGTTGTAACGCTAGGACAAATCAAGAACCAATCACAGAGAAAGAGAGAGCGATTTCTATATGGGCTCAAAGGAAAAGAACACAGAGAAGCTCATCTCAACACAATGAGCTGCTTAGAAATGGCAGTCAAGTCTAATATTTCTATTAACAGGCCAACAAAAGAACCCTGCATTTTTGCTCTCACTCTATGAGATAATTTACGCACTTTGGCATTAAAGAATGTGTAATCCAAAAATTGCCTGCTCGTTGTCATAGCAGAATGGAGACAGAGAGTTATATAAATGGGTGTCACTTAATGTGGGCAGGAGACTGGAAAGGTAGTACAGGCTCATAGAAAACAGGCAAACTTATTTTTTGCATCAATTCAGTAGACTGTAGAATAAATTTCCAATGGAATTTATATTATTACTGTTTCCTCCTACCTCATAATGATAGTTAGCACTTGTATAGTTCTGTCGATTCAAGGATCTCAAAGGGCTTAAAACATTAATTAACGAAGCCACACAACGTGCCATCGCTATCACCACAAAGTCATATTGACACCCATTTTTACTGTTGGGAAAACTAAGCAACATCAAAATCAGAATCCACATATTATAACCTTCATTCCTAGGCGCAGACCTCATGAGACACCCCCCACCACCAAACACACACATTCTCGCATGTATAGGAAAGAGGTGAGGATGGAGTCTTTAATACCTTGTCTGCAATTTGATCCATTAGATCCGTCTCCCAAGCATAGGATGAGTAGACAATAATTCCATTTTATCTCAAATCCATGAAATCCTTCATGAAATGGAAGGTCCATCCTCAACACTCCTCTAGTTTTATCACTGCAAGTGGAGTTTTGTCAAAAAAGAAATTTTTCATTAAGGAAATTTGTTCTCCATGAGGATACGTCAAACAACACCAATAATTCTGTTCACAACCAAAGTTTCCAGTTCTTTTTGATGAAAACCCAAATATTTTAGTGGAAAGCAACTTTTTGCTGAAAATTTTGATGAACATTTTCATTTTCATAGGGGAAAAAAGCATTCCCCAGGCAACTCTACTGGAGATGAGCAGATTGTGCTGCTTTAATGACTTGTGCGTTTGCTGGGAAGGTAAGAAGGGACAGTGATCAAATATGCCTATTTCTATTTTCAATGTCCATAACAGAGTCTGGACTGGTGGAGGCTAGTGATACCTAAAAGTAGGTAGGCAAAACTGAGACACAAAGTTAGGCTTTGAGCCATTTTGCAGCATCAGATGAAACACATACAGTGCTTGATTCAGAGGCAGCAAACTACCCTATCTGTCCTGAGGAATCTTTCATATCTTTTGTGGATCTTTGGTGTCCGTGTACAGTAGGGAGCAAAGATCTTTGAGGGTCATGAGCCATCCGATGTAAAAATGGGCTCTTATGATCCTAAGACTTCCCAGGGCACTGGGGAAAAAGATAACATGCTACAGCGATCTTTGGTATAACATGCTTTTCAACAGGCAGCCTAGATATGTGAGCAGCTCTAAATCCCAGCTGTACTTTCATTAAGTTGCATTCCCCTTTCTACTGGCAGTAGATTTTCAAGGTTGTTCCCTCTGGTCTTTTTTGCAGACTTATACCTACTGCTAAAAGACTGTGAGTAACAGCGTGCAGTCTACAGAAACTGGGAGAATAGAGCAGTCCTTGCTGTTTCCTTAGTATTAAAGAAAAAAAAAGAGTTCCCCTTCTTTTGATTAATTTCCCACTTACACACGAAAAGAATAGATCAAGACTTATTCTGAACATAAGGGTCATCTCTTACAAAGAGCCACCTCAGCTTCAGCTTTCAGCAGCAGTAATAATAATAAAATAATAATAATAAATAATAATTGTGAAGAAGTAGGAATGAGGGGCGGAGGAGTCTGCAGCTCGACCCTGGCAGAGAGACCGGCCAGCAGGAAGATGTATTCCCAGAAGCAGCGTGTGTGGCTGTGGTGGAGCAGTGCAAGGGGGGGGCTGCGCCATGGGAAGCCAGGCCCCAGCTGATTGCCCGCCCGGAGGAAGAAGATCGAAGGAATGAAACGGTCCCTGTCTCTCTGAGAAGCAGCCTGGCAGATGCAGCGCAGGCCAGTGAGAGAGAGTCACCATGGGACCTCCCAGAAGGGAGCCGAGGGGGCCCCCACCAAAGGGAAGCATCGTCAGGTCCAGCCCCCCCCCCTCGAGGACCCGACCCACATGACATGGGCTCAATGGCCAATGTGCGGCCGGGTGCAGTGCTCCAAGCAAGAACCAAGCAACAACACAAACACCGGGTCAACGGGTCAACGAGACCCAGCCGGATGAGGCGCGGTCGCCACGGGAGGGGGGGCGTGGGCCTGCAAAGGAGGAGGGGGGAGCTGGGGGGGGGGGGGGCCTCTGCTGGCTCCTCAGGGGCTGAGGGGGGTTTACAGGAGTTTGCAGGGACTACCTTCGGGGGGAGTGCCTTGTTGGGCTCCCCTGGAGAGTGCCTGGAAGGGGGGTGGGATACATGGGCTCCCCAGGAAGATGGAGTCAGGGGATCAGGAGGCAGCTGGTGGTACCCAGGAGTATCGCCACCCAGCTGTGTGCCCCGGGCCCACATTCCCCCCCACCAGGGGGAGCCTGGCGGCCAGCAGCGGGCTGCTGGCAGAACTATACTGGGCCTGGGTCTTTGCCCGGCAGCGGGAGGGGAGCCAGAGGTTTAGGTGAGTGTCAGGAATTCACACAGTGAGCTGAGCTGGGCCTGGGGGGAGGAGGTGACACTCTGAATAATTAGTTCTTATATAATGCTCTTCGTCAATCTCAAGGTGCTTAATATGACCAGAAGGGTAGAAAGCAACAAAGAGTCCTGTGGCACCTTATAGACTAACAGACTTATTGGAGCATAAGCTTTCGTGGGTGAATACCCACTTCGTCAGACACAGTGTAGAGTAGAGAAGAGTAGAGACACTCCAAGACTAAACAGCTTTAGCCCTAAGGCACCAGAGTACTGCTGCTCCAGAACCAAGTGATTGGAGACCTTCCTTGTAACAGCATGTGAAGACTGTCTTTTCTCTTGGTACCTGGTGTATCTTGCATTTTCCTTAAATCTCTGAGCCAGTGAGGGTTCATTAAATCACTTCCCTGAACACCCCCTGAGCCAGTAATAGTTCACTGATGATATCTACATGATACATGCCTGGGACACTTGCACGAAGACAACAGATTTCCTATATGAAAGCCAATTAATTAATTAAAAACACCTCAATAAGGTGAGCCAGCTACGATTACTCTGCTGGGGCTCAGTCCACATCTCCAGCCTGGCCTGCTTTCGATCCCTTTCACTGACTCTAGAGTTGGAAGCTCTCTTGCTTTATCGGCCCATCCCTGCGCTCCACAGTTTTATCCAAGTTACTGAGCCGTTTCCCCTTTCTAAAGGCCATATTCCCAGCGAGCGTAACTTGATGTAGCTACATTGATTTCCTCGAGGCTACATAGATTTACATCAGCTGATGATCTAGCTCTAAATTCCACCTTTAAGACTTTCTATTCTATTCTATTCTATTCTATTCTATTCTAAACAGGTTCTTATACCACCCTCCTCACTACAATATCTAGTCTTCCATTGGTGCATACATCGACATTACTAACATCTCTTCTCACATGTGGTAGATGTATTTTATGCATCCTGATCAGCATTCACATTGTGCTCCCCATCAATACCCATCCCAGGTCAGGGCAGCTAATGATGCGGACCAAATTTGGTGATGAATCCTGGTCACATGCCACCTGAGACACATTGTGCATATGCTAAAAAGAAGATTCCTTCTGCAAAGAATTTTGTAATCCCTCTCTTGGCAATGGTTTGTAGCAAACTACATTCCCAATCTCATTCGTTTTGAATGTTTTCCTGCTCCTCAACCAGAAATCATAATTGCCACTAAGTAAAAATACAAAATCACTACTCTTTTACTTTGCACAAATAAACTTTTTGTGACAGACACACCTGTGTTCTCCTGCTTGCTACATCTTAAACTTTATTTGTGGGCTATTAATTAATTATTAATTATTATTATTATTAATAGTAGTTATTTAAAGTTTGGGTCAATAGATGAGCCACCCACCATGCTCTGAAAGTCAGCATGATTAGTTTCCGGATGGACCACAGAAACACAAGATTTCCATATTGGATCAAACCAAGGGTCCATTCTAGACTTGTATCCTGTCTCCAACAGTGGCCCACATCAGCTACTAAAGGAGCTCCCTAGTGGGCAATTATGGAATAACCAGCCGATAGGGAAAGTGTCTTCTTAAACTCTCATACTGAGGAGCATAATCCAACCTTTAACTGAGGGGTTTATCTCCCTTCTATTCTGAGCAGGTTAGAGAATCAAGGATGCTCCCCAGAAAACATCCTGGCTCCTATCCTCCACATTAGGAATAGAGGGATTATAATTATAGAGATGGTTGGAACTGGAATACCAGATTAAGCCTCCTTCTCCAAAATTATGCAGAAATTCATATCAGGAAGTGGGTTTGGATGTGAGTTTCACAACTGGGATCTCCCTCTCTAGTGGACTGCTCCAGACCACCAGGCCCAAATGCCCTTGAATCCAGATTAAAAAATGAGCTTCACAGCTCAGGGATTATCTTTGTAATGGACTGCCCCAAACTCTAGGGATGTTGCATCTGACTGAGAGTCCTAAATTTCACCACTTGGACCCATCTCATGTTGTAGAAGTGAAGAAAACTGGCTGATTTCAAATGACAGACTGGTGCACAGAAGAAAGAAGCTTGGACTTTAAAAAAATTGTCATTTTTTTTCTCCTTCAAGTTCTTCTGACGTATTATTTTATTTTATTTGCTGTTTTTATCATGCTCTAACTTGGCACACTTCTCAGCATCAAAGAACATTCCTTTATTGTGACATTTTCAAATGAAAACTACATGGCAGTAATAGCTTTCCAAAGATCGCTCATTTACCTTGGCAACGTTTATGTGTTTCGGGGAGAAGCGGGGAGGGGGGAAGATGACGACTCTGCATAAAACCAGTGCTCAGAGCAAAACTCTGTGAGAATTATTTAGCAAACAAGCTCCCATATTAGAATGGTGCTGAGGAAGATTGCATAGCCAGACTAAATTACACTTTACAGGGATATGGCACTGAATGGCTTTCTACTGAGGTTACGCTTAAATTATAGCTCTTGCTAAAGCAAACAGCTCATGGTTTATATGTGAATTTGAATTATGCATCCAACAGGCAGCATATTTATGAGAAAAAAAAGTCAAGTCAATAGATTGCTAAATTGCTGCCACATTTGTAAAGGACAAAAATAGCTATGATAGTAGGACATCAAAACGCAGCCATAAACACAATTATACACCCTTGTCCAGCACTCTTGGGAGAAGTAATTTGGCATTTTCTATACCATGGAGTTGGGTGTCAGTATAAAAACATAAGATAGCTAGACCTCTGGGTTGTTCCCAGGAGTCATCATTTCATGTCTGTCCACTGGCACCTCAGTGCAAAGACTCTGTAGAGACATGGTCATAAATTTATTGCATTGACTTGCAATGGACATCTAGTTTGGGATGTCTTCTGGAAATAAGTCATTTCAATTATATGACTTTGGGGCATTTACTAAGCAGCTTTCATCCAAGGACTGCAGAGTGGCTCACAATAAATTATACTTGATAACCCACCTTGGGAGGGGCATGAGTATTATTATTCCTATTGTATAGATTGGAGGTAACATTTCTGAAAGCACCTAAGACACTGAAGAGCTTAAGTCCCATTAAAAAATAGGATTTAGGCTCTTAAGTCACTTAGGCACTTACCCTTGGAAACTAAGGCACAGGGAAGAGTAATTTCAAGGAGCTCAATCTCTTTAGCTCATCAAAGAGAAGATTAAGATGCAACTTCATCACAGTCTATAAGTACCTACATATGGAATAAAAATTTGATAATAGAGAGCTCTTCAGTCCAGCAGGAAAAGGTATAACAAGAATCAGTCACTGGATCATTGAAGCTACAGAAATTTAGACTAGAAGGAAGGCATACATTTTTAACAAAGAGGGTAATTAATCAGTTAAACAACTTACCAAGGGTTGTGTTGGCCTCTCCATCACTGGCAATTTTTAAATCAATATTGGATGTTTTTCTAAAAGATCTGCTCTAGTTCAAGCACAACTATTGAACATGAAACAGGAATTAATGAAAGGAAGTTTTCTGGCCTGTGTGCTGCAATAGGCCAGCTTGGCCATCACAATGGTCCTTTCTGGCCTTTAAAAATCTATGAATCCTTAAAGTCATACTGTGAGCCAGCGGCAGAAACAGGAGGAGAATTGCATGTTTCTGACAGCATTCCTTGCTCTAATTAAGGGAGTGCTGGTGGCTGTCAAAGGCAGTGTACTGAACTAAATGGACCCCTGGTCTGATGCATTTTGGCAGTTCCTATGTTCCTAATGCAGGAACTTATGGAGAAGAGGGAAAAATAAGGGGAAGATAGGTGTAGCTCCACCAAAGCCCCTCCGAATAATTAAAATCAGAGATTATTCACCCACTGAAGTGAGCTTTTCTGAACCCTTACATCTTAATTGGCTAATGATATAACACAGGAGATTACGTCAGGGGAACAGAGTGATTCGTCAGACATACAAACATCATACAGGCTTAGTGTGTAGCCCTCTTGAAAAGGAAACCTGCTCTGTACTGAGTGTGGGAGAGAGAGAATGGATGAAGTTGTGTAGTAAATCTAGAGATAAAAGAGTCACAAAAAAAGGAGGCAACCCAGATTTTTGCTCATGCATAACAGAGATAGGTTGAGATAAATAAGGAGATATATTTTCTTCATGAGAAATGCAAGACAGGATGGCCTCTCTGGATGTGGTGGCCATCTAGATACACAGTGTGTGTACAGGACCTAGTACAATAGTGCCCTGATTTTTTGTAGGAGCTCCTGGATGCTAATTTAATGAAGAAAGAAAGAAAGAAAGAAAGAAAGAAAGAAAGAAAGAAGATGCTGCAGCAGAATGGGTATAATTTAGGACAGAGCTTATCCTCTTATTTTGCCCAAAGTATTTTGCAGTGTTTGTCAGAAATTAATTTCTCAGCCTCTTAAAAATTTTAAAAGGCTTGAATAATCTTGGAGGTAAATACTGGGCAGAATAATCTTGGAGGTAAATACTGCATACACTAACATGGTGCTTCAGCTTGTGATTTTATTGTGCATGGATTCATAGCCTAAGCCTATTGACCCTCAATGTTGTGTAAATAACTGATTCGTGGTCTTGAAACAAAAGACCTAGAGACACAACCTACTGGAAAAATGATGAGCAAATTTCAATTTTATTTTTATATGCACATCTGGAGATGAACTGGTCAGAAACTTTTGAAATGTTTGCATTGATTTTTTTTTTAATTTTTGAAACATTTCCACAAATGTTTAATAAAGAAACATTAATGAAATTCTGAAAAATAAAAAAATTGGCTATCTCTAATGTACAGCACCTAGCACATTGGGGCTTCTAGACACTACCATAAAACAAACAATAAATAATAACCATGTAATTATTCTCTCTCTCTTTTTACAGTGTGAAAATGCCAACATGAAGAAGGGGGAAGAAAAGAAGGGGACCATAATTGTTTTACAGAGGCTATTAAAATGTGCTATTAAAATAAGCTTAATGAATAGATATTAATATCTGGTTAGCGCTGCTCTGACCTCCTGTCTTACAGGTTCCATTTATGTCTTCTTTGATGAAAGTTCTCCGCGACTGCGAAGCAAAAGGGCAAACTGATTTATGAACAAGACTTATTGTCGCAGTGGCAGATTTGTATAATGAGAAATATATTAAATCTAATGAAGGGAGAGCGTGCCTTTCCAAAGCAGTACGTTTCCGCCATGATTAAGTGATTCAGTGTCCCTCAGTGGATTAATTTAGACAATGCAGCGGGGCATGGAGGCACCGTTGTAGCCTCTTGCACTAGTGACAAATACTAAGCAATGCTGAATATTTGTGTTCTTTTTTAGTTGTGCTGATAAAGTAAGATGAGAATTGTAGAGTGGTAAGATGACAAGACAAATATCAGGGATGCCAATGTCCCCACTGATTGCGTAGAGGAAGGTCCATCTTTGAACATCAGTGTGTGGCAAAACCGGCTTCCAGAGAATGGAAATATGTAACTTTAAGTGTTGCGTGGCATACTCCAGCTGACAACAGCTCGCTATCACCCAGTTTAATTCTCCTACCAGTCCTCTACAGAGCAACACTGAGCCATGCCCATCCATCATGTGCTCTGATTCCTAAACAGGGGGATGTTTATTTTTAATTGCATCACATTGCAGACTCTGCGCAAAGACAGATATCATTGGTGACACTTGGAAGCAACATTTATGGAGCGCGCCCTTCCATTAGCCAGGAATAACTCTTCTAAGCAATGGAGACTTTCCAGTTTCTGGATTAAAATGGATGAAAATGGGGACAGCCTGATTCATCACTGCCAATGTAACTCCATTATAAACACCCAAAAAGAGAGGGGAAATGAGCCAGTTCCTTAGCTGCTGTAAATCAGTGTAGCTCCAGTGATTTGGATTTAAACCAGCTGAGGGTCTGACCCCATGCACTCCTGCAGGTCTGTGCTAAGCATATGCTGGACTATTCCAGAACTAGGGGCATGTACATAATGGTCCTGATGCTTATTCACACCGGGGCCTCTTTGCACCCTAGGGCAGTATAAAGGGGCCTTAAAGTAAGAATAAATGTAATATATGCTCACTTCGAGGTCACCTGGCACTACCAGAGCTGTGAGACATATTTCTGGCAAAAGTATCCCATTTTGGCTTCAGCTTGAACACACATTCCTATGGGTCAATTGGAAGAGGCCATTTGAGTTTAATATTTGTATTATGGTTGCACCAAGACCGAGGCCCCATTGTGCTAGATGATATATATACACCTAGTGAGAGACAGCCCCTAGCTCAAAGACCTTTCCAGCTAAATGGATATGATGGGAAAACCATGGGGAGAAGGTCCCAGGGCCCGGGCTTCAGCCTGAACCTCTACACCACAATTTTATGATCAGCAACCCAAGCCCCATGAGCCCGAGTCAGCTGATGACTGTATTGACATATCCCAACCTGCTCTGTTCTCCATTCCATAAACCATCAATTCCTTCTCCAGCAAGAAGTGCAGACTGGGACAACAGGCTGCACTGCCGCTTACTTTGGAGTTTAGAGCAGTAACTTTGCAACGGATTTTAGATAAGCAGAGATTGAAGTACAGAACCACGCCAAGAAAAAAAAATAAAAATGGAATATAGTCAAAAGAGCTTCCTCCCCGCCCCACTAAAAAAATATTGATTAAACAAAAGAATGCTTGTGGAGATGCTGGCAAATGAGGGTGGAGAAGCCAAACATTGATAAACTTAATTAAATTTCTAATGAAAACAGAGGCAGCCTGTGGTGATTACTCTGTGTAACTGAGACTAATACACCAATTAGGCTAATTCATCCCCTGATGCTCTAAACACAGTTATAAACTTAATCCATATTTCTTCTTGCATGTCAACAGTTGATTTCCATCATTCTTTGGAAGCTTCTGGTTTGGACATGAAAAGCAAATGATGCTCATTTGCCAGGAAGAGGCAGACATCCCACTGACTGCTTATTTCCCCATGGGGATTCTCTTTTCTCTCTTTCTTATTCATTTCCACAGGAGACTTAATCCTCCCTAAATCTTTAACAAGGCCTGTTCCAGGTGTTATTAATTACTGTACTTTGCAGGTTCAGGAGACAGAAACCTGTCTGTGTCAGAACAAATGCAGAGCGGATGCCAAGAGATTTTTAACGGATTTTATTTCTATAATCAAGTGAAAACCTCTGCATGGGATGAGGCCCAAACAACTTCTGCCTCTCCCAAGTCTCTTGAGCTGGAATTTTGCAAGGAGCTAAGGAATTTAGGAGCACTTCAAATGCATCTGAAGAAGTGGGCTTTTTACCCACGAAAGCTTGTGCCCAAATAAATCTGTTAGTCTTTAAAGTGCCACCGGACTCCTTGTTGTTTTCCTCTGGCATAGTCCACCAGAGTGTAATGCCACATTATAAGCTTTAAAGCAATCTTCTGTCATTTTAACTCTGCTTTTATTTTAATTATATTATGAAAAACTGGCACAAAATATAAAATTATTTCAATTTATTACCAATTTAGGCGTGGAACAGAACATAGGTCAATTAAAATAACATTCCCTGAGTCCATACAAGAAGTGGTCCTTTTCATCCATCACACAATATCTGTCAGTTTTTACTTTACCAGCATCTCGTAGTGTGCAGTTTGGAGACTGTTCCCCCAGAGTGAATGCATATGTCGGCAACTCTGTCTGCAAGACATTGCACCTGTCCATGTAAGTGTCCCCAGGTGCAAACAGCAGTACAAGTCTGGAGCTTTCCAGACCTTGCATTCTCTTGCAACAGTATTTGAGGAGAGAAAACAAACTTTTTCCATACCACCACTTGTAGTGCTTTCTAGTGCTTTCACTGGTAACACACTGACCAAGGTCGGGTTTGGGGTTTTTCCCCATGAACTTCATGGTGTTGGATCCTTGTTAATTTTCATACCCTGTACTAATTAGCATTACTTCCCTTGTACCAAATTTTTAACTTTTTTGTGGAGATAAAAAAGGGCAATTTTCCTTGTTTTATGTCATTTAAGGCCTCTTTGACTTTATATAGCATATATTTCCCATATACTGCAAATGTCATTTTTTTGCCTTGTACCTTTCATGATAGGATATTAATTTGATCTTGTACATTTAAAAAAACATTTACAACCTCACACATAAAACAGTTAAAAGCTCTCTGTCAGTGAATTCTTTGCTTTGTTGATTTTCAAAGTACAACACTCTAGATGCTAATTCTGGCTGCAACACTTGCTCATTAATATTATTAAACAATATTTCCGTAATAGATTTAACCTTAAGCGACTAGTTGATTTGTTTCCAATCTAGGGCATTTCAATCTTTTATACAATTGCATAATTTTAATGCAATTATTCTTTTCCATTTACAAAATGCTATCATCAATTTTTTTACTTCCCAATAACATTTATTTTACATCACAGTTAAACATTACTTTTGAGTAAGATTGTTAATGGTTAAGCTCCGTTTCTAATATTCAGTGATCTTTCTTGGTGCTGTGTTGGTTTCTGCTTCCAAACTGACAGCCATGTGAAAAAGGAAACACAACCTATTGTGGCTCCTCTTTGGCGCCTCTATAATATTTAATTAAATAGCATGTCTTATTTACATTTGTTTTACCCTTTTTACAATATACACTACCTGTTTTCATGGGACTGTATCTTCCTTCCATAGTGCAACCTTTACCCTTTATTTGCCATGAAATCATGTTAGCCATATTCATTTTCACATGAAGTTTAACTGTTTGTTTTGTGCTTAAAGAGCTTCCATATACCCCTATCAAAGCGATTGTTTAATGACTCACAGCTTCCATAAGGCTCAGTGTAGCTAACGTTGCTACTCTTTTCAGCGTGGTAGCCGTGTTAGTCTGTATCAGCAAAAAAAAAAAATGAGGAGATCTATCTGGTCACTCAATAACGGACCTAAAAGTGGCAATTCTTCAACAACAAAAATTTCAAAAACAGACTCCAACGTGAAGCTGCAGAACTGGAATTAATTTGTAAACTGGACACCATCAGATTAGGCCTGAATAAAGACTGGGAGTAGTTGGGTCATTACAAAACCTAAACTTAATTTCCTCAATACTAATTTCTCTTGTCAACTGTCTGTAATGGGCCACTATCTTACCACTTCAAAAGTTATTTTTCCTCCCTTGGTATCCTGCTGTTAATTGATTTATCTCGTTAGACTGACCGCACACTTGGTAAAGCAACCCCGATCCTTTCATATATTTATACCCGCTCCTGTATTTTTCACTTCATGCATCTGATGAAGTGGGTTCTAGCCAATGAAAGCTTATGCCCAAATAAATTTGTTAGTCTCTAAGGTGCCACAAGTACTCCTCATTTTTTTTATTGCTACTCTTGTGACACGTTCCCCTGCCCCCACCACAGCCATGTCCTTTGGCCCTTATTTGAAAGATGTTGAACTTCAAAAAAGTATTAAGGTACCCAAATGGTTAAATGCTGAATAACAAAGCCAGATAACACCAGCTACTTGTGTTTGGCTTGAGAAGGAGAAGAAAAAAAGAAAAAAAAAGAGAATTTAGCAAAGACTGCAGGGGAAACATGGGCAGCTGCTCAAAAAGTGTCTCTGTCAGTTTTTGCAACTTTGAAAAATTCAAATGGCTTTTTGCTGGAATCTTTTAAAAGCCAATTAATTTTAAACACAAAAAATGGGGTTTTACAAGCCAGGAGTGTTTGTTTATCGCCTTAAAACCTTGCATAATTACACAAATGTATTTTACGTTTCTTTTAAATATTTTGCTCAGTACCCATGGTGTTGCTTTAACTACATTTTACATAACTAAACCTAGACTACATTCATTACTTGTAAATTCGGAGGCATCCAAGTTCAAATGGAAATCCCTTATTTTCTTTTAGTGATTTTGACTAAATTATCCATAGTCAAATGGTTCAAATCAGATTGTCTCTCTGCCTACAGCAGTCATTTACAACTGATTATTTACAGACCATTCCTTTGGGAAAGGGGCCCATTTTCCTTTGGAATGGCTGTAAAGGATTCTGGGGACAAAAGCATAGTGCTGGTAGATCATCACCGTCTGACCTCTCCTTGCAAATGTGTTTGACTACCAGGGTTTCACCAGGTGAGACTACTCTGAGTTATCCTGCCATAACCAGGTTTTGTTATCAAACCAAGCATTCTTTTCCCCCTTCTTATTTAATGTTACCACCAATACCTTTACTACACCAGCCTGCTTAATCCTTTCAGTGCTCTGTAAAGTTTTTTATGTCTTCACAAATGCTCCCTTGAACTCCTCGCTCTCTTTCCTTAAATCGCTTACTTATCTCCCAAAGTGACACATTTCTCAGCCGATTTCTCTTGGCGACTCTGAGCTTATCTTTGTGGGTTGTGGGGGGTTTTTTGCACTCATTCTTTAGTTACAATTGCTTTTCTCTCCATGGGTTCCCAGGGGTCTTATTCTTTAAAGTTTTAGTTCATTTAACAGACCTTTGTTGTGCTTTTCCAAGCATTTTTTTACAGAGAGATCCAAAGTACCTTCCTCTATTCCCTTATGTTACTGAATTTCTCTTTAGGAAATAATTCTATACTACAGTTTAACCACACGCTTCTCTCCCCACCCCCCATTTCTTGTCTAATACTATTTGTTGGAGTTCCTTTTCCGTCCAGTCCCAGTCTCCCCCTATCATTCCCAGGGAGTCCACAGGGACTTCCTTTAGATTTAACCTATTCCTCCGGTACCCTGGAAACCTCCTCAAATTTGAACCCTTCCAATACCATTGCTAAGCTGCTTGCTTCCTTGCAATTATTGACAGCAAAGCTACACATATAATAAACCATGTGTTACCTGCTCCAGATGAATGGATCTGAGTCCTGGCACAGTATGTTGGGATTCCCTCTGAGATCCCTTTCCATTCGGCTTCCCAAGAATTCAGTTCAACTCCAGATTTTGTCACATGGGTATCTATATTTAGTATACAGGAAAGCCACAATGAGTTGATCAGACTCAAGCACAGGGAGTGGGTATAGGGCGTACCACACATCCAAAGTTACACAGAAAAACTTTTCCTTTCTATACCTTTACCCATCACATTGCATTTACTATACATTCCATCACTCATTTGGGGATTGGCTCGGTAACTTTGTAGAAGCCAATGCCTGTACAGTAGGCTCTGTCCATGCATACCTGACCTCTACCTTATCTTACATTTAGGCTTGTTTACTAATACCAGGATGTTCTTGCTGATCATAGCTAAACATTCTGACTCCAGTATACTGCTTGCTATGACAACTTAACCTTCCATTCACCTCTCCAATCATGGGCCACTAAGAAATAAGGCAAGTTACTAATGTCAAGCCAGGCCTACACAAACCTGACCAAAGCATCAGGCTTGTCATAAGTAAACCTGCAGAAAAGACACCACAGGTATGTGTAAAAAACTGATTTCTGGTTTCACAATGAAAGTTTCACATGATGCTATTTACTGGGGCATGATTGTTTAAAGTCAGACGTGCATTTGCATATGTAGCTCTATTTGCATGTGGAATTACCACAGTTGTGTGTGCCAGGCAGGTGACTGTGTGTGCAAATTGCCATTCAGACACAAATGTTTGCACATGGAAATGGGCCTCTGCTTTTTAAGAAAACTATCCCAGATTCTTAAAAGGTGAAAGCACCCCTATGTAGAGGCCTACACACCATCTAAGGCCCCTTTGAGTGTTTACATGATATTTCACTGATGTGTAGGCCTTTTGCTGCCTCCTCTGTGCATTTCACCTGTAGCAAATGGAAGTGGATAATATAAAGGTCATCTTCCAGCCAATTCCCGCCCTTTGCAAAGAAGAAGGAATAAACATTGGGCAATTTTGGCTCAGTTGCCTGTCAATACTGTAAACTGAGCTCAGCCGGCTAGATACAGTAACTGCACCAAATAAATGCTATCTCTGGCAATTAGCAGCACTTAATTTTGAAAATGAGCTAATATAATCAATTATGTCTTTCAATTTGCTAGACAGCATTTTACACGGTTTAATTTTCTGCTACTACACCTTTCAAATTATCTTCAGGTGCTATTCAGAATTTAATCATGGATGCTCATTCCAGATCCACTAGTATTAAAGATGCTCCCCCTCCCACCACCAAATAATGTCAATGATCCATGGTTCTGAAATAAGGAGATACCAACCTCTCCTTCTTGGGCCGTGGCAGTATCCTACTTTTTCCACATCACCCAAACTTTTTGACTCTCAGATAAACCAGAGAGGATCCATTCTGCTGCTTTTTCTGCAGCTTATGTCTGGCATTTTTATTTTTATCTCACTCCGCTGAAGGATAACACTATTTCTGGAGGTTTTACATGAGTAGATTAGAATTATTACAAGCAGGAGGATGTACTGTATGCAGATTGTGAATGGCATAAAGAGAGCTTGTGTGTATGTATCTCCTACTCTCACTCTCTTTGTGCATCAGATAAGCTGTGCTAGGCTGTGTTGTGCTTGCAGAGTGTTAGGAATAAAAAGTTTAAAGGGTGAGTCTGAATTCACATCTCTTTGTTGTGTAGGAATTACTGCAACACAATATACCATTGACACAATGAAGCTAATATCCTCTTGACAGCTGTGGCTAAAAACATGGTTCAGGCAAACACCATCCCCAAGTAAATTAAACTATTTTGATAGTTCTGCACTAGTTTAGCACAGAGGAGAGATGCAGAAATGGCTACATTTTAATGCACGTTGAACTGATGAGCCTTGTACACACACACACACAGAGATTCTGAGCTGCAGTCAGTGTATACAGCATGAGATGGGAGCACCTTTCCATACCCTGACCCTGGAGTCATATGAAAGGCAGTCTGGTCCAAAGTGCGAATTACAGCAATCTGAAGGCTGCTCTAATCTATGCAAATGACCAGTATTCCCAAAGGGCTATTCCAGGAGCTGGGAATGATTAGGCACAAGCAAGCCTCAGACACACCCTCTCTTGCCTACACACATCCTCCTGAGTTGGCAGCCAGGAGAGGGGTGTCATAGATGTTATCAGAGCAGCTCTACAGTACCAGTGGATTCCGCTATGCAAGGGAAATCATTCAGTTGCAGGGTCAGGTGGCTTTAGAGTTGCATTGCACTGCTGGAGTGATACAAAGCTCTTGCCATGCACCTGAGAATCAGATCTTTGGCCTCCAAAGGTCTGACTCAAAGCCCTCTGAAGTTAATGTGACCTTTTCCATTGACTTCAATGGGCCAAGGATCAAACACCAAAAGCACCTTGGGAGGCAAAGGTACTAAGTAAACACCAAAGAAATTAGGGGTCAGATTTTCAAAGCAGCCCTGAGGGAGTTAGGCACCCAAATCCCAATGCAATTCAATGGGAAATGGGCAGCTAGGGTCAGAATTGCAAATACTAGGAGCCTAAAGATGCAAGATGCAGATGGGTGCCTAGTGGGACTTACGAAAGCACCTTAGTTAGAAACCTCAGCACTTTTGCAAATCCTACTAGACATCTATCTGCATCTTTAGGCTCCTAAATACTATGAAAATCTGGCCCCTACCTCCCTTAGAATTCTTTTGTAAAGCCTAGAATCTCACAAACAAGAGAAGCCCAGCAATGGGCTAGATATTTTATCTGCCTTTTCAAACATTCTGCATATGCCAGTCACCCACTATAGTAGAGGGGTAGAACCCTGTGGCCATTTCATTGCTGTCCTGCTTGGCCCATCCATACAATCCCAGGTGGGGGTGGAGGGGTATATGGCTACCTTGAAGCCAAACCAACTGTTCCAAACCACACAGAAAGTATCAGCAATTGATGGCTGGTTGTAGGAAATGATAAGAGAAGGAAAAGTCATTTACCCCAGATCCTCAGAGTATAAACACAGCAGCTCTGGTCTCCTTTTGTCATTTCTGGGGAGTGATGGCATCACAACTTTCAGCTTTGTTGAGAGGGTTTATTGTTTATTTTCTCCTTGGATACAGAACAGTGTAAGTAGATTTATCTTAGTTTTGCCTGGGAAAACTGAGAATCTTAATAGATTTTTCCTATTCACTGGCATTATTTTTTATCATTATTATGGTTAGCTACACAGGAAATATTAATGACTCTGTTACTCCAGCCATTGTTTAATCAAATGGATTCTGGTAAGTAAAATGTATATGAGGAAGAAACAATTACTGGCTTCAAAATAAGAGAATTACAAGGTGGACACAGGCTGTCCATGCGCTCTAAGGCTCTGCAGAAGAACAAAGACGCACAATACGTACAGGAAGGTTCTGGTTGGTGACAGGGGACTCACTTAAAATTCCGGCTGGGAAAGTGCTCATGCATCAGGACCCTTTACAGAAGGGATTAACCTGATGAGTAAAGGAGACTGTTGGAATTCAGAACAAAGAGAAAGCAAATGGCAGGAGAAGGCTAATAGACAAAGGCCGGCAGAATCATGTTTCCAACACAGGGACAATCCAGCATTAAGTGGTCCAAAGCCCATTGAACTCAAGGAAAAGACTCTCACTGAGTTTGACAGACTTTGGAACAGGCCCTAATTATTCAGTGGGGCCCCAGTTCAGCAAAGCACTGAAGCACATATTAAATTCCCATTGGCTTCAAGTTCCCATGGAACTTATGCAGCTGTTGAAGTAAGCACTTTGCTGAACAGGATGAGATTGCACCAGTGCTTTCAGTTAAGGGGGTTGTGTGCCTAAGTTGTGTCTTGAATCAGAGCATTAGGACCAGGTCCAAAGCTGCCTTCCAGTCCATCTCTGGATGGCTCACTGGTCTCAAGTCTGCAGTATCCAGTGATTTCTATGCTGCCTGGTTCCTTAGCATACTAGTGGTGCATTTGGGCATGTGATGAAGCAGTGGGTCACTCCTTACATCTTCCTTGTACGGCTTGGGTTTCAGGAATACATAGCATTCCATCTGGCTGCACTTGTCTCACTGGAAGGCATTGCTCCTGCTTGGCCTAGGCAGCCAGAAATTGTGCTTAAATTGTCAAAGCAATTATGTTTATGCAAATACAGTAAATGTGTTTCTCACTTTCAGTTTGGAATTAATGCAATGACTGAACAAAATATGTGGCTGGGGAGAGGGCCAGTGGGGATTGCTGGTATTTGCTTACTTATTTGTTTATCTTTTTTTTTTAAATACACTTTAAAATAATTTGAAGCCAAGTTAGGATCGGTTAGGAAGATTCTTTACAGTTATCTTCACCCATCCTTCTAAATGCATGGAGGTCAACAACACTGCCAACCATGAGTCAGTTCCCCAACAAAATCATGAGATTGACTTAAAAATCATAAGCTTTTTTTAAAAAATATTTTGGGGCTTCTTCTAGCTTTTGAGCCCTTAGGTGTCACAACTTCAAGCTTTTCTCTGCAATTGTGAGTGCTATAAATGTACATCTTTTTAATGAAAGCTAAGAGCCTCACATAATCACATGGCTCCAGGAGCTGGGGCTTTAGGGAAAACACTAAATATCATGAGATTCATGATAGAATTCACTACACTGATTCAATAGGAGTCTTTCCACTGATGTCAGTGGGAGTTTGATTAGCCCCTGTCCTAAATCAGATCCCAATCTTGCAAACACTTACCCCCTGGCATAATTTTACTCAGGTGACAAGTTCCATTGGATAAAGTTATACACATTGTTAAGTCTTTGTAGAACTAGAGTCTTACACAGTACATTCTTTGGGGCAGGAACTTTAAAACTCATGTATACATCAGCCAGCACAATGATGCCCTGATCCTGACTGGTGCATTTGAGTGCTACTGCCATTAATAACAACAATCACAAAAATAATAATAATAAACTGAATAAGTGTTAAGAGTTAGTATTATAATACCTGCAATGTGGCCATTTTTCTTATATTGTCATGTGATAGTAGTAGCCAGTCTGACTGTTTGAACAATCTGGTTGGCTAGAAAGTTTATTCTAATGTGCAAGCCTCCTGCTTTCTGCCAGAAACTTCCCCAAACACACATACACACGTCAGCAGCTGATCAAGTATTCCCATCCCAGCTCAGAGCCGCTTAGCAGGCAGCCAGCAAGGTCAGAAGCCTAGATTTGAATGTAATAATAACTTTAGTCAATTTACAGAAATAATGTGATTTCCTAAAACATGGGAATTAGCAAGCCAGGCCCAGAGAATTAAAATCACTCAGAGGCTCAGATGCCCTGAAAGAAACCAGCAAAACTCCATCTAAAGTAAGAAAGAAACAGGGCATAGCATCTATTTTTATTATGACATCTTTAAGGTCACATTGGTGGGGGTTGGGGGAAGGAAATTAAAAGGTATCTTCTCTGAAGACACTGTTTTACAACACTTTCTTTGCTTGTAGCTTGTTAATTTTCACAGCAGAGTTGCCCTAGGATATGAATTGAAGAAACAGATGAAAAAAAAAAAAAGTCTTGTGCCTCTAACTGTACTGAAGGCCCCAATGCATACTCCTGTGCCTTTGATGAGAAACATTAAACATTTTTAATTTAGCACATCAATTTGAAAATCTAATTTTTTTTAATGCTTTGTAGCAGCAGACGCTTTTCACGGTGCTGTCACGACCACAGAAGAATTATGAGAAACTTGAACCGCAAAAAGTAAATTAGAAAAATCTCATTTCAGTTACTCTAAAAAGAGGGGAAATTAGATTTTGATTAAAATCACTCACACATACAATTTTAGGTAAACTAATTTAGCAAGACTGACTATATAATTTTTTTTGCCTGCTTCTGCGTCCTTTTAGTACCAGCTGTGAAGCGCCTGTACTCATCACCTCTCTCAATAGCCAGTAGGGTAGGGAAAGAACTGTTAATAAAGTGGCCTTTTCCTTGACCATATGCTGTGAGGCTGTCAAAAGGAGAGTAATTTATTTATTTTGTCAAAAAAAGAAAAAAAAGAAAAACCTTTAGAATCCTTCCTAGCAATGTGATCATATTTAAGGTTGTATTTTTTCCTTGTTCAAACTATTTTATTCCTTTGAAATAAATATGTATGAAACAATAGCAATAAATGCCCCCGCTATTCAAAAGTCAGAAGGTTTGAGTTGCAGGTATTTGTATTTTTTTTTTCAGTTTGATCTATCTATCATGGGAGAAGGGATTAATTTGCAGAGGATAATTTATTTACTACTTTTTCATTTATTTCACTTCTTTTTTGGTTCATGAATTGTTCGCAAACAGTTTGTGATTTTTCTCAGACTTATTTGTTATCTTAAATTATTGACAGAAAAATGACAGCACACAATTCCTGACTTGTAGTTCATTTGCAAGCTGTCCACTGACAAAAGTTTGATATTCAGAATTAAAAATTCAAGCTGTGTTATTTGGCTTTGATTTGGTATATATGTTTTTGGTAGGCCTGTTTCCTGATATGATGAGTATAACACTTAGAGCCAGGTTTTCAGTGGAAATACATGTATGTGTTAAAAGTATGTTTATTTTATTATTATTGTATAGCACCAACAGTTTCCTGGGTACTTTATCTATGTAATCTTCATGAACACCTTACGAGATAGGTACATGAAAGTTATAATTTTACAGATGGGGAAAAGAAGACAGAGGGAGGTGAAGGCTATCAAAAGCTGTGTCATAAAACTTTGATTTAGCTGAGATTAGAATTCAAGTGTCCTGACTCTCAGTCTTTTGCTAAGTGATACTTCGAATATGGGACCCTGCCTTTCTGGCATTTGTGGAACCTTCCTTTTTCTTGGATGCAAAACCACAACATGATATCATTGGGGACAGTATCTATTTGGTGTTATCAGTAAAGGCCCTCTGACACATGGCACACCATTTAGTAGCTCTGATTACATCCAGTGTAGAACAACTGCACTCATGTACCCATGAACCAACTCATCCTAATATGATGGTGTGACTCCGTGCACTGCATGTACTCCTGGAATTGCCAGTGGGTTATGGAGCAGTCGGTGTTTTGCTTTAAATGAAAACAACTGGCTCAGTAATAGTGTCTGAAAGACCCAGGTCTGATATTTCCATGAAACTATGCAAATTTATACTAGCTGAGGACATGGCCTGATATCTACATGTATACCTCTTCTCTTTCAGAACCCACTAATAATCCTGAAGACACCAAATTAAACTCTTAAATTAAATTTTCCTGGGTTGTGGAGGAGCCATTAGCATCAGATTGGTCAGATCTCAAAATACAGGTTGTTTCTTATTATCCATAGTGGATTTAAATGTATCCCTGTGCAGAGGACCAATGCATCACTTATGTCCCACTTAAACATAGGTGAATTATCTCTTTAATTTACCAGTCCCATGCCAATGGCATAATTCTGAGCACTCACACAGTAGAACTTAATGGTGCATAGGTACTCTACTGGCTCCCTGCATTGGGGTGAATATAACCCATATAGACTTGAAGATCCTTCTACCAACATCAATATTCTCTTTTCCTTCCTGATCAGAAACACCCAAAAGCAGTAATGTAAAGTAATACATACTTTTTCCCTGGATGGTGTGTTTAACCTAGAGTCAGCTGACTTTCATCTCCTGCGCTTTGATTTAATTTGAATGCCCTGATAGTGGAAAGGCCACAGTCTAAGATGAAATGCAGAAAACACTAAGTGAATTCACTTGGGCCTAATATTTGCAAGCCGTTCATTTTTTCTCCTGTAACTGCAAATTATCAACATAATATTGATTGCAGATTTTCATTTCATTTTAGAGAACTGCGGGGGCCGGGGGGGAGGCAGAGATAGGTCAATTACTTGTCCCTAAGGGCAGACTTGGCTGAAATTGACACAATGGGCCTGATTCTCCATGTCCCTGCACCTTGTGGAGTCACTTACACCAGTACAAAGTGAATATAAAATGCTTGCAAATCACAGTGGCAATAAAGTGCACCCACTTTGCACTGTGTTCATAATCTCACAACTTCTGGAGGGCAGGAGGGGGAGCTGAGTCCAAAGCACAGGTGTTATAGGAATGATGATAAGAAGGATGCCATTGGCACGTGACAGGTAAACTAAAGAGATATTGTGAGGTATAAACTAATGGGCAGTGGTAGAGAAGCCTTCAGATGAAATTCATCCCTAAGCAGAGGTGCCAGCACTAGGCCTCTGCAGCTCTTAAGTCCTACTCATGGGACAGAAGTGTTGCATCAAACTTCTTTTGGCTTCTCTACACATTGCCGAGTGTCACCGTCTGTATTGTTTCTAGAAGCAGCTAGTAAAGATTTGTACTTCCACTCTCATAAGAACAAAAGAGTGGCCAGACTGGGTCAGACCAAGGGTCCATCTAGCCCAGTATCCTGTCTGTCGACAGTGGCCAATGCCAGGTGCCCCAGAGGGAATGAACAGACAGGTCATCATCAAGTGATCCATCCCCTGTCGCCCATTCCCAGCTTCTCAAAACTGAACCACTGAGTGTGACCTGAACCACAGATGAGCAGGTCATTGGGGCACTTTCACCTTAATTACCCACAGGTGGTGAGTCTCCAATTAGTTACACATGGGCCTGCAGCAACCCTTTCCCCATAACCTCCCAATATCTGTTACCTCTGAACTTTGGCAAGGTGTGGAAAGTGTGTGAAAATCAAAATATGAATTTTTCATACAGGCCCTGGGTTAAATTCTACTCCCAGCTACATTAATTAATCTCCCATTGAAGTCAATGGCAGCTGGGCTTGAGTATATAAGGGAAGAACTGGGGCTCTACTTCATTTTAAAGTGGCTGAGGATGTGGCCCAAAACATGATGCCCAATCTATTTTATAGTTTCCAAAACAAGTGCAGCTGGTTCAGGATGCTTTCCCCCCTCATTATGTTTCATTTTTATTAGCTTGTTCTGGTCTTTTTAGTATATGATTAAACTGTTTGGTAGTTTTTAGTTTCTTTGTAAATTACTTACTTAATGGAACTTGCAATCCAATCAGTTTTATTTCAATAACAACAGTTTCTACACTGTTATGGCTCTGGCATACTTTTTTAGCCAAATGACAACAGTGCCCCCTTCACTGTCAATAGCTGTGAGCCGTTCCCCCTCTGAAGGCAGAATGGAGAGATGAGATGGGATCCACAGCCAGATATCCTCTCAGCAAATAATATAGCAAAACACTTAAGCACGTGCTTAAAGTCTAGCACTTGCTTAACTGTGTTGCTGAATCAGGGCCCAAAGTAGTGAGTGGGTGACATTCATCCTTGTGCAGAGAGACAATGCACCACTTAAATCCCACTTACGACCTCAAAATAGGGTTTACACAGGATTTAAGTGGTACATGAGCCTAGTGCTGCTCCTCTGCTCCAGGGCAAATTTCACCTGGGCCTGGTCTACACTACGATTTTAGGTCAAATTTAGCAGCGTTACCTCAATTTAACCCTGGACCCGTTCACACGACGAAGCCCTTTTTTTCAACTTAAAGAGCTCTTTAAATCGATTTCTTTACTCCACCTCTGACAAGGGGGATTAGCGCTGAAATCGGCCTTGCCGGGTTGAATTTGGAGTAGTGTGGATGCAATTCGACGGTATTGGCCTCCGGAGCTATCCCAGAGTGCTCCATTGTGACCGCTCTGGACAGAGCTCTCAACTCAGATGCACTGGCCAGGTAGACAGGAAAAGGCCCTCAAGCTTTCTCTGTTGTGTGGTCAGTGGGTAAGAGAGACCGTGCTCCAGCATGCTGACATGGGGCGTGGTTCTGCTGTCTTTTACACTATTGTAAATCTGGAGTTACTCCACTTCAGACAAAGAGGTCCAGAACTGGTGCAAAGGAAGTGGGACCAGAGGTCCATCCCTACTAAACAATGACTAGCAGAGCTGTACAGATACATACAGAAGGAAGGGTATATGGTGCAGCCACTAAATGAAGGTGTAAGCAGGCATGCTCCCTACTCTCCAGGGAGCACAGGGAGGCAGAATTTGTTCTCCCACTTCCCCTCTCAGTGACTCTGTTTCCCCTCCCAATCCGGCAAGCAGTACAGTGCAGCTGAACTCCAGCACGGTGCAGAGCCCCTCACGGGATCGGGGTCTAAGTGAGCAAACAAAAATGGGGCAGTAAGAATTTTCATTCACATTCTTCTCTGCAAGCCACAGCTGACTAGCACACAGCTCCTGGAACCCAGACTAGAGAGCAAAGTAACAACACTCACTCTCCCTTTCAGTTTTTATTGCCATCAGTTTCCAAGAGAAATGTTGGGGGGCTGGCTGCCTTGCATGGGATACTCAGCAAACTGAACCGAGCTCCTTAATAGCAAGTGACACTGACTGAGAATTCTCATTGTTTAATATGTAGGTGATTACGGAAGCAGTGAGGAAGATCAGATTAATAACATTTCCAGACATCCCATACTTAACAAGGATTTGTGAGTGTTTGTTTTATGCTCAGAACAATGCAGAGGGCTAGGTCTTGAATCTAGGGAAGGTGCTTCACTTTATATATAAATGTATTGCTTACTATAAGCAATGCTATAATATTATGTATGTTTTTAGGCACCATCACTGGACTGGGACCCAAGAGACCTGGGTTTGGTTCACAGCTCTGCCACTGAATTGCTGAGTAACCTTGCGCAAGTCACTTCCCCGCTCAGTGACTCTGTTTCCTCTCCCACCTTTTATGTCTCTTGTCTCTTCGGTAAGCTCTCCAGGAAAGGGTTGCATCATGTTATATGTTTACACAGCACCTAGCACAGTGGGATCCTGATCAGAGCTGGGGCATCTAGGTGTTACTGTAACACAAATGACAAACAACAGATGTTACTGATCGTATATTACGAGTGAGGGGAAATCCGACTGAGCACCCAATTTACCCTCTGTATCCCATCCATCGATTCCAAGGCCAGAAGGGACTACTGTGATCATCTCATCTGACCTCCTGGAGGACACAGGCCAGAGAGATTCTCCAAAATAATTCCTAGAACAGATCTTTTAGAAAAACATCCAATCTTGATTTAAAAATCATCAGTCATGGAGAATCCACCACAGCCTTTGGTAAATTGCTCCAATTACTCTACTGTTAAAAATGTACACCTTATTTCCAGTCTGAATTTTCCTAGCTTCAACTGAAGAGACCACTAAATATTTGTTCCCCTTATAGATACATACTGACTGTAATCAAGTCACCTCTTCACCTTCTCTTGTTATCCATTATTTTGCATACCTTTACCATGTCCCTTGTTAGCTGTCTCCTCTCTAAACTAACCCAGTCCCAAGGTGAACACTTGACCCTATAGAAGTCAATTGCAAAACTCTTCTTGATTTCAATGGGGCCAATATTTCACCCTGTGTCTTTTCAGTCTCTTTTCATATGAAAATCGCTCCAGGCCTCTGGTAATTTTGTCTCCTAATCCCTCAGTTTCTCTCAAAAGGGACTATGATTCCATTTCTGAACTCTCTGCTCAGAAAGCACCAGCCCCACACATAGATGCATCTCTGGTACCCCAGGATTGGAAACGTTCTTTGCAAATTAATTTTTGCTGTATTCAGGGATTTGAAATACAGTCGGCAAAAATTAATTTACAGCAATTATATCTAGCAATAGCAAGTGGCAGCTTTCCCTAGCTCAGGACAGTCAGTAGCCTGGAAGTTATTGGATAGGAATACACAGACAAGCTTTCTTGTGCTAAAATAGAGAGATACTGAAAAAAATCCTATAATTAATTATTGTGATTATTCCTAGAGGCCCTGATCAAGGACAGGGTCCCATTATGCTAGGTGTTGTACACACACATATAATGAAAAGATGGTCCCTGCTCCAAAGAGCTGACAGTATGAGTATAAGAGAAGAAACAACAGGTGGACACAACAGACAGACGTGCGATAAACAGCAACCACAGCAGACCAGCTGCCTAACCACTGTCACCTATTTTGCACCATGGCACAATTTCTACAATTTCTCTACCCATAAATGCCCATCCATCTGTGTGGAGATCCCAGGCCTCCTTTCCAGCAACAACCACTCCCTGCTCTTGGCAGCACACAGCCAGGGACCCTCCTGGCCACAGCTCACCCTAAAACCACTACCTTGCTACTGAAGGTAGGGTAGCTATATGGCCCCCGTTGTCATAGTATTCTGCAGTGCACAATCTTTAATATATGTATTCTCCCAGCATCTCTGTGGGGTAGAGCAAGTTCATTATCCTCACTTTGCCGATGGGGAACTGAGGCACAGAGAGATGAAGTGACTTTTCTAATGTCCCATGGAGAGTCTGTGGAGGGGCAAGGAATTGAACCCAGGTCACCAGCTAACGCTCCAACCACTGCGCCATTCTTCCAGCTATTGTGCATAGAACAGGGACTGCAGGGAAAAACTAACACAGTCCTGAAATTTATTAACTGTTTCTAAGTAAGGCTTGTGGGATGTTAGCTGAGGAAAAATGTGCCAGCCGTGTACCCAGACCACCCACCCCTAACCAGTCACTGCACCCGCCCTACTATGTGGACTCTGGATGCATCTGGCAGGGGATAATGCCATGCACAGGAAGGGGACAGTCATGTGTGGAGGGTAACTTCCATGCACAAATCTCATGAAAATGAAATGGGAATATGTATATAACCCTGTCTCGACTGGAAGAGGGCTCTTCTGCTGCAACACACAGGAAGTGGTCAACTAGGTGAGGAGGAGAGGACTGTCTACTTCAGAGGCAGCTTCACTGGTTACCAGCCCTCTGGATGGTTATAACAGGGAACCAGTAAAAATGCTTGTACCTCCATCTGGCCTTACTTGTTTTTGATGATTAACTAGCTGCAGACTGTGTGTGAGCTAAGCTGGGGGATGAGAACACCTTCCCCCTCCCTCCTCTGCTGTTGTCTGCTTTTGGAAGCTCTTGTACACAGCAGGCAAAAGCAAAGAATCTGAGTGAGTACCCTGCAAGTCGCACACCTCAAAGGCCTGGCTAATAAATGAAACACACTCTTCTGGGGTTTCATCAACAACTGGAAGCCTATTTAGCACCAGGCTTAGCTACTTCCTGCTGCTAACATGACTGAGAGGGAAAGGTGTGAAATGACACTTCATGGGGCAACATTGTTGTGAAAAGGCAATGTTTCTTCTGTAGCAGCAGCTACTCCCTTCATCCAATGTCAAATGCCGCAGGCATAACAGTATCATTATTTAATTCAGCGATGCCTCTGCTTATTCCCTGAACTGAGATAGATGCCTCATGGTTCTAAGTGCTGTGCTTACAAGAGCAAGAGACATGCAATGTCCTAAATGGACAAAGGGTAGGAGAAAGGAAGGATTGCTGTCTCTGTTTTACAGATGGGGAAACTGGGGAGCCATGAGAATAAATGATTTGCCCAAGGTCACACAAAATGTCTGTGTCAGAGACAGACTTGCATCTAGACCTCTCCCACTCAGAGGCAAGTGCCTTAATAACAAAACCATCCTTCATATTAGGTAAATTGCATCCTCATCTGCAACCTAAAGCCACATTTTGGAAGGGGTGTGTGGTATGTGTGACTGTGCAACTGCAAGCTGTTCTGTGTTGTTGTTGTTATTTGTAGGAGGATGAGTGGAACTGAAGAAAGTCGGTCAGTTTCCAAGAGGGCCATAGTCTGGAGCATCACAAAGGGTACATTTACACTGCAATCCAAGGTGTGATTACGGCATAGATCAACATGCCCCCACTAGCTTTTACTTGTGCTAGCCCAGCTAAAAATAGCAACGGTGCTGCTCAGGCTTCATTGCAGGCTGTACAAGCACACCATGGACCCTAGGCATGTACTCATGTTGCTAGCCCTTGTTGAAGCCTATGTCACTGTGTCTACACTGCTATTTTTAGCCATGCTAGCGGAGGTATGTCTGCCCAAGATGTAATCCCACCTCAGACTGCAGTGTAAACATACTCTTTGGAATGCAAAAAAGGTGCGAGCCTGCTAGAAGACAAATTTTAGAGCCCTTGCTTTTAACACTAGCCTGTCAACATGTTTAATGCAGATCTCTTTCTGACCACTCTACCTGCCTTCCCCAGCAGTTATTGCTAATGAAACAGTGTTTGCATCTGCTTCAGCTTTAATCACAGAGGACTCTGCCTGCCTTTTTGAGCGAGGTTTTAGTTCGGAGGCAGAATGTTTTCGATTCAGAGGAAGCCACTGCACGCTGCCTCTTCCAAAAATCCTTCTTTGTTTGCTGATCCCCTTAATCTGAAATAAATGCCATCTGCACTGGAATAAACATGTAATGCTCTTTGCATGCAGGAAAACAAAATGTGGGGGGGAGGAAGGAAGCAAACTTGGTTCAAGCAGGTACAGGCATATTAGAATAAATTATCTGCTGAACAGCTATGATGTGACCATGACCATTATCTGAATTACTAATGCTTAGACTGAATAGCTTCAAAGAAAGCTAGTTTTTATATATATTATCCCGTCTTCCTTTAGGACTTAGAAGATGAAAGGGATGATTTCAAACACCCATGGGGAATGTAGGTAGGAGCAGAATATTTTGCACTTCTTATTGTATTGACATAAGGTATCTCTCTTACTTAGATAAAAACTGGGAGTTAGATACTGTCTATGCAAAGTGACTTATTTCTAAGAGTTTGCTGATGACAGCATTCATTCATGTCTGTTCAAACACTATTCTGGCCAGAAGCAGGACATGCCAGAAAGACTGTTCTCCTAAGAGTTTCAGCCCAGTTTCCTAGCCTTGAGAGGTTTGGTGAAACAACTGAGCTGCTGGGCATTTCTGCAGTCAAATCCAAACCTCAAGTAGTTTGAGCTTCACACACACATACACCCCTCCCCACCACTTCAACATGTGGTAGTCTGGTTTGAATTTTGAGCAAAGATTCAGGTAGGTTATTATTTTCTCTTAAGAACTGCTAGGGGGCCTGATGTTCAGTGTTTATGATGAGAACAAATAGCTGCCTTGTACAGCTCTCAAGGCACTTTTCAAAGGAAAGTCAGTACCATCACCCCTGCTTTGTAATGTTGAAACAGAGACACTGAGAGAGTGATTTGCCTACAATCATGTGAGTCAGGAATAGAACCAATGTCCATTAGTCTAGCCTCTGGACTATGCTGCCACTCAGCTAAATTATATGAGCTTCCATTGAACGTTCACTCACTGCACCCTTCCAAATAAAATTTCACCTAAAGACCTGTCTATATTGGGGATAAAACCATGTTAATGCAACTGTTTTTAAGCATGGTTTCAATGTGGTTTAGGCTCACATTGTTTAGATGCGGGTGATCATTTAAAATCTATTGGCAAAATTCTCTATTGATGTAACTCCACTGAAGTCATTGCATTGCAGTCCCTGGATGTATGACAGCAGAGAATTTCGCCCAATGTTTCAAAGTCACAGAGTCACAAAGAAACTCCTTGTTAAAAGCTGTTTATCCGATCCACCATGGTCAGGCAAGTTTTATCCCCAGCATAAATGGAGCCTTAGGAATCAATATTTAAATTAAAACAATGTAACATTTATTGTAGGAAATCATTACGAATTTTGCATGGCTGCTAACTGCTGCCTTTTATTCTCCTATGTTCCTTACGACAAACTTCCTTTGCTAGTAAGTGTCTGACACAAATACCCACAGTCCTTTTGATGAACTTAGTTTAATGGGTTGTTATTAGCCTTGCCCCTCCAGCAATGAACTGCCTTGCCAACTTGCACAAGCAATGGTGGAATAAAAATCACTAGAGATCCTTGATCCCCAATCTAGTGAGCCACTCTTTGGAGATGTCCCAGAGATATTAGAGTTCAGTAAAAAAACCAATGAGTTCTGTGACCAAAAATATGGAGTCATCTCCTGAGGTCTGTGTGTGGAAGCTCCACCAGTGGAGATATTCACTGAGTGCCTTGGTGAAAAGCACATGACTATTCATTGGGGTCTGGATGGCTTGCCAGCTCCAGAACACCATGGATCAAATGCTCCCCACTTCTGGACAGTGCAGAGGGAAACAAACCCACAAATAATCCATCTGGTGCACACACAGTAGGTGAGGGAATGGAGCCAACGCTGCTTGTCCTCTAGGCCAATCTCTTTCCCTGAGCGCATGCAAAACTCTTCACAAGAAAATGATGTGGCTGGAGGTGATGGGGCTTTGTGGAGAATGTTGAACCAAGGGGCAGCTGCTCCTGTCAAAAGCTGCTGGATTGTAAACTGGTCAATACCATGCAATTCATACTGATTAACTCAGCACTAATGCTACTCAGTGCTCTGGGAGCCCTGATGGAGGAACGGCAGAGCACAGGTGCTGAAGGGGGATCAATAGCACCATGATCCCCTAATCACCTTTGCTTCTAGCAGGTAGGAAACAAATCAATAGAGCAGATGGGGCTTTCAATCCGCATGCTCAAGGGATGTCAGAGTGGGGGCTGAGTTTCCTTATTAGAGTTGGTTGGAAAATGTTTTTTTTCCCCCATTAAATTTTTTGTCAACAATTAAAACATTTTTGTTTTTATCTAATTTTTTCTTCAAAATGTTTTTTTTGGTCAAAAACCAAACACAAAATGTTTTTGATTGTCAACAAAACCCCTATTTTTTAAATGAAAATGAAAAGGGTGTCACCAAAAATCTTCATTTTGTCATTTTTATAAGAAAATCTTCAAATGGTTCCATTCCTTACAGCTACACAGGCTCCTTGGAGGTGTGAGACATGGTGACGGATCCGTTGCCTACAAGTTTCCATGTCACTTCCCGATTCATGTGTGAGACAGCCAGGTTTGAATCTATAATAAAGAGAAATGAGAGAAGCCGGCAGTTCTTGTCCTTCTCTTTTCTGGATTCTTTGTTGGTTGCACCTTGTGTTGTCATTTACACTTCTGCAAAGTGAGCACAAAGAGAGTGTAAAACATTCACTGTTCTGGTCTGGTTGCATTTTATACCCATTGTGCACTTGGTTTGCAGTGGTATAAATGGCTACACAAGAGGTGGAGCTATGGGGAATCAGGCTTAAATTCTTTTATTTTTTTCCTTTCGCAGCTCAGTCAGGAGTTCTTCCGACTGAGTTTACCGACATCCCGTAAATTATTTCAGAGGGCTTGTTGTCACCATAAAGGAAATCCATGCTGAGACCACTTAAACAATCTGTGGAGTTGCAATACATAAGCAGGGTTTAGTGTAACATTCATTTGCAAGTTCAAAATTAATATCTCTGACTCTGACAGGATTGCCTTCCATGAGTCTCTCTGCCATGAGCTGGCAGAGGGCCAGTACAAAACACATAAGTAAGTCCCACTTAATTAGGGTGACCAGACAGCAAATGTGAAAAATCAGGATGGGGGTGGGGGTAATAGGAGCCTATATAAGAAAAAGACCCAAAAGTCAGGACTGTCCCTATAAAATTGGGACATCTGGTCACCCTACACTTAATCCTTCAAAATAGGCTTCTGGTGGAATATATTCTTTGTGCTGGCCCCTCTGCACAGGGATCAGTTTCACCCATATTCACCATGTGGTCACACACTTCAAGCATGGACAGGGCCAGCCCCTGAACAGTCCGATGTGCCATCTTCCAGAAGTGCCTTGTCCATTGTGACAAAGGACACAGGGATTGGCTGTCAGATCAGAGAAAAGCTGCAGTGCCCTGCAAAGCGTCACAGGCACACACGATGCCAAACATAAATGAGAGCTAATAAAATGCAGAATATACATCACCCATTTACATTTATTGCACATTAAACCTCAGCGCGCACAAAAGATAATGACGGATGCAAATTGAGAGCACTTGAACGGTGTGTGTCTGTCAATGGGGCATGGGCATTGTGCCAAGGACCCAGATTTTCAGCAACCAGAGGCTGTGGAGGGAGAGAAAGAGCCAAGCTTCAATGCAGTGTCTATTAGACGGTAGATTAATCTCACTAGGGAAATGCTGGAAGCACTTTTCCTTCTGTTTGGTGTCCAGATTTATTGCCGTTGTTTATTTATTGGCAGAGATGGGACCCATGCAGAACCCCAAATCCCAACATCTCTGAATTTTGGATTCTGCTCCAGACTTCATGTCTCTGGCTCTTCTTACTGCTAATTATTAATTACTTGCTGGGGTCCCTAGAGACCCAAACTCAGATCAGGGCTCCATTGTATAAGCACATAATACAAGACGGTCCCTATCCTGCAGGGATAATCATCTAAATAGACAAACAAGGTGGATGAGGTAATATCTTTCACTGAACAAACTTCTGTTCATGAGAGAGATAAGCTTTCAAGCTTACACAGAGCTCTTCTTTAGGGCTGCAAAGGCAGTTTCATTATCCCCATTTTACAGATAGATAACTGAGGCACAGGTTAAGGGACAGGCACTGAGGTTAAGTGACTCACCCAAGGTCACGCAGGGAGTCTATGGCAAAGCTGGGATTTGCATCCAGATCTCCTGTACCTATGTCCAGGGCATTTAGTACAAGACCATACTTTCCCATCATTGTTTTTAGCAAGAGGAAATCAGTTTGTTATCCTTCAGTTCCTCCTTCTCAAATCACCCCCTAAAACTGCCCTCTCTGCCAGTGATGAGCTGCCAAAATCTTGACAACCGGTTCCCTATAAAAAGTTCTGATTTAAGGGGGGGAGTAGGAGAGGGACCGGGGTGGGGGAAGACATACTCATGGGGCCGGGGGCCCCTGCAGGGCCTGGTCCAATTGCCCCACTTGCCCCCTCCCGTCCCCTCTGGCCAGCCCAGAGCTTGCAGAAGCCCCACCACCACCTTGCCGGGCCACTCAAAAAGCAGCAGCAGGACAACTCCCGAGCTCAGCTGAGCTGCCCAGCTGATGCCGGCGGCTGGCCACGCTGCAGCTGGGAGGAAGCAGGGGAGGGGTCCGGGGAGCCTCAGCCTCCCCAGCTGGGAATCCTGGGAGCAACAGGATGATCCAGCCTGCGGACTGGAGTTCTTTGCCCACCCCCTGGCCCTTTAACAACCGGTTCTCCACAGAGGTCTAATTTTAGCAACCGGTTCTTGAGAACCTGTGGGAACCGGCTCCAGCTCACCACTGCTCTCTGCTCTCTCATATTAGTTATCAATCTGATTGAGCTATTTAGCGAGCACCCATGCTTGCTCTATTGGTGAAGAATCTTCATCTTAGATGGAAATGTCAGGGCAGGTTTCAAGTTCCTGCGCAGCTGGAGCATAGCTAGTGTATCAGGGGAACATCTGGGTGGAACAAAAGATACTTAGGGTTACAAGAAGCAAGAGGTCCCATGGGTTCCTCTCCGTTTAGCCACCTGGACAAGAAAGGGAGATTTATTTATTTTTCAGAAACAAAATGTGTTGGCAGCCAAGAATGAAAGTGTTTGTCTTCAATCTCTCTCAGTCTCTGTCTCTCCATGTGAGCTCCTACAGGAACATTTTGTTGCTTCCGTTGCTTCTGCCGTGCCAAAGATAAACAGCCCATCAGCGCAATGCTGAAAAGGAACAGAGAAAAGGGGCTGGGCGAGGTTTAATTACTGAGAATGCTTGCTTTGTGTGCGGTGTGATTGCTTCCTGTGATACAGAAGCTGCTCTTTGCCTTGTGCAAGCTCAGTGTTTCTATTTATCAGGATGAGATTGACGCAGCAAATTACACATGGAGACAAAGAGAGCACATAGATCACTCCATTTGCGAGCAAAGACTCTGACAGGGCTGGCAGAGGGGCACAAGCCCTTTCTGATGGACCTCTATGGTCTTTCTCCCAAGAGTAAGGGCATTAACATTGGTGTCCATGCCAAATTCCAACGTACTTCGCACTTCTATGCACTTTCCATTCACAATTAACTTTAAAATACTGACAGTTCTCACCACATCCTTGTGAAGTAGACCTTATTATCCCCACAGGGGTGTGCGGGATGGGGAGGGGGGAGGCAAAGGCACAGAGAAACCCAAATGACTTGACCACGGTCACAGAAAAGATTCAGCGTTAAGGAGGATTAGAACTCAAGAGTCCTTGGCCTGTTATCTTGGATTCAGACATATAGACCACACTGCACAGTCTGGAAATGTTGCTTAGGTCCGTATAATCCCACTCCCTAACATTCCTTCTGCCAGCCCTCTGCTAATGGCATGAATTTCCCACCGAGATCGAACCATCACATTCCTGAATGGAGTCTGGTGTTTTTCACCAACACTGAAATCACAGGGGACATTGGGGGTAGGGGAAGGGGAGGAACTGGGAACACTGGGCAGCAAAATTGACTCTGCTTGGACCACTAGCAGCTCAGATATGCAGCATGCATTGAAAGGTTGGCTCCAGACCAGAAGCAACCTTTCAAGCCCCAATCCTGCAATTGGATCCACACATACAGACCCCTGCACTACTGCAGAGACCAGTGAGGATGGATCCAAGGGTCTGCCCAATGGATCCGATTGCAGAATCAGGACCTTTGATTGTTGAGAGTTTTCAGTTTACAGTTGGTAACATTTCTTATAATCACCTTTTCCATTTCACTCTCTGTTTTTTGTGCTGCCTGCTAGGGATCATTAAGCAATACTCTAGTTATCACTGCCTATCACTCCGTGTGCTTTGCTCTAATAAGCTTTTGTAAATAAAGCCCAAAGAGATGAAAAGGCCAATGCCTGATTACAAGCTACCAATTTTGTCTCATTAAGTTCTTATAAGGGGGAAAAAGTAAATAGAATTTTTATCAATCTCATACACTTACAACTGAGAGGAGGGAGAGCGAGAGAGAGAAAGTCTCAAATTCATTAAGGAGAATGCTGAGAATAGAAAACTGTTTCCAGATGCTCATGAAGGCTTATGAAGCTATTAAGGGATGCTTTACTGATGATCAGCTTTTACCTCAACCAAAGGATGCAATGGCAAAGGGTGAATAATAAAATATTTATGTGTAATAAGTAATAAACACAGAAATAAATATCACAGGGACAGTAAATAGCTAGATACCTCTTCCCCTTCTTTCCTTTTCCTTCTTCCTTACTACCTACTGCTACAATTAAAACAAACTAATGCCACAATAAATGTGACATAGAAAGCAGTTCCAGCTCATCACTGTACTCATTTGCTTGTATGTTTTTCAAGATTCATAGGTTTTAATGAGAGAGGGGACTAGCATGATCATCTAGCCCAGTGGTGGGTGACCTGCGCCCCCCAGGCAGCATGCAGCCCACCAGGGTAATCTGATTGTTGGCCGTGAGACATTTTGCTGACGTTGACTGTCTGCAGGCACGGCCCCCTGCAGCTCCCAGTGGCTGCGGTTTGCCGTTCCCGGCCAATGGGAGCTGTGGGAAGCGGCGGGCCGCAGGTTGCCCACCACTGATCTAGTCTGACTACTTGCATAACACCGTCCAGAAAATTTAACCAAGTAAAATGTATCCCCATACCCTACCCTTCATCTGTTTGAGCGTTTAGACTGTAAACACACTGGGACACAGATCACCTTTTAGTATTGGCTAAAGTTTTGGTCAAAAATTCAAAATTTGGAAAATTTTGACCATCAAAAAACCTTAAAATTTTAATTGAAAACTTGAAATTCAGTAAATATCAACTGACTTCAATCAGGCCCAAAGTGATCAGGGTGAATGCAGATACCTACCTCATTAAGTTGCACTTTTGTTTGTTGATGTTTATTTTTCTATTCTTTACATTGAACTCACTAAATTCCCTTTCCCCTTCCACAATTCAAGCCTTTTATCTTTCCCTCTGCTCCAGCTCCCAGCATTCGATCTGGTGTCCTTGTGTTCCTTCCCTCCTTGGAAACAAGGAGCTCATTCATGAAGATAAATAAATGAAACAAATGAGTAGAGATGGTTTAGTGAGCTAGATTCTTGCGGGAGTTACAGAAGAAGTGAGTGATTTAAAAAAATAACTGAAGCATTGGGGGGGGGAATGGGAGAAATCTAGGAAGATTTTCTCTTCTCTCCTCTAACTGTTAGGTGCTATTAAACTTTTGAAAATACAGTGGATATTCCTCCTCAGGCCCAGCCACCCACCCCACCAACAGCCTCAAAGGGTATGAATGAATGTAGATGTTTTAGTTTCATGATTATTCCAGTCATGCATCAGGCTTGTCTATCACCCCATTTGGGGACAGGGAAGATATTTCCCCAAGGGTGTACTGGCAAGAACCTTCACATTATTTCACTTTCTTTTACAGCACTGAACATTGCTTATCCATTAGGATCAGGTGAATGAAATACATGATCAGTTTCCAAAAATGGCACGGCATTGCTGTACCCTGGTGCATTGTATGGTATCCCTTCTCTTGGGTGTTGTTCTAAAATGGACACCACATTGTTCCTTCCTCTAGAACGGTTCTATATGATCACTCCAAAGCACCAGAAATGCAACCTAGGGCCAGCTTCCCCATTCAACGGATGCACCCTACTAATCTGCGGTGGGGGCCCCAACCACCCACAGCAGTACCCTCTGCCCCAGCACCGCAGCCCGGATCTCAGCCCAGCGTGGAGGAGAAGCACCAGAGGGGAGGAGCGGGGCTGCAGATCAAGCCTCCCCACACTCATCCAGCAGCGGTGGCTCCTGTCTAGTGGGGCTGGGCATGGGTCCCTGCTCATGCCATTGCAAACTGATGCATGGGGTTGCAATGCCACGCAGGTTTCACCCAGCTGCCAGGCCTGAGTGTCGCCGCAACCCTGCACACCAGGTTGCAAAGCTACTCACTCCAATTTGACCCCGCCAAGCCAACCCTTGACTTAAGTGGTGCAGCAACCCTGTGGGCCAGGTCACACAGCCGAGAGTCGGGAGTTGGGTCTGGCTCAGCTCAGCCTCGCAGGACAGGAGCTGCCACTGCAAGATGACTTCACTGAGTGCTATTAAAACATGAGTCCATGTTATAGCCAGCCTTAGCCCAGGTTGTCAGAAGAGCTCAAGGTGCTGGGTGCTCAGCTCTTGAAAAATCTGGCCTCTACTGATGTACCTAAGTATGAGTGGAGCACTTATGAAAACCTGATTCTTAGGTTTCTGGGATTTTGATCACAGGGAGGCAGAGGAAGCAAATTTCCTTTCTCAACTGCAGGGATTTTAATCCTAATTGTCAACCTTGCCAGAAGGAACGAATAGGAAGGGAAAACAGGGACTGAGGCTGTGCTTTGTCCAGTTGTCGGTCTGGCTATCTCTCATATTCCAGTTCTGCTGTATTCAGGCCTTTCTGCAGCAGAGCACTGGAAGGCTATTTCCTTCCAGAAATCAACACCATAATGTGCCTGGGGAAGAGACAGGTGTATGCAGGGTATGAGGAAAGAGCCGGACGCCTCTCCCCTTCCAATGAAATTTCTGTTAAAACATCAGCAGGCTCATCAAGAAAGGGAAGCTACTTGTCACGACGTTCAACAATTCTGTCTAAAAAGCTGCTCATCAACAATATGAAGCAGCATGTGCTGGACACGTTAATGGCAAAGGCATGCATGCAGGTGCCAGCTTGAATAAGGCCTGGAAGATTAAACAATGCACAATTTTAATCAACAGGCAACTTGATTTAGGTATTCGCCCCCACCCCCCTTAATAATAATGTGCATATATGTCAAAATAGCAGGCCATTCTTTCCAACAGTCAATGCAACAGTGCCACCTATGGGCCCTGGGACAGAATACTCCTTCAGCCAGAACTGATTTTTCCATCCTACTTCGAGCTACCCCCTCTCCTGCACTGAGGAAGATCTTACATGAATAAGGATGACTCTGGGGGCACCCGCCATGGGGAACTAGCCCCCTTGCTATCATCAAAGCCTGGAGTTGCAAGGTGGTTTCACTGTCATCAAACAACATGATGGCACGATGCGCGTGCAGGAACACATGGCTGGAATGCACAGACAAAATGCAAATTTGGGGTGGATAGACCCAAAATCAAGCTTTTCTGGGTTTGCACTCCCTAATCTCTTTGCATTTGGGGATAATTCATGCTAATATTATGCTTTTAGCCTGGAGGCATTCTAGTCAGAGAGATTAGCTCTGCAAGTAGCTAGCCGGATATTTTATTCTTCCAGAAAGACAATTGTGAACATCTCGCTCTTGGCTTACAGCATGTTTGTGTGTGTATGCACATGTGCTAAGTGCTTTTATGTGCCTATGTGTGCTTCAGAGACAAGGTGAGTGAGGTCATATCTTTTGTTGGACCAACCGCAACAAGCGTTTGAGCTGACACAGAGCTCTTCTTGAACCTCTGTCTGTGTATGCAGATAGGTACCTGGGTGCACGCTTGTCTATGTGTTTATGCTACTTTAGTGCCTGGGCACATTATGTCTGGCTGCTGCTTTCACTGGTGCCTCTGTGCTTGCAGGTGTGTGCTTCACCTGCTTGCTTTTGTGTGCCTCCGTGTGTAAGAGTGTTCATATGTGTGGGAATGGATTTGTGTCCCTGGATTTTGTCTGTCTAGAGTTATGTATGAGTGAGCCCTCATGATAATGGGGCCCTCTACACGAGGTTGTGTGTGGGTGTGCACGCCACTGATGTTGAAAAAATACCACAGCAAACTTGCAAAGGAAAGTGAAGGTTTTGTTACTATATTAGAGACATGCAGGAAATGGAACACTAGTAAAAAACCCAGAGCAAATGAAGTAAAAACACTGTCCCTTTTATATGAGGGGAATATAATTTGAACCTTGTTAGGCCTCACGCATCTCCATGCTCCAGAAAATGGGAAATTCACTAATCAGAGAAGATAAACCCGAGGAGTGTTGCTAACAAGCCTTCAAACTGACAACAGGCTTTGTGGGATTATGGCATTGAAGGCCTTTTAAACTTTAGGGGTCGTTATCTCAGACACTTAAAAAAAATCCATCCAATGGGTGCACAGGCCTCGGATCTAATTAGGCAAACAACTGCGAAGGAGTATCTGACGTGCCTCAACAGAGGACCGGTATAAGGCCATCGTGGTCCTCAGCTGTCTCCTCTAGGTGGCTGCTGCCTCTCCACTGGAACAACAGACCCTCTTCTGATTGTGTGGGCTTCAGAGAGCACCATGGGCATAATCCAAAGCCCACTGACGTCAACCAGGCCCTATATGTATCTTCCACATGTCCAGTCATTGCTTTGGGAGTGCGAACACAGCCTGGACCTCACTACACCTGCGGCTCTGCAGTAGTGCCATTGGCTCTGCAGAGATGCAAATGAGGAACCAGCTCCTCAGGTTTCATTTTAGTTTCCAGCCATAGGAACCAAGCCACTTTCATTCTCGAGTTCAGGAATCTCCTCCTGCTATCCCCTGGAGTACAGGCGTGGGAGTGTGTGACCCCCACAGTCTCTGCCTTCAACAGAGCCATTCATTTCCTCCTTCCAATGTCCTCTGTTCCATTATTCCTCCCTCCTGCACCAGCTTTGCTTTCACGGATGTTTCTTAGGTCCCCTTTGGACTTGTCTCAGATTCTGCAAGGCTAACTGCACCCCGGCACCTCTTAGCAGTTTCCAGCCAGGCTCTCATTACTGCTCTTTAATTAGAGAGGCTCCCAAGATGTAGCGCTGTGTGCCTGTCAAATCTGAAGTACCTCTTTTCTGGTTCTAATAGTTTTCATGCAGATAATGCTCAGCGGGATGAAATAGATGAACTGGGAATTGGCCTTTCCCTTCTCATCCCTATCATGCTCACACTCCTACCAATGTATACTCACCCCATTTACAGCTGTGGACGTAGTAAAGGTCCCCAGTGAAATGGGGTAAAGCCCTGATTTGCACTGAGTAGCTTACCCTCGTGTCAAGCCAGGGTTAGCACCTCCAGTGCAAGCAGCAGCTTTGCCTGTGATCAACATGGTGCAGCTACACAGGTAGCAAATACCCAGTGTAGATAAATCCACCCTTCTTTGAGTCTTGGTTTGACCTTGCCTATGTCAGGGACTTATCCTGCTAATCACTTGCAACTCTAGCAGGAGTGGCAAATGCCCAGCATCTCTGAATCCATCCCTTGCTATTAAGTGGTGTGGAAGGTACCCTCTTGGGGATGCGAGATCTAGGGCACAGCAAGCCACGTCTGGCTATACGAGTGCAAAGCACCATGCACCTTTATGGCACTGTCTGAATGATTTTCAATTATAATGATCAATAACTGATAGCAGTCCTGAGCCATGACACAGTCCAATCCTGCCTTATGCCCAGACTCCCACTTGGTGTGGAATGCTGTCAGTGATCATCGGCTTTCAGGAGGCAGGAGGCACTCAGTACACTTTGATGGATCAGGACCTTAGTTAAAGTTACATTGGGAACATCCCCATTAGAACCATTGATTGGCTGAATTACTAATAAGCAGCAACACGACAGCAATCAGTTACCACAAGACAGCTATATCTTGATCCATGCCACTGAGGGAAGGAGAGGAAGGAAAAGGCTGCTATTTTCTACCTCCTCTATTTCTAAGGGTGGGGACACAAGAAAACAAATAAAGCAGAATAAAAGCTACAAAATAAAACAACCCCTTGATTTTTGTGGGCAATGTATTTCTTCATTTAATATGGAGAGGAAGTAAACTGAGCCAGGCAAGAGCGTAGGCGTCATTCTGGAGAGATTTCAAACAGAAATGAAGAATTTGTATGATTAGTTGGAATTACACAGAGATGCATAAACAACCCTGGCAAACTGGCATGGGGTGAAAAAAAATTCCAGTGCTTCACAGTGTCTGATGCTATTTTGTCTTTTGATGTTTGTTTTCTGCACCGTGCCAGCAATTTCTGTCATCTCTGGTGCATTTTGCCAAGTCTATTATTCGGGATGATTCCTGCTTTAAATATTTTTAGCAGCAGCGGATCTTTAATCATGGGGGGATTGTTTTCAGGAACGATTATTTTATGTGCCTCCAAAAGCAAAGCTGAAGCTCTGATCCAAAGGCATTTGCAATCAGCTTGTAGCCAAGGGACAATGCAAGGCGATGGCATATACTCAAAGGCCATTAAAGAGAAGGATGTCTCATTTGGATTATGGTATGGTGGGGAGTCAACACTTTTTGGGAGGGAGATAGGGGGGTCTTACGGGTGTGTGATGTGGACGACTACCCAGGGCGCCGTCATTGCAGGAAGTGCTGCAGTCACACACACACACACCAAACACACAGCTAGCCCAAGTCTTCTTTAACCCTCAGTAATGGGGAGGAGCAGGGCTGAGAGTGCCCTGGCAGGTGGCTCCTACCATGCGCTGGGCTCCAGTTCCTAGTCCTGGCCGTGCTGCGGAGGAACGGAACTTCCTCTTTCCCTGCACGTCATTCCCGGGGCCAGGTCAGACCCACCTCCAGCAGCAGTGCAGAAGTAAGGGTGGCAATACCAGACCATGCCATCTCACTTCTGCACTGCTGCTGCTGGTGGCACTGGTGCTGCCTTTAGAGCTGGGCTTCCGGCCAGCAACCGCCACTCTCCAGCCACCCGTCTCTGAAGGCAGTGCCACTGCCAGCAGCAGAGCAGAGGTGAGCGTGACAATACTGTGAGACCCTTACAATAGCCTTGTGAGCCCCCCACAATAGCCTTGTGACCCCCCTCCCCCAGGCTCTTTTTGGGTAGGGACCCCCCCAGTTACAACACCATGACATTTCAGACCTGAAGCCATGATATTTAAGATTTTTTAAATCCAATGACCGTGAAATTTACCAAAATGGACTGTGAATTTGGTAGGCCCTTAGTCCTGTAGGAACTTCTGTGGTAGAGGAGGGAACTGAACCCAAATCGCCTGAGTTTTAGGCCAATGCTTAAAGCCTAAAACCATCCTTCCTTCCATTTAGGCTGGATATATAGCCATATGCCCTTCCTTCACTCCTGTTGCTGCATTTCCTGGCCTGAATCAGGAAATGCATAATTCTATCCAAGCCATTTTGCCCTTCTCTCACTTTTGATCCCTTTTGACAGGACCACTGCCATATAAGTTTGACATCATCCCCAGTGGGGTCACTTCTGCAAGGGGCTGTCTTCCAGCATGATTTCACAAGCCATTTGGTGCTGTGAACCCATCAGGTGCTATTTGTAGGAGTCACTCTCTCTCTGGTGGCTGCATGAGCAACAAACGTGTGATCCTACAATTCCATCAGTGGTACTGATCAGCCAAAGCAGCATTTCTATAGTCACCCATCTCGGAATAAGGTCTAATATTTTCAAGCTATTTTCCAGGGCACTGTCTAGTAAGCGACTGTGGTTTTAGCGCACTAGACAATTACAGTGACTGACAGGGCAATATTAGTTACAGTAAATTAGCTTTGGTAAGACTCAGAGAGAAACAAACACACAAACAGCCTCTGAAGGCTCTGCTGCTGCTCGCTGACTATATGAAGTCAAGACGGAACTTGGATTCCTTCTGCCCCGTATTCTAGCATGAGAGCTTTGTGTTGACTCCGGCAGCTGCAGGCACCTGCAGTGTTTAAACTCATCCAATAAGAGGCATTGTTCAGAGTGGAAATTTGTAATACAATCAATTTAGTAATTTCTGAAGAAAAGAATTTAAGAGCTGGAAGAGCAATTCAGTGTCTCTTTTCCAACAATATGTGGGCGTTGGTTCATTTTAAGTCATTACAATGTAAGCCAGTCAAAGGAAATACCTGTAAAAGACTATAATGAGGCATATTAACTTGATTTCAGTCTAGTCTTCATTAACCATCTCTTTAACAGCTCAGAAGTGTACCTGCCTTAGGGACTTAGGAAGGGAAGGTGAATGAGATGAAGCGCTGATCTGTTGGAAGGCATAGGTTCCAATCAGCTATAGCCTACAACTGAAATGGATTGGGTGTGCTTTAACTACATCTGGCAATTCTTGCTTAGAAGGGGTTCAGGATCAGAATAATAAAGGGACTGGTGCAGCACAGGATTCTGGCACCTTGGCATAGACATGAGGGGTACAGAACTGGGATTGCTCTAGGTCAGCTTTAAGGTACAACAGCAGAGCTCTAGGGAGAAAACCTTGCATAGTGGTTCAGGCAGCTGGTGCATTCTTAGCCAAGCAGCACTGTTTTAAATAGCAGGGGGACCATGGAGCCAAAGCTAGTATATTTCATACTGAATGTTAAGTGCCAAACATAATCACGTGTTTAAAAATCTAAGGGGCCTGTGTACATGTGTCAAAATGTATAACTGCAATGAAAGCAGTGTCAAGAACATAATTCATAATTCAGTATTCATTAACCTCCTCACCTTCACGATTAGGCTAAACCACAGAAGGATTCACTGATGGAGGACTGAGGTAATCCTAAAGAGATGGCAGGAGGCCTTTCTTAACCCTTTAAAGGGACACTGCTTAATACTTTAGGCACAAAAATTCAGGTGCAGAATGGCAGGCGTAATGCACATGGCCCAGTGGGCTACATCTTCATGAGTGTTTGTATAGCTACTACCACAATGGCCCTGTTTAGGGCCTCTGAATTTTACTGAGATTCAAATGCTAAATAGTAATGATTACCAATAATGAATATATTGACTGAAATCAGGATTGGTTTGTGAACGATGTACAAACAGCAAAAATCAAAAAGGGACTAAATTAGCAATGAGTATTATTCTCAGCTCTTATTGGCATACAGCACGAATACTACATCAGCTCGCTCAAAGTGTATTGTTGCAAATTAATTGTATGGAAAAGTGCACAGCATCAAGGAACCTGACAGTGATGGGTCTGCCCATAACAAATGGCACAGCTGCATGTTTTTGCACAACCAAAGCTTGTGATTGTCTTTGGAAAGAGCAGGCAGCAGCAACAAAAGACCTTCACAAACCTATGGCAAATACAGGCAATTAACAGACTATCATAAAATGTGAGTGCCGTTGAAAACCTCGAAGGGCTTGTACCTGTTGTAAGGTGGGATACTTTTTACAGGAAGACTTAGTGCAGCTTCTTTCATTTAGCACCTGCACATTCTAATCACCTGCACACTGTGCAGCGTCATACACCACACAGAGCTATGTACCAGAGGGGGAATTTTAATATTTTATTTTTCACAAGCTCATATTAGCTTGATTCTACTTATAATGTGAGCCAATGGGGCACTCAGTCAGCACCAAGAGATGGAATGTATACAAGCTCTGATATGGTCTTGATTCTACATTCCCATAGTTAATGTTATTAGATAGACCCTACAGGAATTCTAGTTACTGAGCCAGATCCTCAGCAGGTGTAAACTGGTGATGCTCCCATAAAGTCAACACAGCTATGCCAATTTACACCAGCTGAGGATTTGACTCAGTCCCTGCACTTAGCAATATCTGAAGAAGGAATTAAAGATTCAGATTCTCTTGTTGGAGTTTGTGCTACAGGCATCACACAATAATGATTTTTGGTTATTGCAGACCAAACCTGGAGTTGGATTTGAATCGGGGACCTAGAGGCGAAACCAGCGAGGTTTTCTGTAAATCAAACTATGCTCAGAGTTGCCCAAATCAAATACTATTTGTGCAGAATTCCTTTAATCTGTGCCCGAGGTGTCCTTCCTCTCATTTTCAGTTTCCTGATAGAAACCACAGTCATATCTCCTTCAGGGTGAAGAATTCTAGATGGTTTTTAGAAAGGGCTGGATAACTTTATGGGGATAGTATTCACAGTCATGCACACCGGGACAAGGACAACTAAATCTCATGCTTCAGGGCTTATAACGTGTCACTGTAGGGGTCAGTGCATGTAGAAAGGGCACTGTCACCTCCCAGGTACCCCCTCCCCTCACAGCTGAGTGTGGCTTGAGTAGCGGATAATCAGCCCTAGGTCTCCTGGGTTTAGAAGTTTCTTCTTTAGAACTATGGGAATGTCCCTGGCTGGGGTAGGCAGGGAAACCCAGGCCCTCCCACTACACTGGGTTCCAGCTCAGGGCCCTTGTTTGGAATAGCTAGAACCAGGCCTTGGCTACACTGGCGCTTTACAGCGCTGCAACTTTCTTGCTCAGGGGTGTGAAAAAACACACCCCTGAGCGCAGCAAGTTACAGCGCTGTAAAGCGCCAGTGTAAACAGTGCCCCAGTGCTGGGAGCGCGGCTCCCAGTGCTGTAAGCTAATCCCCTCGGGGAGGTGGAGTACCAGCAGTGCTGGGAGAGCTCTCTTCCAGCGCTGGGCGCTGTGACCACACTCGCACTTCAAAGCGCTGCCGCGGGAGCGCTCCCGCGGCAGCGCTTTGGAGTTTCGAGTGTAGCCAAGCCCCTAGTCTCTCTGGGTCCCAGCTGTTCTCTGAGCTACTTCCTGCCTCTTCAGTTTTCCCCAGCCTTCTGCTCTGTCTTTCCCTTTTTAGAGTGCCAGTGTGCTTGGGGGGGCGGGGTTGTGTGTGTGTGGGGAGGATCTACTCTCTCTGCAATCCCTCTGGCAGTTTTCTTTTTCTACAAGAATTTTTCCACTAATTAAGGTTCTTAACCTTTTGTCATGCCCAGATACTCCCCTGCCTAATTAACTGCCTCCCGGTTACTCAGTGAGTTAACTACACCAAGGTGAAACCGAGTCCCCTGTGTAGAACCAGTCAGAGGTAGGCTGGGCTCCTGACCCCTTCTGAGGGCCAGCTACCCTTTGACAGCACATTATTGCAAAATTGGCCCATTATGGATTTCTTACATTGCTCAGAAGCATCAGGTATTGGCCACTGGCCTCTCACGTGGTACCAGACCTGATAGACCAGGGCTCTGTGGCAGATTCTGTGCTGCTTGAGCTTACATGTTGAATGTGGCACAGACAAAGAGCTTGTAGAATCAACCCAAATTAAGAGCTAGATTGCAAGTTTAGGCACAGCCTTGAGCAAGTGCTAGTGAATAATGTATACAAGCCCAAAGCAGCCCTGGAAGGCACTGGGACAGATTTTTAAAGGTAGTTAGATGCTGTCAGAGGATGGCAATGACCTGTGTGCCCCTCGCAGCCATTGGGCACACCTGCAAGCAGTCCCTGCCTCAATTTCCCCCTTCAAGGGCCTTCTTCAATAATTCACAAACCCTTTTTGTCTATTCCAGGGGTCGGCAACCTTTCAGAAGTGCTGTGCCGAGTCTTCATTTATTCACTCAAATTTAAGGTTTCGCGTGCCAGTCATACATTTTAACATTTTTAGAAGGTCTCTTTCCATAAGTCTATAATATATAACTAAACTATTGTCGTATGTAAAGTAAATAAGGTTTTTAAAATGTTTAAGAAGCTTAATTTAAAATTAAATTAAAATGCAGAGCCCCCCGGACCAGTGGCCAGGACCCGGGCAGTGTGAGCGTCACTGAAAACCAGCTCGCGTGCCGCCTTTGGCACGTGTGCTATAGGTTGCCTACTCCTGGTCTATTCACACCCTCTTTCAGGTTCTGATTTATCAAATTATCCAACCTTCAAAATAAAGATCTCAAGTCCCTCCATCTCCCTACTTATCAGGTCACTCCCAAGTTCCTGCTTTTACCACTACAGCCTAATCACTCCCAGCAATTCTCTTCACCCCACTTACATCTTCCTGGGGAAGCCACTGTTCTGTTGCTCTTTATAATGGAATCAGCTGGTCCCCACTCAGGTGTGCCTCCTTAGTAACTGGGGGTGGCTGGTCCAAGGCCTCTAGCTCTTAAAGTGACAAACCACCCTCTTACAGGCAAACTCCCATTGGTTTCAATGGGAGTCAAGTGCCTAAATACCTAAAAATCTGGCCTATGGTGCCTAAACACACAATTCCTCCTCTGATCCCACCTTGCTTCCATGGGATAATAATTTATTGTTGGCCTGTATCAGCAGCAAATTACTACCCCTTCCTGGCACAGGCTGAGGGTCGGAGGATTGGTAGCTCCAAGTACCTGCACATTCCCCACTCTTCACCACCCTTCCCATCCACCTGCACCAAGGAGACAGTAACTTCACTTACTCCTACAGGCCTGGAGATCTAGGTGAGGATGTAAAGGGAGGTTCCTACTCCTTCAGCAGATGTGTAGCCCAACACCACTAGCCCTGGACAGTGGTAGAAGATGAAATGGTCCTTTGAACTAGAGTGAAAACTTTAGTCTGAGAATATCATCCTTCTGGAGCAGTAAATGTGTCAGATACCCATCCTGGAGGCAGCCTCCATGTCTGCTGGCTCACACCAGAAATATACTTGAAAATTAAAAGCCATAAAAAAGGGTGTGGGAAAGGTTCTCTGAGAATCACATCAATGAGTCAGAGCCGTGCCCATAAAGAGGATGAATCTTAGGTGGCATCTCAAGTGTAATCTTCAATGGCTCTGCTGTTCAATGATAAGTGACTGGGCAGATAAGATGAAGGTTTTAACAAAATGAGGATCTTATCTATCAAGGAAGCTGGCTGTGCATTCTGCCTTTCTAAGGGGAAGGGGAGAAACTGGCATGTTGTTGCTCTCGCCCCCATCTGCCTATGTCTTCTGGCTCGGAGGGTTTGGGTGGGGTAGAGGTCTCACCAGCTCAGGCTGGAAGGGTTTTGTGTGTGGGAAATTTACAGCTAGCAGGCGATAAGGGAGTTAAAATGAATAAATAAGAGACTTAGATTGAAATCTTCTGAAACGCATGAGATTGAATTCTCCCCAACATGACTGCGCTGGCTCTGGCAGTGCATGTCCCTACAGTCTTCCCCAGCCTCAGCTTCAAGGGCATTTAACTAGATGGAAAATGGTTCCTGATGTGTTCGCTAGAATTACACAACAGATCACAGTATAGGAGGTGCTAACTGCCGTGTTCTAGCTGCTGTTTACACGCTACCCTTCTGAGCCCCAAGAGTCATTAACAAAGACATCCTCATGACCACAACAGGAAACTGGGGATCTGGTCTGTATTTATCCTCACAATGCCCCAGGGAGGGAGAGGAGTGCCCCTATCATTTTACAGCCAGGGAAAATGAGGCACAGAGAGATTTATCAAAGTCACCCCACAAGATTTGAAGCCAGATCTTCTGATTTCTAGTCCAGTGCTATACCTCCGAGCTCATCCTTCTTACTGGCTAAATTGGTGACCACTTTTCCTTCTTTTTCAACCACAGACAGTGAGTTTAATTAGCATTTGGGACTAATTAACCCAGAGCCACTGGTATTTACCTGTCCAATGCAACAGGGGCCAGTCAGTACCTTCTCTGAGCCCATAGGTACAGTGATTGGCATGGTCTACTCGGAGATTTCCCTTGGCCCAGATGTCCATGAACACTTTGTTTCACTCAATGAGAATACTGTTTTCAAGTGTGTTGGATGAAGGGATTAGCAATGGGGCACTGAGCCTTTCCCAGTTCAAATTATACCCAAGACAAAAAGCTGTTACTGTCTGATGGCTACTTGGCAGCCTGTATGAAATAAATGTGTCCAGTACCTATTGAACAGGAGGAAGGCTGTAATCTCATGGGAACAGAACTGCAAACAGCTATTAGCAGTGTCATGGTCACAAAACATACTTCAGGAGGGCCACATGCAGGGGCAGCTCTATGTATTTTGCCACCCCAAGCACGGCAGGCAGGCAGCTTTCAGCGGCACACCTGCGGGAGGTTCTCAGGTAACGCAGATTCGGCGGCATGCCTGCGGGAGGTCCACCTGTCCCGCCTTCAGTGTCCCCAGCGCCGAATTGCTGCCAAAACCGTGGGACCGGCGGACCTCCTGCAGGCATGCCGCCAAAGGCTGCCTGACTGCTGCCTGACTGCTGCCCTCACAGCGACTGGCAGGCCGCCCCCCGCGGCTTCCCACCCCAGGCATGCGCTTGGTGCGCTGGTGCCTGGAGCCACCCCTGGCCACATGCTGTCATGAATGGTATGGAGGGTGCCCACTGACCTTACAGACACTGGGGTATGGTTACCTCCAAAAACACACTATTATAATTGGTAACAATGGGGGCCCTCATCAGGAGCCTGCCCAGAGAGGCCAAGGACTGAATCAGCAAGAAGGCCCAAATCATCTGCACCTAGGAGCAATGACCCTCCCGATAAGGTATGTGGTGCACTGTGTGGGATGAACAAGCTGAGCCTGTCTGACTGTTTGGCCAGTAGAGCTTCAGTCCCCTTGGCTCTGCTGGCTCCCATCAACATAGAGCACCCCCATCTAGTCCTGCAAATCAGGGGTGCTAAAGTTCCCTGTCTATCCAAACTGAGAGCACCCTTGCTTAGGAAGGTAACAAGGGAGTTCTCCTCATTGTTTTCTCATGCGCTGTTTTTGGAAGAGGATCCAATAGTGCAGTTTCCCACCATGCATCATGCTGCTTGATGGCTGAATGTAATGCATATGCCGTTCTTAGAGGAGGATTTCCTCTGTCCCTGTTTCCATCTGCCTCATGGACAGACCAAGTCCACTTCCCGTCAGCTGCTATCCAACCTGCTAGTGCACTAAGCCACAGAGCCCCTCTTATCCTCTGGCACTTTAGTGTAATTAAAATGATAATTATTCCCAGTCCAGAGCATTTCACTTACTTATGGACTGTGGGAGTATTAAAGTTGATTAAACACATATGCTGCCATTAGATAGCTCCTCCAATCACATATGGAGTGATAAAGGGCTAGCCAAAGGAGGACAAAATATAACATGATACAGTGCTAATGCAGCAAAATGCTGAGCCTGTAGCAGAGGGGAAAGGAGCTTTATTTATGCAAGTGACTTCTCTGACAAAGATAGAGCTGTAGATCAGAAGCCTAAAGAGGATCTTTTTGAGAAAGAAGTGGGCTAAAATTTCTCACGTATCTTCCATTCAAGACAAGCATCCTCACCCATATAATTAATGGAACTAGAATGGAATGCAAGTGCTTTGGGTTCAAAGGATGTCTGAACAAGCATTTTGCTTGGGCTCAATTTGCAAGGGCTTTGCACATTTTTTAAATTTTGAGTCTAAATAAACCCCAAACTCAAAGAGACATGTAGCCAAATCTAATCTATCTATCATTGCCATACGTACACCTCTATATTGCTATATATCTAGGTTCTTATATTGGTATATATAGTATCTGAGCATATCCAATTTCATTTGGTTTCATACCTGGAGTACGAGTGGGACCAGGAACTTGTGGGGTGCATTTGCAAAGCCCAGTTGGAGGAGTTCTGGTTCAATGAACTCTCACCCTGGTTCAGATCCAGGCACCAATTCCTCAGAAGTATCAAAGATGAGAGGGTGAATTTGCCAATTTCAGTTTATGAACCTCACTGAGCCTTCTAGCTTGCCTGGTCTGGGTTGTACTGAAATCCGGAACAGCTACATTTACCCAGTTCTCAATTGCACTGTGAACATTTCACTCTGCTCTAAGAGCTGTAGGCTGTAAACCAAAGATACTGAGTATGTGATGGGGTATACCAACCCCACACTGGGATGGAAAGGATTAAAGGATTATCCTGGGCCCAGCTAGCCTCCCCACTCCAGCTTTGCAGAGCATGCGCCAACTGGAGACTGGATTGAAAAGGGCGAGCTACCCAGCTCAGAAGGGGGAGACTAGGGAGGAGTGCAGGCCTATCCTGAAGGTCCCTGCTAAAAGGGGCTGGAGAAGTCTCCCTGAAGGAACAGTACTTTATGCGGAGCCCAGCTTGGGCTGGCAGTTTGGTTTCATTTTTCATTTCTCCTTCTCTGGGATCAGAAACTGCAGAAAGGAAGCAATGGCAGGAAGCAACCCAGGGAAGGCAGCTCAGAGGGCCCCTCCCGGAGGCCAAATGCTGCTGACCTTTCTAGCGTCCTGGGTCAGAGCTGGGTGGAGTGGGTGGGCCCAGGCTCTCCTACTACTGCCCCATGACCAAGTGGATGCTAACCGCTAGGCCCCTGGGACCACCGAGGACCCCAGCACTGAAAGCAACAACTGTATGAAAAAAAAAAAATCACACTGCCACCTGAGAGCAAACAAGAGTCACGTTCCCCACAGATGAGACAGTTGTCAGTTACAAATACCTCTGAGAAGCTGAGCAGAGAAACAAACGAGTGAAAATCATGGTCAAGGGAGCTTGAAGAAGGATGCTCTTTTGGCAAAGGCACTGGCCACCAGCAGACTTGGGTTCAAATCACACTTCTGCCACAGATGACCTTGGGCAAGTCACGTAACTTTTTTTAGGCTTCAGTTTTCATCTGTAAAACATGAATAATTATCCTTCCTTTGTCTGTCTTGTCTATTTAGATTGCAAGCTCTATAGAGCAGAGGCTATCTCTCACTATGTGTTTGTACAGTGCACAGAACAATAGGTCTCCTATCTCAGCTGAGGTCTCTAGGTACTAATATAATACAAATAAAAACAAATGGATAATTGTTGCTAACTCAGGGCTGAGGCACATTGGGGAGGCAAGCTTAGATGATGTCTGTGGATAAACAGAGGCCTCTAGTCTCCAGGGCTTTTCAAAGGGTCTCCTTTTACTAATACGAAATTCACTTAAGGGGGGGCGAAGGGGAGAGAAATAGAAAGCAAAGCTATTTCCTAGATTTTGTGGACAAACTGCTGAAGTTGGCCATCTTTCTCGCTACAAACAAACATTTCTTTATGTACCTTGAAAGCATTAGTGAGACTGTGAGGCGAAGGAGGCCAGAAATAGCACTTGCTTTACCAATGTAATTGCCTATATTCCATCTGGGGGGAAAAGTGTGAGTTTTCTCATTTGCAGAAGTCACAATCTGAAGGGCTTTAAAATGTACTTTTTTTGCCATTGGAAAAAGTGCTGAGGTAGCTTTTTCCCACCACCAGTAAACAGGATGTTTTTTTATCATTATCTTAGGTACATTGCAACAATTTAAAAAGGAGAGAGAGAGAGAGAGAGGATGACAAAAGCGCACAGAGTGAATTCCCCCTCCATGTACCAGAATAAAAAACAAAAAAAAGAAACATGTTAGCATAGGATGAAGCCCTTGATCACAGCAGAAAGTTTGGGGAAGATGTAAAAACAGAGACAGATTATTAAATAACCAAGAGCGAGCTGAAAATAAAATTCCATGTACTTTTCTCAGCACTGGTGCCAATTGCTGCCCCAGTTATGCCACCTGGAGCACCACCTCGGAGTATTTGCACCATGGAAGTCTTGTGGATAAGGCACTACTAGACTAACTGCAAGAAGAGCTGGTTCAGTTCCCTTGTATGACCTTAGGCAAGTCACTTACTGTCTCTGTGCCTCAGTTCCTCATCTTACAGATGGGGATAATGATTCTGCCTTGTCTATTTAAACTGCAAGTCTTTGGAGGTAAGGACTGTCTCTGACTCTGCATATGTACAGCACCTAGCACAATGGGGCCCTGATCTTCATTCAGGCCAGCAGCTGCTACAGTAATACTCATAGACTCATAGACTTTAAGGTCAGAAGGGACCATTGTGATCATCTAGTCTGACCTTCTGCACAATGCAGGCCACAGAATCTCACCCACCCACTCCTGTAACAAACCCCTAGCCTATGTCTGAGTTATTGAAGTCCTCAAATTGTGGTTTGAAGACCTCAAGCTGCAGAAAATCCTCCAGCAAGTGACCCATGCCCCATGCTGCAGAGGAAGGCGAAAAACCTCCAGGCCCTCTGCCAATCTTCCCTGGAGGAAAATTCCTTCCCGACCCCAAATATGGTGATCAGTTAAACCCTGAGCATGTAGGCAAGACTCACCAGCCAGCACCCAAGAAAGAATTCTCTGTAGTAACTCAGATCCCACCCCATCACAGACCACTGGGCATACTTACCTGCTGATAATCAAAGATCAATTGCCAAATTAAATGCCAAAATTAGGCTATCCCATCATAGCATCCCCTCCATAAACTTATCAAGCTTAGTCTTAAAGCCAGATGTGTCTTTTGCCCCCACTACTCCACTTGGAAGGCTGTTCCAGAACTTCACTCCTCTAATGGTTAGAAACCTTCGTCTAATTTCAAGTCTAAGCTTCCTAGTGTCTAGTTTATATCCATTTGCTCTTGTGTCCACATTGATACTAAGCTTAAATAATTCCTCTCCCTCCCTAATATTTATCCCTCTGTTATATTTATAAAGATCAATCATAACCCCCCTCAACCTTCTTTTGATTAGGCTAAACAAGCCAAGCTCTTTGAGTCTCTTTTCATAAGGTTTTCCATTCCTCGGATCATCCTAGTAGCCCTTCTTTGTACCTGTTCCAGTTTGAATTCATCCTTCTTAAACATGGGAGATCAGAATTGCACACAGTATTCCAGTATTACAAATAATAATCATTCATAACATTCTCTATATGGTTCCCGTCTGCAGGATACTTACTGTCCCTGGACAGCAAAACCACATGATGACATAGCCAGGGCACTCAGGAAAGCTGTCCACACTACCAAGCAACAACTGAGAAAGGGCTTCAAGGTCCACCCTGAAGTTTGGATGGACACCCAAACCCAAGACTCTGAGCCTTAGGTCCAATTTTACAACCCTTACTTGCACCAGCAGACAAATTGGGCTGAACGAGGTTACACACATTAGTAAGGGATGCTTCCACGTTGGGGGTTTGTCTATCACTGAGTTTAAGTTAGATTTCATGCCTCTCTGAGATGAGCCCTTCCAAGGGTAGTGGAAAAGGCTTTGAATCAGCCCTTGGATAAATCAAAAGCTCTTCAGAACCATCCATCTTGCTTTGGTGTGTGAGTGGATGATGAGTGGACCCTATCCTAGTAAATCCACCACCCATTCATCACCCACTGTGCCACCTGCTGTCCCTTTAATGAAAGAAACGCAGACAGATGAGAGGGCTAGACAGACAAATGGACAAAAGACTGACAGATGGATGGACTACTGAGTCCAGCAGGCTCTCAATGTCATAATTAATGGACCTCTGAACCTAATTGAAATAATTTCCCTCTATATGCAACTGCTACACATTTTAGTCTAGTTAGGTGTTTATTTTGGTCTCTGTGGGGTCTGTGTGCCACTGCAGATAACATGGTCAACTCAAGAGCAGCATCTATGCAGACAGACATGGGCTTGGGCAGGATCTCAACACAGTAGGGACCAGAAATCAAAGGCCTGAGAGAGAGAGATTTAACTGGTTCAGTATGGTGCACAGAGGATAAAACAGTGAAAAGCCCATGACACAGGGTTGTAAAAGGATGCTGGACAGATAAGAAGACTTTGCAGCAATATAATGCTACTAACACATGTACTTGTAGGGGACCTGATTCAAAGACCATTGAAATCAATGAAAAGATTACAGTGGACATTGGATAAGACCCACATTCAAAAGAGGGATAGCTCAGTGGTTTGAGCATTGGTCTGCTAAACCCCGAGTTGTGAGCTCAATCCTTGAGGGGGCCATCTAAAGAGCTATGGCAAAATCAGTACTTGGTCCTGCTAGTGAAGGCAGGGGGCTGGACTAGCTGACCTTTCAAGGTCCTTTCCAGCTCTATGAGATAGGTGTATATCTCTATTATTCTATAACAATAATGCTGCTCAGCATGTTTATAACACTGCTCATCCGCAGATCTCAAAGCACTTTACAAAGGCAGGTACTTCTTAGGGTACGTCTATACTACAAGACTATTTCGATCATCTTAATTCGAATTTCTGGAATCGACCTAATGAAGTCGAAGTTGTGTATCCACAATAAATACACTAATTCGACTGTGTGAGTCCACAGTAACTGGCGAAGCGTCGCCTTTTGAAGCGGTGCACTGTGGGAAGCTATCCCACAGTTCCCGCACTCCCTGCCACCCATTGGAATGCTGGGATTTCCCACCAATGCATGCTGGGGGGGGGAAATTGTGTGGAGGGTGGTTTTGGGTAACTGTCATCATTGAACCGTCAATCACGCCCAGCATCCCTCCCTGAAAGCGCCAGCTGGCAATCTGTTCGTGCACTTTTCTTCTCAGTGACAGCGCGGGCGCCACAGCACTGCGAGCACGGATCCCGCTGCAGTTGTGGCCGTTGTCAGCTCCTTGCAACTTATCCTCCACCTCTTCCGCAGTCAGCTGCTGAGAAATTTGGCTAATTTTCAATGGTGCTGCGAGCAGTGGTGGACCATGGGGGACGTTTTACCAACATCAACGTCGGGTGGCCTGGCAAAGTTCATGACGCGCGTGTTTTCTGGAACTCTGGTCTGCTTAGACGCCTGCAGGAAGGTAGTTTCTTCCCGGACCACAAAATAATGCTTGGGATGTGCAGATGCCCATACTGATCTTAGGGGACCCAGCCTACCCGCTAATGCCCTGGCTCATCACGCCCTATGCAGGCACCTTGCACAGCGACAAGGAATTCTTCAAGTACCAGCGAGCAGCGTGAACTGTGACTGTTCAGTTTCTTCACAGAGAAGCTGAACCTGCCCCTGTTTCTTTACCAAGTTACTGTTGACTAGCCTCTGCAGTTACATACCCCGTCCACCCCGCTTCCCCAACTTCTAACACACATTTAAAAATTAAAGTACGTGCTCCACTGTAGCTTTACAACGGTGTCTTTATTGATGACTTTGCGTTAAAGGGTTGAAACTGGGAAGCACACTGTGCTGGGTAGGGTGTGCGGTGATGTAAAGACCGCCTCTAAAGTTGAGGTTTGACATGCTCCCGCTCCCAGACCGGTCAGCAGTGCCGGACTGGTTGTTTCAACGGATCCTGCCATCCCTCCTTTTTTGGACTCTGTGTGCGGGGGCTATGTGGCCTTGTTGCGGGGGAGGACGGATACAGATTCCTCTGCTGCGTGGCTCTGCAGTCCATTACAGGGACCGTTGCATGATATCTGTAACCCCCCTCCCCCGCTACAAATGCACGTACCACCCCCAACGACAGAAAACCTGCAAACCACCTCCCATACCAGCTAACCGCCTACTGACTGCACTGTGTGTGTGACATGCTGCTGATCCAGCCCCCGTCTCTGTACCCTGCTAAAGGTGACTGTCCTATGCATTACACTACCCCCTCAACCACCCAATGACCCACCCAAGACATCTAACACAGCGTTGTGTAAAAAACCATGACAGAAAAAGTAAGTAACAGAAAACTACTTTTAATAATCAACAACACAGTAAGGGAAGGACTTTTCAAAATGTAGTGACTGATAGCTTTTGAGTAATTTAACACTGTCCTGTGGTGCAGTGACAGTTTTCACGGCCCCTGGTGACCCTCCTTCTTGTTATTTTTGATGAGGGGGGGATTGGAGTTTGAGGCGGGGGTGGGCGGTTGCAGATACAGTGCAGGGGGGCTCTGTCTTCCTGCCTGCGGTCCTGCAGAACATCGACAAGGCGCCTGAGCATGTCCGTTTGCTCCCTCATTAGTCCAAGCAGCGTTTGAGTCGCCTGCTGGTCCTCCTGACGCCACCTGTCCTCCCGTTCGCAGAGTGAGCGGTGCTGCTGAGTGAGGTTCTCCCTCCACTGGCTCTGCTGGTCCGCCTCGGCTCTGGAGCAGCCCATAAGTTCAGCAAACATCTCGTCCCTTGTCTTTTTCTTACGCCTTCTAGTTTGCGCCATCATCTGTGAGGGGCATGGTGGATCAGGTCGTGATACAGTTGCACCTGTGTGATGTCAAAAAGGTAGTGAATTTCTTACAATGATACATTTTTTAAACAAAGAAACATAGTCTACTCGGTGTCTGTGAACAGGAGTATGCACAGCACCTGTCTCATGCGCACTCACTAATGGAAAGTTCTATTTCTCTGAATGCGCTTTCATTGCCTGGTGTATTGGGCTGCAGATCAGAGAACCTTTGCAGGAAAGAAGAATTCGTGTAGCAGCAAGGCATGGTAAGCCAAACACTTTTGGATTCATAGAAGTGAATGTACAGCTCTGTCCTCTTGATGCAGGCAATCCTGAAAGCATAAACTCGGACCCTGTTGCACCCCCTCGCGGCTGTTCATTGGGAAAGATCCCTGTATGCTGCCACTCTGTAGACTGCAACACGTGGCTGTTAAGTGAGGCTTCTTGTTATGCAAAGGAACAGTTAAGCGCTCCCATTACTAATAGTACCCCAATTACTCTAATTTCATGCAGGAGTGTGCGAGAGAGATCACCCTGAGGAGAGTCTCACGGGCAGAGAGAGCGCGCATGCTGGAAGAAAGCCACCACAACCCAGGGGCCTACTCTGCCATGCTCGTGAGGGCAATGGTCCCGGAGTTCCAGCTTATAGCACGGCACGGCAAAGTGTGCTACCTCGGGGCACACAATAAGCTAGCTCTGCCAAGGAACCTCCTGCATAGACTTTCAGATTACCTCCAGGAGAGTTTCCTGGAGATCTCTTATGAAGATAAAAGTTCCATCCCCCTGTATGTAGACCTTCTGTTCTCCTAATGTCTCTCCCTGTTTAGTTACTAAAAAAATGTTAACTCGTTGGTCTTAGCTGCTTTTAATAAATAAATGTTAACTTGTTTAAAGCACTTACGGACTGATCCTTCTCCCGATTCAGGGTCCGTGGTAACGTCTGGGGAGGGTTGGTAGGGGATCTCAGAGAGGGTGAGGAAGAGATCCTGGCTGTCGGGGAAAGCGCCGTCGACTGCCTCGTCCTCCTCATCTTCCCCATCCGCGAACATCTCCGAGGAACAGTCCGTCGACACTATCCCATCCTCAGAGTCCACGCACACTGGTGGGGCAGTGGTGGCAGACCCACCGAGAATGGCATGCAGTGCCTCGTAGAAGCGGCATGTCTGGGGCTGGGCTCCGGAGCGTCCGTTTGCCGCTCTGAGTTTCTGGTAGCCTTGTCTCAGCTCCTTGACTTTCACGCGGCACTGCATTGCATCCCGGCTGTATCCTCTGTCTCTCATGGCTTTGGAGACCTTCTCGAAGGTCTTTGCATTCCGTTTTCTGGAGCGCAGCTCCGAAAGCACAGACACATCGCCCCACACAGCAATCAGATCTGAGACTTCCCGGTCAGTCCATGCTGGGGACCTCTTTCTAGTCTGAGATTGCCTGGACTCCTCTGCTGGAGAGCTCTGCATCGTTGCCGGTGCTGCTGAGCTCGCCCCGATGAGCAACCAGGAAATGGGATTCAAACTGTCCAGACAGGAAAAGGAATTCAAATTTTCCCGGGGCATTTCCTGTGTGGCTGGCAGAGCATCCAAGCTCGGACTGGCGTCCAGAGCGTCAACAGAGTGTTGCACTGTGGGATAGCTCCCGGAGCTACTAAGATCGATTAGCATCCACACCTAGCCTAATTCGACATAGCCATGTCGAATTTAGCGCTAGTCCCCTTGTTGATGTGGAGTACCGAAGTCGAACTAAGGAGCCCTCTATGTCGAATTAAATGGCTTCCTGGTGTGGACGGGTGCACACTTAATTCGATTTAACGCTGCTAAATTCGATTTAAAGAGCTAGTGTGGACCAGCCCTTAGAGCTGATTGAAAAATATTGGAAGAAGTTTTACACTGAAAATGTTGATTTTTTTTTAAAATGAAAACTGATTGGGGTGGGGGGGAACTGAACACTGAAAAGTTGTGGCTGAAAACTGCCAAAACCTGACATTCAGCTAAAATTTTTGGTTTTCAGTTTTCTGATGAAAAAATAGAAAATGTAGAGGAAAGCTGATACTTCCCACAAACATTTGCATTTAGCTGAAAACCCAATTTTCCATGGTGAAAAAAAGCTTTGAATGAAAATGTTCAACCAGCTCATTATTAGCCTCAGTTTGCAGATGGGGAAATAGAGGTACAGTTACTTTAAGGGACATGTCTATTGTAATATATTGGTATTTTAACATCCAGACCATCCTTTCAAAGGGCACTGAGGAATATCCTTGCCATTCCCCCAACAGCTGGGCCCTGGAAATTGTCCTACTTAGCATGAGAAGTTATGCTTCATCCACTCAAAAGCTCCGTGTCCTGTTCCTAACAACCCCAGAAGATTTCTGGAAACTCTGACAATTATTTATGGATGTCACTCTGCCGACAAAGGAGTAACAACATTCAAGTTGGCGTGCCATTGCTGGCATGTCATTGTGAATTCAAGGTGCAGGCAGAAGTGATTATGCCATTAGCACAAAAACCCTGAAGCCATAAGGAATGGGGAAGATGCACATTTATTATTTGCTTATTTCAATGTATACCTACTGCATGCACTAGAGAGAGCTACATATTTAAAATATACAATACAAAAATAAAGTCAAGGAAATACATAATATAATGGACTCCCTACACAACATGGTATCTATTTATCTATCCCAGAACTGTTGTGTTTGGTCACAACATGGTATCTATTTATCTATCCCAGAACTGTTGTGTTTGGTCACAACATGGTATCTATTTATCTATCCCAGAACTGTTGTGTTTGGTCATCTTGTTTTTTCATCCTTAAAGAACAAACCACAATACTCCACATATCACCACCCACCTCCTAACCCCAATTGCCCAGGAAAACAAGATAAGCTTTCCAGCATATGTGGAAGTTTCTTATATTTGTGCTTTGGCAGACTAAAGAGAGGAAGCAAGTTCTGGAGTGAGAGACCCTTTAAAATTTTAATTAATTATTATTATTATTATTTGTATTACTGCATAATCTAGGAGCCCTAGTTGTAGACCAGGACCCAATGGTGTGAGGCACTATACAAACACAACAAAAACATGGCCCCTACCCCAAGGAGCTTAAAAATTTCTGTCATCAGCACTCTGCCATTTAAATCAAGAGGGAGACCTGGCTCAAGCCCCTCTGTGGTTGCAACTGTAGTCAGGGGCGGCTCCAGGCCCTAGCACGCCAAGCGCGTGCTTGAGGCAGCATGCTGCGGGGGGCGCTCTGCTGGTCGCTGGGAGGGTGGCAGGCGGCTCCGGTTGACCTCCCGCAGACGTGCCTGCGGAGGGTCTGCTGGTCCCGCGGCTTCGGTGGAGCATCCGCAGGCACGCCTGCGGGAGGTCCACTGCAGCAGCGGCACTGGCGACCGGCAGAGCGCCCCCTGCGGCGTGCCGCCGTGCTTGGGGCGGCAAAATGGCTAGAGCCGCCCCTGACTGCAGTGATGTCACACACACAGAGAGAAGGTCTCTCATGGAGCCAGATCCACAAACCACTTAGGGCTTTATATACATTATACATCTGTCCATGTGGCAGAGGCTTTGTGATCAAAGAAAGAGTAAATCTTGTCACCCTTCTGCTGAGAGATAGCAGATCTCGGGCCCTGGCAGGTTAGCTTTCAGTTGGAGGAGAAATCAGAGACAGAAGTCTGAGTATATTCTTAGTGCAATGTGTTTATTTTTACACTGTCTACACCAGTTCAAGCAATGCCTCAGGATCTCAGTCCAACACCAATGTCCAGTCCCCAAGGGGTAACTCAGCCTCACACATTGACGCTAGTTAGAGAAATTAAGGCAGAGAGCAAACCTCCTTGCTGCTTGCCACAGGTCCCCCAAAGAAACCCTATAAAAAAACCCACAACACAGCATTTCTTCCAAGACTAATGTGCTTACATGCCAAGAGAGCTTATCAGATGATGTGTACAAGCGCCATCTGGTGACCCCTGCCATAACAATATCAGCAGAGCCTTCCGGGTGGAATGACTTGCAGAGATGTGCCCTTTGCTTTTATTGGGGAAAGCGGAAATTCATTATCATGTAGGAGGGGTGAACTCAACAGAACATTGACACTGTGTGCCAAACCAAACAAGTAGTGGCACAAGACCTTGGGGCAGTAGGGGCACTCAGATGTTATACCCTAGCAAAAAGCAATGCTAGGAAACCTACCCTGTCCACAACCCTGTAGAGTCTGGCCTTTTCTTCTCTCGTGGAGTAATTTCAGGTCAGCTTCCTCAGAGAGCTTCCCTCTGAAGACTACTGCTGCCCTTATCAGTGTTAATACATACTGACAGACTGGAGAATTTCCCTCCTCATTTAACTCGACAGAAAATATTATTCTGCTGTAAGCATTGTCCGGGAGTGCATGAAGGCAATAAACTATGTCTATAAGTTCACCTGTCACATCGCAAGGGATGGGGATGGTTTCAGAGGCATGGATGCTCAGGTTAGGTTGCTGTGTGTTTGTGTGAGTGCATGAGAGAGGGAGAGAAAGAGAGAGAAATGATACATACACCTTTCCCACAGTCTACTTTACCGGGCAGCTGGAATAAAAGTTACATAAGGAGCTGTTGTATCACTGCCTGGCAGGCACATAATAGGACAGTGAATGGAGGTCAAGTGGGCTTCGAAGACCACCCCATCAAAATGTAACAAGATTACTAAGAAAATCTGCCCAGCAGAGAGCTAGTTAAAATATCTTTCATGAAAAGATGGGGGGGGGTTGCTGAAAATAAAAATATGTTGTCAATGAAATTTTTTTTTTCATATCAGTAACACATGGTTTCAAATGGAAAGTTTTCAGTTTTAAACTGAAAATATTTGGTTGAAGAAAACCCAAAAAAAAAAAGCAGCTTAATTCTACTTATTTATATTTTTCACAAAACCCCAAACTACTTTTTTTTGGGGGGGGGGCAGGAAAACAAAAATTCTTGACCAACTCTGCTGCAGATTTTCACAAGCTCCCAGAAGAGAAACCTCTCCACAGAATCAAGAGGACAACTGAAGGATGAATGAAATCTAAAATGTGGGACAAGCGGAGAAAGGAGGAGCAGCCTCAGAGAACTAGAATTCAGAGAACTCCCGACTCCTCCTTAATCACAATGGTAAATTCAGATTTATCTTCCTACCTGAGTTTAATATCACCCTATGACATTATTAACTGGTGGGAGGTAGGAAGAAACCATCACTATATAGTTTATTTCATAATTGTACACTAGGGATTTTCATTTAGCATCTTCTGAAGCAGCTGGTACTGGCCACTACTGGAGATGCAATACAGGATTAAATGGATTCCTTGTTTGATCCAGCCTGGAAATTCCTGTGGTCTCCTCCAGTCTGACAAACTAAGCATGGTTGGTTGGGTCAGTATTTGGATGAATGATCTCACTGTAGGAATTTTTGCTGATGAGTCAGTAGGTGCAAATCCTGCTCCAGCAGACCTTATAGAGCTTGGTGACTTGGGAGTGAAAATGTATGGGGGAGGGGGAAGTCATTAGGAGTGGAAGGGGAGCCCACTTCGAATACTGTTTGGGGTCCCATCTGAAGATCACTATGCTCCTGAAGAGGTGACACTCTTCCTTCTGACTGGGAAGGAATCAGGAAGGGCTATGAGTAGTGGAGAGGGCTTAGAGATGGCTGCCTGGAAGAGCAGGCCTGTGTGTGTGCTGGCTGAGGCTTTCAAGAACCTCAAGGAACCTGTGAGGGTTGAGTTTGGTTGCTCTGTTTGTGCTTTTATCCTGGTTACCCTAAGGGTATTTCACGTCAGCTATATCCAAGGTGAATCTCCAAAGACATGACCTCCTTGTGATACCTGGGGGTATCTTCAGATTTGTCATGGATGTCCAGGTGTTCAGGAGAGCATCCTGGATGGAAGACAGTTGGTATCACTGTGGTAATTATACCAACTCAGCTGGAATCTATTGTACTAATGCTACATGTCTGACCAGTGGCATTAATGGCTTCCATTACATAGGAAGGAGGTAGTTCTAGGCACGAGGTAAAACACATACACTGTAACCAATCACTGAGTCACCTGCGGGCTGCAAAGTGTGCCTGATTAAATGTGAAACGAGGCCAGATGAGTAGCTGCTGCACACCGTGTTGTATTAGGTTGATTGGAAGGAGACAGCTGGTCCCCAGGCAGAAGCAGATAACTGCTTTACCTGGGCCTGGCATTTGGCAGATCCTCAGAGCCCTAAGAAACTTGGAGGGGAAAAAAAGGAGAGAGATCCATGAATAGTTAATTGCTATCTACAGTGTTTTACTGAGGCAATTTTTTTTCACGCCCTTTTGAGATCTCTGTCCATCAAATCTCCTTTCAAGTGAGCAACGGAACAGTGGCTGTGGTTTCAGTCCTGACTGGGCCCACTATAATAAACACAAATATCTTCCAGCCCTCTGATCGCATCTAGTGCAGATGGCACATGAACACTAATTGTTTCCCTGTGCAGTACTACTGGATACCAATGATCGACTTACCAGCATGCTTGGCATCCACCTGACTAAGCAACTGCACTGCCTGTTACTCTCCAGCACTTCATTTGCCAGTAACATCACAGGAAGGCAGATGATTACAGCCCTGCAAGATGGTCACAGCAAACCATGTGAAACTTACATGGTTTTGCAGTAGACTCAGTCTGCATTCACGGAAGGCTTCCTCAGTCTTTTAGTCTATCCGTGTTCTTACATGATGCCTACTACCATAGCGGATGCCTGTACCACAGCTGGAAGGATCCCAATACTGAAACAGCAGGGGGCTGAGGGTGAGAGTGGATGCATGTGTTACAGCAGTGGTTTTCAACCTGTCATCCATGGACCCCTGGGGGACCACACACTCTGTCTAAGATTTCCAAAGGGGTCTGCTGCTCAATTTGAAATTTTAAGGGGTCTGCAAATTAAAAAAAATGTTGAAACCCACTATATTAGAGCTATCCAGAATGTCAGGATACTACATTAGATTAAGAGACCCACTGTCTCCATATATGATAGCCTTAAAGAGAGCCTTTGGGATCACATTGTTTCCTCGCTCCCCCAGACTTACTACCCAGTGGGATATTTCCAGCATTCAATAAGCAGAATCCCTTGCAGATAATGTCCCCTGGATGTTGCACAGAGGAAGGAAGGAGGACAAAGGAACAAGAAAAGGAATCTATCTATCTATCTGGCCCCCAGCCCTGTGCTATTTAAAGGGGACTGGGAGCTCATTCAGATGAGCTAGGACAGAGTGAAATTTATGATGGGGATGGCTGCAGTGATCTTAATGCCACATGATGGACTGTAAATGAGAGAGGTGTCTTTCTGCCTCAGCTGAGTGAGGAAGGCAGTTCTTTCCCCTTCCTTGAATGAGCCCATCTGCAACACTTCCAATTTGAATCCAAATAATAGTTGAGGTTTGGGATTCCGTGGCAAACTAGCTCTGAGTCTCTAATCCCACCACCTGATGTCCAGGGGTGTTGGGATTTGGAGCTAATTAATTCAGCCACCTGCAATTTTCACTCAGATGTGCTGTCTCTTTCCTTCTTAGATATATAACATTGTTTCAAAGGCTGCAGACAACAATACTGGCTCAACAAATCCTCCCCTTGCACAACTTCTCAATGCACCCCTCCACTACTCTCTCTTAATCTCCCTCATGCTTCCTTCCCCTCCCTCCCTCCCTCCTTTGTTCCACATCCATTTTCTAGATTCTTATCCAAAAATGCATCTGACGTTGTGTAATTTGTTTGGTTTTGTGGAAATGGAACCTTTGTGCTCCCTTTGATGCCTTCTGCAGAGTGATATTCTCAGCATCTGTCCCACTCCCTTTGGCAGGTTTCATCTAAGCAGGAGAGGTTTGGCACTGACTGTTCCTGCTGGGCCAAGGCATCAGGTGATAAATATTGCAAGTTCTAGGAGACCCAGGAGTCTTGTCCTGATTTCTTTCCCCTGGTGATTAACGGAGGGGAGGGAAAACCAGAAAGATAATTAGCTTGGAGTGTTCAGAGATTACATGGAAAAACTTGGTTTATTCCCTTTCAGCACAGAATGAAAATTTGGGTATGAACTATGTCGACTGCAAGCTTTTGGGGGCAGTGAACTTGTCTTACTTGTCTGTAAAGCACCCATCACTCGTTTGCTCCTATATAAATAATATGTCATAATAACTCTAGCCGGGTTCATTTTCTCCACATTTGTGTAGGCCAGAGTTATTGTTATTTTGGTAGTGCCAACTAAATGTTGGTGTCCTCTGCACTGAGCAATATGCACACAAATAGTAAAAGATGGTCCTTGCCCTCTAGAGTTCACAATCTGAGCCCTAGTTCTGCAATGTTCACCACACAGCTGAGCCCTGTACTAGTATAGAAACATGATGACTGCAGTGGGGGGAAGGGGACTAGATGTGGGGATCTGCCCACACAGAGGTTAATGTAGGAGGAAGGCCTTAGTTTAGAATCAGATGCAACAGGCCAGTGTGAGGAGGGGCAGAAAAGGATGGAACAGCAGTGACAGAAGCGTGTTATTGAATAAACTACCTGCATGCATTCATAGGTGTAAGGAGCAGATTGGCAGCCGTAATCACAGCTCATCACCTGATGAGCTGGTTCTTGGGTTTCTGCCTATGCTGGTCTGTTTGAATTTCAGAAGAACCCAGAATCTCCACTGTGTTTCCCCTGGTTTCAAGAATGAAGCAAAACTTCACATTTTGTGCAATTTCTTTGCAAAACCATAAATTGACTCCAGGTTTTCTTGAAAATGGTCCAAGGTTCAATTGAAAGTTTTGTGGCTGTTCAGAAAGCTTTTGACCACCAATGTCTGAATTCCAGGAGTATCCCACACTAACTGAGTGTGGTTCTCTAACAGCCTCTGGTGACTGGCCCCCATAGAGGTTGCTGAGTCTGCTTCAGCTCTTGCTACCAAAAAGGAGTCTTAACTCAGGTAGTAGAGTTTAGGCTTTTAGCTCCAGAGTTCTGGTGTTCAATCCCCACTGCCAACAACCCACTCATGCACATCCCACTACAAAAGCAATTAAACTGAGAGACGACACTCAACAAAACCCAGGAACATTTTGCTCAGTTTGGGATTCTCTTGCAAATATTTCATACTGTTACAGTCAAAACTAGACTGCTAGATACTTTCAGTTCTAGGAAATGCCTTCCTCTTTCCCTGCTGGGTCTGTGAGTGATACATTACATTTGTCTATCTCACAAAGTAATGTAACATAAATCGTGTTTCTGACAGTGGCAGGTGCTAGTCATTATTGCAATCAGTACTAAGGCCTGCCATGGGAACTTAGGCAAAATTCTTTGTCAATGGTCTTGCCACAATGATAAGTAACTTGTGTTGCTGCTGTTTTCCTGACAGCAGTCTTTCTTTAGAAGCTATAGGAAGGTCAACCATTCTTTGGCTGAAGGTCAAGGGACACCTGCAATGATAGCTACAAACAGCCCAGAAGAACCCAACAGCTCAAGGGTTGTTGCTGTTTCAAAGAGATAAAGTTATAACTACTTAACGTGCCTGGAAGTGAAATTAGACTGATCACATAATCTCATTAGCCTCTGACTACCAGTCCAGCATGGGAATATGAATCTTAATTGGTATTTTCTTATCAATACACCAAAGTCAGTGGGATTAGGGATAAGGCTCTTAATACAACCTGGATTTTTGGAAGATGCTTTTGACTTTATTGTGATCAGGAAATACCGCCAGTGCAGAGATAAGGGGCATAGGAAGAGGGTTCATTTACGATAGGAACAAGAACTTGAGTTTGCAAGGTAGTGGTATAGATAAACAGTCACATCTGCACAGCTCTCTAGCTCACACACAAAAAATATACAGTCTGTGCAAAGAACACCCACAAAATCAGCAGCACATGTATATAGGAAATTAAAATGCATCACTGTTTCTTGCTTGGGTAGGTCTCTGGGGGGTCTTTTGATTATACCACATTGTTTAACATAATACCCCAGAAAATAAGCCATAATATATATTACCTAACCCCCAAACAAAATACTCCATGAATTGAAGGAATTGCATTAAGTATTATATTTTTACTGGTTGATTAAAGTGAAGTGCATGTTGAAGCAATTTGCTGAACAGGGATGCTTGGCTGAAATGGGACCTAAATGCATATCCAAGTGCTTATTGGGATTTTCACCCCTCTTCCCCCTTCTAAGTAGAGAAACATGAATTCTTACAATAATTTGAATCTCCTGTCACGCTAACAAATGAAGAACGGCAGATATAATATTCCATCAACCCAATCCCAAAACACCAGCTGCTCGCTTTGTCAGGGTGACCCGAAGTAAACAACAGGGTGTTGGCTGGTGTATTTTTCCACTGATTAAGCATAAACTCAGGACTCCTCTGAGTGCATTAGCCTGCTGGAACATTCTTCTGAGTGTGACTGCCTTGCAGCAGATATCCCGTGCCCATCTTTGTCAGAAGTGAAAGGCAGAGCTTTGCCTCTTTCATGAGAGTAAATGAGCAAAATGTCTGTAATAATCGAATCTGCAATTCTTTCCTGTTCTGGAAGTACTTCCTATTCATTCCCTGTCTGTCAGCTCCAAGCTGCATTTTTTTCTTTATTATGTCAGCTATAACATATAGCTCAACCTCTCCCCCCAACCCTCTGCGAGCTTTTCTTGTTCCTAATTTCTTTCACTTCACTTTTTACACCCCTCTCGCTGAACGTTGTCCTTGGGAAAATTGGCTGGATAGGTGGGAATACCTCCTAGGACATGCTCCAGGGCACAGGTCTCAGACCAGTGGGTCAGGAGCAAATTCACTTGTTTTGAGACACATCATGTCCTACATGTTCATGCAGGATTGTAAGAGGGTGTAAAGTATCTCCTCATTCCCCTATAGAGTCTACCACAACACAAGAGAGGAAACAGCTTCTGCAGGACTGCTATTCCCTCTCCCAGGCAGGTGGACAGAGAGGGGGCAGGGATGGCAGCCTTATCCCCAGTGCACTGAGCAGCCTGCTGAGGGAGATGCTATGCATCAGGCACAGGGCTGGAAGGAAACTGGAAAGCAGCTTGTGACTGTCTGGGCCATAGTCTGCTTCCTGGGCTGATCCCAGGGCAACTCAGCTATGCCCTGGCCTTTATACAAGCCTCATGGCAAAGCCACAGTTTAGCCCTCTATGGTTATATAGTCCCAAAAATGATGGGAAATGAGTCCTGAAACTGTTTTCTTTTATAACATGCTGTCACAGTATGGGAAAGGTTCTGAATCACTATGCTAGGGCAGCCACCGACAACTGGCCTACCTAACATTTGAAAAAAGTAAGGAAGAAGGTGTCCAGTAGACACAGTGATTGTAAACAACACTAACTACCTAGTTAAGCCAAAGAAAGTAGTGGAATCCCCTTCCCCGGGTCACTTAAAATTGGGTTGTTGGGATATTATATCTGCCGTTCTTCATTTGTTAGTGTGACAGGAGATTCAAATTATTGTAAGAATTCATGTTTCTCTACTTAGAAGGGGGAAGAGGGGTGAAAATCCCAACAAATGCTTGGATATGCATTTAGGTCCCAATTCAGCCAAGCATCCCTGTGAATTAGAAGTTATTTTCAAAAGTGACCTAGACTTAAGAATCTACAGCCTAGATTTTAAGAGTATTTAAGCATTTCAAGGCCTAAATGATTTAGGAGTCTGTCTCTTTTAAAGTTACTTTTGAAAATGGGACTTAGCAGTCTATGGGTATGGCTACACTTGAGAGTTGCAGTGCTGGTGGAGACTTTCCAGCGCTGCAATTAGTAACTGTCCACACCTGCAGGGCACATCCAGTGCTGCAACTCCCTGGCTGCAGCGCTGGCTGTACACCTGGGTCTGCTTGGGGTATAACGATTGCAGCGCTGGTGCTGCAGCACTGCTCGTAAAGTGTGGCCACACACCAGCGCTGTTATTGGCCTGCAAGGTATTAGGAGATATCCCAGAATGCTTTTAACTAAATTACTCTCTTTGTTTTGTTATGATGCCTCTCTTTGTTTGTTGTGAACTCCGGGCTCCGGGAGCTGCTTATCTAAAAAACAAACACAGCTCCTGTTTGCTGTGATCAATCTGTAACTGACTGTGAACAATCAATTGAGATAACCCACTACCTTGCTGTGAATGAGGCAGGCAGGGGGATGAGTGTTTGCTTGAGGAGAGAAACAGCGGGGGCGGGGGGGGAGAAAGGGTGTCCGTTGGAGCAGCTGCTTATCTGTTCTGCAGGCTGTTTGCAGTTAAGAGTGAATGAGGGGCCGGGGAAATTTTCAGATTTTGCAAGGCAGGGAGCTGATACACAGTGTCGGCTCCAAAAATCCTCTCTCTCTCTCTCTCCCCCGCTCCCTGTCACACTCCACCCCACCCCCCTCTTTTGAAAAGCACATTGCTGCCACTTGAATGCTGGAATAGCTGCCCACAATGCATCACTCCCAACAGCGCTGTAAATGCTGCAAATGTGGCCACACTGCAGTGCTGGTAGCTGTGAGTATGGCCACACATCAGCGCTTTCCCTACACAGCTGTACGAAGACAGCTGTAACTCCCAGTGCTGCACACCTGCAAGTGTAGCCATACCCAAAGTCACACAGGCTTTGCAACGCTGAGCAAAACAACACGGTAAATATCTTTTCAAATATGGGCCTAAGTCCTTTTGACTTTCAATTAGACTTAGGCTCCTAAGTGCCTGAGTCACTTTTGAAAAAGGAACTTAGGCTAGTATGTCATTTAGATACCCTTGACATTTTTACTTGGGAAAAAAATGTGAAAATATTTAAAAAATTAGTTTTTTCCATTTTTGAAAATTAAATTGTACAAAATGAAATGTTTCCACTTTGAATTAGAAAAATTAAAAACAAAAAAATTACTATGAGAAATCCCTACATGAGCAATCAAAATTGGCAATGAAAAAACTAAACTAAAAAACAGCCAAATAATTAATCTTGAATGAACAAACAAAAACCAAGTGACAATAAAAAATGAAAAACCAGAAACTTTCTAGAGAAATGTTTTTGTGAACATTTCTGGTTCTGTAAAACAGCCAAATATAATTGAAAAACATTTTCAGATGAAGATTTTTGACCATCTGTCTTTAGAACTGGATTGTACAAGACACTGGAGAATGAGCTGTAGGATTCAGTCCTGTACTGGGAATGGACTAGGTCATGTAGTCATAGAAATGAAAGATGCAATGGCCCGTTTGATCATCGATTGTATCTTCCTGTTGGTGCATGGTTAGGTACTACTGTATATTCTCTAGACATAGGTTGGTATTTTTAAATTTGAACCTGCAACAAAGAATTCAGTCAAATTCATAGATTCATAAATTCAATGGGATTTTAGGACTGGATGCACAAAGGGAGTTAAAAGCAACAAAGAGTCCCGTGGCACCTTATAGACTAACAGATGTATTGGAGCATGAGTTTTCGTGGGTGAATACCCACTTCATCAGACACAATGCCTAGGGAGTTAGGCATTCTGATGCTGAGCATCACTGTGTCTAATATTTAGGCACCTAGAAAGTCACTGTGATTCATAAAGCCTGAGTTAGGCTCCTAGGCTCCCTATATAATGAACAGGGAGAGATAGGCACCTTAGAAAGCAATTCATAAAAGCCAGCATGCTAGGCAAGAAGACCCCTAAGCTAGCCCATAGGAGATGCCAACAAAAGGGGTGTGTGCTAAGCACCACCCCTCTCTTATAGATAGGCACCTACCACTGCTTGAGATTCTCAGCTATGAACTCTCTACTGGAGTTAGAGGCCTATGCTGTTTTCACAGAAGGAGAAGGAGGTGGTGTCCACCCTATAGCTTTTAGCTCAGTAGTTAACAGGGCCGGCTCCAGACCCCAGTGCGGCAAGCGCGCGCTTGGAGCGGCATGCCGCAGGGGGCGCACTGCCTGTCGCCGGGAGGGCGGCAGGTGGCTCCGGTGGACCTCCCGCAGGCATGCCTGCGGAGGGTCCGCTGGTTCCGTGGCTCTGGTGGACCTCCTGCAGGCATGCCTGCGGATGCTCCACCGGAGCCGCGGGACCAGCGGACCCTCCACAGGCACGTCAGCAGGAGGTCCACTGGAGCCGCGGGACCGGCAACTGCCAGAGCGCCCCCCGCGGCGTGCCACCATGCTTGGGGCGGCGAAATTCCTAGAGCCGCCCCTGGTAGTTAAAGCACTCTCCTGGGTCCATTTGTCTCCCCCCTGCCCAGATTAGATAGGGAGAAAGTATTTGAACAGGGGGTCACCTACTTCTCAGGAGAGTGCTTTAACCACTGAGCCATGGGATATTGGGATAGGAAGCTCCCTTCGTCTCTCCTGTTGAAGGTGTTCCACTGTGGCTAAATAATTAGAGTGATTAGAACAGGGTAACTGGATCAGGCATCTCCCACAGAGGAGCCCTAACCACTAAACTACAGAGTCATTCTCACACTCTCTCTGACCCAGTGGCTTTGCTGCTGTGGATAAATACTTTAATAGTCATTAGGCCAGAGTGAAAGTGCCAAGGGAACTTGTACCCTGAAAACATAGAAAGAATGAGTTTAGGCACCTACCAGGTTCAGCACCAGTTGTGTGGATCACACTGGCCCTGAAACTGAAACTTAGGCTCCTAACTCCTTTGATGCCTTCAGGCTTTTGCCACTAACTTCATTAGATTCAGGATTAGGACAAAAGTGACAAAGAAGCACAAGTCTCAGACTTAGGCACTTTTAAAACTCTGCCCATTATTTAACACATTCTGTCTCTCTTGTGCCTATGATAGAGTCCTACTGCCATCAGCACCACAGACAGTGCATGAAATAGGAAAACACACAAGAACAAGAAGTGGCTATGGGAAACAAAAGCGGAGCAGAAAGGAGAAACTAATCAGCAAGATCTATCTCAGCATTTTGGACCATAAAATCTCAGAATTTTAAAGGTATTTAGGTGCCTAAAGATGCAGCTAGGACTTGCTCAAAATCACACACAAGGTCAGTGGCATTCTGGGAAAAGAAAGCAGTTCATCTGATTGCCAACCCAGTGCCTTAGCCACTGGACCATGCTGGCTATGTGAATAAGTTTCAGAACCTTTGCAAAGATTCCCTTTAAGTTTGGTTCTGAGAGCAGATGAATGAATGTTAAAACAGAAGGGGTACTGTGTCTGGATCTATTTTTTCATTCTGCCAGGGATTGCTGGAGATTTTGGGACAAGTCTAGCGGCTGTTTCTTTATGTTCACTGCAGAGTCTTGAAGATGTTGATACTCTGAACTTTACTCTGATTTTTTTCATGAACAGGGACTTGAGCCCTAAAAGCAAAGAACTATCAATACTCATACCGTTATTTCTGCTCTGTTCACCCTCAGCACCTCTCAGAGGAGGAAGTTAAAACCACAGAAAACTACAAATGCTTCCTGTTCAGGAAGGCTGCAGCTAGAATCTGATCTAGCCCTTCTAAAGCTCTTATATGATGCCCATATATCTGGGCTCATGAACGTGTTCCTGCCACGTAATTCCTTCATGCCTGGCATATCCTGCTGTCTAATTAAATGTATCATTTTATCTTCCAAGTAACATTTCAGTGATAAATGGAATCCTTGGCCTCACTGAACAGGCTATTTTGTGTGTAGATATTGGAGTCAGTTTGCAAAATAAGCTTGCTGTGCTGCAGAGATATTCTCCTGGTTATTATAATATTATAATACAGCTCAATGAGAAAGAGAGTAGTCCCTGTCACACAGGACCAAAACCAGGGATGTCTAGACAAGAGGCTCATTGGCAAGTAGGAGCCCAAGGACAGTGCCTAATTTGTGTTTAAATGGAGCAGATTGCAGCCACCCTGGAGGTGCAACCTGCAAGACTACATGCCCGTAGTACAATGTACTATCTTGATCCCAGCACCAACAGACAGTAAGCTTGTGATGGAGCGTAGCATACTGGGACTGGGCGTGTTAAACAGAGCATTCACAAGCCACACAGTAGAACGGTGCACTCTGCATGAGGCCCCCGGGTTGCAGCATGACCAATCTTCCATTACACTAGCTTTTCTTGTATGGACTGCAGCCCGTATTCCCAACCCTAAACATCAAGCCCCTGAATGAGTGTGGAGAACTCTGCTTTGCCATTTGTAAGAGATGAGACTGTCTTTTAGTAGCATCATTGCCAGGAAAGCAGGGACTCAAGGCAGATGGAAACATGTACTTTGTAGTTCATAGCTACAGCTAGTTTAAAGACATGGGAGGAGGATTGTGATTTTTTTTTAATTTTGAAATCTCAAACTTCATCCAAATTTTGAAATTTGAAACATTTTGACCAATAATGGAGGTGGGCGAAAAATGAGAGAGTTTATGAAAATTTAATATCCCCCTCCCCTTTTTAAGACATTTTAAAACCTGACATTGCATCACAGTTTCCAAATTTCAAAAACTGTGACCACCTTTATTTAAAGCTGTTTTCTTTAATAAACTTCTGTTTCAGAAACTCTGAGGTTCTGTGTATTATTACGGAGCTTGGCCACTGATTTGCAATGGGCCCTTGGGCAAATCATTTTGCCTTTCTGTGCTTCCATTACCTTAGCTGTAAAAGGGGTATCTTTATATTTCCTAGCTGTGCAGTCATATTGGAAGGCTTTATCAGTCAATGTTTATAAAGTGCTTTTATTTTTACTCATTCATTTATTATTTGCATTAGGGTAGTACTTAAGATGCCCAGCCATGTACTAAGACCCCATGGTGTTAGGTGCTGTACAAAACACCCAACCAAAAAGACAGTCCCTGCCCCGAAGACATTACAATCTAAATGCAAAGAGATCATTCACAGTTTACAAGACCATCATTGTAGTATCTAGGTGTACATTACGTGGCTTAAATTGGGTCCAAATAATAATAGCCAAACACACACACACAGCTTGTAAGCCAGGACACAGAATGCTTTGCGACTTGACTATGGAAAACACTAAAGAAGTGCACAGGAGGCAACATTTAATCCTGTGTAGTGAGCCAGGTCAAGGTCTATGAACTATGTAAAAGTCCCACACAGGTCTTATGATAGCCCTCTGAATAAGGCTGAATTTCACCCAGTATTACTACCTTCCATCTCAAATTCAGCCGCCTTTCTGGTCTTGTTCTAAGGAGTTAAAAACTTATCTAGGAAAAGTTGTGTGCATCCAGTCTGCACAGACTCTGACACTATCTGGAGTGGTTTGGTTCAGGAGGCTGCACTTAATTAAAACTGCAAAATGGAACAATTAGCTGAAGCTGAAAATTTCCTTCAGCCTCAGTTGAGCATGACGGGTGTTTTCTAATCTCTGTTTATCTTATTGTCAATCTGTAGCTATCAATTAAAATAATTCTCAAAATTCTATTTTGATGGGTCCATTTGGAAACCACTTAGATTACAAAAGAAAAGTTAAATGATTCTATTGTTGAGCTTAATTTGCCTGGGGCATTTTTATTCTGCTTTCTATTATTAAAAAGGATTTGGGTTCTGGTCTCAACCTGGCGGTCTCTTCACTTGCTACCAAGCAGCGGGATCCAATCTCAGCTACCAGGTAAGGTTACAGAGACAGCAGAAGGAACCAATTTCCAACACGTCGCTGGAGCATAGGTTTGGTAGGTTGCAGGAGCACATATGGCAAACTCTCCCACGCCAGAAGAAAGCTACTCTAATATTGAGTCTTTGTGGTCTGGAAATAGCAAGGACAATGTAGTAGATCCAGACAGACCTTTTCCTCTTTTAGAACAGAGCTGGTTAGTTCACAGGTTTGGTACTGGGCAGTGGTGCCTTCTACCACTAGATTATCAGTTCAAATCCAACTCAACCTGGTAAAGGCTGAACGGTGCTTAGTCTGTCAGCACTGCAAGAAGAGTTCAGTGCATTAAATAATGTCCTCTACTAGTCAACTGAGTTGCATATAACTGAATTTAGCATTGGTGAGGTGGGCCATAGTGCCAGTCCTGGCTGCAGGCTTCCATTTATCTAGATCAGGGGTACCAGCTTCCCCTAACAGATCGGTCTCTCTCTTTCTCCTGTCACAGAAGGACCATCTCTAGGACCCAGAGGGGAGTTCAGTCACCAGGGCCCATTCAATCCTTGGCTTCTCTGTTTAGACTGAACAAGACTGACAATGAGGATGGGGTTGCTGTGTTTTATTTTTAATGTAGACATCTGTCTCCTAGCCCATTGCGTTCAGACCACTGAACAGACGGCAACAACCTTTACTCACTGCTGATCACAGCAGCATTCAAAGCAGTGTCTCAGAGATGCCTGGCACCTTATTCCATCCACTAGCACCTGAGGCATCCAGCTCCCCCTTAACATGTGATTTACTGATGGTAAATAAACTGTTGTAATAGCTGACGTTAGCAGTGACCCTTCCCTATGCTCCAGTCACCCATTCCAGCTGAACGCAGCAGTCATTTGTTAGCATAAGTTTGAAGCATCCTAAGTAAATCAGGGACCTTGTTGAATACCCCTGGTCAGCACAGACAGCTGAGATGATTCCTTTACAGTTGTTTATTAAAGCAGCAGTAATCTCTGGATTGAGAGTTCGCCTCCTTATTAATACATCTGACTCTTTGAGAATGGGGAATGAGTTTCCTGAAACTGCTGGCATTCTGAGCATGCTCCAGTTAGATGGGAGAGCTCCCCAACACAGTGCACAAAACTAAAGCAGGGTTGCCCCATCTTTACCCAAAGAAGGGGTCACACTGGCAGTTTGCTACAAGAATCACACCTGCTCTAACCCTGAGTGTCCTCAGGTCATATGAAGGGTGGGGGGGTGTCAATTTTTCATCATGCACCTGATTTGACCTCATACATGTATACCATAATCCAGTTTGGATTGACAGTGGCCAATTATGAAAGGGGGAAAGATGGTAGCCCTGTTGCTCTTTAGAAATGACATGGACAGGCACACAGTAAGACCTCTGCTCAGATGAGGATGGAGCACTGCAAAATTTACAAAGGTGCCTAAGGGCTTGGCTACACTTACAATTTGCAGCGCTGGGAGTTTACAGCTGGTCGCAGCAGTGTAGGAGGGCCAGCTGCTGGTGTGTACACACAGCTACGCAGCAGCGTGTGTGGCTGCACACTTTCAGCGTGCACTTATTGAGAGCAGGTGCAGGGTATCCAGCTATCCCACAGAGCCTTTTCCCATTTTGGCGCTGAGTATTGTGAAGAAGGAAAGGGGAAGGAAGGTGGTTGCTGGCGCCCCTGTTCCCCAGTGCCCCACATCCCAGTCCCAGCATTCTTTCTTTCTTTCTTTCTGCGGGCAGCTGAGTGTGTTTAGTTTCGTTTTTCTGTGTCTTCTGTGTGAATCACCTGCAAATGGAGGGAGCCTGCGCTGAGCTGGACTGTGAGATGATGAGTGTCACCAGCACAACACACAGTCAGCTTCAGAGTCAATCCTTCAGCGTGAAAGTGACAGTGAGGAGAGATGAGATTCTATGACTCCTCTCCTCTCGTGTGCAAAGTGCATTCTTGTGGCACCAGCAAATCAGCAAGAACCGCTTCGCGCGCCGCTTTGGGAAACAAGCACTGCACTGGGTGGTGGGATGTCATGGAAGTCTGGGATGGTCAGCATGGGCTGGAGAAAAGCGAGTTCTAAAGCCACTTCACCACTGACTGTGGACTGTGTGCTGCTGGCTGTGCGACTCTGCTGCCGCGCAAGGACAAGAAAGAGAGAGCTGCCCTGAAGGCTGGCAATGGAAAAGCTTACAATCATTGCAGCTGGCAGGTCAGAGAGCTACGTCGGTCGGGAAACCAGTTTGGTGTGGTTTGGTGGGTCGAAATTTGATGCAAGTTTGTTGATGCAAGGATTAATCGTTAACCGATCCTGCTAAGAAAGTGAATGGTGGTGGGGGCACAGTGCATGGCTTTTGTGGATGGCTTTTCCCATATGGTGGTTCCTGTGGAGGGGCGATAGGATGGGCACATATTCTATTCTGGCCCCTCCTGGCATCACAGTTCTATAATCATGTAATCAGTATTTCTCACATCTCTCGTTTCTTTGCATGCTTACGGATGGTGTGGGATGGACTTGAAACAGTGGCCTGGTGCAGGTGATGGCCTGCAGATGATTTTTGGAACAGTGGAAGCAGAAGGAGGAGATGTAGGGGATAGATTGATGCCCTGGATGATCACAGTAGGGGATGTTACTGTGCCCACTGTGATCCTTGCAGGCTGCCCTATAAAGGGAAGCCTTGAGGAGCAAGGAGGGACTCAGGAAGGGGCAGGAGGTGTGGCTTGAGACTGTGGAGTGTGAGGCTTTTGGGGAGCTGGCTGGAGGGCGTTTTAAGGGAAGTTTAAGCTCGCTGGTTATAGCAGCATATGGAAGGAAAGCAGCATGGGAAAGCAGCATCCAGTGGCATATAGGAGCTTGAATAAGGAAGTGAGGCATGGACCACCGAGAGAGGGAGGTCAGAGGGCTGACCATGGACAGCCAGAGGAAGGGCTAAGAGGAGGCTAGACACACAGGGACAGAGATTAGGCTAATAGGGACAGGCACATTTGAGGCTGAGATTGAGGCTGGCTGCCTGGTGCTGCTTGGTAAATTGCACTGCTTACACTGTTATTTGATTATCTGCCATAATATGATTTGCAGTGCCTCTGCTCTACTATTATCTGGTATAATATGATTTTATTTATCTTCTATCTTTCATTTTAAAGAATAATTTAAGCTTAAAGAAAAAAGAAAAAACAAACAAAAGACTTCATTGACAGACAGACAGACAAGAACACAGGGTGTGGGGCACACACAGCAAGAGGGACACACAAGGAAACTTATGCAGTGCTGTTGGTGCTGTTTGCATTCTCTGGTAGGTGCAGGGTGCAGCATATGCGGCATGTGGGTGGTTGAGGTAAAGGGGTATGTAGTGGGGGGGGTCAGGGAGTGTTGGCTGTGGGGAGGGGGTGGTGGAGTGTGCAGGAGGGTTTTGGGGCTGGGGGCTGGTTGGACGGGTGGGCTGACGGGGCTGGGGGGCGGGGTGGGGTGGGCTGAGTGCACATGGGTGCACAAGGCACACGAGGTAGCTCTCGGGTGGCTCCTGCTGCTTGGCTCTGCTCAACTGGCACCGTTTGACCTCTTAGACCCGCTTTCGCTCTGCCGGTTCCTGCTTTCTGCTTTCAACTTGCTTCTCTCTTGCCTTCTTCTCTTCTTCTCTCTCTTCTTCTTTTTCTTTCTCTTTTCTTTCTTTCTCTTTCTTTCTTTTTACTCTTTTTTAACAAATTTTTTAGAACAGCTCAGTGAATCTTCTCAGTCTCAGTTCACAGTCACTGTCAAATTTTGAAGCATCTGTGATAACATTGCAGCACAGTAGTTGTAGTCTCAGACATGTGTTGTTACACTGAGGACATGAATTGTTACACGGCAGCCACCATCTACTACACACAGACATGAAATGTTAGTGAGAGGCTTAGCTACCTGAGAGGCAGAAGGGGGGGGGTATAGATAGGGAGGGGTTGAATGGTGATAGGAGGAGGGGCTTGGTGAAAGAGGGGGCAGGGTGATGAGTGAGCTCCAGTGATGCAGGGGTGGAGTGAGGAATTATCTCTGAGTGATGAGTGCTCAGAAGATTTTTCCCTCCCTATCTGCTTCAGATGATCTTTAGAGGAATGATTAGGGGATGTTTCCTCCTCGATGACAGTGTGGCAACCGTACACCTAACCTGGCCAGCCCTGGCTCCAGAAGGGACCCCGGGACCGTGGACATGTTGCAGAAACAGTACCAGGACCAAGGCAGGCAGTGGACCGGCCCTGCCGCAGTGGGCGACGCATTGCCCGCTTCTGCCCTAGCTTTGCTGATATGACTGATCAGGCTGGCGGGCGTGCATTTGATGAAGCCCAGATGCTCCAGATTGGTTCCTCTACAGAAACAGCCATAACCACCACCCTTCCTTCCATTTGCTTGGCCACCTGGCAAGCTGCCCGCCTCCCCCAACTCTCCCTTGCCTTCCTCCTCAGAAACTGGCTGGCTGGCTGCATGGCCCGCCTTCCTGCCTCTCCCCTGCTGCCTGCCTCGGCTCTCGGTGAGCTGGGTCCCCCCCCTCCGCTCCCCCCTCTCCCTCTCCCTCCCCTCCTGCCCTCCGCCTATGGGATCCCCCTGTCAGTTTCCTCCTCCATCCGCCCCCCCTCTCCCTCCTCCTCCCTCCTCCAGCCCTGTCCCCAGCCTGCATCTGCGGGTCGGGGTGTTATCCTCGGTGGCCTAGTGGGGTTCTTCCCCCATCCATCAGCTTCCTCGCCGCCTTGCACGGCGTGGTCGTCCTTGATCCTCCTCCGATGGCCCCGGCCCGGTGCCCTGCTGCAAGATAGCTTTAAAATTCCCCAGATGTACGGTAGTGCTTTCATCCTGCATGGCCTGTGCTCCCTGCTCACTGCCATTAACACACTGACCTCCTCACCTGGCCCCCAGGCGCCTGATTCCTAAACCCTGACTGCCAGGGGCACTGATGCCTGCATGACTGCTGCAGACTGGTGCTGCATTCCCTGGCTGCACCTGTCACCTTGGACCTGGCTCGTGATGCAAACAGGAACCATGACCCAGCTCAAGCAAAGGCTGAAGGAGCAGGGCAGAGCAGAGTGTCCACGATGGCTGCAGAGCCTGTGAACTGGAGAGTAGAGGCTGTCCTGATGTGTGATGTGGCTCAAGCGCTGCTGAGTGACTTTGGTTGCCCAAACTGAGATGCCTTAAAAGCTGCCTGATTTTCAGCATTATCTGAGACTGGCCCTTTTAAGGTGTCTCCAACTAGAACCCAAAATCAACTGGACCAGTGAAAATCTCTCCTCTACAGATTGCATATCTGTATTAAAAATGAGAGTGCCTGAAAGCCATAGCATTGATCCCCTGGGACTGAAAGGAAAACACAGAAGTGAAGTATATATTGCAAGATGGTACCAGTGGCTTAAAAAAAAGTTACAACTTTGCAATTTGGGGGATTTTATTTTTACTGTTTATTCAAATTTCAAAATTTTGCACTTGTTTCTGAAATTTTGAAAGTTCAGCAAAATTTTGCAATAATCAAAAAATGTTGACCAGTACAGTAAATACATGGGTGCAGGAAGCTATCTATGAATACAGATGGGCAGTTTACACAATACATCAAATATATCATTGCAGTATCCTACATGTACTGTGATAACAGCAGAAACATTCAAAGGCAATTACTTTGTTGTGTAAATGCCAAGTGTTTTCTTTTAGAGGCACATGAACACAGGTTCACCTTTTCCCTTCCTCCTCCTGGAAACCTAGTTTTTCCAGTACAAAGCAAATCAAGTCTTCTAGCAAAAATAGTGACATTTCATGCTTACCTAAAAATCAATACATTTTCCTTAGGGAAAAAGAGTGAAACTCAGCACATATATTTATTATTTATATTATAAAAGCACCCAGACTCATAACCAGGATCAGAGCCCTGCTTTATTAGGAGCTGTATACACATATCCTAAGAGACAGTCCCAGCCCCAAGAGGCTTACAAGTCTGCATAAATGGGGAACTGAGGTACAGAGAGATTCATTGGCTTGGCCAACTTCACACAGGAAGTCTGTTTCAGAGCCAGAAACTGAATGTGGATCTCTAGAGTCCCAGTCCAATGCCTTTACCACAAAATCATCCATATTCCCCATGTAAACCTACATAACACATAAACAATCACTGGGAACTAAAGATCAGCTATGAAAATAAATTTAGTGAGCCAAATTCGCATCTCACTTACTGTACAAACACAACAGGCTGAACCTAGCACAATGGGGCCCTGTTCCACTAGAGGGATTCATTCATAGGTGCTACCACAAATACAAAAACAAACAAACAACACCAGTCACTCATTCACCGTTAGGAATAATCCTACTGAAGTCACAGCGTTTCACCAATGTAAAAACTGAATGATACCAAAGTTAGGTCCAGCACATGGAATCCTGGCCTCAGTGAAGTCCATGGCAAAACTCCCACTGACTTCAATCAGATCAGCATTTCACCCAGGGAGTTGTACATTGCAATCTGTTATATTATCTATGCAGCCTCAACTATTGGACTGAATGTAGTTGAGAGCAGACTATGTCCTAGCATCTTCCCTGTAACTGACATTCATTCTGGGCCTGATGCTGCTTTCCTATACCAAGGTGTAAATCAGGAGTAGTCATGGAAATTGATGGAATTAGACCATTTTAAAATGGTCCGAGTAGAAGGAGAATCAGGCACCTGTATATTTGGAAAATGTAGTATAAAATGCATACAGAATGTTGGATAATATGAATAGCAAGTAGATGAGGATTTTTAATTCCCATAAATATATAAGAGCATAGAGATTTAAAAGGAAAAATATGAACTGCTCAGCGCATGGAAACTATAACAAATTATTAAAATGGAAATAGATTCTTAGGTGACTCCAGTTCCCTAATGCAATACAACAAAACATCCAACTTCTCAGCCAGCGTAAATCAGCATTGCTACATTGACATCAATAAAGCTATGCTGATCTACGCAAACTGACAATTTCTCTCTCCCACTTATCCCCCACCCCAAAATTAATTCCTAAAAAAAATAAAAGAGACACAAGTTTGGAAAGTTTGCTACAGTTTGTGTGTGTTAGCTCAAGACAACTTTCTGAAACTCAGATAAAGAAAAACATTCAAATGAGGCAAGGATGAGTAATTGACGATCATAACTGTGATTATAAGGTATAATTACAATTAGCTGCATAAGACTGTTAATCATAAAAATAATTACATGCCAGCTTTCTTCCTAAAAAAAAAAAGAACATAATTAAGTGGCCCAGAAAGGCGACAAAAACACATTTCAGACTGACAGAGGTGTTGTTAATGGGGGGATATGGCTAGAGGTAAAGCCTGTTGGATGCTTAGCATTCCTGCTCAAACCTCCTGAAATGAGGAGAGGGTATGTAGTGTTATTAGCACTAATAACTGGCTGTTCAAGTTAATTGAGCCAATTTTAACACCATTAAAAATTGAGAGAAAAAATCCCAGCGATATGGCATCTAGCTGAATCTGTTGTTATTCCTACTGAAGGATTCAGAGCAAGCCAGTTTCCCAAGCCACATTTTCTCCAGCCATTGTCATAAAACAAGGCATGAGGAGAATGTCACCTGATTTTGAGTACACAGTCAAAGAGCTTTGAGCTCTAGTTGAAAAGGCACAGGTCTGGGAGTCCGAACAGTTGCATTCTATCCTATTCTTGGCCACAGCACTGACCTACTGCATGAACTTGGGCAATTTACTTCCCTTCTCTTTGCCTCATTTTCCCCTATCTACAGAAAGAAAACAATAGAGAGAGAGAATTGAGTGTAAAGTGGGTATGAAATGCTACCAAATAGAAATGATAATATTTTACATAGATTTTAAATGACAAGAAGTTGTGAGGCCATGGAGAATCAGATTTGTTATGAATATATATAATAATTGTACATTTATAAAAATATATAGTTGGTCAAATTCTGCCCTCAGTTCCATCCATGCGGTCCCATTGAAATCAATGGAGTTGTAGTGGCACCACTGAGAACAATATGGCGTTCATTTTGTGTCCTTTGGTTGCTAAGGCTCTGTTCCAGCAAAGCACTTGCATAATTTTCAGCCTGTGAGGGGTTCCACTGAAGTCCCCGAGTCTACTCACATGCTTCAAGTTACTCATGCTAAAATGCTTTACTGGATCAAGGCATGAATGGTTAAACTGCATCTTCCCACTAAGAGTATTATCATAGCTGGCCACGTCAGTGGCGCTCATTGTAATCCTTTTCTACTTTGGACTCACCTATTTGCTCCACCTGCTGTAGGGTGAATTTGATGCTTCAGCCTCAAGAGGAGGTCTGCGTGCCTCAGGGCATCTGTGGACTCCTCACTGCCTAGCAAGCACACCATGAATCATAAAAGCTCTCCCTTTAGGCAGTAAGGGTGACAAGGTCCTGTAATTTATCTCAAATGAAATGAGCTGGATAATTTGAGTGGGCCGGAAAACGCTGTCCATTAATTCTCCAAGATAGCTCCTGAACCCTAGGGGGTTGCAGTTCCAGTCCGCACAGCTTATACACTAAGGGTGATTGTTTTTTGTTTAATGCTGTTATGCTACAGACTCAACTTTGACTCCTAAGATTATATACATCTAAAAATCTGTCTTCACATCACTAGTCATGTATGTACAATAATAGAGTCACTTTGTCCTACGTGAATCCTTTCATTAAAGCTGTGTATGTGGGGAAGGGGAGGGGAAATCATATTCATGTTAAAATTTCCTTTTCCTGTAGGTCTTTGGTTTGCTTAAATTTTGTTTTGTTTTGTTTTAAGGAAGCAGCACTGAGCACAGAACTCAGGACTGGTGGAAACTGGGGAACCTTTTCTTCCCATGAGCAAATGTTTTGAATGGTCAGGAAACCAGAAAGAAATGGGCCAAATTCTTTTGCAGGTATAAATTGGAGTAGCTCCATTAAGTCAATAGACCTGTGCCAATTTACACCAGCAGCTAATGTGGGCCTGTATCACAGTGATCCCACCAGGAAATTGGATGTGCTGACTGATGGCTTCAGAACTTGCCACATTTTTCAAAGCCTCATCTCTTTTGCTTTTGACTATATCAGGTTAGAAACAGGCTTTTTTTTTTTAATTGATGCATAATTAACCTTTGGAACAATTTGCTTGATAATATGATGGTTTCTCTAGCAGTTGGAGTCTTTCATTCAAGATTAGGTGTCTCTTTTAAAAAATGCTCTAGCTCAAACTTAAAATACAGGCTAGGTGTAGGAATCACTGGGTGAAGTTCCATTGTCTGTGGTATGCAGGAAATCAGACTAGATTTAAGATTTGACTAGATGATAATAGTCCCTACTGGTCTTAAAAATCTACGAATCATGTGGCAAACCCCAAACACATTACTATGATCTGAGCTGTAAACTGAATGGTCTCTAGCATGATTTGAAGCCACAACTCTCAGCTGTACAGACTTCCACCACTTGGAGGAACCCCGTTAACTAGTAGCAGTAGTAGGCTTTTATCCCATCTGTGAATGAGCCACTGTAGGGTGGCAACACCTGCTTTGCAGGCATAAATCCTCCTTTGATGCTAAGCACTAATAACCCTCCCAAAGAGTATCACTGGTGAGCCAAGACAAGCTGTAGCTGTGAGATCTCCACAGTACAGCAATTTGCATGGGTGCTGGCTTGCTGGATTTCTGTAAATTGCTGGAGTGACTTCATACCTCTGCAAATCACTAAAGAAGGCCAAGTCTCTCCAGGAGCTGCTTTGATAAATTCCCTTGAGTAGCATTTTTTTTTTAATTTTCCCTGAAGCTCCATTTGTAATGTCAACACTATGATTTTTTAATTATCTGTTTGAAACGGAGATTTAAAACTGAATCCCAGGAAGGAACCTGGCCAGAATAGGGAATAAAGATCCCCTTGGGGATTGCTTGGCAGGTCTGACCTGACTTCTTATACAAGAGGCATTACAAAGGAGCCAAAATGAAAGGTGCTAAATATTGCAACTCTTTCGCTCCCCTGCACAGCCATCTGGCCCTCCCATCCCAGCTGAGCACACAGTGCTTCTGGTGCTCATACAGATGGGACTGAAAGTCGAGTGAGTTCTCTCCCACGCACTGCGAGAGGGCACTCATGAGTCTGGTGAAGGTTCTCCCCCCCACCCCATATACTGTGGGAGGGAGCTTTCTCCGATGTACCAGGTTAAGAGCTCATGAACTTGAAGGGCATCATCTAAAAAATGAGGGAACAAAGAGTATGGTGGTTGATAGGGTGCCTAGACCTTGACATTCACTGCCCCATTGAACTTACCTTAGTTGTGGTATCTGAATCCATTATAACAATGAGTGATTAGATAGACAGGACACCAGGATTCCTCATGCAACTCCTTAGGAAGCACACATTGCACCACATGGGATCCCCTGCACATGAGCAGGCCTGTTTTTCTGGTTCCACCTCCATGCCATTCTTCCCCATCTGTGGATCAAGCACTGCCCCCCTGCCCACATGCCTATGGGACCCACAGCCCTCCTCCTACCCCTCAACTTTCTCACACGGAGGTGAGCAAGGGGGGAGGCTGTCAACTTTCTGACCCTTGCCCCTCTTCCCCCCCAGCCTGGGACAAATCCACTTTGCTGTTTAATGTTCTGCATTTTCCATTACAGCTAATCTCCTCAGATGAAATAGGGGAGCCTGGACTGCTTCAGTCCCTGCCACCTTCAAGTGAGCGTTAATCCCCAGCCTTCAGTGCCCAACATTACCAGGGGTAGCTGAATTACCATGCACACAGTGCTCCACTTCTCTGCCTTCCCCTCTGTAGGCTGCAGTGAAAGCACCTGGTCCTGGGGACAAGTACTTAGGCTTGGGATGCATCGGTACCCGGATGGGAAATGCCCCATCAGCCATTGACCGTTGTATGGGGGTGGTTTACGTGACCTCCCTACACTGAAGGGGAAACCTAGAGGACCTGAAACCTCAAGACCCATCTGGGAAAGTTCACAGAAATTCACACAAACTGAAATGCATGCTATTCACTCAGGCCTGTACTTCGTTATATTGATGTGGCAGTGATCCCTTTGTCTATAGAATAGCTCATAGGGATCCTTCAGGATGAAAAGATGCTCTAGCCATATAAAATGAGATTTTCAATACTCTCTGGGTTGCCAAATTAAAAAAAAATAAAATAACTCTAGCCATCTAATTTGCCTGCATTAGTCTCAGCTTTTGGCTTTATAGTACGAGGCATGAAGAATATGGGGATTTGAAAAATTAACCAACATAATGAGGATTGACTATTAATGCTCAGAGTGAAAAGAGGAAAGAAAAACAAAAATGAGCCAAAATTAAGGGTAATCTCTCATTCCCCAAAAGTGAGATAACTATGGCAATAATTCAGTTTAACAGATGCACCAAAGGAACTGAATAAATACCACCTAGTAGCTTTTTAGGGACCTGATATTTTAACTTCTAGGAAATTCCAGAGGCGTGCCAGTAGAAGAGTTCTGAGGAAAGAGCGGTACCAAAAACTCTGTGCCTCCAACTATGGGCAAGTCACTTAGGAGCAGATTTTCAAAAGCGTTCAGAATCTAAAAATCACATCCAGATTTTCAGAAGAGCCCAGCTCACATATATTGCCCCAAGATAAATGGCCAGGTTTGCAAAAGAACTCAGCTTGGTGGGTTCTGAAATCTTTTGAAAATCTGGTCCTTAACTGGCTGCGCAAATAGGAACTTGTCTCCTTCGAAAGTTGTCTGTGTTGAGCGCTTCAAAGTCTATCCTCCAGCACCTTTGCTCAAAACAGGCCTAAGGGCCAGATTTTCGATCTAACTACATTGCTTCACACCACTGAGCAACAGAGTTTAGTTGATCTAAACCCACATACAGACAGTTGAGTCAACAGAAGGATTCTGCCATCAACCTAACTCCTGCTGCGTGGGAAAGTGGAACAGTCACATTGGAAGGGGTTTTTCCCCCTAAACATCTACACTATGGCGCTACAGCAACATAGCTACAGCACTGAAGCTGCGCCTCTAATTCTTGGAGTGTAGGTTTGGCCTTAATCTCTCTTTGCCTCAGTTCCTCATTTATATTGGGAGTGATAACACTTTTGTTTATTCTGACTGTAAGCTCTTCAAGACCAGGCCTGTCTCTTGCTATGTGTCTAGTACAAATGGGCTCTGATCTCATCTCCTAGAGTCGCCCCGTAGCACAAATATTATCCAAATCCCCCAGCCCAAAATCCTAACCAACTTTGCCTTTATAAGAAAAGAAAAGCACCCAGTGAATTATCTACAGAGAAAGATATCATGTTGACTGCCATAGCTCCATCTCACCAGGTGGGATGACCCAGGATTGTCAAGGCTAATGGTAATTGATGTTTCCTTTCACACCTGCTCTCTTTCCTGTTGTATTATGCCTTTGCAAATACTGTTGTCTCTGGGGGAAAGAGTGGGAGGGGAGAAGGCAGCAAGGAACAATTCCGGTTGCGCAGCACAACACTGCTAAATTGCATTCAGGCTCCCTTTCATAAAGTAATAAAGTGTTGTCTGAAAGGCAGCATGGAGTTTTAATTTTCTCATTGTCAACGGATGCTCTAATCACGTAATTGAAGGCCAGGCTCTTGGCCTGTAAAGCGAGCAGAAAAATCCAGCATGTGGGGCAGATGCTGGGGAACTGGAGCAATTTTGATTTGCTCCTGAAAAATGCTACTTCTAGAAGTAGATGCCTTTTTAATACTTGAAACCTAGAACCCAACCCCCACCCCCCCAGTTGGGCAATAGGGCTGAAGAAAACTGAATTTTTTTCCATGGCACCTTCAAACTGTATTTCCCTTGTATTGCACCACTCTGAGGCTGGCATAACTGCACTGAAAGCACAGCAAAATTTACACTGGTGTAACGTAGATGGGAATAAGACCCAAGGTGTCTCAAAGCATTAAGTCAGATGCCACCAAGGTGAGCTGGTCTCTCTATACAGTCATTATCTTGGGCTGTGATCTTCATGTATTTCCCATACTAAGCAGCATTGGGACTGCTCAACAGTTGGATGCAAGACCTACAGCGAACACAGAATTGCTGCAGAATGTGGCCATGTTGACTTAACTTGCATTCTACCCTCCTGTCCCTGATGGGGCTCAAGGCCCTACAAAATCAGATGTTGTGATGGTAGAGTGTAGCAGAGAATACAGCCAAGTCCCTCTGCGCTATTCATATGAAGCAAAGGGGGTGGAAAGCGGCTAGATTAGCCCACTATCGAGCAGACACCAATGGCTGTAGAGATGACCAAGCCTGCTTCTCCACCCCCTCACGACCAGGGCCGGCTCCAGACCCCAGCGCGCCAAGCGTGCGCTTGGGGCGGCGTGCCGCGGGAGGGTGGCAGGCAGCTCCGGTGGACCTCCCACAGGCATGCCTGCGGACGGTCCGCTGGTCCCGCGGCTCCGGTGGACCTCCCGCAGACGTGCCTGCAGAGGGTCTGCTGGTCCCGCGGCTCTGGTTGACACAGATTAGAGCAGGCCCAAGGTAGCTTTAATCTATGCCTAGATCAGTGTAGAACTGGTTCCCTTGAAGCCCCAGGATCCCATGGAAACACCCTGGGAAAGCTGGGCATGGCTGAGAATCTGGCGGGCATGGCCTCTGGACAACCCAGAAAACCAATCATCCTGTCTGGCATCATTAAAGAATTCCTGAAGCTGTTGGCAAGTATAGGGGCATTGTTCAGCCTAGGTTTCTTAGCCAAGTTCAACTGCCTCCTTAGATATTTATTTATCTGTGGTCTGCTAGTGCAGTTATGCTGTAGATTTAGGATGAAATCCTGGCCCTACTGGCAAAATTCCCCATTGACTCCAATGAGGCCAGGAGTTTGACCATGGTGTCTTACTTCCTGTACAAGCCTGTTGTGTTCTTTTCTCTGCTTTATGTTCCCTCCCTCCCCCAATTGTCTCTTTGAACTATTTTTACAAAGCTTGTACTGGGGGGGGGGGTTTGATACCACCTTTCTAACTGTTATACGGGTGACTGACTGCTCTATATTACAATGACATCAGTTTTGATTTTTTAAAGTGCATCCCACAAAAGCAAAGAGAGGACTTTTCAGGCAGCAAAACAGCAATGCCACTCCCTCCCACAGGAGGAATGGTTGTCATGGTACCCAGTATGGCCACAATGTCACTGTCATCTCAGAGTAATCAGCAATCTTGTGGAAGACAGCAGGCAAGTGATATGTAACCACTGCCGTTTCAGACTCAGTGATCAGCAATAGGCAGCTGACGACTTTTTCAAAGTAACTTTTAGTAACCCCGTGCACAGACCCTGGATACAAATACAGCAGTAGAGCTGCAGTCGGATGGCTTCCATACATGGCTGTCAGCAGAGCTTGTTTTACTGGGAAAACTCAAGCAGTCTCCCCCCACCCCTGGAAGTTGAGATTTTCTTGTGATTAAGGGACGTGGCAATCAGGGGTTCTATTCCCAATTCTATCACTAACTCAGTGCCTGCAAGTCACGAAGGATATGTATCAATATCTAGTCCTGAGGTAGTGCTTTTTATCAGTAGATCTCAATGCACTTTACAAAGGAAGTCAGTATCATGATCCCCATTTGACAGATGGAGAAACTGCAGGAGAGGCCTTTGTTCTAGTTGTTGGAGTCCGGCTCCTCATATGTAGGGTGGTGGGGAGAGGGCTGTCCATCCTTAGCATTCTGTTTTCAAAGGGAGGGTATGAGAAGGAAAATTTAATCAAACAGGGAAGAACCTCCGCCAGGGGATGTTGAACAGAGGAGGAGAATGTCACGGGGGGCACAGATGCCGACTTTCCAAGGTGCTGGGGAGGTGCTTGATCCCTGAGGCTTCCCCAGGCCCCATCCCAACTCTACCCCATCCCCCGAGTATGCCATGTCCTCACTCCTCTCCCCCCACAGCCTCCTGCATGCCACAAAACAGCTGATTGTGGTGGGCAGGAAGCATGGGGAGGCACTGATTGGCAGGGCCCCATGAGCAGGCAGAAAGCCTGGGGGAGGGAAGAGGGGCTGCCTGTGGGTGCTCAGCATCTACCATCCAACCTCTCCTTTCCCCCACCCTGCCCCCTGGGTGCTCTAGGCCCAGAGTATCCACACAGTCAGCACCTATGCAGGGGGGAGTTGGAGAGATATTTCTTATGCAGGAAAGGCTTCTTTTGTCTGGAAACCCAGTAAACAATTAAGCAATGGAAAAGTCCTAGAGATTTAGAGATGCAAGAGTGCTGACAAAGGCTAAGTTTTATCCATTTCTCTCTCGGCCACTCTTGGCATATTTAGCAGCAGCTCAGAAGCATCTCATGAAATTGAACCTGATGAATTTAAATGATGGCCTTTCCTGTTCTGACTTTTTAATTTCACATCCCTTAGACTGGCCCTTTACTCTGTGATATGTTAGCCATCTGTCCCCACCCTCATACCACTGGACTGGAAATTATTTCCTTAAGGAATGTTACAGCTCTGCTGACTTTAATTAGAAGATAGCAGCCTGAGGGTTGCAGCCAGAGTGTGGGCTCTGTGGGAGGTGGGAAAGTTTGAGAACCAAAATGAGCTGAACAAAATGGTGTGGATAGTCTAGAGGGACACTGACCTCTGATTATCTCCCACCAGGGTGGGGCTGGACCTCTGTTCACACCCAGATGTCTCAATGCTTGTGTTTGCTTTACACTTCATTGGGTGATTTTGCTTTCAGCTAATGGAGTCAATGATTCTGTACTCTTGGCCTTGGGATGCTTTATATTTACATAAATATGTTGGGGCCTTAAATACATTGATATATTATGACTGTATCTGGATGTCCCAACTGAGATGGGAGCCCATTGTACTGGGTGATCTACTGCCACAGACAGCCCCTGCCCTAGAAAGTTTACAAGGCTGGCGAATGGTGGGACAGAATGCCTAGGTAAGGTCACACAGCAGGTCAGTGGTGGAGAACAAAGACTAGGCCCCTTGTGGCCCTCAGTAGGGCACTAGTTTCAGATGCATGGCCCTAAGCTATCAGCCAGAGATATTAGTCAGACCAGAAACCACCAGCCAAGCCACCAGAAACTGAAGTTTCATGGAGCAGACAATAGCTTTTCACACCTCATTAAGCATCCAGACTCCATTAGCCATTTGCTTGCTGTCACAGGAGCGATGCTGGGACAGGCACCTTGCTGCAAGCCCCCTGGCTAGTGAACATTCCAAAAACCTGTGGCACCTGGTCCTTGCTGGCCATGGCCCCTGCCATTCAAGGATACCTTGGCATGCTACAAAAGGGAATGAGTTTTATTCAGGTGGGGAAAACAAGCCCAGAGCAAGCAAGGGGCTGGCACAGCACAACACTGCATCAGCAGTGGCCTGAACTGTCAGCCCAGCCCAGACTGTTCAGCATGTTAGCCATGCTGAGAGGCAGACCTGAGTATTAAAAAACCTCTATAATTTGCACTTTGTTAAGGTTTCAGGCTGCTGCCCGTCGCTATGTTATCAGACTGCCTGCCATAAAAATATCAATAGCCAACTCTCTAGTGGATTTCATGAAATCTCTGGTGCTTCTCCCTTGTGGGGTCAAAACCGCTGCTTGGGGTAGGTTTGTTTTGGGATAAAAGAGGAAGTCAGCATTGAGAGAGTTATTCTTATGGTAGAAAGGCTGTTGTGGTAGCATCTAGAGTCCCAACCAACATCAGCCCCCGCCTCCCCACCCTCCTCCCCTCCCCCGTCTGTTGGGTGCTAAACAGAGACACACAACCAAGCAGTCTGACACAAAAAAGCTTAGAATCTTAACAGACAGATAAAAATATGGCAGACAATCTTTTTGATCCCTCTTCTATAGCTCTGGGACAGTAGCACAGAGAGATTAAGTGATTTGCCCAAGGTCAGTCTTTGGTGGAGCCAGGAGTTTCATCAAGATCTTTAGAGTCTCAGCCTTTAACCACAGGGCCTCCCTTTCCCTGTAAAGGGCACATACCAGCTTGATGCAGGTGAAACTATTGTCTCAATGGAGTTATTCCTGATTTGCACCTGCATAAGCAAGAGGAAGATCAGGCCTTCCCTGCATGTTAGTCACAGGGAAGATCTGATCCATGACGTTGGTCTATAGCAGCCTTTCCAGGTGGGCAAAGCAGAAGCCTCATCCATAGCTGCTCTGTTAGCAGCTATGCTGAGCCCCTCTCATCTAAGAGTCCCTGCTTGCACAGTGTGCAGCCACCCACAGCAGTAATTACTCACCTCTCTTCACATTCTCCTGTGCTTCTCTGCTGCGATTTTAAATCAATCCATCAGTCGTGACAGTTTCTGAGAGCGGATATGGCTCATCCCCTGAAACAGGCAAGCAGTGGGTAAGTGCAATTATTCCATAAATGGTTCTCTTTCTCACCTTACATCTTCTTGGATCCATTACCTCTGCTTCTGTTCCTAGGTAACTCCCATCTGTGGCAGGTTATTTTTCCCACAACAGTTGTGTTTACAAAGCCCCGATTCTGCCCCCTCTATCCCCATAATGAAAAGCTCAGTGTTTTGTAAGGGAAAGGTAAATTATGTATTAAGTGCATTTAATTTGTTAACACAACAGGCAGCAGCACAGGCTCCCCTCTGAGCTGCCACTTAAGGAGAAGCGCCATAGATGGTTAAAGTGCACCCAGAAAACTCAAGACACAGGGGCATCAGCTAGTGAAATGAGCCCCATTAAATAGTTCATCACTCCCCTGCCAAGCTGGGAGTCAGGAATCACTAAAAGACAGCAGGGTTGGTGCCAAGAGGAAGTGGTGGTGGCAGCAATAAAGGGGAAACAGCAATGAGAGGGATGCTGGGCTGGTGGAAGTGTTGGTGCTGACACTCAGATTTTGTCTATGCTAGACAAGTGGTCATTGTAGCTAGACTTGACCTTGTCTAGTGTGGAGGCAGGTTAAATACCTTTTAGCTGGTCGATCATCCACCAGCTAGACTGGGGTAGAATGTGTTAACTTGCATTTGCGTAGGGAAAGGTAGAGGTTAGCTACAAGGTATTAGCTAACTTCAAACCACTTTTCCTAGCGTAGACAAACATTAAGGCTTGTCTACATTACAGACCTTACAGTAGCACAGCTGTACCACTGCTGTAAAGTGTCCTGTGTAGCTGGTCTATGCCAGTCTCCCACACTGGTGTAGTGCTGTCCACACCAGCATTTTGTCGGTGAAACTTGTGTCAGTGTGTGTGTGTGTGTGGGGGGGGTGTTTCCACACCCCTGACTGACAAGTTTTATCTACCAAAGTGCCGACCGATCTTTGATCAGGACACAATTTGTCCCAATATTTCGCTCCGCCAGCAGCATTTATTTTTTGCTCCGACGGCAGACACCCCCCGCATGTGTCTCAATATTTTCTCCCTCCCATCTGGTCACCCTAATTGCAATGTAATACAATACTTGTATGCCCCTCAACCTCTAGCTGATCTTCCAATGGAACTTTCACTGAAGCTTCGCAAAATTGGCTAACTCCCCCTACCAAATTCACTATTTATTTTTTTGCAACTATGTTCTAAATAGAAATACATCCAAGAGGCTGCTCCTGTGCTGTTTCCAGCCTGAGTTTGCAGATCCAAATGGATCGGCACTGGTGCTGTGTGCCACATGGGTGCTCATCTGAACTCATGGCATGTCTGCACTGGACTCGGGGGAGGGATGACACGGTGTGATTGCAGCTTGTGTAGATGTACCTGAGCTACTTTTGATCTAGCAAGCAGAAGTACCAATAGCAGTGAAGGTACAGTGGTTTCAGGGCAGGCTAGCTGCTTATATAAGGTCCCAGGCTGAAAGGAGCGGGGTGTGTGTGTTGCATTCAACATCTGAATCTAAGACTGTCAGCTTTCACTTTTTAAAATAAGCTTCTAGTCCTCATAGTTGCACAGAAACACTTGAATCACCTTTTCAAGCTTATCCTAAATGCTCAAACCAGAAGGCCAATTAAAAAGAACCAAAACCTTTTTAAAGAAAAACCTTATATTTAAGCCAAGCTCATGATTGAGTGGCCCGACTCATAAATTTTCCAATGATTGGAGTTGGCAATACTGGGCTTACCAAAGTAGTTTGACTCTGGTGACCCTTTGCATATCTGCACGATGCTAAATACTCAGGTAACTTGGCAAAGGCAGGAGCTGCACGCTGCTTTCCCTGTCTCATTCCGTTTCTGGGCTGTCATTTCAGCAACATCTTTAACAAATGAAAATCCCTCTTGGAGTCGATAGTAATTATAGGAATTTATCACAATTGCCAATCAAGGTGTTCTGAAGAGACACATTTTTCTTGTTTAAATTAGCTTTCACCACACGCAAACCACAAGTTTATCTTTAGGAAATCAATACCAGGGAAATTACAGCTTTCATGGAGTGACATAACCCCCCCAGCCATTGTTATGCATAATTCCTCTGGCAGCCTCACATGGGAATTTTTCAGGGAGGGGGGTTCTGTTTCAAGACAGTACTAGGAATGGAAGAGTGTGGAGGGTGATGAGAACACCAAACAAGATCTGATGTATAATTACCAGGCTAAGAAAATAAGATTCCAGAGGGAGGAAGGGTGGCTGTCACTGGACTGGGACTCAAGATCTGATTTTGTTTCCTAGCTTTCCTGCAGACTGTTTGACCTTGGACCTTGAGTCACTTGAATATTTCAGCAACAACAATTCAGAGAGTTCAAGGCTTTTGATCTGGGTGTTTTTGTAAGCAAGATGAGCACCATCTGCAAAACTCTGCCCTCAGTTATATTGGGGCTAATTCCAGTGAAGGCAATGGGGGTAACTGTGTGCATGCATATTTAAACCCCTTTTCCCTCTTCTATAGGATTAATGTAGATTTTGAATGAGTTTCTACACTAAAAATAGATGTTGCAGGCCAGATCCTGGTGGTGTAAATCAGCATAGCTCCACTTTACATCAGCCAGGATCTGGCCCTCCTTAGGTTGAACATTCAGGCCAATAAGCAAGTATTTCCCTTCCTCTGGTGGGTTTCTCTTCCTTCACAGTTATACTAGGACTCATTCACTCACTCCTGTTTTATAGGTCTTGTCCTGGTATGTCATTCAGGGACTTGAACAAATATAGGAACTTCAGGCAGATAAACTAGAAGAATTAAATTAGATCATAAAATCATCCAGCAATTCCTGGCTCCTTCCCTTGACCCAGCTGCGAGTTTGAAAACAGTAAAACAGTTTATTGCTCACTTTTGACATTTGAGTAGGTATTTCAGCCCAGGAGTCAGGGGAAAGAGCTGTTTGCTTAAGTATAATTGAGTGCAGACAAGAAGGGGCCATTGGTGATGCAAAGACCCTCCCCTCTTTTCTCTAGCTCTGCAAACAATGTGCCTGAAGCTCTCACTTTCAGCCAGATCCAATGCCCTCTAAAATCAATGGGAGTCTTTTCACTGTCTTAAGTCTCTTTTGGATAAGACTCTCAATTAAGCCATTGTAGAAGTGATTATGACATCAGATTTACACTGGCATAGACAAGCTGAAGATTGTCTAGTCAGAATGGTTACACTTCAGTGGCAAAGCCAAGAGCTGCCTCTTGTGTGACAGATAGGACAAAGATCGCGTCAAAGATCGGTCGAGACGCAGGACAAAGACCTAAATATTGGGACGTCTGGTCACCCTACATGTATTGCAAGTATCATGGTCACAGAAGAGGAGCTTGAATTTGATACACTATCCAGAGTGGGGAGAGTGTGGAACATCATCTCAGGATGAGTGATTCACAAGCAGAAAACCCCACTGTATAGTGTAACCCACACACCTCTTGGGTGCGGTGTTCTGTCCCATCCAGTGGCACTGAGACCACTTAGAGAGAGATAAAATGAGTCTGCCCTACAGCCTTAGCTAATGGCGAGTTGGCTTTTAGCTCATGTTGTAGAGGCTCATGCACTAAGCTCCAGAGGTCTCCCGTTCGATCCTGCCCACCGATGATCAGGATCTGTCGGCGTTACAATAGTACAATGGTGCACCCTGCAAAAGCATGGACCTATTAGGATGGAAATCAGAGTGCAGTGTAGACAAAACCCAGAAAGCACAACAACTCTGCTTGTTTGGATGCTTGCAGGAATGAATGAGGGGGACCTGGTTGCGTGGCAGGAGATGGTGGTAGGAAAGAGACCCCCCCTGAGGAAAGCCAACAAAGTCAGTGGGCCTTTGTGCTGCCTTGGACAGACAAAAAGGGTGGATGCTTGATGATAAGCAGACCCACACTTAATGAGATAAGGGGAAGAAGACTCCAGTACATGCATAAACAAAGGGGACACTGGCCTACCAAAAAAGGCCCATCCTAACATGCATATGCTTAGAAAGGCCCAATTCCCCACCCCCATAGAAGAAATACAGCAGCTGCTTGCTCCCCAGAAATGGCTTACAAGAGACAGAATCCTCTGACCTGTGTGACCCTCAAAAGCCACACTAGGATACCTTAGGCCACCTGCAAACAACGTTTCTGCATTGAGTGTTTTTTCATCCCTTAAATCTAGTCTGTTGGTGGGCATGGAAGCCTCAGCCAGAAGCTCTGCTACTTGCAGTCAGGAAGTGAGCAGTCACCAAGTGGCAGAGAGGAAGAGAACAGCTGATAAAAACAAGTGCTTTGTAGGAGACATTCTCTTGCTACTTAGGTAATTGTTTGGCTGGTGTGCTTTCCTTTCCCTCCTTGGAGATGGAGCACTTGATGGTAAAATACAGCCTTTATAAAAATGCAGGGTCAATAATTAACAGCTGCAAAGCTGTCGTTTCACACAGGACCCATCTTCTTAACTACAGGAGGAAGGGAGAAAATGTCAAGGACACAGCAGGTATTTCAATATCCTCACCTCACAGCTCCCTTCTGGGTTTAGACAGGCTTGCACAGTTCCTGTACATGTGCACACTGCAGACCACCCCCATAAACACCACCACATGCACACATGTGATCAGTAAGCACACTGCATAAGCCACTCACATAACTACCCAGATCCACACCCCCCATGTATGAATTCACTGAGGCAAGTATGTAGCCATTGTTACACCCACATACAAGTTTGATCTTGCTCAAATTTTAAAGACAGTGGAAACTTTATTGAACGGCTGGACATTCCAGAGCCTCTGACATAAGCTCCTGAGAGCTAAGTTTCCTTTCCAGGATGTAAGAGAAGAAACTAACAGATGATTCAGTCATGAGTGAAGGTTTTTGCACAGTTTGAACACTTCAGTTCTGATTCTAAGCTATGGATGAGCTGAGATGTTTAGGATGTGAAACATACCAAGAAGCATGTCAGCATTAGGCTCACTTTACAGATCAGGAAACAGATACAGAAAGGTACAGTTTAGCCAGCAGCAGAACTGGGACTGGAACCCAGGAAATCAGGCCTTATTCCCTGCCCTACTTTAACCTCTAGACCAGGCCTGCACAACATGTGGCCCGTGTGGGTTCACTGTGTGACCTGCAGGGGGTGAGTAGGCAAGCAGCGGGTGAGGGAGGGGGGCTAAAGAGGCGGGTGGGCAGTGGTGGGGGGTGAGGAGGCAAGCCAGGAGGGGTGGGGGGCTGAGGAGGTGAGTGGACAGGCAGTGGCGGGGGGTGAGGAGGCGAGCGGTGGGGGGAGGTAGGGGGCTGAGGAGGCGAGCGAGGAGTCAGTGGCTGACCTGTTCTACTGATCTGGTCTGGCTCCCATCCCCTTTCCAAGGGTTGCAGCTGTCTGGAGGTGCCTGCCTTCCACGCCTTCCTCATTCACACCTCATTCATTCAACAGGACAATCGATTACAAAGTTGGGGGAAGATCTTATTCTACTTCTAGCAAAAAGACATTTTTCTTTTATCTTAATTATACTACCTTAGGGGCCCCCTATAACATATTACCAAGGTTCAATACCGCTGTTTCGGTGGGGCAGTGCTGGGGAAGGAGGGTTTGTTTCCGTGGGGCGGGCGGTGCTGGGGTGGGTATTTCGGGGGGCTGGGCGGTGCTGGTGTTAGCCAAATAGGGCTCGTTTCCCCCCGGAGCTTACCTAATTACACCAAGGAGGCACGGAGAACAGGAAGACGAGTACCACACCCTTTATTGATAGGTCAGCTGAGCGGGTGCTCCTCTCGGCTAGTGCCAGAGAAAGAGACACACTTCACAAGCCCGGACGGGCCCCTTTTATAATCAGTAACAAACAACTTAGCCTACGTTTGTCTACGTCAGTTGGCTGACCTGCAGAACCTGTACATGTATCTGGTAGGGGATAATTGGGTACGCAGGATACATATATCAATTTGAGGGGGACATAAGATACATACAGCTGTTGAGGGTACATTCGTCATTTTGAAGGGTACAGCTGTTGAGGATACATTTATCATGCTAAGGGGGAAACAAGATACACCTATTGACCCTTTGTACTAAATATCTTGAAGACATACATGGGAACACAGCTGTATATACTTGGGGAGCCAACATATACTTGGCCCCTGGAGCCAAACAAGATAAGCAAAATAGCTGACATAGGTGAATACACATCCGTTGTTCTATTGAGTTCTTCAAGCTTTCCAACACTGGGGTGGGTATTGTGTGTTGGGGGGGGGCTTGCTGGCACTGGGGGGGGGATTCAGTGGGGCCAGGAGGGTTCGGCCCTCAGCTGTTTTCTTTGGAGTAACATGGCCCTTGCCATTTTACTAGTTGTGCAGGCCTGCTCTAGACTATACTCTCTTCTTGAACGTTTCCTTCTTTTAAACGTTTCCTTCTTCCTCTCCACTCCTCTCTTCACTTTGGGGCAGGGCCGCCCAGAGGGGGGGGCAAGAGGGGCAATTGCTCCAGGCTGCCACAGGGGCCAGGGGCCCCCCCCAAATTTTGTTTTCCGGGCCCCAGTTTCCCGCCCGCCTTCTGAGCTTCGTTGAGAGCTCCACATGGCAAGGGCACGGGGCCACCGGAGCCCGGACAGGCAGGGCAGCGGAGACTGGCGGCGGCGGGGCCTGGCGCTCGGCTGGGCCTCCCCTCCCTCGACTGCAGGCAGGTCGCGGGGCAGGGGACCACCGCACCCACGCCACCATGCGCAGCATGCAGATCCGCGCTTCGGCCGGGTCGACCGGCCGCGCCCGAGCCACACCGAGGGCAGGCAAATGGAGCCAAAGGAAAGCAAGCCCCGCCCGCCGGGCCACACGCCTGGCCGGCCCCTGAGGCCGGGGCCGCCGCGCCCCCCCCCCGGGGCCCCGCCCCCCTCCCCCGCTTTGGGGTGTGCTCAAGGAAGTCTGCGATACATTTACTGTATGTTTTAGCCAAGGCTAAAAGTGGGATGTCCGTATCTCTTCTCCCATCAGCTGCTCCCTGTAGCACAAATAATTTGGGGAAGAGAGGAGTGGGGAGGAAGAGTTCCTCAAAATACTTCAGCTCTTCATTCAGAATCCATGGAGGCCATGTTACCATGGAAATGGAAAAGGGGTTGTGTCTGTTTTTAATAATCCCAAAGGGGGTATTTAATTGGAATCAACCACAGCTTTTTAAACAGGAGAGAAATAAAAAGAAGCTGCTGCCAGAAATGGGACATTAAAGTAAGTAAAAAAATAAAGCCATGAAAGAAGAAAAAAGGAAATCAAAAGAATAAATTTACTGTAACCAGCAAAGGATTCATTAGGGTTACAAAGCTCAAATCATTTTCCCTCCTATTGACATTAATGAGTTTGATGTAGGTCCAGCTTGAAAGCCAAACAGAGCAGTTCTCATCCTGTGGGTCCCCACAGGACCCAGCAGCTGTTTGCAGATTGTTCCACACTAGGGGAACAAAGCTCTCTTGCCACCTTACATCTAGCTCCACCTAACCATACCAGCATTGAGAAGCTTTTCCGAAAGTCTGCCTCACCTCTTGCCAGTCAGCTTCACATTCTCAACATGCCTAGACCCTCTGACTTGGATGTGCCTGTTTAATAGGAGATGTTATCATAGAAATAGCTTGGGCTGGCAATATTTTGGGGCCTAGCAGCCAGGGGCGGCTCTACCTTTTTGGCCACCCCAAGCAGTCTTTGCACCCCATGCCCGCGGGAGCAGCGGACCTCCCGCGGGCATGACTGCAGAGGGACCGCTGGTCCCGCGTGGCTCGGCTGGACCTCCCGCGGCTGCGGACGGTTCGCAGGTCCGGCGGCTCCGCTTGAGCTGCCGCAGTCATGCCTGCGGGAGGTCCAGCCGCAGGACGAGCGCCCCCTCCGCAGTCATGCCTGCAGCAGGTCCAGTCATCCTGGGGCTCCGGTGGACCTCCCGCAGGCATGACTGCAGCAGGTCTGCCAGCCCAGCCTGCCGCCCCCCCCAGCCTTTTGCCGCCCTAGGCACCAGCTTGTTTTGCTGGTGCCTAGAGCCGCCCCTGCTAGCAGCTGATCCTCAGCTTTTATTATTGGATTAAAAGTAGCACAGAGGCCCCAATATAAACAGGGCTGCCGAGAGCGGGTTCGGGCCCCGGTGAAAAAAATGTTTTAGGCCCCCCAGCAAGGGCGGACCAGCTAAACAGGGCCAATGAAGCCGGGCCCCATTCTGGACCGCCGGGCCCCGGTAATTTGTACCGGCTCCCCCACCCCCTTGTCAGCCCTGAATATAAACAGCCCCAGAAAAGCTTACAATCTAAATGCACAAGACAAAGATTGAGAGGGGAACCAGACACAGAGAGGAAGTGATTTGCCCACTGTCGCCTTTCATCCTTGTCTTTGGATGAGGGACAGCTGCACCACTTCCTAGAGTGGAAATGAAATAAAGCTGTCTTGCCAGCCTATTAGACAGTGGTGAGAAACTCAGACTAGTATTCAGGGCAGGAGAAACTAGGAAGGAGTTAGCCTTAGATCCCGCAACTCCCTGTGTGCCCTTATGGAAAAGAGTGATTATATATATTGGTGCCAGTAGCACCAAAAGGCGCCAATGAAGATAGAGGGTCATTGTGCTAGGTGCTGTACAAACAAACTTAGTAAGAAACTAGTCCTGGCCTGAAGTGCTAGATTCACACTCAGAGCCTCATGCTTCATAGGGAGCTGTTCAATCCTGCAAGCCAAAAAAGGTGCTGTGCTGATCTCCCCCGAGCTGGAAGTCATTATATGAAACTACTAGAATATTTTTCCTCCAGTTGATTCCTAAGCTGGATCTTGAGTTCTCAACACACACACCCCATGCCAGCTAGAGATCAGAAATCTGAACTCACTCCTATATTTCTGTAACCCTAAACTAGCCACTGCCCAGCCCCTGCCCACAGCACCTTTCCCAGAAAAGAGAAATAGTGAGAGAAAAAGGGATAGCCATAATAGATTTTCCCCACTGGAGTGTACATTAAGTTTAAGCCTTCACTCTGGACGCTGAATGGCTGGTCATTAACGTGCCTCGAATCGGCAGCATAAGACAACCTCCATAAGTGCTTCTATGAAAAATGGTAACAGATCAGAAGTGATTGGAATGCAGACAGGACCCTCAGCTCTTGATATAAAAGTGATTAATGAAAAATTCCCCAGAATCCTCTCTCCTCCCTGCAAAAGGAGGAGTGAGCAAGGCTGACAAGAACAACTGCTCCTTGTGTGAGGAAGGTAATAGCAGGAATGATACGTCTCCAGGAGATTCCCAAGGCCTCGTGCGCATGTAATAAATTGCCCTTGTCCTTCAGGAAATGTATGAAGAAAGATCACGAAAGCCAGTGAATGTAACGAGGAAAAAAGAACAAAAGATTCAGCCTCAGAAGTGCTCCTGCTCCACTTGCCCCTCACCTTCGTTTGTTCTGCAAAGTGTTTTCTGAAATGAACAAGAGTGGCACAGACAGGTCCCTGGGCTCATAAAATGACTGTCAGACTGTGACGGCAATATAGCCTGGAGTGGGGCTGCATGCTGCAAAGCCACAGATCTTAAAACAGCATGCTACGGAGAGCCGGATCATGGAGACACTGGCATGGCATTGCATCATAGCACGAGACCCTTGTAGACAGGTAATTAGTTGGTTTCTAGGTGCAAGAAAGTCCTTGGGATTAAAACACTGGACTCAGGAGAGCTGGGATCAATTCCTGACTCTGCCACAAACTCCCTCTGCAACTTTTTGGGCAAGTCAATCTTTTAGTGCCTTGGTTTCCCCCCCTTCCCCATCCCCATTGGTATAATGGAGAAACCTGTCATTGTCATGACTATTTAGATTTGAGTTCTTTAGGGCAGAGACTGTCTTACTATGTGTATGTGCAGCACCTCGCATAATGGGGCCCTGATCTTGGTTGGAGCTGCGAAGACAATACGGACAAATGTTAGCTAAATCCTAAGTATTTACATGATCAAGGCAGAAAAGATTAGGATTTTAGCCATGGTAAGAGTAACGGGACTGATGATCCTTTGAAGTCAAGGAACCAGTTCTCCTTTACCATGGAGGCCCTTTATACTGTTCTGGCACCCATTATATGGTCAGCATATATTGTCACTGCAAGAGCATTGTAAAGGGGCCCTAGTGTGTATGAGAGGCAGGCCCACAAGTCTTCTGTTTATCCACGGGACAAGTATAGCACAAGCAGAGGTAGTACAATCTTCTCATGTGCATACACTCTAGCTATCACACTATAGTGCACGCCTTGAGGCACTATAGGAATCAGAGGACAGTTAAGTCTCCATGGCCTATTCACTCGTTTCTGCTCAGGCTGCCAGTCAGAGGACCAATTTGTGATCATTTATTCTGATAATTGGGTCAAGACTCCATCTTAAAGGGATATGGAGGAAGACCCATGATTTGGATCATTTATATCTAAACTGGACAGATCAATAGGAAATATACTGCCAGGAACAATCCTGCACTAGCCAAGAGACCTACTAGACCATCTAGTCTTTTCCAGCTCTGGTTTTCTGTGATTAATTTCACACAAGGCACAGCCCAGATGCCAGACAGTAATGACTTTGGGTCACATGTGGTGAGTCAATGGGAAATAGGGCTCACGGAAAAGTATGAGCAGCTTATTTTTCCTGTATCATCTATTATCTACTGTGATAGACCCAAGCCAGTTGAGAACAGCAGAGTAGTCTTATTGGTAGCCAGGAAGTGGGCAGGTGAAGCCCGCCCACTGCCAAAGGACCTTCCCCCAGCCTAAGGGGAGGATCCACAGGACCTGGATAACCAAGTAATTCTGGGGGACAACAAATGAAATAACAGGGACAGGAGTGTGGTCAAAGGGCTAAACATAGGGAACCTAATGGGGACAGTGAGCAGAGAAAGGGAGCTATACTAGCCACTGGATAAGCAGTTTTCTGTTCCCTGAGTGACCAGAGCAGGGGCTGCTCCAGGCTAGTGAGAACACCTGACTCCAATTAACCTGCTAAGAGTCAGGTGAGGCTGTTAAGTACCTGACTCGAATTAAGGCCCCTCTGATGCTATAAAAGGGCTCACTCCAGTCAGGCCAAAGGGAGCCTGAGGAGAGGAAGTGTATGAGAAGAACTGGGAGCAAGAAGCTGAGTGTGAGTAGGCACATTGCTGGAGCACTGAGAAGTACAAGTGTTATCAGACATCAGGAGGATGGTCCAGTGGTGAGGATAAAGAAGGTGTTGGGAGGAGGCCATGGGGAAGTAGCCCAGGGAGTTTTAGCTGTTGTGTGACTGTACCAGAAGGCACTCTAGACAGCTGCAGTCCACAGGGCCCTGGGCTGGAACCCAGAGTAGAGGGCAGGCCTGGGTTCCCCCTCCCAACTCCTGATCAAACACAGCAGGAATTGACCCAGACTGTGGCCCCTACCAGAGGGGAAGGCCTCTGGGCTGTTTCCTGAGCCACAGGGTGAATCTGTGAGGTGAGCAAATCTGCCAATAAGCGCAGGACCCACCAAAGTAGAGGAGGAACTTTGTCACACTACATCAGGAACTTGCATTTTAAAAGCTCAATGTAATGCCATTGCAAATGAGAATTTTGGGTGGTAACAGTTCAGTTCTCATTTGGGTACAGTTTGTTTTTTTTAAGAAAAACAGCTTGGCACTAATTACAAAAGCCAATGAGTTGAATAGCAAGGGTGCTACAGGTCAGGGCACTAGAACTGTGCAAGGGTAAGCAGGGAAACCTGCAGTCAGTATAATGGGTGCAGGACTCAGGACTGGGATCAGGAGGTGCAGCAGATCAGGATTATGCTCAATCAACAAAAATTGGTATCAGACTTTGTGAGAGGGAGGATGGTCCAATGGCTAGAGCTCTATCCTAGAACTCAGGAGACCCATCTTCAATTCCCTGCTCTGCTCTGGACTTTGTGTCTGAAAGTCACTTGGTTTTTGTGACTCAGTTCCCTGCATAAAATAAAGGTAACAACACCCCTGTGAGGAAGGGCAATGCCATGAGCACAAATGCAAAGACTGTGGTGCTACAGAGATGGGGATCGTGCAAGTTCCTTAGTTAAGCCCTTGACTGTTTGGTAGGGAAGTTATTGCAGGTGAGGAGAGCAGGGCCTTGGCTGAGCTGTGTGATAATGGCCAAATGTGTAACTAGTTCCCCCACCCATCACCACTTCAGAGAGGAATAACATTGCTGAGACAATGTCAGTTCTGCTGTGCCTCCCATTGCAGTGCATGGAGCAAACAGGATCCTGAGACTGGAACTATGGAATATGCTTGGTCATCAGTAGGGAATACCCCAGACAGATGGAGTTGAAGAAAGCTTCATTTCACCTTCCTCTGAGCAATATCAGCCAGCCAGAGCGATGCAGGCCAAGTGCACCTAGATCTGATGAGACTTCCCCCCTCCCCCGAACACTTCTGTTTACCTGCTGTCACATCCCATTAGGCCCAGTGGCTCTTGCAGAGCTGGCTCCAGCCCTTCAAATTTCTTTCAAGATATTTCATTCCTAAGGGAGATGATGAAAGGAAAACATCCAGTAGCAATGTTGTGACGAACTGGGAATGTTCTTAATGTTTTCTCTGAATACTATGTTGGTGCCTCAGTGTCCCCTATGCAGTTCTTAAGTATCTAGGTGGTGGAATAAGGGTGTGTGATTGCTACAGAGCAAAGGGCCAGTGCATCTAAATGCCTGGCATGCTGTCTCCTAGCAACTGATGGCCTGGGCCCCTCCTCTGCAAAGGTGCCAACTAAAGGTGTTGGAGACAAAGATAAGGTGACCACCTGGCCCGGAAAGGAACTGAGCAGAGAAGACAGGGCTGGAGGGGGTTGTTAGTCTGGAGCTGGCTGGGGACGAGGAGTGAAGTGCAGGCGTGGGGTCTGGCTCACTGCCCCCCAGAATGGACCCGGCTGAGGGGTCTGGTTTGCGGTACCTCTGTTTTAGACCATGTTCCTGTCATCGAATAAACCTCTGTTTTACTGGCTGGCTGAGAGTCACGTCTGACTGCAAAGTGGGGTGCAGGACCCTGTGGCTTCCCCAGGACCCCGTTGGGGTGGGCTCGCTGTGGGAAGTGCACGGAGGGGCAGAGGATGCTGAATGATCCGAGGAGAGACCCACGAGGTGAAGATGTGTGAGCTTCTTGCCCTGAAAAAGTCTGCTCCAAGGGAGAGGAGGCTCCCCAAAGTCCTGACTGGCTTTGTGGGGAGCAGTTCCAGAACATCACCTGGGGACTCCGTGACAAATGTCATTTAGTATGTTGTACTTCAGGAACCTGGAGGGACAGAATGAGCAGCTGCCTCTTCCTCAAAAGAGGTTGTTTTTTGGTGCCTGGGATTCAGACAAGGCTGTAGATCCATTGTCTGTTTTCCTGCACCATGTACTGCTGTTAAGGCTTAGAGGCCTTGTTTCCCAGACCCTCACTTAAGGGGAGCCTTCACTATTGCCAGGATTTCAACCTACAATTATGATACCTTGAAACAATTGAAGTATTTCTTTCTATCCTACTGTACATAGGAGAGAGAGAGTTCAGTTCCTGACCCAAACTTGAAACCAAACTCCTACATGTGGGGGAGCCCCTCCACAGAGTCCTCAGTGATTCCTACACCTGGAAGAATCACCAGTTCATGCTTCCAGTTGTGCTGGGTCTTCAAGCCATCCAACAATCCATAAACAATCAGATCATGCAGCACATCCTAGTTCCTAGGAGTGCTCAGTCTCTCTGTAGGATTGACAGCTATAGGAATTACCATGCGACTCAAAGAATCAACTCCAGATCCCTCAAGGTAAAGGGATGGGGGGGGAACAGGCAAACATCTTGGGCAGTCTAATGAGACCTTTTCAAAAGAAAGGAAGGATGTCCTTGTGGCAAGGAATTGGATCAGGACTTAGGAAATCTGGGTTCAGTTCCTGGCTCGGCTACAGAATCCTTGTGTGACCTTGGACAATTCATTCATTATCCTTGTGCATAAATTCCCCTCCCCCACCCAAATCAGTAAGATGAGTATAATGGTTCCTTTCTTCCCCTCATGTGTCTGTCTTGTTAGTTCTTTGGGGTAGGGACTGCCTCACTACATGCCTGTACAGCTCCTAGCACAATGGGGCTCTGATCTTGTTTGGGGACCTTAGTGTTCCCACAAAGTTTGGGTCAGGAACTGAACTTTCTCTCTCCTAAGAGATGATTAAGATCACAAACTCTTCCTCACCATCTGTTTCCCTTAAGTCCAGCACAGCAGCAGAGCTGGTCAGTTTTGGGGGGGCTGGATTTTACCCCTTCTAGTTTTGTCCTGTGTGACCTTTCCATCTCATGCGAAAAGCCATTGTTTTAAAAAGCCATAGATGGAAAAGCAGGCGTCTCCCTTCCCATTGCACCACAGATTACCACAATGGAAAGGTCATGCCTTTCATAGCCAGACAATGTGTCAGATTAACTGACACGAGCTGCCCTTTCTCAGGCTAAGTCATCAGCTTCAACATTTTCCCTTTTTTTTTTTTTTTTAATATTTCCCTCCCCATGCAAAAAGAGGCTTTTTCTACCTCTACTGAAACATCACTTTCTCCCAGGCAGGGGATTTGGGTGGAGGGCAGCTTGAGGCCCAGATCTTACCATTAAGAAGCCAGAAGCAAAATGTAGTGAAGGGTTACAACAGTTCAAGTCACTGGAACAGCTGTGCCTCAAGTCTTCTGAGTAGAAGTGGAGAAGTAAAGCCCTGGCTCTGTTGAAGTAAATGAGTCTTGCCTTTCACTTCTAAAGGTATGGCTACACTTGCAGCTGTAGAGCGCTGTGAGTTAAATCTGTCTTCGTACAGCTGAGTAGGGAAAGTGCTGTAGTCTGTCCACACTGGCAGCTGCCAGCGCACTGTCATGGCCACACTTGCAGCGGCACATTATGGGCGGCTATCCCAGCGTTCAAGTGGCTGCAATGTGCTTTTCAAAAGAGGTGGGTGAGGTAGAGTGTGACAGGGAGCATGTGGGGGGGGGGGGGGGAGAGTGGATTTCTGGAGTGCTGACACACTGTCAGCACCCTGCCTTGCCAGTTCCAACCCCTCTCCCTCCTCCATCCCTCTCTCACTCACTGAAAGCAAACAGCAGCTGTTTGTTTTTTTTCCTCAGACCAGATAAGCAGCTGCTCACTGAACGGACACCCCCCACGCCGCCTCTCTTCAAACAAACATTATCTGTGGGCGTTCCAAAGGGAGCCCCCATGCCTGCCTCTACTCATTCAAAGCAAACAGTAGCTATGTTGGCTTTTTTGATAAGCCACTCCTGGAGCTTCTGGAGTTCACAACAAAACAAAAAGGAATCACAACAAAACAAGGAGAGAAACGAGAGGAAGCTTCACTTAAAAGGATTATGGGGAGTTTCCAGAGGTCAATCACTGCATAACAAGCTTACTCCCCATTTACACTGGAGCACCAGCATCTCAGCCACTCTGCAGCAGCTGTTAATCCTCTCGAGGAGGTGGAGTACATGCGGTGCTGTAGCCACGGAGATACAGTGCTGTACATGCCTTGCCAGTGTGGATGGGGAGTGAGTTACAGCACTGTGGGCTGCTTTATTGCGCTGTAACTCAAGTGTAACCAAGGTCTAAGGCTAAAACCCTGGCCCCACTGAATTCCTAGCTCTTTTTATTTATGCCAGCTTTCATGCTTACCAAACAGAACCTACGCTGAAAGTAGGCAATTGGGAGGTGTGATTGAAGATCAAATCTAGCTCAGGCAACAATAGCAATGAAGCTCCAGCAGCATGGTTAACTACAGGGACTAGGCTCACCTGCCCACCCCGCAGGACCCTGGGTACATATGCAAGCAGCTACCAGCCATGGTTTCACTGCTAGCATTGCTCAAGCTAGCTCTGATCTATCTAGTTAGGATGTGCAGACATACCCAACAATCAAACCTCTCAACTGTCGGGGTTAGAGTCCCTGACATCTGCAGTGTAGGCATAGCCTTCAACTCACACAGCCAAGTCTTCAAGAGTGGACAGTGATTTTTTGCTACTTAACTTGAAACACTTTTAAAGGTTTGGTTATCTGAAGTGCTGAAAACCCATGGCTCCAACAGAAGCCCATGAGATCTGCAGATCAGGCCAAAAGCATCTCAGGGAGAGCTGTCTGAAAACTGGAGTTTCCATCCCAGGGGAAATTCCAATATTTGTTTTTGGCCCAAACTGGGAGGAAAAGTCAAGATATTAGAATTTTGCATGAAATAGAAAGTTTAAAAACAATTAGAAATGTTGAAGTACTTCAGTTAGAAAAACAATTGACATGTAATTGATATTGACTTGACCCACAAACAGTCCACCTGAGCTACCACATGTCTCATGGGAGTTTTAGTTTGGGTGCCTCATGCCTCCATTCTTCTCTATGGCTCAGACTAGCTGTCTCATAATACACCATGGTCACATGTCTTCTATGATGCACCACAACAATCTGTGCCTGTTCCTTTATTGGTCTTGTTAGGATAATAATGAAGAGTTCCTTTTGAGGAGTAATTAGAACATGTTTGCAGAGTGCTGTATAAGCATTATCACCTCAACTTTTCCTCCTAAGGACTTGAGCCTCCAGGATTTTCATACACAGAAGTACACATGTGGGGGTCTGATTTTGATCTCCCTTATACTTGTTTCACATTGTAATCCCCACTACATTCAGTGGAGTCACTCCCAAATTACATGGGTGTAAATGAGAGAAAGATCGGACCTGGAGTTTGAATTTCTTCCTTGCTGTCACAATGCAGTTACTCTGGATTTACCCCTTTATCATTTGAGATCTGCCTGACCTAATCACTGGACATCTCACTGCTCTGCCTGGTCTCGTCGGCTACTTCAAGCGGGGGGAAGCCCCAACTCAGCAACAGCAAAAGGGGAGCTGATTTTTGACTGACTTGGCTTGCAAATTGAATCATTTGTCATTGTTACATTTGCATGCATCTTATTACAGATCTGTGATCTTGGACATCTTTCGATCATCCTCATACACACAAAGCCCTCTCTGGTTCTCCTTTAATGGAGCTGCAGCAAGCCTTTATTCTCCAAATCCCCAGCAGCTGCCATAGCGGCTCCATTCCAACAAACGGAAACCTTATCTTCTGATGGCTGCATGCAGCACATTCTCTGTGACATTTAGATCTCCCTTTGTAGCAGACTCAGATATTTCTGCTGTTAAAAGCAGCCTGCACAGCTGGCCAATTTCATTACTGCAAATGTTATTACAGCAAGCGTGTGTTTAAGACAATGACATTGACAAAAAGATATGCCTTAGCAACACGCTCAGCCTTAGTGAGGGCCTGGGTTCATCACAGCGTAAATGGGAACCTACAGGCATCAGAGCCCTTCATGCAACAGCTCTTTTCTTCAAAGAAAAAAAAAGTACAAGGTGGCCTGGGGCCCTAAAGCCCCAGTGCTGAGATTGTCAAAGGAGATTATGGTAGTTAGGCACCCAACTCAGTGAATTTAGATTTGGGCTTATAAGAGGTTGGGTGATTGAACAGGAGTGAGAAGGGAGCCTTGCCTCACTCAACACCACAACAGTCCCAGCCCTAGGCCCTTAAAGAAAAGGCAAGACTCTTCCTCTCTTCCCACATCTGACCCTGAGATCCCCAGGATCTTGGCTCAGAAGGTACTTCTTGGAATGGGGTAGCCTGGACTCTTCTCAGCCACTTCCTTTTCTTTCAAGGGCCAGTTCTGAGCTCCTGAATCATTTTGGCAGCTTTGAAAATCCCAGGTACTTTAGGCTAGATATTATGGTAGGAAATGGAACAAGAAATGTATGGTGATTTGTATATCTAACAGCATCCCATTGGGCTAGGGGCTGTATGTGTATATAAAATGAAAAGAGACTGACAGGGTATATAAACTCCACCAGCATGGAAGAGGTTAAGGAGCTGCTTTGGTTTGGAATAGCCCTGCCTTATCACAAGTCACTCCAGGTCTGGAGGAGTTTAAGAGGAGGAAGCAGTAGTAGGCAGCCCTGGAAAGGGAGTAGGTTGTTGAACTTCCCAGCTTGAAGCCTGGTAGCTAGCAGAGCCTTTGCCCTCATAGAAAGGGAACACAGGTTCCCTATGCTAAAGAAGGGGAAGAGAATATTTATACCTTGTTCTTGGAGGCCCAGCAGACTCCAGCGCCGCCCAGAGGATTCAGGGGGCCTGGGGCAAAGCAATTTTGGGGGCCCCTTTCATTAAAAAAAAGTTACAATACTATAGAATACTATATTCTCATGGGGGCCCCTGTGGGGCCCGGGGCAAATTGTCCCACTTGTGCTCCCTCCTCCCTCCGGGCAGCCCTGGGAAAAATAAACATTTAAAAACCTTCCACATCTTGGCACAAAGCCAGTTTTGAGAGAACTACTTTTCAAGTCACCTTTACAAGGTATCACTGGTTCTCAGCATCAGCTAGTGCTAAAAAGCACTAAAGCTCATTAAAAGGGTTGGACAAATATTTTCCGTCAACTTCTTTTGGATTGAAAACTAGGTTTTTAAAAAGCAGGAAAAAAAAATCACAGACAATGTCTGCTTTCCTTCAAAATGTGGTGGTTTTTTCTTTTTAAATTGAAAAGTTGAAATTAGTCTGCCAAAACTTGAACGTGGTTTGGGGTTTCAGAAGTGTGTGGCGGCTCCTGGATGTTGTATGCTTAGGTGCTAGGGGATGGGGGAAGGTGGGGGAGCCTCTAACATTCTTGTGGGGACCCCTGGCAAATTGCCCCACTTGCCCCCCTAGGGTGACCAGACGTCCCGATTTTATCGGGACTGTCCCGATATTTGCTTGTTTGGTCGGGACACTGGACAAACAAGCAAAGGCTCCGGAGCCCAGAAGGGCTCGCGCCCTCCCCCGCCCTGACTCTGCCCCCTCCTTCCCCCATTGGCTCCCTCCCCAAATCCCCACCTCTTGCCAAGCATGCCATGCCCAGGAGACGCAGGGGAGTGCGGGGCCGGGGTGAGTGTGAGTCTGGCCTGGCCCCGAGCAGGCAGGACTCGGTACCTGAAGGGAGAGTAGGGGGGCGGCCCGCGGGGCCAGGCGGCGGCTGTTCTCCCCACCTGGGCAGCAGGACTCGGGAGCAGCCGCTGCTGCAGCTCCCACTGCCGCGGGGGGAGGAAGCGGCCAAGCACGTGGCGCTCAGCGGCTGCGGCTTTGGCGCCCGGGCCAGAACCCCCCGAGCCCGGGCCTGCTGCAGGGACCCAGCAGCGCGCACGCTGCGCCCAGCCCCTGGCCAGTTGTGTCTGGGCTGGCTGCCCGGCTGGTGCAATCCCGCAGCAGAGGCATCGGCAGCCCAGCCCCATTCGTTCTCCTGCAGGACCCAAGCGGGATGTGGGGGCTGGGGCCTGCTGCCCCCACTCCGGGGCCGCCCGCAGCATTGCACCAGCCGGGCAGCCAGCCCAGACGCGACTGGCCAGGGGCTGGGTGCGCGCTGGGTCCCCGCAGAAGGCCCGGGCTCGGGGGGTTAATGGGTGCTAGAGCCGCAGCCGCCAAGCTTGGCCAGCGGCTGCTTCCTCCCCCCGCGGCAGTGGGAGCTGCGGCAGTGGCTGCTCCCAAGTCCCGCTGCCCAGGTGGGGAGAACAACCGCCGCCTGGCCCTGCAGGCCGCCCCCTACTCTCCCTCCAGGTACCGCGCCCGAGTCCTGCCTGCTTGGGGCCAGGCCAGACTCTCACTCACCCCAGCCCCGCGCTCCCCTGAGTCTCCCGGGCCTCCCTCCAGCGCTTGCGGAGGGAGGAGGAATCGGGGGTGGGGGATTTTTTTATTTTTTTTTTGCGCTCTGCCGCCATTTTTTTCCCCTCTGTCCCTGTCTCCCCATGTCCCGATATTTGACCTGGGTGATCTGGTCACCCTATGCCACCCCACCCCACCCCACCCCGGGGCGGCCCTGGCAGACTCTGGATGGACTGGGGCCCCTCTGAAGAGTCCAACTATCATGACTAGAACTTCCCACAGGCAGGGTTCCCCCTCTTTGCCTTTAGTCTTGTGTGCTGACCTTGAATTTGTTTTCCCACTTGGAAAAGGAGAGAAGAAGTCAGGAGGCCTTGGGCTGAGGACCTGTCATTGAATACTCTTGCTGGAAGATTTGACCTTGTGAGCGTGCACTTGCTATGTAGCATCCAAGAAGGGGGTGTGCTCTGATGGACAGATCCCTGACAAACCCTGCCCTGAAAAGCATTCAATCAGTCAATATGTAAATAGGGACAGAGGAGGATATATGCTTTACCTGCTCATAGATGGCCAGATCCTGGCTCCACTGGGGTCAGTAGGAGTTTTGCTATTGACCTTAATAGGACGAAGGCATGGACCCTAACCCTCAAGTGGCTGAGCCACTGTAGCGCATTCCCCCCACCCCAGCAAATTCCACTTTCATCAGTGCTGCAGCACTGATTTAGCACAGTAGTGAAGACAAGCCTGAAGTCTTAAAAGATGAATCTTTACCAGGTGAGGGTTTCAGATGCTATGGTAATGAGGACATTACATACCTTATAGATAGTCAAAATGCAGGGTCAAGTGGCATGAACTGTGTACTGTTCTCTCTACCACTTAAAATCTTGTATTCAAGGGGCTAATCTGAAATCCACTGAAGTCAATGGAAGCCCCCAACCAAAAAAAGCTCAGCGGTTTGAATCAGGTCCTGACCTCCTCTGCTGACAAGCCCCTAGCTTTAGTGAAGTCAGAAAGGAAGCATCTTGATTTAACACATTTTGGCAGCAACTTTTTTTTTTGTCTTTTAGGTTCCCCCCCCCCCCTTTTCTGCACACCAGCAACTCAAATCCATCCCAGACTTCAACTGACACTAACGAGGCAGCATATGACAAGCAGAAAGCATCCACAAGCAAATCAGAGATTGCCAGCTCAGTCATCATAAATGCTGCAAGTTCTCTACAAAGCACCCGGCTTCTAGACAGGGTTTAAGATGACTGTCTCCTCTAACCTATTAAGGCTCCTCAGGTTTCAGAGCTGCAGGACAATGACTTGTTGGGGACCTTTGGTGCCTGTTTTTCCCCTATTTTTAAAAAGGGATCTCATCACAAGAGCTGAAATTGGTTGCCAGAGGAGCCAATCAAAAAGTTCCAGAAGGTTTTAACTTCCCTTGTGGCTGATACTGCTGTAATCAGCACCAGAGAGACTGAGTTACCTGCCCTTCCTTCCTTTGGTCTATCATGTTTCTTATAGGGAAGCATATATTTATTTTGAGGTGATTTTGTCATCCTGGACTCCAGTCATGGCCAGACAGCTTCTGTCTCCTCCCTGGTGCCTAGCATGCAGCATGATGGGGGAGTTTGGTAGAGCACTTAACTGTTGGGAGCTTGCAGGAGGAGGATCACTTACAGCTTTGCGGTTTCCTTTAAGAGACTATATCCCTGAATGAAATGTTCACCCCCTGGCCCACACGTTGGGAGGGAGAGAGCACAATCTTCATAAAACTTAGAGAAACACATTAGTGTTTCATCTGGGAAAGCACCATGATCTAGATGGAAAGTCACTGGGACTAGGGCAACCTTAATTCTGGCTCCAGTTCTGCCACTAACCTGCTCTGTGGCCTTTAGTATGTCACTTTCTTTCCCTTCCCATCACTTGTCTATATAGGTTGACTGCCTTTGGGCAGAGACTGTCTTATACTACATATGCACAGCACCTTGCACAATAAAGCCTGGATCTCAGCTGGCATTGTGGCAGTACCCTAATATGGATAATAGCAATAATATTGCAACCTCCAGTAGGGTGTTAATTTTCTTCTGCAGAGCCTTCCTGCTTCTCCAGCAGAAAATAGTTCCAGACAGGTTAGTATAGCATTAAATCAATCTTGAATGTTGTATGCAGTGCTATGCACACTGGCTAAAGATTCACTTCCCCTCAACAAGGCAAATAAGTGTCTCAGAGACTAGGGAACTCAGATTCCTAAAATCCTGGACAGCGGTCCTTAATCAAAAATGCTTCACCTACTGATATCATATGTGTGATCCCCATAGTCACACACAGGCATGACACACCAAGGCCATGTGTATTACACATACTTCACACTCATACATGGGCTGTGCACCACACAAGTGCATGGCCACAGCTCACACACCCATACATGACACTTGCATGCTGTACATGTGATCCATGCACCACACATCTGTGACTTGCTCACACCTCACAAACCTGCATGATGTGCACCATGCACAAGTAGCATACACAGAGCACACCTCACATGGGACATGCACCCACATTTATATAGAAGGCTATTTAGAGGGCAAACATGTCCATTTTCAAAGTCTTCCTGGAAAGGCAGAGGGGTCCTGGAACATTTTCAACCCAAATCATACACAGGGACCACACTATTTTTCATACTAGCAGGATGTAATCCTGTGCATACTAAAGTCATTCTAACAGCAAACACACACACAGAGCAAACACACACAGTCTCTCTTACAAAGGGCTTCATGATCCCCTGAGCCTCTGGGTTCCCTAGAAAGTTCACTTAGTTATTGCTCAGAGATGATGTCTTCTATTTAGCAGTGACTCATACCACTGGGGAACTCAGCAAAGGAAGCCCTAACATGGCATCCTGCTTCTACACCTCTCCATCAGCATAGCCAGGGAAAGGGAGTCTCCTCATACAAGTCTCCAGCCCATTCCATCTGCTGCAGGAAAAACCAGGGCCATGCCATCAGACAGCACCTCTTTGTCATTTCAGATTTGTTTGTCTGTGCTAGTGTCCCACCCAGCAGACCCCTCTGTAAACACACATCCTTACGCCTAGGTCATCTCTTCACATCTGGACATGGCATTACAGGGTCCTTTGCCTCACCCGCAATAGTGGCCACAGCAAATCACACCTAGCTGATCCCTTCCCCAGACTTCCTCACAAGGGCTTCAGCCCTCCAGCCAAGTCACACAATAGCTCAGTCCCCTTCCAATATTCACTTCTAAACAGCAGGTCCATCACTCTCCTGAGCTCAACTTGCAGGGCCTTTGCCCCTCCCAGGCTTGACTTCAATTCCCTCTAGGCTCTAATTCAGGCCTCACCCACAAGAGCCTATCATGCTCCCAGCAAGGGCTCTTCCAGGAGCTACTCCCCCAGTATTCCTGGCACTGTTGAGGGCCCAGCTCTGTTTAAGCTGTGTGCTGCCTGTTTCAGCCCCACAGCTGGGGGTGGTCAGTCCTTCTAATTAAGCCCCATTACACCCAGCTGGGATCACTGATTAGTCCTTATGGTGCCAGATCATCAGGGAGGCTGAAGATCAGCGGCTAAGTCATGGGCCAGGCTGAGCCCAGCTTGCCTCAAAGGGCCAGTCAGCCTCTGACATCTTGCCACTCGTGTTCTCTGCCACACCATTGCAGAGGAAAACACACAAGGGGTGGAGAGACATTTTGTCACATTAGAAAGTGTTTCCCCGTCCTACCCTTTCCAGCTCCAATGACGTCATGAGGTGATCATGAAGAGATGGATATGGGTATGCAGAGAGTGTTCACCTCGCTCTGGCCTGCTGGCTAGCAGACTGCTGCTAAAAGAGAAACATACCGATAAATTCAAATCCTTAGAACAGGGGTCGGCAACCTCTGGCACACAGCTCGCCAAGGTAAGCACCCTGGCAGGCCGGGCCAGTTTGTTTACCTGCCGCATCGGCAGGTGGCGGATCACGGCTCCCACTGGACGCGGTTCGCCGTCCCAGGCCAATGGGGGTGGCAGGAAGCTGCGACCAGCACATCCCTCAGCCCGTCCTCCCCTCCCCACCCCCATTGACCTGGGATAGTGAACCGCGGCCAGTGGCAGCCATGGTCAGCCGAACCTGCCGATGTGGCTGGTAAACAAACTGGCCCGGCCCGCCAGGGTGCTTACCCTGGCGAGCCACATGCCAGAGGTTGCCGACCCCTGCCTTAGAACGCAATACCTAGCACAGTGGGGTCCTGCTCCACGACTAGGGCTCCTCTGATAATAGTAATAAATATATAAACCTTTTCCTTCCTCCAGCACTTTCCAGCTCAGGCTCACTGTGTGCTTTGCAAACATTCCTTCATGAAGTAAGGCAGGTCAGGAGAGGAAGAATGGTTGACTGGTTAGGGTGTTAGCCTGGGGCTTAGGAGAATGTGCGGGGGGGGCATAGCCCTGCTTGGCTACAGATTTCCAGTGTGACCTTGGGCCAATCACTTAGCCTCTCTGTACAGTAAGGATAACTGCACTTCTCTACCTGACAGAGGTGTTGTGAGGATAAAAATGTTAAAGGTTGTGATGTGCTGAGCTGCTGTGATAATGGAAGCCTTATCTGTATGCTGTGTTCTCTTCTTCATTTGACAGATGGGAAATGAACGTGATTTGCCAGGTCATAATTCTTATTTGTATTAAAAGACATTATTTGTATTACAAGAGACCCCGTCCAAGATTGGGTCCCCATTGTGCTGGGGAAGTGATAATTCCCCACCCCAAAGAGCTTACGTCTCAATAGACAAGAGAGATAAAAGCTGTATTATCACCCCTATTTCACATATGGGGAACTGAGGCAGAGAGACTTGTTGCAGGTCACATAGTGAATCCGTGGCAGAGATCAGAAATATAACCCAGATCTCCCAGCTGCCTCTCCCTACCAAGCTGCTCTTCTTTTTCCATCAAATGAACTGGAAGCACCTGGTTTGACTGCTTATGCTCAGTCACATGTACACTTGTCCCCTCTCAGGCCTCTGCACTCCTTCTGCCTGATGACGCCTCTCTCCTGCAACTACTTATGCATTTGCTCCCCAGCGCTGGGAATTCTGAAACCAGCTAGAAAGTGATAGAATGCAACATCCCTCTGGGTCTCCATCATTACATCCCAGAGGCACTGCAAACAACACTCAAGCTTCAGAGCATGTCACTTGCCCCCCAGATAACTCTCTGCCACCTTCCTTTGCTATAAGGTCCCAATGAATCAACAGAGGTAGGCAGCTGCCTGGTGCTGCTGGCTCACTTGCAGGGTCTGATTTGCTGCTAAGATGTATCTGATGTTTACAAGAGACTTTGCGAGGGAATCCATAGGCATAAGGGTCTGCAAACAGGGTATTAAGCTGTCGCTCAATGCACCTGCTCTGCTCAATGGCAGACAAGTACAGCAACCATCAGTCATTTCTCTTCCATTTACACACGCGCGCGCACACACACACACACAGGCCCAGGGAAAACAAAGCTTTTGTTGACCTAAATCTGCAAAATAATGATAATAAAATGTACCTTATGGGCGACATCCCCTCTCTCTAAGTAACTATGGGGACCTGCTTGTTTGAGCACTGGCCTCATTCCTTGGAATCTTTTGTCTGAATAAACATTGTCCACTGTTACTAACCAATTTGATGTGAAAAGGGGGAGGCTCAAATGCAACGTTCCTCCCTCTCTGGGTCCTATAGAGAAGCTGAATGAGAAGGATGGGAACAGACCTCATGGCCCTGAGCTGGGAAGTCCAGACCCAGCTCCAAACTCACACAGAGTCTGGGCAGTGGTCACCTCTCCCTTGTTATGAATGCAGTAGATAAACTCATGTGGCAGACTATTCATTGGACTTACCCAGCTGTGGCATTGCCTGACTCCTTGGGACTATGTACAGTCCCCTCTTCAGAGCACGACTGCTTCCCACACCTGCTTTTGCTCAGGGAGGGGTGCTGCCCTGATGGTAGGGAATTGCCATGGGACAGGTGGCTGCCATGATGCCTTTAACTGTCACATGCCGATAGCAGGTGCGTCAGGGTTCCAACAACTATCCGTCATGGGGCCATTCTGCTCACTCCCTCAGATACCTGCTAGGCAGGGGTCCCATCCTACAGATCCTCTTGTATTTTCTATCTGCCCTTCTGGTGCACCCTGTAAGAGAGACCCAGTTGAAAGCTTCTATCAGTGTCCTGCATTCATGCTGCTTTCCTATCCCATACCATCCTCCCTTCCCACACCCTCTGAGCTCCCTCCTTTTGTGTGCCTGCTTCTCAGTTAAGCCACCCACCTGCGGTCACAAGAGTGTGATGCCTGCAAGCAGCATGGAAACTTTTTTAAAACACCATAATAGAGGCTCAAATTAAATGTATAACAACAACAAAAACCAGCAAAAGGACCAAAAAATGTCATCGTGGCTAAACAACAGACTAAAAGAGGTGGGTGGAGGTAAAAAAGCATCCTTTAAAAATAGTAAGTCAAATCCTTCTGAGGAAAATAGAAAGGATCATAAATTCTGTCTTAGTGAGGTGGCAAAATTTGCAGATGATACAAAATTACTCAAGATAGTTAAGTCCAAAGCAGACTGCAAAAAGTTACAAAGGGATCTCACAAAACTTGGTGACTGGGCAACAGCATGGCAGATGAAATTCACTATTGATAAATGTAAAGTAATGCACCTTGGAAAACATAATCCCAACTATACATACAAAATGATGGGGTCTAAATTAGCTGTTAACACTCAAGAAAGATCTTGGAGTCATTGTGGGTCGTTTTCTGAAAACAACTGCTCAATGCGCCGTGGCAGTCAAAAAGTGAACAGAATGTTAGGAATCATTAGGAAAGGGAGAAATAATAAGACAGTTAATATCATAATGCCATAATATACAGCTATTGAACACCCACACGTTGAATACTGTGTGCAGTTCTGGTCAGCCCATCTTAAATAAGATATATTAGAACTGGAAAAGGTACAGAAAAGGGCAACAAAAACGATTAGGGGTATGGAAGAATTTCTACATAAGGAGAGATTTAAAAGACTGAGACTGTTCAGCTTAGAAAAGAGATGACTAACAGGGATATGATAGAGGTCTATAAAATCATGAATGACATGGAGAAATTGAATAAGGAAATGTTATTTACCCCTTCACATAACACAAGAATCAGGAGCCACCCAATGAAATTAATAGGCAGCAGGTTTAAAACACACAGAAGGAAGTACTTCTTCACCCAACGCAGAGTCAACCCGTGGAACTCATTGCCAGGGGATGTTGTGAAGACCAAAAATATAACTGAGTTCAAAAAGAATTCACTAAGTCATGGAGGATAGGTCCATCAATGGAATTTAGCCAAGAAGGTCAGGGACGCAACCCCATGCTCGGGGTGTCCCTAAGCCTCCGATTGCTAAAAGCTGGGACTGGATGACACGGGATGGATCACTCAAAAATTTCCCTATTCTGTTCATTCCCCCTGAAGCATCTGACACTGGCCACTGTTGGAAGAGAGGATACTGAACTAGATGGATCATTGATCTGACCCAGTGTGGCCATTCTTTTTCTTATGTTCTTATGCAATGGCTTTAACCTTACCCTGCTGCACTGCAGCCATTTATACCCTCTCTAATACAATCTCTCTTTCTGCCAGCCTCCTTCTGTGATCGGTCTATTGGATGGCAGATGTTCAATGAAACATGTAAATCCTCTCTTGTTTATGAGCGAATATAATAAACTCTGGCTACTGCGCTTTCCAGGTGGCCGTTGGATGCGCTGTGTTTAGTGCATAAATACCCAGTGATTGATCTCTGATCTTTAAAATAGGGCTGTGAGGCCCACAGCAAATCTGCATGCATCTGGAGTCTGAAGCTGGGAAGCGGCAGCTCTAAAACTCCTCAGACACTGCAATTTATTCCCTTGTGTTCCATTTTCTGTGTTTTACTGCAGTCGAGATAATGCACATGATGTGATTTATGTATAACCAGAGCAGCCCCCAGTGGCTGCATCCATGAACTCCTTCACGGAGGTGCCTGTTGCTTTGTCTCTCTTGCAAGCTCTGTGAGGCTCTGTCTCCTTAGCCCTGGCATTGAGCCCAGCACAGAGAGGGCGTGCTGGGGGTGGCCTGCACCTTGCCTATTGGGGGGAATGCTGGGGGCTAATTTGCCATCCAGAGCAGATTAAAGCAGCTCTTGTGCCCTGATTGCAATAGTCCTTCTGGGCATGGGCGTACCTGCAAATAGCTAAGGCCGGACACCCCTTTTAAATCCTGCAAACCCCCCCCCCCCCCAGCATGCTGCTGGCATGTGCTCTGCACCAGGGGCTCTTGCCAGGAAGAGAGTATAGAGTCATTATGCCAGACCCCTCCCTGGTGATATTCTCCATGGAGCATCATACGGCTGCTTTGCCACCCCTTTTGGCTGCTGTTTCTCATGCAAAGGGGACACAGGCAGGGATGAATTCTTCCCTCTCTCTCTTTTACATTGTCCAGAATGACCCACGCTATCCTATGAGTCCACGTTGGATTCTTGACACAGCATTGATTAGGCCAGGGGTTCCTCTCCCATTTCTCCTCTCTGGGAGGGCGTAGGACTAGAGGTGTCATATACCGATTCATCCCTGGTGTAGCTTGTGTCAACATTGAATCAGCCGAGAATTAATTTTGTTTGTGGCTGAACGTTGTCTCAACAAGGCTGCAGACTGGTAGGTGAGATTGACTTTTGTGGCACCTGGATTCTGTGGGATCCGTACACCTGCCATCTCCCCACCTTGTATCAAGAGGGTGGGGGTTAAGTTGCGGAAGTAACTCCTATTTCAAGAGGCATGCAAACGTGGCTGGTAAGGACCAGATCCTCAGCTGGGGTAAATCAACCGCCCGGTCCTGCATGCAGGAGTCACCACAAAACCCAAAGAGTGTCCATGTTTCCACTGAGACTGCAGACATATTTTGAGCTGCCCCTTATCTTTGAAAGAGACACGCTTCATAAGAAATGCACTGAGCCGCTCAGCAAGTAAAAACCCCAGCCGGGAAGGAGGAAGCAAATCACTTTCTGCTCCAGGACCAATGTTTAGGGAGAAGTAGGCGGGGGGTAGATTATGCACATAGCTCCATTTTTCATATCTGAGCGACTTCCCTTAACTTAATCAGAAGATGGCTTGTTGACATTTTTACTCTATGTGGCTGCCCAGGCATTTCAAAGTGCCTGAAATTTCATTATGTGAAAGGCATTCATTGGCTCTGCTACAGAGTTTGGCTACTTTTCAAAGCATCTCCATTATTATTATTGGAGTAGAAACATGCAGAATGAAAATCCTCCCCGTTAAATGACCAGTAAGTGCCCTACAGGCAGCACTAAGCCAAAACATTTATCCACCTAATTTTATTTCTCAGAGATTTTTTTTATTCAGATTTACACATGACTGATGGGGATTAGCTTTTCTTTTTCAATGTGAATTGTGTGAACAGTCCTTGACTGGTGGCCCAGGGAAGCAAAGGCCTCTGTTTATCCACATTAAAGGTATTGCACAGGGCAGTGGAAGTGTGATCTTCCCCTTACACTGCCTGGCCAATGTTCCTCTGCCATGACACTTCCAGGAATAAGTGGGGAGTTCAGTCTCTATCATGTTATGTAGAATCATAATCCTTATTCTTGAGGTGGCATTTTTTCAACAAAACAACTACAGACAAACATGCATGCTTCCACAAAGCTTGAGTTCCAGTCTTGTCTCCCTTGTTTACCAGGAATCATATTTTCTCTGGAGGGTCATGCAGCATGTAGAGATTGGATTAAATATTGCAAGTAAATATATTACCGTCTCCAGGTCCATAATATTCTTCGCTTCTCTGCTGAGACTACCAGCAAGGGGTGCAGATGTATTATGGACTCCTGTCCACTAGGTATACCCTTCTATGTAGTTATACAGTCCCAATCACCATAGTATCTAAGAGCCTTCCAAATATCAACAAATCCATCTTCCAGTATGCAGTAATACTATCCCCATTATACAGATGGTAGATTGAGGCACAGAGAGAGACTAAGGGCCAGATATTTAAAGGTATCTAGGTGCCTAACTCCTGTTGATTTCAACTGATTTCAGTGTGAATGAGGGACCTAAAGACCTTTAAAAATTTGGTCCTACATGACTTGCCCAAGGTCACACAGGGAGTCAGTGGCAGAGCTAGGGACCAACCATAGCTCTCCAGTCTGCTGCCATAGCCACAAAATTATGTATCCCCTCCCATCAGTTCATTTCACATAAGTCACCAAACAACATCCAGATGGCAAAAGCTTTTGATTACTGCTGCCCCGACCAGTGATCTACATGCAAAGACCCCTATTGCCCATCAGCATTCCCTGGAGTCATGAATCATTGTTGCGGGACCATAGGTATGCAGGATACTTTACCACCATGCCAGGTCCTTGCTGCAAAAATCTGTCTCATATTTAAGTGATGATAACAAGCAGTGAGGACAAGAGAGGGAGGGAGAACAATGGCTATAGTGCAGTGGTTCGCAACCCATGGATTTCAGGCCACTTGCAGCACAATCAGCACAGCACAGCTGTGGCCCATGTGACATCCTCAGGGCCATACAAGTAGTATGCGTATTGTGTGGATGCAGCCCACATAACATACAGAGAGCTGCATATGTGTGGGGCTTCAGTGGGGGCCTGTAGTGGGGTGGATTGCCCCACTCCCTGTAAGAGTGAGCTGCGGCAGGCCAGGGTGCCTGCGCAGACAGTGAGCCAATAAGAGAAGAGCTTATTGAGAGCCAATCAGGGCCCAGTTTAGAGCCAGCCAATCAGAGCCAGGCTCAGAGGTATATAAAGGCTGCCCAAAGCAGGAGCAGTCAGTCTGTCCCAGGCCTTCGACAGGGGAAGGTCAGTCTCTAGGAGAGGAGACTAGCACCGCGGACAGCGCAGTGCTGGCCAGGCTCGGGGAGGCTAGGGAGCTTGAACCCGTAGCCTGCCAGGCTGCAGGCCCTGAAGGGAAGGGCCTAGCGGGTGCAAGGGGCCGTAGGGGAAGCGGCCCAGGGGAAACAGACAGTGGAAGGGGAGAGAAGGACAGCGAGGCAGACGCCAGAGGGTCCCTGGGCTGGGACCCAGAGTAGAGGGCGGGCCTGGGTCCCCCCCTTCACCCCTTGCAGTGCACCCAGCCATTGGCCGTAGGGAATGGCCATCGTGCTACGCCAGATCCCTGACGAGAGGGATTAGAATCAAGGGCGATTGCACATAGAGACTGGGGTGTGGGACTGCTGAGCACTGACCCCCGGAAGGGGGCGCAGATGGATTAAGGGGCACTGCCGGAGGGCAGTGGCCTCGAAAAGGACGCCGCCGAGCACGCAGCAACGCGGGTCCAGGGAGACAGCGAGAGAGAGAAAGACGGACGGGACACCGCCAGAAGGGGGCGCTCCACTGGAACGAGCTAATTCCCAGAGACACCAGGAGGAGGCGCTGCTGGGGTGAGTCCCAACCCGTTACACGTGGTGGAGAATGCGGGCACGAGCGGTCCGTCCCTGATACAAGGGACAAGAGCGAGGACTAGGCAATTTGTGCCACATTGAGAGACTAAGGAGACTGAGAAATAGAAATGGTGGAGAAACGAGACTTGTACTGGAGGGCCTGGGTGGCTCGGCTTGCCGAGCAGCAGAGAGAGGTGCTCTGGCTGCTGCGGGGGTGGGCACCCAGACCATATCAGAGACCATATAGGAGACCAGGCACCCAGGGCGAGAGGCCGGGGCCTGGGTCTAAGAACTGTTACGCCTGTAGGCGAAAGGGCCACTTCAGGAGGGAGTGTCCCTACTGGGAGAGGGCAGAGAGGCCTCACCCAGACAAGGCTCCTCCTGTGAGAGGAACAGGGGGGCCACCAGCTTGTTGGGTCTGTGGGGAGTCAGGACACCTGAAAAGGGAGTGCCCCTGCAGGGCTCCCAAGGCCCGGGCCAGCCCAGAAGAAGGGGCTAGGGCCCAAACAAGCAAGAGCAGGGCCGTGGCAGGGGGAAGGCGCCGAGGGTGCTTCCACTGCCACAAAAAGGGCCACATAAAGAGGCATTGCCCCCTGAGGCAAAGAGGGGGAGTGTCCGAAACTAAGGCTCAGTCTGGAACTAGCTGCCAGGAAGGGGTAGGCCAGACTGAAGCCTCCAGAGAGAAGGAGGCTGGGGTAGAGAGGCCCCACCTTAGCCAGGGAACCCACTTAAGGGCCAAGAGGGCCGAGGTGGGAACCCAAACCAATGTGGGAACCCACGTAGGACCAGAGAGGTCTACGGTGGGGACCCAAACAATAGAAGAAGGAAGCAGGTGGCTCCAGTTAGTGGAGGACCTGCGCTTTGAAAGAGATTCCCTGAGGGCCCAGTTGCGAGGAGCACAGGGGCGATAGGGGGTTTCTCTTCCCCCCCCCCGAGGGTTCTTAAGGGGGAGGGTGTGTAGTGGGGTGGATTGCCCCACTCCCTGTGAGAGTGAGCTGCGGCAGGCCAGGGTGCCTGCGCAGACAGTGAGCCAATAAGAGAAGAGCTTATTGAGAGCCAATCAGGGCCCAGTTTAGAGCCAGCCAATCAGAGCCAGGCTCAGAGGTATATAAAGGCTGCCCAAAGCAGGAGCAGTCAGTCTGTCCCAGGCCTTCGACAGGGGAAGGTCAGTCTCTAGGAGAGGAGACTAGCACCGCGGACAGCGCAGTGCTGGCCAGGCTCGGGGAGGCTAGGGAGCTTGAACCCGTAGCCTGCCAGGCTGCAGGCCCTGAAGGGAAGGGCCTAGCGGGTGCAAGGGGCCGTAGGGGAAGCGGCCCAGGGGAAACAGACAGTGGAAGGGGAGAGAAGGACAGCGAGGCAGACGCCAGAGGGTCCCTGGGCTGGGACCCAGAGTAGAGGGCGGGCCTGGGTCCCCCCCTTCACCCCTTGCAGTGCACCCAGCCATTGGCCGTAGGGAATGGCCATCGTGCTACGCCAGATCCCTGACGAGAGGGATTAGAATCAAGGGCGATTGCACATAGAGACTGGGGTGTGGGACTGCTGAGCACTGACCCCCGGAAGGGGGCGCAGATGGATTAAGGGGCACTGCCGGAGGGCAGTGGCCTCGAAAAGGACGCCGCCGAGCACGCAGCAACGCGGGTCCAGGGAGACAGCGAGAGAGAGAAAGACGGACGGGACACCGCCAGAAGGGGGCGCTCCACTGGAACGAGCTAATTCCCAGAGACACCAGGAGGAGGCGCTGCTGGGGTGAGTCCCAACCCGTTACAGGGCCAAAGGGAAGGATCAGCAACCCATCTCTTTCCTTCTGTTGCCTGGAGCTGCTAGCAGCTGGCTGGTTTTCTTACAGGCAGAGGGCCTGGATACCCCATCCCAAGAGGCAGTGAGGCTGCTCTTGGAGGAGCAGAATGGCTTCTGATGCCTCCAGTGGATGGCGGTGGCAGGCTGTACCTTTCTTCCCCATCCCTGGAACTGGCTGCAGCAACACAGTCATTAAAGGTATTATACACGTTCTCCCTCCCTCCAGTCAGCACTGTGTGTGTAACCAGCTAGTTAACACAGGATCCTGTCAAATTCTCCTCAGCTCACTGCTGTAGCTACCATTTCAGAGGCACCCTGGGGATAATTACACAGCAGATTGATTTGGCAAAGCCAGGAAACAAACATTAGCGAGATATGTGGCTGAATCCTCTGAAAGAATTTGGTAAATCCTAACCAGCAAAAAGGGGCTGATGGTTTTCCCCAAGAACCCACAGCTCCCTGGGAGCGTCTTGGACCCAAACTCTTGCCCTTGTGCATGTGGTCTCCCATAGAAATCAGTGGAACTACATGAGGGTATCCAAGGTATCCTTCCAGACATGCAGCCAAGCTTCCTCCCGTCTTGCAGCTTTCTGTCCTCACTGTGATCGCTGTGTTTTAAAGTGAGATGTTAAAACAGCACTGGCACCCCTGTCAGGGAACCCTGACTTTGCACCAGAAATGCCAAGCCTCATCTTGGACCTTTTTTACCATCAAACTTGAGCTCCTGACCAGTGCTGGCCACCCAGCTGGAAGGTGGGTCTGGTTCCCTGCTGCGTTTCTCTAGTTTTATGCTAGTGTACCAGACCCTCTTGTGAAAGGCAAAGACCAACTTCCTGAGGTGCCATTGAAAGATGGGCAAGGAAAGAAAAGAAAGAAAAGATGGAGATGGTGGCCCAAGCTGCCTTCATTCAGGTTCACTCAGTGACTTTTGCCTTCACTTGCCCTTGAGTAGTGCCCACAGCCTCTGCTTACCTTCCCATAGCCCTCCCATGATGGGTATCAGCCCAATACCTCCTGCTGTCACCCTGGAAGATGGGGATGGGCTGTATCAGCCAGCTAGGGGGAAGACTTTCAGGAGAGCCCAACATACTGGGTACACACTGGATGTTAAGCTTTGTTGGAAATCTGCCCAGAAGGGTACAATAGTAGCTGCTGGGTGATGAGCTCTTTGGGAAATTTGACCCCACGTGCAGATGAGTCCCTCACACTGTGACCACATTCAACATGCACCTTGCATGCTACTACAGCGAAGACACACCAGGTCTCTGTGAGCTATCAGCAGCTGCTCTCTCAGGTGAACTGGAAGGATGATGCACCACCTGGGATGAGATGGTCGGAGCTGTGCTGACTTCTTTCTTTGAGCAATCATTTCTCAGGCACCATTCCTAAAAGCTCATGCTTCAGGGTTTAAACTGGCCACCTGCAGGGGTCAGGAAGGGATTTGTTGCCCCCTAGTGTATTCTGGAGGGCTTTTTTTTAATCTCCTTGCTCTGAAGCAGCAGGGATAACCACAGCTAGAGATGGGACATAGGACAGGGAGGGACAGGGCTCTGAGGTGGCACTGAGCATTCTCTCTCTCAGGTGGTTGGCTGGCTGGTTCTTGCTCACATGCTCAGGGTCTAACTGATTGCCATAGGTGGTGTTGGGAAGGAATTTTTCCCCACATCAAAAAGTCATTGGGAGTGACTTAGTGGGTTTTTGCCCTCCTCTGCAGCCTGGGGGAGCAAGGGTTCATAGAATAATAGGGTTGGAAGGGACCTCAGGAGGACATCTAGTCCAATCCCCTGCTCAAAACAGGACCAATCCCCAACTAAATCATCCCAGCCAGGGCTTTGTCAAGCCTGACCTTAAAAACCTCTAAGGAAGGAGATTCCACCACCATCCTAGGTAACCCATTCCAGTGCTTCACCACCCTCCTAGTGAAATAGTGTTTCCTAACATCCAGCCTAAACCTCCCCCACTGCAACTTGAGACCATTACTCCTTGTTCTGTCATCTGCTACCACTGAGAACAGTCTAGATCCATCCTCTTTGGAGCCCCCTTCAGGTAGTTGAAAGCAGCTATCAAATCCCCCTTGTTCTTCTCTTCTGCAGACTAAATAATCCCAGGCTTTGGCTACACTTGCACTTCAAAGCGCTGCCTCAGCAGCGCTTTGAAGCGCTAAGTGTAGTCAAAGCGCCAGCGCTGGGAGAGAGCTCTCCCAGCACTGTCCGTACTCCACCTCCCTGTGGGGAATAACATACAGCGCTGGGAGCCACGCTCCCAGCGCTGGGGCTTTGACCACACTGGTGCTTTGCAGCGCCGCAATTTGCAGCGCTGGAGAGGGTGTGTTTTCATACCCTGCTGCAGCGCTGCAAATTTGCAAGTGTAGCCAAGGCCCCAGTTCCCTCAGCCTCTCCTCATAAGTCATGTGCTCCAGCCCCATAATCATTTTTGTTGCCCTACGCTGGACTCTCCAATTTTTCAACGTCCTTCTTGTAGTGTGAGGCCCAAAACTGGACACAGTACTCCAGATGAGGCCTCACCAGTGTTGGGAGGGGAATGATCACGTCCCTCGATCTGCTGGCAATGCCCCTACTTATACAGCCCAAAATGCCGTTAGCCTTCTTGGCAACAAGGGCACACTGTTAACTCATATCCAGCTTCTCATCCACTGTAACCCCTAGGTCTTTTCTGCAGAACCGCTGCCTAGCCATTCGGTCCCTAGTCTGTAGCAGTGCATGGGATTCTTCCATCCTAAGTGCAGGACTATGCAATTGTCCTTGTTGAACCTCATCAGGTTTCTTTTGTCCCAGTCCTCTAATTTGTCTAGGTCCCTCTGTATCCTATCCCTACCCTCCAGCATATCTAACACTTCTCCCAGTTTAGTGTCATCTGCAAACTTACTAAGAGTCCACGCCATCCTCCAGGTCATTAATGAAGATATTGGACAAAACCAGCCCCAGGACCGACCCTTGGGGCACTCCACTTGATACTGGCTGCCAACTAGACATGGAGCCATTGATCACTACCTGTTGAGCCCAACGATCTAGCCAGCTTTCTATCCACCTTATAGTCCATTCATCCAGCACATACTTCTTTAACTTGCTGGCAAGAATACTGTGGGAGACCATATCAAAAACTTTGCTAAAGTCAAGGAATAACACATCCACTGCTTTCTCCTCATCCACAGAGCCAGTTATCTCCTCATAGAAGGCAATTAGGTTAGTCAGGCATGACTTGCCCTTGGTGAATCCATGCTGATTTATCTGAGTATATCTCACTTAACCATTTCTTGACATTGCAGGTGACTCGGGCACTGATGCACCTTGGTTCCTCCTATTCTCTGCCTGCAGCACATCATAGTCTTGTCTCCTGCAGGTTGTCATACTTTGGTCTCATTTCAGTTGTTGGGTTTAGTGTGCGGGTGCTGGGTGGTCTGTGATATACAGGTCAGACTAGATGATCTGGCGGTCCCTTCTGGCCTTAAACCCTATGACTCTATTCCCAATTATTATTACTATTCATAATAATAACTAGCTCTTAGATGGCGCTTTTCATCAGTAGACTAGTCTTGCTTGCCTTTTTTATTTCCTGTAGCTAGCTTGTATTGTGTGGGGGGATAGGAGAGGGTGAGCACAGAGATATGGAGAAGAATTGGTGTGTGGTTGGATGCATGTGTATATTCTTGTGGCTGTGCATGTGAATTTCCATGCATAGGAATATGTGCATATGTGTGTGTGTGTGTGTTTATATGTATGGCTCTATGTGTGTGCATGCACCTACATGTGAGTGTTTGCATGGGATGTTCTGTGTTTGTGTCAATCTCCCTTTGCTTTCTCTCTCCCCCCACCTCCACCCACCCACACACGATGATATAAACAAACCTGCCTCTGGACATGTCATGGCTTAAAATAGATGTTCGTATATCAGCCTTCCTACAGCAGCAGCGGCGGCAGCAGCAAGAGCTGCAGCAGTAGGAAGACATGGCCGACTGGATCTGACTAGAAAACTCACCCTGAGCTGAGAAATCACAGCCTGCACAAAGGTAGAGTAACAGGGGTGGGTGTCTCCCTCCTGCCTCCCGTTTGTCTGTCTTTCTGTCTCTTTGCTGAGTGTGTGGGGTTGGGCAGCCTGCCCGGGTGCGATAACATCTATGCAGAGCAGCCGTGTGTGTAGGCAGGGTCTGTCTATCTGTCTCTCTCCTCCCTCCGAGTGCAGCGTGAGAATGGCAGGAGTGGCAGAGGCAGCCATGTACCTGTTAGCAAGAGTCGCTGCATGCAATAGCTCACCCTGTGTTTTAATACAGGAATGGGCCACATCTCCCAAGTAGCAATGGTGCTTTGGGAACTTGCTCTAGGTCTTGTATATCAGGTAGCAATTGGTGATGTTTACCAGCTAGAGCCCACTGCACATCAGCACCCAGTGGGTGTTGGGGGCAGAAGATGAGGGTCAGATACATCGGTGAGGCCTATCGAGTTACATGCCAGAGTGGATCTGCCCCACAGATTCTCAGGCTTGTCTCCACTGCAATCAAAGGTGGGGTTGCAGCTCAAGCAGGCATACCCCTGCTAGCTTTAATCTAGCTCATGCAGCTAAAACTAGCGGTATTGTCAACTTCCAGAGATCAAAAATCAGGAGTCGGGGCCACCAAAATCATGAGATTGGCCCAAAAATCATGACTTTTTTTAAAAAGATGTTTTTTTAAAATTGGTCTCTTGATGTTTGAATTCCCCCTGCCCATCATAAGGTGTGTGCATGCGACTATTAGTGTCACCCACTCTCCCATGTGTACTGGGTAAGGTGATTTTGGCCCCTGCTGCAGGAGCTCTTACCCCCACATCTGCTGATCTCCTGCCCAGCAATTAATCCTGTCCCCCAGTCCCCCATCAGTTCTGTCCCCACCCAACCCCACTCAATTCAGCCCCAAGCCCCCATCATCTCCACCCCATCATTTCAGCGCCCCTGCCCTATCGACCCCCACTGCCTTCAGTTCACCCTCCCAGCACCACCCCATCTGCTCAGAACCAACCATCAATACAGGTCCCCACCCCATCAGCACACCCACCCTCCTCACTTCAGCCCCCCTGCAGCCCCCAGCCTCACCTCTGCTCCTTAGGGTTCTTCACCCTCCCTAGGCCTGGGGGGCTGCAGTGGGGTCCCCTCTCCCATTTACCAAAGAGCAGGGGAGCAGCCGCCTAGGGCTGACAGCTGGAGTCCTGGCTGCGCCCAGGGCAGCTGGCAGGATTTCTAAATAAAATTAAGCCTCACTTTTAGAACTGTCAAACGTCAGGATTTTTTTTTCCAGTGATTCAATTGCTTATTTGAGATTTGGCCCTGCCCCCCTTCTTTATGTCTCAGATGAAGTTTCTCTTCCCTGCTGGGTGTAACCATGCTGTCTCTTCTCCCTACTTGATAGCTTGATGGCTTTGTTTATCTGATATGTAAATGAATTCTCATTGTCTTTCAAAGTACTTTGGAAATAACTGCCCAGTGGAGAAACCACATTCCTTTGTTTAAGGTGGGGGTAACTCCTGTTGGACTGGAAACACATTTTAAGAATGTGGCGGAGCTGGGGGAAAAAAATCCACATTTGAGAGTTCTATCGCCAGATCACGAGTGACTCTCCCAATCGATTTGTGAGAGTTGGCATGTCTGCAGGTATACAAACCCACCCAGAACTGTGGATATCTACTTGCATATGCAGCCTGCATCAGGGTCTGTGTTGACAAGTCTTCGCTGCTATTTTTAGCCATGCTAGTAGATTAAAGCTAGTGCAGGTATGTCTACCTGAACTGCAATCACACCTCCAATTACAGTAGGCAAACCCTTAGCCAGCCATGGATCTGCTTGTAGCCTTATATTAAGGGGCACGGTATGGGCCAAGCTTGGATGGGCCCAGGCTGAAGGGCCTGCTGCAACATGAGCGGGCAGACACCCCACGGCATTGTGCTGATGATGATCCCAGCTGTAGTGTGCTGCCCACAAGCTTACCAGGTATTTATTCCTGGAGCCAGCAGGTCAAACATTCAGCAGAGTGCAGGAGACATAGGGCCAACTCTGGACCATGGTATACGCTGCTGCAGCTCCTGTTACTATCTGTGGCAGCTGCACCCAGTCATACCAGGGCTGACGGGGAACTCTGGCTCCAGAATACTCTATTCCATGCCCTGCACAACCATGTTCAAGGCAGCATCCAAAATACCCTGCAGGGAATAAACTGTTGAGAGAGGTCAGTAGGGAGGGAAGTATTTAGCAGGTCTCTCTAGATTCCTTCCAAATTCTGCAGTGCCTTCATGATGTTTGCAACCTCTGTGCACAATCAGGTAAGTGTCTAGGGGTTTCTTCCTTTGGCACCACTGGCTGCTGGCCCTTGCTGAGGGCAGGATGCCAGACCAACCAAACTGATAGTCTAAGCCAGCAAGGCAAATCTGAGGTCACTCCATTTCCCCTTTTAGCCTCTGAAAACAATTGGCCAGTGCAGAGCCACTGATGGGAATGGAGCTGAGATGTGACACTTTGGACGGGTTCCAAATGCTTGGAGGCAGCTCCAGGCAACAGCTGAGGCAACACATCAACAGCAGCAGCATTCAGCTGGCTGCATTGAGGAGGAAGGCAGCAAAGAAGAAAACTGTTCCCAGGGCTGAGGCTTTGTTACTGAGGCTGGGTACATCCCCCATATGGGTGAGACTGTCCCAGGAGGCTTGTTGTAGGTGTGAGAAAGGAGGCAGCATGGTCTAGTGGCTAGACCACAGGACTGGGAGTCAGGCCTCTTGGGTTCTATTGCTTAGCAATAAAAGTCTCATGCCCTACGATTAACGCCTCCCACCCCAAACCCAGAGCAGCCTCCAAGCTTTTAAAATGCAGCAGGGGGGTTGCTGTACCAAGAGAGGTTAAGACAGCCTCTCCCTCCCATTAGACTGTTTTTATTGGTACACGACAGGACGATGCCCAGTGAGACCCCATGTGACACCATATGAAATCCTCCGCCTGCTTCTCCTCCCAGCTCCAGAGCCTGGCACCAGGCCCAGTGTCTTCACTGCCTGCCAGCTGCTCCAACCCTAGGTTTGGCACAGCCCGCTCTTGAGTTAGCATCGTGATTCTGGCAGCCAGTGCCTTCTAGCCAGTTCAGAGGGATGGCAGCAGCCATAAATTCGAAAGCCCTGGGTACTCTGGTCTGCCAGTGTAGCACTGATCCAGCAGAGCAGAGCTGGAACGTTGTCCCTTTGCCATGAAAGGGGGTGCACAAGTGGGCTGAAGGCTTTGGTGACCCCACTTCCTCCATTGCTTGGTTCTCAGTGCTCTGGCCCCATTAAACTCTCCCCAAATGTGCCACCTTCCAGGAGGGAAGCCGATGATGTAGTGCCCCCTCCTGACATTGGGAACCCATGGGCAGAGAGGGCTCTACATCTGCAGCTAGTTGTTCACATAGTCAGGTTGTTGGGAGGATCTGCAGGGCTGTTTTGAGGTATTCTGATGCACGACCAACTCACCCCAGTTCCAGTGGACCCAGGAGTCTCAGCCCAAAGCTGCTTGACCTGGGTCTCCCACTCAGGAAGAAGCAGCTAGATTTGTGTGTGTGTCAGGGAGGCAGGGAGTCTCTGAGCTGATCGCTTATCACTTGGGGAAGGGCTTGGCAATACTCCCATGCCGGGGTCACCTAATGGCATATCCACTACTTACAGGACGGGACCGTGGGTGACAGCAGCAGCAGTGTTGTTGACCACTGGGATGCATCGTGGGTCTCGGGAGCTCCAATGGCTTTTATGTCCAGGTTCTCCAGAAGCAGCTCCAGGTCACCCAGCCGGGGGTCTCAGGAAGACACCAGCAACCACCCCATCCTCAGTGTCTTTGAGCTGGAGAGGCTGCTGTACACGGGGAAGACGGCCTGTAACCATGCAGATGAGGTCTGGCCAGGACTCTACTTGGGAGACCAGTAAGTAAGGGCCCAGGGGATGGGGGCACAGGCCCCCAGGTCATGAGGGGAAGTGGGAATTGGTGGGGGTGGGAAGGAAGATGGAAAGGGACTCGGTAGCATAGTTGTGGAAAGGAGCACGGACTGGGGAGGAGGAGACTGCAGCACCAGTGTGTGTGTGTGTGTGTGTGTGTGTGTGTGTGTGTGTGTGTGTGTGTGTGCGCACATGTGTGCAGTATTCCCAATGCCAAGCATCCAGGCAGCCCCCTTCCCCCCAACCCTCAAATCCTGAGCCATTTAAAATAATAAATTTTGGGCTCTTTTTATTAGCCTTCTGGTTTCCAAGCCTGTGTAGCACATTCAGGTCATGTTTTCAAGCTTTTCTCTGCAGCCACAAGGGCTGAAAACTTACTTTTTGTTTTAATGAAAGCAGGGATTCCCTAGTAATAAACTGATTCCAGGAGCCGGGGCTACAAGAAAAACAATGTGTGGGTGTCCCCATCCTTTCCGTTCGGGATAGTGGCACTCAAAAATGGCCCCTGAGAGTAAAGGTATCCATGTAAAAAGACCCACCACACACAAACCGGACACAGCAAGCACCCTAGTTTGCAGCAAGGAAGATTTAGGTCGTATATTAGGAAAAACTTTCTCTAAGGTAAAACACTGGGTGATTTAATTATTAACCAATTTAAATTATTAACTCATCAGGATGCTTTTACTATGTTGTTAACCAATTGTCATTGATAGAATAATAATACTTGGTCAGAATATCCAAGAAAAAATATATATAGTAAATGAAACAATGAATTCACACGACTGTGGCTCTTTTGGGTAATGTTGATTGCTAATTTGGCTCCTGAATCACTGAGTATCACTGCTCTAAGGACAGTTAAGCATTGGAACAGGTTATCTAGGGAGGTTGTGGAATCCCCATCACTGGAGGATTTTAAGAACAGGTTAGACAAACACCTGTCAACAATGTTCTAGGTCAGGGGTCCCCAACGCGGTGCCTGCGGGCACAATGGCGCCCACCGGGGCATCTAAGTGTGCCCGCATACTGGCCGGTGGACGAGCATCCACTGAAATGCTGCCGAAATTCAGTGGCATTTCGGCGGCGACGCCTCTGTATGACATCGCTAGTCAGAGGCATTTCAGAGGATGCTCGTCCGCCACCACAGTCCTCCCTGGCTCATCGTCTGGCGCCCGCCAGACAAAAAAGGTTGGGAACCACTGGTCTAGGGTTACTTGGTCCTGCCTCAGCATGGGGGGGCTGGACTAGATGCCCTGGTCTACACTAGGTGGAGATCGACCTAAGATACGCAACTTCAGCTATGAGAATATGTATTTAGGTTGACTTACCGCAGTGTCTTCATGGCGCTGAGTCGACTGCTGCCGCTCCCCCGTCGACTCCGCCTGTGCCTCTCCCAGCGGTGGAGTACCGTATTCGATGAGAGAGCACTCAGGGATTGATTTATTGCATCCAGACTAGACACAATACATCAACCCCTGATAAATCGATCATTACCTGCCAATCCGGTGGGTAGTGTAGACCTGCCCAATGATTTCTTGAGGTCTCACCCAGCCTGACATTTCTATGATTCTTTGCTCAAGAGGTCTGGGAAACCAAGGGTACACGATTAAGGGGCACTAGCAGACCTGTAAAGGGATAAGGGGAACCCACATTGGTATAGCAGGGGGGCTGTGGGTCAGGATTGAGGCCCATTGGCAGGAGCTGTGTGGGGAGCCCCAGGCTAGAATCACTTGGGGGTGAGAAAACGAGATAAATGTGTTTCAGAGCGGTAGCCGTGTTAGTCTGTATCAGCAAAAACAATTAGGAGTCCTTGTGGCACCTTAGAAACGAACACATTTATTTGGGCATAAGCTTTTGTGGGCTAAAACCCACTTCATCAGATGCATGGAGTGGAAAATACAGTAGCAGGTATAAATACACAGCACATGAAAAGATGGGACTTGCCTTACTAAGTGGGAGGTCAGTCTAATGAGACAATTCAATTAACAGTAGGATACCAAGGGAGGAAAAATCACTTTTGTAGTGGTAATGAGAGTAGCCCATTTCAAACAGTTGACAAGAAGGTGTGAGTAACAGTAGGGGGAAATTAGGTTTAGGTTTAGGTTTTGTAATGACCCAACCACTCCCAGTCCAGAGAAATGTGTATTGCTAGCTGAGGAATGACCTATTTTTTATTTTTTTAGTGTACCCACCAGATGACTCCTCCTCCCCCCATACCTTCTTCTGGCCTGTTCCCTCCAAGCCAAAAATCCATGCTGGCCTGGCCCAATAGCTCTCCCCTCTCTAGTACCAGTTCTAGCAGACAATACTTGCACAGTCCACTGCCAAGAAGCCTGCCCCTGCTCAGCTGCCACCACATAAGATCCCACATTTTAACCCTTTGCTCCCTTCTCTGCAGAGATATAGCAGCCAATCGGCGTGAGCTGGCCCGCCTGCACATCACCCACATACTCAATGCCTCACACAGCAAGTGGAGAGGAGGTGCCGAGTACTATGAGGGCACCGGAATCCGCTACCTAGGCATCGAGGCCCACGACTCGCCCAGCTTCGACATGAGTCCCTACTTCCACCCCTCAGCTGACTTCATCCACCAGGCGCTGAGCGAGAGAGGAGGTAAGGGGCAGAGGAGGGATTGGAGGAGAGGGAGCAGCGGTTGGGCTGAGGAGCTTGGCTGGGCAAGAGGAGACGCCGTGTCCAACAGTCTCATCTCTAGTTGCCTTCTTTCCTTATAAACATGCCACCCAGGGTTCTGTGCTGGAAGCAGTGGAGATACCATTAGCAAGACATGGGGATCCTCACTCCCACCTCCATGTGATTGGCTCAGAGAAACCTCCCAAATCCATCCACTTCTGGAGTCTGCGAAACTGCCACCATAACACCAGAGTCACCATGTTGGACCAGCACAATGGTCCTCCTAGCTCAGTATCAGACCTCCTGCTGCACCAGAACAGAGCCACCTCCATCTACGCTGGGATCAGCTAGACTAGAGCAATGGTCCAGCTAGCCCAGTATCCCAGCAGCCATCATTGTGGAAGGGGAGCAAGGCCCCAATTATGGGCCATGGCCTGACCCTTTCATGCCACCCTGATGGAACAAATAGGCCAAATCTGAGGTGGATCCCTTCCTCTCACAACACTGGGAATTCCTATGGTGCTAGAGAGTATAAGCAACCCCTGGCATAAGGGTAAGCCAGGGCTGCAGGGTGGATCCAGAGCAGGATGGGATGGATCTGGAGTCCCCAGACGAGACCAGGATTCAGGAGGTGCATAGTGGGGTACAAGCATCTTTGGCCTCCCACATTCAGGAGGCACAGCTCAGAGTCTGGCTCATAGGGACCGTGGAGTAGGGCAGGTTGAAAATGTTGCTGTCAAAACTGTTGTTCAAAGGAAGATTGTTTTTTTGACTAAACATTTTTTCACTAAAACTAAAGTATCTGCTTTCCATGCAACGCTTCGTTTTTTCACTGAAAAAAAACAAACAAAAAGTTTTTGATTTTCTACCAAAAACGGAACTATTTAGCCGTACACTGGAATACATTGATTGAAAATGCTGCAGCAGAGCCTCATGGGAGTTGTAGTTCAGTGGCCTCATGTTCCCATTCTCCTTGTTGGAGCTGGGCTCCCTAGCCAGACATCATCTCCCATGATTCACTATGGCTGTGGGACTTCCATGATGCATCACCTCCCCTGCCCAAAATGAGAGACTGTGGTGCCGTTATGCTTATAAGAAGCACTACAGTGCATCCTGGCAGATGTCATCTGACCCGTCCACCCAGCTTAGAGAGGAAAATGAGGGCATGAACCATTCAAACGACTGCTCCCACAAGGCACCACAGCAGTATTTCTGAATCAAGATAATTCAGATTTTGATTTTTCAATGAAAAGTCAACTTTTTCCAAGGGAACCCTCCTCCCCTGCCATTGTGTGACCATCTGTCCCATCTAGCCCTGTATCCTAACTCCTGCACTGGAGTGACCATCTCACCCGCACTATTATAGGACTGTTTCCTGGGCTTCCCTAACCCCAGGAAGTGGGGCCTTGGGGCTGTAGCCCTCTGTGACTCAGCTCCCCTTCTCCCTGCAGGAAGGATCCTTGTACACTGTGCCGTCGGGGTGAGCCGCTCAGCCACCTTGGTCCTCGCCTACCTCATGATCCGCCACCGTATGACCCTGGTGGAAGCCATAAAGACGGTTAAGGACCACCGCGGCATCATCCCCAACCGGGGCTTCCTGCACCAGCTGGTCTCCCTGGACAACTCCCTGAGGCTGAAGCGGCGAGCATGAGCAGGGAGGGGAGAGGGCACTGTTCAGCGTCCGGTGCTCAGCCCAACCCTACTGCCAACTGAGCAGCAGACACAGGGCTTTCATCATGGGCCAGGCACTTGGCAGGTGCAGCTGGACTCCCTCGGCCCATGTCCACCCTGTCCAGGGGGGTCCTCAAGGAGTGGAAGCTATTCAGAGGGGCCCCCAACCTGCAGTCCTGTGGTCTATGGAGGCCTAACATGCAACCTCCTTCCAGGCTGCAAGACTTAGAGGTGTACCCTGGCTCTGGGAAGCCCACACGGGTTGGTTCTGCCAGAGGGCACACCCAGGCAGCAAGCCAGCCCTGCCTGTTGTTGCTGCGAGATCCAAGCTGCGTGCATTTCTTGGTGACAATGAGAATTAGGCCTGGCCCATGGAGTCGTAGACTAGGGGTGCCCTCAATGTAAAACATTTATCTGTCAGAATAAAGTTACTGCAGAGGAAAAACATATGTCCCCCCACTTCTGTGTTTTGGATCATCTTTGCCCAGACCCCAAAGGAGGTTGAGAGATAGGTTCTAGACTGTGTGTATTCAGGGATCACATCCCACCAAAAAGCTGAAATGCTGCTGCCTCTTCACTAGTAGCTCCATGTGCAATATACTGATATATTGACTGTGGGGCAGTCAAAGGTCCAATCAGCCAGTGCTTAGAGATCTGAAAAAAGTGTGTGTGTGTGTGTGTGTGTAAGTAAGACAGTGCTTAAAGTGCAGCCCTCAGCAACCCTTCTCAGATTAGGGTGGGTTTTGTTGGGTTTTTTTGGGGGGGTGGGGGGGGAGTCTGCTATGCCTCTTGTGACCCTTCCCACATTAAGCCTACAATCAACTCTTCATGATCCTCTCCCAGCCCCTGGGCTGAGGTCAGGTTTGTGAGAAGGAAGCAAATCCCATCTGCCTAAAGGCGTCTACCTGACAGGATGGGGTGGGCTGGGGGAGGGAGCGTTGTCTCCCTCCTTATCTCTGCAGTGAGGGATATAAGAATTGTGCTAAGAGGCCCCTCCAGTCCTTCTCCTCACCGGGACATGGGGACCCCCCCACAGAGCTACTGGAGGGAATGAGCCAGCAAAGGACTAAGAAACCGAGACCCTAGGGATGGGCCTGGAAGAAAATGCTTGGGAGAGGTGGGATCCTGATCCAACGGCAATAGCCAGAGTGCCCAGCACCTCCAAGGGACAGGCTCCATCTTTGAAGCTTGGGTTCATTCTAGAACAGTGTTTATACATGAGCTTTGGAGGGAAGGGGGTTGAGTGCAATGAGCTTTGAGGAGTGTCCATCTTGTTTTTGGTGAGGGGCAGGTGGCCATATCTTAAAAAGTCTACTGACATCAGGGCAGTCACTAACTAACTTCCAGAGCAGCAGACTCTGAGCAAAGACTGAGTGGGCACAGAGCCTACGCGCCCCTCTGCCACAGGCAGACCAAACCAGCCCAGCCTCTGCCATATTCCATATATGACATATACTCTGCAGCATGGGGCATGGGTCACTTGCTGGAGGATTCTTTGCACCTTGAAGTCTTTAAACCATGATTTGAGGACTTCAGTGGCTCAGACATAGGTCAGGGGTTTGTTGCGGGAGTGGGTGGGTGAGATTCTGTGGCCTGCGTTGTGCAGGAGGTCAGACTAGATGATCATAATGGTCCCTTCTGACCTTAAAGTCTATGATCCTATGACTCTATATTCCCAGGATTGCTGCCAGCTGCATTCATTGCCACCCTGCTAAAAAGTTTCCCTGCATAAATAACAAGACTCAGGGAGCCATACTACCAATGACCACAAGGGAGCAGCATAAGATCAAAGAGTCATCCTCCCTCACCAGCATTTCAGGTGGCTTCACTGTGACACAGTTTTCCATCCCTGCAGGAACACGTTTGAGATTCAACTCTCAAGATAACTAGGCTCCATGTTTGGGCCTAGCTATCTCCCCATATTACTAACTTGAAGCTCCCGACCCCCATGTTGCAAAGGAACCGCTCCCCACCCCTCCCACTTTTAGGATTTTGGGATGGGGACTGGGAGTGGTCCCAAGCAAAGGTGGGTGTAAAGTCCTCTCCTGAGGAGCTCCAAATTCCCCCTCCAGATTCTATGCTCTACCCAGAGGTATTCTCCTCCCTGTGCCAGTGGGCTGGGTTTCAATGGTGCCAGCAAAGCTGGTGCCTTGGCATAGGAGTACCTGCATGAGGTTACCTTACCGCACAGCACCACTGGCCAGGCACATTATCAAGGGGGTTCTCCTTTTGCAGAGGCACCAGGTATCGTCCAGTTCTGGAGACTGGGCTGGAGGGGACCGGCAGCCTGATCTGCCTTGCCAAATCCTAGCTCAGTGTGAATGGATGGGCGGCCAAATAGGGGGCTGTCCATAAACTATGTAATGCATTATGGGGGCGGGTGGGTCCCTAATTTGGCATGTTTGTTTCAGTGTTACAAAATGTTACAAGGATAACATTTGGGTCTCAATAATCACCCAAAAAGGAGTCATGTAATGGATGGACCAGTCCCATGGAGGCAGAAAGCAAAAGAGAAAGTCTTTTCCAACTGAATGAAGAAGGCAGGTAACAAACCCGTGAGATAAAAGGCCTGAGGCCCACAATCTACAGTGGGGCTGCTGGGGAGAATCAGCCCCAGGATATAATACAATACAATGGATTAGAACACAATACAAAGAAATGCTTAACCCACTGTCATGAATTGTATCAACCACCAGATGGTGATGTTGTTCTCTGCCAAAAGAAGCCTGGCCACGGAAACCAGGACCAGCAAAAGTTACCTTCCCTGACAGCTATGCAGAGACAAAAGTCTCCTTTTAACCTCCAGGAGTGGGCTGTACCCCTAAACACGCTGAAGGCCCAGGCGGCAGCAACAGCAGCTCTGATAGCATCAGGGGTCTGGGAAGGTCAAGGGGAGATGTTTCTGGGCTACTCTCCAAAGCACCTAAATTGGGTATGCCAGGCACATCCCAAGCAAGGATGTCAGTGCTGGTTCTGCAGCAGTCATCATGTCTGGCTGCTGGTACTATGCGAGGGCAGCTCATATATCCACTAAGGAATCTCCTGCTTGGTTTGACCTGAGCTCAGCAACCAAGACAGACTATTACCCATACATAAAGGACTCACCGAGTCCTCACCCTTCATAGCTCAGGGCATGTCTACACAGAATTTTGGGGGCAAGCCTCCAGGCTGGGTTGACAGACTCAGAGATTGGCACAGTCAGATCTTGAGTTGGCAGACTCAGGCTAGCAGGACTCGCACAAGCACTCTAAAATAGCTGTGTAGACAGAGCTTTGACATTTCCTGGGCTGGAGCTCATGCTCTGAAGAGCACCCACCTCCCTAGGCTTCAGAGCCCAGGTTGCAACTTCAACGCGCTATCTGTACAGCCATTTCTGTCAACTCGGCCTGGGAGACTCACTCCAAAATGCCATTTAGACGTACACTTGGGGACTGGAAAGAGACGAAATGAAAAGCAGTCCCTTCTTACCCCTCATCTCTGATCCCTGTAGGTCTCTAGTTCACACTTGCTGACCTCCCTGGCTCAGCCTTTGAACTATGCTTATACTGAAGCCTTTAGAACGATGGGCCTCTGTCCTAGCTCGTTGGAAAGCGGCCTTCTGGGGTTCATCTAAGCAACTCAGGCTGGTCCCATTTGCAGTTGTGTTCCACTTTGCTCCCAACAGTCACAGGAGGGCACGCAAGAACAAATTTCCAATGAGCCAGACAGGATTCAGAGTCAAGCTGTACACAATTGTTCTTACCCAAGTGCACTTGATCTGGAATTGTGGAAGTGGCCATGGTTGCCAGAAGCTTTACTGGGGTGCAGGGCCCTGTTCCTTCATGTCTGGGGTGAGGTCCCTTCTCCCCATGGCTGCCAAAGGGAGGAGTGGTAGTTTCAACCTATAACTAGAAATGAGGTCAAGCTGCAAGGTTTGGGTCCAGATTCCCAGCCCCATTCAAGCCCCCAAGCCAGGTAACATGTGACCATTCTAACCATGTTTTGGCAGGTTGATCAAAGCTGAAACTTAAAACAACCCCCATAGATCAGGCAAGTCATGTGCTGGGAACCAATCGGTTTGCATAGCTCCCAGTCAAAGCTGTCTGGGGGCTGGGATAGCCTTGCTACCTACACACATACAAGTGGGAACTAGGGTGCTACACAAGCCTGCAGTGTAGGAGTGGGGAAACTTGCATGAAGGGCTATGAAGCAGAGACCAGAGAGGTGTGACCCCACCTGATAACTGCAGTGGGCATTCTGCACTTATAAATATAACTGCACCCCGGCTAGGCATTCATGCTCGGACACCTGCTTCTAACACCACATGCCTCTAGTGCCTGAGCTAAAGTGTCAGGTTCAGAGAGTAACAGCTCCAACCTATTTATGAGTCAGTTACTATCAGGGGACAAAGACACACTTGGCCAATGTGTTACATGAGAATCGGGCCCAAGGTATTGTAAGTTGTTGTGCCCCAAAATGGAGTATCCTGAAATCAGTGGAGGGTTTTGAAAACCCTCTGTGCCTCAGTTTCCCCATTATTTAAAATGGAGATGATCATACTCGCCTCTGTAAAGGGCTCTGAGGTCTATGGCTGAAAAGCACTATAGCAGGGCTAATTAGCGGTGGCTATATTATGACCCACAAACAAATCACAGTTCAGACCATATTTAGCTGCATTAAACTGGCCCCATTATGTTTCCGGGGGTTGTTGTCTATCTGCTCCTAACATAGCTCCATTCTTCTTCCACTTCCTGACATACTAGCTGGCTGGCTGGGCAGCTCTGTGTCTTTAGAACTTGAATCTTGTAAACATGTGTCATTGAGGGCTCTGATAGCCATGCAAGAGCGATTGGCTCTGTTTGGATGGTAGCCAGGTCATCTGGGACTCCATAACACACCTGGCCCAGTGTCTTGGCAAGACTGAGGGCCCAGGCAAGCAGTGGGCTGGCAGGGTGCCCATCAGGCTCCCAGGGAAACATTGAGAAATGCTTCGCTCCCCCTTTGTCAATGAAAGAGATGTTTATGAGAGGTGGGGGAGGAGAGGAGGGCTAGGAATTGTGGCAAACCCTCCTTAAAAAGGAGTTTGGAAAGGGAGTATTGTATCCCACTTCAAAGGCTTGTATTGTAGACTCTAGGTTGCTCAAGGCATGGTAGGACAACGCATAGGAACTGCCCAGAATATGAACAATAGAGGTGGCTCCAGGAAGCAAACCCAGGGATTTCTGGGTAACAGAATGTTGTGCTGAGTCTGGGCAGGGGCTCCATAGGCTCCTGGGTAACTGAGACTATGTAGTTGAACAGGACTCTGGCGATGTTCTGAAAAGTCCTTGCCTGATTTTGTAACTTCACCGCACGTGTTGTGGGCCCTGCTGGTGTGTGGCTCCCGTTGTGGGTCCTGCTGCTAATTAAGCCTTTAACAGTGGGCATGGCCATTGTTCGATAAAGCTGGGATCAGGGAGGTGAGGGACACAAGGGGAAATTTGTATGATAGCGGATCAGCAAATTAATCCAGTGGGTGAAATCACAGATGCAGCTGTGATGGTGGAAGGTGCAGTGACAGGAGACAGGCCTGAGGACAAAAGGGATGCTGGGATTTTCCGCTGGTGGAAAGACAGAGAGGCCCAAATTCATGCCTGCTAAGCACAACAAAGGGCAGGGCCCATAGGGGAGCAACAGCAGCTTTACTTCATCCATTCTGCTCTCCTGTGTTAGGGGCTAGGGGATAGTTTGTCCCTGGTGTAAATTAGAGCAGCCCTAACTTGCAGCAGGGGATAGCTGCCTCTCTCCCTCCCCCAGGAATGCCCTTGGCACCTGGGGCTCCTGCAGGCAGGGCCGGCTCCAGGCACCAGCACGCCAAGTGCATGCTTGGGGCGGTAAGCCACGGGGGGCGCTCTGCCGGTCTCCGCGAGGGCGGTAGGCAGATTGCCTTCGGCGGCATGCCTGTGGAGGGTCTGCTGGTCCCGCGGCTTCAGTGGACCTCCCGCAGGCTGCCGCCGAATCTGCGGGACCGGGGACCTCCCGCAGGCAAGCTGCCAAAGGCAGCCTGCCTGCAGTGCTTGGGGCGGCAATTTACCTAGAGCCACCCTTTGCCTGCAGGAGATGGCATAGATCTAGTTACACTGACTGCCAAGGACAATTCTTATATAATTGGGGGAACTCCCCAGGGGGAACCGTAGAGTGGCTTCACAGCCCCCTTGACCTTAGCTCTGCAAGCCTGAGGTGGCCCTGGGTCAATGGAGGAAGCAGATTGAGAGTCATTTTGATGCTGAGCCTCTGTAGCTTCCAACAGGCCCTAGGTGTGTTGTCCACATGCCCTCTAGAGGAATAGCTTTGAGGGATGGTGCAGCAAGAAGTCCCCATTGCTGAGCCTTGCCTGCAAATCTCTCTACAGCAAGGGGAGCCTTTGCCACTCCAGGAGAGGAGGTGCTGGCTCTGTTGGGTGACTACCAGACTTTCTAAGGTATGAAACGTATCAAGCTATGAGCAGATGTGGTTCCTCTAAACCGCTAGTGGTACCCAGAGCGACTGACCTCTTAGAATCGCTGCCTGGGGGTGAGGGTGACTGACCTGAGAGCCAAGAGTGTGCAATAGAAAAGACAGGAGCCCAAACGTAATGACACAAGGAAAGTCAGGAGGGGTAGAAATGGGAAACTCTGGTGTTATTGTTGTAGCACCTAGAGGCCCCACTCAGGGATCACCGTTGTGCAGAGCGCTGTACACATATTCTGAATGGACAGTCCCTGACCCAAAGAACTTCCAGTCTAAGTAACTGTTGTCTTTTGCATTAAAAAAACACTTGATGTCATCTTAGTTCCATGAGCTAGCATTTCTGGGGTTGCTAATTTAGAGCAGAGAAGCTGAGATAATACCAGGCGAGTGTGAGATGGGGAGGAAAATTTGGGTCTGAAATGGACAGTTGAGAAAGATGATTCATTGCTTTGAGTAAGCGCTCTCTCTCTCTCTCTCTCTCTCTCTCTCTCTCTCACACACACACACACACACACACACATGCTTGGCAGAGTGGACATGGGCTACAAAACCTTTCAAGTGTAGGGAATGAGTACAAATTCAACTGACTAGTAGCGAGCAAGTGATGTTAGTATTGCCATTTTGGTAGCCCATATTAAATGTATTTGGCAGGTCTCAGGGCTTGTCTACAGGCAGAGTTGAACCAGTTTAACTTTTAGTATGTTGTTAAACTAGTGGAAAAGGCTATGTGACATTCTTATTTCAGTTTAAATGGGACTTATTTCAGTTTAATTTAAGTCAATTACAAACAGGTTTAAGCTAAATCTAAATAAGCCCCTCTTAAACTGACATTGGAGTGTCCACACTATGGGTTTGCATTGGTTTAGCTAAACTGGTTAAATTAAACTAATACAAGTTTGTGTGTAGAAAGGCTGGGGCCTCAGTGGATGGATACCGCTTACGGCGGAAAGACTAATTTATATACTGACTTCTGCCTATTTTTCTGTTTGAAAATTATCCAGGAGTGGTTTACAATTGCCTCAGATTTATTAATTATTGAAATTATTCCCTGAATAATTTTTCAAACGGGCCCACCATGAGCAAACTGATGAGGTTCAGAGAGCCACAAACTGAGCTGTTCTGGTTAGTATGGATTAGACACATAGATCACATGGCATTGTTTCTTTCCCTGATTGAATGAGTGTAACTATTAAAATCAGGTTTCTGTTGCTGAGATTCATGTTGACAAATATGTCAAATTTGGTTTGCACAGATTATTAAACATAAGAACAGCCATACTGGGTCAGACCAAAGGTCCATCCAGCCCAGTAGCCTGTCTACCGACAGTGGCCAATGCCAGGTGCCCCAGAGGGAGTGAACCTAACAGGTAACGATCAAGTGATCTCTCTCCTGCCATCCATCTCCACCCTCTGACAAACAGAGGCTAAGGACACCGTTCCTTGCCCATCCTAGCTAACAGCCATTAATGGACTTAATCTCCATGAATTTATGATGTATTCTCTGATACTCTCTTAAAACCATTTATTTCCAGGACCATTCCGGCCATTAAGCATATTTGCTGGAATATCAGCGAAAGCAAACACTAACGGATGTGAGTGCCACCACAGCCAATTCATTTATAAGTGGAGATGGGCAGATTTTTTTTTTTTTTAGGTATTCATCCACCACTACTGTAAAACCATACCATAAAGCCATAAGGAAATAGAGAGAGAGGAATATAGGAACTTGCAGACTGGATCAGACCTGTTGTCCACCGAGCCCATTATCCTGTCTCCAATAATGGCTGGTACCAACTGATTCAGTGTGAAGGACAAGAAATCTCATAGTGGATTATTGTGACATATGAGTCTTTTCCTATCCACCATCAATTAGAGGTTAGATTACTCCCTGAAGCATGACGGTCACAGTTCACGTCCTTTCAAACTTTTTCTTCCTCCGCCTGTAGCTATGGCTATGCACATTAAATGGCCTGTGGGTGTGATTGGCCTGGATTCAAATCCTGGAGGAGGCCTGGCAATGGGTGTGAAACACAAATCTGTGAGCTACATAAAGATTTCTGGGGCTCGAGAGAGAGAATATATTTATTATTTATAGGAGAGCTTTCCACCACAGTGAAGTTACTTTGAGTGTGGGCCAACGGCCTCATCCCAGGGTAAGGAGACTGGGATTCCTGAATTCTAATCCAAGCTCTACCTCTGATTTAATGAGCATGGACCTGGACAAGTAACTTCCATTATACCCCTAGCCTTGATCTCCCAATTTCTACATATTAGGGTACACTGAGGTCTAATTAGTGTCATGTTAGCACAATGTTGTGACAATATAAAGCCCGGTGTAAATGCTAAGAAGTATTGTAATTTGTCAAGTATCGGGGATAGCCGTGTTAGTCTGTATCCACAAAAACAACAAGGAGTCCGGTGGCACCTTAAAGACTAACGGATTTATTTGGGCATAAGCTTTCATGGGTAAAAAACCTCACTTCTTCATGCATCTGAAGAAGTGAGGTTTTTTTACCCACGAAAGCTTATGCCCAAATAACTCTGTTAGTCTTTAAGGTTCCACCAGATTCTTTGTTGTTATTGTAATTTGTGACCTTCAAAGGGAATAAGAGGAGCTATTCTATTTTTTAGGATGTATATGCCCTAAAAAGCAGACCAGCTCCCTTGTAGAAAAAAAGCATCTTTAATCATTTACTCTTAGAGGACTCTTTGATGACCCTCACACCTATGAAAGACAAACCCATCTGTTTGAGTTCACTAACAGGCTTTCAAAAATAAATTTAAAGTTACATTGTATTAACTAAGTACATATGCAGAAAAGCACACCTTGCCTGTTGTCTGAAAGCCATAGGCTGGAAAGACACTTCAAAGCCAGCCTATCACACTCAACCTTTAAAAGGAAAGTATGTTAATGAGGCAAGCAGCTCAGACTGTGATTGGTTATGTGTGTGGCTACCAAGCTAGAAGGGGGAGGCTGCTTCTTGTCACTCTGAGCCTTATAGAAATGTATCAGAGAGTAGGAGACAATCCCTGAGCAGGAGCTGCTTGTAAATTTCAGTTGTAGGATCTAGCAAACTAACAGGCCCCTGTTACCCAAACCATCAACTTTCTTGCTCAGCAGTTCTACCGTTAATTGCTCTGGGATTTTTCTTTTGTCACTTACAAACCCATCAAGCCTGTTTTCTGGACTGCTGGTAGTGAGAAGAGAGCTCTTTTTCGAGTGCTGCTAAACTCCCCATCCCCGCAAGTGAAAGGATCCTCTTCTCTATTTCTCTTTTCCTTGCAGGACTTTGGGACTCATTGATGCACCCATTTCAGTGGTGTAACGGTGAGTAGCTGTGTGTGTGCGTGTGCTGGTTGTGTGTGTGTGTGTGCACGCAAAGTCTCCTTGTATTGAGAGAAAGTGGTTCCCCTCCCCACATGGACACCAGCTGTGCCCAAGTTCATTGTATTACATTGGTGGGGTGGGAAGCTGTTCCTATTTATAAAGGCAGACTGACTCTATAAACAAAATCCAAAGATATTTTAAAGAGATAAAAAAGTCTGTCATTTCCTTAGAGATCTGGAGTGGGAGAGATCTGCTGAAGTATGTGAGATGCAAGCTCAGGCTTTGTTCGTGTGTGTGTGTGTGTGTGTGTGTGTGTGTTTAAAGCTGGCCTTGCTAGTGATCCTTGATGAAGTCAAAGCAATGTGAACCACTTGGGGATTCATTTTTCCAGCTTTATTAAGTTTATATGTATATATTTTCCCCCCTCACAGTGTTACATTTAATTATTCATGTCGATCTGAGATTTTTTTTCCCCTTCATCCATTTGTGACTGGAGTTGATAGTAAGAATTTGAATATGGTTAATTTTAATATTGTTAAACAATTACGAGGATTTGTTTAATACTAGCTGTGTGAATGAGCCAATTCATTCACACAGCTTCCATTAAAAACAAAGCTGAACATGGTATTGCTCTTGAAGAATTTAGCTTCTGTTGTGGCTAATAAAGATCAGCAAACCTTTGGGATCCAATTCCCCCCAACCGCCAAATTACATTTGCTTATACTGCTGCTTTTTATTTTCCTTTACCACAAAAAAAAAAAAGTGTGTGGGGGGATCTCAGTTGTTTTTAAATATCAAAGTACCTTTAAAACAATTCTAAACAATTTTATAGAAATCTTTTCAGCTTAGTTTTAGAAACTTTTTTTATTTCTTTTCTGCTGTTCTAGTCTGATTCCTCCTTCTCTCTCTCTCTCTTTTTTTTTTTTTCCTTTTTCTTTTTCTTGCAAGAGATGTTGTGGTTATAATAGCTAGCAGATGGTAAATGCTCTTTGTATGTAATGTGGTTAATTATAAGAAGAATCCTTTCTTGGACCTACTCAGGCTGAGCTTGGATCAATTATTTCAAGAGGCTTTTGTTCTAAACCTAGTTTGCATTGCGTTTCCCTCTCCCTTAATTATATATAGTTTCATGAAATTTAACTAACACATGTCACATACACAGTGATTGGCCATGTGCTGAAAGACAATGGAAGGGAAAAGGAAGGGGAGTGGGGAAGAGAATCAGTTTATTTCAAGCACTGTGAATCCTGCTTAGCTCCAGTGAATAGAAGCCAATTACTAAATTAATTTGCCATGTATTCATTTCTGATGCTGCTTATAATGAAAATCCCTCTTTCAAGGGGCCACAGAATGGGAATAAACCTGTTAAAAAAGGACTCAAGACAGGGCCTTGTATCTCCATTGTATTGTGCTAAACATACAAAAGGGACACAAAGACAAAATCAAGTATATTTGTGAGTTTTTTGTAAAAATAATAACACCTTTTTTAATGACTAAGTAGTTCAAAATTGTGCTGGGGATTCTATCATTAAGTCATAGTTGAGTAACAAAGGTCAGTTTATTTTAATTTCTGAAAGAGCTGCAGGCTTTGAAGTGAAATATAATGCAACCAGTGGCTTCCTCTTCCATAATACCTCTTCATATACTGCCTGTTCTCATGCAGCTTTGGGGACAGGAAGCCAATGGTCTTGCCATATGTTGAGTGCTAACTTGTTCTGAATGCATGCATTCTCTTTCAAATAAGATATATATATATATAAAGACATCAGAGAAAAATGTTCAAACCTGGGTGCATAAAGTTAGCCTCCTAAATCCATATGTAGGCTCCTAAATAATAGAGATTGGGTAATAGAGGTTCTGAGCACCCCCAGCTCCATTGGCTTCAAGGCTGAGGATGCTTGGATATGCTGAAAACTAGACCACTCTTATTCCGGAACCTAAGCATGGATTTAGGAGACTAACCTTAGGCACATTGCTTTGTGAATTTTGGGACTACTCACATGCTTAAAGTTAGCCATGAGTATAAGTGTTGACAGGATTGGGGCCTTAGTGTGTTAAGCCTAAACCCGATAGACAAATTGACCTTTCACATAAATAAGGTTTGTTGAATATTTTGTAGCAGGTAGTGCATGCTACAGTTAACTTTTGAGTTCCAACTTCCATTATTTATTTATAAGTATATCAAATATTCTGCTTCTTGTTGAACTATTTACAGAATACTGAATTATATATTTATATTATGTCACATAGAGAGATACCAGTGGGTAAATGCGAGTCAAACGAGCCACCTACCTGTCACTTTATGTGGAGAAAGCCATGACCCCCGTTGTGGATTGCTGGTTTGGGGGAATGCATGTGTTTAGAAGTCTTCTAGCATCAGAGCAAGAACTGCAATGGATGTTGCATTCCGTTTACAGATGTGAAGCATGTACCTTTTTCATTGGGGGGGTGAGAGTGATGTTTATTTAATGACCTGCTGAGTTTCTGATTCATCTTATTAAACAGTAAGTGGGGTGAGGCTAGCTCAAAGGCCTGCACTTGCTCAAAGCCCTGATTCTGATCAGTGTGACTGGACCCTGGCATCTGCACTGATCCGGATGGGGCCGTGAATGCAGACTCTTGCATCCAGCAAAGTCAATGGAAACCCGGCCATACCACTATAACTACAAACGTAGGCCCCCAGTCCTGCAATGGTTCTGCTGTCCATTTCTCATCTGCAGGCCTGTACATGTTTGGGGCTAAAATCATTCTCACTGGGATTGCTCAGGAGTGAATCTGGCACTTAGACTCTATATGATCTCATGCCTAAATCCGTGCTAGCAAATGCAAATCTTGTCCTTGACAAGTAACTTTGAAGGGACAGGGTCAAGTGCTGTTTTTCCTCCATTGTTTCCCTCTAAGAACCTCTTGGGGAAAAAAAGAAAATTTCCCACCTGTGCTAACAAGTTTGGTCGCCTCTACCTCAGCAAACAATTTTTTATTTTTCAAAAAGACCTTGTGTTGCTTTTAAACGTTGACAATTAACATGGCTTGTCTCATTGCATCCTGGTTTGTGAGCCCAGGATCTGTTCACACAGCTCTGGGAAATAGATTAGATTATTGCTGTCTGCTCATTGTTTTTATTGTGGCCCTATACAAATGTAAACTTTTCCTCAGCAAAATGGAGTAGTGGTTTCTACATCATGAGGGGAGCTTTCCTCATCAGAGGATGATTGGTTAAAAAACTTCAGATCTTGTGTATACACAAACATGCACTATTTTGCTTAAACCGATGCAAACCCCTACATGGATACTCTTATTTCGAATTAAGAAGGGTTTCGTTAATTTAATTTTAAACCTAAATCTAATCCCAATTGATTTAAAATAAACCTAAATAAATCACTCTTAAACTGAAATAAGAGTCTACACAGGGGTTTGCACCAATTCATCTAAATTGCTTTTAAATTGGATTTACGTGAACCGACGCAGTTGTCCATGTGGACAAAGTCTTTATCTAGGCTAGAATTTAAAGGCATGTTGTTTGAATTAGGAGGAGCCTTGGTGATTATTCGACTAGTTTAGCATGTGTTAAAGCTTATGCTGCCTCATCTAGGCTACACTTTTAGAACTTTACCTAACATGCTCCAACAACACACCTTTAAAATTGGAGTCTAGATGAAGCCTAGTACTCTAGTTTGCTGTTGGAAAGGGACACTACCTCCAAGTCTGGCTGGCTCCCTTTCTGGCTTTTCTAACTGGATCTCTTGGGTTCTACATGCCTGTTTTTAATGCTACTTACAAAGTGGGTGCATTTAAAATTAGCTGTGTTGTGGCTGGAGAGCACACTGGAGAGCAAGGTCCCGTTCTTCCTTCAGAACAGGAGTGGGGGGATAATCACTAAGGTTTTATTCTTTCTCCTTTCTCCTAAAATTTCCCACTGTTGCTACTGTAGATTCGACTCCCACTGCTAGTTCCAGTGAGAATTTTAGTTTAGAGGCATGTGTTCCAACTATTCTGTCACTAATCCTGCTTGGAGCAGGTCTTGATGGCAAGGTGGTTAAATGCCAGCTGCTAGTGGTGCCTTTTGCAAACTAGTATTCCCACTGCTGCTGCCACCAGTGGGAAATGTTTAGGAAAATAGTCAGTAGCCAGAGCACAATTCTCCTATGCTTGTTCCCAAGCATGGGGCCAGACTGGAGCCAGAGAAATGTGCTCCCAGAAGCAGAGATTCTGTGCAAGGGTGTGTGTTTACAGACATGTCCAAACAGAAGAAAGGCAAGGTCCCATCTAGACGACACATTGGAACAATGTTCGTATCAGGTCCCCTGACTCAGTTAAAACTAGTGTAGGTGAAGGCCTGCTGGGAAGCTCACTCTGACACCATTAATGCTTAAGAGCTCTCTGAGGTCCCAATGGGCTTCATAAATAAGAAGCCAGGTACTACTATTATTATATGGACTGTCGTTGCCTAGCTCACCCTGTCTTTCTATGCACATAATCAAGATTCCCTGTAGCTGGCTTTCCTTTCTGTTTTCTCTCATGTTTTGAGTCCTGCTCTAGGCCCACTTATTTATGATGGGGATTTTCCACCCCATTATAAATGAGTGATCAATTAACTACTCAAGAGGCTTGATCATAAGTCCAGATCATCTTTAGATGACTAGTGATAACCTGCCATACAACTAGGCTGCTTGCAACTGCCCCAGGTGTTTGTTTTACATTGTCCAGACATAAAAAAACCCTTTTAAGTGACCGCTTTCAGGGTTCAAGGCAAGAGAAGCCACAAGCTGGGAGTTTAATTCTTAACTCCCCAGCTAGAGGGGAGTCCAAACTCTTTGAAGTCTGTCTGGAAGCATGACAACAGGAGCTGAACACATGGCCTGATGTCACTTGCCTGAGATCACACAGTGAGTCCATGACAGATCAGAGACTTGAACCCAGATCACCTGCTTTCTAGTCTAGTGATGAAACCATATCCTTCCTCTGAGTTGCTAATAGACCTCAGACTGCCAGAGTGAGAGACTTCATATAACTGGGTAGCAAATTGTGTCTAAAATCTTTGTGCAGAGACACAGCCAGGGTTCAGTGGTTAGCACTTTGCAGTAGGTGCTAAAAATAGCTCACTGCTTCAAAGTAGACTTCTGCTGGGTTGTGTACTTTTATTATTTTTTTATCCTGTTTCTTATGTATGCATGGCCCATTATTACCATCATTAGTCATCGCTTTTGGGGGTGACTTCTAATGGGCCTTCCTGAATCCAGTAACAGCTGCTCCACTGCCAGCATCCCAAATGTGGACTCTAAGTTAAATATGGCCTCAGTGGATACCACCAGCATTGTGTCATTATTTTTAATGGGTGATTTAATGATGTTTTGATCATTTCTGAGTAGTTTTGTTCAGAACAGTGAGAAGAGACCACTTCTCTCCAATCTCTTTTCCTGTCCCTGATGATCTGGAGAGTAGGATGCTGGCAAATGTGGAGTATTGCTCTATTCCAGTATGGCAAGAGAAGGGATACAGGACTTTGTGGGCCTATGATCTTTTTCAGTTCAACAGGAAGTGGCATAGGAGACTAGATAGATCATGTATTTTCTTCTGATACAAAAAGAGGCAGGATATTGAGTTAGATGGGCCTGTCCCCATATGATAAATGCTGTTTCCTATTGTAGTGGACCAGATCACTAGTCTATACAGTATCCTGTCCCCTCCCATACAGGAACAGACCACTGGTCCATACAGTCAAGTACCCTGCCTCCTGTCATACCAGATTTGATCACTGCTCCATCAGGTTCAATGAATATCCAATGCTTCAAAACAGTGCAAAAAAGATGCCCTATAAAGCTCCTAGCTATCAGTACACAGAGGTGATGGTATGTGGAGTTTCATTCCTGACCCCTGGAAGGATCAGTTTACACCCTGAAGCATGAACTTTGAAAGCCCTTATCTTGATTTGTATAATTACAAATTTTAGTACCAGACATATAATTATCCATCCAGCTATAGTATTTGGCTCTGACCCGCCCTGAAGCAGCAATGTGAGTAGGGGTTGCAGAATCTGGCCTTTGAAGGTAAGATCTTTAGGATAGGAACCTTGTGTTCATGTGTTTACAAGCATGGTGCATGCTCACTGTGCTACAGAACTAATAAATACCTCTTATTGGGGCATGTCTGGGACTTCAAATGGGAAGAACTGAATGTTGTTGAATAACTATTATTTATTAATTAATAATACTTCCATAGCACTTTTCATCCCAGGATTGTCCAACGCTTTACAGCTGTTGATTACATAACCCCACAATCCTCCTCTGCAGGTAGGGAAGCGGCATCATTCCTATTTAAGGGATGGATAAAACAAGAGGTGAGGTGCCATGCCCAAGTTCATACAGTGACTGCGTAGAAAAACGGAGTAGATTCCAAGGGTGACAGCCTGGTTTCACTGAAGTCAGCTGCCATTTTGCCATTGAATTCAAGGGGGCCAGGATTTCACTTCAGCAGCCCTGGCTCCCAGTCCCCATCTGTACTCACATTCCCTCCAAGAGATAGGACTAGAACTCAGGAGTCCCAGCTCCCAGACCCCTCTCTATTCACTAGACGCATGCTGCTGTCTCCAGGTAGCTCAGCTTCTCCGTGCCTCCTGCTTGGCTCCTATGGGAGTCTGGTTAGGAGGGAGATGGTGCTGCTTTAGGAGCATGCAAAGCATCTCTCCTGTGACTTCCTTGCTCATGCGCCATTGTCCACAACTCCACCAATTGCCCTGCCCCTCTCTGTTCCTAATGGCAAAGGGGAAATTTCACCCTGTTACCAGAAGCTGCAGGGAGGGAAGAGGGATTTAATTGGCTGTAATTAAAGCCTTAAGTGTTTCTCTAGGAGGATTTTAATGAGATTCAGCAGAGCAGAGACAGGGGGTGCTGGAGCGGAAAGGGGAGAGGAAGAGGCACTTGAGAACACAGATGGGGCCTCAGTTCAGAGACTGCTGTCCTTTTAAATTCCTATTTGAGCACGATCTAAAGTGAAATCAAAGCTCCCCTTTTCATTAAGTCAGCATTATTTTGATGTACAAAGACGGTGCCTTTTCATGGCAGAGTCTTGCTTTGCAACAGCTTCCTGGGGAGTTAGTCTGCACTGGCTTTGGGTTTTTTTCCCCTGCATTCTTCTCTTTGTTTGAACTGCATTTCTCTCCCCACTCCTTGAGATGGTTGGGTTTATAATCCCCTGCTTTACCATTACTCTCCTACCAGAGTCTGCTGTGCCCCGTTTAGGACTCCTGGGCTGATGCCTCTGGAATAGTAGTTGTGATTTTGCCATTGGCTCTAGTCCCAAATTAGATGCATCCCTCGTGGGTCCTGTGAGTTTCCAAAACCTAAGGAAACAAGCCTATGAATGTAGAGAAGTAAAATCCCACTCTACCCTCTAGCACCAAGATGACCTGCAGGAGGAGTGCATTGGTGAGTGCATCTGGGTACACATGGGCATATTGGGCCTAATTCAAAGCTCACTGAAGACAATTGATAAAAAATCTCCTTGATATCAGTTGGTTTTGGAGAAGGCCCATTGAGTGTGTCACTACTTCAGACTTGGAAGCAGGAATCTAGTGAAGGATCTAGTCCAGGGGTAGGCAACCTATGGCATGCGTGCCAAAGGTGGCACGCGGGCTGATTTTCAGTGGCACTCACACTGCTCGGGTCCTGGCCACTGGTCCGGGGGGCTCTGCATTTTAATTTAATTTTAAATGAAGCTTTTTAAACATTTTAAAAACCTTATTTACTTTACATACGACAATAGTTTAGTTATATATTATAGACTTATAGAAAGAGACCTTCTAAAAATGTTAAAATATATTACTGGCATGCAAAACCTTAAATCAGAGTGAATAAATGAAGACTCGGCACAGCACTTCTGAAAGGTTGCCGACCCCTAATCTAGTCCATTTCAGTTTCTGGCTCTTGTGCGCTAGCACACGGCTGGAATGACGCATGCCAACTGTCCCTGTTTTTCAAGCATTTTTCTACTGTGCCCTTACATTGGACTAGGAAGGGAGTTTGTGTATTTCTATGGAGATAGAGAGTATGTGCTTGTCTTTCTTCCAAATGCCTGGCTTCCTGGCTCTGGTGCTTTTAGTCCAAAATGCTGGAGGAGGATGATCATTTTGATTAAAATCAGTTCCCCCTGGGATTGAGAAAAGCATAGATCAAAAGCAAACGGACCGTGTCCCCTTTGCCCCTCTTTTGACAGCACCTATAACAGAGACGTACTCACCATGCTGCAGGACTGCATTGTAGCGTCTCCACTGTTGATGCAAAACTAAGGCCTTCTTTACACCAGAGGTTTGCATTGATTCTAGACATTTGTGTAGCTGCACCAGGGCGAACCTTTCGTATAGACAAGCAAAGCTGCTGTTTAGCTTGTAAACTCTTTGGAACATGGGTTGTCTCTTTTTTGTTCTATTTGTACAGCACCTAGCACGGTGCAGCCCAGGTCTATGATTGGGCTCACTAGGCATTGCTGCAATACAAATAACAATTAACAATAATATTTGCATGGTGCAGGTAACCTCTACTTGGAACTAAAGTGAGTTGCATCAGTGCAAACTGGCTTTTAGCAGTTTATCCCGTCTAAGCTGGGGGGTTTCACCAGCTGCTGAAATCAGGGCAAGTCTCCAGTGCAGACAAACCCAAAGATTGACTTGCAGAACTGAAATCTCTGGCCTTGAGGGTCAGGGGAAACGTGCTAAGAACGGTGTCACAGTAAGAATCCCATTGAGGTAGAACAAAGGTGGCCTTCAGCTAAGGCAATCCCCAAGGAGCCCTAACAAGTCTCGAGTCTCCCAAGGGAAGATCTCCGGGAGATAAAGGCATTGCATTGAAGATGTGGCAATGGTCATAAAAGAGACTTTGTAAAGAGGACATAGCAAGGCTATTTCTTCTCTCTCTCTCTCAGAGCTCCAGAGCAGGGTCCTTCACACTACAAGCCACAATACAGTTTCTGCAGTTGGACTGGATCCTCTCTAGTGGATGCCTGGGTCAGAACAAGACTCCAATTTGCACTCCTGTGGCTGTGTTGGGCCCACAGGACTAATGGGAGTGAAAGCACGCTTTGAGGCAGTGAAGTCAGCAGTGTGGACTCAGACTAACAGGGAGCAGAGAGATGCTGTGGGAGCAGAGGCCATTCGTACACAGACTATGTCTGCACTTAGGCTTGGCAGAATTTGATGTCTGTTTGTTTATAATTTTGACAGATAATAATCAATGGCTGATTTTAAGCTTTTTTTTTTTTTTACCCATTTTAAATTTTCACAGTTGGGGAGAATTATGGTTGGGGGGGGTGTCAGACCATTATTTAATGACTGTAGATGTTAAGATTCAAAACGTTAAAGCTTTATAAACTGTTAAAACATAAATTGTCAACGCCACATGACAAAATATACAAAGTAAATCTCTTTAAATCAACTCCGACCCATTTTTACTATTCATTCACTAGTCCATTGGTAAACAGCCTAATTCAAAAGTCTAGGTCGCTGGATTTTAACTCTAATAATTTCTTAGGCAAAGTAAGAAAATCCTGTTTATCTAAATTTGTATTATTATTGATGGAAAGAATTTTTTTTTTGGTTTGCATGTGTGCAATGAAATCAATGTTTACCTATTTTTAAACAAATCTAATCCTTCCAAACCTGTGCACACCGCAAAAAAAAGTGTGTTCTTAACTCGGGTTAGCTAATTCAGGTTAAAATAGCAGTGGAGACATGACAACTCAGATTAGCAGCTCAGGATCAACTCCAGGTTGCCCCATAGGCTTAAACTTGAACTGGTATACTGGTAAACTTGAATACTGTGTACAGATATACTGGTAAATCTGAATACTGCATACAGATATGGTCTCCTCAACTCAGAAAAGATATACTGGCATTAGAAAAAGTTCAGAGGAGGGCAAGTAAAATGATTAGGCGTTTGGATCGGGTCCCATATGAGGAGAGATTAAAGAGGCTAGGACTTTTAGCTTGGAAAAGAGAAGACTAAGGGGGGATATGATAGAGGTATATAAAATCATGAGTGGTGTGGAGAAAGTGAATAAAGAAAAGTTATTTACTTGTTCCCATAAGAACTAGGGGCCACCAAATGAAATTAATGGGCAGCAGGTTTAAAACAAATAAAAAGAAGTTCTTCACACAGCACACAGTCAACCTGTGGAACTCCTTGCCTGAGGAGGTTGTGAAGGCTAGGTGTAGCGGGGTGGTCACCCACTCCTGCCCTAAGGGGTTAAAAGCTAGCCCTTGGAGAGTGCTGGGGCTGGGAGCCTTAGGCTGGGCAGATTGGGAGGCAGCCTCAGCTATGGCCATGCCCCAGATTCAGCTGGCCCTATAAAGGCAGGGAAGCCAGGGGCAGACACACACTCTCTCTCTGTGTTCAGAGGGAGAAGGGCCTGGCTGCAGGAAGCTTAACTAGGTACTTGGAGGGGAGCAGGGCTGGGGACAGGCCAAGGGAGCCGGGGAGGCTCCGGCCTAGGAAAGCCCAAGGATGCAGGTCTGGTGAGGCCTATTAGGTACTGGGGTTGCAAAGGGGCAGCCCATGAGCAGGCAAAGGCAGCAGGTCCAACCTTCCTTGCCTATGATGAGTGGCTGATACACTGCAATCTGCCCCAGTGAACAGGGGCTAAGTGGTGACTGGCAGTAGCCAAGACTGAGGCAAGGTGGGATAGGGGGTGGGGGTTCCCCTGGGAGGGGAGACACTGAAATTGGGGGTTACTGCCAGAGGGGCATCACCCTAGAGAAAGGGGCACCGGGGTCCTGGAAGGGACACGGGGCCAGTGGTAAGGTGGATCACTGGCCTGCAGAGGGTGCTCCGATGGCTAGAGAGCTAATGCCCAACAGAGACCAGCAGGAGGTGCCGCAGGGGCGAGTCCACTCGCTTACACTAGGACTATAACAGGGTTTAAAAGAGAACTAGATACATTCATAGAGGTTAAGTCCATTGAGTGCTATTAGCCAGGATGGGCAAGGAACGGTGTCCCTAGCCCCTGTTTGTCAGAGGGTGGAGATGGATGGCAGGAGAGAGATCACTGATCATTGCCTGTTAGGTTCACTCCCTCTGGGACACCTGGCATTGGTCACTGTTGATAGACAGGATACTGAGCTGGATGGACCTTTGGTCTGACCCAGTATGGCCAGTCTTATGTTCTTATGGTAATCTGCTTTGCTGTGTCTTCACTGCTATTTGCTATCCCAAATTAAGAACACCCCTCCTTTTGCAGTATACCCCTCCTCTTAGTCACTTTATTCTGCATAGCTACCCATTATGGTGCATGATGTGCCTGAGGAGAATCCAAGGGGGTATCTGTTCAGTGCTTGGAGCCTGGATTAGCCAGGTTCCCTTCCTTCCCACTAAGGATTAAAGCCATAACTATAGTGTGATGGCCAACACCCCAGGAACTGAAAGGGGATCTCCGAAGCTAGGAGCACCAGTCTTTACATCTTAAGTTAAAGAGCCAGGCTATCTAGCTAGGGGATGTAACAAGAGAAGAACACAACAAATGCTGCAGTGGGTTACAATTGTGCTGTCTGCCCCAAGCAGAGAATGTGGGGAGGGAAAGTTGTGTTTCTCTAAGAAGGGTAAATTTGATCGTCTTCCATTTTCTCTCTTCCGTTCTTCATTCTAAAGGCTGTTTCTCTCTCCCCAAAGGATGCTTCTGTGGTTTGGGGCTGATTTATACCAATAAATCGTGCACAATGCCTCCCATCACCTTCCAGGATCTACCGCTGAATATCTACATGGTCATTTTCGGCACCGGCATCTTTGTCTTTGTGCTCAGCCTCATCTTCTGCTGCTACTTCATCAGGTGAGCTAGGGACCCAATGGCCTCTGCATGCACCTGGCATAGGCTCCCCTGTATCCTCCATCAGCTGACTTCAGGGCTCCAGCCTGGTAAAGTTTCACCCCCAGCTGCTTTTTGGGAGGTCTAAGGACACTAGTGTCCAGGGAGCCAATTGGAATTTTTTTTGGTGAAAGCTGTGAGTCTCATATCATCACATGACTCCAGGAGCTGGGTCTTGAAGAAAATCCTGAGACTTGTGATAAAATCCATGATAGTTGGCAACCCTGACTCAGACTAACTTATCCTTGTTTTAAGAACAGGAGTACTTGTGGCACCTTAGAGACTAACAAATTTATTTGAGCATAAGCTTTTTAAGAACTCACATAAAGAATCCTAGCAACCTCAGACTCTCACTTATCACTGAGCCTAGTGGGATCCCACTGGGGTGAATCTCAGACAAACCCACTGAACAGCCCCAGTGTATTATATACGTATATACAAAGTGTATTATATACGTATATACAAAGAGCTGTATGTTCCTTTCTCTTTCTGCTTGGCTACAACAAATGCCTTAAATGTTGCCTTAGCAAATTTTTCCTCCAGCACACACACATACAGGAGTTTGTTATTGTAGGGTTGCTTATGAGTCCTGCGTTGAGCATTCTGATTTGTTATCGTAGGGTTGCTTATGAGGGCTAGGCTTTTGCAACTGTTTGGTTTTTTTTTCTTTCAAAGCCCTCAAATGTGTGGTTTGAATAAGACAAGTGAAGAGCTTCATGGGCTTTGCAGACCTTTGTGAGAGGGGAAGTACACCATTGGTTATGCTGACCTCCAAGTCCCTTTAAGGAAGCAGAATGAACAAGCTTCCCACTGCAGATTATAACTGGAGGCTGTCATATATCCCATTCATACTGCAATCATACAGTCATTCTACCATAGTGCTTTTTAGTAGTGACACCTTAAAAAATAACCATCCCTCCTTCCCCCCCGTACGCCCTGTAATCTGCTGGGAACCATTTGCCAAGAGCAGTTTCTCCCCGTCAAGGAGCAAACAATCAACTGCTTGCCAGGCGCAGAGCTGATTTGTGTTTGGGGTTACAGAGCCAGGGAAGGATGAAGAGATCTGCTGCAAACCTGACCCCTGTGTTGACACGCACCAGGGGAATTCTGCAGATGGCAGCATCAGAGGATCTGGGACTATTTTTAGAAGCTTTGACTAGCCTCCCAGAAGCTGCCTGTCGCCTCCATTCTTAGTCTGAGATCTATTATTTTTATTAAACCGATTAGAATAATTTCATCTCTTCTGTGTCGCTAGAGCCCATCCATCTGCCTTGAGCTTCACAGCAGGTCATGGTCACAAATCCATGAGCATAAACCCCATGTTTACCCAGGCCGGGGACTGCTGGGAAAGCTCTCCACTGGGGAGGGATGGAGTTTGGGATGAGGGCTGGGAGAGGACAGCGTGAAAATAACCTGGCAGGATTGAGGGGTTTTTTGCCCCAGCAAATCGAGTATCAAAAGCAGCTTCTGAGCAGCCATTTCCCTTCCGCATTTGGAGGCTTCTGCTGTCATCTGACACCTGGTCTCTCCATGTGTCACCTTTTGGAACAGCAGCTGTTAATTGGCCCAGTACAGTACACTCTGTATGTACCATGCATAGGGCTAGAAATTAGCAGCTTCTCCTGCTTCAAATAAAGCCCCCCCCCCAAGTAATACGTTGGGGAGACAGCAGAAGGGAAGGGGTGTTTTCCAGTGTTAGTGACTACCAGGCAAACTCACGGACAGAACAGCATGGACAAAGGCTGGGTTCGTGGTCTCAGTCCAGGCCTGGGAATCAAGACATCTGGGTTCTTTTCTGGACTTTGCCACTGTTAGATCTTGGGTAAGTCATTTAGGCCATTCCCCCCCCAAAAAGCAGCCTCTGATTTTAGGTGCCTCCATTTTGGCAGCCCACTAAGCCGCTCTGCGCTGGCAAAAATGGGACAAGGAACTTGCCCCCTTCTTCGCCTGCTGTCCTATCTATACCCAGGGTAGCAATAGCAGAAGCTGGACTGTAGAAGGGCTTGGGCATTTTCAGCACCATGTTGTCTAGCCTTGCTCTGAGCAAACTGCTTGCCGCTGCCTCTGCTGTTTATTTCCGTAGCCTGCTGGGAACCATTGCCAAGAGCACTCGCCCCGTTTCCCTAAGGAGCAAACAATTGACTCCCTGCAAGGGCTCTGAGCCAAGCCAGGATCCTGGTCTCCACAGGGCTCCATCTAAGTAAGGGACTGGGACTGAGCAGAGCAGGAAGTGGCAGGAAGGCGGGGGGTATTATTCAGGTGACCGAGCTAGACTGATGCATTGTTTACAGGGGAAGGGGGGAGGATGTGTCTTTTCATTACCCTTCCCTGTTGAAGAAGGCTATTTTTAAACTCTCGAGTTTAGCAGCAACTGGGATGTCTAGAAAAGTTCCAGTGGATTGGGAAAAATTGAATTCATTACCCCACTGCAGGGCCCCACCCAGCTCTGCTAATGCACTTCACTTCTGCCCGGCAGCAGCCCCTGCTGTTCCAGTCCTGAGACCTTGTCCAGCTTGCCTTTGCACCTTTATCCTGATCTGCAGCCCCTCCATCTTGCTGTTGCCATCCTGGGCTCCCCCCTCAGCTTCCCCAGCTCTGCTAGTGCCCCTCAGTCATGCAATTGTAACTTGCTGCATGGGATGGATCTGAAAGAGTCTGTCCTTTGCAAGGGAACGATCAAACCTTCAGGAAACCCAAAGGTCCCTGATAAGAGAGGGGGAGTCAGTCCCCTCCCAGTACCGTGACCTAACTCTGCAGCCTTTGGCAGAGCAATATCTGCCTTTTTGCCATGTCCCATAGCTTGTGGATTCTGCAGTGGGATCTTCTGCAGCTGCCTCTCACAGGCTCAGATCTGATGCCCCACGCTACCAGAGAGACCGCTGTGGATACAGTACCCTGGCCTGGCGCTAGCTTATGCCAAGCGGCCGTTCACTGCCCTGCTCTGGAAACGACTTCTCCCCCACCCTCCACTGCTCCCTTGCTCCAGTGATTTAGTTAATATTATTAATTAAAAAAATAAGCTGTTGGGTCTGGAGGAGGCACTCAGTGACCTGGGTTTTTTACAGCTTGGTATAATGAGACTGGTTGTCTCTTCGGCTTGCGTGCGTGGGGGCAGTGGAGAGGCAGGCTGCCCAGGAAATTGTTCTGGTTGATAGTAAGCCATTCCTGCAGCTGTTACTCCACTCCTGCTTACAGCACATAAAGGATGCTCTGTGTGTGTGTGAGGGGCCCTTCTCAGGCCTCTGCTGTCTAACATTCACTCAGAGGCTGGGAGTGAACTGAGATTCTGAGAGAGAGAGAGAGATGAATACAGTGAGAGGCACCACAGAGATAAATATACAGCCTCATGCCAGCCCCAGCCCCCGGCTTACCAGTCATACACACAGGAGATGGCTCAGTAAGAACCCCCCCCCCCCAGCATTTTGCTTTTCCACACCCATGTGTAACACACTGGCAAAGTATGTGCTGTGTTCCATCCCTCCACCCCATGTCTGAGCCACTAGAGGATAACAGCCTACAACTGCTACCCACTAAATTACACTTTTAGCCTGTGCTGGATGGCATTGGGTTCAAGCCCTGCTGTCGACCATGGGGAGGGGTGGCTGTTGCACATGTAGGGACGTGGGGATTTATTTTCATTTTGTCAGCGGTGATTATTCAGCACGTGGAGGCCAGGACAAGCCACATAGTCCCGGCTTCTGTTTCCAGTTAGAGCAGTGGATGGGTGATCCTGTGACTCTGGCTCCCTGAACAGCTTGAGGAAAGCAGCTTCACTGACTTCCTGGGTTCAAAGGAGTAGTGCAGATGTGGGCAATGCACTGTGGCCGGAGAGCAATGAGAAGGCTCTGGGTTGCCAACTGTGAGGTAACCCAGCCCAGTTGTAATACAAACAGGTGCGAAACAGAATCTTGTGGAGGACCAGGTGCTGCATCCTGTCCTGTCTCCTGGGGAATAAAATCCCTCTGCATAAATCAAAGCAAGAGAGGAACACATGGGAAAATAAAACAAGTTTCTGTGTAAGCTGGGAGGAGCTCTTTGTCCTTATGGGGCTGGGGCATGTGTCTTATCTGGCCCTATCACACATTCTCACCCACCCATCCTCCATCCCTTCTCTCAGGGTGTCTATAAACTAGGCTCCTCCCCATCCGTGGCTGGGCACAGCAGGCAAACAGCTTGCAAGATGCTGGCAGTGCTCAGGGAAGAGAAGCACAGATTATAGACACAGCTCAGTTGCTGGGGTAACAGATTTCCTAGGCTCCTGCGATGCTCAGCATAGATAGCAGAAGGGTATCCCTCAGCCAAGAGGCTTTTCCATGAGCGCTTCATAGCGGTGGGACCGGGGGTGATGTTTCCTGAGCCTGGGGTGCAGGAGAAACGAACAAAGCCATCTGTTGCCTGCACTGAGTCAGGGATCTCTTTTGTCACCACCCTGTGTAATGTCCCACTGGAGTTTTGGGAAAGTGCTGTCTCCCCCTTCCCTGCTCCCTCATCGGACCGAGGTTGGGGCCAGGCCGAGCTGCTGTTGACGGGTCAGTGGAACTCTGGAAATACAGTGCTTCCTGGAACACTCACTACTTCCTAAGTGAAACAATTGGGGCCGCAGGCTGCATGATCTTATCGGGCCCCGTCCTCTGATTCCTGCTGGTATTTCAGGAGACGCTGTGCTCTGTTTAGCAATGAACTTGCTGCCTTTGGACAACAGCAGACTAGTGTCCTGAATAAATACCCTCCCTGCAGCAGTGTGTGCCAGCTGCTTTCACTTGCGGAGGAGTGAAGGGAGGGAGGTTGTCTCCGTTTCATTTGGATCATGGACAGGCCTGGCATAATGGTCCAAGCACAAATCTGGGAGCTGGGTATGCATGAATTCTAGTCCCACCTCAGAAACGGCTTACTGTCTGTGGCCTTGGACAAGACACTAAGACCAAAATTCTCCAAAGCAACTACTGTCTTCAGCTGCCTGTTACCAGGTGCCCAACTTGAGGCACTTTGGGTTCTAACAGCTCTAGCTGAAGTCAATGGGAGATGCAGGTGCTCAGCGTGTCTGAAAGGCACACAACATCTCAAACTGGGGTCCCCAACATGGGAACTCCACAAATCAGAGGAAGCTTTTGAAAATCTGTGTCCAGCTTTATCAAAAGAGCTGGGTTCCCATTATGAGCGCTCCACACTCTGCGACACCCATATGTCTCACTGTTCCTACCTGATGGGGTTATTAAGCGCCAGGGTGAGTATCTGAAACACTTCAGAAATGCTACTTAATTGTTAAATATGAATGCTGAAAATCTGACCTGATTTTTTGAATTGATTTAAAGAAATGTAGGAATTCTTTTTAAAATATAGTGTTGGTGAAAAGTTCTGGACTGACTGACTGCCCCAGAGTCCCTTATGAAAAGGCCCATTCACTCTGACTGCAATGAATTTTGCACTATGAATAAATCTCTGTGGGTTGGTGTCCCCTAATAATAAGCTTTGTCCTATAGTTTTCATATAATTGTCCTTTATTTCCTTGGTCGCCCTTTCAGGAGGAGTTGGAAGAAGGGAGCTCATTCTCCTTGGCTTATTCAGTCCTTGGCTTCTCTGCTGAAACCAGAAGCAAGGGGGCCATTTAGTGAGAAACAGGCAGTGTTTCTTTTTGATACAGGCACCTCTCAGACTATAAACTGGACAAAGGTCACCTCTTAGAGGATCCCAAAGAGCCTTCAGGAGGTGATGACTTTCAGTTGCTGATGGTCATGATTGACTCTAATCCTATCCAATTATAGACCTGCAAACCAAGCTCCCCTCATGCCTCCTGTGCAGTTAGGTCAGATTTGCATCGACAATATAGCTCAGCAGAGAAAGCAGACTTGTCTCTGACCTTCTCATTGTCCTGCTCAGGCTTTGATGACCTTTCCTGGTCCTCTCCAACTGAAAATTCCCATATCCCACAGGATCACTGGAATCAAATGAAGGGCAGAGTAAAGGTGGTTTGAGTGTGACCTTGGGCCTAGCTCCTCAAAGGTATTTAAGCATCTGACTCCCAAAATCAATGGGAGTCAAGCACCTAAATATCTCTGAGGATTTGGGTCTGAGGGGGGATGGATGGTGTGTGTCTGTGGGGATTTCTGTATGAGAAGATGTATGTAGGCTTTACACTGCATTTCCTTAGTTTTATGAGCTTGAGTTTTGCATTCGAGTCCCTTATCAGCCTCAACTGGCTTTCACAAAGCGTGTTTTATGACAGAATGTATTATTTTTCCTTCACCAGCAAACTTCGGCATCAGGCACAGAGTGAAAGATTTGGATACAAGGAGGTAAAGTGTGGCTAATTTCTAAATATTTCTGCATGGTTTCACAGCAGGCCTGTGATATTTACAAGCATGTAGATTAGTGCCAGTGAGGGGAGGGAGTTGTGAGCCATTCACTTTTCTATGAGGAACTGGACTGACACCTGAAAAAGCCATCGATGGAACTAACTTGAGGTCAGTGCTGAACCAGAGCTGGATTTGAATGGATAGCTCAACCTTGGTTTCTAGAGGCAGGGTCAATGCCGCTCTATTGTTCACAGGAGGGTGAAATTCACCCCTGCGCAGGAGACCAGTGCAAGACCTGTGAGCTTACCTCCCAAGCCTTCAGAGTAGAGACACAAGTGGTGCATAGGACCTGAGAACCTACAGAGAACAGTGCTGAGGCATGGCTGTGTATTGGGTCTGAAGGGGAATGCCCAGGGTGGTTTAGTGCTGGGCTGTCAGCTTGGAGAATGCCACTGAACTGAATAAAGAGCCAAAGCAAAGCCAGTGCTGGGGAAAAGCCAGTTGGGATTACAATGGGAATCATATACAATAGGGGAATAGGTCCCGGGCAGTCAGCTGCTGCCCTCTGCAGAGGAAAGACCAACCACTGCAGAGGCTCTTTGTCCAAGGTCAAATATCCCAAAGGATTTTATTTGTGGGCAAGAGAGGGAAGGACTATCACTGCTGGCTGAAGTCAGGAATGGTGTGCTCACATACAAGGCAGGCCTCTCCACAGAGCTCTGCCAATGCCCCTCAATCCTGATTTGCAGCTCTCTGACATTCCAGCCCTGGGAGCCTTAGTGCTCCTAAGTCCTTGCCTTTCTGTTCCATGCCGGGGCTCCCCACACACCGCTCTGTTGATGCACTTCAGTCCTGACCTGCAGCTCGCCTTGCTATCCCAGTCCTGGGGTTATCCTGAGTCGAAGCTCAGACTGGCGTAATTGTGTGCCAGTTATTAGTTAGCACTGCTACTGCATGTGCGCTGCCTGCTGTCTGGATGAACAGAGGCCTTCTGTCTCCAGCACTGTCAGGCTGACAACTTTCACAAGCACAACATTTGCTTAGTTAAAAATAACCCCGGTCATTTTGATAACTGCTTCTGATCCTCATCTGCTTGCTTCTTTTCCCTTTTCTCCCACAGGTGGTCTTGAAAGGTGATGCCAGGAAGTTAAATTTGCATGGGGTAAGGACAGCCTCCACTCTGATTTTTACCCTGAACTTTGAGAACAGGCCTCATGGGATTGCTGCCATCTGAGACCCTTTTCCTTCTGCTTTTGTTACCTGAAGGATAAGAGAGAGGTCCAGCAGGACCTGAGCCCTCATGCTACTTTCGCTGCCTGGGAGCAGATGCCTTTTAATGAAACTCGTATATTGTAACAAGATGGGGTTTTGAAGTCAGATGAACATTCACAAGCCCAGAGCGCTCAGCTTACCTGCCTGGAACTACCACTGACTCAGTGTGTGACCCTGCATAAGGCCTGTGTCACAATGAGGATGCTTTTTGAGGGGAACTTGGGTGGCTCTGGGAAACAGAGATGCTAGGTAGGCCCCTACCTGTGCAAATGCAGCCTGTATCAGTGAGCAACTCCCCTTCCGAGGGCAGTTTATTGGCTGTGAAATGAGCTGCCAAGGAAGCAAAAGACAAGTGGTGCTAGTGATAGTGTGAGGCTGGTTCCGTCTGGGATCTCTGGTGCCTGTGGGTGTGATGCTTTGTTCTGCAGGCTCATTCCTCCCCTCCTCTCTGTCTCCCCACAGCAGACCTGTGCCGTCTGCCTGGAAGACTTTAAAGTGAAAGATGAGCTGGGAGTGTTACCATGCCAACATGCCTTCCACAGAAAGTGAGTAGCTGCCAAGGACAGCCCAGAGCCTGCTCCGTGCCCCCAGCTTGGCACGAGGCCCAGTGTTCAGTTATGCCTCTCATGCCCTTGATTGGAGAGAGGCCCAGCCTATACCTCATACAGATCCTGGGTGGTAAGAGGCCCCATGTCTGGTCCTTTCCCCTCTCAGGACGGCAAAGATGCCCAGAGCAGCTCTAAGCAAGCTGGATAATAATGTGCACAAGTCACCTGGCTATACCCCTTTGCCTTCTAGCCATATGCTAAAGCCATCTGGGGAGCTAGGACAGGCTTCCTCCCATCAATAAGCCGCAGCCTGCCTTTGCTTTGGGGATTCACATCTTGGCTGGGTGTAAACTGGCCAGGAATAAATTTAGTCTGGACATGAGAAGATGGTTTCTAGCCACCAGAGGAGTGAGGCTCTGGACCAGCCTCCCACTAGGAGCAGTGGGGATAAACAGTGGGGGGCTCATTTTAAGATGTTGGTAAATTTGAATGGGATTACGTGGTGGGGTTGCCTGCGATAGCAAAGGACTGGACTTTGAAGACGTGGGGAGTCCCGTACAGGCCTTAGGACTGAGTTCCTAAATCAGCACTTGATTTCTGCAGCCCCCTCCGCTGCATGAGTGGGCAGGGCTGCCCAGAGGATTCAGGGGGCCTGGGGCAAAGCAATTTCAGGAGCCCCTTCCATAAAAAAAAGTTGCAATACTATAGAATACTGTATTCTCGTGGGGGCCCCTGCGGGGCCTGGGGCAAATTGCCCCACTTGCCCACTCCCGGGAGCAGGGAATCCAGACTGCAGGAAGAGACAGATTCCCCATTGAAACAGAGTCACTGCTGCACCCATAGCATTCCCCTCTCCATGCAAAGGCTGTGTTCAGAGAGAAGCACTGACTAGGGAAGGGTGAGGTGGGAGTTCTGCTTGGGACTGTCCCACTCCTGAGTGCCAGGGAGGGACAGAGGTAAAGCTCTCTCCTTCCGCTGGAGCCTTCTCACGCTCACATGCTTTGGGATCCTTGGATGAGAGGGCAGGGCATCAGAGTAACATACAGAAGCATGTTGATAAGCAAGGGAGAGAATGGGAGGCATGTGGGCAGCTGGGCATAGAGAGCAGAAATGACTCTCTTCCCATCTGGATGGGTGGGTGTGTGCCAGGTGCAGAAACCTGCTGGGTTGTGCAGGCCCATGACATCACACTTGGGAGGGCAGGAGTGAGGAGGGTAGTGGGCTCAGGGAGCTGGGGAAGGACATGTCTGTCCTAAATTCACCCCCTCCATCTCTCTGTTTCTTGGCTGCAGGTGTCTAGTGAAATGGCTGGAGGTTCGCTGCGTCTGTCCCATGTGCAACAAGCCCATCACAGGCCCCACGGAGCCCCACCAAGGCATTGGGACACTCCTGGATGAGCTGGTGTGAGGGCCTCTTTTCTCTCCCATGAAGCCAAGCAGCCATCCAGACGGACCATTTCCTGGTGATCTCTGCACTTAACCCCTCCACCCACCTCCCCTGGGGATTGCTAAGACAGCAGCCTGTGATACCTCCTGCCATGGGCATATGGCACCCTCGTAACACCTGGGACAGATCCACTGCCATGAGTGCAGGAGGAAAACAAGCTGCATCCCCCGTGAAGCACACAGAGGAGGAGGTGTTGGCCCAACTCTGGGGTCATTGGGACCTGAGCGTCAAACTCCTGATGCATGAAGGGCCTGGGAGACTTAATTGTGCCCCTTCCTAGCTGATCTTGCAGGGACGTCTGATTTCTTGGCACCAGGCTTCTGAAACTGGATATTCCTCGCAAAGACCACCCAGTTCAGGGTGGGAAGCAAGACAGGAGCCTCACCCCCAATCCCATGGGGGACTGTGGTTCAAACCCATCTACCACTGTTCTTAATAGGTTTACTATAACCCTCTTTCAAAACCAGAACTTACATTTAGGGCCTTAACTCTTCCACAGGTCCCTTGTAAAGGCCAAAGCTTTAGCTCTGCTACAGCCAGCCAGGTATTGTCCCGACTGCTGGAACCACAGCGCTGATTCTTATCTATGGCCCATTGATGGGATCTCTTTGTCTTAAAAAAAGAATAGTCGGTGTTTACATAGGGCCTGAACAAAAACAGAAGCTGCAGCGGGCATGTCATAACTGATTAGATCCTGCTGGCAGAGCTGGACTGTTGCAAAAGTGGGAGCGGTGTTTAGGGAACCACAGCAGAGGGGCAGGGGAATGCCCCATGTTGGACATTAATATTCCTTTCTTGTATCAGGCTAGCAAGACCTTTTAGCAGCTGGTGGAGATAGTTTGGAGATGTTTCAAATACAAAGCAGGTTTTTCTTTTGAATTATTTTTAATTTAAACTTGGAGGCTGTTTTTTTTTATTTTGTTTTTAAAGTCACCTCTCAGAATTTCCTTCCAGCTCAGAGACTGTGCAAATTAGTAAAAACACTCTGAGATATTCTGTTTTGTACCTTGAAAGTGAACTGTCACTGTTTGCATAAGGCAGAAAGTTTGGGGAGAGGGAGGGGCTGATGGGTGGAAAATCCAGTCTGGATTCCCCCACCTCCTCCCCACTATGTTGCACTGTAAATAATATTTTTGTATGTATTACTTTTCTGACTGTCTCAGGCTTCCTACACACCCCTGAGGATGGGGGATGTACAGTTTTATGTAAAACAATAATTAAACTGAAGGCATCTTAGTCTAAATTGTGAATGTTTGTTTCTAGCAAGGGGTATCTACCAGTAAATTCTCAAAGCACAAAAAAATGTATTTTCTTAGGACACACACACACACACACACACACACACAGATGTGTGATTGTGGGGTGCTCCAATAACATTCACATTGGAACTGGAACTAAGCCTAGGCATATTTCAGAGTGTTGAGGGAATCAAATTAAGAAGTTGGAATGGAGCAGAGAGTGATCAGCACAAGAAACCGGGAATCAGGGTTCATGGGTTCTGTTTCTAGCTCTACCTCTGACTACTAGATCTTGGGCAATCCACAACCTTTCTGTGTCTGTTTCTTCTTCTGCAAACTGGCAATAATACTTATCTCACAGGGGCACATGAAGTACAATTTGTTAATTGCATTGAGTTTGCAGATATCCTCCTGTATTTTATTGGTTTTGGTGGTTGTAGCAACAGGGGTAAGTAACAATAAGGCACACTGCTGTAAGGCTCTTGATGTATTTACCACCGTGTCATATAGACCTGCTCTAAGCAGCGTTTAATGATAGTGATCAACACATCCACAACCAGTTGTCTTCAGGAGCAGCCCCACACTAGTGAGCAACTGGGGGGCTGCATCATGGCTGGTGGCACCGAACATGGTTAGCGTAGTAGTTCAGATGTTGAAAATAAGTTAACATCTAGAGCTGGTCAGGAACTTTAATGTTTTCACATCGTTTTCACAAAAAAATCCCAATTTGTCAAAATGAAAATGGTTTGCAAAACTGTTGGGTTTGACAAGGCACCTGACTCAAAAAAATTGTTTTTTTTTAAATTGAGATTAATAAGGTCTAAAATGGGACATTTAGACAAACTGAAATTTTCATTTTGAGTCAATTACTTTCCATTTAGAAATTTTAGTAAGTTTACAATAAAAAAGTCAAAAATTGAAATTAAATCTGTCAATTATTGAAATATTTTAATTGACCAGATCTAAAAAATATTTTGGGTTTTCAGTTTGCAGAAATTTGAGATTGACTTTTTGTCCCACTTCAGCAGAAGAAAATTTTTCAAAATATTAGATTCTCATGGAACAGGAAAACGGTTTCCTTCCCAGCCCTATTAACATCTCTGTCACAGGTAAAACTTACTGCTGCAGGATATTTAATAACTTGGATGATCTAGATATTAATTGGACATTTATATGAATGGATAAGATAGAGGTCTATAAAATCTTGACTGGTGTGGAGAAAGTAAATAAGGAGGAGATGTTATTTATTCCTTCTCATAACACAAGAACTGGGGGTCAACAAATGAAATGAATAGGTAGCGGGTTTAAAACAAACGAAAGAAGTCTTTCTTCACACAACACACAGTCAACCTGTGGAACTCTTTGCCAGAGGATGTTGTGAAGGCCAAGACTATATAACAGGGTTCAAAAAAGAACTAGATAAGTTCATGGAGGATAGGTCCATCAATGGCTATTAGCCAGGATGGGCAGGGATGGTGTCCCTAGCCTCTGTTTGCCAAAAGCTGGGAATGGGCAACAGGGGATGGATCACTTGATGATTACCTGGTCTGTTCATTCCTTCTGGGGCACCTGGCATTGGCCACTGTCAGAAGACAAGACACCAGGCTAAATGGACCTTTGGTCTGGCCGCTCTTATGTTCTTAAGCTGCAGTGACAGTGGGGGGGACAAAAATGCATGGGTTATTAATCCTCATTCTTCAGACCACAAGGTGAATACCACTAAGGATCAGGAAGAAAACAGAGTTTAAGCACAACTACTTATTTCCAGTCCCACCAAAGGATGTTTACGCTTGCATAGGTCATCTGCTCATACACACAAACACAAACATAGCCATAGCATGAGAAGAATGGAAGTGTAAAGGGACATCTCATCTGCCACCCAGTGAGTGTTATGTTTTGATCAAACAAAATCATATTATTTCTCAGGTAGAACTGTTTCCTTGAGCCATGCAATTAAAGCCTGACACATGCTTCTCTAGCTCTGAGTCCCTAAGTGTTTCTTGGGCCCTTTCTCTCAGGCTAGTAAAATCAGAGTTTAGTGGCTGATGGATAAATTGCAGGGACATAACATCTGTGCCTCTATCCCAGCTCTTCCTGTAGCAGCTCTGTATTCCATCTTTGTTCTCTGGAGGCCTGTGTGACAGGAGAGAACAAGGGAGTCATGGGGCAGAGTTCATTTAGTCCTTGATGTACAAAGCATTCCAAATACAACTGTAAATTTATTGTTGCGAGATATCTGGCAATTCTAAGAACATTTGCTTCATAAATTCCCTACTGCCATCTGTTGGTCGCAACAGGAAAAGTCACTCAACATCAGACACATGGAAGGAAGTCTGGTCAGCTCAGCAACTACGCCACTTCCTTGGGATTTCTCAGTTGCCTTGCACGGTCCCAAAAACCTATCCAGTAATTAGATACTATAGTATTCCCCCTTACATCATCCATTGATATCAAAGCATCTCTATTGAGGAAATTAAGTATTGTTATCTTCACTTTACATAAGGGAAACTTGGCTACAGAGAGGGAAAGTGACTTGCCCAGTCACAAGGCAGGTCACTGTGAGAGCCAGCAATAGAAGCTACCAATCCAGAGTCAGGGTAAAATTTTCAAAGTGCCTAAATCCCAATTTGCTAAAATAAGTCACCTTTGAAAATGGAATTTAGGCACTTTGAAATTTTACATTTGGTCTGGTAGAAGTCAGGAATCCTGCCTCCACTCTATTCCCAACTCTGCAGCTGGCTCTTGAGACTTCGGCCAGGTCATGTCTCCTGTCTATCAGTTTCATAATTAGCAAAGAAGAGTACATAGCCACCTACATAAAGTTTTGAAGTGAATAAGCAGAGACTGTGCTAATATATTATTTTCTGCTCTCATTTCACAGGAAACAAGGGGGAATTCTGTAAATTAAATAAAAAGATGAAGAGTGTCCTGATAAAATAAGACTTCTTACCTCAAGGGATAACAAGAGTTATTGTCAGCCCTAAAATGAATTCTGCAAATCCAGGGCATGATTTTTAAAAATGACTTGTCATTTTGTGCCCAAATGTAGGCATCCTAAATGCACCTGATTTCCCCAAAAGTGATAAGCACTCCCCCTGAAAATCAGCCCCTTTAAAGCATGTCAAGCTAGGTAACCACAATTAGGAATCACACTTGAAAATATTGTGCAAAGAGCACAATATACATACAAAGGGTATTACCAGCGAAGAATATTTCTAGAGCACCGAATAGCGCCCGGGCCACACAGAGAGAAACAAAATCGTATGAAAATCTTGCCTTTGTATAACATTTTTAACTAATCCAAACACAACTGTAGTCAGAGGATCGATTTACAGTCTGCGAACCACCCTAAAGCGAAACTAACAAAGCGTAGCAGACATGTACAGACAATCCCGCTCCCAATAACTCACAACATAGTTTTCTTATTTTTCCTAAAACAACCCCCCTCACCCCCCCGTACTCGCGGCCCCCAGGTTCTGGTCAGATGGGTACTGTGCCCCGTCGTAACAAAGAAGGACGGCACATCTCACACAGCCGTGTGCAAACCCCATTCATCATGCGTCAGAACCTGAAGGATCAGCGCGCGAAAGCCGCGCTCGGGGGGGCCATGCCACCCCACTGATTTCACAGTCAGGGCGAGCGGACCGCGCCCGGCCCCAGTCCGAGCTACCCCTGGATTCCCCTCCGCCCCCAACGAGACGCGATTTGCAGCCAGACCCCGCTCCAGCTGGCCCTTATTTCCCATCCGGGCCCCCGTGGAGGGGCAGGATCGGAGCCTGAGCCGCCGTCTCATTACGCATGCTAATTTATGCATATCCAGACCCCGCCTCCCCCTACTCTGGCGAGAGCCGCTCGCTCTCCGCCTTTACGGCAGCGCGGTGCCCACGTGGAAGGGAGTAGGGGGGTTGCGACAGTGCTGGGAAAGGCAGGGAGCGCGGCGTGGTTTCCGGCAGTTGGGGGAAGGGGTTTCCTGGGGAGCGCGGATCCCCCTCTGGGCTGCAGGGATCGGGGAGTCTGGGCGCGTTGCGCCCCTGGCGGGAGCTGGGTCTCCCGCTCACACCCCTGCGGGGCTGCACCAGGGGAGGGGACCCCTTGCCCTGAAGACGGGGGGGGGGCACCTGGGACCCCCACCTTGCTGAAGGGAGATTGCACCTCCCCCTTCTCAGGCGGAGAGTCAGTGCCCTGGGCGGGGGTGGGGTTATAGCACCCCCCCCCACAAAGACGGGGGCCAGGACTGGTGATTATAACCCCCCCCCCGTAGCTTTTCTATACCCAGGGGCAGGGCTGGGCACGAGGGCCCAGAGGGGCATTGGGGGTGGGGGAGTCTCCCACCCCCGCTGTTAAAGACATTTCCTGGGGGATTCCAGGCTGACCTGGGCGAGTGGGGGTGCAGGGTTAGGGTCACTGTAGGAGAGGGAGTGGCGTCAGGGTTTAAGGGTGGGGATTACAGTTGGGGGCAGTGTAAATAGAGCGGGTGGAGCAGGAGGGGCTGTATAGGGAGAGATGACTGGGGTCAGGGTGTCGGGTCTATCGGTGAGGGAGAGAGTGTGGGAGGTGGTTGTGGTCAGGACTTAGGATCAGTGTAGGAAGGGCAGTGGGCCGGGTGGCAGTGTCTCTGCAATCAGCACCATGGAGCTCAGCAGCCTGCTGAAATCCCTGCAGTTGGAGAGCCCACCAGAAAGGGGAGACCCCGAATGCCCAGCTGCCACTGCCCCCCCAGCAGAGCAAGTTCTCTCCCAAATCTTGTTGCTTTTCTCAGCGGAGGGAGTCAGTGGCAGTGCCAAGGCAGGGATGGTCAGAGACCTGCGTGTGCTCTTTGAGGCTGCAGACTGCCAGTGGCTGTTTGGGGGTTGCCACCCCAATGTCACCCCCAAGTTGCTGGGGGACTTGGTGTCTGTGCTGTGCCACTATGCAGCATTGCCAAAGCAGGATTCAGACACCGGGGGCCCACCCAGTAATGATGACTTTTACACCACAGTGGCCGATAGAACAGCAGACGTTGGCTTGGTGTTTCTTAGCCTCCTTGCTAAAGTGGAAGCTACCAAGGGATCCAGGTCCCTGGGTAACGTGGTGGTGAGGCAGGTCCTGCCACATTGCCTAGGACTGATCTACATCTTTGCTGCAACACACCATGCAGAGAAGCCGTGGACCAGCTCGAGGTCTCAGTCAATAGCACAGGAACTGCTGACCTTGCTGGTTCAGGTTGCAGGCTGTAGGTCAGTGGCTGAATTCCTCCAGGGAGGAAGCAAAGATGAAGAAGGGAGGTTTGCTGCTGTGATGGGACTCCTGAAGCCAGAGCTGACTAAGTAAGTAAGATCACTTGCCCGGAGGGGTTTGCTTGGTGAGGCTTGGCACTGGTGGGTCAAAGGACTGGAGATATTGCTGAGCATTGCAGTGAGGTAAGGGGCAGTGCTGGACTGTGGTCAAGTTCTGAATCTATTGGAACACTTGTGATTTCAGGAATAAATAGTTCACTGAACAAGCTTTACTGAGAAGATAGGGCAGGTAGCTGGGATCAGTGTGGGTGCCTGGGTTGGGGAGAATCAATTAGCCAAACATTGGATCCCCCCAAAAAGTTGTATGCACATGGCTGACTGCCCCTCTGGCCTGGTCATTGTTCAGCACATTACTGAAATAAACAATGTGCCTCTTTGGGGCCTGTTCTTGCACTTGTTCTCCTTGAAGTTAATGGCAGCTCTGTAGAAAATCAGGCCCAAGGGATTTCAGAGGTGTGCCCCCAAAACTAAGGCACCCAAAACCAGTGGCTACAGAAACAATGGGTCATGGGTAGTATAAAGATGCTGACTTTGTAATGTGGTAACAGTTAAATAGAGAGAATGGATGAGTATATTACTGTACAATGTTTCTCTAGTCTAAACAAAAGTCATTGTTGCAATGATTGATTATTGTTATGTCTCTGATATTTACACGGCAAGGATTTGTAAACCTGTTAAAACTTCCAAAACTTGTAAATAGCTAAAATAATAATAATAGTAATTTGTGGTTACTTGTGAAAATGTTACTGTTAATGTTTTATTTACTTGGAATCTACTTTCTGCTGCTAGTTGCCCTGTCACGTTTTTGCTGGTTAAAGTGTCAAAGACTTTTTACAGAGCAAGAAACTATTTGATTTAAAGGGGGAAAAAGTTTGCATATAAAAAAAGAACAGAAGTCGGCCCTAATCACGGGCTAGTCCTGGTTTGTGACCTGAATCTTGTGGTGTGATGCTGCAGTGAAACCACTAGGGTCATGTTTGCTTTGTGCATTTTTCCAGAGAAACTTGGAAGTGCAACCCTGCCACAAAGCATGTGTTCTCCTGGACGCTGCGTCAAGTCACCCGGCCATGGCTTAGCCCTCACCTGGAGAGTGTCCTCCCACCATCACTGCTCCTCTCAGATGACTACCAGGAAGAGAATAAAATCCTGGGTGTGTGCTGCCTGCATCATATCATTCTCAATGTGGTAAGGAAAGATCACTGCTGGGAGGAGGGACCATGTTGCCATAGGCGAACATACGAAGGAACTGTGGTCTAATGGTTAGAGCAGAGGACTCTTGAGTCAGGATTCCTGGTTCTGCTGTTAACTCCCAAGCTGACACTGGACATGGCACACCACTTCTTAGCTTCATTTTTCTACAGTGTTCAGACTGCAGTAATAGTGGCAGCTGGAAAATATCCATGTCCATCTGTGTGTGACTCATAAAAAGGTGGATGCCAATCGGGGCTATTTATAAAATGCTGGGCAAATCTTGAAGTATTTCCACATATGTTCCCAATTACTTTAAAGTTAGTTTTGTGGGGGTTTTCTGGCAGTGCTGCTGTGTCGTTTAAGCAGGAGCAGGAACTCAGTTTAATAATAATAACACTTTTGCTTTTCTCTAGACCTTTCACCTAGTATCTCTTTATAGACACAAATACATTTACCATCTCCCCCTCATGCAAGGTTGGTGAATATTCACCCATCTGTAAAAGATGGTAAAAAAGAGGTACAGACTTATGGCCACATGGTGAGTAATGGAAATAGAACTCGTGTCCTGTTTCCCAATTCCCCCTAAGCATTAAACAAAAAGCACTCCTTGCTTGCTGTTTGTCATTTGGAGGAGTATTTTAATAGCCCTGGTTTGTGAAGCACAGATGTGCTGTTACATTCTCCCTGTACTGTGAAGTGTAGCAGAGCTGTTCTAACAGAGCTGAGGTGATCAGCTTTGTACAGAACTGCTGAATCTTCCATCACATTGAATTACACACAGATGTTTCTATGTTGTTGCAGCCAGCTGCTGACTTGAACCAGTTTAACAGGGCACAGGTTGTCTACCATGCACTGTACCATCACCTCTACGTACGGGAGGCACAGCTCATTCAGGTAAGCCACTGTGGTTTACTCTAAACCTTGATTAATCCTACTGGGATTTTAATTAATATAATGGACAGCTCAGAGGATTGGGATATAGAACCTCCATTTTCTAGGTCACCATTTCTAATCTAGCCTTAGGTTATTACTATCTGACCATTGATTAGTTGCCCCCATATGAAATGAATTTGGATCTCAGTTAGGTCTTAATGGACAGGGAAAAGGACCCCACCTCCTGGCCCCCCCTATTTGCAGTCTATGTAGAGAGGCCAAAGATGTGAAAGAATGACATACATTCCCATGCCTTAAGAGAGTGGTTCTTAACTAAGGGTATGTATACCTGTGGGGGTACACAGAGGTTTTCTAGGGGGTACATCAGCTCATCTAGATATCTGCCTAGTTTTACAAGCTACATAAAGAGCACTGAGTCAGTGCAAACTAAAATTTCATACTTGTTTATAGTGCTCTATATACACTATGCACTGACATGTAAGTACAGTATTTATATTCCAATCAATTTTATTTTATAATTATATGCTAAAAATGAGAAAGCAATTTTTCAGTAAACAGTGTGGCTGTGACACTTTTGTATTTTTGTCTGATTTTGAAAGCAAGTAGTTTTTAAGGGAAGTGAAAGTTGGGGGTACGCAAGACAAATCAGATTCCTGAAAGGGGCACAGTAGGCTGGAAAGGTTGAGAGCACTGCCCTCAGACTACCAAAGAAGCTGTATAGTGACTCCTTTCCTGCTTCTCATTGCATCAGGTGGTGCTGCTCTGCTTGCTGGACCTGCTGCTGGTTCTGGAGAAATCCCCACAGCGGCTGTCCCAGGAACCCAGAGCAGCAACTCCCTGTCATGAGGTCCTGCAGCTAGTTCTGACTCACATGGAAGCAGAACACCGGCTCCCACTCCGGAGAGTGTATGCCAGGAACCTCCCTGCCTTTGTGAAGAGGTAAGAACTGTGCACTAGCCCTTCGGTGATTATTTATTGGCCACGGTAACTTCCCTCCATGACTCTTCTTGTCTTGGCAGACTTGGCATCCTGGTAGTACAGCACCTGAAGAGGCTGGAGCGGGTGATTGTGGGATACTTGGAAGTCTGTGATGGTCCAGATGAAGCAGCCAGATTGGGAATATTAGAGACACTGAAGTGTACCATACAGCATGCCTGGCCAAGGTACCTTTAGGAGAAATGGCTACAATAGGAAGCAAAACCTGAATGCTCTCACCCTTACTGAGCTACACTTGTCTGGGGATTTGAGGAAGACACCTTGGACTGAGTGAGAAATGGATCTCTAGTCTTGAGTTCTGTGTCAACAGGACTCAGTCCTATCACAGCACTGAAATCCCCTCTACAGTGATGTTAGTTGAGAAACAGTCCCACAGCTAGACCAATCCTCATTTTGGCAACTGTGGAAGAATTACCACACACAGGCACGAAAGCTGTTTTTCCTGCATGTAGATCTTAGGATGAATTAAGCTGCACTTTATAGTGACATTCGTCCTATATATGCAATCTTTAATACTCAGTTTCCTTTGCATTCAGGGCATATGGATGCCCCCTGGTGGTTACATTAAAACACGTGGTAGTCATTCAGCCTCTTGGCCACAGTATTTGCCTGCATTTTAGGAGAGTTCAAATCACAAGGGTGGCTCCAGCCAGCAGGTTACTGTGCAATGAGCCAGGCTGTGAATTGACAGCCCACCAGCTTGTTGTGTGGTAACATCCCATGTGGACACTGCTGCAGCACCATCCGAGTCCCAGAGTGCAGCTTGGCCCACTTGAGAAAGCCAGGCCGTACTCCAGGGCTTTCACTGCGCTGTAGCGATGTCACCACACAGCAGGCTCCCACACTATAGATTCAGACCCTGGCTTGAATAAGTGACTAATTAGGGGAGACGTAATAGAAGTGGGAGGGGGAACACACTGTATAAGCCCTGTGCTGTCAGGCAATATTTCCTAGCCTTTGGGCTTGAAGGCAAATGCTAAACTACTCTCGCTGCTTTAAAAATGAGCCTCTTGCCCCTGCCTCTGAAGTGTTTTCTAACCTAGCATGTAGTTTAGGCTGCTGTCCTGATCACGACTGAGCCCAGTGGCAGTCTAGAGCAGTGCATAGTTGAATGGCGGACAGCACTCTCTAGTAAGTGGTTCCTGCAGCGGTTAGGACATGCTTTCCCCTATTCTCCACCATCCTAGAGACAAGCTCAGGAAGAGGTTCTTCAAAGTGTCTGTTTTCCATCACAGAATGACATGCAGGCTCGCTGTGCTCCTTAAGGCCCTGCTGAAGATGATTTGGGGTGTATCTACTGATGGAGGCCTGACACCACAGCCAGTGAAAACAGCCCTGCTGCATGGGGCCACAGAGTGCCTGATCCTGCTGGATCACTGCTCTCAGGGGCAAGTGAAGGTGAGCCAGGGACTCCAAATCCCATTCTGTAAATCTGTTTCTTTAAAGGGGAAAACAAAAGTACTGGTGACGTTTTAGGACAGAATATCACGTAGAGGGGCTCTGGGCATGTGGGGCTTTTTTTGTCTTTCCCTTAGCAAAGTCCTGGAGTCCACAGCAGCATCTGTAGTTAAGGGAGACAGCTAAACACACCACCCTTATGGAATTGTAAGGCTCTCTGGGCTAGCATGTAGCCATAAAGGCATATAGACAGATACAGTCAGGTGTCCTCTTCTCTAGGTGATGCAGAAGGTGGCTCAGGAGGTAACTCAGATACATACACAGGGAAATTGTGGAGATATAAAAATGACCCATTGAAGTACAGGGATGCTACCACCCCATAGTGCCTCAGTGTTTGCAGTTCCCTTCACCAGTTGCTACAATGTAATAAAGGTGGGTAACAGGAGAGTAGTAACATCTGAGGTCAAACAGCACTGCAACTGAGGTGTTTGTGCTTTTCCCCTTGCAGATCCTGCTTGAACGAATCTACCACAGCTGTGACGACTGTAGCCTTCGGTCCTGCATCCGACAGGTGCAAGAGAACACCTGAGACACAGCTACTAGTAGCCTGAACCTGCTTTTGTTTTTTTATTACATTAAAATATTTAAATTTGTGATTCTGCACCTGTCAAAATGCCCCCTGCTAAAGTCACACTGTCAGGTACTCCTCCAGCTATACAGTCCCACTGTCCACCACACAGCTCAAGTTTATACCCTCCTTCGAAGGAGTCAGGTTGCTTTCTGTTTGGATGTAGGTTCTGTTTCCTGTTCATACTCTATTTCAATGTAGGCTCGTTTTATCCTCCCTGGTCCTTTCACAGGAGTTTTGCCCTTGGATTTGGAGTGACAGGTTCTCTCTGCCATCTCTTTCTCCTCTTCCTCGCTGGAGGATTTGTCGTCCTGCTCCTCCTCACTGCTTGTTGCCAGCTTATCCATGTCCTGGACAGGAGGGAAGGCAGGAGGGTTAATACAGATACTGACTTGAAAGTGCTGTATTTTAACAAAGCCTCCGCTCCTCTGCAAATGCATTACTCCTATCATGTAGATCCGGGCTCCCTGTTGTCTATTCCATGCTGCCTTTGAAGGGAATAGAACAGATACGCTGCAGTCTGATATATCAACATGTGAATCCAATTGCTCAGGCACTAATCCATGAACACAGCTCTGACCACAGCCAGAAGGGAGGATGTTTGGGATTAAAAGGAGTTAAACTGAGCAGTTGTAGGAGGACTGAAAATGGCAGGATGATCAGGGCTGCATTCCATTGATTTAATATTCTGGCATTTTATGCCAGTCACATTATACGGCACTTCAGGACTGAGGCTCAGAGCCAAATACAGCTATGAACAAGTACAGAGCCAGTGACTAATAATTCTGTCCTCGTAATATTAGCAAGCTCATGCTCTAAGTTTAGCTATAACCCGTCAGCCGGTTTAGTGTAATCATTGAGCAAGATCAGGGCCAGAACTCTTGGTGTCTGTATCACTGCACACGCATTATACCCCTTGCCATTTGATGCGTAGCTGGAGCAGGCTATCTGGGTGTTTCACATACCTCAAAGTCACTGAGGTCGCTCTCATCTACTTCTACAAACTCCCGCTTGTCAGCATCCTGTAAGAAATCAGGTCAGAAGTTGAGCATCTAGATTGGATACACCGCACGAGGACTGGAGGGTGGGGGAGTGTCACTGTCAGAGGGGTGTGCGCAACCCACTCAGATACTGAGAGTCAGGGTCCTGGACGGACCATCCTTTACAGAGCAGGATTTACAGGGGGAGCCTGTAGCCCTGCCCCCTAGTTGCTAAGTAGAAGATTCAAAACTATAAATGATGAACTAATAGCAACATACTCTCCCCACCACAACATTCACAAGAAGAAAGTGATGCATTTGCCTGGTGTCTCTGCTGAGCAGGGAACACTAACTGCAGTAGCGGCATAGAGCAGGCTGCCTTCTGCAAGCTACAGTGGTATCTCTACACTCGACTGTTTTCTGGACTAAATCCCCCAATTATTGGCACTGATTCTCAAGTAAGGGATTTTAGCACTCGTAGCAGGTTACAGACAATGGAGTTATCTGCAAAGGGCTTTGGGGTTGGAGGAAGTGACTAGGAACAAAGCTACAAGCCAGACTCCTATTGTACTTGGCAAACAATAGGAGAGAGGAGACTGGAGACATGAATGAATAATATGCAGTTGTTTACATACACACCCCTCTTCTGCAAAATTCATACAACCCCATGTGCATATATATAATAGGTCCAGCACTACTGCAGTTATGGTTTAACTTAAGTTGATCAATACTTGGTCCTGCTAGTGAAGGCAGGGGGCTGGACTCGATGACCTTTTGAGGTCCCTTCCAGTTCTATGAGATAGGTATATCTCCATATCTATTTTATGAGGGAGGGATAGCTCAGTGGTTTGAGCATTGGCCTGCTAAACCCAGGGTTGTGAGTTCAATCCTTGAGGGGGCCATTTAGGGATCTAGGGCAAAAATCTATCTGGGGATTGTTCCTGCTTTGAGCAGGGGGTTGGACTAGATGACCTCCTGAGGTCCCTTCCAACCCTGATATTCTACAATCTTTCCAACTGTCCCACTCTGATGAATTTTAAAACCATTACTTCGTCTTCCTCCTCTTCATCCTTCTCCTCCGTGTCAGACTCTGCTTCGCTCTCTGCATCCTGCTGTTCCAGAGCCTTGTCAAAGGCGTGTATGGGGAAGTTATAGATATCTCCATACTGAAAGGAAAACAAGCACCTGCTTTAAATCATACCAGGAAGATAGATCAGCTAGGAACTGACTCCTCTTGGCTATGGTTCACACCATGCTGGGGGCTAAGAACACGGGTTATACCAAACTTGACTAACAGGCCACAGAATCCATTCATCCCACATTTTATACTGGCCCTTAAGGAATCTGCCCTGACTAGCAGTGTGCACCAGGAAGGGAGGGATACAACTTACTTTCTTGACCTCTGCATTGGTCACCTAAAGCCCTGAAGCATGAGAGTCAGCTCCTCCATAGTCACCCCCTTATTTTAGCCTGCACAGATCTGTTGATCGTCAAGTCATTGAAAGGACTTCAGTGATACAGTGCAGCCAAACGTGCTCCCTCCAGAAGTGAAGTGCAACAGGTGCCAAGTGAGCCAGCTATGTGAAATCCAGAGCCTATGCACAACATGCCCTGTTTCTGGTTTGGCAGGTGGGGGTAAATCTCAGCGCATAGGTAGGGTTTGCTGGATTTGCTACGTGAAGCTACCGAGCTGCCTCACCACTTGGGCGCACAGAAAGCGGATTGTTAGGACTGGTGGAAAAGACTGAACTTTTGAATATTTCAAGATGATAAAAAAAGAACAAATTTCAGTGATTCCCCCTTCCCCCGTGTGTCTTTTTTTTTTTTTTTTTTTAAATCAGCTCTCCTCATCAGCCCTTGCTAAAGGCTACACTGCTACCCTGGCCAAGAGAGCCCTACACTCTGCTGACACTGCTGCAGGTGGCCAGAGGCCTTGCCCAGATGGAGATGCTGAGGAAGTAAAGGGTTTGACTCTAGCAGGCGAATGAGGCTGCTCAGGTTATTCACTGGTTTATTATGCATTTTATGCCAATCACATTATACGGCACTTCAGAACTGAGGCTCAGAACCAAATACAGCTATGAACAAGTACAGAGCCAGTGACCAATAATTCTGTCCTTTTAATATTAGAGAGCTCATCTTCCTAACAGCATTCCCCAAAGTCAGAAGAGTGGCTGTGTAAGAACAACCCCCTCTTACCCTCCCCCATCTCAGCAGAGATGATGATCACAAGCAAGTGTGAACTCCTGTTAGCAAACATGGTGCCAACCCAGCAATGGGAGAGCAGGCTGGATTCTATTTTGCCTCATGCGTCACTGTTCGAATGAGTGTGGTAAACACCCACTATCTTAGCGGAGAGACACACTTTGTACTAGGAGATGTTAGTGGTAACCCTTACCGTTTCCTGCTTTAGTCTCTCCAGTAACTCCTTCTCAATGGCATTGTCCAGCTGAGCAGCAATCAGGGCTTTTTCCTAGTACCAGGGGAAAGAGGAGTTGGCATCAATTCATTTCCAAGATGCAAAAAAAAAAAAAAAAAAAAAAAACCCAAGAGCAGTGGAATCAGGACTGCACCAGAGTCACGTTACCTCTCTCCTTTTCTCTCGCCTTTCAACCTTTTTGCTTAAAGGAACAATCTTCCTCCTGTGATAGGGGAAGAGAGAAGGGCAGTTAGTGATGATTTCAGTCTACCGGCCACTGATGCCTATCAAGTGAGTAAATGTTTATTCGAGTCCCTCCCCAGCCTCCGATACAGGATGCTCCCTGCTGCTCCCCACCTGGCACAAACTGGCCTCTCAAAGGAAACTTAGGCTAAGCTTGTAAAAGTGCAGTTTTAATCAGTTTAAGTGCGTCTACATTAGGGTTGTAACTAAATAAATTTCAAACTGATAGTTAGATGGGCACAAGGATTTATTTATTTATTTTAAACTACAGACCAGCCCTGAGAGAGACAGGCAGGCTGATGGTATGGAGCAGAAGGAAGAAAGAAAGAAGTGAACCGCCATCACTTACTGTCGCTTGAGCGTCAGCTTCCGAATGCGGATCAGATATTGTGTAATCTTGGTGAAGCGCTGCTTGCATTTGTGACGGATGAAGCGTGGCCAGTAGATGAGGTTCTCATCTATCTCCTCCAAAGCTTTCTCATAGTTCTTGCTCAGTCGGACCTGACGGCGAGAGGGAGGGTAAAAAGCTTTGGAGCAGAAGCAATTCTGGGACATCCTCACAAAAGGGAGTGGAGTTTAAGGTGGTTGTGGTGCTACACCAATTCCGCCCCTGGTTTTTTTTGTTTTTTGTTTTTTTCTAAAACCCGGCTGTCAAGAGGAAGGATGTTCTTGCAGTAAAGACACTGGACTGGGACTCAGAAGATCTGGCTTCTAATCCCGGCTCTGCTACAGACTCCCTGTGTGACCTTGGGAAGTCATTTAATCTCTCTGGCCCTTATATCCTCTTCTATAAAATGGGAAAATTCCCTTCCTACCCTTTTGTCTGCCTTGCCTATTTAGACTGTAAGCTCTTTGGGGCAAGAACAGTCTCTGAGGGCTGGTCTACACTAAGGGGAAAAATCGATATAAGATACGCAACTTCAGCTACGTGAATAACGTAGCTGAAGTCGAAGTATCTTATATCGATAACTTACCCGTCCTCACGGCGCGGGATCGATGTCCGGGGCTCTCCATATCGACGCCGCCACCGCCGTTCGGGGCGGTGGAGTTCCGGAATCGATAGAAGCGCGTTCGGGGATCGATATATCGCGTCTAGATGAGACGCGATATATCGATCCCTGAAAAATCGATCGCTACCCGCCGATACGGCGGGTAGTGTAGACGTAGCCTTATTATGGGTGTGTTCTAACACAAAAGGAATTCAGTCTGTAGCCCATCTATCCAATCCTTGGTCTCTCGGCTGATGCTACATACAAAGGAGCCAGCTGTGGTGATGGCTTTTGTGATGTGGACACTTGTGAATGGAATTATGTCCCAGCATAGGCCAATGAACAGCTGTCAGTCAGATGAGAACTGAGGATAAGACCAACTCAGATCAGATTTGAAAAAAAGAGGTTCAAGTCTACGTATTAATAATCCCCAGAGCCAACCAGACCAGACACATTCAAAGAAAAAAAATCCCTTGGCCATTACTTCAAAAGAACACTTAAAATGTTCCTGGTTTCGGATTCTATTGATCATAGGTTAGATTACAAATGAAAGCCTAGCAATTTGGTCAGTGATTCATCCATTCTGTGTTCTACCTACTATCTTATACAGCCTCCATCTCCATGGTATCTTCACATCTCCCCAAATCCTATCCCAATTATACAGCTGAGGCACCGAGAGATTCACAGACTGTCTGTGGCAGAACTGAGAATTGAACTCAAATCTCCCAAGACCCAGTCTTGAGCTCTAACACAGCATGCCCTGGCTTTCTAAAGAAAGAGTCGGTATAAAATGACAGAGCTAATAGTCTGTGAAAAGCAGGGACTACGCTGCCATTGGATATTTTCTTGGCGTAAGATATTTCATTAGGAGGTTAAGTACCATAAACTGCAGTGACACAAGGGTTCTGCAGGTCCAGTATACAAATAATATACTGCATTCATGCTCAGCAGTAGAGGATATGTTCTCTCCAGAACAGCTGGTGCTTTTATTTTCATACATATGTTGAAGAAAAATTAAAATACTGTGGACTAGAACAATGCCAAGGTGGAAGTGTCTGTATCCCATTGCCAGTCCTGAGCTGTTTCCCCACGTCAGAACCTGCTCCTTATACCGCCCACACCTAGGGACAAAAACATCAGGGTTGATTTAGGTGGGTTTAAACAGGAACGCTTTGGATAGGTGGTAAATAGTGGAACTTTTTTTAAAAAACAACAGTGTCATCTGTCAGATTGCTGGATTAAGTTTCAGGCTTGGTATGGGATTTAACTCACCCGCTCCCAGAGTCGACTGGGGAAAGCCGCCCGCTCTATTGTCTTCATGTACAGATAACACTGACCTAAGGGAAAGAGGAATAACATGAACTCACCCAAACCACCACTAGGCACCCAGGAGACAGGCTTAGCTCATCCCAGTCACTGCAAAAAACTCCAGCACTGGGACACTTGCTCAGATCTCCAATCTGTTGTACTAAGTCTCAGCGAAGGCTACCACTGACAGACACAGAGCATCCTTCCCCACAAAGAGCATCACAGACAGCCCTACGGAGATGCAGCCACCTTCGATGTGGAGAGCAGCAGCTATCTGCTGCACAACAGCTGTACAGGTGAGGGGGAGCAGGAGGCCACAGACCTCAAGGCTGACTAACTCTTAGAGGAAAGTCCCCAGGGAGCTTTCACATCCACATAAGGCAGAGGTCTCATACAACTGAACTGCACAGTGGGGCAATGGACTGAGCCCACCCTGTGGCTCCAGAGGGTATGTCTACATTGCAGTGTAAACCCAGGGTCGAACTCAGGCTCAAACCTAACCCTCCTTCTGTCTACACACAAACCACGCTAACTTAGGGTTTCCTGAGGGTGGCGGGTCTGAGCCTGAGTCAAGCTGACACGCAGGGTTCAAGCCCTAATGCGTTGCAGTCTGGATGCAGCCTCACTGGACTTGTGCTCTGGGAGTATCCCACAATCCAATGGGCTGACTTTCTTTGTCCTCTGCACAGTCCAGTTTGGTGGACAGTCAAGTTTTCCCACCCTGCACCACAAACAAAGGGCTGGAGTGGCCACATTTTGGGAGGGCACAAGGAAGCCTGGGATATGGGCAGTTGGACTTGAGCCTGCATAATACAGTGTAGAAAAAGGAACCCCAGGTTGGGACTCAGGTTTCAACAATTTGTAACCTGGGATTACAAATGAGGGTAGATGCTTAACTCCTCAGACCCAGGGCCTGCTAACTTGAGTTCTACTAACCCAGGGCTTACACTGCAGTGTAGACATACCCAGAGAGTCTAGGGGCTTCAAACTTGAGGCTTAGAACCCTGAGCCATTCCCTCTGGCTTACAGTTGGCTTACCGGGGAGGTGAAAAGAAAAGAACACAAAGAAAATTCCTGAAAGCACAAAGCTGAGCAATTCAACCCACTGGAGAGAGAGAGATACACACACACCACCCTTAATGCATGGCAGATGTCTGGCTGGACAGTTTACCAATGTGCATTTGGGACACAAAGAAGCCTGAAAGGGACCATGTCAGCTGGAGGAAAGAGCAATAGCTGCCAATGATTCCAGTGAGAGAGAGAAGGGGAAGGGCCGTGCAAGGTTGCGAGGCCCTTGTTGGGGCACTGCAGAAGTCTCACCTTTCTCCTCTTTGATAGTCGCATACTGGCTGTTTGCCAGGGGACAGGATGATCGGTTGCACAGACCGGTCAGGTTATACTCATTGCGGCAAAAGTTGTGTGTCTTTGTCCTGGAAATAAGAGACTTTAGATGAGTTGCTAACAGTAACACTGAGGATTCCATCCGAGAATCTCACACTGTACAAGTACTCATGCATTAAGCTTCACAACTGCTGTCAAGTAGAAGATCATCATCACCATTTTGTAGATGGACCTGAGTCACGGAGACACTCAGGATATGTCTACATTGCAGTAAAACACCCTGTCAGCTGATCTGGGCTCACAGGGCTATACATTTGCTCTGTAGATGTTTGGGGTCAGGCGGGGGCCCAAGCTTTGGAACCCCACAAGCGGGGAGGGTCCCAGAGTCCAGGCTCCAGCAACCCAAACAACTACACAGCAATTTTTAGCCCTGCAGCCTGTTAGCTGATCTGAACCAGCCATGGCCATGCGGTAGGTCTTTTATTCCAGTGTAGATATACCCTGAGTTTCCTAACCTTTTAATTCCAAACTGTTGGTTCCACCCCAGCCGTTGGAATGTGCAGAATTCCTGAAGCAGTCAAATTAGAGTGCTAAGGGACACCCTCTTTGAAACATTTAGCACATGACCCCGGCAGCCAGGAAGTCATCCTCCCAGTAGTAACTTGGGTCCCAAATCAGAATCTGAAGAGCAAGATGCAGAGCTGGATCCTGAAATACTCACTTTATTTTGTATGAGCAGAACTGTTTGTTTCCAAGACTGTCCCAGACAACCTGAATAAACAAGAGGTCAGTTAGTATATTTCATAGTGTAGCACCTGCATTTCTAGCAGAGCCAGTCATCCAGGGCTCTCTCAGCACTTTACAAACATTCATTAACAACAGAGGGAAGATCTGGATTATTATTTCCATTTTGCAGATGGTAACATTGAGACACAGAGCAGTAAACTGTCTGGGTCAGTCAGACAAGTCAGCAGAAGATACTGGAATAGAAGCCAGGAGCCGAGACTCACATGGCTCTACTACAGCACATTGCAGGCAAGGAAACCAAGCTTGGAGTCTGGTGCTTTGCGCAGTGTATGTATCCATACTTTCTCTTTGTTTTGTTTTTTTGTTTGTTTTGGGGGGTGGGTTCACCAGCAAGGAAGGATGCACTGTTGCTGACACAACAAAGTTACAAGTTTTCATAATGTAAAACTACAAAAACCCAAACAAAATATTAAAACCCACTAAAATGGATGCATGGTTCTCTAAACCAGCATATGAACTTCCTGTAATCTACTACCCAATCCCATGTGGGTCTCTCACGTTTTCATTTTAACCCAAAGCTCTTTAGAATAGAGACCATGTCTCCTATGCAGTCTGTAAAGCCTTGAGGCATTCCAAGCTCTATGGTTATAATTATAATAGGGTTGGGTACAGTGATAATCACATGCAGTATTTAAACAAACACACACACCAGCAATGTAACTGGCTGCATTATATGCCAAAGCAGCAGCCAGCTGCTAGCACATGAGCATCACAGATGAAGCCACAGCTGCTTGGGCAAACCTGCAAACCAAAGCACAGGCACTTGTTGGGCTCCTGTTCTGACCATGTTCTTTAACTCCCAAGACAGTCCTGGGGGTGACCCTATGGTTACCTGCCATGCAGGAAATCCAGTTTCCAAGCCTCAGAAGGGAGACTCTACTACTAGGGATCCTGTACATTCATTCAGGAGACCTCGTTGCACATCACCACACCTTTCTCCCACCCCCAGAGGCAAGGAAGCAGGGGGTGGGAGTAAAGAGGCACCCAGGTGCTGCCCCACTCCATGTGCTGAGCTGCCACATGGGAGATCTGGGTCTGCTTTCCCCGTCTAGGGCAAACAGCCCCATGTACCGCCGGGGAGGGTGGCACATTCCCCTGCTCCAGCATGGCCAGCGCCCCATGGGAGCCGGTGGGTCCGTAGGTTACACAGAAGGAGGCCCGATGCTCTGCACCCTTCTGATTTCCACGTGGGCAAGGGGAAGGGAAGCGCGGCCGGACGCAACCGAACCAACCCTGCCTTAGGGGCGCTGATTGGCTAGGACGCAGCTGCCTGGAGCCGGCGGACGCAGCCGAACCAACCCCACCACGGACTCACATCGTCCGAATGCATCTCGCCTCCGCCGGGCTTCACAGAGAACTCCACGCCGGGCTGGGGCTGGTCGGCTTCAGGGAGTCGCCATGACAGTGGGAGGGCACAGGGCAGAGCCAGTGCCGGGCTCTCGCGAGATCGGGGGAGGAGGAGAGTGGGGAGTAGGATTTGACGGGGAGGTAATGGGGAGAAGGGGATGATGGGAGGGAAGGGGGAATGGGATTTTGGGGGGAGGTAATGGAGAGAGGGGGCTGATAGGAGGGAAGGGGGAATGGGAGCTGGAGGGGGCAAGGGAGGGAGGAGTTGGGGTGCTGCGGAGAGGAGGGGGAGTGATGCAGAAAGGGGGGAATCGGGGTGACGGGGATGGGCTATGTGTGGACACCCCAATATCTACGACTTCCAAGACCACCACCTTTCCTCTGCTCCTGCCTAAGAGCTTTGGGCGGGTGAAAAACACCAGGGATCGCTCTGGGTAATAAGACAAAAGAGTATCCTGAATAGCAAAACGTGTGGTGTAGTACTCACCTACCGCCAGCAGATGGCAGCAAGAAACCTCTAACAGCCGTTCATTGACCCCAGCTGCGTAACTAGGGCTTTTGGCTTTCCGGGTTTATTAATTTCGCTTGGGGGGGAGGGGGGATATTTTTAGCAGTGCATGAATTCTGTGTCCAAAGTGGAGTTTTGGGGACTCTTTCTTTGATACTGTAATGAGAAGGGTGGGGGTTTTTTTCAGATATTTCCCAAAAGTCTTCTCTAAATGGGATCACTTTCATTTCTGTTTTGCCTATAAAACTTCTTTACATGTTAGTTTAAGCTTTGTACCCTGGTGGCCGAGTCCCTGGTTTAGCGTGTTTGTTCCCTGGTGCACTTTAACCCAGTACTGTTTCCAGAAGCGCTGTGTTAAAGCACACTAGAGAACCTTTAGTGCACACCAGCAGGGTCTGCACGGACCGGTTAATACACAGCATGTTAGTGTGCTTTAGAAATCACACTCCCATAGTCCACATGGCTGCTGTAGGTCGACCAGCCCTTAGGGCTTTTCTACACAAACATTAAGTTTGTGGCAAGCTGGGATGTGAATCTACCCCACACTAGCCTGCCACAGTGTGTCTGTCTGCACCCTGCTGATGGACACGCTTTGATCTTGTCCTCTTTGAAACCATCTCTCAGGTGCCTGCCTTTATGTCTGTCTCTGAATCCCTCATACACCAGTGATTTAAAACCGGGACCCTCTAAAGTTCCAGGCTGGCAGGAACAGTTCACTGCTGAGTTCAATCTAGGCATGTAATAGAGGCACAGATGTGACACTGATTCGTGACGATGCCTTCTTTTCCTTCTCACGGAGGCCAGAGGCTGTCACACTCTTTAAGAACTACAGTTCTGACATCGGGGGAAGATGTACCTACACCTCTGAGCTAGCCTCCCAGAGGAGCCATCTTCCAGTAGGCTCCTCCTCCAGGTCCAGCTACCTCTCTGTCATTGTTCTCTTGCTCCAACAGAGCCCATGCCCCTCTCTGCTGGCTAATAATAATAATAACCCACCTTATCAGATGAAAGCAGCCACTCTGTGCCTGCTGCAGGGAGCTCAATGAAAAGCAGGAGGAAATCTGGTCTTTCGGTCTTATGTCTATAGGTTGTGGGCCGGATTAAAGCCAAGGTCTCAGCTGATTGTATTCAGTGGCTCTGGATGATTCATGGAGTCAATTAGAGAAGGCCAAATAAAGGGATTGTAACGTCTTATCAGCTAGGAGCTTGTTATTTAAACTGGCTGCTGTAATGCACTGAAATGAATGTTAAATGCACAATGGAACATTTAGCATGAATGTTAAATGGCAAAGTTTCTATGAGACCATGAAATCATCCCCCTAAGGGTACGTCTACACTACAAGACTATTTCGAATTAACTTAATTCGAATTTGTGGAATCGACCTTATGAAGTCGAATTTGTGTATCCACACTAAGGACACTAATTCGACTTTGTGAGTCCACACTAACGGGGCCAGCGTCGACTTTGGAAGCGTTGCACTGTGGGAAGCTATCCCACAGTTCCCGCAGTCCCCGCTGCCCATTGGAATGCTGGGTAGAGCCCCCAATGCCTGCTGGGGAAAAAAATGTGTCGAGGGTGGTTTTGGGTAACTGTCGTCATTGAACCGTCAATCACGCCCTCCCTCCCTGAAAGCGCCGGCGGGAAATCTGTTCGCGCCCTTCTCTGGTCGGTTACAGCGCAGACGCCACAGCACTGCGAGCATGGAGCCCGCTGTGATCATCGCTGCACTTATGGCCGTTGTCAACTCCTCGCACCTTATCGTCCACCTCTTCCACAGTCAGCTGCTGAGAAATCGGGCGAGGAGGCTCCGGCAGCGCGGTGAGGAGAGTGGAGCAGACCTCTCACAAAGCAGGGTACGCCGCGCAGTGGAGATCATGGTGGCAATGGGTCAAGTTCATGGTGTGGAACGGCGATTCTGGGCCCGGGAAATAAGCACGGACTGGTGGGACCGCATAGTGCTGCAGGTCTGGGATGAATCACAGTGGCTGCGAAACTTCAGGATGCGTAAGGGCACTTTCCTTGAACTCTGTGACTTGCTGGCCCCTGCCCTGAAGCGCCAGGACACCCGGATGCGAGCAGCCCTGACTGTGCAGAAGCGAGTGGCCATAGCCCTCTGGAAACTTGCAACGCCAGACAGCTACCGGTCAGTAGCGAACCACTTTGGCGTCGGCAAATCTACTGTAGGGCTTGCTGTGATTCAAGTAGCCCACGCAATCGTTGAGCAACTGCTCTCAAAGGTAGTGACTCTAGGAAACGTCGAGGTCGTCAGAGATGGCTTCGCCGCGATGGGATTCCCAAACTGCGGTGGGGCTATAGATGGGACTCACATCCCTATCCTGGGACTAGCCCACCAGGCCAGCCACTACATTAACCGAAAGGGCTACTTTTCTATGGTGCTGCAAGCACTGGTGGACCATAGGGGACGTTTTACCAACATCTACGTCGGGTGGCCGGGCAAGGTTCATGATGCGCGTGTGTTCAGGAACTCTGGTCTGTTTAGACGCCTCCAGGCAGGTAGTTTCTTCCTGGACCACAAAATAAGTGTTGGGGATGTGCAGATGCCTACAGTGATCCTCGGGGACCCAGCCTACCCGCTAATGCCCTGGCTCATGAAGCCCTATACAGGCGCCTTGGACAGTGAGAAGGAACTCTTCAACTACCGGCTGAGCAAGTGCAGAATGGTGGTGGAGTGTGCTTTCGGATGTCTCAAGGGGAGATGGCGGAGCTTACTCACTCGCTCGGACCTCAGCGAAAAAAATATCCCCGTTGTTATTGCAGCTTGCTGTGTGCTCCACAATCTCTGTGAGAGCAAGGGGGAAACCTTTATGGCGGGATGGGAGGTTGAGGCAAATCGCCTGGCTTCTGATTACACTCAGCCAGACAGCCATGCCGATAGAAGATCCCAGCGGGAAGCGCTGTGCATCCGGGAGGCTTTGAAAGCTAGGTTCCTCGGAGAGCAGGGTAACCTATGACTGTCCACTTGACTTACAGAGAAGCTGAACCTGAGCCTGTTTCAGTGACTGTTGACTTCGATCTGCGGTTACATACCCCGTTCTCCAGGTTTCCCCCCTTCCAACACACGTTTTAAAATAAATTTAATGGAACACTGATTATTAACAAAGTTTTCTTTAATTATGAATTCCTGTTCTAGGGTTGAAACATGGACGCAGACTGTGGTGGGTACGGTGTGCACTGATGTACAGACCGCTTCTACACTAGAGGAATGACAGGCTCCTGCTCCTACAGCGGTCTCTGGGGGGAGGACGGTTGCGGGTGGGTGTGCAGGAAGGGGTGGGTTTGCAGGAAGGGGTGAGGGGTGCCGTCTTTGGGACGGAGTTTGGATGCAGGCTCTGGGCTGGGGGTTGGGGTGTAGTAAGGGGTGAGGGGTGTGTGGGAAGGGTGAGTATGTGTCCGTGGATGAAGGCTCTTGCTGGGGCTCAGGGCATCGGAGAGGCTCGTGGCTAGGGTGGAAGGGCATGGTAAGGGCAGCCTGCCTTGCCATTTGTGGATGGCAGGCGCTAGGACCCTGGGGCAGCATACACCTCACAGACTGACCCGGGGCAGCATACACCTCCCAGACTGACCCTGGTGCCTAGTGACTGCAGTCTGTGTGTGTCCTGCTGTTGATCCTGCCCCAAGTCTGTACCCTGGTAATGGAGGCTGTCCTATGCGACAAAAACCCCTCCCCTTCACACAAAGTCTTCTGACAAGAAAACGGGACGGAAACAGTGAATAACAACAAACTACTTTTAATACTCAACTACACAGTGGGGATGAAACTTGGATTTGGGACTGGGTGATGCAGGAAGGGAAGCACTTCTCAAAGTTTATGGCATCAGAGCTGTGTGGTACATGAGCGCTCTGCTGGGGTGCTGTGCCAGTTTTCACGGCCCCTAGCGCCCCTCCTTCTTGTTATTTTGGGTGAGGGGGGGACAGGACTTTGTGGCGGGGGATTGCGGTTGCAGATACAGTGCAGGGGGGCTCTCTTCTCCTGCCTGCGGTCCTGCAGAACATCTACAAGGCGCCGGAGCGTGTCCGTTTGCTCCCTCATTAGCTCAAGCAGCGTTTGAGTCGCCTGCTGGTCTTCCTGCCGCCACCTGTCCTCCCGTTCGATGTGTGAGCACTGGTGCTGACATAGGGTCTCCCTCCACTGTCTCTGCTCAGCCGCCTCGGCTCTGGAGCAGGCCATCAGTTCCGAGAACATGTCGTCCCTAGTCTTTTTCTTTCGCCGCCTAATCTGCGCCAGCCTCTGTGAGGAGGATGCCGGGGCAATTCGTGAAAGAGCCGCAGCTGTGTGATGGGAAAAAGGAAGTGATTTCCTTGAAAAGATACATGTTTGCGAACAGTGAACACAGTCTACTCAGTTTCTGTGAACAAGACCATACAGGGAACCTAGTCTCACGAGCTCTCAGGACAAGTTCAAGATTTCAGAATACGCTTTCAGTGGCTGCGGTCTTGCACCGGAGATCGGACAAGCGGGGCGCTACAGCTGAATCCGTTTATCAGCCAGGCCTGGTAAGCCCTACACTATAGGCTGCTTAACAGTTAATGGGTAGCTGTGCCCTCCCACAGAAGGCAATCTGGAAAGCATAAAGTCCGACCCTGTTCCAGCCCCTCGCGGCTGTGCCCGGGAAAGATCACTGTATGCTTTTCCTCTGCGGCCTCCAACACGTGCCTGTTGAACGAAGGTCTTTGCTATGCAAAGTAAAAGTCAAGCAGTCACAATAGTAACAGTACACTAATTGCCCTACTTAGATGCAGCAGTCGCCGAACGACATTACCCTGAGGCGGGTCACTCGGAGAGAGAGAGAGAGGATGCTGCGGGAATCCCTGCACAGACCAGAACCGTATGCAGCCCTGCTGGTGGAGGCAATGATTCCGCTTTACGTGAGGATGGCCTGGCGCGGAAGAGTGTGCTTCCACGGAGCACCAAATAAGGCACCTCTCCCCAGGAACCTCCTGCGGAGGCTTTTTGAGCACCTCTATGAGACCTTCGTGGAAGTGTCCGAAGAGGATTTCTATTCCATCCCTATATGTGTGGACCTTCTTTTTATATAGTTTTATATGGACAACTTTTTAGCTAGTTTTTATATAGTATATATTCCTGTTTTTTAAGAAATAAATGTTTCCATGTTTATAACACTTACCGACTGATCCTCCCCCTGATTCTGAGTCCGTGTTAACGGCCGGGGAGGGTTGGTAGGGGATCTCTGTGAGGGTGATGATGAGATCCTGCCTGTCGGGGAAAGCGGTATTGTAAGCGCTGTCGCCTGGGTCGTCCTCCACAAACCCTTCCTCATCTTCCCCATCGGCGAACATCGCCGAGGAACTGCCCCTCGACACTATCCCATCCTCAGAGTCCACGGTCACTGGTGGGGCAGTGGTGGCAGACCCACCTAGAATAGCATGCAGTGTGTCGAAGAAAAACTCAGTTCTCGCTTTTTGTTTGGGTGCAGCAAAATCAAATACTTTATTATTTCTCCAGTAATTACCATGGAGGGAGAGAGTGCCATAGGACACAGGGGCGCCCCAGTCCTGGACAGGTCTCTCAACTGGTAAACAATCACAGCAAGCCTTTATACCTTTGTTACAGACAATTTCTAGCAATAATACAGACAGTAAAAAGCAACAACTACATTTTGTTTATACATAGCAAAAAGGCTTATCTTATTTGTCTCAGTCCTAAGAAAAGCAAGCCTGCATTTTGGTTAGTGATTGCAAGGTCGTAATAACTTTGTACACAGTTCCTGTCCTGTCGCCTCGCACTATCTTTGCTCCTACAAGTCTCACGTCATTAGGGTTACAGTATGGCCTGACTCTTGCTAACTAACATTCATTAAGATCTCTTCAAATCCTTGTTAATTATTTACTGGCTTCCACACTCCCCCCTTTTGTACTTCTAGTACAACAAACAATTTCAAATCTCAATTCGCATGAAACCATGGACTTCAGATTCTACAGCAGACATGTCAACCGTCATGGGACGTAATGACAATGCATGATTAGCATGAACATGAAAGGTATTGCTATTCTTACGTTTTTTACAACAACAACAACAATAATACAATCCTAAATTAACTAACAACACTACAAACAATAACAATCCCATAGGAATAATATAATGGGGCTGTTGTACAATTGTGAACACAAAGCACAAAACATCATACCTAGTACATAAAGTAAACACTCTATAAGCTGTATGAAAGGCATTCCTTCCAGCTTGATATATATTTTAAAGCATGTGAATTTGCCCTTGCAATTCAGAGATTCTTTGAACCTTTGGTAACAATGAAAGCAAATTTTGAAACCGATCAGGCACTATTCTAGTCCAATCAAAATATACCTAAAATCTAAGAGCTACTTGCAACATTCTATCTGCATTCTATCTGCAGGCCAGTAAATGATATAATTGCCTGCAGCAGTGGTAAGATCAACATGTATATCTTGTCAGGTGTTATTCTAGGGGTACTGTCTATAAATCAGGTAGGTATACCAGGTGGTCTAATTTCCCAGATGTCTCGGTAAATAATTCAGTTCCACATGCATCCTCCCCATGGACCCAGCAGGATTCGGTATGTGGTTGCCCACACCCCGTAACTGGTCCATATGCTTGGAAGGAGCACTGTGAATTTCCACACTTCCATCCAGAAAGTGTCCAAGTATGTCTTCATGACCACAGATCAGATGGTACTCCTGACGTGTCTGTAAGGGCAGTGGGCCAAGTCTGGTCCAGATCCCACTGCAATGCCTTCCCAGCCTCAGTGATATTCAATACCATCTCTGTCAGTAACTTCTGGGTCATAGAACTAAGGGTGGAAATGACATGTAACTCACCAACTCCAGCCTGTACTTAAGATAGCTGAGTTTCAAGAATAAGGCTAGTAGCCTTTTCTAGTTGGCCCAATTTCTTATCATGTTCTTGGCCTTTAAGAATAGTCCAAATGGCTACTACACTATTGGCCCCAGCCCACAGGGATCTGGTCAATTCCCTTTTTGTCCAGAGGAAATAACCCAGGCCTTTTGTTGTGCTAATCTAATGGCAGCCCCTTGTGAGCAATCTGGGTATGTAGAAGTGATTTGAAAACTGGATAAGGGCAATGTCAGTTAAAATCCAATTAGGGAGGGCAATACATACTGAAGGATTTATCCAGAACACAGGGCGCAACCTGTAGGATAAACCCCAAAATCCAATTAATACCACAGTCCCAAGCATGGGTCCCACAAATTTCTTCCTGCCAGTATGTAATTCTTTGTTTCTTCACCAGGGTCAGTTCTCAGTGTCCTTTTCAGTCAGGAATTCCTGGACTTTGGCAATGTCAGTGGAGTGAGTGCTTCTTCTTCTTTCCCAAAACAATCGAGGTTTAGCATCCTACAGGGGAGAGGTTGCCAGCACATATCACCCTGTAATGGCTTTGCTTTTTTCTAGAAAAGTCTAAAGGCACAGTTGGTCTGTCAGTGGACAAGGGAGAGGTTGCAGGTACGTCACCTTGTCCTTTTTCCCCGCTGCCCAGAAGCACAGTAGAGCTAGAAGAAAAACAGGCTAATCATCAGTAGGAAAATTCTTCTGATGTGGAGGGGTCTTTTTGCAGTGAGAACCTGGGTCCAAGCAGTCAGGCTGTGGCACTTCACAACGGTGTTGGTAGTCAGCAGGACATGGAAAGGGCCTTTCCAGCATGGCGCCAAGGCAGTCTTTCGCTGATGGATCTTTATGTAGACCCAAGCTCCTGGTTCCAACGAGTGGCAAGGTTGCACAGGATCCTTTGGTAGTGCTTCCATCACCTGTGTATAAAAAAGACTTAACACATTTCATTAGTGTCTGGCAATATTTAAGCATTATGTTATCCAGCAAATGAATGTCCATCTGAGCTGGGGTTAGTGGGGATGCAGTTGGTAGTCAGCATTGGGTGTCCTGTCAAATTTCATGAGGGCTGAGTCCAGTCGTTCGATTGGGAATGGCTCTCATACACATCAGTGCCAAAGGAAGGGCATCTGGCCACTTTAAGTGTGTCTCAGCACAAATCTTGGCCAGTTTATTTTTTGTAAGTCCCGTTCCGGCGTTCCACTGTCCCAGCAGACCGTGGGTGGTGAGGGCAGTGAGTTGCACATAACTCCTTTACAATCTGTCCAGTAAAGTGAGTTCCACGACCACTGTTGATAGTCACAGGGATGCCAAAACGTGGTACAAAATCTGTAAGCAAAGACATCTACTGTCCTGCAGGGAAAAGCTTCAACCCAAGTGGTAAATACATCAACTAAAACTAATACATATTCATAACCACAACATTTAGACATTTAAATAAAATCAATCTGAATATTTACAAAAGGTCCCCAAGGAGGAGAGTGGGCTGGCCGCTGCACACCAATCTCGTGTAACTGCAGCAACCATCCCCCCTTTCCTAGACTGAGCATGTTAGCTATTCTTTTTTTTTTTCTCCCTTCTTGGCTTTTTTTTATTCTTTTCTTCTTTTGTTAACAGACAAAGGAAACTTCTACTCTTTACTTATACACCTTCTTTTATACCATGAACACATAAACATTACTGTTATACAGTACATTAGTCTTATTATTCAATGTATGCCACATATACCCTGTCACTAAAATAACCTTATCACAGAACTTTGGAACAACAAGCCAGGACAAGCACACCCACTTTGAGAAGTTCACTTAATATAACCTCTAGTCCAATAGCTTCCCACCATCCCCAACCCTCTGGCTAAAAGTCTGAGGTAGCCAGAAGGATCCCTTGTACAATGTGGGGAGTGGGTTAACTTTTCATGTCCTTGCTTCCAAAGACTGTCAGTATGCAAATTTTAACAACAATTCTCAATTAAAAGATTTGGCCAATGTAGTTTCTTTCTCTTACTTAAGAAAATGTACTAGACTTTAGTATATCACATTTTTCTGATGTAACCAAACACTTTGTATTCTAAGTTGAACAAAACAAGTATCTGCATCTCAATCCAACATTTCCGCTTGATATCAAATCAGACCATCTCATGAAAATATTAAACACAACAATTCTGGCCACGAGAAAAACACAACAAGACAGAACATAGAACACACAACATAATTTTTACTGTGCCAGTAAATCAAGGTACGTTGAATGCTGTGCAGCTGGCATTAGTTTTCTTTGATTATCTGAAAGACAAAAACAGAGGTCCACCCCGTCTGGGCAGTTAAATACTTAAAATATACAAATACTCTTGTTGATTCTAGGCAAAACAGAGGAATTACCCCATATTTTCTCGTATGTGTTTCTTAGACAGCCTTGGTTTCAGCGGCCTTTACCTTATCAGTTAGTTAATTTTCAGTAACACAGATTATTTCTGGCTTGCTTTTTATTTCTTTCAACTCCTGCTTTTAAACACTGAAAGAAAACATCACCACTTATAGTGCCTGTAGAGCCTAATAAAATTCTCATTACATAGCACTGTATACATTCTTCAACTGATTTAACAAAATTGTTCATAGCCAAATGATTGCAATCTAATAATTTCTTTGCCTGAATTTATCTACAAACATATCAAAGACACCAAAAACTTTTCTCTTAAAAATCACTTTCTTGTCTCCCAACAGTCACTTTTATCAACTCAAATCACCATTCCAAATATCCTCCTGAGTATTTGAAATCCTCATGCTTATATTCACTTACTCCTTCTTTCCACTACACCCTCAAAAGTTTCCAACCTGTTTTCCAAATCTCTTTGTCTGTTGCCTTCCCGCCTGGGCCCGATCCTTTATTCCTCACTGAATCGTCCCGTCCATGGACACTAGCTTGTTCCACAACCAGTTCTTAGCTAGGAGGGTGGGCTACTCAACTAGCCCCCACCCTTCTGGTCTTTTCCCTAAAACATTTCTACTCACAAGACTACCCGAGTCCTCCCTTGTAAGGCTTGCCACCTGGGCAAAAATACATGGCCATTGCGTAAAGGCCATTTACTTAACACACAATCCAAACCCCTTTAGGGGGTCTACCCAGAGACCCACCCATTTGTCTGCTGACACTGAAACAGAAAAGAAAATTACACAGAGAGCAGAGAAAATTACAGTCTAAGCCAGATTTTCCACTTCTATTACATTTTCTGTTACAGGGGGCGGGACAGTAAAATCTCAGGACAACCTCAGAGCTTCATCGCACACATGGCTTCCACCCTGAGGAATTACGAACGAGAAGTTCAGTTCCGCTCACACACCCAACGCCCAAATGAACAGAGCAGAAAACAACAGTAACCGGTTAAACAAAACAGAACAAAACTAAATAGTGTTTCCTTATTCTATTAGGGCTCACCTATAATCATGCAATCCTTATCATATAACACCAACATCATCAAATAAAGCAAACATAAAATAACAAGGGTAAAACAGATAGATGGTGTAAATTCTGCAGGGCTCCCCCATACATAATTGCTCACCAAACTGTGAAAAATTCCTGTTACTAATTTATCCCTCATGTCAGGTGATCAGACTGACAGAGCATATAATCAAATTTTAAAGCTTCATTAAAATAATAAAACAACAATGGAGAGTGTTGGGAATGCTCCCACATCACTCGGGAAAAATATGAATGCTCCAAGCCTTAAGCCACTTTAATACTCACACGTGTCACTGGAAAGTTAAGCTTTGCAAATATAATTCCAATTCTGTAACTTGTACTGTCTTTGGTTTGCCTGTGTCTCTATTTTCCACAAGCAGCTGGGGCTGAAAGCAGTTTTCTTTGCACTTAGCATAGTCCGCACTGATTCTTGACCTTGAACACAAAACAACTTCTCCTTTATCTCTGGGCTAAGCCGAATTTCAAATTAACCCGTTCCTAGACAAATTGCTCACACTGTGTCAGAGGCTTTTCTCTGTGATTAAAGCTCCACTGAGATATATGATCTTATCTAGATTGAAGGTACCTTCTAATGGGCATTGTTTAAATGAATTTTCACGCATGTACAGATTCCAATCATTTAAATACCTGCAGGTTTTAGGACCATAATGTACGTACATGTAATATGCTGGGGTACCCTTAGGGGGTAAGGTGGAATATTTAGACTGTCCCTTACCCATTTTCCACTTACACACACAGAGAGGGTGTCCTGTCCGCGCTAGCAGCTCAAAAACTAAGGAGATGATCAGACTGTCAGTAGCCCACACGGAAGGGAAAGGGGAGGGAAGATGGGTTCACACACCCCTAGACCCAGGCAGCTTCCTTGCCGGACTATGCCAGGCTGAGTCAGCCCACCGTGGGTCGGATCTCCTAAAGATCCACTAGCCCGGTAACAGCCACTCACACTGGTATACACACACACACACCAAGGCCTCTTTTTCTTCCTTTTTCTTTTTTGTTAACCCTTTTTTTTTAACCTTTTTATCTCTTTTTAATTTTTTTTTTTTTAACCATGATGCATCTTTACCTGGTCCGGACCAATACCATGAGGCGGTATGACAACCCCTCTTGAGATGGTAAAAACCCCTCAGCACCGGTGCATTCTAATGCATTTACCTATGCATTACCTTATGCATTACCTTATGCATTTCCTTGGCCAACTCAGCAGTTCCCAGTACTGCTATAACCTAACCTTATTGGGGCCTCTCCCCAATACCACTTTGCATCTGATCCTGCTGCACAGTCAATAAGTTCAGATGGCGTGAGCCCAACAGAGACAGACGTCCTCACGGAAAGTCCTCCTCCGATACCCCAATAGAGATTTCAAAAGGTCTCATACCTCTCATGTGGCGCCATGGGGTTCGAAGGGGAATGATCCGTAGTAGCCGTCTGTGGGTCCGTGGGTGTTGCCATCCCGGACGAGCCCCCAAATTGTCGAAGAAAAACTCAGTTCTCGCTTTTTGTTTGGGTGCAGCAAAATCAAATACTTTATTATTTCTCCAGTAATTACCATGGAGGGAGAGAGTGCCATAGGACACAGGGGCGCCCCAGTCCTGGACAGGTCTCTCAACTGGTAAACAATCACAGCAAGCCTTTATACCTTTGTTACAGACAATTTCTAGCAATAATACAGACAGTAAAAAGCAACAACTACATTTTGTTTATACATAGCAAAAAGGCTTATCTTATTTGTCTCAGTCCTAAGAAAAGCAAGCCTGCATTTTGGTTAGTGATTGCAAGGTCGTAATAACTTTGTACACAGTTCCTGTCCTGTCGCCTCGCACTATCTTTGCTCCTACAAGTCTCACGTCATTAGGGTTACAGTATGGCCTGACTCTTGCTAACTAACATTCATTAAGATCTCTTCAAATCCTTGTTAATTATTTACTGGCTTCCACAAGTGCCTCGTAGAAGCGGCATGTCTGGGGCTGGGCTCCGGAGCGTCCGTTTGCCGCTCTGACTTTTTGGTAGCCTTGTCTCAGGTCCTTGATTTTCACGCGGCACTGCGTTGTATCCCGCCTGTATCCTCTGAGTGCCATGGCTTTGGAGACCTTCTCGTAGGTCTTTGCATTCCGTTTGTTGGAGCGCAGCTCCGAAAGCACAGACTCATCGCCCCACACAGCGATCAGATCCAGGACTTCCCGGTCTGTCCATGCTGGGGACCTCTTTCTACTCTGGGATTGCATGGACTCCTCTGCTGGAGAGCTCTGCATCGTTGCAGGTGCTGCTGAGCTCGCCCCGATGTCCAACCAGGAATTGAGATTCAAACTGGCCAGACAGGAAAAGGAATTCAAATTTTCCCGGGTCGTTTCCTGTGTGGCTGGTCAGAGAATCCAAGCTTGGACTGCTGTCCAGAGCGTCAACAGAGTGGTGCACTGTGGGATAGCTCCCGGAGCTACTAAGTTCGATTTGCATCCACACCTAGCCTAATTCGAGATAGCCATGTCAAATTTAGCGCTACTCCCCTCGTCGGGGTAGAGTACCGAATTCGAACTAAAGGGCCCTCTAGGTCGAATTAAACGGCTTCCTGGTGTGGACGGTTGAGCGGTTAATTCGAATTAACGCTGCTAAATTTGATTTAAAGTCCTAGTGTAGACCAGGCCTAAGAGAACCAGTGGGAGCCTCCTCACTTGGGACTGTTAAAACCAGATGGTACAGAGCCCTGACAAATAGATTGTAAGAAACAATTCTGTACTGGGCTCAGGTGAGGTTGAACTAGACAGGGCCTACCAGGTCTTTTACAGCCTTGAATTCTCTGAATCAGTGAAATGCCTCCTTGATCCTCAGCTCTCTTGTGTGTCACTATCCCACACTTAAGGCTAAGGAGAATTAAGGTCTTTGGATTCATATCCAGGTCATTATGGGGTCTCCAGCAAACTTTGGGCCAAAGTTATAATTAGATCACGGATCTATTATCCCACTAACAGGGATTTCACTTTACAGAAAAGCTGCCCGTAGAATCTCCTCTTCTCTTCAAGGGAGTAATAGGTAGAGACATTAATGCACCCAATGATGTGTCCAAGTTAGAGGGCTCGGACTCTGCCCTGTTTGGTGCCCATGGGTAGTGGCAGGGACAAGTCTGTAGTGACCTTGTGCCTGTGAGCAACCATTTTACCTCAGTGCCCACTTGTTCACAGTCCCATCCTGTTTCCAAGAATGCTTTTCCACCTATAGACTTGCAGGCATTTTCCAGATTGTCAGGTGCTTAGGGAAAAGTATGTGCACATCCCCAGTCTCCAAAGGGTTAATGCAGAATTAACCTTTTTGCAGCAGTGAAATTTCCAAGGAGCACCTTGATTCTTCAGAGTCTGTGCAGTTTATGCTTCCTCAGACACGTATCCCAGCTTGATTCCCTTACAGGGCAATGCAGTTTCCGAGAGCACTTTCCGTTCTAGTTCACTCTGCAAACTATACCGAGGGATCATCACCCCCAGCAGGAGATGCAGCTCTGAGTTGGAGCGCAGCAGCTCTTTAACAGTGCACAGCACAACGGCAATGGTAAGAAATGGTCAGTACCAGAACTGAAGTGGAATATTGAATTCCTCTGAAAGCTTTAGGGAGGCAGAATGGAAGTGCACAGAATCTAGGTCAGACACCAATAATAAGGCACTTGCACGTGGTCGCAGGATTTTAATGACCTCAGGAGGTCAGTTTTGCATTTCATTGGAACAGTTGCAGCTCCAGTAGCATATGCCTGTCACTGCCCCTGCCTCTCCCCATGTGCCAGCATTGTGTTCAAAAGGACGACCACCCCCTTCTCAGCCACCAATACTGCTCTTTGCAGCACTTGGGTTTTCTAGGGAGGTGTCTCATCCAGGAACTGGTCAGATCCAGCCCTTAGCTTGTGAGATGTTGTGACCAGGGTCTCAGTGGGGGCCAGCTGAGGTCACTCAATTAGGGTAAACTGCAAAGAATGGGGCAGATAATCTCCAAAGCTGGTGCATATTCGAATACTTAGATTTACCCAGCCAGCACAAAACAGCTTCTTTATTACCTTACTGGTTGCCCAGAAGCCAACAACATACCTTAAAGTAACTCAGCCTCAGGCCTCCATCCAGTACCCAAGTCAAATATGATGAAGATTTCTGAAAATTTTATTTCACCATATAAATAGAAAGGTTCTACCAATCCCAATAGATCAGATACATTACCTCCCAGGTTAATGAATATTCCAGATCTTGCCCCAAAACACGCTACAGCCAATTCTTATTAACTAAAATTTATCAAAAAAGAAAAGAGAGGGAGTATGGTTAAAAGATCAATATACATACAGATGGGAGTTCAGTTCTTGAGGTTCAGATACATAGCTTTGTAGTTGCAAAGAGTTCGTTTAGAATTTAGTTCATAGGTTATAGTCCAATGTCCAATATCATATCCAGGGTGTTTCCAGCTTAACTGGAATCTCAGTCTGATGACGCAAACTTCCCCTGATGAAGCTTAAGCAGATCTGAGATAAACAGGATTGGGACCCAAGGATCTTTTTTACAATTTCAGGCCTTCTTTGACAAGTCGGAGTCCCTCTGGGAACAATAGGTAATCAGGGCATCTTTGAAGTGGGTCCATCACCAGTACTTAGCTATACGAATTAACACAAGACATTTGCCTGTTCCTCCACCATTCACTGATGATTTGCTAAAAGGACGAGGAGTCCTTGTGGCACCTTAGAGACTAACAAATTTATTTGGGCATAAGCTTTCCTGGGCTAGAACTCACTTCATCAGATTATTTGCTATACATTTCAAAAAAAGATGAATACAGAGATATCTCGTGTTTACAGATTATTTAAATGCTAGGATGTTCTTTTGATCTCTGAATGATCAGGATACAGCATAGACAGGGACTGTTGATTACATTGTTGACCACTACCCATATGTATGTAAATACACAAAAACACTAACATTATCTCCCCACATGTCTTTAAGGGTTGAATTTGAGTCATTTATTTTTCAGGATGTTTAACCCTTTCTGGCCATGTGTCACAGATATAAAAGCATCACAGCAGAGGGTGTTCTGGCCACAGGACATGTCTGTTCTTTCCATTCACACTCTCTGTTTTTGGCAAAAGGAAATTGCAGCTGCTGCAGTGACAGAGACCGACTGATACAATCAGCTCCTGACATAGATGGATTCTTTTTAATTCCACACTGAGCAGACATGCCACTGAAGCTGTGAGGGGTGTGTATATCTGCAGGGGTCCAGTCCCAGGGGGAGCTATTCCAGTCCTGTTTACCACCAACTCCCTTGTCTCCCCAAGGACAGATAGATATTCAACTGAATGAGTAGGACTAGAATCAGTTGTATGACAAATAATAGAATCATAGGACTGGAAGGGACCACAAGAGGTCATCTAGTCCAGTCCCCTGTATTATCTAGACTATCCCTGACAGGTGTTTGTCTAACCTACTCTTATATAGTATACTTACTTTCTCTGAAAGCAGCAAAGAATCCTGTGGCACCTTATAGACTAACAGACGTTTTGCAGCATGAGCTTTCGTGGGTGAATACCCACTTCTTCGGATGCAAGCAGTGGAAATTTCCAGGGGCAGGTGTGTATATATAAGCAAGCAAGAAGCAAGCTAGAGATAATGAGGTTAGATCAATCAGGGAGGATGGGGCCCTGTTCCAGCAGCTGAGGTGTGAAAACCAAGGGAGGAGAAACTGGTTCTGTAATTGGCAAGCCATTCACAGTCTTTGTTTAGTCCTAAACTGATGGTGTTAAATTTGCAGATGAACTGGAGCTCAGCAGTTTCTCTTTGGAGTCTGGTCCTAAAGTTTTTTTGCTGTAAGATGGCCACCTTAAAATCTGCTATTGTGTGGCCAGGGAGGTTGAAGTGTTCTCCTACAGGTTTTTGTATCTCTGGCATTGGAACTCTCACTGAAGGACTGTCTGGATATGTGGACTCTCTACTCAGACCCTATGCCACCAGCACTCCCAGCTATCTCCGTGACACCACTGATTTCCTGAGGAAACTACAATGCATTGGTGACCTTGCAGAAAACACCATCCTAGCCACCATGGATGTAGAGGCTCTCTACACAAACATCCCACACACTGATGGAATACAAGCTGTCAGGAACAGTATCCCTGATGATGCCACAGCACAACTGGTTGCTGAGCTCTGTGCCTTTATCCTCACACACAACTATTTCAAATTTAATGACAATATATATCTCCAGATCAGTGGCACCGCTATGGGCACCCACATGGCCCCACAATATGCCAATATTTTTATGGCCGACCTGGAACAACGCTTCCTCAGCTCCCGTCCACTCATGCCCCTTCTCTACCTACGCTACATTGATGACATCTTCATCATCTGGACCCATGGGAAGGAGACTCTGGAAAAATTCCACCATGATTTCAACAGCTTCCACCCTCCATCAACCTCAGCCTGGACCTATCTACACGGGAGGTCCACTTCCTAGACACCACGGTGCAAATAAGTGGTGGTCACATTAACACCACCCTATACCGAAAACCTACCGACCGCTATGCCTACCTTCATGCCTCCAGCTTCCATCCCGGGCACACCACAAGATCCATTGTCTACAGCCAAGCACTGAGGTACAACCGTATCTGCTCTAACCCCGCAGACAGAGACCAACACCTAGAAAATCTCCACCAAGCATTCTCAAGACTACAGTACCCACACGAGGAAATAAGGAAACAGATCAACAGAGCCAGACGTGTACCCAGAAGCCTCCTACTGCAAGACAAACCCAAGAAAGAAACCAACAGGACTCCACTGGCCATCACATACAGCCCCCAGCTCAAACCCTCCAACGCATCATCAGGGATCTACAGCCCATCCTGGACAATGATCCCACACTTTCACAGGCCTTGGGTGGCAGGCCAGTCCTCGCCCACAGACAACCTGCCAACCTGAAGCATATTCTCACCAACAACTGCACACCGCACCATAGTAACTCTAGCTCAGGAACCAACCCATGCAACAAACCTCGATGCCAACTCTGCCCACATATCTACACCAGCAACACCATCACAGGACCTAACCAGATCAGCCACACCATCACCGGTTCATTCACCTGCACGTCCACCAATGTAATATATGCCATCATATGCCAGCAATGCCCTTCTGGTATGTACATCGGCCAAACTGGACAGTCTCTAAGGAAAAGGATAAATGGACACAAATCAGACATTAGGAATGGAAATATACAAAAACCTGTAGGAGAACACTTCAACCTCCCTGGCCACACAATAGCAGATTTTAAGGTGGCCATCTTACAGCAAAAAAACTTTAGGACCAGACTCCAAAGAGAAACTGCTGAGCTCCAGTTCATCTGCAAATTTAACACCATCAGTTTAGGACTAAACAAAGACTGTGAATGGCTTGCCAATTACAGAACCAGTTTCTCCTCCCTTGGTTTTCACACCTCAGCTGCTGGAACAGGGCCCCATCCTCCCTGATTGATCTAACCTCATTATCTCTAGCTTGCTTCTTGCTTGCTTATATATACACACCTGCCCCTGGAAATTTCCACTGCTTGCATCCGAAGAAGTGGGTATTCACCCACGAAAGCTCATGCTGCAAAACGTCTGTTAGTCTATAAGGTGCCACAGGATTCTTTGCTGCTTCTACAGAACCAGACTAACACGGCTACCCCTCTGATACTTTACTTTCTCTGCTTAGCGTGTACCCTCTCACATGCTAGTAAATTATGTTCTCTATCTGTCTGGCTCTCAGCAACAAACTCAATTTGTTCAAACACAGAAATATTGTGTGCAAGATGGGTGTATAGCCAGCTTGATGGGCACAATCAGCTGTGTGGGTGAACAATTGGGTATGCAAGTTCTCAGGTTGGCTGCAAATTTGGTCCGATCTCCAGAGGATAAACTGCTAAGCAAGTGACTGGTTAAATTTGCAAGCAAGGAAAGGCTTCTGTTCCCTAATCTAGCCCACAAAGGGCAGCAGTCACTGGAGCATGAAAAATAACAACAACAGGAAATGTAATATAGTTTATAAAGTGAAAGGCTGCCACAGACACAGAACATAGACGCTTCTCTGCTCTGATGTGAAATGGATGTGTGAATGGCTGCAGGGCAAAGATCTCAATCTTCATTGAGAAACAGCAAATACCATGCAGTTTCTCTCTGGCCACACCTACTCTAGAGAGACAGATTCTAAAACCAGAAGGGACCACAGCAATCATCTAGTCTGACCCCGTTGCCCTTCCTGGAATTAATTCCTGTTTGAACTAGAGCATATCTTTTAGAAAATTTTCTAGTCCTGGTTTAGAAAGAGTTTGCCTGTATAGCTATCCCAGCAAACCCTCTGGGCGGGATGCAGTTTATAGCATCAAAGAGCTATTTTTCCCCAAACGGAATACGCTGCACGTAGAACAACTTTTTTGCCAGTATAAGTGCACTCCCACTAGTGCTTTTGCTGGCATAGCTTTGTCAGGGCGTTGATTTTTTTCATGCTCCTAACCAACATTGCTAGCCCAACAAAAGGTAGATGCTGCCCTGGTCTATGCTTGAAAATTAGGTAGACCTAGCTACGTCCCTCAGGGGTGTGAAAAATCCACAGCCCTGAGCGCTGTAGTTAAGCTGTCCTAACCACCAGTGTGTACCTGACTAAGTCGATGGAAAAATTACCTATGTTGACAGAAAAACCCCTTCTATAGATGTAGGAAGCATTTACGCTATGGCACTACAGCTGTGCCACTGTAGTGCCCGTAGTGTAGACATGTCCTAAGCTTCTCTCTCTCCCCACCACGTGTCACTCAAGGGCGTCAGTGCCCATCTGGAATAGGTTTCTTTTATTCTGTGCTAGGTTTACACAGTACAGTACACACATTTTGTCAACTCAGTCTTAACTATGGAACTGTGGCTGGTGCCTACATAATGTTTGTGTGTGTGCATTTATGTCCTATTCATGTACAATGCATGGTAGATTTATTAAAGTGACAAACTCGTTGGGGTTAGAATCTGCATCTGTTTTAAAGCTGCTGTCCCCTGGCAGGGAATAATATCATTGGGATTCTCAATTTTGCTCAGTTTGAAGTCCATGAGTCTGATTCTTCTCTCAAACCAGTGCAGCTCCATTGACTTCAGTGGAGTTACTACTCATTTACACCAGTGTGAAACTAGCACCATGCCAATTCACTGCCACCTGCAAGAACCTGAAAAGACTTCAATTTTCAGAGCAGAGTATTATGAGTCTGTACAGTGCCTAGCACAATGGGGCCCTGATCCTGACTCGGGCCCCTAACATTACTGCCACACAAATAAAATATATGAATAGTAACAGCTTACTTGGCCAATATACTGGCATTGCGAAATGTAACTGCCTCTGCCCATGCGGCTCTGGGCAAGTGGAAGACTGATCACAGCATTTATTATACAGTAATGTGTAATGCACTTGAGGTCAAAATGGCTTTCTGTGTTTTTTGTCCCCAATGCCTTTTTCTACAACCTTTCAGAAAACAGACTGTTTATTAGTAATTGACAATGGATCTATGATCCAAGCAGTTGCCCTATTTGCATGGCCAGCCGCCGACATAAGGAAGAGGCAAGTGGCATGGTGATTATATGGTTTAATTGGTTTATGTTCTTTTTAATGTGTATTGATATGTATTTGAATATTTTACAATTGTGGCTTTAGTTTTAAGGTTTATTGTAATATGCTGTTGTAGATGGGCTGGACTCACCCCTGTGGCACCTCCTGCTGGTGACTCTGGGGAATTAGCTCTTTCCAGCCCAGGAGCCTCCTCTGCAGGCTGGTGATACACCTGTCCTCAGGCCCACCCCGTCCCTTCCTGGACCCAGTGCCCTTTTACATGGGGGTGCTGCCCCCGGGCAGTAACCCCTTTCTCTCAGGGTTTTCCCTCCTCAGGGAGCCCCCACCCACTATCCCCATCTTGCCTCAGTGTATGGCTACTGCCAGTCATTGTCTAGCCCCATGCCCTGGGGCAGACTGCAGTATCAGCCAACTCATCCCTGGCAAGGTTGGGTTTGGACCTGCTGCCTTGGCCTGCCCCTGGGCTGCCCTCCCCCCCCCCCCAGTTTGTGTTAGCCCTCTGCTGCAGCCCTGGGGCTTTCCAGGCCTCTGCAACCCCCTCCTCTGCCCCCCCCTCAGGCCTGCCCCTGCCTAGGCTGCAGAGCTCCCCAGCCTTGCCTCACTCAAGTATCCAGTCTCAAGCTCCCTGCACTAGGCCCTTCTCTCTCTGAAGGCAGAGAGAGACTGTCTGCTTGGGCATCTGGCTCATAGCCTCTTATAGGGGCCAGCTGGGCCTGATTGGGGTGTGGCCCAGCTGCGGCTACTTCCCCAATCAGTCCAGCTTTAAAGGCTGTTTCCTCAGCCCTCAGCCCCTTCCCAGGGCTGTTTTTAACCCCTTCAGGGAAGGAGCAGGGGTTCACCCTGCTACAGCTGTGTTTTGGGCATGATGGCTAAATCACTATTAATAAACTTGACAGGAATGATAACATATCGCGTATGTGCACATCGTTACTTGGCTACATGTACAATTCTCTCCAAATTGTTGGTATAAGATACTAATAAAAAATCCTGAAAGCCACCATCCCCAGGCAGTCAAAGCATTATAAACTCAGCATGCACAGATGGGGCAGTTTCTGAGGTGCAACCTCTCTGCTCTTGATTTATAAACACACACAGAAATGAGTAAGGGGTCTGACATGCATTCCCCATCTGAACCTAATGGAGTATTGCCAGCTAAGGTGCCCAGTGGCTGAGTAACTGATGAGAAACCCATTGTGTAGGCACCATTGTCTCCCAGACTCCTCTGCATCCCTTGTCAGCCACCTTAAGTGAGTTTCCATAGCATCCAGCCACAGGGTATGCGCACATGAAGTTAAAGTTAATATTTAAATGGGAGACTCATTGTAGAGGTGTGAATAGATCTCAGCATAGGAAGGTCCCTCCCTCTGCCTCCTCCCTGGAGAAAGTAAACAGGGTTCGCTTCTAGTTGGAAATCCTGGCAGCACAAGGAAGCAGGTGCTGATGTTCAGGAGAGCTGGGGAGAAAGTCATAAAATAAAAATATCTGGTTGCTGTATGTAGGTTTTGAGCTAGTCAGTCCCAGGTGGCCTAAGAAATTTAATTATACCATTTTCTATTTGCAAGAGGGGGAAAAAAATGGCAAATATTGACTGAGTGAGATGGGCACTCAAGGCACACACAGACCCTGAGTTACGAATAAGGCTACGATTTTGACATGGAAATTTCACAGCAAAGATACGGAGGAAAAACAAATTAATGGAAAGGATATAAACCCTCCTGCTTCAAGGAATAAGCTGATCACTAGCTGATGGAGGTTAGGAAGGAGCTTCCTGTATGGACAGCTCATTCCAAACTTGCCTGCTGCAGGGCTCCTGTCCCTTCTTCTGAAGCACATGGTGATTGTCACTGTCACAGATGAGATACAAGGCTACATGGACCAGTGATCTCAGCTGCTATAGAAATTGCTGCATTTAGGCGATATGATAACATAAATAATAATAAGGATTCTACATGTGGGTTCCACCCCATTTCTACCTGAATTTCTTTATCAATTCCCAAAGGAAATGAATGAATAGGGAGTAGAAGAGGCACCTAGAGGAGTCAGCATGCATGACACATAAGCCAAGACAGTGGTAGACAGGATTTGTTGTTGTTTGTTTTGCCACCTTGATACAAGCTGGGAGCACATTAATGTAGTGGTATCTTTATTGGCAGATTGACAGTGGTGCAGAGTGATGGTTCCATGGTGTTACAGAGAAAATCCAAGCTGGGGATTATAATAGGATCCCCAGAGACGAAAATCCCCTGGAGATAGTATTTTATCCTTTAGTGCTTTTCATCCAAGGAGCATAAGCACTTCACAGGCATTAATTAACAGCCTCACAACACCCCTGTGAGGTAGGTTGGTACTATCCACATATCACAGATGGGTAGATTGCACCACACGACTGCTTTTCTGTAGGACAGTATGGGCTGATCCCACCTGCTTATAATCCCTTATCATAGATGAGACATAATGAGATTAAATGAGTTGCACAAGTTCACACAGCAGATGAGAATAGCCAGGGATACGAACCCAGGAGCCCTGGCTCTCAATTGCTTCCTGTAAACTGCCTGACCACCCAGTGCCATGAGAATGGCAGATTAATGAAGCCAGGATTCCTGGATCTTGTTGGCTGTCAGGAAGGAGTCTGGGTTAGTCTTCTTTGATAAGACGTCCGGGGTTTTGTAAACTTGACACAGCTTCAGAGCAAGAGCTGCATCTTTGCTCCTGCTATTCCTCACTCTCTGCCTCCTCATCACTACCATCTGTCAAGGGGAATTCCCGCAGAGGTTTCTGGGTGGCGTAGCATTTGGTTTGCATGGGGCATTCCTGGTTTAAAATTGCCTGGGAATGGGGGAAAAATAATATTGAATAATATAATATTTTAAAATAATAATAAATTAATTAATACAACTATCTACCATATCTACAAATATCTACCATAACCTAAAGCCCTACACAGACTTTGCACAATGATGACAAACTGTGGGCCAAGGGAAATTTTAGGCAGTATTTTGGTTTGTTTTTTTAACCATAGAAATTGTTTGCTCTCCAGTGGATTCCGGTTTCTTATCCAAAACCCAAGAGAAGAGTTTGTTCTGTTGAGCGGACAGAAGTGGCAGAGGTTGGGATTCACTCGTGAGCAAATGAGTGAATATTTTGCTAGTTGAGCATGGCAGGGTTAGAAAAAGCTGAAATATTATATTACTATTACAGTAAAGGGCCCAACCAAAATTAGGGCCCTGCTGTGCTAGGAACACAAAGCAAGACATACACAAAATATACAGTGCAAGACACTCCCTGCCTCAGATTTGCTTACAATCAAGCTAGACACAAGGTAGAAAGAGAAACAGGCGCAGAGAGAGGAAGTAATTTGCCCAAGGTCACACAACAAGCCATTGGCAGAGCCCAGGTATCTCATGTCCTAGGCCAACTCCCTGTCCACAAGATCACTGTACCACAGATTTAACTCTTAGCCTGGCCTTAGTATGTCAGTCCCTCCAGCACCCAGACAATTTGTTAATATCTTTCTGGTGCTGCAGTGCCCAGATCTGAATACAATATTCTATACACATTTGCACCAGTCACATGCAAATCCCCTGGATTATCAAGACCACATGCTGTAGGATTCAACTCACAATCTTCTCCTCTTTAGCTGGAGGACTCCGCAGGTACCAGCAGAGAGGGGCATAAGCAATGTTGGTCACTCCAATAATGACCATCAGCCAGGGAAACCCAATAGCCCGTACAATCACACCCCCTGTGGATGGACCTGGATATAAGGAAGGGTTAAACAAAGACCAAGATTACAAAAACCTCCTTTGCCAAATTGGAGAGGTCAATACAGATGGATTGTAAAATTACTGTATCATGGCTGATTTCTATGCCTAATACCAATTGCTTCTAGCCAACACTGAGGTGGGGTACTGTGAATTAATGCTATGGAGCCATACACTGGTAAATCATCATATATGCTGTCCTTTCAGGCAAATGTTAATCCGTACCGATAGCAAAGCCCATGCAGAAGGCAACATCAGCAATGGCATAGACGCTGCCATAGACAGAGGTGTGGCGAAGGTCCACCAGGTATCCCATAATAGGCATCATCGAGGAATCCACCATGCCTGCCCCCAAAGCAAAAATAATATGGTCAGCCATTGCCCTCTCCAAGTGAATCTCTTCAAAGGCAAACAGAAGGGCATGCAGCACTTCTCCCGCACTTTTCAGCCAAGGCGCTCTGGGCACTACACTTTCATTAGTCCTCACAACCTCCCTTTGCGAGACAGATAAATATTGTTATCCCTGTTTTACAGAATGGGGGGGAACGAGGCCAAGGAAACGATTTGCCCTAGGCCACAGAGCATGTTGGCAGCAGAGCCGGGACTGAGACCCGGATGTCCTGACCATGGTCTTTCCAGGATCTAGGGCTTTCAGTGTCTCTCCTGAGTGCAACACACACAATGCTAATCAAAGCAGCACTCAGGGTGAGACAAGCTACTGAACTCCATCCAGTGGCCTCTGAAAGGCCTAGTGCACCATTGCTGTCCCTGTGTTAGTGGCTCTATGGTCACTTAACAGCACAAGCTTGTTTCTTGGCCAGACTCATTCCCACCAAGGCTGGGAGAGGATGAGTGATAAGGGAAGTAGTTGAGAGCAGGGTATAGGGCATATTATAGGTTATAAGGGTTCCTGGGAGTTCAAGCATGGACTAGAGGCTCTCAGCAACCAGCCATTGGGTATGTTGTAGCGACATCTGCCTTCCAAAGGCACGGAGTAAGGATTATGGTATTTGGGACTGCCTCGGACAGAGTGATTAGTTGCATTGGCATCTTACCTATGGCAAAGCCAAGCCCACCATTTGGGCCGATCAGTCCATAAATATTTTGCGCAAGAGGCACCTTGGAGGGGAAACAAAAAAGATATGAGGGAGGCCAGAGGGGCTTTGGCCAGAGGCCTTTCTTTGTGGGGCACATGACTAGTGGAATAGACGCAGTAATGCAGCCACTGGGTTCCAACTAACTGCCAGGCGTGTGAGCACACTTCTCACGCCTCCAGGGCCCAGTGGGACCTGCAGGAAGATGAGACAGAAAAGTCACTAAAAGCCAGAATGTCAAAGGTATTTAGGCACCCATTTCCCATGAAAATAAATGGGCATTAGGCACCTAATGCACTTTGCGAAATCCCACTAGAGGCCTATCTGCAATATTAGATGCCTAAATACCATTACACATCTGGCCCTAAGCCTGGGATACTGCAGAACACCAGAATCCATTCAGTGCCTCGTGCCCCAGAAGAGTCCTGTTGGCTTTTGAAGAAAAGGATGGTTCCCCATTTACAGATTCCACAGAGGGAGAGATGGGGCACCAGTGTTACTTCACACAGCTTTGCCAGGGCACCTTAACCCTGCTCTGAGGCACTCTTCCATTCCAGTCTTGAATCCTCATAAAGCACTAGCAGTGCCCTTAATTGTGACTAACAGCAACCCTGTTGTTCACCCACCGCTCTGCCAACACAGTATCCTCTGCTAACCCTGTGCTGGGTATCCCTTGAGCAGAGACAACTTATCTTGGCTTCTTGATATGGAAAAACTCCACTAGGGGCTGGGCTGATATGCCCAAAGTCAGCTCAGGCATGATGGGGGCCCCAACGTAACCCAGTTTTGCACAGGTGGAGGGCTGGGGCAATGAAGCTCTTGCTTTGCCTGCCTAATCTCCAATGAGTCTTCTGCAGAGAGGTCTCATAATACCTTGCAATACTTACACAAAGGAGACTAATCCCCACCACAACCATTCCAATCAGGGAGCACAGCCACCTGCAACGAGGAAGAAGATAGGAAAAGCATGATGCACTGTAACCCCCAAGGGCACGTGAACTGTCAGACCAGATCAGATCATTGGTCATTCCAATCTAATTCAGCACCAACTATGCAATGCTACTCACTGAGGGGGAATGTTTACTTCCTGACTTAGGAAGTTTACACCCTGAAGCATGAGATTTCATCACCTTATCTTATCTTACATAGCCATAAATATTATTATTGGTCATAAAATTATTCTACCTCTCTGAGAAATCTAGACAGTCTTTGGCTCAATATCCTCCTGCAGCATTGAGTCCCATAGGCCAATTTCATGCTGCATGAAATAGAGAGTGTTTGTGTTGCTTCTAAATTTGCTGCCCTTTAATTTCATTGAGCTACCCTTCCTCCCCACCACACTGTAGTGTGAGGCAGGCATTCCCCTGAGTAGCGTCACCTCCTCATTACAAATAAGCAGCAGGGTGCTCTGGAGACAGCTGGGAAGAACACCAAGGTTTGAAAGCCATTGAGTTCAACTTACCGCCCCATTTTGTGGGCCAGCACTCCAAAGAGGTTGGTGCCAATAAGGTAAGATATGCTGGCAGGCAGGAATGCCATCCCTGCAAAAGAAGAGCCCCAGCCTCAAATACATACACATGATCATCAGAGAAGATTTGCCTAAGGACATCAGACTTTCCTCCCACCTCCCAAAGAAGTTCAGAGCTCAAGCCCTTTAGGTGCTAGACGGCTCATAGTCAGATGCTCATAGTAATAACCACTTTGTAAATGCATGGAAGAGCTCAAGGTCCAATTTGATCCGGCCTCCATAGAGTCTAAATCTGCTCCAGTGATGAATCATGAACAGTCTTGCGATCAGTCAAATATCACATGCTATTGGCCATGTGAGCCAGGAGAGATTAGACAGGGCAAATGAATATCCAATGCAGAGTCTCCAGGCATAATGTATATTAGCCCTTACAAGGCAATGGCTTCTCTATTCTTCTCGGTTATTATTAGTATATATCTGTATTACAGCAGTGCTTGCAAACCTCAGCCAAGATCAGGGCTGCATTGTGCACATAGTGAGAGACAACCTCTACCCCAAAAAGCTTGCAGTCTAAATAGCCAAGACACACACAGGGTGGTAGAAAAGAAGGATTTTATCCCCTTTTTATAGATGAGAAGCTGAGCCATCAAGTGGTTTGCCCGAGGTCACACAAGGCATCTGTGATAAAACCAGGGACTGAACCTAGATTGCGTGACTGTTGCTTTAACCATAAAGCCATCCTGCTACTCTGTATTGCTTTCTCTCTTTCTCATTCTCCCCCTTCCATCTCATAACATAGAAAAACTGCCTATTGAAAAACCTCAGGGATTATAATTAAGTTAAAATCAAATATTTGACCATCCTGCTGGTTTACCAGTTGTTTATTTTTAATATACTCTCCTGTACAGACTGTAACTAAATCATGATTGCCTCTATTTGCCTGTGTATTAAGGCAACTTCCTTATTAAAGCACACTGATTTGTGCTTAATTTCCTTTCCTCTTTTTTAAAGGTTATAAAGCATTGTTAATCCCTGCAGGTTTGCTGGGGAAGTCTGAGCTTTTCCCATTTCCCCAAGGAACACAAGGGGAGGCAAATTGAAACAAAGAATGAATAACACTTGGGTTTCAAGTTTATAGTTATAGTTCTATGATTCTACAGTTGCTTGTAAGAGGGATGCTGTTCAGCAGCCCTGGGACCTAGTCTCCTACTGCAGGATACCAGCTGTTCCCTTTGAAATCAATGGGAGTTACTGGTACCCTATGCAGAGTGGAGAATCAGACCCCCTTTGTCTAGTGCTCAGCACTGGTACCTGAGAGACCTGGCCCTGGTTGCTTTCTTTCCTGGCTTTTAGGCCTCTGCAGCAAACTCAGCCCTGGGTGATGAGGGGAGAGAGGTTATGCTGTTCTGCAGTTTCTTCCTGGGAGTGACATGTCAGTGGCATGGACAGGAGCCAAATGGCTGTAGATCTGTGTTTGTGCAGTGCCTAGCACAATGGGGTCCTGGTCCATGACTATAGCTCCTAGGCACTAAGTCATACAAATAATTAATAATGATCACAGGTCATGAAATCTGGCAGGAAGGGGTGCAAAATTGGAAGCTGGGGGGGTTGGGGGATCCTTCCCAAATAATGCATGTTATGTATTAATCCAGTCTAGAGGGGCAGCTCAGCTGGGACACTGCTTTGCCATGTGCTTTATAAATGTGAAGCTGTGCCCTGGCTGCAAAGTTGGGACCCAGATTCAAAGTTCAAAGGGGTGTTTGTACTGAGAGTTTGGTTCAGCCCAAGGAGTTTGTGCTTGGATCCAAACTTTTCTGGGGATGGTTACAGCTGAGGTTTTGGTTTGGGTTTTTCTCTTACGTTCCCAGGTTAGCATCCCTCTGGGCTCCATTTCCACCATCTCTGCCTCTTCCTCTGCAAGGGCCTGATCAGATGTCCACTGACGTCAGTGGAAAGATTCCACTCATCTTCAGTGGACGCTGGATAATTCCCCAGTGAATTGCTCAGTGACTTCCATTCCCACCACCAAGCACTATCCCTTCCCTCCACTATCCACAGCCCCTGAGAGACAAGTCTGCTAACCTCATCCACTCCTGCTCAGTCACTCATTCCAGCCAAGGCATCATGGCCCCTTATCTGGATGAAGGCTCCTGCCTGACTAGTTAGTAACTCAATTAGCAGCTCTCATTAGCTCTGCTGCTGCCAGGTTGAAATTCAATTTGGGTTGTAAGTGTAGCTTGGAGCATCCCCAAAGGTCATTCCACTGTCAGTTGGCTTTTATAGTTTTTTGTACCGAAGGTAGGCAATGTTACCTCCTTATCACATTTCCTAGACAGTGAGTAATTAGTATGCACCATGCGTCCCTCCCTGTGGCTCTGCAAATAGCCTTGTTTCTTAAAATTGTGCGTTGAGATTGTGGCACTGGCAGAGGCTTGGGTTAGCCCCCTGAGCTTGGACCCAGCCAACCCTGGGGTCTGAGCTCGGGTGGCTAGCCCGAGCCTCCACCGCTGCTGCACCATCCACGTTATTTTTAGCACACTAGCGGGGCCGGCTTTATTAACTGCAGGGCACAATTCGAATCCCGGCGGCGGTCCGGGGCTTCGGCGGCACTTCGGCATTCGGGGGTCCACTCTGGGTCTTCCGCGGCACGGAAGGACCCCCTACCGCCAAAATGCTGCTGAAGATCCCCGGAGCAGACGCCCCGCCGCCGAAGTGCTGCCAAAGCCCCGGACCGCCACCGGGGACTCGAATTGGGCCCTGCAGTTAATAAAGCTGGCCTTGAATAGAGGTGCAGTAATTGGCAATTCGAATTGACCTCCTGCCGCCGAAATGCCACCGAAGCCCCTAAGGCGTGGGGCCCGAGTCCAGGGAATCGGGCAAATTGGCCTAAAGCCAGCCCTTCACACTAGCATGAGCCATTGGCCTGCTAAACCCAGGGTTGTGAGTTCAATCCTTGAGGGGACCACTTAGGGAAGTGGGGTAAAAATCTGTCTGGGGATTGGTTCTGCTTTGAGCAGTTGGACTAGATGACCTCCTGAGGTCCCTTCCAACCCTGATATTCTATGATTCTAAGTCTATGTACCTGGGCCGGGAAGCTCGCCCCCAGCTGCAGTGTAGACTGACCCGGGTGCCGATAATTCTGCAATGAAGACATACTCATAGAGAGGCTGGGCTCTGGTTCAGGTCTCAACAGCAGCAGTATGCTGAGCACACAGACCCAGGTACTGAGCAGGGAAACCTGCTAATTGGCTAAGCCCTGTTCTAGTGTCTGGCCATGAAAAGGACAAAATTCAGCAGCAAGGTAAGCAGGCACATCTCCACTGATTTCAATGGAGTGGCACCCCTTACCCTAAGGATAGATTTGATCCTAAATCACCTAGCTTCTACCTCACAGGATGATATTGCTTGGTGTAACTGAGCTCTTTGGCTCAGAGAATGTGTCAGGCCTGACTGAGACAGCTCCCAGAGGCCCCCTCTCCTGTGTGGGAGTTGCATTATTATGGGCCCATCTGCACAGCACTTTCTTTGACTCCTTTCTCTTTTTTCAACCTGAGTACTGATTCTCCTCTCATCCCGGTGTCACCCCACTGACTTCAGTGCAGTTATTCCTGATTTACATCAGTGTAGGTGCAGGGAAAATCAGGTCCCTGGTGTTTCTCTCTCTTCAGTCAGGAATCTTCTCTAACTTTTATTTATAGACAGCAGGGTGACCCCCATTCAGAGACCATGAGTGTCCCTCTGATCACACTACATTGTAATGGTCTGGGAGCACTCATCCTTTGCAGGTGGATGCATACATTTCATTTCATGCAACATGCAGCACCAGTAACCAGCACCTTCCCCACCCTCTACAAGCTGATGTGGTTTAAACACGTGTGGGCTATTATTGTTGTTCAGTAACTAAGAAGGCTGAGAAACGAGGCACCTACCCAGCTGCCACTTTGGGGAGCACATGGTTTGCATCATCCAGATGGGTAACGTGGGCTCCAGCATTGCCACCCCCATGTTAGCAAAGCACAGGGCACCTGGGAGAGAGAAAACAACAGGAAACACTCAATTTTAACAGCCCACATTTCGATCTTGCTAATGGGTTACGAGTATGACTCCATCACAAGCCCCCAGTGAATATTCTTAAAAACAAGGTAAAGATGCACTGTGGGGCAGTGAGGGGTGCAGCCATCCCACCTTACCTGCAGCAACCAGGATGTAGGGATCTCGCAGCAAAGTGAATACGGGGGTGCCTTTGGTGCTCTGCATAATACAGAAAGGAAGGGGGAGGGGGTTACAAGTATTGCTCTAGTGAAAGCATGTAAACCAAACCAGATGCTGTAGAAGTGCATGGTCCAGGTTGTGAGGCAGCCTGTGTGTGTACAGTTGCATGGCCCATGTGGCCAGCCAGCCCTTCTGTGTAAAGGCACATTGGCATTGTCCTGTGAGCGCCAAGATGGGGAATGTGCTAAGAAAGCTGGTTCCACCCTGGGATTGTTTCTGAGCTTCCCTTTCCAGGTCAGTGTCCAGTATCTGTGTGTGCATCTCTTCTCAACATTTCACCTAGCCATGGTTCAAAGAGCCAGCATGTCAGCTTCTTATACCTGAGCCCAGATCTGTCAACCTGGCATCTTCCTTTCATGGACTATTCTTATAGCGAAATCAGCACTGAGTCACTCCTAGCAGGGTTGAGCTCAGAACACAGGGCCGCCCAGGGGTGGGGGTGGGGCAAGTGGGGCAATTTGCCCCGGGCCCTGCAGGGGCCCCGCGAGCCCTGGTCTGGCGATGGTCTGGGTCTTCGGTGGCATTTCGGCGGTGGGGGGCCCTTCAGTGCTGCCGAAGACACGGAGCGACTGAAGGGCCCCCCACCGCAGAAATGCCGCCGAAGACCCAGACTGCTGCCAGGTGAGTACAAGCGCCACAACTCCCCCGCTTTGCCCCAGGCCCCCTGAATCCTCTGGGCGGCCCGGTCAGAACATCCCCCAGCTATCCAGAGAGAGCATCGCTGGTATAATGGCTGCCTATGGAGCACAGCGCTGGTCAAACTGCGGCTGCACGCAGGGAGCCCTGTTGCCATGAACTGGGTAAATCCACATGTGTGTCTGGCCAGCAGCAGGAAGCACAGCAGTTGTTTCTCACAGGGCATCCTATGGACATCCATAAGAATTGGGCACCTTTCACAGGGAAGGCTGAATTTCTGGCTGTTTCAAAAGGCAGATAATAGGGCCAAACTGTGCTCTCAGTGACACTGAGAGTAACTACTCTACTGAAGCAAATGTAGTTATTCCAGAGTTACACGAACGTCACTGAGATCAGAATATCACCCAGGAATCTATTAAATACACGTTACAATGCACTAACCACTCATCTAGGTAACCATTCCCAGCTGCCATCTCTGTCCCTTTCCCATGCATTCATGTCCTGGTGCCACCATGCTCTATGGCTGGGTGCATCAACACAGTCTTCCCCTATAGGGAATCCATGCCCGCATTGTTCACACTCTCTAGCACAAGATCACACACTCATACGTTTGTACTTACTTCGGGGGAAATCTTAGAGGGCTGCAGGATGCACAGCTGTAAAGCTAAGAGAAAAAGACCATTATTTGCTTATCCCTTGGCACGGCACCTTCATCCATTATTACCTCTTGTCTCATATTTACTGTAGACCCCCCTTCAGTATCTCAAAGCCCAGTGATCCCAGAAATGGGCCAGTGGTCTCAATTCCAACATACTCAGGGGGCATCTGCTGAGATGGGAGACATTTTAGGCCCCAATTCTGTTCCGACAAAACTCCCGTCGACTTCAGTGAGAGCAGGATCAGGCCATTATAGTGTGAGTGCTTTATCCAAACACAAAGCAGTAAACCATACAAACAACCTACGTTAAGGTGAGAGCCATTTGTTGAGCAGTCACAATGAGAGCACAGTCGAAGTTAGAGATGGAAAGACGTAGGGTAAGATTTTCAAAGGGGCCTAAGGGCCAGCTTTGCAAAGATATTTAGGCACTTAACTTGCATTGAAATCAGTGAGAATTTTAAGGCCAGATTATGCCCTTGGAGATTTAGAAGCCTAAACCCCATTGTCAAAAGTCTCCCACCTGCCTAAGGGCTCGGCTCGTCTCTACGGCAAGTGCAGCAAACCAGGGTGTGACTCTACAGTGCACCAGCTTGCCACAAAGTCACGTCCCATGTGGACACTGCTGCAGCACAATGAAATTCCTGGAGCATGGTTGTGCTCCGGGATTTTCACTGCACTGTAGCCGTGTCCACACAGGACACCACTGCGCGGCAAGCTGATGTGTTGGAGATTCACAGCCTGTCTTGCTAGGCAGTAATTTGCTGTTTAGACATGCCCTTAATTTCTTTTGAAAATGGGACGTAGGCTTCTCAATGATTCGGGTGCTTTTGAAAATGTTGCCCCTATTACTTGGATTGTAAGTTCTTTGGAGGCAAGGCCCATGTTTTTATTATATGAGTGTAAAGTAATGGGGCCTGGATCCTCTAGGCACTACAAGTACAATACAAATACAAATAATAAATTATAATAACAACAAAATTAGGTCATGATGTCTGTTCCACCATGCTAATGATCTTATCTCAGCATGAAGAGACAGAGTATTATAAGCAGAGCAGTATTGATGGCTATAGTTAACTATGTCGATTACTTACTATAGGCAGAGTTGATATCAATGCCTCTCATTAAGGTTGCCTATCACTTGCTACTATAAGACCCTGTTTTCAGTTGTTTTCTGCTTGACCGGGAGTGTCTGTTAAGCAGAGTAGCCACTTTTGCCAGCATATGGAGCTCTTAACACACATTTCCCTGAATCTGTTACCCACTCCAGTGATGCAATCAAGTGGGTTATATGGGGAATGAGAAGCTGGGTCTGACGGTATCTGTAAGTCAGATGTCAGGCAGTGAGCACAGAGTCAGTGTCTGAATGTGAACAGTGCTGAATGCACAACAAAAAACCGTGCTAGTAATTGCTGCTGCTAATAGCACTATAGAGCCTGTCAATTCCTCCATACAAACCCTGGGATGTTTCCTCTCAGATACCCATTCTTGAATGTTTTAGTTTGGGGGTGGATACTCAGAGCTGTGAAGACAAAACTGGCCAGCACACTTGGTTACTCACCTCCATCCAAAAGGGCTAAGAATGCCAGGATCAGAAAGGGCGCTGATTTTCCAACAAACTCATACATCACGCTTCCAAAGGGAGCCCCAACTGCAAGGGAAAGGGTTGGGTCAGTTCGATGGGTGTGAAGGGTACGTGGGTGCGCTGGAGTTTTGGCAGTAGCAAAGCAACAGTCAGTTATTCCTGACCCCAGGCCCAATAGAAAGACTCCTGTTGACTCCCATGGGAAAGCCGGCATTAGAACTGTGGCATTATGTCAGCACTCTGCCCACCTCTCATTATGTATTGAACTGAAGAGGCAGGGAGAAAGAGGAGGGTGCATTTTATATTCAGTTATATTCAATTTTCATGGGATCAGGTATCTGCTGAGAAAAATTTCCAGCATGAGCAGAAAACGGTGCCAGAGAATGAGCACAGGAGAAAAAATGGGGCTAAATCATGGGAATGGCAGGAGGAAAGACCAGCCATGCCTTTTGGAACGAGCCAGCGTGGCATGTTAGGGGACAGGTGCGACAGTGGGGCAGAGCAAGGACTTGGGGAAACCAGCATCTAATGGCTGAAGAAGCATCTGAGTTCTCACTAATCTAAATTTTTTTGGGAACAAAGTTTACTCACCAAGCACCCCCAATGCCAGACCTCCTAATGCTATCCCCATAGCGTTTCCTCTCTCGTAGTCATCTGTGTACACACTTGCCAGCATTCCCAGGCCTGGAAATAGAAAGGAAGCAGAGGTAAGTTGCGTTAGGCTTCTAGTATCTCATCAGGACCCATGTCTGAATTGCACCTGGATACTTCAGTCTCCAGCCTACCTGAGCTCAGTTGTCTATGTCACACCTGGGCCCCTAATTTCATCCTGTTTGTAGTCAGTGTTATGTATTACCATGCTCTGTACTGGGGTATGTCTACACTCCAAGCACTACAGTGGCACACCTGCAGCGCTGCAGCTACACCACTGGAGCGTAAACACTGGAAGGTTTTTTTTCCATGGGTGTAGTAAATCCATCCCCTCGAGAGATGGTAGCTAGGTCAATGGAAGAATTCTTCTTTCGAACTAGCTGCACCTACATGGAGGGATAGATTGACCCAGCTACATTGCACAGGGCATGACATTTTTCACAGCCCTGAGCAATGTTGCTAGGTTGATTTAATTTTTAGGAGTAGCCCATGCCTTAATGTCTGCATGAGCGATGTGCCAAATTGTGGCAAAGGAGAGGAGGAATTGGAAAGGGTTCAGAGAAGAGCTACAAGGATGATAAAAGATTAGAAAACATGCCTTATAATGATAGACTTGAGGCGCTCAATCTATTTAACAAAGAGAAGGTTAAGGGGTGACTTGATTACAATCTATATGTATCCACATGGAGAACAAATATTTAACAGTGGGCCCTTCAGTGTGGCAGAGAAAGGTACAACATGATCCAATGGCTGGAAGTTGAAGCTAGAAAATTCAGACTGGAAATAAGGAGCAAATTTTTCATGGTGAGAATAATTAACCATTGGAACAATTTACCGAGATTTGCGGTGGAGTCTCCATCACTGACCATTTTTAAATCAAGATGGGATGTTTTTCCTGAAAGCTCTGCTCTAGGAATTATTCTGGGGAAGTTATGCAAGAGGTCAGACTAGATGATCACAATGTTTCCTTCTGACCATGGAATCTATGAATTCTAAGCCCACAGAGTTTAAAGCTCACCCCCGGAACAGTCTGAAATCTGATTCCTGGTCTGTGCAATGTAGCACCTGGGGCCTCTCTTGAGTAATCTTCCTTCTATCTGGTGCTTGCTTGGGCATGCTAGTGAGAGCTTCCTAGGCTGGAGGAAGGATCTCTGTGATTCTCTGCTCTGCAAACTGAACCATCACATTTCACACTCTGTGAATTTTCACTCTCTATGGCCCAGGTTGCTTGAGAGGCACCATTTAAGCTCAGACAAAGCAGACAAAGCCCAGAAGCTACTTTTGGGACATCAGTCCTTGTAGCTGGCTAAGATCTGCCTTGCTGCCAGCTGCTCCCATAAGCCAGTACATTTACCTGCGACAGATGAAAAGGATGAGCCAATGCCCTGGAGTGCTCGAGCCACAAGCAGCAGGGTGTAGGTACCTGAGAAAGCAAACACTGGGGGGGTGGGGGAGTAGAAAGGCAGAGTCAGCATTTGGGGCTATTTTTCAAGCCCATCTCTAATTAAAACCATCTTGCACAAATCTTCTTAGCTATGCACTCACAGGCCTACAGTCTCTGAAGGCCACTTCAGTGTGTTTCACTATCCTCTGGTCCAGAGGAAGGGAGGTCACCACACACCTTCTTCAAAGATCTCCTTTTTGGAGCCTTTAAATGGTAACCATGTTGATGGGGTCACCCAGAGGTGTTCCAAGAAGAGTGGAATGCTGCTGCAACAAACATCCAACTCAAATGCTGTCAAGCACTGGAAACCACCTGTTGAATTTCACTCTATGTTTCTAGAATGGGAGTAGGCCAATCTGCTGTCCTCCCATATCTCAGACATTGGGACATTCACAGACAAAGGATCCCAAGGCTCCATGCTGGCCTCATTGCAGATTAGTGACTGGTTCACTGGAACAGACCTGACATTACCCGGTGAAAGGTAGAGAAACAGAATACTCACTGACTGTAGAGAGAAACATGATGATGAATCCAGCGAACATGGGAATGTGGTATCCTATCCTAAAAAGGGAGGAGACAGTCAAGAACTCAAGGAGAGTTTAAAGCCAAGGACTTTATCTTAGCACCAATGCATTATTGCATGTATGCGAATGAGTGTATGTCTGTGTACATGTATGAGTAAATGCTGTATGTATGTATGAGACTGCAGGAGAATGGGGGAATATGGGTGTGTACAATATATGTATGTGTAGGTGTATAAATGTGCGAGTATGTATTCAAGGCTGTGTGTGTGTGGTTGTATAGATGTGTCTCTAAGGGTGTGGTGAGTGTGCATCAGTACACCTATGTGTGTTTGTACCGGGAAGTCTGAATGTGTGCACTGTTGTATATGAGTATGTGTCAGTGAGTGTTTTTATATGGAAGTGTGAGGATTTATATCAAAGTATATGGGTGCAAATGTGTGTGTTAGTTTCTACAGATGTGTGCATAAGTATAAATGTGTGTATAAGTGTGTGAAATTATTGTAACAAGTTCTAGGACCCTGCACAGAGATGCAGATCTATTTTGCTGACCCATCCTGCCAGCCAGATCAGGGGGTCCTATTAGCTCTAACTCAGGCGCCTCTCTGAAGCAGAGGGCAGAGAGATCCTGCAGGGAAAATACCTGGGAGCCTCAAGCTCCGGGGGAATTTTAGGCTGAGGATTATGTGATGATGTTGTTATTTAAGTTAAAAATAAAGGCAAAGACAAATTTAAGGGAGTAGGGAGGGAGTAAACCTGGCCCAATATCTAGTTTGTGGACTCTGTGAGAATGCCACCTGCTCACTAGTATTTATTTACTTGACAAGGATGGGTAAAAAAATAATTCCTGTTCCCTCTTCAAGTACAAAATGTTGTGATTACTAGCTACTGACACAGAATGTGTGACAACATTTCAGTTCTTTCAGTCTCATTGGAGCATCATGCAAGTTATTGATGCCCTCGGCTCAACTTGGTACACAGTTCCTAACTCGGTCATGTACTTTGGATTGAGCAGGGCCTGAGACAAATGAGTTCTTGGCCAGGGAGCACTAATAATATTTCCTTAGTCATGCACATGTTCAAAGCAATTTGCTGGCTTTCTTAAAGATGTGGAATTCCTGGACGATTGGACGATTGGATGTTGATATTTCCACTGTGCTAGTCTAGCTCACAAATGGCTTTGGTGAGCTCCCATACTGTGTTATCATAATGGTCCCAAACATGGGTCACTGGCAAGGCTTAAATGCATGCCCTTCAGCACTTCAACACACCTCTACTATTTAAGAAGGAGTAACTTTATTTGCTAGCAGCAGCAATAGGCTGCTATCCCTGAACAGACTAGCCACTAGAGGGGGAATGTGACTCAAATTTGTTCATTGCATTACACGCTCATAAACTCTTTTATAGCCTGGCTGACATACCTGTTAGTCAGCGGACCCACAAATGGATTGATTATGAGCTGCATAAGAGCCTTGGAGGCAAACAGCAGTCCAACGCGCACGTTCTCCTCCATGAGGAATGCCTCACCATCTACACAGCTGTTTTTTGCTGGCAGGCTGGCCTCAGAGAGCTGAGGCAGGCTGCTGTTTTCTGTCCTGTTCACCCCCACTGTGGTGTTGACAGCCACGTCGTCTGAGACAGTCACTGTGGTGTTGTCAAAGTAAGAGAACATGGAGGAGAAGGGAGGAGCTGCAAAGGCTGTGGGGGCTGCCATGATCCAGTTCTGGGAAGCAGAGCTGTTAGCACCTTCATATTCTGTTGCATAGAGGAAGGTGGGGATGATTGGCACTGGAAGAAAATTAAAGGAGGAGATTAGTTAGTATTTTATTCAGCACTTCTGGTGTGTGTGTGTGTGTGTGAAATTAATGAAAGGTTAATAGTTCGAGCTAGAGACAGGTTTCAGGTAAACTGCCCACACCCAACTCTCCTAGTGCACCTGGCTCCAGACCTGCATCACTGCCTGGGATGGAGACCAGTTAAACTCATTTCTCTTATGGTTTCTGCAGTTGCAACTGAGATTTACAGAGTCTTAATTCCTTCAGCGCAGCATTGAGGATACCTTGACACCTACACCTGCACCCACACCCACACCCACACTTAACGTACCCACAACAGTGAGCAGCATATTGTCCAGCAGCAGAGCGACAAACACAACCACCAGAACCAGTTTCCGCGACTCCCTTCCCTCCTTCAGCCACCTCCAGGGGGTGCACTCCACCGCTTGAGGCATTGTTGGAAACCCAGCAGGGCTGCTTCAGTCTTTGACTCCTGTATGACTTCTTAGGGCTGAGGATGTCCTGTAATCTTTAAGAAAGACACTCTGCAAAATACCCAGGAAAATACATAGAGCCCGATCCAAGGGCCAGAAATCAACTGGAATCTTTCCATTGACTTCAATGAGCTTTTGACCATACCCTAATTAGGCTTGGAAAGATTAGATTTGTATCAGTAAATGTCATTAAACTTCAGTTTCACCCTATACATGCAAACAAACTGAGGGAAAAAATATTTCCATCGATAATAATCAAAATTTAGAGTTAGGCAAAGTAAGAAAAATGTTGCGTGAGCACTTATAGAATTTGATGTACGGTTATTTATTTTGTATATTTTGACATGTGATGTTGACAATTTGTGTGTTAATGGTTATAAAGCTTTAATTTTTTTAATCTCAGTGTCTGTTATCAATAAATAATTATCTGACCTCTCCCCATAATTTCCTGCAACTGTGAACATGTAAGTAGATACAAATTGAAAAAAAAATGCTGAGAAGATAATTTTGTGCAATTTGGAACAATTGAACAGATAAAAATATTTTTAAAATGCTTGAAAATAAACATTGATATTATCTGTTGAAATTACAAAAAGTAACAGCTGGATTCTGCCAAGAATGAATGAAAGACAAGCGGGTGCCTCATTTCAATGGTTCTTTGCTCAGGAGTCAGGCTGAAGTTCTCTGGTTTATGCACACAGCAGGGCAGCATAGGCAGCAACAGTGCAAATGTCCCCACATCCCTTTCCACCCCTGCTCTTAAGGAATCTCCTCTGGGTCATGCCCTCACAGTGCCCTTGGCTTATCTGCTGAGATTGCCAGGAAGCGGTCAGCAGTGTCAACTGCTTTTGAGACGTGGGCACCACTCATTAGGAGCTGAACTGGGACCACCAGCTCAGCTACCAAGTGACAGTAATTTCCATCAGCTGTGGATCTGTGCTACATTTGAAACTGTAGCCTCTACATGTGAAGTTCCCTATTACCCATTACCAGTCTCCTGAATCAGCCACTGTGGCTTTAGGGCATCATTTAATTCTTCTTTTCTGTAAGGCTTTAGAAGACTCTAAGCAAATATTGAGCTGATAGCTTATTTGTAGTGATCTCCACATCTTTCATTTCACGTTTGGTCCTTGGAGATTAAATTAAGTTTCTTGAAGGCTTTTCATTTCCCTTACACCTCTTTTCATTTCACCTAATTGAAACATCACAGCCAAACACAAGACTTAAAAACCGAACAAATACAATTAAGATCAGGGCTTAAGATGCATTGAGAAAAGATTACTTGTTCCACCACGGTGAATATATAAATTACAAATCTGCAGTTAATTGGCACCAAACCAACCAAACAAAATCATTAATATACTAAATGGCTGATATGAAGAGCTGTCACCTCATAGACTAGAGTGGTAAGAAGAAAGGGTCTGGAGATTGGATCAGAACTACCGTTCATCCTCATCCACCTGTTGATTTGTGAAATCATGGACAATGCCATCTACCCTTACACTTAATTCTTTATGAAAAACATTGTTTTTCTTTAACCTAATGCCTGAGTCCCACCCATCAGTTGTTGGCTCAGAACCTTGGGTTATTTCGTTTGGTTATTTCCTCAAGATAAATGAGAACAAGCAAACAAATGTAAAGTATGCAATCTAACAAATGCAAAAGCACAAATCTACGTAAGAAAGAAAGAAAGAAAGAAAGAAAGAAAGAAAGAAAGAAAGAAAGAAAGAAAGAAAGAAAGAAAGAAAACAGTTTAGAGACTCGAAAGAAAGGAAGGAAGAATATAGAAAATTTAAAATAAATATAATTAAACTCATCCTTTAAATCTAGATCTTAAAATCTGCTCCCAGAACAACAGATTGCAAATCCATTGCACTGAGCAAAGAAGAAAGGACTCTTACCAGAGAACACATCTTGGTCTCTGCAGCTGGCTGCTAGACGTAGCAGTGGTGGCACTGTGGTCTGAAACTGCTGTTCCCAGTGAATTTATCCTTTTATCTGGGGAGGATATGAATGCCCCGCTTCCATGAAGATTTAATTGGAACCTCAAACAGGTTCTATTCAACCCTGCAGCTCCCTCTGCGTCAGAGGCAGGAAAGAAGGATATAGGGGAGAGTGGAGAGAGGATGGACAGATTATCTGCAGCAATGAAGCACCAGCACTCCACAGCTTTTCATCAATGCTTATCTTTCATCACACACCTTAACTGTTGCCTGCGTCTCAGCACAGTGAGTGGAGGCTATTCCGGGGTTTTACAGCTCTCCTCCTCCATGGTGTGGAAGGCACCTGCATGCCACAAATGGCCTTCTACACCCTACAGGCTGTAATAATAAAAATAACAAGAAATATAATAAAACATTTGGAGGACTGGCTAGCTCAGGCAACTGGTCATGGGAAATGGACCTCTAGGTCATGAGCACCAGTTACTGATTCCAGATACTGGTGATCACTCACATCTGAGGATTGTTCCATGATCCTTGAATGAAATGAGTTTGAAGGTTTGTTGTCCAGTGTCCACATCAGAAAATTCCTACCTACATAACTGACATGAATTAGTTGGCAGTTTCAGTAGACAGGCCAAGGAAAGAATGGGCCATGGAATCTAAACTCCACTCTGACCCATATAGGTGGGACCTTTTAAGTTAGGAGTGATGCAAATTGATGCTGGAACAGGATGTTCTGATGCAGCCTGCTTCATATCTGTTCCATGGATAAACAGAAGGCATTCATCTCCATGGCTGTCAATCTGGTATCTTTTGTCAGCCTTAAATTTACTTAAAATTAAATTTAAAAATAATAAAATCCTTCTGTTGTTTCTCCACAATTGTCCTGAGGTTCTAAGAACAAACTGGCCCTGTTCTGCCTCTGATCCTTCTAGGGATCCCAAATGCCTGCACAGGTGGTCAGAATGCCCTTGCAGAATTGAGGTGAACCTGCTGGGAGGAGTAGTAGAGTCTGAGAAATTAATGATTATTTTCTGGTTTCCCAAATGCCGACTGCAGGGACAAATAAGACTTCTCAGATAAATGAAATAGGTAACAAACAGCCAAGTTCAAAATCTCCTGTGCAACTTCCACCAGGTTAAAATGACAAAAACAAAATCTCCTGGACTCAGAGGAATCAGGCTAAAATGGGAGCTGTAGCTGCAGTTTTTGTCTCCTACTTCGTTGTTCAAATATTGAATCAAAGTTACAGCGCTCCTATGTATAAACAGGCAGATTTCATTGGCAAGGCCTCCGGTGGAGCAGGAATTTGAGGGTTAAATCTTATCCATCATTCTGGGACCAAAATGAAAAAAAGAGGGATGTTGAGGACTGTGTGTGTGTGTGTGTGTGTGAGTATCAGGAATTGAGGCACTATGTAGGGATGTGTGTCAGTGTGTATGTGACTGTATGGGAGCTTGTGCCAACATGTGGGCTAAGTCTGTGTGTAGATGCTACGTCATTGTGTATGTGGTGAGCCCTGTGTCAGTGTAGGGAGGGCAGCTGCATCAGTGCACATGTGGAGAGCTGCGTCACTGTGTGTACCTGCGTATGGGGTTGCATCAGTTTGTCGTGTCTGGGAGGAGGCTATTCCAATGTGTGGGAGAGAGGTCTGCATCAAGGCATATATGCAGGGGGCAGCATCTACGTAGGTGTGTAAAGGGGGGCAGAGTACATGTGTGTAAATGGGCAAATTGCATTAGCTTATGGGCTACAAATGGAGGAAGGGGAAAGTTTAAGTTAAATCCTCGCTGCAAGCAGAAAGTAAAGATGTGACGATGCTCCTTCTCTCCTGGGATGGACTGCAAGGGTCTCCCTCAAAAGGATACTTCCATGTTTAACATGGAAAAAGCTCCTATTCTCTTCCCTGCACAGACATACAATTGGGTCTGACTGGTAATCTCACAGCCCTCCAACCTGGTATAACATTTTTCCAGTGGACAGTTTGGTTTATCTCACTGCTTTGTTGGAGGGAGTCATTAAAAACAACAACAACAAACCTCCCCATGAAAAAGAAACTGAGCAGCCTATTGTCGCAATCCAGGGGAAAAGAAAGCAGCTCAGAATAAGACCCTCTTTGCCATGTGAAACTTAAGAATCTCACCATAGACTAGTGGCTTGCCTCCAGCAGTGACTGATACTGGGTGTTTCAGAGGAGGTGAAGGCCACGCCACCTGACTATGCAATGCTGCACATGGATCTGGGTAAGGCTCCTTTCAGGCCTCCATCACAGTGCTGCAATAAAACATTCCACCTCATGACCACTGTCTTGTTCCTTTCCCCCTTCCACACCTGGACATATTTGTGCCATTGCAGCATGCCGAGATAGTGGCAGCGGCATAGTTTCTACCTCTGTTTTAAAAGTGGGATTTTCCAAACAAACCCTTGCCCCTTGTTTTTCTGTTCTCTGCTGCTTTGTCCTTAGGGATAAGCAGCCATTTGCCATGTCATTAGGGAAGTGAGAAGTCCAGTGTTTCAACTGAGAAGCTCCTCGGACTGCTGGCTGGAAAATAACAGCAGTGTGTGGGTGATACATTGTACACGTCACTTGAAATATGATTTATTTTAGACTTTATTCCATTATTTATTTTTGTTCTTTCAACATAATGCTCTGCGGTCTCTAATTTTTAGATCCAAAATGTTACCTCCATCCTTTCATGATAGAAGTTACCACTGTGAAAGAAAACAAATCTTGATCATTTTCACCTTCCTTCTCTTGACAGTTATACTTGACATTGAGACCATTTACCTGGCTTTTGTATAGTCAACAACTATTGTCAATAACTCCGGATGAGTGCAACCTACCAAAGAATTTCCTAGTTGTGTAGGAGAGCAGAGGTGGAAGCCTTTACATATGTTTGGGTTGTGAGTTTAGGGCAGAATAGATAGATTTGGAAACTGTCTTCCAAATATCCACAATACAGATACAGCATGAGCAGTGTACCACTACCATCTACTGGATAGAATCATAACTGCTCTGTTATGTCATGGTAACCACCTAATAGCGATTCTTCTTTAGCTTGAGTTTTAGGGATCCAGAACTGGAGGATTTTAGTTCTATTTATGCTGTCACCATGAAGTTCTGAGCAGCCATAGGCTAAGGTGACCACACATTTGTTACTTTATTGTGTATCTTCTTTCACAGAGATGATGGCAAAACTTATTCAAATATTCTCCTTGGAAACATTTCCATGTATGCATTAGATATTTTCCAGTCTCTTCTCCTAGACTTTTAAAAAAAATGTTATTACTACTAATGGTATTTGCAATGAAAACACGATCTTGGCTTCTCAGTACTCCCACTAACTCCTGTGGCTTATATTCCACCTAAGTCATCATCCAGAAAGCAGCTGATTGTGATGATGACCCAGTGAGTGTGATGGCTCCATTCCCACTTGCGTTCTTACTTCTCTATTTTATAGACAGACAGAGGCATTGGACAGGCAGAGGCTCTAGCCAGGCACTGGCAAGCAAGAAGTTAACTTCCAGTTAAAGTTGTTTGCATTGCATGCTCAAACAGGTGTAAAGGGTGGGGTTATGTGGCCGAGGGCCCAATCAGAGATATAGGGTTAGACCAGGGAGAGCTCTGAGATGAGGGTTTTTTATTTTTTATTTTTTGTCTGCTGTTTTCCCTGCTTCTAAATCCTGACAATAAAGACTTGTGAGAAAGGCTGGCTTGGAAAGGTTTTTTCTCTCATATTTTTCCCAGTGTGCCTGGTTGGCTGACTTTTCAGGCTTTCTAGCCAGTATTGTTGCATCCAGTATATGGGACCCTGGGTCCTAAATTATATTTCTAGTTCTGCAAGTGGCTTGCTGTGTGGATTTTGGTTGGTAGCTTAATGGCTTTGTGCCTGTGTTTCTCTGTCTATAAAATGAGTATAATATCTACTCTACTCAAATGGGTATCTGTAATTTAAAGTTTCCAAATGCTGTATAAATGCAATACACTTATGACAATGGAATACTTTCAAGGAGATTTCTTTATACATTACATGCAAAGAAATAACTAAACTTTTACTCTTGACTGGACTCACCTCAGTCCCTGGAAAAGTCATGGAGCAGGTCCTCAAGGAAACCATTTTGAAGCACTTGGAGGAGAGGAAGGTGATCAGGAACGGTCAGCATGGATTCACCAAGGGCAAGTCATGCCTGACTAACCTAATTGCCTTCTATGACGAGATAACCGGCTCTGTGGATGAGGGGAAAGCAGTGGATGTACTATTTCTGGATTTTAGCAAAGCTTTTGATACAGTCTCCCACAGTATTCTTGCCAGCAAATTAAAGAAGTATGGATTGGATTAATAGACTATAAAGTGGATAGAAAGCTGGCTAGATTGTCAGGCTCATCAGGTAGTGATCAATGGCTCGATGTCTTGTTGGCAGCCAGTATCAAGTGGAGTGCCCCCGGGGTCAGTCCTGGGGCCGGTTTTGTTCAACATCTTCATTAATGATCTGGATGATGGGATGGATTGCACTCTCAGCAAGTTCGCAGATGACATTAAGATGGGGGGAGAGGTAGATACGCTGCTGGGTAGGGATAGGGTTCAGAGTGATCTATACAAATTGGAGGATTGGGCCAAAAGAAACCTGATGAGGTTCAACCAGGACAAGTGCAGAGTCCTGCACTTATGATGAAAGAATCCCATGCACTATTACAGGCTGGGGACCGACTGGCTAAGCAGCAGTTCTGCAAAAAAGGACCTGGGGATTACATTGGATGAGAAGCTGGATATGAGTCAGCAGTGTGCCCTTGTTGCCAAGAAGGCTAACAGCATATTGGGCTGCATTAATAGGAGCATTTACAGCAGATTGAGGGAAGTGATTATTCCTCTCTATTCGGCACTGGTGAGACACGTCTGGAATATTGCATCCAATTCCCCCCCCCCCCCACTACAAAAAGGATGTGGACAAATTGGAGAGACAGCAAAGAATCCTGTGGCACCTTATAGACTAACAGACGTTTTGCAGCATGAGCTTTCATCCGAAGAAGTGGGTATTCACCCACGAAAGCTCATGCTGCAAAACGTCTGTTAGTCTATAAGGTGCCACAGGATTCTTTGCTGCTTCTACAGAACCAGACTAACACGGCTACCCCTCTGAAATTGGAGAGAGTCCAGCGGAGGGCAAAAAAAATGATTAGGGGGCTGGGGCACATGACTTATGAGGGGGCTGGGGCACATGACTTATGAGGAGAGGCTGAGGGAACTGGGTTTGTTTAGTCTGCAGAAGAGAAGAATGAGGGGAGATTTGATAGCAGCCTTCAACTACCTGAAGGGGGGGTCCAAAGAAGATGGAGCTCGACTGTTCTCAGTGGTGGCAGATGACAGAACAAGGAACAATGGTCTCAAGTTGCAGTGGGGGAGGTCTAGGTTGGATATTAGGAGAAACCATTTCACTAGGAGAGTGGTGAAGCACTGAAATGGGTTACCTAGGGAGGTGGTGGAATCTCCATCCTTAGAGGTTTTTAAGGCCCGGCTTGACAAGCCTTGACTGGGATGATTTAGTTGGGGTTGGTCCTGCTTTGAGCAGGGGGTTGGACTAAATGACCTCCTGAGGTCTCTTCTAACCCTAATATTCTATGATTCTATGAAATAATGACATTTAATGCACATTCCTAATATGTTACTTAAATTATTATAGACTTCCTAGCGTGTCTCAAATCCATGCCATATGGGACTGAGCAACTCATTGTAAGCAGCACCTGATGCATAATCTACAGGCTAGTTGCAATCATGGTGAATTCACTTTGTCAATAGATTCTGACTCGGTTGCCCTCTGCTGTTGACTCCTCATTCTAAAATGCAGTAAAATATATTAGTTATGGAGCATCCTCTAAGTGACCCATAAGAGGGCTGGAACACTCCAGTATACCAGTGTATCAAAGCAGCATGTCATAAAATTATGTTTGACAAAAGGCTCACAGATATAATGTCGCCAGCTCTCTGTCAGATGAAAACTGCTGTCTAAACAGAGATCAGCACTGACAACTCCCAAAAGTGCTCCATTCACAGTGAAACTTGAAATTAATTTCTGATTGTATCTATTTTGTTGTGTAATAGAGGAAGCTTTATGTTGCTTGACACATAAATTAATAGGTTTGTGGGTTTTTTGCTGTAAGGTGATTGCTGCTCCATTATCAAAGAAGCTGAATTTCTGTGGTGCTGAATGTATACAGTCTGTACAGCTTTTTGGGATGTCAGATGTTGTGTAATTGTAGGATGTTGAAACTCATATTCTCAGCCACTGTATTCAACAATACATTAAATTATTTAGAATAGGAAAGAATCCTTCTGTCTAGACTAATTGGACTATGTCTCCTGTGATGTTGCACTCCATAATGTTATATGGAAATATGTTTCTAAGTGTAAATATGATGTAACTGGAATATGCTTCATGCAAAAGGCCTCTTGTAAGGTATCATTACAAAGCTTATGATCTACTGAGTGTGTTCATCCTATTTATTTGCATGTATTATTTCTATGTCTGGAGTTAGGAGAATAAAATATAAACTTGTATTACTAATGTAAACATGTTAAGTGGAAGCCATTAAGGATGCTTCAGAATCAATCAACTGTGAATGGGTTTGTTTACCTACAAGCCTTCCTATGTACCCGTCTTCCAGTAGGTAATGAAGAAAGAGATCTTACAGTGACATGTAATGACATCACCTGAACTGGAATCCATCTTTAACCTGGTGCTTTTCCATTTAGAAGGAGGAGTGGGAGCCCAGAGAGAGACAAAGGATTCCTGCCTTGTGCCAAAGCTATAAAAGGGGGTGGAACAGAACAAAGGGGGCTGCCTGTCATGAGAAATCCCCTAGTTACCATCTGAGCTGGAACTAACAAGAACTGTACTGGGGAAAGGATTGGGCTCAGACTAGGAAGAAGTCTAGTCTGTGAAAGAAGCTTATTGGAACATCTCTAAGGGTGAGATTTACCTTTATTCTGTTTCTTAATGTATTAGGCTTAGACTTGCATGTTTTGTTTTATTTTGCCTGGTAACTTACTTTGTTCTGTCTGTTATTACTTGGAACCACTTAAATCCTACTTATTATACTTGATAAAATCACTTTTGTTTATTAATTAACCAGAATAAGTGATTAATACCTGGGGGGAGCAAACAGCTGTGCATATTTCTCTTTCAGTGTTAGAGGTAGACAATTTATGAGTTTACCCTCTATAAACTTTATACAGAGAAAATGGATTTATTTGGGGGTTTGGATCCCATTGGGAGCTGGATGTCTGGGTGCTGGAGACAGGAGTACTTGATGAGCAGTTTTTTGTTAAAGGCTGCAGCTTTGTGGGTGTGGACCAGACCTGAGTCTGTGTTTGCAGCTGGCTAGCATGTCTGGCTCAACAAGGCAGGGTTCTAGAATCCCAAGCTGGCAGGGAAAATGGGCTCAGAGGCAAATTCAGCACATTAGGTGACAGTCCCAAGGGGGTCTCTGTGACTGAACCCGTCACATCTCCCTGAAACACTTTTTAGAAAGGCTTTGCAGATGACTGAAAACAGCTACTGGAAGAAAGAAAAGTAGAACCTCATCTTCAAAGTGATTGCTATGTATGATCTCCTGATTTCTTTCTATTTAATATCAATAGTCTGTCCAGTGTTTCACAGATACTAGTGAACTAAACAGAGCAGGTAAGTGATTTGCTAAAGGTCACACAGTACATCAATAGTGGAGCTAGGACCAGAACCCATATTCCTGGGATTCTAGCCCTATGTTTAATCTATTAGACTACACTGCTTCTCAGTCACTGCTTTACCTCTTGATGATTGTATCCTCACTTAGTCATTACTTAGCTAGACTATGTATAGTTAGATTATTAAATCTTTCCCTCACATTAGTGCTCCAGCCCCTGATACTTTGTTAGTCTTCAAAACCTGCTAAAATTTGCCAATATCTTTCTGGAAATGTGGTGCCCAAAGGAAGAAGTGGTCAATAAATATTTCTCCTCTCTATATGGAAAGAAGTGAGATGATGTATTCATATTGTAAAGTGTTAATGCCTTCTATCCCATCAGTAATTGAGGAGGATGTTAAACAGCAAATATTATAGTTAAACAGGTGGGAACTGATCACTTGCACTGAAGTATATTCAAAGAACTGGATGAAGAGCTCTCTAAATCATTGATGTTGATTTTTAACAAGTCTTGGAATTCTGAGGAAGCTCTGAGGACTGAGGGGGAAAAGCTAATATTGTGTGACTATTGAAAAAGGCTAACAGCCTGCCCAAGCTACCTACAGGCTCATTAGCCTGACATTGATCCCGGATAAAATCAGTAAAAATGTAAAGGATGCTGGAATAATTAATGCCAATCAACGTAGTTTAATGTGGGGTGGGGGGAGTCTTGTCAAACAAACTTGATATCATTTTTTATTAGATGAAAAGTTTAGTTGAGAAAGGCAACTCTGACCCTGCCCTTAAAACTATGAATCTAAGAAACTGCACTTGATGTTCCAGATATGACTGAATCAGTGTATGGAGCATCTTTGCACATGAAGCCATGTTTCATTTCATGTTTGCTATCTATCCTAGGACACTCTTGTTGCACTCTTAGATCTGTCTGTTGTTTTAAGCTGGAGCATGTTATTAAAACTTTTGTCAGAATGCAAACACACACACACAGAGCTTGTTGGAATATCTTCTAGGAGCACCATATTCTGCTAAATCCATCCCCTGATGACCAAAGTGGAGTCTCTGTGTCCTCTCCAGCAGAGTTACAACAGGGACAGGATAGCATTCTATTCAGCTCTGACATAAAAAAATAGCTACATTCACACAAATGTACACATAACTTCTGAATGCTACACTCTCAGCTATGACTGTTCTCTTGGTATAGCTGTGCTGTGGAGTGCTACAATCAGAGTCATGCAGCATTTTGAAAGGCCTGAAGAAGAGTCATGGCAATCTGCTGGTACACCATAGTCTATTTTCTACAGAAGTGGCAAAGAGTTCTGTGGCACCTAATAGACTAACAAACGTGTTGGAGCATGAGCTTCTGTGGGTGAAAACCGACTTCATTGGATGCATGCACAAAAGCTCATACTCCAATATATTTGTTAGTCTATAAGGTGCCACAGGACTCTTTGCTGCTTTTACAGATCCAGACTAACACGGCTACTCCTCTGATATTTTCTACATGTGTTTCCAGAAAATACTGAGCAGACGCAAGAGTTGCTCAAGGCTGGGTCAAGGGGTGTGTGACTAGGCCCAATGGTGGAACTAAGCAAGGTGCAGTATAGCCTTCCCTCTCGGGGAACATTCCCTAAACGTGCTGGGATGCTATGGGGGAGCCTCTGCCAGGCAGTGGTGTCAGCCGCACCTCTGAGGATGCTTACAACAGGAGATGGACAGAGTTCAAAGCAGACACATTTTTGAAGTTTAGGAAAAAGAAGAGGGGAAAAATCATTCTGGAGATTTAAAAGAAAAAATGCAATACATTTGTTCCCTTTCTCCTCAACCAGCTCCACTGAAAACTAACTTTCTTTCTTTCCCCACTTCCCTTCCTCCTTCTTCCCTTTCTCCCCCTTTCCCATCCTCTCCACTCTCCCCTCAGGCTTCCAGCACCCTGGCTAGCTCCCCAGCCATTGGCGGTCGCGCGCCCCCAGCCCTCTCCCCTCCGTCCGCCAGTTCCGGGTCTCGGCGGCGCGCACGGCGGCGGGAGGGGGAGCGGGTATATCAGCGCCTGCGCAGGGGCGCTGCAGGGCTCAGACGGAGACAAGATGGCGGCGCTGCGGGCGATCCGGGGGGTGGTGAACGGGGCCGTGTCCGAGCTGTCCGGGGGCAAGAGCGGCGCGGCCGCCGCACGGGAGCAGGCGGCGGCTGCCAACCGGGACTACATCTCCCAGCCCCGACTGAGTGAGTCCCGGGCCGCGGCTCCCCGTTCAGAGGCACCCGGGGGGCAGAGGCTGGGCCGGGGGGGGGAGCATCGTACCCCAGTCGGGGGACGGCGAGGGGAGTGAGGCCGGGCCGGGGGGAGGGGCCCTCATCGTACCCCAGTCGCGGGGGGAGAAGAGGCTGGGCCGGGGTGTGTGGGGGCGCAGGAGGCTGGGCTGGGGCCCCATCATACCCCAGGCGGGGGAAGAGGCTGTGCCGGGGTGTGTGTGGGGGCGCAGGAGGTTAGCTGGGGGCCCCCATCATACCCCAGGCGGGGGGGGGAAGAGGCTGGGCCGGGGTGTGTGTGGGAGTTGGGGGGGGGCAAGAGGCTGGGCTGGGGGGGACCCCGCCACACCCATGTATGGGGGGGATGATAAGCGGCTGAGCCTGGTTCCTCGTGACCTCTGCATCCCTAAACCCAGATTCTAATTACTAATGCTCCCTCCATTCCAGGCAGGTGGGTTAGGCCCGAGCCCCTAATTTTTCTTAGCCATTAGACTCCCCACTAAATGCCTGTTGGTGCTGTCCTGTTCCCCTTGGCTGGGATGCCCTTATCTGCTCCTCTGGCCCTGTCCCCAGACCATTCGCACTGGTCCCAGTACTTCCAAGCCATCTCTTGTCCTGTCATCTGACCCATCCCTTCTCCCCAGACCAGTGTCTTGGGCTTGAGTGGCCACTGGGTGGAAATAGACCAGCTTGGCCCCAGTGTTGGAGTGTAGGTCGGTGTTAAACAGAGTAGGCTTGTTCTGTTAGTTCCAGGGTCTGGGTCTGCATGGTGTAGGAATAAGAGTCAGAAGTTGAGTGTGCCTTGTGGATGGGACTGGATTTGAGTAGCAGCCCCCTGAGATTACCACCTTTTGGGTGTTTATCAGTGTAGTAGAGTTGACTTCCCCTGTCTGTGATAAAGCTGTACAGATTCTTATTGGGGACAGAGCACTTACTCCACATAGGCAATTAGGAAAGTCTAAGGGCTTTATCTGGCTTCTTTACACAGGTAATGGCTTTTCCTTGTAATATTACCACATGGGACTCTTGGCATGGATGAGCCATAAATAAAAATTATGAGATATAGAGGCTATTGTAAAAGATTGTGGTGTTTGCTACATTTACTGGGCACAACCCCTTGAAGTAGCATCAATAAGGGTTATGCGGTGTTACCCACACCATGAGCCTTCTGTGTGCAGAATATGGCTGCTGACAAATTCCAGTTTCCATTTCAACAGGAATGGTTCTATAACAGGCAGATGGTGGATATTGCTTTTAGTTAGTATCCTTAAAGTGGTGTGAGGGTAGCTATTCTTACGGAGTATTAATTGTTCTGATTTTTACTTGAGTAAAGGACAATAAGGGATTGTGAAACATCCCCCTTCCTATGGATTGACTAATCTGTTCCTGAGCCCTTCCAAGGTCATGTGATTGCACTGCAGCTTAATGGGAGTGTGAAACTGACTACATAGATATGCAAGATGTATCATACAATAATGGACTTCTAACACATGTACAAGTACTAAATGTGGTTTGGAGCAGGTGTTATATAGCTAATCATGACTACAGATTTTTTTATATTTCAAAGTGACTTATTTATCCAAGCTCTACAGTAAAATCCTATATTGTTTAAATTTAGGCAAGGCTATTTAGGTGGAGGTGGGCACATCTGACTATTACAGACACATTCCAGAGGGGCCTGCTTGCTCTCATTTGGAAATGCATGTGCTTCCAGAAGGAGAGGACAAACTGAAAACTCTTCCCTAAATCTGAGTGCACTAGATTGTAAGGGGTAATCATTTGCTGTACTGTGTGTGAGAGAGAGAGAAGGGAGCAGGGGATGGAAGTAGATGTATAGCTGTATTAGTTATAACTAACTTCTAAATTTCTGCTGCATGGAGTACAGAAATAAAGCAAGGTGATTTTTCTCAAGATATTCAATACCCTGGCTCTCAGCCCCCAATGCTGCCCCTCTTCAGTTGGAGCAAGTGCTCCTAGTGAGGGGCACATCACTGACAGAAGGAGGGTAGTATGGACCTCAGCCATGTAGTATTTACTGCAGTGGCTGTAAGTTGATCTAACGTAGGTTGACTTAAATTTGTAGTGCAGACATGCCCTAAGTTAGAGACTCATTCTTAATTCAAAATCAGTAAGGACACTTTAATATTTTTATTTGGTTCTGACAAGCTCTTCATAAGTAGAACTGACTCAACTGCTATGAGCTTATATGTTTTACTGGATACAGAAGCTGGAGTTTCTTCAATGTAATTGGTATGACTACTGACTTAATTTTGTGCTAATAGTCAAATTTTGGATACATCTAGTTGCTAGTTATCCACTATTTTGTATTTCCCTGCATGACACAGATCAGTTTTCTGGCAGAAACTGAGCATATTACTGTAAATAGTGTGAGGTGAAATTGAGGGGAGGGATGTGATTTTGTACATTAAAACTGTTGTAATTGTGAAAGTTGAGGAAAAGGGGAAATAGTGATTCTACTAGGCGGTTATTTCACAGTTCTAAATCCTTTACTGCAGTGTGGGTATGAAGAAGGCCAAAACTGATTGGAGCAGTGTTTTTGCTAGAACTCTTGATTTAGATCAGTTGAAGTTGTGTGATTAAGTAACTCTGTGAAAGAGCCTGTATACTTAAGTAACATGAGTTTTCTGACTATGTAGACAAGTAACCTCTTTGCCTTTGCCTTTTTGAGTATTTCAATTGAGTCTGAAGTCCAGATCAGTAACTGTGGACCCAAAAAGTCATTCAAAATCATCTTCATCCAAAAGTAGAAGGGAACAGGACCCAGAAGCCCAAGATGCAGCCAGATGGGGTGGTTTAGTGGTTTGAGCATGGAGGTTTGGAACACCTGTTCTATTTCCTGGGGGTTGAACTTATTCAACTTAGCTCTGTCTTTCTAAGGTAGAGTTGCATGCAGTTGAACTTCTTTCTTGGACGAGCCTTTTAAAAATTAAGTGTATGTCTGCTCAGAATGGACAATACAGATCCTGTGGTCATGTATCAATCAGCATGGATTTTTCAGCATTTCCCCTCAGAGTGAACCTTCCTCTATTGCTAGGCACTTGCTGTCTGCTTTCCACCTCATAGGCGGCTGCATTTTTTGTGGGGTGTGTATATGTGTGTGTGTGTATATGTGTGTGTGTGTATATGTGTGTGTGTGTATATATATATATATAGCTTGTAACACTTTGGAATCCTTTGAGATAGAAGGGTCTTTATATATGTAAAATATTACATTGAGATTTGATTGTGACCCACCTCATAATTGGAATGGCTAAAATGTTATTGAAAATGGGGATTTGGAGTCAGCATGCCAAGCTGCTTGTGTGATACCAATAGATTTGATGCTGTTGAATGTAATGACTCTGGTATCTCACTGATGGACAATGTTAGGAAGTGAGCTGTTCACCCTGGATCAGTGAGGAAGTGCTGATAAGACTGTCACAAGTTAAAATGTAATGTTGCTCAATATAGTTCTCTCCTGTTTTTTGTAAATGTCTGGCTCCACCCTCACCCTGATTTTTTTTTTTTAAAGTGCCATTCACATTGGGTACAAACACTGAATAGTTCTAATTGGCATAACAAGAATGAGAAGTGTTCAGTTCAGAGAAACCCAAAGTGTCTAACTTGGGACAAACGAAACATTTCCTTGTAAGTAAAAAAGATACAGAGCTAGACTTCTCATCCTCTTTAGCTTTAATATTTATCTAAATTCAGTTATAACCAACCAAATGTAATAGAATGGCTCCTCTAAGCTGCTTACGTAGTATAGTATCTGATTTGTTTCATCTCCAGGTTAAAAGCTCTCAAGATTATACTATTATGCTTGTTCATCAGCAAACTCTTGTTACCTTTGTTAACACTGTAAATATCACACTGTTGACATAATACAGAAAACATGATTTAGGTACACATCTTTCAGTGTATACTAAACTCTCACATTGTCTGGCCTACACTGTATTTCCAGGTCTTCATAGCCTGTTTTTGTCCACATGAGATTAGTGATCTTTCCCTAAGACTAAAGGTTCCTGGTAACATTCTTTTCTTGGTCATATTAGTCTGTTTTCCCAATCTACAAATAGCTCAACTTGCTCATCCTTCTCCTCCCTCCTCCCCTCCCCCCCCCAACTGATTAATGATTACTCTCTTGCTTAGTCTTCCCTTGTGACTCTGGTAGAGGAGCCTTGTGGCTCTCAAACACTTCCTGTATTCACAGATCAAGTGAGGCGAAGCTTAAACACAGACACTGGTGCCCTGTTTGGGAGTAATAAGGGTTCTAGTGGAATAACAGTAATCATGCTTGGAAAGTCATTTCCTGTTGTCAGCGTCTGCAAAGTTATGTTCTACACATTAATAGTAATGTCTTACTACCAAAAAGATGTGCCAGTTACAAGGTGAACAATAAAACCCATCCTGTAAAGTGTTGGGCTCATCTCATGCCACAGTCCCATGAGTCAATGTTTAGTGCCCACTGGTGTGGAGGAATGTTCAGAAGTAGCTGTGAAGTTTCCACCCCCCCCTCCGAGCAACTTAGTTACACTGACCTTAAACCCTTGTTGGCTGCACTATGTCAACAGAAGAGCTTCAGTTCTCTTGTTGACATAGCTACTGCCTCTTGGGGAAGTGGATTAACTACCCCATCTGTTTCATCACTTAAGCACTACAGCTGCTCTGATGCTGTGTTTTTAGTGTAGACCTACTGTGTTTGTCTAAAACGTTGACTTCAGACATCTGTGCATGTTTCTACTCAGACTTGAGACAGTGCACCTTAAATGAGCTGTGGTAAATACTATGTAATTTCTGGATTACTGACTAAAGTGAAACACCATCTTTCATGGTGCAGTCCCATAGCTTCTCATGAGATGATGCTGAAAGGTTCCCTTCCAGCAGCAGTTGGCATGGTATGCTGGAAAATGTTTCCCAAATGCATTGTAGGTGCTCTGAGGATCAGCAGCTTTTGAGCAAGTGAGATTCCTCATCTGGTCACATCTGAGTGTAAGTTAAACTAAATGTAATGCAGATTTTTTTTGGGTGTATTTTAACAACACTAAGCAGGATATTTTACTGCTCTTGTTAAAGATGACTATTTGAATCTTGAGATAATGGCATATAGTGTTTGCTTGTTGCTTTGATCTCTGTTAAAAGACTAACATGCAGTGAGTTACTACTGCCCTTATAGACTCATAGACTTTAAGGTCAGAAGGGACCATTATGATCATCTAGTCTGACCTCCTGCACAATGCAGGCCACAGAATCTCACCCACCCACTCCTGTAACAAACCCCTAACCTACGTCTGAATTATTGAAGTCCTCAAATCTTGGTTTAAAGACCTCAAGGTGCAGAGAATCTTCCAGCAAGTGACCCATGCCCCATGCTGCAGAGGAAGGGGAAAAACCTCCAGGGCCTCTGCCAATCTGCCCTGGAGGAAAATTCCTTCCTGACCCCAAATATGGCCATCAGCTAAACCCTGAACATGTGGGCAAGACTCACCAGCTGGCACCCAGGAAAGAATTCTCTGTAGTAACTTGGATCCCACCCCATCTAACATCCCATCACAGGCCATTGGGCATATTTACTGCTAATAATCAAAGATCAATTAATTGCCAAAATTTAGGCTATCCCATCATACCATCCCCTTTACTTATCCTATACTTCAAAGGTTGCTATCAGTAACTTTTTAAGGTTTTGCAATTAATTGTGTAGTATTTATCTGTTACAGACTTTTCCCAATTGATAAAATGTTTGGATGCATCACATTGATTACCTTTCTGATGAATTAAAATGGCAGTTACTTCACTGCATGCAGTACCATTACACAATAGTTTAGGATAGATAGGGAATTGAACTGTATCTGATGGAAAGAACAGGGAATCTAGATAGTTTTTTGTTTAAATTTGACCATATTATGTAGGTTTACATCACTGAACTCATGGCTTTTCTCTGGTCATAAGTTACCTCTCCAATGCTACAGTGTCCTGTAACACCACTTGAGGATATTGGCCGAGTAGGGACTCCAATAAAAGAATGCTGGTTACAGAATCACCAGCACCAGGTAATGGCACTTGCTGTTCTGTTCACATAGCTTCCACTAAATATGGAAGGTCACACAGATTCAGAGGAGATTAGATCCCCAGACATTGCAAAGGGGGCGTTCTTCTACTTATTCAGTGTAGAATGCTTATGCTGATTTTAATATATTGTCTGACTTGCACCTTTTATATTTCAGCATATAAAACTGTATCAGGAGTTAATGGTCCACTGGTAATCTTGGATCAAGTTAAGGTAAAAATTATTCTAATGAAATCTTCTTTTGAGGGAGATGGTGCAGGAAAGCTGGCTTGTGGTCTAGATACACATTTGAAGAGTCTTTAGCTCTGCATTCCATGGGTCCTGTGATCTAGTTTAAATGCAAGATCTTGTTTATATTCCCAACACTCAGAGCTAAATGCCAAAACTTGCCACAGAGACTGCTTCAGGACATTGGGACAGGCTGTCAGGCACCCTGGTTGGAAAGAATGTCCTGTGGGTGAAATGGAAAGGAGTATAAGCCTGCCACAGTGCTGTTCATACTTCTACGTTTGAAGAGAAGTGGGGAAAAGGATGCTACAGTTGAACAGTCTAAACTCTAATGCATATTCATTTTTATCAAACTCAAATTTAATGTTAATGATTCAAATCTTGTAAAGTACTTGGTGCATGGTATTGGATACATGAACAAAAGGAAACAATTTTAGCATATGCTTATCAAATATTTGGGGGGAGTTAGAAGGGAAGGGGTATTTCTGTTTCATAGGAGGGTTGCAGGGGTTATTGGGGTTGCTTGTGGTAGACAAGCTACAATTTTCCATTGCTAGAGTTCTTGGCTTCTCTTTAACATGGATCTCTGTTGTACTTGACTAGTGGCATAGGGCTTCAAATAAGTTTGAGATTACTATGACTCTTCTCAAGAGAACAGTTTCAGGCTGTCTTTAGACAAGTTTTATTTTTTCCTCACCAGCTTGCTAAATCTACCACTCAGATTAAGGAGATCATCATAAAAATAGCTACCTTTTTGTCAGTAAACCTTAACTGCCTTGGTGTTTCCCTTTGACTGTGAATTCCGTAAAAGATAACAGAGCTTGAGACAAAAAGCTACCATAAGTCTGTTATGGATAATGTGGTAACTCTAGTTGGTGGATTTTAACTGTTTTTTCCCCACTGTCTTACAGAGTTTTTTTTCTGCATTAGTTTCCTAGGTATGCAGAGATTGTCCACTTGACACTTCCTGATGGCACAAAGAGAAGTGGGCAGGTTTTAGAAGTCAGCGGCTCTAAAGCTGTAGTTCAGGTAAACTAGGGACAGAATTGTCCTATAAAGACTTTTCCTTAGTGGGCATCAGTCTGGGCTATGGCAAATCTAAAGTCTTTGTAACTTAATATAACCTTCTTGAGCCAAAACTTACTATAAATTAAAAAAAACACTTGGAAATAATTGGTGCGTGGATCTGAGTAACATTCAGTTTTTGCTTTTGTTTAAAAATTAAGGAAACGTCTAATCAGAATAGGGTCTTGTAGACATAAGGCAAGAGTCATACTCCATCTTCTCCATGAAACATGTACCACTACAATGTAGATGCATTGTAAAGCTTCAGTGTATTTGAGACACAGCTCTGTGTAGTTCTCAAAGCAGCTGTTAATAGTTACCACTGTAATCCTACTTAGCTGAAGAGCTTTACTGTGTAGGCAGAAGAAAATGATCTTAAATTTTAAAGAAGTGATCCCTGAAAGCCACTGGCATTCTTGGTTAACTACTTTTTACAGGTCATGTGTAAAATATATTTTTATACAGTGCTGGTTTCTATACATATCTGTACAAATGAACAGTTTCTAAATGGTCTTGGAAATTCCTTTATTACACAGATCTACCTTGCTTTTGCTGCTTGGTTAATCCATTGCTTGTTGTGTTAGAGAATCACTGACCTGTATATCTCCATCCCATCTGTTATAACTCTTTGCACAATGTCTTTATCTACCTATGCTAAAGGAACATTTATCCATTTCACCTGGTCTCTTCTGATATATTGCAGGTATTTGAGGGAACTTCGGGTATTGACGCTAAGAAAACATCTTGTGAATTTACTGGGGATATTCTCCGAACCCCAGTATCTGAGGATATGCTTGGTATGCACTAGATCTTGCTCTTTGGATTGAACAGATTTATTTTCATGTAATATTATTGCAGATGGGAAAACTAGGTAACTACTGTCCTGTTCATATAATTATAATCTTGTTACTGTTTTTGCAGGTCGTGTATTTAATGGATCAGGAAAACCTATTGACAGAGGTCCCATTGTCTTGGCTGAAGATTACCTGGACATTATGGGTATGTTTTTTAATCTGTTTTGGTTTCTGGTAGCATGAATCTTGCTTTCTGCTTTTGAGTAATCTTAGTGACAGGCTTGTAACTGAACATGAATGCTAATTGGCAGCATAAATGAAAACAGTGGCTTGCTGAAGAGTATTTAGAACTTTACTGAGTAAATCACTAGTGATACCAGAGAAACAGAAGAAAGTGGGATGACAGAGAGATGGCCTCTATGCATCCTCTCCCAAACTAGAAGGTCTGAGACAATTCAGTTAATCAGTCGATTGGCTGAAGCAGAGAGAAAATCAGGGGTGCTCTGAAGCTGCACAGATATAAAATGAGTAGGCTTCCTTTCAGTTTGAACTTCTGGTTCAAAAACTATTCATGGTACCCATTTCTGACAGGAAGCAAAAGGCTGACTTTTGACTCCAATTCCATTATGTACTCTACACAAAATGCAGTGACAAGCCACTTTTCAGAGGCCTCTGCAAATGAAACATAGCCCTAAAATCATGCAGCAGGCGTAGAAAGTACTGAGTGCCCAGTAACTCATCAGGAAGTTGTTCATAAACTGTTAAGATGGGCCCCCAGGGCAAGTGGTCTGGTTTTTTCCCTACAGTAATGCATGGCAGTTCTTAATTAGGGAGAGTGCTTTGGTTAAAGTGGTTTAATAGCGCTAACTATAATAGGCTTGTGGTAACGTTCCCCCAAAGATAAGAGGGTGTTAATTTCCCTCCAAGGAGTAGGATGACAGTATCCTATCCCTTTTGTCTGCATGCATATAAAATGCCAAACTGATAAATGATCTCATGACCAATAAAAAAGGGTCAATGGACTAATGTCAAAGTAGAACCAGAAGTGTCTGGTGAGCTAAAATGTTTGTGGTTCTAAATGCAGTGCATTTTTGTAGCCTTATTTTGAAACCTTGCCTTGAAACCTTTATTAATCTATGCATTGTAAAGTTAGATAAATAATGTGGCGGCTTCTCTGTGAAAATACAATAGGTCAACCAATCAATCCTCAGTGTCGAATCTACCCAGAAGAGATGATTCAGACTGGCATTTCTGCAATAGATGGCATGAACAGCATTGCCAGAGGACAGAAAATTCCCATATTCTCTGCTGCTGGTTTGCCCCATAATGAGGTGGGTGCTTTAATGGAGCTCTGACAGTCTTGGGAAAAACTAGCTGCTGGAAACATTCAGTTCTGCAGTGCAAAGAACTTCAGATAAATGAGTTATGTGGTGATACAAGTGGAGAGACTGTGTGTGTAAAATATACATAAATTAACACAAAGCTTTAAAACAGAGCAAGTCGTGCTCTCTCAAGATGCTTCTTATCAAAGAATGATTGGCCAGATACTACATAATCTTCCTACTCTAGCACCAGTTTTCTGCCGTCTGTTTTCTCTTGCTTTTGGCTTCAGGGCAAAGTTCTGGGAGACCATTTGTATTTATCCATGTCAAAAAGTGATTTATTCCCTGAGTTAGTCTGTACAGCAGATAAGCAAATGTGCAACTTACTACAGTAGACTTATGCAGGTCCTTCTGCATTCCTCTCAGATTGCAGCTCAGATATGTCGCCAGGCTGGTTTAGTGAAGAAATCCAAAGATGTGATGGACTACAGTGAAGAGAACTTTGCCATTGTATTTGCTGCTATGGGTGTAAGTACCACTATGCTTAGGTACATCATAAAAGTGATTTCTTTCCAGTACTTTCAGAACTGAATAAGATTGAGCAATCAATCCAGTTTGCTATTTCACTGGAATTATGTGAACCGTAATTTTTTTTAGAGGTACTTGTCACATTTTAGGTCAGTCTGTACTATGCTGTTGTAAAAGCAATAGTATTATCTAGGCCAGGGGTCTCAAACATGCGGCCCACGGGCCGCATGCGGCCCACGGAGCTCTTCCCTGCGGCCCGCGGAGCTCCCCCAGTTACTTCCTGTCACCGACAAACTCCCCTCACCCCTGCCCCCCTTCCCGAGTTATTTTCTGTGCCTAAGCTCCCCGTGCGCTGCTCCCCAATGTTTGGGGCCGGGTCTCTCCCCTGCCCCCACTTGCTGCCCCCTCACCGCCCAGGAGCCTGCCCGGGAGCTCACACTGACTCCACTCCTCCGCTATGCCGGCTTCCGGCATCACCTGCTGCCGCAGGGTCCTAGCGCCCCCCTGCACTAGGGTCAGGGCAGGCTGCCCTTCCCCTGCCCTTCTGCCCTAGTCCTGAGACTCTCCAATGCCCCGAGCCTCTCCAATGCCTCAAACCCCTCACCCACAGCCCTCACCCCTGCACCCCCTCCTATCCCCAAACTCCGTCCCAAAGCCTGCACCCCCACCCCCTGCCGCAGCCTGGAGCCTGCACCGAGCACAGAGCCTGCACTCCAGACCCCCTCCCCCATCCAAACTCCAGCCCAGGGCCTGTACTCCAGACCCCCTCCCCCACCCAAACTCCCTCCCAGAGCCTTAGGCAGTAAATCTAAGTGCGTGTTTTGTCCTTTGAGTGAGGTGCATTACTGAGCGTATATATTTATTAAAACTGCTTGGAAATGACTTTGTCAAAAAAAAGAACACTCATGGAAGAAAAGAGTTTTCCAAGACAAATGGGAGAATTTATATTTTTTCACAGAGGTAAAAGATAAAATTCAATGCCTTATTTGTCAGCAAACGATTGCTGTTCCCAAGGAGTATAACGTGCGTCAGCACTGACACGATGCACCGTGAAAAATATGATGCATTCACCGGAAAAATCCGAGGGGAAAAAGTTCAGCAACTTAAAGCAGCATTTGCCAAGCAAAGAAATTTATTTTCAGGGATTAACAAGTCTAGCGAAGATTCAGTAAGAGCAAGTTTTGTGATAAGCGAAATGATAGCTAAATCATCGCGACCTTTTACAGAAGGCTTATTCATAAAAGAATGTCTTATGAAGGCCAGTGAAATTTTATGTCCTGATAGGAAGAAAGTTTTTGAAGGCATAAGCTTGTCTGCAAATACAGTTGCCTGCAGGATAACGGCTTTAGCTGATAATGTGCAAAAACAATTGATTCAAATGGCAAAAGACTTTGAAGTATTTTCAGTTGCTCTTGATGAGAGTACAGATGTATCAGATACCGCACAGTGTGCAGTGTTCATTAGAGGTGTGGACTGCAATTTGAATATAACTGAAGAATTGCTAGACTTAATGCCACTGAAGGGTACCACAACGGGACGTGACATATTTCAAGGATTGGAAGAGTGCATTGAAAAAGCTGCGCTGCCATGGAACAAACTCGTATCTTTGGCTACGGACGGTGCGCCATCAATGTGCTCTGAAAACATTGGTGTGGTTGGATTATTGAAGACCAAACTGAACAGCCTCAATATACCAGGAATTAGCTTCACCAGTATACATTGTATTTTGCACCAAGAAGCCCTGTGTAGTAAAAGTCTACAAATGAAAGAAGTTATGGATGTAGTTGTTAAAACTGTTAATTTTATACGTGCACGAGGGCTGAATCACAGACAGTTCACTTCTTTTCTAGCAAGTATGGACAGTGAATATGGGGAACTTCTGTATCACACTCAAGTTAGATGGCTGAGTCGTGGAAATGTTTTGAAGCGTTTTTTTTGCACTTAAAGAGGAGATTGATTCCTTCATGAAAATGAAAAACAAGGAGGTTCCACAGCTTGCTGATTCCACTTTTATCTGCAACCTTGCTTTTCTAACAGATGTAACTGATCACCTGAATGCACTGAACTTGAAACTTCAGGGTAGAAAACAGGTGATAACACAGATGTATGACAGTATTAAGTCATTCAAAGTCAAGCTTACTTTATGGGGGAAAGAGCTGACTGCTGGCAATTTGGTCCATTTCTCAACTTTGAATTCCTTAGGAAAAGTTGAACCCAAATCCTTGAAAGAGTATGCAGAGATCATTTCTAACTTACACAAACAGCTTGATGTGTGGTTTAAAGATTTCAAGGCACTTGAACCACATTTTCAACTTTTTTCCACACCATTTGCTGTTGAAATTGACAATGTTGCAGAGGAAATGCAGATGGAGTTAGTGGAGCTTCAGTGTGACACGATTTTGAAGCAGAAGTATACAGATGTTGGAATTCCAGAATTCTACAGGTTTCTTTCACAAGAAAGATTTCCCATGTTATTCTCTGCTTCTGCAAGGATAATGGCAATGTTTGGAAGTACATATATATGTGAACAGTTTTTCTCTTCCATGAAGATTAACAAATCTGTGTTAAGGTCAAGGCTCACTGATAAACATTTGCAAGCAACACTGAGATTGGTTTCGTCTCAAGATATCAAACCTAATATTGATGCTCTGGTTGATGCAAAACGCTGCCAGCTAAGTGGCCAAAAATGAAATGACTGTCAAAATTAGCACTGACGTTTCACATTACAGTTAAAGAAGTTAATAAAAAAGTTAATAAATTGACTTTTAATAGCATACTATATTTTAATACTATACTACTATATTACTCTTCATTTTTTTTTCTGCCTACCTCCAGGCGCTTCCCGCTGCCAAACAGCTGTTGGTGGCACTTTGCACTTTCCAGGGGGGAGGAGCGGGGAGCCGCGCGCTTAGGGGAGGAGGTGGAGAAGAGACAGGGCAGGGGCGGGGCCTCATGGAAGGGGTGGATTGGGGGTGGGGTCAGGGGCAGCAAGGGGGCGTGTCAGTGATGCGGCCCTCGGGCCAATGCACTAGTCCTCATGCGGCCCTCGGGGTCATTTTGAGTTTGAGACCCCTGATCTAGGCTGATAAGTCTACCTGTCAAAGTCTGATGGGAGAATGATTCATGGGGTAGAATGGTGTCTGTAAGAATAGGTGATTCCATTGTAATTGGAACACAAGAGGAGAACATTTTAAATGATCCTAAGCACTGCCTTTTAAAAAACTTAGTTAACTGTGTAAATTGCTCAGATTGCAACCCCTACCACAATTGAAGGGGAGACTTTAATGTATCAAGATATTCTGTTGCTGTCTGTAGCAAGCCATCCCGCTGAGAAATCTAAACACTCCGTTTCTTAACATATTATGCATCTGTTTTGTAGTGTCATTGCATTGTCACATTCTCAGATTAGGTGGAGACAGAATTGTTGTCATTTTGGTCTAACTCCAAATTCTTCTTGGGACAGTGCTTACTAAAGAGCAATATCACAGTTACTTGAATGGTAGGATGACAATGCACATGCATTCAAGCTAGATCTCTCTGGAGTTCTGCAGGACATCTGACTGTCAGAGGATTGTTGCATGTTCCTCTCCCTAGGTTGACAATTGTCTTCATTTGACTAGGCTTGGTCATGAGAGTAAGGCAAGAGATTTCATCTCTACCTCTCCTGCCACATTTGGTCCTGAGCGCTGATTCCTTTATGACAATATATTGCACTATGGATAGACTGTCCAACATTATTCTTAGTCACAGGTTGACTGAAAGGATGGGCTTGTAGTATAGATACTAAAGGCTTGCACCAGCTCTGAACCAATCTTTAAATTCTGATTATATAAAGTAAGTTATTTGCAAACAGGGGGACTGTTTTAAATGACAACTGGATATTGTGGTTTAGGTGAACATGGAAACGGCTCGATTCTTCAAATCTGACTTTGAGGAAAATGGCTCCATGGACAACGTGTGTCTGTTCTTGAACTTGGCCAATGATCCAACGTAAGTAGGTAAAATGGCTGTTTTTCCCAGCCAGAAATGTGGAGCACTGGTGCACTGGAAAACATGTCACTATGGTGTCCAAAAGCTGCTGGAAATTGGTTTTGAGAACCTTAGTATCATAGGGTTAGAAGGGAACATAACAGTCATCTAGTCTAACCTCCTGCCAAGATGCAGGATTGTTGTTTAAACTATCCAAGACAGATGCCTATCCGGCCTTCTTTCGAAAGCCTCCAGTGAAGGAGCTTCCACAACCCTCCGAGACATCTGTTCCGTTGTCCTTAAAAGAAGTCACGTTACTGGCTTGTCAAATATCATGCGTTAGTGACAGTAGACTCTGAGATAATATAGACCTGGACACTAATTATATGCATTCCAATTAGTATATTGAGGTTTCACAGGGCTCCTAACCTGTTCCCTCTCTCACTTTTGAGTTGTGCTGTTCAATGTATGTAGTTGTAACTTCAAAGTATTGGGCAGTGTTGAACATGCCATTCTGTCCTTTCAGCATTGAGCGTATTATCACCCCTCGACTTGCGCTAACCACTGCTGAGTTCTTGGCCTATCAGTGTGAGAAGCACGTACTGGTCATTCTGACGGATATGAGCTCCTATGCTGAAGCTCTACGAGAGGTACTTATTCCTGTTTAGCAGATAAATGTGTCTGCCTGTTAGACACCCTCCAAAAAGGGCTGAGATCTAATGGGAGCATAAAATGATGAGTAATTTATTCAGCAAACATCTAGCTGTTCAGTCCTTTTTGAGAAGGATACATAATTCATTTTAAAAAAGCTAGTCTGTCAGGTTTTAAGTTATTCCTAACAAGTTAGTCTAGATGCGGGGATGGACAGTGCATACCGCCAACTTTCCACATTCCATGCTAAACCAGACCACCTGTAATTTGGGCTCTGTCAGAAATAACAGCGCACAGGAATCTCCCGTTTCAAAACTAATTTATCCAGTTGCTTATAGCTCTAGTGGGAAAATGTATAAAAATTACTGATGTTTGCATAAGCTACTTCTGCATTTCTCAGGCTTCTGAAACTAGCCAGAACTGTGTCATAAAGCATTGCAAAATTGGCTTGTCTGCCTAGATATATAATTCCTTTGTAGTGGAGACTGATTCAGTAGTTCCTTGTTAACCTTGCAGTCAATTTCTGATCAGCATTACAGGATCTCTGTTTTACACAGGGAATGATCTTCATGCCTGGCTTGTGGGTACTCTCTTGTAGAGGATTTGAATAGCTGTATGTTGACACCACCATGTGGCAGGTCCTGTTAATTATTATAATTTTATTGGATGCGCTGGTGGACTTTGTGGTGGCTATGCCTGACCTCTTAGTGATGAGCTTTGAGTAACTTTCCCTGAATTGCCTGCAGGTTTCAGCAGCTAGAGAGGAAGTGCCTGGCCGACGTGGCTTCCCTGGTTACATGTACACCGACTTGGCCACTATATATGAGCGAGCTGGGCGTGTGGAAGGCAGGAATGGCTCCATTACTCAGATTCCTATTCTTACTATGCCCAATGATGGTGAGTCTGGCTGCTTTTCCCTGGGAATAGATCTGCTTTTCACTTATGGGCATGTAACATCACTCACTTGTGTCATGTAGTTCTTGGATGTTTTAGCACTATTGCTGTGTGCATTCCATGGGATGGTATTGATTGAGGATAATCACATGATGCCTGATTCATACCAGTCAGGAGGCTGGAGTTGCTAGTTTTAATCATAGAACTGGAAGGGACCTCAAGAAGTCTTCTAGTCCAGTCCCCTGCACTCAAAGCAGGGCCAAGCATTATCTAGACCATCCCTGACAAGTCTGTCCAACCTGCTCTTAATCTCCAATGCCTGAGATTCCACAATCATTAAGTTACTTGGGTACTGGAGCTCCTTTAGACTTGGGATAAAGATCTGCAACCTCAGTGTTGGCCAAGAAGAGAAGCTGTACCTTAACAGTAAAAATGTGTCCATCCTATTGTGCAACATATAACATCTCAAAGGAATCAGATGTGTCATACAGCTGAGGTGCTCATCTGTGTGTGCAGTATTGTAGCTGTGTTGGTCCCAGGATATTAGACAAGGTGTGAGGCAATATTTTTTATTGGATCCACTTCTGTTCTTGAAAGAGACAAGCTTCTGAATTTATGCACCGCTCTGAAGACCCGAAGAGCTCTGTGTAAGCTCAAAAGCTTGTCATTCACCAACAGAAGTTGGTCCAGTACAAGGTATTACATCATCCACTTTGTTTCTAGTGCTCTTATATGGTCTGTCCAAATCCCATCTGGCTCAAGAGCTGTATTTCAAAGAGTTAGAAGTACTCTAATTTCAGCATCCTCGAGAACCTGTTGGAGAGACAATGTATTAAGACCATTGGATCACCTCAGAGTTTTGGAGGAAAAAAAATATGCACAGTGTAGCATCTCACATGCAAAATACTTCACCTCTCCTCCTTCTTGAGAGGTGTATGAAGCATCATACCACCTATCAAACGGGCAGTGAGGCACAAAGGTGAGATGACTTTCCCTTTCAATCTTTTGCACGGTAAAGCAACTGCATGTGTTCAGGCAATTGGGTATCTAGCAATTTCAAGATGACATGCAGAACAGACTGTCTCTAATAATGCACTGCATTGTTTCTAGTAATGGCAGTGCTGCCTAGGATTTTAGAATGCCCCTTACATTGGTTTAACAAGCCTATTGGTGGCTTTTATCAAGTCCCTTTGGTCCCTTTTCTTAGTGGATGTATTTCTACCTAGTTGAGACTGCACTGCTCTGTTTTGTCATCCTCTGGTTTCTTATGTGCAGTATTTGAATTAGCTTCAAGGCATCTTAGACTGCATACTAATTACATTAGATTATAATGGTATTTAAAGTAAAATATGCTGTTCAGACAGCTTTTATAAAGCTGACACATCAGAGTGGCTTTGGCTGGAATTAATACAAAAAGCAGGGTCTGAAAACTTAACATAAAACCACTTCCTCTTGCAGATATTACTCATCCCATCCCTGACTTGACTGGATACATTACTGAGGGGCAGATCTACGTGGATAGGCAGCTGCACAACAGACAGGTAGGTACCACACCTCTGAGCAGTCTTACATGCCAAGTTCTTAAAGTTAGTTTTAGTCTGCGTTCTTCTATTGGCTAGTTCTTCTGACAAAAGATATTAGAGGAAGGACTTTTATAATACTGGTCTGGTTGAGATTGCAGGTCCTCCGCACCTCTAGAAGTAGGCAGCCCTGGGGGAGAGGATGCCATAGATTGAAGACTGGAGGTCTAAAAGCAATTGCCGGTTTAATCGAACTGGGTGTCTGAATTACTTGCCATGTGTAAGCTGTCCACTCTGACTTTGTTGCAAAGTAAACTTAGCAAGATAACAGATTACAAAGATCCTCTTTGTAGGTTTACAAATCCCTTCCTTGCAAATACGCTCCTGAACTTGAGGGCCAGTCCAAAATTACCACTTCTCAGACTTTCCAGGTTGTGCTATTTCTTTCCATTCTCAGGAGGACTTTTATCTTCATGAGCTAGCTCTTAGGAAGCTGTTTGTATCTGAATTAATACAGAGTTGCAGAAACCGTATTTATGAATTTGTGGTGCTGGTACATGCAAACTAACACTGAAAACATGGAAGTGTTAGAAGCAGCAGATACCAGACTACTGGTTTTTTGAACAGTGGTGTGAATGCCACCAAATTTCTCTCAAGTCTCTCTACAATGAACAGATTGTAGGGTACATGTAGGAAGAAAACTTTCATGTAACAACCAATAATGTTGAGCTTCCACATGCTTTTTTTCAGTGCTATCCATTAACTTTCTTTTCTCCTCCCAAAGATTTACCCACCTATTAACGTGTTACCCTCCTTGTCTCGACTGATGAAGTCTGCTATTGGAGAGGGTATGACCAGGAAGGACCATTCAGATGTGTCCAACCAGCTGGTATGCGTTATCTATCTTATGTGGAATCTGTATTGAGCTGTACATACACCTTTGCTGTGTCTGTCAAGTACCCTGAAAAGGATCAGACATGGCTGGCACTTTCAAATCTGAAGCCGCTTCACTCTGATACCTTAAAGCTTAGATTCTGCTGTAGTATGCTAAGAGCTTTTGTACAAATCTGTTCTATAAGCGACCCATTCCTCCTATTTGGTCTGCTGCTACAAGCCCTTTTCAGTTACTGGGCTTTGTGCACAAACCATATGTAGGCTCTTAATGTACCAATAAATAGTCTGTGGAGTTCTTTCCAGGCTCATTCTGCCAAATACTGCTTTATCTTTCCACACCAACTACTCTGACTGTATTTTGTGCAGTGGGTCATTATCCAGCAGATGCTGTATATATAGTTGGTCAACTTACATTTTTGTTCCTTAAGTAACTTACTCTAATACCAGGTTCTGACACCGCACCCAACACTGTCGTGTCTGAGTGATGTTGTGCTGTTTCTTGCTCCTCCATCCTGCAGCTCTGTTTAAAATCATAGACTCTGGAATAAAAGCCCCAAATTCTGTCGTCCTATCCACCCAGTACACTGTTGGTACTGTACGTCACTCCTTGTAACATAGGTCAAATGCCTCATGATCTTGCTTTCTCCCGTTTGTTTCCCCTCCCTTCTAGTATGCCTGCTATGCTATTGGAAAGGATGTGCAAGCTATGAAGGCTGTAGTTGGTGAGGAAGCGCTTAGCTCAGATGATCTTCTTTATCTGGAGTTTCTGCAGAAGTTTGAAAGGAACTTCATAGCTCAGGGTAAGTATGTCTAAAGTATATGGGACATACTGTGGAAGGCACTCAAACCATGGAGTGACCAGGTCTTGTCTTTGACACTGATCCTCTGGGCTGTTCCCATCATTTAGTCTCTTACCTCTTCAGGTCCTTATGAAAATCGCACTGTTTACGAGACCCTGGACATTGGCTGGCAGCTTCTGCGAATCTTCCCCAAAGAAATGCTAAAGAGAATTCCTCAGAGCACCCTGGCAGAGTTCTACCCTCGAGACTCCACTGCAAAGCACTAGCCACAGTTTCATCTCTAGCTCTGTATTCTGTGAAAGGCTGTTTATTTTCCTCTTTCATGTGTTGGTGTTTACTTGTCACTCCTGTAATTAAAACCAAGAATAAGTGACATGTTGTGCCAGTGTTCCTGATGTGTTACGCTGATAAGAGTTTAAAATATCTCTTTCCAAATCCTGGATCTTTAGTGGTTTTGGTAAAATTTCCTGAGAGGAAGAAGCTTCAAAGTCACCTATCTTTGTAGATGTATGTAACTTCAGTTACTATAATTGTCTTCCCTTAAAGCATCTCAGGAGAGGGATTACCAGAAGCTGCACTTGGTCTCCAAACCAGGAACAATATAACTAGTTATTTAGGGGGAGCCAAGGAGCAAGTGGTAGCCCCCCTCTTGCCCAGAGCATCTGCTTTCAGCCTGATCATGTGCCACTGCTGTGCTGTTGCTTAGAACAGATGGCACTCTGTGCTGACCTGCTATTGTGATGGATGGACAGACTAGCAAGAGGAAAGTTGGCTACATGGCAGTGTACATCTGATACCAGAACACAATTCACTGTTTGCTTTAATTAGAACTGCGGGATCCTTGATCATTTTGCTGCTGTCCCCAGAGTTATGCATATATGAAGTTGCAACATTTGCACAAATAATGCTTTCCAAGTAGCACAGTAAGATTCCTACCTCTTCAGAGATCCAGAGCAGTAAGTCTCTATATGAGGATCATAGGTTTTGTCCTTATCTTGGACTAGGGAGTCAATCAACCTGTTGAACTGCCCCCTTGGAAAAGGTAGAGAAGCAGGAAACTTACTCCAACCATTCCACTCCCTGAAATATAGAAGTCACAAGTATGAAAAGGGGCTAAAACCCAGCACTGTCCCAAATCATGCAGACGCCTGATAGTACAACACTGTAGACTGTCCAAAGCTTCAAACTCTCCTCAGTACAAAACTGAACTGTTACCCCATTATAGGAGACAACCCTATTATACCAGGTCCTCCAGATACAATTGTATTGGTAGTGTTGGAGGGGGGCCCAGTAAACTTTGTAATTTAGAAGTCTTGTACTAAATGATGCACACGGGCAGAAGGCAGCTCTTGTTGGCATGTATGAAAGGATATTTTGAATTCTGTGTTAAATCATTCTCTGCATGACATTGGGCCTTAAACCATGTTTTAACTTTGGTTTAAATCACCCTTCCAAACATGGATTTGGCTAGCCAGTTTAGATCTGGCCAAATGGCTGAGTGTTTCCAAAGCACTCCTAACCCAGCCAATATCTGCATGCTTGGAATTAGTTTAAATCGGGTTCAAAGCCCACTGCAGAGAGGGTTTTAGAGTTCCTTATTTGTCTACTTTCCATTTCCAGGCTAATCTGGTCAGTTCAAGTTATTTTCCTATCCATGCATGAGTTACAAACCATGTTAGTACCTTCCTAGACAAGTGTTAAACTCAGAGGTGCAACATGGTTTAAACTGTGCCGAATACTGACTTCAGCTTGTCCCTCATGTTGCCCTGCAGCTCTGTCCTGTGCAGGTCTCACTTTCTATTGTTTGGGCTCTGTAACTCGGGTGCAATAGCAGATTCTTTAGTGCATTCCATCTTAAAGCTGTATCAATTCTATTTTTCTTGGGGAGGGGGGAATGGGAAGGTGTTAGCATGAGAATATTTTAATGTAGAAAATGTGATATCTGAATAAGTTAAATATGAAAAATAAATGTTGAAGAAATCAAGTCTCAGTGGCTCTATGGTGAAAAAATGTTTTGCTTGGGCTTTCCTGAGGCGTGTGTTTGGAATAGACAGCAGGAGTATCTCCCAATTCCAGTGAAACCATTTTACACACACATCTGCTATGCTAGACTACAAAACTTGAGACCTACTGGTTAAAACTGTAGCAAATCTTCCTCACATTTGCAGGCAAATTTTACAGGAGACATGATCCTGCACACATCTGCTTCGTTTTCCAACTACAGTTGTGGTGGTGGTACTGGTGCATAAATAGGCATTGGCAAAAAGCTCTGCACCTAGAGGATATTGATCCCTGGATTAAATCTTTAATTCTACAAACATGTAACAATTGACATTGAAACTTAGACAATTACCATGTCTAAGGTGTAGACCAGGGCTAGGCAACCTATAGCACGCATGCTGAAGGTGGCACACAAGTTGATTTTCAGTGGCACTCACACTGCCTAGGTCCTGCCCACCAGTCCAGGGGCTCTGCATTTTAATTTAATTTTAAATGAAGCTGCTTAAACATTTTTAAAACCTTATTTACTTTACATGCAACAATAGTTTAGTTATATATTATAGACTTATAGAAAGACTTTCTAAAAACGTTAAAATGTATTACTGGCACACGGAACCTTAAATTAGAGTGAATAAATGAAGACTCGGCACACCACTTCCGAAAGGTTGCCGACCCCAGGTGTAGACTTAAGCCTAGCTGTCCCCATCTCCCCAGGCTCGCCAGTATTAGCTGTAGTGGCTCAGTGCTCTCATACAGCCACGAGCCCATCTTTTAGTTTCTGAAATACACTGGAAGCTTAGAGTATGAGGTTGGCTTTATGGTAAGGGGGAGAGTAATGGGATGAGGCAGACCCTGCTTCTATTCCTGGATCTTCTTATGTGACCATGGCCAAATCTCTTCTGCTACCACCATTTCTTCAAAGGGGAATAATATTATACGGTCAATGAATCAGCTTCAGTTACCAACATTCATAGTGGCTTTTGAACTGACAATTGTTTTATGAAAATGGAAAATATTAGATGTACAGAACTCCTGCTAAGCATATATTATGGTGCTGGGGTCCTGACAACATCTAACTGGGGAGCGGGGGGAGGGGATGGCAAGGAGTAGGGGGTAGCAACCACCTAACTTTCTTCCAATGGCAGGATCACAACCAAACCTGCTCTGAAAATTGCCTGGATTGTCTGGTCTGTGCACAGAGCCAAGCACTGGTCAATCACTATGGTTTCTTCATAGCTCTCTGCTAATGCAAATAATTTGCCTCATGACAGTTGCTTCTCAGAATAAAGGTAGGACTGATACCAAAGTTCAGGAAAAAGCCTTTCCTTCAGGTTTCATTCAGTGAGCATTTTCTGAGGTCTCTACTCAAATTTGTATGGCAGGTGCCTTCTGTTACATATCTACAGGGCTCTGCTGCTATATTAACAAAAGGTGCAGGGTTATGCTAGCAAATAAGCTAGTCTCTAGCCTTCTCCCCCCAACACTTCCACTGCTGGAAGCACTGCTCTAGCTCGGAGTGGGTCTAGATGGCAGGGTGGGTGAAACAGCAGGAGCTGCCTGTACTCTGCCATAGTATCCCCATTGTTGCTGCTACTGATGTGGAAAATATAAAGAAGGCCATAGAGTGGAATTGAGCTAGTGTTACGTGCCCCATAATTGATACAAATTTGCCTCTGGAGGAGGAAAAAAACCCACACTTTGGCACTTCACCAAACCCGTCTTGGCACTACAATGAGACAAGGTGGGTGAGGCAGTCTCCAGCTCCATCTAGCTCGAAAGCTTGTCTCTGACTAACAGAAGTTGGTCCAATAAAATACTTTACCCACCTTGTCTCTCTAATAGTGTGACCAACGTGACGACAACACCACATACCCAATTCACTGACTTTACCCCGTTACAGGAGTACACTATCCCAAAGTCAAATGAACATAGTACAAGTCCTTACCATACTCATCTGTGGAGTGAGTTCACAATGTGTCAGGGTCACTAGTGTTGATGCTTTCTGCTGAAAGTCAGATGGTGATTGCAGAAAGTGACTCATCCTGCCTCCTGGCTAGGGTGATGTAGTCTGCAAAACATTAGCATTGGAATGGCCATAAACTCTGGGGCTTAATGCTTCAGCTAGGCAAAATGGGTGGGAAGAGTGAGTTGCTGTCTGTGATGAAGCCAGTTTTCAGGAAGGGTGAGATAGCATGGTACCAGCAATTCTGTGCATCACAATCGTTAGTTTGCGCTAGGAAAGCAAGTATTAGACATATACTAAAGGAAAGGGGCACAAACTGAGGGTAAAGCTTCAGAATAAGGGATTTTCCATGGGCCCTACTCCAGATCCCCAGGCTACTGCAACCAAACCCAGATCGACACAATTTTTGTGCCATAACTGTTGGGGGTGAGGGGTGGTAAATACATTGTTATCCTGGTACAACCGCTAAGGTGGATCCAGTTTTACAGGTTTAGCTTTTCCCTCCCTAGTTGGGAATATGTTATACTGCCATAAGTTTGTAATGTTATAGCCATATTGTCCCAGGAGAGGAGGGACAAGATGGGTGAGGTAATAAATTGCTTCCACACAAGTAAGTGTGTGTGTGTGTGTAGAGGGTTATGTCACTTTATAGTTAAAATGGTACCCCTGTAAACATGGGTAGACATCCTCCCCATAAAAAGAAAAAAGTAGGGGAATGTCGTAGGAAAAGAGCCTGAAACATAAGCCTTTGTTCTTCTTCGAGTGATTGCTCCTATGCATTCCAGTTAAGTGTGCGTGCCGCGCGTGCACGGCTCTTTGGAAGATTTTTACCCTAGCAACACCGGCGGGCCGGCTGGGCGCCCCCTGGAGTGGTGCCGCTATAGCGCTAGATATATACCCCGGCCGGCCCGTCCGCTCCTCAGTTCCTTCTTCCCGCCCGTGACGGCCGTTGGAACAGTGGAGTGCTGGTTTGTCCTCCACATCCCTAGCTCACCTTGGTTCTAGTTTTTGTAGTTAGTGTATATAGTAGTTAAAGTAGTTAGTTAAGTAGGTTATTAGATAGATTTAAGGGAATTAGGGGGGCTTAGCCCCTCTTTTCCCGTCCGATGCGGGCGTATGCCCAAGACACCGGGGTTTAAGCCCTGTGAGGCTTGCCAGCGGCACATGCCGATTGGGGACCCTCACGACTCCTGCCTGCGTTGTCTTGGTGAGGCCCATCGACCGGATAAGTGCCCTATTTGCAGGTCGTTCAAGCCTTGAACAAAAAAGGAGCGGGACATCAGATTAAGGCAGCTCCTAATGGAATCGGCGCTTACCCCTGCGGTGCCGACACCATCAGCTCCGCCGTCGTCCTCGGCACGGAACGCCCCAGCGGTCCCAGACTGGTCCGGTACCGAGACTCTTAAGAAGCAGCCGGCACCGAAGCCTCGGCACCTTTCCCTATCACCATCCGGGAAGCGGAAGCCGCAGCCAAAGTCTGGGAAGACGGTTGCATCAAGACCGCCGGTCCAGCAGCCAGTGTCGGCCCCCTCGATACCGACCTCGACAGCGCACGGACCGTGCGTGGTACCGTCGACTCCGGCGCCGACAGGGCTGTTGAGTCCGGTACCTCCGCGCTCCCCGGTGCAAACCGTGGTCGAGCTGCCTCTCCCGTCCACGCCCGAGACGTTCTCGACGGTGAGGGAGCTCATAGAGCTAACAGAGGCACCGAGTCTCCGGCCCCCAGCACCGCCGGTGCGGGCTGTACAGTCAGTGGGCAAGCTGGCCATGATACGGCCTACCTCCCCTGACAGACGGGATAGAAGGCGATCCAGGTCCCGCTCCCGATCCCGATCTCGGAGATGGTCACCTTCACGCCGATCCAGGTCCCGGCACCGGTCACCATCCCGGTACCGCTCTCCGTCTCGGCGCCGGTCGCAGTCCTGGTACCGCTCCTTATCGCGGTACCGGTCGTACTCCCGGAGGTGGTCCCGGTCCCGGTCTCCGGACCATGGGCACCGAAGAAGGTCCGGATCCCGTCACCGCTCCTGTCACTGTTCTCGGAGCCGCTCCCGTCGATGACGGTTGAGATCGCGGTCGACCTCCCGCTACTCACGCGGTCGAAGGTCCCGCTCTCGCTCCCGGTACCGCGACGATCGGCACCGGTCCCCGGCACCGTACACAGACAGAATAGCGGCATCGACGGCGCAGTCCCTGAGCGCCTCTGCCCCCCCGTGGCCTTCCCACCAACCGTCGGTCGCCTCGCACGAGGGCAGCGGTGGAGATCACCGGGCAGACCCCCAAGGACAGGACCACGGTCCACAGCAATGGGGCTTCTGGACCCCCTGGGCCTTTCAAAAGGCTCAGGGCACCCCCTCCCTCCAGCGACCCAGGCCCTCCGACCACAGGGTGCCAGAGGCCACTGTCAGCAGGACCCCTCCATCACCTCCGGTTGAGGCTCCACCGCCACCGGTACCGGCGGAACATCCCATAGAGGCGGAGGCTTCGCAACCCATGGACGAACCACAGCTACAAGCCATGGGTCAGGGCCATTCCTCGTCTTCGTCGCCGGACGAGGCGGTGGCGGGGTCCTCATCATCGGATCCCCCACCGATTGACTTGCATGCCCACCAGGACCTACTCCGTCGGGTGGCACAAGCCATCAACCTCCCGGTTGCAGAGGTCACTGAGGACGAGGATCCCGTTACTAATGTGATTGGAGCTGAGGCCCTGATGCGAGTGGCCCTGCCCTTCATTCGCACGATTCAGAAAAATGCCACTACAATCTGGCAATCACCTGCGTCCATCCCTCCTACTGCTCGAGGCGTGGAGCGAAAGTACTCAGTGCCCCCGACCGGGTACGAGTACCTGTATACGCACCCGGTCCCAGACTCCCTCGTTGTGCAGTCGGTGAATGACTGGGAAAGGAATGGGCAGCTCGCGCCAGCGCCGAAGTCTAAGGACGCGCGCCTGATGGACCTGTTGGGCCGGAAGGTTTATTCGGCTGGCGGCCTTCAACTACGGATATCCAATCAGTTGGCTCTCCTTAGCCGCTATGCCTACGACAACTTCATGGCCCTCTCTAAGTTTATGGAGTTGATTCCCACATCCTCCAGGCAGGAGTTCTCTACCCTGCTAGAAGAGGGCAAGAAAGTCTCCAGGTCCTCCATCCAGGCCTCACTGGACTCTGCAGATTCCGGAGCCAGGACTTTGGCATCAGGAGTGACCATGAGGAGGATCTCCTGGCTGCAATCGTCAACCTTGCCGCCAGAAGTCCAGTATACCTTGCAGGACCTGCCCTTCGATACTAAGGGCCTATTTTCGGAGAAAACAGACTCCAGAATCCAGACCCTTAAGGATGGCCGTATAGCCATCCGCACCCTGGGCATGCACACGCCTGCTACCCAGCGGAGGTCCTTCAGACAGCAGCCCTATCGGCCATTTAATCAGTCCAGGTTGAGGCCTGATAATGGACGCAGAGGCAGACTGAACCGCCGTAGACCATCGGGCAATCGGCGTACCCAGTCCCAGGCGCCCTCTAAAGTCCCTCAAGGGCCGAAACAGGCGTTTTGATGGGACGCCCGAGGATGGCCCATCAGTCTCTCCACCAGATCCTTCCCCGTTATTTTTCAACCGTCTTTCCCACTTCCTCCCGGCGTGGTCCCTGATTACAACGGACAACTGGGTGCTACGCACGGTAGAGCCTGGTTACCGTCTTCAGTTTGTTTCGCCCCCGCCCTCCCACCCACCCACCCCATCCCTCTTCAGGGACCCCTCTCACGAGCAAGTCCTCTCCCAAGAGGTCGAGACTCTGCTGAGTTTGGGTGCCATAGAGGAGGTGCCGAGCGATATGCGAGGCAGGGGATTCTATTCCCGATATTTCCTAATCCCCAAGGTGAAGGGAGGTCTACGACCCATACTCGACCTCCGAGAGCTCAACAGGTACCTGCTCAAGCTCAAGTTTCGCATGGTAACCCTGGGGACCATCATTCCCTCCCTGGATCCGGGAGACTGGTTTGCCGCCCTCGACATGAAGGACGCATATTTCCATGTCGCGATTTATCCTCCTCATCGACGCTACCTGCGTTTTGTCGTCAACAGCATGCACTACCAGTTTACGGTGCTTCCCTTTGGCCTCTCCACCATGCCGAGGGTCTTCACCAAGTGCATGGCAGTGGTGGCCACAGCCCTCCGCTGTCATCGTATACACGTATACCCGTATCTCGACGATTGGCTGATCCGCGGACCATCCCGCCAACTGGTAGCAAGTCACATGACCACAACCCTGGCCCTGTTTCAGCGCCTCGGACTTATGGTAAATGCCAAGAAGTCAACGTTGACTCCATCGCAAAGGGTGGAGTTCATCGGAGCGGTCCTGGATTCCAATTTGGCCAGGGCCTGCCTGCCCCAACCTCAGCATCAGTCTTTAGTCTCCCTAGTTCGGGGACTACAATCCTTTCCAACGACAACGGTGCGTTCCTGCCTCCGCCTCCTGGGCCACATGGCTTCGTGCACGTTCGTCACTCCATATGCGCGGTTGCACCTTCGCCCGTTTCAAACTTGGCTTGCGTCAGTGTACCGGCCCCACCGCGACTCCATGGATATGGTAGTCACGCCCACGGAGCCGATCCTCGCTTCGCTCACCTGGTGGCTGGACCCAGAAGTGGTGTGTGCCGGAGTCCCATTCCGCCCTCCTCAGCCATCCGTCACTCTGACCACGGATGCTTCAGAGCTAGGGTGGGGGGCACACCTAGCCGACCTGCACACCCAAGGTCTCTGGTCGCCCCGAGAGCTCTCCTTACATATCAATGTCAGGAAGCTGCGGGCGATTCGCCTCGCATGTCAAGCCTTCCGCCCCCATCTCCAAGGGTGTTGTGTCGCAGTGTTGACGGACAACACAACGGCGATGTTTTATGTCAACAAGCGGGGGGGGGGGGGGCCCGATCCTCCCTACTTTGCACGGAAGCGATGCTCCTGTGGGACTTCTGCATAACCCACTCGATTCACCTGGTAGCGTCCTATCTTCCAGGAGTGCAGAACACGCTGCCGACCGTCTCAGCAGGTCGTTCCTTTCACACGAGTGGTCGCTGCGTCCAGATGTGGTGTACACAATTTTCCGCAGGTGGGGCTTTCCCCAAATAGACCTGTTTGCCTCCAGAGACAACAGGAAGTGCCACCAGTTCTGTTCTTACCAAGGTCGCACCCCGGGCTCCCTGTCGGACGCATTCCTCTGCTCCTGGAAGGATCACCTCCTATATGCCTTCCCTCCGTTCCCGCTCGTACATCGGGTGCTTCTCAAGCTTCGGAGGGACAGGGCCCACCTCATACTCGTCGCTCCGGCCTGGCCGAGGCAGCACTGGTACACTCTGCTGCTCGAGCTCTCCGTTCGGGATCCCATTCCCCTCCCGTTGTGGCCGGACCTGATAACGCAGGACTTCGGCAGGCTTCGCCACCCGGACCTGCAGTCCCTCCATCTTACAGCCTGGTGCCTGAGTGGCTGACCCACGCGGAGCGTGCCTGTTCGGCGGTGGTCCAGCGAGTCCTGCTAGAGAGCAGGAAGCCCTCCACTCGCTCGACTTACCTCACAAAATGGAAGCGGTTCGCAATCTGGTGCGATCAGAGAGACCTGAATCCTTTCGTGGTCCCTATACCAACGATCCTGGACTACCTCTGGTCACTTAAGGAGCAAGGTCTCGTGGTCTCATCGTTGAAAGTGCACCTGGCGGCCATATCCGCCTTTCGGCCGCCCATCGGTCACCGATCCATCTTCTCCGATCCGACGGTTTCCCGCTTCCTCAAAGGCCTAGATCGCTTGTTCCCGCCAGTGCGGCGTCCTACTCCGTCCTGGGATCTGAATCTGGTTTTGACCAGGCTCATGAGAGCCCCCTTTGAGCCCTTGGCCACGTGTTCCCTGCTCCATCTGTCGTGGAAAACAGCTTTCCTTGTTGCCATAACCTCAGCGAGATGAGTTTCCGAGCTTCATGCCCTGACGGCTGGTCCACCATACACCATCTTTCATGCAGACAAGGTTCAGCTTCGGCCACACCCGGCCTTCCTCCCTAAGGTGGTGTCGGCCTTCCATTTAAACCAGGATATTTTCCTTCCTGTTTTTTTCCCGAAGCCTCATGCCTCGAGTCGGGAGCAACAGCTGCACACGCTGGACGTCCGCAGGGCCCTTGCTTTCTACATACAGCGAACAAAACCCTTCCGGCGTTCGCCCCAACTGTTCGTAGCAGTTGCGGAGCGTATGAAAGGCAAGCCGGTCTCCTCTCAGAGGATTTCCTCCTGGGTCACTGCATGTATTCGAACATGCTATGAGCTTGCTTGTGTACCAGCTAACCGTCTCACCGCTCACTCTACCAGAGCTCAATCCTCGTCTGCCGCCTTCCTGGCCCATGTCCCCATCCAGGACATCTGTAGAGCGGCCACCTGGTCTTCTGTACACACCTTCGCTTCCCACTACGCGTTGGTGCAGCAATCCAGAGACGATGCAGCCTTCGGCTCAGCAGTCTTACACTCTGCCACGTCTCACTCCAACCCCACCGCCTAGGTAAGGCTTGGGAATCACCTAACTGGAATGCATAGGAGCAATCACTTGAAGAAGAAAAGACGGTTACTCACCGTAGTAACTGGTGTTCTTCGAGATGTGTTGCTCCAATCCATTCCAGACCCGCCCTCCTTCCCCACTGTCGGAGTAGCCGGCAAGAAGGAACTGAGGAGCGGACGGGCCGGCCGGGGTATATATCTAGCGCTATAGCGGCGCCACTCCAGGGGGCGCCCAGCCGGCCCGCCGGTGTTGCTAGGGTAAAAATCTTCCGAAGAGCCGTGCACGCGCGGCGCGCACACCTAACTGGAATGGATAGGAGCAACACATCTCGAAGAACAACAGTTACAACGGTGAGTAACCGTCTTTTCCCTTTTTAAGGGCTGTGCCCCCTTGCACTTCAGTTCACTTTTTAAGGGCCATGCCTGGAGTTTCCACAACTTCTGGAGTGCTGCTGCGACAGCCATCTTCTGTAAACAAAGTTTCCTTTTGCTTGTGTGATAAATCCCAGGACTCCCTGAGGTCTCCTCCTCCACATCAAACAGCCATTCCATTTTGAAATTCACTGAGGTACAGGAGTACAACAAGGCCTTGCAGCAGATGAAGGAGTTAGTTGATATTTTTAAAGTCACTTAAATGTTCAAACTAATTCTTGAAGAATATGTGTTTTCCCTGGGCGAGACACTTCACAAGCCATTATCTCTAGGAAAATGGCATTTATAATTGCAATGCCAGTCTTAGATATATATCTTGACTTTTCCAGGCACACCTTTAAGAGAGTAACATTCATTCATTCCCTGCTGTTCTCAAAAAGGGGGGAGAAGGAGTAGAAAAATGGAAGACAATATGCATAGCAGAGAAGGAAGCCAAGAGCCAGCAGAAAGGCATTTCTGACTCAGTGGCTGTCTTTGGTTAATGTCATGCCTATATGCCTCAGTTTCCCCATCTGTAAAATGAAAATGATACTCTCTTGTGAAGCATCTTGTGGGCCTTTGATGGAAGGGGGGCGGGGGAAGAGGATGGTCTTGTAGTTGAGGCACTGGTTTGCATCTAAGAAAGTCTGGAGTCAATCCCAGCTCCGCCACATATTTCCTGTACCCTCATATTGAGCCCCATAGAGGCAGGCACCGTATATACACCTAGTAAGAGACAATCACTGTGTGTGCACCAGAGTCTAAATAGACAGGGCAGACAAAGGGTGGGCAGAGAGGAAGTATTATTTTACAGAGGGGGAGTTGAAGCACAGAGAGATTAGGGCCTAGATCCTCAATGGTATTTACGCTCCTAACTTCCATGGAGTTCAGCGAAAGGAGTCTAAATACCTTTGGAATCAGGGCCTTGCCCAAGGGCACACAGGCAGCAAGCATAAGGCAGGGTCCAAAAAGTCATGAGATGGAGATTGTTCCAAAGCAGAGCTGAGGATGTTTACAGGAAATTACAGCAGAACCAGGAGCCTCCCAAGTTCTAGTGCAGGGCCACAATCCCCCTTAAAGGAATGTCTTCTGATTAAGGCACTTACTGCTTTAAATTATGGCAGCAGAGCGAACCCTCTGTCCAGCTAAAGGAGATGGGACCTGCCTGTGCCCTGGGGCTTGTTCTTGGTTTGGAAACATCCATTACAGGAGAGGGTCCAAAGTTCAGAAGTAACCTCAGGCAAAAGGGATTTAAAACACCGCTCAGGATGGGAGAAGGGATTCCTAAAGCCCAGCAGCAGCTGGGACAAAGGCCATGCAAACATCCACAGAGCAGGAGTGTCTTGGAGCCAGGCACTTGCCTTTAAATCTCTGCAGAATTGTGAGGTTCATTAAAAAAAAAACAAATAAAAGAATCCCTGTGAGCATGACTGGGCTGGAATTAAGCATGACTGAGAAGCCAGTGTATTAGCTATAACTCAGGTCCCTGTCAATCAGTCACTCTCACTTGCCTGGCAAAGGTTGCAAGGGATCTATTTGTCAATGTGCTGCAATAGTTTCTCATTCGATAATGAGGCCTGCTGCCTCCTGATGAAAGGAGTTTCCTTACATTACTTAGTACCTTCCTTATAGGGGGTGAGGAAGGAGCAGCAGTATCAATGCCTTTAAAGCTAATTGCTGGCTGCTGATAGTCTTGGAGGTGCTAACTATTTGGTGTGGCTTCACCAATGAGAGAGCCCTGCTGATCTGGCCAAGGGGTACAGACTTATTATAAGTGATCCAGAAGTGTGTTTAGTTAAGCAGTGGCTCCTGAGGACCAGTGTAAAGCATGTACTTTGCTGCCAAGCTACAAAAGGTCAGTTTTTTGATTGATAAGATGAATGTTTACTGGTAGAGTCTCTTGATCTGCTCAGTCATAATTCTCTAGGACTTTAACATGATAATAGGCTCTAAGTGTAGTAACCCTAGAGCTGGATGAAAACTTCCTAAAACTTGAAATTTTTTTTAAATTGCTGTCAGAACTCTGAATTTGGCAAAAACACCCAACTTGAAGCTTTTTTCCTCCTCTCTCTTCTTTCCTCCGGCCTCTCTCTTGCATTGTTATAACTTTCTTCTTGCTAGAAAAAGCTATAGGCTAATGTTTTTGGAAGTAGGTAGTGACTTTAGTTATCTGACTGAGGACACCTTTAAAGTGTGTGGTGTTGTGTGTGGATCTATTTTTGGTGGGTGCTCAGCAATTTCTCAAATCAAGTGTTTAAGGTATTTGACTAGGTACCTAAAGTAGCTAGTAGCTTCTGAAAAACTGGACTGTAACTTAAATGAGATTAATGATCATGATTCTTTAACTTGCTACCTTCAGGTATAAGGCATAAAGATGACTGTAGCAGGAGGCTATAAGAAGTTGTCTTGCCTTTCCTGCATGTTGTCTTCCATTAGGCATGTGAAATCTGATTCCCATTAACTCTAGTACTGGGCTCTTCTTAACAAGAGATCTGGCTGTATTCATATCTGTGGAAGTGTGTGTGGGGAAACTGTTACTATCTCTCCTCTTTAGATGGTGCATTAGAGCCTAAGAAGGAGCAGCCTCCACCGTGTGTGTCTGATGGCCCTATGTGTCCAGAGGATGGGGTGGTAAGACTCAAAATAACCCATTCTAGCCATGTGTAATAACCATTCTTGGAGCAGTGGTGAACTATTCTAGTCTGAATGTGCATTTGCTTAGAATAGTCACTTTACACAGGCTGCTTCAGTGTAATGACTGGAAGTGCTCTTGTGAAGTCCTATAATTTAGCATATACATCTGAGGTGTTCAAGCCTGCCTTAGACACATGGATTAGGTACCCAAATTCCTAAGACAGCTTTGAAAACCTGTTCTTTGTTGGATAGAATGCCTCCTCTTGAGTCAGTGAGTGCAGAAGAATCTGGAGTACTGCAGGGCCTCCCAAAACTAACTTTTCTGCAGCAGATACTAGAGTTTTCACCTGATATGAAAACAAACTGGATAGTGAATTATGGCAATTCACATTCAATTCCTAACGCTAGTAAAGATTGCTCACTCTAAACAATGAGATTCATACTTATTGTATGTTTGGTCAATGGCTATGCCTTGATTGTCATCTAGCCCTCAAAGTGGACAGTTTCTTTTTGTACTTGAGAAAGGAAGCCTCTTATCTCCAATTTGTTGCCAAATTGCTTTGTTCTGGCTGAAATGTTCTGGGGTGAGATGTGGGAGAGGTGGGGAAATGAGGAGAACTTAAGTGCCCATGTTGGGAGAAGATATTGATTGATCTCTGTGGTTAAGACTGACTGGAACCTCTGAGACTTGGACCCCCTTTCTAGCTATGCCAAAGATCCCCTGTTTGACCTTGGACAACTCACTTAATCTCTCTTCTGTAAAACAGAAGAGGAGGTAACTTTATTTCCGCATCAGATGGGTGTTCTGAGGATAGCATTAATTCAATGAGCCCACTGGCATGACAAGCTGTTTTGCCAAAAGATAATAGAACTAACTAGGTAGTAAGCCAGCTACCTCAGAAATATCACCAGATGGATTGATGCCCAAAGGAGGGTGGAAGTCTTAAGATCTGTTGTAATCCCAAAAGGTGGTGGCAAGCAACCTTCATATTAGAGATCTTACTTGACAATACTAAGTGCTGTAGCTATTAATAAAATGTGAAATAGCCATTCAGTCGGGAGCCTAGGCAACCCCCTTCAGTATAATCAGCCAACACAATGCTCACCTGGAGAGGCTGGGTCAGGTCTGAACCACATGCTCTACAGAAACTGCAAAGCAAATCTTAAACACAGTGACAAACCAATACAGCCGCTAAGTGGCAGTATTAGTCCATGGTTTGGCCTGATTCACCTATGTACCTTGAATAGTTACTTAAGGCTTGTTTAACTGAGAAAGTTGTACTGGCTTGGTGTCAGTATGTGTGTTGGCTTTTAAGTAGACTTAAACAGGTGCAAAAGGCGCTGTGGATGTTATTTTGGGTTTAAACTATATTTTTATTTCACTTTAGCTGAGGCCAATTAAAAATAGACTTAGGCTAAAACCAAAATGAGTTGCTCTTAAACTGAAATAAGAGTCTACCCAGAGGCCTATATTGGCTGAATTTAAATTTTTTTAAAACCGATTAAAATAAACCAATGCAACTTTCCTGTGTACACAAGGCCTTGATCCTAGTTTGATTTGGTAACAGGTGTCTTGCACTCATGTCACAGCAACTAAGCTCTTTAGTTTCATCTTCGTCTTTAAATCTTCTCTGACTGCTTCTCCCTTCACAGGCAGTCCTGTCTTCAGCAGTGGGACTGGGTAGAAGATTTGGTCTCCACACTTCTATATTGATTTAACTATTTCCTTTTTGGGGGGGCAGGAGGGGAGGCAACTTTACTGAAATAGCTATATGAGTACAGCCCCAGTGTGGATACAGTTACAGTGGTATAAAATGTACTGTTACCAGTGTAGCATATTCCCTTTCCCTAATAGAAATAACTGATACTAATATAAGCACCTTTATACCAAAATTGTCAACACTAGAGGGTGGTATCATTGAAGTGGTAAAACAATCCTAGGTTAACTCTGTCCTGGGAAACAAGTGCCCGGGGCTAGGGAATTAAAACCAATTTGCAATGTTTCAGAGAACTTTGGGTTGCCCTACAGAAAATTGTCACTAGCAAGCAGGGTGGGGAAACAACTGCTAGCTTGGAGGTGTTAACGTCGGAGCCTTACCAGCATCCTTTTAAATGCAGAACTCATCAGGTTGATGTTGCTTAAAACACACAGGGCTTGGCTACACTTGCAAATTGGAGCGCTGGTTGTCCAGCTGTGCAGGGCCAGCGCTGCAGTGTGGCCACACTTGCAGCATTTGCAGTGCTGTATTGAGAGGTGCATTGTGGGCAGCTATCCCACAGAGCACCTCGTCCCAGTTTTGCACTGTGGGTTGTGGGAAGGGGACAAAAGGGTGCGGGTCATTCCGCTTCCTGTCCCAATGCCCCGTTGTGCATCGCTTCGCATCCCAGCATTCACAGTTTTTCCGGCCACGTTTGGCGCCATTGTGAGTCACTTGCTGTTTTTTACTCTGTCTGTGAATCGCGATTTCTGTGGGAAATGGAGCCCGAGCTGCTGAGGACTGATGAGTGTCGTCAGCACAACATGTTTGGCAGTTGAGCTATTCCTTCAGCTCCAAAGTGACAGTGAGGAGTCTGACGATGATATCGAGTCGCCTGCCGCGTGTGACACTACAGTGCTTGTGGCATTCACAGAAATGCTCAGCACCGTTGAACGCAGCTTTTGGGCTCGGGAAACAAGCACTGAGTGGTGGGATCACATCGTCATGGAAGTCTGGGATGACGAGCAGTGGCTGCAGAACTTTCGTATGAGAAAAGCCACTTTCATGGGACTGTGTGCTGAGCTCGCCCCCACCCTGCGGCACAAGGACACAAGATTGAGAGCTGCCCTGACGGTGGAAAAGCGGGTGGCTATTGCAATCTGGAAGCTGGCAACTCCAGACAGCTACCGGTTGGTCGGGAACCAGTTTGGAGTGGGAAAGTCGACCGTTGGAATCGTGTTGATGCAAGTTTGCAGGGCAATTAATCTCATCCTGCGAAGAAGGACCATGACTCTGGGGAACGTGCAGGACATTGTGGATGGCTTTGCACAAATGGGTTTCCCTAACTGTGGAGGGGCGATAGATGGTTCGCATATTCCTATTCTGGCACCCCCCCACCTAGCATCAGAGTACGTTAATCGGAAGGGGTATTTCTCTATGGTTCTCCAGGCGCTTGTGGATCACCGTGGGCATTGCATTGACATTTACGCAGGCTGGCCTGGAAAGGTGCATGATGCACGCATCTTTCGGAACAGTGGCCTGTTCAGGAAGATGCAGGCAGGGACTTATTTCCCAGACAGGAAGATCACAGTAGGGGACATCAAAATGCCCATTGTGATCCTTGGAGACCCCGCTTACCCGTTACTGCCTTGGCTCATGAAACCCTATACAGGGAAGCTTGACAAGAGCAAGGACTGGTTCAACTACAGGCTGAGCCGGTGCCGAATGACTGTGGAGTGTGCTTTTGGGCGTTTTTAAAAGCCCGCTGGAGGTCCCTGTATGGGAAGCTAGACTTGGCGGGGAAGCAGCATCCCCGCGGTTATATCCGCATGCTGTACCCTCCATAATATTTGTGAAGGGACGGGTGAAACAGTCAGGCATGGACCTCCGAGGTTCAACGCCTGGAGGCTGAATTTGCACAGCCAGAGAGCAGGGCTACTAGAGAGGCCCAGCACAGGGCTACAAGGATTAGGGATGCCTTGAGGGAAGAATTTGAGGCTGAAAGCCAACAGTAACGTTTGCTGACTTGCATGGGAGTGAAGTGCAGTGGTTACACTGTTAGGATTCTATTATCCCTAACATGATTTCCAGTGACTATTTCTTTACTGGGATAAGGTATCTTTCACTATCTGCAATAATAAAGACTGTTTTTTCAAAGCCAAGATTTATTTTATTGAAAAGAAAAATACTTCATTGACAGACACACAACATTTCAGGAACCTAGGGCAGGGGGGTGGGTTGGTGAACTGTACAGTCACAAGTTTGCATATGTCCTGTCTGCAGTGCTGTGCAATGGCTGCTGCACTTCAGGGTGCATATACTGCATGGTGATGGGGGTTGAGTGCAGAGGGTAAGGGTCATAGTTCTCAGGGCTGGTTGGTGAACATACAGGTGTTGGAGGCAGCTGGTGGTGGTAAGAACCTGGATGCTGGGAAAGGGGGTTTGGAGCTAACATTGGGGCAGAAGAGAATAAAATTTGGGACGGGGGGGGCCTGTGGGGCAGCACGGGACTGCTCTGCCTGCATGGCTACGAGTGCCTGGAGAGAGTCCGCTTGGCACGCCAGGATGCCTAGCAGCTGGTCTGTGCTTTTCCTCTTTGCCACAGCATTTCTCTGCCAATGTCTCTGGTGGATCCTGCTTTCCCTTTCTCTCCACTCCTGCAGGTGTTTACTCTCTCTAGCAGAGTGATCAATAACTGTTTTCAGCATGTCTTCCTTGGTTTTTTGTGGCTTTTTCCTCAGATTCTGTAGTCTCTGTGTTGTGGTGGAGATTGGCAGTCAAGGTTGCTTTTGGAAGGCAAAAATTGCAACAGTTAACAGGGTAGCGTTGTTCATTATCTCATCCAAACAGTAATTCCCACACTGAAGGAGTTTACAGTCTTCACTTTAGTATATTTTTCACATAACAAATAAGAGCACACACATAACACAACAGCAGCCACGAAACGGTGAGTAAGGGGTACTGATTGCACAGCCCTGAAGCAGGGGTTTCTGTGCGTTGGGGACAGCAAACATCTGCATGGGAGACTGTTTAATGCAGATCCCCCAACATTTTCCACAGGAGTTACTCCTGGAAGAGATCTCCCTGCTGCGGGTCACCAGGGAAGAGCAGAAAGGTCTTCTACAGCAATGCGGATTCCGCCCTGGCCCCTATGCAGCTTGCCTGTGTGCAGCAATAGTCCCCCCACCCCTCACGGCACAGTGGCGCGGACGCGTTAGCCTGACTGGGACAAGGACCACAGTGGCTCTCCCTATAAACTTGCGCAGGCACATTGCCCATGCTCTGGCTGAAACTTTTGAGGAGATTACTGCAGCCGATTACCACGACGTGATAGACCACATCAATGGACTATTCCACATCTAGGCATGCATGCATGCCTAGATAACCCCCCCTCCTCTCCTGAAACATTTCCACCCTGAAAATAAAAGCTGCTTACCGGTAACTCGCTCCTCTGCTTGTTCTTCAGCAACTGCTGGCTGCTGTGATTGGCTTCCTTCCTCCTGGCTTGAGAAGAGCTCCTGGCTGCATGCCTCCTGGGACTCTGGGGTGTCTTCCCCCATCCCAGTAGCTTCACTCGCGATTTCCTCCCCGCTGCCGCCTCCTCCTCCTGTCCCCCACCATGCTCAGAAGTGTCCATCGTGGTCCTAGGATTGGCAGTGGGGTCACCCCCAAGTATCTTGTCCATCTCCCTGTAAAAACAGCAGGTCGTGGGGGCAGCGCCGGACCGGCGGTTTCCCTCGCAGGCTTTGTAATAGGCACTCCACAGCTCCTTTACTTTAACCCTGCATTGCAGCGCGTCCCGATCATGGCCCCTATCCAGCATGGACCTGATACCCTGCTCAAGATATCATAATCCCCCAAACACTAATGAGGTCCAGCAACTCACATTGCTCCATGGCATGGTCACCTGGAAAGATTAACTGATGCACTCACACCTGGCTGCAGCAAACAGGAATTTGGTTAATCATCCTCCAGATTGATACTGCAGTGATGGGGTCTCTGTATTTTTCAATTTTCTAGAGATTTAAAATTTTTTTGGCTGGGAAAATAACCTTGGTCTTCTCTGCAGCTTCTCTTCTTCTTTTTTTTTTCTTGTTAGGCTGTACCATAGCCTGGATTAGAGAACATCTACACTAGTGAATAGCAGTCTGAGGAAAGACTCCTTGCATAGTCATGGCTAAATACAGCCAGGACCCATCAGATCAAAGTATCCTGCCTTCTGGGACACATACTAGTATAGCAGTGGTACCTTCCCAATATAATTAAGTCCACCTTGCAGGGTAGCTGGGACTGAATCTAGTGCATGGGAGACTGTAGTATTGTTATATCCTTGGGGGCAGCCCGTTTAGGAAGAAATCACTTGAGGCCAGACAGCAGACAGCTAACAAAAACTACATTTTATTTTACACAGAGCAAAACCATGACAACCAAATACACAACAAGTATAGCCTGGAGGACCCCTCACTTTGAGATGTGGTGGTGGGCTCTATATCAGATGGGTGCTAATTCAAAGATGCAGAGCCTCAGACCAGAGAAACACCAAATCAAAATGCTGAACTACAACAAAGATGCTCCAAACCTACAGTTATTGGCTACTGCTCCTCAGTTTCTTCCACCATCACCATGTGAAAGTAGAATGAATTGTAAAAAAAAAATAGAATGGACTAAAAATGTAATAAAATTTAAGCAATAATAAATGTTGTGAAAAACAGGTGGCAGAGCACTGTGCTAATAAAACAGTGGTCTGACAAACTGAGTCCTGAGTCTAACTTTGACAACCACCACCTTCCCCTCCCCTGCAACTTTTTTCCATTAGGTAAGACCTGTGGCAACTCTCCCATCACTATGAAGAGATGGGTGACTCTACAACAAACTCAAACCCTAGAGATAAACCAGGCTGGGGGCTGGGATGACTAAACAGGTGTCAGGAGTACTGGGGGCAAACTCCAAATTGCACCTTCCACCCAGGCTTCAGACCTACAACTCTGCAAAGAACTGACTCTTTGGATTGGCCAGTGAACTGAAGAGTTGGTTTTGAGTTGAACCAGAACTTTGAGCTAATTTAAAACCCTGAACTTTGTTCTGCAATATTTGAGTTTTGACTTCTCCCATCTTTAAACTCCTCTGATAAGAGTTCAGAAACAGTCACTCAAAACAGAAAAACAGATTCTTTTTTTTTCAGAACTTTGTGGTGGTTTTGCTTAATTTTTTTTCTAAATTCTCAGTGTTGCAAAATCTGAATTTTTCCACTTGACCAACTTTGACATATTTTGCCAAATTCTATTCAGGTCCCTTGTGTAGCTGGTAATGTTGGGACTTGAAGTCCCCATCCTGGCTGGATCACTGCCTTGGGGATGCTGATGTAGTCACAACCACAGTCCAGGGTTCCTATGCCCTCTTGAGGAAGGGTATTGTGCCATCTGGGCTCTATCAGCATTAGGAGATGTTCCTTAACTAATGCTCATGACTTCAGAAGCAGAACAGGCTTTTTCATGATGTACCACTCTCAGACCTTGCTATGGTGAGGGGAAAATAGCTTCCTTCATGCCTTCAAGAACTCCTAGCTCTACTGTGGGAGTACAGCCTGGAGGAATTCTGGTTGTGACTATAATGGCCACACTGGCAATGCCACTCGCTCATGGCCTTAAGACTTCTAGGGAAACATCTCATGGTTCTAGTGCTGCAGTAGGCTGAGCTGATCCATGAATTCTTGAACCGTTGTGGGGGAGAGAAAAATCTGTCCTTCTGGGTGCCCAGGGTGGGGGAATTGTCCTGCAGTGCCTTGCCACTAGTGGCACTTGAGTGGTGCTAGTCCATGACCCCACATGTGGTCCCAATTGCAACTGGTAAGTGCTGCTCACCCAACTGGACCAGCCAACTCCAGTTAGAAACACCATTGCTCTTGTCTAGAGTGTGTCTGTCAAGTTAGCAGTAACACTCAAGTTACCTCTGCAGTGAAGATTAACCCCCTAAATCTCCCTTTCTGGATTTAGGACACTTGGCTTTAGGAGACACCTGGACATTCCTGTGAGCACTTGGCTGTGATCATAGAATATCAGGGTTGGAAGGGACCTCAGGACCAATCCCAACTAAATCATCCCAGCCAGGGCTTCATCAAGCCTGATCTTAAAAAGCTCTAAGGAAGGAGATTTCACACCACCTTAGGTAACCCATTCCAGTGCTTCACCACCCTCCTAGTGAAATAGTTTTTCCTAATATCCAACCTAGACCTCCCCCACTGCAACTGGAGACCATTACTCCTTGTTCTGGCATCTGGTACCACAGAACAGTCTAGATCCATCCTTTTTGGATGCAGTGGCACTAGCTAGATGTGTAGCAGTAGTGCTCTGATGGTTGTGGTACCAGAGTTGTTTGTGGGGTGGGTGGCTTTAAAAGCAACAGGACTGTGAAGTTGAGAGATCAGATCCTGCTGTATAATGCATACCTGCTGGATAGGTTCCAGCTCCCCTCCTTCAGGACCTCCTGGGTCTGGCCTTTACCTTTCATTCACCAAAGATCGGAGTTAACCTTTTTCCCGGTAGCAGCAGCTATTCAGCAGTTGGCCCTGGCCAAAGGTTGTGCTAAGGACGCTGCATCACTAGAATACCTCTACCCTGGAAGAGACCTGAGCTCTGATCGAGCACACAGTGGGATCTAGAAATAGCTTTTCCCCCTTGCTGCTGCTGCCTCTACCATCTGTGATGACTGGGCTGCAGCACTGCTCCCTTGCTGCATTGCTGCTGGACTCGTATGGGATGACAGTGGAAGGGGAACTGTGCAAAGGATGAGGGGCTCAGACATGACAGATGCTTTTTTTCCCCCTTTTTTTCCCTCTCCTCCCCCCCACCGCCTCCAGACTCCTCTCTAAAATGCCCAAGAAGCCAGCAGCGCAGACTCCACCGAAGCAGGGAAGTGCCCCCTATGGTATGTGTAGCACCAGCCTGGGTTAGCTCGCACCAGCTAGGGCATTGGGGCTGGGGGGAAGAGACACTGTCAGTGCTACATGTAACTATCCTGAATCTGAATTGGGCACATGTGGCCTGGCCCAGCTGAATGAGCCCACCCTGTCTCCCTCCTGGGAGGGTGGGATGAAAGGGCTTCACCAAAACAGAGTTGGAGGTGCGGTGGGAAGCAGCTCTGTCCCCTGTACTGGTCCTTACCTCCCTGAACTGGAGGCTACTTTCCCTAAGCCACCTTCTGAGAGCTCTCCAAGGTGTCTAACTGCACCTTTTCATCCTGCAGATGAATGTCTCTTGGCCAAGCAGAACAGCATGGATGGAGGAAGTGCTGGGTACAATCTGCCGTGGGGTCTCCCTGAGACCAGTGTGCATGTCCAGAGAAGGGCTGGAGCTACCTTAGTTGTAGCACCCTAGGGTGCTACACTGCTGCATTCGAGACAGAACATACCAGGGAAATAGCTGACTTGATTGGCTAAATGAGGACAAAGCAGTAAGAATGGAGGGTGTCAAGGAGATGAAGTAGTCTTCCTCCTTGGCTTGTCACTGGGTGAAGGGAGGTAAGGAAATTCCCTGCTAACTACAGTAACTGGCAGTGATCATTTGTGTCTGGCACTGAACTCTCCCCGATCTGTTTTCCTCCTCTTCCAAAGGGCAGGATGTCCTGAGTGGAAGAGGCTGCATCTTTGGAATATGAGCAGGAGCCTGTGACCAAGAAAGGGAGCAAAAGCTGCTTTGAAACAGGTATGAACAACAGGATGTGAATGGCCAAAAGCAAGTCTGAGGTGCATATCCCAGTGGAGAACACATGAACAATGGCTAAGCCTTCACACTGTCCATGTCTGAAGCAGGTATTAAGAACTTTTCTGTTTCTGCTTGCAGGTGGCCCTCTGGATTCCTCAGACAACATGCCCACTTCAAGCCAGACTCTTCAACCCCTTGGGAGCTCATCATAGTCCCTAGCAATGGGACTTCTAGTGGTGTCTGCGCTTCCCAGGCTTACAGAGAGGAGGATATCTGCCCACAGAGGTAAACCAAAAGCTTGCATGGCCATGAAGTGCTCATTTATCTCTAGTTGCTAATGTGAATGGAATTTAACTTGCTGGAGGCTTTCCTTGCAACCACATCCAGCTTCTAGAATTCTGAGCTAGGTGTATCTGGCAGGAGGTGAGTTGCTTGCAGGAAGATCAAGGTGGCCTCCTATAATACACAGATCTAGAACAGCAAGCATACATGCGAGTCCTGCACCCACTGTCCTTTTCCAGTTCCTCCAAAGGGTAAGCTTGGACCCTCTCCTGGCTAGCTCTGCTAGAGATATTCAGCTGCTAACTTGGCTATCTGTACATGTGCACTCTTCTAAAAGACTAGAACTAGCTTACAATTGTGCAGTGTAGCATGTTCCTGCTGTAGGTTTCTCCAACAAAATTAAAAGCAACCATGGTATCGGCAAGCAAAGGGACACAGGATGGATGAGGGGTAGAAGACTGGAGCTGACTAAAAAGCAGACAACCCTATTTTGCAGGACATCTTTCCACAATGTATAAGCTGTAGCACTTTCTTCCAGTCTTCACCCATTCCAGAATTCTCTTGGCCAGCTCTGAGAACCTTCTCTGCGGTACAGAATGTCTCTTGAAGGTGTTAGGAGTGGAAGGGCTCATGGCCTCTAAATATGTTTAGAGCTCCTGACCCCAAACCAGGGTCCTGGGTTACTGGGCACTGTACAGACATAGAGGAAGAGATGGTCCCTGCCTCAAAGCTGGCAACTTAAATAGTACTTCCCTTCTCTTGCCTTTCTTTCAATCTATCTCCATTGCACAGATGGAGGTTGGGAGGCTACAAGGAGTTTGTGGCAGAATTGGGTATCAATCCAGATCTCTAGACTGGGTGCCTTAACTATAGCCTACCCTTCTGCTCCAAAAATGAATTGAACTGGTTGGCTTGTGTCTCCAACTGCTTACAGGGAGACTTTCCAAGGCCCATGTGGGAGCTGGGCACCTGAACTGCCCTTTGTGCCTCTAAATCTCTCTCCCTAGTGACCCACTTCTGTCTTGCATGCTTAGTGAAGTTCCCTATCAATCCCCAAAGCTGTCTGGGAGCAGCAGACTAAAATGCCACACCTAGCAGGGCCCAACAGGGGTGTTGGACTGTCAGCTAAAATCTCAACATTGGGAGCTCTCAGCTGGGTCAGTGCTCCCACTTGACACAATAGAACCACTTCCTCCCGTTTCAAACTCTCATAGGGCTCATATCAGTTCTGCAATATGTTGAACTCTAGGGAACAGGAAGATCCCAGCAGAAGCTCTGAAGATGATACAAGGAGCACTTCTAGTCTCCTTCCAGCAATCACCCTACTAGAGGAAGGGGACAATTTTGAGGCGATCCCTTGTGGCTCTCTAACTAGCCTGGAGTTGGATGCTACTGCTCAAATCCCACAGGATTCTGAAGCAACTGACTGCAGCGGGTCTCCAAGTAGCAAGAACCCGCTGGCTGTGGGGAAGGAGAACACTGAGGATGAAGGGGAGGCAGAAACCGTAGCAGCAGGTGAGATGTGTGGGGGGGAGCTGAGTGCAGGCCCAGCCTCTTGGCCTTGGTGACCAGGATTCTGGGGAGACAAATCACTACTCAGAGTGTGGTGCTCTTAAGACTGACCTTGCCAGCTGCAAACATCTGTCTTTAACACCCCTTGATGCCTCTTGCCCATCAGAAACCAGCCCTTCTGTGGAAGATCTGCTTGTCAGGGGCACAGGTCAGAACATAAATGCCCTAGCTGCCTCCTGCATGGATGATGCCATGGTTTTGAAATCAAATGCCAGCCGAGCCCTGTCTGCTGAGCCAACTACTAGAGACCTGGATCTTCCAGAAGCCACAGAGAAGCAGCCACCTCTGTGCCCTGTTGCCATGGAGGTAGAAACAGAGCTGGTTCTAGAGGGTGGAGACCTTGGTGAGGGAGAGAAGATACCTCCAGCTAGTTCCATGGAGCCTCTGGTGAGGAGCTTGCCTGAGGGGGCAGAGATGAGGCTGGAGGGAGGAGTTGGGGGGCCAATTTGGCCAGGGCCCAAAACAGCCCCCTAAAGGATAGCCCAGCTATTGCTCCAGCTGCCCTCCCACTGCCAGGAGCAATAGAGGCTCCAGTGCCTGCTGGGTTTGAGGAGGTGCACTCAATGGCTCTGCCAGATCTGTTCATGGAGGCTGGCCCCGCAAACTCCTCTAACTCCAAGGAGACCAACCCTGTGCTCTTGGACCCTCTTTGTATGACTGCAGTAAAAGTGCACCAAGAGCAGCTCCAACAAGCAGCAGCTCAGGCTGGTTCTGAGACCTCCTAGGTTGTGTGGGGGGCAGGGTGTTAACTGTCTAGTACAAACACCAAGCAAGAAGTGGTACACAACTCGAAAAGGACATGACTGACTGACTGACATTCAATCTTGTTCTCTGTAGTATTTACTGGGCTTTTCCTACTAAATATTTAGACTTAAATTTTAACAACCCTTTAAAAAAAAACCAAAAACCTAATAAGGACATGCTCAGAAGTACATGCACTAGTGGGGAAGCCCTTTGCCTACTTGCTGGACACTTATGGGTGGATATAACTGAATGGGCACAGTGTGTACTCTGTTTGGGGGAAGAAGGGGTTCACTGGTGCTGGTCTAAACCCTTAGCCTGTATGGCCTCAACTGAGGCACTAAGTGGTCAAAGGCTGCTTGCTGCAGCTTTCGAAGGTTCCTCAGGCCTTTCCTGGCGTTAATGAAGTTGTGGGTGGGGGAGCAGTGGACTCAGTCTTTCTTACCAAATTTAAAAAAAAAAGGCAACTTCTAGTTTTTTATGAAATACTAAGTGTCTGTGCCCTAAGCACACTCTGTTCAGTGCGCTGGGCAAACCTTTCTTGCACTCCAAAATAAAATCTGTTTTACTTAAACTTTGTATGTCTCTGTCCCCTGCTGCTGGCAGGTACTGGGTTGGTTATGGTGCTATCCCAGTAATGACCACAGGATGGTGCTCTCATCTCTGAAATTCTGGATAGCTCTAAATCTCTGGTGCTATGTAATAGCCCCAGGAATTTCTAGGCAAGGCTGAGCTTGTGGACTGCAAGTGAATCTGCTCCAAAAAGCTGCAGCAAGCAGAATGTGACTACTAACTTTAATTAAAGGTGCTCAAGGAAAGAGGGTGCTTTCCCCCTAACAGACTCAAATCTTCCCTCTAACACTGCTTTTGAGCTGGAGGAAGCCCAGATAGACCTGGAAGTAGCTTATTCTCTCTGGGCCATTCAGTTCTTGGCATCTGAGGACTGGCTTAGCAGTCAAGTGCTGATGGAGGCTGGGGTGCATAGATAAAATGCAGTCATGTGTATACACAGAAAAACTTAAGGTGTAGTAGCTGGAGGCCTTGAATTTCTGGAGGGAGCCTGATTGTGTGAGGTGTTGTATAGACATCTTGTAAAGGCCATAAGAGGAGGGGAACCAGAAGCTCACATGAGGGATGTGACCTTCTGTATGGCCTCAAGCTGTTCAGGGTTCTTGGATCAGCTCAGAGACTAATCTGCTCCATTGGCCCATACAGCCTTGCCCAAAACTTGGGGAAGAGGTAGATTGACCAGATAGCAAGCATGACGAATCAGGATGGGGTGGTGGGGGATAATAGGGGCCTATATAAGAAAAAACCCAACTATCACGATTGTCCCTATAAAACCAGGACAGCTGGTCACCTAGGGAAGAGGATTCCCCCTTCCCTATCAGGCTATTACTTCAGCATAACCAGGCTGGAAGCTGGGAGTTAACTTGAGTAAATCAAGCTCTACTCTTGCAGGTTGACAGCTGATCATCCTGCCTGCTGTAGAGACTAGTTAGGGGTGCTGAAGTGAGACTAATCCTTGTCTACTATGGACAGGAAGGTTAGTCCTGTGTCTTCAAATCAGCCCTGTGCACCTCTCTAGTCCCCTATTTCCCAGACTTGATGCACTAACCCTAGCAGATTCCTGTTTACATAAGAACAGACACATTAGATCAGACTCAAGGTCCATCTAGCCTAGTATCCTGTCTTCTGACTGTGGCCAATGCCAGGTGCCCCAGAGGGAATGAACAGAAGAGGTAACCAAGTGATCCATCCCCTCTTGCCCATTCCTAACTACTCTGCTCTTCACTCCCTCCCCAGCCTCCCCCCACACTTTCATTACATCCCTCAGGAGCTTCCAGCTTGACAGATGTTTCTTTGGTGAGGGGATTCCTGCAGAGTTTGCTGAGCAAGGGCCTGTGCTCAACAGCAAATGCTGAATCAACGGACTGACTCTATGCTTAGATAGGCAAGGTGTGAGAGGTATCTTATTGAACCAACTTTTGAGCTTACTGGACACGGCCACATGAGCAGCTACTGCTCAAGAGGGTTAAAAACATGAGCAGGAAATAAGGCTTAACAGGGCACCCAAAAAGCAAAGTGTGTGTATAAAAACATTTGTGGGAGGGTGATGCTTTGAATGAAGCAGCCCTTGAGCTGCTAATGGATGATAAGTAGCCCTTCCCTTCACAAATATTATGGAGGGTACAGCAAGCGCTTATAACCGCGGGGATGCTGCTTTCCCCCAAGTCTAGCTTCCCATACAAACATCTCCAGCGAGCCTTTAAACGCCCAAAAGCACACACTCATTTCTGCTGCTGCAGCTCCTGTAGTTGAACCGTCCCTTGCTCCCTTCAAGCTTCCTGTATCATGTTTCAAGGCAAAGGCAGCAGCAGTATGGGGGGTCTCAGGATCAATCACAGTGGGCATTCCCCCCCCCACATCTGATCTTCCTGTCTGGGAAAAAGTCCCTGCCTGCATCTTCCTGAACAGGCCACTGTTCATCATGCACCTTTCAGGCCAGCCTGTGTAAATGTCAATGAAACGCCGGTGGTGATCCACAAGCCTGGAGAGAACCATAGAAAATACCCCCGATTAACGGTGGGGGCAGAATAGGAATATATCGTCCCATCTCGCCCCTCCTCAGTTAGAAAAAACCCATTTGTGCAGCCATCCACAATGTCCCACTGCCCCCCCAGAGTCACGGTCTTCTTCAGAGGATGCGATTAATTGCCTTGCTGCAACTTGCATCAAGCGATTCCCACGACACTTTCCACACACAACTGGTTCCCGACCGACCGGGTAGCTGTCTGATTTGCCATCTTCCAGATTGCAATAGCCACCCCTTCCACCGTCGTCAGGGCAGCTCTCAATCTTGTGTCCTTGCGCGCCGCGAGGTGGGCAGCGCACAGTCCCATGAAAGTGGCTTTTCTCATCGAAAGTCTGCAGCCCACTGCGTCATCCCAGACCAGACTTGATGTGATCCCCCACACCAGTGCTTGCTGTGTCCAGCCCAAAAGCGGCGTGCTGAGCATGAGCATGAATCGTGAATGCCGCAAGCACTCTAGTGTCACACAGCGCAGACAAATCATATATATTATCATCATCGGACTCCTCACTGTCACTTTGGAGCTGAAGAAATGGCTCGACTGCCGTGTTGTGCTGGTGACACTCATCAGCAGAGTCCTCAGCAGATCGGCTCCATTTGCCACAGATCGCGATTCACAGAGAGAGTAACAGAAAGACACACACAGCTCGCTGTCAGTGTGGCCACACTCCAGCGCTGGCCCTTACACAGCTGCATGAGCAGCGCTGTAACTCCCAGCGCTGCAACTTGTAAGTGTAGCCAAGCCCTTAGCCTGGATTGGGCTGCTGCTCAAAGTACACCAGCACAGCCAACATTGAATGGGAGTAGTGTGATCTTTTTATTTTTTTTTAAACAAAAGTAAAATGTACTGCTGCAAACTGCCCCTTGTCTGGCATCCTTAGCCAGAGGTGTGGGCTGTTCACACCCCCAACAGATATAGCTATGCCAATTTAACTTTTAATTGAAGACCAGCTATTGCCTCATTAGGGTCCTACTGTCCTGTGTTCAGTTGTAGCCAGGAGAACAGAGATGATGATTCCATTCAATTTGTCTATCTAGGCACACCCCAGCATGCACAAGGTGCTGGGTACCAATCAAATACCAAGGTTCAGTGGGTTAAAATGAAACTCAGTCAATCTTCTCTTGCAACAGGGCATTAGCAATGTTACAAACTGCACAGAAACAGTGGAAGGAATATAAACATGAAGGAGGAGTAATGGACTGAAATGCAACAAAGGAGGCAGAGAGCCCGGAACACTGGGCCAGAGTGCAGTCTGTGCTAATTGGAGCCTGAATGTTTGATATTTAAAACTGGCACCGCAACAAATGCTGTCGTGAACGCTCCTGCCTTGCCACTGAGATAAGAGGTCTCTTCTCGGAGTCTAGTACACTGTCCTTGTTGTATAGTGGGGAGTAGCCCTACGATAGCATTAGGCATAGCTGCACAGTTGCTGGCAAGGGCAAATTGGGGATAACACTAACCAAGCTCATTAAAATTTTACCCCAGTGCAAACCCTGAGTGGCCTTTACAAGGCTGTACTGATCCCTAGGTGCAGGCAGCTGACGGGAGGGCGATTCTAGAATGTAGATGAGGCCTAACATGTAGTGCCAATGGAACAGGGGAGGCAAAGAACAACCCTAGAGGTGGTTTGAGGTGGAGCTGGCCCAGCCAGCCAGGGCTTGTCTACACTAGAAAATTAATCATGTTAGAAACCACATTAACTAACCTGATAGAGTGCTAAACTGTGTTTATGTAGAGAGGGATGGTTGGGTTTAGCTTTGCCAGCTGCCCATGGCTGACCTGACCTGAGGGTTATTCCCAGACAACTAACCCCTGGTTAAAAACATCTACTCAGAGCATTAGTTAATGTAACTTTCCCATGCAAATGAGCCCAAAGGCAGTAGAATTCTCCTTCCCCTGTAGTTCTTGCTGAGCTGACTAATGCTAGCTCTGCCAGCTCTGGCATTTAGGGTCATGTGGACTAATTGGATCTCTGACTGCTTACACTTGAACTGTGTTATCAGTGGACGGGATGAGAAAACTCTGCCCCTGGTGATTCCTGTATGAGACGGTAGGAACTAGGCCGTATATGGAAAATCCACACTGGCTGCTAGACAAATGCTGCACTTTGCCTTTGGTAGAAAGAAGGGGAAGTGGAAGTCAGATCAATATGTAGGTGTCTGTCTTAGAAATCCCATCGAGGGAACATTCAATGCGAGGCTGTTTCTCCAGGTGAGAGACAGCTCCATGCTATGCTGTGAAAAAATATTTCAGCCTGTGCGTGCTGGAGCTGGGGGAATGCTGTTCCTCTTCTTTGCCCAGCTCAGCACAGAAGCCTGAACCTCTTTAATAGTATTTCTATTGCCTCAGAAAACAAGTGCATTACAGGGAGGGTACTTAGCAGGATGCTAAACAAACAGCCCCATATTTCATTGCAAGGAGACAGCAGGTACTGTGCTAAACGGGACGTGCTGATCCCACAGCTGCTGCCCAAGTACATTTACACACTTAATTTTTTTTTTAAGTAATGATTAATGAAGGCTGCCTGTGGGTCTTATCCCCTCAACCACCTGATTTCAGCCAGTCTGTCCCTTGGAACAGCTGTCGCCTCATTTAGGGAAGGGGCAAGAACAAACATTCTCCCTAGGGCTCTTGGTTTGTGCTGGCAGATGTATGGCAGGGAGTTGATATACTTAAGAAAGTGACTGCAGGTGATTTGCAAATCAAAAGAGGCTTTACCTCCTACCCTCTCTTGCCCTGTGTGATCAAGGTGGCTCTGCTTAATTAGTCATACTTTCAAAAATGATTCTGGCCTTCTCTATGTTTGGATTAGCCATGATTCAGCCCTCAGTGGGCAGCAATGGGTGTAGCTGCACCAATGCAAAAACCTCTCTAGTTAGACAACAAGAAAAAGCACCAGCTTGCACTAGTTAAATTTACCCCAGCTTGAACCCTGGGTTAGCTCAAGTGGTGCAAATTGTAGCTTTCCTTCTGTACCTTCAGGGTTAGTACTACTGCTTGCTGCTATGCTGGCTGATTCAGCGCTAATCCCAAGCATGGATAAGGGAAGAAATGTGCCTTTCCTGGTGCCTAAGGTCTGTGGCTACTGCTGCTCCTGTGATATATAGTTCCACCATCCTGTGCTTGCAGTGCTGGGCCATATTGGCTGTATACCACTGAGTGTGGCAGTGGTCAAGAAACCATGGGCCCAGCTGGTGAATTAGCACACCGGTACCATCTCTTCCTGCTAAGTATGCTGCCTGGGGAGTCTCTAGCACCAAATCATCAACGCCATGGAAAGCCACCCTCCCAATACCAGCTCTCCAGCTGGTGCTGAATCCAAATGGAGGACCAGCCCCAGAGGTGGCTCACTCATACAAGGTAGCTGGCAGTGAGACTCGCTAGCAATGAAGCCACGTAGTGCTGTTAAAGGAAAGGACCTCTGTTAGACCCTTTGTAAGGACGAGGGGAGGAGGCAAAGGCTATTGCAGTTATAATAGCCCACAGTTTGAAGCAGCACTGGGAACTCTGGGATGCATGCCCAGAAAGCATTGTGGTTAACATGACCGAGGGCAGGGCTTATGTGGATGTGGGGTGTAACAGCAAGTCAAATTCAAATAACGTCAGAAACAGGCAATCGTTTTTGCTATCACTGAGCCACAGTCCAGCTATTTCTGTCACAAGACATGGCCTCTGCCTTGTGACAGAAATAGCTACACTCTGGCGACAGCAGAGCTGACGTTATTTGTATAACTGTAGCCTCTAGGAGCCCATGGTACTAGGCATGGTACAAACATAGACCAGAAAGACAGCCGCTGCCCCAAAGAGTTTACAGTCTAAGTAATCTCAGTTCTCTGCAGGTTCAGTAGCTGTTTTACCTGTAACCAGCAATGATCCTGCCAGCTGCCTCTATAAAAGAGAGTGTTTCAATTCCTCTCACTGCCCAGGACAGAATGATGCAAACTCCAGGTGTGTGGAAAGAGGTATCTAACTTTGTTTTTCAAATCCCTTTTTTGAAAGGGGGGAGGGGGAACCAGGCTAACTCACCCTTATTATCATGAATCTGTCCCGCATCCAGTCTCCTCCCTGCCTCTTTCTCTAGCCCACCCTTCCAACATGGCCCTGCCTCTGGCTGCTATTACACACCTTCACTAATGACCTAGTTAGCTCATTAGAGTGAAGTCCCCAAGGGCTCTTGAGTTCTCCTTGATGGGCTCCTCTCTAGCCTAGCTCTGTTGTCTTGTCCCTCTGGGCACCTATGTGTGGCTAATCTGCTGGGAAAATGGCCCATTTTCCCTGGTGAAAAGAGAACAGGATGTGAAAAGGCTTTTTTTTTTTTTAAAGTGGCCTGTGTTTTTGGTGCAAAGGTGGCTGCAAGGCGTTTTAAATATGTATGTGTGAGAGAAACAGCCCAGAGTTCTAAGGATCCTGGATACCTCCCAGGATGGAGCCAGTTCTGACAGCTGAATTCTATCCTGGGATGTGATGGTCCCCACCTGCCCCCACTTCACTGGACCTGTGAGCTGGGAAAGGGCCACAGCCACTAGAGAACAGGAGAGTTTAATAGGCTAAGGTTCCTTAAGCAGCTAGAAATGGGTTGGCCCTAAGCAACCCTGAAGTTTCAGGGGAGCAATTTATAGTGTAGCCTGGAGCTCTCTGGAGAGGCAGCGCCTTGCAGATTGGGTGTTAGACCAGGACTTGGGACACAGAGCTGGGTTCTATTCCCAGCTGTGACCTTGGGTAAGTTACTTTGCCTCTGTTTTCCTAACCACCCTCTATCTAATTAGACTGTAGCCTCTTTGGGGCAGGGATTGCTCTTACTACATGTCTGTACCACACCCAGCAGGATCCGGTCTTGGTCTCTGTGAGCTGCCATAATACAAATGCAGTGAGATCTGTAATGGCCCTTCTGACCCAAATACCCCCAACTTAGGAAAAGCTTGGATCCAGATCAGGATAAGGCCCACCTTCATAGCACCTACCTGACAGGGCCTGATTCCTTTCAGGGTTGGCAGCTGCAGGGAGAGGTCATTTGAAGACACAGTAACAGCAGAGAAAGCATGGGGGGCATCTCCTCCCACCCTGGCTATTTTCAAAGATTCTAAAAACTCCCCAGGCCCTGTGAGCAAAGCCAAGGTTTCCCTGGAAGGCATCAGCAACAGCAGGCAAGTGTCCAACATAAATACCTGCCTCCTATTCCTTCTGCCACCTTCCCCCTGGAGGATGCCTGTAAATGATGCCTCTTGGCATAGAGACTGGCACCACCACACTGAATTAATCTAGTGCACAGCTCTCAGTGGGAAGCAGTGATGAGACCCCCTCAGATCCTGCATGCCCCTCCCAGGAAAGGAATCAGTGGAGTGAGTGACCAAGTTGCTCATGATATGCAATTTACTTCATTTGCATATTCCCTCCATCCTCTTCCCCAGCTGCCATCTCCTGCCTTTAATAGGGTATGGCCCAGGAGCCATTGCTCCAAGCGCTGCGTGATAACTGGGGGATGGAGCATGGCAAGAAAATTGTCCTGTTATTTTTAGTGCTGGGACTATGACTTGCCTCACCTGTCACATATTATGAAAGCTGCTTAAGGCTCAATTACCCATAATTGAGGCGGTGAGGGGGGTAGGATGTGGGGCTGGGGCCGGGCTATACTACGTAGGGCTGCTGCGGTTGCACAGTTAGGATGCTTTGCAGATCCTGTCAGCCATTGTATCCCCACTGGGGAGCTGGTTTTTTCATTATTAGTGTCACTGAGATGCAGCTGACGCACAAACTGTGAAGATGTCAGATCCACACAGCAAAGAGAGAAAATCGGTTTAAGGGAGAATAGCCTGTTAGAACAGTTGAAATATGTCCTCAGTTTTGTGTGTGTGTTTGTGTTTGTTTTGTTTTCTTTCATTCTATTGTAGAGGAAAATCTGCCTGTCCTGGAGAGCTCTAGCATTGGAATAGGAAGGCAAGCTGCAGTTCAAAACCTAGGCTTGGTCTACACTAAAAGTTAGGTCAAACCAGCTACATTGCACAGGGGTGTGAAAAATCCACACTCCTGAGCACCATAGTTAAGCTGACCTAGCCCCTGGTGTTGATGGCACTTGGTCGATTGGAAGAATTCTTCCGTTGCCCTAGCTACTGCCCCTTGGAGAGGTGGATTGCCTACGCAGATGACAGGAGAGGCCCTCCTGTCAGTGTTGGTAGCGTCTACCCTGAAGCGCTGCAGCTGCGGCGTTGTGGTTGGTTGTGCCGCTGTAGCTTTTCAGGTGTAGACAAGCCCTGAGCTGCATCAGAAGAACTGGGTGGGGGAGCCTAGGACTGGAGCAGCAGGGTGTGGGTGCTGCAGGGGGGGAGTTTATGCAGCTCCCATCTAGACTATGCCTGGCTCTAACCAGAGCTATCAGCCTCTCACATACGTGCAAGCAAGTGCTTCGCTATTTATACTAAAGGAGCATCCCTTGTGGCTATAAAGTGCACGAGAGGCTGGGTAGGCTAGTGGAGCAAGCACTGCATTAGGACTCAGGAGAGCTGGGTTCTCTTCTGGGCTGACTCTGACCTAGGGCAAGTTGCCTCCCTTCTCTGTGCCTCGCTTTCCCAATCTGTAAAACAGGGATGATGATACTCCCCTCCCTTGTAAAGAGCTTTGAGGGTTCTGGATGAAAACGCCAGGGGACATATATTGTCCTGAGCGACCCTGTAGCAAACCAGGGTTTCCCAAAGCAGCGTTCCCAGAAGATGGCAGTCTGCCTGTCTATATATAGGGCCATGTGCTGACCCTGAGAATGCCACTGAAGAGACTTCTAGCAATTAACTTTGTGTCGCTCCTCTAGACAAGATCTTAAAAGACTGAGGCCCTCCTTGAAATGTTCCACCCCCAGTTGTATGCCTGTTGTCTGGCTGGGTGGTGCCTTCTGCCCCCGAGTTGGCTGCCTTTCAGTTGTGGTTGAAGTGACAGCCATGATGCCTAGATCCTGCAAACACTGACTTATCGCAGGCGTAATTTGCTGTGTGATTAGTACCCTGGAACTCAGCGCAATGACGAATGTGTGCGTCTGCAAGATTGGGGGCATATTCTGAAATGCACTATGGGGTCTTCCAGTGTGAGCTGTTGTGACTGCAGGGAGAATAGAATAGACTGGGCCTGATTCTCCACTGCCCTGCGCTGTGTGTGGTCATATACCCGAATCAGCTCTATCCTGATCCCATAGCATTCACACTCACTGTGCGCTGGGGTAAATAACTGCATGAGGGCAATAGGAAGTCAGCCCCCCTGTGTTTATCTCACTCGGATTTGTAGGTAGCAGATGGGGAAGTGGATGTGCCTAATAACTGAATCACGGCCCTCGCTGGTAGCTTCCGCAAAGGCAGAAGGGATGTGAATAAGGAGGGATGTGCGTGTGTGTTAGGAGCAGCATCTGCCAATAACACTGATTCCAGTTTGGTTTCCGATGCCAAGAATCTAAAAGAAAATCAATAGATTGGCTCTCCCTTGGGCTTGGCATTTCCCATCTCATTATAAGCTGGAATTACAGCCTCGTCGTTTCATGAGTCAAAGCCGGGGGAGGCCCTGTAGTGTCAACTTGCATGCTGCCCTCTTAGGGAGGTCATGCTGGTCTGTTAGCGCCTCTCCTCTGGAGCTGCTGCTGGCTCCTGCTAGCAAAACAGGAAAGGGAAAAATGAAGGCAGCTGGTTGAACAGCATCTTGCTTCATTAACCCCAGCAGCCTGCCATGCAAATGAGAGGGGAGTGTGTATACCCTGACACTGAGGGAAGGGAGGGGGGGTGTGAGTTTATCTGGTTTAATGTGATGCTGGAATGAGGGAACATCCCAAATGTCTGGGATGAAATGTAATGGTGCAAAGTTCAAGGTCGTGCCTTTAGGGACTAATGACAAGAATGTCTGCTATCAGTTGGAAGCGACAGAGGAGGAGAAAGACCTGAGTGCATTGCAGAGGTGAAAGTAAGCTGGTACGGTCCAGTACGGCATACTGGCAAGAGCTGGTACGCCATGCCAGACCAGACCCGCTTCCCCAGGCTGGTGATTTAAAGGGCCCGGGGCTCCCTGCAGTGGCCGGAGCCCCGGGCCCTTTAAATTGCCACCCAAGCCCTGCTGCTGGAGCCCTGGGCCCTTTAAAGCACTGTCCGAGCCCCGCTGCCAGAGCCCTGGGATAGCGGCAGCAGGGCTCCATTGGCGATTTAAAGGGCCCTTGCAATAGCGGCGGCCGGAGCCCCGGGCCCTTTAAATTGCCCCTGAGCCCCAGGGCTCCCAGCCACCTCTGCAGCTGGTAGCTCTGGGGGTGATTTAAAGGCCCCGGGGCTCCTAGCGCAGCCAAACTCCCGCTTCTTCTGGTTCAGGCCACGCCTCTTCCGGTTGAGGCCATGCCCCTGCTCAGGACTCTGGCGTACTGGTAAGTCCTTTAAGTTACTTTCACCCCTGGTGTATTGGTCAATTACAGGGTGATTGGTGATGTGATGAGGCTGTGAAAAAAGTCTAATGCAATCCTAGGATGCATTGGGCAGGGCCGCCCAGAGGGGGGGGGGCAAGTGGGGCAATTTGCCCCGGGCCCCACAGGGGCCCCTACGAGAGTTTTTAGGGGATCCTGGAGCGGGGTCCTTCACTTGCTCCGGGCCCCCTGGAAAACTCTCGCGGGGCCCGGGCCCCCAGAGCTTCTTCCGCTCCAGGTCTTCAGCGGCAATTCAGTGGCGGGGGGTCCTTCCGCTCTGGGACCCACCGCCGAAGTGCCGGGTCTTTGGCGGCAATTCGGTGGGGGGGGGGGGCCCAGCCGCCGAAGACCCCAGGCCCCCTGAATCCTCTGGGCGGCCCTGGCATCAGGTGAGGTATTTCCAGTAGAGATATGGCAGTGTTATTACCATTATACAAAGCACTGGTGAGACCTCATCTAGAATTCTGGTCTTCCATGTTTAATAAGAATGAATTCAAACAGGAACAGGTGCAGAGAACGGTTACTAGAATGATCAGAGGAAGGGAAAACCTACCTTAGGAGAGGAAACTTAAGGAGCTTGGCTTGTTTAGCCTAACAAAAACGAAGGCTTTGGGGAGATATGATTGCCCTCTATAAATACATCAGAGGGATAAATACCAGAATGAGAGAGGAGTTATTTAAGTTAAGGGCCAATGCTGGCACAAGAACAAATGGATGTAAACTGGCCATCAATAAGTTTAGGCTTCAAATTAGACAAAGGTTTCCAACCATCAGAGTGAAGTTCTGGAAAAGCATCCCAAGGGGAGTAGTGGGGCCAAAACCCTAATTTGTGAGCTATGGAGATCACGGTATAATGAGGTATCCTACAGCGGTATATGGCCCATCCATGACGTCTAATAGCAAATGTCTCCAACAGCCGGAAATGGGACACTGGATGGAGAGGCTCTGAGTTACTACAGAGAATTTTTTCCCAGGTGTTTGGCTGGTGGATCTTGCCCTCAAGCTCAGGGTCTAACTGACCGCCAGATTCGGGGTCGGGAAGGAATTTCCCCCTACAATAGATTGGCAGAGACCCTGGGCTTTTTTCACCTTCCTTTGCAGCATGGGGTAGGGGTCACTTGCTGGTTTGAGCTAGAGTAAATGGTGGATTCTCTGTAACTTGAAGTCTTTAAATCAAAATTTGAGGACTTCAGTAATGCAACCAGAGGTTATGGGCCTAATGCAGGGGTGGGTGGGTGAGGTTCTGTGGCCTGTGATGAGCAGGAGGCCAGACTAGATGATCATGATGGTTCCTTCAGTCCTTAAAATCTATGAATCTGTGAGTGGTTATTGGATTGTTGCGGGACAACATCTGAGCTGTCAACTCCCTCGCCTCCCACATCTGTCTGCAAAGTCAATGAAATTTGTGTTTATTTTTGTGGGGGAAATGGTAGAAGGGGTGCTAATCTCTGCTCTTTCCTCTCCATCCCCCAAAACCAATCCATGACTCATCAGAATTTGCATGCAGCTCCAGCACTCAGGAGCAACCTTACAAACACAGCAGAGGGGAAAATAAAAAGTGGCCTAAAAACTAAATGGAGACTGAACTCTCCTGTTGCCTAGAGGTGGTGTTTCTCCAGGCACTTTGTCCCAGATCCTGAAAGTTAGGAGCCTAAATACTTTTGAGGATCTAGGCTCTTGTCCATCACAACCAGAGCCTGGATTCCAGCGGGACCTTGTGGCATTTCAAAACAAGCCACTGTGTGCTAGAGAGGATGCAATGCTGGCTACAGGCAAGAGACTCTGGGGATTAGGTTTAATATTTAGGAGGATGTTTGGTTCATGGATTGATTCTGCCAATGTGCATGCCACTTAAAATGTCACTGCACATATTGTTTTAAATCTCTTTGCATCCATGCATCACTGCATGATCTTTTCCTAGCTTTTTCCTCTAGCAACCTCGGCTGCTGTGATGTAAGACAGACTGGACAATTTGAGGCTGCTGAAGTAGCACTCATTTAAAGTTGATGAAGAACTGTTACGGTACTGGCCAGGGACTCAGGCGATCTGGTTTCAATTCCCACCTCTGCCACATAATCCCTGTCTGATCTTGGGCAAGTCACTTATGGCCACACTTGCAAAGGTATTTAGGTGCCTAAAGAGGCAAATAGGCACCTAGTTGGATTTTTAAAAGCGCTTTGGTGTCTTGGGATATTCCAAAGCACCTATCTGCATCCTTAGGTGCTTAAATACCTTTGCAAATCTGTCCCTTAATCTCTCTGGGCCTCGGGTCCCGATCTGTAAAATGGGGATAATAATGTTTCCTTTGTCTGCCTTGTCTATTTGGATTATAATTTCATGACTGGTTATTCAACCACAGGTTGCTGGGCTAGATGCAGGAGATCAGACTAGATGTTCATAGTGGTTCCTTCTGGGCGTAACATCTATTAAAAATACCACTTAGAGAGAATGAGGATAGGTTTTACAAAATTTATTTATAATATAAATAAAAACATAAAATTACCATAGTTTACATCAGTCACCAGAAATAACATCTAAAAACCTGCAGAAAAAAGGTAATATCTAATCTATACAGACTAAAACCTGGCCTCTCCCCTTGGGCGGGTGGGACAGCGTAAGAGTGACACATTGGCAATGCATACGGTCAAAGTCAAACACGGCATTGTGCAAAGGCAGCGTCTCCAGTCAATCACATTGTACAGCGCTTGTGGAAGATACAGGGCTGGTGATACAAGGAATTCCCATGGGGTGCCATTGACGTCAATGGGACTGTGCCCTTTGACTTAAATGGGGAAGGAGCAGGGCCTTAATGAGACATGAGCTGGTGCCTTGTGGAAAACTAGTCAAGGGATCTTAGTCAGGAACAATTCTGCTCTTCTTGCATGATGTATCATTTGCATTTCTTGGTCTATTTGCATCTGGCGCTTACCCATTGGCCTCCAGTAGGTGTGCTGTAGCTCTGCCACAAGAGGCAGGAATTGCTGGGTGGGAAATTCTCTGGCCTGTGTTCTGCAGGAGGTCAGACTGAAATCTGGATTATTCTAGATTGTAGTACCAGAAGGGACCAGGATAAATCACAAGACTTGGCCTTTAGGTTCGGAGTAGTCTTGTTCCATTATAGTTTTTCTTTTGTTCAAATTATATCCTAACCTGTCTTTTCAGAAGATATGGGCAACATCTAGAGCCTAGGGTTTGAAATCTGAAACTGGATCCAAATTTTATAAATAGCTCTTATGTTTCTAATGGGTCTATCAAAAACCACCCTGAACTTCTAGGTGTGCAGAATCCAGATGCAGATGTTGTAGTTTGAGGCTCTCTCTGAAGAGATGTATCATTTACTTCCCAATCCTGTATCTGCACCTGTGTGGTACCCTGGAGACTTCAACGGGGCTCTGTGTGGGTTACTGGATACAAAACATATGTGTGCAGTTGCAGGCTCAGAGCCTTAATATGCCTGAACTTATCTGTGCACCAATGGGAGGTAAGCTTTGTGTAATGCTATGCCTTATCTGTGGATTGCACTACCTACCTACCTATCATCATGAGGATCTCTCACATCACAATCATGGCCCAATCTTTCAGAGGTGCTGAGCACCTGCTGCTTCCATTAACTTGGGTGCAATTCATGGGTGCTCAACACCTCTGAAATTCCAGCCCAGGGTTTGGTATTGAAGAGCAAGCTGAACACCGACACTTGGCGCCACTTTCTTACTGCTTGTTTCCTTTGATTAAAAAAAGAAGGAATCAGCGCAACATTAAAATGTGGAATTCTTCCTAATCAGTGCTGCCCCTTACTCGGGCTGGCTTGCAGGATACAAATCCAGCCCAGTGGCTTTGCATTGGTGGAAATGACGACACAACATGCAGGGGTCATGGAGAATCAACAAATGGTGGATGGGCTGGGCCTTTTCCTACCCTTGAGTGTTGGTTTCTGATTTTGGGGACTGCACTGTAGATGGGACGGTGGTGGTGGCGGCTAAAGCCTTTTCTCTAACCCATCAGAGGAAAAGACTAGCTTGTGCTGCCCACCTGTTGCATTTGATCCAAATGTAAATAGTTTCCAGAATGACACCTGGTTTTGCTTTGTTTGGGGGAAAAACACAAGGCACAGATTGGTTTCAGAGTTTAGAAGCTGGTAGGCTGGGGTGCTGGAAATAGAATGTAAAGTCCATTCACCTCCAGACCACTGGCTGAACTCCAGCTTTGGCTTAGGAATTGGATGGCTCAGGGGTGACTGCTTCTACCTCATCAGTTTGAATTCATGCCCAGAGGGTCATGGCTCAATGCTGGAGGCTGTGCACCAGCCCACGTGAAGGGAGTTTGATGTATCTCGGCCCAGTTCCTTTGGGGACTAATGTTCCCACTGCACTAGGCACAGACTGGTCTCCTGATTGGTAGGCTTGGCTAGGAGAGAAACCAGTGAACCATGGAGACTGAACTCTCCTCTCATTCCTAGAGGAGCGGGGGCACAGTGGGAAGGCAGCGTGTCAGGGACTCCTGCACTGCTGCTGTCAATCCCGTACCTGTTCTGTGGATAGAGGCTTCTAGCTTCTGCTGAGCCAGCTTTCCTGGGCACTAAAAATCTCCATGCACTGAAAAGGCGTTCAAAGGCTTGTGGCTGAGAATTCTGTTTCGTGCCTTCTGGCCATTGCAGGACCTGCCCTCACAACGGGATCAAACTGGCACCAATGTAAGGACAATGAAGCCCAGTTTGCTCGCAGCAGCTTTCGGCAGGTGCTGAGTTCAGCAGAGCTGGTTTACATGCTGGAGTTTTGTAATCCTCCCATGAAAGGCTGGAGGAAGATTTAAGCCCTGGGCTAGAAAACAAAATGAAATCCTTTTCTCCTCCAAGCTCCTGTCACCAGCTGTGCCTAGAACCCACTGACCTAATGGCATGGAGAATAATAAGGCAGTCAGCATTCAATAGGTGGGAACATGTGGGGGAATCAGAGAGAGAGCAGGGAAGCTGCCTCCTACCTCGACATATGATACCTACTGAGCCAGGTTTCTCCCTGGGGTAGCAACACTGGCTTCAGAGGGGATTCTCTAGAGATGAGCGTGGTTTGGAAATGATAATTTATGCATGTTTTTACTCTGGAGGGTAGATCCTTAAAACCAGCTTCCTGGGTGGCATGTGGAGAAGATGGGACAATGCTAATGCAGTAGCCTTTTCCCCTTGGAAACCTGGGGCCTGATCCCCCATTGCCTTGCATTTTTTGCAGTTATTTATGCTGGTGGAAAGTGAGTGTAGAGAACTACCATTCTGGTATGGCAGCATTTCATACCCACTTGTCCTGGTGAATGTGACAGTACAGGACAATGGAGAATCAACTCCCTGAGCTCCAACTCTTCATCAGGTCACATGTGAGAGGAGTTTCCCAGGGCTCAGTTTAATCATTCACTAGGATTGGTTCACAGAGCCACCCCCCTCCCTAGCTATGTCAGACTTGGTGCCATTCATCCTCTGCTGAGGCCCGGGACTGGAATAATGGAGTGAGGCAGGTCAAGATGGAGATGCACCTGCAGGGCAAAGAGGGAACCACAGTACCAAAGGCTCTTCTGGGTCAGGGATATGACCCAATGGCAGTGAAGGGTGGGACTGTTCAGCACTGCAATATCAGGGGTTATTCTGGGTCAAGACCTGCAGTCCCACCTTGGTGTGGGTTTCCTTATGGCTAGAACAGCATGGAGAGACGGAAGTCAGGATCGAGGTGCACTGGCTCAGCTATGTGTGGGGATTTTCTCTCTTTTCCACATGAGCACTAAAATCCAAGAAACCAAAGAAAGCTGTAACTATTTGGTAGTGATTTAGAAGGTGTTTTTTAGGAACAATTGACCCTTGGGCCAGTGAATCTAAAACAAGTGATGGCCAAACTCCAGCAGCTGCCACCTGGTGGATCTTGACAGTAGCCAAGTTGGCCTTGACTCCACCTGTGCTTGGCTGGCACATAAAATATGGAGATCTGAACTGTAATGAGAGTATATTTAGCAGCTGTTGAGGGCCAAGCTTCTTTCTTTCTTTCTAGCCTGAACTTTGATCATGGAATGGGAGGAGGGAACAAAATAAACACAAAAATGACCAAAATGATGGAAAAAATGAGATGGACTGATATTTTGGTAGCTCCCAGCTTCGAGATGAGAGAGACGACGGGAAGAACACAGGGCAGGCTTTTCAAGGAGTGCTTTTGGCTACATGGCTTTGAATTTTATGCACCCAGTAAAAAGTGGGAAGTCTGTAATTCCCAAAAGCACAGACTACCCTCATCCTCCTCAGGCAACCAGACACAAAAAGCAGCAAGGAGCTGAGCTGGACTGGTTAAAATCTGTTAAACAAAAAATATTTTAGTTGGAAAGTGGCTATTTTTCCTAAAATGGAAATCTTTGCCAAAAAAAAAATTTTGTAAAAAAAAAAAATAAAAAAAGTTTTTTTGTTTAAATGAAACCTGTAAACCAAACATTTGTGGATTTGGTGTTTTCAGTTTTTGTTTTTTTTCCTTTTTCTCCCCTTCCCCTTTTAATGACAAAAGGAGGGAGGGGGCAGGGGCTGGGTTCTAAAACTGAAATGCTGAAAATTTTCTAACCTCATAATTTTCAAAACTGAACATTTGCAATAAAAACATTTTGCAAAAGCTTTAGAATAGGTGAAAAAAGGTTCCTTTTGGAAACCTGCCAGATGAAAATTATGATGAAATATTCAACTTTTTTTTGTGAAGACTCTTTTTCAGCATTTTCTGACCAGCTCTGGAGGCGAGACAGTCGGGCTTGTTGAAGTCATGGGCCTCATTGGCATGAAGCAGTTTGGGGCGGAACAAAGATGAACTGATAAGCACTGTCAGCTAGGGCTCCCTGGAGATTGGTTCTACTGGCAGTGCTAAGAACTTGTTTCTTTTTTGCCTGAGGGCCCGGGATCCATCCTCATCCTCATCCCTGTCAGAGACGGGGAGGCATCTTCTAATTTCCAGCCCTTCCTCCAACATACCCACCATCATCCTGCTAGCCAAGGAGAAATGGATGGGGCTTCCTTTGGTCCCCGGTCCTGAACTAGCTAGTTGGGGTGGTCATTCTTGAGGTCATGTTAACCTAAAGAGCGAAGAAGCAGATCTGGGATACTAATCCAAGTCTCTGGCATGGCAAAAATACCACCTTGGCCTGTAGGGAGTGGAGTCTGGATGGGTTCCACTGGACTCAAGCTGCAGAGGGATTAAAAACCTGCAAATCCTAGACACCAGAATCCCCTGGAGGAAGATAAATAGATTTTTTGATTGGCTCAGTGTGTTGCTTAGCCCTTGGGCCCAGGCTCAGTGGTTGAAATGAGGCATTATTTCCCATGGCGCTCAGGAGGAGGAGTGTGTCCCTGGCCACCTTCTTCCAGGGCTGAACCAATGTGTTTGTTACACACTGGAGGGGCCCGGTTTCCTTAGTCACTGTGACCCAGTGGCCCCTTCTGCACCCCTGGGAGATTTTGGCCAGTGTGTCACTTTATTCCCTGATTGCAGGGAACTCCTGTTCCAATCCCCAACTCTCTCCCCCGCCATCCCACCCCATCCCACCTCCTGTTTCTCAATCCTACAAGTGGGTGACCAGCATCCTGATGAGGATGCATCAGACACGAAGGGCAGATGCCAGCACGTCACCATTAGCAGGAGTTGCTTTTTTTCACCTCTACAACATGACAGGCAGCTTGGAACACCATCATGGTGCCACACCAGGGGCTCTTGAGCTGGCTGGGCAACCAGCTTGGCTAACACATACACGGCTCATCCGAACTGTATATGGGCTGTCCGGCATGAACAGACCCAGGGGGCTGTGCCGCTCAGTCCTTGCCTGAAAGAGACACTCCTCCCCGCTGCTGTGAGGTGGGGCGGGGGAGAGACAGCAAGTCTCGTTAGATCTCGGTGGCTATGATGTCCTCGTAGGGGACATCGGTACCATGGATATCCAGGTCGATGGGCTCTCTACCGTCTCCCCCCGCAGCCAGTTGCTGGAGCATCTTCTCCATGTTCTGGTTCCTTTTGTACATGTGCAGGTAGCTCTGCTGCAGCTGCTTCTGGTAGTGGATCACCTTCTCCTTCTCCTCCTTCCAGATCTGTCGCTCATGCTGGAAGCTGGAAGTCATCTGCTCATTCTTGTCTCTCTCCTCCTTCAGCTCCACCTTCAACTTATCCACTTCCCCCTGCAGGGCTTGGACATCCTCCATCATCCCCACAGCTGGGCTGGCAGAGGCCATCCCATCCCTCCCATCGCTCCGCTGCTCCTTGAGGATGGTCAGCTCCGTCCGGAGCTCCATAATCTCCTGCTCCAGCAGGTTCACCTTCTCCCTCAGCAGCTCCGACTCATTTCTCTTGCGCTGGAGCTCGTTCTCGCATACCTCCAGCTCCATGGCCTTGGTGCGAAGGGAGTCTTCCAGGTCCTGGGTTTTCATCTCCAGTCCCTCCATCTTCCCCCTCACGTCTTTCAGCTGGGCTTTTAGGCTGAGGATCTCACTTGTCTTGGCATTGAGCTCCATCTGGGAGTCCTTCAACTGCTGCTTCAAGAGGGAGATTTCGCCAGACTTCTGACACACCTGTGGGTGGACACCAACCAGCCAGCGTTAGGGCCACTGCTTAAAAACCACACACCAAAGTGGTACAAAACCCACCATGTCGCTCACCCATGCTCCATCCGATTCCAGTCCGTGGCAGAGCTGGGAATAAAACCTGGAGTCCTGGCTGAGAAACTTTCTCTTAGCACAGTTCTACACTACTCGTTGGACTTTTACACACAGGCACCACCCCTGAATATTGCAAATAGATCAATGATACCCCAAAATAGCTTCACTGAGGTGAAATTCAGTCCCCAGAGTGGGGCTTATGTAGTGCCTAAACTTTGTGCTGGGTCTCTGCAGTGTATGTCAGGATCAAGGCTGGGATTGTCAAAGGAGCCTATGGGGGCTAGGCACTCAAATACTACTGAAATTCAGTAGGCACTGAGCTCCTATCGCCCTCAGAGCCAGATTTCCAAAGGCTCAGCATCCACCGTTCACCCAAAAGCACAGGGCTACCTTGAAAACCTGGCCCTTAACAGTATGTCTACACAAGCTTGTGTTGCTGGGACTTGCGCCAGCATGCTCCAAACAGCTATGTGGATGTTGCAACACAGGCAGAGGCTCCGGGGAACGGTCTGAGCTTGGATCCAGAGCCTTGCTCGGTGTAGGCACACCCAGAGATTTTCATTTTTTGGGGTTTTCAGTTTAGGAGCAAATCAGTAGAAATATGAAAACAAATCAGCACATGGGCTGGGAGAGGGGAAGGGCTAAAATCAATTTTGATTAGCTGCCATCCTCTAATGTACAGATTAGTCCATCAATAGCAATGGCTCTGTACATCCATTTATAATGGACACGTTAACATATTTCTTTCATGCTGCAGGGAGGGGAATGCTGCTTGAGTTTTCAGCAGCTTACCTGTTTGTTTTTTAAACGCTATCAGATCAATAAGGAGATTATATAAAACACAGGGATGCATTGGGAAGGTTTTAATACTCTGATAAATTGACCAAGTCAAGCCCAGGTAGTTACTTAGCATGTAAGTAAAGCAGCTTTATAGTTCCTTGGGGGATGAGGAGGAAACAGTCTATAGCTGGAAGAATTGTGTGATTGGCTGTTTCATTAACTGAATTATTTTAATAACAGGGTTTTTTAAAATGTCATTGTTGTGTCTTTAAATGATGCGAGATGCCAAGATGTCACAAGGGGCACAGGATCAATCAAAATCAATACGTTACAAAGCCTCCACATGCCCGGCAAGCAAGAAAAACGTCTTAAAGGGCATAGTCTCTGTATTCTGTGCCCACAAATAACGCATCCACGCACAGAGCAGATAACGACCTTCACAAATTGCTCCAACACGACAACGTTCAGTGCAGTATATGGGAGCACAGAAAAACAGGCTGGCAGCCAGAGAGCCCCCTTAATCCAAAGGCAACTGGCATTTATTTCAGTAAGCGCTAGTTTGGGCCTTTGGTGCCTGAATACTAGAATGCTGGAGGCTTCATAAATGCGACAGAGTGTGAAAGAGCTCAGCCACAAAGCATTTGTAGACACCAAAAAGGGTAACTGTGCAATCACCTCTTTGCACAGTTGCTGTCTCTGCATGCCTATCTGTGAGTGCAATCTCATACCCATTTTTTTTATTTTTGCAGTCACAGCAATTTGGACCCCCCACTTGTGTGGGTTGAGTGTGTGCAAAACAGAGCACTGCCTCACCTCCCACTGAGTTTCTTCCAGCGCTGGGGCAAAGCTGGTCTTCTCTTTCTCATAGGACCTCAACTTGGTCTGCAGCAGGTCTTGCTCCTTCATGAGCTTCTCCAGCTCCTCACGAAGCTGCTTCTTCTCCTTTTGCAACTGGAACACTTGGAGGTGCAGCACCTGCTGGGTCCGCTGCATCTTCTGAGAGGTTTGCTTGAGCTTGTTGTTGCACTTCTGCTTCAGCCCCTCCAGCTCTTCCTTGCAGCGCCTCTGCTTTTCTTCATAGGCCTGGCAGGAGGTGGCCTCCTTCTCCTCAAAGCTGCATTGCAGTTCCTGCAGCTCCCCTTCCCTCTCCAGCAGTTTCTGCTCCAGCTCCTGGATGGTGGACTCATCTGTGGAGATGGGAGACCGGATGCAGGAGGCTTTCTCGTGGTGGTGGTGGTGGGCAGCTTTTCCAGGGTTGAGGATCTTGTTGCCGCTGTCGGAGAAGGACAGCGCCTTGAGGCTCATCATGTTGCTGTCTTGTATGATAGTGCACTGGGTGATGTTGTGAGCTGAGCCCCCAAAGCGGCTGATGGGCCCCATAGGGGTGACCAGGGGATCCAGCTGGTAGCTGCTGGTGGTGCTGTGGGTTGGGAGGCTGGACATAGAGTTCCTGCCGGAGTCCGACAAACCTCCAGAACACAACATGGGCTTGAGTTCTTGATCCTTAGCTTTGTCTGGAGGGTGCAGCTGCTGGGAGATGTGGCTGCCATTTTCCGGAGAGGAGTGGAGGATCGCGCCTGAGCGGGGGATCACTGGCTTGAAGGCGGTTGGCCTTATAACGCCCTTCTCTGGGCCCTAGAGAGAAGAGAGATTCTGATCAGTGCATACCCAAGGCCTCAGATCTTACTCCTTTCTGCTTAATCCCTTGTAGGTTTTCTAATGCCACCCTCACGAGGGCAGGGTCCCTGGCAGCTGAGGCTGCCAGGGGGTCCCAGAGCATAGCAGAACCCTGCTGGCTGACTCACTGTGGGGCTAACCCACTTAGGAGGAGGGCGGAGGGGCTGAGGAGGCGGGCAGGGAATTGTGCTGGCCTGCGTTCCAGTGCGTCCCCAGGAACTGAAATTAGAGGGAGGTGTTCGAAAAGGACTAAATTGGCAACACTGCAAGTAACTAGCTGACCACTGGGGGGTGGGGGATGTTCAGCATTCCAGAATCAGCTTAGCCTCTAGCCACTCTCCTCCCTTGGGAGCTTCCTTTGCTTCTCCTCTCTCAAGGACATAGCTGCTGTTTGTTCCTAGATGCACTGAAATACCCTGCATCCGCTGGGTCTAAACAGTGCAGCCGGCAGGGGAAGGGATGTTTGCGGTACCTCAGGCTTCTCCTCCCGTTGCTTCCTTGGACGGTGCCCTGGGACAGACACGGCTCCTGGCAGCTCAGCCAAGGGATAGCACTCTCTCTTGGCTCACCCCTGGAGCTGCTGCCTACCCCAATGAGGGTTGGAGCTGTGGGATGGGAACATGCAGGGGGCACGCAGCAAACCCAGTCACTGAAAAGGAGAATGTAGCTGGCTGGTTAATAAATAATTGTCATATTTTCAGGGAACTCAAGTACCTTCCAAAAGAGGGAGGGGACATTCCCCCCATTTTAGACAATATGGGGAACTAAGGTTCAGAGCTTCAGGAACTTACTCAGGACCACACAGTGACTCAAAGGCAGAGCTGGGAACAGAACCCAGGCTCCCGCTTTCCCCAACAGAGAACACTCCTCTCCCAAAGCAGGGAATGCAGCCCTGGTGCCCAGTTCCCCAGTACCCTGTGCAGTCATTTGCACCAGGGCAAAGCGGGGAGAAAACTCCACCCCTCTGATCTCCTGGCATATTACACTCAGTTGGCACTGGTGCAAATGGCAAGCCAAGGGGCAGGGTTCAGAGCCTATGGGCCCTGTTTCACAGGGCCCTGATCTAATCGCCAGATCCTGGGTTCATAAGTGGGGTATTGTGACCACTCTCCCTTTCTTTAGGGCTAGATGGGAGGGGAGTCCCAAAACTATTTGCTTTGTAACATGGGATCGTGGTCCAGAGATTGTTTAGCAATAGTGGACAAGCCATGTTCTTGGGCCGACCAGCAGTGGGCAGATAGCCCGTGTCTTGTAGCACTGGGCCAGTCTTTTAATTATTTTGACCATCTGGGGATAACGAGCGCGGATTCCTGAGGCAAGTGTGTACTACTGTTTACACAGGGCCTTGCTCCCTTGCTGGCCTGGGTCCCTAGGAAGGATTGTTTGGCTCATTCCTGTCACTGGAAGAGCTCTGTCGTGAGGGCCCTTAAAGCCACACTTGGTCATGGAAATGTTTCAGTGCAGGAGCAGAGGGAAGCTGTTTATAAACTGCAGCTTCTCCAGCGGCACAGACAGGGACTTGCTATCAATCTAATTCCTGGCTCTGGCCATCAGAGTTTGACTGGAGCACTCAGCTCCTTCATAATCAAGTTCTTGTTTAAAGAGTAGCAGCTGCCTTGTGAAAATCTTCCTCAAGCCGCCTCTTTATAGACTCTTGTGTTTCTCCTTTGTTGTACATACATACCCCGTTACCATAGTATCTGAGCATCTCACAATCTTTTAATGCATTTATCCTCACAATGCACATGAGGTAGGACGCTGCTATTATCTGCACTGTACAGATGGGGAACTGAGGCAGAGAGAGACTAAGGGATGTGCCCAAGGTCACACAGGAATTCTGTGGCAGAGCAAAGAACTGAACCCAGATCTCAGAAATGCTAGGCTAGCACTGTGACCTCACAACCATCCTTCCTATTTGTGTCTTAGCTCTACACAGTGGTTTTTATTTCTCTTTTCCCTCACTTTCATTGTTACCAGGCCTGGCTTGCTATGTCACAGGCCTCAGTCACATGAACACTGAGCAGCCATAGAGCTATTAGGGCTGGGGGAATCCTGGCAGTTTCAGTTCACAGTGGGGTCTGGCAAATCTTTTATTTGGTTTAAGTCCACACAGGTTTCCCTGCCTGCCTCCTGAGCTTCAATCTGACTTTGAATGAAGCCAGCAACTCAGTGCAAAACTCAGCCCAACCAGCTGAGTGCCACCAGGGTTTCCACCTGAAACCCCGAGGCTGCACAGTGACAGCCTGGGACTGGTTTATAGCTCCCAGATAAACTTGAGCGAAGCTTGTCGGGAAACTGGTCTGGGTTTGGAGTTTGTAATGAAATCTCAATGTCAAACCCCAAGAATGGTTTAGTTTAACAATTCTGCACCTCTCTAGTGGTCTTCAATCGGCTGGTGGAATTGGGAATTTTGTTTCAGCGAAGTGACTCTCCCAAAGTCAACCAGTGGCAGAGTTGGAAATAGAACCCAGGAGTCCTAATAGGGTGACCAGATGTCCCAATTTTACAGGGACAGTCCTGATTTTTGGGTCTTTTTTTCTCATATAGGCTCCTATTACCCCCCACCCCCGTGTCCCGATTTTTCACACTTTTTCACTGTCTGGTTGCCCTAAGTCCTGACTCTGGGTCTGTTCTAACCACTGAGTCACGCTGACGGTCCTAACCCCTTGTGCTGCCATAATCAACGGCTCTCCCTTAGTTAATCTGCAACTGGTCATATCCCACCCATCCCTAGGTCTTCTCTGCTGTAGAGATTTGCCCTGATTTCAGCCATCGGTGTAGCTGCACCTAATGTAGACAAGGCAAATGGTTATATGCTGCTACTGTATTTGCACAGCTGCAGCTCTACTGGCGCAAATAGAAGGACCGCCTGTCTGCCCTAAAGGCTGCATTAATGCCACTAACTACTCCGCTGGCTGAAATTGGGGCGAGCCCCCAGTGCAGACAAGGCCTTAGACACAGTGTGACTGGTCTCTACGTTACTAACCAGTTCCAGCTGATTGGAAAATGGCATCAGTTTCTGGGGAGTGGGTGTGGCAAAGTCCATGCCAGTCGCCCCTGCCTGGCTGCCCAGGTCCCCGCTGGAAAGTGAGGTGTAATCCGTCCGGTGGGAGCCATGGGCTTTCTGGCTGACCTTGATGTAAAAGAAGTCCTCATTCTTGTTGCCTTTGGAGCTGGACTTGTGGCTGGAGTCTTGAGAGAAGCCAAACCTCAGCAGCCCATCTGAATACCTGTTCAGCTTTTTCAGGTGGGACGACTTGCGGAGCTTGTACTGGGAGGCCCGGCAGTGCTTGCTGTGGAAGCTGTGGCCGGAGATGAGGCTACTGACGCTCCCCATGATGCTCCTGGGCTGATGGCATGTAGAGGAGAGAGGAGACCCCAGGAGTGTCTTCTACGGCGGCGTCCTGGCTAAGGGTGGAGACAGGTTGTGCTGCAGTCATAGCAAAAATCTCGCTGTACCCAGGAGTTGCAAACCTGTGGGAGACAAGAAGTGAATGGAAGAGGATAGAGCAGGGCAATTCAAGTGCACGGATCCATTTCAGATCTCTCTGCTGGGGGCTGCAGGGATCACGGGGGGAGGCCAGAGGGGGAGTTCTCTGGTCTATGCTGTGCAGGAGGTCAGGCTAGATGATCATAATGGTTCCTTCTGGCCTTAAAGTCGCTGAATCTAAGCCGCTGGATCCAATGCCAGTTCGGGCTGGACAAGTGTCCACACCACAAAAACTGCCTCCACCCCCACCCCATTGCCAGGCTCAGCAGAGGGACCAAGCATTGTTTGGGCTAGAGACTGCAGGTCCCTCTCTCCACTTCCCTAGGTCCAGGCTCAGAAGCACAGAGGGGACATGCTCCCAGTGTCCCACGGAGCAAACAGACAGAACGACAGGCACCCAACATGGTGAACAGGGAGGGGCGGTGGGTGTGTGTGTGTGTGTACGTACATACATACGTACATACGTACACACGTACACACACACACACAAAGAAGTAGCCAAGCTCCCTTCTGGAGTGTTCAGAATGCTGTCTAAAGCCTAATGGTGTCCTAATTCAGCAGCTGGTGCAGCTGCACCAGTGCTGACGGCTAGGGCCAACCCAATTAACTTAGCCGGGGAAAACCTTGGCTTGCTCCAGGGGTCGCCAGCGGCAAGCACTTCTGCAGCTGCACTGACTGCCCACCACCGGTGGCTGATTCGGGGCTATTCCCACATGTGGACAAGGCTTTTCCTTAATGACTTGCAGCCTCTGTTTGCCAGAATGGACAAGGGAAGGAGTCTCGAACCCAGCACTGGGGCATTCTGAAAACAAGATGTCACCTACAATAGGTGCTAGCTCTGTGGCTCTTAGCTACTGACTCTCATTGTTATTGTACTGCGGTAGCACTGAAGAGCCCCAGTCACAGACCAAGACCCTGTTGTGCCAGGTGCTGTACATAGTCAAAATCATATTCCTAAAGTCCAGCCCTCTGCAAAAACAAACTGCTTTAATGCAGAAAACACATCCATGGTATGTTGGAGGTAACAGAAAGTAGTATGTGATTTCCTGTGGTGGGGCATTGGGCAGCTTTCTGTTAGTCATCCCGACAACCTCCTGGTGCGTTCATTGGTCCGTGCTGGAGGGCTGTTATTACCAGATTCCAAGAAGACTGCTGGGGCTTTGTCTCCAAGTATGGTAGGACATAAATGAAATGGTTCGGCTGCACCTGGGGCTCCCGCATATCTGTTTGGAGACCAGTATGAGTGAGCAGAGCTGAGCAAAATGTTTGTCACATGCAAAATGTCTGACCCAAACACAGTTTTGAGTCAGCTCAAACCATTTTGTAAATTCACATCCAATTTGCCAAATTGTTTTGGTCAAGGGGAAAAAAAACCCTACACAAAATAATTCAGAGAGAGGCTAAAGGTTCTGTTCGGACATTGTTTCAAATGAAAATGTTTTTGTTTAGCCAAACTTGTTGTTTCAACATTTCTTTACATTTTATTTTTTAAAACCACCAATAATAAAACCTTTATAAAGCTCAAAATTGAAAACATCCTTTGTTTGCCCTGGGACCATTAAAAAAAACAACAACAAATCCCCCGCCCCCCGCAAGAACTTCAGCATTGCCAGCAAACTGAACAATCAGATTTTTGCACAGCTCTGCGTGTGAGCCCCAGTGGAGCTACGCCCTCTGCTGGGTGTGTGATGCCGGGTAACTGGCCGAAGGGATGCTGCAGCAAGAATCAGTGTAAATTAAAATACAGGCTGCTGGCTCAGATGTGGGTTTTCTTCTCTTGGAACCGACAACGAACAACCTTCCAATCATCGGATTCTTCTCTGATTCAAGGAAGTTCCCTTCCTGTAGTTAGCACCGCATCTGCCTCTGTCCCTTAAATATTCATTATGCCATTATATTCACTCATCCCCTGCCTCAAAAGGGTTAGTGAAAATAACACACTGCACTCATCTAGCACCTTTTAGTCAAGGCTCTCAAATCGCTGTGCTCGCTTGTCCTTTTCTTCCACACACGCACACCTCCTCCTCCATGGAGGATCTCAAACACTGTATTGATGAGAACAAATAGGACACTTCCAGAGTCGGCAGAATCACCCACTGTTTAGCAGCCATAGTCCTGCTGGGCCACTCTATTAACTTTACAGCCCAGCAGGCCTGCCCTTTCATCTTGTTCACTTGAGGGCACTTACTGCAGCCAGACTGAAGTCATGCTGCCTTATAGTTCTTTGCCGGTTTTCCATTATGGTCTGAGATAATGTGAGTGCGGGTGTCTGTGTATGCACATTCATCCGTGTGAAGGGATGTATGTGCATGAGTGTGTAACTGTGTGTGAGAATGCATGGGGTGCGTGGGCATGATCACGTGTGTTCATGAGTGTGCACGTGAGAGACTGAGTGCAAGAGTGTGTGTGTCAATGCCTGCCTGTGCAGGAAAGCAAGTTTATATAAGTGTGCAGGGTGAAGAAGCTACCTAGTAGCCAGGGCATTGTTAGCTTGTAGCCTGCTGGCATTCCTGCCATCCCCGTCACAAAGAACAGGCTGTGACTGAAAGGACAGTAGCTGAGGAAGAGATGTACAGGGTATGTGCACACCGCAATAAAACACCCGCGGCTGACCTGCGTCAGCTGGCTTGGGCTTGGGCCGTGGGGCAATACAATTGCAGTGTAGGTGTTCGGGCTCCGGTGAGGGTTGAGAGCCCAGGCTCCCGCCCGAGCCTGAACATCTAGACTGCAATTCAATAGCCCTGCAGCCTGAGCTGCCAGAGGCCAGCCGTGGCTGTTTTATTGCAGTGTAGACATACCATAGAAGGGCTTTTCCCTGGTGGTGAGGAAGGCTCTGCTAACCTCCCACAAGCTGTCTGAATTCCCCGGAGCTGGAACGATGGAATCCCAAGCTCCCTCGGTTTGTGGCATGGTTCCCAGAGAGCTGGATGCTATAAGCCTAAGGCTGGAATATCTCCAAAAAAAGGTATATTCCATCCTCTCCTTGGGCAGCCTTTTCCCTTGTCAAACTGTGCTCACAGCTTGCATGCTCACCTGACCATTTAACCTTCGCTTCCCCTGATGCAGCTTAAGCTCATTGACTTCTCCTGTTCCTACTGCCTGAGTGTTTGGCTGCTCTGCAAAGTTAAGTCGAGTTATAACGTGCGTAGACCCGAACGCGAGTCCCATCTATATCTAAAAAGCCTTCATTCAAATCTGGCGTTAAGAAGAGGTCAGGGCTATAGGCACAGCAAGTCATCTCTTAACACAACCACTGTGTTGCGTGGATGCAGGCTGGTGCCAGGAGTCCTCCAGCGCCGTCCCACAATTCCACCCATGTGCCCAGAGAGGACAGAAAGATTCTCCCACAATTCCTGGGGAAAGCATTCACAGAGTAGCCCAGCTTAGCATAGCGATAAGAATGGTGGGCTGCGTCCCCAGAAGTCTTAGCAGTACCACACAGAAGCGAGTGCAGCGCCGGTGCGGACACGGCAGCTCGGTGTTATGTGGCAGTCTGGTTGCGCTCGCTCGAGTTAGCCTAGCTCTGGAGGAATGACGCGAGCGTAGAGAACGTGTGTTCACTCTGCATGGAAGATAGACCCTATGGAGACCAACTGGCCCCTTTGGGTATTTGCAGAGTGTTCTCAGCTCTCCCCTTAGACACCCAAATCAAACTGTTTTCAAGTGAGGCTGATTCCCCTACAACTTATTGAATGCAATGCACTATGGGTTACCCCTCTGCAGCGACAAGGCCAGTGAAATGCCATTTCTCATAGACTTTAAGGTCAGAAGGGACCACTGCGATGACCTAGTCTGACCTCCTGCACATTGCAGGCCACAGAACCTCGCCCACCCACTCCTGTAATAGACCCCTGTCCTCAACTCATGATTTAAAGACATCGAGTTACAGAGAATCCACCATTTACACTAGTTTAAACCTGCAAGTGACCCATGCCCCATGCTGCAGAGGAAAGCAACCTCCTCCCCTGGGTCTCTGCCAATCCAACCCAGGGGGGAAATTCCTTCCCAACCCCAAATCTGGCAATCAGTTAGACCCTGAGCATGTAGCCATGACCCGCCAGCCAGACACCTGGGAAACAATTTTCTGTAGCAATTCAGAGCCCTCCCCATGTAGTGTCCCCTCACCAGCCACTGGAGATATTTGCTGCTAGCCACTGCACATCAGCTACATGCCATTGTAGGCAGTCTCCTCATACCATCTCCTCCAGAAACTTATCAAGCTCACATCTTCAACCCCCACTGTAATAAATGCGTTTAAAAACAAAAGCTGCTCCCCCAGCCCTCAATCTCTGCCCCATAGCCACTGCCTACAAGGCAAGCGCCCCATCGGAGCCCCCTGCACTTAACCCTCCCTGCCCCTATGTAGGAGAGAAGGGGAAGGAGGGAGGATGTGGCGGGAACTCAGCGTGTGTCCAACTCTTTATGAAAAGAAAGGGCCTGGAGCAAAAATAGCCCAGCAATAACCCTCTGATCGATACCCTGAAGCCAGCAGCTCGGCAGAAGTTTGTCTTCTCAAGAGGCAGCTGAGCTGTAGTGGAATTAAGAACCATTGAATCCCTATGGTGATTTCCTCCCCCAGAGTAAATGGCTTCCCCACCACGCTCCAGGCAGGAACAAGCTCCTACTGGAGGGGCAGATTAAGGCAGAATTCTAGGAGGGATCTGTGCTTGATTGAGTAAAAGGAGCCAGAGGGATTCTGTACGTGCCCAGCATCTCTAAGTCTATTGGGGCCCAGAGAAAGGACACAGGAGGGGGCAGATCACAGGACACCTGGGGGCAGGGAACTGGGCCGCAAGAACTGTTTACAGGAGGTTGGGATGTGAAGATCAAGTAATCAAGAGAGGGGATTGGGAGGAAGATTGTTTGCAGGAGTCCCCTCATGCACCTAAATAATTCTTCTGCCCTCCTGGGGCCTTTGAATACTCATAGCTGCATAGAGTTGGAAGAAGCTGCAAATCAATGACTATACACATTTGTCCCTTTCTTCTGTTCATGGAAAGGTCCATGTTGTTGTTTGCCAGGGAATTCGGGTGAACAATTTTCAACTCATTCCCTTTCATGTTATTACCCAGCACATGACACAGGATGCTCATGAACTGTTCCTTTTGCCCATCCTTTGGGCTTTTTCACAAACAGCAACTAAGCCCTTCTCTAAGCAGGAAAAAATTGCATAACCTATGGTGTGACTTTGAGCCCATCTTATTATGCCAGGCTAGTCCCCTGTGTGGACACGTTTTTCAGACAAGGGTGGCTTTTAATGGTTTATGGCCAGGTCTACACTTAAAAGTTTTGCTGGCATAGTTATGATGGTTAGGGGTGTGATTTTATTATGACACAGCTGTGCAAGTCAAGCCCTACTATAGATGCAGGGGCAGGGACCGTCTCTTTGCTCTGGGTTTGTCCAGTGCCTAACACAATGAGCTGTGGGTCCATGACTTGGACTCGTAGGAGCCCCGGTAATACAAACAACAGTAAGAGCTCTTTTGCCACTCATTGATTTTGCTCACTGAACTGGAATAAGCACTGCTGCCAGTGTCATAGCTGCACCTACACTAGGAGGAAGCAGAGAAAGCTCTGCCCTTTGGGAAGGGATTTAAGCTGAACCAAAAAAAAAAACAAAACACCCAGCCACATGTCTTGGAATAAGAGTGTTCACTGGGGACTGTAACAGAGTCCTGAGAACCAGCAGCTGAACCAGCACTCGGGTTACTGATAAGAGGAAAGGAGTGCTAATGACCAGCTCAGCCCAGGCTGAGAAGAGCTAGCGAGCTAATTAAGCCATTAACTGGGAGGGTAGAAAAAAACCACAGGAAGGCAGTGCTAGGGGAAGAGGGAGGGCATGGGAGTGAGCAGACAGGGTGGCCTAGAGTAAGGGAGATCTGCAGGTGGAGAGCTCCCTTTCCTCCTTTGGATGAAGGTGTTGTGAAGCTGCATGATGCTATTGATGGACTAGGACTGTATGGGGGTGGGGTGGAGCGGAGCAGAGCACTGTAAATAAACTTCAGGCAGGTACCTACAAAAGGAAGGTATTAGTGAGAGAAACCAGGAGTGGGGGGAGCATACAGGGATCATAGCAATATAAATGGTGAAGCTTTCCCATGATGACAAAGCTTAAGAAGAGGGAAGAACATGGTCAAACTAAGCTGCCTTTGGAACTGGCGTATCCATAAACCCTGAAAGTACAGTATCTGATCAGCCTTAATGGTTATTGTGCCTTCTTTACAGTCATGCTTAGCCAAGCTAGACACATTCCGCTCTTTAAATCTCTCCTCCGAAGTCAGCCCCTTGCTCCCTGAGCTCTCTCCAGTTTTCAATGTTTCTTTTAACCTACCTAAAGGGCTGTTGTGAGGCTTAATTACATTTAATGTCTGTGCAGCACTTAGGAAGATGAGAGGAATTATATATGTGCTAAGTATTATTATTATTATGGTTTGGAGGTATGCAGAGCTGTATACTAATTCCCTTTGCTAGAAAAACAGCTCTTCAAAGCCACTGTGGCACTTGGTTCCCCACAGCAGGGGTATAATGAAGATGTACCCTCTAGATAATTCAAGGGTTGGGTGGAGGGAAAGGGGGCGGGGTACAGGTTCCTGGTGGGCAGAAATTAATCAAAATGAACTAAATTCAGATTCCATGGGAAGAAACAACTGAAAGGGGAAATTGTTTGGTGGCTGAGTCATTCTAGCAGGGTGAACAATCGGGAGCCATTCTGCTTCCTACTGCTTGCTAAAAGCTTTTATGCTCCATGCCCTGGTGTTAAGGTCTCCTGTCTTTACCCTTCTGGCTGTGCATAAATGCCAGAGTCCCATCACTGAACGTCTTCCAGGGTGTTGCAGGATGGACTCGTCTTTACACAGGAATGAAAGTATATGCTGCTCCCCACAAAGAAAAAAGAAGAGTTTGTGTGCAAAGCAGATGCACGCATGTCCCTCATGGAAATGCAAGGATAGGGTGGAGGATTGCATGGCAAGTGTGACAACACTGAGGGACTGCCTGGGACATCCCTGTCCTGAAAAGGATGAAAGACACCATGGCCTCTCTGCCTGGGATAACATAGAGCACATGGCTTTTCTGACACACAGTGAGGAGAGCAATGAAGAGCACTGTGGTACCTAGGGTCCATTTCATAAGTGCAGCTCTAGCAGAGGCAACCTCAGCCCAGTCCCTACCCACTGAGTTGGGGAAGGTGCTCTTCTGGATCATCCATATTGGAGCACAATAGCCCTGGTTAGATTCTTTGACGAAGGAAGGGGGCTCCCTTTTTAGATTGCCACATAGGGCTGTTCATCTAATCTGTCAGCCTCTTCTCAAGGGCTTTGTCCAGTCTGCTTTTAAATGTTCTAAGCCGAGGTCCATCATGGCCTTGGGGAGATTGTTCCACAGCCTGTTTGTTTCTCCTAAATTTTCCTGTACCCAGTTGCATCCTTTCACTCCTAGGTAGACCTCTGTGCACCACCCTAGATAACGCCTCTCCAGCCTAAATGTTCACTGCAGGCCCTTTTCATGCCGCTGTTTACCCAGGCGAGACATATAGCTCTTTTAATCTTTCCTTGTCTGTCATTTTCCCCAAGTCCTTAATCACTCATATTGTTCTTTGAGCGATTTCCAGACTGTCTAGCACATCTCAAGTGCTGAGAATTAGACACTGTGTTCCAGGTATAGTTAACTTGTACCAGAGCTATGGAGAGGGATTATTATATAAAGGTTGAGAAAAATCCAATTAACTATTAAATATCACACACACACACGGATTGTCATGAGCCAGGAGAAGTGGATTCTACATCCAGCCCTGGGTTTTTCTAAGTTTCAAATTCCAGTTTCAAACTCTTGGTCCTTATAAACCCAAGGGAGGAAGAAAACCCCCAAGAACTCAGAATATCCACTCAAATGCCTGTATCTATTTGGGGAGATTAATGGAAATAAGTAAGAGCCAAGGCCTAAACACTGGAGTTTTTTTCTCCTGGCTGTGCTACATCAAGACAATCAATTTTGGAACCATTCAGAGTTTACTGATTAAGAGAGGTAATGTGTGGAGGAGGATAATTTGCCACAGGGCACAGGAAAATTGGTGCAGAAATTCTGTGCGTGTGTGCACGCACACACATCTGGCCTACGTGTGTGTGTGTGTGTGTACATGGCAGGTAGCAATCACAGAGTGAAAACCTCCCAACACAGCTATCACCTTGGCAGGGCAAGACATCAGGCAACACAAGCAAAGGAATGAGGAAAAGCAGCCATCATACTTACAGACATAGGCTGAGATTTTTCAAAGGTGCCTAACAGATTTTGATGTCTTAAACTTGATGGGAACTTAGCGTCCAAATCTCCTAGGAACCTATCCAACCCATGGAGCGCAGGCTTTGAAAGAGAGAAGGCTTTGGCTGAAACACACAGATGCCCCTCTAAAAGGACTGGCTACTCGCTAAAATTTCTGTGGTACCCTTGAGCCAAGTTTCTCAATGTGCTTTATGCAGATCAGTAAAAGAAGCCTCGTCATATTCCTATTTTACAGATAGGCAGACTGAGGCAGATGTTTAGGCCAACATTCTCCAAAAAAATGGCCTCTGATTTTGAATGCCCAGTTGGAAGCACCATGGGCCTGATTTTTAAATCCCCTGCAGTGCCAGGTGAGCTCCGGCCACTTGAAAAACAGACCAAAGACCTTTCAAGCAGAGAACCTGTAAATGGAAACAACCACAATACAAGGCCACTTTCACCTTAAGGGGCTTGTGCCAAGCGACAGAAGTCAGTGGCAGAGCTAAGAAAAGAACCAGCAGGTCCCAATTCCAGGGCTGCACATTTAAGCTGAGGAACACCTTTCCTTGCTCAATTTCTGGTGCATCTCTGGGAGATGGTAAGGAGCGTGTGGGAGCCGCTGGGACTTTCCGACAGCTCGGCAAGAAGCATTTAAATAATTCTCATCCCTCCTACGCACCTCTGAAAGTTTTTTTTTCTTTCCTTTTCATTTAAAAACTAACATTTGAAATATACGGAGGAGTATGCACTCCCTGCGCTTCATTAACATAAAATGAAGGGCCTGCAAACTGACAGGCTGCAGAGAATTCAGAGCAGGAAAAGAAAGCCAGTCTCCTAAACTAATCCTTTTGTGGCTTGGGCTTGGGAAAAAGAGAGAGAGAGAGAGAGAGTGTGTGTGAGAAAGAGATGCTGAAAGTGTGGTGTCTGTATGTGTGTTGGCAATTGTGTGTGCGTGCATGAGTGTGTACGTGTCTGTGTGTGAACGTGTGATGATGGATCTGTGTGTCTATACGTGTGTATGTGATGGAAACCACGTGCGTATGTGCAGTGAGTGTTTTTGAGAGTGTGTAGCAGTGTCAGTGTCTTGGTGCATGTTCTGCGAGGGTGAGCGATGAGTCTGTGATGCTGAGAGTGTGGTGTGTGTTGTCTAGAACATGTAGTGTGGAAGTGGGGAGGTCTCTAGCCGTCTTGAGCACGTCCATGTGCTGCCTGGGTGTCTATTGTGTCTTTGTGTGTGTTCTCTATTAGCAGGTAAGGAGAAGTGTGTGATATGAGTGCATGGTGTCTCATTTGGCATATGTTTTTTCTTTTTCAGTGTGCGTGTGTATGTGTGTATTTGGTTCTAGGCAAGAGTGAGGGTGTGTGTGTGTGTGTGTGTGTGCAGCAGTTTCTGATGAGTGTGTGGCATCTCTGTGTGTGTGTGTTTGTGTCAGTGTGAGGTGTCCGTGCATGTGTGATGTATCTGCTCATGTCTGTCTGTCAAGAGCCAAGGAGACATGGCAAGGGCAAAGAGACCAGGATGGGAGCCATCAGCACAGCCCCACTATTGTGTTAAACTCCCTTTGCGTCATTAACTTTATGAGTGCTGTATATTTCAATCATCTCTGTTCCAAACCCCTGGCCTCGCCTGATTAAAGGGGTTAAACACCATGACATTAAAATGCAATTCACCCTGTCACTTGCCAATTGACAGGGACAAAATAAAAGAAAAGATGGGAGCCTTCCCCCCGGCCCTGCCACCTCCCGGTAAATTAGCCCCACAGCTTCTGCTTGCTCTTTTGTATCTGCTGGTTGGGTTGTGAGTGCCCTGTGGGGAGGGGTAAGTACACAGCGCACGGGCCCAGCATTGGTCAGACTTCATTACCAATGCATTACATGTCAGAGCAGCTCTGGGGGACAGAATGCAGGGACCCATCAGGAGAGCCAGAACATTATGATGCAAATAGGGGCCGGGGCTGGCACAGTGTGCAAGGGGGCCTAGACGACAGGGCTGGGCTGAACAAAGAGATTATATCTTTGCCGTAGGGTATGGAGATCGGGGGAGGAGGCAGATTCCGTGCTGGCATAAGTGGGGTGCAACCTCACTGACTTCAGTAGAGAGAGCCCTGCTTACGCCAGGGATGCATCTGGCCCCAGGGCTTTGTGTGCACGTGTGCCTGAACAGCAGGGTAAGCTGGTGATTCAATGGCAGAGCTTAGAGGCAGGTTGCTCTGGTTGTGTCTGGCTAGATGACCCTTCACGGGATTTCAAGGGCCTGTTTAACTAAATCAATTGAGGTAGATTGATAATGGGCCATATGTGGGGGTTTGTTATAAGGTCCATGACACGCTCCCTGCTCATGTCCCTGTGTTACTGAACTGTAACACTAACCCTAACCCTAAAGAGAGATGTGCTATTATTAATCTATGAAGGTAGCATGTATAGAAGGTAGCATGTGCTATTATTAATGTATGAAGGTAGGGTGACCAGATATCCCGATTTTATAGGAACAGTCCCGATTTTGGGGGCTTTTTCTTATATAGGCACCTATTAACCCCCAACCACCGCCTTTCCGATTTTTCACACTTGCCCTCTGGTCACCCTATATGAAGGTAGCATGTATAGACCTCAGTTGAGGTCAGGGTCCCATTGCTCTAGATGCTGTACAGACACATAGGGTACGTCCACACTTACCCCATGTTTTTCAGCCCACTGACCACCCCCACCATCCACATACAAAGCCATTAAGTACTTGGTTACATGTGCTTTGAGCCCACGCTCGCAGGGTTACAGGTTACAGCCTGTGCTTTGCTTTAAGGCAGGCGCCGACCCGCCCATTTTGCGGTGAGGATGCAGCTAAAGCATGCGTAGCTGAGCTCATGTTTACATAGTCCTCCAATGTCATCCCACAGTTCCACAGAACTCACTTCCCACTCGCCTCCAATGCACCTGAAGCTACCTGTTTACATACACTTGGCTAGCGTCGAACCCTTCATTCCAGGTGGCCTGCTCCGTTTTCTGCACAGCTCAGCCTTACCAGATACTGTTAGCTGTCCAGGGGAGCACACCAGGGTTCAGAGACGCTGTCTGTCCTGAAGCAATTACAATATGGACAAGCCAACCCAAAGGTGGGAGGAAGGAAGGATTATTATCTCCATTTTACAGATAGGAAATTGAGACACAAAGAGACTAAGACCCAGATTTTTAAAGGTATTTAGGCACCAAACTCCCATTGATTTCAAAATCAACTTAAAATCTGTGTCAAAAACTTGCCCCAGATCACACAGAGTCTATGGCAGGGGTTCTGAAACTGGGGGTTGGGACCCCTCACCTCAGGGGGTCGCAAGGTTATTACATGGGGGGGGGGTCGCAGACTGTCACCCTCCACCCCAAACCCCACTTTGCCTCCAGCATTTACAATGGTGTTAAATGTATTAAAAAGTGTTTTTAGTGTATAAGGGGGGGTCACACTCTGAGGCTTGCTGTGTGGAAGGGGTCACCAATACAAAAGTCTGAGAACCCCTGGTCTAGGGAGTTTGTAGCAGAGCCAGGAAGTGAATCCAGATTGCCTGGGTCTCAGGCCACCCTTCCTTCCTACTGGCGGCATTACTGACACTGCTATTTTGATGGGGAGGATATTTCCAGGATCATCCCCATTTATTCGCAGCTTGTGGAATGCTAACTAATTTCTGGTGAGAGGAATCCACAGGGCCATCAGACCGTGACTCCCCATTTATCACGCTCGACAAAGTTTCAGAGTGGGTGGTGACAATAGCTAGGGCTTGTAGGAAAGAAAATGCCATCCATTGCAGTCGGACTAGATGACTGTCTAGAGACAGAGAGAATCTCTAATTCCCTGTGGGGGTTGGAAAGGAGGAATGGAGTAAGATAAAGTGGTCAGAGCACAGGTCTGGGAGTCAGGAGTAGGCCCTCGAGAGCCTCTTGTGACACTCAAAACCAGGAAAAAACGCCTTCTGGTTTTGGGTATCACCACAAGCTTAAAACTCAGGCCAAGTTTGCTGAGATTTCAAAGATGTTGAGCGAATCTGGAGGTGACTGATGGTCTCATTCCAAAGCAGGAGAAACTCCATTGCTTGGCCACATGCTCTGCAAAATTCAAAGCAAAGCACCAAGAAGTGCAACCTCTGCATGGATCTAAATCACAAGAGGAGTGCAGCATGATCACCTGGGACAAACACTGCTGCATTTCACTCCGGGCTGCTGGGTCCTATCGCTAGTTCTGACACTGACTAACTGTGTGGCCTTGGGGCCATCTTTCTGCACTTCTATTTTCCCTGGATAAAATGGGGATAATGACAATGAGGAAGGTCCTTGTGAGACTTCAATTAATGTTTGCAAAGTGCTTTGACATTCTAAGTGCTAGGGAAGCACAAATATATTTTTATACTAAGTAACATGAATGGAACAGGTTTCTTCATAGGCAGGGAGACCGCTGTAGTCTCCCTGTTAATGAAAGAGTGCGATGGGACCTGAAGGAAGGAGGGGCATGAACAGACCAACTCCTGCCTTTGCAGGAAAAGAAAGAAAAATAAATCACATCCCACATTCCTTTTCCAAAATCGAGTCATGTCAAACCTGCCTCCCACCCAGGGCTTTCCCTGGGAGAGACAAACCTCTCCCCTCCAGGCATCTTTCTGGGTGGATTGAAGGAATTCAGTCTTATCTTGTCACTGCCCCTTGAAGTGTACTTGCTTTGAAGCCATTTGCCTATACAGCTTGTCACCTCTTCCTTGCTAATTTTCACACACTCCTTCTCCTTCTGTTTACAAGCTGATCCAAGTCAAGAGCCTCTTTCCAGCCTTCCCTCTCTGTGTTTATACCACTCATCACCTTGGTGTGTCTCTCCCGCTCCCCTCTACTTTCTCTCCTTCATTATTAGCCATCATTCCTATTGTAGAAGCAGGTAAGGGTCAGGGCTGTGCGCAAACAAGACAGAGAGTCCCTGGGCCCAGCAGCTCACAGGCTAGGATCTCGCGCACTCTCTCTCACCAGGTGATACTCCCCATGTTCCAGCTGGCGATCACTAACGGCACAAAGGTGGAGCTTTGAGTACTGCTTGAAGAATCTAACCCCCCCAGTCAAATGTTGCCAATTGTCAGAGTGAAAAGGACAAATATTTTATCTGGGGCATCTGACTTACATTTCCATTAAGAGATGGACTGAACCGAAACCCTGAAACCGACCAACCCCACACATTTCTTCTAGGAGTGGGATCAAGATTTCATACTTGGCACAGGTCAAACCGCAAACCTCTAAGCCGTGAACTGACCCCCCGCAGAGCTAGGCCGATTGATACCAGCTGAGGACCTAGCCTTGGCCTCCTGTGTGCGAGGGGGTTTTCTATTAGTGTCCTGTAATTTCACCGCTGGTTTCCAGAGAAGATTCAGGGAGAGCACAGGTCGTCTTCCTCTTCCCCAGATGGAGGTAGGTTCTTAGAAGCCTGCTAATTTCAGCCCTCCACAGAAGTGGCAGCGATAGCACTTTGAGTGTCCCATCAGCAGCGCCGCCCCTGGCCCGCCCCCTGTAATCTTCACCCTAATTGTGCTAATGGGAATGAATTCAAACACCGCCCTGGCAGGCGCCATCCTTTTGGCGTTCAATAGTTGTTCCGCGCTGGTGAAGGGCCCCATTACAAGGCATTCATTCACTCTAATTCATTCATCGACATTCATTGGGATCATTTTGATCGCAGGCCGTGAGTGAATGGAGTCGGGAGTCACAAAGCAGGCACATGTGTTCCGTCCTGATTTGCCATTAGTGAAGGGGGACACTTCAGATGAAGAATAACCAGCCTGAATTACATGTTACATCCACTCTAATAGCCTGGGAGTCCATCACACTTAATGTTGTTTCAATGAACACCGGGAGAATTCACACCCACTGGCTGCTGCTTATTATCGAAGCTGGCAGTAGGCTTGGCACTGAGTTCAGTGGGCTTGATGCCAGTGCAACACGAGTCTGTTGTACCATGTCTCGGCAGCGACCGTGGGCAGCTGAGGCCAAACACTTGCTCAGGCGATCCTTCCGCCTGCCCAGTAGCTAAAGATGTATTTGCCCAAATAGGAAAAATGGGACAGAAGAGAAAGATGACAAGGAATCTTTATAAAATCTGACCTTGGGCACTGTCTCGTTGTGCCAGTCAGAGATCAGACCATGCTAGCATGAAGAAGCTCCTGCCCAAGCTAGAGTCCTCTGATTGAAAGGGATAGCAGGCAGTACTGAACTCAGAATCAGATTCCTTTTGGGAGCCGGACACCTAAGTCATTATGCCAAGGTGCTCAGGATGCAGATCCTGGCTTGGGTCCTGATCCTGCAATTGGATCCAGGCAGATGGGCCCTTGAATCTATGCTCCATGTGGGCATAAGGGTTCACTTGTGCAGAGCCAATTCTGGGCTTGGGGCCTTGCTTGGTTAGTATTGGAAGAAACCCCCACTCTCATATGCAATTTCTTCTGGTTCCTGGCGGAGGCGTCATGAACCAACTCACTAGTCCTTCACCTTGGAGATGTGAGAACCAGTGCTGTCTAACCTCAGAAATAAAGGGATGGGGATATTTTGGGTGATGGTGGGGATTTCTGCATTGGACATGGATAGGAAATATCCACCCAGAAGGGGCACATAACTGGAATAGGTGATTTCAGTGGGACAGCGGTGTGGGGATCCCAGAATGGGAACAGCTAGGACACTGCTAATGAGGGATTGCAGCGCTGCATGTGGGGAGTCCAGGACTGGGGAAAACAGAGAGTGCTGCAGATCAGGGACTGAGGTGCACTGGTAGAGCTCTCTCTGGGGAGCCCCGGACTAGAATAGAGGGATGGCTGCAAGTCAGCAATGAGGCACACTGGCAGAGCCACTTGGAGAGGAAACTGACTCAGCACCTGCCTCTGCTGTGCCTGGTTTTACGTTGTTTCTTCCGCCCCCCCTTCCCGCCCCTTTTAAAAAAAAGCATGACAATTCCCATGATGAGAGAACCCTACAGAATGTAATAGCGGATTCTGTCCTTGCTATGGAACAGCTAACGAATCTACAGCAAGGCTCTCATTCACTGTAAAACTTCTATAGGTCAGATCCTCAGCTGCTATAAATCAGTGTGGTCTGGCTGACGTCAGTAGAGTAACGCCAGCCTATGCCAGTGGAGGATCAGCCCGATGGGTGCTCAGAGTAATTTCTAAAGAACCCCACTGCATTTCTATAGACCCCTCATGCTTTAATCCCTGTGACATTTTACAGGACTTTCCTATCAGGGTCACCAATCAGTAACGTGAGCAAATATGTTTTTGAAATGCAATTTATTATTCTTTTCCCTCCCCAGTCAGCGAGGGACCTAGAAGGGAAATAAACAAGGAACAGTTAGAGCTGGTGGCTAAAATGCCCCAGCTGCAGCTAAAGGGCATTGTCCCCAGAAAGAGCTGAGCTTAACACAGGCAGGCTCCGGGCAGGTAAAGCCCCCAGGAAAGTCACAAGATGGACGAAATGACCTAGTTGGATAGGAACGGACAAGGAGGGATCCTCTTGGGGAATCTGTGGCTGAGCTGCTCCTGATAAGATTAATGAGCTCGGCTGCAGCACCCCGTGGGTTAAACAGTTTGTCCCTGTGCTGGCTGCTGTAGCTGACACTTTGCATTCTCCCTGGCTTCATGTGGGAGATGAAAGGGTTTGTTCTCTCACTCAGAGACTCCTGGGGGGTGTTGAGGCGCGCTACTGAAATCCAGCCTGCTCCCCAATGTCTATCAACTCAGCCCCACCTCTGGTCACCTGGTACCCTGCACTTTTGATCTCAGTCATACAGATGTCAATCCACAGGTGCTGGGGGTGCTGCCGCACCTCCTGGCTTGAAGTGGTTTCCATTATATACAGGGTTTACAGCTTGGTTCAATGGCTCTCAGACCCTCCACTATAAAAATTGTTCCAGTCCCCTGTGTAAATCCATTGACTTTAACGGAGTCACTCTCGATTTACATCAGCGTACATGAGATGAGAAGCAGGCCCTGTGTGTACAGGGACATTTGCTCAGGTTCATCTTCATTTCCATCAAGCCTCACAGTTTTACCAGTCCCAATCGCTGCCGTTCCTCAAAGACTGCGCATAGGATCCCTTCTCTTTGCCCTGCAGCAGCTGGGCTTGCACCAACCAAGCCTTAGGATTAGCACAGCCCCAGCTAAACTGCCAGAGATGGGGACTAGACTGTGTGTTTCCTTCCCCCTGCTTAAAAGTGGACAAAGTGGACCCTTCCTGCCACCTTTCCCATCTGCTGGGGAATCGCGTACTGCCATGAACTGTTGAATAAATGTGAGATAGTGGGTAAACCTTGGCCCAAGAGCTGTTTGAGTTCCTCACAGCTAAGACCATCTCTGAGACTTATAATTGCTACAAATCCACATGCAACAAGCAGGATTCCAGAGGCTTGCTTTTAGCTAAACACAGAAAGTCTGGGAAGGATTTGATTGCCCTGCAGAAGGTGCTGAACAATGCAGGGAATAGGTGGCACAACAGCGATTGCCTAATTTGCTCAGCTCTGGGTCCGATCTCTCCACAGCCAGTGGTTAGAAATGGGGTAAGTAAAGTCAGGCTGTTTCCTGCATGAGGGTGCATCAGAAAAGCAAACATTTCCAGCGTACTATGCCTGCTCTGAACTGCACCCAGGGTCCCTTTGACTTTCTCTCAATTGACCAGAAAACACTGTTTTCATAGCCAAGCCATCCTTCATTCGCAAAAATAAAATAAAATGATTTCCATCCTTGAAAAGCAGAGCACAGGCTCCTGACTCTCTCTCTCCCCCAACACAGCTGCAGTATTGTTACATAGCTTCACACAAAGGATCAAGATGTTACTGGGAACTGTGCTTGAAAAGTTCCAGTCTTCCCTCCTACTAGAAATATACCTTGCCTTCAGTATCAAATAATGTGGGTGACAGCAGGGTCATGTTGCATTCCAGAGGGAAATAAACTTATAGTCAGTGCTCTGAAGAATGGGCTGACTACTCGTGGATGCAGGCTTAATGGACAGCCATTGTGCACGCTTCCCCTACGTCGCTCTGCATTTCAGTCCTCAGCCTCAGCATCACCTGCTATTCTAGTCCTTGGAGTCAGCCCCAGTGCATCTCAGTTCTGACCCATAGCACGCTTGTGCCGCCTATATAGCTCTGCCAATGTCCCGCCATCCTATCTCACAGCATCTCCAATCCTGGGACCCCGTACAACTCTATCAATGCCCCTCGGTCCTGCCTCACAGCCTTGCCACAATCCAGTTCTGGGATCCTCACCAGACAAAATGACATCACCTGGACTGAGGCAGCCCACAATGCTGCACTAAATGCATCAAGGTGCTTTTCAAAGATCCCTGTGAATCATCAAAGGATATTAAATCTTGGGCTTTGGGGTTTAAGCCATTCTCTGACTATTAGAGATCAGGACGAGACCCATGCAGGGGGCAGACAGCTACTATCGTAGGGTTCTTACACCTTCCTCTGAAGCAGCTGGTGCGTCAAGAGTCAGGAGGCTGAACTAGCTGGGCCTTGGGTCTGATCCAGCCAACAGGCAGTTCCTTTGTGCCTCATGAAACCAAAATCAGCAGCTGCAGCCTATGCAGGGCAATGCTGCCAACACTACTACATTCTGCCCAAATACTGTCCATTGATTATTTCTCTCCTACATTATTTATTTACTCTTTTGAGTATCTGTATTGCAGTCACACCCAGAGGCCCCAGTCAGGGATTGGAGCATGCTGTACTAGGTGCTGTTCAGACATATAATGAAAAACTGTGCATCCCCCAAGAAATAATGTCGGAATAAAGCAAAAAGAGAGACAGACCCGGAAAATCAAATGGCCCAAAGAATCCAATCTACTCTCAGCCTCCTTTTGTCACATGCATTTCCGAACCTCATCAGTGATTTAACGCCAGAGCACAGTGCACGCACGTGTCATATCAGTCATGCTCCCGGCACAAAGCAAACGTGTATGAGCCATAGCTAAATATTCCCAGGGTGGTGATGGTGGGGAGATCTTTTTAGTTTATTTAATTCCTAAGAGCATCTGGCTTTTCCCACTAATGAGTGACTAATACTGCAATTAAAGTGTCGCTAATTGGAAACTTAGCTGTGAATCTCCTCTTTTCTCTCACAAGTTTGCTGAATCTTTGGAGATTCAGGGTTCAAACCTGCAAGGCATTGAGTGCCCCCAATCTCTATTGAAGTCAGAAGATGTTCACAGGCTCTCTGTCTGTAAGAAATTCATGCTCTGCTGATATCAGACACAATTTCTTAGATAAGCTACAGGCAAAAACAGGGAGCTGGGACTAGGACCCTGATCCTTCAAGCGTCAAATTCACAGGACTCTAACCTTTGAATAACTATCTCCCCTGGTTGTGAGCTGTACCAGGTCCCCTCTCTTCCCATTACAAGTTCCTGGGAGAGATTTCTGCATAGTCCCCAATAGGTTTTCCAGCCACATGGTGACAAAGAATCCCTAGCAATGAATAGCTCTTAGGGGTGTTGGTGGTAGGCAACAGTTCAGGGTTAATGAGAGAGAACATGGCTTATGACTGACAGTCAAACCCACCACCTTTCCTGGAGCCTGGTCTACACTTACAATTTAGACTGACTTAGCCACAGTGCTCAGAGGTGTTAAAAATACACACGCTCCTGAGCACTGTAGCTATGCCCACCTAACCCCCGGTGCAGAAGCAGCTAGGTTGATGGAAGAATTCTCAATCTAGCTACCGCCACCCAGTTTGGTGGATTACCTACATGGATGGAAAAAACCTTTCCGGTAATGCAGGAAGCATTTGCACAACAGCACTCTAACAGCATAATTCTGGCACTGCAGCTCTGCTGCCGCAGCACCCAGAGTGTTGTAGACATAGCTTGGGTGTGCACCCTCCTAGCTGACAGATGCAAAGCGATTGTTCTCGCTCCTGGAGGAGGGTGAACAGGACCTCGTATACCCAGCGCTGGTTATTTTTGGGTCCTGGAACAGTGCGAGGCTGACAGCTGATGCCGAGGTGGGTGACAGCTGAATGCCGAGCGCGGCTTTCGCTTCAGATCCGAAAGGCCCTTTTCACTCATCTATTTCTGAATCAATAAAACATGATCTGCCAAGACGGAAAAAAAACAACCCCCAAAAAGATGGTTGTAAGGGTCTGCCTTGGCCCAGGTGCTAATCAGCCCCCAGAACGTCACTGCAGGGTGTTCTACTGTGCTACCTCCCTGCTGAGCCATGCTTAGGAAGCAGGAAAGGGATTATCTCTTTGTCTTGTGCTTAATAACAATCAGGGGAAAAGGTGAAGGGCTCAGAGCTAGAGTTCAGCTGCATGGCCAGGGGCCTGGTTTCTTAGCTGAACTATCCAGACCTCTCTAAAGCTGGAAGTCACATGGAAAAGGGTTCCCAGATGGGACTCTAGGTACTTTCCACTTCCTGATCCTACCACAAATGCCACAAAATCTCCCTTTCTTGTGGCCCTTCCGAGACTGGTCTTTGGGAGTGGCCAAGCCCTAACACATTCGAAAAAGGGTGACCCTATCCCTGTACACCACCTGGGCAACTGCTGCCTATGGAGGAGAGGTTGTGAATACCTTCATGACCTCTGAAGTGCTATCACTTAATGCCCAGAAGAATGGATTTGATTTTCCCACACTGTCTCCATTTCCTGCATAAGCTCTAGCAGCTTGTAAGACAACAATCAAAACTGCCTGAATGTATTGGGCAATGTAAAGATGGCATCATGTCAGCAGGTGATGGTGTCACATCACTGTTGTGATGATGTAATACTGCAGGTGTTAAAATGCCAGAGCCTTCTCTATACTAGGGCTCCTGCTATTGCTGCAATCAGTGGGAAATTTTAGGAGACAACCACAGTGTGGGCAAGGTAGGGAGGGGAAGGGATTTGCCTACAGTCAGTCAGCAGCAGAGCCAGAAACAAAACCCAGGTGTCTTGGCTCCCAAATTTCCAACCTAACCACTACACAGTGTGGTCTAGGAAAACAAAGCAGTCCTCCCTAGCCCTGCTATTTACGATTAAAGCTGCAACGATGGATAGGAAACCCACTTCCTGACAGTTAATAACCAGCTGGCGTAGTGAAGGGCTTCAACCTCAGGCCCCTCAAGCCAGTCACTCCCCAAGTGCCAGGAACTGCTTGCCCCGGTGGTTATTGCTGTGAATAAACCCTGGAAATATACAGAGGGGAACTGATCTTTCCATGGATAGTGAAAAGTTAAAAGTTGAGCTGCAGGTTGCCATGGAGATGGGATTCTGTTTGCATCCTCATCTTCTCTTTTCTTCCTCTTCCGGCCTAATAAAGGGCAGCTGGTAACCAATGGGGAAGCAGGGCTCCATCGGTCTTGTTTGGATTGGAGCCTCTGACACATACACAGCCATGGGCACTTGACCACCTTTCAGGGCACAGGATACCTGCAACCACCTGCCACTTCCCACTCCCCCTACCTTATACCACCGGCGCAGCACAGGCATCACTGGGTTTGCCTGCAGGAGCGCTTTTTCACCTCGAGTTAACTGATTGCCTCAAGGCAGCAAATGTTATGTATGAGCTAGTATGGGCACTCCCCACATGTGTCCTGGAACACGTCTCCCCAGGGAAGAATTTGCCTCAGTAAATTTAAGGCGATTCTGAGATTAGATACCATCATGATTGGTGAGAGAGAGAGAAAGGAGGAAGAAAGGAGAGAGTATCCCAAATCTTAGCTTGGAAATTGACGGCCTGACTAAGAAACTAGCTCCCAGGAGAGAAAGGATATGGGGTTAGTGGAAGTTTCTGACCCTGACAGTCCAGCTGAAATTCCCGTGTTCCCTCTCTGAGAAAGTGTAACAAGGAGAATCGCTCTGAGAGCTGCCGCCATCACCAAGCTGAACATTTCAGTGTCACTGCTCAGGCATCTCTCCTGCTGGCAGCATAAATGGGAGCTGGTTTCTACCCTACGCTCTGACTTCCCATCTCCTTGAACTTTCACCTCCCTTCATTGCTGCTGTTCCATTCTCCTGCACAGCCCACTTAGCTCGATTGCTACATTAGCATTCCATGAGGCACTCGCGTTCTGCTTCTCTTCACCCCCATTCACCCCTGACAGGTTTTTCTCCCTGCCCGCCCCCCTATTTGTGCTATCACAACATTCCTCCCGCAAGTGACCTTTCCTGGCAGAATAAGCAGGCAAGCCCTCCTGGTTGATTCCTTAAGCCCCTCATCTCAGGGTCAACTTGGGCCAAGCATTGCCTCTTCCTGGCTCTGCTGAGCTGTTTGCACCAGGATCATCACCAATTTCCATTGCACAAGCGCCCCTGTGCAAGAAGAACTGGGACTCACAAACATCTTCCTCTGGTGCATTTCCTTCCTGCCCCCATAGTCATATAGCTACGACATGACCAGGCCCCTCACCCCAGGTAGAACCTCAAACCTTCATCCGTTCCTTTCAACAAAGTTTTACCCCCCAATTGAAGGGAATCAGGTTTTACTCCCATTCGTGGTAACCTACTGGAGCTGCATGAGTCTCACTGGCTAAACACATGTAGCAAGCCACTGATGGGTGCTATAGGCCTGCCTCTGTGCCAATTTGAAAGGAAATGAATTATTTCTGCCTCCAGGTATGTAGCTATAGCTCTTTAGTCAAGCAGCTCATGCTTTTAGTTCTAGAGGTCAGCAGTTCAATACCCAATTTGTCAGCCATCACATAACTCCCCCGCTGCAGGTCATCATCTGGGTTTGACTCAAAGACCTACAGTACTGCATCACAGACCACCACCACTTGAGCTAAAGAAATAACTCCATTAGCTGACAACAGTAGTAGGTTGTTAACTCTAGTGATACAGGCACTAAAGGATCCGTTTTCTAAGTGGGGTGCAGCCAAGCTGGCAGTTCCAATTCCTAAGGGTTTGAACTCCCCTCTACTTAAGAGTTTAGATTCATTCAAAACCAAAACCAGTAGGCAAAGCTTGCTTATCCAAGCAGCACCCCATACTTCATTATCTGAAACACAGACATGTCCCCTGAGCGTATTCATTTTAATCTATGCACTGTGCAATTTAATATCTGCAACTACAGACCTCACTGTGTAAGCCTTTATGTGCTAAAATCAGACTTCTCTGCCTAAAGACTTGTGCCCCATAGTCTCACAGTACCAATAGCTCACTAGCAGTCTTGTATTTAGTGCATACAAAGGGTTTCTCTGTCTGCCTATGGAGTTTCCAGCATGCCCTCAGCATCTAAACACCATAAGCAGAATTAAGAAAAGCAACTTTTCTATTCCAAATGGCCATACTTTCTATTCCTCTCTTGCTTGCGCTGCCAATTATACTGGCTCTTCAGCCAAATCCATGGTGGTTTTCAAGTCCCACGTTATTGAACAAACATGACTCTACAATAGTTGAAATAACAGCAAAGGCAACGGCTGCATTTTGAGTGAAGTAAGGGAGCAGTCTGCAAAGCAGAGCTGAATTCAGGCTAACACATAAAGGCTTCCACCATTTTGAAGATCTCCTCTTTCTCTCCCCCTTCTCCTAGTGTTCTCAAGTGTGTATTGCATTCCCTCACTCCTGCTCTATTCGGCTAGCCTTAGATGCAGCAGCAGTTACAAGAAAGGATTTAGATTTTCCAGACATTTCCTGCATTTTCCTCCTCCTCTTTTTTGAAGCTTGGCCCATTGTGAAGTCCGCCCCTTTAATTCCTGGCTGCCAAAGGAGGCAGTTATATCAAAAGAGAAATGCACATCAAACTTGCAAAGAATATTCAATTAACTTTTAAACAAGATTGTCGGTAACCCGTTTGCTGAGATATCATTTAATTGTTATTTTAAAAAAAATATACAGGCACTTACATTTCACAGAGGCATATCTGCTGGTAGAGTAGCTGTCTATGCTGCTGCTGCCGCTGATGTCTTGTTAAATGTCAATTAAAGATGTAAATGTTCCTTGCAATTTGCATGCTGAATTAGAACCTATGACATAGTTTTCTTTGCTTATGCAATATGGCAGCCCGCCAAATTCATCCCTCTTGCATCTGTGAAACCTCAATAAACTCCCCTTAGAAAATTCCATTGATGGCAAATGGTCTTGCATTATTACATGGCAAGGTAAAATGAGCTTGTCAGATGCCTTTTCTCTTAAAGCAGGATGTAGGCAAGAGTCCAGCTGTGGGCTCTCTCACACACCTGTCGAGAGCCAGTGTCCTACGCTAGAAAAATGCTCATCTCCCCAAAGCAATAGGCTCAGGAGATGAATCTTTGTAATAAATAATTGGCAATAAAATTATTGTAAGGAACTAGCTTGTGTGTACGTGCACTGCTGCCCTCTGCTGCTTGGAATCAGGCTGTTTGTCACAGGCTTTATGTTGCAAACAAAGCTAATGGAGATTCTCTTTTAGCTCAAGTGGTAGATGAGTGTGCTTTTAAAGCAGGAGGATCCTAGTTCTATCTCTGTTGTTTCCAGCCCATGTGGCTGTGGTGAGCAGCATGGTGACAACACAGTAGTCCTCTCTTGCAGTCCTGGACCATGACAGGGTCCCTAGGTGCCACAGCGATACAAATAGTATAATAATAGCAAAGGTTCAGAACTGGTTAGGAAAAGCATCCAGACAGACTCTGCAAACCTTCTGAGGTCCCAGCCATTTATTAACCAGTTCCCAGCGTCACCCCTAATTTTAGATCATGTTCACTTTTTCTCTGTAATCGGTATCTCTTGAAAAGAGAGCCTCAAAGGCCAACACAGCAATGCTTTGAATGTCCTCCCTGGGCGTGGCTTGTGCTGCAGCTTAACCCACACTTTTATAGATGGTTTTTTTTCTTTCTGTTTGTGCACCTACAAAAAGTCTCTCAGGGAAAACCACAAAGACAAATTCAAGAACAGCAAGGTAAACACGCAACGTCAAATACATTAGGCAGCTGGTGACTTTTAAGGCCTCCTGGCCAACCAGCTGGGGGAAGCACATGACAGAGGAGAAAGGAATACTGAGACACGCAGGAAAGTAAACAATCAGGCAGTAAGAAGAAATGCTCAGGTTTCCCACCAATGCTAGATCCTCAGCTACCCTGAAGTCCGCAGGGCCTCTGTTTAGCCCCAACTAGAGTTGATTGGAAATGTGTTTTGTACCAATTTGTCTCTGGTTTGATGAATTTTTGGTGAATCAAAGCCTACCAGGCAGGTTTCCATGGAAAACCTGCATGTTTTCCTGCCAGCTAGGCTGCTGGGGATCTGGTCTTCCATAAGTAGGTCTATTTGAGTGGCATCCACACCAGCACTCAACTTGGCTTATCCTCCATTGCATTGACAGCTACAGATGTACACAGGGTGCATGGAGTTCTCATGGGGTTAGTGCCTGGGAAACAGTACCTCTCTGCATGCCCCGAATGCCTGCTTTGAGAGCACAACCCAGTGTCAAACCATATCACTCACTCCCAGGACAAGAAAAGGCTCCCGAAGAGAAGGAAGGAAGCTAACAATCTGGGATTAATTAGCTCAATCTGCTTGAGCCCAGTGTCCAATTGAGGTCTGAGACAATAGAGCAGCAAGCATCCCGGCTGCTAGTGTTACACCGCAGGCTGAGGGCTGCCTGGGACTCAGCCACCCCTTTGCACAAGCTCTAGTCTGCAACTGCAGGGTTACTGACACAGCATAGAGCTCCCGGTGGTGTCTTGCATGGGGCAGAGGAATGCTCCCAGCAGGATTTAATCATTTTACAGCTACAGGCTGATTATCACTTAGGTGGCATCCCAAAGCTTTCCCCCTCTTTCAGAGGGCCAGTCCATTGCCTCCCCCAGTTCTCTCTGTCCTGGGGCCCTTCCCTATCCATCCACCCACCCACCCATGTGCCCTTCCCTATCTATTTCTCCCACACGGGTCACCAGAGTATCTGAATGCACAGACACCCTGCAACCTTCATCCTGCAACTCTGTGGTGGGTTAATGAGCAGGAGGGTATCCCGCTGACCAACGGTTCTGCTGCTTTGCATCCCCGCCATAGCCAGCGGCCCTCCTACTCCACAATTTGAGTGACCCTGCTGCTCTGCCCATGCTGTGGCTTCAGGCTCTTCTGCATGGCAGCCAGTGCCCCTAGCCATGCCGCTGTTGCTTCTCAAGGTTTGTTATCTAGCAGGCTCTTGAGAAGTTCCATCGCTTTGATGTCTGTGTTATATTCTGCCCCCCTCGGTCCCTATAGCTCGAACCGCAGGCTATGCCTCAGAGTGCGGCTGCTCTGGAGTGGGAAGGGGCAATTTCCAGCCTGAGGAGACTTACCCGTGCTCCTGCTCATCCAGCGAGCGTGCTGAGACTCGCAGTGTAGCCAAAGAGTGGTGGGAGGGGCTAGCTGCCTGAGCACATAGGTGGAGTGGGGAGCTAGTCCCCGCTGCTCGTCTGCCGTGGCTACATTGCTCTGATTAGTGTGCTAACTCAATCAGAGCTAGCAGGGGTGTGTCTACCCATGTCATTACACCTCCAGCTCCATTGTAGACATCAGTCACCACTCGCCTTGACTACAAACTCTTGATCTCTGACCTTCAGGCGTCTCATCACCTCTCCCATCCCTCCAGTCCATCTAAAGCCCTTTTGTTGGGACCATCCCTCTTTCCTGCTGCCCTGGTCACCTCACCATCACCCGCCTCCATCCTGCACCTCTCTTTCCCCTCGACTCACTCCAAGCTCTTTCTCCTCTTTTCTCCTCACCTTGTCCTGGCTCCACCTCTGCTCTCATTCCCTCAGGCGACCCCGTTTCCTTGGCACATCCACCCACTTCCCAATGTCTCTTCATCGCTTTATCTTTGAGCAGATCATTTCGGTTTAAGCAGGGCCTGGACCTTGCTGAGCGCCGTGTGTGTTGCTAGGGGCAAGCCATGGCCTTTGGAGGTGGACCCTGGTCTGGACTGCAACCACACTGAAGTGTGGGCTTGTCAGAGGGCTGTGGTTCAGACCCATGTCTCTAACTAATACAATAATGCTTCAGCGAGGGCTCAGGAGTAGTAACCAAGACACACTGACAGGTCCTCGAGGGATAGCTCACACTAGGTCACTTCTGTTCTCAGCACCCGATTCCAGCCTTGTTAACGAAATACGAAACCTCTCTCCTTGCCTGGGCCACCCTGTATCAGACTCCCTGCTCCCTCCCCTCTCACTGCCTCTAAAGAGACCAAACACGTCTCATCCCTGACGTCAGATGGCCTCTGTTCAAGGTCAGTCTGTTCTGTCCAGTTCCACCCCGTGAATGCCAACCCTCCGGCAGCTGCCCCCTCACACTCTCCCCACAAGTGCCTGAGGTGTTCCCTGTGCTCCTTCTCCACAGCCCCATTGGTAGGAGCTATCAGCCAGCCACTTTTGGGGAGGGCTCAGTGGAAGACCCCCTTTCCTCACATCCAGCTTGCTTATCCAGCCAATCCCAGCTTGCAAGGGCAAATGCACAGAGAAAAGGCTCGGCCCTCAGGGGAGGACTTTGGGTCTTTTATTAGTACAGTCATTAGCGAGGGTACCGACTGAGGCATATGCCCATTCTCCCCAGCACGGGAGCAGAGTGCCAGCCTGGAGTACCTTTGCTTTTCTCTCCTCCAGTGAGTCAGGCATTGGGACACCCTCCTTGTCCCCATTCTCCTGGAGACCTGGCTCGGGGAACCCTTGTTTCCTGCACTCCCAGAACAGAAAGCCCAGCCTCATGCACCCCAAACCCACTCAGCTGGGTTTTTAAGGGAAGTAGCTTTTGAGTTCTCTCTTTCCTGCGAGAATCTAATTTTTTTTGCCTCCCACCACTCTTCCAGCCCTGCCTGCCAGCGAAGAATGACTAAGGTGGTGGGTGGAAATAGAGTGAATTAAGACCAATTTAGTAGCCCGCAGTGCGAGCGAGGGTGTCATGTAGAGAACTCGGTCTGTTACAGACACAGCTGGGTATCTCCAACACTAGTGAACTGACAGGGGTGAAGGGTACAATACAGTGTGTGTGTGTGTGTGTGTGTGTGTGTGTAGCTGAGATGTGAGAGACCGTGCGATTGTGGTTGTGATTGTGACAGAGAACGTACGTGTGCAACTGTGTGTGTGAGACAAAAGGCCAGATTTTGTGTGGCAGCCCCATGTTTTGCGGGTGCACTTTTGCATGTGCAATTAATGGCACCAACATTTTTGGCAGCCACAGTGCACTGCACCAGTGATTTTTTTGCACTCAGAATTCATTGCACCAGTGATTTTGCATCCACAGATAGACGTCCAAATGGCAGGGTTTGCATGCTGTCAAAATAGCCCCTTTTAACATTAGATCCTGAATATGGGTATAAGACTGTGAAGCTTTGTGCAACGCCAAGTGCATCCAAGTGTGCCTGTGTGGATTTGGGTGTGCTACTGAGAGTGCGTGTGATTACAAGGGGGTGCATGAGGCTATGGATGTGTTAAAATGAACCTGGCAGGCTCTCCTCTGGTGAGGTATTTAATCAGAGTCTGGAGTGACAGAATCAGGAATTCAGATAGTGCAGCCTCATTAGGACTTTTGTTCCAGGTGGTGCACTCCACTGAGATCACGTCTGCTCACACTCCTACTCACCACATCACTCAGCAAGGAAAACAACCTCGCTGGCTGTATTTGAACAATGAGCATTAAGTATAGGAATAAACACATGCTTGCTCAGAGAGATGGGATTAGGCACTGCTTTTTCACCTCAAACGAGCTGGGCTCCAATAGGCCTTAGGTCACAAAGGCAATGAGTTTGCTGGTCTCAGTTTAGTACTTAGATATTTATTTTTTCACATGGAAAAGAAAAATATAATTAGTCTCAGTTGACACTCTCTGGTTGAAAGGGATCCAGGACTAGCCAGGAGGAGGGGACCACAGGGCAGGATTAAGGGGCACTGGCAGAGCTGTGAGGAGGTTCAGGACTAAAATAATACAGTGTTGTATCAAGTTGGGGAGCAAGGATCTCAAGGCAAATCCCTGTCATGTGACGAGGGTGTTAGTCTCCACTGATTTAATGATATAGACCCTGTAGGTCAGGAGGAAGTTACATTGACAAAGCTATGCACACAGGAAGCTTGTACAGAACTTGCCCACACTGTGCCTGCCTCTCAAACATTACAAACTTTAAGCATTTGCCAAATTTACCTACACATTTAGAAAAGAGACACACACGCCATAGACCCCAAACTCCAAATTCTAAATGAGCACAGAAAATCCACCGATGCTGCAAATTAGCGAGCCAGCTTAAAAAGGGAGCAAACCCCAACACACGAAACCTGCCAGCATCCGCGGGCATCGTCCAAACTTCTAATCTGCTAGGGGGCAGTGAGAGGCTGGACTGCTGCGTTCCATGATGCCCAAATGTCTGGACGCCACTAGAAGGCGAGAGTGCCTGTGGAGGGTGACAGCACAGAGTGTTCCTCTGCTATGGCATCGCTAAACACGCAACTGCTGCTTTTGGCTGCAGAAATGGAGCCCTGATCTTCCCATCACTGGCATATGAAACCCCAATAGACCCAAAGATAACACCCTCACAGACCAATCAGAGTTTCTCACGTGTACACTCACACAAGTATCCATATTCTAAACATGCCGCCATGGATACCCCAACACGCATACACGCACACACACACACGTGCACACACACACACATAAAGACACTCATGTCTACAGAGACATACACCCACACAAACAACAAGCCCTTTCACCCTCACACTGTTTGTTTCTCCCTCTCCAATAACATGACCCACCCACTCACTGCTTTCCCACAGCAACTTATTTCTTATGCAAGAGATCAGCCCTTTTCTTGAGTGTTGTACAGAGCTGGGAACAGTTATTGCCATTCTAGCTCTTATCTTCTCAGACAGTACGTGGATTCCGATCGTAGCAGAGCCGGATGTATAACTCCCCTGCACTCTAACTGAACCAAACTAGACCTTGAGGCTCTTGTACAAGCAAAATGTTCTGCACTTTCTTCCATAAGGAACTTTTCAAGACTTAAGAGCAAGTGCAAGGAAGGAGCTGAGCCTGAGATAACCGGCTGTGCTGCTCCGACAGAACTCACTGAGTAACCGGTCTTAAGCAATGCACATTTCTTGAAGTTCCTGTGCTGGGCAGCACAGAGTTACTGGTTTCATATTGGGCAAGAGCGATACCTGGCTTTTTTGGTGATCTCTGTCTCTGTGTCTGAGTCCTGTGTGTTGTAATCTGTAGGCACTGTGAGCTAGGCTATGTGTGCACTATGATTCGACACAGGGCTGTACAGAAAACACACACAGAGCAATATATGGGTTAAGTGGTGTGTCCTGTATGCTGGGTGTACAGCCAGTACGCATTGTATATTGTGCATACATTGTGCATTGTCCGTCCACTGTATTGCATGAGGTGTGTGCCCTGGGCATGTTATGTGTGTAATTTGCATTGTATGTTGCGTGTGACCTGTGGGCACTTAGGTGTATGTCAGTTGCACCAAGCACTGCATATTGTGCCTGCACTATGCATGTTGTGTACTGCCTATGCACAGAGCATACTGCATGTGCACCGTGTGTGTTGCCTATAGGATTGAGTGAGACAACCCCAGTCGATGAGCTAACCAAAAGCGCCTGGATCTTATCCCTACCCTCTTTGGTTCTCTGTCCTCCCGTCAGTTCTCCTTCCACCCAGAAGCTCTTCCCCTCCCTCTAGTCATAGGTGCTGGAATGAGGGGAGCTGCTGCACCCTCTGGCTCAAAGTGGTTCCCATCATAGACAGGGTTTCCAGTTAGGTTCAATGGCACCCCCACTATACAAACTGTCCCAGTGCCCCTACCTCTACTGATGCAAGTCCAGTTACAGTCTCTCCTGGGACAAGTCCAACCTCTTAACAACCCTCTCATCCGATGAAGTGGGTTCCAGCCCACGAAAGCGTATGCCCAAATCAATGTGTTAGTCTCTAAGGTGCCACAAGGACTCCTCGTTCTTTTTGCTGATACAGACGAACACCCCTCTGAAACCCTCTCATTGTGCTGCAGTGACTGGATCGAAACTCCGGCAGACGGTACCCCTGAAATGTCCCCAGCCAGCAGCTGAGCTCTGTCCCCCTGGTCCTCTCTCCTCTGGGGCTGGGAGCGCCCTGTCCAAAAGGGCTTATCCCCCTCCGCGGTGCATCTCCACCAGCGCCTGCCCCTCGGCACCCCGAGACAAAGTGCGGCCAGGTACCTGCCTGAACATGCAGCCCGGCCCCTTCCCCCTGCACCCAGCGCTGGCCTGGGGGCCCCGCTGTGCCCGACCCCCGCTAGGGAAGGGGGGGAAGAAACTTGGGCTACCTGGTGTCGCGCGGGTCTCCTGCGCCCTCGCCCGCTCCATGGACGCGCTCAGCGCCGCCGAGCTCCTGCAGGCAAGTTGGCTCCTCGCCCGGCCGCTGCTCCCCGCTCCATCCCCGGCAGGAGCAGCCGGGTCTGGGCGCGCGGGGAGGCGGAGCTGCGCTCTGCACGCCCCGCGCTCATTGGCGGGCCGGCTGCAAGCCGGGAGCCCCGCCACCGGGCTTTGTGTCCTGGATGACAGCTGGGCATTTGTCAGGGACTTCCCCCCGCCCGCCAGCTCAAAACATGCACTCACACCCCCCTGCCCAAAGCGCCCCCACCGCTGCTTCCCCTTGCAAGCAGAGCCGGCCCCTGCCTGATTGCCCTGGTTTGCTGCCCCCTTTATGGGGGGGGGGGCAGCTGAAATAGTGGGGGTAAAGCCAGGGGAGCGGGAACCATGTGTACAATGGGGGTGCTGAGAGCCATTGAACCAAACTGTTCACCTGGTGTATGATGGGAACCACTTCAAGCCAGGGGGTGCAGCAGCCCCCCTAGTTTGGTCCTGCTTTGAGCAGGGGGTGGGACTAGATGACCTCCTGAGGTTCCTTCCAACCCTGAGATTCCATGATTCTGTGATTCCAGCATTTATGGGGAAAGCCGGGTGGGATTTAGAGATGGGAGAGAGCCTGCTGGGGCTGCAGGGCCACGTGTCTCCATCTACCCCTGGGCAGAACGGCTGCACCATGTGCCCGCTCAGAAGGCCCCACTCCCACAGGTGATCGTGAGCCCAGGTGTAAATGACAACACAAGGGGCAAAGCAGGGGGAGACTCAGGTCCCATCCTGTTGAATCTTACACAATGTTTCATAACGATTTAAAAAATGTCAAGATAGTCACTCTCTCTGTGTCTCTCTCATATGTGAAGGTTGCATGTAAGCACCGACACCAATCGCCTATTACTATCTTCCATCTCCTAATCCATTGTGGAAAACTCAACAGCACTTAAGACGGATGAAGGCAATAATGGCTTGGTAGTAGCTGTCTGAGCCAGCCGACAGAGATCCTGCCTACAGAATCGTTGGAGCATCCTAAAGATCTCTACAGCATCCTAAAGATCTCTACAGCATCCTAAAGAATGCTCTATTCAATTCTAAAGGACACATCAAAAAAACTTTAGAAAGGCGATAATGGCCTGTGAAATTCTGTAGGGCTTTTCCATAAGGGAGAGCTGGGCAAATGGTTTGCAGTAATCTGGGTGACAGATTTCATCCCCCCACCATCTTTAGGAAAGATTTTATTCTCTATTAAATTATATAGGATTTTAGAGTCACTCTATTTGTTACCACTTGTTAAAATTATTGCTACAGTATTGTCCAGTCATAATAAAAGGCAGCCCCTGCGCTGAGGAGCTTGTAATCTACTTGGGCAGTTCTACAGAACCCTATTGATTTCATCCCTATTTGATTCTATAGGATTTTTCCTTAAGGGAATATTACTATACTTCTGTGCACCTTCTGAGACTGAGCAAGGATGATGGAAGTGGCATAAGACTAGGTTTTCTCATGGCATTTTGGTGCTTCTGCTCTTAACTAGCATCCATCAGGTGGGACTATGAAAACAGAAACAAAATTAAATTTAAAAAATGAGCTAGATTTTTGCAAACCTCAAGAAAGATCTGGTTCCAATTGAGGCTGAAATCCTTATTCTAGCTGATCCTGTTCAAACTGGGTAGTGATAACGTGTTTTTTCTCAGACAGGTGCAATGCCCATCTGTCTATAGCGAGGCATGATAATATATTTATCAGGATTCATGCATCTGCTGGGATGTACATGTGCATGTCCAGCCAAAGTTGGCATGGACATGTGAGTGATGTTGGGGTGTGGGTAAGTATGGGAGACAAAGTAGTCCAGTGGCTCAACAGGCTCTGAGACAACCTTACATTGAGTAAGTCACCCAAGTTATGTGCCTCAGTTTCTCCATCTGAAAAATGTGGAATAATACTTACCCACTTTATAAGGATGTTGTGAGGATTATCACGGTTATTTATTTCTATTACAAGAACACCTAGAGGTCTCAACAAAGACCAAGCCCCATTGTGCGAGGCACTGTACAATAAATAGCAAATCACTGCCCTGTGGGGCTTACAGTCAAGTCAGAAAACGGGAATAGATGCACCCAAAGTACTATATCAAGCATCACTAATTGTGGGTGTCTGTAACGTGTATTTATACATGCACATTGCATATGGACATGTATCTGTGTGACTGTGTCAACACTGCAGAAAAAAGGTGTGCTCTTAACTAGGTTAGCTAACCTTGGTTCAAACAGCAGTGAAGATGTGGCAACTTGGCTTTTAACTTGGGTTACCAGCTTGAGTTCAACCACAGGGTGCCCTTTAGGATTTCGCATGAGTTGCTAACCTGAGTTAAAAGCTGAGTTGCTGTGTCTTCACTGCTATTTCAACCTGAGTTAAGGGCACACCTTTGTTACAGTGCAGACATAGCCTGTGTACGTAGATATGAGCACCTCTGGAATCTGCTTTCCAGAGCTGTGAGTGCACCAAAAAGTAATGAGGGGGATGAAATGCTGCTGTGTAATGGGTGGGTGTGTTCAACAGATCACCTGTGGGCTTAGCTAGTACAGCTCCCCTTTCTCTTTGTCTAAGGAAGCTCAGCCTCCTGACCCCTCCTGTCCTCTCCCTCTTTACTGAATGGCACATTATTGCAGAGGGTTAGATGTGCTGGGAAGCAACACCCTAGCCAGCTTTGCTATATCACCTCCTTAGAGTGACTTAGAGACCTTGCAAATAGCTGCTTTCTGGGGGGTGATGGGAAGTGTTCTCCACAACCCACTCCCTCTGCTCATTCTATCGCATGGACTTCTCCCTGCCTGGAAGCTTACACCCTTTAGAATGTAACAGGGAGGAAACTAATAAGACTGTCTAGAAAATGAACAGGGTCCTGCAGAACTGACACTAGAAACCTATAGTTTTTAACAGAGAATGAGAGCTTCCCTATGTGTTTTTGAACCATCCTATAGACCAGGGGTCGGCAACCTTTCAGAAGTGGTGTGCCGAGTCTTCATTTATTCACTCTGATTTATGGTTGCGCGTGCCAGTAATACATTTTAATATTTTAGAAGGTCTCTTTCCATAAGTCTATAACATATAACTAAACTATTGTTGTATGTAAAGTAAATAAGGTTTTAAAAATGTTTAAGAAGCTTCATTTAAAATTAAAATGCAGAGCCCCAGGGACCGGTGGCCAGGACCTGGACAGTGTGAGTTCCACTGAAAATCAGCTTGCGTGCTGCCTTTGGCACACGTGCCATAGGTTGCCTACCCCTGATATAGAAGGAAAAGAATTGCCTGTTACAGTCTGCAGAATGGGTGGACATGTTGTATTGGTCTGCATGGGGGCTTTTCCATAAGGGAAGGCGTTTCTGCCTCCATCTTTCTCACTCATTCTCTAATTCCTTCTTCTCACAGTAAGATGAGGTTTCCCTCCCTCCCATGTTGAGCAGACCTGTTTGCAATTGGTAAGCTGACTTAGCCCTTTGGTATGCACTGGCTGGCTGGGTAGCCCGCAGCACATCTGGGCTTGCACCACGTGCTGCAAGACTGTCTGCCTCTCAGCAGGTGGGAGGTGGGAGCGCTCTCTCCCTGTCTTGAGCCCAGCCCACACTTGCACCCAAGCAGGGAGAATGGGCCAAAGTCACTCCCTGCCCCCCCCAACTTCAGTGCATTTTGGCACCAGTCCAAAATCTGGGCATCTGCAGATGTTTTAAAAGCTGTCTGGTGTCAACCTGAGATTTGCCCATGCCACTGTCAAGTGGAGCACATGCCTCACATCTCACAGCACCTATGGCACAGCCTTTGCATGGCAGTGGGAATCTTACTCCGAGAGGGGGTTGGCCCTTGCGATCCCCACAACAAAGTGAGGCCCTTTCTTAGGCAATGCAAATGCACACATATGGCACCGGAGCGTGGGAATGCAGAGGTGGGGCTGCATCGTCACACTACCAGTTCTGGAAAGGTAGGAAAGGCAGTTCATCAGTGCCAGAAATTAACCAAACGTCACACAGGGCTGTGCATGGGAAACCAGAGACAGAACATGCTCTATCCACTCCATGGTCTGTCCTCATTTCTGGTCCCCGTAGAGCCAACTGTGTAATGCCCTATGTCCCAGCCACTCTACCTTCCTAACCAGGACCTTGGAACAACCAAGGAATAGACTGACAAGGTGGGGTAGGTAAATATATTTTATTGGACCAATTTCTGTTGGAGAGAAAGACAATTTTTCAAGCTTACACCAAGCTCTGAAGACGAAGAAGAAAGAGCTCTATGTAAGCTTGAAAGTTTGTTTCTCTCACCAGCAGAAGTTGGTCCAGTAAAAGGTATTACCTCACCCACCTTGTCTCTCTAATATCCTGGGCTACAACAACACCACATACAAGGAATAGACTGGCAGGCTCCATGGAATCCATCCCAGGTTTCACACTGAGCTCACTGCACCCTGGGATCTGACTTTGAGAGTATGGCTTGCTGTGTGAATATACAGACTGTGCAAACTTAAGCAGTAAAGCTAGATTCTCCTCTCTCTTACATCAATGCAAAGTGGGTGAAAATGCCACCAAATCAGACCCCTCCACTTACACCAGTGGCTGCATTTCACATCAGCTTTACACTGATATAAACAGCAGTACACACAGAAAGAATCAAACATAGTTCATGTCCCTCACTGTCGAGCCTCAGTGCCTTGATTTAAGGAGCTTCTACTAACCAGACAAGACACACGCCCCTTTCTTTCTTTTCCTTTTTTGTATTGCTTGCTGGCAGCTCAGCTAGCTTCTCTGCTGATTTGTGCAATGTTCCCACAACACCATGTGCTGCCTGGTTGCCTTGAAAGCAGTCAGCTGGAATTTGCTATTTTAGGACCTAAAACTGAAGAAAAAAAAATATTAATGTGAGCACAAAGGGGCAATTTAACAGGATTTTACACGGAGGACAAATGCTAGGATTAGTTTTCAGTTGACTGGAACTTAATATTTCCATAGTTAGGGAAAGGAAACTAGAACCCAAAGCCAAAAAATTGTGTGTGTCAGATGGGCTAGTGGTCAAGTCACTAGCCCATCGGATATTGTCCTGGGTTTGGCAGGCTTGCACTGATCTAATTCCATCCATCCTTGTGGTCGCAGCTGGAGCTGCTCAGAAGATAGTGATGGGCAAAGCTCTGAAGGGAATAGGGTCGTGGTTGGCCCCAGTTCTCTGTTGTGCCATTCCTATGCTTGCTGCAGACATGGAGGGAGGGGGCAAAATTGGCTTTGAGTCACCTTTGTCCCTCCCCTATTTGGGGCCTAGCTCTTGGCATAAGTTAGTGCAGTGTCAGGACTAATCTAATTTATCCTCTGGCTGCAACAGCCCCCTATGGGCCATCAACCAGATAAGAACAACAGAAGCGCACTGGCTCTTTGGTCACACCTGTCCTTCATCCCTGAACACCCCTGCTATGTCCTTTGTGCAGGGGACTAGGCTGAGGAGATGATCCGTAGCCATTCTGACAGTTCTACCCCAGCTGTACACAGGGGTTATTTCCTGGAGACAATTTCAATTCCCTTTACTCCACTGCAGAAAGGTAAAGGGGCCACGGGGCAAGAACAACTGGCCTCCTGCTTTGTATTGTTATATGACCCGAATGCTTCCATTGCTGCCTCTCCTTCTGCCTCTTATCACACCCCTTTCCTTGAAATGAATCCCATTCCGAGATAAAACTCAAAGCCACCGATTCATGCATCACGCACAAGTCAGAGCTCGCCCCGTCTGCCGTCCTCGCCTCCTCAAGCCAGTCTGACTATCTCATATTACCTCATCTCTTAAAATCACCTGGCAGGTTTCCCAGGCCAAGGTAGCCTTGGAGAATTCTGGCAATGGGGAACACAAAGGAATTTGCTTAAAGAGTTCAGTGTAAACACCCATTTATCCCCCTCATTTTGGCAAATGAATTGACCTGTAGGACAGAGGCTACGTCCCTGAGGAGACTCCTCTGGCCAAGCAGAGTCAGGCAGCATCATCGAGTATTTGCTTTTGCTCCCAAAGCATTTGTGCACAAACAGATCACTAAATCTGGAGCCGCGTGGACTGAGTGAGGGTGGAATTCCCACCAGCAAAAGCACCTTCTTATAAGGGGAAATAAAGGAATTTAACCCCCACTCCCAAGTCAAAGAAATCACTTAGCTGTAATATCAGAGGATCACCTAACTCCCTGCACTAGTGCTAGGGCCAGAGGAGAGGCTGTTTATGCGTCTCCTATTCTGCTGCTATGAGGGGGCCAAGGCGTATACCAGGGAGCTGCCTTAACTTGTGCATCCCACTGCCATAGCCCCTCTGGGGCTGGAGGCAGCAGGAAATAGCCAGAGCAGAGATCTTCCCCAGCCATGGCTCCTCCCTCCTGTGTCTCACACCCACACTGGAATGTCCCCTCCTGGGCCCGGGCTTCTGCAAAGGTAACAGAGAAGTCAGGCTCTAAAAGAGACAGGCACCCTATGTCAACATAGACTTTCACTGCAGGTTTGCAATTCCTGGCTCTAAACCAGAGCTCCTTGCTTTACAGTGACCATACGTCCCGTTTTGGCTGAGACAGCCCCCTTTTTCAAGCCCTGTCCTGGCCCTCCCGACCTTTTTGGCAAATCTGGGCATTTGTCCCATTTGCTCTTGTCAACTGATCATCACCAGCCCTGCGCAGGAAGGAGGGCTCAGGAGAGCAGCTCAGGCTGACCAGCCTCGAGTGGGCTCGAGGCAGCAGGGTCTTGGGTCCTACATGCAGGGGGTAGCAGGGGTCCTCGGGCTGGCCTCATGCATGGGGGAGAAAGGGAGCCAGCCCTGCGAGCAGGGAGGTCAGGTGGTGGGGGATCACGGATGGGGTGGGGGAGGCCTCGGACCGGCCCTGTGCAGTGTCCCGTTTTCTCTTTGGGAAAATATGGTCACTCTATGCCTTGCTGTAAGGTGGGCACAACTGAGAAGAGGATCCCAGTTTGAGTCAACAGTGGCTGGCTGCAGCGAGGTTTCAAACACATATAGACACAGCACAGGAGAAAAAATGCTATTAGTCAGCTAAAGCCATTCAATCTCTGACCCCTGCTTGGCTCCGTTAGCGTAGACCAGTAGCTAGGACTAAAGAGATGTTGGTTCAATTCACTACTCTGCCACAGTCTTCCGGTGTGCCCTGGGGCAACTCATTTAGCTTTACTGTGCCTCAGTTTCTCACCGGTGAAAAGAAGATAGTAGCACTTCCCTACCTCCTAGGGAGTTTGAGAAAATGAATATATTAAAAGATTGTGAGGCATTCAGATACTACAGCAGGAGGCACATAAATACCTTAGATAGAGCCCAGAGGATAAAGGAAATTAAAATGAGACCTTACCATCACCAGGGCAAGAACACTGAACTGAGAGGCAGTGTGTGCAAATTCAATCTTGCAAATGCAAACTCACTTAAAAAGAACAGCAAAGCTGAAGGGGAGAGGAAGGAAGGGCAATTTGTTATGGGCTCCCTCCAAAATATGAGGATTTAAAATTCCTGTTATTTGTATTACACTAGTGCCTGGAAAACCCAGCTGAAATCAAGGCGCCATGGTACTAGGTGCTGTGCAAACACATAGTGACAGATAGCACCTACCCCAGTGAGATTACAGCCTAAATAGACTAGACAGATGATGACGTATTTTACAGATGAGGAATGGCGACACAGAGACTAAGGCCCAGATCACAAAGGCATCCTTGCTTTCAGTGGAAAGCTAGGCGCCCAAACATTTTTGTGGAGCTGGGTCTAAGTGACTTGGCCAAGATCACAGGAGGCGTCTGTGACAAAATCACGAATCAATCCCATCCTTTTAAACTTCCTTCTAAAATAATATTTTATGGCACTGCTTCCACTACCAGCTACCTAGAAACAATGAATTGATAAACTTATCTCATGATTCATATGGAATCAGAATAAACCAAGAGTAAAATATAAGGTGCTGATCCCGCAATTGGATTTGTATGGATGGCCCAAATGTCCTTGTATTCTTTTGAGTAATGTAAACAGAAATAGATAGATGTCTGTTCAGATTCCTGGGGTAAAATCCTGGCCTCATTGAAGTCAAAGGGAACTTTGCATTGACTTCAAGGGAGCCAGGATTTCACCCTTGGTAATTTACTAAGAAGACTATTCGATCCCTTTGACTGAAAACCAAATGCCATGTACAGAAATGTAGTGGACAAGGAATAAGTGAGTGACTTGCAGTCCATTAGGTTAATGACTGAGCAAGGATAAAGCAGACAGGAAACGCCATTGTGTCCAATGTCTGCCCATTCTTTGTGGGGCTTTCTGCTGAGATGGCCAACAAGAAGGCCAAACAGAAATGGTGCCAGTGGCAGGAGCACTTTTTGTGGTGTTGATACTTCTCCAGCAGGCAGCAGGGTGAGACCAAACTCAGACTCTGCTGAGCAAGATTCAACTACCAATTATGACCAAGGCTTTCAAGAGCCACTAGTGATTTTGGGTGCCCCCAACAGAGACATCATCAAGGCTTTTAGACAGTGCTGAGCACCCACCTTCTGGAAATCAGGCCCCTTTTATGTGTCTCAAGTTGGGCTCCCAAAATCTCTAGTCACTGTGAAAATCTTGGCTTAGGGGATATCTACCTTGGAGCTGGGGATGTGATTCCCAGCTTGTGGCGACATACCCACACTAGTTCTCATTGAGCTAGCACATGAGAAAACAGAATGTAGCCATGGCAGCATGAGCTGTGGGACGGGCTAGCTGCTCCGAGTCCGTGCCTATGGTCTCTGATGGGCAGGTACTTGGGGCGACTAGCCTCTCCCGCTGCTCGCACGCCACAGCGACAGCCTATTTTTAGCCTGCTAGCTCAATGAAAGCTAGTGTGAGTACATCTCCTCAAGCTGGGAATCACACCCCAAGCTCCAGATGTAGACACATCCTTAGGTATGTGTATGGATAATGAGAATACCCACAGTTCCATCGAACAGGAAAAGCAGAAGGGATACCCAGCTTATGCCCTGAAAACCCCCAGTTTTCAGGGCATAAGCTGACCTGTAATTGATGGGCTCAGGAAGAAAGTTCCACTGTGGGCAGGTTATTCCATAAATGCCCACTGGGGATTCTTGCACTTTTCTCTGAAGCAGCTGGTGCTGGCCACTGTCTGAGACAGGAACAGGACTGCTAGACGGACCCCTGCTCTGATGCAGCCTGGCAGTTCCTATGTCCCTGTTTCACAAAGGACACCACAACGGCCATCGGATGGATATGGATTTGGGTACCAACTGACCCAGACCAGAATCCAACGTGTCTTAGAGGCAAAAGGCTCCATCTCCTAATTTTATTTAATTGCATTTTTTCCCCTGCAAACCCTGGAATTATTTTGTCTGCTTTGTGAAGCTCTCTGGTGAAAGGGGCTCATCAAAGCTCCTAATTACTGCCGCCCACACACATCCCTGCCCGCCTGCAAGAGGCATCTAAATAGGGAACTGGCACTCTGAGTGCTGTCATTGCCGCCTGCAGCGCGTGGCGCTTCTAATGAACAGCTCTAGCTCCTGCCTGGGCCCAGGCAGCCCAGAGGAGCCCTGGCCCTCACGCTCTGTGCTGGCAGGAGAAGGAGGGATGCTGTCAAAGACGGACTGATTCCTTCCCTCCGATAATGGCGTGGGTGGGCGTTTGTCAGCTGTGGCAGGCGGGGGATCCTTTGCTCGCACACACTCTGCTTGCATAACTTAGCCTGTTAATTCTATTCCAGCTAAAGAAGAGGCAACAGGTAAAGAAGGCCACAGCTCAGCATCCGAGTGGCTGTACTATGCCATGTGAATGCCCTGGTTTTGAGTCTCTTGTCTCTGGGAGGGCCGTGTGCAAAAAGAAACCCAGGACAGTGGGGGAGAGAGGTCACCATTGTGACCTCTCCTGGCCAACTGAGGAGCGGAGTTGATAGATGTTCCCTCCAGCTCATGCTGGTTGTAACACTGGACAGGGCGTTAAATCTTCTATAGAGCATGGAAGAGTGCATGGTAGCTTCTCAGACAGCCTGACAAAGCAGTTAAGGGGGAAAAAGATGGTTCATCCCAGTCATCTCTGTGTTAATGACTAGCCCTCCAGTCACCCATACAGTGCAAGTCCTTTCCCCTCACTTAGGGGTAAATTTTGCAGTGGGAGCTGCTGGGTGCTGAGCACTGCTTAAAGTCTGGCTATGTGTAAATAGGAGCTGAACTGCACTGAAAACGGGTTCCTGACAGAAGATGCTGAGCCCTTGGAAATCCAGCTCTGGCGTTTCTAGGAAATCTGTGGACTCTACTGTAGTCTCCATACACTGAAATAAATACATACCCTTCACTATATGGGCAGCATAGTGCAAGGCGGTGTCTGGGGATTTGCAGGAGAAACACAGTGGGGGAAATAATGGGCTAATATCTGATTCTTCCGGTTGGGCAGGTAGATTACACATGGCAATTAGCCTGCAAACCTGCTCAGCATGATTACCTGGCACTCTGCTGGGACGTGTGTGCACTCCCATGCACTTACTGTCAAAAAGCCTGCTCAGCTACCGCCTTGGCAAACCAGAGTACGCCACGGCATGACCTGCAAGATAGGGTTGACATAACAAAGCAAAACAAAACAAAACAAAACGTTGCGGCACTTGCATGACGTTTGCCACACTCGCATCGTTCACTTGGCTTGTGTGTTCTACCCCTTTTCCCCACTCTTTGTCTGGCCTAGACTGTAAGCTCTTCGGGGCAGAGACTCTGTCTTATCATCTGTCTACACAGCAAAGGCTGTGCACAGGCTAAATGATTACCCGACCTAGCTTGTACCCAGTTAGCGTGGGTAATAGTAGCAACAAAGACAGCACAGTGCAGGCTAGCGAGCCAGGTATGGACCCAAGATCAGCGCTGGGCTTGTCCTACCTGCACTGAAGCCCATGCTGCTCTATCTTCACTGCTATTGTTGCCCAGGCTAACTGGATTCAAGCTGGATCAGGTAGCTCTGGTTGTGTAGACACAACCTTATTTTATGTTTGTACAGCACCTAGCACAAAGGGGCCCCATTCTCGGTTGATCCAGAGGCACCACAGTGATAAACCTGATACATGAAATGAAAAGAGGGGGATGATCAACACTCATTGTCCTTCGTTGCACCTTGCTGCTGTCATTTCAACTGCTTCCCCTCCCAAGGGGCAGGGCGGGATGTGACGGAGTCCTGCCCACTGGTCCATCCCCTTTGTTTCACACAGAGTGCCCAGAGTCCTTCTCTCATGTAGATACCACTGTGCAGTTTATTTAAGGGTTGTAGTGTAGTCCCAGTATTTACAATGTCGTTCAGTTTTACTGCCCCTTTTCCAAGTGGGGAAAGAAAAGGTGTCTCCTCCTAGAGCTCTCCCTTTTCTCAGGCCCTACTAGCTTTTCTCTGTCTTCTGCTAACCCCACCCCCTTCCTGCCTGTGTTCTTTTAGCCAGTTTCCTTGTTAATGGTCTGATTAGTTCATTAGCTACCCAGCCCCAATCTGATCTGGTCATCAGGAACTCCTCTCCTTAATCAGCCTCTGTCTCCCCAGGGGTCTAATTGGTTATACAGTGACCAGAGTGCTGGTTCAGTTGCTGATTCCCAGCACTCTGTCACAAGGGATTTCCTTCTTTCTTCACCCCTGAGACACAAGGCTTGTACAGGAAGGGGTAAAAAGGATGGGAGAAGGTGGAGGAGATGACCAATCCTAGAGGACAGAGAGAGACGGAGATAGTGAAAGGAAGAGAGTGGATGCTGAAGGAAGGGGAGGATGGGGAAAGATGCGAGGAGAGAGAGAGAATGGGAAGGAAGGAACAGGAGACTGGAAGAAGGGAGGAGGGTTTCTCAGTGCAGCCTCTGTTACCCCATCCATGCTTTAGGGAACAAAATAACTTGTGTTAGTTAAAAGCTGTCAGGTTTAATTCCAAGGATCCTGCAGGAAAATGGAGTGTGAGCTGTTAACCTCGGCCCAGCGGCCCGGCAATCCCGAAATGAGCAGTCAGCCAGAAGGGCCTCAATCACGCGCATGGCTTATCCTGATACATGAGGGATGTACACAGGATCTGGGACTTGGCTAGATTCAGGGCCCTGACCCACTTAGAGATGCCATGCATGGGGTCTTTGCAGGCAGGTTCCTGGAGGAGCAGCTACCCTAGGAAAAGAAAGGAAGTGACAGTGGTTTGGGATGTTACTGACTCTGGTTTGTTTGGCTGCATAGGCATTGGGTTATATTCGTCCAGGGGGATCAGGCCCCACCACTATTCTGGAAAGCCCCACTAATGTTTGAGCCAGGGGCACACGCAGAATTTTGTTAAGGAGGGAGCCCAGATTACCTGGCCAGCTGCCCCAGATATGAGTGGCATTGTGACCTGGGGCATGGGGTCACAACTCCAGAGGGAGCGGAGGCCAGGCCAAATCTGAATAATGTTGCAACTTGGCATGCAGGATTGCAGTGCCTCTCAAATTTGGCCTGGCTGCCCCAGCATCATGCCATGCCTACCTAGAAGGCTTCACACTCTCTTCCAGAGTCCTATGTATAGGGGGCTTTGCCCCTTATGCCCCACTGGGGGCTTCACCCCGACCCCTGCACCCCACCAAACCCAACATCTATGTTTGACTGTGGCAGCAGCGCTTGGAGTCACAGCTGGGGAGATGAGTCACTACTGAATAAAGCCAAGTTTCTCCCCCTACCCTTGTACTGAAGTAGCCTCCTCTCTCCTAGCCCCTTCTAAAGGAACTTCAGCCTGAGTGCTGCTCTGAGATAGAAGGCTGTTACTGCTTCTGAACCAGCTCAGCTTGACCCCTCTGAGAGGCATCGATCTTGCCATATGCCCAAGGAGAACTGGACAAGGCCCAGAGCTGAGATGGTCCCATCCCACTGTCAGAGGTAGAACTGGATGGAAAAGGCTGCTTCATCTCAAGTGAAATGTTTCATAGAGACATGTGGGTTTTGACAAAATTTCATTCAGGAAAAAATAAAACACCCCAAACTAAAACACAATGAAACCCTGAAAAAAGTGTGTTAAAAAAATAAATGTTTCTATTTGCTGTTTCAAACTAACTTTTCAGTTCATTTTTTTAAGGTTTCTTGTTAAATGATATACAATTTTACAAAGTTAATTTTTTTAAAAAAGTGTACATCAGAGGGAAGTGTTTTGATTTTGTCAAAGCAAAATGTTCTGATTGATCCAAAACAATTTGTTTTTTATTTTGTTTTGTGGGAAGTTTCAAATGTTACTGGTTTTATGCTGTTTCAGAATAGAAAAAAAATCAAGATTGCAGATTTTCCTGCAGAATAAAAAGCCCATTCCAGCTCTGCAGTTGCCAGGGGTGTTGATTCAGGATGGTCTCAAGGATGAATCCGAATGGGGTTTGGGATTGGGAAAGGAGGGAATGCTTCTCTGCCTATTGGACTCTGTTTGCCTAGGGGTGTCCCTGATGACACATGGATGAACCAACCAAAACACAGGTGTTTAAGTATCATGGATGGGCAAAACATTTCAGTCCAAACAGAACCAGCCCAAAGCATCACTGAATACTTGAACCAAGCCCCATGTGACGTTGGAATTAGAGGATGTTTAAGCACCTTACCCCCTGGCCGGTCCTGGCTGCCTCTACCTCATTCATTCCCATTTTCACGTCAGCCTCAGCACTTCAGGGTTCCTGCTGAGAGGGGAGGTGGAAATACTACTGCAAAAACCTGCTCTTGCCGGAATTTCCAGCCTGAACAGGACCAGGAAGAGCCCAAGACTCCAGCGTGGTTCTGCAGACCCAGGAGAAGAAGCAGTCAGACTTTTGAATGCTTCTGACACTTCTAAGGTTTGCCTCTCAAAGGCAAGGATAGAGGAGTTTGTTGCTTCACTCTAGTGGTTGTTTCAAGCCATTCATTTAGCTCCAGACCTGAACACCCACAGAGTTGAAGAGATTTTGAATCCAGGATATCAGTCCAGGTCTGTCTTATAGCATAAAAGACTTGGGGTCATGGAAACAGAATATATCATCTTAGAAAGATGTGTTTATGAATACAGGCTGAATTTTTCTATCCCACTGATGGGATGTGGCTGCCCATCCAAATCCTCCACCCCCGAGAGAGCTTTGAAAATCTCAGCCATCTATGACTCTTCATGTTGCCAGTCAGTTGGTGGCTCTTCAAACTCCTTGTGATGGGGTGTGTATCCCACACAGGCCCTGAAGGGGTTAATGTGGGCCTGCACGTTAACATACCTGGCAGCACCTGCCAGAGAGAGCAGGAGACCCAGGCTTGACAGACGATGAAGCCCAGCTGGGGAGGTGATTATAAAGCCAGGAAGGGCTATCCCTCTGTGTGGAATAGAAGAGGTAGCAAGTGGTTTGGGGAGGAAGCAGACCTGGGATGGAATCTCAAGTAGAGGGAGGGCCTGGGTTCCTTTACCAGCCACTGAGAAAGCTGGGGTGAAACCTCCAGTGGTAAGGAGTGTAAGGACTATGGAGCCCAGAGAAAAGATGGCAGACCTGATGTAAGGTCATTTGGCTACAGCTGGGTTGGACTCTTGATTACCCTGGAAAGGATGCACTAAAGTGTGACCTGACTGGGGGGCCAAGCTGCAGGAGAAGAGACCACTGCAGTGACTGTCGGCAGGGGTCATGGTACAGGGAGACACATGCCATGCCTGGCAATGAGGAGGTGCTTCTGTGGTGAGTGAACTCCTCCTTCACATTCCTCCTTTGTCTAATGTTAAAACACCAAAAGGCCCTAACAACACCCCAGGACCAAGCAGCCTCAAATGAGGGCAATGTCTGTATCTGGATCTAAATGATGTGTGGCTTTCTGTAGTCCCAGCGGAGTTGCTAAGCAGTTGTGGGTTCCTCTGTGGTCCTCTGTACTGGTCTGTGATGCTAATTTGGGTGGTGGTTAATGAGGCAGGCAACTGCATAGTGGGATTAATGTTGCCAAGTCATGTGATTTCATTGCAAATCTCACAATATTTGGAACTTTTCTTAAAGGCCCAGCTCCTGGAGTCATGGTATTACAGGAGAATCTCAGCTTACTTTTTTTTTTTTAAATGAAAGTTTCTAGGGCTCACAGTTGCAGAGCAAAGCTTGAAAAGGTGAAACCGAAAGGCTCTTAAACCAAGAGGCCAATACAAAGCCCCCAAACTCATTATCTGTTAAAATCTCCTGGTCTTTAAGCCAATCTCATGATGTTTGGATGGTTGGAGTTGGTGATAGTGGGTGAAGAGCTCCAAGCTCTAGGCAGGAACTAGAACCTAAGACTCAAAATCTGGTTTGTTATAGAACCAGGGGCCAGCTGTACAATTTAAAACTCCAAATTGGTTCAGATCTAGGGTCTTGGGTGGGGTTTCTCTATGTAGTCAGTACCAGAGGGTCTTCTGCTTTCAGTAGAGCCCTGAGCAGATACAAAATTTGTATCCACATCCGATCTGCAAAAATTGTCTATGGATATCTGCATCTGCGGATGCAGATTTAAAACAGGTATCTGTGCATTTTCAGGGCTCTAGCTTTCACCCTTCTCCCCACAATTCTTCTGCATTATTCACTGAGTTATGTAATAACTGATCTGGGAATCTCTCTCTCACATACACGCATGTGAATAACCAGCTGGGCAGCAAAAATGTGATGCTAAAGAAGGTTGTGAGGGCAGTTTGTCTCACTCTGTCTGCCTGCCTTCATCCCACAGCTCACAATGACTATTGTACAGGCTGCTTTTCCACCACTTAGGGGAAAAATTGCCCCGGCTTTCTCCAGGGACTATTCAACTTACTGCTTGGCTCTGTTTCCTTCTGCTTCATTGGTCAACAAACCTGAATCCCTCTGAATAATTCAGTGGAGGCGCTGCACTATTTGTCTAAATAATTCATCCCAGCTCTTTGGAGAAGGGGTGGAGGGAGCCAGGCTTTTCCCGAGTTGACAGACTCCTAAACTCCAGTTCAGACTGGAGTTTCCTTCTGATTAGGGGAGGGAGATGATCCTGAGGAACAAAGGAGGCTGTGCTGGGCTAGAAAGAAACAATGCAAACAGCAACATCTCTCTGCTCATGTCATAATTCCAAAGGGGACCTGCTCTGCTTTATGGCCACGGCTGCTTGTATGGCACCAGGCCTTGTCTACACACACAAACTTGCACTGGTTTAACTAAATTCCTGTTTACACAAAGTTACATAGGTTTAAATCGATTTAAACCTGGTGTATGTTAATTCTGTTTAAATCCTTACTGAATTAGCCTAAATCGATATAAGCCATCTTAAAAGCAATTTAAGTATGTCCACAGAGTGGTTTGCAACTAATTGGTTTAAAAACACTGTTAATTATAAACGGATGCAAATTTGTGTGTAAACAAGACCTCAGCTGGAGCCCTTTACTGGTCACGACCTGTGTGTGTGTGTGTGTGTGTGTGTGTGTGGGAGTTCAGCTGCCTTACCCCACACAGAAACCTCATAAGTAAATGACTTGCAAAGCCTCACCCAATAGGAACACCACAGACAATTGTACGGTGGGCACTCTGGGGCTAGGCATTCTCAAATTCTCATCTCTGGCCCTTTCCCAAATGCTCTGCTAAAATATCCCTCTAATCCTCCTATGAACAAGATCCTGAAAGACACCATACACTCCTCCAAACACCCCAGATTAATCTGATGACTCCTTCCTCTTCCAACCTGTCCTTTCATTGTCATGGCAAAGTCCTTCCAGCTAAAGCCATGAAACTGTCCCATCTGGAAAGAGCAGCTGACTCTGCTCTCAAATCCAGCATGTGCCAGGGGAAACCCAGCTGCTCATTAAGGGAACACAGTCTTCCAGGAGGCTCTCAGAACAGCCTCAGCAACAGTGACCCTGGGAATTGGGCAAGTGGAATCACTGGTCTCATCTGTCTGCGCAATCTTGGATGATGCATGGATGAAGTCTGCTATGATCCTCTTCCTTCAGCAATGCCATTGAAATATGCCAGAAGGAAAGGCACATTGCTGGCACCTGGGCTGAGTCAACAAGTGTTTTAGGCTCACCTCAAAAGCACTCCCACAGTATTTTATTAGTGGTTGTGCAACAAGGTGACTGAAGGTTAGGACACTTTCTGGGCTGTACTCCCAGCACTGCAATTCTGGGCAAGTCGCTTCCCCCGATTGCTGTTCCAGTCCACACCCCCTGCTTCACAGCTCTGCTGATGCACCTCATTCCTGCCTCCCCTGACCCCCCCGGGGCTCCCCCCACCAAGCTTGACCAGTATACCCAACTCAAATATGCAGCTCTGCCAATGCACCTTAATTCTGGCTTGGAGCCACCCCTCCCGTTACAATCCTGGGACCCCTCTCCAAACGGGCCACATTTCATTTCCTTTTTCACGGATGACATGGACAGAGCTGATTACTTGGCACCAGGTATCCACCAGTCTCTCCCTTTGCTGGGAGTGGGAGCAGACTCAGACATGACCTCCTATCTATGGTATCCAAGTGCCTCACCTCCTGATTTACCTCTTCCTGGAAGGCATTGGGTGAAGTGCAGGGTGGTCTGGTCGGGAGTCTCAAGACACTGCAACTGGTCGTCCATTCAGTGTAAGCCTAGGCTGTCACTGGAGAGAAGTCTGTTAAGAACCACTCCATCATGCAGCGCTAACCAGAACTCTCTTCCCTAATCCCCTCTAGGGTGACCAGACAGAAAATGTGGAAAAATAGGGACAGGGGGTGGGGGATAATAGGAGCCTATATAAGAAAAAGATCCAAAAATCAGGACTGTCCCTATAAAATAGGGACATCTAGTCACCCTAATCTCCTCTGCGATACCGGGAGGGCAGCAGGCAGAGAGCTGGCTGGCTTGATTGTGGCAAACTGAGGCCTGAGGATGACGAAGCAGCAGAGGATCAATTCTTTTAATGAATAAAAAATAAGAAGGCCAGAAAAAACAGCAAGGTAGTCGGTGATCTTTGTAGGCCAGGGACTCAGCAAGGCTTGACCTCAGTTGGTAGGTCCCCAGCGACAGCCAGCTGAAATGGGCAGTGCAAGGAATCTTCCTTTGATCAGCCTGCGTGAAGGAAGTTGCAGTACCCCTGCTGGGAACAGCAAAACCACAGACTTGGAGCAGCTGGGCTGGTTAGTGACTTAGTGTCAGTCCCTTAGCCACAGGGGAAAGGCATCATACAGCCCCAACCAGCTGCAAACACTATGATCAGCACAAAAGGCTGATCTCTGGGGCCGTAGATTATTAGTAAATAATACCCATTCTACTTTGAGATTATGATGATTTGGGGGGAATGTAAAGAGAGGCAGAAAACTGAATGGGAAAGCAAAGGAAAGGGCTTCTCTGCCTGCTTCTTTCCCCCCCCCTCTTCATTCTTTAAATATATGATCTTGTTGTTCCTGAATGTGAATCACTGCAGCAGCTTGATCCTAGGATTGTTCTAGCAGGGGACTTGCAAGCTTCCCACACACAACTGTGATAAGCACACCTCAGTCTTGACATGCGGTTCCCACTGCTATTCTAGACCTGACCCCCCTCTACAGCTCTGCCAATGCCCCTCAATCTTGACCTCCAGTACCCCTGCTGTTGCAGACCAGTGCTCTCACCACAGTATTATGCTAATGCACCTTAATTGTGATCTCCAGTCAGCTCTCCTGCCCTTCCTGCTACTCTAGTCCTGGGTCTCCTCACCCAGGTCTGCTTGTGCATCTCAATCCTGAGCTGCAGCAGCCCCTGCTGAATCAGCCCTACACACCAACTCTGCCAATGCACCCCAGTCATGACCTCCAGCCCCACCTGCGAGCTGAGTCCTTAGCCCACACGCTGTTCTGCCTGCACACCCCAGTCCTGTCCTCCCCCTACTTTGCCAGGGCACCTTGCTACTCTTGTCCTGAATCACTTCTGAGCAGATACTCTAGCTGAAATTCTTCCAAGATGCCTAGGGGGTTTTGATTCACAATCCCCACTGAAACTAATGGAAGCTGTGTAGCAAGGGCCTGATCCACTAAAATCAACGGTAAACTTCCTATTGACTCATCTGGAGCTGGATCAGGTCCCGAGATCCCCTTAGAAAGTTGGAGCCTTGGATGTCCCATACCGTATAGTGTCTGTCTAAATTCTGTCACATTGTCAAGCTTTTTCAAACAAAAAAAAATATATTTTTTAAAAAGTGATCATGTTAATGAAAATATTCATCTCTTCCCCAAATTTCCAGTTTTTTAAAGAAATGAGTATATGAAAAATCAAGCATGCCCCCCCTTTTTTGGGGGGGACAATTGTTTATTTCAGTTTTATAGGCTTTATTTTATTCTCTATCTGCCTCTTTATGGTGGCAAAAGGAAAATAATAATGAAAATCATAATAAAAAGGTGGTGGGAGGAAACTTCCTTGCAAAAAGAGGGAATATTTAAAAAAAAAATCAATACAAATGTTTGAAAAAATTTGAGTAAAACTAAAACTCATTCCTTTTGGGAACCCAGGGCACAAAAACAGCTAAAAAAAATTTTTTTTTGGTCTCGTTCTGATGGCCACAAAACACTCTCTCCAGGGGTATAAACCTCCACTAAGGCATTGCTGAGAGTCACTTGTGATCTAAATTTTTGCTGCACAGAGGTGACAGGCTAGCGAATTAATGCACTGCAACACTGCTTGCCAAAGAGATCTGTTGAAGGGGGGGAAAAAAATATGGCCCATCTTCACCTCTGCACCCAGAACAGCTTTGAAACTAGGAACGCGTTCACTTCTTTGGCCTAATTTCAAGCCCACTCAAATGCTGCAGGTTCAGAAGTTCTACCTGGATGGAGGCCAGTATTGTTGACATGTTCTGTTAACCAGAGTGAAAGTGAGGAGCAGGAAATAAAAATCCAATGAAAACAAAATGGTGAGAAGTGGAGCAGAGAGCATGGACTGAATAGGAAACAGAGTGAGGAAAAGGAAGAGAGGAAAATTGGATAAAATATTGACAGAGGGCCTATTCTCTGCTCGTATAAACTGAGAGATCAGCACATTTGGGGCCAATGGAGCTGTGCTAATTGACACCAAGAGAGAATTCAGCCCAGTATGTAGTGCATCCACTTGTGCCAGATGAGCTCTTGGGTGGAACTTCTGTCCTTAACAGATGGAGGAAACGCAAAGCTCCCAAACTCCACCGGGCTTCCCTGTCCTTCTACTGAGCAGTCAGAAGTGCATGCTCTCTACCTTGCCAAATAGTCAGGGCGATATTTGCAGCCCACCTGAAATTGCCAGCTGGTGTCCCTTCCCCTGAGGATAAGTCAACCCTCCTAGCAGAGGCTCAGAGCCCTGAAATGAAACCTCAGAGGCTTAAATGAGTTTGACGTTTGATTCTGAGAGCCTGTGATTGCAGCTGACATTGCACGGCAGCTGGGAAATGCAGCGTCACTCAGCGGGATAGGTAATGGGAATAGGTAACTTAGGAGGAAAGGAAAAGGCATGGCTGACGCACCCAGAGAAGGCCGTTCCTCCATATGGAAGGGAGCAATGGGGAGAAGTGGCTGTTCAGCAGCCACCAAGGATTTGTCTCAACCCTAGACTTTGCCAGATGCAACCCTTCCATGGTGATGTGCATGTAACACCGGCTGGAGCCAGAGGGAGAAGAGGCTGCACAATGGAGACCCTCCCTCCTGAAGTAGCTGGGCAGGGAGGGCAAAGTGCAAGTTCCCTCCAGCAGGGGCGCCGTTAGCACTAACGGGTGGTGTAGTGAGGGGGACTCGAGGATGGCCTTTGAGTCCAACCCCACAACTGGGACTTCCCTTTTGATGGGCTGCTCATGAGCAGAACCATCCTGTAGTTGCCTCTGGCTATTATTATTTGGAATGTGAGAGCATCTAGGAGCAGGACCTCATTATGCTTGGTGCTGTACAAATCCAAAGCAACATAGTAGGACTCATTGTCTACTAGGAATGGGAGGGGATGGATCAGAGGAGGGACAGGGTGACTCTATGGCACATGGGGCTACAGGGACTCTGGCTTGTGGTGCAGCTCATGGGCACCCCAAGTAAGGCTGCAATAAATCCTGAGACGGCTCTCATTTACTCTAGGCTCTTCATTGACACCACCACCAGCATCTGACCTAGAATTTGGGCTTAAGGCCAAATTTCCCCTTGTGCTTGGGCTGCACTTTCGGGGTTGCTCCTTACACGAGGGGCAGCATAGAATCTCTTCCAGTATTTTAGCGACAAAGAGTCCTGTGGCATCTTATAGACTAACAGACGTTTCTTCCAGTATTTTGTTTCACTTACTGTCTTAAAGTTACAGCACACAGTTGCTGTGTGCCTGATAAAGGCTGTCACATTCCACCCCAGAGGTGGCTGCGTTTCAGCAATGGCTAAAGAAAAAGCACTACAGGAGTCTTCAGTAATCAGCCCATAAGTGCTTTTCATTACCCAGTGGGGTAGGTAACAAGGTGGTGAACAAATACCACAGCTCCCGGCGTTTTCCTTTCAAGAGCAAAAGAAGAAGAAATCATTTATCAATGGAATCATCAGCGAGCCCCAGTCCCAAATAGCCCTGTGTCCCCTTCCAGCTGTTAACAGCTGCAGAGCTGCTGCCTGGCTCTTTGTGCCCATTTTATTCTGAACAAAGGCTGCACTATCCGCTCCTGTAAAAGCAGCTGTTAGCAGGATCTTGAGCTGAGAACAATCACTCCCTGCTTTAACCAACGGGGTTATTATTTCTACTTGGCTCAAGTGTTAAAAACAACGCACACAACACAGGGTATTAAAAGTGTGTGGGGGTAGGGGGAGACAAGAATCCGCCGAGGGAACACAGATGGCTGGGGATCTGTCAGTAGAGGGAATTGTTAGAAACCTCCTCGCTATTCACATCCTTCATGTATGTGATGCTAATAAATCCTGGATTCAGAGAACAGTGAGAGAGCTCCAGATGTAAAGCCCCTTATAGATCATATGGTGTTTCCGACATACGCTGGGCAGGCCCAGGACTCCAGGGGGATGATGGGGAAAGCCAGATTGGAGCAGTGGGCTGTGCAGAGAGCTCCTCAGCTCATTCAAGCTGCGGCTGTTCCTTTACCAAAGGCGTAATTAGATGCTGTTGTTCAATACAGAATCCTACAGGGGTCTGCTGGAGAAAATCCTTTCTGATTCTGTTTAGGAGGGGGAGGAAAGAAAGGGAAATGTTGCCCCCCTCTCCCTCCAAGTGGAAAACAGAACGCAGCAGTGGTGAGATTGTTAGCTGTGAAGCGGAGGAAGCCGCCTGCTTCTGCTGCATGTGAGAAACCCATTTCTAAATCCCTCTTGCCGGAGATGACTCTCCCACGGGGAATCGCTCAGTGGCTAGTGCCAGCAGCCGGCTGCTTTCAAGATTAAAAGACATATGTGCCTTCCTTTCCAAGGGGCTGTTTAATTAAAAAATTATACTGTGTTGCTGGACTGAAAAACAGGGTTCTGGCAGGACTGGATAAAGGCTAGCAATACTGTGGATAGGGGCTGTTGGGGAGGTTTCTGGAGACAGCTCTGCTGATGTCTCTTTTTCTGTTCATTAGCCATCCCTGCTATTCCAGTCGTAGGCTCCCCACAAACAGCTCTGCCAATTCACCTCAGTCTTGACCTGCAGCCTCGCCCATTCTTCCAGTGGGGACCCTCATACCACTCTGGTAGTTAAGGTGACCAGATATCCTGATTTTATAGGGACAGTCCCGATATTTGGGGCTTTGTCTTGTATAGGTGCCTATTACCCCCCACCCGCTGTCCTGATTTTTCACACTTGCAGTCTGGCCACCCTACTGGTAGTCCACTTCACTTCTTACCTGCAGCCCCCTGCCCAGGGCTGATGAGAGGAGGGGGAAGCGGGTACAAATTACCGGGGACCGGCGGTCCGGAAGGGGGCCCAGGGCCCGGCTTCTCCGACTTTGTCGGCCTGTTTAGCCGGTCTGCCCTTGCTGGGGGGCCCGAAATTTTTTTTTCACCGGGGCTCGAACCTGCTCTCAGCGGCCCTGCCCCCGCAGAATAGGTAGGGTGACCAGACAGCAAGTGTAAAAAATCAGGACTGGGGGCGGGGGGTAATAGGTGCCTATATAAGAAAAAGCCCCCCAAATCAGGACTGTCCCTATAAAATCGGGACATCTGGTCACCCTAAGAACAGGGCCCATGTATATGGACTGTCTCTCTTTATACACATATTTCAGTTCTCTATAACTAATAAAACAGAGTATCTTCTGTTTACATAGTGCCTTTCATCCTGAAAGACCCCAATGTACATCACAAGGTATTTATAAAGTATATCAGAATTCCTTCACCCCATCACTGAAATGCAGTCAGCTCTGGGGAGGAATGTGGCAGATGTTTAACTGCAAAATGATATAATAAAATAAATTAGTGCCAAAAGGCAAGGTGAGTCCTCTATCCACCTAGAACTGCAGGGGTGGGGCGGCTGGGGGCGGGAAGTATAGTGAGGCAGGACATAGGCTAACCCTCCCCATCCTTGTGAAAAGTTCCAAGGGGATCATTAATTTCCACAATTGGCCTGGACTAATTTTGCATCTCATATTCCCTTTAAAAAAGGTGATCTGAGGGCTGTCTCTCAGTTCTACCATCCAGGCAGAACATCTCCTAGGGCAGCAAAATGCTTAGCAACTGCTCAATGTGTGAGTGCTGGCAGGGCTGTTTTAAAAACAAAAAGAGGGAGAGAAATCATCACTTTAAAGACAGCACAGGCTCATTTTTGCTTTCCAGACCAGGGGAATACCCAGTCCTTCTCTGGCCTGGTCTACGCTACAGCCTTCAGCCAGCATACTGTGTGTGTCGGGGTGTGAAGAGGTGTGATCCCCGACCAACAGAGCTGTATCAGCGGAAGGTCCTGGTGTAGATGTAGCTATGCTTTGCTTTATGGGTGTAGATAGTTTCCGTCTGAAGGTTGGTTTTATGATACTAGTACAAAGCACAGTTTTGATGGTATATCTGTGTCCATGCCAGGAGTGTTTTGCCAGTATACCTATACCCGTAAAGTGCTTCTAGTGTAGACATGGCATTAGCAGAGGGGCAGACACAGATTTCCTGTTAGCTCAGGACAGAAAAAACCATAGAGCTGGTACATCCTATAAGGTGAATCCACTGCCATCCTAATCATCAAACCATTTCACTCCCGCATACCTCCCCTCCCCCTGTTTGGGATGACATTATTAGACAATACTGGGTAACATGAAGGAAGGATGGTTTTGTGGTTAAGGGTCTGGAGAAAGAGTCAGGAGAACTGCATTCTTTTCCCAGTTCTGCTACAGACTCCCTGTGTGACTGTCTGTTCCAGTGCTTCTTATGGCCCTTTGCACTGTAATGTCAGAGCACCTCTCCTTACTTAACAGATGACCTTGGGCGAGTCTCTGGAACTGTCTGGGCCTCAGGGTTCCTATCTCTAATACGGGAATAGTAATCCTTCCTTTCTCCCACCCGCTCTCTTGTCTGTTCAGACAATGAGCTCTTTGGGGCAGGGACTGTCCCTCACTATGTGTGTGTACAGCACCTAGCACAATGGGGAGCATGGAGGTGCTACTGCAATATAAATAATTACAAGGATGATACCCACCAACAAAGGACATTCCCCTCCCCACAACAAAGGACAAGGTTTCCCCCTTGTTTTGCCTTGTGTGTGCAGAACCTCCCCTAGACGCCACCCCCTTTCCCTCTCTTCTTGCTGCACTAGCAGTCACAGTGACTCAGATTGGTAACGCAATAACCGGTAGGTTGATATATCTATTGCTCGACATGGCCAGGATGCTCATAGCCAAAGCCTTGGCAGGGTATCTACTGAACTGCGATGCCATGCAATGAACTTCCAGGGTTACTGGTGTTAGCTACAGAGTAGCATAGCACTTTGCAGGCAAATGTAAAGACGAGAGACTGAAGGGAGCCAGGCAGTGTGATCTTGTCGATGTCAGTCAGTCAAAGTGAATTTGTCAGGTTACTGCAATGCCTGGCATCCAGTGGTCATAAATCCTGTGTGATGTGTTCATTACACCAGTCCATTAAGATGGCAGGGGGACCCAGCTGCAGTTAATGATTTACCTCATTCTTGTAATTTCACCTCATGGAATTTGTCTGCTGCGGGATGTGCAACCTCATCTCCTTTCTCCTTTATGGGAGGCAGATGAAGAATACTAAAAACCAGAAAAGCTGTATGTGGGGCTAGAGAGTGGAACAGCAGGGTAGGCTTGAAAATGGAACTGAAGGGCAGTGGTAGAGCTGTTAGGGTGACCAGATGTCCTGATTTTATAGGGACAGTCCTGATATTTGGGGTTTTTTCTTATATAGGTGCCAATTACCCCCACTCCCGTCCCGATTTTTCACACTTGCTGTCTGGTCACCCTAAGAGCTGGGCATGTCTGGAGTCTGGGACTGGGACTGCAGTGGGGCTCCAGAGTAGGACTGAGGAGCGTTGGTAGGTCACAGTGTGGTGAACAGGATGGAATAGCCAGGAGGCTGCAGTCCTGGCTGCATCAGCAGAGCAGGAAGAACGAAAGGGCCTGAGGACTGGTCAGGGCTGAGGTGCGCTAGTATAGCTGTTTTCACGGGAAGATTGCACATTCCCCGTGAACCAAGCCACCTCAGTCAACCCTTTGCTTTCAAGACCTATCTGCCAGCCAGACCTCCCTGGTAGGATATCCAGCCGGGAGCTCTGCCCCAAGCTGATGCAGGCTGAAGCGACTGGCCTCTCCTGGAGAGCAGTTTGAAAAAACAGCACTGAACAGAGGCAGGGAAAACACTAAGACCCAGGTCCCTTTACTCATTCCCCTTCGTTCCCCTTCGCAGTCATCTCAGCAGAGAGGAGCCAAATTCCTGATTGGTCTCCTTTTGTTCTTCTTTTCCTCCTGAGCTGTGTCTCCCGATAACAAGCCCCCACATCTGTTCTCCCACTGCAGCCTTGGGCTGGGGCCTTATCTTGCCGCAGACTAATTTGATTTTTATGGTGATAGAGGCATCGGTAATTACTGTAATAAAAGAGGAGATTTGCAGCCGCTCCCATTGCCCAAACTGAGAGTGGCGGGGCTGCTGGACTGACACCACAGTTGACTTATTTCATAACTCATGCATTACATTAATGATAAGTGGTGCCCCTCTTGGGAATGTGGGGAGGGGGCTGTAGTGGGAGGGGGGGAAAGAAAGTGTTTCCAATTAAAAAGGAAGCCACTTCAATTCCACCTCCCCCTCGCTTCTCCTTTGTTCTCAAAATTAGAAAGCAAAGAAAAGAACAAAACAAATCGAGGAATAAGGGGAAGGACAGGAAGACTCTAGCTACCAGGGCCAATTGAAAGAAATTAACATGGGGCTGGGAGGAAATCAGCATCCAGGGGTGCTAGCGTAGGAGGGGTGAAAAGAACCACCTGAGTCCAGGGCACAGAGGGACAGGCATCCAAACATCATCAACACCTCAGTCGCAATTGCCATTTTTTAACATATTTTTGCATGAATGCATTGTTTTACATATCTCTGCTCTCAGTAATACGAATCAATTAATTAACACATTTAATTGCAGAAAGATGTATCTCCCTAGAGCTAGCTAAACATCGTACAGTTAGGTAACCCCCTAACCTATTGTGCACATAATAAATGTGTGCATTAGATGCACAGACTGACAATCTGCAACGCTATCTAGGTATCTACTTCCCCCACAGAGATACACTCTGGCTGCTCTAGTTGTATTTCTATTGCATAGTAGTTAACCCTCATTAAATATGTAGCTGGTCTATATTAGGCATAGAATAATGATCATATTAGATTAAGCTTCAATGCTTGGGGTCTGATTTGGCCTCCCTTACATTGACCAGTGCCTTGTTCCACAGGTAGCCCCATTGGTTTCAATGGAGGTACTCACAGAGTAAGGTACTGTTCACCATGAGCAAGAGTGGGCAGAAACTAGCTCTGAGTTTGGTGCATTTACTGAAACTGGAGCTCTTCAGGAGGTGAGTGTCTCCATGACTGTTTGAGACTGGCTTACCCATTACAGAGCTGAGCCCTTTGTAACTCCAGACTCCAAGGATTCATATCTTGCTTAGTAGCTCATCCTTATACCCCATCACACTACTTCTGGCATCATTCTGCAGAATCCGTTTCTTCCCAGCCCACAATTCCTTTTTGGTCCATTTTTGGGCTCACACACCTGATTTGCTTTTCTCCCACACTTAGGGTGAAATATCTGGACAGGGGATGGGAGGTAATAGGCACCTATATAAGACAAATCCCCCAAATCAGGACTGTCCCTATGAAATAGGGACATCTGGTCACCCTACCCACACCCCTACTCCTGGGGAATGCTGCTAGTGTACAGCTAGTGCAATGGGAGAGGTAAATGATCCATTCCAACTAGGCAGCCTGCTCTGCAAGCCCTTTCCCAAACGTGCTGCCATTCTCGTTTATGGGCATCCATGAAAACCGAACGTGCTGTGCAGTTTAGCTTAATGTATTATAAACTAGAAGCCAAAGCCCATAAAGGATGAGTTTTTTGCATAATTGAATGCATACATCTCTTTATGCACTTTTACAGCATTCCAGGTCTGTGGTTACAGGAACGTTCCACCTCACTGATATGCAATTAGCACCGCAGGAGCATTCTCTGAAGCCTGATCACCTTTGGCTGAATGGAATGGCCAGCCAGTGAGATGTCAGTACGTGCTGCATCTCCAGCCCAAAAGCAAGTGCAGTTGAGCCCACTCTGGGCAGCCATGGGACCTGTCAGCAATAAAAGGGAGCGGTGTGGTTTTGAAAACCTGGCCCCAAATGTATGTGCTGAGCTCCTGTGAAAATCTGTCCACTTGGCACCAAAATCAGTGACCAGATTTTCAAAAGTGCTCAGCATGTCAGGTACTCCGCACTTTCGAAATTGTGGCCCCCATTCTGGGAACTGAGCACTGGGAAAACCTGACAGCTGACTCAAGAAACCTTTGTGGCTCAGCCATTTGAAGGAGACATGGAGCACACACTGAACAGTGGGTCACACCAGTAAAATTTCAATCCATCTCAAGCCTATTTTCTATTCTTAAAATAAAATTGCCAACTGGGCATGCAGCAGAGGAATGAGATTCTGGACAGCTTCATCCCTGCCTCTGTTTCTCACTTTTTTTTCTCCTTATTTATTCACACAGCAATTGAAAGCAAATTAAAAACAAGGCCCCTGTGCAAAGTACCCAACCAAAGTATCTCACATCACAGTATTTTGATATGTCTGCTTCGAGCCCTGATGATAAGGTCTCTCTATAGAGAAATGTTCCACAACCCATTGGCAGGGAAAAGCTTGGGCTTGGGCCTTGCTGTGCTTTGTTTTGTTAATCAGTCTATAAGTTTTAAAAATAAACGGCTGCCTGGGATTTCAAGAGTCTAAGGGAATTAGGTCCAGATCTGGGCCTTACACATCCAAATGTCATCAAAATTCCATAGAAGTTGGGCACCTAACTCCTTTCCACCCCATGGAAATTCCCGTTTTTGTTTCTAATCCTGAGCAGATGTCTGTCAAACCTACTCATGGAGCCTCTCCCCCTTACAGCAGAAGGAGACCCCTGCGTTGAGTGCTGAGGGAAGGTCTGGGGCATGTGGTTATTTCATCTCATCTGCTCACATGCTGTGAAGAACACTAGTGCGTCTTTGGTTGGGGGAGAAAGGAGGGTTCTCCAGGAAGCATTTTAAAGGCAGAATTGACAGCGAAATCCTTGTCTACACACAGGAATTCAGCATTCAATGCAGCTGCCTGGCTGGACCTTCAGTACGAACACGGGCAAATGGGGATCTGCACCAACCGCGATAATAAAGGAGGTAAATGCATGATGTGGCTTACCCTCGTTTGCGCTCAGGGGTCATCAACAACACAGCTACACCAGATTCAGCAATTGGGGCTCCTCCCCAGGAGGACAAGGCCTAGTAACATTGAGGGCTTGTCTACACTACCTGCTGGATTGGCAGGCAGCTATCGGTCCAGCAGGGGTCAATTTATCGCGCCTATACTAGACACGATAAATCGACCGCTTAGTGCTCTCCTGTCGACTCCGGTACTCCACCAGAACGAGGAGCACAAGCGGAGTTGACAGGAGAGCGTCAGCTATAGACTTACCGCAGTGAAGACATTGTGGTAAGTAGATCTAAGTACGTCGACTTCAGCTACGTTATTCATGTAGCTGAAGTTGCGTATCTTGGATCGACCCTGCACGGTAGTGTAGACAAGCCCTAAGGCCTGGTCTATACTTAAAAGTTAGATCCATCTAGCTACATCCTTCAGGGCTGTGAAAAAATGTGTGCCCTGAGCACTGGAGTTAGGCTGACGTAACGCTGGTATGGATGTGGTTAGGTTTTCCATCCACCTCGCTACTGCATCTCGGAGAGGTGGATTAATTACATCGATAGAAAAACCTCTTCCTGGATGTAAGAAATGTCTACCCCGCAGTGCAGCAGTGGTACCGCTCCCGCCCCATAGCTCTGCAGCTGCTGTAACATAGACATGGTCTAATATTTTGCAGTTCTCCAGCACTGCTCCTGTGAGGATTTCCAAGCACTTTGCAGACATCAATTAAAAAGCCTCCCAAAATCCCTGGTGCAAAATGGAACATTCATTGTTCGTTCAGCTAAACCACCACACGTGCATGTGCCAAAAAAAAAAAAAAAAGGCAACCCAAGTAAAATGCAAACTCACCCACTTCTGAGCTGCACCTTTCAGAACCACTCAGGATCAGCTTATATAACAAGCTCTTATCCCAACACAAATACATGGTGTTTAAACTGGGTTAAAAGGCCCTGCTGGAATGGCTCGGGGGACTAAGTACAGCTTAGCTCAGTTAATGAAACAAAGAAAGGAATCCTCCCTGTTTCACTTAGGGCATATATACATGGGGAAATTGACCAGAACAGAGAGTCCGGAATAGCTCCCCATGTGGACACTCTTATTCTGGAGTAAGGGTCATTTTTTCTGATTTCTCTTAATCCACTTTGGAAGTGAATAGGGTTTATGCATCACTTAATTTTGATTTAAACCCTAACAGCTTGATCCAAAGCCCTTTGAAGTCAGTCTAAAGACTCTCATTGACTCTAATAGCCCTAAAAGAACTTCACCCTCAGAAATGGAGCCTAAGTGGTGCATAGAACTTGTGCTGCCATCCTACAGGGGATTAAACCAGGGACCTGGAGAATTAAAGGCATATGCTGATGCAGCTTGAGCTAAAGAGCCAAACTCCCTCATGTGGGGCTGTAACAGATGCATATTATCTGTGGGTCGGGCACAGAGAGGGACCTGTAACACACACCCTGACCAGTGGGTTACATGGGCTCCGCACCAGGGTGCATGTCGCTCTACTGCCTAGAACCGTTTTTGTGGTAATTTTTCTAAAGGGAAAAGCTCAATCAATGGCTGGGTTCCCTCACATCAGAGCCACTCGATGGAGTCATGGCAGCTACACAGTGTCGTCTTTAACCCGGCACGCCTCTGGCTTTTTGTTTTGTAGTGGGAGCCTAGTCTATGTGTTAGAGTGCAGTCTGGAGGCAGGAGTACTGAGAAACATGGGAAAGGATCCAAACGCCAGCTGACTCATGGGCTAGCACCATTTGCAGCCCAGAGGGAGCGTTCATCGCTCAGTTATACAGATGCCGTGTCTGCTGGATTCTTTAATGTTCTGCCTTGCATGGGTAATTCCTCGTTTGCTCCATATCATAAACCCCTCTGCGCACGTATGCTAGGATAGGTTGCCTTTGCTGCAAATAGCCAAGTGATCAGTTAGTTGGCTCTTTTCTGAATCCCCGGAAGTGCTGACCCAGCCTGCCCTATATTTAAAGGGGGAAGAATCATGGCTGGGGCTGAGGCAGGAGCTGGCTCAGGTGGGGAGCTGGAGGGGCTTTGTTTTCAGAGCAAGGATGGTTTTGCTTGCATCAAGAGCTCCCTTTGTTTTTGCAACAGCCCAAGGTAAGGTCGAACCCACTAGGGTTCTAGGAAAATGGAATTTTGTTTTGCTTCAGCTGGTTTCTGGGCAAAGAGAGAGATTTCATTGTGGTGATTCAGTTAAGAGACACCTCCTCTCTCTCCATTTCTCCTTCTCCCTGTCTCCAGTATCTTTTCCTTCCTCCTGTCTTAAAACACCCACACTCCTGGGCCTGGGCCAAAGTCACCTGAGAGGCTTTCATTCCTCTCTCTCCTCTTCCTCTCTCCTCTTTCTTTCTGTCTTCCTCACACTCCCTTATGTTTAGCCCTCTCCCTCCTCCCAGTAACAACTTCTCACTGCAACAGGGACAGGTTTTTGCATTAGCCCATTGAGCCTCCCATTTCTCTCCAGCGTTCTGTTCCCTTCAGTTAAGCCTACTTCCCCTTTTGGCCAGGAGAGTAGGAAGAGCTGAGCTGGCACAAGAAGCTGGAAATGTCCTTGACAGAGAGTAAACAGTGCCCAGCTGGCATCAGAGGGATCCTAAGTCAGCGTCCTGGACATGCACACCCTGGAGAGGAAAGAGCACATGTGACCTCCAGGTGCCAAACTCAAGTGCTGTTATTTAAAATGAAAAGGCAGATCTGTTGCTTGATCTTGGCATGTACCTGGAATCCCATGGGGATGGCGTGTGCATATTCCGAACACACCCAACCTCCCAGCTTCTAGCTCCAAGTCGGCATCTCCTTGCGTGTCATTAGCGTGCTGCCTAACCGCATGGTGTGCAATTACTCGGTGAGGATAAATAAACCCATCAAACACTCAGAAAAAACGATTCTCTAACTGCCTTGCAGTTAATAGGTTTGGAGCCTTGGGATATATGTCCACTGTAGTCTCTTTGTCTGTAGTAAGTTTCAGCAGTCCTGGAATGCTGAAATGTATGGTGTCCCTAGCACCCCTGGATTTAAACCCTGAGCCACTGAGATCCTCCAAGATGCAATTTCTTTGTGTCCAGTTGATTGTGGTTTATTTTATATTTTAGGAGAGGCAACTGGAAGGTTTGTATTTGAAACATAATCACAAGAGAGTATGACTTTTGTGCTGTGTGAGTGGCTATCACCCGCCGTTCACCCCAGAGGCAGCTGCATTTCATCAGCCTTGCAAGTAAACAGCTGGCAGAGTGCCTTGGGATCCATTGGGCTGAAAGATGCCATGGGTATATAAGAGGTAGTAGTACATGCAGTGACCTGTGTTATAGGTGTGGTTACCTGTTTGCCTATCCATGAATATTTTTGTGGGTGCAACGCAGGCACGTTGTGTAGCTCAGGCAGAAATGATGATGCACGTAGAGAGGTGCAATAAACAAGGTGCCAGCGAGCAAGAGGATGATATAAACACAGACCCGAAGTTGTTCTGCAATTTGGGAATACACAACCCAGATAAAAAATTAGATAGATGCAAACACTTTCCCTGGCTGTTTTTGAAAGCATCTGACAAACGCAATAGGCAGGGGATGTATGACCCACTCCTGGCCACATCACAGGTGGCTCATACAGGAGATGAACTTTGGCTAATATCTCTCTGCTGCGTTCTCCCAGCCTCCCTCGGGTGAGGAGCAGAAGCAGGGAACTGGTCAGCTGCCACTCTGGAGCTGTGAAAGGGCAAAGCAATCCTATCTCAGAGCAGATGCTAAACTGACAGCTGGCTCTTGCCCAGGGCACCTTGCCTCTCCCTGGAACGGGAGAGCTGTCACTGTGGGGAAGGGTTCAGTGACAGACCAGTCACTGGGGGGCTGTCAATCAGTGTCACTCGACCACAGTGCAAGGAATCAAGTAAAAATCCTGGAGCTTTCAGCCAGCAGTGCACTCAGGGAGTTCAGCCACTAATAGTGACCAAACGGGGTGAACAGAGAACAAGGGACACGGACGTCATATCTGCAGAACAAGGCAGCTGGGGAGACGGATGCCACAAGAGTCATTTTTTCCCCCTGAGTGGAGATTCCATTCCTAAGAGTTTGGAAGTAAGGAGGATGTTCTGATCCACTTCTCCTGCTGGGACCAGATCCTCAGATGTTGTCTGAAATGGGAACATCTTGCACCCAGGGCCACTGGCCAACTAATGCCTGGGGGAAAAGTGAACAGAAGGGTCCCTGAGGTTAATGGTGTTAAGAGGGAAAAGCCAGAAGAGGGCAGATGAAATCAGGAAAGAGAGAACGCGTAAGGAATCGCTAATTCCTGAGAGACATTGGCTATAGCTCTTGGGGCTAAGGCCATGTGGGGAGGGTGGTATGGATGCAGGGGGCTCTCCCATTCATCTGGGACTGCAAAGATCAGACTATTACGGCCTGTGCTCTGGGCCGGGGCTGCAGGACTTGCTGTGCTCCGGCCGGGGGAGCGGGGCCCTCTTAGGCGCCGGGCCCAATTCGGGGGAATCAGCCTAAAGCCGGCCCTGATTATGGGACTACCGGAGGCATGGCATCTGGTTTACTACAATGTGTTCAGCCTCTGGTGGAAGGGCCTTTGTCCTTAGCTTGTGCTGCTCTCTGCTGGCCACATCCTTGCTAAACAGGCACACTGGAAAAAAGCCAGGGCACTTTGCATGGCAGAAGCATGTGTGCAGCCTGGTATCGACCTCTCCCAGAGAAGGGGACGTATAACAACAGAATGCCTTCCCTTTTGGGGACACATGTGGAGAATTGTTCTGGAGAGTGAGAAAGTCAAGGGGGTCTAGCGGATTGGGGTACTGGGCTAGGAAGAGGCAGGAGATTTGGGTTCTGTTCCTACTTCTGCTATGTGACCTCAGGCAAATCACTTCCCCTCTCTGTGTCGTTGCTCCACCTCTCTATCTTGTCTACTCAGAGAGTAAACTCTTGGGCCAGGGACTGTCTCTCACTATGTGGCCATACAGCATCTAACACAATGGGGCCCTGATCTCAGCAGGGGCTTCTAGTTGCTTCTGGAATAGAAAATAATTGTGCATGAAGGAACATGCATCATAACTACATGAGGTTTAAATTGTCCTTGACTTGTGGTGTAACGTAGTCATCACTAGAGCTGGGGGCAATTGTTTGACTCAAACTTTTTTTGGGGGGGGGGGGAGAAAAATGCAGATTTGGGTTGATTGAAACATTTTGCGAATGTGTTTCATTTTTTTCAAATTGTTTTGGTCAAACACCCCTCCCCCTCAAAGCCCAAATTCTTAAAAACCCTAAATATTTTGTTTTGACATTTTTGAAATGAAATGTTTCAATGTTTTTATTTGAAATGACTTTTTGTTTAATTTTTTTTTCAACTTTTCAGTTTGCTGAAAATTTTGGATAATTTTCCTCCTGGGTCAGCTTGAAGCAATTTTTCCCCCCAACTTTGTTTTGGAACTACCAGCAAACCAACAAAACCAGTTATTCTCACAGCACTGGTCATGACTGCAACCTAGTGACAGAACTCCAGAAAACAGGGAGAGAAAAGAGGGTGTCAGGTGAGAGAGGGAGTTACTCCAGCAGAGTATGGCTTAAAGCTACATTCAATCCTCTGAGATAGCCTAGTCCAGTGGTTCTCAACAAGGGGTTCTGGGCCCCATGGGTGGCTGCACGCAGGTTTCAAGGGGTCTGCCAAGTATGGCCAGTGTTAGTCATAGGGCCCAGGGAATAAAGTTAGAGGCCTGCCGCGCAGGACTGCAGCCTGGAACCTCAAGCTTAGGGTGACCAGACGTCCCGATTTTATCGGGACTGTCCCGATATTTGCTTGTTTGTCCCGCGTCCCGACCAATGTTAGGTCGGGACACTGGACAAACAAGCAAAGGCTCCGGAGCCCAGAAGGGCTCGCGCCCTCCCCCACCCTGACTCTGCCCCCTCCTTCCCCCATTGGCTCCCTCCCCAAATCCCCGCCTCTTGCCAAGCATGCCATGCCCAGGAGACGCAGGGGAGCGCGGGGCTAGGGTGAGTGTGAGTCTGGCCTGGCCCCGAGCAGGCAGGACTCGGTACCTGAAGGGAGAGTAGGGGGGCGGCCCGCGGGGCCAGGCGGCGGCTGTTCTCCCCACCTGGGCAGCAGGACTCAGGAGCAGCCGCTGCTGCAGCTCCCACTGCCGCGGGGGGAGGAAGCGGCCAAGCATGTGGCGCTCAGCGGCTGCGGCTTTGGCGCCCGGGCCAGAACCCCCCGAGCCCGGGCCTGCTGCAGGGACCCAGCAGCGCGCATGCTGCGCCCAGCCCCTGGCCAGTCGTGTCTGGGCTGGCTGCCCGGCTGGTGCAATCCCGCAGCGGAGGCATCGGCAGCCCAGCCCCATTCGTTCTCCTGCGGGACCCAAGCGGGATGGGGGGGCTGGGGCCTGCTGCCCACACTCCGGGGCCGCCCGCGGGATTGCACCAGCTGGGCAGCCAGCCCAGACGCGCCTGGCCAGGGGCTGGGTGCGTGCTGGGTCCCCGCAGCAGGCCCGGGCTCGGGGGGTTAATGGGTGCTAGAGCCGTAGCCGCCAAGCTTGGCCAGCGGCCGCTTCCTCCCCCCGCGGCAGTGGGAGCTGCAGCAGCGGCTGCTCCCAAGTCCCGCTGCCCAGGTGGGGAGAACAACCGCCACCTGGCCCTGCAGGCCGCCTCCTACTCTCCCTCCAGGTACCGTGCCCGAGTCCTGCCTGCTCGGGGCCAGGCCAGACTCACACTCACCCCAGCCCCGCGCTCCCCTGAGTCTCCCAGGCCTCCCTCCAGCGCTTGCAGAGGGAGGAGGAATCGGGGGTGGGGGATTTTTTTTTTGCTCTGCCGCCATTTTTTCCCCCTCTGTCCCTGTTTCCCCCCCCCCCCCCGTCCCGATATTTGACCTAGGTGATCTGGTTACCCGACTCAAGCTTCAACACCAGAGAGTGAAATCGAAGCCTGAGCAACTTAGCATTGTAGGACCCCGGGGCAGTTACCCTGCTTGTTACCCCTTAATGCTGGCCCATGGCTTTAGATGGAGAAAAACAATTGTTGTGGCCCAACCGGGCTATGGGGTTTTTATAGCATGTTGGGGGTGGGGGAGAGCTCAAAAAGAAAAAGGTTGAGAACCTCTGGCCTAGTTGAACTACTAGGATAGAAGCTGATTTAAAGTAGCTAGTCACTAAGCTGCAAGGCTGTTTTATTCGGTAGAGCCAGCTCCAGCACAAAGAGTATCTTAGTTTGAGTTCCTGGTCAGTTTCATTTTTGAATCTGCTCACCGAGTGGACACATCATTAAATCATGTTGTGATGGGTCTAAATCCTGACGTCTTTACTCAGGCAGGACTTCAGGATCTGGCCAGTGATTTCTTGCTACTTTCACTTTGATTCTGAAAGTTTTTCCTTCTCCTAGTAAAATATGCGGACTGATGGCTTGACCTTGCCAGCCCTTACTCACCGCAGTGGTCCTTGCTCCTGTGAGGAAATGAGACAACTCATACAAAAACAGTCTTGCAGGGTCAGGCCCTAAGATTCAAACAGCTCATACCTGTACCACTCTCCATGGCCACAAGAGGCTGCTATGACTATTTAACAGCTTAGCCAGTATCATCAGATCTGGCATTCCTTTTTTATCTCCAGTGTTTAAAAAATGAATTGTCCTCCCTAAACCTCCAGACAAACACACACAAAAGGCTTGATTCTCCACTGCCCTGCATCTTGTGTAGGCATTTACCTCTGGGCCAAGCGAGTGCAAACCCTGTCCCATATCAGAATCTAGTGATAGAGTTTTGCATTCCCTTTGCACAGGTAAATATGAGGACACAATGCACCAGGCAGTGGGGAATCAGAGGTCAAGGTGTTGTGTCACTAATTGCCCAGCAGGGGTGGCTGGGAACATCTGTGGAAATAAAGCCTGTTTTTATGAGGACAGCAGCTGCAGACTAGTTGAAAAGTGGCAAGGTTTAGTGACCATCAAAAGACCCAAGATCTCATTCATCTTGGTAGAATCTGAACATTCCGCATATGTAGTTGCAGAAGCCAGTGAGCTCAGACCATCAACATCTTCATAAAAGGCAGCCCCACAGATAAACCTGACCTCATGTATCAACCATACCCAGATACATCCAAAGAGCATTAAGGGAACAGTCTACCGTCTTCTGGCAAGTGGCTGTGATGGATAGAAAAGCCATCCTGAGCTGACACCAAGATCCTGTAAACTCATACATGCTGGCAGACCCCTGCACCCATTCAGGGGTCCATCTGCATGGAGCTTGCAGGACAGTGGCCCATTAGCTGCACACCAAAGTGGGACTGAGAACAAGCGGAAAGAGCCTGGTATCAGCTGATGTAACTGACAAGATAAGCTGAGAATGGGTGTAATGAGTCTGATATTAGATAACCTACTGGGAACCAGGGTCGTTGAGTGCCTACTGGAGGAACAATACCTGATATCCTCACGCCAACTCCCCTGCTCTAAACACTGGACCATACATCCTTCCAGTGTTGGGTCTAGAACCCAGGAGTCCCTACAACTTGCTTTAACCACTTGACCACACTCCTTCTTAGTGCTGGGTTTAGAACCCAGGAGCCCTGACTCCCGGTCTCCATGTTCTTCCCAACAGACAAAACTGCCTCCCTGGTGTGACGTTTAATATATCAGCACAACTCAGTCTCACAAGAGAACCAAATCCCCCCAAACAGAATAGTGTTTGCATGCAGCAGTGGAGGAAAAATAAAAAAGACTCAAGGTTTCTCTTCAAATTCTAGCTTGAGGTAGGTAATTTAATTACTTTAATAAGAACAATTTAGGAAGTTAATTGATTTGTAACTAGGCTTAAATTTCTTGAATATCAAGTGTCACTTTCTTTTTTAATACTGCTGCATATTAAAGTAATTAGGTCGTTAGCAGAAATCTTCCTGCTCCCCTTAGCACATTTGACTAAGATTAAGAGGAAAGTCCCTGACTTTGGGGGCAGATTTTGAAGTTCTTCTGTTTTTGATGTGGCTGACTGAGTTTGTAGGGCTAAACTTCCTCATTAAAACCACCAGGGTATTCTAGTCTATTCTATTCCTCCAAAACCCTATTGCATTCAGAGAAGGGTTGATCCTGAGCTAGGTCCCTCTGGATGTGGGTCCAGTTCCCCAATCCCCCACATTCTTCTTGTGTGATCTTGGTCAAGTCACTTTACCTTCTGTTTCTCTTCCCAGTGTTTGCCTATCTTGTCTACTTAGATTGCAAGGTCTTTGGGGCAGGGACTGTCTCTTGTTATGTGTTTATACAGGGTCCGGCATGATTGGGGCCCCTGATTTTGGTTGAGTCCTCTTGGTGATGCTGTAATTCTACTCATAATGTAATTCCTATTGAACTCGATAGGACTTTTCCATTTACATGGTGCTTGGGAAGGGCAAGGGACCTGCTGTGTTGAGCAGAGAGCGGGGTTCTTTGAACTCAGCACTGGGATCACAGAGTGAGAGTTGAGTACAAGCTCCAAGAGCTTCTGCCTGTTGCGGTATATGGGGGGGCAATACCGGCAGATCCCCCCCCGCCCAGCTCCTCCAAGCTCCTCCCAGCAGTCACAGCTGAAAGCCCCCTCTAATTTTCTTGCATCTCATCATGTATTGATAGCTGTGCGATGCCAGGTAACTATGGCAACTCATTGATTAGCATCCAGCCCCTGTGAAACGAGGAACATGCAGCCATAAGAATTACAAATGATGCCGTATTGTCTGCTGCCAATAGGCTGATTACTGACATTTTCTGCCAGGTAGACTGGCCTTTACAGGCAGCCCAGCGGTGTGTAATTACCGCACAGTGATTGATGCATTGCTATAGTTACTATCTGCTGTGTTCCCTGACTAATAGCTTTTAAGTTCCCTTTTCAGATGGAAATGCATTGTCTGTAAATGCAGAAGGCAGAGGTCTAAAAAACCTGTAGATTCATCCTGGAAGATGCCAGCCTGGGCATGGAAAAGGGTGGGAGCCACTTAGAACAAACCACTGCTCAGATGGGGGGAGAAGGAAAACAATTCTGGTTTGTATGAATTGCTGTGGAACTGCTCTCAGGGTTAAAGTGCAGACAGTGGCACAGCCAGGTTTTTCCAGTCCTTGCCACCCATTAACATCACATGATGACTGCTTTGGAGATATTGGTCACTGCCATGCTCTCTGGAGTGGGGAGACATGGAGGAATGGAGATGTTCTGTTCAAGTGTGATCATTTTCTGAGTGCCTGGGGAGAGAGGAAATGTTGTTGTTCTTGCCAGCAAGTTAAAGAAGTATGGATAGATAGAGAGCTGGCTAAATCATCAGGCTCAATGGGTAGTGATCAATGGCTCCATGTCTAGTTGGCAGCCGGTATCAAGCGGAGTGCCCCGAGGGTTGGTCCTGGGGCTTGTTTTGTTCAATATCTTCATTAATGATCTGGAGGAGCCGTGGATTGCACCCTCAGCAAGTTTGCAGATGACACTAAACTGGGAGGAGAGGTAGATACGCTGGAAGGTAGGGATAGGATATAGAGGGACCTAGACAAATTAGAGGATTGGGCCAAAAGAAATCTGATGAGGTTCAACAAGGACAAGTGCAGAGTCCTGCACTTAGGACGGAAGAATCCCATGCACTGCTACAGACTAGGGACCGAGTGGCTGGCAGCAGTTCTGCAGAAAAGGACCTAGGGGTTACAGTGGATGAGAAGCTGGATATGAGTCAACAGTGTGCCCTTGTTGCCAAGAAGGCTAACGGCATTTTGGGCTGTATAAGTAGGGACATTGCCAGCAGATCGAGGGATGTGATCATTCCCCTGTATTCTCCATTGGTGAGGTCTCATCTGGAGTACTGTGTCCAGTTTTGGGCCCCACACTAGAAGAAGGATGTGGAAAAATTGGAAAGAGTCCAGCGGAGGGCAACAAAAATGATTAGGGGGCTGGAGCACATGACTTATGAGGAGAGGCTGAGGGAACTGGGATTGTTTAGTCTGCAGAAGAGAAGAGTGAGGGGGGATTTGATAGCTGCTTTTAACTACCTGAAAGGGGGTTCCAAAGAGGATGGATCTAGACTGTTCTCAGTAGTAGCAGATGACAGAACAAGGAGTAATGGTCTCAAGTTGCAGTGGGGGAGGTTTAGGTTGGATATTAGGAAAAACGTTTTCACTAGGAGGGTGGTGAAGCACTGGAATGGGTTACCTAGGAAGGTGATGGAATCTCCTTCCTTAGAGGTTTTTTAAGGTCAGGCTTCACAAAATCCTGGCTGGGATGATTTAGTTGGGGATTGGTCCTGGACTAGATGACCTCCTGAGGTCCCTTCCAACCCTGATATTCTATGAGTCTATGATACGTCTGCACTTAGAGACACCAACGGAGATTGGGGCCCTGCTGGGCGGGGTGCTGCACAGACATATAAAGGACAGTATCTGCCCCAAAGAGCTTGCAATCTAAATAGACAGACAAGGGAGTATTATTATCCCCCCATTTTAGAGATGGGGAACTGAGGCATGAGAAATTAAATAACTTTGCCAAGGTCACATTATGAGGCTATGGCAGAGCTTGGAGCTAAACGTGGTCCTGAGTGGAGTCCAGTGCTTTAACCCTGAGAGCATCCTTCTTCTCCATTTTAAACAAGATGCCTGTCATTTCTCAAAACAGTGCAATAGCAATGCACAGACCTCACACAGGAACTGCTGGGCATACTGGAACAGGACAATTGGTCATCCAATCCAGTAGCCTAGTTGCTTTAGAGAATGACACAAAACACCCATAATGCTTTAAGCTGTCCAATATTTCCCAAGGGGGGAAAGTTCCTTTCTGACCCCAGCATAGAGCAGTTCATCCCCTGGAGCATGAGGATCAATACTCCTTGAACTTTTATCCTAGATAGCATCACAGCGAATGAAAGCTGTTACTCTTAAAAATGTCTCAGCTAGAGGTAGAGCTCAAGATACAAATTCAGATATAGATCAGGATTCTGAATCCCCTGAAGTTCAAGGTTTTTCTGAGACAGGGTTTTGAAACAGTTAAATTGGCAGTGCCTACGGATGGTGATGGGAAGAAGGCGGCTTATAGTTTAGAGGGGAGGGATGTCATTTGTGACTAAGGGGCTTGCTGGAGAGATGGGTTTGATTCCTAGCTTTACCCCAGACTTTCTGTGTGGACTTGGGCAAGTTACTTAATCTCTCAGTTACACATCTCTGAAATGAGGATAGTTATTCATGCCTGTTTTACCTATTTAGAGTGGAAGAGAGAGCAAAGAAAGCAGCAGTTAAACCAAAAAGTAAATTGTACAGTCCTTGACAACCTTAATTCTCCCCCCCCCTGCTCTTGTACACTATAGTGATCTGAATAGGTAGGTAGGCAGATAGATTGTGAAAGTTAGAGGGACATCAATACTGTTGGCTTGTGTCTAAATAGACAATGAACGTGAAGCCATCCCAGCTGCAAGCTCTGCTGGCTTAACTGACTCCTGATTAGTCAGTGACTAACGCTCAGACCTCAATGGTTCAAATGTGTCCTGGAAAAGGACGGTGTACATCCTGGCTCAGATCTGGAAGGATCACAGATGGGCTTTGCCTCCACTGTGGAGAACGCCAAATACTTCTCCAGACCTTCCCCTCCCCTTCCATCCCTCATGCATTACTCCTGATATTTATAAATTTACCTAACCTACACAGAGTTAAAAGTGGTTTGTTTCTTTTCAGGCTGTTGAGTGCAGCCAGGGTAATTTAGTAGAAAAATGTCATGCTAATGCAATTCAAAGTTCAAATGATCTTTCATTTCGAGAGAAAGAAGAATGTGTGTGCCGTCAGAATGTTAAAACCCACTACTTGCCCTGCAATTCAAATAGAAATATGAGCTTCAGGGGATACATAAGTCACATGAAGTACTGTGAGTGAAATGCACAAAATGAATAAAAATGATCCAGAAGCTGTTATTAGCATTGCTGGGGGGCTGATCCAGCATAGAACAAGTGTAGAGGCAATCAGGAGCGGTGTCGGAAAGGGGAAGTTTGCATGAAATTACATTAACACAGAAATAATGAGAAAAAGTTATCAGTAAGACCTTTTCATATTAATATCTAAATGTTGTAAGCCAGGAGCTCCTAGCCCTCTCAGTTCTGATATGCTATAAACACGTGGGTATGGTGCATAGTTAAATAGCACAACACAATGTTGTGGACATGGGGTAGTCTAGTCACTATGCTGCACACACCCAACTTCATGGCAATAGCAGGGATAGAATTCAGCTAAAAGCACAGGCCACCCCTGCTAGAACTAAAGGAGAATCTCCCAGTAGCACTATAGGGACTATGACATAGCTAAGCAGTACTGATTTCATCCAAGGGAAGGCAGTGGTAGATAAACATACAGGCCAGTTCATTACAATGACAGTATTTCTGTGGTTCTCAAACCCTGGCCTTGAACCTCAAATTCATTCCTGATCTGGATCTGAATCTGAACATCACCTGCTCTGTCTTTCTCTATCTAAAAGCAAAGTCCTTCTGACTACCTGTAGTAATGAAAAATCCCATGGCACATCTTTGCAAGAGTGGAGGATATTGTTAACTTGTGTGTCCTGGTCACATTCCATTCCCTTGCTATTTTCACTGGATACAGAGTCCTCTAATTCATAGGATGATAAAATTTGTCACACCATATCAAATGAGCTGCTAGATGGAGTCTGGAAACCCCATCTCGGGTAGCAGTTTAATGCCAGATGGTCCAGAACAAAGTGAAAATCCCTCTCAATGCCCAGAGTGCATCACTGTATAGGATAGGGTGGCCAGACAGCAAGAAAAATCGGGGAGGGGGGGCAGTAATAGGACCCTATATAAGAAAAAGCCCCATATATAGGGACTGTCCCTGTAAAATAGGGACATCTGGTCACCCTAGTATAGGACCAGATCCTCAGCGGCTGTAACTCAGCACAGCTCCAGTGACTTGAATCTGCTATGTCAATTTACACCAGCTGAAGATCTGGTTAGTGGCTGGCCATTTCTTTCCTATTCCCCACCCACTCTCCCACAGGCAATCGGTTTACTCCCTAATGCATTTGGGTTTGTTAGTCCTGTAACACCACTTAGGCTGTTTAACTCCAAATATTTAATGGTCATATCATCATCCGGTCCTTTAAAAAGTCCCCCTACATTATTTATTTATCTCAGCAGTCTCCCTGCAGCAGTGAATTCCAGAGTTGACTGAAAGCTGAGTGTATTCCTTCATAGTTTACCAGGAATTACTCAAAACCAAAACCATTTATATGGATCTGACATGCTTTACTCCAATGAAACCCAGATCCCAACCATCTGTGGTCTAAATTTTGCAACACAGAAACCCTTAACCATGAGCTTCTTCCAGCACTTTTTGCCTGTCATTGATATTTATTGGATGAAACCAGTCGCAAAACTCCCACTGACATCAACAGGGCCAGGATTTCACCCCTGCCTTTTGATTTTGTCGAGTAGCTCCAAGTTCTCTCAATGAAAGGCAGTAAATGTTAGTGTCTGATGAACGCATGGTTTTGTGGTTTTGGTGTTGCAAAAACCCTAGACTAGGGTTACACTTGATCAAAGTATGTAGGATCCAATGGAACAGATCTGTATTGGACTAATTACTTGTTCATGGGATAGTCAAGAGGCAAGGACATTGGACTAAGAGTCGGAAGATGAGAGTGATAATCCCATTACAGCCACTAACCTGGTGTGTGACCTTTGGCAAGTCACATCACCTCTCTGATTTTCTTTTCCCTCCTACCCTTGTCTGTTTAGACTGCAAGTTCTGTGGTGCAGGAACTGTCTTTCACTGTGTATCTATATAGTGCCATGTATACACAATGGAGCCCTGATCTCTTGTAGGCATTATTCTAATTCCAGCTATACTTTGAGAAACACTCTTAGTGGCTGCAAATGGTGTATAACCCTTGCGCTGCCCCCTGCACAGGGGTGGCATTCATCCAACATTTGTAAAGCACATTGAGATCTCAGGGCGGGAGTTGTCATAGAAGCGCAGAAGCATTATCCTTCTAAGAAACATACAAGCATGTTTGGAAACAAACATCGATACCTGCCAGAATTCATTAAGTGTAACTGAAGGCCAGAACTATTCGTTGCGGCATCCGGTGGGGAACGAGCAGCAGGGGTAGTCAGACTCTGAAAGAAGAGAAATATTCCTGTCTCAGTGCAAGCATCATTAGCAATCTTTTTTTTTTTTAGTGGAAGAGAAATATCAAAACCATGTGATACAGAAGCACGACTGTTTCTAAGAGCCTCTTTAATACTGAAGATCCCAACAGAGCTTCTACTTTTGACTTTGGGTTTGCTAAAGGAAACCCTGGAGACAAGGAGTTCTGACTCCCTTCCCTTCAGAGGACAGCGGCCAAGTTCTCTGTTGGTAAAAATATTTCACAGTTTTCATTTTTTTTATCTTCTCTTCAGTGCTTTGTCCTTTGTTCCTTCCTTGCCCTCCCTCCCTCTTTCTCTCCGTAGCAAGCCCCAGGGCAGTTTTCATTGCACTCCATGGTTTTATCAGCACACACAGAGACTTGACAAGCAGAATAAGGACTTCCATGTCCAACAATTACATCTTGTGTTTAAGTGTCAAACGTGGAAATGCCTTGGTTGGGTTGCTAAGGAAGGAGGGAAGCTGAGTCTTCTAATGGTTCTCTGCTAGTTTGTATCCAGCTAAGGATCTGACTCAGGGTCTCTAGCTTTGGGTTGCAAGTTGCCGGTGTGGCTGTCTCACCATCATATTATCCCCACACCACATCAATGCTAATAGACCTTTTAGGATTATATGGGATTTCGTGTAAACAGACAGTTGATCAGATTCCCATCTAGGGGATATCAGCAGAGCTGCACTGAAGCAAATGATGATGACGTCGGGGATCAATGGAGCTATGCTGATTTACAGCGGCTGAGGATCCAACCCAGTGTTTCAAATAGAAATGTTCAAAGTTGATGTTTGTTAAAATAGCACACATGAAACCAGAACACAAGGAAATCCCATGGGGTGAGAACACTTAAAACTGTGCTCAGAATGCATCTTGCTGGCAGAATCCCTAAGTAGAATTATAGTGATGGCTAATTATCTGTCTATCTGATCATTCTTCTGCAACTGTATACAATTTTAAGGAATATGAAACAGTTACATGTACATGTCCAGAGACAAAATATTACACAGGTAATTAGGCTGTAAAGTTGTGCAAGCATTAAAGGAATTCTTTCTGATCATACTCTGGTAATCCAGAGACCAAAATTTGATTCCCCATAATCCTGGAATGTCTGAATTGCTGCATCCACAATTTACTCTGTTGTGTTGTATACAAAGGTGTCACAATATTTTAATATGAAAATTGTGTGTGTGCGTGTTGAGGGGGGGTTTCCATTCCAATCCTGCATAAAGCATAGCTGTGCCCTGGGCCTGAGCCCTCAGGAAGAGGAATTCTTTGTAAGAACCTGATTGCTAGAAGGAAAGCATAAAGAGGAGAAATAGATGAAAGATTAAAGAAGACAATTTTGGAAGCAAGGCAGGAGTGTGACATCAGATGAAACACAGCCACTTGCAGAAGGTTGTCTTAAATTACTGTATGTTACAATCCCATTGGCTAAAAGACTGTAGATGTTGGATTGGAATGGCTGTTGGACATAGCGCAATACAATTCAATAGGTAAGGACAGGAAGTAAAAAAGAATGCTGTGTCCAGCTGATGCTGCAGGGGAAATTTAGGCTGGCAGAGTGTAAGTGTCCCATCTGAAAAACAACAACCTGAATCAGTCCCAGCACATGGTGGTCTTGTCCCATGCCACAATTCAGGTCTGGTTTAGAAAAATAAACAGTGTCTCATTCACAAGTTGAGGACGTCCCATGTGCTCTGAGGAGAGAGAGAGAGAAGAAATGAACATGGGGAGAAGGAGAGGAGAGGGAAAAGGATACTGCATCAGACCCAAGTGGCCATAAATATTTTCACTCGGGTGTTTCTTCTGTGGGCTGGTCTACACTAAGGGGAAAAATCGATATAAGATACGCAACTTCAGCTACGTGAATAACGTAGCTGAAGTCGAAGAATCTTATATCGATAACTTACCCGTCCTCACGGCGCGGGATCGATGTCCGGGGCTCTCCATGTCGACGCCGCCACCACCGTTCGGGGGGTGGAGTTACGGAATCGATAGAAGTGCATTCGGGGATCGATATATCGCGTCTAGATGAGACGCGATATATCGATCCCTGAAAAATCGATCGCTACCCGCCGATACGGTGGGTAGTGTAGACGTAGTTTACGTTGTTCACAAATGCACTGATCTGCTAGCCATGGGTGGCAAGTTTGTAGAAATTTTGGTGGTGCCCAGAACCTGCCCCCCCCAACTCTGCCCCCCCCCAAACTCTGCCCCCACCTGCCTAAGGCTCTGGGTGGGGTTTCGGGGGGAGGTATGGGGTGCAGGTCCTGGGCTGGGGATTAGGGTGCAGGAGGGGTGCAGGCTTTGGGACGGAGTTTGGGTGCAGGCTCTGGGCTGCGGGTGGAGGCGTAGGAAGGGGGAGGTGGTGCACGCTCTGGGAGGGAGTTTGGGAATAGGAGGGAGTGCAGGGTGAGGGCTGTGGGGCTGAGGATGAGGGGTTCATGCTGTGGGGGGGCTCAGGGCTCAGGGCTGGGGCAGAGGATCAGGGTGCAGGGGGATGAGGGTTGTGGCTGGGGATGAGGGGTTCAGGATGCAGGAGGGGCTCAGGGCTGGGGCAGAGGTTTGGGGTGTGGGGTGAGGGCTGTGGGGCTCATGATGTGGGGGGACTCAGGGCTGGGGCTGAGGATTAGGGTGTAGGGGGGATGAGGGCTCTGGCTGGGGCTGAGGATTAGGGTGCGGGGGGATGAGGGCTCTGGCTGGGGCTGAGGATTAGGGTGCGGGGGGATGAGGGCTCTAGCTGGGGCTGAGGGTTTGGGGCGTTGGGGAGGCTCAGGGCAAGGGCGGAAGGGCAGGGTAAGGGCAGCCCGCCTTGCCATTAGTGAATGGCAGGCGCTAGGACCCGGCGGCAGCAGACAGCAGTTCTGCCGGGAGCCGATCTCCGACAGCACAGAGCAGGCAGGGGAGAGGCGCGCGCTGCTTTTTGTCAGGCAGAGACGTGGCAAGGCAGGGGGGGGGATAAATGGGGGGGGGTGGCAGGCGGGGGCTGGGACCTGCTCCAGGCAGGGACGGGGCAGGGGGAGACCCGCAGGGGCCAGGGCCCGATTCAGGCAGGGCCGGGGGAGAGACCCAGCTCCAAATATTGCTGGAGCAGGGCACCCGGCCCTGAATATTCCTGGAGCCCGGGCACCGCACACCTATATAACCTGCCGCCCATGCTGCTGGCAGCAGTGCCCATAGAATCTATGGCAGTGGTCTCCAACGTGGTGTCTGTGGGTGCCATGGCGCCCGCCAGGGCATTTATGTGCGCCCGCCTAGTGCCCAGCAGGGGATCTGCCGGGGACAGAGAACTCAGGCTGCGGGCGCGATGTTCTCTGTTTCCGGCAGGCGCAGGGCCTGCATAGTTCCCAGCATGGGAGAGAAGCTGCGGCCCCACGCCTGCCAGGGACAGAGAACTCTGGGGCTGCAGGCTGCGGGCACCAGTGTTCTAGGTCCCTGGCAGGTGCAGGGCCGCGGCTTAAGCCGGAGAGAAGCCACATCCCCGCGCCTGCCGGGGACAGAGAACTCTGGGGCTGCAGGCGCTGGTGTTCTCGGTCCCCAGCAGGTGCGGGGCCCACCTAGTGCCCAGCAGAGGAGACAATCTGGGGCCCCGCACCTGCTGGGGACAGAGCACTCCAGGGCTGCAGGCACCGGTGTTCTCTGTCCTCGTGGCTTCTCTCCAGCTTCTCTCTTCTCTCTGGATTCATATATTATGTAATATTAAATATGTTTTTTTGTATTATTTAATGTACAAATACAAAGTAAGCCTTGAAAAATTGTTGGCGCCCACCACGCTCTTCTGAAAACACGAATGTGCTACTGGTCACAAAAAGGTTGGGGACCACTGATCTATGGTTAGGGTTGAGTCGGCTTTTCCATCATCATCATCATCATCATCAACAGTTTATGGCCCCAGGCAGTGTTAAAAAATTTTCATGCCACTGGTCAGGGCTACAGTCCCTGCCTGGAGAGACCAATTAGGTGAACCACTCACACTACAACCTTATGGATTGGATAAAAGGAACTATCTAGATCCCAAGTTCCTGAGGTGGACAGGGGCTGAGAAAGTTGTGAAGGCAGCATGTTTGCTACCAGGGCCTGGGAGAGAGAGATTCTCACTTGTCAGCACTGTAGCAACATGGATGGATTGTCAGGGGAACCACATCCAGTCCTCCATAGCTGGAGGGAGGGAGGGAGGCAGGCTGCAATGTGGGGTGTGTCATGGGGAGAAAGTATGAGGGGGTGTAAGAGGCAGGGGCTGCTCTATGTTTTTTGCCACCCCAAGCACGGCAGGCAGGTGGTCTTCGGTGGCATGCCTGCAGGCGGTCCGCTGGTCACGCGGATTTGGCGGAGGCTCTGTGGGTGATCCCGTGCCTTCGACGCACCTGCCGCCGAATTGCTGCCAAAGCCACAGGACCGGTGGACCTCCCGCAGGCATGCTGCCAAAGGCTGCCTGACTGCCACCCTCGTGGCGACTGGAACACCACCTCCCGCTTGCTGCGCTGGTGCCTGGAGCCGCCTCTGGTAAGAGGGTGCGGATTCCAGAGGAACCTCCTAGAAAAGTAATATCTTCTCCTGGAGTCAGTATCGTCCTGGAGCATTGGACTGGGAGTCAAGCAACCTATCCCCCAGTTCTGACACTGACCTGCTATGTGCTCTTGGGTAAGTCACCCCCTCTCTCTGTGTCTGTTTCCTCTCCCACCCTCGGTCTATTTAGACTGTGATCTCTTTGGGGAAAGGACTGGCTCCCATTATGTGCATGTACAGCACTTAGCACAATGGGGCCCTGGTCTCAGGTGTGGCCTTGAGGGGCTACAGCATTAGAAATCATAATACTGCCCCTTCATATGTTCAGCTCCTGGCAGGTGGTTCCCAAGTTCTAATGAGGCTGGCAGCCCTGCACCACAGCTGTTGAAATGCATGTTGCCCTGCACTCAAAGAGCTGCCAGGGAAGCAATCTATGTCAGTGTGTTTTCCAAGAGCACCATCAGGACATTGGCTGCCTGGCTGATTTATGTGGCTGACAGGGAAGAGGTCAAGTTCTCGCCTTTCTCCACCATGTGGTGAAGTCAAAAGGAGTTCCTTGCTTCCTGCAGGGGGAGCATCAGGCCCCAGCAATTGCTCTCCCATGGCACCCCATTTCTGGAGAAGAGGGATCTGGAGCGGTGGGGCTAGGAGTCTCCTCCTACTCTGGCACAGGGAGCTGAAGGGGTAATTGAACAAGCCCATGAGCTAAGCTCAGCTGAGACGGCCAGGCCCTTGCCAAGTGCTCCTTGCATTGTTTAAGTCTAAGGCATTTGAGCCCTACTTGTGAAAGGCATTTGAGCATCTTCCTGTGAAATGCCTCACCCAGAATGGCAACTGCATAAGTCCTTCCCATGGGTTAAGTGTCAGGCCCTACGAACCCTTTCCATGGAGGGATGGCCACTGCCCAACATATGCAGTTAAGTTGCTGTGATTGGCAGGCAGGGATTGCTGGGACCTTTCTCCTCCCAGCTCATGCAATCTATTTACGTAGATATAGAAATTCCCCAACCACAAACCAAGCTATGTCAGGTACTTACCCCCTATTAGTGTAATATCTGAGCACCATACAATGCTCCTGGGAGGTAGGAAAGTGCTGTTACCCCCATTGCACAGGTGGGAACCGAGGCTCAGAGAGGGTAAGGGACTTGCCCAGAGTCACACAGTGGTCTGTTGCTGAGGCAGAGAACTGAACCCAGCTGTGCTTCAGGCTAGCACCCTTATCACTGGACAAGCTTTCCTCTCTCAAAGGCCAGGCTGGCTCCTGAGTTTCTTTGGAAGGAAGGGGCTGACTAACTCTAGTAATATATATAAACTTGAAGATGAAGCTAATTTACACCATTGATGGCTTAGGCTGTCCTTGCAATTCTTTGAAGCGTCAATTACACGATGAATCCCTCGCCTTCCTGAACCGAGTGCTAGCAAATGCCTTCGTTGTTATTCTGGAAGCAAAGCTAGTTTGTTACGCCTTCCTTTCTGCAGAAGATAAAAAATATCCCCATCAATAATGAGGCTATTCCTCTCCGAGGGAGACTGGCAGACCAAAAAATAATGCCCCAGTCCTCTACCAAGGCAAAGAGAGAATGAATAAACCTTGACGGCCTCAAAATCAACCCATGCAAATGAGCTTGAAACGTGCTGAGGACTTTGCAAATTAACTTGAAGATGTTCAAATCACTTTGCCACTTTTGGAACAGTCATCCCTAATGTCTAGTATTGTGTCTCCAGCACTAACCAGTGAGGGGGGGCATCCAAAGAAGGTGTATGCCCCACCCATACTCTCAGCATCATAACACACCTGACTGCAGTACTATAGCAAGGGGAGAAATTATTCCCCATCCAAGATGGTGACCTGAAGCATGAAAATCAATAGCCCTTATGATTTTTGATGCAGCTTATATAAATTTTGGCCAGATCCTCAGCTGCTATAAATCACCATAGCTCCATTGAAGTCAATAGAGTAATTCCAATTTAAACCAGTTGAGGATCTGCCCCTTAATGTAAAAGCCATCAGTCCATATGCACTATTCCTGGTCCCATACATTTCACATGCATGTTTGAAACACACACAGTGATTTTTCTCATCAGAAACTGGCATTATCCATATAGATACTTATGGTGTTTATCATAACCTTGGTATCTAAGAGCATCACACCCTTTTTGAATGTATCCTCATACTAACCCGGTGAGGCACAAATGTACATACACATAGTAAGAAAGAGCTTACAGTCTAATAGACCAGACAGACAAAGGATGGAGTCATTCAATTCCCGTTGTACAGGTAGGGAACTGATGCACAGAGAAACGAATTGACTTGCCAAAGGTCACACAAGAAATGCATTACAGAGCCAAGACTCGAGCCCACATTTCTTGTGTCTTATGCAGTGCTTTGACCCTAACCCAGTCTTTCCTCTCCAACATGCCACTGATCTGAGCACACAAGTGGGATCTAGGAACTCCTGAGCTCTTATCCTGTCTCAGACATTGTCTTTTACCTGTGACAAGCCACTAAACCTCATTTTTCTCCATCTGTAAAATGGGGATAATATTTACCTATCTCATCATGGGGGAGTTGTGAGGATTAATTGGCTCAAAGCATATATATGTATTTTTTTCAAACATCAGCTAATGCTAATCAAATAGCGAAGGAGTGAGTAGATGCAATACACAGCTGGGGACACTATAGGGTGGAAGGAAGGAAGAAAAGTGCTGAGAGGTGTGACCTTATAATTTATGAATTGGCCGAGTTAGCTTGAATAAAGAATCCATTACAATCTTACTGAGTGCAACTGTCTGCGAAATACAAGAGCAGGCAGATTTGAGTGCGTTCATACTCCTGGGATTAAATTCTTAATGATTTTCTTTGTAAACTCTTTGGGGCAGGGACAGTGTTTTTGTTCTGTGTTTGTACAGCACCTAACACACAGGGCCTTGGTCCACAATATTAATAATAAATATTAACTAGGCTGGGAGAAAATGTTGGGCTTGGTCTATAGCCACATTGCTGTTCAAAAATCATCAGACTCTCCCAAACCATGAAACTTAAAAATATGCACTTTTTTTCTCTGATGTCTGTTTTTTGAGTTCTTAGGGAGTCATGTTTCCAAGCTTTTTCTGCAACAATGAGGGCAAAAAACTTTTTAAATTAAAGCTGAAATTCTCATATAATCACATGACTCCAGGAGCTGGGGCTTTAGCAACTAATATCACAAGAGCTGGCAACCCTGGTACATTCTATACATTAGTGGAGACAGGAAAGTCTCATGGTCCATGGGCAGGAATTCTATCAGGTAAAGCTAAATAAGGATCTCTCTGGTTGAGACTGATGGTGTCCTGCTGAGCTCACCTCAGCTGGAAGTCACTCTGTGTAAAGCCATCTGTGCAGGCAGGCATTTCAAAATAGTGTTGTTGAGAGATGCTCAATTGGAATCTGCTTTCAAATCACCATCAAGGCATTTACTGGTAGTGAAAATATCCCAGCAACAAAGTAGCAGCAATTGTAGCCTTAGGGGTCCTGATCAGAAGATGCTGAAAGGAAGGGATGCTTGTTTTTGTTAGTGCCAGTACAGAGATATCACATATTCAGGGAGCAAATATGCTGCACATGGCAAACAAGACTGCTGCAGCTGTAGGAAAATCTCACCATTGCCAGAGGAGCCACATTACAATTGTTAATTATTGGTTTTGCTGCAGTAACTGGAGGTCCTAACTGAGCTTGCTGCCCTGGATTTGAGGGGTGTATATATCCCAGAATGTGATCAAGCTAATTGCAACCATATTATGTGCACTCAGCCACTATGAATTAATGAAATAGAACACCACATAGTTAAGGGTTAATTTGGAAACAGGCTTTTAGAAGCAAGTTCATGTCTAGCTGGCAGTTTTTGCTAGAATGGGAGGAGGGGACAGACAACTAAACAACTGAAAACCTTAGTGGTTGGAAAACCTTGAATGTAGATGCCTCAGATATTAGAAAGTTTTTTGAAAGTAGGAAAAGTGATGATCCAGTAGGGGTCATTATGGAATGGGTTACCTAGGGAGGTGGTGGAATCTTTAGAGGTTTTTAACGTCAGGCTTGACAAAGCCCTGGCTGGGATGGTTTAGTTGGGGATTGGTCCTGCTTTCAGCAGGGGGTTGGACTAGATGATCTGAGGTCCCTTCCAACCCTGATATTCTATGATTCTATGACCTATGTGTTTTGTAGAAGTTAGTTATAAAAGATTAGCTAATAGAGTGTACTCTGGGGCAGTCCTCTGAAACCATCTTAAGAAACATTTTTCCTGACACCTTTTGTCCCCGGCGGGTGAGCAACTGGCCACTGCGAACCTGCTGTTAATTACTCAATACCATTCCAGATGTTAGGTAAATATCTGGGATGTTCTAAACCTATTGCTTATATCTGTGTGTGCTTAAATCTAATAAACTGCAGTGTTAGACAAGAGCATGCTGACTTGCATTTAATCCTTGATCAGACAGAATTGCTGTGTTCCTATTGATTTATTCCTGACACTACCTGAAGAGAAATAGTTAAGTTACCCCTGTTGGGGGTTCTGAAAACCCTGCCTAACAAGCTCATGGCCCCACTGTGCTGGTTTTTGTAAAATATATATTGAGGCTCTTGCCTCAAAGAGTTTACAGTATAAATAGACATAGTAGAATTATTATCCCCATTTTATAAACAGGGAACTGAGAGACTTGTCTAAAGTTACAGGATAAGTCTGTAGCAAAGGAACTAGAGCTGACTGAAATTTTTTCAATGGACAATTTTTCTGAAAATTTCCTTGGGAACATGTTGATTTCAATGACATTTTGTTTTGAAAAAATATTGAAAAAAAGATGTTTTGCTAAGGTGGAGATGTATGTTTCAACATATTCTGGGATAGAACATTTCAGTTTTTAATTGAGAAATGACTTTTTGTTTCAAAATTTATATGGTAACAAAATAAAATATTTTTAAAAAATATAAATGGAAACAAAATGTTTTGATTTTAGCAAAATGAAACATTTTGACTGCCCTGAAACAATTTTTCAAAAACTTCATTTTATAGGAAATTTTGGAATTCTTTGTTTCCATTCCGATTCAGAACAAAAACAAATGTCAAACCTGTAAGATTTCCCCCAGAATAGAAATTCCGGTTCCTGCACAGTCCTAATGGGAAAAGAATCCAGGCTTCCTGAATCCTAGCCTGCGGCCTTAACTTCCAGGTCTAGTAACCACATTGGTAGTATTCATGCAGATAAGTGCTAGATGATGTTGTATGACCTGCAAAGCAAGCAGGAGTGTTACAGCGGTGACATGTATTTGTATCTGTGTATACACACTTGTGCATGGCATGCGGAGCAATATTTACAATTTGTTTAGTGGCACTTATAAAAGGTGATTTCTATTGTTGGGTGTATAAAGTGTTCATTAGTAAGATAACACAAGCTGTTCGGTATTAACTGACTTATGCCCAACAGAGCTGCCTTTGTCATTGCAGAGCTCAGAGGATTAATTGCCAAGATATATACCCCAGCATTCAGATCCCTTAAAGAGCTGTAAACTCATAAATCAAGCATGTGCTTATTGCAGGGAATTTCCTTCAGGTTGGCAAGGCCCTTTGCCAAAGGGAAGGAAATATTCAAGAGAATTATTATCCACCACTCACCAGCCCATCTTCCTGAGTCCACACACTGAATCATTTGTGGACGAGCAGGGGCTGAGGCTCACAGAGCTCTTGAGGCACAAGTTCATTAATGGCCATGTGTGGTCAAGATCTCAGTTTTGTGACTCATCTGAAAGACACTGCCACCAGTAGCAGAATGCTTATTTGATCTTGTCTATGCGTCCATGCTGCCGCCATTACTATAGTAACTGACCATCTTTATCAGTGCCCCACTGGGGCATAGGACCCAGTTTTGACTCAAAGGGAAGGACACTTTCTGATTTACCAGCACCACTTGAAGCTTCTACGTACTGAATGAAGGTCAGGCTTGACAAAACCCTGGCTGGGATGATTTAGTTGGGGATTGGTGCTGCTTTGAGCTGGGGGCTGGACTAGATGACCTCCTGAGGTCCCTTCCAACCCTGATATTCAATGATTCTATGATAGAATCTTCTGTCCAAGCCCAGAGACAACCCTGTTGCTTGGCATGGTAAGAAAAAGAAAGTACAGCTCCCTGGAGAATTTTTTGGCTGCTATTTCTGGGCCTGTACTTATACCGAGTAATACCTTACCCTTCAAGTAATTCCACTGAAATAAATTAAACTGCTTGCACAGTAAGGTACTACTAGATTCTGGCCCTAGGTGAATGGATAGATAGATAGATAGATAGATGGAATGGACAGACAGCATCCAATATATGAAACCATATAGACATAAAAAGAAATCAGAGACATCAATCCCAATAGCTTCTGAGTAACAGCCACAGTCAGTTTGCCTTTCAAATTTCTGCCTCCTTCTTCAGAACAGTTATGTACAGCACACCTGCATTTCCCAGGGGGTTCCTCATGGCAATTCTCAATGCTTCACACAAGCTCTCTGTGCATTGGAAGCTGAGCACCCTCCCCGCCCTCATCGTTTACTGCCTTGGTTATGAAAGAGAAGATCAGAGAGAAGAGAGGAAATGCTGTATTGTTGGCTAGGCTAGATAGCAGGGGACCCCATCCTGCTCCCATTGAAGGCTCAGGTAAAAATCCCAGTGGGAGCAGAATCGCAGCCTGAAGAGAAGAGAGACATCATTAGAAGTGGACTTTTTAAAAGAGAGTTTTAATGGGACATCCAGTTGGCTGAATCTGGGAATCCTCCTATATCCTTCTCTTCCCCACTCCTTGCCTCCCTCTATTGCACTCCCCCTCCCTCTCTCATACCCTCTTCTCCTTTGCTCCCTGCCCCTTTTCCGTCTCTCCCATTTCCTTGAGGATTTATGCCTTTTAGAGCATATTATTTTATAAGCCGAGTGTTCTTATTGCAATGTGCAGAAGAAGCATCACCACGTTGGGAACCGGTTTGCAGCAAGAGGCATCATAGGTGTTGATAAAATTATTCTCCCTCCACATCCTCCCCTCTCCTCCCAGTTAGGTTACACCTTGGCATCTGGATAAACCCAAGTTTTACTTAATGGCTCTCAGCTATGGGAGAAGTCCCTGGGCAGAATTCACAATCAGCTGCGTTACAAACTCCTCATATCTGGTGATAACTTTTTACAAGGTTTTTGTTCTTTGACAATAAATTAAAGCCATATTTTTGCCAGGTTTGCTTCAGCTTGTTCCTTGCCCTTGAATCACTCCCCCCGCCCCCCTGCTCCTTTTCACCTGAGTGGCATTTTCACTGGAGATGTTTAATACTCCTCTAATCCCCTGATTCCCCGAGGTACATGAAAGTGGCTTTATGAACCCATAAATCCAGAAAGATAAAGTGCATTTTTATTAGTTGTGTTGGCATCAAAGAAAAAAAATAGAATCTAATATGCAACAGTCAATAATGAATTTGCCTAATAGCTCTGCTTATCACAGGAAAAGCACTCAGCGGAAGGACCCGCCTGCAGGTTGGTGGGTGTGTGGCGAGCCAAAGAGGGAATGCACAGCACCCATGAGGCCTGCAGAAAGCACGGCCGGCTAAAAGGGAGCCCTGTGTGTGGCAAACCAGCAGCCAGAGCAGGACTGCTCACTCAGGTGCCATGACTCACCTTTTCAACAGAGTCTGCAGTGACTCAGCCCTAGGGCATGCTGCCATAGCTTATCCTTGGGCACCCCCAGGCACAGGTATTTCACTGAGCCCACCAGAGCTGCATGTTAGTTCATGTAACACACCATGACGCCAGGAATGCTCCTGCTGCCTTGCAGCATAAGAAGACTCCCTAGGGCTCCAGCCTGCCCTTGATCTGGTTCTGGTTCCTGCCCCAGGCTTGTTCCAGCCTTGTCCATGACCTACTCTGATCTTGCTCCAACCTTGTTACTGACCTGCTCCAGCCCTGCATCCACCTCCTGACCCCCAGACCCTTGGACTGGCTCCAACCCAGCTTCTTCCCTTGGCCTGCATCTGGACTCCAACACTGATCCGGATTTGGCTTGCCTGTGGAGACCCATGGCCTGTCCCCAGATGCTGCTTTCAGCACCGCCCTTGGCACAGTCCCAGATCTACATCTGGCTTAGACCACCACTCCCCGCACCAGGCCTGACGGCCCGGAACCAGAGCCTGACACCCCTGTCCCATGTAGAACTGGGTTGGTGCTTGCATGGAAGGATATGTAGACATGCGTATCTCTGTTTGTGAATGTGAATTAGTGGCTTTGTGAGCATGTGTGTGGAAATCTGTTGGTGTGCAGCCACATCAGAGTGCGCCGGGTAAGTGTAGGAGAGTGTGAAATCTGCAGGTGTTTGAGGGGTCACATGTATGTGGGGGCAAAACATAGTGCAAGGTGCACAGGGGCATGTGAGATGTGCGTGTACCTGTGTGAGTGTATATGGGAGAGAGATGTGCATGCGTGTGTGCATGTGTTTGAGCTGTGGGAGTGTGTGTGAGCATGTGTGTGTGTGTTATTTGAGTGCCGGTGCGTGTGAGCATGAGTATGTGTGAGGGTGAAAGGCATGTGAGTGTGTGCAAATGAGCATCGGTGTGTACTTGTGAATGTTTGAGTGGCATGAATGTGTGCAGGTGTGTATGTGTGCAAGAGGCGTGTGACAGAGGGCATGAATGGGAGCGTGGGAGTAGTATTCCAATAGAAGCAGGGGAGGTGGCATAGGAGGTGAGTGTGTTGGGATTACATGGCAGGTCTCTACCATTTCCTTGCACAGTCGGCTGAAGGAGCCTCGTCATGAAGCGATTTGCCTGGGGCAACTCATCCCTAACAGCTGGATTCCGAATCTAGGTTCTGTCCCAGTCCTGCTCTGGCTGACAAAATGCTTGTGTGTTTGAGCAACAATGAGCATTTTTCCAAAAGCAGAAAGGCCAGTTCAGTGTCTGTACAGCACCTAGCACAGCGGGGTTCTGGTCCATGACTGGGACTCCTAGGTGCAAACACAAGACAAATAATACAAAAGATAATAAAGGTCCCTGCACCTTTGGTTTCACACCCCTGGGGAGTCTACACAGGGGCAGTCTTGGAGACCTTCATGGCTGAAGAAGAGGGCAGACAGCAAGTTGTATCTGATCTTCTCCAGTGTTTGACTCACAGCATCTGCTTTCAGGGTGTTGCTGCAGTCACTACATCAAAGGCTACCACAGGGACATCTCGGAGCTCTAGATTGGATTTCACACAGCCATATGATCCACCCTTTTGAGTGAAAGGTTAGACATGAACTCCTTCCAGGCAGCAGGCAGCTGGAGAAAGATCCTTGTTAATTACCCCGAAATTTATCCTAAAGTCTCAGATTTGAGTAGTAACCTCTCTAATCTAACCTCCGACCTTTCTGTTTATCCCTTTGGACTCCTCTTTGGGTGTGATTGGAGCTCATGTAGACATACTGGAGCTAACTTTCAGCTATCTAGCTCAAGTCTCAGAAAAGTGAAGCTGCAGCAGAATGTGCTTCAATGCAGGCTGTACAAGCCTGCCTGGAAACCTGGATAATTACTCAAGTAGTTAGCCTGTGCTGAAGTATGCATTGTCTTGGCTTCACTGCTCCAGTACCGAGCTAGTTAGATTAAAGCTAGCTACTCAAGCAGTAGTCGCACCCTCTGATTGCAGTAGGGGCATTCTCAGACATTTTTAGGAATCAGGAAACATATCACATATTACTGGGAAGATCATCTTCTCCAAGATCTCCAGGGAGATTTCATGCCTGGCATATACCCTAAATTACATTAGAATCTCTCTGGGTGCCCCTTTTATAGAGTAAGAACAATTTATGCTGAACAGAACACAGCGTTTTCAGGATTGACTGGGAAGCTGATATGCTTTCAAGAGGCCACTAGATGGTAGGAGTCAGTCATGCAAAAGCTGGTGAGATGGAATTCCACCAATTTGCTCAAGGTGTGGGGTGACTAGAGATGAGATTAAGTCACAAAATTAAGATCTGCCTCCACGTTTGGACTCCCCCAATATGTCAGGAGTGTGTGGATCTGGAGGTTTTGATCTAGCTCATTATAAAGATGGGGACCACTTGCAAAATGGATCCAGGCTTATATTTTGAACACCTTCAAAGTTTGGGGTGTTTGGATCTGTGGCTTCAGTTGAGTGTTGTCTCGAAAGGGGACATTCACTGAGTGGTGTTTCAAGATCACCTGCTACTTTGGTGCTGGGATGACTTGGATTTGGTCAGTTCTTTAGCACCTTCAGCCAGGGAGAAATGGAGGGATTTGGCTACGGAGCCATTGAAAGCCTCTGTGCTTTACCATCCATGGAGTCCAATCCTGATTTAGAGGATGACATTTTCGCCTCATTCCGGCCATAAGAATGGAAAGGAATTAGGGTGCTAACCTGGGACTTGTGAGACCCTAGCTTCAATTTTCTGTTCTCCTGCATAATGCATTGGGTAAGTCACTTAGGGCTTGGCTACACTGGAGAGTTGCAGCACCGGTGGTGGCTTTACAGCGCTGCAACTCACTCACCGTCCACACTTGCAAGGCACATACAGCGCTGTATCTCCCTGGCTACAGCGCTGCATGTACTCCTGCTCTGCCTGGGGAATAACGACTGCAGTGCTGGTGCTGCAGCACTGGAGTGCCAGTGTAAACAGTGATTAATCTTACTACGCTGTAACTGACCTCCAGAATTTTCCCATAATGCTTTAAACTAAATTACTCTCTTTGTTTTGTTATGATGCCTCTCTTTGTTTTGTTGTGAACTCGGGGCTCCCAGAGCTGCTTATCTAAAAAACAAACACAGCTCCTGTTTGCTGTGAATGAGGCAGGCAGCAGCTGCTTATCTGGTCTGAAGGCTATTTGCATTTAAGGGTGTGGGGGAAGGGGTCGGAATTTGCAAGGCAGGGAGCTCACACAGTGTCGGCTCCAAAAATCCACTCTCTCTGTCTCCCCCACACTCCCTGTCACACTCCACCCCACCCCCCTCTTTTGAAAAGCACATTGCAGCCACTTGAACGCTGGGATAGCTGCCCATAATGCACCACTCCCAACACCGCTGCAAATGTGGCCACACTGCAGCGCTTTCCCTACACAGCTGTACGAAGACAACTTTAACTCCCAGCGCTGCACACCTGCAAGTGTAGCCAAACCCCTAGGCTTAGGGTATGTCTACATGGCAAAAACCCCATACCCCTCCCTGTAACAGCACATCTCAAAGCCTAGATCGCAGGACTCATGCTACACGGCCGAATATAGCAGTGTAGGCCAGGGATTGGCAACCTTTGGCATGCAACCCGTCAGGGAAATCCGCTGGTGGGCTGGGACAGTTTGTTTACGTGCAGCGTCCACAGGTTTGGCTGATCGCAGCTCCCACTGGTTGCGGTTCACTGCTCCACGCCAGTGGGGGCTGCATGAAGCGGTGCGGGCCAAGGGAACTGCTGGCCTCCCTTGCCGGGTTTCAGAGCCTGAGCTCCAGGCCAGCCAGACTGTCTGCATGGCTATTTTTAGCTCCATAGCACAAGGCCCACGAGCCTGGCTCTGAGATTCGCTGATGCAGAGTTTTGGTTTTTTTTCCGCCATGTAGACATAGCCTCAGTCTCTCTGTGCCTAAATTCCCACCCGTACAATGGGGATCCTAGCCCTGCCCTACGTCACGGGGGTGTTGTGGGGATAAATACATTAAAGATTGCAAGGTACTACAGCGATGGGGGCCATAACTGCAGCTGGAAGTAGACCGATCATCTAGACAGACTTGTGTTAGCGGGGCTTGGGCTAGCAGGATGGACATTGCGGCTCAGGTCTCTAGTCTAAGGGGTCGGATGGGCTTGGAGCCCAACCTGCAACATCAACCCTGCTAGCTCGAGCCCCACCAGTGTGAGTCTGTGTCCCTGGGCTGGGAAACTTGCTCCCAGCTGCAGTGTAGGCATACCCATAAGGACCTATGGTGGCAGGGCTCCAGTCTTCTTCCTGAGTGGTGCCACCTCCCTGGTTCTGCTCAGCCGTGTGGTTTTCAAGGCAGGGATAGGGCAGTGAAAAAGAGAGAGCCCCGGGCTGTGTTTATGAACATTTCTGCCTCTCCCATTTAGTTCCTGCCAGCGTGTCGCTCTGGGAGATGGGGCTGGTAGCCAATAATTGCAGATTTGGCTCAGTGAAATGACAACTGTTTCAGTGAGAGGCACTCAGAAGTCAGCAATATTTTCCCCAGGCTTGTTATCACTTTTATCTCCCCAGGTTTTGCTTTTGAAGATGCTCTCGCCAGCTTGCGGAAGGTGGCAGCTATCTCACATCCCACTCACTAGCAGTGTTTCCTTTTCATAACGAGTCAGGGCTGCTGTAGCCTCCATGTAGTTTGTGCTGTGATGTTATCGGACAAGAAACCCGAGAGAGAGAAAGAGAGAAGATGCTAAGTCAATCATCGATGGAACACTTGAAAGGGAAATGAGTGACATCAAATGTTATAGTATCAACAAAGAAGCCCAATTTCTTGTATGAATTGTCTGCCTTACACATTCATCCCTGCAGCAGTACAGAGCCTGGTGTAAGAGGAAAAGGAATTTGCACCTCCCCTACCCTGGACCTGCTAGGGGGTTGGTTAGAGAAGCCCTAACTTGCGCCCCTTCTGCACTGACCTCAGTGGGTTATTACCCCATTGCGGAATTACACACCCTCAGCCCATATGGCGGGTTACTGCTGGGGCAGAACCCCAAGGTAAAGGGCACTAGGGTCCAGGAGGGATAGGGGGCCAGCGGCAGGTGAGACACCGGCCAGTAGGGATGCTCCGAAGCTGGTGAAGAGCTAATTCCCAGGACGACCAGCAGGAGGTGCCGCACCAGTGAGTCAAGCTTCCCTACACTCCTATATCTGGTGCTGATGGGGATATTTATTTTTACTAAGGCTCAAGTTTCCTCCTAGAAGAAATTAGTCCAAACTCAATCTCTTGATCCTTAATCTGACTTCCCACTGGGTCAAAGGCTCTGCTGATTGTTCTGGTAAAAACAATGATTTTTATACAAGAGAGAGAGCTCCCCTATTAAAAATAATGAATACATCAGGCCCTTAGTATTCAAAGATTCATAGATTCTAAGGCCAGAAGGGACCATTGTGATCATCTCGCCTGACCTCCTGCATAACACAGGTCAGAAAACTGCACCTAGTAATTCCTCTATTGAGCCCAACCGCTTATGGAACAAAATATATTCAGCATTTTTACTAATGGCATATGAAGCCCTGATGTGCAGCTCAGTTGCATCACATTTCCTGGGCAGACCCTGCCCTGTGCAACAGATTCTGGGCCTGATTCTCCACTGCCTTGCACCTTTTGCAGTCACTTGACCAGCCCTAGCTCATGCCTCTTGCTAGCAGTGAATGTACTTAGGCCTTGTCTATGCACCGATGTTGTACTGCTTTAACTAGACAGGCACAGCTGAAGTGGTATCTACCACTCTATGGTATTTTTATGGCATCCATTCCCATAGTATCTGAGCACCTCAGTCTTTAATGTATTTACCCTCACAACACCTGTTTGAAGCGGGGAAGTGTCATTATCCCCATTGTACAGACAAAGAGCGGAGACACAGAGAAGCTAAGGGCTTGTCTACATAGCCTGTTAATGCCTGGCAAGCTGGGATGTGCATGTTTCAAACCAGCTTTTAGCAGGGTCCACAGGGCCTGTTAATGCCTGGCAGGTGAGGGTGCTGTAGAAGTACACCCCGGCTCGCCGTCCGCTTTCAGACCATGTAGACAAGCCCGAAGTGACTTGCCCAGGGTCACACAGGAAGTCTGTGACAGCAGTGGGAATGTGCAATCCTTCAGAGACATATTTTGCAGATAATTGTCTAGATTTATTTTTTTTCTGGCATAATGAGACAGAAGTAGGTGGCATGACTGTGACCTGCTTCTATAAAGGACTCCTGTTAGCTCATGCCTCCAACCCCATCTCTTCTTGGAGGAAAGAAGCTGGGTTCAACCGTCTCCTGGCAGCCTTGCAATGCTGGAGCTGACCTTTCTTTAAAGAGAAGAATGGAATGGGAGGGGATGCATCTCTCTCTCTCTGTCTCCATTCCCTGAAGCAAAGAGAAGCAGCCGCCTCTGCAGTGCATCTTGAATTGAATGGGGGAGTCAAAGTCTGGGGTTAATCACCCAGGCTGGGCATTGACAGAGAATCTCTGTGTGCATAAGGGCTCTTCATTTTATCTGCATGCTTTCTCAGTGTGCCATTCACAAGGACAAAACACCTCTCTGCAGCTGGCTGGAACAACAGAGAGCTGCTTTCAGAGGAGAGGCCAGAAAGCCAGAGGGGTTTCGAAAGGACACTGCAAGTTTTTGGTTTTTAAAATCAAGAAACTTTCAACTTAATTCCTCTTTTCATCTGGTCTTGTACAACACGTGTCACTCAGCAGAAGACATTCAAAGCCACTGTTGTTCACATGTGCAATGGTTTTGAAGGCTCTGTGATCTCCCTGGTATTGTGAGGGGTCAATTGTGAGGGACAGGCTGCAGGTTGGGATGGAGATGCATTGGCAGAGCTGTGTGTGACCAGCTCAAGACTGGAATAGCCTGGGGTGGGGGCCTTCAGATCAGCTCTGGCAGAGCTGGCAGTGATGAGCACAGAACTGGGACAGCAAGGACAAGGGCTGCAGGTCAAGCCATTTCTATCCTCTATTCTTCTTGACCAAAGAGAAAGTAAAGGGGCAGGGGAGAGAAAGGGAGTCCTAGAGAGAGGAGAAGACGATGATTCTGATGGGTGGAAGAAGAGAATAAAGAAAAGGGGGGAAATGCTGGGAGAAGGATGAGGAAGAGAAGAAGCACTAGCAGAGATGAAGGAACGTGTTGCTAATGCTCTGTAAGGTCCGAGGGGTTATCCCAGGATTGGAGATGATTAATGTGCCCCAGGATTCCTTGCTGCTGTGGTCTGCTGGCCATGTGATCAATCACTGGCATCTGATGGACTGCCTGGTTCACACATGTCACTGTTTTAAGGTGGATTATTGATGGCCCTGCTTTAAAAAAAAAAGTTCCTTCTAATTATGTTTCGACCTGGGAAATAGCTGTCAATGCTGATGGTGGCAGCGTGGTGGGAGAGCTCCCCTATACAAGAGGCTGCATGGAGCCTGACTCCCCCTTACGCTGGCGCACACAAAAGAGAGACACAAGAAGGGTGGGGAGCACTGCTCATCGGTCCAAGAGCAGAGCATGCTCTAATGAGGACTCAGGCAGCTGGAGGCAGAGATCGAAGGGACCTCATTTCAACAGGTGTCTCCATTCTGGAACAGATCCCATGGCAAGAGAAAGCAAGCTAGCTAGAAAACACTCCCCCTCCCCCCCAAGCTGCAGGGGCATGATCCTAGAGGGCAGGCAGGACGATAGAGACTATGCCATGGGAGACCCCAGGCCATGAGAAGCTATAATTCCTACCCTAACAAAGGAGAGGTGGGAGTTAGCATTTAACTTGCTTAGGTGTTTGTGAAATCCCACTTGGCACCTATTTGCATTTTTAGCTCCTTAAATACCTTTGTAAATCTGGCCCAAATGGCCCAAAAGCAGCTGGCTCTGATAGAGTGGGACATCCTGCAACCCTGGTCTGCCTACCCCATATCTTCCTTCCCTCCATCCCCTTCCCCTACACTCATCTCATTGGACTGAATTATCATTAGTCTTTTGCAGCCCTATCCCTCTAGCTCTGAGAAGCCAAGATGCTGGAGGAGCCAGAGCTGCCCCTTTGCCCTGTGGTTTGCTGTCTTTCAGATTATTTCAGATTAGTTGAGCAAAAGTCTCTCCTTGCTGCACAGTCTCCAAGATCAATTAAAGCTGACCACAAAGAGATGGATGGCACAGATCCTGAATTCCCCTCCACCTCCCTAATTTTTTCCCATCTCTGGAGCCTCTTCAAGGTTAATTGTCCTGGCAGCTTGCTCCCTTGCTCCTGCTGGGTTTATAGGATGTTGTCTGGCTAACATTGTAACTGATCTGGTGTTGAATGGCGGAGGGGATTGAGTTGGAGAAGGGGTGAGGGTGGGAATTGATTTGCTCCAGGAGGCAGTAGCAACAACCTTCATCTTTTAATTTTTAGCTTAAGGCCAGGCTGTGAATGCAAACAGTGCTGCTTCTCGTCCAATTTACAGGTGCTGACAAGCTGCTAGACAACATCTTTGTCGCCTTTGCATGCGTGTGTGTGTGTGTGAGAGAGAGAGAGAGAGAGAGTCTGTGGGCTTGTGTCAGGGTGACAATATGATGCAGAGGAAAGGCATGCAGACATTCCCACCATTCCTAACAAGCCCAGTTTACCCCTGGTCAACAGCAAACCCTGGATTAATTCGATCCAAAGCCCATTTAAATCTTCACATTGACTTCAATGGCCTATGGATGAGGGCCAAGGGGCCAAAGTCATCCCAAGAGTAGGCAGGTGTAATTCCATTGAGTTCTAGTGCCACAACTCCCTTAAATGCTTATGGTAGGTTGGGGCCCTATTTGTGGCAGTGTACAACACAATCTGTAGTAAATGTCAGTCCATGCCCTGAAGATCTTACTGTCTAAAAAGACTCTGAATATGTGTGAGTGCATACATGCCTCTTTGTGTACATGTTATTTGTAGCAGTGTAGTGTTCTGCTGGCTCCCCAGTGCTGGAGTCTTTCCAAGAAAAGTCTGTAGCAGCAGGGAAAATCTTTGGCTGGGGAGGCAGTGGGTAAAGGCTGAGGTAGGGGAGAAAGGCTGTGGAGAAAATCTGGACCTCTGCCAGAGGCTTTCACTGACATATGTAGTGTGTGGCTACATGAACGCTACATGCTGCTGCAAGTGGTGCATAGAACAGACGTATCTATATATATGCTCTTGGGCCGCAAAGCTTGCACCTGAATCCAGTTTGCAAACATCCCTGAAGATTTGAATTTAGTTTAGTGAATTATACACATGATAGCCAGAAACACCATTCAGAACCAGATTTGGGTTAGGGTTACAACGTGCAGTTCTTAAATTTCAGCAGCATTCAGATTCTGGGTTTTAGTTTTAATCAAGTCTAATTTTTTTTCTTTCTAGAATCATGGATTTGCCAAGCAGTTAGGCAAATTCTTAGCATCCCAATAATTCATAAATGCATCTCCTGTCCTATCATGCTGGTGCATTGTGCCAAAGAAAAACACAAATCATGACAAGTTGGCAAACCTTATCTGGCACAAAAGCACCTTCTAGGGGGCAGTATCAAGCGAGCAGAAGAGCACTTGGAGAAACAAATCTCAGATGAGACCTTCTTCTACTGCTAAGTCTGCAGTCCCTTCATGACCAAGCTTTGCTTTGTCTTAATGGTGATCTACCAAATGGCAAACACTGTCCCCACATTTGCCAGTGTCCACATTAATGCAGCTGCTACAAATGAAGAAGTAAACAAAACACAACCATATTGGTTTCAAATTCCAGTCTATAGCCTTAGTCTTATAGCTGGATCTGCTAGTGTGTGGGAGTGCAAGGTTAGGAGATCCAGTTACAAGATCAGGGCCTATGTAGAATAATAATAATTAATAATTAAGCAGCCTTGTGGCTAAGGAAGAGTTGTCTTATGTTTCAGGCCCTGGAATGGGACTCAGAAGACCTGCAGTCAATTCCTGATATAGACTTCCTTTTTGACCTTAGGCAAGTCACTTAGGGCCAGATTTTTAAAGTTATTTTAGGCACCTAATGATGCAGCTAGATGCCTATTGGCATGTTCAAAAACACCTAGGAACCTACCTACCTAGGTGCTTTTGAAAATCCCACTTAGGCACCTAAAAATGCAGCTGGATGTCTAAGTACCTTTATAAATCTGGCCCTTGAGCTCTCTGTATTATAGTGCCCCATCTGTAAAATCAGGGTAATAACTTCCCTGTCTTGTTTGTTCAGCTTACGGGGAACTAGAAAGCAGGGACCTGTTTCTTACTCTGTTCACACTACCTAGGGCAATGGGACCCATGTTCGTGTGGGTGTAGGTGCTACTGTAACATATGGAGGATAGGTCCATCAATGGCTATTAGCCAAGGTGGTCAGGGATGCACCCTCATGCTCTGGGTGTCCTTAGCCTCTGATTGCCAGAAGCTGATGACAATGGACAGATCACTCAATAACTGCCCTGTTCTGTTCATTCCCTCTGAAGCCCTTGGCATTGGCTACAGTTGGATGACAGGATACTAGGCCAGATGGACCATTGGTCTGACCCACTATGGCAGTTCTCATGTAAACAATGAATAATAATTGCATTGCTGAAGCACCTTGGAGTCCCAATTAGGGATCAGAGCCTCAACACTAGGGTCTGCAAATCAATCCCAGTCATTATGCTGCGGGCTGATTTGTCAAACAGAAAAGCACAAGAGTCACTTGGGGGAAGGTGATCCGTAAGCTTCTAAGAAGGACTGACAAACAATAGAAGGTGAAATCCTGGCCCCATTTTTGCCATTGATTTCAATGGGGCCAGTTTTTCACATATATATAAAATATATATGTGTGTGTGTGTATATGTATGTCACAGGATGCTCTGGGCCCTTTAAGAGGGAACAGGTCCAATCCACCTATGCCTCATTAAAAGCCTTTTGATGAGGGAGAGCTGACTGAGGGCAGCTGGTCTGTATAAATAGCCAGAGGAAGTTGCTGTGAGTAGAAGGCTGTAGGTGAGTCTGAGGTTTCAGGTACCAAAAGACTCCGGCTAAGTAGGGCTGGGAGTAGCCTGCCAAAAACAGAGCAGGCCAGAATGAAGCTGGCAGGCTTGGATTTTTTCCAGGTGAAGAGAAGAAGGCCTAGGACTGAGAGCTGTTGTGACTGATATATAAATGAATTTGACCCAGAGGGGAATGTGGTCTTTATTTAAAGAGTCCTGAAGATGATAAACTGAAGTAAACTCCAGAATCCTGCCTTGCAATGGGGTGTGTGATTGGGACGGGGCTGACCCTGTTTACACCCACAGATATGTTTTACAAGGCTGCAAAGGAAGCCCATGGCAGAAGGGAATTCTTAATCTGATCAGTAGGATGTGCTGTCTGATATGCAGCTCTTCCCTGAGAGCTGAAAGAATGAGGATGGTAAAAGTGTGGGCAGTGCAATGACTGCTCTGTCCCTTGCTCATAATCACAACTGCTTAGGAAGCTCAGGCAGCCCCTGATGTGTTTAGGTGGGAGAGATTTTGAGCTGATTGAGTGCTAGCCAGAAGCATGCAAAATCTCAGAAGGACTCCAGAGAAGATATAATATAAACTCATACAGTTTGCATATGTGCTCCAGGGCCATGTGGGTATGAAGCCATTTTGGGTCAAACACCAGCACTGCAATAACTCTGGCCCTAGACGCTGAGATCAATTCATTCATCAGAATTACTTCTCTCTGCTTGGAGTGATAGTCAACAGCAACAGCAGTGACACGATGTAAAATGCTTCTAGGTTGGTTGCTTTGCTTGTCTCTAGTGCTTTTCACTGAGGATCTCAAAGCAGCATTAATGGTGACTAAAGCTTGCTTGTTCTGGGAGCAGGTTAATGGCTCTCCCTCACCTCCTACTTTACAAAGGGGGAAATGAGGCACAGGAAGGAGAAGTGACTTCATCACAGAGACTCAGAAGCAAAGCTGGGAATGGCACCCAGGAGTCCTGGCTTCTGCTCTATCTACCTCACTGCAGTCTTTTCCAAATCTGGAAATAGAGCCCAGGGGTCCTAAAGCCCAGTCCCTTGTTCTACCCCTGGACAGTGCTCCCTCCCAGAGCTGAGTCTGGAACCCAGGAGTTGCTTGTTACAATCTCAAGACACACTGGCTCTCTCCCAGAGGAGAGGAGGTGGATTCAGTAGGGTCTCATAGCCAGAGCTGGCCAACAATTTTCTGACCATGTTTTTCTGTTGGGGAAATGCTGCTTTAGCAAAACAAACATTCTGCCGGAATGTTCCTATTTCAACCAAATCCACTTTAAAATGTCTGCAAGCATCAGAATGTTTTGATTTTTTTTATTTTGTTTTGATACTTTTCACTTAGAAATCTTATTTTTTATAGTATATTATACTTTTTTAACAAGTATGAAATTGAAATGAAGAGCTGTTTGACCTGAAACTTTTGCTTTGAAAATATTTCATGGGAAATTTTGAAAGTGAGGAATTTCCCACAAAACAAATTCCAGTTCCCACAAAGCCCTACTCATGACTAAATGAACAGCTGCATTCTATAGTCCAGTTTTCTTTATATTTAAGGGAAAGTCTGTATTTTAGCATAGTATTTACAATTCTCCTTCTTCCCCATCTCTAGTTTGAGGCTGGTTCCTTATTCCATGGAAGTTATAGCAAGCTTCCCAGTGAGCATCTGGAATCAGGATCAGCCCTTTCACCTCATATGAGTTTGGACTCAGAAAGCCTTCTTGTTAATCAGGTTTTGTTAATCTGACGAATGGAATTAGCTTGTTCTGTGCTCAGCAGGGGCCTGCTATTGAATTTAAGTAAATTATCTCCTTAACTACAAATCAATTACCAGTGCTGCTTTCAAGGAGAATACTGTGGTTTATCTTTTAAAAAACAAACAGTAAACCTGCATCCTTTTACTGCTACCAAGAATAAGAATTAGCTGCTGGTATGAAGCCAAAAGAATAATAATCAGTCTAGCCACACGACTAGCAGGTTAAAGAATTATCCTCTATGGGTTTTTGAAATTGGGGCAGAAATGTAATGGCCACAGAGATCTTAGTGGATTACAAAAAGTTAGTCCTTTTCCCTTACCTCTTTTGTCCCTCCCCACCCCCCCACCAAAAAAAAGTTCCTGTGAAACAATTGAGGGTAACAATATTTACCCTGGGTTAATAATACTTAGCTCTTATATGGCATTTTTCATCCTAGATCTCAAAGTGCTTTACAAATGAGGATACAAATTTGCTCCATTTCACAGATGGGGAAATTGAGGCACAGAACAGAAGTGGCTTGCTCAAGATCACATAACAGCTGCAGAGCTGGGAATGGAACCCAGGTTTCCTGATTTCCCAGCATTGTTCCTTACTGTACTAAAGGTGGGGATGAGCTAGTGAAATAGGTAGGAGCTGCTTTGAAGCTTAGACTAAGATAGCCTGGAGGGGGAGTCTTGAGAATAATACACTGAGGTCTTGCTGCACAGCAAAGTTTTCATGGCCTCCTTGGAGGCAAGAGCCACTAGTTTGAATCCTGATCTGAAACTAGTTCTTTCCCATGGTCTTGAACAAATCACTTAGGGCTTTATCTTGAAAATCCTTTCACATGTGGGAGCTGTTGCAACTGAAATCTTAGTCTCTTTGAGACTTGCTCCTCCCCTTTGCAGAAAGGGTTATTATAATATCTCCCGCCCAGTGGGGGTTATGAGGCTGGCTTAGCTAATGTTTATAAAGCACTTTGAAATGGAAAATGCGCCATAGCTCACTATGCGTTACTTGTCATTCATTCCCTCTTCTTTTTTGTCAGATGTGTCTCTCATGCAATCGCCGATTGCCACTCACCCTAGTATTTCTGTTTGGTTTCATCAGGAAGAGAGTCAGTGTCTGTACAATTCTAAAACAAGGTTCCTCTATAGCATAGTACCTGAGAGAATGGAACAAGATCCTTCCGTAGAAGGCAATCGACAGAGCAGCTAACACCAGACTTCATCTCCAGGGTGAGCTTGCTGGGGTGCTTGTGAGTACAGTTTGTTCCTCCTGCAGCTATCCTTGAGACTGCCACTCTGTGAAGAGGCAGCGCTGGAAAGGCTTAATAATATTCTGGGAAAGGGTTATTGGTGGGGTTAGGGGCAGGACAGGCTATCCAGGCTGAGGTTCAAAAAGCCCTCTGATAGAGAAGCCAAAACCTGTGAAGAAGCAGGGAGGGAGATATATGTTCCTCACTCTTGCTGTCTCAGCTGCCTTCAGCACTTGATGGCCTTCCCCATACCATCAGCCTGCAGGTAGGAAGCATCTCTTTTCCACATGGGCTGTGTCTAAGAGCTGAGTTCAGGCAGTTGGCCCTGGCAGATGCCCGTAACTTCAAACAGCTCAGCTCCCCTCTCTCCTCTCTCCAGTGTCCAGGATTTGGGGATTCTAGACCTGCAAGGTGTAGGGCCTGCACTGGCCCGAGCTTCCTTCTGAGGGATATTGACACAGTGTGGGAATGTCTGTGTCCAGTTATGAGTTCCATTTGGTTTTATGAACACCAGATGTACTGGAACAGTTGTGAATTAGATCATTCATTTTGGGTAGGAATCTGACAAGGAGTGGGAAGCTATGTTTGGAAAACTGCTGAGGCAATCAAAGACCATCAGCATATAATATTCCTTGCTGGGTGAAACAACAGGGCTGAGACCTGTATGACCTTTGCTTCCACAGCCTGGGGATCAGAAGAGAGACTGGAATTCCCCCTGGTGTGTGCACATGGCAGGGGACAGCTGCAGTTTTCTTCAGTTGACCAAAGGGGGACAGGGCCTGTTTTTAAAAAATCATGCTTCTCCAAACTACAGTGATAAATGGACGGCCCAGAAGGAGATGTGGAGGCAGGAGGGACCTCCTTTGGGACCAAACCCAAAGATTCAAATGGTGTGTGTGTGTGTGGGGGGGGGGAGAGTTTTCCATAGGTCTGCAACTGTCTTGTGCTTTTTAAGAGTAAAGTGTCTAAAATTCCCTGGCTAGTTGTATGCTCCCTTGCATAGACATGTTGCCTCTTTGAAGGGTGTAAGTAGGAAACACAAGTCCGCTAGCCAGGAGGCCTCTAGGGGGAATGTGTAAGCACCTGAGGGGCTCAGGACTGGTTCCAAGGTCTAGGTGGCCTTATTGTGGAGTACCCCTGTCAAGAGTAGGGTCAGATACAGGGTTTGTAACTAGAGAGGGCACCTGAATGACACACAGCTAGAAGTAGTGATCAAACCCAAGGAGAACAGAAGCATGTGGGATTCAATGTTTGGATCCCATCATATTGACTGGGGCCAGGATTTTCTTTGTTCTGTGTTTGTACAGCACCTGGCACAGTGGGGTCCTGGTCCATGACTGGGACGCATAGGCACCATTGTCACAATAGACTGGTCTTTGTTCTGAGAGCGGGACTAGACCAGGTTGTGATAGACATAAAGCAATGAGACCCTCTCCTACCTCAAGCTTCTTTCTTCTGGCATTCAGATGCTCTAGGAGCCTTGAACTGTTCGAGGAAGTCAATGCTTTCTTTACCTGATGCCTATATAGGAGAGGTGGACTGTATGATAAAAAGCAACAGTTCTCAATCTTTCCTGTGTCAGGACTCTCTTAGGAGCTCCCCATAGCTAGCTGGGATATAGCTGGTGGACCCTTCCCTCACCTATTTAGCAATCCTGTTTGTACCCCACTCTTGAGGCCTGACTATGCCTTCCTGGTGAACTCTGGTGCACAGAATGAATGAACTGTGAGCAGAGAAAGACAGCAGTGTTATGTTAGTGGCCAATGGGATGTCATCCTTAGAAGATCTTCGTTTTTTAGAAGGCTTCTCCATGATTCCCATCACAGGGCTGTTGGAATGCTGACTCTCTTGCCTGGACTGAAATCAGGCCAGTTTTCCATATATTACCATGTAGATGTGATTTGTGGTATGCATATTAGCATCTGAGCAAACATGGCTCCTCCCACATGAGGCTTCCATCACAATGGGCAAGAGAAAGTGAAAGCCTGTTCTTCCTTCTGATGTCTAAAGGAGGAGAAAGCATCACCAGGACATCCATTTGGCAGGTTACCCAGCCCCATATTTAGCCTAAAACGGGGATAGAGAGCGGGGGGTTGAAAACACCCAGCCAGCTTTTGTCTGGCACGGGGTGCTCCAAAGACCAATGTAGCTTGGCATGACTTCTCACTGCCTGCCAAGCCTGTCTTCTCCTGACAAACCAGCGTGGCAGCCGGAGCTGAAGAGGAGGCAGTGGGTGGAGAGGTGAGATCATTCCCTGTCCTTTTCTTCCTCACCCCCCCCACCCCAATGCACTTTTGCATCTGTTTGCAAGCACTAATTGCCAGGCTTTTCATTTGGGTGGCAGGTGGGCATCCATTATTTAGTGGCATTATTTGTGTTGACAGGATTGATAGGGACATTTCATCAAGCAATTAGAAAAAAAGAGCCCAACTTGTTCCAAAATACAAAGGCAGCAGCCGGCATAAATTAATGTGTGTAGTTTTTAAGTGTTTACTACAGCACTGTTTTCTCCTGCTTTCCCACGGGAGATAATTAAAAAAGAGGTGGTTTCCGAGCTACCATTAGGTACCAGAAGATGCTGCCATGTCCCCTTACCTCCAGCAAGCATTCTCAAATCTGACAGATCATCAGTTTTAACATAGCCAGAGAGGAGGGTTATTTCTTTTCCTGTTTAGGTTTAGGGGAGAAGGCGTTGTTATTTCCCTTGGTAGACTGATTCATATTCACTTGGCTTCGTTAGCTGAAATATGCCATACACCAAATTAGCCCTGTGCATTTGTTGATCAAGAAGGATGGAGCAGTTCATTCTTATCAGTAATTGATCATGGAGCTATTCATGGATGCAAATGTGTTTGTTCACTCCGGTTGGATAAGTAATGGCACGCTGCTCCCCTGTGATGTGATTTGTGTTTGTGTTTCCTCCCTCTCGTTGCTATACATTCCCCAGGCCAGGGGTTGAAACATTTGGCTAACAGGAGATGGCTCTGCTGGGTTAATTTTCTTTTGCTATCTGTTATTGATGGGCAAGCCCTCCCCAGCCAATTCATCCAGGATGGCCTGTGATTTCAACAAGCTGTTAGGGTTTTGTGGTCTCAGAGCAGACTACTTTTCCAAGCAGGGTTGATTCTTCTGCGAGGAGCAAGCTTTTCCAAAAGCTCTCATGAGCTGTGTGCTGCGAGGTATCTTAATTAGAGTCTTGCTGTTTGTAGAAGCCTTTTTTGAAGCTTTCTGATGCTGTAACCCATACAAATGCATGCTGAGCTCTAACCCAGCACAAGAAGTCTCAGGCCCGCAGCAGAGGGCCATGTGTTCCACCCCATTACACCAGTGGAACTCCACTGCAGTCAATGATATAAACTAATATAAAATACAGGGGGGAGTTGGGCTCAGTATTCCTGTTTGTTTGTTTGTTTGGTGGTGGTGATGGGCAGTTGGTGAAACTTCCGTGTCTGGGAATGGGTGGAGTGGAAAGGATTGCAGCCATATCCATGCTGCAGATCTAGGTAAATTGTCTGAGTGTATTTAGCAATGAATGGTGTTGAAACATCTGTTGGGGGGGGGGGGGCGAGATATAGGATGGGGGAAAATACATGTCCTGCCTTCAGAATCAGGGGAGACACACACAGGAGGCAGCTTGAACTAGTTGGAGAGAGAATCAGGAAAACTGCATCCTAGTCTCTGCTCTGCTGCTGACCTTCCATGTGACTTCAGGCAAGTCACTTCCCCTCTCCTTGCGTTTCCTCTTCCTTGTCTATTCAGGCAGTAAGCTCTCTGTAGCAGGGACTGTGTGTATATATGGACAGCACCTAGCACCAGGGGGCTCTGTTCTCAGCTGGTACCTCTAAGTGCTACTGTAATGGATTAAAAAAAGGGTAAAGCAAGAGGTAGTTTGGGAGGGCACTTCGCCATCCTTCTCTACAAATATATTGCTGATAATGTCCCCTCCTCCCCTTCATTATGGTAACCATATCATTTCTGCACACATGAGTTCTCTGGCACAAATAGCACCTAATCACTGTTCCCATTATGGTAACTACACTAATATTAACATCCTGTAGTCACACAATGACTTTCAGTGTTTCAAAACAATATATGTCACACTTAACCGAGTGGTGAAACTGAGGAAGGGGGCCACATTCTCCTCTCCTTTATAACAGCATAAACCTGGAGTCAGTCCAGTCAAGCTGATGGAGCTTGCATTTGCAGCAGCATACATGAGAACAGAATTTTCCTTGTATGTAAAAGGAAGGGGTTTTCTCAGGGTCACTCCATCATTTTAGAGCCACAAGTAGAACCCTGAAATGCCTCACATTCCCAGGGTCTGTGCCTCCCCTGGCAGAGGGAAGGGTAAAGTATCTGTGGACTTAATAAATGAGGAGAATAGGAAATGTACTGTTGGGTAAATGAGAGGGCTTCTATGCATGGCCTAGCACTCTCAAGCAAGTCAGGCATGATTGAGAGAGGAAAGATGGTCCAATGATTAGAGTGCTACCCTAAGCTTCGGGAGACCTTGGTTCAGGTCTTATTTTTCCACAGACTTCCTCTGTGAGCTGGGGGAAGCTGCTTAGTCTCTCAGTGCTTCAGTTCTCCAGCTGTAAAATGCAGGTATCAGCATTGCCCTACCTCGTAGGGGTCTTGTGAGATGCTCAGATATTCTAGTAATGAGGGCCATATAAATACGTTAGATGGAGAAGGACTAATCCTGTTTGCTCAAAAATGGGAAGTCAACAGAGCTATAACAATTTACTTTAGCTGAAAACATGGCTCCTGGTTTCTATTTCTGATACTGCCAGGTAATGTTGGGCAAATCACTTCCCCCCTCCCTGTGTCTCTGCATTATCCACTAAGATTGTAAGCTCTTCATAGGGATTCTTTTCTCTGTGTCTCTGTACAGAACCTAGTACAGTCTCAGCTAGGACCTCTCTGTGCTTCTGGGATATAATATTTCTGAATCAATGTGATGCTAGCAGTCTTTACTTTCAGCAACCAGTTAGTGTCATAGAAATGTGCATAGTGTCATAGTATTAAATATCAGTCAGAAATGTTTAATGAAGTTTGCCTGGTCTACCTTTCCAATCACATGGAAATCAAACACTGTAGACATAGAATCATAGAAGATTAGGGTTGGAAGAGACCTCAGGAGGTCATCTAGTCCAACCTCCTGCTTAAAGCAGGACCAACACCAACTAAATTATCTCAGCCAGGGCTTTGTCAAGCCAGGCCTTAAAAACCTCTAAGGATGGAGATTCCACCACTTCCCTATATAACCCATTTCAGTGCTTCACCATCCTCCTAGTGAAATAGTTTTTCCTAATATCCAACCTAAATCTCCCCCACTGCAACTTGAGACCATTGCTCCTTGTTCTGTCATCTTCCACCACTAAGAACAGCCGAGCTCCATCCTCTTTGGAACCCCCCTTTCAGGTAGTTGAAAGCAGCTATCAAATCCTTCCTCACTCTTCTCTTCTGCAGACTAAACAAACCCAGTTCCCTCAGCCTCTCCTCATAAGTCATGCGTTCCAGCCCCTAATCATTTTCGTTGCCCTCCGCAGGACTCTCTCCAACTTGTCCACATCCCTTCTGTATTGGAGGCCCCAAAACTGAATGCAATACTCCAGATGTGGCCTCACCAGTGCTGAATAGAGGGGAATAATCACTTCCCTCAATCTGCTGGCAATGCTCCTACTAATGCAGCCCAATATGCTGCTAGCCTTCTTGGCAACAAGGGCACACTATTGACTCATATCCAGCTTCTCATCCACTGTAATTCCCAGGTCCTTTTCTACAGAACTGCTACTTAGCCAGTTGGTCCCCAGCCTGTAGCAGTGCATGGGATTCTTCCGTCCTAAGGCAGGACTCTGCACTTGTCCTTTTAAAACCTCATCAGCTTTCTTTTGGCTCAGTCCTCCAATTTGTCTGTCACTCTGGACCCTATTCCTACCCTCCAGCATATCTACCTCTCCCCCCAGCTTAGTGTCATCTGCAAACTTCCATCGCATCCTCCAGATCATTAATGAAGATGTTGAACAAAACCGGCCACAGACTCCTCAGGGACTGTTCTCTTGCATTATATTGAATGGTATCCCCACATCTAGGATATGGCCAATGTGCTTTCCTCGAGGGGAAACTTCAGGCATGTTGACCCAAAGGTTGGTGTTCAGTTCCACCTGCAGATAAGAATGACTGTAGCTAAATATCTAACCCTATTTCTAACCCAAGATACTGTCAGTCTAAGGGTGAAATTCTCCCCTGTTCAGAGGGCTAGTGCACCCTCAAAATAGGCCCTTAACCCCACTTAAACTCTGTTTTGAGATTTTAAGGTGCGAAGGCCTTGGGCAATTGGCATAGCTCTATTGATGTCAATGCATCTACAATGGCTTGGATACAATGCTCCTCCATATTCCCCCCCACTTTGAATCCCAATACTGTGGTTTCTGCCAACACTTCTGCTAAGGCTGAGTACTCCCCAACATGAATTGCTAACTTGGCCTGAAAAACTCCAGTGTTTGAAGGGTTAATCTCCAAACAGAGCTCAGGTTGGCTGAGGCATCAGAGGTATGCAAAGACATATGCAGGGTCTTGGTTTTTTAATGGCACCCTCACAACACTTTTTTAAGTAAAGCCTCAAAGAGGGAGTGAGGAAAAAATATCTGGTACATACTTCAGGTGGAAGAATGTCTGTCTGTCTGTCAGCTTACTTTGTTCACTGGGAGAAAAACAAATCCTATACTTTGTTCTATGGCAATGTTCTGTTCTGTGCATTAATTTTTTTAAATTAAATAAAATCCCAGAGATATTGGCACGATGCAGAGGGGAAAAATGTGTTTCTTAGAGGATTAAAAATAAAATAACTTTTCTTTCAAATAAATTACAAAGCACTTCCTCGCTGCTTTTGTACCTGAGAAACCTGTAGCAGAATAACAGTTTACTTTTAATGCCAGACTGGACTGAAAGATGGAGTCATAGAGCCTTCTTCAAAAGGCACAGATAGTGAACCGGAGCCAAGGTAACAAGGTTGAGATGCATTACTGTTGTTTTTTGTCTAGAGTGTCTTGACATTCAGGTTTTTTATTCCTGATCAGGGACAGCCTGAATCACGTTTGAAAGATGTACTGAACTGCTAAAGAGTCAGGCGTAAGGGAGTCAGGCATTGAGCAAACTTCTCCTGTGCTATTCTGCCAATACCTTTACATTCGCAATGGCATCTTTCCCTGCTATTATAGCTTTATCTTCCTCTCACTGTTCTGCCAATGCCCCTCAGTCCTGAATGGCACCTCAACATGCTGCTCCTGTCATCTGCTCCTTCATACCAAGGCCTGGGCCCCTGTCCTGAACAGAACCTTCCCCAGCTTCTCCAGTTCTAGGTTCCCTAGGCTGCCCTGGCACTACATGCAGCCAACTGCTGATGCCTCTCAAATGTGAACTTTTACACATCCTCTCCCATTTCAGTTCTGGGCCCTTACACTGCTCTGCCAATGCCCTCAAATGCAGCATCTCCTGCTATTTGGGCTACCCTGCAGTGCCCCTGCTATTCCAGCATAACCACATGATGCTAGCCTCAGTTTTTACAAGTCTGCCCCCTTACAACTTAAGCCCCATGCAGGCTGCTGCTTGTCTCTCTGATAACTCTAGTTCCTTTCCATGATAGCCCCCTAGCACGGCACCACTCACCTCACCATCCATCCAAGCTTTAGAGTTCAACATCCTGGCAAGGTGGGTATCAGTGCTGGCTGACTTCCAGCATGGATGTGCTCCAATGGTGACAATCAGTTAAATAACACAAACAGCTGTCCAGCCAGATGTGATGAAGTTCTGTTCTGTTCTGATGAAACACTGTTGCCTTGTGGCAGGTCAATAGCTTTGAGACGTTTCAAAAGGCATAGGAACCAGGCTTTAAATGTTGATTTCCTAGCCCTGCACTTCCCAAACCAAAGACTACTGCCAAAAGGTGCAACAAAACCGGGATGGAACAGAAGGGCATCGTCATTCTGCATTGGTGCTGGCTCTCATGTTAGCATGAGAAGTGTCATTAGAAGAACAAGGCAGGCAAGGAGATTTCTCTGAATGGGAGGCAGGAGAACAGGTCTTACACTGGCAAGTATAATATTCATTATTGCTGTCATGGTGCTCATAACTACCACTATCCTTCATTCTCTCAATATCTCAGTGAAGTGAGCCAAGTGCATGTTGGAGCACAAGCTGAAATGCCAATCTCCCCTGAAAGCATTAAGCCATCTTCTGCTAAGTCTTTTTCCCCTTCCTCTCCTTTCTTTTACTGCCACATTAATGATCTTTCATTTGCGTTGTGGAACAATGAAGTCCATTGGCCAATTATGTTAAATTACAGGTGCTAGGTACGTAGTTTCAATGGCCCTCCTGCCTACTTCAAGGCAGTAGCTTGGATCCGACATAGATTTCAAACACTCATTTGACTCCTGCCGTGTTAAGTAGCAAAATATTAGTTTGAACAAAGCAGTGGAGACAATTGTGGCAATAAACTGAATTACATTTGAAGATGATGGGGCTATAAAGTTTATCCTTGCTGCTGTTAGATGCTAGCACCCGCTGAGTGGGATCCTTTCAGCCCCTGAACTACGAGAAGATATATCAGTATCTTCTGCTCAGGTTCCTAGAAGACCTAAGGAACATCCAGCCAGTTTTATACTTAAAACTTTTGCTGGTATAACAATGTTTGTCAGGTGTGTGATTATTTTTCTAACAATATTTTTATACAGGCAAGTGTCCTAGGGAAGCCACAGTTATAGCAGCAAAAAAATGCTCTTGCTCTCTTTCATTCCTGGCACTGGTATAAGCTATAATAATAAGAGCACTTTGTAGTATAAAGCTGCGTCTACACTAGGAGCATTTGCCAGTACAGCTCTATTAGTATAGTTGTTATACCAGCCAATCCTTTTCTAGTGGAGACTAGGGCCCAGATTTTTAAAGTATTTAGGTGCCTAACTCCCCCTGAAGTAAATGGAAATTAGGCAGCTAAATACCTTCAAAAATCTATGCCTAGGTCTCAGACTGGAAGTATGGTAAAAACAGGTGACGTAGTCAAGCACCTTCCACCCTAGCTGTGCCTTTTGTCAGCTATTTTTGTCAGGGCTCCCTTGCATTGTGTAGTTGTTCTGGATGTGATTTGTGAATTTTATCCTCTTCCTCAAGGCTGTCTGGAAATTATACGATGCTGGGGGATATGGCTTGAGTGTCCAAAGCAAAAGTTATGAAACACTTAGACTTCTTTGCAATCATGAATTCAAATCCAAGCAAGGTCAGTTCTGTCTCCGTTTCCCCAAGGTCGCTAAATAGGAATTGCCACATTAGATTGGAGCAGAGATCCATCTAGTGCAGTATCCTGTCTGACATTGGCCAGTACCAGCCACTTCAGAAAAAAGGTATAGGAAAATCTGCCAAAGGCAATTCTGAAATAATCTGTCTGCAAGAAAAAATTCTTGCTTGCCCCCATATTAGTTAGAGGCTGTTGTATGAAGTTCCATGTTGGTCTTTCAAGTAAGACTGTCTGCTATGAATAGAAAAGTGGGTGGTGGTTGGATGGCTCAGGCATTGCTCTCCTAGGCCAGGGATTGTGAGTGCAAGTCATCTCATGATGATGATGATTGATGATGGTTCAGTACAGCAACCTTCATAGAATAGGCCCGATGGAATTTTTTTGAAAGGGTAGGGGCTGGGACAAAATATCCCTTCCTGCAACTCCTACACTCTAGTACTAGGTGCTGCACAATGGTCTTCCATAGCAGGGGCAAAATGATTCTTATATGCATATGGGGCCAGATAATCAACTGGTGTAAATTGCTATTGACTTCAATGGAATGATGTCAATTTACACCAGCTGAGGGTCACTTGAGCCACACCCCACTGGAATGGGTGGAAAGACTCCCATTAACTGTAATGGGCTTTGGATCCGGTCTGTGGTTCTTAGGGGATCTTGGGATGAAAAAGGCTTTGTTTACATTTAAGGTAATTATTTATTCATTTTATTACTATCAGCTAATGCCAGGAGGCTGTGAGCACTGATCACAGCAGGAAATCAGAGTGTGTTCAGCACTTGTCAAAATAAAGCCCCATAATAATGAAATGCGGATTACTTTAGGCATTGAGTTTTAATACAAATGTCAGTGGAGCAGAGAGGACACAGGCCCTTCTGTTCTCAGTGAATCCCTTTGAAATCTCTCTGTGATCACCAGCTTCACTGATCCTGGGCCAAGTTATAGAATTGCTCTTTTCTGAGACTAATAAATACTCCAGACTATAGAATCCTTTGCTGTGTTTCAGCACTCTGGAGAGTTCCCATCCTTGACTAGCTCTTGTTAGGCCACTGGGTGCAAAGCGTAGAGAGAATCTTTCACTCTTCAGTTTTGCTTTTCTTCATTTCTGCCTCTCTGCCCAGGAAGTCTGGCTTTGAATTTTTCCTCAGAGGCAGCTTTAAAACATTATAATAGAGAGCCCATGAACTGGTTACACCCACCAGTTTACTTAGTTATGATGCACTGAGTCCCAACTGTGACCTCTTGCCACTGTGTCCTCTTGCAGGGAGATTTGGTGAGGCTGGACAGATATTTGGCAGAATGAAAAGGAAATGTGCATCCCCTTGCACTGTCACTCCTCTTCCTGGTCTCAATCCTGGGCTCTGTCCACCTGCACTTGGCATAGCTTGGGAATGGGGTGGGAGAGGTGGCATTATGCCCCCTTGATTCTGGGGCTGGGCCCTGGCATAAAGTAGACTAGCCTGTGGGATACTCAACTTTGTCAGCTTCTGCCAGTGCCAAGGGTTCCGCTGGCAGGGTGATCACTTAGTTGATGGGGCATCCTGCCTTCCACACCTGTTATCCCAACATGTTCCTACATTGTTGGCACCAATGGGGTGGCACAGAAGCCTCTATGGTAGCACCACACCACACAAGGATTCCCACAGAGGGCTGGATCCACTGCTGGCATGGGGCTGAGCAGAGGTCAGAATTTGATCCCTTATGTTCATAGAAGATCCATAGGTCTGAGGAATGGTGCTAGAGGCTCATCTGGCTCCCATCTCCATATGGGAAGTAGATCTATCCCCTCTGAGATCCATGGAAGTTCACATGAACAAAGACTGCAAGGTGTGGCACAGTGTAACTAAAGCACAGGCCCAATGACTAAATGTCCCAATTTAATAGTGGTTTAACCCCCACCCCCCCTAAACATGCTGCATCAAAGGCAAGATATATGTAGGGGCATCAGTAGGAAGTAAACCTCCCTTCTCCACAAGGAAGGGAGTGTTAGTTATTAGAGACAGTCAAGAAATAGTATTTTTTTAATGATTTTTTTTAAAAAAGATTCTTTTCCCAGAAGACTTCCAGTTTTCATGCAAAAGGAAAGCTAACAAAATGAATAGAAAAAAAATCAAACAGAATAAGCATTTTTCATAAGTTTTTTGGGGGGCGGGAATGGGAAGCTAGTTGCTGAAAATTTCTTGACTTAGTCTTTTAAAAATGTTCTGAATTTACCTGTTATCTTTTACCCAAGGATCTCAAAGAATCCATTGACCAAGCATAATAATCAAATCCTTGTTAACTCCATTTTACAAGTGGAGTAGAGAGAGAGAGAGGTACAGTGACTTTCCCAAGGTTACATAGTGAGCCAGTGACAGAGGTGAGAATAGATGAGTCAGGACACCTGGGTTCTATGTATTTATCTATTCATTTCTATTTGTATTATGGTAATGCCTAATGATCCTGAGATCTGGGCCCTATTGTACATAGAATATGAGATTGTCTACTCTTCAGGACAGGGACCATCTTAGGCCTTTCCTACATGGGAATATTTTACCTGTTCTACCACTGTAGCTATACTGATCTGGTTATACAGGTGTAGATACAGCTGTATATCATATGTGCTTGTGCTTGGACTGAGCATGCCTGCCTGGGGAGGGGTTTACACTTAAACCAGAACAAGAACATCTACAAGGAGTGGGGGTGGTTATACTGGTATAAGTATATGGGTTTAAATTCACTTTCCCAAGCAGACAAGACCTTACTCTCAGCCCTCCATCTCTGCCCCGTGGGCTGCCTCACATTTGATCTGAAGATGAGCTGTGTTTTAGCTCGAAAGCTTGTCTCTCACCAACAGAAGTTGGTCCAATAAAAAGTATCACTTCCCCCTCCTTGTCTCTCTCATATCTGAGCTTGAAACTGACAAAAGCACACTCCTCTTTTGTTTGACGAGCATTTAGTAGCTGTTTCTGGGAGGCTGTGTGTGAAGCGGCTTCATGTCATGGTGCCTGCAACTTAAGGATGCTAGATGCAGAACATCTCATGGTGGTTAAACACCTCAGGTCTCTTAACCAACAAAATCAAAATGTGACTTTTCACTGAATCATCTCACAATGAGAGTGGGGGAAATAAATTATGAAAATCACGCCTTCAAAATCACACCTCTGCCTCATCCTGTTTTCTTTTTTGTCTTGGGTGATTTGTTTTGATCAATCGGAGTCTTTGCTATTTAAGTTCATTTGAATCCCATTTGCAGTGAATTCATTAAAATAACCATCTATTAATGAGTTTTACAACTGTTGGCACCTTGCAGAACTCAGATGGTGGTATGAAGGTGCGGTTCAGCCCTGCACCTCACAGCACTCCGACTCGCAATGAGAGACCAGCAGTGATAAGAGGCCCAGACAGGTTTATATAGGTATGTGCAGTTTGTGAGGATGCAGTTATTGTGATTTAAGATTTTCCTGCAAGTTAGTCCTGCTGGGTCTGGCTCAGAAAGCTGAAAGGGAGTGCTGAAGTCATTAAATAAGTATCTAACTGAGAAGTTTATACTGAAAGTAGTAGCAGAAATGATATGTCAATGATACCTCATTATCTTCCTTACCAAACTGTAGCCAGTCTTTGGAAAGCTAGCCTTTGGAAATGTGATTTGCCATTGCCAAATATTCTGAAGAATGCCTTAAAGTAGTACCCAGACAGGGATCAAAGCCTGATTGTGCTAGGAACTGTGCAAACACACAGGAAACAACAATAAATGCCAGTTCCACCCCCAAGACTTTAACTTTAGGGTTAATGGCTAGCCTCCACAGGTGGTTGGATCTAGAGGTGGTGAAAATTCTTCAAATTTTTACAAATATTCATTTAAGCTCCAAATTTTGATGAAAAGTCAATATAAAAATATTTTCTGTTTTCAACATTTCTGTGAATTTTACTTTCCCTACTTATTTTTTTTCAGCCCAATAGAGTTGGTTGAAATTTTTGGCCCATCAGAATTTTGATGAAAGAAGTTGAAAAAATGTCGGATTCAGTAGGACTCTGCCTCTGACTTAGTGCAGAATCAGTGCTCTAGCATGGTTCAAATGGCTTCTTATTTATTTATTGTTTTACAATAAAGCCATTACTGTGTTCCAATGCCTCCATGCTGTATTGCTATAAATAAGGGGCCTAGAAGCCCCAACCAAAATTGGCACCTCATTGTACTGTGCTGGATATACCTATAATAAGAGAGCCCCTGTCCCCAAAGACTTTGCAATCTAAATAGACATAACAGGCAAAGTGTGAGGGAACAGAAGCACAGAGATGAAGGATAAAACTTTCAAAAGTGCCTAATTGATTTAGGTGCTTAAGTCCTATTAGGAGCCAAAATCTCATTGGAAATTAAGTTTCTAAATCACTTTGGAAAATAATGTAACTTAGAGCACTATATCACTTGAGCCCTTTTGGAAAATTTTGCCCGAAGTGAGCCAGGAATTGAGTTCAAATCTCCTGAGTCTCAGTCAATTGCCTTAACCACAAATCCACCTTTCCTACCTATGGTTGGCTTCTCTTTCTGTCCTAAACTATCTCACAGTGTTGCATGACTTTTAATAAACATGTCAGATTTATGCAAAAGCATCGAGGAGAGAATGCCCTCATTTATCTGCAGGTCAAACTCATCTCAAATGATGTTTCATCTGAAATACATTTTCCATTGTTCAGTGAGAAAAGAAAATCCAAAGGCACCTACCTGCCCTGAAAAGCACATTTCAAGCCTCTTCTAGACTGACTGACAATCACTCTGTCCTAAAGTTTGTTGTTGCAGATGTTTTCAATTTCTTACCACTTTGTCATAATTGTTATGATAAGCATTTCTGCCAAAATGGTGGTAGTAACTCAATTTTCCTGAGGAAAATTAACAAAAAAATGTTCACGGCTCATGCAACCTGGTTATTAAGCTGTAGCAGGAATTGACTGCAGCTGTGAAATAAGATATAATTAAAGTCTGGGGCCCTCCACCAGATACCAGGTTTTGAAAATTTGCTATGCTGTAGATACATGAATTATTGTGGCCAGGCAGCACAATCTGTCAATTGGGAACATTTCCAAAGGTGTGTTTTGCGTAGGGTGTTGGTGTGCACATACCACTGGGATGTATACATTGGTTTGCACTTATGTAGGACCAGGCCTTGGAGCAACTCTTATTTGCGCCAGCTGAGGATCTGGCCAATAATGTATCTCCTTCAATGTCTGAGGAGATGTAGAGTAAAAACTCCTTTACATGTTTTTTCCAGAGGAGTAAAATGAAGTGCACAGAGGGTCCAGTCATGGGGGTGGGCTCACACACTGAATCGGTGCCAGAGCTAGCAAGAGAAGAACCCAAGAGTTCAGAGTGCCATGTGCTAGATGCTAGACTAAACTGCTGTAAGCAAATGTGAACAGTAATGTGTAGCTCCTCTTGAGGGGTTCTAAAGGCATCCTGCTGCCCACAGCTAGCAATGCCCCTTGGGTGACAGGGGCCGTGGGGGTTGTTGGATGGGATTGAACCTGGGATCTCTGGGTCTAAAAGCAGAAGCTTCCACCATCTGAAAAGCCTCTCTCCCAGGCAGCAGCAGACCTGTCTATCTTTAGAAGTAGGCTGGAGGGGGACAAAGCACTACATTGTATTAGCATGGGTTACATACAGAAACCAAGCCTGAGTCACATGTACCCAGAAATGAAGATGATGATGATGATGATAATAATGAGGGCTTCTCCGTGTGCGCAATATATTAGGCTGACTCTAAGGGTGGGCTGCTACATCCTTTGTTTGCCAGGGCTCTTATCTGTTTGAAGGATCTCTCACACTTCACATTGTGTTTCCATTAATCTTACTGTAGATATTACAAACTGCCCCTCTGCTCTGAGCTTCTGCTCAAGATCCAGCCACCCTCTGCCCTCAGTTCACACGGCATCCCCAGGCACGTTATCCACACCAAACAGCCTCCTGCCGCTGCCCGTGTCACCCACCATCACTCTGGAAGTCTCAGGCTCCCAGCATTATGTAGGTTGCTCTCCTTGCTCCCCAGCCTGCCCAGCAAGGTTGCCCAGAGCTGGCAGAGTGTGTCAGGCAGATTCTACCTAGTGGAGGAGCAGGAAGGGAACTCTGGCCTCCTGTAGAGCCAGGAGAAGGGGGACTTGGTCTTCCACCAATGAGGAGGGTGTTATGTGTGTCCAGGAACAAACCAGCCAAATATCAGGTCCCAGTGAGGCTGTTAGAATCTAGAGCTGTAAAGGCCCCAGTTGGGCCATTCTGCCAACCTGGTGCAGTTTCTAGTTGCTAGTGTTACACCCTTAATCACAAGACTCAGTTTTCCAAAGAGAACATTGTTTATTCTGGAAAGTCTAACCCTCTGCTTTAGGAGCTTATCGCAGGCAGAGAACTCCTCAGTGCCTAGCTAGAGGCCAGCATAACTTACTCAGCAAACTCTAGCCCCAATAGTAGCTCTCATGCACTGGGCTCCCACCCTGTTCTCAACGGGGCAGCTCCCATTGCTCTTATTAGGTAACATATATATTTTCATTAATGGGGACATACAACACAATATTCACAATAGTTACTAAATGCACGTGACTGTACTGTTATTTGGGCAGCTTAGCAGTGGCGAGGTTGCTTGACTTTGACTTGGTTCATTTGCATGCAAGGGAATCCTGCCCACAGAGGCCTAGCGAGAGAGGAAAGTGTGGAGAGTTTACGCCAGCGGGGGAGGAGGGTCTGCGGGAGGATGTGTAACCTTGCATCTGATCATCACTTCTCTTTGCAGTGCCTGCAATTCAGTCTCACTTAGGTGTCACAGCTCCAGGACCTTGCAGGTCACGGCTTGTTCTCTGCAACAAGCAAACAGGCTGAGACTGTATCCGTGACACTCGGATTTAATAAAGAAATATTTAACAACGCGCTGCTGTGACCCTTTCACAAAGGCAGGGATCCTCCTGACAGCTGGGAAGGCCCAGACTGGTCAAGAGGCAATTTTCTGATTAAACAGGTTTGCATGATGTTTGGCAAGGTCTTGTGTATTCATTTAATCTGCTGACATTCTCTGAGCAGAAGTGGACTGGGGAGGCAGAGACGGTGCAGGCTACAGGAGCCTGGCTGTGCCCAGTTTGACAGCAACTGTATCTTCCAGGTCTAACCTTATGCATGTTTATTTTGCTTAAGCTTCAAAGAATCAAGCAGCCCATCAACTAGTGAATTAGACATGGAAATTGGCTTTGGCAATTTTGGTCTAGAAGACTCCGCATGGGACAGGGAGTCAAGATGCCTGGGCTCTCTTCCAAGCTCTGCCACTGACTCCCCCTGTGATCTTGGGTAAGTCATTTAATCTCTCTCTGCCTAAATTCTCCTTTCTAAAACAGGGATTAACACTGCCCTTTGGCAAGGGGGTGCTGTGAAGTCTTTTAATGTTTTAATGTTTAATATTTTAATGCTTTTAATGTTTAATGTTTTAATGCTCAGACACCCCATTATCTCCAAGGCAGCACTGCCTCATGGATAGAGCTCTGCACTGAGACTCAGGAGACCTAGTTTCTATTCCTGACCCTGTTGTGGCAGGTCCGGCAAGTTGCTCTGCCTCAGTGTCCCCATCTGTTAAATGGGGATAAGGATACTGCTCTCCTTTGTGAAGCACCTTGAGAGGCTAATGTTCTGTTTGTACAGCACCTAGCATAATAGGCTCTTGTGGCTCCTACATGCTGCTGCTGCACAAATAACAAGGATGAAAATTGTAATATGAAAGCCTGATATTCCTGTTACAGAAGTGGGCAGGAAGATCCTAAGAAGGGATAAAGTATAATTTGGAAAGTGCTTTGAGATCCTTGAATGAAATGCAAATTACTAATGATTTACCCATCCCTTTCTGCTGGCTCCGGCCCTTGCCACAACCTGACAAACGAGGTCAGACAGACACAGCACAAGGGCAGGAGCTGTTGGTTGGTTGCTTGTGTTTTGGGTGGGCGGAATATCATGTCCCCAGCATACTCTTGCAAACCATGATGAATGTACCATGACTGCATTGCATGTGTCTGTGTGGTGGAGTGTACATGTGTATGGGGGTGTAGCCTGTGTTTTTTCACCAGCTCCAAATATAAACTCTAATGGAGATGCCTGAGTGACAACACACGTCCATAGAACGTCGTGAAGGGCGCTAAGTACAGTAATTTGTTGTAATGACTCAAATTTAAAACAATAACCTGGAGGCATAACGGCACCAGCCAAGAATACCTACTGTATGCAACAGGGTCATTAATGGGAAACAAAGGCCTTGATTCAGTAGCAATGTGATTGCACTCTAGATGGAGTCTGTGGAGTGCTAAGTTTCCTATCAGGCATAATTTGGACCACTTTCCCCCTTCCCTGCAGAGAGCTGTTCAGCTGATGGAGACACTTTATTGCCTTTATTGCTGCACTCTCCTCATGACTGGAAGTAAATTTCTTCGGCCTCTCGCACTGTGATAAGGCCTGTGCTGCAAAGCCGGCAGCTAAATGAAAAGAAAAATAAATGAACAGCCGCAAACAATGGGACTACAGAGCCGAGGCAGTCTATGGAGTTACTGCTGCTTCCGTGAGAGGGACTAGTCTGTTTTTTTTTCTCCTCCCCAAAAACAAAAGGAGAGGGGAGGAAGGGCCCAGGGAGTCAAGGCTCCTCAGTTAAATCCCTAGATCGGCCACAGACATGGCCCCCTTATTGTGCCTCAGTTTCCCCCATTTGTATAAGGAGGATAATGATACTGACTGACTTTATAGGGGGAGGGGATGGCCGTGAGGTGGAATTGATTGTTTGTAAAGCACTTTGAGAGGCTCACAAGGGAGGGGTTAGAGAAAGGAAAAGTGTAACGATCCTTATGATTATTATTGGAAAACAAAGACTAAGGAGTAAAGCACAGTTTGTATCCCCAGCAGCAGTGCTTCCTGCTTCCATGGCCAGGGGAGTGATGCTTAACCTTGGTCAGACTTTTCATACTGGGCATCGCATCTTGATACACTGGGAAGGCATCCAGGAGACATTCACTCATCACCTGGCCCCTCCCATTCACCATTGCTCTGCCCCTATTCCTTTGCCCAGAGCAATCAAATAATGTCTCTGTGCCAAGTACTGCAATTGCATGTGCAAAAATCGTATTAGGGATGTATTCGCTTCCTTTAATGTAATTTAACCACTGGAAAGGAGGGGGAACCAGCACTATGTGGCCAGCCAGCTTTCTGCACACCACCAGCAAGCGCTGTGCAGACCACAGTACTAAGTAATTAAGGGGCGTGTGGGGTTTTTTTTTTGGCTTGGAATGGGTACTGAAGAGCCATTCAGCCCTGCTTATATATTGGCCAGAAGGAAAGATTGCAGAGCCACGTTGGCCTTTCCCATCCCCATGCTGTGTCGGAAGGATCCTCAGGCTGTCGGGAGGGTGTGTGGGTGTGGGGGCTGGAGTGAGACTATGTTCCATTAAGATTTCCAAACACCCAGTTAATTCAGATTTCACCAGACAGCTATTTGTTTGTTAAATTAAAACCAGCTGGTTATTGAAAGAAACATATTTATTGGGAATTAGCAGCCATGTGCTAGATGGATATTTACTACCTAGTTGTCAGAGCCCAGTGAATCTGTGTTTAATAATCATTTTTTCTTTCAATTAACAGGAAAAATTGTCCCATTAATTCCAAATTAAATGCATGTTTGGAAAACTTTAATTCAGAACATCAGTGACGTCTCTATTGAATTCTCTCTTCACTGGCTTTGAAAGAGACCAGGCTAACAGAAAGTGCTGGAGACAGATGGCTGATATCCTCTCACCAGAACAGCCCCACTTTGCCTACGTGTCCCTCCACCCTGACCCTGGCAGTTACCCGATCCAAATTGGAGCCAATGGAAACAGTCCCATGGACTTCTCTGGGATTTGAATTTTGAAACAAACAAAAGGAAGTGCTTCTTCACACAAGGTACAGTCTACCTGTGGAACTCATTGCCAGGGGATGTTGTGAAGGATGTTGTAATCGAGTTAAAAATAATTAGATACGTTCCTGAAGGATAGGTCCATCAATGGCTATTAGCCAAGATGGTCAGGGACGCAACCCCGTGCTCTGGGTGTCCCTAGCCTCTGACAGGCAGAAGCTGGGAGTGGACGACGGGGGATGGACCACTTGATAATTGCCATTTTTGGTTCATTCCCTCTGAAGCTTCTGGCACTGGCCACAGTCAGAAGACAGGATACTGGGATAGATGGATCATTGGTCTGACCAGTATTGCCGTTCTTATGAATTGTGTTGTACAATTAGAGTGGAAACTTTGTCCATTACTTCTATGCTGAAGAAAGCAATCAGCATTTCTGAGATATGGACTTCTATCTAGTAGGAACTGGACTGAAACCTACCAGCAAAGACTACTGACTAGGTATGAGGGGTACAATTCCTTCTAGTGCAGAGGGCCACCAGGGTGGGCTAGATCTTCAACTGGAAGTCAGTGGAGTTAAGCTAATTTATGCTGGCTAAGGATCTGGCCCAAGGCCTATGACCACTTAAACTCTCCAGATAAGGTTTAAATGGGACTTAGCTCTTGTGCTAGCTTCTCTGCCAAGGGGTGAGTTTCACTCCAGATGAGAATCAGCTCTCAATCATTACCAAACTGGGCTGGATTGAGACGTGAAAAGCTGGTTGTAGCCCCATTGTGAGTCCCCCAGTATCAACCAACTTGCCCCTACTCAACGTCTTCCTTGACCTTTCTAAAAGCCATGACGCTTTGCACCAGAACGCCAATCCCTTGTGGTTTGAATGCAGAGGCTTGTCTGCTGCTCTGTGTTATTTTGAGCCTCATTGCCAGGGCAAGTCAGGGTAACCCTGCCTCTCTGGCAATCACACTCTCTTTTTCTATCCTCTCAGCCTCTCTGCATTCAGCTTCATGCTACGTCTCACTATTACATGCTCAGTATGTGCCTTGGAAACATTTGTGTTGGTAGTGAATGCTCTGAGGGTTAATTACCATCCAAAACTTCAGAAAGGACCACAGCACCGGGCACCGAATGCTGCGTGGAAAGCAGCGATTCCTCTCCTCTTTCACCTTGCCATGTGGTCGGAACATGTGCCAGATTCTAATGCTTTGGTGCAACTGCTCTCACTCACATGTCTTGCAGCCACAGAGCAAGGGAGAAATGCAACCTTCTCATGCTAAGCAACCCTTGGTAATAGTGTTGGTAGTCTGTCCTCCCTAGATGGAACAGGAGAAGGTCCTTTCAGCTGCTCTGCCTACTTCCCTGTGAATGATCCCAGAACAATAGGTTTCAAATATTCCAATGGTTGGAACTAAATGTTAGTAATTGGGTCTTCCTGGAATAAACAAAGGAAAACTTGAATCATTTAGAGAAAGCTGAATGGGGGAACAGATAGAAAAAAACCCTCTTGCATTGTGTGTTTTCTTTCCTCTTGATCTCCTGGTCTGTTAAAACATTTATTCTCTACCACAAGTGGTTTCTTCAGGCACACTCCAAAGGAGATGAGGTTTTGTTTGTTCAGCTGAAAGAGCTTAGGTGCACAGTGAGTCATGCAGACAGCAGTTTTTTCTGGTCTAATGTCCCAGGTTATCTTCGCCTTATGTTAGCTGGTTGTTTTGCAAATGCACGAGTGCCAACAAGGTGTCAGGGAGGAGGGTGCACGGCATGAAGATTCTCTTTTCAGATGTGTAGAAAGAGCAGGGGGTGCTGGGATAGTTGTACAATTCTTTCCAATAATCACCCTGCCAAGAACAGGCAGATCAGTACCCTCAGCCAGGCTCTTTGCTAGCTCCTCTACCCAGTCCCTGCCAAGGCCAGCTAGCTCCGCAGTCTCCTCTGCCAGTTCCAGTCTGGAAATCCTTAAAGGGAAAGTCTGTCTCTCACCTGATTATCTGGAGCATCATTGTTTCGTGGCTGCTAACCCTTCATTGAGTTGTCATCCTGCTCCTTCCTTGCAGAAGAGTGAGGGGTGTGCACGTTAATCAGGACATTTGCCTCATGAGGTCAACCTTGAGGAGAGCTCTAAGGAGAGACGAGAACAGCCAGGGCATTCCAGGTCAGAACTGAGGCACATTGGTAGGGGGCACCAAGGATTGGAGTGTCAAAGTTAATGGTGGTATATTGACCAAGATGGATGGGTGTGTGTGTGTGTGTGTGTGTGTGTGTGTGAGAGAGACAGAGAGGTGTGGGTGGGTGGGTGTTTATGTGGGTGAGAGAGAGCGAGGTGGTGGGGTGGGGACTGGAGTATCAGTGGTAGAGATCATGATTAAAGTGCATTGGTTGAACTGCATGGGGAGATTTGCACATTGCATACCCAATCTATCCTGGGTTCTAAATTTCTTGTCTTTGCCCCTCACTTTCACAGGTACTATTCCTGAATCCTTACATTTCTCTCCATCCCTTTTTGGCTGCCCTGAACAATTGCTTGAAGAAATCTTGATCCAGATAGACCAGGTCCAATCCTTCAGGCTGGTCTGATCTTTACAAGAGAGTTGCATCAGCTATAGTTAATTTGATGTAGTTAACCTAAGACAGCATATCTGCCCTCTGCACTAGAACAAATGGAAAATTTTCCAGTGTAATTTTTTTTCAACAGGAAATGGCTCTTCAAATGAATGCAAATTTTCATAGACAACATTTCCATTTTAGTCAAAAAAAAAATTCAGCGTTTAGTTTCATCAGATTTTTTTCAGGGACTTAAAACAAATGTTCTAACCAGGTCTACTGAGCACTCAAGTTGGAGGATGTGTGGCTTTGCCTTGCCTCTACATTAGCACTGCACTCAGCTGAGTTGACAGCAATGTCCTTTGGGTTTGTATCCCAGAATTCCCAGCACCGATCCAAGCACCAATGCATTATGGATGATTGCCAATGGCTTTCTCAGAGACTTAGTGGGAATTGTGGCCATTGGTGTCACTGCATCCATGTGTGGACACTCTTATTCTGGATTAAGTGGATTAAACTGAATGCTGGCTATAGTCAAGATGCCCCTTTTCTGAAATAGTAGCATTCTGAGATAGTACTTCAGACATGATCTTTCTCAGGAACAGCAGCAACAGGTGGTGCAGGACTATATTTTGGGTCAATGGCCCATTTACTGGCAGATTGACAACTCAGATCTGCGTCCCCCAGTCTCTCCAAATCAGATCTTGCATATCCCTCTCGACAACCATCTGAACCTAAAGATCCTTCTTTGGTACAACAGGATACATTGTGGTCATGGGTGGGTACATTTACATCTTTATCATTGGGGATTTTTGAGCTCCCAGCCTGCCCCTGAGGAGCTCAAGAACAAACAGCGGGTCCCATTTAGTTACAGCCTGCCCTCCTTGTCATCTTGATGGTGGATGGATGTGCTTGACATCTCTGGGTGCTGCTGCCATGAAAGAGTGGCTATATCACTTACCTAACATCTAATTCATTGTTCGTGCCAACAGAAGCCATGTGCTAGAAGAAGCAGCTAAACTGAAACAAGTTACTTTTATTCCAGAATAAGAGCATCCATATCTGGAGTTATTCCAGAATAGCTATTGCACTTGAAATGCACAACTCATCTTAATCTGAGTTAATTTTCAAGTCTATGCAAGCTCTTTAATCTGCACGGGGAGCTATGAGGAGATTAGATCTTTCTGCCTAAACATCTCTGCTCTTGGAAACAAAAAAACCCCACTCCTGTTTTTAGCCAGGCTGCCATAAATAAATCTCTTGCTAATGTCGGCAAGCGTGGGCCCGGAGCCAGAGCTGTGATCTGCTGCTCATCAATAAATCCTTGAGGTTCTGTCTCCCACAGAAGCCTGGCTTTGTTCTGATGGTGCTGGTTTCTACCTGAGGCTGCCCTTTCGTGAGTAATTTCTTTTAACCCCAAGGATCACAGCTGTGAGCAATGAAAAGGTTTCTAGTGGGTGGAGGCTGGGAAATGTAAAGTGTAAAAAACACCCCAGAAAGGTGGAGGGAAAAGGTTGGATAGTCAGAGCTTCAGGGCCAGGATACCAGCTGGTGTAAATCCATGTAGCTCCATTGGAATCAACGGAGTCAGATCATCAGCTGGTGTAAATCATCCATTGTTCCACTAAAGTCAGTGCACCTTTTGATTGATATCAGATGAGGATATGGCCCATAGATTTTATGTTCAGAAGAGATCATTTTGATTAGCTTCCTGCATAACACAGACCATTGCATTTCACCCAGGGGTTCCTGCACCAAGCTCCGTATCCTGTGGGTGAATTAGAATGTATCTTTTAGAGAAACATCCAGTCTTGATGTATAGACTTCGGGCCAGATTCTGGTCCCCACTCTGGCAGTGTATTGGACTGTAACGGAACCACAACAGCCTCAGAGAAAATTCCTCCAGCACATGAGCAATGCTGGCTTACACAACTTCTGGCCACTGTCCCCTCCCCTGCCTTCATGGCCTCAGCCATAGGGGTCTGCTGCAGATCCGAGGGGATGTGCTGGTGCAAGATGGGGAATGGCCAGAGCATTTTGCACTATGGGTATCTTGAGCTGCAGAGCAGCCTCTTCATAGCTGTTGGGTGGCTGCTATAAGCAAAAGCAGCCCTGGGTCAGTAATGAAACAATATACCTTGTAAGTGGGATGGAAGGATGGTCTCAGGAGACCTTGCTTCAATTCCTAGATCTGGTAGATGCCCTGTGTGACCTGGGGCAAATAACTTAATTTCTCTGTGTTTCAGTTCCCAATCTGTAAAGTGATCTACTGATTATCTTCCCTGAAACTTCTTTTTTTCATGCTCTCCGGTACGTATCCAGCTTCTTAATGAGCTGAATGGATTTATCGAAAGGCTCTCTGACTCTTCTCAGAAACTCTGCATCAGGAAGGTGTTTGCATATTATGGCGGGAGAGTTCCTGGGTGCTAATTCTGGCATGCAGATTTAATTTCTCCCCTTTGGAGAAGTCTGTAACCGGATCTCCCTAGGCCAACCATCCAAGAACATACGGACAAAGGGTTGAATTTAAAGTCAGTTCCTTAACTGGAAGGCAACATATGAGAATGTCCCTTCTGGGTCAGACCAAAGGTCCATCTAGCCCAGTATGCTGTCTTCCGACAGTGGCCAGTGCCAGGTGCCCCCGAGGGAATGAACAGAACAGGTAATCATCAAATGATCCATCCCCTGTCTCTTATTTCCAACTTCTGGCAAACAGAGACTAGGGATACCATTCCTGCCCATCCTGGCTAATAGCCATTGTTAGACCTATCCTCCATGAATTTATCTAGTTCTCTTTTGAACCCTGTTATGATCTTGGACTTCACAATATCCTCTAGCAAGGAGTTCCACAGGTTGACTGAGAGTTGTGTGAAGAAATACTTCCTTTTATTTGTTTTAAACCTGCTGCCTATTAATACAGCAGGGAGATACCTATATAGCGAACAATTAATGAAAATTACAGAGGGGTGTTTGTGTGTGAGAGAGCGAGAGAGAGGTGTGATTGTGGGGAAGTCTGTTGAGAGGAGTGGAGAGAAGAAAACTCTCACAGGTTGGAGTGATGCAGAGATTGCTTTTCACTTTTTTTTTATAAAGGGTTCTGTTGTTATGAGTAGTATCACCGAGAGGCTGAGATCAAGGATCAGGTCCCCATTGTACTTGGCCCTGTACACGCAGGTATGGGAAATCTAGTTCCTGTCCCCAAAGAGCTTCCAGTCCATGTGTATAATGAGAGATCGCATTCCTCATCCACACACAAGAGGAGCAAACTTATCTGCAAAATTCCTGGGGCCAATCATTCCATTACACCCCATTGACTTCATTTGGGTTTGAAGTTGTAACTGAGGGGGCAGAATTTGCTTCTCTTGTAAATCCGTCCTACTCTGGGCTGGGCTGGGAGCAGCAATGCTATGGAAGTGGCAGGGACCAGGGTATCCAAATCACATGAAGTCCAAGGGGAAAGACTGGATGGACTCTGCGGATTTAAGACCAAACACTGGGACTTCCATTGGCCCATGCACAAATGCCTGTCTCCTTTCTAATGCTGGTAGCGTAGCTAGTTCCTTGCCATGCTGTCACTGGCATCCGGAGCAATAAGCAAATGGCCTGATTTTTCAGTAGCTTTGCTCAAGCTCTCATGGGACCATCGGCCATGATTCAAAGGCTACTGAAGCCAATGGAAAAATACTCTTTGGTTCCAATGAGGTTTGGATCCGGCTCATCAACACCAACAGGAGCTGCAGGAGCTCAGCAACTCTGAAAATAAGGCCATTGATTTAGGTGCCTAACTGTAGATTTTGGTGATTAATTTTAGGCTCCCAGGCATGAAAATGTCACCTTAAGTAATTTTCCCAGGGCCACTCACTGACTCTTTTTCCTCATTCCCAGTCCTATGCCCTCTCCATTCAGCCAGGCTGCCTCAGCTAGAGCAAATCCTACTTCCAATGGAGTCACACTGAATTACACAGGCAGTATCTTTCCAGAAGGACATCTAGCACTGATCATGTCAACTTGCAACTCTTTAATGAAGGCAGGTAAAACAGCTAGGGTTGGACTAGATGATGTTTCCCAATGAGGAATGATGAAATCCCAGAGGCCCCTGGTCCAGTATCCCCCAGCTACAGAAAGTTTATCAGAATGTGCTAATGGTGTGGTTTTACTTCTCAAAGTTTATCCGAGTCTGGATTGACCTAAGGCAGCCTGGGTGATTAGACTTGGTGCCCGATGCATCTCATTTCAAACCTCAACTGCTCCAGGAGGACACTTCAATATCATGCGTGGGATTCTAGGGATGATACTGTAAATAATAACAACCAGTGGCACTTGTATTGATCAATAAGTGATTCAGGGAGCTGCCAAACATGAAGTATTGGTGCATGCATGCTCCACGGTTAGGTTGTCAATTAGAAGAACAGCCACTAGGTGGCATTGCTAAACAACTAAGGAGAAACATGCTGACCTATCAAGGATCTGTTATCTCTGTGATCATCCTTAAACATCTGAGCATGTTCTTTTTGGAATACGCATGTTCCTCTGTTCTTTTGGCTTTTGTGATATGGTTTAACTTGTTAAGAAAGGCTTTCTGTGCTAGGTGAGAAAGACACAACATATGAGCATAGGAAATGCCATTGTGGATCAGACCAGTGATCCAGGTAAATCAGTAGCCTGATGTTGGCCAGTACCAGCTGCTTCAGAGGAAGGTGCAAGACCCCCATAATGGGCAGATATGCATGTCCATAGGGTCAGTTTCTTCTTCACCACACGTAGTTAGTTGTTTTATACCCCATAGCATAGGGTTTATATCCTTTATAAAAGAAATGGATCCTATCTAATACAGTTATATGTGGTTATATAAATGTCAGGCCTCGATAAATCCTTATCTGCAGGCTAATTCCGGGCTGTGTTTTTTTTTTTTTTAAAAGCATTTTCTTTTAGCAGCTTTAAATTTCCGTTTCATTTCATACAGCTTTGTTCCTGCTCTATGAAGCAGGGCAAGCGGCAGCGCCCAATCTGCATTCTCCATATCATTCACTCTTCCATGGGCATCTGTCATGCCCCTCTTATTCATCTCCTCTCAAAATTAAACAGTCCCAATATTTTCCTCTCTCTCTTTATAGGGAAGTCTCTCTTAATCTCTCCTTTTACTCTCTGGCAGCACAGCAGACCCACTGATCCTCTTCCAGTCTTGTTTTTTGTTATTTTTATGTCTTTGGCTATTTGTTAAGAATTCCCCTTAGTCGTCCTATTTTTACCTGCCCTAGTTTATGCTCCTTGTTATTGGCTTCACTGGGGATGGAGGGTTGGACTAGATGACCTCTGCAGGTCACTTCCAGCCCTACGTTTCTATGACTATGATTTCTGCATGTACCTTTGCTATTTGTACCTTGATATTTAGCCAGACTGCATTTCCCCTCCAGCCTTCTTCCTGTCTATGGGGGCGCATCTGCCTTCTGTGACTGCTTAAGTAGCCTCCATGCTGAGATGAAGGATTATAATTACATTGCGAAGCTTGATAGCCTGAAAGTCAGTGAGGATGTGGGTGTATTTCCCTGGGCCTGCAGCCAGACCACCTTGTGCTGCAGTTTTGGCAAGGTCCACAGTCTTAGCAGGGTTTGTCTGGGTCATTGCTAGGGCCCTACCAAGTTCATGGCCATGAAAAATATGTCATGGACTATGAAATCTGGTCTCCCCCACCCTGGAAATCTGGTCTTTTCTATGCTCATACCCTATACTATACAGATTTCATGGGGGAGACCAGTGTTTCTTAAATTGGAGTCCTGAGCCAAAAGGGAGTTGCAGGGGAGTCACAAGGTTATTTTAGGTGGGGGCATGGTATTTCCACCCTTACTTCTGCACTGCCGTCAGAGCTGGGTGGCTGGAGAGTGGCTGCTGTTGGTTGGGCGCCCAGCTCTGAAGGCAGCGCCCTGCCAGCAGCAGCACAGAAGTAAGAGTGACAATACCATGCCATGCCACCCTTACTTCTGTGCTGCTGCCTTCAGAGTTAGGCAGCCGGATAGTGGCAGCTGCTGACCAAGGGCCCAGCTCAGCAGGCAGCCGCACAGAAGTAAGGGTGTCAATACCATACCATGCCATCCTTACTTCCACGCTGCTGCTGGTGGTGGCTCTGTCTTCAGAGCTGGGCTCCCAGCCAGCAGCTGCTGCTCTCCAGCTGCTCAGCTCTGAAGGCAGAGTCGCTGTCAGCAGCAGTGCAGAAGTATGAGTAGCAGTACCACCCCCCCCACACACACAATAACCTTGTGACCCCTCCAACTCCTTTTTGGGTCAGGACCCCTAGAATTACAACACTGTGAAATTTCACATTTAAATAGCCGAAATCATGAAATTTATGATTTTTAAAATCCTATGACTGTGGTATTGACCAAAATGGACCATGAATTTGGTAGGGCCCTAGTCATTACTTAGATGGGAGACCTGCTCAGATATCACAGTGTTGGGCAAGTGGTCAGACCCTAAATAGAACAGAATGGACTCCAGCTGCTGCACTCCATACCTTGGATCTCTGTCTGCAAAGTGGGATAATACTTCTTCCCTCCCATGCTTGGTCTATATAGACTGTAAGATCTTTGGAAAGGGACTGCCTCTTACCAGGTGAGTCCAGCACCAGGTACAAAGATATCCTGATATCGGTTGGGTCCTCTGGGTGTTAGGGTAATACAAATAAATAATAAGGTGAGAGTGTCAACTGCTGGATCACCAACACAATTTCCTCCAGCAACTGCATAGCCAAGTGCAGGGACTCTGCACCATCTTACACTTTCCTGTGAAGCAGCTGGTGCTGGCCACTGCCAGAAGATTGGATTACATGGACCACTGGTCTGATCCAGGGTGGTATTTCCTAGGATCGTAGGTTGTGCCTGCCTCCTTAATAAAGTCTTTTTAACAAGTACAGGGAGCAAAGTTGTATCCATTTGGACCAGCAGGAGGAATTTGGAATGTGAGTTAGAAATGAGTCGTGACACTAGGATTATTGACACCCTTGTTCTGGCAGAAAGTGCCACAGAATCTTTAATGACTGACTACAAGGCTCAGGGCCTCAGCATTTGCATATGAGATGAAAAATGGGCTTCACAATGATTCCCCGGGGAAGGATAGCCTTGTGCTTAAGGCACAGGACAGGGCCTCAGGAGATCTGGGTTTCATTCCTGGCTCTGCCACTGACTGCCTTAGATAGGTCACTTATTCACGGTTGCTGTATGCTGCCCCAGAGACGGCTGCTTTGCAGTGGTAGGTGCAATGACTGCCTGGAAGCAGGTTGCATAGCTGTTTGCAAAAGGAGGGAAGGTGCTTTATAAATCTCAATTATCATTAATTAATTGCTAATAGGTACATATGATAAGTGTGTGGGCTTGACACCGGCTACACAGACAAGGCAAGACTCGTGCACTGCAAAACTGATTTGTGCCCTGAGCAGCCCAGTAGAGAACAACAGACATTTACATGAGTTGGAAGGTATTTAACAGATGATTTATGAGATGTAAGGTGATAAAACTCGAAAGGTCCATGGGCAGCATGGAGGTGCAATGTTTCTGAAGAACAGAGAACCTTAAGTGCTTGATTGGTTGAGATTGTTAGAGTGTAGCTGTGGGCAGCTGTCCCAATATAATAGTGTCAGCTTCTCACACCAGATCTCTGCCTGAGGCGGCTTGATCAGGAATAGAGATAGGCACACATCTGGACAAGTATGGCTATTGGGAATAGGCTTCTTATCAATGACCACTATCTCTAGGACCCGCATATCATTGCACCAGAAAAGAGTAGTCAAATTAATAATGTTCATAGAAGGAGAAAGCTAAAACAAATCCTAATTTCCCTACTCCCTCCTTGTTTCCATTTGGTTCAGTGGGTTAGAATAGGGTGCTAGGGGACAGGACTCCTGGATTCTAATTTCTGCTCTGGGAGGTGAATGGGGTCTAATGGGTTAAAGCCGGATAGAATGGAAGTGAGGACTCCTGGATTCTAGAATAGCTCTGGTATGTGCCTGTAGGTAGTTAGAGCAGGGCACTTGAACAGAGCCCAGAAATTCTTGCATTAAAGCAGAAGAAGTAGTGGGATCTAGTGGCTAGAACAGGGGTCTGGGAGTTGGGCCTCTGGGGATGTATTTCTAGCTCTGGGAAGGTCTCTAGTCTAGTGGCTTGAGCAAGGGACTAGAAATCTGGGCTTTGAGTTCCATTCCTGGCTCTCCTACTAGTTCCCTTTGTGATGTCGGACAAGTGACTTTCCTCTTAGCATCTCAATCTCCTCATTTGTAAAATAGAAACCACGCGATCAGTTCACCAGGACGTGAAGAGCTGAACTGAGCAGCGGGATTGGCTAGTGTGCACAGCATGCATTTCTTACAAAGGCTCAGGAGAGCCCAGCTGACACTTCTTCACCATGTGAAACCAAACCCATGCAGCCCTCTTTCCCCCGCCACACCCATTTTCAGCATAAAACAGCCCTGGCACAGGGCAACTCCTGCTCTCTTCTCATCTGGTCAATGCCCTAAAATACCCTGCACCGCAGTTGTTAATGCTTGTTTCCAATGGCCTTCTAACCCAAAATGTATTGCTAGATATTCCACTCACAACAGTATTTCCCTCATCAAATAATACTATAACATTTTGCAATAATTATCCACAGCCACCTTACACTTGTACAGGATAAGTATTTTTATTGGTCTGACGGTAATGTCTGGGGGTGTGCCAGGTGCTGTACATACATGTAGTGAGAGATGCTGAGCTTACAATCTAAATAAAGACAGAGAAAAACAGGTGTGCGTGTGTGTGTTGGGGGGGTTAATAATGACTTACCCAAGGCTTTGAAACAGAGCCAGGATTAAATCCTAAATCTCCTGACTGTGAGGACAGTGCTTTCTCTATTAGACCATGCTGCTACCCCTCCGTACTAGAGGGCTCCACGTAGTGTTCTGGAAGGATATTGGACCAGTGCTCTAGTAGTTTTTATACATAGCAGAGTTGTTCACACCTTTCACTGTTATTAATACACATGATGGTAGCAGGGATTGTGTCTTTAATAATACCTAGTTCCCATATGTACTTTACAGAGGATGTCCGTATCATTATTTCCATTTTACAGATGGGGGAAACTGAGGAAGTGACTTGTCCAAGGTCACCCAGCAGACGAGTGCAGAGCCAGGAACAGAATCCATGCCTCCCCTTGTACAAATCCATGTTATTACGTGTTTGTGTAGCTCCTAGCACAGGACGGTCCTGCTCCTGATGGAGGGCAATAGGTGTTACTGCAATGCAAACAATGAATGATGATAATCATATGAATTACACATACAGAGCCCAATTCTGCAAGCCTTCATCACATGGGGTCATCTTACGTTCCCATTGAAATGAATGGAACTACCTGCATCAGAGAGGTTTTGCAGGCTTGAGCCCATGTTTGCCTCAGAGGGCATCAAAATCTTCCACTCTCGTTGAAGCCTAAGACAAGAGCTCTGTGACTTCCCCCTTTCACTGCAGTGTGGTTATTTCTGATGCAGAATTTGAGAGATGTAAATACCAGAGTTCTGCGTCCAACTCCATGTCCTTTAGCTGTCCTCCCACTAAGGACTTTCTCTCTCCTCCCCCTCTCCACACTGTCCCCCCCAAATATGTTTCCTCGGGGACCAGAAAACCTGATTGTGTTAGTGACTTTGGACGATGGACAAAAAACCACCATGTCGTGCAGGAGACTGTGCAGTGGTTTGCATTCCAATTACTCTCCTCTCCTGGCATACTTAGGAACAAAAAGCCTTAATCAAGGAGAACAATTATATTTGAGAACAACAACAAATAGAGATCAATAAGGAGACTGTGCTGTCTGCTGGAGAAAATTTATGATCTCGTGGCTGGATTATGCGGGCCAGCCAAGAAATATAGTAATACAAAGCAGTCCTGTGGCTTGGAATCAATCATGACATTTTATTACTCTTCTAAAGCCTGGTTAGAGTTCCCCCACTATTCCCCCACCCAGTCTTATTAGAACCCAATCTCCAAAGGAAAATATTGCACTTGTTATCAAATTTTAGAGAAAAAATTTACAGCACAAAGTGATTGAAGGTCTCACTCTTAAAAAGGGTGAGAGAAGGCAGGTAAATTTCACAGCTCCCTCCCGATTGGTCCCTTGGCTTATCTCCCAAGTTTTATGACATAATCTGTCGTAGCATTACCCAGGGTGCTCTCCGCTGCGTGTGCTCACTTGGCATTAGATAAGGGGGATGATAGTGTTGGAGTGTAAAGTTTAGCGCCTGTGGTGAGGACTCATTTTTCTTATGTCAAGTAAGGGAGAAAGGATATAAAATGAAAAGAAAGTAATCAATAAAAGAAGAAAGGCATACATCTTCAGAAAATACCTTGCTACTTACACTTTTTTCTGAGGCCTTAACACCAGAATAATGAGCTGAAAACCTGATTTTAGCAGTTCAGATATGCTGTTAGACAACCCCCCCCAATGCCCTCTTCCACTGCAAAAGCAGAGGGGCAGATTCTTCTTTCTGTTAGGACAGCATAAATCCAGAGTAACACCACTGGCTTCAATGATTTGGGGCTGCATTTACATCCACGTAACTGAGAGGAGAATATGGCCCAGTATCTTTTCAAACGATCCAAAGATCAACTCTGGAGGGAATAAGCTAATGATTGAAATTCTGGTTTCACTTACTCTCACATAACTCCACTGGCCCAAGTGGAGTCACTCCTGATTTGCCCCACTGTAAATAAATAAAAAAAAAATCAGGCCCCACATGACTGCTTAGCTACCACGGAGATCTCTCTTCAGATTTTGTAGATTAAAAATCAGGCACAGAATCACTGTTTTCCAGAGTGTACACTCTCATTCTCTATCCTCCACACACACAAATAAATTAACAATTTTTAAAAAAAAGCAAACCTAGTCTTTCCTTAATGACAGGAATTTATGATAGATCAGTCTGATTTAATGGCTGTATAGTCACTCCGTTGTTAACAAATCTATATTTTCCTATGAAACAGTACGGAGTGCCATAAATATCCTCATAGTTATATGAACCTTAGTCACATCATTCACGCACTGCAGAGGCTGTAATGAGTTACATGATGGCTGTGTCAGAGGGGCTATTTATTATTTATTTCTAATATTAGCTGGATGGCCTGTTTTTAAAAAAAAAAAATAGAAAGGAAAAGAGGGAGAGAAAAGCCACAGACCTGTTCAGAATTCTTGCCTTGCACAGCAGGTATCACTTTAAAACATACGTGTTCATTGTTAAAGAACTAAATCACATGGATATTGGGTAATACATAGAATTTATTTGCACTTGCAATATATAATCTAATAGGTATAAATTTACAGCTAAATAGAAACACTCCTAGGTTGTTGAGTGGAATTGATGTTCTAGTGAAACCAGCAGGAAGTGTTATATATGTTCACAAGCATGGCAGAAGCAGATTTCCCAGTCACATCTGGACTCACGCGCTATGTTTAATTGGTGGATGCAATTGGCTTGTCTGAACAATAAAAGAAGGGGGGATAGATTAGTGCGTAGAGCAAAGGCCTGGCCGTTTGGACTCCTGAGTTCCTATCCCATCTTTAGGAGCGAGTCTAGTCCAGTGATTAGAGCGAGGACCTGGGAGTTATGACTCTATGGTTCTACTCCCAGCTGTGGGAGAAGAGTATGGTCTAATGTTAGAGCAGTGGGGACTGGGAGTCAGGCATCTGGAGGTCTATTCCTGGTTCTGCTCCTGACTCATATATAACCTTGAATGAGTCACTTGACTTCCTCTAGCTTCAGCAGTTGCCTAATTAAACATCCCACACAAACTAGCAAATCAGATTAGATGAAAGAAGAACCAGCTTGAATCATCATTTCCCAGACTGGCAGCACAGTTTTCCACCCAGAAGAGGGAGCCCAATTGCACTGTAACTACTCTTGTATCAAATTCTGATTTCAGTTCCCACACTGTACATCCAGAGTAACTTCATTGACACCTGGTTTATACAGATGTGATTGAGAACAGAGGTGGGTCCGTTGTGTTCAAATGAGACTGTTTGATCTTTCCTGCCTGATATTGAGCGGCAGCCACTTTGCTCCTTGATGGCCACTTGATGGCTACATATAAATTGAACTACATTGCCCAATGAGCCTCATTATCCACTCCATGCCAGTGTCCTGGATGGCCCATTATTCCCATCCTGGGAACCTTTGTAGATGATGTGCAGAGAGCAAATTTGCCAGGGAGGAAATGAGCAATGCTCACTTGGCAAGAAAACATCCCCTAACATGCAATTATTTCCAAACATGCTATTTATGATCCATCAAACAACCCCTGCAGAATAAGAAGGGGAGGAAGAAAGTAAGTCATCAGGGAATCATTCACAGTTTAAATTGTCCCTAGAAAACAGATGTGTCAGACTAGATTGAGAGGTGGTGTTATATTGGGAAGGGGAGGGATAGACAGCAATAGATAGCGATGGGGAAAAGCTGCCATATAGAAAAACTGAAAAGATGTGTAGGACGTGATCCCATGACCACTGAAGTCTGTAGAAAGTCTCATTGGCTTCAGTAGGCTTTGGGTCTGCTCCATAAATAAGTGATTCTTCTATTAAGATACAGTGTCACTTTATTAAGGGTATAATGATAAATAGCTTATAAGGGGTTAATAGACTAATAGAAATTGTAATAAATATGATTCTATGATTCTATGAAATAGTGAATTGATTATTAGAGAATCCAGTAGGTCAACAGATTGCTTATAACCTCTATAACACTTATGGATGTGTTCATAACCATCCATAAAGTATGCTACTCACCACTGCAACATGCTTAGAACATCTATTAAACATGGATTAGCCCTTAATAAACAATTTATAAATGTACCTTTAAGATAAAGGGTGACCTAAGACACAGACACATTGCGTCAAATTCGTCTGCATTCACTGAAGTCAGTGAAATTGTACCAAGGTTGAATTTGGTCCGTACATAAAAATGCACATTCTTTCATCACAATCCTAGAACTTTTTTTCCTGACACTCCCCCAAAAAAGTATAATTTCCCATCTTTGGACAGGTAGTTCAGGGGTTCCATCATGCTGTCTTTCAGGTGAAAAGAAAAGTGAGAATTCTAACTGTATGTGATCTTTCCAGATACCATGACACTTCCAGAGCTCTTCTTCAGGTCTGGGAAAGGTGCTCCCAACAAAACCGCAAAATCCAAGGTGGAACAGATTATTTATCATAAGTAGTTAGCACATATTGTAGGAGACCGTTCAAGGGAGAGTGGCCTGTTAACACTTCTGCGGTCATAGGACAAAAAGAGAGGGTTATCAGGTTACAGATTGTTGTAATAAGCCATAAATCCAGTGTCTCTGTTCAGTCCATGATTTTTAGTGTCTAGCAGAGTAATGAATTTAAGCTCCCAGGCTTGTCTTTTGAAATTGTTATGCAGGTTTCCTTGGAGGATGGGGACTGATAGGTCAGCTATAGAGTGATTGCTTTGTGAAAAGTGTTCACCCACAGGTGATAGGATTTTTTTTTTGTCTTTGATCGTTTTCCTGTATGAGTTAATTTGAGAGTGTAGCAATTGTCTGGTTTCACCCATATAATTATTTTTGGGGCAATTACTACACTGGACGAGGTACACCACATGTGATAGGCATTTGTAGACCCATGGATCTGGAAAGGTGTATCGTGGGGGGTGTTGATCATTGTAGCATTGAAGATATGTCTGCAGGTTTTACATCTGTTCTGGCAGGGTCTGGTGCCGCTTTGAGTTGGTGTGTCCTGGTCTGTGGGGAGCTTGCTTCTGATGATGAGCTTGGAGATATTGGGGGGTTGTTTGAAAGCCAGAAGTGGGGGTTCAGGAAAGATTTGTTTCTATCAATTTGTTAAAGTCGTGATTCTGCATATGTCTGCTTGGTGTAAGGTACTTCTCAAAGTAACCAAAGGTCATTACTAACAGGGTATGTCTACACTACATTGTAAACCCAGGGCTGTAAGACCCAGGCTTGTGGACATGCCTACACTGCAATGAAACACCCATGGCTGGCCCATGTCAGTTGACTCAGGCTGCAGGGCTATACAACTGGAGTGTAGACATTCAGACTAAGCTGGAGCCGAGGGTTTGCGGTTTGAGCTGTGTCCACACTGCAGAATGATAGAGCTTGGACCTGAGTCACAGTGGGACTGGGTCTCTGACCCACCCACCATCAGCATCCTAGGACCTAGTCCTGAGTTCTTGCTGACCTGAATCAGACGGATTATACGAATTATATCTCCCCTTGCAGTAAACTGAAAACACAGGGAAATACTGTGGGCCAAACTCTGTTCTCAGTGGTGTAAATCCAGAGCAGCTCCTTTGACTTCAATAAAATTAAAACTGCTTTAAGCTGGAGTAAGTGAAAGCAAAATTTGACTGTAATGGAGTCACTTTGGATTTACTCGGGTGCAACTGACGGTGGAAGTTTACCCATAACGATTTCACCCAAGACTGAATAATTTCCTCTTTGCAGCATCTCTCTATGCCAGAGATACACTGGAGAAATCCAGCAATCAAGTCAGTCGTGCACTGAAAGATTTCAGCCAGGTTTCCTGTGCAAGCATCTCTCTCTCTCTTAGACGCTGCATGCCAAGAAGCCCTATTGAGAGGAGATGATTTAGGATATATGTTTTAGTTCCATGCAATATTACATCTGTTTTATCTCCCTTCAACCCAGGCAAATAATAAAGAAGAGAGTTTTCCAGGGTGACGGTGAGTGAAAAGGTGGCGACTTTGTTAATATCACTTTAAAGTGAGACATGCTGTGTGGTTGTCACGCAAAAAGAAACCTTCATTTTTCCCCTTGATTATCTCCTTTAACTGCCTCTTAAAAAGAATTTCATACCGACAAAAGGACCTAGATGCACATGGTGCATGGACACAGTGAGTGCACAATGTTAGCGGTTCTTACCCTGTCCTCTCTCCCTAACCTCCTCACCCAGACTCCATTTGTTTGCTTCAACCACTCATTATATCTTGTCTTAAACTAAGAGTGTACAGGGTTTTTTATGGAGCAGGGACTGTCTTTTAAATCTGGCTCAGATCCTCGCTGGCAACAAAGTAGCTCTGTTGAAGTCAATGCCATTGACTTCTTTATTAGCATTAGACCTGATGCTCAGTTGGAGTAAATTAGCATAGCTCTACTGCAGCAATGGAATTACACCAGCCGAGAATATGACCCTCAATTGAGATCAGATTTTTCAAGAGCGTTTAGCTCCCATTCAGGCACCTAAATATGGACCCAGTTTTCCAAGCGGCTCAGCGCCCAGCTGGTCCCCTTGTGACACTAGGGGGCTAGAATTTAAAAAGGCCCCGGTGCTCAGAGTGCACCCAAAAGTGGTGAGCGCTTATGAAAATCTGGCCCCACGTATCTTTAGAACACCAAGTACAATGGGACTATGACCTAGCTGAAGCATCTAAGTGCTGCTATAATATTAATAATTTAATTTATACACAGCGCCCCAGTAGGAGATTGGAGGGCACACAGAGTGCCTGCCATGGAGGGGAATGGAGGGCATGTGGGGGTGCACACAGAGCCACTGGTAGTGGGGGAGAGAAAGAGGGACCTTTGTACCAGATGAGTGGAGAATGAGCGGGAGGGAGGCGGATTGAGAAGAGTTGCAGGGAGTCCCTGAAATAGAGGGGAAGGGGACGGTGGCACATGGGTAGCTTGTGGGAGCCCCTTGTGTGTGCAATATGCTCAGATGACATAAGCTATGAAGAACATAAGAATGACCACACTGGGTCAGACCAATGGTCCATCTAGCCCAGTATCCTGTCTGCTGACAGTGACCGATGCCAGGTGCCCCAGAGGGAATGAACAGAACAGGGTCATTTACTGAGTGGGCCACCGCCTGTCATCCAGTCCTAGCTACCCCCTAGTAATACTAATACTTTTGGATAGTTCCCCATCTGTCTCCTTTTTTATCTATAATTCAAGCATTGGGGTGTCTGCTTTGAATTCCCCATGAGTATTTGGGATCCAATAGGTAGTTTTCTTCAGAATTAAAATAAGGTTTGGGATTTGACCTATAACCCAGTTGTCACATGGTATTATTGATCTCCTTAGAGGGAATATGCAGGCACACAGGTCTGCCATTTATTGAGCAGATTTATTGGAGCATTCTTAATTTACCAGGATAAACTCTGTTAGGAGACATTAATTTCTAAAATGTAGCTGATTCACAGTGGCTAGACCTGTTCCTCAGCTGAGGATGCCACTAGCTGAGAATTATTCAAATATTGATCTGGACATTTCTAATTAACTGCACCCATAAATTGTTATGCATATGCACAAAAATTGATTTTCATAGGCCTGATAATTAGATTTAACACCTGGGGTAACTTATATTTATGTGTTTAATTATCCGATTCATTATGAATTGTAATGAACTTTATTGGCTCAAGAACTAGCCACCATATTTGGCACTCATTGACTTTTCTATTTGCTGGTGAATTAATTGGCTAATCAGAACCATTTCTCCATACTGATGATGATGGTTATTAATAATTATATTCATTTATTTTTATTGCATTTGCATTATAGCACCTAGAAGCCATGGCCCTATTCTGTTAGGTACTTGTACAGATACTGAACAGATGGATCCTGCCCCAAGTTGCTTATAATGTAAGTTAAAGATGAGAGACGACAGGTGGATACAAGATAGGGAGAACAGAGGAAATAGCATATTCAAGTTATGCCTGGGACACCATCATGCTAGGCATTGTATATCCTGAGAGACACTGCCTGGCCCAAAGAGTATACCATCTCAATAGACAAGAGAGATAAAGGATGGGCAACAAGGAAGTAGTATCATCACATTTTACAGAGAAATCAAGTGACTTACTTAAAGTCACACAGTGATTCTGTGGCAGAGCCAGGAATTGAGCCCAGATCTGATCCATCCTGGTCTAGGGGTTATAACATCTCAATATTACTGAGGTGTGAGCCAGCAAAGAATAAAATCAAAGATGCTCCCCACCCCCAAACCTTTGCAATCTCTAATACCAAATGTCTGTGCAGAGAGCCTGAGTTGAGTGTGATTACAGTGAAAAGTCAAATGAGTGCCGACCCCCATCTCAGCTGTTCTTTCACTCAGGCCTGGTCTACACTACGCGTTTAAACCGAATTTAGCAGCGTTATACCGATTTAACCCTGCACCTGTCCACACAATGAGGCCCTTTGTATCGATATAAAGGGCTCTTTAAACCGGTTTCTGTACTCCTCCCCGACGAGAGGAGTAGCGCTGAAATCGGTATTGCCATGTCGGATTAGGGTTAGTGTGGCCGCAAATCGATGATATTGGCCTCCGGGAGCTATCCCACAGTGCACCATTGTGACCGCTCTGGAAAGCCATCTGAACTCGGATGCACTGGCCAGGTAGACAGGAAAAGCCTCGCGAACTTTTGAATTTCATTTCCTGTTTGCCCAGCGTGGAGCTCTGATCAGCACAGGTGGCGATCCAAAAGAGCTCTAGCATGGACCGTACAGGAGATACTGGATCTGATCGCTGTATGGGGAGACAAATCTGTTGTATCAGAGCTCCGTTACAGAAGACAAAATGACAAAGCATTTGAAAAAATCTCCAGGCTATGATAGACAGAGGCCACAGCAGGGACTCAGCACAGTGCCGCATGAGAAGCATAACGGAAAGCCAAAGAATCAAATGGACGCTCATGGAGGGAGGGAGGGGGGACTGAGGACTCCAGCTATCCCACAGTCCCCGCAGTCTCCGAAAAGCATTTGCATTCTTGGCTGGGCTCCAAGTGCCTGAAGGGTCAAAAACATTTTCCCGGGTGTTTCAGGGTGTATGTTGTCAATTTACACCCTTCCCCTCCCCGAAAGAAAAAGGAAAAAAATCGTTTCTCGCCTTTTTTCAATGTCACCCTATGTCTACTGCATGCTGCTGGTAGACGGGGTGCTGGAGCACTAAACAGCAGCATCCTCTCCTCTCCCCTCCCCGGTGGCAGACGGTACAGTGCAGAAGGACTGGTATCCATCCTCATTATCAGCCCGTGAGTGCTCCTGGCTGGCCTCGGTGAGGTCGGCCGGTGGCACCTGGGTAAAAATAGGAATGACTCCTGGTCATTCCCAGCAGATGGTACAGAACGGCTGGTAACCGTCCTCATCATAGCAACTGGGGGCTGAGCTCTATCAGCCCTCCCTCCCGTCATGTCTAAAGAAAAGATTCTGTACTGCCTAGACTATCATAGCAGGGGAAGGCTGGTCTCCTCTCCCCCACTTCCCTTTAATGTCCTGCCTGGACTATCATAGCAGCTGGAGGCTTCCTCCCCCTCATTTTATCTCACTAAAAAGTCTGTGTTTCTTATTCCTGTATTCTTTATTACTTCATCACACAAATGGGGGGACACTGCCACGGTAGCCCAGGAGGGTTGGGGGAGGAGGGAAGCAACGGATGGGGTTGTTGCAGGGGCACCCCCTGGAATGGCATGCAGCTCATCATTTCTGCGGGATCTCTGGGGCTCTGACAGGGAGCGGCTGTGCTCTCTGGTTCTCTAGTACACTTGCCCCATATTCTAGGCTGGACTGACTCTATTTTTAGACAAAACATAGGAAGGGAATGACCCAGGGAATCATTCCCATTTTTGCCTATGCGCCCCCGGCTGACCTCAGCGAGGCCAGCCAGGAGCACCCATGATAGCAGCAGATGGTACAGAATGACTGATAACCGTCATCTCATCGCCAATTTACAATGGCGGATGGTGCAATATGACTGGTAACCATCTCTGCTATCTTGCAAAGGCAAATGAATGCTGCTGTGTAGCAGTGCAGTACCACGTCTGTCAGCAGCATCCAGTACACATATGGTGACAGTGACAAAAGGCAAAACGGGCTCCATGATTGCCATGCTATGGCATCTGCCAGGGCAATCCAGGGAAAAATGGCGCGAAATGATTGTTTGCCGTTGCTTTCCCGGAGGAAGGATTGAGTGACGACATTTACCCAGAATCACCCGCGACACTGTTTTTGCACTGGGATCTCAACCCAGAATTCCAATGGGCAGGGGAGACTGCGGGAACTATGGGATAGCTACGGGATAGCTACCCACAGTGCAACGCTCCGGAAATCGACGCTAGCTTCGGTACATGGATGAACACCACCGAATTAATGTGCTTAGTGTGGCCGCGTGCACTCGACTTTATACAATCTGTTTTACAAAACCAGTTTATGTAAAATCGGAATAATCCTGTAGTATAGTCATACCCTTAATGAATGTAAACTGCACATATTCAGTGCTTCACAATAATCTCACTCAGACACTATGCATTTTCAAAGAGCCCAAGTGAGTTAGAAGCATAAGTTCCATTGACTCTAAACCACTCTGGCGCTCTGGACAATATTACTGTTGGGAAAAATTCTTCATGTTGAAAGCTAGAAGTAGCTATATCAGTATCATAGACTTACAGCCAGAAGGGACCATCATGATCATCCAGTCTGACCTCCTGCACATTGCAGGGCACAGTACCTCACCCACCCACTCCTGCAATAAGCTTATAACCTGTGGCCAAATTACTGAAGTGCTCAAATCTTGATTTAAAGACTTCAAGTTACAGAGAATCCACCATTTACTTCAGAAGAAGGCAAAACAAAACAAAACCCAGGATCTCTGCCAGTCGGACCTGGGGAAAATTCCTTCCTGTCACCAAATCTGGTGATCAGTTAGACCCTACGCATGTGGGCAAGACCCACCAGCCAGACACTTGGGAAAGAATTCTCTGTAGTAATTCAGAGCCCTCTCCATGTAGTGTCTCATCTCCAGCTGTCGGAGATATTTGCTAATAGCCATCATAGATGGGCCATGTGCCATTGCAAAAAAACCAACGAGGAGTCCAGTGGCATCTTAAAGATTAACAGATTTATTTGGGCATAAGCTTTCATGGGTAAAAAACTGCATCTGAAGAAGTGAGGTGTTTTACCCAAGAAAGCTTATGCCCAAATAAATGTTAGTCTTTAAGGTGCCATCAGACTCCTCGTTGTTTTTGTGGATACAGACTAACACGGCTACCCCCTGTTACTTGATGCCATTGCAGGAAACCTCATCATACCATCCCCTCCAGAAACTTACCAAGCTCAGTACTGAAACAAGTTAGATTTTTTTTTTTGCCCTCTCTACTTCCCTTGGAAACCCCCCATGCCCTGACCCCGCTCCCTGGCAGGAGCACTGGAGAGGGCAGGGGCGGGGGGCAGGAGACTGCAGGTGGAAGGGGTGGGTAGGGGCCCCCACTTGCTCTGGCCCAAGGCCCCACAAACCCCTAATCTGCCTCTGCTCTTAGAAGTATATCACAAAATCTCACCCACCTTCTCACCATGCATGTCCAGGGACTTGGAGATGGGGACAAGAGTTACCAAACTGCCAGCTTCCAAAGGGAGTGCATATAAGCTTTGCCCAAGTCTTGTTTTAACATCTTGGCTCTCTTTTCCCCCCACCTGCCTTTATTGTGACCACAATGCCTGTGCTGTAGCAGAGTATTATGGAGCATTCACTTGCAATTTGGTGCCAGGGCCACTGGGAAATTGCTGACAATTTGGATGAAAATGCTTGGAAAATTGCAGTGTTTTAGGCCCATTTTGTGTGTGTGTGTGCAGAAATTGGAGAGGAAGCACAGGAAGAGGCCAGTGGTGGAAATCTGTTGTTATTTTTCCCCTTGCAGTCCTTATGTATTTGTAAACAAACGTGTAAATCGAGCAAAAGAAATGGCCCTTTAAGGAGTCAGGCAAAGGCTAAAAATATCAGAGTGAAGGGAAATGAAACTGAGAGCGCAGGGCAGGACTGTCTCTGCTTTTCCTGTCTCTGAGGGTAAAATTTGTCCTAGTGCAAAGGGGCTTAAGATAGGGTTTAAGTAGTGCACAGATTTTGGGCTGGCTCTCTACACAGGGTGAATTTCACCCTAGGGAAAGATCAAGGCTCAGTTAAAGCATGTGTAACCCATTAGTTAGTGCACGTTAAGTGTCTCCTTCTGTGTCTGAGCCACAGAGGTCCTGAGTTAAGCTAGTGTGGCCTTTTAGCTCAAGCAGTAGAAGCCCATGCTTGTTTGGTTGTGAAGGTTCCTGGGTTCAGCTCCTGGGGTTGGATGTCATTCAGACTGTGAGTGGATTGATACCAAGGAGGTTAACAAAAAGCTGCATCAGCATGTTCCTGGCATGTATATCCCATGAAGCTACATTGAGAAAGGGGAGTCTCTGGTCGAATTACTGAGCTAGGTGCATCCCCTTCTTCTGGCTACACCAAAATTAAAAAAGGCACATGTAGACGAACTCTACCCATGTCTCAGCTACTGGGCTAAAGTCTTGGGGTCTGATTTTTCCATTGTTCAGAACCTCTATCAGATCAGAACGATGGTGTTTCACACCCACTTTGCACTGGTGTAAATGACTGCACTAGCTGTAGGGCATTGGAGAATGGGGCCTTGGACTGTCCAGGGTTCCACTTTAAGTTTTGCATCTAAACCGTATCTCCTATGTATGTTGTAATCAAATCAGGTGGCAGCTATGTTGTCGCTGGGTCCCAGCTAAGTTGGAATTTGAGTGGTGATGGAGCCTAGGGGAATTTAAGAGGAGGGACAAATTTTTCAAGAGTGATTAGTGATTAGAGATTGTTGAAAAATTTTCGATAGAACAATTTTCCTGCATAAAATGCAGTTTTGTCAAAATCAGAACAGCTCATAGGAATGTGTCAAAAAGAGATGAAACATGACGTTTTGACTTTATCGATTCATTTAGTTTAGGTTTATATATTTATATTTGCATATATTTAATATTTTAATATAATACAAAAGTGGAAACAAAGTGAATCCAAACAATAAAGTCAAAATGAAACATTTCAATGGTCCCAAATCAAAACATTTTGGAATTTTTATTTCATGGGAAATTTAGAAGTATCAGCTTTTTTTCTCACTTGGAATGGGTTTCCCCCCCTGGATTGGGGGAATTTCCTATGGAATGGAAATTCTGGTTCTTGATGAGCCCTGCTAGTGATTTTCAGTAGAAGACACTTCACAGCCACCTGGTTTTCAGAAAGTGCTGAGCACTTACTGTCTGAAAATTGGGCCCTTTCAAGGTGTCTCAGGATGACCCTCCCGAAAAATGGACACACCCTAAATCACTAGTCACTATTTAAAATTTAGGCCACCATAATAACTTATGCCTTCTTCTCTTCATTTGCTCCATAAACTTTCCTACTAACTGTGAAGTTATTTATGTGCAAGGGCAGTTACAGGTGAATGGGGAAGTCTTTATTTTGTAAGTTTAAGTGAGACACCCATCAGGGGCCGTTATGAACAATAGGATGTTTCCTTATAAATAATGGGCTTGTGTTACCCTGGCGCCATTGATCACTCTTCGTGGACACAGGAGCAAAGAGCACAATGGTGCAGTAAACCAGCTACCAGCAATGTCTATTGATCTGTAAAAGCCTCTTGAAACAGAGTGACTTTTCTTTCTGGCCTTGACAGATTTATTTCTTCCTGCTGTGACAACATAGACAAACTTTCACTGGGGAGGGAGGGAAGTGGCTGTTAGTGGCTTTTGTGACCCCTCCGTCCCCATCCCAACTAGCAGCCTCTCTGCTTGGATTTCAAACAGAACTGTGTTTGGCACTTGTCAGATCCACTGAGAGAAGCAATGTATTCCCAGGAATGTGACCACGTCAGACCTGATTCATCAATGTCTAGGCTGTAAAACCCATTTGCTCTGGATGGCAGTCGATACAAGGAGCTGGAGGACAAGCGCAGGCAAATGGCTGAGTTATGTGATCTAGCTTTTCTGAGCTTCTTGAAGGTTCAGAGATGAAGCAGCACAAGGGTAACCCAAGAGGGAACTGCAGCTGCACACCTTTGGCACCCTATCAGAACAAGGTAACCCCTTGATTTCAGCTGAGTGGGTATATTTTGCAGGACAGCAACAAACCTTGATAGGGAAAATCTTATAAAAGTGAGAGAGACAAAACGGGAGCTGCTTTCATGCAGAAGGAGTGCGGTCTAATGATTATGGCAGGACACAGCTGTCATAACTTCTAGGTGCCATTCCCAGATCTACTACAGACTCACTGCATGACCTTGGGCAACTCAGTTAAGTTCACAGATGAACCACAGATAAAGTAATCCTGCCTCTTGGCAGGGGGTTAGACTAGATGACCCTTGCGGTCCCTTCTAACCCCATGGTTCTGATTCTAGGATTCTAATACCTACTTTCTCCACAATGCTGTTTGAAGCTTAATTAATTGGGGCCCAGGAACCAGACACAGCAGCAAGCCTTGCACTCAGGGCATGCAGTGGTTGCTCAGAACCTATGACACTGCTGTCTTAAACCTTACCAAAGGGGTTGGGGGGTGTGGAGATGGCGAGATACAGAAGGGGAATGGGCCGTTCACCTTGTGAAGGTGGATTGGCAGCTTTGGAAGGGACTGTTTGAAATGGAGCATTGCCCACTGGGGTTTGGCTGGAGCAGTCCATTTCAGAGCACTTCATGCTGGAATACATGAGTGCACCTCCTGGAATGTGTTGTGCTACCGGGAATCCCTTCTGAAGTACTTCCAGCATCTGAAGTCCCTTGTGGAGCACTTCAGTTGCTGAAGTCCCTTCAGGAGTGCTTCACTCTAAAGTACTTCCATCTGGAGTACTTCAGTGCATCTGAAATACATTTAGGATTATTTCAGTCAAGACTGAGATGAACTGGCAGAGCTGAGAGTGGGGATCCCACAAATGGAATATCAGAGGTTGTTGCAGGTCAGGATGGAGGAACACTGACAGAGCTGTGGGTTGGGTAGAACTGGAGTAACAGGGTGAAGACTTTAGAGCATGACTGAGGGGCATCAGCAAAGTAGCGTGCAGGGAACTGGGGAGTAGAATTGGGGGAAGGGCTGCAGGTCAGGCTCAAGGGACATTGGCAGAGTTATGCATACGTGGAGGCTCAGGACTGAAATAGAGGGGACACTGGACTGAGGTGCTCTGGCTGGCTGTGCTTTGGCCCGAGCTTTAACGAGAGCTGACACCAGCAAAAAACAGATAGCACTAAAACTACACTTGTAAGGAAAAATGACTGGAGTAATGCCAAGTGCTCGATGCCTCAGCATTCTTGCTTCTGTGGGGGTTTAACCCCATGGGGAGTGGACCAAACCATGATGGAACAGGTTCGGTGGAGGGGGGGGGGGGACCCTAACTTCTGCAGTCAGTTGAACATGGGCTCACAGTGTGATACTGTGGCCAAATGAGCTAATGCGATCCTGGGATGCATAAATAGGGTAATCTCGTGTAGGAGCAGAGAGGTCATTTTACCTTTGTATTTGGCACTGGTGCGACCATTGGTGGAATAATGTGTCCTGTTCTGGTGCCCATCATTCAAGAAGGATACATTTGTGAGGGTTCAGAGAAGAGCCATGAGAATGATTAAAGGATCAGAAAACTTGTCTTATTGTGGGAGACTCAAGGAGCTCTACCTATTTAACTTAACAAAGAGAAGGTTAAAGGATGACATGATCACAGTCTGTACGTTTCCACGCGAGGAACAAATATTTAATAACAGGCTCTTCGATCTAGCAGAGACAGATCTAACGGAATCCAGTGGCTGGAAGTTGAAGCTAGACAAATTCAGACTGGAAATAAGGCATACATTTTTAATGGAGAGAGTAATTAACTGCTGGAACAATTTACCAAGGGCTGTGGTGGGTTCTGTATTACTGATAATTTTAAAAACAAGATTGGATGTTTTTCTAAAAATGAGGCTTTTGGAATTATTTGGGGGAATTTCTATGGCCTGTGTGAGCCAGGAGCTCAGACGAGATCTAAGTGGTCCCTTCTGGCCTTGAAACTCATGACTCTATGAATCCGACTGACTCTTCCATTGCATTCTCTTTGCAGTGACAGCAGTAACAAACGTCCATAGTGCTTAGGCATTAATGACAGTCTGGCAACTGGCAGCAGCTCATGGGCTCTCCATCCTGCCCACAAGCCGATTTGCTGTGTCTCGTTCGTGAGCATAACGGCTGTGCGAATTGGCCTGTGTGAGGCTATAATGACCAGGCTGCGGGAAGATGAAAAGGCTGCTGCCTAGGGGTCACTGTTGCTTCTCTTTCCCCACTCCCCATGCAAAGGAGATTAAAGGAAGGAACTCAGTTCTACTGGCCTGGGCAAAGAGGGACACGACTGGATGGCAGAGCCGGAGCTGCATTGCATTGCACCTCTCTCTTCTAAAAACAAACACGTGTCAAACAGACTTAATTTCCTTGTCCAGCAGCCTCTGTATCATCTCTCCTGTTAATGTGATGCTATTATTACCGTAACACCTACTGAGATTGGGGCCCCATTGTGATAGGCCCTGCGCACCCATGTAGCGAGGGATAATCCCAGCCCCAGCTTGCAGTCTAAAGAGACAAAGGCACAGATAAGCCTGGAGCCAGATTTTCCAAAAAGCTCAGCGCCTAGCAACTCCTATTGCAATGTTACTGGCCAGCGTTTCATAACAGCTCAGCACCCAGCCTGCTGAGCTTTTTTGAAAATCTGGACCCAGGTGACTTGCACAAGGTCTCACAGGAAGTGGGTGGCAGAAGTCGGAATTAATTTTAGTGAAGTTACACCAATCTAAATCTGGAGTGGGGAATCAGGCTCAGCTTTAGTTTTCTCACCTGTACAACAGCTGGGTCATGTGCCCCTCCCTCCCAATTTGCTGCTTGTTTTGTACGGAGCATGCTCACATGGACTGAGAATGCTCAGTGACACTGCTGAAGTGAGCTGCCCTCACTCTGCTCCCCCCCAACTATTGGCAGGCATGGGTCACTTCTGGTTGATGTTTACAGAGTCACCCAGAGGATTCAGGGGGCCTGGGGTCTTCGGCGGCGGGGGTCCTTCTGCTCCGGGTCTTCGGGGCACTTCGGCGGCAGGTCCCGGAGCGAGTGAAAGACCCGCCGACGAATTGCCACAGAAGACCCGGAGCGGAAGGAGCCCCCGCTGCTGAATTGCCGCTGAAGACCCAGAGCAGAAGAAGCTCCAGGTCTTTGGCAGCAGGTCCTTCACTCAATCTGGGTGTGTTCAGTGGCACTGAAGGACCTGCCGCCAAAGACCTGCCGAAAACTCTCAGGGGGCCCCTGAAAACTCTCATGGGGGCCTGGGGCAAATTGCCCAACTTGCCCCCCCCCTTCTGGGCAGCCCTGGATGTTTATAGGGGTTTAGAGTCACTCATCCATGAGCCATTCTGACTGGTGTGTTGAATAGAGCTGGGTGAAATATTGTAAGTGAAAATGTTGTCAGCAAAAAGTACAGACACAATGACACCGAAGCATGTTGTGAATTCATGTCAATTTCACCATTTGTTTGGGAAAACAAAACAAAACAAAAAATACCCTCCAAAAACCCAAAATGTTTTATTCTGACATTTTCAAAATGAATCATTTCAATTTTTCGATTTGAAACTATTTTTTCTTTCATATTTCCTTTAATTTGCTTTCTTTTTAAAAAGTGTTTTTAAAAGCTCAAAATCAAAGTGAAATATTTTCTTTTGGGTTGAATGAAATTATTTTTTTTACTTTTTTATTTACCTAAAATTTTTTAAAAATCATTTTCTCTTCTCAATGTATTTTTTTTTAAGGAATTGCCATCAAACTGAAAAATCCAGTATTCACCCCCAGCTCCAGTGCTGAGTATATACCACTGCTAGTTAGTGCTCTCAATGGTGATTCATTGCTTGTTCCCATCTGTCCATGGTCTCATGCAAGCACCATGGTTCTGCTAACTCATTCCTACACTTGTTTTCCTTTCTTTCTGTTTTCCACTCCCTTTCTTCTTATTTCCAAACCTGGAACTCTCCGGAGATCCTTGTAGCACAAGGCAGTTTACATTCAATCTAGGAACCTTGTTAAAGACCTGGAGGGGAGGGAAAGAGAAAATCAAACTGTTGATCAAATTAGACGAATTCTCGAAGCCTGGCTTACACGTACAGAATGAGATGCTAATTAATGAACAGCAAAAGCAGCCAGGCTCCAATTTGCATAAATATGCATTGTCAAACTGTTAGGTAAACAAAGCCCAGTAATGGCAGCACAAGATGGATTCATTACACAAGAGATCCCAGCAAGGCTGTTCAGAGGGGATTACAACCTCTGCAATTTTATTTATTTATTTATTTTCCTTTTTAATTTCTCTCTCTCCGGTTAGAATTTAATTTGACATCTATAATCAGCTGCAGACAGAACCCCCGATGTAAAACCTAGACACGAATAATAATAAATGGAACCTTTTCCTTTTTTTTCCTTTCTTCTTTCTTTGTATAGAAATATTATTGTTAATATATATATTTGATCTGCACATAAAGAAATGGGATTTTAATATGTACATGTAAAAATGCATATGACGGATGCTTTATAATCCTTTCAAATTACAGCTAACTGGGGCCCTTGATTGTGCTGAATGCTGAGAGCTGGCACAAGAAGGTCAGCCCATTCCAATACACAGAGGATAATTAGATACACTGGAGTTAACGGGCAACTTGGGAGCTTCCTTTTTCATTCCCCTTTGATAAATGGAAATGCTCAAAATAAGAACACAGACGCATTTCAGCTTGATCGCTCCTCCTCTGAATCATTGGGGTGTTTGTCGCCTGGGATTCATTCTTCATCGGGAATTAGCAGAGCCAGCCGTTGCTTTGCTCCATTGCTGTAGGCTTGACGTGTGTTTTGTTTGGCAGCTGTAGTTTTAATTTGGTGGGTTGGATGAGATGTGTTTTCTGGTCTTCTGGGAGGAAAGGTGTGTAATGGATTGCAGTGTGTATGTGTGCGCAGGAGGGCACTTCATTGCCTTCTACTGGCTGGAACCAGAACTTCTGATGGGTAGATCTATGCAGTTAACAGCAAAATGGAACTTCTGTTTCAGCTCAAGTGGTAGGAGTCTGCGTGTTTGGAGCCAGAGTATCTGAGTTCTTTCCCTGCTCTTGCTGTGATATTCCAAGGGTGCGCAGTATAGTATCAACTGAAATTCCAAGAGGTCTTCACCTTTGCTGTAGGTGGCAGGTCATTGTGCTCTACATGGCTAAGTTTAGTCGGATTGGTTCTTTGCATTTTGGCTGCTGGTGTTGACTTGGCAATTTTGCATTGAGTTTCTAGTGACTTTAGATCACTAATTTGGGTTTCAGCTAGTAGATCCAGCCTGGTAGATCAATTGTATCTACCTTAGGGTTTATACTGCTGTCTTCTGCTTTGAGCTGGGGGTTGGACTAGATGACCTCCTGAGGTCTCATCCAACCCTAATCTTCTATGATTCTATCACCACAGCATCTGAACACCTTTCCTTAACATGTTTGCAGTAGAGCGGGTCAAATTCAGCAAATTTATTCCACTAATATGGGTCTGAATGTGCAAACACATACTGTATTTTTGTAGTTGTGTTTGGGACACCTTTGTGTTCCATGAACATCTTACCATCCGGGAACCATGAGATTTCCCCTAGAATGTTCAATGCATATAGAATACCCAATGCCAACCAAAGTGACTCGAGATCAAAGGGGTTTAAATTCCTACAGCACTTCCCCAACCCTTTACTGGAGTCTACGTCTATACCATTTTATATGAGGAAGGCTGCCAGAGGTATTCTTGGAAATCCTAAAAATACAGACTGAAGCAGAGAAGACAAAGCCAACATGTTTTATGTTTACTTGTAAACTATGTAATCATACCGGTGTATCATTTGCATTAATCCCAACCCCCTACAATTCTTGGTGGGGCAATTTTTTAGTGTGTGGTGGGATGATCTAAAATGACATTTCCTTGGGCTACCAGGGGAGAGGAAAACCTGCTGAGAAGGGAGATGTCACCAGAAATGGCCCATTGCCACTAGCTGTAGCACATTTTTTACTTCTTTCCTCCCAGCATACAGCTTCGCCATTTTCTGACTAGAACCAAAGGGGCAGGAGCTGATTTTTCCAACAGCATTGACTGATTTCCCAGAGTTTATGGAGCCTTCTCCCAGAAATGAGAAATGTGAAAAACCCAGCTGCCTTTCACAAGGAAAGGAAGTAGCGTCCTGGTGCTCAGTGTCAGTGCAGCAAAGCTTGGCTTTCTTGAGACAACACAAGCCCACTCTACATTGTTAACATGGTGCAAATTGTCCATTGCCACCAATTTCCAGAGTACTAAGCCGCTGCAGCATGCACACGCACACGCTGTGTGTTTAGCATTGTCCTTTCCTGCATGGAATCAGAACTGCCCAACCGTATACCATAGGCACTCTATTATAGGAGAGGCAGCGTGGTCTAGTGGGCAGGACAGTGGCTTGATAATCAGGAGCCGAAGGTTCTAGTGCCAGCTTTGCCTCCAATGTGCTATGTAACCTTGGGCAGATCAATTCTTCTCTCTGCGCATCTGCTTTTCCTCCTACCCTTTGTCTATTTAGACTGTAAGCTCTTTGGGGCAGGATCTGTCTCTCACCATGTGTCTAGCACAAGGGGGCCCTGATCTTAACTGGGATCTGTAAGAGCTACTGTGATGCAAATAAAATAGTATCTACACTTGAAACAGCTAATGGAGATTCTCCCATCTAAGGGGTAGTTAGATGGATGGGCAGATAGAACTGAAAGGTTTTGGCTGGCTGATTATTCACTCTTTGTAAGTTTTCTTTGCTGCTCCAGGACAGTCGATTATACCACATCAGCTGATTTTTAGTTTGATATCCTCATTTTCACGTTGGTGAAAAAAAAACCCAGTGGAAATTAATGGAAACTCATCAGCATAAGAAAGAAATAACATACATTAAAAATAATAGCGATTTTTTTTAAAAGCAAAAATAAAACATGACCCCCTCAGAATGTAAATGTCTCCAGACAAACCACAGCAGCAATGACAACATTTCTTCCCCCTCTCAGTCACCTGATTGCAGAAGGGCCTATGCACCATTTCAATCCTGCTTAATCCCTGTGTTGAAGATTTACGTAGTGCATGCCTAAAACTTTGGGCTGTCCCTGTGTACAGGAGCAGATTTCACCCCTATGCAGTTTGTTCAATGAAACGGCGACTGTACTTTTTGGATTAAACATTGAACCAAATCCTGATTTCAGTGTATCTCAGATGTGCCCCTCAGAGAGATACTCATATGTGGAGCTTTCCATTTAGGAAAAGGATGGCCATTTTCCATTTCAGAATTAGTGTGAGTTGCGCTGGCAGCTGGAGAACAATATATTACAGTATGTGCTGCCATGGATAGTTTATGATATCAATTACCAAGGCTGGGCTCTGAGTAGCTGTGATACCTCCGTTATGGGCAGAATTTGGTAGGTCAAAATAATAAGTGTTTGCATTGGAGGGGGAGGGGAATGGAAATCTCTAAATCCCACCAGGATATATTATTCTTCTACTCTTGTGCTCTGCTCACCTTCTTGGCTTGTGTAATAAGCTTCCGGACAGGATGTAAAATAAATTAAAAAAAAAAGAAAAGAATTGTTAATGGTTCCCTAGAAAGCCTCCTCAACCAAAGGAGATAGCAAAGAAAGTTGCACTTCCATCCTTAACCCGCACTGTTACACCTAGGTATAGGCAGCGTTTACGCCCGTATTCAGTAAAACACTAAAGAGTATGTTTAACTTTCACCCCATGAATGCAAAGCCCCATTGACTTCAATGGAACTCTCAAGTGCTTACATGCTTTGCTGAATCGAAGGTTATTTGAGGTGAAGCAGTTATGATTTAGATCTTCTAATGCGCTTCCCCTCCCCATCCTGCCGGCAGAACTCAAAACACTTTATGCTTGAAGGTCAGTATTGCTGCCTAGCACCTCTCCCCCCGCCAAAGAAATGTGAGGACCATGAGGCATGTCCCTGTGACATATCCCTTCCTTGAAACTGTGCTCCTCAGCCATTATCCTAAGCGCTGAGCATTAGCTCCCTGGGGCCAGTTCACTCAAATGACCTCAACAGGCAATGCTAATGGCCCCAGTCTCTTCCTACTCACTACTCCATCCTTTCCCAACAATACAGCATAGCTAGAGAGCAGGGCATCAAAATGCAGATGTCACATGCCACAAAATGGTTTCTCATTTATATCTGTCAAATGAGAGTCTTAGGAGATGGCAGCTCAGACTATTACATAGCCTGCTTTCCTTCAACCTCCCAGAAGTCAGGATAACATCCATCCATCCAGAGGAGTTACTCTAGGTTTGCACTGGTGTTAGGGTGACCAGATGTCCCGATTTCATAGGGACAGCCCTGATATTTGGGGTTTTTACTTATATAGGCGCCTATTACCCCCCCACCCCTTATCCCGATTTTTCACACTTGCTGTCTGGTCACCCTAACGGGAGTAGCTGAGACCAGACTCTGGAGGCTGACTGCAAAGTGATTTAAGATCCCTTGTCACCAAAATTATGTGAGGTATTCAATTTCCTCACATTTCAATGGAGGTCTGGAGTGAACCTGACCCATGTTAGCCGAGGAGGAGCAGTATGCTCCCTCCCCCATTTTGCCATCCTCCTCGTTGTCCCCTGGGAGCAGTTTTCTCTGACGACACCGCAGTTAGCAGTTGAAAGGATAGAAAGAGGATTAGCAGAAGACAAGGGATCAGTAATCAAGGGGAATTGGCCTGGGAGGAGGAGGAAGGGAGAGTTTGCTGCTGTCTGTGAGAAAATCCTCTCATGAGCTATTTGAAAGGATAAAAACTCCTGCTCATGTCGACCCTGTCCCTCTGATTGGTGTGACATCAAGCACTCATGAAAGGGACAGTGGTTGTCTGCATTGTCAGAGCAGGAGCTCAGGGACAGGAGGAGGGGAGTATACAGAGCTATTCACCACTCAATAGAGACTGTAGGAGGTAGTGAAATACAAAACAGGCAGATTGAGTTAAGTGAACAGCAAGGAACTATTGGAAGAGGTGTGGGTCAAAGGGAATGGGAGTAATCAGAGGGTCATTTGGTACTGTTTCTCCGGGTATTATAATGCCAGTGAGTGGGAGTGTAAGTATGCATAGAGGGTATATGCATAGGTGTATGCATGTGGGTGTATATAGTCTATGGACATGAGCAGCAAGGGGCTGTTGTATAAAACCCCAAGACAGCTGGATAGATTATGTCTGTGGATGAGTGCTGTTTATCTGTATCAAGGGTGGGTGCACAGTTGTGAATGCTGTTTGGTGTGAGTGAATGATGTGTGGTGTGTCAGTGAAGATTGAGCACGCATGTGTGAGTACTGTACTGTATGGTCCCTATGTGTGTGGTTTTCCCTCTGAGAGAGCTTTAAGAGCTGGCTGAGGTCAGCACACTCAGAACTACCAGGCGCAACACAAAATACCTTGGCTCTCCTAACATTTGATATCTGGGGGCAGGAAACAGAATTCCAATCCTGGTCTGATATCCTGACATGACTGAACTGGGATTAGAGTTCCGCTTGTTAATAACTTGTAGATTTTTATGGGAGGTCTAACCCTCTTTTTTATGACTTATTGAATCTGTTTTATAGATGCCCAAAGAATCATCTGGGAAATACCAATGTTTTGTTTTCCAAGGAAGACCAAATGAGGTTAGGCAGTTCGTTCAAAGAGCTCCATCAGGAATTGAGAGGCAGCCCTGAGGATGAGATATTATGACCTGCACGCTGTAACTTTTCCATCTGTTCTATCATCTTGCTTACAATGTCCGTGTGATTGTGTGCATTTCTTTATTCCAAAGAGAAAGTTTTGATGCTCTTTTTTTACATGCATAGAAATCAGTGTCAGAAGCCCTCGCACTTGTGAGAAACCCTGCAGGAACAAATTAATATGAAGAGCACAGGGCACTAGAAGATACTTGCAATAAAAGATTACTGTATGCATGCCCTGATGCTCAGTGACCATGGAATTTCGGCAATTTGGTAAAAACACAGATAGGTAGATATGTGTGTGTATATATGGAGAAAGACGGATAGATTTTGGTAAAGCAACAGATTTTCAGTCTGGATCCCAAAGGGTTAATATAAACAAGACTGTGAGGGGGAAAAGATATGAAATATCCATAATATTCAAACTGATGACTCACGCCTTTGCCGTGTTCCTTTAAGGATTTCAGAAGCAATGTGGAAAAGGAGGTAACTGATGCGCTAGCTCTTCATCTTCCCTAATTCTCTTTTCGTTCCACTGGCAAAGGTTTGCAAGAGATGCAAATGAGAGTTTTCCTGTATTGCAGTGGGTAGGATCAGAGAGTGAACCAACCTCCAGGTTTTAGCAGTCCTAACACACTTTACAAGGTAATTCTTAAATATTTATTTTAAAATGAAAGGGAGGGGGAGGAGAAGAGAGGGAGACATAAAAATTAAAACTTTAATTATCTCAGAATTCATATTTAATGCCAGTCATCATTATTCCGGATAATGGATTTACTGTAATAAGCGCTGTCTTTCAGCTCTTTGTGGGCCCGTCCTTGGGTGTGAAGGTCTGGGAGGAGATCGGGGTCTTAGTTTAGATGACACCTCCAGTGCTTAGAGACTGTGTTGGTGGGCAGTGCGGAGAAATCTTAGATAGTTGTTGGACAGACAGACAACCATTCACAAGCTCCAGAGGAAGTCTTGTGCCTTCTATGCTCTCTAGGTCCATTGGAGTCCTAGCTTTTTCTCGTAGTGGTTTTCCCCATCCCCAACGTGGAACAGAGGGAGGCTACATGATGAGGAAGAGGAGAGGGTGCAGTGAAGTTGCTGCAAAAATCCACGTTGAACAGTTGCTCAGGCTGTGCTGGACCCCCTTCTCCCCTCCAGGAGGCCAAGAAAAAATTCTTATGAGGCCCCAGAATGCTGATGGCTGCCACCTGAGTTTCATTTCGGTTTCCCCAGGATACCCCCCGGGACTCATCAGCTTCCTTTGAACCCAAAGATCCACTGAGCAAAATCACAGCTCCATAAACTCCAGGAAGGTGCAGTGCATCTGATATTAAATATTAATGTGCTGAGAATATTAGGAAAATCCATCGGAACTTAAGTGACTTTGAATGCGAAACACTGATTAACTGCTGGAGGGGATTACCGGGGAGGTAAATGGGAAGTTACATGGGGAATCGCCTAATATGGATTGATCGGGGCTCCCTTTAGACTAGAGAGGGCTTATTAGACATAGTACCTGATGCTGCTATTCAAAAGCTATGGTTAGTCAAGCTCCTTTGCCTCGCCTTTCTAACAGCTTATTAGAAGCCCCAGGGTAGTGGAATATCTCCAAATAGGATGAAACTGTATTTACTAATTCGTGAGGATTAGCAGAAATAGCATTATTAAGATCCCTATCAGAGGCTGTTGCAAGGTATGAGGCTGCTCTGTTGTATCTCCATGTTGGTGAAGTTACAAGGAGCGGGAAGGCAGAAGCTTGACGTACCAATAAAAAGAGTCCAGTTACTCTGACCTAACCCTGCCTGCTGTGCCCTGAAGCCCCTAGCGGATTGGAAAAGACATTGTAGCAGAAAATCATCTGATCTTTTTCAGGTGCTCAGAAATACTCATACCCAAAGATGGTGTTTCCAATAGCCATGTAACTTTTTGCAAAATAGAGACCACAGGTATGGGAGTAACAGCCTGATAGGGGAAGGGGCTGGCACCCTCGCATTCAGAGCTCCTTGAATCTTAATAGAGAATGACTGCTGAGAATAAGTTAACCCTAAAGGGTGTTCTGGGACTGAGCACAGGACTGAGAACCTGGACTCCTGAATTTCATTCCCAACTCTGCTACTGCTTTGATGTGTCACCTTGAGCAAGTCACTTCACCTCAGCTCTTCTGCTGTACCCCAATCCTGGCCTGAAGTACCCCTGCTATTCTAGCCTCTTCCATCCTAGTTCCACTGATGCACCCCCAGAACACTCTTATATTCCAGTCTTTCTGTCACCCAGCTCTCCTGCCCTGCAGCACCCCTACTGTATCCTGAATGGAGTCTGACAATGGAGTGAAATGGTGAGCTGGTTTCTGCAATATAAAAAGAGAAACACTAAACCTAATTTTCACAGTGAACTAAAGATCAAAATTTAGTCCAGGTCTCAAGTGGCAAAAAATTGTTGATGAACTAGTGGACTTTGCCTCAGCAGCCTCCTTGGTTCTCTCTGTATAAATGCTCAGGTATCTGTCATATCTGTAGCTCACGAAAGCTCATGCTTAAATAAATTTGTTAGTCTTTAAGGTGCCACAAGTACTCCTGTTTTTTTGTCATATCTCTGAGCATAGTACTCTGTATCCATCAGACAGAACTCCAGAAGTGGAATCTTTGAATGAGTCCCCATGTTCTGTTGGAAGAGATGGTAACTGACAGAAAAGGGTCTTCACTCAGATTTACAGAAAACCTCTTGTGTATTTTCTATCGGACCAATAGACGTTAAGGGTTAGAAGGAAAGAATCACATCAGCTCTGTAATTAATGTCTCTGGCAAGGATGGGTGGCTTTATTAACTCTCTCTTCCAGAGCAACATAAATACTGGCAATAAATCAACCAGTTACAGACTTTAATAGACACAACTCACTGCGGTCAGTCCAGCCCTTGTCCCTCTTAGACTATGGTGCCTTCCGACAAGCACCAGCAGGAAGAACCAGTTTAAGCTTTGCAAATGGGAAGAAAGTTATTTAGTTGTGTAGGGATTTAGGAGAGGCCACTTTCTCAATCCCTCTGCATGGAGAAAATAGGCTTCCAGCAGGGTTTGAAAAACAGCTTGTTGCTACAAGTAAGGTAACTACTAGAGTGCAGGTTTCAGAGTAGCAGCCGTGTTAGTCTGTATCTGCAAAAAGAACAGGAGTACTTGTGGCACCTTAAAGACTAACAAGGTAGTCTTGTGGCTGATGCATTGGGGTGGAGTGCTGATCATCTGTATTCAAATCCTGACTTTCCTATAGTTTCCTTTGCCTGAGTCACATACTCTCATGAGAAAATGGAGCCAGAGGGAAATAAAATGACTTGTACAAAGCGGGTCAGAGACAAGACTAGACCTCAGGAGTCCTGATATGTTTTTTTTTCCTTTCCCACAAAATTTCCTCTCCTCTAAAATTTTGGTTTTTAAAATAATTATTTTATGTCAGTTTCATCCTGACAAATTGTTCTCCCTCAGCTGTCACTTTTCAACATGCCTCCTCCAGCAATTTGTTTGGTAACTGGAAGGAAAAACTCTTTCAGGAAGATGAATCTTTTATATGGAAAAAAATAATCTTTCAAATCATGCTTGTTAAACAGCCCAGCTTTTTGTCATTCACCTTTTTCTGTTTAATGGCTTCAGAAACACACCACTTAACCATTGGTTTGTCTGCTTTGGATGTGCCTTTATTTTGTCTCTATCTGCAACCAATTATTTGACTTTTATTTTTTACTTTCTTTCTTCTCTGAAGATATGTGCTCGCTCAACCAGAAGGTATGACCATAATGTAGGAAACACAGGAGGAAATTCCAGGGTTTGCATTATACAGGAGGTCTGACTAGATGATCATAATGGTTCCTTCTGGATTTGTAATCTGTTAATCTATGAATCTCTATCTTTGATTAGTCAAGACAAAAATTGGGCTATTCCACCAGACTTTCATATCTGAATACCTCAGTAAAAATCTGGTTCAGGTAATTAAGGGAAATTAGGTTGTAGTGGCTCTGTCATATATTCAATTCCTATAAAGTAGTGTGTATTCGCTATAACCTTAGACAGAGTACTGGTCTGAATAGATCAGTGATCTGATTGGATGTAGCAAATCCTATACTCCCGGAGCGTCAGATGAGACTGCGGCAGAAGTGTGTTCATATCATAAAAACACAATTCCACTCAGCCAACTCAACAGTTACTTTTCAGGGGCCCAGGACTAGAACAGCTCCAGGAGCGGGGGGAAGGAGGGTCCCAAGATCAGGATGGAAGAGCCTTGGCACAGCTGTGTGAGAGATCAAGACCAAAGTGGGAGTTGATATTGCAGGTGAGGGCTGACGTGCACTGACAAAGCTGTGCACAGCAGGCTTAGCATAACAAAGGTTACTAAAGGCCGTATTTGAGGCACATTGCCAGACCTGTGTTTGGGGCTCAGGGCTAGACTAGGGTGCAGAGGGAGGTTGCTATTAAGGTGCATTGGCAGAGCTGTGGTTTCCGCTGATTGCGACAGGAAAGGCATTGCAAGCCAAGACTGATATGCATTAACAGATCCATGTACAGGCATAGGAGGACTAAACTAGAACAGGCTGTTGAGGGGGCAGAGGAGGGTCTGGTCCAAGGTGCATTGGCAGAGCTGTGGTTTCCAGGACTGGAATACGAGAGACTGCTGCAAAACAGAGCTGTGGGGCATTGGCAAAGCTGCCAATGGGTCCCAGAGCTCCAATAGAAGGGAAAGCTGTGGGCCAGGATTCAGATGCATTGCCAGAGCTGTGTGAGGAGACTTCTAGAGTGTCCCTGCCTGCTCTGTGCCTGGTTGTTACCAATGCTATCATTCCCTTACTTTCCTGAACATCAAAAGCCAGCCCCACACCTCAAAAATGCATGTTTTTTATGTTTGCTTTAATAGAAGAGTCTTGTCTTATTGATTGCAATCCACATGCTGGCATGGACGTGTGTAGCTTCAGAAGACAGAGAGAAGAAATCAATCAGAATCCCAGGGTACAGTGCTATTTCCCAGTTTAGTGGATTATCTCATTTCTCATTGTGGAAGGAATGCCCATCGCCAGGGCTTGGAACATGAAACACTCGGCCTCATAAGCTCCCAGAGGTGCCCGCTTGTGATATTCAACAAGTAAATCAGCCTTCTGGAGACTGAGCTGACTGCCCAGCTCAAGTCAAAGGAAAAGAGAGGTGATCAGCCAGCCAGCAACATTCATATGCATCGAGCCTGGGGCCAGTTGCAAAGGTAAGGTAAAAACGCCATGTTTCAACTTCATCACTTTGATTCTTGGTGTTTTTATTACATTTAGGGCTGTCAAGTGATTAAAAAAAATTTAATCATGATTAATCGTGCTGTTAAACAATAATAGAAAACTATTTATATAAATAGTTTTGGATATTTTCCACATTTTCAAATATATTGATTTCAATTATAACACAGAATACAAAGTGTACAGTGCTCACTTTATATTTATTTTTATTATAAATATTCGCACTGTAAAAATAAATGTGTGATGTCTGATTGACCTTATAATGTTTCTTTTAGTCTGCATATCTTAACTAATGACCTCATTGCTTCCCTTTTCTTTTTCCAAATCCATCCACAGATGTATCAATGCTCTGCAGCTGTGAGTTCCGCAGGTGAACGCTAGGCTGTGCATACAGAAATATTTCCTTTGGTTGGTTTTTGATGTACTGCCCTTTCATGTCAGAGGGTGAATCAGAAGGACTGCCTGACCAGTTTTCATATAGTTCATAATTTTCTGCAGGTGACAAGCCTTTCACGTGTTCCAGGGAAGGGAAAGAAAGAAAGACAGATAGATAGAGATCTGCTTTTGATGGTTGACTGGGAGCCTTGATTTAGATGGCAAGGCACCAGCTTGTTACATTCTGAGCTCCCAAAATAGAACAATATACTTGCTATTTATATTTAGTCTTTATTTCTTTTATTACATCATCATATCATATTGAGTCCTTTAGGTTTTTGTAGGATTTTTGCTTTCTTCCCTTGTGCTCTGTCCGTGGTGCTGAATAGCTGATCATCCAGTTCAGCTCTAAAGACTTGGGAAGGGTTTGCTCCTTTGCCACTTTATGTGGCCCATGATACCAGTGATTGACTGGTGATTGTGTAGGTCTCCTTCTAGCTATCTCAACTGACCCCGCAAGAACCTACTAAAAACAGGCAAATGTTGAAAGCTCCGAATCCCTTGTATTCTGTCAAGTTTTAACTTTCTGTGTCTGCTCCAAGTAGAATGGGTGGGAAGGGATCCCTGGCGTACAACCTGGAATTGTGGGACTGCTGTGTCCCCTTAACACTCCAGCCTGGGCTGTCTCTCACAAAGCTGTGCCAGTGACAAATGGCAAACCCTCCAGGTGCTGTGATCACTCAGCCATCAGTATGTGGAGCCCCACTCCCAGCTAAATTGAATTAATGCTCTCTAAGCCAGTCATTAATTCTACAGAGAGAGGCACCAGCCAGTCACCCCAACCCTCAGCCTTGCACCCCAGAAATATACCATCTTACACTGCTCAAGACTCCTGGAACGGTGCAAACTCATGAATTAGTTCACCACTCTGACAAAGGGTAGTGGGTGTGCCACAGCCCTTGTTAATCTGAGCTGAGTTTCTCCAAGCACTTCAACCAAAGACACACTGTTTTAGGTAAAATATAAAACAGGTTTATTAACTGCAGAAAGATCAATTTTAAGTGATAATAAGTAGCAGGCAGAGAGATCAAAGTTGGGTACATAAGAAATAAAAATAGAAACCCAGTCTAAATTTTAACTTTAACAAGCTAAGCAAAATTTGAATCAAACATTTTTTCTTACCCTAATAGATGTTACAGGCAGCTCACAGTTCTTAATACACAGGCTGTATTCCCTTTCAGCCTGGGACCAATCTCTCCAGTTCAAAGTCTTTGTCTGCCACACGATCTTCCAGGTGTTGAGATGAGGGAAGAGAGAGGCCCTGTGGTGATGTCACTGTCCCTCTTTTATGCTTTCCTCCAGCTGCCAGAAATATCTTTGCTGTATCACATGAGTTAGGTTTCCTCCATCCTGTATGTGCCCCCTGAGGAGTCTCTGGGCGGCCATTGGGAGAGTGGATTCCCCTTAATGGGCCATCAATATATGTTTGGCCGGTCCTGAGGTAAATCTGTCTCACAAGGTGCTCCTTTGTTGTCACGCAAAGGCTGGCTGTTAGTGTCTCCCACCCTCACAACATATTTCAGTAACATGCACATAGCAGTACCTCACAGCTTCAGATGCAATGGGAACACAACCAATTCAACAGGGTAGTAATGTTCAACAGATCATGACTTCTCAAATGATACCTCACAGGGCATACTTTGTACAAAACAAATCACAGTCATATCACAGTGAGGGTTCCAGGGTGCTATTTTGAGGTACAGAGTGACACAGAAGGAAATTGCCACTGTTTGGGTCCCATGTGGCTTAGATCAAACTGGGGCCAGTACGAGGCTTTTCCAACTTGGAATTGTTTTAAGAGAACAGATTTCCTCCCTCCCCCGCCCCCTCTTACTATTATTGGAGAATTGCTGCAGGAGGAAGGTCAATGATCCCTTGAAACTCCAGTTTACAAGCCCAATGTCCTGCTTTGTACCTATAAGTCCCAGTGTATTATTTCAGTAAACAGCGGACACTTTTCAACAAGTCATTTGAAAAAGGTGACCCTGAGCCCCTGAAGAGTGAGATAAGATATCCAGAGGAAAAAGAGTCATTAGAAATCAGAACTAGAAATGCGTCAGCAGACTGATTACTGAGAAGGCTGCAGAGGAGTATGCACGGCACAGATACACCTTGGACTGGCCAGTCAGATGAACATTTACCCTCTCAGTTTTGCTTCCTAACCCTATTCCCTTAGAACCACATTCTGCTCTCAGACTGTGGTGGATACATTAAACCTCCATGAATGTCAAAGAACAGCAAGGGAGAGTGGTTTTGTAATTAATTCAGAGAGCGTCCACTCAGGACAGTCTTGCCTCTGCCACAAGCATCCTGTGTGCCCTTGGGCAAGTCATCTAACCCACAAACCCCATTTCAGCAGAGCATGTGCTTCATAGGGTAAAACCCCAGCCTCTCGAAAGTTGCTAGGAGTTTTTGCCATTGACTTTAATAGGGTCAGACTTTCACCCATAGATTGTAAGGCTGGGAAAGAGCATTGTGATCACCTCATCTCACCTCCTGCATAACTCATCCTTCAGTAAGACTGAGGCACATGCATGAAGTTAAGCATGTGCTTAAGTGCTTTACCAAACAGGGCGGGCTGCTGAACTGAGACCAAGGAGAAGTGAAAATGACCCACAGTGATAATGATTTTAGTGTATGTAATACAGTTCATTTGTAAGGACTCCGGAGCATTTCACAAACAGATCTTCAAGCTATCCAAAAAGAAGTTCGGCTGCCATTCAAGTGCAGGGTCTGGTCCAATGCCCTCTTTCATGAATTCGGGTTTCACCTCAGTTTCTCTCTCCTGCAGCTCCATTCATGCTGTTCAGACTCCATGCACATTTGTCTTCCCCATGGCTTTTCATTGAGCAATCACGCTCAAAACATGAATTGCTGGCAAATTTCAGCAGAGTAAAAAATATAAGTTGAGTGGGTGGTTTCAGGGGGAAATAAAGGGGTTATTATGCTCTGTGCTGGTTAATGAAATCAGAAAGTGGAGTGGAACTCATCTAATATCACACAGATAAAAAATAAAATAGGTAGGTTAAAAACTCCCCACACAATACTGCAGATTCCTTGAAATGTCAAAATATCTCATTATTCAGATGATAAAGATGCGAAGAATAACAGGGTTTCAGTTATATGTGCCACATCATATCTCCTCCCCTCTATAATTTTTATAAAAATTCTAGCATTCCAGTAAGTTATGATACCTTCCTATTTATATGTGTATATGAAATACTAAATGTTTGTGCCTGGAAGGAGCCTAGAGCCTGGAGCTCTCTGTTTAATTCTAAGAGCAGGAAAGCATCAGCAATAACCACATAAAAGTCTTTCCCAGAGCCTGGAACCTGCCCTTATTGGACCATCTCTAGGCTGTGCGGGGAATTCTGTCCCCATTGGTGGAGAGTATATTTCAATATGGGTAGATAAACAGATACAATCAAAGAGAAGGAGAGGGGACATAGACAGCCAAACAGGAGGCAATTTGATGCAGTGGATATGGTGCTGGCTGCGAAGTCTGGAAACCTGGCTCCTCTTCCTTGCTCTGACACTGACTTGTGTGACCTTTGGCAAGTCATTTCACCTTTCTTTGTCCCCTTCCACCCTTCGTCTATGTAAGCTCTTTGGGCAGGGATTGTCTATTGCCATATGTCTGGGGAGTGTCAGGTTCACCAACTGGTGCCTTGAGATGCAACTGGATTACAAAAAATAATAAGATTGATAGAATACTCAGTTCTCAGCCTCTCTACTGCCAAGAGGGGCTTTAGAAAAAATGGTAATGGTGGTTTAACCAGGCAGTTATATGGTTTGCACCTCTCTGATTATTTTCATTGGACGGCAGAGCAGAATAAATTTTGGAACCTAAACATACTTTATTTAGTACATCCAGGTTTAGGCAGTTTCTGGCCCGCATTTATGCTCAATATCAGAACCACGGAAATCAGAGACACAGAAACTCTAGTGTCAGGGCGGCTCCAGGCACCAGCGCAGCAAGCGCTTGCCTGATGCGGCAAGCCGTGGGGGGTGGCCTGCCGGTTGCCATGAGGGCGGCAGTCGGGGTCCCTTTGGGGGCATGCCTGCTGGAGGTCCACCGGTACCATGGCTTTGGCGGCAATTTGGCGGCGAGGACACTGAAGGCATGGGAATGGTGGACCTCCCGCAGGCATGCCGCCAAATCGGCGTGACCAGTGGACAGCCTGCAGGCACACCTCCAAAAGTCACCTGACTGCCGTGCTTGGGGTGGCAAAAAACATAGAGCCGCCCCTGTCTCATGTGGTCCCATCTAATCATGCCTATCCAGCCAGGACAGAGGTCAGCTTCCTGGAGTGTTTTGTCCAGCCTAATTTTAAATTTGGCAATAGTCTCCCCTTGCCGGTTTCTGACAATTTCTGCTCCTTTGTGCCTGAACACCAGCTGTCTACCTTCCCAGGACAGCAAAATGGTGTTTGCCTTTCCCTTCTCGAAGTCCCTTTTCATTGCAAAGTGCATCCCACCAGAGAGGCCTTGACACATACACCAACCTCCGTTCTCCACACCCCAGGGCATGGCACTTGCATTGCCTCTGCTAAGCTAATGGCTTTATTAAAGACAAGATTCAAGGGAGCTAAAAATAACATCTCCCAGATCATAGGAGCAGCCAGCGAGCGCAGCTTGAGAATGAAACTCCTGCTGTTGCTCATGGCCTTGCATGCTTTTCAAGAGTTAAAAATAGCATCAGGGTGCTGGGGTAGGTGGTGGTGTCTGGATTCAGAAGAAACATTTTCAGTTGGCTTGGGGAATATCTTAGCTCTGCTTCTGGCGATGGATAAGGTATTGAGGGGGGCTGGGTTTGAATGAAAGCAGGGTCTTGCTGCTGCTTGAGAACAGAAGGAATGGTATTTAGTAGTCAGAGCACAGGAATGGGAGCTGGGACTCTGGGTCTCTATTCACAGCTCTGCCATTAAAAGAAGCCTTAGGAAAGATAATCTAGTGGGTAGCACCCTAGGCTGGGACTCAATAAATCTGTGTTCAATTCCTGATTCAGGGAGGGATAGCTCAGTGGTTTGAGCATTGGCCTGCTAAACCCAGGGTTGTGAGTTCAATCCTTGAGGAGGCCACTTAGGGATCTGGGGCAAAAATTGGTCCTGCTAGTGAATGTAGGGGGCTGGACTCAATGACCTTTCAAGGTTCCTTCCAGTTCTAGGAGATTGGTATATCTCCTATTATTACTGACTCACCTGATGTACTCTGTCCCTCAGCTCCTCATCTACAAAGCAATAATGTTTATTAAACAATCAATTTATAAGCACCTAGAGGCTCATAGGGTTATAAGCAGTAGCCAGCATGGATTTGTCAAGAGTAAATCATACCAAACCAACCTAATTTCCTCCTTTGACAGGGTGATTGGCCTAGTGGATAAGAGGGAAGCAGTGCGCATGTTATGTTGATTTTAGTAAGGATTTTGATACATCCCACTTGACATTCTCATAAGCAAACTAGGGAAATAAGGTTTAAATGAAATTAGACACACTAGGGTGCCTAAAGAATAGTTATCAATAGTTTGCTGTCAAACTGGGAGGGTTTATCTAGTGGGGTCCCATAGGGGTCGGTTCTGGGTCCAGTACTATTAATTATTTTCATCACTTACTTGGATAATGGATTGGAGAGTGTGCTTATAAAATGCGCAGCTGACACCAAACTGGGAGAGATTGCAAGCACTTTGAAGGACAGGATGAGAATTCAAAACAAGCTTGGTGGTAGTACTGCTGGAAAGGATCTGGGGGTTATAGCAGATCACAAATTGAATATGAGTCAGCAATGCAATGAAGTTGCAAAAAAGGCGTATATCTTCTGGGGTTTATTAACAGGAGTGTTGTATGTAAATAAGGGTGGTAACTGTCCTGCTCTACTCAGCGCTGGTGAGGCCTCACCTGAAGTTCTTGTGTCCAATTCTAGGTGCCACACGTTAGGAAAGGTGTGAACAAATTGGAGAGAGTCCAGAGGAGGGCAACTAAAGTGATCAAAGGTTTAGAAAACCTGATTGATGAGGAAAGGTTTAAAAAACTGTCATATTTAGTCCTGAGAAAAGAAGACTGAGGAAGTCACCTGATAGCAGTCTTCAGTATGTTAAGGGCTGCTATGAAGGGGACTGTAATTAATTGTTCTCCATGTCACTGAAGATAGGACAAGAAGTAATGGGCTTAATCTGCAGCCAGGGAGAGTGAGGTTAGATATTAGGAAAAACTTTCTAACCATAAGGGGAGTTAAGCACTGGAACAAGATTCCACAGGAGGTGGTGGAATCCCTGTTACTGGAAGTTTTTAAGAAGGTTGGACAAACACCTGTCAGGGATGGTCTAAGTTACCTTGGTCCTGCATCAGCTCAGGGAGCTGGACTTGATGAGTTCTCAAGGTCCCTTCCAAACCTACGTTTCTATGATTCCATGAAAATGGAGATAATACTTTCCTACCTCACTGAGGTGTTGGTAGGTTAAAGCCATGAACAATTGTGAGGAGCTCAGATACTACAATCAGCAATGTATAAGTACGTGGACTGTCTTGCCTTGAGTGAGTCACTTCACCTGTTTGTGTTGCATTTTTTCCCCTCTGCAATACAGGCGTTAATAATACTGACCTTCCCCCTCAGGAAAGTCACGACAATCGAGGAGTGTTTCTGGAGTGGTTTGAGATACTTGGGTGAATGGCATAGTTAGACATGCTAGGTGTTATTATTCTATGCTAAATTTCCTCTGTGGGACCAGTGCATTCAGCTCTCCCTGGAATAACTAGGAGGAGGTTTTGGTTAGAACAAATTATGATGATGTCTTGTTGAAAATTTTCCATCAAAACAGGTTTTCAATGAAAAATTGTTTTTTCTACTATTTTTTTTTTTTGGTGAAGCGTATCTGTTATTCTCCGATTTTTTCACTGAAAAACAAAGCCTGAAAACCAAAATGTTTCAATTCTGAACTGCCACTGCAGTGTCTCAAGGGAGCTGTAATTTAGGTGCATTGTGCTCCCATTTTCTTCTGCAGGCTGGACTTTATCTCTCATGACGCGCCATGCCCATGATGCTCCCATGATGCACCACCTCACCAAGAAGGGAGGCGGATGCATCATAGTACATATAGTCTGACCAGAGAGCCTGACTGAAAAGTGCCAGACTGACAATCCTGGAATCCTCTTTTGTAACCCAGGGCAGCATCAGCCCCAGTGCAGACTTTGTACATGGGTGCGCACGCTCACACACACGCGCTGCCTCCAACCAATGTCCCTCAGCTCAGCCCTGCAAGAGACTGCTTTAAAAGTGGAAAGAGGAGCTCATGTTTCTTGTCCCATTCAGTCCTTGGCCTGTGCTAGAAAGAGTATTCACCGATATTGACATTGTATGAAAGTGCTTCTGTGATATGGACACCGTTTGTTATCATCAGTGTGTTATTTTACAGTCATCCAGTGCAGACAGTGTTGTGTCCTTTGCTCCTTCCTGAATATACAGGACTAATCTGTTGCATATTTCTTCTTTATGCTTTGATATTATCTGTTGAGTTGTGTTTCTGTGTGTGCAGATGTAGTCAGATCCACGCTAGGCTCAGTGCTGCTGGGTGCGCAGTGCAACCCCTTCTTCCCCCACTCTTCCGCCTTCCTTGACAAAAGCTTCAGGGTCCATGAGACACCCTGGTTGGCAGGTAGCCTTGAGATTACATTAGTTTTGCCCCTCAGGGTTTTGTGCCTTGTGAGTAGCATGGGGAAAACCAAGTCTTTAAAGCACCAGGACACAGAGAGCAAGTACCAGATGGTGGCAGTGTCTGGATAGATACACAGAAATGTGTGGGTGCAGGGGAGCTTATGTGTAGGAGGGATTCCAAGCTCTGTCTGAGCAGGGGAGTTTGGGTTTAGGAAGATTACAGTTAGCATGTAGGGCTGGAGGAGGGACCTTGATGGGACTGGAGGCTCAGCTTCACTGCAACACTTCTGCCTGAATAACTCTTTGTAAAGGGAAAATATAAAATCCACATATCCCCCGCTCCTAGAAATTCTCCCTGGTGGTTTTGGAGCAGACTACTGATCTGAGCAGCTCAGCCTGATAGCTGAACTCTCCCAGCTCCACTGAGGAGTAGGCAGATCACACTCTGGTGGGGTTCACACCTTTGGCTGACAAACCATGGCCAGCACTCAGGAGACAGTGCCTGGAGTGCTAGGCAAGCTGGAGAAAAAGAGAGAGCTCTTAGAGGTAGCACTGGCTGACAGCTCGGGAAGCTGAAACAGAATAAATAGCCCACAGACACACTCTCACATGACACAGTTCCCCCCCCCCCCACACACACACAGTCCCCAGACATATGGTCCCTGACAGACAGACAGACAGACAGACACACACACCTCTCTGCTCCCACAGCCCCTTGACACACATGGCTTCCTGATACACACTCATTGACAGTATGTCCACACGCATTTTCAAAAGCCATGTAGATGACCAAGTCTGTTCGAATACCAAATACCTAAATCACTTAGAGCTGCCTAAAGCAACAATAATAAATATTAGGCTGAGATTTCCAGCACTGCTTAAGGGATCTATGCAGCCAAAATCCCATTGAAATGCTTTTGGAACAGGGCATCCAGCTGCTTTTGGCTTTTTTGGAAAACCTCAGAGAAAAATAATACTTGTTTTTCATTTTTACAAGCTGTTCATAACCAACGGCAGGTCAGTGCTGCGGTAGCACCCAGCATTCTGACAACACTGTAGCAACCCTAACAAATCAATTTATGTACCCAACACCCCTAGTGGGTAAACAGGGAAGCCATTATCCCCATTTTACACATGGAGACCCTGAGGCACAGAGAAGGGAAGTGAGTTGCCTAAGGTCACACAGCAGGCCAGTGGCAAAGCTGGGGACAGAACTCATGTGCAGCTAGAGACCAGTGGGCCTGACTCTCAAAGACGCTGGCCACCTGCAGCTGCCAAGGACTTCACTGGCGTTTGAGGCTGCTCAGCACTTCTGAAACTAAGCCAAAGAAGTTCAGGAAGACACCATGAGGTACTGATTTTCTAGCATCATTCTAATAGTTAAGTGGGACATTCTTATAATTGTCACAAATCTTTCCCCCCACTACTGCTTCTGATTCTTTTCTGGAAGCTAGCACTGGTTTGTTATTGTGCGGTTTCTTGTAGACACTGGTTTGTTACTGTAGGGTTTCTCTTGATACCATTTTCCTATCACAGAGCTAATTTATTTATTGAGATTTATATGCAAATGTGGCTTTTTGTGGGTGTGCTGCTTTGTTATTGTAGAACTGGCCACTGCCAGTTATTGTTATGCAGTGTTGCTCTGGATCATTCTTCTGAAATCCTAAGGGCAGAGCTCAGCTGTAAAAAAATCCAGCATACCTGCAAGAGGTTTTACTATCGCCCAAGGGCCAGATCCCCAGCGGGTGTAAAGTGGCATAGCTCCATTGACTTTAGTGGTGCTAAACTGTTTTATACCTGCTGAGATCTGAGACGACATTCTGGTGACAAGTTCTTCCCCACCCACTGGAATTTCTCCTCTGTACCTTTAATATGAATCTGTTCCTTTTTTTGTTTTTCCTTTTATAATTTCACTCTGTTTTTTTGTTTCCCCTCTGGCTTGCTCTAAGGGGAGCTGACAGTGAAGTTAAATCCACCTGGTTCTCCTTCCTGACCATCTGTTTCCATGTCAAAACATTTAAATACTGGAGAAGATGGTGCTTTTTAACATTAGGACTGAAAGTTGGAACCCAAGCCAGGGCTTCAAAGCTGCTTCCCCTGGAACCTGGGGTTCTTTGCAAACCAAACTGTCTCCTCAAATTACATCTGCAATGTGAAGCTGTTTTAATTTTGGAATTTTATGCTTGAGAAACACACACACATACCAGCATTCCTCCCCCCACCTGGCACATGCTAATGGAAAGTAAAAGCTAAAGGTTTTTTGTTGTTGCTTCTGTTATCTTATTTTACATGCTTAAATTAACTCCTGGGTGTCTGGATTCCCTACTAGTGTAACGTGTTTGCACGAGAGCTCTGCTTAGTGGGTTTTATTGCAAATCACTTCAGGCAAGATGGAAAGAGGCATTTTACATTTATAACTTTGCCATTGCCATTGGATGCCCTCCTCAAAAAACCCACCATCTCAAATAGCACTGATGGGATCCCCTGGTTGGTAATCTCAGCACAGAGGCCAACGATTGAATGAGGCTTGGAGACTCAACCATTCCCTTCTTGCACCCATTCGTACAGTTAAATGTGATTCCCTGCGTCCACCAAGCCTAAGAGATGCTCTGATTATTCGAGCCACTTCTATGTGTGTGTGTGAGCTTGAATGAGTGAGAGACTCACTACAGGAGACAGAGAAGGAGGCATGAACTGGTAGGAGAATAGACACGCAAAGCCAAACGACGGACGTTCTTTGTTGGGTAGTAATTTACCACGAGAGTAGTACCAGTGACTCAGCTCAGTGGGACTCTTTGAGGATGAAGGCACTGGTCAGGAATACGTTTAGGCTGGAAGTGAGAGGAAGGTTTCTAACCATCAGAGGTGTGAGGTTCTGACCAGCCGTTGAATAGGAGGAGTGCGGGGGACAACTACCTAACTCGTTTTCAGGAGGCGCTTGATAAGTTTATGAACAGGATTATATGATGGCATTGGGTGTGATGCAGAGGACTGAACCTGATGACACAGGAGTCCCTTCCAGGCCTATGTTTCCTGGGTACTGTATGTCAGGCATGGGTATTGGAATCTGGCTCATAGCAATGTGGCCATGGTGACGTGAATGGTGGGAGGGGCTAGCTACCCCAAGTACATGCCTAGTATGGCGAGCCCCTCCCACCACTCATGCCACTTCGGTTACACTATTTTTAGCATGTTGATGGGAGCTAGCACGGTTATGTCTCCTCCTCCTGGAACTTATACCTCCAGCTCCAAGTATAGACATACCCTGTGTGTCTTCCGTTCAGCCTTCATCTTCCAGAGATGCAGGGAGTACCTTGAACTCTGCCTGGTGCAGGTTGGAGGGATTTTTCTCCATGTTCCATCCAGAGAGGAGGAGATTAGTGTAACTACGGCACAGCAGGGAGAGGGATTACTGCCTGAGAGCATGGGAAGAGCTCTGTTTCCAAGGAGGGATATAGTTATTTTTAGAGAGTCAGATTTTCAAAGGAACTCAGCTCCCAGCAGATCCCATCATGACATGTACAGCCTGAGATTGACATCCAGCATGTTGAGCTCTTTTGAAAATCTGTCCCATATTTACTACAGATGGACTCAAGAGGTAAAATGTGGATCAGAGTCTGGGTCTGGATTTGGATTTTGGACAGCCTCCAAAGTTAGTGGGCGACTAGGTCTGGCTTTTCTTTGTATGGGACCATTTCAACTAATAGATGCTGGAGGCTGCTGCTTGTGGAAGCCCAGGGCAATAGCATGCAATCATGACACTTCCTTGACTCCATGTTAAGACTATCTTCCAGCACAGCATAATCTATCTATGTATCTACCTGCCTTAGGTATTTATAATGCATTAATCAGTATACTTTCTGCACACATTCTCCTAGCTGCATTTGGGAGAGGCAGGCACTAGAGGTAAAGAGCCTTACAGCATCTAGATAGGAGTGTCCATCCATCACAAATGTTGTGAAAGACGGTCCTGATCAATACAGTATGGGGAAACTCAAGAGGGTGTGTGCACTGGAAGGAATAATTTGAACAAGTTGCACACATTGCTTGGCTCTAAATTAACTGTAATGGCTCAGGACAAAGACCTGGACAGACAATTGTTTGGAAGCATAAGGAATGGAATGGAGAAGATAACGGAAAATATTATGCTGCTATGGACTCCCTCAGCTGGCACACAGTGTTCAGTTCTGGCAATCTCATCCTCAAAATAAAGCAGAAAAAGAAGATGAGCGATAAAAATGATTACAGCCATTGAAGGCCATCCCTGTGCAGAGGGATAGTCCAGGATGGTTTAGTGTAGCGAGATGGACAAGATAAAATAATGGATGCAATAGAGATGGTAGATGGGGCACTTGTCCTTACCTTCTCTCGTTGGAACATAGAACTGGAAGGGACCAGTCCCCTGCTATCCCAGGCCACCTCTCCTAGTAAAAGATCAACAGAAGATTCAGTGAAATGGAAAGCTAGCAAATATAAAATGGATACAAAGAAATACTTGTTTATTTGCACTGTTTTGTTGTGGAATTAATTACCAGAGTGTATCCCTGAGGTCAGGAGCTAGCTGGATTCTAAAAAGATGAGACACATACAGATAATGAGAACATCTACAGTCTATTAGCTAAGATACACATGGAGAAAGGCTATGAACCGTCCTGCTTTAGGCATAAGCTAACCAGGGGCTGACAGAGGTCAGGGAGAAAGTTCTTGTATGAGCAGGTTATTCCATAATTGTCCACTAAGTGCTTTCTTGCACTTTCCTATAAAGCATCTGTTACTGGCCAGCGTTAGAGACAGATTACTGAATGAGGGAAAAAGACTGGTTTTATGGCCAAGGCACTCGACTCAGACTCAGATGAGCTTAGTTCCATTCCTCTTTCTGCCACAGACTCATTGTTCGACTTTGGGTGAATCGCTGAATCTCTTAGTGCCAGATTTTAAAAGGTATTGGGGCCTTGAGCATGCAGATAGGCCTGACGTGAGATTTTCAAAAGCACCTACACTGGCCCTCAGTGCCTCAGCTCCCCATCTCTAAAATGGTGATGATAATATTTCCCATGCTGGGTGCCGTGAGGATGTAGATATGTTAATGAGAAGTAGGCACTTAGATACTAGAGCCATGTAAGTACCTGATATAGCCAGGCCACTGGGCTGATGCAGTCTGGCAATTCTTTCGTTGGTAGGTCAGCTTGGAGGAGACTAAAATATCCTGAATCCAGTTTTTGGGGGGAAGGGAAAAAAATTAAAATAGCTTCCAAATGTCCCCACTGCTGTGCAGCCATATCTGGGCATCCCAGAGCAAGCACAGTGCCTTAATTGTCTCCTTTGTTAAAGGTAAAACCCTTAAATGTTCATAGTTATTGACCATGCTAACACAAATGGACAGCTCCCAAACTACGGGATAAGTTGTCTAGTCTGCTGGCTGGAATATTAGCTTTTCAGTGTAATAGCATTTAGAAATGACGTATATTTCTATGAGATTCCCTCTCACAATTAGAAGCCTAGAGGGATTTTTTTAAAATTCAAAATTATTGCCATAAAAGCTCTTGGAGGAAAAAAAAAGTGACATTTTAACTTTCCTTTTTAGTTTCTAAATAAAAGTCTTTAAAAGGCATCATTTCCTGAATAACCTTCCTAATATGCATTAAAGCCTCAAAGCTGCAGCTGGAGAAGTGACTGTATAAATAATATTTCATGCTGCCATATTAAATGCCCTCAATAATTTCCAGATCAGATTCACTCACTTTATAAGTCAAACAGGATTAATTCCACCCCCTGCCTTCCATCCACTTGCCTGGTGCTGTACAGCGTCACCTAGTCCCTGAAAATCAAACTGCATTTCTCTTCTGCACTGTAAAGGTTCTGGAACTGGAAGCTGGCTGCCCGTAGCCTGTGAGTTAGAGAACAGGGGATTTCACTCCCTAGAATGCTTAATTCTTATTATGTAGTGCTTCACATCAATGGACCTGAAATCATTTTACAAAGGAAGCATCATACACTCATAGTACAGAAGGGGAAACTGAGGCACAGGAAGGGTCCAGATCAAAGGCAGAGCTGGGACTAGAACCTAAGAGTTTAGAATCCCAGGGCAGGATCATCTGGTCTGCTAAGGCTACAGTTGGAAGATGCCAGAGAATTTCCCCTCTGTTAGGGAAATTCTCTGCTGCTATAACCACTTCACTCTTCCATGAAAGGGAAGGGAGTGTGTTGGGAGTATTCTCTCCTTCCGGTCTACGTGTGTACTTGGCTATTGATCAACAGACTGATATAGATCTTCAACTATCCCTGTCTCATTCTCTGGATGCAGTTAGAAACTTTCAAAAGCGTGCAGGGGATTTAGGAGCACAAGTCCCAGTGACAGTCAATGGGGCTTGTGCTCATAAATCATCTAGACACTTTGAAACTTTCCCTTTGGTTTATCTGCAATTGGATGCACTGTCTAATACAGACAGACATGGACAAACTGTACAGCTGGCTAACGATGCGCAAACCCACTTCTCGCAAACACCTTGAAGCAGAAAACTTTTCCCAGAGACCTCATTCTTTTCCCGCACTGTGGACTCACGATAAGCTAAGCTGCCATTAAAGTGAGGAATCACCAGCAGTCTGGGTTATTTTAAATCTTTAATAGACATATTACCTCACATTAGGGCTTCATCATCTGCTTCTCTGTGTAAGCACAAAGAGAGTATCCATCACAATTAGTGTAACATCCCGGAAGCCATAAAAAAGATGGACGTGTGTGCCAGAGTGAAGCGTTACGAAGTATACACCTCTGGGGTACATTTGCTCAGGTTTCAGGCACAGATCCAGGGCAAGAAGTTGCTCCTTCCTGAAGTAACGAAGAGCTTTAAAGTAAGCAGAGGCACATGGGCAGCTTTAGAGATACCAGCCCTGGAATTCTAACTGGAACATCCATTGTGGGACAATTTTATCATATCTCTCACAACATTTGGTGTTTTCCTTAAATCCCAGGGGCCTGAAGTCATGATCTTACACAAGAATCTGAGCTTTCATTTAAAAAAGAAGTACGTTTCTAGCCCACACGGTTCCCATTAAAAGCTGTGAAATGTGACCCAAGGCTCAGAAGGCAAATTAAAAGCAGACACAATTTATTGTTAAATACCTTATGATTTTTAAGCCAAACTCATGATTTTTGATGAGCTTTGATTCATGAGTTTTGAACACTTCGCTTTGGCAACACTGAGTGTGTCTCATTTTTTTTAGAGCAATGCTTTTCAGCCTTTTCCATCCTGGGAGCACCTTCTCATTTAACGAGGATCTATCCAGGACCCCCTTAGCAATAGGGGAAGGGCGGGCAGCATGGCCACTGTTTGATTAGCAGGAAGTGATGTGGCAGGCAGACAGCATTGCAGGAAGCAGATCTTTTTTAAACAGCCACGCTCTCAATGTGGGGGATGGAGTTGCTTCTAGGTTGTGAGTGGGGTTCTGTTTACACTGGGGCTGTATTTAAGGTGAAAGGCATTACATGAGATATTTGAAGCGACACCAACTAAAGGCCAAATGCAATCCCATTAGAAAGACATCTGTGAGCACCGGGGTGGATGGAGCAGGGGAAGAGTTAACAGCCAGCTGGCTATGGGAAAATAACTGGCTCTCCAGAGTCTAAGAAGTGGCTGCTGCTCCTGCCTAGGAGGGAAGGGATTCCCTTGAAGGATGTCTTCTGTATGTGGACTTACTACTAGATAGATGGAGGCTTTGCTCACTGAAAAGGTAACGGATGGCTGACTAGGGAGTATAAGAAACGCTATAAAAGAGACAGAGTGTGTCAGGGTGGCAATAGATTAATTGTGGTACAAACTATTAAAGTCCAGTCTGACGAAATCAATCCAGAGAATCCTTGGCAGCTGAGCAGGAATGGGCTTGTCAGCCTGAAGACTTCACTTACCATGATGATTGAGAAGGGGATATGAAGAGCTTCTCCTAAGGAAGCTCTCCCAGGGAAAGCTTTCCCTCAGATCCCCATTCCTCAGCCCCGCTCCATTGGTACTCTGGTTTGGGACGCACCAAGTGGAACCAAGATGAAGTGACTCGAACCGTCAGACAAAACTCCCAGCAATTAGCATTATGGTGCAGCTCAGAGAAATGAGGTTAACAGAGTGAATAAATTAAACCAATGGGAAGTTTCAGCACAACGTGCTGTCACGCACCATCATGCCTGCATAAGGACTGGTGGGTCCATCCATCTTGTATGTAACATGGGCCTCTCATCACAATATCTGAGCACCTCACAAACGGCAATGGATGTATCCTCCCAGTCCCTCCATGACACAGCTCAGTTCCATATGGTGGAACTACAGCTCAGAGGGATAAGTGACTTTCCCAAGCTCAAGCAAGTGGTGAGCTGTGACATCTGCTTTTCTGCCAAACCCGATTCGCTTGAGTGTTTCTTCATCCATTCAGACCACCCCTCCCTGAACTGCCAGCTGTATCCTGTCTGACATGCAGCCTGTAAGCTCTTGGGGACAAGAACTGTCTTACCTCTCTCTTGCTTGTACAGCACCTAACACAATAGGGCTCTGATCTTTGACTGGCATTCCTGGGTGCTACTGTAATACAAATAATTATAAAGAATGCACCCCACAAAAAGCTTATAGTCAAGCCTGGAATAGAACTCCGATCTCCAGAAACCCATCCCTTGAACACTAGGCCATCCTTCCTCTGCTGAAATTGCCTTCCAGGAGGTTTATCACCACCTCTTGCGATGATGGCTTTGGTGTGTTGGGGAAAACGGATTTCTTCGACTAGATTTAAATAAATAAATAATATATGTAAGTTTCAGTGAACGCAAGGTGGAGTCTAAAGCTGGGATATAAGTGGGTGAGCGCTACGGACAGGTCTATGGTTTTTTTAGGAGACGTGTATGACGGGGTCATTTTTATATGGAAGGCTATGTTTTCAGATGGCTATTACGTGAGGGAAGCTAACCAGTGCAGGGGGCTGGACTTAATGACCTCTCAAGGTCCTTTCCAGCCCTACATTTCTATGATCCTATGAATCTCCCACGGATTTCCAGTCTCTGTATTTTTATCCCAGGGTTGCTCTAATGATGCTTCTCTTCTGATCCCAGGGTCTGAGGAGTGGTAGAAAGAGAAACTTTTCAGAACTAATGATAAACCCTATGTCTCAGGCATATGGAACATTAGATAACAGCTAACAAATGGAAAATGTGAGGGAGGCTTTTCCCAGCCCAGAGGGGCAAACTTGTGAAACAATCCTAATAAGGTTATAAAATAACCCAGCAACAACATTTATGAACTGGAGCAGCATCTGCAGTGACAATAGATAGTACAGATCCTTGCACTTCAGGGCAAAACATAAATTATCCTTATCTGGAGGGGGGGAAATATCTACCCACATGGTGTGCATATCAGGGGTTTACAACTTCCTCTAAGGGTATGTCTACACTCGAGTTTGGCAAATGTAATTTCCAGCTTGGGTAGATATATATGTGAAAGCTTTGATCAAGCTAACATGCTAAAAATAGCAGTGTAGCCACAACAGTGGGGGACAGACTAGCTGCCTGAATAAGTACCTAGGGTCCTGGGTGAGATTGTATTTAGGATTACTAGCCTGTCCCACAGCTCATGCCAACAAGGCCATGCTTCTATTTTTAGTGCTCTAACTTGTACAAAGTTAACATGCAGAAGTCTTCCTGAGCTGGAAAGTGTGAGGAGACTGTGAAATAAATAGAGTAGAGACTAAACAATCATAATCTTGCTTCGGGCCTTGCTTTTAGATTAAATAGGCTGAATAAGCAAGTAAGAGCATATAAGTGAAAGCACAAGGCTGCACCCCTTCTCCTCCCTCCCATCCCTCAGCTGGTAGCCTTGAAGATAAGGGACTAATGGAGCAAGGGGTTGCTGTGGTTACTGAGTAGCTGGAAGGGAGGGGAAGGTGTAAGGGGGAGATGCAGAGTCTGTAAGAGAGTGACCATGACCAAAAAACCCCCCGCTTCTTACCCCTCCCATCAGGTACAAAAGAGGCAGTCTTATCGACCCCAGAGTCAGGACCCCCCAGAATGGAACAGGACCATGCATTGGAAGGGGTGGTACCCGGGGAGGGGCACTACAAGTATAATTAAAAGCAGCAAAGAGTCCTGTGGCACCTTATAGACTAACAGATGTATTGGAGCATGAGCTTTTGTGGGTGAATACACACTTTGTCGGATGCATGTGACGAAAGCTCATGCTCCAATACGTCTGTTAGTCTATAAGGTGCCACAGGACTCTTTGCTGCTTTTACAGATCCAGACTAACACGGCTAACCCTCTGATACTTGACACCATGGGAAGTATAATTAAGTTTGCCAAGAATGGGGGAGAGAGGGCGCTCCGGTGGCATGCAAAGCTAGGGGTTAAGAGAGGAAGGGGGTTCTATCAGCGTATAGAACAGTAGCTGGGGGAGGAGAAGAGGAAAACTCTATTGGCCTGAAGTGTGAAGAGCTTCAGAATATGCTTGCTTGTGTAGCCCCAATAAACCCACCAAGTTGCCTGCAGACTGGACTCTGGATTGTTATTTTCCGGCAAACTGTGTCTGGGAACTGAGAGGGAGGAGGGAGCTGGACCCCTGCCACCAGAAAGTACAACTCCATCTCTAGTGCAGAGGTAGCCTAAATAATCTGGAGCTGGCCACTGCTGGAGAAAAGATATTAGATTAGAGGGATCATCTTGTGGGGTGTCAGGATTCCAAACTAGAGGGACTGGGGAGAGCCAATGTGATCCAGTCAATAGGCCTTATAGCCAGAAGACCTGGGTTGTAGTCCCAACCTGCAATGTGACCTTGGGAAAGTCACCTAACCTTCCCAGGCCTCAGTCTCCCGCAAATTTAGATGATACTCCTCATCCTCCTTGGTGAAGTGCTTGAAGAGCTATGGATGAAGAGAACAAAGTGTCATCATTATTAGTCTGAGCAGCTACAGCAGGAGGTAGCAGAGCAGACTAAATGGTCTGTTTGTTCTACCATGGCAGCTTCTTTTTTACTATGCTATACAAAGAAAGAGCCATTGAATCAAGGTACCTATTCCTATTAGAATCAAATACAAACTCATATAGACACCTAATTAGGAAGTAGTTAAGGGAGGGTAGCTGGGTCAGGTCTGGTGGGCATTTCTTCAGCTCGAGTATGTTGCTTTCCCCACTTAAGCTAATGTTCAATGGGAGACTTGATATCTTCACCCCATCAGCCCCTCCAATAGATAAATCTATGCCTGGACTTTTCAAACAGCAGTTCAAGAAATAAATAACCTTTGTCCTGTTAATTTATCATTTTTGTAACCCGGTAATCAGTTTTGTACAAGCACGGCCATTGTATTACAATGGAGCATGTCAGAGCAGCCTCAGAGCTTAATGAATAAAAAGCAATTAAACTTCCAAAACCTGCACAAATGTCTGTACAAATCCCCCTCTTTTTTATTAATAGTTCTAAGCCATTAAAGAAACTAATTACTTTCTTTTTACATTTGCAGAATAGTCGAAGTCGGACCTCAGTATATCAGCACACACAGAAGCTACTTTGCTTGATGAGGTTTCTCCTCCTTGCTCAATCTGCAAAGAGAAAAAAAAAGCTGGCCTTCATCATGCCATTAAATCTAAGGAAAGAAACTATGGTACCACGGCAAAAAGCTTTTACTTAGATTGTAAGCTCTTTGGGAAAGGGACTGTCTATTTGTTCTGTTTGTACAGCACCTAGCACAATGGGGCCCTGATCCGTGATGGGAGCTCCTCCATGCTACAGTAATACAAATACTAACAATAATTGTTAGTGCCATGGCCGCAATGCCTAGTGGGATGGTGGAAGGGTGGAGGGATTTGGCACAGTGGAAGTGGCTGCTTGAGCTAGATGAAATTTTTTCTCCCCTCCCCACCTCCCCTGTTTTTTTAATGCAAAATATCTTTTCAGCTTAAATGATTTTTTTTTCTTCAGTTTTTGGTCCAAAAAAAAGAAACATTTTTGGATTTCAGGTTTTTTGGGCTTTTACCAATGAGAAAAAAAGGGTTGGGGACAGGGGAAATGAACGTCAAAAACTGGAAAATGTCTGGGTTTTTGTTTTGTCAAAAAAACTGAAAAAAATCCCTAGCTCTAACTTGGGCTTTCTGTGCAGCCTAGGGCAAACCACATCTCTCTGTGCCTCAGTTTCCCCTTTTTTACAGTGAGGGTAGCAATGCTTCTTCTTTGTCTTGTCTATTAATATGGTATGCTCTTCAGAGTAGGGACTGTGTCTGAAAAGCAGCTACCACAATGGGGCTCTGATTTCAGCTGGAGCTGCCGTCACAACAATAACAATAATAAAATTCAAGCCTGCACATGTCATTTATATCCCTGATTCCATTATGCAGATGAGACTGGGGAGTAAGATTGCCAAAAAAAACCCCTATATATATATATATATATAGTTTCTCCTTATCCCAAAGTATTATTAGTGATTTTTTTTTAATGGATTGTATTTCCAGTTGCAGAGTCAAGTGACTAACATGCCCTAGAGAATGCAGCAACAGTAGCCTGTTTGCTTGCTACCTGGCTACTCAAAGTAAATGCAACACAGGCCCACTGCCCGGCTTCTGGGAGACAGGCTAATTACTGGCCATGTTTGTGTCAGGTTAGAGACACTTGACAGAAAATGCCTCTGCACTCCCAGTTCTCCTCCCAAGCACACACCCTGGCTAATCCAAACAAGGTTCAGTGCATGGCTAGAATAGGAGCAGGGGGAAGGAGGGTGGGGGGAATGTGAGAGCCGGAGAAAGGCAAAGGGGAGAGCACACACTGGTAAATTTTTAATCAAAGGTGGCATTGCTGATGTCCCTGGGTTTGTAGTGTTCTTTCATCTCCACTGAAATGCTTCCAGCTGGAAGAACCCCCTTAACTGACCTGTATGATTTATACATCTATAGCCAACTGCTGAACACTTGCAGGTAACCGCCGAGGTGCAGAATCATCAATGGGCTTGAAATTTCACTACTCCTTGGAGTACTGAGTGGTGATGCTGGGTTTTCTTTTGTTTCTCTATCACAATCACGTTATTCCTCCCTTTCTCCTACGTTTCCCACATCCATTTTCTCTTGCTTATCTTCTTTCATCATTCCTTCCTTTCCCCTTCTTCCTCACCCATTCATTCTCTCTGTCTTTCACAGTCACTGTCCCATTCACTTTGCCTCTCTCTCATTTTCCCTCCCTTTCCCCTTTATCTCCTGCATCCATTCTCTCTCATTCATTTTCTCTCCCTCTCTCAGGTGAGTTCTTGGTTACAGTTGCATGGACGGTAGATATTTGACACCTGCTCCCGACAATTCCAAAAAACAGACATTTTAGTCAAATGCCCAATTTTGACAGAACATTTCCAACCAGCCTGCTGGGTCAATGGGTCAAGTTCCTGTGACCTGGGATGAGTGCTACCCTGCATTACTGGTCATTATTGTGAGATGATGGCACCAAGTGAGGAATCAGCTGTGTAACAGGTGGGGTTGGCTCAAGGCTTTTCTGTGGTAGAGATTTTGTTGAGAGGTTGATAATAATTAGTTCTTGCCTGTCGCTTACAGACATCAGGATGACTGGGGAAGGGGGTTCCCTAACTCAGAGCATCCACCATTCCCCTAATGGTGTTGGAAACCCTCTTCCCCTCCCGCCCCGTAAAGTACAGCTCACCTTAATTTTAGATGACACAGTCAAACCTGGGAAGAACATCTCTCCTCAGCTCCAGATGCTCTCACACAAAGCCTCTCCCAAGCCCAGTGAGGTCCACAGGAAAGTCCCCATTGAATTCAGGCTTTGGAATCAGGCCCAACAACATCAGATCCTCCTCACCCTAGAAAGCAGCTCACTTATGCTCGGCAGACCAGGCAGTTCAGAGAGCATCCTGGCTCCTCTCTCTCGTAGGAACCCCCTCCCCAAATCCCACACATAAACAGGCTGAGCCTTCCTTTGAACTGAAACAGTTATTTAGCCCTGTGCATCTGTGCATTGATGCAAGCGCTGCTGGTGAGGCCGCACTCAGCCAACACAAGACTGGGATGTGGACACACAAGATCATCTTGTTTACACCAGAGGCTCAATGTCGACTTACATAAAGTCGACTTAACTTTGTAGTGTAGACATGGCCTAAGAGTTGTAGTTTGCTCCCTGCTTGCAATGCCCAGAGTATAAGGAAGATAATGAAACACCGTTTATTTCATTTCAATTTTTTTTCTTTAAAGATGGGACTATTTTTCTTGAAGAGGCAGGACACTAGGGCAGAGAAAAGGAGTACTCAGTTCCAGAGTATATAAATAGCTGTGGCTTGGAGCACAGCACAATAGCTGTTGCTCAGTCACTACAGAATGGGGCTAATAAGCAGGAGAAGGAGCAGCTGACTTTCCTAAGCAACAAAAATCCTGTTTTCATGCAAATAGCTCTTAGTCATAAAATCCAGAGGAAAAGAAAGGCCGAGGTTGTGTTGTATAAGCAGGATTATCTTGGCATGGAATGTTTCTCTCAAGTTTTTTTTTCCCAGGAGGCATCAGAAGCCCTTTAAGCCGCTTGACTCGGGCTGGAAACAAGAGCAGTACTGAGTGATTTGCCACACAGAATCTGCTTTCATTGCCTTCGAAATGCTGTGAGAGTTTAACGCATGCAGCAGCTAATGTGAATGAGAGTGAGATAAAGATGCTTTGCAATGATGCTACAGCATCTTTCACCCCACAATTCAAAAGTGCTTTGCAAACATCAATTAATTAAGTCCTTGAGGTAGGTATTATCCCCATTTTACAGCTGCAGGGTAGGGACAAGATGTGCCCAAAACTACATGGTGAGTCAATATCAGAGCCCCGAATAGAACCCAGGTGCCCCTTCTCCGTGTTCTCTGCTTTAACTGCGAGGACAATAGGAAGTAAGAAGAATATGTAATTGTCTTTTAAGCTACCCAGCTCATTTTATCTTGTGAGAGTGGTATATGAAATTTTTATGTAGGCTTTGGCGCCAAATGTACCCCCTTTACAGGGCATCTAATATATGAAATTCACATGAACTATCATTGGTGCACCACTGCCCTCTAGTGAACAAAATTGGAGCATATCAACTGTGTGTCATAGATGCTATGCTGCTAATAGCCAGCAGAGATTCTCCTTCAACTCAAGCAGTTGGGACCTTTGTGTTTGGTGTTTGTGTGTGGTGTTGCCATGAAGCTATGAACGGACATGGCATGAAGCACAGTGACATCTGTTCAGTCCGTAATGGCAGCAGATTTGTTCATAGATAAATAGATCGGTGCCAGTGCTGGTATTTGGTCATTGTGTGTTTCAGTGGGGATCTGCACAGGAATGTAAATCTACAGCTAACCCCTCCTCCCCAAGCATACAGGTTCCTCATACCGAGGTCCCCCATACCAAGTGTACAGGTCACTTGAGGTATGTCTACTCTGCAATGAAACACCCACGGCTGACCCTTGTCAGCTGACTCAGATTTGCAGGGCTCAGGCTGTGGGCCTGTAAAATTGCTGTGTAGGTGTTCAGGCTCAGGCTGGAACCCAAGCTCTGGGACCCTCCCTGCTAGTGAGGTCCCACTACAGAGCTGAGCCCAAATGTCTACATTGCGATTTTACAGCCCCATAGCCCAAGTCAGTTGACACGGGCCAGCCATGGGAGTTTAATTGCAGTGTAGAGATATCCCTTGTTTATTCTGCTCACCAGACTGATCTCTACTGGCCATCAGAAAAGGAATTCCTATGGGAAAGCATAAAGCAGCAGATGCTATTCATGCCACATACAACCTAAGTAGCCTGTAAATTACGTAAATCAGACTTTGCCTGCTATTTAAATTAGACCTCACCTTCTAAAAGCCAAGCACCTTCCATTCATCTGAGTAACATGCTTGAATAGTGTGCTTTGGGTTCCCCTTTAGCAGCTGGTTCATAGTGGATAGCTGGTCTTCCCAACCAAAGCCAGTCCTTTAGCTCCAATGTTATTGTGGAAGCTTTGAGGTCGAAACCCTATTCATGGCCCCTCGTAGAGCTTCCATCAATTTTCCTGGAGAGGGAAGGGGTAAATCAGAATTGCACTGGGAAAACCTCTACCAAAGAGATTTGCATACAAACTTTGGCTGATCCAAACTTCCATTACCTTTTCCAAACCATAGACCCTTGAGCCCAGCTGACATCACAAATACCCATATATTCCCAGCAAACCTTAACTTCTGGTTTTAATGTATTTATTTAATTCCTGCCTGCTTCCTATTCCTTGTCTTGGAGATGTCTCTCCTCATCTCTGAATCTGCTCGCTGTAGCTACGCATGCTTCTAACCCCTGGCTATTTCAGAGGCTTGCTGCACTGGAGAAGAAGAGCCTTGCACATCAGATAAGGCCAGAGTGGCCCTGAGGCCAGAGTTGGAGCTTTGTGCAGTCATGCTGGCTCTGGGATGGATGCCAGTTTCAATCGTCTCAGTTGTTCTCCTTGTGTAAGCCCCTTTCCAAGACAGCAGGAAAGCCCTTCAAATGCTTCCAAACAAAAATGAGGGGGGTGGGGAAGAAAAAAGAAACAGCACCGTCTAGAGAGCTCTGCTGTGGATTCCAGATGAAAGACTCACGTGCTGATGGACAGCCAACCTGTTCGCCTCCCTCATCCCGAACGCTGGCAATTCCCAGATGGAAGGACAAAAAAAAAAAGCTGGTTTATGTGACCCCATAGAGGCTAGGAGAGAAATGAAGTACAAGCTGTTTCTTGGCACAGCATGGGTGAGACACCTGGCCTGTTCCAGCTACCACAGCTCTGCTTTTGTGTCCTGTTCTTGCCCCACTACCGGCAAGCTCCCATTTTGCTCTCGCCTCTTGATATTGGTTCAGGAGGAAGGATGGTCTTATGGTAAAGGGCTGGGACTCAGGAGCTACACCACACGGAACCAGAACTGCTCTGTATTTAGGTGGGTTTCCTGTCTGTGGCAGCACCAACTGCTTCAGACGAAGGTCACAGAAATTCCCCAGTGCTGTAACCTGCCTTTAGGGGAAGTTTCTGCCTACCCTGAGACAGTTAGTGTTTGGTTTATTACAGGAGGCAGAAGGGTTTATATCCCTCATGATTTCTTATCCTGTCTAATGTTCCGCTGGATGTTTTCATGACCCATATAAATCTCTAGTCTGTTTAAAAAAATACTTCTAGGCTCTTGGCTTCAATTATATCTTGTGACAGCAAGTTCCATAGGTTCATGCATTTGTGGTTAAGCCACGCCCACTGGATGTGGCACACTGTCACCCTCTCACGGTGGCTGGGACACATCGAAGTTGATAAGCCAGCGATAGGCTTGGCTGACAGAGGTTGGTCTTTTAGCGCAGGCAGTAGAAGTTCAGACATTTAAATTGAGAGATCCCAGATCTAATCCCACTGTCACCACTGCCACATCCAGGGGCACTGGGATTACATGTGTTTTTTTGTTTATTGGTTTGGAATGTGCTGCCTTTCCCTCAAGACGCACTTTCTGGTTTTCACAATACAGCAGTGGCTTGAGTTAAAGCATGCTGTTTCCAATGTCTCAAGGAGATATGGAGCCCCTCATCTCAAGGTTACCCCTGGATAGGGAGCTTGGACATAAATAGTACCTAGTGCTTACACCACTCTTTTAATCATTAGGTGTCAGAGCACTTAACAAAGGAGGCAAGGATTTACATCCCCATTTACAAATGAGGAAACCGAGACACGGGGTGGTAAGGTGACTCACCCAAGGCCACCCAGTGGCAGAGCTAGGAATAGCACACAAGTCTCCTGAGCCTCAGTCTAGTGTTCCATCCACTGGCTCACATGACCAGGGATCAGAAAGCACCACTGCTCTTTGCCCCAACTTGCCCCATGTTGACAGACTCAGAGGAACTGGCAAGGACTGAATTGTCAGGGGTAATGAGGCAGTTACTGGACGTCACAGATAACAAATAATAATTGACATTATTTAATAATTAAGTGGTGAGTTATTATTTATTATTTAATATGGGTCACACTTTATATTAAGGTTCCCCGTATAAATAGTGTATGCCTGTTTAATAAATGATCAGCATTTATTAAAAATCTATGGAGTTCATCATAATAGGTCAACGGGTTGCTTATAACATTGCCTTTGGATGTGCTAATAACCAGCTACAGAAGTTACCAAGGGAGGTTGTGGAATCTCAGGCATTGTGGGTTTTTAAGAACAGGCAGGACAAACACCTGACAGGGATGGTCTAGGTTTACCTGATCCTGCCTCAGTACAGGGGGCTGGGCTAGAAGACTTCTCAATATCCCTTCCAGCCCGACATGTCTATGATTCTATGGCCTAAAACACATACTACTCGTGTCTGTTACATGCTTATAACATCTCTTCACTCTTTGTTTATAAATTATGTATAAAGGGAACTTAAGCATAAAGTGCGACCTTGATAGGTGTAGAGAGCAGCATAAGTGTGCAAAGCTCTTTAGGCAAAACATAAAGAGACAACTCCTGCCACAGGAAAGCTAGTTGTAACAGTGTCGATGGTGGGTGCCACCATTTGAAGAGTGAGTCAAATACATGCCCAGTGTGTTGGCACATGTCTACCCAGGGCCATCTGTGTAGCATTCATCATAATGTGCTTGGCTTTGACTTCCCCCCACAAAAACATGCCTCATCCTGCTGTGGGGATTAATGCAAAGATGGACCTGAAATAGAGTGACTTTTCAAATACAAGAGGGCCTGGTGCCAAACTCTGGATACAAGCACCCTTGAATGCTGGGATTGTCTGATTTCTGAATCTGCTCCTAGGTCCATGTCCCAGATCTGATCATCCTTGAACTCTAGGGTATTTGAAAGATGGACCTTGAACTTTGAATTCTGAAATCAACATGAAAATCACTTGAAAACACCAAATCTTGCTGGATTTTTAACCCCAAAACAGACTCTAGAGCCCTGGCTGACTTAGAACTTTCAGAATTTCAATTAGGGGAAGGGTATTTTCATTCTTTCATTCTGTTATTTTCATTTAAACGGAAGAAGGATCTTTCTTTCTTTTTCTTTTTCCCTCCTGCTGTGATTAAGATCTCTGAATTGATCATAACTGGATACATTCACCCTTTACTCAGCCTACTACTGCTGAAATCCTCTCCAAACTGTTACACCTTAGTTTCCAACCAATAATTGAAATTGCTTGTGCTCACTTCAGAAAGAGTCAACAGAGAGAGGTGAGCCTTCAACTTCCCTGAGTGTGTCGCTCCCTGGGTTATTAATGCACTTGGCTACGATGACATGTTTTCTTGTCGCTCTTAAGAACTATCATCAAAACCTTTTCTGTAGCTAAAAGGTTTCTTGTGTTGTTTTTAAAAGCTTACATCTCCTCTCCCCTCCTCCCTGCATCTTACAGGAGCTACTGAATGGGTGTCAATCAGAGAGACAAGGCTCGTGCATTTCCATGAAGGAGATATTCATTTGTACTGTCTAGATAAACACAACTTTGGTGCAAAGTGATTTCTCTCTCACACACACTCACAGAAAGATATGGAGTCCAATTCAGAACACACAGAGAGAGAGAGAAATTATTATGATATCCATAGTTAAGGTTGAAATGTGCTCTTCGTTATAAGTCGGATTTTCAATCCCTCTGCCAACCCCACACCCCTTCCCTGGCCCCCCATTATCTTCCTGAAATTTTGCATGCAACATCTCAACCCCAAGGAGGAAGTCTGGCTGCTGGCAGCAATCTGGGCATGAGTTTCCAAGTCATTGGGCTTGAGTCTCCTCTCACTAACACAGGAAGTAACTGCAGTGACCAATGAGAGGGGAGTCAGGCCTCACGGGTGTTTTTCAAATTTAGCTGATTCCTTTGTGGTTCACCTGCCACTGGTTTGGTCCTTTGTTTATGCTCACTCTCTCTCTTTCTCTCTCTTGGACCCAAACTGAGTCCGTTAACATCAGAACAAAGAGTCCAGCATCTCAGATTTCCAACCTGCTCTCCATTTATAAACTAACCCTCCCCAGAACATCTTTGTCTCCTCATAGCATCCTTTCCTTGTCTAGGGATGTAATTACTTCTGAGGCCACTATTGTTGTTATTGGTGCAGTAATGCAGACTATATGATTTGGTGGTCCCTTCTAGCTTTAAACTAAGTGATGATATGAAATTAGCACATAGAGGCTCCAGTGAGGATCAGAGCTCCACTGTGCTAGGTGTTATACAGACACATAGTGATGGTCTCTGCCCTAAGGATCTTGAAGGCTAGTTCAATGGAATGAGCCCTTGACTGGGATTCAGGAGCCCAGGGTTCAAGTCTAGTTCTAGCCACAAACTTACTGCATGATATTGGCAAGTCACTCAATCCCTGGTGCACCTCTGTTCCTCAACTGTAATAATGGGGATAATTCATCCCTTCCTCATAGGAGTGTTCTAAGGATAAAAATCCATTGCTGATAAGGGGGTGCTCTAATACTGTGGCAGAGGGCCACATAAGTACATTAGAATCTGAAAGGACAAAGCATTGCTGGAGAGACAGAGGTATCATGAAGGTAAAGCCCCAAACAGAATCCAGGTCTCCTGACACCCAATCAAATATTCTGCTGGACCAGACTGGCTTTCACATCTGCTGATTGAAACTCCCAGTGTGTATCCATATTTGTCATTTCTTATGGAATGTTTCATATTTGTTTATAGGTGATCCCGACTCTTGGTTCTCTGAGGTTTTGACAATGGCTGGTGACTGGATGAAGGAGCAGGGAGATTTATGTCAGATGAGAATGGGAGCTCCCAATGGCAAAGAGATTTTACTATCTGTATTGTAATCATTGTGGAGGTGGTTGTCATGGTGACTCAAGGTATCAAGAGACTACTCCATGGAGCCTGCTGTGCTGGGAAGCAGAGAAAGCAAGGGCATGAGACAAAGAGTTATGGAGAAAAAGAGAGAGAGAGAGATGGGAAAGACAGAAAGTGATGGCAGGGCAGGAACAGAGAGAGATGGGGAGAAAGCAGAGGAGACAGTGAGAGGAATGAATTGAGAGAGGAAGAAATGGAGAGAGAAAGGGATGTAGAAAAAAAGTAGTAGGGAGAGAGAATGAGAGCACAAGAGAGCTGCAATAGAAAGTGAGGAGATTTACCACTGATTTCCTTTTGTGTATACATCTGTAGCTTTAAAGATCAGTGTGGAGATAGAGAGGAAGAACATACAGTGGCTGCAATAATCCAGGATCAAACTGAGTGCTCTGATTGGTCAGCAGCTCCACTTTGGCCCATGATGGACAAAGTGGGTGTGCAGTCAGTGCTCGGCTTGATCCTTATTTATTGTAATTGCTGCGTATTACCCATGTCTATCTGGGCTCTGATCTCTAGTTGCACGCACTGGCTATATGAATAAGAAAGCGGGAACATTCTCTGTCAGCACCTGCATGTGGGTGAAGGACAGGACAGGACATGCTCAGCTCATTAGCGACCTTCACTAGACTATGGCTGGTCCAATGAGGTTAAAACAGGAGTCCTAAATCTTGTCTTCATCTGAACCCACTGCTGATGTTCAAGAAGTTTAGTGAGGGGCTGAGATCAATGGTCACGTGCCCAGGAGGGGACTGGTTGCATTCAGGCACTGACGGATTTGAGCATGTGTGTGGACGTCTTAGAATTTGCCAGCTAAGGTGACACTGAGTTATCCCTGTCGGGGAGCAGGAGAGATACAGTTGTTGCCTTCACAGGATAGTGGCAGGTCATGTTCTTTTTCCTCATGTCTTGCTCCGTCACATCTGGACAAGCACCCATTACTCTGGTTCACTGCCTGAACGGCTACTCCCCTTCAGACTCACTTGTGCTTAGGTGATGCCTACAGAGAGCCTCACCTCCCGCTTCCCAATGTCCTTTGGCTCCCACCTCCTTGCAGTGGATTCTGCTGCCAAACCCAAGCCAGCTCCTGTGATCTCCCTTTTCAGGAGCATTAAATCTGCAAAGAAAACTCCAGCAAGAGCACTTTCCAAGGGCTGCTGGCTATGACAGATGTTATTTTATGGAACACGGCACCAGAGATGTGAAAAACATAGTTCATAAATGTCAAGAGGAAGGAAGCAATATCCTGGATTGAGGTCAATTCCCTCTCCCAGGGAATGCCTCTTTCCTAGCAGACAGTGACCTGAGAGCAGCTATTTACATGAGGAAGCAGCACCCTTTGGGGAAGATTGCGGTTGCTGCGCTTGGGGGAGCGGGTGGATAGATTTGTAGCAAATTTAAAACTGATGGAAGCAAATGTTTTTCACTCAGTGCATCGTTAGCGTGTAGGACTAATTGCCACACGAGAGCGTTGAGGCAAAGAGTTTAGCAAGATTATAAGAACAAATTGGACATTTACGTGAATAACAAGAACATCCAAAGTTAGAGGAGTAAGGGTTAAAAAACCCAAGCAATTTGTAAGGGATGTCATCCTTTTTTCTTCTGGGCAAAGGCAATCTCCAAATGACAGGGATCCAGTGATCCGCCTACTCCAGTATCTAGTCTTTAAGAGTGGCCAGTACCAGCTGCTTGAGAGGAATGTGCAAGCAGTGGATAATTATGGAATAACTTGGCCACATGAAGTTTCCTCCCAACTCCCATTAGAGTTAGGATTATCTGTGAAGCAGCAGCATTTCTGTCTCTCCTGAGAAGCTTGATGATTTTTTAAATCCTCTGGATACTCTAATTCTCTATATAAATGTCCAATCATTTTTTGAGTCCCACTAATCTCTTGCCCTTGATATCTTGTGGCAATGAGTTCTACAGGCTATTTGCACATTTCACACCATCATTATCAGGAGGAAACATCTGGAGATAGGAGAGCACAGTAAGAGCCAGAGGTGACAACAACAAACAAGGTAGGCATTTAACAAAAACATCTTTTTTTCTGCTGGTCAGAAATGGTAATTGAAATCCTCTAACAACTCTTCGGGGGCTGAGGTGAGCCAACCAAGGGACAATCACATCCGCTGGCTTGTATTCGCTGTGGATCATATGCCTGGTGAAAAGCATTTCCACCAAGCCCTGGCACCAAAACGAACAGACACAGTGTCTAACATTAATCCCCTGTGACTGGACTGCCTTGGGCATACTGCACATTGTTTCTTGCACTGCTGGTCAGGCCATGCATAGTGATGCCACAAAGGCCAAGCTGGGGCAAGCGACAGCCTTGGGTATTTATTCATTATAATATTATGCACCATTTGGGGTTGTTTCTCTTCTCACATTGGTGCAAAGCCTGAAGATCCACTAGTGTAAATGAGAGGAGAATCAGGCACCTGTGATTATTTTATCAGAAGAGGCACATCATCCCTCATCAGTGGGAATATCAGACTGAGTCAAATTATTATTATATGTATTATGGTAACATAAAGAGCCACCAACCCACATAGGATCCCATTGTACAGACACTCAGGGTATGTCTAGTCTGCAATCGGGGTGTGTGATAGCAGCACGGGGAGACATACCCTGTGGAGACTAGGTGTATGTCCTAGTGCTCTGGGCAAAAGACAGAGAGACGGGCTCCAGGGTGCTTCTCTTGGCTCTGCCACTGATTTATTGTATCATTATACTGGTGAGTCTCTGTGTGCCTCATTTTCCTCATTACAACATGGCGACAATAATAGCTCCTTCTCAGTGCTGTGGGGCTTGAAGATTAATTAATGGGGCCTTATCCCACATGCTCTCTGTATGCAGACACCTCACTGACTACAATGGGTTTTCTACACACAGAGACAAGCCCAGCATTTTTATTGTACTTCAAGGGTGGGATGTTTTATTGTTCCAGCCAAGAGAAAATCGCTTCCTTTTGGTTTCAGGAGATTTTGCATTCCTGAATTTTTGGGCTTTTTAAAAAAAAATTCCCCCTGCAAAAATTTGTGATTGATTTTGTCTCAAAGCAGGAAAAATACAGATTTCCTCATGTTCTCTCAGCAAAGCAGTGTTTGGCTGGAAAATAGGCCAGTTTCCACCTTATCTAATGCCTCCAGCTGCAGTGCAAAAAGCTCCCAGGAAAAGCTGCATCTCTCACATTATCTCTTAACTGCAAAGTTTAATTATCCTCAGATATTCTACTGAATTATGACTGGCCTTCCCCACCCTATGCTGTGCAAAGGAGGGAGAGACAGACCTGGGGACCACAACACCTGAACTGGACATGAGTGTTCCCGGCAGCCCTCTTTCAACACCCGAGCTCAGTGATTTTGCAGTGTGAGGATTTATGATGACAGCCAGAAGAAAGCTCAGATAGACTCGTTCAGCTCCAGCGACCAGGGACTGCAGGCCATTTGAGGCTGGAGGGGAAAAGCCAGAGAAGAAAGACATATCATTTAAAAGGAGAAATGAAGGAAGAAAGAAAAGAAAAATCCAATTCTCTTGCAAGAGAAACTTAATGAATAATAAATGAATGATTATTCCGAGTATCTTACATTTATATAAGCATTGCATGTTTAGCTGCAGCCCACCCTGCTATTGTGTTCCTGGGCTCCTGTAAACAGCTCTGCCAATGCCCCTCAATCCTGACCCTTGGCCACTTCTCCTTTTCCAGTGCTGGGATCCCACACACACAGCTCCCAATGCCCCTGAATCCTCACCTGAAATCTCACTCCGTCCCCACTTGCTGTTCCAGGCCTGGGCCTTTTCCAGGGTAGATTGCCAGTTGTGCTACACTGCAGATTTGATTTCTTATGTAGACAAATGTCTCATGGGGATTAAATTCCTGTGGACCTTCTTAAGAGGTGACAGTGTCTCCCTAACTGCTCACAACACAGCCGCCTTTGGCACAACCTACCCGGGGCGGTGGGGAGCAGGGGCTTTGTTTGCGCCTGCACCTCTCCATTTTTTCCTTAGAGCAGATCAGCATCTCTGTGCTGAGGAAACAACAATTAATTTTGTCACCGGATGAGGAATGGGACAGTCCAATATTACTCTCTGCACTCCTGTGATCAGCAACCAGTTTCCATGATTGAAAGCAGAAATTCCTTCCCATCTCATTCTCTGGGCACTGTGTATTTCACAAAATCTATGCGGGGTTTGCATGTCGCCAAGATGCCCATCAATTATTTATGGAAGAAATATATTCATTTGTTCCTAATTTATTCATCAACAGCTTCATGATACAAATGGGGGGTGAGGGGAAGAAGAAAGGGGAAATATATATATATATATATAAAAACTGCCGAATGGTGTGGCAGAAATAAATCCACTAACGTAGGAGGAATATTAAAGAAAGTGTGGGGTGTGGAGAGGGTGCAAGAGAGAGCTAGGAGAGAGAAACAGAATGTTTTAATTTAAACAAGGCTTAACTACACTTTGGAATGTCAGATTCTTAATAGCTTCTCCTAAGTCTCAGCCTGATGGAAAATATATATGAAGAGGAGGTCCTTCCGTCCCATTATCTCTGATCAGTAGTTTCATATATCTCTATTCCTTGATGATATCTGGCCTTTTGCTTTGTTGGTTTTGATTGAATTTAATTAATTAATTTCTGTTTGGGTGAACAGCCCCACTCCCCTGACCTCTTTCTATTTCCCTTTAGAGTTTGGTAAGAAATTGAATTGTCACAGCTAATGCGTTTAGTGGATCTGGGGAGCAATACAGTCTGATGTCTTTTTTTAAACAATCCACTCTGCTTTGGCACCACGCTATACTGTGTTAATGAAATATTTAAGATCTACAATGGTAGAGGGAACTTGAGGAATTGTCCCTGGATTTTAATTTATCCAACTCCCTGCTGAACACAGAAGAGGTAACTCCTACTGAAGCCAATAAGAGATGCTTGTACCTTGTGAAGGGAGAACTGGGCTCCTGCATATTGCTGGACCAGAAAGCCTGGATGGTTGCCTAATGGCACTAGCCTGTGTCCACACTGTAGAGAGGTCGTGTTAGTGGCTGATGAACTGTGCTCACTCAGGGTCTGACCCTTGATTGTGCCCATCAAGTTGTATTACTAACACCAATACATCCTAACACATACATCTTTACTCTGCCAACCCCATTGTTGCTGAAATGTGCAAGATCTTCAGCTCCTTTTACAACCCATTCACTCACCCACAAAAACAACAAGGAGTCCAGTGGCACCTTAAAGACTAAGAGATTTATTTGGGCATAAGCTTTTGTGGGTAAAAAACCCACTTCTTCAGATTTAAGGTGCTCCTTGTTTTTTTGTGGCTACAGAGTAACACGGCTACCCCCTGATACTTGACTCTCACCCACAGGATTCCATCTAACACTACTAAAGGACATTAAAAAAGTCACAGTGCTACTATAATATACTAAACGTGGTTATTTGGGCACCAGTATTCCTGTCTGGTTTCTTCATATTGTATGTGTTATCTAAGGCTCAAAAGTCCCCAGAGGTTTCCATCTCCCATAGCATTCCAATGGGAGTTGAGTTCTTAACTGTTATAGGAGCATCTGACAATCCCAACCTAGACCTTTAAAAAATGGGTTGCATTGAAACTTTGTGGCCACCTTGACCTACAGGTTCTCCAAAAAACCCTCATGCCCTCTTCAAGAGGGAGATTTTAAGAAGGGCAGATGTATTGATAAGCCCCTCCTCCACTTGGTAGCTGATGCCTTGCAGAGCTGGTGATTAGATATCTTATCCAGGCTTTCCTCTATGATGTTTAGTTTTTAGCTGATCTGATGTATTCTGTCTTTTTTTTTTCTTCTTCTTCCTACCTTCTCAAATGTGTTCCCCCCCCCTTCTCTGTGCTGTTTTCCTTGTGCATCAGCCAAGGATGCAGCTATTTCAGAAAAAAAAGAAAAAATAAACACTTGAAAAATCAAGATCTCTGTCATCCAAAAGACTAAACTAATAGTGTGATTGGAAAAGCCCCAAGTGGATCCTATCTGTCATATCACTGTCAGCTTTTTGCTAAACATCCATTAAAAAGCATTTACATGGAGAACACAAAATCTTGTTTCCAATTCGAATGTGACCTATCACTGCCAGCAAACTGAAGCAGAGATCTCTGGAAAGTCTGGCTTTTTTAAATTAAATGTTCCCTTTCCTTTTTAATACCGCAGCAGATTTTTTGGTGGGGGCTGGCAGCCCCAGAAGACTGAAGGAGAGGACACAGCACAGACAGCAGAGATGCAAACTTCTCTTGCACTAGCCCTTGTTAATGTGCTGCAGCCATAACCTCAAGGGGAGTGTAATGAGGTTGTTCTCTAAGGGTATGTCTACCCAAAGAAAAACCCATGGCTGGCCTATGCCAGCTGACTTCGGCTTGCAGGGCTGTTTCACTGCTGTGCAGACTTCCAGGCTTGGGCTCTGGGACCCTACCACCCTGCAGGGTCTTAGACCCCCTCCCCAAGCCTGGAAGTTTGCACAGCAACGAGACAGCCCCACAGCTTGAACCCTGTGATCCTGAGTTAGTTAGCATAGGCCAGCCACAGGTGTCTAGCTGCTGTCCAGACATACCCTTTAGGAGGGTTGAGGGTTGAGGGAAAGCGTTAGACTTAGGAAACCCAGGTTCAAGTTCCTGTTCTGCTGACTTGGGTAAGACACATAGTCTCTCTCTGGGCCTGGGTTCCCCAATTTGTAAAATGGGGATAAGAGAACTTACCATGGTGTTAAAAAGGAATGAAGGTCAGATGAGTGTTTTAGATATTTATTGCCCATTCAGTCCACAGCCTCTCTGCTGAGAAGGCCAACAGTTAGTACCAAGTGTTATGTAGGTGGCAGGCAAAACCTCTTAACTGCTCTTAGAACCACCAGCTCAGTCCACTGATCAATGGTTTGTCAGGATCTATGTCTCAGGGTGGATCCTGAGCTTGAATAGAATCATAGAATATCAGGGCTGGAAGGGACCTCAGGAGGTATCTAGTCCAACCCCCTGCTCAAAGCAGGACCAATCCCCAACTAAATCATCCCAGCCAGGGCTTTGTCAAGCCTGACCTTAAAAACCTTCTAAGGAAGGAGATTCCACCACCTCTCTAGGTAACCCATTCCAGTGCTTCACCACCCTCCTAGTGAAAAAGTTTTTCCTAATATCCAACCTAAATCTCCCCCACTGCAACTTGAGACCATTCCTCCTTGTTCTGTCAAAAAAGGTTCTGGAATCAAAAAGGTGAAAGGCTCCTTAAACTGTTTCCAGCACTGAGAAAGAAGATGCACATTTCCAAAGAGCTTAAAGGGGACACAACTGTGGTGAGGTACTCCCTGCCCTCGCTCATCATATAGATTCACTCCCAGTGTGGTTGGATAATAATTAAATATGGCTTCCACTGCCATTGAAATCAGAGTGGTAGCTTCCAGCTCCCAGGTGGCTGTGATTTGCTTTGCAAATATCCAGAGAAATGTGTCACTTTGACTTTGAAGGGCCAAACCTGAGGCAGGTTCTTGTGAGGTTTGAATCACGGGAATGAGGATGGAATGTTGTGATGAGTCATCCCTGAGCCAGCAAATTTTATGAATCATCAGAGGCAATGAACTGCAGGGCTTGTGATAGGCCCTAATCCACTCCACCAGGGTTCAGCCAATCTATAGGCAAGGACTCACCCAGGCGATCCCAAGGTAGGTATATAGGCTCCCAAGGGGGAGCAGCCTCTGAATATTGCTATGTGAGTGGGACTAGTATGCCTGTTGGTGGTTGCAACAGACTGTTGTTCTTCTACTCTAGCCTATGCCTATTGGTAGCAGCTCCTGCCTTAGCCAGCTGCTGGGCAATTCTGACAAGTGGCTGCTGGATTTTGGAGTGTAGCTCTGTTTCAGTTAGGGTTGTCATGCTAATTTGCTAGGGATTCAGGGCCAGTCAGTGAGTCAGATCACAGAAACTAATGGGAGCTGTGGGTGTTTGGCACCTCTGAAAAGCAAGTGCTCAGGAAATAGGTGCTGTGACTGTAGGGAACGATCAGGAGCGAAATGTGGCGATGTAAGATCCCAAAGGAGAGAGTTGGTTCCCTTGAGCACAACTCTGGCTTTTGCAGTGCTGGCTCCATGCCTGGATATTTTGTATGTTTGAATGAAGAAGAAAAGTAGTTGTAGGAAAATATTACAAAGGCAGAACTGAAAAGAATGAGTGGCACAAAGAGCAAGAGAGGGAAATTCCCACGGCATCCCATTTGACATCACACGCTCACCAACCAGGGGAAAGGGGGACTCGCTCTTCCATTGTGATGTGACCCCTGGATCAAGCTTCGCTTCATTATGTGTCTTGCCCAGCCAAGCATTAAGCAGAAATCCCTTAACCCTTTCCAGGTTGCTGATTTTCTTTATCACCTTAATATAAAAACGGTGTTCCTATTAAGGCCTTGGAAGAATGGGCTAGGGGCCAGCCAACTCTGTTGAATCAGTCTTTGTTCTAATCCCAAAAGTACTTTCCTTTCCTCCAGAAAGTGGCCATGGGGAATCCCTTAATAAGAGGGAGCATGTACATTGATTGGCAAACTGTGACAGCCTTCAAATGGGAACTCTGCATATTAGGAAACTTTAAAGAGTGTATCCTTAGGGCTTGATTGATGGAAAATCTGACATTAACAACCAAGACATTGGATTTTCCAATGCGGCTGCTCATTTTTGCTTCTGCCTCGTACACGCCTGGAAAGAATGCTCTGAAGCTCTGGATTACACTGAACTCTAATTCCCTTGAAATTGGTTGTTCCAACCACTCTGAGGCTCTTTTAGGTTCTCAGATGTCCCCTGGCTCTGCCTTTGGAGATTCATTCTTTTATAGCTGGTTGTGGCTAGCACGTCAGAGTCCCAGTCCCATAAAATTAAAGTGTATTTTTCATTAATGGGTGGGGAGGGGAATAACATCATCCCTTTGCAGAAAAAGAATCAAGTCCATTGATATTCCAGATGCGTGTACCAAAGAACAAGGGCTGTAGATGTCAACTGAGTTGGTGGAAGGCTGTCTAATTTATACAGCTGATTGTGTCCTGGTTCAAAGCCCTCGATATGGGATTATTTCCCTTGACTTTACTGGGCTTTGGACCCTTATTGAATCAGCTTTTCATCTCTAGACTTAGGGCCAGATGCTGATGCGAACCTGAAGCAAAGGTTAAGAGGTGACTTGATCATGGTCTATAATTACTTCCACAGAGAGAAGATACCTGTTACTGTGAGATTCTTAAACTGAGCAGACAAGACATAACACAGATCCAGTGACTGGAAGTTGAAGTTAGCTAAATTGTAACTGGAATTAAGATGCACATTTTTAACAATGAGGGTAATTAACCATAAGTACTGATTACCAAAGAGCAGTATAGAAAGTATAGTCTAGGTCAACCACAAGCTATTGGGCTGGAGGTGGGAACCTATGAGTGAAATTCTAGGGCTTGTGTTATATAATAGGTCAGATTTGGTGATGATAATGGTATCTTCTGGCCTTCAAAATTTATGAATCCGAGAATAACTCCAATTAACTTTATTCTGGCCCTTTGATTTTCATTCAGGTCTTTAGGTTCAAATCCTAACTCAATTTACCATTTGGAAGAACTAGAAAAGATATCAGAGGAATCTGAGGATAACAACAGACTGATCAGAAAGGGAGAAAAGTAGAGAACTTTGACAGAAAGTTAAGAGATGTAAAAATAGTTTAGTGGGAAAATAATTAGAAAATAGGATCATTCATAAGTAGGGTAGAGGGTGAAAAAATTAATAATGGAACCAAACTAACTGGTACTGACTTGCATTTACTTTTCAACATTGATCTTTAACAAGAAAAATAATGTTAAAGGGAAAGAATAGCAAGCTAGTCAATGCAAGTAGGAAAGGCAGAAGAAGAATCCATAAATCCTGGGTTTGAATGATAAACATTAGGGCTGGTCGAAAAATATCAATTGTTTTTTGCTGATCTTGAGTGGGACCTCTAAGTGCTACCAGAATGCAAATAATGAATGATAATAACCTGAGAACCATGGCTAGAGGCCTGGGGAAATAATGTGTTATTGGTTTTTTATAAAGGAAAAAGAGTAATATACTGGAGGGATCAATCCTTCACTAGCAGGAGAAATAGGTGAAACAAGCTAAGAGGCCTTTCACATATCTAACTATGATTAATAATGATAATGAATAATTAATTAAAACACCACCTCTTAATATAGTGCTTTTCATCAGCAGATCTCAAAATGCTTCAAAATTTATGCTTCGCTATGAAGGCACATTAAACAATGCAATGTACTTAAAAAGGAGGCTCTCAGGCAGATGTGAATGCATCAGTCATTTAATATACAGAATTAAACATAGCATAATCATAAAGCCAAGTGTCTGAATGTTTTAATATGATCAATAAAGGGGAAGGAAATGCCATGAGTAACAAGCCAGGCTGCGATTTTTTCATTTCATGTGAATAGCAGACCCCTCTGGTAACTAACTTTAGGAATGCATGTCAGAAACTGGGCTAGAAGAGCAGTGAATATAAGGAGGAATTGTAGCCAGGCACCAAAGGACTTGAAACGTTAAAAGACTAAGCGTTACAAAGGCAGTGCAAGGAGGATAAATATAGCATAATGATGACTTGGAAGTCTGAGCGGCACAAGCCTTTGAGTTGCACAAAATGAGATGCAAGAACAGCAGACATGATAGTCATGGGACAAGCACTTGCCTGTTATTAATGAACAATGAAAAGCAGAAAATGCTGGAGACAAATCTCGTAGCATTCAAAATAACGATGTCTTTGATGAGCCTTTAACGTTTAAAAGAGCTGAGCTGTTCCCCAAAGGACTTGGGAGCACCAAATGGGCACATGCTGCTAGCACAGGGAGAGAGCTTGGGTATCAGCCCAGAGTCATGGAAAGGGGAGGTTATTATTGTTTGCATTAAAGTAACACAATGTGCTAAGCACTGTGCAACCACATAGCAAGAGACAGCACCTGTCCTAAAGAGCTTATGCTCTACATAGTGAAAGGTGCAAAGAAGTCAAGTGACTTGCCCAAGGTCACACAGCAAGTCATTGGCAGGGTCAGGAATCAAACCCAAGTCTTGTGAGTCTCACTCCAATGTTTTAGCCACTTGATCACCTCATGTCACAAGGGGAAAAAAGACACAAGTTGAGTCATAAAAGTGGAGGAGACACTGATATCCTGTTACAAAGGCAGGAGCCTGGGTGCAGGCACTCGATCTGCAATGACTGAAAAGATTTAAGCCTTGGCTACACTAGGAAATTTATCCTTTGCTGACAATAGGGGTCAGGAACAGGTTTGGAAAGTGATTTAACTTACAGCTGCTTGGGAAATGGATTTCCCTTTCCCTGAACATTTTTAAGATTTTGAATTTTTTCCTCATCCGAAATCAGGACTAAAGGTTCTCAAGCGCGCTTTAACAAAGTATGTTTCAAGCAGCACTGTGTTAAAGCACACCAGCAGGGTCCACATGACCCAATTAATGGTCAGCTCTTTAGTCCACTTTAGAAATCATACCCCCACAGAGTGCATTACCCACCATGTAGACAAGCCCTAAGAGGCTCCACTGACAGAACCTTTTCAGTCTAAATCTTCCTTTCCTGAGCATTCATCCTATTCTCACAATAATTCTTCTCCCACCTTGGGGTCCCTACCTTTCATACACTTGTAGATGGTCACTATCTCACCCTGAGCCCTGGCCACATATAACCTGGCTAAATGATGACTGATTCTAAGCTCTCTCGTGCTGCAAGAAAATCAGGCCCTAAATACTTTTATTCTTGCCTCATAAATCAGTTTTTACCAGTCCCTTCATGTTATTGGCTCAGGGTCAGATTTATAAAGGTACCTAAAGATGGAAATTCTATTCTATTCAAGGCACTTAATGAGGTTCACAAATGTGCCTAAGTGAGGTAGGGGCCGAACTCCCATTGATTTTCAATGAGAGTTAGGCACCTAACCTGCTTAGGGGGGTTTGAAAATCCCACTATGCTCCTATGTACTTTAAGGATTGAAAAAGCTTTGTAAATCTGGCCCTAGATCCACAGAAGATGTAAAGAGGCCTAGCACTATAGATGTGCATGGAAGTGTGCTGATTTACCACAGCTGAGGATCCGGCTCTTTAATTTTATGGCCCTTCTTAGAACTCTCTCCAATTTCAGCAACATCATTCTGAGCATTCACAGTGTCCAAAATCCAACACACTACTTGAGTTTAGTGCTCAGCAAATGGATTCCTTACGCAGTCAGAGTCAAGCAAGCTGAAGCATTGACTTCCAGCTGCTGGTGCAATGTGGCAACTCTTACAGGAGCAAACAAGGCTGGCTCTCAGAAGGGGCATTCACGTTACCCACTGCGTTGAAAACTAAAATATTCCTGGCAATTCCAATTCCGAAGCCTCTTGACAAACAGCTCTCAAAGTGGGAGCTCAAAGAGCTGATAATGGTTTTATAAAACAAATCTGCTGCAAACCAAGGCAGTTATTGCCATGGAGCGGGGTTAATGCGGAAGCTCCAGAAACTCATTGACACAAGCTGCATGCAATGTTCCAGTAATCCAGGAAGCAGCACCTATTTTACTAACAAATGCCCAGGAGTTGCCCAAACTGTTGAACTGTTGTTGTCTAGTTCAATGGTTGTCAAACTTTTCAGGCTGTGAATCCCTTTCCAAATAATGTAGTCTACCATGTATCCCCATTTGAAATAGAGTCATAATATACCTATGATCAGATTGCCAAGTCTTACTAAATAAAATACATTGTCCGCCTTTACAGGATTTTTCTCACATACCCCCTGATGAGTGCTCGTGTACCCCTAGTGATACATGTACCCCAGTTTTAAAACCTAGACTCTAATTGCAATGACATATATTGAAACGTATTTCCAGCATGGTGAGAGACCTTGGGGAGAATTGACAGGTCACCTGCCTCAGAGGAAATGCTCTTAAAATACACAACGAAAAACTTACTGCAAATGTGCACAGGTCAGATGCTCAGCTGGTGTACATCTGCAGAGCTCTATTGACGTCAGCTCCAGCTGAACATGCTGAGGTTAAGAACATAAAAACGGCCCTACTGGATCAGACCAAAGGTCCATCTAGCCCAGTATCCTGTCTTCCAACAATGGCTAGTCCCAGGTGCCCCAGAGAGAATGAACAGAGCAGGTAATCATCAAGTGATCCATCCCCTGTTGCTCATTCCCAGCTTCTGGCAAAGAAAGGTTTGCCCATTGGTAGTTATAACTCCTCCTCCCAGCATTTATTATCCCTGTTATGAAATGGAGCCACACTGTGGTTCTGGCCTATCATTTACAAGGTAACATTTCTAGTTATAGAGATGGGGGTGGATTGAGGTGTGACATCACTTCAAAACTCCAGCTCAATCTGCTCAAGTACCTGCATCATTTCTGGGTTCAAAATAGGGGTAAGTGGGAGAAGACAATTCTATGGCCTGTGTTATACAGGAGGTCAGACTAGCTTATATGATGGTCCCTTCTGGCTTTAGAATCTGTGAATCAGTATTTTTAACTCCAGAGACCCTTCATTATCCTTTAGTCAGTGGAGTAGAATCTGGCCTGGGATTTCCAATGTAAGACATTTCACATTATGTGAAGATCTGTCTAAGCATTGTCTTTCAGGTAAGACATGAAACCTGAATCCTGACTACTCCATTATTGATCCCATGACAGGTAGCTGGGTTTTGTTTGTTTGGGTTGTTGTTGTAAGAATGGGATTGTTAAACCCATTTTCTTGGACAAATCCAATGTGGCTATTACACTCCTGATTTTTCCCCCAACATCCATATTTTCAGATAAGAAACCAGGACACTTTTGTGGCAACATATATTAAAGTTAAGAAATAATCATACAAAGACAAAAGTGCACTTTTAAATAAAATGTGAGCCAGTCTTGCTGTTGCCAGCTTCTGACTCACGAGCGACCTGGGCATATTACTCACAGTGGAGTGTTTCTTCCGGTAACTCAGTGTTCTGAACCAGTTCATCACGAAACTCAGAACAAATGTCATTAACATTCACTTGGAACAAAAAGAACCGCTTTGATAGAATCTGCACTCATTCGCTTTTTTCCTTTCTCCCCAGATACTGCTCCTCACACTGAACTCTCATTCTGTTGGCCTGTTTGTTCCCGGTAAACACTGAGCAAAAGCTACTCGGTGCAGCATATGTCCCTGACAAACAATTTACAGTTGCGGTGGGGGGGGGGAGATCAAATATTTTGATTGACAAAATGAATAAAAAGAAAAAAAGAGGACATTTCAGGTGCCCTGAAAGAAGATTTTGGGAAACTGGGACAGCACATAAAAAATCAGAACCATCAACTGGGGAGTGTGGGCACTTTAACTTTATGTTGTCCTTTACATCTGTGCAAAGTGGGAACAAACTGCTACCAATTCAACACAGCTCCTACAGACCAGATCCTCATCTGGTGAAAACTGGCTAAGCTTCATTGACTTTATCAGCAGGGGAAATCTGAACTGGTATCTAGCTGATGGAACTGACCATTCAATTGTGATCTTTGTCTTATAAATATGAACACCCTCCCTCCCATATGCTAAGAAAACAGGGCCATCTAAATGTTCTGATTTTCCTCTCACTGCCACCAGATTTACACTAGCGTGACACCACTGGAATTGCTCTTGATTTATGGTAGTGTAAGTAGGGAAAGAATCAGACTTCCAGACTACCTCTCTCCAATCATTTGAGATGAACCTCAGTTCACTGACCGGTCTTTCTGTGGTAGCAGTGTGTGAAGCAGAAGAAGACCTCCCATGTACATATGCAAAGTGATTGTAAATTCAATTATCCACTTGCTTATACTGGTGGTAACATCTGCTCATTTTCACAGGTGTAAGTGATGATGCAAAGTGCTAGACAGAGCAAAATCAGGGCCCTAAACTCCAAACCAGACACAAAATAATGGGATTGAAAGGTCACATCCAAAATAAATATCACAGAATGGAATGGCAAAAAACAGTTCCATGGCACAAGACCTTCACATGGTCATTGATACAGCTGGGACTCAGGACCAAATGCAGAAGCACACACCATTTCAGCTGCAGAGACAGACTTAACCACTGGGGTAGCCACTGGGGGTAGCCTGGCCTTATAGAAGTCAATGGTAAAGCTCCCATTGACATCAATGGGGCCAGGATTTCATCTTAAATCTGGTTAAAAAATAAATTGAAATTTTTGACCACTTTTTATACATCAAAATTTTTGAAAACTTCATCTTTTGAAAAGTGAAACATCATTCTCAACTGGCCATATAGCAGGTTGGAAAACCTATCCATTTTTTATGACCATTTTTGTTAAAACATTTTGGGTTCTTTAGTTGTTGGCAAAATTCAAATTTTCAACCCAAAAAGTTGAAATTTGACAACTTTGACCAGTTGTAACAATCTCACATGTAGAACAGGTCTGACTTTCCCTCCAAGAGTGGGTGGGGGTGAAACTTACACATATAGGCTTAATTTCAACCCTGGGGCCAGAGCCTCGACTACTGCAAATCAGTATATGTTCGTTGACTTACGTGGAACTATGCTGATTTATACTAGCCGAGGATCTGGCCCCTGAGGATCAGCTCCCAATTAATTTGTCAGCTGGCCACAATGCTGAATTTGGCCCATTACCACTATAGCACAACATGAAATTATTACACTTATCCCAGCATCATTCTCCCCACTCCTTCCACTAGCACCCCTCACTCCACACCCCAGGCAATTCAGAGCACATATTCCTGTGAGATCCTGAGCTCTGATGCCTGGGAACATTCAGTGTGGCTCCCATATCACATGCATCACTCGTCAAAGCTTTCTAGCACACATCAGCAGCAGTGATTAGGTGTCACTTCCACAGTGACCCAGAATGAGGATCATTAGGAGCTGTCATAGAGTTTTGCCAGAGTAATTTGTCTATATCAGTTGTTGCTGGACAAGGAAATCTTTCGCTGACAGAATTACCTGCGCATCACAAAGACCCAACAACCAATTCCTACATCAAGCTGGAGAGAATCCACTCATGACAAGTGTCCCCTCCCCGATTGAGATGCATCTGTTCCGCCAGAATTTACGATGCTGCAGTTAATTTTTAAAGGATTTCATTTATCTACTTGTTATAATCTTCCCCATATTCCCCTAGGGCTTCTATTGAAATGGCCAGGTATGTTTAGGGATGGTTTAGTCAATTTGTTATTTTATTTCATTTATTGTACTATTTCACCCTTATCTTTTATCTTGTAGACAGCCTCTGAATTGGCTTGTTATGTTCTTATGTTCTTATGTTGTCTTGACCAGGGTGAGAAGGGTCCTGAGATGGAAGACAGCCTGCAGTCTTGGAAGTCTGCCACCCTGCATGTTGAACAGACCAGAGTGTTCTCTTCCTGCCACAGAGTAAGACAGTTAGGACTGTCCATTCTCTTTTGCATCTTTCAAAGGGAGGTAGCGTGGTCAGAAATTAGCAGATGTTGCAGGAGATACAGCACTGCAGCTCGTTGTCAAATCTGCAAGGGCAGTCTGACTTGCTGGGGAATTCACAGTGTAGGCAGGGAACTGTGCAGCCTGGAAATACCCTGGTCAGGAGGGAAGGGACACACGCACCTCCACCCAAGAGAGGTGATGGCTGGAGAGCTGGAACCCCGAGGTTGGGTGTCCTTGCTGGACTGTGGAGGGGGAATAGAGGTGCAGTTCCCCTGAATGTGGTCACTGAGAACCTGTTTTATGTCTCATCTGACACACAGCATCATTATCAGCACAGTTCCATGCCAAGACGTTTGTTCGGTGCTGACCCAGAAGGCAGAACTCCTTTGTCGCCTAAATTACTTGGAAGTCTCTTATCCTGATTCAGCAAAAGTATGAAAGCAAGTGCTTAACTTTAAGCATATGCTGAAGAGCCATCAGTGTAAAAGTTAAGCACATACATAAGTGCTTCGCTGAACAGAGAAGGACTTAAGTGTGTGCATAACTGGCTTGTTAAATCAGCCCCTTAGCTTGGAAGACCTGACAAGATCATAGCCCAAGTTCCTACTGCTCAACATTTGGAGTTAGGCTTTGTCTACACTGGCAAGTGAAAGACAAAACTTTTGTCATTCAGAGTTGTTTAAAACACACACACCCCCCTCCGAAAGACAAAAGTTTTGTGGACGACAAGCACCAGTGTGCACAGCACTTTATGCTAATGCTGCTCATTGGGGATGAAAGTTTTTCGTTGCTAAAAGCTGTGTGGTGTAGACATAGACTTAGGTGATCATAGGTGATCAGGAACAGTCAGTATGGATTCACCAAGGGCAGGTCACGCCTGACCAAACTGATTGCCTTCTATGAGGAGATAACTGGCTCTTTGGATATGGGGAAAGCAGTGGATGTGATATATCTTGACTTTAGCAAAGCTTTTGATATGGTCTCCCATAGTATTCTTGCCAGCAAGTTAAAAAAGTATGGATTGGATGAATGGACTATAAGGTGAATAGAAAGCTGGCTAGATCGTTGGGCTCAACGGAGAGTGATCAATGGCTCGATGTCTAGCTGGCAGCCAGTATCAAGCGGAGTGTCCCAGGGGTTGGTCCTGGGGCCGGTTTTGTTCAACATCTTCATTAATGATCTGGATGATGGGATGAATTGCACCCTCAGCAAGTTCATGGATGACACTAAACTGGGGGGAGAGGTAGATATGCTGGAGGGTAGGGATGGGGTCCAGAGTGACCTAGACAAATTGGAGGATTGGGCCAAAAGAAATCTGATGAAGTTCAACAAGGACAAGTGAAGAGTCCTGCATTTAGGATGAAAGAATCCCATGCACTGCTACAGGCTGGGGACCAGCTGGCTAAACAGCAGTTCTTCAGAAAAGGACCTGGAGATTACAGTGGATGAGAAGCTGGATATGAGTCAGCAGTGTGCCTTGGTTGCCAAGAAGGCTAGCGGCATATTGGGCTGCATTAGTAGGAGCATTGCCAGCAGATTGAGGGAAGTGATTATTCCCCTCTATTCAGCACTGGTGATGCCACATCTGGAGTATTGCGTCCAGTTTTGGTCCCCACACTACAGAAGGGATGTGGACAAATTGGAGAGAGTCCAGCAGAGGGCAATGAAAATGATCAGGGGGCTGGGGCACATGACTTACGAGGAGAGGCTGAGGGAACTGGGGTTATTTAATCTGCAGAAGAGAAGAGTGAGGGGGGATTTGATAGCAGCCTTCAACTACCTGAAGGGGAGTTCCAAAGAGGATGGAGCTCAGCTGTTCTCAGTGGTGGCATAAGACAGAACAAGGACCAATGGTCTCAAGTTGCAGTGGGGGAGGTCTAGGCTGGATATTAGGAAACACTATTTCACTAGGAGGGTGGTGAAGAACTCGAATGGGCTACCTAGGGAGGTGGTAAAAGCTCCATCCTTAAAGGTTTTTAAGGCTTGGCTTTACAAAGCCTTGGTTGGGATGATTTAGTTGGTGCTGGTCCTGCTTTGAGCAGGGGGTTGGATTAGATGACCTCCTGAGGTCTCTTCCAACCCTAATATTCTATGATTCTATGATAGGTGGGAGGGAAAACAGTTATTTTCTTTTCAAAACTCTGCTCCAGTTAACAAACAGTCATCTTTGGGGAAGGGGAAAAGAAAAGAAAAGTAAACAGAAATTGTACCCAAGATCTTTTCACATAGTGCTCAAGGCAAACAAATAAAGGATGATAGATAACAAAAAATAGGGGGAGGAAATTGTGCTTTTTCTTTCCTAACAGAGCCACAAAAGGCCCATCTCTCTGGTTTCCTGGTAATTACTAGCCTTCCTGTCAGTGGGTTACCTTATATTAATTAACTTTATTTATTGCTGTTGGCAGAGTGACTGCTACAGTAAATCAAGCAATTAGCAGCCTCGCATATTGCACTGGAAGAGAGGTAACCAGGTGCCAGAAAGGATTTACTTTCTGATTCATGTTTTATTCAGCACCTCTCTGTTTAGCATTGTGTCTCTGTGTCACAATTACAGTTGCTTTACAAAAAGAGGGGATGGGTTGTCTGGGTCAGAGGACCAGGGCTGCTTTGATAGACAACAATAGGGTTAGCAATTCAACAATAGGGTTAGCAATAGACAACAATTCTCAGGGCCTTTATTCTGCAATCAGATGCATGTGGGAAGACTCCTACACCTAAATTTCAGTGTCACTCTGCTTGGGTACAGAATTCTGCTCACATGAATCAACACCAACTTTTTGGGGTGCCATCCAACAGCCTGCAAAGAAGCCCCACGGGACTTATAAAGACTCCTGACATTTCTTATGAAAATCCAATACATTTTTGAAAAACCCACAAAATTTCAGTTTTCGCCACTTTCTCCTTTATCCCCCCAGGGAAAAATACCCAAAAATATTTTTCTGTTTTGAAAAAAAAAGTTTCCAGCTTATGTTTATTCATACAAAAACTTGAAAATGTCAACCAAAACTTAATTTTCCCATGAGAATTCACCCCCTGAAAAAAATCCAATGATATTGCTGGAGCAAGAGTGAATTTGGCTCAAGAGGCTTTGAATAGTTCAGATAAATGTCTAATGAAGGGAAATCAATTCTTGTGGCTAAGATCACATGGCTAATAGTCAGGTCATGTAGGTTCCCATCCCAGCTTTTTGAGTGACTCAGAGTGTTCAGAGGGTGACACAGAGTAATTTCTCTTCCTTTCTGGCAGCAGTCTAACACAGAACTCTGTTCAATGTGCACATAAGGCTTTGGGTGAGATTGGGAGGAATAATGGGCTACAACACGCAGATGACACTCAATTCCATTTCTCCTTTTCCTCACCCCAGATTTTGCTGGTTAAGGTGTTTTCCTGAGCAAGTGCTACATTCTTCCTGGTTCAAAACTGGGGATCATGATAGATACCCACTCACCGAGATGTTGGGAGTCCTAGGGTAAAATCTTGGCCCCATTGAAGTCAATGGCAAAATGTCCATGGACTTCAATACAAACAGGATTTCCCCCTGAATGTTTGCAAAGCCATTTGAGAGCTGCTGACTTGAAGTTGGCACATGAATGCAAACACTTTAAATCCCTAGCACTTAGACCATAGTGTTAAGGATTTATTTATATATATATAAAAAATATGGATCAGAGAAGGAGAAGGAGAGAGAAATACTTCCCATGGCGTATAAGTGAGAAGCAGAGCTGGTTGAAAAAAGAAAAGAAAAACTGGTTTTGTGCAAAATGTAAAAAAAAAATCAATGCCGCTTTTGTGTCTAAGGGTATGAAATGGACCCCTTTTTTGAAAATGTTCACTGAATTTTTTTTAACCAAAATATATTTTTTTAAATCAATTATTGAGAACCTAGTTACTGGGGCATTTCAATGACCATTTAAATAGCACAGATGATATATTATGATTTTTTTTAAAACTATTAAAAATTTCATAATTTTTTTCATAGAAACATGAGGACTTGTCATGAAATGAGTTAGTTTGGGGGGAAAAGTCATTTTGGGATGTAAAAAAACTTCCGATATGAAAAATTTCAACCAGATCTTGTGAGAAGTATCTGCAGGCGATTTGAGCCCCTGCAATTTACAGAACCCACTTAATCTCCATGCCATAAATTCCAGTTGTAATCACAGTCCAGCAGTATTTCTGGATTGCTGAGCTTTGGGACCATCTCAAATGCTCCCCATGGTTGCATCAGGATTTGCTGTTTCACCCTCTCTGTAATATACTTGATTTACTTTGTCTGAGTGAGTGGGCTGCAGTGGCCTCTTGGAGTTTCTCCAGCTGAGTTCTGTCTCCTCAAGCACCCCAGGGCAGGGTAAATAATGACCCAATGTAAGCCTCAAATGAATAACTTCTCATCGCCCCGCCGGGAGCCACTGTTTAGATTCCACTAGCACGGTCTCTAAAAGAGCTTTGCAAGCTGCCAATTCTGATTTAATTATATAGTGGGAAATAAAATTTAAAGAATGGAAGGGGGGGAAAGACCCCCAAGGAGGCATCCAAAGGGACTTCCAGATCGTTAAAGCAAGGCAATTGCAGCTTGCTGCTAATTACAGGAAAAAATACAGCGGTCCCTGGAGGAGAGGGAGAGAGAGAGACTCATAAAACCTACAATATGGTCTGGAACATTTTCTGCTTTTCAAATTTTTCTTTGATTTCTTTTTTCCTTGTCACTCGACAACCTTTGTGGGAGTTCCTCATCTGTTTGGTATGGCCTCCAGCAAGGTACAAAACGGTCCCCTTCTGTGGATCTATTTTCTTCCATTTATCTTGGTCTCATGCTTCAGACATTGGCGATGTGTATTCAATTCCTCGCTCTGCCACAGATTCTCTGTGGGTGGAATTCTCCCCTGTGCAGAGGAGACAGCCCAAGATCTGGACAGCACTTATGGGTCAGATAAATCCTATTTTGAGGGTTTATGTGGGAAGTAGAGGGTCCCTCATGCTGGCCATCTGCACAGGGGCGAGCTCTACTCTGTTACCTCAGTCAAATCACCTAATCTCTCTGTGCCTCAGTTCTCAGTTGGCTGACCAGGGTTAATAATACTGATCTATTTTACAGAGGTGCTGCGAGGATAAATCCACTAAAGTTTGTGAGAGGCTCAAATATTGTGGGAATGGGGACCAGATAAATATCTACTCTTATGATACCAGAATATTTGTATTATGGTAGTACCTGAAGGCCCCCGCTGAGATCAGAGCCCTGTTGCGCTAAGCACTGTGTAGACACATAGTAAGAGATGCTCCCTACCCAAAAGAGTTTGTAGTCTAAACAAAGAGCAAGAGGGGAAGGGACTTGCCTAATATCACACAGTTTGTCAGTGGCAGAGGTGGGATCAGAACCCAGGTCATTTGAGGCCAAGTCCAATGTGCTATCCCCTATAAAGAATATGTAACCCTCTAGATACAATTTTAATTTCTGCACACATCTCCATGGGAGCTGACTGACTTCTTTGCTGGCCTCAGTTACGTGTCTCATTATTTCTTTATCAGTGAGGTGAGCCTATAGGACCTTACATGAAAGGCCAAATGTGAAGGGGCAGATTTACTAGGAGGAATCTGGGAGACACAGGGTCTCAAAGCTGTCTCTTGGTTTAGGAACGAATCTGATAATGCGCCACTCCCTTTGCTCGCTCTCCCGCAATTAATCAATGAGGTCAGGGCATTTCCTACCCACTGCAGCAGTGGAAGCTCCGTGGGTTCCCTTCATAACAAAATAAAGTTGTAGTTGAGATGCAGGGAAGGAGGTGGAAACTCCCTAATGATGCCTGCTGCTGAGTCTTCTCCTCCAAGAGTAAACTCAAATGAGTGCCATTAATGAATCATATTTCGCTCTGCTGATGAGGGTGTTGAATAGCACCCCCCCCCCCCGGGAAGGGAATCAGGAAAAGTCGAGAAGGTAGTGGCTACTGCCGCAGCATGGATTCAAAGGCAAAACAAATCAATAATTAACAGTGAGGCAAGAACCTACATTAAAGCAAAGATGGGCTGAAGTCACCCCATTTCAGGGCTGGCTGTTGTATCCCATCATGCATTCAGTAAATGTACACCCACCCTTGCAAGTAGTCTGCTGAAGAACCTCCCCTTACATGCACTCAGCCTGTAGCCGTGCTATGTGCCCATGACAGAGAGTCATGTCAGAGATGATCAGAAAATAAAAAGTAATTAACCCCCCAAATTTAGAAATGAACAACATTTTTTCATTTATTCCAGGGGTTTTGGCAGAAATGTTTTGGTTTACCAATGAAAAAATGAAGAGAAGGGGTTTTGGTTTTTTGGTTGTTTTCAGTTGTCAGGAAAGTAAAGATGGTTGGTCAGATTTTGAAAACTGAAAGGGCTTCTTGTTTTCAGGTTTTGGGGTGTTTTATTTTAGTCTGGAAAATTTTAAAAGAAACAAAAAATTCCCATGCAAATTGAGGAAAGAATTTCATCTACTCATAGGTGTGTGAGATAAAGGAGACCTAACAGCCTTCACCTAATTCATCTCCTGGCTGCTCTAGCAGGACTGAGCCCCCCAGTGCCTTCCTGAGTCTCCTTTGAATGTCCCAAATTATGGGGCTCTCTCCCTCCACTTCCCTTAGGAGACTATCACGCAGCCTAACAGCTCTCACTGCTATGAAATGTTCCCTGAGAGTTAGCTTACATTCCCCCTCATTCAGCCTCACGCTATTAATCCTGGTTTATACTTTCCCTGATTGCTTTGTCTTTCTTCATAAATGTTCAGAGTCATGGCTTGTCCAGTGGGTGTTAACACTGAATCTCTTACTCTGGGGATCTTACAGATACTGATGAGAGAAGCCCAGAGCTTAGAGCTCTTCCACATCTCTCTACTACCCACTGCCTGACACCCTGCAGGTGAGAAATATGCTGTCCTCAGCCAAACCCCTTTTCTCATGTATTATTTGAAAGGTTTCCTTAACAGTTCTGCAAGAAGTCCTATAATGAAAGGAGTGGTTTCCTTTGGCACTCTTCCCAGATCTACCCAAACAGAAGGATGCTGACCTAAGGCTGTTAAACACTTTGATGTATGGTTGTGTCTCCTTAAGTAGAAGATCCATATTCTTAAACTAAGCTGCCATGACACTGGGACATTATGAACTCTGTGAACCAATTGAATCTTACAAATGAACCATTAGTTGGCTGTACGGAACATTGGGTTCCATGAGCCTGCGGGATCTCACGTTAAATAAGATATTCATTGTTGTCCACATACCCCACAGGCGTGTTAATTTTAATTCAATTTGTCTTATCCCCTTTTTTCCCCTGAATGCACTAATAACCACACAGTGTTGTGCTGTCAGGCTCTGGGATTTTATGTTGCTGTATAAACATAGGTTATTTCAGCTGCCTCCACTGAGAAGAAAGAAAGAAAGATGCTGAAATTCAGAGAGGCATGTTTCACTAGTCTATAGGCAAAAGCTAACTGTAAAGTCAGTGTCAGTCAAACTGTGCCTTTTGTCAACCTCTGAGGACAAGCATGCCACCATATTCCAAACCCACCCAGCCCCAGCAATAGTAATACCTCTAAGCATGTACCACCTTGATGAGTCAAGCAAACTCCCATTAAAGTCTATGGAGAGACTCCCATTGACTTGGGGTCCTAGCTGAGCATCCAGATGCTCTCTGAGCATCAAAGAGATGGAGATGCCCTGCTCCCAGGGGGGTGAGGTACATCAGGCAGTGCTGAAGAGGCACATTTCCTGGATGTCACTGCTAAGTCACAGTGAAGGATTTAGGAGGAGTATTTCATTGATGTTCTGTGGGTGAAATGAACACTTGAGAGACTTAACCCCCCAAAATGCCCAAACAAAAGTCAGCATAAAAATGAAAGATTTCACTGTCTAAAAATAAAATTGCTGTTCAGCTAGCTCTGCACCCAGCAAGCATCCCGGAGGATATTTAAACACCCACTACATTTCAGAGGGGCGTCTTGTCTCACAAATGTGCACTGTGCTCCTAACATTTTGGCGCCCTTGACAGAGCGAATCTGTCTTGCAACATTGTCTGCGTGCAGTAGTGTGAAACTGGGGTCATTATCGCAGGGAGAGAAAATGTATGGGTAATTTATTGCATGGCAAAAAGGAAATAGGACTCAAACCCAGGAGAGCAGCATAAGTAATTACAATTGTACTCAATCTTCTGCTATGGGCCAGGTTCCTCCAAGCAGGTGCCTGTGAGCACAGTTTAAAAACATTTGGTCCAAGGTTACTCCTTAAGGGATTCCCCCCATCCCATAATTTTAGTGATGAGAGAGATACCTTAGAGTAAAAGCTTAGGTTTATCTACAGATCAAATACTGAAATATGTATATTTACAGATTATTATTTAGCCACCAGATGTCTATGTGTGTTGTATAGAGTTTAGGACAGGGTCTGGTGCCTGGAAACCATACAAGAAAAAGCTGGAACTGAAACTGGGTAGAAGATTGCTTGCAAGTCAGCCATTTGTACCTGTTAAGAAAGACTAAGACTGATTCCATATATCATGACCAGTACATCATAGAGAGCAACAATATAAGCTTTCCTTAAAAAACAAACAAACAAAAAAAAAACAAGCCTCCCCATGCATTTATATATTATAGTGATGGAATCTATCAATAGCTCAAAACTGACCCTCAATCCTCACCTGGAAGGACGTGATTCCAGGAATCTAGTCCACTATTGACCTCTTTGATTATACTCCCAATGATGGGGATGAGTATTTCATACCAATTGTGGTGATGTTATTTTGTGTTTCAGATCCTTGCTCACTAGTAATTGAACTAAGACTCACCAGGTTATTACACAGAAACTAGAGCTGGTTAAGAAATGTGTTTTACTTTGGGAAAATGAAAAGCTTTTGTTTTTCTTTTCTAAATTTTCTTGCAGAATTTTTCAGGTTTTTGTTGGAAAACAAAAAAAAAAACCAACTGAAAAATGTCTGGTGTTTGACAATCCGTCCCCCACTGCAATTAAACACAGACAATATTTTCTTTTGAAATTTTTAATTTAATTGTGTCATTTTATTGTCAAATAACAGTTTCAACAAAAAAGGGTGTGACCATCTCTAACTCAGATAACTGACAAGCCACCAGGCAGGCTTGGACCAGACCCTCAACTGTTCTAAATCTTTGCAGCTCCACTGACTTCTGCTAGGTCTGAGCCCTTAACTACAGTTGTACCAGTGACCTAGAGATGAACAGCTCCACAGTATATTTCCAGTGACTCACTGAGTATCACAAATATAATGGTATCCAAGTGATATTAATAGTCTGATTCTGGTCTCACATGGGTGTAAATCAGAAATTATTCCACTGAGGCCAAAAGAGCTGCACTTGGGTGTGAAAGGAGAATCAGATCCAAATAGAGTGTAAAACTGGTGTAAATGGTAATAAAGCCAAGCCCTGTGATTTTCGTTCTTTTACAGAACAGCACTAGAAAGGAAGAGGAGTTGTACAGGATGCTCTAAGAGGGAATGACTGGTGGTAACACAATGAAACTGAACAGAGCAAAAGATGAGTTGACCAATTAAAAGTATCTCTTGGTGGTGAATTCTGTCATTTGTATTTATATTATGGTAGCACCTAGAGATCTCAGGCAAGATCAGCACTCAGTTGTGCTAAGCACACAGCAAGACACAATATCTGCCCCAAAGACTTTACAGTCTAAAGAAACAAAAGCCAGAAAGGGATGTGAAGGTGAAGTGACTTGACTGAAGTCATGCAGCAGCCAAACTAGGGGTAGAATCCAGCGTTCTCATTCCCAGTGTAGGATTCTATCCCCCAGACCATACTGCCTCCCTTAGTATGCTCTATGCCACTGGGCTCTGGGGGATACTCTCCCAAGGGAAGTAGAAGAGACTCCATCATTGGGGATATTTAAAACTAGGCTGGACAAAGACCTAGAGAATATGTTGTAGGGGATGATCTTTCACAGGCCAGAAGAGATTGCACTGGGTGATAGCTAATCAAACTTTCCCGCCCTTAATAAGTAAGATTGGATGATATTATTTGAGGGTGCCTGGGACTAGAGGGAGCCATTGGAGAGCCACACTCTAAGCCTGATTCTGAAGCACCTGCAAAGGCCTTTACCACGTCCTGGCCAGTGTTTGAGATGCACATGTTTGACTACATCTGTCTGGACAGGGCAGGATTTATCAGCGGGAGATATTTTCTGTTTCTCTGAAATTTTCATGAACAAATGACATTTTCCCCTTCATTAAAAATAGAAGGAAGATAAATAATAAATAATCCCTGGTGCTAATTACCCAAATTTCTATATTTATAGAAAACCAGCACTTTATGAATATTCAATGGGGCAGATATTATCTCCATCGGTGCCTCCAAATTATCAGCAAAACTATAAGTTATTTAGCTGTGTTTCATACTTTAATATGTAAGGGAATTACCTGTCTTCCACTACACAATGGAACAGAAAATAGCTGTCCGTTCCAGCTCCTTGCAGAATTAGGGTGCACAGGATTGGAAATAAGAGGCAGTGCCCCCCATCCAACCCTTATGTCAGAGCCCCTCTGATACCAATGTTTTAGAAGGTCAGAGCACTTAAATAGCGCAGTGATAATACTGCCTGGACAGTTCATTCCTCATCAGGTCACAGCAAAACTAGCATGTTTTAGACCCAATTCTTCATGAACACCCCAGCAAAGCCAATGGAACATGCCGTCAATTGCCAAGCAAAGGATATGGGGGTGTTGGATTTGGCCTGAGGTTTGGAGTGATTGGGTTTGCAACAGAATGGTTTTCCTTGGAAACACAGGAACAGATATACAGCATCAGAGCAGTGAATCATCCAGTCCTGTCCCGCGAGTGGCCAGCTCCAGAGGTTGAGTCTAATCACCCACTGAAGTCAGTTGAAGTCTTCCCATTGAACTCAATATGTGATGATAGACCAACACCCAGTTGCTTCAGAGAAGGTGCAAGAAATGGGGATCAATATGAAAATTGAAAGGTGGATAAGGAACTGGTTAAAGGGGAGTCTACAACGGGTCGTACTGAAAGGTGAACTGTCAGGCTGGAAGGAGGTTACTAGTGGAGTTCCTCAGGGATCAGTTTTGGGACCAATCTTATTTAACCTTTTTATTACTGACCTTGGCACAAAAAGCGGGAATGTGCTAATAAATTTTGCAGATGACACAAAGCTGGGAGGTATTGCTAACACAGAGAAGGACCGGGATATCATATAGGAAGATCTGGATGACCTTGTAAACTGGAGTAATAGTAAAAGGATGAAATTTAATAGTGAAAAGTGAAAGGTCATGCATTTAGGAATTAATAACAAGAATTTTAGTTATAAATTGGGGACTCATCAGTTGGAAGTAATGGAGGAGGAGAAAGACCTCGGAGTATTGGTTGATCAAAGGATGACTATGAGCCGCCAATGTGATATGGCCATTAAAAAAGCTAATGTGGTTTTAGGATGCATCAGGCGAGGTATTTCCAGCAAAGATAAGGAGGTGTTAGTACCGTTATATAAGGCACTGGTGAGACCTCATCTGGAATACTGTGTGCAGTTCTGGTCTCCCATGTTTAAGAAGGATGAATTCAAACTGGAACAGGTTCAGAGACGGGCTACTAGGATGATCCGAGGAATGGAAAACCTGTCTTTTGAAAGGAGACTGAAAGAGCTTGGCTTGTTTAGCCTAACCAAAAGAAGGTTGAGGGGGGATATGATTGCTCTTTATAAATATATCAGAGGGATTAATATTAGGGAGGGAGAGGAATTATTTAAGCTTAGTACCAATGTGGACACAAGAACAAATGGATATAAACTGGACACTAGGAAGTTTAGACTTGAAATTAGACGAAGGTTTCTAACCATTAGAGGAGTGATGTTCTGGAACAGCCTTCCAAGGGGAGTAGTGGGGGCAAAAGACATATCTGGCTTCAAGACTAAGCTTGATAAGTTTATGGAGGGGATGGTATGATGGGATAGCCTAATTCTGGCAATTGATCTTTGATTATCAGCAGGTAAGTATGCCCAATGGTCTGTGATGGGATGTTAGATGGGGTGGGATCTGAGTTACTACAGAGAATTCTTTCCTGGGTGCTGGCTGGTAAGGCTTGCCCATATGCTCAGGGTTTAACTGATCGCCATATTTGGGGTCAGGAAGGAATTTTCCTCCGGGGCAGAGGCCCTGGAAGTTTGTCACCTTCCTCTGCAGCATGGGGCACAGGTCACTTGCTGGAGGATTCTCTGCAGCTTGAGGTCTTCAAACCACAATTTGAGGACTTCAATAACTCAGACATAGGTTAGGGGTTTGTTATAGAAGTGGATGGATGAGATTCTGTGGCCTACATTGTGCAGGAGGTCAGACTAGATGATCATAATGGTCCCTTCTGACCTTAAAGTCTATGAGTCTATGAGTAAATGCTGAAGCAGGACAAGATACCCTTCCTCTTGGAGGCAAGGGGAAATATTATGGAAGAAGAGGAGGAAGCGACTGAGAAATAAAAAGACAGAGAGAGAGAGACGAAAGGGAGAGAGAGACATTAAATAACAACAATTATAGTCTGGAGTCTGACAAAGCTGCTTTAACTGAGCCAACTTAATAAAATATATATTTAAAAAACAGAGGCTTATATTTTAAAAGCTTATGGCAGCTGTGCCATCCATTTGCTATTAAAGCTCCTAACAAATGCTTGAGTCTCACAACAACCAAGAAAAATCAGATTAATAGCTCAGCTAACCTGCTGGAAATCCAGACTGCGGGATATTTGTTATCTCAGGTGAAGAGTGAAAAGGGTCCATGGTAAGCAAAGCACTTGCCTTTATTTTATTCTAATTTATTTGTCACTGGGATTCCACAGCAGATAAAAGTTATGCAGCAATTAAATTACATTACTTTTGATGAGATTAAAGCCAAGGAAAGCAATGTTTTCCTTGCAAAGGAAGCAGAGGAGAAATGAAACCACTCAAGAAAAAAGAATGACTAGCTCAAAAATGCAAGAAACAAATTTATCTAGATGGAAAAAGAGAGATGTCTTGAACCTGAATGCAGCAGGAAATCTTAGGAGAGGATCACAATTTGGGGGATTCATTGAAGGAAATAATTGCAACACGTATATTGATTTTAGGTAGATAAGCAAACAAATGTTTGTGGGGAATTGAACTGGGTTTATTACATTTATTTCCCCACAGATCTGATGTTTCTCTATTAGAAAAAAATAAACTGTGTTCTTAAATGCATTGTTTTCGGAAGGAGGTTTATTAGGTTAGTGCCTGATCCGCCTGCTTCTGTCATTTTGCAAATTGGTTTGTTTGGGAAAAGGTTACTCTTTCTAAGACCACTCAAAATGAAGCCATCAGTTTGCTCTTCGTCTTAGCTAGTTGTATTTTGGTAGTACCTAGAAGGCCAGATCAGGGATTGGGACCTCATTGCAAACACTGCTTTACATGCGTGCAATGAAACCACAGTCCTGTCCCAAGGCCCTAGATGAGGCCAGAAAACAGGTGGATACAACAAACAGATTGGCGGTGGGAGACTGTGGCGGGGCAAGGTAACACGGACACAGCTTGTTTGGTATGATAATCAGAAGGCAGAGCACACCCACTGTTAGAAGATTACTCTATGAAAGAGAAGTGCCTGTATATCTACAGTTACTTAGTTAATAGAAAATGTGCCAAGAACATGCAGCATTGTTCAGACTTCGGTTTGGCAGGACCAGTAGAGGTTGTGCACTTCACAAGGTTCCATATGTGCCATTGTCCATATGGCCAAATCTTTCTGCATCTGGCAGATGCTGACACAGGCTGAAAATCTGCCTACGAGTGAAGCACTTTGCAACCATTAACACCCTGCGAGGACGGTGACAAGAACTATTCGCCTTCATGTTGCAGGTGGGGAAACTGAGGAAGAAAGTGAATTGTCCAAGGTCCTGGTCCCAGTACCAGTTGAGAGACCAAGTTGGAAATAAGATCACACAGTCCCAACTCCCAGCCATCAGCCTCTGTCACTCAGAGCACTTGGCAACAATCTGTCGGACACAAGCCAAAGCACACATGTCATGAATGCAGCCCATGCATGAAACAATTCAATAAAAAATTATCACATGATGAAAGCTTCTTTCCTGCACTGAGAGGATCATAAAACAATTTTTAGTTGCCAGCATGACCACTTTGGCCATGTAAAAATTATTCAGAATTAATCCTGCACCCTCCTAAATCTCCTGGTAGCTTTTAGAAGTAACTAATACTCTTCTGAGGCCTGGTCTACACTAGGACTTTAAGTCGAATTTAGCAGCGTTAATTCGAACTAACCGCTCAACCGTCCACACCAGGAAGCCATTTAATTCGAACTAGAGGGCTCTTTAGTTCGAATTTGGTACTCCACCCCGACAGGTGGAGTAGCGCTAAATTCGACATGGCTAGCTCGAATTAGGCTAGGTGTGGATGCTAATCGAACTTAGTAGCTCCGGGAGCTATCCCACACTGCACCACTCTGTTGACGCTCTGGACAGCAGTCCGAGCTTGGATGCTCTGACCAGCCACACAGGAAACGACCCAGAAAAATTTGAATTCCTTTTCCTGTCTGGGCACTTTGAATCTGACGTCCTGGTTGGACATCGGGGCGAGCTCCGCAGCACCTGCAACGATGCAGAGCTTTCCAGCAGAGGAGTCCGGGCAATCCAAGAATAGAAAGAGGTCCCCAGCATGGACTGACCAGGAAGTCATGGATCTGATCGCTGTGTGGGGCGAGGAGTCTGTGCTCTCGGAGCTGCGCTCCAACAAGCAGAATGCAAAGACCTTCGAGAAGGTCTCCAAAGCCATGATAGACAAAGGATACAGCCGGGATGTGATGCAGTGCCGCGTGAAAGTCAAGGACCTGAGACAAGGTTACCAAAAAGTCAGAGCGGCAAACGGACGCTCCGGAGCACAGCCCCAGACATGCCGCTTCTACGAGGCACTGCATGCCATTCTCGGTGGGTCTGCCACCACTGCCCCACCAGTGTGCGTGGACTCTGAGGATGGCATAGTGTACCTGGACAGTTCCTCGGCGATGTTCGCCGATGGGGAAGATGAGGAAGGGTTTGTGGAGGACGGCGCAGGCGACAGCGAACACAATACCGCTTGCCCTGACAGCCAGGATCTCTTCATCACCCTCACAGAGATCCCCTACCAACCGTCCCCGCCCGTTAACCCGGACTCAGAATCAGGGGAAGGATCAGGCGGTAAGTGCTATAAACATGGAAACATTTATTTTTTAAAAAACAGGTATAGAAAAAATAGAAATACTATATAAAAAATTTTCAATGTCAAACTATATAAAAAGTAGGTCCACACATATAGGGATTGAACAATAATCCTCTTGGGACAGTTCAACAAAGCTCTCAGAGAGGTGCGCGAAAAGCCTCCGCAGGAGGTTCCTGGGGAGAGATGCCTTATTTGGTGCTCCGTGGAAGCACACTCTTCCATGCCAGGCCATCCTAATGTAAAGGGGAATCATCGCCTCCACAAGCATGGCAGCATATGGTCCTGGTCTCTGCAGGGCATCTCTTAGCATCCGCTCTCTCTGACTCCGAGTGACCCCGCCTCAGGGTAATGTCGTTCTGGAAGTGCTGCATCTAATTAGGGCAATTAGTGTACTGTTACTATTGTGAATGGTAGACTTTTACTTTGCATAAGAATGACCCTCGCTTAACAGCCACGTGTTGGAGGCCACAGAGGAAAAGCATACAGTGATCTTTCCCGTGCACTGCTGGGAGGGGCTGGAAAAGGCTCAGACTTTATGCTTTCCAGATTGCCTTTAGCGGGAGGGCACAGCTATCCATTAACTGTTAAGCAGACTCTACTGTAAGGCTTACCAGGACTGGCTGCGAGACGGATTCAGCTGTCCCTCTCCGCTTGGCATCTCTCCTGTGCAAGACCGCAACCACTGAAAGCGTATTCCGAAATCTCGAACTTGTCCTGAGATCTCGTGAGACTAGGTGCCCTGTATGGTCTTGTTCCCAGAAACTGACTAGACTGTGTTCACTGTTCGCAAACATGTATCTGTTCAAGGAAATCACTTACTTTTTCCCATCACACAGCTTCGGCTCTTTCCCGGACTGCCCCGTCATCCACCTCGCAGAGGCTGGCTAACATTAGGCGGCGAAAAAAAAAGACTAGGGACGAGATGTTCGCGGAACTGATGGCCTGCTCCACAGCCAAGGCGGCAGAGCAGAGACAGTGGAGGGAGACCCTATGTCAGCAGCATCGCACACACATCGAACGGGAGGATAGGTGGCGGCAGGAAGACCAGCAGGCGACTCAAACGCTGCTTGGGCTAATGAGGGAGCAAACGGACACGCTCCGGCGCCTTGTAGATGTTCTGCAGGACCGCAGGCAGGAGGAGAGAGCCCCCCTACACTCTATCTGCAACCACCCTCCAACGCCAAGAAGTCCTGTCCCCCCCTCACCCAAAATTACAAGAAGGAGGGGCGGTAGGGGCCGTGAGAACTGTCACTGCACCACAGCAGAGCGCTAATGTACCAGACACCTCTCACGCTATAAATTTGTAGAAGCGCTTCCCTTACAGGATCACCCAATCCCAAATCCAAGTTTCATCCCCCCACTGTGTAGTAGATTATTAAAAGCGGTTTGCTGTTATTCACTGTTTCCTTCACGTTTTTCATGTAAGAAGACTTTGTGTGTAGGGGGGGGGAGGGGATTTTTAATTGCACTGGATAGCCTACATTACCAGGGTACAGACTTGGGGGCAGGGTCAACTGCAGGGCACACACAGACTGCAGTCACTAGGCACCAGGGTCAGTCTGTGTGGTGTATGCTGCCCCGGTTCATTCGGTGATGTGTACGCTTGTCCAGGGTCCTAGCGCCTGCCATCCCCGAATGTTAAGGCAGGCTGCCCTTACCATGCACTTCCACCGTAGCCACGAGCCTCTCCGCTGCCCTGAGCCCCAACAAGAGCCCTCAACCACGGACAGATACTCACCCTTCCCCCACACCCCTCACCCCTTCCTACGCCCAAACCCACAGCCCACAGCCGTCATCCAAACCCCTATCCAAAGACGGCACCCCTCGCCCCTTCCTGCAAACCCACCCCTTCCTGCAAACCCACCCCTTCATGCACAACCACCTGCAACCGTCCCCCACCCCAGAGACCTATGTAGGAGCAGGAGGCTGTCATTCCTCTATTGTACAAGCGGTCTGTACATCAGTGCACACCGTACCCAGCACAGTATGCGTCCATGTTTCAACCCCTGAACAGAAATGCAAAGTAAAAGAAAGATTTATTAACAATTACTGTTCCGTTTAATTTGTTTTAAAACGTGTTTTGGAAGTGGGGGAAACTTGGAGAACGGGGTATGTAACCGCAGATCTCACTCAACACATAGAGACACAGGCCCAGGATCAGCTTCTCTTAAAATCAAGTGGAGAGTCATAGGTTACCCTGCTCTCTGAGGAAACTTGCTTTCAAAGCCTCCCGGATACACAGCGCTTCCCGCTTGGATATTCTTTCGGCACGGGTGTCTGGCTGAGCGTAAACAGCAGCCAGGCGATTTGCCTCAACCTCCCATCCGGCCAAAAAGGTCTCGCCCTTGCTCTCACAGAGATTGTGGAGCACACAGCAAGCAGCAATAACTACGGGGATATTCTTTTCGCTGATGTCCGAGCGAGTCAGTAAGCTCCGCCATCTCCCCTTGAGACGTCCGAAAGCACACTCCACCACCATTCTGCACTTGCTCAGCCGGTAGTTGAAGAGTTCCTTCTCACTGTCCAAGGCGCCTGTATAGGGCTTCATGAGCCAGGGCATTAGCGAGTAGGCTGGGTCCCCGAGGATCACTGTAGGCATCTGCACATCCCCAACCGTTATTTTGTGGTCCGGGAAGAAAGTTCCTGCCTGGAGGCATCTAAACAGACCAGAGTTCCTGAACACACGCGCGTCATGAACCTTGCCCGCCCACCCAACGAAGATGTTGGTAAAACGTCCCCTATGGTCCACCAGTGCTTGCAGCACCATTGAAAAGTAGCCCTTTCGGTTAATGTACTCGCTGGCCTGGTGGGCTGGTGCCAGGATAGGGATGTGAGTCCCATCTATAGCCCCACCGCAGTTTGGGAATCCCATCGCGGCGAAGCCATCTATGACGACCTGGACGTTTCCGAGAGTCACTACCTTTGAGAGCAGTTGCTCAACGATTGCGTGGGCTACTTGAATCACAGCAACCCCCACGGTAGATTTGCCCACGCCAAAGTGGTTCGCTACTGACCGGTAGCTGTCTGGCGTTGCAAGTTTCCAGAGGGCTATGGCCACTCGCTTCTGCACACTCAGGGCTGCTCGCATCCGTGTGTCCTGGCGCTTCAGGGCAGGGGCCAGCAAGTCACAGAGTTCAAGGAAAGTGCCCTTACGCATCCTGAAGTTTCGCAGCCACTCTGTTTCATCCCAGACCTGCAGCACTATGCGGTCCCACCAGTCCGTGCTTGTTTCCGGGCCCAGAATCGCTGCTCCACACCATGAACTTGACCCATTGCCACCATGATCTCCACTGCGCGGCGTACCCTGCTTTCTGAGAGGTCTGCGCCACTCTCCTCACCGCGCTGCCGGAGCCTCCTCGCCCGATTTCTCAGCAGCTGACTGTGGAAGAGGTGGACGATAAGGTGCGAGGAGTTGACAACGGCCATAAGTGCAGCGATGATCGCAGCGGGCTCCATGCTCGCAGTGCTGTGGCGTCCGCGCTGTAACCGACCAGAGAAGGGCGCGAACAGATTTCCCGCCGGCGCTTTCATGGAGAGAGGGCGTGATTGATGGTTCGATGACGACAGTTACCCAAAACCACCCTCGACACATTTTTTCCCCCAGCAGGCATTGGGGGCTCTACCCAGCATTCCAATGGGCAGCGGGGCCTGCGGGAACTGTGGGATAGCTTCCCACAGTGCACCGCTTCGAAAGTCGACGCCGGCCCCGTTAATGTGGACTCAGAAATTTGAATTAGTGTATTTACTGTGGATACACAAATTCAACTTCATAAGGTCGAATCCACAAATTCGACTTAAGTAGATTCGAAATAGTCTTGTAGTGTAGACAAGGCCTTAATCACATCTCAGGCACAGCTTTACATTTCACAGAAACAACACTTTCAGTTATGATTGATTGGAATTTAAAGTCTGATTTCTCTTAGACCATAATCAGGCCTGAATGGGAATTTTGTATAATGACAATTAAAATAATGAAATCGAACTTTAAATGACATTCAAATGCTGTTACCTGCTAGGAGCTCCAGAGTTCCATCTTCCCTCATTGCATTCTGGGTGCTGTGCATCGTTCATTATGGGGTGATTGCAGCCGAGTCTGTCCAGCATGGAGCTGGGACACGCTGTTAATCCCAGAGGCCAGAATTTTCCCAAGGGACCAGCACCCACAATGAGAGCCACATTTTCAGAAGAGCTCATCATTTTGGGTATATTTTGGGTGCTCAGCCCTTGAAAATGTGGCCTTTAGAATACCCCCCTCCCCTCATATTTCTGGGATATAATAATAGCTTTGTACTGAGCAATTAATATTTATTATTCTTATTTAACATTTATATTGCAATAGCATCTAGAGGCCTCACCTAGATCAGGGCCCTGCTGTGCTAGGCACTGTACACAGACATAGGCAGGCTGGATGTAAGGCTCACTGCAGTCAATGGGAATTTTTCCATTAACTTCAATGGGCTTTAGGTCAGGCCAGGGGCTTGATGGTCCACGACCCAGCTGTGAAATGCCTCATGTACAAACACAAGATAACATGAAAGGAGCGGGAGTGGGGAATCCTGCAAGGCGCTGAGCACCTGCCACTCCCACAAAAGTGAGTAGAAGAGGATGGCGGTCAGCACTTTCCATGATCGAGCCCAGGGGCCTGTGTTAATGGAAGCGCAGCTGCAGACCTGTCAAGTCCCTGCAGCTAGAGGCTGGAGTGAGGCCCGATCCGTGAGTGGGAAGGGAAGAGCCTCACTCACATGCAGAGAATTGTGTTTGAGCTCAAGCCTCCTGAGCCAACTCTGCCCCTGCTACGCCTGTGAATAAGAGAACACAGGAGGCTTGACAGCTTGTGCCTGTACACTACAGTGCAGCAACTTCCGTCGCACGGCCGTACAGGGTGCTGGGACCGGGAGCAAATTCCATCCCAGGCTCCAAACCCTTCCCAGCAGCAGCCAAAGCACTGGGTTGTATTCCAGTGGGAGCCAGGGGATGCTCATTTGGTGACCAGCAGCCCTCCTGCCCATCTCCTCAGGTCACTGGGGAGGCCAGTCCTGTCCTGCTGTGTGTTTGGCTGCCCTGCCTGGAGCCGTCAGCAAATCTGATCTCGGAGGCATATGAAAGAAACACCGGACAAAGAAATGGTCTTGTTAACCCACCTCTGTGCCTGTGGGGCAGCCCAAACAGGCAGATGCAGGCAGCAGGAGGGGAGTTCTGACTGAAGTCTGAGGTGATCATAATGAACACCCACTAGGATGGCAGGATTACCGATGAAAGCTGTTCAGCAGACCACCCAGAAAGTGCCAGGCAGAACACCAGAGGCTGATCTGGGCATCCCAGCTAGAGAATCACTAACACCCTCTTCAGAAAGTCAGCATAGCCGTGTTTGCTACCCCCCTGTTGCTAGCAGGGCTTCAGTGCAAGGTGGGATTGTCGGAAGAGAGTAGTCCGGAGCTGGCAGGGTGAGAGGGTCTTGGCCTGTTATCTGCACAAGCCTCAGGGTCAGGCACAAAAGGGAAGAAACATAACTGGCCTGGCTCAACCTGGGCACCATGAGAGACAAAGAGCAATACTATGGGCCAGATCCTCAGACCCACTTCCAGCTCCGGTGGCATAGATGAGGCAACATGCAGCAGCCAGAAAGCTGCCTTAAAAGAGAAGCTTGGGATTTCCATAGCTTGGGGAAATTCCTGGGTGAGTTAAAGCCGATGTAACCTGTACATAGACATAGGCAGGCTGTACATAGGCAGGCTTCTCTTCTTTTGGCATACAGGGCAGGAAGGAGCATGATAGGGCAGGGCCAGAATGCAGTGTGCTCCAGACAGTCTTTGCAAGAGGGAAGCTTTTACAAGCAGATATACATTAGAGCAGCCTTGTGACTGCTCTAACTTGCATCACAGTCCGGTTCAAGCCCAGTAAGATGACATAGAACCGCTTTTGCCTCCACCCCCTGCTGCTCACCTGTGCCATGTGTGAGGATTCAGCCCTATGCCAGGTTTATCTGACCCTTCAGATGTCAGCCTGTTGGGGTTTTGGTCTGAGAATCCTGTAGCCAACTATGCCACAAATGCCACTCCCTTTAAATTCTCAGACTCAGTCCCCATCCATACTGGCCAGAGAAACTGTGCTTGGAAGCCTGCTAGCCAGAGCTGCATTTGATCCCAGTGTTTGCTGATAGGTGCAGTGCCTCCCTGTGGACAGGGCTTTTCTGAGATGGCTGTAAAAGGAAATGGACTCAGAGTCAAATCCGGCTTGCCTGATTTACCTGTACATTCCCATTCACTTCAACCTGGCTAGGGGAAGAGAATGCCTTCAGCAAAGACACGGCCGCAGCTGAGTAGGACTCCAAGGTCTGTGCTTCCTGGAGGTGCTAATTCTGAATGTAACAGGAGGGGACGGTTTAGAATACTTCCAGCCCAGGAACCAGTGATGAAGTTCCTTCCCCTCATTGTCTGCATGAATTTAAGCCCCACCTCCATCCCCAGCATCCCTTACACAGTCCAACGGAGGAAGCAATCAAACAAGTAAAGTGTCTTTCCTACAACTGGCAGCTACTCATGGATGAAAAGGGCACCAGGGAATAGGGAGAGCTGATTGTTTGTACTGCGGCACTCTGAAATCATTACATATTGAATCCTTGAAAAGGCGAGTGTTAAAATCCGATAGTACAGAATACAAACACACACACACGCACAGCCCGACACCCCCCTCATGCAACATGCATCAGGAGTACATGGGTAGACACACACACACATCCCTCATACAGGTACCACTTGTCACAGCCACACTCACACCACCATCCTATACTTACGCATGCAAAACTCTCATGCCCATACCAAACGCACATGCATGTGAGAATACACTCACACTTCACATGGTTATACATGCACAACTCAGACACAGACACACCACAAACACCTCCTCTCTCTCTCTCTCTCTCTCTCTCTCACACACACACACACACACACACACACACACACAATTGCAGCCTTGTACCCTTACACCCACCGCACACATGTCCAATGCACAGGCTTAAGGGACTCACTTGCATCTCATTCACTCCATATATGCAGCACTCGCAACACAACACTCCCACCCATCTGCAGTCATTTTGTGCAGTGTTGCACAGGGCTTGTCTGAAGACATTATATGCTGTTGAAAATGCACCAGAAAAACAAGAGGAAGAAGCAAAGAACTGTGCTCGGGTTGGTGGAAACTGCACTTGGGACCAAGAATAACTCAGTACTTCTGAGACATGCACCAGGCAGTGCCATGGCAGCACTGTGTTATAAGTGACATTTACAAGCCATCCTTCTTTCCTCTGCTATTCATTGTAATCATATTAATCCTGAGCACGTTGTTAGCCCATCATGTAGCTGTGATAGGAGCTGCCCTAGGAATTTACTTGTAATTTAGTAGTTATTAATGTCTACTGATTGTTCCACTTTTGGGAGTAAATTGCAATTCCCTTCAGTGTCAGGGAGTCACAAAGCTACAGAGCAAGCAGGAGTGTGGGCAGGTGAGGGCAGGATTCCAACACACAGAGCACTGTCAATCCTTTGCTCTCCAGCTCTGGGCTCCTACAGAGTCCTGCCAATGCAGCTCAGTTAGAGATCATCAAAACAAGGTAAACATCTTTTAGAAAACAAAATATGAAGACAAGATATATATTTTGTTTTGCACAGATTATTTGTTTTGCTGGAGGAAAAATTAGTTAGATTCTTTTTAATGTTTTCATTTTGTTTTGGTGGGAAAAATCTCTCTCTCTCTCTCTCTCTCTCTCTCTCTCTCTCTAAGTTTTCCCTTTTTAAAGAAGGGAAAAAATAACAGTGGGAGAAAGTAGATTCCCCCCCCCCCCAATTTTGAAATGAATCGTTTTTAAAAATTTGAAAATGTTTTGTGAAAAAGTTTTGTTTTGAAAATGTGTCCAAAAAATTGAAACATTTAGATTAAAATGCCTTTTTTTTTGGAAACATGGTATGGTTGAAATGTTGTATTTTGGGGGGGGGGAGTTATTTGAAAAATTATGACCAGCCCTAATCTCAGTTCTTAATCCTGACTCAGTCTCACTGCTATTCCAGTCCTCTGCCGATGCACCACAATCCTGTCCTACACCTTCCCCTGATATTTCTGAGATGAGCAGTTCCACACACAGTCCTGCTATTGCATATCAATCCTTACCCACAGCTCCCTCCCTACTGTTCCAGTCATGGGCTCCCCACACACCTTTGTCCATACGCCTCAGTCCTGATATATTTGAAATGACTCCTTCTAATGCAATGAATTGAACAAGGGAAAATAGAGACTTAAAAAGAGGAAAAAGCTTCCTAATGATGAGATCTATTACACTTCAGAGTAGTTTCCTAAGGGAGATATTGGAAGACCTATTGCCTGAAACCATACTGGCTTGAATGAGGCCCTGAGGAATAAGATGTGGGGAATGAAGCCTGTTTTGATGGAGGAGGGCAATAGACTAAAAGTGATTTAATAGAGTTTTTCATCCTTCCTTCTAAGAGTCTCATCAGTCCTACTCTCTATGCCCTCCAGTCTGTGAGTGATAATGTTACGATCAGGGGAATCTTGGTACTATCTTTGACCAAAGACTCACTGTATGCCAGGCACACAAGCAGCACTACATGTCAGACCTCAGGCCTGGCAGTTCAGCAAGGAGGAGGCCTGGACTGGTACCTCTCTCATGAAGGGAAGTCAGACTTGGTGGACGGGACCTTTCTGTCTTTGGAAGGTAAATGCCAACCAACACTAATGCACAGTGGAAGAGCAATACTCCCTACATCACTGATTGGCTCAAGTAATCTCATCTGTTTATTTCACACTGGTGAAAGCGCTAGCAAGACAGACATCTGAATTGGGTTCTGAGGTCTGTTTGGGGCACTGGCCTCACCTCAGCCCATAGAACTCAGAGCTTCTGGCATGGGTTTGTCCCAATCACTGGGCCAGGGAATTGCCATCTGCCCAAGAAGGAGACCCCCTGCTCACCTCTTCGGCCCACCCCCTCAACTCAGGGCCCAGCCTGGCTGGAAACTCGGACACCTGTCTCGGGTGATGCCCTACAAGGACACTGATTGGTTCTTGTCTCAGACCTTCCCCAAGGCTGTTAGGAATGGGTGACAAGCACCCAGAATGTAACTTGACCGCTCTGGAGACTGAAGTCCTGTGCTTATCCACTAACCACATGTAGGAGAGCAGGCTAGATCAGGGGTCAGCAACTTTTCAGAAGCAGTGTGCCGAGTCTTCATTTATTCATGCTAATTTAAGGTTTTGCGTGCCGGTAATACATTTTAACGTTTTTAGAAGGTCTCTTTCTATAAGTCTTTAATATATAACTAAACTATTGTATGCAAAGTAAATAAGGTTTTTAAAATATGTAAGAAGCTTCATTTAAAATTAAATTAAAATGCAGAGCCCCCCGGACCGGTGGCCAGGACCCGGGCGGTGTGAGTGCCACTGAAAATCAGCTCTTGTGCCACCTTTGGCACACGTGCCATAGGTTGCCTACCCCTGGGCTAGATGGTCACAGTGGTCCTCTCTGACCTTAGAATCTATCAGTCTACTTAGATTGGAAGACAGGGCAAAGACTGTCTTTTGTTCTGTGTTGGTACAGCACCTGACACAGTGGGGTCCTGGTCCATGATAGGGGCTCCTAGGTGCTCCAGCAATACCGATAATAATAAATAATAATATTAATTAATGAATCTGTAAATGCCAGATCCAAATGATGACACTGCCAAATGTGGGGGTCTATTGGTGGTGTTTTTGTGATTGATCACCCCCTGGGAACTGGACTGAGACCTGATAACTCATTTCACACATGAGGCACTGAACGACTGTCAGATGGGGACAGCTTTTGCTCATCAATGACCTGTAATGGATTTCTACTGCCAACCACTCAGTGGAAAAAAATCTCTGGTCTGCCTTCATCCCTGAAGCCATCTGGCATGGATTTGGCTCCATGCCCCAGCCAGCTTGGAACAGATGCCTTTTCCAAAGTAACTTTAGCAATGCTGGGTATAGCTGGTCTCATAAGAGGTCTTATGTTGTCTGCCTTCTACCATCAAGAAAAGAAAATAACTTTCTGCACGGGGAGCAGTGACAGTGATAGACTCAGTAGGGAAAGAATAGAATGTTACTAGTAAAGGAACCTTGTACCTCAGCACCATGCCCAAGGGCAGGTTCCCAAGCTTCCAGTGATGGCAAGATCCAAAGTTTGGTCCTTGCCTCCCAGGCCCAGTGTCCCCCAACCCTTCACCCCGCCTTGGATATGCTGGCACATGCCCCGCATTGATAAATCAGCAGGGGCGGCTCCAGGCCCCAGCACACCAAGCGCGTGCTTGGGGCGGCAAGCCGCGGCAGGTGCTCTGCCGGCGCCGCGAGGGTGGCAGGCAGGCTGCCCTCGGCGGCTTGCCTGCGGAGGGTCCGCTGGTCCCGCAGCTTTGGCAGATCTCCCGCAGGCAAAGGTCCCGAAGCCACGGGACCAGCGGACCCTCCGCAGGCAAGCCGCCGAGGGCAGCCTGCCTGCCGTGCTTGGGGCGGCAAAATTCCTAGAGCCGCCCCTGTAAATTGTGTCGGAGCAGTATCTGTTACCAAGCCTTGACAGTTCTCCAAAGCTAATTGGTGCTGGGTTTATCCCCTGATTTGCCACCAGGAGGAGCCTGGCATGAAAATAAAAGCACATCGAAACCTAGGGAGAGACTCTTCATGGCATCAAGTACTAGGGAGACTCCCCATCCTGCCCCCTTCTGTCATCAGGCCCTAATCCAGCACATTGCCTATAACAGGGTCAGTGATGGGGGTATCATGGGGCTACCTAAATCAGCCCTACACAGTCTTAGTGCTGGAGAGATTCTTCCCTAGCCATTTGAGGCTTCTTTGCCACCCCTGCATGCCACTGTGAGTGGAATACAGAGGCCAGACTAGGAGGCTCTTTCCCATGCTGAATAGGCACATTCCCCCCCCGGCATTTCCAATCCCGTTACTTCTCTGCAGCTGCCAGCATGACACTCACACCCAGCATGGAGCAGGGGAAGCATCTCCAGGTTGCTATACAGAACTGCCCCGTGGCCAGTCTTGGAGCAGCATTAACAGCCTCTGAAGAATGGGTCACCCAGTTCTCCTCACCCAATGAAGCCTCCATGGCATAAGTCTCTGCGGAGAAGAATGGCAGACAAAGGGCACTGAAAAGGGGAATCCTTGGAACCTCAAGCAGACCACAAGTCCCCACTGCCAAAAGGTAAAAATCCGCCACTCTCTGTCTCTTATAGCAGTGAAGGTCTGGAACCAGCCTCACCATGTTCATGAGGTTATTTGATGGGTCTCAGCCTGGTTCCTAGTAATAAGAGCCACAAGCATCATTGCCAGGTTCAGCAGGAAGGCCAAGGTCAGGTGAGCCGTAGAGACTGATGGGCCCTTTCACTCCTGGAGGAGGCCCCTCCAGGCAACATTAAGAAGTGTGGGAGAGTGGGCAAGACCTGTCCTGCTGCTGCCTGCAGAGCTAACGAAAGGACCATTGGTGCACCACCAAATGGGGCCCCTGGCTCCACCCCCTTCCCAGAGAGGCAGGGACAGCAACATGGGGCTTCCATATCTTTCCCCCAGGTCCAGAAGATGTCTCTTCCCTCATCCTAGAGAGGCAGGAATAGGGTCTCACTATTTACCCCAGCAGCTGAGGTGTATCTGATAAGGTGCGTGGAACAGGCCTCCTGCACTTTTCCCCTCCTGCCATCAACAGATTCCTCTGCTGGGTTGCTGTTGGTGGGTCAATTCTGTTTTTTTTTCCATTTAATTTTGAATCTTACTTAGAGACTATCTATCTATCTATCTATCTATCTATCTATCTATCTATCTATCTATCTATCTATCTATCTATCTGTAAGCAGTCAGGATGAGCTCTACCCTGACATCTGGTGGTGAATTATGGCGAGTGTGGAAAAGAATTTCAGGGGCTGATCGTGTTTGCATAGGCACACCCACCCCGCCTGGCATAGCCCACGGCAGCCTGGGATGGCCCACGGCAACCTGGGATGGTTGCTTTGGCAGCTGTGGGATCCCCAGTTTCTTTGTTGTTAGGGCGGGAGGAGTGGAGTGTTGTCACCCTGATTGTGTGGACGAGGAACTGTGAAACTGCTTTGTGACAGGGAGTCTCACCATCAATTGAGTGGCACTCGCTAGACAAGGGAGTGGGCTCCTTGTGTGAGCCAGAAGTATTAATTGCACATCCTTCTCCCTCCACTGTTGAATACCAGAGCTGATTTTTGATTCCCTTAAGAATCTAAGTTACAGGTTCCTAAGCTAAACTCACTAAGAGCTGAAATCACTAAAGAGCTGTGCTAACTAGTGGGGGAGTCTGAAGCTATATTGTGGAGTAGAGCAGCTGGCAGAGCAGAGCAGTTTGTGGGACAGTTGGAGCAGTCCACGGAGCAAGCGGAGCCAAGCAGTTTGCGGGGATGGCTGGAGCAGATCACAGGATGGCTGGTGGAGCAGAGCAGCTGGCAGAGCGGAGCAGTTTGTGGGACAGTTGGAGCGGCCCATGGAGTGAGCGGAGCTGAGCAGTTTGTGGGGACGGCTGGAGTGGATCATGGGACGGCTGGTGGAGCAGAGCAGCTGGCGGGGCAGAGTGGAGCAGAGCTGAGCAGTTCGTGGGGAAGGCGGAAGCAGAATCCCACGGAGAGGCAGGGCAGTCGGCCCCGGACCACGTAAGGTGCCCCTTTCTACCCAGGCTGGCGGGGGGAAAACCCCTGCAGATAAACTCTTGAACTCTGGGGCTGCACTGACCCAGGACAGAGACTTTTGGGTTGCAGGACTTTTGGGACTGTGGGTGATTTTTGGGTTGCTGGACTCAAGAGCCCAGGGAAAAGGACACGGCCTAGTTGAGGTGTTTTCCCAATTTAATGCAATGTTGTTTATCTCATGTTATTAAACATTTTCTGCTACACTGAGACTCTGTGCTTGCGAGAGGGGAAATATTCCCTCTTTGAGGCACCCAGGTGTGTGTGTAAGATTTTCCCAGGTCACTGGGTGGGGGCTCGAGCTGGTTTGCATTACGTTGTAGGGAGGGACCCCTATGTATTGAACCTGGACCTTGCTGCTATCAATTCGGCCTGGCAGAAGGGTTACATATCTATCTATCTATCTATCTCTGTACATGCTCATTTGTCTAGTTCTCTTTCTCTATCTATATTTTCTCTCTAGTGCTATCACCATAGTGCCTAATTTCCCAAATGGCTTCTGACACAACCCCTACTGGGAGTCGTAAATAAAGGGCCTGGCAATTTGATCCCACTGTGATATGGATTGGTATGATCTAAGAGAAGTGAATGTCCCTTCTAAATCACAGTCCGCGTGCAGAGCTTCAAATGGCCAGCTTCCTTGCGTGCCTACCCAGCATCTCCCAACCCGACCCTGTGTCTGCTGTGGCTTGGCATATGGTCCTTTGGGGTGTAATGTGTCTCCTAAAACACTGAGAGCTAAATCAACATGATGTGCAGGGGTGTGGCTACTTCTAAATGACACAAGATCACCTAATTTAGCTGAATTCAAAAGTTAGCATCAATGTGGCAAATCTTCCTTCTTTGAATGGGCTGCATTTTAAAGTAACTATAATGCCTCTCAGCGGGTAAGAAAGTGAAGCAGTTCAGCCATGAGTTATCCTCCAAAACTAAGGTGAAAAAAACAATTTTGGAAATGATGGTGCATTTTTAGTGCTGGTGAAAGTGACAGACTGATAGCGAAGGCAGGAGCTGTACATATTCCCCCAACAGGAGTGTGGGCAGGTGAGGGCAGGATTCCAAAACACAGAGCAGTGTCAATCTTTTGCTCTCCAGCTCTGGGCTCCTACAGAGTTCTGCCAATGCAGCTCAGTTAGAGATAATCAAAACAAAGTAAACATCTTTCTAAGAGGGCCCCACGCCCAGCCAGAGCCCAGCAACCCCACGGCACTGCAACCACGGCAAGTCCTGAGGCCCCGATCCCCCAGCCGGAGCGTGGCAAGCCCCGTGGCCCCGCTTCCCCAGCCAGAGCGCAGCAATCCGAAGTGCCACAGAAGACTCGGAGCGCCGCCTGTTGAGTAGAAGCCCCCGAATCGGGACCGCACTGGCTAAAGCCGGCCCTGTTTGCAGCTACCCCTCACTCCTAATCTTCAGGTCTCTTGCTGTCACTGCCACCTGACTCCTAATGTGCAGGTCCCCCATGGTTTTCCAGTGCTATCACAGTTCTGCCAGTGCACCTCAGTCCTGACCTGCAGCTCCTCCATGCTCTTCTATTCCAGGCCTCTCCAATTTGCTCAGCTGTGTGATTGCAGTGTGCAGAAAACTCAATTTGGCCCAGATTTCCAGGGGAAAATGCTTTTGCATTAACACAATGGACAGCCCAACCCTAACTGATGAGGGATGGGACCAGAGAAAGCCTCTGGTAACCCAGGAAAGCAGGTTTGGGAGAAAACAACCCAGTTGCAGCCATGCACAGCCCAGCTACCTACCCTTGTCCCTATCAACTTTAGCCCACATGGGCAGAATTGCAATCCCACGCTGGTGAAAATCCAGAGTAACTCAGCCTATAGCCAGTAGTATGGATTGATTCTGGTGTGAATGAGATCAAACCTGGCACTGGGCAAACAGCTATTAATAGTATTTGTATTCCAGTAGTGCCATGAGGACCATACTGAGATCTGGGCCCTGTTGTGCTAGGTGCTGTGCATCCATAACTGAGAACCCATGATTACATATTTGTATTGGGGTAGCACCTAGAGACCTCATTGTGGTAGGCACTGTATTTACAGATATAACCCAAAGGGCAATCCCCATCTCAGAGCTCTGACACTGGGAATACATGGCAACAAATGAATACAGCAAACAGATATGAGAAGCACAAAGTCACAGTGAGCTATTAAGATGTGTGGTCCCAGCATACCATGGCAGCCAACAAAGGAATTATTGCTCTTCCCATTTTACAGATGGGAAACTGAGGCACAGAGCGATTAAAGTGACTTGCACGAGGCCCACACAGGAAGTCCATGACAAATCCATTAATTGAAACAGCCGTGATTTAACCACAGGACCAACCTTCCCAGATACCTCTACAATGGTTTTCTAAAGCTGGCTCGCCTTGATATCATCGTATGTTTCCATGGTTAAATTTCCTGTCCGTTTCCCCCAGCGTGCCAGAGGAGTTGTCATCAGATTTATCTTCTGCTCAACAGAAGGGGAGTTAGTTAGAGGAACACTGCCTGCTGGAATGCAGGAGCCTGTCTCTAGGTCCTGGGAATCTGTCATCAATCTGCTGTCTGGCGGAGATAAAGGTTTGCTCGGGGATGTTTCTGTCGTGTTTGTTTCATGGTCCAGAAGTCGCAAGGATTTTAAAGTCATTGTGCTGAGAGGTGCAGTGATCTCTGCAACATTTCCCCGCATGCACACTCCAGCCAAATTCGCTTCTGTCTCCGGTTTTGAAAAGCCTGAGGCTGCACCTGGATTCCTAATGTATTTGCTAACCTGGCATGATTCGCCCCACCAGCAGAGGAGACCTGAGCGAGGCAAAGGGCTTTGTAGAGTTCAGAGTAGCTGCAACACTTTGTTGTGGGGGTAGTTTTGTCCCTGCTAAGACTGTAGCTAAATGGAAGACACACTGCAGATTGCGCCTCACCTCCCTGTGGCATTAAAATTCATCGGCAACCCTCTGCTTACACTTTAGTGCATATGCCTAGCTGAGGGACAACACACTGTTCTGTTCATTTGTTTTCTAATAATCTCTGCTGGTCTCCAAGGTTCTCCTTCCCCCAACTACAACTGCTGCCTGCTTATTTCCATCCAGATCAAGAACAGCTCTTGGCTGCCAGCTGCTTGAGGAGCCCAGCCCGCCATCCACCTGATGGGTGTAGGTGTAGGGAGCCCCACTCCACCCAGCCCAGTGCGAAGACACTATTTACAAACCGGCAGTTGCCACATGCCCGGTGGCCCGCCTGGCCCTGTGCTGCCAGCATGCCCCTTCTCCTCGGGGGGCAGGCCCATGTTGCACCCCACAGCCTCCCCCGCCCAACATCCCCCAGCTCCCTATGGCCAGAGCCCCTCCCAAACCCACTACGCCCGTCACCCACCCTAGACCCCTTCCACAAATGCACAGCACCCTGCACAACACCACCCCTGCCCTCGGCCCCACCACAACTGCCACAGAACCCCCACTCCCTAGTGCCCCAACACACACATCTTTCCCGCCCCCTCACAGCCCAGCACTCACCCAGACTCCTAAGAGATCCACTCCCCCATGCCCTGCCTCCTGGCCACCCTCACCGGCCCTGCTGGGAGGCGACTGTCTGCCAGGCTGAGCTGGCAGCTCAGCCAGGGCTGGTCCTGGGGCGGGGAATCGCTCCGGCCCCTTGGGAGTGGTGCGATCAGCCAGGCCAGGGCCTGCCCCAGCTGGGTTCCCTGAGGACCAACTTGCCTGGAGTGGCCCAGCCAAGCCCCACTTCACCCCAATGTCCCTCCCCACCCCACCCAGCTGAGACCTGACATTGGCCAGGCTTCTGCACCAGTCCCAGGCGGCTCAGCTCCGGGGAGACAGGTGGGGCCCCACAGGTGGTGGGAAGCAGAGACTGCCCAGAGCTGGAGGTGCACTGGGGTCCAGCCAGGGGGCTGAGAGAAGCAGGGGGATGGGGACAGAGAGGAGCCCTCGGCCAGCTGGCAGGCAGGCTGAGAGGAGCAAGTGGTGGTGGGGGGAGCCAGCAGAGTCTCGGGGCGCAATGCAAGCGAAGCAGGCCAGAGCCCCTTCTGAACACGGGCCCGGCTCCATTGTAAACCCAACACTGTAGGGAGCTTGAATGACAAAATTTACCCTACTGGCTTGGTACAGCTGATAGGCACCGTGATGGAGCTGTGTCCCAGCTGGGAGAAAAACTCCCTAACTATCTAGCAGGAAAGGGAGCTTTATAATGAGTCTATACATGGCTTGCTGCTGTGAATCCCATGCCCAGCCAGGGAAATTACAGCTTTCATATGCACTTTAGTTTTAACATTAAAAAGGTATCTATCTATCTATCTATCCCCATACACTCTCTCTCTCTTTCTCCTCTTTAATTTTGATGAATCTATCACCAAAGCTTCTAGAGTCAGACTGTGCTGCACCTCCAGCAGGAGCAACACAGAAGGTGTGTAGCCCTGAAGGACTTTAAGGCACCATTGCACCTGCCTGTTTCTGGGTTGCTGTGGGAACTGAAATCCTCCACCCTCCACCCCCGTTAATCTGGACAGCCTGCTCTGAGTTAGGGCAGCCTCTTCAGAGCTGCCCATGGCTTGCGGTGCAATCCAGAATGGCGGTAGCTGTATGGGCTTCACTCTCAGCATGCCCCCTTGTGATGGGGCTTGTGCCAGTGCTACATCATAGGGCCACCAAGCAGTGTACAGGGAACAATCCCGTAGAATCCCACCGCTTGTTTATATGGGAAAGGCATGTGTGTGTGAGAGAGAGAGAGAGAAAATTAGAGAGGAAGAGGGAGTGTAAGGGAGGGATGTGGTGTCTGAAGGGGGTTGGGGCGAGGAGGCTGCATACACAGTCAATTAGCATCAAATATGAAGGTGGCGCAAGTGTAACAGTCTCATATCTACAACCAAGACCGCCTTCTAGCAGCTATTCACTTCTAATTACCCTCAGATAACGAGTGACTGCGATAGTGGACGATATTAGAATAATTTTCTGTTCATCAAGGAAAGAAAAAAGATTGGAATCGTTCGCCTTTAGTATCTGTGTGTTTCTAACAAGGGGTCTGCCCTCAGGACCTTCCTATCTAGCCTCACCAAAATCTGTTATGGCTATTAGCAACAGAGTTATTGGCTGCGTAATTAACTGTGTAATTAACTCAAAATGACTGTGGCAATAGGGGCACCTTTGAATAGAAACATAATTAAATTGCACATTTTAATGCTTGGGAACATGTCTCTAGTTGGGCTCTGAAGACAACAGCATTGGGTCTCCAATTAAGTGGTATTCCAGCAACCTGTCTTAGATCAGATTTAATTGTATCGACAATGACGTAATGTGTTTATAGAGAGGCTGCTTTCTGCTCATTACTTAATAACTAGTAAATCGACGTGCTACTCCTCCATGTACCCAAGCGCCATGGACCACCTCACACTGAATGACCCCTTTCCATGACTGACTGGTGGTTTGCCTTATCTCAGTGACCTCTCTGTTCAAGCTGCATTGACTTCTGGGAAGCTCTGTATAACTAACTAATTACTTTTTTAACCCAACATCCATGGGTAAGTGTTTATTTGAATGACCTAAAGAGTTGCTATTAAATTCCCCGATCTGCTTTTACATTGGCTTCATTTTTTCCTTCTCATTGATATTGTTGTTTTCTGACCTCTGGACCTCTCCATTCTGTGTTTCAGTATATCCAGACACTCCATCTCAAGTGGGCTTTATTCCCTCACTCTTTTCCCTCCCCTTCCCACCTCCCTCTCCCTCTCCCTCTCCCTCTCTCTCTCTCTCTGCTGTGCTTAAAAAAGGCACAATTGAGATGCACTAATATACTGCATGTGAGTCGTTCCAGCTCAGCCTGGATACAGAGGGAAAGGAAGCAGGTTTGGCATTTAATAGAGCTATCCTCAAGGACACCAAGACACCTATTCAGGAATGATCAGATGAAAGGTTTGAATATCAAACAGCAGCTCTGACAGTCTTGAAATCAGAGATCTCTCCCCGTACACCTGATACCCTAATCGGAAATGAGAATCTCTTGGGAGGCATCTCCTTTTCAAAGGATGCCTTGAAAAAACTCTCCCCCTTCCAAAAAAACCCCCTCCAAACCACGTCTTCCTTCTGCCTCCACACATTTAACAGAAGTACATCCACTCAGCGAGATCATATCTCTCCAGGGGCAATCAGCTTAAATATGTGCCATTATCAAGCCCCTGTACATCAGCGGGTGCTGTTACAACATGGGGCTGAGTGTGGATAACACGCGAGTAATTGCTTGTCTTTTGAAAGTAACCTCAGCTCAATAAGAGGGAGAGAGGAGAGTGAAAGCCAGCTGAAATCAGGTGACTGAGCGGAAGACAGAGAGAACATGCCTGTGGAGAGAAAGAGAAAAGCTGGGATGGATACAACACTCTGCTGCTCTAGCTTCATACTGGTGTAATTCCACTGGTTTCAATTGCCCAACATCTCCACTATGTCTAGAGTGGACTTGGTCCATGATGCTAGAGATGGGGCATAATCCTTCACTGCAGCAAGCACATGCTTGGGGTCAGGACAGCTGGAGGAGAGGCAAAGCTGACACTTGGACACCTTTCCACTTCCCCCTAATCTGGAGCCAACCAAGCACCAAATCTGCACTGACATAAATTAGAGCAACCCCAGAGCTGCTTTAATTTGCACTGGCTGGCAGGGACTATTCCGTTAGCTCAGGATTGCTAGAACCCAGTGCTCTCCAATCCTGCCCCAGTCACACCCTGGCTTAGAGAGAATGTCCCCTACGTGGAAGTGCGGGGGAGGGACTGGTGGCTGCACTGGCTCCACAATAAGAATTTCCCTAAATCCAGGGAATTTCCAGCTAGCTAGAGGAACATGGATGGTGTCATAGAGATTAAAGCCTGAAACCACATTGCCCAGTCTGACTTTCTGTATATCATAGGCTACCACCACCACCCAGCACCCACACACTAAACCTAGATAGATAGATAGATAGATAGATTAGATAGACTTGAATGGTAATAGGTAGACAGACTATCCTCAACTTCTCTCATTTCAAAAACGCATTAGTGGGCTATATCTATACCATATATGTATATTCCTTGATATATAACTTAATAAAAGTTTATGGACCTAGAATAAGGAATCCACACTGAACAGATGCACTAGGACTGAAATATGGTCCAATTAAGTCTGTTACAGGGCTAGCTTTACTTTGAACATCCTCCAAGTTGAAATGAAAGCTTCACCGACGAGATAAATCACCTGGCATAAAATGCAATGCCACTCCAGCACGGCTCCGAAACGAGTGGGGAAGGCTTAGCCCTACTGGTGCAGGAAGAAAAAAAAATCCCAATAAGAAATACAGCCGCAGTCCGTACCGCTCTCATAAAGTGTTTACTTCCCCCCAAATCCCCATAAACAAACATTTATTATTTAGCTATTCCAATTAATACCATTGCAATAACCATATATCAAGGAGGAGGGGGAAACTCAGCAGCTCCATTAAGTGCTGGAGCAGCGGTGGGGGCTGATGTGTGGCTGGCACTCTTGGTGTTAACTAGCTTTCCCTTTGTGTCTTATTTACTTGTTTGGGTTGTTAAGGTGCCAATTTTCTGGAGCCAGGAGGGATCTGAAGAGGAGAGATTCCCTGCAGTGGCAATTGGGTACCAGATTCAATATGCTATATTCTACTAGGCTCTCTAAGCCCACCAGCACATCCAAGACGGGGAACATCTGGCAAACGGGTGATGAACTAGCAGCTGTGCAGCTATGCATGGGATGACACTGAGTGACAGGGGACAAAGGAGAGGAGAGAGAGCAAGACACAGTGCTAGAGACAGAGACACTGATACCTAGACAGACACAGAGATATGCCGTGTGGCTCCTGATGGAAATCTCAGATCTTTGTTGTAATGAATATAAAGGGGGTTCTTTACTGAGGCTGCTGTGCACAAACAGATCCTGTGGTTCTTTCTGGCTTTCTTACTCCCCAGCCTGTGCTGCCTACTGTCCACACATAGGAGTCCCAGGGGATGTTGGAGTAAGTGATGGGTGTGGGCTGGAGAGAAGGGAAGCCTCTGAGAAATGTAGCTACACAGAGGTAGATTGAGAAATGGCGGCCAGACCCTCATCTGATGCAAATTGGAGTAGAGCCACTGATTTTATTGTGGCAACATTGACTTTCAGCAGTTGAGAAGAGCAGATTAAGCAGCAGCCTTCCATGGGAGCTGGCTCCATGCAGAGCCATGTGCTGATACAAACACTATTATGGGAGGTAGTGTGGCCCAATGGACAGGCACAGACCTAGGACAGAGAAGATTTGGGTCCACTAACTAATAATAGCCAGCTATTACATAGTGCTTTTCACCTGTACATCTCCAAACAGCTTACAGTAAAGGTGAACACCTCGCTAGGCGCTTATATGACCCTCCTCTCCATTGCATCTGAGCCCTTCTCTGCCATTAGTGGATTTTACTCTCATACCATGCCTCTATTACCCCCATTTTATAGATAAGCAACTGAGGCACAGGGCAGATTAATTGATTTACCCAAAGTGACACGGAGAACCTATGGCTGAACTGGGAACTGAACACAGACATCCAGAGCTCCTAGTTCCCTAACTACTAAAACACTTTTTGGGTTCCACCTATCACCGCCACCATTTTAGGGGCAGGGGAACTGAGAGGCAGGGCGGGGAAGTGTCACCGACTAACATAAGCTGATCCAGCAAGGGAATGGCAGAGCCAAGAAAATGACACAGATCTTCTCTGTCCTAGGTCCACGCCTAGCCATTGTGCCACACTACCTCTCATAACAGTGCCTGTATCAGCACATGGCTCTGCATGGAGCCAACTCCTTGTCACGTTACTGGTTAATCTGCTCTCCTGCTTGTGCCAAAGCGCCTCTCACGCGTTACTATAGAAAGAAAACAAAACAGCAAATTGTTTTGCCATCATGTTCCCACAGCTGCAATCAGCACATTCATACACTAGTTTTATTTCCCCTTATTCGTCTTCTTCTTTTTCTTCTGCTGCTGCTTCAAGAAAAGGAGATTATTTTTAATTACAGTTTTACACTCCATTAATGAATCTCAACAATGCGCTAATGAGTGAGACTGTGGCACATGGACACAACACATTCCCATAGCTTTCAGAGGGTTTCTATAGGCTTATTTATCCCCAGGCTGCCCCCGTGGAGACTTGCAGACAGGGAGGGAGGGAACCCAAACAGAAACATTGTATTATCCTGAATTAGTGCACATTAAAATTACCTAGGACGCTGCAGCCTGTAGAAACACTGTCGAAAGCATCCGGGTGACTGTAACATTACCACTGAGGGTTATTATTTCTATCAGAGCTCATGTCTACATTACAGCTGCTACTGTGGCACAGCTACAGAAGGGGTTTCTCCATCGATGTAGTTAATCCGCTCCCTCCAAGAAGCTGTAGCTAGGTCGACGGAAGAATTCTTCTGGTGACCCAGCCCACAGCTATACTAGGGGTTAAGTCAACATAACTATGGTGCTCAGGGGGCAGCCCTTTTCACAGTTCTGAGCAACATAGCTAGGTCGATCTAATTTTTAAGTGTAGACCGGGCCGGAGGAGTGCCTAGAGACCCCAACCCAGATCTGAGTCCCATCATGCCAGGCACTGTACAAGCACATGGAAAAAGACAGAAATCTCCCTCAAGGAGCTTGCAGTCTGAATTTAAGGCGAGGCACCAAAGGTGGGTGAAATATAATGACTGCGATGGGATATAAAGTAGTACAAAGTTATTCTTCGTAACGCGCTAAAGGACCAAAGCCCGCTGAAGTCACAGGGAGTTTTTCTATTGACTTCATTAGCTTTGAATCAGACACTTAGTGTATAGTTTGAAGCTCTGGCAGGGGTTTGATCATTAGCAGGAGACAGCAGTCTCAGTTTTTGAAGGTTAATCTTCCTATTGCACGACTGTGTGTCCAAGTAGGCAGGGCTGTGGTGTAGGCCTCAGGAGCCTGGGCTCTATTCCTGGCTTTGCCAGTGACCTTGAATGGATGATTATGCCTTTCTTTCCCCCCTCCTATAGTTTATCCATCTTGAACATTTAGACTATTAGTTCTTTGGGACAAGGACTGCTCTTATTGTGTGCACGTGCAGCACCACACACAATGAGAACTACTGTAATATAAATAATGACAGGATCAGAATCCACCTGCTCTGGGCTTCTTTCCTCTAGATAGAGCAAAGAACTGATGAGTTCCACACCTCAGTCATTAAAACGCTTCTTGCAGAAGAGCTCCACGTAGAGCTAAGAGCATGCATCATTCCCTCATCCCAAGATGAAAGATTGCATTGACCCCATTTTATCACCTTCACTGGATTCTTATGCATCTGTGAATCCTAGTAGAAATTGTCCTCTTGGCTTGCATAATTCTCCAGGAACATGTGCCCTTCCTCTCTGTCCCCTCCCTTCACAGGAGGAAGGTACAGCCTGCTCGGCCATTCACCCTGCCCCATGCATTTGAAATCTCTCGCCTTCCAGCCTCATTTGGAGATGCTGAGTCACTTCCATTCCTTAAATTCTCCTTCAAATCCTTCCTCTCCCTTTTAGCTTGCAGCACTCTCGCTCTTTGTGATGCCACGCGTGAAGGATGTTGTATAAATACAAATCGTCTAGCATTGAGGTTGCAGGGTATCTGTGAATTTAAACAAACCAGGGACAGATTCCCCAGTTGGCGTAAATTGGTGTCGCTGCATTGAAGTCAACAGAGCAATGCCAGCTTACATTGGTGAAGATCTGGCCCATACCCCTTTCTCTTGTGTGTGTCAAAACAGAACATTATGCAGCTCATTAAATCCGTTGTACTTTTCAAGTGCGCTCTGTGTAATACACTTTTCACTTTGTTAAGGAAAATCAGCTTTGTCCAAGAGCTGCAATAGGCAGCAGAAAGCTCTCTCTCAATAAATAAGTAAATAAAAAACTCACCGGGGGGAAGATTAGGATGCACAAAAGTACAGTGAACTCTGTGGCAAACGGAATGAATGCTCATTATATGTCTCACAGAAGGCGCCTCTCCCTGCTCTTTCAGCTTCCAGTGTTTTTCCCAGCTGGCCTCGAGATCTAGGCTAGGCCTGTGATGTGTCATTCCATATTCTTTATGAAAATATGCTTATGATATGAATATATCATAACTGAGATATGCCTAATGCCAGATGGCTCATGTGAGATATCATTGGAAAGGTTATGATTTACTGAATGCGATTATCCAATTTGTATGCCTGTATCATTTCTGTATCTGAAGTTAGGAATATTGACTATGTATCTGTATCTCAACTATGCTACTTTGGGTGATGCACTTCAGGTATGACAATGGAAAAGCCAGACAGGGCTGATAACCCATCAGCAAGGACAATGGACTGTGAAAAGCTTGGCCTTCCTGTGGACACTCCATACTGCCACTGACTAACATAGTGAATGCTAATGGGAAGGGGGTAGATTTAGAAGATAAAAGAAAAAAAGAAAAAGTTAAAAATCACTTAGAAAAGTTAGATGCCTGAAAGTCCCCAGGGCCTGATGAAATGCATCCTAGAATACTGAAGGATCTAATAGAGGAGGTATCTGAGCCTCTAGCTATTATCTTTGGAAAATCATGGGAGACAGGAGAGATTCCAGAAGACTGGAAAATGGCAAATATAGTGCCCATCTATAAAAAGGGAAATAAAAACAACCCAGGAAACTACAGACCAGTTAGTTTAACTTCCCTAATGGAGCAAGTAATTAAGGAAATCATCTTCAAACACTTAGAAGGTGGTAAGGTGATAGGGAATAGCCAGCATGGATTTGTAAAGAACAAATCGTGTCGAACCAATCTGATAGCTTTCTTTGATAGGATAATGAGTCTTGTGGATAAGGGAGAAGCGGTGGATGTGGTATACCTAGACTTTAGTAAGGCATTTGATACGGTCTTGCATGATATTCTTATCGATAAACTAGGCAAATACAATTTAGATGGGGCTACTATAAGGTGGGTGCATAACTGGCTGGATAACCATACTCAGAGAGTAGTTATTAATGGTTCCCAATCCTGCTGGAAAGGTATAACAAGTGGGGTTCCGCAGGGGTCTGTTTTGGGACCGGCTCTGTTCAATATCTTCATCAACGACTCAGAAGTTGGCATAGAAAGTACCCTTATTAAGTTTGCAGATGATACCAAACTGGGAGGGACTGCAACTGCTTTGGAGGACAGGGTCATAATTCAAAATGATCTGGACAAATTGGAGAAATGGTCTGAGGTAAACCAGATGAAGTTTAATAAAGACAAATGCAAAGTGCTCCACTTAGGAAGAAACAATCAGTTTCACACATACAGAATGGGAAGAGACTATCTAGGAAGGAGTACGGCAGAAAGGGATCTAGGGGTTATAGTGGACCACAAGTCAACGCTGTGATGCTGTTGCAAAAAAAGCAAACGTGATTCTGGGATGCATTAACAGGTGTGTTGTGAGCAAGACACAAGAAGTAATTCTTCCACTCTACTCTGCGCTGGTTAGGCCTCAACTGGAGTATTGTCTCCAGTTCTGGGCACTGCAGTTCAAGAAAGATGTGGAGAAATTGGAGAGGGTCCAGAGAAGAGCAACAAGAATGATTAAAGGTCTTGAGAACATGACCTATGAAGGAAAACTGAAAGAATTGGGTTTGTTTAGTTTGGAAAAGAGAAGACTGAGAGGGGACATGATAGTATTTTCCAGATATCTAAAAGGGTGTCATTAGGAGGAGGGAGAAAACTTGTTCGCCTTAGCCTCTAAGGATAGAACAAGAAGCAATGGGCTTAAATTGCAGCAAGGGAGGTTTAGGTTGGACATTAGGAAAAAGTTCCTTACTGTCAGGGTGGTTAAACACTGGAATAAATTGCCTAGGGAGGTTGTGGAATCTCCATCTCTGGAGATATTTAAGAGTAGGTTAGATAAATGTCTATCAGGGATGGTCTAGACAGTATTTGGTCCTGCCATGAGGGCAGGGGACTGGACTCGATGACCTCTCGAGGTCCCTTCCAGTCCTAGAATCTATGAATCTATGACTCACGGACGCTGTGATACTACAGAATCAGTTGGTCTTGTCACCTGATACTAAACATTACCTGGGACTTCTTGTAACTTTCCACTGTAAGGGGAGAGGGGTCAAGTTTGGGAAACAAAGAATTCCCGCCTTATGTAAATCCTATTTAAGTGTGGGGAGAAAGGCAAACGAGACCCCTCCTCTCCATGGCCTGTCTGCCCAAGAAGAAAGATTGCAAAAGCCACCTGAAGGGAAAGCAAAGGGGGAGTCCAGACTGAGACAGGGGTCCAGTCTGAAAAGGAATATCACTGGAACTCTGAACTACAGAAACTTTGCAACCTGCCTGCAGGTGAGAAATACTATTTGTAACCAATTTATTTAGTGAAACTAGGTTAGTTTAGGTGTTTGATTTCATTTGCTTAGTAATCTGCTTTGTTCTGTTTCTTATCCCTTTTACCACTACAAATCTGCCTTTTTTTGTTTTGTTTATTATTAAACCCAGTTTCCATAATTTCTAACTGGGACAGGGGGGCAAGAAGTGTGCACACCTCTCTCCACATTGAGGGAGGGGGCCAATTTCATAAAACTTGTGGGTTTGTACCCCTTAAAAGGAGTGAGCACCAGAGTGTTGGAGCAAGTCCCTTAAGATGAGTCTTCCCAAAGCTGATCTGCAGCTGGGTGTGGCCCTGCCTGTGGGTGTGTTAGAAGAGGCTTTAATAGCCTGGCTCAGCAAGACCAGTTGAACAGGGCCCATGCTGGCAGAACAGGCATACTCAGTGATATCTTAGCACATCAAGTGGCATCCCAAGGGGTCCAACCCATCACAAGGCCATTTTCAGTTCCTTTTATGCGTCTTGGTATTATTACTATTTATTGTATTGCAGAAGTCTCAGCACTGTTGTGCTAGGCACTGGCCTAAACTTTTAAAAATAAAAGAGTGGGAGGGAAAGAGTCCATACAGTGAAGGAGCCAACCGAAAGCTTTGATGGCCACCATCACAGCTAGGTGGGATCTAATGCAGAACGAGGATGGACTAGTGTTTGGGGCATTAGACGTGGGAGATCTGCATTCAATTCCCTGCCCTGACACCACTGTCCTGGGTGCCCTAGGGCAAGTCACTTCCCCTCTCTGTGCTTGTGTTGCCCATGTGTAAAATGGCGATGACAGCACTACCCCATCTCACAGCAGGGCTGTGAGGATAAATAATCTGAGGTGCTCAGGTACTCTGGTCTTGCAGGGCTGGGGCTGGATCTAGATTTTCTGCTAGTCCATGACCTGTGTACATTCAGGGAAGTTAGATGGGACTGTGTCACAGACAGAGATCCTCCTGGGGGCTCCTGGGCCATTCATACTGGCTTGCCCACTGTACTCCACCACTCATGAAGACTGCACGACATTCCCCCCCTCCCCCCGCGTTGTATCTGCAATGCCAAACCATTGACCTGCCCTGCACCCTATTCGGGGGCACTGGCTGGGAGTGGGGACGGGGCTCTCTGTTGACAGTCTGGATGGCCCCTGAGCAAGGTGACTAGGAAGGGGGTGTAGTAGGATGAGTGGAATTGGAGAAAGAGGGTCAGGTCCTAGTTTGGCGTGGCACCAGGGAGTTCAGCAATGAAAACTGGGACCAGATTGCTTGCACACAAACTCTAGACTAGAGCATTGGCATATACTCAGTAAAGACCTCATTCCTACAGCTTCGCCTTCCTGTTGCATCACTTATTACTTATGGGACAGAGAAAGTTGTTATTGCACCTTTCACCCACACACCCATGCAGGGGGTTGACAGAATCTGGCCTTTACGACTGTCCCCCATTGTTTACAATGGCCCAAAGAAACACCCGAGGCCCAAACAGCTGGGGGAATTCAGCTCTGATGCAAACTTCAGAGCACAGTGCTGTCTCTCTTTTGGAAAGAAAGAAAGAAAGAAAGAAGGATTTTTTTCATCTATCTATCCCCATACTATCTATCTATCTATCTATCTATCTATCTATCTATCTATCTATCTATCTCAGACACCCATTGTTGATTCTGTACATGAATGTTGCACAAATAATGCAAAGTAAATTTGAATATTAAAATTCTTTCCATTTTAATAATCTACAATATTATTAGAAATGCCAGTGAGGATTTTTATTTTATTTTAAGAAACACACACTGTGTTTGCCTGATTTTTACACTGACGGTGTTCCTTTAAGGGAGATATTTATTTAGTTCTTGAAGGCACCAAGCCCATATGAGGAAATGCTGACAGGTTGGACAATCAAAAAGCAACCAAAAGGAAAAGCAGAAAGCAAATAAAAAAAAACCCTGTATATATATTTGTCTTCCTCCCACAAAAAGGAACCTACATTCATCCTATCTACAAGGCTCAATGTGCATATGTCCCCAGCATGATAAGACTCCTTTGAAATCATTTTCAATCCCTCTACTTTACTGCCATTGGCTAGCTTGTTACTGGAAATTTACCGTGGGGAAAAAAAAAAAAGCCCTGGACTGAATTGCATCTGTTTATTCATAATTCATGGAGCATTTTTTCCCCTTCCCCTCGAGAGTGGCAGAAAATGCCCATAAGTGAAAAAATATAGCCCGGCAAATAAACACACCCTTTCCCCCTTGAAAAGGGCCTCAAGGTGGTAGCTTTATCAAGGCTGTTGCAGGCTACAGGTGCCTGCTAGGTGACCTATTGTCTCAGTATTTCATTCAGATAAACACGGAAAAGCTTTGTAAATAAATTATGAGTCATGGGGAGGCAAAGAGTGGGTGAGAAGCAAGTGAGATATTAATGTATAAATCTGAGATAGAGTTAACGCCGCAATTGTCAGTCACTTTATTATTCATGAGCCTGGAAACCTTTTATGATAGGAATGTAGTTTGATCCCCAAACTAGAAAGCGGAAAGCAGCCAGTGCTGTCTAACCCTTTTGCTTTTCATTTGAGAGCAGGCTGAGTTTGCCGACAGTCCCTGCTTTCATTTGCAATAATTGCTTAATGGGGGCGATTAAGCTTGGCAACGCTTTGCAGACTGTCACCGTTCGGTGGGAGGAGGTTGCATTTGTTTCCCCTGGTTCAGTGGTTTGCAAGATATATATACAAAAAACAGGTCAAAGGTCAGATAAATGACTCAGCTTTAATTTCAAGAGGCGAATAGGAGACAAAAGTCACTGGCTAGAGCTCATGTGACCTGACCTCCTGAGGAAGGATGCTTAAACGGCTGAACTGGAATTCTGGAGATCTAGGTTCAATTCTTAGCTTTACGACCAATCCCTGGGTGTTTGGGGGTAAGTTACCATGGGTATGTGTCCACACTGCAGGTGGGAACGAGCCTCTCAGCCCAGGTAGAGAGATTTGTGTAGCGGTGTGGGAGCTAGAATGCTAAAAATAGTGGTGTGACTGTTGCAACTCAGGCTAGCCACTTGTGCTCAAGCCACAATGTCCACACTGCTGTTTTTTGTGCGCTCACTCATGCACCGCTCACCTGAGTCTGCTGGAATCTGTCTGCCTGGGCTGGAAGGCTCATGTCCAGCTGCAGTCTAGACATAACCACAGGGGCTGAGTCTGGAAGGGTACTGACCACCTGCAGCTCCCAGTGACTTCAGACTCAATTGCTCCATCTCAGTCCCCCGAGTATAACAATAATTCCGTTCTCCCACCTTTCACCTGTCTTGTCTATTTAGATTGTAAGCTTTTGGGGGCAGGGTCTGTTTTTTTGCTACATGTGCATACAACACCCAGGACAACAGAGCCCTCATTTTGACTAGGGTTTCTACATCCTCCCGTAACCCGAATAATCAACTGGAGATTAGTTGTGTGTTTCTAATGGGTCCCAAAGCCAGCTGAACTTTCCTTGGCTATGAGTTTCATGGTGGATATTTAATAACACCATTGACAGCTTGCAGCTGTTCAACCAGAGGTTATATTCTTTTCAGATCTCATAAGATAAGCAATAGCAGGCTTGGATGGCCCTGTAGAGAGAGGAATGGCAATTGGTCTAGCTCAGATGTAGTGCGCCAAAGCGATGCTGATGGAGAAGCCCTCTTTTAGGTGAGCTTCTGAGCACCCATGCTCACTCTGGGATAGTTTGCAAGAGCGTGGGGGTATTATCTAAATGGCCTGTTACAACCCTAAATTTCCCCTGGAGGCTTCAGTCCAAGAAGGAATAATTCTTCAGTTCTCATTCTAAAGTGCTAGGTAATGATACTGCATTTGCAGCTGGTTAATAGCTGCCACATTCCACCCCGCTGGGATGTTGTGAGAGTGGATCTATCTCTCAGTTTGTGAAAATCGTTGTCTAAACATAGGATAATTTATCATTCCTCCTTGTATATTTGAAGACTCCAGTAAAGAGACCCACCAAAAATCATTTTCTCCCCCAATTCATGGCAAAGGCACAGCGACAAAGGCACCACACTCGCGGATATTCTTGAGCAAATTGAAACAAGAGAAGGTAAAACAGGAGGAGCCTTACTCAGGGTCAACTCCAAAGAGGAAAGAGAACAAAGACAGAGAGAGAAATCTTTCCAGGAAGTTTCCTTAAAAAAAAGTCACACGGTGGGTGAAACAGCTGTGGGCACAAGCTGACAGGAAGGGAATGTCAGTTCCAGAAGCAAGACCAAACTGTGATTACATTCAGAGATATCGATGGGGAAGAGGTGGGCTTGTGGTTTTTGCAAGTGACACATCGACTAGATAGAGCCAGGAATAAAATTTTTATTAAAGTTAATGTTTAAAATTAAATATACACAATTTAAGAGGGAAGGTACTGTACATCTGGGGTCTGGCTTGAGTTATGAGGGATTACAGGTATCGGTTACAAGGATGAAGAAATACATACGTATCACATAACCAGCATAGACCCAGATTGGGGGGTGGGAGTTTTTAGAGCGTCAGTGGTTAAGTGGGCTCAGGTACGCCACCCGTGGAATGTATTAAGAGTCCAAGTCAGTATCGGTGTAGCCAATAAGTACATGGGTGGGGTGTGTACCTTGGTTCATCAGGGAAGGAAGTGGGTTATTTCTCTGGTCGGTGGTCTCAATTACTCAATGTGGTATTGACGGTGTCCTGTGATGTGTTCCGTATAAATGTCTCTGGACCACCTGATGGTGTTGGACACCATGAGCTGTCTTATGAGCCGGGTGTAGTGTCGACCAACTCCTCACACTCTCAGTACCGGCTCGTTGTGGGGGTCCAGTCCACGCACAGCTCTACCAGGACTTTTCACTCCCTGCCTTTGTCACTCCCTGCTATTCCAATCCTGTGATCCCCATGCACAAGGTCTGCTGAGGGGCCTCAGTCCTGACCTGCAGCTCCCCCACCCTCCAAGTCCGGCCCTAAGCACAACTTTGCTTGAGCACCTTAATCCTGACCTGAACCAAACTCTGCTATTCCAGCCCTGAATCTCTCCTGGGCGGAGATTGCTAATCATAAATGATTTGTGCAGTGGTTAGTTCTCCAGCGGTGAAAGGTTTAGGGCACTGCAGGAGAGAACTATATATATTCAGGAGAAAATCCTCAGCCTAGAATCATTGAGTCCAATGGAGCTAAGCCCGAGGATTTACATCAACTGAGGACCTGGTCCTTGGAGATTAAATATTGCTTCCTGTTTCAATCATCTCAGCAGCTCTGCTACAACCCAGACATATGATAGGTGGCAAATGCCTAGCAAGGCATTTTTCTTGTCTACGCCTTGCTTAAACAATTAGCTCGTGGTATTGTTGGAGCGGGGCGGGGTGCATGTTGTAAAGTATATTAATTATGAAAAGGCTTCACAATTGAGTTCACAGCTTTTAATGGGCTACTTCCCATCACTAGCAGATGGGTGCTGGCTTCATTTATGGCTGCGCTATTGCTGACAATGTTCCCTTTTTGCAAAAGGCAAAAATGGTCCACGTCACCCAGAAATGTCAGCAAAGTAATCAGGAACCACGGTGAAATTAAGCACTAAAACATCCCATAAAGTGTAAGTGCTTCATCACCATAACTAATGAAAATATATGATTGCCTAATAAAAAGCCCCGTGAATGGGCCATGCATGAGGGCCCCGCTTTTGTTAACATTGCTGCAGTATCTGGGAATGTCAGCCTGCCCACCACAGGGCTGCAAAGCCTGAATCGGCTCCATGCTGTTGGGCAGATGTGGGATAGGCAGGTGGCCCAGGCCATTTCTGCTGTGCCGACAACAGCTATGGAGTGTTGCCACTTAATCTCCTCAGCCACGGAGTAATATTGGGCAATAACCACAGAGGGAGAGGAATAGTATAATCCCATGCTACCCCCGCCCATACATTAAAAGGCCATTAGGAGTGCATGGTTAAGCTGCTTGTGCCGTTTTAACTCTTCTCCCTTGGGCATGTGCCTCACTACAGGACAGTCCCTAATAAATGATCATGCACTATTCCTTAAATAATACATAATAATATACTATTGTTTCTGCAACCATAGATACAACGCATGTAGTCATATTCTAGTAGGCTTACTCTATTATCAATGGGACAAGGGGAGTGAGATAATATTTATTGGACCAACTTTTGTTTTCTATTTTTAGTGTTCTAAAGATCTGGTGTAGCTTTGCTGCTGCTTCTTTCTTTCTTTCTTTGCTTATTTGTATCACAGCGGCACCTAGCAGTCCTAATCCAGGATGGAGACCCCACCGTGCTCGTCATTTTACACATGCATAATGAAAACGCAGTCCCTGCCGGAAAAGGCCTACAATCTAAGAGCCTGATCCAAAGCCAATTGAAGTCAAAAGTAGTCTTTCCATTGATGTCAGTGGGCTTCAGAAGAGAACCCCTGTTCAGAAAGGGCTCTAAAGAAATGGCTTATGTGCTTTCTTGAATTGGGGACAAGGTTCAGCACTGACTTAGGACCAGACTGCGATCTTGCTGTACCTTAGTGCTCAGGATTCTTTGTGGGGTGGTAGCAGGGCTATGGATCCCCCCAGTCATTTCTTTCTTTAGAGGGAAACAGCAGTCACAGGAACTACTGGGGCGATAGTGGCTTTTCTGCATATCTGCTGAATTGAGGAGGGGGATTTCTTCCCCCAGCTCACCTGCATCACCCTGCATACAGCCTGGTTGCTCAGGCTGGGTGAAACCCACCCCTATAGGCAGGGTGACACAAATCCTACATGCTGGAACTGGTCAACATTTGAAATTCTTCTTTTTCTTCTTCTTCTTGCAATGGCACCCAGAAAACACCATCCTGGACCAGGGCCCCATGTTGCTAGGTGCTATACAGATACAGAACAAAAAGCCAGTCCCTGCCTGAATTAACTTACAACCTAAGTGCTGTTTAAGACACTGGTCGAGTCTCACTCAGACCCTCGAAATGAGACTTGATTGGTACATAGACATTGGGCTGCTTCTTTGAATAGGGATGAATTTCACTGCTACGTGCTGAGTTTAAGATTTGCTCCTTAGTTATTATTAGCTTGTTATAGCTGTGTTTAGAGGCCCCAGCTGAGATCAGGGGCCCATTGTATTGAGCTCTGCACAGACATGTAGTGAAAGACAGTCCCTGCTGCAAAGAACTTGCAGTGTAAATGGATAAGACAGACAAAAGGTGAGGGGAAAGGAAGTGTAATTATCTCCATTTTACAGATGGGGAACTGAGGCACAGAGCAATTACAGCTACTAACCAGTATGCAGGTGGCAAATTGTGATTCCTGCTCCCAACTGACCACACATGGTGCACACCCTATTATTTTTGTTATCCTGCCTCCATGCCCTCACCCCAACCTGCGTGCTTGTCTCATCCACTTGTAATGTCTTGTCATTTTAGACCATGAACTCTTTAGCGAGGGACTATCATTTACCATCGACTTGTATAGCTCCAAGCACAATGACCCCCTGACCTAATTGAGGTCTGCAGACACTACCATAGCAAATAAATGTATAATAGTGTGATGGGGCTTAACTCCCATCACCTATTAGGCAAGGGAAAGAACCCCAATTAGTCATGCTCAGTACCTGGGGGGTGATTCGCTAATTGCCTTCTGGCCACAAGGCAGAGCCTGGCCTTATAAGTAGGCTGCGGGAGCTCAGTTGTGGAGAAGAATGCTGAGGAATGGGTCTCTCTGGTGGAGAGAATACCTGGGAAAGACAGAGGAAAAACACTAGTGGATCAGGTTTGGTTCCTGCTGAGGAAGCTCTGAGGTAAGGCAAACAGGAGCCTGAGAGGGACAGAAGAGCTATTTGTTTGAAGACCGGTTTGTTTGGACTTTTATTTGGGTTTGTTGGTGCTACCTAGCAATGGGTTTAGACTTGTATGTGTCTTGGCTGGATTTTGGTTGCACAAACTGAGGCACCTTAAAAGGGCCTGGTTTTCAGAAGGGCCTAAGCACCTGCCCTCTGAACACCGGCTCCCTTTACGGTGTCTCAAGTCGGGCACCTAAAATCACTAGTCTCTTTAGAAAAGCTTGGCCTAAGAGCCAGGTTTTTAGGTGCCTAACTCCCACTGAAGTGCCTTGCCCAAGTTGACCCTGAGTCTGTGGTAGAACTGGGAACTAGATTCCCTGGCCCCCAGTGTCAATCCCCTGAGCTCTAGTCTAGTTCATTAACCACAAGCCCATAGAGCTGGAAACAAACCCTGACCTATTTGAACAGCTCATCATATTTACACCTGACCGGACTATAATTAACCAACAGAGTTTTAGAGAAAATAGGATTGTTTTACTTGGGGGGAAAGAGATTGCGAGCGAGAGAGAAATTCCTCATTTTATCCATAGAAGCTAATTCCATTAATTATGTTATGATGCAATTAAGCATTTCTTTCCTAGCTATTAAAGCCTAAATTATTTATTAATAATTATAGATCGTTACCTGATAATGCTCACTCTGCAGCACGGGAGTTGAATAATTCATCCACTTTGATGGCCTTTCCCCCCCCCTTCCTTGCAAATTGTATTTAATCTCTCTCAACAAGTTTGAACATTTATTTTGAGGCTGGAAAAAGAAACACGGCCTTCAGTGGATTTTGGCTTTTGTGGTGCTTGGATGGGATACAACCAACCTTTTAGCCCACAACACCAGATGCAGAAATGCCCACATTGTATTATGCCATTCACCCACACTTTAGAGCTCCCCTGATGGAGGGGCTTTGTTCAAAGCATTTTTAAGCCAACAGCTCAGCATAATGCAAGGATGGCAATGCAAAACCATACAATGGAACAGCATTTAGTTTTATGTAGCCTCTTTCATACCCAAGGTGCTGTATTCCAAAGTACTTTACAAAGCAATGAGGGAGAAAGCTGCAATTCTGTTAAGGCCCATTCCAAAGACTCCCATTGACTTCAAAGAGCTTGAGATCAGGCGCTTACATTTCACACTTACACAGTAGCCGTGCTGTTCTGCGATAGCAGCTCACACACAACTCTGGAGAGCTGAAATGGCTCCACTGAGCAAGCCAGGACACTCAAGGTTATTCCCACTGGGCCAAAGGATTGTTAACTTCTCCCTGAGATGGGGACATTCTGCCAAAGTCCCATCTGAAGAACAGAGCAGCAACTCTTCTCTGAAGTGTGGCATTATGGCAGATGTGCAGGTCCACAGGTGGCACTCCATCCCACAGTCTGATGCCCTCTCCCAGAATGTAGCATAAGAAAGGGCCCTTGTGTGGAAGGCAAGTGGTTCTCTCACAGGTGGAAGGGCAGTAGTGATACCTCTTGTTTTCCCCTCCAGATCAGAGGAAGAACTTTTTGCTGTAAAAATAAAATAAAAGCAATTAACAAGGGCTAGTCAGAGTTAGTGGCTCTGAGATCATTGCTTAATTATCCAGTGCCATCTGTACTTTTTGAAAATTATGATACTATGCCCAATGCCCTGTGCCCTGCTTTGTTGGATAATGGCTGCTCATGTTAATGAGGCTTTTCCCCAGCAGGGCTGGAAATGGTGCTTTTCATTAGCTAACAACAGTGCAAACACTCCATTAGGCAGGATCTGTGCTGGGCAACAGACTTTTTGTGGAGTAACCAAACATTTCTCCTTCTTGGGGAGTCGTGTCCCCCAACCTCCAGAGAGGCAGGCAGCAGGAAGGACCTTAATACCTTGTTAAACTCCTCTCTTCCTATTCAGAGACCAACCCGCAAGACCCGTCTCTGCCGCTCCGCAAACAGGGCCCAAATGCTGTCAAATTTGCAAACTAATGATAAGAAATAATTGCTAAATAGCTCAATAACTGACAAGAAATGGCCCTCGGCTCACTGTAATGATGCAGGAAGGCTGTTCAATTAAGGCTACTGTAGATGTTGTTTTTTTAAAAAAATAATGAATGTTTGTTTACAAGGATCATGCTAAGCAGAATGATAGGAGCCAGGAAGTGAAGGGGACTGTGTCTCATCCCTATACAGATCATAGTCTCAGACAGGTGATACAAGAAGAATCATCCAGTGGAGAGACGCTGGATTGAGACTCCGAAGGACTTGCCTTCTATGTCTGGTTTACCCACTGACGTCCTTCCTGACCCTGGACAAATTGTTTAATGTAGCCTGCGCTTCATTTCCCCCATTGTTAAACTAGGGCTAATAGTTCCCTACCTCGCTGGGGTGTTGTGAGGCTAGAATCCATTATCTATCCAAGGTACTTATATGGCATCATCACAGTGATGCACCTCGCCCTCTTTAATGCATTTATCCTCACAGCTCCTTGTGAGGTGAGGAAATGCCATTATCCCGACTGTACAGATGGTGAACGGAGACACACAGAGGCCAACTGACTTGCCCAAGGACACACAAGAACTCTAGGACAGAGCAGGGAACTAAACCTAGGTCTCTTAAGACCTAGGCTAGTACGCTAACCTGCCTCACTACATGAGAGGAAGATCATTAGGTAGGGATGGAGAGGAAAAAGTTCTGTTCTATTCCATCTCCTCTGTTCTCCCTTGGCAAGAGCGTGCTAGCCCATACAAATCTGCTTTCTATTGCTTTGTCCAATGCAGTTGAAGAAACCAAAGGGGTGGGGATCCTATCCCTTCTTTCAGGAGGCTGTTTCATAGCCTAATACTTCTCATCAGTAATAATGGTTTGATAGCTCCCGGATACCCCAGCTGCGACTGGAATTGGATGCTGTGCATATACATGATGAGAGACAGTCTTTGCCCCCCAAAAATGTACATGCTAAACAGGTGGGACAGACAAAGGAAGTAATGCTAGCCCCATTGTACAGATGGAGGATTGAGGCGCAGAGAGATTTGTTACTTGTGCCAGGTCACAGGAATTGAATGCACATCTTCTATTCTCCACATCTACTTAGTCCTTCTGGTTTACCTCGGCTTTTCTAGCACATCTCATGATTGCGGTGTATAAAATACCTAGCCCACTGCTAGCACAACACTAGTAATAAATAATGGCAATAATAGCTGATGGGGTCTCTGAACAAACCCTAAAAGCTGCAGTGTTCTGGGTAGTTACTGTAGAGTGCTTCACTATTATTTAGTACTGTTAAGCTGGTGGGATGGGTGAGCTTGTATGTTAGCTTCAGAAGTGTGGAATAATAAGGAACAAAAAGGGAGGAAATCAGGCAAACTCCCCCTTTCCTCCACACCTTTTTTTTTAAAGCCGCTTCAGTGTAACTCAATTAATAAGTTAATGTTTGTACAGCACTTTGAAGATGTAAAGTGCTAGATAAGTACTACATCTTATTATTATTAACTTAAATGATCGACTTACTGTGCAAGATGCACTCAGAGCCAAAAACATGCTCAGCCATGGAGGCAGATGAACTGGAGGGAAAAAAAGAGGAAGCAGCACTTTTCATTTTGCTCATAAATTTTTTTGGATTCACCCAGTGAGTCTGGAAGCACTTTAAAAAAAAAAAAAAAAGGCTGAGCTTAGAAGAACTCCTTGTTACGTCTAAGAGCAAATGGGAAATGTAATTTATTATTTCCTATTATGTGAGTTTTCAGAGCAGAAAGTTAAACTTTTCAGCCAAGCATTCACACCCCAGTGAGATTCAATCATCATCCAAACCCCTGGAGAAGCCAAAGCTATGGGGAGAAGTGGGGGAGGGGGGGAGTTACCACGCTCCTTTTACTTTCCTTGGTACCCAATTACAGGCGGCTGTCGCGAAATTAACGCTCACAGCCATGAAATGATGCTATAGGCATTCTGTAGGAATCATTGACTCAAACAGAGTGAAATCTTTTTTATATGGTAATCATTTCCCACCATCAAATTTCATAGGAGCGAACAGTTTGATTGAGCCACCCTAGTTAAACTGTGTATGAAATTAGTCATTCTCACCATAAACACTGTTCTACAGCCTTTCCAGACAAAAGCTATCAGACACAAGGTGGTAATTGACTAGGAAGTAACAGCCTAGATAGCAGTTACGGCACCTGGATTACATTCCTCTTCACTTCACTATTGAACTGGAAATACTGGAGTCACTTGTTTTTGTGTGTGTGTGTGTGTGTTTTTTTTTAAGAGGCTTGGCTCTGTTCAGAGATTGCTCCACTTACTCTCGCAGGTAAATCTATACTGCAGCTGGGATATGTCATTCCCAGCTCAGGTAGATGCACAAGCACAGATTTGAGTGAGTTATTAGCAGGTGGCGGCTCAGGCCCGAGGTGAAAGTAAGCTGGTAGGCTCCAGTACGGCGTACTGGCAAGAGCCAGTGCGCCGTACCGGGACAGATCAGCTTTCCCTGGCAGCAATTTAAAGGGCCTGGGGCTCCCAGAAGTGGCTGGAGTCCCTGGCCCTTTAAATTGCCGCCAGAGCCCTGCTGCCGGAGCCCTGGGGAAGCAGTGGTGGGGCTCGGGCAGCGATTTAAAGGGCCTGGGGTGCCTGCTGCAGCTACTGCCCCGGGCCCTTTAAATCGTCCCCGGAGCCCAGGGAAGTGGCGGCAGGGCTCCGGTGGCTATTTAAAGGCTCCAAGGCTGTGGCAGCCACTACTGCCCCGGCCCTTAAAATAGCTGTCGGAGCCTTGCCACTGCCTCCCCAGGGCTCCGGCACCAGGGCTCCGTGGATGATTTAAAGGGTCTGGGGCTCCGGTAGCCACTACCACCCCTAGCCCTTTAAATCATCCCCAGAGCCCTGCTGCTGGAGCCCTGGGGTAGTGGTGGCGGGGCTCGGGCAGCGATTTAAAGGGCCAGGGGCTCAGCCGCCGCTACTGCCCCAGGCCCTTTAACTTGCTGCCGGAGCACCGCCGCCGCTACCCCAGGGCTCCGGGGACGATGTAAAGGGCCCAAGGTGGTAACGGCAGCTGGAGCCCAGGGCCCTTTAAATCACCGTCCGAGCCCCCGGCTGCCGCTGCTACCCCAGGGCTCCGGCAGTGCGGCTCAGGTGGTGATTTAAAGGGCTCGGAGCTCCCACTGCCGCTACCCTCCAGGGCCCTTTAAATCGCCACCCGAGCCCCGCTGCTGGAGCTCTGAGGTAGCGGCGGCGGGGCTCTGGCGGTGATTTAAAGGGTCAGGGGCCCCTGGCTGCCACTGCTGCCAGGGGCCCCTCCGATGGTGAGTTAAAGTGTCCAGAGATTTAAAGGCCCCACCTCTTCTGGTAGAGGCCCCTCCCCCCCAAGGACTCCAGAGTACTGATAAGTCCTTTAAGTTACTTTCACCCCTGGCTCAGGCTAACTATCCAAATGTGTCCCTAGGATCTTGGATGGGGTTGGACTCAGGCAGCTAGCCTGTGCTACCATGGCCACACTGCTATTTTTAGTGCACTAACTCAATCAAAGCTAGCACTTGTACGTCTACCCGAGTTTGGGATTGCACATCCCAGATGCAGTGTAGACATACCCTCAGCTGGGGCTGGTCAGACACGATAGATCAAGTGTTCAAAGCCTTGCAACTGGGTCAGAGCTATCGAAATGCCCATTAGAATTTTACCTCCAATCCTCACCGTTGGTTTCTCAGCCCTGGTCTACACTACACACGTATGTCAGTACAACTACTTCGCTCATAGGTGTGGATTTTCCCTTGGGTAGACAGCGCTATGTCGACGGGCGGGCTTCTCCAATCGACATTAGATGCCACTTCTTGGGGAGGTGGAGTACCTTTGGTGATGAGAGACGCTCGCCCATCGGTTTAGGCAGCGTCTTCACAAAGCACTACAGCTGTGCCATGGCAGCCCCCTAAGTGTAGACAAGCCGTTAGCACAGTTCTTCAGATGGCTACAGCTAGAGCTGGGCAAACAATTTGTATCTAATATATTTTGGGGCGGCCAGATTCTAATACTGTTAATCCCGGTGAGTTACATGAAGAGTTTCTCCACAAATAGCCCTTTTGAGTCACTCTTCACAATGAATAAGATCTGATCTACACAGTTTCCCTACCAGCATAACTATTTTGGTTTAGGGGTGTGATTTCCCCTCCTCCGACTTAGTTATACTTGTATGATCCCTAGTGTGGGCATGGTGATACTGGTATAAAAGGGCTTGATAGTGGTATATCTTATTACCCTTCCTGTAGGAAGCCATGATGCATATTGGACAGAGCACTGAACTGGGACCCAGAAGACTTGGTTTCTCTTCACAGCTCTGCCACTTGCCTGCTGGGTGATTTTGAGCAAATCTCCAGGCCTCAGATTCCCCATCTGTAAAATGGGGGTACTGATATTAACTTTGTTTATAAAGCACTTGAGAGCTATTAATGACAGTCTGTACATAACAGTGGGGTATTATTATTATTAGACCCATATAACTGCATCCACACTATCTGGGTTGTACTGCTTTAACTATATGAGCATGGTGAAAGCAGTCCCGCAGTTCTCTGTGGGCAAAGCTTTTAAAATTTTTACTTACTCAGTTTTAAAAAATAAAGTAAGTTCTATCAAGTGATCTTAACACAGCTGGAAAGCCTACTTACACTGGCACACATATAGCCCAACACCTTTAAACATCAATTACGTTTAGCAGATAATGCTGTAGCCTAGGTGGGAGGCATAGGCTGCAACATAACTAGCTAATGCGACTAAACAAGTGTGTTGAGAAGGATTTGAGGGGCTAAGGTTTCCTGTTGTGTTCAGCTAAAATTGATGGAGCTCAGCTCACCCAATTGTAAAGAGCACCTTTTCCTGCCATGTAGACAGACCCCAGGGAGTTACATATGAAGTAAGGTGCTATTCAGTGTGAGGAACAGTATCGAAATCTGTCTCTTAAAGAATCCCCCTCCCTTTTTTTCTTTTCAAAAAGAGATTTGGCCTCTATGGAGTTTTGCCAGTTTGCCCCAGCTGAGGACATGGCCCTGCATTCTGAGCCCGTGCTGGATAAGCAGGGGGAGCAGCTCATTCAGCCAGAACTGTAGTTTCCTGATTTCCAGGACAACCAAGAGAATCCCCCTGCAGAATGAAACATCAGCCATGCCTGGCTGAATTTGATTGAATAGGGCTACACTTCTGTCTGAGCTTAGTGGGGAGGTTCAGGATGGAAAGGGCGGCTGGCGTGTACATGCTTGGCTCTGGGCTTGCAAAACATCACGCGCTGCGACACTTTGCTGCTAGCTGCTGTGGGTGTCACTGTTGCTATATGCTTTCCTCCCATTTGCAGCCTGAGAATTTGTTCCGGAGGTTTCTGTAGATTCACATTTTTCGGACCTGCGGCACCAGGCTTTGGCAGAGCAACGGTAAGGAGAGAGAGTGGAGAAAGGGTCACGCAGCAAAGATGAACCAAAAGCAGAACCGCTTAGCCAAACTCTCTCCCATGTGAGCACTGGGGGCTCAGCTAAAACAATGGTAACCCCCTCACACAAATTCTTTTTAATTTTTGCCCATTGGTTTTACCAGGTGACCTCTTACCTGCACTACTCTGGATATTGGGGTTACAATCCTCCTGAGCCCTCCATGGATGGATCCCATAACACTGCCAAGCCACATCCCTCCTCATCAGATCTTTCCCTGGCCCGTGTTTGTTCCTAATGGGGTTTCTCAAATTCCCACTGTTCTGGCATTCAATCCAGCACCCGTGTGTTTGGGCAAGATGCACTAGTGAATACGAGCACTGATTTCCCTCACAACTGTTTCCAATGGCCAGGGAAAGACAGACTGGAGGCAGAGGACCAGCTTACATATTAAAAAGGGGTGATTCACTGGGCCAATGAGCACCACTAGGAAGGAGGAATAGCTAAGAGAGAGGAAGGTTGCTCTTGGGGTTAAAGCACTAGAGTAGGACTTGGGAGATCTAGATTCAACTTTTGGCTCTTCTATAAATTCCTTGTGTGATGTGGGGCCTGCTGACCAGCTCTAGTGGTGAGACCAAAGTCACTAATGTCTGTATGGCTCAGATACTGCAGTGAGCGGGGGGGGACATAGAAATACCTAGAGAGAGATAGCTCTTGTTAGATGCATGGAAGAGCATCCAGATAAATAAAATGTGGGGTGCCTTAGAAGTGTCTAGAATAACAATTAAAAATGTGCACAGGAAAACCTCAGGGCTGAGTCCTTTCAGAAAGAGAGGAAGGGTGAGCTTGAGGTTCTGGGACTAGACAGGGACTCAGGAGATCTGAATTCAATGCCTGGCTCTGCCACAGACTCCCTGTGTGACCTTGGGCAAGTCACTTGGGCCTGGATCCTCAAAAGTATTTTGGCTCCTAACTCCCATTCATTGCAAACATCTTTGAGAATCTGGGCTTTAGTTTCTCATTTCCTCAGTTTGTCATCTGGAAAATGGAGATAATAATGCTTCCCTCCATGACATGGAGGTTATAGGAGTTAATTAATCCATAGTATCAAGGGCCCTGTAAATCTATAGAAAGAATATGTCCCTTTCTTCAGTGCCCTGAACAACTATAGACACTGCTAATCAGAGAATGCTTTACTAAAATTATTTTTAAAATTCCAGCAACCCTTGATTCAATGAATTAATGGGGGAGGGGTGAAATTCCCATTAGCAATAAACAGAATTTGTTGCATAAACCACGATTTGAAAAACAAGTACTGGAATAGAATTGAGACTGGCTTTTAAACTTAATTATGCACATGTTTCTCAGCCAGAGTTTATTGAATCATATGGTGTAAACCATAAACAAACACTAAAAACCTGGCTGTGTGGACTGTTACAAGCAACAAAATGATCTTTAAAGATCAAATATTTATTTCAAAATCCCAGGAGCCAACCTCTCTGCATAAAAGTCAAAAGCACGTTGATCCATTCCTCTTAGACGTAGCTTATGAATCTTCCCCCTGATTGGAATGTGCATAAACAAATTATTGTGCCCCTTTGCGCAGCAAAGGAGGAGGCTGTTCTGATGACTCCACAAATGCATAATCTAAAGGATTAGTAGGATGCCTTGGCAGTGAATTATCTATGCACATCTTGACATAAATCAGCAAAGTGACATGCTGTTTGAAAACGGCAAGTGCCTCGCTTCCCTGATGGCTACTCAATTCCCTCTAGCGGGTCCTCATTAAACCTCATAAGTTTGAAATACTGTACAATGCAAGCTTTTGATATCCTGTAATGGGAAAAGGAACCTAGTCATTCCAGCCAGCACATAATATAAACAACCATATGATTAGCTACAGCGCTGAGTCCCTGTCAAATCTTGGTAGCATCGTCTCTTCTGCTATTGTTCGTTTCTAATTTTCATTCCGTTTGGGATGGGAAACGTAAGCCACAGTCACCCAGAGCACACCTTGTGCGACCGTGCTGATTAGCCATGCTTCAGAGGGCAACTGCAACCACCATTTCTGCACTTCAGAACTTTGGTCTCGCAGCTGGATTGACACGTTCGCCCAATGTCTGTGTCTCTTATTACCAGAGATGCCGTGTGGAAAAATACCCCAAAATTCAGAGGGTTCAACAAAGCTTATAAGACCTGTGAAGAGTCCTTGGGTCTAATTGTTCTCTCACACTAGTGTGATATGGGTGCAATTCCATTGTCTTCAGTGGAGTTAACTCCTGACTACAGCTGGGCAAAAATGGTACGTATTTTCCATGAAAAAAAATTAAAAGAAAAAACTGTATTTTCTAGAAATTCTCACCCTCGACCCCTGTTTTGACTAGAAAAGGAGAGAAAGGTTGGGAGAGAATAAAAAAAAAACAACCAAAAAGTGTCAGCTATACATTTTAGATTTTTTCCCCATAAAATAAATAAACAAAACAGAAAACATCAAAAGAAACAAATTCTCCTGGAAATTTACAAATATTTATTTGAATGGACTTTTTTTCAAATGAAAAAGGTTTTTTGGGTCAAATTCTAGGTCTGAGCCAACTCTTTTATTAAAACTTCCCCTCAGAGACTGTGGCATCTTGCTACAGTACATAATATTTGACATTGCAGCTGATCTCCAAGTACTTGCCTGTTGAAAATAATTCTCATTATCTGCATAGTATAGATGGGGGAAACTGAGGCATATAGAGGATACATAAGTTTCCCAATGTCATAAAACAAGTCAATGGCAGGGACTGGAAGAGCTCCCAGCTCTTTTGACTCCCTGTCTAACGCTCTATATGTAGCTAACGTTAGCACAGTGTATGTCATGTCCTCCTGTAGTGGCTGGTCCTCATAAGAGGATAAAAGCCTACAACAGCTAGGTGCTAAGGGAGTTATTTTTCCTTAGCTCAATTGGTTATTGGGCTGTGCTTTGGTCCGGAAGGAGTCATTATCCCTCTGGAGGGTCAGTATGTGTACAGTAGACAATGCTGCTTTCCAAAGAGGTGCCCTGGACCCTGCAGGACATTGTATTCCAGCAGTCAGCAAATCCTTCCTCTTCTTGGGAAGTGACTTTTCAAGGAGCAAAGCCCTGTGGCCAATCCCTGTGGCAGAAAAAATTCAACACTGATAAATGCAAAGTAATGCACATTGGAAAATGTAGTCCCAACTACGCATATATAATGATAGGCTTGAAATTAGCTGTTACCACTCAAGAAAGAGATCTTGGAGTCACCATGAACAGTTCTCTGAAAATTTCTGCTCATTATGCAGCAGAGGTGAAAAAAGGCAGACAGAATGTAAGGAAAGGGATAGACAATAAGACAAAATGTCATAATGCCACTATATAAACCCGAGGTGCACCCATATCTTGAATATTGTGTCCAGTTCTGGTCACCCATCTCAAAAAAGATATATTAGAATTGGACAAGGTACAGAGAAGGGCAACAAAAATGATTAAGGGTATGGAATAGCTTCCATAGGAGGAGAAACTAAAAAGGTTAGGGCTGTTCACTTTAGAAAAGAGACAACTAAGGGGGGATATGCTAGAGGTCTATAAAATCAAGACTGTTGTGGAGAAAGTGAATAAAGAAGTATTATTTACCCTTTCCCACAATACAAATACCAGGAATCACCCAATGAAATTAATAGTTGGAGGCTTAGTATAAACAAGAGGAAGTACTTTTTCACACTATGCACAACTAACCTGTGGAACTCATTGCCATGGGATGTTGTGAAGGCCAAAAGCATAACTGGGTCCAACAAAGAACTAGATTAGCTCATGGAGGATAGGTCCATCAGTGGCTATTAGCCAAGAGGTCAGGGATGCAACTCCATGCATGAGGCAACCCTAAACCTCTGACTTCCAGAAGCCAAAGACAGGCATGGATCACTCCAACTGTCCTGTTCTGTACACATCCCAGAAGCTGTGGCATTTGCCACTGTCAGAGACAGGATACTGAGCTAGATGGACCATTGTTCTGACACAGTATGGGCATTCTTATGTTCTTAACTTAGCCCTGGTCTACACTGGGGGGGGATCGATCTAAGTTATGCAACTTCAGCTACATGAATAACATAGCTGAAGTCGACGTACTTAGATCAACTTACCATGGTGTCTTCACCATGGTGAGTCGACTGCTGCCGCTCCCCCATCGACTCTGCTTGCATCTCTCAAGGTGCTGGAGTACAGGAGTCAATGGGAGAGTGCTTGGGAGTCGATTTATCCATCTAGACTAGACAATCGATCCCTGCTGGATTGATCGCTGCTCACAGATCCGGCAGCTAGTGAAGACATACCCTTAGAAACTTTAAAAATTTCATCTCTGCTTGACCAAGCATCTCAGAGAGATGACACTGTCTGTCACCTGGACTCAGATAGGTTTTCTCCAGGAAGAAAACAAAGCTTTTAATCCTTCAAAGCTGACTGCTGGGATTGCTCCATGGAGGAGTGAATTCAACATGGTGCCTTGGATGCAATGATTTGTCAAGCCTGACTTTAAATTATTCATGCCATGGGCTTTTCACTCCCTGAAATAGCTCCCTGTCAGGAAATTTCCCTTGATATTCATCCTATAATGGAAGTTCAATTACTCCATATAGTTCACTGAACCACCCAAAAAAGAAACCTTTCCCTTTTTGCTGTTTACAACCCCTTGTAGATGGATGTCATGCCTCTCTTCATTTGCTTATTGTTGGGCCAAGCTATTTTGTGCTTCGCTTTTTGGAAGGAGGGGATTATTATTATTACTGTGCAGTCCATAGCTCATTAATCTCCACTAAATGTGTGAGGATGGGGCCAGGACACCTGCTAATGCAAGTTTCTATGTTTGGCATTGATAGAACACCTGACCAACGATCAATAAACTAATGAGACGTCCAGATGTCTGTCTATTTATCTATTTAGGTTCTTTGACTATCTCCCATCACCGTGGTATCAAAACACTGACATAGGAAAATGAAAACAAAATCCTTGCCAAGTGAGGATTTGATCCAACATTCACTGAACTCAGTGCGAGTTTTAATACTGATTTCCTGGGGCATTAGATCAGGCCCTAAGTTTGCACCAACCATGAGTTCCACTCATTCACTACCAAATTAGTGCCCCAGCCTGATGCGGTGGGGTGCTCTGCTCTCTTTCAGGTGGGATCAAAGGCCAGTTTAACATTAGCCGGCTGGATTGACTTCTCTTCTGAAATATGCACCTCCAGAGGCATAGCAACCCCTAGCCTCAGGCCAGGGCATTGGTTCAGTATTGAATCAGTGACCTCCCCACCCCACCAGGTCCTGCAGCACTCTGAAATCCTCCTCTCCAAATCTGGTCCAGACTCAGCCTTGCTTAGCGTTTGTCATCTATAGAGAGTACCTATCAGCATAGTTTGATATGCAGCTTCCTAATTCCCCCTCGTCCAGACGGGGAAGTCTTTATTTGCAGTGGAATATTTATTGAAGAAATAGGCGAGAGAGGATTTGGGGGAAGGAAAAGGAACAAATAAAGCAGCCAGGCAGCCTCCCCTGCATTATCAATGCATGAGTTCTCCTTTGTATGCTTTGCAATCTCTGTGACTTATTCTTCCCTCCTTTGCAATATTTATGGCTTTCATGTCATTTGAAGGTTATTTATAACAATTATGGGAGGAAGAAAAAGTGCCATAAACTGAGGTAATTTACTGTAAAATATCTGAAATGTTAAAAAAAAACAATCAAAGTGTGCATTACTGTAGCCCTGCAAGTGCTCCAGATTAACAAATACAAAACCCAAAATCCATGTGTCTAAATATACCGTCCAGATACCACCAACCTGGTATATCCAACGCTGAGAGATTTATGAGCTCACTTTGGAGGCTGGCAAGTATAAATTTTAATGATGCTTTGGTAGAATTTTGCTTTCTCTTTTGACTATATCTGAGTAATTAGATGAATTATTGCCCGTAAAATATAACAAAATAATGCAACAGCTCACATGCAATAGCAGCCCCAGCACTTCTAGGTGGGGGCATGTGAGAAGGAAAGGAAAATGGGAGGCCCAACACTGGATTCTGGAGCAGTGCTATTATTACTGGTATTACATCAGTGCCTTGAGGAACCAAGATTGGAGTGTCATTACGCTAGGCACTGTACATACACGTATTAAAGAGGCAGTCCCTGCTTTGAAGAGCTTTCAGACTGACTAGACAAGACAAAGAAAGAGTGGGGGAAAACACACATTATCCCAGATGGGAATCTAAAATAGAGCTCTAAGACACAGCGAGATTAAGTGATCTGCACCCAGGGAGTCTATGGCAGAGCCAGAAATGGACCTTGGCTGCCCTATCTAGACACATTCCTGTGCCTTAGCCACAAGACCAACCTTCTTCTCAAATACTAAACTGCTCACTCTCTAGTTTCTGTTCTCTGCTCACAGCAACTCTGCAGATCTTGGCTGCATATTCTACAGCTGGGCTATGCATGGAATGCTCATTGATGCCCAAAATAATACCCACACTTGTAGAACACATCACGCAAGGCGCTCAAAGCACTTGACACGCATTCCTGACTTCAGGACTCAGTTGTTGCTTTCCAGCCCATGGGAGGAGTGTGGAGTTGCATAGTCCCCCTGGGAGCTGGTGCACAACATGTCTAACCAGTGAGGCAGACCCAGTGCTACTGGGAGTGCATGGAAGAGGGGGACACCCATTGAAACAGTACAATGTCTGCACCTTCCAGGGCTGTCCCAATGCTCTGGCTGGCATATGGATGTCAAGGCCAACCCCGCTCCCCCATCACTGATTTTGCAGAGAGGGCATGTTGCCATTCCCTATTCTAAACCGTCCTCTTTTGGGGGAGCATAACACCATTGTCTTTGCTACCTTCAAGCAGCCTGAACACTTATAGGTGCAAGGGCTGAGATAATGAATAATCTCAGCGAAGGGGGAAGATTCCTGCACCTTTTTCCTCCTGTTTCTCTGCAAGGTGGGTCACCACCTACCCCTGAGCCTCACAACTCCATGCCATGAGGTGGATAGACATCTTTACCTTCCTTTTACAGAAGGGAGGGCAGAGGTGAGATCCACCCCTTTCCCAAACCTTTGTGTGAACGTACAAGCCAAAAATGATCGCAAGTCCTAAGCCCTGGGCATTGGTTATCTGATCCCATTAGAGTCACTGATGCCATGAGCCTTCTTCTGTAAACCCTCATTCCATCTGTCCCTCCATCAACTCCTCATAGCAAAGTCACTCCCTGGAGACCCTTCTAGGGGCCTGAGGTTCTGCCAGGCAGGCTGCATATACAGGCCTGCATGTGCAGATTTGATTGTAACGGCTTATAGAGAATCACCCCTTGATAAGGCCAAAAAAATAAAAAGCCGAATTGGAGTAAATGAATTCATCAAAATGAAAAACTATAACTCAGTTATTAGACTCATGCAGTGAAGTGAAGCCAGCAAGTGCTGACACAGCATTCACTCTCTTAATTCAATCTCTCCATCATCCCTCGCGTGCCCCACTCCCAGCCTCCCGCAACCTCCAAACACTGACAGAAAACAAAAATTAAAGAAAGAAATGTGCTTTGAATTCTGCAGTTATATCACATGTACCCTCCATGCAGCAGCTTGGGAAGGGAGGAGCAGACTGCTGGGTTCTTTCTTTTTTCAGTCCATATTGATACTTTTTAAAGTTAAAAGCAACAGTGTAAAGTTTCCCGTGAGATTTATCAGAAATACCAGGGTGAGTGGTTCACTACTGAGAGAGAGCGAGAGAGACTTGAAACCTCTAGCACACTCGGCCTCTCTTCCTGACAAGGTACCAAAAGGTCACACTCCACAGTTGCTTATGAGTGCATCAAGTTCATCCCCAGGCAATCGCTAACATCTCAGTGGAGACAGGAGTTCCTAATTGGAAGGTGATGTGCATGAAAGTCTGCTTTGTACAATGGCAAGGTCACAGGCCCCTGGACCTCTTCTGTTTAACCCTTGAATAACAGCCAAGACAGACAGGTCTCATCATCCTGATTGGAGAAAGTTAAATGCTTGCTTGGTTTTGTTGTAATGATACATTTAATTGAGATTGTTTGTTTCCTAATTTGGAAATCATAATCTGGAAAGACTAGGGTTAGCATTATAAAATGCTTCTGCTGTGTTGACGTGTGGTTATTAGACTGAGACCAGCAGTTGTCAGATGGTAATTAATTTCACTTACTACTAACTGGAGGTGGATTTAAGCAAGTGACCTAGAGGTGATCTGCTGCATAGCAACATGGGTCAACGCTTATGACATTGGACTGGGAGCTTGGAAGGTAGGGCTCTGTCTTGATGCATATCCTAGTTCAGACTGGTTTTTCCAGGGAGCCACCAACAAAGAAAGGTTTTTGGGGTAAATAGCCTGGGTTTAAATGGGCTTATGGCCTTCTTCCTGATCCAGCAAATGGACAGGGTTGGAAGGACTGAGCTTGCCAGAAACTATGTTACAATTGATGTTAATGCTGGTAATCTTTTTAGCATGCGTGTAGGCCCTTTTATTGTTCTGAATGTGTTTTCTCTGGAAGGCTTTTTGCCTTAAGAATAAAGCTGGCTTGCCTAGGAAGTGCTATGTGGTACTTATAACTGCAGCAATTACACCTGCTAATGATCTCTAAAGAGAAAGAAAGCAGGTGTCCTTGGGCAACCTGTCTGTGCTAGGAATAACACAGAGAAGGCAGAGACCGGTGCAGCCTGGGAATACCCCAGAAAGAAGGGAGTCTCTACCTGGAGAGGTAACAGTCAGGGAGCAGGAAGCCAAGGGAGAGTGTCCTTGGTTAACCATTGAGGGAAAATGCAGGTGTTGTCACCCTGAATTACTCATAACTTTGCTGTGTGACTTTGGGCAAGTCACTCCACGTCTCTGTTGCCCTCCCCTCATCTTAGACTGCAAGCTTCTTTGGGCAGGGACTGTCTCATATTACATGTTTTATTGTGCTAGGTGCTGTAGAGACTCAGATCTCAGCTGGGGCCTCTAGGTTCTAGTGTGATGCAAACACCAGTAATGATAGTCATAGGCTCACATATTGCACAAGTGCAGGTGAAATTCCTCATGGAGCTGCATCATCTACATCTCAGTTAACTCTAGGCACATGAATGGTGCCTAGGCCTTGTGCTGCTGGTTCTGTACTGAGGGCTGAATGTTACTCTTGGAGAATGAATCTACTTTGGGTGCCCGCGGCCTACATTTGGGAAGACTTGATGGAAGGAAGAAGACAACACCCGATGAAATGGTGCAGTTTATTCTAACAGGAGGGACCTCTAGCCCCAGAAGGACTGCACATCCCTAAGTTTACGGACTCCACCCTTGCTGCTGCACGTCAATAAACAAACATGCCCTATTTCATAAAGCAGAGGGCAGGAAACATGGAGGCACCACCCATCCACCCAAAGAATGGTGATTAAAAAGACGGGCAGAAGAGGAAGCTAGGATTCTCTAGCCACCTTCAGCTCTGACAGCTTTGCCAAGTAAATTGTTAGGGATCCTTGCATGGCATCCCGGCGGTGGATAGCTGAAGTGGAGAAGGTGAATGACCATCCTCAGCATATGTGGGAGATAGATGGAGCTTAAGCTGATCTTTGGGTGAATTTTGTGATTTTTCTGGAGCTGATATAATTGGCTAGAGCTAAACAGAGGGTCGCCCAGCACCATGCAAGCTTTTCCCATCTAGCTATGCCAATGGATTGCCATCCTGACCAATCAACCCTTCTGACCTTAAAGTCTATGAGTCTGGGAAATAACCAAATGTGTATATATTGCACTTGTGATGCAGTCTGGAATTAAATGCAGGTTTTAAAAGCTCAAATGCTACTGTATTGACCTGCTGCATAGCTCAGTTCGCCTACGGATGGATTTTACCCCTCTGCAGAGGGCCAGCACAGGGCCTTGGCACTATTTAAGTTCAGGGTTGTACGGAGATTTAAGTAGTGCATAAGCTTGGTGCTATCTGAAGTGTGAGGACCTAAACGCAAAGAGGCTTTGCTTTCCTATGCTGATTATGCTCCCCATGGTGCTGCAACATATCCTGGTCCTCTCTGGTAACTAGGGAGGATCAGGAACCCTATAACCACTCCACCTTCAAATTTTGCACAGGGGTGAACTTCACCCTTAGTGAGAGCAACACATTTGAAAGGACAGCAGGAAGACCAAAGTTAGAAATTACCATTTTGACTGATTTCTTCCCTATCGAACCCAGAATCTGTAGCTTCCACATTGTGCTCAGAGGGTACCACGTAGAAATGAATAACGCAAACAGAAACCACAGCTTCCCTCTGGAGACTGGATAAACCCTCCAGGAAGAACAATCCCCTTCATATCTCTCCCCACAGAACCCAGACAGACAATGAAGCAGTTGCCAGAGGCTTGGCTTTGCCACTTGGAGAAACACGTCACATTGTTTAGTACTTCTGAGGCATTTTGATGTCGTTGTTATTTTTAAAGCTAAGGTTGGTGATAGGTTATGGAGCAGAGTTGTCAGAGCAGGGCTGGATTAGAGTTGGTAGTCAATGGTTTGGGAAGGGAGTTGGGGTTGAGAATGCAAGTGAAAGGATAAGGTTAGTGGTAAGATCAGGGTAACGGTTAGAGTCATGAGTCCGGGGTACACTTACAATCAGAGGTGGGTTAGTTGTAATTTGGTCAGGTGTAGCTTTGGAGGTGGGCTCAAAGCTGTGTAGAAATAAGCAGGGCTTGTGGTTGAGGTACTTCCCTTCACCTCAGGACATCTGGATTCAGCTACCCCCTTCTTCCCCAGTCTGATGTTGGACCTTGAGCAAGTTACTTCATGCTTCTGATCCAAATCTGTAAAATGGGGATAATATTGCATCCTTTGTCTAACCTGTCTGTTTAGATTGTAAGTTCTTCAGGACCGGGACTGTGTATTACTGTGTACAGGTACAGCACAGAATACAACGGGGTCTGCTGCTTCTAGGCAAGTGTGTGGTATACATAGTAATAGTTACCTACTGTAGCTAGCAGTAGATTTGGAGTCAAGATTAGTTTTAGGAGTAGGTTGATAGTCAACGACTGTAGCAGGTTGTAAAGTTAAGTCTCAAGAGTCACAGTACAGAGTCTACTATCTCCCTATTTGTTTCCCTTTAAAAGAAAGCTCAGGCTGACACTTGATCCATGGCTCTGTTTCTTTTTTTGGCTGCTCCATTTGTGAAAGAGACAGAGCAATTCTCCCCGTCTGGGAAGAGCGTGCCTCTCCACACCACCAGCCAGACACAGAGATGGATGGGGTTTACCAGAGTACAGATTCAAAACAAAACCCGTCCTTCTTTCTTAGGAATGATGCAAGGTGAGCGAGGGGAAGAATCTGTCCCATTGGCTCTACCCTCTCTCTGCTCTTCACTCCCTGAGGAACCAAGTGAAAGCAGGTCCTAGTGCCCCCACCCCATCCTCTTGCCTGTCTTGTTAAGTCCAGCTCCATCCTTGCCTCTGCCACTGAAATAAAGTGGTTGGCCTCTAGCACAAAGCTAATGCTTTTGATGGATGCACCTCACGCCTCCTCATGAAAAGGGAACAAGCACCGGGGAAGGTCCATCCATCATTGTTCATAAGAGAGACACCTGAGAAGAAAAGGGACCCAGGAAACATTCTTAGAAACCAATCAAGCCAGCAAGATGCCTTTATTGTCCCCCACGCGTTCCAGGGTCCCTCTCCTTCATTGTATGTGGTCTTAAATTATTTTCCTTTAAATATATGTGGAGAAAAAGCCATTGCTTTGAAGCTTGTTGAGGGGGGAAAAAACAACAACAGATGCAAGGGGTAATGGGTAGAAATTGGTGGCAAAGGTGGGGGAAGTAGACAGCTCTGTTAGAGGCTCTGATGCAGTCATTGGAAGTCTTCTGTTTCCAAGATGAAAAGATGTTTTACTGTTTGCTGTGGCATGAGAGCTAGAATTATCTGGATGGTGCCACAGCAGGGTATCGGCTTCTGTCTACTTTGCATGCTGTGAAATGTGAATTGATACAGGGCTGATAATTTGAAAGGGGGGTTGGGAGGGTGGGGGGGATGGGGATATGTGTCAGCGCATTGTGTACAATGGCGATAAAACCACTTTGCTAAAAAAGGCTTTTTCTTCCCCCAGCACAGTGGGAAGATCCACCTTCGGAAGACCTTCCTGACAGCACCAAACAATGAGGTAATAATTCCAGGGTCTCCACTCAGGCCATTATTCATACAGCTCGAAGTGATTTTTTTTTTTTGCTGCTGTTTTTCCTTTTAAAGCATTGAGGTTTTTCGCAGCGGCACAATTACTTTTATGCGAAGCACTTAACTAACAAGATGGTACATAAATGGAATGTAAATATGGAACAACTGCAAATAAATAGGCAGGTAACAAGACTAGCAACAACAACAACAACAAAATTGTCCGATTGGACAGCATCCGTCTGTTGTTAACTTCTGAGGCAATCTCTCCACGTGTCAGTCGGGGCTTTGAACTAAGTAGCAAACGCCATCACAAGCAGGGTTAGAAAAAAAAATACTAATCCATGACCATGTACAGCTATTGCAGGAACAAAGAGAGTGCCATACTGGAGCAGATCAATTCATACATTCATCGATTTTAAGGCCAGGGACCACGGAGATCATCCAGTCTGTCCTCTGGCATAACCAGACTATAGATTTTAGCTCAAGTGAATGTTAATGAGCCTAATAGTTTGTGGTTGAACTATAGTGTAACATTTAGAACGACATCTGATCTTGGTTTTAAGACTACTGCATCTAGAACAGTAACTTCTTGTCTCTGACCAGATACTTCAGAGGAAAGACAAGGTGGACAATTATAGACTAACCAGCACTTCTGGGAAATTCCTTCCTGTCCCCCATCAATTAGTGCTTGTCTTATGCCCTGAACCATGGAGGTTTATATGATCTCCTCTCTCACCCCCCACGTACGTACACTTTAATTATCCCATTTAGTTTAATTGTGGACGTACTCATTATCCAGATGCATGTCTAATCCTTTTCTGAATTCTGATAAGCTGTTGGACTCAGGAATATTTTATAGGATCAGGCATAAACTAAAGATTGATTTTTGTCCAGAACCTATAAGATTCAGGATGATTTAGAAACTGAACTCTGGTCTGGCTCTGCATTCCACGGGTGCCCCATAGCTTCTATAAGAGGCTGGCTCCCAGATACCACGGTGATGGGCACAGTATAGGAACCTAAATAGAATCAAATCCTCAGATCTGGATGCCATCGCATTTTGGGAGGCTTCAAATTCTAGATTTGTGTCTAGGGCTCATCTCCTGATTAATCTATGTTTGGATGCGCCACAGGGAGATCCAAACTTTGCAAAACTAGTGTGAGTTGGACTAATCATGTACCTTTTGTCATCTAACAACACATTTTTATTCCCCCCCCCAAAGTTAGCCCATTTAAATTTTATTAAGATGCTTTTGTAGCTGTGCTGTCTATTAAAGATCAAAGAACTCAGCTGAGATTTGCTTTCCGTTTCAGGTTTGAACAAGCTCTGACTCGATGTGAAATTCAGCCAAAATTGTTTGTTACCCAAAATGGTTCTGGTAAATCAGCCCAGATTCACTGAATATTTTTCTCAGGTTTCCCCGCAAAGTTGGGCCCATGTCTAGCTAAAGGTCTGTGGACATCAACAAACCACAATGGAGTTTCAAACTCGGGTTATAAATCAAAGCCAGAGGAGAATCAAGAACTAGGAAGGTTTTGCTCCACACTAATGGCCTGAAGGTTTACTTTCCGGCCATCAGGTCAACCCATTGGATTCAATGGGTTAACCTGGTGGCCAGTTTCTTTTCGGGCCCGGGTGTCAGCCCACTACAAGGGCAGCGCAGTAGTGATCCTGAGGACCACAGAGGGGGCTTAATAGTTGAGACAGAGCAGGTCTGAAGGAGGATTAATAGTCGTCCCCCGGGTGCTCGGGGGAAGGCGGTCTGCAGCTCCCATTGACATCAGTGGGGCCAGTGGGCATTCAGCATGTCTAAAAGATTAGGCTGTAAAGGTAAAATGTCCCCTTTGCAGAGAATCAGCTACAGGGCATATGTGCCACACAAGTCCCACTAATGCCGAAGGGCAAGATTCAGCCCTGCATGGGCACAGGCATCAGCCTAGGAACAGGGCACAGGCTGATTGAATCTCCCCTATTCAGGAGTTGCTGGGAGTTAGTGTGTCCCCCTGCCACTCCTCCCCTAAACAAAGCAGGCTTGGGAAGCCCTCAGGGCAGCCGTAATTTGTGTTGTTGCTTATCTGTGGCCCTTATAAACCTTCAGTGGCAGGCATGCAGAATTACCAGGATACAGGGCTATCCCAGCCGCAGCTCTTCCTACCCTGACACCTCCTCTCTGCCTCCTTCGCTCCACCCTCACTCTGCCCCTGTTGTATTCTCTGCCTGCGGCTCCTGTGGAGACCTCTGGGGAAGTGCTACAGAGGTGGGGGGAGGCTGGAATTTAGGACCCCGGGGCTGAGGCTATTCTCCAGGAGAGACTTGCCTGACCTAATTTGGACCAGCCTCTGTGGCAAAAATTGGCTGCCAGGTAATGAAGAATCAGGCCCTACAGGGATAAGTGGGACTTAGATGGTGCATATTGCTCATGCTGGCCTCTCTGCACAGGGGTGTCTTTCACCCTAAAGGCTTCATACTGAAGTCTGTACTCAAGCAATGACATCAAATAAGGGCTGAGCCAGGAGCTGAGGCTATGGCTCCAAGAGTGTGATTTGTGTCTTACTGCTTGTTTCCCACCTATCTTTTATCCCTTGCGGGTTGTGATTATAGAGGATTTGATGTGTACACAATGGCTAAGTGGCGTGAATAAACTTCTCTTTTTTTCATTTAAACATGAAATTCAATACCTGGTGTTCAATTTCCTTCCCTCTCGACTTTCCCAAACAACCAATTCATCAATGGCAGAGTGCAAGCGCCCTGGTGTGAGCTGACGCTCTATGCCTGTATTTCCACAAGGCGTGGCTTATTAACCTGTCCGCACAGTACTGCTGCGGCTGGCTGAGCAATCCTTTCCTGTTTTGCAACGGGCTGTACCCTGGTGGGAATTTAAAGCTGCAGATCTCTCTTTTCACCCCAGAAAGGTGCTTGCCACCAAAAAAATTCCTGCAGAGCTTCCCCTGAGGTGCCAACAAGAAACAAGAGAGACATTTCACATGGCTGGCACCTGACACCTATGCTGATTAAGAAAAGGAAAAGAAGATTGAAAGAAAGCTACTTCCCTGACAGATGAGCATGCTGCAGCTGCTGGGGAAACACTTTGGTTCACCACAGGCTTGCTTTTGCTAAACTGATGAAATGAGAAAGAAGATATCCAATTATTTCATGAGGATTCTGCATCCTGCAGAATTATCAAGAATAATTTATTTATTTATTTATTTATTTATTTATTTAAGAAAGAATTTAGAGAGCCCGGCTGAGACTGGGGATCATTGTGTCAGGTGCTGCACATACATAGCATAAGAGTCAGTCTCTGCCTTGAAGAGTTTACAGATAAACAGACAAGACAAAGAAAGGTGGGAGAAATGAAATATAATTGTCCCCATTTTATAGATGAGACACAGAAAGATTATGGATAAAATGTTCAAAAACATCGAAATGCCTTAGGAACCCAAGTTCTTTCAGAGGGTCTTAAGCTCCAAGGTCACTTGAAAATTTTATCCAATGTGACTTGACCAAGGTCCCACAGAGAGTCAGCGGCAGAGGCAGGAACTGAACACTGATTGCTGAGTCCCAGCCTTAACCACAACACCATCCTTGTTTAATTAGTGCTGTCCTCATCTGTAATGGAGGTTAAGGTTCCAGGCCTGCCATGTTCATCACAGCCACCAAAGTGTGAGAGGCCACAGTGGCCAAGGTGGAGCATTCTGTGCTGGAGCCTTGCTCTCTAGGAGAAATGGGAACTCAGTCATGGTCCACCCAGCAGAACACACAGGGTCGGCTTGGGCCCATAACCCTCACTTTGCCCACTGTGGAAGAGTTTCAGTAGAACCATTTCCAGTGAGGGCCTTTATGTTAAAGTTTTCCATGAGGGATCAGCGGCATTTTTATGACAATTTGGGGCCCAATGAATCTCTTCAGCAGCCGTTGGTAATTTTCTCATATGAAGACAGAAGACATTTATTTTTTTAATTTTAAATGATATTTGTTCTGTCGCTGTGGATTCTTATCAGCTTTTTCCATTTCCTGAGGAATTCCATTCTCTTTTCTGGCCTCTGTTAGCTGGAGACCTAGATCTGAAGAGCTGTTTATTATCTGCTTTGCTTTCTGATAAGCGCCTGTTTATAAATTCGCTTTTCCCAGTGTATATCTCCATTTGTTTTTTCTAAACTGTAGATAAGACATTTTCTTCTTTTGTTGGCTGACTTCCAGCTGAATTAACCTCAGCTGCCTTTGCCGCAGATTCATTGCAGCCAAGACAATGGATCTGATTCTCCTCTCGCACCTCTGTTACAGCCATGTAACTCCACTGACTTCTGTGGGGTTATCCTGGCATTATCCCAATGTGAGAAGAGAATTGGGTCCAGTGTGTTCCCATTAGAGTCAGAGGCAGATGGTTTGGAGGCAAAAATAAGAAGTGACCTGCTAAACCTTCTGCCCAACATTCAAATTGATCCCTAAAACATTCATCAGGTTCTAAAAGTTTTAATCGTTTTGTTTTATTATTTATATTACAATAGCATCTGAACCCAGGGGCCCATGGTGCTAGGTACTGTATATATTCATAGGAACATCTCTGTTCCTACTCTAAAGAGCTTGCATTGTGAATAGAGAAATAAAGGATAGTTATTCCCCATTTTACAACTGGAAGACTCTTGCAGTTTTGTTGGAGCCATGTTGGTCCCAGGATATGTAAAAATGAGGATAATATTACTGGTATAGCTATAAGGGGAGGAGGGATAGCTTAGTGGTTTAAGCATTGGCCTGCTAAACCCAGGGTGGTGAGTTCATTCCTTGACAGGGCCACCTAGAGATTTGGGGCAAAATCAATACTTGGTCCTGCTAGTGGAGGCTGGACTCAATGACCTTTCAAAGTTCCTTATAGCTCCATGAGATAGATATATCTTCATGTATTATTATTTAACTCTCAGTGGGAGTTGTGAGGATTAATAAGTAGAACTGATAAAATTTCTCCACCAAAAAATTACAATTTTCATGGACAACCCCCATCAAAAAAAAAAAATCTAGGAAAGTTTTTGTCAATTTGAGGGCTTCTTTTTGACCATCTGTTCAAATAAGTGAATGCTGGTGATATGCTTGGGAAAAGAAAATACTAAGTACTGTAATGAACAGATTTGTGTGTGCCTGAAAAATTCCTTCTGGAAAAGGGAAGTATTTATGCTTACTTACCTTTCCCAAGCACTTTGAGATCTATGGCTGAGAAGTGCAAAAATTATCATTAAAAATGGCTTGGTTTGGTTTAGATTCAGTTCCAGACAAAGCATATCTTTAGGGATGAGAGTCTTAACTGTACGAAACAGCTTCACCAAGCTTATGGAAATGCCATGAGAAAAGTCTTTCCCATCTTGAAAAACCAGCATGTAGAAATAAAGATCCCCTAGTAGAAACTAGGAATCCATGGGGTTGCCAAAGAAAATCAGAGAAATGGATATAGATCCAAATCAAACCTGTAGAACTTTGGGGTCCATCCATCACCAGACATTAATGGGTTGAGACTCCAGAATATTTGCTTTGGACATGCCAAGTCTCTAGGTTTCTATTATCTCACCTTGCCCAGCTGCTTATACCAGTCAGGAGGATAGAGAAACCAAGGAAGCAGAATGGGTCTGCATTGATTACAAGTGGAGAATAAGGATGAGCACCTCAGAGTAAGAAAACCTCTGTTTATTTCAGGACTGCATTTGTACCCCAGAAGATCAGGTCTCCATTCTGGGACTGACTGTTCTTGGCAAGCCAGCAAGTGGGTTTGAAAGAACCCACTCTGGGACAGTTATAGGCTGTAGTGCATAATTCTATCCATGACAGAAGTCAGCGGAGTTACTCTTAATTAAAAAACATTTCATTAAAATGAATGCCTCTGTGCTTCTGGAGGGGGTGGTCTCCAGAGTAAATATTTACAGACCGCAAAGTTTTACAATTAATCATTTGTGGGGTAAAAATATTATTCATCTAGTTGATGTCAGATCAGGGCCTCCTCGTTCCTTCTTAAAGCCAGATCCATCATGTCTCTTCAGAACAAGGACACCCAGCAAGGTCTCTGTCAGCATTCCTGAAATATACAAGCATGGCAGAGGCCACCAAAGACCTGAGCAAACAAATGTAGATTAAGAAAAGTTAAAACAAAACCAATGTCACTTTTTAATGACTTTGCTGCTTCCTGCCAACACCCATGTACAGAAACTTGTAAACCACCTGGAGACTGGGTAGTTTAGGTGATTGGGATTGGGAATGTAGACTGGTCAAGAGTTTCAAAAGTGACTAGTGATTTTGGGGTGCCCAGCTTGAGACACTTGATTTTCAGGAAGTGCTGAGCATCCACCCCCTGAAAAGCAGGCCCCATTAAGTTATTTAGAGTTAGGCCTCCAACACCCTTGTCGCTTTTGAAAATCTTGGGCAGACTTTCACCTGTAGGTTTGCTGGGTCTGAGCCCAAAACGTGGATCTGGTTTTCAATCACTCCGTCACCACCAAATTTTGGGTAAGCGCAGATTTATGGGCTTGGTTTGCCCTATTACAGAGATAAAGCCAGACCTGACATTCCAACTGAGATTCAGGTTTGGATTCTAAACTCCTTCTAAAGTTTGAGGCTGTTTGGATCATGTTAATCCAGTCACTGTCCACCTTGTGTGGAAGTTATTATCAAAAAGAAAATTGTTTCCTGACCAGCTTGAGTTCAGAGCAGTGATATGACTGGAGGCATTTCCCCTCAGCAGCTGCATAGCCAGTTTGTAAATGCAGGACGAACTAGCAGGAGCAACAGTCACTGTTATAGTTAAGGCTACACAAGAGTTCCCATTCTAAACCCTGTTTTCAGGCATGTTATTCTGAGAACTTCACTTTCTGGAGCTGAACTTTGCCGGACTTCTTGGTCTCTCTGCAAAGGTCTTTTGTTTGTTTGTTTGTTTGTTTGTTTGTTTTACAAAGTTTGAGCAAAAAAAAAAAAGTTCAAAATTCCTGAGAACCAGGAGAGGGAGGAAAGGTGGGGGGAATATATTGTATAAAAAGTAATTTAGTGCCAACGTGACTGGGGGGAGAAAGTGAACATTTTTTCCAGTGTCCCAAAGACAATAACAATTACCCTCCTGCCCTGTAGATCTTTCTCTGCCATCCCATTCATGCCTGATTTATGGGGAGGAGGAATGTGTGATACTATGTTAGCATCTGAGCTGAAACAAACCAGGGCTACGAGCAATTAAGACCTCTCTTGTTCTCTAACTAGGGAGGAATATACAGAAGCTACAGGACCAAAATGTGCAGCAATTTATCAGACCGTCTTTTCAACCTGGATTAAAAATGCATGGGCAGATAAGTATCGGTAATTGTGAGTCTGTCAGGCAGTGGGAGGCTGAATGGGCTTAATCCTCTTCTATTTGCTTTCTATTTCCATCCCAGCAAGATTCCTGCTTAATCACTCCGGAGCACTCCTGACCACTCAAACATGGCATGCTCTTCAAGTACCAGACCATCTCAGGATCTGATTCCCCATTGTCCTGCACCTTGCGAAGTCATACGCATCAGTGTAAAGGGAATACAGAATGCTGCCAGATCAGAAACATAGCATTTTACAGACATCTTGCACTTGCCTTGTGCTGGTATAAATGACAGTGCAACGTGCAGGGCAGGAAAAAAACAGAACCACAGGCTGTGTCTACACAAAAATCAGGAGATGTGATTGTTTAGGTATGTTTACATACTGCAATCTTAGATTTAGAAAGCTCACTACAAATAGCAATGAAGCTGCAACAGCACCAGCTAGTCACCCAAGTACAAGTGCACCTGGGCTCCTGGGTGCATATGCCAGTGCCTAGCCTGTGCTGCTGCAGCTTCACTGCAAGCTAGCTCAGTCAAAACCAGCTCGGTTGTCTACACATGCTGCAATAACACCTCCTGACTGGCATGTAGACATACCCCTGATGTCTCCATTAGAGCTGTATGGGATTCAATTGTCCCATCTCGTGAATATTTTAAAGAGTGTGAAATCTTTTGTTGTCCCAAATCTGGATGAAAAGTTGAAATCTCAACAAATGTTATGACCCATAAAAGATTTTTCATCTTAGTGTTGACTTCCTCCCCACACACTCAAATTAGCTTACATTTTAAAATGAAAAGTCATTTTGAACCAGAACTTCAGAAGTTTTAGTTTCCAAAATGTCAAAACTAGACATTTTGATGATTTATAAACACTTTTTTTCCAAACAATTTTCAAGTTGGGAGATTCATCAAAACCAACCCTCTTTTGTGAGCAGTTCTGTTTTTGACAAATAGGCATTTTTGACAAAAAAAGAAGAGTTTTTTTGTTGACAAATTCCTAACTGACTCTTGTTTCCAACTCTCTCTAGCCCAAGGGTCAACCTGAGCCTAGAAGGAGCCAGAATTTACCAATGTACATTGCCAAAGAGCCACAGTAATATGTCAGCAGCCCCACTATCAGCTCCCCTGCCCTGCTCCCAGCGCCTCCCTATCAGCTGTTTTGTGGCATACAGGAGGATCTGGGGAGGGAAGGGGAGGAGGGAGGACATGGCAGGCTCAGGGGAGGGGGCACAAAGGGTTGGAGTGGGGGCAGGGCCTGTGGCAGAGCCAGGGGTTGAGCAGTGAGCACCCCACCACACATTGGAAAGTTGGTGCATGTAGCTCCAGCCCCGGAGTCGGTGCCTATACAAGGAGCCGCATATTAATTTCTGAAGAGCCGCATGTGGCTCTGGAGCCACAGGTTGGCCACCCCTGCTCTAGCCTATTTCCTCCCACCTCTGCAGCTGAGATATAGGCCGTGTCCACAAGAGGGGGCTCTGGCACAGGCGGGCTTTTTTGCAAGGCAAAGGTTGATGGATTTCTCATTGAAGATTCACTGAGCAGGGACTAGCTTAAGCTAAGTGAGTGGTGTTTGATGTGGGGAGGCATTAATAGAGCACAAATGGCATACATGAAAAATAATGTAGGGCCTTGGAAGCTTCTTTGAAGAAAGCTTCATTGATCAAATGAACTAACTGTGCCATGTACTGTATAAATTTGGGCTGAGGAAGGATCACGGGTGTGTGTGTGTGTCCTAATAAGGACTATTAATATTTATGTCTTACATTTGAATCTCTCCCTGTGACCATAATGAGTCCATCGTACATGCAGAGAGAGGTTTCAGTGCCAGTCATCTTCCAGGCTGAGACGAAATAATGCATGAGGACGTGGCTTCACTTTTATCACCTTCAGCTCTCGGTGTGGCTGGTGGAAGTGCCTGGAGGTGGGGGTTTGCAACTACAAAAGGGCAGCCGTATAAAAAAATGGAAGCAAACACAATCCACAGTGGATTTATACAGTGGGCATTAAAATCCCTTAAGCAGTTTAGAAGATCTCAGCTGTAATACCCCTGAATTCTGTTGTCAAAAAAGCTAGGGTGACCCTATTGACTCCTTTCCATTCCCCTCTTGGTCTGAGCTCAAAGCCAGCTCCATCCTCCCTCTATCCCCCACCCCTCTGCATGCAAGAGGCAACTTGTCACTGCCAATCTCGCTATGGAGCGGATCAGGCTTCTGTTATATAGGGACAGGCAGCTACACGGGAGGAAGCTGAAGGTTAATTGTATTTGTTGGGTCTTGATCAAAGCTATTAAGAAAGCTGTTTAGTCTTGTGCTGGTTGAGTGCCAGATCTCCCTTTGTGTGTGTACATGTGCTCATTTCTCTCGCTGTCCTAGTGGCTGCTGCAGAGCCACCTGGGAAAGGCGAATGCTAATAGAGAGCAAACTTTTCTTTGCTGGAGACTTTGTTTGTTCGCACACAAACACAAGACAAGCTGCCATCTGTGTTTATCCCTTTCTCTGGAGCATTTGTTTATTTCAATATTCTCTTAGCACTGATGAAAGGAGCTGGACTGACAGCCCTGATGAGTGAAATGCAGGTGCGGCATACAGCGGCAAACCGCTCTCTCGCAACCTCTTGCTGATGGGCTTCACCACTGACTGGTGAGCACCTGTTTTTAGGAGTAACAGAGAAGTTAAATCTCCACGTTCCATGCAGACCTTGACCTTTCTGCTCAGCCTGTCAACAATGATGCTGTTAACTCTGGATCAAATTCCTTCCTGTGCAGAGGGCCAGGACAAGGTCTATGTGCCATTTCATTGCCACTGAAACGGGGTTTTAGTAGGACTTAAGCAATGAATCGGCCTTGTCCTATGGGGTGCATTTCACTCTAAATATAGATGAGGAAATTGCTGAGGAAGAGTGTGGGCAAAAGCAATTTTCTCCTGCTTATTTAAAAAAAGTAAAATAACAGTATAGTTCACCAAATGGAGATCATTCTGAAATGATTTTTAATTATTATTTGTATCACCAATTGAGGCCCAGGCCCCATTGTGTTGGGTGCTGTGCTCTCAGCCCTTAAGAGTTTACAATCTAAATAAGCAAGACAGATGAAGGAGGTGGTAATATCTCCAGATGGAGAAGTGAGGCACAGGAGGTGGATTTTTCTACTTACCTAAGGTCACATGGGGAGCCTGTGACAGAACAAGGAATTGAACACAAATCTCTTGTGTTGTCAGCCCGTACCTGACCCAAACAACTACCCTTCCTCTCTCTGCTTTAGGTGGAGGAAAGCAAAAGCTTTTCAGGGGCAGCTGTATCAGCAAAGAAGAAAATAAAACACACGACTTGGGGAAGCCTGAAGCAAAGTCACCAACTTGGATTCAGTTTTTACTACAGCCGGTGCTGGTGGCTCAATGATATTTTTACCGGCAGATATTTGTAGAGCAGGGGTACATGGCAAAGGATCCATGACCTTGCAGTGGGTTCATTGTTGTATATCCTGTGGTACAAATCCAGCCGCTTGTTCCAGTCCCATGTCACTCTTCATATTACCTCTCTCATTTAAGATACCTCCCACCTTCACTGGGGATGAGCACTATATGTTCAAAGGATTGTGGAGAAGTCCTCTCCTTCCATAGATCAGATTGCAAACTGCGTTGTAATTCAGGCAAAGTTGCTATCTTGGTCCCCAGTTTAGAAGATGTCTGGCTTAAGGAGGTTGGAAATCTTTGAGTACTGATTGGCTAGAGTTCTCTCAGGAACCATCCTGGTTTCATGTGGCATGAGTTGGTATCTCAGCAATAGGGACCCATGTGGGCTCCTTGCTCATGGAAGGCAGACCCCAGTAACCACATGTTAACCTGCAACGTGGCTTCATCAGCCTGCCCATCTGGAATGTCCGTTAAGGACAGGGACATGAGACGGGATCTTTGGACCAAGCTGTGCCCAGGGTGGCTTGCTGCAGTTTGGAATGGCAAAGAGTATTTTATACTAAGAAAAAAGGGCAAACTGGATATGAAATTAAATTGAATTTGAACTGCCAACTCTTGGCTGTTCAGGCAGCTCTGAGGATGCACCTCTACTCTGATCTTTGATGCTTTAATCCTTGGATCTCCATTGTACCTTAATTCTGACCTTCAGCGCCCTGTGCCATTCCAGTCATTGGTCTCACTCCCAGACACTTCAGCCCTGACCTACAGCACTATGGGATATTCCAGCCCTGTTCCTTATCACAGCTCAGCTACAGCCCTTAAATCTTGAATGGTTCCACACCCTGCTATTCCAGTGCTGAGTTCCAGAGAGCTCTGCCAATGCATCCCAGTCTTAATTTGCAACTTCATTAATTATTGTGGTCTAGGGTGACCAGATATCCCGACCAGATAGTCCTGATATTTTGAGGCTTCATCTTCTATGGGTGCCTATTATCTCCCACCTCTTGTCCCGATTTTTCACACTTGCTCTCTGGTCACCCTATTGTGGTCTTGGGCCTCTGCTAAGCAAGCACGTTGACTAGTTGCGATGACTTTATACTGTGAACCTATGTTCTCTGGCATCTAGAATGGAACTTGCAAACTCATTTCACTTGTGACCTAATCCAGTTTTGAACATAACACTCCACAAGTATCTAAGACACTTTCTAAGATACTTCTTCAATGCATGCACCCACTGTGTGTGGGTGGAGCTTATTTCACTGATCAGGGCAAAGATACTGGATTTATATTGCCAACTCTCTGAACAGTTGTCCCTCTTCCATAGGATTTCAAAGGTCTGAAACAAAGTGCCCTTTCCTACAGCTCTGAAATGTAAAATAAATGAAATAAATAAATACATAAATAAAGGGAAATAGGGATGTAGTGAGGGAGCTGCAGCTCACCAGAGAGATTTTTCATGTTCCAGGTCTGTTCACAAATGTCAAGATGTGTTACGCTGACTCCCTCTGAATGCTGACGCAGTGGATGGGCCTAAGGGTGAACTGCACAATGCAAATGACAGGGTGAAATTCAAATTGGCAATGGGCATTATCCAGGAAGCCATCATATAGCCAAACCCCCAAAGATGAGCACTGCACCAAATTCTCAATTACAGTCACTGTGGCTTGGAATTACCTCTAGAGAGAGGAGACACCTAATGGGACTGTTTTGTTTTTATTGCAAATCTCTGCAGCCATCCATGGAGGTGAAAGAGAAGACTTGTCTTTGCCCAGTCCTGAACCAGGACCCCAGTGTGCTAGGTGCTGTACAAACACAGAACAAAAAGACAGTCCCTGCCCCAAAGAGGTTACACTCAAAGTGTAAGCTTTTCTGATTGCCTTCTATGATGACATAACTGGCTCTGTGGATATGGGGAAAGCAGTGGACATGTTATAGCTTGACTTTAGCAAAGCTTTTGATACAGTCTCCCACAGTATTCTTGCCAGCATGCTAAAAAAGTATGGATTGGATGAATGGACTGTAAGGTGGATAGAAAGCTGGCTAGGTTGTCTGGCTCAACGGGTATTGATCAATGGCTCGATGTCTAGTTGGCAGCCAGTATCAAGCGGAGTGCCCCAGAGGTCGGTCCTGGTGCTGGTTTTGTTCAACATCTTTATTAATGATCTAGAGGATTGCACCCTCAGCAAGTGCGCAGATGATACTAAGCTGGGGGGAGAGGTAGATATGTTGGAGAGTAGGGATAGGGTCCAGAGTGACCTAGACAAATTGGAGGATTGGGCCAAAAGAAATCCGATGAGGTTCAAGAAGGCCATTCAGCACTGGTGAGGCCACATCTGTAGTACTGAATCCAGTTTCCCCCCCCCCCACTAAAGAAGGGATGTGGACAAATTGGAGAGAGTCCAGTGGAGGGCAACAAAAATGATTAGGGGGCTGGGGCACATAACTTATGAGGAGAGGCTGAGGGAACTGGGCTTATTTAGTCTGCAGAAGAGAAGAGTGAAGGGGGATTTGACAGCAGCCTTTAACTACCTGAAGGGGGGGTTCCAAAGAGGATGGACCTCGGCTGTTCTCAGTGGTGGCAGATGACAGAACAAGGAGTAATGGTCTCAAGTTGCAGTGGGGGAGGTCTAGGTTGGATATTAGGAAACACTATTTCACTAGGAGGGTGGTGAAGCACTGAAATGGGTTTCCTAGGGAGGTGGTGGAATCTCCATCCTTAAAGGTTTTTAAGGTCTGGCTTGACAAAGCCCTGGCTGGGATGATTTAGTTGGGGTTGATCCTGCTTTAAGCAGGGGGTTGGACTAGATGACCTCCTGAGGTCTCTTCCAACCCTAATCTTCTATGATTCTATAGTGGGTGTAGGAGACACAAGGTAACAATGAGCTGCTAGTGGTCAGCAAGGTAAGCAATGGTTACTTCACCCCAGATTAAGTCACTGAACTATGGCTCATGAGTCCTGCATTCAATTCCAGGCTCTGCTACAGACTTTCTGGATGACTTTAATCAAGTCGCTTAATCTCTCTGTGCCTCAGATCCCCGTGTTTGTAAAATGGGGGCCATAGTTCTGCCTTGTTTATTGAGATTGTATGTGCTACATGTCAGAGACTGTCTCTCATATAGTGTGTATGTACAGCACCTTGCACAAAAGAGCCCTGATCTCAGTTGGTTTCCCTGTAATATAAATAAAGAAGATGATAAATGTCACCAACTCATGGTGAATCAATTCCCCTGTTTGACCAGAGACTAAGCCAGGACAGAAGCACATTGGCAGGGCAGTGTGTGGAGGAAGCTTATCCTGTCTTTACTGCACCTGTTCTTTGGATAAACTCTGTCCCAGGGCTGCCAACCCTGCAAACGTTTGCCAGCACAAATCACTCTAAAAGGCTGTGATATGGTGACTTTGCATTCTATACTCTTCTTTTCCAGGACAAAGAACTGCAGTGATGTGCAACTGGAAGAGCAGCCATCATATAATGTAAACATCAAGGCAATCATCTTTACATTCTTATCCTGGTACTAAAATATCCCTGTAGTTGCCGCCAGGGCCCGGGGGGAGAGACCTGACAAGGAGTCCAATGGTTTCATCAGCAAAGCCTGTGCAATGCAATATGAAGGAAAAATAGCAACTGCAGCATGGTCCCTTATGGTGGTAGGTAAGATGAGAGGCAGGCTAGTCTAGTGGTTAGAGTGCCAGTTTGGAGTTTGGGAAAACTAGGCTCAATTCTTTGCTATGCCACAAACTCTCTGTGTGTCCTTGGGCACTCAGTCTGTCTATGCCTCAGATCCCAATCTGTAAAGTGGGGAGTCTAGCACGTCCCTATGAGATAGGATGTCCACCTCACACTCACCCTGAAAGGTTAATAGAGGCCAGCTGGGCCAATTAAGCTATTAGGCTGAAGGCTGGGAGGAAAGCTCTAATTAGGGAAGCTCAGCTGTGTGGGAACAGGCGGGGCTTCTATAAAGCCAGGGAGCTGAGCACAGGCAAAGGGCTACTGGAAGGGGCTGTACATGTACTTCATGGGAGAAGGGAGGTGTGTTTGGGGGCTATAGCAAGAAATAGCCTGCACTTGCTCCTTGTGAGGAAGGAGTAGAGAGGCTAGCAAGCCCCAGAGAGTGGGGGTAGGAAGCAGCCCAGGAAGTCAGCAGCAAGGTTGAGGAATGGTTGGCTGCCTGTTGTAGGGTCCCTGGGCTGGAATCTGGAGTACAAGGTGGGCCTGCATTCCCCTACCCACACTGTGGAAGTGGCCCTGGTGGGACAATGAATGGGAAGACTGCCTGAGTCACTATGGGAGTGATAGAGGATTTGAAGGACTGTATCCTGGAAGGGGAAAACAAGGCGTGACCTGGCTGGAGGGTCCCAAAGAGGATACTGCAGTTCCTGGAGTGAGAAAGGGGCTGCAGACCAGAGATGAAGTGAGTGTGCAACTGTGGGGAGAGACATTGACCTTGCAGTGCTAATCTGCAGAGTGGCCATGAGGAGTCGCCATACCTGTGGTGAGTAGAGCACCCTAGCTCACAGGGCTGTGGTAATGCAGACATATGTGCGTACATATGCAGGTTTAATGAAATGGAGTTTAAAAATTAATTTGTTAAAATCACCACAATGTTTCCACATAGACAAGGTGTGGTGGGATATCCAAAACTCATACAGAGCCCATAGGGGTTAAAGGCAATGCTAGTCCCACCTTTACAGGCCCACTAGGCATGCTGCAGCTGGAGGAGCAGGTTAAAAGGCATTCAGAACCCTAGGTAAGGGGTGGCAGGAGGGGACAATCCTTTTCCAAGGAAGTTGGACAGAAGGTAGAGCCTGAGTAGGGGGGACAATGTAGACGGTAAGGTCCTCAGTAGTGCCTTCCTCAACCACCCACCCCCACTTCAAGAGGCAGCAGGTCTTGTGGGGCCTGCATATTTGGGACTTTGTGAAGGTTATTGCCTCTTTGGACTATAAGAGCCATGCCCCAAACTGAAGGGGCACATAGGTAGGAAGTAGCCCAGGGTGACAGATTTAGACCTTCTATGGGGAGGAACCTGCCTGTGTTACTTCCCCCAGGGCCCTGGGCTGGGACCAAGTGGAGAGGGAGGGCCTGGATCCCCTCCCATGCCCCACTAAGGGCAAAGGCTCCAGGTGTGTGTGTGGGGGGAGGGGGAAGATAGGGACTAAGCACTGCTACTGACCCCTGACACATGAGGTTGGCGATCAATGCACTAACTAGACCATCCACACCTTGAACCCCTGTCACCGCAGGCCTTTTGGCCACCCTGGAGCAGGTGCATGGGAAGTAGGTGGATTAATGGGCAGAGCTAGCTGGCTGGCTGAATAAGCACTGAGCTGGTAGAGACTAGAAGCAAATTACTACTCCTCTGCTTCCTCCATAGGAAAGGGTAAATTGTGATTCCCAGAGATGCTTCTTGGTCATAGAGGTGCAAGGGGTGAAATATAATTTACCCCTTTGTGATTATTGCCCTGATGTCTAGCGCTTACTCATATCTCCTCCATTAGCCAACATATTGGCTATAGAGCAGGCAGTGTGCCTTATGAATAGGGAGCTGAACAGGAAGTCAGGTAATCCTGGGTTCTAGTCCAAGCTATACTGTTGGCTTGCTGTGTGACCTTCCCCTCCCTGTGGCTCTGTTTCCCTTCCTGCTCATTGCCTGCCTTGTCTACTCTAGTTTGTAAACTCTTTGGCACAGGGACTGTCCCTCATTGTGTTTGTATGGTGCCTGGCAGAGTGGGAGCCTGATCAGGGCTTGGGCATCTAGACACTCATGCAATTAGCTGTCCCATGCATATGGGATTTAGACTCCTAAGTGCCTGGATCCCTTCTGAAAATGACTTAGGCTCCTAAATTGGGCTGTTGTGAGGCTGAGCTCAGCAAGATTTAGGGCCAGGTTTTTAAAGGTATTAAGTGACTTAGGGGCCTCTGAAAGTATTACTGTTGGTGACCATGAAATTAAATGGGATCTGAGCACCTAAGTCACTTAGGCCCATAGCCCTAAAGAGATTTAGGTGCCAATACAAGTTAGATGCCTAAATACTTCTGGGGATCCTGGCCTTAGCTCCTTTTGAAAATCCCACCCAATATCAATCCTGAAAGGCAGGCTGCTAATACAGCATGGGGCCCAGTGCCTTGTATATTACCAATGACTTGAGCAAAGAGGGAAAATCTGACTTTCAAAGTAAGTCACTGTCAGTCTCTGGCATGGTGTGTGCCAGGGATGCAAAGTGCTGTAAGATGACACAGATGACTTAGTTGGTCTGAAGATAATGCTTTGAGCAGGAACATCCTTCACCTCAACAGTTTCCAGACTCCCATAGTGTCATTAGCCAGCGCTTGTAGCTGTCAGTCACGGATGCTGCTAAGGATGTGCTGTTGCTTCAGTGTGTCACTTAGATCTCTCCCTGGATAGCTGACATTTGAATGCAGGATCTGACATAATCACACACTCCAAATGCTTTGCTATAAACATGTTTTCCCTTTTAGCAGAGGGCCTGTCTCTTCCGACAGCTGAGACAGATGGGGGCCCAGGCATCTGGCAATGATGTTTGAACGCCACCTTGGTGGGATGCTTTCCTTGCCTGCCTTCATGATATGATAAGATGGGAGGGTGGCAGGGCCTGTTTATGAGCTTTAAAAATGGATGCTTGATTGTACTGCTAAAAATAAATCAAAATGCTGTTGCAACAATGCCCCCACTCATGGTGGGAGTGGAGTGCCTGAGCAAGTCAATGAGACCAGAAGAGGAAAATGTAGCTGATGGTGTTACTTAGCTATTCTGTATAGTTGACTGGGCACTGGGCTCTAGGTTGCATTTGCTGACTTGCTATGTGACCTTAAGGAAGTTGCTGCTTCCCTGCTTCTCTCCTACCCTTGCTCTGTTGTCTGTGTGGACTGTCAGCTCTTTCTTCTAGGTGTTTGTACAGCACCTTGCACAACCAGACTCTGGTCTTGGTTAAGTGTTACTGTAAAACCCACTAATAACCATTCAATTCCCCCTTGACTCTTTCATGCTCACCCCCAATACCCCAGGGTATGGTGGTGCTTCCTATTAATACTTGGTATGTCTTGCCCATCTTCCAAAATGACTTAAAAGTCCCATTAATTTTCACAATGACCCTTTCAGTTAGATGTGATTTTTTTACCAGTCTGTAAAACAGATACAGCAAGATAGAGAGGTAAGCTTGTGCAATGAACTTACTACCTTCATAAAGTCCTGGCCCTTTAAAAATTCTCAGATCCTGCAACTTGAATGCTGTTGAACAACTGAGTTTCTGCCAAAAATAAGATACTCCTTTGTTATGGGAAAGGAAACTCTCTTTAAAAGGCCGGGTCTGTATTCAGGTGGGAAGAACTAGAGGCTGCACAGATATGGTGGAACAAGGAATTGGAACTGAATTCTGTCCAATCACTAACCATGTTTCTGCTTCCTCTGTGATTCTTTCCAATTGACCTGGCTCATCTGATAGGATGGGTTGTCCCCATGTCCACAACTTCATATCAGGAAAAGGGTATCTGCAGAATTCCATGCATGCAATTGATGCATGAAAGGCATTTGGGTCATTAGGGGTGTTGCCCTCCAGAAAGAGCAGTGGTGGAATTGGGTACAAAGTCTTTGCAGCTGAGATTTGGACACAAGGACTATGAAAACTGGTACTTCTGGGCCCTACTCAGCTGTTAGTTGCAAAAAAAGGACAGAATAAATAACCCCCTTGCTGCAGATGTGAGCAAACAGTGCACAGCACTAAAAGGGATTGGAGTCAAATGTGTCAGCAGCATGTCGCATCACCTCTTAGCTGGGGACCTTTGTTACCTCTGCCTGGCTGATAGTTATGTTGCCATGTCAATAAGAGAAGAGGCTATTTTCCACAGAATTTGTCTTGCGAGAGACTGCAAGCAGGGCGAGAACAGTTGACTGTAACCCCACCTGGGAAGGAATATTGCCATGGAAACCAGACCATTATTTTTGGTCACTGGGGAATGCTTGTTACTTGCAGACAGCTGGAGTTTCTGAAGTTTTACAGAGGGATATTTGCTACAATGAACAGCCCAGAAAGGAGAAAGGGATGCACGAGGCTAGATAACGGGAGTATAGAGCAATCCCACCCCGTCTGCTGGCTGCTGACCTGACTCTAGCCCGCCAGCTGCACTGTGTTCAGCACTGCAAAGCAGCAAGGTAGGGTTTGCCTCACTGAGATACCACTGCATTCCTAGTCCCCCTTTGAGCCGCCAGCAACAAAATGGTCATGCCCTGATGTCCCAAAACTAGGTTACTGACCTAGATCGAGCAAGGCACTTGAACATCTGGGTGGTCCCTAGAGGTGAAGCACATGCTGAAGTACTTTGCTGGATTGGGGCCTTTGTATTGATGAACATGACATTTTTCTCTATCTGGAGAGGATGACAGAGATGAGTACGTTGCAATCTTCTCTGTACCAGGGAGGTGCTATCCAGTGGTGAGCTGGAGCAGGTTCCCACAGGTTCTCAAGAACAGGTTGCTAAAATTAGACCTCCATGGAGAACTGGTTGTTAAAGGGCCAGGAGGTGGGTGAAGAACTCTGGTCCGTGGGCCGGACCATCCTGTTGCTCCCAGGATTCCCCGCTGGGGAGGCTGAGGCTCCCCCAGCCCTTCCCCCGCTTCCACCCAGCTGGGTGGCATCAGCTGGGTGGCTCAGCTGGGCTCCAGAGACGTCCTGCTGCCACTTTCTGAATGGCCCAGCAAGGGGTGTGTGGGGGGGAGGCTGCTGCAAGCTCCAGGGCTGGCCGGAGGGGAGGGGGCAAGTGGGGCAATTGGCCCAGGCCCTGCAGGGGCCTCCAGCCAAATGAGGATGTCTCCCCTGGCCCCTCCTCCACTCCTCCCCTTAAATCAGAACTTTTTATAGGGAACCGGTTGTTAAGATTTTGGCAGCTCATCACTGGTGCTATCAATGAGCCACCATGCATTGTAAAGTCTTGGGCAAGGACCATCTGTCTGTGCTGTGATTGTACAGCATCTGCCCCATGACTGAGGCTCCTCAGTGCTACCACAGTGCAAATAAGTGCAGGGATGGGTCTGTGCCCTGGATTCCTACCATTTCCCTTTGCTTTTACTCCTCTGGACTAGATCTCCCCCGAGGAAACCCACTTTGTGTTTCCCATGCACCATCCAATCAGCAGCATTAAATGCTGGCTCCTCCTACCTCCCTCTCCATCAGGAGTCCAGTCCAGTCTGGGCATAAGGGGGCACTGGAGTCAAGCTATATTAATCTTACTCCAGGGCTGAAATTGGCCCTGGAATTCCTGATGTTGCAGTCAGGGCTCAGGTCAGCACAATGGTGTCTGGAGATGAGCAAAGCTCAGCTTGATCTCTTGCCAGTGCCCTGATAACAATTTGCAGCAGAATATTCCATGCCATCCTCGCCACCTTTGCCATGCTATCCTCTTTCCTTCAACTGTCCCTTATCCAATTACCTTAACCCATCTCCCTTCATTCAGGCTTGCTCCATCTTTCTACTTCAGAATTTCTCTACACAGGCAAGTTGCACTGGTTTAAACTTAAATCACTCTTTAAATTGATGTTAAACTGGTCTAAACCCCTGTGTGGACATTTATTTCCATTTAGCTTCAAGCTCTTTCTCAAGCAGTGCAGACACTGTTCTTAGTTTTGATCTGGTGCTATTAGTTTAGCTTGCTCATCCAAATTTATAGACCCAATCAAACCTGATATAAGCCAGGATCAAACCATTTTGAGGGTTGACGCACAGAGTGGCACCCATTAACCAAGGCCCTGTCTAAGCAATAGAGCAGGGGTCGGCAGCCTTTCAGAAGTGATGTGCCGAGTCTTCATTTATTCACTCTTTAAGGTTTCGTGTGCCAGTAATACATTTTAACGTTTTTAGAAGGTCTTTCTATAAGTCCATAATATATAACTCAACTATTGTATGTAAAGTAAATAAGCTTTTTAAAATCTTTAAGAAGCTTCATTTAAAATTAAATTAAAATGCAGAGCCCCCCAGACCGGTGGCCAGGACCCAGGCAGTGTGAGTGCCACTCAATCAGTTCATGTCACCTTTGGCATGTGTGCCATAGGTTGCCTACCCCTGCAATAGAGCCTACACTGGCCTAGCCTCCTAGTATGGACATAATATATGCTAACAGGAGGAGTTCTGCTGCCAACATAGTTGTGTTTACACTGAGGGTTTTGGCAGCATAGCTGTGTTGCCTAGGGAGTGATTTTACACCCCCCAACTGCGACACATGCACTCATAGGTATGCAGCATAATTTTGTACTATAGACTAGGCCTAACTCAGTTTAACTGATTAGGCCTAACTACAGCTGTGTGTGGGGATCAGGATCAATTTTAGCTAAACTACAGTAAGCTACTCATAAGCTGAAATAAGAGCCCCCAGGGTTTGCACAGGCTTAAATTCACACCTTAAACTAAACTGGTCAAACGTGTAGACAATCAGTGAGACGTAGCTGCTGTTCTTATTTTAGTCATTGTTGCCCATAACCTCGCTCGCTCCCTCTCTGAGCATTCCACGCTCCCTCTTGGATACTCATCCTGTTTCCCAGACCTGACCTGGGGGAGGTGTCGCTGTGCTTGGCTCACTAGCCCATCACGAACACAAGGCATGTTCACCAGAGCCTTACCCATCAGATAGTATGGACTGAGCTCCTTTCTGGAGGTGCCTGAACTGAAATTCCCACAGGGTCCTATGAGAGTGCCAACACTTTCTTGGAGGAAAATGTTACTGAGACTATTGACCTTGAGGGCAGAGTTAAAGCAGGTTAGAATAGTAAAAAAAAAAAAATTCCATTTTCCATCTAGACTATCAAGTGTTCTAGCAAAGTAAGGCTGGATTGTTTTTCTTTTTTCTATTACAGGCATTTTTGAAGGTCATGGTGTCTGGGTGCTATGCATTATCAAGTAATTTGCGCAATATATTTCTTCCCTCTGTATCGTCAACTGATAATGTATCAAATGCCAGACCATTAATGGGAGTTTTTTACACTGCACTGCCTACCCGCTGCACACACAGCAGAACTCTTCCTTGAAAGAAGGAAGGTGGCAGCATTGTGAGATGGACTCGGAATGGAATGAAAGGCGAGAGGCATACAGAGGAAAAGGGGACTAGGAGCAAGGAGGGAAGATGCAATGGTGAAGGGATTTTTTTGGTCAGGCATTGACTAGGGGTGTGCAGTGCTCTTTGCCCCTGCTCTGGATTGTAAGATAAAGACACTGGAGTGGAATTTGGTAGAACTGGCTTTGTCAAAATTTCGACACCACATGTGGGGCTAGACTTGCAAGGGCTGAGCAATTGCAGCCTGATCTCCCAAGGATCTCAGACACTAGAATTAGAGGCCAGATTTTCAAGTGTTCGGGACCCAGTGTGCTGCACTCTTCTGAAAACCAGGCCTCACATTGCTCTGTGCTTGTTTCCCCACCAGCAAAACAGGTGAGTGCTTTTCTTTTCAGTTTGGCATATAAGCAACTTGTTGCAATCTCTAACTTTTTATACAGCAATTAGCACAGCACTGGCCTCTAGCCACTAATCTAGTATATTAGAGCGGGTCAAGAAATATCAGAATGTCTGTCAACATTTTCAAATTGTCAAGTCAATGTCTTGATCAGCTCCTTAATACTCTGCATGAGGCCAACCAAGTGAAATGGAGAACCCAGTTCGGCACTGAGCTCTTCTGTTAAGAAAATACATCGATTATCCTGTAAGCTCCAGGACTTGTACACCATGATGGGTGAGTCTCTTGGCTCTACATCCCCATAATAGTGCAGTGCAGGCCACACCACCACAAGCTCCCCTCTTGCTGCTGCCCCAATAGGCTTAATCCCTGCAATGGAAGGACCACCCCTAGGTCTGAGGGCAATGCAGAGCAGAGTCAGTCCTTGGCCTCTCTGCTGAGGCTGCAGACCAGGGAACCTAGTTAAAACTAGATGTGGTGGTGTAAGGCTGTGGAGAAACAAGGCCATATTTTTGGTATTGGTGTTTATATAGAAACGTTCAGTTTAATAGGCCAGATAATACTCCCTTGCTTAAAGCCACAGGAAGGTCCCATTAGTAAGGAAATCTGAGAGGAGCCCATCATAGAGGCTACCCCACAGAGAGTCATGAGGGATTTGACTCTCCTGGTAAAAGCTGTGGGGTTGTCCACTCCTGCCCGCAGCCTGATGGCTCGATCAGAATCTGCATGGAGCCCAGGAGGCCCAGGGTATCTGTGCAAAGGGATCTTGTACCTGTTCATGCTCTGAACCCCTGCAAGATGTCCATCTTAGAAGCCCCCCCACTCTAATGGGACAGTGAAGGCCCCAGGAAATCAGTGTTAATGCTTTGCACGACATCTAGCACAACAGGGTCCTGGTCCATGACTGGGGCTCCTAGGTGCCACATCAATGGCAGATAGGCAGCAGGTGTGATCATACTGGGGACTGCAAAGCAAGTAAACAGGACTTGACACCAAGACACACACAACCAAGTCTGGTGAATGCAAAGGAGGAATTACTCTCCCCCCACCTCCCCAGTGAGAAGAAATAGAGCATTTACTGGAGGTCAGGAAGGGTGCAGCTCTAACAGGAAGCTGGGAAAGGCTTGCGTAGATACAGTGCAGATCTGCTGTTTCAGAAGCTTCTCATTTTCTCACCCCAGCTCGGAGTTCAACAAGCTTTTTCCCTGGACTAAGTGGACCTTCAACTTCCTCTGATTATTAAAAGTACCTCAAGGGAACCAGAAGCTGCTTCACCTGCCCTGAGCCCAAGCAGTAATAGCATCTTTCACCTGCTCTCGTCTTAGTCATTTTGCTGTGTGGAATATATTGCTTGCTTGACACATGGCAACTGCCAAGAGATTTGCTTAGCTTGCTTGCTCCTTCTGCAGGCTGTTCCCTTTTGCATCATACTTTCTTGTGGGGTCATTAGAAATTCTCTAACAAAGCGAGGCTTTGCATTCCCAACATTTCAGTTTAGCCCAGTGGAGCAGAATTCTGCAAATTGCACCATAAGCTAGTTTCACTGGCAGACACTGGCAAATTTAGCTGCAGAAATAATATAGGAATAATTATGAAAATACCCCTTTATTTTGGGTATGGGGATACTAATGCAGCAAAACAAGTGGCTGTTGCAGAATCTCTCAAAATCAGAGCTAGAGCATGCAACCCTGATATTGGGACAGGTGCTCACAGGAATCGGTCTGTGGAGAATCTCTCTTAAAACAGATGTCCTGAGCTAGGCTGAGCAAGAACAGTACAGTAACACCTCACTTAACATTGTAGTTATGTTCCTGAAAAGTGCTACTTTAAGCAAAATGCTGTTAATCAAATCCAATATCCCCATAAGAATTGACATAAATAGGGGGGCTTAGGTTCCAGAGAAACTTTTTTCACAAGACAAGACGTTATACTGTATATGTATATAAGTTTTAAACACAATTTAATACTATACACAGCAATTATTTTGAAGAATGGTTGAGATGGTGGAGTAAGAGGGTGGAATATTTCCCAGGGAATGCTTGGCTACTAAATGAACTAGCACAGGGGTCAGCAACCTTTCAGAAGTGATGGGCCGAGTCTTCATTTATTCACTTTAATTAAGGTTTCACGTGCCAGTCATACATCTTAAACCTTTTTAGAAGGTCTTTCTATAAGTCTATAATATATAACTAAACTATTGTTCTATGTAAAGTAAATAAGGTTTCAGAATGTTTAAGAAGCTTCATTTTAAAATTAAATTAAAATGCAGAGCCCCTCAGACTGGTGGCCAGGACCTGGGCAGTGTGAGTGCCACTGAAGATCAGCTCATGTGCCACCTTTGGCACCCGTGCCATAGGTTGCCTACCTCTGAACTAGCACTTGGCTGAGTCCTCAAGGGTTAACACATTAATATAGCCTCATTCTACAAGGCAGCATGGATTGAGGCAGGAGGGAGGAAACACAATAGATGCAGGGCAGTGATTGCCAATGCTGATGAACCCACATTATCTTGCTGGAGCATACCACTCCCTCCTCTGAATGGCAGATGCATGGCACTTTCCAGGCCATGCATGTGCAACAGACACACTGTGTCCAACACTGCACATTGCCCTTTAAGTACGCTGCCCTTTTAAGTAGATCCGTAAGTTACTTCAGACGCAGCAGCTTCCAGCAAGTTCCCTCTGTTCTCAGCCCTGTTGTGTGTCCCCAACCTGCTGTGTGGAGATGGGAGGGGGGGCATGATGACCCCCCCCCATCAGCACCCCTCTCCCCATCTGCACAGCAAGCAGGAGGGTCTCGGGAGTAGCTCTAAGGCAGAGGGCAGGAGCAGCATGGCAGTTGTGGGGAGGGACACTTGAACTGTCCAGTAATAGCCTGCTGGGTGCCTGCCCAGCCGCATACCTACTTACAGGGAACTTAGGGGGGCTGCTGGTCCACCTTGGTTCCAAGCCTCCATGAGGACAGGCTGCTCTTCCAGAGAATTCTGCAAGCAGTGGACAAAGCAGGTGGCCAAATGAGATTGTAAGGGAGCATTGTGCAACTTTAAATGAGCATGTTCTCTAATAGATGAGCAATGTGACAACGTTAACTGGGCTGATAAGTGAGGAGTTATTGTGTTTCCAGAGTCAGGAATGTGAAGTAAAGGGAACTACTTGAGTAAAGGTTACACAGTTGAATCCTTAACCTTTAGCACCTTGAGCATCACATAGCTGAGATCCAAAATGATCCCATGCCTTTTTTTCCCCTAGGGGAAAAACTCCTTATGGTGAGTGGCCAGAACCCTTGACTTGAAGAAAAGCAGGAAGGAGGAGGAACCACAAAGCTGACTTGCATTACAAACATCCTACCTGTACCAATATAAAGGCAAGAAGGAGAGGAAAACAGTGCTGAGCCTGGGTTTCAGAAATAAAATTCAAACAATTGCAGATCCTCTGGGAGCTCCCAAGGAATTAGATATATGGCTGAATGTGAATAATTAAGGATTCTGATGTGGGCAGGTAGATTAATGTCCCTCTGAAAGCTTCAGATCAATGTTGGAAGGGGGAAAAATAGAAGACATGCATAATTTAAAAAAACACATCAAACTTTGCTTGACATGACATTACAGATTTTTATGATCTTCTCAAATATACTCTAACAGTTATTCATTTAGTATCGTTAATAGCTCATCCTTCAAATGTCAGGCAAAAACTGAGGCTGAAAAGGGGGATTTCTTAGAGCAGAGGGAAACCAATAGTAAAGTGAAGGAAAGAGCAATTACAGATCCTAATTCTACAAGTGCTAATTCCTATATCAGGGGAGATCTCTTCTATAAGACTGTCCTTGCCAATAGCTCCTCTCTCAATTGCCTATCTCAAGGAACATAAAAATGTCCATACTGGGTCAGACTAAAGGTTCATCCAGCCCAGTATCCTGTCAGGTGCCAATGCCAGGTGCCCCAGAGGGAGTGAATCTAACAGGTAACAATCAAGTGATCTCTCTCCTGCCATCCATCTCCACCCTCTGAAAAAACAGAGGCTAGGGACACCGTTTCTTGCCCATCCTGGCTAAAAGCCATTAATAGACTTGACCTCCATGAATTTATCTAGTTCTCTTTTAAACCCTGTTATAGTCCTAGCCTTCACAACCTCCTCAGGCAAGGAGTTCCACATGTTGACTCTGTGCTGTGTGAAGAACTTCCTTTTATTTGTTTTAAACCTGCCCATTAACTTCATTTGGTGGCCCCTAGTTCTTATATTATGGGAACAAGTAAATAACTTTTCCTTATTCACTTTCTCCACATCACTCATGATTTTATATACACCTCTATCATATTCCCCCCCTTAGTCTCCTCTTTTCTAAGCTGAAAAGTCCTAGCCTCTCCTGGTTTGGGACCCATTCCAAACCCCTAATCATTTTAGTTGCTCTTCCCTGAACCTTTTCTAATGCCAGTATCTTTTTTTGAGATGAGGAGACCACATTTGTACGCAGTATTCAAGATGTGGGTGTACCATGGATTTATAGAAGGGCAATAAGATATTCTCCATCCCTTTTTAATGATTTCTAACATCCTTTTTGACTGCCGCTGCACATTGCAGGGACATCTTCAGAGAACGATCCATGATGACTCCAAGATATCTTTCCTGATTAGTTGTAGCTAAACTAGCCCCTATCATATTGTACATACAGTTGGGGTTATTTTTTCCAATGAGCATTGCTTTATGCTTATCCACATTAAATTTCATTTGCTGTTTTGTTGCCCAATCACTTAGTTTTGGGAGATCTTTTTGAAGTTCTTCAGTCTGCTTTGGTCAACTATCTTGAGCAGTTTATCATCTGTAAACTTTTGCCACCTCACTGTTTACCCCTTTCTCCAGATAACTTATTCCTAAGTTGAATAGGATTGGTCCTAGGACTGATCCTTGGGGAATACCACTAGTTACCCCTCTCCATTCTGAAAATTCACCATTTATTCCTACCCTTTGTTCCCTGTCTTTTTAACCAGTTCTCAATCCATGAAAGGATCTTAGATCCTCTTATCCCGTGACAACTTAATTTGTGCAAGAGCCTTTGGCGAGGGACCTTGTCAAAGGCTTTTTGGAAATCTAAGTATACTATGTCCACTGGATCCCCCTTGTCTACATGTTTGTTTGACATTTTCAAAGAACTCTAATAGATTAGTAAGACACAATTTCTCTTTACATAAACCATGTTGACTTTTGCCCAACAATTTGTTCTATGCGTCTGACAATTTTATTCTTTACTATTGTTTCAACTAATTTGCCTGGTACTAACATTAGACTTACCGGTCTGTAATTACTGGGATCACCTCTAGAGCCCTCTTTAAATATTGGTGTTACATTAGCTATCTTCCAGTCACTGGGTACAGAAGCTGATTTAAAGGACAGGTTACAAACCATACTTAATAGTTCTGCAATTTCACATTTGAGCTTTCAGAACTCCTGGGTGAATACCATCTGGTCCTGGTGACTTGTTAGTGTTAAATTTATCAATTAATTCTAAAACCTCCTTGTGACACTTCAGTCTGTGACAGTTCCTCAGATTTGTCACCTGCCAAGGATGGCTCAGGTTTGGGAATCTCCCTTACATCCTCAGCCGTGAAGACTGAAGCAAAGAATTTTAGTTTCTCCACAATGACTTTATCGTCTTTAAGAGCTCCTTATCTCAATCATCCTAGGACTCCACTGGTTGTTAAGCAGGCTTCCTGCTTCTGATGTACTTAAACATTTTATTACCTTTTGAGTTTTTGGCTAGCTGTTCTTCAAACTCTTTTTTGGCTCTTATTACATTTTTACACTTAATTTGGCAGAGTTTATGCTCCTTTCTATTTACCTCCCTAGGATTTGACTTCCACTTTTTTTTAAAAGATCGCAGGGTAGGGGTGTTAACCACAATTATCTTTGTAGCAGTGGCCACTAGATTGCAGAACTCAGGAGAGGCAGAGTAGTCTAGCAGGTAGGACATTGGCTTTGGAGTTGGACAGCTTGAGTTCTAGACTCAGTTGTCACTGATCTACTGTGTCACTTTCCCCTCTCTGTCAGCTTAGATAAGCCCTTTTGGGCAGAGGCTCTTACCATGTCTGTAGAATGCCTAGCACAACTCAGCCTTTAGATACTATAATAAAGTCCTACCTAAGTTCTAGCTTGGGTAACTGGTTACCAAAGAGACCCTGATAATGCAAAGGCTAGTTAACGGGAGTACTTACCATGTGCAAAGTTAAGCATAGGCATATGCTTAAGTCATCCTGCAGTGACTTAAGTATATGCCTAACTATCTAAGATTCTCCTTGCAATTAGAGGTGGGATTTGCTTTCCTCTCCTGAGCTGACATACATGTGGTTGCTTAGCATCGCTGAACAGCAACTGCGCTCCACTCCAGAAATGGTGGGTGAAAGGCTGCCCAGCAGTCTGAAGCCCTTTAATCAGGAAAATATTCCACTTAAATTTGAGATCAATAAGAATTCTTAGCCATTTCAGAAAGAGAAACATCTTTACTAATTCTGAGAGCAACCCCTTTTTTTGTATCATTTAATTTCAGCCCTTTGAGGCACCTTCCAGCTGGTCTTGAATTCCATATGCTCCATCTCAGGACAGATAAATGGTGAAAAATATGATTGTACAAAGCTTAAAGTGCCAAGCACATTGGTCAGAAACACTATTTTCCAGTATAATATTCATACTATTACCCTTAGGAATCAATGCTCATGAATTCATTAAGACCAAGAGGCTGTAATATTTGCTGGAATACAAAAACAATCTGCTCCTGTCCAGAACATAAATTACAATGTGGTGAAAACTTTTTTAGTGTGTAATTTAATTTTTCTGCTGAATAAAAAAGGATGTACGTGACTGCAGCCCCAATACTTCAATAATATTATGCAAATAGCACAAACACATTAAAGCAATGTGTGTGCGCTCAGGTGTCTGTGCACACTCGCTGTTGCGGAGTGGGGAGACCTGTCCTTTGGTTTCCCTGTGATAGTGCCTACCCCACACAAGGCTTGAACAGGTAAAATAGGCCAATCAACCTTGCAGGCTGCACCTGCAGAAAAGTCAGATTGAGGCCTAATGGCTGATGAAGCCCAGAAGGGGAAGGAGCTGGGACAGCCTTATGAAGAAGAAAGCACAAGTAGGAAGGAGCTGCAGGGAGGGACAGCAGAGCTCCTCCTTGGAGAGAAGAGGAGTTGTACCTAGCCAAGGAGAAGCACTACCAGGGGAGTAAGCTCTGGGATTTGCCTTGGGCTACAACCTGGCAAGAAGCTGGGAGTGGAGGAAGCATAGGCTGCTAAACCAAGTGGGGAGGGCACCAGCAGATAGGAAAGAGTCCAGGGACAAACAAGGTTGGAGCTTGAGCAAGCAGTGGTTTCTGGGAGATAGAGTCCCTGGGCTAGAACCTACATTAGGGGTGGGGCTGGGTTCTCTTGCTGACCACTGGGGAAGTGGCACAGACTTGGACGTGGTTTAGAAAACTGCCCATGATAGCAGATAGCCCAGAATGGGAGGACTATAGTGACCTGGCTAGAGGGCTGAGTCATGAAGAGGGAGCATCCTGCATCCAGAGACACCATGGAACAAGCAACCAAAGGAGAGGGTGCCAGACCAGGAGAGAGCTAATCCCCCAGATGTCACCACAGTGGTGAGTGTACCCAGTGACAGTTCCCTAGGTGTTTAATAGCCAAAACTTTATTGGCTTCATTTGATTCCTTTTAATCACTGTTCTGATGCTGAGTTCTCTCAGCACTATTAGCATGCAGCCTCCCAGTAGTTAAGAGGTGGGGGTGTTACTGTTAGAAGTCTAAGCCTTAAAGGCCTGGTCTACACTGCGGGGGGAGGTGTCGATGTAAGATGCGCAACTTTAGCTCCGGGAATACCGTAGCTGAAGTTGATGCGTCTTATTCCGACTTACCTCCCATCCTCACAGCACGGGATCAACGTCCGCATCTACCCCGCCGACACCGCTCGCTCTGGTGGAGTTCCAGAGTCGGCGGGAAGCATGTTTGGGGATCAATCGCTACGCACCAATATGGTGGGTAGTCAGGACGTACCCAAAGCTTGGGCCAGATTCTGAGCTCTTATGCATTGGGAAGGTACCATTCAGATCTATGGAGCGGTGTTGACTCTCACCAGCTGATAATCTGGCTCAGGAAATAGTTTAGCCATGGATCCTCTTTGCTCAGTTTGTACACTTCAAAGGATCATGGAAGTCAGAGATAAAAAGAGCTAATTAGGTCATCCAGTCTCTCTCCCTGATAAACAGCATTTCCCCCCCTACTGTGTGTTTTCTAACCAGCTCTAGTGGCTGCAGCTCGGTGGCAGACATGTAGCCTCTGGTGGCTGGTCCACTGGAGGACAACACACTACTGTTAGTGGCCTTGCTCCTTTGGTATAATGTATGAGAACTAGTGTCTTCCAACCAGATCTAATGGCTGAGGGAAAAAAAAACACTGGTAAAATGCCATGTTCCTGTTTAGTTGCTGGGCTCCTGCAAGATAAGTCTGCTACTGCTGACACTTAATGGGATTGCTATTTTAGTGCAGGTGGTAAATGTTTGAGGTGATGCTGAAGGTCATAGGTTCAAAACCTGGTGGTGATTAGAGGTGGTTATATTTGCAGATTATAGCTATCTACCACTTCAGTTAGTCAACCGTCAGCCAAGCTAGAGACATTATGCTCTTTTAACCTTCTTTCTCTTATGTCCTCCCTCAAACCTACCCAGCTTTTTCCAATCTGCCTCCAGTATGTAGGCTTGGTGGAACTTGACCTTGATATTTTATAATTTTGACAGATCAGTGTGTGTTCTTAAGCACTTTTACTTTATCCTTTAAGCTTTTACTGTTGTGGGGAAATTATGCAGGGTAGATCTGGATTTTTATCATCACATGCCAAAGTACACAAAGTAAATAGCCTCACATCAAACTCTAAGTTCTCTAGCAGCTATTTCTTTCTTTACCTATTTGTACATTTTGATTACTATCCATGGAAATATTTTGTGTCCACAGAGTGGAATTGTTTACTAGTAATCTACTCCTCCCAAGCCTGTCACTTTCTGGTTCCCAGACCTCAATGCAGTAATACAGGTATGGTTGCACTGGTGCTGTGAAGACAGGATCTAGTGCATCCCAGGAACTGTGAAGGTGCTCGGTTAGTCCTAGGGAAAACTAGGGCAACCATGTATGCAGCACCACTACATGTGGCAAACGGTCTGAGGCAATGTCTACACTTCAAATGCTACAGAGGAAGCTGCATGGCTGTGATGCTTCAGTGTAGAAACTACCTATCTAGACAGGAGGGCTTCTCCTATCCACATAGGCAATTAACCTAGCTACTGCTTCTTGGAGAGGTGGACAGAATTTTATTGACCTAGTGCTGTCTGCACCAGGGGTTAGGGCAGCTTAGTTGTTGCTCAGGAGTGTGGATGTTTTTTCTCCCCCTGAGCAATGTAGCTAGGTTAACTTAACTTTAGTGTAGACCAGGCCTCAGCAATAGGTAGTTGTGATGGGATCCCCCTGGCACCACTGTGTCCCCAAATGCTCTCCAGCCTGGGCTGTCTCTCAGTGCCTTGCTAGTGACCAGCAGCAAACCTCTCCAGGAGCTGTGATCACTCTGCACAAATACTCCGAGCCACTCATCTTTCATACAGAGAGGCACAGAGCCAAATCCTCCCAGCACTGTACCTCAGAAATGTACCATCTTGCAGTGCTCATCTTCAGCAGTGTATATTCATTAACTGGTTCACCACTTCCACAATGGAAAGTGGATATAACCAGCCTTGCAAAACCTGAGCAGATTTGCCCCCCCTCACTCTCTCTCTCTCTCTCTCTCTCTCGTAAAGATAAACAGTAAGAAGTTTGAAAACAAAAGTTTGAGGCAAAAAGTCAGTTACCAAAAGAGATAAATATAAGCACACAGTCAACTCTCAATCCTATTAGGTTGGGCAACAACTAATTAAGCAGTTTTTCTCTCCTCACTGGATATCAGGTTCAGACACTGGCTACTAGGATGATCCAAGGAATGGAAAACCTGTCTTATGAAAGGAGACTGAAAGAGCTTGGCTTCTTTAGCCTAACCAAAAGAAGGTTGGGGGGGGGATATAATTACTCTTTATAAATATCAGAGGGATAAATACTAGGGAGGGAGAGGAATTATTTAAGCTTAGTACCAATGTGGACACAAGAACAAATGGATATAAACTGGACACTAGGAAGTTGAGACTTGAAATTAAACAAAGGTTTCTAACCATTAGAGGAGTGAAGCCTGGAACAGCCTTCCAAGGGGGGCAAAAGACATATCTGGCTTTAAGAGTAAGCTTGATAAGTTTATGGAGGGGATGGTATGATGAGGTAGCCTAATTTTGGCAATTAATTTGGCAATTGATCTTTGATTATCAGCAGGTAAGTATGCCCAGTGGTCTGTGATGGGCTGTTAGATGGGTTGGGATCTGAGTTACTACAGAGAATTCTTTCCTGGGTGCTGGCTGGTGAATCTTTCCCACGTGCTCAGGATTTAACTGATCGCCATATTTGGGGTTGGGAAGGAATTTTCCTCCAGGGCAGATTGGCAGAGGCCCTGGAGGTTTTTCGCCTTCCTCTGCAGCATTTGAGGACTTCAATAACTCAGACGTAGGTTAGGGGTTTGTTATAGAAGTGGATGGGTGAGATTGTGTGGCCTGCATTGTGCAGGAGGTCAGACTAGATCAGAATGGTCCCTTCTGACCTTAAAGCAGTGGTCCCCAACCTTTTCGTCTGACGGGGGGCCAGACGAAGGACCACTGCAGTGGTGGAGCACCCGGCGAAATGCCGCCGAATTTCAGTGGCATTTCAGCAGCGACGCCTCTCAATGACGTCACTTGTCAGCGGCAAGCGGTGTCATCGAGAGGCGTCCCTGCCGAAATGCTGCTGAAATTTGGCGGCATTTTTGTGGGTGCTCTCCCGGGGGCCAGGACGCAGGTGCATTAAGATGCCCCTGTGGGCGCCACGTTGGGGACCACTGCCTTAAAGTCTGAGAGATTTCAGTCCTTAATATACAGATTTTTTCCTTTAAATCTGGATCAGTTTCCTCTGAAGTCCTCAGTCTTCTCAGTGTCTTATTTGCTTGCAGCATAGGTGAAAGCAGGAGAAAAAGGCCCAGCATATGGCCACTATCTGTTTTATACCCTCAGCCCATGTGCTTGGGGAGCACAAGTCCGGACATGCCTGCACAGGCATTGCTGAGTCTCCAGGCAAGGTTGAGCGATTTCCCCTGGTATCACCTCATGCAGATGTCATTGCATTGTAGCTCCCTTGCTGGACAATGGTGGCTGATGGGTTGATTTACACCCTGCCCGGGCACTGGTTACTTTCCTTGCTGTTGCCTGTGGGGAGTTAATATCTGGCTGATTTCCCCAACTTGTAGCATGTTTTAGTGGCAACCATACTACACAGTTCTCATAACTTCATATGCATAAATGATATACATATCTGGATAGAGAAATGACTTTCAGCAGATCATAACTTTTAGCCCTGATACCTTACAAGACACACTTTATATGTAAGATCATGATTATATAAATTGAGGAATATGGGGGTTCCAGTACACTTCCCCAAGGTACAGTGTCACAACAATGTTTCCAGTTTTTCTCCCCACACTCCTATAAGGAAAGGTACTAAATCAGTGATTCTCAACCAGGGATTTTCCAGGGGGTACATCAACTCATCGAGATTTGGTTTTTTTAGGCCTGGTTTTGCAACAAGCTATGTAGAAAGCACTAGCAAACTCAGTACAAACTAAAATTTTCATACAGACAACTTGTTTATACTGCTTTGTATACTATACACTGAAATGTAAATACAATATATTCCTGTTTTATTTATAATCTGGTAAAAATGAGACAGTAAGCAATATTTCAGCAACAGTGAGCTATGACAATTTTGTATTCATCTGATTTTGTAAGCAAGTAGTTTGTGAGGTGAAACATGGGGGGTACACAAGACACACCATACTCCTGAAAGGGGTACAGTAGTCTGGAAAGGTTGAGAGCACTGCACTAAATCATACTGTGCCATTGTAAGAGACAAAGGAGGGTGGGGGAAGGGATGGGTTGTGGTCCACTTTGCTGACTCATCAGATAAGAACTTGCCATTAAGTGATGCAGGAATGGATGCTCCTTCACGCCTGCCATCCACACTCCTGGTCTGCTGCAGGGTAACACTGGCTTGTAAACCAGTCCATAGGGGCAGAGAAGCATCTGCTCTGCTCTGTTACCAGCCAGTGCACTAACAATCCAATGGTGGCACTGGCTTAATTATAAAACTGCTGGCACAGACAGCTGCCTCTCCATCGCACACATGGATGGGGAAAAGGATCGCTCCATCTCAGGCAGGCCTCCCTCAAATGAGCATTTCAGGCTTGTGCCTAGCAATTTTCCACTTGAAGCACAGTAGCCTAATTGCCTGCACTGTCTAATTGTTGAGTAATTGTGAGGATATGTCTCACTTGCTGGGAGTGAGTCTTTTTTTTTCTTTTTCTTTTAAGAGTTCTTCCATTTGAGTGCCAAGACCCTACTGCATGCCCTCTGATGTGCCTTCTCAAAGAGAAGTCTTTTCAGTAATCAGAGTGCCTTAAATGAGAATAGAAGGGTGTGTGGAACAGATGGCAGACAGGGCAGGAGGATTCTGTACATGCTGCCAGGGTGGCTTGGGGAATTTCTTCTCAAGCCTTTTCTCTTCATTACACATAAACCTGCAGAGCCACCTTCTATGATCTTGACTCCACCAGCTAGCAGCCATATGCTAGCGCTGTCATAGCCAACCAAGCGTAGTGTCTCATTCAGCAGCGAGATTTGCTCTGTTCCCCCAGCTGGGTCTAGAACCAGGTGCAAGGAGCAGAGGAGGTAGGGGCCATGCTGAGCTGCTTAGAGCTCTGCAGAGCTGACCAGGAGGAGACTTGTTTACACTGTAACTTCACACACAATACTCCATCAAAAGAATGTTAAGATTGCAAAGTCAAGCACTGAAAAGCCAGGGTATGCCAGGATTAACTTTTTGCATGTGCAACAGGTTTAAAAAAAACACTGCCCCAGATCTACCACATTTTGTGTAGGTATACAGCTCTTTTAAGCTATCATCAGCAATGCAAGGTCATGTCAAGGACAAATATCAGCAAGAGCCCAATTTTAAAGATGTCCTATTAAAAATGTATGAAGAGAAACCAAGCAAACTGCACAGAATTCAAAGGGCATTTAAAAACTAACCTTGCGTGAAATTTCATGCCCACATGCCACTTATGTTTAGAGAAGAGCCATAAATTCCTGGCTGTCTGGAGACCAATTTACAACTCAACTCTAACTGTGGTGTCACTATTAGGTATGGTTATAGTGCTGCCTGTTGCTCCCTTTTACCTACAGAGCTCAAATATGCCCCTGATTCAGCAATTGCTCTTAAGCACATGCTTAAAGCCTCACTGATGCCAATGAGGCTTATGCATGTTTAGCTGAATTAGGGTCTTTGTGAATTTATCCTCTCAGCAGTCTGGGAACTGGGAAATTATCCCTCTGTTACAAAGGTTAAGTGAGCAGGGCAAGGTCATACAGCAAGCCTGTGGCAGAACTAGAACAGGCTACAGATCTGCAGGGCCAGCGTTAGCTCAATTCCCCCGAATCGGCACCATGCCTACGAGGGCAGTGCGGCAAGCCCCATAGCCCCGCTCCCCTCTGGCCAGAGCCCGGGCAGACAGCTCTAAGGTCGTGGCCCCGCTCCCTGTACCGGAGCATGGCAAGCCTAGCTACCCCAGCCGGAGAGCAGGCAGACAACTCTAAGCCCATGGCCCCACTCCCCTCACTGGAGCGGCGGCTGGAGCGCAGCGATCCCCACGGCCCTGGTACCAGAGCGCAGCAAGCCCTGTGGCCCCACTCCCCCCAGTACCAGAGCCCAGGAACTCTAAGCCTCATGGCCCCTTGCTCTCAGTACCGAAGCACGGCAAGCCCCGCTCCCCCTGGTACCAGAGCCCAGGAAGACAGCCCTAAGCCCTGCGGCCCTGCTCCTGGTACCGGAGCACGGCAAGCCCCACTACCCCAGCCAGAGAGCAGGCAGACAGCTCTAAGCCTGCAGCCCTACTCTCCCCTGCCGGAAAGTGGCAATCCCCGCTATCCCGCCCAGAGCATAGGCAGACCACTCTAAGCCCCGCAGCCCCCCACTCCTCATACCGGAGCGCGGCAAGCCCCGTGGCCCTGCTCTCGGTACCGGAGAGCAGGCAACAGCTCTAAGCACATGGCCCCACTCCCCGGGCTGGAGCCCGGTAAGGCCGCAGCCCTGCTCCCCCTCACTGGAGCGGCAGCCCTGCTTCCCCAGCCAGGGCCCGGGCAAACTGCTCTAATCCCCCGGCCAGCAGAGCGCAGCAAGCCTCGTGAATTGGGCCCTGCACTTGCTAAAGCCAGCCCTGCAGATCTGCTAGCCCATAAGAAATGCTGAACTGGATCAGGCCAGAAGGGCATCGAATATATGCCCTCTAAAAGAGGCCAGTATCAGCTGCTTCAGAGGAAGGCACTAGACACCTTGCAGCAGGCAGTTATGGAATAACCTAGCCACAAGGAAAACTTGTTCATGCTCAGCCTTGATAAGATCTTCCTTCCTCAATTTACTCTTTAGAATATCTAACATGGCCCCAAGATATCTGTATATGGGCACTTGAAGGGACCACATCAACCAACCCCCACTGCTACTGCTTGACCTTCCCTTAGTGACTTGGGACCAGATCCTCAGCTGGTGGAACTGACACAACATGCATTGATGTCAGCATGTTGGGTGCTTTAATTGTGGCTGAGTACTTGAGTCCAGTATGTGATATCTTGCTGCCCAAAGGATCTGACTTAACAATACAAGGTGGTCTGGGGCTAATGGCAATGCACCCATTCTGTAAGAGAGCCAGCATCTAGATACCATGATCATTGGTAGGTGATCAATCAGTGGCATAGATAGAGGCTAAAAAATGCCATCCATAGCAAGTAAATTGATGTTTGAGTATAGATAGATAATATCCAGCTTATAGCACTCTTGGCTTTTAGATCTCAAAGTGGCTTACATAAGTGTCTCATCCTTGTCCCCATGCTACCCATGGAAAGCACAGTCACCTTCCACAGTTTCCCATGAGACCAAGGGCAGAGTAGGGAATAGAACCTGGCCTTCTGAGTCCCAGTCTAGTGTCCAGCCCGAAAATGGATTTCTCCATAAGTCTGCTGGCTTCCTAAACTGCCCCTTCCAAGTGGGGCTGTGCTTAGTCATGCCAGGGTTTCTAGAACTCCTGGAAGCGTAACCAACAGTAATTCCAAGCATTGCCTTAAATACTCTTCCATTTCTCCCGTCAGAGAACAGATGCAGATTTACTGAAGGGAAGGAAAAAAGCAAAAGAGAACCCTTAGAAATTCAGTTAAAGCTGCTGGCTTTTTTGAGCATTAGTTTGATGGGTTTGTTTTCTTCTGTAAAGCAATTTAGTTTACACAATGCAAAAGAAAAAGGCACAGCTGGATCTATGTGCTCCTTCAGCTTCTCCTTTGGCTTGCCGGCATTATCGTTGTGTTCTCTTTATTTGTATTTCAAGCAGACTGGGCATGATACCACACATCAGGGTTGCCAGTCCTCTCATTCATGTTAACAGATTTCTGGCCATTAGTATTTCATTCTCTCAGATGCTAGTGGCTTTGCACCCATTTCTGGGACAGGTGATCCTGCCTCCTTCTCATTCTTCTATTTTGTGTTCATCTGTATGAGAGGGACAGAGTAGCAGGGGGTGACACTTCCTAAGCCTACTATGTGCCTGCACATTCCATCACAGCTAGACTTGGTGTCTACATTACAAGCACTGCAACTACATCACCATAGTGGTGAAGAGTAGACACTATAGTGACAGAGTGCCCCTCCCCCCTCACTAGTAAATCAAGAGGAGGTAGCTAGGTTGACCAGAATTTCTTTTGCCTAGCTGTGTCGATGGTGGGAGTTTGACCTAACTGCAATCACAGAGACTTTTTTCACAGATCTAAGTGATGTAACTAAGTTGACCCAAGTTTTAGGTGTAAACCAGGCCTGAGATTTCTTGGGAAGGATTTGCTTCCTAGAGGAAAGAGAATGAGGCCCTGTGATGGGGAGCAATACTTAATACTAGAGGGTCAGATTCTCTGACCTGTTCCACTACCCTTGCACTGCTGAGGTGGCAGAATGGTTGCACCTGCTTAGCTGGAGATTCCCTTAAAGGTTTATGTTGGCTCCCTCCCTGCCACCTTCCCTGTAGTCCCCTGTGCTGGGATCAAGAGGTCCTGGTCTGTAACACTGTAGGGTGCTAAGAGGTGTGGCTATAATCCCCTGGGGTTTGGCTGTCCTCCCAGAGGTCAGACGGCCCCTTGGGGATAGTTGCCTGCTAGTTCAGGCTGAAGCAGCACCCAGCCTGCTCTGACCTACCCAGGCAGAGAACCAGGGATTCCCTGATGCCCCCACTCCCTCAGCTGCATCCAGAGGAAACTTGGTGCAACCAAGAAACTGGCCCAGAGTTGGCAGAAATGTCCAAAGAGAATTTCTTTGGATTTTGCCTTTTCCTGTCTGCAAATTGTCCAAGAACAGATGGCAGTTGCCTCAAGGATGCTTGTCCCCCAAAATCATGCAAGAGAGAACCTCCCTGAATGCTTTCTTTTCTGCTGCTTGTTTGAAAGCACCTTGGTGTAAGTCTCCAATGAGCTGCTTCAGCTGGACACACGGGTCACATGGCATTATTTTCATTCCTTGACTGGCCGAGTGCAACTCTTAAAACCCGCTGAACTGGTACTTTGAGTACCAATTAGTCACCCTGTAAGTGGCTTAAACTGGCAAATGCTCCTGCCTATAAACTTACTGGGCCAGATCCTCAGCTGGTGTAAATCAGTGTAGCCCCACTGAGGCCCAAAGAGCCACCCAGACTTAATCTGGCCCATTCTGAAGAACACTTGCAGAAAATGGGGTCTGCATATAATGACAGCAAATTAGGGGACAAAAAAATCACACTTGCTGTATTTTCCCAGTGAAGACCCCCCTTTCCTGCAAATTAAGAGACCTGGTTGATGCCCCAGACCTGAGTCTTCTACACTTTTTCATGCAACTAATGGTGCTTTAAAAGGGTAGCTTAGCCATGGTAATCTTGGCAGAGGGGACTATAAATTGATTGCATTGTACTGGCTTTTCTGCTGGTATGGCAGCAAGACAGAACAATTCAAACAGGCCTAGTGGTAAGGATTGGGGCATCATGTGCATTCATGATGGCTGATTACAGGAGGAGGCAAGGTCTAGTAGATAGGAAACCAGGTTTCTAGTCCTGCCTCTGCCACTGGTCTGTGTGACCAGAGGCAGTCACTTCTCTGTGCCTGTTCTCTCTCTCCCCCCCCACCCCGCCCTCTTTGCCATGTCTGGCTAGATTGTAAGCGCTTCAGTGTACAAACCATTGTTCACTACATGCATATACAGCACCTAACACAGTGGGGCACTCCTCTTGATAGTGGCCTCAGTAACAATACAGTCCTCTATGGAAGATGTGATCAGTTTCCTAATAGTATAGCCATAGCATTGTCATTAATGATCAGGGATGGGGATCTAGCACCATCTCCAGACTTCCTTGCTTTGCTAGAGGATCTGACCCTATTTGCAGAGTAGGTTTTATGAAGGATTATGATGCAAGTGCTTGGAGGGATGGGAGGGGGAGGCAAGAATGCAGCAACTGCTCAAGCTTAACTGAGCTTCCATGCTGGAATTCTTACCCCAAATATTCTAATTAATAGTCAGGATTAACAGCTGCTGAGGTTGGGTCTTAGCCATCTAATCACAGCAGCACAGACTTGCTGTGCGCAGCATCCTGAGAACTCATCAGCCTTTCTAGGCCTCCAGATAAATGAGTTAGCAAATTAAACAACAACAAAATGCATTCCCATTTGGATGGGAACCATTCCTTCTGTTGTACTGTTCAGAGGGAGGATTTGCTGGTACAGAGTAGTTCCCACTAGTAAGCCCCTCACCCACACCTGGGGTCTAGGTCTGGTTCCATCTGAATCCTCCCTCTTATATACACCTCGTCTACACTACTGATTGGTTTGCCATATTCAATATCATTCATGCCCCCTCAGTCACTTCATCCCACCTTGCAGTGACATGTACAGCACCTTGCAGCCAGGCCAAGTGCTGGATCATCAGGGAGATATGGCCTCTGCACCTGAATCACTTCAATGCCTGTGTAGATATGAAATGGTGCACCTAGCTCCCCTTCAGTGCCCTCCTGTGATGCACCAATGGCCTTGCAAACTCTCCCAAAGAGCTCAGCTAGGAGTTCTGGGCTGGGTACCCAGATGGCACTGCAGCTGAAAGAGTTCAGCACATTAGTATGGATGCAGAGCAAAACCAGAGAATGTGGATATGCTGCATATGCTTAAACCCGTTCAAAACAAATCCTTCTGTTTTCTTTATTAACACTACACAACCACTGAGAGGCTGCAGTTGGGATCAAGCTGAGTGTTGCACATGCATGTGGTAAGCTCCTGCACCAAATCACTTACATTTTTCCTCCCCATCTTGTCATCTTAGATGTATCATCCCTGTTTTAAATGCATGGAATTGACTTGCCCAAGGGCACGTAGGGCATCTGTCAGAGCAGGGAGTTGAACCTGCCTTTCCTGAATCCCCATCCAGCACCTTCACTACAAGAGACTCCCACCCCATTCACTAATCTAAATGCTGTGGCTATCCTGTTTAAATTACAATAGGGATTTATGGCCACATCCCACTGTTTGCAGTTCCCCCACCAAGGTGGCTTGTATCAGCACTGAGGTTTTCAGGTGCTTGTGCACTGAACCAGAAAGCTGTAGCACCTGTTAATGCCAAGACAGTTTAAGCCCACATGGGCCCTGAAGCTCTGCATGATGAGCAGCCCTTTATCCTCAGGGATGTGTATGCTGTGGGCAGCAGGGTGTTGAGAGGAACCCTGCCTTTCCGATTGGATTATAATGGCTTTTCTTGAGGTCTTTTAACAGTCCCGTTGATTCTCTTCTTGAACGTGCAATATGAACAAAGGGAGTTCAAACTGTTTTGTTTTGTCTTGTCCTTTCTCCTGCTGTCTTTATTTCATTCAATGTGATTGCCTTGTAAGTCATTTTCTCAGTGGCCACTGAATTTGTGTGTACACACTATATATTGGATGGACCACCAGAGGAATCATAAGTGAACTCACTCCACTCCCATTCACACAGTCCCAGTTTTTCATGGATACTTTCAGAACTTACCTGTCTGTTACAGAAGTGATCTGTAGATGAGATGAGATGCCCGTATATAGTAAATTACTGGATACAGTACTAGTAGATGGTATTCAAGAATATGTACCCTATTTGGGATTTGTAGGACCAACAATCTTGTTTTAGTTTTTTGCACTGCAGATGGCTTCTTCGGAGAGCTCTTTACATCCGCTCTTAACGGTACCCACCAAATATCAGCTTGGCATTGGGTATTTTGGCGTATCCTGGGATAGATTGTACTAGGAACTGTGTAGTGTTTTTTTTACTATCTAGAAAGAGTCTGCCCCAAAGAGCTTAGTCTGAATAGACAAGACTGACAGTATTACCAACCCCAACTGTTCAAAATTCATTCATTGAGAGGCATCGCCACCGAAATGCCACAAATTCAGCGGCATTTCGGCAGATGCTCCACCGCTGGCCAGGACGTGGGCGCATTTAGATGCCCCCGCGGGCGCCATGGCACCGGCACCCACATTGGGGACCCCTGGCCTAGACCAACAAGGCCTAGGCCTAGAGTGACAAATCTATAATAGCTGCATTTTTGTAATCGTGGCATCAGTGATGCCATGATTCTACCAATCCTAGCACGTATTGAAACCACCAATGATGGTGTGATGCTATTTAGTAAATATACTCATGAGAATCCTAAACATCAATAATATGACCGGAAGGAAGAAATTAATCAGTTCTCTTTTTAAAAAAAAAAAAAAAAAAAAAAAGCTGTAAGAAAGAAAGGGAAAATGAAATGATAGTAAAAATGCGCAAAATAGATTCCTTTGTATCAGTTAGTGCCGACAGTGAGACAGAAAAAAAAGTTTAAAGTAGTAAAGTAAAAAGTGAAAATATTGGTGTTATTGATATTTAATTTCATATGGGGCCAGGGTGGCAATTATTTCCAGGGCTGCCTGGTGGGGGGGCAAGTGGGTCAATTTGCCCCAGGCCCCGCAGGGGCCCTGCGAGCCCTGGCCAGGCTGCGGTCCGGATCTTCGGCAGCATTTTGGTGTGTGTGGGGGGGTCCTTCAGCGCTGCTGAAGATCCGGACCGCTGTCAGGTGAGTACAAGCACCGCCGCTCCCCCTCTTTGCCCCAGGCCCCCTGAATCCTCTGGGTGGCCCTGATTATTTCAGGGCCTAGGGGCAGCAAAATCATAATCTACCACTGTCTTCATCCTGTTTCCTCTTCTAATCACCCCTTCCCCTTGCTCTTACTGGCAGCCATTGCTGATATTTGGAGGCTTGATTGGGAAACCATTCCACTGCCTAATTCAGGTTATCTAGGGATATGGTAGATTCTCTCACTTGTAGTCTTAAGGTGAAGACTTTCTCAGCGATAGGCTATCACTCAAATAGGAGCTAAGGGCTTGCTGCAGAAATTACTGGGTACGTTCTTTGGCCTGTACTACGCAGGAGGTCAGACTTGACTATACTGGCTTTGAAATCTATGAACATAGTGATGTGTATGCAAACTAGGTACACTTACAACAACTGCAGATGCAATGCTGTTCACAGCACATGACCATTGCTAGCATCCTTGTGCTCTATTATCCAGTTCTCACATTTGCACATGCAGTTGCAATAATGTCCACCTGGTGCATTTACTCTTGGATGGAGTGCACACTGGACTTGTCTGAAAATTGGGCCCCTTGTCTGCAGCTCCAGTTCTTTTAGTAGTGACCAAAAGCTCCACCCTACCACTCCCCTTCAGTGAAGCTAATTCTCTGCTTTTGTCAATGCAGCGAAGGGCTCACCCCACAGCACCTAATAGGCACCAAATCCCTAGTCAAAAGTTCCATCAGCAGTAGCTGTAAAGATCCTTTAGAAGATGATGATTGTGACTTATTGACAACGTCAGCCTAGGTGCTAGATCGGTCACAAGCCAATGGACCAAGGAATTTCAAATATGGGGAAGTCTGGTTTTGCTACTCCTGCCTCACCCACAGCCTCTTGTTTCTCTCTCCTATGAGGTGCTGCTTGCATTCCCTTAATGCTTCCCCCCAGCACTTGGGCACAGATGAGCCAAAGTCTCTTTATATCTTTCAATTCTCTTTTATGGCGCTTGGTACTTGTTGCCATCTGCTCCCAAATGTTCTGTGCAAATCAGAATGTGCTTTTATGGCTTTAATTAAGCTAATAATCGGTGTTTGTGCAATGCTCGGAAGGGAGGCTGGCACCTCACACCCCTTTCAGCAGAGGCCTTCAAAGGCAAGTCAGGTTATTCACCCCACAGGTCGAGACAAGCTGCTCCTAGAGGGACTGGGCCCTCTCCCCTCCCTTTGGCTGGAGCTGAGGGCACTCTGCAACCTCTAATATTGGTCTCCTCTTGGATGCTGCCTGATGGGGAAGCAGATGTGTACGACCAGATTCCCAACAGGTGTAAAGTGCCATAGATCCATTCAAGCCATGGCACTGCCACTATTTACACCAGCTATGGATCTGGCCCATATAGTAATCTTAACCAACCAGCTGATTTCTCGTCCCCCTTCCCATGAAGCGGCCAGGCTGCCTGCACAGTCCCAGCTGAGATTTGGGATGGAAGCTAAAAGGAAATGCCATCCTCTGGGCTGAAAGGTTGGGGGATGGAGCTGAGCAGCTCTGAGCTAGACGCTGTTCAGTGCACTCTGAGACACTAGATGGGGGGGAAATGCTGCTTGAGTGGGTAACCACAGGAGGGTTATTACTTTCCAATGTCTTAGGCACAGATTTGTTCACAGTGCATCACCCAGGCTGCTGTCGCTCAGAGTGAGACAGCAGGTGAACAAGCTGCACCACCCAGGCATGCGTACTGGCTCATTAAAAGGAGGGAGAGGAATGGATGCTGCTGAGGTTAATGGAATCAACCCTGAGCCTGCCCAAAAATGGGGGCAGGGAGAATATTCTCTTGATCTGGAAAAATGCATCAGGCCAAGCAATGCAGGCCAAGTGATGCATTAACAATACAGCCCTGTTATACATAGGAATGGGAAATGCTGGTCCAGGGGATAAGGCACTAGACTAGGAATCAAGAGACTTGATCTCCCTCCTCTCCTCTACCCCACTACTGAACTGCTGGGTGACCATGGGCAAGTCCCTTCAACTGTTTTCCTTTAAAGCCCCAGCTGCAAGAATCGTGTGATTAGAAGAGGATATCCGTATTTCTAACCTTCATGATTGTAGAGAGAAGCCTAAGTCATAAAGACTAAGACCCAGGGCCGGCTTCAGCCACTAACGCAGCAAGCTGGTGCTTGGGGCGGCTCTTGGAAGGGGGCGGCACGTCCGGGTCTTCGGCGGCAAGTCCCTCTTGGAGGGAAGGATCGGCCGCTGAATTGCTGCCGGAGAATGAAGCGGCACAGTAGAGCAGCTGCTGAAGTACTGTCGATCATGGCTTTTTTTCCTCTTTGCCGCTTGGGGTGGCAAAAAAGCTGGAGCTGGCCCTGAGTCAGACCAGAAGGGAAAAGAAGTCAGTGACTTGTTTTAATCACCTCACTTTTATTTGTATTGTAGCATCTGGGAGCCCCGGTCATGGCCCAGAAACCCACTGCACAAACACCGTTTTTTGGTTGCCCGACTTGGATGTTTGGGGCAGACAATGCTGCACTTCACCTCCATTTCCACTCTTATCACTTGTTGGACTTGTCTATTTCAGAGGCGGTTCACTATCGTACTATGTCTGTACAGCACCTAACACGATGGGCTTCCAAACCTGGTGAGGGTCTCCAGATGCTTAAAACCAATAATCCCCACCCAGTGGAATATGTGGTAGAGCTAGGCAAAACTTTTCAGCCAAAACGTCTCTTCACTGAAAAATGCAGATTGGGGGTCAACCAAATAACTTTGCAAATGTGTCCTGTTCATTGAATTGTTTGGGTCCAGAACAAATCAAAACACTTCAGCACTTCTGATGGAAGTCTGGGTTTTTCTGGGTTTTATTCAAAATGACTTTTTTTGAAATTTGCTTCAAGCTTATGAACTGAAAACATTTTGCTTGGCTGCAAAAATCATTGTTTTGATTTAAAAATTGATACCGTCCCCTCTCTTCTCTTCGCCCCCCCCACTTTTCAGTTAATTGAAAAACTTGCATCAGGTCAGCCCCAAACAATAGCTTTTCCAGAACAGCCAGCGACCTCCAAAATCAGCTGTTCACCCAGTGCGCTCTGTCACTTGTCCGCATACTACCGCTAAAGCAGTGAATAAAGGTCCTGCTGTTTCTGGCTCCAAATAGCAGCATAGGTGCTAGTTAGTTGGAAAGGAGGCAAGGCCAGGTTGTTGGATCGTAGTGCACCTACCAACTCCCGCAAAGGACACGTGACTGAAAAGAGAAGCAGTGTGGCTTATCACACCCACTGTCGCAGCTTCTGTTGCACTGAGCTCTGATGGGTTGGACTTGATCAAGCAGCAAGATGAGGTCTTATTTAAATGATAGCACTTTCCTTGTTTTGTACTGTACTCGTCAATGAACTAATGATCACAGCAAATGCACGAGTCAGGCAAGTCTTGTCTTTCCCTCACCCCTGCCCTGGCCTTATTTTACAGCAGGAAAAACAGTCTGATGGCGGAAATCACCTGGCCAAGGTCACAGTGTGTCTGTGGCAGAACCAGACTCCAGGGGGCCTGATGCCCAATTCCACCCTTATTTCTAAACTCATCCTAGCTCTACTCATAAATCTCTACAGGGCTTTTTGGGTAAGTCACCTCTGGCCTCAATCCCTCTCCCCTTGGTCCTAACACCAATGGAAGGGAAGAGGAAGGTGAGTTAAACAATCTTGACCCTTAACAGTACAGGGCTACTCATTAGGTAATCAGGATGCCTCTCACCTGCTCCCTGACCTTGGGCAAATAACTGTCGTCGTCCCCCGCCCCCGCGGCGCTTGTTTCCCTCTCTGGGAAATGGGGTGAATATCTACCTCAAGGAGAGGGGCAGGTTGGGTTGTGAGGCTTAATGTTTGTGCAGCACTTTAAATTCCTTAAGCAAAAAGGAGCCATGCAGCTATTTTATTTGACTTGCCACCATATTCCCCACCCCCATCCCCCTTTGCCAGAGGAACTCAAATGTACTGTACAAATAGTTATTAAACCTGAAAGGCTGCTTAATGGGCTCTGGTGACCACAGCTATTACCCTGTGTACTGCATCAGCTTAGCTAGAGACAAACCCTGTAACTGTCTCTTGGGCAGCTTAACTCCCTTTCCAGTCCTAAATTAACCCTGTACACATCTTGACGGCTGCTGCTAGTCCCAGGCCAGCACACAGTAGGGAGTGTGTTCGAGGCTAAGGATAGCTCCTGAGTGGCAGGGGCTCTTGCCATTACAGTTGGAAGCATTAACATGGGGACTCCGAAAAAGATTGAGCATCATGGTGAATAATCAGCTGAATGTGACCTTCCAATCTGACACTGTGGCCAAAAGAGCTAATGTGATCCTGAGATGTGTAAACAGGTGAATCTTGAGTAGGAGTAGGGAGGTTTATTTTACTGAGTGTGACTGGTGGTGGAATGCTGCATCCAGTTTTGGTGCCCACAATTCAAGAAGGATGCTGATAAATTGGAGAGGGTTCAGACAGAAGCCTTGAGAATGATTAAAGGATTAGAAAACCTGCCTTATAGTGATAGACTCAAAGAACTCAATTTATTTAGCTTAACAAAGAGAAGATTAAGGGGTGACTTGATTAGTCTGTAAGTATCTACATGGGCAACAAATATTTAATAATGGGTTATTCAGTCTAGCAGAGAAAGGTGTATACCACAAGCCAATGAGTGGAAATTGAAGCTAGACCTATTCAAGCTAGAAATAAGGTGTAAATTTTTAATGTTGAGAGTACTTAATCACTGGAACAATTTACAAGTTACTTTCCAGCTTTTTTGCTGCCCCAAGCGCCTAAGGGAGGGGGAATAAAGCCGATCGGCAGCACTTCGGCAGTAGCTCAATTGCGCTGCTTCAGTGACAATTTGGCGGCGAGTCCTTCGCCCCCTCTCTTCCTCTTCGGCGGCACTTTGGTGGCAGCTCAAAGAGGAAGAGAGGGACTGAGGGACCCACCGCCAAAGACCCAGACATGCTGCCCCTTTCCATTGGTCAATCCAAGCACCTGCTTCCTTCGCTGGTGCCTGGAGCCAGCCCTGACTGAGGGTCATGGTGGATTCTCCATCACTGAATTTTTAAATCCAGATGGGATATTTTTCTAAAAGAGCTGTTCTAGGAGTTACTGTGGGGACATTTGATGGCTTGTCATCCAGGAGATCAGGCTGTAGGTGATCAATGGTCCCTTCTGCTTGACCTTAGATTATATAAACCTTCCCCTACTTCCACCATTAACAGGTGAAGCTGAACAAAATGAAGTGTGAAACCCTCTTGTGTGAGCTGGCGGCATTGTCACAGGAGAGTGGCAAATGATAGAGGTGTAGCAACCACTTACTTGTCCTACTCCCCACATAGACTCAGACACATGCCCTGCCTCACCCAATATCCCCCTCAGACCCACTCCCTTCCCTGGCATGCACACAACACACCCTTAGGAACTTACAAGCATATTTGCAAATCCCTGAACACATTTAATTTCTACAGGATGGACAGACACACTTCCCCTCCCTTTCCTCAATGTGTGCACATACATTTACTTTGTCCCCCTCTGCCCCATAGCCCAGCTGACCTTCAAACCCCAAGGTCGTCATCTCCTCTCCACAGGTCAGTTATGTACACAGTCCTTGATAAGACCGCAATACAGACAAAGCATTACATAATGTTAAGAATGCCAGAATGGATGTGGCATTTAACATAGCAATGGTGACAGACAAGGAGGCCTCAGCATGAGCATAAAAGGAGAACATCCCCTCTGTTCTTAGGGGATGGGACAATGTGGAAATGGAGTCAACACAACCCAGTGAAAGGGCTGCGCTGTCCAACCTAGTTGGCACTTCCTTCCCCTCCTGGCCCCAGGGAATTTCTGTCTTGCATGTTTCGTTCCTGACTGAGCTGCCATGATGGCTCTCTGGTGGGCAGATCCCCTGCACTGAGGAGAAAAGGAGACACACCTATTGGTTAGATAGACAATTTTCTTTAATTGGCTCACTTAGATCAATAGTCACACTAAAGCTGAATAGCCCTCAATTTTAGGTAATGCACAACCTCCTCAGTCTTGTATAACAGCTATTGAAGGTATCAGAATATCTGGTTCATTATTTTGCTGTAATCACCCTAACTTATCCTTTGCTCACTCATCCCATCACTTCCATGGTATTTATTCCCCCTTATACCTCACTAAATGATTCTTCTCCCTCCTTGGTGTTTGCAGCTTCCAGAACTTGCAAACCATTTTCATGTCTTCTCTCCGTTGTCACTTAGTCCTGATGGGACAGTGTGGGTCTAGGTGCACATGAGAGAGAGAAAGATGCAAGTAGTTTTCCTTTATTGTCTTTCTGTTCTGCAGTATGGTTCCCTACACTGCTTCATGAAGTGTGACATAATTGCCTAGGAACAGGCTGCCTGTCTGTCATATCTTATTGCTTGGGTAGGAGATCAACAAAATGCAAAAACGCCACAATTTAAAAGCATTCAATGTCTTTTATGTATTCTCCCCCTGTTAGAAACATATTTAATAAAGTTTTGACATGTAGAAGGAGCTTCAGTGAGTGGTGATAAAATTCAGAACGGTAACAGCACACTGAAAGGGACACATTAAAGTTAATGAATAAATGGGCCGATTGCCACTAAACCGGCAATAGTAAATAAGCAGCATAAGAAATGGAAGGAAAGGCAGGAGCTGTATGTTCTTATTCCAGGGAGGAGCAGATATAAATTGGGCATAAATAGTTGCAATGGGGCCTGATGGATATGGATCAAGATTTATGGAAGTTACTTCATTAAAAAAATTTACATGTTGATGCTGTCAAGGTCTAGAAAAAAAAACAAGAGAAATTCCACCTTGGAGGAAAACACTGTCCCTCAAAAGATACAGTAGAGGGAAGTTGCTGGATGATCATCAGGGCTGTTAAATACAGAGCCTCTCACCCTCTAGATCACCAGTTCAAACATAGAAACTGTAACCACTTATTGATATGTGCTACTGCGGGGGCCTAACTGAGGTCAGGCCTATTGTGCTAGGTGGTGTGAAGACCTACAGCCAGAGGTGTGACTAGCATGTGTAGACATACCTGCGCTAACAGATCTAGCTAGCCTGAGTAACAATAGCAATGAAGCTACAGCAGCATAGGCTAATGGGCTGAGTATATACCCAGGCTCTCAGGTGGGCTTGTACAAGCTCCAGGTTTGTGATGGGTTGAATTAATCCAGCCCCTCATGAGATCAGACCCCTTCTAATGAAGTATCAAAGTCACCATTCTGTCTCCCATGTTGGAAGTTTCAGCTAAGGGAATTGAATGACCCATGGTCACTGAACAATCCTAGACCATGTCTTCAGTGGCCAAAGGCACTGTGTTAGTTAAAATGTGTTTGCTAACTCTTACTAACATAGTGCTAAACATGGCAGCCCCTAGTGTAGAAAGGGATGTACTATGCTGAAAAGTGTTGGCTGGTCATGGTTAGGGGGAGGGTCCCCAGCTAACATGCTTTCTGAAACATGAGGGCATGACTGTGTTTAACATGTCCCTCCAGCTCGAAATCAGGTCACTGTAAGCCAGTCATGAGGCACTTTGTGATGGGCTGATGCAGGAAAAGTTTGCACTTTCTCTGCCTGCTTTGTACCTAATCTGTGGATAAATAGGGGGTATCCATTTCTAGGGCACTTTTAATCAGCATTAATTTCACTTTCCCTAAATCACAAATCCCCTTTGTGCACCTCCCTTTCAGTTTTTCATGCTCCTTCTCCCACCACAATATGCATATGTGTTTTGAAGCAAAGATGCTTTATCCTTAGTGTGTGTGTGTGTGTCTTCAGTGAAGACACCACTGCATCTTTGTAATGGCAAAGATATTTAAAGATCACAATAGAGATGTTGATTCATTGAGTCTAACCCCCTGCAGGTTCAGAATGGACTCCTCAGCTAGGCAATGTACCTGATATTGAACTGATATGAGATTTAATCTGACAAAAGATTGGGATGCACCAGGACACATGAATCAGTGACTTCCATTTGCCTGGAGCACTGAGTGAAGTGGGGTCAGGGGAGACAACATTAAAGAAAAATTCTTGTTTCTAAATGTCCCTAAAAGCACTGGTTGGTGGCTAATTATATAAGGGATTGTGAGTGCTAGTGCACCCACTAATATTTTGTGGTTCTGTGTTCTTTACTTGCTGTAATTTGTCTGGCCCTGAAATTTGATGTCAGAGATGCTGTCTCAGAGTCAATTAGTCAGTGGCAATACAATGAAAATACCAGTACTTCTTTCTCTTTCCATGGGAGTTGGAAATGCCACGAGAACAGTTTTATTGCAATATTGTGGCACATCTTCCCTCTGGAACCCAGAAGTGCAGAAGCAAGAAAATGAAAATCCCATAACCAGGAGCAGCTCTCACTAACAGTGTGACTCTGTCCTCTTTCTAGTGCCTAGATGGGGCATAGATTTGTTATGCATCTACCACTTACAGTATACTAGGTGACTTGATCCTTCAACATGGATGCATGCTTTTAGATTCCAGGTTTAAATCCCCCAGATGACCCATTCATAGCTCTATTATACAAGCCTTTTTCAAACACACGGTTGGAAGGTTCAGCTTTGTTCTAATTTTAATAGTAGCTAAACCAAGAACCACTTTTTTTCTGAAACTCCACTTTCCATTATTTAGAGGCTCAGGATAAAACAGTCACCCAATCCGAGCCCACCTTGTTCAGCTTGATCTTGGTTTTTGCAGTTGGGCTTTTGAAAGCCCATGTCAAGGCCTGATTCCCATCTCCCCAGCACAATCCTAAACCAGGAGTAACTCCGTTGATGTCAGTTGGGTGGCACCAGTGTAAAACTGCTGTAAACAGAATCAGACCCTGTGACTAAATAAAGTCTGAGTTAAATTGCCCCATCTTCAAAAAAACCATAAACAAAACCAAATGAGTGCTGTTCATCATTCCAAATGAGTGCAGAGATGCAGTGGGCCTGTTGTGCTTAATGCTACATGACACTTAATTAACTTTCCAACAACTGCATTGTACTATGCTCCGTGAGGAGTTTGTGCAACAACTGGCATGGTCTTGTGCTCAATATTGCGCAGACCCTACAGTATGTTAGAATGACTCCCTAGTTGAAAGAAGTCAAGCCAATGGCCTGAGTTGTTGTTCAGAGGAACTTTCACATGAGACTGAAGTAGTGACTCCATCTCTTCCCCAGCTGCCAATACGGTGCTGCATCACTGAACTATATAATTGCATATTTGTTCCTGTTAGGTCTTGAAACATTAGGGCCTGGTGTATAATTCCATGGTGCCTGTGCTGCAGATACTACTATGTAACTACAGAATAAAAGTTTGTATTATGGCATCAACTGCTACATAGCCGCTCTTGGTAATTAAAATAAATTCTTATGTAGAGCAGAAAGGACTCATTTGTTTTTTTTTTCTCCTCTCTCTCTCTCTCTCTCTCTCTCTCTCGGGAAAGTCTTTGTTACATCTACGCTGCAAAGAAAAAACTGTGGTGCCGAGTCTGGGTCAACTGAGCTCTGGCTTGCAGAGTTAAAAATAGCCATGTAGACTTTCCCACCCACGCTGCAAGTATCTCGCTGGCTGTGTTTCAGAGCCCAGGCTCTAGCCCAAGTGGGAATGTATAAACTGCTATTTTTAGCCCTGCAGCCCAAGTCTCATATGCTCTATTCCCCCCCCTCCCCTTACTAGTGAGTCATGTGCATGGAAATTCAAGAGATGGTCTGAGTGTAGTGGTTGGGTACCATAGTTCCATAGCTTGCTGGATTAGGTTTAGGGTAGGGGCAGGAATTTGGATTAAAAGCTGGAGCAGAGCTTTGGTTAGAGTTGGGATTGAATGGAGATATCCTGGAAAGATTTCCACACCAGATAGTGCAAATCTCATGGAACTGGGATGTAGTACAAGGAGGGGAAAAAAATCTAAATCCAATGATGCAAAGAGGTTCTTTCTGTTTTTGGGTTCCAATTTGGAGTCAAAATATTAGTTGGATTTGGGATTCTGGCATTTGGACCCAAATTCAGGCAGATGTCCAGGTCCACCTCTATCATTAGAAGATCTTCCCTGATGGATTTACAGGAACCAAACTTTGAACCAGACCCTGTGATGTATCATGTCGTCCTTGACTAAGGCAACCCATATTTTCAAATTTTAAAAACGGGGGTCCTTTTTATGGCTATAGTTTTAAGGGTTCTCAAAACATTCATAGGGAAGACAAAGAATTTCTACTAAGTCCCGTTTCCCTGAATACTAAAGAAATCAAACAGCAGGAGACAGTTTCTTTGCTTACAGCACCAAGTCACTTCCTAGACAGCACTTAGCCCAAAAGCAACGCGCTCTCTCTCATCTCTTTCTCAGGGCCATGCTACTAGTGCTTGTCTGTATCTGGTACTTCCTTGCTGCCTTTTCTCTGGTCTTTCCAATTGTGTTTCATGGGCATACAAACATTCACAAAACAATACTCAGCGAAAACCCTCTACCCACATGTCCCTTCAATGTGCTTTTTGTTTTGGGTGGAGGCTGCTATTGTTTCAGCTACCTGGTTCTAGAAGGAGCTTACCTGTTTCTTACATGATCTCAAATTTAGGGTAGCTGTTCCATCCACCAGTTTCAATGAGGTTTAACCCAACCCATGGCAATATGTTTTGCAGTTATAAAACAAACACCAAACATCTTGATTGATATGAAAAACGAGATGTTTCAGGGGTTATAGCCGTGGAAGGCACATATCTACTTAACTAAACCATTAGTTTAAGTGACTGCCCTTTTCTTTCTCTGTAGCAGTAAAGCAGAGAAGAAGAATGCAGACAATATATGACATAGCAGAATTGTTTCTAACTAGAAGGTTTTTCAAAGTTGTGTAAGTGTCAGCAGCTCTTCTTATAGTCTGAATGTATTTGGCATGGTGTCAGTTATCTCTGTTAAAGGAGTCCTCTTATGAACCTTTCAGAGCTTAAGAACACCTGAGGGAAAGTGTATTGCAATCCCTGCCTTAAATCTGACTGCCATTTCTACCTCACTAAGAAAAAGGAAGGAAAACCCCACAATGCACCACTTTCCCCCACAACACTTTTATGCTGGACAACAGGGTTACCACGGTAGCCCCATGGCATTCTCCATGTCTCCAGAGAACAGGCATAAGTTCAGAACATGGGTGTGGGACAGAAGGACCAACCTCAAGAAGGTGCCCAGTGAGAGAGGCACTGATCTAGCAGATAGACCTTTGTACTATGACTCGGAACCCAGCATCTATTGACCCGACATGTGATCTTGGCCAAGTCACAGCTTCTCAGGGCCTCGCTTTCCTTGCCCACCCTTTGTCTATCTCGTCTCCCATTGGTTTGTATGCTCTTTGGGGCAGACACTCTGTTTCATCACCTGACAAAAAAGGGCCCTGATTTTGGTTGGGGATTCCTAGCACTGTTGCTCTATGGCTAATAAGAGGAAGTATTTTAGGCTATGTGTCCCATTTATTCTTTTCCCTTTCTGTGGAAACAGATGGAAGTCGGATCAATTAGTATGACACCTTTTCTAAGGTGGATATTTGTCCCCCAGAAATAGGACTTACACATTTATGTTGTACAGACAAAACTAAACAGGATCTTTTCAGGGGGCAAGACAAAGATGCCACATTTATTATGATAATCTGATTTATGACCAATAACTAATATCTTAATCCTTATACACACACATTATACCTAATACCTACACACACACATACACACATCCATCAGATGTTCTGCAGCTGCTGCATAGTTACCAGTCCTGAAGATAGCTTAAGTTCAGGGCTTGATTTTGCAGCTTGGGTTCGTAGCTTGTGGCAGCTAACTGGCCAGGAAAGCCAGGCACAAGGATGAGCTGGATCTCTGTTGGGTATGCACCGATGTCCTTCCATGTTGGCAACAGAATGTTACCCTCCAAAGTCTTCTATCTCTCACATCCTTTTTGTAGGCTTTAGTTTGAATCCAGAGTCTATAGGTCTTGCTGTGTCACGCTGCCTCTGGGTTTGGTGATTGATCACCCATCAATTGCAGGCATGACTTTCAGCCTCGGACCTGGCTTTGATCTTCTATCGTACCTTTTCTTTTTAGGGTGGATGCTTCTTACTTTGTTAGGACTCTTGTCAGAATCTTCAGCCGTTGGTGTTTGAACTTTATTTCATCAGGACAGGCTGGGGCTGGAGGTTGATTCCATCATTCATACATGTCTCATTCACACATCTAAACTAATAAGATTACAGCAGGGTTTGCAAAAATGAAGGTTGGAGGAAGCTTTTACAAAATGGAGTGAGCATTTTAAAATGGGGTTTGAATTACAATATGGCAAACAGTGAACTGAAGGTACAATGTAGGCAAGTGTAGTGAATGGTGAACAGAAGTTACATTAATAAAATGAACAATTAAAAACAATTTCATTTATCAGTTCTACACTCTATGGCTAATAAGAGGAAGTATTTTAGGCTGTGTGTCCCATTTATTCTTTTCCCTCTCTGTGGAAACAGATGGAAGTCGGATCAATTAGTATGACACCTTTTCTAAGGTGGATATTTGTCCCCCAGGAATAGGACTTACACATTTGTCTAAGCTTCAGAGACAAGCCAATGTCTAATAGGGGTTAGGAGGAAATTTTCCCTGGGCAGAGATTATCCCGTAGCTGCCTGCTGCATGGTTTCCTACACCTTCGTCTGAAGCCATTGTCAATGGTCACTGTCATAGGTAGCTACTGAATTTAATGGACCACCAGTCTGATCCAATATGGAAATTCCTATCTGGAGTCTTTGATTATGCCCATCCCCATAGTATCTGTGCATCTTGCACATCTTTGAAAGTAAGCCCAAGGAGAATTAACTATATGAAAGCGTTTTGCATGGCTACCAAACAGCTGGGGGAAATGGCAAACCCTTCTAATCAGTGAGAATATCAAATTGAGGTTAAAGGCTCCATAGCCGATTAGCAATATCCTGGCCTGACTGTTTCCGTGGCATGTTTGCATGTCCTACATTCTAATGAAAAGCAAGCAAAGATCTCAAGTACTCTGCAGTTGAGTGGGGAAAGCCTTAAAAGGAAATGGTGGTAGTGCATAAATCTACTCCCCAAGGCTGAGAGTTCCACCTTTTCCTGCTTAATGTAACTGTAGATCTTTGTTCCCTTTCGGCTACTAAGTTACTTATTGATCATGTTCTTCAAAGAAAAGTGGTTTAAAAAAACCCCCCCGCAAACAACTCACACTCACAGTGGGAAACCTCCCAGCATGGTATCTTGCTTTTTACCACCTAGGGCCATGTTGAATCTTTCCCCTTTTTGCCATCGGCAGTGTTGTCAAACTGAAAGACTACATCTTACAAGTTACTAAACAAAATCCAATTAAGCCGCTGGGTTAAAAATGTAATTGTTACAAAAGGTGGCATGTAAGATTGTGAGGAGTTATTAAAGTCTGAGCTTTTTCTTCCCTATCATGTCATGAACGCTTCAGATTGCAATTGTGCCATACAGATGTTCTTCCAGCATACAGCCCATCTCTTATAAGGTTATTCCCTAAGAGGGAAGCAAGTCTCAGCAAAACATTTGTTGCAAGAAAGGAATGGATTTCAATAGAGTGTTAATTTCACAATGTTACTTACATGGGTACAGCTGAGACAAAGTGGGAATTATCCACATTTTACAGAAGAGGAAAGAAAACTGTTGTAAATTGTTCTAGTTCACTTCACCTTAACCACAAGACCACCCTTTCTGTATAGCTGTGTAGTATTTTTATTATTCTCAAACTTTCACGCTGTCCTTCACTAACACTGAGCCAGCGCTGTGGCCTGGCCTCCATTTCCCAGGCTGTAACATGGGGATCATTATTGTCACTACATTTTTGTCTCAGGGGAGTCATAGGCTTAACTTTTACTTGTTTGTAAAGTGTTTTGAGATCCTCCCTTGGAAAGTGCTATTGAAGTGCTAATGTTAGGGCTGGCATTTCTTTACTCAAAACAGCCCCTTTTTTGACTAAGCATTAAGCCAACTATTTCTTTGAGCAAACCCTTGAGGTTGTGTCCCTCACTGGCTTTTTTGGTATTACTGTATGAGCATAGCCATTCAGAGCTGCTTCTCGTTTATCCTGTATTTTGTGTGAAGTAGATTTATTAATAGAACTAAGCATTATTCCAGCATATGAATGGATGAAATACTATGGCCTGTGTTATGCACTAGGTCATACAAGATAACAATGGTCTTTTCTGGCCTTAAATGAGTCTGACTCTATAAATTAGTTTAAACACTAGAGGTGGACAAAGCTTTATAGCTGGAAAATGAAAAAAATCAGACACCCTGAATCTGCATTGTGACCCTTTGTTAGGAGATGCAGAAAATGTTTTTGGTCCCTGATTCAGGTAACACTTAAGCACGTGCTTAGCGATAAGCACATGAGCAATCCCTCTAAGCAAATGCCTATTTCCCTTGCAGCAATGGCCGAGTAACACTCATCAAGGAAGATGCAGCTGACTCCTAATTTTTTTTAGAGCTAAAATGATTTTGAAACACTATCATGCGGCACTCAGTATAACTAAGCAACTGACGAATAGCTTGGATGATACCTTTCCCCCACAATACAAGGGACAAACAGGGGTAATAGCATGGAGATTATCAGTTAACTAGAACCTCACACTGAACTAATGAAATTCTAATTGGACTTCAGCTTGTTGGGCCTTAATTCAATTTTCAGACTGACCTTGGCTTGTCGCTATCAAGAATGGCTGTATGGGCTGCACATCATTGCGCTAAGCATCCTGGACAGAACCTAATAAACAAGAGGCATTGGGAATCGAACCCTGGATCTTCCCCCACTCCCCTTCTTCAGTTGGCTTCAGAGAACAAGGCCGTCTGTAATTTACACAGTGCTCAAGGACATCCCTTGCCTCTCATTCACTTTGTCTCAGATCCAGTAGAAAAAAATTATGCCTTCCTGAGATTTTGGGCCTCCCACTTTGCCAATATCAACCACCTAAGTAAGGAGTGTTTAAAAACATGTGGCCAGATCCAGCTGTCTGGAAGGAGCTGTATTAGGCCATATCCTCAGCTGGTGTAAATCCACTGACTTAATGACCCTGCATCAACTTACACCAGCTAGGGATCTGGGCCAGTATAGCCAAATCAATACTAGGGTGCAGAAATGCTCATTTTCCTTGTTTCAGTGCCTATCATCCAGCAGAAGGTGCTTGTGGCCATGTTTTTGTTCTGAATCCTCCACTGTCGTCATTTCTTGTTACACACGCACACGCGCACACACACGATGGGGATACAGTCATCCAGTAATTGAAAGGGCCAGGCGGCAAGCAGAACAGCTGAAGTGACAGCTTCAGGACTCCAGTAGGACAAAGGGATGCCCTTTCATTGCTACTTGCTTTAAAGCTGTGCCCTAGGGGGAGCCACTAAACTCTAATCATGCAGAAAGAAATGGAGCTCTGTTGCACCACTCTCTTGCCTAGAGCAGTGGCGAGTACTTGGCACTATGCTGTTAATCTTCTGGACTAAACATGAAGCTGCTGGAACTGGAGCTGCCCTTCCCCCCCTCACCTCTTTGTAAAAGTGTCAAACCTGGTTTCTTTTTAAGCTCTCCCATTGGCTTTGTTCCACAGCTGAGAGATTAGCTAGAGGGGGCTGTTCCATACAGTTTGGCAGCTGTAGAGGAAAGACCAAGCCCCCAGATGTGGGTGGTGGTGGTTTTTCTCTAACACACGTGCACATTTACATACATACTTATGCATGTGCACACACCCATATGCCTCTCACACACACACACCCACCCCACATGCTCTGTGTGCACATGCGCACAACCCCCCACTTGCATACATATGTGCTATGCCTGGACAAAGATGGCAAATAGAGGGCCCTACGACTCCCATTCAAGTGGATGGCTTTGGACCTAGCCCTAAAAGAGGGCCTTTGTTATCAGGCATAAACCCATCTCCAAAGCCAGGTGCCACCCACCCCACCAGGAAATCTGCCTTTAGAGGAAGGCACCGCTGAGAATGTCGTCTGCCACAGCAGGGAAGCAGCATTGCTAGGATGCCCATTCTGGTGCATGATGGAATTATGCAACCAGAAGACAGTGGTACGTTGGCCGAGCGGAGAACGTGGCAGATGATACAGCTATGAATATTATGTGTACCTCTGTTTTGTTTGCTGGTGGTTATGCTATTTGTTAGGGTTAATGTTTGTGGGAGCTCACCTCACATACCTTCACACACCACCCAGGAAAGTACTGCAGTGGCTTCAGATAGCCAGACACCTACTACCACTAAAGAGACAATTACTACACTCTTTGATGGCCTCCTCCTACCACCCGATGTGTTAACCAGGCAAGTTTGGCAAGGGGAGGAGGGCCCCAGCTTGTGGACACAGAGAACAAAGGGTCCTGCCTGGTTTTAAAAAGGCATACTTCCTGGAGCTAAGGACAAAAAGTGGGCAGAGGCAGTGTCTAGTCAGAAGCAGATTCTCTAGTCAATTCCCTGATGGTAGGTTGGCTGGTATAAGCTAGGCCTACCTATGCTAGTATGCGTAGCACTCTTCTCTCACTGCTATGCTCCTATGGATAAATAAATAAATGTTTTGAGAAAGCTGTCCTGAGTCACTGCGGTTTCTTACTGATCACAACTCCTGAAGGGAAGTCCTTTGCAGGCTATAAAACCAATTCGGCCTGCTAAGGATGCAGGATGCTGTTGCCTGGAGACCGAGCCTAAAAGTGGGGCAAATCACAGGATTCCACCCTGAGAGAAGTGCAGATGTTGGGCGTGTCACTACAAAGGGGTGCCCCTGGAGAGAATATGAGAGAGGTCCAGCTATCCGTGAACTGTGCCATGTAGATAGGAGAGAAATACCCACCTGTTGCAGGCAGGGTTATGAGCATGCCCAGGTGAGGAGGGGAGGATGCTGGATTTTCAAAGGAGGAACCAGAACATTAATATCAAAATAAATATAGGAATGGCAATCAATACCTTCTACTTTAACACCCCCAAGACAAAGAACTCTGTCTTTAATGAATTAATTCTCACAATATCCCAGTGAAATGGTATTGTTATACCCATTTCAAAGATGAATCAAGTGAGGCACAGAGAAGGGAAGTGACTTGCCTCAGATCACGCAATGTCAGTGACAAAGCCAGAAGTAGGACTCACGATTCCTGATGCCCAATCACCATGCAGTATGTACAAGTTTGCTTTATCAGATGTCGTAAAGACTGCAGTCAAGAGCTTCTTTCTACCTACCTACCTCACACATACTTTTCTCAGACTCTCCCTCTCTCTAACTTATACCAATCACCGTAGTGTCTAGGCTTCTACTTCCTCCCCGACTCCCTCCATCCTCCCATTGTTGGACCCTGGGGAATACTCAGGAGCCTCAGGTTGGTTTTTTCGCCTTCATTCCTAATCTAATTTATGCATAGCTTTCCTCATATTTGCAAAACATAAAAAAACCCTTTAAAACAAAGTAGCTGCTTTTCATTCCAGAGGTGGATTATGTTCTCCACCATGCACACGCACGCATATTTCTGAACAAGTTTGATTCAATGTAGCTGACACAAAAACCACTTAGTTGTTTCCCCTACATCATCCTAAGTTAATACTCCTGACAGGCTGCAAGAGGTTTTTCAGCAATTTTTCTATTTCAGCTTCTCCCACCCCCCTTTCTCACTGTCCTCTACTGTAAAATTTCCTTTAGTCTAAAAAGCTGACCAAACCCTATGCTTTGTATCCACTGCACTTGAAATAAAATTTGAAAGGGCATCTATGGATGCAGGATCTGACCGTTTGAATCACTCAGATGGATTTTATGTGTGTGTGTTTCAGTTTTCAGAGGACATATTTAACCGTTAATGAGCGGCAAGAGACTGGAGTCTTCAGGCTCTTTCTAGTCACAAGATAGGGCTAGGTTTTGGCTTTGCCAGCATTTCTGAATGGCAGGGCTTCAGTGCTGTGAGCTACTCTGAACTCGGCTCCACTCCATTACTAGCTTCTTTTCTTTTTCTCTTTTCAGGTGGGCTTGAATTAGTGCTTCTGAAATTGAGAGGTTTCTACTGACCTGCATAGCATGCAGTGTAGCCTGCACAATATTTCCAAAGCCTTCCTTTCTCAGCTCTGCTGATCTATCTCAGTCATCTGCTCTGCCAGTCCTGGTTCCCTAATGCAACTTGGCTAATGCTCCTCTGTCCTGACCTGCAGCATCTTCTGCTATCACAGTCTTGTGCTTCCCTGACCAGCAGCAGTGCCATGCCCCTGACTGGCACCCCCCTGCTATTCCATCCCAGGACCTCTCCCCACCCAGTTCTACTGATGCACCTAAATTCTGACCAGCAGCATCTTCTGCTTTTCCAGTCTAGTGCTTCCTGTTCCAACTGCAGTACTGCGCCTCTCAATCTTGACCTCTGGTACTGCCTGCTATTCCAGTCCTAGTCCCTACACTGCAACCCTGACCTTTTCTCCATTTTATTCCCACTCTCTCTTCCCTGTCTCAGACATTCGCTCTTGATTTGCTACCTGCAGTCATAGCTACATTTCCACGTTCGCGCTACCCACAGGGAGCAAGTGCTCTGTTCTAATCACAAATGGTAGGTGGTCGCGTTTCCAATACAAACTTACCTGGCTCACCTTAAATAGCTTGTTAGAACGTCTCCTATGTAGTCTATTGCTGTAGACAAGTGTAAAACAAACCAAGAGAAAAGAGCTGATCATGCTTATGAATTATTAAAGGAGAAGAGCACAATTAAGGCTACAAAATAGCTCTTTAGAAATCTCACTCCTCCAGCGATTTCTGCTGAGTTATTGGAATGCCAGTATGATCTGGGAGCAGCAGGCACATGTGCATCCAAAGGGCACTTGGCCCCGTGTTGTGCGTGCATTTGTGAATGGACATTCTGCACCTAGGATATTTGGGCAAGTGTTCTGTATGCACAGGTGAATGGATTTTCCAAAGCCAGGACAGTGTATGTGCATGTCCTGAGGTTAATTCCGTCACTAGTCATGGATTGTTGCCACACTTCATGCCAACCAGTGATGCAGGCAGAGAATGCATTGTTTGGTTGGGATGTTCAAATGATAAAGCAAATCTGTGCCTGGAATTTACCTTGGGTGGAAATGGATTCCCCAGGCTTTGGGTTCTAGCTAACTAGGTTATTGTACCATTATTTATTTATATAATACAGTAGCACTTCACCCCTGAAACTGAGATCAGGGCCCTGTTGTGCTAGGAACTGTACAAAACATGTAATAAGAGAGCCTCTGCCCCACAGAGCTTGCAGGGTAAATAAACAAGACAGAGAAGGCCTGGGAGAACAGAATTATCATAGGTTTCAGAGGGGTAGCCGTGTTAGTCTGTATCAGCAAAAACAACGAGGCATCTTTGTGGCACCTTAGAGACTAAGGGTATGTCTACACTACAAGAGTAGTTTGAATCAACTTAAGTCGAATTTGTAGAATCGACCTTACAAAGTCAAATTTGTGTGTCCACAGTAAGGACACTAATTCGACTTTGTGAGTCCACACTAACGGGGCAAGCGTCGAAATTGGAAGCGGTGCACTGTGGGAAGCTATCCCACAGTTCCCGCACTCCCCGCTGTCCATTGGAATTCTGGGATTCCCCCCCAATGCATGCTGGGGGGGAAACTGTGTCGAGGATGGTCTTGGGTAACTGTCAGCATTCAACCGTCACTCCCGCTGGCAGGAAATCAGTTCACACACTTTTCCTGTTAGTGACAGCGCGGACGCCACAGCACTCCACTGCGATCATCGCTGCACTTATGACCGTTGTCAACTCCTCGCACCTTATCGTACACCTCTTCAACAGTCAGATGCTGAGAAATCGGATGAAGAGGCTCCGGCAGCGCGGTGAGGACATGAAGTCTCAGAGTGGCACAGACCTCTCAGAAAGCACGGTACGCCGCGCCGTGGAGATCATGGTGGCAATGGGTCATGTTCATGCTATGGGACGGCGATTCTGGGCCCGGGAAACAAGCACGGACTGGTGGGACCGCATAGTGCTGCAGGTCTGGGATGAATCACAGTGGCTGCGAAACTTCAGGATGCGTAAGGGCACTTTCCTTGAACTGTGTGACCTGCTGTTCCCTGCCCTGAAGCACAAGGACACCTGCATGCGAGCAGCCCTGAATGTCCAGAAGCGAGTGGCCATAGCCCTCTGGAAACTTGCCACGCCAGACAGCTACCGGTCAGTAGCGAACCACTTTGGCGTGGGCAAATCTACCGTGGGGGTTGCTGTGATGCAAGTAGCCAACGCAATCGTTGACCTCCTGCTCTCGAAGGCAGTGACTCTGGGAAACGTCCTGGTCGTCATAGATGGCTTCGCCGCGATGGGATTCCCAAACTGCGGTGGGGCTATAGATGGGACTCTCATCCCTATCCTGGGACCAGCCCACCAGGCCAGCCAGTATATTAACCAAAAGGGCTACTTTTCAATGGTGCTGCAAGCACTGGTGGACCATAGGGGACGCTTTACCAACATCAACGTCGGGTGGCCGGGCAAGGTTCATGACGCGCGTGTTTTCAGGAACTCTGGTCTGTTTAGACGCCTGCAGGAAGGTAGTTTCTTCCCGGACCACAAAATAACTGTTGGGGATGTGGAGATGCCTATAGTGATCCTCGGGGACCCAGCCTACCCGCTAATGCCCTGGCTCATGAAGCCCTATACAGGTGCCTTGAACAGCGACAAGGAACTCTTCAACTACCGGCTGAGCAAGTGCAGGATGGTGGTGGAGTGTGCTTTCGGACGACTCAAGGGGAGATGGCGAAGCTTACTGACTCACTCGGATCTCAGCAAAACCAATATCCCCATTGTTATTGCTGCTTGCTGTGTGCTCCACAATCTCTGTGAGAGCAAGGGGGAGACCTTTATGGCAGGATGGGAGGTTGAGGCAAATCGCCTGGCTGCTGATTACGCTCAGCCAGACACCCGTGCAATTAGAAGAGCCCAGCGGGAAGCGCTGTGCATCCGGGAGGCTTTGAAAGATAGATTCCTCAGGTTGCAGGGTAACCTGTGACTGTTCAGGTTCTTTACAGAGAAGCTGAACCTGCCCCTCTTTCAGTTACTGTTGACTTTCTTTTGCGGTTACATAGCCCGTTCACCACGTTTCCCCCCTTCCAACACACATTTAAAAATAAAGTTAATGGAATATTTTAATTAACAATGTTTTCTTTACTAATGAATTCGCGTTAAAGGGTTGAAACAGGGATGCAGACTGTGGTGGGTAGGGTGTGCAGTGATGTACAGACCGCTTCTACACTCGAGGAATGACAGGCTCCTGCCCCTAGAGCGGTCTGCACTGCCGGACTGGTTGTTTCAACGAAGCCTGCCATCCCTCCTTTTCGGGACTCTGTGTGCGGGGGCTATGTGGCCTTGTGGCGGGGGAGGACTGGGGGGAGGACGTTTACAGGTGGGTGTGAAGGAAGGGGTGAGGGGTGCAGGCTCTGGGGTGGGGGCGTAGGAAGGGGTGAGGGGTGTGTGGGAAGGGGGAGGAGGTGTAGTGGGATGAGGGCTCTGGCTGGGGCTGAGGGTTTGAGGCATTGGAGAGGCTCAGGGCTATGGTGGAAGGGCAGGGTAAGGGCAGCCTGCCTTGCCATTTGTGTATGGCAGGCGCTAGGACCCTGGGGCACCAGACAGCATTTCTGCGGGGAGCCGCTCTACTGTCAGGCAGGTACACCGCGCGGCGGGACGGGGGGAGACCCGTGGGGGCCAGGGCCTGATTCAGGCAGGGCCGGGGGAGAGACCCAGCTCCAAATATAGCTGGAGCAGGGCACCTGCCGCCTATGCACAGAACATGAAAAACATCTTCCAGACTGACCAGGGTGCCTAGTGACTGCACTGTGTGTGTGACCTGCTGTAGATCCTGCCCCCGTGCCTGTATCCAGGTAATGGTGACCGTCCTATGCAATTACCAAGCCCCTCCCCCCCCTTCACACAAAGTCTTCTGTAAAGAAACATGACGGAAACAGTAATGAACAGCAAACTATTTTTAATAATCAACTACACAGTGAGGGGACGAAACTGGGATTTGGGCTTGGGTGATCCAGGAAGGGAAGGACTTCTCAAAATTTAGCGAATGAGAGCTTTTTGGTACTTGAGCACTCTGCTGGCGTGGAGTGACAGTTTTCACGGCCCCTGGCGCCCCTCCTTCTTGTTATTTCGGGTGAGGGGGGTATTGGACTTTGTGGCGGGGGAGGGCGGTTGCAGATACAGTGCAGGGGGGCTCTGTCCTCCTGCCTGCGGTCCTGCAGAACATCCACAAGGCACCTGAGCGTGTCCGTTTGCTCCCTCATTAGTCCAAGCAGCGTTTGAGTCACCTGCTGGTCCTCCAGACGCCATCTGTCCTCCCGTTCGCTATGTGAGCGCTGCTGCTGAGAGAGATTCTCCCTCCACTGGCTCTGCTGGGCCGCCTCGGCTCGGGAGCAGCCCATAAGTTCTGCGAACATCTCGTCCCGTGTCTTTTTCTTGCGCCGCCTAATCTGCGCCAGCCTCTGTGAGGGGCATGCTGGAGCAGGCTGGGATACAGTTGAAGCTGTGTGATGGTGAAAAGGGATTGATTTCCTTATAAAGATACATTTTTGCAAAGAAGAAACATAGTCTAGTCAGTCTCTGTGAACAAGACCATGCACAGCACTCACTCAGGGAAAGTTCGAATTTTCGGAATTCGCTTTCATTGCCTGGGGGATTGCACTGCAGATCAGACAAGCGGGGCAGGACAGCAGAATCCATGGAGCAGCCAGGCATGGGAAGCCAAAAACTTTTGGCTGCTTAAAAGTGAATGTATACCACTGTCCTCTTGCTACAGGCAATCCTGAAAGCATAAACTCTGCCCCTGTTGCACCCCCTCATGTCTGTTCCCTGGGAAAGATCCCTGTATGCTGCCACTCTGCAGCCTCCACCACGTGGCTGTAAAGTGACACTCATTGTTATGCAAAGGAACAGTGAAGCACTCCCAATACTAATAGTACACAAATTACTGTAATTAAATGCAGGAGTCTCCGAGCGAGATCACCCTGAGGAGGGTCACTGAGGCAGATAGAGAGCGCATGCTGTGTGAAGGCCAGCACAAACCAGGGGCCTATACTGCCATGCTCATGGAGGCAATGCTCCCGGAATACCTGATGATAGCCTGGCGCGGAAAAGTGTGCTACCACGGAGCACCCAATAAGGCAGCTCTCCCCAGGAACCTCATGCGGAGGCTTTTCGATTACCTGCAGGAGAGCTTCTCGGAAATCTCCCAAGAGGATTTCTGTTCCATCCCCATATATATTGACCTTCTTTTCAACTAGTAACTATTCCTGCTCCATTAAAAATAAATATTAACATGTTTAAAGCACTTACAGACTGATCCTTCCCCTGATTCAGGGTCCGGGGTAACCGCTGGGGAGGGTTGGTAGGGGATCTTAGTGAGGGTGATGAAGAGATCCTGGCTGTCTGGAAAATCAGCGTTGTAAGCGCTGTCGACTGCCCCCCCCCCCGTCCTCATCTCCTTCCTCATCTTCCCCGTCCGCGAACATCGCCGAGGAACTGGCCGTCGACACTATCCCATCGTTGGAGTCCACGCACACTGGTGGGGCAGTGGTGGCAGACCCACCGAGAATGGCATGCAGTGCCTCGTAGAACCGGCATGTCTGGGGCTGGGCTCCGGAGCGTCCGTTTGCCGCTCTGATTTTTTGGTAGCCTTGTCTCAGCTCCTTGACTTTCACGCGGCACTGCGTTGTATCCCGGCTGTATCCTCTGAGTGCCATGGCTTTGGAGACCTTCTCGTAGGTCTTTGCATTCCGTTTGTTGGAGCGCAGCTCCGAAAGCACAGACTCATCGCCCCACACAGCGATCAGATCCAAGACTTCCTGGTCAGTCCATGCTGGGTCCCTCTTTCTACTCTGAGATTCCCTGGACTCCTCTGCTGGAGAGCTCTGCATCGCTGCCAGTGCTGCTGAGCTCGCCACGATGTCCACACAGGAAATGAGATTCAAACTGGCCAGACAGGAAAAGGAATTCAAATTTCCCCGAGGCTTTTCCTGTGTGGCTGGTCAGAGCATCCAAGCTCGGACTGCTGTCCAGAGCGTCAACAGAGTGGTGCACTGTGGGATAGCTCCCGGAGCTACTAAGGTCGATTTGCATCCACACCTAGCCTAATTCGACATAGCCATATCGAATTTAGCGCTACTCCCCTCGTCGGGGAGGAGTACAGAAGTCGAACTAAAGAGCCCTCTGTGTCGAATTAAATAGCTTCGTGGTGTGGACGGGTGCACGGTTAATTCGAATTAACGCTGCTAAATTCGAATTAAAGTCCTAGTGTGGACCAGACCTAACGCATTTATCTGGGCACAGTGCACCTGTCCTGGGCATAATTATCATACTGCACTGGGTATTTGGGCATAATTATCACAGTGCACCTTGTTCCTGACCTGCAGCACTCCCTGCTATTCCAGTCCTATTTCTGTCATTTGTAAAATGACAAACTGAATCAATGACTAGGCAAAGGTCACTCAGACTCTGAGGACTATCCTCTGTCTCTAACCTCTTATACTGGTGTCCATCATGAAAGTAATAGCAGGATCTGAGGAGGGAAGATGCAGTTGTCCAAAGCCATGTCTTGATTCCGGTAAAGCTTGCAGGTCTGACTGACTACTTGCTCCTAAAGAATAAAACTTTGGTAAGAATAGCTCAAAGCATCATAACCTTGCTAAGGAAATCAATATTCTTTTGTGAGTGATAAGGTAATTGTTTTACTTTTCTTGTAATTCAGTCATTGTTAAAATGTTTTCTCTTTGTTACGGTTTAGTAATTACTTTTGAAAGGCTGGCTCCTTATCTTTTCCCCTTTTGTTTTGTCTGTAAATATTTAGCCCACAGTTTTGCTAGGCTTGTAAATAAATCCATCTACCTTTGTTATTCACGGTTGTTTTTTTTACCCTTAAGCTTCCAAGCAGTAACTGGGAAAGGGAGAGAATGCTAAGTTAGGACTGGCCTCGTTGAGAAATGAATGAAATGATCATGAACATGTTCATAAGTATTTAATCCCAGTTTTTTTCAGTGGCATCTCAACAGAAGATTTAGTCAGTTTTAAAATTCCAAATTTTTCAACTGGCTTTAGGCTAAGGTATGTAGGCGCTGCAGCTGGGGGTGTGATTTGCAACTCATGTAGCTTTAACCTAGCCAAGCCAGCTTGCTAAAAATAGCTCTGAGGACACAGGGGCACAGGCTTCAGTACAGGCTGCACAAGCAAGTACGTACCCACGGTGGGGAAGGCAGAACTGTGCAGCTCATGCTGAAGCCTGCACCAGATGTCCTTGCTGCTTAAGTGTGTGCAAGATTAGGGTCCTCATTTGTATTAAACCCTCAAAGAGGGATCCAATCAATCCTCCGAAGTAATGGCATCACTGGATGCCACGACACATGTGAAGTGATCATTTGCATTGCAGTAATCAGCTGCTGCAACATATGGAGATGGTTACAGAAGTCTTTATGCATCCAGATCTGGGTCAGATGATTTTTAGTTCCTGAATTTGTATCTTTCTTTTGTGTGTGTGCTGGTGAAAAGGCCTGGATTGACAGGTCTGGTGAATAAAGGGCTCTCTTTCAACACATGAAAGGCACAGCATGAGCAATGGCAGTGGAAAAGTCAGAGCCTGAATTTTGCAAATGGTCTATCTCGTTATCATGGACCAAACCAAAAACCTAGAGCCAAAGGCATTCAGGTAGTGTGGTGATGACAGCCAAGAGTCTAGAGAGAGTGAGAATATATCTGGAAGAGAGAGAAAATCCTAGATCCAAATATCAGCCCATTTCTAATTGTTAGCGTCTTTTTATTTTATCCCAGTTAATTTTTTCAGGCTAGTCTATATGCATCCCTGCTGGCAGGGAAAGGACTCAGCTCCACATGTCCATCAAGCCAGAGCAGCACAAAATGATTGCTTTATAATGAAGGTGTTTATGAAGTCAATTACGTTCCATTTATCGCAAATGAGTTATAAGTCCCACCATGCTGTCATTGGCTCCTCTCACATAATTAACACATTGTCTTCATCTGGCAACATGGGGGCTGCAGTAGAAGACCCAATTAGTGATGCTAATAAAGTTTATGGCATGTTGCATCACTACAAAGGTGGCTTTAGCCACTGACAGATGAAAGGAAAGGAAGGTGTGTGGAATACCAGGAGCACCTCATTAAGTGCTGCAGCTCATGTTAGCAGCAGCCATGTCAAAAAGCCCAGGGGAGATTCCAAGGACATCTTGCTGCCATGTGGGGTACTCCCCAAGTTCAGCAGCCTGCCCCTCCATCCAGGTGCAGCAGAGCCCCCAGAGCAAGAGTTTCTCATTGTGTTCTCTGTGACTTCACTCTTACCAAGATTTGTAGCAGCATTTTACAGGCAACTGTGTTAAGGGGCAATGCCCAAGTGGTGAGGTAAATAGAGGAAGGCAAAGTGGATGGCAGGAGAGAGACAAGAATAATAGGAAGGAGCTGCACAGGGGTTTTGCACTAAAACTATTTACACATACTCTCTTTCCAGCTGCAGTCTACAATTTGGAATGCATGCTTTATCCCTGGTGTGGTCTCTAGTACACACTTTATCCCTGGCACACCTGGCATGGTCTCTAGCGCACTTGATCTTTGAGGCCTAGTCCCTTTTGCTCACTTTATTTGAAGAGCACCTAGCATAATCCTTTGTGCCCACTTCAGCTGCAGAGAGCAATGCATGCTCTTTGGGGTGTCCTTTGCCTCCAGTATTCCTGGCACTTCCCACTCAGTGCTCCTGGGCTCTAGTGTTAGTCATGGTTTCTGCTGCATGCTCTGTGCCATGTTGCTTTGATTCACTTGTTGGTTTAATTCCCCGCATTTCTCATATTCCCAGCGCTCGTCTCATTTCAACAAGTTTCTCATTTCCCAATGTGTGTTTAGTTTCAGCACTGGACCCTGTTCAATATTTACCATCTCGTCCCCACTATTTGCTCTTCTTTCCATGTGTTTAACATAGATATTTGTTGCCATCTGTCTCATAAGCGCAGCTGCTCTCTTCGCCACTGCAGTCCTTCCTCACAACTGCGGTCTCCGCTCACGGCGGCTTGACTCTAGGAAGAGTCAGGTGTGCCAGATCACTGGCAAATCACTATCAGTGTGCAAGAGGTCATAGTGAATGTGTGACTATGGTACAGGGACAGGTGGCTTAAAGAGCAAGACTGGATGTTGATGAAATTCACTGTTAAGGAAACTATGAGCAATGGTAACAATATAGACAAATGTTACCCACTGTTTCAATGAGTGTGACATATTCCCTTCTAAGGGCTTGTCCACATCAGAGGATAAGAGCCTACTACTTCCAGCAGACATTAGCACTATTCCTTTAGCTCAAGTGGGAGAGGCCCACTCCGAAGTCCAGGTTCAGCTTTTGCTGTTGATCCACGGTGGGGTTGTTACAAAAGTTTCATTGTTGTGTTTGTTTTTCCCTGTGACTGAGAGAGGTTCCTTGATGGAATGTAACTTATTAAAGGGAGTCAAGGGAACAGTAGTTTGCTGAATTCATTGATTTATAGATTCCAAGGTCAGAAGGGACCATTGTGACCATCTAGACTGACCTGTGTAACACAGTCCACAGAACTGCGCTAAGATCTTTTAGAAAAAACATTAAATCCTGATTTTAAAATGGTCAGTGATGGAGAATCCACCAGGACCCTTGGGAAGTTGTTCCAATGGTTTAATTACTGTTCGTTAAAAATGTATGCTTTATTTTCCGCCTGAATTTGTCTAGCCTCAGCTTCCAGGCCTTTGATCTTGTTAGACCTTTGTCTAGATTGAAGAGCCCATTATCAAATATTTGTTCCCCAAATAGGTACTTATAGACACTAATCAAGTCACCCCTTAACCTTCTCTTTGTTAAGCTAAATAGATTAATCTTCTTGAGTCTCGCTATAAGGCAGGTTTTCTAATCCTTTAATCGTTCTCGTGGCTCTTCTCTGAACTCTCTCCAATTTATCAACATCCTTCTTTATCATCCATCCAACTTAGTCCTGCCACAAGTGCAGGGGACTGGACACGATGACCTCTCAAGGTCCCTTCCAGTTCTGATTCTGGAATTGTGGACACCAGAACTGGACACATTATTCCAGCAGTGGTCACACCAGTGCCAAAACCAGACGTGAAATAAGCTCTCTACTACCACTTGAGATTCTCTGTTTCTGCATCCAACAATACCATTAGCTATTTTGGCCACAGCGTTGTGCTGGGAGCTCATGTTCAGCTGATTATCCACCCCCACCCTCAAATCTGTTTTGTAGTCACTGATTCCCATGATAGAGCCCCCTATCCTGTAAGTATGACCTACATTCTTTGTTCCTGGATGTAAATGTTTCCATTTATCTGTATTAAAATGCAGTGTTAGCTTGAACCCAATTAACCAAGCGATCCAGGTCACTCTATATCAGTGACCCATGCTTGTCATTATTTACCACTCCTCCAATGTTTTTTTATCATTTGCAAACTTTATCAGTGATTCATGTTTTCTTCCAGGTGATCAATAAAAATGTTCAATAGTGTAGGGCCAAGAACCAATCTCTGTGGATCTGATCAGTGATAACATAACTTTTACTTCTCAAACATCTTTCATCCAGTCTTTACAAACTGATTTTCCCCACATTCCTTTGTGTGATGTGTATTATAATTCTCCCTGCTTTAAAGATGGGAGAACCGAGGCAGACAGATTCTGTCGTGCTCAAGGGCTCAGATGCTACAGTGATGACTATGACAGGTAGATATGTCTTTCAACTAGTCAGTAGCAGAGCAAGTGCCCCAACTACCCCATTCTTGCCATAACAATAGTAAAAAATAGCAGCTGTTCAGACAGGTACAAAACTTTATAGATAACTGCTACGAAACACTGAAAATATACGTTTCTGAAGCATTGTACTAACCTTCAGTCTTCACATCCATGGTGTGAGGCAGGTAGTTATTACTGACCCTGATGTATATGTTGGAAGCAAATTGGCAAAGGACCTTGCTCAAGGCCACACAAGGAAGTCAGAGTTAGAGCCAGGACAAGAACATGAGGAATCCCTGTCTCTTGGCTGTACGCACTGTAGGAGGATTGCATGGAGAATAAGTTCACTGTTTGTCTTCGGGTATATCCACGCTACAGCGGCACAGCTACGGTGCTGTCATAGTGTAGATCAGTGGTTCTCAACCTGTTTACCATTGTGGGCTGCATATGCAACTCTCTGGGTTAACTGGGCCGCATCGACACAATATATAGACTACCTGTATGGCCCTGAAGATGTCACATGGGCCACAGTTGTGTGCTGATTGGGCTGCAGGTTGAGAACCACTGGTGTAGATGCTTTCTGCATTGATGGAAGGGGATTTTCCATCAATGTAGTTAATCCATCTCTCTGAGAGGCAGAAGTTAGATCAACAGAAGAATTCTTCCAGTGACCTAGCTGCATCTAGTTTAGGAGTTAGGTCAATCTAACTATGGCGCTCAGGGCAAAAAAAAAATTCACAGCCCTGAGTGACATCTAATTTTTAAATATACACCGGGCCTTAGCTCTCTTTCCTTCCCATTATATGCTAAGATTTGGCTTGCATTGCTTGCCTGATTATCTCTGAGGTGGAGACTGATATGTCCTTATATGATTTCTAATGTTTTGTGCGTGTGTGTGGGGGGGGATGCACTTGGAAAATGGAAATCAATATGAAAAGGGGAAAAAAATAAAGCTACACTGAGTGAGACAGAAGCTGGAATTAGAATACAGCGGTTTAATGCTCCCAAAAAACAGCCTATTGTTTCTTATCAGATTTCCTCTTGAGCAAGCAATTGTGAAGCCAACCTGTCCGGAGAAATGAGCTGTCATTCCACACAATGAACAAACACCATTGATTTTAACATGTGGGGGGAGAACAAACAACACATAGTGCCGGTTGCTGGAACCTCTCACTGGCAAGAGTCATTCAGCAGGAAATAAATGCTCCATTTTGTTAAGTCTTCAGGCGAAAACATTAGCAGGCAGTGGAAAGCCAGTGGGGGTGGGAGAAAGGGGGGCAGACGGCTGAGTCAAGGAGGGATATGGAGCTAGCTGAATCCTGTGTTAAACAGATAAGATTCCATTCAGCAGTCCTTACTCATTGGCTGAAATTCACCCCAGTATTGAGGGGCCAGCCTGAAGCTAAAATCTCTGAGGGTTTAAGTAGGACTTAACTGGTGCTTTGGCCTCTTGCTGGTCTTCTGCATTCTGGTGAATTTCACCTAGGGAACTCCAGGGACTCAGCCCACTAAAGTCAGCGAGAGCAGAAATGGAAGAATCATGTCTCTGCAATCCTGCACCCTGGAAGGCCAGATGCTGTGGAGTGTAACCCCAGACAAACCTATAGCAATCTCTCTAACTGAGAGGTTATGTTTGCCATGAGTCCCTGGTGCTGGACTGTTGGTTCTCCCATTGTTGGTCACCCCAGAACTGTCATTCCATCAGTGCTTTGTTGAAATTGCTGGGGTGGAAAATGAATGAGTGGCATTTGGAATATTTGGCAGCATCCAAAGGCCAATACGCTTGGCCTGAATTTCTGAGCTAGGGTGCAGGAAGGAGTGACAGTGCATGTGCAAGGGGCCTGTTGTATACACGGCTGATCTGTCCCTTGATTCAAGATTGAGAGCAAGCTCCCAGCCCTGCCCCTGGAATAGAATCCTGCTCTGGGCTGGATTCCTCTTCCAGTTACAAGATTTGGATTTTTTTTCCTTATGGGCACAGAAGCTCAATTTTTGGTCTTTCTGGCTGTGGTGAACCGTAGTTCAACAACTATTGAAATGAACCATCCACCCATGCTCTCTACTGATCATCTCTCCAGAATTCATCCATCAGGGTGGTTAAGGGAAATTTTTTTTTGAAGAATACATGAGTTGGGCTGGGGAGTTGCAGCATGTGAACCTTTGATGGCTTGTATGGCAGGAATGTCCTGGGGACCCAAGGGCATTAATTCCTTTACCTTTCCAATGATCCTTCAGGAGAGTAATGCCAAAGCACTGTCACTAGTGAAGACCACAGAAGGACCTTGTGGCAAACCATGGGAGATGTTCAGATACTATGGTGATGGGGGAAACTTTATCAATCATAGAATATCAGGGTTGGAAGCGACCTCAGGAGGTCATCTAGTCCAACCCCCTGCTCAAAGCAGGACCAACACCGACTAAATCATCCCAGCCTGGGCTTTGTCAAGCCTGACCTTAAAAACCTCTAAGGAAGGAGATGCCACCACCTCCCTAGGTAACCCATTCCAGTGCTTCATCACCCTCCTAGTGAAAAAAGTTTTTCCTAATATCCAACCTAAACCTCCCCCATTGCAATTTGAGACCATTACTCCTTGTTCTGTCATCTGCCGCCACTGAGAACAGCTGAGCTCCATCCTCTTTGGAACCTCCTTTCAGGTAGTTGAAAGCAGCTATCAAATCCCTCCTCAGTCTTCTCTTCTGCAGACTAAACAATCCCAGTTCCCTCAGCCTCTCCTCATAAGTCATGTGCTCCAGCCCCCTAATCATTTTTGTTGCCTTCTGCTGGACTCTTTCCAATTTGTCCACATCCCTTCTGTAGTCGGGGGCCCCAAAACTGGACACAGTACTCCAGATGAGGCCTCACCAATGTCAAATAGAGAGGAATGATCACATCCCTCGATCTGCTGGCAGTGCTCCTACTAATACAGTCCTATATGCCATTAGCCTTCTTGGCTATAAGGGCACACTGCTGACTCATATCCAGCTTCTCATCCACTGTAATCCTCAGGTCCTTTTCTGCAGAACTGCCACTTAGCCAGTCGGTTCCCAGCCTGTAGCAGTGCATGGGATTCTTCCGTCCTAAGTGCAGGACTCTGCATTTGTCCTTGTTGAACCTCATCAGGTTTCTTTTGACTCAATCCTCTAATTTGTCTAGGTCCCTCTGTATCCTATCCCTACCCTCCAGAGTATTTACCACTCCTCCCAGTTTAGTGTCATCTGCAAACTAGACCCTGCGTTTGCAGCTGTACCTCCCATCTCGCTCTGGGTGAAATCCCTTGAGTGTCTTGCATAGGGTGGGGATGGAGTCAAGATTCAGTCACATAAACACAGACTGCTGAGAGCTTGTCCCACGATAACTGTGGGATGCAGCAGCCTATGAATGAACAAGCGTAGGAAAGAGCTGTCCTGGCTCTGTGGACAGATACAGTGGGTGCAAAAGGACAGAGCAAGAACTGTGCTGTGTTTGGTGTGGGGCAGAGAGAGGAGCCTTTTCTAAGTGATAAGCAACAGCTTCCTCCAGCTTTCTCTCAGATTCTCCCTCCTCCCTTCCCCTCAGCAAAGGAATGGGGCCACATAGGTCATGTCTGAAGGGGGCAGTTGAGGAAATTGATCACTTTAAGTTGCAGCATTTGTCTTTCCTTCCGCCGCAAGGATCCCATTCTCCACCCTTCTTGTAATTTCCATGGTCTCCTCTTAATGGCCACGACACAGAGGAAATGCTTAAACCTTAATGGAAGCTATACATCTTCAGCCAGGGACAGCCCAGCCCTGGGAAGCACGCCCTTTACCACAGCTCAGGGTAGGCTCTTATGCATGTGGCGAAACGACCTCAGCCGAGTCCTGAAAGGGTCGTGATGGAGTCCAAACAGCAAGGCTTAGTTTGTGACGATTGATAGCCTTGGGAAAGGTCTTTTGACTGCAGGCAGCAGAGCTGCTCACAGTGCTGTGCTTCTAACTTAAAATAACTTCTCCATCTAGGTCCATTTGAGGCCTGTTTTGTTTTGCAGGAGGGGTGGAGGGAAAAGGAGTCGGTCAGAGGATAGCCCCTTACCCGTTACAGCAGCTGAGTGCCAGGCAGTTCCCCGTCAAGGGAGCGGCAGACATAAGCAAGTGACAAGCCTTTTACTATTCATCAGAGAGTCAAATCCATGTTGATCAGAGAGAGGGGAGGTTGTCAAGTAGCAAGCAGTCTCCTGAGGCACAAAAACGTGTGCGTGTCGTTGTTTGCTGCACTCCTCTTTGTTGCTGCTTGCTTCACTCGCCAGCTCACACTGTGTTAGCTTTCTGCGTGAACACAAGCCTAAACCAATTATTTAATCTGGCAGCTCAAAGTTTTGCAAAGATTCTCCTTCCCTCTGCCTTTCTGTTTTCCACACCCTGGGCATCTGTCTTTCACCTGCATTGCTATAGCAACAGTAAGCAGGGTGCTGATGGGGTAGGTCTGCGGAGTAACCATATCTACTCAGGGTTTTTTTTAGGACACTTTTAGCATTTTGCATCTAAAGTCAGTAGCGCTGCGAGTTCAAGAAGCAGCCGCCGTACCTCTGAAACAGTATCACCACCCAGAGGGTTATTCAGCAAATAAAACACCCTGTAGCTACAGAGAACATGTTCCTGCAGATTGCTTGGCAATTACACACACAATAGACTGGCACTTAGTAGACCCAAATGTATTGACCATAATAATCCTTCACGTTTATATACTGCCTTTCCTCCCGAAGGACCCTAAAGTCTTTTACTGGCTGTATATACAGGGATCACTTCACCCACCACTGAAACGCAGCCAGCTCCTGCTGGAATGGAACACAGCAGCTGTTTAATATGAGCTCCTGCCAGCGCTACACTGCTGGTTAGGACAGGAAGTGAATCCTGTATCCAGATCCAAAGCAGCAGGGGAAGTGGAGGAAGGGAGAAAATATTCCACATTAGAATTTGGATACAACTCAGAAGATCTGGTTCAGTTCTTGGTTCTGCCCACAGACTTTCTAGGTGATCTTGGGAAAGTCCCCTGGGGAAAATCTGACACTTAGTGTCTCTGTGTCAGTTCCCCATCTGGAAAGTGTGGATTATCGCATGTTCCTCCCTTCATCTGGTTAGACTGTGAACTCTTTGGGACAAAGATTGTGTCTTAATCTCTCTAAGTACAACACACAGTTCAATAGGACCCTTATCTTGGGGAATCTAGGTGCTAGACTAATACAAATACGTTCGTATTATTACTCGTAATCCTTGCCAACATTGCTACAAGATCTTTAATGAGCGCAATGACATTCCCCAGTAGCGAGTGGTGGCACCACCAGTTCAGAGCAAAAAGTGTCAGCTTCACCAGTACGATTTTCTGCAGCACCTGGGTTTTCATTGCAAGGTGTCCCTGGGTCTTCCAAGTATGAGCTAGGTGCATCCCTGAATGGCCCATGAGATCTGAAGAGATCACAACCCAAGATGGAGTGGCTTGAAGGCCTCGTTAATTAATGGATCCAGAAACAGCCAGTTGATTTGCTTTGTAACTAATAATACTCAGTGTACAGGTGATTTTAACTTGCATTGCTGGTATATGGTAAATATCTTCTGTCTTTCACCATCCTTGCCCCCTAAAAGTGCTTTGAGAAATAGTGCGGAAAGATGCAATCTCCCCATCAAGCCATTTAATCTCTTCCCTCCACAGCTGCTCATAATGAAGAGCTTAGGATATGCCATCACTTCCTTTGTGTGTTCATTGCTCATCCGTTAGCTATGTCCAAAATGCAGTCGTGAACATTTAATATCACATTCTCATCCCCACCCATCCCACTCCACAACCTCCAGCTTATCCAAACATGTCTGCTAACATCTCCCTGGTGAGTGAAGGCCCTAGACTGTGTCATGTCTCTTGTCATCAAAAACTCGGTTCAAATCTCGGTAGGCCACTGGCAGCCCGGACTGATCAATGCTTAATATGATTAGACAGGTTATACAATACCAAGTTGGCAGTATTACCATTAACACATTCACATCCCCAGTGAGTGCTGCAATTCAGCTAGATAGCTAATGAGCCTCACGCTAGCATTCTCTGATTTAATTGTCTCAATATTAATCTGAATATCTGTTAGCATTAATAGTCTCCTTCTCTGCACGCTGTGGTCAAGACACTTTCCCTTGCCTTTTGTGTTCCCTGGCTTAGATTCTGAAGTACTCTGGCTTGTGCTGGACATCCTATTAAGGGCAGTGTGATGGGTGTTTACCCCAGACCATCTCTGAAGGGGTTAAGGTGACTACAGTGGGCCAATTTAACCTTTATAATATGCATATGGGGTAGGGAGGGAAGTCAGGCTTGATTGATAAGGCAAACTGATGATGAAGCCCGACTGGATGGAGCAGGCTGAGTTTGTATAAAACAAGGAAGTTGAGAGCAGAAAAGGGGTGGGCCAGGCTTCAGGCTGGCTGTGTAGGCTGGGAGAGGCTGAGGGCTGGCGCTTGGAACTCTGGGATGGCTTGGGCTGGCAGCTTGCTGGCTAAAGAGAGCTGGAAGTAGAGGCTGGGGGAAAGGCTGGAAACTGGAAAATGAGGATATGGGCAAGGACCAAGTGCTGGTTGTTAAGCAGCTAATTAGCAGGAGAAGGGGGCTGTCCCAGTAACATTTAAATGTGCAGTGCTACCTGATGGGGTTAATATAGGATATCAACTCTTCTGAGTTAAAACCTATATCCCGGCCTCTCGTAGATGTTAAAAATGTCAAAGGTTTGGGCGCATGGCCGCTGTCTGCCAGGGGGAAAACGAGGTTTGGTAAATGTGGAGGACACTCGTCTGAGAACTGCATGGAAGGAACAGAACTGAGATGCAGCAATTGTGCGGAGAAGCACAGCGCAGCATACAAAGAGTTTGTGGCAACGGAACGCACTCGAGAGTTATAGAAAATTAAAACTATCCATAAAATATCCTGTGCAGAAAATATTCACAGCAGAATGTGGAGGAGGAAAAGAGCCGCTGGTACAACAACGTGCAGTTCAGAGCAGGAAAGATCATATAAGGGGACTAGATGAAGACATATTGCTTGTAGGCAAAGATAAATGTATATCATTTCTGATATAAGTGATTAATTGTACTTTACAGATAAGGAAGAAAACTGAAGGAACAAAAACTGTAACAAAAGTGACAGAAAAGTATTTGCTTATAGGCAATCTTTTGACAGACCGCGCTCATGCAATTTTAAATGAATGTAATAATGCAGTTTAATCAACATGGTTCTAATGTTTTTTTGCTGGCACGTACATACAGTAGTTGAATAACACATGGTCAGGAATTTAAAGAGAACTGTTTTTTAAATAAAAAACAAACCCGATGTGATATGTGTACAAGAAACAGGGTTACTGAGAAAACTTACGTTTAGACTTGCACGATATGATGTTGTCAGAAGTGACAGAGAAATAACAGGAGGAGGGGGAAGTGCCTGTATATTTATAAAGGAAGGTCTTCGTTATGTTGCCATATAGAACTTAAGTTCTGAGTACACTAGTGTTGAGATTCCTCTGCAGAGTAATAGTACCTTTATACAAATCTATAATGTTTACAACCTATGTAAAAAAAAGAGATAATTTAGATTTGGAAGAGTTAGTTAAGGGTGTCAAAGGCTCATATATTATTTGTGGAGACTTTAATAGCCATAATGAATTACGGGGAAGCGGAAAAAATGGATTATAATGACAAATGCCTGGAACGTTTCACTGACCTGCACAACTTGGTAATGCTCAGTTATGGAGCACCTACTACGTTTCATTTGGCAGACAGAACCTTTTCATGTTTAGATCAGGGAATTGCAGCAAGCAAATGCAGCTGGGAAATCTATAAAGAAGATGGAATGGGAAGTGATCAGTTCCCTATGCTAATTACATATCCAGGCCAAGATAATGTTGAAAGTATTGAAGGAATTCCTACCTTGAGCCTTAGAAAAACAAACTGGGGACTCTTTAAGAGTAAGTGTGCTGGGTATCTAAGTACCAATTGTATAAGTGATAATCTAGAGGAATTTCATGATAATGTAGCAAAGGGAGTTGTAGGAGCAGCCAACCTAGCTAGATGTGAGACACTGAATTTCCACAAACTCAAAAATCCATTTCCCTGGTGGAAGGAAGATTGTAAAGCAGCAATTAAAGAAAGAAATAAGGCATACAAACAAGCAAAAAGTACAGTGAGTAGGACTTTGTGAACTATAAAAGATGTAAAGCATTGGCACATAGAATTTTTAAAGAGACACAGGGTTGGAAAAAGTATTGTGGGAACAGGAACAAAGACTCCAAGGTTTCAGAGAGAGCAATAAACGAGTTAAAAGAATGGATATGGAGTAAAATCAAATTTATACCGGATCTTATAGTGAGTTATAAAGTTGAAAGTTCTAACTGAGGAAAAATAGACATTTTAGCAAAAAAGTTTCAAAAAGTTGGTAGTGATACAAATCAAAGTAGAGAGTTTTATGAACAAAACGAAATGTTTGCTGAAGCTCGTCCATGGCCAGGTAGAATATAAAGAGGACGTACCGACTGAAAATTTCAGGATACAGAATCTCAAAAAAGCTATAGACAAAAGTAAAAATACAGCCCTAGGTAAAGATAATGTATGTAATGCAATGCTTAAGCACCTACCAGAAAGGAAGTTAAGAATTTTATTGGAATTGTATAATAATACATAAGGAGAAGGAATACTACCGGCAGAATGGAAGCAAGCCGTGGTTCTACTGATAAGAAAACCTGGCAAATTACTCACAGACCTGATGCATATAGACTCATTTTGCCCTCACATCATGTGTGTTCAAAATCATGGAAAGATTAATAAATGAGAGATTAGTAGTATATGTGGAAAAAATGAAATTATAAACTGTGCACAAAGTGATTTCAGGAAAGGAAGATGCACAGTTGATCATGTTGTAAGCTTAGAAACAGAAATAAAAAACCAAACACACACAAGGACCTGGGAGTTTTATGATCGCTGTCTTTTTGGACACTGAAAAAGCATCTGACATGCTGTGCAGGGAAGGCTTGCTGAATAAACTAGCCACAACTGGAATGAGAGAGAGAATGTTCTGGTGGATAAGAGACTTGTTAAGTGATAGAACCGTACAAGTCAGAGTTGTGGCAGCTTTCTCGAATATTTATAAACTTACTAATGGCATCCACCGGGGAGCGTTATCAGCCCAACCCTGTTTAACATTATGATTGATGATCTCGCTGCGAGTATACAGACAGGAATAGGTATTATTCTATTTGTGGACGACTCTGTTATATGGGCCAAACAAAGAAGACATAAGATAGCTGTGGAGAGAACCAATGAGGTGCTCAGGAGGATTTCAAAATAGGGAGATATTTGGGGATTTAAGTTCTCGCTTGCTAAAACAAAGGAAATGAGCTTCACCAAAAGGAAGATTGAGGAAGAATGGAACCTATATCTCTGTACGGAGAAAATACAAGTAGTTCAGATTTTTACGTTCTTAGGAGTTGCATTCAATAACAAACTAATGTGGAAGGGTCATATAGATAATATCAGGACTAAATGTAAAGCGAGTATGAATCTGCTTAAAAGTATTGCTGGGAACAGTTGTGGTGCAGATAAGAACACGATGCTATACAGGGCATTCAGAAGACCTGTTACAGATTATGAATGCTAGGCCTTTAATTCAGCTTCTAAATCAACACTAAAAAATTAGAACTGTTCCAAGCCCAAACTCTGCGAATCACATGTGTGAGTATTTTGACTCTGTGTGTGTGGGGTGTGGGGGGTGGGGAAGGACGGGTAGGAGAACGGCCTATAAATTTAAGGATGAAATTGTTTGCTTTAACCTTTTGGGCTAAGGTTAATGGAAATAGTGAAGGTAAAAGTACTAAACAGTTACAGGAGGACTGCTGGGAATTAAGTAGGCAAGAAGTAACTGGGCACCACAGACTCCCACATGCTAACAGGGTCAAAAGGTGGGCAAAAGATTTGGGTGAAAAGGAATGTCTGCAAGAAATTAAAATCTTTTATTCATGGGAAATCAAACTACAGCTGGATGGTTGTCTCCAGTTGTGGATTTGGAATTATATGATAAAGGGAAAAGCAGGACCATCAAATGGGATGACTAGGATTTCTGAGTTTATACATGGCAAATGAGGTCAGCATTACCAAATCTATACTGGTACCTCTAGAGATGACAACGTGGGTAGAGTGGGAAAGGCCTTTTGTAGCCCTGAATTTGGAATTAAGATATCAATGAGACTATCTAATTTTGTGGCCATTGTAACAGCTGAATTGATAGATGTACTGTTGGCACTGATCTGGATAAGGGATGTATGCCCGACCTAGGAGTGCTACCCTATATATCTCTTCATTGGTATAATAGCAATTAGAAAGGGAGCCTCAAAGCTGGAATGACTTAATCAATGAAATATTGTTCTTAACTATGGAGATAATAGAAATGGGTACACATAGTAAAAATGTGGATTCCAGTGCATGTTGGCACAGCAGGCAGTAAGATGCAAATAAATCAGCAAAAAATGTCTTAAAAATGAGGAGGCTGATATAAAGACCCTCTGAATAAACATGATTTCAAAAGTTTGGTTAAGAGAGAACATAAGAAGGAATAGCAAGAACTATGGACCAAAGACGGGGTGGGGAAGGACAAAGATTCTAGAAATATATCCTAAACTTGAGGATAATGGTATACTTAATAGCTATGAGAGAAGAAGTGAAGGAACTATATTTATAGTGCTAACAGGTCACTCTGATCTGCATGGTAATTTATATTTACTAGACAACCACAGAGACTGTGCAAAGTCCAAGAAACAGCTGAGAATCTGCTGAGGCAATGCAGGGAGAATTATATAGAAAGAAAGATTGTTTATGAAGAACTGGTGAAAGAATATAGTCTGACAGGATTGGTGAGACTATTGGGAAAGTGGGGTAGCATTTAAAAAGCATTATGTTGCTTTCTTAAGGATCTAGGACTGGGTGAGAGGATATCTATTTTTGTGCTTATGCGAAAACTGCAGCATGTGGCAATCATAGCCCCTCATGCTGAGGCTGCTGTGCCATAGAATGACAAGAAAAGAAAAGGGCTGCAGGGAAAGAGTCAGCAGTCACTTTCTGGACACAGAGAAGTAGGTAGGAGGAAAAACACGGGGGAGCAAAAGCCGTAGGATCCTGCACCTGATGGAAGGGGTTTACCCAGAGGAGTTCCAGGGAGGAGAGCCCGTGGGAGGCAGAGTTGGAAGAAGCCCAGAGAAGTAGCAGCGAGGGGTGAGACTATGTAGATCTTGGCTGCTGATGATATGGTCCCTGCGCTGGAACCCAGAGTAGCAGGCAGGCAAGTGGTGCAGACTGGGAATTGGCACGGAGGACTTCCTGGGATGGTGTATGGACAGTTGGCCGGGAGGGACTTTGATACCCTCGAAGGGGAAAACTACATAGTGATGTGGCTGGAGGGCTGAGTCAAGAAGAACGAGCACTGTGACTCCTAGAAAACAAGAGGGGCTGTGGGGTAAGAGACCAAAGGAAGCGGGCAACAAACTGGGCTGAGCTAATCCCCAGATGCTGCCACCAGGGGGCGCCCCAGCCGTGAGTAGTAAACCACATGAGGAGAAGCCAGGGCAAAGGCAGCTGATGCCACAAAGAGGGAGCAGTGTATTCAACATGCAGATCCAGTGTATGCAGGCTTGGGAGCAGTGCATACTTAACTGTACCTGATTGGGGGCAGTATATACTCGTAGAGAGATCCCTTTAACTTTCAGACCCCTGATGATTATGATGCTTTGCCTGATGGATCCTATGCCAAGGATTGTAGTATGGCATCTGACTGAGAGCAATGAACCCAGCAGCAAGTGGAGTTACTCCCCTTCCCCTATCAAGGGCATGGAACGGCACCTGGGCTATATGTTGCCTCTGTGGTTGACATGGAGAGATCATTTGATGTTTGGTTTTATTCTTAAAGATTTGGAGTGAATTTTAGTGAGCAAAACAAAAGGGAGGATTGGAAGAAAGGCACAATTTGTAGCTGGTCTCGGGAAAGCAGTGTGAACCAGCAGATTGAGCACTGCACTGCACTAAGAATCAGGAGACCTGGCTTCTATTCCTGCCCTGGCCCACTGAATGACGTTGGGCAAGTCATTTCCCATCGCTGTTCCTCAGTTTTCCCTTCTATAAAATAAGGATAACGATGCTGATCTCCTTGGTAAAGAGCTTTGAGATCTACTGATGTAAAGTGCTATAGGAGAGCTAGGGATTATCCTCAGTATGCAAGCTACAAAAGCAAGCAGATGTTTCTGTGGGTCTATTTCTTTGGAAGCAAAGTTATTCAATGGAGGGGGGGAGGGCTAGCTCAGTGGTTTGAGCATTGGCCTGCTAAACCCAGGGTTGTGAGGTCAATCCTTGAGGGGGCCACTTAGGGATGGGATGGGATATCAGGAGCAGTACTTGGTCCTGCTAGTGAAGGCAGGAAGCTGGACTTGATGACCTTTCAAGGTCCCTTCCAGTTCTATATGAGAGGAATATCTCCATCCTTTTGAGTGAAAGTTAGTGCTGTGGAAAAGTTTCTTCATGCATCTCGTACCCTTTTCATCAAGGATCTCAGTGCACTTTACAAAGGAGGATAAGCATCATTTATCCTCATTTTACCGACAGGGAAACTAAACTGGGTTAAACTCTCCAGGTTGCAAGTACAGATCAGAGCAGAAACATGGTATAAGCTCAAGGAGTTTAAGATACTACCATGTTGAGCACGATATAAGAACATATATAAATAGAGGGATGATGGGTATTCATGATTGATTGATCGATCGATAGATAGGTATGTATGGCAATACAACGATGGATGGGTGATGAGTATGTATGTTAATAAATAGGTATGACTCTAGAAAGACAGTTTATGAATATTTTATCCAACCTGGGCCAAATTTGGACAAAATACATTTTAATTTCTAGTTTAAATCACACAAAATTCAGTGGTTTCAGCCTCCTAACACTAGTCAAAATGTAATGTTCTGGGCTGAGTTTTTTCTTTCTGGAGTTCAAATCCAGTGGAGTGCAAGACTCAGAAGAACGAAAACAAAGGAAATATTCATATGAAATGTCTACAAATCAAACTGCTGAGTTTTGTGCATTTCTAATAAAAACTTAAAGGAGCTCAGTTACCAGAGTGACGGCTGCTGTATGAAAACGAAAATAGAATACACTGTCTCATTCTTTACAATTTTCTTATTTAAGGCATTACCAGAAACTTTCAACCATACCCTGTTTGGGATTCTTTTGGGGCTAAGTGGAAGCACAGCAGAGACCACTTCAAATATCTATCCTTCATGTCCATCATCATGCACTGAAAGGGAGTAGCTGAGAAGTTGCAATCTGGCATTTTTCTCCTATTATTGACTGTCATAAGCAAGATCATGAGCAAATGGCATGAACTGCCATCCATTAGCAATTTCAATAGTGCTGCAATTTATCCCTGTCATTTAGGGCTCGTGCTATTATTTAGCCTATCTCAAAAATCTTATTACATTTTTTATTCATAGGGAGGTTAGATTTATATATTGAAGATCAATAAAAACCTCCATCATGGCTACATTATTAATAAGGAATACATTATATGTAGACAGACAGCCCACTCTATTGGATTTACTCAGTGGATATGCTTTTTTGGGCAATTCTGAAAATTTACTACCTATTCAGTCTTTCCTCCTTTCCCCGAGTCTCCACAGGCACCCATCTGAAGCTCATTTTGCACAGGGATATTAGTAACTTTATTTAGTATCCTAGCTGTGATCATCTGGGATATATATGTTAATAGTCCCTAAACTGGAACTCTGTGGAACTAAAGGAAGGGCTCAGTGGAAGCCAGCTGTGGAATTCCTTTCCCTTGTTGGTCTGACAGTGCCTGAGTTTGCTGACCTTCTGAGCAAGACATAAAACTTGTCTTTTTCAGGCACACTGATATTACAGGCTCCTTCCTTTCTTCCTCACTTTGTCTGTCTTGTCTGTTTAGACTCTCTGCTCTTTGGAGCTGGGACTGTCACATATTGTGTGTGCATGCAGCACCTCGCACAATGGGGTCCCATTTGTAGTTGGGATGCCTAGGCATCCGTGTCTTTTATAAATATTAAGAAAAATATGGACTCTGAGTCCCAGAGCAGCCTAGGGCTGAGTGTCCAGAACACACTGTGTTCATAGTCCTCTCTGGGATACAGAAATTCACTCCAGCTGAGCGCTGCTAAGAGCTGTGGTTCTTTGCTGTGAAATCCAGTAGGCACTTTGCTGGCACTCCTGATCTTACATGGAAAAGTGATCAGATATTACAATGATGGGCAGCAGTCTTAAATGTTAGAGAGGCAGTCTGAATCCAGGTGGTTCACTGCTGTCAACTCTGTATGTGAAGCAGAGGTAAGAGCAGTTACTATAGCATAATCAATCTGGTCTAGGGTTGCCTACTCCAGCTCGGGTCTTAGGGTCACGGCAGCCAGCCGGGGCCCCTGGGGACTACAATAGCCAGAGAGACCACAGACTGTGTCTGGGTCCAGCAGCCGCCACAGAGAATCTTCTTTGTAGTCATCACAGCCAAGTCCTTTCCCTTCTCTGCCAGAAGGGACAATGCAATTGTGATGCAACTGCCAGGGGTAAGCAAAAGGAAGCATTGGCTGGACTTAGTAGGGAAGCAGAAACCTTAATGAAAACACAAGCATCTTCCAAAGTAAGAAAGGAAAATTCAGAGTTACCAGCAAGATTTTTCCCTTTGCAAACACATTGTCCCCCCCTCCTGCCCACTCCTCCCACCATTGTCAAGTTTGCTCCAGTATGAAAATCCCTCTTTAAGAGAAGCAGCATTGTACAGTTTTAGAGCAGGGTTCAGAATCTCATTCCACGTGCTCCTGGATTCTATCACTGCCTCCCCTTGCTCAGGTCATGTATCACAGCATAGTTACATGTAACCAATTAACAAAAGATGCCAGTAGATTGCCCTCAAAAATATGGAGCTTGGTTCATGGGTTTTATAGGATCAATAGAACATGTTGTGTGTGGCAAGTGGTTTCTTTACATCACAAAACCTCTCTGTGCATCAGTTCTCCATCCTCTGTAAAATAGAGCTAAGAATAGCTGCTTTCTGTAGATGTTGCAAGTCTCAGTTGATTATTCTTGAGATCCTTTGAAATGTGCTATGTAATATTTCTAAATATTTAGAAAGGAAATAATTAATTTAAGCGTAATAAATATTCTAAAAGGAAAGAAAAAGAATAAAATACTATATTAGCATTATCATCATAGCACTCAGAAACCCCAGTCGAGGTTCACTGGGCTTGGCTCTGTAGAAAAGCCAGTTTGTGCACCTGTGCCCCAAAGAACATACAATCTAAACATAGGGTGAGAGACAGCAGCTCAGATAAAGAAACGTACAGGGAGTGAACAAGGAAGCAGGGAAAGATCACGTGCTGTAACAGACCAGTATTAGCAGCATTCCCATGGCTTTTACCCAGACGGCAAACTTTCTAAACATTTTGCGGCCCTGCCAGTTGTTCCAGATGTGACGGCAATCACAGAGTTGGGAGGGCTGCAAAACCAGCTGAGTGGCTCCTGGCACATGTGGGAGAACTGTCTGGTCATAGCACATTCCAGAGCTGCAGAGTATTTTTTACATTTCTGGATGGAGGTGGAGGGACTGAATCACTGAAACAGCTTCATCATTTGTAGGGAGCTAGGAGAACTAGATGAATGTATTGGTGGGATGAATACAGCACTCTTCAGTAAGGCATGCAGTTCAAGATTCTTCCCTTTCACGCCACTCTCTCTTGACAACTATGACTCCTTTAATACCTCCAAAAGCAAATTCCTCTCAGTTTGCAGCCAGCAGTAGCAGCAGCGCATTGGCCAGATTGATGTCTAATTTCTGTCATATGGTGCGTTATGGCCACCTGTTGCAAGATGACGGCTGGAAAAGAATATTTTCCCCCCTCCATAAGGGAAAAACACCTTGTGGCATCGCTCTGAGTCATCTGAAGCTTTCAAATTGGTTCCACATCTGGGGTCAGCTCTGTCCATTCTAGTTATCTTAGCCTCAGAAAGAAAAAGTAACCCAACACATTCTCTCCCTGATCTTTCTCTCATGGTAAATTCATATTTATCTACATACAGAAAAAGAACCTCCAACTGCTCTGTAATAATCTGCACTAGCAAATAGCCTTGCAAAGCTTTAAATCAACTCTCTCTTCTGCTTGAAATAAACTATGCCCCTGATCGGAGTGTAATAAGGTATCTAGTGGTATTAAATACTTTTACCTCCATTATTTATTATGTTCTGTATTGGAGTTTACCAGGATTCCTGAGCCATTATATGATTTTGGAGGGTTTTTCCCCGCCCTCGCCAGAGCTTGCAGTACTTAACTAGTCTTCAACCAAATTTTAGTATAATCCTCTAAATTAAATGTCTCGGCCGTATGATGTTTTATGTTAATTCTATTGTGCGGTGTCACACGCGTAAGAAAGTAAGTTGCAGATTGGCTGTGTGGCTGAGAAAATTCACAGGGCCTGATTCTGCTCTCACTTGTGCTGGTGTAACTCCAGTGACTGCACTGGGGCTAGGCTGGGGTAAACCCATTGTAAATGAAAAAGGAATCGGGCCCATTGGCTTACTTTACTTCAGATCGATGCTGGTAGATTCTTAGCAATGGTTGCTCTATAGGTGTCCGCTATTTCTATTTTTTTGGAGGGGTGGAAAGGCACTGGCATCATATATATCAGCTCCAAACCAGAGCGGCTCAATGCCAAGCCCTGTATGTCTTCAAATGAGTCTAGCCAGGCCTTCAAATTCTCCACTGCCTTCATTCCTTTATAAGACACCTTTCTCCTGGGTTGCCAGCTTGATAGCTTAAGTTCTGTACCTTCAGCTACAAACCCAGAGAGGATGGGTTGATAGACTGTGTATTAAGGGGAGAGTTCCTCAGTGGTGTAAATTCGAACAGCTCCATTGAAGTCAATAGAGTGATGCTGATTTATACCATCTGATCCAACATGTATAAGTGCTTGTTCCATTAGTACCTGGTTCTCCCTTACCTTTGTGCATGGATAATGAACTGTGCTGATAGAGAGAGCAATGGTTTTCAGGAGGTGGGTGTTGTGACGAAGTGCCCTGGGATTGCTCTGTGAATCAAAGCCCTATGAAACGAGCACCAACCTTCTCTCTGGCATCTGCACTGCTGGCCTATTCACACAGCGCTGGTTACAATTCCCACGGCCTGCACCAGCATGCACTGAGCTCGGTGAATTCTTTGAGGTTGATCTCTGCTCGAGTGATTCCTAAGCCCGATGCCCTATCCTGCTGCACCTTGTGCAATCATTTACACCAGGGCCACGCAGAATGCAACCCTTTGGATTCGGTAGGACTTCACCCCCACTTTTGCACTGACAGGGTGGACGGGTTAACAACGGGTTGGAAAGAAATTGGTATGCGACATACAGCTGAGGCAGCTTTTATATCAGAGTTTCACAAAGGCAATTCTCTGCAGTTGATATAAAAAGGTGTCAGTTCTGGTTTAAGTACTGTATTACCAGCTAAGATTTATCAGCTTCAAAGGCAGCCTCACGCCACCAAGGGAATAAACAGCTCTTCTGCTTATCTATTTCACATAGTGCAATATTTTCTCGGTTGACTTTGGCTCAAAAAATACTTTTTCTTTTGCTCTGCCATTCACATATTCTAATTTAAAACAACCCCCAAAACCTCACCATAAAAATAAGCAATGATTGGTGCCACTGAGACAGCCCCAAACAATAGCCCCAATCCAATCCCCTTGCCCCTGAAAACTGTGAACAATGTATTTGGAACATGGGGCTGACTGGTATTTTAAGCATTTTGTCTCCTAACACTAGTCGGAGTGTCTAAGATTTTCAAAGAACCTAAGTGACTTAGGATCCTAAGGGCTAGCTTTTCAATGGGATTTAGGTGCCTAAAGCTGCAGTTAGCCCCGTCTGAAAATCCCACGAGGCAACCCAGGCATCTAACTCGCACTGAAATCAAGGGAATCGGGTTAGGCAAGGCATTCACTCACTCTCCACAGCAGTGCTGAGTGCCGTTCTGTCCCATCTATGCCAACAAAACGTTGCCAGCACCAGTTGACGGCATCCACTGCTGACAATCTCAGTCAGCAATGGTTAATTTTTTGCTACTGTAGGTGATCTCTACTCAGGGCCGCCCAGAGGATTCAGGGGGCCTGGGGCAAAGCAATTTCGGGGGCCCCTTCCATAAAAAGTTGCAAAACTATAGAATATTATATTCTTGTGGGGGCCCTTGCTGGGCCTGGGGCAAATTGCCCCATTTGCCTTCCCCTCTGGGCGGCTCTGTCTCTACTTCTGGCACAGATGTGGTCTCCATTCCCGTGGTGTGTGAACACCTCACAGTCTTTAATGCACTGAACCTCACAACTTCCCTGTGCAGTAGGGCAGTGCTATTATCCCCATTTTACAGATAGAGAACTGAGGCCCAAAGAGGCAAAGGCCCAGATTTTTAATGGTATTTGGGCATTGCTGTGTTCAGCGTTGCAGGACCTAAGTCTCATTTTCCCTTTTGAAAATTAGATTTGGGCTCCTAAATCAATTTGGTGCTGCAACTCGACACAGCAAAGCCTAAATACCTTTAAAAATCTGAGCCTAAATGACTTCTCCAAGGGGGCCCAGAAAGCCCTTAGCAAAGCAAGGAATATAACCCAACTATTCCAAAACCCCAGCAAGCACCCTGACAATTGGACCATCTGTCCTCTCCAGAGCTAGCTAGACACTTTAGTAAGTAGGCAGTGTGGGGTGGTCCCTTTTATGTATATAATTAAATTTTGATTATTAGTGGCTTCTCTTTAGCGGGTAACAATAAAATAATGGGGCAAGTACTCATTGCCTTTATTAATAAAGTTGCCTTTATTATTTAAGAACAGGTATACAGTACTCAGTCCTTGTAGCCGATGACAGACTGATCCCATCCTGGCTGGTCCAACCAATAACTCAGCTTTGCAGTCGCTGGCAAGCCATACTTTCCTTTTTTACACACACGGCAGTTACACGTGGTCCATGCTGCCGATGTCCAAGCACATATTGCAATATCCCGAATGGCCGCACTAATGCAATTAGTACCTTTTGAAGTTAAAAACACTTATCCTGTTGATCAGAACATTACCCTAGACCTTAAACAACTAAACTTTCCACTCTTACTAAACTACATTTAGACGAGAGGTCATCTAGTCCAGTCCCCTGTACTCGTGGCTGGACTTAGTCTTATATAGACCATCCCTGACTCCCACCCTTTACTCTACTTAATATTATTATTGATAGTTATTCTTAAGCTTGCAAGGGGTTTGGTTCACTTAACCATTAAGCCAAAAGGACTATTGTTAACAGGGGAAAGTTAGTACTAATATTTATCCTGTCTGGCTTTCTGTCTCCAGGGCTTTCACCACCAACACTAAATTCACTCCAAAAAATAAACAAAACCCCCAAGCATGCAGGCTTTGGAGACTCCGCTAGGTGATGAAGTAGCGATTTGGCTGTTAAAGGTTGAGTAGCACTGTAGACGGATCAATAGACAAAACAGCTTGTACTGGTTCATTTGCCCAGCCGTCCATGTTGGTGCAGCGCCCTGAGTTTGTGGAAATGAATGAGCCCCGGCCTTCACGTTTTGCAGAGCATGCCGAGGGGGAATAGGAGGAGAACTAACATGGCTAGTGCTGCATGCAAAGTTGAAGGCTGGGCTGCCATGTTCAGGGTATGGATCATTGATTACAGGGCAGAGAAAGAGACAAGGAAAATCCTGCTGACCTGGAGGACTTGTAAAAGATCAACTGGTTTAAAAGTAAACACTTGCAACCTGATTGACAGCTGGAGCTTACAGTATCCCCAGCAACAGACCTAGAGAGAGCTGCTTTCTTGTTCTCTGAGGATTAACCCCTTAAAGAGCCACCGACACTTTGTGGAAAACACATTTCATTTAGAGACAAGTGTCTACTTATAGCATATAATGTCTGGTCTACTGTGTTCTTTCTGCATAGGAGACGGGTTAGTCATGTGGAGGTGGGGGTTGATTTTCAAAGACACAAGGTGCATTCCTGGTCCTCTATATGTTTATGTCCTCATAATACACAAGTGACAACTAAGCAACCAATTCCCATTGAAAGTCCATGGGATTTAAGCACCTAACTCTTATCTGTGCTTTTGAAAATCTTTTGCCTAGGGAGAGTATCAAGTTTGGAATATCTAAACTCCTTGGAAGCGAAGATTCAGATCCCAGCAAAGCAGCTCTTTGCAAATGAATAATGATGGAACAATACTTGGTATTAGTAGCTTTTATTCTGTTCCGGTGGTTCTACTACATCCATCACCATGCTGTCTGTGTACCTTCCAGAAGTGCTTTAAGACACCTATGACCCAAAGTATTTTATAAAAAAGTCGATAAATATATCCCATTCTACAGATAGCAAAATTGAGGCACAGAAAAGTAAAGGAGCATTTTTTTTTAAAAATAGGATCTAAATTACATGGGCAAAATATGCCTGTGTGGGTGCAAAGTAAGTAATGTCATGTGCAAATGCCCATTTGTATGTGCAACCACACACATTGAGCCTGCAGTTTACCTGTGCGTAGCTAGTCAAGCGTGATGTGTTGGCTCAAGGCCTTGAAATTTTACCCTAATTAACTTAACCAACACTGCTGTGCAAAATCACTGACAAAGTCATGAATAGGATCCCTTGATCTAACTACTAGATAACATTCCTCAGGTGTTCTACACCGTATACTCTGTGAAGGTCATTTGGACAAGGTCATTAGACTCATGATGCTGTCTGCTGTGGGTGGAATCCGTGATCCCATGAGCTGTTTGTATGAGTGGGAATTTTCACCAGTATCCTTTGCAAAAATGCTTCTGCCTCTCTGCCTGTTGTACAAATTTGACTGGCACCCATGCAGAAGTGACAGAATTTCAGTGCTAACTGCATGACCCTTGACCTTGTTTGAACATGTGTTGTTGATAATACTAATCCTCAGAGACACATACAACCCTTTTCACCTAAAGATCTTAAAGCACTCTAAAGAGGTGGGGGAGCCTTGCTTAAGTTCTCACAGTGGGTCTGTAGCAGAGTCAGTGACAGAGCTCACGTGTCCTGTGTCCCAGCCCAGCATGACACTGCAGGACCAAGCTTACATACGAGGATAAGAATGGCCACACTAGGTCAGACCAAAGGTCCATCTAGCCCAGTATCCTGTCTTCTGACTGTGGCCAATGCCAGGTGCCCCAGAGGAAATGAACAGAACAGGTAATTATCAAGTGATCCATCTTGTCGCCCATTCCCAGCTTCTGGCAAACAGAGGTTAGGGATACCATTCCTGCCCATCCTGGCTAATAGCCATTGATGGACCTATCCTCCACGAACTTATCTAGCAAAAGGGGTTGCATAAATGCTAAGCAACATCACTACAGCAATTTTATGCCAAATACTGTCTTTTTGAAATGAGACCAACAGGTTGTTTCTAAAATTCTGCCTTTAAACATATTTATATGTAGCCACATATATTTTACATGTCTGCACAATGCACTTTATGAAGTGCATAAAAAAACAGATAGAAATTATCTATTTCTCCTGTACAGCCTGTCTCTCTTTTTTGGGGGAGAGATAACAAGGAGCTATTTCATTTTGCTGTGCGCTGCCGGATGCCATGCTATAAATTGAGAAACAAAGCTCTTTTTGAAAAATGCTTCCCCCCCCCTTTTTTTTTTAATGCCATTGTAAACTGGGAAGACCCAGCAAACAGAAGACATCATTTGCAGGCTATCTGCCCAAAGTCCCTTCTGCGCCATTCTCTTGTTTGCTCAGCGTAATGAATGGGCTCTTTCAGCAGGAGGGATCATAACATTAATCGGGAGACTAAGCACTGCTTTGTTTGCAGAGAATCAGAAGCTTCCCCTCTGCAAACTTTGCGAAAGGGCTGCTCCGATATTCAGAATGGTTAGATCAAATTGGTGTCAATGTGCACTTGTTATAAATGAGACTGGCCGATCAGCAGCTCTCCACATCATCAAATATGCAGCATGGATATTTCATTATCAGCCTAATTCATAGGCTGGGGCCACGGCTGGGTGATTTTAGAAATTAAACTGTACTTTCACCTCTAAAAAATGCAGTCCCGGCTAGTCAGTGAAGTGGAGAGATTGCTGTGCTGCTGGGTTATTGAGTGATTGGGAAGAGAGGCGGGGAGGGAGACATGAAGCGAACAGGTTTGTTACCGGCTTCACCTTTCCTAAGCAAAAAATTAATCACATCCAAAGTGATCTAGTGAATGAGGCTGGCAAGCTGTGCAATTATGGGAATGTACAGGAGTTAATTAGTCAATTGCCTTTGCCGCACAGAGAACCTGCAGAGCACTAGCTCAAGTCACTTGGAGTTAGAAGTCCAAAGGGCTTGCCGGTGTAGTGGCACAAACTGCAACCATCCCTTTTTTCCACCCATCGGCAGGGTGGGTTAATGCACTGGGCTTCCGGCTCTGGAGACTGGGGCTGAAATAAACCAGGGGAGACAATTCTACCCTCAATTCTGCCAGGTGCTGGTTCAGTTCCTGGCACAGGTCTGAGCAGCCTATGGGACTGCCCTCATTTTTGCTCATGGTGATGGCTCCTATATGGGCTGTTCTGGTAGGTGGGTCACAGGAAGACACCAGCTATAACCCTTCTCACCCCGCCATACCTGTGGGCTCCTGGTGGGAGTGATGTTGAGTTGGCAATAGCTGCTCTGCATATGTCCAGGACTCGCTACAAGAGGATTTATTCCCTGTAGGAGACTTCTGGCAGATTTGCAGCCAGTGGAGCTGGCATAAGATGACTGCAGAGCAGAGATGAATCCCCTCTGTGGGGCCTAGTTTCTCTCTCACGCACATCAGTTTTGCAAAGACATAAGAGCTCCATCTTGCAGCTGTTCCTGCTGGACACCCCTGGGAATGGCAGGAGGGCTGTGGGATTACACTGGATGGACCAGCCGAGTGCAGGCTGCTGCAATTCTGGGCCCCATCCACACTGAAAGTGTTTGAACTGAACTAACTTGGGCAGAACTGGTACGACTGCCCAGGCACATAGGGCCCCTGTGGGACGTTAGCAGCGCTTTTCTGCACACACACGAACCCCCTGTCTACACCTGGAAGTTCTATAAGCAAATTCCCCTGGGTGCCATCCAATGAAACAACGTTTTCACCAGTGGGAAGCCCTACTGCAAAGAAGGGACAAGTGCCTGGACCCATTTTTACTACTATGTCTATTAAACCTGCCTGTCTGCACTACCCTGGGGCTGCCACTGGGACCAGCTGATAGCACCGCTGGGGATGTTTTTCACACAGCTGAAGTGTGTAAAGGCATTCCCAGCATCTGAACCGGCACTGGAAATGCCAGGGTTCTCGGTGTTCCTGGATGCATAACGTGCAGCCGGTGCTCCAGAGAGGAGACACTAGACTGGACCAGCAGGACACAATAGTGGGTTAGGAATGTGGTGCATCAACAGACCAAACTGTGAGTGCAGCCCAGTGCCGGAATAGCAGAGTAAGCCAGGGCTAGGATTGTGGTGCATCAGGAGAGCTGTGTGTGCAGCCTGGCACTGGAATGGTACAGCATGCAGCGGGTTGTGGCTGTTGGCGCGCTGGCAGAGCAGAGGCGGTGGTGGTGAGATCTCCAAGCTGCACTAGCAGGAGTGTGCTGGGGTTTAGGAATGCTGTGCGTGGAAGGAGCTGTATTGTGTACATCCCAGCACTGGAGCAGCAGGGGTTCCTGCTGGTCAGTGTCTGAGCAGGAAGGCTTGTACTGTGCTGGCTTGCCGTGTAACAGACTCTCTTAAAAATACATATGGCGATGGAGGGCAGTCATGTTTATTAGAGAAATCAGCACTCCAGTAAAGATATATGCTATTGAGCATAGAGGTGAGCCGGTGAGGCTCCAGGACACACTGCAGGGAAAGGGGTCACTCTGCCGCGCATGGGTGGGGGTGGTACAGCCTGTATGTGTGTATATTGTAGTACACGAGGCTGTGTTGCTGACAACACCCATACAGCTGCAGGGACGCGGGGGTGCTGCATACAGAACATAGCCTTCTCCCCACTTGACTGTAAGAGTTACAAACACAAACGTTCTCAGCACAAAAAATGTGTGTTTCTGTCATTTTATGGCAGTTTCCTGTGACCTAACTCTCTGATCTCATAGCCCAGTGGAATGTGGGTTTCTTGTAGCCTACGCTACATATTGGAAACCTTACAGACTGTCAACATTTTAACTTCACGGGTCTAGATCTTCAGCCAGGCCAGAGTTCTGCTCAATGAAGTTGAAGAGAGAAGAGTAAAAGCTGCTGTAAATTACACCTGGCTGCAGTGGTCCACAAAGGGCCAGTCCACAGCTGGAGACTGCCAGTATACAGCATGTGTTGGCCACGCACACTCCTGTTCCTGACAGACCCCTTATGCAGGGAACTAGCATAGAGCTGGGAATGCTCTGCTGTGGGAATCCCCAGCTATCCCATTAGGGCATCTTTAAGGATGCTTTTCACCAATGGAGCAATGGAAACCGCTTTGTCAGAGATCAGGAGCTAGTCCACAGTCCTTAACTGGACAAGGAAGTGGAGGGTGTGGTGATGCTTATCATTGTCATGGTGATTCAGTGAAGATGGTCAAAAGCTGTGTCAAGAGGCCAGTATCCTTCCCCCTCCCCCCATCCCTGTGACAATAGTTTGATTTGGATCCAGGTCCCAAAATTCAGTGGTTACATATTTTTAGTTTAAGTGGTAGGTGCTTGGAGCTGCTTTGATAAATAATAGATATAGGATGAAGTCCTGGCTCATTGAAGTCAATGGACGTTTTGCCATAGACTTCGAAGGGTCCAGGGATGATACTAAAAAAACTTGCTACCGTGCTTAGAAAAGAATGCTAGCCTGTGATGAAGGCACTTGACTGGGAATCAGGAAACCTGGGTTCAATCGCTATTGCAAAATTCCTGTGTGGCCTTGTGCAAGTTGTTTAAGGCCTGAGTCTTCTCTCACACACTCACTCACCCACCCACCCACCAAGCTAGTCCTGTTCAAATCACTAGGACTACTCTTGGGAGTAAGTGGTAGTCAGTGGGAGTAAAGGTTTTGTCATCAGTCTTGTCATCATCCTGTGTGTCAGTTCCCCATCTGTGATATGAGTGCCCTACCACTCAAGTGTGTCATCCACTGTTTGTTAGATACTCCTCGTCGTGGTATCTGGGTATCACAGAAAGACTTATTGATAAACATTGTCAGTATTCCCATTAATTTCCATGGCATGGCTCATGGGAGGAAGCTCTGGGCTGGGTAGCTAGAACCAACAGGTGGAGCCAGAAGCAGGCTCAGAAATGCAGACCTTATGCAAGAGATGTAGAAACCTAGAGAATTGGGAATAAGAGAGAGAGAGCTAGAGCCAGGGCAGTATGATTCTGATCCAAAGGCAATGGAAAGACTCTTAAAGGGCAGTGAATTAGGCCTTTTGCTACCACACAGAACATGCTATATTCTGGTTCTGGTTATGGCCCGTCTCTAAGAACTGCTGTGGTTTATGTGTATGGAGTGTGGGTTCATTTGTTGGTCGCTATGATTTGGCATTTTCTGTGCATCATTGCTGGGAATACACTGAGCACAGGTTGGCGGGCACTTCTCCAGGCAATTATAAATGCAGATACTCAAGCCGCAGTGGACAATACAAGACATTATGCCATACACCTGAATGCAGATACAGTCTGGAATTGGAACCTAGTAGCCCAAGACCACAAAGCACAGCAGGTTGACACCATCAGGTGCTACTTTCTCCGCCAGAAAAGCATTATGCTAAGACAGTGGCTGTCCAGGCAGCAGCAGGAGCACTGATGTTAGTACCTAATTCAGCAATTGTATAACTCTAAAGAAAAATAAATTGCCCACAGCATTGTTCCAGTGCTACCAACATGTTTATGGCCACGTCTGCCTTTCTCCTCTTCATTGGACTCTATTGGCCAGATTAGGGATGCTTCTACTTAGAAGTATGTGGGATACATGATCTGCTAAGAGATGGTATTAAAAAAAACAGTGATTTTTACTAGTGGATAGCAATTTTTGTCTACCACGTTGTCTTTTCTCTCTCAGTGATGAAAAATCATGGTGAGGTGGAGGTTTTTCTAACCTGCCAAAGAATTTGGCCACTGGCAACCGGAGGCAGGAAAACTTTTGGATTTATTCATGGCCACCTGTCATGCCCCCAGCTGAAGGATAGTGTGAAGTTTGCTATTCCATAAATCAGTTCCTCTTGGACATCATAACTCTTCTTTATAGGTTCCTTCCCTCTCGTAAATAAACTTCATTCCATATGTATATACTGCAAGGGGAAGGTTGATTTGCAGCCCTGTTCAGGCTGAGGTGGCATTTCTTTGCCACTTGACAAAATGCCCAAGGATTCTTTCCAGCTGCTGGGTGTGCCAGAAAACCTGCCCCCATGCTCCCCTGCCTCGTCCGTACCACATTGAGATGTGACCTACCAGACCTCACAAGAAAGACTTTTTGAGCAGGGATTGGTGGGGGAGTTTCAATGGGTGTCACTCCTTCTGAGTCAGGATAGAATCATGTGGGGCTAGGGTGCCCTGGAGATGCTGTCATTTGGGATGAGAGTTAAAGCCAACATCCTGGACATTTATGAATATTAAAGATCTCATGGCTAAATTATACACTCAGATAATGATGTCCTACCCTCCAGTTTTAGTTGGATATGAGATTCTTCTTCACTTTCCCACCTAACTGGTTATGTGTGTGTATGTTAAACAGCTGCTACATTTCACCCCAGAGGTGGATGCCTTTTAGTGGTGGAAGATGGTATAATGACAAGACATTTAGATAGCGTGCCGTCTAGAGTGCTAGAAGCCAGCAATTCTTGATCTCTAATCCTGGTTTGGACAATGAATTGCAGCACGCAGGGCACTTTGGGCAGGCCACTTCATTTCTCTGTGCATTAGATTCTGATCTCGCTCACATTGATGTGACTAGGAAGTAACTCCAGAGACTTCAATGGAGATGCCTTGGCACAAAATCATTGTAAGGGATAGGAGAATCGAAATATTGTCTAACTCAGTCCATATATGGCACCCATCACTGTCATATTCTATCAGAGCACACTTCTCCTCACCTGAGAGAGAAAAATTATCTACATTTTACACACGAAGAGCTGAGGCCAAGAGCGATTAAATGACTTGCCCAAGGCGAATCCAGTGTTTTAATCACACCACCATCCTTCCCCACTTGCAAATACCCAATGAATTTGCTGAAATCAGGATCAATTGAGAACAATTAATGAGCAGAACAAAAAAATCAACAATTCAAACTGCTCCGAAGCTTATTTTGCCCCTTCCCTTCTTCCCATCTCCTTGTATTGTATGTATTTGCAGAGAGTGAGGATGCAGAACAACTTGGACACTTGTCCATTAATATCAAGGACCCTGCAAGGTGAAGGAGGTATTCCTTCTAAGCTTTACCTCAAAGTTCCTTTTGAAGGGACTAAGGAAGGATCAGAGGTCAGCTGCCAGAATTAGACAAAAACCTTGTTTCAGCTGAAACATTGGAGCAATTTAGGGGCCTTGCTATCCGAATGAAGAATGGAGCCCTCTATGGCTGGTATTTTAATAGCAGATTAATAGGAAATGGGTTTGAAAGGTGCAGCCTGCTTTTTTCGTTTTTTCTTTTTATTTAAGAGGTTGTAAAACTGATTTCTATACCAGCACAGTCCCATGGATGCAGCTGCTGCCATCGCTAATTTTTCAACCTCTTGAAACAATGGGACGATATTTGGTAGTATGATAGACCGGGATCTCAGCACACCGACTGCCTAACTGGAGTCAAGTTTTTTGTAGACATCCTGGCAAAAGCAAGGTTTTAGGAGGTACTTGAAGGAGGACACTGAGGTGGCTTTGTGGAGGTTTTCAGGGAGCTCCTCCCATGCGTCAGGGGCAGCATGGGAGACTGCCTCAAGGTGCTTGTTTTGAAAACACTCCCTGCAGATGCTCCCTCCCACAACACGTAACAAGTCACCCCACGAGGGTCGTAGGGGACGTTCACAGCCCACAGAGCCTCACTCAGTAGAAAACCTCCCAGCAATGTCTTCAGATTGGGCAAGGGCTTGCCAAATACAAAGCACTCTCTAATATGCACTAATTAGCATCCGGTGCACCCAAATCTGGTCACATAATGGAAAAACACCATCTGCAAAGAACCGGTTCACCAAACCCTGGGAAAGGACCGTCAAAAAACGGACTCGTGTACCTTGGTCTTCACCGCCCTCAGCTGAGTACTACAGTAGCCTCTACAGGCCCTGAGTAAGCTTAATGCTGTGCTAGGAGAAAAAAAATAAACAAGGAGAAACAAAGTAGGGAGGTGACTTGTTTAAAGCCACTCAGCCTGGAAAAGAACAGGTTCCCCTGCTTTCTAGGCCACTAGTTCCATGTGGTTTCACTTTGCTGCATATGCTCCCCACTGATGACAACTGTGCTGCACCATCTCTCTGGAAATCTTTCTCCTTTCTTTCTCCGGACACTGAGAACTGGATTCAGCCCTGTTGTATGTAGATGCAACTCACACTGAAGTCAATGCTTCCCATTCACCACTGTGTTACTCCTGCTTTCTGTGAGCATAGCACCATTGATTTCACTGCTGTTACAACAGCTCGTGGCTGGAGCAAAGCCCTGGTGAACCAGGCTCAGGGTCTTTAAATCTCATCTCCAAATCGGCCCTTGCCTGGCAGCTTGAGGGTGGAGCCTTTGGGGAAGCTGTGGCTGATGGATGCTTCCGTAGAAATAAATAGTGTTGCATTGAGCATCTGTGAATGGGTATCTGCTTTGCAAAACCGCCCGAGCCACACGGAGTGAATGATGCGCTCGCAGGGGCTGAATTACTGCCACTGCCCAAATTATCATTTTGAATGGTTTAACTCGGCGACATCCTCAGTGAAGAGTGAGGGGAGAAGATTAATCCAGAGCCAGGCACTTTAATAACTCCAACAAACTTCCCAGTGAGGCGTCTGGGGGCAGAGGTCATCCCAGTACAGCCCTGACATCCTCCCCAAAATCCACATGGGAGGGGTATGCCAAGCAGCATTCTCACAATCACAATATCACCCCACCCTTACCCCAAAACTTATGCAACCGTGCTTCATCCCACAGTGAAGAACTGTGTGTGTGCCTGAGGGGGCAGGTCTCAGCCCACCTGCGTTCCATCTCTGGCTCTACCTCTTACCTGCTCTGTGACCTTAGGCAAACCACTTCCTGTACCGTCTCCTGCTATAAATAAAGCACATCTCCACTTAGGGACTGGTTCTGTGAAAGGTCAAGGGTGGCTGAGTACCCTGCAGGACTGGGTTCTTAGTAGAAAACAATGTGGTTTCTCCATTGAATTGGAGTGGCTGGAAAAAAATAACCTTGGTGGGTGGTGAATCAATAGGAAAACAAATATTATAGTGAATTAATGTGCAACCTAAATGATGAGAAACTCAGAGATCCAAAAAACAGATCTCAGAGCAAGCACATGCAGCTGTCTGGATCCTGCAGCTGGATGGGTAGATAAATGGTCAGACACCTGCTTGTCACACAATATTTTGGCCATGTATACAAATGCTTGCTGTATATGAAAGGCAAATTAACCACCCACATGCACTGTACTTGCATCCTGCATAGGACATTAGCCCAGCTGTGCAAAGGCTTGTACATCATTTCACAGCCTGTCTCATTACCAAGCAACCAAGGTAAAAAAATAAATAAATAAAAATCTGTAACCACAATGCTGAGTAGCGACCTGACACTTGTATTTATTTATATATATTTCTGAGCTCAGACCTTGTTCAGCAATCTCTCCCATCTTTATTAGAAGTCAGTGTTAGAACAGATGTTGTTTCCCTGCATCCTTGACTTTATCTTGATAAATAATCCAACATATTTAGCAGGAATCATGGTGTCTTTGTTTAGAGATGTATTTAAACAGCATCAGGAGAGTTCATAACCCTAAAGGTTTTCAAGCAATATTGATATTACAGAGAAGCCAAAGTAATTAGTTACCTTAGGGTTTTTTTCTATTTAATGTATCTAATTGTGTCACTAATCACCATATCACCCTGAACACTGTTCAAATATTGTTATTATTTATTATTCCTAGAGGTGCCAATCAGGGATCAGGGCCACACTGTGCTAGGTGCTGCTCACACAGATAACACAAAAACAGTCTCTGCCCTGAAGAGTTGACAATATAAGTATAAAACAGGAGACCTGTATGAAAATATGCTCTCGGGAGTCTACTTCCTTGCCTAACTCTGAGCGGAGTCCTCAGTACAGACTAATTATACACACACACATGTTTGGTACCAGGACTGGAAACTGATGAGGTGTGAATAGTATCCTGATCATTTTCTGATGCGGTGCGCGCAGACAGCTCCAGTCTTTTGGCTGCCGTCCCTAGTTTAGCTAGTTCATAGCATTATTTGCCTCCTGACTTTTAACAAAGCTGTCGTCCTCAGCTGCCTTTGCTGCCCAGAATTACTTTGAAATCATAACAGAGCCAAATCAATACAGCTTTCACCTACCCAGCAAACCGTTGGGGCGGGGAGGCAGAGCACTGAACAACATGTACATTCAAAGCATCGTATTGGGCTCCCAAAACACGGCCAGCCATTATTCCCACTTCTCGCGGGTCAGCTGCAGATTCCAATTTTCGTTTCCCCGCCCTTCAACTCATTTGAGTCGCTTGAAAGTCCAGGGCAGACTGGCAATGAGATGAGCTTGGAACATCTCTGTCAGTCATAGCCTTGCAGTCAGCCAATCACCTGCCCGAAGAGATGCTATGGACCCAATCAGCAAAAGGATAGCTGGGGCTGTCCAAAAGGCATGAATGAGCCTTTGATGGCCCACTGAAGCATTAAGACAGAGCTAGGGAATTCAAAGAGACTGTGCTTGAGAAATGAGTTGAATGAAATAAGACATTGGTTATGGTCAGTTGCTCACAAAGAAAAAATATATATCTCCTGATTTGCACTAGTGAGCTTAGTTACACTGGTGTAATGCCATGGAGGTCAATAGAGTTATTCCTGATTTTGACTAGTGATCTGATTTACACCAGTGTAATGTCACTGAAGTCTATGTCAATAGTGATTTAGACCAGTGTAGTAGAGAATGGTATCAAGCCCTTAGATTACCTTTAAGCTACCTTGATTTAAAAAGTGCCTTCTCCGGGCTAGCCTGTGCCCTTGTCTCTCTCAGAAAAACAGATATGTAAAGCCCCCTCTAGCTTTCTGCTCATCCTTTCTTGCCCTTAGAGCCAAGTCTGGTACAGAATGAAATCTCTGCTCTCTGGATATGCCACCGTGATTACATGGCTGGTGCCTTTCCTCCATCTACTGCTACTTGCTGGCCAGATGAGCTACTGTTGAGAGCTTGTACAGAGGGTGTTCTTGTGGTTAAGAGACAGAACTGAGACTCAAGTGATCTGGGTTTAACTCCTGCCTTTGCTATAGACACCCTGTACTCTTGGGCAAGTCGCTTAACTTCTCTGAGCTTCAGTTTCCCACTTTTAATATGGGGATGATAATGTTTCAGTTTTCCTGCTGTTTGTCTATTTAGATTATAAACTCTTCAGGGCAGGGACTGTCTCTCACTGCATGTTTGCATAGTGCCTAGCATAACAGAAGCCTGATCTTGCTTGAGGCAAATAGGTTCCACTGCAATACTAGTAGTAATAATTACGCCCATTTCATAGATGGGGAAACTGAGAGACAGAGTGGGGGAGTGACTTGCTCAAGGTTACATAGTGAGTCAGTGGCAGAGCCAAGAATAGACTCCAAGAGATGTAGGAAGACAGCCAGTCTTGCTCAGGTCTCAGTGAAGCCAATAGAATGACACCTATGGGGAGATCAGTGGGTTTTGAATTGTCCTACATGAACTTCTGGAAACCACAGTGGCTGCGGTCTGACCCAAGCCACTCCTGGTGGTGGTCGCTATTCCATTGCAGCTGCCTGCATGTGTAATTAAATAATTATCAGTTTGCTAATGGGTTTTATTGGTGCATTTGCTCCCCCTTTATTGGCAGTAGGGACGTACTTTGCTAGCATTAGTGCAGGTATGGTGCAGATGGTGCATCAAAACCCCCTGCTTGTGTGTGTGTGTGTGCGTGCGCGTGTATCTGCTTTCCTCGTTTCACTTGTTTGTAATGAATTTACAAATCCTTTAGCATGGAAAACTGAACCGTCCCCCGGGAGAGACAGATGGAGGCAGAGGCATTACAAAGGCATTCAGAGCAGCTTTTCTGGTTAATATCTCTATATGTACGTCTACAGATGACTCATTAGTTCGTTTGACACTCCTGCCCTTCTCTCTATGCCTCTGCATACATAGTGTGCTTCAGAGCTCCACTCACAGGAAGTGCTAAAGTGAGAAAAACATGTGCAAACTGTTAACGCAGCTCCGAGGTGCAATCCCTGCCTTCAGTTGGATGTTTATTTCCTCTTCTCATGGGGTTTCATTTTAACGCTGGATCTGGGACTGGAGAATAAACTCATGCAGGACCCGATTGTGATCCCCTTGCTCAAAATCAGGATTTTTTTAATACAAAAATGCTGATTTGTTGAAACTCAAACTGTTCCCAAAACAGTATCAGGTTCAACACAATATCTGTCTCAAAACATTTTTGATCAGCGTTTCCAGATTTTTCCAAAAGTCCCATTTTGACATTGCCAGACCAGAAAGTTTGAATGTTTGAGTTGAAACAACTCTTCATTGGTAAATTTATACGAAAGTATTTTTTTAAAAGGTCAAAATAAAAATGAAGCATTTTTGATTGACCCAAACCAATGTTTTATTTTTGGGAGGAGGGGCGAGGTATTCGGTTCAGGAACATTGATTTTTTTTGACTTTTCATCTCAATTTGGTACAAGAAATTTTTCTAAAATATCAGATTCTCCTGGGATGGGGGAAATGTTTCCCACTCAGCCCTACTGCTGGTGAACTATATCTTACACCACCAGTGGTCCTGATTCATCGGTTCCTAGATTATAAAGCCAGAGGGATAATGGTGATAATCTAGCCTGACCTCCTGTGAAAACAGACCATGGAACGTCCCTGAATAATTCCTGTTGAACTAGACCAATCTGTATCCAAACAATTGAAGCCAGTGGCTGAGATTCTGGCGCAGCCTGGATGATGGGCTTTAAGGCACCTGTATGAAAAGTGTTGTCTCCCTTTTAAATAGCTTGTGAACCCTCTAGTGGTGCTTATCATGTTCTGTGTTTTAGAAACCACCACCAACCAACCGGAGCAGCAATGTGCCTGTGTAGTTGCGCCTTATATGTTTGTGTTTGTTTAGAAAGCGTGGTTATCGGAACCCAACTGTGCCCTGGGTAGTTTCTTCACATTATTATCATTGTGCAGAGAGCAAAAGAGACAACGCTGCCTTGGAGTCCTAAATCTGGGCTGATGTGGGGGCCCTAGTGTAATGCAGGGCATCACAGGGGGGAATGGGGCTGCACTAAGTTATGCCAGCCTCCCCAGGACTACCTATGGCTTACAGCACACCCCAGAATGTGTGTAGCCATGCCTCCTGCCCGGTTTGCAGGAGTGCCCTGTGCCCAATGAATTCTTCTCTAGTCCCTTGTGGGCTGGAGCAGAAAGCAGATCCCAATGGGATTACTCATGGAGTTATGTTCTGGTCAATAGGAGTGAAGGCATCAGAATCCAGCCCATAAAAAATAGCAATATGTGCGTCCCTCCCCCCCCCCACCAAAAAAAAAAAAAAGAATAGTAGCACCACTTCTCTAATTCTCAGCATCATGAGTCACTCTGTCTCTTTTACAAATAACATACAAGCAACGGGGCTCTGGGTCTGCGTGGGACAAGTTCTGTATTGAAGGACAGCTTGCCTGCTGCTTAGCTATGTTACAGGAATAAATGTCTACTCTGCATCAGCTTCTTGCAAAGTCCCACTAAGTCCTTCCGGCCCCAGCTCCAAGGCTCATGTTCTGCCTCGAGTTTAATAAATACGTACACAGCCAGAAATTGATTTTTCTAAAAATGTAATATGCGCACAAAACCCAACATGTATAAAATATGCTGGCATCCAGGGGAACAATTGAATTTCTTTCCTGCCCAAAAAATCAATTGTAAAAGTGTATGTAAAAATACAATGGCACTAAACTCCAAATAATTAGGTGATTGTGCTAAGCGAACATCTTATTTAAAAATGGCTCAGCAGTATGCGTCTGTAAGACACAATCTAATCAGAAAGAAACAGGAAATGTAGCAGTTTCCAGGTGAGCAAGCAGAAATGCAGAAGTCATTGTATGTAGGCAAAAAAAAAAAAAAAATCAGGGTTGGAAATGACAAGGGGAGGAAAGGAATCAACTACACAGACAGGAGTAATAATAACACATTGCCATCATTATTCCTCTGTGGAAAGCACAGCAAAAAGAATAAGGGGAAACATGAAATTAAATCAAATATGATTACCAAATAAATAGAAAAGGACTGGCTGGTTTCACAAAGCATGTTGGCACCAGGACTTGTCTAGAGGAGAGGCAGAGAAATAAGAGAGCCTGGAAGGAATTGGACCAGAGTTCAGTTCCTGCAAGCCATGGAGAATAGCATTTGCCACCCCCAAGTGGAGGAAGAATAGTCCTGTGGTTCAGGCACTTGAGCAGGATTCAGGAGGTTAGAGTTCAATTTAAGACTCTGCCACAGATTGGCTGTGTGCCCTTGGGTAAATCACATACTCTTTCTATGCCTCGGTTTCCCATGTGTAGAATGGGGATAATAATCTGTCTTGTCTATTTATAGCCAGTTCTTTAGGATAGGAATTATGTCTGTGTACAGTACCTAGCACAGGGAAGCCCTCATCTCAGAAGGGGCTATAGGTGCCATGGCAGTAAAATTCTAAAGAACAGGCCACTGGTCCATCTGATCCAATATACTATCTACTGCCATAGAGGCACAGACCGCATTCACCACATACCTAAGGACCTGGTGGCTCCTCCATCACCTGCAGGCTTTAAGACAGGACTGGGTGTCTTTTTAAAAGATCTGCTCTAGCTGAACCAGAAGCTGGGGGTTTGATGCAGAAATTATTGGGTGAGGTTCTCTGGTCTGTGCTAGACAGAGGGCTTAAATTCAGCCAGAACTGCCCAGAGCTCTGCTCAGGTAAATATTTTCAAACCCACAGGAGTACCAGTGCCTCCCATGGGGCTGAAACCCCGAGCCTCGGCCTCACCTGTGAGGCAGAAGCCCTGATCCCCAGGAAATACTCGGTGAGAATTTAAGCCCTGGTTACATAGGAGGTCAGGCTAGATCAGTGGTTCTCAGCCTGCAGCCCACTTTCAGCCCAATCTGCACACAGCTGTGGCCCATGTGACATCCGTAGGGCCATACAGGTAGTATACATCTTGTCGGGATATGGCCCACATAACATCGAGAGCTGCATATGCAGCCCACAGTGGTAAATAGGTTGAGAACCACTGGGCTAAATGATCATAGGGGTCCCTTCTGGCCTTAAATTTTGTGAATCTATCCCAGAAGGCCACCCACAGACACTGACCTACCCAGACCAATGGTCAAACATTTGCAGCCATCTGAGGAGCCAGAGTTTATAGCCCCCCTGGTTTCCCTAGGAGAGGGCAAGAAGCAGAGCTTGTCCAGTAAAAGACCCTTGACTCAGGAGCTGACTCTTCTTTCTGGGTTTCTTGGCCTTCAGGACTCTCGGCAAGGTCTCTCTGTTTGCTTAGGTGTCCCCTGAGGAGGTAGGTAGGGAGGGAGGTGATGTGCTTGGGAAGCCGCCTTGCAAGTGGGACTCCATCAGGATCTTTTGTGTGTGGATTTGTAAATAAACAACATGAATTATTAACAACAAAACAATAATGATAGTTCATCAATAATAAATATCTCAAGTGATTGGCATCCTGAGTTCCAGAAAGGTGCTTTTAATCAAAGTAAAATAAGAAAATAAGTAAATCTCATCTAATACCTCACCTGTCAAACCAGAGCAACCTACTGGTCTACGCTGGCATCCTGCCTCCCTGCCTATGCTGGCATCCTACCATTTTAGACAAATAGCCCATATACACCAGTAACCCTCTGAAGGCATGTCTACTCTGCAAGCAGAGGTGAGCCTGCAGCATATGGAGACCCAGCTGAGTTAGCTTTGATAGAGCTAGCAGTGAAACTGCAGCAGCCACATGGGCTAGATGCTCGAGTGCTGTCCAGGGTCCCAGGTTGGGTTGTACAGACTTTGCTGCCACGGCTTCATTGCTCTTGTTATTTGTGGGAGCAGGTGGAAATCTTTTTTTAATTAAAAAAAAATCCTATTTTCATGCAAATGTCCTTAGCAATAAAGACTGAGGAAGTGAAATGCAGGTATTGTGGTGTAATTGCATCTAAATAAGTTGCTTTAAAAAAAAATTCAAAATAAAAAATCTACACTGCACCAGCTGCTCTTTTAAACTTCTCTGGCTTCCAATCCCGAGCTGCTCCCATCACAAAGTTTAACAGCTCTCATAATCAATGAGCACAGGAGCCCTTGGTAGGTTAGAGTCATTCATCTTTCCCAATGGGTCATTTATCACATGTGGCGGGTGTGTTTGGGAAAGGGGAAAAAAAATCATGATTGAGCCTTTTCTCCTTGTTAGGATGCAGCTTGGCTGTGAAATATCCAGCCACCCAGCCTTCTTCCTTAACTTCTGCAATGCATCTCCAGAGCAACGGGCCTGATCCATAGTGCATTTGTGTAAATAGCTGGGAGACTTTCCATTGACTCCAGTTGGCTTTGGATAAGGCCATAGGAACTGCTGTCTGTGTACATTTGATACCAATTCCTCTGCCCTCTCCCTAGCCCTCTTGTCGCCATTGTGCTGCTTTGCTAAAGGAGGACCCGATCCTGCTGCTCCTGAAGTCAATGGCAAAATTCACATAGGGAGGAATTCTGAAAAACAAACAAACAAAAACCACACCATTGACATCTATGGCAAAACTCTCACCAAGTTCAATGGGGCCATTGATTTTGGTGGGCACAGGTTCAGAGCCCAATGCGCTGCGTGTCCTCAATCCTCATAGATTTCTCTGGCCGTAAGGGTGCTGGGCCCCATGCCAGACAGCCTCTGATTATCGTGTCGCTCTTCTCTCTCTGCTCAGTTATTGCCCTTGTAGTTTATTCTGTGTTGTCAGGGAGTGATTAAAGCACCAAACACAGTAACGTTCACGTTGCAGGGACTGTGGTCTAGACAGCGCCGGGGACCTCTGTTTTCAGAATAAATGTAGCCTAAAGAGCAGCAGCACTACGCTGCCACTGTGCTCTATGCCGTTGGGCCTTGATTTCTGAGCTGGAGGTACCATCTGTAAGACCTAGCGGGAGGATTCGGTCTCTCTTCCACCCTCGCCTTATCCACTGTGATTCAGGGCGCTGCTCCGGGCTCTAGAGCTTTGACCTTTTAGACTGCGAGTGTGACTCTGGCCCAGTGTGGTGAGTGACTCTGGGATTGTCTACAGCTGTGCCACTATATCATTTCAGTGTAGATGCCTACACTTGTGGGAAGGGTTCTCCCATCAGCATAGGTAATCCACCTCCCCGAGGGGGCCCTAATCTTCCGTCGACCTAGTGCTGTCTAAACTGGGGAGACGTCACTCATGGGTATGGACTTTTCCCACCCCTGCATGACAAAGTTGGGTCAACTTAACTTTTCAGCATCCCCTCAGCCAGTTTGTGAGGGAGTGTGAGTAGTCTTAGGCTGGCTCCTCACTCTCCACTTTGCAAGTGTCCCTACATGGGCCAAACTGAGGAGATAATTGGTTAAGTACCAGGAGATACATCAGTTAACAAGGAGAGTCAGCTCACCCACTGAGAACAGTTAAGAGAGACAGGAAGGAGGGAGGAGAGGGGAAGGCTAGAAAGAAGGACCACAGAAGTGTAGACTCACAGGGAAATGTGATCTTCCCTAGGGAGAAGGTAAAAAGCCTTATGTTGTAGGGGAACAAGGGCTTTACAGCACACTGTAAATAAAACACTTGGTGCTTAGCTTGCCACTGGTGTGCGTGAAGACTGTTTGGTTGCAGCCAGGAAACCAGGGTGAGGGAACCCCACCCTGTGACATGGCTGCGTGGTAGAACGGGTTCTGGGGAGCCCCCAGGTATGTCTACACTGCAATTAAACAACTGTGGCTGGCCCATGTCAGCTGACTGGACTCCTGGGGCTCAGGCAATGAGGCTGTTTAATTGCAGCGTAGATGTCCGGGGACCTATTAAAACTGCAATTAAACAGCACTGAGCCCAAGTCAGTGGATGCAGGCCAGCAGCAGATGTTTAGTTGCACTGTAGTGGGGTCTGTCCCCAAAAAACCACATCTGCAAATGGTTCTAAGTGACCCCACGGCTGGCAGCATCAGCAGCACAGGTGGATTAACTGCAGATTTCCACTGTCAGGGTGGAAGACTTGGGCCCTGCATTTTATTCTGTCTCCTGAACTTGCACTGTGTTTCCTGCTATAAACTGAAAATGAGAAAGGGCAGCTGAAGGTGGGAGAAGAGGGAGGGGGAAAAAATCACCTGCAAACACAAGCAACACCCACCCCCGGCTCCTCAGACCCAGCTTTCATTCCTCCCTGCCCAGGTGCTAAAATTTCAGAGCCTGGTTCCATTTATTTCTGACAGTTGCTGGGAAAGTGAAAACACTCTGAAGCCAAACAGCTTCCCCCCCCCTAAACATCTCAGACCAGCCGTGTTCCCATCCCCTAGTGAAGAGAATTAGAAATGCAGGGGGGAGAGGTGGAAGGGGGCATTTGGCCAGAAGTGTAATGTGAGCTGACAGGTTAGTTTAAAAAAAATGAAATGCAATTCTTATTGGCTCAGAAAACGAGGAAAAAAATCGGTGGAGGTGGATGGACTGAGTGAGTGGGTTGTTTTATCCCCGCAACCCGCATACAAAATAGATCAGTGCTCAGTAGCACCCAGCCAGCGGTGGGGAAAGAAATAATAAATGGCAAAGGGGAAAGAAATAGAAAGGATCAGGCTATGCGATCCCTGTGTATTGCCATGAATCAAATATGTTCAGGATCGCTGGAAAAGTCACAAGTAGGTTTAGAGGTTGGCTTTTTATTTCCTTTTGCCTGTTTTACAATTTCAGTTGTTCGTGTTTTTTACAAAATCCCCTTCCCCTCTGCCCCTCTTTTGATCTTTTTTTTGGTGCACTGCAGCTGTTAACAAAAAATACATCATGTTGGAGACAAAGTGAGCATGTATGTGTGAGTGCACGATTCCTCTTCCAGAGAGGAATCTTTGAAGAGTAAAACGAGTGATCTGAATAAAGAGAGACAGGGAGGGAGGGAGAAAAAGCAGTGGGGGAGAGCTTTGATCCCACTATCCATGACTGCCTTTCTGGGGGTTGGATTGCTCTAATACAGAGGGATGTTTGGGAGGAGGTATTGTCTCCTGACTCTTCTCCACTGACCTGGTGAGACCGAGCCTGAGTCAGGGGTGACTGGAGCTAGACTGTGTAACTCAGCCAAAGTGATTTTGATGAGGTTTACAGCTCTACCCTCCTCGACACTGAAATTATTACTGATGGGAACTAACTACCCCTCTGTCAAGCTCAGCAGAGGCCAGCAACTGAATGGCTCATGGAGACGGAACCCCCACTCAGCCAGAGGTGGTCCCATGGGGTCAGGGTTGGAGCAGTTCTGTTGGAGTCAACATTTGAGGGAAGCTTGCCCTACCCTGCCTCTGTTGTACCTGCTCAGTAATAATCAGAGGCCTTCGCGCTCTCTCAGGCTTCCCCCTTCCACCAGCACTGAATTCAAAAGGGAGAGATTGCCACAGCAGAAATCATATAGATTAAAAAAACCAGGGGTTTAGCTGTGTCAGGACAGGGGTAGCTGAGATTAGCTTTATAATAACTGTCCCTGTTGCTCTGCTGCCTGCCTGTTTCTGGAAACAAACACTTGTGTTTTCCTCCCAGGGCTGATTATGTGAAGGTCAGTTTTGCCCCTTACTGTCCAAAAACATGCTGAGTCTAGCAGGGCTCTCCACCTGATTTCCTATGCATTGAACTTCACAAACCTGGAAGACTCTCTGACAACAAGACATGAGGATTTGGCCATTATTTTTCTCTCTCTCCCTCCCTTCTCCCCTTCCCGCCTCTCCCTTTCCAAAAGAGGATTATAGGTTGCACCTATTAATTCTAGTCCTGAAGCATTGAATGGAACCTTTCCTGCTTGCAGAGTGTTTTATAACCTGCTTCCTCCCAAATCCCCTCTCTGTCTGGAAGTGTGCGTGTGTGTCCTTCCTTGGCTCAAGGAGAAACTGTTGGCAATAGAGTGAGGGTAGCAAGCAGCATGATTCAGGCACTTTGTGGCCGTGAAAACCCTCCCCCCCCATTAAATAACACTTAGTTCCTATATGTCACCCAGGGATCTCAAAGCACTTTAGAAATGCAGGTATTTGTTTGTATCTATGGTACAGATGGGCAGACTGAGCCATGAAGAAGTCAAAGTACTTGCCTAAGGTCACACAGGTTAAGTCAGAGGCAAAGAAAAGACTCCCAGGATCTTGTATCAGCTGCTAGACAATGCTCTCTCCTGGGTTCTGTGCTATTTTGAGAGAGACAGTCAGTGACTTTGCATTGCCAATACGTTAACGCAGAGACCAGAAATTTAAGAGGAAGGAGGCCCTTATGGCCGAGGCCCTGGGCTAGGCCTCAGAAAACTGGGATGCAATTCTTGGCTCTGCCATTGACTGCCAGCATGGCTTTGTGCAAGTCACTTAATCTCTCCGTGCCTCAGTTCCCCATCTGTAGAATTGTGTTGATATTCGTTTTTTCTGTTCTGTCAGCAGTGCCGTAGGGACTGTTTTACAGTACAGCACCTTGCACAGCTCAGCTCTGATCTAGTCCTACCACAATACGAATAACTAACTCTGAATACAGCTTCTGAGAGAAGTGTTTGTACTGGGCTCCTGTGCCAACACTGAGCAAAGTCTAGCTACATCCCTGCAAAGTTAATTTGGCAGCATCAGAGCTCAACTAGAGGGACTTGCATCCAGGGGCGGCTCTAGCTATTTTGCTGTCCCAAGCACGGCAGCACGCCGTGTTTCCACGACCCATTCACTCCAGTGGACCTCCCGCAGGCATGCCTGCGGATGCTCCACCGAAGCCGCGGAACCAGTGGACCCTCCGCAGGCACGCCTGCGGGAGGTCCACCAGAGCCGCCTGCCACCCTCCCGGCGACCAGCAGAGCGCCCCGCCCCCGCGGCATGCTGCCCCAAGCACGTGCTTGGCGTGCTAGGGCCTGGAGCTGCCCCTGCTTGCATCCAATCCAGCAGCACATGGAAAACATAGGTCTGATTATATGTGCGTACTGGTAACAAAACGCCTCGAAGTTTCCATGTCCCAGGTTGCTCTGAGCTCTCCTGTCACTTGTTCGCTGCGTTGGTTTGCTTCTTCCATGTAGTCTTCTGTCTCAAAGCTGCCTGCAGGCGATGCAAGCAGAGAGGCGCACTGAGCTTTGTAAATGTCAGCAGCATGCTTTATCTAGGCATGCCCATGTAAACTTTCCTGACCAAGGAGCTGACTGGATTCAGATGGGATAGAGGTGAGAAGGAGATGCAGGTAATTAGCAATCCTATCACTTCACTGCTATGGTTTCCTTTTTATCTCTGGCTCCTTCAAGGGGCTTGTCAAACAAGGCTGTGAAATGCAATCCAGCTCCCATGGCTATTTCACTACTCCTGCCCCACCTCGGCAGATGGTTATTGTTCAGAGGTGTCTGTTATGGGGATCATGGCTCCCCCAGGGCGAAATGGAAGCCAGCAGAACCCTCTTTCTTCCCAAGCAGGTCCCTGCCAGGTCAACACCATGGACTTCCATGTGGCAACGTCAGAAAAAAATGAAATATTTTGGACTAATTAAGTGGAAAGTAAAGATCTTTTTGCGAATGTTTCCCCTGAGCAGAAATTGATACCTGGTCATTACACCATGACTGTTATTACTAATGAGGCTGAAACTGGGCAAAATATTTATACAGGATTAGGTGTTGTGAAAAGCCTGGAGATAAAGGAAGCCCCTTCTATGCACTGGGGAATGAAGCGCTGTCCAGAGGTGCGTTTGATACCCCTGGAGATCAGAGTCTTCTATCTGCAGTGCCGTAGAATGGCTACGGGCAAGGGCAGTGCCCCGGGGGGATCCTGTTCTGGGAGCCTGGACTCCATTCCTGGCTCTGTTAGTGTGTGATGGCTGCTATCTTCTCCGACATACTGGAGATTGAACCAGGAACTGCCAAAGCTCAAAGCATGACTTGTGATAACATAGGAGCCCTGGCACTCTAGCCCGAGAGCCTGTGTAGATTGGGCATAAAGGGGGACCAGTAACACACACTGACTCATGGGTTACATTAGCAACTGGCTATGCGACCATGGGCAAGTCATATGGGGCCAGACTTTCAGAAGAGTTCACCCAGCAGGCCTCTTGGTGACACTTGACAGATTTTCAAAAGATCTCAGTCCCCACAGTGCTGAGCTGTCTCGAAAATCTGGCCCTTAATCCTTATGTACCTCAGTGTCCCACTAGTAAAATGGGGACCATCATACCTCCCTTCTTCCAAAGGGCGTTGTCCTGTTGAATTCATTGATGTCTGTAGAATGCTTTGAGCTTCACAGCTGGGAGGCTGTAGAGAAGTGCAAAGTGGAACTATACTGTATAAAGTGACTCTGACTGGAATGCCAGCTGCGGCTCAAACCCAGTTTCTAGAGTCATTGAGGAGGAGTCCAGTTTCCACGACCCATTCACTCTCCGCTGAGAGGAGGGACAGTTAGTACCAGTTCTGATGCTGATTTCTCTGATGGGGTCAGTGGGACCATGACAGTGACTCTATATCATAGGCCACTGAGTCAGGAGCGACTTTCAGTTGTATAGCTTCTTGCCCCCTCTCCGTATCTGTGTGTGTATAGTACACACACACTCGCGCTCTCTCCTTCTTTGTTATTCTATCCATCTGCCTCTGTCAACCACTCTCTTCTGCTCCATCATTCCTGTGATGTCTCTGCTCAATTTGGAACTTGGCTTCTTGTCCTTTGCATTTTGTTGGCCCCTTAGCCCTGCCTCATGCTGTTGCCTTCAGCCTTATCTAGTGTAATATTGATTTTTCTTTTTTTAAAAAGAGTGCACAGAGAAATCACTCTCTCTCTTTCTCATCAATCATTGAAGCAGAGGCAGCCGAAGGACTGGGTTTGGAAGCCAACTGAATCCACATCCTAGAGCATAGCCGGTTGGGGAGCTATGGAACAACCTGTGCAAAAATCTGCTGTTCCTGATATAGCGCGTGGAATGGAGAATCTGGTATGGACAGAACGAGATCAATTATTGTAGGGTCATGTGCAGAATGGGAGAGGTGGGGATGAAGAGAGAGAGGGAGAAAATAAGTAATATAAGACGACCTAGATTCATAGTGTTTAAGGCCAGAAAGCACCATTAGATCATCTAGTCTGACCCCTGTATTACATTTCACCCTGTTACCCCTCTGTTTGACTAAAGCTTGTCTCCCAGAAAGGCATCCAGGCTGAATCTGAAGTGGTCATGAGATGGAGACTCCACCGTTCTATTGGCAATCACCCTCTCTGTTAAGACATCTTTCTTCTTTCCAGTTGGAATGTGTCTGGCTTCAGCTTCCAGCCATTGGTTCTTATTAGCTCTTTCTCCACTAGATTAGAGAGCCCTTTAGTACCCGTCAAGGTACTGATGCACCATAATCAAGTCACGGCTCCATCTCCTTTTAGGATAAGCAAAACTGAGTGCTCTGCATTTCTCACCTGTGTTACTATTTATTGTGGTAGCACAGAGAGGCTCTAATCAAGGACAAGGGCCCTATTGGGGTAGGTGCTATACCCACATACAGGGATAGACTTTAAAGGGCAGTTTGGACCTCAAATCCCAGTGAAAGTCAATGGCAGGTGGGCGCCCTACTCCCATGTGTACCTCTGAAAATCTTTTAATGAAAAGAGAGTCCCTGTGAGACAAAGCCGCTGCTGGACCAGGGCTGCTCACTTGCTACAACCCTCAGCCCTCCAGCAGAGCCTGCAGCAACTCGGCTGCACTAACTCGTTGCTCAAGCAAAGGCTACAGTGTTCCACCTCTCAGGCATGCTGCAGCAGCCTATCCAAAGGCAGGAGCTGGGTCAGATGCCCCCAGGCACAGGTATTTCATTCTCACTGCCAGAGTCTCAGGTTAGTCTGTGCAGTGGCACTGCTCAGCCTCAGCTGGGAAACCTCCGGCTACCTCGCGGTGTTGCAGACGCCCTAGTTTTCCAGCCTGCCTTCGATCCTGTCCCTGTCTGAACCTTGTCCCAGACTGCTCTGACCCTGCTCCAGCCCTGCTCCCACCTCCTGATGCCCAGACCCTTAGAACGACTCCAGCCTGGCTTCAACCTTCAGCCTGTGTCCAGACTCTGACTATGATCCTGATTTGGCTTGTCTACAGACGCTGATCCAGGTTCTGACTCACAGTCTGTCCCTGGATCCTGGTTTCAGTGCTGCTCTCAGCCTGGTGCTGACTCTGTGTTCAGCGTCAAATGGTGGTACCTGTTCTTGACCACTGCTCCAACCACCAGGCCTGACTGCCTAGAACCCAGAGCCTGACAGTTCCTGCCCCAAAGAACTTGCAGTCTAAGAGAGGAGCAGAACTTCAATCTCCTAAATGGTAAACCAAGAGCCCACTCACTCCACTACATGATAGAGAGGAAGGATTTCCTAGTGATTTCCTTGGGATGCCTGGTTTCAAGTCCCTGTTTTGATATAGACTTCCCCTGTGACCTTGAGCAAGTCACTTAGGCCCAGAGCCTGAAAGGTATTTAAGCTCCATTTACATCAATAGAAGATACCTTTAAGATCCTCAATATCTTTAAAACATAAGAACGGCCAGACTGGGTCAGACCAAAGGTCCATCTAGCCCAGTATCCTGTCTTCCGACAGTGGCCAATGCCAGGTGCCCCAGAGGGAGTGAACAGAACAGGGAATCATCAAGTGACCCATCCCCTGTCGCCCATTCCCAGCTTCTGACAAACAAAGGCTAGGGACACCAGATAGCAAGTGTGAAAGATCGGGACACCTTTTTTTCCGGGGGCGGGGGAATAGTTGCATATATAAGACAAAGCCCCTAATATCAGGATGGTCCCAACAATATTGGGACATCTGGTGACCCTAAATACCTTTGAGGATCTATGCCTCAATTTCTCCATTTATAAAATGTAGATAATAGTACTGCCCTACCTCATCAGGGGTTCTCAGGATAAATATATTGTTGTGAGCCCAGGTGAAACTTTGTTACGGGCTGAATTCAAACCTCCTTCAAACTGATGTGTGGACAGGCCCATCACTTAAAATAGTTGTAAGAAACAAATAAAGGCCCACACCTATTTAAAAAAAAAAGCAGCCTAATAAAATCTGCCCAGACACTAGCACTACTTGGACAGTGGGTTTCACTGGCTTTTTGCGATCCTGGGTGTGTGTGTGTGTGAGAGAGAGAGACAAAGAGCCAGGGGCCAAACGCAAGTAGGAACCTGTGAGCACAGTGTGAGTGACCCTGGGGAAAGCTAGCGGGAGCGAGCTCTTGGGTCTGGTGTTGGCTGAAGAGACTTGGGGGCTAAGAAACTGCTCCTTTTATTTTTGGCTCCTCCTGTGTTCAGAGAAGCAGGACTTTGACACATTTTTTATTTACAGGGAACGTACAAAGAAAATACCAGACTACTCCAGACCGGAACATCCCTAAGGCCCTGAAATTTTGCCAGCTGTTCAAGTCAAAAAGGGGCAACAATATTAAAGAGTGTCAGGTGCTCAGATACTACGGTGACCAGGGCCAGGTAAGTACCTTAAATGGATAGAACAGGCAGATATAGCCTGGAGCTGCACTGTCTGTGGTTTGGGTTAGTCTTTTCTATGCTTTGTAGGAGTTTTGGTATGGTTCTGCGCTGATTAAAATGTAGAGCACTTGTTGGGCTTTCGCACACATGGAGCTCTATAAATCCAATCACGATTGATTGATTGATTTTCATTCCCTAACTTTTACATCCCCAGTTCTGCAGCTTGACAATGGTGAACACGGGCCGCGCAGTGAAGGTTTTATAGAGCATTTTACTCCTTACACTGGAGCATAAAAGTGAGTGAAATAAGAGAGGAGCCACGGGAGATAAAAAGCAGACCCTGCACAAGAGGCAGAGAGAGAGAGAGATTCAACAAGGATTTATTCACACTTGCAGGCAAGCTGTGGTGAGAGGAAACTGGCTGAGCACAATATTCAAATGACTGTGATTGCAGCTGACCCACGCTCCATACAAGATGAGCTGCTCGCTTCTCTGGAAAGTTTCTTGGGCTCTGGTCCTGATGCTGTGGGATTCAGGTGAGGTCAATCTAGGGTAATGTGGAGCCTGGAAGCTAGATCCCCTCCATACCATCATAGCCCCCTTGGGAAAGGCTTGAGCCATCCTAATTTAAGATGCTCTAGTAGCAGAGGGTTGGGGATGGTGAGGTAACATAGCTCAGAATGGTAACAATAAGCTACGGAGCTTTTCATTTCACCTCTAAGCCACCTGCGTGAAACCACCCAGCCAACTATCTGGCTGACTACCTATGGTGTTCAATAGCCACCATCCCCACCATGTCTAAGTACACTTGTAAGCAATGACCAAATCTGCCCGGGGCCAGTTTGTAGCCAATGGAAAATAAAGCGGTAGCTGTAGTTAGCCCACTGGAGGGAGGCCAGTTACATGCTTATAGGAGATGACATACAATAGCAATTTTCATTAGGGAACAGATTCTGGGAGCGTGACTGCAGCATCTAGGAATGAGCCCGAGAAGCAAAACGGGGACATTAGAAAGGAAAAGAAGGGGGCGTAGGAATGAGATTCAGGGAACAAAGGTGCAGCAATGTCCTGAGAGAGATCCGTGTTTGTTTCCAGTCTGAGCACAAGCCGCAACATGCAGTTTAATAAAGATAAGTCTGACCATCCAGCTCAGTCGCCCACCTATTTCTCCCAGCATCATCCTGCGACAGAGAGGGGACTTAAACAGGAATCTGCTGCCTCTCTGGTCACCTGGGAGGTAGAACATCCTTATTCCAACTCCTTCTTAACAGGTCAAGGCAGGATTTGAATCTGGAACTCCAGGATTCATAGATTCATAGACTTAAGGTCAGAAGGGACCATTATGGTCATCTAGTCTGACCTCCTGCACAATGCAGGCCACAGAATCTCACCCACCCACTCCTGGAACAAACCTCTAACCTATGTCTGAGTTATTGAAGTCCTCAAAGTGCAGAGAATCCACCAGCAAGTGACCTGTGCCCCACGCAGCAGAGGAAGGCGAAAAACCTCCAGGGCCTCTGCCAATCTTCCCTGGAGGAAAATTCCTTCCCAACCCCAAATATGGCGATCAGCTAAACCCTGAGCATGTGGGCAAGACTCACCAGCCAGCACCCAGGAAAAAATTCTCTGTAGTAACTCAGATCCCACCCCATTTAACATCCCATCACAGACCATTGGGCATATCTACCTGCTAATAAGCAAAGATCAATTAATTTCCAAAATTATGGTATCCCATCATACCATCCCCTCCATAAACTTATCAAGCGTAGTCTTGAAGCCAGATAGATATGTCTTTTGCCACCACTACTCGCCTTGGAAGGCTGTTCCAGAACTTCACTCTTCTAATGGTTAGAAACCTTCGTCTAATTTCAAGTCTCAACTTCCTAGTGTCCAGTTTATATCCATTTGTTCTTGTGTCCACATTGGTACTAAGCTTAAATAATTCCTCTCCCTCCCTGATATTTATCCCTCTGATATATGTATAAAGAGCAATCATATCTCCCCTCAGCCTTCTTTTGGTTAGGCTAAACAAGCCAAGCTCTTTCAGTCTCTTTTCATAAGACAGGTTTTCCATTCCTCGGATCATCCTAGTAGCCCTTCTCTGTACCTGTTCCAGTTTGAATTCATCCTTCTTAAACATGGGAGACCAGAACTGCACACACTATTCCAGATGAGGTCTCACCAGCGCCTTGTATAACGGTACTAACACTTCCTTATCTTTACTGGAAATATCTCGCCTGATGCATCCTAAAACCGCATTAGCTTTTTTAACCACCACATCACATTGGCGGCTCATAGTCATCCTGTGATCAACCAATACTCCAAAGTCGTCGTCCTCTGTTACTTCCAACTGAAGCGCCCCCAATTTATAACCAAAATTCTTGTTATTAATCCCTAAATGCATGACCTTGCACTTTTCACTATTAAATTTCATCCTTTTACTATTACTCCAGTTTACCAAGGTCATCCAGATCTTCCCGTATGATATCCCGGTCCCTCTCTGTGTTAGCAATACCTCCCAGTTTTGTGTCATCCGCAGACTTTATTAGCACATTCTCACTTTTTGTGTCAAGGTCAGTAATAAAAAGATGAAATAAGATTGGTCCCAAAACCGATCCTTGAGGAACTCCACTAGTAACCTCCTTCCAGCCTGACAGTTCACCTTTCAGTACAACCCATTGTAGTCTCCCCTTTAACCCGTTCCTTATCCACCTTTCAATTTTCATATTGATCCCCATCTTTTTCAATTTAACTAATAATTCCCCATGTGGAACCGTATCAAATGCCTTACTGAAATCAAGGTAAATTAGATCCACTGCGTTTACTTTGTCTAAAAAATCTGTTACCTTCTCAAAGAAGGAGATCAGGTTGCTTTGGCATGATCTACCTTTTGTAAAACCTTGTTGTATTTTGTCCCAATTACCATTGACCTCAATGTCCTTAACTACTTTCTCCTTCAAAAATTTTTCCAAGACCTTACATACTACAATTGTCAAACTAACAGGCCTATAGTTACTCGGATCACTTTTTTCCCTTTCTTAAAAATAGGAACTGTTAGCAATTCTCCAGTCGTACGGTACAACCCCTGAGTTTACTGATTCATTAAAAATTCTTGCTAATGGGTTTGCAATTTCATGTGCCAGTTCCTTTAATATTCTTGGATGAAGATTATCTAGCCCCCCCGATTTCATCCCATTAAGCTGTTTGAGTTTGGCTTCTACCTTGGATGTGGTAATATCTACCTCCATATCCTCATTCCCATTTGTCATCCTACCATTATCCCTAAGCTCCTCATTAAAGACTGAGGCAAAGTATTTGTTTAGATATTGGGCCATGCCTAGATTATCCTTAACCTCCACTCCATCCTCTCTTATTTATATGGCTATAGAACCTTTTACTATTGGTTTTAATTCCCTTTGCAAGGTCCAACTCTACATGGCTTTTGGCCTTTCCCACTTTATCCCAACATGTTCTGACCTCAATAAGGTAGCTTTCTATGCTAATCCCTCCAATCTTCCACTCTTGCAGGCTTTCTGCTTTTTCATAATCACCTCTGTGAGATGCTTGCTCATCCAGCTTGGTCTACAACTCCTGCCTATGAATTTTTCCCCTTTCTTGGGAATGCAGGCTTCTGATAGTTTCTGCAGCTTTGACTTGAAGTAATTCCAGGCCTCCTCCGCCTTTAGATCCACAAGTTCTTCAGTCCAATCCACTTCCCTAACTAATTTCCTTAATTCTTTAAAGTTAGCCCTTTTGAAATAAAAAACCGTAGTCCCAGATCTATTTTTGTTTATCCTTCCATCTAGTTTGAACTGAATTAGCTCATGATCACTTGAACCAAGGTTGTCCCCTACAACCATTTCTTCTATGAGGTCCTCACTATTCACCAAAACCAAATCTAAAATGGCATCCCCTCTTGTTTGTTCTTCAACTACTTGGTGAAGGAATCCATCAGCTAGCGCATCCAGAAAAATCTGAGCCCTATTATTATTATTATTATCACTTGTTCTCCAGTCTGTATCTGGGAAGTTAAAGTCTCCCATGATCACACAGTTCCCATTAGTGTTTACTTCATTAAAAACATTAAAGAGGTCTCTATCCATATCCAAATCAGATCCCGGCGGTCTGTAGCACACCCCAAGCACTATCTCAAGGGAGGCGCTAGTAGCTTTCTTTCCCAATGTAATTTTTGCCGAGACAGACTCTGTCTTATCCATTCCATCACTTCTTATTTCTTTACAGTTTACCTCATCATTGATATACAATGCTACTCCACCACCTTTGCCTTTATTTCTGTCTTTCCAGCAAGCATCCAAACTGCTGGACTATAGAGTGATTATTAATTGGTACAGCCACACCAGTTAAAAAGCGTAACAGCTCCAACAGGAAAGACCGAGGACGCTTTAAGAACATACCGGGTCAGACCAAAGGTTCATCTAGCCCAGCATCTTGTCTACTGACAGTGGCCAACACCAGGTGCCCCAGAGGGAGTGAACCTAACAGGCAACAATTGAGCTCTCTCTCTCCTGCCATACATCTCCACTCTCTGACAAACAGAGTCTAGGGACACCATTCCTTACTCATCCTGGCTAATAGCCATTAACGGACTTAACCTCCATGAATTTATCCAGTTCTCTTTTAAACACCGTTATAGTCCTGGCCTTCACCACCTCCTCAGGCCAGAAGTTCCACAAGTTGACCGTGTGCTGCGAGAAGAAGAACTTCCTTTTATTTGTTTTAAACCTGCTGCCCATTAATTTCATTTGGTGGCCCCTAGTTCTTTTATTATGGGAACAAGTAAAGAACTTTTCCTTATCCACTTTCTCCACATCACTCATGATTTTATAGACCTCTATCATACCCCCTTTAGTCTCCTCTTTTCCAAGCTGAAAAGTCCTAGCCTCTTTCACCTCTCCTCATACGGGACCCATTCCAAACCCCTAATCATTTTAGTTGCCCTTCTCTGAACCTTTTCTAATGCCAGTATATCTTTTCTGACACAAGGAGACCACATCTGTACGCAGTATTTGAGATGTGGGTGTACCATTGATTTATATAAGGGCAATAATATATTCTCAGTCTTGTCATCTATCCCGTTTTTAATGATTCCTAACATCCCGTTTGCTTTTTTGATTGCCCCCGCACACTGCGTGGACATCTTCAGAGAACTATCCACGATGACTCCAAGACCTTTTTCCTGACTCGTAGCTAAATTAGCCCCCATCATATTGTACGTATAGTTGGGGTTATTTCTTCCAAGGTGCATTACTTTACATTTATCCACATTAAATTTAATTTGCCTTTTTTTTGCCCAATCGCTTATTTTCATGAGATCTTTTTGAAGTTCTTCAGTCTGCATTGGTCTTAACTATCTTGAGCAGCTTAGTATCATCTACAAACTTTGCCACGTCACCGTTTACCCCTTTCTCCAGATCACTTATGAATAAGTTGAATAAGATTGTTCCTAGGACTGACCCTTGGGGAACACCACTAGTTACCCCTCTCCATTCTGAGACTTTACCATTTATTCCTATGCTTTGTTCCCTGTCTTTTAACCAGTTCTCAATCTATGAAAGGACCTTCCCTTTTATCCCATGACGACTTAATTTACAGAAGAGCCTTTGGTGAGGGACCTTGTCAAAGGCTTTCTGGAAATCTAAGTACATTATGTCCACCGGATCCCCCTTGTCGACATGTTTGTTGACCCCTTCAAAGAACTCTAATAGATTAGTAAGACACGATTTCCCTTTACAGAAACCATGTTGACTATTGCTCAACAATTTATGTTCTTCTACATGCCTGACAATTTTATTCTTTACTATTGTTTCGACTACTTTGCCCGGTACCGGCGTTAGACTTACCGGTCTGTAATTGCTGGGATCACCTCTAGAGCCCTTTTTAAATATTGGCGTTACATTAGCTATCTTCCGGTCATTGGGTACCGAAGCCGATTTAAAGGACAGGTTACAAACCATAGTTAATAGTTCTGCAACTTCACATTTGAGTTCTTTCAGAACTCTTGGGCGAACGCCATCTGGTCCCAGTGACTTGTTTATGTTAAGCTTATCAATTAATTCCAAAACCTCCTCTAGTGACACTTCAATCTGTGACAGTTCCTCAGATGTGTCACCTAAAAAAGCTGGCTCGGGTTTGGGAATCTCCCTAACATACTCAGCTGTGAAGACTGAAGCAAAGAATCCATTTACTTTCTCCGCAATGACTTTATTGTCTTTAAGCGCTCCTTTTGTATCTCGATCATCAAGGGGCCCCACTGGTTGTTTAGCAGGCTTCCTGCTTCTCATGTACTTAAACATTTTGTTATTTCCTTTGGAGTTTTTGGCTAGCTGTTTTTCAAACTCCTCTTTGGCTTTCCTTATTACATTTTTACACTTAATTTGGCAGCGTCTATGTCCCTTTCTATTTACCTCACTAGGATTTGACTTCCACTTTTTAAAGCAAGTCTTTTGATCTCACTGCTTCTTTTACATGGTAGTTAAGCCACGGTGGCTCTTTTTTAGTTCTTTTACTGTTTCTCTTAATTTGGGGTATACATTGAAGTTGGGCCTCTATTACAACGTCTTTAAAAAGCGCCTATGCAGCTTGCAAGGATTTCACTTTAGTCATTGTACCTTTTAATTTCTGTTTAACTAACCCCCTCATTTTTGTATAGTTCCCCCTTTTGAAATTAAATGCCACAGTGTCGGCCATTGAGATGTTCTTCCCACCACAGGGATGTTGAATGTTGTTATATGATGGTCACTATTTCCAAGCAGCCCTGTTATAGTTACCTCGCAGACCAGCTCCTGTGCTCCACTCAGGACTAAATTTAGAGTTGCCTCTCCCCTTGTGGGTTCCTGTACCAGCCGCTCCAAGAAGCAGTCATTTAAAGTATCGAGAAATTGTGTGTCTGCATTTTGTCCCAAAGTGACATGTTCCTAGTCTATATGGGGATAATTGAAATCCCCCACTATTATCGAGTTCTTAATTTTGATAGCATTTCATCATCACTATCACTGTCCCGGTCAGGTGGTCGATAATAGATCCCTAATGTTATATTTTTATTAGAGTGTGACATTACTATCCATAGAGATTCTATGGAACATGTGGATTCACTTAAGCTTTTTACTTCATTTGATTCTACATTTTCTTTCACCTATAGTGCCACTCTGCCCTGCACAACCAGTTCTGTCCTTCCAATATATTTTGTGCCCCAGAATGATTGTCCTCAGTCCACCAGGTTTCTGCGATGCCTATTATATCAACATCCTCCTTTATTATGAGGCACTGTAGTTCACCCATCTTATTATTTAGACTTCTGGCAGTTGCATACAAGCACTTTAAAAACTTGTCACTGTTTATTTGTCTGCCCTTTTCTGATGCGTCCGAATCTTTATGGGAATGTTTCTTGTCTGATCTGGCCCTTACACTATCCTCTTCCATCCTCGTGTCTGGACTATAACCTAGAGAATCTCTATCAATAGACTCTCCTCTAAGAGAAGTCTCTGTCCTATCCACATGCTCCTCTGCAGCAGTCAGCTTTCCCCCATCTCCTAGTTTAAAAACTGCTTGGCAACCTTTTAAGTGCCAGCAGTCTCGTTCCACCTTTGGGATGAGGGGAGCCTATATGGGAAGGACAGGCTCCCTCTAAATCAAAGTTTCCCCAATTCCTGATGAATCGAAACCCCTCCTCTCTACACCATTGTCTCATCCACACATTGAGACTCTGAAGCTCTGTCTGCCTACCTGGCCCCGTGCGTGGAACTGGGAGCATTTCTGAGAACGCCACCATAGAGGTCCTGGATTGCAGCCTAACTTTGGCCTCCAAGACGTCTCTCCTACCCTTCCCTATGTCATTGATACCTACATGTACCATGACCACCGGCTCCTCCCCAGCACTACACAGAGGTCTATGCAGATGCCTCGAGAGATCCGCAACCTTCGGACCAGGCAGGCAAGTCACCATACAGCTCTCCCGGTCATCACAAACCTGAAGAGGTAACCTCAGTGTAAGAGGATATCCTAACACCATCTGGAAGGAGGGTCCCACCTATGGGAAGGTTTCCTTCTGCTCCCGTTGACTGCTCTGCTTCCCTGGGCCTTTCATCCTCCTCAACGGTGCAGGGGCTGTCTGACCAGAGGTAGGACAATTCTACAGTATCCCGGAAAGCCTCATCAACATACCTCTCTGCCTCCCTCAGCTCCTTGCCACAGGGCAGCCTCCACTCTGCAGCAGGGCTTCTGCCTGCATGGTCTCCTAGTTACTGGAAGGGTTTTGTTTGACTCGCACCGTTTTGCATGTAGTTGAGTTTGCAGGTTGTACATCAAACCAGCAAGGGGCCCTCGCCCCTTGCGAAACTCCCTGTTAGCAGCCCCTGGTTGCTTGCACACTGCTGCATATAGCCCTGGCCTGCTGGGTAGCCCTGCCCACTGATGAAGGCTCAGCCAATCAACAGAGGCTTCTAGTTTTCACGCCTCCCGTTGAAGCTCCCTGCTTCCACCTGCCAGCCACAGCACACAGTCCTTCAACCAACCAACCAAACGGACTGAGAAACACAAGCTCAGCACACAGCAAGTAACCCCCAAACACACACTACAGCCAGTCACTTACCCCAAGGGTGCTGTATTTGCTCTTCCATCAGCTGGAGAACACCCTGTTAGCGGCCCCTGTTCCCAAAGCTCCCCTTTGCTGGTAGAGAGGAGAATAGAATCAAGTTCAACACTCCAGGTGAGTGCTGTAACCTCTGCCCTAGCGAGAGCTTGCCACTCTTGTGTTGTGCTTTGGCCCAATTAATACTTAAAGTGGAACTGCTTCAAGAGGCAAGGTGGAGGGTGCTCCCTCTTCAAAGCCCTTTGCCTGGGCAAGTAGAGTGAGGCATTGAACCAAGGTTTTCATGTTCTCAGCGGAGCACCCTCACCACAGTGAGCCCAGAACTGTACCCCAGATTCAATTCTGGGTCTCTGACCTGGCATACCGGTTCTGAAGCCAGTCTGGCTCTGAATTTGCATTTTAGAGCATTTTAAAAGTAAGCACAGGTCCTTTGCCAGGCAGGCCCTTGACCCCAAATTTGCATGACAAATGGTAGCCCCAAGGCCTTCTCCTAGCACACATATTTCCAAGCCAGTCTGACTCTATGAACTTTAGAGCACATGGTTCCAAGCCTGTCTTTGGTGTGAGATCTCAAGCAAAATAGATCTGGGGTAAGTGACTGGTCCTTTGGGACTAGGAGTAACCTGAATATTGCTGTGATTCTTGGGGTAAGTGGCCATCTATCACGTATCACCGTGGTGGTGAGGTAGGTCAGAGTCCCCTGGGGACTGTCCGTGACTCCTCATTAAGGCTGTTATTGGTGAAATCTAAAATGTAGAACTCACAACCAATGTGGAGTTTGTGCCCCGTTTCCTAACACTTTGCCCTGAGGGTGGTACTATTGAGTCGATGGAGGCAGCATTATAACTGTGACCATTTTTGTGAGTAAATACAGCTCTAAGCATTAGACATGCAGTAGCTCATAGTTGTATGTATGAAAATACAAGACATTCTACAGTCCTTCTACGAAGTGTCATTACTGTTATATAAGTAGTTTCCAGGTACTGTCATTATATTCAGCAATCGGAAGAAGGGAATTACACTTATACCGAGTACACTTTAGACTTACGGCTGTGGCAGAGCCATTAACAAGATGATAAAACCTCTATTTTTGATATTAACGTCATACAAATGAGGCAGAAAAATGTTTTCCAAATTAGCCCATTCTACAAATGACAAATATTTTGATGTATTACATGGTACAAACAAACTTATTCTGTCACATGACTATAGACTCGCTTTAACCGAAAGCAAAAAAATACAGGAAAATGCATAAAATGTCATCTGGGGCTAAATATTTCCCAAACTTTCCAAAACACTACTATTTTGAGTGCATAGCTGCATTATCAATTGTATTTAGAAGTTTTCTGCCCATTTTGGTCACTAATAAACTGTTTCTATGAGTTATGGCCTTTCTTGTGATTTTATGATTTTTTCAGATTGGATGCTCAACAATATTTTAACATTACGTAATATTAAAAAAAAAACACCACTTCCAACATGTACACCCACTCTGTTGATGACCATGTCTATCGCACGTTAGGCAGGCAGATTTTGTCTAGCTGAAAGGTTACCCCTTAGCTCCCCAAAACGGGTGTGGGCTAGTAGGTTAATCTGTGACTGTAAGTGTGTATGTGAGTGTACATGCACATGTTCATAGCTGGATGCATGAATGTCCAAATTTGGATTTGTGTAAGTGTGCGCACACCATACCTGTCTCTGTGTGTGTGTGTGTTCCATTTAACTTCTCTAAAGAGAAAAACAGCAGGGCTGCCTGATGCCAACAGAAGAAATAAAAAACAAACTTTGCCTTGCTGTAGCACCTTCTACCAGAGGATCTTAAAGCACTTCACAACCATTAATTACTTAAGGCTCAGAACACCTTGGTGGGGGCGGGGGGGGGGGGAGAGAAACACTGTTATCCCTAGTTTACAGACACAAAAAGTGAGGCACAAAGTGACTTGCCCAAATCAGTAGCTGAGCTGAGACCAGAACCCAAGAGTCATAACTTCCAGCCCCAGGCAATAAGATACCAGCTGTGTACCCCATGGGATCTCAAGTCTGGATTTGAACCTCCTTGGGCCTACAGGTGATCTATTTTCTCGTCCACCTACTTGGGCAGAATGAGGAGAGGGAAGAAGACAGCCCACTTTTGGCATATTGATTAAAATATTCTTCTCAATTGATAAGCATTTGTAATTATTTTTGTTTGGTTTTCATTGAGCATGTGAATTGCTCGTGTATGCTTTAATGCTCATGAAGACATTAGGCCTGACCCAATTCTGTAGCTATATTAAATAACCAGACCCAGCTCCTGTCCTGCAGCCCTCCCTGCAATTCCATCCCTTGGATCCTCCTGATGCTCCTCAATCCTGATCAGTAACGCCCCTTAATATTTCAGTCTTGGGACCTTCCCCCGCAACCAGAAGTGCCACGGCTATTCCAGTCCTGGACCAAGACACAACTCTGCCAATGCATTTCACTCCTGACCTACAGCCTCCTGAACACACATTATCCATTGGAACAAATAAAGACCCATGTTCAATTTACTTTTTAGTTCTTCACTCCCTCAACTTCTAGGCCGCCAACCTAATAGTCAAAACATTTGGTCCCATTTCCAGTTTAAATAGGTAAGCCATAATATTGATGGTTTGCAACAGATTCATGATACGCTGAACTCCTCCATCAGCTAGCAGAACCTCTTTTAACAGGGAATGGAGCACAGCTATAAATTTCGGCAGACAGGATTGCTATGCAATAGCATAATATATCTTCTGTTCCATCTTTTATACATTATGTTTTGTCCTGCATTTCAGTGGATATATTTATGGACTTGGAAATTTCCTTTGAAGAAGCATCAGCCCCAGTGTGTGTGTGTCTCTCTCTCTCTTGCTAACAGTTTCATGGACTTGGATTCTTTAAAGGAATGGTCTATGGATTTCAGACCTACCTTCTGAATGGAGCAGCAGCTGTTATCGGAGGCCGTGGGGTGTGGCTGAAGAGTTCAAATGGTCCCTCGTGACATAGCATGACAAGTCTCCAGAAGTTCAGGAGAACAGAGAGCTGCCTGCTGCAGACAGGATCCGGCTGTGGTTGGTGTGCTGCTAAAGGGATGTAAAGTTAAGAACTCAAGAATTAATTTATTTAACACAAGTTTACCTTGCACTAGTGTGAAGAACACCACATCCATGGAGATCTGGTTCGGTTCCTGGTCCGGTCACAAACTCCCCATGTAACCTTGGGCAAGTCATGTCATGTCATTGTTCCGTTCCTCGGTTTTCCCACCTGTCAAATGGGGATAGTAATAATCTTGCTGGCAGGGGAGTACTAAGAACCAATGCATTACAGTTCATGAGGATACACATATTCCTGCCTCTGTGCTAGCACAGACTCCTTTTCCTCATCTCTTGCACTTTACCCTGAAAGCAAAGGTACCGAGGAAACTCTCTTTCAATAGGTAAACAAGAAGAGGAACTCTCCCGAATCATAATCTTCTTCCATGTGCATCTGCTTCAAGGCATCTCCTTGGTAAAATTAAAGCAATACAATTAAACCATAGCTGGTTCCCAGGTGCCCCTGCGCGACATAAGGGAAGAACGTTACCAGTCCACGTGACTAGCTTGATACTTGAAGCAGTTGGGCCCATTCCCACTTAGCTTTTTAATTTAAATTTCCTTCCACGTTCTGTTACCAAAAGTCATTCCCATCTGCTGCTACTCCATAGCCCTGCATGAAATGAGCTGGTGGGTCTCAGCTCAATTCCTACTAAACAGATGCAGCATCCTAAAATCATCACAAATGACCATTTTGTTGTCAGCCTCAGTGGAGGCCGATGCTAGACAAATGCAGGATAGGAATATGGTGATGGTAAATAATCATTGGAACAACTTACGTAGGAAGGTGTCAGATTCTCCACCTATCGAAGTCTTTACATCAAGGTTGTGTGCACCTTTCTAAAAGAAATGCTGTAACGCAGCCAGAAGTTATGGGCTTAATGCGGGAATGACCCAATAGAATTCTCTGGCCTGTGTCAAGTGGGTCAGACTTGAGCTAAGGAAAATTGAAATTTCCATCTGATGGAAAATTCTGATTTCAACATTTGCTTTCATCTCCAAAAATTGAAATATCAAAATTTTATGCCGAATAAGAAGTTAAAAAAATATTTGAAAAACAAACATTTTGTCACTTCTAATCAAAATGAAGTACTTCTATATTCCCAAATGTAAAGTTTTTCTTTCCACATCAGTTCAGCATTAAATAGCATTTCCCTGAGGTGTTGCATTGCCTCATGGGAATTGTAGTTTGGATTTCTGATACTCCTATTCTCCTCCATGGACCGGTCTCCATCTCCTATAATACACCTTTTAAATCAACCCCCACCCGAACACCTCAATATACAAAAATAAAATGGCAAGGGTTGAAAATACATTATTTGCATTGTGGGAGTTACATCATAGGTGCAACCAATTTTTGGAGACGGGGTAATCTTGTATTTTTATTTGATGTATTTTTTAAACTGTGTGCATTTTATTGAGCTATGCTGATTTTAAATCATATTTATCTAATTATGCCTTATGCCCCAGGGCTAAGATCCTCTATTAATGAATTTAATTTACCGTATGACTGGAGAATTGCTAACATAGTTCCTATCCTAAGAAAGGGGAAAAATGGGATCCGGGCAACTACAGGCCTGTTAGTTTGACAGCTGTAGTATGCGAGGTTTTGGAAAAAAAATTTGAGAGAGAAAGTAGTTAAGGACATTGAGGTCAATGGTAATTGGGACAAAATACAACATGGTTTTACAAAAGGTAGATCGTGCCAAACCAACCTGATCTCCTTCTTTGATAAGGTAACAGATTTTTTAGACAAAGGAAATGCAGGGGGATCTAATTTACCTTGATTTCAGTAAGGCATTCAATACGGTTCCACATGGGGAATTATTAGCTAAATTGGAAAAGATGAGGATCAATATGAAAATTGAAAGGTGGATAAGGAACTGGTTAAAGGGGAGACTACAACAACAACAAGTCGTACTGAAAGGTGCACTGTCAAGCTGGAGAGAAGTTACTAGTGGAGTTCCTCAGGGATTGGTTTTGGGACCAATCTTATTTAATCTTTTTATTACTGACCTTGGCACAAAAAGTAGGAATGTGCTAATAAAGTTTGCGGATGACACAAAGCTGGGAGGTATTGCCAATATAGAGAAGGACCAGGATATCATATGGGAAGATCTGGATGACCTCGTAAACTGAAGTAATAGTAATAGGATGAAATTTAATAGTGAGAAGTGGAAAAGGTCATGCATTTAGGGATTAATAAGAATTATTGTTATAAACTGGGGACGCATCAGTTGGAAGTAACAGAGGAGAAGGACCTCGTAGTATCAGTTGATCCCAGGAGGACTATGAGCTGACAATGTGATATGGCCATGAAAAAAGCTAATGCGGTCTTGGGATGCATCGGGTGAGGTATTTCCAGTAGAGATAACGAGGTGTTAGTACCGTTATACAAGGCGCTGGTGAGACTTCATCTGGAATAGTGTGTGCAGTTCTTGTCTCCCATGTTTAAGAAGAATGAATTCAAACTGGAACAGGTACAGAGAAGGGCTACTAGGATGATCCAAGGAATGGAAAACCTGTCTTATGAAAGGAGACTGAAAGAGCTTGGCTTGTTTAGCCTAACCAAAAGAAGGCTGAGAGGAGATATGATTGCTCTCTACAAATATATCAGAGGAATAAATACCAGGGAGGGAGAGGAATTATTTAAGCTCAGTACCAATGTGGACACAAGAACAAATGGATATACACTGGACACAAGGAAGTTTAGACTTGAAATTGGATGAAGGTTTCTAACCATTAGAGTGAAGTTCTGAAACAGCCTTCCAAGGGGAGTAGTGGGGGCAAAAGACATATCTGGCTTCAAGACTAAGCTTGATAAGCTTATGGAGGGGATGGTATAATGAGATTGGTCTTTGACTATTAGCGGTAAATATGCCCAATGGTCTGCGATGGGATGTTAGATGGGGTGGGATCTGAGTTAGTACAGAGAATTCTTTCCTGGGTGTCTGGCTGGTGAGTCTTGCCCACAGGCTCAGGGTTTAGCTGATCGCCATATTTTGGATTGGGAAGGAATTTTCCTTCAGGGAAGATTGGCAGAGGGCCCGGGGGGGGGGGGGGGTCAGCTTCCTCTGCAGCATGGGGCACGGGTCACTTGCTGGAAGATTCTCTGCATCTTGAAGTCTTTAAACCATGATTTGAGGACTTCAGTGCTCAGACACAGGTTTGATACAGGAGTGGGTGGATGAGATTCTGTAGCCTGCATTGTGCAGGAGGTCAGACTAGATGATCGTAATGGTACCTTCTGACCTTAAAGTCTATGATTTGATTTGACTCCCACGATGTATGACACCAAATGCTCAGATGAGATACTGCATTGCGTCATGGGAAATGTAGTCCGGCCAAGAAAAAATAACCAAAGAGATGCTCTGCCAATCATTACTGCTGTCAAGAATTGGTTGGCCACATGGTTTTATTGCTGATTAGGCAAATTCTCGCTTCCTACTGTAACTTGCGGGCCATTTATGTTTTTGTCCCCCTTTAGTGGCTGTACCATATAAAGATGTTTGTGAGCCCACTGCTGACGCTGGTCCTTGAGTTCAAGCTGTAGAGGTCCATGGTACAAGACCCAGAGGCCTTGTGTCTGATCCCTGAATAAGAACCCCTCTAGGAGGTCACCGTGTGACATAACGATTGACAATTTATTTCATTCCAACCACCAATTCAACAGTTCCCAGTAAAGAATCAGAACTGCAAGGCCAGAATGCCAGCAATGAAAAGAGATGTTATCAAGAAAGGGGAGGGGAGAAGGGAAGGCACCACAGCCTGACATCAGTGGTTAGCATCAACGGTTTCTGACTGACCACAAGACAATATGGTGGCTATTATCACCACGTACAACCAAGCTCCATTGTACGAGGGGATGTACAAATAGGAAGCAAAGGACAATCCTCACCCCCAAGCAGTTGACAAAGTCTGCACACTGGTGTAAATCAGGAGCAACCCTATGAACGTCAGAAAACTTAGAGATGTAAGTGAGATCACAATCAGGCCCCAGCCCTCTAGAACTAAACAAAGGGAACTGCCAAAAGAATCATTTCATTCTTGGGTTCTCTGCAAGGTGGCGCATTAGGAATGAATTCAGCAGCTGCTTTTCCCTAACTTTGTAAAGAAGCTGTTGCATATTCATTTCCAGGTAAAAGGAAAGTGATTGAAGAGCAGGATCATGCACACTTGCAAAAGCAGGAGTGATAATACTTTGTTTGATTTCCACTAGGAGTGAAAGATGCAAGAGAAGAGAAGTACAAAGAGAAGAAGCATCACAACCTGTGCAAGCGTCATTATCCCTGTTTAACAGAGGGGGAAACTGAGGCATGGCAGATCAATCAAAATCACGCAGCAGGACAACTGAAGAGCCAGGGTGGGAACCCAAGAGTCCTGACTCCCAGGTGCTGGCTATAACCACAAGACTAAGGGCCTAGTTTTCTCTTGATTTCATATGAGAGTCCCTGCGTGACCCTCTCTAAACTTTTCTTTAATCACTGGCCTCGATTCTTATTTTTCTTCGTCAGAAACTTTTGAAAGTGACATCCATGAGCAAAAGGGAGAAAGAGCCATGTCCTCGGAGAGACCTTCTGGTATATTATATCTATGCACATGCAGCAGGGAAGGGGGAAGAGAGTCATACATCTTGGCTTGCCAGGGCTCCCTCGGCAGTCACCAAATAAATCAAAGTGCAGTCAGAGTAGGCGGCCTCCACCGTCCCTAGCTACACGGGCAAACAGGAATGAGAAAGTTAGAGGAAGGCAAAGAGCTTTGGAGAACGTATCCCTGACTTCTGGAGAGGGTTTATCTCATTAAAACAAATGAACAGATGCCTGTTGCCTGCGTCGACAGGGGAACTGCCATTCATGATTACACTTTATAAACCCCAAGCTGTTTACTGCCTCGGCAGATAAGTTTAGCCTTTAAGAGAAGGAGATACAGTCTGGGGTTTATACATTTAATGGACTTTTTTTGGTGTGCGTGCGATAACACATCTCACTGAAAAATTGATGCAGAGACCAGACCAAACCAAACTCTGCATTCAACTGCAGTCTCTGGGTAGCTGAAAAGAGGGAACTCACACTCTGCCCACAACCCTGATTGTAACAAGCCTGAGCTCTCAGAAGCTGCAAGGCAGAAGGGTCTAGTTGGGGTAGGGGAGGGTTTGGGGCATAGCTCGTGCTGGTTACTCAGGGTCATGTGGGGATTTTGCTCCTGCCCAGCATCTTCCTGAAGGCGGTGGGAACATGATCTTCTCTCATGCAGATGACAGAAAGTTAGGGGGGTTGCCAATACTTTGTAGGATAGAGCTAAAATTCAGCAAGATCTTGATAAGTTGGAGGACTGGGCTATAGACAACAAAATATAATTCAACAAAGACAAATGTAAGGTGCTACCACTTAGGGAAGAAAAACCAAATGCACAAATACAGAATGGGGGAAACTGACTTGGCAGCAGCACATCTGGGAGTTGTGGTGAACCACAACCTCAACATGAGTCAGCACTATGATGTTGCTGCAAAAAAAAAAAAGGCACATGCTATTTTAGATTGCATTAACAGAGGCATAACGTGCAAGTCATGGGAGTTGATAGTACCGCTCTACTCTACACTTAGACCTCAGCTGGAGTATGGTGTCCAATTTTGGTCACTAATGTATAGAAAGGATGTAGAGAAACTGGAAAGGATCCAGAGGCAAGTGACAGAGATGATCAAAGGGATGGAATGCAAGCCATCTGAGAAAAGGCTGAAGGAACTGGATCTGTTTAGTTTGGGAAAGAGGGAGGATATGATGGTGGTCTTCAGATACTTGAAAGGCTGCCATAAAAAAGATGGAGAAAAGTTGTTCTCTCTTGCCCCAGAGGGCAGGACAGGGGGCAATGGGTTCAAACTACAGCACAGCAGATTTAGATTAAATCTCAGGAAAAATGTTCTACCTAGGAAGGTTGTGGAAGCTCCTTCACTGGAGGTTTTCAAAAGGAGGCTGGATAGCTGTGTGTCTTGGATGGTTTAGAAACAACAAATCCTGCATCTTGGCATCCTTGTGGTCCCTTCTAACGCTATGGTTTTATGATTTTAAGGGCGTCTGAGCTACCAGTAGGATCAGAGAGTTTGTGTCAATGAGGCACAGGAGGGCAGATGGCCATCATGTTTCTCTCATTCCTTCAAAATTCTGCAGCATCACAGCAGAGCAAAGAGGTATTTAGAGGGTGCCTGTACCATTACCCACAATGCTCTATGCTGTCATGCCAAGGCACCTTAAATGAGCAGACAGGCTCCCATGCCAAGTTACTCTGAACTATCCAACCCTCTGGGGCCTGAAGTGCTGGGATAGAGGTTATCTATCTGTCATTATTATAATTATTATTTGTATGCAGCCCCTTAGCTGAGATCAAGGTCCCATGATGCTAGGCACTGTTCATAAACAAAATGAAAAGGGTCTCTGCTCCAAAGAGCTCACTATCCAAATAGACAACAGAACTGGTGGGAGGGGAAACGGAGAGGGGAAATGACTTACCTGAGATCACACAGCAGATTCATGGAAGAGCTGGGAGTTGAATCTAGGCGTCCTGACTTTCCTGCTTGGGCCCTGTCCGCTCGAGCACACCACCTGGAAACCCCCCTAGTGCCTAGGAACCCAGATCAAGGATCAGAGCCCCATGGGTGGTAGGTACCATCCAATCCAATTACATTCACATAGGCTTTACTGGCATGACAAACTACATAAGTGTTGCCAAAGAAAAAGCCAGGCCCCTCATGTATCTGTCCGAGGCAGTTATGCCCTACTCAGCATAGGGCACTGTTTACAGCCAGGTAACAAAGATGGCAGTCTGTGCCATTGATAGCTTATGGTCTATATGTCAGACAGGACAGAGAAGATAGATGCTTTTCTGCTAACCTTTTTTGTATTATAACTTCATCCTCCCAACCTACCCCATATATCATTCTGGAGTCTTACATATTCACCTATTCTATTATAGAGAGGAGGGCCTGTTTCTACAGGAATGAAATGTCCTGGTTAACTCCTGAGACGGGCAAAATGTAAGTTTTCAGGAGTCACTCATCTGTCTGTTTATCCCCCTACATACCGCTCTGCAAACCCCATCTATCCTTGGATACAGTGATGGGCACCATAGTGACTGGCTGGCTGGCTAGGTTAATCACCATACAGATCTAAGTGCTGGATCTCATGAGATTTCCCTTGTATGAGGCGGGCCAGAAATACTGCTGGAATAACCTTCCCTAAGGACTTTCTGCATGTTGACCACTCTCTGCAAACCAGAGGTTGGGGGAGAGAGGCCGAGAAGAGAATGTAAGTAAACAAATATTTTGGGATCTCTTAAAGGTTCTAGAGGCTTCTTATTTTTTCCACAACCCATTTGCCCACCCCGAGCCATTCCCCCATGCCGTTTCATTTGATAAAAAGCCATTTTCAGGCATATTTCCCCACAGCCAGATATTACAGATGCACACAACACAAAGCATATCTTCATCAATATGAGAGATTCTGCTTAAAACCCAGTGATTCTGATCTGGAGCCTGACAACGTGGTAATTTATATTCTGTGCCGCATAACCAAAGAGCTTGTTATGCAAACACAGGCCACTGATTTGACAAATCTCCTGGAAACAGAATTAATGTCTGTATTCTGAAAAGAAAAATGTAATTTATTTTAATATGTTAGAGAGGAACTATCATATGGATATGTGTCTATAAATACATCTAACTATAAATACACACACACACCTATATATTGACTTCCAAAGACCTGTGCTAATTTACCAAGGCTAAGGGAGTGACTCTAGATATTTAACTGGTGTAAACTGCCATAGTTCCAGGGATGTCAAAGGAGCTATGTTGATTTACACCAACTAAGGATCTGGCCCACCATATAAAACCATCCCAGGAGGTGTCTCTATATTCAATAGTAAGATGTTACAATGGATATGATCCCCTACCCACCTTACTGTCCGCGGCATCTTTCATTGTTTGTTTATGGTCTGTGATTTTATTAGCATAATAGTAATGTCCTTTTGGTAACTATGTTTTATTGATGATGCTGAGGAGGGAAGTGCACTCTGCATAATTGAGGTTTGGATGGAATGAAGAGTTTGGCATCACTCAGATTCATATGTGAGAGATTTCTTAATTTGATTTGAGACAGGGAGAGTGTTCTTTCTTGAATCTCCCTCCCCATGTACACATCCATCAATCAATCTCAGATTTCCATGAGACACATCTCCATGCGATCTGAGTGCTGGCATTTATGGAAGAGGGAGCGTAGCAGGCAAGAAGGTGGGGGGAATGGGCTGTTGAAAGATGCCTCATGATAGGAAAGTCTGAACAAGCAAATAGGGAGGACGGGGCTGCAGGGTGGAGGGGAGAAGAGAAAAGCATGTCTCCAGGGAAAAGGGAACAGAGAGGATGAATAGTCCAGTGGCCAGGGCACTCGCCTGGGACTTGGGAGAACTAGATCTAATTCCCTGCTTTGCCAGAGACAAGTTCTGTGACTTAATCCCTCTATACCTCAGTCGTCCTCCTGTAAAAGGAGGAAAATAGCATCACGTCCTAGAAGTACTGTAAAGAAATACACTAAAGACAGTGAGGTGGTCTGATAAGTGGGGGCCATGCAAGTACCTCAGCTTGTTAAATTTGGAGCCTTCAGTGTGATCTGCCTTTCACCAGGGGACTCTGTGGTGAGGTGTTCACCGTGTGCTGGGAAGGAAGTGAAAAGATGACTGACTGAGCTCTCAGTTTGAGAGACAGGGCTTGAACCAATGTGCACTAAATCACTGGAAGCATCAGCATTGACTTGAATGGGTATTGGATAGAGAGTCATACATTTCCACCTGTCCACCCTATAGAAAGTGTCCTGCCCTACAAGGTGAATTCCATTGAGTTCCTGAATAAAATACACTTTTTCTCCTTCAGAGAAAATTCCTACAGAGGAATTTTAACTTTCTCTGAGGTGTCAGACAGAGCGTTTATGGTAACGCCTCCCTTTTCTTCAGGCCATTATTCTATGCTGAGTATCCCACCCATCACTTGTGAGTTGCTGTTTTTCCCAGAGCATTACTAGATTCCCCTGACCCCCGCCACCAAATACAGCAATACTTCCATCCTTTTAATGCCTTTGCAGCATCAAGGCCATTCACAGTCCACATTGTTAAATACAAATGATTTGCTCTCGGGGCTGCAAGACCCTTTTAGTAGTTTATGGATCACTAAGCCTGAGCCAAAGCACTCAGCCCTTACTCAGGCAAAACTCCCAGTTAAGGCAAGAGGACTTTTGACACTCAACAAGCTGCAAGATGAAGCTCTCAATATACCAGTATATCCTATATCACAGGAGGGGATGGTGAGTCAAATACTTGCCTGGCATTTTGAAGACATGGATTCCATTCTTCTCTCTGCCACAGGCTCACGGTGTGACCTTGAGCAAGTCACGTGGATCTGTCTGTGCTGTGGATCTGTCAGTTGGTAAAATGGGGTGGCCAATTCTTCTGTTTAAATTGTAAGGGTGTTGGGGTGGAAGCTGTCTCGTAGGGCGGGATGCACAGACGGAGTGAGGCACTGTAATGTTGAGTGTCACAGCAGCTAACTCTTAGGCCCCTAGAAAATCATTGCAATCCGCAAAGTCTGAGCCTAGGCTCCCTGCACAACGAATGGGGAGAGAGAGCCACCTTAGGCTGCGGCCCGCAAAAGCCAGCACGCTAGGCAAGGCGCTGCCTCCTAAGCTAGCCAATGGGAGAGGCAAACAAGAGAAGCGTGTCCTATTCCTCACCCCTCTCACTGAGATGGCACCTACGTCAAAGCCACAGGAGGCACCTATTGCTGCTTGGGGCTCTCAGTTGTGAACCTTCTCCTGGAATTAAAATAATTGGGCGGGGGGCAAGGGAACTTGGGGTCTCCCACCTCCCAGAGAGGGTGCCCTATCCACTGAACTACAGAGTGATTCTGTCACACTCTCCTGCTCTGGCCCAAGGACCAGTTCATTATTTATCCACATAGGAACAGTCATTTGACGGCAGTTTTGTACATCACAGTGGTCCTCAAACCATGGCACCTAAATCATGGACTTCGACACCCAACTCACTTTGTGCATCCAGCCATTACTGCCTGTCTGGACAGCGCCCAGCATGATGGGGCTTATGGGTCTGCCTGTAAACCCAACAGATAGCATTAATCATAAAAAAGTAAATCCCATGTGTTATAAATGATCACTCCAGCACATAAAAACATAAGAATGGCCATACTGGGTCAGACCAAAGGTCCATCTAGCCCAGTGTCCTGTCTTCCGACAGTGGCTAATGTCAGGTGCCCCAGAGGGAATGAACAGAACAGGTCACCATCAAGTGATCCATCCCCTATCATCCATTCCCGGCTTCTGGCAAACAGAGGCAAGGGACACCATCTCTGCCCATCCCAGCTAATAGCCATTGATGGACCAATCCTCCATAAAAGCACTGGACAAGTTCAGAGTTAGCTGCTGGCAAGCTGCTTTTAACTAAACTGCTCTGTAAAATAACCTTGTGACAGCCCAGTACTTACCCAAAGCAAGTTGTCAATATAAATGCTTATGATGCTCAGCTCCCAGTCAACTGCTACTTAAACCACCATTGTTTTAACACTCATGTCCCCTATGGTGTAATGTCAACTGAACTGTATAGAGTGTAACCTCAGTAGTTTATTTTCATTTGCATATATTTCATCTCCTCCCCCTTTCTAGTCTATTGTCATTAGATGTGTGTGAAGCTACTTAACAGACTTGATCCATGTCCATAATCATATGTTACTTCCATTATGTGCATGTACACACACACACACCCATCTTGTAGGTATACAGCTCACCCTAATGCCTTTCAATAAGGGAGCACTTTCCTTTCAGAGTCACTAATACTGAATCAATGACCTAGCATCGATTACTCTTCTAATGCTGTCTCCAGCCCAATCTCTTCTCTCTCCTTTCTGATCTTCTGACCCTTCCTTATTAATTAAGCAATCAAGCCTCATTCCCTTGTTACCTTCAGCTTCTCTGAAACTCTATGATATGCATCTCTGTCTCCCACTACAAGAGCCCAGCCCATATTTGTGGATGTTTAGCTACCTACGTGCAATACCATCCACATACGAGGCTGTATGTAGGAAACTAATTAAGCATTCTGTGCCTCTTTTGCCTTAAAGATGCTATGCAAACCCAAGTTCTATGGAACGTTCAAGCAGAATACTTATTAATTTTATGTAGGAGATATGAAAATAATTGCCCTGCAACCTGGTTTAGAGAATGGAAATAGTCTCTTTTTTGACATTTCATTTGTATTGCTTTATTATTATTATTTGGCTGGAAATATGTAGTGTAATTTTCAATGCTTTGAAATCTGTATTTACACCCCCACTTACAGGGATGCTGTGAAGTAGGTTAGACCAGACAAAATGCGCTGCACAGAAGGCAGCAATACAAGTAAATAATAATAATAATGTCACGGCTGTCATTATGCAGTACACCATGACTGCTAGGGACTTCATAGCAACTGTAAGGATACACCTCAGACTCTCTTGTTTCAAAAAGCACTTGAGCTAAAGGAGAATCACCATTAGCTGCTTCAAATATAGGGCTTATGTCACAGAGTCGAACAGTTCTAATTCTATCCAATAGGTGGCAATATTGCACCTGTGCATGAACACACCCACCCAGCACCTTATATCACTACTAATAAATACATGCAAATTAAAGCTATCCAACCTCCTTCTGTGTCAGCTGATTGCCCCCAACAAGTGCAGAGTCCTGTACTTAAGACAGAAGAATCCCATGCACTGCTACAGACTAAGGACGAGTGACTAGGCAGCAGTTCTGTAGAAAAAGACCTAGGGGTTCCAGTGGACGAGAAGCTGGATATGACTTAACAGTGTGCCCTTGTTGCCAAGAAGGCTAACAGCATTTTGGGCTGTATAAGTAGGAGCATTGCCAGCAGATCAAGGGACGTGATCATTCCCCTCTATTTGGCATTAATGAGGCCTCATCTGGAGTACACTACAAGAACAATGTGGAAAAATTGGAAAGAGTCCAGCGGAGGGCAACAAAAATGATTAGGGGTCCAGAGCACATGATTTATGAGGAGAGGCTGAGGGAACTGGGATTGTTTAGTCTGCAGAAGAGAAGAGTGAGGTGGGATTTGATAGCTGCTTTCAACTACCTGAAATGGGGTTCCAAAGAGGATGGATCTAGACTGTTCTCAGTGTAGCAGATGACAGAACAAGGAGTAATGGTCTCAAGTTGCAGTGGGGGAGGTTTAGATTGGATGTTAGGAAAAACTTTTTCACTAGGAGGGTGGTGAAGCACTGGAATGGGTTCCCTAGGGAGGTGGTGGAATCTCCTTCCTTAGAGGTTTTTAAGGTCAGGCTTGACAAAGCCCTGGCTGGGATGATTTAGTTGGGGATTGGTCCTGCTTTGAGCAGGGAGTTGGACTAGATGATCTCCTGAGGTCTCTTCCAACTCTGATATTCTATGATTCTATGATTAGCATCCATGAATTACCCTATTTCTTCTTTCATATCTTTGATTAGTGGTATTATTGTAGGGGTATTATTGCATGGTTACTATTTTAGTTCTACTCCCAAGCTTCAAGCAAATGTTCAGTGATGGGGTCTTACCTTCCTCCTGATTCTCATATTCTCAGAACTGGCATCTCCTTCATTCTCCGGCAGGCTGAGTAACTACAGCATCGGTCTTATGAATCCTCTTGCTGACCTTGAGTGATTGCTGGCATCTGGAAGCATTCAGACATGAAGTTAGACTGACCACATCAGACCTTCACCTGTGTGCAACATTTAAAGAAAAACAATGAAATTAATTGAACACAAGAACTGCCTGGGAGGTGCTTAAGGAGAAACTTCCTACAAAGCAGGCTTGGGAAATGGGTGGAAAGGAATTAGTGGTCGATTATTCTGTTTAGCGGACCAGGAGAGGAAGGGTTGAATGCTGCTCTGGTACATGACAGGTGATGCTAAGATCCATTAGAGGCATGTTTTCTTTCCCTCTGTAAAAAATTTTAATGAAAAGAAAAATCACCCCTCCCCCCAATCTTCATCAACAATTTTCTTTTAAAGAATTTGTGGGGGTCTATTGATGGGGATATGAAAATGCAAAAAAATTCAGCAAAAGGGACATTTTTAACAAACATTTCCATCGTATCCAAAAAGCTATTTTCTGGATGGAGGGGAACATTTCCATGGAAAACTTTCAGCTGGCTCTAATCTCCATTGAAGCTGGAGTTAAACTGCAGCCACAGACTCACAACAAGCAATCCAGAGGCCATATTGGACCCTCATGTATATTTGGTGGTGTGGGGCTAGAATCTGCCAGTGTCTTTAACAAGAGCCCTATGACAGGAGCTATCATGTCTGCGGCGGACCCTGCCTGTAGCAGGACCAAGGCAGCTTGGGTGGGCAGGAGCCAACACAGGGTGTGCCCCTCCAGCCACACCATGTCCCAGAGCAGAGGGGTCTGCAGGTGGATCGGAGTGGACCTGCCAGTGTGTGGATCTACCAGCGATTGCCCTGCTCCATAGAATGGGAAGCACACCACCCCCCTGGGGGCTGCAGTGCTGGCTGAATAGTGACCCCACTGCTTCTTTGCTATCTGCTTCACCTACTCCCTGTGGAACATATCAACCACACCTCCTTCCCCCAGGGCCAAGCCTGGCTAGTCAGTCCCAGCCCAGCAAAGGGCAGGAGAATTTATCCTTTCACAAATAAGCAATACCACTGAAATGAATGAACCAGTTAGGGCTCTCCGACTGGGGTGGGAGGGAAGAGAGAGAGGAAAAGGAAATGTGAAAAAGAGAAGAGGAAAATATGAGGGCAGAGGAAAAAGAAAAAAGAACAAATGTGAGAAAAGGAAGACGAGACAGAGGGAAGACAACAAAAAAGAGGGAGAGAGAAAAAGGAGAGGTTGGGCCTAGGAACAATTCCTTTCCCATGCTTGAGCTGGATTGTCAGGGGGACGGTTGTTTGTGCTGCTGCTGAGGGGTGGGGGGTTGTTCTTCTCTAGGGTGAGGCTCTTACAGAGCTTTTGCCCACCCAAAGCGAGAGGCCTGGGCATTTCCTTCTAACCCACTCTGGCCTCTGGAGCAGGCAAGCGGCAGGGCTTTTAAGGACTCACGGGATGAAGTTCCCAGTTCTCCGATCAGAGTCTGTAGTTCACAGGCTTTATTCCACTACTCTGCTCTGCTCACAGGTTGGCTTGCTGTGTCTGGACAGAGGATTTGGGCAGGAATAAGGGAGGTGGGGAAATGAGATAGCCTGTGAATAATTGTGAGGAAGGTGTTAGCGGTCCAGGAACAGAGAGGTCAGTGATGTACCTCTGTGACCACTGATTTGTTACACTATAATTACAATAATTCCTGCCTTCTGGGAGGGAGCCCCATTTGCAGGCCAGTTAGAAATGACTATGCTACCGGCATTCCCATAGCAAGGAGGAAAGGCAAACAGGCCTGTCTATGATTTGGTTGCTCTGCACTCCCGAGCGAGGGCTCAAGCACACTGAGATCTGTGCATGAGCAGAAGCTGCATCACTCCACAGATCTTCAGAAAAATTTTCCAGACGTTGCTTCATCCTGACATGGGCTGACACATCCCATCTCCCTAGGGCATGACAGCCCGGCACATACACACGAGAGGTGATTGCAAAGAGCGTGCGTGCATGAGAGAGAGGATGAAATCCTGCCATCTCTGCTGCCTCAGACCATAAAACTCCAGTGGGTGGGTGCTAGAATCACAGACAGCACCACACTGCCGTATCCATTAATCAATGCCTGCCCCAGCTGTGTGCACAGCCTAAATGCAAAGGGAATACAAAACTCATTTTCTGTTGGGGGGAGATGTGTTTAATTTGGATCATGGGTGTAAACGGTGATGCACGGGTTAACGCTCTGGGTTATCTACGGCCCATACAGAAGATCCTTGACAAAGCCCGAAGCTCCTTACCTCCTGCACTGGGATCCAGAGTGAGAGGTTTCAGATTTATAAAAGACAGCCTTCAGCTTTGCTGCTGCAGTGCCACAGAGGGGCTGAGAGAGATTGTTGTGTTTTCTCACTATTTGTGTTACAGTCGCAACGTGAGGCCCCAACCAAGATCAGGGCCCCATGGTATTGTGTGTTGCTCGTACACATTGAAAGATTGTCCCTGCCCCCAAAGGGATTACAATCTAAAGCAACAAGATTGACTAAGGGAGGTTTATTATCCTTCTTTTACAGATGGGGAATTGAGGCCTGGAGAGACTTGGAGCCAAATTTTAAAAAAAGGTATATGGGAGCTTAATTCCCACTGATTTCAAAAATCAACCTTTAGAAATCTGGCCCTAAGTGACTTGTCCAGGGTCTGACAGGGACTCTGGGGCAAAGCTGGGGATTAAGTGCAGGTGTCCCGCGTCCAAGTCCAGGGCTTTTACCACATGGCCTTTATTCTGCTCCAAGCAGACATATTGGCTAGAGTGGCCATCAACATCGGTGGCCATGCCAAAGTGATTCCCCTGAACTAACTGGTTCCCACCTGCAGCTGCGTTTCTGAAATTCCCCGCTGCGCTGAGAGGCCAGAACAAACCTAGTCTTATTTTGAGGCCTTGAGCGTGGTGCATAAACCTCGTGTTGGCTCTCTGTGCAGGAGAGAATCTCACACTTTACACAGACTTCCCTTGATTTGCTAGGGCTCAGGAAGCTCACCGTTAAGAATCAGTGTTTGATGGGCCTTGTTTTCAGCAAACCCTGCTCATGTAATGGCTGCTGTCTTGGCCGACACACCAGAGACTGAACTGCTGAGATAAAAGTATGAGCTGCTAGAGCTTGAGCAAGAGATGCGTCTTCCTAGCTAGAGCCGTAACTGCTAATATTCTCTGTGGCTCAGGCAGTGGGTTGCAAGGATCTCCCTCAACTCTTCCCTATTATCTCATTCCCATTCTGAATGCTGCACCTCATCTTCGCCTCACTCCCCCTCCTCGCCCCCAGCCATGTACAGCTAATAGCCTCACACAAACGCTCATTAGATGACTACACGGGTCCCCAAATCCTCCACTGCCGCCTTCTTTCCATATTCTCCAAGCGAGAAGATTGGCAGTGACCTTTAAATGTCATTTCCAAATGCCAGCCTTAGCTAACTGGCTACAAAGCGCAGCATTTACGCTAGATTATTAGGAGAGATGAGGCCTGAACCACTCACCTTCCTGATGGGGAGTGAAAGGAAGGACACAGGACACTGCAGAAAGGCAAAGGGTCTTGTGCCAGCAGACAGCTAGGAGGCTGGGGGAGGGAGGTTATTACAGCAATACAGATCAAGTGTCTTGATGGCTTGTGTCTCTAACCAGCAAAAACAAAGAGGAGCCCTTGTGGCACCTTAGAGACTAACACATTTATTTGGGCATAAGTTTTCGTGGGCTAACCAGGGGCTAACCTCTAACAAGGGTGCTCTCAAATACTTCTCCCAGGGGTCTACTTTCCACCCAGAGAACTAGGTCTACGCCCGACAGAAGTGTGCATGTGATTTGTTTTGTTTCATTTGTTTCACTCACATATGGCACATTAGCAACTATTCAATCAATATGCTAATGAGGTTCCATATGGGAGATCAAGTGTGGATAAGGAGGGCCAGGGTTCATGGTAAAGTCACAAGGCAGACGGGCTCTTTCCAAGCCACTTCAGTGCTGTAATAATAGATAGGGTTTGCAATGCTGACACTACCGCTACTGCTACAGCGATCTTTGGTGGCGCAGAGGGTTCCGGCCATTAGGACTCTGCCTACTGGAGTTGAACTTGAGAATATTTTGGATCTCAGCCTGGATACAAAAATCATTTCCACTAGTCTAGGGCAGTGACGGATTTGATTGACTGAGGAGTCCTTAAAAAATATGCTGGACTAGAAATGACGGGCCTGATGCAGAGCTCACCGGATGGAATCCTCTGGACTGTCTGATGCAGGGGGTCACATTAGATGATCACAGTGGTCCCCTAGTTTTTGTTTTTTTAAAATTAATTTTAAATCAAATCAAATAGTCTAAAAATATCACCAAATTTCTCCAGTACATGCTCCGTACTATACTTGTTAAATTATGAGCTCAGCTCTATAGCTGGACAAATAATCTGAAATAAAAATCAGATTGTTTATTTTAAATTAGTCTCAAAATTCAAATCAAGGATAGAACAAATATTATTTGATCCTTCCCGCCATTGGCCTGCCCCAGAGGGGCGTGCATGCACATGGGTGGGGTGTCATAAGGCTCAGCTGTTTAATCTTTATAAATGGCTTTGAGATTCTTGAATGAACGTTGATGTATACATACAAGTTATTATTTACCGATCAGCAAACTGAAGGTCTGATCCAAAGTGCAGTGAAAGGGTCTTCACTGACTGCACGGGGCCCTGACTGACTTCCCCAGAGTGTACTGTGAATTTGTCTCAGGTTGGGAACAGAACCCCAGAACCTTGCCTGGTTCTTTCTTCCTTAGAGCCTGACCCAAAGCCCATTAAAATCAACAAGTGCTTCACACAGTCTTCAAAGGCTTCTGGATCAGATCGTTACACTGGTGTAAATCAGGAATAAGAACATAAGAACATAAGAAAGGCCGTACCGGGTCAGACCAAAGGTTCATCTAGCCCAGTATCTGTCTACCCTCAGTGGCCAATGCCAGGCGCCCCAGAGGGAGTGAACCTAACAGGCAATGATCAAGTGATGTCTCTCCTGCCATCCATCTCCATCCTCTGACGAACAGAGGCTAGGGACACCATTCTTACCCATCCTGGCTAATAGCCATTTATGGACTTAGCCACCATGAATTTATCCAGTCCTCTTTTAAACATTGTTATAGTCCTAGCCTTCACAACCTCCTCATGTAAGGAGTTCCACAAGTTGACTGTGCGCTGCGTGAAGAAGAACTTCCTTTTATTTGTTTTAAACCTGCTGCCTATCAATTTCATTTGGTGACCCCTAGTTCTTGTATTATGGGAATAAGTAAATAACTTTTCCTTATCCACTTTCTCAACATCACTCATGATTTTATATACCTCTATCATGTCCCCCCTTAGTCTTCTCTTTTCCAAGCCTCTTTAATCTTTCCTCCTATGGGACCCTCTCTAAACCCCTAATCATTTTAGTTGCCCTTTTCTGAACCTTTTCTAGTGCTAGAATATCTTTTTTGCGGTGAGGAGACCACATCTGTACACAGTATTCGAGATGTGGGCATACCATGGATTTATATAAGGGCAATAATATATTCTCAGTCTTATTCTCTATCCCCTTTTTAATGATTCCTAATATCCTGTTTGCTTTTTTGACCGCCTCTGCACACTGCGTGGACATCTTCAGAGAACTATCCACGATGACTCCAAGATCTTTTTCCTGACTCATTGTAGCTAAATTAGCCCCCATCATGTTGTATGTATAGTTGGGGTTATTTTTTCCAACGTGCATTACTTTACATTTATCCACATTAAATTTCGTTTGCCATTTTGTTGCCCAATCACTTAGTTTTGTGAGACTAAACTATTGAAGTCAACAGGGTTACCAGAGTGTAAAGGAGTGGAGAATCAAGGCCTTTGATTCATTAATTGATGTTATAGTAGCATCTAGAAACCTCGGGTGAGGTCAGGACTCCATTGTGCTAAGCAATGTACAACAGGCACATAGCAAGAGAAAAAGCCTACCACAATGAGCTTAATAGAGAAATGGCCGGAGGAGACCCAGAGTCAAAGTGATTTGCCCAAGGTCATACAATAGATCAGTAGGTGATCTGGGGATAGACTTTTGACTCCTTGTATATTCCACTGCTCTAACCCTGGCTACCAATTGCTCTGTTTTCGTTTGAAACTGACCTCACGCCTCAAATTTCAGCCAGGACTCACGTTTTACAAATCCTCAGAGAGAAGAGGTTTATTATGGAAAATCAGTTGTAGTTATATCAAAGTGAGACCCCAGCTGGTCAGTGCAGCAAGAAGAAACAAAAAATACTTGACATATGTTACCTTTATGATCAAATAAAATAAAGCTACAAGAGACACAGCTATAATCACTGCCAAGTTGGAAACACCAAAATTAACCGGCGCAAGATAGCTATCCAGAAGAAGGCAAGAGTGTCTTTGGCTACACAAATCATATTTCCCTAGGCATTGGATTAATTAAAACTATCAGTGTTCCCAGCTTTTTGAAATTAACTTTGAAAGTGTTTAGTGTGAAGGGACAGATTAAAAAAATAGAACGAACAAATGAATGAAAGAAAGCCTGAATAGTTTTGCTCCTTTTCCCTCCTCCCTTAAATGCAGGGAAGGAGAAATAAAAAAAAGATTCAGAAATTTTCCTAAGGTGTCTTTAGCCCAGGAGGCAAACAAATACCCTACGGAATCATTTCCTAATTGATTCCTGGGGCTTGAGCCAAACTTCCCATGTACTGGATTTCTGGATGGTTGGGTGGCTGTTGTTTCTTAAAAGAGGATTTCTATGTTTTTCTTCCTTGCCCCTCTCTTTTTGCTTCTCGTTCTCAGGCATATGGGAATGGGAATGGGCCTCCTTGCTCCTCTCTGTGGGTAAATTGGCCCTCACAACAGCCTGGGAGGTAGGAAAGGCTTATTATCCCGAACTGAGGCACTAAGGGAAGTGATTTGTTTAAGGTTACACAAGTCAGGTAACCTTAAGCAGAGGCAGGAACTGATACCAGATCTTTGAAGTCCCAGACCCACATCTTAACCACAAGGCCATCCGTCCTCCGATTCAGTACCACTTCTTGGACCTATACAGCATTGTCTCATAGGGTGGCAGGCACTAAGCAGACCTCAAAATTCCCAGCTTTGCTGCTCAGTTGTAGACCACTGCCCCAGCACTTGGAGGCATGCAGTCGTGACAATAAGTCTGATTAGCTGGGGGAACAATGGAGACTTGCCTCACATACGAGGTGTCGACACAGACGGCGGGACAAGACAGAGCAAACAAATAGAATTAGAACAAGTCTCCCTGTCTCTCTCTCTCTCAGCCTGGGTGAGCTCTCCATTAGCAAGCAGCCAGAGTGGCAGCTTTGGGACATGCCTCTCTGGGTGACACTGAGTGCTTTTCCTAATTAAGGATGAAACATCAGCTAATCAGCTGTTGGAAGTCCTAGTCAAATGTGGCAGGTGCCAGTTTAGACCAACTCAGCCGCTCCCACTGGGGGTGTCAATGCTGGTAGCCTGCAGGGTGAAAACATTAAGACGGAGAGCGTTAGAATTAAAGAGACACTAGTAAGATAAATATAATCAATGTACAAATCTCTGTGCTGCTAGTAGGAAGGAATGTCTTGCTGTTAGGGTGCCAGCTTGGGGGACTCAGGGCACTTTGTTCAATTCCTTGCTCCCTGTGTGACCTTGGGCAAGTAATTGAGTCTGTGCCTCATTTTCCCATCTGTACAATGGGGATAGTAGCACTGCCCTACCTCACAGGACTGCTGTGAGGATAAATACTTTAAAGATTAGGAGGTGCTCAGATACATCAGTAAGAGGGGACATACTAGTACCTAATTAGAGAACAGGGCTGGACTTGTAATGACTGGACAGCCCCGCAAATATGTTTGCAGATAAAGAGGCCACATTAAGCTCCGCTGCTGGAGTTGGGGCTACGTTATTCATGACTGAGGACTCAGATGCATGCCAGCTGATTATGGAACAGAGTCACAAATGCTGAGGTATTCACAAATTCAAAGACAAAGGATCACTGGTCTGAAAATTCACCCTGGAGCACACATCATTCACTGCTCATCCTTCTCCAGTTGCTATTTTCTGTTTTCCTGTTCTAAAAATTTCTGTCATGCAATCGAGGAGCATGCAGCAATAACATGAGACTTAGGAGTCCAGTCACACAGCATAAATCATGAAACAAAGAGGGACCCTGGATGGGGTAGACTGGTGCTCTGATGTGGTACAGAGAATTATTTCTAGATGGCCTGACTCACATGCTCAGGTTCAAACTGATCACCAGATCTGGGGCCAGGAAGGAATTTTCCCCCAGGTCTGATTGGCCAGGACCTTGTGTGGGGGGGGGGGGATCACTTTCAGCTGTATCATGGGTCATTGATCACCACTTAAAGCACTATTGGAAGGCACTGCGGTATCACAGTCATGGACTCGGTATGAGAACCTGAATGGAATAGAATTAAGTGAGGTGCAGTCCGTGTGGGGGCCTTCTGCCCAAGTGAGAATTTCACCCACAAAACCAATGATATACCTGAGATACATTGATGATATTTTCATCCTCTGGACAGACAACCTAAATCCCCTCACAAAATTTCCACCACAACTTCAACCCATCCATCCAACTCTCTCTAGAACACTCCACACCAGCATCAACTTCCTGGACACTACAATTTGCTTCAACAATAGAGCCCTACAGACAACTATATATGGGAAACCACACTTACCTCCCTACAGTGACGGCTGTGTTCTCCTGTTGGTGTAGTTAATCCACCTCCCTGAGATACAATAGGTAGGTGAACGGAAGAATTATTCTGTCGACCTAGCACTGTCTATGCCAGGAGTTAGGCCAGTTTGACTATGACACTCAGGAATGTGTGTTTTTTTCACACCCTTAAGTGATGTAACTGGGTCAACCTAACTTTGAGCATAATCCAGGCCTTAGCATCTGGCAATGGCTTCTATCATACAAGAGGGTGGAACAGCATGCAGGTGCCATAGAGACATTTAAAGTAGCTCTTTCCTAGCTGACAGCTAGGGAGAGGGGAAAAAAAAATCTCAAAAAATACTACCATGTGTCACAACCTGTCAAGTATCAATTTGATGTTCCTAGTTCAGCATTAGGGAGCTGTGCTGATGTGACACTAGGCGTCAACTACTTACAATGCCTGAAAACCTCTAGCAGAAGCACAAGCTAATGCTCAAGCAGAGGAGGAGCCATTAGCTCTACTGCGTCCGTCAGAAGCTCCAAAGGTCTACTTAACAGAAGAGGTCCAGGTAGAAACAGATCAGGAAAGCAGTGGGGTTAACTTTAACAAGCCATAAAACACAACTAGCTTCTGGAAGCGCAGCCACAAAAAGGCAGAAGCAACAAGCAGCACTACGACAGCTCTGTTCAAGCGCATCTCGAGTTTAGACCAAGGTGACTGTGTTTATGTACAAAGCTCAGATGGCAAATGGAAACCTGAAGCACCTATCAAATACACAGCATTCATACATAATTGAAACACCTGGGGGAGAAACACTCAGGTGCAACAGATGACGCCTGATATAAACAAGAGGAGATGGAGAAATAAAAAGGAAAAACAAAACAAAACAAAACCCAACCAGCATACAAGATGTTGCAGGCTATCATGAAGAATTCTGCTCAGCGCAAGAAGAAGAGACTGCACTAAGCATACCTGAGTTAACTGCCTGAGGGGATGGCTTAGTGATCTAAGACATGATTTTGAAATGCAGTACCTAGTCTCCCTGGAGGAAAAAAGTTCACTTCTCAGCAGGTTCAGCTCTGTGGTAGGTATGTTCAACACTTTGCTCTTTATTGCCTTTCAGGTCAGAGCTAAGAATACCATCCCCTTCATATCCTGTGGCACTTTTCTAAAGAGCAAGTGGTCCAGCCCAAGTTTTGCCAACCAAAACATTCTTTTACCCTATCATAATATATGTACTTTCAGAATATTATTCAGCCACTAGATGTCTCCACATGGTATGGAGTTCTAAAATAGTCCCTGGTAAACAAGAGAAACCAAGGTGGAACTTATGCTCAGGGGAAGCCTGTTTACCTGAAGCTGCACTTGTTTTCTTTACTAAAAGCCTCCTTCTTAAGAAAGACTTATTCCATACATCATAATGACATCTGCCACTGCAGCACAGTGGGCTAGTTGCCAGCCTTCATCTTAGTATTGCTGCATATGTAGTGTGGGAAGCACTTTTGTATGGAGGACGATATATAAATATTAGAGCAACTTGAAAATTTTCTGACAATTTTTTTATGGGAAATTATCCAAACATTTTGAGATAGTGGAAACATTTAATTAAAATTTTTCATTTTGATGAACATAAATCATTCAGGATAAACATAAGAAATTAAGCTCCTTTATGGAGTAAGATAAATGGAAACAATAGAAAACACTGCCCAAAGGACTAGGTCACATGCAAGGGCTATATCGGGGGTAGCCATGTTAGTCTGTATCCACAAAAACAACAAGGAGTCCAGTGGCACCTTAAAGACTAACAGAGTTATTTGGGGATAAGCTTTCATGGGTAAAAAACCTCACTTCTTCAGATGCATCAGGTTTTTTACCCACGAACACTTATGCCCAAATAACTCTGTTAGTCTTTAAGGTGCCACCGAACTCCTTGTTGTTTTTGCAAGGGCTATGTGAGCACAGATGTTTCTCTGGGGGCTGATTGCAAATGCAAGGGCTGTGCGTTTGTGTGTGTCAGAAGCAGGGGCGGCTCTACAAAGTAGGCTGCCCCAAGCAGCGCGGAGCGCTGCGCCGCCCTTCCCCAGTCCCGCGGCGGGTCCCCTCTTCCCGCGGCTCCGGCATCCTGGGGAGGGCGGCATTTGGCTCCCGCCGGCATGCCTGCGGCAGGTCCACCGGAGCCCGGACCTGCCGCAGTCATGTCTGCGGGAGCTCAACCCGTCTTCCCGCGGCTCCGGTTGAGCTCCCGCAGACATGACTGCGGCAGGTCCGCTCGTCCCGGGCTCCGGTGGACCTGCCGCAGGCATGCCGGCGGGAGCTCCACCGGGGCCAAATGACGCCCTCCCCAGGATGCCGCCCCAAGCGGGCGCTTGGCCCGCTGGTGCCTAGAGCCGCCCCTGGTCAGAAGCAGGCAGGACTAGAAAAAGCCAGAGAAGCACTGATAGTGTGGCCCTGGAGGAAGCCAAGAGATAGAGCTTCTTTGAGGCAGAGTGCTGGTTGGAAGCAAGTTTGGATTACCGAACCTCCTGCTGTATTCAGGGACAGAGGATGTTGTATACATTCTCTGTACATAACCGGGACAGCACCCTAGAAATGCCTGGCTCTATCATCAATTTCTTCTTCTAATGGAAACAACCCTCCAGGCTCTAAAGATTAGCTAGCCACTCAGGCCAAAAGGGGCAACAGGATAGTGGGGAGGGAAGTTGGCCCTGCTGCTGGGGATAAATAGGAGGCTTCCTTCACCAGGGTGGTCAATGCAGCACCTTCCAACCAGGCTGTGTTTAATCGTGCTAAGCTAAACGTTACTACAAAGCCAAAGACTGTGCTGTTTATCTTCCATAGGAGTTTGTCAGAGAGATGAGTGAAAGAGACTCATCTAGAAAGGATGGGAGCAACATGACCAAGAAGCATATTCTGCTTAGCCCCCGTTAATATATATATAGTGGGTTCCAATCAAGTGTCCATCTTAGATCACAGGTGCAAGGACCAGCTCTCCCTAGGCACCAGTTTCCTCATCAGAGAGGAAAGGAGTGGAGGGGGCTAGAAAATGCCAGTCCAGTCAGACAGAACTGGTGGGCTGTATGACGTTGGAACATGTTTTTAGAAATGAAGCAAGGGGGCTGAAATAAAACACCTTGGGCCAAGCTGAGCTCTCATTTATGCCAGTGTAAATCTGGAGTAGCATGACTGGCTTCAGTGGAGGTTCTCTGGTTTTAATTAGACCTCTGCATTTTCTCCCAAGCCCTTTTGTACCCCATGACATCAAGTCAAGGAAGTGACAAGAGCCCATGGCGATGCCCCTCAAAAACTTGAGCAGAGGACGGGATGGGGCGCTTCTGTTAATATTGACGTAACAGGGCTCATGACCATGCACGCCGATCCTTCTGCTATGCGTGCGGTGGAAAACAGCCAGGCTGGAGGATGGGGTGGAGATGGTATGTTATGTTTGCAAGTGCTGTGTGTGGACTCACACTCCAAGGTATCACAATTCCTGCTTTGCCTCTTCACAGCTCTGCTAGTGCACATCAGTCCAGACTTACACCAGCCCCTGCCATTCCAGTCCTGGGCCCCATGCCACTCTGGGAATGCACCTCAGTCTTGGTCTGCAGCAGCTCTGCTATTCCATTCGCGCCCTGCCCCACACTCAGCTCTGACAGTGCCCCTCAGTCCTAGCCTACAGCACCTGCTGCTCATCAGCCCTGGCAGCTCCACCCCAGATACAGATACACCCATCAGAGTTTTGCTAACAGGGCCGTGCAACATTTGAAAATAGAAACAAAATGCCCTGGGAGCAAACTGAGCAGACCTAGGATTCCAGAAGGCTCCTGGATCAAACCTAATTACCCTTAAAATGACTTATAATCATCTCTCCCTCTCCCTGCCCTGCAGGATCTATCGCTCTTACAGCCGTGACACGGAAAGGAACAAACATATGCAAAACAAATCATTAGGAAAAAAGAAACAGCAAAGCGCTACTAAGGGTTTCTGGGCAATGGCTTGGCTTGTGCGTTTCTGGCAGCCAAGAGAGATTTCCTCTTCCCCTCCTTCCTTATCTTCAGACTCAGGCTAGCTGCTTTGACTGTGAAGCGTGTGGTGCCTCTAATCCCATCTCATACAGGGTCCCTGAAATGAGTCGAGCTGGAAGGATGGAGGCAGCAGATTTCATTCTCAGGCCTCCTTCCTCCTCCCCCATCCAAACCTCTGAATTCGCGCTACGGTGAGGAGGCTGAAAGCCTCAGGGAGCCTGTGGCAAGTAACTGGGGCAGCGGGGAACTGATTGACAGCTTCAGGGCAGAGTAGCTGAGCTGGAATGCTTTGGTGCATGGGGAGTCCATTCTAGGGGTGAGAAATCCAGTTCTGATTTGCCTCTCTTTTCCTTTAAGGCATGGACGAGTTCCCTTTCTGCCCAATCCCCGCAGCACTTGCTGAATGGTAAATCCCAGACTGCATCCATGGTGCACCCATTGAACAATCAGAGGACTTGGGAGATGTTTGATCCCCTCATATCTGCCCAGAGTTCATGGTGTTGACGTGCCAAGTGGCACTGCTATCCCAGTGAGCTGGTGGGTTCATGCCTTTGAGTTGGTGACATTTTGACCACATTATGACATTTAATAGGTGTCATTTATAAGTCACTTGAGTAACAAAGGGGGCAAAATTAGCTGCAAGGTAGCCAATGACATGGCACATGCCTGATTTAGCAATTTCTCCCCTTCCTCTCAGGTCCAGCTCTCACATAATCCAGTTATTGGGGTTATTTTTAAAGCAGGCGAAGTGCTGCTGAAAGGTGTTGGCCAGAGAGCTGTGGAGACAGAAATCCTCTGTATATCCACAGAGCAGGTACTGCATGGGCAACGGCAGGGCAAACGTCCCCCGCATTTCCTCCCACCAAAGAGGAAAGAAATCGTATTGCCACACAGGTCACAAAGCATCCCAAAGCAACATACAAGCTTTCCCTAGAGAGAGCTTTTCAGCCATCAGTGAAATGTAGCCACCTCTGGGGTGGAACGAGGCCGCTGTTCAACAGTACACAAAAACACTGCATTGTAGTTCAGGAGAGAAGCTCAGTTAAAATCCTGCAGTGTATTCAGCAGTCCATTCCACCATTGCATCATCTAGGTCAGGATGTGGACAGATGCTCTGCACTGAAATTGTCCAGCACAATCTGTGTTTCTTAGCCAGCTACAGAGCTAGAGCAAGCTACAGGGTTAGCCTGTGTCCTGCAACCTGAATCAAGAATCCCTTTGCCTTCACAAGAGCTGAATCATGACTTTCCTCTGCTACGAGAGACGGTATAAATCTCTCTTTGAAATCACAGAGGAAGAATTATAATGGGTGGGGGATTTAGCCAGGATCAGCTGCACTGCCACAAGATCTTCCCAACCACGTTGGCTTTAGGTCTCCTTTGAAGAGCAGCATCTCCTTAGTACAGCACACCCTGATGCCACATAAGGTCATTGGGTTCTATGCTGACTCAGAGCCATGGGAAGGAGGCTTACTCTTGAGTCACTTCCTACAGCATCTGGATTTTTCCAGGTGGTCTCCTAACCAACCTGCCCCAGCAGTTTAGCTTGTACAAGCTGACAAGAGAACAATCCAAGGAGGGAAATTCACTCTGCTTTACTCCCTACAAAGGAATGCAGGCTATCTGCATTGCTAATGACAAGCAACCCAGAATCATGAGTCCATCCACAAAAATCATGAGACTATGTTAAAGCATGAGATTTTGAAAACATAATACATTTGGGATTTTTTTCTTTAAATTTGCCTTCTTTTATCTGATCCTTTATGGCTCACATTTTCCATCTTTTCTCCGCAGTCACAAAGACTAAACAGGTTTCAGAGGGATAGCCGAGTTAGTCTGCATCAGCAAAAACAATGAGGAGCCCTTGTGGCACCTTAGAGACTAACACATTTATTTGGGCATAAGCCTTTGTGGGCTAAAATCCACTTCATCAGATGCATGAAGGGAAAAATACACTAGGGAGGTATAAATACACAACACATGAAAAGATGGGAGTTGCCTTACCAAGTGGGGACTCTCACTTACTTTCTTTAAAGAAAACAAAAACATTAGAGTTGATGTTCTCATGTGATCACATGACTCCCAGACCAGGAACTTTAAGAGAAAACACCAGAAGACAATTAGCAATGGTGTGTTCTCTCTGCCTCCGGGCGGTTGCCTCTCTCTCTCTCCTTACGAGTGGGATCCCTGGCCTTGCCAAGAAGAGCAGCAATGATCAATGTCATTGCGGAGACGTAGACCCCAGGAAGCTTAATCCAACCCCAGTCACTATGCAGCTCAAGTCTATAAGAAGCTTATTTACACAAACCCACACCGCGGAGATGGGAGACTAGCCACAAATGTGTCTCACTTAGTAGCACTCTTCTTCCATTAGTTATATAAATAAATAAATAAATAATCAATCAGGAGGTTTTTATTTGCTATTTTTTCCCGAATTGCAGTGAGTCTTTGCCAAGTGCAGTTTAAACAGCTTATCCTGGCTGTTGCTGTGAAGTCTGGGGCTGTCCCCTCTGAAATGGGTAGCACTCTTCTCCAACTCTGGCTTCCTCGACAGAGGCTGAAAATCCACTAGAGTCAGTTGTTTCTTAGCGTGGTCCCTCTATCCCAGTACAGGCATAAAACATCTTGGCCCATCCCCCGTCTTTCAATAGAGGCCACATACATCTTAACTTGTCCCCTGTACCCTGATAGAGGCAGCAGATGTCTTGGTGTAGCCCCACTACCTTGGTAAAGGCTGCAGACACACTAACAATTCTGCTCTTCATTTGTTCAAGAGATAATAAATGCCCTCCAAGTGGTGTAGGAAGGGAAATGGAGATAAGGCGGTGAGGAGCATTCTGATTAATGCCACGATGTGATATGTAAAACACAACATTAGCACAAAACCTGGCCAAGCGCATTCTCTCAATTACCTCAGAATTATAATTACACTGGCCCTTAATATCCCCACATCCGAGTAATTACAGCCGGCTTACTGCTTCCAGCCGTGAACTGATATTAACTTTTAATCACCTCGCCTTTGTTCAGGGGAAGGGACGACCGAGGCACCCGGGAAACTGGGGCCTTGTCCAAGTCCCATAAATCTGTCAGCTCTTTGCTTCTCCTGCACTTTAATAGGCTTTGGATTCTTTTCACTCTTGGAGGCTGGGCAGGGTTATGCTTTCATTTTCCAGAGCATCCAGCATTAGCGCCTAGGTTCAACAAAGTGAGTACATGGTGATCACGGACAGACAGATTTCCCTCATATGTTTATCATTTTTTCTTCCAGGCTGTTCAGATCCCACCCACTGCCAGTAGAGAGCAAGGAGAGGAACTTTATCCATGACAATCTGTAACAGGTACCTGCCACAGGCATTATCAGAGACTCCATCCACAGGAAGAATGTGGAAGGACCCACCTTGAATGACCTGCCCCATTCTTCATAATAATAATAATAGCAGTGAAATGGTACATCATGCTACAGTAACAGCCTTGGACATTTTAGCATCACCACTGTATGCTATTTGGGACCAATATCATATTACATGTTTATACAGCAACTGAGACAAAGACCACTGAAGAATGAGTCACTGGAACCAGACCAGCTCTGGGACACTATGTAGCAAGAAACCCTTTCGCCCAGCTTTCAAGAAACCCACACACTGGTGGTGGAGGGGACTATTCTCCTGTGTCCAGTTTCATATTCTGCACTTCTCATTACACGCACTAGTTGCTGAAATTCATCCCTGTGCAGAGGGGCAGGGTGAAGTCCACACACCACCTAAATCCAAATTAAACCCTAGGGTTTAAATGGGATTGAAATGATGTATACCCCTTGGGCTGTCCCTCTGCAGAGGGGGCGAATTGGACTTTCTTGTGCATATTCTGAATTTCTATCATGCATTCCATGCTTTACATACATTAGCTAGACTTCAGGATCCCCTGTAGGCAGGTATTTATTATCCCCACGTCACAGAGAGGGCAAGTAAGGCAGAGAGGAATAATAATAATATCAGCGATCAGAAAGTAAGCCAGGGGCAGAATCAGAACCAGAAACCAAGAATCCTGGTGCCCAGGCCTCAGCACTAACCACTAGAGAAAATTCCTTGCACTGATATAGGCACATACACATGACCTAATTTTCTCATACAAATATTGTATTTGCATATCTCTGTGCTACACCTAGAAGAAAGAGCAATTAACTGGGTGAGCTCTGTAATTGGGAGGCAGTGTGGGCTAGTGGCTAGGGCCCAGGTTTTTAAAGGTATTTACGCATTGCTGCACTCAGCATTGCAACGCCTAATAGATTTAGGAGCCTCCAACTCATTTTAAAAAGGGATTTAGGTACTTAGGAGTCAAAAATCCCTTTTGAAAATGCGACTTAGGCTCCTACATTGGTTAGGGTTCTGGGCCCCTAAACTAAGACTCCTGGTGTCTGTTCCAGGTTCTGCTGTGTGACTGAGAACCTGTCATTTTCCATCCAAGCCACTGTCTGCCCTGTCTGACTGTAAGCTCTTGGGGGCATGGATTCTTTCACTCTGTGTTTTATCAGTGCCAACTTCAATGGGGCCCTCATCTTGGCTGTAGCTTGTAGAGCCTCTACTGCAATATGAATAAAGCAATACTCCTCTCAATTAAATTACTTATAAAAACATCCTGGGTAAAACCCTGGCCCCCTTGAAATCAATGGCAAACCTCACCTCCTGTGCCTGCTAGAACCAAAGCATCCTCTGCCAAGCTGCATTATTATGGGGATCGGTATGGAACTGATAACCCCAGAGGATGGAAGAAAAATGTAACACATGAAATTAACAGCAGGGACACATGAGGAAAAGAGGAGAACGTCAGCTAATGTAAAAGATTTTCCCCAGAGGACTGATTTCAAAACACGGTTTTAATTAACTGTGCCTTTCACTGAAGCTTAGCATCAGAGTTATTGTACATTAAATAAATACCAGTTGATTATTAAGAGCATATTTACTGAGCCTTAACTACAGTAGGTCACAGACACACACCCCTGTACTGTACATGTGTTTCTCAGTAATCAGTTATTTACTTAGCATATAATAATTGCCTCGCTGAATCTGAACAAACTCCTCTAATGACGATTTACATAAAACAAATCCTAACTGTTAATTACAGAGGCACTTTGGTCATTTCTGGGGGCAGTTATGGAATTAGTGCCTACGGTGGGGGAAGTAGGGGACCTCCGGCAATATGTTTGTATGTGTTCTGAGGCATACAAATTATGGAGTTAAAGCACTCCCTGATGTACAGCCTTCATTTCCTTCCGTAGCAGAGCAGGGAGTGCAAAAGAGAATTGTGGTCAGAGCCCCAGTCACGGGCTAGGACCCTATCGTGCTAGGTGCTGTACAAACACAGATCAAAGAGACAATTCTTGCTCCAAAGAGCTTACGTCCTTCTGCAGCTGAGTATGTGCTGCAGTGTCCCGCTATCACCCTGGAATGATTCTTTCCAAGGCTATGATCCAAAGTCCATTGAAATCAATGGGAGTCATTCCACTGACTTCTGTTGCTCTGGATCATGTCCCTAATGGCTCCATTTGATTTAGCAGCTGTGGGTTCTTCTGGCAGAGAGATACAAATACATCTCCAAAGGTGCAAAGCAACAGTGCCACTCAGTGGCTGGTTAGCTGACTGACTGGTACCTAGCCCACCACCTGGAGAAGCCCATCCTTTCCTTCTCCTACTCCTGTTCTCTTTCACAATGGCAGACACTTTGTAATATCCCCTGGCCTGGTTTGTTACCAGAGTAATGAGGAAGAGCTAAAATAGGAGGGAGAAAGTGATTAAAACAAACAGACTCAGGGAAAAGAAAAAGGGTTTTCTTCCACTCCCACTCCCTTAAGGAAAAGTTGTCTTTGCATATTTATCGGCGCAATAATAAATGAGGGTCCAGGCTTTTTCCCCTGATGATTGATGGACACAGGGATTAGTTTAAGCACAAGGAGAGACTAAGTGGTCTGGCTCGGACCACAGCACATTCATCAATTCGACAGGCAGAGCATGGAACTTATTTCCTCCTTCGCAGGGGATTTTTTAAGAAAAATGTGAACTTTTTATTAGAGCAAATATATAGAGAGTCAGTGCTGTTCTTTATCCAAATTAAGGGCAACTCTGGCAACCAGTTAAATAGACTGACTCAGAGTAGTTGTCTTTGAACCGATCATTGAGATGTCATGGATGCAATTAAACGGTTAACAATGCTTCATGGTTCCAGGACATTCTCCCACCCTACCCCGCAGATCCTAGTAAGTCTGTCTGTATGTCCGGCCATCCGGCATCACAGCATCTAGTTAAAAAACTGGGCCAAAGAGTAAGCGCTATACCTGAACTGGTCCATCTTGTCTGATATTCTGTCCCCAAGAGCAGCCTGTGCCGGAGGTTACAGAGGTTTCAACTCAACTATGCAATACCAAAGGGAGATGTTACTTCCAGGGTCTGTGTTAGTTCCCCCCACCTCCACCCCTAATTCCTGCCAGGCTAGAGAAGAGACAATGTGCATTGCCACTGCCATCCTACACAAGTCCCATCCCTATCCCATTCATGCCTAGTTTCCAAACAGTCCCCCATCACAGACTCCACAAGTCACAGAGAGGCCTCCCTAAGCTCTAGAGTCATGGATGAAGTTGAGTCTTGTCTTCCTCATGGAAGCAGAGATTCTTAGTCAGGGAGGTTCCCCACCTACCATGTGCATGGACATAGGGAGGAGCAGGATCCGTCCCTGGGTGGAGAGACTCAGGATCCAGTCTGAGCTGGCACCATGGCCTCACCCAGAATCCCAGATCCCAAGCACTGAAGAGCGGGATGGCGGGAAACAAGAACTAGATTTTGTGGCTCTCAGCCATGTCCTCTTAAAAGTGAATTCATGGCTCCTGTCTGCCTGGGCCATCATTTCACAAGGTTTATACACAAACTACATGCAACTAGACTGGAAACATAAAATTATATAGGGCAGTTAATTGAAAAAGTGCCTGCGCTGCATGCAATAATTGACATTAAGTGTTATCTGGAGCAGGAAATCACTTGATGTTAAACAGGCACAACGGTAACATATCAGTCCTAAATGGTTTGGTGCCTGATCCAAAGACCATTGAAACTAATGGAAATCACTCCATTGGCTTCAATGGAATCTGGATAGGGCTCTTGGTGCATAGAAAGTAAAGTTTCCATTAAGCAGGATTTTCCACTGAATCTGTTGATATTAATCATGCTCCACTGCGTATCGTGAATGGACTCATCAGGCTGTCCTGATAACCAGGAAGAGATTCACAGAGTTGAGGTGTTGTTCCAAACAGCACAAGAAAGCCAGCTAAGAAGAATAAAAATCCATTATACAAGCTCTTTCTTAAAGGGAAGAGGGAAAAGTTCTCTCCCATCCCTGTATTCTCTCCTTTGGCTCGGGGTGTTGGAGAAGCTCCATTAATCCAGCTCCATGTGTCCCCCCAGTAAATCAGCCCATTGATTACTCCGATTATATTATTTATCTTCCAGAAGTACCTGAAGACCCCCAACCAAGATCTGTACATATACTGAGTAAGAGACAGTCCCTGCCCAAAGAAGCCTACCATCTAAGTAGGTGAGGCAAACAGAGTGGGAGGGGAAACTGAGGCACAGAGAGGGAAGAGATTTGCCCAAGGACACATAGTAGGTCAGTGGCAGAGCCAAGAATGGAACCTAGCTCTTCTGACTCCCACTCCAGAGCCCTCCAGCCCTCTCTCCATCACCATAGTATCTGATGCTGAGATCCTGAAAGGTGTTTAGGCACCTAATTCCCAAGGGAAATTAGACCCCTACATACCTTTGAGGATCTGGGACCAAGTGCCTAGATGGAGGCCAAGCACCATGCAGAATTATGTGGGTGAGGAATTGCCTTTTAGCTCACAGGGACACAAATGGCCCTGTGGAAACAAAGAAGGGCAGCTGAAAATCACCAGCTGGTTGCAATATATCAGAGATGGTCTCAGCTTATGTTCTGTGGAGGGGTTCCTGCTGCTCTGTAGATCCATCTGCCAGGCTTCCGGCAGTGATGCATGTTATGGGCCTGTCTAGGACTCTAGAGAAGGCTTCAAGTGGCTTTTTTGACCTACTGATCTCCAAAAGAGACAGGTTGAAATATTCAAAGCCGATTAGGGGACTTAGTCACACGGCTCCCATTCATTTTAAAACTGAAAATCTCAACCAAGGACTTCTCTGCACCCTGCCCGCATGCCTTGTACCATCCATTGTTGGATGGCTGTTTGGTGTGAGTTCCACTTTAATCTGACTTTCCAAGGAAAAGTGTAAGGGGGTTTCTGACATTGCACAGAACATGTACAAGACGAATGAAAGTATCAGCTGCGTGATGTTGGTATCCTGTGTGCGTCTAACTCATAAAGCTGGTCAGACTTCGTTATGAATACACCCTCTTTCCCCTGCTCCTACCATTAGACCAAACGCACACTCAGAGTTCAGAATAGAACCCAGGAGTTCTGACTCCCCAATCCCTTGTCTTAATGACTAGACATTTCCTCTTGGATTCTATTGTCAATTCCTCTAGGCTTGTGAAAGTCACAATCTCTGGAGCCAAGCTTTTAATGTGCCGATTACATCACCCGTAACCTTATTAGGAACATCAAGCAACTGTAATTTATAGATGCTCTTCTAAGGAGACCTATCAATATATTTATTTTCCTTCTGATATATAGCTGAGTCGTGCATGAAGTTTATTATGCCTGGACAATCTTCTATCAAGATCTATAGATTTTCCCCATATAGATATTTGGCTCCACCTCAGAACAGAAAATCATTTTTTAAGAAACAAAAAGCATTTTAGTCCTCTCAAATGCCCGTAAGTATATGATGGAAGTTCTTGTTGTCTGTATATGACAGCAAAATTTCTACAGTCAATCAGCCAGGGGTAACTGGAGTCATTTAAACATGATCATACTGGAAAAAGTATTACCTTTAATACCTATAACATTGGATTTTATTTAATATTGGTTAGCACTTTCTAAGGGCGGGTATTATTATTGCCATTTTTCAAAGGGGAAATGGAACGAAGGGGAAGTCAAATGACTTCCCAGGGCCACAGAACAGGTCAATGGAAGAGTTGCGAAAAATATGACCCACGAGTCCCCTTACTCCTAATCCCCCTGCTTTAACCCACTAGACCACACTGCCTACTAGAGGTAGGAATAGAACCTAGGAGGAGTCCTGACTGTCAGTTCCTGGTTCTAACCCTTAGAAAACACTGCTGTCCAGAGCTAGGTACAGAGCCCAGGAGTCCTGACTCTCAGCCCCCACTTCTTTAGGCGCTAGACCCCACTCAGATCCAGGAGTAGAACCCAGGGTTGCTGGCTCCCTCCGCTATGCCCACTAGATCACATTGCCTCCTTAAAGTTATTCACTTTGGAGGGTGTGGTGTGGCAGGGTCTCCAGATCTACAATCAGACACTCTGCAGACAGAGCTCCCCACTCCTGCAAACAAAGGGGGATATATGACACCAGCATCCCTCTCTCCAGGTACCATGGCAGGCTGTCTGCAGGTCAGCAGATCAACAAGGGAGAGGAGTGAGCTGTCTGGAGGGATGGCTGGTCAGGCGCTTCCCTCTCGACTCAGCAAAAGAGCTTTATTACCTGCTCCACTGAGTCCTCTCAGCACAGGGCTCTCTGAGGCAGCATCGGCCACTGGCACCCTGGGAAAGTGGATCCAATCAAGCCATGCTGCTGGAGAATGGCCAGGGCAATAGGATCTAGGGGCTCTACATATCTACCACTGAACTGCCAGGTAGCATGCAGATCCTTGGGGAACCATGATGTTTGAGGAGGTGGGTGCTGCTGCCTATTCTGGTGGGGAGGCAACCCCTACACTGACAGGATCCTGAGTGACTGAGTCCCCTCCCAGACACGTAACCACAGAAAGGAGCACAGGAGGGGCAATCCACAGAAAGCAATGAGGGCACACACACACACACACCGCAGCCTACTATACGGCCCATTGAAACCAATGGGAGTCTTTCCACTGGCTTTGCATCAAGCCCAGAGGGAGAGATTGTCACTGTCTGGCACAGCCCCTGTGCCAAGAGCAGCCATAAAAGGAGCCCTATGGTGGAGCCTCATTGATTCTCACTGACGGGGCTGCTGAACGATTTTGCGAATGAGGAAGTGAACAAATAAAGAGCCAGGCTAATGCCTCCCAAAATGTACTCTGCTCGTTTATTTTGGCAGTGGTAGTTTAGCTTTAAATATTTATAATGCTTCCTAATGTACTAGTAAATGTACTGTAGTATATTCCACGAAGATGATGAAGTCTCAAAGACATTGCTGCAAACATCATTGTCTCTCCCCTGTTAAATCTTTGATGAGAAGTGGGGAGAGAGTAAGTGTGTGTTTGTATGTATGGGTGCACGCGTGCGTTCGTGCACCGGAAAATGGTTGGATAGCTGCTGGGTTTCTGCTGGAAGAAAATGCATGCATGATTTCCCCATATGGGGGGAAATTTTCAAGAGCTCCTGTGGGATTGGGAAACACAAATCCTTCAAACACAAAGCTTTCAGATATCCTCTCTAGAGACGGATTCTGCTTTCACACACACCATTGTAAATCAGGAGTAATTCCATTCAGCTGATGTAAGTGATGTGGTGTGAAACTGATGTCAGTGTGAGGCTATTCAGTCTTGGAGAGAGACTAAGCGATCACTGCAAGACAGCTTGCAGAAATAGTCTGGAAAATACACACGGGCACATGGTGTTCCTTTCAACCCCTACTGCTCACCTCCTTCAATCCTGGGAAATGAAGCAAAGTTTTCCTCACATGCAATACTACACGGGCATTCCCCATAATTCCCAGGCACTACATTGTGCACCTCAGTCGGAATCTGAAACCCATCCATTATGTCAGTCCTGGGTCCATATCCAGCTGAGCCAATGCACCTCATTCCTGACCTGCAGCTCTTCCCACTGCTGCAGTCCTGGGATCCCACACAGCTCAGTCAATGGCCTTCAGCACCCTGTGCTTCCAGACCTGGGTTCCCCACACGTAGCTCTGCTGCTGTACCTTTATGCCTACCCAAGGCACCCCCTGTCCTATTCTTTCATTCTGGGGACCCTCCCCTACAGCCTTGCCAACTCACCTTTATGCTGACTTGCAGCCCCCCAACTGCTGTCTCAGTCCAGGCCTCAGGCTGCTAATTGTGCGGGAATGTCGACTATTATTTTGTTTGATGCAACTGGAACCCCCACCAGGATCCACCCAAATGAGACTCAACCCACTCATTCCATTGGTGACCTAAGGCCAGGATTCAAATCCAGGTCTGCAGGCAGGCCCCCTGGAGCCACTGCCCCCAGGGCTGTGTGTTCAGTTGTGCTCCTACCATCCAACTGCACATACTGCAGGAAGGACATTTTTATCCGCTCTCAGCAGACAGCCGAGGGCGGTGGGGATTATTTAATCAAGGACTATTTAAACTGGAGGGCGGACTTCATTTACCATTATGGCGTGACATAAAAATTTAAAGACTTTAACAGAAAAAAAAAATCTATGATCCAGTTTTACGCCCCTTCAAGTTCTTCTAATAAATCTGCAGAAGGGAATTTATCTTCTCTCAGTAAATGTGCCACTTCCCCATTGGCTCCTGAAAAGCCTGGAAGGGCCAAGCATAAATCCCTCGCTCCAGCTCCATTTCATCCTCCCCGTCCTTATCCCTGAGAGCTGGCCACCCCACCTAGGGAGCTACCTAGAAGAGTCATTTCACCCCATGCCTGAACAAGGCTAGCAAAGAGAGCTTGTTCCAGATTCCTGTATAGGGTCACCCGAAATACACCCCTGCTGAAACGAGCAGTGTGACACCACAGCCCGTGGAGAGCGGGATGGGGGTCTGTCGGTCTTTACAAGCTGTTATCATGGTATCTGAGGGCAGGACCTGCTCCTGGATGGGCTGAGACCAGCAACAGAGAGGAAGCACTGGGGACGCTTGGCCTGCACGCAGCCCTCTATCCCTGATGGCTTTCATCTTTTGTGCTCCATTTGTGACAGTGCAATGGCAAAGCCAGTCGGATTGGACAAGTGTGGTCTTTGTGTTCCTGAGGTCAGAAGAGCTGCTGTTGAGAGACAGGCACTGATCTAACTGTGGGTGTCCTATAGCGCCCATGACAATCTCCACCTGCAGGTATACGGTGGGGGCTGGATACAGGATTAGGTAGTTCACTAGCCCTAGTTTGACATAGCTTTCCTATACACGCCATTGCAATCCTACCGGGCTTTCCTAAACACCACTCCTCAGCAGGAATAATCTGCAAATCCTCCTCTGATCTGCTGTCCTGGGTTTAACAACACGTTTTTTGGAGCAGGGGAATGTATCTCCTCCGTTGAGCCTGACCCATAGCTCACCAGAGTCAATGGAATGACTCCTGTCGCCTTTGGATTGGATCCCAAACACATAGAGCACCATGTAAACCTACAGCTCTACCTAAATGATTGTTAATAGCAAATCAATAGTGATAACAATTGCACAGGGCAGTTTTGCTATCAGAGTAATCTGATTATAGACACCTAACAATGCTGCTCTGACATGCTGGGACCCGAGGGTGCTTTGAAGTGCAAAGAGCTCTGCAAACTTTAGCTAAGGAAGGTTCTCAACCCCCAAACCCCACCCCACTCTGAGGCACAGGCAGGGTGACTTCAGAGTCAGGTCTCATGGCTTCTACTGCTGGCTCTGGAACAGACCCGCCGGGTGACAACACATTTCACCTTTCTCTTCCTCAAATTGCCTCTCTCTAAAACAGCTAGGATCTCGCTTGGGGATCCAGGGGTGCTGTGAATGGTAGCGACTGATGTTTATAATGGATGAACCAAGACGGAGAAGGGCAAGGTCTCACCTGTGTTTCATAAGGAGACATGAGGAAACTGAGGCCCAGAGCGATGAAATGATTTGCACACAATTATACAAATGACTGTAAGCACCTTGAGAATGGCGCTGCTCTGTCTCTGTGGTGCTTATCTATTCCATGTTGGGTACTCAGCAAGCTGGGGGATGGAGGGCTTGAGCGCCCCCATTTCCAATGTTATTTAGTCAAGCGGCAGGTGCTCTGCAGCACCCATGAAATCTGGCTTGCTCAATAGCATGCCTGCCACTTGCTTACAGGGTCTGGAAATAGAACCCAGGAGTCCTGACTACCGCCCCTTTAACTTAAGCCACTCAACGCAGTGCCTTGCATCAAGCTCACAACTGACGGCACCATATAGTTGTGGCATAAGGAATTAGTGGAGGTCAGTGGAACAGCTGGCACCTACTGCACCCATTAAATACCCACATTAGAAATGCCAAAGGGAGAAAGCCAGCTCTTTTCCTTCCTCTTTACACTCTCATCATTCCTGTTGCACACAAGCAACAGCCTTCAAATATTTAAGCTCTTGCATACAAAGCCCCTGTTCCCTTGTTTCAGGCTGGCATGCTCCACTCATCCGAGGAGGATCGCGGACCAGAACGTTTCCCTTCCCTTTCCCATTGTTCAGCGCCTTACATGATTGCATAATCGCTGAGCGGGGACACAGGCTAGTTTGCAGGGGAAATAAAAATGTATCTATAATTAATGAACCTCCAAGAACACAGGGCCCCTTATTAATGCAGCAATTTGGTGAAACAGTTTATGAGTCATTGAACTTAATCATCAGCAAGATCCCAAGTCAGACGACAGGGGAGGGAGCCAGCTCCAATCGCACATCCAAAGGATGCTTGTAACATACAAAGCTTTTGGCAGAAACTACCCCCCTCAAGTTATGTCTGCAGAAGAGAAGAGTGAGGGGGGATTTGATAGCTGCTTTCAACTACCTGAAGGGGGTGGTTCCAAAGAGGATTAATCTAGACTGATCTCAGAGGTAGCAGATGACAGAACAAGGAGTAATGGTCTCAAGTTGCAGTGGGGGAGGTTTAGGTTGGATATTAGGAAAAACTTTTTCACTAGGAGGGTGGAGAAGCACTGGAATGGGTTACCTCGGGAGGTGGTGGAATCTCCTTCCTTAGAGGTTTAAGGTCAGGCTTGACAAAGCCCTGGCTGGGATGATTTAGTTGGGGATTGGTCCTGCTTTGAGGAGGGGGTTGGACTAGATGACCTCCTGAAGTCCCTTCCAACCCCTGATATTCTATGATTCTATGACTGGAGATAGGGTGACCACACAGCAAGTGTGAAAAATCTGGACCGGGGTGGGGGGTAATAGGAGCCTATATAAGAGACCCAAAAAATCCGGACTGTCCCTATAAAATTGGGACATGTGATCACCCTAACTGGAGATGACCCAGGGGGTTGAGGCTGATTTACAGGAAAGTCCTGAGAAGGGAATAAAAACTGGCAGGCAATCTATTTACAGCAGAAATCCCACCCATAGATGTGGCTATGCTAATTACTGGGCAGGCTTAGGGCCCCAGAGGCACAGGTCTTGGGATCTGAGATCAGGCAGTATTGAGTAGGACCTGATTTTTAGAAGTAGCTGCCAATCCCATTAATGTCATTTGAAATTGTGACTTTTTTGCATAAGAAAAAGAAAAAAGGCCTTCCCCCTCCCCACAAATTATATAAATAAAAATTTAATTTGTGAAAAAATGTATGTATATACACACACACGCAAACATTTCTGTTAAAATAAGTGTGAGTCATTGCCACTTTAGACATGTTTTCACTTACTGAAAAATTTGTTTCTTGACCAGAACCTGGTTTTTGGTCAATGAAAGATTTCTAACACACCCAGTAAAAATGCTGATAAAAATAGTGGACAATTTCATGCCAAATAAATAAAGAAAGAAATAAAGAAAAGAAAAGAAAGAAAGAGGTAAGGCTGGTTGAAAAATTTCCATTAAAAATATTTTTTTAAACTGGAAAATGGCTCATTTGTCAAAGTGATTATTTCCATGGGAAATGTTCATTTTCACTGAAAATTGAAAAAAAATTGAGTTAGCAAAACTGAAAAAATGTTCAGGTTTTTTTTGTTTGTTTTTACTACTGAAAAATTTCAGCTGATTCGTTTTTAAATTGAAGGTTTTGCCCAATTTGTTTTTCTGGTCAGCTGAAAATGTTCAGATTTTAGTTCCTGGGGGAAAACCCCAAAATAATTGCATTTTTTGGCAACTGTAAGACAAAAGTGTTTTTTTTTCCAGGCTTTTGGCCTTTCAATGAAAGCCACTCACCATTTTGGGAGAAATGTATGCAAAAATAATTATAAAAAAAAATTCATTTAAGTTTTTCATGGAGAAAAAAAGTTCCCCAACCAATTCCAAAAACAGACCATTTCAAACTCTGTGAAATGGAAACAATTTTGAAGTGTCAATATTGTTTTTAAAATCACTTTCCATTTCTTTACAGGCTTTAGTGATACGTGCTCAGCACTTCCAAAAAACAACCAACCAACCAACCAGGCTCAAGGTGGGATGCAGCACATGTGTGAGAACTGTTATTCAGATTACCATAACTAGGAGCTTTAGTCACGGACCAGGATCCCATTTTGTTCGGTGTTTGTACAGTACCTAACACAAAGACAGTCTCTGTCACAAAGAACTTGCAAGTATAAATGGTCAAAGCTATTTTTGCGTACTTGGATAATGGATATGTAGTGTACACATGGGAGCTATACAACAATTAAATAAACGCTGCTCCATTGTAATTTATATTGCAGTAGTCGCTAGGTATCTCAATCAGCAACGAGGACCCCACTGCACTAGTTCCCGGCTTTAGTCTAGTGTTTTCTGCATTCAGATTGTATAGTGCACTTAAATGTTTCATGGAGATACATTTATTTTATGACAGCCCCCAATATATTTGGTGTCTGACAGTTTTGTCATTTACAGGCACTCTTGCCTGTGTGTTGTCACCATATTCTTTAATCAAATGTACATGTGTTGCACCCAAAGGGGCTTATGTGCCACTCCACATTGCACAGGACAGCATGACATATTGATCATAACATGAGAATGCCACAATGGACAGACTAGTGTGCATGAATGACAGGCGCCTTCTCGTGGATGGAATCAGAACTGCCCATCTGTGGGTCACAAGCCCTATACAGTAGTACTAGCAGAGTTCTCCTTTAAGAACATAAGAACAGCCCTTCTGGGTCAGACCAAAGGTCCATCAAGCCCGGTATCCTGTCCTCTGACAGTGGCCAATGGCAGGTGCCCCAGAGGGAATGAACAGAACAGGCTATCATCAAGTGATCCATCCCCTGTCACCCAATCCCAGCTTCTGGCAAACAGAGGCTAGGGACACCATCCCTGCCCATCCTGGCTAATAGCCATTGATGGACCAATCCTCCATGAATCTATCCAGTTCCCTTTTGAACCCCATTATAGTATAGTTTAGCTCAAACGGGAGGAGTATTTGGGTTTGAAGGAGGCAAACCTGAGATTGACCCCTGCCCTAAAGTTCTAAGTGGGCAGCCTGGCCCTTGTCCCAAACCTTTGTCTGAGGATTTCAGAACACTTTGCACATGTGAAGTAGTGAATGCTGGCAGTGTGTCGGTTGGTGACATGAGCAAGATTACCTCCTGTTATCCAGAGGAGCAACCCAAGGTTCCCACTCCCCTCCAATATCACATCCCAGGAAAGAGCATTTATGAGTGGGTGAAAAGCCTGCCCACCAACTCTCTTCCCTGCACAGAGATGCACCCCCCACCCTCACGATCAGCCAACGTCCCTGCAGGCACCCAGCTCAATGCTGCTTTAAATCATGCTACACTCTGATAAGCATTTGTGAGCCTTTAAAATGATAATCGCACAGCATGGGGCATAGCATAGCGGTGGCCATATGAATATTCAGGAGCTGGGGACCCAGCAATGTTACTACTTCCAAAAGGAAGCCAGGGGCACATCTCTGATTGCAGCCTCAGCAGGAACCAAAGGGCTGTCTCCTCCCAAGGATGTGTGAGGAAATAGTATTGTACAGTCATTGTGTTTTTGATCCCCATCTTCCCCTTAGCGCTGCCTGATCTCCTTGTTAGCCTTGTTACTCCCAGAGCTTGAGGTACAGAGAGGCAAAGACCCAACAAAGCAATATCAGCTGAGCTTCATCCATAGAGGATGCAAAGATGTGCTGAGGGAATGGGAAGGGATAGACTGCTCTGCTCTATGACCTGTCAAATGCAACCCAAACCCATTCCTGCAGCAGCTCCAGTGGGCAGGGTGTTGTAGTTACTATTGTGACTGGCTGTCTGGCCTCCTGGATCCTATTAGAAGGAATTAAGAGGCCGGTTGCCTTGTAAGCCCCGAGCAACTCTGCTGGCTTCAGGGGAGCAGATCCAGGTTTACACTGGTGCAAACAAAAATCAGAACATGCAACTCAGTAAGAGTCAGGCAGAGAACACAGGACCCTCAGTCCTACACAAACATCTGCCCTTTATGGGTAGCAGGGGAAACTCAATGCGAGAGAGAACAGTGAAAGCCACCCAGAAAGCACTGAGTGTAGCATGTTCAGCATGGGGCAGCTGTTCCCGCTGCTGCTGCTAACTTGCCAAGGCTGTTCTCAAGGGCTATGCGCAGCTCTGACATCCACCAAGAAAAGGTACCATGAAATCAATTATCCTAAACTGTGCAAGGAGAGCCCTCGGGAAGGCTGTAGTCAAGCAGCAGGATTACCAAGGGGGGCGGTCACGCACCACCGCTGGCCTGGACACTTGGAGAATATATGTTAAAGATCGTTTAATTAGCATGATATATGTCACCTCCCATTGATCGGGACCCCAGTGTTGCAGGAATCTATCACAGGGAAAACGGACAGTATCGATTGCTTTGAACCCCTTGCTGGAATAACATTGACTTGTGCTATGTTTAATAAGCAAATAGCTTTGCTGTAAATATAACCAGACGAGATGCTGGGACAGAGCAGAGTGGCTTGTGCGCCTTGCTGTGCAAAAGGCATGCTGTTCTGAGGAACTCTTCTTTTGAGGCCGAACCACTGGCCACAGAAGGGAGTTAGGCCAGGGGGACAAATTGCTTTCGCCAGGCCTGTGTGGAAACTGGGTCCCTGAAGGTCAGGCTAACACTGCAAATGCCAGCAGCACAAGGGCCAGGGAAGCTGCTGTCATGGACAGCGTGAGCTGAAATGTCATCTGACACACTAGCTGTGCCCTAGTCCCAGTGACGTCTCGGACAAATGGCACTGCCAGGGATACAATTTAGTCAGGCTGCTCTGTGCGGAGTGACTTTTACAGGGACATTCTCAAGATAAAAAGCCAGGGGTGAGTGGCAGGGAGAATTTCAATGACACAAAGGGGAGTTAAGTGTCGAACTGCCACTGAAAGTCAGTGCCAGTTGGGTGCCCAGTTCCCTTTACTTTCAATGGAAGTTGGGTGCCTAACTGCCCTTTGGACTTCTCCACCTGGATCATTTTTGTTTAAACATCCCTGAGCCAACTAACCTCTGGCTAATAAAACTGATTTACATCTCACCCTGTGTGTGGCCTGCCTGCTTTTTTGCATGTCATTGGACTGCAACAACACAACTCAGCCTGCCCAGCTTCATTGCCGTGTTTCTAGCCCCTTTCACTGTCTGGTTCCCAGGCACTCAAGCAATGTTGCTGTGCTTGGACTTCCAGCAATGCAAGGCAGTGTATACATTCCAATAGACGGGGCAGAATCATTGGCATTCTCTGACAGCAATGTGTCACTCAGGTCACTACAAAGCAGAAACAGAGAGCGACATCTATTTGTATGTACTACTGTTCCAGGATCTAGTTCTCCATTGTCTGGCCTGAACCTCCTGTGAACATTTACACCAATGCAAAAGGAGTTCAGAGGGGGTGTAATGTGCCATTGTCATGCTTTCCTGAGACACACTGGATCCGGAGACAGAGCATGAAACCTTGATCTTTGGAGAGCAGGGTCCTACTCTTAACCTGCTTTGTGACTTTGTTTCCTCTTATTTTTCTTTGGTATTTGGAGCAGGAAGTGTCTCTAACCAGTTTGTACAATCCCTGCCACCATAGGTTCTGGATGCGAGTTAGGGCCTTTAGAGGATACATCAATACAAATAATAATTTTACATCTATTTTACATATATGTGAATGACGACGAAGGGCAAGGGAGTGGAAAATAAGAACCCCAGTGAATTTAATAGGAGATGAGAGTGGTTATATCCCTGGAGGAATCCAGCACCTTGCAGGATGAGGACATCAGGCTAATTCCTCGTTGACTTTCTGAATCCATCCCACTGCCTGTAAGTTGACCAGACCCCAACAGTTAAAGGTTAGATGCCATGAACCCAACCACATTTGAGGAGATAAGAAAGTGACCAAGGATGAAATTTCCTGCCCTAAGGAAGATAGCAGCATGTGTTCAGTCGTCACAGGACTGTTTTTTCCCCTGGGGTTGTAATACAAATTAGTGACACAAATGAAAGCAAAAAGCCTTACAGGACAAGGATGGAGCAGGCAATTAGCTTGTACTCTCAAAACATTATTCACTAATTGTGCAAAGAGTTGTGTACAAAAATTGGACTAATCAAATAGATTTCATTTTATTCTGGGAAAGGAGTGAGTGGCAAAAGAGGAGGCAGAATGCAGTTGAAGTGCTCATAAGCTCCTCATGTACCTCAACTCTTCCCTGTAATAAATACTTCTCAGCAAATGTGAAATTGTATCTATTGACATCAGGAACTGCACTCCACATGAATTACCCATGATTGTACAAGTGCCTGCTTTCCAGGGGGATGTACCCAAAGCCCATTATTATTATTATTGTTGTTATCATAGCCAGAGTGCCATGGATGTACAGATGGCTTCACATGTAAAAGACAAGGTCTCTGGCTTGAGACTAGGGGCACATAAAGGCTCTGGTCTCTTCTCCTAGAGTGCAATAACTCTAGCAAAATCAGTACCCATAGTTCAGCAGTGGTATAGCTGAAGTGTGTCTAAGCCACTAGTGTAAGGAGCCCAGGCGTTTCTGTGGCTGTGATTTACAGTAGCAGCACACCAGGTCCACTGCACATCAGGACTGAAACCCAGTTCAGCCTCCTCCACCCCCAGGTTGCGCACCACCCCCAAAAATATATTGTAGTTGAGCTTCAACCTCTTCTATGCCTGTGTATGATCCAGATGAGCAAAGGAAACTGAGCTAGATGTTAGTCACAGTGCTTAACGCAATGCTGGAAGATGCTCAGATGCGATCATAGAAGATTAGGGTTGGAAGAGACCTCAGGTGGTCATCTAGTCCAACCCCCTGCTCAAAGCAGGACCAACACCAGCTAGATCATCCCAGCCAGGGCTATGATAATGAAGGCAGAATAAGAACCTGAATAATAATAATACCTGCCTCTCACATCAGCCACTATCACAGAAAGGTTTGTTTGGGGCTGGAAGGAGATAACAGTCCCATCCCTAATACACAAACACTTTTGCTTAGATTGGAAGCGGTTCCACACAGGGACCATCTTTGTTGTGCCTCTGTAGAGCCCAACACAATAGTGACCCTGTGAAACCCTGCATGGATTCTCTCAGGGGAGACTGTCTCTTTAGGTGGTTCCAGAGGTCTTGTCAAGAAGTGGAAGGGGACTTATCTAAGATTTTACAGGCCCTGGGTAGTGTTCCCAGTAAGGAGAGATGGCCGAAGCTCATCCCACCCTACAGCCACCAACCCTCAGTCTCCATCCACCTCCATTGTGTGCAGGCATTGGCATTTATCCATTAAGGGCCTGATCCAAAGCCTGTCTAAAAAAAATAAAATAAAATAGGAAAGTCTTCCATTGACTTCAATGAGCTCCAGATGAGACCATGAGCGGACTACTGCTGTAACTGGACCTTATTTGTCAGGCTCTCCAGTTCTATCCTTCGTTCTAAATACTCAGGAGTCTGTGGCTGTCAGGATTTAAAGGACAACATCCCATGTGTTAGAAGGGAGCTCACACTCTGCGCTCTCTGACCTGCTCCATTAGCAGTGAAAGATCAGGGCTGCGTATTCTTCCAAAAGCCACCCCCACCTCCCTTCAAACAGCCAGGCTGAGCCCTGGTATCCACCGCATCAGTGCTTTTAGCCACAAATTAGCTGGCTGCTGCATCTGAGACCACATCAATATTTCTCCTCAGTTTGTAGTAATCCTCCCTAAGCTCCAACATAACTGCTCACGCGACTGCCGAGGAAATAACAGATCAATCCCAGCTACAGCAAAAACAAAGTGGTGAAAGAAGCAGAGACACCACTGGGCAGTGTGTATGCACACACGTGCAATACCCACATCATCAGACTGGTCTGCACTGGGAGTCTCACACTTGCCCTCATCCATTTGCACTCAGATGCGCACGGCTCACACATCTGAACACTCTCCCATTGGCACGACCACATGTGCGCACATTAGAAAATCCACACAAGAACCTCTGTAGCAAATACACTAAACAAGCCCTGGTCTGCACTAAAAAGTTTAGCAGCTTAGCTGTGTCTGTTAGGAGGGTGGGGAGAGAACACAGGCCTAACTCAGCTTTGCCAGCAAAGACCTTTTACTGGCATAGCTTATTCTGGGAACTATATAGGCCTGATTTGCTGGTGTAAGTCACCTCTCCACTGGAAGGAGGGGAAGGGGGTGTTCTGGTACAGTTATACTGGCAAACCCTTTTAAGTAAAGACAAGGGGTAAAACCTCTCTGCTTGGCAATGGTGCCTCACCCAGTGAAGTCACATTCCAGCCTGGCCTCACTCCTATGGCAGCCCCAGGACTTTCTTCTTTTTCCAGGGGCAGTCAGTACTGTTCCTTTTATCAATTAAGGATCCCTTGCCACCTTACTTCTTGGATTGAATTAACCTGCTACAATGGATAAAGTAGGGAGAGCAGATAGCAAGTGTGAAAAATCGGGACAGGGAGTGGAGGGTAATAGGAGGCCATATTAAAAAAAGCCCCAAATATCTGGACTGTCCCTATAAAATCGAGACGTCTGGTCACCCTAGGATAAAGTGTTAGAAGTGCCCGCCTCTTTAACCCCCTCCACACATGCCCCTTCATCACCCCTCTATTGCAGATAACAGGTGCTATGTGCTGGGTTCCAGGAAGCTCCTTAAAATTGACACACCAAGACTCAGTAATGGCTTATATAATAAGTATGAGCTGGATTAATCATGTGTCCATTGCATGCACTGGCATTCCCATGCAAACCTGAGGATTCGTTCAATCGTGGGATAATTTCACCCTAAACTCCCAAAGTCCTGTCCCAGCAAGCACTGGGCTCTGTGTAAAACCTGGAATAGACTCTCCAGGCCAGTCTTTTCTGGGGTTGTTCTGAAGTCCTAGTAAGGTATTTAGAGGTGATGCCCAATTATATGTAAGCAGCTCCAGTTAATCCTCATTAAAGGGCATGCTACATTAACAGAACAGAATCCCCACCAAGGCTGAGCAATAGAGCCGTAGCCAAGACAGAGAAAGCTGCCCATTATGGGTACTTCCCCAGCTTTAACGTGAGCCCCACTTGTTCCTGGTTGAAATCCCCATTGACATTAAAAAGGGATGAGTTTGTTATACAGCTGCATCATGTATTTCTGAACATAGACAGTACTCCTCTTATAATAAAGATATAAGTGTTACTTGCTGGATGTGTCTCTCTGCCGGCAAATTGCAGCATTGCTGACACAGTAAAACAGCACTACAAGGCAGTTCCAGAAACTAGGCTGGAGACTTAGCTAATGGGACAGAATTCAGAGGGGAACTCCCGAGCTTCCCAATCCTTGGCTTGCTGCCGCAGCAGGAAGGAGAACTGCTTGGACATCGTTTCTGGCTACTAGCAGGTAGGCAAAAATGAAATCCCATGATACCTTCAGGATGTACATGCTGAGATTGAATGCAAGAGCTCCCCAAAGTCCACGGAGAGCCAGAGTGCATGGAGGCAAAGGAAACATCAGCCTGTGCCCATCTGACGCCATCTGTGAAATGCTGCTAACCTGCAATAAAGATGGCTAAGAAGTCACATGTACAGCATAGAGGAGAAAGCATAGGCAGGGGTAAAGTGTCCCCACCAGGGGTTTCCTCTCAGCACTGACTGGCACTTTGCCACTTTGAGTTGTAAGGAAACTTTCTTTCTCCTTTGTGCATGTCATGCTGGTGAGACGGGCCACACTGCATGCTCTGGAGACTAGTCCTCTGCAGAGAACAAGTCTAACCACAGCAACGGTACAGAAAGCTTCTGCAATTTGGGAGCTAAACCCTGCTCCAGGGAGACCACACCTAAGGGGTAGGGAAGAACTTTGCGAATGTGGCCAGACTCCTCAACAGCACCAATCATAATGGATGGGTTTGAGATATGGTTACCTGTCCCCTAAAGAACAGACTCTATCACACTCTTTTTACATAGGCCACCAGACAGGTACCATGTGGTCACCACAGACCCATACTGGATTCGCAATGGCAGCCTTATTTCTGTTTCAAGATTGTGATGGTACTTGCCAATATAAGCAAGAAGTCACGGGGTAAAAATCCCAAGAGTGCATTAAGAGCCTAAATCCCATTCTCACAAGTGACATGGGCACATAGGGACAGATTTTCAGAGGTATTCAGGCACTTAGAGATTCAGATAGGTGCCTCGTGGGATTCTCAAAAGTACCTAGGTCCCATTTATTTCAGAAAGGAAGAGAAAGAAATGTACTAAAAAAAGTAAACCAAACATTCCATGCCAATGCAGACCTGGCATTGCATTTGTTTGAAAGGCTAACGTTGTAATTACATTGTAACTTTAGTCTGTTGCTCAGGGTAAATCAGAGGGCAACTCTTGAGCTATTTCTGTCTCCTAAATTGGAGCCTTATGGGAAAGTTAGAAACCTCAGCTTACATTGTGACTAATCTTTAAACCAGTTGACAGCTTCAAATCTAGTTTCCAGGTGACCTACAGGGATGTGTAAAAATGGTGGTGTGTTTAGAGAGCAATTACATTTAACTCCAGGGTAGTTAATTACATGCTTATTAGACCTGGTTTGTACAATAACTCTGTGCACTTTACAATTCCTTTAAAATGAATCCATCCACAAATCCATGTAGAAATTTAAGCTGCTCAGGTGCAGCTGGGTGGACAAACATCCTCATGATTTTTTTAAAAAAATAATAATTGTGTTCTCTGAAGGTCATGTCTCCACTTTTCAATTCTGTCCACTGGAAACAGACAAAGCAAAGCAGCTGACCAGACTTGGTTGCTTTTGACCTCCAAGACCAAAGTCACCTGAAAGGAAATTTGAGAAGTTGTTGGGTCACAGGTGGGATGAAGAAAAGTGAAAAAAAAAAATCTACCCCTGAATTTCACATCTGCTGTCTCGTCTTTGGTACAGATCACCCACTAGTGTACATCTCTGTAGCTCCATGGATCTGGCCTGTTATCTGTCACTATGTCATTATTTGTATTACAGTAACACCTACGTGCCCCACTGAGAACAGCCCCATTGTGCTAGGTGCTGTAGAAACCCAGAGTAAGAGGCCCAGTCCTGAAAAGTCTATGAGACAAAGGGTGAGAAAAAACACAGTATCATCCCCAGTTTACAGAAGGGCAACTGTGGCAGAGAGATGAAGCATCAGATGCTCATGCAGCCACTTTCAGTGAGAACCATGGGAGGCAATGAGTGTCTGATATCTTTTAAAAGCCTAAGGCCTGGTCTACACTGGGGAGGGGGGCGGGTCGATCTAAGGTACGCAACTTCAGCTACGTGAATAGCGTAGCTGAAGTCGAAGTATCTTAGCTCGAATTACTTACCCGTCCTCACGGCGCGGGATCAACGTCTGCGGCTCCCCCGTCGACTCCACTACCGCCACTCGCTCCGGTGGAGTTCCGGAGTCGACGGGAGCACGTTCGGGGTTTGATATATCGCGTCTAGATGAGACGCGATATATCAAACTCCGAGAAATCGATTGCTACCCGCCGATCCGGCAGGTAGTGGAGACGTACCCTAAGTCATTTGACCAAGGTTCACACAGCAAGTCTCTGGCAGAGCTGAAGAGAACCCAGGCTTCATACATACACAAACCCATGTAAAGGACCCATAAAAGCAAAGCTATTACCAAGTTTGTGCAGCCCCTGTGCAAGTCTCTGGTTGTGTTTAGCCCTGTTATTTTCTCCTGCGTCTCTTTTTGACAGGGCTGATGACATTTACGTTTCCTGAAAGCTTCAATAAAAGCCATTTTAGCTGAAATCACCTCAATCTAATTTCCAGTCAAACATAAAAAAAATAAAGACAACCCTCAGATTAAAATGAAGGCCTGGCTGGCTCTGACAGCCTGTCAGACACATGGCTCTGTCGGATGGTACCTTTGTTTTGGAATCCAAGGACAAAAGGGTGCTAAATGGTTTGAAAGGGACAAAGTGGCTGAAAAACAGTCAGACTGTTAGCAGTCCAGCATTGGTAGCAATGGTCCAGGCATGGCATAAAGACAGATATTATGACCTATGTCTGCAGTATGAGTGAGGGGTGCAATTCCCATCTGTGTACACATACCAGCATGAGACCTAGCGTGAGCCTAAGATAGCAGCGTAGCTGTGACAGTACCTAGCTGAAAACAGTGAGTGTTTTACTCTGCGTGGCTCTGCCGTGCTACTGTAGTTACATGATTTCTACTTGTGCTAGCACAAGTATGTGTACATGAGCACATGAATCACAGCATTTGATGGCTGGCTATAGCATTGGCTTCAGGATTAAAGCACAGATGTGGAACAGTCTGGATTCGTTTCCCAGCTCTGCACAAATGGTGTGAGACCTTGGGCAAATATTTAATGTGGGGTTCAGTTTCCTAACTGTAAAATGGGGATGACAATATTTACCAACCTTTCGTGGTCTTTATTTCGATAGCATGCTCTCCGGGCCAGGGACTGTCTCTTGCTAGGTGTGTGAACGTTACCTAGCACAATGCCGCCTAGCACAAAGCCTCTGGGTGCTACTGTAATAGAAAGATTCAGGATCAGGAGGGAATTTCCCCCAGGTGAGAAGGTAAGGGCCCTTGTGGGTTTTTTTTGCAGGGGGGAGGGGGGTAAATAGGGGGGTTGCCTTCCTCGGAAGCCTAGGGTAAAGGCCACTGGCTAGGATCATCTGGGTATAGCTCACAAAAGCAAGCCTTCCGTAATGGGTTCCTTTGTATCAGCTTGCTACCCCTCACTCTAAGGGAAAATTGCTTCTGTTCACTCTCCCTCATGCTCATTTTCCTCCCCGCTTTCCACAGTGCCTTTAAATTCAATTAGCTTCCAGGAAACAAGAGTTACTGTTGGGAGCTTTCTGCTTTTGAAAGCCAACTCCCACTTGTTTCAGAATTATTCCTTAACAGCAGCAGGGCAGCGGACGTCATTTTGCCTCATGCCTGGGGGCTGCCAGTCGCCTGTTTCCCATGTTAAAATAATGCTGAACATTTAAAAATAGGGGAAAGGAGGAAGCTCTCTTTAGAATGTGAGAGGGAGAAATGGAACAGGGATTGGTGACCAAGGCAAGTGGAACCATTTAGCTAGAAAAGAACTGAAGGATTTGCTCCTCTCATCTGAGCTTCCTGGTCTGCAACAGACACTCTCACTCACTGGGAAGCCAGCCACTCCACCACCTGCAGTTTAGGTCAAGACTAGATGTTTAGAATAGATTGTTTAGTTCAACCAGAAGGGGGGGGAGGGAAAGAAGAGGGGGTATATATTTTTCAGAAGCTGACAGCTTTTTTTTTTTTTTTATTTAATAATGGAGATATACCTATCTCCTAGAACAGGAAGGGACCCTGAAGGGTCATCAAGGCCTACCCTCTGTCTTCACTAGTACTGATTTTGCCCCAGATCCCCAAGTGGCCCCCTCAAGGATTGAACTTACAACCCTCGGTTTAGCAGGCCAGTGCTCAAACCACTGAGCTATCCCTTCCCCTCAGCTTTTGTGTGGAATATTTGACCCTAAACAGGGGCTCTGGCACCACTTTGTCCCCCAAGTGCATTTAATGAGGGTAAAACATGCAGTCAGAGAGGAAAAAAAATTGCCAAGTGGCTTCCTCAAATTTTCCAGAAAAGCACATCCCTGGTGAGAACCTCACTATGGCGAGGTGGGCTGAATGCAGAGAGCAATCTAACACTGCTGCGAGAGAGAGCCAGCAAGGAGCTGTGGAGACAGGTCAGCTCATGAAGCTCCTACAGATACACTATGTTACCAAAATAAGCTCCTTCATCCCTTGGCGTGCAAATAGCAAGACCTGGCTCAAGACATTGGAGGGTCTGTCTATACAGCAACCTGGGGGGATTGTTAGGCAGACACACCCATGCTAGCATAGCACAGATGAAGATAGCAGTGAAGACACTGTGGCACAGGCAAGCAATGCAAGTACATACCTAGAGTAGAGTCCCCAGCGGGTCTGTACAACCTTTAATGCAGCTTGTGCCACTGCACCCGCACGGTTATTTTTAGCACGGGTGCGACTACCAAAGTTGCAAGCACACCGCAGATTGCAGCGTAGACGCATCCTGAATGCTGGATTGGGGACTGTACCTTTAAAGGGCCGACAAAGTCCAGACAGTACACCGAGAAGATCTTGCTATACTCCGCTAGCTAGAGCCGGACACCGATAAAGCAGAGCTCTTGCAAGCACCATAAGCGCTGAGTGATCACAGATCACCACACTAGGTACCCAGCAGTACTCAGTGGGCCTGACTCTCCTGCACAGTATGCAGTCATTTGCCAACCCAATGGAAATGCAAAGCAGATGTAACATGCTACCAGGCCAGAATGGTGACACTTCATATTCACTTGGTATGGATATGAATGACTGCACAAAGTGGCCCTGGGACTCTCAGGGCAGCATTGCATGCATGACTGCCATCCAAAACTCAATAAGCCATCATCATGGGATTCATTTATATTTCATGTCATTTGGAGTCCTTACGCACAAAGAATCCTCAGTGGGCTAACCCTAACCTAGGTTCTTACCCTATTCCACTCACTGTGGTATTTCAGGTCCTTATTTAATGTTTTATGCCAAATCTTACATAGCCTTACTCATGCAATTCTTTGGCAATTTGCCCAGTTAAGGACTGCAGAGAGGATGTCTAGATTTTAGCACAGCAGAAGCTTCAGAATCCCATTTCAGTCAAGTTATAATAACCAGAAACCCTGCAGTCCCTTCTCTCATTACTCAACAAAACTCCCACTGAGTTCACCTCACCAGGCCAAACCCTGATCTCCCTGCGGTTGGCTCTTACTCCAGGGTAACACCCACTGAGGTGATGGGACAAACAAGGCTCATGTGCAAACTCTAGAGCTGGTCGGAAGTTCTGTTTACTTCCACCCACCCCTCCATTCCCCTGCCCCAACCCAGAAATGCTGGTTTGTTGTGAAGGTTTCTCAGGTCCAGAATGCAATTTCTAGTCAAAACCAAAGTCCAGCAAATAGCCTGGTGATTAGAGCACTCATCTGGGATGTGGGAGCTCTGGAGTGTGTGTCTGTGTATGTTCCAGTGTAGAACAAAGACATTCAAAACCTCAGCTCCCCCCCCAAAAAAAGAATACTTTGTTTCCATCCAGCCTTATCAAACTCCCAAGATAATCAGACTCAAGATATGCAACTCCTTATTGATCATGCCTATGTAACCCACACACCTCCTGGGTGTGGTGTTCTGTCCCACCTAGTGGCACAGAGACCACTTAAAGAGAGTTTAATGAGTCTGCTCTACAGCCTTAGCTAACAGCCATACGGCTTTTAGCTCATGCAGTAGAGGCTCACGCATTTAGCTCCGGAGGTCCCAGGTTCAATCCTGCCCGCTAACAAGCGGGGTCTGTCGGTGTTACAAGTGGACAGAACCCCACACCCAAGAGGTGTGCGGCTTATACCTGCACTGCATGGATTTCCACCCAGCCCTTGAGCAAGACCCCAAAGTCCTGTCCCAGCATAACCTGGGCTCACTGGGACACCTGGGATGGATCCTGGGAGGTATGTCTCTCTACTTTGGTCACTACAAAATCCTGGTGAGGCACAGATACCTTCAACAGCGATCATGTGAGAAGTCACTATTATGCTAGCACTTGGAAAGCAAGAGTTTATTATCAAATAGTCGCCCATAAATGGTGAATTTTTTCTTCAAGACAGACTCAAAGAATGATGCCCTACAGCCTCAACAGCAGAATATTACTGAAACCAGATCCTTAGCATCTTCCTCATTGGCTACAATTCTGTGGTTTGGAGAGCACCCTAGAAGGCTGAAATTGCAGTACCGGTTTAGCAGTAAAAGCCCTTGCCATCTGTTCGAGTGCGTAATAGCTGCCTCGAAGTGCCGTGCATTAGAAGAAAGCAGCAGCACACCTGGGTACCTGGTACCCTGCTGTACATGAAACACAGCAACACACAATACTTCTGCTAAGGAATCAAAGAGGTGATTGAAAATCTAGGCCACGCACAAACAGCTCTGTGGTGTTTGTTAGAGAAGGCACAATGGGCTATGCAAGAAGCCTGCTGAATTTGAATGCAAGATGTACCACATATGTTCTATTTCAAGCCCCTTTCAGCTGACAAATTGCTCATGCCCAGTGATTTTCTGTATGCAAAGCGGCGCTGTGAGCAGATCAGAGCAAGCCCACAAGGATGTGCTCATGCAGGAAGCGAGGAAGAGATTGGGAGCAGAGGCCTTTCCTCCAGGGTTGCATGGCCCAAAAGCTAAGAGGAGCAAAGAGAGCAGATCCGTCCAAGAGACAGGTTAAAAAGAATCTGTAGCACTTTGGCTTGTGTAGCTGAAAAGTATATGAGAAGCATTTTATTGAAAGCAATTCACCCCACCCCATCATCCTGAATGATTTAACCCTTTTGGTCTCTGGAAGAGGTGGAGTCCCTAATACGTTTACATCTTCAAGACACTGGTTGAGGGCTTTTCTTGATGACTTTATCAAATTTTGGGGAGAGCCGACCTGACCACCATGACACTGTGCTGGTAAAGGGACAGATCCCAACAAGGTCTGGAGAAACTCAGCCAGATCAGCTTGTCACTGCTTCCCATCCTGGCTCACCTCTTAGGTTCCAGTACTTAGAAGTCACGGGTGAATTTTAAGGCTTGTCAAAGTAGGGTCAAGAGAGGTGATGTCAGGCACCTCAGTCTCAGCCATCAAACCCTACTTGCCATTCTGATGCCAAGCTCCCCACTCAGCTCTGCCAATGTACTACAATCCCAGTTGGCAGAAGCCCCAGCCAGTTCTACTGAGGCACCTCACTAGGGTCCTGCAGCCCTCCCCCCGCCCCGCTAGTCCAGCCCGCCACCTTCCCCCAGATCTGCTGATACACATTTAGCTAGGTACGTATGGCCCTATTATATCTACCATCATATATATCCATTGGTGTAGTTGGGGGGGAGGAGGAGGCAGGGAGGGGCATTGCCCCCAAAACTGCAAGCATCAGGCAGGCATGGAATTTGCCCCCCCACACACACACACACACACAGCCAATTGGCCTAACTGGAGCTGCCCCACCCCCCAAATATAGACATCAAACTATGCCTACAAATGTGTCCTCACAAGACCTCTGTGAGGCATGGGGGTGCTATTATCCCTATTGTACAAATGGGGAACTGAGGCAGAGAGAGATTAAATGACTTGACTAAGGGCACACAGAAAAGTCAGTGACAGAAGAGAGTTAAAGGCAGGTATCCCATATTCCAGGCTAGCATCTCAGCCACTGGACCAGCCTTTCTATCCTACTACACCCTTTGCTATTCTATTTAGGGGCATGGTTTTTTAAACAGCAGTAGTTATACCAGTACAAACACTAAAGTGGATGCAGCTATACCAGTATAGTTGTATCACTTATTCCCCTCCCTATACTGGTCTAAATTGATTCCCATCTAAGAACCTTCATACTGGTATAGCTGTATCCACGCAGGTGGGTTGTCCTGTTTAGGTGTGTTAAGACCTAAGCATGTGGCTTAGTTGAAATAGAGTTCAGCATGAGCAGCAGTAGGGCAAGTTTCTGTCATGTGTTGCTCTGCCAACATACTGCCACCAAGCGGGTCATTCTCACTGGCCCATTCATTTCTTGGCATCCCTGCAGAAACTCCCCACAAAGATAGATAATTGTTACAGTGGGGGGGGGGGCTTGTGTGATGTGGACAGCTGTTCAAGGTATTGGATTGAAACCATCAATTATATGGACCTCCAAAAGGGATGGTCTGTCACTATTCCCCAACTGGGGCTGGATTTAAACCACAAATGTCGAGTATCTCTAGACTGAAATCCAAGGAGTGGCTGCAACTTGCTAATTTGAGATGTGCCCAGGCTAGCTTTGCCTGCAGTAGCACATCTCAAATTAGCAGTGTGGCTATGGTGGCACTACCTTTAGCAACGGGAGTAGTTATGCAGAGTCTGTGGCATGCTTGTATAGCTCATGCTGAAGTCCATACTGCCACATGTATGTTGCTATTGCTAGCCATGCAGCGGAGACGTACCCAGAGTGTCAGCAAAGAGTAGCTGTCCTCTGTTCCCAAGTCCCTGAACTCGGTCTCTTGCAAATGCATATTAAATACCCTTTCTGAAAATCCACTGGAAGTAGCTAGAACAAATCCAAGATTAGTATATAGGCAACAGGAAATTATTTTTAAAATATTAATCAAGCTAACTAAATATAGAGATGTATTTTATCATTAATCTGCCAGTGTTCATCTCTCCTCCTCTTCTTTAAAAACTTCCTTTCGATCCCTTTTCTTTTCTTTCTCCCAAACACATTGTCAAAGTGTCAGGCGAGAAGGAGGGACCTGGGAGATAAAGTGGAATTGGCATGCTTTGCATGGACCCAGGACACCAGGGATTTATTTTAATCCAGTCCATTAATCAATTTCTGTGTAGAAATTGAATTAACTGTCTTTCATCAGCATCACATCCTGGGACTTGAAAACAGTAACTGCTACACAGGAATGCAAATTAAGTGAGAGCTCTGCACGCTTTCTTTGTAGCGCATGCAGAGAGAGCGAGAGAGAGAACACATCTTTAATGAAAGACTAGTGTGTTTTGCCCATTTTCTAAGCGCATGGGGCCCTGTCCATTCCTCCCTTTAACACTAGATGCTCAAGTCACATGCAGTCCCTAACTGGAAAGCGGAAGATACAATGTCCCATCTTCAGTTGGAGCAAGATTTTCACCCTCCCTTAAACTAAACAAATTCAGAAACAAATCTTGCTCTCTATTTACTTCAAATAAAATTGAAAAAAAACAAACGTAGTTCTTTGAATCAAAGGCAAAACACCTTGTTCCCTTCCTTTAATTTGCCACTGGGATTTCTAACACTATGCAAATTCAAAAGAGCCAGAAAGAAAGCATTTCTCATAACTCTGCTTTGAAAAATCCATCTCTATGCCTCTTCTCAAGCTCTCCTCCCACTGTTTATTGAAGGGGCTCCACAGAACAGGGAGAATTGTGCAGGAGACAGCTTTGTCTAGTGCTGCTTCAATACCATGGAACAAACTCCCTCAGGAACTAAGGATCATCACAGATCTCACTCACCACCTTCGCCTCCAAATGCATGGCATAGTTCTGACTTGGCCTTCTCTAATGAACACACAGAGTAGTGCGCACACACTAAAAAAAAGTCCACAAAAACAAAACACTTAACTGCACACACAGTTCTCCCCCTATGAAAGGAGGAGATGGAATGAAACACATGACAGATGTTAGTCGCATTGCTTAATGCACAACTGGGAGATGCTCATGTATGATGTGATAAGGGCAGGAAAAGTACCTGCCTAGAATAAGAATGGCCACAGTGGGTCAGACCAAAGGTCCATCCAGCCCAATATCCTGTCTTCTGACAGCAGCCAATGCCAGGTGCCCCAGAGGGAATGAATAGAATCCAATTATTTTTGCTGGAGTTTTACAAGTAGCTGCTGGAGCTTCAGCTGCAGTGTTTCAGAACCCTGATCCCTAGCTGAGTCTAAGAATTAACAGGACAGAATTTCAGATGATCCCAAGAGAGTTAGACACCCAGTGGGGAGGATTTTCAAAAGTTCCTAATCCCCAATGGTCACGTAGGTGCTTTTGACCCTCCCACTCTAAAATCCCATCCACTTTCAAAGAATCAGGCACATAACTTTCATAGGCACCTTTGAAAATCCCAGCCAGTATTAACGATAGGTAGGGGTGGGAAGTCATTGCCCGGATTTTAGTTTCCTCACTCTTGCCTACCTCATGCAGTCTCAGCTCTTCCAGGGGTCAGCAATAGCAGGGCCGTGGTTTTACATTTCTCTTCAGACAAAAGGACTCCCGTCGCCAGATTCTCCTGCTGCTTTCAAGGCTCTCAGCCAGAGGAGTAACTCTGCTGAAGCCAGTGGAGTCACAATGGCATAAGCAAGAGAACACAAACTCCATGGGGCCAAATCCTGCTCCACTGAAGTCAGTGGAAGATTTGCCACTAACCTCAAAGGGGCCAGATTTTGCCCCGAGTTTGTTGGGAAAAGGAGCCCCCCAAATACTCCACCACACAGCAAGGATAGTGGGAGTGGTGCCATTAGATCAGACCCTAAATATGGGTTCTAGTAATTGCCTAATTAATCTTAAATCCCACAGCTGGTAAGTCATTCTGAACTTGGAGCAAGACACAGTGGGTGAGGGAATACCTTTGAGTGGAACAGTTTCTGTTAACAAAAGAGACAAGCTTTCAAGCTATACAGAGCTCTCCTCTTCTTCTGTGTGGGACCATGATAGCTACAACACTGCAGTTAACTTGGAGCAAGACAAGACAGATTTACTCCCCTTCCCCTCTGCATATTAGTTTCCATCCCCAGCCCAAGAAGCAAGAAATGAAAGTGGAATTTGCAAGAGAACATTGCTGCATTATTTAAAAAAAAATGCTGATGAATAATTTAGTCAAATGAGTCTGTGAATGTTAGACAATATTGCATTACAAAATAAATCAATTACAATACGCAAAAAATTCCTACGCTCATTGAAAAACATTGCAAAGGAGTCATATTCCCTTTATTTAAAGGAGGGAGAGATTTAAATAAGAATCTGTTATAACAGCCAAGGCGCCATTTCTAGCATTATCTTAATAGAACCATAAAAGAAACAAATCCTCTCTTCTGCTAGCAGCTGTGCCCTCTTTTTCAATTAACGTTCTCCTCCTGTTTTTGCAGGGTTGACTTGGGACCCACAAGGTATCCTGGCTTATAGGAGCTGGGGAGTTAGTTATTCGTAAGTGTAACTAAATTAGCATCTATTTAGTCCACCCTGGCCTTCTTAAAAGGCACCTTGTTCAAATGCTCCTGGTAACCTCAAGGATTTTATAGAACTGTAGTCAAGGGAACTAAATAAGTTTCCAAAAGTCTGATCAGCCTGTAGCAGCTTCTGGCTTCAAGAAGAGGGATGGGCTTGTATTTAATGCACTTGTCTAGTAAACAGGTGATCTTGGTGCAAGTCCCAGCTCAGCAACAGACTTCATGTGACATCAGCCAAATTGCTTCCTCTCTGCCTCAGTTTCCGATTTGAAATGCAGGGGTCATAATACAGTATTGCCTTCATCTGTCTTGACTACTAAATTGCCAACTCCTAAGGGCAGGGACTGTCTTACTCTGTGGACACACAACATCTAGCGTAATGGAGCCACAATCTCAATGGCTGAAGTCAGCGGTGGCTCCAGGCACCAACGCTTCAAGCACGTGCCTGGGGAGGCAAGCCGCGGGGGGCGCCCTGCCGGTCCCTGCGAGGGCGGCAGTCAGGTAGCCTTTGGCGGCTTGCCTGCGGGAGATCCATCGGTCCCACAGATTCGGCTGCGGGTACGCCGAAGCTGTGGGACTGGTGGACCTCCCGCAGGTGCGCCACCGAAGGCAGCCTGCCTGCTGTGCTTGGGGTGGCAAAAAAGCTAGAGCCGCTCCTGGCTGCAGTGCTGAGATCCACCCCTAGAAAGAATTAAATGCTTGGTACTTATATAATGATTGCAGATTTCCAAACACTTTGAAAAGTGGGTATTATTTTCATCCTTGTTTTAGAGATGGGGAAACTGATCCCCAGAGCAGCCAACTGACTGGCCCAAGGAGCTTCTATGGCCCCCTGTTAGCACGGTATCTGAGCCTCACAAGCTGTACCCCTGGGAGACAGGGAAGCACTATTATCCCCATTTTACAGCTAAGGAGCCAAGGCTCAGAGAGGCTAAGTGACATGTGTAAGGTCACACAACTGGATGTGAGAGCAAGGAATTTAATCCAAGTTCAAGGCTAGCCACCTAGCCCCTACCCCACCCTTCATCTACTGACTGTGTAAGAGATAGAATCCAGGTGTCCTGAATCCCAGCTCTGGGCACTGACCCACAACTGCCTTCCTGGAGTAGGCAAGTTCAAACAGGGAGCCACTCATGGGGTCCCAGATTCCAGGCTCGAGCCTGCACATCTACACTACAGTTTTATAGTCTGCAGCCCAAGCCCCAGTCAGCGGACATGGGCCAGCTGCAGGTGTTTTATTGCAGTGTAGACATACCCTAAGAACCAATCACTAATAAAACTTAAAAATCCCTTGAAACTGACAGCTATGAGAAAATGATATAAAGTTCCATAAATACAGGGAACAGCAAGCAGCTGGACTGCCCTTGGGTACAAAAGGAATTTCAGTTTCTTCTTGCCAGCACAGAAGTTGAGCTGCAGTTAGTTATTGCTTTATTTTGGATTTGAAGGGTTTAGGAGAGAGAATTCAGACTGTTCAGAAGTGAGGCCCAGGCCCAGGCACCTGTGTACTTAATTGAATCCTGAAAAGGAGTTAAAATCTTAAGCCTATTCCTGTCCGTGATAATTGGTTATTAGTGTGACAGAGAAGACCTCTACACTCAGTTGGTGCATGCGCTCACTTGGCATCCAAGTATGAGAGCTAAAGAAACAAAGGAGCCGAGAACCAAGGCCAACAGTTGTGAATCCAGGACAAGCTACAGGACAGGCTATGCAAAGGGCTGGGGAAATCTGTGCTGTACTCACATAATTCCCATGCACTTTAGAAGACAGATAACAATCCCAAGCACCACCAATCCCAAGCAGTCAAACATTGTGTGTTATGCCCCCAAATCATGAGATTTTAAAACTAGTATTTTGGGGTATGGTTTTGTTTGTTTGTTTTTTAAAAAGCCTTGAGGGTTTGCATTTTCACGCTTTTCTTCAAAGCCAGGAAGAGTAGACACTTGGGAGAAAATCCTCAGCTGGTATAAATTGTCATAGGATTTACACCAAGGATCTGCCCCTTGTTTTTCTTTTTTAAGTGAAAGCTGCAATTCTCACAGTCACATGACTCCAGGAACTGGGGCTTTAAGGAAAAAAACAACTATTGCAAGACTCAATAAAAATTGTGAGAGTTGGCAACAATCCCAGTCCTTCTCTCCTCTTTATCAATAGCCTATTTGCTTTTTAAAATACCCTCGGTATAAAATTTGCCACCAGACTTCTCCACCCTCACCCCACATTTAGAAGGTATCCAACTCTCCAGCCATTAAGCATTGTGGAAAAGAAAAAGGAAAGGAAAGATTTGGAGTTAGACCACTAGACTGGGACTTCAGTTTACCATAATAGGGCCCATATAAGTACCACAGATAGCTAGGAAAGGCACCCTTCTGCCCTCCAACGGTGAACTGATGCTTTGGTAAGGTGGCCACTCATACACTGCGTTTGGATGCTTTGAAAGCACAGCGCCAAAGGGCCGTCGGCATGAGGCCAGCACTAGCTGGTTGCTTTCTGTTTAACTGCAAAAGGGCTAATTCTGGTCTGTACAGAGGCTTTGTTCTGAAGCTTTTTATTTAAGGATAAAGGGGTAGGGAAAATGCTTTATTTCCAGCTCTTTGCTTCCTCCAGTCTATTCTGCACAAAGATTCCTCCCCCCTCCCCTCCTTTGTTACAGGATTATAAACAAACTCTGTTGAGTTTTCCCTTTGGTTCAGCCCTATTTCCTTTCAAGACCCCTTCACTGCCTAAGGCTCCTACGCTGAGCTATTTATTCTTGAACATAAGTGTCTTGACGAGATCTCAGTTGGACCAATATGGGGTGTTTGGAACTGCAGCTGCTCAGAGAACGTGTTTTGTGCTAGCACCATAGCTCAGGAACTGAAAGGAGGGGGGGAAAAAAAGCCTTTGTCAGAGGGCATGACTCACTCCTCGTGTAACTACTGAAGTCAATCCGGCTATGCCAGGGATTGATTTGGCCCAGAGTGAACATCATGTGCAGGTAGGAACAGCAACATCAGGCTTGCAGGGCTGCCTTTAAAAAAAAAAATCTGGATTTTTATTTATCTTTTGGCTTTTAAACCCGTGAGGTCACATTTTCAAGCTTCTCCCTGCAACCATAAGGACTAGAAACATACTCTGCTCTTCAAAATGGAAGCTGAGAGTCTCCCAGATTTACAGGACTCCAGGAGCTGGGGTTTTGAGAAACATACCCAATATCACATCCCTGTTCCTTCTCTAACCAGAAGCTGAGGCAATGGGTGATTAGGTTGGTACCACAATGCTGCAACCCCTCACCTTGCCCTCGCTGCAGGAAAACAGAATGGCCAGCCAGGGGAAAGGTGTTTTTTCTCACATGAACTACAGAAGTTCAGATGAAAGTGTCAGTCTTAGTGTGCCCACAAAATTATCAACAAAAGGAACTGATGGAGGAGCAAGTCCAGACAGTTTAATTAAAGATAGGATTGTTAGAGAAGTAATCGGAGGAGGGGGAAGATAGTGATTTGCAGATAATGCAAAGACCTGGAAATAACCTCAGTGATGCAAAGCTTAATTCTCAAGGCCCTAAAACCAGCACAGCTGCTGCGATGAGAATGTTGAGAACACTTGACCAGCAAGAAATGAAAGCCACAGAGGACAGTCTATTGGCAAAGTGGCAGTGCAATACACAGCACAATAGGATACAACTGTAGGCTCTGCTTATGCTCCAATTACCCAGTCTGAGGCTCTGTTGTAATCAGTTTGGGGTCAACAGTGTTGCAACACAGATAAGAATAGCAGCATAGCATGGAAAGAACAGATGATCATGTGGCTAAGGCACTGCATGGGGGCTCAGTAGATCTGGGTTCACTTCCCTACTCTGCCACTGGCTCCCATGTGACCTTGGGCAAGTCACCTATACCCAGACCCATCAATTGTTGATTGGATTTAGGCACCTAAATCAGTTAGGCAGGGCAATGCTGAGCATAGCAGCCCCTAAATACCTTAACAAGTCTGGGCCTAAGTCTGCATACAGCAGTCCTCTCTTGTGAAAGGTGGATAAAAGCACTGCCCTGCCAGCCAGGAGTGTTGTGAGGGATAAATACATTAGAGACTGCCATGTGCTCACATACTGCAGTAATGGGGCTATGGAAGTATACAAAAACTAGATTTACACCAGCAGGATTATGTCTACACAGCAATTAAAGGCACAGTTGCAGCTTGGGTAAGCATACCCACTCTAGCTCTATCTAGCTATCATGGTTCAAAAAAAGAAAATGGTTCAGCGTTCAGTTTATCATCTACACCCAAAGTCTTTAGTCCTATTTCCCCACAAGTTACCTCTCAGGCAAGTCCAAAGTTGCCTAGAAAGGCAGCCCCCAGCCCATGCCCACCTCTCCCCAAACTCAGTACCTTTTTCCCAAGGTGATTCTCTCTCTTCCTGCCCCCTCCTGAAACTGTTTCCTCCTTAACACTAGTCCTTCAGCACACAAGCTTCTTGGGTGTTGCCTCTCCTTTTCCTTTGTGGAATGAGCAGGGTTTGGCTTGTAAAGACTCCAGACCCCTCTCACTCCCAGCAGCTTCAGAGAGGATTGATTAATTGGAACCAGCTGCTTGAGAGTGTTGTTTTTTTAACTCCCCAGGTGGCAGTTGACTCTGTCACTAGCTTATTATTGTAGAGGGCACTGCAGAGTGATACACCTACTCCTCTGATACCATGACTGAGCATGACACTTCCATGGCCCTCTGGAATTCAAACTCTGACCCCAAATGACAACACATTGTGCTACTGAAGAACACGGGGTGACTGACTGTCCTGAACTCACCTGTGTAGGAGAGGCAAGGATGAAAGAAGTGACTGGAGATGGTGTCAAGGAGCAGACAGCTCTGAATCCTAGAAATACAGTGGCAGGTCAATGCAATGGAGCTATTTATGCTGGTCCCTTACTTTGTTTTGTTTAGTACAAACCAACTGGCCATTTAATTCAGTTTTATCTGCTGAGCTCCCAAGACTCAATTTGGTCCCATTTGTGATTATGTCTCTTCATTTCAAGAGTCAAGACCAATGCCAGGACACAGCCGAGTCTGCGTCCCTGTCTGACCTCCTCAAAGTCCTGGCTTGAGAGGAGTCCAGAGAACACTCACTGGAGAGGTTGGGACCCACTGACCAGTTGGAGGAAAAGGCTGTAGGTTTCCCTGAGGTACCCGTGGATGAGAAGCTCCCACAGTCTGTCCACCCCCCTCTACCTTAATCCCAACACATACTCTGAGTTCCTGAGCCCACTGTATATTTAGAAGGATGCTCAAGCCCTGAGTTCCCCATACAGCTCTGCCAACTCTGCCCCACATCCCCTTTATTCCAGCCGCCACCCTCAATCCTGACCTGCCGCATCCCCTGCTATTCCTACCCTGGGCTCCTGCAGACACAGCTTTGCCGCTGCCTCTCAATCCACAGCGGCAGCACTCCCCTTTGCTGTTTCAGTTCTTCTTACCACACCCCTTCCCAGGAAAAAGTCACTATCTGCCTGTGGAACTTACCCATCGCCGTAGTGTCAGAGCTCAACACAATCTGGAATGTAGGTATCCTCCCCACCCCGCTGTGAGACAGGGAATTGCTCTTAGCCCCATTGTACTGATGGGGAATGAAGGCACAGAGCTCACCCAAGGTCACATAAGAAGTCTGTGGCAGAGCAGGACCTTGAACGCTGGTCTCCCAAGTCCTAGGCTTGTGCCCAAACTACAGGACAATCATGCCCCTCGTTGCTCAGCCGTAGGCCTCCCGTTACTCCAATCACCTTACCCCTCCCAGAGCACCGACCATCTATCGTGCTAGACAACACAGTGGTTTTGTGATGAGGATGAGCAATTGCAAAACCATAACTCCCACCTACCATCAACTCCGCACCTTCCAACTTCCTTTCAGCTCCCAGAGAGGAGGATGCAGCTTTCACTCTGCCTGGCACCCTGCCTGAATACTGAGACTTGGGGTGGAAGATTTCCGTGTGGCTAGTCAGCACTTTCTCAGCCTAGACTTGGTGGAAAGTTGAGCATTGCAAAAAAACTTCTCCCCACATCTCCCTTCCCTCCCCTCCCCTCATCCCTCTTCAGTAGTAACAGGCTATTCAGCTGAAATTTAATTAAAAGCATCTACTCACACGGTTTGCAGCCATCCATAACCCAACCCACATGCTGATATGTGTGCTCCAGCCCTGGGAAAGTCAGTGATCAATTACCTTCTTCTGACCACTGCAAAAAAGCCCTAGAGCTTGGGAGTGTGCACTCAAAGCACTGAATCTGAAACACTTTGGAAAAACTTAAGTGGCTTTTCAAAGCCCAAGGCAGGTCGGTTTTCTTTCTACTTTTAATCTGTGGGGAGTTTTAAAGGGCTGAAGAAGCACTCTCCAAAGAGAGAGGAAGCAGGAGGGAGATGATGATGTCACAGTGATGGGCATCATATAGAAGCCCTGACAGAGAGAGGGAGGGTCTCTCCCACCATTCCTAGTGTACAGGGAGACTTTGGCAAACCAGTAAAGTGCCTAAAACCACTATGGCTTATTGTTAAAAAGCAACCTAGTCAGTAGGCTGTAAAGTGGCCATGCAGCTTGACCAAGGCAGGAGGGGAGGGGGGTTTTGGGTGCCACAGAAAGGGCAGCTTGACCCTGCATCCTTCCTGATAAAAATTGTGTTAAAGTTGCTGATACATGCATTTGAAAAGAGCAGGATGTACCCTCAGGAATGTCTATTGAGGTCTCAAGTCTGCAAGTTCTGGAAAAACCCACACCTGGTTAATCAATAATCAGAAGGAGCCTCTTGCTTGAAACTTCTTACTTGACAAGTTTTCTTTAAGGGACATGTCATTGTATTACTAATGTATAAATAAGGGGGAAAAGCTTGAGACAGGTGGGACTCCTTTGGGGGACTCTTCGGGACTGGTATCTCCCTCTGGATGCATCTTGTGTTCCCCACCGGCAGACGGGCTGCCACTGTGCCACTCGAGAGCCACACTCAGCTAGTTATCGAGGGTTGGAGGTGTTTTACTAACCTGTGCGGACGTGTGTAAGTGCTTGAGAATAAGTAAAGGTTAGCTTTCAGCGAAAGCACTTGTGTTGTCCTGTTTGTGCCAGCCATCTGTTGGTCGGATGGCTGTGTCTCCCCTGATTTATTTCCTGACACCTCCTCGCACAGAGTAAAAGTCACCAAGAGCTTTGGGTTGAAAGAACCCCAGGTAACACTAGGAGTGATACAACCCCATCAACGGTAGCAAAGATGGGAGCCCTAATACCTACAGGGTTCTAGGCACCCAACAACACCCTAGCCCCTATATCATCTAACCCTGCTCAGCAAATCTGCACAATATGCTGCTTAAAATGCTGTGGGGTGCTGGCACCTTGTCTTCACTAGGCCTCCCAGGAGTGGAGCTGCAGCTGTAGTGGCCATGGTGGGAAATATAAGGGCAAAAATATTTAGTCCAGCCATAACCCACTGTTCGGCGCATGCCTTCCCTCCATCTGTGGCTGAGCCACGGGGAATAGGTGCTGGACTCAGTTGGTTAACGCAGGCAGTGTAGGCCAGTGCTGAAGGATTGAGGGCAGCGTTTCTCAAACCGCATTGCGCCGCAACCCCTTCGGACAACAAAAATTACTGCACGACCCCAGGAGAGGGGACCGAAGCCCGAGCCTGCCTGAGCCACACTGCTGTCACGGGCGGGGCAGGGTGGCCAAAGCTAAAGCCCCGCTGCCCTGGGTGGGAGGCCAAAGCCCAAGCACTACATCTCCGGGCAGAGGGCCTGTAACCTGAACCTCGTTGCCCAGGTCTGAAGCTTCGGCTGCAGTTTGAGACAGAAGCCTTCACAAGGAGATGCAAGGAACAGTGATCCGGCGGCTGCCTGTAGGACAGCAGAGCATGCCTGTGCAGCAGGGGAGCACGTCCACAGTGTCATATTAGTTCCGTTTTTGTCTCTATCCTTTAAACTGTTCTGACAAGTTAAAAGTTTCCGAAGACCAACCATCGCCTGTAACCAATTGGGAGGCTGCAGCTACACTGTGCCGCCGCTTAACACACATGCCTGCGATGCTGTCGCTTCGTAACCGTGGCAAATCTATCGAAGCAGCTCTGCTGGGCATGGCAGGGCTGGATAAATCTAGTATTTCTCCAATCTAGCACTGTTAGGGTGTTATCTGTCAGGCTGTCAGCCCCAGCCTGGTGATGGAAATGGCTAGGAGTCAATGCACATGGTGCAGAGCCTCTCAGAGTCTCGTGGGAGCAACAGGAGAGGGTGTGATGGAAAGACCATGGGGCGGGGAGGGGCGGAGGAGAGGGCAGAGGGGAGAGGCTTTGATTGTCTTTTCAGCTCTGATGCCAGGTTGAAAAATGGTTTGGCTCTTTCTACAAAACAAATGGACACAGCGTAACTTAGCACCTGTATCCACTGGTACAGGAATGTGCATACACAAATACTCATCTACAGACACCCATGTACACACCCACACAGACACACACACGAACACACCTACAAACACCTATGCGCGCGCGCGCACACACACACACACACACACACACACAGATGCATCCACATACATCCACATGCAGAGATGTGCTCACATGCACACCCAAATGCGCGCGCACACCCAAATGCGCACACACACACACACTCAAAGCTGCCCAGCCTCCTATCTGGAATGTCCACTGATGCCGTCTATCTACTGCAGGTATGAAAACACCATCACACTCCATCCTGTTGCTGGAACTATTTAGACATCCAGAGCCACATCACCTTAGGTACCAGTTTCATTGCTGTCACCAGCTAAGACATGTTGAGTCTGGTCCATGCTTGGATAGGAAACTTCCAGGGTAAGCCGGGGGTGTTTCAAGAAGTGATGTTAATGATTTAATAAGGGGCACTCTGGAGTCAGTGCTGTACCCAATTAGATTTCCCCTGTAGTTTCAATTGCACACAGTGTTTTTCTTCACTTCCCATCCTAAACTCTTAGGCAGTGTTGCTGTGAACCATTACAGCTGCCCAGAGGCAGATGCATTTCAGCTGTGGGGCAAATGAGTCCTGCATGGCATGAATTGACTGGAATGAAAGGCCTCTATAAATGGAAAGGCTGCTGCTGGTTATCCCCAGAACAGGCACAGTGCAGACAACAGCAGTGCAAGGCATTCCCACGTGGCCCTGCTGGTATAATTTGACCCTGCCCCTTCTTCTAGGAGGAAGAGGAGACAGTCTCTATGGGCCTGTTCAGTCCTCCATCACTGGGAGGGTCAGTTAGGGCCAGCTTTGGTGGTGAGTTCAGCAAAGTGCGCACCTGTGCACTGGGAAGTGGACTCAGACCCAGGGCCGCCCAGAGGATTCAGGGGGCCTGGGGTCTTTGGCGGCGGGGGGCTCCCGCTTCAGTGGTAATTCGATGGCAGGGGGTCCTTCCGCTCTGGGACCCGCTGCCAAAGTGCCCCAAAGACCCGCGGCGGGGCCCCCCTGCCGCCAAATTACCGCCAAAGACCTGGAGCGGAAGAAGCTCCGGGGGCAGGGCCGGCTCCAGACCCCAGCGCGCCAAGCGGGCGCTTGGGGCGGCATTTTGCTGGCAGGGCGGCAGCCGGCTCCGGCGGACCTTACGCAGTCATGACTGCGGAGGGTCCACTGGTACCGCGGCTTCGGTGGACCTCCCGCAGGCATGACTGCAGAGAGTTCGCTGGTCCCGCGGCTCGGGTGGACCTCCCGCAGTCATGCCAGCGGATGCTCCACCGGAGCCGCGGGACCAGCGGAACCTCCGCAGGCACGTCTGCAAGAGGTCCCCCGGAGCTGCAGGACCGGCGACCGCCAGAGCGCACCCCGTGGCGCGCCGCCCTGCTTGGGGGGGCAGGATTCATAGAGCCGCCCTTGTCCGGGGGTGTAGTAACGGGAAACAGAGACGGTGTTGCAGTGAGGCGTCCTGGTATAGTCCCAGACCGCTGCTTTTATTCTCTTTCTTACAGACTGGTTCTCAGCATTACATGATTGACATCACACAGGTTACTTATTACTATATGATTGATACACCTGTTTACTTCATTCTGATTGGTAAAGGCTGGTTCTCATCACTGGCTTCACCGGGCCATTGTCTTGTGTGACTAAGCTAGCATAGCAGAAAGTGCATACTATACTGTTCTAATGAACGGTTCAATGCAGATACAGTGTGGCTTGCCAGCACTTGTACCTACATCTCACCCTTTATTGTTTTGTTAACATGACTAATACTTACGAGGGGGGCCCTGGGTTAGTCCACGGACAGCCCTTAAAGAAGAGAGAAACAAATGAGGGGACGCACTGAATGCCGCAGCAAAAACAGTACAGTGAGTCCCCCAAAGGTGACAAGCTGATGCAACCACCCAGTGTTAGGAAGCCATGAGGAGAGCCAATCCCACCATCCCGAGAAGGGGTCTGGATTGTATCTGATTTGATCTGTTAAATTTTTAATTATCTTGAGTTGATTTTCAACTGAATGATGATGATCAGAAATATTAAAGCAACACATATCATTAACCTTTTCACATCCATAATGATGCAGCATAAGTAAATAATCTATAGCCGCTCTAATACATGTTCAGCCTGCCGTGATAAAGCTTTGACCTGTCCCCAAGTTATGGCAGTGTTAGGTGTGCCACGCTTTCGGGCCTTGTCAATCTTGTCCACCCTATCCGTCAGGGTTAGACTGAAATCCGGAATGGGATTCTTTAGCCCCTGATGCCAGGCCATCTCTCCACGGCTTTACAAAGCGAGCGGGAACCCACACAGGGCCGGTTTCAGTTGACACTGCTGCGTAGCCCCGGCCCCAGGTGATTAACGGCACGGGCAAGCTCCACTCTGGTCCTGGCAGCTTGCGATATATCACCTTTGGTGCCGGAAGGGGCTCGGTCTGTCTATAATGACGCTGAGCTCTAGACGAAAACTGATTATTAAACAAAGTTAAATTTAAATGATTCAGTGTAAACAAGACACGAGCTAGCCATTCTTCCTTATCTGGTAAGGATAGGGGCACTCCTCCTTTTTGTTTTTGTTTAGTAAGGGCCTCCTTTAGGGTGCGGTTAGCCCGTTCAACAATGGCCTGACCCCGGGAATTATAAGGAATGCCGAATTTGTGGAGAATGCCCCACCGGGCACAAAAGGCGGCCATGGCGGAGGAACAGTAAGCAGGGCCATTGTCGGTTTTTAACTCAATGGGGCTGCCCATAACCGCAAAACTGCGAATCAAGTGATTGCAAACATATTTGGTAGCCTCCCCTTTTTGGGCAGTTACCCAAATGTAACCAGAAAACATGTCGACAACAACGTGCAGGTATTTCCAAGGGGAGAAAGGGGGAAAAAGGGTGACATCCATTTGCCAAAGTTGATTGGCTCCGAGACCACGGGGATTCACCCCTATGGGAGGACCCTGTGGGTTAAGAGTACATTGAGGGCATTGTTGAACAATACCTCGAGCATCTGAGAGAGGGATCTGAAATTGTTTAGCCAATGCCTTGGCATTTTGATGGTGTAGGGCATGACTTTCCATAGGAGTACAAGGGAACGCCCTGAGTTGGGCATCCGCCTGGGCATTGCCTTCTGTCAACATGCCAGGGAATGGTTGGTGGCTTCGGATATGAGCAATAAAAAACTGATCGGTACGGGAATGAATAAGATGTTGCAATGCTAAAAACAAAGCTAGCAAATTTTTATCTAGCGCTGGTGATACATAGCTACCACTAATATTTGAAACAACATTGGCTACATATAAACTGTCAGTGATAATATTAAACGGTTGCATAGAAAAACGATTAAAGGCTAAAATTACTGCAGCCAGCTCAGCACGCTGGGCGGAGCTTTGGGGTAGGGTAAACAGAGAACACCAGTGGGTAGTAGATGGGTCACGCCAAGAGAGAACCCCACGGTGTGGACTTCCGTCCGTAAATACTGTAAGCACATCTGGCAGCGGGGTTGGGGAGAGTAAATAGCAAAAGTTAAGGGGTAATCGCTGCGTCATGCTGAAACGGGGGTCCTTCAAAGTGTGACAGGAGAAGACCCCAGTAAAGGCTGAGCATGCACACTGAACCTCGGGGTTAGTTTCACAAAGAGTTTGCCATAAATGCAAGGGGATCGGAAGTACTATTTCAACGGGATCAATGCCTAAAAGGACCCATGCTCGCTGGCGTCCCTTGGTGATAAGGGAGGCAAGCATGGAGGGAAGGGGAGTAAGGGTATTTGCTGGGGTGTGGGCGAGATAAAGCCATTCAAGGATTCATACCGTCCCAGCCTCGGGTGCTTGAAAGAGGGCAGCACAAGGCTGGGTTACCCCTTGAAGACAAGCGAGACGTGGAGGCTCGTTATCCACGGCACGATCCACCCAAACCTTTGCGAGAGATTGATTTACCTGCTTAATGGCATCTAATTGTGTTTTTGTGAGAGAAATGATATCGGAGGGGTGACGCCCCTGCCGAAGAGCATCAAATAATGGACTTAACATGTTGGTATCAAGGCGATAATAGGGACGTACCCAATTAATTATGCCGAGAACTTGCTGAAGGGTAACATAATTAATGTTGGTTTCCAAAGCAATTTGCGGGATAATAGGAATGGAGTAGGCGGCCAGCATTTTATGTCCCAGATAAAGGAAGGGCTCTATACATTGTACCTTTTCTGGGGCTATCTGAAGGCCGTATTCCTGGAGCATAGTTTGCAGGTCAGTTTGCCATGAAGGAGGGAGTTCTGGTCCTGCTATGAGGATATCATCCATATAATGATAAACCTTAAGCATAGGGTACCGTTTGCGAAAAGGTAAGAGAGACTGATTTACGTAGTATTGACAGAGGGTGGGGCTGTTTAGCATACCTTGGGGAAGAACTTTCCAATGGTAGCGTTCTGTTGGTTGACTATTATTCAAAACAGGGATAGTAAAGGCAAAATACTTTCGATCACGAGGGAGGAGAGGAATAGAGAAAAAACAATCCTTAAGATCAATTACTGCTAACTGATAATCGTGTGGGATAACATTCGGGTTCGGGGTCCCACATTGAAGGGCTCCCATAGGTTCCAAAATTTTATTTATAGCTCGGAGATCATGTAATAGTCTCCAGCGTCCAGATTTTTTCTTAATAACAAAGACCGGAGTATTATATGGGCTAGTAGTAGGTTCAATATGTCCCTTGGTTAACTGTTCCTGAACTAATTCTTTAAGGGCTATTAATTTTTCCTGAGGGAGTGGCCATTGTTCAACCCACACTGGGATGTGGGTTTTCCATTCCAGGGGGAGGGCAGTGTGTGAAGAGCATTGACGTGTCATGGCACAACTAGGGAGGCTCCCAGCTGAGACAATAAGTCTCGCCCCCAGAGATTAATGTCAATCGGCAAAATGCACGGACGAATTTTTGCAACCTCTCGCCCCTCTTCACTATCCCATACTGAGAGCCAATTGGTGCTTTGTCGGGAAGATTGTGGGCCTCCCACTCCCCAAACAGAAGGGGAAACTTCGGAAGGCCAGGAAGGGTCCCAATGCTTTTGTGCAATTACTGAAACATCCGCTCCAGTGTCTAACAACCCATAGAGCTCCTTACCGTTGATGGTATACTTACGGGTCGGCTTGTGGGTTCGAATGTGTTGTAATACTGCAGCAATCTGTGGATGAAAAAGGGGACCCTGCTCCAGATTAACGCGAGTAGAACCAAATCCGCCGGCACGACTCGCTTGGCCGGGTCTGGCCGGCGCTGTGTAAGGTAAGATTAGCAGTTGAGCCCAAGAATCCCCCGCCTTTAATTTGAGGGGAAGGTGACTCCAAACTTGAACGTAGATAACTCCGGTGTAATCAGAATCGATAACTCCGGGCACAATCATAATAGACTGACTACTGGCAGAAGAACGAGGCAAAATTAACCCAAATGTGTCTGGGGGAAGCGGACCAGAAAGCTGCGTAGGCATGAGGAGTACGTCACCAGGGAGAGGGGATTGCATATCTACTGCATTAATAAGATCCAAACCAGCACTGCCTTGTGTGGCTGGTCGAGCAGCTGTGGCAGGCAAAGCTCCCTCCTTTAAACTGGGGCTGAAGGGGGGCCCGGTCGAAAGTTTCCTGAATTAGCTGGGGTTGAGGAGCGACATTGATTAGCCCAATGATATCCTTTATTACATTTTGGGCACTTTTTAGAAGGACGGCCCCCGGTGGTGTTAGTTCCGCCCTTATGAGCACCACCTCCTGGGGCCCTGCACTCCTTTTTGAAGTGTCCAGGTCGCTGGCAGTTAAAGCAGTTACCTGTAGGTTTGTTACCTTGACGGATTGCTCCCGCCAACAGTGCCATAGCGTGGGTCTGAGTGCCTACTTCGGCACATGCCTGCAACATGTCAGCGAGTGTGTAATTAGGGCGGTGAATGATAGTTTGGAGAATTTTCCGACAGTCAGCATTGGACTGCTCATACGCTAAGCGTAAAAGGAGTTCCGTCTGAGCGTCCGGATTGTCAATTTGGCGTTGAACAGCCTCCTTGAGGCGATCAACGAAATGATGATAAGGTTCCGTAGCTTGTTGTTTAACATTTGTGAATGATCGAAGGGGCTTGCCAGAGGCTGGAATGCGCCTAAAGGCTCTATGAATGCACATTGCCGTGCGGTGAAAAGATTCCATGGGCAATATAGATTGTTGTTCTATGGTGGCAAAAGCTCCCGTCCCATATATTTGCTCAGCAGTATTCTGCGCGTTACCGAGCGCTAGGGCTGCTAATTTAAACTCATTATCCCATACCACATATTGTGCAGGGGAAAGGATCATACGAAATAGATGTTTCCAGTCCTCCGGGATCATAGTATAACTATTAGCGATCCCTTCTATCATACCCTGCACATAAGTGGAACGCAGCCCAGACTCACGTACCGCTTTGTTAAGTTCCCTAAGAATAGAGTACGGGAGGGTGGAGTGCCGAGCTACCACTTCACCTGCCTCATTGGGAGGGTCATAAGACAGGGGAAACATCAAAGGGATTTCTCCCTCCCATTCTTCCAATAAGGGGTCCTGCCCGCTCGCCCGCGCCGCCGCAAGGGCGGCACAGACAGCACCCTGATGAAGGGACTTCTGCCCCAGGGTGTCCACCACTGGTGTAGAAGTTTTTGGTGCTAAAAAAGGGGCTGGAGGGAGCACTCGGGGATAGGCAGGAGGTGCCTCCACCGAGAGCAAGGGAGGTGCGGAGGGGGACGCCTCTTTTCGTAATCTCCCCACCGCAGCTGAACAGTGCTGCCACAACAGAATATGTTGGATCTCGGCTCGAGGTTCCCTAAACAATGCCTCTCCGATCTTTATCCAATCGGAGTGATTTAGGGAGCCTCGGTTCGAGTACCATGGGCACTTATACTCAATCACTCGGAGCAATTCCTCCAAGTGCCGTAACGATACTGCAGTACACCCGTCCTGTTTGATAAGCTTCAATAACTCTTTTGCATGATCTTTTTGCTCAATAGATAAATCCCCCCCCATACTCACGAGGGAGCGCACTGCGCTGAGGTGCACCAAGGCTATGCCAGCCGATGAGTCGGGGGTCTTGTGTCTGGATCACGTCGGGGTCACCAGATGTTGTAACGGGAAACAGAGACGGTGTTGCAGTGAGGCGTCCTGGTATAGTCCCAGACCGCTGCTTTTATTCTCTTTCTTACAGACTGGTTCTCAGCATTACATGATTGACATCACACAGGTTACTTATTACTATATGATTGATACACCTGTTTACTTCATTCTGATTGGTAAAGGCTGGTTCTCATCACTGGCTTCACCGGGCCATTGTCTTGTGTGACTAAGCTAGCATAGCAGAAAGTGCATACTATACTGTTCTAATGAACGGTTCAATGCAGATACAGTGTGGCTTGCCAGCACTTGTACCTACACGGGGGCCCCGGCCCCGTGAGAGTTTTCCGGAGCCCCTGGAGCAAGTGAAGGACCCCGCTCCAGGGGCCCCGAAAAACTCTCGTGGGGACTCTGCGGAGCCCGGGGCCTGGGGCAAATTGCCCTTCTTGCCCCGCTCCGGCCACTCTGAAGCATTTTTTGTTTTGTTTTTTTCCTCTGCTTTGCCGGCTGCGCCGTTGTCCCCGCCACCCGCTTTGCCGGCCGCACTGTTTTTGTTTTGTTTCCCCCCACACACCTGCTTTGCTGCTCCAGCCGCGCCGTGTTTTTGTTTTGTTCCCTCCCCGCTTGCTTTGCCGCTCCAGCCGCGCCATGGTTTTTTTTTGTTTGTTTCGTTTCCCGCCCCCCCCCCCCCCGGCTTTGCCTGCACCGTGTTTTTGTTTCGTGTCCGTCCCCCCCACCCCCGCTTTGCCGCTCCTGCCATGCCGTGTTTTTGTTTTGTCCCCTCCCTCCCCGCTTTGCTGCTCCAGCCGCCCCCCGCTTGGGGCGACAAAAAAGCCAGAGCTGGCCCTGCGACAGACCCTGGTCTGTCATCAGGCAGGATTGAACCTGGGAACCTCTAGAGCTAAATGCATGAATCGCTACTGCATGAGCTAAAAGCCATATGGCCCTTAGCTAAGGCTGTAGCAGACTCAATGGTTTCACTAGAGGGGACAGAACACCACACCCAGGAAGCATGTGGGTTACATAAACACCTCCACAGAGTGGTTAGAAAACATAATTAAATTAATCAAAAAGATCAGCTGGATGAATAGGATTCAAGAAGCTCCACCCCATACCCCTAAAGCAAATGGAACTGGGCTATCACAACCGCCATTGCAACACAGAGCCTATGCATGCAGTGAAAGCTCTCAGCTTTCTCATTCGCCCTCTGATTAATGTGCCCACAAACCTGGTGCCCCTAAATCAGTAGACAGAGCACCAGGGGGATACGGGAAAGGGGGTGGGGGGTGAGTGAAAAGGAACCACTTTTATATTTTTCACAAAGTAGAGCTGTAAATCTCAAAGATCACATTAGCTTTTAAAATTGCCTTCTGCTGGCTGGACACGTCTCAATAAAGCTTGGAGATCTATTGCCGATTCCCAGTGTGTATACAGGAGGGGAGAGGAGGGGGGCTGCTGCCAGGTTTAAAACATGGAAGTCCCCTGGTTGATTTGATCAAATGGACACCCTGAGAGGAAGAGAGGGACATCAGCTAGTCAGACTGACTCCAGTCTAAATCAGACATGACTCCACTGAGATGAACAGAGCTGCATTGCTGTGATTCAGGGCCTGGGGGCTAGAGTCTGATATCAGGGTTGCTAGTGCAAATAGGGAATAACTCCAGTAGCTCAGTGGTGTTACTCCAGATTTACACTGGTGTCAGTGAAACAAGAATCTGGTCTCACTTTAATTTTCTTGGTTCATGCAATACAGAATCATGCACTAACGAAGAGTGTGGGTTGTGCACATCTATCAGTGTAGGCCAGATTTTGAACAGAGCTCCGGAACAGATTTTCCAGGGCCCACCGCCTAATTTAGGCATTTAAATAATAGACAGATTTTTCCAATGTGCTCAGTACCCTGCAGCTCCCACTGCAACATTTGGGGCTGGATCTTCAACAGAGATAAGCACCCAATGCTGAGCTCTTCTGAAAAATCAGTCCTCTTGTGCTTGTGAATCCCTCTAATAACTTCACAGGGGTTATGCTGGGTTCACTGTCTGTCAGGGTCTGATTTGCTCTCAGTTATACTGGTGCAATTCAGGAGAGGCAGGACAAAAATCAATGAGAATAGCGGTAGCTGAGCCCAGAACCACCTCTGTCAGTGCTGGTTTGGTTTCGGCAGCTGTGTTGGTAGGGACATATTAGGATGGAAGAACAGCAAATTACAAAGCAGGTTTGACAAGGAATGCCGTGACACAGCTGGCAATCATGTGGTCACCAAAAGCTTCAGGGGTGCAATCAGATCGCCCATGATGAGTTTAATGGACTATCCAGCCAGACCACCTTAAGGACCTCGCTAGAGATTGAGCTGGGTGGCACTTGCTCTGCCTGGCGGCTATGTCTGTTCAGGATGTGCCTCAGGGGTGGTGATGAACTCGAGAGTGACTCCAGCAAACCCAGTGCAGAGTAAAGAAGAAGAGCGTCAGCTCCATGTTGTGCGGTGTGAAGGGCTCTCCACTCCGCTATCTTCGACTCTAGGAAACATCAAGCTGCACAACCAGGACACGCTTTCCTCTTGGGGCCATTTGATACAGGGAGGGCAGCTCCTTCTCGTTGTCACCCGATTACCATGGATTAGTGCCAGGATTACAGATCTTCAGACGGATGTGTGGCAATGCCAGGAGGTTCATTTCGGGAGGTGGGGACAATACAGGAGGATTGCAAGAGCAAGGAGGGGATGCATGGGAATGAGCATCTCTGTAGCAGGAGAAGCACAGGGAGGAGGTCACCCCCGCTCTCTGCCCCTGACTGTCAGTGATCTGGGTGCTGGTCCAAGGGGTTGCTTCTTCCTCCTTTTCTGCATATGTGTTATACCCCAGTCCCTTAGCCTTCATCCATTTTGAGTCAGTTAGCATGTAAGCCTCCAGGGCAAGGACTGCCTGTTGTCTATGGACAGCACCCAGCACCACAGGGCCCTGATCCTAACTCAGGCCTTTGGGGCTACCATAATAATCCCAATTATTCATTGCTCCTTCCTGGTAGCAGACAAATAGGTGGGGGTGGTGCACTGGCTGTGAAACACACTGATGCCAGTGACAACAAATGCTGCTAGCAGGCTGCTTAGCATGAGTTTATACTGAATAGACGATCCCAGCCTGACAGATCTATTAACAGCAGCCTGGGGGTTTAAGGAGTTGGGCACCCACACCAACTTCTGGGATATTCAGACAGCTTTGTAATGCTCAGTTCTGCATCGAAAGGGACAGTCTCCCTGAGACGTCAGGGGAAAGAGATTTAGGGTGCAGAACTGCAGGGATGAATAACTGAAGGCAAGGCCCAGCTCAGGAAATTCAACAGGTGTCTTAACTGAACTTGTTAGACTTCCCGGAGACAGGGGCGGCTCCAGGCCCCAGCGGGGGGCGCTCTGCCAGTCGCCAGGAGGGCAGCAGGCAGGGTGCCTTCGGCGGCATGCCTGCGGAGGGTCCGCTGGTCCCGCGGCTTCTGCCTGCGGGAGGTCCACCGGAGCCGCAGGACCGGCGACCGCAGAGCGCCCCCCGCAGCATGCCGCTGTGCTTGGGGCGGTGAAATGTCTAGAGCTGCCCCTGCCCGGAGAAGCACAAGTGGAGGATACGCTTGGCTTGCATTAATGAAATCGTAAGAGAAAATGATGGAGTGGATAAAAGAAAAAGTGTGGAGTGGTTGAAAGCTGCTAAGAGTCTGCTAATGACGGCTGATTCCATATTAGCATGACTGCCTTTGGTGAGCAGACAAAATGTGCTGAAGCAGAGGCTTTTGTCAAGCAGGGCCAAAACACATCTGTGAATAATTGAACAATATTATGTTGGTGGAGTCAGCAATTTATCGCTGGCTCTCGCTGTGCTCTCCGACAAAAGGGAATAACTTCGGGAGAGAGAGGAAAATGAAACAGATCCAGCTCTGCTTGTTAAGGGAGCATCAGGCGAAGGAGGCTACTAAAGGTGGTGGTACACCCTTAGCACACAAGAGAGAGACTGCTTGAAACACAAGTTCTCTCTCTCTCTGTCTCTCTCTCTCTCTCACACACACACACACACAGAGTCTCATGCTCTCCCACAAACACATACATGCAGCCACATATATGTTCTCAAACCCACAACCTCACATAGTCACTTCCTGTACATGTGCATTCACACACACACAAGCATCCATAGACATCACACACTGACCTGGAAGGACTCCACCTCTAGCTCCGTGGGCAGTCAGCCCTTAGCCTTTCAGCTGAGCCTGCCAGCAAAGGCAGCAACGAGGAGAGAGTGGATACCTGTCCCAGCTAGAGGGCCAAAATCCCCGACTGACACCGCATACACTCTGTGGCACCTCCCACTTCAGGAGCTGCACCCGACTCTAAGCAGACACACCTCTTGTGTAATGCTCAAGTGCAAGGAGTTGGCTCACTTGGGACAGAAAGAAATGTACATGGGGGAAGAGGCATTTGTTGTGATAGGGGCTTTGGATGTCATATCATGTATTTCCCCCCCTGTAAGGTCAGAGACAACTGGCCCCATTAACACAGATCTTTAGTGGATAAAATTGCCTGACAAGAGGGCGATTTTCAAGTATCACTACGTTGGACTAGATCAGGGGTAGGCAACCTATGGCATGCGTGCCAAAGGCGGCACAGGAGCTGATTTTCAGTGGCACTCACGCTGCCCGGGTCCTGGCCACCAGTCCAGGGGGCTCTGCATTTTAAATGAAGCTTCTTAAACATTTTAAAAACCTTATTTACTTTACATACAACAATAGTTGAGTTATATATTATAGACTTATGGAAAGAGACCTTCTAAAAATGTTAAAATGTATTACTGGCACATGAAATCTTAAATTACAGTGAATAAATGAAGACTCGACACGCCACTTCTGAAAAGTTGCGGACCCCTGGACTAGAGAGATACAAGGTGGGTGAGGTAATATTTGTTTTTGGGCCACCATCTGTTGGTGAGAGAGAAGCTTTCCTGTTTACCCAGAGATCTTCTTCAAATTGTCTGTGTAAGCTTGACTCTTTCACCAACTGAAGCTGGTCCAATAAAAGTTATGACCTTGCCCACCTTGTTTTTCTAATATCCTGGGACTAGCATGGCTACACCACCACCGCATTGACTGTTCCACTACTGTCGTTTAGGGGCTGTCAGGTCAGCTGCTACCAGTCAGTCAGCCTACGTCACACTGAGTGTGCCCCCCAGGTTTGACCTGTTGGGCTGCCCAGCACAAGTCTATTCCTTAACAGGAATTAACAGGTCTATTCCTTATGATAGTGACTCCGACACCCTGTAGTTAGTATACCACAGCTTCCAGCTCGGATGGGAATGACAACCTGCTGGAAGAAAGGCCAGAAGCCAGATGGAACAAGGCTTTAACTTGCTAGGAATAAATAGGTATGTCCATGGTTTTGTCCACAGTGAATTTTGTGCTAGAGAAAGGTGCCCAGATTGACAGCTCCAGTGAGGTGAGACCTCTGCCTGTCCACAGAGCAGTGCGAGCGGGAGAGGGAGATCTCTCTTTACTGCTCATCAACTGACCTGGAAGGACTCCACTTCTATAGGGGAGAGGAATTCTGGCTCCATGGGCAATCAGTCCTTGGCCAAGGCAGCAATGAGGAGACAGTGGATACCTGTCCCAGCTAAAGGGCCGAAACCCCAGACTTACACACCACGGACATGGGAAGGTGTTTGGATTGGAATTGGCCCTTGACTGGACTGACTCAAAACCCCAGAACCAGACTATCCAGGTTACCAAGCCTAGATCCAAATATTGCTAGAGCTCATTGGGAAATTATAATATATAATCATTTTTATCCTGAAATTTCCTGCAAATTGTTTAAAATGAAGAATCAAAAACTGAAAAAAATTGGGATTTTTGAAAGCTGTTTTCAGGAAAACTGATTGGTTTCCAAAAATGAAAAAAAAAACCAAAAAACCTTTTACTTTTTTTTTTTTAAACCAAAAGCAAATGTTTCAGTTTTTGGTGTGTTTTTAGTTTAAATTACAAAAATGGAAAATGTCAACCAAAATGAAATTTTTGCTGATCAACTCCTCCTCTGCACACACAATTCTCCTGGGGAAAGGATGAGCGAGAGAACAAACCACACCTGACAGATGTCAGTCCGTCACTTAATGCATGACTGGAAGGCACTCAGACACTATGGGAATCAGAGCAGAGTAAGAAGCTGTAGAGAATGTAATAGTAGCAACATTTATTTAGCTCCTATTGAACTGAGCTACATACAAACCAGAAACCCATTTAGCCACGTAAATAAGGACCTGATTCTCAGAACTGTTCAGCACCCAGCAACTCTCTGTAGCACTTAAGGGTGGATTTTTCCCAAGAGCTCAGCTCCCATTTATGTGCCTGAATAAGAGGCTGCATTTTCAGAAGAGCCCACTTTCAGGCTGAGTGCACATTGTATAACACCAATAGACCTCAGTCGTCAGCGAGTGGCATTGAACCTGGGACCTCTGGAGCTAAATGCATGAGCCTCTACTGCATGAGCTAAAAGCCACATGTCTCTTAGCAAAGGCTGTAGCAGAGACTCATTAATCTCTCTCTAAGTGGTCTCGGTGCCACTAGATGGGACAGAGCATCACACCCAGGAGGTATGGGGGTTACAATTGCATACTGGGCTCTTTTTAAATCTGGCCCCTTGGGCTAACAGGCTTTGTAGGCCATCCCCTACTATCCCACCGCCCACCCCAAAGCCGTCCAGTCCCCTCAGCCATCTTACACAGCACGCTAGAGCATGCATCTCACTGGTGCATCGTCTGCTGAACGCCTTTGTAAAACTGCAATAATAATAGAATAGTAAATCTCACTTGAGTGTTCTAGGCTGACACTTCCCCTGCAACTCTGAATTTGTTTTCCTTCTGAACATTACAGTTTGAATGTAACATCTTTTTTCTTCCCCTCTCTATCTTTGCACTGGATGCCATCAGGGGCGGCTCTACCGTTTTGGCCGCCCCAAGCAGTCATGCGCGGGAGGCGCCCTGGAGCCGCGGGAGCAGCGGACCTCCCGCGGGCATGACTGCAGAGGGTCCGCTGGTCCCGCGTGGCTGCGGACGGTTCGCGGATCCGGAGGCTCCGCTTGAGCTGCCGCAGTCATGCCTGCGGGAGGTCCAGCCGAGCCTCGGGACGAGCGCCCCCTCCGCAGTCATGCCTGCGGCAGGTCCAGTCGTCCCGGGGCTCCGGTGGACCTCCCGCAGGCATGACTGCGGCAGGTCCGCCGGCCCAGCCTGCCGCCCCCCCCTCGGCTGCAGGGGACGGGCCGGCAGCGGCAGGATGGGCTGAGGCCCCAGCCTTTTGCCGCCCCCTAGATTTGGCCGCCCTAGGCACCAGCTTGTTTTGCTGGTGCCTAGAGCCGCCCCTGGATGCCATGACAGTTGAAGAAAGCCGAGAGAAACTAAGCGATTCTGTAAAAGCTGAGAGTCAGGGAGGATAGTGCATGGCTGCGCCACACAGGAGAGGTCACTATGAGGCACCATCACCAAGCTACCCTATCCTTCCAGTAGCCAGCAAGGAGCACCATTCATGTGTGCTGAAACAGGGAGGTAACACATGGCCAGACTTTCACCAGCAGCTGAAAGCAGCTGCTAAAAGTCCCAGCTGCTGTGATTATTTCTTTCTTTCCCTCCCAGAGAGCCAGTGGAGGGAACATTTTCTCATTGGCAACCCACTGCAGGTTGCAGCAAATTTCATTTACTGGTGTCATAAGTCAAGTTTTAAACTCAGACCTAATTGAACATGCTATTAAAAATAAATGTGCGATTGCCCCTCCTCATTTTCAGGAGGAGCAGGGTTGGGGCTGCTCATCTGTTCCTAATACCCAAGGTCTCTAGCACCACTCTGCTGTGAGATGTGTCATTTTATTTACCAGCTGCTTCCATCTACTATTTCATTCCAAAACCAAACACTAAAGATTTCTTCTTTAGCCTGGTATAGGGAAATCCTAAAGCAAGGGAATAAACCAACAAGTGCTGCATAGAAGCATAGGAATTGCAATAGTTTGCAATCAGATCTGGATCAGACCCGGGGTCCATGTAGCCCGGTATCCTGTCTCTGACAGTAGTCAGCACCAGGTGAGTCAGAGAATGATGTAAGAATCCTGCCCTAGCAGATGAGGGATACCAGGCCCCATCACAGGTCTCATCCTGGTCTCTAATATTTACAGACTGGCTTAAGCCATGAAGCACAAGATTTAATATCCCTTCCAAAATGTTTTGTCATCATTAATTATTAATAACTGTGGATATTCTTGGCAGTCAGAGAAATATCCAATCCATTCTAATCTTGTTAAATTCTTGTCCCAGTAACTTCCTGTGGCAAAGAGTTCCACAGTTTAATCATGAGTGTGTAATGCTAGGCTGGCAGCAAAGGCAATATATATGGCCTAGAATTCAAATGGAAACGTGAGGCAAGGGAGTTTGTAAGCCTGAACTGTTGCCAGTTGTTGGAGCATGAACAAGAAGAAAACCATTGCAAAGATGGCAACTGTGTGAAATGGTTGACTGTTTTGCAGTGCAACACTGTTTTGGTGCATACACACTATCACCTTTTACAATCATACTGGCCCCCGCGTTCCATTGTCAGCGTTGTCACTGACATTCTATGACCTTGGGCAAAGTCACTTCCTAGGAGTTTACTCCATCTGTAAAATGGGGACTGTGATATTTACCTGACTTTGTAAACTGCTTTGAGATCCTCGGATAAAAATCACCATCTCTTTATCCTCTGCTGAGGACTTCCGAAGTACCGAGCCCATCGTGCCCAGCACTGTTGCCAGGAGTAGGGGCTGCTAGTTAGCCCTTGTGGGATGGAAGCAGGAGGTGTGGCAGCTGCAGACTAAGGGTAGGGCACTTGGAGCTAGGGTTAGGGTTCCTATGGGTAGGGCTTCCTGCCCTAGTGTTAGGATCCCTAAGGGGAGGGCACTTGGAGCTAGGGTTAGGGTCCCTATGGGTAGGACACCCCGCCCTAGGGTTAGGGTTCCTAAGGGTAGGGCACTTGGAGCTAGGGTTAGGGTTCCTATGGGTAGGACACCCCGCCCTAGGGTTAGGGTTCCTAAGGGAAGGGCACTTGGAGCTAGGGTTAGGGTTCCTATGCGTAGTGCTCCCCGCCCTAGGGTTAGGGTTCCTAAAGGTAGGGAACTTGGAGCAAGGGTTAGGGCTCCTATGGGTAGGGCTTCCCACCCTAGGATTAGGGTTCCTATGGGTAGGGCTTCCCGCCCTAGGGTTAGTGTTCCTATGGTTAGGGCACCAGGAGCTAGGGTTAGGGTTTCTCTGGATAGGGCTTCCCGACCTAGGGTTAGGTTTCCTAAGGGTAGGGAACTTGGAGCTAGGGTTAGGGTTCCTATGGGTAGGGCTTCTTGCCCTAGGGTTAGGGTTCCTATGGGTTGGGCACATGGAGCTAGGGTTAGGGTTCCTATGCGTAGTGCTCCCCGCCCTAGGGTTAGGGTTCCTAAAGGTAGGGAACTTGGAGCAAGGGTTAGGGCTCCTATGGGTAGGGCTTCCCACCCTAGGATTAGGGTTCCTATGGGTAGGGCTTCCCGCCCTAGGGTTAGTGTTCCTATGGTTAGGGCACCAGGAGCTAGGGTTAGGGTTTCTCTGGATAGGGCTTCCCGACCTAGGGTTAGGTTTCCTAAGGGTAGGGAACTTGGAGCTAGGGTTAGGGTTCCTATGTGTAGAGCTTCCCACCCTAGGGTTAGGATTCCTAAGGGTAGGGCATTTGGAGCTAGGGTTAGTGTTCCTATGGGTAGGTATTCCGGCCCTGGGGTTAGGGTTCCTATGGGTAGTGCAGTTGAAGCTAGGGTTAGCGTTCCTATGGGTAGGACTTCCCGCCCTAGGATTAGGGTTCCTAAGGGTAGGGCACTTGTAGCTAGGGTTAAGTTTCGTAAAGGTAGGGCACTTGGAGCTAGGGTTCGGGTTCCTATGGGTACGGCTTCCCGCCCTAGGGTTAGAGTTCTTAAGGGTAGAGCACTTGAAGCTAGGGTTAGGGTTTTCATGGGTAGGGTTAGGGTTCCTAAGGTTAGGGCTCTTGTAGATAAGGTTGGGGTTTCTATAGGTAGGGCTTCTCGCCCTAGGGTTTGGGTTCTTAAGGGTAGGGCACTTCAAGCTAGGGTTAGGGTTCCTATGGGTAGGGCACCCCGCCCTAGGATTAGGGTTCCTATGGGTAGGGCACTTGGAGCTAGGGTTACGGTTCCTATGGATAGGGTTTCCCACCCTAGGGTTAGGGTTCCTAAGGCTAGGACACTTGGAGCTAGGGTTAGGGTTCCTAAAGGGAGGGCTTCCCGCCCTAGCGTTAGGGTTCCTATGGGTAGAGCACTTGGAGCTAGGATTAGGGTTCCTAAGTGTAGGGCGCTTGGAGCTAATGTTGGGGTTCCTATGGGTAAGGCTTCCTGCCCTATGGTTAGGTTTCTTAAGGTTAGGGCACTTGGAGCTAGGGTTAGAGTTCCTATGGGTACGGCTTCCCGCTCTACGGTTAGGCTTCCTAAGGGTAGGCCTTCCCGCCCTCTGGTTAGGGTTCCTAAGGGTAGGGAACTTGGAGCTAGGGTTAGGGTTCCTATGGGTTGGACACCCCGCCCTAAGGTTAGGGTTCCTGAGGGTAGGGCACTTGGAGCTAGGGTTAGGGCTCCTTTCGGTAGGGCTTCCCGCCCTAGGGTTTGGGTTCATATGGGTACGGCACTTGGAACTAGGGTTAGGGTTCCTATGTGTAGGGCTCCCCGCTCTAGGGTTAGGGTTCCTATGGGTAGGGCACTTTGAGCGAGGGTTATGGTTCCTTTGCGTAGGAACCCTAACACTCGGGCGGGGTGTCCTAAGTGTAGGGCACTTAGAGCTAGGGTTAGGGTTCCTGAGAGTAGGGCACTTGGAGCTAGGGTTAGGGTTCCTATGGGTAGGGCATCCGGCCCTAGGGTTAGGGTTCCTAAGCAGGGCCGGCTTTAGGCCAATTCCACCAATTCCCCCGCATCAAGCCCCGCGCCTAAGAGGTCCCCGCGCCCAGTGAGAATCTCTTCCTTGGCTAGAGGTGCCTTTTTAAGTTTTTACTCACCTCGCGGCGCTCCGAGTCTTCGACAGCATTTCGGCTGTGGGTCCTTCGCTTGTTCTGGGTCTTCGGCAGCACTTCGGCAGCGGGTCCTTCAGTGCCGCCGAAGATCTGGAGCGAGTCAAGGACCCACCTCTGAAGTGTCGCCGAAGACTCGGAGCACTGCCCGGTGAGTACAAGCCCCACGTATTTTTTTTTACGTGTTTTGTTTTTTTCCTCCCTGCCGGAGCCCCGTCTAAACTGTTCGAATTGGGTCCCCCACATCCTAAAGCTGACCCTGCCTGGCTTCCTGTTACGACCAGGGAAAACCCGCCGAGGCTGGCGTGGGTTCAGCTGGACCTCCACTAGCAGCATCTCCCTGGGGGCAGTAACCAAAGGCTGGCCAATGCAGGAGGTGGATGTTGGCAAAGGGCACAAGGTGTTGCAAGCTCAACGGCTTCCAACCAAGGGTTTGTCGCAACACGTGTTTGCTTAGCATGCACAGGGATGCTGCAACTCAGGGGCCTTGTGGCTAGATAGCTTTTCCTTGCTGTGAAATCCCTCCAGAGATCCTTGGCTCTTTCACGAATAGAAGTTGGTGCAATAAAAGATATAACCTCACTCACCTTGTCTCTCCAAAAAATCATGGCATTTCCCACTAGCTGCCCATCACCCCTACTTTGCCTACAGCTGTTCCTGTCCTCAAACCAGCACCATCCCTATTATCATGGTAATCTTTTAAATAATCCCCTGTATTGAAATGTTTTCCCTGCTTCAGTCAATGTGTGCATTCCAAAAAAACCAAAGCTCCATCTTTCGACGCACACCCAACAGCTTGGCCAAGAGTGTCTTTTCACTGGCTAGAATGATTTGAGGGGTACTAATGGAATCTGGGGAAATAAGAAAGCCAGAGTCTTGATGCAGGATCAAACAGAAAGGCCAGCTACGCATTCACACAGACCCTCTCAAACAAAGCCACGCAAGGCTAAGAATCCCCATAGAGTGTGGGAGATGTCCCTCAGCTCGAATGGTGATAACACAGCCCTTAGAAAGGGCTGCTTCAAATCACAGACAGCAGCAAATCAAACTCATAATCACCGCTTGGCCGTTTCCATTGATTGCATCAACAGAAAAACACAATCCCTGGCAAAGAGGTCAGGTCAACAAGACCTGAAGAGAACAAAGCACATTTGTATACTAGCTGGAAAAGTTACAGAACTGGAGAGAGAAAGAGAGAGAGAAAAAAAAAAGAGAGAGGGCTCCAATAAAGTATCTGGCCTCCCGCTCAAACGTCCTTTTCTGTGCAGTTGGCAAGCCCTGGCACAGGGCGGTACCAGTATTGTGTGCTCAGATGCCAGAGTGATATAGGAAGGACTGGAATAGCAGGATGAAGGGGAACTCCAAGTCAGGACTCAGGGGCTCCGGGACAGCTGTGTGTGGGAAGCCCAGGACAGGTACAGCCAGGGATACTGCAAACACAGATCAAAGTGCATCAGCAGAGCTGTGTAGAAAAGCCCAGGATTTAAATAGCAGGGGGGTGCTACCTGTCAGGATCGAGGCGCTTCTGCAGAGCTGATGGGAAGGTACAATTGTTCAGCATCTTTTAATATTACGCCTGGGTATCTTCAAAGTTCCCAGTCCCTCATTTCCATGAGTGCGAACACACTAATCCAAGGATTAGCTAGCATTATAAAGTGCTTTGAAGATGAAAAGCACAATTGAAGTGATAATTATTTAATAAACAATAATCACAAACACTTGGATACATCTAAGAACGATAGCTCTGGAGTCTCCATGAGAAAGCAAACCATATGCATGTCTGCTGGAAAGGCTGTGGAGCTGGGCAAGGTTTTTAGATGGCCATGCTTGTTAATGGGATCTTAATTAAGGCTGAGCTTCAACAGAAACACACCCTGACATGTACTTGTGAACTATGAACTAAGTTCTCCTTTCAGTTGCAGTGGTGCAATCTCCATCCTGAGCTGCAGCCTGGGGCTCCCCACGCAGCTCTGCCACTGTGACCCACAGCCTCCCTGCTAATCCAGTCATCACCTTCCCACACACCGCTCTGCCAAGGCATCTCAGTCCAGCCATGCTGCTAGCCCAGCCATGAGCTCCCCACAGCTATGCCATAAACTCACCTCAGCCTTCATAACGCTGTAATGGTGTAAATGAAGGTAGAATTTGGCCTTACGGGTACAAATAACCATCTAACAACCCATCAAGGTTTTAGATTCCAGGCTGCCAGCTCTTTGGGGAAGGAGCAGTCTTTCTGTGCTGTGGTCGTACAGCTCCTAACACAATGGGGTCCTGGTCTAGGACTGCACCTCTTAGCCACTACTGCAGTACAACTAATAAATAATAATAATAGTAAATATTAGGGCTTGTCGTCACCATGATATCTGAATGCATCCTAAAGTAAGAGTGAAAGAAAAATGATCTGAACTCCATGGGGTTAACAATGCTTGTGGCGGTACTGTATATTGGGTGAATAATGACTGGAGCTCACACCAGGCCTCTTTTTACTGCATGATCAATCAACTGTTAAAAAAAGAAATCCTTAAAAAACAAGCTTAGGAAGGTCTGGAAACATGCAGCTGAGAAGCAGACGGTGGAGCCTGCAGGAAATATTATTAACATGACTCTGGTGTTGCAGGAGATATTAATATTAATGGCGATATTAATGCCAACAAACATCAGACTCAATATTTCCAGGCATCTTATAAACTCTCCTAATGGGCAATGACAAGCAGGCGATTTCTGTGCAGAATAGAATTGTTTCTACTTAACATGATAGATAAGTAGAGAATGCTGAGCCACTTCTCAGATCAGCGCACGCACCGTTTCTGCCTCTCACCTTTTAAAACTTTCTTCCATCTTTAGAACTCTCTCCAGCTTCTCATCCTTCGAACCAGCTGCTCCTAAAGCACTGACCAGAGGTGTTAACAATACTTACGAGATGTTATCCAGCCAGATTGCAGCACTCATCACACCTCAAGTGTCCAAAAATCACAGGCCAGTGCCAAAAAAATAATGAGACTGGCTTAAATCATGATCTATTTTTTAATGTTGAGTTCTGTTTATTTGCTTTCTAGCTTTTGTACCTATAGGGCAGGGCTTCTCAAACTGGGGGTTGCAAGGCGGTTACATGGGAGTCTCCATTAAATTAACCCCCCTCCTTTTTAATTTTTAAAGGGGGGGAGTCACACTCAGAGGCTCGCTGTGTGAAAGGGGTCACCAATACAAAAGTTTGAAAATCACTGCTGTAGGGCATACTCCGCTCATGTTTTTAAGCCTCTCTCTGCCACTGTGAGGTCTAGGAACTTACAATTTTAAACTGAGGTATTCATGAAATCACAGGACTCCTAGTGCTGGGACTTGATGGAAAACACCAAATATCACAAGACTTGTAAGAAAATCACAAGAGTTGGCAACAATGAAGTAATAAACCACCTCACAGACTTAATTTGTAGCATGTTGTATATTTAGTGATAGTAGTTTTGCTAGTAATGCATTTGTAATTTTTTTTTGTAATGTCATTTTAACTGAACGGGGAAAGAAAATGAATGGAATGGAGTAGTGGCCCTTTAAATAGTTTGTGAGCCTTTCAGTGGTGCTCACTGTGTTCTATGTTTGGAGCAGAGCGTATATACCAAGGCCTGGCATGTTTGTGCATATCAAGGCCACCATGTTTATACGAAGAGCTAGTGCGCAACAAGCTGGAGTGTGACACTCCAAAGCACTATTGTGCCTTGCACTAACTGCCTGTGCAGACCCTGCTGCTGTGCACTAGTAAACATCATTATCTGGAACTCAGCTGTGCCCCTTGTGTGGTCTTCATATTATTTTTGTTGTGTGAAGGGCAAAAGACGCAATGAGAAGCATGAGCCACATTAGGTGGATAAAGGAGAAAGCATCCGGCTCAGGAACGTGCAAGGTAAATAACATTGGTTAGCAAAGACCAGGTTTTAATGTCAACAGAGGCCTCCTTTGGCTTTATTCACCTGGAATAATGGAAAACAAGAACCAGGAAGGGGATTCTGTGCCCCTTGCAATGGGCTCTGGCTGCAGCCAAAGATCTCAACTGGATTTCTGTGTCCACTTGAAAATGCTCCCAGTTATTCCAAGAAGCAATCAGCCCAAGTGATCTCAGCATGTAGACCCGACAGGCAGATACAGGTCAAGCCACTGGGCTTCATACAGCCTTGATGGGATGCTCATAGATCAGAATTATGCTGGTTGTCTACATGGCACCTTTCTCTGATTTCTCTTCTTTGAGTAAATCCCTTGGGTTTGGCAGGTGTTTCACACCTTTGCAAGGTCTCAGGCACTGGTGGGTATAATGGCCACGGCCCACCTGCCACGACAAAGATGAGCAGCTGCTCGCTGCTTTCCTTCATGTTCTGACACTCTCTCCCTCCACATGGCATTGACAAAGCAAACAGATGAAGCCCCATGAGGACACAGCTGTGTCCTTCTGGGGTGTAACTGAGAGAATGCCAAGCCAGCTGGGGCTCCTTTAAGATGTCCCATAATGCTCCTCCCTGGACTGCCCTGTGGGGCAGCAAGTGGTGCTCTGATGCCTGCCCCAGTAACATTAAATGCATCTCCTCACTTGGATCATGCCTCATATTTCACAGCCTAGGGGATTCCTCCACCCACCCTCTCCATCCAATGACCCTTTGGAGCCCAGTCTTATGTGCTGGGAGGCATGCAAAGGAGAGAGAGAACTTTCATATCCACCAGTTGGGATGCTGCTGCAACAGCATCAGCCCCACATCGCACCATCCCTCTGGCCTGCGGTTAGATTTACTACCACTGAGCTGCAGCACCTCCTCCCATGCAGATGTTTTCCGCACTCACTCCCCCTGCCTCATCTCACCACCCTTCTGAGTCCCAAGGGAAAACAGGGAATGGGGCGATGGGTCAGGAATAGAGTAAGGCAGCTCTGGCAGCCTGGATTTGGATTTCTGCACTGGAGCATTTGGGTGTGGGCTAATGGCCCCATGATAAAATAGAGATTCCCATCCCTGGTTATTACACACCAAAGGATTTCAGCATCACTGATCTAATTGCCAAGATCATCTTAATAGATACGCTTTCATTAACTCCCAACTGCAAAGCCCGGCCAAGATCCACCCAAATTCCTCTCTCTCTTCCTCCACAGGGCAAGCGGCCAGCTTGCTCTGCATGATTTCATGGGACATGATGAAGGCAGGGGAAGATGCATATACAAAACCATTGGTGTGTTCCTACAAATGGTTTCCATATGGAAAGCTGAGAAAGCTTGTACGGGGTCTCTGAAGACCCGGGGATTTTATTTGGTCAACAGAGCCTGCGTGATTCAGATCAACCTTCTTCACTTCACTGGCCTGGCTCCTTCTGCTGTCAAATGCACATCCCGCAGTTTGGCTGCAGCACCGCATGCTCTGCTGGGGCTCGGGGGTGGCTTGCTGGGCCAGTTCTCAGGATCGATTTCAAGATAGTAACACTCAGGTGTCAGATGCCCCTGTGACTGTCCTGGGGAGCAGCACCCCCCACTGGCATCCACAGCAATATCAGAGTGGGACAGGGCTCCATCAGAGTGAGATTCCCCTGAGTCAGCAATGGTGCATTATTCTTATTCTTTAGTCCCTAGGGGATTCATAGGCATCACTCTTCCACTGGGCTCGAGTTGTTCCATTGTTCTGGGCTGATGATATGAAAGTGCTCTATAGCCGTCGATAGGGAAATAGGTATTTAACAGAGGAGGTGCCTGTAGATGGTGCTCAAGAATGTGGGGTTCATAGGACTAATAAAGCTTGTTGTGGGCTCCAAACAGATTCCTCTGTGGAGCTCTTAACAGTAGAAGTCAATGCTGGCACGCTGAAGGTCCCCAGTTCAAACCTTACAGCTCACCCTTGTGAGCTGCGGATGGGGTGCTACAGGTCCTGTTTCCCCTTAATAGGAAGTGTCCTCTTGGGATCATGGAAATAATTCAGGTAAAAAAAAAAAATCACACTCAAACCAAGACCCTTCACCACCAGGACAAAGATCTAACTCCTCCCCCCAGTGCTGCGGCGTGGCTGTATGGGTTTTTCTTTTCTTTTCTTGCAGTGTGCTGTGTTATAGAACAACGTGAGTCATCTTCGCTGGGGCCCAGCGCCTGCCGCACTCCCTCGCCCTCCTCTGCCCCCCGCCTCATTTCCCTTTAACCCATCCTGCTTTTTCAGCATGTTTATGGGCATAATTACAGCGTGCTATTGATTTCCTGACAACCGTCCTGATGTAACTATTTTACAGAATCAAGCTAATTTCATACATCAAGGTTTTTATGGTCCCTGGCAGGCTGATGAACGCAGCTGACTTGGTAAGTAATCATGTTTTCTAGCAGAGCTAGGATGCCTACACTCAGTTGGCCGGGGGTTGGGAAGAGTCAGGTTTAAATCACATAGCCACTGGCAGCAGGGAAGAGAGTGCCCCCTGCTGATACTTTCCTTTAGATGGTTGGTGTGGGAATAAGTGATGGTGCCAACAAGTGATGCACATTGTAAAAGGGTCCAGAGGCAGTGGTGGACTGACCCCATACCAGACCTAGGGGTATACGGAGAATGGAAATTTCCATTCTGCGGGGAATTCTGATATTTTGACATGTGTTTTCATCCTGAAACAAGCTGAAAAGTCAGAATACCGAACATTATTACAAATGAAAAGTTGTGAAAGATTTCAATTTGGAAGAGTTGGAACAAAAAGTTTCAGGGTTCAAGCAGAAGCCTTCCACTTGGAAATGCCAACATTTTCGACATTTCAAAAAGTTGATTCAAAACAGAGCGAATTTTCCCATTGGAAAAGTCTGAAATTGTCATGCAAAAATTGATGATTCTGACCAACAAACCCCATATTTCATCAGGAACTTTTTTTTTGGTCAAAACATTTCAACTAGACCTGGATCCAGCAGGATCTTGCCCTATCAGTTCATCAGGGGTTGCATGGATCTCGCCTCCTAGAAGCTCAGATGTTCCCAGTTCAGGACGTTTATCCAGGGTAGTCCTGAACCCCAACCATCAGGAAAACTCAGCTCCAAAGCTGCATCTGAACATCTCCAAAGTCTGGGGTTGTTCAGATCTAGGATTGTGGTTCAGGTCCAGCCATAAAGCAAAGAACATTTTAGATCTGGACATTTCGATCGTGAGAGACTCGGTTACACTGTCCTTGTACTTAGGACAGGGTTGAAAGGGGTTAAGATGCTTTAAACCCCCTTGGAGGTTCCTATATTTTGGGCCTGTGCAGGGGACTGTCCAGCCCCAACTGCTGCTCTAGAATACGCTCTGCTTCCCAGGGCCTTCTGCGTGGCCAGAGAAGCTGAGAATAGCCATAGCATAGTACAGAGCAATGCAGCCATGCCACTGATCCACCCCCCATTCAAGGGGCTGGAATCCTGGCTGAGACAAAGCCTTTACAATGGCCATGGGGTATTTTCAGGGGCCATTCATATCCATGTTGTGGCCCCTTTACTCAGTCAGAGTGACTTAAAAGGGCTATAGGGAGACGTGAGAAGCTGGTCTAGGGTTTCTATGCACCTTATATGAGGGGATCTGGAGGGCTGAATGCCAAGCCAAACACTACAGTGATGGGAATGGGATAAAGTCCACAATCAGACAGGCCTCTCTTAATGAAGAGTTTGTCTGTCTTCTTGAAGGTGATGGGGGAAGTTGCACAGCGCTCCTGGGACTGCTAGGAACTTGATTTCATTTCAGCCACTTGCTGGCATTTCCTTCCCTGGCAGGTACGGCATCTGATGTAACCAAACTGCAGTCATGTCTGCTTTGCTCTTTGGGGAGATCTGGAGTAGCGGCAGTGGGCTTAGAAACCTTACATAAATCAGAGCTGCAGCTCGAAGCTGCTGAAATAGACTGCACACTCCGGTGCATGCTGGGCAATTAACATTGATGCTCAGGTCCCCGTTCTGCAGAGCTCCTCTGACCCACTTGTGGGAGGAAAACATCTCACTGCTGGATTGTCATGGGTCTCTGCATTCCAAACAAACAGTGCACGCCTGGACTCCACGCTCCCTTAGCTCAGCCTCTCTGTGCTTTCACGCTGGCCACATGTCGCTGCAGACTTGAAGCAGAACAGAGTAACAGATGGAGGGACCTGCAACATGGGCTTCCATACTGCATGGGCCTGGGTGACCTGATTGGTCTTTCCCCATGTATAAATTCAATGGGCTTCTTTTTTCTCCCAGTGTCACTCCATTGACTTGTGATTTACATCGATGTCAGAGGGGGATCAGGGTAAAGCCTCTGAACATGGGTCTATTATTGTCTCCAGGGCCTCTGGAGTTATCACAAACCATGAAAGCAGAGATATTTTTTTCTCCCTTCATTATTGGTTTATTTTATAATACAAGTTGCTCCCCACACTGCCCCACATGCTCTCCTGTTGTCCATCCCATTATGCCTCTTTCCCATGAGGGAAGACCGGAGTTCTCTGTGCATCCACAGAGCGAGTACAGCTGCAATACAAGCACTGCACCCGTGCACCCTATTGTGACTTTCACATCCATGGGTGAGAGAGGTCTGCAGCCTTCATGGCCTTTTTGCTAGGACAAATGCAGAAAGGAGTCCAGGGCCACCAATACAGACCACCAAATGGCTGTCCAGAGAACACATGATTGTGCTTTAACTGCAGCCTTAGCAGAACATCTGGAAACCACACGTCCTCAGCATTGTATTTCCCTCTGCTCCTCCTGCATCCCCTGCCCTCCTCTAAGAATCTGGTTCCAGGCTTTGGAGTGGCTGCTGATTTTCCCCAGTCGCTCGGGTAGTGGGATGTCATTTTCACCTCTCCCCCTTGTTCACTCCCTGATGGAATATTTATAGGACAGCAAGATGGAACGATCCCAGCCTTGGTGGGTGGATGGATATCCAGTGATATTTTCTCCAATCACCACTTCCTCCCATGAGCCCAGGGCCACAGATGGTATCTCCAGACACAGCTGCTATCTGGAGATGCTCCTGATGCAGCTTCCTGAATGCCCCTCTCATGTAGATTTGATAAGGCAGCTATTTGGTGGTAGGTACCAATTTATTATTAAAGCTACTGCAGAGAAGGGTAATACATTGCAGAGCTAGGCTGCTTAACAACCTTGGCCCTAGAGTGACACAGGTCCCATTAGAGCTGCACAGCCTTATTCTCCCCTCACTAAGGGTCTGTCACAGCATTGGCTTCACTGGGGTCCCTCCTGATTTGCACCAGTGAGGGGAGAACCAAGCCAACCGGAAGCACGAGGACTAAAACTCTACCCTCAGTTTGGAGGCATTTAGGCTCAGACCCCAATTCGGTGCCGACAGCCCCAGTGAGCTGAACCACAATGCTGAGTCTGAACAAGTTCAGGCGTTAGGGGAGTTCCGTCCCAAGTCATAAGTCCTGCTGAGCTTAATGGGAGTCTTTCCACTGGCTTTATGGTAGAGTGGCTTGGACCCTTGAGCCACATTTCTGGGACCCCGGCTGGGCTTTCTGAGGCGCACACTCAGGAGACCCCCAAGGGAGAGGGACACATTCCCATTTTGTCTCCATTCCATTTTACTATCTCACACCTTACCCTGACCTCCAGGAGATGCAACCCAGCAGGAGAGGGGCCAAAGATGGCTTAGGGTCGAGGACTACTCTGCAGTCTGGAACAGCCTAGCAGTGAGCACTACAGAGACTCCACCTCCAGCTTCCAACACACCACCCCGGACCCACACCTGGCATGTCCCCTGTGATGGGGCATCCCTCTGCTGTGCCTGCAGCAGGAGAATTCTGCCCCTAGCACCACAGTTCTGGCCTCTCCATGACACCAGAGAGATGTATAGGGACCTGGAGACACAACCTGTCTCTGTACACTCTACATGCAAACACGTTGTAGCATTTACTAAAACCTGCCCAGCATCCCCATGTGAAGTTAAGGTCCCTCCCCTGCATGTGCGCGCGCACACACACACACACTCGTCTCATCCCCTAACCTCCTCTACAGGGATCCCAGCTGCATCAGATGCCTAGTGCAGTGCAGGCCCCGCCTGTTGCAATATAGTGGATGTTTTATCCTGGATCCCAGCTGCCCAAGAAAACAATTGTTCAAATCAAAGTACCTCCACGGCAATCAGTGAGAAGAGGCCTGCGGTAATAGACCGACCCAGATACAATTATATATTGATTGGTAGCATTATGGCTGGCCCTGATTGCTTCTTATTGATACAAATCCTCTGGGCTGCCTGTTCAGTTCAAGTCAAGCGAGAACAAGTGGAGAAAGCAGTTCATTAGAGGGGTGTCAGGAGTTCCCAGGGGTCGTCCCCAGGTGGCTGGCAAACTACCAGGACCACTTCGCTCCCTGCCAGCCTGGGCACTCCCCCTGCTCTTTACCATGTCCCTCTTCGTTAGTTGGTGTGCCATATTTACCAGTCTTGCCCCCAGAGCTGTGGTGCACCCAGCTAGGAAGCTGGCTCAGTAGCTCAGGCAGGTTTTTTGCCTGAGCTCTGAGCCCAGAAGAAGCTGCCTGTCAGCAGTGGCCTACCGCTTTGGCCTTTCACCACCAGACACTGCATCAGCACAGATATGAGCAAAATCCTGGCCCTACTGAAGCCCCATTGACTTCAGAATTTCACTTTAAACATTTGTACAGCCTGGGGCAGACAGCCAGCATGAAAACTTTCAGCCCATACGCACAAAGTTTGGCCAAGTTATAAGCAATTGAATACAGGTTATAATGGGAAGTGTCGGGCAAGCTTAACAGGCAATGATACCAGACCTGCTTGTAATGTATCACATGACAGCAACCCAACTTTTTCGATTGCCTCTCTCTGCATTGCAAAGAGACGGGTGACTGTAATGGGGCACAGTGCAGCACCCGAAGCTGCATCGGGGGAAAACACGTGAGAGAAATGGGAGGAAAAGAGAGCGGCTTACCAACGCCCCATCTCCAGCATGCTGTGCACAAACACGTGCTTACACTCCTCCACGGCCCAGGCACATGTGCGCTGCAGCGATAAGAGGACTTCCCATAGGCTGCAATTCATCATTCTGCCCCTGGATGCAGATTTATTGAGTTCTTTTTAAAGCATCCAGAGAGTTTGTTGTGTTTGGGGGACATAGGCGCTGGGGGACTAAGAAGTGGACAATGGAGATGTTGAGCAAGTTAAATCAGAGGTTTTCAACCTGAGATCTGGAGAATACGTCTAAGGGGTTCACGAAAGGTTGTCATTACCATTGAACAGCGATTTTCAACCTGTGATCAACCCTCTAAGGATCCACAGACTAAGATTTCCAAAGGGGTCCGCACCTCCATTTGAAAATTTTTAGGGGTCTGCAAACAGTGGTGCTGGAAGAATTTTTATAGTAGGGGTGCTGACGGCTGAAACCATGTATTTGGGTTACTACTGCTTCAAGCCAGGGGGTGTGGCAGCATCCCCAGTTCCAGAACCTATGTCCAGAAATGAAAAAAGGTTGAAAACCACTGAGCTGGCTCTTCCCTCTCCAATGAGCCAGAGGGAATCCGAGGAATGGTTCCTTGCACAAGAAAAGAAGGAAAAGCAAGGAAGCTAAAGCTTCACACATCTAAGGGGAAGGAACAGATACGGAGAGAAGGACTGACATAGGAAGGGGGGAGGAGAAATGAATCTCCAGCTCTCAGCCAGAATCTGAGGTTCTTTACCTGGGATTTTAGGTTTCAATGGATGTTGATGATTAAATGATACCTTGCTCTTCCCTACATCTTAAATTGCTGTACCAACATTTCACAGCATCCCTGGCAGGGAGATATCTAGTAGTAGCCCCATGTTAGAGCAGGTCAGGAAAATATTTCCCTCCCACCCCGCCTCACAAAAATAACATTTTGACAAAGAGCAAATATTTCCAAATTTGTCCAAAAAAAAAAAAAAGTTTTGTGTTTATTCCCCCAACAAAAGCCTGAATATTTAAAAGAAAAATTGAATCTCCCCCACCCCAAAATTCATTTGGTTCAAAGCCTTTTCTCATCCCCCAAAAAGTTTCACAAATTTTTTTGACTAGCTCTGTATACACTTGCAGTAAACCATATTAAATGCATATTGTTTGCCTGCACCTAGTTTACCAAACAATCCAGATTACTCTGTTTCAATAACCTGTCTCTTCAGTTTTCACCACTCATCCAATTTTTTTTATCATCTGCAAACTTTATCTGTGATGACTTTACGTTTTCTTCCAGGTCATTAACAAAAATGTTAAACAGCACAGGTCCAAGGACCAATCCCTGCAGAACCCCCTGCAGGACCCTGCTAGAAACATGCCCATTTGATGATGATTCCTTGATTACAATTACATTTTGATACACATTGATTAGCCAGCTTTTAATCCACTTAGTGTGTGCCATATTAATGTTATATCATTCTGGTTTTTTAATCAAAATGTCATGTAGTACCAAGTCAAATGCCTTACATCAACACTACATCAAACCAAATTTGTAATCTCATAAAAAAAATCAAGGTAATTTGACGATCTGCCATAAAACCCACATTGATTGGCATTAATTATATTACCCTTCATTAATTCTTTATTGATTGAGTCCTGTATTAACAGCTCCATTATCTTGTCGGGGATCAATGTCAGACTGACAGACCTATAATTACCTGGGTCATCTCATTTACCCTTTTTAAATATTGGCACAAACATTAGCTTTCTTCCAGTCCTCTGGAACTTCCCCAGTGCTCTAAGACTTATTGAAAATCAGCATTAACTTGCCAAGGTTGCACAGCAAGCTAGTGGTACAGGAGGGAAGAAATTGCAAGGGTCCTTACTTTAGTTAAGGTACTTTTATGGCTCCGGTTACCACAGTATCTGAGGACCTCACAGACATTCATGTATTTATCTTCACACCACATTAGGGTTGCCAATTTTGGTTGGATATATTCCTGGAGGTTTCATCACATGACCATCTTTACTTCCTGGAGACTCAAGGATGGTTGGCAACCTTACACCACACCTGTGAGATAGGCCCAGATTCTCTAAAGTATTTTGGCTCTTAACTCCCATTAATGTAGGCACCTGCATATTTTAAGGATCTGAACCCAAGTGAGTTGGCCAATGTCACACAAAGTCTAGAGCAGAACAAGGATTTAAACCCACATCTCCCAAATCCTAGGCTAGCATGCTAACTACTACACCATCCTTCCTCTTCTCCAGCCTACTCGATGATCCATGCCCTGGACAATACCACTACTCTAAACTGTGTGACTAGGGCTGGATTGTCAAAGGAGTTAGGCTCCTACTTCCTGTTGAATTTAAGCACCTAGCCCCCTTAGGCTCCTTGGAAAATGGCAGTCCTGAATCTCAAGATATCTAGGCTCTTGTCCTCACCAGAACAATTCAAAGAGGCAGCTGGGACTTCAAGAGAAGGAAGGAAATGCAGAACATTTAAATGAGCCTTCCAGGGCATTTGTTTTTCTTCTAAAGTGTTTATCCCATGGTAGCTGAGTGCCTCTCTTAAAGAGCCTCCTGCAGACACTTCTCAAAGAGTCTGTCAAAAAGCCTCATGCTGCCAGCTAAGCTAGAACTGTTATGTTGTGTCATTGCTGGGAGCTGCACAGTTATTTCCTCCCTTTATTTGTTGCAATTTGGCTGCCAAACGGTTTTCAAATACACACCATTAATTCTCCGACACGGTACAAGTGTGCTTGGATCTTGAGAGAGAGAGAGAGAGAGTCTGAAAGAAAAGCTGGAATTCAGACGGCTCTGGAGCAGAGCTGCCACACACAAAGGAGTTTAAGGGGAACAAAACAATGAATTTTAGATGATTATTCTCATGTGTGCTACAGCAGCATCTAGAGGCAGCATTGTCTGGTGGTTAGGACAGTGCCCTAGGTGTTAGAGACCAGAAATATATTCCTAAGTCTTTCACAGTTTGCTGCTGTACACCCATGGGCATAACTTGCATGATGTGACCTGCTGTAAGACATGGGGCATATCACTCTGTACCCATTTCCTTTCCCACCCTGGGCCTTTTTGACTGCTAATAATTTGTACATTGCCTAGAATGATGGAGGCCCGATCCCCACAAATAATAAAGTGCTGCATATTTTTTTTTAAACAGAAGCCAGGTCATTGTAAGTACCAGCCATTAGACAAATTAGCCCCAGTGAAAAGAAGTGGGGAAAAACAGCAAAGGCAGTAATTGAAGCCAAATAATGAATATTTAACTCTCATAAGTAAAGTTTAATTAACTTATCCTATGGCTGAGGCTTTCTGCAATATTGCTAGGGCTTTCAAAGCACATTAAGATGAGTGGAAAATAACCGTACCAGAGACACAGGGTCCATTCCACCTCCAGTTCCTCTCTCAGAGGAATACTTTGAGGCATGTCATTGTTTAGCCTGTCGGTTTCATTAACCATGAAGTTGAATTAATTTAAAAAACCAATCCCCCTGTCAGCCCCCTAACCCCCAAACTAATAACAAACAGTTTATTTCCATTGCAATTAATTGTGGGCTGGTCTGTGCAACATCAGGCTTGTATTAGTTCTACCTCCTCTTCCTTAGCCGCTAGTTTGGTTCACCCAACTGTTGGGCTTTGTCCACCACCAAGGCCCTGATTCTACAAGCACATGCTTCACTTTACAGGTGAGATGACTCCTGTGGGCTTCAAGAGCCTAAGTTAAGCATGTGATTTAGTGCTGGGAGGATCGGAGCCCAAATGCTTGTCAGCTCTTTGTGGGGGAAGGACTGTCTTATTCACTAGTTTAGAGAGGTGGGTGAGATATCATCTTTTATTGGACAAGCTTCTGGTGCTGACAGAGAGAGAGAGAGACAGACACGCTTGAGCTCAGGTCCAGACCTGCAGAAGAGCTGTGTTTTAGCTCGAAAGCTTGTCTTTCTCGCCAACAGAATTTGGTACAATAAAAGATATTAACCTCACCCCTCTTGTCTCTCTAATTAAATATCCTGGGACCAACACAGCTACAATACCACTGCATCCAACGTTTTTCACTACAGGTCAGTGCAGCTCCTTGTACAGCAAGGACAGGATCCCTCATTCACACTTCTAGATGCTACTGTAGCACAAAGACTAATGCTAGAAAATATATACATCTCTACCTGTAAAGTCACCCGTTGGTAGAATTAAACTTGAAGGAACACTTTTGTAAGGTTCTTTAGTGTTCTGGCGGGGGGATGGGGGTGGGAGAGACAGAGAGAGGGGCTGGATTTTACTCCTGATTTCTGGCTATCATTGATATTGTGGGACTGTGAATGGAAGTGGAGGTGAGGCGGGGCTTGAGCAACAGCCAATAGGAAGCGAGTGGGACTGGGTGATTGATAGTGAAACAGGGTGGGGGAAGAGGTGTGGGGTTTAGTGAATGGAAAAGGGGAAGTTATGTGGGGCTGGGTGATGTGAATGGAAGAGGGGGTTTATCCATGCCACTATCTCTGTATTAAGAGGAGGTCCATCCTCTGAAAAGTTCGAGACCCCCCACCCCGGGTATTTCATTCAATCACTCCTGCTATATTCACTGAATCTTATGTATGGCACTAGGATAAAGAACCAGGCTCTAGAGAGCTTATGCAAGACCATAGAGACCAACGCTGAACCAGAGCATCACCCAGCCCAGAAGAAAATGCAGCCTTGGTAAAGTCCTGGGTACAGCTGGTCAAGAATTTCCCGACAAAGCGGATTTTCATCAGAAAATACCAATTTTCAAAACTGAACGTTTTCATGGGCAAGGGTCGGGTTTCCACATGCTTTGTGACTTGAACAAATTGTGGGGGGAAATGGTCTGAAATTGTCAAAATGAAAAATTCTGGTTTTGCAGCTCAAAATGTAAGCTAAGCTCAGTAAAAAAAATTAAATGGTCAAAGCTCAAACAAAATGTTTAGAAATTATTGAAACAAAACATTTTGATTAGCCTAAGTCGACATTTTTAGGGGGATTTTTGGTTCACAAGATTTTCAAGATTGACTTTTCATCCTGCTTCAGGAGGAGAGGAAAAGGTTGAAATCTGGAAAATTTTTGCAGGATGGGAAAATGGTTCCCCAACCCAGCCCTAATCACGGAAAGCAGACAGAAACCTACCCTTTTCTCCTCGCCCTAGAGCTTGCTTTAACTTTTCTTGCAACCAGATATTACTAGAAATTGATAGCAATTGTTGCCATCAAAATGAGTTTAATTGAAAATTAATGTGGTTGTTTCCTCTTTTGAGCAAGTGCACAGCAAATTGCTTTAACTTTCCTGTTTAATCTAACCCTCCAATTTATTTGACATTAAGATGTTTTCTAAATGTGTTTGTTTTGTGGCTGTCAGGCTGTTAGTGGCTTTATCAGCCTCCAACATTCTGGTCCCTTGTAAACATCAAGAGCTGCTTTCTCCACCTCCCCACTCCCAAGTCCGATGAATATGGGGAAGATTCACGGCCAGCCCACGGTGCACTTGCAAAAGCAGACAGACTGTGTAAACAGTCCATGGGAAAAGGGGACAAACCAAGCAGATGAATGAACTTAATCATTTCTCTCAGAACTGCTGAGAGTGGAAGGGGTCCAGGGGCTGTATAGAAACCAGACCCAGTGCATTGCGCAGAGAGGTAACATCCAAGAAGACTGCAATGCTGAAGGAGTGCTACAGCAAAAACAGTCCCATAAGGGGGAGAGGCAATTGTCTTGTGGGAAAAAGTACAGAATTTGTGGTGATTTGGGCACGGGGCAGTAGGAGCTGCCTCCCTAGGAAACTTTGGACTTGCCTGAGAGGTAAGAGAACTTATGCGGAAATGAGACTGAAGACTCTGGATGTACATAACAGACGAAATACAGACACACCCTTTTAGTATTACTACATTCTCTCTGGTTTCCTTCTGTGTGACCCTTTCTTTCTCATCCTGACTCACCAGGAAACTGCTAGGTAACATTTGGAGCTCTGGGTTTTGTAGCTTGGGCCAAAGGGCCATGTTATCACAGTGCTCATCTGCTGAACTGACATCCTTTGGCGGGCTGTAGCCAGCAATGCTTGCTCCCAAAAGTTGACCCAGAATCCATTGCACCAGGTGCCGTGGTGTTTTGAGGGTTTTGACGTGACAGCCTATCGGATTTTGGAGGGCGCCTGGCCTGAGAGCCAAAGAAAGTGGACCACATGGGCAGAAACATAGCAAGTGGAGTGGAGCCCTGCGGGACTGGCCTGCTGATGAGAAATCTTATGGCATCCCTTCCTTCTCAGCAGTGCCCTAGGCAGGCACCTGCACTTAGCCTACACCTCAGGCCATTCCTGGGAAGCTCAGAAGCTGGCGGGCGATTGCTCTTTTAACTAAAACCAGATTCATTGCTGCATTCCCTTCTCTCCTGGGCTTTCCCAGTAGAACTCTCAAAGATTTTTGCATAAACTTCACCTCCAAGGATGCTGGGAATAGATCTGACTATTGATCTTGCTGTCACACTGTTAACTGCAGAGCCTTCCCTCTAAAACCTCTTCAAGAGCTTCTAATGCACCATTAGCACCCGGATGGGCGGGTGCCGTCCACGTGCTTTGCTCGCCAGAGGGTGGGGTGAGGCAGAGGGGAAAGCCGGCCAGGAGGCAGCACCCATCTGCCACCCAGGCCTTGCTGATTTAAAAACAAACCACTTAGCAACCTCTGTAGGGCCAGGGCTCTGAGCTTCCCCCCAAATCTGCATCTGCTTATCCACTCTAAACAAAAGTCACTTATCCTGAATGGCAATCAGCTGCCGATGGCCTCTTTCCCAAATGCCTGGTATGACAATGAGTGATTTGTAACAACATCCAATCAGGTGCATCTAACCTTCTTGTAATTGCCTGTCCTTTCCAGGGCTCTTAAAAGCTTTTCAGTGGAAGAGAACAGAGGCTCCTTGTCAGAAACAGGCTATTACACAGATGAAAAGCACCTTCTTTCCATCCTCTTTCTGGGGGGCGGGGGTGGGGGGGGGTCTCTCCATTTTCACCTCTCTCTCTCTCTCTCTAGCTATAATGGGAGAGGGTGAGTTGAAGGCATTTTTTAAAGGGTAACAGTTTGAGTCTCATGTCCAAATGATCACAGAGGAAGGTGGCTCTGGGTAGGGCAATCTGGGAAACTGTCCCTCCTTCTAGATGCAGCTTTCTAACCCTGGAGCTCCAACACACTTAATCCTCCGTCCTACAGGTTGTTCCATTAGCATGGTGAGGTTCTGGAGATAACACTGGCCTCCAGCAAGTGAGCTAAAGCTGCAGGGGGAGCTGGGCCTCCCCTTATGGGGTAGGATTCTGAATCTCTCTTCCGGGGGTATAATACAGTAGATGGAACAGATGGGTTGATTAGGTGAGATTTGCCAGGATCTGGTGTAAAGTGCAGTGTAGTCTGTTGGTTAGAGCAGGGGAGTGGGAGCCAGGGTTTGTTCCCAGCTTTGGGAGGGGAATGGTGTCTACTGATTATAGTAGGGGAACTGGCAACCAGGACGCCTGGGTTCTATTTTTGCTTTTGAGGGACCTACCTCACAGGAAGACAAGGGCTGTGGGGATTCAGCACAATTTGTCAAGTGCTATGTAAATACAGAGCTTGATTATTATTTTTTTTAGCCTCCAAGGAAAAGTAGGGTTCTGGCTGGCCAGACACCCATCTCCTCTGGGGAGGAGAGATGACATCAGAGGTTCAAACTTCCTGGGAAATGACGGATTATACTAGATATTCCAAGAGGCGGGGAGGAGTGTTACACCAGATCCTGGGTAAGAGACTCACCCAAGCTGCAAAGTTCAAATCCAGATCTTGCCCTAAATTTGGAACCAAGATTTTGGTAAGTGGACATCCTTCATAACTCCTCCTTCAGTGTCTAGTGCAGTGGTGGGTCTGATTCCTAGGTGCTAACACAATGCAACCAACAAGGATAATGATAACAGCAGCAGCAGAATTACCCTGGTCACTCCCTGCTCAGTTACTTCCACAAAGCAGGCCAGATAAGCGCATAATGTGGGATTTTAAAAAGCACCTAAGTGACTTAGGCACTGAGGAGTAAATGGGAATTAGGCTCCTTAGGCCCAGATTCTCAAAGGTATTTGGGCACCAAACTCCCATTGAAATCAGTGGGAGTTAGAGACCTAAATACCTTTGAGAATCTGCGTCTTGAATCTGGTCTTAAGTGCTTGTCACTTGAAATGAGACTTAGGCTCTTAAGTCACCTAGAGTGAGATTTGCAAAGGGAGTTAGGAGCTTAACCTCCTTAGGCCCATTTGTAAATCCCACTAGGCACCCATCTGCATCTTTAGATGCCTACATACCTTTGTAATCTGGCCCCCTAGATAAACAGATCCAAGCTATATCACACAACAATCCATCCTCTTTCCATCTCATCACTTGTGTGAGTGTTCTATTTCTCGGTCCCCCATTACTGCAGTGATGCTAGGCAGAGCATGGAACCCCAGGTATCATTTTCAAAAGCACTTTGATAGTCCCTGAAAGCAAATACACCATCAGGAATATGGCGGGGAGGGGGAAGCAGCCCCTTTCACTGCCACAGCTTTCAGAACTCACCAAGCAGCCCAAAAGCCCTGGTCTCCTATGGGAGCTTAATTTGCAAGAGCTTCCCCTCCTTATCAGCCTGGGGTGGCAGTGCCAGTGACTGAAACAACTTCAAAACAAACCCATTGAAGGGATTTCAAACAGCTCCCTGCCGGTCTCCCGGAGATCAAACTGCCCGTCAGCAGCGCTGCTGACTTGCATCACTTCATTAGTGATTCACCTGCAATTAATTGATCTCATGGCAACGTCCAGTCACTTTTGTACACAGGGAACCTGATTGTCTGATCTCAGTCATGCTAATGTTATGCATGTGTAGCCCCACTGACTTGACTGGAGTTAATCCTGATTCACAGACGTTTAAGGAGGAGAATCGGTAACCTCTGCACAGAGGTTCTCAGCTCTGCTTGGACCACTGGTGGTCTGCAGAGAGGTGGCAGATTAGACATTGCTAGCTGTGGCTCCACCTCCTTCTGCAGAGACTCAGGCTCTTCCATGCAAAGAAAAGCCTCGGATGCATGTAAAAGCAGCTCAGAAAAAGGCAGAGGAGTTTTGATTAGTAGGTGATGCCATGTCTGTTCTTCTCTTGTTTAAATGAACAAGACACAAAGCAGCACAGCTGCAGAATCACAGCACACACCACTGTGCCCCTTGGAGGTCTCCAATTTAAGTACTGTATTAACCAGACCCAGCTCTGCGCACCTTGTGAGCCCTAACATGAGCACAGCTGCAGGGGGGCACATGTCAATCCTCACTTACAAAATCTCCCTTAAAAGTCTCAGGTGACCAATAGGCTATCGCAAAGGCACCATCAATTCCCCAAAATCACTGCCGTCTCTTAAAATATGTCCCTGAAAGACCTGCAAAAGATAGTGTGGATATGGGAATGGCTCAGCACAGGTTCCCTGGAAAGTCTGCATTAAAGCACAAAACATTTGCACCCATTGATTCAGGAACTGGAAGAAAGATGTTTCCACTATCTGGTTTAGTCCACATTAGTGTCTGGGCACCAGATGGCAGTGGCCACAGAAAGAAGATACCCCTTATGGGAAGTTTATTATTATGGTAGTGTCTAGAGGACCCAGCTAAGATCGGGGCCTACTCACAAAGGGCTACTGTGTACACAAGCAGTAAGAGACCGCTCCTCTTAAGTGAAGCTTCTGATCTTAACAGAGAAAGGAGACACAAACAGGTGAAAAGGCTTCACCAAGGCCACACAGCAGGTCAAGGCTGGGAGTAGAACTGCAGGATTCCTGAGTGTCATGGCTACACTCCTGCGGCAGCGCTTTGAAGTGCGAGTGTGGTCGCAGGGCCAGCGCTGGGAGAGCTTTCTCCCAGCGCTGCAGGTACTCCACCTCCCCGTGGGGATTAGCTTACAGCGCTGGGAGCCGCGCTCCCAGCGCTGGGGCACTGTTTACACTGGTGCTTTACAGCGCTGTAACTTGCTGCGCTCAGGGGGGTGTTTTTTCACACCCCTGAGCGAGAAAGTTGCAGTGCTGTAAAGCGCCAGTGTAGCCAAGGCTCCAGTCTACTGCTCAATCCACTGAAATAAACTGTCTCTACTAGAGTACCTTGGAAAGTGGGATTTCTATCCCATGGGGAATGCTGACATTTCGGGGGGCTGGGGCGAAGTCAGTTAGAATTGGAATGAAAATTTGAAATTTTCCACAAAACAAGAATTCTGATTTTTTTTTGATTCAGTAACAACAGTGTTTTGTCTCAATAATGTGAAAACAGTATAACAAAGTATATAGTATGATTGTATTAAAATTAAATAAAATATAAAAGTCAGAACAAAATGATAGTCTAAATAAACTGAATTTACCTTTTCACAATGAAACAAAGTTAAAATGCCTTTTTCACATAGAAAATGTTATGGAAATCAACCTGTTCCCATGGAACATTTAGATCTCAACAAAACTGCATTTTCTGACAGAAAACTGTTCAGTCAAAAAAAAAATCTTCACCTGCTCTAGTGTCTTCTGATGATCTCTTTCTGGTTTCTTGCATCTTCCTCTAAAGCAGCAGGCTCTAGCTACTGTGAGAGACAGGACACGGGACTAGAAGGGCCACAGTCAGATCCAGTCTGACAATGCCTGTGATATCTGTACTAAAGACTATGAAAAATAAGAAGTTGGAATTTTCCTTTTGAGTTACTACTTAGATGGCTCATGAGGAGTTTTCAGGGTCAGAGAAGGGGAAACTATTTCATTCTACTTAGAAATAGGCCATTACTGAGCAGCGGAGCTCTGAGAGCGGAGGCTACAGCTGCACAAAAAGCTGATAAACATCTCCTCATTTACCCAGACCCCCCCCTTCTTTTAAACTGGACTCTTAATCTAAGAAAGACTCTGCCTTAAAGTGAGTTTAATAAGCTCCTGCAGATATTGTGCAGGAAAGCTGCCCAATTCCATCTGGCAGGCAGATAAAGCGATGGAAGTGGCTGCAACGGGGGATAAGACTTACATATATACAAAGGGAGGAACTTGTGAGGTGAAAATCCTGGCCCTGTTGAAGGTAATGGGAGTTCTGCCATTGATTGCAATGGAGTCAGGATTTCACCCTTGCCTGTGTTGCTAGCTACACCTTGTCTTATGAAGGGCCCAATCCTGAGAAGTGATGCACATCCTCAACTTCCACTGAAGTCAAACAACTTTTATGCGAGTCTGAAGCCTTCTCTGCACTACTGAACTGGTTGTTACAGAACCAGGCTATGCACAAATGATCCACAGCATGGAGCCCCATGGGAAGCGGGAAAATACCCAGAATGCAATGAACACACTCTGGCCCCATTCCTTGCCCCCCTTTGCTGGGAGTTTGGCCAGCATTAGACTGCTAGGGCAGCCATCAGTAAGCGAGGGTTCCCCTCTATGTAGGTGGTGTTTTCCCCAGGAACCTGCTTCCACTCCCTTCAAGGCCCCATGCATGCAACGGAGAATCAGCTATATAGTCCAGCTGGTAGGGCCTATGTAAACTATGTGGAGCACTTTTGTGTATGGATGCAAAGTGTGTAACAAGCAGCTGGAACCATTCTTAGCAAGGCAAATATCTTTAGGGAGAAAAGGCCTGATTCTGTTCTCACCATCAATGCAACTTGTTTACTTTTTTGCACTTCATCCAATTGGATGATAGGATTAGACTGCTCTGCTTCACTTTCCAATCATTTTCGTGTCCTCATTCTTGTGCACTAACCCTAGCATGGTTGTAGCTAGGATTTTCTTCATAGATTCCAAGGCCAGGAAGGACCACTGCGATCATCTAGTCTGACCTCCTATGTTACACCAGCCATAGATCTCCCCCCCCTCAAATAATTCCTAGAGCAGATCATTTTAGGGAAAAAAAAACCCAAAAAACCCCATCCAATCATGAATTTAAAATGATCAGTGATGGAGAATCTACCACAACCCTTGGTAAACTGATCCAAATGGTTAATTAAAACTCACCATTAAAAATATATGCCTTATTTCCCATTTAAATGTCTAACTTCAACTTTCAGAATTTACAATTCCTATTAATATTAGAATAGCACCCAGAGGCTCAACTGAAAAAAGTGCCCCATTGTGCTTGGTGGAGTACATATACCTATTAAGAGACACTTCCATCCCAAAGAGTTTACAATCTAAATACACAAAGGGTGGTGAGAGAGGAAGGCCAATGATCCCCTCATTACAGAGGGGGATACGGCTTATTACAGAGCAATTTGCCCAGTGTCCGAGAGGAAGCCTGTGGCAGACCTGGGAATTAAACACGGGTTCACAGCCCACTGCCCTAATCCCAAGACCATCCTTTCTACCTGCAGAGAAGATTTAAATGTACATTTTAAAAGCCTGACTCATTTAAAGATTCATCCTCTCGCCAGGCCCAGTTCTGCAGCCCTCACTCAGGCATAGCCCCTGTTCCATGCCACTGGGAATTCTGCCTATGTGAGAAGTATGTGCTGCAATAACTGGCCCATTAGGTTTTGTAAATCCCTTTTTACCAAAGCCAAATTTGGGGCCTAAAACAACTTGATAATGTCTTTACTCACTGTACTTGCCCCCAGTGAATTTGGTACTGAATATATGTCGGCTTTGATTCAGCGAAGGGATTTTTCTCTCTCTCTGTAATTGTCTTCAGTTTGCCGATTATTGCTTTCAGAGCTTGTGTTCCATATTTAACAGTGCCATGATGTAGGGCTGGCAAAGGGAGGCTTAGCGGGAAGTACAGAGGCTGAGAAGCAGGTTTGCAGGTGAGGAAAGAATCCCCCATGGAGCAAGCGGAATGAGGCTTACTACTGCTTTGTTTCAAAGCCAGAAACATTTGAAGGCAAGATCCTCAGCTGGCGCAAAACAATATTGCACCATTGACTTTGGAGTGAGGCCAATTTACACCAGCTCAGGATCTGATCTTGAGTCTTTGGTGGCTTTTAAAATACTTTATCAAGTATTTTTCCTGTAAAGAAATCCATATTGTGTTCTGCGCACATGGGTGGGAGCCAGGAATTGCTGAGTTCTAATCCCATCGCTGCCACAAAAGCCTTGGGCAAATTGAAAGATCTCCGTGCCTCAGTTTCCCACACTTGTGAAATGATCCACCCTGTTGGGATGCTGTGTGGATTATGGACTTATGTGGCATTGTAAACCGCTGGTCAGTGTGCATGTTACAGGTCCCTCTCTGTGCCCAATCTGCAGAGGCTATGAGTCCACAACAGACCCCAGCTTCAGAGGTTTGGCTTTAACTTAAGCTGGACCAGTTTATGCTTTTGGCTCTGCAGGTCCTCAGTTCAGTCCCTGGTGCATCAGCAGCATCACAGATGGTCATTTCCTCATGTGCAAAATGCAGTTTTAGTAGCATTTTAAATCTATTTGCATGTGTGTGAATGGCACAGAAAATTCAAGGCAGGGGAATATGAAGGTCTGTATATGCCGAATAGGGCTATCTGACATGAACGTTGTAACCATAGCTGGTCAGAAAACATTTTTCAAAATGCTGAAAAATATATCATGAGGAAAAAAATCAAATTGTCACTGCTTATAGCCAGCTCCACTTGGGGCCTGTGGGACATTTGCCATCACCGGTTACAATTCAGATCCAGAGGGAGCCTCCTTATTCTTCTGAGATACCTGGTGGGAACCTAGCCTTCTATTCATTGCATCAGCTCTGGGACCTATTGAAGTCAATGGGAGTTTTGCCATTCACTTCATAGGGCCAGGATTTTTAGGGCCTGAAAGGACCATTATGATCATCTAGTCTGACCTCCTGTAGAACAAGCCAGAGAATCACACCCCATGGGCATGACTACATAGCAGAACCCTGGGTTTGTTAACCTAGGGTTTAACCATTTACATTCATTTGTAAACCCCAGGTTAGGAATTGTAGAAGCCTGGATCTCCAGCGTCTATATTGCATTACACAGGCCTGAGTCCCATATCCCAGACTTCCCAGGGCCCTGCCAAAATGTGGCCACTCTAGCCCTTTGTTCACAGTGAAAGGTGGGAAAACTTGACCTCCAATGGACAAAAAGTCATTGTGGGATACTTTTGGTGGGCTCCCAGAACACGAGTCCAGTGGGGCTGTATCTATACAGCAAAGCAATAGGGGTGGATCCCAGCTTGAATCAGGCTCAGATCATCCACCCCTATAGGGTCCTGGGACCCTGGATCTGACCCCTGGGTTAGCTCAATTTGTGTGTGGACAGAAGGGTTCTTAGGCTTAATCCTCAGTTTAAATCCCAGGCTTATGCTGCAGTGTCAACATAGCCAGTAATCCTGCATCTAGCACAACAACTTGTTAAACTGTAGCATCTCCTTTAGAAAGGCATCCAGTCTTGATTTGAAGACTCCAAGTGATGGCAAACTTCTAACATCCCTAGCTAATTGTTCAACTGTTAACAATACGAGTTTTATTTCTAGTGCTGGTCTTATTCCACTCAAAAAAAATGAAAAATGGCTCTTTTTGGAGAAATTAAATTTGTTGTTTTCCCCAAAATATTTTCCATGAAAAAATCCAAACCCCCAACACTCCCCCTTCCTATTTTCTTTCCCTCCCTTTCACCTTTTTTTGTGTTTCCATTTTGCTACTGCAAACAGGGGGGAACCAAAAAAAAAAGAGCTGTTTGTTTAAAAAAAATCAGAACATTGTAAAAAAAAGTGAAAACTTTAAATGATATTTGCAAAAAAATTTGGTAAAATATTTTTCAGCCAGCGATGTATAAACTTTGCTGACTTCAGCTTTCCCTATAACCTCCAGACTTTTCTCCTACTTCCCTGCATGAGTTATCAAGACACCAGAAGGATACCAAATTCATTCTGGTTCTACTGTGCTGCTCACAATTTGCAACTGAGGTTGTTAGTTTTTTTCCCCTCAATGTAAAACCTATTCATCACCTGAGCTCCCTCCAGCCTTGTTCTTTTATTTCTTTTTCTTTGCCCTCCCCACATTTATTTGAAGCTCCTGTTTCCTCCTTCCCCCCCCCCCCCCGGCTTTCTTTTCCTCCCAACGCAGCATTTGAACAACTCCAGTCAGCGAGATTTGTAAGTAATTGTGCAGCAAGGGTGACATTTAGATGCATAGTCCCAGAATAAATAGCATGGATTTGCTTTGGCTGGAACACTAAATTTAACCAGCCAAGAGTCCCTGAGATTGAAAGAGATTTCTGTCTCAGGAGACAGGCAAATGCAAAGCATTGGGAGATGGGATATACACATACACACACCTCATTGGGAATTAACAGAGTCTCAATCAGCCCCCCATTCATCCTTCCTGCCATGCGCTGTTGTTCCTCCAAAAGCCTCTAATCATTTCTCTTATCTTCAGGATGAAAAAGCTTCTGGTTAAAGAATGGTCTCATCCCCTGTGCCTGCCTCTGTGGAGATTCATACGAGGAGGCTGGGAGCAGCTCTGTTCTAACCCAAGGGCGGGATGAAACAGTTTGGTATCTTCCAAAGAACTCCTGCAGTCAGCGGTACCAATTTGGGGGCTGTTGTCCTCGGCAGCCAGGGGAAATGGAAGGCTGATGTGACACACAACTCCACAGGACCCTGATCTGGCCTGAATTTTGATTCTATCCAGTAGGGGCTAGGAGTACACCCACTCCAGCCAGTTCATTACAATGATCAGGGTCTTGCAGAGTAAGACAGATGGTGCTAAGATTGATGATGCAGGTGGCTGAGTGCTAGCTCGGGAGGAGGGATGCAGTTCAGCCTTCTCGGCCCATTCAGTCTCCGGCCTCTCCACTGAGACTGCCAACAAGGGGGCGAATTAACACACCACTGTAGATACCTGCCCAATGGAAACTGGACAGAGCCATTCACCTATTGTCAGGGCATGGACACTGATCTCCACTGTCACTCCTAGAAGCGGGGGGGGAGGGTGGGAGTGTCATTCCAGTTAGGAGCAGGGCAGTGTGTGTACGTGGGAGGGGATAAGTTATCTGACACTGTCCACACTGTGCCTCTAGAGCGGATCAATAGTTGTCTGCGGGGCGATCAGGCCAGCACGTCTCTCTTTCACTGTACCCTTGTCCATTCACACAGCTTTCCTTTGCCTCTCCTCAGAGTGGCAAGCACTGTCCTGCACTGACACTTCTGCATGGTGCCTCTGACTGCACTCCCTGCCCATGGCTCTTTTTAGTTGACCTTGTTTCTTTTTGGGACCCTCCCCCTGCTTGTCAGCTGAGTGGGGCCCTTCCCACCAAGTGAGATCAAACAGAGCAGCAGCTTTCACCACTATCAAATTCAATTTTTAAAAAGGGGGAGGATGAGGGCTGGGTACCCAGTGGGAAGTGAACAAGGGGAGGGAATCTAATGCAGCTAGTCCCGTCCCCCCGCTCAGTCCCTCTGTGTTCCTACTCTCCAAGCTCTGACCTCCCGGGTCAACTTCTATAGCAGTTCAGCATATTTTCAGTGTGAAATAAATGTTATTTTCTCACAGGCCTAAGCTCAATTCATCTTCCTGTCAGGGAGAATCACAGAGAGAGCCTGAGCAGCAGAAGGCTGCTTATTGCCTACATACGGCAAAGGGATAATGTTACCACGCGCACACACAAATCCCCGCTTCCTTGTTTAATCAAGTCAAAACACGGATTATATGAGGTTGAAAAAGAAAGAGTTACCTTGTTCTCCTCACCGGTCCCTTTGTTCCGTCCAGAGCTATAAAACCCTTTGCGATTTTTATCTTTTCATAAACTTTTATTGAATCTGATGGTGCGAGGGCCACAGAGTACCATCCAATTAAATTTCCCCGTAATCCCGCTCTTAACTCCACCGTGTCACGCCGATGGGAGACTAAGAACTAATAAAGATGACAAATGAGAGGAGATAAACCAAATAGAGTTGGAAAGGAGTATGGGGGGCAAGAGGGCACAGGCAAGGGGCTTTAATAGTGTAAGCTGTAACCCCAGTAACTCACTAGAAATATGGCTTTCATATACTGCCGGGCAATCAAAGCCTCCTAAAGCTGGTATTAAATACTGCAGTGCTTTTCCCCCAACCGTGCGGCTCTTGCGAGGCTACCTGGAGACCTCACTCCATGCTGTGGAGAGGCAGCAGGCAAAGGGCTAACTGTCCTGTTACTCAACCTTATCAATAGAGCCGACTGGAATATTTTTGACATGGTTGAGCGACAGAGACTCTATAGCTTCATGGTTACAGCAGTAGCCTGGGATGGGGGAGATCCAGCTTCAAGTCCCTGCTCTGCTTGAATCTGATTGATTGGGGATGAAAACTCCGCTCGAAAGACCCTGGCCCACACCCGTCTGAATCCACACAGCTTCTCTTTCACAGAAGCATTCAAAAGGTTTGAGTTTTGTTCCCATGCAGAATGAAACAAACGTTCAAAAGTTGCCAGGCAGCAGAACTGTCGTCCTCAGGTTGCCCCAACTTTAGTACCTGTTGGGTTCCCCTGCAGGCCTGACCCACCCCAGCAAGCATCTTCCTTGGGTAGAACTCACCCCTTTGCTGACTCATCCCTGTACCACTTATATTCTATGCATCCGACGAAGTGGGTATTCACCCACGAAAGCTCATGCTCCAAAATGTCTGTTAGTCTATAAGGTGCCACAGGACTCTTTGCTGCTTTTACAGATCCAGACTAACATGGCTACCCCTCTGATACGTTACATTCTATGGTAACTGTGTGTGTGAGACAATGGCCATCTTGTCTGATGCACCTGGGATTGAACCAGGGAGCTTCAGAGCTGGAAAGCTCTCCACCTAGGGGCTTTAGAAACACAGCCTCTGCGGAGCAGCACAGAGGAGCAACATCCACTCTAACCAGTGCATTCCCTCTGCAATGGTTCGTGGAAAAGGCTTGGGGGGCATTGTGTTGGCCCTTTGCCCCGAGGCGTTTTACCCCATACGACATGAATTGTTCCATCCAAAATTTAAAAAAAAACAACTTTTTTTAAACCAAAAACATGTTTTTGCAAACAGAAATGGGGGGTGGACATGCTAGTTGAAAACAATTTTTTTTAAATCCCTGTGGAAAAATAATTGCTGTTTTCCAAGAAGCTTTATTCCTAAGCAGCTCCTCCAACCCTTGGAGAGAGGGCCCATGCCAAAAAACCAGAGACAAACGCATGGCTGTTTAAAATATGAATCGGTATGCAAATGTCCTGGGTCATACCCATCTGGAGTCTCTAGCTGGCTGATTCATAAGCCACTTCCTCAGTTCCTGCAGTGTCCACAGATGGGGCTTTCTGAGGGACTTCTGTGTTCTACAATTGTTTTCTACCAGACATAGAGAACATACACACACACACACAAAGCCTTAATCCCAACCATTTTGCAAAGCTTTGCTGGAGGGATTGTTGTACACAATGCACAGAGCAAGCCTCAGACATGAGAGGCCTGAGCTGGAAAGGGAGGAGAGGAGACAGGCGCCGGGAATCAGCCCCTCTCCAGTGAAATAAAAACACAGAACAACATTTTCCAGTTGTTTCTGCATCAAGAAAGGAGGGAGGGACAATGGGGACCTGCAAGGCAGGGCTATCAGTGTTTGTGCCCCATTGCTGGGCAGAGCTGCCTCGTCTCATTGTAGGGATTTAGGGTAGAGATTCAAATTGGAGTAGCTGAGAGCTCCCCCATAGCCCTTGCTCTCACACCGTCAGGTGCAACACCTTCTTCTGAGAAGGACTAGAACGGGAGTAGCTGTGAGCTCCTCCACACCATTCTCTGAGGCACTGCCGGCTGGGAAAGAAGTACAGTAGTTATGAAGAGAGCCCCAGGAAATTCCTTTTTATTTTTTTAGAATTGTATTGGGTTTTTTGGGGGGAATTTTATTTTACTGGGAGGACCTGGGGTGTGGGTGGAGGGGATCAGGTCCTGCCTCCAGAGGGGCGGGAGACCCTGTGGGATGGGGGTTTGCAGAGTGAGCCTATCCTCCACTTGCCCTGTAGCAGCGGCTTCTGTCCTCTGGGGGCTGGGCCCTGCTCCGGGCATTATGAGCTGCTGGCCCATGGGGTTGCAGAATCGCTCAGGTTTGGCCTGGCTGTCAGTGGCAGCCATATTTGAGTGAGTGATTCTGCATCCCTGTGCACCAGTCACAACATCCAGAGTAGAGCACCAGGCTCCGCCCTGCAGGACAGGAGCCGCTGCGGTGAGGTAAGTTTTTTGTTTTATAGGCTGCGCTTTGCTTTATTTCATGTTATTTCACATTTACAAAAAACCTGGGGCTCCGGGTTAGGACAGCTTTGCAGACCTTAAGAACATAAGAGCAGCCATACTGGGTCAGACCAAAGGTCCATCTAGCCCAGTATCCTGTCTTCCAACAGTGGTCAATGCCAGGGGCCCCAGAGGGAATGAACGGAACAGGTCATCATCAAGACCTCTCTTTTGCCTCCTATCTGTGCACCCCAGACAAGTGAATTCCAAACATCAACCCCTCTCAGAGGAAGTACCACCCTTTCCATCACTTACAGATGAAATCCCAATAACTTTGGACATGTTTCCCATCTCAATCATATTTCACTCCCCCATAGCCAGAGCTCCTGCAGTGCCCCCTACTGGAAGAGACTGGCAGCTCCCCCCATAGCTAAGGCTCCTGCATCATCAGTGCCCACTTTTTGGACAACACAATTAATTGTGTCACCATTGCATTGCTTGCCTGGCAGAGGGAGAAAGGCTATTTAATCTGGGGCAAAGAGGTTTTATTTCCAAGCACCGAACCCACAGGGGTGGAGATCTGTGTAGCACACAACAACCCAGCAGCCCCATGCTCTCCCTTTGAAACTTTTGTAGCGCTTCCACTCTCCAATTCCAGTGCTCAAAACACATTGAACAGTCATTTCATTGCTTTTAATTAACACATAGACACACTGGTTGCTGTGGCAGCAAAGTGGAGATACCAGAACCTGCACCTCTCCTGGAGTCTAATCAAAGAGTTGTCTTGGGCAATTAACTGCCTTCCTCCTGAAACCAAAGCTTCACACCCATAAATATCCTCCGATTTTTTTTTTACTGATATGCATAATTAAAACTACCAACTATGCCATGCTTTGCCGAGCAACACATCAAGTGCTTCTGACCTAGAGAGTGGAAGACAGTAACTTGTACAGGAATGTACGGCCCGGGCTTAAGGCCATTATTCAGCCAAGCTTTGATGTAATTAGCTCAAGCACCCAAAGCCGTGATGCCACGGCAGCATGGGCTGGTCACTTAAGTATGTACCCATGCTCCCTTAGGCCGCTAGCCTGTGCTGCCACGGCTTCACTGCTATTGATTCCCACACTAGTTAGATCCAAGCTAGCTCGGCTATGGCTATGCATGCAGCCATCACCCTGCCACCTGCTGTGTAGACACACTCTTGTTTAAATGCCTGAGAAAAGAACTAAGCCTTGCACTGTGCCCTAAAGCAAACTCAGGCTCCCGCCACTGAAGATGCTTATTTTCCAGCTCTCTTTAATATCCAAAATAGAGGGACTGTTCGATAAAGTAGCCTAGCTGTCCTCAATAGCGCCTGGGGAGAAAGGTAGTGAGCTGAACAGATCCAAGGTCATCACCTTGAATTGCTCTCCAAAGTTCTGGGAACTGAAGACTGGCCCATAAGCAAAGACGTGAATGTCTCTGGGTACGTCCTTACTGCAGAGTTAGCTCCAGTTACTCCTGTTGCGTTAGCCCAACTCGAGTGAGAGCAGCCACAGTGTGAAATAACATTCGAGCGGCTGTGTCCACACTGACGCTGCCCTGACTCTGGTGTAGCACTATCACTACTGGGGCACATCCCAGCGTTCTTAGCAGGTGCGGCTCCAGGCACCAGCATGCCAAGCGCGTGCCTGGGGCGGCAAGCCATGGGGGGCGCTCTGCCGGTCGCCGTGAGGGCAGCAGGCAGGTTGCCTGGGGCAGCATGCCTGCAGAGGGTCTGCTGGTCCCCTGGCTTCGGGGGACCTCCCACAGGCCTGCAACTGAATCCGCAGGACCGGGGACCTCCTGCAGGTAAGCCGCCGAAGGCAGCCTGCCTGCTGCGCTTGGGGTAGCAAATACCTAGAGCCGCCCCTGGTTCTTAGTGCTTCCCCAATCTAAGCAACTCTAAATGTTTTTTCAAAGTGAATTGCAGGAGAACTTGCCTTTTGTTTCCGGGCACATGGAGGGAAGACATTAGCAGACTCATAACACTTGAGTGGGGCTATCCTTTTTCCACATGACAGAGTGGCCATATTAGCAACTGATGAGTTGTGCTAACTTGGACTTCAGCCTGCACCTTCTGACAGGCCAGCCAACTCAAGTTAAAAGCACCGCCGTGCCCATGTTAAGGTTTGTTCAGTGCAAATGGGACTTGAATTAGGGGCAATGCTCAAGTTATAACTGGAGTGAACTTTGCAGTGAAGATGAGGCCTATAGCATGGACGGATTATATCCAGAAGGGTGCACAGAACAACTTCCTCTGACTTTCTGAAGGGGGGAAAGAACCAGGAAGGAGTGAGGTGACAGACAATAGGCGTGATGGGATGGAGCTGAGACCACGGACATGTCTGCTGATGGGCAGGCACTGTTTCCTAATGGTGAGATATGTTAGATGGTTGGCTCATTACCCCCAAGCGAAGTGAGCAGAGCACAATGTTGGAGAATAAACTGCTGTCCTGATGCAGCTCTGCCACTGCAGTGCGTGCCATGAAGACACTCAATGCGGACAGCAGAGAGCTCTCCCATCGACATGATAAAACCACTTCTGCGAGCGGCAGAAGCTACGACGGCAGGAAAAGCTCTCCCGCTAACATAGCACTGTGCCCATGAGCGCTTATGTCGGTGTCATTTACATCGCTCAAGGGGGTGGTTTATTCACACCCAAGCATCAACCCAGAAAGCGAGTGGCTTCCATCTGAAGAGCATTTGCACAATTTCCCGCAAGGCTGCCAATTGCAACAGGCAGCTTCTTCATCAAAGTGGGCATAGACGTCAGCTCTAAATCCCAGCAGGCTGGCTCCATGTCAGCAGAGAGAGAAATCATGCACGCAGGACATGCTGGTGTGTGCTCCTGCCTGGCTCTGTGCTCCCTGATGGGAAAACTCTCAGCAAGCTTTCCAAGGCTGAAAGGCATGGGAGGGGGATGGAGGTGCAGGGGGATGGGATCCTGCAGCATTGGGCCCACTCTCTGCTTGCACATAATAGTACAAAGAATGACAGTAGCATTGCCAGATCGTGCTTCCAGGAGCACATGATTCAGACACACAGAGCCACCCCCGTCCCTCCTTCAAGAGCCCTACAACTCTGCATGGGACCTTTCAGGCATTTTATTTTGAAATATTGCTGCCTCCATTTTGAGCATTTCCCCTATCACCGTCCCCTCCCGGTCTCTTAATAGGCACATTTGCATGGGAGCCAGGGCTCTGCTGCTTAAAGGCACAGCTGCTCATCCCCAGAGCTGTATGAGGCATTTGCAAACTCGGTGCAGAGCTCTCTGGTTGGTTACAAATTCCAGACTCAACCAGTTTCACTGAAGGAGTCTGCACACCAGGGTCCCTTCCTGACTGAACATGGGCCAGGTCCAGCATTAATTCAGGAAAGGAGGAGAAAGAGGGAAAGTGACTTGCCCAAGGTCACTCAGAAGAACAGTGGCAGAGTGAAGAATAGACCCCAATATCCTGGCACCTAGGCCAGTGCCCTACCCACTAGACTATAAGGATATGTCTACGCAGCAATTAAACACCCACACATGGCCTGGGTCAGCTGACTCACGTTTATGGGGCTCAGGCTGTGTGCTATAAAACTGCAATGAAGATGTTCTGGCTGGAGCCTGGGTTCTGGTTTCCTCCCCTTTCACAGGGTCCCAGAGCCCAGGCTCCAGCTCAAACCTGGATGTCTACACTTCAATTTTATAGCCCTGCAGCCCAAGCATGAGTCAGCTGACATGGGCCCTACGCAGTGTAGACATACCCTGATACTCCTACAGCACTCTCCTGCCTTTTTCCGAGTCTTGTACCAGGATTTGGCTCCAATGAGGTCCTGCTCACTGAGTGCTGGGCTGGAGCTTAGCCACTCGGATCTCTTCCTCCCTGTGAGCCCCACACTGGGACTTGTTTCCTGGGAGCATCTTCCCCCTATGAACTGTGTGCCGGGACTCTGCTCCCTCTGGGAGCTCCTACTCCTGTGAGCTCCCTGGGTCTGTGTTCCCAGGAGCTTCTGCCCCTCGGGCTCAGCTCTTTGGAGTCAGTCCTGTGAAATTAAGTTTCCTCTGGCTCCAATGCACTTTCACTCTGAGCGTCTGCCTTTGTATGAACCCAAACCACAGGGGACATGAAGCAAAGCCACACAGAAAAAATCCACCCCATATCTGTGATAGGAAGCCTTCTAATCTCCCTCAGTTGGCTCTCTATTTTAGGGATTATACTGCTGCCCATCACTTTGGTGTCCTAGCCCCTGCCACATAAAATCAATAGCAAAGTCCCTACTGTTCTTCCTGGAATCTCTGACACATCTCCCTTTTCAGGGTCACCACCACTCTGGTTTGAGTAAGTTTCTGTGGGTGAAGCATTGGTAAGGGTTTGGGAATAGAAGGGTGCCTTAGCCCTACCTAGGGCAATGTCTTTCTCCCCCAGCTCCTGTATTTCACCAGCCTGGTGACTGCTTCTCTGCTTCTTTTCATTTCTAAAGACCCACATAATGGCCTTTGATTGGGAGCTGCTGCTTTTAATTCACACACCACTGACTCATACATCCCAATCTCCAGCTCCTTCTTCCCAACTGCGCACTGAATGACGCGTCGACTCAGCGAAGCTGTTTTGATACACTAAGTAAAATATCAGTGGATTGCTTTTCCGAAAAATGCCTCTTAGAGTAAGTATCACACAGCTGCAGGTTTGTGGCTAAGTATCTGCAAGAGTCTTTGTTTTCTAAATCCTCTGTGACCTTGTATTTATTAATTGGTATGGATTTTAATCTATTCCACGTGCAACAGCTCTCTTCAAAGTAACTTTAATGAATCTCTTATTTAGAAATTTTTAGCTTCAAGAAGTTGTGGTCTGTCCCTGAGCTCCCACGAGGGCAGGGCTACAGGCAGGCTTTGGAAGGGGCAGGTGCACAGATTTCCCAGCGGCTGGGATAAAGGAATTTGCCTGGGTGGGTCTGGATGGGCCTAGCTACTGTGACCCAAGCCAAATTTTTGCTCCATTCCCTTTCAGTAAATGGAACATGCTGGCTAAACATGTTATGCGCCATGGAGGTTAGCAGGAGAGCTGTCTGGAAAACAGGATGAGAAGGGATTCTATTGAAAATTTTAAACAAAATGAGGGGAAGGGAGAGTTTTTGTTGAAATTTTTAGCTGAAAGCTGTGTCTCTCTCTCAAAACTGGATTTTTTCCCCTGTTGTTCTGCTGAATTTTTTCAGTTTTCATTTTTCTGACCAAAAAATATCATTTTGTCAAAAACCCAAATTTTTTTTGTCAAAAAAAAGTTTTGATGGAAAAATTTCAAGCCGTTCTAGATAACAACCTGCTACTGCTGCCAGCTCAGAGGAGTTATACCTTTAGCTCAGGCAGTAGGGGCTTGTGATTTCTGGGCCTGATCCAAACCTCTTCAAAGTCAATGAGAGTCTTTTCATTGACTTTCACTGGCACAGAATCATGTGTGTAATTCCGAGGCCCCATGTTTGAACCTTTTGGGCAAGCTGGAGTGGAATGGAGGTGGTTCCATGAGCAAACCCTGCATCTGAATAAATGTGAGGAGCTCTTTGCCTGGTGACCCCAAAGAAAATGAGTTTTAAGGCCCAGCTGAGCGATTGCAGCCAAAGCAGTCCAGCCCCATTAAAAAATGCTACTCCACATCAAATTTGCCCATCTGTTTCCAGGTCCTGGGAGCTGCCAGCAGAGTCCCTGCCATGGTTCTGACCCATTTGAAGAGCTAATGGATGCCAAACCCAGTTAGTGGTCTGAGGTCTCCAAAATGTCACTGGTAAGGGTTTTGTTTCATCATCATGGCAAATCCCAAAGGGCTGTAGCCTCCTTGGAAATCGCACACCACCCAGATCAATCTCTAGCTAGGTCCTTAAGACGGTCTCTGAGAGAATATTTTAAAAGTACAATGAAGTCAGAAGCTGTAGTCTTCCAAGCAAGGGAAGGGAAAGAGCTTTTAGTTTGTCTGTCTTTCCTGCCCCATTCACCCTCTACAGCTATGAGGTGTCTTTCTGATGTCCTAATAGAGGTTAGGAGTAAACTTCCTCTGTGGTCAGGTTATTCCATAACTCCCTATTTCATGGGAGAATTGGGTAGGGAAAATGGTTTTGTCATCTCACAAGAATTTTCAAGATTTCTAAAATTTCTCCTGTCCCAAAAAATCAGTACAAAAAGTCAAAATCTCAAAACTTTTTATGAACTGTAAAGGTTTTTTGGATGGGGTCAATTCAAACCTTTTGTTTAGCTAATTTCAACATGTTTTGTTTCAGTGTCAACCATTTTTATTCCTTCTTAATTCCCTCCCTACTATAAATTTGCTTTAATTTCTAAATGAAAGTCATTTTGACCCCCAAAATGGAAATTGCTCATATAGGAAATGGCAAAACAGGACATTTTGACAATTTTCTAAACTTCCCCCCTTCCCACAATTTTTTTTTCCAAAATCATGAAAACTGATCCTTTCCCAGGAACAGTTTCTCTTTTCACAAATCTGCATTTTCTGACCAAAAAAATATATATATATATACTGGGGTAGGTGGTTCACTGTTTTGATCCAGTCCAGCAATTCCTGCCTAACAAGGAAGTGCCTCAAAACTGCCATGCCGTTAGCCAGGCAGCCCACAACTTGCCAAGTGGCCCGAGGGATTCTCTGAATGGGACAAGGAAAGGACCCTTCATGGGAATGAGTCCTACAACCTCTGGACAAAATTCCAGCCTGATGACAGCCCTTCTAGTGTTTCTTTGATTCCTCCTAATTGCCCCCCTTGCCGGCAATATGTGACGCTCCTTTTCTCTCCTTCCTCATTTTCCCAGCTGGCTCCCTCTCCCTCAGCCTGTCCCAAGTACAGTCGGTCTATTTAGAAGGCAGATTTGAAATGGCCTTTAGAGTCAGCAGTGGATGCCATTCAGCCTGGCATTTTCCAGCCATTAATATCAATTTATGGAGCTCCGTGACCCCTTCCGTCTTTCCATTGCTTTAACCTATGAACCCTTTAGTCGCTGGCCTCTGGGCTTATCTAACCGCCACCAAGGCTGCTTTTCTGCTTGGTCACAGTCTCAGTCAGAGGCCAGCAGTATTCAAATCCCTCCAGACAAGAGCCCTTTGAATGGGCTCTTCACAGCTCCTTCACCATGAACTGTATCGCGTGACTTTTCTCACATTCCCACTTCCCACCCCTGGGGGATGCTAGGGGTTCATAGACTCACATTGACTGCAGTGGGCTTTGGATCAGGCCCTACGTGCTGTTGAGGTGCTAAGAACCTGTGCCTTTCTGCCCATCAGTGGACTCCGGGTGGGTACACCACCATCTGAGCTACCCCTAAGAACACCCCTCTGCTTCACTGATGCCCTTAGCACTGAGCTCCTGCTTGCCTGCTTCTTGGAAGACCATGCACGGCCCTGCAGAAAGCTAGTGGGCTCGGTGTCTGGGAACCCCGTTCTTTGCTTGAGCTGGAAGGTGAACTCCAGCACCGAGGATTCTGCTTACCTAAACTCTCTGTGGGACTGAAGGACTGGCATAGATCTTGGTAACATTTATTACGTGACAAGAGTGAGCGAACAGGAAGCTTACGATTGCCATTAGTGTGCAATGAAGCACACCCAAGGTTTATGTGTTTTGTCAATTTAGTATCTACAAAACTTGCCGCCTCAGGGCAGCCATAATCCTGTGTGTGTGTGAATTTTTCTCATCAGGCTCCCTCTGTGGTTTAGATGCCAAGAACATGGGCATGCTTCCATACAGCCATTCGGTTCCCAGCAGCACCTCTTACCTCAGAGACCCACAGGACTGCCCTCCTGTAGCACCATGACAGGACTCCTCCACTCTTGCCCTCTGCACTACTCCCTCCCATGCTGCGACCAGTTCCTCATAGCTCCTTTCCCCTCTGAGCCTGGGAAGCTCTTGACTCCCTCCAAACCATGGGCGGCACATATGGTAGGCTACAAGAGGCTGTGCCTCCCCAAATAGCCCGGCATGCCCCGCCCACACTCCTCCCAAAGAGGCCCCTTCCTGCTTGCCCTTCCCTCTTGGCCCCAGCCCAGGCAGGCTGCTTGTCTTCCGGGAAGCGTGCTGGGGCTAGGCGGCTGAACTTGGGGAGGCTGGGGCTGCCCAGCGCTGGAGGGCGGAGGGGGGAGGCACTGGAGGTGCTGGCGCTGATGCCTGCCCTATGCTTGGGGGGAGCACGCTGAGGCTGGGGGCCACCTGCCTGCAGATTGGGGAGGGGGTGCTGCCCACTGGGTGCTCCGGGGCTGGTGGTAGGGTAACCAGACAGCAAGTGTGAAAAATCGAGACAGGGGATGGGGGGTAATAAGCACCTATATAAGAAAAAGCTCCAACTATCGGGACTGTCCCTATAAAATCAGGGCATCTGGTCACCCTACTTGGTGGCCATGGGAAGGGGGGTGCTCTGGGCTCTGGCAGGAGAAGGGGGCAGGAGGGGTGGAACCAGCTGGGGGCTAGCCTCCGTGAGCTGGTGGTTCATTCATTATCTATGCTCCAAACTCCCTGTGGGAATTGGGTTCCCGGGTGCTCCTGTGCCCTTAGAACTCCTTGTCGGGACTCCACTCCTCTGTAACATTAGGGTTCCACATCTTACCTCAGCCTTGGCATCTGCCCATGGGAGCTGCTGGGTGCTAAGGCCCGCTGGAAATATACCCCCATCTGCCTCTAGAAGTGCCCATTCCAGGAACCCTATCCCTACTTATTACACAATGCTGCCTTCTTTTTTTGCATGTAACACAAGTAAAAAGGCATAATTGAAGTCTTGTAAAGAAGCCCAGTCCCGCAGAATGACTTAATTTAGTAAATCATTTTGACTCTCATAATTATTTTCTTTAAAACTACAATTAGCTGATAAACCTCCAGGTTTTTTTCCTTCTTTTCTTGCTAATGCCACATAATGAAGTAATTGCGTCATGAGTGCTCTATCCCTGGCAGGAATGAAAGGCGCAAACACACACATTAACTCACCCCACATCAACAGAAAGAAAGGACTTGTCCTACTGACTCAGGGTCTGACCTCTGCCATCGGATGTCAACAAGGCTCCTTGCAGGCAGGGAAGGTGGGAACTGTGCCATGTAGTTGGAGGGAGTTTTGTGTTGTAAGTTTTAGTAGAAAGACAGCCTGAAGCATGGGCCTGAAACAAGAAGTGGAGCCTGAACTAAAATCAGCAAGAGTCAGGCCCTGGTACAAAGCAAATGCTTGCTGACAGTTCACTATCCAATACATGAACTTGGCAAGAATTTGTCTGGCATTGCTAAAATACAGACATTCCTAGGAAGCAGTAGGCACTAGGCATTCATGTAAACACATTCCAGAAGGGCAGTACCAGATCACCCCGATACAAGTTATGATATAAACGCACTCCCCGAAGATGGTACAGGGACACACTGACCCCTCGTAGAAATATGGTCAGGATGATGGATGGAGAAGTTTTGATGGAATCAGCGGGTACAATGTGGTCACTTAGCGTGTCAGAAGAGTTCTACATAACTTATTTGTATCAGTTTATAAAAGAGGGGTCACAGAAGGCATGCCTTTATCCAGCCTAGGGGGGAGTGGAAGGTCCTGCCCCTCACTGAGCCAAGTCCATTGTAATGGGCATACACGTGTTTCCGTCTATCTGACTGCATTCCCACTGTGGGTTACCCTGGTTGTTAAATCATACAAAACCTGTGTGCAGCAGAGCCCTAAGTGTCTGGACAGCACCTAGCACAGAGGGACCCTGATCTCAGTTGGGGCCTTTAGGTGCCAATATATTATTTGTATTTCAGTAGCACGTTGGTTGAAGCCCCAGTCATAGACCAGCCGCCCTCCCCCATTAGGCTAAGTCCTTGTATAAACACAGAACAAAAAGACGGTACCTGCCCCAAAGAGTGTACTATTCAGGTCAACATCATCTTCTCCTGAACTGGTTGCAACTCTGTTCCTTGCAGGACCTTAACTGTATTCACAGACTGTGCAGCACTATGGAAATTCCAAGGACTGGGATCATAATGCAGGTCTGATCCCTGTGGCAGTGTTGTAACTCAGTCGCCTAATGGTCTGTTGTGCATGTATTGAACACAAGACCTCATCCACCATCAGTCCAGGTAAGCCCCAGGCCACCGAGTGGTGAAAAGTGCTAAACGGAGCCATTAGGGAATTATTCTTTTCCCCCTAACAAAACCAATAATTTCTTCAAATCACTTCTGTTTCCTAAAAAGTCTTTGAAAAAACATCTTGGATTTTTTCCAACAAAAGTGTGGAAAATTATTCTTAAATTTTCAGGGTTTTGTTAAAAGCCAAAAAAATTGAGTAAAAATCAGTTTTTTTTCTGTAAATGTTGATTTTTTTTAAAATCAACAAGTCATTTTTGCACTGAGAAAACTGAGGATTTTTGACCAGCTTAGTACTGAATGCGAGCACTAGTTCTCAGAGCCATCCATTCCTCCTGCATGTTCTAATCAGGATTACCCTTTACAATAGGATGAGAGAAGCTTCTTTAATTATAGGAGAGACAACAGAATGCTTGGAACCAACAGTGTTTTTAGACACAGAAAGTATCTGATGGAAATGTTCTTTCTTCCTCCCATGCTGCTGTTCGCAGCGGCCCTGGGCTGAGATCTCCAGAACTTAAAAGTGAGAAGGGGGTAGAGAAAGGTTAACCAAGCTGTCAAAAATTTTTTTTTCTTAAGATGGCAAAATAGTGAAATGTGTTTACTGTTCAGCATTGGGAAACTAACGAGAAAGAGATACTCCGGCTGCAAGATACTAACTGCCTTTGACACCAGTGACGGCCTTTTGGTTGGAATGAATTCACCCAGTGCCTAAACAGATTATTTTGAGTGTCTGTTGGTTTGACAGCACCAACTTTGCAAATATTCTAATGGTCGAACTGCCTTAGTTTATCTATGTCTCTTCAGTACTTGGCTGAGCGTGAGCGGCAGTAAAGAAAATCAGTGGGTAAGCTGTTTGGGGCAGGGACTCTTCCTTGCCATTCATGTGTACAACATAAGGCTCTCATTCTGATTGGGCCCTGGGTGTTACTATAATACAATGTAATAACAACAACAACCACCTCTTATCAATACTGAGGTCGAACTTCCAAATGGCAGTTCAATTTGGAGACGGGCCCAATAGTTCTGATGTTGCTGGTCTAAGTCAATCAGGTCAGCAAATCTGGGATGGAGATTTCATGAAAATGGGTTTTTGAGTGAAATTCTCAGTATTTCAGACTTTCACATGGCTGAAAATACTGCAGGAAAAACCCTTTAACTCCTAACTTTCAGGATCTCCTGCTATTCCAATCCTAAATAGCTCTCTTGATGAACCTTAATTTTGACCTGCACCAACCCCATGCTGTTCCAGTCCTGCGTCTCCTACACATCTCTGCTGATACATCTCAATCCTGACCGGCTCTTCCTTCCACTACATACATTAATGGGCAAATAAAGACTGATTGTTTAGTGATAGGTGAAACTGTCCATCAGGAATAGATGTTTGCAGTGTTGTCATAACAATATTGGTCCCAAAGATATTAGAGAGACAAGGTAGATGAGGCAACATCTTTTGTTGGATCAAGTTCTGTTGATGAAAGAGAAGGTTTTGAGCTCTATGCAAGATCACTCACCTTGTCTTTCTAGTATCAGGAATCGAGACAAGGCAATCAAACTCACTCTCCTTGGGACTGCGCTTTCAGCACATCTCAGATTCATATTAATTGTCAATAATTAAGTCTAAAGATGCTCAAAGCAGAGCAGCTCTGCAGCAGGATGTCACAACTTAGAAGAGCTGTAGCCAAGTGACTTGAAGGCTTCCAAGAAGTGCAATAACCCTGCAGACGAGCACTGTGCCTCTTGTCTCATTGGTATCATATGATATGGAAAACATGAAGAGACAATGGAGTAGATCTGATGACAAAGTTTTCAGTGAAAGCAGCACATCACTGGCAAGCAGCCCCGCTCCCTTTGAGGGCCCGAGTCCAGCATTCAGCTCCAAACTCTGTCCTGACACTCATGAGTACACAGCTTGGTATTTCCAAGACTGATTAGTTTGGAGAGCAATTCCTGCTGGGTGAGTGATCGATTCCTGGAGCAGCAGAGGGTTCTGTTGCACTGCATGGCAGGGTTTATTTGCAAAGGCTCCACTTGAGGTAGGTGTGTGCAATGGGGACCTTGCATTGGGACCCTGGTCTTATAACTCAAGATGTGTAGCTTCGTTGATAGCTCATACGAGTAAGGGTGCAGGAGGGAGCTCACCTTCCCTGTGGGAGACAGGTACTGAAAACTTCCAGGGTCTGATTTTCAGAGGTGCTGAGCACCTGTAGCTCTCATTGACTTTCGCTGCTATTGTGGACTCCTGAAACCCAGCCCGTATCGTCGAGGCTTTGGAAAAACTCCTCATGCATCTCCCTGTCATCAGCTGTATTATAGTACAGTCTGGAGGACCTCACTGTACCATACCCATGTAAGAGACAACCCCTGCCCCAAAGAGCTAAATCTAAACTGACACAGGGTGGGAGAGGAAACAGAGAAATCAAGTGGATTGTTCAAAGTCAAAAAGCAGGTCAGTGGCAAAGTCAGAACTAGGAGTCAGATCTCCTAATTCTCAGTCCGGCCACATACACCAGGTGCATTTGTGCAGATCTGCCAAATGAACTAAGTGGCAAGTGGACCCCAGGCATGAGAAGGGCCGTGCTGCTGTGTGTATGGAGAAACACACAGAAATGTGTAGCAATTTGCCCAACCACATGCAGTCATATCATGAATGTTAATTTCTCTCTTGCAAATATAAGTAATACAGAGTCATAGTCTCGCTGATATAGTGCATAAATCCATGTATAAAAGCTTAATACGTTCAACTCACTCCACTCACTGCTGTAATATTTGTAATGGGCCTTCACAGACAACACAGAGTCAGTTGGATGTGACTGAGTCTGACACAATGACATTTCCCAGCAAAGTAACTGGGGTTGGGGGGTGGGGGAGGGCTTGTTTGTTTTTCCTCCTGCTTTGTTTTTGTTTGCAGTGTCAACCAACTTTTCTGGGAAATCATTCATTGTTAGCACAGCTGGGTGAAAGTCAGAACTTCCATTCCATGGGAAACTTGACATTTCAAAATATGTTTCTGTTCTGAATCGAAGGGGAAAAAACCCTCAATGTTTCCCACAAAGATTTTTTTTTCAAATAAATAATAAAGTACTAATTATTAATTTTAAAATAGTTTCAAGTCAATCAAAATGTTCTATTCAGATTTTTACTTTGTTTTTTATACTATAATCAAAAATAAAATACATTTCAAAATAAAAGTTACATAAAATTTGAAATTCTCTTTTGACCTTATAAAAAGTTTCTTTTTTTAAAAAATTGTTGAAATTGACATGTCCCTGCAGCAAATTATGATTGTGACCAAACATTTTCTGATGGAAAAAATGTTCTGTTGGAAAAGTTTCCAACTGGCTCTAATGCTTAAACCTGATCTAATACCCATTAACACTAACAGAAATGGACTTTAATGAGCTGTGGATTGGGTCCTTTATGGGGGGGGAATGAATTCAACTGTGTGAAGTGACAGAACCAGGCCTATGCATCATTTCAGTCCTCCTTTCCAGAAGCAGGACAAGAACTCAGAAGTTCTGACCCCAAGCTCCTGTTAGCCAGCAATCCCTCTCGAAATAGAGAAAACGGGGGCCACTCTTTCTGAAAAAGCAGAACTTTCTTTTGCACACAACAAAGCCAAAAATACACCCCAAAAGCAAGGATTTCAGGACTTGGTCCCATTGACTTCTAAGAGATTTGCCCGAGTAAGCAGTTAGCAGGGACAGAATAAAAGCTGGATTTGGCTCCCAAGGAGCAGACTCCATGCCCTGGGCCTTACTGCCTGTTGCTCCTTGACACACACCAAAAAACAATTGTTGAGCAGTAACTCAAGGACTTTTTTCCCCTCCTACGCTTTCCAGGAGTGCAGAAAGCTGAAGCAAAGCTATAAATTGTTCATCTAAAGGACACCATGCCACCAAAGGAGCTATTACCTTCTTAGAAGCCAAGCAACATAGATTAGAATGGAAATTATTTGGGATCTTCATCAGGTCGGTCAGAGATTGTTCAAGGCTCAGCGATTCACTTAGGTTTATCACTGGGTCATTGATTTACTTGCTTTTTTGCCATTTATACACCATGCTGAGCTAAAAAAAGAAAAAGTACTGCTGTGAGTGCTGAGGTTGTTGTTGAGAGCGGTGAAGGATATCCCAAGATGTTCTAGGGGAATGTGGCATTTTGGCTCAGCTGGGTAGGGTCTAGCAGGAAATTTGGCACCCAGAGGAGAAAACCTCATCAGTATGAGAAAGGAAACAAAACATGTTAGAGAGAGTAATCAGAAGCCAGAGTGAGGGAAAATAATAACGGTGACTGAAGGTGAGACCCAAATAAGAAAGGGATTGTATGTTCTGTGCCCAGTGGAGAACATGTTCCATGCGTCTCCTAGATAGTCAGCCAAGTACCAGCTTCTATACGGGAATCCAACCTTGATATCCTCATAGGGAATGATCCCCTGGACATCACCAGCATGCACGCACACCTGCATTGTCATTCAATAGGAGTGAAGACCTAGGATCTGCTTATTGAGAAGGACTAGCCCCATTAATGATGGTCCTGAACCAAAATCCCAGATCTGAGCAGTCCCCAATCTGAGATCCAGATTTTGGAATGTTGACTTATAATAGGATGCAGGTGCCCTGTCCTAGCATGCATCCCTGCCCAAGTCAGAGCTGGACTGAGGACTCTCCTTAAAAGGGACAACACACAATTTCATAAGATTGGTTTAAAAATCATGGGACATTAAAAATAATATATCTGGGGTTCTTGTTATTGGCTTTCTAGTTAGTGAACTTTTAGGGGTCACATTTTCTAGCTTTTCTCTACAACCGTGATGGCTCAGTCTCTTTCACAATCACATGACCCCGGAGCTGAGGCTTTTGGGGGGGGGGGACACCTAATATTGAGAGCCTCCCAGTAAAATTGCAAGAACTGGCAACATGGCCCTTACAAGACCCAGCTTTCATTTCCACAGGAAACAAGGATCATGGATTGAGATGTTCAAAGCTGACTAGAAGTTTTTAACCCAACCAGCTCCTGTGAAACCTTTGTTGCTAATCAGAGTCATTCAACTTTCAGATTGACAGTCGGTGATCTCAACAGTGCAGCTGAACTCAGAAAACAGCTACGCTCAAACTCAGTGAGAGCCCCTGGCATGCCAGGGTCTAGATTCCCTTTTCTTACCTGGCCTTAACTTTTTGAGGCACCTATTAAACAGTACATAAGGTCCTGGGATATCAAGAGAGAATACGGAGTTGTGATTCGCGTAAGTGCTCACTGGGCCAGCTTTAAATTGGTTATACCCATAGGGATGTTTATGATTAACTGAAACAGCCACTGCACTGTAATGAGACAGGAAACAAACCCGTGTGGTGCCCCCAGGGAATGCTTGCCAGACGTTAACCACTTGAGTGAGGCTGGAGGTCCCAGGGATCTCCTCATATATTCCATTGATTTTAAAAATGGAACAGACATCATCTGACAGTATCCGTCAGCATAGGCACTATGGAAAGCCAGCAGTGAAATGGTTAATGTATATGCTCCTCTGAGTAAGTCTGTTTCTGGGATCTCCCTGGGAAAGGAACATCCCTGGATTATCTAGTCTCCTAGATGTCACACATGCTTATCCCTAGGGGTCTGACAGCTCTTTGGAGCTGATTAGTGAGCTGTCTTGCTTTCATGAAGTAAGAGAAGCTATGCTGATTAATGTTGCACAGGAACTTGGTTATGCTGCATGTTAGCTGGAGCCTGTGCTTTCTTGGTCACTATGGGACAAAGCTCAATGACTGCAGCTGGAGGGACAAAAAGGAAAAGCCAAGGAGAACTTGAGATTTTTCTGAGTAGCGGTGACAGAGTGGGAGACGGTTGGATGCTGAGCTGTTTGGAAAATCCACCCCCCCCAAGCATCACATTGGAAGTGCTGGGTGCTGAACATTTTCCAAGACCTGCCCTAGGGTTCTTCTGAAAACATCACGTGGGGTCATCTTTGTTATACAAGCGGGTTACTCATATCTGTGCTATTAAGCCAAGAGTTGATGTAAGTGTGCAATGATCATTGCCCCTTTACTAAAGCACTTGCAAGCTCCATCACTGACAATCTATAAAGTTACTCTGCAGACTTTAGTTATTTCCTAAGATGCTGCAGAAGGTCATTAAGAAGGCACAAGATGTGCGAACATCTTATTTCTTTTAAAGGCCCAATTCTATTCTCAGTTAAGTGGCCCTTAACTTTTAAGGAATTGCAGCAGTTACCCGAGTCTCACTGAACAATTGCGTTGCGGCTTATGTGAGAACATAAAGTGTCCTCCTCTCAACCAGCTATGACAACGCACCTTCTAAACTGAAGAGTGAGTCCCGCTATGCGATGAGAACTATGACCTCAGATACTGATCGGTAAAGCCGGCCAAACACACTCTGCCACAAGGTTTTTGTTGTTGAGACTAAAATCTTTTTTGACAAAACAAATTTTTGAAGGCAGTGACCATTTGTACTGATTTTTAGGAAGTGGGGGCGGGGCTTTGACTGTGCGGTTTGCAAATTTGCCACTGAAAATTGTCAACAAAAGCTGAGTTTTTGAATGAAAACAGATTTGGGGGGGATTTCATATGAAAACCTGAATTTTTGATTAAAAAGCATTTTTGTGCCTAATTCTGTTCCTGGTGAAGGAAATGTAGTTTCCTGATCAGCTCCATTCATTGGCTTGAGAGGTCCATTGGATGGTATTGGGTGAGCTGGTACTGACAGGTATTGGAGATGGCGATATGAGGTGTTGGATAACAATGGATTCAGTGGCATGGGGTAAGATGTAATGGCATAGCTGGGATGCATTGGTAGACCTGGGATTGGATGGGACAGGAGGCTAGTGCAGAATACAGTATAAGGAGGGACTGATCTGTGTTATTGGATAGAATGGGATGAAAGGGTATTGGATGGGATGGGATTCGTTACTAACAGAGCAATGAAGAAGAGTGGCACGTTGGTTAATGCATTGCCTGAGCACAGGAGACAGTTCTGGAGCAAGACTGCTGTGAATGCTAGAGGACTGGTCCAAAAGCAGCCTGAAGTCAGTCTTTGGCTTTCACTACTTGATTCTGCCTTGCATTTTTATGACCTTTCAAGGTAAAGTCTTTCACTTTTCCATTCTCTCTCCCTTTCCCTTTCCTCCTCACTGCTCTGGTGCACTAAAACAAGGGAAGCACGTGTTGCTGAAACCCTCGTTTTCAGTACTGGCCGCACAGTACGTTACACCAAACAACTGAAGCTGAAAGACCAACCATCTGCTAGTACAAACACAGCCTTCGGAATACACGCAAGGCTATACTAGGCTAGGGCGGTTGGTATAGGACATCCATTCAGTGCTGGTTGTAGCTCAAGGGTCCCATTAATGTTAACCAATTAGCAAACTGCCTTCAATCATTCATCTCCTGTTTCTTCTGGGTTCACAATGGAGTCTCTTATATATTCAGCTTGGATTCAATGAAAAGTGCAAGCATTTGGAGCGAAGCAGCTATGACCTAGCCTTTTGTCCTTTGAGTCCATTATTGGCCTGCCCTCTGTATGCAGTACTAGTACCGGCACATGTCTGGAGCCAGACAGCAATCGTGCTCTCTGGACATCTTTTAGAAGGAAAATAGGAAGAAAGCATTGATGTTAAGAGTCATTTCCAAACAACAAGAGAGTAATGGGACATTTTGGAAAGAATTGGCAAGGTATTCAAGCTGAAATCCACCTAGAAACTTGATTTCTTTAGTTTTGTTTTTCTGGAGAAAAAGGAATGATGGTTTCAGGGCAAACATACGGGGATAATACTTAACTTCTCCCCCTTACGTCTGTCTTACCTATTTAGATTGCATCCTCTTTAGGGCAGGGACTGTCTCTTGCTATATGTATGTGCTGTACAAGGAGGCCTTCAGGTGCCACCAAAATACACAGAAGAGGAAACAGTGCAGCATATTATCCCACTTTCTGTCTAACTACTTAAATGCTCTGCCAAAAATAATATCTTTATTCCTAAAACCCATAATCCATGTAGGGACAACAAGCCAGCCTGAGCAGTGTGTGGAACACACTTTTCTCTGTATATTACCCAAAGGAATGAGCTGCTATTATGAAATCATTACATTAATAACTTAGTAATATAAGCAGATATATAAAACAATCTGTTCATAGAACAAAAGAAATTACTACATTCTGAACATTCATAATTTAATTTAACAGTGAATTAAAGCAGCATACATAATTTTAGCCTCAAAATGTCAATAGAATTATGTAAATACAGCACAGCATACTAATGCTGGGTGCACGCACATGCTCACACTTGAAACACGTATGTGTATTGGTTTGAAGTTCCCCATGTGGGGGCACCTACTCTTAACACCCAGAGCCATCTGACAGAAATAGATTAGATGCTTGGCTTTTAATTAACAATTTATTAAACATTCAAAGCATTCTACAGACCAAAAAAAAAAAGGAGACAGGAATTATTCTGTTTGTAGCAGCTGGGCAGAGAGTAAACAAGGGAACTCATGGAGCATGTGCTCAGAGATTTGATGGTTGCAGTGGGTCCCAGGGGTGCATCAGATCTGTGCAAATAGAAGAGAAATGCACCCATGTGCAGAAAGCAAACCTAGAGCTTGTGCATAAGTAATGGTCTCAAAATAAGGGTTGGGTGGTGCATACGTTCTCTGCATCTTCTTCTCATATGTAGCCATCACAGCTCAATGTCCAGATTCCATAACCAGAGGATAGCTTCTGTATCAAGGGAGATTAGGCGTTGTTAACCACCCTCCAGGTGTCAGTTTGGACCCTCTTCCACCGTATGAATTACTGCATGCAACGCTGCCCCACAGTCACAGTGGAGAGGAAACCAGGCCAATCCAGTGCACAGTTGTGGCAAATCTGGATGAGCTGGTGAGTAGCCACAATCAAGTGGACCAGGAGACAGGTGCCACAATGGTTTCCTGAAATGGCTGACTGCTACACGGCCTTTCCCACTCATCCACTCTATAAAAGCGCAGTTGTCAGCTCCCTGGTGGTGCTGATCATCTGTGCCCATTGAAGGGCTGGTAGCATTCTTGTCCAGGAGAGTCTGAGCTGCTGTTAGCAAAGGTGTGTTGAGAGATCAGCCGTGGTGCCTCTCCTGAATACGAGCAGACCTTTTTGTTGGCACTGTTGTTTCCTGTCTAAAAACAGGGCATCAGTCCACCGGATACGTAATAGACTGTAGAGCTGTGATAGATGAAACCAGGCCGATTTAACAGTAATGGCTGACTGAGCTCCGTGAGCTAGTCTAACTCCAATGACTGGCGGCAGGCAGGATCGAACCTAGGACCTCTGGAGCTTAGTGCATGAGCATCTACTGTGTGAGATAAAGGCCAACTGACTGCTAGCTAAGGCTGCAGAGCAGACCAGGGCCGCTCAGAGCGGGGGGGGCAAGTGGGGCAATTTGCCCCAGGCCCTGGGCCCCGCATGGGCCCCCACGAGAGTTTTTCGGGGGCCCTGGATTGGGGTCCTTTACTCGCTCCGGGGGCCCCGGAAAACTCTCGCGGGGCCTGGGCCCCCAGAGCTGTCTTCGGCGGCAGGGGGTTCTTCCGCCCCAGGGCAGAAGGCCCCCCCGCTGCCGAATTACTGCCAAAGTGGGACCAGCCACTGAAGTACCGGGTCCTGCTTCGGCGGTAATTTGGCAGTGGGGGGGTCCTTCCGCTCTGGGACCCGCCGAAGTGCCCCAAAGACCCGCGGCGGGGGCCCTCCACTGCTGAATTACCGCCGAAGCGGGGGGCCCCTGCCACCGAAGACCCCAGGCCCCCTGAATCCTCTGGGCGGCCCTGGAGCAGACTCATTAATTGCTCCCTAAGTGGTCTCAGTACCACCAGATGGGACAGAACACCACACCCAGGAGGTGTGTGGGTTACACTAGCACATACAAACTGGAGGCTCTTGTATAATTCAGGCGGCCACTAATAAGAGCCACATGTCCAAAAGCTGAATGTGGTGACTGTACCCCCTAAAAGCAGAGCACTATTCAGCAGAAACAAACATCAAGGGCAATACAGATGTACCGAAGACCCAAAGGTCTGATCCCCAGGAGATTCCCAATAGTTTTTGTACCAGAGCAGTACGGGAAGAGCCCTTTGTTTTCATGTGCTGAGGCCAGTATGTCAGGCTACAGTTGAGTTTTACTCCCAAGTATCTGGCAGGATGGAATGGCAGTGGCCATCCTAGTACATAGATTGAGATGGGTCAATTGGCAAAGACAATTGTTTAGATGGAAAATAGTTGCCACTGTCTTGGTTTCACTAAGAATTAGTCTCCAGTGCTGGAAGTAAGTGGTCAAAGTATCCATGTCTTGGCTGAAATTCCCTTCAGTCCTATAGAAATCATGTCTAGTGCCAGCAATACAGATGCCATCAGCACATGCATACTTTTCAGCTTGTGTTTCAGGAAGGTCTGATGTGAATATATTGAACCAAACCCTGCTGGAAAACCATTGCAGAGATGTTTAAGGTGATTGATTTCCTCCCCAAACTTTCAGGATGAAGCTTTGGTTACTAACCATTTTCTTAGATGAACCGCGCCGTCAGCCTACAAGGAATAACTTCCATCAGCTTGGCAGCCAACCAAACATGCCACATAGCACTGTAGGCTGCAGTCAAGTTGTCATAGGTTTGTTCCCCACTTTGAACTTTAGCGTCCACAAGATGGGGACCTGCATGGACTCCTCTAAACTAAAATCCTAGTTTAGATCTGGTACGCTGCCACCAGCCAGGTTTTTAGTGTCTGGCACACTCCCTGTTCCCCCAAACTTTCCCTGGGGAACACAGATCCAAACTCCTTGAATCTCAACACAAAGGGAAATAATCCATTCCCCTCACCTTCTTCCCCCCTCCCCTACTCCTTGGGAAAGGTACCTTGAATCAAACAAAGAGGGATTCCCTATCCCCCTTCCCTTCCCCTGAAAATCCAAACAAGGGAAGAAATCAATCAAGTTCTAAAAAAAAAAAGAAAGAAAAAAGAAAAAGGATTTTATTAAAAGAAAGAAAGAACACTATCTCTGTAACACCAGGATGGAAAAATTTACAGGGTCTAACTTATAAACCTGGAGAGGCTTTCCCCCCCCCCTACTTCTGTCTCAGAATAATCAAAGTAACAGCAAACAGAAATAAAGATATTTCTCCAGCAACACACAATTGCAAATGCAGAAATTAATTATAAGACTAAACCGCCTTTCTAATACTCACTATACTGGATAGTAGGAAATACTTCAGGAAAACTTGGAGATATGTCTGGCTTCTCTTAGATCCAAAGAGAGAACAGCAACCCAAACAAAGGACACAGACAAAGACTTCCCTCCACAGAGATTTGAAATTATCTTGTCCCTTGATTGGTCCTCTGGTCAGGTGTTCGTCAGGTTACTGCTTGTTAACCCTTTACAGGCAAAAGAGACCTTAACCCTTAACTATCTGTTTATGACACAAGTCAATACAGACTAATGCCAACTTTCTTTCCTAATTCAAAAGTCCTCTGCACAGGGGTGAGCCTCAGCCATGGTGAACTTATGTGCACGTCACAAAGACAGTTATAGCAACTGGCATACTACTTCTAGCAGCAGCTCTGACTCTAGCCTGAGACTCAAAAGATACAGGTTCAATTTCTAGTTTTCCTGGGTGACAAAGACACCCAGCCTCTCTGTGCCTCAGATCCCCATCTGTAAAATGGGGCTAGCAGCACTGCGCTACCACAGAGAGGTGCTGTGGGGATATGTACGTTAATAACATTGTGAGGTGCTCTGATACTATGGCGATGGAGGCCACAAGAGTACCATAGACCGTCTCAGGTAGGGCAGGTGATAACATTATAAGAAGTCCTAAAAGCCTGAACTAAGATTGGGATATATTGAGCAAATACACAGAGACACAGTCCTGACCCCATAGAACTGGTCTATTTAGATTTCAAGGAGCAGGGAAAGGAGCCAAGGTGAAATGACATTTCTGAGGTCACACAACTAGAACACAGAGTCCCAGTGCAGTGCCATATTATTTATCATTTGTAGTGTGATAGCACTTAGGAGCCCCAGATGTGGACCAGGGCTCCATTGTGCTGTACAGACCCACAACAAAAAGCTTACAGCCTAAGTGCCAGACCCACGGGACAATACTGGCTCCCCCGCAAAAGGCACCTCTGTTACTCCTGCATGAGGCTTGCTGTTGGGGCAGCATGTTGCTAGGCCAGCACTGCCCCTACATATGCTGTAACTGTTTTGTTAACAACTTGTCTCCAGGGCTGCTAACTTTCACCAGCACTAAAATGCAATACGGTTGTACAGCTGCGGCTTTGAGTCTTCTAACTATCATTCTAGCATATCTGCTGGGTTTCTGTCTCCTATCCATGCTAGTCTCCTCATGTGGAAATGGAAACCCTCAACGCCTCTAAGAAGTTTGGGTGCCCTTCTCTGAACTTTTACTATTTCTGATCTGATCTCTCTCTTCAGACACAAACTTAATGCAATATTCAAATCCAGCTCAAAAAAATTTTTATTATTGTTTCCATTTGTGCTACCTACTATTTTCCTCTTTGTTTAAAATTAATTTGCCATAATTTATGGGAGCATATTTTGATTGTTTTTGATTAAGTTTAACAAGCTGACAAAAGTCTGCTGCATTAGACATCAAAGTAAACAAATCCATTTTCTAGGCCCACTTGTGTATAATTAACAGCCATTCCTTGTACAGTAAATATATCTATTATGTTACAATAAAATATGTGTTGTAGTAATTAATACATGCAACCAAAATATGTTTCGGGTACATTCACACAAAATCTAGGAGCACAAGTTGATTTGCATAATTCCCAGAAAGCAATGCAGTTGGCAAGATTTTGGACAACTTCCTTGATGAAAAGAATGGCATTTTTACAGGTATTTTAAATTGTTTTACACTGAGCATGGAGCATGCTGGAAATAAAAGCAAAATCCCACTTCAAAGGCAGCCATAGTGAACTTGGCTATTCTGAAGTGCATGTAGGTTCTCCCTATGCAATACCGTTCTGAGTGCAATCAATGCAAAATTAATAGCATCCACTTCACCCCACTCTGATCCATACAAAATACAACTAATAAGGTCGTCTTCCTGACATATTGTTCTGAACATATTACCCCCCCACTCTTTGAATGGCTCCTCCCCGTCCAGCCTATCAAGTTGAAGCTCATTCTCCTAACCTGCAAGGCTCTTCACTACTGCCCTTCCTTCCCTATCTACAACAGCTGGTTGGAAAAAAAATGGAGACATTTTAATTTTGAGGGGAAGGAAACAAATAAAAATAAAAAAGGAGGTTTTTGGTTCTCCCTCCATTTTTGGCACTGAAAACAGGAGAGAGAAAAAAATGAACATGAAACGTTTTGATTTTTGTCAAAAAACCCAAACCAAAATGGAAACATTCAAAAAACTGTGAGAGACACTTTTTTGAAAAAAATACCATTCTTTCAATGAAAACTTTCAGCCAGCTCCATTACTCACTCTGTTTCTCATCACATCACCTCCCTATTTGCTCTGTGAGGTGATCTCAACTGCCTGTTTGTACTCCCTTCTGTGTTGCCCTTATACTTGGAACAATTTCCTTGAATCTCACCCCTTAAAACACTTCCTTCTTCAAATGCCACTTCTGCTGTGATGCCTCCAAAAAAACAACCAATGGCTGAAGTCTCAGCTAAGAAGTGGCTGGGAAACATTTATATTTATGTATTAATTAAAAATCCTAGTGTATATTAAATGTATCTATTTGGCTATTTGTATTACAATAGCACCAATGGCCCCACACTGGTCAGTGCTAGGAGCTGTACATCCACAGAATAGGATATTCTTTGTACTTCTAGTATGTTAACCCTGAATAAAAGTTTGTTTGCAATGGACTATTGTTACTGCATCTGGATTAGTTTTAATACCTTAGGATAAGTCTTAATGATTAAATAAACAAAAGAGAAATGCTCTTATTTTAACCAATCTAGAGCAGGGGTTCTCAAATTGGGAGTCGGGACCCCTCGGGGGTTGCGAGGTTATTACATGGGGAGTCATGAGCAGTCAGGCTCCACCCCAAACCCCACTTTGCCTCCAGCATTTATAATGGTGTTTAATATATTAAAAAAGTGGTTTTAATGTATAAGGGGAGGGTCGCACTCAGAGGCTTGCTATGTGAAAGGGGTCCCCAGCACAAAAGTCTGAGAATCCCTGTTCTAGAGGGAGTTTCTTAACCTGATGGGTAGTGCTAGTCAGAATTTCAAATTTAATCTTGTTTTAACTACTAGCTCATATGATTACCAACATGAGAACAGCCATACTAGGTCAGATCAAAGGTCCATCTAACACAGTATCCTGTCTTCTGACAATGGTCAATGCCAGATGCCCCAGAGGGAATGAACAGAACAGGTCATCATCAAGTGATCCATCCCCTATCACCCATTCCCGGCTTCTGGCAAACAGAGGCTAGGGACACCATCCTGCCCATCCCGGCTAATAGCCATTGATGGACCTTCCTCCATGAACTTATCTAGTTCTTTTTTGAACCCTGTTATAGTCTTGGCTTTCACACATCCTCTGGCAAAGAGCTCCACAGGTTGACTGTGTTTTGTGTGAAGAAATACTTAATTTTACTTGTTTGAAACCTGCTGCCTATTAAACCAAGTGCTGTGACTAGAACCCAGGAGTCCTTACTCCAAATCCCCTGCTCCTCCCATAGGAAAAATATATATCTATATCAGCATTATAAAAGAGAGAGTTTAAGGCCCTGATTCTGGTTTAATTACACTTGTGAAAGTCTGGAGCAGCTCCATAGAAGTCAATTGAGTTATGCTGGAATATAATCACAGTAGTGAGAGAAGAATTAAGCCCTAAGGACGAGGCCCAGTAAGTGTTCTTGCACCACTCTGCCTTGGTCACATTCCCTTTTTCTCCGTACAAACTGGAGGAGGAGAGGCAGGGTTGGATCTGGGAGAATGAGTGGGGGAAAATGAAGGCAACTCCTAGAAAACGAACAAACCTGGACAGTTGGTGCAACTTCCACAAGCATTAAATATTTATTGCCCCTGGCTCACGGTTTCAAACGAGCTGTAAATTGAATGGAGGTTATCTTCTAGGTAATTAAAAAAGAGAGGGTGATGGAAAGGACTGTTTATGGGAAGCCATAAAACTGTGGCAACTAGGCACCCCGGTGCTGCTGCTGCTGCTGAGAGGCTGACATGTGATGCAGAGGAAACAGCAGAATAGCATGATGTATGGTGGCTTTATGAAGCTCTGGGACACCTCAGAGCTCGGGAGGAGGGGCGGGGGTTTGAACTGAATGGCCTGGCTGCAGATCATGGCTGTTTGAGATCAGTGCCTGACAGGCTGGGGACAGGCTGTCCCCAGCTGGCTTCAACATCCTGGTTCCTTTTGTGTGTTTGGCATGATTAAAGGAAACCCATGTCATAAACATATTGATCTAAACCCATAAACATGTCAGGCTAATTATGACTTTGTTTAGACAATGGCAGACAAGAAAACAGAGGCACCCACGTCCCGAGAGCTTGCTGCAAGGCAGTGGAATAATGGGGCAAGTCGAGACAGCTGGAAGGTGGCCTCACAGAGCAGCAAGACCATGGCTGGGAGACTACCGCTGGCAGGATTCATTGCCAGTAGGGTTGCCAACTTTGGTTGGATGAATTCCTAGAAGTTTCATCACACGACATGATCTTTAATTAAAGATTTATTTTTAATTACTGGAGACTCCAGGACAATCTTGGAGGGTTGGCAACCCTAATTTCCAGGGCAGACTAGAAGCTAAGGCCTATTGCCTCCGGTTGGGAACTTCAGCAAACCTAGAGATGAGGCCCACAATATATGTAGAACTCACCTAGAGTCAGTCTTTACCCAGCTCTAGTGGATGGGCTACTTGAGAAGTTTATAAGTTTCTACCACCCTGCAAGTTAACGAGCCTAGTACCTTAGCTCAATACATGCTCCTGCTTTGAGATCCAGGGTTCAGTCCACATGGACAACCAGGGCTGTTGTCACAAACAGCGGCCCCATGAGAGAATTTGGACTGATGTGGATTTCTGACACTCAGAAAAAGGTAGTGTGTGTGTGTGTGTGTGTGTGTGTGTGTGTGTGTGTGTGTGTGTGTGTGTGTGTGTGTGTGTGTGTGTAAAATACAATGGCCAAACACGTCTTTGAAACAGCCCTCCTCTTTCCCCCCACCCCCAAGTGACTGGAGCAGGCAAGAGGTTTATGAATTGACCACAGGCTTTAGAAGAAAGCCGAAAGGGCTCATGTGTTTAGAGCTAGGTTCAGTCTCTATCCACCCCATCCAGGGGCGTCCTAAGAACAAGACAGATGTAAGGCATGAGCAGGCCTGATGGTTAGAGCAGGTGAATGAGGAGTCAGGACTCCTGGGTTCTGATTTGCCAAAAACAGCAACTTTGTAGAAAGGCCAGGTGACTCCTGGGACAAGACTAACCAAGCAGGATATGGAATTGGGGCTTTTAGGGAGGAATACAATAGGGCCAGAGATCTAGAGAAAGTCCCTAGCTCCAGGATTTGGATCTGGATCCAGCTCTTGGACCTTTCCAGAGGTATTTTATCCCAGGGCTTTGATTCAAGTCAGATCACATTCCAGGCTCAACATTTAGAGCCAGATCCATATTCAAGTTCTGGAACCGCCTCCACCCACCCAAAGCTTGGGATCTTGGCTGGAAGGCACCCACCTCTTAGATAGTTCACTATGATTTCAGGGTTCAGCAAAGTCAACAGCCCATAGATCACTTTCAGTAACAATCCCCTTCCATCTCTGCACAGAATCATTAACACCCAGCTCCTCCACCAGGCTCTAACTCAGCCTGTTATTAATGTCAGTTCCACTGGAAAGCTATTCCTGTGCAAATTAATACTTTGGGGAGCGGAAGCTGCCCATGCTGTGGACATCTGAGTGTGAGACACACATATGCAAAAGGCCCAGTATTCGCAATCAGTGCTGCCTTTCATTCCCAGCTCATGCTCTTTGTAGCGCTGCAATACCTACAGAATGGCTAAGCGTGTAGGTAACCAGTCAGAGAACGGGAGCAGAATCCTGGGCTGGGAGAGTGACAGGCCGCCAGAGCAGTGGAAGTTGTTTGGACATGTCTAAGAGATTTCATGGGCCTGATTCTCTTGATGCCCCCGCACATTAGTGCAATCGTTTGCACCTGAGCAGAGCACTATTCCAAGGGCTGCCCATGCAAATCAGCAGCCTTTTGCCCTGGTGCAAATGACTGCATGGGCTGCAAGGCGATGGAGAATGAGGTCCCTTGTCTGGGAAGGCAACAGATGGGGTGAGCGCTTAAAGCACCACCACAGGCTAGATCTGGTGTAAACCAGTGTGGCTGCACTGGAGTCAGTGCTGATTCACAACAGCTGAGGATCTGGTGCTATTTCCCACAGCGTTCTGTGCTACCTCTCTCCCATCTTTCCTCCATTTCCTGCTCCTTTCTCACTGCCTCTCTTCTTCCTCTCCCCCTCTAGTCTCTACAGAGCCAACACAATCCTTCCCATTTCCATTCTGTTTTAGCATCAATTGGGGTCAATAGAGGTGCATTTATTTTTCAGTTTGTGGGTGGAAAACTCGAAGACCCTACACTGTGGTGCATGCCCCTATCCCAGAGTCTGGCCTCTGTCTCGCTGCATGATGGGGCACATTCTTGGCCAATCTTATTCTTTCCATTGTTTTGTTCCAATGCATAATAACAAAGTGTGGCCCTCCTATAGCTACCCCATCCTGAAGGATCTCAAAGCACTGTAGAAATTCAAATACAGTTTATTGAGTTCACACTACAGGAGTAACGAGATGAAATTCTCTGGCCACAGGATGTCAGATTAGGTCCCGTCTGGCCTTAAAAATGATTAAATCTATGAATCTATTAGATCACCTAGTCTGATCTCCTGCAGCCAGAGAATTCCATCTAGTTAGTATGAGCCCAATCACTGTGCTGGAATTTCTAAAGTGCTTTGAGACCCTTCAGGATGAGAGGGGTTGCTTACCAAAGAGAAGGTCAAGGGGTGATTTGATTACAGTATGTAAGTAACTACATGGGGAACAAATATTTAATAATGGTCTCTTCGATCTAGCAGAGAAAGGTCTAGCACGATGAAATAGCTGGAAGTTGACACTACACAAATTCAGACTAGAAATAAGGCCATGTTTTTTGACAGTGAGAGTAATTAACCATTGAAACAATTTAATGAGTGTCATGGTGGATTCTCCATCACTGAGTTTTTAAATCTAGATTGGATGTTTTTTCTAGAAGGTCTGATCTGGGAATTATTTCAGGGAAGTTCTGTGGTCAGTTCTGTGGAACTACAGGAGGTCAGACGAGATGGCCACATTGATTTATTCATAGATTCCAAGGCCAGAAGGGACCAATCACCCAGCCCCGCTGCCTTTACTCATGCGACTATCCCCCTGGACTGGAATGGGCCTGCTCACGTGAGTGAAGGTTACAGGATCAAGTCTTCACAGCCTCCCCAGGGGCGGGGGGTGAGGAAGCATCATCCTCACTATTTTACAGGTGGGGAAACTGAGCCACAGGGCAGGAAGTGATTCATTCAAAACCACACACACAACAAGGCAGTGGCAGAGTAGGGAACAGAATCAGCAACACCAGGTACCCTGCTCTAACCACTAGACATTACTGCCAAGGCAAGCCTGAACTGGGAAAGAGCGTCCAGTTACTTCCATTTGCAAGAGAGCCTGTTTCTGCTGCAATCACAGACAATGGCCCTGATCCTGCAGTAAGATCTCTGTGGGCACAGGGGTCCACCTACATGTATCTCATTCCAGGACTGAGGCCTCTGCAAGCAGGAGCTAGGGCCTTGGCCCAATATAGTGCATCCCATGTTCCTACTTGTACTGGGCCCTTTCATTAGGGTAACCAGACATCCCAATAAAATTGGGACCGTCCCAATATTTAGGTGTGTGTGGTGTTTTTTTTTTGCTTCCCCACCCAATGTGTCCTGATATTTTCTTCCTCTCATCTGGTCACCCTACCTTTCATATTCATTCACTCTCTGGCTTCAGCCAAAGCCTGCACTACAACAGTCATTTGCCCAGCTGTGTCCAGCAGACCAGCTGGGGGATCAATAGCAGATCCATGCTTTCCCCCATCAGCTGCCTGCCCCTTATTATGCTGGAGCTCTGAACATGCACAGAATATTAGAGGCACGCCAGAGGGCCTCCAATAACTTAGCTTTTCCTTGGTGCAGTCAAACAATGAATGAACAATGAAGTTAAACAAGACGATTGATTTTTATATTATTCCACAGTGCTTCGTGCTGTATTGCTTTGGTGAGGGGAGCCGGCCCTGCCTATCCAGTCAGGAGTAATTTTACAACCCCGTGCCTGTAAGCTAAATGCAAGGAACTCTCAGGGGTCATGGAAAGAAAAAAAGGACACCGTGTTGGCTGGAGCTGTGCAGTGTATGGGCTGGTGCTTTGAAAGATTATTCTACAGAGCTCTGCTAATTTCACTCCAGCCCTGCTCTGCAGAACCCCTGGTATTCCAGTGCGAGGCTTCCCACCAATACCTCCGCCAATGTGCCCCAATCCTCACCTCACACACTCTTGCTATTCCAGCACTGGGCTCCCCACCAATGCACCCCAAACCTGACTGGATGCACTCCCTGCTATTGCAGTGCTGGGCTCCCCCCACCCACGGCTCTGCTGTGCCCCTATTCTAGCGCGGGTGTCCCCACCAGCAGCTCTGGTGATGCATGTTGGTCTTGACCTACCTCATCCCCAGCTATTCCAGAACTAGGATGGTCACATGCAACCACGAGTGAGCCCCAGACTTGAACAGCAGATGATTTTGTTGCAACACCCACTGCTAACCCAGTCCAGAGTGCTCCCATACCATGTTACTAATGCACGCCAAACCTTTGACCTACCATTCCTCCTGCTATTCCAATCCACAGTTCTACTAGGCACCTCAGTTTCAGCCCCCCTATGCAGCTTCAGTCTTTGCGGTGCAGAGAAGGAACTCAGGGATAGATCATGCAGCAACAAGCACTGCTCTGCAAGCAGATAGCCATCCTGCTTCTCGCTCAAGCAAGTTTTCTGTCTCCCTGCCCCCATCCCTGGGGGATGCTAGTGGAAGACAATGCAGCTTCGGAATGATTGTGTGACCTTTCCCTGCTTATGCACACACACGCCTCTCCCTCTGGTGCATTAATATTTATTTATTTAATAATTCAGCAGATGGCGAATCTCTTTCAAACAAACCAAACACCACCTCGGGGGCCCTGACACCATTATCTTTCCTTTCAAGAGGATGGCACCTGTAACAGGTGTTTGCACCGAGTCTTCTTATATGGAAAGTGGATTTTCATAGAAACTGCCAGATTGAATCAGATCAGGGATCCATCTATCCCAGTGCCCCATCTCCAACAGTGCCTAGCCCTACTGCAGGGTTCTTTGCAGCGAGGTAGTTAGGGGATAACTTTGCTCATCATTCATTTGCAGATGAGAGCAGGTTCCTTTGCCTTTAAGAGCTGTAGTTTTGATGACAGGATTTGCATTTTGGCCCTGATCTCACAGTCTGTAATGGTCTTGCAGTTGAAATTCACAGTTTTCAGTCCCAGTAACTACAGGGATGGGGTAGGGTCAGGGGGGAAAGTGGTGAGGAGAGACATTTTTTAATATTTTGTCAGCAGAATTAGCAAGACAGTAATTCTGAAAGACAATGACTTTGCCCTTGGCAACGAGGACCACTGCATACAAATTGTCTGGGATAAATCATTCTGCCACTGCGCCTGCTCGTTAGTGTACAAAAGGCAGCATGGAGGAGTGCCGCTGCCCCTGGCTTTGGTACGTTAGACAGCGAAGCAGGTATGATAAGCCAGCTCGCTGCAGGGCACCTCTCTGAGACCCTGAAGCACCAGAGACCCTGTGCTGCCATCAGGAAGGGGTCAGTACCGGATTGCCAGTTCTGGTGATGTTGCCATGCTGGTGTAAGTGCAATGGGCAAATGAGAACCAATGTGAACAGGGGCTTGCTCCCCACACACAGCTCTGCCAGTGCCCCTCAGTCCCCACTGGCAGCCTCTTATTAATGTCTTGCCCTCCCCACATATGCCAATGAACCCTAATCCTTTCTGGCAGCAGCACAGTGTTAGTCCCTGGCACTCCGCTCTTCCATTGCCTCTCCATCCCCCCTGCAGCTAAAGGCTGCTGCTGCCCTGTTACCCCATTGAAATTCAAGTGGGACATGGTGGTGCAGGCTGGGCTGGCGGTGCGTTTTACCTGGCACACCTGTCCCATCATGCAGCAGCAGAGCTGCCAGTGTCTATGGTGCCCCCCACACACACACACACAGTGCTAATGGGCTCCCAGACACAGCATCCATGGCACTGAATTTGTCATGGCTGTGGACTCCTAAGAGTTTCCAGCACCCCTTGGGTCTGCAGTGACTAGAGACAAAGATACAGGTCTCGTTCCCTTAAAGTCACAGGTAGTCGAAGGCAAAAATACCCCCTCTACAGTCCAGCATGAATGGCCTCAGATGCCCTTCTCCAAGGTGCCTGGATGCTGTGCTCAGCACCCAGGATCAGGGTGTTTTCAGCAGTTCAGTTAAGCTTAAAGGTCTGTTGGGGGAGATTCACTTTCAGCTTCTTGACTGGGTAGTAAATCAGGGACCTGGGCAGGGGGTGGCATGGCTGCAAGCGGCTTATTCCCCATGGGGAAGGGATCTCGGAGACCGGGAGAGGGCAGGCCTTCTGGGTGCAGATGTTACAAGGTTGCTAAACATTGCAGAGGTGGGGTGTGGGAGAGGGAAGGCAAGTGGACTGGGGAATGGAAGAGAGAGAGAAAAGGAGGAGCGAGATTAACAAAAAAAATCAAAAAATCCATCAGCGCAGGCTACAAAACAAATTAAAGTTGTTATGGCAACTGGCGTGTGTGGGCAGCAATGCACGTCTCCTGAACATACAGAATTAAAGCACTCGCCGTGTTCAGCAGCTAATTAAATATTGCCTTGCAAATCCATGTAGTCCTCCAGCTAGTGCTCGTCCCTTAGGATAGCTCGGGTTTGAGCAGGACTCCTCCACTGATCTGCTCTTGCGGAAGTGGGGTGATTAAGGTGCAAATTCTGATCCACAGTCCCATGAAAAGTAAAAAGGGAGAGATCTGGGTTTCCTGTAGTCTAATTATTTCTTACTATTACATTTGTACTAGTGGGGTGGAGGGCAGTTCTTTTGCCTAAGGGCCGGATTTTCAGAGGTGCTGGGGAATAATAGCCAGGATTTTCAAGAGACACTGATTATTTTTGGGTGCTTTAAAGGAACCTAATTTTCAGAGGGCAGGTGCTCAGCCCTTTGTGAAAACCCACCCCCTCCTCCTTTCAGATGTCAAGTTGGGCAGCCAAAATCACTACACTCTTTGGCAAAGCTTGGCCCAAAGACAGACAAAGAAGAAGATGAAGAATCAGGATGCCTTTCCTTCACCCTTTATCTGCCATCTACCTGGATTGCAAGCTCTTTGGGGCAGGGACTATTTCTCACTGTGCGCCCATACAGCACCTAACGCAATGGGGCCCTGATCTCAGCTCAGAGCTCTTGGTACAATAAATAGGGATTATTATTTTTATAATGCAACCTGGGATGTGTACGCTGGCATGTGTATTTAAATCCAAATAAATGCTACTCAAATTATCGCTGATATTTACTTGTTGCATTACGCCAGCATCTAGGAGCCCCAATGAGGGTTCCATTGTGCAAGGAGCTGTACAGCCAGCAAATGGGAGGTTTCCTTCCATGCCCATGGCAGAGGTTGGTATTGGAAGGTGGCAGCAGGCAGTTCTAGTCCCAGCTCCCCAGAAGCATGAAGTTCGTTCAAGGGACTGCATCTATCGTGGGTAGCGTTTAGATTTGCTATGCCCAACTCCACCCTTGACTCACTGCCTCACCGCAGGCAACCTCCTGGTGCCTCTGTGAATGCAACCAGGTAAACAAAACTAAAGCAAGGAACTTCAATGGAAATTGGATGAGGCATGTTAGCCACACTTCCCTGGGGAAATAAGCTACACAACACCGCACACAAAACAAGATGCCAGCTACATTGGAGCTAAGTTTTCTCCAGGGAAATAAATTCATATATATATGTATGTTTAAAGGTTAAGCTGAAAAGAATGCAGTAAGCCAAGTTTATTTGATTGTTCCCTTCTCTTTAAATTAAAGAGAGATGGTTTAGGTGCATGCTGCAGAGGGCAAAGGGGACATGTGAAAGGAACTAGGCATAAAGCAATAAAATGTGAGCTCCATAAACTGGAGCTCACAACCCTAGCTGGAAAAACCTACAGTGTGTGTAAATGATATGGCTGTATCAGATGGAGGCCAGGAAAATATGAATGAGGATGGTTATTCTGCAAGGCATGGGGATTTGAGATAGGAGCATCTCTTGTAGGCATGCCAAATAATCCAATTCAAGGTTGGACAGGAATGGTCCAATGCCTGCTTGGGACAGACCATAGGGTGCAGAAGAATTTGAGCTGGTTTTCTGTGCACACCTGAAACGAGTCCTGGCTCTCCCATGAAAAGATGATGTCAGATCACATGCTTTTACTTTTTGGAAGTAATTCTCAGCAATGGGAGAATCGAGGCTCAATTCCATTCTGATGAAGTGCCCCAAACAGAACAGATGCTTCTCCAGACATTGGGTCTGGGAAACAAGTCTGGGAAACTGATGGGAACAGGCTGCTTTGCTGGTTTTAGGTGCCATAAAGAGCAAAAATCAGAACAGAAAGGAGGAGAGTGGAGGAAGAACATTCAGGGTTCTGCCCACGTTGGTTTTAAATGATCTGGCTTCCTACCCTTCGGGAATTACTAAGGCACTGGGTGGAGATGCGGGACAGGGAGGCAGAAATCCTGGAACCCAGAATATCCTGCCCAGCTCTAACCAAACCAAACAAAAAGATTCAGTCACCCCACTGAGAAGGATCCAGCTACCATTCACTTAACCACTCCCCACCCTTCCTTGGGGCATAGAGCAGAGTGATCCCAGCAGAGACTGTTACCCAATTCTTTGTTCGTCTCTAACACCTTTCACCATAATATCCCAAAGCATCTCACTCCGGTACTGGACCCATTGCACATATGGGGCAGTTGGGAGTTGAACCCAGGAGTGCTGACTCTTAGGTCTTTGCTCGAGCCAGTAAGCCATGCTCACCACATGAAGCTAGGAATCCTGAGTCCCAGTGCCCTGCTCTTTATTCCTTCTTGTTTGTATGACTGTAATACCTTGGCACCCTACCCGTAGGCCAGGATCCACCTGGGAACAAAACTGAGGAGTCCCGAGTCCCACCCCTTGCTTAGCATTGCCTGCCATGGCAAAATACTGCAAATCATCACTAACTACACGAGATAAGAGACACGTGCCAAGTGCATTCCCACTCCCACAGACAGACTCGGTGAGATCTTTGAAACATATTCCAGGCTTCCCATTGGGCTGACAAACTGCTGCCTTCCCCCAGTTGACTTCAGCTGCTCTCCTTTTATGAAAACAAGCACCACATCTCAGAAAGAACATGCCCCAGTCGCTCTGCCGCCTCGCAGGCATTCCCAGCCCATGATAGGATCTGACATATCCACCGCGAGTCCCTTGGCGCCAGCGCTTGGAACATTAACCGCAAGGGAGTTGTTTGGTTCCCACCATTCCACAGGAGCACCACTGGAACCCAGCATGAATTAATGGCCACATCCAAAGGCTACTCTAGACAAATCATTGCTTGTACATGCACAAACGATTCCGAGCTATCACAGACCTCACCACCTTCTGCTCCAGGTGGATGGCACACCCTTTCCTGACCTGGGCTTCTGTAAAATAACGCAGAGCCACATGGACATTTATAACAAAAAGCCCTACCAAAACAACCGCTCCCCCCCGGTGCACACAATGCTTTTTAAAGAATCAGGCTACACTCTGAAGCACCCCCATGCAGTCAGTCAGACACCACTCACCCAGCTGAAGGTCTCTGCTGGTAGGCTGCTTTCTCCTGTGAAGTCCGAAGTAGCAGTGTTTTAGTTCTCTGACCCAAGACACACAGCAGTCCTACACCTGCTAGGATGTTGAGATCCAGAAGAAATCAGGAACAAAACTCCTGCAACTCACAGGGAGTCATCCAAGGAATCTTCACTGGGACCCCAGCCTTCTATTCAAGGCTCTTCTTCAAACAATCCAGGCATCAGCCAGTCCACCAAGCTCTGGTTGTCCCTTTTCAGCAAGGGGCTGAGCGGCAACCAGATTTCTCTCACATGAGGAGACACAGAGCTCTGCTCTCCTACCTAGGCAGCCCTGGCCGGGGCTAGGTCTCCTTGTAACTTCCCATTCCACACCTGATCTCTCCTGCAGCTGTAGCAGGGCACTGCCACTTAGGTCCACAGGCTCTCGTTAACCCTCTCATTGCCAGTGTGGGGCCAATGCAGGGGGTCACAGATGGAGCAGTGTTGCCTGATCACAGATACATTTGACACATGCCAATTTAGGACAAGAAGACCCGCAACTGGATTCCTATGCTCACCTGGAAGAGAGTCTGGGTGCAGCCCCTGGGAGGCAGAGGGAAGTAAATAACTTGGACTGCATGTCTGTGGGACGGTCTGGGAGTTCTGCATGCAGACTCTGGGAGGAAGAGAACCAGGAATGGATTCCTGTGCTGATCTAGAATGGGCTCTGAATGGAGCCACCTTGGAGGAGAAGAACTAGAACTGGAGTTTTGTGCCCACCTGGAATGGGGTCTGGATACAGGGCCTGGAAGCGGCCAGGGTGACCATGAATTTGCATCCTGTGTGTATCTGTGAGAGGCAGAGGACAGGCACACTGTGTGTGTGGTCCTTGGGAAGGATAGCAGGAGATGCATCAGGAACCTCCCCCTGTCAGTGCTCAAAGATGCCACTGGCACAGTCTCCGCCATTTGGCATGCACTGCGGAAGTATTGATTGTGGAGCCAGGGCCGGGTCCCAGCCTTTTCCCTTTGCCTGCTTTATTCTCATATACATTAGCTTTGTGTCATCAAAAGATGATTGTGCAAGGTCAGGGAAATGAGCCCAAGGCCATGAGGCCAAAATGGAACATTAAGCCCCTTGTTCCTTCCCAGCACTGTAAAAAGAGGGCCCTGGCCTCTCAGGGGAGGGAGGGAAGAATTGGCCCCATTGTGTTGTGGAACAGGCTGGGGTCAGCTTCCTTGCAAAATACCCTCTTTATAAGAGGAGCCCTGGGAACTAAGCTGTCCTGGGCCACAGGAATCCCATCCCACCATACGCCAAGCAAAACAAGGGCTGGAGTGGAGACCATCCCTGGAAACTTTAACCTCTTGATGGCTGCACAGAAGTTTGCATGGCACCAGCCACACCAAACCCAGGGAGTGGCAGGAAAGCCTTCCTAGCACAGTAGCAAGAACTGCACCGTGTCTAACAATGTTGGCCAGAGGGACTGGCTGGATGCATCTGGAATGTGCTGCTCTGTCCATTACACTGATGTGAATGGGGCAAAGCACTCCCTGCTCTGTGTCACAGTTTTCCCCAGCAGCAGAATGGGAAGGACGACACGCACCTACCACTGGGTAGCATAAGACTTAACGTCTGCACTTGGCTTGCTGCTCTAGCCCCCACTGGTGGTGGTCACAGAGAGATTGATGAGCCCTGTACAGCCATCACTAAAAGAGCTGGGTCTTTAACTCAGGCAAGTAGCAGCTCGTGCACTAAAAGCCAGAGGCCACAGGGTCAAGCCCTTCTGCTGACAACCCAGGGCTGGCCTTACAAATCACAGAGCTGTGGAGCCGGCTAGTTTTGTTTGTGTAACCCACACACCTCCTGGCTATGGTGTTCTGTCCCAGCTAGTGGCATCAAGACCACTTAGAGAGAGAGAGAGAAAATGAGTTTGCTCTACAGCCTTAGCTAACAGCCAGTTGGCTTGTAGCTCATGCACTAAGCTCCAGAGGTCCCCAGTTCAATCCTGCCTGTCAACAACCAGGGGTTTGTTGGCATTGCATGTGCTTTTCAAGAAGTTCACTGAGCCTTTGAAGGGTAAGAGCATGTGGGGAGTAGGATGTTCTTTGCTTTCGATTTTATTAAATTTTTCAATGCCACCTGCACCACGCCCCCATTTTTTTTTTTTAAAGCAGAGAAGACTGATGGGGGAGACCTGGGCTCTATTCTTGTCTCTGCCACTGGCCTACTGTACAGCCTTGGCCAAGTCACTTCCTCTGTTCTCCGTGCTATGGTTTCTCCTCCCACCCGATGTCTGCCTTGTCTCATTAAATCATAAACTCTCTGGAGCAGGGACTGGCTCTGACTAGATACCTAGCTGGCAAATTCACAAACTCCTGTCTGAAGAGGACTATGTTCACACAAAGTACATCCCTGTTAGTTCCCATCAGCAGTGTCCACATGGGGCAGATACAGCACAGCATGCTAGTGCATGCTGCCTCTCACACCCCACTGCAGGGCCATGGAGAAGTCCTTAAGCTGTACAGTACCTAGCACAAAAAGGCCCTGGTTTTGGTTAGGGCCTCTAGGTGCTACAGTAATATAAATAATGGTAAAAGCCAAGGGAGAGGGATTGGTGAGAACACAATAGTTCTTCATCTCTATATTCGCTGGCCAGACCAGCACTGATTTACACCCCCATGCAACCTTTTAAAGTCCAGGGGTTGCTGCACGAGATGATAGTGCTGAATCTGACCCCACGTTGGCAGCATCCTCTCCCAATCTAGCACCCACTAGCAGCAAACTCAAGAACAGCAGCCCCAGGCCAATTCCAGGCATTCAGCACCAGCCCTAGTTAATCACACAGAATTACAATGCAGATTCTCGAGCTGCCAGCATGTCTTGCACACAGCAGCAGCTCCGAGCACTGGAGGGTTTGGGAGAGGGGAACATGAGAACCTTCATCTTGCACCAAAGATAAAAAAGGAAGCATTGACATCACCAATGTAACCTTGCAGTGAGCAACGGCCGCCTCAAGAGCTGAAGAGAAGCTGCCTAGCCGTGGCTGCACAGCTAAACTTCATGCCCCATCCCCCTTTCCCAATACTCAGAGCTGTATGAGCCAGCTGAACAAGTGGCTGTGTCCTTGTGAATTATTCTTCAGTGCCTGCGCAACTGCCACATTTTGCATACTTTAATTAGACTCAGTGGGTAAAATAAAACAGAGTGAAGACTCTTTTAATTCCCTGTCTGTGTATTCATTACAGAAGCAGCAGCAACTGGGATGTCAAGGAGGATTAAACAGAGAGGTGGAAAAGTTACAGGTTGTTGTTATGGTATGAAATGCAAATATTCTCTCTCTCTCACACACACCTGTTTGACAAGCAACTCTCTGGCACTGGCGCTTGGGATCAGCTTTATACATTTCCAAAACAATCACCAAATGGTGCAATAGATTAATATTCACAGCTGTTCTCCATTCCAAGTTTTTTAAGACCAGACAAGACCATTGTAGCCATCTATTCTGACCTCCAGCATAGCACATGCTGGAGAATTCCAGCTGGGGATGGAGTTATTCTTTCGGACTAGGAGAATGCTATCAAGCCCAATAACTTGTCGCTGAATTGGAGTGTATTTTTTTGAAACTCATCCAGGCTTAAAGACTCCAAGTGATGAACTGAATGATGGAGATATGGCAGGCACGCCTGTCCCTTTAAATACAGAGTCCCCTTAAAACTCCTGTTGCAACCATAGGAACCGGTCTGCTGGAGAGGGGATTGGATTATTGGGGCCAGAGCATGAGTCAGGACTGGATTACAGCAAGATACCTACAGGGAACTGGAGCCCCAAATGCTGTGCTGGCTGGGACAGATTGGAGAGCCAGTGCATCAGGTGGCATTGTATGGCACAGCTGATTTCTGATGGGACTGGGGGTGAGAGGAGTTGAAATGCCCATCAGAGGATTTGGGTCTGAAAGGGACAGTGTCTTTCTGGGTGGCTCCACTTTGGGTGACTCTCTGCCCTCTTTAGACTTTAAGGACTTTCCTACATTGAAAACTTTCTGAAGTTCACCCACCCCGGGCCTAGCCCCAGGGCTGCTTGTCTGAGCTAGCAAGAGGAGGAGTGCTGGCATAGACCAGTTTTACTACTGGGTCAGCACGAGCTGGGCTGAGTGCGTTAAGATGACACACAAGCCAAAATATGAGCAGTTGCTCTACACTAGCCCTCCCACCCTTGCAAGCACAGACAATGCTGCCCCAGTGCTGGACCAACAGTGGGAGAATTTCAGAAAATCCTGAGAGGAGGCCTGGATTGCGTCTGCACAAAGCAACTCTCCAGCACTCAGGACCTTAATGAAAGCAGGCCAGAAAGCTCTGGGGAATGACCAAGGGCTAAGCTGCCTAGCAGAGCATAAAGCAACCCTTGTTACTGTGGAGCACAGAGCAGCTGCCATCTGAAAGGAAACCTGGAGGGCTACACCTTCCTCTCATTGACAGGGGCTAGTCTGGGCAAGGAGCAGCATATGTAGAAGAGCTGTGGGTGGAATCTGTGTGGTGCAGCACTCAGACTCAACTGTCTGGGGCTTGACCCTTCCCTGAGGAAGGCTGCTTCTCCATAGGCTAGGACCCTCACCTGAGATGTGGGTTCAATTCCTGTCTCTCTCACAGGAGCCCTGTGTTTGGGGCAAGTCATTTAATGCCTGTGCCTCAGTTCCCATCTGTACAATGGGGATAATGGCACGTCCCTGCCTCCCAGGGCAGTTGTGAGGAGAAATACATTAACGATTATGAGGCGCTCAGATACTGTGATGATGCGGGACTGTGTAAATATAGACAAATGCTGCTTTATACCTTTATGGCTGTGGAAAGTGAATATAAAATGCAACAAACTCAAAATTCTTCACTGGTAGCAGGGGTACTTTATTGGGTGACAAACCAGGGACCTCCAGAACTAACAATGAGTCTCTCCTGCTTGAACTAAAGAGCCCGACTCTGTAATCTGGAACAAAAACAACGAGAAGTCCTTGTGGCACCTTAGAGACTCACACATTTATTTGGGCTTAAGCTTTCGTGGGCTAATGAAGTGGGTTTTAGCCCACGAAAGCTTATGCCCAAATCAATGTGTTAGTCTCTAAGGTGCCACAAGGGCTCCTTGTTGTTTTTGCTGATACAGACTAACACAGCTGCCGCTCTGTAATCTGGAACAGACTTCTTGGAATTTCCCAGAGCAGCAAACTGGACCTCAGCCCAAACGCTCCACCTTTACTCCACTGAGACCCTGCTCAATGCCACATCTGCTGCTGCTCTCATCTGCACCTAATGCTACTGCAGAAAAAGATACCATTGCCTCTTTTTCTGGGTGGGGAGCGGGTGGGCTGGAAAGTACTTACAATGCTAGTATGGCCTTTGGCAGCAATTGCAAGTCTGGCCGTGAGCCCTTTGTGGCAATGGTGGAAGGTCAGCATGTCATTTGCTGCAATTGGTGGAGGATAGGTTACTGCTCTGCAGAGATCAGTGGGACATCAGTAATTGGGAGAAGGTTGGTGATCCAATCTTATCTCTCATAACAGCTATTATGGATCAGTTGTTTGGTGGTCTCTCTGCCGCTCCCCTTTCCTCTGTGTGTTGAGAAGCCAATGGTTGGGGGATCCCATGGAATAGCTCACCCAGGAAGTGGTGTGATAACACATTTACCTGAATTGTAACTTCAACTGTAAAAAGTGAGTAAGTTCCTAAGATGTCCCAAATGAGCTAGAACAACAAATGCTGATGGGAAAAGGCGCCAAAGAGAGACAAACGCTGAATTAGTCCAAACCAAAAGACCTACTGATACAACTCAAGAATTGTGTGTAGATCATGCCTGGTAATAGACAGAAGAGTGGAATCAGAAATCAGTGAACCAAAACTGGAAAATAGGCCTAAACTGGTGGACAAAATAATGAGGGGACGGGTTATTCTGCCCATCACGGCCTTTTGTGGTCCTTATAGAAAGAGACTTTGAGGGGAAAAATTGGCTACTGACTTGAGATTCATCATCCTGGCTGCCACCCCCATCTTCTGGGACCTTGATCCTTCCTCATCCTGATCCTTAGTGATGTCCTGACCTGGCCAGGGCAGGAAGAGAGACACAGAGGAGATCGCCACCTCTACCGGCTCCAGTTGAATCCCAAACAGCACCTGGGGTGAAACAGGATCAGAATTTAACAAACAGCCACAGCGGCGTCAGCCCATCTCAACTAACTTCTTCTCTTTTCCCCAAGCAGACAGTTATTGCCCTCTTTGATACCATCAGACACATTTTTTCCTTCGAAAAACCATCTCCATCTACAAGGAGAGGGAACAAAGGGTCCTGTTAAAATGAAAGCCCTAAGACTTTACATTTCTAACACTACCTTCCCCCAACCCTTTTAAAAAAAAAAAGGCTACAAGGATTTTGAATGATGGGTTTGCCAAGGAATCAAGCAGGCTGAGGTTTCTGTTTGCCCCTGAATCTTCTTTAATACTGGTTGCTGCTGGGCAGTGAGTGGGTTATGTTAACATGCTTAGCCCACATGTTCCATGTAAATTGATACAACAGAAGGGCTCTCATGGCATAAACACAGCAGGGGTGTGCAATGCCATAAAGGAGCTGACAATGTACTGGCATTGATTCAGGACCAGGTGCCACTTCTCTGTCCACTGTCCCTTATGGCTTCTCTAAAGGGACAGTATGCACTGCCCCTCGAGGAACTCTGTCTAGTGTAACCTGCTAGGGAACAGCTGTGGCTCCCTCATGGGCACCAGGAAGGATTAAATCCCACCCCTCACGTGTTAGCACTGCTAGCGTGTATTCTGAGCAGGAACAAAATCCTCCCCTGGCTCCTGTGGCCAGCTCGGAATTATCTGTCTCCTGCGAGCGGCAGGCTCTTTCCACTTCACTTAACCCACCTATTACAAACTAATGACATTTTAAATCTGTGTTACCTGTAAATGAAGTGAAAATCTAAGGAACTCTGGGTATTAAGCTTGATTAACTGGATGGACCTTTGTCTCTCACTGTAGTTGAGCATTATGGCTAGTGTCCCACCCTCCCACTCAGCATGTGCAGTGTTTGCAGAGATGTTCCTGACATCCAGCTCCCCTTGACTTGGCAGTTGCTTGGATCTTCTGGAAATCAGGCCTGTAACCTCCTGAGGGCTTATGCACTTCATGAAGTGGTCTTTGCCAGGTCCTCAACCTGGATTGCTTGTCCTCTCATGGGACCAGCTGGACATATATCCATTTTAACTCTCCTACACATAGGCTGCAAACCATCCCATCCCTTTGCCCCCGTTTCCAAGCTCAGCCTGATCTAGAGCAAGTGAAGTGAATGGGAGTTTGGCCCATATGACCTGTTCCTGCACCCATTGACATCAATGTTCTTTCCACGGATAACAATGGGAATGGGATCAGGACCAGTGTGGGAATCCAATAACCCACTCCCTCATGACATGAAGGATGGTCTTGTGGTTAAGACACTGCACTGGGACTGGAAATTGTGTCTCTGCTCTGCCACAGACTTCTTGTGTGACCTTGAGCAAGTCTCTTAATCTGACTGTGCCTCAGTTCCCCATCTGTACAACGAGGGTCATCTTTTCTTTCCATCTCATCTACTTTGATTGCAAGCTCTCTTGACAGGGGATGTCTCGTACAATGTGTGTGTGCAGCAGCTAGCACAATAGATCCTTCATCTCTGTTGGGCAGGCCCTGCTGTAACATCAAACCATCTGACCAACAGGGATGTGTCTGCTCCCTGCACTCCACACGGCTCTCCGGTTTCCATCTGGCTTTAATGGAGTAATGGGCACAGAGCATGAGATGCAGAAACACAGGGCTGACTCCAACATGCCCGTTGCAAAGTGGCATTCAGAGCTCTCTGGAATGGGAGCTCTTGCAGCTGTAGACTAATGATGGGAGCTCCCCAGTGGGCCAGCCAGTCATTTTTGGATGCAGTCCATTTTAATCCCTCAAGGAACAAAATATAGACTGCAATAGAGTTTGACTAATTGGTGTGATTTATCACTTCTCATCTAACAGGAAAGTGAAAGGAACCCAAACTAACAGGCCCATGAAAGATGGATTCTCTCCTCATGCCAAGCAGGGTCCCTTCAGAGACACCCAGGAAGCATTCCTGTTCCAGCTTGCCTGTGGCCGCTTGTGAGGAGCAGCCCTGGCCACATCTCAGGAAGGAATTGGGAGGCTCATCTCAGAAGAGACCTCATCTGTCCTACAAGCCCAAATTCCAGCGACAAAGACCCCAGCTTCACCCCTACGCGAGGGTGATGTGATGGGCACTGTCAGCCCCATAGTCTGTGGCAATCAGGAGGGAGAACAACAAAAGTGAGATGAAGGCCAGACCCACATTAGCATTGTCAACAGGTGAAGGCAAGAGGAGGGCTGGTCACATTAATTAATTATTAGACACACTCCAAAGGATTCAGCAGGGGAGGATGCCATGGGGATCTGCCCTCTGTCTCTCTTTACCTGCTATTCAGGGATGTACAGGGAGAGCTACGCACAGAGCTGAGTTCCACAGCTGGCAGGTAGGGCGAGCTTCCTCTGGTTAATGTGAGGGGGAACTCGTTTCACTCTCTTCTCACTGGTGTGGGGGGAGTAGGGCTCACTCACAGCTGCCGTTCCTCCTGAGCTGGTGTCTCGGGGAGCTCCCCCTCCTCTTTCAAATCGGCTTTATCCTCCCAGCATTCATAAATTCAACTTCCATAGCAGTGGGCCTAAGCTAGAGGCCTGGAAACATGGCCCCGTGCTTAGAGTGCTACCCTGGGATTGGAGAGACTGGGGTCGCTTCCCTTCTCCATCACGAGCTTCCTGTGTGACCTTGGGCAAGTCACTTACTTTCGCTGTGCCTCAGTTCCCCATCTGAACAACAGTGCAATAACACTGCCCCGGATCATAGGGCTGTAGAGAGGATAAATACAGTTACATTGAAGTCTGTGATATGCTCCAACATTGTGGTGATGCACACCCTATAAGCATTTAAGATAGGAAGGGGCAGGGTTAGGCCTAAAGGTCTTTGAGTATTACCTACCACATCTTACAGAGGCTTTTTGGTATGGGAAGGAGGCTGGTTCAAAGTGGTTTCTGAACCCCTGCAGTCATGACGTCCTCCACTGATTAGCTTGCTAGGTGTACACTATCGAGATGTCTACACTGCATGAAAGCCTGGGCTTTGACTCAGGCTGGAGTTGAACCCCGCTTTCATCCACGCAGAAATCAGTCTGACAGGTCAGCAAGGTCCTAGGACCCAACTAGGGGAGTGGGTCAGAGTCCGAGTCCTGCTGTGACACAGGTCCACTCCCTGTCATTGTGCAGTGTGGACACAGCTCAAACCGCAGAATGCCTGCATAGTGTCACATGGATGCGTTTACAATGCAATGTGGACGCTCAAGTGCGGGCTTGGAAACACTCACATCGGGTCCCACAGAGCCAGGTTTAGTGTGCAGTGTGGACATACCCTAAGGTTTCAATGCAGGGAGGAGCTGAACAGCACCTGCTGGGTGTTGGCTGATCAACTGGTGAGAGTTAAGCATTACCAGCACCTTGTAAGGGATGGGTCCAATGCCCGTCTAATTTCCTATACAAAATGGCTTTTCACCCAAAATGCATATTTTTGTTTCACTCAAATTTTTTCCATGTTTTCTGATGAAAATGTTCAGTTTTTCAAAAAAATGATTTTTTCGAACACCCTCTGCCCTGTAACACCCCTCCCCCCCCCCACACACACACTTGGAATTAAACAATTGTTTTTAAAATCCCATGAAAAACAACTGCCACTTTTCATAACTCTAGTCAGGCCCTCAAGTTACCCTGAGAGCCTTTGAATACAAGATGGGGGGGCGGGGAATGACCAAGAACTGCACAGAATGAAATTAAACTAAAACACTTAAACTTCACATATAATAAATTCTGCTGAGCGCTGGTCACTTTCTTTAAAAGACTAAAAAGGCCTGTTGTAGAGATGGTGAGAGGAGAAGCAGCTAGGAGGAGCCTGGGAGCTTAGCTCTAGAGACAAGCCAGGTTTGAGGTGACCTGGTTGAAGCAGACAGAACCCTGCAGGGACTGGCTAGCAGAGCTTATATAAGAATTCTTGAGCAAGTGGGGGCATGAACTCCCGCTCAGGAATGGGCAGTCCTTGCAGGAATTTTAAACCAATATCTTTATGACAGAAGTCACTTTATGAAATAGAAGGTGGGGGTGGGGGAGGAGCAAGTAATGCAAATAGCTTAAACATAAAGGAAGCAGGCAAGTACTTGGGGCGAAAGAGAATGTGCAGGGTACCATTGCTGACTAGAACACACTGGAAGATCTCAGAGGTAGATGAGCAGCCCGCTGCTTGGATCATTCCTTATGTTCCTATCAGCATCTGGAAAAGATCTTTCATTTCCCAGCTGGTCCCCCTCCCCCTGGGGCCAGTGTAGAACTGATCCCTATTTTACCATTATTACTTGTGTTCTGGTAGCACATGCAGCTCCTACTGAGATGGCAGCCTCCTTGTGCTAGCCCAGGGAGAGACAGACCCTGCCCTAAAGAGATTACAATCTAAATAGATAAGGCAGACAAAGAGGGGATGTTTCCCCCATTTTACCGGTTAGGAGTCTAAGGCACAGAGAGATGAAGGGACATCTTGAGGCCACACAGGGAGCCTGTGGTAGAGCTGGGAACTGAACCCAGAGTTCTTGAACCCTGGTTTTTAATCACACGACTATCCTCCCTCTCATCTCCTGAATCCCAGCCCAGTGCCATACTCACCAGGCCTCCTTTCCTTCCTGAAGTCTATTCTCCAGCCTCGGTTTAAATTATTTAGGTTTCCACTGAAATCTATTCCATATCTAGCCCCCTACTCCCAGTCATACCCCACTGTATTACACAACATTCTTCTTCTTTGCTTTGGGCATGCTTCAAAGCCGTACCCACGTGATGTGTAGACTGATCGCTGGCTGCCCATTACTTGCCATTTAGCCAAGCTATTGAGGGCTCAGGTTTCTAAATTTTCCTTCATACATTGATCCTCTCCAGGCCATTCCTCCTTTTAGTTGCCCTTCTCCCAATTCCTCCCAGTTTGTTTCCATTTCCTCTTGGCACACAGATGCCCAGAACTGAACTCAGCGATCCCTCCACCCCCTCCTCAAAAGCAGCAATGCAGCTTGCTGAGCGACTATCCTGCGAGGCTGAACGGTGGCATTAATGGACTGAGTGGATTGCAGTTACTCACGTAAATGGCTATCAAGCAGTGCCACGGGCCCTCCAACTTCCCTTACCACCTAGAAGGCCTGCGGTGTGTCTTTTGGTTTAGTGCATCCAGCTCATATCACTGCTGGCATCAGCCTGCCCTCTCATCACATCCTGGTGGGCATAAATGAAGTGTCGGGCCAAGCTGAGTACCAGCGGCTCACCTCATGCGCCACTTAGCTGTCGGAAATGTCATTCTCTGTCCCTTGCTATTTGCCAAGGCTGGAGGCTTGGCTCGAGTCTCCCCGGCCACAGCTGGAGAACTCACAGGTCGCTGTTAAGAAGGAGGCAGGTGCATTGCTGTGTTTCTTTACAGTCCCTGAGCCGATCAGACACACCAGCATTTACTTTGCATGGAGCTTTCACATGCCACCTCTTCAACAGAATGACAGAGGTCAGAGATAAGACGACATCCCTGTTAACTGGTCCGTGGCCGTAGCCAAAATGCATGGATGGGTAGAAACAGCACCAGAAAGATATATGCCTCTTCAGCCCGCTGGGAATGGCTGGATGGACAGGAGGTCTTTGCCTAACAGTTCAGTTGAGAAGAGATAAGAGCTGGTGATGCGTCTGCCTGCAGTGAGCTGGGATACATTGTATCCTATATGGGTTACATGAGCAAGAAGAATATCTTGAAACCGCATGATTCATCTAGTCAAGTTATTCTCTGCTAGTAGCCAGCACCAGCTGCTTGAGAAGAAAGTGGAAGAAACCCTGCAGTAGGCATTGCGAGATCATCTGCCCCTAGGGAAACTTTCCTCCTAAACCACATTAGTTAGGGTTTGGCTTATGTCCTGAAGCATGAGGGTTTATATCCCAGACATAATTCTTGGCTTGTTTTTTTAAATCTTTGCTATTGTAACAGGATGTTCTTGTTATCCGTAGAAACATGCAATCTTTTTTTGGATCCTGCTCCTCACTTGCACTTAATCATATCTTGTGGCAATGAGTTCCACCAGCTAAATATGGGTGGATGAGAAAATTATTTTCTTTCCTCATGTTTAAACTGTCAGCCTGTCATTTTCATTGAATAGATTCTTGATCTCATAATTCTGGGACTGGAAGTCAGAACCTAGGTTCTATTCCCAGTTTTGCCACAGGCCTGGTGGGTGACCTTGGGCCAGTCACTTCACCTCTGTTTGCCCTCACACCCTTTGTCTGTCTTACCTACTTACTCTTTGAGGCAAGGACCCTGTCTCTGTGTTTGTACAGCATGTAGCATAATAGAGCTCTGACCTGATTAAAGTGTCTAGGATGCTGCTGTAATAGAGATCATTAGAGCTGGTCTAAAACACAGGAAAATAGTTTGTGAACATTTGTATAAAAATATTGCCCCCTTCTTTTATCCAAAACAAATTCAAAGTTTGAATTGTTGTACCAGGAAATATTTAACAATCATCTGTAGAGCTGATCCAAAAAAAATCCTGAAAAGTAATTTTGATGAAAAATATCTTGGTCAAAAACTAATTTCTTTCTATGAAAATCTTCATTTCAATGGCATTTCCTGGATTTTTTAAACCAAAAAGACAGCTTTTTTGGAGCAAAAAGCAAGTAAAAATGACCAAACAGTTTTGAAAACCAGTTTTTATTCTTAAAAATGTTTTCTGAAAACCAATTTTTTTTAAAAAAGGTTCTTCAAAAATGTACTTATAAAAATTGTGTAAGTTTCTATGAAATTAAAAAAAAAAACACTTAACATTTCCCATGGATAATATGTGGCATTTTTCAACCAGCTCTAATAATCTTGCTGGAGTAAACAGTCCCAAATAAACAGGCCTCTTCTCAGCGTTGGCGCTGAGCACAGCTAATCTTAACTTGATTGCCCTAAAAACAGCACAACATTTCTCCTCACGAGGGAATAGAAAAAGAAGAAATGATTGTTTGACCTTGAAAATCTTTGCTCGTTAGAACAAGCTCCTTTCCTACCTCTGTCTCCTATCCCATTCCAATGCTGCCTCCTTGCTTTTCAGGTTTCTTCTTAGGGCATCAAACTGTTGGCCGCTCCCTTGATGGCTGGGAGCAAAGAGCTTGGAAATTTATGCACAACATTAAGTGAGATGCCTTGGTCTCCAACTAGGTTAAATTGCTTTCTATATTTAAATTGCCTTCTAGCTGGTTAGATCTGAGAGGCACAGCTGTGAAATGGATAGTTCCATCCAGTAAACAGAAGAATGTAAATCCTAATGGATTAATCTGTTATAATTAGACAATTTGCTGTGACTTTGACACACAATTCACAAAACCGTTTGGTAGGGGCAGCAGAACTGTAGTCCAAGGAGCAGCAAGATGGTAGCTGATGGGGGGGCAGAGATGCGTGGTGCTAGCTCTGAATGTCAAATTGCTTTGGAAAAGAAGCAGCATCCCTCAGAGTTAGGAGCTCACGCACACAAACAAAATTCTCAAATTAAAGATAAGAAAGAAATAAACTGCTGGGAACAATGAACTTGTTCTCCTTTGTTTTTTGTTGGCATTAGCTGGAGATTTCCACTTGATATCACCCCTGAAGCACTCTGTTAGAATCCCATTAGTTTCCGTTCAGTCCTTTTTATCTAAAGGGCATTACCCTGGATAGCTGTAACACCATGGAATGACTAGAACTTGCGAATAAAACTTTGTATGTTTGCCTTTTGTATTCCCCTTGCCCCGAGCCCCCCTTTCCTTTCTTCATGCCATTCAAATCCAGTTCGAACGACTCCTTGTCTCCAAAGTGATCCAGAAGAGATGATGGAAATACCTGGGAGGGATGTTGAGAATGAAACCAGAGTGTCTGCCATAGCAGGCATACCATTGGGTGGCCTGGGACAACATGCAGAAGGGGATGATCGGAAGAATCCCTCCGCTGAATACTATTCAGAGAGGACAGGCACAGCGTGGCCCAAGATAGACTGGGATGGCAGTGGAGGTCACTGCATGCTTGGTCAAGAATTATATGGTGCCCAGTGCCGATCTCTCTTTGAAACACAGAGCAGTTTGTGAGCAGTTCAGGCTAGACCTACTCTACTACACTTTGTGGCCCTTTGCCTGCAGCCTAGTAGTCTGACAATCCTGATGCATCCCCAAAATTCATTTCCCCTGGGACGCAGCTGGATCTTGCCACTGATTGTGCTCTCAGCCCCCAGGGTAGGATGCAGATCAGGGGCATGGCCAGAGTGCACTACACATGGCTTTTCTCTACTTTCCAGGGTCCATAGGGGATCCTGGGGAGCAGAGCAGCCTTGCGACTGCTCTACCTTTACATGGGGGCCAGGCAGGACCCCAGAAGGCCTCAGAACACAACGGGGCTTATCACCACACCTACCCTATGCATGAGAGCAAGCACCTGAGACAAAGAACCGAGTGCCTGTGTCGTCCTAGCACAGTGTGGGTGCTACTGTAATGCACGTAATAAGAAGCCACTCTCCCCTCACAGTAATTGCCTGTTGCTAAACCTGCTGCTATATTAGAAAGGTTAATTGAGTAAACTGAAGCCAAAGCCTTGCTCTTTTCACAGCGTGAGCCGTGCATTGTATCCCCTACTCCTGCTTCCAGGGGCCGTACCCCCTGCTTGACACAAAGGGCACCAGCAGTGCAACATTGCCTCTCAGCTGGGAGCCCTGGACCTTGTATTGTCTGTATGTGCCCTGTTATTGACCCCCACTGTATACATCTAACTACTTAACAACTGCAATCCAATTGCATTCCCCTTCTGAGCTAGCTACAGAGCCATTCCCAGGGAATTACACGCTACTTTGGGGTGGGGATGGGGGGTTGATGCTGCTAATAGAAAGCTGCGGCTGAGCGCAAGCTGTGCCAAGACCCTTGCTTTCTTTCTTTAATTCATTGCAAACCTCTCTGTTTATTGAGTTGACTCACATATTTGAACACTGACTCAAGAGAGGCCTTCTCCCAGACACTGTATATCTGACAAATAATTCTCCTTACACTAAGAGATGCATGAAATTCAGGGCAGGCAAGTCCCTTCCCCCCCTTAAATTTGCCTACAAAGCTAGAGGAAGATATAAAATATTCTACGGTTAGTTCACATGTGCGCACACCTCACCAGATACACCCCACAGGCAGGGGCGGCTCTAGAAATCGGGCTGCCCCAAGCAGCGCGGAGCGCTGCGCCGCCCTTTCCCGGTCCCGCGGCGGGTCCCCTCTTCCCGCGGCTCCGGTTGAGCTCCTGCCGGCATGCCTGCGGCAGGTCCACCGGAGCCCGGAACGAGCGGACCTGCCGCAGTCATGTCTGCGGGAGCTCAACCGGAGCCGCGGGAAGACGGGACCCGCTGCAGTCATGCCTGCGGCAGGTCCGCTCGTCCCGGGCTCCGGTAGACCTGCCGCAGGCATGCCGGCGGGAGCTCAACCGGAGCCAAATGCCGCCCCCCTGGGAAACGGCCGCCCCAAGCGCCTGCTTGGCGCGCTGGTCTCTAGAGCCGCCCCTGCCCACAGGATCCCAAAAGGCAGACACGGGGATTATGTGCACGCACACACACACACACACACACACACACAAGTACACAAAGAACCGGAATCAGACCTGGTGTGAGCAGTTGCAATTCCACTCTTCTTAGCAGGGGTGCACGCCTTTAGGTCTGATTCCATTGAACTGAATGGAGAGACAGCCAATGAAGTTCAGTGGACTTTGGATCAGGCCTGCACGCCCCAGTTGTCATGGCCTCTGAGCACCAACAGTCTCATGCAGTACTTGCAGGCTGTCACATACACACCTTCTGATAGCCGTGTAGTCACACGCATTCCCACCGCAGCCTAGATACCATGGTGGTGGGTGCCCCATGAGCACCCCAGACAGACAGCATGTGGATACATACGGTACCTATGCTCACCCACAGCCTCTGAATGCAGAAGCGTCAAATAATTGCCAAGAATGTTGTGCTGACTGTATTTCTAACCCAGTCAGAGTAGAGGAGTCTCTTCTCATGAGATCTACAGCCTAAGGATGTCTTAGAAAGATTCTGGGAAGTGTCTGAAGTTTCAAGTCCAAAACTCCTGAGGTTTTCCCCATCACCTATTAGCTCCTGACACCCAGACAAGCTGGGATTTTCAGCAGCACTTAAATGGACTGGGCCTTATCCAGGGGCGGCTCTAGGCACCAGCAAAACAAGCTGGTGCCTAGGGCGGCAAAATGTAGGGGGCGTCCCCTACTGCCGGGGGGGGGCGGCAGGCTTGGCTGGCGGATCTGCCGCAGTCATGCCTGCGGGAGGTCCACCGGAGCCCCGGGACGACTGGACCTGCCGCAGGCATGACTGCGGAGGGGGCGCTTGTCCCGCGGCTCGGCTGGACCTCCCGCAGGCATGACTGCGGCAGCTCAAGCGGAGCCGCCGGACCCGTGAACCGTCCGCAGCCGCGGGAGGTCCAGCCGAGCCACGCGGGACCAGTGGTCCCTCTGCAGTCATGCCCGCGGGAGGTCCGCTGCTCCCGCGGCTCCGGGGCGCCTCCCGCGCATGACTGCTTGGGGCGGCCAAAAAGCTAGAGCCGCCCCTGGCCTTATCAACACCCAAAAATTGCACCAATTTAATTAAACCAGTTTAGAGACCAGTTTAGTAAAATGGATGCAACCCCTCATTATAGACACTGCAGTTTAACTTGTTATAGCAATTTAGCTTGTGCCTGGAAGTGCACAAGCTAAATTAAGATAAATCTCTCAGAAACTGATTTATACCTGTCTACACAAGGTCCCATTTCAATACACTGCTTTAGTTAAATAGGTGCAAAACTTGTGCATAGGCCAGGCCTTAGGCATCCAACATCTATTTAAATTCAGCGGGAGTTAGGCACCTAAACTCCATTCATCTCCTTTGAAATCCCAACCTTAAACCTGGCACCCTCTGTACCAGCCCAGTCCTCCCCACTGATACTCTGGGGATACCTCAGTGGGGAAAAAAAACATCTGTCTTCCTATTTGCTGGGGTTTCAGGGCCTTAAAAACTGAAGAGCCTCTGCTCAAATTAGGAGCAAGAGTCAAACAAGCAAGGTTGCTAATGAATGCCAAGGAGGAGAGGCGTTTGCATGCCTCTTAGAATTCAAAGTGGTTTTATTATTTTGAAGGGTCCTCCAAAAACTTGTCAGTGTGAAAAGCACAACAACTTGGGTCTTACAGTCAGATCTCATGAGTCTCCTTCCCAATGTGAGGTACGGGCATGATGATTAAAACCGGGCTCTGAGCTGATGAGAAAGAGGAGAGTTTTTTCTCTGCTGGTGGCATGAGGGAATCAAGGCAAAAGGCAGTCCATTGCGGCAGAAAAGGAAGGCGTTGTATGAGCCCCAAGGCAGGAATAGCCTATGAAGAAAAGTAAATGGTAAGAAAAACTGGGGCTCAGAAGAGCTGCGTTCAATACCAAGGCCTGCATTACACTCAGTGTATAACCTTAGAAGAAAGCGTATGGCTTTTCTCCTCTAAAGCTAAAACTCAGCTTTCTAAAAATTACCATAATACATAAAGCCAGTGATGCCATAAAGGGCAGACTGTGCATATATAAAATTCCCCCCATATGGATTTAATTATGTACAGTAATAAGCACTGGAAAGCTTTAATGAACTGTGTGATATACTGGGTGTGTGTACACACGATTGGACATACAGGCAGCTACAGCACTTTACAGCACCATAGGGTCCTCCTGTGTTTCTTGACAGCATAAAGCTTTTCCAAACCACAGAGGTAGAATATTCTCTACCAATCTGGGTGGCTGTGTGCCCCCCATCACAATGGTATCTGTTCATTAGGAGAACTTAGGGACAGACCCCTGCATGGGACTAGTGTAGAGCCCTGCAGCAGGACTGGGATCCCACGGGTCCTGCTACCACCTGGAGAGGGACGGAAGCAGGTTTAAAAACAGGTTTGCGCAAGGCTCTATTTAGGACTACCAAATTATATCAGACCATCTTTTCCAGGTTCTCCCCTTCCCAGGACTTGTACCCAGGGGCACCGGACACAGAAATCCAGTTCTAGTTCTCCTTTCCATGCACTCAGGCTGCTTCGGTGAGCACCAGAGCCCAGTTCTGATCCTTTACTGCCTTATCCTCCCTTGCAGTGAGCAGACTGCCATGCCAGCGCTAAATTCATAACGTCACCCCCATAGGAACTCTGCCAGGATTCTTGGGCTGTCTCACAACGCATTTTGGCCTTTCCCCTCAGTCTCTTATTCCAAGTTGATTTCACAGCTTTACCCCTTGGGATCGTCCCTTTCCCATATTTGAACAGGAAGGATAGGAGCCCTGAACTAGCTGTGAAAAATACCTCCCATCAGACACTCACGGTCCTGACCTTTTGTGGTTGTACACAATTTTATCTCCTCCACCCCCCTTCCCCTTGATTTAATTCATTGTTAATTGGCTGTGGTAATTATATTAGGAAGCTGTAACGCAGGACACGGGAGTCCTGTGAACGCCACTAACTGTTACTGGAACGACGCCAGCCAAGGAGTTAATTGAGAGAAATGCAGCAGCTTCTACAGACCAGAGGAGAAAGAGGGGCCTTCTGGGGAAAAGACTGAACTGAGGAAAGTTTCTGCAATTACCTACACAACAACCTGCACTGTGCCAGCTACAGCCCAGAACTCATTAGCTGCTTCCCTAACTGGATGCAGAGATTTAGGGGTACAGTTTGGATCACTGAGTAAATCCTGGATTTGGGGGTTAGTTAAGATTAGGCAAATAGTCACAATTACAAAGGTATAGCATTGCCCAATCTCAATTTCTGGAGTTTCTTTTAATTCCCCAGTTCCTACAGTCAGGTCATTACAGGACAATCTCAGGTCTCTTTGAAACACCAAGAATGTTTCTCATAGAGCTGGTCAAAGAAAATTTGAAAATTAAATACTGTAGTTCCATCAGAATTTAAAATGGTTCAGGGGAACGTTGATTTCTATTAAGTTTTCAAGGGGAAAAAGCTGAAAAAATCATTTCACTTTTCTTCTTTCATGTTGAGAATGTTAAAACATTGTGTCAATAAGATAAAGATGTTTCATTTTGACTTGATTGTTTCAAAATATTTCATTTTGACTTTTATACTAAAATATTTATTTTATATTATATTACATTTCAGATAGAAATGTACACTTTTAATATAGCGATGTGATGGGAAGACTGTCATGAGAAGCGTGAAGAGCAAAGGTGTGGAGCTCCAAAACGTACAAACACACGCTATGGCACCTCTGACCCCATCAAAATGAGAAAAGGAGTCAATAAGCGAAATGAGGTCATATTGCCATTTATATTTTAATATATATGAAATATGATAAGGTCAAAGTGAAACTAATTGAAATGCTAGTCGAAACATTTTGACTTTTAGAAATGAAATGTTTTGACATCATCAAATAAAACTAATATAACTATTCTACGTTATCAAAACAAAGCATTTTGCTGGGGTCCTGAACCAAAACATTTGGAATTTTTGTTTTGCGGAAGAATTTGAAAAATTCAGCTTGTTCCAATTCAGAGCAAAAAAACGAACAGCAGCTAGTCAATTTCCTAGGAAACTGAAATTCTGATGTCCAACCAGCTCCGGTTTGTAGCCAGAGTAGCATAGAAAAACTGGAAAAGTGACCCCTAAAGGCTTACAAATGAGAAGGCACATTGAAATATATATTTGTAAGTCTCATTATTTGGGGATGGGGGAGGAAGGCTGACTCATGGTTTTTGAACATTTGGGGTCGGCCATACTGAAGACACAATGAATATTGCACCAAAGGGCACAGTTAGAATCATAGAACTGGAAGGGACCTCAAGAGGTCATCTAGTCCAGTCCCCTGCACTCAAGGCAGGACTAAGTATTATGCCCAGTTGGGCCTGGGGGTGCAGATAGGATGGCTCCTATACTAGGCTTTATATATTTGGTTGGGTAATATCTGTGACTTGTATTACCGTGGTGTCAGCTGAGATGAGGGTTCCATTGTGCCTAGGGAATCTAAGAGCCTGAATACAAGTGCGCTACGAGCCTCATATGGGGTGTGTCCACACTACAAGCAGGGGGTATAAATGCAGCACATATAGAAATACCTGAGTTAGCTTTAATCTAGCTAGCTTGTGCACTGATGCTACACTAGCATGGACTTCAGCAGCATGGGCTAAGCCCTCAGTAATTACTCAGGCTTACACAGCCTGTGCTGCCGTGGCTTCACCGCCATTGGTTCTCGCACTTGCTCGATTAAAGCTAGTGCTGGGGCAAGTCTGCCACCCCCGGCAGTCACACACCACGATTCCAGTGTGCACATGACCACAGAGAGACAGGTCCTGCCCCGTGAGCTTAGAGTCTAAATACACAAAGGGTAGGAAGGGAAACAAACATGGGGAGGGAAGTGGCTTGACCAAGGTCACACACTGGAGCCCAGGAATAGGCCCCACTTGTTCCAATTCCAAGCCCAGTGCATCATCCATTGGGCCACCCTTATTCTCAGGTGCACCTGCTAAAGTGGGCGAGCTAACAACACTGCCTGGAGCTGGGAATGGTGAGGACAAGTCCTTTGCTAGCGTCTTGCACACACGGCTTATTCACTGCCAGAGCTGCGGCGGGGATGGCTCACCCAACCCTGCGCTTTGCTTCAGCCTGTGCTACCATCCCAATAAAAAACTAATTCAACCCATCTTTCAAAACTCCAGCTAATAACACCAGAACTGCACACTCAGCTCTCCCCAAATCCTTTAAATCCCTGGGCCTCCGGAGTCCTTGGGACCTGTACTAGTCCTCTGAGCTCCATTCATAATATTAAAGATAAGCAAAGAAATCGATTCCACCTCCCCCAGGACCTCATCAGACAAATGATGGCTTCACCCAGGCATTATCCCCTGGGATTATCCAGAATAGACTCCAGTTAACCTGGCATTAGAGAGACTCCTTCCCCCTAATAAAGTGCCTGCAATGTGCCATCATGCTTAAATCCACAGGCCCGGCTCTGAGCTATAAGCTGCTGCTCTTGCCTTTTGTGACCTGTTTGCTGCATAAAGGCCCTGTTCCCTTTGTGGCACTGACTAAATCCACCCAGCTCCCCTCAATTACATTAAGCAGTGGCCAGTATGTCCATGGAGCTGTATGTGTCCTATTCTTTCCTCTGATTACAGCTGGCTTATGGGTACAAAGCAATTGAGTGACAGGAGGAGGGGCCTTTCCTGTAATAAGACAATGAGATGGAGCCTCTGGTTATTTCCTTCCTCCTCTCCCAGGGTTTACTTTCCCATTGGCCTCTCATCCCATTCAGTGGCTCCTGCTTCATGCATCTCCAGACAGACTTTGTCCTGGTGAAATCTTGGCTGGGTTACTTTGCTCCCCCAGGGCCTGAAAAAACAATAAAAATCAAGCATGTAGAGAAGAGGCAGGACTCTGTGATGACTAGATAGAGGATGCTATTGGATACAGACACACCATATGGTTCCACCTGGCTTTCCAGCTCCCAGCCTGACTCATGCAGCCCATGCCACCCAGGGGCTAATTCTCAGTCCTAGCCAAGCTTCATTCCAGTACAGGAAATGGGGCACACAAAAGTGGCATGTTTGTGCTTTGCCACATCCTGGAAGTGGCTGGGGGAGGGGAGTGTCTCACCGCCTGACTTAACTTAGAGCATCCTCACAGCAGCTGTAATTTACATTCAACTGGCCACAGTGCTAAGGCACCGTTCCAGGATTTCCGGCAGAAAAAGATAACCAGAGCACAAAGGAGCTGCCGCCCTGTGCCCATCTTCCAGCCATGCCTCTTACATTGGGGACTGTGAGGAACACCGCACAGGTGCTATGATTCAAAGGAGCCCTCTCCATGCTGGGGGCATTCCTTAATGACTGATCCACCAACCTACAGGCTGCTGGCACAGCACCCAGGAGCCACAGGTCAGTGGTGAATAGGGTCCAGGTTCTGCATTAGAGCTGGTCTGTACTAAGCAGTAGTCCACACTGCTGCTGTTCCCCCTGTGGCGTGAATACCCAGACACTCCATACCACACAGCCAACCAAGTCCCGCAAGTGGCACAAACTCCACACATCCCTGGGAATTCGCTGACCCCAATTCTGCCCCCAACCAACGTGCTGCAGCCGATCGCTGAAGGGGTGCTTGGAGCCCAGCTGGTATCTCTGCACAGTGCCTTTACACCTTTCACTGCCTCATGGGGGAGTGTGTTCCCATGCCAAGAGGGCACAGCCTGTATAACCTCCCTATGGGGTGTGACGTTGGTTGGCACAGGCCCAAGGAGTGCAAACCAAAACAAAGCTATTGGGAACTTAGCAGCTGCAGCACAGCTGTCTCTTTGTGGGAACACAAGTTGGCCAGTGCCAAGCAGAGCTGGCTACCAAATGCTGGAGGATCCTGGAGAAGAAGTTATTAGTTAATATCTGAGCTAGCCACAGCTGGAGCCACGTGCGCGAGAGATCCAGGAGCAGGGGCGGCTCTACCGTTTTGGCCGCCCCAAGCAGTCATGCGCGGGAGGCGCCCCAGAGCCGCGGGAGCAGCGGACCTCCCGCGGGCATGACTGCAGAGGGTCCGCTGGTCCCGCGTGGCTCGGCTGGACCCCCCGCGGCTGCGGACGGTTCGCAGATCCCGCGGCTCCGCTTGAGCTGCCGCAGTCATGCCTGCGGGAGGTCCAGCCGAGCCGCGGGACGAGCGCCCCCTCTGCAGTCATGCCTGCGGCAGGTCCGGTCGTCCCGGGGCTCCGGTGGACCTCCCGCAGGCGTGACTGCGGCAGGTCCGCCGGCCGAGCCAGCCGCCCCCTAGATTTGGCCGCCCTAGGCACCAGCTTGTTTTGCTGGTGCCTAGAGCTGCCCCTGTCCAGGAGAAAAGGGAATGGGCTTGCTATGTACATCAGTTGTCCAAGTGCAGCTGGGATGTGAAATATTGCTCATATCAGCCCCAGGAGATGGAGCTGCTCTCCCACCTTATAACTAAAAGATCTCAGGGAAGCACTGCAGATCACTGAAGTGTGGGCTACATTGGCGAGAGGTTGGCCTGGGAGTTAAGGTACACGGCTGGAACTCAGGAGATGAGAGTCCAGTTCCCAGCTCTGCCACAGCTTCCCTGAAACACCTTGGGCAAGTCATTTAATCTCTCCCTTTCCCCCCTCTGTAAAATGGGGGTAACAATACTTCCCTTCTCTCACCCTTTGTCTCGTCTATTTAAATTATAAAGATCTTTGGAGCAGGCCCTGCCTTTTACTGTGTGTCCATACAGCACCAAACACAATGGGACCCTGTTGCTGGTTGAGGTCTCTGGATGCTACTGTAACAAATAACAGCACAAGTAAGAATGACAGAATTTGCCCTACGCAAGTTCTGCTTATTCTATATGCCATACCCATCATCATGGCAACTGCATGGAGCTGCTGTTTATAAGTAACCATGTGTCTTGCTTTTTCTTTAAATCTCTTCAAGGTTTGCAGTCCCTCCCTTCCTTTCCCACAGCTTCCCCATCTGCCAACAGATGGTGGAGGCTGAGAGGCAATTACCATAAAGGAAGCAGTTTGGCGCAATAAGCTATTTTATGAAGTTCTGTTTGTTCTCTGCGCACGTTAGAATCTTTCAGTTTCATCGTCCTCCTGAGATTGGATCTATTTCCCTCCTCATTTGGAGAGGCAGCTGTTGAGCTCACATGTAATGGGCATGGTGATTTCTAACAAGCACCACAGCCTGGCCTGTGAAGGCCTTTTGCAATTACCTACCTAAAGAAGTGAGCACTGATTTTTTTTTTCCCTCTTAAACAAAATGATCTACTTCTTCCATTTGCTCTCTTTAACCCTGCTGCTGCTGGACTTACACAGGGATCATAAAGTAAGCTGCAAGCTGAACTACTGTGGTCAGGTCAAGTGCAGCCATGTTTCCCCCCCCCCCAAAGAGCTCAGCTGTAGGGCTGGTGGAAACACCTCCCTCGAAAATTCTTCAATGGATTTTTGTTGTTGTTGTTGACAGAATGACTAGTTCCATGGAAAGCGCCTGTTTGCCTGAAAGTTTTTGATTATTCACTGTAAAAACCAAAACAGGACAAGAATGTGCGGGGTGGTGTTTTCAGTCAAAAACTATTGGATTTATTTATTTTGGTGGGGGGAAATGGGTGAGGAAATGTTAGAAACTGCTGATGAAAACTTGAAATTTTCTGTGAGGAAAAAACCCATCTCCTGACCAGCTCTGCTCAGCTCCCAGTGCGCTGAACGACTAGAAGTCAGGCTCTTAGGGGCATGGGCGGCGAGTTCTATGGGCCCGTGGAGCCCAGGCCCCACCAATAATCCTAAAGGTGGGCCCAGCTCCACCAATGTTTGGGCCCCAGGCCCTGTACTTTCAGGGGTCCCCGCGCTGCCATGCCGGGCGCTCTCACTGCAGCGGCAGCTCCCGGGAGAGGCCCCAGCCCCGACTTGGCTCACAGCCCATTGGCCGGGAACCCCAGCCAATGGGAGCTGCCGGGGGCGGTGCCGGAGCTGCCTGGCCACGCCTCCACAGCAGGGAGGGGGAGCGAGCAACCGGCAGCGTCTGAGCCCTGAGCCGAGCAGCAGCAGGGTCTGTGCCTGTCAGACAGACTCAGCCAGTGAGCTGTGGGGGCAGCCAGACACATGGACACAGCCGGGGAGAGGGGGCATTGGTGGGGACAAACAGACACAGCCAGGGGGTTGTGGGACAGACAGACACAAGGACACAGCCAGGGGGTTGTGGGACAGACACACACAGCGAGGGGTGGTGGGGACAGACAGACAGACACAGCTGGGGGGTGGTGGGGGCAGCCAGACAGACACAGCCGGGGTGGTGGGACAGACAGACACAAGGACACAGCCAGGGGGTGGTGGGACAGACACACACAGCGGGGGACAGACAGACACAGCCGGGGTGGTGGGGGCAGCCAGACAGACACAGCTGGGGTTGTGGGACAGACAGACACAACGACCCAGCGGGGGGTTGGTGGGGACAGACAGACACAGCTGGGGGGGTGGGACAGACAGACACAGTCGGGGTGGTGGGGACAGCCAACCAGACACAGCCGGGGTTGTGGGACAAACAGACACAAGGACACAGCCAGGGGGTTGTGGGACAGACACACACAGCGGGGGGGGGGGGACAGACAGACACAGCCGGGGGTGGTGGGGGCAGCCAGACAGACACAGCTGGGGGTGGTGGGACAGACAGACATAAGGACACAGCCAGGGGGGTTGTGGCACAGACACACACAGCCGGGGGTGGTGGGGACAGACAGACACAAAGACACAGCCGGGGGGGGGGCATTGGTGGGGACAAACAGACACAGCTGGGGGGTTGTGGGACAGACACACACAGCTGGGGGTGGTGGGGGCAGCCAGACAGACACAGCTGGGGGTTGTGGGACAGATAGACACAAGGACACAGCCAGGGGGTTGTGGGACAGACACACACCAGGACACAGCCAGGGGGGTAGTGAGGACAGACAGATGGAGCCGTGGGCGGGGAAAGGAGCAGCAATGGGCACCCTGGGGCTGGTATAAAATACACAGGATGGGGGGAGCTCCTGAGGGGACTATAGCAACACCCCCCACAGAGCAGACCCAGGTTGCAGCTGGCTCTGCCCATCACAGCCCCCTGCCCCACAGAGACCCACACAACCCTCTGCCCCCTCGAGAGACTCCCAATGACCCCTGTGCCCCTGTCACTCCTCTCCAGAGAGCCCTCCCCTTTGTGCCAGCCCACTCCCCTCCCCCACTGCCTCCCCTCCTCCAAAGCTCCCTACAATCTCCCTGTCATAAACAGATAGTTAAGGGTTAAAGTGTGTTTTACCTGTAAAGGGTTAACATGCAGTACCTGGTGACCACCTGACCAAAGGACCAATCAGAGACGAGATAATTTCAAATCTCTCTTGTTAATAGTGAGTATTAATTAGAAAGGTGAATTAGTCTTATGATTTGTTTTCTACATTTGCAATTGTGTGTTTAAAAAAAAAATGCTTTATTCTGTGTTTGCTGATTTTTTGACTGACTGGAGGGAGGGGGGGGGGGAGAGATTGAGAGATTGATGAATATTTCCTATGAGTGTCTCTCAGAGATTCTAGATTCTCTTTTTAGTTTTTTTTTCTTTTTTAAATTCTTTTTTTCTAAGGACTTGTTGTTGGGTTCCTCCTGGATTCTCAGGGGGGGGAGGGAGGTATCCCTCTGTAGTATCCCCGTGTCTCCTAAGAAAGGGAGGGGGAGGAGGGGAGGGAATGGTTTGTTTCTTTGTTGGTGTAAGAACTCCATGGGAACTCTGTTTTGGGCTGAAAGACCTTGGAATTTTGAAGGACTGTGTGTTGTCTGATTGGTTTATCCTGATTGAGTGGTAAGCTAGATTAGAGGTACTTTTAAGTTTTTAAGTTGGGTCCCATCAAGTCCCCACATTTTCAGTTCCAAGTGTGGTGGTGAGACTGACACCCCTTTGTCTTCCGCCCCCCAGCCCAGCCCAGCCCAGCCCAGCCCAGCCCATTCCATTGGCCGGGAGGCTCCCAGTCTATTGGCTATCAGGGCCCACGGGAGCTACCTGAGGCAGGGTGCCTGCTTACAGATGCAGACCTGCCTGGCTGTGCCTCCACAGCACAGGGAGGGGGAGCCACAGGTGAGCAAGCCCTGGTCATCATCACAGGCCCAGTAATTCTCTGGATATTTAATTTCACTGAGGCAAAATGTGTGCAATGTTATGGGTTGAATGATTGAATGACATAATACCCACCTGCCCGCATTGTCCATCACTAAGTCCAGTAATTTTGTCAAGTGTTTGTTGCACAACATGGTGGTGCCTACCCCTACCTTGTGCTTCAGGGGGTGATGGGGTCCAGGGCAGCCTGTTATAGAACTACCTGATTAGTAATTGGATATGTTGGCTGGCATCTTTTTTTACATGTTCACTCCCCCTGACGTTAGAACCTGGCTACACCACTGGGGAGGAGAGCTTCCTAGACCTGTGCAGCTGGGGCTTAGGTGAATTTTGTGATACTGTGCCCCTCCCCAGCTACCACCCTGCAGTCCCCACTCCTGCACCATGCTGGGCAAGGGGCAGCCCCATCCCCAGTGGCAGCAGGGGAGGCCACACGTGATGGCAACCTCCCCCCTCGGTACCCACCATAGGGGAGGCGAGTGGGCTTTCTGGACCTGAGAGGGACCTAGGAGCATGTGCAGTGAACTGCGGGGGAGAGGAGGGGTCCCTCCCCTGGAGCTTGCTGCTGCCAGGGAGGGTGGAGGGGAGTCCTCTTTGGCCCTAGCCCTGGGGCAGCCTGTCTGCACCCCAAGTTCCTTATCCCCAGCCCTGCCCCAGAGTCCTCACCTGACAGGAAAAACACGCAACTTAAATTTGGCGGTCAGTTTAGAGTATCATAGAATATCAGGGTTGGAAGGGGCCTCAGGAGGTCATCTAGTCCAACCTCATGCTCAAAGCAGGACCAATTCCCAACTAAATCATCCCAGCCAGGGCTTTGTCAAGCCGGGCCTTAAAAACCTCTAAGGAAGGAGATTCCACCACCTCCCTAGGTAACCCATTCCAGTGCTTCACCACCCTCCTAGTGAAAAAGTTTTTCCTAATATCCAACCTAAACCTCCCCCACTGCAACTTGAGACCATTACTCCTTGTTCTGTCCTCTGCTACCACTGAGAACAGTCTAGATCCATCCTCTTTGTAACCCCCTATCAGGTAGTTGAAAGCAGCTATCAAATCCTCCCTCATTCTTCTCTTCTGCAGACTAAACCATCCCAGTTCCCTCAGCCTCTCCTCAGAAGTCATGTGCTCCAGCCCCCTAATCATTTTTGTTGCCCTCCACTGGATTTTCCAATTTTTCCACATCCTTCTTGCAATGTGGGACCCAAAACTGCACGTAGTACTCTAGATGAGGCCTCAACAATGTTGAATAGAGGAGAATGATCATGTCCCTCGATCTGCTGGCAATGCCCCTACTTATACAGCCCAAAATGCTGTTAGCCTTCTTGACAAAGGCCAGAGGAGGGAGTGTTAGTGCCTTATGGACTTCTGGGAAGTGCATGGGGTGGAAGGGGATGCTGGGATGCTCTGGAACCACTCCTTCAAAGCCAGTCAGGACTCTGGGGGAGCCTCCTCTCTGAGCAGACTGTCTCCAGGGCAAGAAGCTTACACCTTCCTGGGTCTGACCTCAGAGCATTCAGCATGCCCTTCCACATCATGCACTTTCCGCAGTGAGTCCGCCCAGGCGGGGTCCTGGGGCAGCCAGAGGTCCCTGCACCCCAATTCCACAGTCAGATGTGACTCTCAGCCAGACTGTAAAACAGAAGGTTTATTAGATGACGGGAACACAGTTTAAACAGAGTTTGTTGGTACAGAAAACAGAACCCCTCTGTCAGGTCCATCTTGCGGGGTGGGGAGCCCAGAACCAAGTTCTGAGTCTCTCCCCATTTCCCCAGCCAGCTCCAAACTGACACTCCCTCCTCTGGCCTCTGTGTCTCTTCCGGACAAGGAGGCCACCTGATCTCTTTGTCCCCAACACCTTCAGTTGGCATCTTGCAGGGGAAACTGAGGCACCCACACAGTATTCAGAGAAAATATTAAGAACATTCCCACTTCATCACAACAGGTGCAACAAAATATAATACTGTATATTGAAGTAGGCAAGTGCTGCTTCTGACTTTCCACTTTTAATTGACCCTTGTAATCTTGTGGCGCTGACGCGTTGTAGCTTCATTTTATATCGGCTTACAGGGCGGGAGCGGGGGGGCACCACCATTTTGGGCCCCACCAAAAATTATACAAACCTGCCGCCTATGCTAAGGGGTGTTCTTATTCCTGGGAGGCTATGCAGCACTTTGCAGAATCAAGCCCTCAATAATTCTGCGCCTCAATAATCCTTGTGCATAAAAATGGGGAGAATAGTCTGTCCTCCCCCCACCCCTTCTCTATATAGACTACAACTTTCCCAGGGCAAGGACTGTCTCTTACTGCAGCACCTGGCCTAATAGGTCTCTGACCTTGGCTGAGGCCTCCAGCTACCACTGCAAGGCAAGCAATGCCAACAGAGTGTGTCCCAGCCCCCTTTTGGGCCCAGGCCCGTTAACTCTGCCTAGTCACTTCAGCTCAGGCTGCCTCCCAGGAACTTCCTCTGAAAGCCCATTCAACACCCTGAAATCCTCATGTGCATCCCTGGGCTTTCTCCAGCGGGCACCAGAATCCCATGTCAGCCAAAGAAGAAATAGATAAGGCATATGCTCATTGTGCAAAGTCCTTTGGGACTTCCATCGCTGCTGTACATGGCACTAGCCAGTGCCACCCTGCTGAGACCTGTGAGTTAGGATTCGTGGGTTAGACCCCAGCTCTGTTATTGGCTTGCTGCACAGCTCTGGGCCAGTTACTTCCCCTTCTCTAGGCCTCAATTTCTCCCCTTCCAGAACGTTAGTGGTATTTATCTTTTTGCAAAGCAGTATGAGGCCTGGGGCTGGAAAAACACCATGCCCATGCAAAAGGCTATTATTGTGTCTTTAAAATTAAACACAGCACAATGGAAAACAGTTCCTGTGAAGTGAAGCAGCTTGGAATTGTTAATGAGGCAAAAGTATCTGCTCACAGGAAAGCTAGAAGTGTCAAGAGAGCCCCAAGGTGATAACTTATTTAATAGAGAATTAAGAACAGGGGGGAAAGAGGGCACCTGCCTCAGCATGCTGGCTCTGGGGTGCTTATTAAAGTCTAAATGATAACATCAAGTTAATTGGAAGGGGGCAAAGGTGCCATTCCATCTATTTTAAGTACCTCTGCATGTTGCAAAGGTCGTCGGCTGTCACTGGCGTTGCCCTCACTGTTTGAGTCAGGCCAAGGCTAAGCGCTCTCCGTGGCAGATGAAATAATCACTGGTTGGATTTTGTTTATTTGATCGAAGGAGCTGCCTTCGTTTGCAGGAAGAGGAATTGATATTTCTCCTTCTTACCTGCAAGAGCAGCTGTATCCAGGGCAGCCATAACAAAGGGATAGCAGAGACCATAGAAAAGAAGGGGTGTTGGCCACTGATACTACAGTGATGGGTGTGATACGGCCACCAAAAGAGAGAGGCTGTTCTATGTGTCAGGCTTTTCATGGGCACTCAAGAGACCTGGGCCCAGGCAAGTCACATACATCAGATTTTGAAGAACTCAGAGTCCAAATTCCAAAGGCTCAGAACCCACATTTGGAGCTGTGTTTTCAGAGGAGCACTGTTCCCATTTAGGTACCTAAATAAGGGCCAGATTTTTAGAAACATTCAGCACCTGGCAGCTCCCAGGGTGACCTTTATGGCCAGATTTTCTATAAAGCCCAGCACATGACAGGTACACATATCAAACCTTCTGGAAGGGCTGGCCACCTTTTTCATGTGCAAAAATGAGATGTGATCTCTCCCTGTGGCCTCAGTTCTCCAGCTGTGAAATAGGGCTAATAATGCTTCTTTCCACCCTTTGTCTTGTCTATTTCAATTGTAAACTGTTCAGAGCAGGGACTATGTCTTCTAATGTGTCTGTGCAGCACCCAGCACAATGGGCCCCGGATCTCAATTGTGGTCTATAGGTGCTACTGGAATACAAATGCATAACGATAAGCATTGGGGCAGAAATGCATGCTGTGCTCATAAAGAAGACTGGAAGAGAGTATTCTGTTCTCTCTCTCTTGTTTCCCTGCCTTTTAAGCAGTGATGAGCTGCCAAAATCTTAACAACCGGTTCCCTATAAAAAGTTCTGATTTAAGGGGGGGGGAGAAGCGGGGGAGGGGCTGGGGCTGGGGGAGACATACTCGTGGGACCGGAGGCCCCTGCAGGGCCTGGGGAAAATTGCTCCCCCTAACGGCCCTGGAGCTTACAGACCCCCCTCCCCCTTACCTTGCCTGCAGCTCAAAGCAGCAGGACGACTCAGGAGCTCAGCTGAGCTGCCCAGCTGGTGCCCGCGGCTGGTCACGCTGCAGCTGGGGGAAACGGGGGAGGGGCCGGAGGAACCTCAGCCTCCCCAGCTGGGGATTCTGGGAGCAACAGGCTGGTCCAGCCTGTGGACTGGAGTTCTTTGTCCACTCCCTGGCCCTTTAACAACCGGTTCTCCACGGAGGTCTAATATTAGCAACCGGTTCTTGGGAACTGGTGGGAATCGGCTCCAGCTCACCACTGCTTTTAAGAGCTGTGTCCAAACAAGAATGGCGAAGGAAGGTTTCTGTTCTTCTAGCCGAGCTGAAGCCGAAACCGGGTGAAAAAAGCCAGAGCATTTTCCCTTCCCTCGGAGGATTTCTCTGAATTGCAGGGCCTGGCTCAAGCCATGAAAATTTGAATGAGAGTGTGTGACAAACTGGGAATGTTCTTAAAGTTTTCTTTGAATTCTGTGTGGGTGCCTGTGATGCAGCAGGGAGAGAGGAGTATTGACCTGGGAGTTTTGCTGGGACTGACTGCATTGGGGATGGGAGACTTTCCTTGAGGCCACATACCTGAGCATGTAACATGAGAACCAGGAAGGAGGGTTGGAGCCAGGTGACACCTTTGCCGGGGAAATGGACAAAGGCTGGGGGAGGAGCCGGGGGGAGGCTGGGTGAGACGGCTAGAGGGAGTTTCAGTTTGGAGCTGGCTGGGAAATGGAGGGGAGCCCAGACAGGGCTCTGGCCTCCCTGGGCCCCCCTGCAAGATGGACCTAACTGAGGGGGTCCTGCTGTCTGTACCTGCAAGACTCATCTTGGTCTGTGTTCCTGTTATCTGAATAAACCTTCTGTTTTACTGGCTGGCTGAGAGTCATGGTGAATCGCAGGAAGCTGGGGAGGCAGGGCTTTGTCTCCCCCAAACTCCATGACAGAGAGAAATTACGAGGGAGATTCTCAGTGGACCACACACTAAAAGCTTCCATCACCAGAGGGAGAGATTTGAAAAGCTGCCTAAACATTAGCCCAAGATGTGGGAGTCTTATCATAGAATCATGGGGTCAGAAGGGACCCCCAAGGGTTATCTAGTCTCACCCCCTTTTAGCCTTCTTCCAGCTCCCTAGGAGATAAGACTTGGCCAGGGCTTCGGTGGAAGGGAGAGCTGCTCCACACAGCTTGAGTTCCTTCCATTCATGCCTCTCCTCAGAAAGGACTGTTCCAGAAAGTTTTGTGCAAATAAAATCCTTTTCTGTATCAGATAATGTGCCTTCAGTGTAGCTGGAGTCCCTGTGATTTACAGCAGTGTCAGTTATTCAGAAAAATTTCCCACCTCCTTTTTCCTTCCTGTGACACGTCAACTTCCCGTCCCTTCATGTGACATACAGTCCAGCCTCATTCTTCCTTGTGACGTCACTTCCCTTCTTCTTGATATGCTGTCTGATATTATTGCCTTTCCTGTGACATCACTTGTCCTCCTGTGACATGGGAGCAGACATCCCTTCCCCTCACATCACATGCTCTTTGTCCAACCAGTCTAATGAAATCAGAGCTGGCAATTAAAAGAAAATAACCTAACCGTGATAAGATCCATGCTCTATAAAACCTTGTAACCCTCCCATCACCACAGGAAGAGGCTGTGGTTGCACCTGCCAATCACCAAAACATACGTCGGGGATTTATTGCAAGAGTTTGGTTTGAGACTCACCATCTTTGCCAGGGTGGCTTCACAGTGTTCCATGAATGGCTGAAATACAGCCACTAAAGTGTTCTTCTAAAGGGACTGATAAGCGTACATCCCTTGCCCAAACTCCACTTTACTGCCTGCATATGCTCTGATGTCTGTTTACCAGGCTAGAGCTCCCCAGCTCCCTTTGCCCTTCCCCAGCACTGATCCACCTCAGGTACCTTGCTCCCAGGCAGCTAGCCCTCCCCACTCCAGGACTAGAGTAAGACTCCCCTGCCTTCTGGCTCTGCAGCTCTTTTATAGGGCCCAGCCTGGCCCTGATTAGCTGCCTCCCAGCCTTTTCCTATTGGCTCCCCGGGACAGCCCTTTTCCAGGGCTGTTTTTAACCCCTTCTGGGCCAGAGCAGGGTGATGACCCAGCTACAGGGTCATTGAATGAAATTAAAAGGTGGCACACCCAAAACAAATAAAAACACTTTTTCCACACAGCACAATAAACTGTGGAACTCACTGCCACAGGAAGTCACAGAAGCCAAGAACTTAAGAGTCAAAGAGGAATTGGACATTTCTATGGAAAAGAATATCCATGGTTATCATGATTGATAACAAAAATATCAGCAGGGATCTTAAAACTCATGCTTAGGGCTGAAGCCAACTTTTAACGCTGAGAGATCACTATGAGCCCTCTGTGGAGGGCAGATTACCCCACATCTGCTTTGTTTCTTGTATGTGGCCACTGTCAGAGACAGTACACTGGACTAGATGGGCCAGGGGGTCATACCCTATGTTCCAATGCTTCCCTAGCAGCTAGAATGGGTGCCTTCCAACCCTGCTCTTTGTGACATCAGAGGGGCACTCCCTTCAGTTTATCTCAGCTGCATCAGGCAGTCAGCACTTTGTTCCTCATGCCGACTCCCTGCTTTGACAAAAAGCGGTTTGTTTAAGAAGAGAGGCTTAGCAAGGCTTCGGGGGATATTGCCAGGATTTTTCATCCTAAACCTGCTGCCGTCAGCCCCACAACAAATATGTTCTGCCTAGAAGCTACAATGCATTCAGCAGCACAGTAGGTATGAGCTACCTGAGTGGAACTGGCACATTCATCAGTACAGCAGATATAGTCTTATCTTGGATATAAATATTTAGCAGCGCCGGTACAACCTGTGTGGCTGGAACTGAGTCAGAGAAGGTATAATTGCACCTACATGCATTGGGGGCATTCAGCTGCACCACAGATACATTCCACCTGGCTGAATGGGGAATGCTTGGCAGCACTGCTGGTGGGTAGTACCTAGTGGTACCCAGAATAGCCAGCAGCATAGAGGGGGTGCATGATTTAGATACCCTAGAACAGTGCTTCTCAAAGCCAGTCTGCCACTTGTTCAGGGAAAGGCCCTGGCGGGTCTGGGACGGTTTGTTTACCTGCCGCATCCGCAGGTTCGGCCGATCGCGGCTCCCACTGGCTGCAGTTCGCCACTTCAGGCCAATGGGGGCTGTGGGAAGGGCAGCCAGCACACCCCTCAGCCTGCGCCGCTTCCCACACCCCATTGGCCTGGAGCGGTGAACAGCGGCCACTGGGAACCGCGATCAGCCGAACCTGCAGATGCGGCAGGTAAACGAACCGGCCCGGACCCGCCAGGGGCTTTCCCTGAACAAGCAGCGGCCTGACTTTGAGAAGCACTTCCCTAGAAGGTTTGATTTCACAGAGGTGTCTCCCAACTGGAGCATTCAGACAGCACAGTGGGTACAAGCCACTTGATGTTGGAACTATTAATATTAGCTATTATTAATATGGGAGGCTAGACACTAATTTAACCATAAATTCCTTTCAGTCCAAAGGGCAAGCTATACAATAGCTCTAAACATGCCTAACAACTTAAAAATAAGCAATCATTACATCCAATACAGTAATAAAGTATTCATAAGCATGTGATCAGTACACTTAAAATTAGGCCAGACCTGGAGAAAACCCTGTCATCCTAGTGTGCGCCAGTATGATCAGATAGGGTTTGACTAAGCACCCTCAAAGTCATAACTCTTTTTAGAGCCTTTAACTAACAAATGATGTCATTGCTAATTACTGACTTCAGCTACAAACCAATTTGAGACAATTCACCCCTAGTTTCCATCTTAATCCAGACAAAAACCACAGCCTTCTTCCTTCCCCAAGGCCTTTCCTCCCCTCCTGGTTGCTGTCCAACAGTTTTTCCATTGTGCCTGGGGTCACATAGGCTTTACTTTTAAGAGAACATTGGTAGGTAGGGTGGGAAGGTCCATGTCTTATTTTAAAAGGCCTGAAGTCACCTCAGAGACCTTCTTTTTCAAAACTTCCCCTTATCTCAATTATGTGAGCCAGGCATCCTCCCTACTCCATCCCTTCTGGCTTGATCACTCATTATTTTCAAGGCCTTCTTTCACTTGCTAATCAGGGTCTTTATTTACAACACATAGCACCAAACTTAAGTTAACCAGTTCTTTAATTTCATATTTCGCCTGCACTTGGGCACATGGAATGTTTCTCAGCAGCCAGTCAGTCAAGACTAAAAACCCAGGGACATAGGCTTCCTTGGCCTCGTCTTCCTTTTGGAACAATGAAGATGTCAGCATCTTGCCCGGCACTTTGAAAGGATGGGGTGGTATCTCATGCTATGGGAGTTGCAGGGATATCTGAAGGGGGCACATCCTTTTTGTTTGGAAAGCTGCATAAAACCAATGACATAATCTGGCAGGACGAAAGGGAAGGGGAAAGCCTCACCATGGCTCAGTCAGGCCTCCCCTTGTGAGAGGATCTTGCTTTGAACAGCTGGATGGATGGTCCATAACGTCAACATCAGTTCACTTCCCCGGCTTCCCTTCCACACTAGCTGCAAGCTGCCTTTGATGTGCTACACAAAAATCCCATCACGTTGTGCCATTGAGTTACAAGCACGTTCCAGCACGGCACCTACCAGCCCCCGCCAGGAAGCCACTGCCATGCTGCCAGAGTAATTGAAATAGCACAGCTCAGAGAGTTGCTAACGGGGGCCATGGGAGTCACTATGTTGAGGAGGAACCTGCCAAGCACGGGAGATGTGTTTGCCAGATCTCAGGGGCTGCATGCTGAGCCGGGCTCTAACACAGGGAGAGCAGCAATGCTCAGACAATTAGCACCTTGGCTTGATATCTTTGTTCAGCAACCCAAGGCCGTGCTCCGTTTAGGAAAAAAAAACCTCAGTGAGTTTCCAACCTCCTGAACTGCTTTGAAGTGAGTAATACAGCCCTGCAGGAACAAGCCTCTCTCTGCAGCAATGCCATCTCAGGAGCAAACCAACCCAAGATCACTTTATCTCTGGGAGCATGAGAAAAGAGAGGGGCCGAGTACTGCAGTGTCCATTGACCTCACTGAAAATCAAGGTGTTCATCGCCTATTGGAAATGGGGGGGTCAAAGTTCCCAAGAACGCTGCTCAGCCCAAGTGATTGCAATCTCTTAGGGCAGGGACCACCCCTTTGCTCTGAGGTTGTACAGCACCTGGTTCATGACTGGGGCTCCTATGCAAGAAGATTCCAGGATTGTCTCTCTGAAGCCTAGACTAGCTGTTGAATCAGCATGAAGCATAATTGGGAGCTTTTTTTTGTTTAAAATAGGACTAGGCTCAATCATCACTGGGCCCTGGAAGAACCAGATGGAACAGAGGCGAGAGGTTCTGGGGTGGTTGGAACGTGACAGCTGAGCAGAGGGAGTGGGGTCTGGAGAAGTCATGGTTTGTGCCTTTTGTGCTTCCTCATGTTGGATGGAGAAGGCCAGAAAAAGTCAGGGATGGGTTTGAATTTTTTCTATTAGAAAACAAGACTATGGAGGACCAAATTCGATAGGGTTATGACATCAGAGAAGCCAAGCAAGTGAAATTCAGTTAACCAAGAGAGGGAGTGATTCTTATGTTTCCTGGTGAATATCTCTTTAACGCTAATGCCTGAGAGACTCTTAAGGGAAAGATATCCTTGTTAAAGATGCGCTTAGGGATTGAGAGAGCTCTCAGTCCATATTTCCAGCTAAGACCCCCTGCAAAAGATTGCACAAGAGAGTAGTAGACTTTTCTCCATTGGGCTCCCTCTGCTGACAGCTGCTCCTGCCTTGCAGTGGTCTCTCTTCCCATAACTCAGCCCTCTGGTAGAGTCATGATTCAGTCCCACCCCTAGTCTCACAACTAAAAGTCCAAATGTTCTTTTTAAAAGGGGTTTCAGCCCAGATTCTGGGCCCCATGGTCATCACACCCTTCTCTCAGGGCTCTCCATTATCTTTGTCCCCCTCAGGGCCCCACACAACCAGCTAACAGGGGAACCCAGCCCCCCCAACCTCTTCCACTGGGCTCCAATCCAAGGACTCCAGGACAGGCACCCAAGGTTCATGCCACCAGACTTCTTCCTACTGGGCCTTTCTCAAGCCCTCTCCCCTACAACCGCTCTAGGTTCACCCAACTATCAGTGTTGGGACTCACAGAGCCCTCCCCTGGAATCTCCCAATAAAATCACAAACCAACAAGTGTATTTAAACCTACTGCTACCCTCCCTGGGCTTGACCTTGCATCCCTCTCCAGCTTCCCGTCCTCTATTCCCCAGTTAAACACCTCCCGGGTTTCTCCCTAGCAGTTCAGCACCTGCTCTCTTTTCAGGGCAAATCACCAGAGCCTGCTCCACCCTAGATCATTTCAGAAACATTCGGGGGGGGGGGGGGAGAGGGGAGGGCACAGGGGCAGGGCACAGCTCAAAGTTGCATTAGCACAGAGAATATTATATGTGATTATATTACATCCTGCAAGCTCAGCTGGGGGGGCACCCAAAATATGGACATAATGGAGTAGATAGGCCTATGAAAAGTCTGGGTGGGGCAATTGCCCCTCTTGTTCCATAGTGAATGACACCACTACACCCTGGCTGCTTGCCAGCCTTCTGTACTCCGGCAAGGATCCCATGACTAGCTAGCTCTCCATCTATCTGTCTGTCTGTCCCCCAGTCTTTCTCCTTGACCCACTCTCAACCCCAACAGTGCTTGCAAGGTTCCTCTCACTTTCCCTCCAGCCCCATTTCTGTGCCGCTCTTTCCCTGTGTATAGTCCTCTCTCAGCCCCTTCCCAGCTGGACTTCATGGTCAATTAAGCAGCTGTGTGTTAGTTGGCCTCTCTGGCTCACTTTAACCCTTTCATCACTTGTTTAGGGAATACACCCCACCACAGATCGAGATTACCATATGGGCTCAGCCCAAGAAGGTGCAAGCAGCAGATATGGAATAACCTGCCTCTAAAAGAAGTTTCTTTCTTACCCCCCTCTGTTAGGGATGACAGGTTTCAGGGTGGTAGCTGAGTTAGTCTGTATCAGCAAAAACAACAAGGAATTCTTGTGGCACTTAGAGACTAACAAATTCATGCCTGGAAGCAGCAGGGTTGATATTCCCTTCCAAAACTTGGATATTATTTTGAACAAGGCTTGACATTCCTGATATTTCTAGGGTTAAAAAAAACAAGCAGGGAAAAAATTCAGATTTCTACAAAAGAAGATCCAATCCAAGTTGTTTTTCCTTTTGAAAATCAGCTTTAAGGGCAAAATCCTTCAATCCTTTCTGAGGCCCAAGTCCTGCTGATTTAATTGGCGTTTAGCCAGCAAAAGGCACACAAACTTCGACCCTAAACACCCCACATGCCAGGCATTCAATTACTCCCTCTCCCCCATCCTCTGGAGTCCTGGATAGCTGTTGATATTTTTCAGCACCAAACTGCTTAGCACATCTGGCTTTCTGTTTCCAGTGCCTGTCATTCCCTTAGCTGTTATTGGGGTGAATATATTAAAGAGCAGTTTGGGTTTGCAAAGTGACTTCTGCAAGAGACGTGACATATTTATCTTCCCCTTGGCAACTTCCACAGCAAATTTGTTTAGTTTTACAAATTTCAAAGGAGACATTTATTTCTCCCCACTAAATTTTCTGTCTCCAACTCACTCCTGGAAAACTGAGCTGTGCTCTTCTTGCTCTGCTCTCTGCATCATCCCTGATCATGAAGGTAAGGGTGGGGGAAGAGAAACAGAATTTAGCGGGTAACTGGGTTAATGCAATTGAATCCTGCTTGCTCTGCTGGGATGAGAATGGTAGCTACTGGTTTTGTTAGTAAATGAAGCATATGTGACACATATGGCTCAAATAGCGAGAGGCAGTGCGATCCAAAGAGTTGAGCACTGGTCGGAGAGTCAGAAATAAAGATCTGTTCCTGGCTGCACCACTGGCTTGTTGCGTGATCTTGGGTGAGTCATTTTATTCCCCCTCCCCATTTGTTTTGTTTATTTAGATTCTAAGCGCTTTGGGGGCAGGCACTGCTGTCTCTTACTATGGGTGCATCTATGCTGCAGCTGGAGGTGTAATTCCCAGTTTGGGTAGATGCACATGCTTTAGCTTTGCTCAGGCTAGCATGCTAAAAATAGCAACATGGCAGTGGCTGCTCAGGCCATCTACTGGAGTATGTACCTAGGATCTCTGGTGGGTTTGTACTCTGGCAGCTTGCTTGAGCCACCATCTGTGCCAATGTGGCCATGTGGCTAAGTTGGCTTGTTGACATGTATCTGAGCTGGGAATTACATCTCCCTGCTGGAGTGCAGGGATACTATGTGTATGTGCAGCTCCCAGCGCAGGGGAGCCCTGATCAATAACATGGGTACTGGCATCCAAGAAATAGTCAGTTTCACTTTTTGTTCCTTGGAGGAGGGGCTGTGCAGTGCTTGCTGGTTACTGTTCACAAGGGCATCCTGTCACCTGGCTTCATTCCATGCAGCGCATCAAAGCCAGCATTCGGTGCTGAGGGACTGATGCTGAGCAGCTGCAATGTCCCTTGAAGTCAACTTGCAATGCAGGTGCTCAGGGCATTGTAAGGGGTGAAATTCACCCTGTGCAGAGTGCCAGTGCAAAGCCCGGGCATCAGTTAAGTCCCACTTCGTAGCGTGATGCTGGTCTTATACACCGGAATGAATTTCACCCTCCCACTACTGCTATGGGAGCTCTGAGCAGACATTTGCTCCTTGTTACAGAATCCTAGGGTTTAATGCCAGAGGGGACCACCAGATCACCTACTCTGACCTTCTGTCAGGCCACGCAACAGCATCGCTACACCAAGCCCAACAGCGAGAATTAGACAAAGTATTACAGCCCTCAAGAGAATAAACTGTTATGTGCCACTGGCAGAGAACTGGAGGGACCAAGGTGCACCAGTGCCTGACTCCTCTGCAATGGTGAGCTGTATCCAGAAGATCCCTGCGGGCAAACTACAGCCCATGCTGCAGAGCAAGGCGAAAAACTCCAAGGTCACCAACAAGCTGAGCTGGGGGAAAATTCCTTCCCGATCCTGAATCTGGTGATCAGTTAGACTCTGAGCCTGTGAGCACCTGAGAAAGAGAATCTCAGTACCACCTCAGAGCACCAGTCCACCCCATCCATCCACTGTCCAGGCCCATCTATGTGTACAAGAGATCCCGTCTTAACAGGAACTTTGCTTACGAAAAAGCTTGATCAGTTGAGCCTCCCTCGACCCATAAGGAGTTATGAAAAACAGGAGTGCAGCCCAAATTGTTCTCAGAGGATGCACAACACGGTGATAAAAAGAAGACTGTGGAATTGTGATTGTGCAGGATTCTATTCCTGCAGGAGGCTGGGGATTTGTAGCTAAACAACAGGGCATCTGGTGTTAAGTGCAGGCTCTGAGAGGGCTTATCTCACTGCTCTTCACAAAACCCCTCTCCTAGCAAATTTCAAGTAGCCTTTGGGACAACATGATTCTCCTCTTTGGAGGCCTTTGTCGAATGTGTTCATGCAGAGGGTGGGGGCTTGTGTGTATGTGGTAGGATTCGGGGAAGATTTCTGTGATTTTCTGCCCCACTCCATTGAATCACACAGTTCTGTGTTTCATAAGGAAGGAGCTGTTTCCCCTCCAGTGAAGGGGGCCCATTTCTGCAGAGTAAAGAACACACATGGCCATAGCAGTGGCTCTTCCGCCCATAATGCAACTCTCTCGTTTTGCAGTGAGCCGTCCCTCTCAGAGCCATAAGGTAGCGGGGGAGGCCCAAAGCAGAAGGAGGTTCAGTCTCGTCTTGCCCTGCAAGGGAAACCGATAACCAGGACACAGACCCGGCTTTGCAAAAAAACCCTCAGATCTGATCAACTGTGCTGTGCAAGCCCTAAACCATGCTTCGTCCTGCCAAATCTGTATCACACAGCTCCACCGCATCAAGCCCAGGGGCTGAAGAGGCCAGGCACCGAGCAATCTCCCTAAGATGGGCACTGCTGAGGGTAATGTTAATGCCATCAGTAACAGGTATTGTTTCCAGAGTGCGCTAGGGATCCTTCACGTACAGCATAGAAGTAGGCAGGTGCGCGAGTAGCTCCTCATCCCCAGTCACTGACAGTGGGAAACACCTGAAGCCACTCACACAGGCATTGAGAAGCATCTCTAAACAGTAAACGCGAGGAGATGCGGGGAGAGGAGCTGGACGGATATATGAACCAACCGTGCAGGAGTCGTTCTACAGGGGAGGGCCACAGGGAAAACCCAGACCCCTCCAAGCAACGAATCCTGATGGGGAACCTGGAGGGGTGGGGTGGGATTCCAGAGTGGATGGGCCAGTACAGCTAAAGGTGGGGTTATGGGAAAGGATGAGGCAGCATTTAGGTGACAGGACTCAGGAGAGCTGGATTCACTTCCCTGCTCTGTCACAGTCTCCCCGAGTAAGTCACTAGAGGCCAGATTTTTAAAGGTGTTTAGGTGCCCAAGGATGCAGCTAGCACCTAGTCAGTGGGAGTTGGGCACTTTTAAAAATCCCGTGAGATGCTTAGCTGCTTCTTTCAGGGCCTAGATAGCTTTAAAAATCTGGCCCTAAGTCCCTAGCAGACTTAGGAGCCTATGTCTCATTTGCAGAAGGGACTCGGGCACTTTGGAGCCTTTGAAAGCCGATAGAACTGAGGCTCTCAGTACCTCAGTCAGGTTTGAAAATGAGACATAAGCTCCTAAGTCACTGAGATGCTTTTGAAAATCTTCCCTTTAGCCTCTCTGGGCCTCAGTTCCTGGGGATAACAGCAATGCCCAGCTTTATAGGGGTGTGGTGAAAATAAATGCATAGAGACTATGAGGTGAACAGACACCAGGGGCGGCTCTACCTTTTTGGCCGCCCCAAGCAGTCATGCGCGGGAGGCGCCCCGGAGCCGCGGGCATGACTGCGGAGGGTCCGCTGGTCGCACGGCTCGGCTGGCCCTCCCGCAGCTGCGGACGGTTCGCAGGTCCGGCGGCTCCGCTTGAGCTGCCGCAGTCATGCCTGCGGGAGGTCCAGCCGAGCCGCGGGACCAGCGAACCGTCCGCAGTCATGCCTGCGGCAGGTCTGGTCGTCCCGGGGCTCCGGTGGACCTCCCGCAGGCATGACTGCAGCAGGTCCGCCGGCCCAGCCTGCCGCCCCCCCGGGAAAGGGCCGCCCCACGCGCATGCTTGCCGTGCTGGGGTCTGGAGCCGGCCCTGACAGACACTGTGGTAATGGGGCCATATAAGTACCTAAAATAGAGAGACCTGATCTCACATGGAACATAAGATACCCGACTACCAAGTCTGGACAAATGCCTTCTTCCTGCCAGCCCAGTCAGCCCTCTGCTTCCAGTTTCCATGAACTGTGCCACAAATGGCCGTTTAGAAGCCACCCTCCTTGACTGCTGCTGCACTTGGTGGGGGCACTGGCCGCAGCCAGCACAAGGACATCCACAGAGCAGCAGGAACCAGGCACTTTGAACTAAACAGGACACCATTTGCTTCCTATGATGTTTATTTTAGCCATTGGTTAAACTTATTGGTCACTCTCCTGTTCCCGAAGCCCCATCAGAGGCTGGGAGAATTAAGGTTTCATTTTTGTTCTTGGTTTATTTTTTTTTCCATTATAGACATTATTAAAAAAAATAAATTTTACAATAATACATTTTTGTTGTTGTTGTTTGATCATTTAAAAAAAAGGAAAGAAAGGAATTACAAAAAAAAGCCACACAGTATATGTATATGGTTATGTATATACATACATATATGTAGATATAGGTGGTCTCTATATACATACACTATATATGTATATATAAAACAAAAGAAAACGAAAAGAGAGTAACATACAGTGGCCCCCATTCATGGATGGCCTCTCCCATCCAACCCAAACCCAACGGGATAAAGGAAAAGATCCCCATCGAAAGAGCAATTTGGAAATGTCATGACAACCTTTTAACGGTGGAGGTTTTTGTCTTTGATTTTAAAATTTTCGCCAACCCCAGGAAAGGAAAAGATTTAAAGAGACAACCCCCTTCCCATGGAACTGGCAAAAGATCCCCTGGGTTCCGAGTTGCCCACATTCTGATCCAGTGTTCGCCCATCCAGTCAGGGATGCAGCCTCAAAGGGGAGATTGGGGTCCGCATGTGAAACATTCATTGTCTCCCCACACACACACCTGCCCCACCGTGGTTTGAGTGGAGGATGTAAAACACTAGCTTGTGGATCTCCCAGGATACAGAATACCAGACTTCATCTGGGGTGGGAATTAAACATATAGAATTCTCAAGCCGCAAAGAGAAACTGAACATGGGGAGGGAAAAAAGGTCTCTGTCCTTTGCTCCATCCTCCTGCAAACAGCTATAGTGATCCTGGCACTGCCAGAGTCCATCCAGGAAGTGGCAGGTCATTCTCTGTCCCTTGGCCTTCACCAAAGCTTCAGTAGGTCACCGCCTGTTCCCCCATAGTTCTGTTTGGATCCATTGTTTGTGTGTGCACGCGTGTATATGTGTGTGGGTGTGTTCCGGTTTGTTGTGAGTCTCAGGTTCTTGCTTCAGAAAGGAAAAAACCATAAGTACCTATAAAAGAAAATGATCAAAGTTCATCCACTGGGATGCATGTCCACCCAGAGGTCGGTGATTCCAGGGCCAGCATTAACTCTATTCTTGCACATTGAGTGTCTGACACAAGGATTCTCTTTTATTTAATTTCTCAAAAGCAGAAACCCTGGGAGAAAACAACTTGAGAGAGAGAATTCTTGCAAGAGTTTTTGGGTGTGCGCGCGCGCGAGTATGGGTTTTGTTGGCATTTCCTTCACAATGCGGCTCCTCTCTCCTTTATAACGCCAGTTTCACAAGAAGGAATGGGAGAGCAGAGAGGATACCCCTGGCTGAATGTCGGCTGCCAGATGCCTTCTGGTCCACAAAAGTCTTCTGGTCTGGCATAATGTCTGTGGTCAGCTGTGTCTGTGGGCAGAGAAATGGAAAACAGAAGTTTAGTTCAGTGGCAGAGCTCTGTGTTTGCATAAGGGACAAGCATCTGATCTTATCTTGGAATAATGTATCTGCTGTAATAAACACTGTTTCTAACTGCTCATAGATTTTAAGACCAGGAGGGACCAATACATCTTCTAGTTTGACTCCTGCATAACTCAGGCCAGAGAATAACAGCCAGTTATCTCTGTATTGAGCCCAGTAACTTGTGTCTGTCTACAGCATATCTTCCAGCAAGGGATCCAATATTGACTTGAAGACATCAAGAGACGGATAATCTACCACTTCCCTTGGTAGCTTGTTCCAATGGCTTTTCCCCTCATCGCTGAAAAATCATGCTACCAACTGTAGCCAGATCTGGTTGGCTACAGGGGTTGGGTGGGGATCTTTGGGAAATAGCTTTTAATTTTCTTCTGAATTTGGGAGGGGGTTCAAAGAAATCAAAGAGCTTGCATTTTTTCTCTAAAATTGGATTTTTTGCCCACATTTTTTATTTTTTCAAAACTGAATTTTTCATTTCAAAATTTTGTTTTTTTCCCCAAATTTTTTAGGGGTTCCCCCCCCAAAATTTTGAAAATATCAACCCTGCTCTATAATTTGTTGGGAAAAAACAGGTGAATTTTTTTGTGAAAATTTCATCCAAAATTTCCTCTTTTTTGGTATTTAAAAATTTCATCAACATTTCAAGATCTGAAGAAAAAAATATCATGTCAACCAGCTCTTCTCAAATCTGCTGGGTCACAGCTGTTCCGAGCCAACTCTTCTTCAGCGGATCTAAACAAAACACATTTTGAGTCTCAGTCGTTATGATGCCAGTATGGACGCGGTCTAGCTGAACAGTAATGCTATGCCTCCCACTGCTATCCTACGGTGCACCAGTGGCCTTGTGAAATCTCCCAGAATGCACTGCATATAGAAGCTGAGCTGTGGAAGAGGTACCCAGAGGGCATTGCAACTGTATTGCTTTAGTGTGGATGAGAAGCAAACCTGCAAGGGATCCTTAAACCGATTCAGCCTGGCTAATGTGGACACGCTAAACCATTTGTGCTTAATCCAGCTGAATAGAAATGGTTCAGTTCTCTAGTGTAGATAAGGCCTAAGATACTAAGCACTCTCTGGCAAGATGCTTGGCCCCTTCAACTTCCCATTGCTTCATTGCCTGGACAATACCTAGATTCCAAGGTGACAGAGGCTATGGGCAGGTCTACACAGCAATTAAACACCAGCAGCTGGCCCGGGTCAGCTGACTTGGGCTGTAAAATTGCAGCGTAGACACTCAGGCTCAGGCTGGAGCCCTATAGGAACACCTAAGATTGAACAAATAGAACATTGCAGAATTGGGCTGTAATGAGGGTTAGCACATATTCTAGAGCCAGCAAAACACAACAGGGGTGAGTAGGTGTTAGGGATACACACATACAGTGCCACTAAGATGTGGAAACAGAGTAGGAAAAGGCTCATAGGATTTTAAAAGCTTGGCTGTTTTCTTTAATTCCTTAAAGTGTCGCCTTGTAGATACAGCCCTTGAAAACCAGCTCAGCTTAGAGAAACCTTATAGTCCTAATAGATATGCTGAGCCTCATTTGTAACAGAATCTGACTCCATCTCTTGCCTCTATTGGCATGTACACATGGCACAAAGCACCCCCATGCTCACACTTCCATGCTCTCCAGCCTGCCCCTTTCTCTCTTCCCAGGAGATGCCATGACACATACCTCCGAGAAGCAGAGACTGTGCTCTTTGGATTTGTTTAGCTTCGGTCCATGTTCCTGTGGAGGAGAGAGAACAAGCCAGGAGGTCTTGCCAAAGGTCTTAGGGTTTCAAGCAACCTGAAATCAGACCTGGTAGCCAACAATCATTACCCCCATTTTATAGATAGGGAAACAGAGGCAGAAAGAGCTAAAGTGACTTGCCCAGGATGACACATTAAGTTTGTGGCAGAGGGGAACAGAGCACAGGAGCCACTATATTACATTCCTTCACAGAACTGGAAATAGAACCCAGGAGTCCTGACTCCCAGACACTTGCTTTAAGTAATAGGCCATCATGCTGCATCGTGGACAGACTGTGCTTGATCAGAGATTAACACCTGTAACCACCATGGAACATCACTGGTCACTCCTCACAATCTGTGACAAAATAAAGGGGGTGTGAGGAAGCATCTTTGTCAGGCAATTCCAGAGCAAGCTTCCTCCTTCCTGTCATTTCTCTTTAATCTCCAAAAAAAGCAGTAAGATCTACCTCTGGTGTTACATTGTGGATGAGACAAATCATTCCCTTTAGCTAGTAAGAAAGGAATGTGCTGGCCTGTTCCGTACCCTCAGTTCTAAAGGCCTGACTCATTCCACCAGCCCCACTCAAACAAGCTGTCCCTCCGGAGCACACTAAGCCCAATTTCATTGGAGCTGAACTTTTGTCATTTTCCACTGTCCTTGCAGAGCTGGCCTACAAGGGCATCCCGAATTGTTTTTATTCTGATCACAGGCCTGCAATTACCAGGCTTCCACATTTGCATGGGGCATTTGAAGGCAGTTCAGAGTGTGTGTCTGGTGTTGAAACATTAAGTCTCTCTGTGTGCTCTGCGTATGCTGGGGCTGCCAGAAAAGCTTTGAGAAGGAGAGAAGAAAGAAAATTCTCATCCCTCGCTCCCTGGGCTGCTTAGCCTCTCTGCTGGACTCCTGCCTAGATCTGGGCAGATAGTACAAACAAAATAAATCTGCAAATATTAATTCAATTTCTGCAAATTCGATTGACTATGTGTTCCTTGCCTGAAAGTCTTCAAGCAGATGAATCCAGATATCATTATTATTTTTTGTATGGCAATACAGCTACCAGGCCCCACCCGGGTTGGGGGCCCCACTGTGTTAGGTGACATACAAACATCTAGCAAGAGACAGTCCCTGCTCTGAGGAACTCACGGCACAAACACTCACGATGTAAAATTTCCCACACAGGGTACGTCCACACTGCAGTTAAGAACCCGCGGCTGGCCTGTGCCAGCTGACAGGTTTGCAGGGCTCGGGCTGCGGGCCCATTTAATTGCAGTGTAGATGTCCAGGCTCGGGCTGGAGCCCGGGCTCTAGGACCCCGCAAGGTGGGAGAGTCACAAAGCTCAGCTGCAGCCCATGCCGAATCATCTACACCTCAAATAAACAGACCCACAGACCGAGCCCTGCAAACCAGAGTCACCAGGCACAGGCCAGCAGTGTCTAACTGCAGTGTAGACATACCCTTTGAGAGGAAATTCTGAATCTGCATCAGGATGGGCTAGTTATCTAAGGGCCTGTCTTCCCAGCAGTGTTATCTTGAGGTATAACTCAAGTGTTGCCCCTGAGCCAATTTCCATCCACACACACGCATCTCTAGCTTAAGATAAGTGTTGCTTTCAACTGAAGCTAGCTGGCTTGTTGGATGGGGGATGGAGTTCGAGCGCTGCAGATGCTGGAGCTAGTGCAACTCGAGCGTTTTTTGCTGTGTGGCCACTCGCACTCGAGAGGCATTAACTCAAGTGTCGATAGCACAAGCTAACCCTGCGGTGAAGACAAACCTGGAGAGGAGACCTTGCCTTCACTGGAATGCCAGGTTGTGTTAAGCATCCGTCATGCATCCGACGAAGTGGGTATTCACCCACGAAAGCTCATGCCTCAATATGTCTGTTAGTCTATAAGGTGCCACAGGACTCTTTGCTGCTTTTACAGGTTGTGTTAGAACACATCCTTGACGAGTCATGTTAACTGACATGCTGTCAAACACGACTTTGCTGGGACTGTTGCATTCAGCATTGTGTTGTGGGCGAACCCTCCTGGAACTATATATAGGCTCAATCCCTGACATGGTATTAAACACAGAGGCCCCTGTGGACCCTGACTGCAAGATGTATGAGTCTATGATTCTATGAGTCCTGATGGCTGTGTTCTAACATCACCTACATTTCTAGTGATGACAAGCCCCACATCAGAATCCAGCCAGAGAGCAGAAGCGGTTCAATGTAGCTTAGGAGTGAATGGCGCTTGTTGCCTGCTGCAGGGGAGGGGCTGTGGGGATGGGGAAATAGCCCTGAGAAGAGTTCAGATTCTGTATCAGGTGGGTTGCCCCTACAGACTATTGTATGCCTGGTCTCCCACCAGTAACAGCCCCGACTCAGCCATTATGGGCCAGCACAAGCACAGACAAGGACAGGCTGGGGTTTGCATGAACGGAACTAACTTGTGGTGATTCCAGTTACAAGTTTCCGTGGCTTCGGAGGGCTCAGCTAAAAACTGGAGCATAAATACCTAGAGTCCACTGCCGCTGCTTGTGCTGCACTTGGGTTTGGCAGCAGTGCAGCTACTCTGACTTCAGGCCATCAGGGCTGCTCCAGAGTGTACACGAGACTAATTATCCTTCCATTTTGTGTCAGTCTGAAAGGGGCTGTGGGGTTTGCCCAGTTCCAGCCACTGGTTCTAAGCCTGCGGACTGGCCAATCATACATAAGCCAGGCTCTCCCATGAAGCTCTTGTGAGAGAGAGCTGAGAAGGGTAAGGTGAAGCTGGGGAATAAGCTTCTGAAAGGAGCAGGTACAGTTCAAGAACAAAAGAACTAACAAGAAGCTCTCCCAATCTCACTACAATAGGCCTTTTAGTGCTGGAGATGGCCATAAAAGCACTGAAATCTCTCAATGTGAAGTGAGATGGGGGCCATTAGACTCATCTCTTCCTTTCATCCTTCTGCAGTTCAGAGTTAAAGGGAAAATGGACAGACTCAAGAAAGTGAGATTTGTACTATCTGAGTGAGTTGCTGGGGGATGGGATTTTCATTCATATTTCAGAGCCCACAGTGCTCCCGGGGAGGCCACCACTGCACAATGGTAAAGCACACGCACACCCACAAATACACACAAGGACACACACATGGCACTGCTCTTCCAAGAAAAACTTTTACGGAAGTTCAAAGAATACAAGCTAACTTTTTCTTTTCATTTTCTTGCCCGATGTCAGATAGTGAGTCAGTAGCAGAGCTAGACGTGAATCCCAGGAGTGCTTTCTAGTCCCCTGGCTCTCACCGACAGAGCACACCTTAATTCTTGACAAAGTGGTATGAACTGAAAAGCTAAGTGCATAGTTCTCTTCTCAGCTACACTGGTGTAAATGTGAGTAACCCCACTAAGGTCAATGTTGGTGTAACTGCACTGGGCTTAGTTCTACTCTCACTTGCATTAGTGTAAATCTGGAGTGACTCTGGTGAAGTCAATGGAGTCACACCAGTGTACATGATAGGAGAATTAGGCCTAATGACTCTAATGGAGATACTCCTGATTTACCTAGTGGGTCAAATCCAGACTTGCTCACTTGGGGTCAGATTCTGATCTTACACAGGTATATATCAGGAACTACTCCACTGACTTCATGGAGCTATTCCTGATTTACAAAGGAGTGACTGAGCCTGCTTTTGGAGTAAATCCATTGTCACATCCCTGAAATCAGTGGAGTAACACAGGCCAAGCCCTCTGCCGGTATATTTGGGGCAGCTTGACTGAAGCCAACGGAGCTGTGCCTGTTTTTACAAGCAGAGAACATGACCCTCCTCACAGTATAAAGGATCAGAATAGGGCCCTGTGTGTTACTCAGTTTTCACTCAGGTATCACTCCTATTAGGGTTGTGCTAATAATGGGTGTTTTGGTTCTCTGGAAATTCTGGAAAAAAAAATCAGGAAAAAATTGTTCCAGGGCAAACCAATAATGAATTTTTCAAAAAATGCCGACAAGTCCAAAATTAAAAAAGAATAAATAAATGTCAGGTTGAATGAAATGTTTTGTTTTGACAAAATCACAATGTTTTGGGTTCTGGACCATTTTTAAATATCTGGAGGTTTTTTCCAATAAAATTAGAAGGACATTTTGAAGCACATAGTTGTTCTGAACCAAAAAAAAACAAAAAAAACCCGAAATATTTTGTTTCATAAAATGTCAAAATGAAACGTTTTGATTTTTTCCAATTTTTTTAAGGTGTTTTTCAACCAAAACTTGGTTGGCTTCAACTCCAATTCTCAACCAAATCTGCATTCTTCACTGAACAAGAGTTACAGCAAAAACATTTTACCCAGCTCTCTTCCCACTCAGTTCTCCCTGAGTAGCAACTGAGCTCAGGGTCTAACCTAGTGGAGTTCACTGGGTTTACTACGAGCAAAACTAGTCCACTAGTAATTGACTCCAGCAATATACCGCCACACCACAACCACCAGCGCTTCCATCATCAGGTGGCAAATGGAGCAGAAGATGCGGTAACGCTGATAACACCATTGTTTTTCCCTTTCCTCCCACTTAGAAGAACAATCTGCCAAGCGTGTCTCACAATGAACAGTGAGCCAAGTGCCCGCCAAGGCGATGGCGGGGCCCTGATGTGTCGCAATTCTAGCATGAAATTGAGCTGCTGATTGTCTCACGGAGTGGTAACTAGAAAACATAAGATGTAATTACTCAAGCATGCCGGATCTAATTAGAGGCTGCCCAAGGGTGACATTGCTGCCTTCACGTGTGCTCACCAGCCTGAAGGAGAAGAAGAAACTTACTTTGTTTCTGCAGAGGTGGACAGAGAATCATCGCCGGTTAGGACTGTGAGTAGGAGATGCCCATCTATCTAGCTAGCTCTTTGGGGTAGGGACCGTGTCTTTCTGTGTGTTTGTACAGTCCCTAGAGAAGATCAGAGCCTCTGGGCATTACTATCTGATAAACATTAAAAGACGGGGGCCAGTGGAGTGATTCCAATAGCTGTCTGTACACCACTCCGATCAGTGTGGTAACTTGATGCTTCCCCTGCCTTCAGCAACGCGGCTTCAGGTGCAGGGATGAGGGGAGTAGTAATTTCTGGGTGGGTCTGAGGCTTCATCTAGACTAAGACTGAAGGTTATTGGATGGGGTTACCTATCTCGGTCCCAACACCTTCTAAAACTCTAGACCAGACGAGGTAAATTGTACTACAGCACGTGCTAAACGGGTTGAGTTAAAGCCTTGCTATAGTGCAGCTTGCCTTGTCTTCACTAGAGTTTTAGAAAGCAATGGATCGAACTAGCTAACAACACATCTTTCAGTCCTAGGACAGAGCAATACTGTAATCATTGGGTAAAGTAGATGTACCTGAGCTGGCTTTAGTCTAGCGAGCTCGATTACCAGAGTAGCGCACAAGTTGGACAAGCCCACCTGGGTAGGCCCTGCTGAAGCACATGCTGCCGCAACTTCACTGCTATCAGTACCCCATCCAGCTAGATTAAAGCTAGCCCAGGTACGTCTCCACAACCTGCAGTCACACCCTGTGACCACCGCATAGACATATCACTCATCTAGGCAAAGCTGTGAAGGAGAATGCCAAATGGGCATGGCCAGCTCTTGCTGCAGGATGAGAATAACTCCCAAGCAACTGGAAGTCTGCATGGCCAGAGGAATTTGAGGAGGCCAAGGATGGAGCTGTGAATTGTGCTTTGAGGGTTAAATTCTAAGATCCTTGTGTCACGGAGTGTGGGGGAGTCAGGGCCCTGCATCCCTCTTCCTGAGATTCACAGTGACTCTCAGCCAGCAGTAAAACAGAAGGTTTATTAGACAACAGGAACACAGTCCCAAGCAGAGTGTGTAGGTACAACCAGAACCCCTCCATCAAGTCCTTCTGGGGGGTTCAGGGAGCTTAGACCCCAGCTTGGGGCTCCCTGCGTTGCACCACCCAGCCCAAACTGACTCTAAAAATCCCTTCAGCAGCTCTCTCCCCGCTCCCTTCTGCTCTTCCTCTCCTTTGTTCAGTCTCCCGGGCAGAAGGAGTCACTTCTTCTCATCCCCCTCCTGGCTCAGGTTACAGCTCAGGTAGCTTCCTTCTCATCCCCAATGTAACTCCCCGGCAACTTACAGATTTAATCATAAATCATTTTAGTGAAAAAAAAACACCCTTTTGGAGCCATTGAAGTCAATCGATTTGTCAACACTGAAACCCTTTTCTCCTGGACAGCCAGAAAAGTTTGCTGCATTCTTGGCCAGAGTTATTGGATTTGAATAATTAATCCAGAAAAATGAAAATGTTAGTATGTGATCAAATTCTTCTAATGTCACTTCCTTAATAGGAAAATTCCTGAATAGGAATTTATGTTCAGTTTGTATCAACTGAACATAAATATGCCTGTTCAATTTCAACTGACATTAAATATATTCCCATTTAATGCAAAAAACAAAAAAAAATTCCCAGGTCAAATCCGCCCTGCTCCCTGCTCGTCACACCTTGCCAGCCCATGTGGGTTTGGTTTTGTTTCTGGATTCGATTCAAAAGCAGAAGGAACCTTATTTTCCAGTTCTGATTCCTGTTTAGTTATGGCTAAAATCTCAGGAGGGCAGCTCAGAAGATTGCAATCCAAGGTGTGGGAAATCCCACAAAAGCAACTATAGTCCTAAGAGATTATCTATTTGGGGTCATTGTCTTAACAGAATCACTTGCCAAGGTTTCATTGCCCTGGAACCTGAGCATGGGCCCCCAATTCAGCCTCAGACATAATCTTAATCTTGATCCAGATCCCACCTCCTCCTCCCCAGCCCATCACCAGCAGGATTACATAGCAGTGTGTGTGCATAGGGGCATACGTGCGGGCCGTAAATCCACAGGCTGTGTCTGGATACTGATGGGCACTTTCAGCTTCCAGTGCTCGCCCAAAGCAGGAAGGCTAGCCAACCTGGGCAAAAATTGGTAGCCCGTGGGTCACTGCATGGGAAAGCATGAGCCTGGGAGAGATCCATCCCAATCAAGAGAAGGCGAAAAGAAATCAAACCATCTAATACACATAACAGTGAGCACGCTGGGGCTGGGGCTGTTCAGGAGCCCTGGAGGATTCTGGGTAATGGAGATGTATCAGGGGCTGGGCAGAGCCCAGGGAGATTCTGAGTAACAGAGAATACAGTGCTGGGTATGGGCCCAGGGGATTCTGGGTAGCAGAGAATTTGGCGCTGTAATAACTCAAGAGGCACACTTGCAAACAGCAGCCTTCAATAGACAACCCTCACTTTCCAAGACCATAGGCTAAGTCCCGGCAGGCACATCAATATGTGGGAAGCTTTGGCCAAACTAGGTCCATGCATCCAGTTAACACGTGTCTTCTGTGAAGAGGGAGCAGGAGCCGGAGCCGAGGTCCTACCTGAACAGAGGTGCAAGTTGTGATCACACTGGTGTCGTAGATGGTGTTGCTGTCATTGATGTCATCTGGCAAAGCGGGGCTCTTTTCTGTCTTAGGGGGCAGGGTGACAGGCTGCGAGGGGTTTTTGGGGGACAGGTTGACATCCGTACCATTGCCGAAGGCCTGAATGGCGTTTCCTGTGAATGGAAAGAGAGACAGGGCTTTGGGGATGTGGTTTCACTATCAACTTCTATGCACACAACTCACAGGGCATACAAAAATAAATACTAAACATGCTGTGCTTCCCCATGGATCTGAAAACACTTTACAAACATTAGGAATGGATTAAAGCTCACGAACTTCCCCTCCTCATGAGACAGGTCAGCATAATCCCCATTTTATAGATGGGGAAACTGAGGCACCCAACCAGGATGCAACTTGCCCGAGGCCACACAGCAAGTTGGTGGTAGACGCCAGATCAGAGGCCATGGCAGACATGACATCCTTGCTCCAACCACTACACAACATTACTTCCTTAGACTGGGAATGGAACCCAGGAGTTCTGACTCCTGGACCACTGTGCTAATCACTAGAGCACAATCCCTTCCCAGGGCAAGGAGTAGAACCCAGGAGTCCTGACGGCCCATTCCCTCCTCTAACCACTAGAAATTTTGCTTGCTGTGTTTTAGGGTGGCTCCCAGCTGGTTGTATCAAGCTTCATGGTCATCAGGGATCATGGCTAGGGGCTGACTTACAACTGAGAGACATCCACTGCCATCCCACGCCCAGACTCTCACACCAGCAGCCCATGAGAGGAGATAGTTGCTGGGGCTCTGTTGGGCCAGCCGGACAGCCTCCTCCTTGGGAGGGGGTCTGCTTGCTTCCAGGCAGCTGCCGAAGCAAAAGCCCTCAAGCTTTATTTGCACACGTCCCACTTTGAGACGCATGCCATGGCAGAGAGAGCCAGGAGTCACTAGCTGGCAGTGGGATACCCCCGGCCAGGGGTGGGAGTGAGCAGGCATCAAACAATGTGGGCAAGTTATTTCTCTTCCTGTCAGGCTGTCATCTCTCATTCATACTCTTCTTCCTTCCTGGCCTCGTACCTTCTCTCTCTCACACACTCTCTCTACCCACCTATCCTCCTTCCCATTCCCTGCTCCTCATTCCAGTCCTCCTTCCTGCCCAGACCTCATTGCTTTGGGACCCAGCCTGCCGCCTTGAGGTTCTGCTTCATTAGCTCTGACACAGCCCCTGCAGATCAAAGTGTTTTCCTCTCCTTAACCCCCCCGCCCCAAGCCCATTTCTCAAATATCACTAAATGAATCCCACCACAGAGGGGATACATCTTACGAACTCTCATCTCTAGTGGGGACCCCACCTCCTCCCTGAGCCCAGGGAAGGGGATTGAGGGCAGCAGTGCTGGAACTAGGGGTGAGCCACACCTCTTGGCTTGAAGTAGTAATAACAAACACCACATGCATGGTTTCCATCATCAGCACCCCCACCCCTGATGGAGAGGTCTCATGGATCCCCTGGGACGGTCCTGGAGTCCTCCCCGCTCCAGCCCATTGCTCTGCAGAGGTTGTCAGTGGCTTTCCCATGCAGAAGATTGGGGCTGGCAGCAGTTCTGCTGCTCCAATAGTAACTCCTCCTTCCCTGTCTCTCTGTCTCACACACACACATGCACACGAGGCCCTAGTCTGTTTCAAGGTGGCAGCCCGGGGCAATTCTACCCAACGGCACGAGAAAAGCTTCCAAAGAGGGTGGGGGGAAGGGGCAACTAGGCATCGTGCGCTGACCCGCTGCTCTGGCTGCATGGGCTCCGTGCCCAGTGCAGAGATAAATGCCCAGGTGCATTGTCTCCTGCCCCGCTCCCCGCTGCGGCGCCATCACAGAGAATATGGCAGTTGCTGATGGAAACAGCACAAGTTACGCTGTCTCCACTGAGCCCCCGATTCCTCTCCAGCTCTGCGTGCAGGAGAGGCATCTCGGGGGTGTGGCGGCAGTGTTTAGGGAAGGCAGAGAAAAGAAGAGAGTGATGGGATGAGAGTTACTAGAAAGCAGAACTAAAAATACCATCTGGTAGAGGATCTTCCACCTCCACCTCCTCACCTCCATCCTCTCCCTATCTTCCTTCCCCATCACCTCCCATCCTCCTCCACCTCCTTCTCATCCTTCATTCCTCCCTTCCCCTTGCTACACCCACCCTCATCCCCCAAGTTCAGCATCCCTGCTCCCTTCGCCAGGCATCTCTTCTGGCCCATAGGCATTCTCATCAGCCCTAGATGCACCATGGGCAAAGCACACCAGAAGCAGAGCTTTCCAGTTCCCCCAGATAGGAACAATGCACAGGAGCCAGAAACTTGGAAGAGATCAGCTGCCAGCCACATGGTTCAAAGCCACTGAGTTCAAGGTGCTGCCCTTCCCTCCGACACACCTTAATCTTTCCTCTCACCACTTTCCCCGCCATGACACCCCTATTGCTCATTGCAAAGGAAAAGGAAATGACAAATGAGCAGGAGGGTAGAAGAGTTAGGTAGCATTGCCAGCACGTAGGGTTTGATTGTGAGTTTCATGATAGTTGGTGTTTTACTTAGAACCCAGTATCTAATGTAAGTGACTGCATGAGAATCTCAGTTTTTTGGAAACAAAAGCCATGATTCCAGCCCTCCTGGTGTGACAATCACTAGTCAGCCAATCAGGATACATATAACATTTATAAAGTCAGTGTAGTAATCTTTGAATAGTCCATGTATCTATAGCATCTGTCACATCTGGTTACAGAGAAAAGCTTGAAAACGTGACCCAAGTGTTCCTTAAAGGCTTAGAAACTAGAAGGCAAAGAAAAAAAGCCCCTAAATTGTGTGAATCTGGGGGTTAATCTCATGAGTATTAAGCTTATTTCATGATTTTTGAAGCCCAGACTCGGGGGTTGGGGTTGGCACTACTGGTAATAGGAGAAACTGAGGAGAGCTGTGGAACTCGGAGTTTACAGACCTGGAAGGAATTATACTTGGAGTAGAGACAGGGGTTGTGGCTTAAGGACACAGGGTACAGGAAGGCTAGCAAGTTAACGAAGTGTGCATTGGATGAATCGACTATAAGGTGGAAAGAAAGCTGGCTAGATCATCAGGCTCAATGGGTAATGATCAATGGCTTGATGTCTAGCTGGCAGCCCGTATCAAGTGGAGTGCCCTAGGGGTCAGTCTTGGGGCCCATTTTGTTCAACATCTTCATTAATGATCTGGATGATGGGATGAATTGCACCCTCAGCAAGTTCGTGGATGACACTAAGCTGCAAAAGAGGTAGAGACGCTGGATGGTATGGATAGGGTCCCGAATGACCTAGACAAATTGGAGGATTGGGCCAAAAGAAATCTGATGAGGTTCAACAAGGACAAGTGAAGAGTCCTGAACTTAGGATGGAAGAATCCCATGCACTGCTACAGGCGGGGGACTGACTAGCTAAGCAGCAGTTCTGCAGAAAAGGACCTGGGGATTACAGTGGATGGGAAGCTGGATATGAGTCAGCAACATGCCCTTGTAGCCAAGAAGGCTAACGGCATATTGGACTCTATTAGTAGGAGCATTGCCAGCAGATCGAGGGAAGTGATTATTCTCCTCTATTCGACACATCTGGAGTATTGCGTCTAGCTTTGGGCCCCCCACTGTAGAAAGGATGTGGAAAAATTGGAACGAGTCCAGTGGAGGACAACAAAAATGATCAGGGGGCTGGAGTACATGACTTATGAGGAGAGGCTGAGGGAAGTGGGCTTATTTAGTCTGCAGAAGAGAAGCATGAGGGAGGATTTGATAGCAGCCTTCAACTACCTGAAGGGGGGTTCCAAAGAGGATGGAGCTCAGCTGTTCTCAGTAGTGGCAGATGACAGAACAAGGGTCAATCACAGAATCATAGATTTTAAGGTCAGAAGGGATCATTATGATCATCTAGTCTGACCTCCTGCACAATGCGGGCTGCAGAATCTCACTCACCCACTCCTGTATCAAACCTGTGTCTGAGCCATTGAAGTCCTCAAATCATTATTTAAAGACTTCAAGATGCAGAGAATCTTCCAGCAAACGACCCATGCCCCACACTGCAGAGAAAGGCAAAAAAAAAAACCAGGGCCTCTGCCAATCTGCCCTGGAGGAATATTCCTTCCTGACCCTAAATATGGCAATCAGCTAAACCCTGAGCATGTGGGCAAGACTCACCAGCCAGACACCCAGGAAAGAATTCTCTGTAATAACTCAGATCCCACCCCGTCTAACATCCCATCACCAGCAATTGGGCATATTTACCGCTAATAGTCAAAGACCAATTAATTGCCAAAATTAGGCTATCCCATTATACCATCCCCTCCATAAACGTTTCAAGCTTAGTCTTGAAGCCAGATATGTCTTTTGCCCCCACTACTCCCCTTGGAAGGCTGTTCCAGAACTTCACTACTCTGATGGTTAGAAACCTTCATCTAATTTCAAGTCTAAACTTCCTGATGGTCAGTTTATATCCATTTGTTCTTGTGTCCACATTGGTACTGAGTTTAAATAATTCCTCTCCCTCCCTGGTATGTATTCCTCTGATATATTTATAGAGGGCAATCATATCTCCCCTCAGCCTTCTTTTGGTTAGGCTAAACAAGCCAAGCTCTTTGAGTCTCCTTTCATAAGACAGGTTTTCCATTCCTCGGATCATCCTAGTAGCCCTTCTCTGGTCTCAAGTTGCAGTGGGGGAGGTTTAGGTTGGATATTAGGAAACAACGATTTCATTAGGAGGGTGGTGAAGCACTGGAATGGGTTCCCTAGGGAGATGGTGGAATCTCCATCCTTAGAGGTTTTCAAGGCCCGGCTTGACAAATCCCTGGCTGGGATGATTTAGTTGGGGTTGGTCCTGCTTTGAGCAGGGGGTTGAACTAGATGACCTCCTGAGGTCTCTTCCAAACCTAATCTTCTATGATTGTATGTAGGTGGAAATAGACCTGGGTCTGTCTAGCGTATTAATGGCATGTTGCAACTGCAGTGGCTTAACTGAGCTATATGATGAGATGGGGAACAGGTGTTGGTGGGACAAGGCAACAACACATTTGTTACCTAACTCTGGACTCCAACATCTCTAGCACTCACAAGTGAAATGAGTTTGGGCAGATCTCAGTCTAAACCCTGGCAGCCATTGAGCCATATAACAAAACGGACACACGCTTTTGACGGGACTGGTAAGCTCTCTGGAGAACCTCAGTCTGGAACAGTGGAGGATGAAGCTGGTCCAAAAGTCCCATATCACGCATGTCACACAACACTCATGCATTTGGCAGCTCTGTTGTGCCTGCCTCTGTAGCTTGTAAAATGCCGTGCCACTCTCAAACATGACATAGCAAGTGTCATCCACTTTGTGGGCTGAACTGTGCTTGGCTGTGCTGTCACCGACCACTAGGCCATACTCTCCTCCCAGAGCTAGGAATCCTGACACCCAGCATTCCAGTGCTGCCTCACAAAAAGTAGTATAACCCATTGGTGACGTGTCCCCCACTCTATGGACTAGTCCACATAGAGGATAACAGCCTGCTTAGAGCAACAGCTCTTCCTATACTATAGCTCAGATGGCTGAGGTGTATGCTGTGACACAGAAGGCCTTAGGTTCAAATCCTGGTAACTCATGTGGGGGAAAAGCAGCATATAGTGGTATAATTAAACACTGTGTCCTAATGAACATGCATAAGGGGGCTGTATAGGTAACCTTAACTCTGCCCGATGCCTTTCACCAGCATGAAATCCTCATGATACTTTTAAGGGGAAGTTTAAGAGTAAATGCAAACTATCTGCAAATATGCAAAATAGCTTATTTGCATAGTATGTCCTACATGGTGCTGTACAGAATGTGGCAGCTGTGCAAGTCTGAACTGAGGTGCACTGGTACAGCTGAATAGGGTGAGCAGGCAGGAATAGTGGGGGGGGGCCCACTGGAAACATTAGGGTGGGGTAGGGAATGGGGGCCATGACTGGAATAGCAGGCGGTGCTACAGGTCAGGAGTCAGGGGAATTGGCAGACCAGCATATGAGGAATCCAGAACTGGAAAAAGAGGGGTGCTGCTGGTCAGGATTGAGGTGCATTATTAATAATAATAATTGTATTATTTCTTTATTTACTATTTACATAGTACCAAGGGAGCCAGGGCTCCTACTTCCTTCTCTACAATGCCTCCTGGTGTGAAATCGACAATGCCTTCTGTTTCATGAGTACGCTAGGCTAATCCTGCAAGGCAGGACTAAATTGCAATGGCAGAATAATCCAGGCCTGCTTGCACTCAGTTGTTATCCCCAAAACAGATTAAATTAGCTTGACGATTAGGCAGGGATGGGGACATTGTTAGCACTAGGCGAGAGCTTGACGGTAACATTTTTGGATGATTAAATTGAATAACAACTAATTAAATGGATACAATTATAATAAGTAATGGAGAGAATGAAACTCCTGGAGCTCAGCACACCAGAGCCTCCTTCATCAAAGGAACCTTGTCAATAGCTATCTGCAAGGTTGTAAGGTTTCCCAAAACTCCACAGAAAGCAAGCCCAAGCCAGAAGGAATTTCCTACATCTCCTTCCTGTTCAGAGACATGGAGCAGGAGCTCTGACAGGGTCTTGTGGAGAGGCCAGAATATCTAGGAGGTTACAGACACCTGCAGCACCACTGCTGAGAGAAGCTTGCAATACAGCAGTTGTGAGCTTCCACCGACACAAAGTGCTCCTGCAGCACAGCATATAGCACTCCATGGAGTCCCTTGCATCAGACTGCTTCCCACAGCTTCTGCTGGGAGAGGCTGGGACTGGAATATCTGGGAGCTGCCCCACAGCCAGAGCTCCTGCCCTGCTCCCTGGGACAGGCCAAAGCCCCTTCAGACAGACAACGAGTGAAGAGCGGTGCCTTACGGAGACATGGATTTTCCGTGAAGTCTCTCAGGAACTTCTCACACTCCTCCTCCATGTTGCCGCTTCCTCTGCAGGAGCACCAGGGCGACACCGTGATGCTGGTGATGCTCGAGTCAATGTAGTTGGGTGTCATATCGAACCCTGCTCAGGAGGAAGGAAAGGGAATCAGGGGCCAGAAGAGCAAAGTCTGACGGAGAGAAACAGCTCTGCGCTCCCTTCTGCCCCGACAGCCTCCCCTCACAGCAGGGTGGGCTGTGTACCAGCTTGGCTCTCGTCTTCCATGCCCAGTGGATTCCCCATGATCCAGGCAGAGCTAAAGGGAACTGCAGATGGCTCGTTCCAGCCTCCAGCTCTCCCCAACCCAAGTGGCTCTGAGAGACCCGCGCTACCAGGGACTCTCCCTCCAGCTGCTCACTCAGGAACCAGCTCAGGGTGGGATCCACAGCACAGAAGGGGAAGCAGGTAACTCAGTGGGAGATGGAGGGAGGGTAACAATTTGGTGGTGGGCGAAAGGCTCCATGTCCCATAACTAGCCCCTGGTATTGTCCTGTCTAAGCAGACACATGGCTCTTGGTCCCTCTGAGCTGGCCTGGTCCCCTGCTCCTTCCTTCTCTCTGTGGGAATCTTGTCTGACTCAGACATGCTGCTTGCCTGCTCAACGTGCCCCTGCTTCTCTCTTCAGGTGCGATGAGCAGAGCTGCCCTGACAGCTTCACACGGGGCCCTGGCCCACCCATCATCCCCTCTGCGTTCCTGGTGTCAGGATGCCTTTGAGTCCTGGTGTCAGGATCATAACAACATTTCCCGGTTGCCCACTGTGGCCCCTGCAATGCTGTGCAGTAATTGCGGGGGAGGCGGGGGAGAAGGAGCTCTGGGTCAGAGCAAAGCCAAGAGAAGCAAAACCCTGGACTGAAGAGTGAAACTGAGTCAGTGACAAAGCGGCTGGATTTTCTATCTCTGAAACTCACAGCTCTCTCCCCTGCAACCTGCACCCTAGGATTTAACCTACTGCCGAAGACCTCGGGAGCACCCCTCTGGGGAAAGGCCAATCGGCATCGGCTGAGCTTGCCAAACACCTCTGCCACCTTCACCTGTTTTCTCCCAGGTGCACCTCTAGAACCAGAGTTGTCTCCAGTAATAATACATCCTCCTTTAGCAAAAGAGCTTGCTGTACATAGCAAGGCCAGCATCTCTATGCCCCTTTAACAGAGGGAAACCTGAGACTTATCCAAGGTTACACAGCAGGTAGAGGTAGGAATACAACCCAGCTCCCCCTGTCCACTAGGCCACAGCATCTCCCTATAACCCCACCCTGCAGCAGATGCACAAAGGGGTTGGTGCTTTTGCTCTTGCGAGCTAAGAGGAAGGTTCCTGCAGATACAAGTGGTTGTTCTTGCTGGCTGCAGCAGCTTTGCTAAACTTCCAACGTCTGCATCCACTACCACCCCTCCAATACGCCCCAGCACTAAGTTATTCTGTCTCTAAAGTGTCAAGTCCCCCAAGCCACAATCCATAAACCAGTCCCCCCAAACCCAGACACTGATTGAGAAAGGCAACCCTGCTGTGCTCTGCATGATGAGCAAGACAGACTCACCTATTATCCCTGCGTAGGAGCCCAGACACGCCTGGTAATTATCCCCGGGGCAGCTGGTAAGTGACTGGAAAGAGACTTGACAATTTGTGTGAAAATCTGCCAATCTTGACCTGGTTACAAAACACAAGAGAGAGAACAGGGTTTGGTTGGTTTGTCTGCTTTTTCCTCCCTAAGAACTAGTAAATTCAGTGGTTTTAAAGCAGAGAGGAAAAGAAGAGAAGAGAACGTATTAGAGAGAAGAGCTAAAGGAGAATAATGGCTAGGATCTGCAGCAATATTTTAATGTATATGATCTCATTCTGTCATCGATCACACTCATGCAGCATCTACCACTGTATGTCAACCATGGCTCGACACCGTTCAGGGAGATGGCGTTACTGCATCACCGTAACAGGGCATTTATGTTATTGGGAGACAGATTTGAGTGCAAACACACGCACAAATAAGTTGACAAATGGTGACTTACATCAACCTCTTTGTAGCATAGATCCGGGTAGGTTTTGAACATAGCTCACACCCAGAACATGAGGATGCTCTGAAGATCAATTGCCCTCCCCCATTAGTCCAGCCAGCTTGAGTGAAAAGCACCAGCAGACTCAAGTGAGAGGTTTCTGTGCATGGATGGGACTCTGGTTAGGGGCAACACTTGAGTAGAATTCGAGTTAACTTTGCACTAAAAACACAAACCCTCAGAAGCAAGAATCAGAATGCAGAGAAAGCATGAAGGGGACAGGGTGGGCTGAGGTCTCAGGCCTGCCTCTCAAGAATAAGCAGGTTCCCAGATCTCTTTGCTGATTACGGCCATGCTGATCACCACAACCTTGCAAAATTCCACTCCTCACCAGGAGTAAGATTTCCTGATGGGCGAATGAGCTATTTATAGGGGTTGGGTTGTTTGGGGGATGGGGGGGTGTCTTGTTTTTCAGGAACATGCCAAAGGTTGGGTGAGTAGATTCAAAGCCTGGGCTAGTACATTTCCATGGGGCTTTTGTAAGGCTGGATTTACAGCGAAGAAATGATATGGCTATACACATATGGAGAGAATATCAGAGTGCCTAACCCAAGCAGACCCATGCAAATGTCATATGGCTTCTCATGGGAACATAACAATTGCCATAACAGATCAGACTTGGCTCTGACAGCGGCCAGCACCAGCTGTTTCAGAGGGAAGAGGCGAGAAACCCCAGTGGACAATTAAGGAATAACCTGCTCACAGGAGAAGATTCTTCCTGACCCTCATTAGTTAGTGGCTGGTTTGTGCCCTGAAGCAGGAGGATTTATATCCCTCAGCTATTCAGCAGCTCACCGGGGACAGAGTGAGACAAAGCCCTTCCTTTTATACATACACACATTGGGAAACAAAAGGGGAAATATTTCACCTCGTTGCTCCATCGTTGTTTTAAACAGGTTCTCACAAACACAGGGAGACCCAGACACGAAGGCCACCACTTCCCCTGGCAGTAAGAAATGCTGGTTTGGAGCAGGAAGGTCTGGAGAAAAGATTCTATGAAGCATCAGTGACCCATTCTCTCCTGCCCGGCATCCAGCCACTGCACTATGCACTACGCACACAGCAAAAACCAGGAGAATTCACATCAGGCCTCTTGCAACCGTGCTCACAAAGAGAGAGACAGATCAAAGCTCTCCTTCATGGCCTACTTTTTCTGCAGCCCACTTGGCAGCTGTCCTTTGGGGTCTCCCTTCCCTGCTGTTGCTGGATGACACACCGCCCTAAGACCCACTGAAGTCAGCGAGAGCCTGGCACGCTTTTCCCGGCAGTTGACGGGGTAAGGATTTCTGAGCTGTTTACAGTTTGTTCCTAAGCCAGAATGGGAACAGACACTAAGGGCCTAATTTTGAGAGGTGCTGAGTTCAGTCAGCACACCCCAGCTCCAGTGGGAGCAGAGAGTGCCCAGCACTTTGCAGGATCAAGCCTTAATGCTTTCAAAGCCTGACGAGCTGGACAACCATTGAGGGGGTTGGGTGACAGGCACTTCAGAGCCCCCTCCCACTCCTCTCAGCACAAACGCTCCCCGCCTGAGTGGCTCATACTTGCTTGACTTCAGAGAGATGTGGCTTCTGAGCACAGCCGAGGCTGACGTGCCTGTCCAGCTCGTTCCGAGTGGCTGGGTCCTGCCATCCCTGAGCCCTCAGGGTGACAGAAACAGAAGCCTTTAGAGCCTCGCCAGCCAAAACAGCAGGAAAAACTCCGTATCTTCGCTTCAAATCTCTCTCAACAACCTGACCTGCAAGCTCCTCTCTGACGCACTCAGGGGATGGTGAGCAGAGAGCCGGGGGGACGTGAGAGCGGCTCTGTTGCAGGGCATGGGGCCGACTCTCCCTGTTGCAAGAGCAATCACCGTGCTGTCACATTGCCACAAGTTTCATGTCATTAGTGTCTGGGTCCACGTACGGGTTGTGAGGTGTTAGCATTACAGATAGGCCGAAGCAATAGCTCCTTCTAGGAACAACCCCGCCCCAGCAGTCACACCTAGTGGCTGCAGCCAAAACAGGGTGCCCATCGTGCCAGGTGCTGTGGCACCATAGAGCAGCGGTAGGCAACCTATGGCACGCGTGCCGAAGGCAGCACACAAGCTGATTTTCAGTGGCACTCACACTGCCCGGGTCCTGGCCACCGGTCCGGGGGGCTCTGCATTTTAATTTAATTTTAAATGAAGCTTCTTAAATATTTTAAAAACCTTATTTACTTTACATACAACAATAGTTTAGTTATATATTATAGACATAGAAAGAGACCTTCTAAAAATGTTAAAATGTATTACTGGCACGCGAAACCTTAAATTAGAGTGAATAAATGAAGACTCGGCACACCATTGCTGAAAGGTTGCCAACCCCTGCCATAGAAAGTCTCTGCCCTGGAGAGCTTACAAACTGAAGCAGATTACACAAACGAGGGCAGTGCCGTCCCCCTGTTTCACAATGCTGTAGAGAGACCAAGGGTCACCCAAGGAAGTTTTCAGACGCTCCAAGCACTGAACTCATCTCTCCTGCATCCCAGGCCAATGCCCAAATCACAAGGCTACCCTTTCTTGTGTCTGATACCTTGGATTAAATGAAACCCTTTGCTGGTTTACACTGCACTGCTACAGTCAGCCAGTTACATGGCTAGCTGTGCATGTGACCCTGGGCCATAGTAACTACACTGGAAATACTAGGAGTAGCAAAGCCGTAGCTACACCATTATACAGTTCCATGGGTATCCATGCATGTTGCACTATTATTTACCTTGCATGTACTGTGAGTAACCCTATACTCATTGGTGCTTGCTTACTCAGGGCCCTTCCACTGAGGAAGGAGCGGTGAGCTGGGGCCATCACTTATGTTGGTGTCCAAGTACTGCACACAGATTCCTAGTTACCCTGTAAATACTACAGGGCCGCCCAGAGAATTCCGGGGGCCCGGGGTCTTCGGCGGCGGGGGGCCCCGCTCAGGGGCGGCTCTAGACCCCAGCGCGCCAAGCAGGCGCGTGGGGCGGCCCTTTCCCTGGGGGGCGGCATTTGGCTCCGGTTGAGCTCCTGCAGGCATGCCTGCGGCAGGTCGACCGGAGCCCGGGACGAGTGACTGCGGCGGGTGCCGTGGTCCCGCGGCTCCGGCTGACCTGACGCAGTCATGCCTGCGGGAGGTCCAGCCGAGCCGCGGGACGAGTGCCCCCTCCGCAGTCATGCCTGCGGCAGGTCCACTCGTCCCGGGCTCCGGTGGGAGCATGCCTGCGGGAGCTCAACCGGAGCCGCGGGAAGACGGGAAACACTCCAGGGGTCCCGGAAAACACTCGTGGGGGCCCCTGCGGAACGCGGGGCCTGGGGCAAATTGCCCCTCTTGCCCCCCCCTCTGGGCGGCCCTGAAATACTATAAGGATGGCATACAAGACACTGCCCTAATATGCTTAGCTAGTTACCAGCAGTGACTGGTATGCTGGGACATTGCTCGCTCTTTAAGTACTGCCTACATTCCGAGTGCTCTGTAAATTTCATATCCTTGTTTGGCCACACTGCTGCCAGCATCATTCCAGGATTGTATAATTTCACTGCTGGATCTTATCGGCCCCCTGGAATGTTAGAGGCTGGCGTGCGGTTGAAGCGCCCGGGGTTGGGTTGTTTTTGTGATTTGCCGGTGACACTGAAATACAAAGTCGCAAGTTTACAAAGGGAATAAGAAACCAGAGGCTCTGCTTGCCCATACTAGCTCCCCTCTAGGCTCTCATGCTCACCCCAGTGCACCACTGGCGTAGCTCTAAGCTACAGGGTGGGCAGAATGAAGGTGACAAAAAGGCCAGAAGAAAGGGAAAGGATGACAGTGGTGTCAGGGATTAGGGGCGGTGGGGGAACAGACCAGAACATCCTGCTTCTGAGCATCACATAAAGATGCAAATAAAGCCTCTTCCCTTTCTTCCAAGCCCATCTTTGTTTGGGCTAGTGGCTAAGTCAGCAGACTGAAAGCCAGGCAATTTCAGTTCTATTCCTGGCTCTGCCTCAGACTGCTGGATAAGCCACTTTGCCTCTGTTTTCCTTCATACCCCTTGTTGTCTTCTCTTGCTTCTCGGTGGCAGGGGAGAGAGAGACAACAACCATAATATTTGTTGCCTAATGGGAGGCTCTCAAATACCAAGGTGATGAGGGCCATATGGGAGCACGGCTATTATTATTATGTGTGTTATGGTAGCACCTAGGGACCCCAGCGGAGATTATTGCATGAGGTGCTGTAAAAACACAGAATGAGACAGTCCCTGCCCTGTAGAACTTACAAAGACAGAACCAAGGACTAGGGGGAAGGATGGCACATACAAGCAGAGCGAACACAGTGATGGTCTGCAAACACCATGTTAGTGCCACCATTTTGATTGGTGTCTTCCTTCATGTGTTTTGTTTTAATTCCTTTAGAGGATGGGGTTTTCTTGGGGTTGGCTAAACAGGGACAGAAAGAAAGGAAGAGGGGACTCTGAAGAGAGGGAGGTCAGAGAAACATGGAGGATAGATAGATAGATACAGGGCCGGCTCCAGACCCCAGCGCGCCAAGCGCGTGCTTGGGGCGGCATGCCGCGGGGGCGCTCTGCCGGTCGCCGGGAGGGCGGCAGGCGGCTCCGGTGGACCTCCCGCATACATGCCTGCCTAGGGTCCGCTGGTCCCGAGGCTCCAGTGGACCTCCTGCAGACGTGCCTGCGGAGGGTCCGCTGGTCCCGCGGCTCCGGTGGACCTCCCGCAGGCATGCCTGCGGATGCTCCACCGGAGCCGCGGGACCAGCGGACCCTCCACAGGCACGTCTGCAGGAGGTCCACCGGAGCCGTGGGACCGGCGACTGGCAGAGCGCCCCCGCGGCGTGCTGCCGTGCTTGGGGCAGCGAAATTGCTAGAGCCGCCCCTGGAGAGAGAGAGAGAGAGAGAGAGAGAGAGAGATTGAGATTTCCAGAAAGGCCAATAACGAGGAGTTCCATATGGAGTTAAGGAGTTTGCTTACATTACAGCCTTACAGCTATATGGCTTACTGCCGCCAATAGGGATTTTCTTCTCAGTTACATCAAAGCCGCCTTGCAAATCGTATCATTTCAATCTAAAATGGAACTGGCAGCGCTGGGTAGGGAACTTTCTACAGTTGGGAAAGCTGGCCAAGAAAAAAAATGGGGTTTCCTCCCAGGAACAAAAGTAATAATTGAACAAGAGATGAGTCAACAGAAAAAGAAAACCAGCTCCAAACCTAGAACAGCTTTGGCAAAGCCAGAGCTGAACTCTGTGGATCTCTAAATGAATACTCTTCTCGATTCAGTCTAATCAGTTCCAGTCATCTAACACGTGGTGCCTTATTATTATTAATGTTGCAGTAGACCTGCATACCCCACTGTGCATATACCTAGTGAGGGACAGCTCCTGCCCCAAAGAGCTTACAGTCTGAACAGACAAGACCAGCGAAGGAAGTAGTCTACGTGACACACCCACAGTCACAACATGGAATAGAACCTAAGCCTCCTGACTCCCAGTCCAGTGCCCTAATACCTAGATTATACTGCCTCACCATAATACCTGGAATAGGTGCCCCACATGCACTGTAAAAAACACCACATTGTGGAACTCAGTAACAATAACAGCATCTCCCTCATCAGGGTTTGCAACATATTGAGGACTGAATTGTGACTCAGCCAAACTGGGTCAATGTAGCCAGGTCTCCTGACATCATATTGCTCAATGTAGAGAAGACCTTGGCTTTCACAGGGGAGTCTCCCCTGAGCAATTTTTTCTTGCCTCTTTCCAATTTTTTTCTTTTTGCTTCCTTGTTAATTAAATGTCAGCTCTCTACAACCAGTGATTGAATTATCCAATACTACCTGCCTAGAGCCATCCAAATTGATCAAAATAAAGGGCGGAAATTGTGGGGGGGGGGGGGGGTTAAATACAAATTATTTGGATCCAGAAGTTTTTGATCACATTAAATGGAGGAACAAACGAAGCCGTGATTGAATGAAGTGGAAGGATCTGCAGTAATACCCTCCATTTATACATTGCTTTTTGTCACAACGGATATCAAAGCACTCTACAGAATGAGTGACAGATCCTGCTGAAATGCAGCCACCCATGGGGTGGAACTCAGCAGTTGCTTACTAGCACTCAGCAATAACAATTGAGGACAGGATGCAAGTGGTTGGAAAACAAGGGTAAGAGGGAAAGTGGTGCAACTTGTGCCAGTCTGGCATTGTGTGTGTTCAAAACTGAGTGTGGTTGACTCTGCTGTACATGCCAAAGGATTAGAAGTGAAACATGCAACAGCCGCCAGGAAACTGGAAGATAAACAGTCGTCCCATGTGCTGTATCTTATACCTTCTCCTGCTGCTTGTTAAGCCCTTAGTGTGTAAGTTACACTCATTTTTGCTCTGAATTAGCACTTACACCAGTTTGCTGACCCACTTACTGCCTATCTACAGACTACATTTTCCAGGGCTATGTTAATGGGATGTGCCAATCTTAATGGGATTGGGGCCTTTAGACACTAGGGTAATATAAATAATTAACAGTAATAAATAATAAAATAATAACAATAGTAATAATAATAATAATGCAGATGACACCACCATTTAGTCCACTGATAAATCTGGTCCAGAGACCTCCAGTGGAGCTGCATCTACTTTAGACAGAGAGGAAAGCTGGTCTTGTGGTTAAGACACTGGGACTTGAGAGAAGGGGGTTCAATTGCTGGCTCTGCCACAGACTCCCTGTGTGACCCTGGGTAAGTCACTTAGGGAATGTCTCCGCTGCAACTGGGAGTGTGCCACAGTTCTGGCTAGCTGGGCTGGGAGGCACGCTGCCAGCTGCAGGGCAGATGTACTCTTAATCTCTCTGTGCCTCTGTTCCCCACTGTTACATGGGGATATTCATCTTCCTCCTTCCCACTGCTCATCTATTTAGACTGTCAGATCTCCAGGGCAGGGATTGTCTCTCACTGTATCTGTACAGTGCCTAACTCTGGGCTTGCTACTGTAATTACGGAATGTGGACCCAATTTGCCAGGTCTCCCATAAACACATGAACATCTCTACCTGCAGAACACATAAGACTACAAGATGGGGTATCCTGAACCCCTACTCTCTTGGCTTCCAATGTGCCTGGCACAGACATTCCGTACTGAGAGTAGAGAAGCCCTGACTTCAGCATTAGGGTTAATGATATGCACTGCTGTTCAGCTGGATCATGAATTATGGAGCTGCTAAAGCTAAAAGGTCCCAGGGGATTCCTGGATTTGCAAAGCAGCCCTGATAAAGGACAATGAAGAGATCTTTCTCTTCCTCTGGATACAACATTCTCTCCCTGGAGTTAGGCAGTGTAAAAACAATAGTTTGCCTCGATTCATTACCAGCCCAGAAACAAACAGCGAGGTATGATACAGCTCGCCAGAATTAATGAGCTCAGCTATCACCTCCTCCTGCATGTCTCACCCCTGGCGTTTTCAATTCTCCTAAGCTGGCGAGGCGATGCTAAAGGATACAAGTGCTCAGGCAAGAACTTAAAAATGCATCAGGCCTGATTCTCAGCGACGCTAAGGCCCGTTCTATGCTGCTCGGAAGCGGAAAGGGGACTTAGCATGGGAATAACTGGTCCCATGAGAATAACCTCTGTTCAGAGTGTCTTCCCCGGCTGGTGAATAGCTGGTATGAGGTCCATATGTGGAGCCTGCTTCCAGCCCACTTGGGTAGGGCGGTGTCCCCAAAGAGCAGTATATTTTACAGCTGTTCTCTGCTTCCCAGGGCCTAATGGGGGCCAGCAAGCATGGTAAAGAGTGCAGGATGCAAATTTTCAGCCTTTGCCTTATTCTGAGACTCAATTGTCCTATGCTCTCTGTCTAGCTAGGTGTCTATATGGCCTTTGCCACCATAGGACCCGAGTGCCTCTCTCCAGTTTAAAAGGATTGCCCAAGAGAAGCATTCTGGCTAACCAGCAGCATAACAAACTTGTCTTTAATGACCAAGTGGGAAAGGGCAGGACAGAGGACAGCAGGGGAGAAAGAGAAACAGCTAAAGGAATTTAATCTATTTCCCCATCTTAAGTATCCTCACACCTCTTGTCTGCAATGGCCCATCTTGATTATCACTACAAAAGTTTTTTTTCCCTCCTGCTGATTATAGCTCATCTTAATTAATTAGCCTCTTACAGTTGGTATGGCAACTTCCACCTTTTCATGTTCTGTATGTATATATATCTCCTTACTATATGTTCCATTCTATGCATCTGAAGAAGTGGGCTGTAGCCCACGAAAGCTTATGCTCAAATAAATTTGTTAGTCTCTAAGGTGCCACAAGTACTCCTGTTCTTATTGCACCTTAGCCACCAATTCCCTGGCTTCCATCTCCTGGCTAACACCTCCCCACGTGCTGTAAGCAGACACATCAACCGAGAGTACGTCTACACTGCAGCTGGAGGTGGGATTGCGGATGGGGTGGACTTACCCACAGTAGCATAACTAAAACTAGCAGTGGAGATGTGGCAGCATGGGCTTTCCAATGCGAATAAGTGCCCAGCATTCCAGGTGGGCTTGTGCAGCCCATGCTGCAGCCTGCACCGCTGCACCTACGTTGCTGTTTTAAGCCATGCTAGCGTGCGTAAAGCTAGCGCAATCACACTTCAGATTGCAGTGTGGACGGACCCTGAGAGAGAGGAGTGCGTGCTGCTTGCGTGTCAGGAGTGTTCCATTCAGGAGCCACCGATGTGGGTTTTAATTCCCTCTTCTCTTGTGGAAAATGTGAGAACAAAAGCAAATCAGAACGGCCTGGCCCCTGATCCAACTCCCCCACCCTTCAGTGAGCGAACTGTACATGTTGTCAGCCCTCAGGAGGGAAGGACGTCAATGCATACATCAGCCCACCCTCTCCTCACCCCCAGTTCAGAGCCAGCTCCCACTCCTTGCTGGAAACAAACCTCTCCTTTCTGTCATGCTCAGCTCTTTTGTTTTAGTGCCACTCGTAAATCCAACGCAAAGCTAACCTGATAGCACTCCACTCCTCCTCACAATGCAGCAGATTAGGCTTCAGTAAACCTGCTTGTTTATTTCCCTGGTCTGTGATATTATTCTCCCAAAGGGAAAGGCACTTTTCCACAGCCTGTGGCAGAATCAACGCAGTGACAGGTGCCCTGGGCTCCAGCCTACAAGGCTCTGAGCTTTCCATCCCATACTCAGGAAAGCACCTACGCACATGTAGAGTCAACTCCTGTGTTTAAAGTCAGGCATGTGTTTAAGTGCTTTACTGGATTGGCTTTGGAGCGCTCAGAACCTTGCAGGATTGAGTCCCCCCAGGGTGTGTCTTCACTGAGGAGTTAATCCGGGCTCTTACCAGTGTTTTACACTAACTCTCCCTACAGTCCACACCCAAAAACCATTTACTCAGGTCTGGAGGTGCTTCAAGCCTGAGCTACCTGGCCCAGCTGGGGGTGCAGAGTAGAACCCAGGCTACACTTTCACTTGGGCTAGAACCCGCCTGCTTTGCAATGAGGACACAGGCTAAATCACTCAAGTGCTGATAGTCCTGTAATGTCTTCCCATAATTCCCCCGGTAGGACAGACAAGTTCTCCCATAATTGACAACTGGCTGGGAAAGAATCAGAATATCTCTGCTCAAAGAACCATTGGTGGGTGCAGAAACAGGGAGGTCACAGTAACTCAGATATGGCTTTGCAGCGTGGGTGCTCACACCCGAATCAGGCTAACACATGTGTTCAGATGGCCATGCAGATCAACTGGACTAACTCTGCAGTGAAGACACACCCTAAAAGGGGAAGGAAAGTTGTGCGACCCCTCTACAAAGATTTCACCCTTTCTGCAAATTTTCTAGCAGAAAGGTACTTTCAAGGAAACAGCCAAATTTAGGAGAATATTCATAGGAAGCAAATTTGGAGGGCCAGATCCTCCCCTGATGTAAACCAGTGTAGCTCCATGGATTATGCCAGTTTACCCCAGATGAGGATAAAGCAAACTGAATTTGCAAACACAGCCATTCATGCTGGAAATCTGATTGTAAGAGTTACATTCTTCCCACCAGGGAATGGAGTCAACACCATGTGACCTAGGGGCGCACGACACTATCTCAGGCTATGTCTACACTGCAGCTGCAGGTGTAATTTCCAGGTTGGGTAGATACACGTCTACTAATGGTGTGGACAGAGGCATGGACCAACCACCCAAATACACACCTAGGGTCTTGGATAGGATTGTACTCAAGTGGCCAGCTGCTGCTCCTGCTGCCTGCACCACTCCGGCCACACTGCTATTTTTAGCATGCGAGCTTGATCAAAGCTAGCCACCTATACATCTACCCAAGGTGGAAGTTACAGCTGCAGTGTTGACATACCCTCAGAACCCACAGACCAATAATTGTTCTGCAAATACATTTGAACGATGGTCTGTTCACAAACACACAAAAAAGTAAGAGGGAAACTCACAAGAAAGAACACAGGGATTGCCAGACTGGATCGAAATTGGAGTCCATCTAGCCCAGTACCCCGTTTCTCTCAGTGGCCAAGACCAGCTGCTTCTGAGGCAAGGGCAAGAATCCCTGCAGTAGGCAATTATGGGATAATCTTCCCCAACAAGAAGTTTCTTCCTGACCCCCATTAATTAGAGGTTGGTGAATGCCATGAAGCATGGGGGTTTCTATCCCCAACTGAATACATATTTTGGTACAAATCAATCTCAAAAGGCAGCATCTGTGGAGAAAGGAGGAAAGGTTTGTTCTTGCTAGTGGTACAACTGGATATACAACAGCAGGCAGGTTGCAAACAGAAACAGGTCCTGCTGAGCAGTGGCAGCTGAAAAGAGAAGGGATGCCAGGATAGATGCGGAAGGGAAAGTTAAACAACAAAGCCCAGTACCAATGGAATGGAAAACTGTGGATACAGCACCCCAGAGGGAAATCAGAACACCAGGGCTGAGCCACCTTACTGAGCATCTGGTCAACACGCCCCTCCCAAGCTGAAGACATTGAATGCAACCAGCTGTGAGCTATGTCAGCTCAGAGTGTGAAAAGCCTTGCCTGCCTTCCCCAGAGAAAGAGCATCAGCAAGGGTGAGAAAAGAATACATTGCTGCTCGGAAACGACTGCTGCTGGCACCTGAGAAGGCTGGGGGCCACTCACCACTTATATCTGGGACTTACATTTCACAGCTGGAGTGTGTGCTCTGCTCAAGGGGGTGCTAATAGGGGGGACTGTGACTCAGAGGACTTGTGCTCTATTCCCTGCCCTATGCCACTGTTCTGCTGGGTGACCTTGGGTGAGTCATTTCACCTCTCTGCACCCCAATCTGCCCATTTGCAAAATGGGGATACTACTACCTCCTGGGGTGGGATGGGAGGCATTTGTGAGGGTTAATTCATTAATGTGGAGCTCGGGTACTAGGGTGATGGGCACCAATGCAAAAGCACAGATAGCAGGCTTGCAAGGTGCCTGGAGATCCAGGGAAGTCAGGGACTAGAGAAGGGCAAAGAATTATTCTTAGAGATGGGGTTGTGCAAAATCTGCACCCAGATCTGGATTTCCCAAATGGCCCCTATCTTCATAATGGGCTAGACCAAATCCCTGAATCCCAATTGCCACCCCGCTCTGGGCCATTCAGCATCCAGGCAACTTGAGCCTATCTTTGATGATGCAACATGAGACGCAGACCACATGAATCCAGAGCAGGGGAGACCCGGCTCCCACATTTGCCACTTCTCTTCCAGCATCCATTGCCCTTGGTGTTGCTATTACCACCTCCAGACTGACCTCCATGGATGTCCAGCCTGTGCCTCTTCTACTTGTGCCTGACTCCTGTCCTCAGTGCCCATCCTAAACACTCCTGCCCTACTGCAAAGGAATAAACCACCCTGCAGGAGATAACCAAAGCTGCAGCTAGACTGCAGGGGACAGAGGGCTGCGGAGTGCTGACTCTAGTGGATGGGCAAAGGGGTAGTATACGAAGCTCTAACCCCATTGCCCACCTCTGCAGGGAATAGTCCCTGTACCTTAGCTCCCTGGAGGCCTGATCCTCCTTGCAGATGTTTCTGGTGTAAATCAGGAGTGACTCTGCTGAAGTGGTGCTGCATTGGTGTGGACCCAGTGCAAGCAAGCTTAGAATCAGGCTACATGAGTGCAAGCAGCAGGGAGAGTGTTAGTGCCGCCAGGGATGTGAGACGCTCCAAAGTGGGTCCCCCCCAACTACTTTTTCATACCAGCTGGCACAGCTGAGCTATGCCTTGGAAAGCGTGCGGTTCCCATGGACAGGAGGCCACTTCTGAGCATGCTCCCGCTAGGGCATTCATACCCCCTGCAGGTTGTATGTCTCTAGGGGCTGCAGCAATGCCTCCCCATGCACAAGGCAGAGAGAAGGGAGGGAGGCTAAGAATGTAGAGTCTAGTCTACCCTAGAAGCCTGGAGTCCTGGGCCAAGGACTTGATCCAGCTCTCACTGAAGTTAATGGGACCCTTTCCACTGACACCAGTGAGGTTAGATCTGGCCTTAAAAGCCCCCATAACCTCTTGCCAATCTGCAGGCAAGGGGGGACCTGCCCAACTGCAGAAAAACTCTGATGCTTTCTAAACATACTTGTGCTAAGAAGGTACTTGAGCTCCTTCCTTCTTTCCTTCCCCCACCGCTCCTCAGGAGATAAATAAAGTTCATGACAGCATCTCCCTCTCCCAGAATTAGAGACAAAGTTATGTCAATTCCCTTAAAGAACTGTGGCAAGTTCATCACCCAGCGTGATGGAAATTTGTCAGCCCACTCCCCGGGGCCCTGCTCCTGGCTTGTAGCATCCTCTAAGGCAAATGTTATTCTTTTCATAATACATGACAAGCCAGCTGGTAATCTTTCCATAATATCCAAGCCAGATGTCACTCTTTCCGTTATATACAATGAGTTCACAGTCGTTGGATGAGATTCTAACTGCCAGGAATAAACCTTATTGGAACAGTCCCATGGCTTCTCAGATTTCTGCCTTTAAGTGCCTCGGTGAAAAGAGACAGAGCCAAGTCCGTTTTAGCAGCAATGCGGGGAACTCATGCCAAATTGCTGCTCACAACTCCAGGCAGCAGGTGGGCCCAGCCAGTCTTTGCCTAGAAATCTGAGACCTGCTTTGGAGTCAGCTTCCCTGGCAGCTGAGGTCAAATCCCATGAAAGAGGGAGGAGGAGAAGAGAGAGAGAGCGCGCGCGCACCAAAAATCTTGGCTGTCAAGTTATTTTCCTGAAATCCATCCAAGAAAAAAGGAACAAAAAAAGGATTAAAAGAGAAGAACAAATGAGACCAACCCGAATGCTGAATTTCAAAGTTAAAATTCTCCGGCTTGTTTCCCCTTTGATGAATTCATCTCGGAAATGTGTTTTCCTTCTGGACAAAAAGGCCGGGACAATTCAATTTGGCTGGGATTCCCTGGCTAAGGTTTCCTTGTATCCTTTAAAGGAAAACAGGCAGAGTGCAGTTTAATTTGACCACATTAAATTAGCTCAAGTCACCTGCAGCTGTTCCAGTCATGAGAGGTGGGAAGGGTGCAGTGCCAAGATTTTCCAAGTAACTAGTCATTTGGAGTGCCTCCATTTTTCTATGCCCAATGTGGGACAGCTTGAAGGGGCTTGACTGTCAGAAAGTATGGAGCACTCAGGTCCCTTTAAGACATCTGAGCCTGGGCACCCAAAATCATTGGTAACTTTGGAAAACTTGGCCTGCAGTCACTGATATCAGAGACAAGGTGGTAACAGCAAACCACTGCCAATCTGACCTGGGAAAAAATTCCCTCCCAACCCCAAATATGGTGATCAATTAGAACCTGAGCATGTGAGCAAGACCCATCAGCCAGACACCTGGGGTCATCTACCCCAATGATCAAAGGAATGGGGAACCTACCGTAGGAGAGGAGACTTAAGGAGCTTGGCTTGTTCAACCTAATGAAACAAAGGCTTCGGGGAGATGTGATTGTTCTCTATAAATACATCAGAGGGATAAACACCAGGGAGGAGGCAGAGTTATTTAAGTTAAGGGCAAATTCTGGCACAAGAACAATGGATATAAACTGGCCATCAACAAGTTTAGGCTTGAAATTAGGGGAAGGTTTCTAACCATCATGTGTTGGTAATTCATCGCTGACCATAATGTGGAACTGTATCAAATACTTGACTGAAATCCAGGTAGATTCTATCTACTGCATTTCCTTTGTCTAGAAAATCAATTACCTTCTCAAAGAAAGAGATCAGGTTGGTCTGGCATGACTACCTTTAGCAAAACCATGTTGTACTTTATCCCAATTACCATTTACCTCTAGGTCTATAATTACTCTCTTTCAAATTTGTTCTAAGACCTTGCATACAGTTGAGGTCAAATTAACAGGTCTGTAGTTTTCACTCTTTTCCCCTTTCTTAAATATAGGTACTTTGTTTGCAATTCTCCAGTCGTAGAGTACGACCCCTGAGTTTACGGATTCATTAAAAATCCTTGCTCTTGGGCTTGTAATTTCATGAGACAGTTCCTTTAACATTCTTGGATGAAGATTATCTCCCTGCCCCGTTTGGTCCCATTAAATTGTTTGAATTTGGCTTCCACCTTGGATATGTAATTTCTACTTCATATCCTTGTTCCCATTGGCCACCCTGCCACAACTCCAAGCTCCTAATTACCCCTATTAAAAACTAAGGCCCTTCACAATCTTGTAACATATTTATCCTCACAGCACCCCATGAGGCAGGGCAGTGCTATTATCCCCATTGTACAGATGGGGAACTGAGACCCGAGGGACTAATCCCAGAGCTTCAACAGTATTTAGGCACCTAAATCCCATTGATTCTGCTTACATACTTATGAGAATCTGGGCCTCAGAGACTTGCCCTAAGTCACACAATGCCCCCATCTCTCACCAGGTCACATTTGGAGGCAATTCTGGTTTTTATATGAATCAACGTTCTTCGCCACAACTGAGATCACAGCCCCATTGTGCGCATTGCTGTACACACCCAGAGTGAGAGACAGTCCTTGCTCTAAAGAGCTAAACAGACAAGACAGACAAATGGTAGGAGGGGAAACAGAGGCACAGGGAAGGGAATCAGCTTGCCAAAAGTCACACAGCCAGTCAATGGTATAGCCAGAAATAGAACCCACATCTCTTGAACAATAGGCAAGGACCCCAACCATTGGGCCACACTGCTAATGCATACGATTGCCTAGTTACCGTTGTACAATGCTCCCTAATCTCATGTAAGCATTTTGTATGCCGTTTGTCAGTGCCACCAAGACACCCACATTCCAGCATTAAAAGTCTCTTCCAGAGCATTTTTTAGCCAGCAAGGACTCCCGAGGGCTGTAACACTTGGGTCTCATTTCTGTGGTTGGGTTTAGCGTGCGGGTGCGGTGGGTGGCCTATGATAGACAGGAGGTCAGACCGGATAAGCTGGTTGTCCCTTCGGGTCTTAAACGCCATGAGAACTGACGCCAAGGTGCCTAAGTGGCCCTAACTGTGCTCCTTCCTGAGCACCTGGCAGGGTCTCGGCACAGCACCAGGAACAGTTTGAGGAATTCGCTGCCCCATGAACCGTATCATGCATTTGAGTATTTCATGCAGAAAACATCCACAATGTGGAAATTACTCAAGATGTGTTTTCAAGGGCCTTTTACAAGGACTGAGGCAAAATGGCTTTAATGGACAGAGGCGTCCGCACACCCGCTCTGATGTGCCCCTCCCTCAGCAGTTCAGCACCTGTCTGAGTCACTGTGATGCGCCATGGAACTCTCATGAGCGCAACCAGAGGCAGAAGATTTTCAGCCACCCACCGGGCAGGCAGGACGAAAGCGCTAGAAAGAGCAATACCCTCATTGCTGCCTGAGAGCTTCCATGCTTGGCTCGGCCTCCGGCACCGCATCCCCCTGCCTTTGTTTGGTTAGGGGGAGGGTTGGCTGTGTCAGAGCATCCCGGGAGTGTGCACCTCACACAGACAAGCCCCTGCTCACCAAGAGCTCTACAACCCCAACAGGGCACACACTAAACTCGCAGCTGGTAGGCCGGGCTGAGATTTCAGGAGGGATCCGTAGAGGGAAGAGCAGGACTGCATGGGAGGCCAAGAGTGTAGGGAGCCCTGTGCTTCTGCAGCAGCATTTAGTGGGCTCCTCAGACTCTGCCCTCTCTGAGCTCTGGGGCCCAATAAGCTATGCCAGGGGAAACCTTCACATGCAGTATCTATGCAGACACTTGCCTTCCCCTGCTCAGCAGTGGCCCCTCTCATTCACTAACCTATTCCTTCAGCATAGCCTGCCCAAATCAGCACTCAACCCCTGTTCCCTTATGTTCACTCTGCCTGCTCCTCGATCAACCCTGCTCATCCCTCTCCAAGGTCCTCCAGGACACGTGCCTATGATGCTCATTTTGCACCCTGGGTTCACCAGGGTGTGTGCGCAGAGCACAAGTGGGGAGTCAAAGGAAGGATGACAGATTGGCTGGGCCCAAGCCTGGGACTTAGAAGACTGGCTTCAGTTCCCTGCTCTGCCACAGCCTGCTGGTATAACCATGGATGAGTCACCTAGCCCCTCTATGCCTCAGTTCCCCCTCTGTAAAACAGGAAGAACAGCTCTGCCCTGCCTCACAGAGGTGTGTTGAGGATAAAGAGTGTGAGGTCGTCAGATACCACTGTAACAGGGTGAGTATAAGTGCCTAGATAGATAGGAACAGAGCTGGATAGATAACTTACACAAAAATGGAATTTGTAGGACAAAAAATGTGTTTTCCATTGAAAACAGAAGCCACTAGATGGATGATGTAGTTCCATCAGATAACCCTGGCAAAACGTATGACCAATAAGGAGAATGACTCTTTATGCATTTAATTGTTCAAGTTCAGAAGTGGTTTATGTCTGAGATGTTGTTAAGAATGCATGCTCATGAAAACATGTGTGCGACACAGAGTTTGGCATTTGTGAGGACTGTGGTTGGTTAACTAAAGGAGTCCAAAGGAAAAAAGAGGGAAGCAGGGGAAAAATCCACAAGAGGAGCATTTATATGTTTCCTCATCAATATATCAGAGGGGTAGCCGTGTTAGTCTGGATCTGTAAAAGCAACAAAGAATCCTGTGGCACCTTATAGACTAACAGACATTTTGCAGCATGAGCTTTCGTGGGTGAATACCCACTTCTTCGGATGCAAGTGGTGGAAATGTCCAGGGGCAGGTTTATATATGCAAGCATATATATTATCTCTAGCTTGCTTCTTGCTTGCATATATAAACCTGCCCCTGGACATTTCCACCACTTGCATCCGAAGAAGTGGGTATTCACCCACGAAAGCTCATGCTGCAAAACGTCTGTTAGTCTATAAGGTGCCACAGGATTCTTTGTTGCCTCATCAATATGTCACTGAAAAAAGTAAAATATGGACATTTCACTTGGCCCATGAAGAGCTATTGGCCCAGATTTGGAGACTAAAGTCAATCATTACAGTGTGACACAGAGGAATCTTAGTCATGCTTTGAGTGCAAATCTCAACTGAACCTTAGCTCTGGAATCTGTGCCAGGGAATATCTTGTTACAAATGTACACACACCTGCCACTTCATAAAAACCTTCCTGTCATAATGGAAGCTGATGATGAATAAAAGTAAACGGGGGGAGGGGAAAGAAAAGGAGACCAAAAAAACTAAACCCAGTAAAAACCTAGAGGCAGTGAATAGCTGTGTCTTTTATGATAAACTTAAGGTAAGTTCTTATTTAGATGAGAGAGAGAGAGAGAGCGGGGGGGGGGAATAAATTAGGTCAGATAGACAAAAGGTCAACTGCAAAGATAAGTCCACTTTGTCTTTGAATTAGGAAATAAAGTCACCCATATTTTTTAGGACACTACATTTTGATTCATCACGGATAAGTGCACTTGAAAGATTTTTTTATCCACTCGCCTATGTTCAAAACCTATTATTACCCAGTAAGAGAAGGAAAGAATTAAATGCACACATCATTTGATTTTAATTGAAGGAATGTTCTATTTCATTGAACTGCTAACTAAGCTGAACAAGAGATTGTGTTTACATAAGCAAACCCTGAGTCAGTATAGACTGGCTGTCACATTAAGTCAATACTTATGAAGGTTCTCTATTTAATTATTCAGTGAGCATTGACTTATTATTGTGTTAAGAGTGTGGTTAGCCTTGAGCAAGGTAGCCACTGAGCTGAAAGATTTCTTTAAACTTTCTTTGAATGCTGATCTGCTTTCTGCTGAAGATTTGAGGTCTTTTATCATTATCTTTCTGAGTAGTGAAGCCACCTCTCTTGTGCAAAGAAATGAATTAGAAGGGAGGGGAATACAGAGGTTTCTGTTATTCCTTTCTTTCACCTCTTCCTTTGGTTCTCTTTATTCCTCTTCAGCATTGCACAGGAGGATAGATTCAACAACCTCTATGCAGAAGTCAGGTGAAGAAGGGACTTTGCATTTTTCTAAAGCACATTTAGGTAAATCATCAGTTATTGGGAGCTTAGAGGAGAGTTTTCCACAGGGGTAGGTCATTCCATCATAGCAGGGTTCCTTGCACCTTCCTCTGAAGCAGCTGGAGCTGACCACCACCAGAGACAGGATATTGGGCTAGATGGAGCCCTGCTCTGCTCAGCTCTGGAGGTTCCTAGGTTCCTATCGGAGATTTGCATTTAGGCATGACTGGCTGGCTATGGGGAGCATGAGGGGCTGTAGAACCATTCACCTCTAGCTCATGAATTCAAATCCAGCCTAGGTCATTACTGGTGCAACACTGCTGTCATCTGACAGTTGTACAGAAGTGTTCGTGTGGCGGGATGCCGCCCTGCTCCCAACAGACAGGCATTTGCATTGCAAAAATCTCTGCAATCATTAGACGTCTCTGCCGACACACCAAGGACTCAGTGCACCTTGGCAGGCAAACCCTCTGTGCCCCCATGGAAGAAACCCCTCCAGTGAGATTGAAGTCATTTGTAGGGGCATAGCATGGAGGAAGTGTATCACACTGCATCTGTTGTGTGGATAAGCAATGGGTTTTTTTCCCCTCTCAAGAGCTGTCAAACCAGTGCCAGATTCACCCTATAAGACTGTAAACTGAAAATATAAATTGAGCATAATTTTAACTAGTGACTGGATAAATAACACCTGGCCTGTCTGTAACAATGCGGTTCTGGCGGGACCCAATTGAGAGTACCAATTCAGGACAAATTGCTTAAAACAGGGCAGTTACAGCCCAAGGCTGGGGTTTTTCCACCTCTAAGGCAAACCAAACCAGCCAGACAAAGAGTGGTCACCCCACTGGCTAACCACAAGTACAGTGGTCACCCCACTGGCTAACCACAAGTCACACAAGCAATTCCCTTAGACACTCCAGTTTCCCAGTATCACCACCAGTGTCACTCGCCATGGGGATGAATGTTTATGAAAACCAACACCCCAATAAAGAAAAACAGGTTCTCTCGATTCCAAAGAACCAAGCCCCAGACCCAGGTCAATATACAAATCAAATCTTACCCACAAATCACGCTGTTGCCAATCCTTTAAAATCTAAAGGTTTATTCATAAAAGGAAAAAGATATAGATGAGAGCTAGAATTGGTTAAATGGAATCAATTACATACAGTAATGGCAAAGTTCTTGGTTCAGGCCTGTAGCAGTGATGAAATAAACTGCAGGTTTAAATCAAGTCTCTGGAGTACATCCCCCGCTGGGATGGGTCATTCAGTCCTTTGTTCAAAGCTTCAGTTTGTAGCAAAGTCCCTCCAGAGGTAAGAAGCAGGACTGAAGACAAGATGGAGATGAGGCATCAGCCTTTTATAGCCTTTTCCAGGTGTAAGAACATCTCTTTGTTCTTACTGTATAAAATTACAGCAAAATGGAGTCTGGAGTCACATGGGCAAGTTCCTGAATACTTTGCTGAGTTACAAGGCGTATCTGCCTTCTCTCAATGGGTCAGTTGTGTAGCTGATGGTCCTTAATGGGCCATCAAGCAGGCTAGGCAGAGCTAACACCAACTTGTCTGGGATGTCACCCAGAAGCACAGCATAAGTTTGAAGTACAGACAGTACTACAACCATATCTGCTCTAACCCCGCAGACAGAGACCAACACCTAGAAAATCTCCACCAAGCATTCTCAAGACTACAGTACCCACACGAGGAAATAAGGAAACAGATCAACAGAGCCAGATGTGTACCCAGAAGCCTCCTACTGCAAGACAAACCCAAGAAAGAAACCAACAGGACTCCACTGGCCATCACATACAGTCCCCAGCTCAAACCCCTCCAACGCATCATCAGGGATCTACAACCCATCCTGGACAATGATCCCACACTTTCACAGGCCTTGGGTGGCAGGCCAGTCCTCGCCCACAGACAACCTGCCAACCTGAAGCATATTCTCACCAGCAACTGCACACCGCACCATAGTAACTCTAGCTCAGGAACCAACCCATGCAACAAACCTCGATGCCAACTCTGCCCACATATCTACACCAGCAACACCATCACAGGACCTAACCAGATCAGCCACACCATCACCAGTTCATTCACCTGCACGTCCACCAATGTAATATATGCCATCATATGCCAGCAATGCCCTTCTGCTATATACATTGGCCAAACTGGACAGTCTCTAAGGAAAAGGATAAATGGACACAAATCAGACATTAGGAATGGCAATATACAAAAACCTGTAGGAGAACACTTCAACCTCCCTGGCCACACAATAGCAGATTTTAAGGTGGCCATCCTACAGCAAAAAAACTTTAGGACCAGACTTCAAAGAGAAACTGCTGAGCTCCAGTTCATCTGCAAATTTAACACCATCAGCTCAGAATCATAGAATCATAGAATCTCAGGGTTGGAAGGGACCTCAGGAGGTCATCTAGTCTAACCCCCTGCTCAAAGCAGGACCAAACCCAACTAAATTATCCCAGCCAGGGCTTTGTCAAGCCTGACCTTAAAAACCTCTAAGGAAGGAGATTCCACTACCTCCCTAGGTAACCCATTCCAGTTCTTCACCACCCTACTAGTGAAAAAGTTTTTCCTAATATCCAACCTAAACCTCCCCCTCTGCAACTTGAGACCATTACTCCTTGTTCTGTCATCTTCTACCACTGAGAACAGTCTAGATCCATCCTCTTTGGAACCCCCTTTCAGGTAGTTGAAAGCAGCTATCAAATCCCCCCTCATTCTTCTCTTCTGCAGACTAAACAATCCCAGTTCCCTCAGCCTCTCCTCATAAGTCATGTGCTCCAGCCCCCTAATCATTTTTGTTGCCCTCCGCTGGACTCTCTCCAATTTATCCACATCCTTCTTGTAGTGTGGGGCCCAAAACTGGACACAGTACTCCAAATGAGGCCTCACCAGTGCTGAGTAGAGGGAATGATCACATCCCTTGATCTGCTGGAAATGCCCCTACTTATACAACCCAAAATGCCATTAGCCTTCTTGGCAACAAGGGCACACTGTTGACTCATATTCAGCTTTTCATCCACCGTAACCCCTAGGTCCTTTTCTGCAGAACTGCTACCCAGCCATTCGGTCCCTAGTCTGTAGCAGTGCATGGGATTCTTCCGTCCTAAGTGCAGGACTCTGCACTTGTCCTTGTTGAACCTCATCATATTTCTTTTGGCCCAATCCTCTAATTTGTCTAGGTCCCTCTGTATCCTATCCCTACCCTCCAGCGTATCAACCACTCCTCCCAGTTTAGTGTCATCTGCAAACTTGCTAAGGGTGCAGTCCACACCATCCTCCAGATCGTTAATGAAGATATTGAACAAAACCGGCCCCAGCACCGACCCTTGGGGCACTCCACTTGATACCGGCTGCCAACTAGACATGGAACCATTGATCACTACCCATTGAGCCCGACCATCTAGCCAGTTTTCTATCCACCTTACCGTCCATTCATCCAGCCCAGACTTCTTTAACTTGCTGGCAAGAATACTGTGGGAGACTGTATCAAAAGCTTTGCTAAAATCCAGAAATAGTACATCCACTGCTTTCCCTTCATCCACAGAGCCGGTTATCTCGTCATAGAAGGCAATTAGGTTAGTCAGGCATGACTTGCCCTTGGTGAATCCATGCTGACTGTTCCTGATCACTTTCCCCTCCTTTAAGTGGTTCAGGATTGATTCCTTGAGGACCTGTTCCATGATTTTTCCAGGGACTGAGGTGAGACTGACTGGCCTGTAGTTCCCTGGATCTTCCTTCTTCCCTTTTTTAAAGACGGGCACTACATTAGCTTTTTTCCAGTCATCCGGGACCTCCCCCGATCGCCATGATTTTTCAAAGATAATGGCCAATGGCTCTGCAATCTCATCGGCCAACTCCTTTAGCACCCTCGGATGCAGCGCATCCAGCCCCATGGACTTGTGCTCGTCCAGCTTTCCTAAATAGCCCCAAACTACTTCTTTCTCCACAGAGAGCTGGTCACCTCCTCCCCATACCGTGCTGCAGAGTGCAGCTGTCTGGAAGCTGACCTTGTCTGTGAAGACAGAGGCAAAAAAAGCATTGAGTACACTAGCTTTCTCCACATTCTCTGTCACTAGGTTCCCTCCCTCATTCAGCAAGGGGCCCACACTTTCCTTGACTTTCTTCCTGTTGCTGACATACCTAAAGAAACCGTTCTTGTTACTCCTAACATCTCCGGCTAGCTGCCACTCCAAGTGTGATTTGGCCTTCCTGATTTCACACCTGCATGCCTGAACAATACTTTTATACTCCTCCCTGGTTATTTGTCCAATCTTCCACTTCTTGTAAGCTGTTCTTTTGTGTTTAAGACGAGCAAGGATTTCACTGTTAAGCCAAGCTGGTCGCCTGCCATATTTACTTTTCTTCCTACACATCGGGATGGTTTGTTCCTGCAATCTCAATAAGGTTTCTTTGAAATACAGCCCGCTTTCCTCGACTCCTTTCCCTGTCATGTTATTCTCCCAGGGGACCTTGCCCATCAGTTCCCTGAGGGAGTCAAAGTCTGCTTTTCTGAAGTCCAGGGTCTCTGTTCTACTGCTTTCCCTTTTTCCTTGTGTCAGGATCCTGAACTCGACCATCTCATGGTCACTGCCTCCCAGGTTCCCATCCACTATTGCTTCCTCTACTATTTCTTCCCTGTTTGTGAGCAGCAGGTCAAGAAGAGGACTAAACAAAGGACTAAACAAAGACTGTGAATGGCTTGCCAATTACAGAACCAGTTTCTCCTCCCTTGGTTTTCACACCTCAGCTGCTGGAACAGGGCCTCATCCTCCCTGATTGATCTAACCTCGTTATCTCTAGCTTGCTTCTTGCTTGCTTATATATACACCTGCCCCTGGAAATTTCCACTGCTTGCATCCATCCGAAGAAGTGGGTATTCACCCACGAAAGCTCATGCTGCAAAATGTCTGTTAGTCTATAAGGTGCCACAGGATTCTTTGCTGCTTCTACAGAACCAGACTAACACGGCTACCCCTCTGATACTAGACAGTACAGAGACACTATTCATATTTCAACTACAAAATGATGCATGCATACAGACAGCATCATCATAACCAGCAACCTATAACCTGGTCTTAAACACCTCATTTGACCCCCTTCATACAAGATTTGATGCCACTACAGGACTTTGGTTGCAACCATGTTCTGTATGGTCCCAGATTATATCAATAACGTCACACTGTCCCAGTTGGGACCAATTACTTTGGCACGGCGTGAACAGCAAGGCAAGGAGGAAGGCAATGGAGAATCTGGCCCTCCATGTTTTCCATATACCCATCTGCAGCAGGGAAGGGACAATCCCTGCAGATGGATTGAGTGAGGCCCAAAGGAAGGCTGGAGGTTTCAAGAATAGCAAGCATCCCTTGGTAACAAACCAGGCTGACTAATCAGGGAGTGACGCTGAAGGAAGCCACCGTCTAGGCCCCACCTCATCCCCAGGGATATCTAAACCTCAGTCTGTGGCCTTAACGGGAAAGGGAGGATTCCTTTATCACACACAAATTTTACACGACAGTTGGCGCATCCTTCATATAAATCAGTGCAGGCATAAAACAGGGCAGGTTGGATAATAGCCTGAATCCCTTTGGATTCCTCTTCACAGTCACCCTTTGAGACCTTGATTGAAAGGCTCATCCAACCAGAAGATCACATCAGTAGTGGCAATTCAAGTGGGCTTGCTTTCAGCTGGTCTGCACTGTTTTCTATTGGTCCCTATTGATGAAGCAGTAGGCCGAGGGACCAGTAGTCTGACCCAAGTATTCTGAACTCTAGTTGCCAACAGGAAATGGTTAACATTTGGCAACTGGAATTTCAGCAACAGGGCAACTAGCCACAACTGAGTGCTGACCTGGTGGCCTGACAACGAGCAATGGGGAGTTCCCTCCTGCTTCACCATGCGAATAAGAGCATCCAAAGACACTCGGCCAAATGCAAGCCTACAGAGTGGGGAAAGCGACCCAATAAGATCTAGTCGAGATGATAATGTTAAACAATGCCATAGCCCAGAAAGTCCCCAACAGGCGGCCAGCGGGAATGCCTGCTTCCCATCTCACTATATAAATCTATCTATTCTATTCATTTCTTTATTTGGTTTTCAAAACACTCGGTAAGTTCATGTACATATTTTTCCCCTTCTTCTTCTTTCTGGGGGAATATCTCGACAGCTAAACAGCAGCACTGAGCCACTCTCATTACATGCTGTAATGAAAAAGTTGAGCTGCTCTGATGCTGTTTATCAAGGAAACATCCATTATAAATGACATTTTGCTTGTACTAGCAAAGGATATGAAGCTGGGGACACAAGTTTATATATATATATATATATATATATATATATATATATAGTCAGTGCCACAATCGAATAATCACCCTCTCCCCATCCCATAAGTCAATTGTTTTAGGGGAGAGAATTGGGAAAGGGGAAAGAAACCAAAGAAGAATTAAAAGCTGCCCTGCCTTTGGATGCTGTGGAAATTCAGCCTTTAGAGGATGGGAAATTCTTAAGCACCAGCATCAGTGAAGCATATAAGACCAGATTATTTGTGGTCTTGACTTGCTGATGCAAGATGAAAAATATAGCAAACTGCAGCTGCTGAAATCAGCTTTTTTCCCCCCCTTTCCTTTCCCCTTAGCTGAGGTTAGTGTTTTGCAAAAGGCTTTTATATTCTGGGAGCTAAAACCTGTCCATTGCAATCAGACACACTGCACAGGGAGTTTGTCAGAATTCTCAGTGGCAGAGGGGAAGGTTTCCTGGCACAAAAAGCCTCGCAATTCACAACGCTCCCTCCTCTCACTCTAAAGCACTCAGAGAACAAGAGAGGGCCAGGGCTTGGGAACTGGAGGGTTTCTCAGGGGCCTTTCAAAAGGCATCATAATATAAATGAGGAGGAGAGGTAGGATTTCATGCTAAGGCACCTAGAGATTTGACCTCTCCAACCTCCCCTCTCCACATCCCAAATCTCTCGGAATCCAACCATCTGGTGATGAAGAACAGTTTCAATAAAACTGAGCAATGAAGAAGCAATGGCACGCTGCATTGAACAGAGTCTGTTTTCAGAATAGGCTGAGACTGTGCAGCTCACTTCACCTGTATCCTGGCCAGCATTGCAAGCCAAGTGTCTCATGGCAACATTTAGTGTATTACCCCTTGTGCATGCCCAGGCATTACAGCTTTGCATTGCTGGAACTGGAAGCTTCGCTGCAGTGAGAGAACCAGGACTAGACTAGTAAGGAATGCTGCAGTCTAGGACTGACCTGCCTCATTAGAAGTGAGAGAGAAGGTCAAGACTGGAGGAGCAGGGGGTACCTCAGGTTGAAAGAGGTGCATTGGCTGAGCTACTGGTTCAGGGCTGGAGAAATCAATAGATGCTAGAAAACGAGAGTAAGGCACACTGAGAGACTGGATTAGTTGCACCAGGGCTGGAATAGCCAAGGGGGCTGCAGATCACAATTACAGTGCATTGGGACAGTTGGACAGGTAGAGGTGGCAGTCTCAGATCTGGAATAGCAGCATGGCTGCAGATCAGAGTTAAAGTACATTAGCAGAGCTGTGGTAGAGCCCAGGACTAGAGTACCCGGGGGTGCGGCAGCTGAGAATCGGTGCAATAGCTTGTTTGCTCAGAACAGGGATTTGAGAGTGTTGGGCCTCAAATAGCACATTGGAGGCAGGTCAGGATTGTGCGACATCAGCAGAGCAACATGTGCAACAGCCCAGGACTGGAATAGCAGGACAAGGCTGCAAGTCAAGGCTCTGGCAGAGCTGGAGGACGAGTGAGGAGCCCAGGCCTAGGATGGTGCTACAAGTCCAGAGTGAAGGGTGATCGGTGGAGGGCTTGGGCAGGAAGCTTGCCCAGCACTTATCCACGTTGGCCCTGCCTCCAGTCCTTTATGTTTGTGAGCTCCATACTAAAGAAGAGGTGGTGTGTGAATTACAGTAACTCGGAGACCCAGCTAGCAGAAAGTCCTGCTCCTATAGGGTTTGGCTAGGATTGGTCACTGCTGTTCAGGGTCTTTCATTGGAAGCTGCAGGTTGAAACAGTTCTAGCACCTGGCTTAGGGAGGCATGTTTGCCTCATTCTCCCAAAAAGATCCTGGGACTTTAGGATTTCTTTTACCCTACAGCAGGCAGGAGAGTTCCTTGCCCAAACCATTCACAACCCTCAGGAATAACCAATCCGAGAGGTGTTGGCACCAAGTCCTTGCGTCAGAACCAAGGGAGTGCCCAGAAATCATGGCATCCCATTGCTTCCTCTGCTTGTGTGTTACAGCCCTTCCCCCACCCTGAGTCTGCCCTGCATAGTCAGTTTGCAAGCTCTTCAGAGCAGGGACTGTCTGCTCCTCTGTGTCATGCAGCTCCTGGCACAGTGGGGCCCCATTCTTGGTTGGTCCTTAGGCACTACCGTAATAAGCAGGATTAATGCTAATAATGATGCTGAGGGCATTTTGCATTTCAATAGACAGATGCAGCCTGTAAACTTTAAAAAAGTAGCACAGAGGCACACAAACCTGCCTGGAACAGAGTCTAACCAGAAATGCTGATGGCATGGGCACAGATATTGCACTCCAGGAGAAGTAGTACCCGCCCAGCCACCACAAGACAGCTGACCGGTTTGTATTGCTGGCGTTACAGTGCAAGCAAATAGACATGCTTCAGCCAGTTCCAAAGCCTAGGCTTGTACCCAGGAGCCTTGGGAGCTTTCTACAAACTTCCCTGTCCACATTCACGCAATGTGTTGATACACAGCTAGAAGCCCAAGTACCTGAGTTGGTGGAGAGGTCTGGCCCCCACCAAAGCCCAGTGGAGTTCCTGGAAACCTTTCCATTGAATCATAGAATATCAGGGTTGGAAGGGACTTTGGGAGGGCATCTAGTCCAACCCCCTGCTCAAAGCAGGACCAATCCCCAACTACATTGAGTTCTGTGGGCTTTGGATTGAACATGAAGGGGCTGGATTTTTTTTAAAGGGCTCAGGACCTGCAGTAAAGTCAATGGGAGTTTGAGACACTTAGCACCTCTGAAAATCATGCTGTACATGCAGTAACAGTGTTGGTACCTTGGGGCATGGTGCAGGATTGCTGCATTCAGGCCGGTCTACAGGTGTTCAGTGTCCAGCAGTAGCAAGAGAGAGACCGATTCTCCTTGTTGGTCACCCCAGTGTAAACCAGGCGTAACACCACCAAAATCCATGGAGTCACATCAGGGTGCAGGTGGCAGGTGTGTGGGAGCAGAGTCAGGCCCAGAGTGGCTTCTTTCTTAGATACAGCCCCAGGGAGCTTTAGCTCAATTAAAACTCATTTTCCAGGTGAGCTGTTCTCTGGGGTGCTAAAGCACATGGTCCCGTATCAGAACTTCCCAGAATGGGGTGGGCTTGGAAATCCAGGTCAGGCTCTGCAGCTTGGGTGCCCTTTCTAAACCCATCACAATTAGGTCATTCAGCAGGATCTAACTTTCAGAAGCGCTAAGCCCCAGGCAGTGCTCAGTGACGTCAGTGGGGGCTGCAGATGCAGCTCAGCACTTCTTAAGATCTGGCCACAATGTTGCGTTTCACCCCAGCACAAAGACCATCCGTGCACCACTTCAGCCTCCCTGGGCAGCACAACTATAAAATGGGGCTGCTGCATTTCCAGGCCCATTCCAGCCAGCAAACTAAATCCAGTTCCAAATCTTCTCCTCCCACCAGGGAACTGTACCCAGAGCCAATCCCAGATGGGCACAGAAATCCAGTCCACGTTTCTATTCTCTTTATTCCAGGTGCATGAATCCTGGCTACCTGTAGGAAATGCATGCTCAGCCTGAGGGCTGCAATGTTTCATTTGTATCGGTCACAAGTAAATCCAAGTGTAGGAGTGTGTGGCTCTCGTAGAGTGTGTGGCTGTGGAAAGACACCAATGGCAGCGTATGCAAGCTCACTGCCAGCAGAGACTTGCATCCAGCCGGCTGGCTAGCAGAGGGTAGAGAGCGCAGCCTACTGCAGCTCTATGGGGGAAGTGCAGCTGTGAAGGGCAAAGCCATGGAGGGGAAGCCAACTGCCTGAGCAAGGTTTGCGTCAGCTGGTGCGGACTCTGATGGTCTTAGGTAGTGGAATAGCTGATCACGCCATGGTGGGAGTGAGCAGCATCCCTATTGCTCTGGCAACATTGGGCTTCAGCAGTGCAGGGGTGAAGCCGTTACTGGCTTGGGGTCCCTGCCCTCTTGGCCACCGTGTTTGCCCCTCTACAGTTTGGACTTTTCTAATCTTACCCTGGCCCACTCGGGGCAGCCTGGGGCATCTGCAGAACACAGTGGGTGTCTCTGGGAAACAGCAATCCAGCCCACAATGGAGCAACGTTAGCAGAGACTGGAGGTAAAACGCAAGCAGCGCGTTGTTCACTTCACCGCCTCCTCTCACTGCAAGGCTGTTTATATGAGCTGCAGCCCTCCAGGCTGGTACACTGTCTGCTAGTTAAAATACCTCTATCTCCAGCATTCAGAAAATAGCTGTCTACAGTATTGCTTTCAGTCGTAATGGAAAACTGATAGCTTTTATCTCCCCAACTTTATGACTATTGATGGGACAGAGGCCAGTGTCTGACGACCATTTAAAAGCCAGCCCTGTGCAGTCAGAGAGCAGCAGCGAAAAGCAGTGAAATCTCCAGAATGATTGTCTGGCTGAGAATATGCCACCAACAGCCAGTAAACAAAGGAACTAAAAACAGAAAGAAAAGAAAAACTTTCCATCTGGGGGCAGGGGAGGGGAATCAGAAAAAAAATATTCCAGTATTGACTTCTGCAAGCGTTACTTCTCCAAGGCCAGTCTCAGTCCGTGGTGTTAGACATCCTGCCTGCCCAAGCTTCATAAGGGGAGGACAGGAATTTAAGAACATTGGAATTGCTGTACTGAATCAGACCAGTGGCTCACCCAGTCTTCAGAGTTGCCTACTCTTGCAGTTTTATTATGAGTCTTGCAGCGTTTGATGTTTTTTCTTAAAGCTCCAGCTCCTGGATTCATGTCATTAAATGAAAAATTCACTTTATGGTTAAAAAACTAAGTGTCAAGCCCTAGCAGTTGGGAAGAAAATCTGGAAAATGTGACCTGAGTGTAACCCTAGGGGGTAAGAAATCAGAAGGCAAAGGAAATGAATCCAAAATCATTGCTGTGCATAGGACAGAAGTTCATTTTTCTAGAGGGTTTTGAGATTTTGATGTTTAGCTGCATTCCAAATTGGAGCAAAAATTTCAAAGGAAAGAAAATTCCAAAACATTTTTTTTGTTTCTGGTCAATCAAAATGTTTTGATTTTGACATTTTTTAATTTTTATTACAATATATAATTGCTAGACACAAATAGTAGGTAACACAAAATTTAAGGAACTCAGCAAATTAAAGAGACATTTCAAAATGAAAAAATGAAACATTTTCCCCCAAAAATGTTGAAAAAGGCCATTTCGACATTGCTGGAATGCTCCCTCTCCCCCATTTTTCCCCCCAAAAGGAAATTCCAGCAAAATTGACCCAGCTTTGAGAAGTGTTTAGATGTCAACTGAAGTGTTTAGATGTCTGACCGAATATGGCTCCATTGGAGTTTCTCCAAACAGCTTTAGCTAAAATGTATCTTTAAGGAAATAAAACCATCATGATTTTTAAGCCAATCTCATGATTTGTTGAGGCCTGACCCATGATGTTTGAATGCTTGGGGCTGGTGCTACTGAGCATCTTGTCTCCAATGATAGCCAAGACCAGCTGCTTCAGAGGAAGTTGCAAGAACCCTGAAGTGGGCAATTATGGGATAATCTGCCCATCAGGGAAGTTTCTTACTGACCCCATCAGTTATTGGTTGGCTCCTGCCCTGAAGTAAGAGGGTTTAAATGTCTTCTAGCTTTCTATCCTCTCTGATGTACCTGGGGATGTTCTCATTACCCAGTGAAGTCTCCAATCCTTGTTTTGAATTTGCTTCTGCTTCTGGTTGTTTTATAAGGTTTTCTTGTCACAGCTTGGTCCTGTTTCCTCCCCCACAATCTCTGGGTTCTGCTTGGCTTGGAGGCTGTAGTCTGTGATCAGGGTACAATGAGGAAGTTCTGGGGTAACCCCAGTATGTGATAAAGGAAAACAAGATTCTGCTGGGAGAAGCCAGTCAGTGCACTAGACTTATCACATCTAGAGATCTCAATCCTGACCCTCAAAACCCTCTGCCATCCCAATGTGACTCTTCCAAACTCTGCCCCCAGTCCTGAAGTACAGTTCTTCCTGGGGTCTGCACACTATTCTGCCAATGCCCTTCCAGCTTGCCCAGCAACCACAGCCCTGGGTCCTTCCTGAGCAGAGCCTGCCTCTCATGCCAGACTGCCTGGTATTTCTGGGATAAGTAACTCCTGGCCACCCAGGCTGCAGGCATCCCTTTGCTATTTTGTAGCAATTGGCTTTGAACAGCTTCCACTGCGATTCCAAGCAGCTGCTTTCTTGCTGGTGGCTGTGCACCAAACCCTCTGAGAATACGCAGAAACCTTTTTGTAGCTACAGCGGTGTCCATAGCCATCTCGCTGTCACAGCTTGTGTCTGTAATCTAATCTTGTACGCTCCTTCTACTAGCACAGAATTTACACATGCTTCATCACCTAACACAGGCTACGGCATCCAGCACCACAGCAAACAGCCCCATCTGCCTTTTGCCATCACAACCCCGTTCAGTCTGTAAACGCCCCTCCTTTCAGGGACTGGGGCCACGCACTGCACTAAAACCCAGCCTGTTCCCAAGTGACTGGGGACTGGAGTGAGATTTTCAAAGCTGACTAAGGGATTCAGATGCATAAGTTCCATTCATTTTCATGGGAGGGAGTATCTGAATCCCTGTGGCAAACCTCAGAGCTGACTCTTGGCAACCTGACCTGTGGTGGAAGATGGGACTGGAACAGAGACCTGCTGTCTGCAGAGACCTGAGTGGCAGTGGAAGATGAAACTAGAATTCTGAATAGAGAAGCACCAGTTCTTCCCAGGCTGCACTGAATAAGGGCACTGGGTTCCCAGCTGTTCAGCTCCTGTGTGCCTATTTCTTCAAATGCCCACTAATCCTCTCTCATCAGCTGAGTTGCAGTGCTTTCACCAACTATTGCATCAGTGCTCCAAACACTGGAGGGTGCTCAGGGCCGATGAGAGAGGGGAGAAGCCTGTACAAATTACCAGGGCCCGGTGGTCCGGAAGGGGGCCCGGGACCCGGCTTCCCTGGCTTCGTTGGCCCGGTCCCCCCTTGCTGGGGGCCTGAAAAAAAATTTTCACCAGGGCCCAAACCCACTCTCGGCGGCCCTGAGGGTGTTTAACTGCACATCCCATTCTCCTGGCTTGAGGATGTTTTGAACTGGGCCAGCCTGAACTTGGGACTCTCTCACTTGCCATTTTGACTCTCTTATCCCCAAACTCTGATTCTAACGCCTCAGAGCTGTAAATTCTGACTGACCTTCGAAACTGAGCTGCCAGCTGGAATCTAGCCCAGGCCAGATGTAATTACTGCTTGACAGCAGTTGAATTGCCTGTGCGATGAGTTGGGGGGTCTCATTCAGGCCAGTTCCAATTGGACAAATCACAAAACCAAATATTTTAATGGATGCCTTTGTGGGCAGTCTCAGCAGAGGCCAGAGACTGAATGGATCTTGGAGCGAGACCTCCCCACTTGGCTCTTACCCTAAAAGAAAGTCCCTCCAAGCCCAGGATGAATCTTGTCCATGTTAGATTTGTTCTGTAAAAATGTGACATTGGAGCCTGATCTAAAGCCCATTGAAGCCAGTGGGAGATTTTCCCCTGACTTCTAACGGGCTTTAGATCAGACCTCCTGGCCAAGATTTTCAAATCTGATTTGGGGAGCCCAACTGGAATCAGCTTAAAGGGGCCTGGTTTTCCAAGGGCTGGTGCTCAGCATGAGCTGAAAAAATCAGGTGGTCATCTTAAAAAACAGAGCCGAGGTCTCCAAAACCCCTGCTCACTTTGGGACGTCATCTGTCTCCAAGAAGGTGAGAAGCTTCCCCAGCATGATATTCACCAAAGTCTTCCTTGAAAAGCACGTCTCTCCAGGTGGCTCTGCTTTTTTTTGGTTTGTTGGGCTTTTTCCTCTTACAACAACTGCTGTGAGAGAACAGCAGAAATCTCTGCTTAAAGGTTCTCTGATTACAGTCCATGTTGCCTTGCATTAACAGTGGAAGTTGGAGGCTTAATTACCTCCCATCCTGGCAGAGAAGCTTTATCTCTTCCTTGTGTCGCTATTAGGTAGCATTGCTCCTTGTTGATTTGCTTCAGAGTGCAATCAACACTCTTGGTCCCATGTAAACATTAACAAGATGAGCATCATGCAACGACTCAGGACTGATAAGTACAGGCACATATCAGGCTCTGGGTGGTCCAGTCAACGAACTTACACCTGTATGTGGCCCTGTTACCCTCCACTTTCAGTGGCAGTTGTGTGATTCTAATTCCATCCTATACAGAAGGAAGCGGTGCACACTACCCTAGCTGGGTCATCAGGGCTGGAATTTTCACAACGGGTAAGCGCTCAGTAGTGCCAGTTGGGCATCTAAATAAAGTTCTCCAAAGGGTCCAGCACCCAGCAGCTCCCATTGTCACATTCATGGCCAGATTTTCTACCAAACACAGCACCCAACATGCTGAGCTCTTGTGAAAATCTGGCCTCAGTTGTGGGTGCTGAGCACTTGGAAATCTGACCCTGAGCTCTGGTCCCAAAAGACAGTGCAACTTTATTTGGTATAACCCAAAGCTTGCACTGCTTCCAAAACGGGGCTAGCGGGAGGGACAGAGGCACCTACCCAGACATCGCTAGGCCAAGACTCCTTCCCTGACACCTCCTGGCTACGGGTCTGAGACCCTTCCTGCCATCCGCCTCCCTGAACCCTCTCTGATTGCTCTCTGCCTCTCTTCACCTTTCTTCACTCTTGTCCCATGTATGTGCCTCTTAACCTCTTCCCACATCCTCCAATCTCATTACCTCTTTAAAGTATGTTTTGGAATAGAAGGCCCATAGAGAAGATGCTCCATTAAACTAACTTGTGCTACTTTATACTGTCCTGGCTAGTGTGTAAGTGCACCACTGCCCTCTATTGGATGGAATCTGAATTGCTCAACTGTGTGTCCCAAGCCCTGTACTGCTAACAGCTGGTGGAGATTCTTTCTGAGCTCAGGTGGGTGGGCTCTGTGCTTCCTCCGAAGCAGGAGAATCTGTGTCAAGTCTTAGGCGGCTCCCAGTTTGTTAGAGTATCCAGAACTAGCACAAATATCTGGCCACCATAGTGATACCTCTGTGCTATCCACAGAGGATCTAAGAGGAAGCCACGCCAGCTGGTCCTGAGGAACGATGAGGTTGACATCTTCCAAAGGAAGTCAGCAGAGTTTGTTATTGTGGCAGAGATTCTGGAGCCAGGACTACACAACCATAACTGCGCTTGGAGGGGTAACGCAGGAGCAGATAAAGGCTGCCTGAGGCTGCAGCCCAATTGAGACAGATGCAAAGCGAGCGAGGGCAAAGCCGGCATGCTCTATTTATACACATTCTCAGCATGCTGAGGTTGAATTACAGCCTTGGCACTGGTTCACGGCCAATGCCTTGTTATTTATAAATGTACAGCGCCTTGGAGACAAACAAGGGAGTGGAAACACCTTTCCAGCAACAGACAAAACTACAAACAAACATCAGGCTCTTTCTGGTGCTCCTGAGTGAGCGTGGAGCCTGTTTGCCAGCACATCTTGCCTGGACCCAAAGAGGATGCATCTGATACCGGGGGAAGGTCATCATGCATGGCTCCTCACTACCCTACCAAACCCACCAGAGCTTGATAAGGCTCTAATCATCCAGGGGTTGCTGGGCAATGGCTTCTAGTGACTGGGGCAGTTGCGTTCAGATAAGAGCATGGCTGCTTAGCCAACCCCATTAGGTTCCCTTGTGAGATACCCAGCCTCCAGCACACGCTGGAAAAGCAGTTTCTCTCTCTGGGTGTTCCCACTGCCACGTCCATCTCACACTAGTAGGAGCCACGTGAAGCAGATGTTCTCAGATCTCAAAACCAGGGTGGATCCAACTTTCTGGGGCAAAGGGTCGGGGCAGATTTTGTGTCTGAACCCCATCCGCCCATCGCTAACAAGAGCCTGATTTGGGTCGGATGCCAACTCGTTACTATTGTAAAGATTGGACATGGCCTTGCTGAAATGGTCAGGGAAGCCCGGACTGACCTTACAAGTTCGTGCTGATGTTTACTAAATGGCTCCACCTACAGTGAGGGCTCGGAACAGTTTCACAGTGGTTAGTGATACCTCACAGGCTGGCAAAGCTAGGCTAGCGGCGTACAACTGCGGTGGGCATTGGCTCATCCATTGCTGGCTACATCTTGTGTGCGTAGGAATCGACGGCAGCCAAAGCTACACCGGAGCTGCACACACAAGGCCATCACATGGACTGTTCACAATCCTCACATGGGCCCTTCTTAATTCAATGCAAACCCAGGGAAATGTGGACTAAATATCTGTACAACTGACTGTCCCTGAAGGAGTTTGGACTCCCCCAGCTCCAGTCTATGGGTATGTCTATACTGCAATAAAACACCCATGGCTGGCCCGTATCAGCTGACTTGGGCTTGGGCTGCAGACCGGGCTCTGGGGGACCTGGCAAGGAGGGAGAGTCCCAAATCCCAGACGTCAACACTGCAATTTTATAGCTCCGCAGCTCAAGGCAGCTGACACAGGCCAACTGCAGGTGTTTAATTGCAGGTAGACGTGCTCTTTAGGAGCAGAGATTGATTCTGTCCAGCTTCAGTCCATTAGATAGGGAAGTAGAAGTAGTGTCCCCAGGAATGCCAAAATCTGCTTTCCCCAGCTCCAAATTTACTGCACCATTGTGGGAAATGCAAATGACATCCCTAGGTGAGCAGAAACCTCATCTGAACAGCTCCAGTAGATTCCTGGATGCTCAAGACTTAGCCGGCAATGGATAAGCCAGTGCCCACAACAGCCAAAAGGCTAATAGCTATGGGAACAAATCTGCAGACAAGTGCTCACTTCAGCCTTCCCAACAGCTGTGAGGGAGACAGAGGGCTGGGTGCAGGTTCTAATGGGAACAGCAGGTTCCCAACCCTTCTGCAGGGACAGTGCTGTAGTTAGATGCCAAAGACAGAGAGTCTTAGCAGCTAGATAGACAGACAGACAAAGTCATATAGACAGGGGCAGCGGGAGACTCAGATACACTGAGACAAGACTATCGCTAATGATGTTTTTCCTTGGCCGGCTCTTCCGTGCATCCTTGTAACATCAGTCAAGATTTTCCTCTCTCTGATCTCAGATGACACTCTCCACCCACCCACAACACAGCAAGAGAGCATAGACCAAAGCAACTCAGCTCCCCACGTGCCAACCCCAATGGTCACATCCCCAAACACCCCCTCCCCAAACTACCTCTGGCACACAACCCTCACATTGGCCTGACCCCCAAATCGCTCACCCCAAAGTGCCCCTTATGACATTCCTGCCAAATCCTCCAACCCCCACAAATCACCCCAAACACACAAAGGGCCCCAGCATCCAGATAACCACAATACAGACCACCCTACCCACACATACACACCTAGATTTATCTTAAGACACATGCACCCCAACACACACACCCCTTGGAGAGATAGGAAATGCAGGGTTTGCCCTCCTTTTGGTAGCCTGATGCCCACGTCACAGCTGGCCCTGTGCACTCATGTCGTCTGACACCCAGAAGCCTCTTTGCCTCCATCAACGGATTTTTATTACACTGCCAACAGCTCCACTCTGCTGTTTGTCCCCAGTGGGACTGGCTGGGCTGCTGCCTTCATCTCACTTCAGTTTTCCCACCCTAAGACTGGAGCTCACAACACTGACACCCGCTTCTAGCGCCAAGCCCCAAAACACCCCCAAAACAAACAACACTGAAACTAATCAACCTACGCTCCCCCCAGTACATTAATAACGGTTTGAAACAACCATCCTAACCCCAAGCAGAGGTTGTTGGGATTTTACCCCAAAAGGGGAGAAGTGCCAGAGACTCCAGGAAACCCACCAGGGACTTCACTATTGCTATTGATTTTAAGTGGAAAGTGCTCAGATCCCACAATGATGGCTGGCCCCACAGAACCCACAGAGAGTCTTTCAGCACCATTAGTGCTCAGGCTCAGACTGGGCCGAGAAAGGCCCCCAGAGCAAGTATCACCAAATCCACAGCTTGGCACAAATGCCAGCCTTGTTCCAGAGATAGGAGAGCAAGGTATGAGGTTGGGCGGGGGTGGGGGAGGAGCAGGGCCAGATTGAGGGTCACTGGCAGAGCTGTGGAGGGTCCCAGAATAACTGGGGGTACTGCCAATGGGGATTAAGGCACCTGGGCAGTCGAGCGGATCAGGAATTTTTCAACAACACTTATTGTCATTGGAAAAGACCAATTTGTCGAAACCGAAACTGTTCACTGAAATGGTGCAGGTTCAACAAAACTTTTCCCCAGAAGGTTTCTTGGGCCCAGGATAGAATTCCTGGCCAAAATGAGAGAACCACAGTGATCAGGGCATGCAGCAGGGATGTGGGAACCCAGGTTCAGGTCCTTGGTCTTCCTGATTTGGAGCAGGGACATAATCCTGGGTCTCCACCATCTCAAGTGATTACCCTGACCCCCAGGGTATTCTGTGGTTGGGTTCACTCCTGCTGGAGCTGTTGTACATTGCACTGAGCCAGGGCCAGAAAGACTGACTCTTTAGCCCAGTGGTAAGGGCACCAAATCAGGGAAAGCAGGGACTTGAACCTGGATCTCACATCCCAAGTGAGTGCCTGGCCACCTGGCTTTTCTGAGGTGGCACTCTGGCTATGTCTACACACCTGAAAAACCTCAGAGTCCTGGTCAACTGACTCAGACTTGCACTGCTGGGATCAAAATAGCAGTGTAGACATTCAGGTTTGGGCTGGAAACCTGACAAGAGAGGAGGGCCCTGGAGCCCAGGCTCCAGTCCAAGTGGGAATGCCGACATTGCTAGCTTAAGCCCTGTGCACAGACCCCATGAGTCCAAGTCAGTTGACCCAGGCTCTGAAATTTGCTGCTGTGGGTACTTTTTGTCTGTGTAGACGTGTTTCTCTCTTTCTGTTTTTTCTAAAGGTCTCAGTTTTGTCCCAATGTGGAATCAAACCAAATGCCAAAACCTCAACTTTTTTCACAAAACAAAGTTCTTTTCTAGGGCTGCCAACCCTCCAGAATGGTCCTGGAGTCTCCAGAAATTAGAGATTCATTTTTAATTAAAGGTTACGTCATGGTTACAGAGTGGTGCACACAAACACCCACCCACGCACGCACCCCAGCTAAAACTCAGCCAGAGGATCTGCTAGAGCCATTTCCATTTCAAACACCAGGAACCAGATCTCCTCTCTAGCTCTCAGCCCGACAGTTAAAAAGAAAATTCTTCTTTGTTTTTTACCACCTGCATCCCTCAGGGAAACACAGCTCAGGTGTTGGGCCGCACTTGTCTGCAGACAGGTCTCTTCTTCTAAACAGCTTTACAGCTGCAAACAAAAGCAGGTCAAGTGAGCTGCCCAAGCATGTCAGAATCCCATCGCATGTGAACAGGGCTCCCAGCTACTCCACACTGGTAGCTTGGGATGCCTTGGATAGATTAACTCTTTGCAAGGCAGGACATTGCTGTGCAAGACCAGCACTATCCCTTCCTAAAGCCACCAGACAATAAGGAGTCTAAGCAGACAAGCATGACGTGCCCTCAGGGAGAGAGCAAGGGATTTGGAGTTACAACTCCAGGTGCTATACTGGGATCTGGAAGGCAGTGTAGGTCTAGCAGGTAGCACAGGGGCACCAGAATTCCTGGGTTCTACACAGGCTGACTTCAACATCTACTCTGCACTTTCTTAGCATGTTCATGAAATGTTCTCCAAGTGTTTAATTAATTCATCACAGCTATCGGGGGGATAGGCCACTATCACGATCTACATTTTACCAAGAGAACAAACAGGCAGAGAGGATAAGCCTAAACTTTTCAAATTCAGTGGCAAAAGAGAGGTACCTAAATAAAAATTTAAGTGTAAATGTTTAATGACCCAAGTTTGAAAATTTGGCCTTAAGAGCCACCCAGTTAGCCCATGGCAGAGCCAGGAATAGAACCTCAGGGTCCTGGCTTCCACACCCCCCTTACTCTAACCACTAGCCCACACTGCACTCCCCGAGGCAGGAATAGCATCCTGCAGTCCTGACTCCCCGTCTCCTGCTCTAAGCACTGGACCTGCGCTGCCCTCCACGAGCTAAGGATAGAACCCGGAAGTCCTGCTTCCCCAGCCCTGGGGCTCTGACGCACCATTGTAAATTCTCTTCTTTGCCAGGAACATATTTCAAAGTGAAAACACACAAGGCAAATGTTGCACACTTTCCCGCACTCCTGCTGCTCTCCCTCCCCTTTCAGTCTAAACTTCGTTTCATGCTGGAAAGGGTCTATAATTTGTGCTCTGCAGAGCTACATTCTCTCAGGCACTCTCTCTCAACTCTTTCCTAATGCAGGTTATTTCCCTCTGCAAGTCGGACACATCCACAGCATTTAACTTCTGAGCAAGTGTCGGGCTTGCAGACCTGCTGACAAAGAACTGCCGTTAATTTGACGCTGCACAGAGCCTGCCCCATATCATTTATTCATAGACACTGGTTTATTGTATTACTAGTGGATGAAAAGCCACATTCAGAAGTTTCAGACATACTCATTTCCAAGGAAAGGAGAAGTAGATACAGCTTTATGAGTGCAGAGGACTGGACTAGATGACCTCTGAAGGTCCCTTTCAGTCCTATGATTGATTCTATTTTGGCACTAACCCCTGAGACCCTGCAGCCATTCGACAGGAAATGGACCCTCCTCCAATATTAAACAAATTCTTTACACAGCCAATCTGCCACTGGGAAGAGTAAGGGGAGTTTTTGCTGTAGGAATAATAATGCTCAGAGAAAAGTCCGGAGCACTCTCGACTTAGTTTGTACACAGGGAAACCAACAGATTTCACTAAAAGTGGAGATATGGGCGTGGGTTTTTAAAGCAAGAGCTTATCTCTGAGTGGTATTGAAATGGCACCCATCGCTGTAGTATTTGAGCAGTGAGCACCTCACAATCTTTCATGGGCTTATCCTCACAGCACCCCTGTGTGGTAACGCAGTGCTTTATCCCCATTGTACGATTGGGAGACTGAGGCCGTGGGGACACGTCTACACTGCGTTTTAAAACCTGCCGCAGAGCGTCTCAGCCTGGGTCTACAGACTCTGGCTCACGTTACAACACTAAAAATGAAGCCTGGGGTGGGCTTCAGAGCCCAAGCTACACAGCTGTATTTAGCGCCGTAGCATGAGCCCGAGTCTGTAGTCCTGGGCTCTAAGACTCACTGCCGCGGGTTTTAAAATGCAGTGTAGACACACCCAGGAGGCTAAGTCTATGGTCAGTCTGTGGCAGGGCAGGGAATTGACCACAGGAGCCCAAGCTAACACCCTAACCATCGGGCCATCTTCCTTCTCCCTACACCCACCTGCCACTGAAAGGCAGCTCCCCTGCTACACCCCAATCCTCCAGACACAAAGCATCAAATGAGGACTCCTTGTTACTTACTTACTATTTCTATTACTGCAGTGACTAGGAGTCTGAACAGAGATCTGGACCCCAGCATGCCAAGCACTGTACAAACACACAGTCAGAGACAGGCCCAGGCCCAAAATGCTCACAGTGTATACATAGGTGGCAGGTTTGTATAATTTTTGGTGGGGCCCAAAATGGTGGTGCCCCCCCGCTCCCGCCCTGTAAGCCGATATAAAATGAAGCTACAACACGTCAGTGCCACAAGATTACAAGGGTCAATTAAAAGTGGAAAGTCAGAAGCAGCACTTGCCTACTTCAATATACAGTATTATATTTTGTTGCACCTGTTGTGATGAAGTGGGAATGTTCTTAATATTTTCTCTGAATACTGTGTGGGTGCCTCAGTTTCCCCTGCAAGAGGCCAACTGAAGGTGTTGGGGACAAAGAGATCAGGTGGCCTCCCTGTCCAGAAGAGACATAGAGGCCAGAGGAGGGAGTGTCAGTTTGGAGCTGGCTGGGGAAATGGGGAGAGACCCAGAACTTGGTTCTGGGCTCCCCACCCCCCAAGATGGACCTGACAGAGGGGTTCTGTTTTCTGTACCAACAAGCTCTGTTTAAACTGTGTTCCCGTCATCTAATAAACCTTCTGTTTTACTGTCTGGCTGAGAGTCACATCTGACTGCAGAGTTGGGGTGCAGCGACCTCTGGTTGCCCCAGGACCAGCCTGGGCAGACTCGCTGTGGAAAGTGCATGATGTGGAAGGGCATGCTGAATGCTCTGAGGTCAGACCCAGGAAGGTGTAAGCTTCTTGCCCTGGAGACAGTATGCTCCGAGAGAGGAGGCTCCCCCAGAGTCCTGACTGGCTTTGTATGGAGTTGTTCCAAAGCATCACAGCATCCCCTTCAACACCATGCACTTCCCAGAAGTCCGCACAGGCACTGACACTCCCTCCTCTGGCCTTTGTCTCTTTTCCAGGCATTAGGAGGCCACCCGATCTCTCTGTTCTCCAACACCTTCAGTTGGCACCTTGCAGGGGAAACTGATTTGGGAGAAATGAAGTAAAAGCTGCCCAAACCAAGCTTGAGCACTCCTGAATTTTGAGGTGTTCAAATCTGGAAGGCAGGTGCTGGGGGTGGGAGAGGGCTGTGGGCTCCATGGGGGAGCATGGCAGCAACTGTCTGGAGCTGCACGGAGCCAGATACGCTGGTCTGAGTGGCACAGTAAGCGGTTTGGGGGTTGGAGAAGGGGTAGGGAGTTCCGGGGGGCAGTCAAGGGACAAGGAGCAGGGGGCGTTGTATGGGGCAGAGGTTCGGAGGGGCAGTAAGGGCACAGGCAGCAATTGGATAGGCATGGGAGTCCAGGAGGTTTATCAGGGGACAGGTAGGAGGGTCCTGGGGGGAAGTTGGGTGGGGTCTCAGGAGGGGGCAGTTGGGGACAAGGAGAAGGGAGGCTTAGATAGGGGCTGAGGTCCCAAGGGGCAGTTAGGGGCAGGGGTCTCGGGCGGGGGTAATCGGGGGACAAGGACCAGTGGTGCTTAGATAGGGGGTGGGAGTCCTGGGGGGCAGTTGGGGCAGGGGTCTGGGGAGGGGGCAATCAGCGGCCAGGGGCTGGGATTCAAAGGGCTCTGGGCTGCTGGCAGCCGTGGGGAGCCCAGAGCCCTTTAAATCCCAGCTGCGGCCGGGAATCAGAGGGCTCTGGGCTGCCCGCTGCAGCGGGGAGCCCAGAGCCCTTTAAATCCCAGCCGCGGCCGGGACTCAGAGGGCCCTGGGCTGCCTGCAACCACGGGGAGCCCAGAGCCTTTTAAATCCCAGCCGCGGCCGGGAATCAGAGGGCTCTGGGCTGCCCGCAGGGGCGGGGAGCCCAGAGCCTTTTAAATCCCAGCCGCGGCCGGGAGTCAGAGGGCTCTGGGCTGCCTGCAGCCGCAGGGAGCCCAGAGCCCTCTGACTAGCGGCTGGGATTTAAAAGGCTCTGGGCTCCCCGCCGCAGCGGGCAGCCCAGAGCCCTCTGATTCCCGGCCGCGGCTGGGATTTAAAAGGCTCTGGGCTCCGCGCGGTTGCAGGCAGCCCAGAGCCCTCTGACTCCCGGCCGCGGCTGGGATTTAAAAGGCTCTGGGCTCGCGGCAGCTGCCGGCAGCCCAGAGCAGGGGAGAAACCTAGCTCCAAATATTGCTGGAGCAGAGCCCCTGAATGTGAATATTCCTGGGGCTAAAGCCCCAAGAGCCCATATAAGTTGGTGCCCATGAGTGTATATAGACAAGACAGAGAAAGGGTGGGAGGGGAACAGGAGGCCCAGAATGGGGAAGTGATTGGTCCAAGGTCTCACAGCAGGTCAGTGGTTGAGCTGGTGAATAGAATCCAGGTCTTTGGACTCCCACTCCCTGGCCTTAACAGCTAGAGTCTAGAGTGTACTTCCCCTTAAGACTGGGCCTGTTAGCAGTGCTGGTGAAATAAAAAGCAAGAGGGAAAACTGTCTCTCCCTTGTTATTCAAAATTCAAGATGTAACAAGGAAGGCTGTCACACACACAAATACTCCAGCCAGCTCCCCCCATAGAGCAGATTCAGTAAAACCCAGATTCAGTAGGGCAGGTTAGATCTGGGCCCTAAATTCCCCAGCGCTTCCAGCAAGCCAATGACATTAGACAAAGACTTAAGACAAATTCCTAAGTACAGCTGTAGCCCTTCCCCATGGAAGGTTGGATGACATGATGATGAGAGCGGTGTAAATACCTAGAAAGGTTAGGCTGGGGTAGACTAGGCAGACAGATGGATTACACATGCCAACAGACAGATGAAGGAATCTGAACAGCTGCGACAGAACATCACTGCCAAGGCAATGCTTGAACCAACAGAGGGGACACCGCTAGACATCCAAGTCTATGCATAAAGAATAAAGCTCCTCCCCAGAAGCAGACGGAGCCTGGACTACACAATCCAGCCTGAGTTCTTCTAGTATCCCACCAAGGAATAATGGAACACTCGGTCTGCAGGCTGTACGGGCAGGCAGCCAGCTTACCCGAGTGGCTATGCCTCGGTACAGGATCTCCCAGACACCAATCGGTGGAAATGCTGCAGCCGTCGGGGATTGTTTACAACCCCATACACTCATCCAGTAGCAAGGGGGTGACCGAGAAGGATCTGAGTTAATCTCTTAAATCACAGGCTCCTCCCGAGTGAGTTAAAACCAGTAAAGGGAGTACAGCAGATGGATTACATAGCAAGGTGCCTACTGTGGAACATGGAAGCACCATGTCACGACAAGCATGTCAGAGAAAACTGGCCCATCCTCTGCAGGTAGGAAGCGGCACAGCTCCATTGACATCCTGGAGTTGCACTGCCCTGGTCTAAGGGTACGCCAGGTCCCTGGAGTCACTGAGTCCATGGAACCATGGGCCTAACAACCAGTACCAGGATAAACCCAGCCTAACAACCAGTACCAGGATAAACCCAGTCGCCAGAGGCTAACCAGCTCTGCCAGAGCATAGTGCAGAAGAGACCACTGCAAACATGTATACAGACCAGCCGCACACCCCGGCACTGCCAGGGAGCCAAAGGAGGCCACACAATCACTGCATCATTGCATTGATGTGGTGCTCTGACTGTTCTGTGCCTCCCTCCACTCCAGCACAACATCCCCTCTGCCCACTCCTCAGCCTGGCTCGGACAGGTGCAGGGTGAGAAGAGTTGGGAATGGAAGAGGAGGCTTCTTTTCTCCCACCTCCAATGTCCTGGCTGCTTGGAGGAACTGGGAAGGATCCAGGCTTGTTGAGAGACCAGGCAGATGGAAAAGGATTTGCCATCAGGCCTTTGGACTCCACCAGATCTGCAGCGAATTCCCCATGAGGGTTTGTGGGGCATCCCTATTCTAGTCTCCCCATAATGCCATGCAGGAGGATAACCAAGACCAAATCGTGCACCTCTGCATGGCCTGGGAGGGAGGGAGGGAGGACAGTTCTTACCGGCAGAGATGGTCCGTCCGGCACATATTCCGCAGATCCAGGCAGTTGGGCTTCTCCTTGTCCTCATAGGAACAGCTGGGGACTATGGTCTGCCGGCGGCGCTCGGCACAGGCCTGGTCCTTGCAGGAGCAGAAGAGCAGCCGGTAGGTGTATTCGCTGGGCACCCGGTCAAAGAACTGGCGCAGGGCCTTGTGGCACTTGCGGCGGTTGCAGTGCTCGGTGGCCGAGATCTCTTTGCTGCAGGTGGAGATGTAGACCGAGCGCAGCCTCTTGCAGTTGTCATTCAGGTTGCAGGCTTTGGCTGCATCTAGGCAGTGGTTACTTTTGGAGTTGGTGGCAGGATCCATTCCTGTCCAAGCAGAGAGAGGGAGAGGGGATGGGCGTTACTCAGAGCTGATGGCAGCGTGGCTGATGCTGCTGGCATGCCCTGAAACTAGGGAAGAGGAGAGGATGTATGTGACTAGGGGAGCCAGAACAGGGCATCCCCACCAAAGGGTGGCTACAGCATTCTGGCATGCCCCGGCACTGAGACACAGCTGCAGTGCCCAGGCACATACTGCATTATGCCTATTATGCTATGACTGGGATAGGCATCACCAGAACCCAGTCGAGCCACTCATTCAACGCAGCAGTCATCAGCCACGTTCCTGCCAGTTAGGATGCCGCACACCAGCATGGCAACCACACGGGGGGAGGCACTGAATTGGTTATTTGGCAATGCTTCCTTCCACTGAAAATCCGTGCCTTGATGAGACACCTCTACATTGTAGGTCCCTATGGCAAGGACAAAAGGAGGGCTGCTGCTGGGGTGCCACATGGGACAAGGTGAAGGAGGGCTGGGGAAAACAAGGTCCAACTAGGAATTTAATACCGCTTTTAGGTTTCCTGGGTGCTTTGCTCCCCCCTCTCCCAGCATATTCTTTCACTAATGCCGCTGTAATTACAGTTTGGCTCATTCCCAATCAGAGCCTGAACACAGAAGATATTTGCTTTTAAAAAGAAGTGTCTGTATATGGACATATGAGCATAGGCAACAAATTGATACAACTCCTACAAAGATCCATGTGAAAATGCAGCAGCGGCAATGGTTAACTGCGTGGCTACTGGGTAAATAAACCCCAGGGGGGCATGTGTGATGCTGGCATCGCTGCACAGCTAGAGGCATGCGGTGAATGACGTGTGTCACAGTTGGTGTTGCTTTACGGTCTCTGTGTAAGCCACTGCAGCCTGACACAGAGGTGCTGGGCCAACTGCTGCTAGCAGGGGGTCACCTCAAGTAACAGGGTGAAATTCTCCCCTTCAGCCAGAAGTGAGCTGCAAGGGCCTCACATGTGTTATCTGCCTAGGCGTGAACTGCGCCGTTCATGCAAAGGACAGGGGATGACAACCTGCCGCCCTGCACTGGGTGCAGTCATTCCCACCAGTAAAGTGTGGGTGTAAAGCGCTACCACACTTGTAGCATTTTGCACCAACAGTGCACTGGTGACTGATCACAAGAGGAGCCTGGTTCCTATTTACACTAAGGCCTCAGGCTCCTTTGCACTGCCAAAGCAGTGTCAATAAGAGTGCAAAGGCAGGCTCAGCAAAGCATCGGGCTCAGGGTGTCTCGCACAGAGAACTGATTTCCAAGGGTGAATAGATGGTTGGAACCCACTTCTCCAAGAGACACAGATTTTACCCTTCCTCCACCAGCATGGTGGCCCAGTTGAACAAATAGAGCTTTGGGAAGACTAGAGCATGGTCCATCTGATTGGTCAAGCACCGTAGCAAACCACCTGCCCCTCACAGACCAATGCAGCACCCTGGAGGCCTAACCCAGACCCCCCTAGGGTGACCAGATGTCCTGATTTACCAGATGTCCCTATTACCCCCCACCCCAGTCCTGATTTTTCACACTTGCTGTCTGGTCACCCTACCTGAGCCAGCCTGCCTCTGGAACTCCAGGCTGAGGGCAAAGATGCCTATATACTAGATACATTATATGCCCCAGTGCAGAGGGTGGACTGGATGACCTCCTGTGGTCCCTTCCAGACCTGTGTTTCTATGAGCAGCTGCAGGGTTCATTGCTGTGGGCAGCTCAAACCAAGAGCCATTTCCTGTTCTCTGCTGAGGAAACACAGGGTTGGAAGGGACCTCAGGAGGTCATCTAGTCCAAGCCCTTGCTCAAAGCAGGACCAATCCTCAGACAGATTTTTGCCCCAGTTCCCTAAATGGCCCCCTCAAGGATTGAACTCACAACCCTGGGTTTATCAGGCCAGTGCTCAAACCACTGAGCTATCCCTCCCCACCAGATAGGCAGACAGACAGGCAGGCTGGCTGGCTGTTGGAGCATTTTTTTTAAAGTGCGTTAATACTTCGTAAAACTTATTTGCCAACTTGGCACAGAACCCCTCTCTGCCCCCATCTGCTGGCAAATTCCAGCCCTCAGCATCACAATGGGCCAGACCCAGAGCAATCTCCACTCCCCCAGTGACTTCAATGAGAGTCACAGGAGCTCAGACCACCTTAGTCAGGTGCTCTCAGACATCTAAGTCAGAAAACATGGGCACTGTGACCCGACTGAGACATTGGCGTATTCACCCCTGAGATCCGCATTACCAATTCCTGTTTGGAGGTTCACAGACAGCTGCCACCAGATCAGTGTGTATATCTGCAGCCAGAACAGGACCTGTATTTAACATGAATTTCCCTAAAGTCTGCTCAGACTAGAGGTACACATCTGGCATGGGAGGGGTTAACCTGAGCCAGGCAAGAAGCAGCAGGAGGATCAAAGCTCATCAAATAATATTCAGTGCATAATTTATGCCATGAATTTGCAATATTTTTCTAGTCTATTATTCAGTGAATCGGGATTAATTATTTGCCCAGCTCTAGAACAGAATCACCTCCTATGATGTGCCGGGTCCCAGCCAGCTAGCACCTTCCCCACTGGTTCCCCCAGGGGGCCGCGTGACCACTGCCCATAGACACCATGCATACTAGGTGCTTCTGCAGTGAAGCAGCTGCATCACTGCAGCCCCTCCAGGAGAGATGCACTGCCCTGGTGTAAGACAGGGCTGGCTCTGGTGAGGCATATCTGGAGTAAACCACACCAGCACCAGCCTTTTTTTTTTTTTTTTTTTGCCTGTATTAGGCACTTGCACTAATATCGTCCCATGGACGTGGACAGCCCCTAGCCTAGGGAAGCCAAGAGCACTGAGCTAGAGACCCAACAGGACCGCTTGCAGCCAGGCAGGACCAGGGAGAAGGGGCGCAGTTAAGTGAAGAGAGCTGCTGGAGAAGCGGAAATGCTGGCCTGCCAAGTGCACAGCTGGATTTGCAGCATCTGCTCCCGGAATCCCAGCAATCAGCAAAAACAAAAACCAAACACACACACGCACACATATATATACAAACACACACACACCCCGGAGAAGGAACAAGAGCTGAAATTTTTGTCAAAATGATGAATTGCCCAAGGAGAGCCAGATGCTATTTTAAAGTCACCTGACAGCATCAGTAATTTCTTCCCTAATTTCCCCTCCCCCACAAACCAACCAGGATCCTGGATTCGTCCGCTGTTCCCCAGTTTCCACTGGCAGAGACAGATGGCAGCATCAAGGAGGGTTTCCTAACAGAAATATTTGCAGAGCCTTGGTAATTAGCAAATGGCAAGCAGCTACCTAGGTGGGAAACCTTGGCTTTGTTTTTTCCGCTCCCTGCTTTGTTCCATCAGTGCTCACAGGCCCCACCAAGAGCTCCCCCACAGCCAGCCCTCCTAAGCTGTTGCCTACCAAAGCAGCTGTTAAGAGAATCAGACAGCTTCTAAAGCCATCTCTGCAACTGAGACATTTCAAGCCTCGTTTGGAATACAGCCTTCCAGCACCTCTCCCTGCAGCACTCCCTGCTGGGAGAAGCCAAAATTGGAATGGCCCTACAGCCAGTGCACCTGCACCATTCCCTACAGCGCCTCCTGCTGGGAGAGGCTAGAACTGGTGTAGCCATGATCACACCTGCAGCTGGCTCTGATGTGCCATGTCGCACACCCTGCTTCAAAAGGCAGGGACGGAAATAGCTACAATCCCCCCACCCCCAACACATACACAGCCAGCTATTTATCCCACATCCTTCCCCAGCAGTGGATTGGGGAGTGTTCTCTGCTGGGACAGTTGCTTGCCAACCTCTAGACAAGTGCTAAGTACTAACACAGCAAATATGTTAAAAACGTACCCTGCAAAATACAGAACACAGAGTTTGCCCAGATTCCTGTCTTCCCAAGCTACATACATTCTACCCTGCAACTTCCCCTTCCCTAGATACCACAGTGAGGAGCAATAGGCAGATGATAAGAAGGCAGACATGCCTGGGGGCAGCACATATGGTGGTAGACACATGGCAGTTGTCTCTCTCCAGCTCCCAGGGCCTTTTTTCACCTTGTCCCACACTCGCTGAGCATTCATTCTGGGATCTGGTTTAGACCAGAAGGAATCAGGCACTGGTGCAGCTGGATCATGCTCACTCTGGCCGATCATCCTCAGAGCCCTCAGAACACTTAATAGAGCGGAGCGCACAGCATTCTGATGCACCGGCATACATGTGGGATCAATGCACAGTGCTGGCTTATTGTATAATCCTCGTGAGCATCTGCGTCTGTCCTGCCTGAGACCTGCGGGGACCTGGATGCATTTTAATAGAGCCTGCACTTGGAAAAGCGCAGTTTCTGGGGAGCTCATTAATGAGGCACAAGCATTAACATTTCATGAGGCAGAAAGGCAATGGGGTCTATGAAGCTGGGGCTTCTGAGGGAGCTCTGGGAGAGTGGCAACTCCATTCCCCTCAGCCCCTGAGCTTATCCCAACCCTCACAATAGGCAGGACAGGGCCCAGGGCCCTCCAGGGGCAGGAGATGGTGCAGAGACTTCCAGGGCAGGAAAGGGAAGGTTACCTGCAACCCTGTGTATGCTGCCTACTGTGTACAGATCAAGCATACAAGAGCTCGAGCCTGCATCAGGGTCTCCAGCACAGAAGTTAGGTGCTTATCAGCACCCCAGATCCATCTCCCTCCCCATCAGCCCCCGTACAAAGAGGCTTCATAGAATCTCCAGTACAGGTGAGTCCGGAAGAATTTTGAGGCAAAATAATGGCTATAAAGTCTGAGTCTCACATGAATCGCTGCTAACGTCCACTAATGCTGTCGGAAGCCATGTCTGCTCTCCCTAGGGCTGCCTTTGGCTCTTGGGACAGATGTGTCATTATTCACCCCTTTGCCAACAGCCAGGCGCTGCTAGCACAGGAAATGAATGAACATTTGCCACCAACTTGCAGCCTGAACTCAGCGCGCTCCCTTGTCCAGCGTGGGTTCCCTTTACTGCAAACATTGGGCAGAGACAGTACCAGGCTGTAGAACACTGTTCTGGCTTGAGCTAAACCTTGTTATGGGTCATACATGGCCACTGCTTTCATTCAGAATAAATGTAAAGAATCCATTGTGATCACGTGACTGAAGCAACAGCAGCAGCACCCAAAACATAGGCACACGGAAAAGCCAAGCAGAAGCTGAATTACGTGGCTCAAAGGGTTTCAAGTGTATGGACGGGGCTTTGATTGGGGGAACAGTTTCTCTGGTCTGTGGGTGCACACAAGAGGCACAAGACAAGGATACAAAAGACAGAAGCAGAGAGAAAAAGCCAAGTAAACGTAACCTGGAAGCACAATAATGTGGTCCTGAGATAAAGCTAAGAGACAAAGCTCTTTGGATACAGAGTGCTGGCTGGAAAGGCAGACTTGGGACAACCAACAAAGGAAATGTGTGTGGGTTTGGGTTTTTTTGTTCCTCCTGTGTTTGGGGAAACAATTTCTCCTCCCAACTAGAAAAACTGCAAGGGTCCCAAATTTTAACCAGCTGCTCAGGCCAAAAGGGGTAACAATAAAATGTAATGGTGTCTACTGCAAGGGAGACCTTCAGGCAAAGTATGGCAAGCTTTTAATGAAAGGGGAGGAGAGAAGGAATCTGGGATAGAGATAGAGACAGAGGAAAGCTGGTCTTGTGCTTAAAGAACTGGTTGGGCACTCAAAAGATTTGGGTGCAATTCCTGGCTCTGCCACAGACTCCCCTGTGTGGCCTCAGGCAAGTCAGTTCATCTTTCTGGGTCTCAGTTCCCCCACCCCAATCTGTAAAATGGGGAGAATAATCCTCCCTTTGTCCCACCCTGTGTCTGCCTCATCTGTTCAGATTGTGAGCACTTCAGGACAGGAACCGTCTCCCACTAGGTGTGCATACAGGGCTTAGTGCAAGCGGCTTCTGAGCCAAGTTGGGACCACTAGGCATTACAGTAAGGATACCAGAGAGAGAGAGCAGACAGAAAAGCTCTGCAGTTGGTCTCCAGAGAAAAGGGAAGGTGTGAATGGAAAGAGAGAGAAGAGAAAATTCCCCCATGATGGAAGTGCATTTAGCAGCTTCCCCCATATAGCTGTGCCAACGCCCTCTCACCTGCTCTGCAAGCGACCTGCTGTTCCATGTCTTGGCTCTCCACAAACAGCTCTACTGATGCATATGAGTCCTGCCCTGCAGCCCCCCTGCCCTTCCACCCTCTGCCTCTCCAGAGCACAAACTGCTAATTGTGCCAACTTGGGCATTGGGTCTATTGATGCAGGAAACAAAAACACACAAGGGGTTAGGGGGAGACCCACCACCAAAGCCATTGGTGATGGCATTTCAGGAGTTCCCAATCAGGTCAGCTGCTCTGCAGCCAGCAAGCCTGGAGTATGCAATATCTCCCTCTTTGCTTCCACAGCTCCTTTTTAAAAGGTTACGATAATCCCACGGCTATCCCCACAGGCAATTAATGCCAGGCTGGCCCGGCCTTGTTATCGACAAACAACAGTAACAGCTCGTTTGCTTCAGTTGCTTCGGCTTCAGGTCAGGGGGGAAGCTCCTGCTCCCTTCGCAGCCTCATTACTGCCATGCATGCATGGACACAGCACCAAGGGTGGAGGGCAAAAGGAATGAAGGGATGGGCTGAGAGATGCAGCTGCACCAAGCCATATCCTCGGCTGCTCTTAAAAGACACTGGAGAAGAAATTTGTAGGAGCGCAGGATAGAGGGAACATCCTGAGCAGCAGCCCAGGACAGGAGAAAAGCCCTCAGCAAACGGGCACACAGGGTGGTGGACTAGGGCAGGAATGGGGATGGAGTGGCGTCTGAGGCAGGACAGGAGGGTGAGGTCTAGTCAGGGCAGGAGTGGTTGGATCCTCTGCAATAACAAGAGAAGAGCAGCAGGAGGGTAAGGGATGCAGCTGAACAAGGGGTGGGAAAGGGAAACTGCAGGCAAGAGGCAGTGCACCCATGTGTGCGGGCGGATGGGTGTAGGACATTCAGGCTTTAGAGATTCAGGCCTTTCAGTCCCTGCTTCAATCCCCACTGGGTTGGTCAAGATGGTGGCAGTCACATATGCACCACTTAATCCATCAAGAGAGGGCTAAAGTGGGACTTGACTGGGATACAGGCCTAGCGTGGGCTCCTCTGCCCAGGGCTGAATCCCACTATGCACAAGAGAGGTGCAACAGATCAACATACAAATGTCTATTCGCTCCCCGTGTTCCCAAACCTGCACCTCCTGCTCATGTCCCCTGGAGCTAGTGGTGATTCCTCCAGGAGTTTGGAGCAACGCCCGAGCAGCAGCTCTAACCTGCTTTGCGGTGACACTTAGCAGCTCTGACAGCCGTTTGGCGAGGAATCGGATCTTTTTGAAATTTAAATAACATGTTTTCCGCATTTGGCCTGGGAGACAACCTGAGGATAATCACGTTATGCCTCATGCAGCCGTGAAAGCAACACTCCCCTTTGCTGAGCATTTCCCTATCCCATATCCCAGCCTCCCCCTCTGGCTGGCAGTTCCGCCCCTTCCTCCCCCTGCCCCAATTGCCAGAAACATTTCCTGTTAATCACGGGTTGGTTTTTGGAATAGATCAGCCCACGAATTAATAATCCCTGACGCCACACACTTCACTTTTCATATTTTTCCACCAGCTAAATGTTTCCTTGATGATAATTTAATCCAAAATGCGGGGGGAGAAATGGCCATGCTGTCTGGAACCCAAAGGGCTGAGCTCCCTGGAGCACCTTTGCTTCAGAAGTTAAAACCAGGAGTTCGACTCAGCAACAATATGATTTTACTTTCCATTTTTAAATCCTCCCTTTGAGCCACCTCTCAACTAGATTGAGAAGTCTTCAGGGCAGCGATTAGGTCAGGCGAGGCATTTGTACAGCACCTAGCACAATAGGGGGTCCTGATCCTGCCTGGGCATTACTTCAGGGAAAACAATCTAGCCGCTGCCTTCAATTAACCCTTTCAGTGCTGAACAGAGAAGGGCACTAATAGGAGAGCTATGATCCTCTCCATCTGTGACCTGTCTGCTGAGCTCTTCCCCCCGCCCCATTGTGATGCTAGATGTTTTGTGAGGTGGACAAAACTGAGAACCAGTAAACTCATTTCATGCAGGCCACTGAGCTGACAGACAATAACAGCTTGATTTCTCTGAGCCTGTGACCAAGGAGCATAAATAGGACCCTACCAAATTCACAGTCATAGGATTTTAAAAATCATAAATTTAATGATTTCAGCTAGTTAAATCTAAAATTTCAAGGTGTTGTAATTGTAGGGGTCCTGACCCAAAAAGGAGTTGTGGAGGGCGAGTGTCAAAAAGTTATTGTAGGGGGGGGGTGCAGTACCGCTACTCTTACTTCTGCCCTGCTGCTGACAGTGACGCTGCCTTCAGAGCTGGGCAGCTGGAGAGTGGCGGCTGCTGGCCGGGAGCCCAGCTCTGAAGACGGAACTGCCAGCAGCAGTGCAGAAGTAAGGATGACAGGTATGGTATTGCCACCCTTACTTCTGTGCTGCTGCCTGCAGAGCTGGGCCCTCAGTCAGCAGCCGCCACTCTCCGGCCACCCAGCTCTGAAGGCAGCAGCGCAGAAGTAAGGGTGGCAATATTGTGACCCCCCTAAAATAACCTGTCAACCCCCTGCAACTCCCTTTTGGGTCAGGGCCCCCAATTTGAGAAACGCTGGTCTCCCCTGTGAAATCTGTATAGTATAGGGTAAAAGCACACAAAAGACCAGATTTCACGGTCCGTGACGCATTTTTCATGGCCGTGAATTTGGAAGGGCCCTAAGCATAAGGCTCTGTAGTCCATTACCAACGCCCCAAAGTAACCAGTCCCTTGTTAGTATCTGCCCACCATTCAGCAGGGTCAAAAGTCTAATGGTGGCAGGCTGTGCTCACGCCTCCCCTTTCCTTCACCCATGCCCTGAGCTGCGGCCCTGGCTGTGGAACGTGAGCCCTCTAAGGCAGGAGCATTCAGCTGGCCAGCACAGTGTGTCACCGTTATAGGCGCATGAGCTACCTCACTGCAGTTAAGAGCATTAACCTCTCACCGGAGCAGAGCAATATGTCACTTCACTGCTGACAAAAGCAGCCGTTTGTGCCCTTAACTGGTTTTATTTGGAAGCGTCTGAAGGGACATTTTTCTATTAGCCTACCCCATTCCAGGAACGTGCTCTTAAAGAAGCCCTAACCTTCTAGACGGTGCAATGAGCCATGTAATGTACCTCTGAAGAGTAATAATATTCCGGCCCTTCCACTCCTCTCCTGCCTCGTATATTACCACAACCGAACTCCGTAGCCATAGTGACATGGCTGCTGGAGAGCAGGGTTCGTGTCATGCACAAGGCAAATGGTAAGGGCTTGGCTTTCATCTCCAGGGTTAAAAGGAGAATGGGTGAAAAGAAGTCAAGGCATTGCAAGTCCTGATTTTAGCTGGCTGGAGATGTAGGGGACTTGAGAAGAGGGAGAAGCCAATGGAAAGGCAGCGCCAAGGGGTGGTCATGGAAACTGATGGCCAAAAGTTACAAATGGACTGGGATGACATTCCAAAGGATGCTCAGTGGGTGGCACTGAAGGAAAGACACCGAGAGAAATCTGAGGTTCTCAGATTCCTCCTTGACAGACAGACCACTGAACTCTGTCCAGCCAGTCTGCTCTTACTTGATTTCAGTTGCCAGGGCTAATAAGTGACTTCTTGGTCCCAACTTGAGACTCCTGCAAAGGGTTTAAAGATTTTCCAAGGGAGGGCACTCAACCTTGTCTGAAAAGTCAGACCCCTTTAAATTGTCTTAAGCCAGACACCCACACAAAAATAAAGATGTAACAGCCTTGTTTGGATTATCGGTGGACATTGAACCTGGGACCTCTGTATCTAAAACCATGAGCTGCTCTTGCCTGACCCGGAGGATCAAACCTCTAAGTCAGAAACAAGTAGCAAATTCAAACCTATTTTTCAGGACAGAAACCTACATTACGATGGACGTAAGATGACAGTTCCTACCAGTAGCTTAAGAGTAAAAATCCTTACCAGGACGTTAAGTATCAGAGGGGTAGCCGTGTTAGTCTGGATCTGTAAAAAGCGACAAAGAGTCCTGTGGCACCTTATAGACTAACAGACGTATTGGAGCATAAGCTTTCGTGGGTGAATACCCACTTCGTCAGACGCAACAGGATGTTGTGATCCCAAACCCAACTATTAAATATTCAGGAAATTCAGTGTTAAGGTAATTAAGGATTGGAAATGCAGAATTATAGCACCCAGACAACCTTAACTCCAGGCCCACAGTGACAGACAGAGAGGCCCATGGTGTTAGCGTGAATTACAACTAGAGCTGGGAGAAATTTTCCATCCAAAACTTTTTTCACTAAGAAAAAAAATACAGATTAGGAAACACCAAAATGCTTCACAAATTAATGTCAAATTCACTGACTTGTTTCAGTTAAAAAACTGAAACCCCGAAAAAAAGACCTCCCCAAAACTGAAATGTTTTGATTTGAAACAATTTTTCATTTCAAAATTTACTTCAATCTTATATTTAAAAAGTTTTAAAATGCATAAAAAAGCTCAAAAATGAAGCATTTTATTCAACCAAAAATACATTCTTTCTTCAACTTTTTGGTTAAAAAAACAACATTTTTTAAAACTTTGTTTCAGGTTGACCAGAATTATTTTCCACCCCAATTTTACAGGACAGCCACAGACTGAAAAATTAGTTACTGACACAGCTCTAGTTACAACTGGTCTCTTTGGCACACCTAGACCCAGGAGTCCTGACAGACTTGACCCCAGGTAAGGTTCTTCCCTCTTTTTAGCAGCTGTACCCAGAGTCTGTTCCAAATACAGCATGGGTTCTTCTCATGGGAATCAAGACAAAATTGTGTGCCTGGTCCATCTGGTCCATTTTCCCCTCACTGTCAGGGCAGAGAACTCTTGCTAAGCAGTAAGGTAGACCCAGGTGTATACAGATGTTTATATCCTGAGAGTACAGCTGATCTGCCTTGCTTTTAAACCCATTGATTGGAGCTGATCAAAAGTTGGAATTTCTGACATATCAACATTTGCTTTCATTCTGGAACAGGATGAAAACTTGAAATTAAAAAAAATAATAATTATGGAATGGAAATTCCCCCCCAAAAATGTAGAAACTTTTCATTTAGACATTTTTGAAAAACATTTTGACATTCCTGAGGGAGCCACATTGCATTGTGTGAGATATAGTCCTCCAGGGAGCGCTGCTCATAGGAGACAACAGGTATCCAAATAACAACACCCATAAGGCAATGAGCTAGAAAAATGCAGCTTTATGTTATTTTTTAATTGATTCAAAAGGAAACATTTTGGGTCGATTCAATAAAGTATTCTGATCTGGGTCAAACTAACCCACAACAAATGTTTCATTTCAATTTTCCCCAATGGGAAACTGAAAAGAAATATTTCCAGCAGAAAATTTTGATTTTGCAGAAACTTCATTTTCTGTGGGGGAAAATCATTCAACAGAAGATTCCCAACCAGCTCCATCATTCATATTTTTTTCATAGAAACAGAGAAATGTCTGGCTTGAAAGGGACCTCGAGAAGTCATCAAGTCCAGCTCCCTGTGCCGTGGCAGGACCAAGTAAACCAGGACCTGGCAGGTTTGTATCAATCTGTTCTCGAAATCCTCCAGTGATGGTGATTACACAGTCTCCCTTCAAATCCTATTCCAGAGTTTAACTACCATTACAGTTACAAAGTTTTTCCTAATATCTAACCTAAATCTCCCTTGCTACAGATTAAGCCCATTACTTCTTGTCCTACCTTCGGTGACATGGAGAACAATTGATCACAGTCCTCTTTATAACAGCCCTTAACATATTTAAAACCGTTATCAGGTCTCCCCCTCAGACTTCTTTTCTCAAGACTAAACATGCCCAGTTTTTCTAACCTTTCCTTACTGGTCAGGTTTTCTAGACCTTTCATCATTTTTGTTGCTCTCCTCTGGACTCTTTCTCCAGTTTATCCACACCTTTCTTAAAGCGTGGCACCCAGAACTGGACACTGGACTCCAGCTAGGGCCTCACCAGTGCAGACTAGAGAGGGACAATTACCTCCACTGTCTTCCATATGACACTTCTGTTAATACACCCCAGAACAGGGGTCAGCAACCTTTCAGCAGTGGTGTCCAAGTCTTCATTTATTCACTCTAATGTAAGGTTTCACGTGCCAGTCATACATTGTAACATTTGTAGAAGGTCTCTTTCTATAGGTCTATAATGTATAACTAAACTATTGTTGTATGTAAAGTAAATAAGGTTTTTAAAAAGTTTAAGAAGCTTCATTTAAAATTAAATTAAAATGCAGAGCCCCCCGGACCGGTGTCCAGGACCTGGGCAGTGTGAGTGCCACTGAAAATCAGCTCGCGTGCCGCCTTTGGCACCTGTGCCATAGGTTGCCTACCCCTGCCCCAGAATGATATTAGCCTTTTCCATAACTGCAGCACATTGTTGACTCATATGCAATCTGTGATCCACTATAACCTCTACACCCTGTCCAGCAGGACTACCAGCTAGCCAGTTATTTCTCATTTTGTAGTTGTGCATTTGATTTTGCCTTCCTAAGTGAAGTACTTTGCACATGTCTTTACTGAATTTCATCTTGGTGATTTCAGACCAATTCTCCAGTTTGTCAAGGCATTTTTTAATTTTAATTGTGTGCTCCAAAGTGCTTGCAACCCCTCCCAGCTTGGTGTCATCTGCAGATTTTATACACATATTCTCCACTCCATGATCCACATCATTAATGAAAATATTGGCTAGTACCGAACCTAGGGCTGACCCCTTTGGGACCCCACTAGATTCATTCCCCCCAGTGTTCTTTAACCTGTTCTTTCACTATTTTGCCATGGGACTAACATGTGGCTGGATGTTCCTCATTCCTACTCTGCAATTGTGCAATCCTTAGTCAGGTGAGTATTAACTCCACAAGGGGTCTTATGGCCTTCCATAGGCAAGTGCTCACCAATGGGACACAGGGCTGCACAAATTGGCCCTGAGAGAAGTCCTTTCTCCCAATAGAACATTTAAGGCTTTCTGCTTCTACATACTGGTACCCTTCTTCAAACCCTATCACTACAAGGTCCTTTCATGTCCATTTTGGGCATCTGGAAATCAAGATCCCTCAGGTAAAAAAAAAAGAGAGAGAGAGAAACCCAAACCAATCAAAAATCAACTCTGCTTTTTCTCCAGAGCTCTTGCTTTGAACCTGCCAGCCGGACCTGCCCCCACCCCTGGACTCTCTCATAAATCACAGCGTGTCCAGACTGATACAAATGCAGGTGACACCAACGGCCATCTGCCCTCTCCACCCAGGGCTGGCACCTGGTCAAACAGCCTCCTGGAACTCCAGCACAGATGCCCCATTACCCAGTCACTCATTCCCATTCCTGTTCCCCTCACCACTGACTCCCCTGCCCAAAGCATGGGAATGGCAGCAGGATCTCAGCCCCCCAGAGGGAGGGGGGAGCTGTGTCTAAGTGTCTCCCTCTGGGAAAATCTTTGCTTAATGGACTTGACACTCTGCTGGGCGAGAGAACACGTTTTGTGTGTCTACGAGACAAATGAGCAAATTACGAGATCTCCAGCCCACTTTATCAATTCCTTATTATCCGATGCTTGGAGGCAGCTGGGTCCAAAGGAAAAAAAAAAGTAAAACACCAAACCACAACAGCTCTGTAAAAAAAAGAAATCCACTCCAAGGAAGAGCCTGTGCTCTTCACGCTGACGGTCATGCCACGGAAGATGAGAAGGTAGCACGTTCCAGCTTAGTTTTGTCTTGCCAATTTCTCCTCATCTGCACCCCCAAATGCCCCTCCGAGCCCTACTATGCTTTAGATTGACCTAGCTACATCACTCAGGGGTGTAAAATTTTTCGCACCCTAGTGCCATAGTTAAGCTGACCTAACCGTCAGTGCCGATGTGGCTACCACCACTCAGGGAGATGGATTACCTCCATCAGTGGAAAAACCCCTTCCATTGGTGTACGTAGCATCCACGCTACAGAGGCATAGCAGCAGCACCGTATCTGTGTCCTTAGCACCCATAGCGTAGACATGACCCTAGGTAAGTGACTAACAGAGACAGACCAGGAAAATTCTGTGCTGCTGTAAACTGGCACATCTGCACTGAAGTTAATGGAGCCCTGTCGATTTCCACCAGCAGGGAATTTGGCCCTGGATTCATTGCACCTTTCTGGCTATTTTCCCAAGCTGTCCTCTCCCAGGGGCATGACCCCAGAGTTCCTCAGTATCCGTTAGTCATCCATTGACTTTAGCGGGAGCAGGAATATGTTGCTTTGCTGGACGCATCTGGCAGATGGATTCCAATGTCAGGAAATGGGAGGCACCAGACACAGCTATACCCCTGCTCCCACTGACACCAATGGGAATCTTGAATGTCTGAATGGAATGGAGCTAGATAAGAAAGGGGAGGACCTGCAAGCGATGCTTCAACAGTTACACAGCTGCAGCAGGGAGGCCCTTGGAGGTGCATAAATCAAAGAATGCATTTCAAATAGAGAGGAAGAACCAGTGCCGCATAGAACGCACACGTGCACATGGGTCGTCTGGCTTGGGAAAGGGACCCACAGGCCTGGAGACAATACAGAGGGGCAGAGAGAGGGAAGAAGAAAGGAGACATAGAATGGAAGGAGACACAGAGATAGAGGGAGCCCTTGAGGGCAAGGAGAGAAGGCAATGTCGAGCTGCAGAATTAGAACTACCCTGAATACCCAAAGGCAGAGAATAGTGCCCAGAGGTCCCATGCTGCTCCCAGACTCCATCTCTGCAAGGTCTCCCAGGACTAGAGCACTCCCCAGAAGATCCAGTTACAGAGTCTCAAGGTCTGACCCAGCCCTGGGATCTCAGGTGGTGGCTCTACGTAACCAGCTCCAACAACTGCACAAAGCCATTCACCTTTTCTAATCCCACTCACCACAACGGTTGGTTACCAACGTCACTGTGTGGTTGCAAAGAGGACTCCTCCCAGCTCAGAAAAATTAGCAGGGGGAAGACCCAGGAGATTCAGTCTGGCCTGTCCCCACCAGGGACCAATGTAGGGTCACCCCTGCACTTCTCTCTACATTTGCCTCCCATTGGACTCTGCAGCAGAGCGTTATTAGTTCACTCACGTTGGTCCAGCACTCTGCTCTCAGTTACACTGCTTTAAACTCCAAGTAACTCCACAGAAATCAGTGCAGTGCCGCCAGATTGGCACCAACGTCACTGAGATTAGACTCTGGTGCAACACATTAATTATAGATCTATACATGTGAACCCCAAGAACCTGCTTCTGTTGCCCTGTATTTCATAGCATCATCAGCGCATGGTGTGTGTGAACCGCTAACGAATGAGAACAGTAAGGCTCAATTCTGCTCTCAGTCACACCAGCGCAATCCAAATCTCCCTGAGTGGAGCTACTCTCGATTTGCACTTTTACTCACTTGTTGCTTTATGTGAAGAGCATCTGCCCTGTAGTGTTTCACGCCCGCTTTGCACGGGTGGAAATAACAGCATGAGGTGCAGGGCGATTGAGAATCAAGCCCAGAGCATTCTCAGTAGCAGTGCTAGAGATGTCACCGTTATCCATAGCTCCAGGCTGCAACATCTTAGTCACAGAATAATGATTGCAAGGCAACCGGGGAAGGGGGGGCGCAATATGAGATATTATGGGGTGGGAGATAGGCTGGAGAGGAAGGGATTGAGGAATGGGAAAGGGAGCTAATGTTTTATCATTCCCCTGGAGGTTGGCAGAAGGTCTATTCACAGGCGAGAGGAAGAGAATATAAAACAGTGAAAGCATGTTTTGTTTTGCTTTTATTACCTGAGAAAATTGAAGCGAGTCTGAATATATCAGAGAGACGAGAGGTGACCGGCTCGTAAGGGGAAGCTTCATAAAATTCTTCTCCTGGAGTAGGGGAAAAAAAATAAAATAAAAGAGATTGAAACCCCGCACTGAATAAACCCAACAACCACCCATGCTATTACTGAGCCGCCCCCGCAAGCCACTGTGGGGGAAGCCGGTCATAAGGCACTAAGGGGATTAGGTGCTAAATCCCACTGAATTTCAGCTGGATCCAGCCACGGAAATTCCTTTGACTTCCCTACAAATCCTATTCATCCTGGAATGTTCTGACTATTCATTTCTGCAGAGCTGGTCAAAAAAATGTGACCATAAAAATTTGCCCATAGGAAAATGTAATTGTCAAAATTGACACTTTCCCCACAGGAAAATGTCAATTTCACCAAAGCTTTTTGATTTCCTGTTTCAGGAGAATTGAAACAAACGTTCGTTGCAAATGGACACTTCAAAATTAAATGAATTTTTTTTTCAGTTCAAAATATCTCATTTTGGCATGTCGATCAAAAATGTTGAAGTTTTCCCAGATTCAAAACTTTGGGGGATTTTTTACCCCTGCTTTGCAAAAACTGTCAGTATTTTGACAGTACCTTCTGATTCAGAACAGAAAGTTATTTCAACATGTCAAAATTCTCCCCTCACCCCTGAACAGCTCTAGTTCAGGGCTTAGCCTTTGTTAGAATCATGGCCGATTTTGGGGGGGAAGGAAAAGGCATTTCCAACCTTGAATCGTATTGATAAGCAGCTCCCTACAGTTCCTTGTATCATTGGGTCCCTATCTAGATAATTATACAGCATTCAGCACCATCATATCATAGCTCCTCCCAAACATTAATGAATTTACCTACAGAGACCTGCTATAAATCTGTTGTCATCGTCATTGTACAGATGGGGAAATTGAGGCACAGAGAGGGTGTGTGTGTGTGAATGCAGCAAAGTCATCTTGTAGCAGAGCTCAGAACAGAACCCAAGTCTCTTGACTCCAAGTCCATCTTCTCACAAACACTTTCCCACATGACAGAAAGGTGTATATTTGCGGGGAGGGGGGAAGAATTTGGGTGAATATTTTATTATAATTTCAAATGTTTTGCTTCCAAGACCTTCACTGGGGTTTAATAACCCAAATCTACAGACCCCAAACAGGCTCAACAGAATGCAACAGCCCCTTGCTAACAACCCCACCCAGGGACCATAACTCTGCCAAAGAACATGGCATATTAACCCTTGGAGCACTGGTATGCAGAGAGCTCAAGAGCTTGTGGCTTTTCTCCAGGGTTGCTTCACATCTCCATGGAACTGAGTGAAGCTGTCAGTATGACCAGTATACATAAAGCACCACACTAGGGGCCAAAGCTTGGGAGCACTCCCATTGACTTTAACAGGGTCAGATTTTGGAGAATTGCTCTCCAGGGCAACAAGCCCATTACTAAATTGCCTTCAAGCATCTTCAGGAGAGATAAAAAAATTAGCTCCAGGTGATGATCTCTCTTGCACGCACACACACCTGTGCACACAAATTCCTAAACCAAACTGCACCCCCAAAGAGCAGCCGTCAGCAAAGTCAAGAATGGGACAACAAGCCGTATGGGCCATGAAAGCATTTGTCCTTCTTAAGGAGAGATTCGTGAAAGGACCATTAATATCAGTCCTGGACCCTGAACGCTCCCATTGTGCAGGGGCTCTTGCTAGAGAGAGAGAAAAAAAATCAATGGAAGGCCACTCCGAGCTCCCAGCAGAAGACTGACCAACAGCCTCGTGCATCGGTTTCCATTGTACCTAGCCATGCTTTCAGTGAGCTCCTGGCACATCTCTGTGGATTGGGAGAGAGCCAGGCCTTTTGGAGAGGGCCTGTCCGAAGACATTTCCTGCCTGGAGGAAGGGTTGGCAGATGCTGAAGTGCCCACCTTCCTGATAAGTGAGCTGGGGTTGCAGTGGAGGGATTAGGAGCAGATGAACTGCCACGCCACACATGGTCCCATAAACCAAGGAGGACACTGGGTCTAACCACACTGCCTACACTGGCTCCCTGGAGGTGGAGGCTGGGCTGGGGCTGGCTCCCTTCCAAGCTAGCTCTCTGCTGATCAGCAAAGGGGATTCTCCAGGAAAGGGACAGATGATTAAACAGAGCAGCCTATTTCCAAACCCAGCAGGCAGGCCCAGAGCCTGCTCTGGGTTACATCAGTATAGACCATTGTCTACGGGGGGCAGTGATGCCGGCGTAGCTGAGAAGAGAATCTGGTCCTGTCTGCCCAAACCAGTACTAGAAGCTGTGGTGCTAGAGTGGGAGGGTGCCTTGCAGATAAGGTGCAGTACCAGAACTCTGGGGAGCTGGGTTCAATCCCTGGCTTGGCCACAGACTCCTTGTGTGACCTGCAGCAAGACACTGAAGATCTGATTCTTAAAGATGTTTAGCTGCCTAACTCCCATTGCAATCAAGGAGAGTTAGGTGCCTAAATATCTTTAAGAATATGGGCTTTAATCTCTCCATGTTGGCAAAGCAGGGATGATCATCCTTCCTTCGGCTGTTTGGACTGTAAGCTCCCGAGGCAGGGACTGTCTCTTGCTATGTGTGTGTGTAGGGTGACCAGACAGCAACTGTGAAAAAAACAGGATAGGGGGTAATAGGCACCTATATAAGAAAAAGTCCCAAAAAACGGGACTGTCCCTATGAAAATGGGACATCTGGTCACCCTATGTATGTGCAGCCCCTGCCACAACAGGACCCTGATCTCAGCTGGGGCCTGTGGGCCCTGCTGTAACACAAATTATAGCTAGCTACTTTTCACTGTGGTCATTGGCTTGCACCCGTCACAACAGACCCAAGAAATAATCATGAGGATCTCCAAGCACTTGGCGATCACCGCTGAATTCAACCTCCCCACTCCTTGCCAGGAAAGTATGTATTATTCATCTCTATTCTACATTACCCACACCACATGCAGTCAGCAGGGACTGACTCCACCACCTCCAGGGGCAAAGCACAAGCCTCAACCACTTGAGCTAAAGGAGTCACTGTTAACTAGCAGCAATAACAGGCTCTTATCCTCGAGGTGGGCCAGCCACTGGCATGAGAACACAACATGATTTGGCAGAGCATACAGAGGGGGAAGTGAAGCATGAAGGGATGGGTATGGACGGGTGACTCTACAGCAAACCAAGCCATGGGGTTGGGATGACAAGTGGGTGTCAGGAGTAACAGGGGACCTCCAAATTCCACCTTCTGCCTGGTTTCAGGTGTACAGATGTGAAAAGAACCGACTCTTTTCGGTTCACTAGTGATTCCAAAATGTTTGTTTTGAGCTGAACCAAAACTTTGAGCAAATCAAAACACAGTTTGATTTTGAAACATTTGAGTTTTGCCTTTACCATCCTTAAACTGCTTTGATACTAAAATAAAGAATTTTGAAACAATCACTTCAAAGCAAAACACAAACATTGAGATTTTTCACATTATTTTTTTACCAAAACAAACCTCACAATCTGTCAGTTTTGGTAGACCATACAGATGGTGAAGTAAGGCATGGAGGATTCAAATCAGCCCTGATCTGAGCAGCTGCAACTCTTTGAAATCAATGAAAGTTCCATCCTCTTGTGCCAGAGCTGATTTTGCCCAGATAGTTCAAGTGATTTGCCCACTGTTCTCAAAGAGAGAGCCAAAATCAGAACACAGGAGTCCCAATATGGGGTTCTCTGCTTGCTCCCTAACATCAACACACACCAACATCCACACTCTCGGATCTGCTTTTTCTTTCTCTCTCTCTTCAAATTCAAATTTGCAAGGCTGATCTGGAGTAAGGCTACATGCACAAAAAAGGGGGCCTTCTCCTCATAAGACAAGTGCTGGGATATAGGCCTTTACCACCAGGTCATGGATTCAAATCCAACCTAGGTCCATAGCGATCAAAAGCAATTACTCCCATGAGATTTATGTGATGTAACTTGAGTGGGATTCAATTTCATTCCTAGTGTTTTAAATTATTGGTATGATAGTATTTACAATCCCACATCAAGCTCAGGGCTCCATTGCCCTGGGTGCTGTACAAATAGAAAGTAAAAGATACCTCCTGCCCCAGAGAGCTTACAGTGTCACTAGGTAAGACAAAACAGAATCTGTTCCCATCTGCAGGGTGGGGATAAGGCACAGGGAAACAAAGTGACTTGCCCAAGTCACACAGGGAGTCAGTGGCAGAACCAGAAACAGAACCCAAACTTCCAGAGTCCTAGTCCAGAGCCTTAACCATGAGACCATCTCTCCAACAGCCAGACCTTGCCTCCACAAGAACACTCATCATGCTAATTGTCCTATCTTAGACTTGGTTGCCCTCTCACTCCTGGGAGTAGGGGGGTCTCTCTCTCTCTCTTGAGTGAAGGGGAACATGGAGGGAGCTTGCTCTGGCCCACAGGTGATGCACCTATTCTGGGGATGAACAGAGATCTCACACAGTGACCCATCAGTTAGTTCCCTTGACAGGGAGGATGCTCAGCCAGAGCAGGAGGAGACAGGAAGCTTCTGTTTTTAAAAAGATGTACAAGCCTCCTAACAGACTGTGGCCCACGCCCACTTTTCTAGGCTCTTCTGGATCATTCAGGATATTATTAGCCTGAGCAAGGGTGCTTTTGTCCCCCATAATTAAGAAGCCACTCAAAACCTTCTGCTGGAAAAAAGGCCGATTAATGGGGAGGAAGCAATCAGGCAGGGCCGGCTCCCCTTCCAGCAGCTCCTCCGTGGATGGTTATAAATGCATTTCACTACAGGAAATCCTTCAAAAGGATTGTGAGGCAAAATTGGTTGTCGGGACGCTGGGATTGAGCCACCCTCCTTTCCTGCTGCAGAGTAGAAGCAAGACTGGGATGGGACCCCCGGATAGTGGGGAGATCAGCAAAAGGAGAGAGAGAGGCTCCAATAGCTTTCACCGCCATTTGGTGGCCTCTGAGAAATGAATTGGTGGGTCTCAGTCCCCTTCCCCCGGCCAGGTGTCTTCATGGCATGAAGGGACTAGAGAAGTAACTCGTGCTTAGTCAGCACGAGCGACAACAACACAGCTTGTGTTTCAGCCGTGAGCTGAAACACAAGCCCTCAGATTGTGTCATGGTCACGCTGGCCACTCCAGACCTCCCCATCTCAACTGAGCCCAAGTCATCTCAGCTCAGACATGGTACAGTCAGTCTCTCACAAGCTGTCCCATGGCCTCACTCTCTGTCCACCTACCTCACCTCCACTGCCCAGGGACCAACCTGGCCGAAGTCACCCGGAGTACACATTACACGGCACAGACCCGCCGGCCCCAGTTCCAAGCTGTTCCCATGGTGACCAGCTCCTTTCGGCAATGGACACCTGCCCTGCCCACTGAATGTGCCTTGTGAGGAGTCCCACGATTGGGTACCTAGCAGCAGGAAGAAGGTACCAATTGCCTTTTGGGAGGGAGCAGCAGCGCTGCAGGCCCACAAGAGAAACCAGAAGGCGCCTGCTTAGAGACCACGGACTGACCTCCTGGAGGTGATCAAAGCACACTGAGAGGAGCCTCAGTGATGTGAGAGAACGGAATTCCAGCCTCCAGGCTGGAAAGGAGAAGAGCAGGAAGAACACAGAGAAAAGGCAAGCTACAAGGCGGCAACGCACTGGACTGGGGACTCAGGAGACCTAAATGCTATTCCTGGCTCTGCCCCAGACCCTGCTTTGTGTCCATGGAGGAGCCGCTTCTCTCTGTGCCTTCTCTTCCCATGTCTGCCCTAGCTAGGGTGACCAGACAGCAAATGTCAAAAATCAGGACAGGGGATGGGGGGTAATATGAGCCTATATAAGAAAAAGACCCAAAATCGGGACTGTCCCTATAAAATAGGGACATCTGGTCACCCTAGCCCTAGCTAGACTGTGAGAGTTTTAGAGCAGAGGCTCTCTCTGACTATCTTGGTTGATGCCTCTGCTACAGTACTACAAATGAATATTGAGAAGAACAACAACAACCTCACCCTCCTCATGTGTTATTTTGGCCTGTTACCACAGGCTGGTAAAACTGAAAGGCCATTAAAAGAAAAGGAAACACTTACGCTCATCCTGTAAGAGTCCCTCGTTTAAATCGTGCCAACACGTTCACCGTGCTGGGTTTGCTAATGCTCTGATGACAAATGGCACCTTTATTAAAGTGTGTTTAGGAAACACTAACCTCTCTCTATATTGCTTTGCCAATGCAATAAATAATTAAACACTGGCTGAACCTTGCTGCTCGCTAGGAAAATTACCCAGTATTAAAAGGGCATCGAACTTCCCCTAAGCTGGCTGAGAAGCAATTAACCTCTGGGAAAGGCACTGGGATGAAACCAACCAGGCTTAATGCTGGGGACTAAGCTGCCATACACCAGGACAATGCAAAACTTGCTCACTTGGAAAGGTGAGCAGAGAGCAGTCTATTGGCGAGATGCATTGTGGGAGAATTGAACCTCTCTAAAGCATCACATATTGGCAGTGCTAGAGACAGGATACTGGCTAGATAGACCACTCTGATCCAGTGTGACAAGGGGGGAAGAGATCTAGTTATGGAAGGAGATGGAATACTGGACCATGTTGCCCAGAGGTCTGCTGCACTACAGTGAGTCTACCTGCAAAGTGAGGTCTCTGAAACAAGATGGGATTTTGTATGATGGCTTTGGATGGTCCTGCAGCAGCTCCCTGCTATTCTGGTCCTGGGTTCCCCACACAGCTCTGCCAATACCCCTCCATGCTGGGCATAGGCACAACCTTCTACAGATGGTCTGTTACCTACTGGTTAGACCACAGAAGTGGAGTCAGGAGTCATTCTGGGTTCTATTCCTGGCTTCCCCGCTGACTCTGTGCATGAATTTGGGCCCTTTGGCCTTGTCATCACAAGAGGAAAAGGTGTGTTCTTACCCCATTAGCTAATATGTGGTAACACAAGGTAAAATCTGAGTGAAGGCAAAGCCATGCAGTTCTCACATGAGTTAACAGGTTGAGGTAAACCTAGCATCCTGGCCAGAGTCACCATCTCACCCTGCTAACCTATGTGAAAGCTACAGCCTGCCTTCCAACACATGGTAAGAACACACCCTTTTTTTCCCTTCTGTGCCTTAGTTTCTTTTGATGCCTCAGTTTTCTGCTCTGTGAAATGGGGCTAGTATTCTTCCCTCCCTCCTGAAGGTGTTGTTAGGCTAAATTCATTCATGAGTGCAAAGCCCTTTGAAATTGCTGAATGCACGGTGCTGTGGGGCAAATCGCCATTAAGTAGAGATTCCCGCTTCCAGCCCGGCTTTTTTGCCATCCAGCAGCGGAGCTGACCTAGAGGCTAGGGTTTACCTCCACCAGCTGACACGTGTTAAAACTACAACTTGCCTCATCTTCACTTGCAATTTAACATCAGAAAAAAGTGTGTTTTAACCAAGCGTGGGTGAAGGTCTAAGGGAGTCACCAGGGGTCAAAGTTTTCAGAGGTACTCAGCACTCATAATCAGGGCCAGATTTTCAGCACATTTGGGTGCTGAGTGCTTTTGGAAATCTGGTCCCAATGTCAACTGCACACAGACTTACAACACTTTAAATGACTGCAAACCTCTGGGTGGACACACTTATTCCAGTTTAAAAGCTGGTTCTAGTGGTTGAGCTTACCCCTGTACATTTACCAACACACTAAAACAACATAAGCCCAGTTTAACCTAATTGAAGAGCGTCCACACACAGAGTTTCACTGATTGAACTAAACTAGTTTAAAAATCACAGTGATAGTTGAACAGATTCCACTTTGTGGGTAGGCCGCATTCTATTCTACCTCCAGCCTGGAGCCGCCGGGGAGCCACCTCTGGAGGAGAATCCCGTGTAAGGAAGAGGAGTGTTATGGTTTTGGTTGCGCTGCATGGTTAGAAAGATGAACTATTCCCCTTTCAATCCCTGCCACACTCCCTTGGCTTTTAATTACAGGAGGAAAATAAATGAATTTTTTTCATTTGCAGGATGCACTCCTATGACCCTCTCTCCCCCCGACCTCCTTTCATCCTCTCTCTCCTGTTCAGCTCTCTCTGCTTTATCCTTCCTTCCCCCAATTTTTCCTCCCTCCACCCCACAATCAGGCCCAGGCTTTCAGCTGAGCTCAGTTCCCACTGAGGCACCTAAATAAGGGCTGGGTTTTTTATGGGACCTTCTGTATGTTGAATCTGCTGGTCACTCCATTCAGGTGCCCAAGCAGGAGCTTCGGGTACAGAGCTTTTTGAAAAATCTGGCTCTGAATCTTTAATGAGGCAGCCTGGTCCAGCGGCTGATGCATCTGACTAGGAGTCAGGAGACCTGTGGGCTAGTCCTAGCTCTGCCACTGACTTGCTGTGTAACCCTGGGGAAGTCATTTAATGTTCTCTGATTCCATTTCCCCACCCATCTTTAAAATGGGATAGTGATACCCCCCACCCTTTGTAAAACACTTGCAGATCCAACATCCTTTGTAAGTGGCAATTATTATTTCCCCAGGGCTCTTCTGAGTTCCCTACATGCTACCTTACCGGTCCTGCTGGCCACTAGAACATCCTCGCTCTCTAGCACCGGCTTTCTGCATGGAAGACACCCCAGTACACATACACCCACTTTTCACCTCTCTGTTACAAGGAAGCAACATCTGCCATTTCATCTGTGGGTACTTGGAGCATTCCCAGGCATTCAATGGTCTGCAATCAGCATCATGGGCAAACGTATTAAGGAAAAGCTACAGAGCTCGCTACGGATAGGGCTGGACATGTCTTGACTGGCTCGTTGTTGCGGGACAGCAAGGATGGATGATGTACCTCTGTCTGGAAAAGATCATCCAGGGGGCAGCCCAGGTGCAAGGGAAATGGGAGGGAGGAAATTTGCTTGCTACAAAGAGCAGCGTCGTGGCAGCTGGGATTGAGGCAGACTCAGGCTCGTTCTAGTCACCAGTGATACTTTTTCACATATCACAGAGCAACCAACTGGGGGATACTCAGAAATGACTGGCAGCCCCTGCTCTATGCAGACCCAGGATGGAAATGACCAGAGCGGCTACAGACTCAGGATTGAGGGGCATGGGCAAAGCTGCGTGAAGGAAGCTTGCCAGCACCTGCCCACCATACACCAAATTCCAGCCAGCTCTCCCAGCCCCTCAGGTCTGGGGGGTCCCCAATTCCACACCCTAGCACAGCCAGTCAGTCGAGCCACTGATTGCGATGTGATAGCGAGGGGAGGGGAGGGCCCCTGACTTGCTGACGTGGGGGATGGGAAGAGACAGCTTCCTCCCCCATCCCTTTGATGAGGAGGAGAGAGTAGATAATCCTCTCTCCAATAAACAAACCGGCCCAGCACTGGCAAAATCCAATTTCAATTACCTGCACTGCTCCCCTGTCTGATTTACACCCTCACTGGCCTGCAATCACAGCTGCCTCTGGTGCATCTCGAGGCAGTTCATTTATGGAAACAGCCAGCTCCGAGATTCCCTCATGTCCTTCCCACTGCTCTCACTCAACCCCCACCCTTGCCAGAGAATGACCCGTATTAAGGAGGTGCCTGGTTTTCTCCTGGACTTAGGGCAGCTGACAGACTGCATGTGGGGCTTTAGTACAGCCTACAGCCTGTTCCTGGCACATGCCCCTCTATGGCATGCACGCAGCATCAAAAGTCCGTAAAGAGTCAGCCAAGCCTCATGGCCAAAGCAATATCTTGGGCACCAGGAACTCCTGAGTTCTAGTCCCCTTCCTCACTCTTCTTTTTGGGGAAACTGAGGCATGGAGAGCAGACGATCAGTCCCATCCTGAACTGTAGCAGGGGTTCTGCACGCACAGGGGCTGAGGCTGGAATCATATTGTAACAGATACAGGACCACTGAAAGCTTCTTGTCTAGAACGGGGATCCAACCCCAGCCCTCTTGCTCCCTGAGCACAGGCCCCAGCTGCTTGAGCTAAAGGAGAAACTGTGGCACACAGCTAGGCAGGTCCAACACCACCCAGCAGTACTGGCACATATCACTGTTAGAATAATCCTTTCTGCACTTATATAGCCTCTTGCACCCGAGGATCTCAAGACACTTTACAGAGAAGGGGAAGGAACTTGCCCAAGGTCACTCAGTGAATCAGTGGCAGAGCCAAGAACAGGAGCCAGGGCCACAGTTTGCCCTCACTGATGCCAATGTAAGTCTGAAGCAACTCCACTAACTCCAATGCAGTTGCCATAATCCAGGCTGGAACAGAGCAGAAGACAGCAGGGAGTCTGCTTCGCCAGCCACGAGCCCACCCTGCCTGGAAGATGCGAATTCCAGAGACAGCGAGCAAAGGGATGAAGTGCCGTTCCCACCTGGCAAGCCAGGGCATCCACTGGACACAGACAGGCAGGAGCCAATACAGTGCAGGGGAGGGAAATGCTCTGCAAGCAAGGCCTGGGGGACACTCATATAGATACACCAAGACTAGATTGACAGCCCGGAGCCTGCTCTGAGAGGGGAACAGGCAAACAGCCCACGCAAAGGCACCAACTGGAGACCTGGCCCTCTGACCCTACTAACGCAAACTGGAAATTAACTCCCCGCTGCCTGCGCGATGGGCTCCCCTCTTCATGACCTGTCTCGATGCCCCGACGTGTCTTCTCATTACAGCCCAATCTGCTCCAGTGTGCGCGGCCCCTTCCGGGGTGAGGCTGCCTGGGATCAGCCAGGCATTCGCAGCTTGGCTATGAAAAGGCAGCCGCACCAGAGAAGAGCCCAACCCCACATTCATCTCACCCCCATCAACCCCTGTTCCAGCCCAGTCTGGTTCTTGTGAGGATGCTCCTTCCAGAATACTAATCAGCTGTTTAACATGGAGAGGGAAGCAGTGACAGAGCTAAGAGAGCTGCCGGGCTCCGGGACTGCCCTCTGCATTGGTGCAGCTCTCCGAGCTCTCAGCCCCTGTCGTTGGCGATGGCAGTGGGGGTGTCTGCAGGCACTAGGAAGCCTCATGGGCTCTCCAAGTCTAGCAAATTCCCAAGGCAGGGGTGGGATGTGCCTGAGTCTAGAGGAAGAGAGTCTGGGAAAGGGGAATGGTGAGAAAGAATCTAGAGGAGGAGAGTGGAGAAAAGGAGGAAGAGCCTGGAGGAGAAGGGGAGAGTTTGGTTCTTTCTTCCTCATCCCCACCCATCAATTTGGCTTCTGTTTGATAATGAACGAGGGGAGAGATCTACCTGGGATCTAAACACTGAAACCTTGGGGGTTAAAAGCTGAGACATGCCAGTCCAAGACAGCCCTGCTGATACCCCTCCAGCTCTACCCAGGCTCACACCAGCCCGTGCTACAGAATAAGGCACAGAATGAACTTGAACGTTCCCCACATAATTCCACTAATGCCCCTCAGTCCTTTCCTGCAGAACACCCCCTGCTATTCCAGTCCTGGACCCCGCACCAGCTCTGCAAGTGCCCCTCAGTCCTTTCCTGCAACACCCTCTGCTGTTCCAGTCCTGGACTCCCCACACACACACTGCTCCACTAACGCTCTTCACTCCAGACCAGCTGGCCCCCTCTGCCATTCCCGTAGTAAACCCTCCTCCCAAGTACACTAATGAAAAATCTGATTCTTCGCTGCCTGGCACTTGTGTCAGCCATTATCCCACATGTGCAGAACAGGTGTGAATTGCTCCAAATCAGGACACCAGCGGGAATGTTTTACTTCCACTTTGCACAGCTGTAAATGGCAACGAGAGAGAGTCAGGCTCTGAACACATCTCCTAACTCACACCTGCTTCACCAGCTCCCAGGACTAGCCACATGGGGTTCCTGGCCTAGCCAGAGTGGATCAGAGCAGCTAGTGGATCAGAACTGTTCCCTCTCCACCCACACCCAGCCACACACACTACTGCTGAGCTAGCAAATCAGAACCCACCCACCTACCAACAATCCAATGGGCCGGAACCACCCCTCCAGCCATACCGAGTGGATCAGAACTACTTCTCCCAAGGAACCAGAACAGCCCCCAGCTACTCCTGACCAAACAGACTGGAACATCGCATAATGGTACAGAAGGGCCTCTTTACCACTTGCCCGTGGGATCAGACCCACCCTCACACTGCTCTGACGGGGCTAATCCATCAGAACAGCTGCATATGGGGCACCCCCCTCCTGATGGACCAGATCCGCCACACGCAGGACACTTACCCTCCGTCAGCCCGAGGTGTATACTCCAATAGATCTGAAGGCACTGCAGCTCCTTCTTCATGCCCCGCTTGCAGCGGCAGTCATAGAGCGGGCTCTCCTGCAGCACCTCGAGAGCTGCCTGGCACTCCTTGTTGGCCAGCATGGTATTCCTGTCCCGGCCAGCCAGGCACTGGCGCAGCGTGCGGTAACGAGAGCTGCAGCTCGACTCAGCAGCGCACAGCTCATTGGCCCGGACACAGTCCACTGGGGTACGCCAACCATGAGGATCTTGGCCGGATGCCAGGGAATGGAGGATCTTCTCTGGACAAGGGGCAGGGGAGGGGAAGGAAAGAAAGGCCAGAGCGTGGTGAGTGATGATAGCCACGTGGCAGGGACGAGAAGCAATGCACTGCCCTTTGACAGCCTCTGATACCGACAAATAGCCCCCCACCCAGCCAGCATCCTGCTACACCTAGGTCCCTTCTCCCAGTCCTGCTGATGCAACATGATCCTGACCCATAGTTCCTACTACTCCACCAGCCACATCCGCACACACACCCCACACAGCTCTGGCAATTCAATGGGATCCTAACATGCAATCCCTCCCCGACTCCTCATACATCAGCCCTGGGTTCCCCACCCCCCTCAGTGCTACTCTCCTACACCCTCAGCTGTACCAGTACTGGGCCAAGGAATCCATGTTGAAACACTTGGAGGAGAGGAAGGTGATCAGGAACAGTCAACATGGATTCACCAAGGGGAAATTATGCCTGACCAACCTGATTGCCTTCTATGATGAGATAACTGGCTCTGTGGATGAGGGGAAAGCAGTGGACGTGTTATTCCTTGACTTTAGCAAAGCTTTTGATATGGTCTCCCACAGTATTCTTCCCAGCAAGTTAAAAAAGTATGGATTGGATGAATGGACTATAAGGTAGATAGAAAGCTGGCTAGATCGTCGGGCTCAATGGGTAGTGATCAACTTCTCAATGTCTAGTTGGAAGCCGGTATCAAGCGGAGTGCCACCGGGGTCGGTGCCTGGGGCCCGTTTTGTTCAACATCTTCATTAATGGATGATGGGATGGATTGCACCCTCAGCAAGTTCGCGGATGACACTAAGCTAGGGGGAGAGGTAGATATGCTGGAGGTTAGGGATAGGGTCCAGAGTGACCTAGATAAATTGGAGAATTGGGCCAAAAGAAATCTGATGAGGTTCAACAAGAACAAGTGCAGAATCCTGCACTTAGGATGGAAGAATCCCATGCACTGTTACAGGCTGGGGACCGACCAGCTAAGTAGCAGTTCTGCAGAAAAGGACCTGGGGATTACAGAGGATGAGAAGCTGGATATGAGTATGGATATGGATATGAGTCAGCAGTGTGCCCTGGTTGCCAAGAAGGCTAGCGGCATATTGGGCTGCATTAGTAGGAGGATTGCCAGCAGATTGAGGGAAGTGATTATTCCCCTCTATTCAGCACTGGTGAGGCCACATCTGGAGTATTGCGTCCAGTTTTGGGCCCCCCGCTACAGAAAGGATGTGGACAAATTAGAGAGAGTCCAGTGGAGGGCAACAAAAATGATCAGGGGGCTGGGGCACATGACTTACGAGGAGAGGCTGAGGGAACTGGGGTTATTTAGTCTTCAGAAGAGAAGAGTGAGGGGGGATTTGATAGCAGCCTTCAACTACCTGAAGGGGGGTTCCAAAAAGGATGGAGCTCACCTGTTCTCAGTGGTGGCAGAAGACAGAACAAGGAGCAATGGTCTTAAGTTGCAGTGGGAGAGGTCTCGGTTGGATATTAGGAAACACTATTTCACTAGGAGGGTGGTGAAGCACTGGAATGGGTTACCTAGGGAGGTGGTAGAATCTCCATCCTTAAGAGGTTTTTAAGGCCCAGCTTGACAAAGCCCTGGCTGAGATGATTTAGTTGGGGATTGGTCCTGCTTTGAGCAGGGGGTTGGAATAGATGACCTCCTGAGGTCCCTTCCAACCCTAATCTTCTATGATTCCCAGTTCAGCTCTGCAGCTCACCTGCTATTTCAGGCCTGGGATTCTCTTGAGCACAAACTGTCTGTCATGCCTAGCTCACAAGAGACTAAGTTGGTGTCACAGCCTCATTTCTCCTGTGGCCAGGTTCCCATAGTTCACTACCTCTCATAGCGCTAGTAGATTGGTCCTTACAACCCTGTTAGCCAGGTGGGGAAACTGAGTCACCATACCATGAAGCAACTCAGGCAACGTCACATAGCAAATTAGGAGCAGAGAGGGGAATAGAAGCCTGACATCCTTGCTCCCAGTCAGTTGCTCTAGTTACTCGATAACATTGCTCTGCACATATAAAGCAGTATATTTGTAGTCAGTGATCACATCAAAATGAGTTTCATCACTTCAGTCTGAAGTATCCTTACAATATAATGAAAATCCTGCATATTAAAAATATGAGAGGTAATGAAATGTTGTACCATGCAATAAATCTGGCTTAGCTCTTATGGTGACAGTCACAGAAGGGTTAATGTTTCCATTCTCTGAAGAGCTAGGCAACAGCCTTCCACAGAGGCCATCGGCAGGGTTTGAACTCCCTGCCTTCAACACCAACCTCTGCCATTTGAGCTAGATAAGTAAGTCCAGTAGCTAGCAGCAGTAGTAAACTGTTATCCTCTAGGGGAGCAGCCACTGCAGGAGAATGTAAGATACATTGTGCTAGCATGGGACATTGGGAAACATTAGCGGTCCTCAGGATCAGCTAGAGAGAGCTTGTTTCCAGGGCTGCAATGTTTGTCACTGACTAGCCTTATTAGAGCTTGCAGAGGAGGTGGAGCAGGCCTAGTTTCTCCTGCTGAAAGAAAAGACCAGCTCACAAACATGCAGTAAATCATCTCTCAGCAGACACTAGAGCAGGACTGCCAAGAATCAACCTCCTACTGGACTCTTCAACCCGCTCCTCCTTGTTATAAGAGCTTTACTCATCCACTTAGGAGACAGAAAAATACCATGTGACCAATGCAACCAATCGCAACACAGCTCAAAAAATGAAGGCCATCTCAATGGATCATGTGCTGTCAATCCATAGGATAAAACAAAGCCCACTGACTCCATAGTGTTACTCCAGGTGCGTCCCAACGTCAGGCTCACAGAACCCAGGATGTTCCACCTAAAAGGGTCTTTTTCTCAGTTTGCAGCCACCCATTGAAATAAGGGCGGGACAGAGATCTTTGTAAATTTGGTCAGACTCCACTTCCAGGTCTCTCTGCCCCTCCTGTCCCAGGCTGCACTGATATGTCAAGGAAGGCCCATGTTGTCACCTGTTTATGTGTAACCTCTATTCACATTAAGGGCCAGATTTTCAACAGAGCTCAGTGTCCATCAAGCATCCGCTGGTCCTCAACTCAATACGTTTGTTGGGGTTTAGTCCCCCACTGGTGACTGCAATCACTTCATTGGGACGACCTCCCTTTCCCACCAGCATCGGGTTATGGACTAGTGGATAGTGCACCAGACTGGGACTCAGAAGAGCTTTGCTCTGTTCCCAGCTCTACCAGTGTGCTGCTGTGGGACCATGGGCAAGGTACATCACTGCCCCGTGCCTCAGTTTCCCCTCCTGCTTTTTGTCTGTCTTCTCTATTTAAATTGTAAGCTCTTAGGGGCAGGGACTGTCTCTTACTGTTTGTATATACAGCACCTAGCACAATGAGGTCCAAATCTTGACTGAGACTTCTAGGTGCTGCTATAATGCAAATAATAGTAATAAATAATTGATCCTGTTGCTGCTTATTACTACATCCCCCAGTGTGGAACAGCCTGCAACTAAGGCTGAGTTCAGGCATACTGGGAAGACAAGATAAGCAAACCCCACAAATACAGTGGGAGTTTACTTCTGATCTTCTAGGTTGAAACCACCAGGCTCTTCTTTCCCATGGCCAGATCTCTAGAGGTACAATAACTCCCCAAGCCCATCCTTGGCCTTTACATAGCTCGTGAACTTGTCCAGGAGATAGCCAGGCACATGGGATAGACCCACCATGACAGAAGATAGACCCACTTTGAGGTTCTGCAAAGTGAAATGACACGTTCCAACCCCTACAGTGAGTCAATGTCAGACAGAACCCAGGATTCCTGACTCCCAGTCTGAGTTCAACCCACTAGATCACACTCGTTTCCACATAAGCTCTGATCCTGTATTCCTTCCTTGCTGCAATCCCCAGTGACTTCAATGCAGCATGGTGGCTCAGGACTTCCTGTATCTTACAGTTTAATTCCAAAGTCAACAGGGGGTCCTGACTGGCTGTTTGTAAACCAGCTCCAGCACAGGGAGAGCCCAACACCCTGTCCTGTGAATCTGGAATGAGTCTGCTGAAGCGATTCTGGATTTGCAGCACTGTATCCTTGAGCAGTCAGTGGCCTGGTTGCACCAGATAGGGGCAGGTGGAAGAGGGGAGAGTCCAGCTCGCCAAAAGAAATGCGTCAAAAAGCAGCAAATTCCAAAAGAAATAAGTAAAGCTGGAGGATTCTGTGCTCATGGAAAGTCCTGACCTGGCAGTTTTTGTGCAAACAGCAGAGGGGCCCTGAGCAGTCCCCCACTGCTAAGAACTGGACCACAGGCCAGAAGGCAGCGCCCCCCTTTCCCTTCCTGCAAACTCAAACTGTTTCTAGAGGGTGGCTGATGTCTGGAGCTCTCTGCCACAGGAGCTACTGGCAGATTCCACCTTCCCCAGGGTGCTGGGGCAAGATGGACAGTTAATATGCAGGTCCTGGTTCTCCTCCCATTCACCCCAAAGGGAATCAGGAGCTGCTGGAGTTCCCAGTAGGAATCAGCTGTGGTGGGCAGCTCAGATTTATCAATGGAACTGAATATAGAACCATTCTTGCTCAAGTTCACTGGTTGTAACTGATGCGTTGATTTGGGAGTAAGGAGCAGCTCCTCTCCCCAAGCCCAGTACACACAGGGGCTCTTCTCACCTTCTGGAGCACTGAGCACAGCATATCTCACATAGAATTATAGAATATCAGGGTTAGAAGGGACCCCAGGAGGTCATCTAGTCCAACCCCCTGCTCAAAGCAGGACCAATCTCCAGACAGATTTTTTCCCCAGATCCCTCAATGGCCCCCTCAAGGATTGAGCTCACAACCCTGGGTTTAAGCAGGCCAATGCTCAAACCACTGAGCTATCCCTCCCTCAAACCCCTTTGACCTGCCTCAAATGCAGGCCACCCAAGGGGCCCTAATGGGCATCAGTCCTGGCTTCCTTTCTTGCCTGGCTGAGTAATGCCCTGAGCTTTCTCAGTCACACGTCACTAGTGGGTGAAAGCATTCAACACCCTCTCGCTTTCAAGGGGTTTGGAACCTGGCTCTGCTTCCAAATCCTGCAGCTCAGCCCTGACTCTGCTTAAACCAGAGCCAGGCAAAGGGTTGGGTAACCCACTGGCTAAGCGTATGTCCAGTCACCCTCTAGAGGCTGGTTCACATAGAGGATAAGAGTCTACTCCTGCTGCCAGCTAGTGAGTTTCACCTACTTCACCTATGCTTGAGCTAGCATGCTAAAAATAACAGTATGCCCATGGCAGCTCAGGCAGTGGCTCGAGCTAGTTGTCAGAGGATGCACCTAGGATTTCAGATGGGGTTATACGCAGGCAGCTTACCCAAGCTGTCGCCTGGGGCCGCCACATTCACACCACTATTTTTGTGGACTAGCTGTAGCTAGCATAAATATGTCTACTTAACCTGGGAATTACACCTCTCAGCTGCAGTGTAGACATAGCCGAGTGAATGTGCAACTGTTTCACATCAAAATTACATGAAATTCCCCTCTGGTTTCCAAAAAAAAGTGAATAAAACTCGCCTGTTTCAATGAGCAATCCTGAAGCACCCAGCTGCTTTTATAGAGTGATTACATTCACAGGAACTTGGAAGGTAAGGAGATATGTAATTATCCAATAAGACTACTGGTCTGATGCAGCTTATTTGGGGCTCTAATAAAAACCAGTAAAGACTGCAAAACTCAAGCAGACAGCATGAATGGAAACCAAAGGAAATATTTGCACAAAAGGGAATAACTAGGGACAATTCCTCCATCCCTTTCCCCATGACTGAACACTGCCCAGGGCTCAGCACTACCTCCTTTCCCTGCCCCAACCTCCCCTTCAGCCAGCCAGCTCCCAAATATATTCCCCAGCAACCCAAGCTCTGGTTTGTTGTGCAAACTGGATCCAAGACTGGCCATCAGCCAGCTGAACCATCTGGAGTTCCCCACCACAATATCGGGCCACAGCTCTCTCCCAAAATAGTTTTCCCCTGTGCAATTCCAGCAGACCCCACTGAAACATTCACACACATCCTTCATCCCTGACCAGTCCTCCTTCCAGACTGTGCAGGCGTTAAATACCTCACTCCTCCGGCAGGTTTTCAAATGGGTCTGACAGCTGTATTGCATCTGTTGCTAACTGTACGGCAAGGCCATGCTGGCCAGTTTGGCTGCGGGGTTTGCTCTGTTAGGGAAGATTGCGCAGAACGTGGATCCTTCCCTCTGGTGCACAGGGACATATCTCCTTAGACCAGCATCTCTGCAGTCTTTCTAAGCACAGATCCAAAGATGGGAAATAGTACATCTTCCATAGAGTCATTCCAGAAATTCAGCAGCTGCAGAGCACCAGCTTTTCACCCCTGCAGAGTTAGGAGCCAGTTCTAGTTCAGGTCCTCAATGCATTGAGTCTGGCAGGTTTCATTCTTAGCCCTGGTGAAAGTTTGTCCACCTTGTGCCATAAACACGCCACTGTAAATGTCAGCTGCCAGTCCTGGAATAGCAGAGAGGGCTGCAGGCCAGGAGTGAGGGGCATCAGCACAGCTGTCTGTCAGGAAGCCTAGAGCTGGAACAGCAGCAAGGAGGGGGGCTATGGGTTGGCAGTGATGGGCACCAGCAGTGTTGGAATATCAGGGGTGCTGTAAGCCACAGCAGAGCCATGTTGAGGGCTCAAGGCTGATCAGTGAAGTATGCTGGAGGTCTACATTGAGCCATCAAATGAGCTTTGGAGGTATAAGGCCTGATTCTTAGTTACGCTGTTGGAGCCACATAAAGGGCCAGGACACAGCCCCCTAAAGGAGCCCCTGGTTGGTGTAGTGCTGCAGAGCTGCATAAAAGCAATACACTAGCCCAGCTCCCCAGGAAGGTGCGGACGGGGCAGTGGCAGTGGCAGTGGCAGGGAAGGGGCATGGCATGCATATTGCACTGCGGCTATTCTCTGCTTTCATGGGAAGGAGAACATATGTTAGAGCAGCCCTGAGGCTTTATTGGCTTTCCATAGGCCTCCCCTGGAAAATGTTACTGAAGTGAGCAAATGAATTTATGGGGAAGGGAATGTAATCCTTAGCCAATGTGGCCAACTCCTGTGATTTTACAATAATTGCTTTATTTTCTTAAAGCCCCAGTTCCTGGAGTCAGGTGAATACAGGAGAATTTCAGCTCCCATGAAAAGAAAAGAAAGCTTGGTTCTAGCCCTACTGGTTGGGAGAAAAAGCTTCAAGATGTGACCTGGAAAGGCTCAAAAACCAAAGGCAAAGAAACAAACCCCAAATGGGATTTTTTTTTTAACCTCATGAGTTCTGGGGCATCGGACTCAGGATTCTTGAACACTTGGGAGTTGCCGATGCTGTACATTGGATACAGCCATGCAGGATATACTAGCTACTCAGTTTACACACAGCTATTGCTGACCTTCACATGAGCTGGCAGGAGAGCTAATAAAAGCGGTGTGTCTTTCCCTTCCACTTAGCTCCTGCCCCTGAGCAGAGTCATGCCCGGACTCCCTGCCTCCCCCATCTCTCTCTCTCGCTTTTCCTCCTTCTCCAAACAGTATAATTGGATCCAGACATAATAGCCTCCATTTCTAAGCAGGGGCCTCATTAGATTTATTCGGGGGAGCGGGGGGTATTTCTTTATATTAAACAACATTCCACTGAATTTAAAACCAGGCCTTTCACCGACAGGTTGGAAATGAAACCTGCGCAGCCCTGTCGACAGGGCGCTAAAGTCTAACATGCAGGTAAGAGTGGAAGAAAAATGCCTCTTTAAATGCCCAGCCAGGAAGGCTCCCTTCTTCTCGCTCTGTGTCTGGGGTGTAACGGATTGTACCCCCCACTTCAGTCCTTCCTAATGCCCATGGGCCTGCTCCCACCCAGCCTTCAAAGGCAAACTGCTGATTTTACAGCCCTGCCTTCTGCGCCACGCAAGTGATTATTTCCCGCTGTGTGCTCTGGTAACGAAAAACACGAGCTATAAACAGAAAATGTCAGGCTGGCTCTAGCCTCAGTGTACCAATTCCACCTTATCCCCAGGCGCGGGTCACTCTGGCCAGGTATGGAAGTGAGACAGTGACACCTAGAGGCAGCTGGGAGGCCCATGCTAGCTTCATTCTGAGAGCAGATTCCACCTGCAACAAGCAGCAGGGCAAGGAAAGCAAGGGTCACTTGGCTTTGTTTTGAGTTTCTTTACATCATGTTCACAGCAACCTCTCACCTCCTCGCTTCACCTCTTGGATCTGATGTCCTAGTTCAGACTGAGTGCATAACAGTGCTCATTGCTTTCCTACCGCCCCGCACAGCAGCTGAGAATGAGCTTTTCATTCGCTATTATGTCCATTGATTGCTCTTCTTCTCTGCCACTATAAGACACATGCCGCCCTGGGAGCTGAGTGGTGCCTTAGGTTAGGCACCAAACACAAGCTTTTCATACATGGACCTGAGATCAAACCTTCACTTACGTTGCAAGTTAGTGATTTATCCTGCGAGTCCTTTGAGAATATTAGTACACCATTCAGTGCACTGGCAGAGAGAAAGAAAAGCTAAGGATTGGGAATAACCAGCACTGAAGGCGAGTTGTACAGTCCAGGGCTGAAATAGCAGGAGGGATTGCAGGTCAAGTCTGAGGGGCATTGGCAGAGCTAGAGGGTGAGGTGGTAGCCAAAACTAGAATAGCAGGGGGTGCTGCAGGTCAGAAGCGAGGTGCCTTGGCAGAGCTGTGTGTGGGGAGAGGACTGGAATGGCAGGGGGTGTTGGAGGTCAGGACTGAGGGGCATTGCCAGAGCTGGGGGAGGAAGCCTGGGACTGAAATAGCAGGGGGCGTTACAGGTCTGGATCGAGATGCCTTTGCAGAGCTGTTTACTGGCAATGTGTCCATCACTTGCCCTCAGGCCAAAGAGCAGACAGTAGATTTACTTCTGATTTCAGCAGATGTCTGACCTTTTGGGTCATCACTGAATCTTGTTCCATTTGGACAGACATGAAAGGTGTCCCAGTAACTGGCACTGTCGGTGCAAGAAACCATAGCTCAAAACCTCATCCAGACAAGAGATGGGGAGCAAATTTACCCTTGCCGTGCTGGAAGTTCTTCTCGTCCTTCCAATACTATACTCCACGTGGGCTGGAGGAGGGATCCATCAGGCAGAACGGCACTGGAATATTGCTGTCAGACCTCCGGTTCCATGCACAATTTCTGCGCTGAGCGGGCTTGTTCTCCCCATTCCACAACCGCATCCACTCTGAGCCAGCCCCTCACATAATGCTTTGCCCAGGCAACCAAAAACTCCAGAAAGGGCTGGTGGAGGGAGGAATAGGAGCCAGTATCTCCAGATTCCCATCCTTCTAGGGACCAATCAGGGGCTCATCACTGCAAGAAGAATGAAGATTTGGAGTGGAGAGGTGCGAGGTCCAGAGCTTTGCCAGTTGTGGGATCCAAAGAGCTAGACAAAAAACTACAACAACCCAGGACAACTGCACCCCATCCAAGAGAACCCACCACAACTGGCAAAGGTGCTTGCCCCCGGGGACTTAGATCCACCAAATCTGCCCATCGCCCCAAAGCTGACTCTTCCTCCCAGCCCCCCATCTCTGCACACACTTGGATTTACATCACGGATGACATTGACCCTTGGTTTTTCAAGGACTCGCTGCTGAGTTAAGCCTCAGTAGGCCTAGATCCAGACCCAGGTCTCAGGAGACAAAAGGAAATCCATGCTCCAGTCCTTCTCAACAAGGTTCCACAGCTAGATCTGAAGTGCCTTCTCCATCCTGCCATGCTCCTCACACCCCAGATCCCCCTGCAGAGCACAGCCCAGCCTCCAGCTTGACTCCGCATGACTCCCGAGCTGCACGCAGAAGCGTGAATGCATGGGACTGGTTTACATTGGGGGCTGAAGGGCAGGCGTGGCAAAGGGGGAGCCAGGTCCACAGGCCACGCTGCCCCAGAAAATGCTGCCAAGGCAGATGAGAAAGACAAAAGGCCTTGTTCTGATGTAATGAAAAGAGAGCCTAGGGTTGTACAAAGAGTCCATGGGGAGGGAGGTCCAGTGTGCATATGGAAAGGCAATCCTCCTGCACTGACCCTTGCATGGGCAGAGATGCCCACCAGTGGCAATGATGGGAAATGCAACAGCAAATCTACCAGGTGTGACATGGAGAGCGGGACATGGGCATGTTCCAGTGGCCCTATCTCTGCTACCTGGCCTGCCCACTCTCTAGTGCTAGGACCAGAATTTTTCTCTCTGGCACAGCCATCCCAAACCAGACATCTTGGCTGGCGTATTCGCTGGGACTATCCTGGTCCGGTAGCCAGTGGGGCACCACGTTGGGGCCCAATCCAGCAAAGCACCAAGCACCCTAAGTTCCCATTGCAGGCACCTCTGAAATGGTCCCTACACAGATAATGCCCCAGCTCCTGCTTCTTAAATCCCATGGAGCTTGTGCATTTAGCTCATTACAAGCAGGGGTTGGAAACAGGAGGGAGAGTTATGGGGGAGCACTGTTCCCCAAGCCAGCTAGACAAGGGGAAGCCCCCCTCTGCTTTCAAAGATGACTGGAAGTTGGGTATCCCTGCATGCCCCCCTTGCTTCCACCCCAGATTATGAGCTCCTTCTTTAAAACGTTCCCCTTGTCATCCCAGTGCCAACCTGAATCTGCATCACAAGCATCAATGGTGCCTGTTTCCCTGCTCTGTGCCCCCAGCAAAGAATAAACCCTCCCTGCTCAGCCCATCCTGCCAGAGAGGAGGAGGTCCATGACAATCACAGACCAAACACACGAGGCCAAGTTCACTCCATTGACTCCAATGATACATTGTGCCCTGACATCCACCATCTCCAGCCCAGGCCCAGCTGTTGTATAGGAAGCCTGAAGTTATCTATGTACCTTGCTCACCTCTCGCATATATAGCATCCTCAGAGCCCCCAGGAGGGAGTTTGCATGGAGGGGCAGAGTGAGTGTTTTCCTACGCCCAGCGCATACGCACATACTGAACTCATATTAATAAAACATCTGCAGAGAATTTACATCTAATCCCCAGCAGTCTCCAAGGATATCAGAGCACGGTGAGGATTTGTAGCTGGATGCACAAACCTCAGTCACAGAGCCAGCAAACATTCCTTAGTCAGAATACCCCTCTCTCCCCACAGCTTCCCCGAATCGTTACCCGGTCACTTCATCTGCAATATGGGTCTATGGTCTTGGCAGAGCCCATTGGACATGGGGTGCTTTATAAGCAAATATTCACTGCCCTAGCTTAACTCAGTAGTACTGCTCTCTCCTCTTGCTGCACATGCAACCCCTGTGTGCCATCGTTGTGGTGGCATTTGTTTAGCCCCAACAGCAATAGCTTTCTTTGCTCATTGGAACAAGGGGACAGATTATCAAGGGCTCAGCACCTACCGCTGGGGCCAGGCTTTCAGAAAAGCTCAGCTCCCATTTAGGAAGCTAACTAAGGCTCTGCTCAGCACCCAGCATGCGTGCAGCTTGGCAATTCTCGGCCCCACTGTCTAGAACCGTGCGTAAGCGTTGCCTGCAATAAGCTTGTTAATCCATCAATTTGCACCTCTCCCTGATTCCTCTCCACACCATTCTCCTGGCCCAGTCTGAGCCGCAGAAGATTGGGACCATTACAAAGAAACAAGGACCCAAAGGAGGAAGGTCCTGTTTCTAAACAGCCTCCTCATGGGGGTGAAATGAAGTGGGTTTGTGGCTGCTCAGTATCCCAGCCTGCTGCTTAGCTGGAGTGTCCTGGGTTGGCAGGGCTGGGAGGAGGATTCTATGACTGTTCCCTCCATCCCCAGACTCTCATATTTAGCTCACAGGGGGCCTCCCAACCAGCCAAATGTGCATGCAAATAAACCAGGGGTTAACTCCTAACAACTACAATAATTTGGTGGTTGATGTTTGCCCCACCCCAACCTCTTCTGTGAGCAGAGCCTGAGTCCCCACCGCACCCCCTGCTCTCAGCAGGGAGCCAGTGCGGCAGGGGGATCTGTGCATTCACTTTCTGACCCCTTCCCACCTCCCACTCTCCCATTCTTGCTGCCCGCAAAGCCCCCAAGCCATTGGGAATGACAACATGCCCTACAAGTGGCTACTCCATCTTCCATCATCCCCAGTCCACAGCCCTGTCATTCCCACACACACACCCTCTATGGAGTCAGGCACTCCCACTTGCTGTCAAAAGAGAACCAGGCAGCAAGCTATCTCGCCTCATACCCAGGCTTATCCCAGAGACCCTGCTACAGAGACACACTGATGTGTAACGCACTGATTGCAAAGGAGACCGTCACCCCCTGCCCAAGGCAACTATTCAGACCCTCCTAAGGCAGAGGAGAAAATAACCTTCCATCCCCCTCAGTCCAAAATGACATCCTTCCCCCACACCCTTCCCTGGCCATCAACGAAAATAGCCTTCCAAAAGCCATGCTCTTGTCACTGAAGTGTTTGCAAAATTGTGCCCAGCAGCAAGGGAGACCAAGAGCGGGCCATTTATTCTCCTGCTATCCCAGGACACAGGGACCTATTGTGGAAATATTAAACCTACATATAGATCTCTTACTGAGGGCTTCCCATGCTGTGCCCCCCTCCAACCCCGCAACCAAAACAAAAGTCCAGGGGAAGAATCCTGAAGCAGTGAACTCCCACTCGTGCCATGGCCAGCCTTCAAGTCTCCCTCACCCCCTTCGCCCCCATGACTTTAAACATCCTTCTGCCCCTTGTCTCTCTCGTCCTCCAACCCTAATCCACTCCATGCAGGGTTAAATTCATAAAGCCAAGGGGATTTCAGCAGAGTTCCTCAGGAGTTCTGTGCTGCAGTGTTGTATGTGAGACCCAGAGACAGAGCTGCAGGTACTGTCTGTAACTGTGTCTCCATGCACGAGTGGAATTGTAGCACAAGGGGCATTACCTGCCAGATGAGAATACTGGGAAGAACCGAGAGGATAATTTGCCAACGTGATAACGTGCTTTGGGGGAAAGGGAGCTTTTTGCTTTTATTTCACCTAAAATACATTGCAACTCCTCCCTTGCCAGGGCTGCACCTTCCCCATCTCTGGATGAGGCTGCTTCAGAAATACAAGCTTTCCTCTTGGCAAAATAGCCTGCTAAATAAGTCACACATGATCTAAAACAACAGACACTTGGATTGCAACAGAGATGGCAATTCCTTCCCCCCCCCCCCCCCAACACACAACGACACAATTAACTTTCTAAATCAGTCCTCCATGCACACTTTAAAACCAGCCACCAAAAACCCCTGAGACTTGCCTCACACCAGCCTGGAATGAAAGGGTCTTGAAAAGTGATTGAATCGAGGGGGGGGTTCTTTTTAAAATAATAATCCTAAAAAGCCTCTACCATAAGGGCTGGTATAGAGGGGAACTAACGCGCAGCCGGGCAGCTATCTGCAGCATGCTGCGTACCAATTCGGCAGCGCTACTCCTGTTCAGATGGAAGGAGAGGGTTCGATCAGAATATCTGACTCAATTCCTCCACAACTTGGAGAGGTGAGGCTGTGCGGGAAGGAGAGGCTTGGGGGGCGGGGGGTCATCGTAAGTTTGATAGTTTAAAAAGTTGCCCCCTAGATAAGAGCCTGATTTCTGCTCATCTCCCTCCCCTTCCCTGGACCCCAATTCCTTCCCAGTAAGAATCGTTGCTGAGACATTTAGTTGAATTGAAAACTATAAGCGTCTCTCAATCCTTGTATTTCATTCCGGACTGGAGCCCACTTTTAAGTGAGGGTCTGTGCCAAGCTTTGTCGTTGTGTTTTGGGTTTGTCTTTTAATACAAAACATGTCCGCTCTTAAACGCTGTCCAAGCACCAGAGCTTCTGGGGTTTGACAAAAGACTCATAACCACCAAACAAACCAGAGAGTAATGATTTGCATCCTAAGCAGGATTACTCACCTAAAAAGAGGAGGATGCAGAAAACGTTTGCTAAAATCATGTTAGTAAATCCAATAGTTCCCCACGTGTAAATATATATTTATATCTCTCTCCCAAATCCAGGCAAAAAGAAATCCTGAGATTTCTCTGATGAACTTTAAAAAAATGGTTTCTTTCAGCCCTCACCCCCCAAAAAATACACCCCAGCTCTGCAGCCAGCCAGCTAGCCTCTCTCTCTCTTTAGCTCTTCCAGTGATGAACAATTCTGGTTCTACTCCTCCCAAGCATCTTTCGGGGGCGAAAGGGTAACCGAGAGGAGGTGGAAATGGGGGGAAATTAGACGAATATCCACAGCGTGATCTGAGTAGACACAATCCGGCGGGATCCTTTAGACAGCGGGGAATGTGGGGCGCTCACGACTCCTGCCTTTTCCCGCTTGGCTCGCCCAGTTTGCTGATGGAAATTCCTGCAAACTGGGGATGTCTGCGTGTCTCTCTCTTTCTGCCTTCTGGGGGAGGGTGGAGAGAAGGGGCTGCACTCTGATATCCCCGGTGGTGGAAAGCAGCAGCAGCAGCAGAATCAACAAGGGAGCAGCAGCGGCAGCTTCCTCCAGCCCTGCCACTGCCCAGCTCGCCTCTGGGACTGACACTGACCAGAGCCTGGAATGAAACGCGCCAGCCCAGAACGGCCTCTTCCCTTCAACTTCGCCTCCCTGTCTCAGCTGATTGTCCGCTCATCACCCCCACCAGCAGCAACCCAGAGAGGCCGGAGTCGGAGGGGTGGGGAGGCAAAGCCGGGTGATGGGAGACGACAACGGGCAGCCCGCGATGACCAGTCGCCTCCTCGCAAAGCGCAGCGGGCGGGTTGAGGCTGTGCCTTTGCTTGGGGAGGCGGAGAGGGGGTGTACAGATAAGGCAGGCTGCCCCCCCCCAACACACACTATTTAAAGAGGCGGAGGGTCTCCTTGCTCTTAGGCTAGACGCAGCCCTCCCGCTCCAAGGAAGAAGCCAGGAAACTTTGCCACCGCACAAAGATGCAGGCGCTGGCTCGCTCCAATCCTTGCTGGGAGCGGCGTCCCCATCGGCTGGGCTCTAAAGTACTTTTCTCTCCCTTCAGTGCCACAGCGGGAGACCCCCGAAGAGAGCTACATAGTTCCAACGCCGGGCTTTGAGATGGGGCTCCCACCCCACTCCCTCTCTCTCACGGCAGCAGGGGACGGGGCTGCATCCAACCCGGCACCAGGGAAGCAGCCCTCTCCTGCGCACACAGTCCTGGCTCGCTGGGAGCCTTCCTCGGTCGGCGAGGGCTGGCTCTGTCGGTGAATGTGCAAGCTCCCGCGGAGCTGCTTTGAGCGTCAGGAGGAACGCAGAGAGAGGAAACAAGGGAGCGAGGAAAGGCATGGAGCTGGGGGGGGGGGGGAGTTTGTCCCTAGGCAGATGCACGATTCACCTTGCAAAGTGCATGGCTTGGCCCCTCTTTTGGGGGTGTGGGGGGGAGGTTGCAACATAAACTATACATTACCCATTGCATTTAATCGGAATTTTAAACATTAAGTAAATTAATTAAGTAGGATCCGCTTCCTTGGGGGAGAAATGAAGCAAGCTGCCAGCAGATCTCAGCCTGTGTGTGTGGGAGGAATCTCACACACACACACACACTCTGAGCCCATTGACAGTGAAATCTTCCGAAGCTCCAGACAGTGCCACACTCAGACCTCACACTGGCTTCATTTCTCTTCTTCTTTTACAGACAGACAAAAAGCTTTTTAAAATATATATATATGATAAGGCAAGGCAAGAGTGCCTCCCACAAATGTCCCCTACTGGTCTCCCAAGCCTACTGAAATCAGTGGGAACATTCCCGGTGCTCACACAGGCAATCAACTTTCCTGCTCGGGCTCTGGGGGCTTTGCTGCCCTCTTCATTACTGTGTGCTGAGGGGACAAGACCCTGTGGTAGCTCTGCCTTGGAGAGACCCCGAGGCCTAGGTTTCGGTGCCTGATGGTTCTCTGCTGTGGAGAGCTCTCCAGCCCGTTTCTGCACTGGGGGAATGTCCATGTGGAGGGTGCCCTGGATTCTCCCTGGGGCTCAGACAGGGGGGCTGGGAAACAGCCTTGCTCTCTGGGGCAGGGGAGTTGTGACCCAAACTGCCAAGAGCTGGGAGCACCCAGGTGAATTTAGCACTGGCGAAAGCTGCTGGGTGGAGAGTCCGGGAGACTGCTCCCCCTCCTCTCCCCGTTTATGCCAGAGCAGGCATAGCACAGGAAGGTGCTGTGCCAGCTCCTCGATGCATGCAACTCTGCTCACTTGGAGCAGCCCCTGCTCTTCTGCTCCTGTTCCTCTCTCAGCAGCTCTGCCAATGCCCTTCAGTATTGACTTGAAGCCAGCACCCCTTCTCTTGTGCCACTCCCGGGCTCCCCACTCAAAGCTCTGCTGCTGCCCTTCAGTCATAAGAACATAAGAGTGGCCACACTGGGTCAGACCAAAGATCCATCTAGCCAAGTGTCCTGTCTTCTGACAGTGGCCAATGCCAGGTGCCTCAGAGGGAATGAACAGAACAGGTCATCAAGTGATCCATTCCCTGTCACCCATTCCCAGCTTCTGGCAAACAGAGACTAGGGACACCATCCCTGCCCATCCTGGCTAATAGCCATTGATGGACCTTTCCTCCATGAACTTACCTAGTTCTTTTTTGAACCCTGTTATGGTCTTGGCCTTCACAACATCCTCTGGCAAAGAGTTCTGTGGGTTGACTGTGTGTTGTGTGAAGAAATACTTCCTTTTATTTGTTTTAAATCTGCTGTCTATTAATTTCATTGGGTGACCCATAGTTCTTATGTTATGATAAATAGTAAACAACACTTCCTTATCAACTTTCTCCACACCAGTCATGAGTTTATAGACCTCAATCATATCTCCCCTTAGCTGTCTCTTTTCCAAGCTGAAAAGTCCCAGACTTATTAATCTCTCCTCATACAGAAGTTGTTCCATACCCCTAATCATTTTGGTTGCTCTTTTCTGAACCTTTTCAAATTCCAATATATCCTTTTTTTTAGATGGGGTGACCACATCTGCATGCAGTATTCCAGATGTGTGTGTACCGTGGATTTATATAGAGGCAATATATTTTCTTATTATCTATCTCTTTCTTAATGATTCCTATCAATGCCGCTGCACATTGAGTGGATGTTTTCAGAGAACTATCCACAATGACTCCAAGAGCTCTTTCTTGAGTGGTAACAGCTAATTTAGACCTCATTGTTTTAATGTATAGGTTGGGACTGTGTTTTCCAATGGGCATTACTTTGCATTTATAAACATTGACCCACAGTCCTGACACACAGCACCTCTGGCAGCTGCACACAGCTCTGCCAGTACCCTTCAGTCCTGACCTGCCGCTGCCACCCTCTGCACTACTCCAGTCCTGAGCAGAGACTGCCAATCATGCTGAAATATGCAGTGGTTTCTGAGATGTGGTCCAATACCCAACAGCAAAAGTAAAGATCCCTCTTCACCAGCCTAACCAAACTCTGACTCTGGGTCTCCAAAGACAGGTGGCCAGTGCACTAAACCACTGTGTTCTAGACTGGGGCAAAGGGAGGTGATTTTCTATCACCACATAATAATGGATATGCAGATGTCAAGGTGGTATGAGCCCTGTTGCAATCAGAAGGCCTGGGACTCCCAGAGTGGGGATTCAGCAGCTTTGCAGAGGGGTTAGTCTGGCTGTCATTATGAGCTGCCTGCTTAGGAAAATTTCACCTTGGTCCTTAAGGAGTAAGCACCCAGCTCAACCGCCACCCAGCACAGCAGGCAGTGTTAGCTTCTGTTCTGTACTGGGTGATGATGGAGGCAGGTGAAGTGAGCCTTCACAAAGGGCGCCCCTCCTGCCAGCTGCTGAGTACCCTCTGTTTCTGCTGGGATTGAAAGCACTCAGCGCCCTCCAGGATTGGACACTGATGTGTGCAAGGCATACAAAGGAAAAACACTGTGGTTAAGAGCCTTAGGCATTGCACTGCAACTCAGGAGCCCCTACAGCTGGCTTGAGACAAGTCTCTTTGCTCCTTAGTCTATTGTGGGCACAGATTTAAAAAAAACTCAATTACATTGTTGCAACAAGTGTTCTAGCCAGAGCTGGCAGTTTTATCAGTTAAAACAGGAGATTTCAAAGGCAGTTAGATGCCTACGTGTTTTTGCAAATCCCACTAGGCACCTATCTTCATCTTTAGGCATCTAAGCATCTTTACCAATCAGGCCCTAAGCCCTCCTCTCTCAATTTGGAAAACACGGGGCATATTGTGAGCATCAGTGCAGTGTCAATAGTAACAACAGGTCACAACAAGAGGTTGGTTCACAGTCCTGCTAGCTGCAAAGTGCTTTCCCAATGGGATGGTCTTCTGCTAAGGGGGCACTATGTGATTTTAGTGCCCAGACACAGCTAGCTTGAATAACAATGCCTTTCCCCTTGGGTCATCTGCAGGAATTGAACCTGAGACCTCAGGAGCTATATTAAAAAAAAGCTTTCACTAGCTGAGGTAAACGACCCAGCTCATTAAGTTACCCCCCTACTGCAGACACAGCAACTGCTAGGCCAGCGACTAGCTAGTAACACAAAATCCTGGTGAACATGAACTACATTTGCATTACAGAGCACTGATCCTGTTACATTACAGCCTTTGATTTAACATGGAGCATCCAGCAATCTGCACTTTGATTTGTAATTTACTTCAAAAATAATACAGTGAGAGCTCCTTAAATCAGGGCACTGAGTCTTGAAAGGGAAGTCCAGAAATGAGGCACCATGTCTGCACTGCCTGGCTGTCTGCACAGCATTGCCTAATCTCCCAGGGTCCTGACCCAGCACGCAGTGGGGTCAGAGAAAAGGCCAATCTCTTCTTTGATGATTCCAAAATCCTAGCAAGGAGTCAGGAACTGGATGTCCCCAGGTCATCACTGAGATTATAGTACATCCAAACATGGTCCTGCTGGTGGTGAATCTTGCCTATGCAACTTTAGAAGATGCATTTGCAACTGTGGCCCTAATTGTATACACAAAGCCTAAATCATATGCTGAATTTACAGACAAGATGAACATTAATAGCACAGCATGACCAGATACAGGCTGACAGTGCAATTGTACTAAGGTATTTGCACCATACAGTGCAAGTAATGTGATTAATTCCAAAAATAACTCCATTTGCACATCAACAGAGTGTCTTCTTTATTAGCAGTGCAGCAGAGACCAAAACATGCCTTTCAAACCAGGAACATTTTACATTACACAACCCTGCTGGTAAGAGCTAGCGTGCATGGGCGCCAGCTGCTTTCATCATGTAAAAAGACGGAGAAAAGCAAAAAGCAGCTCTGACTTCCTGTTAACCACGGGGCAGTTTGTGCAAACAGGTCCCTTTCTTTGCTATGGGCTGAACCGAAATCCCAGATCCAAGCAATCCTGCTTTTGTGATGCTAGGCAGAGCTGAAAAAGGAGGGACTGGACCAGGAAGGGGTGTAATGCATGATTGAGATGCATTGGCAGAGCTGGGGGGGTCCGAGGGCTGAAATAGAAGGAGGTATAATGGGTCAGGACTGAGGTGCATTGACAGAGTTGGGGGATCCCAGTGCTGGAATAGCAAGGGGTGTAATGGGTCAGGATTGAGGTGCATTGACAGAGTTTTGGGGGGTGGGGTCCTAGGGCTGGAGTAGCAAAGGGTGTAATGGGTCAGGATTGAGGTGCACTGTCAGAGACGAAGGCGGGTCCCAGGGCTGGAATAACAGGGGTGTTGGGGGTGCACACCGGCGAGTGTTGCTGTGCGATAGGACCTCAGACTATGCCCGCCTGCAGTAGGTGACATTATCATCTCTCAGCCTCAAACAATGCATTTCCCCACAAATACTGGTACATGTTTGTAACACTATTCTGTAGCTGTACCGGGCAATTTCAACCCCTTTGTGCAATGCCAACACAAATCACACAAGCCGAATTCAGAGAGAACACAGGCTGGCATTGTTTTTGGGATATTCTATCCAGTCTCCTCCTGTGCCTCACAGGTACCACTGATGAAGCCACAAGTTCAGGGCAGCACTTGATGCTTGGCCTTGTTTGGAAGTTTATATTTGGGATCACAGGGTGCAGTTCCTTTACTCTCCTTGAGTAACCGGCCCAGCCTTCTAATGGTCCTATGGGCAAGCCCCATGCTGGAGTCCATGCTAATTGGAAGGGACTGTTCTTCCTAGGTCTCACTTTATTTCTTGGGTAAATTGATAAATGTGACCAAAGGATTCCCCTCCCCACCATTTCCATTTATGTCCCTTTAATACGAGCTGAATTTGCTTACCCTCCCGTCTTTGGAGTCTATTCTGTAAGGAATTACCACATTAGCTGGAGTCAAGGTTGTTAAAGTGATGGATTACTCATTAACATTGTAATCCTCGGGCGGGTGGGACCGGTCTGAGTGCTGTCCAAACCCCAAAGCCTCAGCGCTGATTCCAGCATTCCCCCCCCCCACCCCCGGGCTCTGCCTTATCTGTTTAAGCTCTTCAGGGCAGAAGCGGTGTATGGACAGAACCTAGCACAAGGAGTTCCAGATCAGTGCTGGTGGCTCAGCGGGTTACTGGAATGCTAAGAACACCTCCAGCCGTGTTCTGAGGGCTGGGGCTGGGCCTCTGTTTCCCTTCCTAGTCTTTTTGTCATCGGTTCATTTAATGAACTTCCTGGGGCAGGAACTGTTTGTGCAGCATCTCATCTGCAGGGGTTCTGATCTCAGGTGGGCCCTCTAGACACCTCCTCAGTGAGACCAACAGTGAACTCCTCAGGAAGGCTGCGGCTGCCATTCCCAGCGCGCTGGATGATGCTCTGGGTCCTGTATAGCCATGGGACGACCACCCAACCCAGAAGCACAATGCAAAAGAAACCTCAGTTCCACCCAATAATCTTGCTCCAAGGCAGCGCTGTTGGAGCGGAAAAGCCTGAGCTAGTGGAATGACCCCTCCAGGTCTGGCTGCCTCCCTAAACTTCCTCCTGCTGTAGCCTGTCAGCAGGCCTCTCCCCCAGCATCTTCAAGGTCACCCTCCTCACAGGGCCTGGGCTGGACCCTTGAATCCCTAAGCCAAAAATATAAAATTAAACCAACTGCCACCTCCAGGCCCCCTTGGCCTGTTCCTACACTGAACACTTCTCACCACTCTGTAGTCCTGGAGAATGACCTCAGAGCTTCTCCTTCCAATCCCCCGGGCTTCCTTCCTTCATAGTCACCACTGAGTTCTTCCCCCAGTGGGGGCTCATCTTCAGTGGGGGCTGGCCCATGCTCCAGCTGCAGCTAGATGTGTTAATTGGCCTCTCAGGTCCCATTAACCCTTTCCAAGCCATGATGGGCTATATAGCCCAGAACCGGGCCATATAGATACTATAGCTGGACCACTGAGGAAATACGGAGTGGACTCATCCATTCTTTGCTTTAGGGAGCTCCCGGAGATGCATGGCTGTCCTTGATCCATCCATTGGCTCTGCTCTGTGGATGGCTGCCATATTTCTTAGCCTTAGCGGCTGCAGCTGAAACAACTGCCTTTGGAACACAGATGCTCCCAAGTGGTTATTAACGACTTCATCTCTCACCAGTCAAAATGTTGGACATGCCTTGCCAGATTGATCATTTGTTCATTAGCCACCTAATGAATTACTTGTTAATTACAAATCTGGTGAACAGCCAGTGATCCCCATCTGCCTTGATGAAGAGAGTAGCTGGAAGTGCAGAGGTTCAGGAGGCCTTCTGTTACAGGAGTAAGAGGCAAAGATGTGGCTTAATTTTACTACCACTATATTTCTTTTGATGTTGGGGGGGGCAGTACCTAGTAGTCAGAGCAAAGGGGTGGGGAGCCAGGATTCCTAGGCTCTACTCCCTGCTCTGATGGGAGTAAAATCTACTGATGAGAGCAGGGGAGTGGGATTCTGGACACCTGCGTTCCATCTCCTGGCTCTGGGAGGGGAACTTGACCATGTGGTTAGAGAAGCCAACTGGATTCTCATTCCTCCTCTGCAGCTGACCCTCTGTGTGGCCTTGGGCAAGTCTCTTCAGTGCTCTGTGGCTCAGTTTCCCCTTCTGTAAGAGAGCTGGAATAATGCCTCTCAGCCTGAGCTGTTGCGAGGGTTAATACTGGGAAAGTGATCTGAGATGCTCAGATGAAAGGTGCTAGAGAAGGGCAATGGACTGTATTATTTATTATAGTAAAGGCGATACCTCTCCTCTCGGGCTAATGGAAACGCACTCTGTCTGTACACCAAGTGCCTAATGCCTGGGAGCGTGCGGTATTCTTGTACCTGCTCTGCACAACAGCAGTAAGGCAGAGCCTTCAGGAGCCAGTATCTGCAGTGAGTACTGGCTGCTGCCAAGACCTGAACCAGCTGGGTTTCAACATGTGCTGCCACTGAGGTTTGGCCTCTGGCCTGGCGGGGGCAGAGCTGTTGCTCCTCAGCTGACCATTTAGGCTGGGCTTTCCCAGCGGAGGATCTCACTTTCTGGGCAATGAGAACCAGTCCAAGGAGGGAACTGGGCTTTGCTCTCTTCTCCTGGTTCTTTCTATTCCTACTAGGGGGCTGGGCCCAGATTCTCAAAGGTCCTTGGGCTCTGGACTCTCATTCCACCTAGACTAGGTCACCTCTGAGCCATTCCCCAGCCCTTGATCTCCAGGAAAGGAGAATGCAAAGTCCACCAGGCCTCAGGTTGCCCAGAGAATAGGGTTACCAACCCTCCAGGACTGACCTGGAATCTCCAAGAATGAAAGATGAATCTTTAATTAAAGACTATGTCATGCGATGAAACTTCCAGGAATACATCTGACCAAAATTGGCAACCCTACCAGAGAGGCATGTTATCTTGGAACTCTGACTACTGCTGGTCATTGCTGAGCCAGGGTCAGTGCTCCCAGCCAGGACTTTGCTCCAGTCCCTGACACAAGTGCCTTTTCATCTTGTTAATAAAAGCTCCTGACAGAAGGGAAAACAAATGAACAAACCCCCAAGGCCTAGGAGGTAACAGACCCGAAACAAATGGAATAGACCCTCTGCTAGCATTATCTGCGCAGCTGCCCTGCCATAACTTACTTGCATCTCCTGGCACGGCTGAGTTATGGGGTACTTATGCGCAGGGCCGGCCTCCCATTACTTACAGCCCCGTGGAATAGCCTCCAGCGATCAATACATGGGACATTGAAATGGTACGTGAGTTCCAGGCAGGCCCAGGCAGAGGCTGGGGAGACACGAGTAGCTCTGAGCAGCAGTGCTCCATCTCTCCCTCCCAGAGCCTGACCGGGGCTGGGAGCACTGCATAAATCCTGGTGTTTGCCAGGGTGCTGCTGCACACGGATCCCTGCCTGGGATGGTGATTGCAGCCCAGCAGGCAGAGGGATCGGATCTGGCTGGCTCTGATTGGCAAAGGGCGCCTGGCTGTGGGGACAGCCTCTCATTCCACCCTGCTTGATGCAGCACCATTAAGTTTGGACATTGACTTCACAGGGAGCAGGGCCTTACATCTTTTCTGTGCTGCTGGGAAAGCAAGCAGGATTCAACCAGTATGGCCTTCAGCTTCTACCCTCCCTGAATCAGTGGTGCCCTGAGCCACCCAGTCCCCTCTGTGGTCGCTAGGGTCCTGCTCACTCTGTGTCCTCTTGCCCTTCCTGCCTAGGCTGAAGCTCCTGGGCCAGTCCCAGCACTGCAGCATGGATTCCTGGGTGCAAGAGGCTGTGACAGCCCCTCCTTCCAAGCAGCCACCAGACAGAGTCTTGGCTTTCCTTGCTGGCTGGAACTCTGAGCCCGGACAAAACCCATGGGGGACATTGCAAGCGGTGGAGAGAGGTTCATTTTAACTGCTCGCAAGCACATCAGATCTATGTCCACACGAATGCCACTTCGTTAGGCTGGCAACATACATCCAAGGGCACTGATGTAGTTAAAGTGTGTTGTGGGAGTGGGGATACAATCAATAAGCACGTGCAAAGGGCAGCTGGAAAGAGACCATTGCCACGACTTTACCTTTAAGTGTTTACATTGCAGCAGCACCTAGGAGCCTCAGGCATGGGCAAGTCCCCATTGCGCAAGGCCCTGTAGAGTCACTGCTTGCACTAAAAGTGCATTAGCAGATGTAATTCTCTCTAGGAAGGTGGGTCTTTGTCTACCTCTAGTGGTTGGTCTGAGGAAAAGAGTCTCCTACAGCTGCCAGCCAGCAGAATTGCTCTTTAGCTCAAGCAGATGAGGTGAATGATTTTAGTTCTCAAAGCCCATCTCATTGGTGGCCCATAGCATGGTTGTTATACAAACCTACAGCCTGCTTGTGCAAAGGCACCTGTGTTGTAACAGGCCAGCTGGAGCGGGGTGGGCATGCTTCCCTGTGTTGGATGAAATACCGGGTTGCTCCAGGATGTGTGGCTGTCAGCTACTAACAGGTACAGCCCATGGCCTTTCTGCTTGAGAGTGAGTGGAAAGAGCCTGGATCAGGACCTGCAAGGACAGAGTCCATGGGAGTGTTTCCATGGACAGATCAGTAGGTTTTGAACTCTATCCTCCTTCATGACCAGACAGGCCCTTGAGTTTGCAGTCCCGCTGACGGCAGTGGAACCGTGGTGGCCAGCAGATAGCACCAGGCTGCAGGAGTCTGTAGAACACCCCTACACATACCCCTTCACAGCAATACACCTCAACAACCATCCCCAAGCTCAGGCTATTTTTACCCTCACTGATGTTTTCCAAGCCAGCTCTCCCTCTTCAACCACCCCAGGGGAGTGCCCCTCCTCTTGCTGCCCTCCCTCACACAATTGAGGTCTTTCTACAGACGTAATTGTTAGTGTGGAAAAAGATGCTCGGTAATAGCAGCAGCTTTAAAAAAAAAAAAAAGCAAGCAGAGGAGCCAGGCAAATATAGAATCTCCTGCTTGGTCTGACCCCTCTGAGTAAACACTCCTCTATTTGTCAAACGTTAAACCTCCTGCATATGAAGTTGATGGAACAGTGTCTGCCAGCTTGGTAATGTCCTTGTCTGGAGAGTTTGCTCAGAGAGAGACATCTGACCAGGACAAGTTTCTATTAAGAAAGCCGGCAGTTTTGTATTCTCTCGGAATGATAGTAATTAAGGCAAAGTAATTCAGCTCTGATGCTGCTCGTGAGCCTGTCATTCCCTCTCTGTCTATAAGACGAGATTCTTCCAAGGTCACTCCTGTCGTTCTCCTTTGCTTTCCCTTCTCTGGCTTTCCTTTCTAAACCTCCTACGCACCCCCCTCTCCAGGGGATAAAGCACCAGAAAACTTGAAGCAATTATGTCAGAATCATAGAAACATGGGGCTGGAAGGAACCTCAAGAAGTCATCCAGTCCATCTCCTCACACTAAGGCAGGATTAGGGCAGGTCTACACTACAGCCTAATTTGATATAACTTACATCGCTCAGGGGTGTGAAAAAGCCACTGCACCGAGGTGGAGTAATTATGCCAACGGGAGAGCGCTCACCCATCAGCATGGTGTGTCTGCACCAGATGTGCAGCAGTGGCACAACTGCACCCATAGACTTGCCCTAAGAACATCCCGTGTCCTCCTCTGACCAAGCACCCCCACTTAGTTTTCAACCAGCTGCTCTCATTGACTTCAACTGAGGTTAAGCTCAGCACAATCTAGCCCTTTGTCTTATCACACACACACACACACACACACACACACACACACACAAACTCAAGTGATACAACCTCTCACCTCTTCTAGAAATAGGGGCATTTGGATCCGGGGGCTTGGCATCAAACCTGAGCATCACAGGTGTTTGAAATCCAAACTCACAGTTGGATCTGAATTTTAGAAATGAGACCAGCATGGTCTAGAAATCAGATCATGAGTTTGAACACTGGGTTCAATTCCTGGCCCTGCCACCAAGCAACTGATTGACCTTGTCAAGTCACATATCTGTGCCTCAGTTTCCCCATACAATGGCATTTATAACCCCGGCCTCCCTCTGAGGAACTTTGTGAGGTGTGATTAGGTAATGTCGGTGAAGTGCTTTGAACATCAAGAGCCACAGAAGTGTTACCGATGGACCAAACCCACACACGGGAGCTGGGTGCCCAAAACTCAGAGGGTGTCCAAAATCCAGATCTGGTTCCAAGTTTTGCAGCTTAGATCCACCTCTGGTATTAAGGGCTCCTAAGTTAAAAATGATTCACTTCAGAAAGTTTCTCAAATATACATTCTTTTTAAAAATAGATCACTTGGTTACAGCCAAGCACATAACGAACCAGTTATTTATATTATGGCAGCAGCTAGAGGCCCATTACGCTAGGCGCTGTACAGATACATGGTAGTACGTGGCCCTTGTCCCAAAGAATTTACTTTCTAAATAGACAAATGCAGAGAGGAAGGGACTTCCCCACAGTCACAAAGGGGACCAGTAGCAGAGTCAGGAATAGAACCCAGGTGTCCTAAGTCAGTGCCTCATCCACTGGACCACACGGTCTCCCAATGTTTATAAAAAAAGCCCCCCCAAATCACAAGTGGGACAATGTCTCCCCCAAACACACAAAATCAGTTCAACTGTCACTATTGTCTCATCCTTTCCTTGCATACCCCAGCTGTCTCTCTCTGTCTCAACCTTTTGCCTTTTGTCTTATGCTGAGATTGGAAGCTCTTTGGGGCAGGGACCATCTGTTTGTTCTGTGTTTGTACAGCACCTAGTACATCGGGGCGCTGGTCTATGACAGGGGCTCCTGCCACTACCACAACACAAATAATCATAACAAGTAATTGCTCCCGGAGGGCTATAGTGTGACTTTCACCATAGACCCACATAGTGGAGCATGAATCCCTTACAGAGACTGAGTGGGTCTAGCTGTGGAGGAATAAGTGGGGGGTAGGCGTGCATCCTCACCTCAAGGGCACCCCCTTAAGCCTGAACGCAGCATTTCAGGGGATTTCACTTCTCGCACGCCCCACCCGCTGAGGCCACTTCCTTGGCCACAAGGCCAAGCCCAGCCAACCTCTACTCCCGACTCTGGGTTTTCCGTAGCTCGGCTCCCCCGGCCAAGTCACGTAACAATTCCATCCCCTTCCTGGGTAACAAAAGGTCTCACTTAAAGTCCAAACCAAATGCATAAACTGATAGTTCTGCCCCCTCTGGCAGCCCTGAAATCCTCTGCTTCTGGGCCCCTTCAGAGCTTCTCTTTTCTTGCTTTCTTCCCCACCAGGCTTCTCCCACTGCTTCCCTTACCAGAGATTGCAGCAGTTTGCCTCTGAGGCCCTACCTCAGGGCTTCCCCCCTACCCCCACAGGAAGTTATTCTGCTCCCGTTGGGTAATTCAGCCTGACTTCCTCCAGCTCGTCCCGGAGGGGAACTCCCCTTGTTCCTACTGCTACTGAGTTCCCAGCTCAATTTAAGTAATGCTGGCCCATGATATGGGGGCATGCAGTCGCTCACACCCTACTCAGAGCCGATAGGATTGATGGGACAGGGCAAAGCCTGGGCTCCATCCCCACTACTCAAGGCAAGGGCCGAGGAATCGGAAAGCAGCAGCAAGGGCAAGGTGCTTCAGGCCCCGTACCCAGCACCTTGCCGACACCAGTGATGAGAGGAAGATAGGAGAGCTAGTTCTTTTACACTTGTTCCTTTCACATTGTGTGGAGGACTAACAAGGGCTGCTCGGCGGCAGCACAGTCAGAGCTATTGATCGGGTTCCCAGATCTGCTCCGCCAGAGAGAAAGTGATAGTTTTGTAAGGACATGATTCTCCTGGCTAATTGAACGCTCTGATTCTGGGCCTCATCCAAGACACTTAAGAAGATGATCAATGTGTGTGCTGCTATATATACAGATTATCTACATATGCTTCCCCACATACAGAGGGCCTTTTGGAGCGAGACCAGCAGGTACCTGAGTAAGATCCCCGAGGAATCATCAGGCAGAGCATTTGGAACAATTTAGAGGGCCAGACACAGCTGATCTCTGCTCTGCTCCACTCCACTTGTGCCTTGTGGTCTGCTATTGGGAACTCCTACTCCTCTGACCCAGTGCAGGGAGCAGAGAGAGGCAGGCTGGGGGCATGACAGGATAACAATGTGCACTAGCCTTCTCCAGATGGCATGTAGTCCCTTGGGGACCATTTCCAACTGGCATAGGTTAGAGCAACGTCGTGGTTGCTCTCACCTGCCCCTGGGGGCAGACAGAGAATCAGGAAACCATAACTGGGCTGGAGACAAGATTCCAGACTAAATGGCCCATGAGGCACTCTGGGTTGGCTGTTCCTCCGTTCCTGTGTAGACAGAATCAGATATTGCTGTTTCTGAAGCTTCCAGGCTTTGCTCGGAACAAGCTTTATTTATTAATTTTTCAGTGTTTACTTAAAACATGAGTGGGTCCAGGAGATTTCTCCCATGGCCCTCTGCCAATGAGTGGTCAATTAGCCCAAAGAGCTCAGTATTAGCTAAGTACTGACGAGACCCACAGAGTGAGCTGTCAAGTTTTATGTTCATACACACATCAGCCTCTGCAGTCCCAAATTATATTTGACATTTAATTAAAACCCCAAGGCACCTGAGCAGAAAAAAAAATGGGTTGAAAGAGTGGTGGATGGGGATTTTCTTCCTAAGGAAGGGATTTGTTTGACTCTAATCTCTGTTCATCATTTTAATCAACCTCTCTTGCTTGAATCCGGTGGCTTTGGGAGGTTTGCAGTGCTGGGAGGGTGTATTTAATGGGCAAGGTGTGTGCGGTTGTGTGTGTGTATATATATGTGAGAGAAGAGACAGAGGTTTGTCTGAAGACCAAGGCCCAGCTTCAACATGAAGCGATGGTTTCTTTCAATCACCTGGGCTGGTGAAATGTGGCCATAGGTCAGCTATAAGCCCACCACTAGGGAGCAGCCCCTGGCCCAGGAGGGCCCTAGGCCAGCTACAGACCTGACATCACCAGCTCTGTGCCATCCCTGCAGCAGCTGGGTGCCAGCTGTGGATCAAGCTACATGCAGAACAGAGGTGGACTGGAGTGGGGCCAGGAAGCTGTACCCCAGCAATTCTGCACCCTTGAAAAGCCCCATAAAGCAGGGCTGTAGGCTGCCCGGGCCTGTACTGCCCGCACAGCCAGTGATTAGAGGAGAAACTGCTTCCCTTCTCTTCTTGCACTGGGCCCAGCACACAGTGAGTCTGCCAGCATGTGCTTTAAAGGGGAGAGCATGATCATTGGAAAGGGCGTAAGCTGCAAGCAGCTCCTCTGCCTGCCCTCCACAGCCAGCTCTCCTTGTAAACACAAAGCTGCTCCTGGGATACATTTTATGCAAGGCAAGGGGGCGAAAGCCACCTCCCCACCCTTTCTGCTGGTGTGTGAGCAAGGAACCTTATAAAAGGGCTGGCTGGCTGGCTCCAAGGGCCGGGGATGGGCTGCACACCCTTCTGCCTCAATACTGAGGGTTTGAATCCAGCCCACTAATGATACTGCTCCGCGTGACCAACGTGAACTCAGCCCAAGTCCGAGACAGTTAGGGCTCCCTGCCACTGCTGTATATCAGCTGAATGGGGTCCAATCACCCTCTGTTTGGCGAGGCAAACAGGCTTCCAGAGGTGGATTCTATCGCCCAAGTGGTGTTTTACAGTAACCAGGGTGGACTAATGAATCTGGGCAGGGGCAGAGCGTGCCCCTGGACTGCTGCCTGCCTAAACATGCAGAGACACCCCCCCACACCCCACCAAGTGCAGCTTCTTGTCTACAGGCGGCAGCCGTCTTTCAGAGCTGCTGCAGAGGGAAACCAAGCGTTCTGCCAGCTCGTCCGGTCGCCAAGAAGCTAAAGCAAAGTCACAGGGACGGGGGAGTCTCCCAGTAACTTGCAGAATGAGGATTCAGGATTCAGCGTGCTGTATCTAAAGCTTAGATCAGTCATCAGCTCGAGCCACGGGACAACGTGGCTTTTAAGATCAGTAATTGCTCCAGAAGGTTAGCTAGAGCTCCCACAGGGCTAAACACTGAAGACATCAGCTGGGATTGGCCCGGCCGTCATGCTGGGCCTTGTTTTTCTGGATGCAGGGCTTCTGGGGTAGTAGGTGAAAAAGGAGAAGAAAAGGGAACTTGGGGACATTAGAATCCACAGGTGCGAAGACTGTGGGGTTTGCTGGTGCACCACCATCCTGTCCCACAAGTCTATGAAATATACCCACTGACCAGAAGGCAGCGGATGGTGGGTCTCGAATGGTGGTGCCACAAAATCAAGTGACTCCCCCAGGGAGTCTATGGCAGAACTGGGATCAAATGGATCTCCTGAACCCTTACTCACAGCTTCGAGCACAAGCACATCCTCCTTCTTCAACTGAGACACCCCACTTGAGGGATAAGAACATAAGAATGGCCGTACTGGGTCAGCCCAAAGGTCCATCTAGCCCAGTATCCTGTCTACTGACAGTGACCAATGCTAGGTGTCCCAGAGGGAGTGAACCTAACAGGTAATGATCAAGTGATCTCTTTCCTGCCATCCATCTCCACCCTCTGACAAACAGAGGCTAGGGACACCATCCTGTAGGCCTGGCAAGGCCCACTCCTCCCTCCACCCCAGTGGAAAAAAATCATAGGATCCTGCTGTCAGAGAGAGCAGGGAACAGGGCCAGCTGTCAGAAGAGACAGATGCTTTTAAAATGCCTTGTGAATGACTTGGGGGGTGGGAGGAAAAGGAACAAGATAATGAGAGAGACGAGGGGCAGGTTCCAGTATCAGCCACTCAGCCTTAATCAGGCAACGAAACAAATCAAGTTTCGCTAAAAGCTCCAGAGCCCAGGCTGGACTCCCCTCAGCACTCGGGGCTGGTCCTAAGGAATGTGATTTCCATCCATTAGGTGGACATTAGAGGAGAGTAATTGAGATGGTTTGCATCGGGGCAGGGAGCACTTGAGTGGAGATGACATAATTGAATGAACGTTCTCATGCCCTCGCTGTTGAAGTGAATTAGCCGAGCTGGGCCTCATCTCAGGAAACAACGTTAAATTCCTATATATCAACATTACTGCCCTGTGCTGAAAGCCTCCGCAGCTTGGGAGGAGGAGACGTAGCAAAGGGCAGGGCAGGCGAGGTGCTCTGGGCAGGGGCACTGTCTAGAAATAGCGACAACGATGGTTCACAGGGGCCTGAGCAGCAGCAGCGTGAGGGTCTGCGGGACTGAAACAGAGCCGAGGTCACCCCTGGAAAGAGATTGGGGGGGTGGGAGGGGGTCACAAGCTGTTTGCAGCAGCTAGGGATCAGTCACCACCCTGCACTGGCTCAGCCAGAGGGAATGTTGCACAGCAAGGCTGAGGAGCTCAGGAAAGTCTGGGTGTTGCCCTTCACTACAAAGTTGGGGGTAGGTCAGGCTCACGTGGAGTGGCAGGGGCTTGTAAGAATGGCAGGGAAGGCAAGAACCGAGATGCATTTGCAGAGCAGAGAGGGAGCAGAGCCAGCTTGACAGGGGACACCACGCCTCTGCCAGCCACAGGGCGATTACCACATCTGTATCATAATGAGGACGTTGGTGTGGAAACTTGAACTTGGGTCCTCTACCAGCTAAAGCACTAGCTCCCCCAGGGAGTTACTTCCTCCTGATCCTCCCTGTCTCTCTTCCCTCAGGGCTTGCTGCCAGAAGGGAGAGGACATGTAGCTTCCCCTTTCGACGCCAAGTGCCCATGGGGCCCAGCATAGAGCCCTACGTGCACCCAGCCACCCTTGCCCATGTGCTGTTGTGTAGAACCAGTCTCCCTGAGCCATGCCACACTGGGAATGTGGCACCCAGAGGCTCCATGGCTTGGGTGAGCAGTTGCCTATTGGTGCCAGTGCTTTGCTCTTTGCAAGTTTCTCTGCCATAAGGCACCAAGGCATTCTCCCTCTTGCTGGCTGTACGTCTGTGACCAGCTGCACTGAATATCAGAAGGATTCACCCTCCGAGCGCTGGCCATCTGGCTCCTCCAGCCAGCACGGAGCCCATAGGTTCCACTCTGTGACAATACCTTGCCCACTTAACAGATTGGAGAGGCCACACCCCCTTCCCCCGCCCTTGTCCGCCGTGTTGGCAGCAGCTGACTCTCTTGGCTGCTCTTCCAGATGGCCAGATGGGCCTGTGTCATCTGAAGCACGAAGGACAAGCTAAGCACGTAAGAGCACAGCCAGTCATGTGCCGGAGCAGCCTGCACTAGCCATACACGGCTACTCCTGTTCTCCATCGTGCCCCCTGCTTCCCAGTTGGGAGACACCCACTAATAGGGAACCTCTCCCCCCACACTCCCCACGATCAAAGCTCTGCCTAGGTACAATAATCTTCTCCCAGCAGCACGCCCCTCTGATGCTTTTTGTTTCAGCTCTTACTAGGCCAAAGCTTAGAGGGACTCGGGAATTTCTGGTTCACCTTCATGGCCAGTAAATTTCCAGCCTGCAAAAATAGGTTCTGTGATCTTGTACTGCTGCCAGGAGCCATAATAGGACAAGAAGAGGGCTGGTTTTCCAGGCATGCACACAATTCATCTGAGCCGGTTCGATGGTAGAACGCTGCGCACAGGGAAGGGAAAGGAGAGATATACAGCCAGGGGACAACGGGGAGGGGCTGAGAGAGGGGAGAAAGAGACGCAAAGAAAAGGCTGGAAGGTTAGAGTGAGAGACTAGGAAATGGGGGAAGAGAGAGAAGTGATGGAAAGAAGGGAGAAAAGGAGAGATGGAAAAAGAAAGGTAGAGGGAGGGAAACACCCATAAGTGGAGAAAGAGGGGAAAGGGGAGAGAAAGTTACAGGGATAGAGAGACAGAAAGAAGGTGTGGGGGGGAAATGCCTCTGCAGCTTCATCCACACGCTCAGCAGGCAGCATCCCAACCCCACCATCCTGGAGCGTCCTGTCAGCCCCACTCACGACTCTGTTCTGGCTCCCAAGGAGGGCTGTCCATGCACCAGGCCACTTTCAAAATTAACAACAAGGAGTCCGGTGGCACCTTAAAGACTGTTGCATCTGAAGAAGTGAGGTTTTTTTACCCACGAAAGATTATGCCCAAATAAATCTGTTAGTCTTTAAGGTACCAGCAGACTCCTCGTTGTTTTTGTGGATACAAACTAACATGGCTACTCCCTGATACTTTCAAAATTAAAAGGCTCTAAAAGCCTTTAAAAGGATGACAAGAGTGTTGCCCACCCTGCTTTCACCCAGGGCTCCTAGCAGCTCAGCTGGGTGAAAACAACTCAGAGGTGAGCACGATTTGTCCCAGAGAGAATCGCCTTGTTCTGCTACAGCCGGGGCTTATGAACATGGGTGTAGGGACATGTCAGACACACAGAGCCACCTGACCTCCTGATGGCAGAGTGCCAACTGGCTGTGCATTATGATCAGTCTATAAAGCCAGCAGACCAGTGAGCTATTGCAGTGGGGAGTACTGCGAGGGAGGAAGAAACAACCTTGCTGTTCATTCAACAGCTTTTTTTTTTTTAGTCTGGAATCTTGTCTCCAGCCCAGTTACGGTTTCCTGATTCTCTACCTGGCCCTAGGGGCAGATGAGAGCAACCACGAGGTTGCTCTAACCTATGCCAGTTGGGGCCCAGCTAAAAGCTGGAGCAGCATGAGGCTGGGTTGAGATTTGGGTGGGAGACTGCCTTGGGAAAGTTGGTGTGCTATCAGAACAGCCGTTGCATGCTGGTGATTTGCTCTCCCTTCTGAGTCAGTGCTGTGTCAACTGGTGAAGCACTGTCGAAGTGGTGGGGGGAATGCTGGTTTACGCCAGCTGAGGATCTGTTTGGCTGGGATGTACAACTGCAGCCCTGAGTGGTCATGAAAGATACCAATGACACTTGTTCTTTTACAAGAATGGAGCTGTTAACCCCAATGTCCTGATCAGCCCATATCTCGGATAATTACATTCTATCTCCCTGCATCTCCTGTGTATTCACAATTAGGTACAGGATTCTGCTTCATGGTGTCACCACACAGCCGTTGAACAGCTGTGGCATTCTGTCCCAAAGGTGGCTGCATTTCAATGGGCCGGTGAAAAGATCCCTGCATATAGTTCATAAAGGCTTTGGGGGGGAACCTTGTGGGGAGATGAAAGAAGGTCAAAAAACATGTTAAAGGCTAATCAACCAGGAGCGATTGCCTAAGCCCATGTCTGACAGCATGTTCCCAGAGTTTCGAGAGGCAGGCTATAATACTACATACCCCATTTTCATTCCGATGCACCGAATCTCAGCACTAGACACTCTGAATAATGCCAAACAAAGGAGGTGCTTATGAAACACTGTGCTCGCTTGTGATAATAGAGGGAGGAAAAGCTTTGTCAGGGTAACTCTGATTGTCTGGGAACAGGAGCACCATGTGTCAGTTCAAGAGAGGCTGCTGCGGGGAGAACATCTCGCCCCAGCATTGTTACTCTGCCTTTTTTTTTTTAAAGGGCTTTTAAATAAAAAAGGAGCTGAGTGCCAGCATGTGTGTGGGTGGCAAAGCAACTGCCCTCATTTTAATCAACCGCTGGCGCTGTGCAGGGCAGCCCCTTCATTTAGGGTAGGCTGGGCTGGGCAAGGAAGGGAACCACTGACCTTCGGATTCCCCTGGGAGAACACACGTCTGTGCTGCAATCAGAGGTGTGATTGCAGCATAGGGAGACATAACACAATAGCTTTACCCACCTTAGCATGGCTGTGTAAATGCAGCAGCACAGGCTTCAGCACAGCCTGCATGAGCCTGCACGGAACCCTGGGTCCACATTCCAGTTCCTAGACCACGCCAGGGTCAGTGCAACCAACCACAACTATGCTACCCTTTGTAGCCACGCTAGCACGGGTACATCCAGCCGCCCTGCAGTCACGCTTCGGATTGCAGTGTGGACATTCCCGTGGCAGCACAAAGGAGGTGAACATGCAGGTTGGGATTTTCAGAAGTGTCCCATTGGAGCCAGTCGGAGTTTTACCATAGTCTTCACCGGGAGGAGAGATTGGCCAGAATCCACCTTTGAGCTCTAGGAGACACAGGGAGGATTTGTGGGCTGAGCACAGGACCTGGAGCCAGGGATGCCTGAATTTCTAATCCAGGCTCGGATACCATCTTTGGCCACGCTTGGAAATGCTCCTGACTCCATTAATGTTAGCCAGCCACAGGGGTAGCTGCATCAGTGCAGAACTCTAAAGCATAGATGAGGCCAATGCAAATCCTTGCTTGACTGAGCTCTTCAGGGTTAACCCCATCTTGCCCTTGTCTCTATTTAGAGGTGACTCCCCTCCCCCACTTGCCAGGGAACAATGGCTGAATCATGCTTATTCCCAAATGTTGGTAAGGATACTGTTTTCCCTTGGACAAGTCAGGTCCTCTCTCCATGCCTGGGTTTCCCCACTAGTAAAATGAGGATAACAATGCTCTCCCATTTTATTGGGATTCTGCAAGGATTGCAATGTTTGCAATACTATTTGGAGACCTAAAGTGCTAAGTATCATTATTAACAAATAATGAGTTGATGTACCACCTGGTCTCTCAAACAATCCCAAAGCACCATCTATAGGAAGTAGAGATGGGCTGACGATCAGAGTTCTTTTCTATCTCTACCTTCCACTTCATCCACCACTGAAGTGCAGCCATCTCTGGGGTGAAACACAGCAACATCACATATCAGAGTAGAACAGCTAGTGAAGAAGAATCCTATGTGCAATCAAAACCACAGATGGAGTTTAGGGAGCTGGCATGCAATTCCCCAGTGGGATTTGCCTGACACAAGGACTTAACACCCAGGCTCTTGCAGGAAGTGCCATGCAATCACTGGAGGTTCCCACCACCTTAGTTCTACAACTGCCCCTTAAGAATGTGCCTGTCACACTGTGTCATATCCTGTTTCGACATAATCCCAGGATCAGATGTTGTTTAAAGAGATATGTCCTCCCACCAGATTCAAGACATGTTTGTTTATGTGGGGGTTTTCTAATGCAGTTTAAACAAATTAGGGGAAAGCCTATATTTGGGGAACTGTGTAACATTTGCAGCTTGGTCTGCACCTAACAGAGGAGTTTCATCCTGAATCAAGTGAACCTGAGACAAGCACTGCAGCATCTCTGGGTCCAAGTTTCACTCAAGTGGTGTAGGAGAAGCCTGATTAGGGTCTTTCATTCATAGTGTGACCAAGCTATCCATTGTGAACTGTACCCTCTACCATATGGTTAGGCAGCTGGTGTGCTAAGACCACAGCCCAGACCAGTATCGGCATGGAATAACTGATATGCCTGAACCACGGTGATGGAGGATTTAAAGCAGTAAGATTCAGTGCTCACTGGAGGGACAGGTCAAGTAAAGGATGAGGGAGGGGCATGTTAATGTCAACAACTGGGGGTGTGAATCTGCGGAGAGGGATGATATAAATATTCCTGCTCACACAGCAAAGATTGTTGGGAATGGACGGTAAGGACAATCAAGATATTCAGGGACCTCCAGGGCCATTAGTGAGACAGTGGCTTTAACAGGGTCCAAAAAAGAACTAGATAAGTTCATGGAGGATAGATCTATCAATAGCTATTAGCCAGGATGGGCAGAGATGGTGTCCCTAGCCTCCGTTTGCCAGAAGCTGGGAATGGATGACAGGGGATGGATCACTTGATGACCTGTTCTGTTCATTTCCTCTGGGGGACCTGACATTGGCCACTGTCAGAAGACAGGATACTGGGCTAGATGGACCTTTGGTCTGACCCAGTATGGCCACTCTTATGTTCTTATCTTCCATATACTACAAGGCAAAGATCTTTAGAGTTTGTTCATGGGGTCACATTAAGTATCTTGATTCGGAGAGCAGCAATGCAGGGACATGGTATGTTCCTACAGAGAGCTCAGTGGGACTTCTTTGCAGCACAGCCCCATTAAAGGCTTCTCCATCTGCACCAGCACAAGTGAGGAAGAGCTGAAGAGGTCATGAATGCTATCTGTGCATTGAACCTGAGTGAATAATCGGACACTTAGGCAGCTTGGTGCAATGGGTAGGGCACCTGCCTCGGGGTCAGGTGACATCTGTATCCTTTGGCAAGCCAGATAGAGTCTGAGTTGCCAAATGAGGAGGTGGGTGCCAGGGGCTGCTCCCTAGCGGTGGGCTTATAGCTACCCTACGGCCCCATTTTCAAAAGAGCTCTTCATCCAACATGCTTAGCTCATTTGAAAATCTGCCCCTTGGGGTCCAATTTCCAGAGCTGCTTGAGCCCTCAGTTCTCACGGAACTCATGGCAACTGCAGGTACTCATCAGCTGTGAGTACCACATTCCTATCATTTATGTGCCTCAGTTTTTCATTCTATAGCACAGGGGTCGGCAACCTTTCAGAAGTGGTGTGCCGAGTCTTCATTTACTCACTCTGCTTTAAGGTTTCGCCTGCCATTAATACATTTTAACATTTTTAGAAGGTCTCTTTCTACAAGTCTATAATATATAACAACTATTGTTATATGTAAAATAAATAAGGTTTTTAAAATGTTTAAGAAGCTTCATTTAAAATTAAATTAAAATGCAGAGCCCCCCGGACCGGTGGCCAAGACCTGGGCAGTGTGAGTGCCACTGAAAATCAGCTTGCGTGCTGCCTTCAGCACGCATGCCATAGGTTGCCTACTCAGTGTTGCAGGATAGAATCATAGAATATCAGGGTTGGAAGGGACCTCAGGAGGTCATCTAGTCCAACCCCCTGCTCAAAGCAGGACCAATTCCCAACTAAATCGTCCCAGCCAGGGCTTTGTCAAGCCTGACCTTAAAAACTTCTAAGGAAGGAGATTCCACCACCTCCCTAGGTAACCCATTCCAGTGCTTTACCACTCTCTGAGTGAAAAAGTTTTTCCTAATATCCAACCTAAACCTCCCCCACTGCAACTTGAGAGCATTACTCCTTGCTCTGTCATCGGGTACCACTGAGAACAGCTGAGCTCCATCCTCTTTTGAACCCCCTTTCAGGTAGTTGAAAGCAGCTATCAAATCCCCCCTCATCCTTCTGTTCTGCAGACTAAACAATCCCAGTTCCCTCAGCCTCTCCTCATAAGTCATGTGCTCCAGACCCCTAATCATTTTTGTTGCCCTCTGTTGGACTCTTTCCAATTTCTCCACATCCTTCTTGTAGTGTGGGCCCCAAAACTGGACACAGTACTCCAGATGAGGCCTCACCATTGTTGAATAGAGGGGAATGATCACGTCCCTCGATCTGCTGGCAATGCCCCTACTTATACAGCCCAAAATGCCGTTAGCCTTCTTGGCAACAAGGGCACACTGTTGACTCATATCCAGCTTCTCGTCCACTATAACCCCTAGGTCCTTTTCTGCAGAACTGCTTCCTAGCCATTCGGTCCCTAGTCTGTAACAGTGAATGGGATTCTTCCGTCCTAAGTGCAGGACTCTGCACTTGTCCTTGTTGAACCTCATCAGGTTTCTTTTGGCCCAGTCCTCTAATTTGTCTAGGTCCCTCAGTATCCTATCCCTACCTCCAGTGTATCTACCACTCTTCCTAGTTTAGTGTCATCTGCAAACTTGCTGAGAGTGCAGTCCACGCCATCCTCCAGATCATTAATGAAGATATTGAACAGGACCAACCCTTGGGGTTCTCCACTTGAAACAGGCTGCCAACTAGACATGGAGCCGTTGATCACTACCCGTTGAGCCCGATGATCTAGCCAGCTTTCTATCCACCTTATAGTCCAATCATCCAGCCCATACTTCTTTAACTTGCTGGAAAGAATACTGTGGGAGACCGTATCAAAAGCTTTGCTAAAGTCAAGGAATAACACATCCACTGCTTTCCCCTCATCCACAGAGCCAGTTATCTCCTCATAGAAGGCAATTAGGTTAGTCAGGCATGACTTGCCCTTGGTGAATCCATGCTGACTGTTCCTGATCACTTTCCTCTCCTCTAAGTGCTTCAGAATTGATTCCTTGAGGACCTGCTCCATGATTTTTCCAGGGACTGAGGTGAGACTGAGTGGCCTGTAGTTCCCCGGATCCTCCTTCTTCCCTTTTTTAAAGATGGGCACTACAGTAGCCTTTTTCCAGTCATCTGGTATAGATTCATAGATTTTAAGACCAGAAGGAGCCCTGATGATACTCTAATCTGACCTCCCACAGAGTCTAGGCCAGAGGATTAGAGATTCCTGCATCTGGCCCATAATTTCTGGCTGAGCTAGAGCATGGTGTTTAGAATGACACCCAGCCTTGATTTAAGACTAAGTGATGGAGAATCCACCACAGCCCTTGGTAAATTGGTTAATTTCTACCACTTGTTAAAAACATGCACCTTATTTCTGGCCTCAATTAATCTAGCATCAGCTTCCAGCCATTGAATCCTTGTTCTGCTTTAATCAGAAATCTCCTCCCCATGTAGGTGCATATAGACCATGATCAAGTCACCTCCTAAACTTCTCTTGGATAACCCAAATAGACGGATCTTCCAAAAAAAAAAATCTATGTATACGGCAGGTTTTCCAGATGGCAAAAATCCCTCATGTAGTTCTTCTCTGAACCCTTTCGAGTTTTTTCCACATCCTTTTTGAAGGGCAAAGACCGGAACAGGACACAGTATTCCAATAACGGTCTCTCCATTGCCATACAAAGTGGGAATATCATCATCGTCTTACTCCTACTCAACATACTACTTGTTATACATCCAAAAGATCACCTTAGACCTCTCAGCCACAGCATCACACTGGGAGCTCACGTTCAGCTGCTTATCCACCAGGCCTCTTACTGTTCACTCCCCTTTCTAATGCCCCTGGAACTCTGTGAATGAAAAGCATGACTAAATCATGGCTTATCACAAATACTTACCCTAATAATTTAAAATTTAGGAAGCCAGATCGGAACGAAATAAGACCCAGCCAAAGGGATCACAATTGGAATCTCACTAATGTCTGCAGGAGAAAGAGAGAACCAGTAAGTGAAACATATCCCAGCTCCTCCTTACCAAGGGAGAAAGCCCTCCCGGCTGTGCAAGGACATCAGAGGAGCAAGCAAAGGGCTTTTAAGAACATAAACAATGTGATCAAGGGGTGGTTCAGGGGACCTAGGAAAACCCGAGAAGCAAGTGAATAGGGCAATTAAAGGAGCTGAAATCGCAGCGAGCCTGAAGCCGCGCAGAATATTTTAAACTCTCGGCACAGCAGAACTCTTCAGCTATATCCACAGCAGACAGGGAGAAATTGGCCCATTATAAAAAAATGTGACTGTGGTAAATTGGAGACAGGGGAAATAAGGAAGTGGCAGATTTGTTAATGAGCTATTTTACTGCTGTCTGCACAGAGCAGGGAGATGGAGAGAGAGAGAGATACGGCTGAAATAGGGGGAAGACGATCTCCTGGAATGAGTGAGGACGAGCATGAAGAGATCAGAAGAGACAGGGCCAGGGAACTACTGGAGCAAGAAATGGGAGTGAACCAACCCCCAGGATCACAACCCCCTCAAAGCCTGGAACCCCCTGGAGCAATTTATAACCTGAAGCCTGGGATGCGATTCCCCTTATCTCTGTTTGCATAGATAAAAATGTTACTATTGATCATAAAATGAAAGGGATGGATCTCTGGCTGCTGTAAATTGGAGTAGCTCCACAGACAGTCTCCACTGAAAGGAATTCTACACCAATTCATTCCATTACTGTTATTATTTATATTGTGGTAGAGTCTCGAGTCCCCCATCAGAGAGCAGGGCCCCAGTGTGATAGACACTGTACAAACAATAAAAGACAGTCCCTGTTCCAGACAGCTTCCAGTCTGGGATTATTTATCCACCTCTGGTATGCTGCCACAGACAGGCTAGAGGAATAGAACCCAGGTGTCCTGACCCTCACTCATCTCTGCTCTAACCCACTAGATTCCACTGCCTTTCCAGATCCAGGAGTAGCACCCTGGAGTCCTGTCACCTAGTTCCTTTTGCTAGATCTTTCCCCGTTGACCAACTTGTGGGAGGCAAGGAGAAAAGCAGGATTTACTTGCAAGCAGAAGATCATTCTAAACCAACTGGGAGTTCAGAGTTGCCAAGAGAGGAGGACTGGTGGGCATTCGGATAGAGCAGGTAGTGGGACTGAAATAGACCTAAAGGGGTCGAAATAGATGTAGACGACCAAGTAGCCTTTTGTTGCCTAGAATTTGATCATCTGGGTGCTTCTCTCAGGAGTCTATCAGCAAGATCCCTCTTCAGAAGTGAGATCCCAGAATAACAGGTGTGTAAACACTTTAATCCCCATTAATGCTTACTGGTGATTCTGTTTGTTTCTTAGTTTAATAAACAGTTTACAAATGTCTTTTTTCCCCTGCTTTCCCAGTAATTGAAGGCTCATTAATAAAGAATGACTAGCTCGAATACAGCTCGACATTCTTGCTGACAAGGAGGGAGGGAGGCTTATGAATATTCATGGTGATTGTATTTGTCTTCTTCTGACTTTCATAAAAATGCCTGAACAAATAGCACTCCCCTCCCCACTCATGTTCAGAAAACACAACTTGGGCACCAACATCTCCAGTAAACTCGCCCCAAGCCTGCTCTCTTCCTGTCATCCCCCTCCAGTCCCCCCTCCCTGGCGCCTTCTGAAATGCAGCTAGGATTATTAAACACCCTCTCAGTCACAGCTGCTCAAATACGACAGTGTCCCGACAGGCAAACACAAACAAGGTGTTAGTTATAACAGTGCAGGCATTAGCATTGCAAAAAGGGGGCACAGGTTTTAATAAGATTGGAAAGCAGGCTGCTAAGCTGAATAGCTGTGGTAGCTGTATACCTAAGCAGTGGTATTTCAGAGACATTGGAGAGGACAGATTTTGTCCCAGGTGGTTTCAAATACATTTGCAACCTCTTGAAAGGGGCTATTCAACTGTATTCTATTCTCATACCTATGCTGTGCCCATCACCGTAGTTTCTGTGCACCTTGGGCAAAGTAGAACAAGTGGAATGGCTGATCTTGCCACAGAGTTGGGTCCTGAGTGCATCGACTGCTAAAAATACAGACCAAGGACCTCCTGGAGGACCAGAAACTCCTGAACTTTACAGAAGGTTGGATCCAGTGGCAACTGGCTCCCATCAACCTGAACCAGATGCCTGGATCTGAACATCCCAGAACTCTACAGCAGTGGGCCCCTCACTGCTAAAGCCCAGACGGGCAAGTGAGTGCACTGAACCAGCAGTGACCCACCCCCTCTCAATGAGTGTGGTATGCCACCCACAATAGAACATCCTGGACCTGGACTGGCAATTCAGCACCATGGCCAGTGCAGGAAACAGCCCCAACAAGCACATGCAGGAAAGGAAGCGATGGGAGGGGGAAAGGTTCTCTCCCATTCCCAAAATCTAACTAGCATGTGGCCCATTCCAAAGGCTGCTGGGTATGCCTAGTGCTCAATGGGTTAGAAGCCCAGCTCTTATGTCCTAGCTAGACAGACAGCAAAGACAGCAGGGAAGAGACAAGGCGGGGGGGGGGGGATCTTGTCCCCAGTTTGTGTGACAACCAAAGGGAAAGAGCTGTCTACTTTTACCAGACCAAAGACCTCTCCACCACAGCAGAAAGAGAACTGTCCCTCATTCCTTTGCTTTCATTGCTGACTCACTCCCTTTTCATTTCTGTTTCTGGGCCCCTTTGCCCATAAATGGGTGGCAGAAGATTTGGGCTGAACTTACCGCAGTGCTTGTACCTAACACACTGGCAATGTGTGTATCTCTAACAGGGTTTACTCACCAGTAGAGCACCTCCTCCTGGCTGCTCTGGGAGTAGCTCCATCTAGGTCTGACGCCCCCCTCTGGATGGTTGCTCACACCACACCCTCTCTTGCTCTCTCTGTCCAGACTCAGTGCTACCCCTTCATGACTCCAGCCAGATCATTGTAAAGTCCTCCCTTTCTGGGGTATCAGAGTCCCACCTGATCAGCTGTCCTCATCTGCTCCTGTCTTTTACTCCACTGCTAAGTCCTGTGCCATTTTCCTAGCAGCAGGCAGGGGAACCCAGGTCTGCCCCTTTCTCCCAGTTCCAGTCCAGGGGCGCTATGTCTAGCAACTGTGGTCTCTTTGCTCCCAGACCCTGTTTCTATTTCCCACCTTTCTGCTTTATCTTCTGCCACCTGGGTTTACCAGCCCAAACACCCTCCTCCCAGGGAGTCACTGCAGAGTACTTCCCCTGCAGCCCTCGTCTAGTCTCAGCTTGCTGGCTTTATACAAGATCAGCCTTTTCCTGCCCACCTGGTCTGCATCCTCAATCATCCTTTCTATCCCCGGCTCTCCCCCAGGTGCAGCCTATCAGGTGAATTTATCTCACTCAACCTGCTCTGTCTTGTGTGGGCTGGACACCCCCATCACAGTATCCCATCCCCTTCTAGTGGGCCTGGCACTCTAGGATAACAGCCTGCTACGGCTGCTAGGTAAATCACCTGTTGAGCTATGCACTCTCCATCCGTGGCCCCACAAAGTCATGGGACCTCCTTGTCAAACTCCTCCTAGCCCTGACCAAAATGGCCATCTGCAAAACCAGGGAGAGGAGGTTGGCCGGCGGAGTTTCCTGTGACTGTGGGGCCTATTTCCGCTCCTCCATCTGTTCACACACCAGGGCAGAGTTCCTCTGGGCAGAGTCCGCTGGCTCCCTTGACCTTTGAGGAGCAGTGGGCACTGTCCGGGGTTCTCTGCTCACTGTCCCTGTCCGGTTCCCTTCGTTTAGCCCTGCGACCTCACTCCCGTTCCTGTTATCTCATTAGTTGTCCCCAGCAATTATTTGGTATCACGGACCTGTGGATCCTCCCCTTAGGCTGAGAGGAGGTCCTTTAGCAGTGGCTGGCTCCACCTGCCCACTTCCTCACTACCAACAGGACAGTTACTAGGTAATGGAATTACTCCTTTAGCACAAGTGGTAGAGAGATCTGTTGTGGAAGAGCAGACTCTATTCAACGCTTGCAGTCATGGTGGGGTCCTTATACTCTCACTGTCTCCTACAGGTTCCTTGACTCTTGCTTCCTTAATAGCAATTTCCAGCCTTGCTTGTTCAGTGGAAGGGGAGAACAGATGGAAGGGGAAAAGGGAGGGGAGTTGCAGGTGGTGCCTGCATGTAGCTGTGCCAATCAACATTTCAGCAAATAACCTTCTCCCCACACTCAGACTATGATCAGACTTTAAAGGCCTCTTTTAGATGTCTAAAGCCATTTTCTGATCCACTGCCATGAGCTGCCCCACAGGTCCCCAGCAATATCCCTGAATCCCTTGATTATCTTTATTGCCTCTAGCTTCCTCTCAAAGCCGTCTCTGCTGCGTCAGCAGGAATATTTATATCATCCCTTTCTGCCTGGCCGATATTAGCAGCCGGTTTCCCCCGGCTTCGTGTTACCTGTCATTTTGGTCTCTTCCTTGCCTAGCTGGGCAAGTCCAATCTCCGTCACTTTTCCTGCTTCAACTAGATTTAAGAGTCCAGTAATATCACCCCCCTCCTGGCCCCCTCTCCTCGCAGTTACAAAGCACAGCACCGGGCTGGTCTCCACTGAGTGAAGCAGGGAAATATTCTCTCTGACAGATGAAGGTATCCTCTTAATACCCTGACCCTTTGGTGGCGCTTTTCACATCGGGCTCTCTGAACAATTATTTATACCTACCAGCCGAGTGATGTAAATGCCTGTGTTAGAGAGTGGGACACTGAGGCTCAGGGAGATGAAGCGACTTGCCCTAGGCCACACAGTGAGACAGTGCCAGAGCTTGGTATAGAACCCAGGTGGCCTGATTCCCAGGAGCCAGTTCCAACAACCAGACCCCACTCCCCTCCCCGAGCTAGGAATAGAACCCAGGACTCCTGACTCCCAGTCTCCTGCCCCATCACACTTTTCCTGCACAACCTCAGCTCTAGCCCCTAGATAACAATGACCCCCATCCAGCCTCCCTTATCTGGCACAGCCAGTCCAGAAGCTGGACCAGCCACAGCATGCCCCCCCTGCTCTTTCACTAAGAAACTTCCTTCTTCTTCCCATCCCTTTGGACGCCCCTTCCAGCATCTCCTGATCAGACTTGGCGTATATCCTCACCTAGCACTGGCCTGCTTGGCATTGGAGTCCTGCAATTGCCACACAGACCAAGTTCTTAGGAGCCACAAATCCTTAGATCTGACTAATTCTGCCATTGCTGCCATTGCTGCTCTTTCCTCCCCAGTAACTAACGCTGGGGCGTCACTGAACACAACGCGCTGCCATGACCTCTGCTGGCCACGTCCAGCACGGAGGTGTGCTTGCTCAGGTGGGCAGCCAACACTGACCTCATGTTCCTCTGCAGCAGGGTATCTGTTCAGCAGTGCCGCTGGGCAGAGACAACAGCAGGAGCAGCCGTGGGGAGCCTGGCAGGAGTATCTGGGAGGGCAAGGGGCAGCAGCAGAGGTGACGGGGAGAGGTTGCAGAGCCAGAGAGACGGTGACCCAGATTAGTGGCTCTAGCCATCTGCTTTTCCCTTGTCTGTGATTTACTGCTTTCATTTTCTTTGGCAGTGGGAGCCGAGCTTAATTAAAGATATTTTTATGTGCATTAATAATGCTTGCAGTTATGCAAGCTAAGACAATGGGGTGAAGGAAATCAGAACCAGTACTTCAGGGTAGAAGTTCATCGTCTGTGGAGGAATTCTTCTTTCCCAGCCCCCCATGCATGGCATCGCACAATGGTTCAGGTGCATCATGGGGAGAGGGGGCTTTGCCTTCCTCTGCAGCCCCAGAGACTGGATCAGAGGCAGGGATGTGAGGCCAGGTCTTTGTTCCACACCAGGAGTGTACGGTGATGGGGAGGGGAGATCGCACTCCTCCCGGGTGAGAAGGCAGACAAATGGGAGCAGCTCGCTGTGAAGGGGGGTGAGATTAAACCAGGCATTGAGAGCAAGATTGTGGCTTGAAGAATGCACCTTCACTTCAGCATAAGGACACTCCTTCCAGCCCCACAAGCTCCTTTGGCATCACCTAGAGAGAGCTTCATCCAGTGCCAGAACAGAGCAAAGCACTGGTCCTCCGTGTCACACCTGTAGCAAGAGCCTATCTCTCTCTGCTCTCATCCAGAGGAGATCGCGGTCAAGTCTCACTGTCTCACCACAGAAGCAGGCCACTGCTATGCAACAGCAGGGGCTGGCCCAGCCAGCTGTGCCATGCACTCCCAGCCGGTGCTTACCATAGATTGAAACAGGATGGGGGAGCGCCCATTGCGTCAGCCCAGCAGGACAGGTAGTTGTGGGGGAGTGCTGCTCATTCCAGCCAGAGAGGAGAGCAGGAACCTCCCCTCTGCTTTTAGGGAATGGGGAAATGCACTCCCCACCCCGTCCCTACCTTATCTCCAGTCCCCACCACATTCCCAAATTACTACCCCACTCCTGAGTTTGCTTCTCTAAGTAATGGGACCCAGGGGGTGTTGCTTCTCCTCCTCCTTACTGCCTCTGGCTCAGGAAACACCCCCCGTCCATCCCCGCTGCAGGTGTAACCCAGCCGCATGAGCCGGCAGCTCCATGTATTTCTCAGAAGGTCTGGATTTAATTTCAATCCTGTTAGTGCTGGATTCCCTGTGCACTGGGGCAGGTTGGGTTACAGTGCTCCTCGCCATGCCAAATCCACTGGGGCAGCTGGGATTTAATGAAGGCAATAAATCCAGAAGCACAGACACACAATAACCCGTGTGTGCTACACGCTCCCAGGTGGGGCTCTGGTGCTACGTCCTCAGCTGGTGTAAATCGGCAGAGCTCCACTGCAGCTGAGGATCTGGCCCATGTTTTAATTAACACATTGCTCTTTTAACTCCAGATCTCAATGAGCTTTACTCACATTAACTAATTCAGCTTCATAACCCTCCTCTCTAGCAGCACAGTGTCCTTATCCCCATTTCACAGAGAGGAAGTCGTAAGTTCGCAGTCAGTGTCAGAGCTGGGGTCCTGATGCCAAGCCTCCTGCTGCCGAGGGTAGACTATGCCATCTTTATAGAGATGGGGGCAGACCCAGGAATCCTACCTCCCCGCCAACCCTTCTCTAACCACTAGACTGCAGTCCTCCAACAATAGAACCCAGGAGTCCTGACTCCCGGTCCTGTTCTTCAGCCATAGGACCAGCTTCCTTGCCTACAAAATAGAAGCTTCTCCTCTAGAAGTCTCCATTTGTACCTGATAAATAACAGCCAGCAGACAAAGGACAATCCTGAGGCAGCGCTGGTAAGAATCTCTGCTTTGTGGCTGGGTGATCCATGGAGGCATCCAAGATACTGTTCCACACAGCACTGAATGCTACTGCACCAAGCGAGAGGAGTAGGAAGGAAGGGACAGATGCACCATCCCTTGACCGTCATGCTTCAGGGCTTAGACCAACTTGTAACTGACAGGGGTTGGGAAGTAACTTTCCTTATAGACAGGTTATCCCATAACTGCCCATTGCACCTTCTTGACAAATAGCAGGTACCGACCACTGTCAGAGACAGGATCATTGACTAAATGCACCCCCTAGTCTGATCCAGTCTGGCAATGCTTATGTTTCTTTGGCAGGGGAATGCAAGCAGAAATGCTCCCATTCTGAGAGCTCATTTGGTTCAGCTTGCCATTTTCATTAGAGAGGGGCCCAGATCTGAACACCTTCTGCCTTTGGCATGGCTGGAAGCCTGACACAGACATTCTTTGATGGGCAGAAACAAAGCCTTGGATCCATTCCCACTAGCCCAATCTTGGGGTAATTGAGATCTGCGCATCCAACTCTGTTATTACTTTCCATCAGATCCATGTGAGGTGCGCCCCTCATTAGTACTTCTCTCTGGACAGAGGGCTGGGGCAGCCTCTCAGTTACACTGGGGTAACAGGAGTAACCCCACTGCAGTTACTGGCATAAAAGGAGGCTGAGAGAGAGGAGAACCCAGAGCAAAGGAGCCTTGGATTGAGCTGTTCTGTCCATGGAGATTTTTTCCCCCAGGAAAGAACAAAAAGGCAGAAATCTCCCATTTCCATCAGCACCAGGAGGCTCCCAGGCCCAAATGCTGCAGAACCTTGGGGAGGATCCTTTGCAGCTCAGGGATATCTCAGTAGAACCAAACCCCCTTCACTTCCACATCCACATGTACACACTCATGGGGCAGAAACAGAGCTCCAGCTCAAGCCTGTCTTTCATTGTCATTCATTCCTGGTGTCTCTGAGAAAGTCGACTGAAAAACTGGGCGACAGTAATAACAACAAGAGGGAGGAAACTCTCTGGGATACAGACGCTGCAACATCAGAGGCAAGATTCCCCCAGGCAAGACATTTCAAGCATAACAAACACTTCTGTCTTCCAGGAGCCCCACAGTCTCGCAGACATAATGCAAAAAGAGTTCATTCGTTTTTTATTTAAAGTACAAATATTAATAATAAGCAGTACTGGAGGTATGGAAACACTGCAGCCTCAGGCGGATGTCCTCTCTCGCACACCACACACACACGCACACTCATGTACTAACCGTGCACACAGGGGAAGTCAGATGCAAACTTAGCGTTAAAAATCACCACATATTAAAAAAGCAAAAGCTAAGGATTCGGCAGTCTATGTTGAACTAGCAGGATTAACCCATGTTTTCTAGGTTGCTTCAGAATGGCAGTGCTCCAAATTCCTCAATAAATAGGGCACGCTGGCACGACTGACTCCCACAGAATAATCAGCTGCCAAGCCTATGGGTCTGGACATGGGCACATCTGTAAGAGATGGGCACAGGTTAGAAGAAGTAAAGGGGTGATAAGGGTGAACCCCAGAGCTTCGGGGACCTGGCATTGGCCACTGTCAGAAGATAGGATACTGGGCTAGATGGATCTTTGGTCTGACCCAGTGTGGCTGTTCTTATGTTCCTGGGATCTGGCTTTAGAGCCACACCCTAGCAAACCTACTGGGACAGCTGTGCCTCAAAATGATAAGCAGGGGACTGATCCAAAGTCCATCGAGATCAGTAAGAGTCTTTCCATTGACTCCAATGGGTTTAGATTGGGGCCTCGTTGCACATGCATTAAAGACACTATTAAAAGTGATTAGCCAGTCTCTGCTGTACCAGAAGGGCCAGTCAAGGGAATGTGAGGCTGCTACTGCTTTGGCGATCCCTATTAAAGCATGTCCTATAAAGTCTGCAGCACTGCAGTGGCTGTTCCCACATAGAGCTACTCCAGAAATTCCCCAACTGTACTTAGCAACTTCCCTTCCACCTTCCAGCTGGTGATCTCAAAGGGTTTGGCTGCAACCCCTCTGGGAGGGCAGTCAGCATCATTATGCTCATTTTAAAGATGGGGAAACTGAGGCACCAAGCGATTACAGGCCAGGTGCTCAGCTGGTGCAATTGACTTCAATGGAGCAATACCCATTCACACCACGTGGGGATCAGGCCTCCTGATTCCAATAGAGCAGCACTGATTTACACCAGCTGGGAATCTGGCCCTTAATCTCTCTGTGCCTCAGTTTTCCCAGTTTGGTTGCCTGGCCTAAGATCCTCTGGGCCTGAATTTCAGAGGGTCTGGGAACCCATGGGGCACTATGGCTCCAGTTGAAGATGGGGGTGCTCAGCACCTCTGCCAGTCAGGCCCCAGGTATACTCAGCTTGGCGCCTACCCACTGGGGGACCCCAAAGGAATGGACCCTGCCTGCATAGGGGGAAGCCCAGAATAGCTAGTGCAGGGACAAAAACTGTTCAGTCCCCAGGACGTGGGTAAATCAGGTGTCTCATTCTAGTCCCTGCCTGCTGTGATGGCCTCAGGCAAGCAGGACGATGGCTCTCCAAGATGGATACACCGAGCACTTCATTGCAGAGTACTCTGAATGACCATGAAGCCATTGATATCACCCAGCAGCCAATCAGGTCAAACTCTATTAACTGGTGCTGTAAATCTATCTTCTCTCCATTAAGCCCATCCCTAGAAGGGAATATGCGGCTTCATCTTAGGCTGCCTGCCACAGTCCCATGCATCGGCAGCTCCCTCTCCTTCCAAGCTTCCCCAAATGTGACAGTATTTCATTTGCTCTGCCACTTGAGGGGCAATAATGCAAAGCATCTTCGAGCTGCCTCCTTTGTATCAGGCTTAAGTAATTCACGTCAACAGGCAGCCACTGTCCTCAGCAGCAGGATCCCTGCTCACCCAGGCAGCCACTCCATCTCCGACCTGCTGAGCTAAGCAAATAGCTGGACCCCCCTCCGCCCCCAACAATGGCTGATTAGATCCCATGAATTTCAGCACTTACCTGGATCAGCTGAGTCCAGAGCTGAATTTAGTGCTTGAGAGATCAAGGGGCTATAATATTGGCTACAGAAAGGCCCAGGAGACACAAGAGCAGTGCAAGCTTTTCCCATGTAGCTCTGACGATGCGCCTCAGCCCTGACCTGCCTTCCCCCTGCTACTGGTGACCTCTCGAGGTCCCTTCCAGTCCTACATTTCTAGGATTCTGTTATTCCAGTTCCCTATGCACATATACATCCATCTCTGACAATGCCTTGCAATGCTGACCTGCAGCCCCCCTGCTGCTCCACTCCTGAGTTCCCCACAGACCTCTCTGACAATGTCCCTCAATCTTGCTCTGCAGCCCTGCCGGCTACCCCAGCCCAGGGCTCGCACATCAGCTCATTCCCTAGTACCTGGGGCTGGGCGAGTCGCTCTCTAAACGCTTCTGCTGCAACCCCTGCAGAGATGTTGCAGAGGGTTTGATGCGTCGCTTTGTTTCAGAGCTGTATCACCCCCCTGTCCGTAAGCTAATCACCACGAGCTGGAGCTGCCCGTCCTGGCTATGGCAACCCTGCACAGTGAGACATCTCCCCCATGCCAGGCCACAGAACAAGCCCCTCAGCCGTCACCTCATGGGCCAGCTTGGTGGGGGAGTCAGGGCAAAAGGGCATGTGGGTCAAGTGCTTTCAGTCTTCCAGGTCAGGATAACAAACACCAGGGGACTGGGCCAGTAGAGGACGACCTGGAGAGCATGCTAACGAAGAAGCTGATCTGACTGCTGATGCAAATGCTGATGAGAGTTATTGTTGGACGCTGCGCTTTCCACCCAGACAGTCAGCCTTTTTCCTACACTCTGTGAACAGCACAGGGTCCTCAAGGCATTTCCTCTCCTGGCGGGGGAAGGCTCAGTGCAGACTGTGGTTCCCCAGGTGAGGGCTGTGAGCCATCAGTACCAGCCAGAGCAGGGCTCTTTCCTGGTGCTCTGTTGTGCAGTGTCTAGGCGCCACTGGGTTTCTGAGATCTCTCATGCATAGGCTCTGTTTGCTTGGGTCTTACTGGGAGAAAAAAAATCCATAAGGACAGAGCGTTAAAGACATAAACCAACATCTTCTCCCAATACCAAGCAGCAAGAGGAGCAGAGTGCATGGAATTTGACTTTCCAAACCAAGAATGAATACCCACCAGAAATACATATACGCTCATATTGTCTTCAGTGGCTCCAAGCCCCAGGACACATCAGGAAAGAAAGAGAGAGAGAGCGTGCATGCATGCATGCATGTGAAAAACAGGCCAGCTTTCAAATGGAGAGACTGTAACATGGGCAGTGGCAGGAGTGAGACCTAGTGGTTAGAGCAGAAGACTAGCCATCAGGACACCTGGGTTGTATGCCCAACTCTAGGAGGGAGCATGGACTAGCAGTTAGATCCAAGGGGCTGGAAATCAGGACTCCTCTGTTTTAGTCTGAACTAAGAAAGACAGAATGTGTCTCGTGGACAATATAAATGGCATTGTCATTTTCAGCCTGGGAGGCTTCATTCTCTTAGCCAATGACAGGCCGACATGCACAATGAAAAGCAGGCTGCCCTCTCTAGGGCTTTGTCTCCCTCCCACTACTTTCTTCACCCACTAATCCACACACCCATCCCTGTGCCCAATCAGCCTGAGCTGAGCATCCCCTGGGAGGCCCATCAGCCAATGCAGGGCACTAGCTCTTTAAGGATACAGTATTTTCAACTAAAACTTCCTAGCTGGCAGGTTCCTGGGCCTCTTCTGTAACTGTGCAGTGCTTGCTTGGAGTGATTCCCTCAAGGGACCCTGCTAACTCCAGATTCCTTTGCCCGCCCCCCGCCATCCCCTCCATTCAGCCTCCCACAATTGTGTACAGAACCCAGCAGCCCTGACTCACAGTCCCTTGTACTAACCACTCAACCACACTCCCCTCCCACCGTCGCAGTTAGAACCCAGGAGTCCTGATGCAGTGCCGACAGTAATAGCTATTTTTCTTAATGTCACAGTTGGGCCAGAGTCCTCAATCAGGACTGAGGGCCACCTCATGCTGGGGACTGTAGAAACACAGAAGACACAGTCCCCACCCCAAAGAGCTTGCAATCAAAGGGTGAGCGGAGAGGAACAGAATCAGGTCGATACAACTCCCTCTCTCCATAGAGGTACAGCCAAGCATAAAAGAGTCAGTCTGTGCATCGGTAAGGGTCTGGACCAAACTCTTGGGTCCAGCCTCTCCTACGCGTGTGGCTGGCTTGCTCCTGGTTCAAACCCTGCCTCTCCCGCATATCTCTCATGGACGATGGAGGAGAGAATTCAGTTACAAAGCTTCAGCTAGCAAGAAAGAGAGAGAAGGGCAGACAAAAAAATTACAAGCCCATGGAGCTGCTGAGCTGAGAGTTCCATTAAAGAATGGAGTTTGCCAAGGAATAAATCAGCCTAGCAAACACTAATCTCCCCTCTCAGGGGGGTGCAGGGTGTGTACCAGCGACGGTGCTTCAGTGTTGCCTTCAGAAGTCAGCAGTCCCCGCTGTCTCCAGGGCCCCGGCCATCTCCTCCTTCGCCCCTGCCTCCCTGCGCTGCCTTCATCTCCTATCTAAAGCCAAGCACGCAAGAGGATGGTGGATTCGATTAGAAAAGCCAGAGCCGGCAGAGACAAATTGGAAGTGCCCAGCTCTGAAGGCAGGCTGTCCCCCAGCTCCTTCGACGCATACTAAATCTTCATTTAGCCAGCCGCCCACGCCAATTAACTCGGGGCCTCTAGTTAGAGGCTTGGCATTGATTGGCCTGTCCCCCAGGAGCCTGAGCAGCAATCATGGGCCTGTATCCAATTCCATTGCTCCCTGCTCGGCAGCCAGGAGAGTGGAGGCTGGGAAGAGATGGGGGATGGGGTGTCAAGCTGGGATTTTCCAGACAGTGGTGCAGGAAAAGACCAGGGTATGAAGGAAACCAGAGGTGGGAAGCAAAACCTCATCCATTCATCTCTCTCCATTTTCACCTCTGGTTGCCTTTTCCATCCCACCAAACGGCACAATTATATGCAGACCCTGGCTGCCTGCTCGGGACACCTCCCCACACCATTGCATTTGCCAGCCCAGCCCATTAGAAGGTGATGCCGAGGGGCAGAAAGTCAGAATTTTTAATTGACTGTGTGTTTCTAAACCCCCTCGATACCATTTCAGGGCTCTAAAGTGAACACACTGTACACCTCGAGGTCCCCTCTCTACATACCCGAGGGTATCATGTGCATGGGATCCTTTGGCTCACATCTACAACCCTTCAGCTATAACTCAGACTGAGCAGCTCTCAGAATGCCATGTTCATTTGCTCATATTGTTTAAAACCAGAAGAGACCATTCTGATCATCTAGTCTGACCTCCTGCACAGCACAGGCCAGAGAATCATAGAAATGGAGGACTGGAAGGGGCCCAGAGAAGAATTTCACCCAGTGATTCCTGTATCTAGCCCCTCTCTTCTAGCTAAGCTAAAGAATTTATCTTAGAAAGTGGCATCCAACCTCAACGTAAAGATGCCAAGTGACAGATCCACAGCTCATGGTATAAGTTGTTCCAATTATTTATTGTCCTCACTGTTAAAAATTGTACACCTTATTTCCAGCCTGGCTTCAGCTCATTCTGCCTCTGCTACCTTAAAGAGCTTTTCTATTACCTGAAATCTCCTTTTCATGTAGGTATTTCTAGACAGCGATCAAGTCACCTCCTAACCTTCTCTTGGATAAACTCTTCTCTAGTCTCACACAGTAAGGCCAGTTTTCCAGACCTCAAATCATTCTTGTAGCTCTTACCTAAACCACTCTTCCCATTACCATGTCTTCAGTTCAGTGGAACAGGACAGGGTATGCTCCAGAAGGCTCCTTGGACAGTAGGATCCGGTGTAGCTGTCTAAGTGCACAGTGTCCACTCTGTAGTGGCTGACCCACAAAGAGGATAACAACCTGCTATTGTTAAGTAGTAATGGAGTTACTCTTTTGAAACATCTCTTTAATGCTGAAAGTCCCAGGTTCAAACCCCACTGATGAGCCTAGAAACAAATTGTTACACAAGCTGAGTCTGTTGTTTGATTGCATCTCTTTGTGATGCTGTTTGCGGTTACCCAAGATGTCTGGGGTGAATCACTATCAGCTGTTCACACCAGGGAAACGCTGGCAATGTAGGTGCTCTGCTCCAGGCTCTGTGAGCCTCACTCTTTCCCAGTGGAAGTGAGCAGTTTACACAATCCACTTTGTTACACACCAGTGCCCAGTCTCCTATCTTCTGGGCACCTGCAGTGCACCTCAGGCAACTGATTTCACCTCACTTCAATACCCTCCTTAGCACAAGGCACTTAGACAGGTTTATAGTAAAATCAAAGCGAAGTTTATTTAACAGAGCTGGAGGTAAAGGTTCAGTATAAGCAAGTATAAGGATTTGGAAATGGTAAGATGCAATCTACAGCCTATACTTACTAACAAGTGACTTTCCTATCTAATAAGGTATTTCGTACCCAAAGGTTAGTCCTTGCAGCCCTTGTCCAGTCCAAAGAGCTGGGACCCACTTTTCATGAGACACCCTCGCTGACAGTCTCCTCCAGTAATGCATACCCCCTTGTCCTCTTTCTTCTTCTCTTATACAGTTGCAGACTATTGTCCTTAAACCCAGGGGTCCCTTGTTCAGAGACTTTTCTTGGGGTTCTTTTGTCTCTGCAAATGCTGAAGCCTGCATCTGTCCCAAATGTCGAATGGTCACCTGTAAGACTCCCCCTCCTCAGGTGCCAGGTTTCACTCCCATAGCTCTAAAATTGTTTTTCACACAAACAACTCACCATAGCCGCGACCATCAGCTAGTTCTTGGCTTTCAGCAGAGACCACGTGTGACACCCTTCAATGAAATACTGAGAAGATGGTTGGTCACAGGGGTAATGGGCCTGCCTCTATCACACTCTTCTGCTGCCAAAGGTTACGCGCAGATCCCATCTTCCGCGAAGGCCCTCACTGTGTGATTATTACCAACATAATTCTCCTGCGAGGCTGAAGAGTTCCTGGACCTGGTTGTGAAATAAAATAAAAATAAAGGTTTAATGTGTAGCTAGCGCAAGATATTAGGTAAAGCAAAGGTCAGGAGAAAAGAAATGGTCTCATTTTGCTAGAGACGACCTTCTGCACATACACTGAGAGCGGCTCCTGGTTCCAGTCTCCCTCTGGGGACACCCAAATCTGGGCAAATCAAAGCCAACACAAACAAAGGGCCTGATCCAATTTCCACTCAGTGGAGAGGCTCCCAGGCAGCACTCTCACTGAAGTCACGCACTCTGCCTGGGTATGGAGATCAGCATTTGCCCCATTAATAATAACTTCAAGCTCTCTAGGTGGATGACATGTCAGATTATGTCAAGATGACCATGGAGGCTGACACTCGAGCCTTGTCCTTCAACCTGGGATGACACAGTGACACCGATACCCCAAGGGAGAGATATTTGATAGTGGTATGACTGGTGCGGAGGAAGTACATAAGGAAATGTCATTTACTCCTTCTCATAACACAAGAACTAGGGGTCACCAAATGAAATGAATAGGCAGCAGGTTTGAAACAAACAAAAGAAAGTATCTTCACACAATGCCCAGTCAGTCTGTGGAACTCTTTGCCAGAGGATGTTGTGAAGGCCAAGACTGTAACAGAGTTCAAAAAAGAACTAGATAAATTAATGGAGGATAGGTCCATCAATGGTTATTAGCCAGGACGGCAGGGATGGTGAGACAGAAGCTGGGAATGGGCAACAGGGGGTGGAACACTTGGTGATTCCCTGTTCTGTTCATTCCCTCTGGGGCACCTGGCACTGGCCACTGTCGGCAGACAGGATACTGGGCTAGATGGGACCTTTGGTCTGACCCAGTGTGGCCACTCTTATGTTATATTTCAGAATAGAGAGAGCATGGAAGCTACTATGTAGGATGGATCAATCAATCTACATTTGTTAGGTAATCCCAGGATCTTCCAGCGGCCATTCCTCATCCACTCTATTAACCATAGTGCTGCACCTCTATTTATACAAGGAGGGGCCTAGAAGACCCATCAGGGAGGGTTCAGTACCCCAGTGCCACACGTATGCACTAATGTCATCAGTCAGCAAGGAAGGGTGTGGGCTGAGCAGAGCTCTGCTGGGAGAGCAGGCTGCAGGGAGAAGCAGCTGTAAATGTGGATCCAATTGGCTTGCTCTGGGTAATATTTCCTGATTATTTCACTGCAGCATGCTGAGGCTGCGGAGTAATCGAATTAGGCAAATATTATGGGGAAGAAAATGGGCAGATAAGTAGCTTAAAGTGATCAAAATGACCTGAAGGTAGCCGTGCAAATGGTCTGTATAATATCCTGTAATAACCCTGTCCAAGCAGCTGCTCGGAGGCTGGATTCCAGTAACAAGAATAACGGTCTGCAGGAGGACAGAGAAGAGGCTGCAAAAATCAGGAGTGGAGCGGCTCCCCAGGGACGGAAGGCGCAGCAGGGCCAGGAGGGAAGGCCTAGCAGAACATGAGGGAGGGGAGCCTGATGATTCTGGGGTGTAGCTCCAGTCAATCCTTGGTCTTTGTATTTTTCCCACATGGTTTTTTATCCATGTTTCCTGTGCACGTTCTGGATTCACTCCCCAGCCGGCAGGTCCTTACAGCCCCGCAGGTGGCTCAGCTGAGCATCCTCGCCTTAATCCACAGGGAAAGGGCCATCTCAACATGTAACCGGGTATATGGCTCACTAAATACAAAGGCAGAATTGCCAGAGCTGGTGCTGGAGTCTTCTCCTCTGCAGCTGCCACCTCCCACTGTGTCTCCATCTCAGTGACTCACTGGCCTCCTTTTCCAGTCACCTCAGCCTGCATCTCTTTAATTTTCTTATTGTATCTTAATTCCTTTGTCCCTCTGCTTCTTTCAAGCTCTGTTGGATAGATCTGTACTGATCATCCAGGCAGAGACTCTGTAGTGTAGCACAAAAGAAGGGAGTGGGGAAGAGATATCAGGGAACTGGCTATGGCTCCCTAATTAGTTCCTTCCAAGCAGTCCCAGCATCCTCAGGCTGCTCTAACCTATTCCATCTGGCACTGGTCCCCTTGACAGGAGATATGGCCTGAAGCTTTTTACCAGCTCTCTCTGGGGATGAGCGTTTAAGAGCCAGGGAATATCCCACATTCTGCAGGAGGTGGGGGGTAGCATAACCTGCACATGCGGGAAGAGAAGCACCCCCATCCTAGAGGGCAAGTCACTCAGCCTCCCCTTGCTGTGTGGCAACTGGCACATTTGGCCAGTTCCATCTTCTCCAGCACATCCTCCCAAGGACAGCTCAAACAGTGGCCGAATCTCAAGGCCTCATCCCGTCTTTCCTCGGGCATCAAAGTCCCTGGGATCCCTCCTTGTAGAGGCACGTCCCCTGCAATGACCTTTCCCCAGTCAGGTGATCGGCCCCATCTCCATTTGTCACTATTAACTCCAAGGGGCCATGCTGCTCTCACAACTGCTTGTGGCCGGCTGGCTGCATCATAAAAAGGCCTGTCCCCTGCCCCTCACCGCCACCTTCTCCTCTGCAGCCTCCCAGCTCTGCTCCACTCCTGCCGTCTCCAGAAAGCCTCCATGGGCACACAAAAGAGGCTCTGACTGGACACAAGACACTTCATTCCCTTCTCTGAACAAGCCGGATAAATCACTGGGACAAAGAGACTCAGACAAGGGCAGGCGGGATCGATATGGGACGGCACTGTTACAGAGCCAGGAGAAAACACAAAACATATACAATAGCTAGGAGGGATGGGGAGACAGACGTTGGCAGAGCTGGAGAGGGGAAGCCCCAGGGTTCATGCAGTGGGACATCAGCAGAACTATAGGAGCTGAGATTCTCAAGGTCGGGATAGAGTGGGCGCGGGGGGCTGTGGGTCAGAACTGAGGGGCATCAGCAGAGCTGTGGGGGTGGTCGGAGCCCAGGATTGGGATAGAAAGGATCATGCTGGGGCAGGATTGAGGTACGTCCACAAAACTGGGAAGGGGAGCCCAGTCCTCAAATCGCAGGGAAGCTGTGAGGCATGACTGAAAGGCACCAGCAGAGCTTTGCATGGTAGGGAGCCTTGGACTGGAATAACTGGAGGGGCTGCAGCCCAAAATGGAGGGAGCTTCGGAAGAGCTCTGGTGGGAAGCCCAGGAAAGGAAGACGGTGGCAGTGAGAGACTGCAGGGCTGTACATAGGGACATTGTTATAGATGTAGAGGGGAGCAGCCCAAAGACCAGTCTCAGTCGACTTTGAATAAGGCTGGCCCCCAATCCCAGGGTGAACTCAGGGCTGTCTGCTTAAAATACACATGCATCCTTTTCCACCCTGCCTGTCCCTTTAGACAGGGCAGGGACCTGGGGGAAGAGAAAGGGATACGATAAAAATAATTCTTCTCTGGGCATTGAACAATGAAACAATATTGAGCTGTCAATCTGGCTGCATTTCCCCTGGGAGGCTGACAGTGTTAATGCGTTAGCAGGGTGAGGGAAGGGAAACCTCTTTTGGGACACCAGCAATTGCCAGTGGAAATAAAGGGTATTTTCAAAACATTGCAAGAGATCAAGAAAAAATGACCCTCCCGTTCCCCAACCCCATCCCAATCCCCACAGCTCAGTACAGCTGGGGAAGGGCAAGCAGTTGTGGAGGGGGGTGGTCGCGGCTCTGGGTGGAAATCGTTATACTACATATAGAACTGGTCGAGAATTTTTCATCAGAAAATGCTGATTTGTCAACATCAGAACTGTCCAAGGGAAAAGATCAGATCTGACAAGTTTCGCTTTCAAAAACATTTCTAAACAAACAAAAAAAGAGTTTTGAAATTGCCAAGATACCCTACTTTCGCATGTTCAAAATAAACGTATATGAGCCAAAATGACCTTTCATTTTGAAATTTAAGTTCATTTATAGTTTTAAAAAAGTCTCAAAAATTTAAAAGATCAAAACTGAAATAAAATGCTTCAAAATTATCTAAATGACACATTTCAACTGACCCCCATCTGAATTTTTTCTTTTTGGATTTTCAGTTTGCAAAAATTTTTCAAGATTTCAACTTTTCAACCTGATTCAGGACAGGAAAATTCTCACGGGACAGGAAGACCATATCCTACCCAGCTCTAACAACAATGTTTTCTGTCACCCATCCACTGTGGATTCCTCCCTGACACATAATGTAGCAAGGACCTGGTATCTAAAGTGGCTCCAGCCTGTGTTATGATCATTGTAACTGGCATCAAGGCCTCAAGCTGGATTAGGACTGTCTTGTTCTAGGTGCGGTATACATACATCACAAGATACAATCCCTCCCCCGAAAAGCTAAAATATGAATAGACAAGAGAGAAAAGGGAAATATCTTAAAGGTTTACTTCTGTATTTGGCAGTTGTGTCACCACTACATGAGAATGATTAAAGGACTGGAAAACCTACCTTACCATGAGAGACTCCAGGAGCTCAATCTATTTAGCATAACAGAGAAAAGGTTAAGAGGTGACTTGATCACAGGCTGTAAGTACCTACATGGGGAACAAATATTTGATAATGGACTCTTCAGTCTAGCAGAGAAAGATATAATAAGAGCTGATGGCTAGAAGTCAAAGCTAGATAAATTTAGACGAGAATAAGGTGTGTGTTTTAACAGTGCGAGTAATTAACCAAGTACCAACTTACCAAGGGTTGTGGTGGATCCCCCTGGCAATTTTTAAATCAAGACTGGGATGTTTTCCTAAAAGATCTGCTCTTTCAAACCAGAATTAATTCAGGGACGACCTATGATCTGGGTTACACAAGAGGTCAGACTAGATGATCCCAATGGTCCTTTCTGGCTTTAAAACCTATTATCATTATTTTAAAGATAGAGCGCCAAGGCACAGAGAGATTAAATGACTTGCCCAAGGTCACACAGGGAGTCTGTGGCAGAGCCAGAAATTGACCCAGATATCCTGAGTTCCAGCCCCTTAAATCATAAGCCCATATTATCCCCAACAACCCCACTGCCAGGACACACATCATGGATGCTCTGATTTAAGAACAGCTGGGCCTATCCTGCTGGGGCAGCATGACACCCTTGGGTGGCCAGTGATGATCTTCACAGAGATGCATCCTGCAGCCCAAGCCATGGATGCTGGGTGAGCAGACCTGCCTCGCCACATGGAATAGTGGCCTAGGTGATGGTAAATGAGGATGAGTCTTGTAGCTAGTTGGAAGCTGTGGGCGAAATGACTGAGCACCCTAGGTGGCCACAGGTGCCCTTCCAGTATCTGTCTCAACAGGTGACCCCCTGCTACCCAAAAACACAAGGAGGGTGGTATTTAGTGCCTGCCCAAACTCAACCCAAAGGGTACTGCCCTGGAGTGTGTGGTGTCGTTCAGCAAGAGCAAGGAGGGGGCATCAAAGAGGAGCATTGGAGAAGAGAAACAAGTTGCTCATCTGTGCCCAGGGGCTCTCTCTCCCTTTGCTGGTGGCTCCTTGTCCTTTCCCCTGCCCTCCCACTCCAAAGATGAGCCACAGGCACATGGCATTCTCCAACGTTCTGGCACACCGACGATTCCAGGTTGCAGTTGTTCATACAGCTGCAGGCAGCACTCATCTTTCTGGGAGAGGCAGGGGAGTAGAAGGAGAAAGGAAGTGGGGCGGGGGGGTAAGAAGAAAGGGAGGCAGCCAGTATCTGCAGACTCAACAGATTCACCCCTATACCATTCTGGTTGGTCTGATCTAAAGAGGGGATGGGGGAAGAGAGGCAGGGAATGAATGAAACAGAGGCAGCAAGCAGGTGTGACCTGGCAGCATCAGAGCCCACCTGCACCTTGAAACTCAGAGTCGTCCGGAGAAGGGTGTGGCAAGGAGAGGAGCATTCAAAGGTGGATCTCAGCTCCACCCCCTGATGCACTGCCAGCTAACGGAGCTGTGGCAGAGAGCAGTCGGGGACTGACCACTACCTCCCGCAGTGGGAATTTAACACCACTGCTGACCTCAGCAAGCTTTGCAGAGCCAGTCCTCTCTTCACTCAGAGCTCTGAATGACTCATCGCAGACCTCTGGTAGTTTCCAGGCACAGGCGAGGGGAGTCCGCTCTCTCATCACAGGGTCACATTGTTAGACTTCTATCCCACTCAGTGCTAATCTCTGCCCCCGCCTGGGATGCCTTTGGGTAATGAGGCTGCTTCCTGGCCCAAGGCTGTGAGCACAGAGCTTGCACAACATGGGGAATTTGCTTTGCTTTTACTTCAGGCCTCAGGCTGACCCCAGGCCCTGGCAATTTATTCCTTCTTCCTCATCTGCTCTCTGAGCAGAGAAAGTGAAGGAAATCTAAGTTTGCTGCAGCTGGACCAGCACCTATCCCCTTCTATCCAAGCCAAGAACTGCTCCAGCAGGCCTGCCGCACTATTCCCCTACTAGGAAAATGATATTAGAATGTATGTGACACCCAAGAAAGGGTTAATGTGCAGTGTAAAACACAGTCCCACCCTCATGGTGAGATCAGCCAATAAGAGCCTGCTCTGATGAGGTAATACTTGTAAGGTGGTACCCTGCAGGGGTTTCTGTGCAAACAGAATGAATAAATTCATGGAGGTGAGGTCCATCAATGACTATTAGCCAAGACGGTCAGGGATGCAACCCCATGCTCTGGGTGTCCCTAAACCTCTGTATGTATAAATACTTCCACCTTTTCATGTTTTCTGTATGTATAAATATCTCCTGTGTGTTCCATTCTATGCATCTGAAGAAGTGAGCTGTAGCTCACGAAAGCTTATGCTGAAATAAATTTGTTAGTCTCTAAGGTGCCACAAGTACTCCTGTGTTTTTTGCCTAAACCTCTGATTGCCAGAAGCTGGGAGTGGATGACAGGGGATGGATCACTCAATAACTGCCCTGTTCTGTTCATTCCCTCTGGGCACCTGGCATTAGCCACTGTCGGAAGACAGGATACTGCGCTGGATGGACCATTGGTCTGACCCAGTCTGGCTGCTTTTATGTTCCAAGGATTCTTGTGCTCCCGCCGTTTGCACTGAACTCAGTGGAATTAATTGCGCGTGCTCATCATGAGCTGGTGCCTTAACTATAAGACCTTGAGTCAGGATGTAACAATCATGTATTAACGTTCCATGTAAACATAAAGCCACGCCGCCTGCTGAGTCACTACTTGCATCTCCCTGGGCTTGTCACAGTGCCTATCATCCCACACTCACCCTGCTTGGTTGGTAAGTTGTCAGTGTCTGGCCTTGGAACATCCTCTTGCCTTTTCTTGTCTGCCTGTAAGTGATGGAGTGGGGCCATCCTGCCAGCTCACCACCTCACAGCAGGCTCTCTGCATGCCTTCAGATTGTATCAAGTGGTAAATCCAACAGGAATTTGGAAGAACGGCTGCTTAGCTGAGTGCTCCATCTCTACCAGGCTTGCAGACATTCCTCAGCATCCTAGAGTTTTCAGTGCATCGTGCTGGCCATGGCACAATGTTGGAGGGGAGTCTGATGCTGCCACTGGCTAACAAATGAAAAGCAAAGAATTCTTAATGCTATCCCTCATTCCGTGCTGAGGTCCCCTGGCTGTTCCTGGGAGGAAGCCTTCAGTTCTCAAAAGCCACTCTCTTTCATGTATCGGAGAGAAGCGCCTCGTCTCTTGGGTGCTTCAGCCCAGACTCGCTTTCTTCTTCATTCTATTTTATTAATAAGCAGACATATTCTAGTGCCTCCAAGGCACTCACTGTCATTCCTGCCAAAAATCATTCCCCTCTCACAGTCTGTTCACCTCTTGGTCCCTTCAAGAGGCTATTTTCTTTATTTTTTCAGAGTCATGCAAACAGCTCACCTCCAATAATGATTGCATGAGCTTCACCTTCTTCTCCACTCATGGCAGGGCTGGGGGAACAGATCAAGGGCTGCCTCAAAAGGATTTGTTATTGAATGGAGTTTGGTTTTTCACCATTTGGATTGATCACAAAGGGTTCACTGCAAGCACTCGATGTTCACAATTCAAGATGAGTTGCCTGATTGCAATTGATCATACTAGTCACATGGTCTCCTTTCTGTTGCCCAATTTGATTAAGGCAACTTTTTCTTTTGCCATTGCTTGAGTATGTAAAATTGCCTTCTCCTGTGTGTTGCTATTCCTTTGCTTGCAGAACTACAGCCAGGGTCTCTCATCTACTCTAGTCCCTGCTTGCTTGTTCCACCATGGCTGACTCAGCAAAACAAGGAATTAGCAGCACCCTCTGCTATTTGAGTCACGCTCCTACTCACCCAACTCTGCAAATGCAGTTCTTTACTGCAGCACTCCCTGTTCCATGCAAAAAGCAACTGCTGGAGGAAAGACAGCATCACAGCTCAGGACAACTGCATCTGTATTTCCCCCTCTATGGTCCAGCAAGGACAACCATGCTAGAGTTCTGGCTCCTGAGTTATCATCTCTCTTGGGTGGAGACACACACCTCTCTCTTTCTCCTGGCAGGTATACTTCCAATCTACACAGTTCCCTGACTATACTGTGTTATTCCCAACAAAAGACTGTCTGCTTTGCCTCCCTCCTCAGGGATGGTAAACAATGTAATCACCACAGTTAAGTTACCACACTGCTCTTTCTAAGCAAGAATTTATTCTTATAGTACAAGCATTGCAGAAAAAGCATATTAAAAACAACAGAAGAATCTGTAGACATGCTCATACGCTTACCAGAGATCACCCCAACTCCAGCAAGAGATCTGACCAGTGAACAGTTCTTCAACCCTGTGATCCTAAGCACCCCTGCATTCACACCCAACACACTATTGTAATAATAATAATTGTAGAATTATACAATGATCTTTGTACAAAATATGCTTTGTGAGGTCTCATTTGAAGACTAATAACTAATCCCTCGCCGCTCTGGATTGCACCCCAAAGTGCTGTCGCAACCCCCATCCTGGGGTTCTCCTCTGGTTACAAGTTCGTAAGAGCCTTAGCTCAGAATATGAACCCTCAGTTTTATGGGGCCTCAGTAGGCCAAAGTCCTTCCAACATTTCCTTAAGGATTGCGGCCCCCTTGGACCAAAGGTCCTGTCCATTTCCTGGATCAGAACAAAGGCCCTGAATCAGTTTAAACTCAGGCTATTTATCAAAAAGTCCTTTCTTTGTCTGCTGGTCTCTAGAGAATCCAGTTTGAGCCAGTATATGGGAGTGCCTTCATGAGGTAGGACCTCCCTGGAGGTGTTACAACTTGAGTGAATGCGCCTAATCATCCCTGTGACATATCCGGCATACAGTCTAGACTAATCAGTAGCTCGGTCAGCAGCGTGTGGAGTGTTGACACAGAGGTACATTCTGTCACAATCCCACACTGTTCTTAGTTCCTGGAGGACTGTGGTCAGTCTCCCCCATGGAACTACATACAGTCCCTGGCCCGCAGTGACACATAAGCTTAATTCAGTAAAATCTGCCAAAGATATTGCAGGAAATTGCCACGTCTACCACAGGGAGAAAGAGAGACATGCCATGCAAGACTCTCCAGCCAACATCAGATCCAACTTCAGTATCAGGGCCAGGGAAATGGACCCTGGGCATTTAGCAGAGCTAGATTGGTCTAGGGCAGTGGTCCCCAACCTTTTCGTCTGGCGGGTGCCAGACGAAGGACTGTGGTGACGGTCGAGGTGATGCCTCTCGATGACGTCGCTTGTCGGTGGCAAGCGGCATCATCGAGAGGCGTTGCCGTCGAAATGCCGCCGAATTTCGGTGGTATTTCTGCGGATGCTTGACTGCGGGCCAGGACATGGGCACATTTAGATGCCCCCGCAGGTGCTATGGCGCCCACGGGCACCGTACTGGGGACCCCTGGTCCAAGGAGTTGCTGACTCAAGAGGGATTCAGCTCATCTACCTCCCCAGCTGGTAAGTTTGAGAGCACTGAACATTATAAGACTGGACAAGTTTACTGCAGGAACCAGGGAAGGGGTGGGGGGAGAAGAAAATTAAAGCAACCTAGTGGTGTCCTAATGTCATTAGATGGCTGATTATGTTTGGATATTGCCTTTCAGCTCCCCATTCTTAAGTTAATGCCTTTAAATCAGCTCAGTTCAATTGCCGCCATCCACTTCCAGACTGGTGCTCTGCAGAGGGCATTCCAGCCAAGGGCTTTTATTTCCTAAGTCTGGCTCATGGAAATCCGGGTGTTTATGTCTCTACCTGTGCATCCCCTTCATTCGCCACTGCCAAGAGTCCCTGTGCTTGCTGTCCTGGCAGTGAACTTCAGTCCAGGATTCTCCTCTTCACCCCTGACTTTTGCTGAGCCAAACCCTCCCTATATACAGACAAAAATAGAGCTGGGCAGGAAATGGTTTTCCAGTCGCATGAGAATTTTTGAGATTTTGAACATTTTTCTCATCTCAAATCAGAACAAAAAGTCAAAATCTCAAAAAAATTCGCAAACTAAAAATAAAAAATATATATTTGGATTGGGTCAGTTGAAACATTTAATTTCAATCATGACGTTTAGTTTAGATTTCAACTTTTTTTTTACATTTTTCACTATAAATTAACGTAACATTTCAAAACAATGTTGTTTCAATCAAAAAAAGCGAACTTTTCATTTCAAAAATATCAAAATGGAACTATTTTAAAACTTGTTTTCCAAACAGTTTTCAAAATGGAAATTTGTTGAAACTGACTCTTTCCGTGAAAAGTTTCAGTTTTGTTACATCAGCATTTGCAGACCAAAGAATATTTTGTCAAAAACTTTGTGATCAGCTCTCTTCGAAAACCCAATTTTCTGCCTATAAATAGTTTCAACCAAAACGTTTCAACCTTTCTTATCTACTAGCCATTGCCTCAAGCCTTTGCTCTGCTTGCAAGCCCCTCCACGCTGTTTCCTACACCACCCCCAAAACATGGGGCAAACTCCGCATCAAAATTCTCAAAATTGCCACCTTATCTTCTTTAAACCCTGACTTAAAACCTACCTCTGCTGCAATATCTATGAATCACTCACATCTCTCATGGGTCAGGCAAGTGAAGAGCTGAAACTTCTGTTTTTCCACTAAACTCTGTTCATTTTGTTGTAATCTAATCCTTCCAACACACCTCCACCCTCATTTGTGTGTCTGACATATGGGTCATAAGCTCTCTGGGACAGGGTCTGCCTACTGTGTTATGTGTCTGTACACCACCTTGCACCATGGAGCCCTGCTCCTTGATTGCACTTCCTATGTGCAGCAATCGTAACAATAACAAATAGCCATCCAAAACGAAAATCATTTTGTGCAACTGAATTTATTTCCCTTAAAGAAAAAGAGAGCGCTCTCCCCCCCCCACACAAAAAAAACCCACCATAAATCAAATATAGTCTGTGATGTTTGGGAAAGAAGCTCTTGAAGGAAATTGACTTTGACATTCTAATAAATGTCAATTTCAGACAGGGGCTAAGTCTGAAGATGAATCCTCAAACTTTAATTGGAGACATGATGCTCCCATTACCCAGGACAGAAATCCTGCCTCCCTGTTTCAGATATGCTATTGATAAAATTATTCTTTTATGCCTCTAATTGATTAGAATGTCGCCGTGCCTGGTAGAATTTGTTCAAGGAGATTGAGATGAGGCTTCTGAGTTAACCTGAGACAACGACAGAGTCAGGGGAACGTGCCGCGATTGATGTTTGCTTGTGGAGGGGCACAGCTCTTGCAAAACTGAGGGCAGGCGGAGAAGAGTAGGGACTACAGATGGGGAGGCAGGGGAGAGATGGGGGGGGTTAGAGGCTTTATTTCAAACCCCAACTTCTGCCGGCTAAGAGCTCTTGAGGTGGTCTAGCACAGACAATCTGTGTGAGAAAACTGGAGGCGTGGGTGTGTGTATTTGGTATGTCTTTGGGTGTGAGAGCATGTGTGCAGGGGCGGCTCTAGACATTTTGACGCCCCAAGCACGGCGGCATGCTGCGGGGGGCGCTCTGCCGGAACCCTGCGGGAGGTCCACCGGAGCCATGGGACCAGCGGACCCTTCGCAGGCAAGCCGCCGAAGGCGGCCTGCCTGCCGCCCTCCCGGCGACCGACAGAGCGCCCCCCGCAGCATGCCGCCCCAAGCACGCGCTTGGCGTGCTGGGGCCTGGAGCCACCCCTGCATGTGTGTGTGTGTGGCTGGAGCTGTCCGCCCATGTGGGGCGGGGAGGTGTGCAGGGGAGGGGCGCTATGTTATGCCACATTTACAAAGGGGCTCCATGAAGCCCCACAGCAATGCCTTTTCCTCCGCCTCCCCTCTAACATAACATATGCAAGCACCTCCCCATCCACTCAACTGACCCACCCTCACAATATGGAGCCCAGGCCTCCTCTGGGCTCCCCCTTTCCTGACACCTTCCCATGCAAACCTAACTTCCAATGGCACAAAGGGTGCTTAAAGAACTCAAGGTCCATGTGTCCCCCATCCACTGTCCCTCAGACAGCTGGCGGGGGGAGATGCTGCACATTGGAGCTGAGGTAAATAACCAACAAAGGCTCTTTGATCCATTCGGGAGGCAGGAAGAGGCACCAGTGCATCTCAGGAACCTTTTGAACATCAGAGCCAAATGCCAGGCAGCCCGGGCCACTTCACAGGCAGTGGGGATCGTGCTAGCAGCTACTTTGGGGGTTCTATTACTCACAGCCATTGAAATTTTAATTAGAGCTGTCTGCTTTCTTGGCCAGGGAGGCTGAGACTGCCAGGAAGATGCAGTGATGGGCAGGGGGAGGGAGGGAAGAGAAAGGGGCATCACAAAATTAGCTGATAGGCATCTCCTGCCTGCTTTTAATTATCCTGTCGGATTTAGCAGGCAGATTTCAGAGCCTCTCGCTGGCAGCTGACAAGACCTTGACAACACTGATGAGCAAAGATTAGCTCCGCTAGGCTGTGATGGGGGCACTTTCTGGAGGCACCCTGCCCCCCGCACTCCAAGGCAAGGTGCCCTCCCAGTGGCCCTTTAGAGTGCCTGCCATCTATCATGCAACATAGCCCAGCATCCAGTTCCTCCCTGGGTGCAATGGTTGGGAAGAGTCAGGCAGAAACCCAGCAGGCCCTGGGATATTACAGGGGCTCCCTTCCTGCTCCCTTTGCCTCTATGCTCTGATCCCCCAGGCCCAGCTCAGCACCGGCTCTGCTCCCCCATCAGTGTAGCTTACCTTTGTCCTGCATCATGACAGGGGGTCTCTGCTCCCCCACCTTCCCCGTGTTCCATTCCCCCAGCTCAGCCCTACAGGGTTAATTCCCTCCTGATACACAGGGTGGGGAGCGCTGACTTGCCCATCAGAGCTGCCTGGATGGCAGAAAGCAGGCTCTGGGAGCTGAGTGGAGAGTGCTCACTTGTCTGCTCTGATGGACTGTTTTAAGGTGTGTGTTTACACCAAGAAACCTGCCCACCTCCCTTGGGAACCACGTGAGGCCCTTTGAACTCACACCCTCAAACTCCAAGGTTATTTCCACACGGCCTCACTTCCTAAAGCATCTTGCTGATTTCAGGAAAGGGCTCCTATCGGGCTAATGAGCAGCATGACAGCTCTGGGTCCACACCAGCTCAGTCGCTAGAAGTGTCCAGATAGATTATTTCACGGGTGTTTTTATTCATGAACATGCAAGTCCCCTCCCAGCTGGTATACAGAGCATCGGCTGGGAGGGGACTTGCATCTCAACTCAGTGCTAGGACTCCCCTCTGCTTGGCATTACATCAGAGACCCGTAAATCAGGCCAGCTCACAGAAGAACTCCAGCAGCAGCACTCTGATTGGAACTTATCACTTGCATTATAGTAACACCTTCAGACCCCAAATGAGATCAGGCCTCCACCATGCCAGGCACTGTACAGACACACAGTGAGAGATGGTCCCTGCCCCAAGAGCTCACAGTCTTAGGCCCCAATTCTGCAAAAACATATGCACCTGCTTCCTATGAAGTCAAGGGGACCACTCTTACAGTGCATAAGTCTTTGCCAGATCGGGGGTAAATAGACAAGGACTAATTAACTGGTGATTAGCGGCTCCTTTACAGACAAAAATGTTACGGCTGTGACTAGACCAGGCTAGTTGTACCAGTACATGGCCTGGAGAGCAGATGCAGTTATACTGGTAGAAGGGGCCTTACACTGCTATAGCTGTTCCTGTACAGGAAGAGGAATAAGCCATACACTAGTAGAATTAGGACGATACTAGGGCTTATCCCAGTATAACTATACTAGTTAAAAAAAAGAAATCTCACCTCTAGCCAAGATAGTCAAACCAAGATAAAAGCTTTTTGTGGCTCAGACCTAAGATTAAGAGACTTGCCCAAGGTCACACAGAGAACATGTGGCAGGGCCAGGAACTGACTCCAGAGCACCCAAGTTCCAGTTCAGGGCCTTAGCCATGAGACCATCTCTGCCCCTTTGCCACAGGGCACAGAATGATTACTGCACCCCCCATCCAGCTAATCTCTAGGCATTTTTAGGACATCCTTGGGTATAAGTGACATAGGTGGGGCTGTCCCAGCTTTGCTTCTACAGGTAAATACCCAGGGCATTATGTGGCTGATCCACTGCACTGCTGAGCTCCCACTAACCCCACAGAGGAGGATGCTTGGCACCTTGCAGATTCAAGTGATAACTAGACAAAGGAACAGGGAAGGGCTACAAAGTGCCATCAGTTTATGTCTTGCATTATGTCAGTCAGCCAGAGGAAGTGCTGGTGCAGCCAATGCCCCTTCCCCTCTCTCACTAGGCAGTGCCCTGACAACAATAAGAACACGGGAGTCGGTGGCAACTTTCATCCAGGGAGTCCTAGGTCCCAGTGCCCAACCCTGCCGTCGGAGAATCTCAGAACAAAAGGTTGTAGCAAAATAAATACAATCCCTTTCTTCTTCCCTTTTCCAAAAACAGTAAAGAAGAAACCCCAGCCAGACACAAGTCAGAGAGGCCACCCATCTTGCTAGCTGTGCTAGGCATTAGGAGGGGAAAAATGGCCACTATTACTGCTGGCTAATGGTCCATATTTTGTTTACACTTTCCACTTTCCCCTCTAATAGCTGCTCTTGGGCTCGCTGTCATTTTTCTCCCCTCGCTGCTATTGCCGGCAATTACTCCAGAGTATTTGCATTTAATGATAAAGCCAGGGCACTGCTCGCTGGGTGTTTTGAATAGATGTCACACGACTGGAGCGCTAATAGAAATGCCACTCCCTGTATCGGTCAGAGCCAGTGAGGGAGAGAAAAGGGAAGGAAAAGACAGTGCCACAGAACAGAGGGACTGAGAATCCCTTGCACCCTAGTTCACCCCTTTGCAGCTGCTAATTTGCCCTGATCAGTTCCCTGGCTGCTTGGATGTTCCCTCTCCTTCACTCCACTGCTTTCTGCCTCTCTGGCTGTGTCTGCTGAGCAACCTCTTCCCTTCCCCTGCAGGAGGATGCTAAGTGAGTGCAGGGAAGCAGAGCAGCAGGGTGAGAAACCAGCCCTGAGAACCAGCTGTGTGGAGGATCAAGCCAATCAGGTGATGGAAGGAGAGTTCAGATGTTAGTCATGAGGGGGTCAGAGTGATCCCCAAAGATCCTGCGACACTGGGACCCCCAGTTTTCCCCGCCTCTGACAGGAGGAATCCCACTCTGATGCTTCCCAGAGTACCCAGAGCTGTGAGGCACCTCGCCACCACCTGCCCTTAGTGGGAAGACTCCTGGTCTGTGTCTGCTGGGGGTCAGTTCCCTGACCCCACCAGCTACTGGCAACACGAGTGCTCCCCTCTCAGCCCAGCTAGGCTCTGCTGTCTCTCTGCAGGTCAGCAACAGGAACACTCCAACTGTTGAGCCCCACCGTGCATCCCCCAGGAGTGTCCAGCCCCTGCTTCGCTGGACTCTCACAGCATTCACAGACCCACTGCTCCCCATGGAATAGAGCGCACCAGCATTCACAGACCCACTGCTCCCCACCGAATAGAGCACACCAGCTTGCCAGTTTCACCTCAGGATCACTGCTCCACTTACACACAGCACTCAAATGAGTCAGATTATTTAACAAAGAACAGAGATCTGAGAAGGAGCAAAGATAATTCATGGATATGAATAGTTACAGCTACAATAAAATCATAACACATTTCCTAGTGCCTAAACTTACTTAACTAGTTACTGTCATGTCACACAGAGCGAAAGCTCACCCAAATACCTTCCTTATAGGCGGGCTCTTGGCTCACCCAAACTTCTTCCAGCATATCACAGCCAGGATCAGCTGTGATGAGACATTCATGAGACAAACCATGCTGTCCTCTTGCCTCCTGTGCGGAATGATACCCCGTGTCTCTCTGCAACCCCACCTATATCAGCTCAGTCCTTTGATCTTTATTCATAAATGCCCCTTCCCTCATCTGATTGTTCATCCCTGGGGCCTCCCTCTTTCGTTGACCCTGCAATCTGTTAAATTAGCATCTGGCTGTACATGCAGATAGGCTTACCTGGTGAGACACACCATGCACGATACACACCTGACCAGACAAAGGAGATAACTGCCTCCTATCCCCTGTCTCAACAGATTCTGTCCAAGGCTAATCACCTCCTGGTGAGCTGCTTTGAACATCGAGGCTTTAAGAAAATAATTTACAGTATAGATTCATAGACCTAAGGTCAGAAGGGACCATTATGGTCATCTAGTCTGACCTGAACAATGCAGGCCACAGAATCTCACCCATCCACTCCTGGAACAAACCTGTAACCTATGTCTGAGTTATTGAAGCCCTCAAATCATGGTTTAAAGACCTCAAGGTGCAGAGAATCCTCCAGCAAGTGACCCGGGCCCCATGCTGCAGAGGAAGGCGAAAAACATCCAGGGCCTCTGCCAATCTGCCCTGGAGGAAAATTCCTTCCTGACCCCAAATATGGTGATCAGTTAAACCCTGAGCATGTGGGCAAGACTTACCAGCCAGCACCTAGGAAAAAATTCTCTGTAGTAACTCAGATCCCATCCCATCTAACATCCCATCACAGACCATTGAGCATATTTCCCTGCTAATAATCAAAGATCAATTAATTGCCAAAATGTAGGCTATCCCATCATACCACCCCCTCCATAAACTTATCAAGCTTAGTCTTGAAGCCAGATATGTCTTTTGCCCCCACTACTCCCCTTGGAAGGCTGTTCCAGAACTTCACTCCTCTAATGGTTAGAAACCTTTGTCTAATTTCAATACAATAAATACAATATTAGCCATACATACTGTGAAAGTAGAATGAATTATATTACAAAAATAGATAGGATTAAAGAAATGCTGTCTGTACCTTTAAGGAAAATCGCTGGAATGCTGAAGTCCAGGTGTCAGGAAAACAGACATTAACATAAAACAATTGCACCGTTTAAGGGCAATTGGTGAAGCATTAGCCTTAGATCGATAGGAGTTAGTAAGGAAGTAGGATATGCATGCTATGCCCCAGGTGAATTTTGCTGTTTTACTCTTTTGTCCCTTTGTTTGATTTCCGCTCTTTTATCTGTATAAATAAGACTGTTTGGGCCTTGCATGGCCACTCACATTATCTGAATGTTATTAGTGGTCTGACAAATTGTGAGTCTTGATTTTAACTTTGACAATTTGGAGGTTCTACTTCACTGGGGCTGTGTGATGCAGCCGGCACCTGGGCATTTGGCCCAAGCGGTCCTCCTTCTGAACGGAAGGGTGCACAACCACAGTGAAGTACCTGTTGGTTCCCACTCTGTTCTGGTAGGGATCCCAGGATCTGGCATCAGGAATCTGGTCAGGTAATTATATCTGTGTTTTGTCCGGACTGAGGACTGTCCTGTCTCTGTGTCTATCCGTCCTCTCTGTGGAGTGTTTGAGTCTGGGTGCCGGTCTGAGTGAGTGGAATCTGATTGAGGCAGTAGCCTGTGGGCTCCTTTTGTGTGTTGCTCTGCTTCTTGTGCGATTGGTGTGAAGTCCTCCTGTATGGGTAACCAGACGTCTAAGTCAGGACAGTTCCCTAAACGAATGCTGGCTCATTTTATATATTTAGGATGGGTCCAGACTCCTGTAAGAAGGGTCCGACTCCTGTAAATTTCTGGAAAAATGGTCTAGGCTAACTCAGGGGGATCCCAAAACTCAGTGGCCACTGTTAAAATCTTGGAACAAAGACCGAGTGGACGTCTTAAAGGACAAACTCGGCCAACCTAAAACTAAATTGGCTAAAGAGGAGGTTAATTGTTTCATTCAGTGATGGGAAGAGGCAAATCGTAGCTGGACAAAAAAAAACTCTCAAATATTAAAATAATAAGTTGAAAGGTTTATTAAAAGCCTCCTCTCCACCACCAGACGATCGATCCAACCCCTTAAGACTCCCATCTCAGTGTAAACAGGACAAAAAGCAGGATCGGGCCCAGAAAAGCAGGCAAGCAACAGATAAAGAAACTGAAAAACAGGTTGGAAGCCTTAAGGGCATAGTGTTGGCAGTAAAGGTGTTATTTTGGGAGATAAACGAGTGATTTAAGGAAAGAGTGAAAAGTTAACTCTACAAAGGCTGGAGAGAATTAAGCAGTTAAACTTTGTGAAAATGTTAAAAAGGACCATGTTAAAGAGAGAGAATTCTTGGTTTCTTTGCAGCCATTCTGAAGGGAAAATGGGCCCTTTTCCAAAAGAGTGCCTGTAAATAATCCAAATATATATAGAGCTATGTAAAAACAAAGCAGTGTAAAGGAATAGAAAATGTGTATGTATCTATTTGTCTGTGAAAATATGTAAAGTTCTAAGAAGCTAAACCAGCACATCTGGTTTGTAAAACTCCTGTTTTGTAGGTGTAAGATAAATTGGTTTTGTTTTTGTTTTTAATGCCACTAAAAATTCATTTGACTCTTAATTCAAAGTTGCAAAACTGACAGACCTTTTTGTAAGACACAGGTAATTAGTGTTGTTTGGCTTTGGGATTTAGCATTTAACCCTTAAGGGGTAACTTGATTCTTTATAAAATTTAAAATGTTTTTTTTTAAATAAAAACCAAGTCATGGCTGCAATAGGGCAGTCAAAATCAGGAGAATAGGGAGAGATTCTGGAGTCTTTTTGTTTGGTTGGTTGTTTTTTTTTTGTTTTTTTTTTGTAACAATAGCAGATATGAACTGTAGTGAAAAAAAAAAAATTTTAACAGTGCCCCTCTGAAGCAACAGCTGAGGTGCATAAAACATTTCACAAGGGCTGAGGTGACCAGCATGCAGCAGTCTGTTGATAGAGACATTACATGACACCCTTTGTCACACTATGATGTCAATATCAGACCCAGTGGTCCCTGTAAATTCCTACTCACCCCTTCAGCCCTCTGCCAGTTGGCATTAAGGCGGCCCTGGGTCAAACCCAACCCCCCTTACAACACTTACTCGATTGCTCCCTTCCAGCAGCTTGGCCCTTTGCAGAGCACGGGGTTGGTTCCCTGTGTGGCTCGGATAGGGATACCCCAGCCAAACTGGACTCCTCTTTCCCCACATGGACCCTGGATTGAGGCTGGATTTCTGGAGCTCTCTTCAACCTCTTTGCCTTCCTGCTGCACCCTGATTCCACTGCTGGCGTGGAATTACTTTCCAGCTGTAGGGTGATAACATCCGCTGCCAATTCCACCCACGGCTGGCCCTATCAGGCATGGCCTGGGGGCTGTTTGCTGCAGAGTCACACCTCTCAAGGAATAACACAGCTTCTTGGGACTCAATATGCTTGAATAACCTGCCCCTTGCCCAGTTTGGAGAGGAAACATGGTTCAGTGAACAGGCTTTTCCCAGGACGCTGGGGTTCCATCCCCAGCTCTGCCACCATCTTGCTGTGTGACTCAGTTCAACTCCCCCGTGCCTCAGTTTTCCCCCTCTGTAAAATGGCGCTAATGATACATCCTCCCTTTGGGATCTATAGACGAACAGTTCCTATATCAGTGCTAGGTATCCTTAACCTCCCTAGCTTCTGTCTTGCCAGAGAAAGGGCCCTGTGCCCTCTAGGAGACACTCTCCCCTGCAGGATTGCACAGCACTGTCTGCAAACAGCACCAAAACGAGATTTTGCTGCAAAGCAACACACCAGCAGAGAGGCAAGGATCCATCTATCTGCAACTGGAACCGTATCCTCTGCTGCGTGGGGAGAGCCACCCCTCTTGCTTAACAGATGGTCGGCGCTTTCAAGCGCTGCCTTGATCTCCACTAGCTCACCTGGCTCTTTATCTACGCCGGCTCATTGCCTCCACATGGGGAACTCAGGTGAAACTTCATTAACAACAAGTGCAGAAGCAGGGAGGAGGCCTGGCTTATATCCCTCTGCCCCCTGCCTGCTGTGGGCCCAGAGGCTCAGACAAGACACTGTGTACAATTAGCCAGAGGCAGCTGACAGTGGAGCCCTTCACTCAGGACTGCTGTGACCCTGCACAGGATGGGGTACAGTCCCAGAGTTCCCTCTGCATCCAGAAACCAGGCTCATCTAGACCATGAGATGCACGTGGAAAGGGAGATGCAAGGCCAGGTGTGAGCATCCGAACACAGACTCACGTCACACATTTGCCATTCTCAGCCGCACTGTCTCCCTCTGTTCCAGTTCAGCTCCCAGAGCACTCAAGGCAAATAGACTCACTGGCCTGCTAGGCCATTCAGTTAATCTCCCGGGGGCCAATGCCAGCTTGTTCTGTCTCATCTAATCTATCTGTCTCTCCAAAGCACCTGTCAGCATATAGCATCTAGGTACCGCACTGCTATCATTAGCCATGCTACAGGAGCAAGGAGGGGCACAGACAGGCTCAGGGCCCCATTGTGCTCCAGGAATAGTCAATGACAGTTTCTGCCCCCAAGAGTTTACACTCTAAACAGATAATGGAAGGATTATTTTGCCCCATTTTACAGAAGGGGAACTGAGGCACAAGAGATGAAGTGACTTGCTCAAGGTTACACAGGGAGTCTAGGGTAGAGCCAGGAATTAATACCAGGTCTCCTGAATGCCAGTCCAGCACTTTAAGCACAACACCATCCTGCCTCCTTTTTCCTAGTCTCCATTTTCTAGCGTTTTGCCAAGTCTTTTTTTGTCAAGTGTCCTAAGTATAGGGGGCTCCCACTGCTTCCCTGGGGAAGATGATTCACAGACAGCTGCCTAGCAAACAAATGTTGGTTTGCTGAGCCATTTCCTGAGTTGCAACCATTCTCAAAGATACAAAGCCAGTTCCCGGGGGCAAATCCTAATGCCAGTGTGGTCAGGGCAGAACTGCCCCTAACCTCATCGCAATCGGGATTCCGCCCTGTGCAAGTAACTGATAACTCACTACACAAAGGGACAGTGGAGTCACCACTCATGCCTCTTCTCCTTACCAACAGTGGGGACAGAAAGGTAACAGACAGATTAGGGAACTGGCAGCCAGGAGCTGCTACATTTCAGCCCTGTCACTGCACATTGTGCTGCTTCAGGTAAGTCACCTACACACTCTGTGCCAGATCCCCAGCTGAAGGAAATGCACACAGCTGCATTGACATTGATGTCACACCACCAGAGGAGCTGGCTTTGTTGGGTGTCCGGCTACTGGGTAATTGTCCTTGGCAACCGTAGGAATAAATCCACCTTTGGTGATGAAACACCAGTGGATCATCTTGGCTCAGTGCACCAAAAGCCACCTTTTCTCTGACACAGACTCAGATACCCTTACCCCAGTCAGCTCTGTATTTTCTCTGGAGGGTCATGCCCAGAAGGTCTAGCACTGATGGGGCCCCAGCATCCTCTGCACTAGGACAGAGCCTAGCAGGAGACTCACCAATAAGGTGAATGACTATTAATGACATTTTCTGAAAAGAGAAGTGAAACTCCAGGGTAATGGAAAAGCAGAGGCTTGGGGAGTTGATCAGTGACTGATTTTTAGTGGGTGCTCACAGGCTTGAAAGCCAAAAGAAAGACTGGACTCTACTCACCCCAACTCAGGCAATGTACTGGATCAGCATCTGGAATTCACTCACTCAGCTCTGGCCCGGTCCTTGGAGAACACCACCTTTGTGTGCTACTGAGAACATGCAAAGAGGCAGCAAATCCCACCACACGGGCTCAGATTATCCAGTACCTTAGGGGCTTGGGTGAGGTGACCAAATTCAGGTGAGACGCATTGTCAATTTCATCCCCAGCAGAGCCAGCTCTGAATGCTGCTCTGTGAGCAGTTGCTCCAGGTGAGGAACCTAGAACTCCCAGCTGTCTTTCCAGCAGGGCAGTGCTCATTATTAATTATTTGTTATTAATTAGTGCACTAGGTGCTCTGGCTTCATTGGCACCAAGTTGTCTGGGGAAAATAAGTATATTGCTCCAGACTGAAATGATCTATCTAATGCTTAGATAGTGTTTGAAATAATTACATAGCAACAAGGTGAGCTCAGATTTCCTAAAGCTCTTTTGTTCACCCAAGTGCATAATCCCGAATGTACTGAGTAATAGATATGGCAAACACGCACACGCACACAAACACTGTCTCCTTGTCATCCAGAAACACAGACAGATGCGTCACACCAACGCCCTCCAGCAAACGCACACAAATGCCCTCACAGCAGCATACTCACCCCTACACAAACACCCTCTTGCATGCACACACTCCCACATGCAGGGAGATACTTCACACACACACACACACACACACACACACACACACAGTCACATGGATACAGGTTTGCTCATACTGCTCCACAGACACATTTTCACACACAGGTGAATACCCCCATGTGCACACACCTATGAATACTCACATAGGCACACCCTTGCACACACAGGCACATATGCACTGTGTCATAGAGATACCTCAGACACATGCACAAACCTTCTTCCACGGACACGGACATGTGCATGTACACTCTCACCCACGTACACACAGACCACCCAAACACACACTACAGCTGTTACACAAATCCTCATGCATACACACAAATACACACAAACTCACGTCTTCTATGCATACACACCCCTCCTCACACACACACACGCCTGTCAACATACACGTCCCCACATGTACACACATATTCTTGGGCACACACAAACACCTCCTTCCATACCTGCCAGGAGAGCTCCCACCACCAGCAGAGCCGTGTGCCTGTTAGTAAGTGAAGCCATGCTCTCCTCACCTTCCCTTCCTGCTCCTTCTCCTCATGCTCCTTTTTCAGGCTCAGTTTCCCTTTCCCTCCCTTTAAAGGGCTAGGAGCCAGGCCCTTGCTGCCGGATATGCTGAGCAATGCACCCTGACACCCTATCCAGCGGTGACCTTGTCAAGGAGCTGGGCTTTATGTGAGCAAGCATTCCGCATGGTGCCCGCAGTGTACACACTAATGGTTGTTTGCAGGGAAGGAGGTGGGGGCGGGGGAGCTCAACCACTCTGGCTGCCCTTGGTCTCTGTCTCTCTTTCTGTCCCTCTCTTTTCTCTGCTCACTGGAGTTCCGGCTAGATCAGCTTCAAACCCCGAGGGCCCGAAAGTCAGCTTAGCTCCCCACTGCTCTTTAATGGGAGAAAACCCCAGCGCAATGCTCAAGACACTTGCTTTGCATCACCCCCATGGATGCTGAGACAGCCTGAACCAGGAGGCCAGCTTGGAGCAGGGACAGGCTGACTTTCATCTGGAGACTGAAGAGACCTTGGGACCTTTGCCCTTGACATTCATGCAGTAGGAATGTGCTCAGCCCAGCCTGTCAGGCTTCCGGCTGATGCATTAGCCTGGTATTTGGGAGCCCTGGAGTCAATTCCATTGTTCTGCAACCTGTGTGAACTTGGGTGAGTCACTTAGAAATAAGCGTAAGTTAGAAGCCTAAATGCCTTTGAGGGTCTCTCCTCAGTTCCCACTGCCCTTCCTCTCCAGGGTATTGTGAGATTGTGAGGTGCTGAAATGCTATGGCAGGGATCGGCAACCTTTGGCCCGTGGCCCGCCATCCGATCGTGGCTCCCACTGGCTGCGGTTCGCCACTCCAGGCCAATGGGGGTGGCGGGAAGCCGCGTCCACCAAATCTCTTGGCCCGTGCCGCTTCCTGCCGCCCCCATTGGCCTAGAGCGGCGAACTGCAGCCAGTGGGAGCCGCGATTGGCTGAACCTAGGGAAACTAGATGGAACCACTGACTGGTCAGCAGAGTTCTCTGGCTAGGTTAGTGAACAGAACTTTCCTGCCTGCTTCTCAGGCCAGGCATTTTCTAGGAAATAGCATCCTTGCAGCAAGCAGGCTTCGCTGCAGTGGCACGGACCGTGGTTTGTTGCAATCCACCCTTACAGCTAACCCCTGCTCAGTACGTTAAGATAAACCGATGGGACTGTTTCCAAGTGCAGAGAGCAGGGAGCTGGAAGGCGAGGGTTAGGTAAGTTCCCAGGGTGGAAATACTACCCAGAGCCTTGTATAACTGTGACGCATTAACATGCTTTCACCTCTGGCATCCTGGGCAATGTAGCCAAGGTCATCAACAGGTATGAGTTTGCTAGAGTTCAGCCCATTCCTTTGCAAACTAGCTGGGATTTTCAAAGAGCCTGAGAGTTCGATGCCCAGATCCCAGTGAACTTCAGTGTGATGTGGGCACCTAAGTGCCTTTGAACATCCCAGCCTTTGGGCTCTGTCAGTTCCCATTGCTAGTAGAGTTGTGCAATGGGGAGCCAGGGCTGGAGTCGCAGGGGTTGCTGTAGGGCAGGACTGAGGTGCATCAGCACAGCTTGGGGTAGGGAGCCACTGCTGGAGAGCTTCTGGAATAGCTCGAGCTACCCAGAAGCCACCTACTACAGGACAGGCCTAAAAAAGAAAATAACAGAACACCACTAGCCATCACCTACAGCCCCCAACTAAAACCTCTCCAGCGCATCATCAAAGATTTACAACCTATCCTTAAAGATGATCCCTCACTCTCACAGATCTTGGGAGACAGGCCAGTCCTCGCTTATAGACAGCCTCCCAACCTGAAGCAAATACTCACCAGCAACCGCACACCATACAACATAAACACTAACCCAGGAACCTATCCTTGCAACAAAGCCCAATGCTAGCTCTGTCCACATATCCATTCAAGTGACACCATCATAGGACCTAATCACATCAGCCACGCCATCAGGGGCTCGTTCACCTGCACATCTACCAACGTGATATATGCCATCACGTGCCAGCAATGCCCCTCTGCCATGTACATTGGCCAAACCGGACAGTCTCTACGCAAAAGAATAAATGGACACAAATCTGACATCAGGAATCATAACATTCAAAAACCAGTGAGAGAACACTTCAAGCTCTCTAACCACTCAGTGACAGACTTGAAGGTGGCAATTTTGCAACAAAAAAACTTCAAAAACAGACTCCAAAGAGAAACTGCTGAACTTGAATTAATATGCAAACTAGATACTATTAACTGTGGGTTAAACAAAGACTGGGAATGGTTGGGTCATTACACCAATTGAATCTATTTCCCTATGTTAAGTTCTCCTCACACCTTCTATGGGCCATCTTAATTATCACTTCAAAAAGTTTTTTTCCTCCTGCTAACGATAGCTCATCTCAATTGATTAGACTCTGCCTGTTGGGATGCATACTTCCACCTTTTCATGTTCTCTGTATGTATAAATATCCCCTGTCTGTGTGTTCCATTCTATGCATCCGAAGAAGTGAGCTGCAGCTCACAAAAGTTCATGCTAAAATAAATTTGTTAGTCTTTAAGGTGCCACAAGTACTCCGGTTTTTTTTGTTAGGTTGATCACACCTAACAGTAATTTAAGATTAAAAAGCCTTCTGAGAACACTGATGTTAGAAGAATAATATCCACTATAAGGGGAGGAAATTGGAGATAAACTCACAATAAACTCAAACATTTGAAAGAAAGAAACAGCCTCTAGATAAATCCAAGACAACTCATTTTAATTGTCTGCCACTTTCCATTCTCTGGCTAGTGTCTGGCAAAAAGCACGTTAGACACATTTTCTAACTGATGAGCAATGCTTGTCTTAATTCACAAATAGCTTCTCTGACTAATTGTAATGTAGATGGAAATTTTCTCCTTTCCCCATTGGCAAGACCTGTAGAGAGTGCGGTCACATTGTGACCTCTATTTCTGCAAGGAAAAAGGCTAGAGATTTACAAAGGCATTTGGGTACCTAAAGATGCAGATAGCTGCTTACTGGGATTGACAAAAGCATCTAAACTGGGTACATACCTAATTTCCATTGAAGCCAACATGAGTTAGGCACCTAATTTGCTTTAATCTATTTGTAAATACCACTAGGTGCCTTTCCACATCTTTAAATTACTAAATACATCACTAAACTCCCAGCCAGCTGCACCAACATGACCCTAGTGTGGACAGCAGAGCTGGTCAAAAACTAGTTGCTGAAAAATGGCTCTTTGGCCAAAATGAAAATCGTCATGGAAAACTGTTCATTTTGGTTGAAAATGTTTTAGTTTTCAGCGAAAACCCAAGAAACCAAAAATTGATTTTATTTTTGGGTTGGGGTGGTGATATTAGGGTTTTCTGTACAAAGGTTTGGGTTTGGGTTTTCAAAAAATGGTTACTTCTTTAACTGAACACCAAAAGTTTTTACCAAAAATCATTTCTAAACATTTTTTAAAAAAAAATTGGTATGGTTTGGTTTGAATTGTTGTTGCAATTGTTGGGGAAAAAAGTCAAGGGAAAGAAAAATAAAATTAATTCCCCACCAAAAATTAGCTGGCTTTTTTTAACTGGCTTTAGCAGACAGTCAAAGCTGCTATAAGCCATCATTTGCTCTGGTTCAACTTCCCTTGGCTTCAGTCAGCGCAAATCGCAGCTCTGCCTGGCTGCACAAGGGCTTCCGCTGGTCCAGCTATCTGGCTGATTGAAACTGGGCTAATAATGGAAAGTGAATTGCAGCCTTAACTGTGGAGTTGCTCCCATCACTCCATAGGGTCAGTTAATGCTTCCTGGAGTTTGGGAGGTGTATCTATGTACCTGCGATTGCTTTGAGTTTTGTTCACAATATATGAGGTTGGCCTACTGCAGTTTGATGGCATATTATGCCTTCCATCAATGGTCTCCCAGAGTCAAAGAAGCTCAGCTTTCATTTTAGCTGCTGTAATTGGTGACCCACTTTTCAAAAGGGCTCAGGGCAATGGGTGGCTGTTGGGTGCTGCTGAGCAGTTTTGAAAATCTGGCCCTGATTTTGAGTGCTGAGCCTTTGAAAATCTGGCCCTAAGCTCTTTTGGTATCGTCGGCCCATGGAGGAGAATGAGGACTTCCGTGGTCTTTAATAGACTTGACAGAAGAGGAATTATTGTCAAGACTAGCAAGCTCAGCACTAGAATAACCAGATGAATCAGGCAAGCACTGATTCCCAGAGTAATGGGTTCTTCTTCAGATCCCACCATCCTGGGGCCAGCCAGCTCCATAGTTATCAAATGCAGCACTTCTGGCTGCGTGACCTTGTGCTTGGCAAGCTGAAAGGGGATGTAAATTCCTTCCAGGCCCAGCCCCCTCGCTGCACCCCCAAACAATACTCCCTGTTTAGCTAGCCCGGACTAGAATGATAGGCACGGGGGCTCATAGCAGCAGGACATGGATACTGCGCTTGGGGTGACACCAAGTGACATGCTCGGAAGGAAAAGGTTAACCTCGCAGCTCCTTCTCAGAGCATTGGCAACTCCGGCTGTCCAGAGAAATCAGGCTGGCTCCTGGAAGACCCACATCAGATCTGAGCAGATCTTTTTGCTGGAGGACATGTTCATGCAGGAATGACAAGAATCCCCATGCAAACGGCTGGGCATGGCGAACAGGGACCTTAAGGCAACTTTTGACTTTGTAACTGGAAACACGGACTCCCTCCTCTCCAGGGGATGGGTGTCCCAGGCTGTCTCTTTAGATTGATCCGGGCTGTTCTTTCACTAGCACAACACAGGGGCTGGGTGGGCATGAGAGTGAGTGTGTGAGGTGGCGTATGTAGAGGAATGAGGGTGAAAGTACAGGTGCATGAATCTGTGTTTCACTGAATATATGCACATGTTCATATATCAGTGGGTGAGTGCCCATGAGTCTGGGTGTCTACATTAGCGTGTGTGTGTGTTACAGCCAGTGTGGGCTGAGGGAATCCAGGAGAGAGTGTGTACGGGAATGTTTGTGTGTAGGTGGGGGGGACGTGTATAACTGAGTGCCGGGGGTTCATGTGTGTGAGCATGTGTGAAAGCATGAATGAGGGGCATGGCTTTGTGTGGGGTGTTTGTGTGAGCATATGGACACGTACAGAGGCTTATGTGTGATGGAGGGGTTGTGAGTGTGGGGAGTCAGCTTGTGTGATGCTGGGGACACGGACACACACACCTGCAAGCTGAATTTGAACCCAGGCTAAGCACTTTCCTGAGCACACTGGTGGGCAGGGCCGGCTTTAGCAAGTGTGGGGCCCGATTTGTGGGGCTTGTACTCACCGGGCGGCGCACCGAGTCTTGGGCCGGGGGAGTGGGGCCGTGGGACTCGCCGCACTCCGGCCGAGGGAGCGGGGCCACGGGACTCGCCGCGCTCCGGCCGGGGGAGTGGGGCCGTGGGACTCGCCACGGTCTGGCCAGGGAGCGGGTCCATGGGACTTGCTGCGCTCCGGCCTGAGGAGCGGGGCCGTGGGACTCGCCACGGTCTGGCCAGGGAGCGGGTCCGTGGGACTTGCTGCGCTCCGGCCTGAGGAGCGGGGCCGTGGGACTCGCCATGGTCTGGCCGGGGGAGCGGGACCATAGGACTCGCCACGTTCCGACCGGGGGAGCGGGACCACGGGACTCGCCGCGCTCTGGCCGGGAGAGTGGGGCTGCAGGATTTGCCGCGCTCCGGCCTGAGGAGCGGGGCCGCGGGACTCGCCGTGGTCTGGCCGGGGCCACGGTGTCGCGGGACTCGCCGCACTCTGGCTGGGGAGTGGGGCCGTGGGACTCACCGCGCTCTGACTGGATGCGGGGCCTTCTTAGGCACAGGGCCCAATTCGGGGGACTCGGCCTAAAGTCAGCCCTGCTGGTGGGGTGGGGGGGCGAGAGAGCTGAAGACAGATAAGCTCCGCTCTCCCCAGAGAATGATGACATGCAAACTCCAGCCCAGCCCCTTTAACTGACTAATACTGGCTGATAAGCAGAGGCAGAACGCCACTTATTTGTACGTATTCAACTACGGAACCCAAAAACTAGCGTGATGGACGGGGATGGCTGGCAGCAGGCAGGAGACACCTTGCCAGCAGTCGGAGCAAAGAGCCCTCTTGCACATTACAAACGGTTACGGCTCATCTGTACAACCACTGGCCCCAAGTCTGCCTCCCCAGCCCAATGCCTGTGCCTCCTCGCCTCACGCCCACTGCAGAGAGATGGGAACAGGCACTGCCATGGCACTGAGCGTAAAAGGCGGCGGTGGGGCTGAGGAGACACCTGCACCCTGGACATACTCCAGGCTGTAATAATCTTTCCATGTGACTCAGAGCAGCTGAGAGCAGGCCAGGTACATCCTGAAGCATGCAATCAGGCACCACAACACACCAAGCCAGAAGGTCAGGGCAAGGCTGAGCTGAACAACAAGGCGACGGAGAAATAATAAATCACCACGGGGAAAGGGAGAAAGGAGCTGTGTTCTGAGCAGCGGTGGAGAACCAGTGAGATGGTGGCTGCAGAGGAGAAGGCTCATGCCCCAACCAATTAGCAAAAACAGTGTCCTTGGGTTAAAACAGGATCTTCGCCCACATAGTGTTACTGGAAACAGAGAAAGAGCCAGCACAATCTCAGGAAGCATTTTAACAACGCAGAAGTGTTTTATTGCAATTGCCCTCAGATCAGCCAATATTTGTATCATTGCATACATATACATGGGGGCCAGATCGTCAGTGGATGTCCATTGGGGTAGCTCCCTTGACTTCAGTTCACACCAGCTGAGGATCTGGCCCATATAGCATATTTGTGCATTTTACTAAACCTGTTTCAGCAGTGGAAATTAGTGGCCTCTCGACTGCAAAAGTTTCCCAGGGTCACATCAGTTCGAATTAGAAGAGGAAGCCTGGCACAGGGAAAGAAGGAGGATCTTATTTGCCCAGCTATTTGCCCAACTCACCCAGCTACTTATTTGCCAACTTACCCATCGACGTACCTATTTCTAACAGACCTTTCGCCATAGCGACAGTATGCCAAGGAAATGCAAAGCAATGGCAGAGTCAACTCTCCTTGTGGCCGACACCACGTCCCGAGGGAAGGGAAGAGGAGATGAAGGAAGGTGGAGAGGAGTGAACAGGGAAGGAGAACTTTAAAAGTTCCTCAATAACCAGAGACAGAGTGAGACAAGAAAGTGAAAGGAGAGGACATGTTCAAGGGCAAACACATTCCAGCATCTGGAACAGATGCTCTCAGAAACACAAATGGAGCAACAGTACGTAAAAAGAGGGTGTGGGTGTGTGTGTGTCCATACATCTCTCTCTTTCTCTCAGGTGGGTTGAAAGATATGCTTTGAGGGCAGGCGAAGTGGAAAGCCTGACGCTTCTCCTTGCAGCTCTGCCATTTGGCCACAAAGTGGGATGAAGAGACCTGAGTTCAGAGAGGCTTCGGAAGCCAGACAGCACAGAAATGCTGACTCTTCTCTCTCTGTCTCACATGCCCTCATGGAAAATGCCTATAGAATGTCACAGAAAACAGTCTCCCTGCCATCTGGGTTTGGAGGCATCCTATAGAACTTAATGAAGCATCCCTTTTCCTGCTAATCAAATTCTGCAAGATGGTCCAAGCAATCTGTAGAAAGGGGCTCACCTCTCGAGTGACATACATCTGGCCTGATTCTCACAGATACGCAGGTCACTTTACACCACTCCGGCAGTGTAAAAAGGCCTTCAAATGGGCATGAAGTGTATCAACACTCACCTTCATTCCCCCTTTACACTGCCAGTATGGGGTGAACTGCCTTAGCATCCATGAGACTCCACCCACAGAATTTCTACTGCACCCTCTTGGTTTCATCCCTGTTACATTCTATGGGGCTTTCCCATATGGGGCTTACTCTCTATTTCAGAAAGGCGGGGACTCAATGGAGTTAAGAGAGTTGTCAATGGCTAAGGCCAGAAGGAACCGGTGCCACTGTCTAGAAGCACCTCCTGCGTAAGGCAGGCCCTGGAATGCCATCCGCTTTGCTTGGGCGATTTAGGGAGCTGTAATTGCAGTTGGATCTAGCACAGAGTTGGAAGGGGATGCTCCTCAGGGGGACTGGCTTGTTCTCCCCTTGGCGAGGACAACAACTGAGCCACAGAACAGGAAACGTGCACTATATGTTTAAAGCCAGAGGGGCTGGCAGGCTCAGGAAGTCGCTGGAAGAGGCAGTTACAGAGTGGCCTGCCCCTTTAAGGAACAGAGGCAGCTACAGAGGCACAGGTGTTCCCTATAAAGAGTCTGGCTGTGATTAAGGAGAGGGAGTCAGAAGCAGCAGGGAGGTCTCTGAGAGGGGAGGTAGCTAGAGCTGCTGGGAAGCTTGCAGAGGTGGGCCCAATATTTGTCCTTTTTTGCCATGCATCACCCAGCCTCCCTCCCCAGTCTGGCCCTGTCCATGGTACTGAACGATGAAGCTGGGCCAAGCCCTGTTCCAGACCCAGGTTTTATTTCATGCAACTCTCTCCAGCCATAGATTCTATTCCAATCTGTTTTCAAGATACCCAACAGTGCTGGGTCACCCAGTCCACGTCATACATTTAACGGTTGTAACAATACATGAATTCAAGCCCCCATCTCTAACTGGGAAACTTGGGAGATCTTAGAACAGCTGTTTCCCCAGAACCATGAACTGTTCAGGCCATAGTCCTGCTGGCTCAGCAGATGAAGAACCCTTCTCCCCCAACCCACTGTGGGACCAGCAGAGAGACCTGCTGCTGCAAATGAAATAGCGTCCAAGCTCAGAATCAAGAGAGGAGGGGAGAGTGTAACGATGTGTGGGTGGACAGGTATGGCAGTGTGTACACTTGGGGAGGGGAGCTGGGGGAGACACATGGGTGGACAGGCGAGGCAGAGGGGCCGGGGTACAGAAAGAGAGAGCAGGAGGGGACGGCACGGCAGCCATCTATCATCCCACGTTTAGCATGCGCTAAGTTTCAGAGGGAGGAACAGCTCATGTTGGTGACAGGTTTATGCAAGATGAGTTATATAAGCCGCACGGAACCGGAGTCAGCAGTAATGAGACGCTTGTGAAATCTTGCACCGATCTGTGTCGGTGCCCTAATCACAGGCGACAGCTGGGCTCTGCGGCTGGTTTGAGATGATAATATTAATGTCAGTAAGCATCAAGCAGCGGATGCGCCCTTCAAAGGGGGGATTACACTCCTCCTAGCAAAAAGGAAACAGCCCTAATCTTTGCTTTGCCACTTTGTGGAGGATCCTGGGGGCTGTGTAGGGAAGGCCCAGCAGAAGTGACTTCAGATGGCTTGTTGTTTGTGCAGCAGTGACCTGGAAGTAGTCGGCACCATACATGCACATGTGTGTGCATGAACAAGGCTATACACCTATGTACCCAGAGCACGAGCACATCTCCATACATCTGCACACATGGACCCATTTGTATATGCATGCACATATATACAGACTTCTGTACCCATACACACACATCTCCACAGGCACAGGCACATCCACTGATGAACACATGCATACATTTACACACCCATATGCACTCATGCTCATGAACACATCCATATACATACACATGACTATGTATTCTCACAGGCATGCATGAACACATCTATTTCCACGCACAGCCACTGACTTACATAGATGTTTATACACACACATATTAATACATCTATATGGATACAGAGCCACCCAGAAAGGCCCCTCCACACTCACTCGGGCACATCTGTATGCACGCACCCATCCATGCACTTAGGCACTCGTGAACATGAACCCATAAACCCCCATCTCAAACTATCCTTGTACACCAATTCACAGCTACATCGCATGGTGGTGAAGGCTGAGAGATAGATGCACACACAAACACACCCCTACACTCTCATGCACACATCCACACACACCCCAGCTCTCTCGCTTTCTCGCTCTCACACACGCACACAGCTAAAAGCTGCTCTAAATTCCAGTCAAGTGCCAATGGGGGGAGCAGGGGAAACCTGTCCTCAGAATAATTAAAGCAAACACCTGACTTTGAGGGTCTCATTGCCTGCTGCTCTTTTATCTGGGTCCCTGATTTCTGTAATTTCCCCTAACCCACCCCCGTTCTACTTCTCAGGCAACACCCAAGGAAACCACAGTCCCCAGCACACTGGCCTTGAAACAGTGATGTGAAGCCAGCTCCCTCTGGGGTCAGACAGGAAAGGGCCTGGTGGAGACTTGGGCTGTGAAGTAAGACCGGGTGTGGGATTGAAGCTCCCTTTATAATTCAGGCAGCTTGCTCCTTTCTCTGGGAGCGGCTGCCAATCCAGAGTTTATTCGCGTGCAATCTGTTCTCAGCTGGGACGCTGGGAAAGGGGGAAGCCAGCAGACACAAACAAACAAACAAACAAGAGTAGGGGGTGGGATGCTGCAGATCAGGAGGCAGGTTTGCATCGCCTGGAGGGGAAGGAGATAGCAGGGGCTGAGAGAGAGTAAAGAAAACACCACTCGCTCGGATAAAAAACAGCTCTTCGAGGTCACGTTTTTCTTATTTATTCCTCAATGAGGCATCCTCCCCACATGGCTCACAGCCCCTGTGCAACCACTGGCCCTTCTGGCCCAGGTGGATTCCATAGGAAAGTCACCCCCACCGCTGTGACAATTCCGGCCTCGACATGTTGCCACAGAGGAGAACCTGTTATTATTAACACGTACATTCCAGTAGTGCCGAGAGGTCTCAGTCAGGCCAGGATCTCCTTGTGCTAGGTGCTTGTCACTGGGTGACTGGCCCTTTAAGGGGCACAGGGTCCCGCCTCACCTGTGATGCAGCAGTGGAGACTGATCAGCTAGGTATCAGGTGATTCTAACAGCCAATAAGTAGACCAGATAGGGAGAAAGATGCAGGGAATAGGAAGATGGCGGGGGGGGCTCCATGGGTAAGTCTACACTGCGATAAAAGACCTACAGCATAGCCCTGGTTGGCCCGGGCCAGCTGACTGAGACTCGTGGGGTTCAGGCTGCGGGACTAGAAAATGGCAGGGTAGATGTTCAGGCTCTGGCTGGAGCCCCTGCCCAGGCTCTGTAACCCCACAAGGAGGGAGGGTTTCAGAGCCCAGTCTCCAGCCCAAGCCTGAACATCTACATCACAATTAAATAGCCCCTTAGCCCGAGCCCCTCGAGCACGCATCAGCTGGCTCGGGCCAGCCGCAGGTGCCTAATTGCAGTCTAGGCACACCTAGGGAAGTGTCCCTTGGGGAAGTGTTACTGGGGGTCTCTGGGTCAAATCAGAAGGAGAAGATTTGCAGCCCTTCCTGGGCTGGGGTGACAGCCAGACGCCTACAGTGCTGTGCAAACATACAGTAAATGACTGATCCTGCCCCCAAAAGCTCAGTCTGTCTCCCCTTGCTCCAATCTATGCACTGCCCGCTGCTGTTCAACTAAATGATTTCATGTGGCTGGCACTTTGAGTCCCCATTCACACCTGTGAAGAGTGGCTGTGGAATGCTGCCATTCTGATCTGGCAGGGCTTGATGCCTGCTTGGCACAGGTGCAAGTGAAAAGCAGGAGAGAAGCCGGTCCTGACTCTGCCTGGCTCAGCCTGCAGAACATGGACATTGCTACAGTGCTCCAAGACACCCCGCACTCACATGACACTGAAGAGCACTTCCAAATGTGCTTTCATTAGCAAGCACACGTGCTGGTGAGTTATAACTGTGACGTTGCACCCCATAAGGCTTTATGGGAATATGCTTATGAATGTAAATATGACATAACTGGACGATGTTTTATGCTATATATGCCATGTAACATATCTCTGTAAAGGTTATGATCTACTGAATCTATTCCTCCTCTTTGTATGCATGTGTCGATGTTGTACTCGAAGTTATGAATATTGGCTGTGACCTTGCTTGATTTTAAGTAACCTTAGTAAAGCATTTGGTCAGCTTCTTGAGAAAGGAATGTACAAATTAAGTGCCCAATCAAGAAACACTTAACGGGCAATGGATCTTGGACGGCTCCAATCCACATAAGAAGTTTACTTAAGGACGTTCAAGGTAGCATGTGAACCGTGGCTGCTGTGAGTTCTGAGTCATGTATGGACATGTGACTTGCCCATGTGACTCCAAAACTCCATCTTGTACCTGGGATTCTACACAGGGGGAGGGAGGAATATCACCCACAAGAGAAAATCTATTTAAACCCCTGGGAGACTCCTCCATTTAGTCTTCAGCTGGCTCAAGAGATAGCCCCTCCACCCCCAAGGATACCTGAAAGAAACTGGAACAAAGGACAGTAACTACAGGGGGTGTGAGTGATTGCTGGACCCAGACTAGAAGGAGACTAGTCTGTAAAAGGAAGCTTACTGGAGCCCTTCTAATGGTAAGGTTTTATCTGTATTCAGTTTTCTTACTGTATTAGGCATAGACTTGCATGTTCTAATTTATTTTGCATGGTAATTCACTTTGTTCTGTCTGTTACTACTTGGAACCACTTCAGTCCTACTTTCTGTATTTAATAAAATCACTTTTTACTTATTAATTAACCCAGAGTATGTATTAATACCGGGGGGGGGGACAAACAGCTGTGCATATCTCTCTATCAGTGCTATAGAAGGCGAACAATTTATGAGTTTACCCTGTATAAGCTTTATACAGGGTAAAATTGATTTATTTGGGGTTTAGACCCCATTGGGAGTTGGGTATCTGAGTGTTAAAGACAGGAACACTTCTTAAGCTGCTTTCCGTTAAGCTTGCAGTTTGTGGGACGTGGTTCAGACTTAGATCTGTGTTTGTGGCTGGCGAGTGTGTCTGGCACAACCAGGCAGGGTTCTGGAGTCCCAAGCTGGCAGGGAAAGCAGGGGCAAAAGTAGTCTTGGTACATCAGTTGGCAGCCGCAAAGGGGTTTCTGTGATTCAACCCATCACAATACAGTCCCCTGGAGAAACAGACATAGAGTGGTATCTGCCATGCACATCACACAGTCATGCCACTTCAGAGCAGGCTGCAGCAGGTGGGTTTGGGCCTGGCCCTCAGGAGGCATGAGATGCAGTCCCCAGGTGGTGGCATTTCTATAAGCCATAGCAATGAAAGGCCCATGGAAGAAAATCACATGGAGAGGTCCCCTGGCCACAAGTAGGGAGGGTCTGCTGTGCAGAGGCCGGTGAGACCACTGCAAACAGGAGAGGTTAGAAGAGACTAAGGAAAGTGCTTCCCTGAAGGGTGGGCAAGCGGGTGTGTTTGGGATCAATAACCCAGGAGCTAGAGAGTGCATTGACTATGAAATTTGCTGATGACAATAAGCTGGGGGAAGCACGGAGGGAGCAGCCAGCACAAAGGAGAAAGGGTCATAAAATTCAGGCAGAGCCAGCACAGGAGGTGGGTAAGCGGCAGTGGATAATGGGACTTTGGGGGACAGAAAATAGATGATGGCTGCAGTAATGCTCAATAGGCTACAGCATGCTCCGAAGGGCTTGAGGGGAGAGCTGGGAGAAAGGCACTTAGTGGCTAGGACAGACAATCAAATCCTTGGTAATGGATATGAAAATAGAGAGAAGGGACGCCAGCCCTTTATGAGAGGCCAGAGAACGCGACCCCACTGGGGATGCTAGCCAGGGGTCAGACGCAGATCTGGTTTTCTGGGAAAAAGAAGTCACAGAGGGATCTTATCATGGAAATGATCGTGTCTTTCTATAGCCCTTATATCCTGTAGGATCCCAAGGGACTGTATGGACCAAGGGCCAATACAAAGCTGTCATAAGCCCACTGAATCCTACTGGCTGTATCTCTACAGGGATCACAGCACACATCCCTCAGTGAAAATACCTGCCTCTGGGGCAGGAGATGAATTTGATTGAAACTGCAGGAGCAAGGGAGGTTAAGGAGGCAGAAAGTGTTACCCAGCAGCAAATTCAAGGGGACTAAAGAGGAGACTTATTTGAGATGATGTCAATCGAACAAACAACAAAAGGGGCGGGTTCTTAAGCCATAGAAGGGATGTGTGTCTGTATGGGGACGGGGTGGTATTCAGATAGTAGCATACAGCCAGCTATGGACACAGACTCTATTTCCAATGAGAGAAATCAGATCAGATCTGATTCTAAACAGAACTGAAACCCATCAAAAACCCAGCATCATAACAGGCTCTAATCCTAAAGATTCAGAAAGGAACTGGATAGTTAACTGGATACCCTTGATATCCATATATCATAACTAGTGACACTGAACATGTTGGAAGGGATATTAAACCTGGGGCTTCAAGGCCAAGCTAATCTCCGATTATTAGAGATCAGAAGAATTATGTGGGGGCAAATTGTGCCACATTGGCTACTGCGGGGTTCTTACACCTTCCTCTGATACATCTGGTGCTGGGCGCTGACAGAGACAAGATCCTGGGATAAGTGGCCACTGGGTCTAACCCAATCTGGCAAGTCCTATGGTCCTTACAGCCCTCCCTTGTTGGCGATCAGAGGCCCAGGACTGAATGGAGACCGACTGCCCCTCATGCCCCTAGAGGTGTTCTCTCCAGGTCAGGGTGGGAACAGCATGTGTGTGGGAAGCTTGCCCTGGTGCTCCCTGGATAGAGGTCTGCAATCTGCAGGGCTGTCAATACAGCCCCGCTCAAAGGCATGAAGTTCACACACACCAGCAGCAGCCTTTGTCAATAGCACAGTCTCCCCCGGGGGTAACCAGGAGCTGCAGATGGGTGTGCAGTTCTGGAGGGGGTTCGGTGCCTCCCCACGCTGCTAGAATCACAGCCATCCTGCTGATTAGGGGGGTACATGCACTCGGCAGCCTCCTAATCTGCTGCACCACATTCAAGGCCACTTTCCCCATCTGCGGCACGCGCTCAGGTTTATGCTAATCCCGCCCGCCAGCCGCTCTGTCAGTGTGTACAGAGGGATTGTGTGTCAAACGCACCGAGGATCATTCAAGTGACGGTGAGGAGAGCAGCCACCAGGTGTGAGCAACAGGCTTAGTGACACCCGGCTCCGCTGATCCCCTGCAGAGGAGAAGGAGCATGCAGGACGCCCACCTCTCCTCTCGCAGAGCGTGGCGAAGTCTACAGACATGGGTGGAGACTGAGGCTGGCATGAGCACTTCAGGGCCCAAACTCGTGGCAGCTGTGATGTTTCCGGAGAAAGACAAATGCAGCCAGAATCCCGCACCCCTCTAACGAGGCCACCCCCTGCCCAGGGCTGAGAGACTCAGCAAAAGATGGGCCGTGTTTCTGATGTTTCACAGGGTCCCTCTAGGGAAGCATCATTCTCTATTACCCAGAATCTTCCAAGGCCTGCCCAGCCCTAGCATTGCATTCTCTATTACCCAGAAGTCCTCAGAGTCCTACCCCAGCCCAGAGCCATATTCTCTGTTTGTACAGCACCTAGTACAATAGGGTCCTGGTCAGTGACTAGAGCTCCTGGGTGCTATGATAATACAAATACAAATAATAATTAATAAATAACAGGGCCCAATTGGATTCTGAGTACTATTTGGCACCAGCACCATACTCTGTTACCCAGAATCCCCCAGGCCTTCACCCAGCCCCAGCCCCATATCCTCTGTTACACAGAAGAACTGTTTGATATCTCCTAGGCCCTGCTATATACAGAGGGAGGAGATGGGATGCTGAAAACAGAGAGAGCAAGAACTGCATTTAGATCATCACTGGCCTGCCCTGCAGGCTGCTGTATCTGCCATGGTCCCCCGGGCACTTGGGATCTCTCTCTCCCAGGAATTGCTGTGTAAATCCAGAGAGCAGCTTAAGAACAACAGCACCAGGGCTACAGATTCATCTCCCCGGGGTCAAAGACGGTGGGGAGGGAGACTGGCTCCTAGGAGCAAAGGTCACTGGAACAATAATTGCACATAGTGTTGCCAGAGGAGAGTTTGAGGTGGTCTCTGAATCTCACCAGCAATCGCTTAGCAAAAGCAACCTAGTTGGACATGATCCAGCAGGGCACGAGACAATGCTGTGTATGTGAGGGGTGGGAACATCATGCAGGGGAAGGGGATGGAACTGCAGACCACGAGCCAGAGCCACTGCTGGTGTAAATTAGCCTTGCTCCACTGAAATCTGGGCCTGATCTGAGAGGTAAGGTGGGGTAGAGTCACACAGGGCCTTGGGAAGGAGAGTTTCCATTTCCTATGTCAGGAACAGAAGAACCAGAGGAGGGATATGGGGGCTGGCAGAGGTGTGGTTTGAGCTATAGGCAGTTGCATTTTGGATGGACAGGAGGGAAGCAGTAAGGTGTCAGGGCAGCAAGGACAGACAGTTCCCAGGGATGCTCCAGTTACACTGTTGCACATGGCACAGGCAGAAGGGGTCCCTGGGGTCTGCAAGTGGTCAGAAGCCATTAATAGGTTAGTATTTAGCCATACTTAGATGCAGCCCTAAAGCCCAAAAGGTCAAGCCAGCCCCGCTCCACTCCATAAATCCAGCAGAGTGCTTGCTAAGAGGACAGTTTTGCTTCACCTCCATTATTACTTCCTTATGCATAAATACACTGTATTGATAAAGCCATGAATCAAACTTCCTGGCTGGGTCAGCAGGAAAAAGGAACTGCTGTCAGCTCTCATTCTTAGCAGGGGCCCAGGCACTAGTGCTCCGGCATGGGCTCTTAAAGGGACAGGCTGATGCGGCCCCACTCTGACTATAGGGGGCTTTTTGTCCCTCTCTCAGCCCATTCTCCCTCCCCCTCTTGCCTCATGAGCCAATCCCCTCTCCATATCCCCAATTCCATCCCCCTCCCACTCCTTTTCCCTTCACCCCTTATTCCCACTCCCCCTTCTACTCCATTTTTCCATCTCGCCCCCAGGTGAGATTACCTTCTCACCCACATGTCCCCTCCTCGCCCCCCTTCCATCATTGTCAGAGCAGTTCTCAGTGTCCATCACCCTCACCAGTGCCAATGAAGCAGAGACGTTCCCCTACCATCTCAGACCCTCCTCATTCAGGTGCTCATTCAAACCCGCTATCCTTTCCTGTCAGATTCCTCCGGTGACAGCACATGGCTGGAAAAGGTCACCAGGGCTGCCACAGACTCAGCCTCCCCCGCCACCCCCAGCTCACACACCGTCGCCTCCCCAATTAGCTCGTCACACTGACATTTTCCCTCTTTCCGTGCACTGCCCAGAGAGCTAAAGGTCAAACAATCACAGTGCTGACGCAGTGGGGGACAACTGCAATGCACTGGGGGCGGGGGGCGAGTTCAGTAGTGGGGGGAAATGGAGGGGAAATGGAGGTGACATGAGTGATTACCCAATTAAAGACAGGAACGGGGAATGATTCTCAGTCAGTGGAGCCAGACCCTGATTGGAATCTCCACATTTTGCACATTCCAGTGCAGCCTTCAGGCTGCTCTGCAGGGAAGGATTTCATGGCTACATTGAATTTTCTGATTCCCTGCTTGCCCTGCTCTCTCCATCCCTCCCAATGCTCCCTGCCCAAGATGGTATCATCCTGCTTGGAGGAGCAGCTCAGAAAGCAGTGTCTAGCACATGTCCTCTCCCTGACCTCTTGGATTCAATGGGTTTTATTAGCTGGAAAAGCAAATTATTGCCTGGTGAAACCAAGGGAATTTGAAACCTTCTTCAACCATAGCACTGAGCCAATGGATAAGCTCCCCCAGCACCACTCCCATGCACACCAGAGCAGAAATGCATCAGCAGAGCATGGTGGGGATTCCAGGGCTGAAATAGCAGAAGGGGGAGATTCAAAAGCTGTGCCAGAGGAGCCCAGGACTGGAACAGCAGAGCGTACAGCAGGTTGAAATTCAGGGGCATTGGTAGAGCTGGGGGTCCCAGGATGGAAGTTGCAGGGATGGGGGGAATTGAGGGATCAGAACAGAGCTGGGCAAAGGGCAGCCCAGGACTGGAATAGCAGGGAGGGCTGCAGGCTGAGATTGAAGGACCTTTGCAGAGTTGTTTGAGTGGAGTCTCAGGGGGCCCACAGGGTGAGACTGAGGTGCATTGCTAGAGTAGTTGGGGGACCCAGGATTGAAGTAGCAAGAGTGTCACAGGTGAGGCATCATCAGGGGCATTGGCAAAGGTAGGGTACAAGCACTGAAGTAGCAGGGTGAGCGCTAGACCAGGATTGAAGTGCATTAGTAGTACCAAGGGCCTGAGGAAGCTTAAATGGTCCTTGCATAAAGTACTAAATGCATTGACAAATGCGTAGAGAAAGGAATATATTGATCTTTCCCTGTCTGGTGGGAAAGGAACAGGCATTTGACCACCCCCACATAAGGCCAGCTGGAAACATATGAGCTAGCCCTTCCGCTGCAGAGTCTGCCCAGCACCATGTCACAAGGCGGAAAGACCACCAGGTGACCAGCTCTGTCCATCGGTTAGTTCACATGAACACTCACTCGCCTAATGTGATTGCAGCTTGACTGGGTTGTGAGAACTGGTTGCTGGAGGGACGTCTACACTCCATTAAAAGACCTGCAGCATGATCGCAGCTGGCCTGGGTCAGCTGACTCAGGCACATGGGGCTCATGCTACAGGGCTGTAAAACTGCAGTGTAAATATTTGCGCTGGGGCTGGAGACCCACCCCCGTCATGGGGTCTCAGAGCCCAGACTCCAGCCCCAACCCATATATTTACACTGCAGTTTTACAGCCCTTCAACCCAGCCCTGCGAACCCAAGTCAGCTGTCCCAAGCTCTGAGACTCAGTGCCACGGGTTTGTTTATTGCAGTGCAGACATACCCTAGGGAGTCAGGAAACCTGGCTTCTAATCCTTGACTCTGCCACTGATGTACTGCATAACCTTGGGCAAGCCCCCTTCCTGTTTCCCCATCTGTGCAAGGATTTGATACCACTTTGTTTAAAGCCTTTTGGGATACTTGGTTGATAGTGGAATGTGCCGAGTGATGCCAGCCCTGGACTCCTCACCACTCCTGCTCTGCAGGAGATGTTGTTGAGTCCTGGGCTCCCATCGCTCTGCGTTCCACTGATGTTTGGATGTCCCTTGCCTCCCTCCATCTGCTGTTGATTAGGAATCAGGATGTGTTCACCTCTACAGTATGGAGCATTACCCGCTCTGATTGATTATTCTTTCACCTTTTTATCCTCCCCCTTTTTTTGCCTCCATTGATGGAGTGGCCAATTTCCCCCAGAACCTCCACACTGCACTTTCTGGCTCCTGTTCTCCTTGGCGGGCCATGACCATTAATACTGAGGGATACACAGGCAGGAAACGATAGCAAGGGAAAGAGATGAGCAGCTAATGATGAGTGCAAATTCAAAACACAAACCAAGGAGTGCTTCTCCCCTCCCCCTCTTAACAATGGCACGCTGTGTGTATGTCCAAAACCAGACAGCATGCAGACAGAGCAAAGCCGTGCTGGATTTATCTATTCCTGGAGCACCGTGGCTGCTGGGGCTGAGGGCAGTTATGGATTGTACTATGGAGACAAGTTCCATTATAATTATTTGGATTACAACAGCGCCTGGGGAACCCATCCCAGATCAGGGCCCTGTTCTTCTAGGCACTGCACAAATATAGAGCAAGAGATGGTCCCTGCCCCAAAGAGCTTATAAATAGACAAAGGAGGGGAAATTGAGGCACAGAGCAGGACAATGACTTGCCAGACTAATGAACGATTGTTTGGATTGGGGGGTGTGGGGTGTGTGTGTGTGTGTGTGTGTGTGTGTGTGTGTGTGTGTGTGTGTGTGTGTGTGTGTGTGTGTGTGTGTGAGAGAGAGAGAGAGAGAGAGATTGGATTGCCCATCAAACGAGATTGGAGCCTTGGAACTGTAACTGAAGAAGCATTCTAACTTCATTGTGTTCAAGGATGCGAAATCCACAGACCCAGTCTGCGTTTAGTCAACAGAGGAAAAACCCATGCTGTGATGGAGACACTAGTCAGGTTGGTTTCCAGGGAAGACAGCTACCACAGTGGATCCAGGAAGCGATCCTGTATCTCTGAACTGTTTTGGATTCTAACAGGGTGGAATACTGAATAAATGGTCAGTAATCCCCAGAATTACACTAGGTAACCCTGAGGAATTTTTGGAAATCTAGTAGATTACTACACCTCTCAACAGTTTGCATTTACAAACTTGGACTCATCTGTTAATGTATTTTACCTGCTTTAACCTCTCAATAACTCTCATTTCTTTTTCTTAACTAATAAACCTTTAGTTAGTTTACTAGAGAAATTGGCTTCAGCCTTATCTTTGGTGAGATCTAGAGTACCAATTTTACCTGGGGAAAGTGACCAATCCTTTGGGACTAGGAGTAACCTAATGTGAGATAATTTTTTTTGGCTTAATAACATTTCAGCACAAAATCCAGTTTGTCTGGGTGGCAAGATTGTCTGGAGAACCTAAGGCAGGAGTGGGCAAACTTTTTGCCCTCAGGGTCATATCGGGTTTCAGAAATTGTATGGAGGGCCAGTCAGGGGAGGTCCCCACCCCCTATCCGACCCCCACTGCTTCTCGCCCCCTGACAGCCCCACCCCAGAACCCCTGCCCCATCCACCGCTCCCTGTCCCCTGCCCACCCCCGAACTCCCCGCCCCGACTGCCCCCCACCACCCCATCCAACCCCTCCTCTCCTTCCTGAATGCCCCCCCGGGGCCCCTGCCCCATTCAACCCCCCTGTTCCCTGCCTTCTGACTACCCTGATCCCATCCACCCCCACCCCTGCCCACCACCCGAACTCCCCTGCCCTCTATCCAATCCCCCACTGCTCCCTGCCCCCTTACCATGCTGCCTGGAGCACGGGTGGCTGGCGGCGCTATAACCACGCCACCTAGAGCACCAGGACAGAAAGCCGTGCTGCCCGGCTGGAGCCAGCCACACCACTGTGCAGCACAGAGCACTGGATCAGGCCACGGATCTGCAACTGTGCTGCCCGGCAAGAGCTCGCAGCCCCACCACCCAGAGCATTGCACCGGTGGCGCAGAGAGCTGAGGCTGCAGGGGAGGGGGAACAGCAGGGTGGGTCAGGGGCTAGTATCCCGGGGCAGGAGCTCAGGGCCCAGGTAGGCGGGACCCACGGGCCGGATGTGGCCTGCAGGCCGTAGTTTGCCTACCTCTGACCTAAGGGGACTGTTTGTAAAATGAATATAGTGATCCAGGGGTGCACATGTGTTACTGGCAGCTGAAATCTATCTAATTATAGAACATACCACCAGTTTGGGGTGCCTGCTCTGAGACTGGCACTTTCAGTTGTGACACACCCTAATTAGAAGACACTTTCTCTGCTCTGCTCTTCCTAAAAATCTATTTATGTGCTTATCTGGCCCCTATCACCATATTATCTGAGCACCTCACACTCTGTGACGTATTTATCTCCCCCACGGCCCGGGAGGCCAGGCAGGTATTCGCCTCATTTTACATATGGAGAACTGAGGCCCAGATCCGCAAAGGCTCCTAACTTCCATTGATTTGCTTCAGTGACTCACCCGTGGGGGCAGAGCAGGGAATCAAGCCAGCTTTGCCGAGTCCCAGGCAAGCACCAAACCACGGGGCCATCCTTCCTCACCTTGGCAGCTAAACCCCTAAGATCACCACAAGGGACCCCAGGGACCTAGAAGAACACACACCTCTGCCCATAGCAGTTGCCTTTACATGCTAGATGCCACCTCACTTTGGAAGCAAGGCCCAAGCCTGACCCATAACTGGCTCCCTGACCTGCCATCTCCTACCAGCTTAGTCCATGGGTCTCCTCCCTTCTTTAGACCCCTGGGAAACTGAGTGATGTGGAAGACGCAGAAAGTGCCATCTATATAGGACCGCAGTGAATAAAGAATCCCTCTCGAGGACAGTGAAGCCCTGGGAAAGGACTGTTATGAAGCCAGGCTGTGGACAGCCCCCTTCTGCTCTACCTCAAACCCACACCACTCTCCTGGCTCTGAGCCATCCCCTCAATCATCTCTGAGGTTCACCTTCATGAGGCAGGGAAGCGGGGAATTTATGGCAGGAGAGCCAGCTGTTGGGGGAAAGGGCTCTGCTACTGCAATCTTTTCAACAGCTGTAACAGCTTCTGCTATCTTTTAATGCACCAATATTTCTTCGAGATTACGCTCAGTCGCTGCTTGCCCCATTATCACTCAAATGTATATTTGGGACTGCAACAAAGACATGTCATTCCCATTACGGTGCGGAGGCAGCCTGGGCTCTGCCCACAGCCCCTGGGATCCAGGGTCTGTCAAGGAGGTGTGAAGACATGGGAGAGGAGGCAAGGGGACCGGGAGGGTGTAGGAGGGCAAGGGGACCAGGCAATAGAACAGCCTTTCCACAAAAATCCATGAAGGGAAATCATGAGTTCTTGGGGGAGCCAAGCAATTCTGGGTCATTGCTGACCCAAAGCCTTCTGCTGCCCCCCACCCCCCAACATCTGTCTGTCTAGGTTCTTCCGTGGCACCCCCACCAGAGTCTGCCCCAAACTTCTCCTTTTCCTCTCACATTCATTCCTCTTCTCTTTTTTTCTGCTCTTGTTCTTTCATTGTCTCCTCTCTGCCTCTCCCTCATCTGCAGTGCCCCATTCTCTCTCTTCTCATTCTGCCCTCGCAGCCTGAAGTTCTGCCTTTCCTTCTCTCACTCACTCCTTCCCATCCGCCCTCTCCCTGGCTCTCTCTTTCTCACTCACTCATTCACGCTCTGTCTTCTCTTTCAGTTCCCCACTCTCTCTCTCTCTTTGACCCTTCTTCCCCCACTCTTTCATCCCCTCTCCTTTTCTCTGCCATTGGCCCTCTCAAGCACTTGTGTAACTCCACCCAACTGAAGGGGAGAGCAGGAGGCCCTACGCATGCTGCCAGTGCCATCTTGTCTCTCTTCCCTCATGACTATGGCTATGGTCCTCACAGCCAGCCATCTGCACAGCGCCTTTCGCTAGTGACGCAGTGGGGCCCAGGGCAAGCCTTCTCTGCTGTCAAGTCCCATCCCACTTCCCACCGCAGAAATGCCCTTGGTTGTTTCCATCCTTGCGGATGCTTGTCCACCTCTTTGAAGGACAGAAGCAGACGATATAGAAGAGCAGGAGGTGCTGTGGGTCAAAACTGTGTTGTGGGACAGCCAGGACAGGACTGCAGGGAGTTAAGACATGGGCGTGTTGGGCAGAGTCGTGCATCTGAGGGGCTGCAACTGAAATAACGAGGGGTGTGATACGGCAGGATGGTGGTGCATGGGCAAAGTAGGTGGGAACCCAGGGCTGGAGGAGAAGGGGTGGAGCGACAGAGCTGGGCAGAGGGGGCATTTGTACAGTTGCTTCGGAGAGGCCAGGACTGGAATAACAGGCTGGAACTGAGGGGCATGAAGAGAGTGGTGTGGGAAGCCCAGGACTGGGATAGCGGGGGGGGCCTCGGAGCAGGATTGTGAAGCACAAGCAGAGCAGTAAAGGGGAAGTTTGTACAGCAGCAGCCTGGCTCTAGCCTGCACTATCCATCCTTATATTGAGATGGAAAGACGGGAGGGGCCCTTACAAGACAAAAAACACTTCTGCCCCTTACCCCCGTGACTCAGGCACGTTGATTCACCTGGTCTCTGCCCAGCTGGAGGGGAAGGAAAGAGGTGCTGGAAGGGGAGAATGGGTTATGATCATGACCTGTGTCCCCTCCTGAGGATCATGGCAGAAGAGTCTGCCGGGGAAGAGGCCAGTGGCAGGGGATTCTATTATCTCTGGAGACCGCTCCCCTTCCCTCTCTGCAGCCAGCATGATGGAGCTACAAGAAAACACACCAGGGAAACAGAAGATAAAAAGCAGCCGCAGCAGAAAGGGCTAAATAAAGACACATGGCTCTGCAGATTTACCGGGCAGCTAGGGGAGCACTCGGCAGTCGCAAGTGCCTGGCTCAACGATGACAAAGGGAAAGCTGGCACAGTGGACTGCAGACAGGTACTGGCTGGGCGCTCGGCTGCCTGTCACGCGAGCACGTAGGGAAGGAGTTGAGTCTATTAGTGCCGGGGTGTTTTGCACTGCGTCTCTGGCCACGTCAGCACACGTGCGATGGCGGGGAGAGAAAGGAGAGCATCGAGTGAGCTTATTTCCCACTCACCACCAAGCATCAATCGAGCGCTTGTCTGAGGCATCTCCCAGAGCCGAAACAAGACAAGTGCCTTTGATCTGAAATCAATGGAGGGTGGCATGTCTGAGGTGACGGAACATCAGTCAGGGACTCGCCTCGTCGTGAGTCACAGGAGAGAAGCATCCTTCTCTCCCCTGGCAAATGGCTTCCCAGCCCCATCCTGGGGGAAAGCACCAGGATTACAGGATCTAGTGCTTACCTGAGAGAGGCGGGGATGGCTTAGAAAAGAGAATGCTGTGCCAGTGAGAAGTGCCCTGGAGAGGGAAGCCTTTGTTCAGTGAAGGGCAGCACCAGGGCCTGTTCTCTCCTCCATTCCCTGCTCCACCAATGTGCCTCGCTCACCTTGGGGACCTCTGAGACCTGGGTTTCTGGTCCCTGCTCCGCCACAGACTCCCTGCAGGACCTTTGTCTGCCCTGTGCCTTACTCCTCATCCGGGGATAACAATGCTTCCCTGCCTCCCGGGGGTGGCGGGAGTGATTGTGAGGGGCTCAGATACATGGGGTGACAGAGGAGTTAGTTCAATGCCCACGGCCCAGCCAGTCCACAGTCTCTCTGCTGATGCTGCTGGCAATGTAGGCCAGTTAGTGCCAACTATGCTGGGGGATTTTGTGGCACAGGCTCTTGTCTGCGGGGAGCTAGACTGAGGCCTGCTTAACAGGATTAAAAACAAAGGACTGGGCATTTATATGGATAACAAGAACATCCAGGGTTACAGTAGTAAGGGTTTAAAAAACCTGCGAGACAGAGCCTCCAGGGAGGTAGCTGGCTGATATCAGTGGAGCTGTGCTGATTTACTCCAGCTGAAGACCCGAGTCCACGTCTTGTGGACGGGGTATAATCCTCATGCTTCAGGATAGGAGCCAGCCACTAAGGGGAGCTAGGAAGAAACTTCCCCAATGGGCAGGTTCTCTTACTGCTTCTGCAGGACAACTTGTACCTTCCTCTGAAGCAGCTGGCACTGGCCCCTGCTGGAGACATGACCAGAGGGACATCTACTCAGACCCAGCGTGGCAATCCCCTTGCCCAGCATTAGTGCCAGTCAGACCAGGCCCCATTGTGCTGGGTGGCATACGGACAACCGAGATGGACATGGCTGACTAGCTTACAATCTACACAAACAAGGCAGGCAGCAATTGGCAGACAAGGCTCCATCGGTCGGCCCCACACACAGGCCAAGGAGTTACAGGATGGTGGCTGGGTCCCATTGCAAGTTGCTCTCTTACCAGCACAGATCACAGCTGACATGGCTGCATCCTAGTACAGATCCCCACCTTCCACAGATCTCAGCCACCCGCCAAGCAAAACTACAGGTGCTTTAAAAAAAAACAGGAGCACTTGTGGCACCTTAAAGACTAACAAATTTATTTTAGCATGAGCTTTCGTGATCTGCAGCTCACTTCTTCGGATGCATAGAATGGAACACACAGACAGGGGATATTTATACATACAGAGAACATGAAAAGGTGGAAGTATGCATACCAACAGGCAGAGTCTAATCAGTTGAGATGAGCTATCATTAGCAGGAGGAAAAAAACTTTTTGAAGTGATAATTAAGATGGCCCATAGAAGGTTACCACTCCAGCCAGCAGGCCAAGACCCTGCACAGCCTTGATAGCAACCACTCCTACCCACTACCAACCTGGGCTGGATTCATGTGAGCAACCTAGAAGCTAGGGATCCTATGTCTCAATTGCACTTCCTGACACACACACACACCCCCAAGCTATCCCTGCCCCCATGCTTTGAACATTTGTCAGGAAGACGCCCCATCTCCTCAGACCTCGCTCACCCACTTGAGGCAAAACATGACATTTTTTGTGCAGAAAATAGACAGTCATGGTCACAGATTTTAATTAAAAATTAACTGTTGCCAGCAACTCCTGGACAAAATTATTAAGTCACCAGGTATCAACTCTGCTGACAGAGACTGTAATTAAGAACTGGATATTCCTCCTCCTGCAGCCCCCACCTGAGCCCTAGCAGAAAGCAAAAGCTCTCTGTGGAATGTTAATGCCCACACTGGGGCAGCTGGGACCCACAGCCCAAGGGAAGCTTATACCAGGCACAGGTTCATGTGCTAAACCCAAGTAGATACCTGTGGAAGTTTACAAGATCCCAGCATCTCTCTGGGACACACACGGGGCAGCTGTTGCAGGAATACAGTACCTGCAGGATCTGTATGCCGGTAGAGTATCTTCACTCTTGCATTCATGGTCATTCCAACTGAAGGGCATCACTAAGGGGGTTTGAATAGCTCAGGTGAACCCTCTCCCTATGCAGGTACCTTGAGGGCTTATCAAACAAAGGGCATTCAAACCCATCTCACAGAGAAGGTAAGGGACTTGCCCAACAGCACAACGGGAGATATCGCTCAGGTCTTCTGACTCCTAATCCAGTGCCCTAGCTCCTGGACCGCATGGCAACCCATCTGCACTGTCTCACCATTGCCAGAGCTGTGTTGGGGGGGCTCCAGAAATGGGGAGCCCAGGGCTAGAATGGTGGGGGTGGCAGGTCAGGAGTTAGCATGGATGGCTGGTGGGGAGGGGGTTGTCCAGGACTGGAATAGCAGTCAAGGGAATGTTTGAAGACACCAGCAGGTTGAGAGGATTGTTTGAACCACACCTCCCATAGTAGAGTGGCCCTACTAGAGCTGGGATCACAGTTATGCCAGCCAGCCTACCAACCACCTAATTAACTGATTAATTCAGCTGGGCATGGGGGCCAGCTCTCCCCACTTTGCATGGTTTGGGGCAGCAGTGGATTTTTGCTGCTGGACAGAGACCAACCCAATTCCCCAGTCGCGTCCTATCACCCACAGCACCACAAGTCAGCCTGGAAAGGTATGGGCTTTGCTTCTTGTGACTCTTTACACAGCAATGAAGCCTCTTCCCTTTCTTCCAAGCAGGGCAGCTCCCCTCTGCCTGGAAATGTCAGAGCGCACAATCCCATGACTTACTGCCAGAGCCTGCCTCTCAGTATCTTCACCCTCATGCACATGGGACCCTGACACAGGGCTTAGCTAGCAACAGGCCACTTCATTACACCAGCTAGAATGTCAAAGAACAACCAAGCTGCTTAAAAGCCAGCGCCTGCCACAGTAATCCCAGCCTTTCGCTTCTCTGAAACCCCAGCACAACTGAGGGCTTGGACAACGGGAATCGCGGTGAAATGAAGCGGAGGCTAAAAAGAGTTGGATGCATCTGCACTGGGTCGCTATCCCTGTGGGAAAGGTTAAATAGAGAGAGATGGGGCAGATGGCATCAATGAGCGTTTAGCAGGGCCAGTGAGGGAGGGAGCAATGGCAAGTCTGTGAGAGAATCCCACGCCTCAGCAGCGGTCACCTTGTAGAAAAGCCTTACTGAATTTAATAGAGAGCCAGTCCCTCTCTAGAGGTCTGTGGATCCTCCTAGACACCCGAATAAAGAATCCTACCCCTGCTCTAGATTTCTATAGGCTGCTCCAACACAGCCCCAATAGACAGGATCTCATTCTCTCCTGAGTTCTCTGGGATCTGGGAGTTATTTCTGTAGCTTTTCAGACAGGGGCTGGGTCTTCCCAAATGTTTGTGCAATGCCTAGCAGAATGGGGCCCCAGCTGCCACCACAATACACACTAATAAATCTAGAACCCTATCACGTTTCCATAGGACTCAGCTGATTCCAGTCTTACTACATTCCCTGAGACTTTCCCATAAGGGTCTAGCCTTGATGCACAAATAGATCTTACACCTATGCTGGGAAGCCTCATCATGAAACCACAATGCCAGTGTCAACTGAAACCCCTTATTAAGTAGCATGCCCCCACTACAGTAATTACTCCTATTTATAGCCAAGTGTTTGCAGCTCGCCCTCAGTAAAACTACAGTCTACTCCGCCTCCCCGTTACAGTCACTGATACAGAGAGCAGCTGCTAGTTATACCCCCAAAAAGATTAATTGGCCCTGATTTGAGCCACGTGATTTAAACAGCCCATCCCTGCAAGCGAAAGTCAGGGACCGACATTACAATCAGGGATAATGCTGCCTCCTCTATCTAGACTAAATGTTAGTACCAGGGACCATCCCTTGTGACGTGTTCATACAGCACCCAGTGCCATGGGGCTCTGAATTCGGCGAGGTCTCTAACACCAGTATTGGACCATTGGGGAGGTTTGTGCCCAGATCAGAATTCCCCCAAAGCAGCCCATCGCTGCAAGCGAGAATCAGCGACCAACATTACAAACAGTAGCAGTTTGGTATCTGCGATGGCTCAATGCATCAAGAAGGATGCTCTGTGGGTAGCTGGACCCATCACCCAAAGACATGAATACGGTTTTCTGCCTACACACGAGCCATTTGAGAAGCAATGGCAGCATTTCACAGAAGAAACAGCTTCAAATAATATTAACACCCATCCACGTAATTGGAACGATTAAGGAAATAGAGAGGCACTTTGGGCTTCCGGCTTTTCCGTAACTGTGCATGCCAAAGTGCTTGCAAATGGCTCAGGCCCACACAAACCCCCTGGCCGCAGCCAGAGCAAGGAGGAAAATGCCTTGCGTTCTCTCTGCACAATCAGCCCAGTCCTGAAATAAAAGGGAACAAAGACGGAATGATCCTGCTTCTGCTCAAAAACAACTTCACTGGGAGAAACAACAGCCCGGAGTCACTGGAAGCCTTGCCTGAGTGGTGACTAGCTGAGGAGCTCAAGATTTTACCCTTAGGCTATAAGCTTCTTGGGTCAAGATCTTCCCTTCTTATTTGTCTGTGAATTATGGTGTGCCGCAACGGCACTCTGCACATAATCCTGTAGCTTCAGTTATTGGCATGTCCTTCATAGGAAGGGTGTCTTCAAAATATTGACACAGTTAATGTGTGGAAAGATTGAAAAAGGCAAAGGAATTGCCGAGAGAGAGAGAGAGATTCAGAGCTATCAGCACCATCACCTCACTGACCTCCTCCAAATTCCTCCCTAAAACTCCTTTGCTGGGATGCCTGCAAGAACCCTGACAATGGTTATGCAGCTGGTGTGCTGTGACCACTGCCCATCTTGCTGACCTGTATGGTCTCATTCTATCTAAGGCCTGGTCTACACTACGATTTTAGGTCGAATTTAGCAGCGTTACCTTGATTTAAGCCTGGACCCGTCCACACGACTAAGCCCTTTTTTTTCAACTCAAAGGGCTCTTTAAATTGATTTCTTTACTCCACCTCCGACGAGGGGATTAGCGCTAAAATCGGCCTTGCCAGGTCGAATTTGGGGTAGTGTTGATGCAATGTGACAATATTGGCCTCCGGGAGCTATCCCAGAGTGCTCCATTGTGACCGCTCTGGACAGCGCTCTCAACTCAGATGCACTGGCCAGGTAAACAGGAAAAGGCCCGCGAATTTTTGAATTTTATTTCCTGTTTGGCCAGCGTGGCTAGCTGATCAGCACAGGTGACCATGCAGAGCTCATCAGCATGATGTGCACATTGCCGGGGCACATTGCCCGGCCCGTACTTTGTGAGAAGTCTATGTCCTCATCACTCTCGTCACTGCGCTGCCGTCGCCTCCTCTCCTAGTTTTGCTTTTGCAGCTTCTGGTTCTGCACTGAAAAAGGCGCAAAACAATTGATTGCCGCTGCTCTGACAGAGGGAGGGGCAACAGACGACATGGCTTACAGGGAATTAAAATCAACAAAAGGGGTAGCTTTGCATCAAGGAGAAACACAAACAACTGTCACACAGAATGGCCCCGTCAAAGACTGAACTCAAAACCCTGGGTTTAGCAGGCCGTTGATTTCACAAAACAAATCGGGTCAATTTCATGTTTTGATCCACTCCATCTATCTTTTACATCTTAGGCTGGCAGCAGACAGTGCAGTATGACTGCTAGCCATTGTCATCTCCTGGGTGCTCGGCTAAAAGAGCACCCAGGAGTATGACGACGATGGCTACCAATAGTAATGCACCGTCTGCTGCCAAAAGGCAATGAGCTGCTGCAGTGTAGCAATGCAGTCCCATGTCTGCCAGCACCCAGGAGACATACGGTAACGGTGAGCTGAGCGGGCTCCATGCTTGCCGTGGTATGGCATCTGCTCAGGTAACCCAGGAAAAAAGGGGCGAAACCATTGTCTGCTGTTGCTTTCACGGAGGGAGGGAGAGGGGGGCCTGACAACATGTACCCAGAACCACCCGCGACACTGTTTTTGCCCCATCATGCATTGGGATCTCAACCCAGAATTCCAATGGGCAGCGGAGACTGCGGGAATTGTGGGATAGCTACCCACAGCTACCCACAGTTCCACGCTCCGGAAGTCGATGCTAGCCTCAGTACTGTGAACGCAGTCCGCCGACTTAATGCACTTAGAGCATTTTGTGTGGGGACACACACAATCGACTGTATAAAAACGATTTCTAAAAAAATGACTTCTATAAATTAGATCTAATTTTGTAGTGTAGACATACCCTAAGGTAAACTATCTGGCCTCCATCACTGGAGCATCTGAGCTCCTCACCAGTTGTAAAGCGTGTATCCTCTGTGACGGGCTGAACCACAGAAACCCCCTTGGGAGCTGCCACCTGATGTGCCAAGACTACTTCTACCCCTGCTTTCCCTGCCAGCTCAGGACCCCAGCACCCTGTCTTGCTGAGCCAGACACTCCCATCTGCTCCAACAAAGACCCAGGGTCTGAATTACATGCCCCAAAACTGCAGGTTTACCTAAAAACAGCTCACAGACGTGTGCTTGTCTTTAGCACTCAGATGCCTAACTCCCAATGGGGTCTAAACCCAAATAAATCCATTTTACCCTGTATAAAGCTTAGTATAAAGTAGGGTAAACTCATAAATTGTTCGCCCTCTATAACACTGATAGAGAGATATGCCCAGTTGTTTGCTCCCCCTGGTATTAATACATACTCTGATTTAACTAATAAGTAAAAAGTGATTTTATTAAATACAGAAAGTAGGATTTAAGTCAGGGGTTCTCAAACTTTTGTACTGGTGACCCCTTTCATATAGCAAGCCTCTGAGTGCGACCCCCCCTTATAAATTAAAAACACTTTAATATATTTAACACCATTATAAATGTTGGAGGAAAAGCGGGATTTGGGGTGAAAGCTGACAACTCACAACCCCCCATGTAATAACCTCACAACCCGTTGAGGGGATCCAACCCCCAGTTTGAGAACCCCTAATTTAAGTGGTTCCAAGTAGTAACAGACAGAACAAAGTAAGTCACCAAGCAAAATAAAATAAAATGTGCAAATCTATTTCTAATCAATATGAATACAGATAAGATCCTCACCAGTTCCAGAATGCTCCCTTTTACAGGCTAATCTCCTTTTAGCCTGGGTCCAGCAATCACTCACACCCCTTGCACACTGTCCTTTGTTCCAGTTTCTTTCAAGTATCGTGGGGGGTGGAGAGGCTCTCTTTAGCCAGCTGAAGAAAAAAAGGAGGGGTCTCCCAGGGGTTTAAATGGACTTCCTCTTGTGGGTGGAGACCCCCTCCTCCTTCCTATGCAAAGTCCAGCTCCAAGATGGAGTTTGGGAGTCATCTGGGCAAGTCCCATGTCCATGCATGACTCACAGTTTTTACAGGTAGCATCCATTGTTTACATTGTTTACAACGTCCTCAACTACACTTCTTATGTGGATTGGAGCATTCCAAGATCCATTGTCCTTTAAGTGTTTCTTGATTAGGTACTTAATTTCAACATTCCTTTCACCAGGAACCAGGGGCGGCTCTAGGAATTTGGCCGCCCCAAGCACGGCGGCATGCCGCAGGGGGCGCACTGCCGGTCGCCGGTCCCGCGGCTCCGGGGGACCTCTTGCAGACATGCCTGTGGAGGGTCCGCTGGTCCCGCGGCTCCGGTGGAGCATCCGCAGGCATGCCTGCAGGAGGTCCACTGGAGCCACGGGACCAGCGGACCCTCCGCAGTCATGCCTGAGGGAGGTCCACTGGAGCCACGGGACCAGCGGACCCTCCGCAGTCATGCTTGCGGGTGGACCCCCGGCCCCGCGGGACCAGCGGACCCTCCGCAGTCATGCCTGCGGGAGGTCCGCTGGTCCCGCGGCTCTGGTGGACCTCTCGCAGACATGACTGCGGAAGGTCCACCGGAGCCGCCTGCCGCCCTCCCGGCAAAATGCCGCCCCAAGCGCGCACTTGGCGCTCTGGGGTCTGTAGCCGGCCCTGCCAGGAACTGACCAAATGCTCTACTACGGTTATTTAGAAATCAAGCCAATACACAGCCAACATTCATAACATTCATAACTTCAAATACAAAAATGATACATGCATACAGATAGGATTAATACATTCAGTAGATTATAACCTTTACGGAGATATGTTACATGCCATATGTAGCATAAAACACATTCTAAGCATATTTCCATAAAGTCTTATGGGAGGTACCGTCACATCCTCCCTGTGCGGTAGGGCTGTGCTACTGTCCCCTTTCAACAGGCACAGACAGACAAAATGACTTTCCCAAGCTCACACCGGAGGCCTCTAGTAAAGCCAAGCATTGAACCCAGGTAGCCCGAGTCCCATGCAGCATCTGAACACCGGACCGCCCTTCCTTTGCATCATTTCCTTCCGCTCCCCGCTCTGTCTGTAGCCATCTGTTATCTCTTGTCTTAGATCATCCACTCTGTATGGACCATCCGTTGTTCTCTTTGTACAGCCCTCAGCACAATGGGGGCCTGGACCCACGCTGCAGGCTCCTAGGCCCTACTGCAATACAAATAATCAACAACAACAACTGTAGATGCCGGGGGAACCTCAGGACTTAGATCATAGAATATCAGGGTTGGAAGGGACCTCAGGAGATCATCTAGTCCAACCCCCTGCTCAAAGCAGGACAAATCCCTAGACAGTAGATCTGGATTTCAACCCCCCCTCAGAAGACAGGGATGTTTGGATCAGGCTCATCTCTCATTCTCAGATGAGATTTGGATCAAGTTTGAGGAGGTGGAGGAATGGGGGTGGGAAGGGGTTGGTGCAGTCAGCTGGAACTGTAGGGTAGGCTCTTGCACCAGCCATGGAAAGATCACATATATGCAGTTGGCACGTGCAAAGGCAGCAAGTGGACGTAACAAAGGAACAAGAGACAGCAGCCGCCCCAGGAATAGCATCCATTGGAAGGGCAGGGACTATGTGTCTAGCTCTTTTGCACCAGCTCGTGGTGCGGCGAGTGACATGGAAGGCATAAACAAGATGCTCACAGATTGTGCAATCATGGGCTAATCAGGAGAGCCCCCACTCCACTAATCAGCCTCTGTGATTGCCCTTTCGCCTTGCCAGGAAGTGTGATGGGGAGAGACAGCTGCTGCTGCCACTCTACCTCCCTGCAACTCTCACACAGCCACCTGTGTGCAGTGGCAGTCAGATGCTGGCTTCTCCAGGGGGTTTGAACCCAGGGCTGGGGAGAAGGAATCAAGCTGTTTACACATCTGCTGGCTCAAGGTTAGCCAAGGCATTTAGAGAGGTGATGGTGATTGTGAAAGCCCCCAAATTTCCCTCCACCCCAGACAGGCTCAAATCTCATTCCACCTCTCAGCTTGGGAACTGTGCAGCTGGCACCTTGCTGGAGATATTTATAGCTGGACGGGACACAGCAGCAGAATATGTGCCTTGGGAGGTAACCCTACATTGGCCCCAGGGAGAGGGACTGGATGTTCTTCTGGTAGGGTGATCAAATGTCCCAATTTCATAGGGACAGTCCCGATTTTTGGGTGTTTTTCTTATATAGCCTCCTATTACCCCCCACCCCTGTCCCGACTTTTCACACTTGCGGTCTGGCCACCCTATCTTCTGGGTCCTTTCTACCTCAGATGCCTCTGATGAGACACATGTACCCACATTCCAACGCAGAGCTCCACCCTAGCACAGACAGCCACAAAAAATAAAACCTCCTCCTACCCAGTGGATATCTACTCCCTAAATTATGGGACAACTCAGGCCATGTGTGTATCACAACACTGCTGAGCCATCAGGAACCAGGTAGAGACCAGACTCACGTTGCCAGTCGCCCTACCAGGACTGGAAGAACCCAGAGATGAGCAGGCATCTGGAGCAGTCACCATTTGCTATCCCAGTCCCCGCCCCTCCCGGCTGCAGCTTGGATGCCTCAGCTGATAGAAGTCAATGCACTTTACCTGGTCTCAGCGACTCCCGCCTGCCCATCTCCCCAATCACTTGTTGATGCATGAGAAGAACATTAGTGCAAGTGCTTTTTTTTTTTTTAATATAAATATGCGATCATTGCCTATTACGCCGAGCGAGCTGAAAACCCTGCACAGTAATTACAACTAATTGCTCCTCCTCTCTGGAAAGTATCTCTCTCCCGTCTGATGGCTGGAGACAGTTTCTCTGATGATACCCAATTGCCAATCTATTCAGACTGACATTTTGACAGTGCCCGCAACATCAAAAATAGACAAGATAAAGACCAGAGACCTGCTCTCCCCACACAGATACATACTCCACATCTGATACTGCAGCTGCCATATCCACTTTGGAGAGATTCAAGAGGTTGCTGTTGGTGTTCCTGGGCCTGCTGGTGCCGAGAGTCCCTGCCTCATGCATGCAGCCCGCACCTGCTTGAGTTACCCCCACACCTCAGGATGGGATCATCTGAGGTGAAGCTTTCGAGTTCCTTAGGACAGGAACTTTCTCATTGTGCACAGTAGGGCCCCACTGTCAGCAGAGGGGTCTAGATTCTACCACTGCTTCTTTTCCCCTGTTCTGTCCATACAGGGTGGAGACTGAGAGGCCAAGACCAAGACACAAGACTTCCCTGAGACACGCCCCCCCACCCACTGGCTGAGCTATAGGAGAGACTGGCAGTAAGCTGAAGGCCCGTGCTGGGCAGTGTTGTCCAGGAGGCAGCATAGCCTAATAGTCTGAGAACAACGCAGGGTATCAGGGACTCCTGAGTCCTAGTTCTGCTTCTTAACACTGATGCCAAGTGGCTTTGCCTCAGTTTCCCTATCTAGAGTATGAGAATGATCTTTACCTACCTCACTGGGAGAATTAATTGGCTAAAATGCTAAGTGGTTACTGAAACGGGACTGGGATTCAGGAGGCCTGGTTTTTATTCCAGGCTCTGCCATATAACCTTGGGCAAGTCACTGCTCTGTGCCTCAGTTTCCTCATCTGGAAAAGATGGTTAGTGTTGCCCACCAACCTCCCTGTGGGAGGGGCGGGTTTTGTGAGACTGGAGTAATTAGTGTTTGTAAAACTCTGAGAACCCCAGTTAAAGGCACCACCAAAGTAATAATGATTTAGGCAATAGCCATCATTTCCATCAGCAGCTCCCACCTGGGTAGGTGAAGAGAAGCACATGCTTCTGAGCCCAAGGGGAAGTGCTCCTGTTAGACCCCACAACAGGAAACAAACCCCTTTATGAGAGCATCTCCTCACAGAGGCACGTTGGGATACTCATCAAGCATCAGTTCTCGAACCTCCCCTGGTCCCAGTTGCTCCCTTGCTAAGAGCTAATAGGAAAAGGGAGATTAAAGATTTCTCATCATTTTTTCCTGGAAGAAAAAAACCGAACACTTCAGAGAATTGCAGCATTTCCTGACTGTACCTAAAGCATTCTCCTGAGCCAGCTGGCCAGTAGCCCGCTTCTAACTCAGAGCTTTCTCTCGTGGTACACACAGAACCCTTTCCAGAGGGCACAAAAATCCAGTTCTGGTACTTTTCTTTCCAGGATCTGCACTCAAAGGTCATGCCTCCGGGGCACCGAATTCAGTTCCTCCACCAGGTCCTAAGTTCAAGGCAGAAATCCATTGATGAAATGGCTGACCTGGTTGCAGTTAAAGTGCACACCCCTTTGCACACTCACGCATGTTCCCTTGCACACTGATTTATTTTCCCTTCTATGTACTACTGACCAAGAAGAGGCAAATGAATCCCTGGTGCACATGCACTGAAGTCTTTGGAGTAACACCTGGGACCAAGCTGATGCTACGAGTTGCATGTCACTCCCAGCTCTGAGCCATCCCTTCATACCAGCTGCAGAGCCCAACACTTCCCCAAATTCTCCCTCCCCACCCTCCAGCACATGCATTCGCTTAGCCAGTTTGCCTGGACTTCCTCCAAACCCAGTTCACATCCCCTCTGATGCTGAGTGAAGTGGCAAAAAACAACCTGCAGTCTGATTTTCTGGGTTATCCAAGTGGGATTAATGAAAAGTGGTGGCTGGTCCTATTTCCCTATCGAGAATCTTCCATGGCCTTTATCCATGTAATATCTAAGCACCTCACAATCTCTCTAGTGTATGTCTCCTCTATTATCCCCATTGTACAGATAGAGAACTGAGGAACAGAGCGGTGAAGGGATTTACCCAAGTTCACACAGGGAGTCAGTGGCAGAGATGATGATCAAATCCTGATTTCCTGAGTCCCCATCCACTTACTAGACCATCCCTTCAATCTGGAAGTAGTGGTTGGGGTGGGGGGTTACAGAGGGATGGATGAAAGGTAACAAAGGCAAAGACACCTGCATCTTGTAGCAATTCCTCTAGGACATGACAGTGGATTTCCACCTCCTTCAGGAGCAAGAAATGGTGGGTCCCTGTCAGGTACACAATACCTTGTCTTGTCTTTGTAAATAATACTTGGGACTCTCTCTAGGGACTTCCATCCAAGCATCTCAGAGAGATGTGTATGGTTAAGGCACAAGACTTAGTCTGGAGGCCTGGATTCTATTCCCACAGTCCCGTTGTGTGTCCTGGGAAAGCCATTAAGGGCCAGAGAGCTCCACACCCAGGACCTCACACTTCTGAAAACCTGGCCCTAAAGGCCAAACTGAAGTCAATGGGGTTTCATGGGGCATACATCAATGCAGGGTCTGGCCCTTAGCCTCTCTGTGTCTCTACTTCCTCACCCGTACAACAGGGCCACTGCATTCAGCAGGGCATTTATGAGGCTCAATTCACTGTTTGCAACGTGCTTTGAGATCCTCAGATGGATAAGGGTTGGAGAAGAGCCAACAATCAGCACTTAGATCCTAGAGAGATGGGCCCTATAGAAAAAAACCTAAGATCAATAACTGGACTGGTTCAACCTCACCATATTCCTGTGACTTAAATGTCCCTGTGGGGAAACTGAGGCACAAGGCGCAGCAGTGCCTTGCCTCCAAGGTCCCACAGCAAGTCAGTGGCAGAGGCAGAATAGATCTCAGGGGTCACCAGAACCCACGGCTCACACTGCTACACCGGGGCCCATTCCCATCGCTGGCTGGGAGGTTCCATGCTGCCATGGAAAAAAACCAGGTCTGATTCCCCAGGGTGGTTTCTCACTCGCTGCCGGAGAGACCTGAGAGCATGTCTAAGGTACAATCCTTTCCCTGGAAGACGGGGGAGCCATTCATTGCTCTACAGTGACCCCTACCATCAGGTTCCCCACACAGCCCTGCTCAACAGGAGTCCATCCCAGCCCTAGGGATGTTGCCAAGGGAACAGAGGGGGAATTCATAGTGATCCCATAAAGCCAGCAAGTAACCCAGCCTGCTGCCTCCCCTGCCCTTAGCAAATTGCACCAGGAGAGGAACAGATTCTTCCCAGGCAAGTTTGAGCAGCGCCCCTTGCAGGGGCGTAGCAGGGCCCTTCCACCACTCACACGTCTCACTGCATCTCTGCTCCCCTCTTCCTCCCCTCCCTGCCCTCCAGTCCCCTGCAAGAGCTCCCTGATTAGGCTGCAGCGTGATGCATTAATCATTCCCATTGCATGTTGAGCCATCTGGCTGATATTGGCCCTCCTGCCACACCACAGAGGATTGTTAACACAAAGCATATGCTTTGTTAGAAATTAATAATAATTTTAGGCTCTCACCAGCTGCTGGTAATTGGCTCCCCTTTCACACAGATAACTGAGAGCAGCAGGGTGGAAACTCAGCCTCTTCCTGGCTCCCTTTCTAATGAGATGAGTGTGCAGCCCTGGGAAGGAGGCCGTTCTATAGAGGGGAGTGTGATAGAGGCAGGGTAATAGGTTTTTAATAACTGTATACATGCATCCGGCGCTCCGACGGGCGAGAGGAGCAGGGCGACGGGAGCAGCTTGCAGGCCGGCCCTGTGCAGGGGAATTTTAATGCTGCATTAGTATAGCTGCTTCCACCACCCTGTTTATCTGCTGGGCTGCCCCCTTTAGAGAGAGGAGAGTCGGGGGGAGCAGCAGCAGAAGGGAAGGGGAAAATAAATGGCATGGACACACGTTTAAGACCCCCAATTGTTTTTGAAAGGATACAGGGCAGATTCCGTGACTGCTAGTTATCAGGGACATTCTAGCCAGGAACCACTCTCCCCACCTCTCTCCCAAACCTCTATGTGCAAAGCATTACTACCAGTAGCATTGCATAGGGGACTATACACAGGGGCCGCTGGTGGTTCAGGAGACACGTGCATTGCTCTGCAACCTCTCTAGGAGTTCAGTGAAAACCTGAATCGCAGCCAAAATCTCCCCCTCCGCACATGGAAAACCCTGACATAAGCCTGTGCTTGCTGAATAGCCAGGTCTGGTCCGATTTTGCTGGCTCAGAGGCTCCATTTTGCAAAGGGTGACCCTCAACAGCTACCTTTATTCCCACTGCCTGTGCAAGATCTGCCTTTGCTTAGCCCTGCCAGCACTTGTAAATGCAATTCTCCTTTTACATGTTTTCAGTTGTCTGTTTTGCATGTGCGAAAAGGCCCACTCACAAGTGCAAACATGGCCTTTCCAGGCACCATTCTGGCAGCATCTGAGAGCACTGATCCATCACAGTATGGTTCAAGATTTCAGAGTTGCAGCTGTGTTAGACTGTATCTGCAAAAAGAACAGGAGTCCTCCTGTTCTTTTAGTATGGTTACAAACTGAATACAGGAAAAAATCAGCTCCTCCTTTCACCCCCTGCCCCTGTCAAGTCCTGAGCCCACGGATCCATGTTGCTACTGCAAGAATCAACAAGCCTGATTCTCCCCTCACACTGGTGTAAATCTGGACTAGCCCCATTGAAGAGAATAACAGTGGTGTAGAACCAGCGAGAAGCGGAGAATCACACAAAGACCCCAGTGCCGACCTGCCACATCTCGCTCAGCTAAAGGGACAGCTCCCTTCGTTGTAATTGACTTTAAAGGGAAAAGCTTTAAGGAGCGAGGATTTTGCCGTGCCTCTCACAATGAGACACTCAAAGTCTCATTCGTACTGATTTGGAAATCACTCTGGTATCAACTGCCATGGCTTGACAGTCCTGCTGACATCACAGTGATGGATGCGTTAGAAATAACTAGCTAGATAGCTAGACCCACACACAGCTAGGGGCACACTCATCACTTCACTCCATTGCTTTGGTTACTTGTGTTATCATTAGCTCCCATAAAGGAAACACAGAACCGTGATTGGGGTCGGAAATGGACCCGTTTTAGAAGCCTCTTTTACAATGTAATTACTGCTGTCAGCAACAGATGAACACTGAGGATATATTTTTACTTTTTCTGGCTTACACATCATGGTCTAGGCAGGTGGGTGTAAATGGAGGCTGTTAGAGATATTTATATTCCATTGCTGACAAGTTCTGAACACGGGGGAACTATACGCTATATTATTTTTGTAAAAACAGTGCACATTAAGCAAATGGAAACATACCCAGCATATCTGCCGCAACAGAGCCACACACGAGCCAGGATTTCCCAAAGAGCTCAGGCTGCCTTTTAGGCACCTCAAGGAGGGCCAGATTTCCCAGGGGGCTCAGCACCCACCATTATGTTACAGCAGTGCTCTACCCCAGTATTGATGTAAATGGTTACTGGGTAACGGGAACAATAGATGGCTCTCAAAAATAGGTAGCGTCGTTTCTGTGTTCTGCAACCAAAAGTAGGGTGTAAATGGCTTTCTCTGGCGGCTCTTTATCTCAATTCTTAACTACGTGCAGAAGCCCTTTGAAAATCTGGCCAGGTTCTGATGAGTGGCATGGCCTTCCAGCCAAGAGATGCCTACATTTAGAAGGCTGGTGCTTACCTCTGAAGTACACTGGGATTTTGCACAACAATCGCACTCGTATAGCTCCTTGCTTCCACAAACCTCTAATGTACAAAATTTTCACAGCACCCTCCAGAATCCCTTACACTCCTGTTTTACAGACAGAGAAACTGAGACACAGAGGAGCTGACTTGACCAAGGCCAGACAGTGATCGTAAACAGAACCCAGGGACCCTGACTGCTGAACTTCATCTTTAACAGATGTAAGACACTGTTTCCCTGAGCCTGCTTAGCAGAGGTTACAGAATAAGCCTTCCAAGCCATGCAAGCAAGATGTCTGTGAGGGCAGCCTCTTACAAAATGGTGCCACAGGGATCCATCCTGGACTGGCAGGGGTGGTGGGCTAATGGGCCTCTTCTCTCTCTGACTTGTGTGTGTGTCTGTGGAGTCCAGTTTCTGCGCTCTGGAGCCATTTGTGCTAGTTTGGTGTGCTGAGCTCACTGAAGAACCATTCCGTGGAAGAACAACAAGGAGTCTGGTGGCACCTTAAAGACTAACAGATTTATTTGGGCATAAGCTTTCGTGAGTAAAAAAACCTCACTTCTTCAGATGCAAGTGAGGTTTTTAACCCACGAAAGCTTATGCCCAAATAGTCTTTAAGGTGCCACTGGACTCCTAATTGTTTTTGTGGATACAGACTAACATGGCTACCCCTCTGATACTTGACATTCCATGGAAGGAGCGTCCCGCAAAGGGTAGCTTTGCTGGCACCAGCACTGTGCATTTGGGAGGGTTTCGCTGCAGTTCATACTCCCAGGGATAAGTCAACGTCAGTGGCTCGTGCTGGCTTTTCCATTAGCATTGCACTCTGAGGGCTTGTCTACACTACAGGACTATTTCGAATCTACTTAAGTCGAATTTGTGGATTCGACCTTAATAAGTCGAATTTGTGTATCCATACTAAATACACACATTCGAAACTTCTGACACACACATTCAGGGCCAGCTTCGACTTTGGAAGGTGCACTGTGGAAGTCCCCCCAGTTCCGCCGCCTCGCCCGCCCATTTTTTTTGTGGGATTTCTGCATGCTGGGAAAAAATGAAAATCATCCGACAATCCAATCTCGCCTCCTCTCTTCCTTGAAAGCGCCCGAAATCTGTTCGCGCTCTTCTCTGGGTTCGCAGGTCGCAGACGCCACAGCACACGCATGGCCATCGCTGCTCATCATCCCGCTGCACATCATCGCTATCAGTATGCGCCTTCGCGCGCCTCAGTCAGTTCCACAGTGAGATGCTGAGAAGCGCGCGAGAGCGCAGGCAGCACGGTGAGAGCCCCGAGCGCCTCACAAAGCAGGCAAAGCAGGGTGGGCAGTGTGGAGGCAATGGGGTGGTCATGTTCATGGTGGGGACTGGGAACTGGGGGGCCGGAAACACACACACTGGTGGGGGACCATGTAGTGCTGGGTCTGGGATGACACAGAGGGGCTGAAAAAAAGGAAGCGGAGGATGCGGACTTTGACTGTGTGTGTGTTGACTTGCTGTCTGTGCCCTGAGGGCAGCCAGGACAAAGTGATGCGCCTGACTGTGCAGAGTGTGGCCCTAGTGGCCCAACCTGCTACGCCCACCCAGCAGCCAGCTGTCCGTAGTCACCACGTTGGCTGGGGGGTGGCGATTGGGATCATACGCATTCATTTGAGTAGCGTTGCGCAAACACTCAATCGCAACAAAGGTAGAAATGTCTGGAAATGTCACAATGATCAGGTCGCATTGGGATGGGATCCGCGCAATGGGATTCCCAAACTGGGCGGGCTCATGATGGGACACCAGGCCAGCTAGCCAGCACCAGCACCAGGCCAGCAGGACTATTTAACCGTGCTGCAAGCTTTGTGGGGGTGCCAGCTGGGGTGGACCATGTGGGGGTGGGGGGGGTGGGCGGCAAGGTTCATGACGTGGGTTGAGGAGTTGTGTCTGTTGTGTTGCTCAGGAGTGGTCAGTTTAGACCGGACCTCAGGCACTTCACTTTCGGGGATGTGCAACGGTTGGGACACCCTACTCGCCCCCCATGCTACTCCTACCTCGGGCCCCCATGCCCTGACATGGCGCGCCAAGACACTCAAAGGAACTCTGAGGCTGCTTGGGAGGTGGTGCAGGCTGGTGGTGGGAGGCTGCTGGTGGAGAATACTGAGATGGCGGACCTACTGACTGGCGGACCTTACTGACGCATACTGCTTGCTGATTGCTATTGCTGCCTGCTGAGTGCTTGCTGCTTGCTGTGTGTGCTTGCAGGTGTGTGAGCAGCTTGGGGAGGAGGGGCGCTGACCTTGGCTGCTGTTTATGATCAGAGAGAACGGCCTGCCTGCTGTTTATGATCAGCGAGGGACCCAGCTGATTAGAAATTTTGGAAGGAGCAAGCTGCGAGAAGCAGAGGAATTGAGAGTGAGGGTAACCATTGACTGAGTTTTCCAATGACTCCTGAAGTTTTCCCAAGTTTTTAGGACTTTTTAATACTAATAATAAAAACTTTGCATTAAAATTTTTTTTTTCTCTTTTTTTTTCTTGATTAATTCTTCGTTGAAAGCCTGAGTTTATCCCTCATGCACGCTGGGTGAAAACTTGGTAGCATTTCATCCTGGGAGCAGAACAGAAAGCAAAACCCCATCTGGGGGGAGAGTGAGCTTCAGAGACAGCCCAGGAGCAGGGGGCTCTGGGACCCCAGTGTCTTACCCACAGAGGCCACGAAGCCAATGGGAATCAGTGACGTCCATGGGAGACAAGGGGGCTAATGTCCTGGATAAGGATTTCAGGACTGGGCCTAGTGTTTCTTTGCCACTTGCTCCAGGAGAAGCATGGGCATCGCTGGTTTGCAAAGACATGGGTGAAGCCACGAGGAATGCCTGGACTTTCCCTTGTTTGCCAAGCCAACAGCTGCACACCTTACCCAGAATGAACAGGGTTGGGCAGGAGGCAGGACGGCTTCAGATGGTATAAAAATATCTTGGCCAAAACTGGGATCTTCTGCAAAGTAAGAGAATCACAGAAATCAAGAGGATGGAGAAGATCTTGGCGGGATCTAACCAATGCAGGATTGTTCTCCATAGTGTGTTCCCTAGTCCAGAGTCAAACAGACCTCACTGCAAATCTTTCCTGTTATTCAAGCCTACATTTTCCTCCACTTAATCCCATCCCATTACGCTGGGTTATACCCAGGAGACCAACTCTGTACAATCCCCTCCTTGTTGGTGTATACACCACTCTAAATGCTTGTAGGCGGTTATTGTATTTCCCCCTTAGTCATCATTAGGGTCAGGCTTATACCTTTAATGGTATTTCCATAATGAAAGTGTAGGAGGTTTGTGCAATATCCAGAGAGCTGAAATACTCTCCCGGGCTCCATCCAACGCTGCTTTAATACAGCTTATTGTTATTTGATCCTTCGTCAAATATTCAGCAATAGGACAACAACTCGAAAGAAATTCTAGACTAACAGAGCAGTGAAATATGGAAACAATTAGCTGAGAACTCCCATTATCCCCGAATGATGTTAAATCAGGGCAAGACCACCGACAGTGCAGTCAGTCGCCATTCCTGCGCCCTCTTACGCTTAAGATGAACTGGACCGGAACCAGGAAGAACATGGCTTCTTGGAACGGGTGTAACATACCGCAGACCAAAATTCTGCTTTCCTTCCTCGGGCATGTATTCCCACTGACTGCAGTGAGAGTAAGGCAAGCAAGATGCGCCTCTCATTCTGAGCATTGCATTGAGGTCCCGCTCCAGCTTCTTGCATACCTAGGGCGGACTGTGCTCTCGGTTACATATGGAGTAACTCCACTAAAGTCAGTAGAGCTATCACAGATCTACAATAGGGCAACAGAGATCAGAATCTGGCCCCTGCCTTCAATTGCTTTGCAGTGATGCTGTGCATGGTTAGAGTCTGATCTCTTACATGGCCGCAAGTCATGGCTTTGGCGAAGCCCAGGGAGCCACAGCAGTGTAAGACAGGGGTGTGTGAAGGCAGAAGCAGGCCCCCCAGTGTGTTTCACCCTCAAAAGTGGTTGCATTTCAGCAGTGAGTAAAGCAATCCCTTTATCTATTGCAGACTGTAAGCCTATAAATACCTTGAAGACTTTAGATCTGTTCAGGTATGTTGTTGCTTTTCATTATCCCCACTTCAGGCTTCGGGGAGCGGGGCAGAAGACCAGCCTAAGACACAAGGGCAGATTCTGCTTTTACAGTGGCGTCAGCCTGGAGCGGCTCCACTAGAAACATGCTGTAATAAATGACGTGTTCCCCAACTGGGTCACACTGGGAACATTGAGCAGATTCCCTGGGAAAAAATAATAGCTGACTCCTAGTATTTTTCCTTCCTTTCTCATCTTGTTGAAAAATAAAAAATGTATTTTTTTCAGTCTGAGCTGCTTCGGCACTACAATCCAATAGAGAAAGCACTGGGGGAAACTTGCAGTAGACAGGGTCAGAGTCCAAATGGACAACAGTCTCTGCACATAGGGCTGGAGGGTCTTTTCCTTGAAACAAACCTTGAGAAGAGGAGCAAAAGGACATGCATGAAGCAGCAGCAGCCAGTAGGATAGTAGAGGATGGGTTGGAAATGGAAGGGTATGAAATCACTCTGGGGTATTCACTAGCACACCAGCAGCCAGGGAAGCTGAGGCCTGCATCAGGCAGTGTTGCCAACTCTTGCAATTTTATCTCACAATATTTGGTACTTTTCTTAAAGTCACATGATTGCATGAGATTATCCACTTCTCTCCTCCCCCTCCACCCCCCCGCCGCCCCAAGGAGGTTTGTAGCCCTTCACGATCATGGAAGCAGTATGTCTCCACGGCATCTGGGAGCAAGCCTCCCACCCCAGGTCCACAGACTTGTGCCAGCAGCGCTTGTGCCAGCATCCTAAACAGCTGTGTAGACATTGTGGCTCCGGCTGGAGCTCAGGAGCCCACACCTAGGGGAGCATACGCTGGAGAGCCCAGCTCCATCCTGAGCCACACCTTCTACACAGCTCTTTTTAGCAAGCTAGTGCAAGCCCCACCAGCACGTCTGTAACTAAAACCCAGAAGCCCTCAAGGATGTTTATTATTTTTAACGCATCAGTTTTGAATACCTGAGATTGGCACTGCCGCAGGCTGCCTGGCTGAAACACATGCCGTCTTCCTTGCTTGTGGAGGGGGAGGATTTTGAATCTGTGCTGGGATTTCTATGGCTTTCCTCCCCCCCACCCTTAATTCCAGCCAAGTGGGTTATTTAGCAGCAGGAGAAGGCTTGGTTCCTAGAGGGATGATCTGCCAGAGATACTGCAGCAATGGGCACAGCAGAAGTAGATGCGAGGGGACAGTTCTCATAGGTGAAGGGAGTAAAAGGCCAGTAGGTTACAGGGTTAGGCCAACAAGGCAAAGAACTCCTATAGTTTGTGTTTCCTCCCTAGCCAGACCCTGGTGACAGAGACCCACTGTATACCCAGAACCCTAGAGACACCGAGTTCCTTTCTAGGCACGGTTGTCATACGAGATGCATATGCAGGCTGAGATTTTCAAGGATGACTAGTGATTTTGGCTGCCTAATCTGAGCCACATTCTGGGGCCTGGTTTTCAGAGGGCAGGTGCTCAGCACTTACTGAATATCATACCCCTTTACATAATCACCATTGGAGCAAATGCCCCAAGGCACCCCAAATCACGAGTCCTTCTTGAAAATCTTGGCCTTGGATGCAGCCAGTCGTTCGGTCCTTGCAAGTCCTTGGGAGTTGAAGATTAGGCCACAGAGTCATTGGGAAGGTAATTTCCCCATCGACAGCAATGAATACTTTACACTGCTTGTGCGCCATCCAAGGATCTCAGAGCAATTTGCAGGCGTTAACTAATTACATTTCACACACTCCCTGAGAGGATGGGAAGGGACCACATCACCCACTGCTGAGGTGGAACACAGGAGCTGCTTAACAGGGCACGGTAAGCAGGGGAAGAAGCAAAGAAGAATCCCATATCCCATTAAAACTTCAGGGGGGAAATCTGAGTCACAGTATAACCCTCCTCGGTGGAATCTGGCCAGGACAAGAGCACTAACACCACCTCTGGTTTATGTCTCTCATGAAAAGGGAACAATTCCACCCCACCCACCCCCCAAAACACCATGCTGGGGGAACTAATTTGATACTGGCCCAGAGGGCAGATCTTAAATAGGTTCCTAGCCACATCCTTGCTAAGTTCTAGCCCTGCTTAGCTAATAGGCGCTGCTAGGATTCGCAGCACATCTACAGGGATCAGATGCATCTGAACTAGATTGTAAGGGCAGAGCAGTATCATCCTTTGCACCCAGCCCAGCACCCGATACGTAAGAAAAACAAAACTTCCCTGCACATTTTCCGACTTATAAATCACAGCATGGGGGGTGGGACTTGCTAACCACAAGATAGCATTGAGGCTAAGAGCTTGCGAGGATTGAAGAAAGGATTAAATGCTTGTAAGGATAATAAGATCACCTGCAACTGCACCATTGGTGATACACATTTATAAAGGGCATAAACCTTCCTGCTTCAGGGCAAGAGGCAGCCACTGACTGGCAGAGGTCAGGAAGAGACTGCCCCTCTGGCCAGGTTATTCCAGAACTGTCTATTAGGTGAGGTTTCTTCACTATTTGTCTGAAGCAGCTGGGGCTGGACAGTGTCAGAGACAGGATTCTGAGTTAGATGGAGCCCTGCTCTGATCCAGTCTGGCAGCTCCTACGTCCACGTTCTTGTGTACCTCTAACCAGGGCTTGGGAGAGGAGCTCATTACTGCATTTGGGTGCAACTCCTTGTTTTACCTGACCTGGTTGTAGCAAGCACGGAGGGATTTCCTAACTTCTTCCAGAATCAGGGCATGTGGCAAAAGGCATTTTAGCAACAGCAGCCAGACTTGTTTCTTTAACCCCAATACCGCTGGATGTCTCACACCACTAATTCCCTCTGCTTGTGCCCTTCATGCAGAAGGATGTGGCTCCGGGTCCCCTGGTTATCCCCCGCCCTGCTGCAGCCTCGCTGATTAACAACCTTTCTATTTCCAGTGCTGACCTCACTCCCCTTAATTGATTCCCAAAGAGCTGATTGCCTGGATTACCAGCTATCCACATATCAATCAGAGCGTTACTTAATGTTCTCTCATCAGTCCTGGGCCCTGATCTTATCCGACTTCAGCCCCACTGATTGGTAACCTTGGGGCTCCAGCAATCAGGAGGTATAGGAGTGCTCCTTTTACATTGTCAGAGGAATGTCTCCCTTTCCAGGGGAGAGCAGGAGGATGTGAATTGGGGAGAGCATTCTAGTAGGTGCTGTAAAGTTTCCCTGCTTGTCTCACGGTTCCAGGATGCAGGCAGTTCACATTCCTCTCCCCTGTGCTTGGGGAGCCATGACACACCCTTACCAATCACTACAGTACAGTCTGCCCGCGTGGCTCAAAAATACCCGGTCGAAGGGAAGAGAGATGGGAGGGAAAGCGGCACCAGGAAGAATCAATTTGGCCATGTAGCAGAGTCTGCTGAGGCCACCGGTCTCAGGAAGCCATCGCCAGTCACCCTGCTGGCAAGTTGCTGGGAAGAGGATGGGCCGACATGCTTCTTAAAGGGATACAGCCAGCCCAAGCTGGGACCTTCCCTTGTCTCCTGCTGGAAAAATACAGTGATCCAGTGACAGGACCCACCATCCCTATCTGGGTAAGGGATAACTCAGAGTGACCAAAACCATTCGTTTTACATTGCAGATGGAAAGAGAGCCGTTAGCTCCCATCTAATCTAGCCCAGGCCCCACCTCCTGGAGGGCCAGCGCAGGATTGTTCTCCAGGTGTTAGCTCAGACCAGTTTCAAATTATCCAAAAGATGAGTCTTCCACCCCATTTCTTGTACAGTAACATCTAGCTACCCCAACCAAGGTCAGGACCCCACTGTGCCACATAGCAAGAGATGGTCCTGCCCCAAAGAGCTCACAGTCTAACTAGACAAGACAGACAAAGGATTATTAGCCCCACTCTACAGATGGGAAACCGAGGAACAGAGATGAGATGAGTCTTGCTTAAGGTCACACAGGGAGTCAAGGGTAGAGCTAGGAATAGCATCCAGGTTTAATAAGTCCTCCCCCTGTGTCTTATCCCCTCAGTTTTACCCTCTAGAAATGTCTGTAATGCAAACTGTGCTACTCCTTGGAAAAACAGTGCAGGTGAATTTCCAAGCCCAGCCAGCTCCTCACCTCAGGCCCCCATCTAAAGAGCTAGCAAAGACCCTAATGAGATATGGCAGCAGATGAGAGAGTGAGGAACTCGTTCCATCTGCAGGCTGAATAGTGGATGCTGGGGAAGGTGCCTAAATTACCCGATGTCCCCAACTCTTTACAGCAGCTGCCCTGGATCAATAGGTGTTTGTCAGTGACCGAATAATCACACCTCCCAGAGGCTGCTAAATGACCAGAGGAGGCTGAGGGATCAATGAGGAATGAAGGAAATATGGCTGAGCAGGGGCGGCTCCAGGCCCCAGCACGCCAAGCGCGTGCTTGGGGCGGCATGCCGCGGGGGGCGCTCTGCCGGTCGCCGGGAGGGCAGCAGGCAGGCAGCCTTCGGCAGCATGCCTGCGGAGGGTTCGCTGGTCCCGCGGCTCCAGTGGACCTCCCACAGGTGCCGCGGGACCAGCGGACCCTCTGCAGGCACGCCTGCGGGAGGTCCACCGGAGCTGCGGGACCGGCGACCGGCAGAGCGCCCCCCGCGGCGTGCCACCATGTTTGGGGCGGCGAAATATCTAGAGCCGCCCCTGTGGCTGAGGACGCAGCCTCCTTTCTGAAGAAACTCTTGTCTGTTTTTTAAGGACCTTTGGTAATTGCCAATTAATTTAACCGAAGCTGATGTAAAGCAGGGACAGGAAATCAGAAAGCACCTGCGTAGGACGCTGAGCACTGGATTGGCATGTTGTGGAAGCTTATGCTGGGTACTGCCAATCTTATTGACTGAAGACTGGCTTTGCCCAGGAAGGAGAATTCACCCCGTACAGATGGGCAACATGAGGACCATGCTCCATTTCATGCCCCCAAGAGCTTCAGAGGGACATACGTGGTGCATGGGCCTTGTACTAGGGGCACGTCACCAGGAGAGAGTTCTGCAGCCTCCCGGAACTTGGGGAAATGCCCTGTGGGCACGTCCGATGTTTTGCTTTTGGGGTTAGTCTCAGAAGCACCTCGCTCCCACTCCAGTCTAGCCGCCTCCACACACATTTCCAGGGGAGAGGGAAACCCCACAGAGAAAGAGCCCAAGGCCACACAGAGGCATCAGGTATATTGTTATTTAGACAGATTCAAGTCTGCCTCATCCCAGCACATCTTCCTCCATCCCATCACATCTCTCCCTTCCATGCCCTCATCCCTCATCCCACCACATCAGTCCATGTCCACGCCATCCCTTTTCCTGTCTTCCTGTCCTCTCTCCATCCATCTTGTTACTTCTCCATATTTTACTGGGCTAGCAAACAGCACCTGGTGGCTCAGGGAGGTACAGAGAGGTCAAGGTGCCAGCCTTTCGCTTCAAAGAGGCCCGGTGACAAACACGATTGGTTTTGTGAACCTCTCCACAGCAGGGGGGTCCCACTTCACAAAGCCTGGACCCAATGTGCCACAATGAGCAGTTCCCGCATGAGGCGCCAGTAGCACCCAGACATCCTGGTGATGGGTGGTACAGAAATACACAGAAAAACCAGACTGGATAGAAAGAAGAGCTGGGTGAGAGGGTCTGAAGGCTGGGACAGAGGGGCCTCAGCAGAGCTGGAAGTGTGGGGACTGATTGCCCAGGGCTGGAAGAGCAAGGGGTGCTGCAGGTCAGGTTTTGTATGCACCAAAGGAGTTGTCTGTGGGGAGCCCAGAATTGAAGTAGCAGACGGTGCTGCAGGATTGAGGTTGATCAGCAGCTGCACGTGGCAGGCACTGTGCCCAATTGGCCAGAAGTGCCACAAATCCAGAAGATGAGCCATGCTCCAAGCCCTGTGGCAGGCCACGGCTTGGGCACAGAGCCTGGGCATTTGCTGACTGGCAGGTCTCCCGTGCAGGCCTTCCCAGAGCATTGGGAGCTGCTGTGCCTTCCCTAACAAGGCTGTGATTGAGCTGCTGCCCTCGCCTTGCCGAGCGCCATCATCAGCACTGAATCCCAACAGGAACTCATTAAGACGTATCTATTAAAGGGCGCAGCAAGCAGAAAATGCCTCCCCACAGGTTTCCCAGCCCCAAAGAGCTGCCTCTAATAGGCTCGTGTGTTGCTGTCAGACAGTTGTCAGAGCATAGATGGGTTTGCTTGGGCTTCACAGGCTGCTGAGTGGGGGAGTGTTGCTGTATATCACAAGAGCTACTGCATGGTAGCCTCGTGGGTTCTTGATCCATCCCCCCTCTACTCCTACTCATTCATTGACTCTGCCACTCCCCTTCCTCCTCCCTTCTGTCTCTCTTCTCCCATCCCTCATTCATTCCTTCTCCCCTGCTAGCCATTCCCAGATCGCTCTTCCTCCATCTTCCGCCCTTGGTTGCCCGTTCCCCCGGCTCATGCTGACAGCATGGTCCCCTGGGAGAGGGAAGGGGACAGTGAGATGGAAGAGTTCCTAGGGGCCCATTCCCACTGCAGGATGAAGCCAATGATGGTGACTAGTTTCCTGCAGCAGAAGAGCCCAGGCCTTGGAGTGCATCATAGCTAGGAACCCTTTGGGAGAGTTCAATACCAAGTCACTTGGATGCAAATATAGGAGCTTCTCAAGTACTGCTTCTTCTGATCAGCATCTAGGACTGGTTCCTTAGGAACCAGGAAGCTGCCTACTTCCCTCTTATATGGGATGCATGTTCGAAGTCAGGGAGCAGGCCCTACACTGAGATGAGTGGGGCTACGGGAACTTACTAAGGGGTAAGTTTGACATAGGGCTACTCTGGTAGTTTGGGTGCTAGTCTGAGCTGTAGGAGCTCTGGGATAAAGTCCCTGTTCTACTCCAAACCAAAGTGTGTGTGACTACCCTGAGGGGTGCCAGACAAGTGACCTAGGTAGATAGCTTGTAAGGAGTAACATCTGAGAGGGGTGCTCTCTCTTCCTTGTTTGGTGGGGTTGCACTAGGGGTGAATTTGGTGCTTAAGGGGGTCTAAGAAATGCTTGTGCCACCATAACTTCGATCCAGATACTTTCTGAGCAGGTGCTATTAAAAGGCCCTTGCGCTCACCGGACACGGGCCCTCTTCAATGTAGGCCTGATTTCCCTTCACACGAGCTGAGTCAGGGATGCCCCTACGGCAGCGGGGCAGCTATGCCTAGATCCACAGCTGGCTCTGTGCTGTTTCCGCAGCACCCCCAAGTCCAGGACATTCCAGGGTGGGCTCAGAGCTGTCCTCACCACCACAGTCTCTGAGTAGGGGAGGCAAAGCTACCTCCCCTCTCTCCCAAGGCGGCAGTGGGGTTGAGCAGATGGGGTACCAGCCTGAGAATCAAAAGACGTGGGTTCTATTGGGGGATCTGCTCTTGTTCTATGTGACCCTGCGCAAGGTGCTTCCTCTCCATGTCCTTTGATGGACAATACTAAAGATATACGAATGATTGCCATTAGAACCACCCAAAGGGTTTGGAGCTTTTCCAGCCATCCCTTTCCCCAGGAGAGTAGGAGGGATTCTTTCCAGGCCAGAGCCTTCTTGCAAGATTCCCAGCACTTCCCCCAATTAGCAGAGTCTGGGCTGGGTTGGTGCTAGGAGCTGGGCTTGCCCCATGCAGACCTTATGGAGGGCAGAGAGGAGGAAGCCAAGATGCAGAACCTGGGGTTTAGCAGGGAAGCACACAGGTGGCGTTTGTTTTTGTTGTTGGCTTCTCCCCTTCACCCCTGCCCCCCAGCCAAACTGGTGGAAAGGACGCAATCATGGGGCAGAATACAAAGAGCTTACCTGCAGAGTCTTCCCCGCAAGATCCCCCCCCATTACACTCGGATAAGCTTCCCAGCAGCAAACCTTGTTCCACAGAACCAGCTTTGCTCTCCCCGGAGTCCCCGTGGCGAAGGGAGGTGATGGTAGGTTCCAAAAGTGGGGGACACCACTCAAAGCACAGGCCCCCTGGGTTCTACTCCAGATTGTGCTACTAACTTGGAGCTGTGGCTCTGTGCCTCGCTTTCCCCACCTGTAAAAGGAAAGGATCGCGACACTTGCGTGGCCCGTGGGGATGGTGTGAAACTTGACTTGTGCGTGAAGCACTTGATGATCCATTGAGGGAAGGGCACAGGGAAGGGGTGGCATCAGCATTTGTCACTTCCAGCCCCAGTGGAGAGCTCTGGATACCAGTGCTGACCTGCAGTGGGCTCAGAGTGCAGACTCCAGAAGGAGGTGTCATAGACTCAGTTTAAGGCCAGAAGGGACCAGCTTTTCTGATCTCCTGCGGATCACAGACCATTCAATTTCACCCATTTACCCCTGTACCGAGCCCAATAACATGTGTGGCTATAGCATCTCTTCCACAAAAGCACCCAGTCTTGATATGAAGACATCAAGATCTGGAGAATCCATCAGCTCCCTTGGTAGCTTGTCCCAATGGCTAATTATCCTCACTGTTAAAAACGTGTGTCTTGCTTCCAGTTGGAATGTGGCTGGCTTTAGCCTCCAGCCATTGATTTCCGTTCTGCCTTACTCTGCTCGATTAAAGAGCTCTACGATAGCTGCTATTTTCTTCCCAGGAAGTTACTTACACACTGTAATCAAGTCACCAGTCAATCTTCCTTTGGATAGGCTATACAGATCGAGCTCTTTGTCTCTCTCACTGTACAGCATTTTCTCCAGCCCTCGAATCATTCCATGGCTCTTTCCTGCACCCTCTCCAATTTTTCAACATCCTTTTAAAAATGTGGACACCACCATTCCAGTCTCAGTCTCGTCAGTGCTGTATACGGATGTAAAATCACCTCCCTCCTCCTCTATACATCCAAGAACTGCATCAGCCCTTTTTGCTGTAGCATCACATTGGGAGCTCATTTAGTTGCTTGTCCACTATGACCCTTGGATCCTTCCCAGAATTGCTGCTTCCCAGTATACAGTCCCCAGATCTGTAGGCACAGCCTGGGTTTCTTGTTCCGAAATATACTGCTTTGCATATGTCTGTATTAAAACACATTTTGTATGACTGCCCTGTCCTCATCATTACTTACCACTCTGCCAGGCTTCATGTTGTCTGCACATTTTATCAGCAGCAATTTTATGTTTACTTCCAGATCATTGAAGATAATGTTGAATGGCCTCTGGTCTGGTATCAGTCCCTGAGGCAGCCCAGGGCTATCCAGATAACCTGGGCTGGATTTCTGTTCCCACCTGAAATGGGCTCAGGTTGCAGCCCAAGGGAGGAGGAGAACCTGGACTGGACGGGGAGGGGAAGCATGATATCTGGAAAGAAGGTGTGGATGGTTCCAGTAGCCCTACTGATCAGCAGAGCCACCAACCAGTTCCCCCCACCCAATGGGTTAATGTGGGCCAGAAGGGAACAATTAACCTTAGCTGCTGCACCTGGAGGGGAGTCAGGACTAGAGAGGGCCTAATAGCCAATAAAGCCCAGCTGTGGGATAGAACTGGGCTATCATGAGAAAGCAAGTGCAGAGAGAGCTCTGCATGACTCCAGAGATGCAAAGGGAGTTGGCTAGGAACAAGGAGGCTATCCAGGGGGAGAGTAAGCCCTGGGGAGTCTGGCAAGAGGCTGAGAAGGGTGAAGTAGCCATGGGGAGCAGAGACATTTCCAGTGGTAAACCAGAGACAGGCCAGGGGACAGAGAGGGAGGAGCCCAGGGAAATAGCTGGGAATGAGCATACCTAGGTTGCTAGTCATAAGGTCCTGGGGCTGGAACCCAGAGCAGCCCCTGGGACAGTGGGCCTGGAGACATGGAGTGGAAGGCTGACTGAGACAGCACTGGACTGCTTGCAATGGGACTTGAAGAGAGAATCCAGGCCCTTCCACTTAGGTCACATTTCTGAATGGCGTGCTCTTCTCCTCCCCCCAATGACATAAATCGCAGGGTATTTTAGGGGCTTGTCATTTAGCACCTCTAATGCTTCCTAGGTAACAACGTTATAGCCTCTGTGGCAAGCCACTAATGCAGTTTGCAGCTGCGCCGTGGCGCCTGGGATTCAGCCGCCAGGCGGGGCGCACGCTGTAAATGAGGAGATTCCTAATGCAAGGAGACAGTAATGAGAAGAGTGGCTGCCATGATGAGGTAGCTGGGCTGCCAGAGGGGAAGGGGAACATGCTAATACCTAGCACCTTGTGCCTGACAGGTGACAGAGAGACAGCAGCTCCCACTGAGCTCTGTGTTCCTACTTCCTCAAAGCCTCCTGCCCAGGGCGTGGTGCCTGAGGAACCACTTCTCCCCCAAGCCCCATCCTGATGACTTGGCCCTGAGACATCATGCTGCCTCCTAGCCCCATGCCCTGCTTCCCCAGCTCAGCCCTGGCCTGCAACATTACTGGAGACCCCCTGCTCCCCCATTTTCCCCTATGTTCTGCTCCCCTCAGCCCTGCCCTGGGCTTTCCGCATTATAGGAGTGCTGAGCAGGGATGCGCTGTGTCCTTGTCCTACCATACCACACAATATGAAGGAATAACGTCAGCAGGGCCCCTGGGGATTCGTCTTCCAAAGGGACATTCCTCCGTGTTTGTTTACTGCCCTCTGCCTTGAGGGCCCTTGCCAAATAAAGTGACCCTTACAGCTTAGAACAAATCTCTATTTTGATTAGCTGAGCTCCTAAATGATTTATAATCAGCATAATACAATAACAGAGAACTCCCTAATCAGATTAAGCCTCTCTGCTCCGTCTGGGGCTTGGGTTTTAATCTCTTCTTCTTCTCTGCCATTGATTTTATTTTCAGGCTCCCATTCCCTCCCATCCCCTCGCTGAGGCCCCAATTAAAGAGCTCTCCATCCAGCAGGTACACCCTACGTGGCTTTATCAACCACACTGCATGGGAGCAGGCCAGATGCTAATGCAGAGTTTAATTCACTGGTGAAGGTGGCTCCAGTTGCTTCCTAATAGATGAAGCAGCAATGGACTGAAATATAAACCTTCTTGCTTCAGATCGTAAGGCAAACTCTAACTGAGGGGTTGGAAGGGAACTTGCCCTGATTTGCAGTCCCCCGCTATCCAGTCCTAGCCCCTGCCTCCCCCCACTCCACCAGTGCATTGCAATCCCAACCCACAGCCTCACTACTATCCAGACCTGGGCTCCCCACACCCACCGCAGCATCCCCTGCCCTTCTTTCTATGTACCCCATGTAAAGTCATAGCAACAAGGGGTGAGGTTCAGCCGGCACTAGAACCCGGGTCGACAGGCTGGCCGACTCTTTCATGCTGCTACATGGCAGCCATGATGGGGCTGTCTGCATTATCACACAGATAAGCACCACTGGAGGTACCACCTTGGAAGCCTGGACTGACAGCTTCCCTTGTGGCCCCTGATTGGTCCAGGAGCCCTATTTAAGCCCAGAAGGAGTTCCAGAAAATGTCTATGACCTATGACCATTGGCTCTGACTCCTTGTTCCTGACTTCAGCTCTGACCTTCAGTGCTGTTCCTGGCCGACGCTGCTCTGACCATTAGGCCTGACTGTCTACAGCTCAGTTGTGGCACAAGGTCTCTTTTCCAGCATGTGCACATCTTGCTGGCCTGTTAGCATTATTATTATTTATTTATTTGTGCTATTGTAGTGTCCAGGGCACCACTGAGTTAAGCACTGAACAAACAGATGGTCTCTGTCCCAAAGAGCTTGCAAGCTCAGACGAGAAATTGGGTGGATACAGACAGACAGGGGAGTTCAAGCAAAGAAAGAGACAATATTAGTCAGGGTCTGCATCTGCACATGTGTAGCTAATTTATTATTCAAAACAGATGCAAATTTCTCCAGAAAATTACCACACCCTCTCCCTCTTGGAGAAATTTACCCTAAAACAAGGAACTAGCATCCTACTTATACCCTTTCCGGAATCTAAGCAGTTCATAGGTCCTGCACTGGTTCCTCCACACAGGCGGGGTGAGGCGGGGGAATCTCACCATCTGGGAATTTATCGCAATCAGCTTGCTGTGAATATTTAAAATGTGGACTGCCGTGTTGGTGAGTTGCATGTCACATGGCATCTTTTTTTCTGTCCCCCGACTGGAGGATTTAGGTAGCTAAGCAACAGCATGCAAATGGTGAATTTTGAATAGGACAATCGAATGAACAAATTTGCTTTGGGTGAATTCAAAATTTGCTTTGGGTGAATATCGAGGGCTTAAAATGTACTGTTTGTGAGGATTCTACCCACGAATGCCCAAGGACTTGAACATTTGGTGACTTTTTGAGGTCCCTTCCACCCTACATATGTATGCTTCTATATAATTTCTATCTATTCTATGGGTTTTATCCTGCCGCCCATCACGGTGGTATCTGAGTGCCTTCCATGTAAAATCAAGAGTAACAGCAATGTGCCTAGTCAAGTTTGTTGAGCTTTTAGCACTTCACCCTCTTGGGGGGTAGAAATACCTCTGCTTGGGGTATTTTTGTGGTTTGGTTGAATGGTTTATTATAAACTTCACTGGGTTTATTAAATGTATTTGTTATTTGGGAGTGAGGGTGGGGAGTAGATGGGGTGTCAATGGGGTGAATTGCTATGGTGGAAAGATTTTCCAAAGAGGAAGGTTTCAATTCAAACAAATAGCTGGAGATCTTGTTCTCCACCATTTACTCAGATGCTCTTGGGTGACAGGGAAAATTTGCCCTTCCCCCTGAACTAGGGACCCTGAATACTGCATCAGGGCCTACACTTGGGCCTGACTTCAAGTGACACTAAGGCTCTCAGGTAGAAATGGTGCCTTGAGGGTCCCTCTAGCCATTGTAGAGCCCTGAAGTTGCATCAACTAGCAAGGAGATCCCAGCAAGTGGCAGAATGTGGAGAAGGCAAAGGTAACTTACAGCTCTACCCCACACCCCCACCCCTTTATCCTCCATCCCTGTCCCAAGCAGAGGCACAGAATCACTAGGAATCAGACCCTTCATTTCTTATCTATTCTAGGACCACTCCCGAAGAGAGAATTGGACAGGGAGTATAAATGCAATCAGCTGTTGACAGATCCCTCAGAGCAACTATAGAAACAGTGAGCTGGGCGCATCGCCCGGGGACCTAGCGCTGACAGCTATCTCTTTGTGGCATAAATATACGTCTTTCACTCTGGCTCAGTCATGCTCTTAAATAATTAAGCCAAGGAGTTGTGAATTAAGCATGAAATACTTTTTTATAACAAAGAAGCCGTGCAGCTGGTTTTAAGTTGGGACTTTTCTTGGGCGGATTACACAGGAGCTATGCTTGCAGACCATATTTTGCTAGCTTTCTTTGGAGGGGAAGAGAACAACCTATGCATCAACCACACAGGTGGGTTGGAGGCTGGGGGAAATGGAATCACAGCACTGTTTAATCTGTATTGTATACAGATATGCTATCCACATATGCTCACTCATATGTTGCTTGTACAAACATGGAGCTTAGCACCCCAATCTCTGGATTCCCACTCCAGAGAGCTGAGTTCTACTCCCAGCTCTGCCACTGAGCCACTGTGTGACCTTGGGCGTCTCTTTTCCCCTCCCACCCCTCTGTCTTGTCTACGTAATTTATAAGCTCTTTGGAGCAGGAGCTGCCCCTTACAGCACTCACCATAGCAGATCGTTGACTTTGCCTGGGCCCTCAAGGTATCCCCATAACATAAGAAGAAAGGTGATAGCTCTGGCCACAAGTTAGTAGCGCTCACTGCAGGATCAGGCTCCATATAGGGTGACCAGACATCCCGATAAAATCGGGACTGTCCCGATTTTGAGGAGTTTGTCCAGCGTCCCAACCAGAGTACGGTCAGCAGGGCCGGCTCCAGACCCCAGCGCGCCAAGCAGGCGCGTGGGGCGGCATTGTCGGGGCAGGGCAGCATTTGGCTCCGGCAGACCTTCCACAGTCATGCCTGCGGGAGGTCCACCGGAGCCCGGGACGAGCGGACCTGCCACAGGCATGACTGCGGAGGGTCCCCTCTTCCCGCGGCTCCACTTGAGCTCCCGCAGGCATGACTGCGGCGGATCCTCCACCGGAGCCGCGAACCAGCGCACCCGCCGCAGACACTTCTGCCCCAGCTGCGGGACTGGGGAAGGGCAGCGCACCGCGCTGCCCTGCTTGGGGCGCCATAATTTATAGAGCCGCCCCTGACGGTCAGGACGCCATTTATCCCGATATTTTGTTTCCTGGTCTTCGGCGGCAATTTGGCGGAGAGTCCTTCAGTCGTGGACGATCTTCGGCGGTATTTCGGCAGTGGCTGCTTCTGACTTTGGCAGCAAGGTTTATTACCCGCTGCCAAAATACCGCCGAAGACCGGCTGTGACTGAAGGGCTCTCCCTGAATTGCCGCCGAACTCCCAAACGGGTGAGTGTAAAAAAAAAAAAAAAAAACCCTGCGGTGGTCCCGATATTTTCCTCTTAACATCTGGTCACCCTAGCCCCACTGACAATTTGCCAGTGGACTCGGCCCTTCACGTGGACTCGGTCCACCAATCCATTTCCCTTCTTCTAACAGGCCAAACCCTGAAGCAGCTTCAGACATCTGCCTTTTTTCCTTCTTTTTCCCACCTGCCAGAGCAAACTTTTCCCTCCTCCTTCAAGTTGCAGAATTTTCCCAAAAGAACATTACCTTGACCTGAGCCTCAGAGCAGGTAAGAACAGGATTTTTAACCTTAGCATCCCCTCACTTGGACCCCCACCCCATCTCCTTAAGCTTCCATCACAGACCAGTGACAGTTTTCTTCAACACAAAGATGTCCTGGCTTTAATGTCTTAGGGGCAAACCCTGAAGTCAGTTTGCATCAGAGGATCTGACCCTTGAGATATCAGGACTAAAGACAGGAGTCCTATCCCGATGGGAAAAAAAGAGATTCCCAGCTCCCGGGGGGTCCAGCTTCTAGCCCTGGGAGGACTCACGATAAGACTATAAAACAGTGACATATTTAGGAATTGAAAAGCTAAGTACACAATTGACAGGTCTAATTAGCAGCCTCTCCCCCGGCCCCTATTTCCACCTCAAAATTGTCAGCATCCCATCTGTCTTGCAATAAGAGCATAAGTGAGTCAGGAAAGTTCCATCTCTGCCTATCACTTCACGAGAGAGGATTGGATCCAGCAGTGAGTCCAGTCCCTGGTTCCTATTTTGGGACAGTAGAGGCACTGGATACAGGAGTCTCTAAGTTGCATTCTTGTAGGAAATCACAGGCCTTGGTAAAACGTCACCTGTGGTTGACCTAAAGCAGCTGGACTCCTGCCACATCAGGTTCTGTACAAAGAGATTAAATCAGGTTTTTTTTAATTGCTGGTTTGTCCACTCTGCTCTTTCCACCCTGAACCTGGCCAAGGGGACACCTGACTTTGCTGGCATAGAGGGTGTTGGAGGACATGAGGTGACCATCTGGGGAGATGTGCATGGGGAAGATGACATAGCTCAGAGGGCTGGAGACTCCCCCCTTTCTCCTGCACGGCTAATGCTTCCGGCAGAGGACAGTCAATGGGCCTTCTCTCCCCGAGGCACTCGGCCAATTCCTGCAAGGGCACCCTGACCTGCTCTGCTCTGCGGTGAGACTGTAGCCAGCACAGCTGATGAGACCACAACTGTAGTTTCCTTCCTACATACAGACTGGTAGCTGAACATGTAGGCTTGTCTCAGAATGTGCTTCAGGGTCAAACCCATTTCCCTGCTGCAGGGCCACCAGGGCACCCCCAACTGTGTCGTCTAGCCACAGGAGATGGCCTCAGGCAACAGGCGAGGTAAGAGCATTGTAGCTTTCCTGCTGCATGTAACAGTAAGCTCTCTGCAACAGGGACTGTCTGTGTTCTGTGTGTGTGCAGCGTCTAGCACAGAGGTGGGCAAAGTATGGCCCCCGGGACCTTCCTGCCCAGCCCCTGAGCTCCTGGCCTGGGAGACTCACCCCTGACCCCTCCCCCCACAACCTCAGCTCGCTCCGCCGCCAGCGCAATGCTCTGGGCAGTGGGGCTGCGAGCTCCTGGGGCAGCGCAGCTGCAGAGCCTGGCCTGACCCAGTGTTCTGAGCTGTGCGGTGGCATGGCTGGCTCCCGGCAGGCGACATAGCTGCCTGTCCTGGTGCTCTGGGCGGCGTGGCAAGGGGGCAGGGAACAGGGGGGTTGGATAGAGGGCAGGGGAGTTCAGGGTGGTGGTCAGGAAGCAGGGGTGTGGACGGTGGTCGGGGGGAACAGGGGGATTGAATGGGGGCAGGGGCGCGGGGGCAGTCAGGAAGGAGAGACGGGGTTGGGGGGGCAGTCAGTGGTGGGAGTTCCGGGGGCAGTCAGGGGATAGGGAACAGGGGGCTGGATGGGGCAGGAGTCCCGGGGGGACTGTCAGGAGGCAAGAAGCAGGGAGGATCAGATAGAGGGTGGAGGCAGGCTGTTTGGGGAGGCACAGCCCTCCTATCCCAACCCTTTGCCCCCACACAACTCTGATGATTAACATCAAACCTTGCTTGTCCCTGCCCTCTTATTCCACACCCAGCACCCACATATACACACACCACCAGCTCTCCCTATGGATTTGTGACAAACAGCAGGGTGGGAGAGCATGTGAGCATGTCCATGTAAGTGGAACAAATGAGTGTGTGAGTGTGAAAAGGTCTGTGTGTGGCAATTATGGATATTACAGGATATGGCAAGTGTGCAAGCGCTTGGAGAAGGTGTGAGACTTAGTGTGCAAGGTGTGAGCAGGTGAGCAAAATTGGCTAAGCAAGTAAAAGCCAAGATGCCATCCAGCTCCATGTAGTTACCTCTGCTCTGCTTGATTAGTGGATTCCCACTGGCTCTGTTAATAGCTTAGCTAGCATTGTACAAATCTCATTAGGCCCACAGGATCTTTATGGCTTTGGATCAAGCACAGTCCGGAAGGTGTTTCCATTTCTTCTGTTAATGAAGAAAAACAACAGCGGAAACTCTCAGAGGAGAAGCACAGTTTGTACATTACACCTGCCAGGAATACGCTGGGGAGAGAAGACGAGTCTGTGAGATGGGCAAAGAGAGGCCTGTGTTAATAGCAATTAATAATAAATAGCCATCATAATTAATGCGAAGTGATAATAGAATATGCTTGGGAGATTAATTAATTACAGATTAAGGGTTAATAGCAGAACACCATCACTGTCCCTGTCGCCTAGTCTTACAAACTGAGGATCATTCCTGTTATTAATTTGTATTGCAAGGACCCCAGATGCTGTTGTCCTGGGTGCCTCACCAACACAGAACAAAGACAGTCCCTGCCCCAAGGAGTTCACACTACAAGATGAGACAACCAGCGGACTGGGGAGGCACTGTTCCACATGGAAAGCAGGGGCCACAGCACCCCAGATGCCTAACCATTGTCTTGCTTTTCCAATGAAGCTGCTCGCAAGGAGGTTGGTTATGAGGGTGACAGCAGACGGACTTCACGATTGAGCCATCTCTCTGTTAGGAAACAGACCGAGCCCAGCCACTCAGTCTACACAGGTCACCTGCTCTCAGTTTTCGCTCCCAGCCTACTGCTGGATTTGAACAGGTGACTGCCCTTCCCCAGACCCTCCACACCACCATGCTGTTTTTTTCCTATGGCTTGCTAGAGCCAGGATCTCCCCTTGCTTCGCTTCCCACCACCTGCTGTCCCTGGGTGAGAGAGCGGAGCTCTTGCTTTATAATCCAAATATGTCTTCTGGCCAGGACTCCGCAGGCAGAACCAATGTGGTAATTAACACAGATTATTCCTTGTCGCCATAGAAACAGGACCATGGCGGGGGAGGGTGCGTCAGAGGAAAGAGCATTTCCAAAATTCAGCCTGGCCCCTCCTCAGCCTTGACACGAGCACCCCCAGTGACTCTAAGCCGCCTTCCCAACCTGATGAGAGCCCGGTCGCCCTGTCTCATGTTGCCGAGTGACTAGCAGAATACGAAGGCTGCCTCCAGCGTCTGTGTTATTCTGCTGTGCTTAGATACCACCATGATAGGGTACCTTGGAGATATCTTAGACGGATAGATGGCCTAATCAATACAGGATAGATGGCAGGGAGATATATAAGTTGCTTCGAGCTGAGGACTGAGAGGTAAGGCTTCTGGGTTCTACCCTAGCACAGAGGCTGATTCCATGTGTAAACTTGGCTGAAATTTCTTTTACTTAGGTTGTAAGCTCTGGGTAAGGAATTGTCTTGTTCATTGTACTAGGTGCTGTGCAAACCCGTGTCCTGATCCCAACTGGGGTGCCTAGGTGCTATTGCAATGCAAATAATAAATCAGCCACTAATAGGTTGGTTTGAAAATGCCTCAGCCTCTTTGCCTCAGTTTCTCCATCTGTAAAGTGGAGGCAACTGTAGAGACTCAGTTCACAGCAAGGTGCTTTGAGAGCCCCCAATGCACAGTACTAGAGAAGGACAAAGGATGATCACTCTCTGCCTCTGCTAAGGCTCCCTGGTACATGTCAAGCATTTAACAGGCCCATGGGGGATGCTAGGCAGGAGAAATTAGAGATAGCATCTGTTTATTCTGTTGCCAATGTTTGAGTTAAGGAGCCTCATTGTCATTGTCTGTGAGTTTGTTAGTGCACTAATCTACAAGGTGAATTAGTCCATCCAGCACATGCTGCATCACTTCAATTAGGTCCACATCTGAGGTGAAATCCTGACCCCATTGAAAATTGGCGGGAGATTTGCCTTTGACTCCATGGGGCAAGGATTTTCACGCACAGAGTGGAACTAAAGCGACATTCTACATCAGTTTTAAATTCCCTTCCCTGCGCTCTGATCACTAACAACAGCTGGGCATACTAAACCTGGCAGAAGGAGTTTGATTTTCCTCTTGCTCTCACCAGATTTTCACCTTGCACCTCCCAGAGTCCTTTACACCTTTACAGCGCACAATGACTGTAAAGGCCTGATCTATCAATGGTGGCATTTCACACCCACGGCACGCTGGTGTAAATTACTGCACGGTATGCAAGGCAGTGGAGAATTAGGCCCATTTATCTCAGTGGAGTTACACTGGTGTAAACCAGGGTTAAGTGGGAGCAAAATCTGGCCAATGAGTCTAAATTTACTCTTCATGTGTGACTCTGCGGTTTGTTCAGCTGGGCCAATGCAGTTGGATGTGTGAGTTTCGTTTCCCAGTTCTCTGACACTGGCCTGTTAGGATTGTTGGAGTTTCCCACACAGCAGGGGAGGCCTCTAAATCCTCTACAAAAGTTCTGTTTTCATTGCCCCCTTTACAGCCCTCCACCCAAACATGTCTCTGATTATTAGCCTTCATACAACTTTTCCTTTAAATAAAAGGAAACTGGGGTCTGAACTAACCATACTTCTACAGCCCTGTACACATTCAGACATTAACCCAGTGAATACTCATTGCTCTGTCTACTCTAGAATTGTGCCTGTTTTGTCTGATTTCCGGTGAACTGTAGTTACAAAAGACCTTTGTAAATGCCGAGCTACATTCCACAAAAATTAGTTCCTGCATGCACGAGTTCACAGAGCATCTGGACTAGCATTTTACATCACGCAGTGAACGTGAGTTACCCACCAATTAACTGGAGTTACAAAAGGACCACAGACTCCAGTCTAGACAAACCTAGGTGCTATAGTGAAGAGGGCCATATAAGCAGATATTTGGCAGGTGGGGAAACAGAGGCACCAGTGGGGGTTCGGGGATTTGCCTAAGGTACCACAGCAAATGGGTGGCAGAGAGTAGAACTGAAGCTCCTGGGCATATTCCCCAAGGCCCAGCTGCTTCTCGACCTGTGTGGCAGTATCATAATTAATGAGCAGTGTCCCCATGCAGAGCGAGAGAGTGAAATATGCCTTTCGTACTATTGCAGCTAGAACTCACTCTGAGTCCCTGGCAATCCATAGGCAGCTGCTCCACTAGCTGAGTCAGAAAGGGGAGGAAGAGCTGGTCTCAACTGCGTGTTGTTCTCTGTGCAACTTGCATGTACCACAAACGGGGCAAGGGCTTGATCACATTCTCCGGGCGTACCCAGATCAAGGAGTACCTCCTTGTGGCTGGTGAGTCTGGCACTCGCTGGCTCCGCCCTGCAGCTGGCAAGAGAACTTGAGGTGGCAAGTGCTGGGCACTGACCTGTGCTGGGGATGAGCTCTCGGGGGTATGCGTATGGGATGGTGGATGGGGTGCAAGCTCCTGCCATGGGAATGTACTGAGCTGCATGGAGGAGAAGCAGTGGAAGAATTATCACAGAGAAATGAGCATGCCTGTTGGACAAAACACAGTACCTTCCATGCTCTGTGCTGCTCCTTTCTGTGTGTGTGTGTGTGTGGTGGGGGTCCCCAGGGTCTTCTCTATCTGCTGGATATAGGGGAAGGGCCTAATCATAGCAATCCCAGGCTGCTCTCTGCTCCTCCTATCTCTGTGAGACCTTTAATGCCCCACGGATCCCTCAGTGCCTGCTGCATGTGCGGGAGGAAGCCCTGGGTGCTCTCCAATCCCTTCCATAACCCATCGTTATTTTTGAGTATTTACTAATATAACTCTGGATATTCTCCATATCCCTATAAAAGACCAAGAAAGGGGCCCTCTTCTGCAGAAGGAAACCAGGCCAACCTGGAGGGGTTGGAGAGGACTTCCAGGCAACAAGATCCTGTTGCCTGCAGAGAAAGCCTGACCTCAGGCAACTTCTTATTCTTCCACAGTCCCCCAGCACACATCTTTGAGGCCAGATTTGCAAGAGCTCAGCTCCTACTTAGGCACCAAAAGGAGGCCAGATTTTCACACGAGTCCAGCACTTTGGGTGCAGGTTGAGCACTGACCTCTTTGAAAATTTGATCCAAAGTGTCACAATGGGAGCTGCTGGGTGCAGGTTGGGAAATCTGGCCTTTGTTTAGATACCTAAACAGGAGCCGGGCTCCTTTGAAACTCTGGCACTTAATAAAAGGTGCATTTCCCTGTTCTGATCTGGGCTGTTTCCTGCCCGCCACCACCCAGGTTTCTCCTCCACAAGACCATGATTGTTGGGGCTATATTTGTTTTCCAGCCTATTCGATCCAGCTTTGGATGGACTGATATGAAGCTTTAATCAGTGTAATATATAAATCACGTAATTTGCCTTATTAAAACTCTGCACTCTGGATTCTCAGGATCTAGGAAATTAACTTGAGCACCTCAAAGTTTATTTGATTGAAAGGGATTATAAATAATTCAAGCCTTTTTTAAAGTCCTGACTAGGGGATGGGGGAGGGTTCACCCAAGGATATGCATTTCAGTTTCATTACTACCCACTGGCTGATACCGACTTTGGCGGATTCTTGTGATTCATTGGCTGTGCTCCCTTTAATTATTGTTGGCGGAGCCCACTTGCTTATGAGGCAGCGTGGTCTAGCAGTCGGAATGGAATGATGGGCCCCAAAAGCGACTGAAGGCTCTGACACCAACACGCAACATCCCTTGACCGTCTCCGTGCCTTAGGTTAGTCTTGTGGTCACCAGATCAGGATTCAGGAGACTGGGGTTCCATTTCCTACTCTGTTACAGACTTCCTGCATCACCAGGGGCAAGCCACTGCATCTCTCTGGGCCTCTGTTTCCCCATCTGTAAAGCAGGGGTGATAATCCACCCTCTGTCATCTTTACAGTGTGAGCTCTCAGGGGCAGGGCTGTCTCTCACTCTGCATCTGTACTGCACTAGCACAATGGAGCACTGATCTCCGCTGAGGCCTCTAAGTGCTAATGGAAAACAAATAATTTAAAAAATGTTTCTCCTCTCTTTGCCTCAGCTTTCCCACAAGTAAAATGGGGATAATGTCCCTCAGCTTCCTTCGTGAAGTATTTTGAGATCCACCACTGAGTGCCAAGCATGATTAATTACTCCCTCCCCTCTGGGACAAGGCACTAGCTGCTCAGAGGCTCAACTTCAGATCTTCTTGAGTCGGAAGATACCGGTTCCTACCGTCCTCCAAACTCCATGGCTGCTGTCCTTCCTTATCTGCTCTTTCCACTTTGGGTTTTTCAGCTCAACCGGCCACAACAGTAAAAATGCTGCAACTCAGCCAGCCTGACTCACTGGGTCCCTGAAACAGTGTAGGCCAAGGAAATTGACTCCCTAGGGCTGGACAAAGCATTGAGTTATCAGCATTCAGCACCACAGCCAGCTCACAGATGCTGCAGCCTCTACCTGAGGGTGATGATACTGAATTTCCTTGTGTGGTGGGGGTCAAGAGGAATCACTCATTAGTGTCTGGAAAGCCTTTGTGATCCTCAGATGGAAGGAACTGTAGGAATGTAATGAATTATTACTCACCTACCAGCCCTATGCCAGGTCTTGGCTCCTCCATGTCCTGTCCTTATAGAGAATAGTCTTGGTTGCTATAAGCTGATAGTTGAACTTCTCCAAGCCAGCCGAGCCTCTCACTCTTTCATCCAGTCATACCACCTTACAGGAGCGATCCTGCTAGGCATGGGCCAAGAATCCCTTTAGAAAGCCAAGGTGGCCATCAGAGGCTGAAAGGGAGAGACTGCCCCCTAGAGTCCATTAGCAAGAACTTCAGGCCCTACATGTGGGATCCTGCTGTTTCTATTATGAGGAGAAATTGAATCTGGAACTGGTGAGGAGAGATAAGAAAACGTGTAACAAAGGTGTGGAGAATGAATGCGAGCTCTCAGAGCCCAAGGAACAGAATGGAAAGTTGGGGACCTGCTGATTTCTATAATTTTTACCAAATAAACAAAAGAATCTTTGAGTTGGGGGTAAGTGGTGGTAAATGGCCGTGCTGCTGTGAGGTGCATCAGGCAGTGTGACGAGCTGGGGCCAGGGTCTCGAGTAAAGAGGGAAGGGACTGAGGACAGAGCTTTGGAGACCTTGAAGGAGGAACAGCAATGAAATCCAGCAGCAAGGCTGCTGCGAACACCATGGGTTAAAGTCTGTGTATGGCCAGAAAAGAGCCTGTACCAATGGCCTCTTTAGATGCTCTTTCTCGGATGCCTGCACATTCTCAGCCATGCAGCTTTCTGGGCAAGCTGGACTCTCCCCTGCCTCCCTCACTACAAGCACTGTCCACTCAGGCCAAACTCTGGAATCTTTATTACCAGTGAGGATGTGAGAGGCAGAAGGAACCCGTATTAGATTTTCAGAATCCAGGTTATCTGGTAATTAGAAATAATCCCCTTTTAATTTTTACAGGAGCACTGGGAGAGTGAAATATGGAGCGTCATACAACAGCATTTCTGCTGAGTGTACCTGCAGCCCATTCCAGGCGGGCACCGAACTCCAGTGCCTATTCTTCTCTTTAGCTGGTGGGAATGATCGGAAAGCTGATGCTCTTCTCCCTGTCTGCTATTAGCTTGCGCTGGCTTTATGTGCTTGATAGCTTGGAACTTAGCAGGCTGGTTTTGTAAGCCAAGAGTCATGAGTTCAATTTGCAGTGAGACCCAATTATTGTAAGTGCTTAAATTCTGGAGTGATGGACACCACCAGAAGGATCTGGATGGGTGGCTTCTCATTATCAAAATAGAGGCAGAGGGGTTTGTGGCTAGCTAAATCCCTGGAGTGGGACTCAGAAAACTTGGATTCAATTCCCTCCTTTGCAATTCCCTGCCTGTGTTGCTTCAGGCACCTTGCTTAGGCTTGGTCTACACTAGAGAGTCATACTGCATTAAGGTTTCAGAGGGGTAGCCGTGTTAGTCTGTATCAGCAAAAACAACAAGGAATCCTTGTGACACCTTAGAGACTAATAAATGTATCTGGGCAGAAGCTTTCATGGGCTAAAACCCACTTCATCAGATGCATGGAGTGGAAAATACAGTAGCAGGTATAAATACACAGCACGTGAAAAGATGGGAGTTGCCTTACCAAATGAATCACTACAAAAATAATTTTCCCTCTGTTGATACTCACACCTTCTTGTCAACTGTTGTGAATGGGCCTGTCATAAATAGATAGTTAAGGGTTAAAGTCTCTTTTACCTGTAAAGGGTTAACAAGCTCAGTAACCTGATGAACACCTGACCAGAGGACCAATCAAGGGACAAGATAATTTCAAATCTCTGTGGAGGGAGGTCTTTGTCTGTGTCCTTTGTTTGGATTGCGTTCTCTCTTTGGATTTAAGAAAGGCCAGACATATTCTTCAAGTTCTCCAAGGTTTCCTGAAGTATTTTCTTCTATTCAGTATAGTGAGTATTAGAAGGCAGTTTAGTCTTATAATTGATTTCTACATTTGCAAATGTGCGTTTGCTGAAGAAATATCTTTATTTCTGTTTGCTGTTACTTTGATTATTCTGAGGAGGAGGGAGGGGCAGTCTCTCCAGTTTTTATAAGTTAGACCCTGTAAATTTTTCCATCCTGGTATTACAGAGATAAGGTACTTTCTTTCTTTCTTTTAATAAAATCTTTTCTTTTTAGAACTTGCTTGATTTCTTCCCTTGTTTGGATTTCAGGGGAAGGAGAGGGGGGGGAAGTGAATCCCTCTTTGTTTGATTCAGTGAGTTTGAATCAAGGTATCTCTCCTAAGGACTAGGAGAGGGGAGGGGGAAAGGAGGTGAGGGGAATAAATTATTTCCCTTTATGTTGAGATTCAAGGAGTTTGGATCTGTGTTCCCCAGGGAAAGTTTTGGGGAACAGGGAGTGTGCGAGATGCTAAAAACTTGGCTGGTGGCAGCGTTTACCAGATCTAAACTAGGATTTAGTTTAGAGGAGTCCATGCAGGTCCCCATCTTGTGAACGCTAAAGTTCAAAGTGGGGAATAAACCTATGACAGGGCCACATCCACCCTAACTGAATTGGCCTCGTTAGCACTGACCCCCCACTCAGTAAGGCAACTCCCATCTTTTCATGTGCTGTATATTTATACCTGCTACTGTATTTTCCACTCCATGCATCTGATGAAGTGGGTTTTAGCCCACGAAAGCTTATACCCAAATAAATTTGTTAGTCTCTAAGGTGCCACAAGGATTCCTCATTGTTTATACTGCATTAACTATACCAGTAGAGCTAAAATGGGACATGTGAAGGGAGTTTTATCAGTCGAAAGGTGGTTTCTAGTGATATAGCTGTTCCTGTATGAAGAACAGGAGTACTTGTGGCACCTTAGGGACTAACACATGTATTTCAGCATAAGCTTTCGTGGGCTACAGACTAACATGGCTGCTACTCTGTTCCTGTATGGGGAGGGGGATAACTATCCCACATTAGGACTAGTACCAATATATACCCTACCTAACATAGTTCTAGTGGTATAATTTTCAAGTGTAAACCAGGTCTTAATCTTTCTGTGCCTAGCTTCCACATCTGTCAATGGAGATAATAATCTTTCCTTTGTTCCTCCCTTTGTCTGTCTTGTCTACTTAAACTGTAAGTGCCAGATCCTCAAAGGTATTTAGATGTCTAGCTCCCACTGATTTTCAATGGGAACAAGGCCCCCAAATACCTCTGAGGATCTGGGCCTGAACTCCCCAGGAAGGGACTGTCTCTTACGATCTTCATGTTCAGCCCCAGCAGAATGGGACCCGAATCTCAGATGAGGCTTCCAGGTGCTGCTGCCACACAACCAGTGATGAAGGCTGAATCCCCTTTGCCAGCTCCAGGGCAATCCCAGTTCAGATTATTTTCACTGACACGAATGGCTTCTGGCTACGACTCTAGTCTGAGATGAGATTAGAGACAGACTGTGAAGCAAAGCCAAGCACATTACTGCTCCTTTAATTGGTTAAAAACAAAAGCCACCCCCAAAAAAATTTTTTTCAACTTGAATTTAAAGAAAAAAATTTGTTTTCCCTAAAGCCCCTTGAAGTTGTGGCACTTGGACGGAAGCAGGGTCTCCTGCTGCGCTGCTCATACACCTGTGAAGCAAGCCACTAAAATAACCATGACAATAAAGCGGAGGGTTTCATTTATAATTCAGAGGCAGCTGGAAAGTGGTTTAAAAAAAACTGGCTGAGACAGTAAAAATTGTGTCTCTTTATGCGAATGCGCTTGCAACAAGAGGTCTCCATGTAACGAGCGTGACCTTCAGCAGAATGAGCTATCCCCAGCCGCCATCATGGGCCCCGCTAGAGGCCTCTGCTCATGAGAACAGACCCATTTCCAACCAGCATGTTAAAAATACTCTGCTGTGATCTCTCCGAGCCTGACCCAAAAGCCCTTGAAGCCAAAGGGGGAAAAAAGACAAAGTCAATGAAGCAATGCTGATTTACACCAACTGAGGATGGGGCCTCTAATGCAGAGGTAGTGTGGCTCAATGGCTAGGACTGGTAATTCAGAAAGCCTGGCTCATATCCCTCACTTTGTCACTGACCTGCTGCATGACCTTGGGCCAGTCACTTGAACCAAGATCCTCAAAGGCATTTAGGCACTTAACTCCTGCTGATTTCAGTGGGAGTTAGCTGCCTAAATATCTCTGTGCGTCTGGGCCATCCTGTCTCTCTGCTTTTATTTCCTCCTCCTTTATTACTCTTTTGTCTGTTTAGATTGCAAGCTCTTCATGGACTGGTTCTTGCTATGTGTATGTACAGCATCTAGCACAATGGAGCCCTGATCCCAGCTGGGGCCTCTGGGTGTGACTGGAATAGAAAGAATAACAGTGGGAGACTTTCAATAGACTTTGTCTCAAACAGGCCCTTAGTCAAATAGTATAAAAAGCTAATGTTGTTTGCAGTGGTGTTGTAGCCATATTGGTCCCAGGAAATGAGAGAGACAAGGTAGGTGAAATAATATCTTCTCCAGACCTGCACAAGAGCTCTAGGTAAGCTCAAAAGTTTGTCCCTTCCACCAGCAGAAGTTGGTCCAATAAAAGATATTACCTCCCACACCTTGTCTCTTTCATACAAGCTTTTGGTGTCCCTAGCCTCTGTTTGCCGGAAGTTGGGAATGGGTGACAGGGGATGGATCACTTAATGATGACCTGTTCTGTTCATTCCCTCTGGGGCACCTGGCACTGGCCACTGTCGGAAGACAGGATACTGGGCTAGATGGACCTTTGGTCTGACCCAGTATGGCCGTTCTTATGTTCTAAGTCTTTCTGGGCTGGGCTAAACATTGACTATGGTAAGGAGATGAGGAAGAGCTGTAGGGTGGAAATACCCCAGAGGGAGAGGAGTTATTTAGGGCCGAGGGGGCGGGGGAAGGAGGATGTTATTAGGGGCCATGGGAGAGGGAAAAATTAGACTATCTGGGAAAACCTCATGCCCATGAGATCAGTTGTGATAATTGAGCCTACAAAAGTGCACTAATTGTGAGCTCAGTGGGTGAGAAGTGAGTGAAAGTTCATGGAATGTCACAACAACCTCGAGTGACAAATGTTGGTGGGGAAAGTTGCAAAGTGAGACAGAGTGAATTAGTCCAAACAAAAAGGCCTCCTGCTATATATAATTCAAGAACAGTGTTGCTCAGATCATCCCTGGTAAACGAGAACTGCGGGAGACCGAAAATCAGTTAACCAAAATCTGTGTGTTGGAAATGAGACCTATTGGTGGTGGACAAAATAATGAGTGGATGGGCTGTTCCACCCACCATTCCCTTCTGGGGTTATTAAACTTTGGGGGGGATACAGAACAGCAGACTGAGGCTACTGCTACACTGGATGAAGAGGAAGGAACAAGCTTCACCATCATGGCTGCTACCCTCACTGTCTCCTGGGACCCAGCACCTTCTTCATCCTAATCCTGAGAGATGTCCTGACCAGACCAGGCCAGAGAGAGGGAGCCAGATGACATCGCCACCTCCACTAGCTCCAGCTAAAACCTGAGCACCACCTGGGAGGACTGGACACTTATTATCGCCTTCAATACCAACTAAAAGATTGTCAAACGACGGGGGTGTGTGGGGGGGATCTTTCTAAAAACTCTCTCCAGCTACAGGTGAAGGGAACAAGGGCTGTTGTTAAAATGAAAGCCTTATTCATTTCAAATGCTTTCACTCTTTTTCTTCTTTTCTACATCTTTAATAAAAGATTGATGTGATAGTTAACGGTGTGTTTGCCAGGGTGCAAAGCAGGCTGAGGTCTCTATATTGAACTCTGAACCTTGTTTGAAACTGGTTAATGTTGGGCAGGGACTGGGTTATGTTAACACCTTTGGCTCTTTGAGCCCATATATTCCACCTAAATTAAGATAACAGATCTCTCAGGCTGTGGGGTCTTCTTCCCAGGGAACGCACTTAAAGCTACAACATACTGTAGTGGTCACAGGGAGATGGATTGGGTGATCATTCTATCTAACTATGCTAGGTATTTCTACAGGTATTTCTAAAGGTCCCTAAATGCGCTTGGATAGGCAGGTCATAATGGTCTCTCCGTTTGCTGACCATACAGTGAAACAATGAGCACTGTTGATGTCAGTGGCGCTGAACTGGTTTACACCAGCTGAGGATCTGGCCTCACTAATGTAATGGTTGGGTTTGTTCCCCTAGACCACTGGAGTTACACCAGCCCGACTTTAACCCAAGAGAAAGAGTAACCCTGTGGACTGAGAGGTGGGAACTCCTGCCTTTGAAGGCTCTGCCCCTGAGTCAGTGTCTGACCATGGGCAAGCCACGGCTCGGCTCTGTGCCTCAGTTTCCCCATCAGTAGAACGGAGATCATAAAACTGACCTAGGTCCAGATGGTTGAGGCTGAATTAGTTAAGGTGTATGCAATGTAAAGTGTTACACACATGCTGAATACCATTTTTCTAACAGGATCTGTAAACTACACAAGAGCTGGGCTCCCCAGATGCCTGTCCCCCCTGGCCTGCAGCCAGCCAGGCTGAAGCACATCACAGATCCTTGGAAAGAGAAGGTTTGGCTGAATAATGGATCAAAACAGACAAACAAACCAAAACTTTAATAGGAAAAAACACAAGGAAAATTGCAGAAGATCAGAGAACAAACTGCGGGGGCGGGGGGAGCTGAGTTAAAAACACAAACAATGGAGTGTAAATAGGAAGGCAGGTGTCCCCCGGGAGCACACAATGCAATCAGCTCTGAGCGCTGCTGACTTCAAAACCATTGTTGTGTCATTAATTTATTTGGGGGAAGTGGAGGCAGCAACTGTGCTTAGCTCAGAAGGGGTGCAAATGGGAGCTTAAAGTAGTGGGCTGGAGAGAGGTCCAGGGGGTCAGGACTCCTGGGTTCTATTTCTAGGTTGATGTCTAGTGGTTAGAGCAGGGAGTGTCTGGGAGTTAGAACTCCTAGGTTCCATTCACAGCTCTGACAGCAAAGTGTTATCATGGAGTCAGAGCTCCCAAGTCAGTTATGAAACATCACTCATCAGCAATGTTTCTTTAACTCTGTGGTTGCTGGTACACACCCAGCTCCCAATAAAAATTAGTGCATGTGAGTGCTAGACAGACAGCCCACGTGCTCCAGTGTCAGGGAGATGTGGGTGGAAGACTCTAATAAGGCTAGGGAGCTTTTCTGTTGACGCACCCTGTTCGCAGGTGTTAGAAACCTGCACAATCCTGCTGGGTCATGGTGCCAGGCGCACCTTTTAACCTCCACTAGTGTATAGGAGAGTGGGTGGGACCTTCTGTTCAGAGCAAACCAGGGGTAGATGCAGGGACCCATAGGACTAGCTGGGCTTGAGGGGACATCTCTGTGCAGGGTGTATGTTGGGTTGCAGTTTGAGAAAGCCAAACCCTGGAAGTGGGCACGTCTGACCTTAGCCAGGATGTGAGATCTCTGTCTGGCCGCTTGGCATTGGCAGGGGAGCTGGGGTAGAGATGCTGCTTCTCAGGTGGAGATTTGGGGGGGGAAACAGCAGCGTCTGGGCACATTCCAGCTCCCTTTCTGTTTGTTTCCTGGCAAGCTCCCATTCCCTTGCTCTCTTCTGGTCCCCCTCCCATAGGGCCCTGCACTAGATGAGGTTTTCACCCTCAATCCTACCTCTGTCTCTGTCACCGTTTCCCCCTACTGATCAGCCCATTATGGAGACGGGATCAGACCCGGAGCTCCAGTCTGCAGAGAGCCATCCCCACTGGCCCACATCCAGGGCCTTGTGTCACACCTGCACGGAGCTGCATTGGCTGCTGACCACTAATGCTCCTCACCCACGGACCCAGCGCCATTGACCCATGCTGCCCTTTTAAAGGGAACAGAAATATCCATTCCAATCAGGTTTCATGGATTTTTTCCCCTCCCTCCTTTCTTTTCTCCTGTATGTTCTTTTTCAGAACCTCATGTTTAATCATGTTATCTGAAACCCTGCTGCAAAGGCAGTTTCAGCCCGGTTCCCCTTCCCAATGGCGCTAGAGACCTGGCTGAGCATCGTACCATGGGCCAACACTGCCCTCCAGTGGGAGAGAGGCAGGCTGGCTGCCCATATGCTATCAGCTGAGAAATAAACCTACAGCTTAGATGCTCCTGGGCCGAGGTGGGTTGAAGACGGTGGGATTAGTGCCGAAGCCCAGGCAGGTTTGTTTTGCCTGGCTCTCCCCTTTCAGATGCAGTGAGACAGTCCACTTTGGGGATGAACCCTCCAGGGAGTGGAGCAATGGGGATGCACCCCCTGGGGCAGCTGGCAATCCGGTCCACAGTTGTAATGTCACAGATGAATTATGCCTGACACCACCTGGGCCAGTGACTTGCCAGAGCAGCCCTATTGCTACCACCGCATCTGCCCCCTCCCCAGCTGTCAGTGAACAGGTAGAGTTGGCCCAGCTGGCCTGCTCCATCTGAGTCAGTGTCCCAGCCAAGCTGCCCTGCCTGTGTCAATGGCACGCATGAGATGTGCTATTGAAATTGCTCTACAGAGACCAATATCACACCTGCCCCTCTCCAGCGTGGCCAGTGTCACCCATGGGCTATCCTGCCCAAACCATTGTCTCAGCTTGATGTCCCACTTCTTCAGCCAATGTCACACCTGAATCTCCTGCTTGGCCTCTCCTGCTTGGCCCTAAGCTTTCATCTCCTCCCGTGAGCTCACTAGGACACTGCACACGTCACAGGAAGATGGGATCAGGTGTGCTGGGGAAGGAAGGTTCATAGATTCACCTTAGATCATCTCTGAGCTCTGCGATACCACAGGTGGTTACATTTCACCCAGTTATACCTGTATTGATCCCCCTAACTCGTGTTGGACTAGAGCATAACTTCCAGAACGGCATCCAGTCTGGATTTGACGACATGAAGAAACAAAGTATCCACCACCAGTAATGCTGGGCCAGAGAAACTGATGTAATGGGGAAAGAAGCCACAGGTCACTTCAGCAGCTGATTTAAATGCTGTTTTTAATAGAGATGCCCAGGAATATCTTCTGGGGACGGGAGAGAAACGCAGACCCTTGGGACAGCATTATTAGTACTCTCTATATTAACTGCCATCACCGTGCTGAGTGCTGGCACACAATACACAGCAATGCATGACCCCTGCCCTAAATCTATACAGCCTAGGCTAAGGGAGAGGGCACTTGAATTCTATTGTCCCCCCGTCCTGGACAGCCAGGCCCGAACAGGCTTTCAGTCACTAGTGAGATGAGTTTGACAGACTCAGCTTTCACTCTAAGGGACAGCTGAAGAGCAAAGGCTCTTGGAAATGTCCACTCCGGCCATCTCCAGGGCTAGAGAGCTGGCACTACCCGGGCTCAAGTGGAATGGCAGTCCTTTCTCTTGTTCTCTCTCCTCTTCTCTCTCCTCCCTTTTACTGCACATTCTTCTTCTTGTTCATGAACCTCAGGGCCACATTGTCGTATTCAGTTTCCCCAATCCAGTCTCCCCCTTGTCTGGTGAGCGGGTACAAGGTGGGCACTGCCATCTTGGGCACAGAGTAGTCATCCCGCTGGGAGTTGTAGGGGTACTCGTGACCCACTGGGTCCTCTGCAGTGGCCTGCAGCTTCCAGGCCTCCCCTTTGACCTCCTCAGGCTCATCGTACACGGTGTGGGCAGACAGGCCCTCGGGCTCATCATAAATGTGCTCTGGCTTGGTCTGAGTGGGTGGCTGGCTCTGCTTCCTCACGCCCGCTTCATCTATGCTGTCATACAGGGGGTACGGGACCACTGGCTCCTCAAAGCCGCAGAGAAAGCTGCCAAACTCTGTGGCCATCAGGGACTTGGCGATGGTGTCGAAGGGCACGGCATATTCAGACTCAGGTGTCTCTTTTGCCTGAGCCACCACCTTCCTCGGCTGCTGCAGAGTCTTGGCTCTGCCCTGCAGGGGCAGCCGTAGGGAGTCACGTGGCTCCGCGTAGGGCAACTCGGAGTCAGCAGGGGACATGAAACTGCTTGTGGGCTCCCCGGACAGGGGGAAGCTGTTGGTGGGCTTCACTGATTTGCCTTTGGCTGGCTTCCCCTCCAAGCTAGACTCCAGGGAGAGGCATTTGGTGCTGGCCATGTGGTGCAGCAGGGATCCCCCAGTTGAGACCCTCTCCTCGCCATCTCTGGCTCGGCTCACGGTCCTCACAGGAACGGGAACCCTGAGGGCATCGTCAGCAGGGCCGACCCACCGCGGCTCTTCTGCCCCAAGGCCCCTCTGCACGTTGATGGCTGACTCAATGACCTGGAAGATCTCGTTGCCCTGCGTGGTCTCAAACTCAAAGTTGCCTTCTCCAGAGGTGCATCTTCGACCGGCTTCGAAGGAGAAGGTCACCTGGCAGGGGTGCAAAGCCAAGCAGGGTCATATCCCCAGCACTGTGTGGGTACAGCAGCCCCTGCCACATTGAGGATAACAACATACTACAGCTGCTAACTAACTCTCCTTGCTCTCAAGTGCGAAAGGCCTGTGCTACCAATCAAAGGCTCTAGGATCAAACCCAGCTGATGACTCATACTGAGGGCTGTTATACCTACTCCCCACATGGCAGTATTTGTGCCCCATGGATAATTTTCTCACCTAGCTACCTGATGTGTTTGTTCCCAAGAAAACTCTCCTTGCCTGCCTTGATGTGACCTATGCAAGAGGGACAAAGATGTCCTGACACAAAAGGGGGCTCAGTCTCCCTGCAGGAGCTCTGGCTTGTGCAAGGGGGATGTCACAGCTACTCCAGTCCCTGCCTCCCCCAGCAGGACAGTGCACATGTATTATCTTGGAGAAGCTCACAAACTACCCCAGTTTTAGCAGGGTGCTGGCTGTGGGGAGAGCTTCCAGCTCCCAGTAGGTGAGGCTCTAATGAGCAGGGCTGGAGCGCTGGCTGTGAGAAGCACTCACCTCCCAGCTACTGGCAGAAGGGGCTGCAGCAAATGGCATGTGAGTGCCAGCTGACAGCTACTCCTGGCCCAGCCCTTCTGACAGGAGGACGCTTGACTTTTAACAGACTTCCTACTCTGATAGCCCCCATCCCCACCCTTCACCTCAGAGGAGCTGTTCCCTCCCTCTGGGTCTGCATTTACCTTATCCCGTCCAAATCTCCGCAGGAACTTATACGGCCAGGTATAGAGCACGCCCCCCGTCTTCAAGTCCTGAAGCTCCAGGGCCTCCTCCTCAGCTCGGAGGATGAAGCTGCCCCAGAGGCGGCAGCGCTCGGAGGCCTCCGTGGCCCTCACGGTCACTTGGAACTCCTTAGTGGCCGCAGCTGCAAAGGAACACATGCTAGAGGTGATCCTGCCGGCCACACTGCAGCTCACAGCCCTTCCGCACGGCACCTCGTGAATTTTGCATGAATACATGAGCTCCCCAGGTCTCCCTCACGCTGTCAGCCCTGCTGCTGGGAGCCTGCGGCTCAACAGCACGTACCCCAGCAAGCCTGTCATCTGCTAATGTAGCAACGCAGAGGTGGGGGGAGTGCAGTTACCACCAGGCCTGGCTGTGTCCTACATAACCAGCGTGGAGTAGGACATGCCACAGACAATGCAGCTGAGCGCTCAGCCTGAGAGGGATCCAGCACGGCCCAAGTCCATATGGGCCAGTGGCACCATCGTACAATGGTTAGACTGGGGATGATGGCATGTGGCATGATAGGTGGCTTACCCCACAGGGGGTGAGGGGCAGGCGAGAGGCTAAAGATCAGGGAATCTCCAGCCTTCTTGAGAGCTGATGGGTATTAGTGAGGTGCTGCCAGGAGTTGCCCTCAGACTCAGGGAGGCTTTGGGGCCAATTCCTCTGGCTCATCCCTGGGGCTCCTCAAAACCTTCCTAAAAGGCAAATGCTTTTCCCTTGGGATGCACAGCACACGAAAGCTTATGCTCAAATAAATTTGTTAGTCTCTAAGGTGCCACAAGTACTCCTGTTCTTTTTGCAGAAATGTCCCAGAAACTTCCCCTCTCCCCGGGAGGAGGGGCAGAGAACCCCCACAAGCCCTGGGTTCCCCTGCAAGATCTTCACACGCAGAGTCACACGTGCACTCCCTGTCCCAGACGCAGACTCACGGATGCGCACAGACAGACATGCATATGCAGACAGCCTCTCTCACACACAAACCCACTTCCCCCATTTCGAAACACCCAAGCTGAATGCTACGGTGTGCTCGCCTATCAGCTCCCTGCAGTTTGCTTGCTTGGCATCACAGCTCTGCCCCGTGGCTGTGGATTGGAGACAGCACTGGCATTTCAGTGGGAGATCAGCTGACTCGATTCCTCATCTCCTGTAGCACCCAGGACCTTGGGATGTTGGTAAAGGGCTTTCCAAGAGCCCTTTGTTAAAAGATCAACAGTGCATCAGTGAGGGGATGTGCCCCCATTCGGAGAACCAGGCCTGCTATCTCTGAACTCCTCCATGCAGCACGCCCACGGACGTAAATTCCCCTCTCTTCCCCCTACTGCACCCTCCTCCCCCTGGCCCCACGATGTGACACAGCTGGCACAATGCAAGGTGAACTTTCCTCGAGATGAGCCCACCACATCCTTCCTGTTCCTGCCAGGGCTCCCTCAGCTTAGCAAGTGGAGCCAAGAGATGCAAATGCTCCCGCAGCTACGCCGCATCCCCCTCCTGCTCAGCACAGGTGCTGTAACAACCACGAGGCCTCACCGGGGCCCTTGTGTCCCCCAGCTCTGCCGGAAGCAGAACATGGAGCATGTCACGTCAGCCGCCTGAAAGGGCCACAGAGCTGGGATCTGCAAGGGCTGTGCCCAGCCCTGCACTCACCGAGATCTTCCAGCAGCCACCGTGGGAGCCAAACTCTGATCCAAATGCACCTGAGATTCACACTGTGCTTTCAGCTCGCGACGTAGCCACATGAACGGCAGACTTCCAAAAAGCCCGCAGTGCTATGATAAGGGGTGCGGGTGACTCAGGAAAGGATGCTCTCTCTGGGTCAGTGCCCTATGCCCTCGTGTGATGACGGAGGTGATGCGGCAGAGAATAACGTCAGTGACTCAGCAGGGGGCACTCTCCCCTTGGAGTCAGTGCTGACTCCATTACCCCAGAAGGATTGGAGGAGGGGTGGGGGAGCTGTCCAATCTGTCTGGACCACACTCACCACCTGAGCATGGGATCTGTTAGAGAGGAGAGGGCTGATTCTTGCCTCCGCCTGGCGCTTTGTGCCATCGTTCACAGCTGGGCACAGTGGGTGCCAATCTGGAATTCTCCACTCACACCAGAGCTCATGTTTGGCACTCACTTTGCCCAAGTGTAAATGACTCCACCAGGTGAAAGACAGAGGAGAAGCAGACCCATCCCCCATCTTTCAGAGGTACACAAACCTCAGGTCCTGAGCCCAGGGCACTTCCCCCAAGGTATTTATTCTTATTATGGGGCCAGTTCCCTGCTGAGAATGCAGGTCAGCCTCTCCCCAGAGCCATGCCGGATGCCGGCAGCCTTGGGACATGACTTGCACCCCCACTCCATGTTAAACAGCCCTCTGTAGCCAGGGCACAGTCCAGGCAGCAGATCTCCCCTGCCGCCCTGCCAAACCAGCAAGACCATTCCCATTTCCCTAGCACCTCACTTTCCCCGAGTTCAGCTCAAGGCAGGCCTGTCTCTGCAGTAGTTTGCCAAGTGCGATGCAACCCAGCACAATCTCCCTGTGGCTTATCTGCTCCCTGCAACGTGCCCCTTGGCCCTCTCTGAGAGAGGGAGGTGAGTGTGCTGCCTTCTCACTGGCTGATAGGAGAGCAGATCAGCACCCTCCAAAGGCAGGGACAGGCTATCCCATTCTCCTTTAGAGGGTGGACAAAATAAAGTGACTCACCATCTGAAGAAGCCTGAGACAGACGCAGGCTGGAGATGGGACCAAGGGAGAGGTGCAGGCTAGATCAAGACACTGGGCCAGACTCACCCCTGGATTTACATCAGTCATGGATTTGGCCCTTTGCTCTCAATTCTCTGCCAATGCTGCTGTTTAATACTGCAGACAAAAGGCTTCCGTGTGTGTGTGTGTGTGTGAGAGAGAGAGACTGCGCCTGCTCACACGTATGTACATGCATGTGAGTGTGCCCATGCAAGTGAGTTTGTGCATGCGTTTGCATGTGAGCATCCCCAGGTATATATTTCCAGGTGGGAAGGTGTGCAAATGTGCAACTGTGTGCATACACATGAGCATGTGAGTTAGCAAGTGTGCTTGGCATGCCTGTCCTCAAGACAGGAGCAATGCCCTGGAGTGGGGGTGATTTTCCTTTGCCAGCCACCCTATGGGTTCCTGTAAGGCAGGGACTGTGCTCTGGGAGGATTAGTCTCTGCTCCTTTCCCAGCAGCCCGTGGGGCCTTCCACTTCCCTGAAAGGGTCCCAGATCCATTACTCAGGTTGCCTGTGACCTGAAGAGGTTGCTATGTTGATGATCGAGCAGGATGTTTGCAACAGGCCTACATCCGCAGGTCAGTTGGTAAACTGAGCCCGAGCCAAGTATGTGTGACACCAGCTTTGTCAGCTCCCCACATGCTTTCCTAGCAGCACTCAGGAGGCGGCGAGACACAGAGATGAAGGCAGAGGGAGAAAATGCCCCTTCTGGCCCCTGCATTTCAACCCTTTCCCTATATAAACATTCCCAATCAGAACACTTGGCCCTCAGACAGGCCCTTTCCTCTGAGGATCCCCGAGCTCTGTGCAGCGCTGACTCAGTCACGTTACCCTCATTGCACAAATGGGGAAAGTGAGGCACAGAGAAGCAACTGATCCACGGTCATCCTGCAAGTCAGCGGCATAGCCAGAGCCTCAACTTCCCTTTCCACGTGGCTGCCAGCTGTCTCATTCCCCCACCCCACGCTCCTCTCCCTTCACTCAGATCACCCAGCCCAGCTGCGCTACTTGGCATGCAGGGTTGATAGCCTGTTCCCGTGGCATCGTGGGAGTGGATGCATGAGCTCTGTGCCTTCAGTCACTCCTCAGACCAGGAGTGCAGGGTTGAGGGGCTCTCATGGGAAATGGTGCAAGACCGACAAGGGTTCTAAGCGCTCTGGACAGTTGCGAACGGCCGGTTATCAGCGCGAGGCACAGTTCTACCAAACCACAAAGCAGGAAGCGCAGGAGGGCTATTTATGAAGCTGATTTTCCATTACACTTCTTGCAAAGAGCAGGGCTGAGCTGTTGTTGCAGCCATGTTCCGTTTCAAAATTAGCAGCATCGCTTACCTGGCTCATGGGCTAAGGCTCCAGGTTTAATCTTTAACTTAGCACAATGGGCTCCTGGTCTGTGACTAGGGCTCCTAGGCAACACAAATAATAATAGCCAAGTGATACTGACAAGGGTATCCTCTGAGCTCACCATTATATTCCCTTCCTTCCTACTTGGGTACAGTGCAGCGCTCCAGGGAGACTGGGATGGTGGGCCACGGAATCTCTCCTTCCCGATGTCTGTCAGGGCGCAGCTTTGCACACAAGTTCAGCATCACCCCTTTAGTTAAACCAGTGCAATTTTGTGGCCTGGGAAAACTCCCTTTGCTCTCCCACTCCTGGCGGCTCATTGCTCAGAGTGGCTGGGACCCACCACCCTGCATGCAATCTGGTACACGAGTGCAAAGTGAGTGTGAGCATCTGCTACTCTGACTGGGTAGAACCAGACCTCCAGCTGGCAGAAAAGAGGAAGTCACGGGGACTGTGCTGACTTAAACTATATGAGGTTCTGTCGCCATGGCCTGAGATGCGCTAGCAAGAACTGTGGTCAGAAACAGTGATCAGGAAGAATGACATATGCAAATGGGTCTCCAGCACCACTGCTGCTAAAACAGTTTAGACACAGTCTCCCTGGCCTGGGCAAATCCCAGGACTGTGCTCTGAGAACCATGCTACGGATTCTCTGAACATGGCTGTAATGTGGCTTCAAATGTGGACACAACCCTGATTCTCTGCAACTAGGTCTGCAACAGTTTTGGGTGTGTTCCCAGTTCGCTGAGGGGCACTTGGACCCAGTGGCTGGCTGCAGGCTTCTGGTGTCTAATGAAGTCACGTTCCCCCATGTGAAGAGTGTCACAAGCAAAAGCTTGATGCCCAAGGGAAGGGGGTGAAGTAGGAGGCAGAAACAGATTAGGAGACCCCAGAGGATAAGGGTCCCCCAAGAGACCAAACATGTCACAGGGTGTGAGATTTGGGGAGCATTGCTATATTCAGCCTCATCATTATGTCAATTTGCTGCTTGGTTATGAGTCAGTGGCATGGTGGTGGTAATGTGAATGAAGTGATTCTGATGGTCCCTAGATCTCTAGGCTGCTGGTTTTAGCCCCAGTTAGGTCAGCTACCCAAGTAGCAGGAAGTTGTTACTCCATGAGAGCTGGTCAGTAGTGGAGTCTACTTAGAAATGGGACCTGGTGGGTTTAAAAGGCAAAATGTGCCAACGTGTGCACTAGGGGGCAGGCCTGGCTGCTGATAGCCTGGGACCTGTGGGGTTAATGTGGGGCAATGCCATTGAGTCTGGCAGTATGCAGGGGAGAGCAAGGAACAAAGGGGCATGTGGCAGCCAAGCTGGGGCTGGTGGTGAGAGATAAGGGGCTGATCCAAAGCTCACAGAAATCAATGAGAATCTTTCTATTGACTTCAATGAGCTTTGACTCAGGGCCCCAGGGCTCTGGGATATTAAGCTCCCACCTGTGCGTGTGAGTGTCCCCCAAAGTAAGTACAGGGCTGGCAGGCAAAGGAGAGGGCATGTCCCTTTTTGGAAAGAGGAGGCATGATCCTACATTTCCCAGCAGCCCCAGCAAGAGCTACCGAGAGGTCTGCTCTTCTGTAAGCACCCAGCAGGGCTCAGGGATCGTGGCTGAGTCACACTTGACTGTGGTTTCGGGTTCTGCCAAGGCAAGGAGTTATTACTCCATCACCCTCCTGCTGCCCCCGCCCTCTTCCTTGCTTCCCCTCAGAAAGAAGAAAGCAAAACCACTTGAATCACTCTGCTGGGGGCTTCATCTCTGCTGTGCCCTGCCTCTGCCCCTGCTGTGCCCACTCCACTCATCTGGCTGGCTGGCTGGCTTTCGCCACACATCGCCTGTCTCTCTACAGACATACATATTCATCCTTATACCCACACCATGCACATTCAACTATCAGTCTATCCGATCTCTCTCTCTCTCTCTCTCTCTCACACACACACACACACACACACACACAAAACTGCATCTATTTACCTGCCTGTTCATAGTGGCTCCATCCATGTCTCTAGGTATCTCATCTCCTAGCCTGTGAGTTCTACGAAAGTGAACAGACAGGTCCAGTCTCCAGTGCCTGCTGACCCAGCACCTTCCACCAGAACTAGATGCACTTCAAACACACATGCACGCACGCACACGCAGAGCCAGGCTCTCTCATTCCCAACCTACCTTTGGCCCTGGAGCTGTACAGGGAGTTCTCCTCCATGGATAGCGAAACTGGGTGGCTGTCCTTCCCCACTGCTGCCTTCCGTTCATCCTTGCTCCTCTGGAACCCGCAGGGAAGAGAAATGGATGAGCCTGGGGCAGCCCAAGTCCAGCCACGCTGATCTGGGCCCATGTGGTGTCTCCTCCCTAGCGCTGAGATCCAGATGCCAGAGCTGATAGAGAGGGCGTCCCCCTTCCTGCCAGCTCATCTCCCAGGGCCTGGGGCTCTTTGTTGAACTGCCAAGGCTCCTCCCGCTCCCCAGACCAACAGGGGTTTGGAGACCCTGTGAAGGACACAGGGGATACCAGAGCTGGCCTGAGAGAGCACCCTGAGGACTCTGAGAAACACTTCAGTGTACGCCAAACCTCAGTACTAAGGGGCAAAGCTGGGCCATCCGTTCTCCCTGGTACCCTCCAACACCCACCTCCATGGAAACCCCAGCTCTTGGAGTCCCTGATCTCCCCAGGGTCCCCTTCCCCCTAGATTCTTGGTGCCCTATCTTTCCAAGTCCCCCACCCCCTGAATACCCCCCTCCAGATCGTTGGCATCCCCCTCACTCCTAAGGACCCCTCCATATGCCCCCATCGCTCTCCACCACCACAGGGAGCACGCCACCGCTCTCACCGCGAAGGCCAGATCGCAGAGGGTGAGGACCCAGTTGGCCACCTCGGTGCTTTCAGCTGCCAGCAGGTAGCGCTTGTCCGTGGTCTCCAGGATGAAGGGGACAGTATCCTTGGGGCTGCTGGTGTCCCCATTAGCCTCAGCCACATGCACACAGTTACTCAACTTGATGAGCTTCTTGCCACTCTCAGCCTTCTTGGGCTTCTCGGAAGTGGGAGGCCCGGAGCCCTCAAAGAGCTCCAGGTGGGCGCAGGAGCAGGCGCTCTCCCGGTACAGCACTGCCCAGAACTTCTTCCATTTCTGACAGGGGGAAGGAAGCAAAAGGAACAGAAACATGCGGGTGTTAGTCAGCTCTGCCTTTGGGTTCCTAGGAAGTTTGGCTTCCTGACTCTCATGCAGTAGCCCAAGGCTGCAATGTCTGGGCTGTAAATGGTCTCCCGGGGACAGCTGGTTTGTTTTACATGGAAAATGAAAGCCATTCCCATGTCTTCATGGCAAAAAACAGTTGTGTTTTTACACCAAGACGGACCTAGAGCCATTTTCACCCGCAGTTTTTACCTTGGTGTAACTAGTGGAGTTTAACCATATATCAGCATATCTGGGTTTAAGCTCCATCACAGTAAAAACTGCAGTGCCTTCTCTCCACTAGGGTTTATCAAAGCAAACACACCTCTTATTGCAGGGATGACATGGTCCGTGTCTCCACCCTGGAGTGCTGTTTTAAAAAGGGCCATGAGGGTAACAATTTAAAAAGCACCTGTGCCTTAGGAGTCCAAGTTCCACTGCAACAAGTCAACAGGATTTGGGCTCCTAAGTCACTTAGATCCAGATCCTCAAAGGCATTTAGACACTTAACTCCCATTCTGTGACTTAGAGGCTTCTGAAAATTTTCCCTTAAGTGTTTACTTTTAATTGGCTCCTGTAAACATCCCAGACAACCCACAAAGATACTGAGACTCGGGGGTGCAGCTACACTACTCGCGGAAGCGAGCCTCCCAGCCCCGGATGACAGATTTGGGCTTGTGCGGCTCACACTATCACATTAAAAATACCTAGGTCGAGGCTGCAGAGGTCTGAAGCCTAGGGTGGGGAGTTGGCAACAGAGCCCAAGCTCCAGCCACAGCTGCAACTTCAAACTGCTGTCTCCTGTCTTCACAGCTATTCTTAGCACTGAAGCACAAGCCCTGTGAGCCTGAGTCTGTTGACCCAGGCTTGGGAGCTCGCTTCTTTGGTTGGTTGCTAGCTGTGTAGCGGTACCCTCAAAGGGCTGGTCTAAACATACACATGCTGGACAAGAAACACCAACACTGGTTTTCATTCAGACCTTTTGTTGTGTTTGCAGGTTATGTTAGCTTGAAGGCCCAGAGACTCCACAAAGTTTGCTAGAGACTTCATTAGTGCTCTTGATTTTATGTGGAAGGAGCTCAGATACTGCAGTGATGGGCAGCAGGATAAAATCCTTAGATAGATATATAGATTAGATTAGATTAGATTAGATAGAGGGGGGTGTATGGAGATAGATAGATAGATAGATACTCTTAACCTGGACTCAGAGTGGCTATACAGATAGCTTTGTGTACATGCCCTGAAATGGCTCTGTCAGAAATACTGTTGCCAAGTTGACCCGCTGAACTGCTGCCAAGACAGCAGTTTCGCCCTGCAAATCATAGAATATCATAGATTCATAGAATATCAGGGCTGGAAGGGACCTCAGGAGGTCATCTAGCCCAACCCCCTGCTCAAAGCAGGACCAATCCCCAGACAGATTTTTGCCCAAGATCCCTGCCATTTGCCAATGTCCTTTCTAAGGGCCAAGACCTGAGTCTACTGAAGTGAATGATGACAGAGCTGTAGTTGAGTTCAATGGCACCAGTAGGATTTCTGACCCAAACTGTAAGAGTTAATGGATTAACTGTTTTTAAGTAATTACCTCCATTCTGAGATATTAGGAAGGGAATAGGGTATGTGTGTTCATTCAAAACAGCCTCCTCTCAGCTGCCTTACTGTTAGGTTCTGCAATTTAAATATCCAGTGCTGATAAGAAACTGCTATTCTTTCAGAAGTGTCCCTCATCTCATAGTCTTTATTATGAAAGATTATCCTCTCTAGACAATATAACTTCCCAGAAAACAAATTCTGTTTTACAAAAATTGTCTAGGTTTTGAAATCTGTTTTCATTCTGAGGAGGAATAAAAATTAGACCTTTTGAAATTTCTTGGAAAGAAATACAAGCTAGAGAGACACCCACCCCAGAACAGCCAGCAGTGAGGGTACTCACCGGAGCCGTGGGATACCCAGGTTCAAGTGACTACTCTAAATAATGCTAAGCAGGGCCTTGAACCTGAATTTTTCACATCCCAAGAGTGTTTCCTAACTACCAGCCTATAGTGTCAGTCTTGCTTGTGGTCTGGTCCAATGACTATTTAGCTATACAAAGTAAAACAGCCCCAACAGGAAAGTGACTATAGTCTGAATCAGGCAGAGTGCCCATGATCTCTCTCTCTCTCTGATTTTTTTTATCAGAAATTCCATTCTGAACTTGACAAAAGCTGTATTAAAACTTCTGTTTCTGAAAAGTTTAAATTTCAGTGAATTTCTATTTTTGACATGACGTTTGGGCTCATATTTCTTATATTTAGTCTTGGTCTAGAAGCGAGGGGTTCTGGAAAGCAGCTTCCTTGCTTAGGGCCCAGTTGATGCCTAAGTGCATGACCTAAAGGATCCTAAAGTTAAATGGACTCTTGCCATTGACTATCATGGGCTTTGGATCAGGCCCTAGATTGTTTCCGATTCTGTAAAAACAGGCAGACCATCACTGCATCAGGGACACTTGCGTCACGATTTTGAAGCTAGCTCAAAAACCAGAACAGCTGGAGACTTCCTTTTTGTTACAAAATGAACGTTTAGATTCTGGAGAATAAGTAGGCAGAAGGAAATAGGGTCCGATTTACCTCCCTACTGTGCACCAACTGAATTAAAGCGCTCACTTTAACTGAGGAGAACCTGACCTTTCTGTGTACATGGCTCTAGAGTGGTGCCAAGGACAATCTGCAACGTGCATATGCGGTGCACCAAACAGCTTCCCCATCTCCACAGTGTCACCACAGGCTATTTGCTTGGGTTAAACTTTCATGGGGGAACAGCGGCCACAGGTCAAAGATGATGGTTATCTGGTATCCTGCCTGCTCTGCTCTAATGTGTTACAACATCACACCCATCTTCCTTGGAAGGAGAGGGGAGGCCAGGATGCTCTGTCTAGCCCAGCCTTGGTGGTGGAGGGGTGTTTCACTGGGTGGGCGGAGAGCTACTGACAGTGACAGAAATAGCAAGGGTTGCAAACATTCATTTGGTTATCTGCTAAGAAGATATGCTCCATCTGTGCTCCGTGGCCTGTTAGCTAGACTCTCGCACACAGATCACACACGCGGCACTGACATTTGCAGACGGGGGGTTACTATTCAATTTCACATGTACGTCTAGCACTTGTGATTGGAATCTGCTGCTTAGCCACAAAACTGAAGCCAAAGCCAGGCAACCTTCCCGACCCTGGCCTAGAGCTGTTGCCAATTTTGGCTGGACATATTCCTGGAGGTTTCATCACATGAGCTAATCTTTAATTAAAGATTCATATTTAATTCCTGGAGACAGTCCTGGAGGGCTGGCAACCCTAGGGAGCCAGTTGGAAATAGCAGAGGAACTCCAGCCCCCCTTTAGGCTGCCCACCTCCAGAGGGCTAGTCAGTACCATGATTGTTTTGTGCAATGCAGACTCTTGAGGGCAGGGATCTGGACTGAGATCCTCTTTCTCTGGTGCTCGCAGGCAGCACACGGAAATGCCTTTCGGTTACCACCAGCATTGGCTACGTTGATCAGCTGACCAACAGGAGAAAGAGCCTGTTTCTGTGAACAACCCCGTGAGTCCTCCCATCTCTAAATGTGGTACAGGGGCCTAACTCCCTTCTCCTTCACACTGGGGTAAATCAGGAGTCACTCCATAGTTACACCAGTGCAAGAGAAAGGGGAATCTGAGGTTTCTAACCATGGTGCAAAGGAGCATTTCCAAAGAAAAGGTCTGGGGGAAACAATCACCTCTCACTGTTCATTGTAGGCTGGACACTCAGCTGGTGTTAATCAGTGAAGCCCAGGGAGGTTAGGCCAACTGACACCCACTGATGATCTGGCCCTATGTCTTTCTTTGAAAGCTAGGCCTGGGCCCAGGAGCCAGCACCTGCACCCGGTTCTGAACTTCCCGGAGTCTAGGAGGATGTTGGACCCAGGAGTCCATTTAGGACCCATCTCTATTAACAGTGCACCTCCTGCATGCCAGGGCTCATGCCCAGGTATCTAAGGGTACGTCTACCCTGCAATAAAAGACTGTGGCACGGCTGCAGCTGGCCCGGGTCAGCAGACTCAGGATGCATGGCTCAGACTTCGGAGCTACAAAATTGCAGTATAGAGGTTCCTATGAGACCCCACGGGGGGTAGGATCTCAGACCTTGGGCTCCAGCCCAAACATGTATACTGCTTTTAGCCCCACACGTCTAAGTCAGCTGACCCCAGCTCTGAGACTCGGTGCAGTGCGGGGTTTTACGGCAGTGTGGACATATCTTTGGGGATCTCATTGTGAGTTTCCCCTGACAGCTCAGTTCCCACAGGATATGGCAGGCAGTGCTCTGGGGTTTGAACTCCCATTTTGGGCTGGCTGCAGCATTTCCAGAGGAACCTTCCCAAGAACTAGTATGTGCTGCAAGCAGGTGAAAGCTAGCTGTGCAGACTTCTGCTTTCAGGGAAGCTCTTTGCAACCTGAGCCCAGCCCGGATCCTTGCAACCAGATCATCTTGAGACCTGCCCAGAAACTGGGCAGGAAGTACGAAAGCTCCTAAAATGCTGCAAAGAAGCAGGGGAACAGAGCCAGGGTGGGGGGAGAGCTGGGGGCGCCCCTGCAGCAGAGCAGGTGGGTGTGAGCAGGGATGCTGAGCTCAGGGGAGGTCCTGTGACACCGTAGATCAGAACTGAGCTGAGGAAGCAGGGGTCTCCTGCAACATAGGAGCAAGCAGGGAGCGTAGTATGTCTGGGCGGGAGAGCTTCTGCTGCAGTTGCAAAACGGTGGTGCTGGTTTTTTTAAAGCCCAGCCCATGTTTATGCCAATCACTGTCAGGCCCCTGGCAAGTTGCCTGTGTCAGTGCCATGAAGACAAATCCCTGCTGCCCTCCTCTTCCCCTTCCCCAGCGTAGATTGTCCCCGTCTCTGTACTGTGAGTCTCAGGCCCTATATGCCTTGAGCTGAGGGACAACGAAAGCCAGAGACCTCAGCTTCTGCCTACGCCAGGGCTCTTGTCTGGAGGGATGTGACTCATTCCTGGGAGCCCTGGCATGATGAGGGATTTCTACAAGAGGGAGGAAGATCTGGTGAGCTGCAGCTTGTGCCCAGTTGAGTCACCAAGGCAGCAGATGGGTAGCAGAAGGGGGGATGCTGGAGGGGGCACGTCGCAGTAGGATCAATGAGGTGAAACTGGGCAAGGGACTGTTTAGGCAGAACATCCAGGGGGTTCTTAATGGGGCAGAGAGTGTGAAGCAGGGACTCGTCTCCCCAGAGGGGCCCATACATAGGGCATTTAAACCCCTAGGAAACCAGTCTGGCTCTCTAACCCCACTGCCATTCCCAGCCCAGGTACAGCATAGCGACGGGGCCCCGCCAGGGATGAGGGGCCAACCCTGCAAACTGTCCTGCTTTGCAATAAGGCAAGATGGCGAACTAGAGGCACAGAGGCAGGCGCTGTCTGAGTCCAGGATGGAGGAAGCCCAGGCCCCAGGCAGGGCGTGGGAGGCCCCAGTCAAGAGAAGCTAGAGGCTTCAGCCCCGCGGAGATGCCCAAATCAGTCCTTACCTTCCCGAAGGTTTGCTGCTGCTGGAGGTACAATAACCCCTGTTTTACAACCATCTCGTCCATCTTCTATCAAGGAGCATCCTCTTGCTCTGTCACACGCACTTTCCTGTCCCAGCCCTCCCCTCTATCTCTCTCGATCTTTCACACCTCCCACCTCTGACCCATGCTTAGCACCTCTCCCTCACCTGGCCCACCCCACTTCTAGCTCCGGCTCCCTACCCTTCAGTTTAACTCATTCCCTCCCCGGACGCCTTCCTGCTTCTGCCTTCTGGGCTGGGTTTGTTCCCGATCTCACTTCATGAGCATGTGACGTGTGGCCGGGTTGTTGTTTTTTTTTCCTAAACATATACGTTTCACACTTCAACTTCCTGTATTTGCGATCTTACCAAAAAGGGCAGCTAAAGACGCTGTTGTTGAGCTCTGCTATGTCCACAGACAGACTGCATACTAACACACTGACATACAGTCAGACTGTACATGCAAACACAGAGATACACACACTGACACAGAGAGACTGTATGCACTGACAGAGACACACAGACACTGACACACTGAGGCTGTACGCACTGATACACAGAGGCACACAGACACTGAGACTATGCACTGACACACAGAGACACACAGACAATGACACACTGAGGCTGTATGCACTGACACAAAGAGACACACCGACATTGACACACAGGCTGTATGCACTGACACACAGAGACACACAGACACTGACACACTGAGGCTGTACGCACTTACACAAAGAGATGCACACATACACCGATTGTACTCCCTGATCCATAGGCTGCACATGCACACACATGCACAGACTGTACACAGAGACACTCGAGTCTTTCACTCTTTACACCACAACAACAATCTGAAGACACCACAGGGGGCATACTGGATCCCAGATAGCTGTATTTACTAACTATACACAAACATGCCAAGCCTAGCAACATAGTATGGGTTACAATAGCACCACTGCACTGGCTGATTTCTGACAGCTTCTGAAACACAGAGCTCAGAGAGCATCGCTAGAGGGCTCACAAACTATTTAAAGGAATCCTACCCAATTCCTACACACTTCACATATGCACCGATTATACATTTTTGTTTTTACTTTATTATCACCCTCCGTCTATTCAGAAAAAGCACAGGCAACGGGTTGGGTCAGAACCCACTCCTCCCACCCAACTTCACTATTCTTGGACAGACTCTGGGCTCTTATCTTACTGCACGATACCCCAACGTGCCCTGGAATCTGCAGGCCCATCTGGATTAGAGAGGGGCTCATTTGGAGCCAGAAGGTTTGTTTAATCCATTATGGAGTCAGGGTCCAGCTGTCCCAAGTACAGTCAGATTGTGAAGAGCCCCAAATCACAGGGATGTGGGGCTCTTGGGGGATGGGTTTGGTGAGGATCTGTGTGCTCTCTCTCTCTCTCTCTGTTGCTCGCATTGGTTCTCTGCACCTGCCTCATGCTTTACTTACGAGCTTTAAAGAAACAGCCATCTCGTCCTTGATGCCCGCTCCTCAGAGCAGGCAAATGAGGTTGTTCCAGGGAAATGGGGCAACAAGCAGTCATGCAAAGCAGGAGACAGCAAATGTCCTGGTACTGAGAGACACTGGCTTCACTTCCTAGAGGCTGGATGCCTGTCTTTAACCACAGAGCAGGGCCAGTCAAGCAGTGGCAGGCTAAGCTCCTGTGCCTGCAGGCAGTGTAGCCAGTCTTTGATATTGAGGGACAGTGGAAACAGGTCGCTTACATTTGATGCAATGGAACATGATTTAACTTGGTGCTGTGTGCTGCTGCTCTGGGAATCCCGGGCTCAAACAGTGTGTGTGTGAGGGGATCCTACACCCTCAGACAATGGGGCTGGGATACATTAGTTACAAGAGAGACCCTAGGGGAGAAAGTGCACACATTAGCTAACCGCATGGGCTTCCCTATACCCTGCTGGCAAATGGGGCTGGCTTGGCCCCTCTGGAGAAGTAAGGGAGGGTCTGAGCAGAAGCAGCTGGCATGCGCTTTGCATGAACTAAGCACCTTTCCTACCTGCAAGTGTAGGTCTACATCTGTCAGAGCACCCTCTAGTGGCCAATTCACCCCTCCCGTGTTCTCTACGTGTCTGACAATAATAATAACTGTCACTTGTATTTGAATACAACTGCAACTGGAAATCAGTTTCCACGTGTTGGGTTCAGGAAATGCATCAAGGCAAATTGGTATCTACATTCCCTCCTACTGACAGGCAAGATGGAGCAATGACATTCTGCTTCCTTCATAGCAGAGTACCAAGCTCACCTGTCAAAGTAATAATTGGAGATATACTAATCTCCTAGAACTGGAAGGGACCTTGAAAGGTCATCGAGTCCAGCCCCCTGCCTTCACTAGCAGGACCAATTTTTGCCCCAGATCCCTAAGTGGCCTCCTCAAGGATTGAACTCACAACCCTGGGTTTAGCAGGTTAATGCTCAAACCACTGAGCTATCCTTCCTTCACAGTAGAGTACTAAGCTCACCTGTCATGGCCTGTATCCTCCCAGGTCACTAAGTATGTGCTGCTTGATGCAATCCTTGTAGCAGAGTTTGGGATGGCCAATCTACTTACTGCCTTTTTCAAATGCACTGTACAGAACTCTCTTAGGCAGTCGATTGTTCCGACCCAAGTCAGTTTCCTCCGTGCTGGCATTGTTGCCAGCCGTAGTATTTCATTGTTGGTGATTTTCCCGGGTCATTTGATTCCCATTATGCTGCATAGGTGGTGTTGTGGCAGGCAATTAAGTTTTTGGATATGGCACCAATCAAGGGGACAGGTCTCTAACGAGACTGACAATAATGCTACAAAATGTTATATAGCATCTTTTACCTGTAAGTAACCTATAGTACATTGCAAACAAGATGTCCAAGAATCACTTCGCCCATCCCCCACCCCCTCCCACTGAAACACAGCCACCTCTGAGGCAGGAGGCAGCAGCTATGTAATATGGCATCATTACACAGAAATTTTAGGACAGCAAGTGAAGAAGAATCCCAAACCCAGTTGAAACCGCCAGGGGGATTTAAAGAGGCAGAATAGAATAACAGATTTGGTCAGGACACCAGGGTTAATGCAAAAGGCCTTATTCTAATTTCAGTTACATCAGTGTAAATCTGGAATGGCTCCATCAACTTCAGTGGAGCTATTCTGTATTTGCCCTGGTGTAGCTGAGATAAAAGTTTGGCTCCGTGACTCTTAGGGAAAGTGCCATGGGATCTTTAACAGCCCTAACTGCTCAGAACTTCCATCTGAAGATGCCCCAATGATTATTCCATACAGCCCCCATACACACTGCTTTGTTTCTGCAAACAAATTCCAGAGGTGCTGTATTTTACAGGGACAAGAAAACTGACACTGAAATAACCCCACTTGGAGACAGCACGCTGAAGGCACTTTGGTTTATTTAGAGAGAGGCTCAGAGATGTTGTTTCTCTTTCCATCATTTCACTGGTATACCGAGCACCCTATGAATAGGATCCATATTTCACCAGATGGCTCAGCCAGAGATATCAGAGCCATGACATTCCAGGTGTCTGTGGACTATCCAACCTGCATCCCTTCCCTGGCATATTGAGCATCCTCAGAATATCCAAGCGGAATCTCTTCCCCATGCTGGGCATCTAGGGGACCAAAGATTTGTACCATCTTGTTAACAGATTGCACAGCCAGATGCTATCTGAGCTGTATGCTTTTGCTGGCAGATTGGGCAGCCGAGGTATACTCATCCCATACCATTGCATTGACACATTAGGCATCTGGTGAATAGATCTGGTTCCTTGTTGCTTCAGCCACACTGGGGGCATCTGTAATATTTCTGAGCCACACTGATTGTCTGGGAGCATGGGAACTGGGTCCACATTCCCTCAACATCCGAATGGCTACCCAGGGACTATCAGACCAGAACCGCTTCATCACTATATTGCTAAATCCCAAGAATATCTGATCTATACTCCCTTTACTGGGACACAGGGCAGCCTGAATACTGAACATTCCCATTTTCTATCTGCTGGGGTGAAGGGAAGGACTTGCACTGCAGACCTGATGCTTCTTTGGCATATTTCATTTTAACTTGAAACATAGATCGGGCCGCGGGATGAGAGACCATCATCATCAGGCCTGAATCCCCAAGCTTGGGTACAGATCCGAATCTGAGCTTTCCCAAAATTTGGGGACGTGTGAATCCGGTGTCCCCGTTGGGTCCATTGCAGCCTTCACATACACAAACGTCTCTAACGTTTGGGCAGGTTTGGCTCGAGGGTAGCTGTTTGAGCCCATTTCTAGTTAAGCTAAATGAAATTAAACCAATCATATTTTATTATTTCAATCACTTTATTTCTAATAATAATTACAATAATTTTTGCATGATGGTAGAGACCACAATGTGCTCAGTCTACAGAAAAATATAATCCCTGCTGAAATGGGGCACTGACACTTGAAGGTCGTGTGAAAGGCCAGTTACTCTGTTCCAGGTGTTTGGAATAACAGAAGTAGTCATTGGGCAAGAGGAAAAGGGTCTTGGGGAGCAATCACAGGTGCGAGAGGGAAAGTGAGTGGCCATCCCAGACCACTGTCCCTTTAAGACCAGCTGTGGGTCACACAAAGGCCATAATCTTGACTTGTTGCCATCCTTCCAGAGCTTCCTCCATGAGGCACAGCAGCAGGCAGCACACCTGCTCCTGTCCTGCCTGGGGGGTCCTGAGTTGGGATGAAGGGCTGGGGAAAGAGGAGATGGTGCCTGGGATGGGGAAGTGTTATCCAGATTTTCCAATGAGTTCAGACCAGTGCAAGGGTCTTTGCAAGGGACATTTCATATCTGGGGCTTTTCAAGGAGGCACCAGGCTGTAACTCACACCAACACACCCTCTTCCCCAAGAACATGGAAGGGGCCGTGATTGCCCAAGAAGTACCTGTGTGGGAGCACCTTGTGCTCGTCCTAATATTGTACAGAGGATTTACTGCAAAGACCTTTGGCAAGCGAGCATTCACATGCTCTCGCCGTTAGAGCAGGGAACCGGGACCCAGGACTCCTGGGTTCATAGAAGAGACCTATGCAGGATTCTTCCCTATTGCCTGATTTCTAGAGTTTAGTCCTAAATGTCCCAAGCGATGGAACTCCCAGACCACCTTATAGCTCTCACCATCGGGAAGGCTGTCCTGATATTCCCTTTCCTAGTACTATTATTTGCATCCAAGTTCTTTGGGGGCAGGGACTGTCTCTTTGCTATATACAATGGGACTGCGGGGTCCCAGGCTACTGCAAAATAAATAATAACTGGGATCCCATTCCTCCTAGTTAATCCCCTGTATCACCATAAATAAGGCTCCTCCTTTCTGGGAGTTCACAGCCTTCTGATATTGTCAGGCTGTTAGCACATCCCCTTTCAGTCATTGCTTAGCTAAACCAGACGGATTTAGCTCTTTTAATCTTTCCTCACCTCCTTGATCATCCTTGTCATTCTTCTCTGAACTCCTTCCAGTCTGTCGATGTGCATCTGGGAATGTGGTGCCCAGGACTGAACACGATATTCCAGATGTGGTTACCTCAGAGACATCAGATGCCAGAATTTGCAGCAAGCCTCAGCATCCACAGCTGGGTCCAGGTTTTCAGAAGAGCTTCAGCGCCTGCTTACGCACCTAATTAAAGGGCAAGCTTTTCTGACAATGAAACCTGGCCCACAGAGAGGGACTAATGCCTCTCTGCTCATGACTGCATGACCTTGGGCAAGTCACTTACTTGCCCTCCCTGTAACTCAGTTTCCCCATCTGTAAAATGAAGACAATGATATGCTCCTGTGAGGCTGAATCAGCTAATGTTTGCAATGGGCCCTGATCTTAAGGCACCGGAGCCAGGCAAAGTGTTATCACTGCAAGAAACCACAGGAGATCATGTTCCCTCACCAGCTGGACATAACTAGGAATGAAATTATTTGGAATTATTTAAAATATACATGAGACCCAGACTCTTCTCTACCCAGAAACAGGCTGTTATTTAAACCCTCGCTGCAGATAGGATATAAACCGTTACAGGTCTCATAGGAAGCATCTTTCACAGCTAATCATTTTCTTTCCTTGAGTGCTTGCAAACCAGATACAGCCTCCTTTCAACTAGGTGCTCCACTCTCCAGTCTGTTCTGTTCCCTCACTCCCACCCCCATCCCTTCCACCCTCTGCATCCTCTGGCAAGAAGAGAGCCCAGGCTGCATTAGGATCCTGCAGCTGCTGGGACAGGCTTGGGTACAGTCCTGCTTCTGATACACTGCAGGGGGGTGCAGAGAACCTGTGCATCTGCCTAAGGTTCCCCTGAAATCTTCTCCCTCGTCTCCCCCTGGCTAGGTTAGAGGGAAATCATGCCAACTGTGCTCCCCAGCACTGCACGCACATCATTTTTTGTTCCCCTACAACCCAGCCCTTACCATCCCTGGAGCACTGGAGCATCTTTACAACTGTAACCTCAGCAGCACTCCCCTGTTCCCCAGCAGAATGTGGAGCATTAAAATGAAGGCCCTGAGTGACATTCACCTGTGTACAGAAGGTGAGAGAAAGCCTGTGCTTCACTTAAGCACAGCCCTCATGCTGGCCCTTTGCACAGCAGGGACTCAGTGGGACTGAAGTGATGCCCAGGCTTTGTGTTGACCCCGCTACACAGAGTGGAATTTCACTCCTCTGTGGAAGGGTTACGAGTGCGAGAGCACCACATTGCACAGTAGCTCTCCAGAGGACAGCTGTGTTACTGCAGCATTCGGTAGCAGTAAGGGCATCTAGTCAATGTCCATTTGGCTTCTTCAGTCGAACGGCCCCTTTGATCTCTTTGAACACCACTGCCTCAGTGAAGGGTACAGGGTTAGGGCATGCTAGGATGGGGCACTTCCTAACCCTCAAGAGTCCGTTTACCCATTCCCCAGGCAAGCCAGTGGCAGGAGAGTCAGCTTCAGAGTTTCTTGCCCATATCCTAATGTCCTTCATGAGAGACCTGGCCCATGGCTGTTGGCATCCAGGATCCAGGGCATCTCAGCACCAGCCAGAGGAAGCTGGAAAAGCCCTGCCCTCCAGGCTCATCTGCTTCCCCTGTCCTGTCGCGGCCCATTCTGATTTCTGCAGCAGGGTCAGTCAGCCGGGGGCAGGGATGGCACCACGTTAGTAATAATCAGAGTAATCCTCCTCTTCCTCGCTGGCTGTGGGAGCCTCTTCTCCTGGGTTCACTGGGGAGCTAAACAGAGCAGGGGGAGCAGCTTCTGCAGCAGAACACAGAGGGCAAGAGATAGGGGTAAAGGAAAGGGAGAGGCAGGATCAGTGAGAGGGATAAGAGAAGCCCAGGTGGGCTCTGTAGCAATTGTTCCAGTTTCTGCCTCTGCCCATAGTGTAGCATCTTGGGAGGGTGTTTCTGACCTAGGCCTTTCCCCACTGAATGCCATGCAGCAGACCTGAGACTGGCCCCTGCCTCTGGCTCACAGGGAAGCTCTGCAGACTATCTGCACATGGGCTGGCAAATCCTGAATCTCTCTCCCCCTCCACCTCTCTTCCTCTGGAATGGGTGGGACAGGGGCCCAGCCTCAGATCTTATCATTTCCCCTCCATCATTCATTCATTCATGCAACAGATCTCCATAGTCTTCTATCCTGGGCCATTCTCTCTAGCTGGTTCTGCAGTGCCTGTCTGGTGATGTTGATTGGCTGCTTGCGTAATTTCCCCTCCAGTTTCCCCTAAAAATGGAGACAGAGCCAAGGATTTCATTGCAAAAGGCCTTCCCTCCCTCCCAATCTCCCTCTTTCTGTCCCCCTTCCCTTCATCCCCGATTGCCTTCATCTCCCTCCTCCCTCCTCCTTTCTCCTTGTGTCTACCTCTCCCCTCTCCAGCAACTCTGCTGGCGTAACATGGTGTTTTCCAGTGAATATATCAAATCTCCAGACTGAATCCCGCTTGATGGTTACATGGATGCAACTCAGTTGAAGTCAGCAGAGCTGCCCAGATGTAACTGAGGGCAGCCTAAACCTGCCCTGGCATACGAAGCCATGACAACCAACATTTCATTGCAGCCAGGCCTGCCTTTGATTCTCTGGGTCAAGGATAGAGCTTGGGCCCTTCAGGAGGCCTCATACTGAGAGTGCGAGATTGTTTCTTTCGTCTCTTGTTTCCTTGCATGCACACAAAGCGGGCAGGGACACAAGGTACCTGCACTGACGACAAGAAGAGTAGCTTTGGCAGTGGCATTGCCCAGCTTGTTGTGTGCAATGCAGAAGTAGGTGCCTCTGTCCGCCTTCCTCACCCCTTCAATCTGCAGCCAGCTGGACAGCTCGTATTTCAAAGGGCCACCTCTGGACTGAGAGCAGGAAGAGAGTTAGGGCAAATGAGTCCCACAGTTGATTGCCAAGCTGGGCCGGTCAGAAAAATGCACACACCCAGAGGGCCTCCAGATCTCACTGAGCATGGAGGAGACTCACTGAGATGGAGATAAGTGTGTGATGCACCTGGACAGAGGTGCATGTCAGGGTCACTCATGAGGGCCGAGCTGAGTTGGGTCCATTCACCTGAGCGGAGCTGAGTCAGGGTCATTCACCTACATGGAGCTGCCTCAAGGACCCTCACCTGGGTGGAGCTGAGCTTGGGGACCCTTTGCCTAGGCGGGGTTGTGACGGTGTCACTCACCTGGACGGAGATGTGAGGATCATCTCCAGGTAGAGCAAATTCTTGTTCATCCTTCCTCCATTCCACGAGGGCCATGGGGTAGGCAAAGACCTCACACATGAAGATCACATCATGGCCCGACACATTCACCTGGTCTTGGGGATGGTGCTTGATCTGGGGAACTGCACAGAATCCAGACAATAGGCCGAGGATTTTAGAAGCTCAGGAGGTCAGAACCTAATCCGCCTCCATCACCAGACAGAAATGAACCTCCCTTAACCAGAATCATACAGGCTGCTGCAGGAAGCATGGCAGAGATTTAAACAATCAAAGCATCTTATTAAGCAGCAGCTACTCCTATCCTATCTAGCCACTCACTCTGCCTGGTCAGTCTACATGGCTAGGAAATAACACAAGTCACCTTAACGAGTGCGGCAATGAACCACGCCCTCTGCCTGATCCCAGCCCACTGTATCAGAGGAAACAGACTGTGAGAAATACACTGAATTCATTGTTGATTTTAGATGTCACTGATGGGTCTGAGCCACAGAGTTCAGATTCGGATCCAGATTGCGATTTGGCTTTTGGCCCATGTCTAGCCATTAATAATAATCACTACCATTAACTTGCATTTTTCTAGAGCCTTTCATCCCAAAGGAGCCCTGTGCTACAGGCAACTCTTACACACAGAAGTAGCCCCAGGGAAGCCAGTGGGAAAACTTGCATGAGTAAGGGCTACTGCTGGTGTGAGTAAGGGTTGCAGAATTGGGCCTTCTATCTCTAACCCCCACATATGATACATAAAATACATATGGAGCAAATACACATGTGGCACATACATAACCACATTTTAAAGTGCCATATCTCCAGTGGGGTAAAGCAGCACTGCTGCATCGACATCTCAGATGAGGATCTGGCCCCATATACTTATGTACAGTACATATGTATGTTATCTACTTATGGTACATACAGATATACACAGTACATACATTCACATATGGTACATACATATAGTACTAATACAATATACCTATGGTACATGCACATATACAATAACATGGTACATAAGACACTGTGTACATATATCCATATGGTACTTGAATACAATATGTATATATACAAAGAATACATATAGACCATATATATGGTACACACGCACAGTACATACATAAATCATAACTGCAGTGCAGCTGCCTGTGGATGGGATGGTGAATGGATGTGTTCGTTTTTAATATACACATGCACCTGAATATTCTCTCTGCCCAATTTCCTTTCATTATAAATCAGCACCTGAAGGAATCCGGCTCTGGCTTTTAAGGCTACCTGGGAGGGGGTTGGGAAGCTAGCTCACAGGGGAGCCCAGCGCACAAGGAAACCCAATTTGCAGGACAGCTCTGAAAGCCCTTTAGGGCATTCAAGTCCCCTGATCTCTTGTGTGGATTGATCAAGGAAGGAGGTGAAAGGGTTTGCTGGCAGAAAGAGAGATTGAGAGGCTCCACCTGCCCAATAACAGCCTTGCTGAGAGGCCCAGAATGCTAAAGACTTCCCTGAAGGGCCCTCCCAGCCATCTAAGCTGTCCGATGATAGACGCCTGGCCAATGGAATCTGGCCATGGCTTGGAGGATTAGATACTTCCTGTGCCATTCTTCACCTCACCCCAGGTATGCTGGAAAAGTGGCCGGATCCCTCGTCTATCCCTGGGCCACCTTCCCCCTCCCAGTCTCTCTCCAAGCAGCAGAGGGCCAACAAGGAGGTGGGCCGTTACCTGCTAGGCAGGGCCCATCGCTGGTGATGCTGAGGTTCCGCCCCTCTCTCTCACGCACGGCCTCCTGGAACTTGCAGATGTTCTGGTAGGTGATGTGATCGGAGCCACACACGGCCGCCTGGGACCTGCACACACATTGTGGCTCGGGGATCCCCCCATAGCCTAGCTCCTGGATGTCCAGCTGGCACTCCAGATTCTCTCCGCACCGCCCATAGAAGGTGCCACTGCCATCCAGGTCGCAGAGCTGCCCCTCAGCATTCCCGCACTCCAGGCAGCAGCCACAGTGGTCACGCACCAAGCCTGCTGGGCAGGTTGTGGCTCTAGGGCACAGCTGTGGCACACACTGACACTGTCCTTCTGCACCCTCTTCTGCCCATGTGAGTCCAGTGGGATGCGGCAAGCAGGAGGCTCCATGGAAGGACCAAGCCAGACCCATCACCAGCAGTAGCAACATTCTGCAAATTATCTCTGGGTGCCTCTTCTTCCCTGCAAGGAACAGGGCACCAAGTCTCTTCTGACCCACTTGGAAGTGTGAGCTGGGTGCAGATGGAGCCCCACGTCCGGATCCTCTAGTTTCCACTCAGAGCCAAACACTAATAACTCCAGCAGCATGAGCAACCCTCCTCTCCCCGCCCTCTTCTCACACTCCCTTGGCAGGCAGGCTCTGGTTTCAATCAACAGACAGGACAGAGCAAGAGGAAAGAGGATGTCTTTGGAGGGATCCAATCCAGCCCTGGCTGGGCTCCTCCAGAGACCATCTGTATCCCACAGATGCTTCCCATTAAGAGTTGCATTGCAAAGGGAGATAAATACAAAAGGATCTTGCCTTGTCTTTGTAGTTGGCTGGGTGGGTTTGTGAGGAGGAAGCACGTGGATAGGCCTGCTTTCTCCTTGGTCTCTCCTCCTCTCCAGTTCTCTCTGTTTATCTTTTTGCTCTTTCACCCTCACTCTTATCCTGTCGTCCTCTTTATCTGTATATATGGCAATAAGTGCTATATATAGATAAAGCTCCTTGTAGACTTTGTCTGGGTTTTTCAGCCATCCGATAGACTTCTATAGCAGGGACAGAAGTCGCTATTCAGTCCTAGCGGAGGGATTCACAGCACCTATAGAAAGGTGATCTATTCAGTTCTATGGGGCTTTCCCCTAAGGGTTCTCTGTAAGGGTATGCCTACCCTTGGTGCTGGGGGCGGAATTCCCACCCTAAGGAGACATGCTCACGCTAGCTCTGAAAAGAGAGTGTAGCCAACGTGGATGAGCGGCGGGACAGGCTAGCTGCCCCAAGTACGCACATAGGGGCTGGGCTGGGCATGTACTCGGGGCAGCTAATCCATCCTGCCACCCATGCTGCCATGGCTACACTCTGTTTTTAGCATTCTAGCCGTATGAGAGCTCACACAAGTGCGTCTCCCAGCTCCAAGTGAGGCCAGACCCTAAAAGTATTGCCGCATTCTCCTGGAAGCTCCCAAACCCTTCAAGTCTCCTACCTGTCTCATTCTAGTATAAATCAGGAGCAGTGCCATTGGGATCAAGGGAGTTACACTGGTGTAAGGGAGATCAGGACTAGGCCTCAGCTCTTGCATTAGTGACAGAGTGTGGCTGGTGAAACACTGGAGTATTTTAAAGAAGCAGTGGGGTTTTCTCTTTCTATCTCCTCCCTTTATGTTTCTCCTCTCACCCTCCTCTCTTTCCTTCAGATCCCTTCCCTCTCCCTCACACTCCCTATGGCCTGATTGTGATTCACTACCACACTGATTAGTACCTTATTCCACAAGCAGTGTCATTGGCTCCATAGGGGCTATTCCTGGCTCAAGGTATTATTCCCTGTGCATAAGGGCAACCTGTTTCCTTTCTTTTCTCCAACCTCCTTCCTCATTGATTCTTCCTTTCTCAGCTGTCCCTATTTTGCTGAGATCTCCCCCAGCCCCAGGAGTCTCCATGGCCCATCTTGTCTTTGCAGATGCTAAGCCCAAGGTTGATCCACTGCGGTATGCAGCCACAGAGCGATCCTGGACCTTCCACCTTCAAACACAGCCCAGCACAGTCCCTGCAGGGAAGGGAGAAAAATCCTCCCTCCGCTTGTATTTATAAGCTGATAAGTTGTGCAGGTGGCACCCTCAGAGACAGCAGGTGTGATTGTGACAGCTTGCCTGACGGGAGTCTAGCAAGCAGCTGTTCTTCCTTTCCCGGAGGCAGCACTGTGTGTTCAGCCCCTGGCCTCCATTCTAGCTTTTGTTTGGAATGAGACTTGATAATTGAGGCCAGACTCCTTCCTGCTGAGCTGCTCAGATCAGAGGGGAAATGTACTTGCCCTTCACTTTGCTTTGACTTTCCCAGATTCCTTTTCAAGTTCCTGCTGGCCCCAGATCAAGGTCATTTGGGCAGTTTGAGTGATCATAGAGCTCTTTCAAGAAGGAAAGACAGCTGGATGTGGGGCTGCTCTGTTCTTTGGAGAATTTTCCAGGAAGAAAGCGTAGGGAAAGGAGATAAAAAAATTGGTGGAAGGGAACTACTCTCTGTGTCAGTTGAGGCAAGGATTGTAGGCACAGGCAGGCTGGGTGGTACAGAAGTTAAAAGTGCTGAGATCTTTCATTGTTGGTGGGCTATGTTCAGAGCTAGGAAGATTTCTGGGGCTGGCAAGAATGCAAAAGGTCAGAGCTTATTTTTGGGGGGTACCACAGACCATATGTCAGATCTACAAACTCTGATGATCAAAGTCTTCATCTCACCTTTGCCCACATACATCATATACCTATACTCACTGCTTCCAAGCTCCTATTCTGCCCACGCATGCCCTGTAAACCTGGCATGAGACAGAAAAGAGATACCAAGAAGGAAGTTAGAATAGAGATGCAACTACTGCTGTCTATTTGCAGGGTGCCTGCCGTGATGGGTCTATAAATGCCATGCAATGAAAAGCAAACAGAAAGCATTTCAAACCTAAAAAACCAGCCAGACAAATAAAGCACATGGCTATATAGCAAAATCATGCCACAACCTAGCAACAAAAGGACTGACTCTCAACTCAGTAGAAGGAGGGGAAGGAGTGAAATTCTGATCCTTTGCTGTACCTCTGAGTTGTGTATATGGCATCTGGATATTGTGTTGATGGGATAGATAGATAGATAGATAGATAGATAGATAGATAATCTGTTCCTAGGACATGAGGCTAGGATTTGTTTTGTTTGCCTTTTGCTTTAAAACTGTAAGACTTAGCTAAAGCTGCATGCAGCTCAGAGTTGGGGGCTACAGCGCCATACATACTACAGGGTAAAGCTGACATTTTCAGCAATGGCCTCTGATTTGGAATGCCCAACGTGAAATACCTCCTGGACTCCAGTTTTGATGAGTACCCACAGCTCTGACTCAAATGATTGTGGGTTCTAAAGGCTCAGTCCCTCTGCAGCTCAGGCCCAAGATGTCTCAGGTTAGGCACCCAAAATTAGTCACCTAAACTTAGAGGCTGTGTGTGAAAATTTGGCTGCAAGCAGCCACTCCCCAACATCTTCCCTGAGCTCCTTTCCCCAGCGAGTCCTGTGCTGGCACCATGGGCTTCTGCACTCTTGAACATGGTCGCCTGGAAGTTCCCAATGTTAATTCATTTATCAGGAGCCATATAGTTCTCTACCTATTGTTGCATCTTGGTCACTGCATGAGACAGTGCTTCTATTCAAAAGTACAAAAGTTGGTTTAAAAGTAATACAATATATATAGTACATAATCAGAAATAACCCAAATATGATTAATACATTTAACAATACAATTTAGATATTAGCAGCCAAGCATTCGGTTACATCACTCTTGGAACATTATACAGGGAGTTGGTTGTTGAAAGCAAATATATGAATGAGTGAAGATTGTCCCGCAGTAATTGAGAATTTAGGATAGGTTGTTCGTTATAAAATACAATCCATCAGGGAAGTGTTTCCATCCACCGCTGCCATCTATTCCTTCCCCAGGTGAGAATGTTGACTGAACAATACAAACATCTTGCATCATAGCCGATATTCAATCTGGAACCATGAGGGGGCACCAAAGTTTGCATCATCCCTGTCTGTGGAGTCATGATTTGCTTGAAACTAGCGAATGTGTGTGTGTGTTGGGCAAGGGAGAATGGGGAGCAGAATAGGGCAAATTAAAAAGTAAAAATCCCCTTTCCTTCCATGCATGCAGTCTCTGGTGCTGATAAAGATCCTGAAATGCTTGGCATGGTGATGCCATGTGCTTAAATGAATAGATAGAGAGATGATGTCAGCCAGGCTAGGCTCACAACCAGAATGGCAAAGGTAATGTCTCTTGGATTTATAATGACTTCATAAACAAAACAGCCAACTGATCACATCTGATTTAAGGTAGAGGAACGGTTCTAAGGGGTGTAGATGTATGGTACTATATAAATAAACAGCAACCAACAAAACAACAATAATACTAGAGATGTTTCTATATAAACGAATATGCAGTTTGGATTGGAAATTGCTAGTCACAATTAAGATGTCTCATCAGAGCTGTGTATGGCCCCAGGATAGAAAAAGCAGCTGGGTCCTGCAAGTCAGGATAGAGGAGCAGTGTAGGGCTGAATAGCAAGGGGGAAAGGAGTTGTACTGTATAGCCTGCTAAAGTGCATTAAACAAACTGGGGTATGAAGGACTGGAATAGTGTATGTGGGGGGATGGGGGAAGGTACAGATCAGGGTGCAAATATCTCAGTGTTGCTGAGTGAAGAGCCAAGGGAATAGGATAGTACATAGGTGAGGACTAAGGTACATTACAAGAGCCATGTATCTGAGGAGGGTGTCTCAGCTCTGGGCTGGGGTAGGCAGTGCAGTGCCTGGTCAGATACAGTGGTACAGCAGTACTCCAGGCACACACCCGGTGGAGAGTGCAGGACAGAGCCAGATGCAGTAGCCAGGCAGTGCCCCTGGCACGGGGCAGGGGGAGGGTCCAGGGCAGGTCCAGATGTAGTGGCAGGGCAGTTCCCCCAGCATGGAGCTAGTTGAGGATGCAGTGCATGGTCAGATGCAGTTGAGGGTGCTGTGCACAGTCAGATGCAGTGGCAGAGCAGTACACTGGCACACGGCTGGGGTGGGTGCAGGACAAGGCCAGATGCAGTGGGAGGGCAGTGCTCCTGGCACGAGGCAGGTGGGCAGCACAGTGCAGGACCAGATGCAGTAGCAGGGCAGTGCCCCTGGCATGGGGGAGGGTGCAGGGCAGGTCCAGATGCAGTGGAACAGCAGTGACCCTGGCACACGGCTGAGGTGGCAGTGGACAAGGCCAGATGCAGTGGGAGGGCAGTGCCCCCGGCACAGGGCTAGCTGGGGGTACAGTGCACGGTCAGATGCAGTGCTAGGACAGTGCCCCCGGCACGGGGCAAGCGGAGGGTGCAGGACAGGCTGCCCCTTTGGCTCACAGCCCGGTCCCGGCCTGTTGCTCCGGCGCTGCCTTTCCAGTGCGTGGCGCCTTTAAGAGCCATGTAAACAAAGCCTAGTCCCCGTCCCTCCCCCCGCTCCTCTCTTAGCCGCTGACGTTACTGCGTCGCTTACGCCGCCGCAGCGGGCTGCGCCATTCTCTAAACCCCGCCGCCCCAGGGCTGGCGGCAGGGTCCTTTACGTAAAGTGCGGGAGCTGGAAGGCGCAGCGCGCAGGCGCGGCGGCCCGGCCGGGGGGAGGAGAGAGGAGCATGAATGGAGCAAAATGGCGGATCATGTGCAGGTGAGGAGGGAGCGCGCGGGGGAGGGGACAGCCGGGCCGCGCGGCTCCGGGCCGGACGCGGGGGAGACCGGCCCGCGGGAGCTGCTGGGGCCGAGGGGCCCGGCTCCCCCCGGGGGGCTGCGGGCACCTCCCGGGGTGTGGCTCGGATCTGGGGGCGCGGGGCCCCGCTGCGAGCGGCGCCCCCCGCCCCCCCCCAGGCGCGGCGCCCCCAGCATGGGGCGGCGGTGCCGGCGCTCTGTGTGGGGCGGGTTACGGGCAGCCCAGGAGACTGAGCACCTCCCCCTAGGCCCGGGCCGCCTCCTGCTAGGGCAGCTCCCCTCTGATAAAGGGGGCGGGGCTTCCCCCCAGTGCTGGGGCACCTGGAAGTCAAGGGGGGCGTAGACACCCCCCCCCCCGACTGAGTGGTGCTTGAACATTGATACCCCCGACACACACACACACACACACACACACGTGCCCTGTGCAGACTGGTGGGAGCCAGGGGAGAGGCCTTGCAGACCAAGGGGCAGCTGGGTGCTGGGATCTCCAGGAGCAAGGGGTCCCTGAGCACAGACTGCACCCAAGGCAGCAGCTGGCAGGGAGAGCATGGGCTGCATTATGCATGCAGCTTTCGCTCACTTTAGTTTCCCAGGTGCCAGCAATTAGCAGCACCCCAAGACTGGTGAGAAACAGGCCAGGGTGGGCAGCAGCATCGGAGGGAGCCTATCACCGCAAAGCTGGTGGCGAGAAGGGGAATTTGGGGCACAGTTGCCCAGGATTGGAGCCCTCAATCTGCCATCAGCTACCACAGCTGGGCACTTTGCTCCAGGGAATAATGCCTGAAAGCACTGTAGAGTCAGCGTTACCTAGAGTACCTGGTCACTCTTAGTGTCAGAGGGCTTTGAAGGTCTTCCTGGGTTATTTTATAGGCAGAGACGACTGGAAACTTTTGCCTGTATTCTGCTAAGCCCTTCTGGTGTTCACCCCCTTTCGTGTTAAGTGTAGTAAGGGGCTGCCAACCCCAAAGTGAGAAGAACTGAGGGAGCTTCAAAATTGACATGGCAGAAGTCTTGGCTTTGGGTCTGACACCATGGCCTGGATTATTTGTCTCCCATAACCAGGTAAATAAAATGTCTGCTGATATGAAGTTCATATGGTTTGAGACTGTCAGATTCTGGGCCCTATTGCCAGGATCCATGGGGTGAAATTAAGAAAGGGAAAATGTAGCTAGAATATCAGAAAGAAACTTTCTGCCTTTGATATATGCCATATGGTGGTATGGTCTCTCAGGGGAAGCAGTGGAAATACCTTTATTTGTATGTTGTACGGATTGGATGAGTCTCTGAGATGTGTCAGCAGTGGAGAACAATGGCCAGGGATTGGAGGAGCTGACCTGATAGTTAACTTTCCATCTTGAACTTCAGTGATACTTTATTGAAGAGCATAGCAGTGGTTGGTAGTGGTAGTGTTAACTAACATCAAGGTTTTTTTTAACTAGATCAGTGGTCCCCAACCTTTTTCCTCTGGCAGGCGCCAGACGAAGGACCGTGGCGGAGGTCGAGCATCCGCCGAAATGCTGCTGAAATTCAGTGGCATTTCAGCGGCGATGCCTCTCGATGACGCTGCTTGTCAGCGGCAAATGGCGTCATCCAGAGGCAATGCCACCAAATTTCGGCGGCATTTTGGCGGATGCTCGACCGCCGGCCAGGATGCAGAGGCAAAGTGTTGGGAACCCCTGAACTAGATGGTATTGGTGATCTTTTTCTGAAGGCTTTCAAAGCAAACTTTAAGTGGCTATTGTTAAACATTTTATTAAGAGACATTGTCAAATTAAAAATCGTATGTAAACAAACTATCGTCTATCACTAATAACATCATAAGGTATTAAAAATGAAAGCTTCAAAATTCCATTTCACATGATATGTGTGTCCTTCAGTTTTTTATGTCTCTTTGCTTGGACATCTAAAATCAATGTAGTCAGTTTCGCTTTTATGTAAGAGTCAGTTTCTTTTTCAGGGTCTTACTTTTGCAGTGTTTACCTTTGAAACACTGAATGGGAACTATTTATTTAAAAACAACTGTTTCAGTTGGATTCAAAATAAAAGCTTGTGGAGATACATTTAGAGATCTTACAAAATTTAAACTTTGAGCCAAATCTAAGGGATAGTGTCCCTGTTAACAATTTACACAGCCACACTTTCATGAAGAACATTGTAAAGGACTCATCCTGGAATTAGAAATATTGCAGCAAAATGATGGTATAGAGGAAATAATGTTTTCCCAATATAGTGATGATTTAATTTGTGATTATATGCATGATATCAGAATACAAAAAAAAAGTTTTGATAGTTACTGCATCTGGTACCTCTGTAAACCACAAGGGTGAGTAGTTTATTAACTCAGAATATAGCCCATGTAATTCTCAGGTTGTTTTGTGGGGTTGAAATAATCTTATCAAATGCAGCCTAAATAATCTGTTGGGGATTGCTGTGTTACTAAACAATTTACGTGCCATAAAGACACTATAGAACGGCTGTATTCTTTGGTTTGTCATTAGTGACACATCAGCTTCACAACTTAACTTGTGACTTTACGGATAGACCCACAGAATCCGGTGAGACAGTGTCTCTTGCTGTTCTTGTTGTTTTAAAACAGGCTTTTTCTTTTTTAAATATTGGGTCAAGCAAATGGAATTTGGGGCCACAAGAACATAATTCATATTGCTAGCTTCGGGTGCACTAGTTAAACTTTAACATAAGAAGTTTGAAGATGTTCCACTCCAATGGAGATTTATTGCAAGTACTGTTAACCTGTCACTAAGCTACAGGAGACTTATCAGAAGGCATCAGTGCAATCTTTACAACTAGTGCTAATGGACAATTACATATCTGTAATGGAGTTATTTTATTTTATTTTATTTTTGTCTTTTTATTTTGCTTTGAGGCAAAAAAGTATAGCACCTCTGAAGAGGCTCTTCTAGCTTCCTTCAAAGCTGCCTCAGGATTTCTGGATTTTTATGGCTAGGGGAAAATCACTGATTAGATGAGTGGATTCAATTCCTGTTTGTTATAGTGTTTTTTTTTTTAAAACAAAACAAACCAACACACTATTTCTAATGCTGATCCAGTTGTTTGGATATTTTGTGAGTAGGCTGTCTGGGGCTCTGTTATAAACTATGCCTGTTTAAAAAAAACTGGAACACCCTTGATACAGGGAGACATTGAATATAAGTTTGGATGAGTGAGAGCATATAACTTGAGACTTGATTCTGTTTTTGATAATAGGGTGTTTCAGATTACTGATATCTGGATGATATAGTATATAAGACTAGCAGCAGAGTGGCCATATTTTGTCAAACTTCCAGTCCAGTTATTAAATATTGACTCCACAGAGTTACTGTCATTAGAACTTGCATGTTAATACTTAACAAAGTGCAAAAGTGTAGATTTATTTATAATTATTATGAGTTATGGAGTTTACAATATGATGCAAGTTGATGAAAGTGGAAGAAGAGTTGAGTTCTTCGAGACCACAGCTGAAGGACTGTATCATCATGTTCTGTAGCTTTTTTAAAAATGGAACTGTGAATGTAGAAAATCCCACTTCTTTTCTGAGTGCAATCCACGTAGTCAAAGCCAATTGGGATAGTTTTCTGCTGGACAGCTCTTCAGAATTACTGTGCAGGGTCTAGGAATGAAAAGGACTGTAACAGAGAATTCTGTATCATTGTGGAAAGCTACGCGGTCTTAGTCGACTGGTATAGATGCTCTTCCCTTCCTGCCTTTGATTAAGTTAATGTTTCTACCTGCTCTTTTCAGTCTGTGAATGTTGTTCCAACTCCAATATATGCGATGGAAACAGGAGATGAAGAGATATCAGTACTTTCCCCACAAAGTTTTTTCTAATAAGTCTTTTTTTCTCCTTGGAAACAGATTTGCTATGCAGTATTTCTCTTTCTTAGATCTAGGATTTGATGTCATACTGTAACCTAAAATGGGTAAACTTATTGGGAGATACCTGATGAGTTAGAATATGCTTTTAGGGAAAATGTTGATGTAGGGCAAGGGTAACAACTTGCTTCTGTGGCTTTGTATACTGAGTTGTACCTGAAGATTCCCCTGGACCTGAATATAAGACCTAATTTCATCAATTAAAAATTGTTGCCTCACTTTTATCGGTGATCATGTTATTTTTACCTGCTCTGGGTAACCCGACTTGTAGGTTTATCGTGCAATCTCTTTTGAAATGTAACAGGTCAGGTACCTTCATAGGTACAGTAGGTGGTCTGAGAGAACTTAACTGACTGCTTGCATATGAAAAACCTAGGTTCAAGTGATATGGCAAAAGTAAAGGGATGTTAGCCATCCGATTGTAACTTCTAATTAAACTGGCAGCAGTTAATTCAAATCAGCAAACTTCCAACTCAGAAGAAGCCTATATTTGTGCCGTAAGATCGATTCAGATGTGGAGCCAGGTCCTTGAAGTTCTTTGGTGGGAAGCAAATGAAGAGGCAGGATGAAATACTTTCTTTCATTGTAAATTAAAGCCCTCTCACCTCAGAGCTATTGTACTGGAAACAGTGGAAAAATGTGGTTGTAGACACTCTAACAACATCTGTCCTTGGATGAATGGAGGAGCAGAGTTAAGAATGGAAAACTTGAGACTGAAATCAAGAAAAATGACAGTTTTTCCCATAAATATATTGGCATGTAGTGCATATAACCTGAAGCATGAAATTGGAGTAAGTGTTTAAAAAAAACAAAAAACACCTGTGTTGCATGCATGCTAATAGCCTCTTATGTGTGATTCTTAGGGTACTGTTTGTTTGGGTTTTTTAAATGAATGTCTTGCAGGGCCAATCCCCTGGCACTCCCAAACCCTAATACACCAACAAAATTCAGGAGCTATTTCTGTATTCCAAAAGGACATTGTCTTGGCTCTGGGAACAAGTAACACATTTTGCCCCAAGGGAAACCCCGGAGACTAGATATGTATTTCCTATTTGCTATCTCTGTAACCTCATGTTTGCTTGGTAAAAGAATCACGATTTAGCCCACTGCCCAACTATAATTTTGCATAGAATACTGCATTGTTTGTTTGTTTGTTTTTAGTCCATGCTTTTACCTTCGGCGTGTCATTGGGCTGTCTGACCGCTCTTGTGAAGGACTTTTCCCAGAATAGTCTGAGATCTGCTCAAGAACCAGGGGGAAAATACACAGTGCAACTTAAAATAGTGTTACCAGGTTTTCTTTCGCAAACTAGATTTTTATTTTACTGTCCAGCCATTGAGCAACAGAATTACTGGATAACTTTGTGGCAAGTGGATCAGAATGGCATTTTAAACGGAACCCAGGAATTCATGGATTTAGATACATAAATTTTTGGTGTTGTGATTATCATCATTTCAATGTCAAAAGTCTGAAAGTAAAACAAGGGGAAGCTCAAGCTCCAGCTCCTTTTCAGCTTGGGGGACGAAATCACTAGTAGTTGGTTAGCTGCTTCCATTCTTCCTCTTAGCCAGCCCGGGTGGCTTGTCTTATAGAATGTGCTACTCTCCTAGGAAGCAGGTAAAACACCTTTTGTAAGAGACTGCTGATCTCAGAGGCACTACATATAAAGGCATGTACTTCCTCTATCCTCTGTTCAGATGATTGTGTCATGAAACAGTTATGTCTGAGAGGAGAGTGGAGGAAAATGTGTTGGCTTCTTCAAAGTTTTTCACACTCATTAGTTACTTGTTGAGACGAGAAGGATTTCAGTGAAATCCTATCCTCCATCAAAATCAGTGGGAGGTTTTACCACTGATTTCAATGGGTTCAGAATCTTGCCCTCAGTTTCTAGGTAGGAAAACCTTCTATAATTCATCTAAAGATTTCAAAGCACTTTACAAAATTAAGTCTTCCCTCCCCCCCATGACATTGAGACCCATATTACAGAGAAAAAAGGCACAGTGTAGTGAAATGACAAGGTCATGCAATGAGTGAGTGTCAGAGCTGAGACTAGGCTGTGTCTGTGATGTGATGGGCGATCACTCGTTACCGAGTATGCTCATCTTCCATGAGACTTATGGGTCCTCAGGTGGCTAATAAGGCCAATCCTGCATCTACGCTGCCAATTTCAGTGCTAAAACTTTAGTCGTTCAGGGGTGTGAAAAAACACCTCCCTGAGCGACAAAAGTTTTAGCACTGAAAAGCGCCAGTATAGACAACGATGGCTCCCGGCGATAAAGCTACCACTGCTCGTTAGGGGTGGTTTTTTTAAATCACTGGGAGAGCTCTCCCCCAGTGATAAAGCGTGTCTACACTGCCCATGTCACAGCATGGCTGTGCTGTAATGTGGGCAGTATAAACATACCCTAGAATTCAGGAGTCTGGGACTCCTAGCCCCCGTTCTAACAGACTGTGTTCCCTCCAACACTAACACCATTAGGGAAGTATTAAGAGAACACTGAACCCTCTGTAATACAGCAAATCACTTCATTTACTGTTCATATTGTCCTGTTGCCCTTGGTTTTGGGCAGTCTTGCTATGAACTGCAGTTGGTCTGATGCTCAGACCAACTATAGCAAAGTACAAAAAAGTCCAGACTTAAGAGGTAAAATGTTGTTTGCTGTTTTGATTCAGCTGTGTGATTCAAGGAGACACTTGTAAATCATTTGTGATGTTCTTTGAGACTAAATCGTTTGTGTGTCTTAGTAGCCTGCATTTCCTTTTCAAGTCAACAGAAGGGAATACTTAACTTTAGAGCTTTGAATTTAGCCATGTACGCTGTGGACAGGGGCTATGCAATTCTCCAAACACAGCTTAGCCAGTACAGAACTGGAGGATCTATACAGTTCTCACTGTACCTCATGCTTGACCTCCAATAGGCTCTCTGCGTTTCCCTATGCCAGCTAACTGTGCCACTGTTAGATTTTTTTTTGTCTAAATTAAATGGTGGTTTTGTGCTTTGAGGGAAATAATTCCTGAAGAATTGCATAATTGTGACCCCAGTCAGACTTGAATAAGATCTTTAGAGGAGCTGCAGTGTAGTAGGGCCATTGCATAAAGTACTAAGTTAATCCAGCAAATGTGACTGTACAGTGCAACCATAAATATGTGCTCCCTGTACTGGCCTTCACTGAAACATGCAAAGTGAACCCATATAGTGGTGCCACATAAATGGTTATGGTAGTATCTACTACATTCTGAGGTTTGGTTGTGTTGAATGGATGTTTAGTATGCAATTACAGGTGCTTGCTGGCTATGTTTTTATTTGTTAATGCTCACCATGTTCTTGATTGCCTACTGGGGTTAAGCAAGCTTGTTATGAAGAAAATATTACTCATAATATTTTGACATTGGGAGTTGGAATATAGTACAAGGATAACTCCACTTGCTGTGTCTTTTGGCTTGCATTATTCTGAGTGCATGTGGTACTCCTGGGGGAATTCTGCATCACTGCACATGCGCAGAATTCATGGGCCCCGCAGATTTCTTTGCTTCCCCACAGAAAAATGACTTCTGATGGGGAAGCAAAGGTAAACCACAAGAGTGGTCATGCGCCCCTCCCCAGCAATGCAGGAAGGTCAGTTTGGGTGTCCAGAGCAGCCAGTAGAGACGTAAATCACCACCAGAGGGTATGGAGGGGGAGCTGGGCAGTCGTGCGCGTGCGTGTGTGTGTGTGTGTGTGAGAGAGAGAGAGAGAGAGACGCTGTCCCTCTTGCTCACTATTGCAGCACATTTCGCGTGGAGGGGCAGGGCTTTGGGGTGTTTCTGAGGAGGGTGTGGGGCAAGCTCTGTCCCCTCAGGCAGAGCAGTGTGTAACACTCTGCCTGCTTAGAGAATTCCTCCCGGGAGTTTAAAACAGGTGTAAAAAAATGTTAAGGCTCCTTTACATTGCGAGTGGACAGTTGTAAAGGACAGTGTGGCCTTATAAATGCTTATGGTGCTTTAGTGATTAGAACTAGTCTACATTTTTGAACTGAGAAAATTTCCTGTCAAAATATGCTCCATGAACTGTTTGCTACTGACCTTTCTGGAGATGGTCAGTAGCCAATATAAATTGTGAGTTTGAGTCCTCAACCCTCGTTTGCTCTTCAGTTGCGTATGATGTAACACGGAGTGTATGGCTTCATATATTTGTTGACTAAAAACTAGAAGTAAAGGATCAGTACTAGCTATATTACTATTAGATGGGGGGGTAGTCCTCCAATGCTCCCCACTCCCATTCTCCATCCATTGTATTGTAGTTCAAATATGTTACCAAAATAATTGAAACCAGTGTGATTATATTGCATATTTTGTCAAAATAAAGCAGAATTTTACAGAATTTTTAATTTTTTGGCGCAGAATTCCCCCAGGAGTAATGTGGTGAGAGATCCTCAGATTTGCATGAAGATAGGTGATGGATAAGATTTCTGGTTGTTGCTTTTCTCTGCCCTGCCCCTCCTCCCCAAGTGCACACTGGTCCCTAGAACTTTTTGTGAAAGGTAGTTAGTAACCACCTACTTAGAAAGCATCTCTGCTAATGTCAGGACTGCAGCTTGATATGAAAGCAAATATTATATCTGAAGTCTGTTCCATGCTCCCTATAACTAATGTGGTAATTTTGTGAAATATTGTGGGGCTGTGTTTGTCCCTTCGTTATCAGAACCAGGGCATCAGCCTCACATTTAAATAGTCTGTTTCAAAACATGAATCTTTCACATGAATTGACAGTGGACTTGATTTTTGGGTTAAGTTGGGCAGCCTTAAGTCCGATTGTCCCCAGTGGGAACTGAAGCTCATCAGCACCTTGCTGGAGGAATTCAGTACCTTTCAGGATTGGGCCCAAGAAACTCTTTTTTTCCCCTATGGTAAAGCGTTTTGGGAAGTAAAGGTAGGGTTCTGCATCTGCTCTTTAAGGCACTCAGCCCCTTCACTGTGCTGTGAATGTATATATAGAATGGGGATAGTGACTGTACCTGCTCAGTTATTTAGAAAAAAGATAATCAGTTACTACATTTTAGAAAAATGAGTTGATGTCACAGTGTAAAAAGTGGGCTTGAGGGTCATTCACATAACAGAGCTAACAGATTCCAATTGATTAGCCAGGCACCGCAAAACAGAAAATATGCTTTAGCAACTAATTGACAGTTTCAGCATTTTGGGGTGGACTATCAGTGACAAGGCTTGGGGGTAGGTATGTCTGCACTGCAATAAAACACCCACGGCTGGCCCAGGTCAGCTGACTTAGGCTGGGGGCTATAAAGTGGCAGCGTAGATGCTCGGGCTGGAGCCCAGGTGCTGAGACATCCGCTAGGAGAGAAGGACCCATAGCTCTAACCCTCGAGGGCCAGAGCAACTATACTGAAGTTTTATGCCATGCAGCCTAAGCCCTGTGAGCCTGGGTCAGCTGATCTGGGCCAGCTGTGGGTTTTTCATTGCAGTGTAGGCATACCCACTGTCTCTAACAGGGTATCTTGTTACCTGTCACTGGTCTGGGTTGCATCACATCAGCTGCAAACTTGGCTAATTACAGCTGGGCATGGAATGAAATACACTGCTTTACATCACATTTTGTATCCGGAATGCAACACTTGTTTTACATCACAGCTTTCTGTTGATACTGTCCCATTTTAATTAGTGTTATATTGTGTGCCTGCATAATACTCTGGCTGCAGAGTTCCAGAGAACTGAAAACTTACCCTGTGTGTGGCATACACCTAAACCAACAGCCAGCTTGTAGTAATATAAGCCATAAAATTGCATTTCAGTGCTGTAATCTCTGCGGATGAGAAGTGTGGCTCTGAACTCCCTTCCCATGCCCTTGTTTCTAAGGTGATTTGGGCTGCTCCTGTGTAGAGCATTTTACCTTGTCTCCCTTTTAACTTTTTTTATTTAAAGATTAATTGTTACCCCAAACCAAGACCTCTTAAAATGAGCATCTAGCCCCTCTTCTCTCCCTGCCCCATATTGCTAAAGAAGTTTTTTAAAATATATATTTTATTAAAAACCCAGGAACAACATAAATCAAACAAGAAGTTGTATGCAAGAGCAGGACAGGCAGAATGTGTAATTGGCTGGCTATCTAAATCAGGTAGATTGAAGTTGTTTGAATGCAAGTTGATCTTCATTTGATTTCTAGTGATGGAGAACCGGTCGCTAATAGCACATCTGTATAAGGGGAGACTTTTCAAATGGGAGTTGGGTGCCTTTGAAAATCCCACCTTGTCAAGTTCGAGGCATCAGTAAGACAACGTACGTGTGTTTAGCTAGACAAGCAGGAAGATAATGACAATGTGGTCAGTAACAATGACACTATTCCCTACTCCACTTCATGCTTCAACTGCCCAAGTACAAATCTCTAATTATCAGTTTGTTTTTCTAAATACATGGAATAGTCATGCACTTTCACAAGGTAAGCGATTGACTTTCTATAGCCACTCCCATTCCCCAAGGTTGTCCTTTTTTTAAAAAGCTTTTCTTAGATTAAAAATCTTCCTGCTCCCTTCACCACACCTTGTGTCATCATGGAATTCCTCTGCTCTCTTTTCTTTTCTCCTCATAATACTTCGTGCACTCAAAGTGCTGTACCTATTCCAAGTTCTTTACAAAGAGGGAGGGAGATGTTACAATCTCCGTCTTACAGAAGAGAAAAACTGAGACTGGCTAAGGGACTAGTCCAAGACTCTGCAATGATTTAGTGTAAAACCTGGGGTGAAAACAAGGAGCTGCAACCCCTCTCCTGAGTCCTTTGAGCCACATTTCCTTTTGTGCCACCTTATGAAGTCAGGTATATGCATGTTGAGAATATACTCATTAACATCTTTAATCACTTGTACAGTCTTGGGTTTAATTGGCTGATCATTCAGGCAGCCACTGTCTGGCCTGTGACATGCTTTATAAAGGTGCAAGGTTGCTTTATAAATTGAAAGGTCCTATTAAGGTCCAGTTGGCAGCCAGGTGTCCTCTTTGCTTAAAAATTTTTTTAAAAAAAATCAAATCTGAATAATCCATTGTGACTGGACTGGAAGGCATTTGCAATCAAAGCTTTCTGTGCAATTCTGTGTTAAATACTTGAAAATTGATGTAAAAATGTAAAGCTCTTGAAATGTTTGATGATCCATTTCTATGGTGCTCACTAATGTGAAATCTCTCTTAATTCACAAATGCCAGAAAATGTATATTGACCTTGTAACTCTCAACACTTATTAGAGGAAGGAACTTTAATCTGCTATATTTAAACTGTATTCCTATATATTTTTGAGTCTCATCAAAATAATTTTCCCCAGGTGGAGGTAAATATTGGGGGAGTAAGTAAAGTGCATTCTTCAGATTTCTTTAAGATACAATATTGCCTCTGATTTTCCATTTATAAAATGACTTCTCAGCATAAATTGTAATGCTCCCCTTATCTGCTATCCAGTAGATCATTGGATGGAAGGGAGGGCTGGAATTCTCTAGGTCAGCCTCTCTTCATTAAGCAGGAAGTGACCCATATTGTTTTCCATAATTTTTTAAACCCTTTTCCAAAGCCCAGGGATGGGATGGTATTTACCAGTGGTGATTTTTACCAGGTAAAATCATGGGGCTTTTTTACTGCCCCAGGAAAAACTAGTTAGTCCCATGCTTTAAAAACTTTGTTAATGCACTCCACTTTACGTTTAACTTTAGTTACTGTATTCAGATTGTGGTTACATAAGGCTGTAGATGTGTAGATCAATTTAATGTACAGATAAAAATTAAAATTGGAGTGGATGTTATACTAATATATGTAACTATAATACTGAGCATCAGAATGTCTATGTTTTGGTTCAGTATTTTCTCAAGGAAGTTATACGTGTCATGATTCATTTCATTTTTCAATATTATATAAACCAGTGGTTCTCAAACTTTTGTACTGGTGACCCTTTCACATAGCAAGCCTCTGGGTGTGTCACCCCCCCCCCCCCAAATATATAAAGTTTTTTAATTTATAACACCATTATAAATGCTGGATGCAAAGTGGGGTTTGGGGTGTAGGCTGACAGCTCGTGACCCCCCCATGTGATAACCTTGCGACCCCCTGAGGGGTCCCAACCCCCAGTTTGAGAACCTGTGCTATAATTAAAAAAAAAGTCATTTGGTTATATGAAAACGACATAATACGGAGTTGTAGGCTTTGAAGCACTAAGCAATCAGGCTCATGCAGAGATGCAGACTTCCAGTCCAGGTCCATTTGGCCACGCAGCATTCTGTAGGAGAAGACCAACTTTGATGTAGCAGATAGACCAAGCCTATTCCTCAGTTTTGAATGGAAGTATCTGAAGTTTGAAAAGATTCATTCTGTGCTTGCTGAACTTGCTAGACACTGATGTGATTATTTTCCCCAGTTTTCCTGTTTAAACAGGTATTTACCAGTGCTCTGTTCTAAACTAGTTTTTCCTGGGAAATCGCCAAACCTACCAAAGTCACCCATGTATGGGGTCGTAACTACAGTAACTCCTTGCTTAATGTTGTAGTTATGCTCCTGAAAAATGCGACTTTAAGCGAAATAATGTTAAGCGAATCCAATTTCCCCATAAGGATTAATGTAAATGGGTGGGCGGGGGGGGTTTCCAGGGAATTTTTTTTTCACCATACATACACACACACACACAGTATAAGTTTTAAACAATTTAATACTGGTACACAGTGATGATGATTGTGAAGCTTGGTTGAGGTGGTGAAGTCAGAGGGTGGGATATTTCCTAGGGAATGCCTTACTGCTAAATGATGAACTAGCAATCTGCTGAGCCCTCAAGGGTTAACACGTTGTTAATGTAGCCTCACACTCTACAAGACAGCAGGAATGGAGGGAGGGGAGACAGCATGGCAGAGACAGAGAGACACACCGTGTATGAGAGAGAAATGTGCATTGCCCCTTTAAGTATGCTGACCCCACTGTAAGTACCCTGCCTTTTTAAATAGATCAGCAAGTTGAGACAGCAGCTCCTGCCAGCAAGCTCCCTCCATCCTGAGCCCTGTCGTGTGTGTCCCCTGCTCTATGGAAATGGAGTAAGCGGGGTGCAGGAGCAGGGAGGAAGGGGTCACCCTGACATTAGCCCTCCCCCCCTTGCACAGCAAGCAGGAGGCTGTGGAGAGCAGCTCCAAGGCAGAGGGCAAGAGCAGCATAAGGCTGTGGGGGGGAGGGACAGCTGAACTGCTGGCAATTGATAGCCCGCTGGGTAGCTGCTGCACAGGGAACTTAGGGGAACAGGGAGCTGATGGCAGGGGCTGCCAGTCCACCCTGGTTACAAGCCCCCACCAGCTAGCTGCAACAGGCTGTTCTTTCTGCAAGCAGTGGACAAAGCAGGTGGCTGCCAAATGATGTTATAAGGGAACATTGCACAACTTTAAATGAGCATGTTCTCTAATTGATCAGCAATGAAACAATGTTAACTGGGATGACTAAGTGAGCAGTTACTGTTCACCAGTGCCCAGCAAATCCATCCTATGAGTAGGTAAGTTCATAAAAATATCTTATTCAAGAAGATAAATGTATCCTTTTAATAACTTATTGTAGTTATCAGTGGACCACACACTTTCACTTGTTAATAATATCACTATAAAAACAGCAGACACCATTTTCCTGTTAGTGAAATTCTGCCACTTCAGAGCCATCTCTTAATCCCGCCATCCTTTTCATCTGTTGCCAGTAAAATGAGCTCTTCATTGGAGTACCTTCTACACTGTGCTTTCAGATCTGTGAAGGATTTATTTTTCTCCTGCAGTGGCATTTTCTGCATGGTTCTCAAATATACCTCTTTACTGGTCTATCCAGTAACCTATCACTTTGAATTAATAGTATTGTTTTCTGTGTTCACATTAGGTAGAAGTGAAGTGTTATTTCTATATCATCCAAGTGTTTTGGATTAATTTCCTATTTGAATGCTCTGTGCTTTTGTATCATTAGCTGGGTGTGTTTGTGAACTTGGTGATTGCAGGAGTTATAGTCCTTGGACATTGTACTTGAGAACACTGCTTAAGAAGAAATATCAGTAGAGGATAATGTTCTAAAGTGCCTCTAGTTAAATCAGTAAGTTAAAGATAAGTTTGCAAGCTTTGCTGAGCTTCTGCAGTTTTATGTATGAAGAGATACAGCAGTTCATAGAGGCTTTACACCTTCAGGGTGTTCACTGGTTATGGAACTCAGCACACATCTCAGGGGTGCCTTTTTTTTTTTTTTTTTAAATCTGGATGAAAGAGCAGCTCTGCACCCCTAAGGAATCTGCATAGTGCATGGCTTGGGCTTGTCAATGCAGAGTGCTTGATTTAAATGTTGGCTTCTTTGTAACGTGTTCCCATTTAGGTAAAATATTACTTCTGTCGTGTGTTGAATGTCTGGAACAAACTGACAATCACCAGTATGACTGTGAAATGTATAGCAGGGGGAGACTGTGCACTTTTGATTGTTGCACCTGAAGGCTGGCTTCTGTTTGCACAGCTAAAGCCCCAAATGTTGTTTGTAGCTCTTGTTAGTTGAGGGGGAAATATGATCCAGGAATTTGAAAGCCAGCTTGTTTCTTCATGGCAGCAAGCGTTACTAGTACTGTAGTTGACTCATCTTATTTTCCCATTGCAAATACCAAAGCCCAATGAAATTCCTTATCTTCGATTCCTATCTGTGTCCCAAACAGAGTGGAAGAGATTACAAAACCTTTTCCCCCTCTTTATAACAAAATGCAAGTCTGTATGGGAAAATTGATCTGTGACTTTAGAAGCAGTTCACTCCTATAAGACTTCTTGCTGGGTTTACAAAAGAAATCTTACTTTTCAGTTAGTTTTTTAACTAAATAAGATTTTGGAACTGCAGTATTCTCAAATGATGCACTCCAGGGATTATTTTGTCGATTTACCAATCAGAATATTATCTTCCCTAACTCTTGATTTGTTTGGGGTTTCAATCCCTGTCAACCAAGATAACCCATTGTTTCACAGCTGCTCCTTGTGCTTGCAAATGAATGGTGATGATTCTGTCCAAGCCTCTGATGTGTTAACGAATCTATGGTTCTTCACCAGAAGTGAAGAACCACAATGAGCATTTGCTGTATTTGTCCAATTTTGAGTTATTAAAACAAAGGTTGTACATCTTCTTCCAACCCTGCCACTCAAGGTGTCTAAAAAGCAATATGTATTTGGATTTTTCTAAAAAATCAAACTTCTTTTCTAAAACGCTTTTAACAGCTAGATGTCTCAGGAATAGATTTCTTTGTAATAGGAAAATCTAAAAAGTGTTTCCGACCACTTTACAAATGTGTGTAGTTAAATATTTGGTAGTAACTGTGTAGAAGTAGCCTCTGTGCTTAAGAATGTCTCATGAGTAGGGCCCTACCAAATTCATGGCCATGAAAAACGCATCATGGACCATGAAATCTGGTGTGTCCCCCCTCCCCCTGAAAATCTGGTCTTTTGTGTGCTTTTACCCTATACTATACAGATTTCACAGGGGAGACCAGCATTTCTCAAATTGGGGGTCCTGACCTAAAAGGGAGTTGTAGGGGGGTCACCAGGTTATTTTAGGGGGGTTGCAATATTGCTACCCCTTACTTCTGTACTGCCTTCAGAGCTGGGCACCCGATCAACAGCAGTCACTCTCCAGCCACCCAGCTCTGAAGGCAGCAGCACAGAAGTAAGGGTGGCAATACCATACCATGCCATTCTTACTTCCACGCTGCTGCTGGCAGTGGCTCTGTCTCCCGTCCAGCAGCTGCCATACTCCAGATGCTCAGCTCTGAAGGCAGCGCTGCTGCCAGTAGCAGCGCAGAAGTAAGGGTAGCAGTACCACAGCCCCCCTACAATAACCTTGCAGCACCCCTCAACACAACTCCCTTTTGGGTCAGGACCCCTACAATTACAACACCTTGAAATTTCAGATTTAAATACACCTCTACCCCGATATAACACTGTCCTCAGGAGCCAAAAAATCTTACCATGTTATAGGTGAAACCGCGTTATATCGAACTTGCTTTGATCCGTGGAGTGCACAGCCCTGCGCCACCGCCCTGCCTCCCATTCCCCCCAGAGCAATGCTTTACTGCATTATATTCGAATTTGTGTTATATCGGGTCGCGTTATATCGGGGTAGAAGTGTAGCTGAAATCATGAAATTTACTATTTATAAAATCCTATGACTGTGAAATTGACCAAAATGGACTGTGAATTTGATAGGGCCCTACTCATGAGTAGCCTGGATCTTAGCACCTGATTTACTGAAATGGGGAACGTTTACTTGGATTACATAGGATTATACTCCCTGTTTTCATAAAATACTACGGAGTTATTAACTTGCGGTTAAAAAGACACCAGAGACTTAAAAAAAGGAGCTTGACTTGTCCAGATGATGACATTTTTCACCTGATCACCCGATACTGTATATCCAGCAAAGTGGTTTCACTCCTGCCTAAACAAGTGATGCTCACAATGGCTTCACTACTTGCCTTGTTCCAGTTCAGCTGGAAATGGTGGTTGACCTTCATCAAATGTAGTGGGCAGGAATACAGGGGAAGTACTAACTTCTACAGGAATTAATTGGTTAAAATCAATTTTATTAAATAAGGTAGTGTCTCACTTTCATGTAATGAGGGGCACCAAAAGGTTTCTTAAAGTGGGGGAAAATAATGAGAGACCCTGGACAAACATCATTCTTGTGAAGGAGCTTACTACTGAAAGAAACAAGAAAGAAGAAACAGAAGGAGCTTACTACAAGAAAGAAACCAACAGAACTCCACTGGCCATCACCTACAGTCCTCAGCTTAAACCTCTCCAATGCATCATCAATGATCTACAACCCATCCTGGACAATGATCCCTCGCTTTCACAGACCTTGGGAGGCAGGCCAGTCCTCACCCACAGACAACCCGCCAACCTTAAGCATATTCTCACCAGCAACCACACACCACACCATAGCAACTCTAACTCAGGAACCAATCCATGCAACAAAACTCAATGCCAACTCTGTCCACATATCTACGCCAGCAACACCATCACAGGACCTAACCAAATCAGCTACACTATTACCGGTTCATTCATCTGCACGTCCACCAATGTTATGTATGCCATCATGTGCCAGCAGTGCCCCTCTACTATGTACATCGGCCAAACTGGAAAGTCCCTACGTAAAAGGATAAATGGACACAAATCAGATATTAGGAATGGCAATATACAAAAACCTGTAGGAGAACACTTCAACCTTCCTGGCCACACGATAGCAGATTTAAAGGTAGCCATCCTACAGCAAAAACACTTCAGGACCAGACTTCAAAGAGAAACTGCTGAGCTTCAGTTCATTTGCAAATTTGACACCATCAGCTAAGGATTAAACAAAGACTGTGAATGGCTAGCCAACTACAAAAGCAGTTTCTCCTCCCTTGGTGTTCACACCTCAACTGCTAGAAGAGGGCTTTATCCTCCCTGATTGAACTAACCTCGTTATCTCTAGACTGATTCTGGCCTGCATATTTATACCTGCCTCTGGACATTTCTATTACATGCGTCTGACAAAGTGGGTGTTCACCCATGAAAGCTTATGCTCCAATACATCTGTTAGTCTATAAGGCGCCACAGGACTCTTTATTGCTTTTTACAGATCCAGACTAACATGGCTACCCCTCTGATACTACTGTCTGAACATCTAAGTGCCTTGCAATGAGGTATATTTTTAATATGAATTATTTGGATTGATAATCTAAATGTTAGTTAAGAGTCAGGACTTTCAGACTTGCTTCATGTAAAACTTTTAGCCAGATTAAGCTCCTAGTCTATGTAAGTGCAACTAAGAATTGTTCACATTATACATAGTTCTTGCTTCATAAGTTTCTAAAACAAGGTAAGTTGCAAGGGCTTCTTTTCCTCTTACAAGTTCTTGTGGTACTTATGCATAGAGCCTTGCATGGATACAAAATTTGTATCCGCATACGGTCTGCGATGTGCAAACACAGTCCACAGATATCTGCAGATGTGGATATAAAGTGGATATCTGCAGATTTGCAGGGCTCTACTTATGCAATGGGTCAGGTTACTGCTCCATTGAGGCACTATGATTTGAGTCGAGCTTGCAGAGTCTCTGCTGTGTTTATTTGGATCTTGCTATTTCTAAGTGTGTCACAAAACTGCAAACCCAGAACACAACTGGTTGAAATACATGTTGTTTCAGTTGATCAGACAGAAGTGGAAGTCAGTTGATCTGCTCCTTCTCTGTGGGACTAAATGGGCCTTTGGCATGCCTTTTTTTTTTAATTCATTATTGTTTGCACTTGCAAATTGGGATGCAGTTTGCTACATATGTAAGTGCCACTAGCATAAGCATCACATACTCACTGAAGGCACACTTTTATATTACTAAACTAGGCACATGCTTATCATTCCTCCTTTTAATACCCTGTAACCAACTGTCGTCCTTGTTGGAAAAACAGAGCTGAGCCTCAATGAAATTATGCTGCGATATTTGTTTGTTTCTGAGTAGTTTATTGAATAGTTTCTGCTGTTGCATGTCAGCAATTTCACTTCCTACTTACACTCAATCATTCTTGTTCTTAGATTATAAGCTCCCTAGTGCAGGGATTACCTCTATTTATGAGCAATGTAGGGTTTTGAGTGCCTTTTTGGTCCTAAAGAAGTGCTAAACTGTGGTAGCTCATTTATGGTAGGCGTGGGTGAAGAAGGACAGATCTTGCAGCATGTCTAAAACTAGATATGTACCTTTTTGTCAGTTTTTATGAGTGATCTGCCCTGGAAACACTACACATTTTACCACTCGTAAGGAAACTCATCCCCTGAGCTTGCATCTCACGAAAATCTGTGCACAGCACAATCCCGTGCTAAATCAGAAATGATGCCATAAAATCATTGTTGGATTCCCAAGTCTGGTATTTGCTTCTCTGGGTCAGCAAGTGCTGAGAATTTTGCATAGGAATTATGTTCATCACCTTGTAACAGGTGCCTCGAGTTGTTCTACAGTACCTGAGTAGGAGTGGCATTGCTAGACTCTCTAAAAGAAATCCCATCCAGCCCACCTTGGTTAGAAGAATGTTTGCTTTAGGGGAGAAAATGGGGGATTTTTTATTGATTCCCTGAAAGATGCAAGGAGATGCCTATGGATACTACTGCAATAAATAATTGTGATGTGCTGGAAGTGCATAAATAGTAGGGCTGTCAGGAGATTTTAAAAAATTAATCGTGATTAATCTCGCGCTTAAACAATAATAGAATGCCATTTACTTAAATATTTTTGGATGTTTTCTACATTTTCAAATATATTGATTTAAATTACAACACAATACAAAGTGTACAGTGCTCACTTTATTTTTATTACAAATATTTTCACAGTAAAAAACAAAAGAAATAGTATTTTTCAACTCATCTAATAAAAGTACTGTAGTGCAATCTCTTTATCATGAAAGTTGAGCTTACAAATGTAGAATTATGTACCCAAAAAAATGCATTCAAAAATAAAACAATGTAAAACTTTAGAGCCTACAAGTCCACTCAGTCCTACTTCAGCCATCGCTCAGACAAACAAGTTTGGTTACAATTTGCAGGCGATAATGTTGCCCGCTTCTTGTTTACAATGTCAGCTGACAGTGAGAACAGAAGTTCGCATGGCACTGTTGTAGCTGGCATCACAAGATATTTACGTGCCAGTTGCGCTGAAGATTGATATGTCCCTTCATGCTTCAACCACCATTCCAGAGGTACCAAATGCGGCATACATTTCCTCAATTATCTGAAACGGGAACTGTAGCATGGCTAAGTCAGAATCCATTGAACTAAACCTGCTTAAAGCTTATTGCAGCCCTTGTATGGAAAGAGTGATTTTTAAGCAACCATGTAATATAGGATCAATTCCACAGCCATTTCCTGAAGCCTCCTTTTTCAGTAGCTGTTTTCTTGAGGGTATTTATCATTTGAAGATGATCACACACTGTTTATATTTGATGTGTGGAAAACGCTCGTGACAATTTTACTTTTATGCTTTCTGTCTTAACTTTTTTTTCAGTCTCCTGTTTATGCTTTATCACTCTGTCAGCTCCACAGATATTCATTCTCACTGGGAAAGCACCGAAGCCGAGACTTTTTAAAGAATGGGCGCCAGAGTAAGGCCTCCAAGTCAGTGGCTGATATTTCAAAAGTGCTGAGAACCAGCAGTTCTCACTGAAGTCAACAGAGGCTGCTGGATATTCAGAATTTTTTGAAGATCAGATTTGGGTGCCTAACTTGAGACCCCTGAATAGTATGGTGGGTGTTTTGTTTGGGCTTTTTTTTTTTTTTTTTTAAATCTTGGCCTAAAACTTTTGGCTTTTCATCAGTACTGAGGCAATTCTCACGAAGCCTATGTCAGCAACTCCATTAAAAACAAAGACGAAAATACCCATCATACTCTTCAGAAATGGATGACCTGGGTGGAAAAAACCTGGAAACTATATCTGCCTATAATTTGCGTAGGGCTAAAACTGTATGCAGTTGTAATCAGATGCCTTTCCCTAACCATTCTCAAGCAAAGTTCACACACTGTAGGATAAAAAAGCTCATTCCCTTCCTGGAGTTTGGCGTATTAACAAAGAAAGAAACAAATAACACAAAAACAATGAGGAGTCCGGTGGCACCTGAAAGACTAACAGGGGTAGGCGGCACGCAAGCTGATTTTCAGTGGCACTCACACTGCCTGGGTCCTGGCCACCAGTCTGGGGGCCTCTGCATTTTAATTTTATTTTAAATGAAGCTTCTTAAACATTTTAAAAACCCTATTTACTTTACATACAACAATAGTTTAGTTGTACATTATAGACTTCTAGAAAGAGACTTTCTTAAATGTATTACTGGCATGTGAAACCTTAAATTACAGTGAATAAATGAAGACTCGGCACACCACGTCTGAAAGAGCAGCAAAGAGTCTTGTGGCACCTTATAGACTAACAGACGTTTTGGAGCATGAGCTTTCGTGGGTGAATACCCACTTCGTCGGATGCATGTAGTGGAAATTTCCAGGGGCAGGTATATATAAGCAAGCAAGAAGCAGGCTGGAGATAACGAGGTTAGTTCAATCAGGGAGGATGAGGCCCTCTTCTAGCAGCTGAGGTGTGAAAACCAAGAGAGGAGAAACTGGTTTTGTAGTTGGCAAGCCATTCACAGTCTTTGTTTAATCCTGAGCTGATGGTGTCAAATTTGCAGATGAACTGAAGCTCAGCAGTTTCTCTCTGAAGTCTGGTCCTGAAGTTTTTTTGCTGCAGGATGGCCACCTTAAGATCTGCTATTGTGCGGCCAGGGAGGTTGAAGTGTTCTCCTACAGGTTTTTGTATATTGCCATTCCTAATATCTGATTTGTGTCCATTTATCCTTTTCCGTAGAGACTGTCCAGTTTGGCCGATGTACATAGCAGAGGGGCATTGCTGGCATATGATGGCATATATTACATTGGTGGACGTGCAGGTGAAAGAACCGGTGATGGTGTGGCTGATCTGGTTAGGTCCTGTGATGGTGTCGCTGGTGTAGATATGTGGGCAGAGTTGGCATCGAGGTTTGTTGCATGGATTGGTTCCTGATTTAGAGTTACTATGGTGCAGTGTGCAGTTACTGGTGAGAATATGCTTCAGGTTGGCAGGTTGTCTGTGGGCGAGGACTGGCCTGCCACCCAAGGCCTGTGAAAGTGTGGGATCATTGTCCAGGATGGGTTGTAGATCCCTGATGATGCGTTGGAGGGGTTTTAGCTGGGGACTGTATGTGATGGCCAGTGGAGTCCTGTTGGTTTCTTTCTTGGGTTTGTCTTGCAGTAGGAGGCTTCTGGGTACACGTCTGGCTCTGTTGATCTGTTTCCTTATTTCCTTGTGTGGGTATTGTAGTTCTGAGAATGCTTGATGGAGATTTTGTAGGTGTTGGTCTCTGTCTGAGGGGTTAGAGCAGATACGGTTGTACCTCAGTGCTTGGCTGTAGACAATGGATTGTGTGGTGTGCTCGGGATGGAAGCTGGAGGCATGAAGGTAGGCATAGCGGTCGGTAGGTTTTCGGTATAGGGTGGTGTTAATGTGACCATCACTTATTTGCACCGTGGTGTCTAGGAAGTGGACCTCCCATGTAGATTGGTCCAGACTGAGGTTGATGGTGGGGTGGAAGCTGTTGAAATCGTGGTGGAATTTTTCCAGAGTCTCCTTCCCATGGGTCCAGATGATGAAGATGTCATCAATGTAGCATAGGTAGAGAAGGGGCGTGAGTGGACGGGAGCTGAGGAAGCGATGTTCCAGGTCTGCCATAAAAATGTTGGCATATTGTGGGGCCATGCGAGTGCCCATAGCGGTGCCACTGATCTGGAGATATATATTGTCATCAAATTTGAAATAGTTGTGTGTGAGGATAAAGGCACAGAGCTCAGCAACCAGTTGTGCTGTGGCATCATCAGGGATACTGTTCCTGACAGCTTGTATTCCATCAGTGTGTGGGATGTTTGTGTAGAGAGCCTCTACGTCCATGGTGGCTAGGATGGTGTTTTCTGGAAGATCTCCAATGCATTGTAGTTTCCTCAGGAAATCAGTGGTGTCACGGAGATAGCTGGGAGTGCTGGTGGCATAGGGTCTGAGTAGAGAGTCCACATATCCAGACAGTCCTTCAGTGAGAGTGCCAATGCCCGAGATGATGGGGCATCCAGGATTTCCGGGTTTGTGGATCTTGGGTAGTAGATAGAATAACCCTGGTCGGGGCTCTAAGGGTATGTCAATTTGTTCCGGTGTTAGTGTAGGGAGTGTCCTGAGTAGATGGTGCAGTTTCTTAGTGTATTCCTCAGTGGGATCTGAGGGAAGTGGCCTGTAGAATTTGGTATTGGAGAGTTGTCTGGCGGCCTCCTTTTGGTAGTCAGACCTGTTCATGATGATAACAGCACCTCCTTTATCAGCCTCTTTGATTATAATGTCAGGGTGGTTTCTGAGGCTGTGGATGGCATTGCGTTCTGCACAACTTAGGTTATGAGGCAAGCGATGTTATTTTTCCACAATTTCTGCCTGTGCACGTCGGCGGAAGCATTCTATGTATAGGTCCAGACTGTCATTTCGACCCTCAGGAGGAGTCCATGTGGAGTTCTTCTTCTTGTGCTGTTGGTGGGAGGGTAACTGTGTATCAGTGGGCTGTTCAGTGTTATCCTGAAAGTATTCTTTGAGTCGGAGACGGCGAAAGTAGGCTTCCAGATCGCTGCAGAACTGTATCATGTTAGTGGGGGTGGCAGGGCAGAAAGAGAGTTCCCGAGATAGGACAGACTTTTCTTCTGGGCTGAGTGTGTGGTTGGATAGATAGCAACGTCTGAAAGGTTGCTGACCCCTGGACTAACAGATTTATTTGGGCATAAGCTTTTGTTGGTGAAAAACCCACTTCTTCAGATGCACACACAGTTCATCCCAGGCCTTCAAAGGTTTGGTGTTTCCTAGCTGAGGAATGCTCAGCCCACACTCTAGATCAGGGGTAGGCAACCTATGGCACGGGTGCCAAAGGCGGCACGCAAGCCGATTTTCACTGGCACTCACACTGCCCAGGTCCTGGCCACCAGTCCAGGGGGCTCCGCATTTTAATTTAATTTTAAATGAAGCTGCTTAAACATTTTTAAAGCCTTATTTACTTTACATACAACAATAGTTTAGTTATATACTATAGACTTATAGAAAGAGACCTTCTAAAAATATTAAATTTTTACTGGCACACACAACCTTAAATTCGAGTGAATAAATGAAGACTCGGCACACCACTTCTGAAAGGTTGCCGACCCCTGCTCTAGATCACCTGTAGAACTCCTCCCTTAATCTTGTTAAGATAATGAGCCACCTGCCTCAGGGTATGGCTACACTTGCAGGTGTGCAGCGCTGGGAGTTACAGCTGTCTTCGTACAGCTGTGTAAGGAAAGCGCTGGTGTGTGGCCACACTCACAGCTACCAGCGCTGCAGTGTGGCCGCATTTGCAGCGCTGTTGGGAGTGATGCATTATGGGCAGCTATCCCAGCGTTCCAGTGGCAGCAACGTGCTTTTCAAAAGAGGGGGGTGGAGTGGAGTGTGACAGGGAGCGGGGGAGAGAGAGTGAGTGGATTTTTGGAGCCAACACTGTGTATCAGCTCCCTGCCTTGCAAAATTTGAAAATTTCCCCGACCCCTCATTTACTCTTAACTGCAAACAGCCTGCAGACCAGATAAGCAGCTGCTCCAACGGACAGCAAGGTAGTGGGTTATCTCAATTGATTGTTCACAGTCAGTTACAGATTGATCACAGCAAACAGGAGCTGTGTTTGTTTTTTAGATAAGCAGCTCCCGGAGCCCCGAGTTCACAACAAAACAAAGAGAGGCATCATAACAAAACAAAGAGAGTAATTTAGTTAAAAGCATTCTGGGATATCTCCTAATACCCTGGAGGCCAATAACAGCGCTGGTGTGTGGCCACACTTTATGAGCAGCACTGCAATCGTTATACCCCAAGCAGACCCAGGTGTACAGCCAGCGCTGCAGCCAGGGAGTTGCAGCGCTGGAAGTGCCCTGCAGGTGTGGACAGTTAATAACTGCAGCGCTGGAAAGTCTCCACCAGCGCTGCAACTCTCAAGTGTAGCCATACTCTTAGTCAGTCAACAGTATCCTCTTAGCTATTACCCAACAAGACACACCACCCCGAACCCCCGCCACCTGCTAACAGGATGGGGTGTTTCAAAACACTAAGAGCATGTTACAATGGTCTTGGCCCAAGAGAGAACTTCCATACTCATTTTTGGGGAGGGAAATGTATCTGCTCATTTGTTTCTCAAGTTTGTTGGTTTCATGTGGTGGTCTTCCTCAATGAGAAGATTTATACAACAGATGGAATGATGTCTTTTAATAGGCAGCAGGTTTAAAACAAATAAAAGGAAGTTCTTCACACCGCACAGTCAACCTGTGGAACTCCTTACCTGAGGAGGTTGTGAAGGCTAGGACTATAACAGCGTTTAAAAGAGAACTGGATAAATTCATGGAGGTTAAGTCCATTAATGGCTATTAGCCACGATGGGTAAGGAATGGTGTCCCTAGCCTCTGTTTGTCAGAGGGCGGAGATGGATGGCAGGTGAGAGATCACTTGATCATTTCCTGTTAGGTTCACTCCCTCTGGGACACCTGGCATTGGCCACTGTCAGTAGACGGGATACTGGGCTAGATGGACCTTTGGTCTCACCCAGTACGGCCGTTCTTATGTTCTTATGTATGTTGTCTTTGAATCAAGAAATTTGCGATTTCAAACAGTGCCATAGTGTGCTGCACTTGTGTAATACCTTTCATCAGAGGATCTCAAAGCACTTTGCAGCCATGATGGGGGATCCTGACAGTTAAAATTCAACACTTAACTTTTATTTAGCTTAATGGGAGCATAGGAGGGTAGAGGAAAAAAATGTTTGTTCTTTTATCTCTGCATATTTGTAAGGTTTTTAGGTGTACAAACAAACCTGTTAAAATTGTATGACTTGTACAGAATCCCACATGGCTTCTGTTTATATCCGGGTGATGAGCTAGTAAGGAATATATACTGTCAAATGGGGGAAGGAGCTATAGTCAACTTTCTTTTCAGCTGTTTCTGCTCCGAGTCTATTCTTCTTTAGATGTAGGTCAAGCCTGAGGAGTGTGAATAGCTACTGACTCAATACATTATTGTTAAATTTTACTTATGAGTCTTAGAATAATCAGTTTCATCCCACATTTAGAAAATATCATCCATGTAACATGGAAAGTCTTCAGCATGCATCCAGTGTGTGCAATAAAATGCTTGTTTACAAATAAATTGTAATCCTGATCATTTGTGTGCGGCAAAGATAACAGGAAAGCTAGGGGAGGAAAACTTAAACATAATTTACTAGAAAATGGAAATGTGAAATGAGTTAAGTATTTAATCAGAGAAACTGAGTGTGCAGAACTGTTAGCAAGTGTGTATGTGATAGTGGTTTGCTTTTTCATCTAGTGTCCCATGTTGTCACTAGATGTGGTTATATGAAAAATTCACTCCTAGATCAGAGACGTTTAAACATGAGGTTATAAGAAATACTCCATCTAAGAAATGACTGAAGTTTCAGGCTATCTTATGGCCTTACTTTTCACAGTGTGAAATATAAGAGAAATTTGACTTTACCACTTTTACATAGGATACTTTAGGCCTCTAAGTAGAGTGTTTACAACAGAGTATTTTACATTACTGTATTAGGATTTCAATATTAACATGCTAGGAGGGCAAAATAACTTTGGGAACAATCCTGCATTGGCAGGGGAGAGAGTTGATGACCTCCTCACTTCTTTGAGTGACTCAGTTTCTTTCTTCTTTGTGTCCAAATTGGCAACCTAATTTGCTGTGACACTGTTGCAAAGTAGTGTGTTACTAAGGCCATGGCTACACTTGCAAATTTGCAGCGCTGCAGCAGGGTGTGAAAACACACCCTCTCCAGCGCTGCAAATTGCGGCGCTGCAAAGCGCCAGTGTAGTCAAAGCCCCAGCGTTGGGAGCGCGGCTCCCAGCGCTGTCCGTTATTCCCCACAGGGAGGTGGAGTACGGACAGCGCTGGGAGAGCTCTCTCCCAGCGCTGGCGCTTTGACTACACTTAGCGCTTCAAAGCGCTGCCGCGGCAGCGCTTTGAACTGCAAGTGTAGCCTCAGCCTAAGTAGAAGTGTCGTCTCTAGTGTCACTGCTGGATGCTTGTCCATTTGACACTGTCAGTTAACTGCTCTGTTTTTGTTTCCATACATGTTAAATGGATCGTTTCCAATCTCAAGTGTGTTGTGAGGTTTAGTGTTTTATAAAGAGCATTTCTTGAATGAAAGCTGTGATGGACATAAGTGTGGTTTTGTAACTTTTTTACATCCTCTCTCCTTTGGGTCCCCTTCTACTTAGGTGCCTTCCACTCATTTTAGTAGTGTTTGTGTTTAAATTGTAGAACTCAACTAGCATTTTAACATTTGAATACTTTGCTGTCTCACGCTTTAGCCCTTATCTAATATATACAGGGTTCCTGCTCTACATAATCACTATACTACATGGTATTTTAATCTTGGTAAAAACAGTAAATATTGCCTAGTCTCTGAAGTTAAATAATCCCCACCTATTTGTTACTCCTAACAGCAGATCATGTGACATTCAGAAAATTAGTCACTGCTAGAGGAAAGCTAGTCTGATTTTTCTCTTGCCCTCTGCTAGAGGAGGGAGAAGAAACTCCTGTATTCTGTCACTGCAATTTTGGTAGAGTATGCTGAAGGCTTAGCATTGCAAAATTGGAATACAGCATTGGGACAGTTGAAATGTTCTGCTTATTAATGGAATAGGTGATCTAGTTAAGGCACGCAAGGAGAGAAAAATCCATCAGTGAAGATCTCCCTAAAATAGCACCTAAAAGATTTTCATCAGAGAATGTCATTTGATTGGATTACAGTGTGTAGTGCAAATGTTTTCTCGCTGTTGAGCACATTCAATTAAAACATAGTATTGCCATTCATGGACTGAATCTGACAAATACAAGGAAATTCCAAGTTTAGCCATCCACTCCATCCTGCAGTTGTCTTGTTGTGCTTTGGTATTTCTGTATATGTGCCATAAAAGATTCCTTTACATGATGTCCCTTCTGCACCTGGATACTTTGGGCAAGCTAAAGGAGTGTCAGGCTAATTTTAACATGAGGCTCAAAGTTAAGATGAATTAACTAAAGATGTGAAGCTACTGTGCACTAAACCCCCATGTGGAGGTTATTGTTTGGAAGTAAAGTGGCCTTAGTCTGGTTTAGTTTAATCCAATTTAACCAATGTGCATTAAATTGTCAGTTAAATCACTTTGCACAGACGCACTCAGGAAAGTTAGACAAGCCTTGAGACTTTATGGCAGTATCTTCTAATGTTGTATACTGTATATGATGATGAACCTCAACAGCAACATTATTGTGACTCAACATTAAAATAAAGCTCTCCAGAGGAATGGGCTGGAATAGTTTCAGTGTTTGAATTTGGTGCTTGTGAAAGTAGTGAACTGATGATGCTTCTAAGATTATAGGCATAGGAACTTCAAGCACATGCTTACATGCTTTTCTGAATGGGGGCCATTGGGAATAGGGACTGTGCAAGCTCCCCATCCTCTTCACAACTTTACCAGGGCTCTGCATGCTTTCTCATACACCTCCTGTTTCTCCTGAGTAGATTGCTAATTCCTCTGCATTGTTCTCAACTGCACTGTGAATTTGTAGATATGGACCTATTGCCCTTCAGAGGCTAAAACAACTTCATCTTGTGGCTTATGCTACAGTTGAAACCTAGGCTTCCAAAGTGGAAAGGAAGGCTTGTATGTTAAATGGCATGATAGTGTGTTAACTTTCATCCCCAAAGAGGACAATTTTTTGCAGACTCTTCTGGGGTTGGATAGCAGTAATATTTCTGCCTGTTGATCGAGTTTTTTAAATTAATCAAATCTTCATCTTTCTTTGCTCTGTTCACCTCTGCTTGTACATTTGTTATACTTCACAGCATATGCTCAGGAATTGTAGCGTGATTATGTGTACGTCTCCACTAAAGCTGGAAGGGGTAATTTCCAGCTCAAGTAGATATACTCACACGAGCTCGATCTATGGTTAGTGTGATAGCTCTGAAGTATAGCTACCCTGAATAGTCCTAGGGTCTCAGACGGGATCATACTCAGGCAGCTAGCCCCTTGCACCATACAGCAGCCATTCTGTTTTTAGTGCACTAGCTGGATCAGAGCAAAGGCAGGTGTGTCTGCTTTAGCTGGCGCTCACACCTTCCAGCTCCATTGTAGACCTACCCAAAATCTTTTCCCCCCAGCTCCAGTTGGCCTACTTTTCTACCTGCTAAGCAGTGAACAACCACTAAAAAACAGGAATTTCAGTACTGCTGCCTGCAACATTGGTGCTAGTAATAGTTCGGCAGGCTGTTGTTGTGGTTTAGTCTATCTTTTAATTAAAGGGACATCGGCAGTCCAACGTGAAACTTTCCTCAAAAGTTCAAGATCGTGGAGGTCCTCATTCTAGATCTTATTTTCTTCTATTTCATTGCTGAGAAACTTTTTTAAAGAATGAAAGCAGATGGAATAACTATGATTTTTTTTCCTCAACCTCTCATGGTATGTTTGTTATGGTTCTGAAGCAGTTAACTAACAAACCTTATTCTGAGTGCTAGGCTGACACTGATCATGTTTTGTGTACAAACAAGGATGATTTGTCATGACAAGTGGAAAATGGTGTTAAACAAAAGGAGCCGTGTTTATTTCAACAAAGTTCAGAACACTGGTGGAGAAGAATCAGTGTTTGCCAGAAGGCAGAGAGGCCGTTCATTAGGAGGAAAATGTTATATCCAAGCCTCTAACAAAATATTAAAGAATGGACAGTAGTGTGAAACTATATACAGTTGGTTGTAAATCTTTTTTTGTGTGTATCCTTTTGTTTTTAACTTTGGAAGAATATTATTAGATCAGTGTTTAGTAATTCATATATAGGGCCTGTCCTTCCGATTTATGTACATTGTCATAGCTCTATTGAAGCCAATGGAGCTATGCTGACTTAACAGCAGCTGAGAATCTGGTCCGTTGTCATTGTGAACATAACTGGTATTTTATTAAGATCTTGCAGAAAAGCTAAGGCACAAAAATGAGTTAAACCTAGCTAGGGACGTAAAAGGCAATAAGATGTTCTTTAAATACATTAGAAGCAAGAGAAAGATGGAGGAAAGTGTAGGCCCTCTACTTAGCGGCAAAGAAGAGCTAATAACTGGTGATATCAAGAACACTGGGGTATTTAATGCCTGTTTTGCTTCAGTCTTCGCTAAAAAGATGAATGGTGGTTAGATGCTCAACACAGTTAATATTAACAGCTCAGGGGGAAGAAACACAAGCCAAAATAGGGAAAGAACCAGTTAAAGAATAATTACATAAGTTAGATGTATTCAAAGGAGCCGGGCCTGATAAAATTCATCCTCGGGTACTTGAGAGCTAGCTGAATCTAACTCAGAACCATTAGCTATTATCTTTGAGAACTCCTGGAGGTTGATTGAGGTCTCAGAAACTGAAGAAGGGCAAACATACTACCTAACTTTAAAAAGGGAAACAAAGAGGACCTGGAAATTATAGACCAGTCAGCCTAACTTGGATACCTGGAAAAATACTGGAACAAATTACTAAACAATCAGTTTGTAAGCACCTGGCAGATACTAGGGCTAAAAGGAATAGTTACTATGGCTTTGTCAAGAACAAATCATGCCAAACCAACCTAATTTTCTTCTTTGACAGGGAAGTAGTAGATATATCACATCTTGATTTTCTTAGTAAGGCTTTTGGCACAGTCCCATATGACGGTGTCATAAGCAAGTTAGGGAAATGTGGTTTACACTAAAAAGGGGGTTCGAATTAGGGTACGCAAATTCAGCTACGGGAATAGCGTAGCTGAATTCAAAATACCCTAATTCGAACTACTCACCCGTCCAGACGCGGCGGGGTCGAACTCCGCGGCTCCCCCATCGACTCCACCACCACGCGCCATCAGACGCGATAGTTCGAACTCCGAGAAGTCGAACTCACCGCGTCGACCCGGACGGTAAGTGTGGATTAGCCCTCAGAGTAGTTATCAGTGGTTCACTGTCAAATAGGGAAGATGTATCTAGTGGGACCTGTGGGGGTCAATCCTAGATCCAGTACTAGTCAATATTTTCATTAATGACTTGGGTAATGAAGTAGAGAGTATGCTTAAAAAATTTGCAGATGACACCAAGATGAGAGAGGCAAGCACTTTGGAGGGTAGGATTCAAATTCAAAACAACCTTGAGAAACTGGAGAATTAGTCTGAAATCACAAAGATTAAATTCAATAGACAAGGGCAAAGTACTTCACTTAGGAAGGAAAAATCAAATACACAACTACAAAATGGGGCATAATGGGCTTACATGGTAGTACTGCTGAAAAAGATCCAAGGTTTATAGTGAATCACAGTTTGAATATGAGTTGTCAACGTGATGCAGCTGCGAAAAAAGCAAACATCATTCTGGGATGTATTAACAGGAGAGCTATATGTAAGACATAGCAAGTAATTGTCCCTCTCTACTTGGCACTGGAGAGACCTCAGCTGGACTAATGTATCCAATTCTGGGCACCACATTTCAGGAAAGATATTGACAAAATGGAGAGAGTCTAGAAGAGAATAAGAAAAATGATAGAAGGTTTAGAAAACCTGACCTAGGAGGATTATGGGGGCGGGGCATGTTTAGTCTTGAGAAACTAAGACTGAGGAGGGACCTGATAACAGTCTACAAATATATTAAGGACTGTTATAAAGAGCACTGAGATCAATTGTTCTGTGTCTCCTGAAGGTAGGATAAGAAGTAATGGGCTTAATCTGCAGCAAGGGAGATTTGAGGTTCTATATTAAGAAAAACTTTCTTAACTATAAGGATAGCTTAAGCTCTGGAATAGGCTTTCAAAGGAGGTTGTAGAATCCCCATCAGTTGAGGTTTTTAGAACAGAGGTTGGACAAACAGCTGTAAGGGATAGTCTAGGTTTACTTGGTCCTGGCACAGCACAGGGGACTGAACTGGATGACTTCTCAAGGTCCTTTCCAGGTCTACATTTCTATGATTCTGTGTACAGGTGGTAGATTTTAACAGGCAACTACATTATTAAGAACTTGCTTAATGGGTAATGGAATTGCTTGTGTGATTTCTCCAGCCTTTGTAAGTGCTTATCTTGCTTATTCATTCAGTAAGAACCAAAAAACATAGCAAATAAAGAATATGAATATTGAATACGCACCATGCTGTTGCTTAGGAGACTGAAAAAGATGCCTCTTGACTAAGGCTGTTCAGAAGAATGACTGTTCTAAATTGTCCTAGAATTGTGTCCGTTGCTTAGAAAAGGCTTACAGACTTTTATCCCTGTGTGTCCTCAGCTCCATGTTGCTGGTGTTGGCATTTCTAATGGGCTATATGATGTTCTGGGGAGGGCAAAGCAGAATTTTTGTGGATTTGCTTGCCTCAGCAGCCTGCTTGAACAGATATGCACAGAAGACTGGCTCCTCAGGAACAGAGTAATACAGCAGAACAGAACTACCACTTCATAGTACCTCTTGCTATTTTACAATCAACTTGATCATTTATAAAACAGTATATTTGCTTCTGGACTGAACTTACATGGTCAGACTTCTCTACAAAGTCAATTTTGCCAGGCCAGTTACAAATGACTGAAAATAGGCTTGTAGTGGAAAAATGACAGATACAAATGCTTAACACCATAGTCATGTGAACAGTGTTACTGGAATACAGTATATAGTAAAAGTCATGGACAGGTCACGGGCCATGAATTTTTGTTTACTGTCCGTGACTTTTACTAAAAATACCCATGACTAAAACGGAGCCTTAAACATTAGCAGAGAAGCTCATTTGAAAAACTAGTGGAACCGACGGATGAGGTGTTAAGGAAAGCTGTACGGATAATTTGTTGCACCTTAAGTAGCATGGTTGTTTCAGGAATTTGTCCCTTTAGAATGTCTTGTTGATGCCACTTTCTGGCACTGTGGATTCAGAGAAGGATGTCTTGCATTTTAGGCCAAAGAGAAATTCATGATTATGTCCTCTGACTTCCCTGTTTTTAATTTAGTTACATCTTTAATCTGTTCTGCTTTCAGACTTAGTAAGGGAGGAAAGTGTGATATCAGCACAAAAGTGCCTCAAATCTGAGGGATTAAAATTATTTGTTTATGGATCTGAAGTGTAAATGCTAACTTTAAATTCTAACTTGAGCCTTGTTTGAGGAGCTCAAGCCTTGGGGTTTTCAGATTGATAAAAATAAAACAATGTATCCCGGATTGATAAAGCAGTCTTCTGTATAACCTATTAGTTGGCAAAAAGTTTACAGGTAGTTGTCTAACTAAAACTCACTAGTGATCTAATATGCTACTGGACCTAGAGTAAGAGATCTCTGGATTCAGGGCTCTGGCTAGAACTTCACAACCAACCCCAGCGTTGTGTGGTGCTTTTCCTGATCTCCAAGCAGTTTGCCTGGATTATAGCTGAGCTAGTGGAATTTATGATGGAAACTTATCTGCTGGACTGTAGCTTCCCAAAACAAGGTACGAGGCCTGGTTTGAGAGGTGAGTCCTTCCACTGCAGAGAACATGCGTAATACATGCTTGGAAATAAGAGGGCAAGCTCCTGTTTAGCGAGCATTCTATCTGCTGGCATGAGGGCATTCGACAACTGAATGTAGCAGCTGTATGCTGCCCTTAACTGATTTGTTTTGCATTCCATATGGCAAGGTGCACCTTGCTATGATGAGAGCAAGGAGATTAGGTGTACACCAGCTCAGTCCCTTTCAGCCACTTCCACATTCCCACTCCTTTGGAATTAGCGCAAAGATGGAATCACAGGGCTTTGTTTTGAAGTCTTCCCGCTTTTGTATAAAGTTTCTTTTGTGCTGTGATTATTTTGTCAGTTTCTCAAGAAGCTGAATAGAGGAGACAAAATCTTCAGTGCAGGAAAAAGTTCCAATAAACATAATGTGGGACAGGGAAGAACAACTTGCACAAAGTTCCTCCCTGTTTGTTACTGGTAGTGACATCCTAATGGTTTCACCCATTTCAACAACAGAGCATCAGAAATTTCTGTTGTGACTGTTGTATGGCAGTGCTCTATTTGTGCAAGAGAACATGTCCACCTGTACTCTATTGTGATGGCTGAACTAGCTAACAGGGTTAATTTGGTCTTGCAATCTATTCTCTCCAAAACAAGTTAGGTGAGTAATACGATGCTCATTTTCCAAATGAGGACACTAAGGTACAAAGATTGAGGTTCACTTACAATTCACCACTGCAAACGTAGAATGCAGCACAAGGGCTGTTGAGGGAGTCCATTTATTCATGTAATTACTTTACCAGCATGAGGGCATAAATATCCATCAGTGAAACTCTTCTAAAATTAGAATCAATAAGATTTTCATCAAAGAGAATGATCTGATTGGAGTACTGCCTTCTCTGGATGTTTTTTGGGTATTTGAGCCTATTAACAGTAAAACTACTATTCAGGCATTGCTTCTAACCGACAAATGCAAGGAAATGCCAAATAAAAGCATCTTCTTCATCTTTCACTTGCCTGTTCTGCACTGGTTATTTTGATGCACATTAATGTATAATATCTAATCCAATACCTGGATATGTTACAGGTGATCTACAAAGCAGGAAAAAAAATGGTTGCTTTGATGTGTATATGCAATAGGCCAGAAGGCTCTCTTCAAAATCTGGGGAGAAGCAAGGTTTTGGGGCTGTCTAGACACGAGGCAAGCTGCACTTTAGATCCCTTTTAGATCCTCTCCAGTGCACCCCTTTGACATATTACACTACCTTCACCTCTCTGGGTGGAACCATGCAGTCCTCCCACTCCTAGACTGGGTCTCTGATCTGCAGTCCCCTGTTTACCAACTTTACATCAGGTCCAACACCTGTTTGGCACCCGTAAGCCCTTTCCCTCTGGGAGCCTGGGACTAGCAACTGATTAAAGTGACTCACACGGCTTCTTCAAAGCCAAGTATTTATCTACCAAAGGATACACAGCCGAGAGACTTGTGCATGTATTTCCTCTTACCTAAGCTTTTGGGTATGGCTACACTTGCGAGTTGCAGCGCTGGCGGAGGCTTTCCAGCGCTGCAATTAGTAAGTGGCCACACCTGCAGGGCACTTCCAGCGCTGCAACTCCCTGGCTGCAGCGCTGGCCGTACACCTCACTCAGCATGGGGAATAAGGATTGCAGTGCTGGTGCTGCAATGCTGGTCATCAAGTGTGGCCACACACCAGCGCTGTTATTGGCATCCAGGGTGTAAGGGTGTATCCCAGAATGCTTTTAACTAAATTACTCCCTTTGTTTTGTTATGCAGCCTCTCTTTGTTTTGTTGTGAACCTCTGGAGCTCCATTGCTACCGGAGCTGCTTATCAGCTCCTGTTTGCTGTGATCAATCTGTGAACAATCAAATGAGATCCTCCTCCCTGCATGATTCACAGGGGTTGAGTGTTTGCATTTTGCTTGACCAGCAGTGAGAAAAGGAGTCATTCACAGGGGTTGAGTGTTTGCTTTGCTTGAGAGAAACGGGGGGGAGGGGGCAGAGGGGGGGAAAGAGAGTATGTTGGATGCAGGCTGTTTGCAGTTAACAGTAAGGGGGTGGGAAAATTTTCTGATTTTTGCACAGTGTCAGTTCCAAAAATCCACTCCCTCCCGCCCCCCCCCCCCCCGGTCCCTGTCACACTGCCCCACACCCCCCTCTTTTGAAAAGCACGTTGCTGCCACTTGAATGCTGGGATAGCTGCCCATAATTCATCACTCCCAACAGCGCTGCAAATGCTGCAAATGTGGCCACACTGCAGCGCTGGTAGCTGTGAGTGTGGCCACACACCAGCGCTGGCCCTGCACAGCTGGACGACCAGCGCTGCAACTACCAGCGCTGCAGATTTGTAAGTGTAGCCATACCCTTAATCTTTTCTTGCAAGCTTTGGTAAGCGCTACTCGTCCCTGCTACTTCCATCTCTAGCTGAGGATAGTTTGCTTGCTGCAGTTTCTCTGTCAGCACCCCACCCCCAGGCAACTACAGACAATCCGTATCCCCATCCTTGTTTCAGGTTGTCTTTTTAACTGTAGTCTCTTTTTCCAGCCATGGCTACACTTGCAAATTTGCAGAGCTGCAGCAGGGTGTGAAAACACACCCTCTCCAGCGCTGCAAATTGCGGCGCTGCAAAGCGCCAGTGTGGTCAAAGCCCCAGCGCTGGGAGCGCAGCTCCCAGCACTGTACGTTATTCCCCACAGGGAGGTGGAGTACGGACAGCGCTGGGAGAGCTCTCTCCCAGCGCTGGCGCTTTGACTACACTTAGCGCTTCAAAGCACTGCCGCGGCAGCGCTTTGAAGTGCAAGTGTAGCCATAGTCTCTGTCTCTACGCTTTCAGCATTGGTATCTCCCAACTGTGCCTGTCATCTGGAAAATAGCATCTTCCCACTCACTGGCCCAGCCATTGTTGTCTTAACTCCCTCGTGTTTACCATCGGTGTCTTATCTCATTGTTTAGGTTCCTGCTTGGTTCCACCTCACTGCCTCCTTTGACTTAAATGCATGCAGAGAGACGGGCAAATATCAAGAGGTAAACTGAAGTACATAGCGGTTTCTTAACAAATAACTGAGCCATCTCCCTCATTCGCCACAGGGTGTTTTTGTTTACTGTTTTAAAAACTCTTGTCCTGGTCTAGGCTGGAAGACTATGATGTTTGCAGATCCGGTGCAAATGATATCACAAAAGGCAAGAGTGAAAATTGAACTGTTAAGAGGGAAATGATTTTTAATGAGGAGATTAAAACTCTTTGGTGGATGGTATATGGTAACACCTATTTTAACTTCATTGACTTATTAACACGTTGAATAAAGGAAGCCTGTGTTTAAAGACTGAACATCTGTTCCCCTAAAATTAAGATATTAACACACAAATAAACCTCTTTTCTTACTCCCACTGGGCCTCCCACAAAACTAGGGAAGACCAGACTCTGCATTCCTGATGCTTTCAGATCTGCCTCATTCATCATAAAAAAACAAACAAACAAAAGCACTCACCAAGAGTGTAATTCTGTTTCCATGAAAGTCGCTGGCAAAACTCTTATTAATTTTAATGGGGCTAGAATTTCACCCCAGATTTTTACATCCTTTGCAAGAGTCCCATTTAATAAGTGGCAACCTAATGACTTTCATTTCATTTAAATGAGACCTTTCACTTAACGGTAATGTTTTCTAATGTTGTATGCTTTCTGTAGTGATGGACCCCTAACCAACGTTACTATGACTTATAAGTAAATAAAACCACATTTGAAATTTGCCATTGCAGGGACCTCAAGAATTGGTGAAGCTCCATCTCTCTGCCTATGGCACATGATAGTCTAGTCTTCTGAGGGCTGCAATACTTTGGTCTAATTTCAGTGGTTGGGTTTAGTGGGATGGGGAGGCCTGTCCTCTGTAGGAGGTCAGACTAGGTATAGTGGATTCCTCTTGTCTTGAACTCTGACTAACTTGGTGCTTGTGAAAGTGGCCTATTGAGAGTGCTCTCAGAGACAAGGCATAGTATGAACAGGAGTTTGGCAAGCTCTCCCCGTACAGCTCTACTGAGGCACTGTAATGTTACCCTGCAGCACCCGCTGCTACTCCATTGCTAGATTTCTCTTGAGCCAAGATTACTGATTCTTCTGCATTGTTCCAAAGCACACTGTAGATTTAGCGATATGAGACTAAAATGACCGAACTCATTACACTTGTGACTTTCGCCACTACCTGAACCCAGGTTTCCAACATGGGAAGAAGGATGTGTGTGTTAATCCAGTAATGTTCACCTCCCAGAAAGGAGAGGCTGTTACTGGCCTACTTTGGTTTGAACATCAGTGGTATGACTGTCCTGCCTAAAGTCCTGCAGTAAGCTAGTTTTGTTATAATACTTCAGTGCTGTGGACATTTAATTATTTATAAAGCAAATTATGGAAATAAGTGAACATCTTCCAGAATGACATATTCCCAATGAGCCTTCGATTGCTTAATTGGTACATTCTTTTTTCCATTGGGATATACCAGTTGGATTGTACTGTAATAAAGCTGTCTTGCTACTTACCTTATCTTTTATTGCAATATGTTCTCACTGAGCACAGCAGTACTCATTTTAAACTCTATGCCAATATATCCTTGGCTTCTCATTTGGTGAGATGCTGGGATTTGTTTGATTCTCTTGCTCAGTAGGTCCTTGGGCAGAACTGTGTCTCTTGAGTTAAACGTCTTGAACTGATGCATTTGGGTATGAGGTTAAAAAGAGCCACTTAAAACTTGAAAACAAAGTAGATTTCACAAGATTCAAAATACTTTCTTGGATTTGATTAGTGGAAATTTTCCTCTTGATTATTTGAGAGCATGTGAAACTGATCTCTGAGGTCGCATGAGAGTGTGCCTGTGAAGGGAGCCAGCAGTCTCCTACCAGATCAGAGCAGCCTCAAATCTTAAATCTTGATCTGAGACATGGGAGTGAGGTAAGCGATTTTACAGCAGACACAGCATTGCACGTGCCCATGTGTTTGAGAGCACAGTGGCAGCTTTTGTTTCAAGGAAACTAAGGACTTGTCTACACTTATTTTATAGCGCTCAATCTTGCTGCGCGCAGGGCTGTGAAAAATCACCCTCCTGAGCGCAGCAAGTTTGAGCACTTTAAAGTGCTAGTGTGGACAGGCTCTGAGCACTGGGAGCCATTCCCCTCGTGGAGGTGGATTACCAGGAGTCCCAGCACTCGTGCGTGACCACAGTCACACTTCAAAGCGCTGCCGCGGGAGCAGTTTGAAGTTTCTAGTGTAGATGTAGCCTTAATTTAGACTGTTAAATGAAACAACAATCTTTTGCTCAACTACAGGTAATAGATTTATTTTAAAAACAAAAGGTCACCACTTATAAATACAAACTGAAGTCAGTGTAGATGTATATTAGACAAGTTGCACCCGGAGAATTAAATGGATTTAAAATTAATGTAATTCCACCTATGCAAACCTCTCTAGATGCACATTAACCAATTTAAACCTTCCTTAAGATAATTCAGTATAAATTGGTAAATTTAGTGAATTAAGCTAAATCAATTTAAGTAAGGTTTAAACCCATTTAAGTCCTTAAATGTTAGGAGTATGCATTGATAGATTTAAAAAATTGATTTAGTCACACCAGTGCAACTTTTCTAAAGTAGACCAGATGATAGATTTACATTCTCAAGAATGTAGCTGATCTGAGACAAAATCCTCCAACAAACAAGTGTGTCTCCACCTTTGCATAACAATGGAGGGTAACAGCGATAAACATAGTTGGGGTGGAAGAGAAATTAGATTCTCCAGAAATTTGAAATAATATGAATAGTCAGAGGCCACCTTCACAAGGAAACTGTATTGAAATATATAATCCCATATCAGCTCTAGATAGCGCTTACTTCAATTAAAATAGTCTAAGAATTGATAAAAATAATCTCCTCTAGAACCAGAGAGAAAATCAAACTGGAAACACCCCATTTCACCCACAAATGTCAGCTGTCTTTCATTCCACAGGAACCTGAGTAAATGGATGGGACTTGCACAGATATAATCCATTTTGGATTATGGGATGGAGGGAAGAGGAATAAATTCTGAAATTTGAAATTGTATTTGAAGGCCTTTCATAGAGAATATCTTGCTGGCAACTCTTTCTTAAACAGAGGAGGGGGTACTCTAGATGGAGTGCTTCTGCTAACCTCAGTCTGTCAGTATTGAATGGGAAGGGAGCGTCTCTCCAGCAAGCAGGTCTCAAGCCCGATAGGGCTGTCATAGGTCAAAACCAAGACCTTAAACTAATCATGCAGCTCAGAGATTCATTGCTTACTAGGAGCCATCTGGGATGGGAGGGGGAGGTGTTAAGAGACACTACCAAAGGCTATATAAATATACTTGGAATAACGCACTGGGTTTTCGTTCTCAAGCATTCAGCCTTTTTTTTACTGATCTCATCTCATCTCTCACCCCTCAAGAAGTTCTTTCTCTCTTCCTCTATCCTATTGAGTTCCTCCCCTGATAAAACATCTCTGTAATGCAGTGTTCTGTGTTCCTGATCCTTCAGCCCCAGGCCCAAACGCTTGGAACTTAAGGGAGGAAAACAAGTTGAAAATTTAATATTAGAAATCCTTTGGTAGCAAATAAATTTAAAATGTTTACGAAGCACAGAATGCTTCCAGTCCTACTCTGGAGGAGGAGGACATGTATGGTGGAGGGGAAGCTGTGGTAATAATCTGTACTTTTAAATAACTTCAGCGTAATTCTAAGGACCTTCTTAGTAGAGAGGTTTTAGGGTGTGTGCAGAGAGTAGTTTATTTTGAGAGCAAAGACTGAAGTTTAGAGGCAAGAATGACAGTAAAGAGTAGAGAGATAGGAAGGGCACCAGCTCAAAAGGGATATTCATGGCTATGTTCAGGCTGGCAAGCTGTCTTGGCAGCAATACATGATGCTATTACACGGTAGCCACCTGTTCAAGCAGACACCTAGTTACTCCTGCTCCCTGGCCAGTAGTGGATTGGGTATAATGGAAAGCTTGTTGTGTGTAGTCTGAAAGCAAAAACAGCAGCAAAAATGATTGTGAAAATGCCCCTGGGATAGCTGGTATTTAGAACTATGTTAGTGATTCTCCTGGAGGAAGCTCTGTAACTTGTTATATCTTGAAGGGCTGATGTGATGGGAACATCAGTAACTGAAGGAATTGGTGGGTTTTTTGAAGTGGAAAGGAAAAGGCATGTTGGCCACAGAAAAGCAATTAGCATCCCATGGTGATACAGGCTTCTTTACTTTTCAAGATAGAATATCACAGAATTGGTTCAGCTTGCCCCTCTTTCTCCCCCCACCCCCAAATCCGTATCCTACTTTTATTATTATAATAGAGAACCATAGGTGTGCATAGTGATTGCATAACTCCTTCTATAAAAAGATCTATGACTTACAAGCTAATGGCTTTAGCCTCTTGGTAGCCTTGCATCGTAGGTAAGTGTTGTATCCCCATTTTACAGGTGAGGAAACTAGGACTCTGATCCTGTCATTGCTAGGTGAGCAGACCCCATTGAAGTCAGTGGGGTTCCATGCAGGCATATGACTCTATCTGCATGGAGCTTATTGTGGGATTGGGGCCAGAGATACAAAGGTGTGACTTATTAAAATTCACTCAAGAAGCATGTGGTAGAGTTGGGAATAGAACCCAGGCTCCTGACCATCCTCAGTACATTAAGAAAAAGGCCACATTCTGGATAAAAGTTGAACTCATGGGAGTGAGTGGCATTCGCTCTCTTGCAATATGCTAGGGAGGGGTAGGGAGATGGTGCAAGACACATTCTTAGATAGGGGGTCTGGCAGGCTATCTGTTACACTTGGACAGGATGGTGGTGCAAGGGGATTTCTCATGTGCCCATCAAGCAGCAATTGTTTTGTGCCTAATTCAGGTGAAGATGGCCATGAAACATCTAAAAAAGTAGCATAGGCTGAAAAGCCAGGTATAATTTCAACATACTCATTCCTTAAAGATGTGATGGGTTGCATGGCTGAGTCGCTACCTGACAAAACTGTAAAAAGAAATTGTTTTAACTGATTTTTTTTTCCTGTGGTCATTCCATTACAGAGCCTAGCCCAGCTAGAGAACCTGTGCAAGCAGCTGTATGAAACTACAGACACCGCGACACGGCTCCAGGCAGAAAAAGCCTTGGTCGAGTTTACCAACAGCCCAGACTGTCTGAGCAAGTGCCAGCTCCTCCTTGAAAGAGGAAGTGTACGTAGAAAATAATAATAGATTCAAACGAACGGGCATTCGAATTTGGCATTTTGGGTGAATGCTCTGAATGAAACAGGGAAGCACATTAGGTACTGCATACCCAGTAAGCTGGAACGTGTCATATTCATGAACGTCTTCTGCATACCAGAATTAAACCTGCAGTTGGTCCTGCATTTTCCGTTTGTTTAGGAAAAAATTGGAGTGTACCCACTAAGAGGTTTCCCTTTTGAGGAATCCTGCATAGATCCTAAAGCACATCTAATCTACAAAGATAAGTACACTTAAACACAGTTATGAAGTGTGGTCCAGACTTGATATAGCATAGTTGTTAGTTTTGGGGAGGATTGGGGGGAGATGAGGTGTGGAAGGGTTATTGTGATTAGGAACACAAAGTATGGCTCTGTAACCATGCTAGGAAACAGTGTGTGGATTTGGGCTAAAGTGTCACTAACATGTCTAGCAGGAGAGCTACTGTTGCACAATCATTCCGGTTTTGTCCATGTGTCTGTTTATGCCAATAGTGTGAATCACATGAAAAGAACCTCTCTTTTGATAGATTGATTCTTGATTAATTTTATGGGCCAATCCATTATGCAAGCCTGATCTAAGAATACAACGTTAATTCTGAAAGGCAAATTCTCTTATTTCCACTGCTTTAGGAGTTCTAAAATAGCTTGGAAGACATGATCAAAGATTAAAATCCCAGCATGAGATCTGAGACTCAGATGGGATTAAAACAGAGTTTGCTTTGGGCCATTTTAGCTTACTACTAAGAATCTCTTAAAGCAAAGGTTAGCCTCTCCAATAATGTCCTCAAAGCAATCTAGCAACAATTTCAACCATGGGAAATGAGAACAATTTTTATCTTTACAGTACATTTTTTTTTTCCGAGTGATCACTTGATTCACTTTGTGGCAGGATAAATCATGCTTAAAATTGCTTGGTCACAGGACCTTTTGAGGTTTGACTTATGGCCCAATGTGCATTCAGCCCTTTGAGTCTATTAGATCAGTGCCTTGCTCACAAAAATCAGGAAACATTAGCCACCCCATCTCAAAGGATCAAGGAACCAGACTGAGATTGGGCACTGTGCAGTGCAGTTCCAGCTGAACACGAGCTGAATTATTGATCTCTTGGTGTTGTAAGGGTTTTTTTGTTTGGTTTTTGTGTGGGTGTGGGTGTGTGTGGACTCCTTAATTTCTTTGGAATAAAAAATAAATTAGCCTCTGGGTTTCAAATTGCATTTGTGTCTACCCTGGAGGAACCAGCAACTAGCACAGGGGAAAAGGGAGGGGTCAGTTTTAATGGTAAGTCTCTAATGCACAGTTTTATTACTTTGAATATAACCCATTATGTATGTGTAGTCTGTGTCAGATTGCCATTTTGCAAAGCTGATGCACAAATTGGATGATCTGACTCACTTACATTAAACTCTCTTTGGGCATATTACTATAAATGGGTTTCTGGTCTCTTGGATTCTTGGGCTAGATTATAGAGGCAAATCCTTTTTATAGTACTTGGTATTATTTAACACAAGAAACACTTGCAGTTATACTGCCTACAATTCATAGAATCTCATACCGCCTAGGATTTCTGATGGTTCACTCACATTATCTGTATCCTATTCCCTGAATTAAATTAGTTAGTAATGTCCATTGGTCCAAGTGCTATTCTGTATGATATATATATATATAAATAAAATATGAAGGGGAAGGGAAAACTAACCTGTTTTGTAGTCAAGTGGAAGAGTTCGAAGCTTTTGTATAAAATCTAGGACTGAGTGTGCAGTAACACTTGCCTGCAGCATATTGCTATTGGCACTTGTTCCTTCCTGCTTGTCATAATTCTCTCCACTCCTACGTGGGGGCACACAGGTGGAGGGTATGTTATGCTTTTGCTGTTGTCACCCTGTTACCTTTTGCATCTAGATGCTCTTGTTAAAATATTTTGGATAAACTTGGTATATACAGAAAGAGGAAACTAAGACAGTCCAGAGCATTTAGACTTGTGAACTAAGCTAATGTTGAAGCCCAGGTTTCCAGAGACCTGAAAGTTATTGGGTTAATGTAGTACACAACCACCTTGTCTTCAGCTGTGGCCTCTTTTGTACTGAAACTTGATTAAACCACTGCTTGTTGTGTTTTTTCTTTACAGTCATCCTACTCCCAATTATTGGCAGCTACATGCCTTACAAAACTTGTGTCACGCACAAACAACCCTCTGCCATTGGAACAGCGAATAGACATTCGTAAGTAGAAAGCTTTCTTTTCTCTAGCCAAGCCACTGGCATAGCCAGTAAATAAATACTATGGATAATGACTAATAGTACTACGTTGTGACAGGAAGTCTTTCTGCAAGCTACTAAGATGTATGGACATGGTAGCCTAAAACGTATAGTGAAAAGGCAATTTTGCTGTCGGACGATATCTTTTCCTAGCCCAGAGACTACTGGGTTTGAATGCCAGATAGATAGGAGTTATCCAGGTCCAAAGTAATCACAAATTTGTGGCCTTATGAATGAACAAATTTTAAGATAGTAACTCAATTCTTTATGAATTAGGCTATTCATCTCCTAATTCCTTTCTCTTCCCTACTTGTTCCTTAATAGCAAGGGGTATCTTAATGAATCCAATTATTAGGAAAGGTGATTATTTTGTATTTGCCATTCTTTGTTCTACTTTGCCAGGTGGGGGAGAGAAAGGAGGGGTTTCTTTCTGTTTGTTGTCTCCCAAGTCATTGAAGACAGATACTGGCTAAAATCTGCTTTTTGCCTGTGACCCAGTGCAGGGATAACTTTCATGTTTTATTGTCTATACAAAATTGCATTGAACTGAGACTGGTGAGCTTCACAGTTCTGCTACTATCAAAGGCACAAAGGATCTCAGCCATCGCTCTGATCCAAGCCACCTCTAAAGAGTGGGCCAGGGTGAAAAGCCACTTGGAAAACCTAGGATTCTAGTAATCCAAGACTGAAACTAAACCCTGATTGTGATTGCAGATTACTGTATGTTCTGTCTTTCCAGACAGTGATCTACACACTTAAGGGTGATAGAGTAAGAGCAGGTCTGATTGCACTGATGCACTTTTTAGGGAAGGAAGGGAGAATGAATAGGACACATGAGCAGTCTCTTCCAAGGATATAGACTCATTAAATGTTCAATGACAGAAGGGACTATAGTGATCATGTAGTCTGACCACCTGCACAATGCAGGCCACAGAACATCACCCATCCACTCCTGTAATAGACCCATAACCTCTGGCTGAGTTACTGAAGTCCTCAGATCATGGTTTAAAGACTTCCAGTTAGAGAGAATTCACCATTTACCCTAGTTTAAACCTGCAAGTGTCCCATGCCCCATGCTGGAGAGGAAGGCAAAAGACACAAAGGGTCTCTGCCAGTCTGTTTTGGGGAAAAATTCCTTCCCAACGCCAAATATAGCAATTGGACCCTGAGCATGTGTGCAAGACCCACCAGGCAGAGAATGGCAGATATGGTTTCAGAATTGAGAATGCTTTGTGGGACTCCACTTGTCACTTGCAGTAGTTCCTGTGGGAAAGTCATTCTGATGGGATGGGGTAGAAGGCTATCTCTGACTAGAGTCTTGTTGGGAGAGTAACTATGGTATCTCCTTTCCTTTGTGTGGCTGTGACCCTAGGAACCCTTCAGTGCCAACTGCCAAAGTGTTTACTGTTCTATAACAGCAACTCTTATCAGGCCTGACAAACTCTCTATCCTAACACACTGCTTTCATAGTATGTGTGAGGTGCCAAATGGAAGCTTGCATCCGACAGATCCTCGTAATAGTTGTGTGATATATATACAGGTGATATTTAAGAAGTTGTGTGTACGTACTGAAAATGTTTTAGAATCTGTGTCCCAGGCAGGGTTGGCAAGTGGGTTTTGCCAGACAAGGGATGTGGAATCACCTATCTCGTTTATTTATATGTAAATCAAACATTGTAAAGCCTAGCACAAAGGAGGCGCCATTTACATGTGAGAATCAACAGGAAAAACAGGTGGGGGGGGGAATGCGAAATAAACTTGTGTGGGGAGACACTTTGGTGCCAGCACACCAGGAAGGAAACCCTAGGCAGTCTTTCTGACTCTAGGGTATAAGAAAGAGGCACAAGGCTCACTCTTTTATCCTGCACTTGAGCAGGTGACCCTGCAGTGCAGTTGTATCAATGAAAACAGGATCTCAACCAACCTTGGTTGAAATGCTGCAAGAAAGGGCGTAGGTGAGAAATTGCTTTAGACAAGGTTAGCCTGTTAAAGTTCAGTCTTAGTCTAGTACAAGCATTTCATACTTTTGTTTTACTTGTAACCCATTGTTCTTATCTGTGCTCACTGCGCCTTAAATCTTTCCCTTTGTAACTAAACTTGCATTTGTTTTTACTATACATAGATTACAGTGCTGTATTGTTATATTAGAGCTGATACTCAGCTGAATCAAACAAGCTGGTGTGTATATACTATTCCCTTGGGAGTAGCAATTACTGAGAGTGTCCGGTGACAGGGGCTGGACGCTAAACAGGGGTGCTTTCAGGGTGGTTCGTGGGCTAGAGTGCACCTGTTAACCTGCAAGGCTGAGTAAGGGCTTGCAAAGCCCTGAGAAGAGTGTTTGTGTGGCTGAAGGACTGACATCCAGCTACCAGGCACAAGACTCTGTCACGCTGGCTGTAGGAGGGGATAGCAAGGTGACTTGCAGTCTGGGGTCCCTGAGAAAGCATGTCATTGGTGCTTTAACAAGCCAGAGTTAATCGACTTCTCCTTTCTCACCAGACAACGGAATGCCCTGATGTTGGGGGGGGGGGGGGGGGCTGTCATGAGGAATGGTCCTTAAACCTTTCAGCAGTTCTTGCCAGACGTGTTCTTTCAAAAGACTGAACCCCTCTTCTGATACAAAATAACACACTTTTGTGTGGGAAGAAACAGTTCTACATAAATACCCACCCACAATGTCATATCTCTAGAACCTCTGAACCCTTGGTGTATTGTACTGTATTATGACTAGTCTGTCAAAAAAGACATGAATAAAAGATCAGTTATGCCTGTCTGGATACCATAACTGCATTTCCATACTTTCCAACATGGTGATTGTTCCCTGTGTTTCGGTGTAAGCTTTGTAAAGAGACTTTTTCTAATACAGATTCACAACCTTATGTCCAGCTTAGCGGTCTCTTTGTCTAGGAATTTCCTGATTTTTATTTTTATTTTTTGTCTTGCAGGGAACTATGTGCTCAACTACCTTGCCACCAGGCCAAAGTTGGCAACTTTTGTAACGCAAGCACTAATTCAGTTATATGCCAGGATCACAAAGTTGGGCTGGTTTGACTGTCAGAAGGATGAATATGTCTTCAGAAATGTGATCACAGATGTCACAAGGTTTTTACAGGTCAGGGATACCTTTAAAAAACGGGGAGGAGGGTGGAGAACCAAAACCCGGTACAATTGGAGTGTTCTTGTTGTGCACAGTTGCCATATAATGCTCTGAGGGCAAGTGTGCAACTATTCCACTTCCGCTGCATTAGCTATTGCTACTCAAGAGCTCTGGTATTTATGGCCTGTCAAAGTTGATAAATCTAAAAATTGACCTGTCTTGATAACTCTCCCATGTGAGATTGTAAGCCCTTCAGGGTAGGGACACTCATTTTGATTTCTGTAGAGTGCCTGGAACTCATGGTGTGCTATAAGTTCTTAGCAATATGGCAGAACTTTAGGATTCCAAGTATATAATGAAAAGCAAGATGACTTCCCATTAAACTGAGGAGACATGTGCACCTCACCTCACCTCACTTGCAGCTTTGTGACAAATTTCTTGGTTTGTTTAAATACTGATCTTTTAGTATTAAGCCAGAACCATTAGGGCCTTCAATTTTGAATTTGGACCCTTTAGTATGAGAAAACTATCAATCAGTTTGGGTGCATCTTTTTTTAGGTCATTAATTTTGGCTGTACCGACCTCGAGAGCCTTTAAAATTCTAACGTGCAGTGCCAGAGAGGAGAATGGGTTCCCTGGGCAGCCATCAGAGTAATACCGCTAAGAAAAGAGACTAAGCATGGGGGAACCTCTCATTGCTCTGACTGGCCAACATAGCTTCAGTAAAGAAGTGGAAAAAGACTGGCTACAACTCATTGGCTGCAGAGTGCAAGATATGAGTTGGGGGTGTGCCAGAGGAAGGTTTTAAAAGTATGTTTGTGACCTGGGGGGGTTGGTTATAGAAGATCTTCATAGATATTATGTGGGACATCGTGGCTAGACATATCTGTAGAAACATCCCATCCCATAACATGATTATTAGCAGATATTTACACTGGGGTCTCAGGGTGCTATTGCAATCAGAATCAGAGACCCATTGGGCTAGAAGCCGTATAAACACAGTCAAAAGACAGTCCCTGCCCACAAGAGCGTAGCTTTACAGGCAGAAGACTGAACTTTTTCAGCAGATGACCCCAAACTGTGGGACTCTTTTCCCGAGGAGGCTAGCATGGCATAAAATCACACTGTTCTCACAACACTCCACTTCATTTTTTTTTTAATTTAACGTTTTTAACAACTTAACTTCCACAAGTTAGAAGAAGAAGATGGAAGAGTAGTAGTAGATAATCCCAGAGTCCATGACTGCAGTGGGAGAAGAGGAAAGAACTAAAGTGGGACTTTTGTATTGTGATGGTGGGATTTATTTATTTGGCTAGGCAGTTGAATAGTATGATGAGCGTGGGGATCTCTGCACTTAAAAACTGCTGCAGAACAGTAAAATTCAAGAAGTGCTATCTAGAAAATATTAAACTGCTGGAGGATTACACCTTTCCATAAACAGCTCAAATGATTTCTAGCTTTTTGAGACAATCCTGTTGCTTTTCACTCAATTCTCAACTCAGTCTCCTGAGACATGTTGAAGTCTGTATTTGGTTTTAGGTCATGGGTTCAGCAAAGATTCCTGGCTATAGACACATAGTATCATGTTAATGCTTGAGACCATTGTTCAAAACAGAGGCCTGTGATCGTAGCCTCTTCCCCACTAAGACTGCAGCATGTTTTGATTCCTGCAAAGGGGATGAACTTAGACTCGGATCAGAGAAGAAATTGGGACAATTAGTGCAGGCGGGTGCAAACCAAACTGGAGCTGGAGAAGGGAACCCCATCCAGTTACAGGAAGGGAACTCCTTGTGGCAAAAGAGGAGACCAGGGTAGCTCTTATGTGAAGTTAGTTGGTATGTAAAGTCTCATTCCCAGTGAGCAGGTGTTTTGTATCAAGACTGTCAACAATGTGTCAGTCTACAAAAGAGAAGCCAAAGACTGTAAGGGCCACGGAGAATGAACTGTCTTGACTGCTAGAGGTGGGGCCTCATTGTCTGGAGTGAGATATTGATTGGGTGGGGGTTGGGGAAAATTTAACTGCCACTTCTCATGCTGCACAAGTTCTGTGGCTCTAAGACTTCCATTTTCAGAGCTGTACATTGGCAGCTTTCATGATCACTAAGGTCCCAGTCCTGCAAAGATTTATGCACTTACTTACCTTTACCATTGATTTCAGTGGAACGAAGTACTTAAAATTAAGCACACATGTAAATCTTTGAATATGGGATAAGTAGGCACCAAAAATGTGATTTAGAATAGATAGATGAGCCATTAAATAACATATGTGTTTTTGTTTGAGCATTCCATAGAAATTGTTAGCTGCAGAGAAGTCTGGCAAACGTATCAAATAGTAAATAATATGAATAGTGTGGTGGGTTTTTTTTTATGCATCTAAATATAGAACTCCTGGTTTTTTTTAAAACATTGTGCTTAAACATTTTCCAGTCACTGTTCTACGAGGACATGGTATATCTAGCCAAATATATCTGATTTACGGTGCGCAAGTACTTCCTTCTTCATGGCAGAAGGATTTCAGAATTACATTGAAAACTGGTGAGGACAACTTGACACTGCTAATTTCTCCTCTTCTCCCCTCCAATCTCTCTCATCAGGATAGCGTAGAACACTGCATCATAGGAGTGACAATCCTGTCTCAGCTAACGAATGAAATTAATCAAGTAAGTGCTACAGCCTTCTTCAGTGAAGTAAGTGTCCAATTTTCTCATTTGTATTGTTCTCTGTTGTGTGTGTGCGCTGATTTCTATTTTTTCATGCTATCATACGCTTTTGCGGTAAGATATTGATATTTCCACTGATCTAAGGATTTCTTTGCCATCTCCTGCTCTTTTAGCATCTCTCATCTTCCCCAGTACCTGGATGTAATGCTCCATGATAAAAATGAAGCAACACTAATATAGCAAATGGGTTCATGCCCAGTACTATCTTGCCTGTGAAGATAAAGCCCCACAGCATGAATTAGCAAAGCGTCATTAGCATCTTTTGTCCTCCATTCCTATACATACTTCTAACTTTATGCAGTTTCATTTTTAAAAAAATTCATAACTTTTTTTGCATTGTCAATCATTACAATAACTTCATGGGGATGTAAATATAGAGTATAATCATAGCAAATCTGGTAAATATTTATTTTGAATTTCTTTTCCGAATACATAGCATGTTACATGTTCAGTACTCCTTACAAATACTGACTGATCCTATTTCGTGCACTTTTGGTTTTGTTTTGGGTTTTGTGGGAGGCGCTGACAGGGCAAAAAGGGACACAGGTTAAGTAACTTGACCAAGCCTACATTTGAGTCAGTGGCATAAGCAGGACTAGGACTCAGGATTTCTTGTCTTTCAGTCCCATGGTCCGATTTCTGCTAGATCTTGCTTCCTCTCTGGTATTTATTTGAAAAACTGGGACTAGAGACATTAATTGGTCACATCTTAGCATGAAGGAAATAATCATACACTCCTAAAGCCCAATTTATTTTCTAGTTATGACTCCTTCAGACAGATTTTAATAGTGCATTTCAGACTGCCACCAGTGACCCCAAGGAGCAATTTTTCTTGAGGACCCTTTTAGTTTAGATGATAGATTATCTAGACTTTTGCTGAAAGGACCAATACTAATTAGTTTTGTTTTAGCCTTTTAAGTTTTCATTAATATGGAAACTAACTTTGCTTTTGCTAATACATGTGCAAACACTTGAAAATAACCCAGGCTTTGAAACTCTACCATAGCATTGAATAACTTAATTTAAAATGATTGTTTGCAGTCTGTTAGGTACAGGGAATACTTTCCTATTTTGGTGTCTAAAGCTGTGCAAAGCACTCCCAGCTCACACTGAAGTAAGTGAAGTTAAGCGTCTCTAAAAATTGGGACACTTTTTGTTGAGGAGCCTGCAAGCTCCCACCCTGCTCTGAACAGAGAATCTATTCCCACCCATTGTGTTAATCCAGACTTACCTCACTTCTTGGGATTTGGCTTCAGTGATTACTCAGACAACAAAGTAACTGTAAACCTGTGGCTGGACTTTCTCCTCAGCCTTGGATGCTTCTGTAGTTTCCCTGCAGGAGACCTCTCTGTCCCAGACCTTAGTTCCCTGTGCCCAGAGAACCACTCCCGCCTCCCTAATATCAAGGGCAAAACTAACAAGCCAGCAAGACACAGTGAATCAGTATATATTGATCAGCATCTCCCTGCAGGGTTTGAATACCTAACAGGAGACAAGATAAACAGAAAAGTTCTGTTGCCAGTTGTTTCCTAAATCCATATTTAAGTGCCTCGCTGTAAGCAACAATGTCAGAAAATTTTGTCCATGATTCATGAATCTCTTGTTTAAATACGTGAGAGGAGAATTCTACCACAAAATATTACACCTCTACCCCGATATAACGCGACCCGATATAACACAAATTTGGATATAACACGGTAAAACAGCGCTCCGGGGAGGCGAGGCTGCGCGCTCCCACGGATCAAAGCAAGTTCAATATAACGCGGTTTCACCTATAACACGGTAAGATTTTTTGGCTCCTGAGGACAGCGTTATATTGGGGTAGAGGTGTATCTAAATACATTTTGGGTTAAAGACATCCTCTTAAAATTGCCACCACTTGTATTGCTAAAAGCACGCTCACTTGCTAGCAGTCACTGTGTTGGTATGCGGCAAATATAGTGGATGGTGATTTTCTTGGGGGTTTCATAACTATGTGAATTTCAGATTCATTACCATGTAATTTGTATGGGTCTTTTTTCTTAAAGTGAATTTTTGGTCACTTTTGTGTGTAAAAATATCTACACTAATGTAGCATGTTTTGTCCCAAAGAGCTGTACAAACAATACACATACTGAAATACTGCCTTCTCTAGTATGGGGAGAGTAGCAGCCAACTGGCTTGTAGCATGTGGCACAATGCTGGAGAGCTGGGAAACTTACCAGCAACAGTGAAGCAAATCCTGACTCTTGCAAAAAATGCATGAGATCAGCAATGGGCATGTAGAGAATACAGGATGCCTGTTTTCCAGACCTCATCTAATAGATAACTGATGGGGGAGAGACGAGAGGAATATCCATTTAGTGGTTAGGACACTACCCTGGGACAGGGGAGAGCTAGGTTCAGTTCTCTCCTCTTCCACAAACTTTGTGCCCTTGGGCGGGTGACTGACTCTCTCTCTGCCTCTGTTCCCCATCTGCACAATGGGGATAATGGCACTGCCCTGCCTCACGAGGGTGTTGAGGATAAATACAGTAAAGGTTGTGAGATGCTTGGATGCTACAGTAACGGGGGCCATAAAAGATGGATGGTGATAAGTAGTGTATATAAACGAGGGTAACAAGCAGCATTCTAGGAATGAAACTCTGAATGGAGAGGCAGTTTCAGGTTAATTATGTGTCAATGGTAGTCATTTAAGCCTTCTTTCCCTGTGTACAATGAGTGATCGTGAGGTTGGGGGTAAGAATGTTTTACTTGCACACCAAAAAGTAATTCACCATGGGCCACCAGGGGAATAAATCATTTATTTTAATCCAGCCTTGCAATATTCAGAATTTAAAAAAATCTCTAGTGACAATACTGTAGTTTACAAGATGATACATAGCATGCTGTCAACATCACCTGTATTATATTCAGAGTTTCGAGCACATTTCTCAAATTAATGTGTGGTTGTGGTATCCTATATCGAGCAGCATCCACTTACTTCTCCTCCTAACACACGTGGCATACTTAATTGTCATACAGCTACAAGTCACGTACATGAGTTTAAAAACAAACGTGGGCAGATCCAAAGTTATGCACACCAATGCTTAGGGCTTCTTGTAATTTTCTGTTCATCCATGTATCTTGTCACTTGGCTCTCACCGTGACTGTGATTCGCTGGTGGTAGAGGACTCTGCATCTGGCCAGCACTTTCATATATGGGAGTGGAAAGAGTAATGAGCTATCAGGAATGATTTAGTGGATCTAGTTTAAGTAAATCAAGAATTGTTACCCAAACTAGATATTGGGGACTTCTGAAAATGTTACCTACATTCCATTTTCAGAAATTATTTAGACGTTAACAGCTTAAATTGTTTTTGAAAATGGGCTTTAGCCTCCTAAATCACCTGAGTGCTGTTGAAAATGTTATCCTTAATCCTGCTTTAAAACCAGCTCAAGTAAACTTGGTTTTTTTGCTTGAGATGAAACTGTGTGTTTAAGCAGTTTAGGAACATTGTTCTAACGTAGTACCCTAGACAGGTAATATAGTTTTATCAGCAGCTCAATAAAAACTTAATGGCAGTACAGGAACCATTATTTTATGTTAATAGAATGTAATACAATGGAGAACGTCCCTTCAGTTTAATCAACTGATGCAATGCAATTATGGGGGAGGAAAGCCTTGGCGTGCCACTAATGTTTTATTAGCAACATTCCTGTGAATTCTATTTGCCTTGTTTCCTTCCTATAAACTAGTTCTAAAAGTTGCTTGTCTCTCTATCCAGGCGGACACCACCCATCCCCTGACCAAGCACAGGAAAATAGCCTCTTCATTCCGAGACTCGTCTTTATTTGATATCTTCACACTTTCGTGTAACTTACTGAAACAGGTAGGGAGACTGCAGTTCTTGTCAAATGCCTTTATCAAACTTGGGCGTAAAGTCCTTCCTGCTGTAACTCCATTGAAACTAGTCCTTTCTTTCTAGATTTGGCCGCTTTTCCGCACATCTGCCTTTAAGGAGATTTTCTGATTAGATTCCTACCTTTCACTTCATAACAGCTCAGTACTGCAAAAGTGCTTAGCTGTTCATTTACAGGCAAGGTTATAGGAAAATCAGGCTGTTCTGTTAGGTAAGTCAGGCCCTGATTTAGGTTTTGTGTATTCACTTTCTTTAATACAAACCTAAGATAGAAATGTCATGATCTTTTTAAAAATTTCAAATGAAAACACCTCGGATAGCTTATTTCCCCCATTCCATACCAGGAGAACTATTCCTATATAAAGTACTGTTATAGTGATCTAATTGCGTTCCCACTAGGGGAATTTTACCACCTTTACTATACCGGTATAATTAAAGCAGGTACAACATTCTAATATAGACAAGGCCTTTGTCTGGGTTGTTGGGTATTGTCAAAATTCCTTGGTGCTGCTGAGCAGCTGCACAAAAGGAAGGTTAATGGCCCTGCCACCTTTCCCAGTCCATGCAGTCTGAAGGGAGCCTTGAATTAGTGGTTTCCCAGGTATAAAGTGAGGAAGGAAAAGGTGCACAGGTGTGTGCAGTTTGGTGTGAATTCTAGAGGCAGAGACCCAAGGCGAGTGCTTTTTGCAATAGGGCACCAGTGCCTTCCCAAAGGTTTTTCTGCAAGAGAAAGTTGCCTTATGCAGTTTGTTACCACCTCAATTCAAGAACACAGCAATTGTGTATGTTTTTGTAAGAGAAGAAATTACACTGATAAAATCCTGACTCCACACCTGGTTTCTGTTCCAAACAAGAAATGGATCTGCAGGGTCCCCAGATCCACTCAAAGTGGCAACATCACGTTGGACTGTCATCACAGCTAGTGTTGTGCCAGTGTGTGAAAATCAGGAAATGACACTGAATAGAAACAGTGTGAAATTCCAGTTTAGTTTTACTCTTCAAATCGAGTGAAGTATTAAAGTAAACAAATTGCATAAAGGGTGAAAAGCAAGTTTCGCTTGGAAAAACCATTCAGACTGAATAATCTCTGGTTGTGCTAGTCATACAAGTAAAGAGTTGGGTTTGACAAGATTTGTGTCTCTTGCCTTTGTCCTCTCTAATGTTACCATGGACTCATAACTAAAACTAAAATGTTTCCTAGAACTTTCTTGCATGTGCCATATGCCTGCGTGATTTATTTGTGATTTGGCGCTCAAGGTGAAATGAAACTTGGAGGCTTGAATGACGTGACTCATTGGGGGGATAGCCTCCAGTTTTATGTCTTTACCTCTTAATCATCCTGCTTTTGTTTCTCAGGATGCCACAATTTCAAGGACAAATTGTGATGTTTTCTGTTGTCCCATTTAATGTCCTTATTTTCCTGTCACTAACGCCCACTACCCCAGTTACTCCTTTATCTGTTTGGCAGCTTGCACAAGCTTCTGTGTATAAAACCAGATGTTTCCAAGGTGATCCTCCAATTACTCTAGTTGTTTTCCCTTGGAGAGAGCAAGGGATTGGGCTGCTAGGAACTAATGATTATGTCTATATCACTGTCATAAAACAGTGCAATTAGGCAGTCATTTAAGAACAATGCCGTCTGGTAGACATTCTGGAGTGGTTGTGGCAGACAATTCCAACAATCAGTGAACCAGTATACTGGGTCCCATTGCAACTGCCCAGATCAGTCTGTGGCAGATTTAGGGTAGAAGTTGTTTAGTTGCTCTATGAAAAGCATAGAGCAACTGTGCAAAGCGCAGGCCTTCTGGCTTGTCTCCAGACCCATGTGCTGCTATAAAACAGCTATGAGCTGATCTAGCATCACAAACCCACTAATCACCTTGTGTTGCTTCAGAATCCTTCTGTCTAGTCCTAGAGCTTTGACTCTGGAGTAGGGTTTATCCAGATCGTTTGCACAACAAAGGGAATGCACTTGTTTCCCTACTGGAGGGCGTGGTGGAGTAACAGGAGACTCTGCTGCTAAATGCATGTCAAGCAGATAGTGTTTTCCTGTGTTCTACCCAACTGAGAATTTCCTAATCTGATGGATCTTCCAGAATAATTACTGGCTGGCAAGCATTGCTGCTCTTTTATTGCACAAGGAGAACTGAGTGAAAAGGAAGCACTGTCCACCCTTTTTATGTAAGGACTAAAAAGCCAAATACAGATTCTTTGTTGTAAAAGTGTGGGGCACCAGGGATATTTAGGGTGTTGTCTCAGCCTTGACATGAAGGTGGCATGTGATACCTACAGATGTCACCGCCTGTTGAAAAGGAATTCTGCTCCTGCCTCAGTCACTGTTCTTTTTATCCACTGTGTTCTGTAGGCTTCGGGGAAGAACCTGAACTTGAATGATGAAAGCCAGCACGGCCTGCTCATGCAGCTACTCAAGCTCACACACAACTGCCTGAACTTTGATTTCATTGGCACATCAACAGATGAGTCCTCAGATGATCTCTGCACAGTGCAGATTCCAACCAGTTGGAGATCAGGTAATGCTCCAGGTGGGAGGGGGAAGCAGGCTTATCTTCTTCAGTGTGCCAGATGAAAATACGCTGGCTGGCCAGCCAAGGCTCTGTCCACAGTATATAAATAGACCTTTGTGTCAGGGAACCAGGTGTACAGCCCGTTGTCCCCTAACCTGAGTACAGGTGTGATTCATGTTGCTAGTATCGCTGGCCCAAAACCACACAAGCACCCTTCCTCCTGGCCCCTCAGTCCTACACTGTGAACTTCAGAAATCACAAATTTGGCTTACGTGGACAGCTCAATTTTTTTTCAGTACACTTCTGGTAGAAGGGAAGAAAATAAGCTAGAAAGGAGCCCTGTCAGTTCTGAAATCCAGACCTTCTCTCATGCCACTCACCTTCAAAATGGGATTCCCTAACTAGGCAATTGTTAAGACAATGTTGCAGTATTTGGCAGTACTTCTGCACTTGTCACTTAAGGATGTAATGGTTGTACTACGTCAGAACAATGGTCTATCTAGCATAGTATCTTGTCTCTGATAGTGGCCAGTGCCAGATGCTTTGGGTGATAACGTGCCCTGTCATCCAGTCCCAGCTTCTGGCAGGGGTGGTTAGGGACACCTGGAGTACAGCATCCATCCTTGACATCCTCATGGCCCTTAGCGGTCATTCTGCAGTCACAGATTGCTTCATTTAAATGCCCTGCTATATTTCTTCAGCTTAATGTGTATATTCTGGAAGAGGAGGCTCTAGAGTATAGCACTATAATTCTTTGAAAACATTTGTATCATGTAATCTTTTCTAGCACAAAGAGTGTGCATGCCCTTGTAATTTTGCGCAGAGAAGCATAAGTGTCTTTGTAAACAAAGAACTGCACAGAATGCAATAATGCAGATGTCCACAGTAAGGTGCTCCTTTCTGTCTGTTTCAGCATTCTTGGATTCCTCGACCCTACAGTTGTTTTTTGACCTGTATCATTCCATCCCTCCATCGTTTTCACCTCTGGTGAGTTCAGAGTTCATGGTTCTTATGACACCTAATATCAGAAAGCATTTACAGCACCGGGAGAGCCATATCTAAGGACTTCATTGGTATATGGGCCTGAGATAATGGCCTTTTGATTAAAATGATGTAGAATACATTCAGAACAGTTGCTTATTTTGCTAATATAGTATTATCCCATAAAGACCAAAGGGAGGCTGTGCCAAGCTCCTTAGTGTTGATAGTTTCGGTACCTCCAGTGTTTTTGTCTGCCCTTCTTTTGCCCCTTCCGTTTGAGAATCTCAAAGTGCTCTAAGTGAATGAAGCCTCCCAACTGCCCGTGAGGGAGCTAGGTGATGGTATGCCCATTTTGTAGTCTGGGAAAGCTAAGCAGAGAGTTGAAATGACTTGCCCAAAATCACACAGCAAGTCCAGGGCAAATCTGGGAGTACAACCCAAGAGCCTGACCCCTAGTCCCATTCTCTATCCACTAGACAAGACAGTGTTCCCACAAGGTGAAAGGGCTAATAGCATCAGCCCAAGTAAAGGATTCACGTGATTGGATGTTTTCTTTTAAAATACTGTCTGCCTACCAGCAACCAGGTGATCCAATAACTCTGTCAGTGCATGGAGTTGCTCACTCTGGCTGGACACTGTGCATAAAGCATTCAAATCCAGGAAACGTCTCTCACACTGGCTCAGTCAGCAAGAGTCACACGCTAAGATGTTTCGCAGTTGGAAGTTGCTCTGATCTGTGAGCATCTGTGATATGGTAGGAAGCAGAATCTGCAAATGCACTTCAGGTGCTGTTCAGGAAGAAACCCGGCAAAGCATTAAACATCTTTGCTCCAGAAACCTTAAAAATTAGTTATCAACAAGGCTGGTCATTACAGGCAAAGGAAGGAAGGGAGGGGAGAAACGTACATAGTTTCCCTATTGGTAGATTGTTTCCCTTAAAAGCACTAAATATTTCAGCATGGGGTATAACTAGACCAGTTGCTTATATAGGCACTTAAATATTGTGGGCTAAATATTTTTCCTAGTTAACGTAGACGCATGCGGCAATGGAAACACTTCTTAACTCTGGCTGGAGAAGGGAGGATCTTTCTTCAAAAGGATGTTTCTAGGAGAGGTAGGACAGAGCTGGTCACTTCATTATATAGTGCTAGCCAAGTCTGAGATTTAAGCCTCAGTTATTCAAGAGAGTTTAAAAAGAAACACACTGTTAAGCAGAAATTTAAAACAATTAAGCCAGTAATTGCTCTGAGCTTTGATCATTAAAAGCGCGAGCTAGCAAGAATCAGAGGGGCTTTAACAGCAGAGCAGGTAGCTCTTAGACTGGTTGGGGGAATCGGGGCTCGCCTCAGTGCGAAGAGTCTATAATTAATTTGCTTCTAATGTTCATAATCCCATTCAGCAGTGTGGTAATGGATTCACTTGCATAACTGCATCCTTGGAATCTACCTTCAGCTTAAATGTAATAGAGGCTGAGATGGGAGCGCTATAACTTAAACAAATGTGTATCTTGCCATTCTGCCTTCTCTCATATTTTCCCTAGACCATGGTAAACTCTTGTATGGAGAGGCTGGCAGGCTTTCCTCCCACTGCCAGTATTTTTCAAGTCAAGTCATGTTTACACACAATGACAGATGACACGAGTCAGATGAGAGGGCACAACCTGCCTTTTTGCTTTCACCATTTGCGGAAATCTTTTTTCTCTGTCACCACATGACAACGCAGTGGAGACTGTAACATAGTAATGGAGTTTAAGGCTTGAAGGGCCTTCCTAAAGCTGGGTGTTCATTGAGCCCTGAAGCTGGAGAGAAGATCCCTGTATAATGTAGTCTCTTAATCCCTGCTGCTTGTTTCCACTGGATTTCTCCTATTTTTCTCTTTTCATAGAGAGAACATTTGGAGGTGGTTGTTTCGTTTTAAAACCATCCTTTTGAACTATAGCAACTGAGTTTGATTGCTAAGGAGTATGGTGAACACTTGAATGAACTACTCTGTCTGGAAAGGGAAACAACTCAAACCATTCCCTTCAGTTTGAATAAAGTCTTTCCACTTTATTCCTTTTGCTTCCTTTAGGTCTTGTCCTGCTTAGTCCAGATAGCTTCTGTCCGCAGATCCCTTTTTAACAATGCAGAGAGAGCAAAGTTCTTGTCTCATCTCGTTGATGGCGTTAAACGAATACTGGAAAACCCCCAGGTGAGCATATCAGAAGCCAGGTATTTCTTAGAGTACTCCCTGTCCAATTTACTGCATTTGCTTCCATAAACTACTCTTCTGTTAGGGAACCCTCTGACACACCCTGGCACTCCAGTATTCACCAGTGTCATGTAATTAGGATATGTTTTGTACAAAGGCTGCCTTGTGAGGTGGTATTCTGAATGTCTTGATCTGCTAGACATTAATATCTCATTGGATTGTATGTACCCCAGTTCCAGGTGGCACCCTGGGGGGAACCTGTCACACCCTCGTTACAAGAAAAATGTAGAGGAAGATGATGGGAGATCAGAGAAGAGCAACTAAAATGTTTAATGAACTAAATATGTAAAGTTCATTTAAGTGGGAGACTAAAAGGTAGAGGAGAGAACGGTCAGAGGTGAGGGTTTAAAAAGTGTAAACCCCAGGGATGGAAGAGAATTGTTTGGTATGGTATGTAGGGCTAGAACCAGACAAAGTGGGATGAAATTTAGGCTAAATATATGGTAAACTTCACAGCACTGAGATCAATAAGGCTTGGGAGACTAATGGTGGGGTTTACCCCACTATAGAACAGAGAGGTGAGACTTTCACTGGACAAAACTGCTGAAAATATGCTTAGGGGAACAATCTTGCACTGGCCAAGGAAGAAAGACTAGATGATTTTAATGTCTGTCTTTAATTTTTTTCCTCTAGTTTCCTGCTCCCAATCACTTAAATATCACTTCTCTGTGTTGGAAGAAGATTACTTTTCCTTTTATCAAGAATGAAACTTGAGTCTTGTGGTTTAAACCTTGTGTAATTTGCTACTGGGAATTAAGTGCGTTGCAGGCTGGTGTTTTGGATGCCAGACATTAGACGTGTTCCAAGGCCTTCCATAAATGATAGGGTTTTGTTTTAGCTAGTGATCTGTACTATGTGGCTTTGAGAGATCGTACTTTGCACTTGCATGTAAGGATCTCCGAGCAATTTAGAGGTGGGCAAACACTACCCCTTTTTTAGAAATCAGGGAGCTGAGGCACGGAGTGATAAAATAACTTGCCAAATCACGCAGTGAGTCAGTGGCAGAGCTGGGAATAAAAACCAGGTCTCCAACTCCCATTCCTATGCTCTAAAACACTAGACAGTGCTACCTGTCTCATGATTTGACATACAGTTTGTTCTCTTCCTCCCCAGAGTTTGTCAGACCCAAACAATTACCATGAGTTCTGCAGGTTGCTGGCTCGATTAAAAAGCAACTATCAACTGGGAGAGCTGGTGAAGGTGGAAAACTACCCTGAGGTCATCCGACTCATTGCCAACTTCACCGTGACCAGCCTACAGGTGGGAACTCATTGCATTTGGCCTTGTCGGTGCCTCTCAAAATGGAACAGTTCCACTCCTTGCATTTACTTTGTAGTAACTATGCCAATTTGTCAGGCCCAATGGCAAGAAGACTGCAGCATCCACACAGGCTTTGTAACAGGAGAGTCTGGCAGTGCAATATTGATCATACTATGAACTCTGGCTGAAAAACACGAGTGGAGCGTTGTAGTTACAGCTCTGACGTTTTTCCCATGTCCCATCAGTAGCAACTGCTGATTCAAGATTATTTTTGTGTAATGCATCAACACATTATTAAAATGTAGTTTAGAGGGTGGTTCTACTGCTAATACCATCAATATCATGCAGAGGTTGCCTCTGTGTTTTCTGCTGCTGTGCAGCATACAACTACATCTCTGTACAAAATAAAATGGTATTTTAAAAATTCTTCCATGATAGCTACTGCAAACTGGCAGGCTTGATCTGTAGACAGTTGGGGTGTATGTAGCTTTTAGAAATATCAAGTGTTGTTCAGATGACTTGTGAATTCAGGGGTTTAGTGGGAGGCAAACAGGAGCATTGGAATTTTACAGCTTAAGTTAGGATTGGGCGTGTTTGATAGAACAATAGAGATTTCTAAGAGCTCTGAATAAAACAGTTTAGGATATTAAAAAGCAGGAAAGCTGTGTGTGCATGGCCCCAGGTGAGGGACTAAATTGTATTACTGGTGCTTCATCAAACCAGAACTGTGTTGCTGTATTGCCTTTATGTAATGTAAATATCAGTAATTATGCATATTACTGTGCAGCTGTGTAACTTCCCTTTAGGACAGAATTGGTTTTCTTATGTAGGAGTCCAGCAGCAGTGGCTGGACCAGGCCACCCAAATGACTTCAAGAAAAACCTGTTTTAACCCAGGTCTCCAGAATTGGAAGTCTAGTGCAGCAGAGTTTGACAGTCCTTCTCTTGGGGCTTTCCCTGAGCTGTGGAAGGTGTATACCACTGAAGGGGCTGCATTAGAAAAGCTATGCATAGTGAGTCATGATAGAGATGGAGCTCAGCAGATGATGATTCTTGTACTGCCTGTATCCTTGCAATATCAGTGCATGTTTTCCTCACTACGCTACAATACTAAGATGAATGAGGAGAGAAAGCAGCAAGACTTAGGATTGAGGGAGGGCACCAAGGTTCTCTATCTAATCCTGCAAGCTTGTATTTTCAGACCTGCACTGGGAGCTGAAGGCTTCAGCTCAACTACATCTCATGAAAGTTATTTTGGAGTATCCCTGGCTCTTTTGCTGAACAGTTCTCTTCCTTAGGCACTCCTGGAATTTGGATGCTGACTTAAATTCAATGCTATATAGGAAAATGAAGCATCAAGGCATCCTGTATAAAGCCTCTGAATGTCTGCTCTCCTACGGCAAACCGTTCAAGACAAATGTGACATTCTGCAAGATCCTAAATTCACTGGCTTCCTTTCCTTTCTCTATCTTGGTACCTGTAGCACTGGGAGTTTGCACCGAACAGCGTACATTATCTGCTAAGCCTGTGGCAGCGGCTGGCAGCATCAGTGCCGTATGTTAAAGCCACAGAGCCTCATATGCTAGAAACATACACTCCAGAGGTCACAAAAGCTTACATCACATCCAGGCTGGAGTCTGTGCACATCATACTGAGGTAAGGGAAGCCTAGAGACGCATGAACACTTGTACCACAGTGCCTGCAGCACATAAGGGAAAATCTCGCAAGGGTCTTTGGTGTTAGATGTATAGGCAAATAGAGTATTGACTCTGGCCCCAGGATGTTTTGCTTTGGCTGTCAATGGAGTGTTTTGGTAGGGATGTCAGAATCAGATGTGCCACCCTTGTATGTTTTAATTAAAGTTAATTTATTAGATGGAAGAAAACCAAAATATGAAAGATGGAAAACACTAAAGCACAACGACAACCAGATGCCTTAATACTTGGCACTTCTTAAACACGTAAAGTGCTGTGTTCTAAAGCCCTGGACAAATATTGTGTTACGCCTGCAATAAGAACTTACTCATTGCAGGTTGTAATGGCCCTGCCAGTTCTGTTAGTTATTTCTGTGCCCATAAAACAAGAGGACACTAGTGATGATTGCTTGGTTGTATTACATCAGTCTGTGCAACGCTCCACCATGACGGCTACTAGAGGCAAAGGATCAGATGATGATCAGATATAAAGAATAGCCATGTGCCTAGGAGAGGTGTCTTCCATGCTGGAAATAAGCTTGTGTTATGGGTTAGGCTAGCACTGGTATTAAAGTTCCTTTATAATGCTGCTTCCTCCCTATGCAGAGACGGGTTGGAAGATCCACTAGACGACACTGGCCTTGTGCAACAGCAACTAGATCAGCTGTCCACCATTGGCCGGTGTGAGTATGAAAAGACCTGTGCTCTCCTCGTACAGCTCTTTGACCAGTCAGCCCAGACTTACCAGGAGCTACTACAGAGCGCCACCGCCAGCCCCATGGACATCGCAGTGCAGGAAGGTGAGTGCACTCCAAGAACAGTGGCCAGGGAGCCCTGACCAGCTTGCCCCTTCCAAAAACTACAGCTCCAGAAGCCCTGATAGTATCATATCAGGAGAGATCCAGTCCTACAAGTATTCCCTTGGGAACATGGGCATTCAGCCTGGTCTGTGCGCAGCTTTTGTACAGGTATAACTATTTCAGTTAGAGGGGTGGGGTTTTTACCTATTATAGTTACACAGGTATAACCCCTCGTCCCATTTGGGAATAAGTTACACCAATAGAAATGTATCCACACTGGGCGGGCCTTGGGCTGCTTTACTATGCTGCTTTACTATACTGCTGTAATTAAATCAGTACAACTTCAGATGGTTAGGGCTTGAGTATCTGTCATATGAGCCTTGTGTGCTTTCAGAAAATGAGTGCTCCTCTTTGCATATGCAATAATGTTTCCAAAAGTCTACAGAATCTGGTCTTGTATTAAAGGAATTTCCTGGGGTGAGGGTGATCTTAAGTTGTGAGCACACTGTAGCTTGAAATGATGCTTTGAAGCAAACAGACTACAGTTCTGATCCTGGAAATTGTACATAATTTCCACTAAGTGGAAAAACAAGTAACACTGGCGTAACGTTAGCTTCTTGATCCAGAGGAATAAAATATGCTCTTAAGAAATCTTTCTTCGTGAACCCTGGCTTTGCCAGAGGAAAAACCTGAAGAATCCCTTTCTCTCTACCCTGGGGCCAGTGAGTGTTTGTTTCTGATGTCATCTGTTGGCTTCAGGGCGCCTGACATGGCTCGTTTATATCATCGGGGCAGTGATTGGTGGCAGGGTTTCGTTCGCCAGCACAGATGAGCAGGATGCGATGGACGGCGAGTTGGTTTGTCGGTAGGAATGTTGAATGCTTTCTAGCTGCGCTATGTTCCGTTCTTGTGGCTGCATGGTAGTAATTCTCTTTGGGGCTTTAAGTGTTCTCCCTTCCCTCTTCTCTTTTCGCTAAAAATAACTGGATGGAACTGTCCCTCAAACAAAGACATTGATAACACTGGCTAGACCCACTGAGCAAACTTCTGTTGGGATTTGTCTAAACCTGGATGTCTGCATAGGTGTTTGGCAAGGGATCTAAATAAACATGGGGAACAGTATGTATGGGTGGAATTTTTCCTATTTTTAATGCCTACTGCAGAGTAGAACCCAGTGCATGCTGGTTCTTTTTAGGGAAAAGATGTTTTTTCTGATATCCCCCAAAGTGGCTTTGACAGTAAATATCATGAATATCGCAGTACCCTACAGCAGATGGAATTCTTATACAGGGTGGCACTGGTACATTTTTATAGTTTGTTTCAGAACTGTTTATGCCTTCTGTTAGCACAGTTACTGATTTATTTGGTATAGGTAATTAATATGCAGTTTATGGCTCTTAAACAACCCTAAGCTGAGCAAAATTCTGTGTAGAACATAGGCTAATTCTGCTTCTCCGGGATCAAGAGGACTGAATCTGAGAATTTATGGAAGGTGGCCATGTGATAACGTGTTAATGAGGAACTGTAAATCAGGCACTAGCTCCTCCTGCAGCTGGAGCATTACTGGAGGGAAGATATAAGACCTAAAACATTTTGTGCGGCCCTCCATTTATATTATACACAAGAGACTTTCTCATATTAGTCTGTTTACTTTGATCTTTTCTCTCCCTATTAGTTTTGGGCCACCTCGCAAAAAAGAGTTGACCTTTGCTTTGCCCCCCACCACGTGTTTATAACCTCAGTCAGCAAAACCGTTTCTTACCCCAATAGATCATTCATGGGCATTCTCCACAAGCCCCACGTGGCCATAACAAAAATCGGTGGGGGTGTGGAGGTGCCCCCTTAAATGCCTCTTCAGTCTTGTAACGAGAGCTGGAGGCTTCTGCTCAGGGGATAGCTCAGAGAATGTACTGAACCTTGGCATTTGATAAGCTCAGTAGGGGTGAAAATTCCCCTCTGTGTGGAGGGCAGGCACCAAGGCCTCTCCCTTTCCCCTCCCCACCCCCTGCCCATATCTTAAGTTGGACTTAAGTGGTGCATAGGCCTTCTGCTGGCTCCTCTGCATGGGTGGGTTGGGGACTTGACTCTTGGTCACCTTCTTTAGTTTAACGTAATGTCATTCCTGTGTTTCGATCACTCTTGGCCCACCACACCACCTCCTAGAGAGCAAAAAGGGTTCTCAGCCGTACGCAGCTTTGAAATGATACCAGCTGCCTGAAGTCACTTTTCTGCTCACCCTTGTCAGTGTTCAGGCAGGCTGGTATTTCTTGTCCTCCTGGAGTGGTTGGTAGATCTGTTGCTTCTTCTTTCCCTCCCTTCAGGGTATTGCAGTTGATGAACCTGACGGACTCTCGCCTGGCACAGGCTGGGAACGAGAAACTGGAGCTTGCCATGCTGAGCTTCTTTGAGCAGTTCCGAAAGATCTACATTGGAGACCAGGTGCAGAAATCCTCCAAGGTAATTCCCTCTACCATGCAGCCTTGAGGCATCGCTGGCTACCATGATGTCTTCACATCTTTTGGTATATGAGCTGCTCGATCTTAATCTGCTCTTGTCTTATAAGAAAAAGCTTATTAGAAACCCCCATCCTTCTTGCTTTCTACATACCCAGTCTGACAATTATAGCTTCAGCAGTGCAGCTTTGGCACTGCTTTTCAGTAAGATAATGTCTGATTAGGGCACTAACCTAGGACTTACGAGACCTGGGTTCATATCCCTGATCCACCGCAGGCTTCCTGTGTGACCTTGGGCAAGTCACTTAGCTTCTCTGTGCCTCAGTGCCCCATCTGTATAATGGGAGTTAATAGCCCTGCCCTACTTCTCAGGGATGGCGTGAGGGGGGAAATGCATTGGGATCTGAGTGCCTCTCAGTGTTTAGGGTAATGGGGAGTTCCCAAAAGCGGTGTTAGGTCTGGAGTGGAGTTTGGATACTTGGTTAAAACCTACTGGAATTTTTTCCAGACATTCTGAAAACCCCCCGGCCTTTGCGCTGAGGTGAAACATGACACATTGGCTGCCTAAAAGGGCAGTTTGTGCAGACAAGGAAAGGTTTGTGGAAGTGGGCCTTTCTCACTTTTCTCTCGCAAGATACACTGGATGTTAACACTGGTGTACTTGGAGCTTAAAGTAGCCCAGGAAAAGGGAATTGAGCGAAACTATGCCATCTTTATTCCAAAAACTGACTCTCAGCCATTCTGATAACCCATAATTAACTATCAGAGGGGTAGCCATGTTAGTCTGGATTTGTAAAAAGTGACAGTGTCCTGTGGCACCTTATAGACTAACAGATGTATTGGAGCATGAGCTTTCGTGGGTGAATACCCACTTCGTCGGATGCATAATTAACTATCGCCCAGGGACACAGATTGAAGCACCAGGGTGACACTCTTGCTTCTGAAGGTGCAGAGGGCTTAAGAGTGTTTGAGAGTGGGGCTAGATCACAGGGATATGAGTGCAGAGTTCATTGCTTCTTTGTACTCATAGCTGTCAGTAGAAGAACCACATTAGTATTGAGTTATGGGAATCCCCCTTCTCAGAAAGAAAGTGAATGCCCACACTTTGTATACAGCATCTGTAGCTGCTGTGAGCATGGCTGAGGAACTTCGCTAGAATGAAAAGGAGGATGGAAAATCGTACAGGTCAACAACATTTCTTCTCGTTTGACCTGTTACCCCACGTAGCATATCAGTCTGAGTTAGAATGTGAGTGCCTCAGGGCAGGAACCTTCTCTTGGTGGTCTTGAAAAGCATGGACTAGATAGATCCCTGGGTCAGTGCTGCATGGAGCGGGGAAGAAAATGAAAGAGCTATCATGCCACTTCATAAATGTGGGTCATGGATCAAACGCTCTCCATGCTTAACGGCTCGGAGGCCCTAGTGCTCAGGGAAACGAAATAGCTATTTTTAAACTTAGGCTGCATCCCCAGAAGAGCCCCACCCTCTTACCACAAAAGTATCACTAATTCCATTGGCTTCTTTTTAACTTGTGTTGCTCTCTTTTCCTTCCAGCTGTACCGCCGTCTCTCTGAGGTCCTGGGATTGAATGACGAAACCATGGTCCTGAGTGTCTTCATAGGGAAAATGTAAGTATTTCTGCTTGCAGTCATCAGGGATCCCAGGGTTCACTTGAAAGTGTAACTGGGACAACCTCAATATAAGACAATGTTGTTCAGACTGAGAAAGTAACCTCTGGCTATTTGAGAGAATTATAGGCTGTGGCCAGGGGTTTAGGTCCTGTGCAGCATCCAGGATTATTTATCCACCATGGAATCTAGCTTGGGCCAGGGAGACACACCAATGTAATCCCCTGCCAGCTACACCAGGATGATGGATTCTTATTCCAGCGCCCACTTAATCCGCTGTCTGACATCATTGTTACAAGGAGCAGTCTCCGCTATCATGCACTGCCACACCATTATTGCCAATCACAAGCCAAGAAAGCACTGGGGGGAGGGGACTGCTCTCTCAAAGGTTTTCTTTTCAAATAGCAGAACTCAATACAAAAGTAGTGCCAGTACCATTCTTAAAACTCTTCCACTTTAGTAGGCTGCTCCCTACTTGGCCAGTTGCTTGGCAGCTGCCTCCAGATTGAACACGTCAATTGGGTTTTGTCGTGTCTTTTTGGCAGTCACCATTAGAATTTTAACCACTTCAGTAGCTCCAAGGCTGAAGCCCAGTGCCGTGCGCCTGGATGCACATGGCCACCGGCTTTCCGCACATCATTTTTGCCTTGGTGTGCATGGTGCCTGTCCACTCTTGCGCACCTGAGCTGCACATCCACAAGGGGTTAAATGGCTCTCCTGGAAGAAGCAAGGGCTACTAGAATTCTGCAGCTGACAGTGGATGGTGCAGGTGCAGAATTGCATACGTCTGCATGTTGTCACTGCCGCAGAATTCTCTTACCCTTGCTGCAGAAATCAGCCCTGGAGTGCCACAGAATTCCAAGGGCCTGGGTATGGGCCAGTGTAGCTTGGGACCCAAGTAGTGAAGATTATCTGAAGGATAATTTTCTAGTCAACCAAATGTAAGTACAGTAATTTTATACCAATATTTTGTGGCTTGTGATGTCTGTGACTTTTTGGAGGGTGGAGATGGTATTGGGTGACGTTTGATGGAAGATTTCACCTTGCAACAAAAGAAATCCAAGCCGTCCCTCTGACCTGTTCTTATTCTCCTCTCCTCTAGCATCACCAACTTGAAGTACTGGGGTCGATGTGAACCTATCACCTCCAAGACACTGCAGCTTCTCAATGACCTCTCCATTGGATATCCTTTTCTGTAGAGAGCCCTGGGTGTGTAGAACACACTTATACGGTGGAATTTGGGGAGCACTACACCAGTGTGTTCAGATGAAATGGGAGCATTTTGCATAAGTTCATTAGTTATTGCCATCCACTGAGCTCATCTCAATGCATCTTTAATGGATGCTCCGGTAGGTCTGTCAGTTCACCAGGAACTTCCTAGAGCTGGAGAGAGGCATCTCCAACCACAAATTCCAACCACATAATATTGAGCCTGACTTTATCATCATCCACTCTCCCAGTTCTTGGCTGTCTCTCCATGTGAACTTGGCTTATCTAAAAGAAAAAAAACACCTCTCCCACCCCTCACCCACCAATTTGCAATTTCCCATATCTCCCAAACATCTGAGTAGCCAAGAGAGCATAGACACTTGGTACCCATTTCACCTGGTTGCAAAGAATCCCAGTAGATGGCTGTAGTATTGTAGGCTTTGTAACTGTGGGTCATGGCTACTTCCTAGCTTATTGCCCACAGCCTTCATTTGTGTGCTGCTGAGGTGTCGAAGAGCATAGTACAGGTTGGGGTTGCATCTTCCTTCCAAAATAAGATGAAAATGGATTCTGCAATAGGGTAAAATGTGCAGCTTCCTCTTTCAAGCAGAATAGATCCCAGCGCATTCCAGAACTTGCCATGCACAATAGCAGGGTCCACGCAGACACTTACTGTGTGGAAGGCTTGTGCACTGTAGATTTCCACTCCAGCTTGCTGCGCACCAACTGTTCATATAGCCGAGTCCTTGGTAACAGGATTTGGTCAAAAAAAAAAAAGTGGTTGAGAAGAGAAACAATTCAGAAGGCCAGAAAGCATTATGTAAAACTTGTACGTACTTTGGAAAGTATTCCCTTGTATGTGCTTTGCAGGCACTTGGAACCGTCCAGTGACTGACTGGTTCTGCTTGCTGTTTCCTTAACACCCTTTCTACATACAGTAGTGTTAGGAAATTGGTGAAACTGAGCGCAGTACAGTTCATGCTGAACAATCACACGGTAAGTCTTTCATTCCCTTCCAGCCTCTCTCATGTAACAAACCCTCACATGCAGGTGCCTGCATGCAGGCTAAAGCAAGAACCAGTCCTGTGTGTTTTCACACGCAGACACACTTCTGCAGTGTAACTGCAAGTCTCCCAAATACTTGCTTCATAAGAGAGACTGTTTTATGATGATCTCTATTCTCTTTGCCTCTTTCCAAAGCCTGCACTTAATTCTGATGTCCTGGATTTATATAGTCCCTCTCATCCAAATGATTCCTGCTTCTTTACAAACGTAATACAGGACTCTCACTCAGTCACTCCCCTCACTGAAATGCAGCCAACTCTGGGGAGGAATGTATGGCATTGTGATGCACTGCTACAGCCTAAAGGCAGAAAGTGAAGAATGCTGTACCCAGTTGGAACTACTTTGGGAATTCAGGGAGATGAAATGTAATAGCATTCTAGCATCCTAGTCACATTCCTATCTAATACAGCCCTACCTTTGGGGGAAAAGGGCCAAAGGATGTTTAGCTGCCGCAGAGGCCAGGACCTCGGACGTACAGGTCTGCCAATAGGTGGTCCTCCAGCAATGCAGTATGTTCTCATACTGTTCTGGGGTGTTGACTCAAAAGATCATTTTCAGAATCAACACCTGTTACAACAGCACTCGAGGGTTTTCCTTGGAGGTTTCCTGTACTCGTGGAGGCCCTGGATCTGGTCTTCTACTGTTTGCAGAGATTAATAAATAACATTGCATTAAATTGTTTTCCTGGCTTTCATTGGGAGGAAATACCAACCACAGGTGCTTGGATATGGTGATGACTCCTAGAAATACCTATATGATAGACAGATCTAATGATTGGATCAATGGCCTGGAAATCAGGACTCCTGGGTCTGTCACCTAACCTCTTACCATCCCTATCTTACATATGGGGAAATTCATTCCCCTCATTGAAGGTGTAGCAAGACTTAATTGTCTATCTAGCACTTCAGAATCCTCAGACTAAAGGTAAAGGGCCAAGTATCCTTGCCAAGGAACATGTGTTAATGTTATCTCTGTAATACACGCAGCACTGGGGAGAATGGCCCTCTAATGATTTATTCTTTGAGGTTAGCTGCAGAAGTAAAGTGGTTAGCAAAGTAAACAGAGTGGTTCAGTCCTGCCAAGGCCGTTGAAAGAACAGAGTATGAGTCAAAACAATCAGGGGCCCCTAAATGCCCATGAACCTCTAATATATAAGCCTTGTCTAAACCTGCCACTCACTGTTAACTTTGCTTTTTCATTGACAGAGTGAGCACTTTTCATTCCTGGGTATTAACAATCAGTCCAACCTGACTGACATGAGATGTCGGACTACTTTCTACACTGCACTTGGGCGCCTCCTCATGGTGGACTTAGGTACTGCAACCCATTCTTACAGACCTGAGAGGAACAGGGAAATTGGGTTGCTAATTTGTACACAGGGCTCTTAAATGTTCTAGTCCCCTTGACTGTGGAAGGTGATGGCTTAGCCAGTAAAAGCTATTGGAAACAGCAGAAGCCCCACCAGGAAGGGAGAGAAGTCTTGAGAGGGGAGGGATTGCTGTGATAGTCTGTACTAGCAGAAGAGAGATGCATGCCACTAATATTTAGGGCTAAGTTTTCCTTCACAAACTGACTCTTACAGACAAACCCATATGCTGTCTTGATTCCACAAAGTTATCTGTGCATCCCTAGTCTTTTCTCCCTGTTAGGGATTGATACAGGCACCATCTTTATTCAGAGGAACACAGGCTCCCTAACATTAGCGCTCTCAGTGCCTGTCTCTCACCTGCACGCACACTACTGTGGGAAGTGGAGTCTGGCTGGAAGGTGTCAATTCCCTCTTGCTTCTCTTTCAGGGGAAGATGAGGATCAATATGAACAGTTCATGCTGCCCCTCACTGCTGCATTCGAGGCTGTGGCACAGATGTTCAGCACAAACACTTTCAATGAACAAGAGGCGAAAGTAAGTCTGAATTGCGCAAGACAAACTTTCTAGTTAATCGGTGCCGGGGGACTTTGCATCCATTCTTTTTCCAACAGGGGCCTTGTCATCCATGACTTAATCAAAACTTCCTTTTTAGTGCTTTACTCCCAATGTTTGGAAGGTGGTAGCCAAGATCAGGGAGATCCTGATCTCTTAGAGACAGGGCAAATGATTGGTAGAAGGGGTCCAGGCATTTGGGGAAGGGAGGTGTCTCATTCACCCAGGGTAGCTCAAACACAGTGCGCAGCTTTAACCAGTGACACCTCTCAGTATCCTCTCTGCCTTGGCTTAACTTGGGTGCATTCCTGTTGCTCAAGGAGAAGGAGTGTCCAATTTTTGAGACTGGAGGCCACCAAAGAAACACCCCATTGCTCTTGGTTGAAAGGGCGGCGGGCTAGTGGAGGCCGGGAGAGGGAAATGTCAGGAAGTATGTCACTCAACATGTAATGTGTCTCTCCCTTCCCAATTCAGAGGACCTTGGTCGGCCTTGTGAGAGACCTGAGGGGAATAGCCTTTGCCTTCAATGCCAAGACCAGCTTTATGATGCTCTTTGAGTGGATGTATCCTCACCCTAAAATCCCACTGGCCACAACAGAACTGAAGACTAAAGGCATTAGCCGCCCGTACATTAGAATCGAGGGATCTGTGGTTCAGGGCTGTTGCTCCCAGAACAATAGGGCAAGAAGGGACGATAAGGGTCATCTAGTCTAGTCCCCTGCCAAGATGCAGGATTTGAACCCCTTGAGCACCCAGTTAATTTTGTATTCAGTTAACTCTTCGTTTGTAGTTCTCCTCTTTCCAGTCAAGAGAATTTGCAGCTCCTGGTGGATCTCTCTCAAGCTTTAAGAAAAAACTCCTTTCGGGAGCCCTGCCTGTGGTTTTGTATTACATTCTGCCACAAAGGAGATTAGAAATCAGTTCTAAGGTTTAGGGTTGAATTCCAAATGGGCCTAAAGGCTTTAGGCACCCAAATTCCCCTGGGTTTTAACTCCTTTAGGCTCCTCTGAAAATGCCACCCTACATCTCTTGCTCCCTAGGGCTGGCAGTAGTTGGGAAGTAGCCTGTTCACCTTGGTGACCCCCAAATAAGGCTGATTAAGGAGCAACACCTGTGGACTCCAGGTGTTGTCTATAGTCTTCTGCCTGGTGGAGGCCACATGCCCATAACACAGGGCAGGCTGCTTGGAAAAGGTGAACGTAAAACGATCATGGCTGGCTTTGGCAGCAGTGGATGCCGGCGTAGAGATACCCCATTATCTCCCTTTGCCCCGAGATTTTTCAGCCATGGATTGCAGTTATTGTACTGTGTAGATAAATATTACCAGCCAAATGATGGTTTAAATGGAAACAAATGACTCTTCTCCAGGAGAGTAAGCCCCGGCCAGCACCATTGGTTGTGTTTAGTGCCCAGAGAGAGGCCAGGAGGAAGAGAGCCTCTCTCCAAAGGCAAGGCAAGACCTTTGACTTGAGTTTAAACTGCTGACCTTTTCTTCATAATTAAACAACAAAGTTCCTTAGCTTCTGAGTTGCAGCTATCCGTCCTACATGCCAATTCTACAGCGGGCGATTGAATTGTGGTACCACGACCCAGCCTGCACTACACCTGTGCTCAAACTGATGGCAGAGTTGGTGCATAACAGGTATGAGACTCAACATCCAAAAGCAAATGGTAATTCCTGTCTCTTCACTCTGTCACCCATTAGTTTGGGGCTTGATAATGTTCTCTGCTGCCAAGCCATGTCTCTTCCATTTCCCTCTGTTTATGCTTTGCAAGTTGCCAGCGAAAAAAGCAGCCATTCTCTCAGTAGGGAAGCAAATATAATAGTTCACATATTAATCCTGCGTCATGACCCAGTTAAACCAAAGTGCTGTCCTTCTGTAAGCTCTTAATGGGAGAGAATGTGTGGAGAGACTAGATCAGAAATCAGTGTTTGTTTATTGGAGTACCTGTTTCTGGGCCCATTGCCATAACAGCTGAGAAATTTACATTAATTTAAAAACATGCAGTTAAAATGAGTGCTGCTCCATCTGGTGGTCAGATGACTAGTGGTTCTTTTTGCTAGCAGACAGATATATCTCTGCCACTGTTCAGATAATTGGGAAGCTGCCTAACATGTGAGTGAAAGATTGCCCAACCTTTAGCTCTGGAGTACTGCCAGGTGAACAGAACTCTGTACGCGAGAGCACTGCTAAGCGTTGTTATAGCCATGCAAGAAGGAAATTAGACTTGAACAGACACAGGGTTTTATTGCTCTTGAGGATCCATATTGTTGTGCTGTTGACCAGACACAAGATATATTTGTGAAAGGACAAACCCTCATAGACTAAGGCCAGAAGGAACCATCATGATCATCTGCACATTTCAGGCTACAGAACCCTGCCCACCCACTCATGTAGTAGGCCCATAACCTCTGGCTGAGTTACTGAAGTTCTCAAAGCTATTGAATCTCCCCCTTATTTGTTGAGGTGTAGGCTAGAAAAAAGATTCCCTTACTACACTTAAACTTGAAAATGTATTCATCTGTAGGGAAGCAAACTACCTAATTGCTAAGTGCCTACATCGCAGTATGGCTAGGCGTTAGTCACAGCACTGCCAGACCTTGCTGGAAGGCTGCCTACCAAGATGTTTCTTGGGTTTCGGTGACAGTAACATAGCAGTTATTGCTGAGGTGGGATTTCTGGCATGTGTGAATCTTAATATTCTCAAACCATGTGAAACACGGGCCTTGTCTTTGGAGACAGCAGCTCTCTTGTCTCCTTCTCTGAGTTGTCTGGCTTAGATAGTGCCATTATTATTACCAGACTGGGGCAACTGCTTCTGACCTCCCACAAATGGTTCTAAGATCAAGGATGCCACAATGTAGATCAGCAGGGCCGATGGTCACTCCTTTCTCCTTTGCACACCTGTGTGAGCAGCTGTGTATTTACTTTGTTCTGTTCTCCCTTCTAGGTCCCAAAGGCTGCAGTTTGATGTGTCCTCACCAAATGGCATCCTGCTCTTCCGGGAAACTAGTAAAATGATAACTACATATGGTGAGTCCCCAGCGTCTGCCCTGACTTAGCTCCTGACTGCTGGTCTCTTGGTGAGCAGGGGCTGGTGCCCTGGTCAGTGCTGCCTGGGGTTTTGAGGAGGAGACGGGGGTGGGATGCAGGGTGAAGTACCTTGCCAAGTTCTTACTGGCCTTGCTTGTATAAAGGGGGAGGATTCTCTCCGAGACCTGATGCCAAACAGACAGGGATTTTGCATGGGATTGAGAGAAGGACAGAGTAGCTCATGGCTCTTCTGGTGGAGACCAAGCAGCAGCTGTGCTGAGCTCCACATGAGCCAAATGCCTTTCTGTATGGAGTTGGGGGTTACTTTGGGACTGGATCCTACCACTAAGGGAAGCCATTAACACTGCCCTGTTCCATCAGCAAAGCCACATGCTTGCGTTCAGCCAGGCAGACCAATTCTCTCATGGGCTCTAACAGCGTAGTGTGTAGGTAAAGAGCCCTGCTACTAACCAGTTCCTGTTGAGATGTATCACATCGTAGAACAGGACAAGTGGTTGCTGTAAGCTTTGCTCATGAAACCGGCCCAGAGATTCAGCACCAAGTGTCCATTTTCTCCATGGTCATTCAGACAGCTTTGCTGCTTTTTCCCCACACTGAGCAACACGCTGAGATTGGGGCTGGAAACAGTGCTGGGATACTGAGTCTCCTTCTGTGCTTGTGCAGGAAATCGTATCCTAACGCTAGGGGAGGTCCCAAAGGATCAAGTCTATGCCTTGAAGCTCAAGGGGATTTCCATCTGCTTCTCTATGCTGAAGGCTGCGCTAAGCGGCAGCTACGTCAACTTTGGTGTCTTCCGTCTGTACGGGGACGATGCACTCGACAATGCCTTGCAAACCTTTATTAAGCTCTTGCTCTCCATCCCGCACAGCGATCTTCTGGTAAGCCAACACACCTGTGATTAACCACTAGATCTCATCTAATCACGAGCTATGTGCCAACTGCAGAGCACCCATTCCCTGTGTGCTGATTCCGACCGACACCCATACCTGTGTCGCAGACTTAGCTAGGATGTTGATATACGTACTTCTGCTGGAACATCTGCTTTTCTCTCTCCAAAGGGCAATTGTAGGCCATGTTCGGTGCTTCATGCCCAAAGGCCCACACAATTAGATGTGCCAAACTCAGCAATGAAAACGCCATGACTTCGATATAGTGCCAGTGTGTGTGTTCCTGTGAAGTAATTCTTCATGTCTTGCTGCTTAGAAGGCTACTCCTCCCTCTGACAGGAGTTGTACTTGTCCTGTCCCCTCCCTGTATGCTGCTGCTTGCAATAACATATTTGGAGACCAGAGTTACAAACCTAGCTGGACTGTAGTAAGGGAGACATTGGACCTTTGGTGTTCGTTGAACGGATTTTCTAATGCCAAGTGCCATTAGCACTAATACTGAGCCCGAGTTGCTGAGCTTTAAAGAGTTAATTCAACAACAGGGCAGCTACAGCCTTCTAGGCGGTCTTCCCCTTTTCCAAATGTCTCTAATTTCCCTCCCATCTGCCCCAGCTCCAGCCAATCCTGCCAGGTCCCAGTACATGCTACGCTCTCCCTCTGCTCCTGAAAAGCAGGCAGTGCAGCCTTGTATGAGCTGGCACAAGTGCAGGGGATTCTGACGGGCTGGTATCCATTGCATATCATCTGTCTCTGTTCTACAGCAGAACTGCTCAGACTCCAAGTTGCAGTAAGATCTGCCTTGAAGGGAAGCACTATTAAAAAGGTGAAGAGTGCAGGGTGGGAAATTAAACAGTGGCTTTTAAAGGAATAGTGGAACCGTACACATGAGTGAGCTTGTGCCTTTCCCACGGGGTCCTGCCTACCTGGGATTCTGGGCGAGACAGAACTACTGCATATTCAGCACAGTCTGCTGCATGCCCGGAGTCCTGTCTGAAAACAGCCCCATTCCTCCTCACAACCCCATTTACCTACGGCTTATGCGTTGTGCTGCAGCTCCTCTCTTCCCTTCTCTCATCGACCCAAATAATCCCTTCCTTCTCTGAAAAACACTTCATGCAAATGGAGACGTTTCCTCACCTTGTGAGACTGTGGGCAGAGCTCTCAGCACATCAGCAATCAACACAGTCTTGTTAGAGGCCAGCCTGACATCTGTCTTCTATACAAGCCTGCAGTACAGTATTCTCTGCCCACTGCCGGCCTGTGCTGACATGCTTGGCCAGAATCTCTGCAGGGTTGGTGAGAGTTTGCATCATTATCTCACTAGACTTCCTACCATGGCAGAACCTGACCCTAGTGCCCCAAGGGCTCACACAGGGGGCTCTTTGTCTGATAGGTTGCCACTCACCCATCAGAGCACGTCCAGCACTGGAGTTAGCTGACTAAGCCACCAAGCCAAAAACTGGATGGAAAAGATATTCCAGTATTACACTAATGAAGGAAAGGTGGCTGGATAATGTTTTGTGACACTGAGCACATAAAAGTGATCTAAAAAATGTAAATGTAGCACACAAGTTGTCCATGGGGAGTGTTTCATAAGCATTAGTCAAGTAGACTCTCTCAATGAGCAGCTTCCAATTGGTTGAAAAGTGGGTTGAAAGGGATGTGATTAGACTTGCTCTGCTCTGCAGGAAATCCTGTGCTTGATTCTAAATTAACCATTAGACCCTAAAATCTCTTCCTTCTTTCTCTCTCTTTCTCTCTCTGCAGGATTACCCCAAACTCAGCCAGTCATACTATTCCTTACTGGAAGTTCTTACGCAGGACCACATGAACTTTATAGCCAGTCTAGAGCCCCATGTAATCATGTATATTCTTTCTTCCATTTCAGAAGGTCTGACTGCACTAGGTAACCATCTATATTCTTTTGGGGGTACATGCAATGGGCTCTTTTGGGAATGAGGAGAAGATTAAGGATTTTAGTATAAATTTAAACCATTAACGAACTAGAGTTGAGAACTATTTATGATGTCGATTGGGGGGAGTTTGTTTAATTTTCATGGCACACCTTTTTTTGTCTATGGTAGTACCTAGAGGCCACCAGAGATGGCTGCCCTCAGCCTGGCACTGTACGTATGTACGTGTGTACGTACACACCACACCACACACACACACCCCTCAAGGAACTAACAATTTAAATAGACAAGAGATTATAGAGCTTGTTTTGTCCCCATTTTAGAACTGGGGAACTGAAGCACAGAGAGCTTAAGTGACTTACCTAAGAAGGTAGAGCCAGGAATTGCACCCAGTGTCCCAGACCAGGGAAGAAAAGAGACCCGTGGTCTATAAAGATGGCTGAAATGAGTCCATGGAGGAGCAAATGAGGACGACAACTCTGAACTCTACAGTGCATGGCAATCCTCCCTAAATTAATGCCCCATATGGAAGGGGAATTCTGTTTAATCCCTTAAATTTGCAATAGAGCAGTGGGTAACGTAATAGAAAAATCTAGCTGTGAAAAATGGAGCTCTGTAGATGAACAGGCTGAGTGTTACTTTAGCTCAGTGAGTATTCCTGGTGCTCTACACACAAGATAGTCCCAAATAACTTGTGACCTCAGGACCCTTCCCAGCCAACACACATGGGCAGGAATAGCACTTACTGCAATGAGTTTCCCATTACCGGCCCTATGGTCACACCTAACATGACACGTGGTGATGATGGACCGGGAGGACATCAGTAAGATCATGTGGTTACTTTGGGAAGTTAGATGCCTGTCTTGGTGTGTCTAGTTTTATATTGCTAATGGTGACTGTACCCACATGGATGTGTGGTACCAAGATTTACCTTCATAACAACATTTTAAACTACTATGTTGTGGGCCCAACAAAAATGACCCCTGCACCAATGGTGTCTGCTCCCTCCAAAGGAGCCTGTTAAAGGGAAATAGCTGCTTATATACAACAGAGGAAGTTTTAATGTGCTTAGCCTTCCTAAAAAGGCACTGCAGTTCCCACAACCCTGACTGTGATCGCAGGCAGCTGAGAGCATCACATGCCAGACATCTGCTGGTTACATGACAAACTGAGAAGCTGTGCTGAGTTACCCTAGCTACATGCAAACACAAGTGAACACTAATGCCTTCCCGTGTCCTGCACACATGAACAGGGCACAGTGAGCTAATGCAGGGTACCATGTTGCTTCACCTCCAGTTACTGTGGGCTTGCACACTGGAGAATCATTAGGGTGTCAACCTGGCTGCTGCTGGCTGGTTTAGGATAAATTTGGTAGGCCTCAGAGGGGAGAAGGGCTGGCCAGGTGGCGATGGGCTTGTTAGGGTGAGTCTTTCCCAGCTGTGTCTCATGGAGGGAAATGCTCGTGTTGTCCCACTCTCTATTCCCTTTTTCTTATCCTCATAGACACCATGGTTTGCACGGGCTGCTGTTCCTGTTTGGACCACATTGTCACATATCTCTTCAAGCAGCTGTCCCGCAGCACCAAGAAGAGGACCACTCCCCTGACCCAGGAGAGTGATCGGTTCCTGCACATCATGCAGCAGCACCCAGAGATGATTCAACAGGTAAAGAGGGAAGGGGACCAGTAAGGGGGCTATGCTGCTTGTTGCAGTGTGCTGTCCCCATCTGGTGGTCAAAGACGGGATTATGCTGGACTCTTATCTGTGCTTTTCATCTTCTCTCTGTCGCTAATTCTCAGTCCCCAGCACTGCTTCCCCGACTCTATAGCTGAAGTCCAGAGGGGCTAAGGGACTTACCAGAAGCCAGCTGGGGTTGGCGTAATCTTAGGAATCAGCAGGTTGTGCCTTCCCACCATGCGTTGGATGCACTGTTTTTAAACTTAAATTTGAAAAAAAAAAAATAGCCAAAACCTTCTAAAGTTTTTAAATATAATTTAAAAAATACCCCAGTAGGTATAGCTTATGTTGTGGGACTTACTGGTAGCTAGTAAAGCTGAAACCAGAAAATATCTGCCAGCAGCGAGCATGTAATCTCTTTACACTATTTTAACACAAGAGCCAATTCAAAAGAGGCTAGAAAGCGTCAGGAGGCTATAGAAGTGTTCACAACAGAACAGAAACAGCACAGTCCTGCTGCTTAATGAGGCAGTGACCAGGTTCTCCCCGTGGGGATCAACACTCTGCCTTGAGCCTTTTGCTTTATCTACTCAAGCTGTGTTTATTACCTTGTACAGCAAACAATACCTTGGTGCCATTCTGCTGCAGTTCATAATCACCTCTGCAGGATAAATTTAATCTGGTTTTGTTCCTGCAGTCGTGTTAGCACTTCTGTCATCTTCCCCTTACCGCTCTTCCCAGAACCCATGGTGAACACAGAACTGGCCAGTTTCCTTTGCTGGTCGTGAATATAGAGTGTAAGATCTGTAATACGAGTTGTAAAACCAGTCCAATAGTCCTTTTCCTTGCCTGAATCAATCCCAGCTCACTTGTAGACTGACTTCCTCTCTCTGTCATTCAGTTAATCTGCCAGGTGTATTGCAGCATATCTGCTGGGGCTGCCCCTTTCACCAGAGGTTCCATTACTGGGATCTGTTCGTTCACCCCTTTTGGTGAAACACTTGTCCTGCTCTCATGCTGCCCCCTCCTGGCAGATCTGGTTGAAAAAAGGAGCAGGGTTTGTGTTTGGTTAGAGGAAGTTGCTACAGCATGAACTAGAGCCTTAGTCTGACACAGGAAAAGACTGGAAACTGCTTGTGTGAACCAACAATGTTAAGACCTTGGGCTTACCTTTGAGTCTAGTTCTGACTTGGCCTGGAAGACCATGGAGGGGAAGACAGAGTGTGGAAAAGAGGCTTTCCAATGGATTGAAGGGCGTGCTCACTTGCATGCACTCCATTTCGGGTCTTGCATGTATCTAGTTTGAGGTGGTTCCTAGACAGGGATCCCTTTGGGACAATAGAGGGAGTTTCTGCCATGGAGCCCCAACTGGCTTTTAGCTGCTGCACACATTCCTACATAGGTGTTCATTGTAATCTGTTGGGAGCATCCATGGTCTCTCCTGATACTACTGCCTATTGCAGCATTAAGAGGCAACCTGCTGAGGCTCAAATAAGGGACATGTCAATAGTCCAGGAAGCTCTGCGCAGAGTGGGGTTAATCTCTATAGCCTCAACATCTGGGGTCAGCTTCTGACCTCCAGTTAAAGTAATGAAAGTGAGACCACCCAGGACTAGTGGGAGACAGAGGCAAACCTGGGTTTCAAATAAGGGTCACCTGAGAAGAGAGTAGGCTATTGGTAACACACAGTCAGCTCTAATGGCACAGGAGGGGGATGGGATGGGATGGTAAATACTGACATGCTCCCAGGGCAAGAGATGGGTTTGAAGGAACTGCCTAACTCTGCGGACCTCCCTCTGTCTTTCCAGATGCTGTCAACTGTGTTGAATATCATCATCTTTGAGGACTGCAGGAATCAGTGGTCCATGTCTCGACCTCTGCTAGGCTTGATATTGCTCAACGAAAAGGTAGGCAGGCCCAACCCCTCTGGCTGGGTTAAGCTGACTTTAATCAGGAGTGACCCAAGGACTTGAGCCCAGTCTCGTATCCTACAAATGAACAAGGGGTACTCAGGCAGAGCTGGGGTGTGGGGAGCCAGGCCTGGCATGGCTGTGGATTGAGCGGGGAAGCTTGCATGGCACTTGCCTGCGCCATGATTAATTCTAAGTCCTGTGGCCTGCTCATTTTCCCAATTCCTAGAATCTATCCAAAATATACAATGCGCTCTCTGCCCTGCCCAGACGAGATGAGCTGGTGCCATTCAGCACTCTCTGAAGGCTGATCTTCCTTCTCTTGTCTCCTCCCAGTATTTCTCTGACTTACGGAACAGTATAGTGAACAGCCAGCCCCCTGAGAAGCAACAGGCAATGCACCTCTGCTTCGAGAACCTCATGGAAGGCATTGAACGCAACCTGCTAACCAAGAATAGAGACAGGTCAGTATGGAAAAATCCCTTGGCCAAAGAACCTGGTTCATGACCAAGCAGTGCGGCTGACAGCTCCCCTCAAGGGGTGGCACTGCAGGGTTAGTGAACCTGCTCCATGTGGCAAGGCCCCCACAACACCACGGACATATCAGGCATTTGTGCACAGGGGGCCAAGTGCTGCATCTCCTGGGAGTAACACCAGCTCCCAGGGCCTAAAAGCCTGAGCACCTGCCCAGGAGCTATATGGCACTAAGGTGGGTGTGACACATTGTGTATCTGTTAGAATTGTTCCAAAGGCAAACTGGCTTCCTAGTGCTGATGTGCAGGAATAATGGAGCTGTCCCTGGCTCCCCTTTCACTCTTGCACTCAGGCATGACAGCTTCCTACAAGCTGCAGTGTCCCCCTGCATCTCACATGCAGAAAGCAGGGGTGCAGGATCTTAACCTATGCAGCTGCTCAGTGGAATGGGAGCAGGGGCAAAGAGCTGCTGACCCTTTCCTTTCCCTCACCGAAAACCACCTCTATAGCATCTTCTCCTGTATGTGGTTCCAACTGGCAGGCCCCTCTGTGTTTGCGCTGCCGATTAGATACTCGTGCCCGGTTGTGGAGGGAATGGCTGGGTAGTCGCACTGGCTGATGTATTCACTGCTCCTCTGCTGCCTTCTCACTATTCACCGAAACCTGCAGGGCCAACACTACCTGACCTGAAAGGTCCCTGACCAGATACCCTTCAGTGGAAATGCTGAGCCTGATGCATCTGAGTGGCCAAAATGCAGTCCTATAGCCCAAGGCCTTCTGCAGTAGCCTGTAGCTACTCTCCTGCTTCATGCATGATCAGACACTACGGATCCCAGCATGCACTGCTCCATCTTTGTCCCAGAATTAGCATTATAGGCTGGGAGTTTGCTATAGCCAGGAGGCTCCAGCAAAGTTTTAAAGGGGAGAGCAAGTGTCATCTAGCCCTTCTAAGTGCTGGCAAGCTGCCCACAAGGCCTCCTGCTCTAGCATGCTGGTCTGTGTTCCCTGTAGGTTCACTCAGAACCTGTCTGCGTTCCGACGAGAGGTAAACGACTCTATGAAGAACTCCACCTACGGCGTGAACAGCAATGACATGATGAGCTGACACCTTCCCCTGACTCCACCTGTACAGAGCAGCATCTCTTTGGCCTGGACCAGAGGGGTTAACATTTCCGATGGAAAGATAAGAGGGCGTTTCTGATCCCTGCTCTTCCCTAGGGTTGGACTGCGGTGCTGTTTGGTGGCACTCCATGTCCAAGGGAGGAGGGAACAGGAGCAGCGTTAACTCACCAGGGCAGGGTGCTTCTGTTTCCTTGGGAGGGGGTGGAGGGGCATAGCCCAGGGGTGAGAATCCAGCATCTCCCTACCAGAATGTCTGGGTGGAACCCTAGCACTCTGCTGCAGCCTGCCTTGTATAAACATGTACATTTTTTCATAACATTTTGAACAAGGTTTATATTGACTCAGTTTAAAAAAAAAAAGTATGATTGAAATTTTTACAGAGTCTAGTGCACCAATGCTGAAGTGAGGGTTGTGTATGTGAGTGAGGAAGGTGTGTCTCATGCTGGCCTGAAGCTTTCCTAGGCAAGGGGGTGTGAAAGTGCAGAGATATATTTAGTGACAAGTGTAGAGAGAAGCAAAAAAAAATGTAAAATTCCAAATGTATATTTTTTCTTATAAGCCCCTTTAAATCACAACTTCCTGTTACCGTTTCCCCCTTGTTATTAGGAACTCTAAGCCATGCTGTATGATCATCCAGCTGTGCTAGCCCATGGGTGTCTCCCCTCTAACAGTAGATGCTGTCCGGTTGTCATTCAGCTTAGGGCCCTTGCCACTCAATGTGGGGGTTGGGATGCTTCTCCCCCTGCCTGTTCCCAGAAGCCCCACAACATGTTTTCCTTTTAATTGTAAATTGTCCCTGTTTCCCCTTCTGTAAAGCTGAAAGTGCAGGTGGAACAAGAGCCCTCTAAAGGTTGAGCTTGTCCATAATACTTGTAAAAAATCACAGCCCTTTGTTAAAAGACATGAGTGCGCTCCCACTGAGCAAAAGAACTGCAGCGTCTTCCCTTAAGGTAGTGCACTCCTGAATGTATGGCACAGCCAAGAACGTAGGATTTTTGTGTTGAATCTACCACCATGGAGGGTTCTTAATAACAAGGTCTGCATAGCATGAAGTACCTAACATCCCCCTTAAAACAAATCCATTTTTCTAAACCACCATATTAAATGTTTTGGATATAAAATTTACTTACAGAAGAAAGTTAAGGGGGGGGGAGGGGACAACCTGTTTGCCTTGTACTTTTCCACTATTGTTGCTGCTAGTCGTGTGCATCTCTAGCTCAGCTCTAACCCACCGACACTGTCCTTAGGTTTTATTTCAATTTCTCTTCCCTGACACCACCCACTCAATTTTTTTTTTGTTCTTTCCTCTGGCGATTGTGTGTTGGGTCCTTTTTTGTGTGAGCAGATTGCTGGTTGACTTGTAAGGGTGTTTGCTGCATACAGTGTAAGCATTGTGACTGCAAATAAACTTCAATGGTTTCTACTGAGTAGTGTCTTTTTGGATCTTGACTGCTGTGTACAGATCATCACCTATACTCTCCCCTGAAGGGAGCTGCTATTAGAGAATGACTGTCCCTCAATCTGATCTGCCAGCCAGGGATTGAGGTATTTTAACAGCTTTTCAGCCATTGGTTTAGTTCCACTTTTTAAATAAAACGTATGATTTTTAGCCTATCTGTTAGATGGAGCAGGGCCTGCCACAGCCAAGGTGAGACTAGCAGCCATTATACAATACACAATCTTCTGTTGTACTTCATGCTGCCACTCTCAGGGGAGGAGTGTTCCACATCAAGTCAACTGTGGGCTAGTATCTGGTCTTCAATCTGTGAAACCTGCCCTTTGTGCCCTAAACTCATTCAGGCACTTGTTAAAGCTAATGACAGCTATCTAATAGAGATGAAGGTAAGAGCTCATTCATTTGGTTTTGCCATTATAAGCTGGATATAAGCTCGTCAGTATTTTATCCTGTAAAATAGCTTGCAGTTCCATCAGAACTTACATATAGCAGATAGTCTCGCTCTGCTAGATTCCCACACTGCATTCATGCCGAATTAAGCCATTACAGAACACAAACATTTATTTACAGGGTGCTTGGTAGTTAACATGGCAAAAAGGCTGCCATAAGAGCACCGCAAACAAATTCTCACATTGAAGCCAAGTTGTCCAGGCCTGGAGTCTTGCTTTGTTCTTTATCCCTCCACCACACATCCCTGGGTAAGAGTCCACTTTAAACAAGTTATAGGAATGCTCCTGGCACCAGGGACTCTTCCTCCTCACCTTTCCTGTCCATCTCCATGTGTGGCTAGTAAAGTGATAAAGTATTTCCATCCCTGTCCTCATGCAGATATTCCTCTCTCTGGAGCAACAGACTTTTTTTCCATGGCATGGCTGTAAACAGCATTGTTATACCCCTCTCTGTTACGTGCTGTTTCAATAGCAAAGAACTGGATCCTGGTGACTGAAAGGGAAAAAAGAAGTTTACCTAACAGACCCCAGCATCCACAAAGAAGCAGAGACTTACTCGAATATAAGCTTTATTCGAGACACCAGGGCTTCTGACCCAGAAGTCTGGAAGCTAGGATTTCCCAGCACTATAGCAGGGACTGTGGATGCAGCCAGAGAGCCTGATCCAGCCAAAAGCTCTGGGGGTGGGCAGGCTCCCTGGCACAGAGCAGTTTCAGCACCAAGCAAACCTCAATGTCTAAACTGCCCAGGTCTGAGAAGAGGGTGTACGCAGGTGCTTACTCACCAAATATTGTGTTCTCTTCCGTGTAGTCCTTAGTACAGTCCAGACGGAGCAAGGTGCCATAGTTGAAGTCTTCAACTACCCCATCAAACTGCATACAGAACGGGCGCCATTTCTGGAGAGAGCAAAGAGCTTTCAGCCTTCTTCCTGGGAGGCAGATAAACTGTGTCCTCTAGTCTCCCTGCCACCTTCCTACAATGGCGTGGGGAGCTCCCCTGTAGGGGCAAAGCCACTCGACTCAGCTAGAGTGAGCAGAGGCGTCCTGCCCAAGGGATGATCTCCATGCTTCCTCAATGACTAGGGGTGGATTGCAGGGGGCTACAGTTTGGGAAAGTCTCTCTGAATAGTGCAAGCCCAGCTGGGAGCGAGAGATCTATGGGTACACATCTACGACACAGTAGGGTATAGGCAGACTAACCAAGGGCCCTCAAAAGGATGGGTAACAGGGAGCACCTGTGCAAGAGACTAGCAAGCTTGTTGCATGCAATACACAACAGCCAGAAAGCAACACCCAACAGGAGACTGGACTTGAAATATTTGGCAGCTATGGAAAGCACTTTACCTTTTGTTTTACTCTTGAGTTCAATACCACTAGCCAGTCGCCCTCTGGCCAGACAAATGCTCTCCACTGAGAGGGGACCTTCCCCCTCACAACCACTCAGACCCAGAAGCTCACCAGTATCTCATGAGCAGTTTGAGTCCCAAAGGGTGATGATACACAAAGCACTGACCGCTTTGGCTGGTTCCGATTTGAGCTCCTCTGGGTCAAGCACATCGATCCTGAGGTCACCAAAGCTTTTCCTAAACTCAGCATAGATCTGGTCATCGACTTTTGTAAGTTTCAGGAACTTGGGGTCAACAGAAGAAATAAGCTATAAAGGAAACATGAGAATCAGATTAAATGAGATAAGGCAAGCAGCAGAGGGGTGGGTCACCACAGCATTCATGCTGAATGAGAGGAAAAATACATAGGGCTTTTAAACACAGTGGTAACTGAGTTACCACTCCCTCCCCATCATGAACCACCACCAGACAGTGACACCTATCTCAAAGCAGGTGTTACCAGCTCTTAACAAAAACCCTTCACCTGACAATCTGGCCTCAGTTCTGGGCACTTTTCCAAAGTTTGGCCCAGACTGTCTATCAGTTACAGCTCTGTGTCCCATGCTGTCACCTCATAGTGGTTCACTTTCTCAGACTGGGCCCTGGGCTACAGTCCCCCACATGTCAACAGCGATTACCTCTGCAGGCCTGACTTAGGTCCATACCCCGCAATTCTGTTCCCTCCAGGAGCAGTAACAGTGATGTCCAGTAACCAAGCAGCTTGCTTCAAGCAAAGTATTTTTTTAGCACAGAAGCATTTCAGAGCAAACTGCTGAGAGCTAAAATGGGAAGGGCTGCAAATGGTTCAAGTGATTTTAAAACAATCAGCAGTCTATATGCATGTTCAGTCTGACGCTGAGACTTGCCATTCCCCAGAGCTGGGGAAGGCAAAAGCTTCATCTGACCTGGACCTGTCCATGTTAGAGCGACTGACCACTCTCCCCTGCTTTAGGCTCGGTCCCTGTAATCTTACCCAGTCCTTTGATCACTCCCTTTTTTAAAGAACCCATCACTTTAACTATTTACAGCCCTTTCCTCTTCAGTGCTCAGCACTACCCAACTTCAGTTTGGAGTGGGTCCTGTAGTTCCCCTCACCCAGTGTTTATTAAGAGGTTGCTTATCTATACATAGTGTTGCTTTCCCCAAGCCCCCTCATTAGATCAATACATTCATAAGGAAAAAATCTTACAAGCCAATACACAATCCCTTCCCCTCACTGACCAAGTCACATTCACAAAATTACCACATCTCAGTCTTCATTTCCAGTGCCCATGGAAATGGGAACTCAGTGACTAGAACCGAACTTGCTTCCGGTGTCTACAGAACTCCTTGCTATTCCAACCCTGGGCTCCCCACACACAGCTGTGCTAAAGCCCCTCAATCCTGACCTTGAGCCCCCTTCTGCTATTTTAGTCTGAGGCGCCTCTCCAGAGAGACTGAAATATACCAGCTGGGTAGTGACTTATTACAAGGATAATATCAGTGGGTTATTTTTATTAAAATAAAATAAAAAGCTTGAGAAGCAATTCTCCAGGGACTTACATTAAAATAGACTTCAGCGTGCTGATATGCCTTCATGGCCCAGATCATTTCAATATTGGGCTGCAGAGAGAGAGAGAAAAAGCTGTAACATCACATTAAATGCTGACCCGGCTCTGTGTCCATTACCTAAGCATTTGCAGTTGTTTTTGTAACACTGCTAGGGCTTAGGTTTCCACTACGGTTTCATGTCTATGTTCTTTTCCACTTCTGGTCTAAAACAGGGAAAGGCTTGTGAGCATATGAAGAAAGCTGCAAGAGTAGCATCAGTCTGAGGAGATACAATTCACTGACATTCTAGGGCTGCTTTCATGCTAAAGTGCCTTATCAATTTAAGATGCAACTCAAACTACACATCACTTACATTTTCTCATCACTGAAATGCAACCACCTCCGGGTGGAACATGGAAGCACGGTAGTTGTACAGTATTGTCAGACAGACAGGAAGTGGAAAAGAATACAGACAAATGAAACCATAGGGAAACCCAAGCCCCATCTACATTACAAAAATGGAACGTTTACATGTTTCAGCCCAAATCATGTCTGAATGTGTCCCGTCCCCCACCCCCCCGCCCTTGCCTACAAGGACTACGTTATAACTGGGTTAGAGAACAATGTTATAAGCAGACACATCTAGGCTAAAACATATTTCCCTAACATGGGTAGCAGTTTTTTCTTGTCCACCCAGGCAAGAATAAGCTACTTTATACCAGGTTTTAGCCACCTCTGTGTTTCACAACCATATTTCAACATGGTTAAATTTGTAGTAGAGGCAGACCGTAGTTATTCATGTTGGGATTTAGATGGGACACGACTAACAAATAGGACAGGGGATGGGGTCTGGTGAATGCAGCACTGGTGAGAAGTGTCCAGCTTTGGAGACTGAAATACTGTGTATATCCAAATGGGCATTGACAGTGCAAGCGTTCCCCTGTCTACCCACCAAACACACTGCCAAGCTCTGGGATTCTTTGTATTTGAGATAGCACCAAAACAAGGACTGGGAAGTCTAAAAAACCTGGAGTACGCACTTTCAGGCAACAGCTCGGAACAACTCTGAGGTCAAATACCCCCTGAGGTCTCAGTTTCATGATGTAACAACTAAGTGCTGCTCCTATTCAACACTTTTCTTGGACCCGCAGAAAGACGGCCCTATTAGTCCCTCACCAGTGCTCTCTCTGACCTTTCTGGGGATACTCACATCATTGCCATAGGCTTCAGCCGGCAGGGACAACGCATGGGCTGCTGCCATGGCTTCACCGGCTCCCTGCACATGAAACAGAGAAGGCTGCTATTAGAGCCACAACTGGAACCACACAGAGAACTAAAGAAAACGTGGGGCGGGTTTGAGTTGTATTGAAACAAATCAGCACAACCAAATGGCAAATTTATACCCTGAAGGAGTCAAACGAGCATGTCAGGGTGCAGAAGACTGTACAGAATCTGAAGAGTTTATAATTCACAAAGGGTTGTAACATAACAGCAAAGAGCAATTGTACAGGGCATGCACCCCTGAATGTGCAGAGACCCTTTTACTCCTCACTACAAAGAGCAGCTCCCCAAGACCCACACATACATGCAAGGCTAGTCTATGTCCTATGGCTGGGTGACATCACAGAGGGAGGGGGGCAGATGGAGGTACACATTATGCTCTCCTTTCTAGTGCCTGAGGGGTTACAGGACACCGTGGGGCTCAGCCCCAGTTAGACACAATGAAAATTCACCTACAGAGAAAATTTCTGCCTTTGGGAGGCAGCAAACAGGGATGTGATGTAAGGACAGCATCCTAGGACACAACTCCCCTCCAGGTGCTCCTGTGAGGCATCACACCCTCTGTTCTGCCCTTCCAAGGGTTCTATCCCCCCATACTTTGTTTCACCATGATCCCTACTTCCAAGGGCTCTGCAGTCCCTGCAGACCGGCCCCATGCACCCCCAAAACCAGGACTATGTCTCCCTCCTTTCAAGGGCTTCATAATCACCAGGACTGTAAATCCATCCCCAGGGCTTCTCCCTGACTTGGCATACTAACCTTCCCCAACACCACCCTGCCACAAACCACCCCCAAACCTTCCCAACACCACCCCAAACCCCTTCCCCAACACCGCCCTGCCTGGAGCTCGACCCCCCCCCCCCCCAACCTTCCCCCAACACCGCCCCTGCCTGGAGCTCGACCCCCCCCTCAAACCTTCCCCCAACACCGCCCCTGCCTGGAGCTCGACCCCCTCAAACCTTCCCCAACACCGCCCTGCCTGAGCTCGACTCCCAAACCTTCCAACACCGCCTGCCTGGAGCTCGACCCCTCAAACCTTCCCCAACACCGCCCCTGCCTGGAGCTCGACCCTCAAACCTTCCCCAACACGCCCCTGCCTGGAAACCTTCCCCAACACCGCCTGCCTGCTCGACCCCCAAACCTTCCCCAACACCGCCCTGCCTGAGCTCGACCCCCAAACCTTCCCCAACACCGCCCTGCCTGGAGCTCGACCCCCTCAAACCTTCCCCAACACCGCCCCTGCCTGGAGCTCGACCCCCAAACCTTCCCCCAACACCGCCCCTGCCTGGAGCTCGACACCCCAAACCTTCCCCAACACCGCCCCTGCCTGGAGCTCGACCCCCAAACCTTCCCCAACACCGCCCCTGCCTGGAGCTCGACCCCCCAAACCTTCCCCAACACCGCCCCTGCCTGGAGCTCGACCCCAAACCTTCCCCAACACCGCCCCTGCCTGGAGCTCGACCCCCTCAAACCTTCCCAACACCGCCCCTGCCTGGAGCTCGACCCCCCTCAAACCTTCCCAACACCGCCCCTGCCTGGAGCTCGACCCCTCAAACCTTCCCCAACACCGCCCCTGCCTGAGCTCGACCCCCCAAACCTTCCCAACACCGCCCCTGCCTGGAGCTCGACCCCCAAACCTTCCCCAACACCGCCCCTGCCTGGAGCTCGACCCCCCTCAAACCTTCCCCAACACCGCCCCTGCCTGGAGCTCGACCCTCAAACCTTCCCCAACACCGCCTGCCTGGAGCTCGACCCCTCAAACCTTCCCCAACACCGCCTGCCTGAGCTCGACCCCTCAAACCTTCCCCAACACCGCCCCTGCCTGAGCTCGACCCCCAAACCTTCCCCAACACCGCCCTGCCTGGAGCTCGACCCCCCCAAACCTTCCCAACACCGCCCCTGCCTGGAGCTCGACCCCCAAACCTTCCCCAACACCGCCCCTGCCTGGAGCTCGACCCCCTCAAACCTTCCCCAACACCGCCCCTGCCTGGAGCTCGACCCCCTCAAACCTTCCCCAACACCGCCCCTGCCTGAGCTCGACCCCACCTCAAACCTTCCCCAACACCGCCCCTGCCTGGAGCTCGACCCCTCCCAAACCTTCCCCAACACCGCCCCTGCCTGGAGCTCGACCCCTCAAACCTTCCCCAACACCGCCCTGCCTGGAGCTCGACCCCTCAAACCTTCCCCAACACCGCCCTGCCTGGAGCTCGACACCCCAAACCTTCCCCAACACCGCCCCTGCCTGGAGCTCGACCCCCAAACCTTCCCCAACACCGCCCCTGCCTGGAGCTCGACCCCCTCAAACCTTCCCCAACACCGCCCCTGCCTGGAGCTCGACCCCCAAACCTTCCCAACACCGCCCCTGCCTGGAGCTCGACCCCCCAAACCTTCCCCAACACCGCCCCTGCCTGGAGCTCGACCCCCAAACCTTCCCCAACACCGCCCCTGCCTGGAGCTCGACCCCAAACCTTCCCAACACCGCCCCTGCCTGGAGCTCGACCCCCCTCAAACCTTCCCCAACACCGCCCCTGCCTGGAGCTCGACCCCCTCAAACCTTCCCCAACACCGCCCCTGCCTGGAGCTCGACCCCAAACCTTCCCCAACACCGCCCCTGCCTGGAGCTCGACCCCTCAAACCTTCCCCAACACTGCCCCTGCCTGGAGCTCGACCCCCTCAAACCTTCCCCAACACCGCCCCTGCCTGGAGCTCGACCCCAAACCTTCCCCAACACCGCCCCTGCCTGGAGCTCGACCCCTCAAACCTTCCCCAACACCGCCCCTGCCTGGAGCTCGACCCCTCAAACCTTCCCCAACACCGCCCCTGCCTGAGCTCGACCCCAAACCTTCCCCCAACACCGCCCCTGCCTGGTGCTCGAACCCCCCCTCAAAACTTCCCCCAAAACCGCCCCTGCCTGGTGCTCGACCCCCTCAAACCTTCCCCAACACCGCCCCTGCCTGGAGCTCGACCCCCTCAAACCTTCCCCAACACCGCCCTGCCTGAGCTCGACCCCCCAAACCTTCCCCAACACCGCCCCTGCCTGGAGCTCGACCCCCTCAAACCTTCCCCAACACCGCCCCTGCCTGGAGCTCGACCCCCTCAAACCTTCCCCAACACCGCCCCTGCCTGGAGCTCGACCCCTCAAACCTTCCCCAACACCGCCCCTGCCTGGAGCCTGACCCCCTCAAACCTTCCCCCAACACCGCCCCTGCCTGGAGCTCGACCCCCTCAAACCTTCCCCAACACCGCCTGCCTGGAGCTCGACCCCAAACCTTCCCCAACACCGCCCCTGCCTGAGCTCGACCCCCTCAAACCTTCCCCAACACCGCCCCTGCCTGGAGCTCGACCCCTCAAACCTTCCCAACACCGCCCTGCCTGGAGCTCGACCCCCTCAAACCTTCCCCAACACCGCCCCTGCCTGGAGCTCGACCCCCTCAAACCTTCCCCAACACCGCCCCTGCCTGGAGCTCGACCCCCAACCTTCCCCAACACCGCCCCTGCCTGGAGCTCGACCCCGCCCAAACCTTCCCCAACACCGCCCCTGCCTGGAGCTCGACCCCCTCAAACCTTCCCCAACACCACCCTGCCTGGAGCCTGACCCCCCAACCTTTCCCCAACACCGCCCCTGCCTGGAGCTCGACCCCCAACCTTCCCCAACACCGCCCCTGCCTGGAGCTCGACCCCTCAAACCTTCCCCAACACCACCCCTGCCTGGAGCTCGACCCCTCAAACCTTCCCAACACCGCCCCTGCCTGGAGCTCGACCCCCAACCTTCCCCAACACCGCCCCTGCCTGGAGCTCGACACCCCCTCAAACCTTCCCCAACACCGCCCCTGCCTGAGCTCGACCCCCCCAACCTTCCCCAACACCGCCCCTGCCTGGAGCTCGACACCCTCAAACCTTCCCCAACACCGCCCCTGCCTGGAGCTCGACACCCCTCAAACCTTCCCCAACACCGCCCCTGCCTGGAGCTCGACCCCTCCCAAACCTTCCCCCAACACCGCCCCTGCCTGGAGCTCGACACCCCAAACCTTCCCCAACACCGCCCCTGCCTGGAGCTCGACCCCCTCAAACCTCCCCAACACCGCCCCTGTCTGGAGCTCGACCCCCTCAAACCTTCCCCCAACACCGCCCCTTCCTGGAGCTCGACCCCACCCCCCGGAGCTCTGGGACCCACTTTTCCTTACCAGGGCTCCCAGGCCACCCCCAGCAGCGGCCATGCTGCCTGTGACCTCTGACCCTCCATCGTTCCCCTTCCGCCCACAGCGGAAGCTGCCCAGCCAGTGTGGTCACTGAGCATGCGCCCAGCCGCGCTCGGAGAAGTCGAAGCCTTACGGGGAATGGCGCATGCGCAGGAGGGGTGGTGCCTGATGCGCTTCTTGCTGGGCCAATGCCTGCGCGACATCGCGGCGCCCCCTGGCGGCAGCTCCGGGGCATCACAGCCTGGTCCCCTCCACCCTGTCCCTAAGACATCAAGGTCCCAGTGCCGCCAAATCCCAGGAACCTCCCCGCAGGACACCAGGGTCCCTCTCCCACCTGAATAAGAATAATAGCACCCAGCTGGTGGGTAGCATTTTTCAGCAGTCAGGCTGAGAGCACTTCACAAAGGAGGCTGTCCCATTATCCCCATTTTACAGATGGGGAAACTGAGACAAAGGGCTGAGAATTGACTTGCCCAAAGTTACCCAGCCTCAGAGGCTGGTCGAGAACTTGGCTCTCTTAAATCCTAAGCCAGTGCACTAGCCACAGCACCTCTTCAAACCTAGTTTGTTTTCTATCCCAATACTTCTGATCCCCAAACGCTGGCCTGTACCAGGTGGGCTACACCTGACTCTCAATACCTGCAATTGTATTAATTGCAATGACTTCCTTTTAATTGCAAAAGGAGATCATGCATCCGTGAGCTGGGCTCTCTCATACAGAGATACCGGTAAACTACAAAGCCAGTATTTCTTCCCTAATGTGGCTGGGCCTTTTGCAAATTACAGAGCCATATGCTGTCAAAATTAAGGCCCAAATTCCACAAGCTTCTCAAATTTTTATGGGCAAAGAATATTCCCTTGTGTTCCCCTCTGCTGCCGAGAACTAACCAAAAGGAAGCATAGCAAAGGCTCCCAACAGCAGTGCTTAATTTGTGCCAGGACATGCCAAGCCCCAGCACCTCTAAAGCTTGGCAGTCCGCAGCCCTGGCACCTCTAAAGCTCAGGGCTGCCCAGAGGGGGGGGGGCAAGTGGGGCAATTTGGCCCAGGACCCAGGCCCCGCAGGGGCCCCCACGAGAGTTTTTCAGGGCCCCTGGAACGGGGTCCTTCACTCACTCCGGGGGCCCTGGAAAACTCTTGCAGGGCCCAGGCCCCGGAAAACTCTCACGGGGCCCAGGCCCCCGGAGCTTCTTCCACTCCGGGTCTTTGGTGGCAGGCGGTCCTTCTGCCCCAGGGCGGAAGGACCCCCGGCCGCCGAATTACCGCCGAAGACCCAGCACTTCGGCGGCGGGGGGCCCCCACTTCGGTGGTAATTCGGCGGTGGGGGACCCCCGCCGCGGGTCTTTGGGGCACTTCGGCGGTGGGTCCCGGAGTGGAAGGACCCCCCGCCGCTGAATTGCCGCCAAAGCAGGGGCCCCCCGCCGCCGAAGACCCCAGACCCCCTGAATCCTCTGGGCGGCCCTGCTAAATCTTGGCAGTCCACAGCCCCGGCACCTCTAAAGCTCGGCAGTTCGGAGCCCCGGCACCTCTAAAGCTTAGCAGTTCGGAGCCCCGGCACCACGGCTTGCTGCGTCAGTTATAAAAGTAAAAAAAGCTTGCTTGAGCCCCAGCAGCTATTTCATTACAAATTAAGCACTGCCCAACAGACATTGTTTTTGTGGGACCTACAAAAATCAAGTATGTCATAATTCCCATGCTATCTCTGTAACCACACTATACAAAGCTATGCTGGTTCTGTGCAAGCAATTCCCATACCAAACCCTATTCCTAGGCAGGGTGATGACCATATGTCCTGTTTTGGCTGGGACAGTCCTCTTTTTAAGCCCTGTTCTGGGCGTCCCCGATAGGGGGGCATGGAAGAACATTCAGGGGGGGTCTTGGGTGAGCGGCGTCATGGTGGGGTCCCCTGGGGCCAGCCCTGTGCAGGGGGTGGAGGGAGAAGTGAGTTATCTTAAGTGCCTATACACAAATGAAAGAAGCCTGGGAAACAAGCAGGGAGAACTACAAGTCCTGGCACAGTCAAGGAACTATGATGCGATTGGAATAACAGAGACTTGGTGGGATAACTCACCTGACTGGAGTACTGTCATGGATGGATATAAACTGTTCAGGAAGGACAGGCAGGGCAGAAAAGGTGGGGGAGTTGCATTGTGTGTAAGAGAGGAGTATGACGACTGCTCAGAGCTCCAGTATGAAACTGCAGAAAAACCTGAGAGTCTCTAGATTAAGTTTAGAAATGTGAGCAACAAGAGTGATGTTGTAGTGGGAGTCTGCTTTAGACCACCAGACCAGGGGGATGAGGTAGACGAGGCTTTCTTCCGGCAACTAGCAGAAGTTACTAGATCGCAGGCCCTGGTTCTCATGGGAGACTTTAATCACCCTGATATCTGCTGGGAGAGCAATACAGCGGTGCAGAGACAATCCAGGAAGTTTTTGGAAAGTGTAGGGGACAATTTCCTGGTGCAAGTGCTGGAGGAACCAACTAGGGGCAGAGCTCTTTTGACCTGCTGCTCACAAACCAGGAAGAATTAGTAGGGGAAGCAAAAGTGGATGGGAACCTGGGAGGCAGTGACCATGAGATGGTCGAGTTCAGGATCCTGACACAAGGAAGAAAGGAGAGCAGCAGAATATGGACCCTGGATTTCAGAAAAGCAGACTTTGACTCCTTCAGGGAACTGATGGGCAGGATCCCCTGGGAGAATAACATGAGGGGGAAAGGAGTCCAGGAGAGCTGGCTGTATTTTAAAGACTCCTTATTAAGGTTGCAGGAACAAACCATCCCAACGTGCAGAAAGAATAGTAAATATGGCAGTTTGGCTTAACAGTGAAATCCTTGCTGATCTTAAATGCAAAAAAGAAGCTTACAAAAAGTGGAAGATTGGACAAATGACCAGGGAGGAGTAAAAAATATTGCTCAGGCATGCAGGAGTGAAATCAGGAAGGCCAAATGACACTTGGAGTTGCAGCTAGCAAGAGATGTTAAGAGTAACAAGAAGGGTTTCTTCAGGTATGTTAGCAACAAGAAGAAAGTCAAGGAAAGTGTGGGCCCCTTACTGAATGGGAGAAGCAACCTAGTGACAGAGGATGTGGAAAAAGCTAATGTACTCAATGCTTTTTTTGCCTCTGTCTTCACGAACAAGGTAAGCTCCCAGACTGCTGCACTGGGGAGCACAGCATGGGGAGGAGGTGACCATCCCTCTGTGGAGAAAGAAGTGGTTCAGGACTATTTAGAAAAACTGGACGAGCACAAGTCCATGGGGCTGGATGCACTACATCCAACGGTGCTAAAGCAGTTGGCAGATGTGATTGCAGAGCCATTGGTCATTATCTCTGAAAACTCTTGGCGATCGGGGGAGGTCCCAGATGACTGGAAAAAGGCTACTGTAGTGCCCATCTTTAAAAAAGGGAAGAAGGAGGATCCGGGGAACTACAGGCCAGTCAGCCTTACCTCAGTCCCTGGAAAAATCATGGAGCAGGTCCTCAAGGAATCAATTCTGAAGCACTTAGAGGAGAGGAAAGTGATCAGGAACAGTCAGCATGGATTCACCAAGGGCAGGTCATGCCTGACCAACCTGATTGCCTTCTATGACGAGATAGCTGGTTCTGTGGATGAGGGGAAAGCAGTGGACATGTTATTCCTTGATTTTAGCAAAGCTTTTGATACCGTCTCCCACAGTATTCTTGCTGGCAAGTTAAAGAAGTATGGGCTGGATGAATGGACTATAAGCAGGGGGTTGGACTAGATGACCTCCTGAGGTCCCTTCCAACCCTGACATTCAATGATTCTATGATAAGGGAGTGGGGAGTCCCTCAGGCCAGCCAGTCACATTTCACTTGGGGAAATACGGTCACCCTGTTCCTAGGGCTTTGCTCAGATCAGAAGTGTAGCTCCCATCAGGCGCTGTTTTGACCAAACTCTTGGACACAGCATCTGGTGAGGTTTTTTAATTAAATAAAATTGCCCTAAATACAGTCAGCCACATGCTTAAGGAAATAAAAATCGGTGACAGGTCCATGCGCAGAGCAAAGCCAGCAAGGGAGCGAACTGTTATTTTCCAGCTTCCAAGCAGGTTGACAAATAGTAGAAACTAACAGGAAAAACAGTCACACAACAGGATCCTTTTATAAACAATTATTATTATTCCTATGTGTTGTTTGGTGCCACTCAATAAAAATAAAAACAGCCCCTGACTCAGTGACCTTACAGTCTCATTTGTATTATTGTCACCTGTTACTTGTTTTACAGTGGGGCTTAGGGGCTCCAACCCAGATCATTATGCTTGCGGCTGTATAAATGCTTTGTATGAAACAGTTCCTGCCCTGAAGAGCTCAGACTCTAAATAAACAAGACAGGCAACTGGTAGGAGAGACAAAAAGTGACTTACCTAAGCTCACACAGCACCAGAGTCAGGATTAGAACTCAAGTCTTCTAGTCCAACATCATAACTACTAGACTACAAAGATCACAACAGTACAAACAGCCTAGAGTCCCTCTGACTATCTGCATATCAGATTCTGGGCTCATGTTCTAAATGAGGAAAGAACAGATTTACTGGCCTGGAACTTGCAAACTTCTCCACACAAACAGACTCTTGCTCACATGAAGATCAGCTTACAGGGCTGAGGCCTTGATTGATTTTTATAAATTCCCTTCTTGTGGGAGACCTGGGATTTTGATCAGTGGGTTTCTTTCACTCATTAGTATCTGTAACGCATTTGCAACATGAAAAGTGCTGTAGATGTGCTAGATGCTAATGATCAAGATTTGATTTCCACGGTTGCATTCTGCCAGGGTGAGTTTGTGGAACTGTCTCTCTTTGGAGAGGGCTGTTCCTCCTTAAGGCCACATTTCAGCTTCTAGCAACAAGACTGAGGCTGATTGGGTGAAGTATTGACCCCACTCACCTGATCTGACTTTATAAGTGGCTTGAGGCAGGAGGAGGACTCTGTTTGCAGGGGGTGCTAGTGCCAGTCCCTTTAGCAGACTATTTTAAGTTGTGTGAGTGAGGTGAGTTATCAAATACAAGTTAACAAACACTTATTTTTCCTTTAAAGCTTCCTCTTGCAGTTAGCAAGGTCTGTGTCCTTGGGAGAGATGTAATCTGAGTGTACTGTACTGTGTGTCCTAAATGTCTCCTGGAAGGCAGAGATTTGCTGCCCTCTTATGTGTGGCTAGTGCTAAGAAAGTAGTGGTAGGATTGCAGTAGGCGCTCAAAGGGATTAGGCTCAAAACACCATTGATGGCCGGGGGATTTGGACTTGAAAACTGCAGCTGTGCTGTTTGGAGAGGGTACCCCCCTAGGAATAACCAGGGACACAACAGTGAGGCTGTGAAACTGTAACTTGCCCTATCTTGCCAGTGCTGGGGAAAAACAGGGCTCTGATTTCATTGGACCAGCAGAGCAACTCCCTCTTAGCAAGCAATGAAAGAGCAGAGTATCTTGCTGTATCATAGTGGTTGTGATCAATGCTGGCCAGGGTGAGCAGTCTTGTTGAAGTCAATCACAATGCTCTTGATGGTCAGGATCTGACTTCTAAGGCTACTGAGCACCCTCCACTCTGTTTGAAAGCCACTGGCGCTAGAGTTGCTTGGCACCACTTACAATCAGACCCTAAGTGTTTGGGATTGGGGCCCTTTGTTGCTCTTGTTTTACTCAGTTAATAAACAATGGCTACTACAGTTTGGAGTGATCTTGCTTCAAGGAATTGCTGGTGCCCCTGCTAAACTCCAATGTGTTTAAGTGTCCAGTTCTGGTGTTAAAAAGATGCATATAGAGATTTTGCTCAGTTAATAAATTCACTAGAAATGACCTGGGTGTAATGATGCTCATTCTATAATGTGGTAGAGTGATCCTGTTATAGAGTGATCTGATGACTCTGTCCATGTATTCTATCTCGCTAAACAAAAGTTCACTTTTACAAGGAGTGGTTTTGTTTCTGATAGTTACCTGGCAAGGATCTGTAAACTTGTTTTAACTTCCAAAATAAATGGAGGGGGAGGGGCTCTTGGAAAAACTAGAAATAGTGCAGAAAAGCACCAGACAGATTTGAGGGCTGGAAAATGTCTCTCCTTGTGCTCTTTGAGTCTCTCAATCTCTTTAGTTTACCAAAAAGAAGATTGAGTGGTAACTTGATTAGCATTTAAGTAGCTTCATACGGAGAAAATACTAGGTCCTCGGAGTCTGTAATACTGTGGAGAAAGGTATAACAGGAGCCAATGGCTGGAAGCTGAAGCCAGAAAAATTCCAGTTGGAAACAAGGCCCAAATGAACAGTGAGGGTGTTAACTATTGGAAAAAAACTGTGATGGGAATGGTGGATTCTTCAGATCCAAACGGAGTTTAGTTAAACCCAAATTATTGGGTTCAATACTGGAGTAGTTGGGTGAAAACTTAATGGCCTGTAAGATACAGGGGGTCAGACTGAAAGATCTAATGCTTCTTTCTGGCCTAAACTCTGTGGAAAACTTAAATCCTATATCAGTGGGGCTGTTGTGAAGTTTTCTAGCTTAGTAAAGACTCCACTCTAAGTAACGTCTTCTTCCTTCCCAGGAAAGTAAATCCTAGGAACCATGGCTCTTAACAGTAGTGCCAACAGCAACAGTAAATCTGAGAAGCCACTGTCTCTAATCTGGGGTAAGAACCTGTCTCTCATGACTGTTTCTGGGGATATAATTTCTCTGTATACTGTGACTAAGAGCCATGAATGCAGCTGAAACAAGTTTCCATTGACTTGTCATCCCTCCCATCTGCTTGTTTGTCTGTCCACCTGTTGCATCTTGTTGTCTAAACCAGTGGTTCTCAACCAGGGCTACCCGCAGGTCTTCCGGGGGTACATGAACTCATGTAGATATTTGCCTGGTTTCGCAGCAGGCTACGTAGAAAGCCCTAGCAAAGTCCGTACAAACTAAAATATCATCCAGACAATGACTTTATACTGCTCTATATACTATACACTGAAATGTAAGTACAACAGTTATATTCCAATCAATTTGTTGAATTCTATGGTAAAAATGAGGTCAGCAATTTCTCAGTACTCGTGTCCTGTAACACTTTTATTTTATTGCATTTGATTTTGTAAGCAAGTAGTTTTTAAGTGAGATGAAACTTAGGGGTAGGCAAGACAAATCAAATGCCTAAAAGGGGTACGGAAGGCTGGAAAGGTTGAGAACCGTACAAACACAGGAGGGCAGGGAGGACCATATGTCTTCCTGTCCAGTGCCTAGCACAACAGGGCCTCAACCTGACTATGGCCTCTGTACTACTGCAATATAAGCTGTAATAACTAGGTGGCTTCGGGCTACTTCAGGAAGTGTCTTGCAAGGCTCCCCTGACAATCACAGCCCTCAGCTGAAATGAAACCACTCTTCCAAGGGGCAGAGAGGCTCGGCCTCTCGGTGACAAACCAAATAACTGGAACCCTTGAGAACCCACGCTCCAGTGGTAGGTATCTGGAGAGCGCTCTCATGTAGAGGTGAGGATGTGCCTAGGTTGTCTGACAGCCGTCTGCCTGAAAATCATCTCAGTACAGTCTCCTCTTTAGTCTATCTCTGAGTTGAGCAGTCAAATTACTTTGTACCTCTTTAAACTGCCACCCGATTCTTCTTCTCTCCCTAATCTCTTAGGAAGTGAACTCTTCCCCTATGTCTTAAGCATCTCTTGGCTCCCGTTGATCAACAGCTGTGGCGGCTCCATGGGACAATGTTTTGGCTCTAATAACAACCTGCCTGACAGGTGCAGGAAGCAGAGAGGAGCTTTGGGGAGCCAAACTGCTGCCTCTAGTTGGGGGGCAATTATGTATTGGTGGCTTCTCTGATGTCTCTTCTCCTACCACCCCCCCTTACCAAAAAGGAGGTGTGGTGGAAGCACCATCTCTGACACTTAGGCCTAGACGTCACTCAGCAGAGAATGGGGCGGGCGGTGGGCTGAGCTGACCTGACTGGGCTTCTGCCTCACCCACAGGATGTGAACTAAACCATGAGAAACAAACCTATACATTCAAGATCCCAGATGAGTGGAAGTATGAGCAGCAGCTGGCCCTGCGGACAGTGAGTACCTGGCCTATCCTTGCCCGTAGAGGGTTATCGGGCAGGGCGTGGGCATTGGTGGGCAGCTAAGCACAGGCTGGCCTTGGAAGCTAATATAAGGACATGGAGAAGAAGAGAAGACCCCTAATCTAGGTACCATGATGTTCAAATATGACCATTCCCACTGCTGGAACCATCTGGCATACAGACCTTGCAGGGAGAGAAGAGAATGGCCTCATTATTCCCTTGCCTGGGGCCATGCACTCATTCATGCTTGTTGACACTACTGGCTTTAGGGTACCTGTAACATGGCTCTCTGCATGGCAGTTCAAAGAGCACTACCACCAGACCAGCCTGCCCAAGTCCATTCAGTACAACCATTTCCTGCAAGGCTGGCCTGCTCCAGCCATAGAAGGGAGGTGCATGTTTTGCAGAGGAGTATCTATGCTCCGTGTTCCACTGTCTGCTCCTGTGCTCATGTCCACAAGGGCTGCCATGGAAGAACAACCTGTGTGGGGTGATAGGCCCTAATTCTCCCACCCCTGATCTCTGCCAGGGTAAATGGCTGCCCTGATCAGTCAGTCGAGGAAGCCCACTCGCCCTTGGGACTGGCAGAAAGTGTGGTGGAGCTCTAATGAGCAGTGGCAGGGTCTTCCTTATTGGCTTATAGGCTTTAGTAGGGTTGCTACCTCTGAGGCACAAAATACCAAGACCTTTCCTGAACCCATAAAACGGGACAGCTGGCAGTGTGTATAGAGCACCCTCCCAGTGACCTCAAAGGGATGGTCCTGAGAACCTGGATGGGACCAACCCTAGGCTAGGGCCCTATAGACTTGTCTGGAACCCTCCTTCCCAGGCCTGAAGTTTGGCGGGGGAGGGGGGGGAAGTCTAGAGTTGGTGCCTTCACAGATGTTGCTGGAGTTCTGCCACTAAAGGGGTACTGATGACTCATGTTTTCACCCAAAGATCTGCCTAGGAGAAAAAGCCAAAGATGAGTTCAATGTTGTGGAGATTGTACCCTCTGAGGACAGCCACGATACCACGCCTGTGCCCCTAGCAACTCTGAAACCTTCAGTGCTGCCAATGGTGAGTGCCAGCTCATCAGTCTCTTAAAGGACTCTGGTGGGGGGACAATGACACTGAACTGGGGTTAGCTCAGATCAAGCATAAAGTCCAACCAGAGATGGGCCTGAACAAAAACACAAGATCTGAATGGCTTGTGAGCAGAACTCTGTAGTTTGGCTCAGCTCACTAGAAAAGGCCAGACTTGGAGCAAACCCGAATGCAAAGGGAATAGCAAAGGGAAGCTTGATGTGGCAACAGCCCCTTAGGGAGGGGAAAATGCATGAGCTGAAGGCTGAGTGCACCCACCCAGCCTTCAGCTCCTGGCAAAATAAGCATGCCTTCATTTTCCTTTTCCTCCTAAAGACTTGCTCTAGGATCCTGTCAGGCCTCGGCGCACACCTGCTTTCCAGCTATAGCTTCTAATTGAGTACGCAGCATAACCTGTTATCAATCAGACACTGCTGCTTCACCGCTGCCCAGTGAGGCAGCAATGCATGCATGGCTCTTCCAGCTAACAGCCCTTCTAGGCAGTTCAGTCCTTGCCCTGAAGAGCTTACAAAGACCATCACTGGGGAGATGGGTAGCTTACCCAACAGGCCAGGACACTGAAAATCCAGCACTGATAATGCTCAGCTGTGCATAAACCAACTTCTGTGTTGTCTCTAAATTAACTAGCTCTAGACTCTCGTAGGAGGGAAATGCATGGGGGAACCTCCTTCCAGGCTCTGGCATTTGTCTGTCGGCAGTGCAGGAGGATGTGGGGGAAAGATGAAGGCCCAAATAACCTGTGACATTAATCTCTTCCAGGCCACCATGGTAGGGGTTGAGCTGACTCCTCCTGTCACCTTCAGGTTGAGAGCTGGCTCTGGCCCAGTCTACATCACTGGACAACACGTTACATGTAAGCGAACGGAGCGAGGTGGGAAGAGGGGATCTGCGCCCAAGTCAACCCTGGTGTAAATGTAATGCAATGCCCATTGGCTCCAATGGGAGCTGCATTTGCTGGATCTACTCTGTCCCCTAGAGGATGTCCAAGACCTACCCAAGTGTCAGCACCTTAGGAATTCAATGACTTTCCACCATCTCCAGGCACAGGAAGGCCACAATCTCGGCACAACATCCCACTGTCAGAGCAGGGGCACTGCATGCCTCTTAACTGCAGGTTCTCTTCCCTACCCTTTCCTCCAGGCAGGATGGCTGGCAGGTGTGCTCTGGGGATAGTGGCTAGTTCTAAAGACTCCCACTCCTACCAAGGAGCCACTAACCTCAGCAACACATCCAGGTAACCTGAGCTGTGCTGCAGCCTAAGTTCTCAATGGGGCCAAACTTGGCTCAAGTTAGCATCTCTTTGGAATGAGGAGTGTCTCTGCCATAACTAACTGCAGCTCGTCGGGCTTGCTCTAATCAGGGCCCAGAATAAAACCAAGTGTGTAAGTCCCCGATATGGGCAGCAGGTCACTGACAGGCTCCAGCATGTCTAGCCACTCTAAGGGTGCATGAACAGCTCTGAGCCAAGGCTGCTCTGCTTTACAGTGGTACCGGATCTCTCCTGGGATGATGATGATGAGGAGGAGGACGAGGAGGAGGAGGAGGAAGAGAAGGAGGTGGCTGAGGAAGAAGAATCTCAGGAGGATTCTCTTCCCAAAGCCATCAAGCATCCAGCTTCCAACAAGCGGGGTAGCATTGCCAAGGTACTGCGAGAACTGTCAAGCAAGGAGCACCCACTGCCAGTCGCATGTCCCAATTCCTCCCACGGCAGCACCACTAATTCCCTGGTGTACCTGCTGGTTCTGAATCTGTCCCCGGGTATGGAGGTGACTAGTGAGAGTAGAGTGAACTAGCTATCTAGTCTCCTGGGCCTTGCAGAATCTTGCTGGCTCACCCAATGAACCCGGAGAAGCGGCTGATATTCTGCTGGAGGTGATCTCTCCAGCATGAGACTCCTGAGTGCTTGTGACCACTGAAGACTGTATTCCTGTCCCCAAGAGTCCTGAGGGTAACGAGTGTCTTGGCTAAATTCCAGTGTAGCTAACTGTATGTAATGTTCTGCTCCCTAACCTCTCCTTCCCCGCACCCCGCTCCACTGTCAAATGAACACCGCATCCTCCAATGTACAGTATTGCTAAGGGTTTAACAGCTATGCTCCAGCCCAGAGGTGTCTGCTTTTCGGTGGTGGGCATAGAGCTCCCAAGTCACTGCTATCTCTGGAATGTATTCTATGGTGCTTCGACCCCTCTCTTCACTGGGGAAAGTCCCACATGGACAGACAGTTCTCTTGCTGCTACAGCTGATCTATGCCTGTGCAATAACCCATTTTCCTGCTGTAGGGACAAGCTACACAATTCTTCCTACTTTGGAGAATTATGCTCAGGCAGTTCCAAAAAATGCCCTCTCCCGACCCGTGACTTAGAACTTGTGCTAGCCTTGTCAAATCTAACTCAAGCTTTCTTCTTCCCAGAAGAAGAAGATGGAGAAAGAGGAAGAGAAGTGAGTATAATCAATGGTGCGGTGCAGGGGAGTCAAACAGTCTCGATAGCACCCTCTAGATGAGATGGTGGGAATACTGCCTGACCGATCTCTGGCACAGGTGGAAGCTAAGGATCTCATGGCAAGAGGGGACTAGAATTCCATAGGCCAGGAAATACACAGTGACATTGACATTTGGGGGAGGGATAGCTCAGTGGTTTGAGCATTGGCCTGCTAAACCCAGGGTTGTGAGTTCAATTCTTGAGGGGGGCCATTTAGGGATTTGGGGCAAAAATCTGTCTGGGGATTGGTCCTGCTTTGAGCAGGGGGTTGGACTAGATGACCTCCTGAAGTCCCTTCTAACCCTGACATTCTATGATTCCATACTAACCTCCAGGTCTATCGGAGATAACAGCCTTTTGGCTAGTGCTGCGCTGGTGCCTAACTCTGGGAAAGAGCAAAGGGATAACTGTCCTGTGAATTGCTGAGGGAAATCCCAGAGGAACGCTGGCATGCCCTTATCCCCATCACATCTGCCCAAAGCCACCAATTAGGTTTAAGTAACTTCATGCTAAAAACCTAAACACTAACAGCTGGATTGACCCAAGGAGAGGCGCAAGCTCAGTACCTGTCGTTAGATCTGAACGTATGGCATGAGTTTTCAGGAGTGAATCTAATCTCAACACTTCTCTTCCCTTCTCTTCCGAGCAGCAGTGTTCCTTCTGATGATGATGTCATTCCCAGCAAGGTAAGACGCCAAGCAGTGATCTCTGTGCCCCTTGGGACGGACTGAGGGAGAAACATGAATCGCATTCATGCTGGCTTGAGAAACGTGGAAGTCTCTTCTGAAGCAAACATGGCTTTTAAAGCTGTCCCTCTGTTCCGCATGGGGCTCGTGTTTCCATTTAATCTGTGGCTGCTTTATCTCTGCTTCACTGTCTCTAGAGCTGAATGACTAGTACTAGTCAAAGGTAAAAAGACACTCTGCAAATGACTCATCTATCTAAATCACTTGCTGAAAAAATGAGTACCAGATATTCTAGCAGCTGGTGGGTGTCTGTCACATGCCACTATCTGCTTCTAATTAGCTCACAACCCCTGAAATAGGGCAGACAGTCAAACATGAAAACACCACCCTGACAGGAAAAATAACCAACAGGCATATGGATAACTAAACCTGGGCTTAGATCTGCACGCTCGTGAATTGGGCTCTTGCTGTCTAGTTCTAATGTCTAATCACTTTCCATGTGCTGTTGTGGGAGCAGTGCAGAGCCGCTCTGCATTAACATCTTGGCCTAGCGAGTGGGGCCATTGAATGTGAGGGTGCCTAGCCGCTGGCCCGTGCTACTCTAAAGCCATAGCCTCGCTTTGCTCCCTTTGCAGGGAAGAGGAGCTGGCAGAGGGAGAAAGCCAGCAGTGAAGAAATAGACTGATCTGCAGCGAGGTATCTACAAGGTAAGGCTGTTCTGCAAACCATAGGCTGGCTGAGTAGAGCAAGCCACCAAGATGAGGCCTTGCCAAGGAGATGAGCTGATGGCTGTATTGTCATGGAGGGACCAATATTGTGTCCCAAGTTCCCCATGCATGCAGCAGCTAGGGAAACCATAACTGTCTGGCCACTCCGTTGTCCTCCCTTGGGCAAATGCTGGATGCACCATGCTATATCTAGTGGTACTGTGTGGGGAAAATGGCTAATCAAATGCCACCTAATTGGGGAAGGGTATTTAAGGAGAGGACTAAGGATTATAATACAATGGGATAATCCACAAAGTAGAATCCTTCAGGCAGGAAGCTACTGGCATAGTATCCAGCTGCCAGCAAAATGGTCTAGCAGCCTATGCATGGAGCTTAGAGGTAGGAATCCCAGGTTCTGACTTACTGTGTCGTTCGCTGGTCTGAAGCTATACAAATGCTCATACTGTGCACTGGCTCTAAACCAACTGGAATCCATCTGTGGGGCAAGGTACCTTTGTGGGAGGTACAAACTAGTGTCTTGTCTCTGGAGAAGTGCTCCAGGACTCTGCCCTTATACCATGTGAAAATCTGACTGGTTTCCCCTTGCCTTCTAGGGCCTGGTACAGAAGAGACCAGAGAGATTTTTGTGCTGTTTTCTGTAAATGTCTTTAGAAACAATAAAGGGCCTTTTATTTTGCACCCTGGGTTTCACTTGCTCCTTAAGCCTGGAAGAGGGTGGGGCACCTCTGGACAGAGCAAGTGACTCCAAGGAGCCAAAGCCAAAATTTCAGGATGGACTCAGGCCCCACAACTAGGGTCAGATTTTTTTTTTCCTTCAGCTTCAAATTCTAGCCATAATCTAGTCTTGGCTGCACACCTTAGACCAGTCCATGTTCCACTATCTCCCCATAGCCTGGGATTTGCAGGCATAGTTGGTAAGAGGTTTTCAGACACACTGACAGCAGGGTGGGGCCTTAATGCTCCAGCTGCAGATCATCTACCAAACAGGCAACAGCAGTGGGTGTTACACTCTAGGGACAATTGCCCAGCTTGTATTGGGTCATGTGATGAGAATACCTAAGACTTCCCCCTTCAAATCAAGTGGAGGGGGCATGATCTGCATGAACAACAGCAGTTCATGGTGTACACCCAGGAGAAACCTTGACTGCTCTCCTGCTGCACGCTCCAAGCCCTAGCTAAATCTGCTAGACCCTTCCTCTTCAGGATGAGAAATAGCTTCCAGCCTCCTGGGCTGGAGTCCTGACTTTCTGAGCAGCTTGATCAGATGTGTCAAAAGGCTCCTCTGCTGGAGTGAACACCCTGTAGTCCAAGAGGCTGCATCTCTCGCAGTGTAATACTGCTCTGGTGCTATAGAGGACAGCACTGCAAAAGGAAAGAGCTCAGCAACCTTCTGGTTTGCTGGAGGCTGGGCTCTCAGCTCCTGGGGGAGTATGGAATGCGGTTTCATGGGCGGATGTCTGCCAGGTCTTTCTGAGCCCAGTGAGACTAGAACGGCATCTTTAGTTGAGCAGGGATGCTGTCTAAGTGAGCCACTGTATATAGCTCTCATTTTCCAAAGAGAGATGCCATCTGCTTTGGTAACAATGCGTAGCCTCAAACTCAGTTTGGTTCCAGTCCTGCACCAGCTTGTGGCAGGGAGCCAGCCTTGTTCACAGGGGTGCTGAGAGCCATTGAACCAAACTGTAAACCCTGTATATGATGGAAACCACTTCAAGCCAGGGGTGCAGCAGTACTTTCCAGCACCTATGCTTGTTCAGAAATGTCACCCCACACTGCCAGGCTAAACTTCAGGAATGGCACTGGTCTCTGCTCAGATGGGACTGGAGGCTGCTAGGGCAGACTCCCCTCTCTCTCCTAGTCTGCCAGCTTCCTTCTACCCCCTTGAGCCAGCTCAGACTATTAATAACCTAGATTTTCTCACCTGCATATCTTTGTCAGGAGCTGGGGCAGCATCTGCTACAGCGTTAGACTGAGGTCCGTATGGGGTATGCTAGCCTTTCCCATGGGCTGTCTGGCCTGTAGCTGTGTGGCTAGGAAGTACAACACCTAGAACTGGGAACATGGCAGTGAGGAGAGAGGGCAGCCTCTGCTGCTTGGCATGCACCAGAGGCCATGTGCACAGGGCCATGGGGCTACACTGGCAGCCAGCAGACATGACATAATTGGGAATGGTACAAAGAGAAGGGACTGCGGAGTGAGCAATGTGCTCACTGGGCTATGCTGGCTGCAGCGGCGCAGCACTGGCTGGGTGCCATCTGCCTAATGCAAGGGCTGCTTCTCCCGGGGATAGGGACCCCACAAGAGGGCAGCCTGCCCCTCTGCCATCCCTGGCCTACTTCTGACCCCATTGTCCATGCACAAACCTCCCTGCTCAGCCTGACTGAGACCCCTTGCTGTCCTGCATGCAATGTCTAGCAGAAGCTCTGTGAGGAGGGGGCTGCCTAAAGCAGGAGTAGGCAACCTATGGCACGTGTGCCGAAGGCAGCACACAAGCTCATTTTCAGTAGCACTCATGCTGCCCGGGTCCTGGTCACCAGTCCAGGGGCTCTGCATTTTAATTTAATTTTAAATGAAGCTTCTTAAACATTTTTAAAACCTTATTTACTTTACATACAATAGTTTATACATTATAGACTTCTAGAAAGAGACTTTCTTAAATGTATTACTTGCATGTGAAACCTTAAATCAGAGTGAATAAATGAAGACTGAGCACACCACTGCTGAAAGGCTGCTGACCCCTGGTCTAAAGGGTGGTCTCTGCCCAGCTGCTCCTGCAGTAGCTGGTCCCCCCACCCCACACTGCATCTGCAGGAGGGCAGCTAAATAGGGGCCACTTAACATGTGAGCTGGGGCTTGACTGCAGGGAGCCTGATGGAGGTGGTGACAGGTTTAGTGCTGGGGGGTGGGAAGCAGGAACAGAGGCTTCTGCTACTGAATCCAACTTCTGCTCTGCTGGCCAGGCTCCCAATTTGTCCAGGGCTATAAAAACTCTGCAGTCCCAGAGCCGGATGGCCACAGACGCTGGGTGGTCTTCAGCTTGGAGTGCTGGGCCACCCCATCTCTGCTTGGAACAGGGGCCTGGGAGTGCTGCTGTGTCAGGGTGAGAGTGAGGGGCAGGGATCCCTGAGCTCTCCACTTCCCCTCACTCACAGAGGCCTTTCTTGGGGATGGCGATGCTCCCATGGTGCCCACTCCCAGAGGCTGGGTCAGCTGAGTGGGGCACAGCCTAGAGTCTGGGCTCTGACACCTGACCCCCTCACAGGGCCTCCGGCCCAAGCCCAAATGTCTGCACTCCCATGTTCTAGCGCCACATCCCAAGACTGAGCCGGGCCGTCTCTTATCGTAGTGCAGATGGACCCATGATGTCCCCTCAGGCCTGACTTACAGCCACCACTGCTCTTCTGCTGCTGGCTCCTAGGGCCCCCTAAGCCTGACCCCCACTCTCAGTTCCACCCCTGCCCCTCCCAGCAGGGGAGTGGAGCTAGCTGACCATTCAAAATAGGCAGTGAAGAATCCACCGCCACTGCCTGGAATCACTGGTGACTTTGGCTAGAACAGCGGGTTAACGTTCAACTCTCAGCCAAGGTGCCATGGGATCTTTAATAAGCAAGATTGGCCAGGGTCTTGTTTTTTGCTAACCCCAGCTAGTACCCCCAGCAGCACCAGGCCCCTTATTCCAGCTGGGGCATCACACGCTCCCCTAATTACCAGGTCACCCACAGAGGCAAACCCAGCTGCTCCACTTAAGAGAAGCAGTAAAGTGGGTTGCTGGCTCTAGGAGTGCTGGGCTCCAGCATGGCCGTAGCATCTGCCTTCCATGCTAAACAGATCTGACAGCCCCTTCCTATCGACCCCAATCCCGTGCTAGGACAAGCTTTCACTCTACAGAGGCGGAAACTGACACATAGCACAGTGAGGGTCTCACACAGGGTATCTAGAACCCAGGAGTCCTGCCTTCTGCTTTGGCTACAAGACCATCCAACCCCAACATTAAGCTCCCCTCTCAAGCTTTCCCAAACTGTAGATGTTTACCCTACCATCCTTGGCCAACATGTCCCTTGCTGCCCCCTTCCTGTGTGTGGCTTGGTTGTGACACTGCACCCCAGATGCAGTTGCATTTCAGTGAAGGAGCCTTTTATTGGTGCAGTTTGTGAAGTGCTTTGGGATAGCTGGCACCCCCGACACTGTAAAACATTCATCTTCATTGCCATTAGCAGTGCGGCCTGCACAGATCACCCCCACAATGCTCTGGAGTTTCTTTCTCTGAAGCAGTAGATGCCCCTCTCTTAAAAGCTCATACCCTAGCAGACAGCTCAAAAGTCCCTATAGGAGAACCCCCTTCACCCCCCCCCAAACACGCACACATAGTCTGTCCCCAGAGTAACAAGTGTGGCTGTGAATAGGAGACAATAGAGGATTACCAAGCAGCAGGAGAGACAATTATAACCCATTGACCTGGCCTTGGTCTGGAGTTAGCAGGTATTTGTGGCAGGTCTGCCACCCCTCGGAGCATATTGGGAGACTGCTGTGCTGTGAGATTGGCTCCAAGAGGGGAGCAAAACCTTCCACAATGGCCAGCTTTAATTTTCTTCCAGGTGTGTGGCAGGGAGACTGGACCTGGGGGAGGGGGATGAACCAAAAGGGATTGCTGCTATCCCTAGGGAGGAGAGGGGGGCGAGTGGGGAAGGGAGGGAGAGAGAGAGATAATGAATGAGAGGTTTAGGGGTGCAGAAGGGAATATCTGATCTACACACTCTCTCTCTCTCTCTCTCTGTACCCCCCTCCAACCCCAGGCATTGCCATGAGACTCAGCCCGTCATTCTCCCTGGGGAGATGAAACTGAAGAAAGCTGGAGTCTCAGAGAAAAGCATTTCAGCAGCATGATCTCCCAGGCTGCAGAGCCAGCCTCCTGGGAAAGGCTGGGATCCCCCCATCCCTTGGAGCCCATACCACTAGCTTAGGTGGAGAATGCACTGGAGGGGATTCGCCTGACCTGGCTTCTGGGACAGAGACGAGATGGGGCTTGATGGGGCTCTTCCCTCTCCACAGTCTGATCCCGGCAGATCTTGCTGTTTAATACTCATCCCTCGTCTCATTGCTCTCCCTGGCCTGAGCTGGGTAGCTACTTAAATCACTAAGACAAAGGGCACCTGCATCCCCTATCCAGGTCGCTCCTTACAGGAGAAACTGAGGCAGTGTTGTTTAGACTGGGCAATAGAAGCCAGGTCCCAGCATGGGCCGGGGAGAGGCAACAGTTTGAACTAAAGCATATTCTTCCCACCTCCACTGAAGTGCCAAGGCCTTGGGCAACAGTCCATGAGCCAGAAGATGGGGAGCTAGACAGAGCTGCAGGACAGGGTGGTCGTCTCTTGGGATGGCCCTCCCCCGTGGACTGCAGGGACAATCATGAATTGATGTGGCCCTCCTGCTCCCTGCTGCCCACTGGCAGCAGCCCCAAAGTACCTGGGGGACTGGTGCAGCAGGGGGATGCCACAGCAGGACTGTTACCGCATGGTCCTGGGGGACAAAGCCTACACAGTGGCTGCACCCTGTATGGGTACCTCCTACCCTGCATTGGCACTGCCTCTCAACAGGGGAGCTGGTGTGTCAGCAGGTCCCTGTTCAGCCAGGAGATGGCCCAGCATGGCCCATCCAGGCATGAGCCCTGGCTGGCACGTTCTAGGGACCCAGTGCCCCGCTGGCATTGCCCTGCTGTTAACAATCTATTTTGGCCCCAGCATGCAAGGGGAGATCAAAGGCTGGAAGTGACGGGGCTGTGTGAAGGGCTCGGCCCCTGTGAAGATGGAGCCCACCTGTTGAGGGCTGGAGTCACACATCCAGCAGCAGACAAATGGGGACGCCATAAACGCTGGAAGCGTGAAGCCACCGTCGGGTAGCTGCCAGTCAGGCAGCGGTGCAGGGTGAGTCACAGCAGCTGCCCCTGCAGGTCCAGTGCCTGGCTTCATTCCAAGGGGGGCCTCCTGGCTACTCAGGCCCCTCCCCTGAAACCACTCTTTGGAGCACCGAGCCTGGAGACTTTGTGAGAGGAGAGGCGGCTGGAGGAAGCCAGCAGGGAGAAGCGAGGGCTACAGCAGCAGCTCTGTCTCCAGTATGTCATGAGAGGAGCCCAGGAGTGGTAACCAGGCGTCACTGTGGGACACTGCTGGATGGCCAGCGTGGGCAGGGTATTGCTGTAAGGAAGCTAGCTCTGCCTGACAGCCTCCAGGTCCCTTCCTGTCGCAGGCCACTTCTCCGGGCAGGCAGAGCAGCTGGAGGAAGCTGAGCCCCTCAGTCCTGCGGCGCTGCCTGTGATCCAGTTCCTTGTGGCAGCTGCAGGCCCGGGGGGGGGGGGGGGGCTGTGATGTGCAGAGAGATCCCCTCCCTTGCAGCCGGGCGGGTGCAGTGGCTCCCCACAGGCCATCACTGCAGAAGGTTTTGATAGGAGGCACGACCCCACATAGGCGCTCATCTCCCCGCACAGCCCGCTTCCACAAACAGGCCCCTCCTCGCTTTGCTCTCCGGCACCTCGATGGCTGCTGGCCATGTGTTGCGCCCACAGCACCTTGGAGATGTTCCCATCACAGGGAGGGACCACACCTCCCTGCCTGCACGATGAGAACTGAGAAGCCCACAGGATGAAGAAGGGAGACACAGGACCTGTCCATCAGAGTGGGGGAAGCCCTGCAGACTGTGCCCCGGTGCCAGAGATCTGTGCAGAGAGCCCCAGGGCTCCCCAGAGGCCCAGTGCTGGGGGTGCCAGAGCTAAGGAATAATCCCAGAGACTGGTCTGTAGGGAACAGAGCCTTTATTAGAAAGGCTGCCCCATTCTATTGAGCTTAGTGCTGGCCTGGAGACCACAGGAGGAGATGGTGAGGGATCTCTCTTTTGATCTGTTTGACCTCAATTGTACGCAAGGTCTGAGAACAAACTTTTGAAAGACAGAGCAATTAAGGACATAGAGGTAAATGGTAATTGGGATAAAATACAACATGGTTTTACAAAAGGTAGATCACGCCAGACCAACCTGATCCCTTTCTTTGAGAAGATAGACAAAGGAAATGAAGTAGATCAAATCTACCTCGATTTCAGTAAGGTTTGGGATACGGTTCCACATGGGAAATTATTAGTCACATTGGAGAAGATGGGGATTAAGATGAGAATTGAAAGGTGGATAAGGAACTGGTTAAAGGGGAGACTATAACAGGTCATACCGAAAGGTGAACTGTCAGGCTGGAGGGAGGTTACTAGTGGAGTTCCTCAGGGGTCGGTCTTGGAACCAGTCTTATTTAACATTTTCATTAATGACCTTGGCACAAAAAGTGGAAGTGTGCTAATAAAGTTTGTGGATGACACAAAATTGGGAGGTACTGCCAATATGAAGGAGGACCGGAATATCATACAGAAAGATTTGCATGACCTTGAGAACTGGAGTAACAGAAATGAGATGAAATTTAATAGTGCAAAGTACAAGGTCATTCACTTCAGGACCAACAACAAGAATTTTGCTATAAGATTGGAACTTATCAGTTGGAAACAACAGAGGAGGAGAAAGACCTGGGTGTATTGGTCAATCACAGGATGAGTATGTGATGCCAACATGATGTGGCCGAGGAAAAGTCTAATGCAGTCCTGGGATACATGAGGCGAGGAAGTTCCAGTAGAGCCAGGGAAGTGTTATTACCATTATGCAGGCACTGGTGAGACCTCATATGGACTGCTGTTTGCAAGTCTGGTCTTCTGTGTTTAAGAAAGATAAATTTAGACTGGAACAGGTGCAGAGAAGGGTTATTAGGATGATCAGAGAGAGATGGAGAACCTACCTTAGGAGAGGAGACTTAAGGAGCTTGGCTTCATTAGCCTAACAAAATGAAGGCTGAATGGAGATATGATTGCTCTCTATGAATACATCACCAGGATGGGAGAGGTAAAGGCCAATGTTGGCACAAGAACAAATGGCTATAACTGGGCATCAATAAGTTTAGGCTTGAAATTAGATAAGAGTGAAGTTCTGGAACAGCCTTCCCAGGGGAATAATGGGGGGAAACAGTCTAACTTGTTTCGAGATTGAACTTGATACGTTTCGGGGGGGGGGGATATAATGAGGTGTCCTACAGTGGCACATGGCCCATCCATGATGGCTATTAGCAAATGTCTCCAACAACTGGAAATGGGACACTGGATGGGGAGGGCTCTGAGTTACTACAGAGAATTCTTGCCCAGGTGTCTGGCTGGTGGGTCTTGCCCACAAGCTCAGGGTCTAACTGATGTTTATGGCCAGGCAGGAATTTTTCCCCAGGTCAGGTTGGCAGAGACCCTGTTTTTTTTTGCCTTCCTCTGCAGCATGGGGCATGATTCACTTGCAGGTTTAAACTAGTGTAAATGGTGGATTCCCTGTAACTTGACGTCTTTAAATCAACATTTGAGTTCAGTAATGCAGCCAGAGATTATGAGTGGGTGAGGTTCTGTGGCCTGTGATGTGCAGGAGGTCAGTCTAGATGATCATGATGGTCCCTTCTGGCCTTGAAGTCTATGATTCCATTATTGGTCATATTGAGCAATTCGGTCCTTGGTTCGCTCCTTTGACTGGTCACATTGAGAATTTTGGCCCTGGGTTCTCCCCTTTGATTGGTCACATTGAACAATACAGCACTTGGCTCTCTCCTCTGGTTGTGCTGAGAGGGTCAGTGCTCTGCCCTTTAACTCCCTCTGGCCGTTGTTATCAGCCCAGCTGACTCGTGCATGCTGGCCTCCCCCTGCACTGCCCGGCAAGCACGCCAGCCACCGATAAGGGCCCCCACGTGCTCAGAGGATCCACACGAACGGCAGCCTTGAGCAGCAACTCCCCCAGCCCTGCCTATCGCTCCGAGGTCTCATCAGCAAGATGAGCGTCAGCCTGCAGGCACAATCTCACCCAGCTGTTTATTGCCCGCCTCCAATTTGCTCCTTGGCTGTACAGCTCTGGAGGATGGCTCTGAGCCAGTGTTTCCAGAGACTGACAGGGATAGTGCCACCTGCATGTGCAGCACCAGATCCCCGATCCCTGCTTCATGGCAAGGGGCCCCCGGCTACTCTGGAGGGACTCTGCTATGGGGTCCCCAGAGAGACTTCTCTGAGCTACCGTCAGCTCAGATAGAGACCCTGTGCAGTGAGCAGGCTAGAAGGCAAACAGCGGAGGCAGAAACATACATACCTCTACATACATGCCTCGGAGCACAGGGCTTCATGTCACTTCTGGCCTAACAGCAGAGGTGATGGCACAGACAACGAGGTGGTCATCTAATACCGCATCAGGTGTCCTATGAACCGAGAGGGCATCACATGCCCACAGTAGCATCGTGTGATCACATAACAGGGCATGTGACTGGACCACTAGAGCATTGTGGGACCATGGAGCATCAAGTAAGCGGATGTGTAGACAGACGTACCAGCGTGATCAGTACGCCCTGTCAGCCACTGAGCCGTGTGAGATATGATTGCACAGGCACTGAGCGACCACATGTCCGCTCAGCCAAGGACTGAGCACGGAACATCATGGGACCATGCCATGCTGAACCTATGCAACCAACTGGGCCCTCATGATCACACAGCACCATACCACTCACTCTGTCATGCACCGGACCCGTGACATGTGATTGCACATAGGAGGACATGTGATCACCATGTACTCTGAAGAAGTGAGGTTTCTTTACCCGTGAAAGCTTATGCCCAAAAATCTGTTAGTCTTTAAGGTGCCACCGGATTCCTTCTTGTTTTTGTGGATACAGACGAACACGGCTACTCCCGATACTGTGTACTCTGCCAACCAAGAGGACACGTGACCTCTCTGAAACCCCCTCTCCTTTAGGAAGTCATTCCAGGTAGTTCCCCCAGCTGGGGGTTCCCTCCTCCAGACCGTGCTGATGCTCCCCTGCCAGCTGTGGCTACATGGCAACGTTAGGCCCCCACAAGCATGGCCCCATCAGTCATCCTGGGTTACATGGCCACTGGTTATAATGGGCAGGGACACAGCAGCCCCTTTGATGGCTGCTCCTGAGTGGGTGTGAATAAATTAATCCCCGCCTCTGCTGAGATGCACTCAGCCCCTGGAGAGAATGCCAACTGCTTCTGGGAAGGGGCCTCTCAGGTGAAGGGCAGGGGTCCCCCTGCCTCCCATGTCCGACAGAGTAAACAGAGCTGCCTCCTTATCTTATTGACCTTGGTGTTCCAGCATCCCAGCCCACCTCAACTTCAGAGCAGCCCCTCTGCTCCTCTGGGTAGGTCCCATTCACAGCCCATTTGCCATGGATGCAGACAGACAAGGGGAGGAACACGGGGCCAGGCGAGGCAGGGGAGAGGAGCTGGCAGGAAGTGCAAAGGAGGGCACATTTCACTGCCTGTGAGGACTCTGGCTGTCATGCTAAAGGGGCTTGGCCATCCCCAGCGTCTCTTGTTGGCATGGTGGGGAGTCCCACTGAGAGTAGGGACAGGGCAGCAGCGAGCTCAGGGCAGCGGCAACACAGCTGGAGGACAACGTCCCTGTGGAGGCCAGTGTGTCTGAGCATCGTCTGAGCATCCTGCATCCAGGGCTGGCTCCAGGGGTTTTGTCGCCCCAAACAGGGGGAAAAAAAAAAGCCACGATCGTGATCTGCTGCAATTCAGCGGGAGGTCCTTCGCTCCGAGCGGGAGTGAGGGACCCTCCGCCGAATTGCCGCCGAATACCTGAAAGTGACTCCCTGCTCCAGAGTTGCCGCCCCAAGCACCTGCTTGATAAGCTGGTGCCTGGAGCCGGCCCTGCCTGCATCGTCCGGACAGATGGACACACAAGCCTCAAGGGCACATCAGCAAACACTGGACATGGAAACAAATGGTGAGGACAGAAGCTGATAGTACTAGTATGTTGGCCCTTCCTTCATCCCTTTGCTGTGTCCATCTGTCCCTCCTGCTCTGTGACTATATTTTCCCTTCTTTTTTTCTCACTCATTTCCTATTTTTCCCTGGTTTCTCTCTCTCTCCGCATCTCGTGCGTCAGCAGTTGTTGTCCGAGAGGGGGAGAGAGGATAGACGGGGACTCCTGCCACACCTCTCCTGGACTGAGCCCTCCTGCTATCCATTCTTGCTCCTTGGCTTGAAAGCTCCATCCACCGGTGTGCCAAGGCCCTTCTCACAATCCTGCCATCACCTCTGCTCCCCTCCTTGCTGCACGGCTGGTTCCCCTGCTGGTTGCTTTCCCTCTCTGCCCCAGGCCTTCTCTAGAGGACCCCTGGAAGCCAGTAGTGATGATGGAAGGACCACTTGAGAGTGCCAAGGACTTTGTTTACAATAATCAGCTATACAAACACATCGTTTCTGTGCGAGAAGCTGCCAGGCTAAGGTGTGTGGGGGGGGATAGTGGACTGGGGAGAGCTCCTGCCCCCTCCCTGCTCATCAGCCAGGAGCTGTTGACATCTGTTTTCATTGGGGATGCTTTGATGCCGGCTGTTCTTGATTGAAGGCAAACAGAGCCCTGGAGGCGAGTGAGGACAGGTTTCCAACCCTCAGGGGCTCCGGTGGCGTCTCGGCACAGCCATCAATAATGGTCCGAGGGGCCTCAGCTTCATTCTGGCCCTTGCAGGGGGCCCCAGCTCCTCCAGACAGCTATTTGTACTGTGTTGGAAAGACCCAAGTACCCAGATGGGCTTGCTGACTGAACGGCAACGCTGCAGGAGCAGGCAGAGGACATGGGTATGTGGGATCAGAACAATGGGCCCATCTAGGCAAGTGTAACCCCCTTCCTGTCATGCCAAATCAGATTCCTGGCCCATTGAGCCCAGAATCTCCACTGCCCAAGGGTCCCTCTACTCCACCATCCCTTCTCTGACAGTGACCACTGCTGGATACTACAAAGCAGAGTGTAATACCCCCATCCTATGCCAAACAGTGCTCCATGCATGACACCCTGGGCAGGCATTTCTTACTGACCTCAGCTGGTGCCACCTATCTGCTGTATGACCTTAAGTGCCCAGATACCATGGTGAAGGGCTTAGTGTAAGAACCTACATGGGCTTTTGATGCCTTGGGTTCTCCCCCCTGATTGATGCTGAGATTCTCAGGTGGGAGAGCCCATTAGTATGGTCATGACAGAATATAGCAATATAATTATGCGATGGGTGTCTGCATGGAGGCAGGCTCAGAGCCATTTCCTGCTTAACCTTCAGAGTCTCCGTGGCTCCTGACCTTAAAGGCTCTTCGGCAGAACCAAATGCACCTGGGCCAGGCGCCCTGGGCTTCTGATCATCCCATTATAGCCTCTCACTGCTTGTTTTCCTCTGGAGAGACCCATTGCCCTCTCTGCAGTGCAACTGCTCAAGCCAGGAGCTCAGAGACGGGGGAAGCTGTGGGCATGATCCAACAGGGACATTTAGCCCTGGGCCCTGCTGGCAGGGCCTTTAAATCAGTGCTGCATAGAGAGTATATTGGGGGTCAAATGGGCTCCCTGGTTTGCCTCCAGGCTTGGCCATGCTCCCACATGCGTGGCTTAGCCAGTGGGGATATCTAGAGTTACTGGCCCCTTCTGCCCAGAATGGACATTGGCTGTGGAGTTACTATAGGGGAAACTGTCCACAAAGGGTGAGACGTTTGAAGGAAGAGGCAGCAGGAAATCAAGTGCATTCCATGCTCTTGCAGGGAAAGGCACCGGTGTGTGCACAACTGTATTGCATACACCCCGTCATGTGTGCAAATGTACATGCAACAGGAGATCATGTATCGCATCCACCGTTCAAACCAGGATCCAAAGCATCAGTTGTGGGAGGTCCTGGGAGAGATGTTCCTGACCCGCTCATGTGAATTCTGAAAGCCATGGGTCTGGGTAACAGTAGATGGGAGGCAACTGCTTTGTGGCTGTTACTGGTGCCACAGCACTGTCCAGCTGGAGGTTAAAGGTTCTCAAACACTGAAGCACATGCCAGTGATAGAAGTGATGATAAAATCCTTTGTGCCTCTATGGTTCCCTCCATCTGAGCATCTCAACACACTTTGCGCATACTATTGAAATAACCCCTCGGGTAGTAGGTCAGGATCAGCATCCCCATTTTACAGATGTGAAAACTGAGGCACAGAGCATGGAAGGGACTTGCCCAAGGGTCCACAGTCAGTCAGTGGCAGAGCCAGGAAGCCTGAGTACCTGCTGTAACCACTAGACAATACTCCCTCCTAAAGAAATGAACAGAATCCAGGTGTTCTGTCTCCCAGTTCCCTGCTTTTACCTCAGTATCCATTCCTCCTTCCCTGGATTTCCAGATGAAGCTTTCCCCCTGGGAGTGAGGGAGAGACACAGCCATGTCTACTACTTTGCCCTTTCCCCAGGATCCCTATATGGGCCATTTGTTCCCTTCCTTGTCTGAGTCCATCCCATGCAGCTGATGTGCACATCAGGGAGGGTTGGGGGGTGGGGTGGAGAAGCTGATCCCTGATAAGCTGCTGCTAGCCAGTTCCCTAGGTGATATTAGCACCTCTTCCCAGTGTAATCATCACATGAGACAAAGCATTCCCATAGGAGAAGCCTAGGGAAAGAGGAAGCCATGGGAGCTGGCGCTCCCCCATTACACACACAAGCCAGAGTGAAGATCAACACTTTTGTTTATTTGAAGCTGCATTTTGTGGTTTGGGGGAATTTCCTGAATGGGGGAGGTGAGAAAGCACCAGGTGAGGCTTAATTTGGGTTGTTAGCACCAAATCACATCTTCCCCCCAATACTAAAACTTCAAAAGGGGGAGGGGGTCTGCATGCTCCCAGCCCTGCTCAGCACCCTCTGCTGGGCTCCTCCATCATTGGGGGAGGGGCGGCAAAAAGAACCCAAGAAAATCCTATGCCCCTCACTAGCCCTTTCCACCCAGGGAACCATTGTATGGCCTGCTCTGCACTGCAGGTTTCAGACACTGATGTTCAGGTACCCACATGACTGCCCTAATGCAAACCCCTAGTGAAGCCAGGGAAACCTGGGGAGGCAGCGTTACCCAGTGGATATTGCACAGCATTCGCACTCAGGAGACCTGGGTTCTATACCCAGTTCAGTCACGAGCCTAGTGAATGACCGCGAGCAAGTCACTTCCCCCCTATGCCTCAGTTTCTCCACCTGCAAAATCAGGCTAACAATACTGATGTCCTTTGTAAAGTGCTTGAGATCTACTGATGAAAAGAACTAGGGATTATTATTTGCAACTGCACTGTTTATCCCTGCTTGAAACCAGGAGAAGCTGCATGGTTCAGAACGGGGCTTGGAGAAGCTTTGTCTGTCTGCACTATGGGTTAGGGAGTGGGGCAGCTACCACAAATGGGTCACAGCCCCACTGTCAACAAGGCCTACGTTAGTCTCTTCTATAGGGAGTTCTTATACAGAGCAGAGTATCGTCATCTCCATTTTGCACATGGGGAAACCAAGGTACAGAGTGTGAAAGCGACTTCTTATTATCTATATTACAGCAATGCCTAGAAACCCTGATCAGGGCCCATTGCGCTCAGCACTGTATCAACATACATGAAGGAAAGGTCCCTGCCCCAAAGATCTGAATAAAGAGTAAATGGACACAAATCAGACGTCAAGAATTATAACATTAAAAAACCAGTCAGAGAACACTTCAACCTCCCTGGACACTCAATTACAGACCTAAAAGTCGCAATTCTTCAACAAAAAAACTTCAAAATCAGACTCCAATGAGAAACCGCAGAACTGGAATTAATTTGCAAACTGGACACCATTAAATTAGGCTTGAATAAAGACTGGCAGTGGATGGGTCATTACACAAACTAAAAACTATTTCTCCACGTTAATTTTTCCCCTACTGTTACTCACACTTTCTTGTCAACTGTTTGAAATGGGCCATCCTGATTACCACTACAAAAGTTTTTTTTTCTCCTGCTGATAATAGCCTACCTTAATTGATTAGTCTAGTTAGAGTTGGCCTGGCAACCCCCATTTTATCATGTTCTCTGTGTATATATCTTCCTACTGTATTTTCCACTGCTTGCATCTGATGAAGTGGGTTTTAGCCCATGAAGCCTATGCCCAAATAAATTTTAGTCTCTAAGGTGCCCCAAGTACCCCTCGTTCTTTTTCCAAAGACCTGAGAATCCATTAGAAGGCAATAAGTGTAATGAGCAATACAGGCTTGTCTACACACAAAATGGCCTGGTGCTTGGGAAAAATGGAGTTAGGTGACGTGAGACTGAATGTGATTTGTCCTGGGCTGCGCTCTGCACTGTGTCAGCTCTTCACCGTCCTGTTCAGACGAGATCTGATCAGCAGAACGGACAAGCTGTAGGAGGCCAGAAGGGGAGCATGGGGAATAGTGAGAGTCACCCAAGTCACACAGAACCCAATCTCCTTCTTTGGCCACCAGCCCTCCCCCCCCGGCTTCAGCAGCTGATTCTTTGCATTAGCATCTATTTTTGGGATATGGTAGGTCACCTTTGAAGTACACAATATTACATTCGTTTCTGTAGCACCTTTCATGCCAAAGTGCTTAGTAAACCGAGGGCAGGTCCACCAGTGAAATGGAGCCATCTCTGGGGCAAAAGGCAGCAGCAGTTTAATAATACACAGCAACACTAGGCAGCACTTTGGGACTTAATAAGGGGCATTATCTAGATAACTGTCAAAAGTATTTATAAGGCACTTATCACCTTAGTATCCAAGCACTGAAGCAAATGGACCATGAAGAGATGCAAGCCCTTAGTCTTCTGATGTGAAGTTAGATACCCGATCCATTAGGCCACATGGTCACACAGCATGCTGGGGGGTATTTTATGCCTTCCTCTGAAGTATCTGTTGTTGGTCACTGCAGGAAACTGAAAGGGAAGGTGTGGAGCTGTTAGTACGGGACTGACTGTGCCCATGAGTGGGTGTCATGCCAGCATGGAAGTGACTATGCTAATGCCTTGCGTTAAGCACCTGATGTTTCCAGAGACCCAAGCAGACTCCAAATGAGCTGAGCGCTCATGCAATTGATTAAAAAGTGTTACCGTTTCTTTCCTGACAAGGTTGACTCTGTATGTTCCATTCTATGCATCCGAAGAAGTGAGCTGTAGCTCACGAAAGCTCATGCTAAAATAAATTTGTTAGTCTTTAAGGTGCCACAAGTACTCCTGTTCTTTCTGTGTGGAGTGCTTACCAAACCTAGAAGGACCGTTGCTCCAGTCTAGGGCGGCGTGTCGTTACCAATGCTCCAGAAAGGGTATATTTGATCATAAAGGACAAAGGTGACGGTGCTAGGGAAGCCAATCACACTTTATAATCAGGACACTCCAATGGCAATATAATTATAGTGCAGTCACAGGGTGGTTATGCTTTTTGATACGTAATTCATATAGCTAGAAAGTTCATTACATGACTGGGAATGACTACGGTGCATAATTCATATACATGGATTCTACTAGTATATATGAATTAGAGGGGTAATAAGAAGTAACTCAGCCATGAAGATAACCTTCCAGTTTTGTGACTTCATGATAATTGCACACTGAGAGCCAAAACTGACGTGTATTAGAAAGGGTGACAGATATCTAGCTCTAAAGGAACCCTTGGTTAGAAAGGCCCAGGTTTGCTTTAGAGATACATTTCTCATGCAGTGGCTACAATTAATACAGTGGCTTCTGACCAAAGATCCAAAAGCAGTCACCACATATCACCTAATGAAGTCTCATAAGCCTCCTGTATGGTAGGTCCTTATCGTATCCCCATTTAAGAGTACCAAAGCACAGGGAGATGAAGGGACTTGCCTGAGGTCTCGCAGTGAGCCAGTTAGACATGGCACTTAGGAGAGTTCTGACTTGCAGCACCCTGGTCTTACCACTACACACACTCCCTCTTGGAGCTAGGTATGAGCCCAGGAGCCCTGGGTCCCAGTCTCACGATCAGCTGTTAGAGACACTCCCTTCCGGAGATGGCCAGAGAAACAAGGAGCCATGACTCCCAGAAACGAGTGCCAACCACTGGAAATAACCCTGCAGGCCGGTGCATGTGGTTGATGTGTAGCTGAACTGGGGGCACTGAGTGTGATTGGAGGTACACTCAGTGGTGAGCTGGAGCTGGTTCCCACAGGTTCTCAAGAACCGGTTGCTAAAATCAGACCTCTGTGGAGAGTCGGTTGTTAAAGGGCCAGGAGGTGGGCAAAGAACCGCAGGCCGGACCATCCTGTTGCTCCCAGGATTCCCAGCTGGGGAGGCTGAGGCTCCCCAGGCCCCTCCCCTGCTTCCCCCCAGCTGCAGCGTGGCCAGCCACCGGCACCAGCTGGGCAGCTCAGCTGAGCTCGGGAGTTGTCCTGCCGCTGCTTTTTAAGTGGCCCGGCAAAGTGGTGATGGTAGTGGGGCTGCTACAAGCTCCAAGGCTGGCCAGAGGGGAGGGGGCAAGTGGGGCAATTGGACCAGGCCCTGCAGGGGCCCCCGGCCCCACGAGGATGTCTCCCCCCCGCCCCCCCCGTTAAATCAGAACTTTTTATAGGGAACCGGTTGTTAAGATTTTGGCAGCTCATCACTGGGTACACTGTAGAGTTTCTGAGTTGAATGGGGGTGCAGCTACTCCTCCTGAGACTTTCAGAGCATGAGATGGCCTGGTCTAAAGGGGTGTTTCAGTTCCAGTCTCAGTCCTGGATTTGAGCTCCTTTTATGGGAGCTTTTGTAGCGCTGAGCTCCCTTCTGGGTCCCTTTCAGCACTGCCTGAGTGTGGCAAAACCCCAGACCAGCGCCTGGGCTCAGTAGTGCAGGCAGAGAGCATTCAGAGGGAGACAACCGAATTCCAGTGGCAGAGGGCCTGGGCGGGTGCTGACTCGGTTTCCCAGATTGTCCCCCCTTCTGCTATGATCTCTGCTTCCAGAACGCGCCACTTACGCCAGCCACGCAATGGCAGCTCAGTGCCTCCACCCCCCGCCTCTACATTCCAGGGGAGCGGAGAGTGTCCGTGGCCGGGGGTTGAGTGGGGGCAGCAAGGACTCCCAGGGAGGGAGTGTGGAGAGAAGGGAGTACACCTTTCATTTGCCAGGCAAACACAGTGGCTTGATTCTCACAATAAATGGCAGGCGGCCACCGAGTTGGCCTGGGGCAGTGATACCAAATGGACACACTGTATCAAAGCCCATCGCCTCTGGAGAACACTGCTCTGGACACAGATAAACAAAGTATTGGCTATTGGCCCACGTCCGTCTGCTGTCAGCCTCCTCCCCATGTAGGTTTTAGCCTGACTTCTACTGAGAGATGCCTGGGCTCTTCTTTGGCACAACCCCAGGGCCAGGGTGGGAAAGTGCCCAAGGTCACCTGTGGTTGGGAGCATGTTGGGCCACTAGCTAGAGCTGCAAGCTAGCCCATCACCTCCCACTGCAAGGAACCAGGGAACGTGCAACCCCCCTCTGCAGTGGGTTGCTAGCCATTCATCTTTGCAAGGGGAGACACAAACCTCCTGGGGCATCACTACATGCAGGCTGGGAGGGGAGTAACTGTATTCTTTCCCCCACAAGACATAAGTTACCAACCACCTGATCCTATTGTATGATGCTGGCCAAAAAGCCCCCCTTGTCCCCAGCTCTCACGCTCTGCACCCCAGCTGAGCTGTTGAACTCCAGCGCTTGTGGCTTTCCTGCACAGATGCCCCAGCACAGTAAGTTAAAAGCAGCAGGTAGCCACTACCACAGGCGCACGCCCCTCCTATGCCAGGTGTGTGCGGCTGGGAGTAGGGGATCGGATGAGTCAATCACCTTCTCCCCACTTCTGTTAATTCAGGTTGGTTTCTCCAACTTGGGGACACAACAAGCCGCTCTGCCAAGCTGCCTCCCCCACCCCCTTTCTCCTCCCTCACAGGCTCCTGCTAGGTAAGGTTCCTCCTTCCTTCTCCAGCTGCTGAATGACTTGCAGAGAAGCCAGAAGGGAAGGTTCTGCCCCTGTCTGCAGAGACTCTTCCAAGCTTTCAGGGCTGACACATGGGAAGTGCTAGCAATAGCCTGCAAGCAAGCCCCTGCTCCCTCACGTAATTTCTCTGTTGGATCCAAGCTTGGAATTTACTGGAGCCTGAGCCTCTCAAGTGTCTTCTCCTCCCCAGATGGGAGCACCTTGCCTTGAGCCACCTTTCCATGTAGGAGGAAGCAGCTACCAGGCTGCAGGAGGGATGCAACCCAGTGAATAATCTGAGGAAAGCAGCAAGTTTCTACTTTGGGGAAGGGTGTGGTGGGGAGGAAAGGGGAAATGGATGAAACAAAGTTGGATGCTATGAAGGTTCTTCAAGCACGGCAAGGACCCTGGTAAAGATTAAAAAAGAAAGGAAGGAAGAAGACGGATGCGCTGCTCCAGCCATCTCCATGCACTGTATCAATTCTTGTTCCAGGCACTTTATGATCACATGTGGTCTTAAAGGTGCAAGAAGTGGGGTTGTTTTTTTCTGACACCTCCTTTCCTGCTGTTACTGGGGGTTTCAGACTAAAAAGGAGGGGACACCACTTCTTAGCTTCACCCCCAGGAATGTGCCAGCTTTAAGAGATCTTTGCAGCTTTGGGAGATTTTGAGAGCACTCAGCTCAGAGCTGATTTAGTTCATTTTATGTATTTATCTCTTTTTTTTTCTTTTGGCAAGCGACATGCAGCAGTACGTCAGCCTCCAAAACCTTTCCATGTAAGCGCTTTCTTCTTTCCTCCCAGCTAGCTTTGTTCCATTTATTTGCAACAAGGTTTAATCAATAGTGTATTAGTAGTAGACAGAATAACCCCCAAACAAAACCCTGTGTATTTTTTTCTCTCTCTCTTTTGTTTCCAAATACAGATGTTTCCAGCTCTTAATGCTCTCCTGTCAAACCCAGGTACGTTTGCAACAGACTTATCTGTTTTACTAACCATACCCACCCCCCCCAAATGCAAAAAGTCAGCTTACGTTTTTTTCCGATTTACTTGTGGAGTTCTTTCTTTGCAACAAAACCAAATTGTTTAAAGACACCGGTCTGCAATAGCATTCAAACCCAAAGTGCCCAAAGCTCTTTTGGAAACCAGAGTAATTGCTTTTTTTCCCCTGTGGTGCATTGCTTTAATCCTAAAGGTGGCATGTATCGGTTTGTGTGGTGCTTGAAAATAAATTGGCTAATGTTGTACTCTCAACCGAAATCGAAATGTTACCTGTGCATTCTGTTTTGCTAATGCTGACAATACTGATTTATTATTATTAAAGTTATTAAACATAGCACAGTTTTAAAAGTTAAGGAGCTCTCTCCTGCAAATACCTATGCACATGGGTAACTTTACTCATATGAGTAAAGCTAGAGGGTAGATTCTAATCGCAGACCAGCATCGCTCAGGAGAAACTGTACTAACAGTTCAGAATCTTGCCCAAGGAACTCAAATGGCACTACTCAGGTGAGTAAAATTACTTATGTGCATGTTTGAAGGTTCAGGACCAATTGTAGGACTGGATAATCATGGAGGTAAGACTAATTATTTTAATTGTTTCAGAAATGAAATTGTGTCTATCTAGGAGTAGATGTAATAGACAATTAAGGTTAATGGCTCCTCTGTGTAACCGCTCACAGGATTGGGCCTTAACCCCTAGATAACAGGTACGTTGTGCTGTATAGGAACCCGGTGTATTTCGTTAGAATACTGCTCATTGAGGGGAAATGCTCCATTCCAGAAATATACAAAGTTGAGATTTTTGAGACCTGAGTCTCCTCTCACACCAGTTTCATACCAGTGTGATGCCATCAGGCCAGATCTGCAGCTGGTGTAAATCAGCATTGATTTCAGTGGAGCTATCCCAATTTACATCAGCTGGGGATCTGTCCCAATCACTTCAGTGGAGTTACTTCTGATTTACACCAGCATGATATGTGAGAGCAGAACCAGGCCCATTGGTTTTAAATCCAAAGTCAGAGCAGCTTCCTGTGGCTTGGGGTTTAAAAGGAATGGGGGGTGGGGGGGTTAAAGATGCAATGTCCCTTTTTGTGATCTCAATAAAAGCCGGGGCTATTAAAATGCACTGTTCCATACCAGCACCCTCTCAGCTAGACTCCAAACCGTTTTAACAGGCCAGCCTTGGATTCCTTAACATGCACTCCGGACCTTTTTAAGGTAAATGCCTTTGAAAACAAGCCCCCCAAAGCCTCTAAAGTGAATGTGAGACCCTAGACCCTTCCCCAACACACACACACACACACACACACACACACAAAGGCTGAGGGATGCAGCCTGTTATGGAGCAGAAATTAGCACAATGGTGTTGGGCCAGGTTTATTGCCCCGTTGGGGGTGGGGGGCTCATTTGATGGCACTGTGAAAGGTGGTGTGGAGCTCTCCCTTGAATTGCTTGCCTTTCCCCCACTGAGGGTGTACGGCAGGCGGAGCGGGAGGTGGGGGGGGGGGGCGGCAAGCTGGCAAAGGCCAGAGCCATGCTTGAGCTCCTGTGTGATGAGCAGCTGTCTCTGGGAGGCTGATCACCAGTTCCTTTGGCAGCAGCAAGGGGTCGATCCCCCCCAGCGGCCACACTAAAGACCTGTGAAGATTCCACATAGATAATGTTTGCTGTGATCTTTGCTAGACCCTCTCTGTCCTCCTTTGTGAGGGAGGTGGGGAGTGGGGAGAGAGAGAGAGAGAGAGGGAGGTTTTGCCCTGTGATTTGAAATGAGCGGAGGCTGCTGAATGCTGAAGGAAAAGGTGGGAAAGATCACTCAAGGGGAGAATGAAGCAGAGCCAGAAAAAAAAAGGCGAGAGGATTTTAGATGAATTAAAAGGAAGCAGCTCCTGAGAGGGGATTTCTACCTGGCTTCTTCCCTGCATTCATCCCTCCCCCAGAGGAACGCACAAGTCCCCCATTGTCAGGGTTCACGGGTCCAACATGATGCTATGAGTCCTGATGGATGGGGACAGACAGCAGCCGGTCTAGGAAGAGTCCCCATTGAGCTCAGTTGAGTTGAGACCCAGCTGAATTGAGGCACATCGGGGGGCGGGGGGGAAACGGCGCAGGAGAGCCCTGCTCCAGAAGCCAGCCTGAGTCAAAAGGAGACAATTGCCCTCTTTGCCAAAGGGTCTGGTCCTGTGAGGTGCTGAGTGCCTGGGACCCCCAGAGAAGTTTACAGGATCTGTGAGGGCTCAGCCCCTGGGCAGGACTAGACCATTCACCTGATCACGGCCGTGCAACACCAAACTCTTCAGAAGTGACTCTGAGTGCCCTGCTTGGGAAACCTTAAAGGTTCCTGATTTCCAGACCATGCTGAGCATCCACCGTCTGAAAAATCAGGGCCCTTTAAAGTGTCTCACATTGCACTCCGAAAAATGGAGGCATCCAAAATCACTAGTCTCTTCTTAGACTCCACTCTGTTGGTCTCATCCTACATAGGGCTCGTTGGGCCACCCTCGTTCATGCTGGTGAGCACTCGCACAAGCACTCATGGAGTCAGCGAGGCTGCTCGTCTAAGGGTGCACAAGTATGAGTTAGTGTTGCACAACCGAGTCTGTTGTGAATGTCCTGCCTTTCGTGCCTCACAGTAAATATAATAGTTGCACTTTAAGGGTCCATTCAGAAATTGTTTATAAAGGATTAATACATGATTAACAGCTGTTACAAGCATGTGACAGGTATGAGCAGCCTACAGCATGGATGTTTATAAGCACGCCAGTAGAAGGTGTTATAGATGGTTGTAAGCCATGGTCATAAGCAACCTGTCATCCCGTTAGACTCTGAAAAACCATTTATTAAAGCATCTATTAACTATTTATAACTAGAACCTTGATAGAAAGTGTGACCATAATATAAAATAATAGAGGATAGCTCCCACTTATGGCCAGTTTTGCAAAACTGCTCAGCACGTAATGGAATCTGAGCTTTTTGGAAAATCTGGGCCTGATGGTGTGTTCTGAGCCTGTCTGAAAAATCTTGTAATAATGTCACAAGTAGGTCTATGAAACATACCCTAGCATGCGGATTTACTGTAGAGAAGCTATTAGTACAGGGAGAGCCAATCTGTGTTTAAGTTACCAGTTTTTATTATTATTATTTATTATGTGTAGTACTGTGGGAGACCTGGTCACAAACCAGAACCCCATTGCTGCCTTTCCTTTTATAGCAAGAAGTTCTGAGCCAGCCCAGTGGCCCATGTCACTGCTCTGTGAATGTTTCTGATGAGCTGAAGTTGGTGCTGTAGATAATCTCTGACCAGCACTCAGATTCCCAGAGAAATTTGGGGCAGATTAAAGTGGTCCATAGACAGGGCCTGATCCTGCTTCAGCTGAAGTCAATGGCAAAATGCTCAGTGACCGTAATGGGAGCAGGGTTGCACACTATTTAGCAATAGGCCTTTAAGATCTCAGTTCTGCTATGGTAATAGCTGGGTGAAATCCTAGCCCCACTGATGTCAGCTGGGGTAAATCACTGGTGTTCCATTGAAGGCAATGGAGCAACTTTACACAGCTGAGGATGGATATACCTATGTGTCATGCACAAGCTAAAGATCTGCATCCTAGCTGAGATTTTTAAAGAGAGCTAAGCGATGTAGACTACAGCGGTTTCAAAAATCCAAGTATTTCAACATTTTTTTCCTAATATTCTCACAGAAATATTTTGGTTTTCAAGCAACAACAAAAGATTTTGTCCAGCTTTCAATGACCAGTGTTAGTAATTTTTTCTGCTGTTGGTAAAAAGTTCAGGTTTTGAAAACTCTATTCTGAAAATTTTTGCTGCAATCAAAACAAAAAAAATATTTTAAACTTTTTAACCAAAAACTGAATATTTTTACAAAAAAGTATTTTTCAGTTTCTATGTTTTAAAATGAAAAATTCAGTCATTTTGACCAAACTAAAATGTTTCCACAAACATTTGTATTTTGGTCAAAAAGCTATTTCCCCCCCCCCCCAAAAAAGTTTAAATTTAAAAAGTTCGACCACCCGAATTGCATGTCCAAATCTCTTAAGGAGCTTTGAAAATCTCAGTCTTAGCTCTTAAAATCAGGGCTTCCTACTCCACTTGCATAGAGATTAAATGAAGTCTTCTCATACCAATAAAATGCATAGTTAAAGACATTGATTGAAGTTTAACTGCTCCGTGATAGCTCTGTATCGACATAGGGATTGAGGATTATCAGCATTGTAGTCAACCAGCATGTCTGTAGTAATTAGCTGGTATTTACCATACAATAACTCTTCTGTTGGGGAGCATGTGTTTCTGCTAGGGTATTAGCATAAGTCACAAAGCCTGTTTGGGTACAATACACACTTTATTTAGTAGCCTTTTGGAGTGCTCTGAACCACTCCAGGCTGATTCTGCTGTCAGTTACACTGGTGTAAACCAGGAGTAATGCCACTGACGTTAATGGAGTTATGCCAGTGAAAGTCAGAAAGGCTGAGCTCGAGATTCTGCTCTCACATCATCAGAATCTATAGTAGCTCCTGGCCAGTGAGGAGCAGAATTTGGCCCTCTCCTTTTAGTGTATCTTTGAGGAGGAGAAGGGGCAATTCGGTCGATATGCTGAGACACAGATGCATGTTGGGAGGGTTACAGCACATAATGTTTGCACCTAGATCCACAAACACATCTGGCTTCTCTGGTTTCCTGCATCGATAGAAAGATTTGGTTTGTTGTCACGTTTGCTAAAGTTTAGGAAACTTTCAAGGCAACTCAGGCCTGGTTTGGAGCAAACTCGGGCCGGTGTATGGCACTGAGTTGATCCTGTTTGAAACAAGCAGCCAGCCTCCTGTTGTTTGAACAGGAGACCAAAGGTTTCGACCCAAGTTTCATGTTGAGCTTTGTGGTCCTGATGCTGAAAGTCAGGACATCTGGTCACCCTACTAGTTGCTCCTCACTCATACATGGAGCTTCCAGCTCTGAGCCCCCACTGCGGGTTCAACACTTGAGTTCATGTACATGTACCAGAGCGGGATTCTGTCCATCGTTAGCTGAGTCAAAGAGTAGAATGATCTTCCCAAGAGTAACCTACCATTTGCTACTGGTGAGTCACTGTGCATTAGGAACCACATTCAGTTCTCAGTTCCGCTCAGCATGTCTCATGGCTGGCAGTGAAGGGTGGAAGCTGAACCAGGGGTATTTACTGTTTAGCTGCTTTACCATACTATGATTTGTAGGGCCTGGCTAAGAAAGAGCCCCCTGCCCCTATACACGAGAGAGAGCCTGGCTCGCTTAGGGTGGTGTATGTTTTGTTGTTAGACCGGGTTTTGAAGCCTTGATGTTCTTTAGCATTTCTGTCCCTCCCAGCTGGTGGTTCTTGTGCACGATTGTATGACAGGATTGCTTATGATAGGGGCAGGACTCAGGGACCTGGGGTCACTTCCGGTTTATGTCTTATGTTCCTACAAGTTCATGCTTCAGGGTTTCAGCCAGCTACCTACAGGGGTCAGGAAGGGATTACCTTCTCCCCCCCCCCAATTCTTTCTTTTCTTTTTTTTTAAATGTTGTTAATCTCCTTCCTCTGTAGCATCAGAAATGGCCACAGCTGGAGATGGGACATTAGACAGGGAGGACCAGGGCTCTGAGGTGGCACCAAGCATTCTCTTTCCCAGGTGCTTGGCTGGCTGGTTCTTATTCACATGCTCACTGATTGCTAGATGTGGGGTCCGGAAGGAAGATTGGCAGTGACCTCGGGCAGGGGCGTTTGCCTGCCTCTTCAGCATGCGGGTGTGGGTCCCTTGCCAGGGTTATCTGGGTCTCTCTCACTTAACCATTTCCCTCCCTCGGACACTGACGCACCTCGATCCCTCCTGTTCTCTGCCTGTGGCACATCACAGTCTAGTCTCCGGTGGGCTGTCATACTTTGGTCGAGTTTCAGTTGTTGGGTTTAGTGTACTGATGCTGGGTGCTGCTGGTGGCCTGTGATATACAGGAGGTCAAACTAAATACTCTTGTCATCTCTTCTGGCCTTAAACTCTATGACCCTAGGTCATCAGTGGCTCAAACAACAGGCAGTAATACTATTGGTCCTCGGGATCCTGGAGGCACCTGGGAGGCTCTGGTTGCACTGGGGTCCGGGGGCAGCTGGGAGGTTCTATGTTGCAGTAGGATCCAGGGGGCAGCTGGGAGGCTCTAGGTTGCACTGGGGTCCGGGGGCAGCTGAGAGGTTCTACATTGCAATAGGATCCAGGGGGAAGCTGGGAGGCTCTGGCTACACTGGGGTCCGGGGGCAGTTGGGAGGCTCTGGGCTGCAGTAGGATCCAGGGGGCAGCTGGGAAGCTCTGGTTGCACTGGGGTCCGGGGGCAGCTGGGAGGCTCTGGCTACACTGGGGTCCGGGGGCAGCTGGGAGGCTCTGGCTACACTGGGGTCCGGGGGCAGCTGGGAGGCTCTGGGCTGCAGTAGGATCCAGGGGGCAGCTGGGAAGCTCTGGTTGCACTGGGGTCCGGGGGCAGCTGGGAAGCTCTGGTTGCACTGGGGTCCGGGGGCTGCTGGGAAGCTCTGGTTGCACTGGGGTCCGGGGGCTGCTGCGAGGCTCTGGGTTGCAGTAGGATCCAGGGGGCAGCTGCAAGGCTCTGGTCGCACTGGGGTCCGGGGGCAGCTGCTAGGCTCTGGGTTGCACTGGGGTTCTGGAGCCTAGGGCCAGCAGTGGTTTGCCCTTCGCTTCTGGCGTGAGTGTTGGCACCTATCAGCAACAGTCGTGGTGCCAGCGCAACAACAGGCCCCTCTAATTCAGTTTCGGCTAACGTGGATCCGAAGTGTTGGCCATAGACTTTGAGTGCTACAGCTGACGTGCCATTCGCTTATTTCCAGCCCCTGTTTTCTAGTATTTGTCAATACTGAGGATGAGCCTGGCTCCCAGCAAGGGTCCTGAGGCACGCAGAGAAATGTGTGAGACATGCAGCAGCAGGCTTTGTGTGCTGATGGCACAATGAGGTTGTGGAAGTAGTGTTCTCTGTGACATACGCCTGCAGTTTGCATGGGCATAATCTTCCAGGAAGATCTTCGAATACACATTACTCCTGGGTCTTTGCTGTCAAGGCCCCCAGCAATACAGCAGGGACAGGACAACCCAATCCTTTATTCTATTATCAGTCATGATAACTTCATGGGGGTGGGGGGGGACTCATTCTTTGGGAAGAATTCAGCTTCTTTCGCACAGTCTGTATTTCGCTCTTGTTCTGTTGTTACTAAGGACAATGAGAGTCGGGGGGAGGGGGAGGAAGGGGGACACCTTTACTACGTCATCTGTTCTACTTTCTCCCCAGCTCTGCTAACAAGTCCTGGGTTTGAAGAATCACATTCACAAGGTGGCCAGATGCCAGGATGATGGAAAAGATAGAGGTTTAGATTGGAAGCTCTTTAGGGCGGGGATTGTCTTTTTGTTCAATGTTGGTACAGCACTTCGCACAATGGGGTCCTGCTCCAGGACTGGGGTTCCTATGTGCTACAATAATACAAGTAAATAAATAAATAAATAATAATAATAATAGTGTGTTATAGTGGACATATGGATGATGGTTATTTATGGTAGATGGAAGGTTTATATTAGATAGAGCATTATACTGGATGAATGGATGATGGTTATATATGGAAGATAGAAGGTTATGTTAGAAAAGCAGATATTTATATCTGAGAGTAATATTACATATAACATATGGAGAGACTGCCGAACCAGTAGAGAGAGGGTTATGATGGATATATTTCTATAGACACAGAAAGAGAATCGTCTTCCCTTTAGCAATGAATTTTGCTGTCCCAGAGGACTAGGACTTTGTGGGTAATAAGGCACAGGAGACCATGACTCATAACAATCCCAAGTAACAAAGAAATAAGAGAAACAAGTGGAATTGTTTCTCAACAGGACGGGTCTCTGAGTTTCTAGGAGACATGGGTGGGTCTTGGTTAGGTAGGTATGTTGCTAGAGAAAGGCACCTCTTAGAAGGTAGCCATCTGTGTATCCCCAGAAAAGGAGCAGGATGGGGAGCAGCAGTGCAAGCTTTTACACACACACAGCCTCTCACCCCTTGATCCACCCACCCACCCACGCAGCCTCTCACCCCTTGATCCAGCACCTCTACTAGTCTGAGGGGAGCTGGGTCTCCAAGCCACATTCAGTCCTCTGTTGAGCCTGCCAGCTAGTTCCATTTATGGTGGGTGGTGTTATGGGCACTGGACTGAGACTCATTTCACCTAGGTCAGCTAACAGCCATCAGGCGGCAATGGCTTTGGTCACTGTCTATTTGGAAGAGGGCCAAACCAGAGATGAAAAGCTCCGTATCCCATCTCTGCCCCCCCAGGGTGTCCTGGAATCTAGAATGTATACACAAGTTTGCATGGAATGCAATGAAACGGCATGAGGACTCCGGCCTGGGGTGCCTCTAATTTCAAGCTAGGTCCCATCATGTATGTGAACTCCTCTCCAGAGTACCAAACTCCATCCCCTGTCCTCTATGTCTCCCGACCAGGATGTCCCTTTTGTTGGTTCCCAACTATATCCTAGCCACCTCCTTGGCATGCTCCTCAGGGTCCCAGACCCCATCCCACCACCCTGCATGAGCAATCCTGCCCAGGATGGCCCAGTGATGGCTCCCGACTCCATATCCTCGCCATGTCTGTGGGGCTGTCCAAAACAAATTGATTTTATTTTTCCCTTTGTAAACAAAGGGGGAGAATCAACCGTCTCCTAATTTTAACCAGTACGTGAGGGACCAGGGCGCCATGACAGACCAGCTGAGCCGAAGGCAGATCAGGGAGTACCAGCTCTACAGCCGGACCAGTGGCAAGCATGTCCAGGTGAACGGCAAAAGGATCACCGCCACAGCAGAGGATGGCAACAAATTCGGTAAGGAGTTGGAGGTGCCCCCATCCTGCCAGAGCACATGGCGAGATCTCAGCCATCTGCGATGGAAAGAGACCGGCTGGTGGGGAATACACTTTAATTCTGAGCGATTAACCTGTGGCTATATCAACCACATCTGGAAATGGTTGTCGGCCCTGCAGAGATTCCACATCTGGGACCTGGTCAGAGAGGCCAGTGCCAACACAGGGATGAGTCACACTGCTTGGGTTAGATTGTGAACTCCTTGGGGCAGGGACCACCTCTTTGTTCTATGTCTGTGTGGCACCTAGGACACCAGGGCTTTGATCCATATCTGGGGCTCCTAGATGCTATCACAATAGGAGACTATACACATGCTGGGTTCTATTACCAGCTCAGGGAAGGGAGTGGGATTTAGTATTTAGAGCAGGGTTTGGTTGGGCTGGATATTAGGACTGCTCCCAGTTCAGGGAGGGAATGAGACCTAGTGTCTAAAACAGGGATGCCCGGAGTCATGACACCCAGGTTTTATTCCCACCATTGCCTGTGAATCACTGTACCACATCCCTGCTCCATGCCTCAGTTTCTCTGTCTGTAAAGCGGGGATAATGGTACTGCCCCCATCCCTGGGAGAGCTTTGAGACACTTGACTGAGGCAGATAACTAGCATCCCTGGTACAGGGTAAGAAGGGTCACAAGGGTTGCTTTCATATATATCCCCAAGGAAGAGACAGAGACCAGGAGACCTTCCCAGCTTCATTGGCAATGCAACCAGCTGAAGACTGGTATGTATTAGAAACTGAAAGATGACTTCCTGGCAATTGAGAATATCCAGGAACCTATGGCCACCATTTTAAAAAGCATTCTAGTCTAATATACAAAACAGTCTTGCTAAAGTCACTCCAGTCCATCCCTAGTATGTTTGGGACTGAATTGCTGGGTGAAATCTTGACCCCCATTGTTTTCAAAAGTCCCTTTGACTTGAGGATTTCATCTTTCATGTGAGAATCCAGCAAAACGGATGGATTGTTGTTTACATTTGTGGAAATATCTCTTGTAAAGGCAAAGTCCTCACTATCATCAGAGACTGTGATGCTTCAAACATACAATGGCTTGTTATGGTAACAATCCAGCACTACTTTAGGGACAATAGTCCCAGATTCTCCTAGGGTGAAGTTACATGCAACTCTTGCTCAATTTATATTCTGATCAGTTTATTTGGGGGTTAAACCTAAATCTGATCTGAAAGTCATGGCTCTGAGATCTTGTTTGGACTTCAGTTATGCACATGCTGGCAACTGGAAGATTAATACATTTTGATTTAACCTGGTAGTTGAAGACAGAGAAAAGCTTTAACTGGATTTAAAATACACTTAGGTCCTGCTCCCTTCCAATTCAGTGGGAGCAGGAATCAGACTGTATTGATAGTCTGTTAGAATACAAAATAGGATGGTTACAGTTTGTTCTGAACATCGAATGAAGATTTAAAGATTCAGGGTTACAAAAAGTACAGAGCAGGTCCATTTGTTTTGGGGTTTTGTAATTATTTTAAGGATTGTTGACACAGATATTAATGGTTTTCAAAGGATGTTTTTTCAAAAGCCAGAAGATAAAAAGAACACTCCAAAGCATAATGATTAAAATTTATCCCAGAGGGGGGAATTCTTCTGTTTATTGAGGAATTGTTCAAGATCAGTTAAACATGACAATAAGGCTTGATCAAAAAGCTAGTGGCAGGACAGCTGTAGCCAAATCAAGGAGAGGTGCTAAAAACTTAATTGTTCCGTTTGATTGAAACGGTCTCATTATAAACAAAAAGGTGAATGTTTTCCCCCTGGAGTGCAGCAGATAAGAGAATTTGCAAGAAACCTTGGTGTGAGCTTCCGATGGATCTTATGCACCATGTGCCAATTTCTGCACTTGCTTAGGAATCAGTCCAACTCCTGTTAAAGTCAGTGGCCCATTAGCTCCTCTGGGAGCTGGATTGTGGTCTTTATACCTGGAGCCAACCCCACGTAAGTCACAGGAGTTTCATCCATGTAACTGAGAGCAAGATTCTGTCTATAACTCCCTGTCATCCAAGCAAAACTATGGCTCCCCTAATTCACTTGATTTAGCAGCTGTAACAGACAGGTTAGTGCTAGGAGGCAGGCATAATGTTTTGCTGCATTAGAATTAGATTCTGTTACTCATCCAAGTGTGGATAGAGGCTTTTCCTTAGAGGTTGTAACCAGAGATGGGCTAACGGTGCAAAAATTTAGATTGGGATTTTGACCCCTCTTAAGGGCAAGGGGTTTCGGTGGGGGGATTTGGGCTAGGGGCCCATCAGTAATTGGAACAAACAGAGTATTGGTCATAGGGACATAGGACAGGAAGGGACCTCGTGGGTCATCACATGCCATTCCATCGTATAATCCTATTCATAAACGTATCAAGCTCCATCCCAGTTAGGTTCCTGACCCTGGCTACTCCTGTTGGAAGACTGGTCCAGAACCTCACTCCTCTGATTAGAAACCTGCTAATTTCCAGCCTGAATTTATTTGTGGCCAGTTTATCCCCATGGTTGTTCTGCCCATGTGGATTTTACATGGGAAGGGGGATGAAAGCCAAGATGCCTGAACACAAAACTGGCGGGTCCCAGAACCTGAGAGATCTAGTTGTTTTATCACTGTAACTGGGCCTTGTTCACTGTCCAGCCCATCTATAACTGTACAGTTCACCTCACTGTAACCGATACCTGGAGGGAAAGGCACCTGCAAAGGCAAGCAGCACAACTGAATTTTTATGGCTAGGGACAATAGTCTGGGGTTTTCTTAGGCTGAAATTCACCCCTCTGCAGAGGGCCTAACACAGAAACCATGCACTGCTTGAGTCCCACTTAAGACCCCTTTTTGAGGGCTTAAATGCAGTGTGCCCACCCCTCAAGCATTTGTAAATAATTCCCACACCCAGAGGGTTCAAAAATTAAAAAGCATCCCAAATTTTGGAGAGTGATCCTTCCTGGGCCCTCCAAAAATCATGAGATTGGCTTAAAATCATGTTTAAAAAAAATCTGAGGCTTTAGGATGCACACAGGTCATGTTTTCAGGCTTTTCCCTATATCCAGGAGGGCTAGAACTTTCATTTAAAAAAAAAAAAAAAAGCTGAGAGTCTCATCTTGTGAGTTAATCCTTATGCAGCACCTGGCACAATGGGGTCCTGCTCCATGAGTGGGGCTCCTAAGCACTACAGTAATACTAGTGCTACTAAGTGGTACATAGGCATTATTCTGGCCCTTTGCACAGGGCTGAATTTCAACCTAGAACAGCATTACATTTTGCAGGAGCTGAAGCCCTCCTGCAGTAAATTATACTTGCTCACAGGCTATTTTGCTACTGAAATCTGCTATTCCCCATTGCTCTGGTATTAGGCTTTAAAAACTGTCATGTGTTAAAGATTCCCAAAGATACCCCTGAATTTCCTTAATAAAAATACTTAATTTCTATTTAAACAAAAAAACAGGCTGTTCTAAGCAGCTTGGAAGTTAAAATAGCTCAACTCACCAGCTTCCAGGTACTACTGCTTTGCCCTTTCCAGATCTTTCTCCAGACAAACACAGATGCAGGCTATGGTTAATTAAACACAGGTGCAGGCTAGATCCTTCATTGCAATGATATAGGTATTGTTGTCTGTTCACAGAGGGTTCTAGTCAATAGACCCCAGGTGTTCTAATTAAAGAATGCGGAATGGACGCTCAGACAATTAACTCTTGACTGACTGGTCGAGAGTCTAACACAGCAAAACACATACAGTGTGCAATGGTAATAATACTGTGCATAGTCCCATGCTTTGTGCAACTTTAATCTTCTCTTTACTGTATGTTTTGATGATATTGAATACTGGCAGTGGCCATTTTTCATCACATGCCCCCGTGAAGGGTTTGTTCATTGTTACCTGGGACAGAGGCAGAATTGCAATATTATAATTACTATTATTTCTGTCCTTGCCCCTAACAACTTATATAACACACAACGGGTGGGAAGGGAAACAGAGAAAGAAGTTACTTGCCTGAAAACATACACTTGGGCCAGGAGTCAACCCTGGGTCCCCAACTCCTAATCCAATACCTTAGCCACTAGACCATGCTGCTTCTTGTAAATAGGTGCTTCCTTTATTTCCTGATTTGATCAAAGCAGCAGCCCTGGCTACAGACTTGGCTTTCACCCTGTCCTCATAGATCCTTGAGGTAAGTGGGCAAGTTATCTGTGCTGGGTATGTGCTTCCATTTGCTTCTCAGATGAAAGGGGTGGTGGATTGCTGGAGATGTAAGGACAGAACTGCAAACCAGAGGCTTAGACACTCCAGCCATCCCCTCTGGCAGCTTTCCTGCTGGGTTACTCTCTAACTCCTATTTCTGTATCACGGCCCTGTTAGCTGGGGAGTGGAAAGCACCATGTGCTGGGACAATTCAATGAGATTTGTCCCCGCAGCCGCCCTCTGAGGCTGGGCACTGCTGTTATCCCCCTGGTACGATGGGGACCTGAGGTACACAGAGTGTGAGGGTGTGCCTACACTTTGACACTAATCTCCAGCTCGAGGAGACCTATGCACCCTAGCCACATGCCTGTTGTTTGAGAGGCGTGCATACGCAGGGCTGTTAGCCCCTCCACTGCAGCAGCTACGCTTTATTGTTAGCATGCACCCTTGGGTCCGTCTCCTTGAACTGGGACTCCTACTGCAGCTCCAAGTGTAGATGTGCCCTGTGTATCTTGCCCAAGGTCACCTGGGGAGTTTGTGGTAGAGCAAAGAAGTATTAGCCAGGTGCCCTAACCACTGGGTTATCTGTCCTCTAGAGCCGAGATAATGTAACTGCTGGTAGCGAAGTCTGTGTGTGCCGTTTGGTGGCATTCGTTTTTAATGCACTCCCTATGCTCTTCTGGATCTCTGTGGGCCTGAGTGCACACACTGACTCCCCGGCACGCAGACTGGCTGTCACTCACTCTAGCATCGGTGGAAGGAGTTTTGTTTTGTTTTCTCCCTCTCTCTCTTTCTCTCATCCTTGCAGCAAAGCTAATCGTGGAGACGGACACCTTTGGGAGCCGTGTGCGCATCAAGGGAGCCGAGAGCGAGAAATACATCTGCATGAGCAAGAGGGGGAAGCTCATTGGAAAAGTGAGTCACAGCCAGGGACACCCCCACGCCCCACCCTCTTGCCCCTCAGTGCTTTTCCCCCACCTCTGTCAAGGAACGTGGCCTTCAAACTTTATAAAGTGTTGGGATGCTGCCAGCGGAAGTGGTGGTGTCTCCATCTCTTGATGTCTTCAGATCAAGACTGGATGCCTTTCTGGATGAGATGCTTTAGCCAAACACAAGTGATTGAGCCCAGTACCTGGGTAACATGGTGAAATAAATATGATCTACAAGGGGTCAGACTAGATGATCTAAGGGTCCCTTCTGGCCTCCAGTGCCTGAATCTATAACATCTCTCTTCTTTATCGGGATCCATCTCTGAGAACATAGAACCCTGCAAGCCCCCGCTGCTGTTTTTGTAGGAGCTGTATAAAAACAATGGGCTGGAACTTCAGCAGGTGTCAGTCAGAATAGCTCCATTAAAGTCAATGCAGCTAAGCTGGTTCATTCCAGCTCTGGAGCTGGTTCACTCCAGCTGTGCTCTTGCTGTCGCCGTGCAGGCTGTGCCAGGGAACAGGCAAGTCATGCTTGGTCCCGCAGGTCTCATCAGTGCTGCAAGAAATCAGCCCTTCCCCGTACACACACACTAGCGCCTCTGCACTGCTCCGTAGATGCGCACTGCTCCATTGCTGCCCCATCTGGATGCTTCCTCAGACACTTTTCTTTCCACTTTGGAACAGGTGATTGGAAACTTTAGGGATCAGAGGCCCAGGTACTACCAAGGGCCATTCTCATTCTGCTGGAGACCTGGCTGGCATGGACAAGGCCCTGCTGTGGGGAAGTTCATGCTGCTGGAGTCCTGGTTAGCCCAGATAAGCATTACAGTGAGACAGAAAGACTGTAGGGTGCTCTCCCACTGCATCATATTGTCTCCCTGTTAATTGGAAGCTCCTTAAATGAAGGCCCTGGGATTCGATAGCGAGCTACAGGAGGGAGCTTTATTGATGTTCATGCTATTTCCAGAGAGCCCTGAGTAAACTCTCAAAGCCCCACGTCAGCAGGCTGTGGGCTTGGGATGGATACTCTGGGGTCTGGTTGTTCTTTGATTCTTCCATCATGGTGAGGAGAAAACAGAAGCTCTGCCCTAGGATGATATGTGGAGTGGGAGATCTATCTCAAGTAGCTGTCTGAGCAAAACTGCAAGTCAAAGGGGGACTGAATGACTGATGGGATTGAAAAGGGAGCAGAGGGCATCAGTTCCAGTCCAGCTCTGGCTGGCAGGTTGGTGGCCTGGGTGCCATGAATGAATTGTTCTACATGTCTACTGAAGGTGGGACAAGAAGCAATGGGCTTAATCTGCAGCACGGGAGATGTAGGTTAGATATTAGGAAAAACTTTCTAACCTACGGGTAGTTAAGCTCTGGAACAGGTTACCAAGGGAGGTTGTGGAATCCCTGTCATTGGAGGCTTTTAACAGCAGGTCGGAGGAGTGGTCTAGGTTTGCTTGGTCCAGCCTCAGATTGGGGGCTGGACTGGATGACCTCTCAAGGTCTCTTCCAGCCCGATGATTCTATGAACCTGGTGAGTCTTAGTCCAGTTCTCACTGGATCCCAGAAAGCACCTCCCCCCATCCCATTAGCATTATACAGCCCCGTTGTTGGGAGCCCCACAACAGCAGCCAAGGACTGAATGGGACAGAGAGACTGGACTCCTCTCTTACCCCTGAGCGGTGGGGTTCCCTGCCTGGCAGGGGCCTGGGAAGCCTGCCCAGCTTCCATTAGGTCTGGCAACCCGGCACCTTCTATTGGCACTAAATCCTCCCAGGCCTTGATTCTGCTCCCACAAAGTCCAGTGGCAAAACCAGTGGCCCAGGATCAGACCCAGCCTAACAACACTTAACCCTTTCCCTGCTGGATTAACCCACTCTCTCCCCCTTCCTTCCCTCCAGCCCAATGGCAAGAGCAAAGACTGCATCTTCACTGAGATCGTTCTGGAGAACAATTACACAGCCTTCCAGAATGCCCGCCACGAGGGCTGGTACATGGCCTTCACGCGCAAGGGCCGCCCTCGGAAAGCCACCAAGAGCCGCCAGAACCAGCGGGAGGCACACTTCATCAAGCGCCTCTACCGCGGCCAGCTGCCCTTCCCCAACAACGCCGAGCGGCAGAAGCAGTTTGAGTTTGTGGGGTCCTCCTCCCCGACGCGCCGGACGAAGCGCACCCGTACCCCGCGGCCCCGCACGTAGGGCCCTGTGCTTTGGATAGTACCACTCACCCCTGCTGTGCGGAGGGCTGAGCCGTCTCCGCTCCCCGCACACAGACCCAGGCTGCTGCCCCATGCTGTATGTAGGGCCGGGCCATCTGCCTTCCCACACACAGATTCACTCTGCTCCCCCATTCTGTACCTAGGACTGTGTGTCACTTGCATGCCCGGTGCCCACCACTACCCCATGCTGCACATTGCTGCGCATCCTGCCTTCCAAACGCGTCCATACCCATGCACACCCATTGCCCCAGCTGTACATAGGACTGTGCCCCCCAGCACCCTGCCACTCCCCATATTTTTTTTTTACAAAGATGCTCTATTTTTATACTTCGATTCTGTTAGGCACAAAGAAATATTGACTTGAGGAGCAAGCGTCAGGTTTGGGGGGTTATTTTTTGTAAATAGATGTAACCCCAGGCAGGATTTCCCTTTGTTCTAGAGCACCCCTGTAATGACCCCCAAGATTCAACACCCATTGCTTTTCCTGCCCTTCTGTACAGCGACCCCTGCTGGGAGGGCTGCAGACAGCAACTGGTTTTGGAGACTTCTCCTTTTGACCCTGTTCTCAGCATCAAAGGTGCTAACTCCACCCTGACAGCCAAGTTCCTGTGGGACCAATCCTAGCAGCTGGTTGGTTTTTTTTATTCCGCTACATGGGCTAAGCTCAAAACTTCTGACTGGTGCAATCTTTTAGATGTGGGACAGTCTCCCCTTGTGGACGCAGTGGAACAAGACTGTTGACTGGACTGTAGGGAAGAATCCTGCCTTGGGATAGGGATGAACTAACAGGACTTTTTTCTCCATTGTGCATGGATGTATCTAGCAAACAGACAGCTGATATGAAGGAGACTGTCTGCATGGGTCCCAGGGCCAACAAATCCAAGTGACTTGGAAGCCTGTGGAGCAGCAGAAGGGTTGAGATCATCCTGCCTTCCCAGGGGGGTGGTAGATGTCTGTCTGTCTATGGTACTTAGCTGGCCCATTACTGTAGCCCCTCACAATCTGTAATATAGTTAGCCTCGCAACACTCCCGGAAAGCAGGGCAGTGCTAGTATCCCCTTTGTACAGAGGGGGAATGGAGACACAGAGAGACTAAGGCCTGGTCTATACTTAAAATTTAGATTGACCCATCTACGTCACTCAAGGGAATGAAAATATTTGCACCCCTGAGCGCTGTAGTTAAACCGATCTAGTCCCCAGTAGAGATGTGGCTAAGTCGGTGGAAGAATTCTTCCATCTTCTAGGAGGTGGATTATCTAGATGGAGGGGGGAAAAGCACCCAGTGACTGCCATATAGGTCACACAGGAAAGTCGGAGAAAGACCAGGGAATTGAGCGTAGGTCTTTAGAGTACTGACTTAGCACTCTAACCACTGGGCCTTCTTTCCCCTCCTGGTTGGTTATTACCCAGAGGGAAGCGGGTTCTAGGACTGAGGGGTGGGCGTTCCAGCATGGAAAAGGTTGAGCACCACAGTTGCAGAGGCAAGATCCCAGCACTTGTTTTCAGCTTGTCACAAGCCTCTTATTTTATTTATTTTATTGTAGGGTTTTGACTTCCCTTCTTCCCTCAGTCAGGGTCTTTCCTTTTGCTTCAAGAGACCAAATTACCAACCACACTCCCACTTTGGAAGAGAAATAAAATGAGGAACCCCCATTTGACTAGCCAGGGAGCGACCTGGCCTAGTGTCTATGATTCCCTATCAGGTAAAGAGAAACCACTTTTAGGGGTTTTTAATACATTCCAATATTTCCTTAAAGAGTCGACTGTTGTCGCTTTAGGCCTAAACATTTAGACTTTGGGATTTAAAAAAAACAAAACAACCTGAAATGAATAAAAATTAATGTCTTGGGTGTTTTTTTTATTTCAAGCACAGCATGTTTTGGGGGCTTGTCTGTATGTTTCTTTTGAGATGTAAGCGTTGCTCTGCTGTACTGGGGACCCAAATGCCGCAGCCACAGAGGGCCGGTCTAGCTGCACTTCCCAAGTTGAGCAAAGTACAGAGAGTTAAATAAAGTGCACACGTGGCAAAAAGCAAATGATTTTCCCTCCCCAGTGATTTCAGGCAGAGTAATCTTTGGCTCTATTTCTAAAGGGCTGTCTACACAACAGACGCTGTGCACAGGCCAGCCTATCCAAGCTAGCTTTCATTTAGCTAGTATTGGTAACAATATGAAGTCAGCAGAGCGGGCTGGCAAGTCGAGTGTGTACCCAACATCTATGCCAGGCTCGCCTCGTACTATCAGAGCTGAAGCCCGCACTGTGCTGTTTTCACTGCTACTGCTACCCACACTAGCTGGATTCAAGCTAGCTCAGTAGGCTGGCCCCTGCATCGCTTTTGCTGTGTAGACAGGCCCTAACACAGGCATGGATGTTTAAATTTGTTTAATGCCTCAGAATTGTTATCTTGATGGGTATTCCAGTGCCACCCCCAGAGTCCATTGTGCTGGAGGCTGCACCGAGGGATAGTGGGAGACAATCCTTGTGCCAAAGAGCTTAGGGTACAATTTTCAAAAGTGCTTGAGTGACTTGGGAGCCTCAGTCCCATTTTCAAAAGTAACTTAGGCCTTTAGGAGGCTGTGTTGTTTGAAAGTTAATAGACTGAACATAAAAATGGCCGAACTGGGTCAGACCAATGGTCCACCTAGCCCAGTATCCTGTCTTCTGACAGTAGCCAATGGCAAGTGCTTCAGAGGGAATGAACGGAACAGGCAATTATTGAATGATCCGTCCCCTGTCGTCCACTCCCAGCTTCTGGCAGTCAGAAGCTAGGGACAGCCCAAGAATGGGGTTGCATCCCTGACCATCTTGGCTAATAGTCATTGACACCGCTAAGTCACTTAGGTGCTTTTGAAAATTTTACCACTACAGCCCAAATAGCCAAATCATAAGAAGGGCAGGGTTGGGCGGTGGGGGGTGGGAACTGAAGCACAGAAAATTGAAAAGTCTTGTCCAAGGTCACCCTGCACGTCAGCAGCAGAGCTGGCAATAGAAGCCAGATCTCTCTATTCCCACAGCTGACACTATAGCCACTAGCCCACACTACCTCTTGAGAAGCTAGAACCTGGTTAACTCTATTCGTTAATCAATTAATCCTATCAGTTTTCCAACACCCCTTCCCCCTGTCACTCTCACACCATTTCTCAGCACGGTTCCGAGCAGAGTGCCGTGGTGAGGTCTTATACTACCAGAGAGGAACAGTGGTTTTGTGATTCGAACTGTCGAGAGGCCTGGCTTCTATTCCTGGCTCTCTCCCGGTCTTGCTCCATGACCTTGGGTGAGCATTTACAGGAAATTTGAAGTGCCAGGGGGTGGGGGAAATCTTCCATAGTATGGAGTCCTTAAATCAAGACCAGGGCTCTGATTCTGCTGTCTCTTACACCAGAGCAAATCCACTGACTTCAGGGGATTGCTCCTGTCTTACGCCTGTCTAAAAGTGAGCATGGAGTCAGGCTGTAAAGGCAGGGGCGGCTCTAGGTATTTTGCCACCCCAAGCACGGCAGGCAGGCTGCCTTCGGCGGCTTGCCTGCGGAAGGTCCCGGGTCCTGCGGATTCGGCGGCAGCCTGCGGGAGGTCTGCCGAAGCCGCGGGACCAGCGGCCCCTCCGCAGGCATGCCGCCGAAGGCAACCTGCCTGCCGCCCTCGCGGCGACTGGCAGAGCGCCCCCCATGGCTTGCCGCCCCAAGCACGCACTTGGTGTGCTGGTGCCTGGAGCCGCCCCGTGTAAAGGGCTCTTTCTAAGATGCACTAGCTTCTCTGCACTGACTGAGTTTGACTGAGTGGAATTTTCTGTCTCATCTTAATGAAGGGACCAGACTGGATGATCACAGCTGTCTCTTAAAGGGCCTTAAAATCCATAACTTGAGTCACCTTTGCCTGGTTTCCAGAGGTGCTGAGCACCTGCAGCTCCCACTGAAGTGAATAAAGCCCCCTGGTTTAGCTGTGATCAGAAGCTAGTCCCAGCATTACACTCTAGCAAGCTGCGCTTGCCAGAAAGAACCACAGAGATTTTTCTCCTGCTGCATCCTTGGTTATTTTTATCAGGTTTTCCCCTGATGGACCTAGCACAACTGAGGGGCTGATCACTGAAGTCCCTGGAAAGGCCTCCAAATGGTTTCAACAGGCTCTAGATCAGGCCCCCATTAGCAAAGCACTTATAGCACATGCCTCAAGTTAAGTGTGAGCTAAAGTGCCGTTGAAGTCGACAAGACTTCAGCCTGTGGTGCAAGTGAAACTTGTGCTTTGCTGTGCATGGACAGTAAAGCCCCAGCTCCCAGACTCATGTGATCACACCATGTTGGGGGTTTTAAGTAAATATCTAACTTCTGTAGCTGTGGATAAAAGTACAAACATGTAAACTCCCTAAAGGCTCAAAAAAACCGAGCAAATTAAAAAATATATATTTTTAAAAGGTCTCATGATTTTTAAGTCAATCCTGTGATTTTTTTATTTTATTTTTTGAAGTGGGAAAGAGCTGGCTCATAATGTTTGAACCGGAGCCTCAGCAAGGGTCTATGTGATGGTGTCTCTTTAAGGCAAGAAAATGGGAAAAGCCCCCTTCCTGGCACTGAGCTGTAGTTGGGTCAGGCTGAATACCTGGCTACTCTTTAGACACACAGGGATTTCTGTGAGATCAAAGGGCCGCAGGGGCTGATTGAAAGCAGGGGCCTTGGGGAAGAAGCAGAAAGGAGGGGAGCTGGGGCCAGAAGCGGACCAGCCCGCCCGCCCAAAGGTGATAATGCCTCTTCTTGTTCCTTGGCTGGAAACTGGCTCCAGCCCCTGGGAATGAGGCGAGAGGGGCCATGTCTGGGGAGACAGCACCTGAAAGGGAAACATTAGACTCCAATCAATCAGTGGCAAATTAGGAGCAAAGCAAGGTGGCTTCCGTGCACACACAAAAGGGAGCTTTGCTCTGCCTCCTGTCCATCCGTTCCTCCCTACCCCCTGTCGAAACATGAAGGGCCCGGTGTGTGCCATCAGGGTGACACTGCCAGGCCTTAATCCCAAAGGGTGGATGCCATTAGAGGGGATTTGCATGCCATGTGTGTCTGTGCCTGGTCAGAGCACTGGAGACCGGCAATTTGAAATGAGACTCACAGGGAGGGGGCATCCTTCAATCAGACGGGGGGGTTAATTTGTTCTTGGGAAAAAGGCTTCGACGCCATGCTCTGGGGACTGATGCAGCGCTCCTGTCTCCAGCTTCCCCTGCAGAGATACCGTCCGCTTTCCCCCACCTTGCTGCCCAGGATTGTGCCAGGTGCATGCTGCTCTCTTCCCTGCTGTGACCCAGGGAGGGTGGAATGCAAGCCCAGCTTGGGTTGTTGGAAGCAAACCTATTTCCAGAAGCCAAATAGCATCTCCTCCAAGATTCTAACAGCAAAGGAGAGAGAATGTGTTCAAAGGGGTGGATTGTACGCACTTTGCGGACAAGGACTGTCTTTTTGTTCTGTGTCTGTACAGAGCCGACCACAATGGGGCCCTGATCCTTGATTGGAGTTCCGAGGGACTACAGTAATAATAATGATTATAATGAATACTCTTTATTTTAAATGTCAATTTCCTGTTAAATTAACCAAAGAAAGCAGCATAAGCAGAGCCCACTTCTAGCAAACTTGGAAGTCTCCTGCTTTCAGATGGGAGCTGGGTGGTCTGAGCACACTTCTAGATTACCAAGACCAGGTCTGCTGTTGGGAAGTACTGGTGAAATGGCAGTTCCCACCAACCAGCATTGGCTATGCCACATGCCAATGAGGCCACATGTCACCACCGCTGCAGTCCTTGCAATGGTGGAAGCTGTAGTGAAAAAGCTTCTGTTGGTTCTACCACCTGGCGATCTAGCCCTTCTGTGAATAGCAAAAGTACCTTCTGGGGTCCTGGCTTCTTCTGGTTTCTGGCATCATAAAGTCATAGAGTTTAGGGCCAGAAGGATCATAAGATCAAGTCTAACCTCCTGTATATCACAGGTCATTAAATTTGTATTCAGCCTGTGTCCTCAGTGCTCCACGCCAAGGGAATTATATCCTGGCATTTCATGGTGACTTTCCTAATGTTCTGTTAATGTTGCCAGCTCTGGAGCTTTTCTTAAAGCCCCAGTTCCAGGAGTCATGTGATTACATGAGAACCTCAGCTTTCATTTTCAAAAATAGCATGTCTCTAGCACTCCTGGTTGGGGAGAAAACATAGAAAAGGAGATCCCTGCGGGTGCTGGTGCCAGAAGGCAAGTAAACAGATCCTACCATACATTGGTATTTTAAATCTCATGATTTCTAAACCAATTTAATGAATTTGGGGGCCCTGATTCATGGTTTCTGAATGCTTGGAGTTGGCAATACTGCATACAGCAGAGCAGAGTCCACTTGACAGGCTGAGTTGGTGCGGTGACATGGCCATGAAGAAAGGTATAGGGCTTCGGGCCAGGATCTGCTCTTAGAGACACCAACATGAATCCAGAGCAGCTCCTCTGACTTGGTGAGATTACTCCAGCATAACTGAGCTCAGAGACATCTGATTCTCCTAACATAACATGCTTGCTACTGCCAGCCAGGGCTAATTGTTCTCCATGTCTACTGAAAGTAGGACAAGAAGTTATCAGCTTAATCTGCAGCCAGGGAGATTTAGGTTAGATATTAGGAATAGGAACAACTTTCTAACCATAACGGGAGTTAAGCTCTGGAGCAGGCTGCCCAGGGAGGTGGTGGAATCCCCGTCACTGGAGGTTTTCAAGAACAGGTTGGACAAATACCTGTCAGGGATGGTCTAGGTTTACTTGGTCCTGCCTCAGCACAAGTAGATGGACTGGGAGACCTCTTGGGGTCCCTTCCTGCCCTAAATTTCTATAATTTCAGGACTGCTTTCAATGCTGCTAAGCCCCCAGGATTCCCTTTGAAGTCAATGACAGCCATCAGACCCTTAAGGGGCCTGGTCCCTGAGGTGGCTTGCAGTGAGTTCCACGGACACCCCAAATCCACCGCTGCAGCCACATTGCCTCTTCCACCACCACCCGACCCGCGCTGTCCGACCGCTCCCTGTAATTGCTTTTCCTTCTCACAATGATGGGGCGGACGGGGATGAAGAATCTTAATCCTTTAACTGGGTCTAAAAAGAGCCGTTTACAAAGCTACACAAATATAATGCGGCAGGGATGCCGCTGAGGTAGGGTGCGGGGGAGGGAGAGAGGGTCGAAAAAGGGAAAATTATAACAGTTTGAGTTAAATGAAGCTTTAAAGCAGGAGGGAAATGCAACACCCAGTAATTACTGGCTAACAATAAGGCCAGGAGCCCGCTCCCAGGTGTGACAGTCAGAGAATTAGCACAGGGGCTGTTTTAGGGGCTGTTTTTTTTTCCCCTTCGGCCTCATAGAGTTTGGTTCTTGTTTCCACAGGAATTCGAGACATTCTTTAAACTCAGAAGGCTTTAAAAGGGCTGGTTTTGCCTCCCCATTCCCTCCCCTCCCCCCCCCCCATTTAGCCAGAGCTTCAAAGGTGGAGGAGTTCCCTTTGTGTAATCTCTGCTTTAATTTTTTTTTCCTTCTTTCCATCCCCTTCCCCCCTTTTATTTTATTCCCCCCTCCCTTCTCATTCTTCTTGACCTCCCCGTATAGAATGGAGTCTGAAGGGTGAGTCCTTTTTAATTATGGCTGGGGAAGAAAAAACTCACACTGTTTCTTTCTTGTTTTTTGAGGTGAGACTTGGAGAGGGGAGGGGCGGGGGCTGGAGGGGAGGGGACTGGAATGTCTTTCTGTGCAAAAAGTGCAGTCAAGGATATCCCACCCCGGCTGCATCCTGCAAAGCATGATGGCCCCCATGTTAAAAGCAAAATGTCTTTCCCAAGGCTTTTCTCATCGGGCCGCTTAGTTCCTCGCCGACTCTGGCTGGTAGCTTGAAAGGTCTTGTGTGTGTGTGTGTGTGTGTGTGTGTGTGTGTGTGTGTGTGCAGGGAGGGGTGTGTGGAGTGGGAGGTGCATTGGGACCCAGCTGGGGATGGAAGGGTCTCAATGCTGGTGAGATTAACTCGCTGGAAGGGGAAGTAATAATGGCACCTCTCATGCAATTAATAAAGTTAGTGGGGCAGGGAGTCTGGGAATGCGAGTCGGGGAGGCCGGCGCGGTCGGAATGAAAGAGCAGATGCCGGCGAGGCAAATTAGAGATGAGCCCGAACCCCGGGAGCGTCTCCCCTGAGGCCACCCACCCCGAGCATTGGGGGCGGAGAGGGGGCTGGAACAAATGGACCCCATTTCTGAACCTGCCCCAGTTCAGGGTTCGCAAAAAACAGGGCTGACTGATGAGAGTTTGCAAAGCATAACCTGCCTCTTGTTCTGCCCCGCTTGCTCCAAGCAATTGCAGTGTCAGAGGAAAGGCAATTCTGGCAAGGAGATGTCTAGCTCTAGGCACTGGTCCGAGGAACCCTGGAGAGTCCATTTCAGGGCACTTTGGTCTAGGGTGACCAGACAGTAAGTGTGAAAAATCGGGACGGGGGTGGGGGTAATAGGAGCCTATATAAGAAAAAGGCACAAAAATCAGGACTGTCCCTATAAAATCAGGACATCTGTTCACCCTACTTTGGTCTGGTTGGTAGCTGAATTTGGTGGGGGCAGAGAAGAGGTGTTCAATTAAATCAGAGCAGTTTGCCTTAGTCAGTCACAGGGAAGCTAGATTCCCAGGGCCCAATTCCCCACTGCACTGCACCTCGTGAGGTCGTCTCCACCAATGAAAAGTGCGTGAGTACCTCCCAAGCAGCATGTTTTGTATTTAGTTTGCACTGGTGTAAAGGCTGCACATGGTACAGTCCCCTCTGTTTGTGTCTCTATCTACGATAGACTTAGGGCTTGTCTACACTACAGGACTATTTCGAATCTACTTAAGTCGAATTTGTGGATTCGACCTTAATAAGTCGAATTTGTGTATCCATACTAAATACACAAATTCGAACTTCTGAGTCCACATTCACGGGGCCAGCTTCGACTTTGGAAGCGGTGCACTGTGGGAAGCTATCCCACAGTTCCCGCACTCCCCGCTGCCCATTGGAATTGTGGGATTTCCCCCCAATGCATGCTGGGGAAAAATGTGTCGTCATTGAACCGTCAATCACGCCTCCTCTCTTCCTTGAAAGCGCGGAAATCTGTTCGCGCCCTTGTCTGGTCGGTTACAGCGCGGACGCCACAGCACTGCGAGCATGGAGCCGCTGCGATCATCGCTGCACTTATGGCGTTGTCAACTCCTCGCACGTTATCGACCACCTCTTCCACAGTCAGATGCTGAGAAACCGGGCGAGGAGGCTCCGGCAGCACGGTGAGGAGAGTGGCGCAGACCTCTCAGAAAGCAGGGTACGCCGGGCAGTGGAGATCATGGTGGCAATGGGTCAAGTTCATGGTGTGGAACGGCGATTCTGGGCCCGGGAAACAAGCACAGACTGGTGGGACCGCATAGTGCTGCAGGTCTGGGATGACACAGAGTGGCTGCGAAACTTCAGGATGCGTAAGGGCACTTTCCTTGAACTGTGTGACTTGCTGTCCCCTGCCCTGAAGCGCCAGGACACAAGGATGCGAGCAGCCCTGAGTGTGCAGAAGCGAGTGGCCATAGCCCTCTGGAAACTTGCCACGCCAGACAGCTACCGGTCAGTAGCGAACCACTTTGGCATGGGCAAATCTACCGTGGGGATTGCTGTGATTCAAGTAGCCCACGCAATCGTTGAGCAACTGCTCTCAAAGGTAGTGACTCTCGGAAATGTCCAGGTCATCATAGATGGCTTCGCCGCGATGGGATTCCCAAACTGCGGTGGGGCTATAGATGGGACTCACATCCCTATCCTGGCACCAGCCCACCAGGCCAGCGAGTACATTAACCGAAAGGGCTACTTTTCAATGGTGCTGCAAGCTGTGGTGGACCATAGGGGACGTTTTACCAACATCAACGTCGGGTGGGCGGGCAAGGTTCATGATGCGCGTGTGTTCAGGAACTCTGGTCTGTTTAGACGCCTCCAGGCAGGCACTTTCTTCCCGGACCACAAAATAACGGTTGGGGATGTGCAGATGCCTACAGTGATCCTCGGGGACCCGGCCTACCCGCTAATGCCCTGGCTCATGAAGCCCTATACAGGCGCCTTGGACAGTGAAAAGGAACTCTTCAACTACCGGCTGAGCAAGTGCAGAATGGTGGTGGAGTGTGCTTTCGGACGTCTCAAGGGGAGATGGCGGACCTTACTGACTCGCTCGGACATCAGCGAAAAGAATATCCCCGTAGTTATTGCTGCTTGCTGTGTGCTTCACAATCTCTGTGAGAGCAAGGGCGAGACCTTTTTGGCCGCTTGGGAGGTTGAGGCAAATCGCCTGGCTGCTGTTTACGATCAGCCAGACACCCGTGCTGAGAGAATATCCCAGCGGGAAGCGATATGCATCAGGGAGGCTTTGAAAGCGAGTTTCCTAGCAGAGCAGGGTAACCTGTGACTGTCCACTTGATTTTAAGAGAGCCTGATCATAAACCAAGTTTCCCCCACTTCCGAAGGACGTTTTAAAACTAAGGACATGTTTTAGTAATTAATAATAAATCTTTCGTTGACTTTGCATTTCTCTTTCTTCGTTGAAACATGGAAGCATTCTGTGCTGGTTAAGGTGTGCACTGATGGGTGGGTTTGCAGGAAGGGCGAGGTGCCGTCTTTGGATAGGGGTTAACATGACGGCTGTGGGTTTGGGCGTTGGAAGGGGTGAGGGGTGTGGGGGAAGGGTGAGTATCTGCCCCTGGATGAGGTCTCTTTTTGGGGCTCAGGGCACCGGGGAGGATCGTGACTACGGTCCAAGTGCATGTGAAGGGAAGCCTGCCTTTACATTCGGGGATGGCAGGCACCAGGACCCTGCACAAGCATACACATCAAGGAAAGACCCGGGGCAGCATACACCACACAGACTGTCCCTGGTGCCTAGTGACTGCAGTCTGTGTGTGCCCTGCAGTTGACCCTGCAGCCAAGTCTGTAGCATGGCACTGTGGGCTATGTAGTGAAATTAAAATTCCCCCCACCCCACACACAGAACAACAGAAAGTCTTCTGACACCAGAAACGTGACGGAAACAGTCAGTAACACCAAACCGCTTTTAATAATGTAGTACACAGTGGGGGGTTTGAACTTGGAGTTGGGACTGGTTGATGCTGTAAGGAAAGAGCTTGTACAAATTTACAGCGCGAGAGTTGTCTCGAACATTATCTGTGTGCTGCGCTGCAGGGACAGTTCTCACGGCCCCTACCGCCCCTCCGTCTTGTCACTTTGGGTGAGGGGGGGACAGGACTTCTTGGCGTTGGAGGGCGGTTGCAGATGCACTGCAGGGGGGCTCTCTCCTCCTGACTGCGGTCTTGCAGAACATCTACAAGGCGCCGGAGCGTGTCCGTTTGCTCCCTCATTAGACCAAGCAGCGTTTGAGTCGCCTGCTGGTCTTCCTGCCGCCACCTATCCTCCCGTTCCAGGTGTGTGCGATGCTGCTGACACAGGCTCTCCCTCGACTGTCTCTGCTCTGCCGCCTCCGCTCTGGAGCTGGCCATCAGTTCCTGGAACATGTCGTCCCTTGTCTTTTTCTTTCGGCGTCTAATCTGAGCCAGCCTCTGCAGGGGATGGCGGGCAGTCCGGGAAGGAGCCGAAGCTGTGTGATGCGAAAAAGTAGGTGATTTCCTTGAACAAATACATGTTTGCCAACAGTAAACACAGTCTAGTCAGTTTCAGTTAAGAAGACCAAACAGGGAACCAAGTCTCAGGAGATCTCGGAACTAGTCCGAGATTTGAATACGCTCTCATTGGCGGCGCGATTGCACTGGATAGCGCAAGCGAGGAGAGACAGCTGCATCCCTCTTGCACAAAGTCCTGGTAAGCCTTACAGTACAGAGTGCTTATCAGTTAGTGCTTAGCTGTGCTCTCCTGCTGGAGGCAATGTGCAAAGCAGAAAAGATGAGCGTTATGCGGCACCTCCGCCAGTGAACGGAAAGACCCTGTATGCTTTTCCTCTGTGGCCTGCAACACGTGGCTGTTAAGCGAGGTCATTCTTATGCAAAGTAAAACTCTGTTAAGCGAGGGTCATTCTTATGCAAAGTAAAACTCTGTTAAGCGAGGGTCATTCTTATGCAAAGTAAAAGTCTACCATGCACAATAGTAACAGTACACTAATTCCACTAATTAGATGCAGCACTTCCACAACGACATCACCCTGAGGCGTGTCAGGCGCACACAGAGAGAGCGGATGCTAACAGAAGCCCTGCACAGACCAGGACCATACGCTGCCATGCTCGTAGAGGCGATGGTCCCCCTGTACCTGAGGATGGCCTGGCGCGGAAGAGTGTGCTTCAACGGAGCACCCAATAAAGCACCTCTCCCAAGAAACCTCTTGCTGAGGCTTTTCCAGCTGCTCTCTGAGAGCTTTTTTGAACTGTCCCCAGAGGACTATTGCTCCATTCCTATCTGTGTAGACCTGCTGTTTGTATAGTTTCATATTTAAAAATTTTTATATAGTATTTCTATTTTTTATATATATCCCTGTTTCTTAAAAAAATAAATGTTTCCCTGTTTGTAGCACTTACCGCCTGATCCTTCCCCTGATTCTGAGTCCGGGTTCACGGGCGGGGACGGTTGGTAGGGGATCTCTGTGAGGGTGATGAAGAGATCCTGGCTGTCAGGGAAAGCGGGAGTGGGTTCGATGTCACCTGCGCCGTCCTCAAAAGACCCTTCCTCATCTTCCCCATCGGCGAACAGGGAGGGGGAACTGTCCCGGTACACTATTCCGTCCTCGGAGTCCACCGTCACTGGTGGGGCACTGGTGGCAGACCCACCTAGAATGGCATGCAGTGCCTCGTAGAAGCGGCATGTCTGGGGCTGGGCTCCGGAGCGTCCGTTTGCCGCTCTGACTTTTTGATACCCTTGTCTTAGGTCCTTCACTTTCACGCGGCACTGCATCGCATCCCGGCTGTATCCTTTCTCTTTCATGGCTTTCGAGACCTTCTCGAAGGTCTTCGCGTTCCGCTTGCTGGAGCGCAGCTCCGAGAGCACAGACTCCTCGCCCCACACAGCGATCAGATCCATGACTTCCCTGTCAGTCCATGCTGGGGACCTCTTTCTATTCTGGGATTGCCCGGACTCCTCTGCTGGAGAGCTCTGCATCGTTGCAGGTGCTGCGGAGCTCGCCCCGATGTGCAACCAGAACGTCAGATTCAAACCGCCCAGACAGGAAAATGAATTCAAATTTTCGCGGGTCATTTCCTGTGTGGCTGGCCAGAGAATCCAAGCTCGGACTGCTGTCCAGAGCGTCAACAGAGTGGTGCACTGTGGGATAGCTCCCGGAGCTGCTAAGTTCGATTAGCATCCACACCAAGCCTAATTTGAGCTAGCAAGTGCGAATTTAGCGTTACTCCACCTGCCGGGGTGGAGTACCAAATTCGAACTAAAGAGCCCTCTAGTTCGAATTAAATGGCTTCCTGGTGTGGACGGTTGAGCGGTTAGTTCGAATTAACGCTGATAAATTCGAATTAAAGTCCTAGTGTAGACCAGGCCTTAGTATCAGAGGCATCAGCAGCACCAGGGGTAGGGAGCTAATGCTAAAGGTGGAGCAGGAATGGAAATAGTTTTGGACACAACAGAGTCACTGGCTTCCAGAAGGATCCAAGCTGCAACCCCACTCTGCTCCCAATGAAATGCCAGCTGGGACTGGTTCCAGAGAGGGCTGTGCGCTCTGCCCCTGAGAGTGGAATGATGATGTTCGAGTGATTCGATTAGAAAGAAGGACAAGGGGAGGGGAGAGGGAGAGGCTCAGGCTGGGTCCTCCAGAATCTCTGGGAACTGGGTTTATCCTGTCCAGCCTTTTGCCTCGGAGCATGAATGTGGGAGATAGGAAAAGCCAGTTCCAAACACCCCTGAACTCTGGGAGCTTGGAATGTGGGTCTTCATTGTTGTACCTTGGCCCATGGCCAATTGTCACTGCGATTATTTGGTGCAATTAACACTGCTTCACTGGGACTGTGATATGCTGGGATCCTGTTATCACTCTGGGCTTCTGAGTCCTTCTCTGCCTCGTGTACCTGAGAGCCTGTCTGTGTTGTGTATTTGGTTGTCATGGGTTTTGTTACTATGGCAACTGAGTTAGACTATTAAGGGATAGCTCAGCCGGTTTCAACCGGCTGAGTGAGCTCTCTGTCTCTGTAAATAAAATGGAGGTTTTGGTTAGCTGTCTGCTCTCTGGCCTCAAGTGATTTCTTCCTACACCGGCTGCCCCAAGGATATAACACTGGCGACGAGGGTGGGATCCTGGTGCTGCTCCAGTAACAGAAGGAAGTAGAAGTCAAGGTAAAGACCAAACAAAGAAAAAAAGCTGCTTGTTTGCACTGACTGTGAAAGTGAAACTAAAAATCATGGCTACTCTGACCAGGCCCCTGGAGCCTTTTGATGAGAATACAGAGCAGTGGCATGTGTATACTGAGCGTTTTGAGCTTTTTGGTATTGCAAATGACATTACAGAAGCGAAGAAGGTGCCAATATTCTTAACTGTTGTAGGGGCTAAAACCTACTCTCTGCTACGCAGCTTACTACACCCTGTTAAGCCTGAGACTAAATCTTACAGTGACATTGTGGAAATCCTGGGGTCTCCTTTCTCCCCAAAACCATTGGTAATTGCTGAAAGATATAGGTTCCACAAAAGAGACCAAAAGGAAGATGAAACAGTTGTACAATTTGTAGCCATTTTAAAAAAGCTAACAGAACACTGTGAATTTAAAGAGATGTTAAATGATGCCCTGCGTGACAGGTTAGTGTGTGGCCTCTGCAATGAAGCTATACGGAAGCGCCTACTGACAGAGGCTCAGCTTACATTACAGAAGGCTATTGATATTGCTGTCTCCATGGAACTGGCTACAAGGGAGGCACAATACATCGGTGCATCCCCTAGGGTGCAAAAAGTGTCACAAGAACTGACCCACAAAACGGTGCAGAGTCAAGAATGTTACTGCTGTGGTAAGCCGGGTCACCAGGCATCAGAATGCTGGTGTAAGGACCTGGTGTGTCGACACTGTGGCAAAAAGGGACACATTGAGCGTGCCTGTAAACAAAAGAAAAAGAGGCCTGTGGTCTGGCCGACAAAAAGAGGAACCTTGCATACCCTAGAGCAGACCCAGGATGATCAAGGTGACACCTCCTCACAAGAGGAAGTGCCACTGCATGCTTTGTCTTTGGCAGCGGGCTCACATGAATACTGGGTAACCCCCTTATTGGAGGGCAAACCTATATGCATGGAACTAGACACCGGTGCAGCTGTCTCGCTGGTTCCTGAGACTGTGTATAAGGAAAAGCTACAGCATCTTCCGCTTAAGGCAACAAAAACTGTTCTGAAGACGTATACAGGTGAAGCTGTGCCCATGTTGGGCACTATTGATGTTAAGGTGGAGCTCAATGGACAGGCGGCTAAATTGCCACTGTTTGTGGTGAGAGGTGACTACCCAGCCTTAATGGGTAGGTCTTGGCTTGGGAAGATTCAGCTGAACTGGGCAGAAGTGCACCGGATGACTAAAGAAGAAACCAGTCTAACCCTATACTAAGGAAACATGCTGCTGTTTTTGGAGATGATTTGGGAAGTATGAAGGGAATCACTGTGACATTGAACATTAAACCTGGCAGTCCACCAAAATATCTGAAAGCCCGAACTGTGCCATATGCCATCAGGCCAAAAGTTGAAGCAGACCTGGAGCGCCTGGTCACCAATGGAGTCCTAATACCAGTTACCCATAGCTCATGGGCCACTCCTATCGTTCCAATAGTAAAGAAAGATGGCTCTCTCCGGATTTGCGGTGATTTTAAAGTCACTGTCAACCCAGTGTTGTGTGCAGAGCAATACCCGCTTCCCCGCATCGATGACCTCTTCGCAGGCCTGGCTGGGGGACAAAAGTTCAGTAAGATTGATCTGAGTCAAGCATATTTACAGATGCACATCGATGAAAAGTCCCAAGAGCTGTTGACTATTGTGACTCATAAGGGGCTTTATCGATACTGTCGCCTACCCTTCGGAATCACATCGGCTCCCGCCCTGTTCCAGAGGGCTATGGACCAGATCTTCTGTGGCTTGTCAGGAGTTCAGTGCTATCTGGATGATATCCTGGTCACTGGAAGAAATGAAGAGGATCACTTAAAGAATTTAGAGGCTACCCTACAAAGACTGGAAGAGTATGGCCTACGAGTTCGCAAAGACAAGTGTGAATTCTTCAAGCCCTCTGTTGAATATTTGGGACACATCATCGATTCTGCAGGTCTTCATAAGGCCCCTGCAAAAGTTAAAGCTATTGTGGAGGCTCCCCCACCTCAAAATGTAAGCCAGCTGCGCTCATTTCTAGGACTACTGAACTATTATGGGAAGTTCATCTCACAGTTAGCCACACTGCTAAAACCACTTCATGAGCTCCTTGGGCAGAACAAGGCCTGGAAGTGGACTGAAGCCTGTGATGTTGCATTTAACAAAGCTAAGGATGCATTGTTAAATTCTGAAGTTCTAACGCACTTTGATCCGTCCTTACCCTGCAATTGGCCTGCGATGCTTCCTTATGGAGTGGGAGCGGTCGTGTCACACATTATGCCTTCGGAGAAGACCTATTGCTTTGCTTCACGCACTCTAAGCAAAGCAGAAACTAACTACGCCCAAATCGAACGTGAGGCATTAGGAATTGTTTTTGGAATTAGGAAGTTTCATCAGTACCTGTTTGGGCGAAAGTTTACTCTTCTTACAGACCATCGACCTCTGACATCAATTTTTGGACTCTACACAGGCATTCCCCCATTAGCTGCTAGTCGTATGCAACGTTGGGCATTGATACTTTCTGCACACACATATGAAATCAAATATCGGAAATCCACTCTGCACGGCAATGCAGATGGCCTCTCAAGGTTGCCTTTACCGGTCAAACATCAAGATAGTGCCCAAAAGGAAATCTTCTACTTTGAACAGGTAGAGAATACACCCATCACTGCTACTCAGATAAAGAAGGCAACCCGCGTTGACCCAGTATTATCCCAAGTTATGGACCTGGTGATGCATGGAAAATCTCGACAAACCTCTTCGGTCTCACCCGACCTTGTTCCCTACATGTCCAGGCGGACGTAGTTATCGGTCCAATCTGGTTGTTTGTTGTGGGGGAGGCGTGTCATTATTCCACCACCCCTGAGATCACAGATGTTAGAACAGCTACATTCCGTTCACTGTGGAATAGTGAGCATGAAGGAAATTGCACGAAGCTATTTTTGGTGGCCTAGATTGGACAGTGCTATTGAAGAGAAGGCAAAAGCTTGTATGTCATGTCAGGGTGTAAGAAATGCACCCCAGTGGGCACCCCTACACCCATGGGACTGGCCTGAAAACCCGTGGCAACGTATTCACGTTGACTTTGCTGGCCCCCTTGAAGGAAGCATGTTCTTGGTGGCAGTAGATGCCCATTCTAAATGGCCAGAAGTGTCTATAATGCAGTCCACTACTGCAGAGAGTACTATCCAAAACTACGAGGACTCTTTAGTCGTTTTGGTCTGCCAGAACAACTTGTGAGCGACAACGGACCGCAGTTCGTCTCTCAGGAGTTTCAAAACTTTATGAAGGCAAATGGGATACACCACATCACGTCAGCACCATATCATCCGTCTACCAACGGATTAGCTGAAAGATTTGTGCAGACAATGAAAAACGCTTTGAAATCAGCAAAGGGACAACACTCCATTCAAAAGCGTGTGGATACCTTCTTACTTTCCTATAGAAACACACCTCATGCTACGACCCAGGCTTCCCCAGCCTTTCTAATGATGGGACGACAGCTGCGCACTTGCTTTGATCTGCTGAAACCTTCTGAACCCAGACAAACTGTGCAACATCAGCAGCAATATCAAGTCATCAGACGGGCACCCAGAGCAAAAGACCGAACCTTTAGCCCAGGACAGCCAGTTTTGGCTCGGAATTATACTTCCAGAGCTAAATGGGTCCCGGCCACAGTCATCACTCAAACAGGACCTGTTTCCTATACAGTCCGGACTGCAGAGAATCTTACCTGGCGGCGACATGTAGATCAGCTGTTGCCAGGTAATGCCAGTCTACAGGACCCATCTGCAGTTGAGGGGTCTGACTTCACCCCTCCTGGTGAGACACCGAATCATGAGTCACCTGTTCCTGACTGTTCTCCTCCATTACTGCCGGCAGCTGAGATACCCCTTTGCCCAGCACGAGCTGATACCACCTCCTCACCTATTCGTGCTGCGGACCCTGAGCCCCTAGTACTTTCGGGTGCAACAACACCAGAAGTTCGCCGTAATCCACCTAGAGACAGAAGGCCTCCTCATCGGCTGGATCTTTAGTTAGGGCGAACCCACGGTTATGGGGCAAAATAATCCCCAGGGTTTAGCCGGGAATGGAGGCAGTCTACCCTCCTTCTCTAGTTTAGTGTGTGTTTTATTTAGGGGATGTTCTTATTGGGGGGGGAGGAATATGTTGTGTATTTGGTTGTCATGGGTTTTGTTACTATGGCAACTGAGTTAGACTATTAAGGGATAGCTCAGCCGGTTTCAACCGGCTGAGTGAGCTCTCTGTCTCTGTAAATAAAATGGAGGTTTTGGTTAGCTGTCTGCTCTCTGGCCTCAAGTGATTTCTTCCTAAACCGGCTGCCCCAAGGATATAACAGTCTGCACTAGAGACATTTGCATTGGGGTAACTATACCAGCGCTCTGTGCCTCAGCTGCTTTCTCCCATCTTTGCCCTCTCTCAGTGCCTTCCCTGCACATTAATAACTACGTTAATGTTTAGGCTGGCTCGGCAGTGCCCGGCTCTATCCAAACCAAACAGGTTTGTGATTGAGAAGAGGGAAGTAGGAACTTGCTTCCGCCCTGGCCCAGGAAAGATTCCCACTGCCTGAGTTTGCTGGCAGATCCCAGTGGGCAGGGCAGCCAGGGTAAGCCGAGCCATTTGCCAGGGTTCCCTGGGCAGGGAGAAGATCCTAAAGCAAAGAAGGTGGGTGCTCGTCCATGACGGAGTCCCAGGGGCACTGCCTAACCGAGGCCCCACAGACCCAGGAGATCTGGTGGAGGACGTAAGTGCTGCTGTAATGCTCTTTAATGCATATTGGTAACCTGATGCCGGGAGCTGAAAAGCACCTTACTCCTATGCAGAACGAGCACCCTGTGAGTGTGACACGTTACTAAATCCGAATGGTGGCGTTTCATGCTCGCTTTGCACAGGTGTAAACAACTGCACAACATGCAGGACAATGGGGAATCAGGCCTGAGAGTCCAGTGATGCTGGCAGGACTCCTGGGTTCCATTCCTGACTCTGCCTCTGGCTCCCCCACTCACTGCGAGCCCTAGGACTACACCCGATTTGGAGAGACCTTTAAAATGATCAAAGATGAATGCAAAGAACCACAGATCAGATGTGTTCTGGGAACTGGACAGAAATTTTTATACAGACAAGAAACCCCAGGCTTCCCTGGAGGCCTCTGTGGGGTTCTGATGGTTCCATTCATTCCTGTGAATTGCCCCTGTACACTGCATGGCAATTGTCTGCCGCATGTTTGCACCCCTGTAGGCACCTGGAGTACCTCACCTCTACATCAGGCCACTACAGCAGCAACCACCAGGATGGACTGCATGGCCCACCCATCTCAGGCAACAGGGGGCACCAGCATTTTGCAGTCTTCCTGGGTTGGAGTGGAAAAGGCGATTAATTCCATCATGTGTTTGGCTGGTTGTCAGGGGAAGGTGTCTGGGATTTTTCCCTTCGTGCTCAGATCAGGAACTTCCCAGAGCATCTGTGTCGGTCTGTCTAGCTCAGGGCCCTTGGCAGGGACAGGGAATTCCAGGCATGGTGTTTGGACAATGCACACAGAGGGGTCCTAGGGTTTCCAGTCACTGTTGCTTTTTGTTTCCCATGCACTAACCTAATGGTACAATGACAAGGTGGCAAACACACTGCAGGGAACCCAAAGAGATGTTTGCATTGACAATTAAAACAATATTCAGGGCAGGGGGCAGTGCAACCAGCATAGGGAGAGGGAGCTGGTGGTGGGCACAGGGAGTGAGACCAGCACAGGGGCTAGGCATCGAGGGTCCAGTGGGGACTCGGGAATGAAACCAGCACAGGCCATGCGCTTGTGGTATTGGGGACTGTGCCATTAAGGGCTGAGTGTCCCATGCAGAGAGTCTGGGTGGGGGCACTGGGAACCCTGGACACCGATGATAGCAAAGCTCCAGCAAGCACCTTAAGCCCTGAGCGATTACTGAAGGTAGCGTGGGGCTGGCAAGGCATGCTGAGTTTGCCAGGAACAGTCTCGAAAGCTTGTTGCACACTTACCCAGCATTCGTTCTGCAGTGTCCCCTCTGGCCCCTCACATGGGCTCTTGCCGCGACTGGGGGAAGGGGAAAAGAGAGGGAGATGAAATACTGACCAGGCAGCACCACTGCTACCGACGCCACGGTGTGTACGCATGTGTGTGTGCCTAGGGGTCACTCCTGTGTAGATGGTGTGAGAGAGACACACCCAAGGCCTGTGCCACAGTGAATAATTGGGGGTGGGGCAGGGAGGAAAACCCCCACAAATCATCCTCTGTGTGTGTCATATCTGCATGGCAGTGTGGGTGTCGGCAGTATGACGGATAGACAGACACCCACAATGGAGAAATTGTGTGAGTGGATGGGTGAGAGAGAGAGAATGGGTGTACCTGGGCCTCCCTGTGTCTTCCTGTCTCTGGGTGTACATAGGACACTTCTGTATAAATTAGGCCCTGAAGCGCATACTATCACAATCCTCCCCATGGCAACACCAGGTGGCCTGGTGCCGAGTTGGGCTCATCCTGATTACAGGGCGTGGTGGGGAAGGTGCTGCTGGGGAGGCTCCTTTTAGGCCACTCCAGGGAGCCCCTAGCCTAGATTTGCAGCTCTGACAGGTGCAAGGGGCTGTGGGGCAGGGAGCGTGGAGGGGGAAAGGTCTCATTTCCCAGCCACTCCTAGGGACAGGGAATAACTTGCCCCCTTCCAAAGAGCCCAGGGGCCCTCACTGAATTCTCTCCCTGGCTCTTCCACGGCCACTCACATGCCAAGCAACCGGGGAGTCTGAGGGAGGAATAAGGAGCTGCTGCTGCAAATTATCCCTCGTCTCCAGCACTGCTGCTGCTGCTCACTCAAGCCCTGGGTTGCTGAGAGAGGCGGTCGCCGTAGCAACGTGCAGTGGAGGGGAGGAGATGCTCAGAGCAGGGATGGCTCCCCATGGAAGAGCGAACCTGCCTGCAGCTAGGGACAGGCTCCCTTGAAGGTAGGTCCAATTTGCTGCTGTCCCTCTCCTCTGCCTCTCTCGTTGCCATCCCCCGCTCTCCACCCAACACCCACGGCCACTGCGGTGGTCAAGTGAAGAAGGCTGCATTTCCGGCTGGCTGCTCCTGCTTGCACAGGGGAGGCCAGAGTTGGGTATGGGTGGCAGAGGTCCCAAGCATAGGGTTACAGAGAGCCCCGTCGTGCTGAGCTGGGGGGGCCCCCAACGCCGGGGGCGGTAGGGAACACATGCAATGTCGGCTAATCCAGTTACAAGGGTGGCACAGTCACAGGGGAAGGTGAGACTGACGGTGTGTCACTGATGGTCTAAGTGTGGTGCTGGGACTGTGTGCGTGAGTCTGAGTGACATTGTATGTCAGGGCAGGTGACAGTGTGTCTGCCTGTTCCTCTACTGTACATATCTATTTAATAATGCCTCCCAGCCCCAGACCTCGGCTGCGAATCCACTGCTAAGAATCCATCTCTCCCCAGAAGGGCTTGGGTGACTTCCATCCCTGTTTCGGCAACTGCACAGCACCCACACCCATTCCCCAGGGGCCCCACGAAGCTCTGACAGCCCAGCCCAGGTGACGGGTGTGGAGATGAGGCTGTCTGAACAGATACATCACCTGGAAAATTTCTGCTGATAGACGAAACTGCATTGGTTTCGTTGCTTAGTCCTCTGAGGCCCTGTGGCTCCTCGTTGGCAACCCCCAGGGCTCTCTGAGAGAAGGAGAGTCTGAGCATTCAGCACCCTGCACCCACAGAGGGGACTGCGTGTGAGGTCGCACTGCCCATCACCAGGAATGGTAAGGAAACTTAGAACTACACCCCTGGAGAGGGCAGTTCCGAAACAGGGCCTTTCCTGGCCTCGATCCTGACCCGATGGATTAAGAGCCCCTGCAGGGAATCTGGTTTGATAATCGATGGAACAGGTTGAAGTTTCCCACCTCTGATTTCTGTGCTGATTTCATTAGCTCCTCTTATTGACTATCATATTCTGAGGCGTTAGACATTAGTGGACTTTGCAGCATTCTTAGTGCATGGGAAACAGGGTTCGCATAAGTACATTGGCCACGCGATGGACGACTATTGATCCTGTATGGGGCGCCTGGCTTCTACTCCTGGCTGTGGCTGGGGATAGGGTCTGTGGTTAGAGCAGCAGCGTGTGAGCCAGGACAGCAGTGTTATCCCTGTCTCTGGGAGGGTGTGGGGTCCAGTTCTACGCCCATACAGTAGAGCTGGGAAAAACTGTACCTCAACAGGGCTGATGATAATTTCTCCCCTTTGCAGGGGGCTCTGGATAAAAGGTGCCAGAGAAATGCCGAGTGGTGCTATCGTCATAATTGGCCCCCTCTTGCTATACCTGCTTCCCTGCACATCCCGAGTGTCTGTGGAGGGCTGGGATACTGCTGGAGACAGAGAGAGGCCCGATCCTTCTCCCATACTCTCCATTTCACATGGAGGTCTCTGGAGGTGGCCTGCTCCCTGACAGCTGGTTCTCTTAGAGTCAGATCAGGAACGCCTGGGACCGCGCCCAGCAGCAGAATTGTCAGTCGCTATTTAGTCTCTGAGCCACTTCCTCCCTGCCCCCACCAGTTCTGTGCTGTTCTGTTCTAGCTGTGTGGGGAGAGAGGATACTGCTCTGTGCTCTCCCCAGCTATGTTTCTCTAGTGCACTTGCAACAGATGGTGATTAAGCAGTTGTTGCAAAGGAACTCCTGAAGGGGGAGCCCTTGGATTTACTAGGGAACATGGCACTGCCAAGAATGCCCAGGTTGGGAAGTCACAGACTCAGGAAGGTCAGAGGACAGGTTCCCTTGCCGGGCATAGCAGCCCCTGTTTCCTGGCTCGGTGAAGCTACAAGGGGTATTCTGGAGAGCTTAGGGCCTGGTTTTCTTAGTCGACGAGCACCCATAAACGGCACCTGCAATGGATGGGAGCTATGAGCACCTCTGAAAATGAGGCCATTCATGTTTTCACCCCATCAGGGCCTACCTGCAGGATCCCCGCCCCTTTTCATGTGATCTGAAATAGCAGGCCCCTGTCCTGCATCCATAGGAAACCTGCATTCTGGCATCTCAAGCCAGAGATGAACCCAGATCACTGTGCTAAGCACAGTGGATGTGGATGGAACATGGATGGGAGACCTCCCAGGAAAACCTAAGCTGCTGCCAAAGTTGGTGCTGATGATTCAGTAGAGGATGCTCTTCCTTCAGGGTCATCAGTGAATGGCTTTCCCAGCCTTGTGCAAAGGGATGCTGGAGGTGCTCCCTCTTGGATCAGCTGTGACACCAAAGCCCAGCTCGTTTATGGCTATTACAGATTCTGCAGCATCTTTTCCATGAGATGGGGTGTCAGCCACAGTGTCCATGCCAAATTCCACCATGGGCTCTGCACTCTGCTTCCTTAGAGAGGGCTGTGACTCACTCTCCCCGCTCCAACCCCCCTGGAACTTTGCGGGAGTTCTGATCCAATTCTGAAGCCGGAAACTTGGTCTCAAATGTCCATACAGATACAATTATCATCCTAGAGTGTTATAGTGCTGCGTCTCAGACAGCTGCCACGTTCCACCCCAGAGGCAGCTGCACTCCAACACTTGGCAAGGCGGGGTGATGTGGGAGGAAAGGTGGGTCTAGACGTATACTATCCATGAGCTATAGCCAGCTGGAGCAAAGCCATTTCTGCAGGATGATATCCTGTTTGTCAGCCTGGTTCCTTTACATTGCATCGCCTGGATTTTCTGGGGGGAAATTCTACCCATTTCTCCCCCACCCACTCCTCTCCCTTCCATTCTGCCATGTTATTTTTGGCACCGGCACAGAGCGTGGTGACATATTGATTTATTTCATTTTATTTTGCAACAACAAAAATTAACAGAGGGAGGGAGAGAGAGCAAGATGGAGAGCCGCCACCTCTCACAAATACTGCTTCGTCATGATGCTGGTTAATTCTCCTCTTGTTCAGAAATGGACTGAGCCAGCAGCAGAGGTGGGGAGCTGCACACACACACACACACACACACACACACACACTCTGACTGGCTCTCTAAATCCACATTGCTATCACCACTGGATCCTTTGCAGGCACTGCCTCTGGGGCTGGGAGATATACACACACACACACACACACACACACACACACACACACACACAGAGGACTGTCATGCTGTCAGATACACACCAACAGCACAGCAGCTGAACCCAGCAAGGGCAGCCGGCTGAGGATTCGCTGTGCTACTTCCAAGCAAGAGGCAGAAGGAGGGGAAGGAGAGGCGTTTTGCTGCGAGAGAGGGCAGGGGAGCAGTTCTCTGGGCTCCTGGGGCTTGTTGTTGTTATCGTTCTCGGCTTGTTTTTCGGGCTGGGAAACCATGCGGGATTCCTGGAAGAGGCTTCCATAGGCTGCCGTACAATCTCATTGAGCTCGTACTTGACCCTGCCATGGCTCGGCAGGCGTGAGAGGCGGGAGGGCACATTCCAGGCAGATGCTGTTCCACTCTGGTGCCTGTGCCCAGGACTAACCCAACCTGCAGCAAGCGAGTGTGCAGAACCGGCAGGGACTGGAGTTCAGCTGGTATGTTGTTAATCGCATCAATTCTACTTCCTCCTGCCTTCCCTTCCTCATCCTCTTCTTGCTTTGCTTTCTCCCTCCCTTCCCTCCCTGGCTGTTTGTTCTTTGCTCTTTCTTTCCTTCTGTCCAGCCTCTTCCTCCTCCCAGGCACCTGGAAAGGGGACCGGCTTGCTAAGTGAGGATGCTCACCCTCCACTGCCAGAAGCATCACCGCCGGCTATGACAAAATGTGTATTTTTCATAAGTGGCTTCCAAAAGGCAGGCCCCACAGACAGCCTTGGCACATGCCGTCCCTGGGGTGCTGCTGGTGATGTGGGGCAGCAGGGGTATTGTGCTGCTAGGGTGGAGTTAAGGCATTCTAAGCTGGCACTTGGTTGGCAGGAGCTGGTGCTGGTAGTAGGAACCAGGATTCTGGTGCCAGCCGGACACTGGTTAATAAGAGCTGTCTGGCTGGGCTCAGCTAAGGGGGTTTTGCTGGGCTGCGTTGGCCTATTACTGGTTTGAGAGGCTGCTTAAAATGTTTTGGTTTTAGCGTTTTAATGCTCAGGGCCAAATTTTCATGCATAGGCAACTAAACAAGGCATTAGCACCCCAGCTTTGGCCCTGTGATTGGACCTTAGGACATATAATGAGCATTTGTCCTTTGAGGTTCTGGACCAATCATGCAGGTGACAGGGGTGGCAGGTTTGTTTAATTTTTGGTGGTGCCCAGAATGGGTCCAAGTCCTGCCCCGCCCACACCTGCCTAAGGTTCTGGGAGGGATTTTGTGTGCAGGAGGGGGTGTGGGCTCTGGGAGGGAATTTGGGTGCAGGAGGGGGTGTGGTCTCTGAGCTGGGACAGTGGATTGGGGTGCAGGAGGGTGTGCAGGGGTGCGGCTCTGTGAGGGAGTTGGGGTGCGGGCTCTGGGCTAGGGTTGGGGTGCGGGAGAGGGCCAGGGGTGCAGCGCTTACCTCAGGTGGCTCCCCAAAAGCAACCTGCACACCCCTCTTGCAGCGGCTCCTAGGTGGGGGAGGTCAGGGGGTCTCCGTGCACCACTGCCCACAGGCACCGCCCCCGTAGCTCCCATTGGCCACGGTTCTCAGCCAATGGGAGCTGCGGAGTTGGCGCTCAGGGCGGGGGCAGTGCGCGGATATACACATCCCCCCAGGGCCACAGGGATGTGTCGGCTGCTTCCGGGAGCGGTGTGGAGTGAGGGCGGGCAGGAAGCCGCCTTAGCCCCACTACGCTGCTGGTGGTGGCAGTGGCAGCCGGGGTCACCCGGGCCCTTTTAAATGCCTGGGGCAGCAGGCAGGGTCGGGAGATGCTCTGGGGGAGGCACGTGGGGGCAGCAGGTGGAGCCAGGGGAGAGACCCGTCCCCGAACATTGGTGGAGCTGGGCCCCCGGGTCCTGAATATTCCTGTAGCATGGGCACCATGGGCCCATATAACTTGCCACCCTGAGGAATTTGGATGTTCTTGGGGCCTGTGCTTGACAAATGAGTTCCTCAGCTCTCATGAGCCCATTCCCCATGGGCTCAGAAATCCAGTCCAGTTCTTCTCCTCCTCTCAGAGCTGCATCCAGAGCCCATTCCAGGTGGGTGCAGAAATGCAGCAGGTCCAGGCCTTTAATGTCCATTTCCTACAGAGAAACATTTTTGTGACTAACAGGAAAGTGACGAGGCAGGCGGGCAGGCTGCCTCCACAGCTGCACAACCGTAGACTCCCTCTTAGCAACCGGCTCCCTACAGTTTCAAATTCCATGCAGTTTTGGGGTTCTGGGGATGCTTCCAGAGGCCCTTGTATCATAAGGGAGTTCAGAAGCCTCACCTGGGACCAGCTGATTCCCAGGCCAAAACAGGAATGAGACAAGGGTTTGCACTGTTTGCAACTCAGGGAGAACTTCTCTGTGCAGAAAGTGACCGAGGTAGAGGTGGAAGAGCCAAGGCCGTGCTAGGTGGAAAGCAGGGAATGGCTGTGGAGGTGGACCTAGGCAATGGGCAGATCTAGGATCTATAGTATGGGGTCAAGAGGGAAACATCTCTGAAGAAAAGTAGACATTTGCTCCCAAGGGCACTGGTTTTAAAGCAGCCCAGATCAGCGGTGACCAGAAGCCATTCCCGTCTGATAGCCCCCATGGGCAGTGAGTTTACAGGGTCTTAGTTTAGTTTCTAGCAGGACAAGCATCTATATCCCCCAAATCCCCACTGCAGTTGGCCTTAATTTGCCTCCACCCTTATGGGCAGTCAGAGGGAGCAAACAGCCACAGCTTAACGGGCCACTCTCATACTAGAGAGGGATCCCTCCAGGGCGGGGGTGAGAGGCATGGGAGGTTGCAGCCCATATACTGGGGACACGAGGACATTGTGGGTATTGCAGATTTTGGAGGGGATGGCATCAAGGTCCCATAGGCCCATCTGCCCCTCCCATCATCCATCCTATGGCAGCTGAGGGGACACACAGGCAGATGCCAGCACCTCCTATGCTAGAAGAGTGAGAAAACTACCCGTTTGCACAGTGGGAAAAGGGGTACTGGGATCGCTGCCTAGATGGGGTGATTGTCGTCAGGTTCGAAAGACAGAGTATAGAGCAGCCATGGGGCCAGCCCGCTCATACGCCTGCCTTAGGGTTTCTAGCATTGTCGGAATGGCTCTTAGATTCTCCCATGCCATGATGGGCACGTTAGGGACACCAGAGAGAAATGCACGTCCCCCGGTTGAGAGATCTGAGCTCCAGCCACAACCTCATCTGCACACTCCAAAGTCTCTTGGCTCCAGAGCTTTGTTTTGACTCATGATCAAGGCCTTTAGCAAACTTCTGACTCAGGTCTGGGCTGGGATTTCAGAGTCCTCCACGTTCCTGCTGGGGACTCTCCGATCCAGGGGTTTGGTACAGTCCCATTGACAGGAAACGGAGAGGGAATGTTGGAAGTGTTGTGTCTGGCCACCCCCAGGACCTGGGCACTGCCGCCCAGCTGGGTTGCTGGGACAGAAAGGAAAGAACCCTTCCCTCCGTGATTCCCCCAGGGTGTGTCAATATGTAGCGCAGGTTTCCAGAGGCGCTTGATGTCCAGGGAGGAGAATGTAGGGGCTCATCAGGCTGGAGTGGACAGGACTCAAGTCTGCAAGGAGCTTGGCCTCTTGCTCAGTCTATGTCTCTCCTCCTTTCGCTGCTGTCGTGTGTAAAGCCTGGTGCTGCTGACTCTTGGCCCACAGCAACCACAGCCCCATTTCTCTCCTGGGGATCCAAGCTCCCCAGGCTCCATAGCTGCTTATTCACCAGCGCCCACCCTTGTATCGCAATTCCAGCTGTTATTTTGTGTGCCACCGGTGTGCTCGGCCCTCTCTGTGCACAACCTGAGACTCTGCACCATGGAGCTCAGAGTCTGGGGGCCAAAGCATGTGGGGGCTGCCATCAAAGCCAACAGATGTGCTGTATGAGCAGGACCGACCCTACATCAGACAATACAGTGCAGAGAGAGGTCAATGGAACCATCCCACAATGGTGCAGTTAGGAATCACCAGTATCTTTGTTATTAGGGGCTTTAATGAGGGTTTGTTTCTGTTGCTCCTCGCAAGCTGGGTGTGTTGAGCTGGACATTATCAGCTGGTAGGAAGGCTCAGTTCTTTTGCCCCCTGGCCTCCCTATGCCCTTTCTACATCCTCAGCTACTGAGACCGGCTCTGGCCTCTCGGTGAAGCACATGCTGCTAATGTACAGAGCTGGCTTGAGAAGCCATTTGTTCCCAGAGCAATAGCAGCTGAGAAGGTGGAACTGGCTATGGCTGCCAAGCTGCCACAGAGTGAGAGAGGCCTGGGGAAATGCAGGGGACTCCATGACTCCCTCCTGGCGAAGGAACTTGCACATGGTTTGCTCTGACTTGTCTCTAAGAGGAACGCCTGCCTTGTTTGGCCGTTGGTGGGTGTCAAACACCACACCCTCCCGCCCCACTCAGCCAGGGCAGAAATCAAACCATCCCGGTGGCTGTGGGCAGGATCAGCTGCGCTCAGAAACAGCCACTGGCCTAGGAGAGAGCCAAGGCTCAACTGTGCTTTGCTGCGGTGGGTGTTGAACTCCGCTAACCCTTTCTGGGCCGGGGAGGGTGGGGGTAGCTGTATTCAACCCCAGCTGAAGGGAGAGGGGAGCAGTTTTTTATCCTGCCATCATATGCAGGGAAGGCAGGGCCTCGTGGACATGTGTGTGTGTGTACATCTATCTATCTATGACTGCCTAGGAAGGAGTACTGCAGAAAGGGAGCTGTGGGTCATAGTGCATCATAAGCTAAATATGAGTCAACAGCGTAATGCTGTTTCAAAAAGTAGTGTGTCCCGTTCTGGGCACCACACTGCAGGAAAGATGTGGACAAATTGGAGAAAGTCCAGAGAAGAGCAACAAAAATTCTTAAAGGTCTAGATAACATGACCTTTGAGGGAAGATTTTAAAAATTGGATTTGTTTAGTCTGGAGAAGAGAAAACTGAAGGGGGACATGAGAGCAATTTTCAAGTATCTAAAAGGTTGTTACAAGAAGGAGGGACAAAAATTGTTTTTTTTAACCTCTGAGGGCAGGACAAGAAGCAATGGGCTTAAATTGCAGCAAGGGAGGTTTAGGTTGGACATTAGGAAAAACTTCCTGTCAGGAGGGTTAAGCACTGGAATAAAATGCCTAGGGAGGTTGTGGAATCTCCATCATTGGAGATTTTTAAGAGCAGGTTAGACAAACACCTGTCAGGACTGGTCTAGATAATACTTAATCCTGCCGTGAGTGCAGGGGCCTGGACTAGACGACCTGTCGAGGTCCCTTTCAGTTCTATGATTCTATCATTCTATTTAGTGTTCACCATGATATCCCAGAGAGATCCTCTGGCTTAGTGCTGTGCTGAGAGTGCCCAGCCAGGATGACATAGACCTGATCTTGGCTACCCATGTGTGTTTCCAGCTCTGTATGAATGCTTTGTAAGGATAACACAGGAGCAAGGGGACAGAGCTCCCCTTTGTAGCTTGCTTCTTTGCTTGGAGCAGGAAGGGGCCTGCCAAGGAAACTCGCCCTCCCGAAGAATGATTCCCCACCCCGTTTTCCACAGCCCCAGGGTGACTCCTGAGGGTGCCGTGTGGTAAGGAGCCAAGCACTGCCTGAATCCAAGGCAGGTTGCGGTCAGCTGATAGGGCAGCTTTGCCAATAGGTTGTGAAGCTAGGGGCAGAGGAGGGAGCCAGGTTTGCTTTGAACCCCCTCAAAGAACAGCTGGCCTGTCTCCTTCCACCCCATCCACTGCCACAGTGTGCCCAGCTTGTCGAGTGCCTTTAGCGCGGCTGCCTGTTTCCAGCCTCGGCTTTGCGTCTCCACAGCAGCAGGCAGAGCTGTTGCTATGGCTGGGGATGTGGAGAGAGTTCTAAGCTTCTTTGAGTCTGTGGCCTGCAAAGGGGCTGCCTCTCCAGGAGGTGTGTGCAGGCAGGTGGCCAGGGAGTCACGGCCCAGTTATCCCTGGCTGAGCTGGGGACGAGGATGCCTGCAGTGCCCTCAGGCAGGGCCAGCTCTACAGTTTTCACCGCCCCAAGCAGCGCACTGAATTGCCACTGCGGACGGCGGGGGCAGTCCGTGTGCCCTTAGGGCGGCAGGCACGTTTCTGCAGCAGCGGCAATTCGGCGGCAGCGTCTATGTTTAGCTGAAACCACCGTGGACAGCTAAACATAGAAGCTACTGCCGAATTGCCGCCACTGCGGAAACGCGCCCGCTGCCCTAAGGGCACACGGACTGCTCCCGCTGTCCACGGCGGCAATTCGGCGCGCTGCTTGGGGGCAAAACAACAGGGACTGCCGCCCCTTGCAGATTGCCGCCCCAAGCACCAGCTTGGAATGCTGGTGCCTGGAGCCGGCCCTGCCCTGCAGTCTCTGGGACGCTGGCAGAAAGCAGGGCAGGAGGTGTAGGGGGCTTGAGATCACTTTTCCTGAGCTGGGAATTGGATTGGACATGTCCCCTGAGTGTAGCTGGGAATGGGGCAGGGCCTCAGTGAGGACATGCGCAGCAGGTGTACCATCCTTATGGGCTGTCAGGGTCCCCATAGGGTACGAGGGCTCCCTGCAAGATTGCCCAGGGAGGGAGTTGCCCGCAGGGAGGGCGATGACACAGGGAACAGGCTGTCAGGAAGTGAAGGGTGTCCTGGAGTCTGAGTCTGCTGGGGTTTGGCTGCTCCCTGCCAGGCTGACGTCACGGCCATTCTGGACACATGCACGCTGGTGCATTCACCCCCACACCCGTGTCTATGCCTCTCTGGGTGCAGCCTTGACCAAGTCCCCTCTCATCCCCTTTACATTATCCCTTAGTCTGTTTCCTGCTGCCCCTAAGAGATGCTGTCTGGGAGGTCTCCCACCCCCCTCACATACAGGATGAGCTGGCTAATCCCATTCTAATCCCAGATTACACGTCACAGGAGCCTTTTCCTCGCCCCGCTGCATCACAGCCGCAGCCTCTCCAGCGCCCAGGGGCTGCTAAAAGGGCATCATCTCCTTTTGCAAGGCTGGGTGGCCATTGGCAAGCTGCGCACTCAGGCACAGCAGAGCGGTGGCGTTGGAGTCAGCAGGGTCACAGCAGAGTGGAGCAGAACTTGGCCCACTGCATCCAGCTGACATGCTCTGTTTCCCATCCCTGGTGAGAATGACAGCACCGGATCCGTGGGAGCTAACCTCCCCAGGCAGGGAGCCTCAGATGCAACAGCGATGCTCAGTGCATGCCATAGCACTTCGAGATCCTGGGGTGAAAGGCACTGTTTAAATGCAAAGATCCCCCTCCTGCGCTGCCTAAGAAACCTGGCCCTGGTTCTTCTGACCAAGAGCCACCCAGAGCCGCTGCAAACTAGCACAGCACTTCCTTGGCTTGAGGAACAATGACTGCTAGTTCCTGCTAGAGCTCAGAAACCAGGGGATTATAGCAGTGTCACAGATATCCACCTGAGTCTCAGGTCTCCTGAACACTGAACACTGGTGAAAATGGCCCCTCCCATCCCCCTGCTCACCTGTAGATCTCAAAGTGCATTGCCAATGGAGGTCAGATAACATAGTGCAGTGCAAAGAAAGGGCAATATCACGTTCCCCATTTTGCAGCTGGAGAAACTGAGGCACAGAGAAGGGGGAACTGATTTGCCCCAGGTGAGTGGGAGAGCTGGGAAGAGAGCCCAGGTCTCACCCTTCTAGCCTGGTGGCTGATCACAGGACAGTGCCACCCATGATCTCAGTTATGCAAGTGTCACCTGCTGAGAAAGCACAATGCACCCTAGCCTTCACCCTCTCCCAGCCCGGCTCTCTCTTCTCCTCCTCTCTGCTGCTTTAGCAAATTGGGGAAGAGACAAGGAGGCAGCCAGAGTGAGCAATAAACACAGGCTCTTATCCTGCAGAGCCTGACCTGGGAGCAGTAATTGACACAAACTTCATTTAGTATCAAGAAGCCCGTGGGGTGTGGGCATGTTGACTGGAGCCACTCCCTCTGCCTGGGAGGCTGCGGGCCAGAGCCTGTTTGATGACTGAGGGCAGGGACCCTGTGAGGCCCACACAGCACTTGCCTAGAAACACTCCCTGTTGCTCATGTGCTTTGCAGCAGCCTGCTTTGCTGAGCGAGCTTGAAGGGAGCTGTCTGCCTCTGCTCTCCCCTGCCCCATTCCACTGCTCGCCCCGCAGTGAGCGAGAGACCTCCCCTCTGACCCACTCTGCTAGGGGAAAAATATCCCACCAGCTGCCAAGTTTTCTGCTTGTGCAGCCCATATTTTAATGTTAATGAGTCATCCTTTTTCCAGCTGGCACCTCTGCTGGGTGATGCTAAACAGTGTGGAAGGAATAGATTGTCAATAGCACCGGGTTAGCATTGCCAGCCTCCCCAAAGGCGTTATTCCAACACATTTGGGAGGGACCAGGGAAGAGAAGCTGGACAAAGGAGGAGATAGATGCCGATAAACCCGGCCAGAGCTGTGGATCTCATTTCCATGTCTCCCCTGGTGCTACTGCCACCTCGCTGCTCTTCTTCTAGCAAAGCAGTTGCACCAGGCACCCAGGATCAAGCTGCCATATAGATCCCAGGAGCCGCTTAATGGGATAGCCAAGTCCATACAGTCCCACGGGGCATCCAAATCACTGTCAGGAACGTGGGCATCTAAACCAGACCCTAGGTCACCCAAGTCATGCATGTGGCCCAGCCACTCAAGCTGTCACTGAACAGGGAGGCCAAGCCCAAACCATCACACAGGGCATCCAAACCATTGCCTGGGCACCTGGGCCATTCTGTGGTGACCCCATGCCAAGTCCCTGCATGGGGCACCCAATTGTGGGCATGGAATGGCAGCTGCTGCTCCTCCAGCTGGACAGAGACTTCCCATGTAGCTTTGCCCAACCTCACCCAACAGACAGCAGCCAGGTGTGCGATGGTCCAGCATGCTGTGCCCTATGCCGCCGTTCCTTGCTGCTCTGGGGGCTCCGGCTGCTCTTTCCTTAGCTGTCCCATGCCTGTAGCTGCTTTTTCCCTCTGGGGGCTAGTTGCTTGCCTGGGATGCATGGGTATGGGGGGGGCAGGTGCAGAAACCAAAGACACAGGTACCTAGGAGGACATGTGCTCATGCTGCCTGGAGCTGGGGGAGCCATGTTCTGACAGCCAGGTCTTTCATTCTAATGGGCCTAATTAGGCTGGGCTGACCTCTCCTAGAGGAAGCCGGCTGGCTGGTGTAATGGATGGTGCTGTGCAAATGGCTGTTGAGGCAGAGAGCCTGTGTGCATCCACCATTCCTGCTGCAATTGAGAGCCGACTGCCTCCCGGATGGTAATTGACGTGCCATTATCACCGCTCACTCACAACATTAAGATTTCATTGCTGGGGCTGCATCTCTAATGGTCTCAGCTGGTGTTGGTTGGGGGCTAGGGTGGGTGGGTCTGTGCACAGAGAACAGCCTTTCAGCAGGAAGCCGAGGGACTGGAGTTCAGCGGCACCGGTGGGAGCTGTAGCGTAGACTGTCTCAGCTGAAGACAAAGTGGGAAAAATTCCTGTGCCCTGTCTCTACAACAGCTTCCTCTGTGGCACTCGCAGCCATCCAGGTGACTTAAGGCTCCCATTTTTGTCAGGGAAGATGTGAACAGCACACATGCAAACTCCCTCCAGGAGAGAAACACACCAGGAGAGAGGAAAGAGGCCCCTAGCCTGAGAACAGAGTGGGGACTAGCTACTGCAGACAGAAGGCAAAAACTTGAGTTCCTTCGCTCCCACTAGTGTCCACTTTCTGTTCTTTTCTTCTGTGGGACCACACCCAGAGCCAGTTCCACATGGGCTCAGAAATCCGGCCCAGGTTCTTCTCTTGCCAGGAGGAAACAGGATGCTTTGTGATTAAGGCACTAGACTGAAGTTCAGAAGACCTGGGTTCAGGTCCTGGTTCTGTTACAGACTCCCTGTGTGATCTGGGGGCAAGTCAGTTAGTTGCTCTGTGCATCAGTTTCCCATCTGTTAAATGGGGATAGTGGCACTGTCCTACTTCATAGGCAGGTTGTGAGGATAAACCTGTCAGTGTTTATGGGGTCCCAGGTACTGGGAGGGAAGGTACTTTGAGGGAACGTACTTTGAGGGCCATGCAGGTGCCTTGGTAGATACTTGAGTTAGGATGAACCTATGGGGTGGAGATGACACATTGTGTGGAGCACTCCCATGTATTTATTGAATGGCCAGGTACTTGTTTGAGAGAGCGGGGCAGATGGGGACAGGGTGGGAGTGTGGCCCATTGGGCAAAGGAGAGGCCTGGATTTCAATGTGTGTCAGGACTCCTGGGTTCTGATCATGCTGTAAATTGTATGGGCTCTGGTCCTACTGTCTTCAGGAGTTGCATGCACATGGCTGATGGGATAATTGGACCCCTGGGTGTTCTGCCACTGGCTCACTCTGTGCCTTAGTTTCCCACCTTTACCTCCTCCTGCGGGAACACGAGGCTTAATTCGCTGACATGGGCAGGGCTTTGAGCTTCTGGGGTGGAAGGTGCTATAGAAGCCAGTTTGCAGACACTGGCTCACAGTGGATATTATCAGATTTCCCTCCCACTCTCCAGGATATTGGCTTTAGATCCCCCTGGGGCAGAGTGGAGGAGGCAGGGAGGCTGGGCTGTGGATAGAGCTCCTGTTGAAGGATGGCGACTGGAGGGCGAGTCAGCCCAGACGCTGAGATAGCAGAATCTTTATTCGGAAGCCCCTGTCTCTTCTTTGTCCTAGGGAGAGAGCAGGATGGAGAAGGAAGCAATTGCCCTTGGGGTCGACAGGGCTGGCCCCCAGCATCCCTGTGCAGCAGGTGGGGGCACTGGGATGGGGTGAGGGTTGTTGGGGAGGGGGATTGTTGGTGTTTTAGTGGGAGGAGGTGGCTATAAGTGAGGAGTCAGGGGGTGCAGAACTGCAGGTCCTAAGCCACTGTCCAGGATGTTCCCCATGGCTGCGTGGGGCACCGGAGCCCTGCCCATCTTTCTCTCTGCTGTCCTAGTGGTAGCACGAAGAGGCGTCCAGCAGGGCTGGGTGTGTTTCCCCAGCCCCCTTCCCCATGCGGCCACGTGCGTTCTTGGCTCACGGGACCAACTCCCCGTCTGTTTCAGGAACTTGTGACCTAGCATATCCCTTGCTTATTTATGGCTGTGAGTCTTTTCCATAGCAACCCTCACATGATGCCTTGGAGCGAGGGAGGGGGAAATGCCAGGGGAGAGAAACAATGAGAGACGGAGAGAAAGAAATAGAGGAAGAGTCGTGATGAGGAAGGGCGAGGGAGAAAGGGGAGATGAAATGCTGGGAGGGAGGAGAAGCGAGCGAGAAAGTGAGAGTGGGAGAAGGAAGGAAGAGGAGTGCATGAGCCATGTGTGATACCCCTCCCCCGTCTCTCTCAGGCCATAGCTCTCTGGAGGAGCAGGAGGGGCTGCTCCTGCCCTGGCCACTTGCCCACAGGCTGCTGCAAACTATCATGCTTGGCTGCTGTAAAAAGTCAAACCCCGGATTTCCTGGAGTGGGGGGAGCCGGCCTCCTAAATCACCCATGTCAGCCCAGCTTTGTGCACTGAGAACCTCCTGTCCCCAACCTCTCTCCCCCCGCCAACATTGTGCTCTGAAAGGTTACTGTGCTGGCAGTGCTCAACGCCGCTCTGTTCTCTAATCCTCTTCTGTGTCTGTCCCACAGGCTGGGGAGAGCCTGGGACATCCTACTTGCCAGCCCCTGCTCTGCTAGAGGAGCTGAGAATCTGGTGCACTTTCCCCTCTCCAAAACCTTTCTAGGGGTCAATAGGTTAAAGTGGCCAAATGCAGTGATCTAGCTCTCTATCATCTGTTGAATTGACTGCATGAGTGAGAAGAGCTTATTGGAGGAAAACTAAAGTTCAGGGATTTTTATTATTTGATTATTATTATTATTACTATTATTAATGATGATGATGATTGGTTATTATTATTATTTGTATCCAGGATCCCAATTGTGCTAAGTGCTGCACAAACAGAGGAAAAAGATGGTCCCTGCCCCAAAGAGCCCACTATCTGAGTAAAAGCAGGCTAGCAGAGTTTTGCATTTATTTCTGAGCATGATAAAGCCGGGGGCTCTCGTATCTTGTGGCAGTGAGTTCCATAGTCTGGATCCAGCACCTGTCAAGGTTCTGTTTCCTGCACATGAGTCTCCCCCACTGGTTGACAGTGTCACAGCTCCGCTGGACTGGGGCTGCTGTGGAAGGATGTTCCAGTGGTTTGGTCACTAGTCTAGGACTTGGGCGGGATATAGGTTGAATTCCCTGCTCTGCCACAGATTTCCTGCATGACCTTGGACAAATTGCTTAGTCTTTCTGTGCCTCAGTTCCCCCCCTGTATAATGGGGATATTAGTGCTACCCTGCCTCCCAGGGTTGTGTGAAGGTAAACACCTTTCAGAGTGAGGAGTGCTTGGAGATCTGCTGAAAAGAGCTGAGTGTTACTCTTCGTGGGAGGCTGTGGTCATGGGGGAAGAGGCATCTCTCAGGTAGCCAGTGGCAGGCTTTGAATGTCAGGGGAGCGCTCTTGAGCTGGGCTCTATGTTTGTTAGGCAGCCGGTGTAGCTCCTGGCGCTCCTGGGCCATGTGGCTAAGCAGACAGGCTGCTGTAGTTTTCTCAGGGCATGTGGTTTCATACTTACATAGAATAAAGCCTGGAGGTCACCAGTTGTCTCTGTCTCAGAGGACAGGGCATAAGCCTCTGGTCAGCTGCAAAGGGTAATGGGCACCAACAGCTCTGAGGAGCCCAAAGGGGTCCCAAGGCTGCAGATTGGCTGAATCTGAGAGCTGAAGGTTCAGTAATGGGGGTTGCTTGAGGAGAAGGTATGTTCTTCCAGGTACTTCCCCCTTCTCACTAGCATCACCTCCGTCTTGCCTGGGCTCAGCTTTAGCCACACGCTCTGGGTCCTGCCCAGTGCTGATCTCAGCCCACTGCTGGGAGAGCGGGCGATGGGGTTGTGTACCTTGGAGGTAAGGAGCCACAGGGCTGGGTAATGCTGGCACTGCAGCCCGCGCTGGCTCACCAGCTTCCCGGATGGCTTCACGCAGGCATGGGCTCTGGAGAGAACTGGGCATTGCCTTAGCTTTCGATTCACACTCCCACCTCCCGCGGATTTGGCTGGCACTTGGTCAAACCCATCAGCACCATAACTCGGGGCTGAGCATGGGCCAGCCAGCCCCAATGCTCACAGCCCCGTCCTGCTTCACCCAGCTTTGCTTGGCTTTCAGCTATTCCTTTTCGGCAACCAGTCTCGGTGCCCAGTCCCTATGGTGCTGGGGGATGGATGGAATCAGTTTGCTCCCTGGTGCAGAGAGATCTGGATCCCAGCCCCCGGTGGCTCACAGCTGGCCTGTGTGAGAATCCCAAACATGGGTAGGATCCAGCCTTATCTCTGATGGCACCCGCAAGCAGCCAGCACGTGTGTACTCAGACTGCCTGCCAAGGAGAGCCCGAGTGGCTGGGATCACTGGCCCAGGGAGATTGGTGGTTGCTATGGAGAGAAAGACTGCTGATTTGGGCGTTGGCACTGCTGTCTGCTCCAGATAAGCATGTTCTGGTGAAGTGCCCTGAAAGGGTGGGGTCTAGGCCACCGGAGCTGAAGGCAGTAGGTGAAAGGGACAGATTCTCGGGACAGCTACAGCTCTGCCTGCCTCCTCCTCTGGGCCTCTCGTTTCCATCTACCTGCCTCCTTCTCTTCATCTACAGTGTGTCAGACTCTCCTGTCTGTCTAATCATCACCATGCACATCCTTCTCTCCAGGTATCCCTTTGGCTCGTTCTCTCTTTTCATCTGTCTCTAATCTAGCTGCATATCTCTTCCTTGGTCCATCTGCCTGTCTGTATGTCTGTAGTCCAGTTCTTCCTCTCTCCATCTGTCTGGCCGTATATACACGTCCATTCAGGGCATGGGCACAGTGAATTGGCAGGTGACTCAGGGTGCACGCAGAGCCCAGGCCTGCCTTGTATTGATCTGTTGCTGGCAGGACAGCAAGTGGGTGGTTTGAAAGGCGTGTGGCCCAGACGCTGTTATTGCACAAGGGAGAGTCTGAAATGTTCCTAAGCAGTTGCCATGTCTCCAAAGGAGCCCACCTTTCCCTCGATGGGAAACGGCTGTTGGCTGCTTCCAGTCAGGACCTAGTTAAGAGTCCCAGGGGACCCAGGGAGGGAGTGAACCACTGGGTAAGGGCATGGGGAATGGGTCTGATGGGAGCTGGCAGCTGCAGGCACATGGGGGGCAGCCGGGGATGGAGAGCAATGTTTTCGGTGATTATTTTGGATAATGTGATTATCATCTAAAATATCCACGGGTCTGCCTGTCGGTGAGGGCCAAGCAGCTGCTTTTGACGGCTTTGTCAAAATGTTCCAACTCAGCCAGATGTGACTCCCGTGACCCAGCATACATCGTTGCCTGGCCGAGCTGTGAATGGGGGTGAGGTGATTCCAGCCTGCATGCAGCCTCCTCCGATGTGCCCGAGCATTGCTCACTGCTCCCAGCATGCTGATGCTCCCCTGGGCTCCATATAACTGCCCAAGACTTGCTCCTCCTTCCATGGCCTCCCTTCCTCACCCTGATTTCCTTCCTGCTATGCTCCCTGGCACATAAGAATACCTGTCATCACACTCTGGGATAGTGGCTCATCCCCAATTTTTGTGCCAGACATGGAGCACCTGAGACATGTTACCCCAAAGGTAGTGCCCTGCACTCACTTGGAACATCCATGGAGGAGCAGAGCATTCTGCACCTCACATGGAATTAGATATGGTGTTACATTGAAGTGTGTGATGTACCATTGACTTGCACGGATCACCCCAGTGTTTGTGTGGGACATGACTTAATGTGGATCATCTCCAGTTGATATGTGGCTTTCCAGGGATTCTCCCCAGTGGATACCTGGGATATGGCTTCACGTAGATCTTTATCATTGAATACACAGGATGTGGCTTTATGTGGATTGTCCCAAGTGGATACATGGGACATGGTCTCATGTGGATTGTTCCGAGTGGCTACATGGGACGTGGCTTCACATGGTTTGTTCTTATTGAATACATGGGATGTGGCTTTATGTGGATCATCCCCAGTGGATATTCAGGACATGGTTTCCTGTGGGTCATCCCCAGTAAAAACATGAGACGTAGCTTCATGTGGATTATCCTTAGTGAGTATGTGGGACTTGGCTTCAAGTGGATTGTTCTTGTTGAATACATGGGGAGTTGCTTTGTATGGATTTTCCCCAGTGGGTACATGGGAGGTGGCTTCACATGGATCATCCCAGGTGAATGTGGCTTGATGTGAATCTGCTTCATAGGACCTAGCTGATAGTTAGGTTGGGTATGATTTAGCTAAACAGGGTGTGAAATGTGCTTACATCACCTGCTCCCGTCCTGTGGATTTCCAAATATACTACTCGCTGCCAGGCATCAGGAGAACTTGGGCTCATCCATGGGGGTGGTACAACGGACTGGGAAATCCATGAGACTGACACTCAACAAGGCTATGGCCAGGACATTTGTGGTTCCTGAGATTCCAATGCACAGTGTGTCCCCTTGAGACTGGCATCAGCTTCCACCTGAGCCCTAATCCCCTTTACGGCAGGCAGCCAGAGATTTCTAAGGGCTCTTCTTATCTGCTAACAGCAAATCCCAGTGTCAGGAGGAGCAGGGCATCAGCTGAAGCCATTCCCAGAGAGTCAGGGACTCCACCCCTGGCTTTGCCTGCAGCGGTGCCTGTGGAAAGTCTGAGCTCATGTATCCTGTGCTAGTCAGCTACTCAGCCGGCCTGGTCCCTACAATCCTACAATACATCGTTATCTAGTGTCCCTCATGCTCCCTGCTGTGCAGGGCTGCTGCACAGAGAGAAAGAGGCTTTCACAGGGAGACGAAATAGTCCTTTGCCCTTCCTGGCGCCGTTCATTGTGGATTTCGATGCACTTTGCAGGCACTCATGAATTACATGAGTGCTCACAGCGCCATCCCTGGGAAACATCCATCCCCATTTTATAGATGGGGAATCCCAGACACAGAGAGGGTCTGGGTGCAGCCCCTGGGAAGGGGAGAAGAAGCGTGGCTGGATTTCTGTGCCCACCTGGAATGGGCTCTGGGTGTCGCTGCCTGGCCAGAGGAGAGCCAGAGCTGCATTTCTACCTCTGCTGGCCTGGATTCTAGCAACACAGCACCAAACCAAAGGGTTATTTGGAGTGTGTTTCTGACCCAGAGGCGGAGAGATTCCCAATGAGATTGATGAGCCCGGATGGTGACTATGTCTCCTGGAAGAGAGATCAGGATGACATATCACGCTAGCTTGATTTCCTGGGACCGGAGGAGGCTCAGCCTTTGGGGGGACCTTAGTCCCTCCCCTCTTCCATTTCTAGAGGCAATGGCTTAGTGCTTTAAGCCTCATGTTTGAAACCCCAGGGCTCCTCAGAATCAAAGGCTAAACACCCAGCAGAGCCACTTCAGCTTTTCAGAATTTCATGGTAAAAAAACCCGATGAGCCCCATGAACTTGTTGCATGTGAGCCTGTCCTGGAACAATGAGCTTCCGTGCAGGTTTTCAAGATTCTCATTATACAGGGGTATAATGCACCTTGGTCCCAGATAGCACTGCTGTGCAGTGAGCTGCATGTCACCCCTCCAACCCACCACACCACCACCCCAGAGGTGGCCGCGTCTCAGAGTCCCATCAGGGTGAAACAGAAGAGATGGACTCAGCGCAAGACAGTGTAGACACTCCCCATTCGGAGTATGAGGATTGTTTGCTCTCTCCCCACTCCTGCCCTAAAGGAGAATTTCAGAGAAAAGCAAGAAACCTGTAAAAGAGGGGAATACAATCCCTCCCCCATCCCACCCCGCCCCAGCCCCTTCTGTGCTGGGTTCTTTTCCTTCCCAGAACCGCACGGCTGCTTGTTAGCGCTCCAGGGCCGTACGCTAAGTGCAGCCAGACTGCTGCCCTTGCTCCCCACTGGGGCCTTCTCAACCCAGCGTGCTGGCTGGGACAAAAGGCTTAATTAACTCTGCTCTGATTGTCAGCGCCAGGTCAACAATCGCCTGCGATAACAGGCCTCGGAGCTGGGCCCTGACACAGGACCACCTGCCCAAGGCAGGGCAGGGGGGGAGACAAACTCCTGCTGAGAAAAAGCCAGACGGAGCGGAGCCTGTTTGACTCCGCTGGGCTGAGGGAGGCCGAGGCCTCTGAACAACAAACCCATTGTCCCCCCGGCTGGAGGACAGGACTTAGCTACAGGGCTTAGTTACCCGCATCAGCGGCTGGGGATGGCAGGTGAACAGGCCTCCTGGGCAGCATGCTTCAGGTGGCATTGCTGGGGGAGTCCCGTCCAGACTGTCAGACAAACGCCAGTCCTTCCCAAGCCATGGCTGGGAGGAGGACCGGCCCCTGAGGGGTCTTGGCATGTCTGGGTCTGCTCCGTGCCTGTTATAAACTCCCAGCATGAAGGAAAGGCAAAGGTCCCCCAACCTGTTGTCAAGGAGATTGAGGCAAGGCCTGTGCTTGTGCTGATTGGCTCAGAGCATGGAAAGTGCTTCTTTCTCACGAGCTCTCAGCATTGGGCCCTGTGTTTTTTGGATAATCTGGGCCCAGGCGTCCAGAGCTCCGTGTAACCAGAATGAACCCTCACAAGCCCCTGCACTAGGTCTGTGGTATCATGGGGAAATTGAGGCATGGAAGGAAAGAGGCCACTGATTTTGGGTGCCTCAGGGTTTCACCAAACAGCTTCCGGGGCTACTGCCAAAAAGGTTGACCTGCTCTGGGTCACCCCACAAGCCTGTGTCAAAGGCCCCCGGGGGATCCTGGTCCCTTTGCTTAGGCCACAGGACTGTTTTTATGTGTCCTCTGACAGCCGTAGAATTGTGCTTGGTTTGGATGCTGGTTCCCAGAGTTTGGAGGAGGATGGTACTGGATAAAGGCTCCTCACTTTGGTCCCATAGTAGAGCCCGCTGATCCCTCCCTCCCGGAGCCTCAGCAGCTGGTGGCTGCTCTGAAGGCCAAAGTAGATGGAACCCAGGAAAGATGGAGCATATTGAGTCTCTCCCTTAGAGGTGGCACATGCGCCCTCTCCCCTGCTGTGAGCAATGACAGACCGGCAGCCTCTTGCAGCCTGGGGGGCAAGGAGTGGGGGAGATGGAGGTGTGTGTAATAACTGGGCAAATCACCCCCCGCCACAGCCTGCAACACAGGGAGACTAGAGACTGCTCCGGAGTTGGATTACTCTGTTCCCCGCTCGCCTGGCCTGGTGAGACCAGGCCGCGACTGCAAGGATGCGTTTTCCAAGCAGTGGGTTGTGGGGGATATTGATCAGAGATGTCTCCAGCTGGCAAGTGCATCTGGAGGGCGAGGCTTGGGTTTCAGCTCTCAGGACAGAGAGCAGTTTGGGGAGAGGAGGGCTGCAGAGGTCTGGTACTTGGAGACGCCCCTTGTGGAGCTGATAAGGTTCTGGCTGGGAGCAGGCTTGCCACATAGCTCTGTCTTGTACTGCCTCCCCGTGTGAGAGGTGCCCCGTGTGAGAGGTGGTGGAGAGGATGCACCGGCACTCAGAGATGGATCGGAACCAGAGCCGGTAGTCTGATCCACTCCCAAACTCCACGGCTCAGGTAAAATGGGATCCACGTCAGAACTGCACCCCTGGTTGTGCAAGATCCAAACCTGATTGATGAGGCTTTGCACCCTCCCGAACAGCCCTGGTTTTGCCCATCTCTGCCTGACTATTAACCTGGGGGTATTGAGAGGTTGGCAGTAGCCCCTGATGGGGATAATGCTGTAAGGGGGGCAGAATCCAGAGGCTGGAGGTATCAGAGCCCCACCAAGCGGGTACTGGAGACATCAGTAGGCACCAGGGTGGCACAGTAGAGCCTAACACCTGCCTCACCCCATCTCCCTCGCCCGGGTGCTCGGTGTGATGGGGGCTTGTCCAGAGAGAGAAGGGACTGACTCACAGAGAGCAGAGAGGATTTCCCAAAGGAGGGGCAGCAGGAAGGGACCCCCTTTTGCAGGGGTGGGGTCAGCAATCCGGCCCTGCATGTACCCCCTGCAGCAGTGATTAATTTGTAATGAAAGAGGTGCCAGGGCTCAAGCAATTTTTTTACTTTCATAACGGATGTAGCAGGCCCAGAGGAGCCGGGGTGATGAACTGCCAGGCCCAGAGGTGCCGGGGCTCAGCCCTGGCAAGCTCTGGCACAAATTAAGCACTGCCCCAAAGGGCCCCGCCCCCCAGAAGCACAGGCTGCCCCACGGCTGCGGAATGGGCTGATCTGCTCCCCAGCTGTCTGTCCACTGCCCCAGGGACTTCCTGGAAAGCCCTTGTTGACCGGACTTTGTAGTCGGAGGTGGGGAGAGCTGGGCAGGGCCGGGTAGGCAGAGCGAGCACGTCTGTGTCATTGCTGAGAGCTTGGGAGGCGTCCAAATGCACTCTCTGTCACTTCCCATTGTCCCGAAAACAATGGCTCAAAACAAGTGCAATGATCCCACCGCTCAGTGCATGGAAAGACTCAGCAGTGGCTGGGAGCCCAACTGGCTGAGATCACTGCAGGCTCACCGGCGCTGCCAGGTCCTCCCTGGCCACGCCCTGCAGTGGTAGAGCCATCGCTCGGTGTCCTGGGCTCTGAGCAGGCTGTGTGTGCTCCAAGCCATGCCATCTCCCCAGACCCTTGGCCCTGGGCAGGCTGCGCATGTTAGCTCAAAACCGGGGCTAACTAACAAAAGTAACTGTAAATGGGGACTCATTATTGAGCAGGTCTGTTTCCAGTGGGGTCCTGCAGGGATTGATCTGCTCTTGGCCCTACACTATTTAACATCTTTATCCATGGCCTGGAAGAAAACATAAAATCATCTTGGATAAAGTTTGCATATGACACAAAGATTGGGAGAGTGGTAAATAATGAAGAAGATGGGTCACTGATACGGGGAAATCTAGATTGCTTGGTAAGCTGGGTGCAAGCAAAGAATACGCGTTTCAAAAATGGAACTGTATACCTCTGGGAACAGTGTGCCACTCCGCCATGCCATGTGGGAGACTCTGGCGAAATTCCTGCAGGAAGGGGTTTCCACCCTGGGCCACGCAGGACGCTGGCTAGCTCCTCAGTTCAGGTCTCTTGCTCCCTGGGTGGGGAACGCTGCCATGCTTTAGGGAAGGGGAAGTTTGTCCCTGCTTAATAGCGCCTGCTCTGGCCATTTAAGAAGCTACACTAGCTCCCAAGGGAACCCCATGCAGGGAGGGTGCTGGTCAGCCAGTGGGGGAAGCAGGGGTCTGAGGGTGGCAGAGGTTTCAGTTTCCCCTCATCTGACATGTGGTTTATGTCCATCTCCCCGGGTGTCTGCATCCAAGCTGCCCTGGCTGCAGAGACCGGATCGTGGGAGAGGCGGTGTGTGGGTGGGTGTGAAGGGGGGATCAGCACGCCATGTCTGGTGTGTGGAAGGATCTCACCTCTCCCCATCTCTCTCCCTCATTGCAGAGGGAGCATCTGACCCACAGCCCAGCCTAGGAGCCCAAAGGGATGTGGAAACACAGAATCACTGGTACGTAAACCCCTCATCAGCATCTCCCCACCTGCCAGGAGAGATGGGCCAAACCCAGAGTTGTGTATCCAGCTCTCCCAAGCCCTCAGACTCAGGAGACAGTGGGGCCTAGATCAGAACCGCCCTGGTTCTGGCTCCACAAGCATCATCCGCCCACCCCATTCCCCTTCCCAGCTTTTCCCCTCTCCACCGGGCAGCCCCCTGCTGAGCCTGCTGATGAATATTTCAGAGCCCTGCCGTGTGCACCTCACTTTGCATTAGCATCAGACGCCTGAAGGCGGCCAGCTTGGCCCAGTAATGGGGCAAGACGAGAAGCCCAGGGGAGCCAGGAGGGGGCTGCAGATCCAAGGAGCTGAGAACCGGACATTGCTCAGTGACTGCATACAGAGGCCCCCTCCCCCTCCCTGATTGGTTTGATCTGAACCTCTCAAAGCCTTGATTCCTCCCCATGTACACGCGGTCCGGGCTCTCCCTCCTTTATTCCTCCATCCCTGACCCACGATGGCAGTGTGCCAGATGGACCAGCCCTCGGGGATCATTGCAGACTCCTGTCCCCACTTGAGACGGGAGCAAAGGTCTAAGTGGCAGCTTCACTCAAACAGATCCGCCAGGCCAAGCCCTGGCATCAGCTTTGTGCCATGACTGGGCAGAGGGGCGGCAGGCTGGGTGCCCCCCCCCAAGCTGCTGCCAGGACCCAGGGGGGCAGGCAGCTCACCCTTTGGAATCCTAGCAGCAGGATGCCTTTGCCCAGGCTGATTGCTGCTAACGAACCTTCCTTCTTCACCCCGCCCCCTCCCCACAGGACTCTGTGCATGACCCGGCCCTTCCCACAGGCGACGGAATGGAAAGGTTACAGAAGGTAAATGAACTGGGTTAAACTCTTCAGGCCTCCGCTTTGCAACCACCCCGGACACCCTGGTCAAGGCATGGGGGAAGGGGTACGGCGTGGAATATATTGGAATGCAGGAGGCTCTCGCCTCCAGGGGGCCACTTCAAGCCCACCCCATCTCTGTTTGTGGGCCTCGTGCTACTAACTGGTGGGTCTCAGTTTGCTCACTAGCAGACAGGTGTCCACAGCACAGAGCCGCTGGCACCAGCAGGCCCCGTAGTTGGCAATCTCTGCAGAGAGATCAAGGGCCCCACCTGCTGCTGCAGGGAATGCCCAGATGCAATGGCAAAGGGCAAAGGAGCCAGCACTATACCTGCTCTGAGGGGGTGCAGTGGCAGAAGAGAACCTGGGAGCATCCCCTGCCCGCTGCCATGCCAGGTGAGGGGCAGGTGTCAGTTTCTGAGCAGGACAAGGGGTGAGCTGGCAAAGGCCGTGCTGGGCCCTTCTGCACTCAGCACTGCAAGGGCCACGCAATTGCATGCTGTTAATTGCAATCACTGGATGCTTCTGAGGCGCTGGGGCATGCAGTTGCTGTACAGGAGAGCAAAGGAGCAGGGTCTATTCTTCACCCATCTCCATGCTCTGTCCTAGGGGCTCCGCCCCTTGCTAACTGGAGTTTGGGCAGACAGCACCACCTAGTGCTTACTGCAGCTCTCATGGACACATCTGCTGAAGCTGCTGGCAGTGCCCACCTGGGCACAGCACTGCCCCCTGCCCTAACAACATGACCACCATTTGGGCTGCGGGAGTTGGAGACCTCGCTGTGCTGTATGGGGCAGGAGCTGCAGATTTCCCTCCACGTGTGTGGCAACTCCTGACCTGGACTGGTTGAGTTTTAATTTCTAGTTGAACGTGTTTTGTGTTTTGGGAGGAGCTGCAGTTCATAGCCATTCTCCACATTAAAGATGAATTGTTCCCTGAGTCCCAACCTTCCCCACACACCCCATGAGTCTTAGGAACACAGGGACTGCCAGATTGGATCAGACCTGTGCTCCATTTAGCCCAGTATCTGGCTCTGACAGTGACCAGCACCAGCTGCTTCAGAGGAAGGGGAAAGAAACCCCAGGGGACAATTATGGAATAACCTCCCTACAAGAGAAGATTCTTCCTGACCCTCAACACTTAGAGGTTGGTTTGTGCCCTGAAGCAGGAGGGTGTTTGTATCCCCCCTGTTTCCTCCTGTCTAATGTAGCGGTGGGTGTTCTTGTGACTCATATACAGCTCCAAGCCTTTTTGAATGCTGTTGTGCTCTTGGCCTTGATAGTATCTGGTGGCAGTTAGTTCCTTGGGTTTACAGCCCCCCCATATCCTCAGTCAAACCTGAGAGCATGTGTAGGCATGAGAATGCCAAGGAATGGGGATCTCAGAGGGCTGATGTCCTTCTGGATTTCCTAGGTCTTGCTCTGAGGATCAAGGCCCTCCTCTCTGGGAGTCAGTTCCACTCATCTCCAGCCCTTCATACAGGTGCAGCGATGGGAACACACACACACACACAGGTACACAAGCACACTTGCACATGCATGCACACACACAGTTGCACGTGCATACATACATGCGTGCAGACACATACACACACAAAATCTGGGTGCAGGTGCGCCCGCACACACACTATTCTCAGCATCATGAACTTCCCCCTCCAAAGCCATATCTAGCTAAATGGTGCTAAACTGACATATCCAAAAGGCACACCCATATAATATCCATCTAGGCAGGGAGGGGCTGTTGGGTTTGGTACTGTAATTCCCACCTGCAAGGGAGTGAGGCTCATCAGATGACTGCTTCCCTTGGCATTGCTGCCTCTCTGTGTGCCTCTCGGGGGGGCTTAGCTGCGTTTTCTCTTGCCTTGCCCTGTCGGCTGCATTGATGAAGCCAGCGGAAGAGAAGGAAACTCACAGAGGTCTCTCCCTCCTTTCCAGCAAACTTTAACCTCCCCTGGGAGTGTCTGTTCCTCCCGCGGGTCCAGCGTCCCAGGATCGCCCTCCAGCATTGTGGTGAGTGCTGTTCATGTCATATCTCCCTTTTGGGGGGTCTCGAAAGCACCCAAACTCCGTGTGGGCAGCGTAATATAGCGATCAGAGCAAAGTAATGGGAGTCAGGACTCCTGGGTCCTGTTCCTGGCTCTGGGAGAGGTGTACCGTTTGGTGTTTAGAGCAAGGGAACTCAGGACTCCTGGGTTCTCTTCCTCACTCTGGGGAGGAGTCTGGTCTAGTGCTTAAAGTAAGAGAATGGGAGTCAGGTGTCCTGGATTCTAATCCAGGCTCTGACCTGCTGTGTGACTTTGGGCAAGTCCCTTCCCCTTTTCTGTGCCTGTGTTTCTCCATCTCTAAAAATGAGGAGAACAATCCCTTCCCAATTCCCAGATGGGCTGGGAGGCCTCAGTTCCATGTGGGAAAGAGTCGTGCACCCTGACCTGCACTAGGAGAAGCTCAGACACCTGCTTGAGGCTTTTCTGGTTGAGAAGGAGCTTTTCCTCCTTCGCAGGCCAGAATGGACAATGAGGTTCTGGGCTACAAGGACCTGGCGGCCATTCCCAAGGACAAGGCAATCCTGGACATCGAGCGCCCTGACTTAATGATCTATGAGCCCCATTTCACCTACTCCCTCATGGAGCACGTGGAGTTGCCAAGGAGCCGAGAGGTGAGGGTGTCTTGGGTGGGGCATGGTCCTCTGTGTTTGTTCCTTCTCTGACAACCCCCCATCAATGGCTGAGCTAGTGTAAGCTCTGTGGGCAGCTCCCATCCGGCTAAGGGGAGATGCTTGCACCTTGCTGGGCTGCAAGACAGGGATGTACCAGAAATCTTTACTGTGTATCCCAGTGGTTGCAGGGTGAGTCAAGTAAATGGCATCTATCTCTCTGTGCTTCCTCCCACAGCGGTCCCTGTCCCCCAAATCCATCTCTCCTCCTCCTTCTCCAGAAGTGAGTACTGCCACACCTTGCCTCCTGCTTAGTTCTCCGCAGGCGTCTCTTGCTCACAGGCAACAGAAACCCACAGAGCCTGAGGTCCGACCAGTCTCCCCCACAATGTGCCCTGTATTTTAACAATTGTGCTTTCACTCCTATTACGAGCACTAGGGAGACTGGGGGTGGGGTTCTAGGGGGTCTACACTGCATTGAAACCTGAGGCTATGTGACCCGGGTTTCCAGCCCCAGCCATGCTAACACATCCATACTGCACTGGGCAGACCTTCTGACTTGGGTCTGCTGCTTGAGCTGCGTCCACACTGCTCAATGACAGGACTAGGACTGGGACTCGGGCTCGGATCCACCCCCCTAGTAGGGTCCCAGGAGTGCAGACAATTTGTGTGCAGATGGAAGGGGGCTTGGGCTCAAACCTGGGCTTAGTGGCTGGTGTAGACATACCCCGGGAGAGCCTCTGCAGGGGGAAGGTATTACTGGGACAGGTGTCAGGATTGGTGCCTGACGCTGCCTGGCTGACAGATCAATGGATGAGTGGATCCATCTTTTCCACTGGCTCATCAAATGGCTCCTCCACTGTCCACATGCCGTGGCTGTGTCTTGAGCATCCGCACTACTGGCTGAGGTGAGATCAGCTAGCCCAGGAGCTCAGCGGAGTCAGAATCCAGGGGCTTAGGTTGCACTTGGACCCTGATTGAACAAGAGAGTTTTAGAGGCTGGATTAAACTAACCAGCCCTGTGAAAGATGAGGGAGATGGACAGCTGGACTTCCAGTATGCCTTGGGGCCAGCTTCACCATGTCTCACCATTCCAAGCAGTGTCAGCCTTTCCTGAGAGATTCGGGAGAGTTTTCCCTCCCAAGGGGTGGGACTGAACTTTGAGATGCAGTCTGGGCTTGGCAGTTAGGTCTCTGTCTGAGCAGGCAGCATGGGCCACTGTCAGACACAGGCGCATGGGGCGCTGATCTGTCCCAGGGCAGCAGCTGCTCTGACACTGGCTCTGTTCACAGGTCATCCGGGACTGGATGGAAAACAAGTCCCTAGGAAGTGCCTCCCAGGCAGCTAGTCGCCGGACCAGCAGCACAGCCCGGAGCGGAGTGCACCACTTCCACCGACCTGGTACGGCCCACATGCTGTCTGGGGCTCTCCAGGGCTCCCCACATGGGTGCGAGGGGAGTAGGACCCCAACTTCAGGGCCACACACCACACTGAAACCCTAACCAGAGACCCAAGACCAGACCCTGCTCCCTGCACCCCCACCCTCCCTGCTGGAGCCAGCACCTGAACCCAACTGGGGGACTGGGACCCACTTGTCCTTCCTCCAGGACCCCACCAGCATGGAGCAGGGTGAGCGCTGTTCCGTATACCCACAGAGCAGGGACAGCAGGAGGGTGAGCCTCCCCCACCAGTGGGCCCCCACCTCCTCTAGGAGTGAGACGGAAGCTCAGCTGTGCCAGTGGCGGTGGTGGGGCTGGCTCACTGGGTTGCCTGCTCCTTCAGCGGCATTTCTCACCCTCCTGTTCCCCTCCCCTCCTCCAGAGACCAACACCATGGAGCTGAACATATACAAGAAGCCGCCGATCTACAAGCAGAGAGGTGAGTGCGGCTGCTTCCCCACCCCGGCCTTTGGGTGCTAGGTTGGGACATTTGGGGGAGCGAGCGCAAGGAGATGGGGAAGCCAGATCTCAATTTTCTGTCCCTCTGTCTATTACAGAGCCCTCGACGGGAGCCCCACAGAGCAAGCACATGATAGAAGACCAGATCATTGAGTGCTCCAAGTTCCCAGCAGCCCAGGCCCCGGACCCCAACCAGCCAGCCAAGATCGAGACAGATTATTGGCCCTGCCCTCCCTCCCTGGCAGTTGTAGGTAGGTGATGGCAGGGTGTTTTACCTGCAGCTGGGCGACTCCTGTCAGCTCCCCCCCCCACACACAAGCTGAGCGGGGTCAGTACTGAGATGGGAAACCACCAAGGAAAGCTGAAGTGTTGCTTCTGAGTTAGCATCGACACCCCATTATGGTGACTGAGGGGGCTGGGCAGATGGGACATACAGCCAGGGCCCTGACCGCTTGTGGTCATGAAAGATCCCCTGGCACGTTTTGCTAGCCCTGGTGCTGGAGTGATTCATTCTGCCTCCCTGAATTTCCCCAGCGGGGAAAGGATCCAGCCGCCCTCTATCTCCCTGCCCCCTTGATTCGGAGTCTTGCTTTTCCCTTTACCCTGACGCTCTCTTTGGGTCCCCAGAGAAGGAGTGGAGGCAGCGGATGGCCTCCAAGAAAGGCATGGAAGAAGAGGAGGATCTCACGGAGGAAATGACTAACCTCCATGAGCTACAGAAACAGGAGCTGAGTAAGGTAGGATGACCTTGGAGGTGCGAGGGCTCCAGGAGTGCTGAGTCCTGGACCAGGCTGGGGCTGGAGGGGGCTCCAGCTTGGAGGATGCTGGGATTTGATGGGGGCTGCTCCCTGGAGGATGCCGGGGCTGGAGAGGGTTCTGTGCCCTGGTGGATACTGGGGATGGGGTATGGGAGCTGTGCTCTGGAGCATGCTGGCGCTGGAGGGGGCTGTGTCCCAGCACCGAGTCCTACCTGACCCTGAGTGCTCCTTCTCCTTAGGTCACCTCAAACCTCGGGAAGCTGATCCTGAAGGAGGAGATGGAGAAATCTCTCCCCATCCGGAGGAAAACCCGCTCGCTCCCAGACCGAACGCCCTTCCACACCTGTGCGTGGGGCCAGGCAGTGACCCAGACATGCCCTCCTCTCCTCTTCCCCATCTCTGATGCTGAGATCCTCCCCCCAGGCTTTTCCTGGCATCCACGGGAGCAGCATCCATTTTAAGTAGATACCCTGACAAGTGACATTGTTTTGGTATCGTTCCAGGTGTTGGTTTTATTTAAATATGGTTAATGGCTGGGACTGGAGTAGCCGAGAACTCCCCCCAGCCAGCTCTCCTGGCCTGCTCCATGCAGCACCCCTTGCTGGGAGAGGCCGGGGCAGGAGCCATGGGGCGCTCCCCCCGGACCATCCCCTGCACTGCTTTGTATGAGGATTGCTGCAGGAACAGTCAGCCCAGAGGTGACACTGGCTCTTGCTCTTTTTCAGCTCTGCACCCGGGGAATTCCAGATCCTCCACCCTTCCTGCCTATGAGAGAAGTACCCTCACCAGGGTAAGTGCAGTTCCCCACTTCACCCTCCCCTTGCCTGTTGTGTCCTTGGGAGTTTGGTGTTTTCCACATATTGTTCTTATCCGTTCAGATGGCGTTCAGGTCCAAATGGTGCCAAACTGAACCACTCCACCTGGGCTAGGATCCAGCTGACGGTGTCTGAGAATAGCTGTGGCTGTTGATAATGCACTGGGCTGGGCTGTGTACCCCTGGGGTAATGTCCTGGGCTGGGACAGTCAGGAAGAGGGGTTACCCAGAACGGAGAACCAAAGCAAATCAGCCAGTGAGAGCAGCTGGCTCACCGCCCTGCTGGTGAGGGGACCCAGGGCCTTATGCCTTTGGGCCACTGGTTCAAATCTGGCCCGTGTCAGCAATGATTGAGAGTCATTACCACTTTGTGGCTGTTCGGAGTGTGAAATGAGTTTGTTGGGTCTCAGTCCAGCCCCAGTGGGACAGATCTCCTTGGCACCAAAACCACTCCGACTCCACTCTTCTCCCTGGAGGTGTCCTCTAGGGCAAGGTGGAGGGCAATGCAGGGGGAATCTTGCTGAGTTGCCCCCTGGGATGCAGCTACTCTGTGGGTACAGAGGGCCCCTTGTTCTTGGGGCTGTCAGTCTGGCCCTTCTCACCAGCTTCCAGCTGCTTCTTGCATCAGTCCAGGAGGCAGTTTCTATCCAAGCTCCCTGCCCCACTCAGAGGCACTGCTGCCCTGGTAGCTGATGCTATCCGATTTCCTTTTGCAGCTGCAGTCAGCGGAGTTCAGCCCAGCCGGCAGCGAGAAGGGGAGCCCAGGTAAGAGGAGCACATGGCACAAGGGACAGGCGCAGGGAAGATGTGGGTCTGGTCTGGTCTGGTCTGGTCACTCGACCCAGAAAGGCCATTCAGTGTCGTCAGCATCAAACTCTTGCTCAGCTTAGCTGGGCCTGTTGGCCTGATGGGGGCACTGTGTAACACGCCCCATGGGCCAGACCCACAGCTGGCGTGAATCAGTGCAGCACCCCAGCATCGATGGAGACACACGGGTTTACACTAGCTAAGGGATTCCGGCTCATCCCTGCCCCCATCCCACTGCTGATGAGCTCTGTGCCCAGTGCCCTCTCTTCATCTCTCGCCCAGCCCCACAGGATGCTGACAATAGCTGCCCCCACTTATTATCCTTGGGAGGGACGGTGGATTTGGTCTGAGTGGCCTCACGGCATCGGGGAGGGCTGGAGACAGAGTCCTGCCCCTCCAGGGCACCAGTTTAAATTAGGCCCGGGATGGTAGCATGCAGGAGCCAGTATCTGACAGCTGTCGGGAGGCCCTTAGTGAGTTGCCGGGTCTCCGTCCACTTCCCAGCTGCAGTGTCTACCTGGCAGCTCCAGCAGAGAGGCCAAGGACTGGCTGGCTGGTGGGAACACCTTCCCCCCTCGCCCCTAGACATCGGGGCACGACGCAGTAGCTGGGCAGGGTGTGGGGGAAGCCTGCCCAGCCGCTGCCATGCTGTGCCTGTTTGGAGGGCTTTGTTCCCTCGCTTGTCCCACACTAGCTTCATGCAGGGTGCACTGCAGACCAGATGTGACCCCTGCGCTGCCGGGGTGGGGTGTTACTCACGTCATTGGGCATCAATGCTCAGCCATGGCAGCGAGGGCTTTGCAGCCAGGCCCTGAGTGGCCGTTGTCCATTATCTTTTGATATTGGGAATTCCAAAGCTTTGTGCAGCCCACAAAGGGTGAAACTGATACCTCTCCGCTCCGTGTAGACAGAAAAAGCAGGCAAAATCCTCAGCTGGTGTAAGCTCCATTGCATCGGTGGGCCAGATTCCCAGCTGGTGTAAAACCCACAATACTTCCATTGACCTCCTGCCGATTTCCACCGGATGAGGATCCGGCCCCTTGTTCTAAATGAATTGGGACATGCAGCCCCTGCACCCACAGCTGGAGAGTCGGGGGGAGTGGGTCCTAGAGGGACGGCTGGAGCTGGGGTTCTCTAAGCCCCTTTTCTTTGTGTTTTGCAGGCCTGCAGGTAAGCGGTCGCCCTGCCGCTGGAGGGAAGACACTGGGAGTGGTGATGTATCTTGGGAGAGGCGGGGGAAGTGCCCCTCCCTTCCATTGCATGCTCAGCCTCTCCCAACCTCGCGTGGCTGGCACCCAGCTGCCAGACAGATAGAGCTCAGTGAGGCAGGGCTGGTGCTGAGACTCAGACGGGACCACTGGAAAGGACAGGGACTGGAGCAGGGCAGCAGGGAAGAGAGTGGGGTGGCAGCACCAGAGAAGGAGAGAAGGGCAGGCTGAGGAGACAGAGAAACCCAAAAAGGCAGGATAGGGAGGGATAGTGGGAAAGGGTGTGGGAAAGAGAGTGGGAGAGAGGTGTGGGAAAAGAGAGACAGGGATTTAGGAGCTTGGATGGGGGCAGAGAGACAGTAGAGACACAGGGGTTTAGGAGCTCCAGGTGGGGAAGAGAGAGACAGCAGAGATGTGGGGCTTTAGGAGATTGAGTGGGGGCAGAGTGCCACTCTCTCCAGTGCCTAGGCTGAAGCCCATCACCCTGCTGTTTGTTCAGGTTCTTTGGGGGAGGTGGTGGGGATTTGGGTGTGGGAAGCCCTGTATGCCTGCCCAAGACTGACTGGGAGTTTTGCTGTCTGCAGAATGGCCAGCGGGGGAGGATGGACAGAGGGAACTCCCTGCCCAGCATGCTGGAGCAGAAGGTAAGAGCCGTGGCTGAGGGCTCTGCAGGCCCGGGTCCAGGATGCAGGGTGTCCCAGCCATAGGCTGGGATGCTCACACATTCGCCTTGTTACATGCTGCCGGCTGGCTGGCTGGGGGGTGTGGAGTAGCAGACATGCCCTACTGCAGGCTTTCTGTGGGTGGTGGAACATGCCTCATTGCAGGCTGAGCTGGGGGTGCGGGGTGGGGATGGGATGCAATGGGGACAGGGACAGGCATTTTAATGAACCCCGTTGTTTAACTGTGTTGTCCCTGGCTCTCAGATTTACCCCTATGAGGTGCTGATGGTGACGAACTGGGGTCGTGTGAAACTGCCTCCGGGAGTGGACAGAACAAGGCTAGAGGTACGGAGTGGGGATGGGGCATCTCGCTGGCCCCTGCAGTGTCTGGGCCCAGGGGAGGGAGAGGGGCCAAGGAAACAACTGCTGACAGATCCCAGGGCGGGGTGGGGGGTGGTTCAGGGTAAAACAGCTGGAGAAATACATAAAGGAGAAGGGGAGAGGGAAGAGAGGGTTAATGCTTTATGAGCCCTGGACTTGGAGCACCACCTACTGCCACCCCATCCCCGAGCTGCCCTCCCCTGCTGCCCCTCTCCTGCGCTCCCACAAACAGCCCTGGGTATTTCATTCTCTTGTACCAATGCTAAAAGTGGAAGCTAATTCGATTAAAAAAGGAGGGAGCCAGGCTCTTGCCCCATGGCTACATGGGGTGGCACCGGCCACAGGGCCCCAGGCACAGCAGACTCCATGGCCAGCACCTAGAGTGGGCACATGCAGTGTGAGGTCAGGGACTCAGCCAGCAGGGAGTGGGCAGCGTCTGCTGGAGCCCGGAGGGAAGCTCTGGCATTCAGGCCTGTTCTCCACACCATGTGGCAGTGGGTTAGCTGAAGGCATGATGTTAAACCGAGGCGACTCTGGGCCTGTCTGTGCTGCAATCAGAGGCGTGACTGCAGCAGGCATAGATCTCCCTGAGCTAGCTTTGATCTAGGTACCAACAGTAGTGAATCTGTGGCAGCACGGGCTGTACAAGCCCACGTGGGGCAAGATAAACTGCTGTAACCAGTTTAAAGGCAATATAAGAGAGTCTACACTGGGGGTTGCATTGGTTTAATTAAATCATTCTTAAACTGATTTATGTTAAACTGATGCAACTTCTGTGTGTAGATATGTCTAGTGTGAGGGTTTGTATTAGGACTGGATGGGAAACTGATTTTCCATCTTGGGGGACGAAAACAAAACATTAGAAATTTCTTGAGAAATGAAATTCCAGTTTTTTGTTTTTGTTTTGCGTTGATCAAAATGTTTTGTTTCAATAAAATGGTTTCATTCTGATTTTGATTTTTTAAAATATTATATAAAATAAACAATATTTGAAATGAAAAGTTGTTTCAAAATGGAAAATTGAATCCCCCCCTGCAAAATGCAGTAGTACACGCACACGTGTGCTCACATGTGCACACTGATCTGGCACAGAGACATATACACACAAACTGACCTCACACATGCGCATACACAGTGATCTGGCATTTACACACAGGCACTGATCTGGTGCACGCACATGCACACACACACACACAGATTTTGTGTGTACACACACATACACACACACACACACATTGATCTGGCACACACACATGCACGCACACCGACACACACACACTCTGATCTGGCACATGCACACAAACACAAACAGAGTGACTGGTGCATAACACCCACTGTTTCTCTCTCTCCAGAGGCACCTGTCCCCAGAAGATTTCCTGCGTGTCTTCAAGATGTCCCTGGAGGAGTTCAGCAAGCTGGCCCTGTGGAAGCGGAATGAGCTGAAGAAGAAAGCTTTCCTGTTCTGAGCCGAGTGCCCGGCCTGAGCCAACCCTAGCCGTGATCTCAGTTAGTGTCAAACACAATCTCGCATCACAGCTGCTTTAGGGCTACTGAGCCAGTTTTAACACCTGCCTCCCCTCCCCGAAGCCCCTCAGGCACGTTGATCCCTCATTCCCAGTTTTGCCTCTCACTGAGGGATATCAGAGAGCCTCTCCCTGCCCAAACCTTCCCCCTCACACGCCCAGCTGGTGGGCTACTCACTCTGGGTCAAACCTCTTTTAATGGAGCCAGGGGAGGGAGAGTTGAACAAGTGGAGGGAGGAGCAAGCAAACCCTAGTCAGCCAAGGTCCCTGGGCTGGATGATGTGTAGGGGCTTCTCGGGGACAGGGCATCAGTGTCCCTCTTTGCCTTCACCTGTTGCCTGTTGGGGTCACGGCTGGTTCAGCCAGGATGGGAGCCATAGCTACTGGAGAGGGCTCTGGCAGGGGCCCTGGCTCAGCTTGGGGAGTGGACAGGACAGGGACACACCGTAATGCTCGGTTGCTGGACGCATGTTGGTTTAGGTGTAAGGGAAGTTAGGGCTGCTTCTACCTTGCTGCTGGGCCCTGACTGACTCTTGGGGCCAGCCTCCCTCCCTGTCAACACTGGGCAGGGCGCATGTATACCTCTGAATAGCTGTAACCCTGACACAGGCCATGGGGGATGCCGGGTGTCGCCATGGCTGCGTTTCTGAGTGTCCCGTCAGCAATGGGGTTGTCATTTGCCTAGAATAGGCTCCAAAGAGCCATGATCTTCATTAGCAGCCACTCCCCATGGACCCACCCACAGTCGGGGCCCCATCCTCGTAATCAAATACCCTTCAGTGGAGCTGGGAGGGGGCACAAGAACCTCTTGTTGGAGAGAACTGGAAAATCAGAACCAACCCTTCTGAGGTCATCTCTGTCTCGCTCTTGCTCACTCCTGGCCTCCCCCTCCTCTCCCCACTCCCACCATCCCTCCCCGTAAATTCAGTCTCTAGGTGGACATGACCGAGCACCTCCCAAGTTCTCAACCCAATGGCCCAGGCTCTCAAACCACACACCTTCCCGCTAAGGCTACAGCCCCACTCCCCACCCCTTGAAGCTGCCTCTGGGGGAGGGGTGCTCTTAGCTCAATTGTTTCAGGCCTTAGTAGTTGATGATTTTGCTCCTGCCCCTTTGTGGATCCTCGGTCGAAGCCCAGCGGCCACCCTGCCAAGCCCAAGGCCTTTCCCCAGGTTTAACAGAGGAGTTTGCCTGAGCAGTGAGAGACTCAGGGCTTGAGGCTGGAGCCTAGAGGCAGCCCATCATGTTCTCTCCAGCCTGGCATGCAATCTCTGGCAGCCATCCCACTCTGTCCCCCTCAGGCCTCCCAGCTAGGATTTCCCCCTCCCTGTGTACCTCGTGGGGTGCAATAACCCTCTGCTGTGAAAACCACACCATCAGTACACTGCCACAAACTGCAGGCTGTCCCCTGGTGACACGCCAGGTGAGGTCCGACTCTGGCTTCCCAGCCGCAGTGTGTAACCAACCAGGGCTCAGACAAGCCAGCTCCCTCTATGCCCAAGGATGGAATTTCATCAGGTAGTGACAATATTTTAGAGCCGGTGCGGGTGAGGGGATGCCTGTGTCAATGCTAGGTGAAGGAGCAGAGAGGATGCCAAGGCAGGGGGCTCTGTGCAGCTGCCTCAGTAGCTAGGAAGCCAGGCCCTGTGCAGTGACCAGCAGAGACTGATGTGGTGCCGATCCCTTGTGGACCCTGGCCTCATCGCCAGGCCCTGGAGTTTGGAAATAATCACCCAAGATTGCTCTGCATCCTGCACACAACCCCGCCCAAGCCCCGTTCCCCGCATGCTTCAGAGCCGCCTGCAAAGAGCAGTGTGTCCTGGAAAGGGCAGGAAACGTACCAGTATCCTGGGGGGGGGGGGTTGTTCCACGCCATGCTTCTTGTTTGCCAGAGGGTGAGCTCGGCTTCCAGCACAGCTGCACTCCCCACCTCAGAGCCACCTCTGAGATCTCTCAACCAAGCAAAGAGTAAACAGCCGGGAGACTCTCCCTTCCAGACAGGGCATTGATCAAAGGGGATTTAATGAGCCTATGTTTGGATCAGCTGGCCTGTCTCGGGCAGGAGCGTTCTAGAGGGGTGAGCCACGCTTTTCTCTGAAACGTCAGGTGTTGGCAGGATATTGGCCTGACAGCCTGCTCCTGCACATGTACGTCTGTGGGAGCTCCCTATGTGGGGCACATGCAGGACAGTCTAGTGGTCGGATCACCCATCCCATCTGGGCTACAGCACCTTACATGCCTCCAGGAACAAACCCAAGGAGCTAACAATTTCCTTTGCTTTGGGGGTCATTTTAAAAGTCAAAATAACCAGCGGTCGAATAGGGGAACTGCCCCCCCATTAGCCAAACGATTTCCTGGTCTGCTGCTCCGTTCAGTCCTCATCCTGGGTCCTTTTTCTACTGTGCACCACATCTGCTCTGCAGCGCTGGCCTGAGACCCAACCCCCTGCGCTTTCCCTTTCCAACCACTGCCCCACCACTACACTCTGTTGGGATGTAAAGAATGTAATTTATTGGGAAATCCCTGGCCCATACTTGCCTTTCACTGCTACTTATACGACATATCTATAAATATATATATATAAATATGGATTTTTTTCTGATTTGAATACAGTGATTCCCCTTTCTCTGTTTATTTTTTGCTGGTGTCAGAGATTCCACGTGAGAGTGATTTTTTGCTTATAATTAAAGGTGAAATGGCTTTATTCAACACCCGCCTCTGCTGATTTTTATTCCTGTTCGCTTTAGAGTGGTGTTAAATAGCATTTTGCACCTTCCAGACAAGGACTGCAAAGCGGTTCACAGGCCTTAAGAAATTCAGCCTCACCCACACAGGAGGGGATCTTTGTAATTCAATGTTACAGGTTGGGAAAGCGAGGTCCGAAGAGGAGGGACTTGCCCAAGATAATGCAGTGCGTCAGAGTCAGGAATTACACCCAGGAGTCTGAGCTGCTCATTTTCTCTGTTCTGGCTACTAAACTTTATTTAGCACCAAGAGCTAGGAGTAAAACCGCAGGAGTCCCTGATTCCTAATCTACTGCTCTAAGCACTAGGAAACACTTCCTTTTAGGCCACTGAGCCCCTAGGCTTGAGAGCCAGAACTGCAGTCCAAGCCATAACTGCTATTTTTAGCATGCTAGCTCAAGCCCCACTAATCTACCTGGGCTGGAAGGCTGGCTCTCAGCTGCAGTGTAGATGCACCAGAAGTGTCCAGTTATTAATATTGATCCCTTGCCCTTCTCAGTGTTTCCCCATCTGGATGCACTTCCCAGCTGTTGGTGAGTTAAGTCTCACAACCTGCTCCACCCACCCACCCACACGCAGGGTATGTCTGCACTGCACAAAACCCATGGCAGATACTCTCAGAGCCCGGGGTCAACTGAACTGACTCAACCTGGTGGGGCTCACACTATATGACTATGGGGTTAAAAGGAGCCATGTAGATGGTCCTGCTCAAGCTGTGAAACCCGGTGGGGGTCCCTGTGAGTACCACCATTTCCATGTCACAGGCACAGCCCAGGGAAGCAACTTGCCCAAGATCACAGAGCAAGTCAACAGCGGAGCCAGAAAAATGAACCCAGGCGCCCTGCCTCCCATTCCTTTTGGACCCGGTTTTCCCAGGCCCATGCTAACCCACTCTGCATGCCACAGCCCTTCTGACTCGGGACTGGGGCGTGAGCTGCGTCCACACTGCAAAATAGCAGGGCTGGCACACGAGTCACAGTGGGACTCTGGCTCCTAGGACCCAGGTCTTGAGTGCTTATGTGTTGGTGGGGGGCTTGGACCCAAACCTGAGCCCGAGCCTGCAGCCGGACGCTGCGCCCTGCAGGTGGCGGTGCTGCCCCGGGAAGTCGGCGGCTGGCGCCGGCCCTTCCTCCTGGAATCCCGGGCCCAGCCCCCTCCCCTCCCGGCATGGGCTGCGCTGGGGCCGGGGCTCCGCCGCTCCTGTGCGCCCGGCTTCCCCGGCTCCGGCGCCCGCGGAGGAGAGGGCGCCCGGCGCTATGTGAGCGGCCAGCGCAGGAGCCTGCCCCAGCGCCCCCCCTGCAGCCGGCGCCATGGAGAAGCAGAAAGGTACCGCTCCCCTTGCCAGCCCCCAGGGCCGGGAACCCCTCTGTGGAGCGGGGCTGGCGGTAACCGGGGGGGGGGTGCCAGGGGGTGAGAGCTGAACTCAGCACCTCTGCCTGTGCTCTCTGGCACCCATAGGTGCTGGAACGAGGGGCACTGGGGTGGGGGCTGCCACACTCCCTGGCTTGAAGCGGTTCCCATCATACCCAGGGTTTGGCTCCGTGGCTGTCAGCACCCCTCGCTTGACAAATTGCTCCAGCCCCACGACCGGCCCGTGCCCGCCGCCGCCGGTGTGGTTAGCCAGCAGCTCGCCTGTTCCTTTTCCAGGTGGTTGAGTGCACGTTGCGTGTTGCCTGGGAGCGAGGCGTTGACATACGTGTAACGGTGCCAACGTGCCGTCGGTACCGCCTCTCTCTTGCAATGTGGGCTCCTTTGAAAGCACTCCTGGGCAGTTCTCTGCTCTGGGGTATTTGGTTGGGAGGCCGGGGATCTCCAGGGGTGAGGGCTGTGACCCATGCCTGGAAGAGCCCTTCTCTCTGCTGCTTGGGAACACGCTGCCCAGAGAGGGAATTCCAGAACTGCCATGTCTTCTTCTCTGCAGTCGTCCTCCCTTATCCCTTCGTGGTGTGAGTCATCTTGCAGCTGGCCAACACAGCTCAGAAAGCTGGAGTCCAGGCCCTGAGCCGCTGAGATGGCTCAGTAAGCAGAGATCAAATTAGGAGAACCTGGGATTGGAGGGAAGTGACTTCCCTTGGAATGGGGTCATTCTGGTGCGGGATACAGAGGGCCTCACGGTCTCACATCCATGTGCTGAGCTCCCCACAGCAGCCCTGGGTGTCAGAGTGGGATGTCGGGGCTGAGATGAGATCCCTGCAGAACTGGTCGTTTCCCCATCCCTGGCTTCTGCTGCATAGGGAGTGATAGTACAGGAGGAGACTTTATCCGGGGGGGAAGTGGGAGTCACATCCCGATCCTGGCTGATCTCCCTTTAAAGGACTGAAAGAGGCCCCTGCTGGGGGTGGTTCTGTCTGCTTCATCACCCAGCTCTGAGCCTTGCGTCTGAATTCCTGGCAGCTTTTCAGTCCCTAAAGTTGACCTGGGGAAAGGTATCGAGATCAAGCACTAGCTGCTGAATGGCCTTAAAACACTGGCATCTCAGACACATCCCAGTCTTCCTTCACCTTTTCTCCACCCCCCTGCTGTTGCTGGGAATGCACTGCAGATGGGGGATTGCTGCATTCCGACATCTCTGGGCTGTACAAAGGTTGCCATGACCGTGTTGGCTCGGTCCCAAGAGGCTCTGATATACCCCTGTGCCCATGGTGGGATCTGGCTAAAAGAGAGCCCTGCACAGGGAGCTGGCCAATCTATTGGTGACAACAGACCTGGGACGCCGAGATCTGTAGCGTGCAGGCTGTTTGTGTGTTTCCTTGTAGCAGTACACACTTTTAGCAAGTGTTTAGCATCCTGATTTTATATGTGCCCTTGGGGCTCACCTGAAAACCAGACCCTGTCCCATCCTGACTTAACCAAATTTTGTTTCCCTCTGAAACTCAGGCTATTATTATTTGGCAGTGTGGTCGAGTGGATGGGGCGTCAGACTGGGAACCAGGACTCCTGGATTCTATCTCTGACTCTGCCAGTAATCTGCTGGATGACCTTGGGCAAGTCGCTTCCTCTCTCTGTGCCTCTGTTTCCCCTCCCACCCATTGTCCGTCTTAGACTGTGAGCTCTTTAAAGCAGGGGCTGTCTCTTACTATGTGTTTAGCAGAGTGGGGCCTTGATTTCACTTGCGGCCTCGGGTGGTACTGTCATGTAAATAATAATAGCGGTCTCAGTCAAGGATCAGGCCCCAGTGTGCCAGGTGCTGCACAAACGTGCTATATAAAACCAGCGTCTGCTCCAGGGAATTCCCAATCTGAGATGGTGACACACAGATGAACAGACCTGTGGGGGGGGGGCGGGGAGTAGGGACAATGACAAGATGACAGTGAAGCCTTTGCATAAATGAGTGGACTTTGTTCCTTCTCCTGCTAGCATTGCTGGAAGACTGAATTCCTCCGCCAACACCTGACTGAGTCCAGTGACTCTGGCTTTTGCACTACTTTAAAGAGGAGGCGCTTGGGGCTGGTCCGTGGGCACTCTGGGGCTGGGTGATGGAAGCCTCAGGCAGCACACTGGGGTCTATGGCATGACCCCTTTCCCTGGGGAACTCAGCTCCCACCTCCCCTGAACGCGGGCACACGCCTTCAAGGCACATCACCTAGAGCGTCTGAATGGACAGTGGCCCAACCATCGCTGACAGCAGCGGGGGAATGAGGTGTTGGGAATGGGCTGGTAGAGGAGCTGGATTTTCCATGTGCCTTTCCCTGCACTGTCTAGACTTCCCCAGCTCCACGGCAGTTCCTGTTCTTTGGGTCGCTGTGAAAGTTGCTCCCACGGTTCCCAGTAAGGGGCCTACTAGACGTGGGATTGGGGCATGGGGACCCGGACAGGGCACAGTGCTGCAGGCAGCAGCTATTGTGGGAGGAGACGGGAATGGGGGCAGATGCGTTTACCTTCAACTGCTCTTTCTTGCCATGGAAACCGAGGCAGCTGTTTTCAATCTCTGTAGCATTTACTTGGCCCGGGATGTTTATGGATGGCGCGTTGTCAGGGGCGAGTCGGAGACCCCTTGGATTGCAGCAGCCAGGCTTTCAGCACCAGGGAATGACGCTCACACCAGCGCAGGCACGCTGACACACATGCGTGAGCACACGTCTGCAGGCACACACTCTCGTAGGCATGTAGACACAACCATGTGCACACCCTGTCATTTAGACAGCCACCTGGGCGCACACAAGCACACAAACCTGCATGCACGTGTGACAAAGCGGGTGAGCTCACATGGGCGCGCACACACCTTTGTGCACGCATACATGTGCGACAAAGCACAGGATGCACATGCTCTCGTGCACACACACACAAGTCCATCTTACTAAACCCACGTGAAATGCAGTGCACGCGAGCACAGAGCTCTCCCGTTGCTGATAGAGAGGAGGAGCGCTGCTTCCCACAGGCCCGTGGGCGCTAAATGCTCTGACTCATCCCTTGCACGTTGGGTGGCTTCCTCCCCCAGCCCCCGTGTCATGTGTTCCTGCAGCGCGTTGCTCTCCGGGTGCCAGGCGGCAGGTGAGCCCCTGAATGAGCTTGTGACAGACCATCATTGACGTGGGGGGGGAGGGGGAGAAGAGAGTTAATGGCAGGGCAGGTCCTGTCAGAGCTGGGCTTCTTGCTCATAGCTGTGGGTGCCAGCGGGCTGAGTGCGGGGTGCTGGGGTTGCGAGGGATAAAGCACGAGCAGGCACAAGGTGAGAGTTGAGGGGAAATGTGGCCCCCAGGCTGGGGTGGGGGGGAAGAGGAGCGGTGCTGGGAGTGGAGGGGATGTCATCACAGGAATTCAGACTCTGCTGGGGTCGGGGGAGGAAGGAGGGAAGTGAGGAGGTGGGGAGACCAGAGGGGAGCAGCAGGGAGTGCTCAGTGCATAGGCCCCCTGCCTGGCCTGGCAGAGCTGGGCTGGATTCCCTTCCCGGGGGCTCCCTGGATCTGCACTGGAGGAGCATGCTGGCTCTGCTTGTGCTGTGCACAGGGATGTCTCCCTCGCCCAAGTTCTCCCTCCTTTATTTCCAGAAACCCGCCCCCTTCCCAGTGCCCCCCTGTCCCGCTGCCCCTGAACAAGGTGCAGGGAATTAGTCATCCCCGCCCCTCCCGCCTTGCCCTGTTTCTTGGGAAGTCCAGATGTTTGGATCCCCTCCTGCTTTGCTAAATCCATCTCCATCCCAGATGTTTTCTCTCCTGCAAGCAGTGACAGTTTGCCCATGCTCCCTGCCTGCCCTTGCGCCCCTGTCCCGAATCCCTCCCTCTCCTCTGAGCATCTCGCTCTTTGTCCCAGGGCCCTGCATGGCTCTGCAGCACCCCCTGTGGCAGGTGCGTGCACTGACCACTGATGGTGCAGGGGCCCAAGCCTGGGGAGGATCCAGGGGTCAGGCAGGCTGGGAGGAAGGTGCGGGAGCAGCAGCTGGGAACAGGATGGATGAGGCCAAACTCCTGTTGAACCCCAGACTGACCCAGGCTGCAGGATTGCTGAGCAATGTCAGAACGTTTTGCTCCCTTGAGCTGCAGATGGGGCCCAGGTAGGACGCTGGGGCTCTGGGAATGCAAGGGGGTGGCACCAAAGGAGAGGATGATATACGAAGAGAAGTGAGCCCAAGCTGCATAGAAAGTGGGCCGGAGAAGAGGAATCATGCATCACTCAGCCACCCCCTGGGGGAGCCCAGCAGCCCCTGTGCTGGCTGACTGCCCACCTCTCTCTCTCCCTCTGTTCCATTTCCCACATCCGCCCACTCACCCTCCTTTGCCATGTCGCCGGCCGCTTCGCTCTCCTCTTCCCTTCACCCAGTCTCTGAGCCCCTCATTGGTCGTTCTCCACCCACCCCTGCCAGTGGGTTTGTGCAAAGGACGGGCAGGGAGCTGGAATCCCCACCTCTGCCAGCACAGGATTCCTTGCAGTGCTGAGAACCAGGCTCACCTCAGCCAGGTGCTTGCTCCCCGTCAAACCGCCCTGATGTCTCTCCAAGTACCTGGGCCATCTACCGCTCTGCTGCATCCCCAGCTGTTTACAAGGCACTTCCACATGTGCTCTCTCTCCTGGATGCAGCCAGGCCTTCCTGAGGAGTCGCATGGCGTGACTCTGGTCTGTGTGTGGGGAGGATTTCACCTTCTTCTGAATCATCAGCTATTGGCCTCTGCAACAGGCAGGTCATGGGACTAGATGGGCCCACTGGTCTGATCTGCAGAGACTGGGGCTTGGTGGGCCTATTGGTCTGACCCAGCGCAGCAGAGAGCTGTGGGGACCAGGCTGGACTCACTGGTCTGATCAGGAGTAGCAGGGGGATGGGGATACTGAGCTAGATGGGCAGGGCAGGGAGGTGAGACTATCATCCTAGATGGAGGGGCCAGTTCAGCAGCGAGGAAGGATTCCAGCTCAAATGGATTTGTGGTCCAGTCTGTGGATTAGGGAGCAGGGTGGGGGGAAGGGGGAAGGGGGGAGGGACAGACAGAGTTCTGTGTTCTTGACTGGCATGGCCGAATCTGAAACTGGAATCCCATGATGAAATATGACCTCGGCTTTTCTTGCCCCGGGGGAATGTGGGACAGCAGGTCTGCAGCCTTCAGAACTACAGGGTCCAGCGTGTGGGAATAAAGCACAGTAAACCCTTCTGTTTTATGAGCCAGGACTGGGGAGGTGGGAGGGGAGCGGGGGCTGTCTCGCTTCTGCGCACTTGGCAGCTCCGTATCAGTCTTTCCAACATCCTTGCAACACACGGAGTTCGGGCACCTTTCCCAGCCCTCTCCTCTGCTTGACCATCCTGTGAAGAAGCCAGGATGTTTCTTTGCTCCAGATACTGACCACACGACTTGCCATGGGTCTGATGGCGCGCACTGTGTTCGCTGATCCTGGCCCCCTTCTCAAACCACCAGGTCTGGCGTGCCCACTGGCTGGATTATGCATTAGACCCTAACCAATATAGCTCCAGCTGCTAGCCGATGTGTGAGTGCATCAGGGCAGGGCTGGGCACATTCATGTTTGTTAAGCTGCCCCCATGGAAATGTTTGGGGGCAGTGGCTGCTCCCCACCCAACACCGCAACCCGATCTGCTGCTGGAGAATGTTAAAGCCGAGGGAAATTGGAAAAAGGCAAAGGAAAGAGCAGGAGATGTTGCCTAAGAGCGAGATCTCTGGGTACATCCACACTGCAGCCGGAGTCGTCATTTTCCAGCTCGTGTACCAGGGCACATGCTAGCATTGATTGGGCCAGCGCACTACAAGAAGCAGTGCAGCTGCAGTGGCACGAGCTAGTCACCTGAGTCCAGTCCCATGCAAGATTGTAGGTAGGTATTAGGGCGTCTAGCCGATCCCACTGCCCGTGCTGCCATGGCCACACGGCTGTTTGTAGTGCGCTAGCTCACAGCTACTGCCGTGTATGTCTGCCCATGCTGGGAGTCACACCATCAGCTGCAATGCAGCCCTTCCCTGCAAGGCTGTAGAATAGCCCCCACAGGAAGTGGTGGGAGCCCCATTGGGACTGGCCGAAGAACGGCCCTTGCGGAACAACCCTTCCCTGTTTCCTGCTGGGATGAACTGGGAGCCTCGGTAGATTCCGTCCATTGTGAAAGGAGGAGCTGGGTGTGAGTCGGCGCTGTCCTACCAGGGCGGGTGGTAGCAGGAGAGGTTGGCCAGACTGGGGGCTAAGAGACATGAGCGATTCCCTAGCCAAGTAGGTGAGGAGGACGGAGGAGAGAGCCACGTGTCCATGGATGGAAATGTGCTGGCATGCTAGAACGGAGGTGAAAGGGGAGTGTCATCGGAAAACAACACGGGTCTGTCAATATGACTTGAGAAGCCGCCGACCTGACCCTCCCCAGCTGGAGGGTAAGGATGGCGCTTCATCCGTAGCCCTGTCCCAGGCAGTGGGGCAGGCCGCTTACATCAGATAGACTTACAGCTGATGAGAAACTTCCTCCCCCACCTCCCAATGTGCCAGGCCAGGGCAAAGGAGGAATGTGATGGATTCTCTCCCCTCATTAGCCCTTGTGACTGGCTTCCACGGCGTGACCTCCCAGGACCAGCCACATAGAGCCATTAGGAGCCTGTCCGTCTGTTCAAACGTGTAGAGGAGCAAGGGGCAAACTGAGGGGCTGAGCATCTGCCCCAGGGCGGGTGGTTCCAGGCCTTCCCTCGCAGGTGGGCTGGGATCGCAGCCCCTGCCAGCTGCACTGTGATCGGGAGAGGGGGACGTGGGCCCGTTGGGCTGGGCAATGCGGTGCTGCTGGGGAAGGCTGGGCTGCATGCTTCGCAGAGGGGGTGTGGCAGAGGTGCTGAGGGGTAGGAGTGAGATGTGTTTGAGGGGTGTGTGTGTGTGTGTGCTGGGAAGAGGGCTGGGTTGTGTGTTTTGGGAGATGCACTGAGAGAACAGGTGTATGCATTTGGGAACTTGTGTGTGCAGAAAGGGGTACATTGGGCTGTGTGCCCGGGGAGGGCGTGGTGTGTCTGGGGGCACTGTGCTGTGTGTCCGGGGGTGTAGGGTACCTGGGAGGGGGGCGGTGTGCCCTGTGGGGATGTTGCGCTGGGGGTGCTGTGCTGCGTGCCTGGGACATATGTTTCCTCATTAATCAGATAAATGACTATCTGCGTAAGGATCTGGGGAAGAGGGATGGAGCTGCCCCTGCATACTCACATACCAGGAGCTTTGTGGGGCCTCTCTGCCCCCCCCACAGGGGCCTGGCAGGGTCTCGTTGCTCCCCAGGGGATGGGGCCCCTCTCATGGTTCTGAGAATGCCAGCCGGGGTGTGTGTGTGGAGAATCTGGGGAAGCTGTTGACCGTGATTTGTCCAGAGACTGATCAGGGAAGTGCCATGGGGAGCCATCTTAAACCCTGACCCCGCTCCCCCTGGGCCTGGAGACAGTGAGCTGAGATTAGAACAGCTGTGCACGCACTGCCCTCCCAACAGGTCCTATGACGCGGCAGTTCCCTACGGTGGTGAGGTCCCCTGAGAGCAGCGGGCACCATCACCGCCATGGGGAGCAGGGCCCATGGGCTGCCTTGTGGCTCATCACCTCCGTGAGGGGGTTCCAAGAAATGGAGTGAAAATGGGCCTGGTTTCAGCCCTGTCCCACCCCCCTGGGGGGCAGGGAGGTTCCCTGGGGGGTGAAGGATGCCCTCTTTGGGTAGGGTCAGGGTGGGGGGTTGAGGGGGCCTGGGGTGCGGCCTTTAGGGCAGGCTTGCCATGGCTGGGCAGAATGGGCTTGGTGGAGCATTCCCAACATTGCAATTGTTCCAGGCAGCAAATTGCAGCTTTGCGTTCGGGGGAACCAATGAGGGAACATCGGTGCTGGGGGGACGAGGAAAAGGCCGCCTGGGCCTCAGGCCAAGAATCAGTGGGTTTCGTCAGCGGGCCTGCAACATTTTATCACAGCTGGGAGCGGGGAGTGGAGCCTGGAGCCGTCCGGAGTGGTGCCGAGAAGGGAGACGCAAAACATTTCCAGATGCATGGCGGGGAGGAGGGAAGAGCAGTCTGGCAGGGTGGGTGAGGAGCAGCCTGGCAGTGGGGAAGCAGAAGCAGGGGAGTCTGTATTGCCCCCGCTCTATGAGGACGGGGGAGCTGCTGGGGGCTGGAAGGGAGCATGAGGAAAGCTGGCAGCACCGCCAAGGTCTCCACCCTGGAAGGAAATTTGGCTGGGCGAGAAGTGGAGCAGGGCCAGGCTCTGGGGTTCCACTGCGATTTCAGGCCTCTGCAGCAGAGTTCAGGCGGTGGGCAAGCAGTGACCTGGGTGTCTCCTGCATGTTTCCCCATGCTGTGCCCTCTGCTCTGTGTCATTCCTGGGAAAACTGATGGGGATGATGGGGGTGAGGTTGTAAACTGACTGGGGAAGGGGGAAGAAGCCCCTCCTCCACCATATGTTCCTTGAGTGCAGGAAATTGCTGCTGGGACATAGAGCAGACACAGCTCCTGTTTGGGGCTACAATCTGGAGGGCCCCTTCCACCATTTATGGCCCAGGTGATGCTTTGCATCTCTTAAATGGCTGTGGTGAGAATGCCGAACCCCTGCTGGGGACCAGGCTCGCCCACCTCGCTGTGCTTGTGACCCGAGCCGGGATTTGAACATGGCTTTGCCGAGGTGTAGGAATCCACGGAGCCATCACCAGGTGAGGGGCAGATTCCAAGGCTTTTGGTCAAACCCACAGCTCCTTTCTGGGTCTGCCATCCCAGTGCCAGGCTGTCTGGAACAAGGGATTGCTTTTGGACACAGGGCAAAGCCAGGCAGGGATTAGCAAACCCAACGTAAGGGGTGGTTTGCGTCTAGGTTCTGTTTGATCGGAATCCCCCGAGTTCTAGATTTTCAGGAGTGCTGAGTGCCCACAAATTCTGTGGGCATCAGTGGTAGCTGCAGGTGCTCAGTCCCTCTGTAAACCAGGCTGGTTCTTTCGGTGTCAATCTGTAAGCCCCCAAGTGTAAACGTCTTGGGCTAAGCCTGTAGAGGGAGGAAGGAGAGCCTCTGGAGAGGAAAGATGGTCTGGAGGTCATGAGCCTGGGAGGCAGGACTCCTGGGTTCATTCTGTGCTCAGTTGTGGGTGTTATCAAGTGACTAGGGCAGAGAGCATAGGCTCCATTCCCAGCTCTGTCACTTACTTGCTGTCCAGCACTGAGCAAGTCACTGCCATGCTCTGTGCCTTGGTTTCCCTCTTGTAGCATGAGGGGCAATGATCCATTCAGAATCCCTTTTGTGGTGCCAGGTGCCTTGGAAATGCCAATTATCATTATCCCCAGAGGCTGACAGAGAGGGAGCCAAGGATGGGAAGTGAATCCAGGCCTGTAACCCAGGATGCTGCTGTGGCGCAGAACAGGCAGGCTCTCCCTGGGCTTTGCCTTTGTTCTGGGCTGATTGGGGGCTTTTATTCCTCTTGCCAAGCCATGCGAGGGGGCGGCGGGCAAATGCTCTGCATTGCACTGGGAACACACCAGCCTTCATCAGCTGTGCTGTTTGGTGCAATATTAACGCCCCCTCCTCCCCCCCCCCCTTCGGTGCGTGGGATGTCAGTGAAGGCACAGCGGCTTCTGAGCGCTTGTTGGTGGCAGGGCACAATTGCCCCGCTGTCTGACAGAGGGGGTCATGGATGAGGGAGGGGTGAAGAGGCCTTGTTCAGGCAGCAGCCCTGGGAGACAATGCAGAGACATTCCCCAGCATCGCTAGCCCGGCGAGGGAGAACGGGGAAGTGGACTGAAAGGAGAGATGTCACCGGAGAACTTTCCAGCCACCTCTGCATCTTTGATGTGCCCTGGCCAGCCTTCCCCAAGGGGGGGCGTTCCAGTTCCATCCCTAGCGCTGCCACCTCCCTCCCTGATGCACTGGGGAGCTCTCTGGCAGGAAACACTGAGTTAAACTCACCCTTCTCCCAGTCAAACCCCATATTCATCTCTCCTCTCAAAGAACCTGGAAGCCCAGTCCCCCAAACAAGCCTGCTCTTTTAGTGTGGACATAAAGGGCCTTCAGTCTCCCACTGCTGCTTATTCTCTCCTTGTCGCCCCCTTCGGTCACCCTCCCCTCTTCCCTAGCAGCTCTGGGTACCTCTTGTGTCCTCCTCTGAATGGCAGGATTGTGCTGCGAACTGGGGTCAGGTGCAGGAGATGGGAGCAATGGGTCCCCAGATGACCCGTGGGTGCAAGGAGCCGGTTCTGGGCCAGGCCGGATATAGAGAGCAGGGGAGGGCAAAGGGATATTTTCTCTGCTCCTTGTTGAGGTTGAAAGACTCTTGCCCCAGTCTCGGAAACTCCAACCCTGGGCCTTACCCATCGTGCGTTGACCTGTCCTGGACACCCAGAGCTCCATGCGCTTGGCTGGTTGGCTCTAAGGCATTCCCAGGGGCTCGGCTCAATCAGCACCCTGCTGTCTTGGGATCCCCCAGTGGGGGGCGATGTGACAGAATGGGGTTCCCCTAGTAACTGCCCTGTTCCTTCTGTGTTGCCTGCAGATCTAGACAAGCTCCTTTTGGACCTAGAGTCCTTCCTGCTGATCTTGGACCGGGAGAACCTCAGCTACATTGCTCAGGCCAAGAAGAAATCCATCGCTGAGCTACTTTCCAGGTTCCAGAGCCCTCCATGTATGTATCCTGCTGCTGGGGCATAGGTATCCAGAGACAGGTGACGATGTGCTAATGACCCATGGGGGCGGCTGTATCCTAATAACTCCAAAAGAGGGAAACTTTCTCTAGCAGATCAGATTTGTTCCTGCAGCCCTGTCCATTTCCACAGGCTAAGGTGACCAGATGTCCCGATTTTATAGGGACCGTCCCAATATTTGGGGATTTTTTTAAATATGAACTCCTATTACCCCTCACACCCTGTCCTGATTTTTCACACTTGCTATCTGGTCACCCTATCACAGGCTCTCCATGATCCCTGGAAACTGGTCCAGCCACTCAAATGGCTTCTTTGGTGCTCACCATAGTCCAGCTCTCTGGATCTTTGGTTATCCAGTTTGTCGCTCTCTGTAACTTTGCTTACCAATGAGATTGTCCCCTTGGGCCTGCCCAGAGCTGGTTCCATTTAGCCCTTTTTCCTACCTGTGCCTGACCCCAATCTTCTTCCAGCATCCCTGTTATTCCTACGGGTTTGCCCACTAGTTTCATATCAGCCGATGATGGGGTGTCTGCAAACTGCTCACTCCAGCTCCCGGACTGGAGCTGCTTTCAGCAAAGGAGAATGATGCATACTGAACATGAACAAGCCATTGCTGGACTCAGTCTCCAGACCAATCCCCGTCCAAGTCCCTAGAATTTGAGGTTAATTCGGGATTGTCTGGAATCTCCCAGCACCTGCCCGCCGAGTCACCCGACCCCATCCGGAGTATCAGCCTGATCTCAGAGCTTTTATCCCCCACTTGTTTGTGGCGTTAGTCCCGTCACCTCCTGTGATCCTGATCCGCCTCTTTCCCCACAGCAGAGGACGCAGAGTACATGATCATGCGCTGCATCTCGCCCTCCTCTGGGAGCAGCGCCTTCCAAACGCCACCTGACCTGAGCCCACGCCAAGGTGAGCAGTGGAGTTGGTACCATGTGGGGGATGCGAGAGGAGTTGCACGAAGGAGCGGGGGAGTTCCTAATTATATATGTTGGGCCAGCCCCTGCTCTCAGTGACACAGCTGCGGAGCCAGAGGGACTGCAGTGCAGGCATGAGCACCCTATGCATGAGATCAGAATCAGGCCGGGTGGGTCGAGGCCAGTAACGGGTTCAGATTTTCTGCCAAATATGCAAAAGTGGCCAGTGATTTCAGTTGCCCTTGTTTGAGACACATGCAGGTACCCAAAGCTTGGCACCCAGAGGTACTGGGCATGTTTGAAACATCGGCCTATGGGATGGTGGCCAGGACTCTCCACTTTGGCTTAGAAGATGCTAACACTGTAGCCCGGTGCCCCAGCCTGCAGGGACACTCACCCCCTCTGAGGGGAGTCTCAGTGCTACCCATTGCTATAGAGAGCCTGGAGCTCTGTGCCCCACGGCGGCAACTGCACTGAGTGTGGGCCCAAGCTGCCATTGTGGGTACTCAGCTACTGGCCAGGCCCACTTCGCTGCCAGGCTGAGGGATTTGGGTGCCCAGCTCAGGGGTCCACATTTGCGAACTGGGCTCTATTAGTGACGCAGGCTGAATGATCCCAAATGCTTTGAGGCCGGATCCAGCTTGCATCGGCTCCCATGGGGCTTCTCTAGCTCCAGACACTGGGTCTCGCGCTCTCTCTCGAGGATCTTCGGCCCACTCTTGGGCCTGGAAGGTTTGGAACAGGGCTGAGCAGAGCAGCTGCATCACACTCAGCATCCTGCGGTATCCGAGCGGGGGCTCCCAGCTGCAGCTGGCACCAGTGGCTAGTTGAAATGATTTTAATCATTACCTTTCTTGGCAGCAATCTCGTCTCCAGACACGATGGGAAGGGGAGAGTGTGACTCGCCTGCTGCCAATGGCCAGTGCTCCTCAGGCGAGGTAAGTCTCTGGATCACTCCAGGTCAGGAAGCAACATGAGAGGGAGACAGAGATCTCAGTTACCTCTGATGCCCAGGGTGGAGTTAGCGGGTGGGCGCTTTTCAGGGTCCCAGCACCTGCTAAGTGCATGGGGCAACGAGAGAGCCTGTCACACTGTGGCTGTCCTGCTGTGCCCACTGCTAGGAGGCCAGCCCCAGGCACGGGAGCATCCCAGCCCCTGGCTGTTACTGTGACGGCGTGGGAGAGGGAGACTCAGCACATATTCCAGGCAACACTGCACGTCCCTGGGCTATGGCCCTGCTGTCCACTCAGTGCAGAAAGAGCGGAGCAGGGAGCATGGGGAGGAATGTTCCCATGCAGCCTGCCAGCTCTGCATGTCCAGCAGAGCCTGGGATGCGTGTGTGTGTCATTCCTCTGAGCCTCCCCGGGGCTGAGCAGGGTCCCCAGCCCTGGTGGGGAACCCAGACAGGCAGAAACGGGCTGCGGGTGGCACATGTGACCCCCCCGTTTGCCCCATGACTGCATCAGTGTTGGCTGCAAGTAGGGGCATGGGTTGCGATTGCACCCTCTTGATACAGATGAGGGCGGCAGGATTCTGCTCCTGCTGCTCTTGGACTCCAGGCTGTGCTCAGAATCCAGCCCAGGGTCTCTAGGGGCTGAACGTGGGGCAGTGGCTGGGGATTGGGGTGACTGGCCGAGTGTGGGGGAAACGGGCTGAGGGAGGGGAATTAGAGGCAGCAACGGGGCCATGGGTCAGGGACTGGAGTTGGAAAGGGCTCAGGGGGCTGTGTCCGAGGGTAGGGGCAGGGCCCTGCATGAAGGAGATGGGGCAGGGGTCTGTCTGTTTTTCTCTCTTGCCCCTTTGCTCCCAGCTACCCCTTGCTATCCCTTGGGCAGCTCAGGATACAGGGGTCATAGTGAGGCCTCCCTATCCCACAGCCCCGGCCTGAGGCCTAGGGAAGGGCCCGCCTTGGCTCCCAGCCTGTGGCAGCGGGAGCCGGGTTTCCCGGCTGCTGGGCTGTCAGGCCCCTCCGCAAACAAGAGCAGATGGTTTGGCCATGAGATCATTGGGGAACCGGAAAGGAACAGGAGCGTCTGCAGCACAGACTGGGAGTTTCCAGAGAGGGATGTGCAGAGGGCTCCACTCCCTCCCCGCCGCTCCCTGTCACTCCCACCTGCTCAGGTGTCCAGTGCCTGAGGAACAGCCATACACGGGACTGGCCGTGACAGGACCTCATGGGCACATTTTCCTGCATACGGAGATGTGTTGCAGTGCCTGTAGTGTTGGATCTGTTGTACTGCAGAGAGCAAGAGACATGTGGTATGAAGTAGCAGAAGTGGGTGTGTTGCATTGCAGGGGAGGGACACATTACATGAAGTGCAGCACCATCTGTTGCATGTGCAAGAGAATGCAGCAGGTGTTGCATTGCATGCAACAGAGCCAAGTGTAATTCTTGTGGAGAATGGTACATTGCACGGCATGCAGCAGGGGCGTGTTCCATCACATGCTGCACGGGATGCACTGCATTGCATGAAGAGAGGCACATTTCATTGGATGCAGCAGGGGAAGCTGTCCGCTGCGTGCGGCTGAGGATGCGTTGCATGCAGCAGAGATATGGTGTATTCCCATACAGTGGGACGTTGTCTTGCTTGCATGGTGGGGGGATTGGTTGACAAGATGGCATTTCCCCGTGCTCTGAGCAGATGTGCAGCTCCAGCGGAGTTCTACTGCTCTTCCGGATGTGGATGGAAGCAAATGTGGGCTCCAGATGAGGTAACAGGAGCCGTGGCAGGGGGGAGAGGACCACCCCCCGGGATGCGATTGGCAGGAACAAGAGCGGTGTCCTGTGCCAGAATGCGAGATGTCGCTGACAGATTTCAGAAGCAGTTAATTTGGTAGCTAAACAGCATGAAGGCAGCAGAGGCCGATTAACCGTAGAGGCCACTTTAGGGGCAGTTAAGTTGTGAAGGAAGCAGAAATCCAAGCCACGGGCATCAAAGACTCTTTCATCTCAGTCCTGTCCACATGCAGGGCTCTGAGTCGGCAGACGTGCTGCCAAGGAGCAGGGCGATTGCATGCTGGCGGGGATCCGTGCTTGCTCCAAGCCCACATCAACCTGGAACAGGGAGAGAGGGAGCTCCTGAGGTGGAGATTGAGCAACTGCCCAGGGAAGGGAGTATCTTGAGCCTGCCCTTCAGTGTGCAAAGGGAGGGCACAGCTCCTGAGACCTCTCCTGAGCCCCCAGGGGACTGGCAGGCAGAGTCCCACTGACACCCCATGCCCTGATACTGCCTCCCCTGGCTCTGTTGCGCTGAGTTCTCCCTGCTCTTTCTAGACAAACCCGTTGGGCATCCTGCCCCACCTCCCTAGCCTGCCAGCTGAGGACTCCTACGAGGAGGCAGAGCCCATCAGCCCCGAGGGACATATGAGCCCAGGTAACCAGCTCCATTACACCCCTTCCTCTCCGAAACGAGGTGGGAGCAGCAGGCAGGACATATCAGCTGCAGCGTGTGTACACAAGCTGCCCCTCATGTGGCTGTGCCATGCCTGTCACCCAAGACCCATCAGGTGCAATGTATGCACCTGGGACCCCCCCGTCCAACATCTGTGCCATGCCTTCTGCACATCTGCACAGGGCATCCCTGCCTCTTGCTGCTTCCCTTTTGCAGCACCCTCCTTGCTTGTGGCACGCCTCCTGCATGCTGTGCCGCCTCTTCCATCTAGGCCACGTGGGCATTGACTGTAAGCTCACCAAGCCCCGCTCGGCTCCCTGCATGGCGTGGCGTGCTTCCCATTGCAAGCCCAGAGGCCCCTGGCACTGTTGGGGCGGCCCCTTGCCGACAGGCAGCTCCATTCTCGCCAGGCGCTTGCTCAGCGCCACCCTTATGCTCTGGGCAGCGGGCGGCGGGGACACGGACAGCAGCCACTACGAGTCATACGGTGAGGACGAGGACTGCGTGAAGGACCGTGCGCACTACATCCAGTGGCCACCTGCCGCTGGCACCGCCGAGGCTCCTGCTCGCCCCGAGGCCCAGCTCTGTGGCTTCCTCTGGAGGAAACGCTGGCTCGGGCAGTGGGCCAAGCAGCTCTTCATTGTCCGGGAACACGCCCTGCTGGTGAGCATTGGGTGGGGCCGAGAGGGGTGGGAGCACTCGCAGGTGGAGACGGCTTCCCTGTGAAGGCTGCGTGGGCTGGGGTGTGTGCAGGACAGTGCCGGGGGGGGGGGGGAGAGGGGCTTAGCAACAGGCGCCCAAGGGGTGAAGAGTGCAGGGACGTGGAGGTGGGTGCAGGGAAGAGCTGCAGGGTAAAAGGGTAGGTGAACTGAAGTGCATTCGGTGCCCTGAACCTGCCAGCCCCCTAACCCACAGACCTGCAGACCCTGAACCCCTAACCCCCATCCCCCCCAACCCTGACTCCCTAAACCCACAGACCTGCAGACCCTGCACCCCGAACCCCTAACCCCCATCTCCCCAACCCTGACTCCCTAAACCCACAGACCTGCAGACCCTGCACCCCGAACCCCCATCCCCCTAAACCTGACTCCCCTAAACCCCAATCCTGAACCCCATCCCCCCAACCCTGAGCACCTAAACCCACAGACCTGCAGACCCTGCACCCGACCTCATAAACCCCCATCCTGAACCCCTAACCACCATCCTGCCAAGCCTAACCCCTAAACCCACAACCCTGCAGACCCCAGACCCCAACCCCCCAGTACCTAACAGCAAAGACCCCCACTCCTATATCCTGAATTCCAGCCCCCACCCCCACAGGGAGGGTCAGGGTTGTGAGTTCCAGTTCCAAGCCCTGCTATCCCCAGTTTCGGACCCTTGCGCTCCCCGCCACCCCTGGCTGAGCCATGCCCTTTGCCCTGTGCTGCCACAGTGCTACAAGTGTGCCAAGGACCTGCAGCCAGTGCTGGAGCTGGACCTGCGCGGCTGCCGTGTTGCCTACAAGGCCAAGCGCAGCAAGAAGATGCAGCACGTGCTGAAGATCACGGGGGCGGCGGCAGAGACACTGGTGATGGGCTTCCAGAGCCACCAGCAGGCCGAGGACTGGAGGAAGGTTTGGAGGTGTTACACCCTGGCAGAGCTGTGCATGGAGGGGGGCCATGGGAGTGCGGAGGGTCAAGAGTGGCCTCTGCCACCACCTGGGAGCCCCCGAGGGGGACTATGGGCGAGGAAACAGCTCCTGTCGGGGTGAGACTACATGTCAGATGAGTCTGCACTGCCCACTCCCCTCTGCGGGCAGGAACGGGCATCGTCCAGACAGAGCCATGTGCTGCCCACTCCCCTCTGCAGGCTGGGCCGGGCACCGTCCAGTCAGAGCCCTGCGCTGCCCACTCCCCTCTGCAGGCTGGGCCGGGCACCATCCAGTCAGAGCCATGTGCTGCCCACTCCCCTCTGCAGGCTGGGCTGGGCACCGTCCTGTCAGAGCCCTGCGCTGCCCACTCCCCTCTGCGGGCAGGAACGGGCATCGTCCAGTCAGAGCCATGTGCTGCCCACTCCCCTCTGCAGGCTGGGCTGGGCACCGTCCTGTCAGAGCCCTGCGCTGCCCACTCCCCTCTGCAAGTGGGGATGGGCATCATCCAGTCAGAGCTCTGCGCTGCCCACTGCCCTCTGCGGGCCGGGACCGGCACCGTCCTGTCACCTGGGGCTTGGCAGATAAGTTATGGCCTGGCTCCCCCTGTAGGCCAAGCTGGGTGCTGACAGTTGTTCCCAGAAATCTCAGAGCTGTGGGGAGGGAGCTGTGCTGTGGGGCGAGCCAATGCCCTTTCTTGCCAAGCTGCAGTACGTCCCCACACAGGGCTCCACAAGGAGTTTGCATTAGAGAGGCGTTTGCAGGAGCCATGGGGGCTCTGACCCTCCCAGCAGCGCATTCCTTGCCTTGGAAATGACTCTGCTCTGAGGGGGCTGGGCTCCTGCTGTGCCTGGGGGGCTGGGATCCCCAGCTCCCCCTTCAATTACTGTAATGCTGTCCCTTTCTTGCAGGTGATTGAGGAGGTGAGCAGCTCTCCTCTCAGCAGGCCTTCTGCCCACAGCTCCCCAGTATTGCCCAGCTCAGAGCAGGGCAGGAACTCACACCAGGTGAGTAGGTTCCTTAGCCATCTCTAGCCTCTGCTACCGGGGATCCTGGAGTGCTCTCACGCCCCTCTCCCCACCCAAGTTAGCATCGTTGTTCCTGTGTTCCAGCAGGGAAACTGAGGCACAGGGCAGTGACTTAACCAAGGTGTCACGGTGAGTCAGTGGCAGAGAAGGGAATAGAACCCAGAAATCCTGACAGTCTCCAGTGCGATAACTGGGAGGCGAGACTAGAACCAAGGAGCCCTGACCCCCAGTCCCCGCTATCCCATCCTGTCCTGAGCAGCTCCTTCCACAACAAGCCCTGCTTGCTGCTGCCCACAGGAATGTTGTGAACCCTGAGGAGGGACTCTGCCCTGGGACATGCCCATAGCTCTGGGGATGTGCCCGAGGGCACAGCCTGACCCATGAAATCTGAGGGAGGGAGATGCCCTTGTGAGACCAGACAGCACTGGGTTGTTTCCTATGGCATGTTGTGCCATTTGAATGGTCTCATGTGATGGGGCTTCCTCCTCCCTGGGGAGCTGCCCCCCATCTCCTGGGTCTGCCCATGGGGAAATCTCTGATGTTCAGCCTGAAATTCCCTCTGCTTATCCACTCTCCTCGCCTCAGTGATCATTGTCTGTGGCACCTGTGTCTCTCTTAGGTGAGAGGTTCCCAGCTTGGCTCTGACTCAGATGAGGAGAACTCCCAGATCAGCCCAGCTGCAGCCAGCTGCATCCCAAGGAAGGGAGGTGCGGTATGGACCAGCCTGACCACTCTGTGCAGCATCAGTTACCGCAGCCATCCTGTCTGTGGAACCCAGGGCTGGAACAGCCCAGGGTGCTGGGTGCATTGGTGGAGATGGGGAAGAGACCCAGGGCTGGAACAGCCAGGGTGCTGGGTGCATTGGTGGAGATGGGGAAGAGACCCAGGGCTGGAACAGCCAGGGTGCTGGGTGCATTGGTGGAGATGGGGAGGTGACCCAGGGTTGGAACAGCCAGGGTGCTGGGTGCATTTGCAGAAGGGCTGGTGGTGGGGAGGTGACTCAGGAGTGGAACAACCGGGGTGCTGGGTGCATTGGCAGAGCTGTGGGGGTAACTGCACACAGAGCCCGTGCTCTCACCCCAGGCTTTCCTGAGCTCCTTTCCCACAGCCCACGGAGGCATCAGCTGCAGTTTGTGCTGAGTGGGTCAGTGCCGAGCCCTCTCCCCGATGGCGGAGGAGGCAGCGGAGGCACATCTCCTAACCAGAGGCCTTGGGGGCGCTCTGCAGGTTTCCTGGACGTGCTGCTGAACAGCCAGTGGCAGAAGCTGTGGTGCAGGGTGGAGCAGGGCACCCTACGGATGTTCAGAGACCCCAGCTGCACTGAGAGCCCTGAGTACGCTGTGCCGCTGGCGGGCAGCAATATGACCCCAGGGGCCGACGTGGGCCGACGGCATCACATCCACATCAGCCAGCAAGGCAGAGAGGTCGCTGTCCTGCAGGTGCGTGGTGTAGCTGTGCTAACCCGTATGGTGCTGGCATGGCCCGCAGCCAAGCTGTAGCAGAGAGACCATTAGCTTGGTGGTAGTGGGGCAGCTCTCACTGGCAGCATCCCACAGATGGTAGGAACTGGATCTGCCCCTCCCTTTCTGGAGCTCCAGATGGTGCTGTGGTCACGCAGACGTGGGAGCTGCACTCCGCGCCGATTGTGCTGTGCATGGGGAGACGCAGCAAGGAACCGGCCTGGTTCCCCAGCCCTCTGCTCTGCCCGGTCATGCCTGGTTCTTTTCCTGCCCTTGTGGCTGCGGAGCCGATGCCATTCCCGAGAGGAAGGCATCTCCATGGCCCCTCCCTAATGGTCCTGGTCCAACCTGTCCCCTTCTCTGGTGCAGACCCACTCGGACGAAGAGAGGGACATCTGGCTGAAGATCCTGCAGGTGGAGAAGGGAGCGGAACCAGCCTCTGTGTATGAAACCTCAGTCCCTGAAGATGGACCCAGCTCTGTCCCTGTGGGGTAAGGAGCCCGCAGCACCCCTGAGACACAGTGTATCTTCAGAGCAGTTCCCCCTATTTCCTATCTTCACGTGGTCCCAGCTTCCTCCCTGCTTCAGCCTTCTTTCCATTCTCCTTCTCCCTCGGCTAAGGCAGGGGACCTGGCTGCCCACGGGTGCCTTAAGAACATAAGAATGGCCGTACTGGGTCAGACCAAACGTCCATCCAGCCCAGTATCTTGTCTGCTGACAGTAGCCAATGCCAGGTGCCCCAGAGGGAGTGAACCTAACACGTAACGATCAAGTGATCTCTCTTTCTCCTCTTTCTCCTTTGCTGGGACAGGGCTCCATGGCACAGAATCCTGGCTGCTTCTGCATCTGGCACTGCCATGGGGACCCAGTTACAGAACTAGTGCATGACCGAAGCATGTGCTAGCCATGTTGGGGTCAACCCATGCTGTGTCCGGACCCCTGGTGTTACCGCTCAGATGCACAGGGCATCCAGGCAGCACTCATCAGGCCCTGCTGTGTCCAATTCGAAGCACTCATGGGCCTCAGGTGCTAAGCAAGGAAAATCCCCTCTCCCGATGGGTGCCCAGCGTCACAGGGCTTCCTCTCTGCTCTGCCTGCAGGGGCCTGCTGTTGCGGAGATTCCCAACCCCCAACACCTACATGGACGACCCCTTTGGGCAGCTCACACCAGCGACACACCCCAGCCCTGTCTACTCCAATGCGGATATACTGCACCAGCTGGTAACCTCCATGTAGTCCGGCATCTGTAGGCGTTTCTAGCGAGTGGGCCAGCCTCTTGGCCAGCATAGCTTGGTGAAACTCCATGGGGATCTGGGTAGGCGCATCTGGCCAGCTCGTCCACAGGCTCCTCACTGGCTTCTCTTTGCAGCAGCAGAGCTTGGACAGAGCCACTCAAGACCAGACACAGGGAGTTCTGTGTTCCCTTCCCGACAGTGCCTTCAGCAACCCCCAGAGCAGGGCTCCGGAGGAGACAGGTGAGTGAGGCTCCCTCTCCCAGCACAGCAGGGACGTGGCTGCACCAGGGGGCAGACTCTGTCTGACAGCAGCTGAGCATGGCCTCATCTTGGTAAGAGGCAGCGTCCCAGCACTGGTCGGCTCCCACGTCTGCCACAGCATGTGCTGAGAGGGTATCGCTGCTTCCCTGGGATGGGCTGGCTCCAGTGGGTCTCCAGGTGGCACATGCATAGAGAAGTGCCCCTCTGTTTCTCATTGCCTGCTACAGAACAGCTCCTCTCCTTTGGCCATGGGCATGTCCAGGATTCCCCTGGGCCCCAGGCACAGAGCAGCTCTGTCTCTAGGTTGGTTCAGCATGCCCAGAGGGGGAATCCCTTTCTGAGTGCTCACGGTCACACAGCCTTTGACCCCTTTCTCTCCCATGCTCTTCCAGCTGCTCCTCCAGCCAGCCCGGGCAAGTCTCTGAACAAGCAGTGGGTAGAGGTGGCCCCGGAGCTGAAAAGCCGGGATTTTTTCCAGTCTCAGCGGACGCTGATGCAGCCCGCAAGAAAGGGCGCCCCGGACAGCTTGGATTTCTTAATTGGTATGATTGCTGTACAGCCTCAGGCAAGTTGCTGACCCCCTGCCCCTGTGCCAGGGGTCAGCAAGACTTACTCAGTGCAGGAGAGGGCTGGGAGGGTTGAGCCATGGGTGTTGTCAAGGTTCCCTCCCCACTCTGAACTCTGGGGTACAGATGTGGGGACCCGCATGAAAGACTCCCTAAGCTTATTTCTACCAGCATAGGTTAAACTTCCCCAAGGCACAAATCCTTTCTTTGTCCTTAGACTGTATTGCTGCCACCACCAAGTGATTTAGACAAACATTCAGGGAAAAGGGCCACTTGGAGTCTCTGTTTCCCAAAAATATTCCCCCAAGCCCCTTCATCCCCTTTCCTGGGGAGGCCTGGGAATAATATACTAACCAATTGCCTTTAATAAAAGTACAGACCAGACCCTTTAATTTTAGGACACTAAAATCAATCAGGTTCTTAAAAAAAACCTTTATTATAAAGAAAAAGGTAAAAGAAGCACCTCTGTAAAATCCCTACTAGGCTCAACTTCAAAGTTCCAAAACCAGGAATAAACCTCCCTCTTAGCATAGGGAAAATTCACAAGCTAAAACAAAAGATAATCTAACACATTTCCTTGCTTTACTTACAATTTTTGTAATCTTAGATGCTTATTTCAGGTAGGGTTTTAGGAGATGTTTTTTTTCCTGCCTAGTCCCTCTCTCTGTCCCTAGAGAACACAACAAAGAGAGCACCAACAAAACCTCCCGCCTCCCCTTCGGATTTGAAAGTATCTTCTTTTCTTATTGGTCTTTTTGGTCATGTGCCAGGTTATTTGAGCTTCTTAACCCCTTACAGGTAAAGGAGGGATTTTATGCTACCCTTAGCTGTATGGTTATGACAGGTGTCCTGCGACTCTCGGGGCATGGCTGTAAACCAGAGTGAGTCAGGGTGGCAGGACTGGGCCTTCAGCTTGCCACGTGGGTTCACATGGCCCCACGATCTGCCTTCTTGCAGGTAAGAGGGCTTTCCCCAAGCTGGAGGAGAAGGTAGGGCAGCTGGAAAGGGCGTGCCGGGTGAAAACCAGGCTGAAGGCTGGCTCGGAGATGAACCTGCTAGCCATCGGCAAGTCTCTGAAGGGCCACATAGCCACCGCCACCAGCTCAGCAGGCTCCGAGGTAAGGGAGGATGAAGCAGGGAGGGTGAGAGCCAGACACTGGGCAGCCATGAGACAGAACAGTTGGGGGCTAGAAACCAGCAGGGGCTGTCCTAGGGCTTCCTGCCTTTCTCTTCTCCCATCCCTTCCCCAGCATCTTCTCTTCTCCCTCTTTCCCTCTCCTTATTCTGCTGCTTCTCTCCTGTTCCTTGAGAAAGTCAGGTCTAGCTTATGTCCTTCTTTCTTGCCTTTAAACAAGGTGGGGAGGTGATTCCATATGGAGGGGAGCCCCTAGACAGGGGGAGAGGTCTGACCAGAGGCTGGAATGGCCCTTGAGCAGTGGTTCTCAACCTATTTACCATTGTGGGCCGCATCCAATACCTATATGGCCCTGAGGATGTCACATGGGCTGCAGCTCTGTGCTGATTGGACTGCATGTGGCCCACGGGCCACAGGTTGAGAACCACTGCCCTAGAGCCTCTGTTCACAGGCCGTGCAGGGTAGGCGGCTAACCTCCCAGACAGGTTGGAAAGAAGGGCAAAAGGGGGCTCCCACACCCACCCCTCTTCTCTACTCTTATACGCAGGGTTCCTTCCTAACACCTCTGCTGAAACGCACCACCTCCACCAAGAGCGCCCTGAGGCGAGCGCCCTCTGTGGTCATCATTGAAAAGGGGAAGGTATTGCAGAAGAGAAAGGTACTGAGGGGCATCTCCTCTGCTAGGGAGAGTCATGCTGGGTGTTGGGGGGAAAGGCCTGGCTCGCCTAGCACCACCTTGTCCCCCCAGGACATGGGAATAATTGTCCTTTCTCCATCCATCTCTTTCAGGAATGGGAGATGAAGTCTGCCATGTAATCGGCCCCTTCCACCCGCTGAGTGTCCCCAAAGGCAGGAGACATTGCACTGTACATATACATATCAGACCGTGCGTCTATATATATACCGTTAACGCTGCATGTGGATCATGCACAATAAACTCTGAATCTCTCCTTTTTTTTACCATAGTTATCAATGTTACAATAACTCTTTTTTTGGTTTTAAACTGACTGGATTTTTATAGGTTGTCTGCAGTGGCACTGAAATGGGGGAAAGGGGACCAGGCTGGGTGGGAGAGGGCTCACCCCAGCATTACTGGGTCTGGACTCTTCACAGCAGCATATCCATCTGGTACCATTTTCCAGGGAGCGATTCCACAGTGGCTTGTGAGCTCATTAGCCACCAGCACTCTCCTCCTTGCGGTTGATGTGACAGAGGTGGAGCTGAGATGGCTTCTTTGTCTGCATTTACGGAACCTTCCTGCAGCTTCAAGTTGCATAGGCTGGTGCTTCAGAAGACAGTTCTTTTGAATGCCTCCTGACACACGGGATGAAAGATGAGAACAAACGTGAACAACAGCTTTCCATGCTGTTAGACCCTAAAAGAAAGTGGAGATACAAAGAGGATGCTCTGGGCTACCTAGCCATGTGTTTTTGAGTCCTTTGAAGTCTTTCATGGATCTCCTCCACTCCTCTTTCTAGCAAACACCTTTCTCCATAGAGATAACAGCCCTCCTTTTGGTTTCCAGATAGACACAGACATTTTACCGTGCAGGGATGGAATGATGCAGCTCTTTGATAACATTACATGCATTGTGCAGCTGGGCATGTCTGAAATCAGAAGAGGAGTGCTTCTAACTGGGTACGCTGGCCATACAACCAGGAGTCTAAAGGGGAGGAGGAGGCTGCCAGGAGGTGTGCATGCTACCCTGCTGCACTGCCTCTAGCCAGCTGTTCTTGGCAGCCCGCATGCTGGGACTGAAAGGGAAGGAACATGAGCGGGGACCAAGAAGTGTGGCAGCTGCTTTTAAAGTGGTCACAGGCTCTGCTAAGAGGAGACAATAATTTCTGGAGCCATTTAGAGACGGGCAATACACTTCTTTATGAAACATCAGAGTCCAATGAGCTAACACCCTGTGGAACGACTGTAGGTGCCCACTGCGGTTTAGTGGATCGAGCACAGGGCAGGGAGTCAAAATGGCTGGCTTTTGTCCTCGGCTCTACCACTCCACAACCTTGGGCAAGTCTCTTCCCCTCCATGTCCCTCAGCTTCTCCCTCTGTCAAACAGGCCTAATGACACTGTTTTATGAAGGTGGGTCAATCTGAGATCTGCTGCCATCAGCACCAGAGAAAGGGCAAAGTCTGGTTAGTAACTCTCTCCCAAGCCTGAAAGCTCAGATGCCCAGTGAATATTTAAGGGTGAGGCATGGACACAGCTTTCATTACAGCAAGTGGCATGAGAGTAACTGCATTGAGAATAGTGTAAACACAGGAGCGTTGATTGTATTTATGTTTATAGGGACTCAGTCATTTTCAAGGTAATATGTTGCGAATAAACTAGTGCCTTGTGTTACAAATAACATAGCAGATGATGAAAAGAATTTTTCAAAATATAGAGAACATATAGTTATTTATGTTCTTCGGCGAAGACTTGGACAACGGAAATCAATTTCGCGTCACTTTCTGGTTCTGATCTGCAATCAGAGCTGCTTTCCCCTGGGTCTGCCTAGAACCATGTTGAAGTCAACAGGGCTGCAGCTGGCCTAGTGTGACAGCCATCCCAACACACCTGGGATTGAAATAGACACCTCCAGAGCCAGAAGCCTGAGTCACTGCACCTCGGCTATAAGAGATTCCCATCCTCAGTGGAGCACAGAGAGGAACTCACACCACACAGTGCCCAATGGGTTTCATAAGGGCTTGCTCATGCAAAATCAGTAATTTACAGGATCCGGGTATAAGAACCTGACCGTAATCTAAAGCAAAACAGATTTTGTTGATTTCTATTGCATGGTGCTGCAATGTTTGGGTTGCAAACACTGCAGGGGAACTGTTATTTGTTTAAAAGCAACTGTTTGCATTGGATTTTGTTTTGTAATTGTAGACATATTTTTTCTAATGTTCTTGAGTTTTTTAAAAACATGCTTTTACCAAATTGAAATGTGGGGGGTGTGAGAGGAAATGTTAAATTGACAGTGTGCCTTTAAAGGTCCAATATGTAACTTGTTAATTCAGAAAGATGTGAGGGTTAGATGGGGGGAGTCTTTTTTGTTTTTTTTTGCTGCGGTTTAGGGTTGTTTTTAACAAATTATGTCAAATAAATGTTTCAAACCCCACCTTTTATCTTGTAAAATGCATGATGCTTGGAGGGGTTTCCTTTAGTCTGGTTTGTGCAGTGATTTTGTGATAGGGAAATATTGATTAGGAACATGGCTGAGGTTCAATAGACATTTTGGTTCTGACCCAGGGTGAGATTAAAATCTAGGTGAGGTGAAAAAAGTTGGTGCATGAAACGGCTGGCTCCCCAGTTCTCCTAACCCACCCCACTATCTCTTCAAGTTTAAAATTAAGACATCCACTGCTGGATGGAAATAAGGGGAAACCACATGGAAAACAAGACAGTGCTTTACTTTAAAGGATGTTTTAGGGAAACACTACTTCCTGTAGCATAGCAGTGGATTTTTCTCTCAAGGGCACAGTTCTGCCGCCCTCTGGCACACAATGCAATTGGCACAAGCAGACATTGAATGTTTAAAATGGTACTTATCAGTTTTAATGCATTTTCAATACATCTTAAAATAAGGAGTGGGGGGGTCTCCCTATGCCCTCCTGACTCCCTCCCCCAGCTCCCTAATACCCCCCTGACCCCCAGCCCTGATCCCCCATGCCCTCCTGACCCCAGCTCCCTGATCCCCACCCCCCGATCCCCCATACACTCCTGACCCCTTTCCCAAGCTCCTCCATATGCCCCTGACCCCAGCTCCCATAGCCCCTGACCCCCACCCCAGATCCCCATGCCTTCCTGACCCCAGCACCCGATCCCCACCCCAGATCCCATAGCCCCTGACCCCAGATCCCCATGCCCTCCTGACCCCAGCACCTGATCCCCACCCCAGATCCCATAGCCCCGACCCCTTTCCCAAGCTGCCCCATACCCCTGATCCCTACCCCAGCTCCCCATAGCCCCTGACCCCCAGATCCCCATGCCCTCCTGACCCCAGCACCCCGATCCCCTCCCCATAGGCCCCTGACCCCAGCTCCTGCCGTTTTGAACCTGCCCCGCCCTCCTCACTCCCTGCGCCGGGAGCCCGCCCCGCGCTCCCGCACAGGCCGCCGGGTGGAGCCCGGGCTTCTGTCTGCTCGGGCCGGGTCTCCCCGTCGGTGGCCGGGATCCCCGGCGGGCCGGGCCGGGCCGAGCCGGCGCCGCCATGTTCAGCCGCCTGGGCGCCTTCCTGCAACAGGCGGTGGAGACGGTGAGGGCCCGGCCGGGGGCGGCTCCGCCAGGGAGCGGGGTGCTCGGGGGTGGGGCCTGGGGGGTCGGCGGGAGAGCAGGGCCCGGGGAGGGGCTCGGGGGGCGTCTCCCGGGTTAGGGTTGGGGGGCTCCCAGGGGGCGCCCAGGATTGACCTCCAGGTGTCGTTGTGGTCAGAGGCTGGGGGCTCCCACGGGGCTGGGGGGGGCTCCAGAGTTCAGGGTTGGGGGGTGCCCAGGATTGACCCCCCGGTTTTGTTGGGGTCAGGGGATGGGGGGAGCCTAGAGAATTGGGGTTGGGGGGCAACAACTGGGGCCAGGGTACTGGGGTGGGCACCCAGAATGGAGCCCCCCGGGTGTCACTGGGGTCCTGAGATGGGGCAACCCAGGGAACTGGGGGGTCTTCCAAGAGCCTAGATGTAGGATCTGGGTTGGGCCCCCAAGGGTGTCATTGGGTGTCAGGAGATGAGGCCCACAGGGGACTAGAGCTGCGGGGTGGGGGCATCCTACAGGGTACCCAGGATGGGCCCCAGGGTGCTATTGGGTTCAGGAGATTCGTGCTCTTGGGAGGGGGAGAATTGAGGGCTTGGGGAGAGGAGGGGGGACAGAGAGGTGTCCCAGGAGATATGGGGTTGGGGTCAGGAGAGGGGCCCCAGGGCACTCTGCTTTGGGGCGTCTCTCCTAACCCCCATGTCTATTGGGACAGGGGTTCCCAGGAAGCAGGATGCTATGGGGATGGAGGGGTCAGAAGGGGGGAGACCCTCCTGTGAGTAGGGCCTGTGGGTGGATATGAACAGTGCCCTTCCCAAAGGGCTCGCTCTATCTACTAATGCCCGCGCCCTCCTCTCTGCAGCAGGAGCCCAGCATTGACCTGCTGGAGGCATTCACCGAGCACTGGAAAGGGCTCACTCACTACTACCTAGAGACCACAGGTAGGTGGTGGATGAGGCTGGGAGTCCAGGCTCTTGGGTTCTATTCCCAGCTCTGAGGAGGGTGGGGACTTTGCAAGTTAGAACTTCTGAGTTGTCTTCTCAGCTCTGCCAGTTGATGCGCCGTGAGACTTTGGAGAAGTCCTTTAACTGTGCGGTGCCTCAGTTTCCCTCGCTGTAAAAGGGAGACAACGAGACATAGTTGGCCATTTGTTGGGGTTAATTCGTTAACATGTACAAAATGCTTTGAGAGCCTTGGCACAAGAGTAGAGCAAAATGTTAATGCCTCTATTATCCTCTTCCTGTGAGTGATAATGAAAGGCCTGCTGAATAAAAACCCTGCCAGGAGAAATGTTGCATGCAACCGTTAAAATGTCTACATGCTGCTCTATATATGGCACACAGGCATTGTTTCTTCCCACCAGAAGAACCACAGGGGGTGGTGGTGTCCCTGGACATTTGTAGATATCTGATACTCCGGGCTAGAGCCTTATAATAACCAGTCTCTGTTGCTCAGAGATGCTCTCTCAACATTTTGAGAATGGCTGGCCTGCTCCTGCACTATATGCTATGGCCAACATTTCTTATCCTTGATATTAAATTAGGTCTGATCTACACAGAGTTTTTGTACTAGGTGTTTGATTCTATACTGCTGCAGCCTTAAGTCTGCATACAGTTATACTGGTATGAAGTGCTTATCCCAGTATAGCTTAGTCCCTACCAGTGTAACTGCATCTACACTAGAGGGAGTTGTATTGCTTTACAGTTAGAGGCATGGTTATACTGGTACAGTTGTGGTGTGTTAAGAAGGCCTTAAGCCCCTAACTTTATTTAAATACCTAAGTATGGATTTATGAGCTTAACCTTAGACTCGCAAGTTTGAGAAACGTTGACCTTTGCTCTTGCCTATCTCAGTGTTGTTGTTCTATTATAACATTGCTGCTTAGTGTCACTATAGCTAATGGTCCATCAAGGGTTCTATTATAGGGATAATAATTTTTAAACCAATGTCCTAGTTGCTTGGGGTGCTGCAGAGATAAATATCAAAATGAAAATTACAGCTTGGAAGCCAAAGGGGAGAGGTTGGGAGGATATATGTTTTAAAATTACCTAGGATGAAATGAATTGATTGATTTGCGGCGGGGGGTTATACCTATTAACGTTCCCCCGAAGCTCAAACTTAGTTTAAAAAAGATCTCTGATTGAGAGGCATGATGATTTTTTAAAATTTTGTTTTTGTTAACTTCCTCTGGATTCTACCTGTCCCCGAAAACACCCACTTGTTTTTCTGTTGCAGGGAGGGGAAGGTTTTAAATTCACCATTTTGGAGTCTTTCACTGTGCCTTAGAATGTAGAGAAAATCTTTCTAAAAGATCACTCCTGTGTGGCATGGAACAGTGTCCTGATGCCTGCAGTAGGAATTATGAATAAAGGATTGGCTTTGCCTGATTTTTTTTCTCAGGGTTTGTTTCATTTGGGTCTTGGTTAGTGTAAGGCCTGTGAGTGTGCTGCCCAGGCTCTCATGACCTGTGGCCCTAATCCCGCAAGCTGATCTGCTTGGGCATATCTCTGCGCTAACGTGAAGCTCCGTTGACTTCACACTGACACAGTATCAAACCCGTTCCCCAGCACAGAGGTGCTGGTTTCCAGCTGAGACATAAAACTGAAGTCCTGGCCACTTGTGACAATCCCATGATGTTTTTACAAGTGTAAGGGTGTTGGCTCCAGGGTCTTGACTAAATTGCTTTGTGGGTAATTACATTCTGACTACTTCCCTTACAGCTTCTGTTGGATATGCTTGCTATTCACTTCCTGTCCCAAACTATTATAGCATTGCTGTGTTGTTGTAACCGTGTCAGTCCCAGGATATGCTGTGCACTATTAAAAGAGCTGCCATGTTCCATCTCAGAGTTATGGGGTAGCGGGGGTGGATATGAAGAAGCTTTGGTATAAATTTGAGTCAAATGGAGCTAAAGCCTTAATGCCTGTTTTACCCAGCATGTAGCGTGTTTTGCTTGGGATTTATATATTCCTTCATTTTAGATGAAAACACCCCAGTTAAGGAGACCGATATCCCCTGGCGCCTGAAACAGATGCTGGACATTCTGGTGTATGAGGAGAAGCAGCATCCAGCAGGGGAGACAGGGCCTTGTTTGGAATACCTGCTGCAGCACAAAATCTTGGAGACCCTTAGCACTCTGGGGAAAGCAGAGGTTTGTACACTGTGTTACTCACCAAGTCGGCCATGCACAAGCCCAAGACCGGGGATGGGCAAACTATGGCCCACGGGAGCGTCCTGTCCAGCCCCCGAGCTCCTGACCTGGGAGGCTAGCCCCTGGCCCCTCCTCTGTTGTTCCCCCTCCCCTGCAGCCTCAGCTCTCCCTGCCACTGGAGCAATGCTCTGGGCAGTGAGCTCCTGGGGCAGCGCAGCTGCAGAGCGGGCCCGGCCTAACCCGATGCTTTGTGCTGCGTGGTGGTGGTGGCAGCAGCGTGGCCCGGCTGTAGCGCCACCAGCCACCGGTGCTCCAGGCAGTGCGGTAAGGGGGGAGGGAGCAGGAGGGGTGGATAGAGGGCAGAGGAGTTCGGGGTGGGGGGTGGGGGTGTGGATGGTGGTCAGGGGGAAACGGGGTTGAATGGGGGCAAGGGTCCCAGGGAGCAGTCAGGAAGGAGTGGGGATTGGATGGGGTGGCAGGGGGCAATCAGGGGGCAAGGAGAAGGGGTGGTTGGATGGGAGAGTCTCTTAGGGGAGAGTCTGATGATAGAGAATCTCCAGGTTATAGTCAGGAGCAGAGGAATGAGAAGTATAATGTAAGGGCCGGATCAGATGATAAACAGTCACATAAAAAAGAATCTGGCACATCAGAAAAAGGCAGGCTAATAAACAGGGACAAGTTTTTAAAGTGCTTGTACACAAATGCCAGAAGTCTAAATAATAAGATGGGTGAACTAGAGTGCCTTGTGATAAAGGAGGATATAGATATAATAGGCATCACAGAAACCTGGTGGACTGAGAGCAATCAATGGGACACAATCATTCCGGGGTACAAAATATATCGGAAGGACAGAACAGGCCGTGCAGGGGGAGGAGTGGCACTATATGTTAAAGAAAGTGTAGATTCAAATGAAGTAAAAATCTTAAGCGAATCCACATGTTCCATAGAGTCTCTATGGATAGAAATTTCATGCTCTAGTAAAAATATAACAGTAGGGATCTATTATCGACCACCTGACCAGGACAGTAATAGTGATGATGAAATGCCAAGGGAAATTAGAGAGGCTATCAAAATTAAGAACCCAATAATAGTGGGGGATTTCAATTATCCCCATATTGACTGGGAACATTTCACTTCAGGACGAAATGCAGAGATAAAATTTCTCGATACTTTAAATGACTGCTTCATGGAGCAGCTGGTACGCGAACCCACAAGGGGAGAGGCGACTCTAGATTTAATCCTGAGTTATCAAGAGGTAACTATAGCAGGACCGCTTGGAAATAGTGACCATAATACAATAGCATTCAACATCCCTGTGGTGGGAAGAACATCTCAACTGCCCAACACTGTGGCCTTTAATTTCAAAAGGGGGAACTATACAAAAATGAGGTGGTTAGTTAGACAAAAGTTAAAAGGTACAGTGACTAAAGTGAAATCCCTGCAAGTTGCGTGGGCCCTTTTTAAAGACACCATAATAGAGGCCCAACTTCAATGTATACCCCAAATTAAGAAAAACAGTAAAAGAACTAAAAAAGAGCCACCGTGGCTTAACAACCATGTAAAAGAAGCAGTGAGAGATAAAAAGACTTCCTTTAAAAAGTGGAAGTCAAATCCTAGTGAGGCAAATAGAAAGGAGCACAAACACTGCCAACTTAAGTGCAAGAGTGTAATAAGAAAAGCCAAAGAGGAGTTTGAAGAACGGCTAGCCAAAAACTCCAAAGGTAATAACAAAATGTTTTTTAAGTACATCAGAAGCAGGAAGCCTGCTAAACAACCAGTGGGGCCCCTTGACGATGAAAATACAAAAGGAGCGCTTAAAGATGATAAAGTCATTGCGGAGAAACTAAATGGATTCTTTGCTTCAGTCTTCACGGCTGAGGATGTTAAGGAGATTCCCAAACCTGAGCTGGCTTTTGTAGGTGACAAATCTGAGGAACTGTCACAGATTGAAGTATCACTAGAGGAGGTTTTGGAATTAATTGATAAACTCAACATTAACAAGTCACCGGGACCAGATGGCATTCACCCAAGAGTTCTGAAAGAACTCAAAAGTGAAGTTGCGGAACTATTAACTAAGGTTTGTAACCTGTCCTTTAAATCGGCTTCGGTACCCAATGACTGGAAGTTAGCTAATGTAACACCAATATTTAAAAAGGGCTCTAGGGGTGATCCCAGCAATTACAGACTGGTAAGTCTAACGTCGGTACCGGGCAAATTAGTTGAAACAATAGTAAAGAATAAAATTGTCAGACACATAGAAAAACATAAACTCTTGAGCAATAGTCAACATGGTTTCTGTAAAGGGAAATCGTGTCTTACTAATCTATTAGAGTTCTTTGAAGGGGTCAATAAACATGTGGACAAGGGGGATCCGTGGACATAGTGTACTTAGATTTCAGAAAGCCTTTGACAAGGTCCCTCACCAAAGGCTCTTACGTAAATTAAGCTGTCATGGGATAAAAGGAAAGGTCCTTTCATGGATTGAGAACTGGTTAAAGGACAGGGAACAAAGGGTAGGAATTAATGGTAAATTCTCAGAATGGAGAGGGGTAACTAGTGGTGTTCCCAAGGGTCAGTCCTAGGACCAATCCTATTCAATTTATTCATAAATGATCTGGAGAAAGGGGTAAACAGTGAGGTGGCAAAGTTTGCAGATGATACTAAACTACTCAAGATAGTTAAGACCAAAGCAGATTGTGAAGAACTTCAAAAAGATCTCACAAAACTAAGTGATTGGGCAACAAAATGGCAAATGAAATTTAATGTGGATAAATGTAAAGTAATGCACATTGGAAAAAATAACCCCAACTATACATACAACATGATGGGGGCTAATTTAGCTACAACGAGTCAGGAAAAAGATCTTGGAGTTATCGTGGATAATTCTCTGAAGATGTCCACGCAGTGTGCAGAGGCAGTCAAAAAAGCAAACAGGATGTTAGGAATCATTAAAAAGGGGATCGAGAATAAGACTGAGAATATATTATTGCCCTTATATAAATCCATGGTATGCCCACATCTCGAATACTGTGTACAGATGCGTCTCCTCACCTCAAAAAGATATTCTAGCACTAGAAAAGGTTCAGAAAAGAGCAACTAAAATGATTAGGGGTTTAGAGAGGGTCCCATATGAGGAAAGATTAAAGAGGCTAGGACTCTTCAGTTTGGAAAAGAGAAGACTAAGGGGGGACATGATAGAGGTATATAAAATCATGAGTGATGTTGAGAAAGTGGATAAGGAAAAGTTATTTACTTATTCCCATAATACAAGAACTAGGGGTCACCAAATGAAATTAATAGGCAGCAGGTTTAAAAGAAATAAAAGGAAGTTCTTCTTCACGCAGCGCACAGTCAACTTGTGGAACTCCTTACCTGAGGAGGTTGTGAAGGCTAGGACTATAACAATGTTTAAAAGGGGACTGGATAAATTCATGGTGGCTAAGTCCATAAATGGCTATTAGCCAGGATGGGTAAGAATGGTGTCCCTGGCCTCTGTTCGTCAGAGGATGGAGATGGATGGCAGGAGAGAGATCACTTGATCATTGCCTGTTAGGTTCACTCCCTCAGGGGCACCTGGCATTGGCCACTGTCGGTAGACAGATACTGGGCTAGATGGACCTTTGGTCTGACCCGGTACAGCCTTTCTTATGTTCTTATGATGGGGCAGGGGTCCCGAGAGGGCTGGTTAGGGGAGGGCAGAAATGAGAGAAGGGATTGGATGGGGTGGCGGGGGGAGTCAGGGGACAGAGAGCGGAGGTATGTGGATGGGGCAGGGGTCCCAGAGGAGCCATCAGGGAACAGGGGGGGTTGGATGGGGCAGGAGTCCGGGGGGACGGGGGGGGCAGATAGGAGGTGGGGGCCAGGCCACGACCCCCTCCCCTAACCAGCCCTCCATACAATTTACAAAACCCGATACAGCCCTCGGGCCAAAAAGTTTGCCCACCTCTGCCCAAGACAAACACCATTCATTGCCCTAGTGGTAGAACTGTTGATTTCAGTGACTATAAAGTCTGACTTGTTCACAGCAAAGAAGTATAATTTTAAGGAATGGAGACCAGGGTAAAATTTTTCAAATCATATCCATGATTTAGGAGTCTGAAGTCCCAGTTTCAGAAGCCACTTAGGCTAGACTAGGACTTGGAAGGTGTAAGCAGCCTATTAGGCCCATGGCCTTGTCTACACTACGCAGTTAATCCATGTTAGATAACGCCTTTCAAATTCTAGGCTAGACAGCACCTTAGGAGCCTAAATCCCATTGACTTTCAGCGAGACTAAGGCCAGGTCTACACTAAAAAGTTAGGTTGACCCTGCGACGTCGCTCAGGGGTGTGAAAAATCCACACCCTTGAGTTATGTAGTTAATCCCCGGAGTGTACAGCACTAGGTTGATGGAAGAATTTTTCTATTGACCTAGCTACTGCCTCTCAGGGAGGTGGATTAACTACAGGGATGGGAGAACCCCTCTCATTGCTGTAATCAGGGTCCACACTGAAGTGCTACTGCGGTTCAGTTGCAGTGATTCTAGTGAACATCTAACCTAAGGCTTGGTCTACATCTAAAACTTAAGTCAACCTTGCTACATCGCTCAGCGGTGTGAAAAATTCACACCCCAGGTAAGATGTAGGTAAGACACCACTAGGTTGAAGAATTTTTCTGATCTAGCTACTGCCTCTTGAGGGGTTGGATTTACTACTGTGCTTCTGTCACTGTAGCAGGTGTTTACACTACAGCGCAACAGTGGCATAGCTGCAGAACTGTGGCACTTGGTCGTGTAGACATACCCATAGGCTCCTAAGCACCTGAATCACTTGGAAATGGGACTTGGATTCCTAAACCACTTAGGCACTTTTGAACCTTTTCCCCATATGCTACAACCTTTGCTGATGTGAGCAGTGTTTACTCAGGTGAGTAGTCTCATTGACTCCATGATTGAGGCTTGCAGGATCAATCCTTCGATTTGCAGGAAAGAAGTGTTTTTAAAAGAACTCTATCAGAGTAAATATCAAAAGCTAAAAATTATAACCATACTAGCCTGTGTTACTAATAATCCCTTGGCTTATTGTGCTATAAATAGTCTTTTTTCCCCCTAACACAAAAACAAGGAAACAGTAACTGGAAATATAAGTCTTTATTGTGTGTTTATAAAAATCAGTTGCATTCAGTACCGTCTACCCTTTATCTCTGCTATGATTCATCCTTGCTTGTTTTTTCCATTTCATCAAGTTATAGGACTTATGAATAACAAACCTTTTGAAAATGGAAAAATAATCTAATTGATTTTTTTTCACCACAGGGCAGCTGAGAAGCTTAATTTATTAAAAGTGAAGTTCATTAAGCAATATAAATACTTACTGAGATAATTAATTAATGTTTTTGAAGCACTGTGAGAGCCTTAAAAGGTACATTAGAAGGGCAAAACATTATTTATTTCTGTTGTTAGGGTATTTTTATGCATTGTGTGGAGCTGGGATAGTGATATAAGTCTGGTCAATTTGACTGCTGTTTCTAGTTCAATGCGCAAATGGTTGTTTTACCAGTGCTGCAGGGAAATATTTACTTCCTAAATCAAACCAGTTTTCGCTTACATTTGGGTTGTGGAAACATGTGTATTCACGCTGCATTAGGGAAAAGCTATTTGTAAACTAAACCTCGGTGTTGGTCTTAACATTATCCCAGAGCATTCCCTTTAATGTTCTCACAGTTCAGCTGGGCTCCAGTTTATATCTCACACGCTTTCTTGATGGTTGCGTGAAGCAGGGACAGTGTAGCCCTACCAGATTATCTGATGATAGAAAGGAGATAAAATCAATAATAAACTGAATTGTGTTTTCCAAGAGCTTCAAAACCCTCTGTTCTTGGAATTTCCCAGTCCATGTAAACTTGAAAACCCTTATGGTGTTTTAGCCTTCTGCACTAGCTGCAGTATATAGGGTGCGTATGGATAGATGTTTGCAGCTCTTACCTCTGCCATGTTACATACATTCACTATCTATCTGTGGCATAATGATTGGCTCAGACACGTTGTATCATGTTTCCTGTGGCACTGAAGGGGAATATTATTGAACTGCCCATTTACTTCGCTCTCTCTCCTTTGCTCTCAGTATCCTCCAGGCATGAGGCAGCAGGTGTTCCTCTTCTTCAGCAGAGTCCTGGGACAGGTGCAGCATCCACTATTGCACTATCTGAATGTGCACAGACCTGTTCAGGTGAGCGCTGCTTCTGCTTTCTCTTTGGCTTGTCAAAGCCGCTTTCTGAGCTGTCTTACTGCAGACAATGTAAAGTGCGCTCCTTGCAGCGCTCGTCGTACCTTTCCTCACTTAGTGCTCTGATGGCCTAAGTTTCTGATGAGCAGTGATGTTAACATAGACCCCATGGGGGGCCCCATTCCCCAGTGCTATGCACCTGGTGCTATGTTACACCAGTGCAGAGTGGGTATAAAATATGACTGTTCTGATACCCAATTGATAGTGGTGTAAATCATTATGCAGGGTTCAGGGCAATGCCGAATACTTTGCTTTAATGTTACTTTGCCTCAATGGGGACTATTGCCTGCTCTTTTGTTCATCGGTGGCTGTACGACTGATATGGGTACATATTCCTGGGGAGTGTGTCCAGCAGCTTCTAGTGAGGAGGGAAGAATGCCCGTCCCCGATGCCAGCAAACCCCTTTCAGCACTGTATAAGCTCAGTCCTACCCCCTCTTTTATCACTGTGAAGGCTGACCGCCCTGTGTCCTTCCACAGAAGCTCCTTCAGTTCGGCAGCAATGCACTAGGCTCTGCGACTGAGAAGGAAGAGGTACAGTTTGCTGCTGTTCTGTGTGCAAAAATCAAGCAGGATCCTGCTCTGCTCACGTACATCCTGGAGGTAAGGAGCCCCCATTGGCGCCTGCATGTCATCCCTTCCTTATAGCAAGGTATTGACCACTGCTGGAGGCAGGCTTCAGGGACCAATGGGCTGATCTGCTAGGGTATGATTGCACGGTGATCTGAATAACAGGCAATTTCCACAGCGTAGCAAGCTGTCGAATCTCACCTCCATATATCACAGACATTGCCTCAGTGCTGCATGCTCAGGGATGACGCTGAGCTCCTCTGCACCTGAAATCTTGCTGGCTTCTTTAAAATTAGGCAAAGTGTCTAATCTGGTGCTGGTGGTTACCTGGATCGTTCCCATCTGACAGCTGTTTGGGGGGGCCCTGGGTGAAGCAAATTTGGTCAATCTCAGTCCAGTTCCCAGTGAGCTGGTGTTTGTGCCATGAAAATAGCCAGTGGTTGGCACTAATTGGCCCCTGGATTGGTAGTCTTAATAAAGAGACCATGGGTCATGGATGCTCAGCACCCCTTTCCCCGTGGGGGAGTATGCATCTCTCCCAGATGGCTTGATGGGACGTGTGAAGCTTGCTTTGTCACTGCTGTACCTGTTCTGTGACTAGAAGGTCACATAGTCATTGATCAGGCAGTTTAGAGCAGAGGACTAGGATCTGGGATTCCTGGGCTCTCTTCTTAGCGCCACCCTGGACTTGCTGTATGACCTTAAACATAGCTCTTCACCTCTCTGTACTCCCCCATCTGTGAAATGGGGATAATATCTACTTCCCTACAGCACATCGGGGAGTTGTGAGGATTGTTTGCAAAGGGTTATGAGATCCTCTGTTGAAATGTGCTGTGTTGTTTTATCTGCTTAGCTGAGCATTTCTAGGTGTTTTTGCAGTATATACATATCTAGGTATGTTCAGGTACATATTGCACCTATCTAGCTTTCTGGGTATTCGCTGTCTGTACCTGGGATCAGTCCCGTTTGTGTCAATGCTGGAAGCGCTATTGCTGTGACACTAACTGCTCTCTCTCCTGGCTCTATTCTCAAGGGAAAGAATCTTCTAACTGCGAGCCCACAGGGAGATGCTGGCAGCAGCCAGAGAGAGAGCTTGGCAACCAACGGAGCCCTGACTGCATCTCCTGAGCAGGACAGAGAGCGTTCCATGGGTGACGCCCCCTGTGCTAGCCTGGCTGGAAAACCAAAGAATTCTGTCTCCAGCTCCTCCCCTCTGAGAAAGGAAAACAATCTGATCACTTCCTTAATCAACTTGTGCAAGAGCCAGGTACTGACATGGGGTGGGGAAAAGCAGAAGGGTGCCAGGCGGCAAGTAGGGAATGATCTTGCCTGTCAGTGGAATGGAGCAGGTTAGCGTCAACCTTGGTGTTCCATTCACCCTTGAGCTGGGGAGGGGAATAAACAGGCTTGGTGCTGTGGTAAAGTGTCTCTCTCTCTCTCTCTCTCTCTGGCAGAAGAGCAGGGTTGCACTAAAAGCTCAGGAAAACCTGCTGCTTCTCATAAGTGTCGCTCAGCAGGCAGCTGCCACGTACCTGGTACAGAACAGCGCCCTTTGCTGTCTGGTGACTGATCACCTGTGTGACCTGTACAATGCCGTCCCTACTTCAGCCGATCCTGCAGATATCCTCTCCCTAGAGAGAGTCAGCTGGAGGTAGGAAGTTGATGGGTCAGTAGGAAGATAATGAGAGCCTGGGGTAAATCCATTCCCAGCCTCACTGCAAGGGAACGACCCTGCCAGCTTTCACTCTTGGGCTTCTCCCTGGAAGTATTGGGCCCAGAGGAGACGAGTGAGATCGGTTCTGCAGGGGCTGCACCCCAGCTCCCATGGACCTTGGCAGGATTGAGCACCTCGCAGGTGTGGGTACATAGTGAGGCCTGCTAGGCTGTGGTATCCTCTCCAAGGGGGACTATGGGATGGCTCAAGCTGGTACTGGGTAAGTCCCTGGAGAATAGCGACAGTGTGGTGTCTGCCCTGGCTCAGGGGGTACAGCCTAGCAGAGGTCCTCAACCTCTTCCCTACAGGGGACCCCCTTCCCACTTAGCAATATGGGAAGAGCAGGGTGGTCACCACTACCACTCCTGGTGGGTCATGACCCCAGATGAGAACTGCTGGCCTTGTTGCTCTCTCAGGTCTTTTCCATCTCTGGTGTTCTATGCCGTATGGGCCAAGTGAGAACGTTGAGAGAACTAGCAGCTTCCTTTGCTCCTGTCACTCCAGAGAGGAGACTCCTCTCCTTCCCCCCCCCCCCCACCCAAAAAAAAAATGTACCATAGCCCTTGGATGATGCTTTGGAGTTGATTCCTACAGTGTCCTTCACCCGCTTTGATCTCTTTGCAGGTTGCAGAATAACTCTGCTGATGAGGCCTCCTTCCCAGGAAAGGGGAGCCTGGATGCTTTCTTTAGCTGGTTAGATTACTGTGATCACCTCGTGAGAGAGTCCCACCCGGTAAGAAACAAGTGACTCCTCCCCACTGTTTGTTGTCTTAGATGAGCATTCCTATCTCCTCTGCCTCAGAGGGTGCAAGTCTCTAGAGCAAGACAAATATACATTTAAACATGTGAGGAGCCTGATATTTAAGGAATCATGTCGTCTTAGCCCAACCCTAGATGCTGTTTCGGGCACAGCCAAAGAGCCACTGATTTACAAGAGTGGATTGGAAACTGGCTGAGTTACTCATCCCACCTACAGCTAAACATCTTGTGCCTTTTACCTGATGAGCTGCTGGCAGTGGAGTTAGACTGCTGCAGCGTAAGCCAGCCTCGCTCACATCTCTGCTAGAACTCAGGCCAGGCCACCTGTTTTCCTCCTGCACTTAGTAGACAACCTCATTAGGCCACTACTAATGGACTTATAAGCCACGGATGTGATGGTAGGTGGGCCATTGGGAACCAAACTGTGTCTTGTCTTATGACTAAAATTCTCCTTGGAGAAGGCAACCTATGGTGCCTTTTTGAGATCCACCAACTCCAGTGGCTCCTGGACTATTACATTCTGGCTTTTGTGGCTTAGATTTTGGGTTTGCCATGTGTCCTGAAGTGTGTTAGGACAGCCTCAGTTTCATCAGGCCTGTCTGTGAGTCCAGCTTGTCAGACAGCTGAAGATCTCTGTGAAACTGCATCAGAGTATGATGAAATTGCAATCTTTGTGTGATATTGTGGAAGATCACCATGATGCATCGCCACACACAGCTGCAAAATGACAACATGCACTTGCTAAGGTCACAACAGGATTATTTTGTTCCTACGGGGATGTGTTAAAGGGTGGGAGCCATCCTGGCTGACCCCAGTCTAGTGGTTTGTGTTGAACCCATTTAAGAAGACTCCAGCATGTTCTGGCTCCATCTTCTAGCTACCAGGAAATGCTTTCCTTTAATAGGAGTGCTTGGGTCACTTGGTTCCAGAGTCTGTGTGTGCAAGAACCACATAGCATGTGTCAGCCCTGGCCAAGGAACAGTGATGTCACAGTCACTCCCCATATATGTCAGTGACCCTACCACACCGAGAGAAACTTTAAGGAGCAGCAGAGCCTCTGCTCTTGTCATGCAGGAAGGAACTAGGGGAGTCGTAGGAATATCAGGCAGCTGGTAGCTTGTTACTTACTCTCTATTTGTGACCATCAGGTAGTTGCAGATGCCGTAACGGAGACCATTGGTGAAAATCTCTTCCAGGGGATTCTGCAGCCACAGCTCTTGCAGATGTGAGTACATGTGTCACACAGGCTGAGGGGCCAACCAGCTGTTCATCAGCTTCCTGTGTAAACTGGGGTGCGGGGGCTGACCTGGTCTGGCACCCACACCAGGCATGAGAGGGAGGGAAGTGGGTTAGTCTTGTGGTGAAAGTAGGGATTTGGGAGTCAGGACCTCAGTTCTTTGTTTCTGGCTATGGCAGCAGCTGGCATTAAATAAGTCACTACTTTGGTGCCTCAGTTTCCCCATCTGTAGAATGGAGCTAATGCTGCATTCAGGCTGGTGAAGCTCAAATAATTCCCATTGGAAAAGTGCTTTGCGATCCTGGGATGGCAGGTGTGGTAGCTAAGAGGGGTGCATAGCACTCCCGCAAGGAGGCAGCTCCCCGGCCACATGCGTCCCTTCCAAACTTTTGTGGAAGTTAATCTGTCTTAAAATCCTCTTCCTACACTTCAGTGTAAAAGTGAAACCCCTGCTGGCAGAATGGAACATTCCACCAGAAGGATTCTAACCTGGTCTGCCAAGCTGGGGAATTTGAGTCTGGGAAGCAGAGAAAGTTCAATAGAGGGAAAGGCAGGAACATCTGAGCATCCTGGAGACGAGGCAGGGGTGTAAAATAAAATGGATTAAGGGAAGAATCAGATCTCCTCTGTCGCAGGGAGTGGTTTTGGCAGTTTTCTAATGCCTTTAGTTGTCATTCAAAGCGATGGGCCTCATTTTATCCACCCTAAGATAGGGTAGTGCTGAGGCCAGTGGTCGGTTCTAAGCCTTCTGCAGCTCATAGAGCCAGTGCCGCTGCTCAGGGCCCCTCCAAAGGCAGGACCAGAGCTGGCCCCTGACAAGATGGAGTTTCACACTTGGCTCTGCATTTCCAGGCCTTCAGTATTATTTTGGACTCTCTTGTCCCAGCATAGTAAACTTCCAAACTCATTACACCTGAACTGCCCAGTCTAGCCTCTGGCTTTGGTATTGCCTTGACCCTTTTCATGCGCCCTCCATCCGCTGCAGTGGCCCATACGCATCTCTAGAGAAACTTTCTCTTCGTGAGCTGGAATAGGTGGCTTTCCGGATACCACTCTGCATTATTTTCGCATTGCTCTTAGTGTCCCAGAGGTAGTGACACCTTAGGGTCAGAGCAAAAAATGAGGAGCGCGGGTGGAGTCCTGGGTTCTGTTCCCAGCTCTGTCATTTCCTGTCTCCGTGCCTTGGTTTTCTCATCCATCAAAGGGGAGGGTGCCACTGGCCCACCCCAGGGGGTGGGGGGGTACAGAGCTTTATTTGTAAAGTCCCTAGAGGTCCTTGGGTGGAGATGTTTCCTTTAGAGCACATTGCTCACTGTGCTGCATGTGCCCTCTGAACAGCTGCATGGAGATGAGCAACAGTAATTACTTTCCCTCTGCCATTATTTGGCAGGTCTGAACTTGGCATCCTCACCTCTACGGCAATGCTGACGGCCATGGTGAGGCAGATCAGCGCTCCTGCCCTGCTCCGGGAACTGGTGACATTCCTGCTGGGCACAGAGAGGCAGCCAGAAGCCATCACTAACTCTCCACAGCAGCATCTCCTGCGCTCTCAGCTGATAGAGCACTGCAACCACTTGTCTGATGAGGTGAGGCTGTGTCTGCATGCTGAGCTGCCACCTGCAGCCTCCCATGGTTCTGCCTCCCTCCTCTTCCCTCTCTGGTGGGACCCCAGACTCAGCTTTTACTAGCTAACCTCCATCTTGGAATTTCAAGGGGGGAAGCTGCTCTTCCTTTTGGACCATGTCCAGACCTAAGGCCCTGCTCCCTTGAGATCACTAGTGACGCTCTGGCACCCTGGTAGGAGTTGAGGGGTCCTGCCGTAGTTCCAGGCCAGGTCATTGTATTCAGTCTCCTTAAATTCCCCACGCAGTTTGTCAGATACAGGATTTTTCAGTCTCGGCCCTCAGCAGTCAGGCAGTGTTGCTGTGTGGTGGCTCCATCTCAGTGCTGGATGAAGTGATCCCTGTAGAATTTGTAAAGTGCTTTGGGATATTAATAACTGATGCAGTATCGCTCATCTAGAAGGATCCCAAACCACTTCAGACAATCTGGATTTACAGCACCACTGGAATGTAGCCACCTCTGGGGGTTCAGCCCCCCTGCACATTGCATGCTGTACAACAGTAGAATGCTGGGGCAAACCCCTGCTGCTGTCAGCCATGCTATGAAATCTTTAATGTCCTCACCAAGCAGACAGGATCCCTTGTTTTTAAGGTCTCCTCTGCAAGACCCTCCCCCAGCTAACTGCTAGGGAACTCCATGTATCAACCCTGGAAGGGATTATGGTCTGAGATGGCCCTGTGGGGAGTGCTGGGCTTCCTAGCTGCGTTTTAGTGGTGAATGCTTTTCAGGGGAGTTTTAAAGACTTATCCCACAAATGACCCACGATTCTGCCCCTGTAGATCAGCCTTGCTAGCCTGAGGCTATTTGAGGAGCTGCTCCGCAAACCCCATGAGCACATTGTATACAGCCTAGTGCTGAGAAACCTGGAGGAGCGGAGCTACATCCTGCGCAGCCAGCCGGGGCAGGAGGAGCGGAGCACCCATGAGCAGGAGCATTACGAGGACACACTGTAAGTGGACAGAAATGAGAAGCGCAGAACCTGGTGGGCACAAGCTGGGGCTGCAATGTAATGCCTGTTCCTGGCCTTGCAGGGAGCTGGAGGAAGATCCCTATTTCACTGATGAATTTCCAGATACAGGCTTCCGGACATGTAAAAAGCCAATGCCATCCTCCCCCCGGGGGCCTGCCAGGCCTAGTGAGAAGACAGACGTGAATGAGATTGTTCTCAGGTAGGGCTTTCCCTTGGGCTGTGGAGGCTAAGAATCACGAATGATAGACCATGCACCCAATGTCCAGCACCTTTGCCTCCCCTCTGCAGGCTAGCTCTCAGCTTTGATCCAGCTAGAAGGGTGGGGTGGCTTTGGGGAACTTAGTGCAATTCCAGAGCAGCCCTGGCAGCGCAGGCTGTGAGAACTGGGTGAATTCCCCACTCTGGGAGCCCCTGCTCCAGCAAGGGCTCTGTGGACTGGTAGTTTCCTGCTCCAGGCAACATGCCTGGGCTGGGGGATCTGGTAGGAACCCTGCCACACAGCAGCTAAGTGAAAATGCGAGCCTCTGAATGTCAATTTCATAGTTCATTTCAGGAACACCCTATTTTGCTGTGTAGAATGAAAGCAAGTTCAAAAATACCGGAACTTCTGGCAAACCAACTCCCTGAGTTTGTCAGCTTGCATCCTGCCCTACCCAGCAGCCTTCCATAACAGGCTAGAGTTCTGTCTCCTAGGCCCTTTCCCATATTGATAGCCATGCCAGGGGCCCATCTAAGCCTCCGGCTCACAAAAATTGGGCTGTTACTTTGAACTGCAAAGGAAGACCCCACACTTGCTCATTGTTGGGCATCCCATCTCCAGACAGTGTTTTTCTGGTACATTGTTACCAGGAGCCCAGCCCTCCAGCTTTCACTAGCCTAAAGCTAATGGGCATTGGCTATCCAGCCCCACTAGTAAGCTTGGAACATCGTACCTAGCCTGCGCAGTTCACCATAGCTTCACAACCAGCAGTAACCCAGGGAATGACAGAAGGGTAATCTTATGGTAGGTTTCATGGGGTAAGATGGTGCCTGCAGTAAGGGTCAGGAAGGAACTTTCCAGCCATCGCACAGGCTAAGTGCCGTATTGGGGAGACCACATTAGGAGCTGGGATATCAGTGCCAATAGGCCAGGTACATTCTGCATCTGCTGCACTCACTCCTCTCTCTCTTCCCTCCCCCTGGCAACACCAGCATAGGGGGAGATTTGCATAGAGTACCAGCTGCTGTTGGCTTCTCTCTTTCAGTTTCCTGGGCCTGGTTCCTGATGAGGCAAAGACCTCCTCCTATCTGGAGGAGGCAGGATATGATACCTATGTGCATGATGCCTTAAGGCTGGTAGGTCATGGATGGGGTCCCCATACCCCTTGAATCAGGGGCGGCTCTACAAAGTAGGCTGCCCCAAGCAGCGCGGAGCGCTGCGCCGCCCTTCCCCAGTCCCGCGGCGGGTCCCCTCTTCCCGCGGCTCCGGCATCCTGGGGAGGGCGGTATTTGGCTCCGGTTGAGCTCCCGCCGGCATGCCTGCGGCAGGTCCACCGGAGCCCGGGACGAGCGGACCTGCCGCAGTCATGCCTGCGGGAGCTCAACCGGAGCCGCGGGAAGACGGGACCCGCCGCAGTCATGCCTGCGGCAGGTCCGCTCGTCCCGGGCTCCGGTGGACCTGCCGCTGGCATGCCGGCGGGAGCTCCACCGGAGCCAAATGACGCCCTCCCCAGGATGCCGCCCCAAGCGGGTGCTTGGCCCGCTGGTGCCTAGAGCCGCCCCTGCCTTGAATTCTCTGCTGCCCCCACTCCCTTCTCACAGCTCCCTTCCCATCAGGACTATTCTACCTGACACACAACTCACTCCACCCCTGTCTGTGCCAGACCTGGCTGAGATTGGACATACCCACTGCTCAGACAAGGTGGCCGGTAGGGTTTCAAAGTCTTTCTTTTTCCCCCCTCAGCCTGGGGCTTCCCTGTCCCATTCCAAGTGGAGATATAAAATGCCTTTGATCTTTAACAGTACCAGCTGTATTGCCAATTGTTTTGCCAGTGCACCTGTCTGCCTCCCACACCCAGCAGTTTGGGCTGCTGGCCATGTTCACCCTAGTTTTAGGGTTGAGAGCACTTTATCCTCCATCGCCCTCATGCTTCTTCTGTCAGTTTCAGGAATGCTCTGCTAACATATCCTCATGGAATTGGCCCCAGGAACCAAAACCTCTGGAGCCCTGTGACCCACAAGCAGCATTTTATGAGGGCCACTTCCTGAAGGTGCTGTTTGACCGTATGACACGGATCCTGGATCAGGTAGGGTGAAAACTGCAGCCTTGTTTTGGGGATCGGGGAGCTGGAGCTGGGGCTTTGTCTTTGGGGTAACCAATGAGCACCTAGCCATTTTGTAGGATACAAAGGTATTGGCTAGTGACCACAACACAAGACTGTGATCCTTGATCCTCATTCCACCCCAAGCCTTCAGCCAAGTCGGTGGGGAAATGCAACTATTGAATTGAAACTGAGCCTCAACAGGGAAATACATTTTGTCCAGCTTTGTAGATCTGTCTGGCTGTAACAGCTTCATTTCTATGACTTCTGTAACCTTGCAGGTGGCCTACAAAAGCAGATAGCTGCCAACAGGAACACAAGTCACCATCAAATTAGACTGTAAGCTCTTTGGAGTAGGCCCTGATCCTGATTAGGGTTTGTGGGTGTTCCTGTAATGCCAGAGATCCACCTCACTGGAAGGTAGTTTTAGGCCTTTCAGGCTCTCATTTTCCTATTTTTAAATGAATGAGAGGGACATGAACCAAAGGCAGAGTCCAAGCCAGGCTGCCCCTACTGCAAGGGTTCTCAAACTGGGGGTCACAAGGTAATTACTGGGGGTTATGATCTGGCAGACTGCACCCCAAACCTTGCTTCGCCTCCAGCATTTATAATAGTGTTAAATATATATAAAAAGTGGCTTTAGTTTATAAAGGGGGGGGTCACATACACAGGCTTGCTATGTGGAAGGGGTCACCCATACAAAAGTTTGAGAACGACTGCCTCTGGGAAGGCACTTCAAGGAAGCGATCTCATATTTTGTCTATGTTCTGCAGCCCTATGGACTGAACCTACAAATGACATCAGTGTTGTCCCGCCTAGCCCTCTTCCCGCACCCGCACCTCCACGAATACCTCCTGGACCCCTACCTGAACCTGGCTCCTGGCTGCAGGACACTCTTCTCTGTACTCATCAGGGTAACTTCTCCCTATGCCAAGTCCTTGGTGGGGCATAGGGGTTCATGTCGATGGTAGTGTGCAACTTGGGGGGAGAGAGATCAGAAAACAGCAAAAAAGCCTTGCACAAAGCTGCCAGCACCTCTAGGCTGAGTGGGTCCAGAGTAGAGTCCTGGACTGAGGGCAAGGCTGTATGTAGGAAGTGCTCTGAAACCCAAAGCTGGGTGGGGGGCACCTCTCCACCTGCAGGGAGCTAATTCTCACCTCCTCCCTAGGTGATTGGAGATCTGATGCAGAGAATCCAGCGGGTGTCTCAGTTCCCAGCCAAGCTGCTGCTGGTCCGGAGACAGTTAATGGGGCTGGTCCCTGAAGAACAGTAAGTGCTTGTACTCGTCTTGGGCTACATCAGCTGGTGCCCTGCAGCATGTGTAACACGGGGAACAGTATCTGTCTCAGCAGACATTAACCGCCAGGGAAACTTCCCTCATCTCAGCACAGGGCCCCACTCCAGTGTGCTTGATATATCGGGGTGGCAGGGAATTAAGTACAAGCAGCCTCAGGGTTGTTTGGTAACAAGCCTGCCCTCTGCTTGTGCTCCACGCTGTGCTAAACTTTCTGGGATAGACATGAGATGGGGTGGTGGAACATTCTGCTCTCCAGGCAAGGGAGCCAGCTTCTCCCCCCTGTGCAGAGCACTCCTCAGCATTTGCTTTGGTTCCCTTGCAGGATCGATCACATGACCCTCTTCCAGGGAGTAGTGGTGCTGGAGGAGTTTTGTAAGGAACTGGCAGCCATAGCCTTTGTGAAGTTCACCCCAGAGGGCCCTGCATGAGCCCAGCCTCCGGCTCTGCTCAACTGCTTCCTGGAGAGAAGATCTGAGTGCAGTGCCAGCCCGCACTGCTGGAATGGGGAGATTAGTGGCAGCACCACTCCTCACTCAGCCATCCACCTTAGCTGAGACCTTCCTGTATCACTGGCCTCCAAAGAATGTCTGGCTCTAATACCCATCTGCCTGATAGCCAGACTCCCCCCCGTCAACCAGCCCCTCTCCACAGAGCAGCAGGGAACCAGGACTCTGCAGCATCACAACAGAGGGCAACTCCTCCAGGCAGTCTCAACATCTTACTCAGGTTTGTTGCTTCCCTTTCTGGGGGAAGGGGACTCTGCTTCCTACCTTACAGAACTAATGGTTTGCTCAGTGTTCAGCTCCCAAAGCTGGCCGGGAAAGCACTAGCTGCCACAGCCCCCAATGTTCAGAAAGCAAGACTAGATGCATTGAGAGCCCTCCACCATTTCTAGCTGCTGCCTCTTAGGATCAGAGTGGGCAGGAGTATTTGCAGAAAATCATCACCCACAATCCATTCTGCAAGATTTTTATAGCTCCTCTTCCAAGTGACTATGGCTGGGGGAGGGAAAGGAATGGATGCATGAGCAGGGCAGTGTCTAAAGCCCTGTGGAATAGAGAGCTGCATTGCACTCTTGCTACATAGGGCCTGTGGGAGTGCACTGTTCTGGTGTCCTCGCAGTGAGCCCAGAATAGACTTCTAGGTAACTGTAGGTGAAGGTAGGATACAGCACATTGCAAAAGTGGGTGCTAAATCAAAACCAGCCTCCTCTGTGTAACAAACACAGGGACAGACAAGGGAGCCCCAGCCCCAGCTGGGTGGCCATAAGACACTCTTCTGGCCTTTAATCAAAGTGCAGCATCTCCAGCTGGTGCTTTGCTGCACCTGGCCCAGCAGGGTCTATTAAAAACACCCTGAATATAAAATATGGACCTAGAAGCCTGCAGTCACACTCCAGCCATGGCACTTATGATGCCTTGCTGGGCGGGCAGCCAGCCTCACTCCTAGTGCTTCACTGCCCAAACCTTCCCTCTTCCCCTGCAATCCAAAAGGGAAGGAGTAGGGATGGTGGGTGGCCTTGAGGTAAAAGTCATGTTCCCCTCTCTCCCCTCCCCTGCCCCCAAGCTTTAAGAGAGGCATAAAGAAGTGACTGGACCTACCTCCCAGACAGATCCTGAGGCTTACTCCATTGGTTTTGATGTGTTTGGGGTTCCTGAGCAAAGCAGGGCAGGCATGAGTGATGTGGCTGTGTGACAGACAAGTCCCACTGGGCCCCATGCACTGCTGTCAGGGGGCTTTCTGTTAAACAAGCTGTCATTTAGTCTGATGCTAGCTAGCGATGGGGGCAAGGAGGAACAGAAGGTACATGGAGTCCTTTATTGGAGGCAGGGTTCATTCTGACTTTGAACTGGCTCCAGTTGCTTTCCATATGGTACAAATAGAGCCACCGTGGCTCTGCCAGGCAGCAGAGACATGTAAGGTTGCTCCTTGTCCTCAGCGAACCTTTAGAGGCAGCGCTGCATTCCATCATGCTCGCAGTGCCTCGGCTCTGGCTGATCAGAAAATGGGACAGCAGCCCTCAGGCAGGTGCAGCTCTACCCTGTCTTCCTGGAGGTGGGAAGGCATTTTGCTTTAGTTTAGCTAGACAGAGTGAAGCAAAGCCTTGCAGAGCACCCTCCCAAGCAACCTGCCCCATTGTGAAAGGAAACTCAGAGCTACCTCTAGAGAGCAGGATGCTTCCCTCACATATCCTGGAGAACAGCCCCTTGAGAAGCCAGAAGGGCTGGAGGCCAGCATCAGCTGAGTTCTCACTCTTCCCCAGTGTTTCCCTATAATAGGCCAGATTCTTACCTGATGTCCGGCTTCATAGTATCATTGAAGTTAGTGACCTACACCAGCTGAGGATCTCACCCACTGCTTTCTTGGGTAGCAAGGATGAATTTGTAAAGTGCTCTGGGAATGAAGTTAGCAATAGTCTTTATACCAGCAATACTACCCCATTCAACAGGGCTGTGTCTCTATTGATAGATATTCACACACCCTGCAGAATGCCAGCATCTCACTCTCTTCCCAATGTGCACTTTAGAATGTAACAAACACTTCATCACAATGCAGCGAAAAGGTCTCTAGTAACAAGAGTAGATACAAATTACTGTATTTGGGTAGTGCCTAGCACAATGGGGCCCCAATCTTGGTTGATCTGTAGGCACTACCATAACAACACCGTCAGGGCAGCTTGTAAGCCTGACAAATCTCAGCACAACTGGGTTCTTGACATTGGTATTAAGTGCAGGGTGGATGCTTAGGGGCACCATTGGCTTGGCAATGCACTATTAAGTGATTCTTTATAGCATATTTAGCTATACTGCATTATCTACAGAGGGGCTTTTGGTCTTGTGTTGCCTCTTATCAACCATGCACAAAGGTGTGTACACCTGGTTGCTTGGTAAATCTGGGTGTTGGTGTTGTGTTTATGGCAACTGCATGTGGTAAGTGGGTACAATGAACTAGCAAATGTTACAGCACCACCTCTTTTCAGAACTATGCACTTTTAAATGTATGGCATGTAACTAAACCAGCTGTAAAATTTGTGCAGTTTAAGTCTGTACATATGCACCAGGTACAAGTAACTTAACTCTTCCTGTGGCAATAAAGTGATGTCTTGATAAATTGGAATCAGTTGGCTCCTTTTCCCTTTACGAACCTCTCCTAGTGCAATTACAGTGTTTTTTCAGCTGCACCATATTTTTTTTATGGAGTTAGCATCTCAATTAGAGGGAGCTGGCTTTTTTCGCAGCTCTGCCACTGACTTGACAAGTCACTGCCTCTGCCCTCAATTTCCCTCTCTGTAAAACAGTGCTAGTACTTACCCACCCTTGGAAGTGTATTATGGTCCTTACATTAAAATGCTTCTGGGCCTGTAGCAGAGCTGAAATACAAACACATGTAAGCATGGGGCAGAGGCACTCTTAAGGGATACTGCCACTACACACTTTGTTGTTGCTGACCGAACCCCAAAGCAGCCTCCCCGCTTTGGGCGAGACTAACACTGGAACTAAGGCTGGACAGGTTTAAACAACTGCTCTGAAAAAAGGCAGGGGAGAATGTGAATCCCTGGCGCACGGTTAGGGTGCAGAATCAGGTATGTGAGCCACCGCAGGAGACAGATTCCTGATGCAGTACCAGTAACACATGCAGACCCTGTACCGTTTCCTGAGTATAGGTGGGGCTTTGCCTGATTTTAATAAGAGGTACATGTATTACAAAGAGCACGGCAGATGCACATCCCACCCCCTACAAGCTACACACAGTTTCCAACCTGGAAGGGCCTACTGCTAAGATTTGCAGAGTGGACCAGTGACTTGGGGTGCCCACACCCCTTAAAGAAGAACCCTGACCTTCAGGAAGGGCCAAGCAGCTGCCCTCTGAAAAAAATCAGGCCCCTCTAACGTGGCTCAGACTGGCCATCCACACATCACTGGGTGCCTCGGCCTGCACACTTTACATGTCAGCCCATTTCCCTCTCAACTTTGGAATGGAGTCCAATTGGAGCTGCATCTGGAACACAGCAACTGAGATTTTTGGAAACAGGGGACCTAACTCCATGTTCAGACACCTACCTATGTGGCCTGGTTTTCAAGGGTGCAGATTGAGCCAGCAGCTCCCAGCCACAGTGATTTCCCTTTGAAAAGCAGTCTCCTTTCTCTCCTGCCATCCTACCCAGTTATCCATTCCAGAGTCCTGTGACGCGCATTCGCCGTGCCTAGCATTCTCACAACATGATAACACGTTGTTTAGCTTGCAGGCTTAATATAAGTTTTGGCATCAGGCACAAAACTCTGGGTCAGTGAAACCACTTGCTCAGAAATTTCACAGTAAACAACACTGCAAGGGAGTCAAGAACAGCACAGGAGGAGGAGAAATGCATGAGCCTGCTCAGCAACGACCCTCAGGACTCTAGCCTGTGCTATGTAGAGCTGGGCGAAATCTTTCAACCAGGACTTTAGATGGGGGGGGGGGAAATGCAGATTCAGTGAATTTGTGTTGATTTCACCAAATTGCTTCAGTTGAAAAAAAAATTTCAAATTTTGGGGGATTTTAAAACATTGATTTGAAACAACTTTTCATTTTGAAATTTCCATTAAATTTTTACAATTTAACAAAACAAAGGCTCAAAAATAAAAATTTTCATCCGACCCCGCATTGGTTTCATTTTCAATTTGTCAAAGATTTCATTTTTGGTTCAAGCTGAAACAATTTGTCAGAGTGAATTGAACCAATCGATTTGCCCGGCTCTATTCTGGAGCCTGCTCTGGAAAAGGAGGAAGCATCCCTGCTGCAACGGCAGAGAAAGCACATGGATCACAGGCACTGACTGGGGCATGATCAGTCAGTATGTCTCCCTCCCCTGTGGAACTGCCAAGGCAGCTGAAAGGCCCTGTGCTTTCTGTGGCTGAATGGGAGTTTGGGGTGAGAAAGCTAACCACTCCTATGTTGCTAGGCAGAGTGTGGTTCTCAGTGTCGCAGCAGGGCTCAGGCAGGAGGTGGAACCAGGACTATGGCTTTCAAGGCATGTTTTGGAGACCAGCAGAACCTGCTGTCCCCTGCGGCACGAGGGCTCCTCTAGAGCTTTACAAAGACATGTACTCTACGTTTCTGAGCAAAACCTCAAGCTGACCATAGAGCTGCTGGAACATTTGCTCCTGCATACATAGGGCTGCTCCCACTGCCAATAGCTTGTTTCATGTGAAACGTGACAGTCCAACCCCCTTTCAGGCCAGCAGCAGAGGGAGGCCTCTGGTTCCCTTTTAAAAAAATGAGAGCAGCTTGCCCAGCTGTGAAGCTAAAAGCTCTACAGAGTCCAGCAAACTTCAGGCTCCATCCAGGTCAGAACAGTTCCACACCCAGGACCAAGAGGTGGAACTCCTGAGTTGTATTCCCAGCTCTGCCACTGACCAGCTGTGAGAGTTTAAGCAAGTCACTTCCTTCTTTGTGCCTTAGCATTCCCATGTTTTGGTTGGGGGAACTATCAGCCTTCCTGGGGTATGAGGCTTGGCTGTACGGAAAGTACTTTGCATGGGAGGGCACCGTGTTCTTAGCCCCATCCCCAGAGCAGGGAGCAAAAGAAACAGGAATGCGCTGCTGCCTTCCAACCGAGCCCAGCGGGCCTGACTGACTCATTCTCCACATCACATTTGCCATGTCTAATAAACTTTGCATTATGCTTCCAAACAGAGCCCTGCTTTAATCCCAGCAAGGAACAACATTCAACACTACAGAGAAACGGCCCTTTTTATTTCCAGGCTCCAGCTGTAAACAAGCTGCCTTGGCCAGCTCTCTGCATCCCGCATCGGGGACATGCGGTACCATGGAAGGGAAGAGCCCCGGACGCTGGAACTTCAGCTTTAGGAGTTGCAGTCTGCCCAAAGGTCACTTCAGGTCAAGTCCCGAAAAGTCACCCCCCCATGGTGGTGCTGCGTGCCCCCCTCAGCTTGATGTAGTGAGGGGGTTCCACTCACCCTTCCATAACCGTGCAGGGGAAATAGGTCTGCGGGTGGCAGCGACTGGGTAGGACGTGCCCTGCGGGGAAGCCATGCATCATCCTCAGGATGGCTGCGTGGGGACAGCCAATGGACGTAACAGGGTGGAGCGTGTCCCAGGCCTAGGGAGAGGTCGCTGAATCCAAGCTTCAATGGGACCTTGTGGGAGAAGAGCGAGAGGGCAATATTTAAGCATCAGCACACCTGGCACCGTGACACCCTCTCCATCCATGGTAACGGTGTAGCCCAACAGGCTTTAGCAAGGGCTCACCTGGAATTATTATAGGGCAGGGGTTCTCAAACAGGGGGTTGGGACCCCTCAGGGGGTCAGGAGGTTATTACATGGGGGGTCGCGAGCTGTCAGCCTCCACCTTAAACCCCACTTTGCCTCCACCATTTATAATGGTGTTAAATATATAAACAAGTGTTTTTAATTTATAAGGGGGAGGTTGCGCTCAGAGGCTTGCTATGTGAAAGGGGTCACCAGTACAAAAGTTTGAGAACCACTGTTATAGGGTTTGCTACTGACAACCATCATCCTAGTAAGTCAGTGAAAGAGGCCACCAATCAGGTCCCAGTAAATGAACCCAGAACTGGGAGCAGGACTCCTGGGTTCTACTCTAAGCTTTGCCATAATTTGCTTTGTGGACTTAGGCCAGCCAGTCTCAGTTTCCCCATCAGCGAAGTGGGGACCAGATATGCCTTAGGAGTGGGGCTTAGCCAGAACTGCTTACCTGTGTCAGTAGCTGTGAATTGGAACAACAGATGATGAGCTGAGCCGCTGGAGGATTCTGCTTCTCAAGCTGCTCTCTTCGATCTTCCACCACTGGAAGCTCTCACCATGCAGCTCTGGTGGTGTCTCCTGGGTGCTCTGGCCACCCTGCGTAACCGTCAGCAGCACGTTGAAGCAAACGCCGTCAGATTTCCCTGCATTCTTGCCCAGGTGCTGCAGCCCCAGGACCCCGTGGGCCCGGACAGTCACTTCAGGTAGCAGGCAGCATTCCTTCAGCAGCCTGCATGCTGCCGCCTGGATGCTGTTTTGGATTTTGCAGGGGGAGGTGGTGCGGGCAGACACCGGCAGGTGCGGGGCCCCTACAGCACTCAGTAGCACCCACAAGTCACCGGCACCATTGGTGAACGTAGCCAGGAGCCTCTGGCAGATCAAGGCACAGGGCATCTCCTCCGGCAAGGTCATTGGGTGGGATGGGCTGTCTCGATATCGCACAGCAAGGTCCATAAGGGGCAGGATGTCCCGGGCTCGCAGAGGAAGGACAGGAGATTCTCTGTCCCACCACCTGGCTTGGAGGGATTCAGCATCTGCATCCTGGGGTGCCTTCAAGGTCCCACCTAGGCAGAAAACAGAGTGTGCCCTCAGAGTGGCCTGGGCAGCAGTGCTTGGGGCACAGAAGGGGTTGGCAGGGATGTTACATGTCTGCAGATCACTGGGTGCTAGAGGATGGGGGAGGGAGGAGTTAAGGAGGCAGCTGGGGGCTCTTTTCCAGGGGAGGAATGAGGATTTGGGGGTATAAAACATCCTTGGTTTTCCCTTCATAATCCCTACAATAGGCAGTAGCACCATGGCCAGAGCTTGGAAACATGGACACCTCCCCCTCTTCAACTAACACAGCTGGGAGTGCTTGTGAAAGGATGGAGTGGATGCACAGGCTAGGGGCAAGGACCCTGTCATGCACGCTACCACCACAGCTCTGCCAGTGCAGCCATATGAGCTGCAGCTCCCCAAACACAGCACCCTTCTGACCTGCAGCTCCCCCCGCCCAGTTCTAACCCCTCCTGCACCAAAAGCAGTTTGGACTCAGTGGGCAGTTATGGTGCAAGCCCAGCACAAGATGCCGTGTGTGTGCACGCGCATGTGCAGTAGGAAGAGCAGGTCCTCTGGGCACCTTCCCTTTTCTTTCTGCTCAGAACTGGAGCCACCAAGCTGGACAAGCCCCACACGGACACGCCTCCTTTGGCTAGCTCCAGGGGGAAACCCAGAAGGCTTCTCTGCCTTCTGCCCCATGCCCAGGGTTGAGCTTGCTGCTTGCAGTGTCCCCTGCCATCCCCACACATTTTAGTCCCACTGGGCGGGAAGTAGGAGTAAAGGGGAAGCACCAGTTGGCCGAGCGAGGAAGACAAAGCGAATCCAGATGGGGCCTCTCTCTTCTACTGCCAGCAGAGTGAGGGGCTCACACTCCAGCCCTGTCTCCTCCTTCACCTCCCTCTTCATGGCCTCCAGGATGGTCTCATTGGGCTCCATCCTCCCGGCAGGCAGGTACCACGTCCCATAGCACTCGTGCTTGGCCTCCTGCATCATCAGCACCTCGTTCTGGGAGAGAGGGGAAAAAATCCCAGGTCACACAACATGGAGCCATCCCAATGGGCAGGGACCAGCCCCGTTTGGATCACCTCACTGCATGGGGCCCACAAAAATCAAAGCTACAACAAAACGTAGGGCCTCCCGCAAGACTCTTCCCTACAGGCCAATTCTCCAGTCCAGTCTTCAGCGTCCCAAGAGATGTGGGTCCCACCAGTTTCCATGGGAACTTAAGAGGTGTCTGCCCTAAAGTGAGATCAGTTAGGAACCACCGAATTCATCCACCCCGTTCGCTACTGTGTATTTAAAATGGCCCAGGCAATATGATTGCTACCCCTTCCTTTGGAAGGGTACTCCACAGCCAGAGAGATCCCACCATCCAGCTCTTTCTGCTCTTCCGCCTACCCTTTTCTGTGCTCAAAAGGACATTGGCCAACCCAGCCCTTAGGCTTTGGAAAAAGAAGATAAACCCAACCAAAACATTCCTTAGTAGTTTTTTAAAATGACAACGAAAACAGTTTTTAAACACACAGATACTTTCCCCTACAGAACATCGGCCACCAAACTCTTTGGACTAGCTCATAACAACTGGAATGGCTAGAAACAGACTCCAAACCAGGGGCAACATCATCATTCTGTATTGTTTGCATAGCACCAATGGTATGCACTTCAGGGCCTTAGAAGCAGGGAAGAGGACATTAGGTTCTGCCAGTAGAGCTATGCCAGAAAAATCCCCCTAGTGGAGATGCACATTATACCAGCAAAAGTGTTTTTGCTGGTACAGTTTATGCTTTTGCTGTCAGCAAAAGCAGCTCTACTGGCAAAAAAAGTACTTTTTTTGCCAGTATAAACTGCATTTACACTAGGGCTTTTGCCAGCAGAGAAATGCTGCAAATACTAAGGTGAATAAAAATATATTAGAAAAATAAAATAATCATAAGTTTTATTTAAATGAGATTTTAATTTAAATACATTAAATTTTAAATTAGGTTTATAATTAAAAAGAAAAATTTGAAATGATGATAGCCTCTGATAAAGGCCTAATCTTACTATGCTCTACTAAAATCATTTAAATTAAATTACAAACTGTATTAGGTATTACAAGTTTGCTGCCATGGTTTAAAATAAAGTCAAACCACTGAAACAGTGGAAGTCACTGGCTAAGCACCTGCCGCCAGAGTTTGCTGAAGTGCTAACCCATCTTTTGACAGCCTTTTGCAGTATAGTCTTTTATTTTATTTAAAATAAATCATTGACTACAGCAGGTAGAGAGAGAATATTTACTTCGTTTCAATTAGTTCAGTTCAAAGCTAAGAAACCAAACAGGAGTGGTAAAAGTATGAATGTTTGTCTTCCCCCTTCTAATCTGCAAATAAAAACTAGGTGTAAAGATGAGAGCTACAAGTTCTAACGTTTTGAAGGACGTGGGATCAGAAAAAAATCACTTCAGTTTACTAACAACAGATAGTTCCTTTGTTTCGTAAACCAGTTGGTTTGAAATACAAAACATGTTTTGATAAACTTTTTTTTCTGGTTCCCGTTCTCAACTCATTTAAGGAAGTTTTATTTAACTAACAAAAAACAATTATAAAATGCTTTTTTGTGCATTTTTACTTGAATTCCAATTTCCAGCCAAATAGAGCTTGACACAAATCACAAGTAACAAAATTAAATCATCTAGGACAGTGTTTCTCAGCCTCTTTGATGCCAGGGACCAGCTTTCTGCCTCTCTAAACTGTGTCAGGGAGATCTCAGGGACCGGCACCGGTTCATGGACCAGTTGTTGAGAAACACTTTCTAGTACAGTAGAACCTCAGAGTTATGAACTGACTGATCAACTACACACCTCATTTGGAAATTGAAGTACACAATCAGCAGCAGAAGGGGAAAAAAAGGCAAATACAGTACAGTATGGCGTTAAACGTAAATTACTAAAAAATAAAGAGAATTTTAAAAAAAGGATTTGACAAAGTAAATGAAACAAGCACAGAAACAGTTTCCTTAAATCAAGATGGTTAAAAGCAGCCTTTTCTTCTTCATCATAGTAAAGTTTCAAAGCTGTATTAAGTCAATGTTCAGTTGTAAACTTTTGAAAGAACAAACATAACAGTTTGTTCAGAGTTATAAACAACCTCCATTCCTGAGGTGTTCGTAACTCGGAGGTTCTACTGTATAAAAAACGCCTGATCATTCACCGTTTTCTAAATAAAAAAATGTAAAAACTAAGAATTTAAATACATGTACGTTAATCTATAAAAAACTGTTTAAATATGTTATTCTCCTGGTTAGCAGGAAGAACCAAGTTTACTTAAATATTGCATTTAGTTGCAAATCAGCGTTTTCATCATTACTAACCAATGAGAACTTTCCTAACAAAAGGATGATAACTAAAACATACATATGCAAAACCAGATTAAAATCTATCCTTTAAATTGAGGTTTCCTGCTGACTGATTTAAATCAATCCACCCTGGGCAAAAAAAAAAAAAAAAAAAAAAAAATTACACCTCTAGCTGATGTTGCTATGCCAGCAAAAGTTTCTAGTGTAGACCTGCTTTGGTTGTTAAAGGAGCTTTGTTTTAATAAGCTAACTGTGTTACTAATAACACATGTAAGGAAGCTGGGTCTCATTCCATGGTCTGCTACTGACCCACTGTGACATTTGGCAAGTCACCTCTCATCTCCGCGTGATTCAGTTTTCCCCAAAGGTAACATGGAGAGAATACTTCCCCCCACTTTTGTAAAAGTGCTTTGAAACAAAGCTGTTAAGAGGGTCATACAAGTGCTAATTAATTTTAAAACAGAGGTTAAGATTTTCAAGAGTGGCCAGTCATTCTGGGGACCCAAACTAAGATGGCTTGAAGGAGCCTGATGTTGAGAACAAGAGTGCTCAGCGCTTTCTGGACTGTGGATACTCACCCTGCAGTGACTGGATGCCATGGTGATGGGCACCATAGGAAACCCCTCAGCAGTTACTCTGATTCCCCCAGCCAGTGCTACAGGGGACCCCTCACCTGGTCATTGAGCAGGACAGCCAAGACGATGTAGCAGGCGGTCTTCCGCACTCTGACAGGGTGCAGGGACACAGGGGCAGAGTCGTACCTCTCCTGCACCTCCCAACCCCTCCCGCTCAGCACAGCATCCAGCTCCTCTGCCAGAGCACCACAGGCCATGGCTGCAACACACCAAACCCCACAACTGGTCAGCGGCACAAGGCGCAGCGATGGGTGGGCACCAGAGGGCTGTGGTGGCAGGGAAGCATGGTGACCTGAGAGCCCCAGAAAGGGGTGCTGGGGGACCAGAGGGGTACAGATAGCAGGATGGGGGGGCAGTGACATGGGGGCTCCAGAAAGGCAGGTTTCTTCCCACACTCAAATATTCAAGTGCTCCTCCCCAGTGCCAGAGAAGGTGGGTTATTGGGGGAGGGCAGCAGTGAGGTTAAAATGCAAACTCTCCAGCACACTGGAGATAACTAGGGTGGGTGGTGATAGTGGAAAGTTTGCTCCCAAAATATCCCCAACTCTCCGCACTGACACTTCTCTTTGGGATGAGCAAGAAAAAGGGGGAGTCCCTGAGAGCAGGGGAGGGGAATCAGAGTGTGGCATGGGGGAGGGGGACACCCTGAGAACTGGGAAGCTAGGACCTGGGGGTCAGAGGGATGGACCCCCTAGGAGCTGGGTGGGCATGGAAAGGGGTCAGAGGGATGGACCCCCTAGGAGCTGGGTGGGCATGGAAAGGGGTCAGAGGGATGGACCCCCTAGGAGCTGGGTGGGCATGGAAAGGGGTCAGAGGGATGGACCCCCTAGGAGCTGGGTGGGCATGGAAAGGGGTCAGAGGGATGGACCCCCTAGGAGCTGGGTGGGCATGGAAAGGGGTCAGAGGGATGGACCCCCTAGGAGCTGGGTGGGCATGGAAAGGGGTCAGAGGGATGGACCCCCTAGGAGCTGGGTGGGCATGGAAAGGGGGCAGAGGGATGGACCCCCTAGGAGCTGGGTGGGCATGGAAAGGGGTCAGAGGGATGGGCCCCCTAGGAGCTGGGTGGGCATGGAAAGGGGTCAGAGGGATGGACCCCCTAGGAGCTGGGTGGGCATGGAAAGGGGTCAGAGGGATGGACCCCCTAGGAGCTGGGTGGGCATGGAAAGGGAGCTGGGGAGCAGAGGGAGAAGCCCCCTAGGAGATGGGGGGCAGGGAGGGCAGAGGGAGCCCCCCGGGAGCTGGGTGAGCACGGGGGGGGGGAGGCTAGGACCTGGGGGGCAGAGGGAGGGGCCCAGGAGCGGTGAGGGCGGGGTCAGGACCCCCCAAACTTACTCGTCTTTCCCCGGCAGTTTCAGCTCCCGCCCCGGAAGAGGCTGGCAAGTTTCAGCTCCCATTGGCCAGCCGAGATAGGACGCTCATCTTCCATTGGGCGGGATCGCTTTCATTCAGGCTGCCCGCGGCCGGGAGGAGGAGCTACTCCTTAAAGTGGCCCCGTGCCCAAAAGAGTTGCAGGGTTCCAGGGGCCTCCATAGGGATGCGTGTCCCCACTGGGCCCGCTGACCCCGGGGCGCATGGTCACCCCCGACACCCCAGTGACCCTGGACCCCCTCCATGGGGAGGGGGTAATAGGGCAGTGCCAGCTGCCCCTGGGGCATTGACAGGGGGGCAGGGCAGTGCCAGCTGCCCCTGGGGCATTGACAGGGGGCAGGGCAGTGCCAGCTGCCCCTGGGGCATTGGCAGGGGGTAATAGGGCAGTGCCAGCTGCCCCTGGGGCATTGACAGGGGGGCAGTGCAGTGCCAGCTGCCCCTGGGGCATTGACAGGGGGCAGGGCAGTGCCAGCTTCCCCTGGGGAATTGCTCCATGGGGTGGGGATAGTGAGGTTACAGGGGGTAGCGTCAGCCTCAGGCAGGGCCTGCAGGAGCATCAATCACTCCGCACTCAAATCTGAGAGCTCTTCCTCACCCTTCTAGACCTGCCCTCCTTTCCCTGGGACTACCCAACTGGGGTCCTTGGTGGGTGGGAGTGGGTCTGAAAACCCATGGGCTCTTCCAGCCCACCACCATGTCCCCCTTGCTGCAGTCGTCACGCCAGGGACAAAATGGCATCACTCCCCCTCGAAAAGTGGGAGAACCAGGCCTAGCAGCATCCCCCAAACCCTCACGCCTGCCATCTCACAACAGCCAGGCCAGAGCTTCCTTGGTGAAGTCAAGGAGCTCAGAGGTAGGGAAAGGGCACCAGCACCCTGCTTTCCCACTTAGGCCCTTGCCACTGACCTCTGTACTCGATAAATGGCAGGTGGGGGTATCAGCACTGCCTAGCTCCCAACAAGCTCTGCCTCCCCCAAACCCCCCACTCTATCCCCCCATAAATCAACACACCCAGTCATGTCTTGCCAACAGTTTATTGAGGACTCCTTTTAACACTGATGTAGGGACTCCAGATGAAATGCACTCTGCCTCCCCTGCATCCAACCAGCCACACAGCACAAGGCTGCCCTCACCCCCCTATGTTCACACACTACCTGGCTTGGCAGGGGCACGCCGCTGCCTTACACCCAGAGCCCAGGGACACCTGTGAGCAGGAATCCCGGCCCAAAGAGAAAGAATGAGGATGGCTTTGTTCTAGGCAGGAAAGGGGGAGCAGGAAAGGGAGGGACACAAGGGAGGAAGACCAAGGTGTGTGAGAAGGAGAGAGGGGGGGGGAAGGAAAGACATGGAGAGAAAGCATGGGGCAGAGGAGAGGCATGCAGCCAGTGCTGAGTGCACCAGGGACAGAGATTAGGAGGGAGTGGGGTATGCAGGCTGTGCTGGAGATAGAACAGCAGCTGTTTCTGTTTTCCAGAAGCACAATGGCCTTGGAAAGTGTGTGAGGCCCCCCACCAAGGCAGCATACTCATCTCAAGCATGGGGGCTTGAGGGGGAAGAGAAGGAAACGAGTCTAGGAGTTAGGACACCAGGGTCCCATTCCCAACTCTGTCAGGGACTTGCTGTGAGAGCTAGAGGACAGCAGTACGCAGCTCCCGCATCAGAGGGGCTGGGTGGCTGAGCCCACTGCCTTTAAGGTCCTTGAGATCCTGGGACGAGAAGGGACATGCAAGGCATGTTTGATTCCCAGAGTGGCGCTTGCTCTGATGAGACTGACAGCGGGGCAGGACAAGGCCTGCTTTGACTGTGAACTCCTTGGGGCAGGGACTGGCTTTTTGGTCTGTTTTTGCAGCACATAGCCCAGTAGGGTCCTGATCCATGACGGGGGCTCCTAGGCACTGGGTAATACGAACAAGAATGAGTGGGAACTGGCCTAACCTCCACCAAACTCATTTCACTGACTAGCTGCAGGGCTGGTTTTGAAGTATTCCCTCTGCCACCATCAGTCCCTGAAACACCCCCCTGCTTCCTTTGCCTCCAACGCCTGGAGCCAGGGGTGGCATTTCTGAGGCTTTTTTGCTCGCCTCAGTCACAGGGCGTCTTTGTCTCCTGGAAAAAGGGAAATCCCAGCTAGCGGGCGGAATCAAGCCCTGGCCTCCCACTCCAGAGTTGCAAGCAGCTGGAGATGCCTGTGGAAAGCGGAGCTGGGGTGGGGGGGGGGGGGGAGAGCGTGAGGCCCTGCCAAGCGTAGCAGCACTGGCCTAAGCACGGCAGCGTTCACCTGGCCAGCAGCCAACAGGAGCATCTGGTCTAAACTTACCCAAGCGCCTCACTTGACAGTGTCTAATTCACAGCAGCCTGAAATGACCGGCTCTTAATCTGACAGGATTGGCTGCTTTATCCCTCCCTGACCCCGCCATTGCAGGCTAAGCTCTCAGCTCTTCCACATCTGCAGGGCGGAGCAGGGGCCTGGGAGGATGGCGTTTATTTTAGCTGGCGGGCTGCTGCATGGTTGCTGTCCAGAGGGTGCTGAGGAGACGCAGCGCCTGCCTTGCTGGAGGATTCTAGTGCTGGAAGGAGCCCCAAGTCTGGAGTGGCCTGGAGGAACTGTCCTAAAAAGGAAACAGGAGTGGGAGACGGGATTCCCCCTTCCTCCCTGAGCTCCCAAAGGGCAGTGAGTCATCCAACCAGGCTAGTGCTGCGGCTTGACAGAAGAGAAACAAGAACATTGACAGGGGAGCCTATGTACAGGGCTGTCAAATGGGCCCCTATCTGGAGCAACAAACATGGAAATCTGACACTTCCCCTTGCCAGCCCTTCCTGTCCCAGGATCTCAAAGTGCTTTAGGAACATCAGTGCGCTCAGGTCCCTTGGGAGATCACTCAGCATTATTGACACCATCAGGTCAGGGAGAGATGGGAACAGGACACAGGTCTTCAGACTCCCAGTCCCTGCTCTGACCACTACACTGCACTCATCCCAAGAGGCAGAAATAGAACCCCAGAGCCCTGACTCCCACGCAGTCTCCCCTGCTCTAACCACTAGACACCACTCCCTTCTCACAGCTGGAAATAGAGCCCTGACTGCCAAGCCCATTGCTTTATCCATATTACACCTTTTCTTCCCAGGGTAGCCACACTGAAAGCCCCATCCATGAGATGGGCCCATTGCCGTGGGAACTGGACCCTCAAAGGGCCTGGCACTTTTGGGGAGAGAACTGCCCCACTGGCACTCTTTAGAGCATTGCTGCCGATATGCTGAGCACCGAATGCCATAATTCCAATGGACATCCCTAGGGAGATCATGACTAGTGTGATGACATCATCAGGGTGAACCTTCTGTGTGATGACGTCAAAACAAGCCCTGAGCCAAAGGGCACAGAATGAACTCTGGCACGTCGTCATCAAAGGGAGCACAAATCCGAAGTCACTACACACAGTGACATCATCAGAATAAGTTCCTGGTGTGAGGCCAGCAGAACAAGCCAAGACTATGATGCACTAAATATGGCACCAGCCAGTGCACAGTGTTACAACTCGGATGAGCTTCCGTTATGACCTCATCACAAGGTGCAACAAACACGATGGCCATCACCACCAGCACCTCCAGTGATGTCATTATGGAGCATCACCATAGGCACCCCACCCGATGCCAACAGGTGGGAGGGCAGCAGAGCTTGCAAGGAAACGTGCCCCTCACCTGCTATGTATGAGAATGGCCCCTGGCTGCCTGTGCAGAGTCCCCCATTCACCCTGCACCGAGAGCACAGTACCTCTCCATGTCCCAGAACACCCCCACCCTGCTCAGGCCAGGCATGGATGCGCTGCTGGAGTCCCCTGGCAGTGAGTTACATGCAGTTTCCCTGCCATTATGTATTGGGGAGGGGGTTTCTAAGCCAGCCATTCCCTTCCCGCTCCTGCCAGAGCAGCCTCTGGCCTGCCACACACTTTGGAAAGAGTTAAGCAGCAGCCCGGGCCCTACGGTTTAATTACAGAGGGAATTGCTAAACCAGAGAGGCTTTTAATCCCTTGGCCTCCTCCCCGCGCACACTGCCAACTGGTGTAGCAGAGAACAGATGGGAACAGGGCCTCCAGCGATTCACAGGCGCTGGGGGAGGAGAGAGGCTCCACTCCTTTGCACAAGCTGGGGTCACCCTTGTGCTGCCTGGGACCACGTCAGAGGGAGAAACCGAGGCAGAGCCTGATAGTGCAGCAGCAGCCTCCCACCCTCCCTGGTGCAGAAAGAGCAGAGAGCTGACGTGACCACCTCCCAAGTAGGGTTGCCAACATGATATTTAAAAAATAAGGGACTGTTTTCTTGGCACCCCTGTCTCCTGATATTATCATTATTAATAATAATCAGCAGTACTCACCTACACTTGCCAGGGGGATTTCTTGCTGCTCTTTGCAGCACTCAGCAACTCCCAATCTTGTTGCCCAGAGATGACAAAAGGGATGTCCCTTGTAATAAGGGACCACTGGCAACCCTACGCCCAAGCCACAACCTCCTGTGTGCTCCAGGCCTCCCTGCATTGGTCCCCAGGGCTCCAGGGAGAGCCCAGATGCTTGCTCTCCTTGGGAGGTGACCTCACAAGTGCATGAGCCACTTCCTCCTGCCTTTGTTACTCTTGCTGGGAGGGACTGCCAGCCCGGCAGGATGAGCTGTTACAACTGCTGCATGATCTCGCCCCACTTTTCTCGCTCAGCCAACGTGCACAGCAATGAGAGCATGGCCTGGAGAGACGCAGGCAGACAGGAGAGTGGAATAAACCAGAGGGCCTGTTTGATGCACCAATTAAGATGGTGTCTGCTGCCAGGGGGAGGAGGACAGCAAGGGCAAGAGAAAGGGGATTTGGAGAGTAGCAGACTGTCTGCCTTCCTCACCCCAGCTGGTTGGTGGGACCTGCCCTCCCACTCCATTCCCCGGTTAGGGAGACAAGTCATATCAGCCTGCTCCCAGGGGCTGGGGAGAGAGAATAAAGGGGCCTGGCTGGGAGAGTGCGGGGCTGGCCAATATTGTCACTAGACAAATAGCTCAGAAATGCCCCCCTCCCACACACACCACTGCCACCCCCTAAACCAGGCCACACGCTCCTGTAGGGTCCAGGGAGACTCACTGGGTTGGGCCCCTCAATGATGCGGATTCTCAGTCCACAGGGAGCCAGCAGTGACCACAGGGGAGAGATGGACACGGAAGTGGAGAAAGCAGGGAAGGCCAGGTGGAAATCTGGGTCTCAAACCAGTGCAATGGCCTTGTTGGCGGATGGGTCTTGGGGTGAGAGGCCCCAGGGCCCTTGGTTAGCTCCCCTCCTCTCCCAGCCTGCCCCAAGACACCTGCGAAGGGGAGTGCGTGAGAATTAAATGGACATCAATTCTGCATGCAACGTCAGCCATGTCTCCTCAAAGACTCATCTCAGACATTTATTTTCCATGGCTCCCCCACCCCAGGCCCATCGGCCCTCGCCTCCACCCTGAGAGGATCTGCGGGGACAGAGACCTGGCAGAGCTCGCCGCCCCCGGGAGCAAGCACCGTGGCGTGACATTGCCGAAGTAAGCACCAAGCGTGACATCGTCAGGGCGAGCGGTGGGAAGACGCCTTCGGAACGAGCACCGGGTGTGACGTCGTGTGGGTATGGCGCGGGCTCTGCAGGGTAGGCGGGGCTGGCACAGCCGGCAGCAGCATATCGGACAAGTGCTCAGTGCAGAACGGTTGCAATAGAAACCCAAGGAGTCCCGTGTGTCGCTGGAAGCTTGAATCCCATGCAAACCGCTGGCTCCTGGCAGGGGCTGTATGGAACATGCTGGGGGTCACATCACTTGGGCGGATGGTCTCTCAGATGGGTCATCCCCTCCTACCTGTCCACGTCACAGCTTCTGCCCTTCCCGGAGCAGGGGAGTGGCTGGGCCTGAGCATGTTTTGGCCCCATTTTGTCCAGCAGCCTCTTCCTCGTCACAGGCCCTGCGCTCTAGTCACTTCAGCCTGACAACCCTGGCCTGTCATAGTCAGTGCCAAAGAGCCGCTCCCCATCCAGACAGGCGGATGTGGGGCTCCCCAGGAATCCTGCGCTGCTGCCCCCTTTGTTTCAATTCTGCTTCCTGGACTCCTGGAGGCCCCGGTCTGAAGCCAGCCCCGTCTCCACGCTGCATGCCTGCCAGTGCCTTAAGTGTAGCCCTGCAGGGTCCCCACTGCCTCCCTCACAGCACCATACACCATGCTGTCCATCTGCAAGGCAAGAGAAAGAAGCAGGGTTCAGACACCGACTTACAAGATCATTAAGGCATCACCGTAACTCCGTACACCTCTATAGAGCATCTCAGCTCAAAGGACCCCACGGCACTTTGCATCAATGGGCCTGATTCTCCTCTCACTCACATACGTGTAAAGCAGGAAGAACTCCACTGAAATCATTGGAATAATGCCAGAGCCAAGCCAGCCTAAGGAAGGCGAGATCAGGCCCTTTATATGGAGAAGCCACTTCGCCTCAGACCAAAATGCAGCCAGCTCTAGGGTAGAACACCACTGGTGGACATCAACACTGCAAAAGCAATCCCGGAAGCAAAGAGCAATCATGTATTCACTTGAAACTGCAGGGGGATTTTAAAGAGGCAGAGCACAGTTATCCACATTAAAATCTGGGCATGCAGGATGCCAGGGTTAATACTCGGACTCTTGCAAAAATTACTTGGGTATCTAACGGCCACAAATAGTCTCTGCTTTCAGCACTGTGGGGGGCCCCCAGCACCCCTGAATTCAGGAGTGAATCCCCAACAACTGGACTTTTGGGGAGAGGTGGGATGGTGGCTGTGGTGGGGAGGCTAGCTCCTGACCTGTGCACGAAGTCTCTGTACCGTGCCGGCAGGGTCTGTGGTCTGGGCTGCGAGCCGGGCCGAGCGGGCAGCGTTCTCTGGCGAGAGGAATCTCTGTGTGACGCTGATGGTACTGCTAAGGCTCTGCACCTGTCGTGGGGGAAGGAGAGCGTGTGAGGGAGCTCAGGGGTGCCCAGGCAGCATCAGAAGGGTGGGAAGGCACCATCCTGCCAGAGGAGAGAGCATTACCTTGGAACCGGGCATCCAGACATGGGGATATGCTGCATGCACTTGCTGATCAATGCACAGATAAAAAGCCTCCAAGGAGGTAGCGTGACCTAGTGGATAGGGCACTGGGACTTAGGAGACCAGGGTTCCATTCCCAGCACTGTTGCTGGGTGGCCTTGGGCAATCACTTCCCCTCTCCGTGCCTCAGTGTCCCCATCTGTAAAGTGGGAATAATGACACAGGCCCCCTTTGTAAAGCACTTGGAGCGCTCCTGATGAGAAGTGCTAGATAAAAGCTAGACATTATTATTAAGGAGAAGACTCTCAGCTTTGGCTAGGGTAAAAGGTGGTAGCAGTTATTAGGGGCACCTACCCCCACCCAGGGGCAATTGCTATGGGGAGAAGGCTAAGGTGAATCAGAGCTGGGCTCCTGACCTGGTGTGGAGCCCCTGTTGGCACCAGCACTGCATCCCCCAGGAACTGGAGCAGGGTCCAGCCGCTCACGCCACATTCCTCCCGCAGCCTCCTCCGCAGAGACGCATCCAAGTAGCAGCTCCTGTGGCCATTCAGATCCAGCTGGGCCGCCCCGTCCTGCCCTTGGGCTTTGCACACCTGCCAGAGAAAAGGTGGAGCTGACATGAGATGAGTTTGGCAGGTCTCAGTCGACAGCTTGCATTGCAAAAATCTGGTGCCCTCCCTGGGGTTCCTTTGTGGGAAGGCTCAGCAGAGAAGCCTAGGGCTGAGTGGGACACACGCAGACTAGATCCTGGGTGCAGTCCTAGGAGGAGAAATACTGTAAGTAGATTTCTGGGCCTTCTGGGAATGGACTCCCGGAGCAGTCCCTGGGTGAGAAGGAGAAGAACCAGAACGGGATTCCTGGGCCCATCTGGAATGGACTCTGGGCACAGCCCCCTGCAAGAATCACTCACCTTCTGTAAGAACCCCTCGATGCAGTCAGCATCCTCCGCTCGGAAGACGTGCCACAGGGCTCCTGCCCAGTTCCTCGTGTTCCAGAGCCGCTCCTTAAGCACATCATCAACTCCATCGTCTTCCACCCTCCGGAGAATCTCTGTGGCACAAAGGGAGGGGTATTTAGGCTGAGGTGGTTTGCCAACAACCTGGAGCCCAATCAGTTCCTGGAGCCCTACCTTTCTGGGCACTGTGCCCGTCCAGCGGGTACGCCCCAACGTACACCAAGACGCTGATGGAATCTGTCGCCTCCACTGTCAGGTTTTTGGTCCCAATGGTCCTGTCCTCGGGGGCCACACCTGGGAATCAGGAGCAAATGTCCCGTGAGAATTCAGCTCAGTTCATGCACTGGCCCACCGGCTCCATCATCTGAGCTGGGAAGAGGCTGCTTCCCAGCCTCTGCTGTTTCCAAAAAGAGGACACTGTGGCTTTTAGAGCTTTAGTGAAGAAACAACAGGCCTGTGTGCATACAGAGCCTAGACAATGGGGCCCTGATCTCAGTCGGGGTCTCTAGACACTACCATAACGTGCATAATAAATGATAATTCCCCACTAAGGAATCCAAGCAGATCTATTGACTCTATTGTTGGAGACCAGCAGAGAAACAGATCAGCCTCTTGTAAATACAGAGGCATCAAAGCAGGGCAGTGAGGATAAGGTACAGGACTGACAGTCAGGACTCCTGGGTTCTTTCTTTCACAGAGTCCATGTGACCTTGGCCAAGTCTCTGCCTCAGTTTCTCCACCTGTCAGTGGAAGATAAGGAGGCTCGCCCTGCTTTGCGAAGCACTTTGAGACATACAGGCAGTACAAGAACTATTTAAAATGCAAGTGGAGAGCAGGACGAACCATAGGCAGCACAGATCTGAGGACTCAGCCACTGCCTGCCTTGGCTACCCGGCAGGTACGAAGCTAAGTTCATCTTTCCATCATGCCCGCAGTACTCCAGCAGTGGCAAACTGGCATAGAGGTTTTCAGCCCTGTGGGAGAGAGAAGACCGTAAATCCCAAAACTAGAGCATGTCACACTCTCACCCCGCAGCTTGTTTTGCTGTGATTCTCCCAGCTGAGGGCCAGCCCTGGGAATTCAGTCTCTATCATACAGGAGCATGTTCTGAGGAACTGACATTGGGAAGGAAGGACAGGAGCAGAAAAGGTGATGCCTTCCCACAGCTTGCAGCCAGCCTGCAGGAAATCACACACAGCCATACTGAGTATGTCTACATTCAAAAAAGTTCTCAACTGGTTAGATTGGGAGCTTGATCCTCTGTGTAAAATGAGTGTGAATCCCACCCCGAGACATGGTGCAGGGCAATAAGGTGCAGGACTCAGAGTCTGAGCTGGAGTCTCCCTCCCATGTGGGGTGCTGCCCTACAGGACCCCCTTATAGGGATCTGCAGCTGGGGCTGCCCTGCTGCATAAAAACAAAGTCCAAAGAGCCCCCGTGTATTGTGCTGTGGTTTCCCTCCCTTGGGACCCCAGAGTGCACTCCTGTAACGGCAGTGGCATGGAGGCTGCGAGGAGACTATCGCTTACAGCCAGGCTGCCACACAAAGCCAGCAGACCAAGAATACTCCGTGTGCCCAAGTGGAAAAGCCAGGTCCTGGCAGTGGCTGCCGCTGCCCCAGCCGCTCACCAGCTCCTCACCACCTCCTTCCAAAATAAAAACACATGGATGTGAAAAACAAGGCTTGTTTTTTCCACTCCGCATCCCACTGCAGCGGCGGGCTTAGGAGCTACTGGGAAAGTGGCAGGCAGAGGGAGCCACGACAGGTTGGCTCAGCCCAGCACTCACACAAGGGGCGGGTTCATCCCTGGGAGCTAAAGCCACTCTAAGCTAAGCCTCCTTCCCCAGCTGGCTCCGGGGCTGCCCATGCAGTGAAGTAGCTCAGGGGATTTGGAAAAGCCAGGCCTGGGCACTCGCCTGGGGAGTAGAAGATGCTACCCATGTAGTAGCTGCCGATCATGGCAGGTTCACTGAGAGATGCACTTCCATAGTGACCAACCATGTGCAGTGGAGGCCTGGTTCCATGTACCTCCATGCTAATGGTTAGTGGCCTGCACACAGGCCTGGGGTCCAGTCCCAACTCTGACCCTGAGGTGAACCTGGAAGGGTCCTAGCCCTACCAAGTGGGGAGGAGATGATGTGAGGGAATGGATGCGGAGGCAAGGATGGGGGCAGGAGAGCGGGGAGACAGATGGATAAGGGTGAGGCGAGCCAGCACGGAGGGGGGGAGCCGGGGGCAGGCGAGTAGGTAGCTTTTTCTCTGCCCCCAGTATCCACATACCTGCACATTGGCATATCCCCAAAGCCGCTCTCCAGCTTGAGCAGGTTCCCCCCACTGTTCTCTGTCTCCAGGCATTCTGTAAGGAAGAGAAGAGCAGAGTCTTACAGACAACCAGGTCTCCCACTTATGCAGACTGCGGGGAACAGGGTGTCTTGCCCGGCAGAGCCCCTGAGCACCCCAAGCCTGCCTTGCTCCCCCAGCTTTACTCCCGCTGTAACTCAAAGCATCAGACCTTCCTCGGCAGCAGGACGGTGCAAGTGTCAAGTGAATTCCCCCTCCACATGCAGCCAGAGCACAGAAGCCGGTGCCCACACTCACTGTTAGAGAAGTGGATGCTAGGTCCCTGCAGTTGCCCGTGCTATGCCCAAGCCCTTTGTTTGTTTGTCTGTTGTCTGCACACTAGGGGGAGGGGAAAATAATAATAATGGTCTTGTGCCTTTTTTTTTCAACTTCAACTGACTTTACTGCAGCAGAAAGGAGCCAGATCTCTCCCCCGACACCCTAGAGACTGGTAGCTTCCTCTCCACAGTGTCCTGCCAACAGGCCTCAGCCCAGCCCCAGAGGGACCCTTTCTAGGGGGTGAGGAGGGAGGGGCCCAGTCAGTCCTTGGCCTCTCTGCTGTGGCTGCCACAGAGGGGACCAGCTAGTGCTGGATTTGTGACGTGGGCATCTGTCTACTAGGCACTGCACTGAGACCCAGCACCCTCCTTTCTCACAAGTCCCTGCCTCACCTGTGGGCGCCCAACGGAGCCAACCCCTCCTCCATGCTAACCCTCCGGCAAGCTCTCAGCCGCTTACTGGCACTGGAGGCAAAGCCGTCCCAGAAGTCCTTGCTGCTGATCCTTGTCCAGCCCGGCTGGCTTCGCAGGTTCACCGCCTGCACCTCCTGCCCATGCTGTTCGTGGCAGAATGACCCGGGCTCCCACAGGTTTCTCTTCAGTGTCTTCTGCAGCCCTGAAACCAAGACAGGCTGCGGGGGGGGCAGCACAGGGGAGGCGGAGGTTACCAGGCTGGAGCGTGCCTAGAGAGTGTGCAGGAGATGTCATCCCTAGGAGAAGGGCATGGGGGGGCAGAATGGAATGCTATAACCCTGGGGGGGCGCAGAGGAGCAGACCAGGCTGCTCCCAGCACTACTACGGGGGACCCTCAGACAGCAACCCCAGTGGGGCAGTAGAACCAGCCCCTTCCCCACAAAGCAGTCCTGGATCAAGCCCTCCTCTCTGTGTGGCACTGAGCTGAGGGAACAGCCTGGCCAGCCCCCCGGCCAGCACATCACTAAGGACTGTGGGACCCTGGTCTGGCACTGACGCAACAAAGCACACAGGTGACTGGGATGGGATGGGACTGAGGATACAGCCCAGAGAGACCCTGGTGTTACCATCCCTACCTCGCCCTGCCTCCAGTGCTCCTGGAAGAGCCTGTAGTTGCAGGAGTGGTTTGGATCGTGAAGCCACAGGAGTCCCCCCGGGGCCAGGATGCAGTGGGAGACCTGCAGCTCGGGAGGGCTGGGGCTCCGCAGCTCACACTCTGAGTGCTTCTCCTGGATCTTCCTCTCCACCACCTGGGCAATGATGCTGTCCAGGATGTTGGTGATCCGGTTGTCCTGTGAGGGCAAAGGACCAAGGATGAAACCTCAGTGTCTCCACAGCATCCTTATCACCCTCTCCCCTTCCCAGGCCCCCTCTCCCCAGGGACCTGACTGATAATCCCTCCCATGGAGTGAGCACAGCCCCGTCAGAGCCAATCTTCCCATGAGATCCAATCTCAGGGACCCGGGATCATTCACCCTGGAGACGGGCCTGGGGCACGGAGGTCGGATCTGGGATCGGATCAGATCCGAATCCAACCCCCCTCCCCATACAGGGAGGCCTGAGTTGCAGAGCTCAGATCCAAGCCTTGGAAGTGGGAGGCCCAGCCTGTGTCTGAGAGGAGCCCCCCAGCAGCAGAACCAGCAAACGAACCCACAGGGCCCCGGCAGCGGCCTGTACTCACGCTGGGCAAGGCCGGGGAGACGGGCGCGAACGCCATGCGGACGCCGTTCTGCCCCAGGCACAGCTTGATAGCCGTAGAGGTCAGGAGCTCACAGAGGGTGGACGTCTGCACTGTGCCCTTGGGGCCTTGCTTGCTCAGCGGGTGGACGGAGTCTGGGCTTTCTAGAGATGGCGGGGAGAAAGGGGAAGGGTTGGAGAGACGTCACTGATGCCCTTCCCCCAGGGGACTCTGAGCTGGGTGTCCCACAAGGGCAGAACAACAAGTCCACAAGTGCCCACAGGAGACCCTGCTCCCTCAGGCACAGAGCAGGTACCATTAGGAGCCATGCAAGCTTCTCTCTCTCACCTCTGTAATCTGCCCTACAGCCCCCTGGGCTCCCCATTGCACCTCAGTCCTGCCCTACCGCTCCCCCACCCCCGCACAACTACCCAAGCCCTGGGTCTTTCCTGGTCCTGTCCCAGGCTACCCTACTTCCCCATGTACATTGGGGAATCGCACCTCTCCCGTGGTGTCTTCTATTCCCACAGAGGTGGTACAGCACATGCACCCGGCCCTTCTCACCCACCCCCTCTGTTTCCCAGGGGCTGCAGAGGAGGAGGGCTGGTGTGCTCCCTGCTGCATCAGTTTGGAGGCATGCACAGAGAGCGTCCGATCCTTCTGTGCATGCAGCAGAGACAGAGGCAGCGAGACCTACCTTCCTTGATTACCCTTGAGCCATCTGTCTCTCCGTTGCTGGCAGGTTGTAGTGAAGGTGTCATGTTCCCCATCTCCTCCTTCTGAAACATCCAAAGTGAGGGGTCCATGAGGGCACCCCATGTAGGACCATCTCCCAGCCCTGCTCCCCGAGACACCCTCCCGGCAGGGCTCCCTAACTATTCCTCCAGACATCAAGCTGAGACTAAAGGCACTGACACCCCATGCCTCATGGAGCCCGGCAGGCTGGGGCCTGCTATTGTGGGATACCCCATATATTAGAGAAAAGAGCAGCCCCGCCAGGGGGGTACCTAGCCAGGAGTGAGATTCAGGCCCCCAGCCATAGCAACCCCAGCACTGCTGCTCCCCACGGCGCTTCCCTGTGCATGCCGGGCGCTGGGAGTTACTATGACTACACCTCTGTTGCTGCCAGTGTTTGCTCTGCAACCTGAGCTCCCCATCGCCCCCTCTGAATGCCAAGCGGGGTGTCTCCTACTCATACACACAGTTCCTTTTACATCCACACATTTTCCCCCACCCGTGTTCTCCCTGCCCCCTCCCATCCTGTCCTAACAGACCCCACTCGGGCTGCCCCCAATCGTACCTGTCCGCCCACCATGTTGCCAGTGAGGCTCTTGCTCAGGATGCTCAGTCTGCAGGGGCAGCGCGACTCGATGTCAAACTTCACCTGCACTTCGTGCATCAGCTTCCAGAGCTCAGCCAGGACTAGGAGAAGGATGGAGATGGGTTAGAGGAGGTGGCAGTATGAGAGGTGACAGCCCTGCTGAGCAATAGAGCTCCGCACAGCTCTGTCCCAGCGCTCAAAGCACTGCAGGAGCTCAGCAGGTAGGAACTGGGGTGAAAGAAGGAGCGGGAGCCCGGTCTGCAGAGATCGTTGTGACTGCAGCCCCTGCCTCTCCAGGCAGGAGGCGCTGCAGGGAGCAGGGTGGGAACACTGGCTATGGAGAAGCTCCCAGAAGGAAGCGCTGCAGGGAACAGCTAAAGGAGCATTGGATTAGATGCTTCCTTTTCGATTCCAGGTGCCAAGTAGGGTTCGTTTCCCCCTAAGCATAAAGCACGGGAGTGGGGAGCCCTGCACAGCCCATTTGCAGTAGTCGGACACCAGCTTCTCCTGCTCTTTGCCCAATTGCCTGGGGAAGCACTAGGGGGTAGCTCACCGTGGGTGGGAATGAACTGCGCAGGGATGAGGGACAGAACGTCATGGCCCTGCCCTTGGACACACTTGGCCGACTGCACAGACTCCTCTGCCAGGGCTAGAGAGAGAGAGAGAGAGAGAGAGAGAGAACATGGGCACCAGTCACTGCTGAGAGCTGGCAAACTCACAGGGACCAGAGCTGCTACCTCCACCCACCCTCAAAAACTCTTCAAACTCGGAATTTTGAGATGGCTTCAAAGTCAGACACTAGATGCAGTGGGAAGCTGAAATCCAGTTGCAAATTGTACCACTTGAGCCCTCTACCAATGTCAACAGAGACAAAACAGCTGCACCAAGGATTCTGTCCATTCCCTTCCCACCCCCCCACCCCCACTTAGCCCAGGGACTTGTCTGGGCAGGGTTATTGGTGTAATTACACTAGTGCAAAGCCCCAGCACAGACACACTGCGCCAGTGCAAACTGAGGCTTGCTCTCTCTCGTGCAACACTGGTGCAGTCATGCACTGACTTAGCTACAGAACCATGCTAGTGCCATGGAGGAAACAGGCTTAAGCTGCAATTTGGCTCTGGATTCTGCACACCCCAAGTTGGGGAGCTGCATGTTCAGATCTGGAGCTTCGGCTCAATGGAGGGACCGTTTACAAAATTCAGGTTGAGGACCAGATACAACCCCTCCCCCCACTCCAGCAATCAGGGCTGTTTGGACTGAGGGCATTTCTGGTTCCATTGTAAGCTATCGTACAATGCCGTACATGCTTTCAGCTGACCTCCTGGATGGTTATAACCGCCCCAGGCCCACCCCCCAACACGCTCCTGAAGTGCTTGGGGAACCCGGTGCGCTACCTGGGCTGGCTCGCTCTCTCTTGGTCCGGTAGCACTCCAAGCACAGCTGGAACCCACAGCTGGAGCAGCTCCAGTGAGCATTGAAGAGGCCGTGCTGGCAGGCATCGCAGGCCTGCAGGGCGCCTTTCCCTCGCCGCCAGGCGGTCACCCCTGCAAGCAAACAAATGCCTTCAGTGGCTGGACCCTCTGCTCCGGGACAAAGGCCCTTATCTCTCATGGGACTCAGGCACTATGGACTCCAAATATTTGAGGTGTAAAGTCTGGGGCACAGGGGCGCCTCTGTTTCCTGCCAAAGGCCCTTCTGTTTGGATTGGAAAGCAGCACAGTTGCTCTCATTCACCACCACTGAGCTGCTGGGAACAAATTATGGGGGTCTCCCTCCCTCCCCTCTCCTCCCTCCCCGGCTTTACGGCTCCAACCATGTCACCGCTTTGCCTCCCCTTCATCACAAAGCTTCTGCCCGCATGGAAGAGCATAACCTGGACACAGCTCTGCCAAGGCCTTCGTGACCCCACTGCACTAGGGCTACACTCCCCCCTCTTCCCACACAGCTCCCCCCTGATCCCCGAAACTGCTCTACAGCATTACTGGCTTCCCCATGCGGCCCCACCCTGACCCTGGCATGGCACAGCACCCTCCCCTGGGTGAGCAGGGAATCTGCTTTCCACATGGCATGATCACACCCTGCTCTCCACGGCTCCGTGGCACAGAGGCAGCACCTCTGTTCTACACCAGAGTGGAGTGGAGTCTCCATGGTCACGCAGTCCTGGGCTCCCACACACAGTGCCCCAAGGTTCCTCTCCATCTCCTGCATAGTGGGCCGAGTCCATTCTGTCTTCTCCCCTGTGACTGCAGGGCACCGACCCTCTGGATTCGGGACTGGGGGTGGGGGTTGTTGCTGGATGCATGTGGATAGCTCGGGTGAGGCCTGCAACACTGCCACCAAGCCAATGAAGGGGAAAACCACCTCAAGCCTATGGGCCAGATTCTGCTCTCGCGGACAGGGGTGTAAATCCAGAGGCGCACCCCCCCCCCCCCCAGTGGCTCCAATGCAGAATCTGATCGGATGCACTGGAGACAACCAGCAGAGGGGACGGGGCAGAGCAGCACTTCGCTGTGGCTCCCTTCTGCAGGCACAAACCAACCTGAGCCACGTGGGCTGTGAGTGACCACAGCGCGAGACCCAGGGCAGAGAAACCCCCTTGTCAGCACAACCCTTTGGGAAATGGACTGAGCCGAGAAACCTCTCGCTCCATCAGACTCACGGGGCCCCACTGGGCACTGCATTGCCACTTGTGGGGTCACTGGGCACGGTCAGGAGGAGTGACTGCTGCCTGCGTAATGCACCGGAGCTGCCTTTGATCTAGCTTGATCCAAGCTGGCCCAAGGAACGATAGCAGTGAAGTTGTGGCTGCTCGGGTGGGTCTGCAGGCTACTGCTGTGTGCCCAGGACCCCGGGTGCAGACTCAAGGAGCCACGGCCCATGCTGCTGTGGTTTCTCTGCTCGTTTTCAAACTAGCAAGATTAAAACCATCTGAGGCACGTCTACACATGCTGTAATCACACCTCCCAGCTGCAGCGCAGACACACAGTCACCTGCGAGCTAGCCTGGCCTGCCTCTCCCTTCTCTGGCCCCCAGCTTCGCACCAGGGTGAGTTCACCATTCGCACAGAGCTTCTCCTGACTCTCACCAGGGCCAGTGACAGAAGGATCAGTCCCAGCGGGTGCAAAATGCAACAAGAATCACTATTCCCGGCTCACATTTCACACCCTCTTTGCCTGGGGGTAAGCGGTGACCCCAGGCACGGGAGTGTCTAGCCTCCGTGGAATTCAAACCCAGGGTGTCACACGCTGCAGTAGGTGAGCATCTCCATGACCCAAAGTGGTCCCCAGCACTGTTGTTTCCGACTTACTTTCATTTTCCCCTTGCGCCCACAGCCAAGCCTCTCTGTCTCTCCTGATGGCCTCACAGAACTGGTCCCCCAGGACGGAGAGGAGATACTTGGCGAGGCTGAGGCTGGTGCTGATGTCCTGGGCCCTTCTCTCCCTGCTGGAGATCCTCAGGCATAAACTCTCGCCCTCAGCTTCGTCCAGCGTGGAAAATCCATCCACGCTCAGCTCTCCGCTATCACAGAACGTCAGCCTAAAAGCAGCACAGAGAGGACTCAGCTATGGTCACAGCAAGGAGAATATTACAAAGTCAGAGAATCCAGAAGCTGCCAGGCCAGCTACCTGTGGCCAGCAGGCAGGCAGCAGGGCCTTAGAGTTCCAGGGTCAGGTTTCCTGAAGGGATAAAGCTCCAGAGCCCATAATCTCAACCCAAACTTCCCAGATTAGAAAGCCAGAAGGGACCACTGTGATCATCTAGTCTGAGCTGCAGAACACAGGCCCGAGAACTTCCCTGAATTAACTCCTCATTGAACGTGAGAAGATCTATTAGGAAAACATCCAGTCTTGATTCTAAAACTGCCAGCAATGGAGAATCCACCACAGCCCTCGGTAACTTGTTCCAATGGTTAATTACTCTCACTATTAAAAATGTGAGCCTTATCTCCAGTCTCAATTTGTCTCGCTTCAGTTCCCAGGCATAGGCTCCGGTTATACCTTTTTCTGCGTGACTGAAGGGCCCTCTCTTACCAAATATGTGTTCCCCAGACAAGTACTTATAAACCAGGGGCCGGCAACCTTTCAGAAGTGGTGTGCCGAGTCTTCATTTATTCACTCTAATTTAAGGTTTTGCGTGCCAGTAATACATTTTAACGTTTTTAGAAGGTCTCTTTTTATGTCTATAATATATAACTAAACTATTGTTGTATGTAAAGTAAATAAGGTTTTAAAAATGTTTAAAAAGCTTCATTTAAAATTAAATTAAAATGCAGAGCCCCCCAGACCAGTGGCCAGGACCCGGGCAGTGTGAGTGCCACTGAAAATCAGCTCGCGTGCCTCCTTCGGCACGTGTGCCATAGGTTGCCTACCCCTGTTATAAACTATGATCAAGTCATCTCTTAGCCATCTCTTTGCTAAGCTAAACTGATTGGGCTCCTGGCGTCTATCACAATAAGGCGTTTCCCAATCCTTTCATTCAGTGGTGCCACCGAAACCTTGTGTGGGCCAAACAGATTCTACATATTTTGATAAGATTTAAAGTCACCTGTATTGATTTATATTTTAAGTTCAGCTTGTTTCTTAGGTATTTAGATAGAAACAACCTATGTCCAGTATTGTCTATTTACACACTTATGTGAACTAAACTGTTGTAAACATGATGACAAAATGCTAATTACTCGGCCTTATGCAATACTCTGGTGGGCCACGTACGGCCCACGGGCTGTAGGTTGGGCACCCCTGCTAATTGTTCCCATGGCTCTTTTCTGAATCCTCTCCAATTTATCAACATTCTTCTTGAATTGTGGGCACCAGAACAGGACACAGGATTCCAGCAGCAGTCACACAAATATCAAATAGAGTCTGATAAAATAACCTCCTTCCACCTATTGGACATTCTCCTGGTTATACATCCCAAGGGTTGCATTAGTCCTTTTGGCCACAGGGTCACACTGAGAGCTCACATTCAGCTATTATCCACCATGACCCCCACGGATTTTTCAGAGTCACCACTTCCCCCAAACAGTCCCCCAACAGAACTGGCATCCGGTTACAGCATTGGGGTGAACACACTGACTAACAAACAGCACCATCCAATCTTTAATACACCCACTGGCAGAACAGACAGAACAGCAGCCCTTACTGTATCAACCGCACCCCTCCTGGTTTTGGCTGGAGGGCTCCCATCCAAATACCGGTTAAGCTCAGCCCCATTAGGCTGTGAGATCTCCTGTGGTGGCAGGTGCATAAGGCTATATAGAGGGGAAGGTTGTTGCCGTCTATGAGGTACAAGGGGGTACTGCCCCCCTTTCCCTGCCTTCTGCGATGGTTTGACAGTGTCTGTGATTGCAGCCAACTCTAGAGGTCTGCACGTGCAGTGTGTCAGTCCAGCACAACCTTTTCTTACTTGTCATTGCATTTTATGTCCGTTTCTCAAAAGCAGAGCCAGGCCAGCCTGCAGGGACAGGAGGTGACGGACGGGAATGCAGCAGCATGGAATGGAAGTGGAGAGGAGTTGGGATGGGATGGGCATTATTTGTGTTACCATGGTACTTAGGAGCCCCAGGCATGGACCGGGACTCCATGGTGTGAGGTTCTGTGCAAACACAGAACAAAAAGCTGTCCCTGTCCCAAAGACTTTGCAATCTAAAGGCAGGATGGTGCCCTACATCAGATCCTCCAAGTCATTTCACATTCTTGTTTTAAATGTCCAAGCAATGCGACTCCCACCCTGTCCCTGGAGAGCAGACTCCGCTGCCCAGCTGATCTCACTGTTCGGAAGCTCTTCCTGATATCCCAACCTAGTGTCTCCTTTTGTAATTTAAGACTCGCTTCTGCCCTCTGCTTCCTGGGGGCTGCAGGAACGAGCCAATGCCCTGTGTGGGAGAGCCGCTGCCAATAGCAGCCCAGGCTCCCCCAAATCACAGCACAGGCTCCCCCCCAGACTCGTTATCTTGCAGGCCCCAGGGGTGCCACTTCTCAGTGTAACAGGAGAACTGAAGAGGACAGCCGCACATGTGCTCACCTTCGGAAATGCAGGAGCCTACAGAAGGTTTCCACAGGTTCTTCCTCCTCCTCCCGGAGCACAGCGCCTGTCCCGTCCTTGGAGGCACAAGCACAACACCTCTCAATGCAGTCAGGGAGGGCCATACATGGAACGCTCTGTAGGTATCGCTTCTCCTTCTGCTCTCCAGCATCCTCGCCATTGCAACTCAGGAGCCCTGGGGAAACAACGTGGGGTTGAGCACCTGCTATGAAGACACCGGCCAAGATTCCTCACAAAGGTCCTTGCACACCTCGTCTGGGGGGATGCACCAGAAAGACAGCCTAGCAGACTAGTGCAGTGTCACCACGTGAACTTATGGAACCCTAGAAGGCAGCAGAATGTCTGATCACATCTGAGTCATTCCCCAACAACACCCAAGCCTAATTCTGCCCCATCTCCTACCAGACCCTCAACTGCTCTCCGGCCAAGCTCCCCTCATTCCCTGCCACTGAGGAGAGTGGGTAAATCAGGAAAGATGACAAGGCAAAATGAACAGGCCTCACAAGAGATGAGCTTGGCCCAATGTAGCTGAGATCCCCTGGAGGTGTCAGAGAGACATAGAGAGAGGTGTGGCTGCACAGAGGGTGGAAGGTGGGGTGGAGAGGTAGGTCACTCAAGGCAATGGATGAATCCAGGGGACCAAACAAGATCCTGTGGCTTCTGACACTAGTTCCCTCCCCCTGCATCCTGTTGGCTTCTGCAGCTCTGTCCTCTTCCATATGCTTGAGGCCAGGGGCGACTCTAGCTTTTTTGCCACCCCAAGCACGGCAGGCAGGCTGCCTTTGGTGACGCACCTGTGGAAGGTCCCTGGTCCCGCGGATTCAGCGGCATGCATGCGGGAGATTCGCCGGTCCAACAGCTTCAGCATACCTGCTGCTGAATTGCCAGCGCATCCGCGGGACTGGTGGACCTCCCACAGGCAAGCTGCCGAAGGCTGCCTGACTGCCACCCTCTCAGGGACCAGCAGGATGACCCCGCGGATTGCCGCCCCAGGCACATGCTTGGAGCGCTGGTGCCTGGAGCCGCCGCTCCTTGAGGCATCTCACTGGCTCCCATACACTGAGCGTCAGATTCAAACTGGTCATCTTTCCCGGCCCTACTTCATTCATATCTGCTGCCATCTCTGACTTGGTCTCCTTTCACATTCGCTTCCCTGCTCCCTCGACCTTCACCGATGAGCCAGCCTTAATGCCCCTTCTCTGTCCTCTTCACACAGGCATCTTCGCCCCTTCTTTTATGCTGCCTCTTACGCAGGGTTCTCATTTGACTGCGAGTTTTGCAATATTTGGTGTCCCCCCCCCGCCAGCTCCAGAAGTCAAGTGATTACAGGAGACTCTCAGCTTGCATTTAAAACAAAAACACACAGTAACTTTCTAGCCCTTGTGGTGGGGGAGAAAAGCTTGAGAACATGACCTGAGCATGACCCTAAAGGCTCCAGAACCAGAAAGCAAAGAAAAAGCACCCCAAAATAATTATCTGTAAATCATCTCATGATTTTGGGGGGCCCTATTCATGATTGCTGAATGCTTGGAGTTGGCAACATGCTGGGAGTTGCACTTGGAATGCTGCCCACGACCCCCCCACCCCACCCCACCCCACCCCAGTCCCCATGCCGTATTCAAGTCCCTCCAAGAACCACTAGACTGTGTCCGTCCCTTACTGAGTAACCACACGATTACTCTTGTTTAATACCTGCGTTGCCACTCACGATCGGTGCCCCCATGTGCTGGGTGCTGCACAAACACCCAGGAAAACGTAGCCCCCTGCCCCGAAGAACTTGTGCTTAATGTCCCCCTCCCCCTCCCTCCCAGCCTAGCCTTTTAATGCCATGCTCGTCTTGCACCATGGTAATTTGCCTGGTATGCTCTATGGGGCAGGGAATGGGTTTGGAATGCTGTCTCCCATGCAGAGAAGGAGGAGGGGAGAGGGCCAAGGAGGGAGCCATGGGGCTCTAACAGCAGGAAACACTAGAGAAGAGTTCCCCAGTCCTGCACGCTCCCAGCCCAGCCGTTTTCTAAAGCATTTGAGCTGCTGTGGAAAGGAAGGAGACCTGGGGAGACATCTTAGCGCCCCCACCCCCCCCAGCCAGGCACTATGAGCAAGGATTTAGGGACAAAGTCCCATCTCCTTCTCTCCTGGCTCCCTCCATAACCGAAGAGCAAAGTCAAAGCAATTGCAAATCATGGGCTTTGCTCTTGTCTGACTGTCTTTCTGTGCCTGAGCGCACACACGTGTGTATGTACAAGTATGCACGCATATTTTTCATGGATGTCTATCTTGCTGGGGTGTGTCGTTGCATTCTTGTGTACCTGCTTGTGTGTGTGTGTTTGCGTTTGCACGCGTGTTTCTCAGGAACCAAAGAATGGGAATTGAACTGTATCCTTCATCCATCCGCCCACACTGTCACCGTCGAATCTGAATGTCTCCGGCCCATTGAAAGTTACCCCAGAACATAACTAGCCTATGCCAACGCTCTGTGCTGGAGTCATTGCTCTGGCCCGCGGACCAGGCCAGCTAGCAAAGGCTGTTCAAGCTGCCACTCTGCAGGGGCGTCTTCTGCAAGGATGGGGCAGCTGCAAAGCAAGAATTAGCCCCACACCACCACGACTCTGGCCTAGCATCCCCATTTGTCTGCTTGGCTACACAGGTTCCATGCTTCTTACCTCCCTCTCCTGCATCTGCTTTCCTTCCCATTGCTGGGAGCACGTCCCTCTGCTCCGGGGCCTCACAATCCTTCCTCGTGGGATTTAGCGCCTCCTCCTCTGCTACCTTTGAGCTCCGCTTTGCTGAATAGCTACCCCTGCCCACGCATGGGCTCCAGAGATCCTCCCCAGAGACATGGCTGTGAGGCCGCTTAGCTGTCCGTTTGCCAGATCGGTCTGCTTCTTCGGCACTCTCCTGGCCTTCCCTCTTTAAATCTTTGAACCTCAGAGGTAAACCCTCTTTGATCTGACCAGGAGCCCCTTTGTCCCCGAGGCAGCTAGCAGGGCATCTGAACTGCTCCGAGTGCCTGGTCAGCCACGTCTTCTTCAGCTTGGTGTGGTGATTGCTGGGAGGGCAGGGCAGCAGGGAGGAAACCTTGCCCCGTTGGATGCCATGTCCTCCTAAGGCTCCATCTACATCTCGGTATGGCCCAGGCATCTCATTTCTGGTGCCAAAGGAGTTGACAGCATCGCAGCCTGCCCCCTGGCACCTCTTGCAGCATCTCAGGGGGCAGTCCCAAGGAGAGCATTTGCAGGGGAGAGCATGAGCTGGAAGCACCTCCATCCTGGATGGGAGCTCTACTTTGGAAAGGGCAGGGGGCTGGGCTCTGTCCGTCAGCAAAGAGCCAGAGGATTCCTGCAGCACCACAGGGGAGCCAGGCTTCAGGCTTTGGTACATGAGGCTTTCGTCTTTGGACTCAGAGGGCCTGGCCGGTGCTTTGCTGAGAGGATAATCCAGAATCAGGGGCCGGCTGGACCACAAACTCTCTGCCACCTTGTGCTTTAGGTAGAACAGCGGCTGACCCATTTGGCCATGGTTGTTAGGAAGAGTTTGGTCACTGGGAGGGGCCAGTGTCATGCACCCCCTCTGCTCAGCTCCCTTCCGCGTGGGCTCCACATAGGTCACCTCCATCTCGCTTTCTCCATCTCGCTTCACCTTCCCCACCTCGTACTGGCCGAGGAGCCGAGGCTGCGCCCGGTCAGGCATAGGGGCCAGGTCCTTTCCTGTGTGGGGAAAGCCAGGATCCTTCTTCTGGTAAAACTCCTAGAGGTGAAACAGCAAAGCGCTGAGTGGAGTCAGTGGGGAGGGGGGAATTTTAGGGGGAGACGAGTGAGGGGAGCAAGTGTGTTTGGGGGAACAAGCGCAGGCCCAGCGGGCACACCTGCCATACTAACACCTGGGTTTGTGCTTACAGCACTGGGCCGGGAATCAGGATATGCGGCTATGCCCCAGACTCCATGTGAGCCTGGGCAAGTCTCACAAGTCAGGCCTTGCAGACGCGCTTTGCTCCCACAACTTATTTTAGGTTCTTAAATGGGAGCGGCTGGGTTCTGAGCTCTTTAGGAAATCTGGCCCCTAGTCGCTCTGTGTCTCAGTTTCTCCACTGGTAAAATGGGGATAATACTCCTTCCTTTCTCCCTCCCTGTGTGTCTGGACTGTTTGGATTATAAATTCTCTAGGGCGGGCACTGTCTCTTACCACGTGTCTGTACACCACCCAGCACAACGGAGGGGGCTACTGGAATATGAATAAATAATACTAACCCCCTGCTCAAGTTAAACCTTCACTGACTGAGGAAAGAACGAGCCAGGGCTTCAGGCTTTCCCTGGCACGTAAGCAGAGCTTTTCATTTCCCCAGTGCTTCGCCATCCTTGACTGACTAATCCTCGCAGCCCCCCAGCGAGACAGGTCAGTGACATCATTAACCCGGGACTCACCCGGCAGCGGAGGCGAGTCCGAACCCGGGAGCTGCCGTTCTTGGATGGCGTCCGTGTCCTATCCCAATGCCAGACACAGCCTCTCACAATTGCCACAGCAGCACTGCAGGAGTAGCCTTGAGCGCCCCCACCTCTGCCCCCGTTAGCACGACTCAGACAAGCGCCACAAATTCACCCTCGGTCTGCATCAAGCCAGCAGGTTGAAGGGATGTGGCCTATCACCACTACACACTGTCCCGTCTCTCACTCCTGATCTACCGACAGCATCACTTCTTAGGGATCTCCCCTTGGGCTCCCCGCAGTCAGACTGGGAACCCTGGAGACCATGCGCACTCACTTCCTCAAAACGCTCGCATCTTGTCTGGGACGCCTCTAGCACTCCGGCGTCGGAGGGTCTGTCTCCACTGCACACTAAGCCCAGGCTCTGATTCAAGCTTGAGCCCAAGCCCCATTTTCATCCACACACAGATGAGTCTGACTTAGGGCAACAAGGACTCACGACCAGGGTACTAGGACCTGCTGCGGAGCAGGTCAGAGTACTGCTGGGACTGGGGACCGAGGCCTGTCATTTTGCAGTGTGGATGCAGCTCAAGCCGCAGACCCAAATCAGAAGGTCTGTGTAGTGCAGTATGGATGCATTAGCGCGGCTGTGAGCAGGGGCGGCTAGAGTAGGCTGCCCCCCCCCAGCGGGCCGCGCGCGCCGCCCCTCCGTCCCCCCGTGCGGGGTCCCCTTCGCTCCGGTTGGCTCCTGCCGCCATGGTGTCGGCAGCGGCCGGTCCACCGGAGGATACGGACCTACAGTCTCTGCCAGGCTCAACGGAACCGGGAGCTCGAGGACCCCGCGGAAGAGGACCAGCGCCAGCGGCGCTTCGTCCCGCCCCACGTGCCCCCTCCGCGGACCAATGCCATGCACCGAGCTCCACCGGAGCCAAATGCCGCCCCGAGCAGCGCCCCTGCCGCTGGCGCTGGTGCGCCCGGCTGTGAGACCCGGATCCAGCGATTGGAAGTCCAGGTTTACAATGCACAGTGGATGCACACGCATTGGAAACACCAAGTCCACAAACCTGGGTCCCACAGACCGGCGTGTGTGGTGTAGAGGGGTCAGCATCAAGACAAGTGTTCTGGGACAGTGGGTCCCAGCCTTTTCAAGCACCTGCACCCGGCTAAGGACCCAACCCCCCCCCATACTAGAGAGCGGGGCCAAGAGCACCAGCCGGAAAAGCAGAAGCACTAGCACTGGGGTGTGGTGGAACATCACTGGTCTGCAGCCTCCAGCAACAGCATTTCCCCATAAATGAAAATTCAGCCAGGCCCAGCAGCTGGGCATGAGCCTGAATCACTCCCTCTAACGGGCACTTCTACCCACCACCTGTTCAGGGCCTGGCCTCGTCACAACTCGGGGGAGATCCAGTGACACCAGGAATACCCTGCAAACCAACAGCTGCATTCATATTGAAAAGTGACTGGCTGGCTGCTACTCTTGGGGAGACATCCCAGGCGATGGAGTTTAACCCTCTCTAGTCTTGTTCCTTGCTCAGCACAACATGCTGCTTGGCTGATCCTGGGTGCTAGAGTGGCTGGTTGAATTAAGCCCCTGGCTGCTCCCTATGCAGCTCCCCAGCGAGAGAGTCCAGAGCCAGTTGGGCTAGCACAGAGGAGACTATTCCTGATGGAGAACCCTGGTTCTGGGTCCTAGTTAATGGGGTATGTTGTCCATTTGATCCCAGACACGTATCCCTGGTTGCCTCCTACCTAATGGTGCCTGCAAGGACCTTCCTGATTCATCCTCTGAATACAAAAGCATCCAGGGTTCAGCTGCAGCGGAGGTCTAACGCCCACGCATAGGTCTGTCTCTTCCTCTGCCATGTCACCTGGCTCCACACTCCCCTTTCTGCATGTGCTTTTGCATGAATGGTTGGGCTCATTTCTAGCAAGAGATCAGTCCAATGGCAGGTCAAAGAGCAGGTCTGCAATTCACTCCTGAGCTTGGACATCCCCGCTGGGACCTTGTCCACTGCTGACCTCCAGCCCCAGGACATAAGACGTCTCCAATACCCCTCCCAAAGAGCATGCAATAGATTGTGGAACTGGGGGTGCTTAGTAGGATAGACTCGAGGTTAAGGAACTGGGCTGGGATTTAAAGGGCCAGGAACCAATTCCTGACTCTGCCACAGACTCTCTGAGGCATCTTGGGTGAGTCATAATCGCTCTGCACCTCAGTTTTCCCATCTGTGAAATGGGAATAACCATACTTTCCCTGCCTGTCTTGTCTAGTTAGACTGGAAGATCTCTGGGGCAGGGACTATTTCTTGTTGCCAGATGTTCAAAAGAGCTCAGCGCCCAACAGCATTGTTCTCCATGATGCTGCTGGCCACTACTGTGTGTTTGTACAGCACCTAGCACACTGCTCTCAGCTGGGGCCTCTCTCCCGGTGCCACTGTAACACAAAGAGCAATAGCTGTATAGACTCCAAGAACTTACCTTGCTACCTGAGCTGGAGCAGGTTTCAAAAGCAGACACGGTCTTTGTTCTTGGATGGGGTGCCAGGTACACCGGCTGGTTCCATGCGCGTGGGTAAGGTGCCCGATGCCAATCTGGGTCAGTGTACTTGGCCTCTCCCAAGGCAGAGGGGCAGTCCTGGGGCTGGCCAGCCAGGGCTAGGCTGGCCAAGCTATTGCCATAGGCAGACTCAGCTGGAGTGCTTGCTGATCCGATGGAGGAAGCCAAGAAGGGGTTCCTCTCCGCCAGCTTGGCCTCCACCAGGAAGGGGCAGTGGGCGTTCAGGCGGTGGAAGGAAGGGGGATCGCCCGCGCTGTCCCCAGAGGGACTGGCAGAGTGGAGGGAGTCTTGCTCAGATAGCCGGTAAGGTTTGCCAGTGGCAGCTGGGCTTTGGTTTTCCAGCCCAGATAACGGCAGGGGGTAATTGTGGTAAGCGTGGTTGTACAGAGCCAGCTGGCTGGCCAGCATGGCCTCTGTCCACACAGGGCCAGGCCTGTCTTTATTCTGCTCCACCCAGCTGATATTTACCTCCCCATTCTTGGGCTCGGAGTGGAGCTGGAACTCGGGTGTCTCCTTCGGTTGCATCCTCCTGGGGAGCTGGTGCCTGGCCTCCATGCGCTTGGAGAAATCTGCTTCAATGGCAGGATGGTACGGAGAGTCCAGTGCTGTCTCCAGCCCCCCGAGGGTCTCTCGGCCCCATCTCAGACATGGAGAGAACTCCTTCGCCCTCTCAGCATGCTTCCACAAAGAGGCCTTCTCCCCGGGGCACAGCGCTGAGTCAGGCCCAGGCCCGCAGCTCAGGTCCACCCCATCCCGACAGCTCTTGGAAGGGATCCCCAGTGACGCACTTCCGCTCCTGCGTACGGCTCCGACCACGGTCTCTAGCACCTGGGTTTCTTGGGCTCCTCCCTGAGGTCTCCTCCAGCTCGGCGCAGCCTCCCCGTTCTTGGAGTCACTTTCCATGGTTTGTTCCCCGGCATACGGTGCTGACTGTCCTCCCAGGTGCACCGTACCCTGTTGGCAAACAAAACTCAGCATGAGGATGGCAGGGAGTGGTGTTGGGCTAGGTTCGGGACTCGGCATGTGGCAGACACCGAAGGTTTCCACAGCTACTAATGACCTAGAAGAGGATGTGGGTTTGGGATAGGGGGCTGGCTTATATTCTAGATCCACTCAGGATCTGCAGGGAGCTTCTCCCCTCACCTGCGGGAGCACGTCACATTGCAGTTTTGATAACGGTCTCCCAAAACCACAGGCTTCACGCTCATTTCTTCCTCCTTTCATCCCTTTGACAATGGCTCTGTGGCTATAAATCCCTCAGCTTTCTAGCAGGGATGGGTCTGATCCCGACCCCCAGATCCAACACCCCAAAAGCTTGGTGAAGTTCAGATCCAGAACCGAACTGTGCAACTCTGGCCCATGTCTGATTTCTAGTGGCTCCTCTGCTCAACCTCCCAACTTCCTCTCTGACCTGCCCTCTCCTAGGGACCCCTCATCTCCATGGGGGGGTGGGGAGGAGGGTCCATCTGTCCTCTTCCCTGTCCTGTGTAGGGAATGCATTTGAATTGCTGTGCTATGCCAGGGTGAAATGTTTTGTAACCTCCCCATGCAGAAACTGAAGCTCCCTTGACAGCAGATTGTATAACACGCCGGGCAGCTCTCCATGGAGACACACACACGCACACGGCCCCACCCTACCACCCCAGGGCATGTGTACACACCACCCTCTGCAGCACAAACACCACCCACACGGCACCAGGGAGTGTCCTCTGCACAGAGCACAAAGCGTCCCATGCACTGCCCACACCCTGAGAAGCACGCAGTGCAGTCCCCTGTGGAGCTCATGACCTCGGGGACCATGCACCACCTCACCCAGATACGAGGTTCTTTACCTCTGCCCTTTGAGAACAGTGGGATGTGGCCTTAAACTGTAGGACAGCAAACGGGGCTGAAAGGAGCTCTGCTGGGGTCCATGTGAATGGAGCACCATCCCCATCACTGACTGGTTCCCCATGGGAAGCAGGATGGGGAGCCATGAGCCACACAGGCAGGAATAAATAGCATGCACTTGTTCCCCCCTCCAGATCTCAGTGCACTTTACTTACACATGCAGCTAAACTAGAGCAACATTCAGAGATGGGGAAACCGAGGCAGAGAGAGTCAGTAGCTTGCACACCACAAATCAGTAGCAGAGTTGGGAGCAGAACCCAGGACTCCTGAGTCACAGGACCCAGCTCCAATCAGCTCACACTCTCCTCCCTGAGCTGGGAACTGAACCCAGGAATCCTAGCTCTCGCCGCCCTGCTCCAACAATGACACCACACCCCCTTACCCGAGTTGGAAAGAGACGCCAGCAATCCTGATTCAAAGCACCCTGCTCCCACTACTAGACCCAGCTCCCTCCCTGAGCTGGGAATAAAGCCCATTTCTCCTGACTCACAGTTTCAAGTTCTAACCACAAGACCATGATGCCACCTCTGGGATTCAGCCCAGCAGCTAGGGAGGCAAGTGGGAGGACAAGGAAGGTTAGAGAGGACACAGAAGTCTCTCCACCACCCTCCTTAGCCCTTCCACCAGCCCTAGCAACAGGATGCATGGGGGGAAGAGGAGGTATTGTGTCGAGTTGCAGAGAGCCATACAAGCATTGCAGCATGAGCTGCTGATACGCGTTGCAATACTAATGTAGCATTTATAGAGCACTCTGTAGCCATTATATAATTAATCTTCCCTACACGCCTCCTAGAGAAGACAAACCTCTGCACTTCAATAGCATCTAAAAAGGCTTTACAAGCATTCATTTACTGCACCCCTGTGAGGTCAGTATCATTACCTGGGGAATGGGGAAACTGAGGAAACAGCGATGTGATTTGGTAGAGCTGGGAACAGAACCCATAAATCCTGACTTGTAGTTCCCCCCTGCTCTAACCACTAGAAACACAATCTCTCAAAGGTGGAAACAGAACCCAGGAGTCCTGGCTCCCAACCCCCTGCTCTTGCTGACCAACTTACAATGCTTTACAATGCTTTAAGTTCGTTGTTGCATCTATTAACTGGTGATGCTCCATGAGAGATTGTCCCCGGAGTATAGGCAGAGAAAGAAGGACCAACTGAGCCCAGAAGACCCCCTCCTGGGCTCCCAGAGCTCAGCCCCACAGCATGAACTGCCAGAGAGCTGACATGCATGAATAACCCTAGTCCTGAGAGCATGAGGCGTCAGTCAGCTGGCCAGGAGCCATGGGGCTGGGGGGATTGGAGGAAAGGAGCTGGAGAAAGCATTTTGCTGAAGCAGGAAGTTGTACACACATGATTCACCCAGGCCCCCATTATCCCAGGCCAGCTCTCTGCGCACAGACGCAGCATTGATACCACTGGTTCACTTCTGTAGCATCTCTGGTCCCAAAGGACCCTGCTGGCACTGAGCAGCTCCGCAGTGACTGTATCCACCCCCACTGGCACGGAGAGAGGCAGATTCCAACTCCCTGTGCCAGCGAGTCCGTATGCCCCACCCAGGTATTCACCCGAGGGCGAAGGCTGCTGGTGTTTCCCAGAGGTGGGTGGTTACACTAGGGAAGAGCAGCTCCAGAGTGTGCTGTGAGCGCCAGGGGGCCCTGCCGATAGAAACTCCCCAGGAGATGTACTTCACTGAGGGGCCCTGCCACACTCCCCCTCCCTCTCCAGAGCTACCTGTTCTGGGACTGCACTGGCTGCCAGTGGCACCCTCTGGCAGAGGAGGGGCTGCAGCACCTGGGCCTGCCACAGCCCCACAGCCCCCAAGCTGCCTCGCTCTCCCAGGCCCAGTGTGGACATGGGTGAAGCTTCAGAAACCACGTGACAGAAGCCAGAGAAACAGAGGGGCGAATGTAACTCCATGTCTGCAGCAGCTAGTGAAATACAGCCACCTCTAGGGCGCGAGGCAGCAGTTGTCCAACCGCTCACATGGGCAAAAGGTGGTCCCCCAAGCTGGGGAACCGAGTGAGAGAGGCTGCACAGCAATACCCGCAGGTCCGTCTGTGTCTGTCCCTTCACTCACATTCAGTCTGGGCCATTCTGCCCTGGTGAGATTCCTGTCATGCCCTGCAATCACAAGGCAATCAAAGTTCTGTTCCAGTCGCTGTTGTCACACGGGGGAGGGGGGGGCGCCTCCACCAGGGGAGGAAAGTACTGTACATCTCTGACCTGCTCGTCGTCTGCAGCGGGCGCTTACGCAGCTGGCGCCTAGCCAGCTTGGCACAGACCTGCAGCCTGTGCTCAACCGTCTCTGCATGGTGTCAGAGCCCGGGAGGCAATCGCACTGGCATAAGTGTGAGCCAGCCCCATTCAGCAGGGACAGCCCTTAGTATTGCCTCCTATTCTTGCCCTTCACAGAGCCCCCTTGTCCAACGGAGTTAAAAGGAGGTGGCGGGGGTGGGAGGGAGGACTCTTACATGAGCGTGTGGGGGCTCTTCTGGGGGAACGAGGCAGGGCAAAGCTGGGTTGGATCCCCTGTGCCATGGGTGGAATGGGTTTGGGGGAGAATGGGTTAGCGGGACCCCTGTGGCTGCCTAGACAGGAGCATACTGCAGCAACCCCAGGGTCTCAGCAGAAGCCAGAGTAAGGAGGGCAGCTCTCCGGATAGAGCTGTTGGGGGTGGGGGGCTTGCAGAGCTGCCCAGAGTCTGTGAGTAGACCCCTGGCCTTCTCTTGCTTGCTCCACCCGGCACTGTCCCTGCCTGGGTCTTGGTTCAAAACACCCTGCTGTCCATCCTATCCTGCTTGCTGGGCTCTCCCTCAACCCCTGGTTCCATTACCATGGGGCTGAGGGTGTCTCTCCTTTCTCATTGCTTGCCCAGTGCATGGTGTTTACATTGGCTGTAATCCTGGAGGCTGAGCCCCCTGTTTATTGGCAGGACAAGTCTACACCAGGCAGGTGCCGAGCATCCTTCCCCCACACCTCTAGGGCAAAAGTGGAGTTTGGTCACCATGGCCCAGGCCAGCCTTAACTCTCGCTCTGCTCAAACTGCCCAATGTTGACAGCTGCAGGAGTGTCTTTGTATTGGGGGCACTTATCCCGTGGGAAATCCAGCCAGTTTATTACATAGAAATGCCCAGAGACCTGAGACAGCCTGCTGGGAGAGCAGATAGACCACCAAAGAGCCAGCAGATTGTAACAGTTTTCCTCAGGGCTGGATCTGAACCATCGGCCTAAAAGCAAAAGGCTCTTTAGCCCACCCCCAACCCCCCAGCCCACACAGTCCCACCACCATTTAAGTCGCAATGCTATTAACATCTCCAGTAATCACCTGTGGTGGTGCTGGGCTGATCCATTTAGGGAGCTCCATGCATGACCCTTATTCAGTTTCCACCTCCATCATATCCCAGCTGGTGGTACGTGGCACTCCGTAACGAATAGACTGCAGTTTCGAAGGATCAGGCAGCAGAGCTCGGAGCTCAGTGGCTCCACAGTATGGACCTAAGCCAAGGACAGGGTCTTCAAGAGGCAAGACAGATTGAGAGACCCTAGATCCATTGACTAAAGGGATCTGGCTCTGGAATTTGAAGCAGGCAGAAAGCAACCCGAAGGGCTCCTTGGATGTTCTTCTCTGAATTCTGGAGCTGGATTTCTTGATCCATTGGTTTGGGAGTCTCTGTATTGTTCCTTCCAAAAGTCCTTTGATTAAGTCTCTCTCCAAGTGTGCTCTGCGGTGGTGAGCTATGGGGAAAGAGCTGTTACAGGGAAATCTTTGAGAAGGCAGAGGAGAAAGAGAGAGGGGACTCCCTCATACCTAAGGGCCATCCAGCCTCAGATATCTTCTGGCAGAGACAGGAGAGGAGGAATTTGGGGAGCTCTGCTCCCCAAACTCCAGCCACCCGCAGAGAAGAAGGGAGACTGCAGCCTCCAAAGGCTCTGTACCAGAAGAGAACTCCTCCAGTTACTCATCCGAAATAATGAGGGGACGCATGAGCAAATTACTCCGAGCTCCTCCCTGCCTCTGTGGGCTCCAGCCAAGGTAGCGTCTGCACTATGCGCGTCTGGCCTCTTTGCCAACCTGAGGCAGGTATGCCCAGTTATTCACTCTCCTCCGCTCCAAGAAAGCTCCTTTTGTTCCCAGCACCAGCCTCCCAGCTCAGTGTCAAGGTGTGGGCTCCTGACGAGAGAGTCAGGCTGGGCCAGATCTCAACCTTCCGGATGCCACACCCTGCCGTGGGCAAAGCAGAACCAAAGAGCCTAGCAATCAGCAATGTCGAGCTCCAGCAGCCCCAGAACTGGGGGAAAGGGCACCGTATGGCCCAGGAGCTATAGGGCCCCGAACAGAAGAGGGAAGGACTGGAATGCAGGGGTCACTGCAGGCTAGAACGGAGGGGCACTGGCAGAATGGGACGGGGAGTTGAAAGGTAGGATTGAAGGGCACTGGCAGATGGGATGGGCAAATAACAATGGGAACCAGGCGGGGGATGGGGAAGCTTTCACCGCACTTGTAAGACCCTCACTTTCATCAGCACAAAAATTCTTCCTTTTCAATGCTCATGCCCCCCCTCTCCCTCAATATATAGGAAACAGATAGGAGACTGGATCTTCTAATCACAACAGGATATATTTCTAAAACTCCCTTCTCCCTGGAAATCTGTTGGTGGGGATGGGTTAGAACTTGAGTTCATTACCCCACCCCCAGCTACTTCTCCGCCAGCTGAATTCAAATGCCCCAGAATTTGTCAATTTCTCTCGCTCTTTTCCCACAGCAGCTTTTTGAGCTGCCCTAGGTTCAAACTTCCAAGCACATTCACACTGATTTGCTCCCGGATTCCCCAAATGGTTTGCAATCAATTGTCCCTTTCAAGATCTCTTGGTTACTTTGCATGACCAAGAGACAGGCCCAACCCACAACGTTCATACAATCATGGGGCTGGAAGGGACCTCCAGAGACCAAGTAGCCCAGCCCCCTGTGCTGAGGCAGGACCAACTAAACCCATCCCATCCCTGACAGGTGTGTAACAACCTGTTCTTAGAAACCTCCAGCTCTGGATCTCAGCAGCATCCCTGCCACCCCATTCCTCCCTCCCTGCACAGTTTAGGGTGAGGGGGAATCCAGAATTTGGTGCTGTCCTATTATAAAGATAAAGCAAATTTACAAACGGCACACTTGGGTTTGGATTTGGGGGATGGGGGCAGGGAGGGGGATATGGTGTGGAATTCAGGAGGAGCTCATTCTCCACTAATAAAGAATCTTCCCCTAATTGAAACTCCAGCAAATGGGGTGTGCCCACACATGCTGTGGTATGCACCCCAATTCCAACCCCCACCCCTCCCAATCTCTAGAAAGCTGGGCAAAACCTGGGATGATTTAACCCACTATCCTGAAGAACTAGGGTGAAGTTAAACGGGACCTGGAAATGAACCCTCATGCTACATTTCATTTTGCAACCTCAAAACCCAACCAGTAGGGCTTTCAAACCCCCACACCTACCCTTGGTTTTGCCTGATCTTTATCTGTATCCCACTAAACCAAGATCCTGCCCCTTGCTCCCATCCTTCCATGCAGTTCCTTTCCTGCAAAAAACAAACAAACAAAAAAAACCCACACACACCCCCCCACCTACCTATCTTTTAAGTTGGGTAGAGCGCCTCTTCCTTACAAGAAATGAGCTGGAGTTTGCAGAAACTTAGCATCTCACCAAACAACTGGGATGGAAAGAAAGCTTGTGATTTTAAAGGAGATTCTGGCAGCTTGGGATTTTTAATCAAGAGCATGAGGCAGTTATGAAGAGTGTCTTAGGGAAGCATTATCTCCCCCAGTGCCAAGGAGAGTGTGGTGAGGACTGACGGACGCGTGGGAGTAAAGAAGAGGAAACATTGTAGCCAGTCTAATGCATGAAATGTTTTCTTGGACATTTTTGCCCTGGGGGGGGGGGTCCATTCACACACACACACAGTACACCCCATACACACCATGCATCCAGGCACACTCAAACGGACATGCCTCTATAAATACACAGCAAGAGCCTGTCTTTTTATGCTGTCTTTGTACAGTGCCTACCACAGTCCTGTAGGTGCTACCATGACACAAACAATAAATAACAACATATGCATACCTGCACACGCAGAGACATATATGTACACACAAACATGCATACATACTCACCCAGGCATACATGTCCACTCACACAGAAAGAGATGGATGCAAGCAGAGACACGTGCACATAACATATACAAGCCCCATATTTCATAAACGCATATTTTCTCACTTTCTCTCAGACACACAGTTTATACTCATAAGCACTGACATATACATGAACTTTGACAAATATTCATACAGGCCCCATGAACATATGCTCATATTTGTGGCTAATTATAATAGGTAATAATGATAAATATCTTGTGTTTTTCTAGGCCCTTTCTCCCCACAGGAAGCCATAGTCCTTTGGTACTCTATACAGAGGGCGCCAGGGAAATGCAGCCACTTCTGGGTTGGAGGGCAGCAGCCACAGCATCTTCTCTAACCGCTGGGAATCTGGGACACCGGCTTAAACCCCAAAGTTTAAGGAAAGTATCGTGGGGACTTGAATATCCAGGCCGAGCAGACAAGGCTGCAGTTGTCTGATCCACACACACGAAAGTGCCCGGAACTCAGTGTATTTGCAGGGAAATGATGCCGGACTTGCTGGGAGAGTTACAGTTAGCCTTATGTAGAGTGTAGGTGTTTCCTTACCCCCCCCCCAAACACACACATACGTGTTATATAAACACGACAGCCAAGCAGTTACACCTGCCACCCATCCACTCGCCCCACACAGCTCCCTTCCACCTCCTCTATGTGCAGTCACCTCTGGAGGTAATTGCAGCAGTGGGTGCTTGTCTTGAGGTGCAGGGGAGGCCTTTGGCGGATGGCACTCTGGTGCGGGGTCGGGGGGAAGAGGGTGAGGGGAGGACATGGCCGTGGGCTGAGCGGCGTGATTAACATCAGGCCACTGGCCGCCTCCTTAAAGCTCAGCAGCTGCTGTGTGGTCTGGCCTTGTGTGTGAGGAGCAGCATTATTATTAACCCTTCCTGAATCTAGCCAGGCAGGGCTAGGTGCCAGAGCACTGGCAAGGCTCTGTGGGGAAGAAGAGGAGGAAGGTGGGTTCTGGGCCTAGCACGGGGCCATGGAGCATCTAAACCTGGTCTCTATGAAAGGGGGAGAGAGCAAGAGGGGAACTAACTCCAGTTCCCATAGCAACCACCAGTGCCAGAGCCACCCCCTTAGCAACCTCCTCAAAACGGACACACGTTCCCTAGCAACGCACCCAAAGGACATAGGGGTCCACTAGCAATGTCCCAAATGAACATGCACCCCATAGCGACATACCCAACAGGAACACACACACACAAACACGCACACCCCCTACCAGCATGCCCAACAGCGGGGTACAGTCCCTCTAGCAATGCATGCATAAACCATGCCCCTTAAACAGGAGAACACACATCCCCTAGCTACAGCCTCAACACTTCATTATATCCTTGGGAAAGAGGAGACACAGGAGAGAGGAAAAAGACGTCATGGTATAAATAACCTTCATAGCTCTTCACAGGTCCATGCATGTGTGTACACGTCCGTCAGATACCAGGGCAATGACTGGGATCTTTATATATACGTCAGACTGGACTTCCCCCTTTCCCTTGGCCGCATGCTACCCCATTGAGACTGTAAATTCTCGGGGACAGAGACCCGTCTTCTTTTGTGGCCACAAAGCATCCTAGAGCCTCATGAGCGCTAAGTACGTAAATAAATAATATGAGAGAGCTCGCGCATGTGCCCAACATTTGCATGCAGGCCTATGGCATAGTGCTGCGTGCCCATATGATGGAGGCATATGTACCAAACTGTGCAAATCTTCGCCTGTGGGTCACCTTCTGTGGACATGTCTTGGTATATGTCCAGGTGTATCCATCCATGCATGTGGGCACCTGTTTGTGTCTGCGTGTCTGCGTCGGTGTCAGTGCGGGTGCCAGGAAGGGCATGCCCTGGCATGCATGTGTGGGTGGGTGTTTGCTGGTTGGGTAACGTGCATGCCCGGGGGCTATGTCGGAGACTGCTTGAAGTCGGGAACTCAACAAGTCCAATAAAAAGCCAAACAGAGACAGTCAGTGCCGGCATTTGGACTTGGGCCCATCGCAGTCTGGCTGCCCTACCTCCCAGCGTGCTGAGCTGCCCCAGAACCTCCCTGGAGAAGGGTTAAACAAATACAGTGACTCAATCCCAACAGAAAAGGAAGGATAAAAAAAAAAAGAAATCACCAGCTCCATGCCAAGAAAACAAAGACAAGACTCTGACGGTCATGGCCCCTCTGCCAAGACCTTTCATGACTGAGCAAAGCGTTGGAGCCAGATAATCTTTGATTCCTTCCCCCACCAACTTTCCTGCCACCCCACTCTCTCCCCCAAGCCTGCATTCACCAGATCATCAACAGCCCCCCACCAACCCACACACTCGGAGATGCTGGAGAGAACATTGCAGGAGGCACTCCTGGTCTCTGACCACTCAACGATGCAGGGAAAGCGCAATCAGACTCTCAGGCACTTGGGCACACATTTGGTGAGGACAAGCCACAGCTCAACAACTATATGCAGGCAGGGCTGCCCTTTCAGCCCCATGGTGTGGCCCTTGTTGAGCTGCTCCAAGAATCATTCTTCTGCACAGATGGAGCCCCAGCAAAAGGTAGGGCCGGAGACCAGGGAGAGGATCAGACATTGGCTTGAGGCATCAATGCTTCCTTCTTTGGCATGCAAGATGGTGGGGGGAAGGCTCTCTCCCCCTCAGCTCTCCCCAGGGCAGCTGCAGCCTGTTGGCAGTCACATAATTCCAGGAAGTTTGGTTCTCCCAGAAAGGTGGGGTAAGGGTGGGGTTGGTACAGGGCTCAGAACAGCCAGGGCCAATTCCCAGGGCTCTGCTGGGTTTGCAGCTGTGACAAAACCTGGAGGGGAGGGGAAATTAGGTCTAGATAGCCGTAAAATCATTACCCTGGTGAAGCCGGAAGAGCATCAGGAGCCTGGTTAATAAATCGAGTTTATTACGGTAGTGCCTAAGAACCAGCCAAGAATGGGGCCCCACTGTGCCAGGCACTGTGCAAACACAGACCAGCAGACAGTCCCTGCCCTGAAGAGCTTACAAACCAACAGAAAGGACAGACACGGGGTGGGGGAAGGACACACATGCAGAGCAAACAATGTGATGGCAGCAAATGGCCACAATTCCCGGGGATGGTGGGAGTGAGTTAGGAGGAGATCAGCTAAATGGAAAGGGAAGGGAAGGGAAGGGGAGGGAGAAGGCGGGATGGGGAGCAAATGTGGAGTGAGGCTGAAATGGAGAGGGTTAGTGCAAACCACCTGTATGCACAAAGCTGAAACTGCAGCAAGTTCTCTGAATGTCCACAGGTCCCAGCCTGGCTGCTCCTGCTCTACTCCTAGCAGCTGGAGCCTTTGGTTGGCTCCTCTCTGCAGTTTTCTCACCAAGAAACATGGCTGAGGTGGAAGCGGCCCCTTTGGGTCCTAGATTCCCCACTCACTCACTGGGCACTGGGGTCTGTCTCAGCATAATTGGGCCAAGGGCCCGGGGTAAGCAGAGAAAAGCCAACCCGCGACTCTGAGCCAATCAGTGGCAACTACTTCTGAAAGACAGATAGTCCAGCCCCAGCTCTGTCCCTTCCACCTCCTGCACCTAACGCGGATTCGGCAGCAGCTCTGCGGGTGATCTGCCAGTCCCGCGCCTTCGGTATACCCGCCACCGAATTACCGTCGAAGCCGCGGGACCAGCGGACCTCCTGCAGAAACGCCGCCCGCACGACGACCGGCAGGCCGCCCCCGGCATGCACTTGCTGCGCTGGTGCCTGGAGCCGCCCCTGCTTCCACTGGTCCAAAGATGCCTCCACCCCGAAGCTGGAGGAGCTGATTCAGAACAACTCTGGATCTGATCAGGAACTAAAGAGCTGGGCTCTGCCTGGGTGGGGATTTGTTGTGAACAGCCTTGCCCTAGGCCTGAGTTCTGCCAGGCCGCTGGCGGTTACTGAATATCAGGGAGCCAGCGGGAAGCTTTTGCCCTTATAGGTTGGACAGCTTTTAAGAGGCAGAGATAGGTCAACTCAAATCCCTTCCTGGGGTAAGCAGGCCCAGCCTCTACAGCAGTCACGGGGTGCTGTGCCTCTTGCTCCAGGGCTGAATTTGGCCAATACAAAAGAGAGCAGAGAGAGAGTGCAGTGAGTGGGTCAGAGGCAATCCGACTGGCAGCCCCCCAGGGACAGCTATTTTAGCTACTTTGGGACTGGGTCCGAACAGAGCGATGGCAGCTGCCCAGGTGTGGGTTCTGCCTGCTTTGGTGCATTGTTGTTTTTTTTTTTTTAAAAGATGAGCTAAGGACCTTTAATACCGAACTGTATAAACAAAAGCCAAATAAATGTAACACTCTCTCTCCCCCCGCCCCCGTCCCAGGACAGCAGCTCTCGAATTAGAAACCTCGGTGACTTCCCCTGCTTAACCCCCTTGGCACCAAAGCCTGGGTGGCCTGTGCAGAGTTGGGGCTGGCATGCGTCACTACAATGGTGAGGGATGAGCTAGAAGTACAGGCTGGCATTGCCCAGCAGGAAACGCCCTCCTGGCATGGCTGAGGGACTCCAGGGCAGCTAACCCGCTCGGGCTCAGATGGAGCTTTGCAGCTGACAGGCTGCAATTTGGGGAGCAGACAGTAGGGAGAGAAGAGGGATGAGGTGCCAGGGAGGGAAAGGGAAGATCCAGCCCTAGCCCCAGCGCCCATCTATGGCAGGAGGGGCCCTGAAGTTTCTAATGCAAAAGGCTTGTTACTTATTACAACATGCTCATTAGAGATAGCTGGGAAGGATGAAGTAGCCACTGAGCCTGGCTCGACCCACCACATCCCTCCTCCTGAAAGCACTGGCGGAGCAGCATCACCCCTTTTTCCTCTCCCTCCTCCGGGATGGATTCACTCCCCTCGCATCCCAAACTTGGCTCTGCAGAGGAGAGGCGCACGCCTGTCCCCCTACAGCGCAACCCAGGCCAGTTCTTTGGGGCCAGACCTAACAAACTATATCTCAGCAGCAGATTAAATCTCTCCCTGCCTCTCTCTTTCCTCCCCATGCAAAACGGCAACAAGATTCCCCCCCCCCCCCCGAGCATGTCCAGATCACTTATCACAGCAGCCCCTTGTCTGGGGCACTCTCGCTCACAGCTCCTTTATTTTCTCCCTCTATATGATTCCCCCACCCCTTTTCCTTCCTTTTCATTAATTTCTCTGAACACCCAAGCACTGTAAGTGGATCCCTGCTGGAAAGCCAAACACACACACACACAAATCGAAAATCAGCCCAGCATGGACCTACCTGAGGCTATGAAAGTGATGAAGATGAAGGGGTGTGGGGAGAGGAAGGGTAGGGGGAAGAGGAAAAGAGACCTTCCTTCCCCGTCTCCCTCTGAGCACCCGCTGAGATGGACAAGAAAGCTATTGCTAATCTGCGCCCGGTGCTTGAAAACGTCAAACCTTCAGGAGTCTGAAAGCTGCAGCGGAGCGGAGGGCATGAGAGGACATCCACTCCCACACGAGTAGCTTTCTGGGAATTAGGGACACAGCCCAACTGCTCTGGCAGCTTCACTCCCCTTCAGTTCTGGCTGGCGGTACGGCTCGCTCGTCCTGGACAGCTGCTGAATGGGAGTCACACACGCGAACTCCCACTGCTGGGGCTGGGGGGGGGGGGCAGGAAATGTGGGGTGGGGGGGAGGAGGATGGCACAGGGGCAAATGGGGAAGGCTGATATCTAGCATCAAAGCAGCACATTGCCAGCTTTATAGCATTAGTCTTCCCAGCAATGATCCCCCTTTTACCGATGGGGAAATTGGCATGGGGAGATGAAGGGACAAGCCAAAGGCCACACAGCAAATCTGTGGCAGAAGTAGGAATAGAACCCAGGGGTTCTGACTCCCCAGCTCCCCTACCCTAAGCAAGAGGCTTCACTCCCTTGCAGAACTGAGAAGATAACCTGGGAGTCCTGTTACCCAGTGCCACTATGCTAACCAAGGCATCACACTGCCTCTCACAACTGAGAAGAGAAACCAAAAGGCCTGTGCCCAGTGTCCTCCCTTTCCTCCCCCCAGCTCTAATCAATAGTTCATGCTCCCCTCCAAGAGCCAAGAAAGGACTCCCAGTCCCCTGTTCATGCCTCATGACCATGCTACCTCTCTGTAGGGAGATGGCTATTTTTTACACCCCTTCTCTGCCCTTTCCCTATAAGGCTGGCCAAGAGCACGCAAGTTTCAAGAGACATTCAGTCACTGATCAGCACAAGAACTGAGAGACATACGGCGGATGAGTCTGAGAAGAGAGGTGCAGTTTGGGGTTATAGTAAATGTAATTTTTTTTCATAGTACTAAGAAGTCACAAGAACCATGCTAGAATCAGATGTTCAGTAGCCTCTTAAAGGGATGAGCCTGGTTAAAGGCATGGTGTCTCTTAAAGGGATGAGTCCAATCAGAGACCTTGCATCTCTTAAAGGGATGAGCCTGGGGAAAAGCAGAGGACCCCTTAAAATAAGACAAAAGGTAGAGAGGCCTACAGGAAGAGCAGACAGCCTCACTGCAGCAGGCACATGTGCCAGCAGACAATGCCTGCATCAAGGCTGCCTTTAACACCCTCTGCTGCCTCAGAGACAGCGTCCCTCCACCGTCAGTTTCTTGTTACACCCTGGGTTCCCAAAAGCAGGTGCTGAGCATTGTCTGGGCACTTGGGGATGGGGCAGACTTGCACCCTTCGCATTCCAGACTTGGCTCTGCAAAGGAGGTGTGCATGCGTGTCCCCCTGCATCGCAACCCAAACCAGCTCCTTGGGACTGGACCTAACAAACGACACCTCAGCAGCCGATTATCTTGTGATTAAATCTCTCCCTGCCTCTCTCTTTTCTCCCCATGCAAAACAGCAAGGAGAATCTTCCCCCCACCCCCGAGCTCTATTACCCCACCTGCTCCTCTGCAGTGCGCTCGTCACCATGGTATCTGGGTGATATTCCAAAGCACAGGCTCCCTTCATGTGCAGCCACAGGGACTGCAACCCCAAGCTGTGTGTGGGGGGCACAGGGCCCTATAGGGCAGGGCGAGTGCCTACTGCAGGACATATGCTAGGGACACACAGGATCCCCTATCCCCTTCCTTTCCCTGGTTCCCTACCACCAGGCAGACCGCCCCCCAGTCTGAGTCACCCTATCAGGTGTCTCTGGGAGCATCCCCTGGCACATCCTACTCTTCAGGGGTTTCTTAAAGTAAGTCGTGGGTGGCGTGGAACTGAGCCATAGAACCCCAAGCCTGTGGTGGAGAGCGCCAGCTGAGAGTCCTGCCAGAGAGGAAAAGGAGGCTCCAAGAACGGGGGGGCAGGAGGGATGGAATATGACCTGCAGCATCTCATCAGCATCGTGATGCACCCAGGATGCTCTGAAAGGTGCCACACAGGTGAGATTCTGGGGCACCCTTCAACCAACCCCCAGGGCAGCGAGGTGAGAAAGGGGATGGCAAAGAAAGGCCCTATCCTGCTTCTCCAGCAATTTTGTGCTCCCCCTGTGTGCGTGTACGCCCCCTGCCCAGTGGGGACTCCTACTTATGGAGATAAGTGGCATTAACTGGGTTCAAATACCTTGATGCAATTAAAAGCTCCCCCTGGGGACTGAGGACTTAGAAAGCCAGCCCAGGCCATGGGTATAGCTCTATCAACCACGAGCTCTGCGCTGTTTCCCTAACTGGAGGTTGCCAGCCCACTGGGAAATCAATGGCAGCTATCCAATGGCTGCTGTCTGCCTTGCCTTGATCCCACTAACTGAGAAAGGGAGTCAGGAGACACATCTTGCTCCCTCCCAGCTACAGCCTTCCTCCACCAAGCACCTCCCCATTCCTTCATCTCCAGGCTTGCCAGTCAGCCCCATACCCTGCCCAGGCTAGAGGAAGATGCTGAAGGCATACAGGACAGCAACGACTGGTGCATCGTGGGGCACTAGACCAAGCAGCATTTGCCCCAGTGGGGCTATCATGCCAGCAATCCCCATGCACGCAGACAGTGCACCAGAGACCAGCTTAGTGACAGCGTAATGAGCCTTACTTGAAGCTAGCCTAATCCTTATGGTGGGGTGACTAACCATACACCATGGAGCGCATGAGTGTGTGTGTGGATACAGGGTGTGGTACGCAGGCAGGCACCATGGTGCTTGGCACGGCGCATCTCTCTAGTGTAGACCAAGGCTTCCTAGAGGCACTGTCCTCCAGCCAAGATCCTTTCCTGCCCCACTCCAGTGACCGTCTAGGTTGCAATTACAAATCCTCAGGGCATAAATGTGGGAAAATTCAGTATCCCAGCCAGTTCCTGCCTTTCTCCATGAAAAAAACAACTGCCAGCATCCAAGGCTGCATGGGCCCAATTGCTAGAGGGCAGAGAACAGCTGCTGTTTTCTCTGGCTTCGTCTCCCTGCTGTGGGAGTGAAGCTCTCTGCTCTGGGGATTCACCCCACAAACCCTGATCCTATCATATGGCCCAGAAGCAACCTGGGCTCTGAAGGGCACTGAGGCAGTCACCCAACAACAGGGCCGGGTTTGAATGCAGAAGAGGTTCCCAGAACCAGGCAGCAGGGCACCCTTTCATCTCCAGTGGGGTTGATCACAGCGAGTAGGACCGGTCAGGAGTTTCCCATGGGGACGTTTTCCCACCGGGAAATGTAGATTTGTGGAAAGTGAAACATTTCACAGGGAAGGGCGTCAATGTCAACACAGGGCCACCCAGAGGATTCAGGGGGCCTGAGGCAAAGCAATTTTGGGGGCCCCTTCCATAAAAAAAAAGTTGCAATACTATAGAATACTATATTCTTGTGGGGGCCCCTGTGGAGCCCGGGGCAAATAGCCCCATTCCCCCGGCCCTGTTTCAACATTTCGTACAGAGGAAAATGCAACTGAGCGTTCCCATGGAAGTCGACCGGGGACATTTCAGAACAGTTTTTTGCTTCTATTTTTGACAGAAGTTCATTATCCAAATATAACAGCAAACTTTTAAAAAGTCAACATTGGAATGACATTTTGATTCACCCAAAACAAATGGGGTGGGGGGGCGGATTTTGGTTTTGCAGGACATTTTTTTTAAATTTTTGTTCCATTTCAGAATGAAAAAGAAAAACGGAAAAAGTTGGTTCCCGCCCTGCTCAGAGCACCAGGGTTACAGGTTCAAATCCAGCCCAGGGCAAAATGTGATTTTGGCAGCCCCTCTGTGTAATGAGTTGCTGGGTCTCAATTCATATCCCAGGGGGATGGGACACCCCCGGGAAGCAACATCCTGTATTTATTGGAGTCACAGCAGCAAGGCAAGCTTCTCCCATGTGCTGCACCCTGCCCTAAGGGACTCCCATTGGGGTGCAGGGGAGAGAACCCGCACCATGGCTTATTCCTTCCTTGGCCTCTTAGCTCAGACAGTCAACAAGGGGATCAATTAGCGCCTGTTTGTAGTGAAGGGATGGCTGGGAAGTAGATCAGAACAGCTTCTAGCACAGGCGAGCTCTGAGCTTGTACTAATTGCCTGCCTGTTGCGTGTGTTCAGACTCTAAGGTTGTCACTCCCCCCTCCCCACCCTTTGGCATCAGCTGAAACCAATTATCAGCTGTTTTATACCCAGGTTCCAATGCAGGCGAATGGCAACGTCACAGTCTCATGCCAACATGCCACTGGTCTCTGCACTGTGATGCCTTGTAGCGAGCATGAGGCCAGCTTCCAGTATTACAGAGAGAAATTCAGAGCACAGGAGGTATCCCGTGGGGAATGGGCTGGGTTCCAAGCCTTGCTGGGCTGAGCTAGTGGAGCTAGAGGGACAGATAAGAACTCAGCGCTGTCCCTCTGGAGTGGCGGAATCTCAAACAAAAACTCAACAGGCAAGAAAGCAGAAGGAGCTGGGGTCAGACACCTGTGGGTTGAAATACCCCACCATGGAGGCCTGCAGATCCACCCACAGACCCCTGCATCCCACGACAAAGAGTTAATAGAAACCGGGAGAGGGACCCCAGGACCCCTGATCTGGCACACTTACCCCCTGATGCCTTCAAACAGTCTATCTACAGGCAGAAGGATTTCCCAGCTACTGCCTGTCTGGCTAATTTCTGAAATGATTTTCTGCAGGTGTCTGGTTTCTTTGATCTATTTCATGCAATTGTTTAATCAGCTTGGTTTTGCTGTGTACAGTTTTGAGTTGGGCACACTGACAATAAGCAAATGAACTATCTTAGATCCATGTTTGCAAGAGCAACCCAGGAATCTCAGCAGTTAGACTTAGATACTATGCTTAAGGAGTACCGTAAGGAGCATCACAGAAAAACCTAAAATAGAAAGAGAGACGGACAGAAGGAGGAGCACCTATAGCAAAAGAGAGTGTGTAGGGTGATTAGACAGACAGACAGACACAGGCAAATGGTTCAGAAATCATTTATCCTCAGGGATTCATTATAACCCTGTGCTGTGTGCTGCCCATGGAGCCCATTCATATCCAGCTGCCCTAGTCTCTGCTGTACCTAGTTCTCCAGGTGGGGAGAGGGTTAACCACCAATAATCAACCAGAACTCCAAGGTGCCCAGCTCCTTCTGCATTTATATTTCCTGTAGCAGTGGGTCACAGGTCAGCTCCACCCTTGGATTCAAGAAGTTCCCCCAGAGCATGGGGGTGCTCAGGGCTAGCTGTTGTTTGGGGTTTATCTCTAGGTTATCTCTTGGGGCTACTTTTCCTCTAGCAGCCAATTAACACAAGTTCTGGATTTCTTCCAGAGTCGTCCCCCCCCCCCCCCCGACCCGGATGGAGCAGCCCGATCAGACCAGACCTGGAGGCCCCCCGTAGGCGATGGAAAGACCCTGTCAGAAACAGAAACAACACCCCCAGGCCCCATGTCTAGCCGGGGTCAGAATGACAAACAGTGCCAAAACTCACGTCCAAAGGGGAACAGCCAGGGCTTTCACTGCAGCAGCTGAGGCTTCCTGCACTCACTCTGAGCCTCTCTGCCATAGGAGCATGTTGAGGGAGATGGGTGCTGCCAGGGAGCCATGGGTCCCATCTGCCCTCAGCCAGTCACCCCTCCTCACTTTTCCCCGTGACACCCAGTCTAGACGTTGTCACCTAGAGAGCATTAGGAAGAAGGGCAAATGAGCAGCCTGCACCCAGGTGTGCTGGAAAGCAGTGGTTAGAGCAGGGGAATGGGAGTCGGGACTCCCAGGTTCCATTCCTGGCTCTAGGAGAAGCGTGTTCTAGGGCACAGATCCTCAGCCAGGAGGGTCATGACTCTGGAGGGGGAGGGATGGTAAACAGGTGTCAAGGGGTTGTGACCACCATGATTACCCCTGCCATATTGCTACATGGAAGTGAGGTCCTGGAGGCAAAGGTTGAGAACCATGACTTCAGTGGTTAGAGCAGGGGTACTGGCTTCTGTTCCCAGCCCTGCTCCTGGAGTGGTGTCTAGAGGTTAGATCACATGGCCTGGGTTCTATTTTCAGCTCTGCCACTCAGGCACTAGGGCAAGTTACTTCCCCTGTCAGTGCCTCAGTTTCTCCTTTTTGTCACATGAGGACCTTCTGCATGGGGAGTTTGGAGGCTTAACATTTGCAAAGTGCTTAGACATATGCCATGGAGTGAGTGCTGTTGAAATTCAAAGGATTCAATATTATTATGAATTAATGCTGCCAGCAGAGACAGATCCCTCCCCACTTCTATACCAGGTGAGTTTTTATAGACAGACTTTTTTTTTTAAATAAACTAAACCCTTCAGTTTGCTCCAATCCCAGTCTGTCTGGGACCCAGCAGGATCCATGTACCCTTCAGAACACAGAGAGCTGGCTGCCCCCATCCGTCTCCTATACCTCATGAACCTAAGGGGAACCCCATTACAACCCCTGAAGGCTATTGCTTTTAGTACTTATTGGTACAGTCCTGATGCTGCCCTGGCTGGCACCTTCCGGAGGGCATGTTTTTGGTTAAAAAAAAAAAAGGTGGTGTTTGGGGATGTGGGTCCCCAGAGACGGGAAAAAAGGGGCTAGGAAATAGAAAAGGAATGTAGGTTCCCCTTACAAATGTGGAATACAGACTCCTTTAACAACCCCCACATCCTCCAACATCCCCTTGCCACCTGTCACTCCACCGTTCCAAGCACATCCTTTTCCCAGCTCTAAAATCCCCCCCCCAAAAAAACCCTACCTGACCTCACCTCTGACAAACCCCAGCCAGCCTCCTCTCTGCCCCCTCAGCCTAATCATCTCCCACACCTAGGGTGACCAGATGTCCTGATTTTATAGGGACAGTCCCGATTTTTGGGTCTTTTTCTTATATGGGCTCCTATTACCCCCCACCCCCATCCCGGTTTTCCACACTTGCTGTCTGGTCACACTACCCACACCCTAGGTAAGCAACTGGCAGGCTCTGGGCCACGCCCTTCTGAGAAACCAGCAGCTGGCATGCATCTGGCCTGGGAGCTTGGACTTGTTAGCGGGCCAGAAGTAAGTTTTTTGGGGAGTGGGAGTTGTAGCTCTCTCACCCTTCTTCCCCACCCCCTACACCCCCCGTTGGTCCAGCCAGAGCAGAGGGAACAGTGAAAGGAGCTAAGTTCTTACACCTACCTCAATGGAAGGTATTCCCAGATCCTGGAGAGGGGACTTCTATCCCCTGCCACCTGGACCCCTCTGGGCTCGGGCAGTCTCAGAGCAGCTGAGGATTGGGTTTCTCATTGTGTCTCCTTGCCCTCCTTGTTGGTAGCATAGCCTGGGAGCCAGCTGAAGGCTCTGGGAGCTGCCAACAAAGAGGCTGCATTTAAACAACAGACATAATTATGCTTTTGATACCGTCTGCTAAAAATACAGCCCTGTGCAGTGCTGCGAGCCATGTGTGTGCAGGCTCACATGGCCTCTGAATGGCAGCAGCTGACTCAGGCAGGGGGAAGGGGGGCCTGTGGAGAAAGGAGGAGGGAGAGGCAGACGGAGGTGAGGGAGGGAGGGAAAGGGAGAGACAGCGAGGCATGGTTGGACACACACAGAGTGAGGGAATCCAAGCCAGGCTTCGGTGCCAGTGTCAGATGGGGACAGGGCTCCCTCCGGCTAGGGCTTGTGGAGTGTGTGCCAGTCTCGGATGGTGGGGGGGCTCCCTCAGGCTGGATCAGGGCCAGTCACAGAGGGGCAGGGGCTCCCTCAGTATATGGGCTTGGACCAAGCAGTGCCCCATCCATCTGGGCTGGTGAGAGGAATCACAAAGGCATTTGGCTTGCATCCCTCCCCCCGCTCTGCCCTTTTGGGCATCACACGAGACTTAGACCTTCCTGCAAATGCCCCCAGCAGGGTGCAGAGATCTGGGGCCGCTGCTAAGGACCAGTGCACTCCTAGGCTGCATGGTGAGAGCCGAGGGATGGGCAAGGTGCCGGAGCTGCCAGCCCCAGCAGAATCGGGGAGAGCCGTGCAGTCAGCAGGAAACCAGCCTCCATAATTCCCCTTCCCAACACAAGTGAGTTTTCAGCAGCTCTCTCTCAACTCCTCTTCTGGGCATCCACAAAGAGAGAGGGAGGAGATGGATTGGGGATGGGGGTCACTTACGTAGGGTCCTAGGAGGCAGAGTGGAGGAGGGGTCTGTCAGTGGGGGGATGGGGAACAGTCAGGGATCAGAAAGAGGAGGGGGAAAAAGGGGGAGAGATGGGATATTGGGGATTGCTAAGTATACAGCTGTTTGCGGTTCCCTGGGGAACAAGAGCTCCAGAGTACAGCTCCAAGGAGCTCCCCAGCCTCCATCCATCTCCCACTTCCCTGCTCCTAGCACTGGATTCCAGTCCTGTCCCTAACCCAGAGACTCAACTGACAGAGCACAGCCATTCAAGGGCAGAAAATTCCTCGCACCCGAGGCAGGAAGGAAACCAATCACTGGACTGAAACTGCCCCTTTGTCTGAGGTTTCACTCATACATGGGGAGAGGAAGAGGCAACCCCCAGTACACTTGCTGCCTCGTGCCTCCTATTAACTCAAACACAAAGCAGTTCCTCTGCCCACATGGGGCTACATCCCTCCAAAAATCTTCCCTTGCCTCAAGGTTGGCAAAAAAACAAAACAAAACAAAACAAAACCCACCCCTTTAACTCCCCTACTTCAAAAGCCATCACTCTCCCCTGAGCAGACCTGACTGCTGGTTTGCAATCACTTGACCCGTTCCCAGCTGAGTCTGATAATTGAACAGGACTAGTTGGCCCCTGGCCCTTAAAGGGGCAGGCCACACTGTTTGACCTCCCTCAAGTCATTCTCTCCCATCTGCATCCTGTCCCCACAAGCAAGCACACAGGCTAGCTTGTGGATTTGCCACACCTCCTGGGTCAGGTGTGGGTTCTGTTCTATCCAAACCGGGGCTGGGTCAGGCACAAATCATCTTTTAATAGACCTAATAGCCCCCATCGCCCCACCCCTGCTAAATGATTCTGGGTTGGGCCCCCATTTAGTGTTCAGGTAAAGACCTTTCCTATTGTCTGGCTCACTGGTGGGCTTCTCTGGAGGGGTGAGGAAAGGGGCTGTGTGCAGCATCGGAAGGGTTAATGTAGACAGAGGGTGCAGGTATCAGACAGCCAGGGCAAGTGGGGTCCCACCTGGGCTGGCCCAAGCTGACAGCTTGGACAGAAAGGGAGCGGGCTCCACCCTTTGCTGAGCCCACCGAGTGGTTAGCAAGGAAGGGTCTGTCTGGACCCTTATAGGGAGCTATGGGGCCCATTGCAGCAGCCTTGGTATATACTGACCCATCTCTCCCTCAGTGGTTCAAGGCCTGTTCCTTCCATGCCTATCCACAGGCTGGCAGTGCAAGTAGCAGGGCTGCCAGCTTAACTCCTTGAATGTTGCCAGCCATTCCCTGTATCTGCATTTAGAGCACACCAGGTATAACTTGGCAGAGCACCTCTGCTGTGCCAGGGGCAGGCTGGCAGAACAGTAGACAGGGGGCTGTCAGGGGCAGAGCCCACCTCTCCCTCTGTGCATGGTTAAAAGCACAAAGATACAGGTATGAAGGGTCACCTGCTGTCTGGAGTAAGCCCCAGCAGCTCAAGTGACAGCAGCCCAGAGGACCAGCAGTAACAGTGTTAAGGGAGGTGTATGCCAAATGCTGTGAGGCATGCTGGCTGGGGAAAGCACCAGACAGTCCTGGCTGGTAACTTCCTTTGGGTCCATGGCCAGGACCTCCCCAAGGACTAAGAGTCCAGCAGAAATTTGGTCTTTGCAGCCTGTTAATGAATAAACAACCTATCTTATCTCCCTCCCCCAGTTATTGACCTCTAGCGTCAAGCAGGGGCAGGTGCCAGCCCAGGTGCATTGAGATTGGCTGACCAGGAATGTGGCTGCCTGGCAAGCTGGAGGTGAATGTTCATCCCCAGGAAAGCGGGTTCACATGCAGTCCAATCCGAGCAATGGCCGGCTCCATTTAGGGCTAGTTTGGCCCAGTTTAAGAGAATCAATTGCCTGTTCAGAGACCCCCTTGGGAAGCAGGGTCTTTGTCTGTTGGTGGCTGGCAAGGCCCCTGTATCCAGGGAGGCAGGCGTTAGCATGGCCTGGCCCCACCTGTTGGGAGTGACCTTGCTGAGATGTGGGGAAGGCAGGACCAGGCTGGCCATTCTCTGCCAGGTGAGAACTTGGGTGCTAGCTAGTGGCTCTTAGTAAAGGACCTGTTCCTGGCACAACCACTCCTCCTTCCATCTTTTGAGTAGCCCTCCCAGTGCCTAGCAGGGCAGGTGAGGGACCTACGCAGCACGTTCCCTCCCTACTCAGCCATCATAGACCGTAAGGTGAGACGGGACCATCACTGACCTCCTGCACCTGGCAGGCCACAGAACCTCGCCCACCAAATCACACCCAGCTAAACCCTTTTAACTTTGGCAGGGCCAAGAATACAGAGCGTTCTGTTCCTCTGGCTCTTCTCATTCCCAGCTGCGCTCCCCCGCCACCTGCACACACGCTTAACTGGCATAACAGCCAAGGACGGTCAGTAACCAGCCAGGGCAACGGGGGGCAGCCCCCAGGCGAGCACTGTGTTCTTGCTCCCCAGGGAACGGTGCATTCCCCCCGCTCAGAAGAATTTGGCCGACTTGGTCAGCATGATGCAGCAGTCATCAGCCTGTGGGCCACTGACTCTGCCCCCACCCTCCCTACATCCAACCCAAGAAGGCTGGCTGAGGTTATCCAGGATGTCTATGTGTGGGAGGGATCCCACATGGGGGACTCTGGACACCAGTTCATGCTTAGCCACGTCCTCCTGGTATACCAGAAGCTGCCCCGTCTCCATCCTTTTCGGAAGCACCACAAGGAGGGTTGTGGGACATATCTGACCAAGCTGAGTGAGGAGCAGGAATGAGGCTTAGGCAGCCCAAGGGCTGCTTTACATGGTCCCCAAGACCCATTGTCGGGGGGAAAACATGCTTGGAGAGGGTTTCCAAAGCACTGGTGGTGGATAAAGGGACATCCATTCAACGAACAAGGAAAGATGCATGATCTTCTGTGTGAGGCACTAGACTAGGAATCAGGAGATCTGGGTTCTATTCTTGACTCTGCCACAGATTCCCTGGGTGACCTTGGGCAAGTCACATCATCTGTCTGTGCCTCAGTTTTCCACGTGTAACATGGGGAGAATAACCCCTCCTTTCCCTCACTTTTTGGCTTTGTCTATTCAGACTGCGAGCTCTTTGAGGCAGGGACTGTCTCTCACGCCAAGTGTCACTCCAGCATCCAGTGTTTGAGGCCTCCAGCTGCTCCTGGAATACCTCTAATAACCAGTGTACTTAGGCAGCTGGACTTTCTCTTTTCATCCCAGGGCTGTTGGGGCCAGGCTGCCAAGTGCTCCGCACCCACAATGGGGGCCAGATTTTCAACAGAGACCCATGCCCAACATAAACCCAGAGTCACAAGCTCTTCTGAAAAACAGAGTGATTCCCTCTCAGAGTCACGGAAGGCAGGAGGGGATGCAAGAACCCCCAACCCTCAAAAAAAGGTCAGTTAGATTTTATCTTGTTTTAAAAGCCCAACCACTAAGAGTAACGACCCTCCTGCCCTGCTTGGTAGAGAATTCAGAGAGCCCAGACAGCCCTTGCAATCCAAACAGAATCACCAGAGGCCACTAACAACATTCCTGCTCGGCGGTTCATCAAGACAGGCACCCCTGCCCCAGAGACCCTGCGCACCTTAACAAAGGGACTAGGGGAGACCCCAGCACAGATTCAACTACCACCCCAGCCCAAGTGGGCTCCTCCCTGTCTGACACTGGCACAGACCCTAATATCTGCCCCCCCCCCAGTCTGAGCAAGGGCGGCTCCAGGCCCCAGCACGCCAAGTGCGTGCTTGGGGCGGCATGCCGCGGGGGGCGCTCTGCCGGTCGCTGGGAGGGCGGCAGGCGGGTTCGGTGGAGCATCCGCAGGCACGTCCAGCGGGTTCGGTGGAGCATCCGCAGGCAAGTCTGCGGGAGGTCCACCAGAGCCGCGGGATTGGCAACCGGCAGAGCGCTCCCCGCAGCGTGCCGCCGTGCTTGGGGCGGCAAAATGGCTAGAGCCACCCCTGAGCCTGAGGGAGACTCCTCCCTTTCTGACACTGGCACAGACCCCACTATCTGCCCCCCTATCCAGTCTGAGGGAGACCCCTCCCTTTCTGACACTGGCACAGACCCCACTATCTGCCCCCCCATCCAGTCTGAGGGAGACCCCTCCCTGTCTGACACTGGCACAGGCTTTATTAGCGATCACTTTTCATCTGGCATGGTCACAGGGCACAGAGGAATCCTGGCTCCTGCCTCTGGAATATACTCCCTGCGTCCCAGAGCACTGCACAGACATTGTCCCTGTATTTCCGTCCATGAAGCATTAACAGGACAAGGGAAACCCAGCCAAATACCTCTTCTGGAAAGGTCACAGGGGATGAGGGAATGATTGAGAAATCTGGCCTAAAACTTTTTGGTGCCAAAGGCCAGGCACTATGTGTGCATGGAACCCAACCCAATTCAGGGGGTCCACACATCTCTGCTAGCTAGGACTCCTGGGTTCTATTCCTGGCTTTGCCACTTGACAGTCCATGGAGAATGGCTGCCCATGCTGTGTGCAGATGCTGGCAGGGAAGCCTGGACAGTGAGAGATGGGGATTAGCAGGAAGCTGACGAGGCAGGTCAGCAATCTGGCCCCACTTCTGTCTGCAATATAGTGGTTTTCAACCTGTGGTCCGCAGGCCCCTGCAGACAATGTCTAAGATTTCCAAAGGGGTCTGCAGCTCCATTTGAATTTTTTTAGTGGTCTGCAAATGAAAAGAGGTTGAAAACCCCTGCTCTAGTACATTCACTCAGGGACCGAGCACTGGGGAAGCTGATTAGAGAGACGTGAGCAGCCCTGGGCTCAAAGATTAGTGGCCTCCTGTAACCTCCGCACAGGGAACATCAAGTGCTCAGCTGTTCATGGCCTCGCCTGGGCAGGGGCTTCTTACAAGGGAACGGAGGGGCTGGCTCATGGTGAGATAGCAAAGGAAGAGTGGATGCAGCAGAGCCCCTGAGTTCAGATCTGACTAATGGCTGGGGCTATGCAGCAGAGCAGGCTAGCTGATGTCTGGTCTGGGAATCTGTGACGAATGAGTGAAATGAGGTTGGTGGTTTTCAGTCTAATCCAAAATGGCTGTTTGGGCACTACCACTGCATGGCTTGGGGAACGGCAGCATCCGCTCAGACAGATCAGAGCACGGCTGCAGGTCACGACTGAGAGGTCAGAGAGCTGTGCGTTGGGACAGAGAGGTGTTGGCAGCACACGGAGGGGAACTTTGCACATCACCTGCCCCCACAATGGTTGGGTCTAACCAGCCCGTCAAAATTCTCAGAGAAACTTTAAAAAGAGGGGAAACCTGGCTCTTCTGAGCAGGCGAGGAGGGGAGTGGTCACTTCTCCCTTCTGCTATTGCCTCTGCATTTATGTGGAGCGTTGACCCCACCCAATTAGCCCAAGACAGATGGGACCCTGGCAGCAGGTTTGGTGACTGGAAAGAAACTTCTCCACGGCTGGGCGAGCTCAGGTCAGCCCGATAATTGCTCTGCTGGTCTTGTGCCAAAAGGGCGATTATGGCTTTGCTGACTGCAAACTGGCACAAGCCAGTGAGCTGACACAGCTGGTATCAGTGTCTGGCACTGGACGAGGTGGGGGGAAGGGTCCCACTGTCTCTGTCCTGAGCAGCACCGGCCGGTGAGACACACCCCGCAAGCAGCTTCTCCGGTAGGGGATGTGAGGAGCAATGGGCAGACTTGGCCAGCCCTTCCTGGGAAAGGAACCCTCTCCATGCCCCTCCTTGGGGTCCACATCCTAGGCAGGACTCTGCAAGGAGATCTCTCCTGTCAAGATGGGAGCCAGATGTTCTCAAGCACCTAGAGCAGCAGGGAGTGGGAGTCAGGACTCCTGGATTCTATTCCCAGCTCTGCCATTAAGTTGCTCTGTGACCCTGGGGTCCTAACCGCTCCCTGCCTCAGTTTCCCCACCTGTAAAATAGGGATAACAATGCCACTTTTCTTCCTGAGACTTATGATGTTTAAACAGCCTCAAACACCCCTTGGTCCCATCACTCTGTTCACTAAAGCCCACTGGCTGTGGCTTTCCCCCAGCCCAGGGAGTCTGTGGTTATACTGGTTTCTCCTGCAGAGATGGGAACAAGATGTGCTCAGAATCAGGCCCACCATCAGGAAGGGGGCTGAGTCCTAATAGCAGTGGCACAGGGATGCTCAGCACCTCTCAGGATCAAGCCCTTGCCAACAGCAAGGTTACACAAGCAAAGGGAGTGGAGTCTTCCAGCAGCGAGAAACACTGTCGTCCCTAGGGTGACCTTAACTCTTTAGGAGCCAGAGGCTTACAAGCACACTGGGATGATGAAATGACCATGGAAATCACAGAGTCCTGTTTCAGCATCCTCCTCCCCAAGCCAGATCCTTGGAGGAACCGCTCTGCCTAAGCAGATTGAGCAGGATTACAGGCCACCTCTGGCCTCTTTCCTCCCTGCCCCCAGCCTTCCTCCTTCACTGCTTTAAGTAATCGTCTCCAAGACAGTTTTACACAGCTAATCCAGCCACCTCCATCTAATCTGCTCCAACGCCCACTGGCTGCTGCATGGCCCCCTGCAGCGCACCCAAAGCCCTGCCCCACATAACGGGGGCCTGTCTATGCCTTCCCTCCATGCAGCCGGCAGGGTCACCCCCTTTCCGCTGGGCTCCACTGCTTAGCATGCACGCAAGCCCCCCTCACCTCCAGGGGCAGAGCTCATGCAGACATCGCAGCTGGACAGGCAATGAGGAGCCACAGTTTAAAAATAAGGTTGGCCAAAACTCTTCGTGAGGAAGGATTGGGCTCTCCGCCTGGAAGGTTAGGACATGCAGTTCGTGCAAGCGAGGACGCTGCTGAGGCTGAGCCAGAGAGGGCTCTTCAGGGCACCGCTTTGGGGAGAAAGCGGCACAGAGAGCTCGCCAGGGCACGGGGGGATTTGGGAGGAGAGTGGCTGATGGGGAGAAAACCAGAATCACCTTCCTGCCACCCATTCCCCTCCTGCTGGCTCCCCGCCTCCACCCCCCTGAACCTGCCCTTTGGGGGTCTGCACAGCCCCAATCCCCCCTCACTCTGCCAGCACCAACCCTCGGCCATGGATGGGGGAAAAGTACCAGCCACGAGAGGCCTCCTCTTCCCGCCCACACCTCCATGTCCGCACCCTCCTCTGGTGGACTGCGGGGCCGGCTCCAACCCTCTCTCACTTCAGCTCCCTTCTGCAGCTGCCCACCAGGCTCCCCGTGGCTGCTGTGACTCACAACTAGCGCTCCTCTCATGAGACTGTTGGCTCCTCGGGGCAGGGACCTGGCTGTCCAGTGCCCTGCCCCTCCCCAGCACTAAGCCAGTCACGAGTGTTTCACACCCATGAACACTGGTGTAAGTAGCTACACGTGGTGGAGGACCTGGGCCCTTGTCTGTGGGGCTTGACGTAGAAGGGGATGGGTGGATGTAACACACTGGAAGGCCCAGAAGGGGGCAAAAACCAAGGAAGGAGGAGAGACGGTCCAATGAGCAAAGGGATGAAACTGAGCAGAGCAGAGGCTGACTAGGATGCCCCGCAGTGAGCTCTTCAGCCTGTGGGAGCACCTTGCCCAGGGAATGGTGAGAACCCTGTCGGTGAAGCATTCAGAGATTCTGGACAAAGCCCCAGAGTGAAGGGAACAATCCTGCATTGGCCTGGGGCAGAGAAGGAAGGGGAGATGGCCTACTTGCTCTCTGCTTGCTACAGGGCCAAGGCAGCACTGCCAGCCCAGAGAGGGAGGGAGACTGGGCCCACAGCCATTCCTGGAACACCTCTGGCTCTGCGTTCAGCTGCGGATCCAGGGGCTGCACCAGCTGCCTCAAAGGTGTGGGTGGGGTTAATGCAAGGGGGAAGCAGGGGGCTTAGACAGGGCTGAGCACACGTACCCAGCGTCCAGGCCTCATGGAGATGCATGAAGCATAAGGTGGCAGTGCCGAGAGTCCAGGATGGAGGCGTAGGCATCTCAGAACCAGAGAGCCCAGCAAACCTGGCCCCCCAGGAGGGAAGGCACCCAGTAGGTTACCCACCCAAGAGAAGCAGCACCACAGACCCCACATCTGCACTAATTTATGTACAGAAGATAGCAAACCCTGGGAGCTCAGGGGCCCAGTGCCCAGCCCTGCTATTACCCAGAAGTCTCCAAGACCCTCACCCAACCTCAGCACCACTTTCTGTGTTACCCAGAATCCATAGGGTCCTGGCCAGCCTCACATGCAGCGTCTCACAATCCCTACCATACCCAGCTTCAGCTCCACATTGTAGATGATCTGGAAGCCCTCACACACTGTTTTCTATGGCCCCACTCATGCCCATTCGTATGGGATGGGCAGAGTGCCTGGGGCAGCTCCAGGACTTGCTTGTGGGGTCAGGAGCTGGCCCCCACCCAGACCAACAAACCCTTGTACTTACCAAACCCTCCCTGGCAGCCTTTCCAGTGGCACCCCCCATGCCAAGCCCCAGGCAGAGGCACCAGGCACACTTAGCCATTACTAGGCAGCCCCAGCCTCCCCCAGCCAGACATCACCCCAGGTCCACTCAGCCAAGAGCTGCAGGAGGAAGCTGGCCGCCACAACCCTGACCTCTGCATCTACAGCCAGCCTGGAATGAGGTCACAGCCCAAAGCAGCTAGGCTCCCTGCTCCTCCTCCAAACCTTCCCCGCCTCCCCTGCCTCCCCTTTCCCCCAGCTGGCCTTCAAACATGGAAAGCGGGAGCTCTTTGCAGGGAGACAAGCCAGCTGGCTGCACTGTGAGGAGCCTGCTACTGCCACGCTGTGGGATCTCACACCTACTGCAGCAAGGGATGCTCTTCCTCCTTGACCTCCAGATCAGATTCCTCCCAGGAGCAACCCTCCAAGGGCTCTTTGCAGGGATTTGGAAAAGTTAAGTGCGTGTTTATGTCCAAGAGATGAGTAAGGACAAGGCAGAGCCCAGCCCCAACCTTCTGCTCCAGCTGCACCGCCCGGCTTTCCAACCGCCTCCTGCCACTCCCGGGCAAAGCAACTTCTGCCCAGCCAGGACTGGCATCACACGGAGCAGCCCAGTTGCTACCTTGATATACTCCAGGATCTGAAACCCTCCTGTGCCTGGCAGCCAGGCACAGACTCAGCATCACCAAATGCCATCAGCGCTGAGGAGCCCAACCATCTCCCCCCCAGCAATACTCCTCCATCCCCCTAGCATGGCTCCTGGCAGGGGCAATGGTGAACAGCCTGCCATCCCCCACCCTCCTCACTGCAGAGCAGCCGTTCTGAGGCTGCACCCAGAGCATCTGATTTGCTGCACTTGAACTGAAAAATCACACACAACAGCTGAACACTCTTTCCTCTCTTCCCTGCGCAGGCCCCAGTAGCCACCAAGACTAGGCCCTCAGCCCAGGGGCCATGGTTGCTCCCTCCCTTGCCCCTATCCATGGTCTGCCACAGGTTTAGGAACTAGAAAGCTCACAACGCCAGGCACCTGCATGGCTCAGGAAGGAGATTCTCCAGACCTGATCAACCCTGTGCTCCCCTCAGTCCAGTCTCCCGCTTCCAGCCTTCGAGGGAAGGTGTAAGAAACCCTCTGTGGGACCATTATAAAATCAATTGCCCAGAAAGTGACTCTGGTCAGGAAGAAAGTCAGTGGTCAGCTTGTGCCCTGAAGCAGGGAAGTTTTTGTTCTATTTCTGTAACTTGCCTACCATTCACCGAACTCAGGGGGAGGCTCTGAAGTTGCTCACTCTCGACTTACCTAAATAATTGTGTCATTTGCACATTTTGCCATCTCCTGGTTCATCCTCTTTTCCAGATCACCATTAGGTGCTACTACACAACAAGTACTAAGAGCCCCAGTCACGAACCAGAGCCCCATGTGCCAGGCGCTGTACAAACAGAACAAAGGAATAGTTCTCATCCAAAAGATCTTACAAATGCTTTCGACACCAGTGCTAGAGGGGAACGCTGTGGCCCCTCCACCACTGCCTTCTACTATACCAGGGGTAGGCAACCTGCGGCACAGAAGCTGATTTTCAGTGGCACTCTCACTGCCCGAATCCTGGCCACCGGTCCAGAGGGGCTCTGCATTTTTTTTTAAAATGAAGCTTCTTAAACATTTTAAGAAGCAGCAAAGAATCCTGTGGCACCTTATAGACTAACAGATGTTTTGCAGCATGAGCTTTCGTGGGTGAATACCCACTTCTTCGGATGCAAGACTGCTTGCATCCGAAGAAGTGGGTATTCACCCACGAAAGCTCATGCTGCAAAACATCTGTTAGTCTATAAGGTGCCACAGGATTCTTTGCTGCTTCTACAGAACCAGACTAACACGGCTACCCCTCTGATACTTAAACATTTTAAAAACCTTATTTACTTTACATACAACAATAGTTTAGTTATATATTGTAGACTTATAGAAAGAGACCTTCTAAAAATGTTAAAATGTATTACTGGCACGCAAAACCTTAAATCAGAGTAAATAAATGAAGACTCGGCACACTGCTTCTGAAAAGTTGCAGACCCATGTACTATACTAACAATTAAGCACTTACACATACTCTCTTTTCTATTATTAACTACTTTCTAGTGTAGACAGTACTTTGTCTCAACTCCAGGACTACTTCACTTCCTTAGCCAGCTCTTTTGAAGGACTTTGCCAAAGGCCCTTTGGAAGTCCAAAGAAGCAATTTCATCTGGTACTCCTTTATCCACTATTTTGTGGACATACTATAGAATACCTGTAGCACATTTTCCTATCTAGAAGCTGTGCTGTTTTGTAGCAGTCACTTCCATTTAGGAGCTTTATAGTCATCTCATCCCAGCTGCAGTAAGGATCACCAGTGCAATTCCCAGCATTGGCCTCAACTCTTTAAAGAGAGCGACAACAGTTGTGCTTGGGGTATAGCTGGTTCTACCCCAAGGACAAGACACTGGTCTGAGATTCATCTCAGCTGAAACAGGAGCATTTGCTGCCCTATCTACAGACTCCCACCCACCCCACCTCTGCCAATGATGGTGGATTTGCGTTGATGATTTTTTAGACTAACATTTCATTCCCAGCACAGCACCATGTCTAAACAGCCAGCAGCATCTCAATCTCATGCAAAGAGTGCTCACTTGTGATTAGAAAGGGGCACTCCTTGTACGGCTTTATCATTGGTTTTCTGTGCCTCAGTTTCCCCATCTATAAAAGGGGAATTACCCACCTTATGGAGTCAGAATGGGGGAGAAAGCAGGTGTCTGAAGCATTTCAGACCCTCTACTAGAAGGCGTGTGGGAAGAGTACAGCTGCAGTAACAATCCTTCACTCTGCAGTCCCTGTGTGCGCTGCCCAAACATGGCAGCTGGGGTTGCTAAAGGACCCCAACTCCAGGACCCTAAGCCTGCAGGCCACACTTCCGTGCTTTGTTCTTGAGGGGGGACAATTGACTCAAAAGAAACTCCCAGACCAGCTCATTTCACAAGTTCATGTATTTAAATATACAAAAGCTCTATACATGAGGGTCTAACATAAAAACCAGCTGAGGGTGAAGGACACAGAAGTGGGGCTAGAGAGCAATCAGTCAGTCTGTTTTCAAGTAACAAGGATTTGAGGCAAGACTGTGGAGGGTCTGATCCTTGAGCTGCAGTCAGGGGAGATGGAGGTGGCTACAGAAATCCACATGGGGCAGAGAGGTGACCAGCTCCCAGCGCTGTGTTCTGGGTCTAAAGGCAAAGGAGCGCATGGACTTTTGGCACTTGAGGTCTTTGGTTTCGTGTAACTGAGACAGAAGGGGAAGTTCTCACTGCATCACACCTCTGCCTTTCGATACGGCTGGGATGTTTAGAAGAGGTCAGCAAGACAGTAACTAAGGGAGCCTCTGGGCTGATGTGTACGTTCCATTCAGAGGTGGATGAACGGATCTCTGGAGAGTTGACGGCTCACAGAAGCGCTCTGCGTGGCTTAAAGCATCAGTCATTTCAGCCACAAACGTTCCGTGGTGGACCCCTGGGAACCGAAGGACTGGAGAGGGTCACTCAGATTCCATAAGGCAACTGCTAGTTACTCTACAAATAAATATCCCCCCAAACTTGTGCGTTAGAGACTGCAGAGCAGGAGGATGTAATGCCCAGGACACAGCATGCATGTGACCCTCCTGGGCCTGGTCCAGGCTGCTACTCACCACAACTCCTGACCCACAAGCAGGAGAGAAAGCAGTTCTTTGCACCCGCCCAGGGTGCTCAGGCACACCGGGTGGTGCAGAGCACTCCCAAGCTGGGCAGTGGCAGACAGCAGAGAAACCCGAGTGAAACAAGAGTCGTCACCCTATGGGACTAGTTGCAGGGATGTAAGACACCCCCCTGGGCGGGCAGAACTGCCTGGGTCAGTGGGAGGATGGCAGCAGGAGGGGTCAGAGGCACTGGAGCTGACCTGCAGCAGATCGATGGAGGCACAGGGGGGGGTCTTTCACCTTGGGACAGTGACAGGGCACGTGAAGTAGCTCAGGAGAATAGCTCCATGGTCTAAAGTGCCGCTAACCCAGCTATGGAGGAGTCATGCTGGGGCCCAGCAGAACAGCAGGGGAGTCAAGATTGAACCCCATGTGCAGAGTGCAGCAGGTCTGGTGCTGGGCTATTTACACTCAGGGAACCATTGTGCATAGAGGCAGCTCCTGGGGCAGAGAGAGCAGCAGTAAGTTGACAGGAAGGTACAGGGACCTATCAGGACAGGAAAGGGACGAGATATTTACAGTGGGGTGTATGGGGACCTCCTGCCCCATTAGAAACAGCGATCTCCTCTGCCAGGCATGTAGCAGGAAGTGGCACATGGCCCCAAGGAGACAGGTGCCACCCATGGTGTGGCAGCCAAATCACGTCAGGTTAAGATTCCCGGTGAAGCCCAGCTCTTGCAGGCTGACTAACTGTCCTGATCCGGCTGCACCGTCTTCTTCCTCGCCCGGCCCCGCACCAGCCTGGAAGAGCCCTGCAAAGGAGAAGCAAGTCAGGCCTCCTTCGATGCACCTGCCCCACCAATGTTGCTCCGTTAACTCCCTTCTCCCAAGGCGGCTCCATGTGCTGAGCTGCCCCCCAAGCAGCCAGGGTGCCCTTTAGAAGTGATGATGGTGGAAACAGAGGCTTCCACCTTTCCCCCCCACCCGAGGGCACAGCCCTCCCCAGCACCAAAGCCCAGGGGCAGACACTGGCACAGCTCCTGGCCCATGGGTCTCCCAGGACAGCAAGGCTGGTGCATCAAGGCAGGACACAGCCTGCCTGAATCGTCACCTCTTTGACTTGGGGTCTCTTCTTCACAACGCGCAGGCTCTGGCTCCTGGAGATTGTTTTGGACAGCGCGAAGTCCCGGCTGCGGGGAAGAGCCTTGGGAGAGATCTGGGAGTCCGACCAGCACTCCTCTTCCTCCGTGTCACTCTCGTGTCCCGGCTGCCGGCCGGCCGAGGCAGCTCTGTAACCTTTTGGGTGCGCGGGAGCAGGGGGGAAGAAAGCCCAGTGCTGGATCAGTGCATGGCACAGGGGTGGACTGGATCCCTGCTGTGGCCCTTGGCACATGCCCATCTCTTTAGAAGCCAAGTGCCATGCTGGCAAGAGGGCACGCTTTGAACCCTCCACTGCCTTTCGCAATGTTCTCTTGCCACAGCTGCTAATTAGCAGAGGCTGTTTCTGAACCAGGATCGCTCCAAGTCCCTCTGCCTGCCATGAGCACAGATGTGTAATTGGGGCTTTGGAAAGCCAAAGTCAGGGAGAAAAACAGAGCGCTCTGGTTGCTATGCTGAGCACTGGGCAGGAGGAGCCTTTCAGAGAGATTCCTCCTTTCCTCCCTTAACACCTTCAGTTTGTGCCAATGCGATGTTGTTAACTCTCAGCTCTTATCTAGTACTTCTCATCCCTAAATCTCAAAGCACTTTACAAAAGGAGGACATTACCATTATCCCCCATTTTACAGATGGGAAACTGAGGCACAGAGGTGCAGTGAATTGCCCAAGGTCACACAGCAGGCCAGCAGAACCCAGGTCTCCGGAATCCCAGTGTAGTGCTTTATCCACTAAGCTATACTGCCTTCCAGCAATGAGGCAATGCTGTCTTCCTTATGGGCTTCAGTTTTTGTTCTTCTCTAGCACCTTCTGTCAGAGCACTGCAGAGTGCTTTACTGACACCAAGTAACTTGGGGAGCCATCCTCCAGGTGGGGAAACTGAGGCTGGCAGACACCAGGAGCAACTCACCCAGTACCATGATACCAGGAATAAAACCCAGTTTTCCCGACTCAGTCCCAGGCCTCGCCCTGAGCCATCTGCCCTTCCTCTACCCACCGGCCCTGCAGAGGTGCTCCCACACCCTATACATGCAGCAAGCACGTTCTACACAGGAGCTGGTCTGCCCCCTTCCAGCCAGCGCCAGTGCCGCACCATTCGGACCAGCTCTGGAATCCCACTCACCCCAAATCCTGTACACAGGGTCCATCTCCCACAAGGCTTTCTAAGTCGCACCTTCCCTCTTTCCAGTTTAGGAGTTGCTGGAGGCCAGCCTGACCCCCGACATTAGCAGCATTGCTGCCAGAGGGGAGTTTGGCCACAAACCCACCCTGCCTCCTCCTCCAAGTGTGGAGCAGCTCCCCTCCTGCCCAGACATGCAGCCCTCCCCTTGCCAGCCTGATCCCAGTGCCCCTTTGGAGGTGAAGCCTCAGACAGTCCTTGGGCCCAGTTCCTCAGCAGAGTCCTGGCCCCAGCCCCACCCCCCACCTCCATCTCTCAGTGGCCAGGGAAGTCTCCCTAGCCCAGCCCCAGATCCAAAGGAGCTAGCCAGCACCCAGTGGGTTATGGGGTCCAGAGAGAACTAAGCTGCACTTCCATTAGCGCTTTTACAAACCCTAGATCCCCAGGACCTAGCCCCTCCCCTCCCCGCCTCTCACCTATCGGCCGCCTCCTCATCTCCTGCTCCTCCAGGTACAAGGGGTCTTCGTAGTGCACAGGGGCGTCGTCAGGGATGGCGCGCAGGTCCTGCATGCTGAAGCTGCGCAGACGCCCGGCCAGGGCTCCCTGGCTCTGCCAGGCAAATGAGATGGGGGAGATGGAGAGAGACCAGGTCAGGGACACCCTGAGTCAAAGTCAGACACTGGGCTGCAGTAGCAGCTTGGAGCACCTAGATCTGCTGCCGCAACACTCAGGTGAGGAGCAGCAAGGGGTTAGTCGCACCACGGCCAGGTGAATGGAGCCTCAGGGGAAGCTTCTTGCAAAGTACTGCCCCGTGGGGGCTAACACAGCTGGGACAGTCCATAACCCCAATGGGTTGTTGGGTGGGGGTGGTTCACCCTGCTGAACAGAGGTCAGGTTGGCATTTACCACGTAAACACAGGCACTTAAGTGACATCTCACCTAGAGATCTCAAAACGCTTTACCAGGCGGGTACCTGCTGGGTAGACAGGGACCCAGGCACAGAAGAGAGGGAACTTGCAGCAAGTCAGGAACAGAACCCAGTCCTGGGTGCTAGCCCCCTGGCAGCACGGCTTGCTTTGAAACACCCGGCTCCTGGGCAGCCAAGCCTGATTATTTCCTCTGATTTTTCCAGTTGGTAGAGGCCTCTTAGCAGGATGTTACTTGCCTCTGACACTGGGGGTGGGGAAGGTTATGGGAGAGCTCAGTGGAATCCAGCTTAATAAGCACCTGGTAAACAGGAAAAACAGGCAAAGCCGCATCTGTGCGAGAGGTGCAGAGAGGGGGCAGCATGCTGGTCCAAGGAGAGCGGCAGCATTACCTCTGGAGGGGCAGTGAGCAGTGACTGTGGGGTTAAACCTAACCTCAAAGCCACGGTAAACTAATAGTAACCTGGGCATACATCTGGAACACTAGGGCTGCGAGCTGCCAGGATGTGGCACACAGCAGCCCCAAGCACCCAGTCCACACCCTGGCGCAATCTCACTGGCATCTGCCAGCTCTGCTGATTTTTTACTGGGATGTTCCATAGCCATAACAGCCTCCCAAATCACCCAGGGAGATCAGGTACCTTGGCCGCAGCTTGGACCGCAGCTGTGGCTGCGATGTTGAGGCTCTTCTTGCCAAAGTTCACCATAGTCTCGTACCCGCGCTCCTTGGCCTGGGTGATGTACAGGTCGATTTCCTGCAGAGACATAGCACAGTGAGCATTCCCAGAGGCCAGGCCCAGGCCCAAATCCCACCTTGGGAAGGAAGAAGAGGAATCTACCTGCTCCAAGACACAAGGGCACCAGGAACCCCGCACAGCTGTGCCAGCGGAGAGGCCTGAGCCAATGCCCACCTGGCCTTGGGAGCGCTGTACCCCTTAAATTCAACTGCAGCGCTACCTTGTTCCAGCCAGGGTCTCGCCTTGCCATCCTACCCTGCACACTGCTTTGTTTGGGAGGAGTTATTGAACTATGAGCCTCACGGGGCCATGTCTTCCGCTCATGCAGAACTGGCTCCTTCCGATGCAGGTGACAGAGATACAGAGTCCATGCAACTATACCCCTACACCGAGAACCATGCAGGAATCCTGCACACAGCCCTGTTACTGCTCCCCCCAACACACGCCCCACCTCACTAGTGGGAAGTTCAGGGTCCTAGGAAGTCGAATAAAAGCCCCCCACCAAGGAACTGACCTTTAAATGGATTTAAAGGGAGTTCAGCAGGTCAGGCAGAGGAGCATTGGCAGAGCTGTGTGGGGGAAGCCCAGGACTGTAATAACAGGCAGTGCTACAGGGCAGGACTGAGGGACAACAGCAGAGATTTTAAGATCAAGACCAGATGACACTTTTTTTTTTTTTTTAAATAAAGAAAAAGTTCTAGCTCAACCACAAGGTATGTGCTGGATGCAGGAAGTCCTGTGGGAGGTTCACTAGCCTGTACTATCCTGCACTATGAAGGAAGTCAGAGTAGATGGTCAGAATGACCTCTGCTGGCTTTTAAAAACAAAACTATGGCTGGGGCTCTGAATTGTAATAGTGAGGGGGATGCGGGTCAGGATTGAGGGGTTTTGGGAGAACAGGGTGCAGAAAGGCTGCACAGCACCTGCCTCCATTCTGATCAGCACGGCCAGCCAGCCCCTCACTTTAAGCGCTAACAATGCAGCTACCTGAGGGAGGGATGGCGGCTTTGCTGAACCCCAGAAGCAAGGCGAGAGCGTGGGGACAAGTGACCCGTTACCTTCTCTCTGCGGGACAGCGTGGGGTGCACGAACTTCCGGTAGAGCAGGCTGGCTCCCTTGGTGTAGGGGGAAAGCAGCCACACGACAAATGCCATCTTGATCTCATAGTAGAAGGGAAACCTGCCAGATTGAGAATGCAGCAGTGAGAGGGTACCCGGGGCCCCCAGAGCCCAACACCTCATACCTCTGCCATTCATCCTCATGGCGAGATGGCTCAACCCTGATTGCTCCTGTCCACCAAGAGGGGGAGTGGGGAATTTCAGGGAGCTTTCTGCTTCTGGACTGAAAGGATAGCTGCTCCCCAGCCCCAGCCTGCAATCAGGCCCAGCGAGTCCCCAGGGAGAGGGTCAATCAATTCCACCCTTGCTAAAGCAGGACAGACAGGAGCTTGTTTGCCACTACCCTGTGGGCTTCCATGCAGGAGATTCAGATGGACAGACGGACAACTGGGAGGGCGTGGAGGGAATTGTTCCTTCCCTTCCCCTCCCCTTGGCATGGGGCAATGGATCAAAGGGCACTTGCAGACCCTCCGAGGCCACGTCCCAGGACAGAAACTAGGATATGAGTGGGCAGACAAGCAGCTATGGGTAAGAGAAGCCATAAACCCATCCCACCTCCCTACAGCGGATGGCTAGGCTCAGGCATGCTCCAAGTGACATCAGTCCCTTGTATAGAGTATGGCCCTGCAGTGGGCTCTGTACGGTCCAGAGGGCCTCCTGCAGGAAAGCCACCCATGCCCACCAGGAGAGGGCCCTCAAGGCTGGTGCCCTACCAGGAAACGAATGTATCCGTGAGGGTCTCTGTAGCCATGAAGAGCGCAAACACAATCCAGTACATCATCCAGCGGACCTGCAGGGACAGGGGGAACAGGTTAGCCAGCACGGACCGTGAGAGCCTTCCCCTTGCATATACCCATGCCAGCCTGCAGGGCTCAGAGCCAGCAGAGGAGGGGAGGGACGGGCTGCCATGCAAGCCCTGGGGTAGCCCTACCTGCCCTTCACAAAGCGGGTAGGGCCCTTCACCTGCTATTAGCTCTCAGGTCCAAGCCCCCAGACACATTTCTTCACCCCTGCAGTGATCAGAGTGCCAGTCTGCTGCTGGAGGGGGCACAGCTTTTACAGCAGAATCACATACCAGCCCTCGAGTTTAGGACCATGGGAATTTAATCCCTTTGGAAAAAAACATGCCTGGTGCCTTACACACAAGTTCATCCTCACCGCCCACAGGGTCAGCCTGGGTCACCAGCCTGGGTCACCATCCCCCAGCAGAGGTGGGAGACAGGCACACAGCATGGGGATCAGAGCCCCGGCACTCAGCCTCTCCACACTCAACCCTGCTCCCAGCAAACCGATCGTGCACCTCCACCACTGCCCTCTTATGCCCAGCCTCAGGGGGGCAGGGAAATCAGCCCTGCTGCTTCCAGGTCTGGCCCGCCCCCCCCAGTAATCTGCCTCCTTGGTCTCTTCCCTAGGGTCACCTCCCCACCAGGTCCCCTGTGCCTGCACACAAAATAACTCACAGAAGCCTCCCCAGAGCGGACTCCACGCTCCTCATACTCACGTATTCCCGGATGTTCTTGGTTTTCACTGCCTTGTAGGAGGCATAGGCCGGATAGAGCATCCCGAACACCAGCCTGTAACAGAGAGAGGGGGTGAGAAAGGCTGGCCACCATAAGTAGAGCAGGGCCAGCAGAGAGAAGCAGCATTGCCTGGCTCTGCTCCGCAGCTTTGCCTTCACGGCCTCCAGCACCATGCTGCCCCGGTGCCTCTGCCCAGGGAACGTTCACTCCTCTCCCTCTGGAGCGGCAATGAGATGAGATGGCAGCTGACTGGCAGCAAGAAAAATGCAGGGGGACGGACTCAGGGGTGGTACCGGGAGGGAAAGTAGAGCCTGTATCCAGGCCAGCTCCCTGTGACACAGGGCCACCTCCCAAGCACCCCAGGCAGGCAGCGCGCCTGAACCCCGTGACATATACCAGCCAAGCCAGTAATTAGCCAGAGCGGCACAACTTCCTCAGAGCCTGCAGGTGATCCTGAGCGGGGAACAGCTATTAGCACTGACAGGTCAGGATACTCCACATCCTGCCCACGCGCACCAGCCCTCCCCAGGTCACTCCATTTCACAGACACCTCACAGCAGTGGAGACAAAGAACCAAGCCGACAGGAGAGCTCAGGTAAATCCAGCGTGTCAGGCAACTGCCCTGACCGGGGCTGCGGTGTGTTCAGGATTTAAGCCCTTTTTCTGAGCTGGTGGCAGGTTGTTCTGTAGCATGGTTCTACCTCTGCTACCCTTCAACCTGGGTCATGTCCTGCCCCCCTCCAAGCACCCTTTAATGGGGAGTCTGATTTCAGGTCCTATTTCCCTGACACACCCTAGAGTTTGGAGGCAGGAGCAGGAAGTGTATCAGTCTCATCCATAGCATCATCCCTCTGGACTGCATTCCCCTCCCTGCTATCAGTCTGACGGCACCTGTGAGCACACACCTGGAGCATGGCTAGGTAACGTGCCTGGGCTGCCACACCAGCTCCTGGTTACACAAGCCAAGCCAGTCCAACGGGCTGTTGCTAAATCACAGGATGGCAACAGGCTGCACTTCCTCACCGGAACTGGTTACCAACAGGTTCCAACACACTGTGGGGGAGGGGAGGGACACTGCTAGAGCCGGCCCATGGGGCAGGGCCTGGCCCCCGGGGAACCTGGCCCTGCTGCCAGAAGTGCTCGAGTGGAGAGGGACAGATGGGAGCAGGGCACAGGGAGAGATGGGGAGCAAGGGGATGGAGGGCTCCTGTAATGCGGCAGCAGTGAGCCACAGCAGAGTCTGCGCGAGGCTGCAGAGCCATGTGGGCAGCATGAATCAGCCTGAGAGAACAGCACCAGCCAGCCAGCCCCCCCCCCCCAGCAGTAGCTGCACTTCTCCCAGTTATTCCCATGTGTCGCGTTCAGATTAAATTTATTTTTAAAAAATCCAAACACATAGATGATATCATCCCGAACCCAGCCCCCGCTGCATTGCATTCCTGCCACCACCAACTGAATCCCCTGCACCCTCTTCCGAGCCGACACCAAGGCCTAAGATTCCCCCGATACGATCAGCAGGTACCTCTCCGAGTCCAGGCACATGCACGTCTGGCCTCTGCTGCTTCACCCAGATGGCACTGGAGCCAGAGATAGCAACTGAAGGGCTGGAAGCGTGCTGGGTTACCATGGGGCTCCGAAGATTTAAAGTGCCATAAACATGGATTGTTAAGGATGCGTCAGGATGACCGGGATTCCAGGTGTAACGGGCGATGGGGAGTCTGGTCTGCAGTACACTGCCAATGCTGCCTTATTGGGCAGGTACCAGCCATTCATCTGTACATCTCCCAGTACTTTAACAAACCAGGTCGGTAACATTGACCCCGCCCCCCCCAATTTTATAGATGGGGAAACTGAGGCACAGGGAGGTGAAGCGATTTGCCCTGGGTCATCCAGCAGGCCAGCGGCAGAGCTGAGAACTGAGCCCAAGTCTCCCGAGTCGTAGTCCAGAGCTCTGTCTGCTAGCGTAAGGGCATAGGAGCCCCAGCTCAAACCGCTTTGTTAGACTCAGCCCATAGCAAAATGGGGTGTGTGCAAGCCCAGCCAGAATGCACTGGCTTCTCCATGCCAGCCCACCAGGGCAGATATGCTTAGCTCTGAAAGCTTGGCTCCCAGGCAGAGAGGGCCCCTTGCCTACACCCAGGTAACCAAATAGAAATACAGGCTGTATCCCAGCTTTGCTCTCCTACGCTGGCCCCACACTACCACGTTTGAGAACCTGGCTTTAGCCTGGCTAGAGGTGGAGGCTAGGAGGTAGCCCACACTGGCAAGAAAAAACACATTACTACACAGGTTGGCCACAGCCCTATTTAGACATGTTTACTCCTGCAGCCTATCTAGAGCTGCAGACCAGCCAGTCCACGTTCTGGAGCTGACTGCCACCACATCACCTATAGCAGAGAGATGGGAAGGCCACAGTAAAACCATCCCCCAGCCCCGCTTTGGGAAGTCACTGCACATGCTACCTCCCACTGGGGGCAAGCGATAAGTATACAGCTGGGCCCAGCACTCCCCACCCAGAGTCAACCCCAGCTGTGATGCACAATGAGGCAGGTCATTAACAGAGAGGGCCCCACCAGCAATGGCTCTTCAGGGAGGTGACTCTCTCCTCTATCCCCACCCTCCCTGAACATAGTATTCTGCAAACGCTACCGCCTCCCTCGCCTTAAGGGCAAACTCAGAGCTACCAGCTCTCTGCTGTCTGTCCTTGCAGGGTCCCCGGCCCACAGTGTCCCGGTTACACATTAACATGCAACCGTCACAAAGCTGTGAGCAGGAGAGCAAAACCAGGCCAAGTGGCAGTAGTTAAGCAGCTTCCCCCACGCTCAGGAAACTGCAGCTCTATGCCCTGCGTCTTGGGTACAGGGGTGCACAAGTTCTTCCCAGGGTCACTATTACTGTCTCCCAGGGTGGATAAAAGCCAATGATTTAAAAAATAATGAAAATAAATCCGATTTTTTTATTTAAATCGGATTTTTTGATAAAATGCTTTTTGAGGAAAAACCTATCTAAAAATAGCATTAATTAAGATACATTATAGCTCAAAGATGTCTCATACTATCGAATTAGAATTTATAATCCCTATTCCATGATGAGATAATATATTCATGTAATATTTACAAAACTTTTCTTAAACGAGTTCCAATAGCTCATGGATTAGGGACCCAATCTTTTGAGGTTCTAGGGGCTTCTGTATAGAAAGATTAACCTAAATAATCTATCTACCCAATGGGACTCTGTGCTCAGTCTAGAAGATACCATCAGAGATGCTTGGTTTTGCAGTTCTCAAACTGTGGATTTGTGTCTCCAGAGGTAACATGCTTGTTTACAGCAAAAATGTTTTTAAATAAATTATATAGAGGTGAGAAATAACAGCCCTCAACCCTATTGTCCCTCTGCAAATTTGTGTACAGAGTCAGTCCCTTACCTCGCTCTAAAAGTGCAAAGTTTCCAAAAGTTCAATGACTAGAAGATCGTTGGGGGGGGCACAGATCTGGACAAGGAGAAGAAGTCTGGAGATAAATAGGAGAAGGGAGGGACAGGCAGTAGAAACAAAAGTGAAACTGTTTGAACAGCATATTCCAGAAGTCTTGAGGTCTGAGTGTAGCCTTCATTGATTTGAGATCTACCATACCATCCTCTCACTAGAAGGGAAAATTTATAATGGCAGCAGGCCGTAAAAGAGACCCAATTTGAAAATATTTTAATGAAGTTCCTCTACCTGCGGGTAAGACAGGCATGCATACAAAATGCAAACAGTGCAACAAAGTAATGCAAGGCCTGACTGCCTGATTCTCACATCATGAGAAGTGCTCCTTCTCAGGAGGAAGCTGTGTTGAAGACGAAAGGCACATGTCTGAACATGCAGGATCTTCAGGTTGGTAACAACCAACAAGAATGCACTCTTATGTAGAAATCCATGATTAAATCGAGTCTTCCTGAGCAGTGATTTAAATCCAATCCACACTGCTGTCTCCTACACAAGAGTTCACAGCCACAGATGTAGCTGCACCAGCGCCCCGCACCCACCACGTGCAGCTACATTAGAGGTTAAAATCCCCAGTACAGACAAGGGCCCAGTGCACTTTCCAACTCCTACCATAGTGAGTGGCCCAACAGTTTGTGTTTTAGCAGCTCCCCAAACTCCCCCGGCCCCACCTCCGGCATGTGGGTGCATCCCTAGCACACCAAAGCCCTAACCTGTGGCCTTTGGAGCCCTGACAGGAAGCTGGCATGTGACCCAGCTTGTGCAGTCTGTGACGTGAGATCACTTACCAGATGGGAAATTAACGGACTTGTCTGGGACATCCTGCCACACACAGACACAAGCATGTAGGGCTTTCACTAGTAATGCTACATAATGAGTGGCTGCTAAAGAACACTCCCTTACTAACTAACTAACTTACTTACTAACGAGATTCCTACCAGATTAGCTGGCACATCTGCCCAAATGCCAGGAGCCCCTGATGGGCGCTATGTGGAATGCCACAGCAAAGAAGGATACTTGCCCTTATTTTAGAAAGCAGGGCCCGTCTGAAATAGCCATTGCTTTTGGGTGGCTGCTGTCTGACTGGGGTAGGGGAGGGAGAGCACACATTCCAAGGGCTGGGTAGAGGTAAAAGGTACCAAATTAAAGGCAGACTGCACCAACTGGCTGTAACTCCAGGAGCTAAATATTTAGTAAGTCAGAACAGACACCACAAATAAAAAGGTCAGTTTTTGGAAATACGCTGTCCCTGTTTCACCATCTGACACTTTCCTTGGGGTGCTACATATGAAAGAATTGGATTTGCTATTAGAATTTGAGACAAGTTAGGTCCCGCCTCCGCCACCCGAACAGACATGGTGTTGAACAGGTGTTTTGACTGTTACACCAGCTGTTCTAGAATTGTTTGTTGAAAAGAACACTTGTTTAACTCCCTTTGCACCAGCCTTGAAATGGATTTCCAACAGCAGAGTCTGTGCTTCCAGGTCCCACTTTGCAGCAGTTATTTGTATGCCCATAGCCTGCAGAGGCCCCAGCAGAGACTGGAACCCCACTGGGCAAGGGGGGGTGCACACATACAATGACAGTGTACCATCTACATAGACAGGACACAGGGTGGGAGGGGAAACTGGGGCACAGATAAGCAAAGTGACTTGCCCAAGGTGACCCAGCAGCTCAATAGCAGAGGCACGACTAGGACCCAGGTCTGAGTCCCAAGAACTGACAACTCAGAAGCCATTTCAGAGGTGGTCTCGGGAACCCAATAGGCACAGATGTCCACCAGCAGAGTGACAGAGAGAGATGGAGGCTATTGGGAATGCAGGAAAGCTGATGTCTGGCTTTCCTACATGCTGGCTAAGGCGCACAGGATACTCTGTGGATAGCCCTCAAACCAAAATGCTTTCCTTCTGATATAGTTTATTTCAAGCCAACCCTAGAGGTAGAGGAAAGGTAAGTGAGACATCTCAAACTGGGTCAGACAAAAGTCAAAGGTGACAAGCAGGATAGGATCACACCTGTCAGGGACCATCTACATTTTCTTGGCCCAGCCTCACCACAGGGGGATGGACTAGACTAGATGACCTCTCGAGATGCCTTCCAGTGCTACATTTCTAGGATTCTCTCATGCTGGTCTGACCCTCAGGTCTGAAAACTCAGTCAGCCTAAGGTCACAGATTTAAGTCCCAGCAGTTTCAACTCAGCCCATATTCCTTCCAAGGTACCTGTACATACCGTCTACTCCAGGTGGGTCTCCTAGAGCAGTGTTTTTCCAATGACCGGTCCACAGACTGGCACCGGTCCCTGAGATCTCCCTGACACAGTTTAGGAAGGCAGCAAGCTGGTCCCAGGTATCAAAACAGTGGAGGAACGCTGCTCTAGAGGAAAACAATGAGGAGTACAGCGGCACCTTAAAGTCTTTAAGGTGCCACCAGACTCCTCGTTGTTTTTCTGGATACAGACTAACAGGGAGACGCTGAATGACATAAGCCCCGCCAAGGGAAGTTAAGAAACCCCCCACGTCTGTGACCAATAAATTGGGGGGTTGCTCCTGTATCTGCTAGAATGCCACCTCCATCCCAGGCAGCACCCCCTTCCCACCGCAGAGGTGGCCGCACTCCAACAGCGCTGGCGGGGTATGGCTTTGTCAAGGCCACCAAAACACGGTGTGACTTTACACGCCCCCGACAGCGACCCCCAAAACGCAGCCAGGTGCCACGAGAGATGCCAGGTTGGGTCAAAGGGCGAATCTACCTTCCCCTCCCCACAAGCCAACCAGCTCTGCACCATACTCACACGACCACGCGGCAGATTATCCAGGAGACCATGGCGCATCAGCAAGGGGGCCCCGGGCTTGCGGGCGGAGAGCAGCTGGCTCCTGCGGGGAGCAGCAGGCTGGGTGGCCACGGAGCGCTGGAGAGGGGAGAGATCTCGGCGGCGGAGCCTGGCAGATGCTGCTCGGCTGGGCTCTGGATTAGCTAATGCCGCAGGAATGCCTTGCGCTGGGTGTCTCTCGGGCAGAGCGGGGCCCTGCTCGGCTGGTTTCTCGCGGCTGCTGCCAGTTTCCCTCCGGGGGGGTGCAAGGCAGGGCCTGCCGCTGACTTGTCCCCACTGGCCCCTGGCTAGCTCTGAACTGGCCCTGGCATCCCCTGACTGGCTGCCCCTTGCCCCGGGCTCTGCCCGCTGCTCACCCTGGGCGGGGAAGAGGCTGCTCTGCCTGCCCCTGCCTGCGGCTACCGAGCCCTGGGGGTGCAGGGGGGAGGCTCTGCACGCCCCGGCTGCTGCTCCCTGCGCTGGCCCAAGCTCGGGGGCTGCAGGCTCCTCCCTGGTGCGCCGAGGCGGCGTTTGCAGCCAGTTGAATGTCGCAGGCTGCAGCCGGCCGCCCAACCCCAGGGCCGAGCCGGGCGGTGCACGCGCCGTGACGGAGCAGGAAGCGCTCCTTAAAGGGGCCTTGCTCTTAAAAGGGCCAGGGACGGCCCCCTCTGCCTTCAGGGGCCCTTTGCTTCCCGCTGCTGCTGCTCCCCCTTCTGATCAAAGTCAGCAATAGACAGAGAACTCGGTGCACCTCCCGCTGAATTAATTGTTCATGTGGCGGCGAGCGGGGTCCAATGCTTTTTAAATAAAAATAAATAAATAAAATATAGGAACGCAAAACATATAAACCACCAGACCCCCAGGTGTCCCTAGGAGCTGCGGGTGCTTGGTGGCTCTGCATTTCAGACCCAGGGGTCTGAAAACTGATTTGCCTCCAAACAGAGGCTGCTTTTGAAAACTTTGGCCTTTTTGCAAATCCAATCTCATGGGGTGAAAGGAACCAGCACGAGGACCCTTTGCGACCTAGCAGCGCTAATACTGAGCCTTCAAAAACCCAGGGTCAGCCTCCACCCCCCAAATCATGAGATTTTAAAACAATACATTGGGGGTTCTCTTTTGTTACCTTCTGGCTTGTGAGCATTAAGGGTGCACTTGGGTCACATATGCAAGTGTTTCTCAGAAACCATAAGGGCTAAAAACTTCCCTTTAAAAAAACAAAGCTAACATTTTCAGGTAACCACATGAACCCTGGAGCTGAGGCTTTAAGAAAACAGCAAATATCACAAGACTAGAATTAAAATCGCCTCCCAGTGACAGAGAATTCACCCCAGATAACAACAGATGTAACCAGGACCCCAACTCTCTAAGGCCCTGATTCACCAAAGCACTTAAGTAAATGCTTAACAACTGTAACCACATGCTTAAGTCCCAGTGAGGTCAAGTAGCTTAAGTGGACTTCATTGGGACTTAAGCGTGTGCTTAAAGCTAAGCATTGGCTTAAAGGTTTTGCTGAGATTTCAATGCTTTGTGGCTTTAAGAATGGTGTGGGTTGTTGCTAGGCAACAACTGCCAATTTTTAAAAAGCAGAGGCAGCTTTGTCAAGTAGCCAGAGCAGGGCAGTGAGAATCAGATAATCCGAGTTGAAATCTAAGTTCTGGCACCTACTCCCCAGGATACTTCATTTCACCCCTCTGTGCCTCAGTTTCCCCACTGATAAAATGCTGTAGCTATTTACCTATCTCCCTGCGTTGGGTGGCTTAATGCATTCAGATCTGTGAGCTCTTGGGAAGTCCTCGCATGAACAGTGTCAAATAAAGGAACAAAGAGTTATTCATGAATCACTAATCACTACTGTGTATATATATCTCCTCACTATATGTTCCATTCTATGCATCCGAAGAAGTGGGCTATAGCCCACAAAAGCTTATGCTCAAATAAATTTGTTAGTCTCTAAGGTGCCACAAGTACTCCTGTTCTAATCACTACTGTGTACATGATGAAAATGGATCAGTGAAACATCCGTGCATTTGCCCTTCATTTGCAATTCTCTTCGCCACATATCCTTCTTTGTCAAAACAACTTGTAAATCACTCTAAAAGACGCACTCTTGTTCAGCGACAAGTTTTTGGGCTATATGCGGGAATTACTGGGTGAAATTTTCCATCTTATGCTACTCAGATCCTCAGACTAGATGATCATAATGGTCCCTTCTGGCCTCAAAATCTACTCTGCCCATTTTACAGGTGGGAAAATAGAGACATGGAGCAGAGAAATGACTTGTCCAACATTACACAGTGAGTCAATGGGAATGCTGGGAACAGAACCCAGGTGTCCTGAATCTCAGCTTTTTGCTGTGAGCTCTGAGGATCAAACTGCTGCTTGCCTTAAGAGCAATAGTTGGCTTTGACACAGTGCTTTAATTTATTTATTGTGCCGGAAATTTATGATACATTCATGATGTAAATATCATTTCCATGGAAACCACCAGGGATGGCAAAACACATAGGATTCTACTTTCCCCACAGGCTAGGACAAAAGGAGACAGTTGCAGCCCTGTCCAGACTTCCCAAATGTCCCCATTTTGGAGCCACAGTTTCTATCTTTTCAGCAAAACATCTACAACTTTTCCACTCTGTCCCTCCAAATAGTGTTCCAACTCCATTGTATCTTTCTCCAAAGGTCTCTATTCATAGCTTCCCAATGTTGGCAGGTACTGCATGCCCCAACCTCCTGCTGCTCTGTGAATAGTATCCCTGCAACAAAGATGTCTTTGTGAAGGAGTCTTAACTGGATTTTAGGTCCTATTCAAGCTCCTGTGGTACTACATACATAGGTGAAAGTTGATGAGATACAAAAATGAAACTGATTGTTCTAGTGTATGTACCTGAGCAGTGACATGTACAATGCTTTGGGTTTAATGCTCTAATCGTGTTGCTATGATCCCATGTTATTAGCCTCCCACTTCATGTGCATAGAACTAAGCAACCCTCCCTCTGCTCCTTCAAATCCCTTCTTCCAACCCATTCCTTTTGTGAAGCCAAGATCCTCAGCTGGTGTAACTGGGGTAACTCTACTGGCTTGAGTGGAGCAACCTGAGGTCACACCAGCTGAGGATCTGTCCTGCAGTGTCTCTGTTCTATCAGAAGTGCACTCATGACGTCATATTAGTGTTAGAAAGCTAAGAAGCAGGACATGCCTGCAAAGCACATGCAAGCCCTGGGCTCTAAAAACAATACATAAGATTAGGGACTCAGATTAATCCCTGGTGTAATGGTAAAGCCAATGGAGTTACACCAGGGGTGAATTTGACCTATGACCTTTATTTCAGAAGAGTCCCCTTTAATTTCCTCTATAAAGCTAGTAAGTCAGATGCCCAGCTGGCATAAACGACCATGGCTCCACTACAGTCAACAGAGCTACTCTGGTTTGCACCAGCTGCGGGTTTGGCTCTGGCTATCTCTGTATGTAATAACAAGACAGTTACAACTCTATGAAGTGCCAATGCCCCCTGGGTTTCAACAGAGAAGAACTGGAGCTAGAGTATTGTCAGCCCTTGGCTATGGAATTTCCCTCCCTCCTGCTCAAACAAGAGCCTGAATTTGCTGATCTATTGAACTTCTCTCTCTGTGTCTCCAGTGCCTATGACCATGGTATCCAAGATCTGAAAAAGGGACCCCCAAAGAATTGTCCATAGTGGTCTTCATAGCAGATTATGCTTCCAGACAGGCTGCTAAGCCAATGTGATTTCCCAGGCTTCCTTCCTCAGGGTTGGGATTGGGGCATGAGTGCACACAAAGGGGAGATTTGTGTTTGCAAATCGTCAGGGAGGGGTTAATATAGCTCCAGCAGAAATTTGCATAGGTGCTTTCCTAACAAATGATTTCAGCCTCCAGTTGTAGATTGGAGCCCTCATAAAATCAAAGTGAAAAAAACTCAGCGAAGACTCAGCAATTGGGCCTCAGCTAAGTCCAGTGGGCGAGAGCTGGACTGCACAGTTATTATTATTGTTGTTATTTGCTGTGGTAGTCAAGACCCAAACAAGTCTCAAAGGTCACAAGTCTCTGACACAAAAAAACAAGGAAGGGAAATTGGCCTGTTCACCACTTCTCAGAACAGAAAATCAATACTGATCATTGTAAAAAGCTCCAAGTGATGCAGCCCCCTTGGCTAGCACTTTTCCCTCTAAGGCTGGGAACCCTTTGAGGATGAAGGCACGGTCACTGGACAGTTTTGTTGCCGTGGTGCCTCTGGAATGTTTGTTTGCCTATTTCACTCTGAGTTCTTTGCTGACGGCTCCTGTGAACCACAAAGGGACTTCATGTGAAACAACAGCATCATGAGGCTGTGTGTATCCCGACAGGGAAGGTGCTTGACGCATGCACACAAATAATCGGTGTGCATAGTCCAGAGCCCAAAGGAAAGAAACAAACCACGCAGGCTCTGACGGGTAAATGAAAATTGCATTTTGGCAACGGCTTTCCCCAGTGCAATGTGAAAACGACACAAGACCCAGAGGGCACAGACCAGAAAAGAAGGTGCCTGAGGTTTATCAGGGCTGCTTTTGCAATGGGCAGTGGGAGATACTGCCATTGGGCTGTGAAAAAGTCAAAAGCGCACCCAACATATACTCTTTTTGAAGTGTTCGTACAATGCTTTTTGTCCGTTGAGAGAAGCACATGTACTTGTGAGCTACACAAGCAGGAGGAAGGATGGTCTTCTGGTTAAAACCCAGACCTGGGACTCAGTAGATTCAGTGTTGTCAAGTCTCACTATATTTGATGTTTTCCTTAAAGCCCCAGCTCCTGGAGTCATATGACTAGGTGAGAATCGCATTTTCCATTATAAATAAAAGCAAGTTTCTAGCTCTATTGGTTGCAGAAAAAAGCCTGAAAACATGACCTAAGTGCACCCTGAATGCTCAGAAACCATTACACAAAGAAAAAGAGCCTAAAGTGTATTGTTATTTTTTGAAATCTCATGATTTTTGAAGGCTTAGAGATGGAGTTTCTGTAGATCTGAGTTGTACTCCTAGATCTACCACTGATTTTGCTGTCTGACCTTAAGGCCAGGCAGTCTTTCAAAGCCTATTAAAATCAATGCCCCCAATTCAGCAAAGCATGTGCTTAACTTTTAAGTGCATGGGATTTAAGTACAGGATTAAAGTTAAGCATGTGGTTAAATGCTTTGCTGAACTGGGGAAAGCAATCTGTGCCTCAGTTTCCCCCTATGTAAAATGCAGATGATAATCCCTACAACACAGGGACATTGTGAAAAATCATTGACACATATAAAGATTAGGGATTCAGATTAATCCCTGGTGTAATGGTAAAGCCAATGGAATTACACCAGGGGTGAATTTGACCTATGACCTTTATTTATTTATGACCTTTTATTTCAGAAGAGTCACAAAAAAGGGCAAAGGATGATTACATGCTCTGATGAATCTCTCACATGATCCCAGGCTCCGATGAAACTTTGGTGCCCAGACACCTCAATAATAGGAAAGACTGGTTGTGAGAACGAAGTGCCTGTCATTCAGTCTCTGAGATGAATTGGTAGCCAATTTCCCTGCACCCTGCTATGTTTGGAAACCTCCCTTATCAAAATAATAGGACAGCATCCTGCATTAACAGCCCCATTCCCTGCAGTGTCAACATTGCAAATAATGATGTATTGGCTCATGCCTGAAGGATCCTGCAGTACATTCTTTTTTTTATAAGCGCTGCCACAAGTCTTTTTCTTAAATTCAAGGCCCAGCCAAACACTGACTGTGGTTATCTGTGTGCTATGCAGGTGGCAACTTCCTTAATTGCAGAGGGACTGAGATTCCTCCCGGATGTAACAATAAAGATAATGGAGTTATATCAGGGGTGAATTTGACCTATGAGCATTATGTCAGAAGCATCCACAGCAAGCAATTCCCTTTCCACTTTCAGGGAAGCTGTGAGCACACCTGAATGGTGCTATTCTTGTGTGCAGTTTTGAGTTGTAAACCTACATCATTTCACAGACAATTTATGGTAGATGCGCACCTGTGGGGTGGGGATGGGAAGAGATGCAACCCTGGTGAAAGTTAATCCCTGGTGCAAATTGGAGGCAGCCCTCATTTGCAAACCCACTCGTTGTGCAAATGAAGGCTGGGATTTCCCAAGTGACTCCCACTGGAAGTTGGACACCGGCTCCCTTAGCCCCATTTGGAAATACCAGCCTAGATGTAGCCCGTCTGTGCAAATTCACTACTGTGCAAAATGGACTCGGTCCTTATGAAAAATCAGCCCTTGGTCAAATTAGGTGGGACCATCCGGCTCCTGGTGTAATTCTCTGTTGTCAGAGTGTCTGAGCAGCTGTTATATACTAGGTCCTGGTGTGCTGAGCCTTCCACCACGGATATTTAAATAGGATTCTTTATCTGGGGATCACGCAGCAGATGTTATTTCAAGGTAGAGTTTGATTATATAAGAAACCAGAGCGGCTCCTGTCCCTGGGGGCTGGGATGACACATGCCACTTAGCTTAATTCAGTATTGAATAAAATGTTGTGAAGGCTGCTGAGGGTTATAAAGCTAATGGAAGGCTGGGAGCAAGAGCGGTTTCCCATCGATCACTCTGCTGAGCTTTCACCACTAGGAAGGGACCTTTGCCAGCCTCTAGACTCTATAAACAGAGGCATTTGGGGGCTCCTTTGATTTCTATTGATCCCTATTCGACAAATGCAGGGGTTCTCACAACAAAATTTTTGGTGGCCTCAGAGGGTGGCCATCAACTCTTCCTAGTGGCCACTCTGACAAATTTTCCTAAAACAACTTTAGGAAAAACAAATAAATATGCACATATACATGTCCAAATCAGTGTAATTAATTTATGTAGGTTTTTGTTTGTTTGTTTGTTTTGCAGACTCAATAATAAAAATAATGTACAGTTATGTTTTTGCTGCCCCAGGCCCCCACTGCCTCCCCTGGCCCTCCACCCATCACCTCTAGCCCCTGATGCCTCTCCACTGCCCCCTGGGTTTTCCATTGTCCCCTGGGGCCCTGCTCCTCCGCCCCTGCCCCCATTGCCCTGAGCTCCCTTTCGTGGCCTTGCACCTCAGATTCATCCCACTTCTTGCCTCTTGACCATGACGCCCCATAAGGCTGGCCCTGCTCAAGCCCTGCCACCCAGGGCTGAAGCCCAGAGCCAGAGCCCCATGGCTGGAGCCAGACGGGGGGGGCAAAGGGGGGCCAAGCCTGTCTCCTGAGCCCCTAGGCACTGCAGGGAGGGGCTGCTGCTTTGCCCCCTTGCTCTCCTCATCTCTGTCCAGGAGGCTGTGGTGGCCTCAGGAAAATCCCCTGATGGCTGAATGCAGCCACGGTGGCCAGTATTGAGAAACGCTGGGGGCTGTATCACAGAGGAGAAAGTGAGAGTCAGCTGGGAAAAATAAACAGGGACTGTCCCTGCTGAGCACAGCCAATTGGGAATGAATGGACCAGCAGTGAGAGTCACAGCCAGTGAGAACCCTGGCCATTGTACAAGGCATTCAACTGCTAATCCTTAAAGCACAGAAAGGCAATCATTGTGTCATGTTGTATGGACCTGATCCAAAACTCACTGAATTCAACAGAAAACGTCCCATTGATTTCAGTGGGCTTTGGGTCAGGCCTTATAAAAATAAAAATGACCAATGGGTGAGCCATTCCCTATCAACTAATGACCAGGCTGTCTCTCGGGCCTACAACTCCTTCATCTGTTTACTAAGGGGCCAGGCCATGCTCTCTTAGTCATTATTGCTTAAATATTGCCTCCCGATAATATTATTGACGGCACTCTGGCTACTATTGGGACTAGCACTGTGTAAAACAGATAGAGTGAATGAATCTCTCTGGTGAGAGAGAGTAGGCACATATAGTCACAGAGACAGAAAGACAGCTAGATAGATGGGCATGTATAATATTAGATGGATGGATGGATGGACACAGTATGAGTCATAAAGTATCTGTCAGGAGGATTTCTGCCCCATCGGGTTGGAAATGTGGCTGACACAGGGCTCAAAGGCTGTCCACACGCAGCTGAGTTCTCACTTGTAATGTGTCAGATATTAACGGGGGCTGCGGGGGGCCGGGGGTGGTGGTGGTGGTGGCAGGAGTCCAGCTACAATTGCCTGGCCGTTCTTTTATAACTGCTCTTGGGTGACCAGCGGGGATATTTCAGGCTGGGGGGTGGCCAAGAGATGCTGTCAAGAGGTCCCCTGGGGGCAATGGGAAAGAAAGCACTGGCCACAGGCAACTGCCAATCCCTGAACCTTCTCCCTCAATTGGGGATAAAATGGAAAAGGGGTTCAAGGGAAAGCGTGGTGTCCTGGAACTGGAGGGGCTGTGTGTTGCCAGGATGGAGGGTCAGGGATTAGTGGGAAGGAAATTCTGGGATTAAGGAGAGGAAATATTATGAGATTAGGGGAGGGTGTGTGTGTGCTGGGACTGGGAGAGGAACTGTGGGATTAGGAAGTCTATTTTGGGATGAAAGGGAGAGGATGCTCAGGGAGGAGAGAGTTTTATCAGGTTTGTAACACCCCCATTAGGTTGTGCATTCACACACACACACACACACACACACACACACACACACACACACTCACTCACTCACTCCATCCCTGGGGCTGGCACGTTCCATAGCACAGAGCTCATGGTTCAGAACAAAGGACAGCATGAGTGTCACAGTGCGTTTATTTTTTGAAGCATTTCTGTAGCGCTCGTACACCTTGGTTATAAATTGTATGCAGAGAGCGTCCTGCTCTGGGGCTGAGGAGGGGGGCAGTGTGGCCAAGAGGGGAGTTACAGGTGCGAGGAGGCAGCTGATGAGAGCACAGCATGTGGACCTTCCCTCCTCCTAGGCCCCTGCACAGCAGGGCCAGGTCGTCCCTGTCACCACTCCCCAGCAGATGGCGAAAGAACCTCAGGGCTGCTTCTCTCTCCAGCTGGGAAGGGAGGGGAACAGGAGGCTGCTGATGGGGTCACTGCACACTGACAGCAGGCTCCTCCGAGCCTGATCCTGCTCCCACTGGAGTCTGCGGGAGCTGTGCCACTCGCTCCAATGGGAGGAGGGTCAGGGCCTGTGGGAGCTGCAGGGAAAGGAGGGTTTGAGACTGGGGCACTGCAGCTCAGGAGTAAGATGGTGAGGACAGGCGAGATGCCCTTATGTCTGAAGAGCTCAGGCTCATTCTCTGTTAGGGACAGGGGAACCCTCCTGAAGCCCTCACCTGCTGATCAGCCTTTCCCTTCTTTCCAGGTACCCCTACTGCAAAGGTAACAACCTGTCCTCCACCAGTAACAACCAGCAGAGTTTGAACCTGGAGCCATCAATGCTAAAAGCACATGAGCTAAAGGGATAATTCCTGCAGTGAGCAGCAATAGTAGGCTTTTATCTCCTGTATGAAACCACACCCACAGGCAGGAGGAGGCGACACATAGCCCATCCCCAGCTCTTCCACGCTTTGCATGATCAAACTGCTGGGGGAAAGGAGGGATAAGCAGGGACAGAGGCCCAGATCCTCAAGGGTATTTAGATCCTCCTATTGATTTCAGTGGGAATTAGGCACCTAAAGACTTTTAAGGACATGAACCATCGAGACAAATGGATAGAGATGGGGCTAGTCTGTGGATCGGAATATGGACATATAAACAGAGAGACGTAATGGGAAACAGGTGCCTTTGCCTGGTTAGCCTGCCAGGAGATAAAGCACCAAAACCAACTACCAACGTTCCTTTGCCCTGGTGTTTCCGACCCACCAGAAAGCCCCCTGCCTTTGAGATCTGCAGCTGCAAGAGGTCCGGAGGCCCCAGAGGAGAGGGGGTTTGGAGCAGAGCTTTCTGATGTTCCCCATCTCTAGGCACCCTGCAAGGAAGTGAGGAGGGGCAGGGTCTCATTCCCCAACACAAGTAGGATATCAGCAAACCGGGTACAGGGAACCAGTCCCCACTCCCTCTCTGATGATCAAAGGAAATAAGCACAATATGAAGGGAGAGATCCTTGCTGCACGTCTTAAAGATGTGCAGGCTTTTCCCACAGCTGGGAAACGATCACCCACTGAGCTGCTCTGTGCCTCCCACCAATGCCTGGGATGCACAGAATCACAGAGCAAGCTGGGACCTTTGCTCCAATCCCCGGTGATGCACTAGAGACAAAGGGGACATCGAAACACTACAGGTCTGATTCTTGTGGACACTACAGCCCCTTTGCACCAATCTGGCCTCCACGTGGGGGTTGATTAGTTACATGCTCTTTAAGGCAAGTGGTGTAAAGGGGCTCGGGGTGAATGAGAATCAGCCTGGAGGCTGGAGCTCTGTCTCCCTGAGTAGAATACAGGAGCTCAGGGGACAATTGCTCCTGTCACTGACACTGACGGGACTCCACCCTGTTAGTGGGGAACATACTAGTGAGACCGAGAGACAATTTGGGCCCTGTGGCCATTGGTTGATGTCATCCATAAACATCAAAAGCCAGGCAGAGCCAGCGCTGGGATCACGCCAGGAGCTGGGTGGGCTGAACCCAGGGCCGGCTCCAGACCCCAGTGCGCCAAGCAGGCGCGTGGGGCGGCATTGTCCTGGCAGGGCGGCATTTGGCTCTGGCGGACCTTCCGCAGTCATGCCTGCGGGAGGATCCCCGGGATGAGCGGACCTGCCGCAGGCATGCCGCAGGTGCGCTGGTCCCGCGGCTCGGACGGAGCTCCCGCAGGCATGCCTGCGGATGCTCCACCGGAGCCGCGGGACCACGGGACGGTCCGCAGGCACTTCTGCCCCGGCCGCGGGACCGGGGAAGGGCGGCGCGAGCGGTGCGGTGCGCCGCCCTGCTTGGGGCGGCGGAATTTCTAGAGCCGCCCCTGGCTGAACCTTCGTAGTTCAGGAAACCCCTGGCTTCCTTCTCTCCAGTCCCTCTTGTATGGGACATGTGACTCCCTGGAGGAGTCTCTCTTTTCACTCCCTGTCACTGTGGCTGTCAGCAATTCCGTTTAACTTGAGCCATGCAAGCACATGGGAAGCGAAAGGCAGGATAGAAATCCACACACTAGACAAAGCAGCACAGGCACATTTCCCTTTAGCTGCCATCCAGTCTGGCCTGAAAGACTCACTGGTGCTTATGCAGCGGGATTGTGCACTGGAGCAGATGCACTAGATTTCTGCTCTGGGATTGTGCACCAGTGCATATGCATGGGGATGATGTATTGGGCACATGCACTAGATTTGTGCACTAGCGCATGCTCTCTGACCCTCTCCACTGACCCTGGATTTGTGCATGGGGATATATGCACCCAAGGCACATGGGCTCATGCACTAGACTTGATAGCTAGCATGCTGATAGCTCTTCCTGTCTGCAGATAACAAAGGAGGGGAAGAAACAGTATCTCCCTTTTACAGAAGGGGAAACTGAGGCACAGCAATTTACCCAAGGTCACACAGCAGGTCAGTGGAAAAGCCAATCCTGGACTCCTGAGCCCCAGTCCCTTACACTAACCACCAGACAATGTTGCCCCCTGCAGCTTGACAGAGAGAAGATGCCTGGAGGGAAGCAAAACAATTCACTGCAGTAAAGTGGGGGAGGTACAAAGGGTGCCTTTATACTTCCATTAGCTCCCAGAAGGCTGTGGAAGGCAGCTCACTGAGGGCGCTGGGATGATCTGGGCTGAGGTTGCCACTGGGCACACTTCCAGAGAGCCCTCTTGCAGGGTGGCTGCGGGAGCCAAAGGGGGTCAGGTGGTCTCAGGAGTGGTGGAGCCACACAGAGCAGTGTCTCTACAGTCTGAACATGGGTGATGGCTACAGAAAGTGCGGCAGAAGCTTCAGGAAGAGTTCGGGAGAAGTGACGACAAGGGACTTTCTTCTTCCAGGCCTGCTACCCGGCGCTCTGTATGGGGACAGGAGCATGTGTGCAGAGGGGACTGCAGGCAGGGTTCAGGGTGACAGATACAGGGATGTATGCATATGTGTTGGTGGGTGGGAGACGCAGCATGGCGCGGTGCACCGCCAGTGCACCATATCTGGGTTCGCCGATAAGAATGTGCACATGGGAGTAGCTGTGTGTGCATGGAAGGTGCAGTAGTCAGAGTGGATGTGAACAGGCATGGATCTGAGGGTGTACATGGACGTGGCTGTCCATGCACAGCAGTAAATGGGCATGAATATAAGGCTCTATGCGGGGAGATGAATGTGAGGTTAAGGGGTGCGGGAATGTGTGTTTGTTTATGGGGTGCACAGGGATTGCATGGACATGTAAAGAGTGAGTGTAGATGCATATGGTATGGCTAGGAGACTGCGAAGGGGTGTCCATGGGGGTGTTGGAGTGTACGCGCACTGGAGGCCTATGGGCAGGAATGTAATGTGTATGAGATGCTGGAGGGCATGTGCGTATGCGTATGAGTTTATCTATGGAGGGATGGCTGTGGTGAGCATACGCTCCTGAATACGAGTGCATGGATGGAACGTGTGCTGGGTATGCATGGACTCACGGGCCTGTGTGAGTATGTGTGTGTTCTGGACCTGTCCATGGATATGGCAGTGGGGCAGTGCATGGGCACAGACAGGAAGCCTTAGCCTGAGGCGAGGCAGTGTGCTGGAGTCCCCGGCTCCAGGGGTGTTGCAAGTTGAAGAACGTTTTCTCTGCACAGTGTCTAGGCGTGAGGCAGGGAGCTGGGCAGGTGGCAGGGACCCCCCCTACAAGCTGAGGTCCACCACAACGTGCTTGTAGACCAGTGTGCTGCTCTTGAAGCTGGGTGCCAGCAGAAGGTCCATGTCCTCCAAGGGGACGTAGTGGAAAGCCCGGGGCGCTTGGACGGAGAGTTCCTGGAACTTGAGAAACTTCTGCTTCTCCTCATCCCACAGGTAAACATGGGTGAAGGAGAAGTCGCTGCCAAGGGCCATGTACTGGCGCTGGGACACTAGGAAGGGCTGCATGACCATGGAGCCCCGCGAGGGCAGGGTCTGCAGCTCGGTGAAGCGCTGCCCCTCCCACTTGACCACCTTGGAGTCCCCGATGTAGCGGCTGAGGCACAGGTAATTGTCTTTCTTGAACTTGAAGTGCTTGACCATCTGCACGTCCATCACCTCGGCCACCTCCCCCTGCTGCACAAACTGCTTCTGGGCGCGGCTCCACTGGTAGATGACAGGGGCCTGGGAGCTGCTGGAGATGATGAGCCGGGGCTTGCCTTCGTTCTCCACGTATTCCACGTCGGTGTCGCGGTGCCAGGGGTGCAGGGCCTGGTGGGAGTAGAAGCCATTCTGGTTCCAGCGGTAGAGGCTGGTGGAGCCGGCCTTGGAGCTGTCGGCGATGACGAAGTACCAGTCGCCGTCAATCTGGAAGGCCTCGATGTCATTGGGCTTGCGGATCTTCCTGCTGTCCATGTCCTGGATCTTGATGAACTTGTCCACGTTGGTGTCCCAGCGGTAGATGTAGGAGCCGCCGAAGAGCTGTGCCACCACCACGTAGAGCTGCGACTGGGCCACGATGGGCTTGCAATACACGGCCGAATGAGCTGCAAGGGGGCAAGAGGCAGAGTCAGCAGGTCAGGCCCCTGGCCCCCTGCTCCAGTGCAAACTGTGCATGCATTAGACATGGTCTGCACCCAGAGCCCATTCTGGGGGGCCACAGAGATCCAGCCCCAGATTCTTGTCCTCCAGAGCCCAGAGTCCATGCCAGGTGGGCAGAGAAATCCAGTTCCGGCTCTTCATACCCAAAGTGAATTAGGCTGAGGGTTCCCTCTCCCTATCAGGACTGAAGATGTTTTTCACCTGTGTCTGTCACAGACACATGCGCTTCCTGGTGTGCGGGGAGAGGAGAAGAACCCGGACTGGATTTCAGTGCCCATCTGGAAGGATGATGTCCAAGTGGAATAGCTCTGGAGCAGTTTCCAGTAGCTAGTGGAGGAGAGTGTCCCAAGTGAGCAGCGTTAGCATACCTGCTTGCAGACACACATACCACACACTTGTGCACACACCTGCATAGTGATGGAAAATCCAAACCCTCCCTTAGACTAGGCTTCCCAGGAAGGGGGTGGAATCCCCGTCACTGGAGGATTTTAAGAACAGGTTGGACAAACTCCTGTCAGGGATGATCTAGGTTTACTTGGTCCTGTCTCAGTGCAACGACATGAACTAGATGACCTATGGAGGTCCCTTCCAGTCCTACATTTCTATGATTCTATAACCACTCACATATACACACACAGCGGCACTTTCACATGTGCACACAAACACTTGGAGACTCTCCCATATATGCATTCACGCACCCTGCTGTTGGCCTTGAATCTGAAGGGGGCTCCAGGTTGCTTTGCTGTGACAGCGAGGATGCAGCGCCTGCAATCCGCACTCCCTGCCTCTGCCCAAAGGGAGTGGGAAGAACCACCCGGCACTGCCAGGTGTTTCTGCCCCTAAGCTCTGCACCGTAAACACCAAAGGTAGCTCACAGCTTCTCAGGAACCATGCCCTGAATCATGCCAGGGAGGCTAACGTCCCCTCTTCCTATCCCCTTGCCACGTGCCTCTTCATGGCTCATGCAATGAGAGACTGATTGCAAGTGACCATGAACCCCTGACGATAGGATCTTGCTGTTTCTCCTAGTGCTCACTATTATGGGACTTGCTGTCTCCCATCTCTGGCCCCACTCCTATAAGGAAGTACAGGGCCATGGCAGGATGTCTGTTTGCATGGCTGGTCCTTACCAGGGATGCGGTCAAAGTCCCGTAGCTTGCGCTCCACATAGTCCCACTTGAGGATGGTGCAGATGCTGGCACTGGGCTGTGCCAGTGCTACGTAGAGGTCGCTGCTGTAGACAAAGGGCTCAGCTGACACTGACTGGAATGGCAGGACCTGGTGCACCACAAAGTCTGGGAGGGAAGGGGTGAAGATGAGGCAGCAGTGGGGACCCCCGTCACACCACCCAGCCCACTGCTTCCTGGCCGTGGCAGCATCACCAACGGCTTTGCTTTTCAACCATGTCCATGGAAAGTGGCCCCATGTCCACTCTCCCCTGCCTCCAGCCCCAGCCTGCTAAACAAGCACAAGTCATGCCTAGTGAAGCAGTGAGAGCAGCAGCCACTCCTACCTGTCGTGATGCAGCTGAAGTCCTTCAGGGCCGGGTCCCAGATCTTCTGCCCCTGGTAGCGGACAGGGCTGCTGCAGAAGATGGCAGGCACTGTGGCATTGGTCCTCTCCATCCATTCCACCAGCCACTTGATTTTGCAGTCGCAGATGAAAGCGTTGCCCCGGAGGTCCCTGCGGAGGGGAGGGTTTACAATGGAGCATTGGTCACGTGAGCAATGAAACCCCATTACCGCCCCCCCTCACCCCGCAGCTACAGACAAGGCCGGGAACCCCAAAGCATGTGCTTACGGTCTGGGCCTGGAGAAGGAAATGGTTCCAGCTCTGGGGGAAGCTAGTCTCAACCCTGGTGTGTGGGTGGGGAGCACATTTAGTCCCTTGTGCCTTGTTAAAGAGCCCCATCCCTCTGTTCTCCCTCCTGTGCTCTGAGCCCACAGAGCCCTAAGGTGCATGTGGATATTGACATCCTCCATCCCCGAAGAGATGGCTAGGGAGCTGGGCGCTGGATCTGCAGGCCAGGAGGGGTGGGGTGAAGGCACTGGGGTAGGCAGGAGAATGGGGAGGCAGGTTGGGCTGCTCAGAGGACCAAGGTTCCTGCGCTCTGATATCCTGCTCATTGGCTTTACAGAGCATGGGACAGCATATCCCTCAATAACAGGCCCTTAGTGGTGTCGGGAGACCTGGGCGGGGCCTTACAGGTCACTGAGGATGTCCAGGGGTATGAAGATATCTTTGGGCAGTGTCTGCAGGTTGTTGTTGGCCAAGGATCTAAAAGAGAGAGAGAGAGAGAGACTTATTACCAGGAAAAGTGGCACCTCCTTTCGAACGGACCCTGGGCAGAAGGCCTGTCCCGGAAGCCAGCACTGTGTCCACAGTGGCAACCCCCAACCCACAGCTCCTGCTTTCTTTGATAGGCGGAGCTACCACCCTAAAAGTCAGAGAGGCAGGGTTGTCTGCTTGCTGCGAAACTCACAAATAGATGGACCCGTTGTACTGTGTCAGGCATGCCATCCCCACAGGCACGTGCCTGGCATGCCGGGCGTATTATACCCACAAGCTCTGTGCTGCACATTATACCCACAGACATGGTGAGGTGTGCTAAACTCACAAGTGCTGTGAGGTGTGGCATGACCATGGGAATGCCATATCCACAGGACGTGCTAGGTGCACCCACAGTCCCATGCCAAGCATGCCATGCCCACCGGCACGGCCCATACTCACAAGTGTGTCAGGGACTTCAGTCCTCGGAAGGTGAATTTTGACAGAGAGCGGATGTCATTGTTCTCAATGAACCTGCGGGGAAAAATGGGGACACAGGTCACGCCCTCTGCTCCCTGAGAGGTGGTGCTACCAAGCAGCCCCAGGGACTGAGCTCCCCTCTCTCCTGGGGTGGCCCCTTCAGATGGGAGGAGAGCATCCATGGGGCGGGATGCCATGACCCCCCAACCCTAACCAGAGGTGGCACCTTCCCTGCAACCCCTGCCCCCCGAAAGACCTTCACCTCTCAATTCCCACTATCCCCTCCCTCCAGCCGACCCTGGTGCGAAGGAGAGGCGAACGTACAGGTACTGCAGGTGGGAGAGGCCGGTGAAGGCATCGTCCCCGATCAGTGTAAACTTGTTGGAGTTCAGTAAGCTGCAAAGAGAAGGGCGAAACATCAGCTCCGGGGGCGCTCCAGCTGGGCTGCATTGGGGGTACTAGGCTGAGAATAACAGAGACGGGAATCCCTTCCCACCACTGGGGGTGCACTGAGGAGGCAGAGATCTGGACGCAGGCTGTGAGTTCAAATGCTACCTACTGCAGCTCAGCCGTGGCCAGGGGTTAACCCCTGACGCCCAGGCAGGGGAGGGTTCCATGGAGTGGGGGAGGCCTTCCCATTGCACATGGCTGAGTGCCTCCGTGTAGAATGGTGTCCTCCCTCGTGCCTGTGGTTTGTCCTGGAGAGAGGGGATAGAGGGGAGGTTTTCTCTGCCCATCTGTATCTCCCATGACCTCACCATTCAGCCACCTAGATCAGGCAGGCCCAGCTTTGCGGGAGATCAAACCTTACAGCTCCAAGGCCTCCCGAAGGAGACTCTGCCGAGCCTTTACCAGCCCCTGCTGCCTCACAGGGTATGGAAAGGCCTGTGTCCCCATCCCCGGGGACTGCTGTAGCAATAACAAGCCCCCATCCCAATGAGAGACCCAGAGACGTACAGGAACTGCAGGAGGGGGATGTGAGCGAAGGCTGCTGCTTTGATTTCAGTAAAGGCTGCATTCACCATGGTCCTGCGGAGAAGGAAAGGGGGAGAGAAAAGCTCAGGACCATTGCAGGAGGATGGGGCGTTCAGCACTCAGAGAAGTGACAGCAGGATAGTGTGTGCTGGAGCTAGGCAGACAGCAGTGTGCAGAGCCCGTCAGGGACTTCTCAGCAAAATTTGTTTCTGTGGGGAAATGCCCGTTCACAGAAACCGAAGCTGCCCTCAGGGAAGGATGGTTGGTTTCTACGGGTTTCCCCGTTTCCGAACAAACTTGAAAACACATTTTAAATTGCCGAGGGCTCACCTTTTTGGACATTTTCCAAATGAAGAAAAAAAAGGTTTGTTTTTCAGGTCAAAATGTTTTTTAGTTTCAAAATTTTAGTGCACGGTAAAGGAAAAGTTTTTTTTAAAAGGTTGAAATTGAAATGATGCGTTTCCCCAGACTCAATTTGAAATTTTCTACTGATCTTTGGTTTACAAATGTTTTCAAGATTTCAACTTTTGGTCCTAATTCAGGGTGGAGAAAATGTAGAAATCTTGAAAATCCTTGCAGGTGAGGACAAGCATTTCCTGCCCAGTTCAACTGGTATGTGCTGTGTAAGCATCTCTGCCTCTCGTGTTGCTCTGCCAACGCCCCTCAATGCTGGCCCACAGCCCCCCTGCTCTCCCAGCCCCAGGGCCTGCCACAGCTCTGCCGACACCCCTCAATCCTGATCTGCAGTCTCCTGTTATCCTAGTCCTAGCTTGGCGTGTTCCAGTTATTGCTCTTGGATCCAGGTACGGCCTTTCCAGGGGGAGGTTTATATCTGCCCTCTGCTCCCCAGGTAGAGGAGGTATATTTAAAGAGCTCTCTCTCTATTTTTTGCTGTAATTACAGCCTGCAGGTCCAGGGAGGTCCCGCAGGTCCAGTCGATAGGGCCATGCGTGTTCAAAGGGAGCCTGTCTGCCTCCCGCTGCAGAGAGCTGGTCTGCCTGGGACAGGTCCAGCCAGTGCAGTCTGATTGGAAATAAACCAATGGAGGCAGTGATGCTCAGTGTGTATGTGTGGGGGGAGAGGGGGCAGAATTGATAATGCAATGCAGGACCCACAGCATGGAGCAGGTGCTCCTCATTTGCATCATCCGATTCTCCCATTCCCCAGCACCCTGGCGAGGGGGATGGACTGCAGCAGAGCCAGCGTGTGCAGGAAGGAAGAGTGCTCCTGCAGACAATGAAAGAATGAGGTCAGCAGGCGTCCCACCCTGGGCTCTAGGGTTTGAGGGGGTCAAACCAAGGACAAGGGACCTAGGATGGGCAGAAGTGGGGTATGCTTCAGGGCTTCAGACAATCTCTATTAGAGATCAGGATTGGAGTTATGCAGGGGGTGGGAGGCAGATTATCTCCCATCTGCTATTGTGCTGGTGCTGGCCGCTTTCAGAGACAGGACACTGGGCTAGATGGCCCTCAGGTCTGATCCAGTCTGGCAGCTCCTGTGTTCCTATGGAATTTCTCAGGCCCCACCAGGGACATAGCCAGGGGAGTATGCGGTGCACACACACACCAGACAAAAAGGGACTCTCTCTCTCACATGCACACACTCTAACATCAGACACATACACACATATGCAAATGCCACACAGTAGATGCACACCCCAGACAAAAAATATAGGGGCACCAGACACACATACCTACCAAGCACACGCACGTACTTCCCCCACACCACCCCGGCAATCTACAAAGGGTCAGTTCCAGTATGTCACTGTGGAGATACAGCAGTGACAGGCGCATGAGATTCTATTAAACCATTCCTTTTCCTTCCCTGCTCTCACCCCAGCCAGGCCAGGAGGGACCCGCCGGCAGTTAGGAGATCTTTGAGGTCAATGAGAGGTGATGGTGCCATGCCGAAGGGGGCAATCAGGACCTATTGCTAGGTCTGGATCAGCTGTGACTAAAACAGTGGAAGGAAAGGGCTGCCTATTTCTGTGCTGAGGAGCTACCCAGGAGGTGGCAACACACGAATGAGAGTGTCCGTGTAGCCCTCTCCCCACACACACACACACACATACACTTACTGCACTTGCACCAACACACACTACTTTTCATACATCTCGCTTTCATTCACACACACAGAGACACACACTTCCATACACAACCCTGCTCATTTATAAACATAATGCATTTGCACAACACACACATGCACTGCACGTATGCGCACCCCCCACACACCTGAGGAACAACATGCTCACCCACCCATGCACATGCTTACACTGATGCACATCCAGACACATAACATGAGCAGAAAGAAAAATACACCCAAGAGGTATAGAGACCCAGCATGGTCATGCTGACATGTTTACATGCACACACACATGATTGTCTCATATCAATAAGCAGCTACAGTATACATACACCAGACCCTGCACGCACACAGAGGGCTGTTACTGAACACACATCATACCTTTGTGCACACATATACCCCACGGATTCACACACACGCCATCTCAAACCCACAACAACCCTGTTCTGATGTAACCCCAAGGAACATGCTGACTTCTGGGAACCCTCCAATAGCATCAAGGGCCCTCAGCCTTTTAGACTAAAGCTCGATCAACCCCACGGATTCCCCACCTCCATCTCCCTCAACCCCAACCCCAGAGATTCCCGCAGCCCACCTACCTCCCCCACCACACCCCATTCTTCATCCCAGTGATTCCCCCCTCCACCCACGCCCTCCTGCTCTGATGATACTCACAGGGAAATGACCTCCGGGGGCAGGTTCCTGGGGACCGCTTTGGAGTCGATGCAGAAGGCAGTGTCCCTGGTGCAGGAGCAGCTCTGGGGACACGGGGGCAGCTTGGGGGCTCGCTTGGAGCCTGCAGGCAGCCAGAGGTAGGCCAGGCTGATCAAGAGGAAGGCAAGGACTTGCCCCGTCCGCATCACTTTCCCTGGCTGCAGCTCAGCCATCACCCTGGCCTGGCCTCCCTCCCCTGCAGGAGAAGAATCCCCCTGTGGACTGTTGCTTCAGCTCTGCTCTGTAATCCTTCCTCCCTCCTCTCCTGGCTTTGCTGTCAAGCCCAGAGGCTGCAGTGAAGAGCTGAAGCAATCCTGGGAGTGAGGATGCCACAGTCCATCATGCTTCTCTGCAGAGCACCACACTCAACTGCTAGGGTGGGGGAAGCAGGAGTGCTTTGCTGCTGAATGATTTGTCTAAGTGATATCATGGCTGAGGATCTCTGGTGCATGGGGAGTGTGTGAGTGTGCCGCGTGCAATAGCATGTGTGCCTGTGCACACTGCATGCACTAGTGTGTTTGCAGGCGTGAGTGTGTATGTACTGCATGTAACTGTGTATGTGTGTCTCTCTCTCCAGGTATGAATTCTGCATGTGTGTTTGAATACATATGTGTGTCTCTCTGTGTGTGCATGTGAATGTGAAAATACATGTGCAAGAATGTAACTGTGAATGTTTGTAGTGTGCATGCAAATACGGTGTGTATACAAATATATGACTGTGTGTGTACTTTGTATGTGCAGGGCTGTGACCGATGGAGCATGTATGGGTTGTGAACGGCTCTGACTGGGCTTTTATGTGCCTGAGAGTCTGTGTGTGCTTGTGTGACGGCATGAGCCTGTGTGCACCTGGGTTGTGTATGTTCTATGTGCGCTTGTGTGTTTATGTGTGTGTGAACATGGGTGCACATGCATGCATGAGTGTGTGACTATGTACGTGTGGGTCAGTGTACTTGGGTGGGTGAACAGGTGTGCACATGAAAGTGTGTGCACCTGAGTGCTTTTGTGTGTATCCCGAGAGCATGGTTAGGGCAGTTAAAGCACAGACTCTTCCACTGGCTTCTGGCCCTTGCTGACTCACCCTCCCCATCACACTCATTCCCATTCACCAGCTGTACAGAGACCTTCACCTGCAGCAGGATCCTCCCACGACTTTGCCCTCCCTGCCAGCTCATTTCCTTCCGATCTCTCTGCCCCTGGGTTTGCAGCATTCTACCTATGCCCCCGATTCCCTCCCCCATCAACCCCTGCCGCCACCACCACCACCACCTTGTACACTCCCCAACCCCCTCCCATCTGACCCGTCCTTACTGAGCTGCTCTTGGATAATTTACGATGAGCTGAGTGACTCAGGAGGCACAAGCTGAACAGTGGCTCTCGTCCCAGGCACATCCTTCTCCTGGCTAACAATGAGAGGGGATGGCTCTATGGAGGGCATTCTTACTCTCCACAGCTGGGCCTGAGGCCAGGACACTGACAACAAACAAACAAGGGTCCCAGAGCCCAGTGGAGGCAGGGCAGGGGGAGAAGTGATTGGCAAGTCATTGGGTTGTCACTGAGCTCCCATGGATCAGGAGAGGGGAGACAGCAAAGGGAGGGACATGGCCAGAAGCTATGGAGTGAGGAGACGGGTGGATCCGGGGCAGGACACATTATGGCAGCCCAGCTCCCCTTCACTGGAAGGGGCCTCAGCGCACAGGGTTCATCATTGCTCCATCTGGACTTTCTCCGGGGAGCAGAGCAGGAAGCTGGGGGCAGGGCCAGCTCTAACTTTTTTGCCGCCCCAAGCAAAAAAAAAAAAAGAGCGCTGCCCCGCTGTAACACCCCCTCCCGCAAGCGCCCCCCCCAGCGCCACGCCGCTGAAGCTCCCAACCCCCGAGCGCCGCCAAAATCCCGCCCCCGGCGCGCGCCGGCCCCGCCCCTCGAGCGCGTGCAACCCCACAGCGCCGCGAAACACCCGCCCCAGCGCCGCACCGCACAACCCCGCCCCGAGCACCGCACGCACAACCCCGCTCCCGAGCACGCGCGCCGAAGCCCCGCCCCGTGCACCGCACCGCCGAAACAAAAACAAACACCTCCAGCGCCGCCCCACCGAACCAAAAAAAAACAAACCCAAGCACCCCCTCCCCAAGGTGCCACCCCAAGCATGTGCTTGGTCGGCTGGTGCCTGGAGCCGGCCCTGGCTGGGGGCAGTTCTGAAGCTCAAGGTGCATCTGACAGCCTAAGGGCAAGAAAAATACAAGGAGAGCTCTTCCTGCTGAGGGTTGGGCCAGCACCCCCAGTGCAAAACCAGTACAAAGGAGCAATCTCCGTTCTGTGCAGGCTTCAAGGCCTCAGGCGGGGAAGCTGAGGACTTATTAGCTGTGTACTATTGCCAGTCCTTTTATGTTCTGTCACACAGTCTACGCAATCAGCTGCAGACAGGGTCAGGCTGAGCAGCTGTCAGGCCATGGTTAACTGCAGAACAACTGTAAGGTCAGGTCAGCCTGGAGCAGGGTCAGAGGTTAGCTCTCAAACAGCAAAGAGGTCAAAATTCACTGGGGGACCAGCTGATGTGTTAGGAAGTGCCTGCATTCATTCAGTGAGCTGTAGAAATCAGCTCATCTCTGCCCAGCTGCAGCCCTGCAAACTTCCCCTGTCAAAGGTCTCACCCCTATTAGTAAGGTCCCTTACCACAGAGGCTGTCCACAGCTGCAATTATTTAGATCCCGGTTTGAGACCAGAGTTTGAAGCCCTCAGTGTCAAGAGAGAGAGTGGCTCAGAGCTCTGGTTTGGGTCTGTCTCTAATTGCAACATGTGGAAGCAACAACGTTGGGATGAGACACCTAGAGGGAGCACTCCAGTGTTTGAGGGATCAGACTCCATGACCCGTTCAGCACATTGGACAGAATGTGACTGACCCACGGACCCTCCCCAAAGGCCCCTGGCTGCCCACACTCCGATAAGGGCCCGGGCACTCACGACTAGTGCTCTTGTGAAAGGCCTTTGATTTTCGGCTTTTGCTTTGAACATCTGAAGCACCATCAGGTGCCAGAGGGGCTCAGAGACTCGGGGCACTGAGCCAAGCCTGGCCATGGCCATATCGACGGGCCGGATACTCCAGCCTGAAGGGCAGCACTAGCCCCTCGGAGCTGGAAGACTTTGGCCTCAGAACCCCTGTGGTTGCAGCTCTTGGGTGCTAAGAGGCCCATGTGCCCAGAGACAAGTGTCCTCGGAGACTCTCGACTGACACGGGCCCAGGAGGTTATCAGAAACCCGGCTCTGAAGGGCTCCAGGGAAACAGGTTCACAAACAAAAATGAAGTGAACACTTGGCTTGCAGCCAGAAAGGCCTGGGGAACTCCAGCATGCCCTCCCCTTTCCCTCCACCCCTCCACTATATCAGAGTCCCCTATATAAGCCCCTCTCCAGCCACGGAGCCTCCGGGGGCTGTTTTATTACTGGAGGAGCACTACAGGGACGGCCAGGGTCTGCAGAACAAGAAACAAGATGGATGTTAGCAGCAAGGAGGCTCTGATAGAGGCCCCTCCGGTATGGCAATGAACAGAGGATAGATAGTTCTGTTCTGTGTTAGTACAGCACCTAGCACAAATGGGTCCTGGGCCATGACTGGGGCTCCTCAGTGCTACAGGAATACATATAATAAAGGGGGAGTGGGGTCCTGTCCCTCCAGCATACCCACATCAGCTCTTCTTGCTGTTACTGTTCTTTTCTGTTCCCACAGGACTACAGTCCCGTCCCCAGGATACCCTGCCTCTCCCCTCACCTCAAAAGACTCTTGATCATCATGGTGGTGGTTGTGATCATAGTCTTGGTTGTGCTGGGTTTCCTCCTGATGGGACTGCACATATCCGAGAAGCACACAGAAACTGTAAGTACAGTGTTAAAAACCCAGAGGCAGTGGTTCAGAGGGGCAAGTCCAACCGTGTGCCAGTGCAGAGGGGACGGGGGCACGTTGAGGCTGCTGCAGCCACGCCCAGGAGCACAGGGAAGCAGATGCACCCAGGCAAAGTGGGCTGCTACGGCATGGGGTGGGTGCAGCCACACCCAGCTGCAAAGGGAACTCAAGCAGACTGGGAAATGCACCTGTGCACCAGTGCTAAGAGGCAGGAGCAGCCAGGTAAAGAGGCAGCTCCAGTATGCAAGGGCAGCAGGAACGAGTGGAGCTGTGGACAAGCACAGAGGACAGCTGGAACCATAGACAGCTGCAGAGGAGACTGGGACACTAGAGGAATAGCTCTCTATTATCGGGGCCAGCAAAGAAGTGAAAGACTTCAGCAAAGTTTCAGTGGGTACCTTGAAATGGGAAGCTGCTGCAGCCCAGGGCTCTGATTTACTAATGTCTCTGCCTGCACTGAGTCAGCAGGGACAAAGGGAGTGCTGCTGGCAAAGAGGGCACTTCTTCAGGGTATAGGCAATGAACAGCTGATGCATTGTATCTTCTGCTTTGGCCCACCCAGCCCCCTGCACTGGGCACGCCTCACTCTGTGACTTTCCTTGCCTTCTAGGTTTTGCGAATGACTATTCAGGGCCTGGATGGGGAAGGGTCCTTGCAGCAGCTCTCCATGAGTGGGAAAGATAGGACAGGGACTTTTCACATCAAGGCAGCAATCAATTCTTCAGCCACTGTTGTGTACGACTACCACCACGTAAGTAGGGCACGCTTGTTTCGCTAGGTTTCGGGGAGCCTCTTCCAAACAGGTGGCCAGCCAGGCAAAGCTGGCTAGAGCTATAGGGAACATTCATTGCTATACCCATAGCTCAGACTGGGTGAGACCTGGCCGGTCGGATTAGAGCAGGTTAGAATCCCTGGAGTCTCTACCACTCTCTTGATTAGAGGTAGCGGAACCAGTGATAATTTCAGCCTGGTCCATATAACTGTCCCAGATGCAGGCTGAGCCAAGCTAGTGTATGTACCCTAGAGACAAGCTTGAACCAAAACCCCAGATCTGAATACACCCAAGATCTGGGGTATTCAAAGTCCCACCCCCAGACCTGGATTGTGTGGCTTGGGCCCAGCATTATGCTGATGTCAGAGTGTGGTCAGTTCACAGCCAGGTGTGACATCACTTCATAGCTGCTAGTAAGCAAAGACAAGTGGGTCCCAGGGGAAATAAAGAGAGAGAAAAACACTCACGTGTTAATGCAAGCAATAGAAAGTGAGTGAATAAGCATCAGGCTGGGGACAGCGAAGGGAGATGGATTGGGGCACTGTCCTCATTGGCCAATGTGAGAGGGAAGGTGGTCGGGGAGGGTGCAGGGGAGACAAGCAAAATAAGAAGGTGGGTTTGAGTTTGCAAAGCCTGTGGTTTGATCTTGAAAAACCAAGCCCAGGGAGGTTTGGATCCAGTTCCTATCTATACAACCCCCACATTTTGGAGCTCGCTTGCAGACATGGCACCAATCCTGGCCCATCTCGAGCTGATGGCTTTACAGTCTCAAAGGGAAAGGACGTGAGGGGTATAGGAGGCTCCTGGGCTGAGTGCCACGTTCAGCAGACAAGAGGAGGATGGAGAGGAGTGACAATGGTGGAAGCAGCAGGGTCGCCGCCCCAAGCAGCGCGCCGAATTGCCGCCGCAGACGGCGGGGGCAGTCCGTGTGCCCTTAGGGCAGCAGGCACGTTTCCGTGGCGGCGGCGATTCGGCGGCAGCTTCTATGTTTAGCTGAAGCAGCCGCAGACTGCTAAACATAGAAGCTGCCGCAGAATTGCCGCCGCCGCGGAAACGCGCCTGCCGCCCTAAGGGCGCACGGACTGCTCCCACTGTCCGCGGCGGCAATTCAGCACGCTGCTTGGGGGCAAAACAACAGGGACTGCCGCTCCTTGCAGATTGCCACCCCAAGCACCAGCTTGGAATGCTGGTGCCTGGAGCCGGCCCTGGGAAGCAGAAGGGGCTGTGCAGTTTGGGAGGGTGATTCAGCCCCAGTGAATACAACCTGGGGAGCTGCCATGATGGGAAGCCAGGGCTAAAAGTCACTCTGTGCTCTGTCTGCAAATAGCTGCTGATCTGCTACAAATCCTGGCAAGGCCGAGCCTGCTACATCACCAAGATGGACAAGGAGAACATTCAGAGCCTGGATACCATTGCCAAGGTGTTCCAGCATTTCCAGGTGAGCAGCTGGGAATGCACACTTGGTGTGAGCCGTGCTGGGTACAAAGGCAAGCACAGGAGTGCAGGGAGAAAGGGCACTTGGGAGTGAGAAACTTGTGAAAGATTAAAACACTGCAGAGGCTGGAGGCTGCTCTCTGAGTCCCTGGGAGACAGCTGGCTGCAGTCAGAGTGCATGCAGTTTGAGCTCCCATTGAAGTCAGTAGGTGCTGCACCCTCTTCTGTGAGGCCTGAATTTGGGTCTCAGAGCCAAACTTATAAACGAAGCAACTAGTGAGTATTTGCCTGCACAGATCAGGCAGAGGCTACAGTGACTGCGTGCCACCAGTGACTGCACTGTTAATTCCCCACAGTGGGCATTTGCAGGATCACCACCTCCCCATCCTGGGGGAAATGGGCTCAGGCCAGCACAGGAGCAATTGCTCCATGCCTCTTGTACAGTATTCAATGCATACAACCACAAGGGGGTGCAAAGAATGAATTGCCCTTATCAAATGGCTTCCAGCCAAGGCTCTCCAAAGGCTTTGTGACTGGTAATTGAATCATATGCACACAGAGTGAGGTGCAGCGCAAGTCAGCAGTGTACTCCTTTTACTTGGGGTACAGTGGAGGCACAGGAAGAGAAAGTGACCTCCCCAAGGTCTCCTGCTGAGGCAGTGGCAGAACTGGGCACAGAACCCAGGAGTCCTCGCCCCAAACCCCCGCACTCTCGCTGCTAGAAGACACTGCCTCTCTTGTACCAGCTCAATCAATGCATTGGCAAGGTAGGATAATCTAATATTTGGGTGAGGAGAGCATTGCTAGTGCAGGAGAGGAGTGGTGGATGGTTTGGACATCCTCACACAGCACAGGATGCTTCCACGGCTATTCTGAAGCACTGAGAGCTTAGTTTCCAGAGCAGGAAAAAAACGACAACATGAGCACATCTTGTTACGATTAGCACCTGATGGTGTCTAAGGATTGTAAACTCCTAGTCCCCCAGCCTGGACTATAAATTATAGTTCCTGTAATGGTGTGTGGGTAGGGCGACCGGATAGCAAGTGTGAAAAATTGGGACAGAGGGTGGGGGGTAATAGGCACCTATATAACAAAAAGCACCGAATATCAGGACTGTCCCTATAAAGTCGAGACATCTGGTCACCCTGTGTGTGGGGGTGGTGCATATCTAATTCTATTATTTCCTGTCCAAGCTCGAACAGGGTGAAGAGATGGAGGAGGTGGGGTTCCCTGTGCCCCAGGCCAATCGCTCCATTTTGGGCACTACAATTAACATCCTGTGCAGCAACGTTCCCATCTACTGGGCTTAGCAAGGACTCAGGTGGGTGAGCAGTAAAGCAGCTGGGTATCAAGGGGAGCTGGTTTTAGTCACTGACTAAAACATCAGAACTGCCTACAGCAACTTTCTCTCTCTCATACACACTCACACACACAGTTGCAAAAGCCCTTTGCCAGAGGATTCCCCCCACACCCCCGCCACACACACAGATTTGCAAAAGCAACAAGCCCTTTGCCAGACACCAATCAAATCCATTCCCAACCATCAAATCACCACCAGGCTCCGGACAAGCAGGATGCAGAAGAAATGTCTCCATCTGGCTGGTAAAAAGACAAGACTTCCACCCGCTCTGCGCAGAGGAACCAGAATGCAACAGTCAGCAGGAGGCCATAGCAGCCTCTTATTGACTCATTAGCAGCATCATTGCAGAGTTTTACGTGCCATGGGTGGAATCAGGCTTGAGAACCCAAGGGACTGTGTGTTCACGTGGGGGATGGTCTCCTCTTGGCCCTTTCGCTTGCAGCCTTGGCTGGGAAGGTGGCTGAGGGAAAGGCCTTGCTCTGCTGCCTGGGTTGGGAGGTGTCTAAAATATAACAAAAGCCAAAGGGTATCCTTGTGGTTCAGGCACTGGGCTGGAACTCAAGAGAGCTAGGGTCACTTCTCTGCTCTGCCATAGATTCCCTGTGTGACCCTCGACAAGTCACATGGGGCCAGGTTTTTAGAGGTGTTTAAGCCTCTAACTCTCATTGAAATCCCTTAAAAATCTGTCCCTTTCTCTCTCTCTCTCTCTGCCTCAGTTCTCCCATCTGTGAAATGGAGATAATGACCCTTCCACTGGCTGTCCTATCCATTTAGACTGTGAGTTCTTTGGGGCACAGACCTCACCACATTGTGCACCTAGCACAATGCATCACCTGACCTCAACTGGGACCTTGGGCACTACCATAGTGCAAATAATAAATAGCGAGATGGAAAACAGACAAGGTTACCTGGCCACAAGTGGCTTTCTCTGTATGGATTTCTTAGAGCTGCGGCTATTATAGCTCAAACTTCTCATGCGCCACCATTTATCTTACAGGTCCCCGTGCAGTCTGAGCTCCGCATCTCTGCTGTCACTTCCCAGTGAGATGGGCGTGGCGCCCTTGTATCCACAGTGCTGGGACTTCTCTCTTACAATGATGACTACATTGTGTGTGTGTGCAATCACCACACAGCTGGGCCTAGACTTGGCCCGTGGGCCGGCGGGTGGGTGGTTGCATGATCTCCAGCTATTGCAAAGCTTTTGTTCTGTTGCCACACAAAGCAGCTGGGAATTTTCAGGTGGCGCTTGCAATAAAATGAGAGTTTGAGTTTGTGCTTCTGTCTGAAAAGTAAAATCTCCATAGAACGAACATGCTGCTTCCTTTATTCTCTTCTTAGAGAGATTTGTCTTTTCCCTGCTGGATCCTGCCATATGGTACTGATTTAATCAAAACTGCTCAGGGCCTTGTTTATACCCAGGGCCAGAACATGTGAATGGGCATTCACCCAATAGGATTTAAACATTGGTAAATTCACACATGTTGAGAGGCAGTGATGGCTAGTGGACAGAACACTGGACTGGGAGTCAGGAGGTCTGGCTTCTATTCCCAGCTCTGCTATTGACCTGCTATCTGACTGTGGGCAAGTGACTGCCAGTGCACCTCTGACAAAGGCTAAAGTAGGACATCAGTAGTGCCTGGCCCTTGCGCTGGCCCCTCTGCACAAGCTGAATGTTCCTCGCTGTGCATGATCACTCAGCAGATTTCAGTGCAGCTGGGACACAGATAACGCATCCGGTTATTACATCGATCCTGGAGCTGGATTTGGAAACTGGCTGGGTGATTATATGATTAATAATAGCCCGGGCAGAGACTTGCAACATTACCTTTGGGATTTAGACACACAATTCCCCATGAAACAAATGGAAAACCCCAGCCCTGTTGTTATCTTCAGTTAGGGGTGAGATAATCTCATACTACAGGGGCTAATCAGCTTGCTGCAGGGGAGAAGGAAGAAATGCAAATATGTGTACACACACACACACACAATTTCAAATTTGGTCAGGTGATCTATGAAGGGGCTGCTTCTTCTGTAGCATCCACTACTGGCCACTGTCAGAAACAAGACACTGGCCTTGGCGGGTCTGTGTACAGATCCACTCAGGTGACTCCTGTGTTCCAGTACTTCTAGCCTCTCTCTGTTGCATCAGGCTCTTTATGCAGCATCAAGGGGGCCTGGTGCTGGTACTGGATGCTCAGGTTGCAGAGTTGGGAAGATGGGGATCATCAGGTGGCCCAGCAGCTACCACAACCACAAACAAAACCTACCCTGCAAGCTGAGTGAGTTGTGAACAGGATGGGTCACAACGCACAGAAAGCTCTCCCTAGCTCCTGGCTCGTCCTTGAGGCCTTCACAGCACGGCCAGGTGAACCCATCTCCTCCCCTGCAGACAGCTCCACCGGTTCCCCATTCATTACAGAATCCAGTTTAAAATGATTCATCTCACCATGCTTTCCAACCCCTCCAGGAGGTGGAGGGATGTCAGTGTGCATCTGTACAGGAGAGTGTTGGTGATATATGTTTTTGTATGTGTCTGTTGCTGAGCGCATATGTCCCAGTGTATGTGTGTGTTTCCACACAGGACTCTGTGTCTGCGTGTTTGTAGAGGTATGTTGGTATGTGTGTCTCTGCGTGTGGGTGTGCATAAGTGAGTGTGCTGGCCTCCGTATATGTATGGGGGTGTTATAGTGTATGCATGCATAGCAGTATGTGTGCGTGTGTCACATTGTTGGCGTGGACATACACTACTACAGCACGATTGTGTATGGATTGTGCTGGCTCTGCTCATCCATGTATCAGTATAATGATCTCACCCTCTAGTCTTGGAAAGGGAACTCAAGAACAACTGGCAGGGGACAGAGATTCCCCTTAGCTATCCAACCTAAAGCACAACCTTGGATCTGAACATCCCCGAGCTCTGGGAAAGTTAAGATCTCACGCTGCAGCTTGGTACCATCTCCTTTGGGAAACAAGTGATGAAACAGGAAAGGCACAATTTTCATGTGATACCCTCCTTGAAACTTTGAAACCAATTAAAACTTGCTGCTGTAACATCTTAGGGAGACAGACAGAGATTGAACACCAGCAGTGTAAGGTTAATCTGTCAGGCAGGGTCAATCTCCCCTAAAGCTGGCAGATACCATCATAGGAAGAGGGGTCTAAGCCCTGGATTTCTTACAAGGCAATTGGCTAGGCTGACAATGACTCGCCACTTAAACAAAAGAGCTCACTGGCCAGTGCCAAGTGGAACAAACCTGGAAAACGGCCCTTCGACCCCCGGCAATAGAAAGCAGGCTGGAAGTTGTAACTAGACAAATTCAGACTGGAAATAAGGAGTACAGTTTTAACAGTGAGAGTAACTAACCATTGGAAAAATTTACCCAGAGTCGTGGTGGATTCTCCATCACTGGCACTTTTTAAATCGAGATGGGATGTTTTCCTAAAAGATCTGATCTCGGAATTCTGTGGACATTCTATGGCCTGTGTTATACAGTGGGTCAACTAGATGATCATAATGGTCCCTTCCGGCCTGGGAATCTATGAATTGCTCGTTCAGACACCAGAGAAGTAGGATACCATCCTCTGTGTTGATGCCTCTGCTGGGAGATCTGGGCCGAGTGGAATCAGCATCCCAGGCCCAGTCCCCCGTGTGTTGCAATGCCAAGCCATTGAGATGTCCACAAGCCCCAGCTCAGCTCCATTATTTGATGTCCCTGGTCTGCCTGTTACCCAACATCAGCCTTTGCACAGGTGAGGTAATGAGGCAGAAGATCAAGAATATGTTCTCACTGCAATTGAGGAGCGGGGCGGGTGTGGAGAGAACAGAATGTCTGGGAAGGGCTTCATGCAGCAAATGGAGCCGATGAGGATTCCAAGGACTCCCTCCAGGATAAAGAATGTTTGAGGGTAAATGGCCCTGAGAGCTACTTGATTCTCTCTCCCTCCCTCAAACATCACTAAGAACACGCATTGCACAGAGCAAGGAAAATGCAGAGACCTTCCCATTGACCGTTGGCAAGCACTCAGAGTCAGCAGAAACCAGAGCCAGGGCTGTCAGGAGGCAGACAGCAAATCTGCAGGCTCCTCCAAGCCCTTGAGCAGGGAGGCTGGGGAGCTCCTGGCTCTTATGGGTTGAGGAATGTGCAACCATTTCTTTCTCAAGGTCTGTGCGGGCAGCTGTGGGTTCAGGGACAGTGAAAGAAGAGGAGAAAGCGCAAGACCAACTGTTGGAATGCCTGCAAGAGATCAGCTCTTGGATGAAGAGCAGCTGGGCCCAGGCGAGACCAAAGTGATGCCGGTCAGAAAGGGGAAACGCTTTGGAGAACTGGTCGAGGCAGTGTCTCCACCTTCCATTGAAGGCTCCATTCGTCAGAGAGATGTGACCCCTGGAACTGTTCGACTCCTTGCTAAGCTTGGAAGATCGGGTATCATGAGTATTTACCAATGCCTTCCTTTCTCCTCCAGCTCACTAGGAAACTTCCTCCCACTGAGGACCTGTCCACAGTGATCTCTGCATTCATCCCCTCCTGGCTGGATCATTGTAACTCAATGTATCTGAATGTGAAAATGATGCACAGGTTCCAGCTAGCACACAATGCAGCTGCCCCCTTCTCCTTGGCTCAGGTTGACATGAGCACATCAGACCTGTGTTCAAGTCCCTCTGCTGGTCCCAGTCAGCTTCCAATCTCAGTTTAAGGCCTTGCTCTTAATTTTAAAAACAATTAATGGATCAAGCCCCAGCTATATCAATGAATTATTTTTGATCTATGAACCACCACGACAGCTGGGCTCCACTGGGGCAATGCAGATCTCAAAGCCCAGGACAAAGCACTTGAGAGCTGGAGATAAAGCATTCTCTGTCAAAGGGATCTGACTATGACACAAAGACCCAAAGGAAATCAAACAAATCCAGAAAGTCTGACCGTCTGTAGGAAACGCTGCCAAACCTTCCCCTTTGAAAAGGCCTCTTCACCATACAGCAGACACTCATAGCACTGACACTGCCTTCTACCTCCAAACCCCAACACAGACCCACCCTAAAATCCAAAACCTGACCGCCTCCTCTACCCCAAAACAATTCTGACCCCTCTCGGATCCCAAGCCCCAGCACTGACCCCCTCTTCTACCCAATAAAACACTACCACCTAAAAATCCTACCCTAGAACAAATCAACCCAAAACCCCAAAAGTCAATTGATAAAATTTTGAAAAACAAAATCCCTTTCCCAAACAGTTTTTTACCCTGAAAAAAGGGAGAAGTGCTAGAGACTCCATGAAATCAACCAGGGACTTTGCTAGTGCTATTGATTTTATGTGGAAGGTGCTCGGATACCAGCGATGTATGGCAGTATTGATACTCATAGATAGATAGCTGGATTAGAACAGCAGGTAGGTCAAGGCCAGATGTGAGATCAGGGTTGGCTGTAGGCCAGCTTGAATAAAAGGTGAAGGCTCAGATTTTTGAAGGTTGCAACATCTACCTGATTTAGGAGCCTGAATCTCGTTTTCTAATGAAATTTAGGCATTTAGAAGCCAAATTCCCTTGACTGTCAATGGGATTTTGGTTCCTAAGTGCCTAAATCACTTTTGAAAATGATATTTAGGCTGCTAAATCAGTTAGGCACTGCACAGCAACACCTAAATAACTTTACAAAACTGGGTCACAATCCTGGTCCCAAGGAAGTTAAGGAAAGTTTTGATTTCACCCTAGGAGTTTGGCACGACTTAAGCACAGACCTCTAACGACTCATAGATCAGTGCACTCAGTGGGTGAATTTCACAATCATAGAATCATAGGACTGGAAAGGACCTCAAGAGGTCATCTAGTCCAGTCTCCTGCACTCATGGCTATGACTATGCATCATCTAAGTCCCAATTCAGTAGGGGCATATGTGGGACCTTGTGCTGGTCCTCTACCCAGGGGCGCGTTTTCCAAGGTGCCTATGCTCCACATCTCTGTGCAGATGCATCCCTGCAAGCTTCCCTTGTTGAAGGTCTCACTCCATTCAGAGCTTCCTTTCTTCACCCCCTCCCAGCTCCTGAGGTGTCCATGTTCCCAGGAGCTGCAGCCCTGGTAGCACAAGGATGCAGCTGTGTTAGCCCCAGGTAGTTTCCATCTCTCCTGAAGTCGCCGCCTTGGAGAGATTGGGCAAGGTGGTGGTGCAAACACTTGTTGGAAATGACGGAGTTTTACACAAGGCCCCTCCCCAAAGGCCCCTGGCTGCCCACACTCCGATAAGGGCCCGGGCACTCACGACTAGTGCTCTTGTGAAAGGCCTTTGATTTTCGGCTTTTGCTTTGAACATCTGAAGCACCATCAGGTGCCAGAGGAGCTCAGAGACTCGGGGCACTGAGCCAAGCCTGGCCGTGGCCATATCGACGGGCCGGATACTCCAGCCTGAAGGGCAGCACTAGCCCCTCGGAGCTGGATGACTTTGGCCTCAAAACCCCAGATGGTGGAGCTCTTGGGGACTAAGAGGCCCATGTGCCCAGAGACAAGTGTCCTCGGAGACTCTCGACTGACACAGTCCCAGGAGTTTATCAGAAACCCAGCTCTGAAGGGCTCCAGGGAAACAGGTTCACAAACAAAAATGAAGTGAATTAGAAACTTGATTTGTAGCCAGAAGGAGCTGGGGAACTCCAGCATCGCTTCCCCCCTCACTTTCTCTTACCTCAGGTCCCCTATTTAAGTCTCTCTCTGCCCTTCACACTAAGGGGATGTCCAAGTGGCGCAGGAGAAGCAGCAAGATGGAAATCAGCATCAAGGAGGCTCTGATTGAGGACCCGCTGGTAAGCCTCAGCCTCATCCCCTCCTCCCCGGGCTGGGTTTTAGCAAAGGGCAAAGGTTAATGAAAGCGATCACATCCTCCGTAGCTCATACATTGCAGCTCCAATAGTTTCTAGTGCCCAGCTATGGTTATGAGTCAGTGGCGGATTCTATTCCTCCCAGCTTGCAGGGTGTGGGTTGGCATCTGAACCTGTGTGTCTGTGTGTCTCTGTATTTGTGTATGCATGTCTCCAGGTGTGTCTCGGTACTTGCACCTGTCCATAATGATGTACAAAACGTTTCACCTGCTTCCTTGGTTCCTCCAATGCCTGTTGAGATGCCATGCTCAGCTGGGTGCAGATCTGGCTGAGACTGAGAGTCACCGACCGCACATTTCTGAAATGTAACCACTCTAGCAGCTGTCAAGGGTGCATGAGAACTATCAAATGGTGAACCCCAGAGAAAGGAGGGGGCATGGCCCTTCTGACTCAACCAGTGCTTCTCCCCAGAAAGCTGGGGCTATTGCCTGAAGCTGCATTGGAGCTATTAGTGAGGCATCTTGCCTACAGAGTCAGCCACGGTGCTGGGATCTAGCTCACTACTTTAAAAAGCACTTGGAGACACTCTTGAGCATGGAAGATGCTACTTAAAACCATGGCCCGTCCCAGGCCCAAATCCTGTGCCTGCACTTCATTTCTCTCTGTCTCTCTCTCCCTAGTCCTGTCTCCTTCCCTCGCTGTCATCTACACACTCCTTACTTCTCCACCTCCTCCTGTTCCCTTTTGCTTTGCATTTCAATCCCTCCTGCAGTGACCTCTCTCTCTCTGTGTGCTTGTGTCCCCAGCACTACAATGCTCTGGATTCAGAGATGGACCTCTGCCCCAGCTGCACTGACTGCTGCCCCAGCTGCCCCAGCTGCACTAACTGCTGCCCAGGCTGCCCCAGCTGCACTAACTGCTGCCCAGGCTGCCCCAGCTGCAAGTCCTGCTGCAGCTGCTGGAAACGTGTCTTCTGCTGCCTCCCTAAGCTACTCTGCCGTCTGCCCAAGTTCCCCGGCTGCCCCCTGCACATCAAGAGAATCCTAATCATCGTGGTTGTCATTGTGCTGATAGTTGTGGTCGTCCTGGGAGCCCTGCTGCTGGGACTGCACGTGACCCAGGAACACACTGAGACTGTAAGTAAGGGGGAGAAGGAGCAGTTGAGGCTGTGCACAGGTGCAAAGGAAGGTGTTAAAATCATGCCCAAATGCAGCAGTTTATAGATGAATAGGGGATAGTGGCAGCTAGGCACAGATGCAATGGGGATCCATGCAGCTGACCATAGTGCAGCCTTATGTAGGTGCAAAGGGGACTTGTGCAAAGGGTACGGCCCTGCATAGGTGCCCAGGGGACTGCTGCAGCCCTGCAGAAGAGATCACTGTCACCATGCCCAAGTCTAGCAATAGGCAGAGGAAGCAGGGACAGATGCACGGAGATGCAGAACAAAACTGGGGCAGTCATGCACGGGTGCAGAGAGAGCAGATGGGGTCCTGTTGGATGCAGAGGGGACTCAGGTAGTCATTCATTGGAGGAAACAGAATTGGCACAGAGGGGACAGATTGCATCCGTGAATGAGCAAAGTCAAGGACCAAGCCAGAGGAAGATGTTGCAGTTGCATTTAATTCCAAGAGGGCTGATTGAAATCCTGGCCCATTGGAACAGATCCTGTCTACCTTGCATCACAATATGTGTGGACAGCAGGGAAGAGATAGGCCTCGTTCTGTCGGGTTAGCAGGAGAACATTTAGGAGAAACAAAATCAGTCTCGGGAGTCTCTTCCCAATAAATTTACTCTTCCCATTCTGCAAGAGACTCTGGGGCCCTGGCCAGCCTTGAGGGAAGGAACAGGGTTGATTATTAGAAGCAACAGAGAAATGAAAAGCAGCTGCAAAATGTCCCTGGGCCCTTTGAAATGGCTGTGTTTCAAATGCGTTAGAATGGAGCAATGTTGCTCTTTTTGATGCAGGGAACCCATAGCAGAGATGATAGAGATCCCATCCCTTCCGTATCTTCCCACCCCCTGCTCTCCTTGCTGCTCACTCTTTAGGCTCTATGATCTCCTCCTAGGTTTTGCAAATGACCATTGAGGGGCTGGAGGGGGAAGAGTCTCGACTGCGGCTCTCCATGGACTGGGAAGAAGAGGTGGCAACTTTCCACATTGATGCAGGAACCCATGACCCGGGCACAGTGGTGTACGACTACAGTAATGTAAGCAGAGAGTGCTTGCTTGGAAGGGGGCGTGCTTCAGAATGGACCCTTGCCATCAGGCCATGAGGCCGGGATCCTGCATTGAATCCTCCTGTCCAGGGAGTGAGGCTGTTTTTAACCCATGCATGGCTGGGACATCCAAGCACAAACGTGGCAATGCTGCATTAGAACAGAAGGCACTCTGAGAGGCTATTAGGCACTGCTGGGTGCCAGCCCCTCAAGTCAAAATCTGAAGGGGTTCCAGCCTCAGTGGCGTGGCATCACGCCCCTGAATGGAGCAGGGGAGTCAGTCCCTGGGGGAAAGCCGTTGGGTCACTCAACAGACAGCACTCTGGACAAGCAAGGAGCAGCACCTGTTGGCACACGGGAATCCTGTCTTGGTCTCCTCTTCCTCTGTCATGATGCAGGGTTGGTGGGTAGGGGAGGAAATGGGTACTGCCAGAGATGCAGAAAACCCAGCTCCACAAAAGAAACATGACCAGAGAGGAAGAGCCAAGTTAGAGAGGGAGTGAATGGGGCTAGAGTTGGGGCTATGAGGGGAGAAGGATGGTTTGTTGTCTTCATTGGCCAGCGTGGGATGGAAGGTGGTGGGGGAGGGTGCAGGGGAGACAAGCAAAATAAGAAGGTGGGTTTGGGTTTGCAAAGCCTCAATTTTCATCTTGCTAAACCAATCCCCAAGGAGGTTTGGACCCAGCTCCTATCTACCCAACCCCCGCACTTTGGATAGGGCTTGGAGTGATGGCACCAACCCTGGCCCATCTCAATCAGATGACTTTAAGTCTCAAAAGGAAAGGCCCATGAAGGGTCTAGGAGGCTCCTGGGCTTAGTGTCATGAGGGGGAAAGAGTGGGGTGACATTGCGGAAGCAGAAGTGGCTGTGCAGTAGGAGAGGGTGATTCAGCTCCGGTGAATACCGGGGAGCTGCAGTGATGGGAAACCAGGGCTTATAAATCACTATGTGCTCTGTCTGCAAACAGCTGCTGATCAGCTACAAATCCTGGCAAGGCCGAGCCTGCTACATTACCAAGATGGACAAGGAGAACATTCAGGGCTTGGATACCGTTGCGAAGGCGTTCCACCAACATCTCCAGGTGAGCAGCTGAGAATGCGCACACAGTGTGAACCATGCTGGATGTAGAGGTAGGTATAGGAATGCATGGGGGAAATGGAATTCATGCAGTGCTGAATCTGAGGCCAACAGAAGAATGTGGGGGAAGGAGGGTGGAAGATAGTACGTGGATAACAGAGATAAGAGGCTACTTAGACTCCAAAGATCAAACCCTCCAAAGGATGGTGCATCAGGAACACCTGGAGTTATGCACATGCATCAGCTTGACCAGCAAAAGCAGCTACACATGCAAAATGGGCTAGTGTATGTCTAGTTGCTGGTGTGTGATTCCACAGTAGCCTCTGGAGTTTAATTGTTTCTCTATTTGGATCTTTTACATTCAACAGCTGTTGTGAGAATGATTTGCTCTCATAAAGCATGTGATGTATGAGGGCATGGAAATGCTTTGCTAACACTGATTGACCCTCAAAGCCCTAAGGGGGGGGGGGTCGATGGCAATGAGAAATACTGATAAGTTAAGTGCCTCAGGGCACACAGTGAGTTAGTGGCAGAGACAAAAAGAGAACCCAGGAGTCCTGATTCCCAGTCCATTAGACAAGACAGCCTCCAAGAAGTGGGAACAGAACCCACGAGTGCTGAATCTTTCATCATCTGCTATAATCACTAGTCTCCACAGCCTCCCATATTTATATTCAAATAATTTCATGTCCTATTAAAACAGGCTGGCCTGTATGTCACCAGCCAGGGCAGCATTGCTAGAAATTTTTGATGCTTCAGAAGCAGTGGCCTTGTGGGAAGCCCTCCAGATGTGGAATCCATCCTCACAGGTGGAGTGAAGGTGCTGAAAATATAGTGGGCACTAGGAGAAAACTTAGTGTGCGTATCGTATTGACATTAAGGATTTAAGATATATGGGAATGTCAATAGCCTGTGTCTATTCCTGCTGCAAACAAGGGTGCAGGGTGTTTGGTGTGTGTGTTTAATTTTTATTATTTCCTGCCGTAGCTCAAGTCTCTCATCCCAACTCCTGAGCAGAGTGAGGAGGAGGAGGAGGAGGAGAAAGGGTTTCCCATGCCCCTGGCTGATCGCTCCATCCTGGGCACTACAATTAACATCCTCTGCAGCAACGTTCCTATCTACTGGGATTAGCAAGGCCTCAGGGAAGTGAGTAGCACTGTGGATGGGTGTCAGAATGGGAGCCGATTGTACTCAATAGCTGAACAATCACAGTTACCTGTACTAACCACCCACTCCTAACACACACACGCACACACACACACACACTACAGTAGAAGCATGTGTGACAGGCATGTTGGGAATTGGTCTTGGGGAGCAGGCACTGGGGGACATGGCCTATGTGCAGACACAGGAGTGAGTTCTTCACAGCCAGGCCTACGGTGGATAAAAATCAATGCTTTTTAAAAAATAATAATTAAAAAACAGATTTTTTAATTTAAATCGGATTTTTTGATAAAATGCTTTTTGAGAAAAAACTATCTAAAGATAGTTTTAATTAAGATACATTATAGCTCAGATATCTCATCATGGAGTAGGGATTATAAATTCTAATTCGATAGTATGAGATAATATATTCAGTTAATGTTTAAGAAAAGTTTTGTAAATGAGTTCCAATAGTTCATGGATTGGGACTCAATCTTATGTGGTTCCAGGGGCTTCTATATAGATTATTTAGGTTAATCTTTCTGTCTACCCAATGTGACTCAGTGCTCGGTCTAGAAGATACCATCAGAGATGCTTAGTTTTGCAGTTCTCAAACTGTGGATTTGTGTCTCCAGAGGTTGTAAATTGCCACGGGCACACAGGGGCGAAAGAAAAATGCAGGCCTGTTATTTACCAGGCTGCACGTGGCAATAGACTATATTGGTAAGGGATGCAAGGAGAGTATGGGTCACGATGCAAACTGCAGACACACACACAACTAAAATTAATCAATTTAAAGTTTTATTGGGGATAATTACAAGGGGTAAGGGAGCAGCGTATGATTAGCTAATAGAGTTAATGAAACTTAAAACACACAATGACTAAAATATCTATTAACAATATTTATAAACAAAGATGCAGCATTTAGTAATAACTGATACTTACAAATACAAACCAACGCATAACGACCGGCAATCGTAGAAACTCTGTTTGATACACGTGAGCTGAGAGAGAGGCTTCGAGGTGATCAGGCTCGGTTACGGGTGTACACAGGACACACAGGATTCGTTTTTCTTTCTCCTCTCCCTGCCTGCACATGGCAGGCAGGCCTAAAGTACCAACTATGACATCATAGAAATGTCATAGGGGACGGGGCCCAAAACCTGTTTGTGTTCGTTTCTGATTGGCACAAGCAAAGTTTACACCAAGTAGGGGAGCAGGTGCCTTAAAGTCTGACTTCGCCCCCAAAAAGTGAGGAAATGCATATTGTTTTAGAATGCGTTCAACACTGAATGACAAAAGAAGAGGCCAGGGCAATACCAGTATGGGCAAGTTTTACAGGATGCAGACAGGAACTCATCTCAACAGAGGTAACATGCTTGTTAACAGCAAAAATATTTTTTAATAAATAAATAAATATATAGAGATGAGAAATAACAGACCTCAACCCTCTGCAAATTTGTGTACACAGAGTCAATCCATTACCTCTCTCTAAAAGTGCAAAGTTTCAAAAAGTTCAATGAATAGAAGATTGTTGGGGGTGGAATAGATCTGGACAAGGAGAGGTCTGGAGATCAATGTGAGACGGGAGGAACAGGCAGTAGAAACTAAAGTGAAACTGTTTGAGCAGCATATTCCAGCAGTCTTGAGGTCTTTCTGAGTGTAGCCTTCATTGATTTGAGATCTACCATACCATTCTCTCACAAGAAGGGAAAAGTTATAATGGCAGCAGGCCATAATAGAGACCCAGTTTGGGAATAAGAGCCATTCAAGAAATATATGTTTGCTGATGATGTTTTAAAGAAAGTCACAGCAGTGAACTGGTGGAAGCCACTTTAGCACTTGGATTCAGAGACTGTTGAAGTGATAATCTCACTTTTAACAGCAGTAGCTTCTTCTGCTGGTGTAGAAATAATATTTTCTTCCTTTGGACTAATTATTTCCAAATTGAGAAATTGTTTGGGACCTGAAAAAGCAGGAGAGCTTGTTTTTCTTTTCCAGATTATGAGCAAACAGGAAAATGAAGGTGAAGACGACTGAGTTAGCTGCAAAAGCCCATATTTTAAGTTTCTCATGTTGAACTGGCTGATGTCGATTTAATTTTTTTTTCAAATATTTCATTTAACTATTTTAGTTAAAAACAATTTTAACAAAAACAAACCTTATTTTAAAAACTTGAATGTTTAACTAAATTCAAAAATTCATATGCTTGTTTTGTTAAAATATTATATGTTTGCTGTTGAAGAAAAAAATCCAGAATACATAACATTGTTGTTTTAGTTAAATAAAACAATTTAAATGTCTGTGTGGTGATGTTCTCCTCCTAATACAGCATGGCAAGAAAATCCTCCTTGAATTGGAGATAGTTCACCTTCTAATGACTTCATAAATACCTGCTTCAATTACCTTTGGTAAACAAAATAATCAAACAATCATTCATTTTCAGATATAGCTGTAAAAGTAATCTGAAAAGTTTTCAAAATAAATCACTTTAAAAATGTATAGTGTGTACCTTCTAAAAATGAAACCTATATCTATCTCTGAGTTGTGAAGAATATGTATTAAGGTTATAACAACCAACAAGAATGCACTGTTATGTAGAAATACATGATTAAACTGAGTCTTCCTGACTAGTGATTTAAATCATGATTTAAATTATGAATCCACCCTGCAGGCCGATCTGAGGCCCTGCAGGAACAGCTGGCAAATGTTGCAGCCTTCAGAGGAGATTATCCATTAGGCTGGAACAGTCCTCCCTTAGGCCTACTGAGAGAGTCAGCAGGCAGCTTGCAAGGTTGCATGCCTGCTGCAAGGGGAGTGGATGCTTCACGCTCACCTTGAGACAAGGAGATACAAATCCCCAGCAGTCACATTAGGTGATAGTGACAGTTTGGAGTCGGAGATGCTAGCAGGCCCTTTAGCACAGAAGAGAGTGACTGATAGAGAGTCCACACTCTGCTGCTCTAGTAGAAGTTATTGCCTGTGTATGAGAATAAGGGGACATTGGCGAAGTAAGCCAGGGCCATTAGCTGCCCAACTCTCCCATGAAACCAGTGGACACCTAACTCCCCTTTGTGCCTCTGGAAATCTCTCCCTAAAAGCAGAGAAATGAGGGAGGTAATGCTTGAGGGGCCATCCGGGGCCAAGCAACACTTACAGCTCAGGATGTTCACAGGGATCATTTTTCACCCCCCGTGTGTTTGCTTTGCAGGATCCATAAAGGACAGAGCATCTCCTGCCTGCCATTGCTTTCTGAGGGGGTCCCAGCAGAATGGGAACATCACGTGTTCAGCCAGACCCCCAGTTGTGGCTTTGCTGACTCTGTACCTGTGGGTGATTATGGTGCAGCTGGCTCTGTGCAGAACTCTCTCGCTGGCCCCAATTCAGGAAAGCTCAACGCACATGGTTAAGTTCCTCTACCTTCAAGGGGACTCAAGTGGGTGCTTAGATGCTTTCCTGAATAGGGCAGCTTTCCAGAATTGGGGGAACCCAGATGGAAGAGCTGTGCCAATGGGAAGAGGAGCCAGAGGGACCCTGCTATAAATAACAGCTGTACATGGGCTGATCTGTTTGCATTGGATGCAGCGGGCATTTGCTAGGGACATTATAGAATGAGAAGATTGCTTGCCATTGTGGGTGTTAGACTTCTTTTTAGAGAATAAAATCTACAATCCCTCACCAACCCCTCTTATTTCTTCTTCTGGGTAATGAGGTATTGTGTCTTCACTTTACATGACCTCACAGCCTAGTGGGCTAGCACAATGTGGCCAGAGTAATGACAGCAGGGACAACTCATCAGACTAAGGGCTTGTCTACATGGAGTGTTAGTCCAGAATAGCTGATTAACTCCAGATGTGGATGCTCTTATTCCAGCATAAAAGTGCCTTAATCCAAATTAGTTTAATCCACTTTATGTGCCTTTGGGCAATTACAATGCACCTGGCTCTATATAGGAGTCACTTTGTGAACTAAATTAATTTGGACTTTGTTTAAAACTATGGTGTCATGTTGTTCTCCACTGCTAATTAGTGGAGCTTATTAGAAAAAAAGAATTGTCAGAATTTACTGTTTTGTTTAAATTGGAACATTCTACAGGACTGTGTCAATTCTGACAAAATCCCAACAGAAACCAAGCACGTTTCCAGTGGACCTTTGCCTGCCAGGCAGGATTCCACGAGAAACCTGACTGGCTCCTTGGCAGACCATCTGGCAGAATGCAGTGAACCCAGGCTCCCAGCTTCTCAGCTGCCTGCCTGGTGGGCTGGTGGGAAGCTGGGAGCCTGGAAGTTGTGGGAGCCCCAGTTCCCAGGCTCGTGACTCCTCGTCAGGCAGGGCTGTTAGGGTCCCTGGCTCCAACACCGCCCACCAGGTTGTACTACTGAGGATCTAGGTCTTCAAAGGCCCCCCAGGTTCCCCAGGTCTAGGGCAGCCCACTAGGCTGCGTTAGAGCTCAGTGGAGATCAGTAATTCCGTTTCACAGAGAATTTCAAATATGTTGGTTATCATTCCAAACCAGAATGAAATCTGATTTTGAAATAGCAAAATCCTCTGCAAAATAGAATTACTGTTTCCCAACCAGTTCTATATTAGCTGTCATGTTTCACCCTAGAGGTAAATGTACAGTAACTGCTAACAAAAATACTAATTAATGCCAAATTCAATGATTGCTTCTGTGATCTGGACATGAGAAACTGGACTAGGACCTTCTAATTCATTTCACAAAGGTCACCTGTCATTTTGATTTTTTAGCATTCAAGGGAGAAAAGCAAAATGTATTTGAGCCCTGTTGCAATACAAATGTAAATGGCTCTTATTTACCTTGGACCAAAAAATGTCCTTTAAGACGCCTTAACATGGCTTAGATTGTGCAACACACAGTATGCACTGTGATAAGTGTCTTTATTTCCTCTCCTTGTCAGGCTGTTACCTTGATCAACATACCCAAGAAAGGTGCAAAAGTAAATCAGGGCTGTGGAAGTGATCTCTTGGGTTAGATTGGAAGGGAACAGAAGGGAATTCAGAGGATTGCCATTTGGACAGAATAAGAAATCAGGTCCTTCTAATGTCATGCAATTTTAATACTGAAGGCTAGCATAATAAGTCATTACATAAATCCATTATTAACTACCAGCAGGACAAATAAATTACACTATCAGCCCATTATCTATAGTTCAAGCTGAATTTTGCTTGGTAATATAACTGCAGAGTAGGTGACCTAAACAACAGGCATTCTGAGATAAGTTGAAGGAATTCAAAGCAGCGCCTGTAGCTGTGTATTCAGCTGCTGTTTTCTAACCCTATTTTCCACTTGAATGTGATTTTTTTAAAACAAATCTACATATGTCCTCTGTAAACACTATTTCCCTGCAATCTATTGGGATTATTATGATATTTTGTGTTATCAATAAAGATGCATGCACGCGCACACACACACACAGACACACACGCAAACCCCTGTATACTCTATTTCTTAAGGGGGAATAAAGAACAGAATTTCCATGTAACTCTAGTATGGTTTAAAATTAAAGGTATTGGATTATGACATTTTGTCTCTCGTAGATATAATTGTAAAACTGTAAGCTCTTTATTTCTGTGTACAATAAAACACATCCATACAATTAAATCAAGGTTGAAAGTATTTTGCCTAGAAGATTAATTTAAGCCTCTATGGATAAAAGAATGATCTTGAGAATACAATATACTGATGTGTTGACAGCACCTCAGCACATTTCAGTGAGCAGGTAATTCCCTTTCCGATGCCCATGCAGGGGATATCTATTTACACTAGAAACTTTTGCTGTATCTTTTGGCCATACAGGCCCAGATCCTCAAAGGTATTTAGCCATAACGGGAGTGAGGGGCCTAAACACCTCTGAGGATCTGGGCTGCTGTCTCTTGGCTTCTCTTTCCCATCAGTGGAGTCCATGTGTGCACATGGGAAATCGCTGCCTAAGGCTGGGAGAGGCCCAACTCCTCCTTGGGCTGGTGATGGGCTCTTCCAAAGTGCCTGGCATGGCACCATGGTGCTGGGGATGAGGGAAGCCAGGGTAGGCTTGGCAGGGCTGGTGCAAGGATGTTTCACGCCCTAGGCGAAACTTCCACCTTGCACCTCCGCCCCTGCCCTGAGGCGCTCCCCCCACTCCGCCCTGAGGTGCCCCCCCGCTCCAGCTCACCCCTGCTCCGTCTCCACCCCGAGCACGCTCTCGCTGCTTCACTTCTCCCGCCTCCCAGGCTTGTGGTGCCTATGCTGATTGGTGCCGCAAGCCTGGGAGGTGGGAGAAGTGAAGCAGCTCACCCCTGCCCCCCTCCTCCCGGAGCACACTGTGGCTGCTTCACTTGTCCCGCCTCCCAGGCTTGCGGCGCCAATCAGCATAGGCGCCACAAGCCTGGGAAGCGGGAGAAGTGAAACAGCCACGGCATGCTCGGGGAGGAGGTGGGGCAGGGGTGAGCTGGGGCGGGGAGTTCCCCTGCGTGCCGCCCCCCCCCCTTACTTGCTGCAGGGGCCCTCCCCACGCTCCCCTGCCTCAGCTCCCTCTGCCTAAATGCCGGCGGCGACCGGGGTGGCCGAAGATCCGCCTGCCGCGGTCGCTGCCGAAGAAAATGGCGCCCCTCAAATCCTAGCGCCCTAGGCGACTGCTTAGGTCGCCTAAATGGTTACACTAGCCCTGGGGCTTGGTACTAGAGCCTGGGTAGCAGGGATGGGCTGGGTGCTGTGGGGAAGCAGGTGCAGGCTGGTTCTGTGAGCTGCTTAGGAACAGCAGGGGATGGTTTGGTCCCCACCTCCTGATAGGAAGAGGCCAGGGCGGCACAGTGTAGGGGGTGCAGTGGGAAATGGCCTGAGAGGTGAGCTCTACCTCTTGTACCTCCAGGGCCAGCTCTAGTCAGCACAGGCCCCGCTGCCACCATGGCACCAGGCACCAAAACAGCCCTGAGCACAAGGGCTGGACGGAGCCCACATGGGACCACCAGGGGGCGGGACTCGGGCCGGGCGGGAATGGGTTCGAGAGGGAGGGCATTTGGTGTGAGGGAGGCTGAGTCAGCTCAAGCCTAGGCCGGGGCTTAGTGTTAGAGGATGGTGGGCGCCAACTGTGAGGCGGCACTGAGAGAGAACCTCTGAGGCAGCATGAGCCGGGACGGGGCACAGGGGCAGAGGGCCACATGCCCAGGTGAGCCCCTGGTCTTTGAAGCACTGATGCTGCTCCAGGCCCTCGGGAAAGGGGGAGCCCAACGGGGAGAAGCGGCAGAAGGAGGCCACCCCAGCACTCGGAGCCACCGGCAGCCGGCAGAACCGTGCAGGAACCCCCCAATCTGGAGCATCAGGAAGGTTGGTGCCAGATGGAACAAGCGCCGCAGGCTGGACAGGGGGGCTCAGACCAGGCTCCCACATGGGGGCAGGGCTATGGGGCTGCAACTGAGGCAGGAAGGGGTGGAAGTGCCGTGCGGAGGGGTGTGGGGAGCAGTAAGAGGCGCCGCCTGAGAAAGAGGAGTGGGTGGCCGGGTTGTGAGGTGACAGGAGGGGCAAAGGCGAGGCTGGAGCGAGATGTGGGGAAGCAGCTGGTCTCTGGTGGGAAGCTCTGAGGTGGCAGGAGCCAGAGCGTGGGTTGGGCAGGAAACAGCGACGCAGGGCACTGAGGCAGGAGATGCTGAGGTTGCTGCAGAGCGGGAAGGGACGATGCTGAGGGGGTAGGAGGAGGCTGGAGGCAAACTCAGAGAGGGGGTACGAGCGGAGGGAGGGGCTGGGCTTGAGGTGGGAAGCACTGAGGTAACTCGAGGAGGGAGGTGGGGAGTGTCTGATGGGGCACCAGAGGGCAGGGCTCCAGCCAGGCACAGAGAGTTCAGGGCACGAGGGGGGTTCACGTTCAGGCAAGAAATGCCAATGTCACTGGAGGGGGTGAGGAAGGTGATTTGAGGCAGCAGGCTGGGCAAAGATCTGAGGCAGCATGAATTGGGGGATGGGGCTCGGGCTGAGGTGGGAAAGATCTGAGGTGACACCAGAGAAGGGGCTCAGGGCCAGGGCGGGAAAGGCTGAGGTGATGCTGGAGGAGGGCTCAAGGACTGGGCGGGAAAGGCTGAGGTGATGCTGGAGGAGGGCTCAAGGACTGGGCGGGAAAGGCTGAGGTGATGCTGGAGGAGGGCTCAAGGACTGGGGGGGGAAAAGGCTGAGGTGATGCTGGAGGAGGGCTCAGAGCCTGGGTGGGAAAGGCTGAGGTGACGGCGGAGGAGGGGCTCAGGGACTGGGCGGGAAAGGCTGAGGTGATGCCAGAGGAGGGGCTCAGAGCCAGGCTGTGAAAGGCTGAGGTGACGCCAGCGGCAGGGGCGGCTCTAGGTATTTTGCCGCCCCAAGCACGGCAGGCAGGCTGCCTTCGGCGGCTTGCCTGCGGGAGATCCCCGGTCCTGCAGATTCTGCGGCACACCTGTGGGAGGTCTGCTGAAGCCACGGGACCAGTGGCCCCTCCGCAGGCATGCCACCAAAGGTTACCTGCCTGCCTCCCTCGCGGCGACCAGCAGAGCGCCCCCCGTGGCTTGCCGCCCCAGGCACGCAATTGGCATGCTGGTGCCTGGAGCCGCCCCTGGCTGGAGGAGGGGCTCAGAGCCTGGGTGGGAAAGGCTGAGGTGACACTGGAGGGGGCTCAGGGTCTGGGCGAGAAATGCTGAGGTGATGCCAGAGGAGGGGCTCAGGGACTGGGCGGGAAAGGTTGAGGTGATGCCAGAGGAGGGGCTCAGAGTCTGGGCGGGAAAGGCGGAGGTGATGCTGGAGGAGGAGCTCAGAATCTGGGTGGGAAAGGCTGAGGTGACACTGGAGGAAGACTCAGAGCCTGGACAGGAAAGGCTGAGGTGATAGGTGATGCCAGAGGAGGGCTCAGGGACTGGGTGGAAAAGGCTGAGGTGATGCTTGAGGAGGAACTCAGGGTCTGGGCGGGAAACGCTGAGGTGACACTGGACGGGGGCGCTCAGAGCATGGACAGAAAAGGCTGAGGTGATGCCAGAGGAGGGCTCAGAGTCTGGGCGGGAAAGGCTGAGGTGACACTGGAGGAGGGGCTCAGGCTTTGGGCGGGAAAGGCTGAGGTGATTGTGTAGGAGGGACTCAGAGCCTGGACGGGAAAGGCTGAGGTGATTGTGTAGGAGGGGCTCAGAGCCTGGGCGGGAAAGGCTGAGGTGATTCTGGAGGAGGGGCTCAGGGACTGGGCAGGAAAGGCTGAGGTGACACCAGAGAAGGGGCACAGGGTCTGGGCAGGAAAGGCTGAGGTGACATCAAAGAAGGGGCTCAGGGCTAGGGCAGGAAAGGCTGAGATGATGCCGAAGAAGGGTCATCTAAACACTGTGGAAATGCTCGTGTTTTTGACAATCTGCACGGATGTTAGAAAACATAAAATGTGTCAGTTCCAATGAGATTCTATGGATAATTAAATAAAAGAGCTTTATCCAATTAATGGTGCAATAAAAGGTTTTTCACAGAAATAATAATAAATGAACAACTGATTTTTGTTGGGAAAACTTGGGACTTGTTCTAATGTCTGTCTTCTACTATATCCATTTCCAGCACTTCCAAACACAGGAAGAACAAAGCATCTGAGAAGTGTCCAAGAAAGAGGAGGAAGAAAAACAAGTCACTGAAGATGGAGGAGAAGTAAAGGGACTCTGGGCACAGTAACCTCCCTGTAATCAGGCCTCAGGTTGTGTAATTACACTGTACGGGCATCTCGAGCCTTTTAATACCTTGAGCAGCGTGACCACCCTATAATCAGGGTCCAGGTCTGTGCTGTTTTATCCTTTTGACATTATGCTCCGTTAGCTGACTAGTGAGAGTGACTGCCCTGTAATCAGGGTGCAAGTCACCCCCTTCCCTCGCTTTTGAGGGAATTGAGCTCTTTGATAACTTGAGCAATGTGACCGACCTGTAACTAGGGTCCGGGTCTTTGCCGATTTGCTCGTTTGGCATTACGCCTTGTTCTGGCCCTGTAGTCGGGATGACAACCCTGTAATCAGGGTGGAAGTCATATTCCTATTGCTTCTGGGGGATACTGAGCTCTTTGGAACCCTGAGCAGTGTGACTCACCTCCCTGTAATCGGAGTCAGGTCTCTGCCCTCCTGCTGTTTTGGCATCATGCTCTGCTGATAATCTAGTCAGTGTGACCACCTGTAATTGGGGTGCATGTCACACCCATTCTGTAGTATGGGAAATACTTAGCCCTTTCATACCATGCGGAGCGTGACCTCCCCATAATTTGGGGACAGGTCTCTGCTATTTTGCTCCCTGGCTTTATGCACCTATATCTTTCTAATCAGAGTGACCACCCTGTAATTAGGGTGCAGGTCGAATCCCTCTCATTTATCAGGGATTAGAGTTAGTTTAGGGCCCTTAGGAGCATGACTGCCCTGTAATCAGGGTTCAGGTCTAAAATTGTCTTCTGTGATTATGCTCCTTAATTCAGCTAGTCAGAGTGATCACCTTGTAATCAGGGTGAGAGTTACGTTTCCCTCGCTTATGGGAGTTACTGATATCTTTCTTACTTGAGCCGTGTGACCTCCCTGTAACTAGGGTTCAGGTCTCTGTCCTTTGCTCATCTGGGATTGTGTCCTGTTCTTAGCCTGGTCAGTATGACTGCCCTGTAATTAGGGTGCAGGCCATGTGCCTCTTATTTAGGGAGGACTAAGTTCCCCTTAGTGCTTTGGGCTGAGTGACCACCCTGTAAGTAGGGTTCAGGTCTCCTCCTTTTCTTTTTCTTTGATGTATTTTCCATTAATGAGTAAGCCCGAAGGACTGCCCTGTAAGAAGGGTTCAGGTCCTTTCCCCTTTGGGTTGTTGGCCTAGTCACTTGGACCCCACCCTGTAATCAGGGTGCAGGTCTTGTCCCTTTTCCCTTTGGTTTTTTGAGGGGAGGAAGATTGGTCGAGTTTAACACTGTGGGTCGAGTGACCTGTTGCCATGAGCTCTCTTTCTGTTCTGGGAAGTCCCCCTTTGTTTTGTAAGGATGTGTTTGCGAGAGCATGTGATACAAGTGGGTGTGCAAGCTTTTTAATTTTTAGCTATTTATTTTTATTTTTTTAAGTTAAATCGCTGCAGCGCTTTTTCTTTACTCTTCTCAGAATTGGAAAAAGAGCTCAAAGTGTATTAACGTATTTATCCTCCTCCTCCCCACAAAAGGGAAGAGTAAGGGCTCTGATGTCATCTTTTAGCGCCTTGGACAGTGTGACCGCCCTGTAAACAGGGATCTGGTCTCTCCCCTTCTGCTCTGTTTAGGTAGAGCTCCTTTTAGTGGGCTGATGGCAATGACTGGCCTTTAAGGACAATTTAGGTCACATGTCTGTGACTCACAGGTAGTGCAGTATCCCTTAGTACTTAGGCAGCATAACCACCCTGTATCCAGGGTTCAGGTCTCTGCCCTTTATTCTTTTGCCACCGTTCTACTTCAGCCAGTTGGTATGAGTTCTGGCCCTGTAATTAGGGGAGAGTTTGTGTCCCTCTGGCTTCTGGGGGTATTGAGTTCAGTGGAGCCCTGAGCAGTGTGACCACCCTGTAACTAGGGTCCAGATCTTTGCTCACTTGCTCGTTTGGCTTTACGTCGTGCATGTCACAAGTATCCACAGAATGGGAAATATTGAGCCCTTTGATACTTTGAGGAGCTTGACCTTTCTGTAATTCAGGTTACGGTCTCTGCTATTTGGCTAATCCCAGTGACCACCCTGTAATCAGGGTACAGGTTGCATCTCTCTTTTGAAATCCTGTGGTTTAGAACCATGGGCAGCTTGACCTCCCTGTAATTAAGGTTTGGTCTCCGAGGCCTTTTGGGTCTCTTGGCATTGTGCTTTCTTCACAGCCTGAGGCGAGTGACCGTCCTGTAATCAGGGAATCTGGTCTTGGCCCTCTGGTCTCTTGGCACTAGGCCAAGTGAGCCAACTGGTCTGAATGAGCACCCTGTAAACAGGGTACAGGTCTCATCAGACACTATTTATGGTGCCCCCATGAAACTGTGTCCAGAGTCCTGGCCCTTCGCACTGCGCTTCCAACTTGCCTGGAATTCTGCAGCCAAGTCTCCTGCTTTCTTCCTCACGTACTGTGCTCTTGGAGACCCGACATCCTGCTCCCGTTGCAGGTAAGCTGAGAAAGGGAGGGTCCTGTGGCACTTTGGGACTAAGTCAATCCCGGCAGTATACCTCCTGACATAGATTTTGGAATACTTGTCAATTAATTCCATACTGCCCTTAATCATCCAGTTGCTCTTCATTTTGTATGGAGACTGCCTGGTGTAATAGTTGTCAAGGGGAAACCTGGAGATTGTGGCTCTGGAGTCAGATAGGTCTGGTCCTTTTCTCACCCAGTGGGGCTGAGGAGGAGGGGAGAGTCCTTATGGAAGTTTCTGAGGACTGCATCTAGGAGCTGAATATCCAGGCTGTCTGCAGACCTGGAAAACCACACTGTATCCGTAGTTTACTCTCAGTTTGCATTTGGGACGTGGAGTTGTCATAAGTGCATTTGAGTTACACTCTCCTGTGTGCTCTCTCTGTTTCAGGCAGCTCCAAGCACAAGTGGACAAGAAGGAAGTGTCAGGAATGTCAAGCAAAGAAGAGGAAAGAGGACAAGTCACTGAAGATGGAGAAGAAGGAAAAGGACTCTGGGCACAGTAACCTCCCTGTAATCAGATCTCAGGTCATGTAATTACACTGTACGGGCATCTCGAGCCTTTTAATACCTTGAGCAGCGTGACCGCCCTGTAATCAGGGTCCAGGTCTGTGCTGTTTTCTCCTTTTGACATTGTGCTCCGTTAGCTGGCTAGTGAGAGTGACTGCCCTGTAATCAGGGTGCAAGTCACCCCCCCCCTCGCTTTCGAGGGACATTGAGCTCTTTGGTAACTTGAGCAATGTGACCGCCCTGTAACTAGGGTCCGGGTCTCTGCCCACTTGCTCGTTTGGCATTACGCCGTGCTCTGGCCCACTACTCAGGATGACAACCCTGTAATCAGGGTGGAAGTCATATTCCTATTGCTTCTGGGGGATACTGAGCTCTTTGGAACCCTGAGCAGTTTGACTCACCTCCCTGTAATTCGGAGTCAGGTCTCTGCCCTCTTGCTGTTTTGGCATCATGCTCTGCTGATAATCTAGTCAGTGTGACCACCTGTAATTGGGGTGCATGTCACACCCATTCTGTAGTATGGGAAATACTTAGCCCTTTCATACCATGCGGAGCGTGACCTCCCCATAATTTGGGGACAGGTCTCTGCTATTTTGCTCCCTGGCTTTATGCACCTATATCTTTCTAATCAGAGTGACCACCCTGTAATTAGGGTGCAGGTCGAATCCCTCTCATTTATCAGGGATTAGAGTTAGTTTAGGGCCCTTAGGAGCATGACTGCCCTGTAATCAGGGTTCAGGTCTAAAATTGTCTTCTGTGATTATGCTCCTTAATTCAGCTAGTCAGAGTGATCACCTTGTAATCAGGGTGAGAGTTACGTTTCCCTCGCTTATGGGAGTTACTGATATCTTTCTTACTTGAGCCGTGTGACCTCCCTGTAACTAGGGTTCAGGTCTCTGTCCTTTGCTCATCTGGGATTGTGTCCTGTTCTTAGCCTGGTCAGTATGACTGCCCTGTAATTAGGGTGCAGGCCATGTGCCTCTTATTTAGGGAGGACTAAGTTCCCCTTAGTGCTTTGGGCTGAGTGACCACCCTGTAAGTAGGGTTCAGGTCTCCTCCTTTTCTTTTTCTTTGATGTATTTTCCATTAATGAGTAAGCCCGAAGGACTGCCCTGTAAGGAGGGTTCAGGTCCTTTCCCCTTTGGGTTGTTGGCCTAGTCACTTGGACCCCACCCTGTAATCAGGGTGCAGGTCTTGTCCCTTTTCCCTTTGGTTTTTTGAGGGGAGGAAGATTGGTCGAGTTTAACACTGTGGGTCGAGTGACCTGTTGCCATGAGCTCTCTTTCTGTTCTGGGAAGTCCCCCTTTGTTTTGTAAGGATGTGTTTGCGAGAGCATGTGATACAAGTGGGTGTGCAAGCTTTTTAATTTTTAGCTATTTATTTTTATTTTTTTAAGTTAAATCGCTGCAGCGCTTTTTCTTTACTCTTCTCAGAATTGGAAAAAGAGCTCAAAGTGTATTAACGTATTTATCCTCCTCCTCCCCACAAAAGGGAAGAGTAAGGGCTCTGATGTCATCTTTTAGCGCCTTGGACAGTGTGACCGCCCTGTAAACAGGGATCTGGTCTCTCCCCTTCTGCTCTGTTTAGGTAGAGCTCCTTTTAGTGGGCTGATGGCAATGACTGGCCTTTAAGGACAATTTAGGTCACATGTCTGTGACTCACAGGTAGTGCAGTATCCCTTAGTACTGGGGCAGCATAACCACCCTGTATCCAGGGTTCAGGTCTCTGCCCTTTATTCTTTTGCCACCGTTCTACTTCAGCCAGTTGGTATGAGTTCTGGCCCTGTAATTAGGGGAGAGTTTGTGTCCCTCTGGCTTCTGGGGGTATTGAGTTCAGTGGAGCCCTGAGCAGTGTGACCACCCTGTAACTAGGGTCCAGATCTTTGCTCACTTGCTCGTTTGGCTTTACGTCGTGCATGTCACAAGTATCCACAGAATGGGAAATATTGAGCCCTTTGATACTTTGAGGAGCTTGACCTTTCTGTAATTCAGGTTACGGTCTCTGCTATTTGGCTAATCCCAGTGACCACCCTGTAATCAGGGTACAGGTTGCATCTCTCTTTTGAAATCTGGTGGATTAGAACCATGGGCAGCTTGACCTCCCTGTAATTAGGGTTTGGTCTCTGAGGCCCTTTGGGTCTCTTGGCATTGTGCTTTCCTCACAGCCGGAGGCGAGTGACCGTCCTGTAATCAGGGAATCTGGTCTTGGCCCTCTGGTCTCTTGGCACTAGGCCAAGTGAGCCAACTGGTCTGGATGAGCACCCTGTAAACAGGGTACAGGTCTGATCAGACACTATTTATGGTGCCCCCATGAAACTGTGTCCAGAGTCCAGGCCCTTCACACCGCGCTTCCAACTTGCCTGGAATTCTGCAGCCAAGTCTCCTGCTTTCTTCCTCATGTACTGTGCTCTTGGAGACCCGACATCATGCTCACGTTGCAGGTAAACTGAGAAAGGGAGGGTCCTGTGGCACTTTGGGACTAAGTCAATCCCGGCAGTATACCTCCTGACATAGATTTTGGAATACTTGTCAATTAATTCCATACTGCCCTTAATCATCCAGTTGCTCTTCATTTTGTATGGAGACTGCCTGGTGTAATAGTTGTCAAGGGGAAACCTGGAGATTGTGGCTCTGGAGTCAGATAGGTCTGGTCCTTTTCTCACCCAGTGGGGCAGAGGAGGAAGGGAGAGTCCTTATGGAAGTGTCTGAGGACTGCATCTAGGAGCTGAATATCCAGGCTGTCTGCAGACCTGGAAAACCACACTGGATCCGTAGTTTACTCTCAGTTTGCATTTGGGACGTGGAGTTGTCATAAGTGCATTTGAGTTACACTCTCCTGTGTGCTCTCTCTGTTTCAGGCAGCTCCAAGCACAAGTGGACAAGAAGGAAGTGTCAGGAATGTCAAGCAAAGAAGAGGAAAGAGGACAAGTCACTGAAGATGGAGAAGAAGGAAAGGGACTCTGGGCACAGTAACCTCCCTGTAATCAGATCTCAGGTCATGTAATGACACTGTACGGGCATCTCGAGCCTTTTAATACCTTGAGCAGCGTGACTGCCCTGTAAGCAGCGTCCAGGTCTGTACTGTTTTGTCCTTTTGACATTAGGCTCCGTTAGATGACTAGTGAGAGTGACTGCCCTGTAATCAGGGTGCAAGTCACCTCTCCCTTGCTTTCGAGGGAATTGAACTCTTTAGTAACTTTGAGCATGTGACTGCCCTGTAACTAGGGGTCCAGGTCTGTGCTGTTTTGTCCTTTTGACATTATGCTCGGTTAGCTGACTATTGAGAGTGACTGCCCTGTAATCAGGGTGCAAGTCACCCCCTTCCCTCGCTTTCGAGGGACATTGAGCTCTTTGGTAACTTGAGCAATGTGACCACCCTGTAACTAGGGTCCAGGTCTTTGCCCACTTGCTCGTTTGGCATTACGCCGTGCTCCGGCCCACTTGTCAGCGTGACAACCCTGTAATCAGGGTGCATGTCACAAGTATCCACAGAATGGGAAATATTGAGCCCTTTGATACTTTGAGGAGCTTGACCTTTCTGTAATTCAGGTTACGGTCTCTGCTATTTGGCTAATCCCAGTGACCACCCTGTAATCAGGGTACAGGTTGCATCTCTCTTTTGAAATCTTTGGAATTGGAACCATTTCAGTAACACGGGCAGTTTGACCTCCCTGTAACTAGGGTTTGGTCTCCGAGGCCCTTTGGGTCTCTTGGCATTGTGCTTTCCTCACAGCCGGAGGCGAGTGACCGTCCTGTAATCAGGGAATCTGGTCTTGGCCCTCTGGTCTCTTGGCACTAGGCCAAGTGAGCCAACTGGTCTGAATGAGCACCCTGTAAACAGGGTACAGGTCTCATCAGACACTATTTATGGTGCCCCCATGAAACTGTGTCCAGAGTCCTGGCCCTTCGCACTGCGCTTCCAACTTGCCTGGAATTCTGCAGCCAAGTCTCCTGCTTTCTTCCTCATGTACTGTGCTCTTGGAGACCCGACATCCTGCTCCCGTTGCAGGTAAGCTGAGAAAGGGAGGGTCCTGTTGCAGTTTGGGTCTAAGTCAATCCCAGCAGTATACCTCCTGACATAGATTTTGGAATACTTGTCAATTAATTCCATACTGCCCTTAATTATCCAGTATCAGAGGGGTAGCCGTCTTCATTTTGTATGGAGACTGCCTGGTGCTCTTAATAGACTAACAGACGTTTTGCAGCATGAGCTTTCGTGGGTGAATACCCACTTCTTCAGATGAGAGAGAGTGGGTATTCACTCATGCAAGCTCATGCTGCACTTAGCCCAGTATAATTACAGATTTGCATTGCTTTTTACTCTTCATTTTGTATGGAGACTGCCTGGTGTAATAGTTGTCAAGGGGAAACCTGGAGATTGTGGCTCTGGAGTCAGATGGGTCTGGCACTTTTCTCACCCAGTGGGGCTGAGGAGGAGGAGAGAGTCCTTATTTAAGTGTCTGAGGACTGCATCTAGGAGCTGAATATCCAGGCTGTCTGCAGACCTGGAAAACCACACTGGATCTGTAGTTTACGCTCAGTTTGCATTTGGGATGTGGAGTTGTCATAAGTGCATCTGAGTTACACTCTCCTGTGTGCTCTCTCTGTTTCAGGCAGCTCCAAGCACAAGTGGACAAGAAGGAAGTGTCAGGAATGTCAAGCAAAGAGGAGGAAGGAGAACAAGTCACTGAAGATGGAGAAGGAGGAAAGGGACTCTGGGCACAGTAACCTCCCTGTAATCAGATCTCAAGTCATGTAATGACACTGTATGGGAATTTCGAGCCTTTTAATACTTTGAGCAGCGTGACCGCCCTGTAAGCGGGGTCCAGGTCTGTGCTGTTTTGTTCTTTTGACATTGGGCTCCGTTAGCTGGCTAGTGAGAGTGACTGACCTGTAACCAGGGTGGAAGTCACCCTCCACTCCTCGCTTTTGAGGGACATTGTGCTCTTTGTAACTTGAGTAATGTGACCACCCTGTAACTAGGGTTCAGGTCTTTGCCCACTTGCTCATATGGCATTACGCCGTGCTCCGGCCCACTAGTCAGCTTGACAGCACTGTAATTAGGGTGCATGTCTCAAGTATCTGTAAAATGGGACATATTGTGCCCTTTGGTACTTTGAGGAGCTTGACCTTCCTGTAATTCAGGTTACGGTCTCTGCTATTTGGCTAATCCCAGTGACCACCCTGTAATCAGGGTACAGGTTGCATCTCTCTTTTGAAATCTGGTGGATTAGAACCATGGGCAGCTTGACCTCCCTGTAATTAGGGTTTGGTCTCTGAGGCCCTTTGGGTCTCTTGGCATTGTGCTTTCTTCACAGCCTGAGGCGAGTGACTGTCCTGTAATCTGGGAATCTGGTCTTGGCCCTCTGGTCTCTTGGCACTAGGCCAAGTGAGCCAACTGGTCTGAATGAGCACCCTGTAAACAGGGTACAGGTCTCATCAGACACTATTTATGGTGCCCCCATGAAACTGTGTCCAGAGTCCTGGCCCTTCACATCGCGCTTCCAACTTGCCTGGTATTCTGCAGCCAAGTCTCCTGCTTTCTTTCTCCCGTACTGTGTCCAGAGTCTTGGCCCTTCACACTACACTTCCAGCTTGCTGGAATTGTGCATCCAAGTATTTTGCCCTGCTTACTTTGATCTTGGCCACCCGTCATCCTGCTGCTGTTACTGGTAAGCTGTGAAAGAAAGGGTTCTGTGGAACTTTTGTAATAAATCTTTTTGTACAGTTTTCCTTTTTCCGTTAATTTTGATATTAATGTTTGCTAATTCTATGTTGCTGTCAATCATCTAATTCCTGATGATTTTGTATGAAGAGTTTTGAACTTCTTGGTGCAGTAATCATCAAGTAATTTAGAGAATTTGGCTTTTAGATAGGATTTATTTTGTAACATTCCTGTTCCTTTTTGCTTTCTGTGTATTGTGCTAATTTAGGGAGTCAGCTAGATTTACTTTTCTTAAAATACATATTTAGTCACTTTTAGTTATTCTCCTTTTACATTTGAGGCTTGCTCTCTGCAAATATACATTTTCATTTGTTAATCTGTACATCTGTCCACTTTATTGGTGCATTCCAGAGTTTGAAATGAATACCAGTAATTTGAAAATCAATCTTTTATTTCAATAACTGAAACAGTATTTTTGTCTACTTCTTTTTTAATTTTATTTTGTACTGTCTTTAAACATTTAACATGTTTCTGTTATTTTTATCTAGAATTTCAAATGGCATTGCAAGTCTGCTATAACTGTCTTGCACACTCTTAAATCCTCTTAAGAGAATTGGACAAAACAGAACCAACCAACTTAAAAACAAGAAAAGAGATGCTAACCACCTGTGAAGAACAAGAAAGGAAACAAATTCTGAGAGCAAAGTATAGTTGTGTGATCTATTTCAAAGGTAAATCATACTATAAATTCACATAACGAATATAAATTCATCTAATGTAGTTCATTAATAGATTTCCTTAAGCAATATTAAATATTTATTTGCAACATAATTAACATGGCTTTAAAATAATATTTTTGTTTGCTCTTCAGGTTTATACCATGTCCAGCACCACAGTATATATATGCATTGGAAGGATAAATTGAACAATGTGACTAGTATCTGTTACCTTTTGAATGCTGATCAATGTTAATAGACAGTATATAACAAACTCTGAAGCTCAGTTACTTGTGTCTTCACAAAACTGAAGAGTGGCAAACAGTTTCCTTCTATAACCTTTCAATTCAGTAACTACCTCTGCCACATGAGAACTGATATGTCATCTTATTTTATAATGATGTATGTCCTCTCAAATTGTCTTTTCTAATGAGTCCATAAAGCATGCTTTGTGCATCATACTTTCATATTCTGGTAGAAAAGCAGGATGTATCTTTTTTATTTAATTCAAGAAACTTAATCTTTACTAGGCTTTCATGACATTGCTTGATGATTTGGGTTTCTGTTTAGCAAGTAGTCAAACTTACTTTCTTAAAGTCTCTGTTGGCTACAGAAGAAAAGTTATTTGAAAATGATAGAAGAAAACTGAGATGTTGGGTGCGAGTGGCCACCCTGAAGAGTGTTGGAAGACCTTTTCCAGTAGGCACTCTATTAATATTTCTCCCAGTTCATAAGAAAGCCCATTTTTGATACCAAAATAGTACCATAGCTATGATGCCATATGGAATTTAACTAAGTTTCTATCTATCACCAATTAGAAATTGTCAATAGAACTGGTTATTTGCATCTAAATTGATTTCATGTACCTATGTAACCAAGTATTTAAAATGTGTTTTACCAGGTGACTACCCGATTTTATGTAAAATAGTTATACACATCTTAGAAGATGTGCTCCTTTGACTTAAGTGTGTGACTTTTATATAGTTGGGCAACTAATGCTTTATGTACTTTTTGTTTTTACTAACAAGTTTGTCACTAGGCACCAAGGAATAATTGTGAATCTGTAATGCAGATCACACAAGCGCTATAGGATCATAGCTTACTATTATTAAAAATAAATAATAATTTCCTACGGGAAGTACAAAGATGAAACTGAAGGGAAGGCATGTGTTTGTATTCTCCACTCATCCTCAATTCCCCCCCCCCAATTCAAAAATAGTTCAGGTGGAAAGATTAACATTTACTCCAGGTAACACCTACCTTAATATTTTAAAACTCTGTATCTCTCACACATGCTAAAAACAAGCAAACAAAATTAAATGTTCTGGAAACTGGCAGTTACTCCCTCAACTTCACAACTTTCAAACACCTACTCTACTTCAACGGTCACACCAACCAAACTGTACCACACATGCAATTTTAACTTAGCACCTATTGTGTCAGAACAGTTAGAGTATATTTTGGTAGTTGTGTATATTGATGTACATGGTAATAGTGGTGTTTTAATGGGTTTTTATGCTTAGTGAATTAAGAGGATGACGATGTGGATGTTTTATTTAGGTATTTTTCTGTTAAGTTAGTATTCGTGTAGAGGTGAAGTATTTTGTGGTGATGACTGTTTTTCAGGTATTGGTTTAGTGTGAATTGTTGAAAAATTTAGATGATTTTTGCATATGTACATTGTTAGATGTACTTAGAGGGCAAAGTTGAGGTTGCCTGTTTGGTGCAATTTTATTGGTGTGAAAGTTAATTTAGAGTATGTGTTTGAAAACCCTGAGGTTTGAATTTTAAGCTGTACAGGGATCCAGTACCCGTTTCAGTTCTTACTGTCATTCTGAATTCCAAAATCTGGGATGAAGATGACCTGGCAGAATAAAGATATCTCCAGAGACTTTCAAGAGTTTAGCATTTCTGCAGCTTCATGGAATTCCTTAAACCTTATTGAGCTTTACAAAGTGTAATAATTGTGGGAAACTTCTACTTCTGCCAGTTAAGTGTTGAACAATGACCTATATTAAGAGATTTATACTGACAGTTAATTCTGTTCTGTACTAAGATGATTTTGCTAATATTTCCACTTTATGATGTGTGAAATGAATTAACTAGGTTTGACTATACCTACTTGACAAAAGTTGGAATACTTCATGTTAAATTCATAGATTTAACTTTGACTGTCATATCACCTTACTTTGCTTTCTATAACTCCTTATTTAATTTATTAATATTTATGTAATTCAATTAATAAAACATACATTCAGGTATGGTCTCAGTTCTGTCTTTGGCTAAATAAAAAGGAATCTGGTAAACTGGTGAAGAATTTTTGTATCATTAATTTTAATTTAATCATCATCTTTTTACCCTGTTTTGTGTGGTCATTGGAAGTAACTATCCTATAATGTTGCAAGTTTCATTTTCCTCTTGCATCACGCGTTTTTTGGCAGACAGCAGTATGGTCCTCTGGCAAGGTCCTCGGCGCTGTCTGCAACATTCCAGTTCAGAATTTATTCATTTTTTAAAGTTGATTAATATTTTTATATTTAATTTAATCTCATGTTTGTCAGAAATTAATTTTTACAGTGTACAAAATTGTTAATATGCTGCTACATGTGAGGAAGTGTGGTCTAGTGGTTTCAAGTACTGGTTTGGGATTCAGGAGACCTGGTTTCTATTCCTGGCTGTGCTACTGGTCCACTGTCTGTCCTTGGGCAAGTCACTACACCTCCCTGTGCCAGTTCCCCCATCTGTTTAAAAAAAAGGGGGGGTGGGGATAGATGATTGTACTCACCTCATTTGTGAAGTGTTTTGAGAGCTGAAGAAAAGCACTAAACAGAATTTTTACTAAAAATGAGACTCCACATGGGTAGGAGAGAACTAGAGATTATCTTTGGTAAGGGTGCATAAAGATATAATTCACTAAGTAAGTATTAATTATGCTAATGCTGTGAAGAAAACTATCTTGGTGAATAATGAATTGAAACAGTCTCGCACTCTTGGCATTTGTTAATTAATTTCTAGCGTACCAGATGCTTTTTGTTCCACTGAAATATGTATGGGGATGCACTTTGATTTATTAATCTTGCCCTATGATTTTTTTATTAAAAAATGGGCAACTTGAAAAGCAACTACTCAATATTAGGTGATTGTTCACCCACTGTACAAAAATCTAAGGCGGGGTAGTCAACAGGTGGACCACGGCCAAATCTGGACTGCCAGCTGCTTTTGAATGTACCCTAAAATATTTTTATTTACTTTTTATTTTCTCTGGAGTCTGGACCTTGACCAAGAAATCTGGACCGCAATAAAAAAAATTTACTACCCCCAGTCCAAAGAATGGCAAAAGCTGAAGGAAGCTGTAACTATATAGATGGGATTAAGGAAGAAAGTCTTAGCATTCCAACAGTAATTGCTAGAAGTTGGAGATGAAACAATTAAACAAAGTCTTTGTAAAACAGGCACCCAAAATAGCTTTAATCAGCATGCAGAAGAAGGGGTTTCCAAACAGGGAGTCTTGCCACTGAATTTGAATCAGTTTGAATTTCACAATTTATGACGATCAAAACATCCTCCAGGGGGATCTGTTGGCCTTCACTAATGGTGGCCAGGCAGCTGCAGATGGCACAGCCTGGGTCCTTGGTACCAAAGACTCTGGACTGGCCAACTCCGCCTGCCCTGAATTACCGGGTTATTGTCTTCTCTAGTTGGACTGGCACTGAACTGTAAGAGGGCTACATAATTGATAGAGGATTTACACTAACTCAAAGTGGCACCGCAACCCTACAGGCTCATGAATAATAGATTAATGGATGGCATCCTTGTTAGTAGGTCATGTCTTTTGCCTATGGAGCCTCCTAGTAGGCAGCAAAAAGGGGACAGGGCAGGCATAGAGACACAGCACTGGAGCCATTTGAAATACACCTGCCCTGACCTTTGTGCTTATTGGGGACCTTCTCCTCTGTCCCTTCCTGCAGGCTCAGCTTCAGGCCTGCTGGTTGCAGCTCAGGGGGGTTAGGAAGCTCTGCACCTGAGAACAAAGACCTCACTGCCAGGGGTGGGGTAAGCAGAAGATTGAACTTTTTTAGCTGTTGGGTAGAGGCCAAGAGATGGGAGGGCTGTGCTGGGGCTCAGGAGGGATTGGTGAAGGAGCAATGCCTAATCCTCATCACACTTCTTTCTAGCCATAGGAATACCCCCTCACCCTTGCAGACATGCAATTAACTCAGCCTTACCTGCCCCTCTGCAGTAGGGTAATATTATCCCCCTGGTGTTACAGCTGAGGAAAACCAGGGGACTTGCCCAAGGTTCTTAGGACTTAGCCTCAGCATGGGATGGTGAAGGCTGCAATAGTGGGATGCCTTTGACACTGTAGTAACAATATTCCAGTAGCACCCAGAGGCCCCAGCCAAAATCAGGGCCCCATAGTGCTAGGCACTGTACAGACATCTAGTGAGAAACAACCCCTGTCCCAAAGAGCTCATGCTATAAACAGGCCAGACACAGATGGGAGGTAAAGGAGCATAATGGAGGCTAAATCCCAGTCAGCACAGAAGGCTCATGCATCACCAGCTGCACCTTGGGGGAAGAGGAAAGGTTCTGGCAACCACAAGGGGGCGTGTGCTTGTTTACAAATTCTGGATCTGGCTTTTCTCCAGCATTTTTTGCAGGCCCGGGCCTGATCCTTTAGGCTGAGAATCCATAGCAGCCAGGGGAAGAGGCAGGGGAAACAAACCTATAGGCAGCAGATTTTCCCCAAGCCAGTGAGCGCACCCCAGGGATCTAGAGCAGGCTGGCAATGCAGTTAGGATGACCAGACAGCAAATATGAAAAACTGGTACAGGGGATGGGGGGGGCGGGGGGGAAATACGAACCTATATAAGAATAAGACCCAAAAATCAGGGCTCTCTCTATAAAATCAGGACATTTGGTCATCCTAAATGCAGTTGCCTCCCTCCTGCATCTGTAGCTATGGAGCTGGGTTGTATTTTCCCCACACGCCTCCAGTATGTTTCTTAGGGACGTACAACAGCACATCTCACCAACTTAGAGTCAGAGTACAGACACATGATCTATGAACTAGCTTCTGTCACAGACATTTCGGTGCTCGCCCCCATTCAGACATCAGCTGGTGACTGATGGGCCGGAAGGAAAGCCAGGTGGTGTGGATTACATGGGAGCTTGTTTTCTAACAACCCCCTGCAGAATTGGGGTGCCTGGGCCCCACCCAGAGTGTGCTAATAGTGCTCAGTACTTGGCAGGAGTTGGGATGGTTTCTCTCAGGAGGGGATTTTGATTTTCCACTGGAACAGACTGTTGTTATGCTCGCTCTCTCTCACACACTTACATTCTCTGATGTGCTTCACATGCAGCCTGTGCTTGCATGGTCCCCGTTCATGGTACTTAGCTGCCCTGAAAGCCATCCCTGCTTCTTTCCAAAGCATTGTGGTTTTTGGACTCCTTACCCCCTATATAAAGCCCACGGTCCTGCATGGACCAGGCAGACAGTGATGGAAGAGACGGAGTAGGTCCCCTCTGGTTTAACTCCTTGGCCAATGCTGGATTGTTCTCTACTGTCTAATTGCCCCAGCTCTGGTTACTTTTAAAGTGATTCAAGCAATAAGGCTCCCACCCATTCCCTTGGGAGATTATCCCAGTTCCTCACCAATGGGAAATGCATCCCCCTATACTCTCTCTCCATTTTCATCCCATCTTCCCTCGTTACCCCTCCTTGGGCAACTGGAAGAAACCCTCTCCCCTTCTTGTGGCTTCATCTTCTGCTGGGCACACAGGGACAGCCTGAGAAATCAAGAGTTACACAGCCGCTTTACCACCCAGATCCCTACACCTTTCCATCGCCGCTTCTACAACCAAGCAGCACCAGTGAGTGTGAAACATGGGTTTATTTTTTTAAAAAATATTTTACATTTTAACAGATTCTAGGCACAGAGCAGCAAAATCTCTTACATGAATGAGGGTCCGAGTTTCAGTGCCACTCTCCAGCTCTGTGGCTGCGATAGACCGCACTTGCAAAAAAAAATAAAAAATGGGCACCCGCATGCTGGGCATGCCCAAACATGCCAGTCAGGCAACAAGTCATACAACTGCCTCATTTATCTGCATATACAAAAGTGAGCCAAGATTTGGGACACAACAGCCCAGGGAGAGAGAGGGCCAGATCCTCGTGAGGGTTCAGCTGCAAGCAGCTCCTGCTGAATTCCAGCCACTTGTTTAAGTGGCTTAATGGGAGCTGTAGGATGCACAGCTATTTTAAAAATCTGCCCCCAACATATTTGTGCAATTTTCCAGGTGCCGATTCTCTCATCTGCAAACATCATGAGGGTTTAATACAGGGGTGGTTAGAATCAAATCAAACTCTCCCTCCCGCACCATGTGGCTGTTTCGCTTTGCTCTGTTCCCTCCAAATCAGCGATGACCCTTTGGGGACAAACATCCAAAATGAAGAATGTGGGGTAACATCAAGAGCCCAGGAAGCCTTACCCATCCTGGTATCTGTCCCTTTAACGTGTGCCATGTGTCATTCCAGCCTCCCAGCTGAGCCACCTTTACAAGCTGTTTATATTAATTAAAAGTGAGATCGGGTTTGTGGCTGGAGGCCACCCTGGGCGTGAAGGGGAAGACACTCTGGGATCTCTTGGCATAAGTGTATTGGAAACTGGGATGTGGTGTTCCAGCTAGCCACATGGGCAGCAGATGGGCAAGGAGCAGATATGAAGGGAGCACTAGCGACAGCAAGCAGAATACTATGGAAACTTGCTGGCTGCAGCCTGGGGCGGGTGTGTGTGTGTGTGGGGGGGAGATTTAGTTCATTGCATATTAAAAGCCACAGCTTCCGTGTAACATGTGCCCTGTGCATAAGGGTGGCTGGCTGTTCAGTAGCAGAGGATGGGCAGCAGCTTAACCTGACTGCATGACAAAAAATGTCAGGAGCTTCCCCATTCTCTCCCGGTTGCTCCTCACACATCTGCCCCACTTGCACAGCCAGGCCTGGACTCGTCAGCCTGCACGGACTCCCCAGCAGATTGCTGCAGCAGCATCTGCCCTGCTAAGGGCAGGCATGTGGATTCGCACAGTTCCCGGGTCTCAAACCTGTTCCTGTTCCCTTCGCAGCCACCATACCAAAAGGGGGTGCAGCGCGCAGGCTGAGTCTTGTTAAAGAACCACTTCAAGGCGAAGGAGTGGCAGGGGCCTGCGTCTCTGTCCTCCAGGCACACAGCTGCAAAACACAACAGGTATCAGAGGGCTCCTGATGCAGTCGGAGACATCACAGGGTGTTGCTAACAGGGCCAAACCAGACACAACAGGGACCTCCAGAGCTAAAAGTGGGAGCTGCTGCAGCTTGAGCTGAAGAGCCAGGGCTCTCTGGCTGGGACTGCAGCAGACCGATATGCCCTGTGGATAGGCACAGAGGGGGACCTGTAACAGGCACTCACCAGGGGTTACACTTGCTCAGGCAGGCAGAACTCCCACTGAAGTCAATGGATTATCAAGGTCTGCAGGGCTTGGCCCACACAAGCTCACTTCATGCTGAAGGATCCCAGAGCACTGAAGGGTTCACCTGAGATCACACCGTAGCTGGAACTAAGGCTTTGGCTACACTTGTACTTCAAAGCGCTGCCGCAGCAGCGCTTTGAAGCGCTAAGTGTAGTCAAAGCGCCAGCGCTGGGAGAGAGCTATCCCAGCGCTGTCCGTACTCCACCTCCCTGTGGGGAATAACGTACTTTGACCACACTGGCGCTTTGCAGCGCCGCAATTTGCAGCGCTGGAGAGGGTGTGTTTGCAAGTGTAGCCAAGGCTTCCTAGGCCAGGACCTTCTCCACTAGACCAGATTTCCCTCCATGCCTATCCCCCTGGACCTCCAAACTCTGAGTTGGCCCATCACTGCAAAACACTGGATTTCCCGGGAGATACACGAGGCTTACACAGGGAAACCTATAGACCGTGTGCTCAGTGCCCTATTTCCCCTGAAAACTCCATGTGCCATCTATGCCAGGCTTCCAGACAGTCCCTCCTGCAGAGCAGCTCAGCTCACAAGAACCACTGCGAAAGATGCTAGAGCTCCACCCTCGGTCCTTCCACGAAGCATTTACCTTGAGTCAAGTTCTTCTCTTCCCCAAGCCCAGCTGCATGCGTACCTGTATCCAAGAGAATCACAACAGTCAGAGCATCAGTACACGACGAGGGGAGGGATAGCTCAGTGGTTTGAGCATTGGCCTGCTAAACCCAGGGTTGTGAGCTCAACCCTTGAGAGGGCCACTTAGGGATCTAGGGCAAAAAAATCAGTACTTGGTCCTGCTAGTGAAGGCAGGGGGCTGGACTCAATGACCTTTTGGGTCCCTTCCAGTTCTATGAGATATGTTATAATATATGGAGATATACCTAACGCAGGCTATGGAACCAATGCAGGATGATTCTTGCTTAAGTCGCTCCCCCTGCACCCAAGGATGGAGCAATCTCAGCCATGGGATGTTTGGGCTAATCTTGTGCTGGCACAGAGTATATGGTATATTAGACAATGGCAGCAGCACGACTGGGTTCTGAACCATGACATCTGTCAAAAGGTGAGCTGCCCCTTTAAGGAGGAGTTGAGGCAGGCTCACCTGTACCAGGTGTAGCCCCACCTTTCCAGGTGAAGGGAACAATTCCAAGGGGTCATGTTATGGGAGCACGTAGCTGAACTCTGGTTGCCCTTATATTCCTTAGCAGGTTCTGAGTCACACACTCCCATCATGTGACCCCTTGGACTCACTCCCTTTATCTGAGGAGGTGAGGTGGGGATACACTGGCATAGGTGAGGCTGAGCCCCCACCCCTTATGGAGCCGGCTCTCCCTGTGAAAATATCAGTCAGGATTGTCTCTGCTTGGAGCAAGAGCACATTAAAAGTCATTAGCACCTTGGCTGAGAAGCAAAGGTGTTGGGTACATTGAGGTAACTTCTTAAATACATTAGTGGGTTGCGCCAGCGTTCAGTCAAAGCCATTTGAGATGGAGTTGTTATGGATTGTGAGGTGTTGAAAGCAGTTGAGCCACAGCTGCAATGGGCTTGGTGAGGCAGCATATAGGCAAGATAAAAGCTGTACAGCCAAGGAAAATAGTGTGTGAGAACCAGAGTTCCGTCAAAGATAGCTGCGGTCCCAGAATCCACTGCAATTCTGGCCCATCTGCCTTGGAACAAACTCTGGCTCAGCCTTACAGGTGACAAAGCTAATTGAATTCATCTCGTCAATTGGTGCCATGTCCCCAGGACAGGTCCTTTTGCCTCCACACATCCCTCCCTGACACCAAGCCATGGACAGTCACAGGCTGCCCCACGTACTTCGGTCAATGCACACGCGGATGCAGTCCTGCTCACTGTTGAACCGATTGGCATTGCCGCCACAGCCACCATACCAGAAGCGGTTGCAGGAACCCATGTCCACCCGGTAGTACCACAATAAGGAGTAGCTGGTGCACTTGACGCCAGAGTCTTTGCCAAGGAAGCACGGATCTTCACTGTCCACAACACCTCTCACCTCGCTGGGGCTGATGGTGGCTGCCTCCATCCCATCTTGAGGCAGAGCACCAGGTTTGGAGACCCTGTTAAAGCATTCGACTCTTCAGTGACAGATCCAGATTGGCTGGTAAGGCTTCTGAAAATGATGTCTCTGAAAGGCCTGGTCAGAAACTCAGATGATATTTCCGGGCCCAGATCTGGACTGGAGACTGCCCCCAAGAATACCATGCAAGTGCTGAGATCCCACAGCAATAGTGCTACTGAACCCTCCCAGACAGAGAGAACTAGTATGACCTGGCACACGACACTGGCATTAGCTTTGGGCAGGTGTCTGGCTGCCTCCAATAACCCCAGTGGTCCATTAATACCAAGTCTCAGTGTATTAATGAAAAAATTCCAGGTGCCTGGAATGCAGCCTCAGCCTCTGCCCCACTCCAGAAATGGTGTGTGCAAAGAGTAAGGAATGCAGACACTCCTCTCAGCCTCCTCCCTCCCCACCTTCCTCAGCCTCCCATCTCCCAGGTCCCATTGCTCTTGCTGTGCTTGCAGCTCCTGACTGTTAATATGACAGCTTGTGTTCTGCTTATGCCCCTGCTTCCTGGAGCCAGTACTTCCTAGGAGTCGCTGATCTGGGGAGGGTGCTCTGCTGACTCAGCCGGCTGGCTGGGCACTGGAGGCCACACCTGGAGAACCATGGTCCCCCCACAAACAGTAGAGGAAGAAAATTTGCCATTGGGCTAGCCAAGTTGCACCAGCTGCCCTGAGTGCAGAGATGCAGAGGTTCCAGCCTGCAGTGCAGCCATAGGTAGCTCGGCCAAGGTGCAGTCCCCTGCTGTGTTCCAGGCAGTTAAGAAGAGGGTCTAGGAAGGCAGAATCAATACATGCCATCCACTCACCTATCTGGGCTCACTGGAGGTGGAGGCGTAGCACTAGGATTGGTCGGGGAGAGCTCTAGCTCACACCAAGCACTGGTGCGTTCCAGGGGATGCCGTCGGCTTTCCACTGTAAAGCACAAGCAGGTACAGAATGAGCGAGGCCTCCATTCTGCCTCCCAGCCAGTCCAGCCCCCTACCTTGTGAGGCTCACTGCCTCCCATCTATATTCAGCCCTGGATCCTATGTCCTGGAGCACTCCTATGTCCTGGAGAAAGACTTAGTCCAAGTGTAGCACACTGGCTAAGTGAGTCACCAGCCCCTCTAGTGGCTGTTTCATATAGAAGATAATTGCCTACTACTGTCCCCAGCTAGCAGGGGTTACTCCCTCAGCTCAAGGCATACTGGCACATGCTGAGGGGAAGGATGTCCCAGAGTCGGTCCCTGCTGATGGGTCGTTGGACAAACTCTCCTTCTCCCTTTGTCCATGACTGCTGCAATCAGTGCCATGGCTGGAGGAGGTGGTGGGTTGCTGTGGTTTCCATGGCAGATGGGAATTCCCCCCATCCTTAAGCCCCAGCTGTCACTCACCCAGCAGGTTTCTCAGGAACCCCAGAACCATCCTCTCTGCATACTCCATTTCCGGCTCCTGGACTGAGCCAAGCCGCAGGAAGTGGTATCTCCACGCTGGGAAAGCCAGCGGCTCTGGCACGATCCCTTCCTGCTTGCCAGCCCCGTCCGGGCCCAGGGCTAGGATGAACATGGCAAATGCCCCACACTGGGCAAAGCGGGACAGCTCTGGTAGTGTCTCCTGGTCCCACAGGTCAGTTTCCCTGGTAACTACAGCAAAGAGCACCCGTAGCTTGTGTGAAGGGCTCTCCCGGAATGCTTGGCGCAGGGTCCATTCCATGGCTTGGCTGACCGGCATTGCTGCCTCCCTGGCAGCCAGTGAGAGCTGCAGATGCTCTTTGATCCTCTCTCTAGAGCCATGCTGGGTGAAAGGAAACTCCCACAAGACCTCTTCAGAAGCTAGGTGAGCCCTTGAGGGCCCCGTCAGCACCAGGGAGACACGGGCACCACTATCAGGCAGCTCAGGGCGGGGGGAGATCTTCAAATGGTCCAGGATGCTGCTGAAGAGATGGGCGACTCTCCCAAGGCTCCCCACTGGCAGGGCAAGGGGGGAGTTATCCACCAGCAGAACCAAATCCAGGTCCAGCCCCAGCGGGTTCTGCAGCAGGGGCTCCTTCGTGCAGTTCCCAGGCTTGCATATATCTGGGGAGAAGAGGGGTGGGACAGAAAATAATGGTGCATCTTTCCTGAAGCAACAGCTGAAATACGCCCGCAAGCAGGAAGCTACTCATTGTGATGTCACTTGTAGGGGGAAAAGGAAGGGTGGTCTTGGGGGTTCTGGCTCTGACTCAAGAGAACTGGGTTCAATTCCTGGCTCTACCACAGACTCCCTGGGAGACCTTGGGCAAGTCACTGATAGACTAGCACTGCCCTAGCTCTGGAGGGGAGGACAAATCCATCAGTCTGTGGATATCCATGGCTGGAGATGGGACACTACATGGGGGTGGGCCAGGGCTCTGTGGTGCCACTGCTTGCATCCGAAGAAATGGGTATTCACCCACGAAAGCTCATGCTGCAAAACGTCTGTTAGTCTCTAAGATGCCACAGGATTCTTTGCTGCTTCTACAGAACCAGACTAACATGGCTACCCCTCTGATACTTGAGTATTCTCAGTCTCTCTCAGGTGCTTGGCTGGCTGGTTCTTGCTCACATGCTCAGGGTCTAACTGAGCATCAGATATGGGGTAAGGAAGGAAGATCGGCAGTGACCTTGGGCGGGAGAGGGTTTGCCTCCTTCTGCAGCATGCGTGCGCTGGAGGAGGGGGGTATTTCTTACAAAGATCCCAAAGCACTTTCCACTGCTCCTGTCTCACAGCAATGAGCCCAACAGCAGCATGGTAAGGAGGTCTGGGAAAGACCCTATGCTCAGGTTGGAGTTGTGAGATGCGGAACTTTGCTGGCCAAAGCGGAAGGGAAAGGGGGAGCTCTGCAGCAGGGTCTCTAGGACATGGGGAAATAACAAAGCCTGCAGGTGTATCTCAGCTGGCCCGGGACTCCCTCTGGTCCTCTAAGATTCATCTACATGGCCATAAAACTGCAGCACTTGGGCTCCTCGGGCTAAAAATAGCCGTGTAGACATTGGGGCTTGGGCTGGAGCCTGGGTTCTGAGATCCTCCCCCCACACGGGACCTCAGAGCCTGGGCTCCAGTCTGAGCGTCTACACTGCAATTTTATAGCTCTGCGGCCCGAGCCCAAATCAGCTGCAGCTGTGCCATGGGTCTTTCATTGCCGTATAGACTGATTCTTAGGCTCTTCAGCCAAGAGTCCCATGGAGCAGCAAAGCCCCTTACCAAAGCAAAGCGTGCAGAGGAAGACAGCTTCCCGAAGCGCCTCCACATCCCGAGACGAGTCCGCAGCCGGCAGCTGGACCACTCTGAATGTCTCGTCCATCTGGCAGGAGAGGTAGACGGACAAGGTGTAAATGAGGGGTGATTTGGCCCAGTGGCCGTGATGGAAACAGAGTGCAAGGGGGCAGGCTCCAGAGCCCCAAAGCTCCCGCCCAAAGCTCTGCTGGGAGAGCAGATTCTTCCTTCCCACTCACAGAACAGACCCCGTTGGGCAACGGGGAAGAGGCACGGAACCCCCCATCCAGTCCTACAGCCTGGCACCACAGCACAAGCCTGGCCACAGGGGCCTCCTGTTTGTTTACAGGCGTCTTGGCTTTTGCCAACAGCCGCACGTGAGACTTTGCACATGTCAATCAGAAGAGGTGCAAGCAATGGCACTCACCGGGCTGCCTGCAGCCCCTGGCCAAGCCGTTATTTACCAGGGCACAAGCCTGGGGGATGTCCCTGAGAGCTCAGGCCATGAACATATCCCCAAACATCCATGGAGATGCGCAAAGCCAGTGCATCAGAATGTGGCACAAAGCCATTGGCACAAGGGGAGGCAGCCAGCTTACCCCAGAGGACAGTGTTTTAGAGGTGACAACTCTGAAGATCCCCCATCTCCATGGGCTGCCAGCAGGAACCCAGGACTCTTCCATTTGAGCTAAAGAGCTGGCAGCTCTAGTAGGTTCTTGTCCTGCCCTGGACCAGCCACCAGAGAGGGCGCAGCATGGGCTGTGCCAGCACTTCATGCCGGGTCCCCTTTGCACAGTGCACGTAGGGGCTGTCCATAAGTTATGTTATGCAGTAGAGGGTGGATGGATCCTTCATTTCATGGGACAGTGTGTTTGTTTTGTGATACAAGGGGGTGAATGGGTGGGAAAAATCACTAAAAAAGCCCAGCGTTATGTAATGTACGGCTGGCCCCCTACAAGGGAGGTACCAGTCTTGTACCCTAGCCCAGCCTGCTCACCTGGAATGCCTGCTCCACTACCGGCAGGGAGCTGAAGGTTACCACCACCGGGACGATGCCAAGAGCCACATACTCCAGGACGACCTTGCCAATGCCCTCCTGGGCCTGGCCCCGGCCACTGGTCAGGAACACCGCCACCTTCCTGCCCAGCAAGGCTGGCCTCACCCTTTTGAAGGTATTGCGGCCCACAAATCTCATGGCAGCAGCCAGGCGGCCCCTCTGGGTAGAGTGCACATAGGACAGGTCTCCCACCAGCCGCAGGAGCATCCCCTTTGTCTGCATGTCGGTGAAGCGCAGCAGGTAAGTGGGGGTGGAGGCGTAGGACAGCAGGGCCACACGGGCCCCGGCGGGGCAGTTGCCCTGGGAGATGCGCAGGTCCCGGAGCAGGAAGGCCAGGGCATCTTTCATGCGGCCGAACTCAGCGGGAGTGACATTGGCGGACGTCTCCACCACCAAGGCCAGCTCGGTGGGGAAGAGCGGGCAGGCCAGGGAGTCGGGGTCTGCACGGAGAAGGAAAAAGTAAAGACCCTATGGCGGCTGTCCCTGGGGCTGCACATTGGAGCAGCACAGAGCACTCCTCAGAGGGCAGCGCTGCCCATTTAGAGAGTGAGCCAGTTACTACCACTAGCCAGGCAGAGAACAGGATGAACCAGCCATTACATCTTATAATGTCCCTGCCACATCCACCCACCCAGCACATCTGTCTGTCCCTGGCATGTTCACCCATCCACCATGTCCCTCTGTCCATCCATCCACCTGTCTGTCCATCCATCCATGTCCCACTGTCCCGGCCACATCCATAAGTGTGTCCATCCAGCATGTCCATCTGTCACTCCAAAACTCCCAGCACCTTTGTCTGTCACAGCAAACTACATATCTCAGGTCTTAGTTCATGCTGCTGATTTCACTGTGCTTCTCACTCGGGCAGACCTCCCATCCCCAGTTCTGCCAGCTCCTCACAAAGCAGGCAGAGCACTTACCGCATCTCTCTCGGACAGAGGCAATTAGTTCACAGGGCTGGAAGGGAGAGTGGGAAGCCGGGTCAGTTCTAGTTTTGTTCCTTGCTTTTTCTTTCCAAGCCAGTGGGGTTCCCCCTCTGCCTCCCCAGCTCTCCCAAGTGACACAGGGAGGGAGACCTGTGGGCCAGTCAGAGCTGACCCCAGAGGTTGTGATGCAATAGACCCAACTAGACCCAGGGTTCTCTGTGTGTTTAGGTCTTTTGCAAGCTCCTTCTGTCAAAAGGGATGGGAGTCATTCACAGGACTGAACTAACAGAAGATCTTGTATCCTTGGGGTATTTCCACTAGAGGGCAACTTTCTGGGTGGTACTTACCCAAATTCTGCCCATAAACCAAGCTCCACCTGCATGTGATCATTCAAACTATGACCTTGTATGGTATGCTGCCTCTTCAGACTTAGATCCACCCATATTGTGTGCAGGGCAATTCTTGGGTTCCATCCACCCCACAAACAGCTCCCCCAGGTATGGAGGAGCTCATGCGGACACAAACACCCAGCACATAACTGGCTGTGCTGGAGTATCTCTGCTAAGTCCTGCTCCATCCTGTCTCTCAAAGGACAGCCATTTCTACAGCTTCTCCTCCTGCTCAGATGTCTCATGGCCCTTTAGAGAGATGCAACAGCTCAGAAGGCAAGCCAGCTGCACCCAGTACAGTGGTGAGAGTCAGGAGTAGCTGGTGCGGATTTAAAGGATGAATAGCAACCTCTTATGGCAGGGAGCACCAGAGGGAAGAGGCTACTATACATGCCTGCAGCAGCACTCCCCGCAAGCCATCACACGCCTTTCCTGACCCACCCAACGAGCACACAGCCAAGCTAGCGAGACACTGCATAACAGAAGAACCCCTTACCGTAAAGAGGGGAACTCCAGGTAAACCTCTCAGACCCTTGAAGCAGAAAGGAAAAATAGAGAATGAAAAGGTAGTGAGAAACCTTATTGAGAAAGCACCAGAGAACTCAGAGCAGTAAAATCACAACACACACAAGCACTCACTCAGTAGGGTGAATCTTATTTGCCTGAGTGGGAGCATTTTCCCACCAGAGCCAGTGTCCTGCCTCTGGCAAGGGCCTATATCTAGTTCCTCAGAGAAACATACCTCTGATACACCTGACCAATCAGGGCCATGCTGGACATGGGTTTCTTCCTGACCTTGGCAGGTAATCTGTTTATGCCCTGAAGCATGAGGTTTGGTGACCCTTATCTCAGCATGAAGAGCTGGGTTATTAATAGCCAAAATAAATCATCCATACCTGTTATAAGCCCAGACACAGCTGCTGGCTGATTGTGCCCCCAGACCCACTTCCCTACCCCTCCAATGCAGTCCCACCAAGAAGTCCATGCATCAAGACCCTACCATCTCTCCTGGAGGTCCCACGCTTCCACGCAGCCCTTGGTCTCCCTTTCTCCCAAGAGGCCCCTGAAAGATCAGGGGCAATTTTAGAGACCTGCAGATCAGCAAAAAAACAGCGTACAGGAGAAACAGACCCCGGGGTTAGCCCCGTGCTTCACAGGCAGGAACAAATGAGATCTATCAGCTAAACTCAGTCAGCAGGAAGTGCCACTCCTCCCCATTCCCCCACTCCAGAGCCTGTTAGGTGCCGTGTTAGCACCTACAGTCCAGGGCAAAGGGCCCCTCTCCCTAGGTCTGTACTTGGCAGCAGGAGAGTGGTGTGTTTAGCAGAGGTGGATCAGAGATGCTTTCCTGTGGGGAGCACTGGCTGCTCACATATGACCAGCTGAGATTGCAGGCGGACATTAGGCATAGGGTGTGGGGTGAGGGTTGGCACTGGGGGGAGAGATGGGCATTTTTGTGACATGGCAGACTGCGTATGTGCTGGATCCATCCTGAGAAGGAAGCCTGATTTGTATCGGAGGCCATGGCAGCACCGTACTCACCCTGGATCCACGCAGGCCTTTCCAACCTTTGTCCCCCCTGGCACCTTTGTCGCCTCTTTCACCCTGAGAATAGAAGGAAATAGACAGCAGGGTCAGGCACCAGCACTGGGTGAGAGGAAGCCACTGCCTGTCCCTTAGGGATGTCCCTCAGGGACATCCCTCACACCCCACTTATAGAGATACTGCATAGCAACCCCGCTGGTCCCCATCCCTCCTGTCCCCTATGCCCTCCATGCTAACCTTGCCTCCACGGCCCGTGCTGAGCAACTGGCAGGTAACACGGAAGCGCTGCCGGACTCTGGGTAGTTATCCCTAGTCCCGACGCAGTCACTGTGAAACGACAATGCTAAGCAGCCGCCTTCCTGCTGTAGCCACAGGCTGATGGCAGCAGCTCTTGAGCAAAGAGGGCACCGCTGGCTCTCCACTCACCTGAGCACCAGGGTCTCCATGGCCTCCGCGGGAGCCCTACACAAGAAAGCAGGAGAGAGGTGAATGCACCCAGGGAATGGATCCCGGCAGGAAGCGAAGCTAAGCGGGGCCCTTGGATCACAGGGGAGCAGGCAAAGCTCACGCTGCATACAGCCACAATGGAGAGGTTGGAATTCAGCGGTGTATAGGGATGGAGGCTCCCATCTGCAGTCAAAATGCCACGAGGAATGGGGCTCCTCCATGAATCCCTCAATCACCAGCCCAAGCCTTTGGAATAAGCACCTTATGCCCACACAGTGACCCTTGGCTGGTAGGATCCCAAAGCTCCTTACACTCCACACTCAGGAACAGCTTCCCCTGGCACTGAAATGCAGCCGGCTCTGCAGCACACAGCAACAGTTAGGGCAAAGTGAAGAATTCCAGGCCCGGGGCTGGTTTCATGATTTCAGTGGAGCAACTGCTCATTTACACCAGTGTCGGTGAGACCAGAATCAGGCTCAATAAGGGAAGTGCGGAGGGCAAGGGGGTGGGGAGAGGAGAATGGACTCTGCCCACGTGGGGTTAATGCTGCTGGTTTGCTGGCAGCAGCGATTACCTTTGGGCCCTTCCTCCCTTGAGATCCTCGTTTATCACATCCATTGTCCCCCTAGAAAACACACACAATTACTGTAGGACCTGCACATACCTCTGTCCCAGCCCAGCCCGAAAGCGCCAGCCTGTCCTGTGAAGTTCCCTAGTTTGCTGGGGGTCTGCATTGGCAGGAGGGGAACATATTGCAAAGTGCTCTGGAGATCCTCTCCCAGGCACCCCGGACCAGGAATGGAAGTGACTTTTCTTTCTCATGCATCCCCTCGTTAAGGGACAGCTGGAGCCATACCAGGAGCATCTTCACCCAACACCCAGGTCCTAGGTCCTTCTGCACTGGTGCGGGGTGGCTGCAATGCATTTGGGAGGGGACTCCCACAAGTCATTTGGGTCTCAAAGGGGGAAGAGCTGGGTCCTGAAGAGGAGGGGTGGGAACCTTAGCTCCCATCTGCAGTGGCCTCTGGCCAGGAGCTCCCGTTCTTGGATGCTTGGCTGACCAAGTCCAGCACCATGAGAAATATACCTGTTCCAGAGCAATGCCAACGTTCCTCGCACCCAACTCACCAGTGCCCCCTTGGGCCCCAGAGACCCTGCGTTCCCTTTTTCGCCTCTTCCTCCGGCCTGCCCCTGGAAGAGAAAGAAGCCTGCCAGCTCAGGGGAAGTGCTAATGGACCAACAGGGCTGAAAAGGGGACGCTGTGCCCAGGCAAACCTTCAGGGGTGGTGATGAGAAATTCAGGAGATTCCCCACCTGAACCCAGATCTAACTAATGCACCCCCCCCACACACACACACTCGTTGGGCCAGGGGTAACATCCTTAGCCACCAGGAAATACCCTGCAGGGCTCTTGCAAACAGAGCCGCACCCAATAGTCAAGAGCACCTGGGGGAGAGATCTGCAGCATGGCCTTGTTACGCAATACACCGTGATCTCACTGACCTTCTCACCCTGGGGACCAGCGGGGCCGGTGTTTCCTGGGGAGCCCACATCTCCGGAAAGCCCCTAGGCAAAAGACAACGGTAACTCTGAAAACGGCTCTGGTACCAGGACATCCAGCCCCCTGGCGTAAGAGGAACTAAATATAATGCCTTGGGGCAATGCCCGGCAACTAGCTCAGCTCACTCCACCTGCTGGGGTGATCAGCTGGGAGATGCAAGGAGGACCCACCGCTAGGAGGCATTGGCAGAGCGGGGCTGCCTGGAGGCTTGTGTCACTAGAGCCGCAGCTGGCGTGGACAGGGCAGTCCTTAGGACCATTTTCCAGCAGAGACAGGGTCCTGTGGTGAGGAGGCTCATCACTGGCAAAGCAGATGCCCTGGAGCCTGCAGCAAACACCCGTATGTCCCCGGGGAAACATGAACAATGCAAGGGAACCATTTAAACCACAGAGAACACACTCTGCCCTCTAACACCATTGGGTCTCTGCTGGGGCTGGAGGATGAATGGATGGATCCCAGCACTGGAGGGACTGAGCAGAAGCACCACTCCCTCATTTCACCGTCCTCATCTCTGGCCAGCTGTAAAGCAGGGGCAGTCGAGAGCCGGCACCTGAGCTCCACGGCACCCCGGGTGACCTGTGACGCCCTTTGTCCCTCTGAGACCTCGTAGCCCCTGGAACAGAAGCAGCAGAGGGGAAATGTGGGTGCTCCAAGCGCAAGCTCAGGAAGACTGTCCTAGGCAGGCGCCCGCAGGTGGATCCAGCTGGCCTCACCTGTGCACCTTGGTAGCCCTTCTCCCCAACAGCGCCTGGAGCACCTGCGATGCCCCTCCTGCCCTATGGAGAGACCAGGAAGGTTCAGTCTGGATGCAGCCGAAGGACCAGAGTGAGATGTCTCACCCCTCCCTCCAGGGACACCCTGCAGCCAGGATGCACTAGGTCAGAGAGTGCCAAAGGCAGGCAGCTGGTTCTGAACAGGCCGGGATGGCCTTTGTTGGGCTGTTGCACCCACCGGGATCCAGAGGGACCAAGTCTGCCATGCAGCTCAGGCATTGAGCCTGGACTTTGTCAGAGCATTCCCCACCCCCAAAGCCGGCCAGTCTAACCTGACCTGGGGTGGAAAACGACCCACTGGCTCTGCTAGAATGTGTCCTTGGGAAGGGATGAAAACTCCTCCAGGGACCTGCAAAGTGGCCCATTACTACCCGCTGTAGGGGTGCGGGGGGGCTTGCTACTGGTGTACACTGGCCTCACCAAAAGGTCCGCTCCAGGGGAGGTGGAGGAGAGGAGACATGTGGGAAACAATTCCACTAAACAACAAAAGCTAGTAAGGAGAGATTCCAGAACAGGGGCGGCTCCAGGCCCCAGCACGCCAAGTGCGTGCTTGGGGCGGAACGCCGCAGGGGGTGCTCTGCCGGTCGCCGGGAGGGCGGCAGGCGGCTCCGGTGGACCTCCCGCAGGCACGTCTGCGGAGGGTCCGCTGGTCCCGCGGCTCCGGTGGACCACCAAAGCCGTGGGACCACCGGACCCTCCACAGGCACGCCTGCGGGAGGTCCACCGGAGCCGCCTGCCGCCCTCCTGGCGACCAGCAGAGCACCCCCCGCGGCATGCCGCCCTGCTTGGGGCGGCAAAATGTCTAGAGCCACAGCCGCCCCTGTTCCAGAATGAGCAGGGGGGCTGGAGTCAGGACTCCTAGGTTCTCTCTGGGAAGCTGTGTGGGTCAGAGGTGGGGAACTGGGAGACTAGGTTCTAGCCCCAGCAATCCCCCTAACTCGCTGTGACCTTGGGGAAGTCACTTGCCCTTGGGCCTGTTTCCCCATCTGCAAACTGGGGATAAGGATATTTCCCTCCCTCGGGGCAGGTAACAGGGACTCATCAGTTCTCACCTGGGCTCCTTTCTGCCCCTTCAGGCATGTGCTCTGGGGAGAAGACAGAATTGATTCTTTACTACACAACCCAGCCAGGTTCACACTATGCTGGAGTCCAAAGCTACCCCTGCCCTCGTGGCTCAACCCAGTGGCCTTGGGCAAACACTGGGATACTAAGAGAGAGAGAGAGTTTCAACAGCCAGTTCTGATCCCAGGGCCAGACTTTGGAGGCTGGGTGCCTGTGGGAGCTCTCACCCAGCTCCTGGGGTGCCATTTGCACAGCCCAGCCCTGACCCCACTTTGAAACCTAGGGCTCAGTGGGGAGCTCTGCCCAGTTCTGGGATGACAGACCTCCATGGGGCCGGAGCATGCATGGTATAAGTAAAGACAGGGAGGGGCTCTCCAAGGGGGGACCTTGCCTGCAATTATACCAGCTCCCAGCAGACAGGAAGCAGGCTCCAGAAGCTGATGGCAGCTCAGATCCTGCAGGACCGTCATGGCTTTACTGTACAAGCTACAGATCAGTGCGTCCCAGCCTCCCCTGCCCCATGGAAACAGAACAAGGAGCTGAGCAGATGGGCCTTGACATCAAGCACACATGCTAGGGAAGGGGCCAGCTACTTTCCCCACCTTCACCTGGTTAGGGGCAGAGGTCTCAGTGACCTGCTAACGGTCAGGGTTTGGGGGTATCAGGTGCTGGGGGACGTTCAGGGCACAAAGGGCTTAGGACAGGCACTGGACAGGCACTGGACATCCCGCACAGGACGAGCGCGAAACGTACCGGATCTGCAGTTGGCCCCTGTGACCCAGGTGGCCCAGGGCTGCCCTCTGGTCCCGAGTTCCCCTGGTCAGGGAAGGGAACAGAAAGAGAAGCAGAACAAAGCTGTGAGAAATGGCCTGGGATGAGAATGTCCAGCTTCTGGTCTGATTGCACCAGGGCCACGGAGCCAGCTCACCACCTCCTGCAGACCCCAAGTGGGGCAGGCTGCAGAGTGGGCCAGGGTTCCACACTGCCACCTTGCCTGCACAGACTCTGGTTCTTTTCCTTTGTTAGGCACAGGGATGTCTCCCCAGCAAGCTCCCTCTCCCAGCCCCTCAGCAGGAGCCCAATTCTCCATTGCACTGCCCTGTGCTGCCATTTACACCGGTGCAAAATCAGCACCGTGCTCTGGTGTGGATGGTGCCTAAGGGGAGAACTGGCTCCCCTGCTCTCCAGGGGGCTCTCTGACCCCATTGCACCATTCAACAGGCCCTGCGCACGCCTTCCCCAGAGCACTCCCAGCCTCTGGAGGGGGCAGCCTGGGGGAGCAAATACCTCGCCATTATTATCCAGAGAACTCCCTTTCTCCACAAACAGCACTGATCTCCCTCAGCTGCCCACCTTGCACCTTTGCAAATCTACCAGCAGACCGTGCTGTCTCCCCAGAGAAAAATCCATTCATTGGCCATCAAACACAACCTGGCAGCAACGCAATACACCGGGTGAGGGCCAGGAAGAGAAGATGAATGCCCTGCACTAGGGAAATTGTGGGGAGCAATTTCCAACCCAGGGCCTCAGCCAGCATTAACATTTCTACTATCACCAAAAGCTCCAGGAGGCTTCCTGTGACCAGTCACTAGAAGGCAGGATCTCTGGCTTATATCTGTGATACTTCCCAGCCTGAGCCTGCTTCAGCCTGATGAGTCATCCCTGGGCCAGTGTGACGAATCAGACGCAATTACCTGCTGGTCTTGTGATAGGCCCCAGGCCATTCAACCAGGGTTCAGCCAATCCACAGGCAAGAACCCACCCAGGTGATCCCAAGGCAGGTATTGGAAGCAGGCTCCTATTTGCTCAATGACTGGGTGCATTCCCATTGCTAGCTGGGCCAACACACTGCCCTGGCTCCGGCTCCTGCCTGTACCTCTTCCCACTGGCTGCTTGGCAACACTGAAACATCTGATCCTGCAGAAATTACTGCCAATGGTCACTCTTGTCAGACTCTCCTTATTGAATCACCAGTGCACCACTCTGCATTTTCTTTACAGGTTTCCCAGCCAAGTACTGCCCAGGTCTGGTTCTGTTCAGCTTGCGAGCTCTGAATGAAGCATGGCCCAGGGTACTACAGCTGCCGCCTTTTGTTTATCTGGACTTGCAGCAAACAGGGCTGGCTAGGAGCATCTGTCTGGAGTCATTAATGGCTCAGAGAGTTGGGATGGCTTCATTGCCATTACCTGGGTGCCTCTTTCTCCCTTCCTTCCGGGGGCTCCACGCTCTGTGCTGCTTCTCCCAGGATTTCCCTGTGGAGCACGGAATCAGAGGGGGTGAGCCCACACACTGTCCCACCCCCTTCCTTGCCAGTGAACTCAGCATTCATTTCTCCCCTTAGGCTCTGAAGCCAGACTCGCTGCCTAGAGCAAGATCCAGCGGCAAGTGGCAGGGTGGCCAGCGTGGGGGACATGCCCACTTGGCCCCAGTCTGTGCCTCTCTGGAAGGGCACAGGGGATGCTGTCTCTGAAGCTGGGCATTTGGGATTAACATGTCCCCTTTGCCCACCAGGGACCCCAGCTGTGCACTCTGCAGCCCTCCCCTCGCACTTTGCTTTTCTGCTGGCTAAGACAGCTTGGGCGAATTGAGCACGGGTGGAAGGGGCCAGATTCCCTGCCCGAGGTGGGGAGGGTGAGGGTGGGAGAAGGTCTGTGTATGTATTCACAGGGCATAGGCAACAATAGGGCAAACTCCTCCCTATACGGCTCCACCAACGCGCCCCAGCACGACTCTCAAAACCACCCCATTTCCTCTGTGGCCCAGCCAGCCCTTGGCCTCTCCACTGAGGCTACTGACTAGTGGGCCAATTAGTGCCAAATGCCACGGTGATTTCAGGGGCTTAGACTGAGACCCACTGAACTCATTGCAGAACGAGGCCAGTGAGCTGGCAGGAGTCACTGCCCACAGGGTCTGCACTGCAAGAGCTAACTCCCCGCAATTCTCCGGCACACTTACAGCATCGCCGGGGGGTCCTGGAGGCCCTGCGTCACCACGGAGACCCTGGGAGCCTTTCCGCCCCTGGATCAAGGCAGGAGGAAGGGATTAGCAGCACAGAGCCAGCAGGGGTGAATGTCAGAAGGGTTGGGAAGTGCAGGAGTCTATTGTTGAGTCAGCATTGCCGGGGCACCCGCTTGAAGATGAGTGGCTGTCTGGGAAGCAGCATCACAATGGGAGTTGGGCCACACAGAGTGGGGTGATGCTTGGATCAGGGGTCTGAGGTCACGATGCTATAGGGCTGGGGGAGGTGGGCACGGGACCATCTCCTCCTCCTGGGGCTTCTTTACCCGCTCAGCCTTGCTGCCCACTCACCTGCCTCCCGCGGGATCCTCTTGTCCCAGGATTCCCAAATGGGCCGGCTTCCCCCTGGGAATGAGAGAATCCGGGAAAGGGGTGAACCCTTGCTGTGCTTTAGTCATTGCTGATGCCCTCTAGTCTCCCTGGGAGAGCTCAAACGATTGATAGTTGGGCTCTAAGGGCTGATCCTCTGCCTCCTGGTAGGGGAAGCTCCAGACCGAGTGCTCATTGCATGCTGCATCTTCCCCTCAGTGCCTGTCCCACAGAGGCTAGGAGACGCCAGCAAGAGGACAGAGGGCATGAGCCAGAGCTCACTGAGAGTCTGGCCATGAATTTCACAGGTTCTGGGTTGGAGTTATAGCTCCAGCAGCGGAGGCTGGTGTCATTCACCCCTGAGAGCCTGGGTTTGCTCTGGCAGAGGACTGTCATTTCTCCAGGAGCTGTGGAGGTTAATAGGGTGGATTGTTTTAGGGGACACACAGCGAGCGCGGCCCAAAGGGGGTGGCGCAGGGACCTGGGGCTGCCCAGCTCTGCTGCAGGACATGCAATTGCACAGCTCACCTTCTCCCCAGGGATGCCATCGTATCCAGCTTCCCCGGGAGCTCCCTGGAAAGAGATTTGTAGTTGTCTTAGTCCTGGATGCTACCTGGGACCTGTCTGAATAAACAGGCACTCTGCAGCAGGCTCAGGAGCAGCTCATGTCCTTCCTGGCCACCAGGGCTGCCCAGAGGATTGAGGGGGCCTGGGGCAAAGCAATTTCGGGGGCCCCTTCCATAAAAAAAAAGTTGCAATAATATAGAATACTATATTCTTGTGGGGGCCCCTGTGGGGCCCAGGGCAAATTGACCCACTTGCCCCCCTCCACCCCCCTCTGGGCGGCCCTGCTGGCCACATCCATTAGGGCCAGGCCTTCTCAACATTTTGCATCTTAGCAGAGAGGATGCCTTGTGGACACCTCTCCTCCCATTCGAGACACCTCCCCTTCTGCTCTTCATTGTCCAGCCCCTCCTCCCCTTCCATTCACCGCTGTGCAGCCAGGAGTGACAGGGAAACACCAGGCACTGAGGGGCCTGCTGCGCCTACCAGTTTTGCAAGTGGATATTTGGAGGCTGGCAAACAGCACGGCTCCGGGTGTTGGCCTTCCATCTGCCTGGGATGGCGCAGATTCCCCGGCACACCTGCACTGCCTGGCCCCAGAGGAGTGCGCCTGGAGTGCCACATGCAGGGAGATGTTTAGGGAGAGAGCATGACTAGCAGCCCTGGCTATTGTGGAGATGAGCCACGAAGCTGAGTCCTGCCATGCTCATCTTAAGGTTTGCTCTACAACGTACATGGTATTTGCCTGTTAGATTCTACACGCACACCAAACAGTGAGGCCTCTGTACCTGCTCTCCAGGGTATCCCATCAGTCCCTGAAGCAAGACAGAGAGAGAAAGTCAGTGAGGTGGAGGAATCTCCAAACCAAAGGGAAAGCAGCTGCCAAGGCTGGTCTGGCATCTTACCTTGGGTCCACACTGGCCTGGGCATCCCTGGGTTCCCCAGCTCCCTGGGAGCCCCCGCAGTCCCTGCTCCCCCTGGAATTGGGATTGGAAAGGAGAGACCTTCAAGCACTCCAGTGAAAAAGGAGGCTTCAGAGATAAGCAACACATACATCCCTACGGAGATGAGTGGCTGGGAGTCCCTCAGAGCTGGCTTTGTCTAGCTGGGGGAATGTCTAGGGAGTATAAGCAGGAGTTGCAATGGGAGAACGCTGAGCTAAGGAGAATCCAGGCTGGGTATCAGGAAGCTCTCCCTAGCAGTGAATGCTATTCGATTGCTCATGGGGCAAGAGTGAGCACGGGACGGTCCAGTGCCATTGGGCAGCGGACTCATGGGCCAGTGTAAGCATGGAAAGCAGTGGGAGCCCATGACGTGGACTTTAGAAGCAGAGTAGATGAATCTCCAGGGCACAATCCTGCACCGGCCCATGAGGGACAGAATTAGATGGTCTCTGATTGATCTGTTCCACCTCTGGCACCTGGGACTCTAGCCTGCACTGCCTAGGGGATGCCAGAGGCAGCCGGTGAGAGGGCTATCTTCAGCTGGTGGGATACTTACAAGTGTCGGCTCCAGCACTATCCCCAGGCTTTATGATTGCTCTGGTTTCTGCTCAAGCTGTTCTGCTGCCACCAAGCTCTAAACAGGGTGTGCAAACTCCAGTGTCCACACCAGGCGTGGCAAAGTTACGCCAGAGCCCCCACCCCTATGCTGTTCCGATTGAAGATGCAGGGAGGGGATCGGGTCTTTATGGCCAGCGCTCTGTTCACCAGTACACGCCAAGGGCCATGCCCAGCGGCCTTCCCACCCTGTGCACAGCATCTCTGCCCTTGAAAGAGGATATCGGCCCCGATCTGTGTTTGTGGGGTACATCCCACACACCCCATTTCTACAAAGTGGGCCCCACCCTGGGGTCAAGGAGCCCAGCAGCCACCCCTCCATTGGAGATTTCAGAAACAGACAACAGTTCTACTCACGCTGTGTCCATAGTGCCCGTGGTCTCCAACCAGCCCCTTTGCTCCTTTCCTCCCCTAGAGCCAAGACAGCAGAACATTTGAAGTCAGCTCCCCTGAGACACAGCCTACACCACTAGCTTCCAGTCTGAGCGCTCTAGAGGAGAACAGTCAGCGGCATCAGCTCTGGGCTCACTCCCCTCCCAGTGCCCAGAATGCTAGGACCCAGCAGGACATAAAGTCCCAGCCTGTGAGCCCCAGACAACACAGGGGAGCATCAGTGCAGAATTAAGGCAAGCGCCTGAGGGCAAGCTCTGCACAGCTCCTACCACCTCACTCAGAGCGATCTCTTTGGCTCACATGGTGGTGCCGCAGCTTAAGAACTGGGAGGGGTGGGGGTCTGGGTTGAGTAACAGCTGTGCTGTGTGCAGCTGCCTAATTGGGGATTCAAGTGAAGGGACAGTAGTGATCTAGTGGACTGAGCACACGGCTGGAAGTCTTGGGTTCTAGGCACAGCAGGGGAGTGCATAGAGCAAGGGGCTTAGGAATCAGGACTAGGTGGGTTCTCTTCCCAGCTCTGTGCAGGAATTTGAGAGTCAGAGCCCCAGAGTTCTAGTCTTGACTCAGGGAGGGAGTTCTCTCGTGGCTAGAGCAGAGGCTGTGAGAGTCAAGGCTCCTGGTTTCTATCCTCAGCTCTGGTTAGAGCAAGGTACTGTGATTCAGGATGCCTGGGTTCTCCAACCCTGGGATGGAGTGCAGTCTAGTGGCAAATCACTTCACCTCCGTGCCTCAGTTTCTCCACTAGTAAAACAATCATGTTTGTAAAGTGCTGTGAGATCTCCAGAGGAAAGCACTCAGTATGGAAGAGCTAAGAATTAATCACTATGACTAAGTGGTTAAGACCAGTTTCAATGTCTGGTGACTCCAGTTGACACAACATCAGCTGATAGAGCTCAGGCAACATAGAGGCCAAGTTGACAAGGTCCCAGCTGTGTAGGGACCAGCCAGCTGGGTCAGACAACATAGGCCCAGCAAGGCCAATAGGAATGGAAGTTGGAGACACCAGGAGATTTATCCCAACTGGAAGGGAAAGAGAACATTCTAAATTCTTCTCAGAAACATAGAAAACAAAAATCCCCTTGTGCCTTTATATCATTCCCCCATGTTCTGCAGATCCAGATGTGCAAACATCTGGCCTCATCCTGACTTCTCAGACCGGTGAGTAAGTGCAAAAGGCATGTAGCTGGGAACAATCGTTTTCCTAGGGCTCTTCTGCACAGGGTGTTTTTGCACTGGCTGCTCTGCTGGTGTCACACCACCAGTGCAGATACTCCGCAAAACCGTGCAGAGCAGTTTGTGCCCAAGCATGGTTTGGAGCCTCATCTGCAGGAGTCGCTATTTACACTGGTGTGGCATGTGAATAGTGGAGCTTTGCACCAGTGTAAAGAAACCCAGTGTACAACTCCTGCTTCATCACCTCCATGCAGAGTCGGGGGGTGCAGGCTGTGAGACACACAGCCTCACACTCCTGCTAGAGCCTGGTCCAAAGCACTGGAAGGGAACAGCACAACCCCCCGCCCTCCAAAGCAGAGGCTGCATGTGACAGCCCTGCATGCAGCACCAGTACCGGTGACCCACTGCAAGCGCTTTACCTTGCGCCCTGGAATGCCCAAGGGGCCTCGCAAGCCTGGCAATCCAATGCAGGTGCAGGGGCACGGGTGGCAGCACTTCCTCTCCGACACAGCCAGCTGCAGCGGGACAGAGAGCGTCAGCGTCACAACCAGGATGGCCCGGAGAGCGAGTCCCCTGGGGTCTCGTGCGAGGCGCAGGGGAGCTGCAGGCTGACACAGAGCAAGTGACTGACCACTGCTAGGAAGACAAGCCTGGTCATCAGGCTTCCTTCGCTCAGAGCAGAGGAGCTTCTGTGCAACCCAGACAGCTGGGCCAGGGATGGACCCCAAAAGATAGACCCACCCCTTGATACTTGTCAAGTATCTCTGCCCTCTGCTGGAAGGAGTCAGACCCTTGGGCCCATGAGCCAACCTGCTGGGAAGGGGCCCTCCCTTACCAGCTCTTGAGCCAAAACGCTGCCAATCTCGGGGCTCTCCATGCTCAGCTGCTGGCTGTGCCTGAACCTTCGCCCAAACTCAATGAGCTGCAGCTCTTCCAGGTTGGTAGCATTGTTCATTGCAATAGTCACTAGTGCGTCGAGCTGGCCTAGGACGGAAATGAGGCCAGAGCTGGGGTCAGCGTGGCATACGGAGCAGGGGAGACACAGGTTACCGACTGCAGCGGGGTGTGGGTTAGGTGACTTGGCACCATGGGGCACATGACTCCCTATCTGACTCTGTCTCTCAACCGCTCCATGCCTCGGTTTCCCCACCCATAGGGTGCAGGCAATAACACTGTCCCGCCGCACAGGGAGGATAAGGATTAGTAAATGTTTGTAAAGTGCTTTGCGATCCTCAGAGGGAAAGGGTGGATGGTGCCAGGGCAGATCAGCACCATGGGGCAATGGTAAAACGTGGCATCATGGAACCAGATGCAACTTAGTGAAAGACTACAGTCCCTGGGATAAGAGGGGAACAGAGGCACCACACTCAATCCGTCCTGAGATCCCCACATTCCATCAATACCCCTGGGCTCAATCCCCTCCTGAGGTCTGACTGTGCCCCGGGCTAACTTTTTGAAAACCTCTTCCCCTCCAGATCTAACCACCGGTCACCAGGAAGTTGTGTGATCCAGCCACATACCTTGCACCCGCAGAGCAGCTGACATCTCCTCCAGCTTCCTCACATCATCGTCCAACCCGTCCGTAAACAGGAGCACCACCTGGGGCACAGACATGTTTGGGACACATCAGCCTACAGGCTGCTGTGGAGGAAGCAGGATCCAGGGCAGAGACAGCTGGTGTCCCCCAGCCTGGGACTACACAGCACTCCCCAGCAGCAGCAATGCAGCTCTGATTCTGCCTGATGTAGCAGGTATTCTGCCCAAGCCAGATGCACCTGCTGTGCTGACCCGGGCAGCCAAACAACCCAGGTGAACCCTCTGCTGAGCTCCTAGGAGCCTTCCTCTTTGAAAAAGTGGTGGAACAATGGGAGCTGAGCAGGAAACTGGCAGCAAGGGAGTTAAATGGCTAGAGATAGCCGAGGAAGGGAGCCCGCTGAGCGGGTGTCCTTGGCCTGCAGGATGTGCCTATGCGGAGCTGTTGGCCAGCTGAGGTTCTACCTTGTTACTCTCTGGCAGGCCTCGGTTCATCTCCAGCAGTCTGTGCAGGGAGGGCTGGTTCAGGTAGGTGCGCCTGAAGGCATGCACCTCGCGCAGCTGCTGCAAGACTTCGTGCTGGTACTTGGTGAGGCGAGCTCGGAAGAGGACCTCGCCGCCCTGGTCCACGCTCTGGATGCTCAGGGTGACATTGAGCTGGGCGCAGCTGACCCTGGTCAGGGAGGACAGCTCCCAGATGATGCCCTCCAGGTACTGGTGTAGGCTGGACTGTTGGTAATCAGTGACGTCCAGGCCGACGAGCAGGTGCAGGGGGCATATTCCTGCAGGGCAGAACATGGAGACCCAGCCAGCTCCCGGCCTCCTCTCACTCACCACCGCCCTCTCCACATCTCCACAGCAGCCCCAGGGGTGAGGAGTCCGTCTCCCTCCCACACTCGCCTGGGGACTTGTGTGCCAAGGTCTCGCCCACCTGCCCATCATGGTCAACGGCTTCTCAGGACTCAGCCCTACTTCGGGACCTTTCTGGGATGTCTGCGCTGGAGCTGGGAGCGCGTCTCCTGCCCGGGCAGACAGACTCAGGCTACAAACAGCAGTGTGGACGCTGCCGCACCAACGGAGGCTCAGCTAGCCAGCCGAGCTCAGAGCTAGCGGGTAAGGGAGGCGCACCTCGGTCCCTGTTCTCTGCCTGTGTCACGTAATCGTCTGGTCTCCTGGGGGCTGTGGTGCTTTCGTCTAATTCTGGTTGTTGGGCTCAGTGTGGAAGAGGCATGGACCCGTGATCTGTGCTATATGGGAGATTGGACTAGAGAATGGTCCCTTCTGGCCTTAAGCTCTGTGTCTTCACTGTGATAAAAAACCGCACGGTGCTGAGTCTCAGAGCCTAGGTCAGTTGGCTCAGGCTCGCCCTGCAGGGCTACGCTCTGAGACCCTCCTGCTGGCGGGCTCGCCTGGAGGTCTGCATTGCAATGTCATAGCCCTGCAGCCGGCCCCTGAGCCTGAGTCAGCTGACCCAGCTGTAGAGCAGGCGTACCCCTGTGACTCAGTCTGTCAGCCCAGGCTTCCCAGCTGCAGTGCAAACATCCCCTAAATGATGCCCTCCCCGCTCACTTTTCATGGCTGTTCCAAAATACTAAGGAACTCTCATGAGCCAGGGGCCCTTCGCCCACCCCCGCATCCCCCCCAAAGAATCCACCCTGTGGGCCAGATCCATGGCAGATGTAAATCTGGGGTAGCTCTACTGAAGTCAATAGAGCTCCCCTGATTTACACCGGCTGGGGATCTGGCCCTCTGTCTTTAAACATCGGTCCCTAAAGGGGGTACAGCCCTGGGAGTCCCCTCCACAGCAAGGCCTGGGGTCTCACTTTGTGGGTCCCCTCACTAGTCCCTGCCCCTCCTTGTGCATAGAGAGTAAGGCCTGGGGTCTTCATTGGGGTACACCCTGGGAGTCATCAGCACCTACCTGTAAGGACTGGGATTGCCCTCCTAGGCAGTATATTGGAATAAATGCCCCTCCGGGAGCAGTCCCCACTTACCGGTGTCCTGACTCTGAGCCCCTCCAGCTCCGACAGCGAGCAGAAACAGAGCGAGCCAGCGTTTGAACAGCACCATCCCCTGCATCCTTGCAGGCAGGACCTGGGCTGGACAGGCAGGGGTGGGGAAAGCACAGGGATCACCTTCCCGGAGCTCTTGGCCCTCAGACAGTCTACAAACTCACCCAGGGAAGAGCCTCCCATTCACCCTGATAGTCCAGCTACCAATCAAACTGGGTCCTGGGCAGGTCCACAGTGGACATGGGGAGGTATCCTGCAGCGCCATCCCTTGGAGGTGACTCCAGTGCACCAGCCCTTATGCATGTTTCCCATGGGAATGAGCGCTGGGGAGCCTAGGGCCTTGATTTCCCGGGCCCCACGACATGCATGGAACTCCCAGAGGACACGGTTCCAAGCATCCCTGCAGAGCCCCTCCCCCAATCCCACCAGACCTGTTCTACTGCCGGGAGCCCTCCGCAGTCATGGGAAGAGCAGGATTCACCTCTTAGTGTGGGTCTTAAGCGGGGCCCAGCAAGTCTAAGCCAGCCCTGGCGACCCCATCAAAATGGGATCGTGACCCACTTTGGGGTCCTGACCCACACTTTGAGAACCGCTGGCCTAGAGCAGTGGGGCTCTGATCTCCGTTGTGGCCTGGAGACTCCACTGTAATATAAATAACGAATAGCAATAATAATAATCAAGCACCTGCCATGTGAACTGGGGTCAGGACTCTGGGTTTGGCACCACTTCCTACTCTCCATCATTGTTCATGAAAAACAAACAGAGCCCAGCCCAGCTGAGAAGCTGATTTTGGCTTTCTCCAGCCCTGGCTGCAAGAGCAGATCCTGACCCCATCCTTTCTTGTCTGTCTGTTTTGCTGTTTACAGAATCACATTTGGGTGCATTTTATTCCTCTGCTAATGGGTGTCAGTTCCCAATATTGTGCAATGGATTTGATGCTGTGGTCTGGAGAGAGGGGACACCGAGTATGGGGAGATTTACCCCAAATGATATCTGAAATGTATCTAAGTGTACAAAAATGACTTTTCCATATACATCTCATGTTTCTTGGTCCTTTCTCAGGCTGTATGGATGCAAATGCAACCCTTCACTAGCTCACAGCCCACATACATCTTTTGCTTCAATGTCGCAGTCAGGGCCGGCTCCAGGCACCAGCTAAGGAAATAGGTGCTTGGGGCGGCCAATACAAAGGGGCGGCACCTCCTGGTCTTCTGCGGGAATTCAGCAGCGGGTCCCTCAGTCCCTCTCTTCCTCTTTGAGCTGCCGAAGTGCTGCCGAAGAGGAAGAGAGGGAGTGAAGAACCCACTGTTGAATTGCCGCTGAAGAATCAAGCGGCGCGATTGAGCTGCTGCCAATCAGCTTTTTTTTTTTTTTTTTGCTGCTTGGGGCGGCAGAAAAGCTGGAGTCGGCTCTGGTTGCAGTGTGTTAATAAATAATACTAATAATGCTTTGAATGTATATAGGTTTCAGAGTAGCAGCTGTGTTAGTCTGTATCTGCAAAAAGAACAGGAGTACTTGTGGCACCTTAGAGACTAACAAATTTATTTGAGCATAAGCTTTTGTGGGCTACAGCATCTTATGCAGCATCTTTCAGCTGAGAATCTCAACATGCTTTCCCAAGGTGGTTAAGTAGCTTCTTTAAAAAGCCCTATTTAAAAGATAGGAAAACTGATGTACAGAGAGGTTAAGATTCAATTGAGAATAGAACTCAGGTATCCTGGCTCCTAGTCTCTGGTCTAACCACTAGACCAGACATAGGCAACCTATAGTACGCATGGAGCTGATTTTCAGTGGCACTCACACTGCCTGAGTCCTGGCCACCCGTCTGGGAGGCTCTGTGTTTTAATTTTAAATGAAGCTTCTTAAACATTTTAAAAACCTTATTTACTTTACATACAACAATAGTTTAGTTATATATTATAGACTTATGGAAAGAGACCTTCTAAAAATGTTAAAATGTATGACTGGCACGCGAAACCTTAAATTAGAGTGAATAAATGAACACTTGGCACAACACTTCTGAAAGGCTGCTGACCCAGACCATTCCCAGCCAAAGCTGGGACTAGAACCCAGGAGTCCTGACTCCCAGCCTCTTGCCCTAGCTGCTAGACCATCCTACCTCTATTATGACAGCACAACAGTCACTTTGTTGGTTCAGCACCGTAACTTCACTGAAGGATCAAAGCGAAAGAACCTTGTTTAAATGCAAACACCTTTAGGAATTAGCAAAGTAGCCAGCCAAGAACAAAACCCACCCAAGAGCTGAACCTGTCTTCAGGTTCAGCTCTTGGTTGATATCTCCAGCTATCTTCTATAGTTTCCCCCCCCCATGTAAAATTTTCTCTTGATAGAAAGCATAGCCTCTTACCTCACTGCACCATTCGGCAACGCGTAATAGCAGCAGTGCCTGGGGATCCGTAGAGACTTATCCAAAATGGACAGAAACACATGAATTATTTTATTTGATAGTCGGCTGCAGGATGGAGGAGAATTGGCTGCTAACTCGGGACATTCAGCGTTGGGAGGTTTACTTGTTTATTCCACAGCTTAAATAAATAAATAAATAAATGGCTACGTCAGGAGAAAGTACATTCCGCCCAGTGACTGGCTGTCAAGGACTTCCCAGATTTTAGCTTTCTGGTTCTTAAAGAGAACATGTGAGGTCAACCTAACCTCCCCAGGTCGCATGATGCCACATGGCACTACACTCACTCTATAATGCCAGCGGGGTTCTCATTTTTGTCCTGTTGTGGGTACAGAATATCCAGTTTCCAGCAAGCCCACTTGAAAGAATTAAGGAATGGACTTGCTAAAGGGCACTTCTGTACATTGGAGTACCTCTTGCTAAAAGAATAGAATGAAGCCTTCTGAATGAAATTCCAGGACAGGATCAGTGAGATTTCCAGTTCTCCTAAGTGGCAATCAGAATGAGAGACCAGGCCACTTATGAAATCAATAGGTGGAGGCTGATTTATACCAGCTGAGGATTTGGCCCAATAGCGTCCAGAAACCAAACATCTTTTCCTGTAATCCTAAGAGAGCCTGAAGTTATCAACATGTAAAGTGTCTGAGACATTCAGCTTTTACATTTGAAACGTTTCACCGCAGACGCTGTTTGTCTCCTCTCAAGACTACACAGACAATGACACTGGGTTTGCCTCTTGCCCTTGTGCGTTCTCGTGCACGAGCCCAATGTTGCAGTGTATGGGTTGCACACCATGAAAGGAGGGGGGGACAAAAAACCACTGTTTTCAAAGGGTTCTTTGTTGAATGGAAACTTTTTTTAATGGCACTTAGCGTTAAAATCTCATTTTTACAAAAATCTAAATGTTGGGTCTAAAATTAACCTGCGCTTTTGTGTAATTGAAGTAGTGTATATCCTGACATTATCTACCCCGGGATGGGTGGGGGGAAACAAAGGGGAAATACAGCAAAGGTGATTTATTAAAGAGACAGGCTTTCCCCCTCAGCAGTGATGTTTGAGTAAGGAATTGGAATGAGAGGAATTCTGAATTTAACAGTTACTGAAATGAAAACAGGAGACAAGGAATGTTATTTGGCAGATAGGAAAAGGAAGGGGGAGCTGGAATTCCTGGGTTCAATTCCCATCTCTGGAAGAAAGTTTTAGCTAGTACCCAGAGCAGGAATCTGGGACCCCGGATTCCTGAGTTCTATCTTCTTCATTGCCACTGACTCACTATGGAACGTCAGGCACTTTGTCCAAAAATGGCCTCAGATTTTTGGCACCCAACTTGAGATACCTCTAGCCTGATTTTTAGAGGAGTTGAGCACATGCAACTCCAGCTGGCATCGGGGGGAGCTGAGGGTGCTCAGCCCACTGAAAATGAGGCTGGCCCTGCCCTCTCTGTGCCTCTGTCCTAGTCTCTGTATTGTGACTAACAACACTGACCTGCAGTGAATGTTAATGTTTGCAAAGGAGTTTGAGACTGTCACACAAATGGGCAAAATATTAACCTGACTGTTTAACGGAGAGGCAGCATTACCTAATGCCCAGGACCCTGGACTGGGAGTCAACAGAACTGGTTTCTAGGCCTGGCTCTGCCACTCATCTACTGGATGCCCTTGGGCAAGTCCCTTCATTTCTGATTCCTCTCTTATTTACAACACAAGCTCTTTGGGAGAGGGAATGTCTCTCTCTATGTGGATAGCTCCTGGCGCAATGGGGCTCTGAGCTCAGTGGGGACCTTTGTGTGTTCCCATAATCTAAATAACAATATTAACCACTTTAAATACACTTCCCTGCCAAACCATTTGTACTTGCAAGTTGGGGACAATCCTCATCCCGCTGCGAGATCTGCCATCAATTTCAACGGGAGCAGGATTGGGTCCTATAGGAGCATCACCTCAGGGACGTGAGAGCAGAAGCAGTGGTCAGTGAACCTGATGAGTTCAGGCAGCTAAGCCAAGCCCCTGTGATGCCACTGTGCACTGTTGTGAGCCTCGTCATGGAAAAGGGCCAAGAGCAGTTCACAGTGCATTTAAAGTCCTTAGCAAATTGGAACGCTGTATGCTGCATAGTGCATCACAGCACACAGAGTGTAAGGCCCGAAGGGACCACTAAATGACCTAGTCTGACCTCCTGTGTAGCTCGGGTCACCTATCCCAGCCAGGACAGCAGGCTCAGAATCTAACCCTGAGCGGAAAGCCAAAGCCCCACTGCACGGGGCTGAAGTCCAGTGCCCTGAGTCCTGCCACCCAGGGCTGAAGCCAAAGGGTAAGTAACGTAGCTTCACTGGGGGGAGGGGGAGATGGGCCTTGAGGCCCCAGGCAATTGCCCTCCCTGCTACCCCCTAACACTGGCCCTGGCTTTTATATGCAGAAAACCAATTGTGGTGGCACCGGTGGGCCATGGAATTTTTATAGCATATTGGGGTGAGCCTCAGAAAGAAAAAGGTTGAGAACCCCTAGTCTATCCTACCCCATCAAAACATGGGGATGCACATCATGCCCATTGATTTTAAGGGAGTTGTATGGGTTTTGTAAACTCTTTGGGGCAGGGACCATCCCTCTGTTCTGTTTGTACAGTGCTGGGCACCATGGGGGCCTGGTCCAGGACTCAGACTCCCAGGCACTTATGGTGATACAAATTAGTAACAATTCAGCCCTGCATGTGTGCTGCCCTTTACTGACAATAGCAAGCTTGGAGCTCTACCTAGTGGCCACTGCTTGGGCTGATCCCAGTGCTGGCCAGTGGCCAACCCTCACAAATCACGGCCTTGCTCAGCATTGCAGCAGTTCCCCCCAGTGCTGCCTGAATTCGCTCCCAGACCTAGGCCTCCCTTAACCCTTTGGACTCAGCTGCGTTTGGCCTGGGATGGGAAACATGGTGTTCTGCATCCAGTGGAGGGGAGGGAGGAAAAGACTACAATGAGAAGTGGGGGAGGGGGAATAGATGCTAAAGGAAGACCGGGAACAAGACTGTCTCTCTCTATGTGGATAGCCCCTGGCGCAATGGGGCTCTGAGCTCAGTGGGGACCTTTGTGTGTTCCCATAATCTAAATAACAATATTAACCACTTTAAATACACTTCCCTGCCAAACCATTTGGAAACAAGACAGTATAGTTGTGAGAGGGAAGGCATCCCTCTCACATCAGCACCACCAGCCGCTCTGTGGGCAGGTGTTCAGTGTTTGATACAGGCAGAGATCTAATCCTTCTCAGAGGAGCAGGCAGTAGAAATTCCACTGAGAACTGCAGGGAAGAAACTCCCACAACATCTCATCTTCACAGAGATAACTCTGCTTTCTGTCTTCTGTACAGCCAGGGTTGTGTTCTGTAGGTAAAAGAGACAAGGGCAATTAGTGAATGCAAAGATATGGACACTGCTCACACCTACACACAAGCATCATAAGCACTTATATATATATAAAACAGTAGCCTCACACACACCTTAATAAGTGAGACCACTGTTCCCGCCCATATACACACAGCCTACACCTGCACATACTCACCATATCAAAGGTGTGATATCCAGGGCTGCTGGGAAGAGACTGCAGTTTATGGCCTAGCCCAGGGTAAAGGTTACAAAAGTGTCTGCACAAGCTCTATTATAGCAGCTAATGGTTTCTACTACTCCAGCAGTTGCTAGTGCATTGAGATGCATGGCACATCTTGCCAGACCCATCATGCAGCCAAGGAAGTCCTAGAGGCAGGAAGGAAAGGTAAGGATCTGTTCAAAGTGGGAAATGTGTTGCCTCTGGTCATAGCTGCTCTTGGGGTGGAGAATAACCTACAAGCACAACCCCACTGCTGTTCTGCAGATTGGGCACAACCTGGGGAGATCCAAGCCTCAGCCAAGTCAAGGGGGCTAGTCCCAATCTGGGAGCAGAACAGGGAATGTTTGCTTGTCCCTCTGCCATCCTGGTACTCGCTTCCTTAGGCCTTCTGTTTGCAGCCAGCTTGCTCCCCAGGGCTCAGCTTCCAAAGGGCTTCTGACAACAGGAGGTCTCAGGGTCATCGTGCAAGCCAGCCAGCAGCTGCCAGCCACGAGAGAGGCCTGAAGTGACAGGGCTTGACCTGTAGATGTCGCCCACAGACCTCCATTACACGGGTGCTGGGCCAAACTTCCCATGTAGGGAGCTCCCTGCACATGTAAAGGCTGTTCATCTCTCCTTGCTGGGGCTGCTGCCAGGGCCTGGCTTTATCCCTACGCACACATCTACTAGCACCACCAAGCAATTCCCCTGCCCTGCTCCCTCTGCACAATACAGTCCCCCTCCCCCCAGCACACCAGTCACCCTACAGTGATTTCCCTGCTGTTAACCTGGCTGAACACTGGGGCTCAGCAGCACCCCTGGCCACTCAGACACCGTCTCCAGTGGGCAGAGTCCATCCCTGTGCATCAGTCCCGCGTGGAGAAGCATGTTGCACAGGTACTGGCCTTATGTCAGAACAAGCTGGTGGGTTCTTATGGGGCCAAGTGTGTACCTCACACGTGTGCAGGTGAAACCCCTGCTGCAGCTGGCACCGCTTAGCCTGGGTGGCTCCAGCAGGGAGGTCCAGGAGCGAGTGGGCTGAGGGAGAACTCCGAGGCTGAGAGCATTGGTGGGGCCCAGTGTGTGTACAGGGGACGCTTGCCCCAGCTCTGTGCTAGCTCCAGGGATAGAGGGTGTTCCGCTCCAGGGTTGTCAGGCCAGCACATCTCAGCAGCATGAAATTCACCTTGTGAGAAGGGCTGCTAGAAAACTGTGAGCGGGGCCAGATGTGCAAAAGGGTGCAGCCCCCTGCAGCTCTGACGGCTCCTTGTCGAGGGTTCACACAGTCCAAATCAGACTCTTATGAACTCCCCGGTCCCATTCCAGACCAGGCCCCTGAGTGACACAGATTCACGGGGCAGAGACTGTGCTTCCCATGCTCAGTACACCTACTGAAATGAGTGCCAGGCATCTGAGGGACTTCCCCCTGTGGGGGGGAGGAATGGCTAGATTCCTAGAAGGAGAACTCACAGGGGCGCAGCACTCCTCCCTGTATTTCCTCTGACACTGGGGAAGCATGCTGTCCCCTTCCCAGCCCGGGGGGCTAGATGTGAGCCCAGTTCGGTAGCCATTTACACCTGTGAAAAGTGAGTGTGAGACTCCAGCCCACCAGAACTGCCCCTCACACCACCAGCAGCATTTTGCACCCTCTTTGCATGGAGGCAGGGGGAGAATCCCTTGTGATGCTCGGATCCTGGGAATGGCTGGAGCGAGCGTTTTGGTTCATGCCTGTCTGTGGAGACCCCAGTGCAAGCCCCTATTAAAAGCAACCAACAGAGCGCTAAGGAGGCTTCCCAGTTTCCTCCTCAGCAAGCAGCTGCTTTAGGGTCTATCCCATGGCACTCAAGCCCTGCCACTCATCGACCAGCCCTGGGATCACAGCAGGGGATGAGTCTCCCAGTCCTTCTCCCTCCCCAGTAAACATACCAAGGGCTGGAGCAGACAGGGGGCAGCATTTCCTAGCTGTCCTGATCGCTCCTCAGGCAGCTGGGAGCCCTGCAGCCTGGGGTTGCCCTTTTCTCTGGGCTTAGCTGCAAGAAGCCGCATCCAAAGGGGTGGGCGAGGGGACTGGGCCATGGCAGGGGGATCCCCGGGGCCCCGCAGCTCAGAGATCAGCTCACAGCGGGGGGGTCTGGAACCCCCTCCCCCCCCGCCGCCGCCCTATAGAAACCTGCCACTTAAAGGGGGCAGCGCACAGCAGCGGGTCCTCCCGGGTCCGGCCCCCGGTGCCCACGCGGGGGCGGGGTATGACGGCCCCACGCCGCGGCGCGATGCCGCGGGATGCCGGGCATTCCCAGCCCCGGGCGGGCGGCGATCCCAGCGCAGCGGCGAGGGGTGCCCGGAGGCCCCGCGGAGGGCGCTCCCAGGCCGGTGAGCGGCGATGCAAGAGCATCTCCGGGAGCCGCTTCTCCCCCACCCCGGGCTGGCCCCGTTCCCAGCAGGGCTGCGAGCAAACTCTGCAGGCTGGAGGGGCTGAGCTCCCGGCCTGAACCCGCCCCCACCGGCTCTCATTTCCCTAAAAAAAAAAGAGAGCGAGAGCGAGGGGGGGAAACCCTCCCATCTCCTTCCACTTCTCTCCTTCCCCCTCCTTCCCGCTCCGCTTTTCCCTTCGGTCCCGAGGCGCGTCTGCCCGGGACTCGCCAGCCAGCATGTCCGGGGCCAGGGCGTGCTGGCTGCTCCTGTCCTTCGCGGTGCTGGGACGAGCCCTGGACTTCCCCGATTACACCTATGAGCTGGAGGAAGAGGAAGACACTGAGCCCATTGACTATAAGGATCCTTGCAAAGCTGGTAGGGCCAAAGGGATCCCCGGCCCCCAAGCCCCTGTGCAACCGCGTCCTTTGGTGGGCGGCAGGGGGGTTGTGTGGGGGCAGCGAGGCCATGGAAGGACAGGGGCTGGGTGAGCCTGGGTCATGCAGACTGCCTGGCTGGCACGGCAGCTGCAGACAAAAGAAAGGGGACGTAGGAGGGTGTTTCAGGGACACTTTCAAAGTTGCTGCTGGGGCTGGGAGGGAGCAGAGCCCAGGCAGACACAGCCTCGGGCAGGGAAAAGCTCCGGGGCTGGAGACTTGAGTTTTCTGGGTTGTTCCCCCCACCCCCACTTTGTGCTGCAGGAAATGAATCCCCCCCCCGAGTTTTTCCTCCCCTCTCTCCCGGGGAGTTTTGGGTTTCTTTGTGGGGAGGGTTTGGGTCTGGCTGGGGGAGGGGGGGCTGAGCATACCTCATGTAAGGGAGACGGGGAAGGAAGTTGCCACGAGGTTACGCTGGGGGGATCCATCCATCCATCTGTTTATACTTTGGACGTGGAAGAGACTCGGGGGAGGGCTCTCCCGCTTCCCAGGAGGAGCTGTCAAAGGAGGCTAACTCCTCCAGTCCGGATCGCCCCCATGTCCCCGGCACATCTGGCCCACTAGCAGCTAAGGCTTTTTGGCTAAGGTCTCTGAAGGTCTCTTCTCGTTTACACCGGTTTCACTCCTGTCTCACTCCGGTGTGAAGGGGGGAGGGATCCTGCTCCAAAACCCAGTAAGCGAGAGGAGAATCGGGACCCAAAGAGTTTGCAAAACTTTTTGTTCTTTCCTTCTCCCAGGCAGCTGTATAAACCGCTGCGAAACAACAGCGGAAAAGCCTGGTGGTGATAAGGGTGGGGATTGGATTAAGATTGATAAAGAGGGATTTTGGGTGGGAGGAGTGTTATCTCAGTTAGTGATTATGACATGTTATTTGATCAGAGACTTAGCTCTGTTCCTGGCTCTGCCACTAGCCTGCTGCCTGTCCTTGGGCATGTCACTTCACTGCTGGTGCCTCAGTTTCCCCATATGTAAAATGGGGATAATGAGGACGGTCTTTTGTAAAGTGCTTTGAGATCTGATGGGGAAAAGAGCCCTACAAAGCCTCAGTAGTAATATTATCTCACTGTAATATTATCTCACTGTTTATTATTATTAATCAGTCTAGCATGATGCTTTACCAACCAACAGAGAGAAAGTTTAAAATCTAAACCCACAATGGTATCCTTATGGGTGCTGGGGTCCCCTGGGGCAGATTGGATTGTGGGAGTAGAGCCTGAATTTGTATGTATATCACTGTGATCATACAAAGCACCCTCTAATTGTGGTTATTGTTGTATTAGAATGATGTTTATTATCTTCCTTGAGCAAGCCAGGCCAGGAGATGGCTAAGGGGTTGGTATTTAAATTACAGCAGCACCTACAGCCCCCAGCTGAGATCAGGGCTCCATTGCGCCAGGTGCTGTATTGAATGAGAGATGCTCCCTGCCCTAAAGAGCCTGCAATTGAAATAGACAAGAGTGATGAAAGGTAGGAGGGGAAACTGAGGCCCAGAGAGCAGCCATGAGTTGCCCAAGGTCACACAGTAGGTCAGGTCTTGCAGAGCCTAACCTTGTGCTCTGGACATAGGAACCAGTTGTCCCTTTAAATCTGCTCTGTTCAGCCTCCACTTCATCACCTTGTGCATGTGCGTAGGAGAGGGGGGTTTAATTGTTGATTAAATTAATGGAGGTCAGTCTGGACAAGAGGTAGGTCCAGAGGAGTTCCTTCTGATTGTGCTTGCTGGTCCATTGTGTGGTGAGAGACATGCGGAGCGGCATGCTGGAGCCCTGCCCCCCACCTTTATTGGATCCATATGTGACTAATTGAGTTATTGCCATTTGTATGGTGGCTGTGTCCGGAGGCCCCAATCTGAATCAGGCTCCATTAGACACTGTACAAACACAGGCCCTATCCTGAAGAGTTCTTTATCACTCAATTAGCTTCAAGTGTGTCTCAGGATCCGGGGGTCAGATGGGAGCTTGCCCATTGCTTCCTACAGGACAGGGAAGCAGTTCCTCTGCTAAGATTGGCCTGGCCAACTACATATCCCACAAGGCTCTGGGAAAGTCTGTGTGTTTGTGGTTTTTTTTTTTTTCCTCTCTCAAGGCACCAGCTGCAGTAAGTTTCCTAGGACTTTAAGAGCAGCCGGAAACAGCTGACTCCTTGGCACTTGGAATTATTCCGTGGCTCCCTTAAATTCCACATGGAGAAGGAGCAGTGGGAATAGCTAAGAAATGGATTTGGTTTTCACTGCACAGCTCATGCCACGGGTATCCTGAGGCCACCCTAACGTTCCCCTTGCCATCTCTCCCTGCTGCAGAACTTCCCTCCACCCCCATCCCAGGGTGGTACTGGCCCAGACCCTGCTGTGGTGCCAATAGGCGTTTTCCTGAGAAATGCAGCCAGGCTTGTGGTCCTGCCAGCTTTGGCATCAAAGCTCCCACATCACAGCTGTGCCCACTCCCTAGATGGAAACAGTGGCCCCGGTCCTGCAGTCCGTCTCCTTACCTCCTGTCAAAATAAACCTCTCCGGCTCTGATCCAGAGCCACGGCAGCTGCTGCTTCCTTAGCTGTTCAGTATCAGAGGGGTAGCCGGGTTAGTCTGTATCCACAAAACCAACGAGGAGTCCAGTGGCACCTTAAAGACTAACAGATGTATTTGGGCATAAACTTTCGTGGGTAAAACCCCCATTTCTTCAGATGCATGGAGTGAAAATTACAGATACGGGCATAAATATACTGGCACCTGTAGAGAGGGGAGTTACCTTACAAGTGGAGAACCGGTGTTGACAAGGCCAATTCAGTCAGTTAGTAGTCCAGACTCCACAGCGCTGAGGGGCCCTTTGGTAATTTGCCAGGACCAGTGAGCTGCATCAGAGTCTGTGTGTGCTGTGGGTTCTGTCCTAAGCACCGGGATTCCCTGCAGCACTCGGACTAACACCCCCTCGATTTCAACCCCGGGGGCTGGCAACGCTAGGGAGAGGAGCCCTTAGCTGTGGCATTCACTCTCCCTGTTGGGCCGGGAGAACAGTGTCCATCTATTCTGTTTTTACTGTGTATAGGTTCTCATACCACCCTCAACACTGTCCTATCTGAAGTACCTTCCAGCCGGGCATTAAGTGGCATCCTCACATGTGGGTTGTTCCCTCCCTTGGGGCAGTGTGCAGTGTCTTGTTTGTGCAGTGAGGTGTCTTGTTTTAGTAGGGCTTTGTTTAATTTTTGTATATCTCTGTACATGCTGCTCTGTACAATTGCTGTATTTATAGGGTGGCTTGCCCATGGGGTTAGCAAGTCCTGTGGGGGGCCCATCTGCTGCCACTGAGTCAATCTTTTGTGACAGAGTCCATTTATAAGTCAACTAAATATCGCTTTGTTTCCTGTTGAACACTAGAGGAATAAGCAGGAGTTTGGCAGTCAGGACTCCTGGGTTCTCTTTCCAAGTCTAGGATGGAAGTGTGAACTTGTGGCTGGAATGAGTGAGCAGGACTGGCAGTCAGGATTCTTGGGTGCTATCCCTGGGAGGGAAGTGTGGTCTAATGGCTAGACCATAGGGGTCTGGATTCTGCTTCCAATTCTGCTACTGACTTGCTGTGTGCAGCCGTGAGCAAACCCCTTTGCAGCTATGTGCCTCAGTTTCCCCAGCTGTGAAATTGGGATATTGATACTGACCGACCTTACTGGTTTATTGTGAACATGGCTGCATTAACATTTGCAACAGAGCTTTGAACACACAATGCCCTATTAAGTGCTAACCAGATAATGTTTGTGCTTCTCCTTGGGAGATTAATATACAGTTGTTGAGCTCTTCGGCAATGAAAACAAACTCCCAGGTGTCTCCTGAGCCATTAGAGAGGGACAGTAGCTGTGGGTTTGGTCCTGTGTGAGTGACTGGTTCCTATCAGCCTGATGTGCTGCTGTAGTAACCCCACCTCTGTAATGTGACGTCTTTAGGGGCAAAGCTGGAAAACGTGGGTCCAGATTTTGGACCCCTCCCCCGCTTCCCAGAGTCAAGGCTGATTTGAATCTTCCCATTCTGAAGTGTAGTGGCGTTCTGTTCCGGGAGTTTAGACTGGACCCTTTGCTGGTCAAAATGTCCTTCCAATATGACAGGGTGTGATGACATTTCAAGGGCCCTGATTTCTGGATTTTTGAGCATCCAGGATAGCAAAGTGTGTAGGATACTTGATCACCGGGAATGAGATAGGGATTATCCCCCAAATAACTGGGATAGTTAGTGAACTCCACCATCTGCCTATGCAAGAACTTCCCAGATCATACCTTGGGTATCTCGGCCATACACACCTGGTTGCAGGAGAGCAGGGTTTGACCTAAATTCCAGTTTCCATGTTGAGTCAACTGAAGTCACTTGTTACAGTTGTATTTATCATCATGATGCACAGACCTATTCCAACCGTTGTCATTTATTCATCCAGGGTGAAGTGTGCCCACTGAGCAGAAGCCAGTGTGAGGCTTTTGTTTGGAAATTTAAAGCGCTGCATAGGCCTTGTGAATTTCACACCATGACATTTGAATTTTGTTTTAGTGCATGGGCGTAGCTCATTTCACACTGCAGTGTCCTCTGACTAGACATTGGTCAGGGATGGTCTTGGACTTACTCCTGCCTCGGTGTAGGTTGTGGGGTGAAGACCTTGTGAGGTCTCTTCCAGCCCTACATTGCTATGATTCTATAATAAACGGAACTGGGGAGAGGTCAGCTCTCATCTTGCAGCTTTGGGAGGGCATGGTGGTGGCAATGCGGTTAATAATAGGTAAGCTTTAGTGTGTGCTGAATTTTGATCACTGGGGTTTTAATCCTGGGGCAAGCTGGCGGGATTTCCCATGGCGAAGCACAGGGCTGCGTGCCTGGCTTGGCTGCACCTCCCATCTGCCCTTCTGTACGCACTGCCAGCAGCTTGGGAAATCCTCCTGCTGTTGATTCATGCCAGCGGGTCATGTCAAAAGGGACGCAGGACTTCCCGAGGCGTATCAACCAGCACTGCTGCTGGACAGGAACAGGGAGCACATGCAATGCACTTGGACAAGAAGGATGCTTCAGCCTGCTAGAGACGGAATGGGACAGAGACTCCCTGCAGATTTCTCTTTCCTCTCTGGCAGAGGAGGGAAAGGAGAGAACAAAGCATCCAGCAGGCAGCACAAGCAGAAGGGGAGAGATCGGCAAGAGAAACTAGATTGGAAAGATTTGAAGGGGCTTTAATTTGTGGGTGAAAGAACTGTTTGAATGGAAGAGGAAAGGACCAGTTATCTCCAGGGGTTGATCTGCCTGAGGACTGCATTTCTTACCTGCTTTTATCTTTAAGGCAGCACCTAGAATCATACTAGGCATTGCTTGGGAGGAGAGAATGCCTCCTCCTGGTCTATCAGCAGCCGTATGTACTTCCTGGAGGTTTCCAGTCCAAGCAGTGACCCAGCCTGGCCCTTTGAAGATGTGATACTATCACAGCTTGAGACAGGGCCGCAGCACCTCCCTGACTAGTGAGCGAATGGATTGAGAGGCCTCGGGCAGCACTGACTCATTATGAGGTCTCCTGGGGTCAGCCACAGGCAAACAGTTTCCGGCTGGGAGAGGAGGGCCTGAGCGCAAGCAGCACCATAGGCTGGAAGAAGGAGGCACTTGGGGAAGAAAAGAAAATGTCCTCTTTCCCCGAACCTGGGCTGGTGCTCTAGAGAGACTGACAGTAACTCTGGCATGTGTCCTTCCCCACAGAGAGGAAATCCCTGTTTGCACCCCTTCTGCACCTTCCCCCCCCCCCCCAGCTCCATTTCCCAGTGGCTTCAGATTTCCAAGCTGGGGCTACCTGGAGTCTGATAGTTCCTGCACTGCTGCGAGCAGATGCTGCTTGGGACATTGCCCTAATGGCAAGGATCTAGCAGGTCCTAAAGACGAGAAGCATCTGTAATAACTATCGGACTGCATATGTGAACCTAGTTATTGAGCAAGACTGTGTAACTCAGGGGTAGGCAACCTATGGCTTTGGCACGCGAGTTCATTTTCAAAGGCACTTTCACTGCCCGGGTCCTGGCCACTGGTCTGGGGAGCTCTGCATTTTAATTTAATTTTAAATGAAACTTCTTAAACATTTTAAAAACCTTATTTACTTTACATACAACAATAGTTTAGTTAGATATTATAGACTTATAGAAAGAGACCTTCTAAGAACGTTAAAATGTATGACTGGCACGCAAAACCTTAAATCCGAGTGAATAAATGAAGACTCGGCACAGCACTTCTGAAAGGTTGCCGACTCCTGGTATAACTACTGTATTCAGATAGGGGTATTGTGTTAATTCAGTGGGGGCTGCAGCCGAAAAAAGACACTAGCTCCCAGATAAGAATGTCCAAGCACACAGTTGATGGTGGGGAAAGCTATTAGCTTGGAGGATCCTAGCCTGTCTCCAAGGAAGTTGCAAGGTTTATTTTGCCAGTACTGGGAGGTAACACATCAAAGGGCTATAGGCAGTTAAAAAATGACTTGATCCCTGGGAAGGGGTTGATCAAAAGATAGAGCAGGATTTAAAGGCACACTCTCTGAAGCAGGCAGGGAAAACTGCCTGGTGAGTTGAGAGAACAGAGTATACCACCCAGACTCTAGTGCAGGGGTAGGCAACCTATGGCTCGGGTGCCAAAGGCGGTGTGCAAGCTGATTTTCAGTGGCACTCACACTGCCCGGGTCCTGGCCACCGGTCCGGGGAGCTCTGCATTTTAATTTAATTTTAAATGAAGTTTCTTAAACATTTTTAAAGCCTTATTTACTTTACTAACAACAATAGTTTAGTTATATATTATAGACTTATAGAAAGAGACCTTCTAAAAACGTTAAAATGTATGACTGGCACGTGAAACCTTAAATTAGAGTGAATAAATGAAGACTTGGCACAGCACTTCTGAAAGGTTGCCGACCCCTGCTCTAGATGTCTTGAAGTGTCTGTAGAAGTTTAGATCTACCAGATGTGGAAGATGGACAGACACCTGGTAAACTAGACATGCGTAAATAAACAATATGTTGCTTTAAGAAGGCTGTTTGGTCACTGCCTACCAGAGGGAACAGAACAGAGGGCACTGAACATAAGTCAAGCCTGATGAGGCAATCACAGTTAGTATCCGGGGCTGCAGTCAAGGGTCCAATTTGAGGGTGAGAGAATTGTGTGATTCCACCCAAAGAGAGGTGATGGCCCGAGGCCTGAGAGGGGATGCCCTTGGAGAGGCCAGAAGGGGTTCGAGGTGCAGTTAGCCTGGTAACGGTGACACAACAGCCCTGCGTGGCAGGGAATTGCTCTTCTCCCCATTTCACAGATGGGGGGAACTGAGGCATCAAGAGACTCAGGCCTGGTCGACATTTAAAAGTTTTGCTGGCATAGAATCATAGAACTGGAAGGGACCTTGAGAGGTCATCTAGTCCAGTCCCCTGCACTCATGGCAGGACTAATTATCTAGACCATTCCTGACAGGTGTTTGTCTAATCTGCTCTTAAATATCTCCAATGACAGAGATTCCACAACCTCCCTAGGCAACTTATTCCAGTGTTTAACCACCCTGACAGTTAGGAAGTTTTTCCTAATGTCCAACCTGAACCTCCCTTGCTGCAATTTAAGCCCATTGCTTCTTGTCCAGTCCTCAGAGGTTAAGGAACAAAATTTTTTCTTCCTCCTCCTTGTAACAACCTTTTACATACTTGAAAACTGTTATCAAATCCCCTCTCAGTCTTCTCTTTTCCAGACTAAACAAACCCAATTTTTAAAATCTTCCCTCATAGGTCATGTTATCTAGACCTTTAGTCATTTTTGTTGCTCTTCTCTGGACTCTCTCCAATTTGTCCACATCCTTCCTGAAATGTGGTGCCCAGAACTGGACACAGTACTCCAGTTGAGACCTTATCAGCATGGAAGAATTACTTCTCGTGTTTTGCTTACAACACTCCTGCCAATATATCCCAGAATGATGTTCGCTTTTTTTGCAACAGCGTTACACTGTTGACTCATATTTAGCTTGTGACCCACTATGACCCCCAGATCCCTTTCCGCAGTACTCCTTCCCAGGCAATCATTTCCCATTTTGTATGTGTGCAACTGATTGTTCCTTTCTAAGTGGAATACTTTGCATTTGTCCTTATTGAATTTCATCCTATTTACTTCAGACCATTTCTCCAGTTTGTCCAGATCATTTTGAATTTTAATCCTATCCTACAAAGCACTTGCCACCTCTTCCAGCTTGGTATTGTCCGTAAACTTTATAAGTGTACTCTCTATGCCATTATCTAAATAATTGCTGAAGATATTGAACAGAACCAGACCCAGAACCGATCCCTGCAGAACCCCACTCGTTATGCCCTTCCAGCATGACTGTGAACAGGGCCGGCTCCAGCGTTTTTGCTGCTCCAGGTGGTGAAAAAAAAATAGAGCCGCGAACGGCGGCACTTCGGCGGCAGCTCTACACCCCACCACTTCATTCTTCGGCGGCAATTCAGCGGCAGGTCCTTCCGTCCGAGAGGGACTGAGGGACTTGCCGCCGAAGAGCCAGACGTGCCACCCCTTTCCATTGGCCGCCCCAAGCACCTGCTTGCTGTGCTGGTGCCTGGAGTCAGCCCTGACTGTGAACCACTGATAACTACTCTCTGGGAATGGTTTTCTAACCAGTTTTGCACCCATCTTATAGTAGCTCCATCTAGGTTGCATTTCCCTAGTGTGTTTATGAGAAGGTCATGCAGGACAGTATCAAAAGCTTTACTAAAAACAAAATATACCACGTCTACCACTTCCCCCCATCCACAAGGTTTGTTACTCTGTCAAAGAAAACTATCACGTTTGTTTGACATGATTTGTTTTTGATAAATCCATGCTGACTGTTACTTATCACCTCATTATCTTCTAGATGATTGCAAATTGAATGCTTAATTATTTGCTCCATTATCTTTCCGGGTACAAAAGTTAAGCTGACTGGTCGGTAATTCCCAGGGTTGTCTTTATTTCCCTTTTTATAGATGGGCACATTTGCCCTTTTCCAGTCTTCTGGAATCTCTCCCATCTTCCATGACTTCTCAATGATAATTGCTAATGGCTCAGATATCTCCTCCAACAGCTCCTTGAGTATTCTTGGATGCATTTCATCAGGCCCTGATGACTTGAAGACATCTAATTTGTTCAAGTAATTTTTAACTTGTTCTTTCTCTATTTTAGTCTCTTCTGATCCTACCTCATTTTCACTCGCATTCACTGTTAGACATCCAATCACCACCAACCTTCTTGGTGAAAACTGAAACAAAAGTCATTAAGCACCTCGGCCATTTCCATGTTTTCTTTGTTATTTTTTCCCCCTCATTGAATAACGGGCCTCCCTGTTCCTGTTCTTCCTCTTGCTTCTAATGTATTTGTAGAATGTTTTCTTGTTACCCTTTATGTCTCTGGCTAGTTTGATCTCGTTTTGTGCCTTGGCCTTTCTAATTTTGTCCCTACATACTTGTGTTATTTGTTTATATTCATCCTTTGTAATTTGACCTAGTTTCCACTTTTTGTAGGACACATTTTTGATTTTTAGATCATTGAAGATCTCCTGGTTAAGCCAGGTTGGTCTTTGGCCATACTTCCTAGCTTAGCTACGTTGGTCAGGTGTGTGATGCGGTGTGATCCGTGATCAGCAAAGTTGTGCTGGCAAATGGTTCCCTAGCGGTTAGAGCAGAGGACTTGGGAGTCAGGACTCCTGGGTTCTATTCCCAGATTTGGAGGGAGTGTTGTCTCATAATTAGAGCACTGTGGGGGAGGGGTGCGAAGGAAGTCAGGACTCCTTTATTCTTTCCCAGCTTTCCAATAAGAGGAGGAAGGCACAGGAGACATGACTTGCAGGTTGTAGTCCTTTCTCTGCCAATGACTGGCTGTGTGACATTAGATAGGCCACCCCAGCTCTCTGTGCCTCAATTTCCCCATCTGCACAATGGGAGTTAGTCAGCGTTATCAACCCTACAGTCATGCAGCAAAGCCAGGAACTGATCCCAGCAGTCCTTGCTCCCAGTCCTGTCCATGAACCACAAACACTGTTCTTCCTCCTGAAAAACCTGCTCACACCTCTGAAGATCCTGTTTCCACGCAGATGACCTTGATCATGAAGAACTGGGGAAGGATTAAAAAAAAAATCTGGTACCCCCACTGAATAGATTCCAAATATTTTTCTTTCCAGCCGCTCTTCTTTCAGTAAGTGACTAACTCTGCTGGCTCCAGTTCTGTTTTCATAGTTGACTTGAATTTGCAGATTGAATCCAAACTCGAGGAGGAGGGAGAGTGTGTGTGTATGTGTGTCAAATCCCCGCAGTGTCCCCTTGCAATGTTCTTTGTTTAATAAATATCCTTCCTTTGTGGCTTGCTTCCAGAGTGGCTTTGACGCTTGTTGGGTTTGATTCCTCGACCTGCGTCCTTGCCTGGCAGCTGGGAAGCATCTGTTCTGTTCGGAGTAATGGAGCAGGAGCAGTAGGAAGATGAGTCCCACCCCCATAAGGAGAGTTCCCCTCCCTCCCTCCTTTGGGGTGACCAGACCATCTCCCCTTCATGACCCATCTCTGAGCATGTGTTAGCTGGAAACCATTTATTGCTATGCAGGAGGTCAGACTAGATGCTCACAATGGTCCCTCCTGGCCTGAGAATCCCAGAGAGCTCAGCTGAGCTCTCATTGTATGAGCCTTTCATTGTTGAGTGGGCTCTGATTAAGCTCAGAGGTACCCAAGTCAGAAGCATTTTTCCAGCTTTGTGGGATGCAGATGTAATGGGCATGCCAACCTCGGAGATTTACAAAACAAGACTCAAAGCAACCCAGCCATTATCCCATCCCTGAGACACTTCCTAAACAGCCTCCCCATTCCACAGTCTCCGCAGCTTCCCCACGGACATGGCTAACTTCTCTACCCAACCCCAACGTAGCCTGTGGGTGAATCGGGCTAATGGCACTGACATCAGTGAGCCCGATTGCCCCAGCGTCTCCTGCCTTGGGCAGCTGTTCACCTGCGATATCCTGGACTGCAATGGTCAGATGAAGGAGGCAAGGGGAGAAACTAAGGCAGAGAATAGAGCTGGGCAAGGCCTTGAGTCCTGGACAAGAGAAGTTGCGGACAAAGGGGGGAGAGGGCAAAAATGCTGAGCTTGCTACACAACAGGAGCGAGAAGGGGCCAGTGTGCTAGACTGGGACTCAGGAGACCTGGGTTCTAGTCCCAGCTCTGTGTGACCTTGGGCAAGTCACTGTCCTGCACCTCAGTTTCCCCATCTGTAAAAGGGAAGAAAAATGCTTCCTGTCCTCTACCTTTATCTGTCTTGTCTATTTAGTATCTAGACTCCTCAGCACAGATAAAGGGCAGGAGGGGAAACTGAGGCCCACAGAGAGGCAGAGACTTTCTGAAGGTCACACAACAGATCCCACACCTGCTCTCCCAACAATCCATCCCACTTGCCTAATGCCCTGATATAAAAAGTCCCTTTCCTCCTCATCCCCTTCCAGATTCCTCTGTTCCCCATATCTGAACCACCATCACCCCCATTTTCTATTCCCAAGGATGCTGGCTCCCTCCCTTTTCTGATTCCCTCCGCCAACAGTTAAAGAACATAAGAGCAGCCATCCTGGGTCAGACCAAGGGTCCATCTAGCCTAGGATCCTGTGTTCTCACCTGGCCAATGCCAGATGCTTCAGAGGGAATGAAAAGAACAAGGCAATTATAAAGTGATCCATCCCCTACTGTTTAGTCCTAGCAACTGGCCGTTAGAGGCTATGTGCACCCAGACCGTGGAGTTGCATCCCTGACCATTTTGGCTAATACCCATTGATGGATCTATTCTCCATGAACTCATCTAGTTCTTTTTATAACTCACTTATACCTGAGTTCTCTTTGTCTTGCTCTCCCCTGTCCATGCACCATCTGCTGTTTCCATCCTCTGTGTGCCTTGGTGCATTGCCTTCTTGCTGCGCTCCCCTCGGCCAGCAAGCCCGGGATGCGCTCTGCCTTTGCGCTCAGTTTGCACAGATGCAGCCCGTGATACTGACAGCCCTGGCGGCTGGTCGGGCTGTGACTAGCAGGGATTCGGCGCTCGCCAAGTCTGTAATTACACACTCGCTGTGTGAGCCAAGGGGGAGGAGGAAGAGCGGTTAAGGTGACGAGCAGCGGGGGAGCCACTCGGAAGTAGGGGCCCAGCAACAGACATGTAGCAGAGCTTGAGGAATACAGCGAGGGACTCGCTGCAGGAGCAGAAAGCACACTGACTCCAGGCCCAGGAGCAGGGATGCAGTGGTGCACTGAGGAGGATGCACGCTGAAGAAAGAACCCTCAAGTTCTTTATGTTACTGCCCAGCCCCTGCACCATATTCCCTGTTCCCCAGAATGCCCCAGGGCTCCAACCCTTCCCCAGCGCCGTACCGTTACCTCAAAGCCGCCGGCTCTGCTGTGTTCTGGCATGACGTTTTTTGTCATGCAGGAGATATGTCCCAAACACTGATGTTAGCCTGATCTCAGCACAGAAGGGAATTTTTCTTGACCTCAGTTAAACCAAGTCCTCTAACTGGCACAGCTGGACCAACTGGTCACTCACTGTTAGCAGACACCAGTAAACTATAGTAAGACCTACCTGGCTCAGAGAGGGCACGTGCCACGAGAGGGTCCCTGGGTTCTATCCCCAGCTCTGATACTGACTCACTCCTTGGCCAGCCACTTCCCTGCCCAGTGCCTCAGTTTCCCCCTCTGTTAAAACAGAGTCAGTGAGAATGACCTGCTCCACTGCACAGGTTGTGAAGCTGAATTTCTTATATGTGTGTGACAGACATGTGTCTGGGTCAGAAGGAAGGTGCTATGGGAAAGCAAATATTCCCCAGCCAGTGTTCACAGGCTGTTTGCTCCCCCTCCCTTGTTGGTAGTGAGGGGCACTGCCAGGGGGCTTCAGAGTGGTGCATCTGGGAGGAATCTCGCAGAGGGCCTCCCTTGCTTTCCTGGTTTGTCTCCATCCCTCGCTGCTGTTCTCGGAATCTCTTTGCACAGCCGAGGCTGCTGCCAGGCAAACATCCCGGATCCTGCTTGTTCAAACACTGCAGCAATCAGGAGGTGCGCTGCAGGCCCGGCAGAGGAACAGGAGCCTCACCAGCGAGCAAGGCTGGTGCCAGGTAACCGTCCACTTCACTCCAAGGAATCTCTGCCTCTGCTGCTAGGCAAGACACTTTTGAGGGAGGGTTTTATTCCTTCCCACCCCCATGACAAATGAGGGGGCTCAAGCTGCAGGACTCAGATCAGGACTGTGGATGCAGAGGGTTAGTGCAGAGGGTCACTCCCTCTGCAGCACACGCACTGGGATATATATCTCCACTCCGGTATGCACTCATAGGACTCCCTGCATGGTGCCTGGGCTCCATGGGCTGGTCTAACATGAATGCCCCGCCTAGCTCTGGCCAAGCTTAGCAAATGCTAAACATTGTGAAATGACCACCGGCCTCTGAGCTGAGTGATTGCCCAAGGCCAGATAAACACTCCCACCCTGTGAGATTAAACACAGGAAGGACATGGAGGGTGGGGGGGGGAGCACGTGCTGGCCCTGTCCAGATGCAATGGGGACACGTTACTGACCATTCAAGTTAGCGTGTGCTCTCTGCACGCTCCGCTCAGCTGACAGGGTACACAGCAAGGCTATATAGCACTGCGGGTTCATGGGGTTGTGAAATGAACTTCAGTTTCTAGCAGGAACGTGTCCACAGAGCAAATCAATGAGAACGGTAATCGACCTGGCAGAGAGGAAGGATGGCCCAGTGGTTAGAGTGCTAGCCTGGATCTCTGGGTTCAATTCTTTGCCCCATCACAGACCTTCTGTATGACTTTGGGTAAGGCCCTTAGGTTTCCCATCTGTGATAGCACTAATAGCACTGCTCTGCCTCACTGCTACTGGAATGATGGGGGCCACACAAGTCCCTAAGGATAAAGGGCAACACTAAGGATTGAGTGGTGCATGGGGCCTGACCCCCCGACTCTCCCCCCTGCCCCCTTACATCCTGGTCCCACAGGGTAAAGCCAATGCAGGAGCTCTCAGAGGAAGGTAGGGGCTTGTCCACATCCAGTTGTTAGTTACACTGGGGCAAAACCCCTGTGGTGTAAAAGGTGCCTTGGTTTCAAATCACTTTTAGTTCTGATGCTCTCTGTGTACAAGCCGAGGCATTAAGGGCCTGGTGGCTTTCACCAGGGCTAAATTCACTCTCAGAGAAGGAAGCCCGCAGGTTCTTTGGTCATACTGGGAAATTATCAAGTTTGTTTTTTGGATTCTTTTTTTTTTTTTACTTGGCCAGTGCTGGCAGTGCAGGATTGAGCTCCCTCCCGCAGCCCTGCCATCCTCCACTGTGTCATGGAGCTCCAGTATTTCAGGGGGAGAACCTGGAACTGGCTGAATTCTGCTCTTTGCAGCTTGGTGTCTCTGTTTTTGCTGGGAGCATAGCATATTCTGTGTGCAGCAGCCAGGCTGGAGGGAGGGAGGGGGAACATTCCTGACATATTTAACTACTTTGGGATGGAAGTAGGATGCTGAGCTATTGACGCTGAGGCTGTATTATTTGCCAGATCAGCACTTGTCCGGGATCTACATTTTTAAATAGCTCTCCTCCTTCCACTGAGCTGCCTTCCTGTTCTGGGTAAACCCACAATCCCTTCCAGTGGTGCAGGAATGCAGGTCGGGGTCTCATCTTCCTAGGGGCTACACGTCAAGTCCATTCCAGGTGGGCACAGGAATCCAGTTTGAGATTTGGAAAAGATCTTTTAGATCCCATCTAGTCCACCCTCAGAGATTTTGGAATAGGAGACTTTCCACACTGGATCAGACCCATAGTCCAACTAGTCTTGTCTCCAATAGTGATGCTTCAGAGGAAGGTGCAAGAAGCCACACAGTTGTCAGTGGTGACACAATCTGCCCCACCCCATGTCAGCCGAAGCTTTCTTGCGGTTTTCCTTACTCTTTGTTTTCTAGAGTTGTTTCAGGACTTGTTTGAAACCTCCCCATGTAGCGAGTCTGGCGAGGAGCTATATTGGCAGGAGAGCATCTGGACAGCACTTTAAATCGATGTAACTTATGTTGCTCGGGAGGGTGTTGTTTTCACATCCTTAATTGACGTAGGTTACATTAACTTGCGTGGTAACGTAGGCCAGCCCTGTGTGAACTGGTGCTGCAGGGCTGCGTCTTTTAGCTCAGGCAGTAGAGGTTCATGCATAGGGTGACCAGATGTCCCGATTTTATAGGGACAGTCCTGATTTTTGGGTCTTTTTCTTATATAGGCTCCTATTACCCACCCCCCCATATCACGATTTTTCACACTTGCTGTCTGGTCACCCTATTCATGCACATAAAGCCAGAGGGTCCAGGTTCAATCCCTGATACCAACAACTCACCCAGCGTCATGGTGTTACATTGGCAGTCGATCAGAGATAACCTTTCCTCTGGCTAAGACTTTCTAGAGCATAAAACTGTCTCCTCTCCGTTCCCTGGGAATCTGTTTGGTGGTATGTGCCCAGCTGTGTTTATTATCCCACAGACGTCTGGATAGTAAAAGTCTCTCCTGTGTGGTGTCCTGCAGTTTTAAATATCTGGAGAGTTGGCCTGGGGGTTCTGTTTGCTCTGTCTCTCTCTCCCAGCTTTGGTCCTCCGTAGAAAATGCCCACTGTGGTTTCTTCTTTGTTTTTCTTTCCTTTTATCCTTGTCTGGAGGGTTTAAGGCCAGAAAGGACCATTGTGATCACCTAGTCCAAGGGTGGGCAAACTTTTTGGCCCGAGGACTACATATGGGTATGGAAATTGTATGGCGGGCCATGAACGCTCACGAAATTAGGGGTGGGGGTACAGGAAGGGGTGAGGGCTCCGGCTGGGGGTGCAGGCTCTGGGGTGGGACTGGGGATGAGGGGTTGGGGTTGCAGGAGGGTGCTCCAGGCTGGGACTGAGGGGTTCGGAGGGCAGGAGGGGGATCAGGGCTGGGGCAGGGGGTTGGGGGAGTGGGAGGGGGTCAGGGGTGCAGGCTCCGGGCAGTGCTTACCTCAAGCAGCTCCCAGAAGCAGCGGCATGTCCCCCCTCCGGCTTCTACACGGAAGCGCGGCCAGGCGGCTCTGTGCACTGTCCTGTCCTCAGGCGCTGCCCTGCAGCTCCCATTGGCTGCGGTTCCTGGGTATGGAGCCCCCTGGCTGCCCCTACGCGTAGGAGCTGGAGGTGGGACATGCCACTGCTTCCGGGAGCCACGCGGAGTGGGGCAAGCCCCTGACCCCACTCCCCACTTGGAGCGCCAGAGCAGGGCAAGCCCCAGATCCTGCTCCCCGGCAGGAGCTCGGGGGCCAGATTAAAACATCTGGAGGGATGGATGTGGCCGCCAGGCTGTAGTTTGCTCACCCCAATCTAGTCTGACCTTATGTATAGCATGGGCAAGAGAATGCCCCCGAGTTGTTCTTGAATCTTGTGACCATGTTTTGATTCTGTTGCCCCCTTTTCATTCTTAAATTGCAATTCACTGGTATTGAAAATACATTTGGAATGGGGCTTTCAATTAATCATAGTTAACTCAAAACAAATGAACTCAATTAAAAAAATCAATCATGATTAATCGCAGTTTTAATTGCACTGTTAAACAATAGCAAAATACCCATTTCAATTTATGATAAATATTTTTGGATGTTTTTCTACATTTTCAAATATATCTATTTCAATTACAACACAGCATACAAAGTGTACAGTGCTCATTTTACATTATTTTATTACAAATATTTGCACTATAAAAAAGATAAAAGAAAGTATTTTTCAATTCACTTCATGCAAGTACTGTAGTGCAATCTCTTTATCATGGAAGTGAAACTTACAAATGGAGAATTATTATTTTTTTTACATAACTGCCCTCAAAAACCAAACAATGTAAAACTTTAGAGCCTACAAGTCCACTCAGTCCTACTTCTTGTTCAGCCAGTGGCTAAGACAAAGAAGTTTGTTTACATTTATAGGAGATAATGCTGCCCGCTACTAGTTTGCAATGTCACCTGAAAGTGAGAACAGGCATTCATGTGGCACTGTTTTAGTGAGAGTTCCAAGGTATTTACATGCCAGGTTAAATACTTGTATGCTCCTTTATGCTTCGACTTATAGATTGCACTTTTTTTACAGTGCAAATATTTGTTATTAAAAATAATAATATAAAGTGAGCACTCAACACTTTGTATTCTGCGTTGTAATTGAAATCAATATATTTGCAAATGTAGAAAAACATCCAAAATATTTATAATAAATTTAAATTGGTATTAAATTTATTGTGATTTAACTGATTAATGGTGATTAATTTTTAAAAATTGTTTGACACCCTAATTTGGAATAGGAGCCATATTCTCTTGGGGCGTCTACCCAGAGTGTGTTGCAAATGGATGCTATTTTGAGAGCTTAAGTGGGACTGAAGTGGTGCAAAGGACTTGATCCGGTTCAGCACAGAGGTTCAATTCACCCAGGTTGAGTTGAGATGTGATCTGCTTCTGTTCATCTGCATGACCCTCTTTTGCCACTATCATCCCCCCTAGTCCATGTTTGCTCTTGCTTGCTTAAAAGAACACTGTTCACTTTTTGTGTGCATGACCCCGCTCACAGCCCCATTGCTCCTCCCCGTTTTCCTGCTGTTCCGCCAGCCCAGCCATGTGGATGTGGGGTCTAACTCATCCTGAAGTGACTGCTTCAAATGATTTGGGAAAGACTATTCTTCTGACAGAACAGTGCAATTTTATCATGCCCTGCAGGATATTTCCAGCTTTGAGGAGCTACTGGAAGGCTACTGAGCTACCAGACTCTTTGGTTTGCCAAAACAAACCATCTGGGGCTGCTGGAGATCTTTTAACATGGTGGGGTGTTGAGGTAGGGAGTGGGGGATTAGAAAGGGTGACAGAGAGAGGGAATGAGCTTTCTGTGTATTAAAGGAGCCTGCCTCTTGCAGTTCAGGGACTGGATACTCCAGGGACTGGCTTGTGTCATAATAAGAACCTTGTTTGTACAAAGCTCAGCCCTGGGATTACATCAGCATTCCAAGAAGCAAAGGAGAGAGCAAGACAACGTCAAACAGCTGAGTATTAAGTTATCTTCCAGCCCTTGGAAAAATCCAGTCAACTAAGTTCTTTTGCTCCTGTGAGAATTCCCAGCACTTCTGACACAGCAGCATCTCAGTGTGACCCATTCACAATAATGCTGATACTTAGCAGCTCTCTAGTACCTTCCCCACGAGGAGCTCATGCACATGGCCCATGCACCACTCAACTCTTACCTGAGTTTAAGCACACAGACCTTGTGCTTCAGTCTGAGTAGGGCTTAATGAGGGCATAGACTTTGAGCTGGCCCTCTGCCCAGAGGAGAATTGTACCCTAAGCCTTTCAGAAATAGGAACTGATTTAATTCATTCGGGGGTGAGAGGGGTGTAGGTCAGTATTATCCCAGAATCACAGATGGGGAAACTGAGGTACGGAGGGTTTAAAGACAAAATATTCAAAAGTAGCCACTACATTGGGTGTATGTTAGGTGCCTGACCTGAGACACGTGGGTCTGATTTTCAGAGACTGAGAATATGCGACAGTGAACAAGATAACAGACTGTGTGTGTGTGTGTGTGAGAGAGAGAGAGATTTCGTTATGAATTAAGGAAGAATGTGCAACTCATTGGATTCTTCATGGTCACTCCCAATTGTTTGTTTGTTTGTTTGTTTGTTTGTTTTGTTTTGTTTTTGGCTTGTAAAAATGAGCCCATCCAATGCTCTGAGTCCATCTACAACTATTCTAAAAAAATCCCTTTCTGTCTATCATTTACAGTAGCACCATAAAGTTACAAACACCCTGGGAATGGAGGTTGTTAGTAACCCTGAGATGTTCATAACTCTGAACAAAACATTATGTTTGTTCTTTCAAAAGTTTACAACTAAATATTGACTTCATACAGCTTTGAAACTTTACTATGCTGAAGAAAAATGCTGCTTTCCCTTTGTTTGTTTTTTTAATAGTTTACATTTAGCCCAGTACTGTACTGTGTTTGCTTTTATTGTTGTTTTGTTTTTTGTCTCTGCTGCTATCTGATTGCATACTTCCAGTTCCAAGTGAGGTGTGTGGTTCACTGGTCAGTTCATAACTGGTATTTGTAACTCTGAGGTTCTACTGTAGTTGTATCAGGGTAGCACCTACAGGCCCTAGTCAGGGACTAGGGCTTCATTGTGCTTGTTCACCTGTACAGTACCAATAAACAGATCCTGCCCCAAATAGCTCCCACTCAGAGTTATCTCTCCGTTGGGTTTCTATACGACCCATCCCCACGATTTGTCTACCCCCAGATAGGCCTGATTGTTAGAGGTACTGAGCCCTCACCATTCCTATTGAAGTCAATGGGAGCTCTGGATGTCAGGCCTATAGTATCAATCTGTCATCTCTAGGTTATTGTATTACTGTCAGCAATGATTAGGTCCAATGTAAGATCCATCCTGAACCCCTAGACCAGGGGTCGGCAACCTTTCGGAAGTGGAGAGCTGAGTCTTCATTTAGTCACTCTAATTTAAGATTTCACGTGCCAGTCATACATGTTAACATTTTAAGAAGGTCTCTTTCTACAAGTCTATAATATCTAACTAAACTATTGTTGTATGTAAAGTAAAAAGGTTTCTAAAATGTTTAAGAAGCTTCATTTAAAATTAAATTAAAATGCAGAGCCCCCGGGACTGGTGGCCAGGATCTGGGCAGTGTGAGTTGCACTGAAAATCCGCTCGTGTGCCGCCTTTGGCACCCAGCCGTAGGTTGCCTACCCCTGCCCTAGATTCCCACTCCCCTGTCCCCTCCCACCCTAGCAATAGGCCGGGAGGGCAAGTGGCACAGAAGTTGATGTGCCATTTTGGCTTTGACAAGCCAGTAGAGGAATCAAATTGCATAGTCCCTTCACTATGGATGCCCTGCATCCTGTCCCCCAGATAATCAGAGCATTAATTCCAGTGCTGCTGGGGGAGGAACTCAGCTGCCATGGTACAGCATGGGGAGAGAGGGGCTTTCAGTTAATCAAGATGAAAGCACCTTGTGCCGATCGCTACACTGGAAGCAGGGAGTGCTTGCGAAACAGCTAGAGAGCTCGTGCTGTGCTGTTAGGAAAGGCTCTTTTCCGCTTAGCATCCCCCTTCTTTTCACAGTTTCTTTCCTTTTCCTCCTCTTCCCCGCTCGGCTACTGTAGATGGGAACTAGAGGAAAACACATCAGCACCGAGCAGCTGCCCTTGAACTTGCACCTGCTCAAGATTGCTGTGTTCTCTCCCTCCTCTGGCTGCAGCCCAGGCCTGATCTGCTGAGCTGTTATTTTGTCTACCTGTGTGTGATCTGCCCTCCACACACTCGCTTGGGTCGAACCCGGTCTCACCCAGATAAGGCCCCGTTTCTGAAAAAGACAAAACAGCCACTGGCAGAGCCAAGTGGAGATAAACCTGGACTGAGGCACCCAGCTCCTTTGTGAATGAAATGGAGTGTCAGGAGGGGAGTGGGATTAAAGGGTAAAGATCCCTCTGAAACCCCAAGGGACTTCTCTTTTTCCAGCAAGGAAAATGGGCGGTTTCTGGTGCTGGCTGGCAGGATTCCGGGACACTTGCAGCCCATCTGTATTTTGCGTCAGCTCACTGGAAAGGCTGATGGCATTGACGCAGTCAGCTGTTCTCCGTGCTGCTGAGGGAACCCAGCACTCAATCTCTCCCTCCAAGGCAAAGGCCTCTCCAGAGTGCCCCACTGTTGTAGCTGAGACCTTGGTAAACTTGCTTCCAGTCTGCCCTGTGTGAATGTTACAGCTCCAACAGCACTGACATGAGAGCAGGGCTTTGTCCTGAGCCCTTGACCAAAATTTCCCCCTTTGCACTGGTCTGCATGGTGCTGCGTATCTGACTTCTGCTCTCCTCCCCAGAGGTGGCTGCATTGCCATGTGGCTGCATGTATAGAGCTTGTGTGAAGCAATCTGGGACCTGTGATAGCCAAAGGAAAAGACCCCTGGTACTCCCAATGCAGATTGCATCCTGGGGCGGAGAGTAGGAGCACATTAGTAATGGCTGTGACTGTCTGGGATGCTCCAGACACGTAACTGAGACAGAGTTGACTGCCCTACAGCTCCTAGCTTTCCTGGCACCCTTGCGACTATTGCTAAGTGCTTAGGTGCCCGTACCCCTCCCTGGCCTTGCCTGGGGCCTCTGTGTTTGAGCTTTCCACAGCAAGCCAGCTCCTACTCCCTGCTCAGTTCAGCACGCAGACCTCTAAGGCTGCTTGCTCAGCAGTTTTCTGATGCCCAGTGACACACAACGCTTGCTTCCCCAAGTGTAGACAGGCCACTGTACAGCGAAACCCGAGGCTGAGCTGTCTGTCCCTCTGCCCCAGTAACCCTCCCACTCCTCCCCTTCCCCGGCATCTCTCCCCTTTGCAGCACTGAAATTTACAGTAACAAAAGTGAGTCGGAAACTTAAGCAAGGGATTTTTCTAAGCTCTGTGCGGACTAGCCCAGCTGGTTAAGCAGATGGGCAGCCCCGAGGGGAGCAGCACTAATACACATCCCCGCCCTTACAGAAAAGCTCTACTCCTTTCACAAAGGTTCATCACCTCTCTGCAGGGTCTTTGCACCACCCTGTAGAACTGAGTAGAGAATTGTATCCCTGCTATAGAGTGCAACCTCGCCCAGTCCCTTTGTTACCGTCCATGGACCAGATCCTTAGCTCATGGTCTCCTTGACCTCTGCAGCGACGCTTTTTATACCAGCTGAAGATCTGGCCCGATAGGTCATTGTAATAGAATCCTGTTGCTTTCATCTCTGTTAAATTCTACAGGACTTTTCCCTGAGGAAAAGGTACAAAAGGACATAACGGGTTATGCCAAGCCCCGGTCTTCTGGCTTATTGCTCTGAGACCTTTAATGTGAGGCCAGGGTTCAAATCACAGTCTACATGTCTCTTGCTTTGTGGGAACAGGAGACCCTTGTGGAGGCAGCCCGTGCAGCCACTGAGGGAGGACGGCTTGACAGCTGAAGAGCGGTGATCTCTGCTCACCCAATCCAGGGCTTAGTGGTTATAGGGATCGTGACCAGGTGGTGACATCTCTGATGTGATGGAGAGCAGGGCCTAGGCCAGGGGTTGGCAACCTTTCAGAAGTGTTGTGTCGAGTCTTCATTTATTCACTCTAATTGAAGGTTTTGCTTGCCAGTAATACATTTTAACGTTTTTAGAAGGTCTCTTTCCATAAGTCTATAATATATACCGGTAACTAAACTATTGTATGTAAAGTAAATAAAGATTTTAAAATGTTTAAGAAGCTTCATTCAAAATTAAATTAAAATGCAGAGCCCCCCAGACCGGTGGCCAGGACCCGGGCAGTGTGAGTGCCACTGAAAATCAGCTTGCGTGCTGCCTTCAGCACGCGTGCCCTAGGTTGCCTACCCCTGGCCTAGGCTATGGTATTCGGAGGGTCACTAAGAGGGTAAGAGAGAACACAGCACAGGGTCTGAGGAGCGACCCCAGGGACTTCAATCCAATGTATGTCTGGGGCTGGGCAGGAGCCCCCGGGGTCTTTGGGTAACAGTGAATGTGACGCTGGGTTTTGGCAGGAGCCCCGGTGGATTCTGAATAACAGTGAATGCAGGGCTGGGCAGAGGCCCCTGGGAGTTTCTGGAGAACAGTGCATGTCAGACCACAGTAAGGAGGAGGCACCAGCCCTGGGAATAACAGGGTTTGTTTTCTATCCCATCAGCTCACTATCTATACATCCCTAATTAGCCAGGCCTCACTTTTACCATTTTGCTGCATTATTTTTTAGACCTTGGGTTGGAAACACAGAACAGGAGCAAGAAAACATCAAAGCATCGAGAAGAATTTGAGGGAGCCCATTGCGGGCGGGTAATACCAGAACCAGAACCCCTCTGTCCTGGGATCTGAGTCTCTTAATCACGTACTTGACTGAAGCTCATTCCTAAAGACTCTGAGAGGAGACTGCACAGGCAGACAACGTCACGCTTTGGTGCTTGGAAAGAGTCTTGGAAGACAACGCTGTAATTCCTGTGAAGAGAGAGGCCCGATTCAGCAGGGTGCTTAAGCACGTGTGTTGCCATCAATGGGACTACTGCTCAAAGTCAGACCTTGTCCACACACACAAGTTGTAGCACTCTGCTGTCCGGGTATAGCTAGGGATTAGTGTGGATGCAATTCCACTGGTATAAAGGTGCTTATACTGGTACAGCTATTGCTGTATGGAAAGGGGAATAAGCTAGCCTGGTAAAAAGCATTTTTAATGGAATAACTGTATCCATACTAGAGTTGTACCAGAATAGCTATACAGTAAAAAAAAAAAGTCACTCCCCTCCAATGTCCGAATAGACATTTCTGGAGTTATTCTGTAGCTGGGCTTCAACTGATCCTCCTCCCCACAGGCTGAGGAAATCCAAGGCTTCTTTCCTGGACCAGGCAGCCACACCAGGTTCATCTGGAGCTTTACATGGAGCCATACCCGTGTGCTTGCCAAGGTGGACTAGCAGGGAGAGAGGCATTTCAAAAAACCCGGTAGAGGTTTTAAAGGTGATGGGCAGAGAGACTTCCGGTCCCTGCAACGCCTGGGCAGCAGAGTTCAGAATTGTGACCAGAGCTGTTGCTGTCGCAGGGACAGGGCCATTGTGGGACTGCTGCTGGAGGGCTGTTGACAGCAGAACAGCGAATGCAGCATCCACTCAGCGATGGTACCTCTGCAACAGGGCTCTGAGATGGCTTGTGTTGTCCATGGAGTTGACTTACCATGACTCACAGACAGTCAGGGTTTTACCGACAGAATGCAAAATTGAGTGTGGACACATGCAAAGATGTGTTGAAATGAGGCAAGTTTTACTGGTAAAACGTGCAGCCCAGATCACCTACTTTTTTATTTTGTCTTGTGTATTCAGTGCTCTTGATAGGTACCAGGCTGACAGTCATGGCGAATGAGCGCCTTTAGTTATTGCTCGAGCGGGTACAGTATGGGCAGCATCAGGGCCACCTTCCCTGGCATGCTGGCCTGCCAAGGTGCATCCGTGAGAAGGGATTTCAGTCTGGCTGATCCAGCTGGTCCTTGGCCTGTGAGCTAGGATTTTCCCAATATGTTGTTAATTGCTAGCCTGCAGGGGTGTTTATTTGTGATGTAGGCAATTGTTTGGGGAACTGGACGGAGACCTCCCACCCAGCACCTTTCACATGGTAATAGACACGTTTTGCACTTTTGCACAGGTAGCACTGTTTGGCCACGTGGTTCAAAAGTGCCTGGTGACTTGGAGGTGCTCAGCTTGTGGCAGGCCGGCTTTAGGCCCCTTAAAAAGACAGTGCAGGGGACCCGCCATTTGAAAACCAGGCCCCCTTCTGATGCCTTCAAGCTGGACATCAAATATCTCACTTCCCTGACTCTTTTCAAAGGAGGGAAAGTCTCAGTCCATTGGTCACCGAGGAGGATGGTGGTTGTAGTAGGAAGAGAGCCTGAGACATAAGCCCTTGTATCAAGAAGTCTGGTACGAGGCAGGACCTGCTCACAGAATCTGGCAAGAACAGGGCTGATATTGCAGAAATACGCACTCCTAAGAAGTGCTAGTCACAGAGTATTCATGCAAACACATCCCAATATCAAGGATGGTACAAAAACATTCCCCAAGCACAACAGAAACACACTGACCCCTCCTAAAAGGTAAGGTCAGGATGACAGTATGTAATAAAAATGTTTTAATTGAACCAATATGTAGAAGGTGATAACTAGCCACATCAGGGGGCAGTAACTATGTTAGAAGGGCGGTACTAACATGTTTGTATCAGGGTACAATATGTATCTCAGAGGCCGGGTGCCTTCGTCCCTTAACGGATCTTGTGGTCATTGGGCAGTTTGATTGAGGTCTGCTGTGCCAACTGTATGTGCAGAGCTGGGACAGCACACAGTGAGAACACACACCTGCAGCCAAACATCTGACCACAGTTGTAACTTTCAGTGACTATTGGTCTGAGCTGGGTGTGTCCTAGAGGTTAAAAGCCCCCACATTTGATCACCATTCCCCTGAGACTAATATGTGTATTTGAGTGCATGGTGCTTAAAATTAAAGTGTCGCGTCTCCCAAGGCTGCCATTCACATAACCGTCTGCCTACGACTGTCTTCCTGCAAAAATGTGAGCAACCTCTTCTGTTCATAGCCAGGCATCTCCTGCACATCTGACTTTTATAAGCTACCTCAGAGATTTCTAGCAGATTATGCTGTCTTGTTCCCAGGGAGATCATTAGCAAATATAAGGCAGCCCAGCTGTTGTGGTTTACGGTGTATACTCAGCATATGGAGGAACTTTGTCACCAGACCAAAAAACCAACCAATCAACATGTCCATGTAAGATCAGTTTGGAGAAATAGGCAGGCCATTCCCAAACCTGCCCAGGAATGGTTGAACCCAGGCCTGTCTCAGCTTGTCTGTCTTGAAATAGCTCCACTGGTTCACATGGGGTCACATCAGAGTGTAAAACAACATGGTTCATTGTCGGAAGCTGAGCGTATGGTTGTAGCTTATGAATTATATTGTAAACTCTTCCGGGCAGGGGCCCTGGGTCTGATCCACCTGTGCCTTGTGTCTTGTGGCGTCATGTACATGAGTGAGTGTAACATGCTGCCATTATTATTGCTTGTGTTCAGATACTGTGGTGATGGGTGGCAGTATAAAACCCTAAAATAGATTATTAATATAGCAGTAGGGTCTAGAGCAAGGTTGGTCAATAAGCGGACCATTGGCCAAATCCAGATCATCAGACGCTTTTGAATGGACCCCGAAATCTTTTTATTTACTCATTATTAGTATTATCATTATTTTGTTGCTTTTTATTATTTTCTCTGGATTCTGGACCTTGACTATACCATGACCAAGAAATTTAGACCTAGACAAAAATAATTGACTACCTCTAGTCTAGAACCACAACCAAGATTAGGGCACCATTGTGCTAGGTGCTGTCAGGACCGGCTCCAGGCACCGGCGAAGGAAGCAGGTGCCTGGGGCGGCCAATAGAAAGGGGCAGCATGTCTGGGTCTTCGGTGGCACGTTGGTGAAGCTCAAGCACTCCGCTTTAGTTTTCGGGGGCAAGTCCTTCACTTTGTCTCTTCCTCTTCGGCGGCAGCTCAATTTTTTTTTTCTTTGCCACTTGGGGCAGCAAAAAAGCTGGAGCCAGCCCTGGGCACTGTACAAACACCTGGTGAGAGACAGCCTGACCCAGAAGAGTTTGTAGTCTAAATTCACAAGACAGACAAAGGGTGAAAGGTGAGAGGAGTTGCCCAGGGTCATGCAGCAAGTCAGAAGCAGAACCACGGATAGACCTAATTCTAAGGTCTCCTAATTCACCAGCTAGTGCTCTACCCACTAGACCACACCGTCTCTCCTTTCTGCTGCACATGTTAGCTTCATTCATACAACGCCTCCAAACGGTGCAGGGCAATGATGGATCAGAAGAGACACAAAGGCCAGAGGAGGGAGTGTCAGTTTGGAGCTGGCTGGGGAAATAGGGAGAGGCCCAGAACTTGGGTCTAGGCTTCCCACCCTCCAAGATGGACCTGACTGAGGGGTCCTGTTTTCTGTACCTACAAGCTCTGTTTTAGACTGTGATCCCATCGTCTAATAAACCTTCTGTTTTACCGGCTGGCTGAGAGTCATGTCTGACTGCAGAGTTGGGGTGCAGGGACCTCTGGCTGCCCCAGGACCTGCCTGGGCAGACTCGCTGTGGAAAGCGCAGGGTGTGGAAGGGCAAACTGAATGCTCCGAGGTCAGACCCAGGAAGGTGTAAGCTTCTTGCCCTAGAGACAGTCTGCTCAGAGAGAGGAGGCTCCCCCAGAGTCCTGACTGGCTTTGAAGGAGTAGTTCCAAAGCATCCCAGCATCCCCTTCCACACCATGTGCTTCCCGGAAGTCCGCACAGGCACTGACACTCTCTCCTCTGGCCTTTGTCTCTTTTCCAGGCATTAGGAGGCCACCTGATCTCTTTGTTCTCCAACACCTTCAGTTGGCACCTTGCAGGAGAACGGCCCAGGCCATCAGTTGCCCAGAGACAGGGTTTTGGCCATTCTCTATGCAGACAGCATCACACTGGCACTCTAGGGCTCTACAACAATCACACCCCCTTATCCCACCATCTAGATCCTTGAGAAATGCATAGGGGAAACTGAGGCACCCACACAGTATTCAGAGAAAACATTAAGAACATTCCCACTTCGTAACACCTGTATATGACTAGTTATATACTTTAAAGGGTGTAAAATAATCAAGTATTGTGCTAAACACAATGATACTCCAAACTGAGCACCAAATTTAAGTTGCATGTTTTCCCCCTCAAGTGAGGGCTCTGGGGTGGGGCTGGGGATGAGGGGTTCACAGTGCAGGAGGGTGCTCAGGGTTGGGGTGCTGAGGGCACAGGCTCTGGGGTGGGGCAGGGCAGGGGATAAGGAACTTGGGGTGCAGACAGGCTGCCCCAGGACTAGGGCCAGGAAGTACTCCCCCCCTCGCCACTGGCAGCAGGGTTTGTTTCCATGGCATCCATGTTTCCTTTCCACATGTACAAGTTCCGTGTTTCCCGAAGCTGTTTACCGTATACAAGAAAAGCAGAGAAAAGGAATTTTTTGTGTGTGTAAAAACATCTTCGCAGCTGTTTTGTAGTCGTCGTGGTTTTTACCCAGAGCCCTCTGGGCTTTATTTAACCTCCTTGGGTTTTGTTTTTTAAAGGATTAATTTAACACCGCTAACCGTTTTATTACTTTTATCAAAGAAAGCAAAGTCTATTTTTGATTTTTGTTTCCTAGTTCTTAGGGACATTAAAAACCAGCAGCAAGCTCCAGGGGAGAGACCTCTCCTCTCCTCTCCCCCCCCCCCCCCCATAGCACACTCCCTCTGCACCACGGTCACTGCACATGCTCCTCGGGCCTCTCTCAGGACCAGAAAGCCCACTCGCCTCCCCTATGGCGGGTACTGGGGATGGGGGTTGCCATCACGTGTGGCCTCCCCTGCTGCTGCCCCCCACCATAGCCTCATGGGGGATGGGGCTGCCCCTTGCCCAGCATGGGGCAGGAGTGGGGACTGTAGGGTGGTTGTAGGGGGGGTGGGCATAGGCTGTCACAAAATTCACCCAAGCCCCAGCTGCTCAGGTCTAGGAAGCTCCCCTCCTCCATCTCCCCTGTGGGTGGGTGCTGGGGGGGCTGCCATCACATGTGGCTTCCTTCCTTCCCTGCTGCAGCCTGCTGCCCCTCACCCCAGCCTCACTGGGGATGGGGCTGCCCCTTGCTCAGCTCTGGGCAGGAGTGGGGGTTGTGGGGGGGGGGTGGCTCACAGGGCCAAATATCACCAAAGCCCCAGCAGCTGCTCAGGTGAGTGAGGGTCACCCCAGATGTCCATCTCCCGGCCGGAAGTCCCCTTGGCGTCTCTTCCAGGTGGGTGCCGGGGACTGGAGAGAGGGCTCCCAAGCAGGTGTGTGCCTCCTCCCCCGTCCTCTCTCCCCTCCCCGTCCTGAGGTGCTCCAACAGTCTGCCCCCCCCCCCTCTCTATAGCCTTAGGCAGAAGCAGCGGCAGGCAGCCAGCAGCACAAGCAAGAGAGAGGAACGGGCTGTTTGGGCTGCTTTTTTTTTTCAGGCAGGAAACCTCCAAGATGGTGGGGGGATGATGCTCCAGGGCGGGGGGCAGGGTCCGCTCCAGGCAGAGCCAGGGGAGAAACCCAGCTCCAAATATTGGTGGAGCACAGCCCCCAGCCTTGAATATTCCTGGTTCTCGGGCACCATGAGCCCATATAACCTGCCGCCCCTGCTTCTGGCAGCTCTTGCTTGTGACCCCACAGTCTGTACTGCCATGTCCTGCCATCTGCCTGAGCTTTGGTTGGGGTCTAGTACTGGTTGAAGGCTGTTAAAATTCTCCGCTTCCCCCTTGCATTGCAGAGAGGGTAATTTACACAGAGCACTCTGCTTGCTAATCTGCTATCACCTGTGAACTACAAACATCAGACAGCACCAGCCATTATGCTAATTGGGGATAAACAAGTCACTACAACATTGTATCAATTACAGCCAATGCTCTAAGAGAAATTAAAAGTGTCTTGGGAATCTTTGCAAACGGGTTGAACACTCCTTTAGCTCCTTCACTCCGTTATCTGTGAGGTGGCTGGGGAAACTTCAGTGGATCATTTTATGGCATTAGTTGAAATCTTTTGCTTGAAAAAATATTTTTGATGAAAATTGCCTTTTTTTAAAATAGAAAAAAGGTTTTTTTTTACATTTTCTCAATGAAAAAATTATATCTATTGGATATTGAAAACAATTAAAAACTGAAAAACATTAATGAATTTTTTTTAAAAAGTTTTATTTTGTTATGAAATTTTTCTTGGAAAATCTTTGCCATTATCTGACCAGCTCTGTTAGTTTCTAATACCCCTTTAGCCCTGTCTGACAGTATCCTGCTACCCATCTCAAAGCACTTTGCAAACAGTAATTAATTCAATCCCACAACCCTCTGCAGGATAGATGAGTATCATCATAACCCACTTTGCAGATGAAGGAAAGAGGTGGCACAGGGAAGTAAGTGAGTTGGGATGTTGATCCTGCACCTGTTGAGACAATAAAACTCTCATTGGCAAGGTGGATTTGATTTAAATCATGATTTAAATCACTAGTCAGGAAGACTATTTAATCATGGTTTTCTACATAACAGTGCATTCTTGTTGGTTGTTATAACCTTAATACATTTTCTTCACAATTCAGAGATAGATGTAGGTTTCATTTTTAGAAGGTACACACTATACATTTTTAAACAGTGATTTATTCTGAAAACTTTTCAGATTAGTTTTACAGCTATATCTGAAAATGAATGATTGTTTGGTTATTTCATTTACCAAAGGTAATTGAAGCAGATACTTATGAAATCACTGGGAGGTGAACTATCTCCAATTCAACAGGTTAATCATTAATATTTGGAGGATTTTCTTGCCATGCTGTATTAGGAGGAGAACATCACCAGACAGACATTTAAATTGCTTTATTTAACTAAAACAACAACGTTATGTATTCTGGACTTTTTTCTTCAATAGCAAACATATAATATTTTAACAAAACAAGCATATGTCCCTCTTGTCTCACATTTATCTCCAGACTTCTCCTCCTTATCCACATCTATTCCACCCCCAACAATTTTTTATTCATTGAACTTTTTGAAACTTGCCACTTTTAGAGCGAGGTAAGGGACTGACTCTGTACACAAATTTGCAGAGGGACAATAGGGTTGAGGGCTGTTATTTCTCACCTCTATATATAATTTATTTAAAAACATTTTTGCTGTTAACAAGCATGTTACCTCTGGAGACACAAATCCACAGTTTGAGAACTGCAAAACTAAGCATCTCTGATGGTATCTTCTAGACTGAGCACAGAGTCCCATTGGGTAGACAGAGAGATTAACCTAAATAATCTATACAGAAGCCCATGGAACCGCATAAAATTGGTCCCTAATCCATGAACTATTGGAGCTCATTTACAAAACTTTTCTTACACATTACAGGAATATATTGTCTCATACTATCTAATTAGAATTTATAATCCCTATTTCATGATGAGATCTCTGAGCTATAATGTATCTTAATTAAAACTATTTTTAGATAGATTCTTTTTCCTCAAAAAGCATTTTATCAAAAAAATCAAAATTTTTTTTACCCACCTTGCTCATTGGCTTTAACAGGAGCAGGCTTTGGCCCTAGCCCAAGGGCACTCAGCAAGTCAATAGCATCCTGGGAGTAGAGCCCAGGAGTCCTGACACCCAATCGCCTCCTGTACCTCAGTAAACACCACTTGCTCTCAGCCAGAGGAACCCAGGTATCCTGATTCCCACTTAGCTGCTCTAGGCACAAGACCACAGTCCCCTCTCAGAGCCAGGGATAGAACCCAGGAGTCCTGATTTCCTAGTTCCTTGGTCTAAATACTTTTGCATCTTTGGGTCCATACACACACTGTATGGACCCAGTATCCTTTCAGCTCTGCTAGTGGTGCCAGTGACTACAGACGTTTTAACCCCCACGTCACTGAGGCTCTGAACAGGGCTAGACAACATGCCAGTAAAAACGCTGATGGCTGGAGCTGATCTGATGATAATGGGGGGAAAGGGCTAGTCTACGTAGAGCCAAGATCGTTCTCCCCAGCATTCCCTGACTTACAGTGATCCTCCCGAACAAGTCACCCATGATGCATTGCAGTCGTGTTTGTACATGTGTAGCTGAACTCTTTGAAAGTGCTGCTGGCAGGAGCTCGCACGTGAACTTTGCTGCCTTGCTTTTGCTGAATGTTTAAAAAATATAGTAATAATTATTGGTTTCCCGTTTCCTGCTGGAGCCCTTAGGAGCTTGGTCAAGAGGGCAGATTTTAGACTGTGCCTATTCCTCTGATGGGCATTGTTGCCACCTTGTTGGAGTGGCCAATATGTTCTGTTTTTGTTTTGTTGCTGCCGCGGTGGGGGGTGGTGGTGGAACTTTTCCAAATCCTAAGTGTGCAGTTTGTCTGTGTTGATTCCCTTCACCAACAATCCCTTTGCTGCAGAGAACTGTGTTCTCCACCCACGTGGCTATTAAAATACATTGCCTCTTAAAAACACACAAAGCCACCTTCATTTAGGGATACACCCAGCTTCAGTGAGCCAGATCCTTAGCCGCGATAAATCAGCATTGCTCGGTTGAAAGCATCAGCCACTTTTCAGAGGAGATGCATTTATTTGTCAGTCAGTGGAGATAGTGGAATGAGGCTGAGAATCTGGCTCCAAATCGTTGCAGTTTTGTTACCCAGGTCCTGCACGTACCATAAGTCTCCCCATGTGGCTTCTAGACATTCTCTTAATTTATATCTCTTGGCTGCATTCACAGCCTTGCGCCTCCTTCAGCGAGTTCACTTTCTCTTGCCTTTCTGTACTGTTCTTGGCACTACCTAAGCAAGGGTATTGTCCATTAATCTATTTGAGAGTCAGAATTCCTGCAATCCCTAATCTTCCCCTGCAGATGTTGCAGGTTCTGACGTGTTCCCTAGAAGCTGTATTCTTTTTTATTATGTTGTTGTAATTATTATTATTATTATTGCACTACTCTGTTGACTCCTGGCCCATATAAATGGATAGTCATTCCAAACATTGCACAATTCAATGCACAAGCCGGGTTCCTTTTTCTAGCTGCATGAGGCAGTGTGACAAGTGCCAGACTGGGTGCCCAAACACCTGAGTTCTTCACCCAGTTTCACCCCAGGCCTGCTCTGTGACTCTGGCAAGTCACTCCTTGTGTGTCTTGTTCTGCTCTGCTGTAAAATAGGGAGAAAACCTACTCTTCCAGGGGAAGTGTGTTGAGATACTAGAGACTTTACAGCACCTGCAGCGTGGTAAGATCTCTCGTGTAGCCGCTCTATGCCGATGGGAGAGAGCTCTCCTGACATAATTAAACCACCCCAGTGAGCAGCAGTAGCTATGTCAGCAGGAGAAGCTCTCTCACCGACATGGTGCTGTCCACACTGCCACTTATGTCAGTGAAACGTATGTCACTCGGGGTGTGTGTGTGTGTTTTTTTCACACCCCTGAGCAGCATAAGTTTTGCTGACATAAGTAGTAGTGGAAACGTGGGAGTGTAGAACATCATTGTTCTGTACCTGATTAAAGCTGTGATCGCTAGAGACAGGCCTGAACCACAAAGTCCAGAGCCAAAGCTCTCCAAGTTTTGTTCAGAGGTGGGGGTTTGGTTCAGCCATTGTAAAAGAGGGCAGGTACCACATTCATCTCTGGGTCGGGATCTGATTCTAGCCCAATATTCAGAAGGCTTTTGGTTTTCTCGAGTTACCCTAATTGTCCGGCCTCATTTTCATAATTAAAGACATAATTAAAGATGTTAATTGCATCAAAGCAGGGACTGGGCATCATCTTTCCTTACGCATTAACTGATCCTGTCACCTTCCTTTTCATTTTTATTACTCTCTCCTCCACCTTTTCCTTGGAGCCAGAAAATTTTGGTAAGCTAGAAATGCAGGAGGAGGTGGCTTATAAAAGTCCTCATTCCACTGCACTGGCTGCTTTCCCATTCAATGATTCTAACATGGACTGTGGCTATCCATTGATTGCATTGTAGAGGGAAGGGCAAGACACTGCCTCATGCAGTCTGCAGCTCCCTGTTCATGGACCACCAGGCCCATTGTGCCAGGCACTGTGCAAAGACAGAGCACAGAGATGGATAGTCCCTGTCCCAAAGAGCTTGCAATCTACATCCGTCTTTCGACAGTGGGCTCTTATAGGAACAAGGTAAATGACCTAAACCCCCGCTCCAGACCTTCTCAGGGTGTTTCAGTGAAAGTCTGGCCCCCAAGGCAGACAGTTGTGCCAAATTCCTATAACTGAGCTGAATCACCATCCCGGGGCTGGCTGGCTGAGTGTTGATGGTGTCTCTCTGAGATGCAGCCCCCCAGGGTTTGCATGTGGATTCCATCTATACAGCAAAGAGGAGAGCCTAGATGGCTTTTCCAGGGGAAGGAAACGGAGGGAGGAGGAAAAAGCCATCTGCCAAGCCAATTGTTAAGTCTGGGGGATTCTTTCTCAGCCTCCTTTGGCCAGAGACCATCCTGTTTCTTTTAGCACTGTTTCCCCCCCCCCCCCCTTTGCAATGCAAGTTATATCCTTTCAAGATTAGGTTGCTCCCAGGATCCCCCTGTATGCAGCATACAGCGCTGGCTTTGTTTACCCTGGCGATTCCAGCTATCAGTAGCCAGTCACTGGGGTAGCTTCACTAGGGCAGAAGTGCAGGCCCAGGGTACGTATTATCCGGTCAAATGACTGTGGGGTAAGTCTGCTTGATAGACTAGGAAGGAGGCCAGAGCTGGGCAAGGGGAGGGAGAGGAGCAGAGAGGGAGACCAGGTGTGTGATAACAGCAAGAACAAGGGTTTTAAACACAAGAAGGATAATTCTGAACTGGCTCCTGGTCTATTTAAATTGTAGGCTGCTCTGGGCAAGGACTTCCTGGTACTCTGTGTTTGAGCATGCCCAGCATAATGGGGCCCCATTCTTGGTTGGTCCCTAGGTGCTACTGTAATAAACATAATAGTCATAATGGGATTTCAGAAGCTGGATACTGGGATTCCCTCATCTCTTTTCTCCTACCACATGCACTAGGTGTCCCCATTCTGTGCATCCCGAACTCTGCTGTCACATATTGGGACCGTTCCATCACATACCTGTGGCTTCCATTCTAGGTGTGTTCTACACAGAGGATTGACTGGCATTATCTGCTTGCATGGGGCAGTGCAGTTCTTAACCGCCCAGAGCTCTACTGCGATGCTTGGAGAGCTTGCTACCATAGAATTGCCCTTCTAGTCAGGAGGCCAGATATTCCGTCTTCTCTGGGGTCAAATTCCCCACACACACCGTGCACTGGGCCAGGACTAGGCCTATGTATGAGGCAAGGCCCAATTTTGAGGGCTTAAGTAGGACTAAAGTGGCGCCTAGCCTTGTGGGTACTCTGCTCAGGGGTGAATTTCACTGTACCCATGGGGACAAATCTTCTGGGCCTTCCTTACCCAGGCGAGACTTCCAGTGGTTGTAGTGAGATTTGCCTGAATGGGGGCTGCGCCGTGAGCTCAGGGGTTGGCTCACAGCTCCAGATGGACCCGAACCAAACCACTGGATCAGTTCCCAGATCTGAACAATGCACTTGGGCCACTAATCTTTATACCAGGACAGCCCCAAGCTTAGATCCAAACTTAAAATGTGTTAAAAATCTGAATCCAGACTTTGCAGCTTGGGCTCCATCTCCCCTGTGAATGTTGGAGCCCCACCGCCTCTCCCCCCAGGCTGGCAAATCAGGCACAGGGCCCCCACCCCCAGCCTCTGAGGGCCTCCATTGTGACTCTGGTGCTGCTGTCCGCAGTGTCCACCGTGCAAAGGAGTTGAATCCAGGCTCGCTGTGGGGAAGGAGGGAGGCAGAGGCCGTGTTTGCACCAGTGATCTCTCCGTTGTTGTACCATATGGTTTCTATTCTCTTTGACAGAGGAAGCCGAGGTTATTTGAGTATCCCTTGGCTGTAGACTGGCGTGTGTGTGCAGACACAAAGAAAAAGGAGGGTGCAAAGAGGGAACTTGCAAAAGAAGCTCCAGGTTAAAACAATTTGTGTAATAATAATTAATAAAAAAGTCCAGAGGCCTGTTGTATCCAAACCAGATGTCTGAGCATCACTGCTGCCAGCAGAGCTGGTGATCCGACACCATGGTGGGGCACAGAGCACCAGTGGGTGCTCCATCTCCATCAGTCTTCTTTGTTGCTGCTTTCCCTGCACGCACTGTGTTTTCATTTTTAAAAAAGGGGCGGGGAGGAAGGAGAGGAAAAGCCTGCTGCATTCTTTGGGAGGTGCATTTGAGGCGGAGATTAACTCCTCACCTTTCCTGTCCTGGGACTCAGGAGAGGCTGGGCAAGAGGAGAAACGGAGAGAGAATCTGTCTTAGTTATCCCTGGACTGGAGCTGCACTTTGCCCTGGTGGTGTGTTTTCTGAGGTCGGTTATCTGGGATTGTGACATGGGCTGAGGTGCCTGTGCACAAGAGAATCCATGGGCAGGTCATGGGACACCAAATACTGTCTCCCCCCTCCCCCCACGTTTACAATGTTTATCAGTGTCCCTTGTGAGCTGGCAAATGTGCCCCGACCCAAACCTGCAGGGCACTCTGCAGCTGCTGTGCGGCTAAGGAAATACGATTGATCTGAGCTCGGTTTACTGGCGGCAATGAGAACCCAACAGACTAGAGCGTGTGCACTGGGCTCCTAACTCACCGAGCTACTGGGTAGAATTCTCTGCCCTGTGATTTATCACAATGTTCCCGTCTGGCCCTGGAATCTCTGTATCCATGAGGCACCCTCTGAGCTGCACGTCCAGGGGCCTGATCCTGCACTGTCCACTTTGTGCAGTCATTTGCACCAGTGCCAAGTGGCTGTAAGATGCCAGTTCTGAAGGGTAGCATTTGACACCCCGTTGTGCTGGTGTAATAGAGAATTGGATCTCCAGTCTTTAGCCCCCTGCCTCTTTGTTCTTTTCAGAAGGTCCAGGGGAATGTTCTGAACTAATAATCCTGGAGAATAAATATATGCTGGCAGTATCGCAAATGTCAAGCCTTTATAAATCATGAGTTGTGTCCCTAAAATCATGGGCCTGGCTTACAAATCATGAGATTTGGAGGGAAAAAAACCCAGCAATTGTTGGATTCTTTTTCTTTACCTCTTTATGTCTGGGCCTTTAGAGTGCCTTCGGGTCCTGTTTTCAAGCTTTTTTCTGCAACCATAAGTGCCAGAAACTTCCTCTTTTTTTTTTTTTTTAATGAAAGTGGAGATTCTCACCTAACCATGTTCATCTGTGGTCAGAAAGTGCCTTGAGAAATACACCAAATATAGCAAGACTCTGTGACAGACTGACAAGAGCAGTCTTGTGATGCCTACAAGTCATCACCAGTTATCCGTCACTTTCCTGCCCCTTCTACTTGGGCTATGATTGTGGTACCATACGGGACTCTGGAACCAAGACCTCAAAGCCCCGTTTCTAGAGCATTGATTGCTCTGGCAGCTAGGTGCTGGTCTTAGCCTTCCTGGTGACAGAGGGTCAGAACAAACCCTGTGCATCACTGAGACCCTGAAAGTCCCTGTTTTCTACCTTCAGTGGGACATATGTGCTGCAAAAGGCCATGTACTGGGACATTTCACCCTTAAGCATTGCAATGGGAGTTGAGCTCTTTTGAAAATCTGGCCCAGCAGTGGCTGCAGGACACTTGAAAACCCAGCCCTGAGTATCTGATCTTTTTCTTGATTCTTCCCAAGCTGTCAGCTTGAATAATATCCCATGACTGCAAACTCCCGTGTTCCCATTATAAAACGCCTACCCTCAGAGGGCAGCAGAATTAAACCCCCGACAACGTCTGCCCCATAACCAGCCTGTCCCCTTTTCCATTTTCCAGCTGCCTTTCTGGGAGACATAGCATTGGACGAGGAGGATCTCAGGTTATTCCAAGTGGACCGACTCGTGGGCCTCAAACGCCGCACCTTTGAGAAAACAGCCACCAACACCTCAGGTACAGTAGCACCTTAAGAGCGGTAGTGACTGTTCAGCTGCCAGAGCTCTTTACTCTGGTCCCTTCTTGGTGCTTCCTTTAGATGCCGCCGCCCACGGAGGGGAGGGGGGGTGGAGAAGAGTGGGGTTGCCAAAGTCTTTCGCAATTAGTGCTGTTTGGTAGGATTACTAAGTGCCCCCCAGCCCCAAAGCAGAGGGATGTTTCTGCCCCCATCTGCTGAGCCGCTGATGTTGGGGTGGTCCCCGAGGTCAGGTTTCTAAATGATTTCTGGCGGGTCGTGTCGCATGGCATGCTGCATAATGGAACGGCGGGAGAGTCCCCAAAGCAAAGGGCAGGGGATGGCTTGACCTAGGTCCCCTTGAGAAGACGGGATCGTGGACTGAAATTTTCAAAGGGTCCTGATGGGAAAGTCAATGGGAATTGGGAGCCCCGCTCCCTGAAAGCCCCTTTGAACGCTCCATCCTGTATCGTTAGCCCGGTATTCGTTACTGCGGAACGCCTGGCTGCAGGACGCTGTCAGAAGGGAGAGCTTGACCGAGTGGTAGGGCACTGGCCTGAGAGTCAGGAGGCCCCAAGTTCCCGGCTCTGTCACTGTTATACTGTGTGACGTTGGGTGAGTCATGTTACCTGTGTCACTCAGTCTGGAAATGGAGATCGCGACACTTGCCCATCTTGACTCCGTGCTTTGAGCTTGAGTGATGGGAAGCACAGAGGCTTATTATTCATGTCCTGGTTGCCTCTGGCGGGGCCTGTCTTGTAGCACTCTTAAAAGGAGCAAGATGTAGAAGAGATTTAATCCCCTCCCCCCCATCTTCAGATGCTTGATATCATGATTGTTTGTAGTATCCATAGCACCTAGGAGCCCAGGCCCTGGACCAAGACCCATTGTGCTGGGTGATGTATGAACGCAGAACAAAGGGATAATCCCTGCCCCCAAAGAGCTGGTTGGCTTAGCCCTGAGAGCCACAGGTAGGAAGGACACTTCACCGTCTCCAGGAGTCTCTTTCTGTGCCACATACAAATCACAGACCCTCCTGCTCTAGCTCTGTTCACCACAAGCCTTTAACTAGTGACTTGTGCAACCCTAACACCAGGGCTCCCCAGCCCTGTTCTCCTGCCTTTCTTTCATCCTCCCCGCCCCACACCGAAGATAAACAGAACAGCCTGGCCAGCGCTGAAGGATTGGATAGACCCTACCACCCATCCTGCTGAGAGGCAGGGGTCATTAGCCCTGCAAGCTGCTCCACTGTTAGCTCAGCTGCTAGTCCTGAGACCAACTGAAAAGCGGGTAGCCACCTCTGGCATGGCTCCACTGATAATATTTGCAGGCTGCATGTCCGTTTGGGATAAGACAAAGGTACCCCAGCTCACCAGGGCCAGTTCCCATAGGCACCTCAGGGAAGCTGTTTAACCATTCACATTCCCCTGGAGTTCCTGGGGATCTAGCCTCAAGTCTTGCTGTTTCCCTGGCAGTGGGATCTATTAGGCTGTGGGGAGACTCTCCCCAAAGAGAAGAGCAGACGCCCCATTGCTTGGAACTGTAATAACTGGACTAGGCAAAGTGCTGGGAAATAGAAGGGACAGTCCTGCCATGGGTCCCGGGGGCAATGGACCAGTCGAGAGCTAACAGGTTTTCTCCATCTGTTGTTTCTCCTACCTCATGCACCATCGTCCATTCTGGCTGAGATTCTGTAAAGTGATTAGCCCTTGGGATACCTCTGTTCTCAGGTGCTCGGCCTGAGACCGTCCAAAGGGGCCTGACTTTCAGACAGTGCAGAGCCCCTGCCCTCTGGTGACATGACCCCTTTAAGGCATCTTGAATTGGGCATCCAAAGTCACTCTTGAAAAATCTCTTCCTATGAACCAGTCAGGGTCCCAGGGCAGAGCTAGGGACACAGCATAACCCCAGTGCCCTACGCCCTTCCCACAGACGTGGGGGCGATGGCAACTCACTCTCCTTTGACTCCTGTCCTGGATCCTGTCCGTCACAAAATCAGCAAGCCCTGTGCACCGTCTCCTTGCCAGGGGGCCCATCTCTTGGCCACACCATGTCCCTTCGCAACCCCGGCCCATCCCGACAGGCAGCATCTTCCATGAGCCCTTTGATGGCAGCATTCCAGGCTATTTGGAGACAAAGAACTTGGTGCGCCCCAGCTGCTTTTATTTCATTATCTTACAGAGACAGGCAAAATTTTGGAACGGGCTGTGATTCCCAAGCCAAGCACACGTCGCTTGAGATCCTGGGGGCACTAGCTGGCCTCTGCTCTGCCCCGTCCCGATCCAGCTCAAGAGGGACCAAAGCCGCTGTCTCCTCGGCACTGTAGGGAACTGGTGGCTTTGGCGAAGGCCATGCTAGACGAGTAATTAGTCCATCCTGCCTGTAACCTGGGCTAGTGGGGTGGTCACATCCTGGCTTTCCACTGTGAAGTGTGATGTAGACTCATTCCTGAAATGAGCTCGGTGGTCTCATCGTAGTCCCTGTTCTCATGACCCTCAAACTGGGCCTTGGATTCATCCCCCCCAGAACAGATGTAATGGAGCAGGGATTATTGATCGGTCTGGTGTGTTGGGTTCGTTGGGCCAGGTCCATCGCTGGCATCACTGTTGGCCTGGGGACAGTCAGGTCACCAGGAGTAAATGAGATGCTTCCATGGTCACACCCCCTGCCTTCGCTGCTCTCATGCCCCCAGGAATCAGCACCAACAGCACCAGCCTGAAGTCCAGGAGGCAGCAGAAGAGGCAATGGAGGCGGGGCCAGGCGCGGTCTCGAAGCCGCCGTGCTGCCACTTCCCGTCATGAGAGGGTGTGGCCGGATGGGGTCATTCCCTACGTGATCAGCGGGAACTTCAGTGGTGAGTGGGGGGTGATCGGCACATGCTAGGCCTGCTGGCTCAGTACGCTGGGAGTGCACATTTCATTGCCATGCTGTTTTCCTTTCTCATCCTCTATTGCTGAGGAGAGAAGGGCTCCGACATGGCAGCAGTGCGGTCCAGTGGTTAGAGCAGGGGATTGGGCATCAGCAGGGGTGGCTCTAGCCATTTCGCCGCCCCAAGCACGGCGGCACGTCACGGGGGGGCACTTTGCCGGTCGCCGGTCCCGCGGCTCCGGTGGACCTCCCGCAGACGTGCCTGCAGAGGGTCCGCTGGTCCCGCGGCTCCGGTGGACCTCCCACAGGCATGCCTGCGGATGCTCCACCGGAGCCACGGAACCATCAGACCCTCCGCAGGCACGTCTGCGGGAGGTCCACCGGAGCTGCCTGCCGCCCTCCCGGCGACCGGCAGAGCGCCCCCCGCGGCATGCTGCCCCAAGCACGTGCTTGGTGTGCTGGGGCCTGGAGCTGCCCCTGGACATCAGGACACCTGGGTTCTATTCCCAGCTCTGCCCTCAACTTGCTATGGGACTTTATATGAGTGGCTTCCCGCCATGTGCGTCAGTTTCCCTGTCTGTTAAAATGGGGGTGATGATGACTAGGGCCCTGTCAATTTCACGGTCATAGGATTTAAAAAAATGTCATGATTTCAGATATTTAAATATTTCACGGTGTTGTAACTGTAGGAGTCCTGCCCTAAAAGGGGCGAGGGGGGTAACACAGTTATTGTAGGGTGTTACTTCTGCGATACTGCTGGCGGTGCCACTGCCTTCAGAGCTGGGTAGCTGGAGAGTGGCAGCTGCTAGCCAGGAGCCTGGCTCTGAAGGCAGAGCCACCGCCAGCAGCAGTGTGGAAATAAGGATGGCCTGGTATGGTATTGCCACCCTTACTTCTATGCAGCTGCCTGCTGAGCTGGGCCGTTGGTCCGCAGCTGCCACTATCCGGCCGCCCAGCTCTGAAGGCAGCAGCACAGAAGTAAGAGCGTCATGGCATGGTATTGCCACTCTTACTTCTGTGCTGCTGCTGGCGGGGCGCTGCCTTCAGAGCTGGGCGCCCTGCCAACAGCTGCTGCTCTCTGGCCACCCAGCACAGAAGTAAGGCAGGCAATATCACGACCCCCTACAATAACCTTGCAACCCCCTCCCCCCCGTGACCTCCTTTTGGGTCAGGACCCCCAGTTTGAGAAATGCTGGTGAAATCTGTAAGGTGTAGGGTAAAAGTACAGTAACTCCTCACTTAATGTTGTGGTTATGTTCCTGAAAAATGCAACTTTAAGTGAAATGATGTTAAGCAAATCCAATTTCCCCATAAGAATGAATGTAAATGGCGGGGGGGGTGGGGGTAGGTTCCAAGGATTTTTTTTTTTTTGCCATACAGTACAGTACAGTACAATAGTTGGGAGGTGCCCCTGCCTTACCCCACACAGGCCCATCCCACTGGCACTGGAGACAATGAGGCAGGCAAGGAGGCTGAAGGTGCTGTAGGCTAAGAAAAGCAGGTTGCGCAGCAGCAGCGGCAGCTTCCCCTACTCTGCAAGCACCAGGGGCGGGAGGCTCAACCCTCGGCCCACCCACGCCACCCCTTCCCCCAAGCCCCCACCCTTAACCCGCCTCTTCTTCCCCCCTCCTTTACTCTGCACACCGCATCCTTACTCCTCCCCCCCCCCCCCCGCTTCCTGCCTGCGGCAATCAGCTGGTTTGCAGCGTTTGGGGGGCAGGCATCAAATCCTTGCTCCTGCCTCCTCCCTCCTGAACGCTGCAAGCCAGCTGATTGCTGCAGGCAGGAGGCGGGGGAGGAAGGGGAAGACGCTGATCCATGGGGTCTGCCAGTGGGTGGGAAGCACTGTTGGGGGGCATAGGGGAGCTGATAGGGGGCTGCCAGCTGTGGACAAAGCAGGCAGCCAAACAACGTTATAGCGAAGCATTGCACAACTTTAAATGGAGCACATTCTGTAACTGAGCAGGGACGTAAGATTGAAACAACATTAAGCGAGAGGATGTTAAGTGAGGAGTTACTGTACACAAAAGACCAGATTTCACGATCTGTGACGCATTTTTCACAGTCGTGAATTTGGTAATGATGACTCTTACCTCCCTTGGTAAGAAACCTGTGCATGCAACTGCTTCCACTGAGAACAACAGGAACTGCTGGGTGCTGGGCTCCTTTGAAAATCCGGCCCTGCAGTGCCACGTAAGAGTGAAAGATCATTGCTCATTCCAGCGCGTTGCTCTGTCAGGTGCTTGAGGACCCCTGCGACAGGTCTGGCTCAGACGTATTCCTGTGCTGCTCCTCACCCACCTCAGCAGGGCCTATTGTGATTGTTTATTATTGTAGCACCTGGGAGCTCTAGTTACGGCCCAGGGCCCCCTGGTGCTAGGTGCTGTACAAACAGAGAACAAAAAGCCCCTGGGGCTTAGAGTATAAGGAGCTGAACTCCTGGCCTCTCTTGCAGGCAGCCAGCGGGCGATTTTCCGGCAGGCCATGCGCCACTGGGAGAAGCACACCTGCGTCACCTTCTTGGAGCGCAATGCTGAGGAGAGCTACATAGTGTTCACGCACAGGCCATGTGGGTGAGTGGGGCTGAGGCCGCTACCAGGTGGGAGGTGGTTCTCGTTCACTAGAGCCCAGGGGGACATTGGGCGCTGGACAGAATTGCCCAAACTGGGAACTGAGGCTGAGATTTTCAAAGTAGACCAGGGGAGTTAGGTACCTACTTCACTTTGAAATTCAATAGGAGCTGAGCTCCCATAGGACCCCTTTGGAAGCCCCAGCCTAACAAGTAGGGCAGCATTGCCTAGTGATTAAAGCACCTGTGCGCTAATCCGCTTCTGACTTGCTGGGTGACCTCAGTTTCCACATCTGTCCAGTAGTGATAACAGCACTGGGATGACAGGGAGGACTCGTTCTGTAAGGTGCTTTGAGATCCTCCAATGGAAGGGGCGAAAGGAGGGCCTTGAATTAAGAATTATGATTTTAATTATAAAAGACATTGGCAAATTGGAATTCAGAGGAAAGGTGGCAGAAAATTATGATGAGCCAAGTTTGAAATGTGGGTGTCTGGCTTGGCAGTGCAAAGGGCCTGACTCTCCTCTCACACTGGTGTATCTCTGCTGAAGTCAAGTAGCTATGTAGTGTAAAAGTGAGGAGAGAATCAGGCCTCCAAGTTGCAGGCAGCCAGTGGAAATTTTATTATTTTTGTTACAGCAAGGCCTAGAAGCCACAATCTGTGTTGGGGCCCCATTGTGCTAGGTGCTGTACATGCACATGGTGAGAGTCAGTCTCTGCCCCCAAGAGCTTACAATCAGAATAGACAGGACTAGACAAAAAGTAGGAAGGGAAACTGAGGCATGGAGTGGGGCAGTGACTTGGCCAAGGTCAACCAGCAGTGCAGTGGCAGAGCCAGGGATAGAATGCAGATCTCTGGAATCCCACTCTAGACTATGCTGCTTATCTGACTCTCCCTCATTTGAAAGAGCAAGTCCATAACATACCATTGCATGCTATGGGGTCCAATCCCGCAGCCCTTGCCTACCCAGATGGTCTCATTCAAGTTCACAGGTCTTCTCACTGCAGGCCCAGGCCCAGTGCTAGAAGCAGACCCCATGTGCCATTCCGGTGCAGTCCCGTCTGTTGGGGTCACTGCTTGTGATCATTCAGCAGAGGCAGAGTGTGTCAGTGCTCTGCTCTAGTGCCAGGCTGGGGTAGGTCAGGCTCTAGGGCCAGATGTGGCAGGAATCCATTTGCTCAGAGGTAGGGGTGGACTCCCCCCCGTGTGATGACACTCAGCTGCCGGTGAACAGAGTGGTGGCTTGTGGGAGCACTAGTTAGACCCAGTTAGGTATCTTGGCATTGAAACGCTGCCTAGCAGAATTTGCTCTGCCCTAGCTCAGTAGAAACTTTGGTCCTGATCCTCAAAGGGTATTTAGGCCCCTAACTCCCATTGAAATAAATGGAACTTAGGCACCTAAATAACTTTGAGGATCTTGCCCTTTGTGCCTGATTTGGGAATTTCTTTTTTAAGGAGCTGGGTGCAAAGATCTTTTCAATATAGCAATACAAATTGGGGTTGCCCAAGTTGGCCCTCCTGGCAGGATAAGAGGAAACACATTGCCACACAGTTATGCTGTGGAACTCATTGCTACATGATATATTTGAGGCCAAGAGTTTAGCAGGTTGAAAAAAGGATTGGAGATTTTTATATGGCTAATAAGACTAGTCAGAGTCCTAGTAGTAAGAAAAAAATAAACAAGAGCTGGGGAAGAAAGAGAAATCTTCATGCTTCAGGGCATGTGCCAACCTCTAACTAATGAAGGTCAGGAAGAAACTTTTCTTGGAGGGCAGGTTATCCCACATCCGCCTTTTGCAGAGTTTCATGCACCATCCTCTGAAACACCTGGTGCTGGTCACTGCTGGAGACCACACTCTTGGCTAGGTGGAGCTCTGCTTTGACCCAGTTAGGTGGTCCCTATGTTCCTGTGATTCACAGACCCGTTTGTACACAGTGTGCATATGCCTGCAAATTGGAAAATATGGTAGAACAATGAGGATGGATTCAAACAATCCAGTCTGATTGTGCTGGTGAAGCAGCAGTGAAAAGTAGGTGGGGGATGTGATAGCTGTCCACATAGTCAGCGAGAAAGGAGAGTCTTTGGAGTGGAGGCTGAAATAAGATGAAATTAAGCAAGGGAAGATGAAGGTTGCTCTCAGCAAATGTTTCCTGACAGGGAGATGTATCAGGCTGTGGAACAGCCTCCCCAGGGGAAGTGGTGGATTCTGCAGGCCTTCAGCTAGCCTAGTGCATGGATCAATCCTGGGGTGTCCAGGCTGGGTAGACTGGATGGGGCTAACCTGCTTTATTCCATCTCTACATCAAGGCAGAAGGCAACTCTAGCTGGAAGGAGGGCTGCTCCCCAGCATGGCAGGTGCTGCTTGTGCTCAGCAGATGTGGTGAGCTGGGGAGGCAGCTTTTCGCTTGGAGCTCCCCAGCCCAAGTGCTGGAGCTGCATGAATGCCGCTTCTCCTCCCCGTACCTGTGTGTGGTACAAATGCAGTAAAGCACGGTTATTAATTAATCCTCTGGGGCATAATATTTGGTTTAGCAGAGTCAATCCACGGGGGAGCAATGAAACCACCCTCCTCCCACAGCCAGACAGTAACAGCCAGGAGCCCTGCTCATTACCCAGGAATGAAGCCTCTTGGTGAGAGACCAGCAGGGACTTGGTGCACTGCAGAGGTGGAGGAGCAGGAGTGATGAACTTGGTCATGCTCCGGAGCAGCCCCTATTGGCCAGCATAAGTAGCAATGCCAAAGCATGGATCTCTCAAGGTCCTAGGATTCGTTCACCCCTTCGTTAAGTGACAGTGGGTTCAGCTTCTTGGTTGCTTGCTTTGTTCAGATCCAGTTCTTCCTCTTCCACCTCAGGCGTGCATAGCCATAGAATAAGGTGCACTATTGAATGAGACAGCTGGATTTGCTAGAAGCCTGCATGCTGAGTGAGAGCACTGAGCAGCTGAGAGGAGGTGCCCAGTATCTCACCAGATCAGGCCCTAAAGTATACATTTTATCTTGATTTGCTGGCAGCACATTCAGGCTTCCAAAAGGAGAAAGCGCCTCTCTCTGGCTACTCAGCCCGGTGTGGCTTTGGCTGACTCCACAAATCTTTAAGGAGAGGAGTAGACAAACATAGGGCATTCCCCGAGGACCCACCTCTAATCGCAGGGGAGAGAGAGACATATCATAAAGTGCAAGATGTTAGAACCATCACCCAGGAAATGTCCATGCATCCTGAGCAACGGGGCCAGATTCTGACCCCATTGGGAACTGGCCAACACCCGCTGAAGCCAGTGAGGATCTCCCCATTGACTTTAATGGGTGTATAGACCAGGGTGCATCCAATGACTTCAGGGGAGGTAGAGCAGTCTGGCCCACCGAGTGCAGAGTTCTCCTTGCTGGCCTCAAGTGGTGGGTGCATCCTGGGGTTCAGTTCAGAGCAGCAACCAGCAGTGCGGATGCTCATGCAGACCTCGTCAGAGCTCTCGGAGCCTCTGGGGTCTGGCCAAGAGCCTTCCTGGTGGTATTTTGGCTCTTCTAGTTGTGGTCCCGGCCGGAGCGCAGAGCTACAGAAAGGAAACACAATTGTTCTTAGGCGTTAACCCCAAACTGGTCCCAGGCAAAGATCCAGGCCAGGTCTTACTCCATCCAAACTGGTTCCCCCATCCCACCTGGGGCAGCTTCCCCGCCTTGCTAGTGACATTCACTTTTCCAGCTTTCACTTTTCCATCCCACAGGCAGCTGCAGCCTCTCAGCCCTGTGGGACGTGCTGAGCCTTCCCAGTTTCCAACTAGACCCTACTCGCGTTAAAGTCGCACAGGCTTTCATTTAAATAAAACCTGGGCAGGCCATTCAAAGTTTCCAGAGGGTAATGCTTTTCCAGATGCGCTGCCTCTTGTGGAGACATTACAGCGCTAACACTTACGGCCCTGCTGATTTCCAAACCATTCAAAGGGTCATGATTTCCCCATGGTCAGAGCGGGGGCACTTCCTTCTCCACCCAGCTCTCAGACGTGCCTCGGTCATGGGAGGAGGCGGTAGGGTGTCCTCGCAAGTGCAGGTTACTCCCAACCTTCTATCATGCGATTGCAGACCCCTGCCCATCTAGGGATCCTAGGATGATGGATGGAGCCCTAACTCTTACCCCAGTCCACTTAGCGCCAGGGGAAGTGCATAGCTTTAAGGCCATTAACCCCTTGGAGACTGGCATATCAGCACCTCTTCCTGAGCCCTGCCCTCGGAAATGGCAGTGATCGAAGAGTTAAGGAGAGTTGCTGATTGGCTGGCTGATCTCATTCCTGCTACGCATGGGGTTCGATGGGGTGCTTATTCCTCCTCCCCACCTACCCCAGGTGCTGCTCCTATGTGGGCCACAGAGGAGGGGGACCCCAGGCCATCTCCATTGGCAAAAACTGTGACAAGTTCGGCATCGTGGTTCATGAGCTGGGTCACGTCATCGGCTTCTGGCACGAGCACACGCGCCCAGACCGGGATGACCATGTGTCCATCGTCCGGGAGAATATCCAACCAGGTAAAGGCCCCTGCACTCCTCTCTTCTACACTCCTCTCCACTTCCCTCTTTGTCTATCCTCCCCTTCCCTTCTGTTCCACGCCCGGCACCCTTAAGGATGGGACTGGGAAGTAGCTGGCAGTAATCAGCCCATGCTCGTGGCTTATCCAAGTTCCCAAGCCCTTCCCCACCGGCTGTTGCCTCCCTTGCTTTATTCATGCCTCTGTCTCCCCCGGTTTCCGCAGGGCAGGAGTATAACTTCTTGAAGATGGAGCCCGAAGAGGTGGAGTCCCTGGGCGAGACGTATGATTTCGACAGCATCATGCACTATGCCAGGAACACCTTCTCCAGGTAAGAGTCCAAGGAGATGTTGCTTCAGTCACTTGCTCAGCCCACGTGCACATAGAATCATAGAATATCAGGGTTGGAAGGGACCTCAGGAGATCATCTAGTCCAACCCCCTGCTCAAAGCAGGACCAATCCCCAATTAAATCATCCCAGCCAGGGCTTTGTCAAGCCTGACCTTAAAAACTCTAAGGATGGAGATTCCACCACCTCCCTAGGTAACCCATTCCAGTGTTTCACCACCCTGCTAGTGAAAAAGTTTTTCCTAATATCCAACCTAAACCTCCCCCACTGCAACTTGAGACCATTGCTACTTGTTCTGTCATCTGGTACCACTGAGAACAGTCTAGATCCATCCTCTTTGGAACCCCCTTTCAAGTAGTTGAAAGCAGCTATCAAATCCCCCCTCACTCTTCTCTTCTGCAGACTAAACAATCCCAGTTCCCTCAGCCTCTCCTCATGTGCATAAGTCATGTGCTTCAGCCCCCCTAATAATTTTTGTTGCCCTCCGCTGGACTCTTTCTAATTTTTCCACATCCTCCTTGTAGTGTGGGGCCCAAAACTGGAAAACAGTACTCCAGATGAGGCCTCACCAATGTCAAATAGAGGGGAATGATCACGTCCCTCGATCTGCTGGCAATTCCCCTACTTATACAGCCCAAAATGCTGTTGACTCATATCCAGCTTCTCGTCCACTGTAACCCCTAGGTCCTTTTCTGCAGAACTGCTGCCTAGCCATTCGGTCGCTAATCTGTAGCAGTGCATGGGATTCTTCCGTCCTAAGTGCAGGACTCTGCACTTGTCCTTGTTGAACCTCATCAGATTTCTTTTGGCCCAATCCTCCAATTTGTCTAGGCCTGGCCTCTCCTACTGTAGCTTCTTTGTGAAAGCCACGCCTTGAGCCCGAGCCCTCTTTGATACCCTGTGGACCTGCCACAGGGATGAGCCTCACCCTCTGCGTGAGGCATACAGGCTAGGATGAGATTCCCAGCTGGGCGCTCTCTGCTGGCTTGTTGGCCAGGTCAGACTAGGATAATTGTCCCTTCTGCCCTGGGAAGAGGCCTGAGGGAACCAGATGCCTTTCTTTGGGGATGGGGGTTAAAGAAGCCAGGGCATGTAATAGGGAGGGAATTCGCAGGAGGAGGCAGAGAAAATTCCTTGACTCAGGCTTCTTCAGGTGAGCAGCTCCTGAGAAGCTGCAGAATTAGACCCCTAAGCCCATTTCATTACTGGCATCACTCCACTGATGTTAGGGAGGGATCCCTTGTCCGTGTGTGCCAGGTGATGAGCCTGCTATGGCTCTAGGGAGGTTCACCATCTCCCCCCTCTGAGGGAAAGCCAGGAGGGTACTCTCCTAAGGCAGCTGGGCACAGACAGACCCTACAGGTCTCTCGCTTCCCAGCCGGCGCTGCCCAGTGTCCCCACACAAGCTCTCCCACAAGTCCTGGCTTGGATTAGGCAGTCGGGGCCACTGACAGCATGCAGTGGCCAGAGGGGAGACGGAGAGCGGCCTGAAGCAGCCACCTTGGTCACCCGGCAGGAAGTCCACTGATGGCAGAAGAGGTGGGGAAATGGGTTGGGAGGTGCAGCCTCTAGCAGGGAAGCCTGCAGCCAAGGGCACTGAGAAGGAGAGGAAAAATAATCGGTGCCTCTGGGACATTCCTCCAGAATCTCAAGGCACATCCTGCTCGAGGTCCCATGTGGAGGCAGCGTCCTTCAGGGGGCTGTGCCAGAGGGTCATTTGAGAGCAGCTCCTGAATCAGCCTGAGCTAATACTCCAGTAAAAGCCCATCCCAAGGCAGGCCCAAGCAAACAACTACTCTGTCAAAATAGTCCTGGCAGCACTTACAAGGGCTGGCCATGGCCAGTTGCCTCCGAGGAGTCAGGAGTAGGAGTTGAGTGTTTACCTTAGAAAGGCAGGGGAAGTGCAGCACTGGGCCTGGAAAACCCCTCATTGTCCGGGGGGGGGAAGGCTATGCTCTCCCAGGCTGTGCACACCTGCCTCCCACGCTTCCCTTCTTCATCCCTGATTCAGTAATTCCTCATCCACAGCCACTGTGGAAAGCCATATAATAGGGTGCCTAGGTACTAGCATGGGGGGAGAGAGGGAGGAAGGAAGGAGAAATCAAAAAGCAGTATTTAATAATGATACCCAGCTCTAAGATAACCATTTAGCTGTAGTATTGAGGCTTCTCCTGTGTCTTCTGCCCTTGCCAATGCAGGATTGTTCCCTGCTGTATATTCTCCAGGGTTTTGTCCCATCTGGGTTTCAATGTTTCAAACTCATGAGGCTCTTCCTCATTACCAAATGTTTCCTGCTCTTCAGCCCCAGTTTCTGCAAGTCAGGTGTATCTCATCCCATCTCCCATGTCCATGAATGATTCTCCCTATCCCCTCTGTGATCGCAAAGCTGGGGTCTCCTCCGAGGTGCATTGGAGCAGAGAGAGAGAGATGCACAGAATGTATTCTCACTTGCAGCAAGCCGTGTTTGAATCTTGATTAAGTGCATGAGAAATCCCCTTAGGAGAAGTTCACCTTCTGGCACAGCCGCAGCCAGGGAAAGGGCTTTGAAAATACAAATCGCTAATTACTGTATCTCACGGATCGCTGAGAGCGAGCCAGTGGCACCACATCTGGATTTGCCGCCGCAGCCTGACTGCACTGCGCTGCAGCCCACCTCCCAGCGGGTTGTGTCCTTACATGCTATGAGCTGACGATGTCCTCTGCTGAGCCTGTGGGCTCCAGATTATCCCTCCTTTTGTTGCTGCTGTTGGGCTTGTTAGTCTTTTCCCCGGGGAGGTTGGCTCAGCAGGTGAATCCCAGGTTGTGAATTCCTTTCGGCCGAGCCCGTCAGTGTGCGCTTTGCAGACGCGTGTCACTGCAGGCTACGAAGGTGCAGCTGGTGCAGTTTCTCGTTGCTCTGTGTTTGTGTTGCTGCCTGGCGTGTTTCAGCCGGTACTATTGCCAGCTTCATCCACGCTGCCTGGGACGTGCTGCTGGGTCTTGCTTTCGTAAGAGACACACAATGTTCCCCAGATGGCATGAACCAAACCTACCCAAACCACCTGTTATCTGTAATGGAGGCAGGTCCCTCTGGCTACTTACCATGGAGTATAACAGGACAGGGGTCCAGATACACAGAGTCAGGCCTGAGTTAGTATGGGGGCTCCCTTCCACTGCTGGGTGTCAGCAGATTCAGTGAGACCAGCCAGGCTCAGGCCCCCATTCAGCAGATGCAGAAGCATGTGTCCAGTCTGTTGCAGTGACGTCAGCAGGACTACCCGGGTGCATAAAGCTGGGCAGGTGCTTAAGTACTTTGCTGAATCAGAGCCCGCAGCGTCCAAACTAAGCACCTTGGTCCTACTGGCTCACGTTTTCAAAAGTCACTAGCTGGGGCAGCCTGAACCAATGGGAGGGGTCTTGGCTCTATTCCAGCTCTGGCAGACCGGGTGACCTTGGGCAAGTCACTTCACCTCTCTGTCGCACCTTCCTTTTCTGATTTGGGTTGTAAACTCCTCTCAATGGTGCCCCAATCTCTAGGTGCTACCATAATAATTTGAGGTGCCTTTGTCTTTGGGTGCCCAACTCGGGACCCCTCTTTGCAGAGGTGTCGAGGACTCTCAGCTCCAATTCAGGGCAGTGGGGGATGCACGCATCCATCTTCTCTTAACCAGGAGAGGATGGAAATTCCAGGTGAATTCTGCAGAATTCTCCACCAGTTAGACACCAAGCCTTCAGGCACCCTGAAGGAGGGGAAGCTTTTGAACAGTGTCCTGCTGATCTGGGAAGCTGGACATCTGCCCATCACTGGGTGAAGTGACATCTGCAGAGCCACAGCAGCCTTGAGTGCCGAGAGGTCCTGGCCCTCCATCAAGAACTTTGCATAATCACAGTTGCTCGGCACATTTTTTTTTCGTGAAAGCTGGGCCCTGGAGGCTCGATATGGGACAGACGCTTGGGCTGCTCCCTCATGATTCATATTCCCAGGATCATTGGCAACTCGCGCCATGGTTACTCACTGCAGAGCCGGCCCTGAAATTTCATCACTTATTTTCCATCTCCAGCCAAAGCCTTTTGAGGAGGAAAAAGGCTGGACATGGAGCATCCTCTAGGATGATTTGCCGCACATGGTGGTGGTGCTGCTGCTGCTGGTAGAGAATGTCCCATCTGCCTTGCCTTGTGTTGCTCTTTTAAATTCCATTGCCTCTCCCGTCTTTGCCCTGGCTGCCAGATGAGGGTCCCTGCCAACTGGGTGAAAAGTGTAACAATAACTCCACGGGCCAGGAAAGCATGCCTGCAGATCACTCAAGATGACAGGATGGAAACTATCGAGAAATAAAAGCCCCCCCTCCCCCTCCCCTTCTCCCCACATGCTCCCCCTTCCAGATTTAAACACGTCCATATGGAAACAGGAGCAGGGAAAGATTCCATTCATTAATGGCAGAGTCCTGACCCGTGGGGGGAGAGAGAGCCCAAGCTGCTTGCACAGCCGCTCTCTGTCTCAGCGCCTGGTTCTCATTCTTCTTCATTTTCCTCCATTCCCTCTTCCTCTCATTCTTTCATTTTCTCTCTCTCGGGGTATGTCTACACTGCCACAGTGCGTCAGGCCTGGTCTGCACTGGAAAAGGAGGTCGCTTTAACGATGACATGGGTCGGGGTGTGAAAAAGCCATACCCTCAAGTTACACCGACCTCTTGGAGAGGTGGATTAATGACAGCGATGGGAGCGGTTTCCCCATCACTGTAGTAACCCGGCTCCCTAAGAGGCAGCAGCTAGATAAACGGAGGAATTCTTCCGTCAACCTAACGCCATCTGCCCCATGGTTAGGTCAGTATAGCCACATCCTAAGTTCCCTCTAAGCTGTGCGGCCGCCTATTGAGCCCCAGCCAGGGAAAAGGAGCCCCTCCCATGGCCCGGCCCAGCCACGTCAGAGCTGCCGCAACTGGGGAGAGGTGCACCTCTCCCCTAGCCCCGAGCTGCTGTGGCAAAAGGGGGCAGAGGGGAGTTCTCTCTCCCCACCGCAGCCCCTGGGCAGCCTGCAGCCCAAATCCCTCATCCCCGGCCCCACCCCAGAGCCCACACCCCAACCCTGTGCCCCAGCCCTGAGCCCCCTCCTGCACGCCAAACCCCTCATCCCTGGCCCTGAGCCTGTACCCCCAGTCAGAGCCCTCATCCCCCCAACCCTCTGCCCCAGCCCTGAGCCCCCTCCTGCACCAGGAACCCCTCATCCCCCGCCCCACCCCCGAGCCTGCACCCCCAGCCAGAGTCCTCCCCCGTCCCCCCCCGAACCCCAATCCTCTGCCCCAGCCCTGAGCCCCCTCCCACACGCCGAACCCTTTGGCCCCACCCCCACCACATGAATTTTGTTGTGTGCACTAATATGGAGGTGCTGTGTCACACAGGGTCATGACACACATCACCTCCATATTGGTGCACACAACAAAATTCATCCTGCCCGTGGACATAAAAAATTAGAGGAAACACTGGCCACATCTCTCAGAAGTGTGGATTTTTCACATCCCTGAGAGACGGAGCTTTGCTTCTGTAAGTTCCCTGTGTAGACAGGTCTTCTGTTCCTCTTCCACACACATTCTCACTCGTTTTCTCTCCTCCTTTTCCTTGCCCTGTTTTATTCTCTCTTTCTCTCTGACTGGCTTTAGCCTACCTAGCAGCCTGTGGGCACCATGGAATTTGCTCCCTGTTGAGTTGCTTCTGAGAAGAGGCAAGAAATATAGACGCCAAAGCACAGGGCATAGGATGGGCCAATGCTGTGTCTGCAATACACTTTGGGCCTGATCCTGCTCCCGTTAAAGTTGCTGGGGAAACTGCTGTTGCCCCAGTATCAGGTGCACTGGCGTATCAGAATGTGGGGGTGTTCATCTCTTTGGTTTGGGCCCTGGGGGAGGCCCTCCAGGAAAGCTAAGTGCAGGAGCCTTGCCCTCCGGGATGGTGTGTCTGTGGGGAAGATCCTGTCTTCTTCCTGGAGAGCAGTTGGATTAGATGGTATGCGAGACAAGGGGCTTCCCAGCTGGCATCCTGCCGTCCGCCTTGGTGATGGGGAGTGAAGCTGCTTCCCTGACCCGCTCCTGTTTGTGGGATGAGCTCAGAGCAGAGGTGGGATAATGCCCTCAGACCACAGCCTGGCCCATGAGCAATCCCTCTCCACTCTCCCTTCAGGGCACTCCTCCGGTGGTTTCGGTCTCCGGTGACGACAAAAGCTTGCCCCACCCCCCCTGCTCCCCCTGGAGGTTCTCCCAGCATGTCTTGGCTGCCCTGCTTGCTGGTGGCTGGCTTTCATGACAGATCCGCACCCTTGTTTACATTTTGGTGTATTTTCACGTTTGGTTGTGAAATGGCGAAGGGCCATGGGGAGCTGCCCTGTTCTGTACAGCTGCTGCTGGCTGGTCAGGATTATGCATCGGGTCACTCCAAAGGCACATACTTCATGTAAGCAGCGTCGCAGATGAAACTAGAATGCAGGACCCCCTCTGCTCTCACCACTAGACCCCACTCCCCTCCCAGAGATAGGGTTAGAACCCAGGAGTCCTAGCTCCAAACCCCCTCTGCTCTAACCATTAGACCACATTCCCCTAACAAGACTCACCCTAATTGGGAGATTGCACAACCCCACCCCAGCCCTGCTGCTCCCACTGCACCCCAGGTCTCAGTCTCTGACTGGCAGATGAGTTAGCTGCCCCTGTCCCCCCACCAGCTGCATGCAATCCTGTTCTTCCGTCGGTTCGGGCTTCCGGCCTGTTTGACTCACTTTCCTTCACATATCCAAGAAGCACTTTAATTACAGGGGCGTGTGAGCTGTTTTTAGCAGCTTGCCCCTTTTTTTCCCTAGAACAGAGCTGACGTCCGCTTGGAACTTTACAGCTATGCCACTCTTCCTGGGGCGTGGTGTGTGACACCCACACACGGTCCCAGGGGAGGAAGCAAGCCCATGTATTAGAGAGCTCCGACCCAGCTGCCCTGATGTGGTCCCCACAAGCCAGGCCAGACTCGCCCCCCCAGCTGCGCTCACCTAGGAGTGCTGCTGCTGCCCATTACACTCCTCCTGCTTCAATTTCAGCCCCCTCCCCTCAGCACCTTTCCCCACACACTTGTGATTGTTACCCGGGATGTCTGATTTAAAGTTATGTGTTTCTTATGGTCTCCTGTCGGCCTGGACCAAAGCAGTGCAGCTCCTCCAGAATTGTCCCCATCCTGCCCCCTGAGCTGCTGCCCCAGCAGGGCCGGCTCCAGGCACCAGCCCAGCAAGCAGCTGCTTGGGGCAGCCAACGGTGAGGGGCAGCATGTCCGGGTCTTCAGCGGCAGGTCCCTCACTCCCTCTCGGAGCAAAGGACCAGCCGCCAAATTGCCACCGAAGACTGAAGTGGTGGCGGTAGAGCTGCAGATTGCGGTCACGGCTTTTTTGCTGCTTGGGGCGGTAAAAACCCTGGAGCCGGCCCTGTGCCCCAGCTCCATCAAGGGGCTGGTGTCAAAGCAAACTTCCCTCTGGTTGATAACCGATGATACTGCTGACCGTAGCAATGCCATGGCTGGTACTAATGCTACCGATAACTGACGATACTGCTGACCATAGCAATGCTAATAGGATGTATAGCACTACGGTGCTATAATATTAATACTGCTATTCATAGAATCATAGAATATTAGGGTTGGAAGAGATCTCAGGAGGTCATCTAGTCCAACCCCCTGCTCAAAGCAGGACCAACACCCACTAAATCATCCCAGCCAGGGCTTTGTTAAGTCGGGCCTTAAAAATCTCTAAGGATGGAGATTCCACCACCTCCCTAGGAAACCCATCCCAGTGCTTCATCGCCATCCTAGTGAAATAATATTTCCTAATATCCAACCTAGACCTCCCCCACTATAACTTGAGACCATTGCTCCTTGTTGGGTCATCTGCCACCACTGAGAACAGCCGAGCTCCATCCTTTTTGGAACCCTCCTTCAGGTAATTGAAGGCTGCTATCAAATCCCCCCCACCCTTCTCTTCTGGAGACTAAATAACCCCAGTTCCCTCAGCCTCTCCTCGTAAGTCATGTGCCCCTGATCATTTTTGTTGCCCTCCACTGGACTCTCTCCAATTTGTCCACATCCCTTCTGTAGTGGGGGGACCAAAACTAGATGCAATACTCCAGATGTGGCCTCACCAGTGCCGAATAGAAGGGAATAATCACTTCCCTCAATCTGCTGGCAATGCTCCTACTAATACAGCCCAATATGCCATTAGCCTTCTTGGCAACAAGGGTGCACTGCTGACTCATATCCAGCTTCTTGTCCACTGTAATCTCTGGGTCCTTTTCTGCAGAACTGCTGCTTAGCCAGTTCTGTGACTACTACTGATAAGTTGCAACACTACTGAGAATAGTTGTAGAAAAACAACTACCAAATGCTCCTGCTAGGACTAATAATACAAATGTAATAATACTACTTAACATTTCTAAGATAGTTTTCAATACTATTGATAGGAGTATTAATGCTGCTATTACCACTTCTAATCCTAGCTCTAATACGCAATGCTACTTGTAATACTGCACTACTAATAGTACCATAGTAACAGTGCTGGTGTGGTTTCCCTGCAGCCTTTGGGACCATTACTGTATGATCCTGTGGTATGAGTTCTGCTCCTCTCGCCTTCCTCGGTGCTTTTCCTTCCCATCTGCTTCTCCATCTACCTTTTCTCTTCCACCCACTTGGTCCTAAAATCTCCCACAATGAAGCTGCACTGTCTCCTGAGCGGGCGATTGGTGTACTTCTCCCCCCTTCACTCCGCCAGTCATTCCAGGAAATAATAGGGCTGAATTTTTGTGGCACCTTCTTTGACTGTGTGGCCAGTCGGGGTCTGGGCCATGTTCGTCTCTGGGATAACTCCATTGACTCCCGCCTCTCTCCAAACACCGTGAGTGGGGTTTGCTGTGACCGCATACAGCTTAGACATGAGCGGACCTGGACTCTGGCATGCCCACCGAGCCTCACTTAGGCTCTCAGACTGGGCCTGGGTGTGCTACCGAGGCAGCATGCTCAGAGAGGAGGGCAGGAGCCTTCCCTGCTCTGCAGCCAGTTTGGGCAGCAGGAGAGCCCTGCATGGAGCCCATGAAATGTGAATTTCTGCTGCAGGTGCCGCTTTGCTATGGAGGCCCTAGGGGAGCTGAGTAGCTGGTGTCATCCATTCCCCTCACCCATCTCTGCTCTTGTTCCAGGGGGGTTTTCCTTGACACCATCAAGCCCAAATACAATGTGAACGGGGTGGTGCCCCACATCGGCCAGCGGACTCGGCTGAGCAAAGGGGACATAGACCAGGCACGCAAGCTTTACAGATGTCCAGGTAAGAGCCACTGGCTACTCAGTATCCAAGGTGGGGGTAGGGTAGGTGCAGAACATACATCTGCCTGCTGGGATCAAGGGGAAAAGGGCAACGTAGAAACCAGCTACACTAGCCTGACCTGACACAGTATTATTATTACTGGTATTACAGTCGCATCCAATATCCCAGTTGAGTTTGGGGCCCTGTTGTGCTAGGTGCTGTACATACACATAAGTCAGGGACAGTGCCTGCCCTGAAAAGCTTGCAGTCTAAATAGAGGAGGCAGACAAAGAGTAGGAAAATGGGGGATTATCTCCATTTTACAGAGGGGAAACTGAGGCACAGCGAGATCACCCAGGGAGTCCATTGCAGAGGCAGAAATTGAACATTAGACCCCAGGAAATCTTAACCACATAACCCTTCCAGTTGAAATTGTTCAAATTTTGAAATTTCCACCAAAAAAATCAGAATTTCAAATTTTTGACCAAAAAAATTGACAATTTTTTTCACCAATTCTCCCTGGTTTTCAATCAACCATGGAGTGACTAATTTTTTACCTTTAAAAAATTTTTTTGACATAACTTCAAAGAAAAATAAATAATAAAACCAGGGAAATAAATAAATAGCGAGCGAGAGAGAAATTTAAAAAAAAAACAAAGCCCAGCTCAAATACACACTGCTGTGACTGCAATCAGAATGTGGCACCATTCTTTATAGATCTGTAGTGTATTTTATTCTAGCTGAGCCACACACCTATTTTGTTTGGCTCCTAGCTGCATGAATGTAAAATCTTTGCTAAGGACGACTCAGAAAGGAGTTTAGAGGGCAGAGAATGAGTCAGTGACCCGTAGGGAGTTCCACTGGGAATGGAATCACAGCCTCCGATTTGGTAACACCAGCTGGAGTAAACTGAGCCTGATGTCCCAACCCCTCCCTTGTATGTTATGTCCCCCGGGTTCTGACGACATGCTCTGATCTGACCGCTTCCCACTGCTTTATGAATGGGAATAGCATGACATAACCCAGGCCTGAGAGCCCAGTCTGGACCGACAGCTCCCATCTTCACCAAGGCTTTGGAGACCGTCCAGCCATCCCCGACTCTGGTGCCAACAATTAAACAGATGTCAGGAAGGAAGGCAGGGACAAGTAGTCAAGAGAAGAGCCGGGAGTGTGTGAAACTTCTGGTTCCCATTTGACTCCTGAGTCCTTGTCAGGCCTGGAGATCCCAGACAACTGGCCTCACTCACCCTCTGTGTTCACAGAGAGGTCAAAGGCTTGTAAACAGAATGGGCTTGTTTTTCCACCAAGGAGTTCAGTGATGGCAGTGGGAGCGTTTCTGAAGGGAATGATGAGTCAGTGCCAGGGAATAGGGGGTGGTGCAGCAGAGGGGGAGCTTGAGGGTGTAGAGAGCATGGGGCTCAGATAGCAGGGTCAGGATTGAGGTGCATTGACGGAGGTGGGGTGGGTAGCCCAGAGCTGGAATAGCAATAGGTGCAGTGGGACAGGATTGAGGTGCTCCGGCAGAGTTGCGTGTGGGGAACTTGCATCCCACCCTCATTTTGCCTGGCTCTAATTGGTGCTGATCACTTCTGGGACCACTCCATTTCCCCTAAATACAGTCAAAACAGAATGAAAATAAAGATGATAAAAATCTGCTGAGTTTCCTGAGCTCTAGATGGGCCCTTTCTGATGCTTTCTCTGGAGCCCACCTAAGAGAGGTCAGCAAGCTTTGTTATAAACCTTCCCCCTTGTGCCTTGCGGGTTGCTGCAAGCAGAGGATGTTACGAAGAACCAAAGCAAGTGTCAGGCAAACAGAATGGGGCTCTGGAGTGCCACCCACGAAAAATAGCCATGGAGACACACGCCTTGTGACAATTGCCTCACCAGCTTCCCCTACTCCCAGCTGACAGGGTGTTGATGGAGAAGACAGGCTGGCCAACAGCTGTCAGTCTCCTGTCTTCCCTGGGGCTTCCTGCAGGCATCAGAGCGAGTATCTTCCAGCTGGTTTTCCTGATGTGCATGGTGTGACCACGTGGCCCATCTGGCTGTGGAGGCGACGGGGTCAGTAATGGGAATATTGTTTTGCAATGTCAGTGAGAATGAGTCGATTTTGCTGACACCGTTGAATCTCCTAACAAGTTCTAGTTGGCTGCCTCATTGCACTCGGTGCTGTATGTACACATAATAAGAGATGGCCTCTGCCTCAAAGTGCTCACAGTGTAAATGGACAAGACAGACAAAAGAACAACTGAGATCCCCATTGTATAGATGGGGAGCCGAGGCACAGAGAGGGAAAGTCAGCGGAGTTACTCCCAGTGCAGCCTGAGATCTGAACCTGGCCCTGTGAGCCAAAGAACAGTGCTGTGTAGGAGCCGGGGCACCTGGGTTCTATTCCTGCCTCTGTCACTGACTGGGCTCGAGCAAGTCATTCCACTTATCTGTGCCTCAGTTTCCCCATCTATGAAATGAGGGTAATACCACGCTCTTTGGGCCAGAGGGGAGTGGAGTGCAAGGTTGAATTCATCAATGTGTGCGAAGTGCTTTAGGATCCTCAGGTGAAGGTGCTAGAAATGGGTAATGTATTTACAGGGCATCTATGGTAGATGCTATGGTGACCGAGGCATTACAAATGTGTGTGATATCTAAGTACACTACAGATAACAGACTGAGATCCAGAAATCTAGATGGACCCTGACTCAGGACAGGAGCAGACCCTGCAGAAATCCCTGCTGCTTAGAGATAATTTTTACAGTGGCATAACATGAGACGTGCCTTATTTTTGCTTCTTTATAATGGAGAAGGAAGCCTGAAAGGAGGTTTGTTTTTGTTTTGTTGATTAATCACATAAGTAAGGAGGAGTGACATCTCTTCTTCTGTTTGTTTGTCTCTTTGCTTTAAATCGAAATTCGGGTCCGCTCTCAAGTGGAAGGCTCTATGGAGGACTGGAGAACTAGGGAGAACTATGACTCATAGACTTTAAGGTCAGAAGAGACCACTATGATCTTCTAGTCTGGCCTCCTGCACGCTGACATCACATAGGCGAGGAGAGCACAAGTTGGGCAATTGTGTGGAGAAGGGATTTTTAGTCAAAGACCTTAGAACTTTTTGTGCCAAATTGTCTCCATTGGCTTTGCAGGAGTTTTGTCCTTTTACATGGATTTTTTACCCTTTGTTTATCATTAGTTCCTGTTTAACTCCAGTGACTAATTGGCCTCTTGGAGAAGGAAGTCTTTGTTAAACATATAACAACTTTGCCTGGCTCTTGCAGTGGGAACACCCAAGAGACCTTCTAGAGGTTCTCCAGCAAACTCAGGGCAGAAAAGAGTGGAAATTGCTGATATTTCTAAGGTTAGAAACCAAGCAGGGAAAATCATTATTAAAAAGAGTCCAAGCCTCCTTTTTCCACGGGAGGGACAGGCTCACACCCCAATTCTGAAATTATCTTTTACATTTCACCTTTAATCTGGCTCCATCAACACAGTCCCCAGTGCTGGCTCCACATTCAGGGAGGCGGGGAAGGATGTATTGGCCCGTGGACAGCAGTACTGAAACGTCGCTGAGCTTCGCCACAGCCAACTAGATCATGTGGCTTCCAGATGGTAGTGCTGGGCTAGCTCCAGATAGTGCTAAGTAGTAAACCTGTCCTGGGCCAAGCTGGCTGGCTGGCCACGGCATGGCGTGGCAGGGTGTGTGGGGGGGAGATTCCTGCCCTGATGAGGTGGGGCTGCCACGGGGGCATAAGTGCAGATGCAGCTCCTGGAAAGCCTTAATTGGCACTTGGATGCAGCTCGCCCCTGGCTGGGTTTGAGGGTCTGGCTTGGTGGCTATTGGAGCTGAAAGGCAGGGGAAATTGTTTATAGGAGAACGTTCAATCCATGGTTCTCTGCTGGAAAGGCTGAGACTTCAGTGAGGGGGCTGGGGGCCGACACAAAAACTCTTGTAAGGTTTAATTTTCCATCTTAAAGTTGGGACTTCAGTTGCTGTGGCAACATGGCACCAGGTTGGGTTTCCATGGCTACTTGGGAGCTTCAGTCCAGGCTATTGATTTGATTGGGGGGGTGAGGGGGATGCATCTTTAAAAGGCCAGTGCTGCTACTTGGGTGACAAGAAGCAAAGCCCAGAGACAAAAGACGGAGATTTCCCTTGGAGCAACACGGCCAGAGGGGTTGGGGGTGTGTGTTAAACATCAGGTTTGGAAGTGCTAACTTCTGCAGGAATGCAGGGCCAACTCCCAGCCAAGGTGATTCAGCCTGGGTAAGGGGGATAAATTGTCCCCTTTGCGATGTGCTTCCTGGGGTGGGGTGAGGGATCTTTTTTGGGATGGGATCTTTGAAAGCCGCTGGTTGTTGAACCTGATCCAAACATCCTTGAACTTTACATTTAGATCTTGCAGCAACCAGGACCGGCTCCAGGGTTTTTGCCACCCCAAGCAGCAAAAAAACCCCAAAAAACCCGCTGTGATCGGCGGCAGCTCCACCGCGCCACTTTCTTCTTCGGTGGCAATTCGGCGGCAGGTCCTTCCCTCCAAGAGGGACTGAGGGACCTGCTGCCGAATTGCCACTGAAGAGCCCGACATGCTGCCCCTTCCCCTTGGCCGCCCCAAGCACCTGCTTGCTGAGCGGGTGCCTGGAGCCAGCCCTGGCAACAACCTCCCTCTGGATGGGATGCTGGAGTCCGTGAGAACTACCAAGGGACAGAGCATGCACTCTGGCAGTCCAGAGAGGCAAGCCTGGCCCAATTCTCTGTCTGTACAGTAACTGGGAGCACGTTGTGCTGTGCCGTATGGTCCTGTGGGAGCCCTTCCCAGGGCTGCAGAGTGCACCATCTCCTTGTCCCCAGGACAGCTCCCCAGCACACCTTCAGCACTTTAGTGGTCCGTTGAGCCATTTCCTATGGGCACTTGCCTCCCTTGATCTGTGCTCCCTCGGAATGGGGCTCCGGGTCTAAAGGCACCTCCAGTCCCATTCCAGAGTCAGAAGCCCAGACTTTTCAGAGCTGCTGGGCCCACAGAAGGAGGTTGGAGTCCCCGGAACAGCAGTGCAAGAGCAAAGAGCTTTGGGGTATACCTGGCGCACGTGTGAGGTTCACCTGGTTTTGCATCAGGACTGGTCAGAACGCTGGGAGTTCAAGCAGGCCCTGGGGTTTCTAAGGTTCCCTACAGCTTTAGTTCCCCACCACTACCCCAATCCATATAAACCTTCCCAAGAAACAGCCCCACACTCAACCCTGTGACCATCCCCCAGTCGCACCGAGCTATTATTCAGGAGCTCTTCCTGCACCTAGACTCTAGCTCCTGCCTTCATCCCACTGCTGCTCTTCCTCCCTGATACAAACCTAGCAGCTGTGGACACTTCATTCCACCTGCTGCTGCTAGTGGTACCCAGCCCTCTCCATAGGTGCTGGAACGAGGGGCGCTGGGGGGTGCTGCCTCACCCCTGGGCTTGAAGTGGATTCCATCATATACCGGGTTTACAGTTTGATTCAATGTCTCTCGGCACTATACAAATTGTTCTGACGCCCCTGCCCACCCGGCCATACAGCTCCTCCTGTCACAACCCCTTTCAGAAGCCTTGGCTAATCGTGCACCTTGAGAATACATACCTGTAACACGTCCCCGTGTGTCTCCACTATAGCCAGGAGAGACACTAAAAGTCAGTCAGCCCAGATACTTTCTGCTCACGCTTGCAGAGCTGGCAGGGGGAGGGTTGCAGATGGAAAACTCAAGGCACCGCTTTGGGGAGGGCAGGGAGTGGTTAGCGACACGTTAACCCTCGTAACAGGGGGAGCAAGTAGCTTGGATCCAGAGTTTAATCTCTGATATGTTGTCTGTCCAGGGTCTTCCTACCCTTGTGCTGGACTTGGGGGAAGACTGGAATAAAATTCTTTCAACTCTCCGATTTGGATGTTTCTTACCCCTGATCCATCTGCCTCTCTCACTCCCTGCCCTGGCAGATTTATGGGGGCGTGGGAGGCAGTACAGGGGCATTTGTTCCTTCTGACCCAACCTGCTGTTGAAAGGGGGATCCGCTCTGGAGCTGCTTGTGAGGGACACGATGATTTGGCTGGGTGCTGGGGTGGCTTTGCTCAGAGGTTTTTAACCCTCTGCCCTTTCCTGTTTTGTTCCCAGTCTGTGGAGAGACCCTCCAGGACAGTCAGGGGAATTTCTCCTCCCCAGAGTTCCCCAACGGATACCCTGCACATGTGCACTGCGTCTGGAGGATATCAGTCACCCCAGGAGAAAAGGTACCAGAGTCCACCCCAAAGTGCCTGGGGTGGCGTGCACAGTTGCAAAGGGCTGGGGGTGAAGGGATTAAATGAGGGAAATCCAGGTGTTGAGTGGTGCTTTTCTTTCTTGTTCCTCCCTCTTCCTGGTCCCCTATTCCTTTCTCTGTCTCCCCCCCCCCCCTTGCTCTCCTTCCTCTTTCTTCCCCATTTTTCCCTTCCTGCCTTTCACACTCTGTCTGTCCCTTTTCCCTTCTCCCGACTTAATCTTCTTCTCAGTAGCCCCCCCTGGTGGAGCACTGGATGTAACGCCATACAAATCTTCACCTCTCCTTCCACTCCTTTGTGCCCCTTGTGTTGTGGTTCCTTCCGACACACACACACACACACACACACACACACACACACACACACACACACACACACACACACACACACACACACACACACTCCTTTCCCATTGGCAGGTCAGCTCCAGCTTCCAGCGCGCAATGTGGTGTTTGCTTTCTTATGGCAGCGCCCCCACTCTGGCTGGGATCCCACGTTCTGGGAACTGTCTTGACAGCCGCAGCTATTTAACTGCACGCTCCCCAAGCTCCACTGCGCGGCTCCGCATAACCATGAATCCACTGGAAGGGTCTCGATATGGAGCACAGGGCAGAGATCAGAAACGGGAGTGGGAACCGCTCCTTTGCTGCGCCCCATTGGAATGTTACCCCCTCCTCCCGTCTCATGCTTTCAGGGTCACCAGGCTCTGATCAGTTAGGGATGGGAAAGGCCAGGAGAGCATGCGCCTTCAACAGGGGGGTTGGGACTATCCTCCCCTTCCCATGCTGCCAATAGGAGGGGATCCCAGCTAGATCCTGGCTTGGAGGTGGGGGGTCAGGGAACGGAAAAGGTGTGAATCACTGCATTAGAGCCATCAGAGCCATTCACTCTTTGGGGCAGGGACTGTCACTTTGTTCTGTGTCTGTAAAGCGCCTGGCACCGAGGGGTCCTGGTCGATGGCTGGGGCTCTCAGGTGTAATCGGAATACAAAGAGATAATGATCATTAGAGCACTGAGCCCATCCCCCTACAAGGAAAGGGTATGGGCCCCAGAGCCGGGACATCACACTGATGTGCTGCTTCGCCTTTGGCTGTGCCTGCCTGTGTGGGAGGGGCAGTGGGAAGGTCAATAGCCAGCAGCTGGTGCCTCCTGGGAGTCCGAGTGCTCCTCCCCAGAGTGGGGGTCACCGGAGAACAGGGGCGGTTTGGGCCAGGACCCAGCCTGCTACTTGGGTCACAAGCAGTAGGGACCTTACCCTTCAAACAGCCTGGTTCTCCCCTTTACCCTGAGGCCTGTGTAGCCGGGCGCGGTGGTTCAACCCTCCCATTCCGCCCTGCTGTGCTGCCCACTAATGGGATGGCCAGATGTTCATGCCAGCTGGGGATGGAAAAGGTCTTGTGGGCCATCCCCAGTGGGGGTTAGCACCGAGGCAAGGGCTATTCCCTGGGGCTCTGGCCAGCCCGTTGGAAATGTCCCAAGTACAGGGGGGCTCCCAGCACTTGCCTGGAGAAGGACTCGGAAAGATCTCTCCTTTGGGAAGCTTTTTCCTCCGATGATCTGCCTGAAGGCCCAATCCAGAGCCTGCTGAAGTCACTGGGAAGGCTCCCAACGAGTTCAAGGAGTGTTGGATCAAGTTCTAACTGCTCCTCTTGTTCAACTTTACCCCATTCCTCTTAGTCAGACCACGCTAAAGTTCCCCATCCCCCCACTCCGGCCTTGCTGTTTTCTTCCCGTGAATCATGCCAGCAGACGGCTCTCTTGGTTTTCCATAGTTAGCAGCTAGCCCAGCTAAGCAGCTCTACGTATTTAGTGCCTCTGGCTAGCATCTCTCAATGCAAGCACCTATCCATCCCTGAGCCCTTCAAGACTTTGGAGAAGGACCCAGATCTGACAATGCCCACACTTGGGTTGAGTTGTGATCTGGAGCCAGGCTCTGCAGTCTAGGCCCATTTCTAGCTGGAGGAGTTAATCAGCAGAGCTTTACGCAAAGTCACGATTGCCTGAGTTGAGGTTTCATTACAGACTCATAGCTTGGGCCAGGTTCACATGAACCTAGGGCCGGTGCTTTGCTTTTCTGACACCCTGGGATGCTTGCGGTTCCCACCTCAAAATCAAATGAAACTCTGCTGTTTCAGCGGGACTTCCCTTCGAGTTTCTGCCATTTATTCCACCCTGAAGTTCAAAGCTAAACCCAGGGGGCACGGCCTCCTGCGAACACTTCCCTGTGTTAACTGACACCTTTCCTCAGCCAGCGGTTGCAGCGCCCAATGATACTTGCCTGGGGTGATCACAATAACGGATGGGCCTTGGGCTAGCTGCAGTGCAAACGCTCTGCTTTCAGAAGTTTGGGCCTGTGACTAGTGATCCTGGGGTACCTCACTTGATAGCTTCCCAACTTGAAGTGCCTGAATGGGCCGTGGTTTTCAGGCAATGCTGAGCATCCCCCTCTGCAAGTCAGGCCCCCTGTAGGGTGTCTAGTCACTTCTGGAAATGTGTAGGCCTTTGATCAAAGTGGCATCTGGACACGGTGGCTACCGGAGCCCTATAGATACCTGAGGTGGATGAAAGACTTTAGTTGAGCAGAGGATGAGATTAGTGGAAAGCCAAGTGGAAAGCCCTACTGCTGCTTTTGGGTTCACACACCCACCCCTGAATCCTGTTGGAGGAAGATGACTGGAATGGCATAATGATCTTCTGGATGGATTTGAACCTGGGAGCTTCAGTACTGCAGCACAGACTAATACCACATCAGCTAAAGGAGTAACTCTGTGAGCTGGCACCAGTAGTAGGCTATTATCCTGTCATGGACTAGCCATCAGAGGGGGAAAAGGCACTCACTTGGCCTGTGTGTTACCATAGGGTCCCTCCATGGGGGGAGTTTCATCTCTGCTTGTTTTCCCTCTCAGATCATCCTGAACTTCACGTCCCTGGATCTGTACCGAAGCCGGCTGTGCTGGTATGATTACGTGGAGGTGAGAGACGGATTCTGGAGAAAGGCCGCACAGCGAGGTAACCAACAAGAATCTTGGGCGGGCAGGCCAAGCTACACTGTGCTGCTGGAAGTCAGTCCCTCTAATGACCCTTTCCTCCACCATTAACTCCCAGCTCCAGTGATGCTCTGCCTCCCCGCATTCCCCGCCTTCTCTGCTTTATTTGCTTTTGGCAAGGAACTTTCCGCAGCGATGCTGACCGATCCACATGCTGTCAGCCAGAGTAGGCAGAATAACCAGTGTCTTGAGCCTGGTTTTCCTCTCACTCACCCGGTTTAAATGGGGTTAATCCCAATTGATATGAGTGTGAGATCAGAAACTCACCCACAGAATCATAGGGACATAACACTGGCAGGGACATAAGAACAGCCACACTGGGCCAGACCAAAAGTCCATCTAGCCCAGTGACTTGTCTTCTGACAGGGCCAATGCCAGGTGCCCCAGAGGGAATCAACAGAGCAAACATCAAGTGATCCATCCCCTGTCACTCATTCCCAGCTTCTGGCAAACAGAGGCTAGGGACACCATCCCTGCCCATCCTGGCTAATAGTCATTGATGGACCTATCCTCCATGAACTTATCTAGTTCTTTTTTTGAAACTTATTGTAGTCTTGGCCTTCACAACATCCTCTGGCAAGGAGTTCCACAGGTTGACTGTGTGTTGTGTGACAAAATACTTCATTTTGTTGATTTTAAACCTGCTGCCTATTAAACATCAAGGAATCTTCTAGTCTAGTGTTTCATAAACGACTGGTCTGGGGACCGGCATCAGTCCCTGAGATCTCCCTGACACAGTTTAGGAAGGCAGCAAGCTGGTCCCTGGTATCAAAAAGGTTGAGAAACACTAACTAGTCCATCCCCCAGTGCCGAGGCAGGATTAAGTCTACCTAGATCACCCCAGACAGGTGTTTGTCTAGCCTGTTCTTATAAACATCTAATGATGGCGATTCACTCCCCCGTGTTCACCCACATCTTCCGAGTGCTTTGCAAATGAAGCTAGTGCAACTCTATCGACCTCAGTGGAGTGACCCGTGCATGTGTGAGCGCTGCATGTGACTATTAGCAGATTAACCTAATTCGCATGGCCCATCTGGCAGGCAAGCGAGTCAGTCACCCCATTTTGGGAAACAGAGGCACAGATAGATATGATGGGCCAGATTTTCCAAAGATCTCAGCCCTCCCTCAGCGAAACTCCTTTGGAAAATCTGGCCCTCGAAGACTCACCAAGGGTCACACAGCGAGTCAATGCTGGGAACAGAACCCAGGAATTACTTGATTGCTAGTCCCCGGCTCAACCACTAGCTCACGTTACCTTTTAAAAATGGCTGATTCAGACTTATGGCTGCACAAGCCTTTTTCAACCTACCAACACAGGGGTCAGCAGAATTCCTTACCCAGGAACAAAAGGGGAAGACCTTTCTGGTAACTTGCTCTAGCCCCAGAACTTGATCTCTATGACAATGATGACATAAATGTTCCCCAGTATTCCACATCCTTACATTCTGGGCCACTTCACCCCCTCCTGGAAACATCAGATGTTTGTGCAATTGCCACAGAATGGCCATTTTCACATCCAAAACTGGCCACGTTCCAGTGCCAATCAGGTATTGTTGGGAAGTGATGTTGCCTTGCCAAATGTTTTGCTCCACAACTGCAGTGCAGGGAGCAGAGGGCGTGAGCCGCTGCCAGCTGGCAGTAAATGCCATTGAGAGATACCCAATAAAGCACGTGTCCTTCTCCAGGTAGGTTCTGCGGGAATAAGCTCCCCGAGCCCATCATCTCCACTGACAGCCGCCTCTGGATTGAGTTCCGCAGCAGCAGCAACTGGGTCGGCAAAGGGTTCTTCGCTGTCTACGAAGGTACCGGGTTCTACCCCTGGGACTGGCTGAGTCGCTCATGTTGGTGCAGGGAGGGAGGTGACTCCAGGCGGGAGAGATTCCACCCAGTATCTCAAGGGTTACTTTTCTTTGGGGAGGGCTGATTAGGATTGTCAGTGCTAAGCCTTCTCCTGGGAATGGGCTGGTTGGTCCCAGGCCCTCCAGATAACTTTCTCCCCAAGGGCCACCCCAGAATGCTAGGGCCAGCCCTGGAAGCAGCACCACCTCTCCTCCAGGCAAGCGTCACCCTGCTATGCACTGGCTGAGCCGCTGCTTACAGCCAGGCTGGCGTTACCTTCTCTTGCAGCCATCTGCGGGGGAGAAATGAAGAAGGATAACGGCCACATCCAGTCTCCGAATTACCCGGATGAATACCGCCCCAACAAAGTGTGCACCTGGAAGATCACGATCTCTGAGGGCTTCCATGTGGGGCTCACCTTCCAGTCATTCGAGGTATGGGCAGCACGAGTGTCCAGCCCGCACTGTGAGTGCGTGCAGGGCAATGGGGACAGGCCATGGAACCTTAACGGTCACTGTGGCCCAGATCCTGAGACATGCTGAGCCTCTGGGACTCTCTCTGGCCCTGTTAAGGCTGGCAGGAGCCCAACACCTCTTGGGATTTCACCCAACACTTCCCTAGAGCCTTTTGCCTAAAGATTCCAAAGCGCCTCTGTCAAGGTTCCTCCCCCACTCTGAACTTTAGGGTACAGATGTGGGGACATGCATGGACACTTCTAAGCTTAATTATTAGCTTAGATCTGGTAACACTGCCACCATCCAGAAATTTCAGTGTCTGGATCACTTTCTGTCCCCCCAAAACCTTCCCCTCCCTGGGCAGCCTTGAGAGGCTTTTTCACCAAGTTCCTGGTGAACACCAATCCAACCCTTTGGATCTTAACACAAGGAGAATTTAACCATCCCCTCTCCCTTCCCCCACCAATTCCTGGTGAGTCCAGATCCAATCCCCTTGGATCTTAACATAAGGAAAAATCAATCAGGTTCTTAAAAAGAAAGCTTTTAATTAAAGAAAGAAAGATAAAAATTATCTCTGTAAAATCAGGATGGAAAATACTTTACAGGGTAATCAGATTCATACAGCCCAGAGGAACCCCCTCTAGCCTTAGGTTCAAAGTTACAGCAAACAGAGGTAAAATCCTCTCCGCAAAAAGGAACATTTACAAGTTGAGAAAACAAAAATAAGACTAACACGCCTTGCCTGGCTGTTACTTACAAGTTTGAAACATGAGAGACTGGTTCAGAAAGATTTGGAGAGCCTGGATTGATGTCTGGTCCCTCTTAGTCCCAAGAGCGAACAACCCCCAAACAAAGAGCACAAACAAAAGACTTCCCTCCACCAAGATTTGAAAGTATCTTGTCCCCTTATTGGTCCTTTGGTCAGGAGTCAGCCAGGTTTACTGAGCTTCTTAACCCTTTACAGGTAAAAGAGACATTAACCCTTAACTATCTGTTTATGACAGCCTCTGAAGCATTAATTAATTAATCCTTGCAGCTGCTGGGTGAGGGGGCAGCATTGCCCAATAGATAGGGCATCGGGCTAGGCTTAAAAGTTCTATTTCTGGCTCTGATGTGACATACTGGGTGACCTTGGGCAAGTCACTTTCCTTCTCCATTCCTCAGTTTCCCCATGTAGGTGTAATGATCCTTTTAAGCTTCCTGAAGGACAAGCCCCATATATGAGTTAAGTATTGCTATCTTACCCACGGTAGAGCTGAGACACAGAGAGGGGAAGTGACTTGGCCGAGGTCACTCAGCAGGTCAATGTCGGGATTATAACACAGAATGCTTGATTCCCTATCCTCTGTTTAAATCCCTTCTAAATCCCTTTGGAAGCACTGAGAATTTGAGCCCTAGATCACGCCTCACTCATGTTAACAGCAATTCCCATTAGGCTGCAGCAAACGCGCACTCTCCTCTCTTTTCACATCCCCTCCTCTTGCCCAACACAAGGCAGGCTCACAGAAGTCACTACATGCCTCCACTCCGTAAGCAAAGCCACAAAACTGAGTCATCGGCACTCATCCGGAGTCACCCGCTGGCTCTTCCCATTAAAACAGCATTCCTTAGCAACAAGAAACCTACTGGCAAGCTCACTGCAGAGACAGTCAGAACTCAGAACATCCATCCCCTGGGAAATCCTGAAATTGCAAAATTTCCTTGTGCCCGAAATCACATTGACAAGTGAAAATTTCCAAAAATTCCCACGAAATGAAATTTCAAAAAATATGGTTTTGTGCTAATATCAAAATGCCCTTGTCAAAGTGCTTGGTTTTGAAGGAAGCATTTTGACTCTTGATATGATATTAATCAAAATGTAGCACTTTGCCCTTATCGAAACAAAATGTGCAGATCATTTTTCATCCAAAATATTGATAACGAAATAGCGAAACGTGTCTATTCCGTTGAATCGTTATTTTCTGACAGTAAACGGTTCCGCTGGAGGGTTTCTGCCCAGCTCAGCTCTACAGCGGTAGGAAGACAGCAGGGGCTTGTGGTCAGAGTCGAAGGGGGTGGTGAGTTGTATAACTGCACCTCATCCACACCTTGGAACAGCTCCGCCTGGGCAAGCGTCATTTGCCTTTTCAGGGTCGATGTACGCCGCAGTGGAGAGGTCTGACTGCAGCAGGGTGCGTCATCCCTGCGTAGCTTTGATGGAGGTCGCTTGCTAAAATAGCAGTGGAGATTTAACAACGCAGGGGGATCCATACCGGGGGTCCAAGGAGGGCTTGTATTTGGGCTGCTAGTCCATGCGGCCCTGCCTTCACCACTGTTTTTAGCGCGCTAGCTTGATGGAAGCTAGCCCAGGTACACGGGCTGCAGTGACACCTCCCATGCTTAGCACAGACATGCCCGTAGGTGCACGTTATCTACCACTCGTGAGCTTGCTCATGCCTTCACGGTGGTGTAAATCAGGCATCACTGCTGAAGGCATTAGGATCAGACCAGTACAGAACTGGTTCAGGGGAAAGCAGAATCAAACCCTGCATCCCCAACTTCCATTGTGTAGCTGCAGTACCATGACCCCCACTCATACACCTGGTCTATACCTCTCAGGCCTGGTTGCATGTCGAGTTTGTGTACTGGGGTATGAAATTGCTCGCACCTTAACTGAACCTGTAACATTTCTCCTTTGAATCAGTTGCCTAGGTCTTACTCCCTTCTCTGCCACTGACCTGCTGGGTGACCTTAGGCAAGTGCCTTCCGTGCCTCAGTTTCCCAAATTTTAAAATCCTGGTGCCGACCCTGCCTGCTGGGGCTGTTGTTCAATTGCTTTGGGATCATTAGTTGAAAGGAGCTAGAGCTGCCAAGTGAAAGCACAATGGTTTTGGCCATTGCTACTGGATTTGGGAGTTAAGCTCAGCAGGTGAAGTTGCCATCTGGCTGGTCAGGCCACTGAGCAGCTGAGGGATCCTTGGGAGCCCTCTGGTGAACTGCTGTCTTGCCTGCTCCCCCTGTCCCAGATTGAGCGGCACGACAGCTGTGCCTACGACTACCTGGAGATCCGGGACGGCAGCAGCGAGTCGAGCAGCCTGATCGGCCGGTACTGCGGCTACGACAAGCCCGACGACATCAAGAGCACTTCCAACAAGCTGTGGATGAAGTTTGTCTCGGACGGCTCCATCAACAAGGCTGGCTTTGCCGTCAACTTCTTCAAAGGTACCAGAACCTCCTTCGTCTCTCCTCTGCCGGCAGCATCTGGAGCTCCTGTGGCAATGGACCCTTTCTTTGAGCCTCCTGGTGTATGGGATGGGCTTGGCACAGCGTGCCGGGGTGGATGGACTGTGCTTGCCAGCGGGAAAGGGGCAGGCTGAGCTGTTCCCTCCTGTGAGCTGGGGGAAGCTCTTTGGCTTTAAAATCCCAACCTTTATCCTTGGGCTGCCAGGAGCAGAGGGACCAAAAGCAAGCCCAGTCCAAGGTACGGTCCAACCCTCTAGCGACTGGCTGGGAGCTTAGCTTGCTCAGAGGCCTCTCTCTTTTCAGGCCACTGCTCCCCAGTTTTACTCCTGAGTGCTCAATTGAGGCTGCAGTCCCCAGCCCTGCTTGGTTCCTGTCCTCCATGGGGGGCTCCGAGAATGGCACTGCCCCCCTTGCTGGCCAGCGCTGAGACGTGGCCCTGGCAGCCTGTTCCAGGTGTCCCGCTACCAAACCCTTTCTCTGCTTTTGTCCCCTCACAGAGGTAGACGAGTGCTCACAGCCCAACAACGGCGGGTGTGAGCAGCGCTGCGTGAACACCCTGGGCAGCTACCGGTGTGCCTGCGACCCTGGCTACGAGCTAGCTTTGGACAAGCGCCGGTGTGAAGGTCGGTATCTACGGGTGGCCATGACCCTTTCCTTGACCCTGCTGGCAGCTCCAGAGCTGTAACTGCTCTTCCCCACCACGCCTAGCCCTGCACTGCTCCAGCCCACCCATCTGCTTCTGAGCAGTGCCTGGCCTAGAACAGTCAAAGTGTCACACAGGAGGGAAGCCTGGCCAATGCTCCCATGCTTTGTAACCTGCAGCCGCCTGTGGAGGCCTCCTCACCAGACTCAATGGCTCCATCACCAGCCCTGGCTGGCCCAAGGAATATCCGCCCAACAAGGACTGCGTCTGGCATCTGGTGGCGCCCTCCCAGTACCGCATCTCACTACAATTCGAATTCTTTGAGACTGAGGGGAATGATGTGAGTACCAAGGCCCTATATCCTTTCTAAACTCCTCACCACCACCTGCAAAAGACCAGCTTGCTGCATCTCCAGGTGAAGATCCCTGCAACGTTGCAAGCCCCGGCATACATGGTCTGGGTTTGGGGGGAGGCATGACTGCAGAGGGAGGTCAGACGTTCATGTCTCAAGGTGGTTCTACATCCTGGTAAGTGCATGGGTCAAAGCCAATGTAGTAGCTCTCAGAGGAAGTGAGGGACTTTTCTACATCGGGTTGGTTGTTGCACTAAATTCATAGACTCTAAGGACAGAAGGGACCACAGTGATCATCAGAGAATTTCCCTGAAATTAATTCCTGTCTGAACCAGAGAAGGTCTTTTAGGAAAACATCGAATCTGGATTTTAAAATTGCAACTGATGGAGAATCCACCAGGACCCTTGGTAGATTGTTTCAATGGTTAGTTACTCTCTATGTTGAAAATGTACACCTTATTTCCAGTCTGAATTTGTCTAGTGTCAGCTGCCAGCCACTGTCTAGCTAGTGCCGATACAAGCCCTGAGCTCAGTGCTCTAAGCCCTCGTCCAGATGAGCCGCTGGTCAGCTCCTGCTGGCTGCCTCTCCTCACCCTGTCTCAGCCTGGCTCCTCTGTCTGTCCCCTCCGCCCTCACCCCAGCAGGTGTGCAAATACGACTTTGTGGAGGTGCGCAGTGGGCTGTCAGCCGACTCCAAGCTGCACGGCAAGTTCTGCGGTGCCGAGAAGCCTGACGTCATCACTTCCCAGTACAACAACATGAGGATCGAGTTCAAATCCGACAACACCGTCTCCAAGAAGGGCTTCAAAGCCCATTTCTTCTCAGGTAGACCCGCCAGCCTGCGGCCTGGGTGTCCTCTGTCCCTCCACCCCCACCCTATCGCTAACCAGCTCCAGCCGCTTACCTATGCCTAGAGGGTGCAGTCCCCAGCCTCTTTCACTGGAGGGCACTCTGCTGCCTCCAGGAAGTTCTAGGCAGATGCCTCCCCTGCTCCACCTGCAGCTGCACCGGGGAGCCAGGGAAGAGTGGGGAAACATGTTCGAGGTTCTGCAGCTCATTCCAACTAGAAATGGCCAGATCCTCAGCTGGTGTAAACTAGCATCGGTGCTACACTGATTTACACCAGCTGAAGATTTGGACTAAAACCCCAGTCAGGCCCCTGTTTAAGGAAATTGAAAAAAAAAACCAAACCCCAACTAAGGCTGTTTCCAAAACTCTCCATTAAATAGGCAAATAGGTAAAATCTCTGTCCCTCTGGAGTTAGTTCCTGTGGGTCATTGTATACTACTGTGTACAGTATATGGGCCGCATTCTGCCCCCTGTTACAGGGGTAAATCCAGAGGATGCTGAAGTGGCTTCAGGTCTGCACCACCGTAATGGAGATGAGAATCTGGCCCAGTGTACTTAGGCCCAGATCCTCAGGTATTCAGGCACTGAACTCCCATTTAAAACACTGCGAGTCCAGTGCCAGACTCTTTGAGGATGTGGGCCTCATGGCTTACTCTGGTCCTGATTCCGCCACCCTCGCTCACGCCCGGTGTGCAAGTGCAGTCAATGGCACAAAGGCAGACTCACCGTGAGTGAGGGCAGCAGAATGTGGCCTTGTGTGTGTGTGTGTGTGTCAGATACAGCCAGCCACCCCCTGGGATGAGCCTGGGCAGCCTCGGTGGATCCCTCTGCGCTGAATTCAGCAGTGATGTAAAGCTGCACTGTTACCGGGGTAAGTTATACACACTGGGCTAAATTTGGCTGTCAGCAACATGGCCTCAGCTCCCGTTGACTGCTGCGTGTGGCTAAGAATACGTCCATATGGCAGTCAGGGATAACAGGCTCTAAGTAAGGGATACATGCCAGCTAACACAGCCGTATGCCAGCTCATGCCTATGGGCCTTCATTGGTTTCAAACAAACTCCCCACATGAGTATTCCTCCAACTCAGGAAGCCTGGGCATTGTCCACTCCCAGCTAGGGAAGCTTTTAGTGGCATTGACGCAAACAGGGCTTGTTTACACAAAGACTAAGTGTGTGGCCAGCCGGGGTGTGAATCTACAGCCTGGCGCACACTAAGGGGCTGGGTGGACCCTGCTACCCTGCACTAAAATTTCCCTAGTGCACTTTGGCACCTTGCTGCTTGAAACTCCAGCTTGCCACGCACTAGGTCTTGGAATAGACAAGCCCACATGCTTTTTATTTCATTTGCAAGGCTAGACCTTGAAGTCAGCCTCTAAGCCTTTGGCCCCTGCAGTCATTTACAGGGGCAAAACTACCAGAACCAGCGTTTGGCTCCATAGCCAGTTGTCAGTGCCTGCCTGACTTTAAAAGGTGCTGAACTCCCACAGGGCCAGATGACATTATTGGGGCCTGCCGGTGCTCAGCACCTCTGCAAATCAGGCCCCAGATATCTAAGTGCTGTTATCTGTATCTGGAATTATTAATGCTGTGTATTGCAGTAGCACCGAGGAGCCACAGTCATGGACCTCTTGTGTTAGGCGCTGTACAAACAGAGAACAAAGAGAGGCCCTGCCCCAAAGATCTTGCCATCTGATTAGTTGTGCTACATTTAACGGGACAACCCCTAGGAAAGCAATGAGCTGCCCTAGCCCCTGACTGCCCTTGGTGCTGGCCTTCCCTTCCCAGGGCACTGCATTCTCTAGCATTATTGTATCATAACCGCTTCAAGGAATTTGAGCTATCCGAGTGGGCCACTTCTCGCCTTAGCTACGGGTGTCTCCTCGCATCGCCTCCTCCGCTTTGCCTGTCCCCGCGGTGCATCCCAACCCCTGGCTCTGCTTCGACGATGCCACTGTCTGCTCAATGCCTTTGCCAGTTGTCTCTTCCGGCTGTGCTGGGGACGTGGCAAAGCATCGGCGCTCCTTCTCTGCTTGAGGGTGTCCCCTCTCTTCCTCCTCTTGCTGGGATGTGTGCTGATCTAGAATGGACTAAAAACTCCCCCTACTTTCCTCGACTAGTAACAGCGGTGAGATATTGACCCATCCTACTGTCTTGGCTATGCAGGGTCATTTGGATTCCTGGCTTGTACCTTATGCGGCAATGGGATTGCACTGGGTCTAAGTCTAGGCAGGATTTGTCCTGAGGTCCCTTAATTATGCTGCGGCGGTCAGTCATCTTTGATACATGTAGCCATTCAGCTGCCTACGCTCCTTGGGTTGGGTCTCCTTCCTTTAAAGCAGACAGGGAATGTTGGGACAGTTCCAGTGGAAACCATTACCTGCTTATTTCCTGTGTGGTGTGTGTCTTTCACTTCTTTCCTACACCAATGCCTTGGAAGCAGCATTAGATTTTGGAAATCCTTTAACCTCTTCTTTAAAAAAACCAAACTCCTGGGCGAGCTCTCCAGCTGATGTAAATCAGCATAGCTCCATGGAAGACCAGTTGAGGGGCTGGCTCGAGGACCCCAATTCATTTGTGTTTAGGACAGGTTTTAAGTCTGGGCAGGATTTGTCCTGAGGTCCTTTCATTACATTGCCGCTGTGAATCGTCTTTGATACATTTCATACATGTTTAGGACATGGTTATCTTTAAGCGCATGCTGAAGTCCCAGTGAAGTCCAGGCAATAGAAGGACGTGTTTAAAGGGAAGCACATACTTCTTGAATAGGGATGGATTTAAGCATATGCCTAAGGGCATTCCTGAATCGGGGCCAAAGAAAGTAGAGCAATGATGACAAACTCCTTGAATCCCCAATGGATTCTTCAAGGTCCTGGCCCCTTCAAGCCATCTGCCTGAGCAGTTTTGCCCTCAAAGCTCAGAGAATTTCCTACAGCTCCTGATGAGCGCCCTGCCCCATCCCATGCTGCCACAGGAGATGTTCCAAAGAATCCACCCAACAGGGCTTCTGCAGCTCCTATAGCACCATCACGTCGCTTATTAATCAAGGCCTTCTGCAGCTGGCTGGAATGAATGAAGAGCCAATGGACAGGCTTCGGGTATGGTATTTTTGCTTTATTTTTTTAAATGAAAACAAGGCAAGTAAAGTAATCCGGCCTGGCCCAGCCAACAGGAATCTTCACCATCCAGCAAAGAACGACCTCAGATAAGCCTCAGCAGCTGATCATCCAGCAGGATTGCCGAGACATTCTGGTAAGTGTCTTATTCTCCTCTACTACCTAGCTTAATGGCCTGCTCCTGGATCCTTTAGTCACTTAGGTGAGTGAAATCGGGGTCCTGCTGAAGTCAATCGGAATTTCATCATTGACTTCAATAGGGTCAGGATTTCACCCTTTGCTTTAGTGGCACTACTTGGGTGGGTAGGGGCTGCAGGATCCCAGGCGCCAATTTAGGTCCTTCTCAGCCTTTTGATGTTCCTTGTGTTTGCTCCCCTGCCCCATCTGCCGTTGTAGAAACACAGCGTTTCCCAAAGACTTCCCAAATCACGCCTACCTACCCACAGAACAATTCAGATCCATGGCTTTATAACTGCGATGGCCACTACACACCCTTGTTCACATTTTGTGGCAACTAGGGAACCGTAGGTGACTTCTCGGGGAGTCCCCAGTTTGTCCCATGGGCTCTACTCACTGGAACGTCCTCAGGCTGTGGATTACCAGAGGTGCCCAATGCTAACGAGGCCATAAAAATATCCCTTCTGTCTCTTCACTCAGGTCACAGCAAGATGAAGCTGGAGGACACAAAGAGAACTGGATTCCCTATTTGGTGTATCACCCCTATTTACTTCCAGAATATTCTATTGTTACCGTCCAACACCAGGCAGGGCCAACCATGAGCAATTCCCAGATGTTTGCTTGGCTGGCTGGTCTCTTCTCTAAATGTATTCTTGGTCCTCTCTGGAGTTTTTGCGTCACTCATGATTCAGATTCAGGCAGGAAACAAAGCCTGGCCGCCACTGTCCTGTTGCACAGGAAGGAACCCTCCCATCTTTGTGACTGAGTCACGTGCCTCACCTCCTGCGCTACTTTGGGAGCTGGGGATAACCAGAGGCAGTTGGCAGGAGGCAGATCACTCTGGACTCTACCTGAGAAAGCGCTGGCTGGGACCAGAACTAATGGCATGGGTTAATGTGGGTGCGTAAGTTAGACAAGTAAACGAGATCAGCAAGAGAGAGAGCCATGGTGGAACAGCAGCTGTTGACCACCCGAACAGAAGACATTGGCTGGAATGTCCTATTCCTTAGCAGGTGCTGCAGAGTCTTGGTGCTTATCTAACCACACTTAAGGAACCATTTCCACTGGAGCTGCCAGTGTCAGTGCTCAGGTAAGCTCCCCTTCTAATGTCCCTTCCACACTGGAGCATTGCTTCACAGCTGTATGTTTGTGTGATTCAGTACCTCTTGGGCTTAGGTATCTTTCTGGACCTTCATTACTATTGTGCAGTGTTATCTGCCTAGTTGTTGCCCTCCACCCCAGTGGTGGCTGCATTTCATCACCGCTACATGTGGCCCTGCTCCAGGAAAGCACCTAAGCACATGCTTAACATTGAAATGTGGGACTTAAGCACGTGCTTTGGCCAATGGTGTGCTTTCGTGATAGGGGTGGGGTATCGATACAAATGGGTGTATACGGCCCAATGCTGCATCGCTCAATTGCAGTGGGATGCAGACGGAAAGCAGAATCGGGCCCAGAGTTTGCAAGGTGCTTTGGGATAAATGTCAGATGATATCATTATTGCTGATTATTTATTTTCAATGAACGAGCTGATAGAATAAACAGTTACTAAAGACAGCTTTCCAGTGGGCTCTTTTCCTATGCAAATTCTTTCTTTTATCTCCTCATCCCAGGTGTCCTTCCTGAAGGGGGTTTATTACGCACAGTCCCCCTTGCAGCCCCCTAGCCTTGATTGAAATGCTTCTCCCCCCTGCTCTGTTTGCTGCCTGTACAGTTAGGCCTTTAAAAGCCCCCTCCTCTGCTGCATCATGAACTTTGAGCTTTCTGGTTATGAGCCCCCCAGGAAACAGGTCTGGCCATGTGCAGCAGTGGGCGGTCAGAACAAGGGGGTATGTACTGTTGCACCTGGGGGTTGTAATGGCACGTCACACCTGTTCTTAACAGCAGCCAGGCTCGTAAGAGTAACTGGACCATGCATCGTGCTAAACAGAGCCCCGCATGCATGTCTAAATGAAAGAGCCTCCTGAATGCAGCCTATAAGCGGTGTCTCACCTGGAGCCTCAGGCACGGGAGACACCTGGCTTCCTGGGGTGTGTTCTTTTCCCCACAAGACAACACGGTCACACGATTTTTGCTATTCTTTGTATCACAGTAGCACACCTAAAGGCTCTGAGATCAGGCTCCAATTGTGCTAGGCGCTGCACATGCACAGAGTAAGGGACTGGCCCTGCCCGGCAGAGTTGACAATTTAAACAGATGAAGGAAGCACTGTTCTACAGATGAGGAACTGAGGCAGAGAGGTGAAGTGACTGGCCCAAGGCCGCATGGGGAGTCTGGGAACAGAGCCTGGATCTCATGAGTCCCAGTGCGATGCCTTAACCATAAGACCAGCCTTTTGCTCCAGCAAACCTTTCCTGCATTCATGCTGTCTTGTGGGGAAAAGAACACCCCCCTGGAAGCCAGGTGTCTCCCATGCCCGAGGCTCCAGGTGAGACACCACTTATAGGCTGCATTCAGGAGGCTCTTTCAAAGTGTTCCTGCATTTCTCATTGACTAGAAATGGGTGCTTCTTGCAGACCAATCACTCTTGATGTTTAAGCCCCTGACTGTGTGCTTGGCACTGTACAGAGCTAAAGGAACCACAGCCCCTGGGGGCTTACAGACTAAACAGGTAGTGCACGCAAGAGCTCAATGCAAGACTTGGGGCTTGGGCCAACTTACTGCTATTTTTAATACTTAGTTGTCTGCCCCCAGAGTCAGGATCTGCCATAAGTGGAAATCTCCAAATGCCCAGTCTTAACTGTCCTGTTATTGTTATTTGTATTTCAGTGGTGCCTCAAGACCACAACCGAGATCAGGGCCGTGCTGTGCATATACACAGTGAGAAACAGTTCTTGCACAAAGAGCTCACCACCTAGACAAGACTGACAAAGGGTGGGAGGGGAAACAAGAGGCTGAGAGAGGGGAAGTGTCTTGCCCAAGGTCACACAAACAGGTCAGTGGCAGAGCTGGTGAATAGAATCCAGGTCTCCTGGCTGCCAGTCCGGTGCACTATCTGCATCACCATGCTGCCTCTTGACCTGTCCTACAGCCAAAGAAATTGCCCATAAAGATCATCTAACCTTCCTGGCTGGAAGTCCATGGGAAGCCCTAAGTAACCAGCCTTCCTACACATGCTCCAAAGCCTTGAGACGACGTCGCCTTTCAGGGAATTCTGCCATGTGCAGGGGCAGGTCCTTCCTGTAACAATTGCAGCCAGGGTTCGGCGGCGCAGAGGTAAGTGGGTAGGGGGGAGGAATATGCCTCCTCCCAGCTCCACACACCGTCCCGTTCCAGGTGCTCGAAGTGCAAACAACGATCCCTCAAATATGGTCTTCCAAAACCTCCTCCAAATTAACACTCTGCAAACCATGGGCAGCTCCTGTGCCCTCTCAGTTATCTATCTAGAGGGTATCCCCCGTGATGCTCATATCCCCCACAGAAACAATGTGGAATTTGTATTGGCTTTTAGCAGGCGACAGCTAGTGAAGACTTTATTTGACTGATAGCTTGAAAGGGCCAATTTGCTCCCAATACTCCCTTGTCTCAAACCTCTCTGGAGTCTGCCAGCCCACCTCTGCCTCCTTGTGTTCTCCTCTATGCAGAGCTAAAGCTGTGTTAGGCCAGTGAATGTAGGATAACATGGGAAAGGAGGAGATGCTTCTGCCCTGAAAGGAACACTCCCCCAAGCGCCTTTAGGGGGTGCTGCACCAGAAAGTTCCTCCCGTCCATCACTTAATGCTGGAGCTAAAGTTTGCTTTCAAGAGCCAAAGGGAAAAGGGCGGGGTGTGACTCAGTGGGATCCGGTAGACCTTGACACCTTTCCCTTGTGCTGTGCCTCTCCTGTAGTTTGGCAGCAGTAGCTGTGTCTGTGCTTCCCCTTTCCTTCGGCTCTGTAACACGTGCTACTGAGTATGGCTCCCGCTCTCTGCATGTCCCACTGCCCCCCAGCCCTTTACTTGACTCCCTTACCTTGGTGTCCAACTCTCCCTCCGGGCACAACAGCACAGATTCGTTTTCATTTTCTCTCTCTCTCCCTCTCTGTCGTTTCAGAAACGAAGCAGCAGCCGCAGCCCCCGAAAGCTCGCCCACCCGGCTGGAAGTTCCGCCTGCAGAAAAGAATACGAGGCCCTAAAGGAATTCGGCCAATCCTCCGTTCAGTTTCTCAGGAACACTGCCCCTCCAAAGGATCCAGGGAACAGGGAACCAATGTCCTTCCGTTCTGTCCTAGCTCACAGCCTCGCTCAGAGAGCGGCCCAGGCCCCAAATTCCTTGCTTGACAGAACTGGTTGTTGGCTTTTTTTTTTTTATTCACCATTGTTTTTAGACTCCTCTGGTTTGTCATTGACCAGTTGACCTTTATTTCCAATTTTTATTGTGTCTGTGACATTTCCTATTGATAAGTAAAGAAGGACACCATGTCCTGGTCTTTCTTGCATCTTTGGTTGTCCTTGTGTCTGTTTTTCTACCTACCCGTCTGTACAGTAAGCAGGTAATGGTTGTGTCCCATATATATTGAATTGATTTCCATATGGAGTTAGCACAGGGCAAGATTTGTAGACATGGAGCTTGGTTCTCCTCTCGCTTGCACTAGTTTTGTGCTTCACGCACTGCATTCACTCTGGTGGAAGTGAGAACCAGGGTCAGGCCCATAGATCTGGTTGCTGCTGGAAATAAGAACTTGCTTGTCTGATAGTTTCCTTCCACTGATAGCTGAACGTTTTGAGTCCAGGTCCAGGGACTTTCAGTAGCAGAGCACTCGGAGTCTGGGAGTAGTGAGTGAGGTATGATTTAGGCACTAGTTGGCACAATTTGTCTCCATGGAAGATGTTTCCACTCGAACAGGCGGTGGTATGGATTGAGGTCCCTTAAGCCGATGTTCACCCCAGTGCAGAAGGGTCATAGGGAGGCACTGGACACCAATTCAGTCATGGAATTTAAGTGGGATTTTGCAATGCACAGAACCTTGTGAGTGAGCCTTCTGCACTGGGGGTGAGTCTGGCCCTTTCTGAATGGCTCAGCTGCCCTAGATTTCACCCCATTGAGAAGGGTCGTCCATTGCAATGCTGGCGATTCATCGTAACCCAGCAGGGAACAATACCTAGGCCCTGCTAAACCAAGGACTGCTTCTTTTCTTCTCCTTAGACAAAGATGAATGTTCGAAGGATAATGGAGGGTGCCAGCACGACTGCCTAAATACCTTCGGCAGCTACCAGTGCCAGTGCCGCAGCGGCTTTGTGCTGCACGACAACAACCACGATTGCAAAGAAGGTACGTGTGTCCCCAGGATGGCAGGGAAGGTTCGGTTGCCTTACTGGGCTTCTCAGTGCACAAGGTCTCTGAAGGGTTTGCTGCCAGTGTCCTCTGGACCGTGCACAGGTTTCCCCATCTCTTCATTTTTCTCAGCAATAAGGGGCTGGCAAGGGGATAAACAGCTTAGCTGGCCCTTTGGGACTGTTGGGTGAGTGAGTTTTGGGGGTGGAGGAAAGGTGGAGAAATGACCCTTTGGGGGATAGCCCCCTGGCTGACTCCTTCTTTGGGATCCTCTTCCTGCAGCCGGCTGTGATCACAAGGTGACGTCCATCACTGGTACCATCACCAGCCCTAACTGGCCTGATAAGTACCCGAGCAAGAAAGAGTGCACCTGGGCAGTAACTACCACGCCTGGGCACCGCGTCAAACTGGTAACATATAGAACAAGGGACTAGCAGCAGAAAAACACACATGTGATATAGTGACCACAGCCACCAGTCCCCATGTGAAAGATATGACACCTAGGAATTTCCAGTCCACTTCAGACCAATGGTCTGTCTAGTCCATTGTCCTCTCTCCAGCTGTGTCCAGTACCAGATGCTGTGCAAGGAGGTGTATAGCCTCTATAATGGACAATGGAGCCATGACACACATGGGAGGAAGGGGACAATTATGCAGTAACATCCCCAGGGAACACTTCTTGTTAATGTTGCTTTGAGAGCAATCAAATGGGATGGGAGTAGATTGCAGACAAGGTGACCTCTGCACAGAGAAACTGCCAGCTGTGTCCAGACTAACATGGCTTCTAACAGCGTAGCCAGAGACGTGCTGTATGGGACTTGGAATGGCCCCCCATCACTGTCGTGACTTGAGATCTATAGAACTTTGGTGCTTTGCCACCTACTGTCATTGTAAGTTTCCCTCCATCTCCTTCCCTCTTCCCAGACCTTCACGGAGCTGGATATTGAGGGTCATCAGGAGTGCACTTATGACCACTTGGAGGTTTACAATGGGAAAGATGCCAAGGCTCCAGTCCTGGGCAGGTTCTGTGGGGCTAAGGAACCGGACCCCATCATCTCCACCAGCAACAAGATGTTCCTCAAGTTCTTCTCTGATAACTCCGTCCAGAAGAAGGGCTTCCAGGCCACCTATTCAACAGGTAACTGAGTTTTTGTTTACTTGGTGTTTGGTTCAGTGGCAGGTACCTAAAACCTCCGAAGCGTTGTGGCGATGTCAGGCCAGGGGTGAAGCTCTGGTCCCAGAAGAGAGGGGCTGGAATATTATCCCATTTCACCCTTGTGTCTCCCTAGGAATTGTGGTGCTTTAAAGACTCTGAGGCTTGGTGTGGTTCAGTATTTTGTATAAGATGTTAAATGTGTGGAGAGAGGCAAGGGGAGGAGAAGAACAGAGAGATTAGGGGGTCATTGGCTGATAGTAAAGCAACGTTGAGAGGCACAAGCAAAGCAGCTGCCATGTTTCTTTTTGAAGTCACAATTTTTGGGGGCAGGATGGCTTAGGAAATCAGTGGTGGGACAGGGAGCCATTCACTTCTGCATGACCCGTTTGACCATCTATCTCACGGCTGCTCAGTGGATCCTGTGCAAAAAACACAGACTTTGGCAGACTAAGCAGAGAGGCCAAAGTCTGGATGGGGCCAGAGACTGCGCTCCACTCTCCCTCTTTCCATGACATACAGATGGGGTGGTTGTGGCACCTTAGAGACTAACAAATTTATTTCAGCATAAGCTTTCGTGAGACATTAGGAAATAGAGAGGAAAGGAGATGACCCTCTTGGGCAATAGGTGCCCACCCTCCTTCACCTCCTTGCTATGCGCATGTGTGTATTCTTACTTCCAGTCTGTGGGGGCCAGATGCGAGCTGAGGTGAAAACCAAGGACCTGTACTCACACGCTCAGTTCGGAGACAACAACTACCCTGGCGGCTCGGACTGCGAGTGGGTGATTGTAGCGGAGGAAGGCTACGGGGTGGAGCTCATCTTCCAGACCTTCGAGATTGAGGAGGAGGCCGACTGTGGATACGACTACATGGAGCTCTTCGACGGCTATGACGGGACAGCGCCACGCCTGGGGCGCTACTGCGGATCTGGGGTAAGCTCCTCTGCTGTGCTCACTTCCTTCCCACCCCTACCCCTGCTTGGCCCCAGAAGGAGGGGAGAGCTGCACCACGTCCCGGAGTGAAACCATGCGTCGCATGGCGCTCTGAGCCAAGAACTGATTGTTCAGTTTGGTGGCTGAATGGAAAAATCCAGGGGAAAAACCAAATGTTTTTGTTTGACCCAAAATTAATTCTTTCCCAAGGGTTTTATTATGGTTTGTGGTGGTCTTCAGCCTTTTTTTTTTTTTTAAGTTTAAGCAAATCTAGCTAAATTTCTAAACAAAAAGTCAAAAAGGTTTGTTCTGAAAATGTCTAACCCTTTTGACTTTTTCTATTTTTTTTTAAATTTATTTTGAGACGAAACTATTCACTGAATTCAATCTGGATTTCCAACCCAGATAGGGGGCGGAGTTTGGACTGAAAAATGCCTTTTTTGGCAAATAAACTAGTCTCTGGAAAAAAAAAAAAAGCTGACCCAGCTCTAGCACTCAGCTACTGCAGAGATGGGCACAGGGTAAGAACCTATAGAGAATGGAATAACCAATGATAATGCAAAGCACGGCAAGCCCAATGGAGGAGAGGGGGAAACACCTAACCCCTGGCAAGGAAGCGATTGAGCTTTCAGAGCTGGGGGAGAGGTGGTTGAGACCAAGGAGGGATATTTCAGTTTAACGTGGGTCCATTAGGAAAGAGGGGTAAGCCAAACCAAAATCAGTGTCCACCCAGGGTCTGCACCCATTGAACTAACCTAGTTTAGGTTGGTGCATAGATAAGCCTTATGCTGCTAGCCCAATGGCCGCCTAGGCTCAACTGTGCGAGTGGACGCCGCCTCAAGCAAGGTGGGGTGTAAGCTGCCCCACCCCAGGAGTTGCCCTGGGATTCAGCCATTGCTGTCAGCCCCCAGTGCCTTCGCCCTACTCCCTCCTGGCTCCAGGGCCATTGATGGTTTGCTGCTGACCTCTCTCAGCAGCAACTTATGGCACTGGCCCATGAGGAAGGGGAAGATGAGCCCAACCATCCCAGAGAGCCTGTCAACTCTCAGGCCCCTGCAGTCTCTCACCCTCTGGGTCTGTGAGGCAGAAACAGTGTGTCCTGACTGGCTCTCTCCACTCCATTGCCTCCCCCTCCAGCCCCCGGAAGAGGTCTCCTCCGCCGGCGATTCGGTCATGATCAAGTTCCACTCGGACGACACCATCAACAAGAAGGGCTTCCACCTGCGGTACACCAGCACCAAATTCCAGGACACTCTGCACACAAGGAAATGAGGCCTCACGGCCACCAGGGCCCTCGCCACCCCACGCTGGAGGGACGGTTCTTTTCTGTATAGAACAAATACATGCGCGGGGAGGTGGGGGGAACCAGACAGACTGGATGGAGAAACACACAGTGAACCTCAGCACTAAGACACACTCACACAGAGGCTAAGGCACAGTCAGCTGCTGGTACCGACCAGATTGGGGGCGGGCGGGTCTTATCTCTTTAAATATCCATTCCTAGGCCTCTTTTTGTTCTTTGAAGCAGGGCACCACCCAAGCCAGGAAAAATGTTCTTCTTAACCACTTTGCAACTACCGTTAATGAATCGATTGTAACCCCCAACTTCCCTAACTCCCCACCCCCTGGGAGGTATCGCTTAATGCAGGAAAGTCCAAGTGTATGGCAGACGTTTTCCTTTATAAACTTGACAAAGCAGGTATCAGCTCAGCTCTCTGAATGTACAAACCCCATAGGAGTGAAGAGCCCAGCAAACACACAGAAGCTGCTGGCTATCTGTTGTAACGATGTAATAAAAACTCTATCTTGTAAGGAGATGGCCATCAGCCTCTTTAACTCGTCTGTTTGGGGGTTTGTTTTAGTGGTGCTTTTCTGAGAGACACCTAATGTATCAGAGTCCTTTTCCCCAAATGTACGTTCGTTCTTTTTAAAAGTCTGATCTCCAGTTGGAGGGTTGTCCTCTTTCATGATACGTCAGTCGATCTAGAGACAGCCCTGAAAGCAATTGCGGGAAGGAGCCATGCGCTACCTCCAGCCCCACTTGGAAAGTCTGTGTCTAATAAACGGAAAGTGTTGCAAACAAAACTGCCTGGAGTCCTTGCTGGTGTGCGCCTGCTATCCAGATATTCCCATCTGTGCTCTCTTTTGGATCCTTTTTGGATCCTCTTTCATCCTCTGCCATCTGGTAGTTGTTTCCAGCGATGCTGTCTCTTTCTGGGGTCCTGCTTTGCAGAAGCCATTGTCTCATTGGGTTCCAGCAGTGCTGGATCCTTCTTGGGAGCGATCCTAATCTCTTGGATCCTATACTTGTGCCTGCTCTCCAGCTCTGCTGTCTCTTTCAGGGCTCCTGTGGTAGTGTTCTGCTCTCCAGATGTTTCCAGCTGTGATCTCCTTTTGTGGATCCTTTTCTGCAGCCTTCTGTATCTCTTAATCTTCCATGGGTCTGATTCTCCTTTCACACTCATGTTAATCTGGAGGAATTCTAGTGGACTCAATGAAGAGTCTCCACTATATGGTAAATGAGAAGACTAAAAAAGGCCCTATCTATCTGGGGCTTGAGTCAGCAAAGCAATTAAGCAGTTGCTTAAAGTTAAGCGAGTACTTAAATGCTTTGCTGATTCAGGGCCTTAGGGAGACAGGAAGGGCTTTATTGATCATACTTAATAAGTACTTTTTTAACATGTTTTTATATTCAAATATCTTTTCCCCTCACCTCATGTTGTAAGGGGAATAGCAGGAAAATATTACAGAGCAATTGCGAGAGACAAAAGAAACTCATAAGGTAACATGGGCATTTGCATTCAGCAAGGGGCAGAGTCCTGGGTCTGAACCCTGGCATGGCTGCATCTCAGGTTTGCTAATATGAAATGCTCAATCACTGGCTCATTTTGCAGGAGGCACCACATGTGCAATGCGAACAATGTTCACACATGAGTGGGTCTCTCTGAACCAGAGATGGGTCCGAACCCAAACTTCAGAGTGTCAGGAAAGCTCGGAGCCAGGCCTGAATTGTGCAGTACAGGCCAGCTCTGATTGCAACAGCCATTCTGAAGCTGAGGAGCCTTTAACTGAGGCTTGAAACAGATTTGTAGAGCTGGTCAAATGCATGTCAAGGGCAAAATGCAGACACTTGGATCAAATTCTCCATTCTCAACCCAAACAGTCTCCAGAGTCCTTGTGGGCAGAGGAGTTACCAGCTCTGTCATGGGTGTGCGGGAGCAGGGCCGGCTCCAGGCTCCAGCTCAGCAAGCAGGTGCTTGGGGCGGCCAAGGGGAAGGGGCGGCAAGTCGGGCTCTTCGGCAGCAATTCAGCGGTGGATCCCTTGGTCCCTCTCGGAGGGAAGGACCTGCCGCCGAATTGCCGCCAAAGAAGAAAGCGACGTGGTGGAGCTGCTGCCGATCGCAATCGCGGCTTTTTTTTTCTTTTCCGCCACTTGGGGCGGCAAAAACCCTGGAGCCAGCCCTGGCAGGAGGCACATGGGAAGGGAAACCATGCCCTGGAAACATTTATCCTCAGCCGTCCCAAACTCATCCCCCCTACTCCTCCTCTGTACAATCCAAGAAACAAGCTGAAGTTTGATATTGCCTCCATCCTCTTGCCCAAGCCTGCTTGTCCCTCTTCCATTCTGTCTTGTGTCTCTCTCTACATGAGCTGCTTGGATGGCTTCTCTCCTGTGGGTCTGAGACTAATACAGTGCTTTTCCTCAAGAAGGCTCCCAAGGCATTTTGTGAGCCCCATACTGGGAAACAGTTGCCCATGGGGTGTGGTGGCAGCTCTGTCGACAGCTAGCCTACAGGGCTGTGGGAGATTGGGGACACCAGCGGAAACACCGACTCCAAGTGCTAAAAGATCTTAATGTCTTTGCAGAGGACACAGGATGTCAGCCTGCTCCAAAAGACACAGCCTGGGGTCTCATCTGATCTCCCTCGGAAGGATAAAGGTTAGATGCACTAAGCACCTCCAGAGACCCGTGTGGCTAAATCCTCAGACCCTCACTCGGTTTTTAGGCAGCCCTTACTCAGCAAAATTGCCAGTAACTCCAACCAGAGTTTGCTTGATTAAGGAAAGAGCAACTATGGACTAAAACCTGAGTCAGGACCTTGGGAACTGCATTGTTCTTTCCATCAGCTTCAGTATGTGTGCTGTAATTACCTTGCTAAGCAAACTGCTTCATTCAGAGTGTCCCCTCCACCCAGACACTTAAGTTTCTCTTTTGCCAGCTGTAGCCTGTTGCTCCTTCCTTGGCCCAGTGGTGCCAGAAAAAAAGAATGGTGCCCAAATACTGTGACATTGGATATCCTAGAGTAAATAGGGTGGATAGATTTGTTATCATTGACCTTTTCCATAACTGCACTTCTCTAGCCAGGGCCTAGCTGGGACCCCCCTCTCATTTAACAACATGAGAAAAGCAGGGAGGGCATGACCCCCCAGTACCAGGTCATGGCCCCCAGCTGGAGAACCCCTGAATTTAAGGATTCCATGAAACCGGTCACTGAACTTTGTCCCAAAAGTGATTAAACTGAAATCTACCTCTTGAAAGTCTCTGATGACAGCCTAGGTATGAAGCATACTTATGACATCACCCAGGCAGCTGCTGATGTCACAGAAACCCCAGCGCCTGGCACAATACTCTTAAGTGAAGGTGGTATGGAGATGGATCAGGTGAGCGGACAGGGAGCAGCATGAGACTCCAGAAAGAAAAATGGAAGGAAATGCACTACACCCCACGGCAGCTTTCCAAGAAGATTGGAGTCACCTACTCCATGGCCCAGTTCATAGTGCAGAGCTATCGCAGGCCACGCCAGGCCAAAGCTCGCCAACGTGTCACCCACCTTCAGCCAACTCCCAAAAAACAGAACGTGAGTGTGTATAAGGCCCAGTGCACGTATTATGTCAGGACCAGGGGCCGAGGCCAGGAGTTAGCAGACTCTGATGCACCTTTGACATCTTGCTGCAGAGCAAAGGGGAAAACGGAGGAGGATATGCATGGCTATGACGCTCCGTTGACATCTAATGCCAGGGGCAAGAGGGGAGCCAAGAATATGGGTGACTCTGATGTGCCTTCTCTTCACATCTATTCAAGATCTTATTCCAGGGCCAAGTCCACAAAGGAGGGTGTGAGCCCCTCCACATCCTATTCCAGACCCTGCAGCGGAAGAAGCTACGTGGCTCCTGCTAGAAAAGCAAAATTTTCTAAAGGAAGGAGAGGAAGAAGGAGGCAAAATGTAAAAAGGAGAAAAGGAGCCCGGGGTGGGAGATACCAAAGGGCGAGAAAAGCTGTCCCTTTTGTGCCTTCCAAGCAACCCTGCCAGAGAAGAGGCAGAGAAATACCCATAAACCTCCTTCTGGAGGTACCGTTGAACATACACCTGGAGGATGAACAATGGGCAGTGAAAGAAGAGGAGAGGCAGACAGGCAAGAAACGGAGGAACAAAGGTGTTGCTGTCCAAGTCCCTTCCATCTGCACCACCGAGCTGGTAGCAACAGATGGCTATCAGACCGATTCTTCTTGTGGACACGGGGAATCCAGGACCAGCCAGTGGTCTGCAACTGCATCCACGACTGTAGCTGAGAGCCCAGGGGAGAGGAAGGTCTCTATCCCTGAGGAGATTTCCTGTGAACATGGGGCTTATCCAACAGGGGGAGAGGTCCCAACAGAAATCAGCAAGGAATACACTAGCTCTGGGTGGTGGGAAAGGATCCAAAACTGGCTGCTGTCCTTTGGAATGTATTTGGAAAATATAATAAAGTCCTAGCTCTCCCAGCCAGATCCTTTCCTGTTTGCTATTGTTTTATTGGTCCCTAATGTGAGCATGTTTAGAGTGCTGAACCAGGGACCGTCTGCATCACAGTAGGCACTTGCAGGTAGCCTGCTGTGAGCCACTGGAGAATCGAGCTAGCTAGGCTTTGAGGACCTGATTTAAAGGACATAGAAGTCTTTGTATTGACTTCACTAGGCTTTGAATCAGGTCCTTATACGGCCCTCACCACCACCATCTGCTGAGCACCTCACAGGCTGCATCCCAGGTGATGGGGATGATCAAGTGATTACCTGATCCCTGGCCACAGCCCCATTGCCTGGGAGGCAGCTTAATTAATCACAGGCTGGGGGCTGAACCAGAATCTCTTTAAAGGACCACCCCATCCTGAGAAAGTCCCTTGGATTTTAGGTGCCCAACTTGAGACCCCTGGCAGGGGCCTGGTTTTCAGAGGGAGGGTAGGTAGCTGGGTGGGTAATAAACACTGTCTAAAAATTAACCCCTGTTAAGGTATCTCAAGAAGAGCTAGGTGGGGGACAACAGTTCTCCATCCTGGCAGCGTTTTTGAGAGTTCCAACCTTTTTCCCATCCCAAATTGGGATGAAAAGTCAAAACTCCCACAAACGTTTGCGACCTGATGATCTGAAAAATGTTTTGTTTCAATAACTTTGAAACGTCTCCTTTCCATTTCAACCTTTTTTTTCCATTTTTAAAGCTTTTTTTTAGTATAAATTAACTAAAATGTCTGAACAGAAAGTCGATTTGCACCGGAAAATGAAGCTGTTCGTTTCAATAATGTCAAAGCGGGATGGTTCTACAATTTTCAGAACTTGTTCTTCTGAATGGGGGAGAGTTATCAGAACTGACCCTCCCCCACAAACAGTTCCAGCCCCAGCAAATTGACATTTTCTGACCAAAAAAACGTTGGGTTGGAAAACTCCCGACCAGCTCTAGTCTCAAGTGGGGCCCTTGGATGCACAAGTCGCTTTTGAAAACCGCGGCACGCAATTGCTGCTCCTTGGAACCTCTGGATGGCACTTTGATTTAGGTGCCGCCAGCTGCAGGGAATGTTGGCTTCATTTCTCCCTTTCCCTGACTCCCTCACATCTGCCCAGCTCGCATCTGGATTCAATCTCCTTTGGCCCTAACACTGTCTTTGTATCATTGCCCAGCCAGCCATTAACATTTCAGCAGCCACAGTTCTGTCACTCGGAGAATGCAGCTTCTTTCAGCTCCCCGGGCTGTATCTCAGGGTCAACATCAAGGGCACACCCAGTCACCTGTGAAGCCTGATTTGCAGGCCAGTCCCAGTTTTAACCTGGTCCTTTCAGTAGCTGTCGATCAGTCCTGTGCTAATTGGGCCAGCTTTTAGGCAGAGACTGAGTGGGGAGAGCAGACCTGGAGCACATCTCTGCTGACTAATGAAATTCTGCACTAACTGAGCTGGCCGATGTGTATGTGCACCACTGCCCTCTACTGGATGGTATCTGAACTGCTCAGCTGTGTGGCATGAGTCTTGTACTATTGATAACTACTAAAAGAGATTTGACAGGTAGCATCAGCATCATCAAATATGCATAGTCTACTGAGGACCACTGCACCAGCCAGAGTGACTATGCTTGATGGTGTCACACCAGGCCTTGTGTAGTGAAGTTCCCAGAGCTGGCTCATTCCTGCAAATCCACAAATCCCTGGGATGGCCCCACAAAGGGCTCCAGGTAGGGTCAATGGAGAGTTTTGGAGAGCATGGTGTGCTGGGGTGTTTTTGTCCATCCTGACAACGTGGCCGAAGAGCATGCAATGCTGCTTTTGAACTTAAGTGAAGAGAATTCGTCTGAAATCAACAAGATGAAATACAATGAGAATAAGCACAAAGTACTACACTTGGAAGGAAAAATCAAATGCCCAACTACAAAATGGGGAATAACTGGTTAGGCGGTAGTACTGATTAAAAGGATCTGGGGGTTATAGTGGATCACAAATTGAATATGAATCGTCAATGTGATGCAGTTGCCAAAAAGACTAGTATCGTTCTGGGCTGTATTAACGTTGTTGTAGATAAGATATGGGAGATACTTGTCCCTCACCTCTGAGCACTGGTGAGGACTGGTGAGAAAACCTGATCTATGAGGAAAGGTTAAAAAAACTGGGCATGTTTAGTCATGAGAAAAGAAAACTGATAGTCTTCAAATATGTTAAGGGCTGTTATAAAGAGGATAGTGATCCATTGTTCTCCATGGCCACTGAAGGTAGGACAGTATAACAATGCAGGTAGTACACAGGTTTGATAGATCCTGAACTTTGTCTCAGCACAAAGATATTTTGGCATCCAGAAGCGAGATGTGGACATCATGCAGGAGGCAGTGAGAAATACTGCAACTTTGAATGCAGCTTGCAGCCTAGGTAGATAAACTCATCAATCTCTCCACAGAACTCAACCCCACCTGCAACGGGGGCCCTGCTGGCCCCGCTCTGTGGTTCTGGCCCTTGATCTTCTGCCACGAGAAGCTCAACTCCATAGTGGAGCGGCACCTTGGAGACCTTGGAGGGGGGAGGCTGAAATACTTGGACTTCTCCACCAGCAAGGCAGTGTCGTCAGCAAAGTCTCGATCAGTGAACACTTCTTCACCACCCTTGATTCTGATATGTGGAGCGGGAAGTCCCAGTATCCAATCGATCGCTCAACATAGAATAGCGGCGGGAGGAGAATGCATCCCTGTCTCATGTTGTGTAGAAATGCAGCAAAAGTCATGAACCAAATGACAGTGGCCTGTGCTTTTACAGTAGCTAGCACTGAGTTCTCTCTCTGCTGGTATCATCCTGCATAGCCCTGGCATGCAGCACAATCCTGGCATGGTTTTGTTTCACCACACCTTTCTGCTGGGGATCACAAATGATATCACCAGTAAGCAGTGATTTGCGGTGAGATGCATAATTCAACACATTCACTCCAGTTCCCTTCTGTTTGTCAGGCAGCTCCAGTCTGGGGGTTCACATCTGGTCTCAGAGGCAGTGGAGCGGGGTTGGGGTTGGGGAGTGAACCCAGCTGCCAATGCACCATGTATAATGTCCCAGATGTCATCTTGCTGGGGGCAAAGAGCAGGACAGTGTGGGGCTGACACCCAAGAGAACACAGCAGAGGTAGGTAATTGAAATGGTGCAGAGATAACCAGTTCTTCGGCATAAATCTTGTTTCCTGGGAGCCTGGATTCAGGATTCTGCATTCAGGCGGTGGCCGCTGGCAGTCGTTTTCAGCACTTAAGATATGGGATATTCCCCAGGTCCACGTGGGATAACAAAGGTGAGTCTAAAATGAGACACACTCCCCTAGGGAGGAGCGGATGGGAGGTAGGCTAATGCCCCTATGCACCCACGCTCCCCCTGGACTTCTTTTAGTGCCTTCGCATTTCAGAAACAAGACAGCTTTGCGGCTCCCCCTTATGACCAAACTAGCTAGTGACGGGATTAAGCTGGGGGAGTGGGCTGGGGTGGGGGGTTGTCAGCCGTGGAATAGCCTCCATTCTAATGTTTCTCAGAGGCTGGTTTGTTCTAAGTGTCAAGTGGCATCTGTGTACTGCACTGCACTGTTCTGGGGTGGGGGGCAGCAGCGAGCAGTGGGGAATGGGGGCGGGGGTGGTTGAGTGCGGGGGCTGCTGAAGAGATGGAGTAGAGAGTGCTTCCGTTGCTAGGGGCATTGTGAGGGTGTTTGTTGCCAAGGAGCATAACAACAAGGGCACCTGTTACCAGGCAGGCCTGGCAGTGAGCTCTGATTGCAGGGGTGCTGCAGCGTTCAATAATGTTTTTTCTTCTTTAGAGGATGGGGAAAGATCATGTTTTTAAGTAATTTGCAATTTTCAGTGTCAGTGTTAGGGCAGCTGCAGACATTGCTCTGTGTGTGTGTGTGTGTGTGTGTGTACATGCACACCCACGCTCCTTGGAGAGACCTTCTTTAAAACCTACACGCCTCCCCTCTAGGTCCCAGGTTGTCAAGGTCAGGGGTCGGCAGCCTTTCAGAAGTGGTGTGCCGAGTCTTCATTTATTCACTCTAATTTAAGGTTTTGCATGCCAGTAATACATTTTTATGTTTTTAGAAGGTCTCTTTCTATAAGTCTATAATATATAAATAAACTATTGTTGTATGTAAAGTAAATAAGGTTTTTAAAATGTTTAAGAAGCTTCATTTAAAATTAAATTAAAATGCAGAGCCCCCCCAGACTGGTGGCCAGGACCTGGGCAGTGTGAGTGCCACTGAAAATCAGCTCGCGTGTCGCCTTTGGCATGCGTGCCATAGGTTGCCTACCCCTGGTCTAGGTGGACAGAATGACAGAGTTCTGCTATGAAAACAGGAAAAAGGAGCTGAAGGACAGATGTGGGACTGGATATGCCTGGGTTTGCTGGTGTTACAGAGCTTCACCACTAGATGAAAAGGTTCAGAAAAGGGCAACAAAAATGATTAGGGGTATGGAACGGCTTCCGTATGAGAAGAGATTAATGAGACTGGGACTTTTCAGCTTGGAAAAGAGCCGGCTAAGGGGAGATATGATTGAGGTCTATAAAATCATGACTGGTGTAGAGAAAGTAGATAAGGAAGTGTTGTTTACTACTTCTCATAACACAAGAACTAGGGGGTCACCAAATGAAATTAATAGGCAGCAGGTTTAAAACAAATAAAAGGAAGTATTTCTTCACAGAACAGTCAACCTGTGGAACTCCTTGCCAGAGGATGTTGTGAAGGCCAAGACCATAACAGGGGGGAGGGATAGCTCAGTGGTTTGAGCATTAGCCTGCTAAACCCATGGTTGTGAGATCAGTCCTTGAGGGGGCCACTTAGGTATCTGGGGCAAGAATTGGTCCTGCTAGTGAAGGCAGGGGGCTGGACTTAATGACCTTTCAAGGTCCCTTCCAGTTCTAGGAGATTGGTATATCTCCAATTATTTTACCTTTAAAAAAGAACCAGATAAATTCATGGAGGAAGGTCCATCAATGGCTATTAGCCAGGATGGGCAGAGATGGTGTCCCTATCCTCTGTTTGCCAGAAGCTGGGAATAAGCAACAGGGGATGGATCACTTGATGATTACCTGTTCTGTTCATTCCCTCTGGGGCACCTGGCACTGGCCACTGTCAGAAGACAGGATACTGGGCTAGATGGACCCTTGGTCTGACCCAGTAGGGCCATTCTTATGATCATCCATCCAACTCCATCCTTGGACAGTAATGATCAAAAGCTGTCTCTGTCCAAGGGGTGCCCAGTGGCCCACATGAAATGAGTTTGCTGGGTCTTGGCCCAATTGGGCAGGCATCAGCATCCCCACAACAATGATCAGTTAGTATGAATTAGTCCCCTTGGTTGGTAGCTTCAGCAGAGAGGCCATGGACTGAATGGGGCATTCAGAGGAAAGCACAGTGTGGTCTAGTGGATAGAGCATGTATTGGGAGTAGGGAGACCAGGGTGCTACCTAGCTTTCCCACTGTCCCATCTCTGTGCATCAGTTTCCCCATCTGTAAAATGGGGTTAATTATACTGACTTCCTTTATAAAGCACTTTGAGATCTACTGATGATAAATGCTACAGAAGAGGTAGTGGTGGGTAGGAGTGTAGGGAGAAGCTTGCACTGCCTGCCTCTGCCCATGCTGTACCTGCTCTGTGCACAATCTCCAGGCTTGTCTTGCAAATTGTAGATAAGAAAGCTGAATATCCTTTGGGAGAAAACCCTGATCTGAGGGTCACAGCTAGATCCCTAGTATAAAAGGCAGCCAGTCCTTACCTCTACTCCAGGAGGAAGGGATATGCAAGCAAAGTGGCAAGTTTTCTTTTCTTTTTATGCACTTAATGCTAATATTACGAGTGGGATAATAGTGCAAAGCATGATGGGTAAGTACATGCTAATTGCCAGTTAGTATCTTATTTAGCAGTGTTCTCTCTCTCTCTCTGTAGCTTGCCTAATTTGCAAAGGGAACTTGTGTGTGAATAGGATCTTTTCATATATAATTTAATAACAACAGATTCTGGCATAAAGAAGAATGACATCTGCAGTAACACTTGCTGGAATAAAAATTTCATGAGCCATTGACCCTCATGCTCCCCTGCACAGGCTGCCCACTGGCCAGAGGTCAGGAGGGACCCTGCACTTTCACCCCTGCCTAGCATTGTACCGCACAGTTTGCCAGGTGCGTGATGCAGACGTGCCAAGCCTCACTCATTCTGGATTAATTGCCAGGCAGCTTCTGAAGTGCCTTGCTCTTGTGGAGATGAATTTTGCAGCATCTTAGATGAGTAATTTAAAATATCTCACTGGTAACATCTATGAAATCACAGGCATTTAAACTGTCATGGCTTGGAAAGCTATGCATGACGAGTGAAGCTTTTATTTATTTTTTTACCATCCCTAAAGCATTTGGCATTTCTAATTGATAACAGACAGGACACCAGCCTAGATGGACCATTAGTGAGTCCCAGTACAGCTGGAGGCAGGATTCTGTGCTGGATAGTCTATCTCAATACAGATGGAGACCAAACTAGATTCAGATGGAGACCAAGAGAGAGGGCACTGGGCTCTCTCAGTGTAGATCGAGACAGGATACTGGTGCCATTGGGAGACCAAGCTAGATGCACCCATGTTCTAGTCAATGCAGCAGGAGACAGAATTCCAGACTAGACTGACTTCTGGACTGCTGTGACTGTAGTGACTTCCATGTTCTGAATCCGGAACCTCTTCCTGTTTTGTTTGTGTTCATTGCAAACTCTTTTCCTCTGATTTGCAGGCACTTTGTGCACAGATCCTCAAAGGTACTTAGGCACCTAATTCCCATGGAAGTAAGGTGCCTAAATACCTTCGGGAATCTGGGATTTTGTGCCCAGTTCCAAAAACACAGTGTTCGCCAAACTCTGCAGACCTGACTGCAAGGTGAGTGGCCAGTCTGTGAGCAGCGTTCGAGTCATCTCAGGGCAGGTGGGGAGGAGGGGAATGGACCCATGGGCTGCAAGATCCTCTCCACCCTTACAGGCAGAAATACTGCAGTCTTCTGTAGTGATAATGCCAAGTAGGGTGGGCCATACTCCACAGTCCTTACTCAGGTAAAGTCAAGCACTGAGTAAGGACTGTAGGAATTAGCCTAGTAGAAACTCTTTTGTAAAGCTATTGTGCTTGGGGTCATTACTGTAGGATACTGTTGTGGTTTTTGTTATTGTAGTATTAATTACTGCTGAGCAGTGATATGCTCTTTGAAATTCTGTAATATTGTTTACTGGAGAATAGTGTAGCATTCATTCTGTTGACCATTGTTCTGTTTTTTTAGTACTGTAGTATTAAATACTGTGGAGCAGCAGTGCTGGGTCTGTTTCTATGGCGTATACTACAGTATCAATTACTATGGAATAGTGTAGCAATTCTTTAAAGTAGAGTAGAATTCCTAGTTCATCCTGCAAGCTAGTCCTGCTGTGTCAAGACCCCATAATGTCATGGCTCAAAGCCAGAGCAGAATCACCCAAACATGGCCCTGTTAGTGTCAGACGGAGGTTGCTCTGATCTGGTTCACAAGATCAATAATGTCCCCTCAAGACTCCATCCATCCATCCCATTGCAATTGTGGTGAGTAGCAGCCAGTCCATTCCTCCTTAGTTGGTGTGTTCTATGGGGGCCTATTCATTCAGGGTCTTATACTGATCCCCATGTTTTGAGGCACCAGCAGGTGGGAGAGGGAGAAGCCAATTTGGTAACCCGTCATGCGTCTGCTCAGGAAGACCTTCACTACAGAGGCCCCCAAAGGAAACAGGGAAGCTATGTTAGCCACCCCAGGAGCACTCCAGCTGTACAGAGAGGCCTTCATGGGGGAATGCTACAGCAGTAACCCCAGAGGTTATTGAGCTGGAGGGTATCTTGAGGCCAGGCAGGAGGTGAGGTGGCAGAGTTAATTAACAGGACATGGTTGCTGGGATGGGGTGGGGACTCTACATTCACCATTGCAACCTAATCCGTTTTTAAACTTTTCTTCCTTTTGACCTTAGAAGACATTTCAGGCTCCGTTCAGTTGGGAGAGCTTCAGCAATGGACCAGTCACTGCAGCCCCCCCCCCCTCCAATTTCCCACTGCCACACGCACAGCTGTATATAAAAGCCCTCTCCTGGAAACTGGATCACCTCCCTGGTGCACCCACACACACACCCAGCTGTCCCGAGACACCAATGCAAGCAGCAGGCTGGGCTGCACACAGGTTGTTAGTTTATTGATACACACTGTCAGCACAGCACAGGTTTGTAAGGGGTTTTCTTTACAGCGTGCATCATACACAGAGACTGGAAAAGCACCACATCAGGCCAGGGATGATGTGGACGCTGCCACACAAGCGCCATGCTGTGGTTCTCAGCCACATGTGGGGCACAGAGGGCAAAGGGGGATGGAGTCTCTCAGAACAGACACGGCCCCCTCTGGCTCCCACCCTGATGCTGCAGAAAGGGAAACCTAGCCTGCGTCATCTTTAAAGAGACGACAAGAAGCTCCCAAGAAGAGATCCGCTCCCCCCTTATGGACACCCTCCTAGCTAGATTCTGATTCTCCCCTCCTGGTCTCATGGGGGCACCTATGTCAGTCTAAGTTCAATCAACCTCCTGCTCCAGAGTGTGCGTTACACCAGCCTCAACTTCCTGACTGTCACACGCATTGGCCAATGGGCAATTTACAACCCTCTTACACAACACCTCTGAATTGGGCCCACTGATTCAATGAGTTCACAGTCAGCTGTGCCACACATCTCCTCCGGTCTCTAGAGAAACTGTCAATCCCACTCACCACCTCCCCCATCCAGCTGTCTCTAGGAAAGGCCGATTGTCACCAACCCCCTCCTCCTTCTGTCTCCAGGGAAGACTCTCTGGGTATGTCTACACTGCAATAAAAAAAAAACCCATGGCATTGGGTCTCGGAGCCCAGGTCAGCTGACTTGGGCTCAGGCTGCAGGGCTAAAAATTGCAGTGGAGACGTTCCAGCTCGGGCTGGAGCCCAGGCTCTAAGACCCAACCCCCTCATAAGCCTGGGTGAGCTTGAACGTCTATATTGCAATTTTATAACTCCACCACCTGAGCCCCGCGAGCCTGTGGCAGCTGACCCAGGCCAGCCATAGCTGTGCAGTGGATCTTTCATCGCACTGTGAACACACCCTTAGTCACCACCACCCTCCTCCGCCTGTCCCCGGGGAAGGCTGACTGTCACACCTACCACGCCCTGCCTGCACTCATTTCCCATATATTATCTCAAGTCTCACATTGCCACGAGCAATGAAACATAAGTCACATGGTGCTGCAAATCCTGTGGCCTTTGCTGGAGTGATCTATCAACATTACTGCTTGGAAAAGCTTCCGAGACTGCAGCAGCCTTTGGGACCTCTGTGTCAGTATCAGCGCACAGGTCAGAGACCAGCCAGGAAACTGTGCACTGCCTGTGGGCATCAGCAGCCTCTGCACAAGCCACGTCCCAATGGACAAGTGGTGTTTTTTTCAGTTGGCATGGCTGGATTTTGCAGTATAAGGGGAAATCAAAAGCTAGTGTAAAAAAAGCCAAGGTCCTTATCACTTCCTGGCTGCAGCACTAACAGCACAACATTGCGACGGCACACAGCAAACACTGCACAGCCGGATGCTCAAGCACCCTAAACGCCACTAAGAATTAAAACACTACTGTGCTCACCAGAGCAGGGCCTCCCTTCCCGGAGCAATGGCCAGCGCTTGAAATTTCCCTCCCCTTTTAAGGGTGACTGCTTGATAATGAACGCCCTGCTCTATTTCTCTGGGCAACTGGGGATATGCCGGGTCTAGAATATGACTGCTCACCAGGAAACTATAGGATCTTTATCTGCTGCTAGTGGCCGGTCTACATCAAATCTGTTTGTGAATCTACTACTTCTGCTGCTAGCAGGGGGACTTGCTCCTTTAATTCACACAGTAGCAGCTCAGGCTTTTAAAGCTGAAGGTTCCTGAGTTCAAACCCCCAGTTGGTGAATAGGATGGGAATCAGAATTCTGGGACGTCGAACATCTTCCAGCTGTTGGTACCAGAGTCCTTAGTTCATTTGATTGGACCTGCTGCTTTGGATGCCCACAAGCTCCTCTGTGGGTCTTATCTGATTTCCAGATGCCGAAAAACCTCTCCACACAGAATATCTCTGTTGCCTCTGTCCTTCAGGCCCTGGCCCCAGTCTGCAGCAGGGCATGGTGAAAGGGCAGAGTCTGCATCTCTCTTCCAATTTAGGAAATGCCCCCTCATGCTGTCCTCTCTCAGGGCCAAGGGCAGCTCACAGGCATGGCTGGAAGGCTGACGGGCACCTCACGCCACATGTTCAAGCAGTCTGGGCGCCGGCAGACTCCCCTGGAAAGCTAAAGTTTTCACATAGCACAGAAAGCCCAGCACTATTTATAAAGAGGAGGGAGCGAGGCTCAGCCTTGGGAGGAGGTGGCTGGTGTGGGGAGCAGAGCAGGCCTGGGGCAGGAGTTTGAGGAAGTTCTGCTTGGCTCAGGCTGCCTCGAGTGATGGACAAGTTAGGCTGAAGCAAGGATGGAGCTCTGCTGTGAATGCCTTGGGATCTAGCCAAGCCTTTCTTCTCCCATCACCTGGAGAAAAAAGCAGCCCTCAAGACCGCTTTTGGGGCAACACATCAAAGGCCGTAGCATGGCAAGCAGATCATGCCCGAGGGACATGGTAATAGCAAGGAGACCCAGCACTCCAATCAGCCTGGTTCCATGGTGCACAGTGGTGGGAGGCCAGGAGAGAGCCGTGCTTGGAGGTGGGAGTGGCCAAGGGGGACAAAAGGAAGAGAGGCTGAAATTGTTCCTCACCCCAGAAGCTGGCAGGTCACTCCAGGACGTGGCTGAAGTCACAAGCAGGGAGGCTGCATTCCTCCCCCCGCCCAGCCGGGGTGGGAGGAGACCTCCTGGGCAGGGCTAGGCTCCACCTGAGACTGGGGAGCAGGTACATTCATGCTACAGCCACCCCCGGGAATTCCAACACAACCTAGGAGTGCCACGGGGCCTGTCGGGACCTGCAATGGGGCCGCTCGCCCAGCCCACACGGCGCTTAACCAGGTAAATAAAGGCAGTGAAGCAAGAAGTTCCAGGACAGCCTGGGGCTGAGACAGAGCCCGGATGGAGGGAGCTGAGGGTGAGGTAGCTGCATGCTCTTTCCTGAGCCTGCCAAGCCTCCAATAGCTGAGAGTCCCAACCAGGAGAAAACAGCAGGCTCTGGTTTCACAGCTGGCCATCTAAGCTAGGACCCACACCTGGGCTAGGTGGTTAAGTGTATGCTGGGTTCACAAGCCGCCCCCCGTGCAAATCTATCTCCCTGGGCTAGGAGGCTGGCTCCCAGCTGCAGTGGGACATACCCTTCAGGGCTCCCCAGGTGGGAATCAGGTGGCAGGTGAGGATCTAGCCCACCTGGGCAAGGTAGGAGTTGACTGAGCACTTAGCAAAGGGTAGGGTTGGGGAGAGTAGCAGAAAGGGAGGGGCTTATTGAATTGACAGGGTGAGAGAGGCTCTGGGTGAAGGGGCAGATCTAGGAGAAGGGGAGCTCATATCAGAGAGGGAAGAGCTCCAGGTTCCCCTGATGATAACATTTCCAAATTAACCCAAAGCTCTTGTTCTTTCCAACCTGAAAATGGCAATGAATGGGCAACTTGGTTCCAAGGGGGCTGGAGCTCCCACTCTCCAGTGGGGCAAGTGCAGAAGGGGGCGGGTCTTTCCACCTTGGCTTGAATCAGATTAGCAGCCAGCTCAGGAGCTCAGGTGTTTCCCTTCCCACACTGACCAAGGTTTGTCTGCAGGAGTCAATGGAGGCCAAGATCCCATCTGAGCAGCACCGGAGGTCCTCTCCCACTAGGGCCGGGATCCTGCCAAGTCCATATTGACATTGGACAGCAAGGCATGCGCCGAGAGATTGGAAATCCACAGTCCACGCTCACTCCAGCCACAAGTCCCATCCAGGTCCCAGTTTCCACCCCTGCCCCCATCCCAGACCGCGTCCATTGCAGAAAGCCTCAGGTTAGTCCAGTCCTGCTTCATGCATGCCTCCCCACACACGCATCCCCTCCAGCTCCCCCCTCAAGTCACTAGCGCCCCACGCTGATGTTGCACGTCTTGCAGCTGGGGTCCTTTTTGGCATCAGCGGTGGAGAGGCTCATGAGTTGGTGGCCGCTGATCTCTCCCAGCACGCCCAGGCTGAGGTCGACGGGCTCGGTGTATATGACCTCCAGGATGATGTCCTGGGCATGGTGATAGACCAGCTCGCCGTCCTCCATGCAGCAGGTCAGGAATTTGTTGCAGGAAATGTCCAGCTGGGGCAGGCGCTCCCGGCAGAAGTGGTCTCCTGGGGAGCCCTTAGGGGCCAGCACCAGGACGACGTAGTGGTAGGCGGTGTACATGCAGTAGAAGTCCGCAAAGTAGAGGTTGGTGTTGGGGCTGAAGAGGCGCTGGGCAGGGATCTGGAAGCGGTAGCGGCCATAGGGCGAGTCCTGTGGGGGCTGGCCTGTGTTGAACTCAGTATTGCAGCTGAAGAAGATCCCGTGCAGCATGCCACTGGTGGGTGAGCCATGGCTCCCACTGTTGTCCTTCAGGGAGGGCTTCATCATGTTCCCACAATGCATCCTGAGAGGCAGGGAGAGAGAGAGTGAGCTTCAGACTGTCAGCCCAGCAGAGGGGGCATGGCTCTTGTGCTCCGTCGGCCGCACTAGAGACTAACCGCTCCTCGGGGTTACCCCAGCATGCCCCCACTGAAATCCGGGTTTGGATACTATTTGCTGGTGTGGGTATACCACAAGCTAGTGTTTGTGGACTAGTGGTTAGAGCAGGGGGTGGGATTGGAGCCAGGATTCCTGGGTTCTATGCCCAGCTTTGAGAGAGGGGTGGGGTCTATGGGTTAAAACAGAAGACTATGCATCAGGACTCCTGAGTTCTATTCCCAGCTCGGGGAGTGTGCTTGAAATTGGTTTTACTTTTGAGCGAGTGCAGATAGGTCTGGGACAGGACAGGACAGGGTCAGAGGGGAGACCAGCCTTGCAGCCCCAGCTCTGTGTTCTTTGTGCCTCCTCATTCTAAGTCAGGAAAACTCCTGGAGATGGTGATTCTTCCCCCCAGACCCCCTGCATTTGCTAGGCTGGGTGTGTGTTCCGGCCCTGCTAGAGGAGCTGGGAGGGGAGTAGGGGGTGTTACCTGACATGCTGGAAATATTCCTTGTGCTGGTTCCTATAGAAGACAGAGAATCTGAGCATCCTGCCCGCAATGAGCTCAGCCTTCTCCTGCAGCTGGGCCAGGTGCTCCTTAGCATAGTCTGCAAGGGGGAGGGAGACATTGGCCATCACCTACATCAGTGCAGCTAGCTCCCCTCCTACCACCCCTCTGCAACCTGCTGGGCTCCTCCCCACTCCCTCCAGACAGCTGGCTCCCCAGCAGCTCAGCCTGGCTCCCCCTCCACACCACAGCTAGCTGGATCCCCCTCTACACCGGAGGCAACCAGACAGCTCCCCCGCCCCATTCCCATCTTTCTGCCTCTCTCCTATGGCTGCAGCCAGCTCCCCCCACCCCTTTGTTTATTCCTTCCCCTGCCTTTACAACCGGTTCCCACCCTTTCCCCTAGCTGGCAGCAGCCAGCTCCTCCCTCCCTTTGCTTCCCCCTCAGGGTGCAACTAGCTCCCACACCCTAAGCCTCCCACTCTTCCACTGTTGCTCCACAAGACAGGGTTTTGCTAGCTCTCCCCTCACCCCCCAGCCTCTGTCAGCCTCTGTTCTGCCTCAGAGTCAGCAGCCCCCACTGCTCTTGTTTTTCTTTATATGCCTTTAGCACAGGATGCTCCCTCCCCTCTTGGGCTGCCCTGCATCCATCCCCCTCTTCTGTCCCCTTTCCCCTCAACCCTTCCCCAGAACACCCACAGCCTGCAAATAGGCTCCTGCCCCAGGGGCAGGGGGTCTCTCTGATTAGCAGCACCAGTGCCCCAAGGCGCTGAGAGGACCGGGGATTGTTGGGGAACAGAGAGCTCCCTGGCCAATTTGGGAGGGGGGCCGGGCAGGGGCACACGCAAAGCCTTCCTCTGCTGTTTATCACTATGGAATTGGGGGGGGGTCAGTGGAAAGGCTGTGGGGGGGGCTCCAACCTGTCTGAAAGCAAAGCAGGGGAGCAATGATCCCCCCTCTGCCCCCGCCCCAGCTAATGCAGGGGAGAAAGGAAATCTATTTGCGGGTATTGTGCTGGTGGCAGCCAGTCTGTGCCAGCCCCCTCGGACTTGGCAGCAGGCCCATTAGGGAGCAGTCCCTGGCTAAGAGAAATGGCTGCACAAAGAGGCTAGAGCCCCAGGGGGGCAACCCATGGACAGCTCAGTTCTCGTTTAATATTCAAGCAGCATGAACTCCCCAGGCCTTGCATAAGCAGTATGACATGCCAGCGTCCCCCCCTCTCCCCTCCCCCTGAGCAGATCTGATGTGGGTCCACAGTGAGCTCAGCGCTGAGAACCAATTCCCTTCTGTGGTGCAGCAGGCTGGAGATTCCCTTCCGAGGATGGGCCGCGGGGGCTCATCACAGTCTGTGCCAGCTGGGCACGGACCATGTGGCTGAGGTTCAGCTACCAGCTATTGCTCTTGACTCATCAGGGCACACTCACCCCCTGTGCAGAACTCCACGGTCTCGCTCCAGCCAGACACCAGGTACTCCCCATCACTCTGCTTCACCGCTGTCTGCACGGCCACGCTGTATTCTGTCCTGGGGCTCAGGAACCAGTGGCCCCTCACAGTCATGGGCAGTGGGACTGCCTTGGCGACCAGCTTGGTGGGCACATCCTGTTCAAGGGGAAGAGCCATGCCACACGTGCAAAAATAAACCAGGCTTGGGATCGAAGCAGTGTGGCTAGTGATTTCCCCCCCGCCGCCAAAGCCTCCTCCCATGAGCAGCATGACACCTGGGCCCTGGGAAGTACAGCACCCATCCAGGCATAGCCTCAGAGCATTGCACAAGGCTGATCTGGCAAGACCCTCCAGCAGCTCCCCTGAACTGGACGTGCATGCCTGTAAAGGAGTCCGTGCCTGCCCATGATGAACAAAGAGGCAGGTCATGGAGACCTTGGGAAAACCCTTCTTAAAAACAATCCTAGTCTATTACAAGGACAACTGCTTGGCTCCACAATCTGCTGTACAGTAAGCTACATGACCTACTGGCGTGGAAAACTGTTGGGTATATTGCTACAGTGGCCACTACTCTAAAACAACTCTTACTACTACTATGTTGCTCTTATATAGCATAGACTGACCGAGAATGCTGCCAAATTCACTATAATAGAATACCACTGCTTTCTAGCATCACCATAGCACTCATTACTGCAGTACACTGCAGAGTAGTACTCTTACTAATATCTGTGTTAGTCTGGATCTGTAAAAGCAACAAAGAATCCTGTGGCACCTTATAGACTAACAGACGTTTTGCAGCATGAGCTTTCGTGGGTGAATACAGGGGACTTGCATCCGAAGAAGTGGGTATTCACCCACGAAAGCTCATGCTGCAAAACGTCTGTTAGTCTATAAGGTGCCACAGGATTCTTTGTTGCTTTTACTAATATCTGTTACTGTAGTATTTGGTGCCATAGTATCTACAGAAGTGGAATACTGTCATATCTGTTACTGCAGAGTATTATAATATTCATTAGTATGGTATTATCTGTGGAATACTCTGGTACTTGTTATTGCAGAATAATTTATTACCATGGTATTTACTGTTGTAGTACCTGTTACTGCAGAATATGTAGTATCTATTGACATGATACTCACTGCAGTGAAATACTGCAGTACTTGATATTGCAGAACATTGTTGTCATTATTGCCATGGCATTCATTTCTGCGTAACACTGTAGTAATTATTGCCATAGCATTCATCACTGTGGAACAGTGCAGTATGCATTAACATAGTATTCAGTCCTATGGAACACTAATTCTTTTTCTGTTTGAGCAATGTCTGAGATGGTGCCTTCTGTGTTGCACCACTAAGGCACCAATATACCTCCCACCCCACCCAGCAAGGATTGTGCCCAACTCCTCTTGCATGCAAGATGGGCAAAGAAATCTAACAGAGCCCTGGAAACAGCCAAACAAGCTCTGAGGTGTCCTGAAAACCTTTGTTTTAAGGAATAAATTGCCGTGTCAGTAGGCCACAAAAGCATCAGTGCAGCGCAGTGCCGTTTCTGTGGCAACAGCAAATGCTGAAGAGTCAGAAGACATGGGGGAAAAAGAAGCTTATTATTGGGGAGGGGAAAAAAATATTTAACATTAAATAGCATCACCGTGGTAACCATCCTGCTAAAAGGATCGTGAATTAGTGACTCCATTCCAGAGGGAGAAGGAAGAGTGAGTAATACATTCCACATCTCCTCTAGTTATGTGTTGGAGGGTACGTTTAATCACTCCTCTCCATGCTGATTTGAGGGATACAGCTGCCTCCTCACCCATCCCCACACTGGTTCACGGGAGCAGGCCTCAAGTCTCCCATGGCTCACTGCTACTCTGGCCCCCGGCATCAAATCTCCCAGGCAAAGCCTTTTAACTCAGGGGTCGGCAACCTTTCAGAAGTGGTGTGCCGAGTCTTCATTTATTCACTCTAATTTAAGGTTTCGCGTGCCAGTAATACATTTTAATGTTTTTATAAGGTCTCTTTCCATAAGTCTATAATATATAACTAAACTATTGTTGTATGTAAAGTAAATAAGGTTTTTAAAATGTTTAAGAAGCTTCAGTTAAAATTAAATTAAAATGCAGAGCCCCCTAGACCGGTAGCCAGGACCTGGGCAGTGTGAGTGCCACTGAAAATCAGCTCGTGTGCCGCCTTTGGCACGTGTGCTATAGGTTGCCTACCCCTGTTTTAACTTCACAGCAAAGTTGGGTGGGGAAAGGAGGCTCTTTTTCCATTGAAGCCTGGCTCAGGCATCTTGGGCTGGTGACACTAGTGGGCTGAGAGTCTGAGGGGCTGAGATCCAAATCCTCCTCCCACTGAAGGATTTTGATATTAGTGGGACCAGGCTTTGAACCAGCACAAGGCACAGCACCCCGCCCTATGCTGTCCCCATCCATGAACCCAGTCCGTACCCCGAAGGGACCCCTTCCATGCTCCATAGGACATGCACCCCTTGGGTCCTTCACTGGTGCTGCCAGCAAAGGGAACCAGTTTGGAGGCATCTGGGATGTAGATACACAGCTGTGCCGCGAGGAAGAGATGGCAGCCGATGGCTACATGGGGAGTGACTCAGCACTGGGCTGAGTACTCGGAGAACAATCGTTGGCTGAGGGTGGCCACGAGCATCCAGTCGCTGCCCACGTTCCCCCACGCCCCTGCCCCTTGCTCACCCTGTGTTTGAATTTGTTGGAGTTCTTGTTCTCCTTCTTGTTCAGGTCGATGAAGTAGTGGGTGACTCTCTCCAGGTCTCCCCCGTCCATGGCCCAGGAGATCCGGAATGAGTCACACGTGATGTTGTTGATCTCGATGCTGCGGGGGGTGGAGAGCAGCTCCATGGTCCAACCCGCCTGGCTCCTACGGCACAGTGAGGGGATCAGTATGGTGATGGACAATGAAGGGGTAGAGGCCATAAAACCAATTGGCCTCGCAACCAGATCCAGAGACCATTAGAATCAATGGACAGACTTCCCTTCACCAGAGTGAGTTTAACCTCCAGCCCACAGCATGGCCCCAGGGCCAGGGGCGGCTCTAGCCATTTCGCCGCCCCAAGCATGGGGGCATGCCCCGGGGGGCGCTCTGCCGGTCGCTGGTCCTGCGGCTACGGTGGACCTCCCGCAGGCGTGCCTGTGGAGGGTCTGCTGGTCCCGCGGCTACGGTGGACCTCCCGCAGGCGTGCCTGTGGAGGGTCTGCTGGTCCACTGGAGCCGCGGGACCAGTGGACCCTCCGCAGGCATGCCGCCAAAGGCTGCCTGCCCGCCGCCCTTCCGGCGACCAGCAGAACGCCCCCCGCGGCATGTCGCCCCAAGCACGCGCTTGGCGTGCTGGGTCTGGAGCCGCCCCTGCCCAGGGCAGAACCCCCTGCCCAGCATGGGACTCCATTGCAGCTTCTCATCCCCGATGTGAGAATTTGGGGGTGCTCTGAGGCAGCCCCTCTGCCAGCACTGGAGAGAGAGTACTCTATGGAGGTGTATGTTTACACAGCTATCTGGATGCACATGCAGCTTCTGTGGGCACAGCTCTGCCGACGAATGCTGGCTCTAAATGAAGGGGGGGGGGGAGAGCTGTGACTTGGGAGGCATAGGTGCTCACATGGCTAGGAGACCAACCTGGGAATGGCTGAGCACGGACCAGTTATAGAGGAAGGCTGATCTTGTTGTCAATGCACTGGCCCAAAACTTGGGGGGACCTGGATTCCATTCCTGAACTCCCTTGGTGCTTTACATATGTCAGATTTCTAAAAGGACTGTGCTGTGTGTGTGCGCCCCTGATAGGCTTCAGATGGCCATGTTGAGTGCTATGGAAAAATCTGGCCCCAGCTGTGGGTGGTGAGCCCTTGAAAAACTGACCCCTCACCACCCTGTGCTTCAGTTCCCCCACTGTAAAAGGGGAGCCTCTGACACTTCCTTGGCGGGCCTCATCTATCTAAGGTGTGAGCTCTTTGGGGGCAGGGACTGTCTCTGATCTTGTGGCTGTGCAGGGCCCAGCATGATGGGCATCGATCTTGGTTAGAGCTACTGGAATATAAATAATAACATGGAGAATAGCCCTTCCCAAAGAGCTGTAACTCAGGCAGTGATTCCCCAGCTTCTATCATTCTCTCACTTCCTCTCCCCATGTATGTGCCCCTCTCATTGGAGCCCTAATTAATTCCATCTGAATCCATGGTGCCAGCTGAAGAGCGGGTGTCAGCCCACACGGAGGTTTGACAGAGCAGCTGGCACCTTGCAGGTGTTGGTGCCAGCAAGTATATCGCAAGCCTTGAACAGGACAGATTCGGAGCAGATGGTGCTGGGGAGGGAAGGGGCTCTGGGCCAATAGGCACGAAAGGAGGAGGGATTTGAGGGGTTTTTTTTGTTTTGAAAGGAGAGCAATTGCAGGCAGGGAAGGGTAAGGGTGTGCATGCCATGAGCTAGAGAAAATGTGAGAATGCCAAGAGGGGGGTTCGGGGTGGTGTCTGGGTAACCCGCAGTTTTAACATCCCCTTTGTCATTTCAGGCACTGCTTTGCACTGTGCTTAAAGCAGCTTGATTGCCGTCATTGTACAGAGGGTAGGGTGGAATGGCAGATAGCCATATACTGCAGTTACAGTGAAAGAGGGGGTTTATTGTACACGCATGCAGGGTGTTGTGCCTGGATTAGGCAAGGGAAAGTGAACAGCATATGCGGGGCGTGCAAGGTGCATGTATGTGCAAAGAATGGGTGTGAAATGGGTGGAGACACTGTCAGTAAGGTGTGTTTTGGTTGTGTAGGTGGTATGTTTGTAACATGCATAAAAGTACATACGGTGTGTGAGCAGAGGTAACGGGGTCACATGACATCTGCATGTGTTGCATATGTGTGCAGTGGGCAGAATCCCTGGGTATATGTGGCATGGATGTATTGGGTGTGTTCATACAACATAAGTGTGCGCTCCATATGTAAAAAGGGGACCTGGTGAATTGATAACATAGGCAGATTCACTCTGGGTACAAGCCCTGCATGAGGCCCGCTAATGAAGTGGGTTCTGCTATGTATTACTAGCTTCTGATGGCAGCCAATAGGCAGCTTTGGGGTGTACATGGAACCTGAGCGGTACATGAGCAGAATTTCACCCAGCATTCAGCATGAGTGCAAACAGAACAGATTTCCAAACGCACTCAGCACTGAGCAGCTCCCATGGTGATCCTGGGAGCCCAGTTTTCAGAAAAGCCCAGCACTCAACATCTGCTTAGCACGCTGAGCTCTGGACCAACACGTGGTGTCTGGAGTGGTTGCACGACATTATTTCTTCCACGCCTCTTTCATTTGCAGTGAACCCAAGTCTGTGGCCTTCATGGATGCCAGCAGCTTTGATGTAGGGATTATTTAAGACACAAAAGGCAAGAGAGCCTAGGGCTGGCCTGAAGCTGCAGTTCCTTGTAGCATTATGAGGCCCGAGAGGAGTTTTTTCCATAAGGAGGAGCTAGGCATGAGACTCTAAGCTCAAACACAGAGGTATAAATCAGGAGATATTTCACTTCCATCCGCTTGGCATGGGGCGGGAGGGAGGAGATGAAATGTGACTTGGAGAGGCAGGCATGGGTGCTCTTCTGCTGCAGTGCTCCCTGGGCAGAGGGGAAGGAGCCCTGCCAAGAAGCCACCTTTTAATCTGGGTGTTTCTCTTTAAAGGGATGGCACTATGTTTGCTTAATGTGGGGCGGGAAGGAGGGAGGCAGAAGAAAAACAACAATGTAGGACTTAGAGTTGGGGAAATGTATAATTACATGTCAATGTTCTCCCGCACCAGCTCTTTGTGCTACAAGGAAAGCTGCTTTTATACCCAAGGCCCAGCCAGCACTGAGGCCTCTGGGCTTCATTCTGGATTCTATCCTGCCACTGATTTGTTGTTTGATCTTAGGCAAGTCACTTCCCCCATCGGGCTCTGTGCCTCACTTTCCTCATCTGAACAGTTAATAGTTGCTACTGCTCTGTTTCATGGGGGCATGGAGACTCCACCCACTGATATTTGTAAAGTGCTTTGAGATTGATCCTCAGATGAAAGGGGACAGAGGTATTATTGGCTGAGCAGGTTGGGCACACCTATGGGCAGACTGAGTTGGCCCTGTGAGTTTTACATTCGCTTCACTTTGCTCTGGCTTCTTTGGAAACAACTGTGCAATCAGTTTCAAAGGGTGAGGCTTTTATCTGGAGAGAACAGGTCTGAGCACCTGTGCTCCCCTGGGGAGGGGCACTGGGTGAATCACTAGCAGCTAAAAAGCCTAATTCACCTTCCCTGTGCTGTTAGCCAAGTAGGTTGGGGCCTGGTCAGTGCTTGGATGGGAGAGCTGCTGAGTGAACAAAAGTGGTGCTGGCAAGTCGGCATAGGATGTCTGGAGTCAGTATTGAAAAGCTGCTTTCCGATGAGATGTAAAATCAAGCTCTAACTAAGCTGCTGTGGTCATTAAAGATCCCTTGGTGTTTCTTCCATTAGCAAGACCAGCATCTACTCTCCCAGGGATGCTACACGGCCTTTAGAAGGACAGATTTGCAAAAGTCTCTCTTTTCTCTTCCCCCGCTCCATCTCTCCCCTCCTCCCACCCCCTGCTCTCTCACATGGGCACGGGCTCCCGCAGCAGGATCACAGTTTGTTTCATGTCAAATTTTCCTAATTGTCTTTCTTCTCTTCCCCCCTGCCGTGATGGCTCCTTTGTGTTTGGGAAGCAGGTGCTTTTATTTATAGCTGCCACATGAACAGCCCACACCTTCACACTGTGTTGCGATTTCTCAGAATTCAGCACATCAGAATTTAACCCTGCGATGACTCAATATATCCAACCATAGGGAGGGTAGTTGTTGCATAGCAATAGGTGCTAGCTGAGGGGGGAAAGGCTGTTACCTGAGTTACGCACATTTTAGAGGGTCAGTGCCACAGTTAACAAGGACCTGAGTGGGGCTGCTTTTGTTTGCTTATAACTGCATGCAACAAAACCAAATGGCTACAAACTCTTTTTTAATATGGGGGGGGGGGGAAGGAGATGAATCCTGGCATCAGCTTAGCACATATGAGCAAACCTACAATAACAACCAACCAGTGTGCACAGCTCATGAGCAACCCAACAATAATAATCAACTGGGATGTAAAGCAATTTGAGAATAACAACCAACCAGTGTGCACAGGACTTGCGAAGAACCCTACAATGACAACCAACCAGTACGCGTGTCTCATGAGCAACCCTGCAATAACAACCAAGTGTGCACAGCACTTGTGAAGAACCCTACAGTAACAACCAACCAGAGTGCACAGCCCAAGAGCAAATCTACAACAACCAACCAACATACACCGCACATGTGAGCAACCCTACAATAATAACCTGCCAGTATGCATAGCCCTGGTGAGCAGCCCCAGTGTGTGCCTGCACGAATACCAAACCATCCTGCACATGGGTGGGAGCAATCGGGTGACAGGAGGGGCATCCTGAGCCCACTGTGGACATGGTGCTGTTAGTGACTGAGTGGGAGATAATCCCCAACCCCAAATCTCTATTGGCTGCATTCCCCTGCCAACCACCGTGCTATGGGCAGAAAGTTCTGAAAGCCACAGCTCTACATGGGTGGGAGCCCAATCAGTGTGAAGCACCTGCTGATAAATAGCCAGCGGCTGCTACTGGTCTCAGCTGTGCTGTTTGCTCAGAGACCAATCCTTGGGGATCTGGCCGGGCCATTAACACTGTCCTTTAAATCAGCTGCAGTCCAACCTGCCAGCAGGCTGGCTGGTTTAATGAACAGAGCTGTGTCTTGTGACTGTGGCTGAGGGCCTGATGCAAGGTTCCAGGGAGCAATTCATTGGCCCCCTTCCAGCTCTGCTCGGCTCTAGCATGGGTCCCATCCACTCAGCACCCCCAAACAATACCAGTATTTTTCCTTTCTCTGTTGACTTTTTCCTCCCTTCCCTCGAGTGAATTTAGCTCTGGTGAAATGTGCCGGGCTGGCAGCACTGAGGAGGAGCAAGGCCCTCTGGCTTCAGGTCTAATGCTCATCCCTCTCTGGAGCCAGAGGGGAATCCAGCCTCCATGCCACGTTCTGTCTTTGCCTCCCTGCTGAGGCTGCTGGCAAAGGAAGGGGAGACAGTTGTGGTGGTCAGTGGGTTGGTAATAGCCACCGCTGTCCACGCTGTACAAATTCACAGATCCAGTGCGCTGATACCATTTTCCTCCAGCGCCTCCAGCTGGGAGAGGCTTATCTTTCTGCAGCATGATACGGTCCGAGGAGAGGAGGTTCTTTGTGCAAGCTCAGCTCTTCCTGATGATCGAGTTTGGCTTTGAAGCAGCTGCAGCAGATAGGCTAAAAGCTCAGCCCTTCGGCCCCATCTGGTTCAGGGTGGCAGAGGATGCAGGAGGAAGAACTTGGGGAGAAATTGCTCCAGAGTGGTATTTCTCAGCCTGGCTGTTCTTCCTCTGGTATCTGGAGGGAGGAGGGCAGAGGCATGGCAGCCAGAAGCAAGGGGTGAAGGAGGGATCAAACTTTGTATCCCCTTGGTGTGTCTGCTTCTGCTCCCTGCACAACCTGTTCTTAGGGGGAAAGCACTGCCAGGAATCCAAACAGAGCGGGAGGGAGGCTGGGTTCGGCTTGGTGCCTGGAGCTTAGGAGCAGATGGAGAGAAAGAGAGCGGGAGGTGGAGGGGACAAAGGAGGGAATGGGAATGGGGAACAGATCCTGGACTGCCCCATGTGCCCTGCTGATGCACTTGGGTGGAGCTTGGCCGATGCACCTTTCAGAGCTGATCAGACCCCTGCCCCAAAGCACTTACAGCCCAATAATGGGCAGACAGCGAGGCTGGCTGGATGAATGAGCTGAAGTGAAATGTGCCTATGTACCGCTATGCAGGGAGGCCGTCAGCGCCCGGCTAACCCGGAGACCTATCTCACCACTGAGCGGGGCTTAGCAAAGCATAAAATACTGTCAGGAGCGAGTGCTTGCTGCTCTCCTTTTGAAAGTGCTCCACAGGGATCTGGATGCCCTGAAGCCCCACGCACCATTGGAAGTCACTCAGCCAGCATTTCCAGTATGGGCCCTGACCTGCACTGAATGTACAAGCGGCTCTCACTGCGGAGCATGAGACTGCACAGTGAGGGCCATGGGGTAGTGAACTGTGTGATTCCTATGTACCCCTTAGCAGGGTCATCCCTGGGTTCCCCAGCAGTAACACAGCACGGTCCAGAAGTCGAATGAGGAACCCTGACATGGTGGTATGCTTTTGGAAGGGAAAAGATACACACACACAGGTCTCATCATGCATGGGGTACCACCAAACAAAGTCCAATCTGCAGCCCTATGGTCAAATTTGGTTCAATGTGTACATGTGTTTTTATTACGCAGACCTTGGCAACAGGTATCAATGAAGGGTTTTGGATGGCCAGATCAGTCTCTGGCAGCAATTGGCATAATGTTCCAATCCATTTTTAGCTCCAATTAATAAGTGGCGTTTGAAGAATTCATAGCAGGCTGTTCAGCTAGTCTGATGCACATGCGCTCATGCAAAGTTAGTCATAAATGCATGCAGATCTCCCACGCATGCAGAGGCGTAAAGGCATGTGTGGCGATCCACAGAGAGCGGGAGAGAGAAAAAGGTGCCTATGGAGAAGGAGAGCTTCCTACAGGTACAGCACGATGCATGCTCAGATACAGAGGAGTGAGCAAAAAGAGAGAACATGCACAGACATGAAGACATACAGAGAGACAGCCACATCATACACGCATGCAAAACTATTGTTTAGCTTCTGTATATGCACAAGTATACAGAGACACGTTCATGTATGGCAAAGCACTTATATGAACAGCGACAGGTCTATGCAGATACACACATGTGCAAGTAATTGCTTGGTCTTTGTTACTGGAAAATATATGCAGGTATGTACCGGGGAAAAGGCACATACACAAATAGGGAGGCACATGCATGAACAACGATAAAGAGACCCCTGCACAGAGCAACAGACCCAACTGTGTGTGTAGCTGTCACAGAAAAAGAGCTGTACACATGCATGTATAAAGCAAGGCACAAGCGAATAGCACTACATATACATGTCCAGTAATGGAGAAGAAAATGCACATACTCAGGGAGATGCTGGTACACACATGTGAAGCTATTGCTTTGTTTCTGTGTATGCAGACGTGCATGGGGATGCACACACAGGAATGGGGCAAACGGAAGCACATACATGTTAAGCAATCACCTTATCTTTGTACATGGTCAAAGAGAGGTGCCAATGTGCATGTACAAAAAGACATACAGAAATGGAGACACATACATATGCACACCTGTGTAGCTCTCGCTTTATCTCCCTGCACACTCAGGGCACAACGCACAATTAGATGTACAAACAGAGGCAAGCACATGTATGAGGTGCACACGCAGGCACAGCTCAAGGAATGCACAGATGCAGCTGCCACTCCCTCTCTGTGCATGTTCAGAGAAAGAAATATACAGAGACAAAGATACACTCATGCAGTGACACTCACATATGCTCAGAGGAACACGTTACCTATGCTATGCACAGGCAGAGGAAGACCTGGACTGGGACATAAACACAGGTATGCACACGTGTATGCACACACTCATGTAATCGTGCACACCCATTTCACCCACACACACATACCCCACCCGCAAGCAAAGAGGGCTCTATTCCAACCTCTGATTTGTAAATGAAAAGCCACTTGACTAAAGAGGAACAAGGTGCCTCGGCCAGCACTCAAGGGAGATAGCTCCCACGCTTCTAGCCCAGATCCAAAGCAGGGCATGGAGAGAGCCAGGAAAGAGCAGAATGTGTGTGGGAGGAGTGAGGAGGGTGCAGGTCTCCTCAGGGACTGATGCAGAACCAGCCTAGCAGCCTACCTCTGATGTGAATGCCACTTCAAAAGAAGGGACGTGGGAAGCAAACCGAGCCGGTCCCAAACCCCTGCCTCGTGATGGGGACAATTCTGACCTCCTTGGCTTATTCCCCTGCATCTGTGCCCCTTTAAACACCAGTCCCTCTCCCCGCATCAGCCCCCTATGGTCTCCTTCCAGCCCTCTCACCCTCACTCAGAACAGCAGGTTCCATTTTCACCTGTCTGAGCCAAACCAGGGAGATGGAGCAGGAGGGTGTTGGAAGAGATTGGCTGGGTGGCCTAGGGTTTCTACTAGCTGCCTATAGGAAAGCAATGGCCCCTGTTTCCTCTAGGCTCTGGCAGGCAGAGTAATTCCCTGAGCAGAGCTTGCCAGGAACTAGAGAACCTGAGCTGTAGGGAGCCAAGATCACCAAAAATAGCATATTACTGAACCTCCGAGATTAATGCAGTCAGTATGAGAGTGCAGCTTATAACCACCTCCCATTCACATGCAACCCCTCCCTCCTCACAGCCCTCACACCCACATGCAGACATATTCACATGCATGTGACAGCCACCTACACACGCACACACACGCACACCACTGCCTGAACACAAGCACATACATATTATACATACATACCCACTCACAAGCATGTACACACAAGTACACCCATTCACAGCCACTCAGACACCTGAGTATACACACACATGCCTACAGAAACATACATAACTACAGGTATATAAATACAAACACACCAATTCACATTAGTGCACACAGCCACATACACACACACATTTCTAACTGTATACGCACAAGAATAGTCAGACAAACACATATGTATGTATGTATGTATGTATACAAACCCACTCACCCACATCTATTCACAACCACCCATCTGCAAGCACATACATATTATGCATCCGTGCACATGCTCGCAACCACACACATGTATCTACTCATATCACAATCAATGCATCCACTCTCAGCCATGTACACCTAAGTACATATACACCTGCTCACAATCAACCATAAACATATATAATACAACACATCCCCATATATATTTACATATCTACATGCATTCATATACAAATACATACCATACATACCTCCACATGCATGTCCTTACATGCAAACACACAGAAAACCATGCACATGCATGAATCATACTCAGGCACAGACCTCCATTAACAGACATACATACACACCCTGCACCCATATACTTGCATACAGACTACACAACCATGCACATACACACCCATTCACAGATACTCCAAACTCACATATATCATGCAAACACACCCACCCACTCACAGACACCCATTAACACATACACATGTACACTCCCCCCACCCTCCCCGACATACATCTATGTACACCCCCACACAGACACACCAATCTGGTCTCCAGTAGCAGCTTTTTTTAAGAGCATGGGATTTCAGGCTGCCAGAGCTGCATGGCACATTAGCCCCCATTCATGGAAACCCAGTTAAAGTTCTCCGATCTTCCCCATTCCAATCGGCTGTGTTGTGAAAAAAGGAGAAGGTCGTTTCCTTGGGGACAGTGAAAAGCAATGTGACAGGTACAGCTGCCTTCTCAAGCCCTCGGAACAGATTCCAGGGCTTGGAGAGATTGACAGATGGGGCCCTTTCCTGAGTTGCTTAACCTCCCTTCCCCTGCTGTACTGTCTTATTATATGGGGGCTTTTCCTGCCTCAGGGCTTCTGAAGCACCATCCTCTCTATTAACACTTACCTAGCGCTTCTTGTCCTCCATGCACTTCACCAGACTTGACTGATTAATCCCTGGGAGGGAGGGATTTCTTGCTCCCATTTTACAGATGAGGAAACAGAGGCATAAGTGATTTGCCCAAGGCCACACAGTGAGTCAGTGCCACCGCTGGGCTCAGCACTCCGGAGTTCATGGCACCTGGTCTGGTGCTCAGAACCACATACACACCCCATCTCCAAGTACAAGGTAAAAGCACCTTACCTGTCTCCACAGGGAACCTCTGACACTAAGAAGTTAGTGTGGCTGCCTTGTGTATTAAATGTGTGTCAGGCACACAGCTGGGGTGAGGTTTCTGGTTTGCAGAAACTTGGCTGCAAAAGCAGTCTCTCCAGCTAGGTGCTGCTCCTTCCCATGCAGTCCCCTGCCTCCTTCTGGGCTAACACTGCTCCTCTGCCTCCGGCTGCTATTGCTGCTGCTTGCTGCTGCCCAGACTCTTGCAAGTGCTAGGAAACAGCAGACACCCTAAAGAAGCAGAGGGGAAAAAAATCAAAGCAGCATGGAGGAGAAAAAAAAAATACAGCCCTTCTCCACCAATCGGGTCTCAGTCTGCAAAGCATCAGGTGATGAGCAACCACGTTCCCTGCCTAGCTTCCCCAAGCTGCATCCTCCGCTGTGCAAGGATAGCACTGTAAAATTATAGAGGCTTTTCCCGTGGTGGAGGGTGGGGAATCACAGGATCTGGGGCAGGATCTGGGGCAGGGAGGGGAATGCGGCCTCAGGTTGGGTGCAGAAGTGTGACGTACTGCACGCATGGTACCAAAAATGGAGAGAGACGGGTAGTCACTAAGCAACACTGAATCCTTATCAGAAACTTCAGAATAATGGGCCAGACTCAGCCACTGGTTTGACAGAAGTTGCAGCAATGATATATCTGAGCAGCTTTAGGCATCATGCTTGCATTTATACAGCAAGCCCTGAGTCTATTCACACCTGGATGCTTACTGGTTAACTGGGAATTGCTAACTTACACACCCTGCTGTGGGGTTGCAACCCCCCATTTGAGAAGCACTATCCTTATGGGTAGAGTGGGGCTAATTGTTGGGATTCCTGGGTTCTGTTCCCAGTTCGGGGAGTGGGTGTTTGATTCATAGAGTTTAAGGCCTGAAGGGACCATGAGATTATCTAAACTGCCCTCCTGTCGATCACAGTTTCACCATGATGCCAGTATGGAGCTCAATACGTTGTGTCTGACTAAGCCATCTCTTCCAGAAAGGCAGCCAGGTTTATGCGAGTTCCTCAGCCAGAAGTCTCCTAACCATCCTGTCTACTGAGTCAGGGATCCTCCCGGTGCAGGCAGTTTTACCTGCAAGTTTTACTTGCAGAGGAATCGCAGGGAGTGGAGGCGGGCCATGGATGCTGGACTTTCCCAGCCCACATGGTGGAACAGTTTCACATTCCCAGTGGCATGGATGGAAAAAAAACAGACGGTCAAGTGAAGGGATTTCAGGTTGAATAGAAGTCTCTCCATTCTCTTCCCCGACCCCACAGCTGCCCCATCGTGTTGCAGAACAGCATCCCCTGGGCTGCAGCTGGGACTCGCTCAGTTGCACACTAAGTAGAGGTAACAAAGATGCTGGTAATTACATCATCCATCTAGCTGTCAGCAATCTAAGGACAGCTGGGATGCTGCCACAGCTGCCCGGCAGAGCCTTTAATGATGTCTCTCTGTCACTGTCCCCTCTGTTACAGCCAGAGCCTGGTGGAACTTGCAGTGCTGCCAAAGGATAGTTTACCTGCCTTAGCCTTGGGCTTCCCTCAGCCCTAGGCTCGTTGCCAGGGAAGCAGAATGGGGACAGGGAGTGAGCAGGTGTAAGGGGTACATGTGAATGGTCATCTCAGCGAGCGTTTGTGTGAATCTCCATGTGTGAGTATTTGCATAAGTGTGCATCTGCTTATGAGTGTTTGTTGATTTGGCGCCTAGATACCTTGGGCACCATCTCTCTGCTTGTGTTATCCCAATGCAGTTGAGATCAGCTATGACCTAGTCCCTGTGCTCCCTCAGTATGTAAGTCACACCAACTAACAACTCACTTCGATTTAGTGATGTGTAATGGCCGTATATACCCTCTGTGGTTTGGCTCTGTGTGAGTGCGTGTGTGAGTAGGGGCACAGAGGTAGGAAACAGCGCAGGCCTGGACCAAGCTGACCCTAAATCTCTCTATTCTGGATGGGTGAAAGTCACCCATTAATTCTTATTAAGTGGGCCTAAAGTGGTTCATGGACCTTGGACTGGCCTGCAGCACAGGGGAGAATTCACTTGAGGAGCAGATGTGGCCCTTCTAAAGGGTTTGTAATTGAGCATTACTAACATCAGCTTGTTCTGGACAAGCAAATCTGAAATTTCCTCTCTGTGTTCTGTTCCCCACCTACAGTGCATAATGAAAACTAAGGTTAATTAGGAAAGGATGGATCTAGAGGTGCATGAGAGATTATCAAACTTCTAGACAGTTTTTTTTGTAAGTGTGGCTTTGTGAAACTTTTGTGAGTTTTGCAAAATGTCTGTGTATCTAACTAGGGATTCTCAGCTGATGTAAATCAGCATAGCTCCATTGAACAAGTCCCATGTATACCTTTATTTTTCAAGGGAACTCTTATTGACAATGATGAGCCAAATTCTGATCTCCTTTACACCAGTGTCAACATGGGATCTTTCTATTTATTACTCCAGATTTACACTAGGAAAAGTGAAATCAGAATTTGACCCATGCATCTATTTCTAATGAAAAGAAAGCCTGTGCTATGCAGAGAATAGATATTCTTGTTTCAAAGTCATTCTTGAGTGGCTTCTAGCCTCTTACAAAACACATTATTTCTTTTGTTAAATTTTAACAGCCCAAAATTTGTGTTTGGACAGAGCTAATAAGCAGAGTCCTGTTCTAAATCTAGAACCCATGATTTTCAAATAGGATCAAATTTTGGCAAAATGAGTTCTCTCTTCCCTCCAATGAATGGGTTTTACAGGCACATTCAGGGGTGACCGTACAAGCACAATTGCCGTAGAGATGGTGTGGATACTGCAGGAAACAGGACAAAGGGATATGGATGGACTGCAGCAGCATCCTCTTCAACTTACCGCTCTTCACCTGAAGTGTTAACATGCTCCATTACTGCAGTTTCATGGCACAATAGATGTAATGAAGGAACCTTTCATTTCTGAGGGGCTGGTTTTAAAAAACACCTTTATCTTGATGCTTGAAAAATGAATTTGATAGCAACAATTTCAGCTGTGGGATTTTCCCTTAGGCTTGGAGAGCCTACTTTCATTGCCTATATACCTCCCCTCCTGCAGAGGTGTTAAATTAAAGCCCAGAAATGCTATACATTTTTCAATTTTCACTTAGCACTAGCGAGGAGATACTTGAGGCTTTTTCCTAGCAGGCAGCAGCCACTGACAGGAGCAAAGGACTGTTTTACTTTTTATAGAGCCAGGGCTTGATTTTGAAAAGCAGCTTTGGATTTTTCTCCAGCAAATAATTGCAGGCCTAGTTTTATGGGGTCAAATAATTGGATGTACCATATTTTGACATGTAGCTGCTTGGCTGCCTCCTGAAAACCAGGTGATTAGACATCACAGCACTATAAAGAGTGTCTGCAAAATTGTGTCTGAGTGTATAGTTCTGTGGGTGCAAAATTGCAGTTGCAAGTATTTCCAACCCCCAAGCATTCAAAAATCAAGAGCCAGTCCCTGAGAAAGTCATGAGAGTGGCCTAAAATTTATGAGATTTAAAAAAATAATGTTTTGTGTTTTGGTTTCTGAGCCTTTGGAATGCATTCAGGACACATTCTCAAGCTTTTCTCTAAAATGAGAGCTAAAAATATACTTTTTTCTTTCAAATTAAAAAAAAATCAGTGAAATCTCATGCAATCCATATCCTCCGGGAGCTGGGCCTTTTAAGAAAAACAGTAAGTATTGCAAGAGTTGGCAACACTGATTTGCAAAGAATGAGACAAGGGGCATCAGGTATTTAAACCATGGATGCCACTAGTAAGCTTCTAGCAGCATTTACCTCTTCTCATCCTGGGGAATCTTGCTAGTGACAGTCTGCAGCACAATTCTTAGCATGGGCATTTAGATGCCAGTATGATCTAGAGGGTTTGGCAGGGTGATTGCGGCATTAGGGTAGGTAGGGACTGATCGCAGTACTGGGAGGAAAGTGATTGGGAGTCTGGACTCCTGGATTCTATGCTTGATTTGTCCACTTATTTCCTTTGTCACCATGGCAAGTCAGTGTCCTGCCTCAGTTTCCCTGCCTGCCCACTAGCAGCAATTATTTCCCCAGTTTAGTGGGCGTCCCTCACAAAGATGGCGCCTCCTTCCGCCTATGTTAGCGGTCGCCCCTCACAAAGATGGCGGCACGCTCTTTTCTCCATTACGAGTGCGAGCCCCTCACAAACATGGCGGTTCGGCTGGCGTCCTTCCACGTTCACTGCCCCTCACAAAGATGGCGGCGGCACGCATGCGGGCTAGAGTTGACAGGTCAATCGTGGGGTCACTCTTCTTCCTGCTTGCTGCTGCTGCTGGTCGAGGCCGGGATAGGTAACAAGGGTTGGGATCTGAGCCCCCTATGGGGGTGCGTGTCTGGGCGGGGGAGGGGGGTCTGAGCCCCCTATGGGGGGTGTGCGTGTCTGGGTGGGGAGGGGTCTGAGCCCCTATGGGGTGTGCGTGTCTGGGTGGGGGAGGGTCTGAGCCCCTATGGGGTGTGCGTGTCTGGGCGGGGTGGGTCTGAGCCCCTATGGGGGGTGCGTGTCTGGGCGGGGAGGGGTCTGAGCCCCTATGGGGTGTGCGTGTCTGGGCAGGGTAGGGGGGTCTGAGCCCTGGGGTGTGCGTGTCGGGGCGGGGGCGGGGGTCTGAGCCCCCTATGGGGGGTGTGCGTGTCTGGGTGGGGGAGGGGGTCTGAGCCCCGTATGGGGGGTGTGCGTGTCTTGCGGGGGGGGGTCTGAGCCCCCTATGGGGGGTGCAAGTCTGGACGGGGGGGGAATGAGGGTGATTGAGCTCGCTATGGGGGGTGTGCCTGGAGATGGGAGTAGGTTCAGAGGCTCCTGTGGGGTGTGTGAGCCTGACGATGGCCCTAAGGGGGGTGCACGCCTGGAGATGGCAATATGGGGATGAAGCTTATGGGGGGGGTTGCATGCCTGGAGACAGGTGGTGGGGTCTGAGCCCCCTATGGGGGTACCTGGAGATGGGGGAGCCTTGAAAGGGAGGTGTCTGGGACCCTTGCTGTGGGATGTTGAGCCCCTATAGTGAGGGGCCTAAAGACAGGGGGAGCCCTCCCCCTGTGGCAAGGGAGAGTTCCCTCATAACATGGACGCTGGCAGGTAACTGAGCCCCTGCGTGTGGGGAGAAGTGAAGGGGGTCAAAGCCCCCGTGTAATGAGGGGGATCTGACCATGTACAGCAAAGGTTCCAGGTGGGTGTGGGTGTGAGCCCTGAAATAGTGAGGGCTGGGTATGTGGGCCTTCTTTCTGATCCCCTTTTGAGGAACTCATCCCCAGTCTAGCAAAAGGCAGATGAGCTACAGAAAAGATCTCCCAACTCTGCTGTCCTCCTGTGCTCAGTACACCTTCCTTACATGCAGGCTGCGCCCTGCCCCCCCATACCCTCCAAAGGTCCCTTCAGTTAATCATGCCCCTGGTATCTCAGGTCTCTTTTGTCCCTTGTGATTTGTTAATTTCTTGTCCTAGCAATTATCCTTATTCCCTTTTCTCCCAATCACAACAAATTCCTCTTTCTCCTCCTGACTGAGCTGTGTCTGGACAGCAAAGGAGTCGGCATGGCTATAGCACCACCTCCATTCCTTCTGGCTCGGGAAATGGGTTTCCAGGTGTCAGCTCTTTGGGTTGCTGGAAATTTCAGCTGTGTTGTTCCCTGTGATGTTTCTCTTCCCCAGGCAACTGGAAAGGATGTCGGAGGGGAGTTCAGGCAACGACGCTGGAAACCCAGGCAGCCTCCGGCCTGGACTCACGGGGGCACGGGGGCTGATAGGGAGGAGACCTGCCAACCCCATTACCCCTGGGCGCCTCCCCTCCATCCGTTCCCGAGACCTTACCCTTGGAGGAGTAAAAAAGGCAAGTGGCCCCAATTGCACAGAGAAGAATGCCCTCCTGACTTTCTTTAACCAAATAAGTGGCCCATAAAATAAATTTGATCTCATTTTATAGAACCCTGATCCTGCACCCACCAGGGTCAGTACCACTGACTTTACCATGTGCCGGATCTCGCCTGTAGTATCCATGACCTGGTGCTGTACAGTGATCAAGAACACATAGTCACTGCCACAAAGAGTTTGTACACTCAGCAGATGTGCTTAGTGCTCTTACAGTGACACTTCTTTGAGGGATGCTGCTAATTGTTCTTGGCTCCTTTTTGGAGTCTAACAAAAGATGCCTTCTCCTGACGTTAAAAAGCTTAGAGACCTGATTTTTATTACAATACTTCCAGTGTCAACTTGTTTTTTGTATCTTTCTGCCTGTCTCGGATGGAGGAAGGGGCATAAGCTAAACACTAACTGCTTGGGTTAAGAAGAAAGTTGTCCATTTTGGGGTGGCTTACACCTTCCTGTGCAACATCTGATAAGGAGGAGACAGGATACCACACTAGATAGACCACTGGTGTGGTCAGATATGGCAGTTCCTATGTAGTATAGTTGTTGGATCAGGTGCCTCTGCAATCAGAACTCCTTGTTCTGTTCCCTTCTCTGACACTAACTCCTTCTGAGGCTTTGATCAAGTCACTCTTTCTATTTCCTTTCCTCATCTGGAAAGTGGGGGAATACGTATCTACTCGCCTTATAGAGCAGGATGTGATGGTTAATCAATGAATGTCTGGAGAGCAGTTGGAAAATAAGCCTTAGATAAACAACATTATTCTGTTTTGAACTGGCAGCCTGAGCAGGACCTTGCCAATCGCTGCATGTTTCCATGTTCTCTGTAGCCTCTTCTTTCAAAGGCTGCCCTCTAACCCATTCCTGATGCCACGTGAGCAATTTGTGTAACTGGGGCTGGCACCTTCTGTAGAGGTAATTGGGCAGGGAGTTGTACGGGACACAAATGCACTGTCTGAGTCTGTAATGCAGCCAGACTGGTTCTGTGCCAGGCTTCCTCACTCCTGTTTTTTAAGCATCTTTCATCCATAAACACGGAAATAGTCAGAGCCTAGACAGACATTCGGGTGCTTGTGCATAAGATGGCTCATAAACAGCACCTCCAGTGGGGAGAAACTATTGGACCATGATAAAACAAGAGACTGATGTAAATCTTGCTGTCTGGAGGTACTTTACATCAAGGTTCAGGGCCAGGGCCTGGCTCCCTTCAGCTCCTACTGAAATCAGTGGGAGCTGAGGGCTCTCAGGATCTAGCACCGTGTTACAGAGCTCAGCAGCAAATGATGGGGTCATCAAATAGCTTCCCATTTGTTTTCTGTGGCTTATATTTGTCACATCCTGAACAAGTGACGTAATCTTTTTTTTTTTGTTTGTTTTTTTGTAGAAAACTTTCACCCCCAACATAATTAGCAGGAAGATCAAAGAAGAGTAAGTGGCCACCTTATATTGTCTCAGTGGAGTGGGATGTGATTATCTAAAACCAAAATTAATGTGTACTGGTTGCTATGCACTATTAAACAGCCTCCACGTTCCACCCCAAAGGTGGCTGCTTTGCAGTGATTGCTATAGACGGTTTGTAAAATATCCTCGCATCTTCTGAGTGTATGTAACTACACTATAAGATGTGAGGGTGGATTATTTCAAGTGTGTTAGGATTTAGCAGGAGCGTTTTAAGCTTGCAATAAGCAATACCCCATCAAACCTTTTTCTCCAGGCCAAAAGAGGATATCTCCATCAAGAAAGAGAAGAAAGATAGAGATCGGGATCGGCAACGAGATGGCCATGGGCGAGGCAGAGGGAGGCCGGAGGTCATTCAGTCCCACTCCATCTTTGAGCAAGGCCCAGCAGAAATGATGAAGAAGAAGGGTACTGTTAGCAGGAATGTGGACAGCACTTACAGCTGTGGGGGCAGGAGGGTGTCACAGAAGCCACTTTTCCCAGGGTCTCCCTTCTGCTTTGCTTTTTCTCCTTGGAGATGACTTACAACGAAGGCCAGTGATAGGAAGAGATGCTGCATTTTGGTGGCAACTTGAGTGATCCCTGTGTCCAGCTTGCATGTATCTTTGTGCCAGAATTGTTAAAGCACTTTGGAATGAAAGGTGCTGTCCATGGGTTGATTGTTTTTGTTAACGTTGGTACTGCCTTTATGCAAAGGTTTGAAATAAAATGACCTGGGGTTTGGAAGGGTTCAGTGATCCACGTTGGGGTAAGAAAGCTCTTCACCACAAGGTTACCAGTTTCAATTCAGCCCATTAAAGTCACCACTGTTCAATTCATTGTGTGGTGGGTCTCAGTGCTGTTCTTTGTGGGCAAATGTCCTGGTGGCTTGTGTAACATGCACTTGGGGAAGTCAAGACTGGAGAGTCTCTTTCCTGGCTGGAGAATGAGGCCTTGTCTTCACAGCAACGTGAGTTCAAGCTGTAACTCAAGTATTGCCCCAACCCAGCTCCCGTTTGCGTGCACACACCTAGCTCGAGTTAAGTGGTGCTTTAAAGTCAAGCTCACTGAGCTGTTGCGGAGTTGTTGTTGTGGGTTGATGCTCAAGTCTGCTAATGCTCAAGCTACTAATGCAGTGGGAATGCAGCAGCCTAAGTTATAACAACTCATCAGCTGCTGATCCGTTCACTCCTCCGTGTAACTTGATATTGTTTTTGCACTGTGACCGTGCTCACTCGAGCTCAGCTAACTTATGTAGTAACTTGAGATAACTTGCAGTGAAGACTAGCCCTGAACTACCCTCTCTCCGCAGAGGTGCAGTTCCGGGCTGCAGGGCTCTGAATCTAGAACCACTTAATTCACACCAAGAAAAGAGGGATTGAAGTACAGTGCTTGGCAAAGGGATTATCCCTGTTCCAAACCTTCACTCCTGTGTTCTCCTTCTCTTTCACACAGGCACCTGGGATAAGACTGTGGACATGTCAGACTTTGGACCTTCCCACATCATCAACATAAAGAAAGAGAAGAGGGAGACGGACGAGGAGACCAAGCAGATCCTGCGTATGCTGGAAAAGGATGATGTAAGCAAGGCTGGGAGGAGGGGGCGGTACCATCTGGGACGCAGGGCTATAATTCTCCAACCTTCTGGAACAGAAGTGCCTACTCCAGGATTGTTCCATTGGAGGGGGTCGGGGAAGTTGAGGAGGGAGTTTAGGGCTTCTAGTTCCCTGATGTTTGTTAGTCTGAGTGTCCCCAGTTCTACCCCTACCAGCAAGACACCTAGGGCCTAGTGGCTGTTTCCCCAGAGGCGGGACATCCCTGCTGCTCCCCAAGAGTCAGTTTCTGCACCCAGCAGTGGGAGCTTCAGGCTCACCACAGGTTACTCTCCTGACTTCACTGCCTCATGGAGAGGAGAGGATACTCATGTTGCCTGATCCTGCAGCAGTCACGGACAGCTCCCATTGACTTCTGTGGGATTGGCTTGTACACAGATCAGACCAAGCGCTCTTACGGGTGGCGCGGGGTCATAGGATTACAGTATCCGGGTGTGGTTGGTGTGCAGGACTGGAAGGCAGGATTCCCGGGTTGGGTCCTTAGCTCTGCTGTCAACTTGCTATGTCAGTCACAACTCGCTTCCCCTCTGTACCTCAGTTTCCCCTTCTGTAAAATGGGGGGCGGTGGTGCCTATCTGCATAGGGGTTATGAAGTATTTGTCAGAGTATTTGTCTTCTCTGTGTCCAGTGTCCCTGATAAGTCCTGGCTGGCAGCTCTCCCCTCTATCGCACTGAGGGATATTCTACCTTCTGACTCTTTTCCCTCTCCCTCTTTCCTCCTTCAGTTCCTTGATGACCCACGCTTGAGGAATGACATCCGGAACAAGCCAGTTCAGCTGCCCCTGGCCCACTCAGGCTGGCTGTTCAAGGAGGAGGGCGAAGACCAGGAAGATGTGAAGCCTTTGGCCACCAGCACCAAGGAAGAGATGATGGAAGTGGATTTACCTTCAGTGAAAGGTACCGGATCCAAGCCTATCATGGTTAGACTCTGTGCTGGGATCCCTATGGGGATACACCCTGGGGGCTAAACTCACCAGCCCTAGCTACAGCCTTGTAGCTTGAATGCTTGGGGTAGCGGAACATGGAGCTGATTTGTGCCACTGTGCTCACAAAATCCAAGCATTCAGCTAAGCGTACTGGCTGTTGACTGAAAGGTATCCCTGGGAGACCTCCCTAGCAGGTCTCATACATTTGGTCTGGCCCTTCTACTTCCAGCTTCCCTGCCCCAGTGAATATCAGGGGTTCGCTGATCAGAAGAGGAGCAAGGTACAGAGGTTGCAGGGGGTGGAGGGAAACCACATGGGGATGTGACCTCTTAGTATGTTGGACCATTCACAGCAGCACAAGAGGTACAGTGCTGTACAAGTCTGTTCGCTCTGACTGAGGATGGTTCTTCTCTCCAGCTCTTGAGAAGGGGATGAGAAACCACTCAGAACCAAGGGTTTATTCAAGAGGCTCAGTGTGTAGCCCAGACGTTAACTACGTGTGATGTTTCCCGTCATCCTAATCACTAAGGGTCAGGTCCTGCATGGTGCTGAGAGCCTCAATTCCCACTGACTCCCAATGGGACTTAACACCTTACAGGATTGGGCCTGACAGGTGAAATAAATGCACCAGAGGTCAGCGTTCTTCCTGTGCCCCTGGTTATTCTGCTGCAAGATTCACTGCAGGTGGCTAGAGCCTCTTTCCCTCCCACCCACAGGGTGTGTGAAGCAGACGCTCCCAGAGCATGGGAAGGTGGCTGTTGTCTAACAGGGCGCTCGTGGTGGAGTACAGGTAGCCTGTGACCTTGTCTCCACCCCAGTGAGCTCTGCAATTTTGTCTCTGCTCTTAGTGAAAGAGGAGCCCCGCGATGAGGAGGACTCAGAGGAGCCACCAGCGGTTGCCAAGCCATCTCAGACAAAGGCACCTCCCAGCTACCCACAAGATATCTCCGTGGCGGAGTTGCTGCAGAGTCTGAGCCTGACCAAGGAGGAGGAGCTGGTTTTCCTGCAGCTGCCGGATACACTCCCTGGGCAGCCGCCCACGCAGGACACCAAGCCCATCAAAACAGAGGTGCAGAATGAGGAGGGACAGATGGTGATGGTGAAGCAGGAGAAGAACCAGGTACACGGTCAAGCGGGACCCTCACTGAACTCTCCCTGGTGTGGGAATGAGTAGCAGGGGGCTGGCTTGCAGTGCATCACCCCTGTTTAGTTGGGAGCTGTATGCATATATTGTAGCTAAGCGCTAGGGAAGCATGTGGGCTCGGGATGCCCATCAGCAGAAGTTGTAGGTAAAACTTAGCTAAGAGCTGAGCCCTGTCAGACAGAGGTTCCCCCTGGGGCACTGGTGTGCATGTGCATGGCAGAAGGAGCAATGCAACAAGGGACAGTCAGTCTGTGTTGGCATTTCTGGGAATTTTGCTGTATCCAGTGGTGAGAGACCTGGGGTGGGAAGGGCACACAGGCAACTTTAACAATGCTCCCCAATCCCTTCACTGGATTCTTCACACACTCCCGGAAAGCACCTAGGATTTCATTGGTGCAGTTTCTGTAAGCAGCTCAGTCTGCGTCTTGGCTCATGGCAATTCCCATTTCCACTATGCAAGTTTCCCAAACCCGTTGGCCTTTGACATCCTACCAGCTTGAGCCAGGTGGCAGATATGCTTGCAACCTCGGCACGTAAGGAAGGCTCTGGTTTTGAAGGAGGCTGCAGTGTTTCGGCACTGATGGAACTTGCATTAAATTTTGAAAGAGGCAATTAACGTCTCTCCAATGATACAGCACACCTGAGCCTCATTGCATGGCGGTGCAGACATATCTTACAGGTTCTCTTACTCCTCTTTGGAGAGACTCCTTCAAGGAAAGGCATGAGCATCCCAACTCTTGACTGGAGAAGAGCACTGGGGTGACCAGGGTAAAGGAGCTGCACCACTCTAACCCTGAATGTTTCTCTCCACAGGAGGCCAAGCAGGCTGAGAACATCTGCACCCTGGGGGACCTGCCAGAAGGGCAAGTGGGGAAGCTGCTGATCCGCAAATCAGGAAAGGTGCAGCTGGTTCTGGGCAAAGTGACTCTGGACGTGACCATGGGGACCCCCTGCTCCTTTTTGCAGGTACAGCTCGCTCAGTGACCAGCATGCATGGAAAATGGCTCATCCTTGCATCTATGGTGAATTTAGTGCTGGTGATAGATGACAGGCTGGGAGCCTGGGGAATGTTTCCTCCATCCCCAAACACTTGCTTGCTGCCCCATTGCCTGTGTGTTTCAGTCCTGACTTGCCCTTGAGGGACCCCCCTCTATGCTTGAGAGGAGCGTTCTCTCTCCGGGGTCTGTTCAGTCCTTGGCCTCTCAATTGAGATGGCTAGTGAGAGCCAGTTGTTAGACATAATGAGTCTCAAAACACAGTACATCTCCGTGGTATATAAACACCATCTTATGGACCCTGAGCTGCTAGGAATTGGGCTGAGGATCCAAAACTCATTTCATGAGAGGCCCATCCAGCAGCCGTCAGGTAGCAGTGACTTTATCTACTCTCCAACTGGGCCTGACTTGAACCAGCACCTCAGAGGTGCAAGGTTCTGTATCTAAATCTCACTTCCCTGAGCCATCCACTTGATGTGCCCTTTGAGGACTGAGAAGAGCTGCTGCTATCTTATTTAGGGTCAGGAAGAGGCCCCAAAATATGAAGGCTTATAGCAGGGGCCGGCAACCTTTCAGAAGTGGTGTGCCGAGTCTTCATTTATTCATTCTAATTTAAGGTTTCGCATGCCAATAATACATTTTAACGTTTTTAGAAGGTCTCTTTCTATAAGTCTATAATCTATAACTAAACTATTGTATGTAAAGTAAATAAGGTTTTTAAAAATGTATAAGAAGCTTCATTTAAAATTAAATTAAAATGCAAAGGCACCAGACTGGTGGCCAGGACCAGGGCAGTGAGAGTGCCACTGAAAATCAGCTCGCACGCTGCAGGTTGCCTACCCCTGGCTTATAGCATCCACACCTCAACACTGGAAGTGGGGAGATTATTTTGGAGACCGTGGATGAGAGAGAGAACCCCAGCTCTTGCTTTGGGAGGACTCGGGGAGCCTATATTTTAGCAATGATTTGGCCTACCCTAGTCATCTACTGGCTGTGTCTGTAACCAGCACACGGGGGATCCTGGTGCCCAGGCAGCTGGAAGATGAGTTTCTGGGCTCGGCTCTCCCTACTGGGAAGTAATTGCTTCCCCTCCAGAGTTCAGATGCATACAACAGAGCATTAGAAATCAATGCTTGACAGGAGCGTAACTCACTCATGGAATGAATCAGGGCCAGGGAGTTAAGCTACAGCATAGCACTCTTGAGTGATCATGAAGATCAGGGCCAGCTTTAGGAAGTGCGGAGCCCAATTCAAATAGTTTCGATGGGGCCCCAGCAGGGATGACTCACCCGGCGGCGCTCCGGGTTGGCGCTCCAGGTCTTCCGCGGCACTGAAGGACCCGCGGCCAAAGACCCAGAGCGCCGCCGGGTGAGTAAAAATTAAAAAGGCGCCTAAATTAGGCGCTCTTCTTTAGGGTGCGGGGCCCGACTCGGGGGAATCAGGGGAATTGGCCTAAAGCCGGCCCTGAGGAAGATTGCATCTCCGTGGCTTGGGGAAACTTTCTCTTTATACTCATGGGCAGGTAATCTCTAAACAGAGAGTGGATCTGGCTGTTTTTAATGGTTTTTCCTATGTTGTTGAAAGGAGCTGGTATCTGTGGGCATTGGAGACAGCAGGACTGGAGAGATGATCATCCTGGGACACGTGAAGCACAAGCTGGTGTGTTCCCCAGACTTTGAGTCCCTGCTGGAGCACAGGCATCGATAAGAGAAAGGAAAGAAGGGGCGGAGTTCTCTGTGGGATTCTCCTCTCCTTGGTGGAGGTTCAGCCCAGAGGTGGGCTGCTCCTCTCGTCGTCCTGGGACGTCCATCCCAGTTCAGGTTCTGTTCTGGCTATGGGAAGCAGGTGCATGTCAGAGGAGGGTTTCCCACTGGGGCCGTGCAATGCCCTCTGTGCCACTACGCTGCCCAGGGGCATCTTGCTCTTAGAAGCGTCCCATCCATGTTCTTTGCTGACTGTGCCCAGAGCGAGGGGAGTTGGGAGGGCTCCTCCCCTCCAGCTGTAGCTATAAACAAGAATTCCAGGGGACAAATGCACTCCTGTCCCCATCGGCACAAGTATGCGTATGTTCCCACCCTGTGTATATAGAAAAGCTACAGTGACTCTAGCCTCTGCCTGTGGACCTAGCTCTGGACTTGAGACAACTGGGGTTCGGGGTTCAAGCACAGGTGGGGTGTGCGATAGCCTTTTGGTACCAGTGAGGGAGATTTCCTTCCCCACTCCTGACTGTATATGAACCTGCAGCATCTTACCATGTCCACCTGCCTTGCACTGGCAGAGTCCCTGCATCCAGCCGCCACCATTGGGCTGAAGGAGGACTGGTCCAGGAGGCATGACAAAGCAACTCAAGCTGCTTCCTTCTGCTCCCTGTGGTTGAGTGAGCTGCCTCTGCCTCTTTCACCCTCCCAAGCCCTGCTGGGAAAAGCCCGGAAGCCAAGCCCAGGGCCCCTTCCTGGAGACTGTTAAACTTTTGCCAGTGGTTTCCCTTTGGCCAGAGATATAAAGTGAGCTGTTCCTATGGGGTCTCTGATCTGCCTGTCAATACCCAGGCTGAAATTCTGCCTCCTTAGCTGTAGCAGCCTGTACGTGTCTATAGGATGTTCACACTGCAGTTAGACACCCTTGGCTGGCCCATGCCAGCTGACTCAGGCTCTGTCTAAAGGGTTGTTTAATTGCAGTGTAGCCTTGCGGGCTTGGGCTGAGCCTGGGCTCTGGGACCCTCCCATTCTCAGGGTCCCAGAGCCCAGGCTTTAGCCCAGGCCCACAAGTCTACACTGCACTTAAACAGCCCTGCAGCCTGAGTCAGCAGGCACAGGCCAGCCACAGGTTTTTATTTGCAGTGTAGATACCCTAAGGCCATACTGCTCTTTAGAAGGGGTATGCAGTCATTCAAGGGCTTGCTTTCACATCACCCGGTGACTGCCCAGAGAGAGACACGGCCTCGCATCCTTGCGTAAGTATTCCTTTAAAAGGCTAGGCCCTGTGCCCAACAAATGTGTGATATGGCTTTGTGGGTGAATTTCCCTCATCTGTGAAGCTGAGACACCTGTTTGCCAATGTCCAGATAGCACTTTGAACTCCTAAAGTGCTGTCCAAGTGCGAAGTGTGTGATGTTTAAATTTTCCAGCCTGCACCGCTTGAAAGCCATGGAATACGGTGCCAATAACTTTACCAGCTGCCAGTCTTGCTTTTGGGAGTTTAATATATTAAAATGTAGCCTTGGTCCAAAATGCATTCAGCACCCTTCAAGCTCCCCCACCTGGCTGCTGATGTAACAAGTTCCCAGTGCATTCATTGTATTATTGAGGCTGTAGAGAAACAGGATGGCCAACACCACCTCTGTTTAATGACCGCTTAGGTTCTGGAGTACTCCACAAAAACCAGCTAATTCCACCTCTTCTGCTGAGTCTTCAGACACCCCTAACTCCTCCCCAGGTTTATGTGAGCGGCTAAAGATAGCTGTCTACCTCCCACAACTGCTTGTGCCAATGAAGTGGTTTCCCACTGGGGTAGTTGCTCTTGGAAGACCCAGCAGCTTGTCTGTGTGGTCTCTGTCTGGTGGAGCCAATGGAAAGAGCTGCACTTGCTGCAGTGTGGTGTCAAGGCTGCTAGATTATACCGGGAGCATTGCATGGGTTGCGTGTGGAAATCAAAGTGGAATAAAACTGCTTCCGTGTGCACACGTGGTATAGGTGTGTGGGCTACAGCTTATTCCTAGGAGGCTATCGTGTGTTCTCTCTGTACTTAGTATCTTGTGTGCTCTCCTCTCTCCCTGAAACTCACTATCCCTTCCACCCAGCATTTGGGAATCTGCTCTTCCTTGCTGCAGTTTTTCCAAATCTTGTCATCCTAGAGGCCACCTTTTCCCATCCGTCTTCCCTCTAGCTCCCTGCAATGTTGCAGTTATCTTTCCTCAGTAGTATCTTATATGCACTTTTTACCCAGCCCTCTATCTGACAGGTTGGATGTACTGTCACAAGCCAGGTCAATAGAATCTGGGCGTTTTTTGTGGGGTTCATCTTTTCTCCTCCACCAAACTTATTGCTTGAGATGGGCTTGGTATCCTAGTCTGCTCAGTCCCTAACTCTTGTTTAACATGCACTATATACCACTACTACTGTAGGAGGCAAGGAGAGTCATTCAGTAAATATTCACTATCTGGTTAAAACAAACAGCCGCTCCTGGTGCTACCACAGTTTTAATAGAAACTTGTGATATCTCAAAGCTTTATCTGATGGGAACATAAAACATCCTGCTCTCTGCAATTCAGAAGGCTGTAGCAAAGTCTCACTCATCCAGATAATCAGCTTTATTGGCCTGAAAACTAGGTCTGCATGCTGTGAGAGGTGAGAGTATTAGAGGTATTGCTAAGGCCATTGGACATGTTTCTGCTGGGATGATTGACGGTGTAATGGTCAATCTCTGAGTTGGACTCTATGGTTTAATGTTCCCTTGACTCAAAGGAGGGTAAAATAAGGTGGAAAGTGCCCATCTTTGTAAGCCCAACTTCTAACAGTTTGCCTGTCTTCAGATGCAAGCCCCCAGCACATTCATGGCATTGATGCACTACAGCAGTGTTTCTCATTCTTTTTGATACCCGGGACTGGCTTGCTGCCTTCCTAAACTGTGTCAGGGAGTTCTCAGGGACTGGCACCGGTCCAGGACTGGTAGTTGAGAAATACTGCTCTCCACAACTACAATGGCCAGGAATGTCTTTATTATTAGGAAAGCCTAGTGGTTGGGATCTCTATAGAAAGGCTTTTAATTCTCAGAATTTAAGTATTGTCTGTGCTGACAGTCGTACTGTTGCAACTCATATCTCTTACATGGCAAAACATCAGAATCTAGGGCCTAGGCCCACTAGCTATTGAATTGTCCCCTAAAATGAGGATACTGGAGGAGTGTGCCTTTCTGACAGCCGAAGCTGCAAGCAATTCCTGTTGTTGTTGGAGGGTTGTTCAGGCTCTCAGAAGATCCTTAGTGTGCTGTATGTGCCCCCTCCCCTTGCATAGTAGGTAGGTTTGGCAAAATGCACCTGTAGAGCTGCCCTGTAGATCAAATCATTCCATTGGGACTTAACTACCATAGGATGCTACCACATCTAGCCTTGGAGCCCAGAAGGAATGCAGTTAATCAACAGGGTGCTCTAAGGGCTGCTCCGTACCTGAGGTGGATGTCCTACAGATAGAGGAGTAAAGAGGAACTCATGGCCAGGGGAAGGAGGTCACTCAGGATTTGTCTTTATTGGTGCATTGAGTTCTTAATGTAACGCACCATCTTGAAAGCCTTCAGGTTCAGCGTTCCTCCCTGGATCCCATTCTGGCCCACCAGGATGATGCACACTGGGTTGGCCAGGGCGACGGTAATGGCATTGGTGCAGGTGTCACTGTTCTCTTGCTGTTTGGTCCGGAGGTCCATGGTATAATTGTGGGTGTCTGTGTAGAGATTGTCCCGGATCACCAGACACTTGACCCCACCCAGTGTGGCTCCCTTGGTGAGAAGGGTGTCTCTATTCCTGTCCAGGAGTGCTTGGATCTCCAGCTGAGTCATGTTTGCCAGAACCCCACCTGGGTGGGCAGCCAGGAGCTGCTGGTGAGCGATGGAGATCACTGCTGCATCGCAGCACAGCCCATCTCTCATCAAGCTGCTGATGACATCTTGCCAGCCTGACATACTGTGATCTGTGGAGCAATGTGTGCAGCTATGCCCACCTTGCTGACACGGAAAGGTGGAGAGGAAGGTTCCTCTTAATGTCTCTGATGGTAAGGAGGTCCCTTGTTCTAACCTCCAGCTTGGTCTCAGAAGGGTAAGACGTACATTCAGTCCATACAGTCTCTTTCCATGAACAAATGACTTATTTCAGGCCAAGCAGCAGGGGAGGCTCTCACTACTGTGACATTGTGCGCTTCCTCCCAAGCACAGTGTAAATCCCTGGTGCTCACCAAATGAGGCTTCAAAGCCAGATTTCCAGATGCTAAGATCCTGCAGTGTTTTTTCTCATCTGCACTGAGTGACCTCCACCGACACCCCAAGCAGCTGGATCCTGGGTGTGAAGGCTTAGCTGCCCTCCATGGCTTCTGATCTCAACCCTGGAAACAAGCCAGTGCTATGACGACAATGAGATCATTTCTCCCTGTGATGTCACAGTGCATCCTTACTGATATCTGTTTGGAGCAAGTTGATTCATCCTTTGCTGTGTATTCAGGACTCTCCTTAATGTTCATTTTCCCCTCCACCCTACATGAGAATATGTACTGGTGTAGTTGTCAGGTCCTAATCCACCAGTGCGCTTGTGCTATTACCTGCTCTAGCTTCTGCGTGGGAAACTTCTCCAGAGCCAGTGCTTCTATAGCAGCTTGTACATTCTGAACTTACTCTGTAAGGAAGCACTGCCCCAGAGATCACCAACCCTTCCACCCCGTGGAAAAATGTCCTACTGCAGCTAGCATGCAGGGCTTCTTGGATCCCACCCTCATCAGTTTGCTACTGTTCTGTCCTACCTGTGTCGGTTTCATCTGTCCAAAGATGCTGGTCTGGGGTGGCAACTCTATTGCCTCACATCCAATGCTCCTTTGGCTGGGGAAGCTGGATTTTGGAGCAGTGCAGCAGCTAGGGGAAGGAGAGGGCATGGGCCTGTTTTTTGCAAGAAGAGAAAGAGCAACACGCAGGAATTTACAAACGAAAATAGAGGCAGAAGGGGGCTGTGAGCAAATGCCTCATTTATTACATCAGTGGTCCCTAACCTTTTCATCTGGCAGGCGCCAGACAAAGGACTGTGGCGGCAGTCAAGCATCCGCCGAAATTCGGCAGCATTTCGGCGGATGCTCAACTGCCAGCCAGGACGGGGGCGCATTTAGACGCCCCTGCGGGCGCTATGGCACCCACGGGCACCGCACTGGGGACCCCTGTATTACATAGACAAGCTGGATGAGGTAATATATTTTATTGGACCAACTTCTGTGGGTGAGAGACACAAGCTTTTGAGCTACAGCAAGCTTGTTTTCATCTATTACATGTCTGCAGCTGGTTTCCCTGGGTGTTAGCAGCAATCAGCATTGCAAAGGTGGCATGAAATAGCTAAACTAACCGAGAAGGCAGCAGGGACTGGTCTCCAGACAGCAGCTGAAGCATTCAGTTGGGCTCTGACTTGTAGCTAATGGTGAATAAACCCTCTAGTGTTAGTAGCTGGAGTGACTTTCTCGAGCAATCAGGGAAGGGAGGATGCAGAAGGCAACCCTGAGCCTATCGCTCTCCCCGGAGGCTGAGAAAGCTTCTTCCAGCAGAGGGCTGGGTTGCAAGTAGGGGAAAGGGAGGGATAAGGGGCTTTCTTCCCTGCCTTCTGCAAGCCTGTACCCTGCTGGTGGATGATTTATTAGCAATGGGGAAATGTTGACCCCAGCTGAAGAAGCATACTGCAAAAAGGCCCTGGCCCCTTGCACAAGCAGCCTGTATGCTGCTGTGACCCCAGGCTGGCCATAAGCTGGTGGCCAGCTCTAGAGGTGTGAAATATTTCCACAGAGGGGAGTGTCTCACTCTCCTAGCCCTGGCTTCCTTCCTGGCAGCACAGAGATGAGGGTGGAAACAGCCTATTGCTGAAGGACCAGTGCCCTGTCCTAGGAGCTTTAGCCAAGTACCTCCAACCATGGAAATGGATCTCCAATGGAAGTGCTGCTAGAAGATAGCTAAGGACTGAATGAGCATAGAGGACAAGTCCTATCCTCCCCCACTCAGCCAGAGGAGTACACCCATAGAGGCAGTGCAGGCTAGGGATGCACCAGCTCCCACTAGGCGTAGATGAGGTCTCAACACCAGTCAACTGCATAGGCCAACTGGAACTTGATGTAGCTTCCAGTATGACAGCTGTCACCTGCTCTGCTGTGCAGCCCACAGCAGTAAGAGTGCTTAGCCAGCCAGCTCTTCTTACATTCCTGCTCTTATTTTCTTTCCCTGGAAATTATTTTCTCTAGCTTAGTGCAAGCCAGGACAGCACCTTCCTTGCCAGCGTAATACTTCACCTTGCTCTAGTGTCTGCTCCACGAGGATCTCCAAGCACCTCACAAACACTACTGATGGGGAAACCGAGGCAGAGTGCAGCAAAGCATCTTGCCCATGGTCAGAGAGGAGCCGTGTGGCAGATAGGGAGCGAGTACCTATATCTCCTTGGTCACTGTTTATCCTTTAATCACTTGGCGCACCCTCTTTCTCCTTTTTCATGTCTGAGCTGTCTTGTGCATAAAATACATCCACTATTGGTACTAAGCTGGTGCAGATTATGCATTACTAACTACTAGTGCTCTGTTCCTCATGCACCAGGAGGTATATACCACTCACCTGCTGCATCCCCTCTTCTGAAGCAATGAAACTTCCTTCTCATATAACTGGGCCCAATCCAAGAAGAAGAAATAAATTTCCTCCTTTCATTTAGTCATTTTGCCTTTTTTTTGCTGCTGTTAGCTTAGATGTGATTTCTCCCACCCATCCACCACTGCTCAGCCAGAACTGAGCCAAGGGCTTGTAGCCTGCTGCGTTCCTCTAGGCCACCTTCCTGCTTCCAGTCTGCTAGGAAGGCTGGGAACAGAGCCTACCAGACCGTCTCTGCAAGTGACGTTCTCCAGCTGTCTGGCACAGGCAAACTGGACTGACCAGCCTGTCAATCAAGCACTGGCTCCTTCAACATCAGGGCAGTTACCATTACCCCATTAGCCATCTTCATCTTCCCCAGGGAAAACATCGGTCCACCTGGGTGAGTGGTTGCAGCCCCTCCTCCACTGCCTTGAGGCAAAATCACAGGCATCGGAGCCTACCCTTTGGGTTGGCCTGGCCCTAAACTTCAAGCTGCTTTTTACTGCCTATTTCTGTGATGCATCCTTCCACCCTACTGAACCTGCCAATGATGGGTCCCATTTCCTTAGCTTCTTTGTGTATCTTCAGTGACTCCCAGTCTTTCATCATTCTCTAGCTATAGAGTGTGGGGGTTAGAAGGAAACTTCCCCTTGGGCCAGGTTATCCCATAAGTGCCTTCTGCAGCATATCTTGCATTTTCCTCTGAAGCAGCTGCTGGCTCCTATCAGAAACAGGAGGCAGGACTAGTTGGCTGCTGGGATTTGATCCAATAGGGTATATGTTTTGTTCACCCCACTGCAGCCTCTGCAGACTTGTACCATCACCCAGTGCTTTGCAGCCTCACTACCTGGGCAAAGGGGTTTGCCTAGGGCTCTGACACATAACAGGAAGCAACGACATGTCCCCTGGGGGCTGGAAGCAATGTGGTCTGTGCCAAAACACCGAATGAGATGGGAAAGAGTGTTGGCTCTGGAAGAAACCTCAGCCCTATCCCATAAGAAGGAGAGAGGTGTGGCTTGCCAGGGCAACAATGAAGGGACCACCCCATGCTATGATGCAGGAGAGAGGGGGTCCTGCTGCAGAAGGGGGAAGTGGTGGCAGTAGGTCAAGCCCCACCTATCCTCAATGGAGTCCTCACTATCCTACAGCAACTGGGTGATCTGCTTCATCTGCTGCTTGTGGAAGTAGTCAAGTGCATGTGATACATGGCAGTGTCCCTGCACCGTTCCCACAGGTCACTGCGTGAGGTCTTCTCCACCAGCTCCTTCAGGTTCACAGCATTGCTGGGGGCAGGGCTGGTGCCTGTGCCAACATGCCAACCTGACCATTCTCACCCCCAGGTTTAGATCCTGATGCCTGCCTCATAGAATATCAGGGTTGGATGGGATCTCAGGAGGTCATCTAATCCAACCCCCTGCTCAAAGCAGGACCAATCCTCATCCAGACGGGGAGAGAGGTGGCACTTTGAACTGGGCACTGTGAGTGGCTGACCCCTGTGCCCTTGGGTCCCTCTTGCTAATACAGCCATGACTCTCAGCTTTGCTAATCCTGCTGCGGGGTGGGAGGGTATCTTCACTCTGGCTTCTACCACTGCTTTACTACTCATAGACTGGGGAAAAATTGCAGCTTCCTCTGAGCAATAACCCACTCAGCCTGGCAAACATAAGTCCACCATTAACCGGTTGGAGGCTGATGCTTTCCCAGATGTTTAAGTCCTTGGGGACTGTGCAGTTGCTCAGGGTTTGGCTGGGGGATAAGATCAAGTCATGGCCCTGGCCTTACCCCAGCTGGTAAATCCCTACCCTATATGCACCCATCCTGTTGTTGTTGGGGCCTTTCTCAAAGTGGGTCACACTGGGCAGGGGTGGGGAGAAAGTGGCCCGGGGTGAGCAGCAGTGGAGGGAATGTGGATCAGCAGGCTGAGGTGGGTATTTTCCTGAAGGGAGCAGAACCCCAATGACCAACCTGCTGCTGCTGCTGCTTATGCTGGGGTGAGGGGTTGGCAGCCGCCTGTGTATGTGGCCACTCTTCCTCATCCCAGTGTAGCTGGGGCTTTACAGAAGCTGGTGTGGGAGCACAGTGTAGGCCAGGGGTCGGCAACCTAAAGCACGCTTGCCAAAGGTGGCGCACAAGCTGATTTTTGATGGCACGTGGCGGCGGGCTGAGTGGCTCAGCCCACTGCCGCTCTGGGGTTCCGGCTGCTGCCCCGTTGCCAGCCAGGGTCCCGGCCGCTGGCCCCACTCAGCGCCCGGTGCCGGTCTGGGGTCTCGCCAGCCGCGCTCAGCCTGCTGCTGCGTTCGGGTTCCACTCACTCAGCCAGTGGGGGGCTGAGTGGCTCAGTCCGCTGCCAGTCTGGGGTGCCGGCAGCACTCAGCCTGCTGCCGATCTGGAGTTCCGGCTCCTGGACCCTTTCCAGTCAGAGTCCCAGCCACCAGTCCTGCTCAGCCTCCTGCCGGCCTGGGTGAACAGAACCCCAGGCTGGTAGCGGGCTGAGGGAGGCCAGCGGCTGGGATCCCGGCTGGCAGGAGCTGGCGGACGGAACCCCAGACCGGCAGCAGGTTGAGTGGCTCAGCCCGCTGCCAGTCTGGGGTCCCGGCCACCGGCCCCGCTCAGCCCACTGCTGGCTTAGTCAATGAAACCCCAGACCGGCAGTGGGCAGAGCAGGGCCAGCAGCTGGACCCCAGACCGGCAGCAGACTGAGTAGGGCTGGTGGCTGGAACCCCAGACAAGGATCCCAGGCAAGGATCACACTAAATTGATAAGATCTGCATTTTCATTTTATTTTAAATGAAGCTTTTTAAATATTTTAAAACCTTATTTACTTTAAATACAATAGTTTATTTATATAATATAGACATAGAGAGATACCTTCTACAAATGTTAAAATGTATTACTGGCACGCGAAACCTTAAATTACAGTGAACTTGGCACACCACTTCTGAATGGTTGCTGACCCTTGGTGTAGGCTATCCATTGCATGATGCATGCTCATCCCTGCTTACGCATCTCCCCAGCCTCCCACTTCTTGGGCTGCTCCTCTGGTTGGGGAGAACTTTGCATTGTCAATGCAAGCTGTTTCCTTCTCCTCACTTGCCACTTGCAGGTTGGTGACTCTTGGACCATGGGCATCTTGCCTTTTAGGAGACTGTGCCCCTTGCCAGGCCACAGGTCTGTGCTGAAGAGAGCAGAGAATGGCCTCGTGAGCGCAATGCAGAAGGACCAAAGTGCAGAGACTCATATTTTCTCTGGCCAAAATGAGCTTCAGAATATCTTGCTGCTGCCTCAGCGTCTGCAGGGAGAGAGAGGAGGACAGGGCGTGAGTGTCAGGGTGCAGAGGGTGGGTGCTGGGGTTGGGAAGGTGTTTTCTTACAGGTAAACCGATCTGGAAGGTGGCAGGTGTCGTTCTCAGGATGGCAGGGTCCACGTCGTGCAGTCTGTTGCTCAGTACTATCATCTTCAACACAATCAGAAACGCAGGTTACGTGTTGCCAGTTGCAGCCTCTGAATCTTGGATCTGGTGGGAAGTGCTGGGATTTGATCTGCTGCAGCTCCCCCTAGAGGTAACAAACTGGTACAACAAAGCAACAAGCTAGGTACAAAGAGAAAACCAAAAACACTCGCTAGGCTCCCAACAACAGTATTGCCAACCCCAAATGTTCAAAAATCATGTTAGGCTCACCAAAATTCATAAGATTGGCTTTAAAATCATAATATTATGTAAAAGTAATAGATTAGATGTTCTTTTTATTTGTTTTATGCTTTTTGAGCCTTGAGGGTGCACTGAGGTCACATTTTTAAGCTTTCTTCATATCCATGAGGGCTAGAAACTTACTTTTTCTTTAAGAATGAAGGCTGAAATCATCACATGTCCACTTGACTCCAGGAGCTGGGGGCTTTAAGGAAAACAATCATTATTATGAGACTCATGACAAAATCATGAGAGTTGGCAACACTGCAAAACAACTTCCCTCTCCCCTGTCTGTTGGTACCTGGCAGTCAGATCTGCTCTCCAGCCCATCCCAGAGGCTCATGAACTGGGTTTTGATCATGGCATTGGCTTCATGGTCAGCGCTGGAACAGTTCTGAAGAAAGGAGCCTGTCGGGGACAGGAGCACAGGTACAATACTATAGCTGGAGCTCCAGCCTCATCCTGCCTCCCATCCCCCTGCACCACTGACAACCTTACCCAGCACTTCACCCTGACGCCCCTAATTTGCCCCTCTCTGAAAAAGTGATGCCATGGTGCCTAGACAAGAGCATCTATTCTAGGACATCAGTATGGGGTCAGGAGACCCAGGCTCTAGTCCCAGCTGAGCTGGCTCTGCCGTGGATTCAGTATGTGGATTTGGGTGAGATGCATCCCCTCTCTGGGCCTCAGTTTCTCCATCTGTAAAAGGAGCTAATTATATCCCCTCTATACAGCAGTTTGAGAGCAATGGGTGAAAAGGGTGATCTAACGGGCTGTTACTGTAGCATTAGATCATGCAGGCATAGCAACCCTTTGCTTCCAGCCCCCTGGGAGGCATCATGGTCCTGTGGTCTGAGCCTAGGAGCTAGTATTCCTGGGTTTTAATCCCAGTTTTGCCACTGCCTTTCTGTGGTCTTGGTCAAGTCATTTAATCTCTATGCATCTGCTCCCTGTTTTATCTATTTTATCAATGAGGACGATGCAGGGCTGGATCTTGGTGACCAGTAAGAAAACAGCTGCTGTGAGCTTCTGTGATTCCTTGTACCACCTGTCAGCCAGGGAGGATGCCTGCAGGTGTATAAACTGGCACCCTGAGGCCTGCACGATTGCCTTGGCAAAATGGGTCTTCCCCTTGCCAGGGGAGCCATACAAAAGACCCTGCAGGGGGAGATACATCAACACCGCCTCACAAGCTGCCCTTTCCCATCTCTGAAAGCCCACTCTTACCAGGCTAAAATCCCAAAGAAGTGCTCAGCTAATTGGGCCCCATCTGACCATGCCAGAACCAGGAGAGGAAGGGAGCTACACTGCCTCTTAATCAAACAGATTCCTAGCTAGATGCTCTCCTTGTTTGCATTGGATGGGCAGGCCCCTCTCCCAGGGCAGAGTGCTCTGCTGCTACTAGAGATGTCCCAGCCTAGTGGGGATCCTTGGGACTGTTATCAGCCCGAGTGAACATCAGGCCTTGGGGGTGAATGGATGTCCCACTCAGCCTTGCCTCCTTTGGCAGGCAAGGGTGGCTCTGTGCAGAGAACTGATGGATCTTCATTGATTAAAATCCCACCAGTGGAGGAAGGGGAGGGTCCATTCCTGACCTTGCCTCAGAACTCAGGCTCCTGTTAGTAAAGTTCATCCTCCGTTTGTGTGAGGAAAACAAGCACTTTTCTGTCCCCTCCCTACCTGACCTATCACCTAATCAATTCATTTACATTTCCCCATAGACAGCTACAACTTTGATTTATCATTTACCTTTTTAAAAAAAAATAGTTCTTTCCAAAAAGATGATTATAGATGAGCATGAATAGCTGGTAATTGGGATTATAAATAGTGTGTGGGTGATTCATTATTGATTATATGGGGGGGGGGCATTATGGAAGACTTCCTCCCTCTATCTGTTCCATCTCTCAGCATGCTGCCACCTCCTTATTCTGGGTCCAGCGAGGAAAGCTTCCCCATCTTATTGCTATCCCACCTATCATTATGACCTTTTAGTCCCAATTAAACAAAAGGTCTATGAAGCTTTCAACATCCCAGTCCACAAAAGCCAAGGGTGCAGGGGGATTTAGGTTTGCTCCAGATACATCCTGCCTCTCCCCCAAAAAATCCAAAGTGTTAGTAGATGAATTTACCCTCACTAAGAACTGCATGCAGCGTATTCTATTTCTTAAGGGGGAATAAAGGGCAGAATTTCCATTTAACTCTAGTATGATTTAAAATTAAAGGTACTGGATTGTGACATTTTGTTTCCTGTAGATATAATTGTAAAACTGTAAGCTCTTTCTTTTTGTGTACAATAAAACACAGGTTGAAAGTCTTTTGCCTTGAAGATTTATTTAGACCTCTATGGATAAAAAGAATAACCTTAAGAACACACTACACTGATGTGTTGACAGCACCTCAGCACATTTCAGTGAGCAGGTAATTCCCTTTCTGATGCCCATGCAGGGGATATCTATTTACACTGGAAACTTTTGCTGTATCTTTTGCCCATACTGGCCCAGATCCTCAAAGGTATTTAGCCATCATGGGAGTGAGGGGCCTAAAAGCCTTGGAGGATCTGGGCTGCTGTCTCTTGGCTTCTCTTTCCCATCAGTGGAGTCCATGTGTGTAAATGGGAAATCGCTCTAAGGCTGGGAGAGGCCCAACTCCTCCCTGGGCTGGTGATGCGCTCTGCCAAAGTGCCTGGCATGGCACGGTGGTGCTGAGGACGAGGGAAGCCAGGATGGGCTTGGTACCAGAGCCTGGGCAGCAGGGATGGGGCCAGGCTTGGCGCTGTGGGGAAGCAGGTGCAGGCTGGCTCTGTGAGCTGCTGAGGAACAGCAGAGGATGGTTTGGTCCCCACCTCCCCATAGGAAGAGGCCAGGGTGGGCACAGTGTAGGGACTGCAGTGGCAAATGGCCTGTGAGGTGAGCTCTGCCCCTTGCACCTCCGGGGCCAGCTCTGCTCAGCACTGACCCCGCTGCCACCACAACACCAGGCACCAAAACATCCCTGAGCACAAGGGCTGGATGGAGCCTACATGCGACCACCAGGGGGTGGGACTCGGGCCGGGCGGGAATGGGTTTGAGAGGGAGAGCATTCGGTGTGAGGGAGGCTGAGTCAGCTCAAACCCGGGCCGGGGCTTAGTGTTAGAGGATGGTGGGCGCCAACTGTGAGGTGGCACTGAGAGAGAACCTCTGAGGCAGCATGAGCCGGGACAAGGTGCAGGGGCAGAGGGCCACATGCCCAGGCCCCCCAGGGGCCCTGGTCTTCGAAGCGCTGACACTGCTCCAGGCCCTCAGGGAAGTGGGAGCCCAATGGGGAGAAGCGGCAGAGGGAGGTCACCCCAGCACTCAGAGCCACCAGCACCCGGCAGAACCGTGCAGGAACCCCCGCAACCGGGAGCATCAGGAAGGTTGGTGCCAGATGGAACAAGCACCGCAGACGGGGCAGGGGAGCTCGGACCAGGCTCCCACCTGGGGGCAGAGCTACGGGGCTGCAACTGAGGCACGAAGGGGTGGAAGTGCCATGAGTAGGGGCATGAAAAGCAGCGAGAGGCGCTGCCTGAGAAAGAGGAGTGAGTGGCCGGGTTGTGAGGTGACAGGAGGGGCAAAGGCGAGGCTGGAGCGAGATGGCGGGAAGCAGCTGGTCTCTGGCGGGAAGTTCTGAGGTGGCGGGAGCCAGAGCGTGGGTTGGTAAAGAGCGATGCAGGGCACTGAGGCAGGAGGTGCTGAAGTTGCTGCAGAGCAGGAAGGAACAATGCTGAGGGGGTAAGAGGAGGCTGGTGGCAAACCCAGAGAGGGGATATGAGTGGAGGGAGGGGCTGGGCTTGAGGCAGGAAGCGCTTAGGTAACTTGAGGAGGCGGGTGGGGAGTGTCTGATGGGGCACCAGAGGGCAGGGCTCCAGCCAGGCACAGAGAGGTCAGGGCAGGAGGGGGGTTCATGTTCAGGTGGGGAATGCTGATATCACTGGATGGGGTGAAGAAGGGAATTTAAGGCAGCAGGCTGGACAAAGACCTGAGGTGGCATGAGTTGGGGGATGGGGCTCAGGCTGAGGGGGGGAAAGATCTGAGGTAGATCAAGTGAGGTAGGAGGGAGTGCTCAGGTGATGCTGGAGTAGGGTTCAGGGACTGGGCGGGAAAGGCTGAGGTGACACCAGAGGAGGGCTCAGGGTCTGGGCGGGAAAGGCTGAGGTGATGCTGGAGGAGGGGCTCAGGGTCTGAGCAGGAAAGGCTGAGGTGATGCTGGAGGAGGGCTCAGAGCCTGGGTGGGAAAAGCTGAGGTGACGACAGAGGAGGGGCTCAGGGACTGGGCAGAAAAGGCTGAGGTGACACTGGAAGGGGCTCAGGGACTGGGCAGAAAAGGCTGAGGTGACACCAGAGGAGGGGCTCAGGGTCCGGGCGGGAAAGGCTGAGGTGATGCTGGAGGAGGGGCTCAGGGACTGGGCGGGAAAGGCTGAGGTGACACTGGAGGGGGCTCAAGGACTGGGCAGGAAAGGTTGAGGTGACACTGCAGGAGGGGCTCAGGGTCCGGGCGGGAAAGGCTGAGGTGATGCTGGAGGAGGGGCTCAGGGTCCGGGCGGGAAAGGCTGAGGTGACTCTGGAGGAGGGGCTCAGGGTCTGGGCAGGAAAGGCTGAGATGGTGCCGGAAAAGGGGCTCAGAGAGTGGGTAGGAAAGACTGAGGTGATACCAGAGAAGGGGCTCAGGGTCTGGGCGGGAAAGGCTGAGGTGACTCCGGAGGGGGCTCAGAGCCTGGGCAGAAAAGGCTGAGGTTATACCAGAGGAGGGGCTCCAAGCTTGGGCGGGAAAGGCTGAGGTGATATTGGAGGGGCCTCAGGGCCAGGGCAGGAAAAGTTGACGTGACACTGGAGGAGGGGCCCAGAGTCTGGGAAGGAAAGGCTGAGGTGATGCTGGAGGAGGGACTCAGGGCCAGGGCAGGGAAGGCTGAGGTGACACTGGAGGAGGGGCTCAGGGCTAGGGCAGGAAAGGCTGAGGTGATGCTAGAGGAGGGGCTCAGGGTCTGGGCGGGAAAGGCTGAGGTGATGCTGGAGGAGGGGCTCAGGATCTGGGCGGGAAAGGCTGAGGTGATGCTGGAGGAGGGACTCAGGTTCTGGGCGGGAAAGGCTGAGGTGAGGGGAAAAATGGAGATTGTGCCTCTGGAGTAGGGTGGGTTTAGTATTTTTGTCACCCAGTGGGGCTTGGGATAAGGGGAAAGTCCTTATGGAGCTGTCTGAGGACCGCATAGAACTATCTTGGAGCTGAATAATCAGGCTGTCTCAGACTGGAAAACAATACTGTATCAGTAGTTTATGCTCAGTTTGTGTCGGGGATGCAGAGTTGTCGTAAGGGCTCCTGACTTACACACGCCTGTTGGCTCCCTCTCTGTTTCAGGCAGCTCCAAGCACAAGTGCACGAGAAGGAAGTGTCAGGAATGTCAAGAAAAGAGGAGGAAAGAGGACAACTCACTGAGGATGGAGGAGAAGGAAAGGGACTCCGGGCACAGTAACCTCCCTTTATCAGGCCTCAGGTCATGTAATTACACTGTACGGGCACCTCGAGCCTTTTAATACCTTGCGCAGCGTGACCGCCCTGTAATCAGGGTCCAGGTCTGTGCTGTTTTCTCCTTTTGACATTGTGCTCCGTTAGCTGGCTAGTGAGAGTGACTGCCCTGTAATCAGGGTGCAAGTCACCTCCTCCTCGCTTTCGAGGGACACTGAGTTCTTCGGTAACTAGAGCAATGTGACCGCCCTGTAACTAGGGTCCGAGTCTCTGCCCACTTGCTCATTTGGCATTACGCCTTGTTGTGGCCCTGTAGTCAGGATGACGACCCTGTAATCAGGGTACAAGTCATCTTCCTTTTGCTTCTGGGGGATACTGAGCTCTTTGGAACCCTGAGCCGTAGGACTCACCTCCCTGTAATTTGGAGTCAGGGCGCTGCCATCTTGCTGTTCTGACAGTCTAGTCACCGTGACCACCTGTAATTCGGGTGCGTGTCACAAGTTGCTGTAGTATGGGAAGTACTGAGCCCTTTGATACCTTGTGGAGCGTGACCTCCCTGTAATTTGGGGTCGGGTCTCTGCCCATTTGCTCCCTGGCTTTATGCGCCTTTATCTTTCTAATCGGAATGACCACCCCGTAATTTGGGTGCAGGTCAAATCCCTCTCATTTATCAGGGATTAGGGTTAGTTTAGGGCCCTTAGGAGTGTGACCGCCCTGTAATCAGGGTTCAGGTCTAAAGTTGTCTTCTGTCATTATCCTCTTTAATTCAGCTAGTCAGAGTGACCACCTTGTAATCAGGGTGAGAGTCAAAATCCCCTCACTTATGGGAGCTACTGATGTCTTTCTTACTTGAGCCATGTGACCTCCCTGTAACTAGGGTTCAGGTCTCTGTCCTTTGCTCTTCTGGGATTGGGTCTTGTTCTCAGCCTGGTCAGTATGACTGCCCGGTAATTAGGGTGCAGGTCATGTGCCTCTTATTTAGGGAGGACTAGATTCCCCTTAATGCGTTGGGCTGAGTGACCACCCTGTAAGTAGGGTTCAGGTCCTTTCCCCTTTGGTTCCTTTGGGTTGCTGCGCTAGTCACTTGGACCCCACCCTGTAATCAGGGTGCAGGTCTTGTCCCTTTTCCCTTTGTTTGTTTGTTTTTTTGAGGGGAGGAAGATTGGTCAAGTTTAACGCAGTGGGTCGAGTGACCTGTTGCCATGAGCTCTCTTTCTGTTCTGGGAAGTCCCCCTTTGTTTTGTATGGATGTGTTTGTGAGAGCGCGTGATACAAGTGGGTGTGCAAGCTTTTTAATTTTTAGTTATTTATTTTTATTTTTTTAAGTTAAATCGCTGCAGCGCTTTTTCTTTACTCTTCTCAGAATTGGAAAAAGAGCTCAAAGTGTATTAACGTATTTATCCTCCTCCTCCCCACAAAAGGGAAGAGTAAGGGCTCAGATGTCATCATTTAGCGCCTTTGACAGTGTGACCGCCCTGTAAACAGGGATCTGGTCTCTCCATTTAAGTTGAGTTCCTGTTAGTGGGCTGATGACAATGATTGGCCTTTAAGAAGGCGGATTTAGCTCAGGTGCTTGTGACTCACAGGAAGTACAGCATCCCCTAGTACTTGGGCAGCGTGGCCACCCTGTATCGAGGGTTCAGGTCTCTGCCTTTCATTCTTTTGCCACCATGCTACTTCAGCCGGTTGGTTTGAGTCCTGACCCTGTAATGAAGGGATTGTTTGTGTCCTTCTGCCTTCTGGGGGATATTGAGCTCTGTGGAACCCTGAGCAGTGTGACCACCCTGTAACTAGGGTCCAGAGCTTTGCCACTTGCTCATTTGGCATTACGCCGTACACTGGCCGACTAGTCAGCTTGACAGCCCTGTAATCAGGGCACATGTCACAAATATCTATAGAATGGGACATATTGAGTCCTTTGGTACTTTGAGGAGCTTGACCTTCCTGTAATTCAGGTTACGGTCTCTGCTATTTGGCTAATCCCAGCGACCACCCTGTAATCAGGGTACAGGTTGCATCTCTCTTTTGAAATCTTTGGAATTGGAACCATTTCAGTAACATGGGCAGTTTGACCTCCTTGTAACTAGGGTTTGGTCTCCGAGGCCTTTGGGTCTCTTGGCATAGTGTTTTCTTCACAGCCTGAGGCAAGTGACCACCCTGTAATCAGGGATCTGGTCTTGGCCCTCTATTCCCTTGGCAGTAGGTCAAGTGCAGCCCACTGATCTGAATGAGCACCCTGTAAACAGGCTACAGGTCTTATCAGACACTATTTATGGTGCCCCCATGAGACTGTGTCCAGAGTCCTGGCCCTTTGCTCTGCGCTTCCAACTTGCCTGGAATTGTGCAGCCAAGTCTCCTGCTTTCTGCTCCGCTTACTATGCTCTTGGAGATCCGACATCATGCTGCTTTTGCTGGTAAGCCCAGAAAGGGAGGGTCCCGTGGACAAAGTTTTGGACTAAGTCAGTCCAGGTAGCATACCTTGGGACATTGACTTTGGAATACTTGTCCATTAATTCCATACTGCCCTTACTCATCTAATTCCTCTTGATTTAGTATGGAGCCCACCTGGTGTAACAGTTGCCGAGGGGAAATCTGGAAACTGTGCCTCTGAAGTAGGATATGTCTGGTATTTTTGCACCCGGTGGGGCTTGGAAGAAGGGGAAAGCCTTATGGAATTGTCTGAGCACCGTATAGAACTATCTTGAAGCTAAATATCCAGACTGTCTCCGACCCGGAAAACAATACTGTATCAGTAGTTTATGCTCAGTTTGTGTCAGGGATGCGGAGTTGTCGTAAGGGCTTCTGACTTACACATTCCTGTTTGCTCCCTCTCTCTGTTTCAGGCAGCTCTGAGCACAAGTGGACAAGAAGGAAGCGTCAGAAACGTCAAGCAAAGAGGAGGAAAGAGGACAAGTCACTGAAGATGGAGGAGAAGGAAAGGGACTCCGGGCACAGTAATCTTCCTGTATTGGGCCTCAGGTCATGTAATTACACTGTACGGGCACCTCGAGCCTTTTAATACCTTGAGCAGCGTGACCGCCCTGTAATCAGGATCCAGGTCTGTGCTGTTTTCTCCTTTTGACATTGTGCTCCGTTAGCTGGCTAGTGAGAGTGACTGCCCTGTAATCAGGGTGCAAGTCACCTTCCCCTCGCTTTCGAGGGACGTTGAGCTCTTTGGTAACTTGAGCAATGTGACCGCCCTGTAACTAGGGTCCTGGTCTCTGCCCATTTGCTCATTTGGCATTACACCGTACACTGGCCGACTAGTCAGCTTGACAGCCCTGTAATCAGGGCGCATGTCACAAATATCTATAGAATGGGACATATTGAGTCCTTTGGTACTTTGAGGAGCTTGACCTTCCTGTAATTCAGGTTACGGTCTCTGCTATTTGGCTAATCCCAGCGACCACCCTGTAATCAGGGTACAGGTTGCACCTCTCTTTTGAAATCTTTGGAATTGGAACCATTTCAGTAACATGGGCAGTTTGACCTCCCTGTAACTAGGGTTTGGTCTCCGAGGCCTTTTGGGTCTCTTGGCATTGTGCTTTCTTCACAGCCTGAGGCGAGTGACCACCCTGTAATCAGGGATCTGGTCTTGGCCCTCTATTCCCTTGGCAGTAGGTCAAGTGCAGCCCACTGATAAGAATGAGCACCCTGTAAACAGGGTACAGGTCTCATCAGACACTATTTATGGTGCCCCCATGAGACTGTGTCCAGAGTCCTGGCCCTTTGCACTGCGCTTCCAACTTGCCTGGAATTGTGCCGCCAAGTCTCCTGCTTTCTGCTCTGCTTACTGTGCTCTTGGAGATTCGACATCCTGCTCCTGTTGCTGGTAAGCTCAGAAAGGGAGGGTCCCGTGGACAAAGTTTTGGACTAGTCAGTCCAGTTAGCATACCTTGGGACATTGACTTTGGAATACTTGTCCATTAATTCCATACTGCCCTTACTCATCTAATTCCTCTTGATTTAGTATGGAGCCTGCCTGCTGTAATAGTTGTTGAGGGGAAATCTGGAGATTGTGCCTCTGGAGTAGGGTGGGTTTAATATTTTTGTCACCCAATGGGGCTTGGGAGAAGGGGAAAGTCCTTATGGAGCTGTCTGAGGACCGCATAGAACTATCTTGGAGCTGAATAATCAGGCTGTCTCAGACTGGAAAACAATACTGTATCAGTAGTTTATGCTCAGTTTGTGTCGGGATGCAGAGTTGTCGTAAGGGCTCCTGACTTACACACGCCTGTTGGCTCCTCTCTCTGTTTCAGGCAGCTCTGAGCACAAGTGTACAAGAAGGAAGTGTCAGGAATGTCAAGCAAAGAGGAGGAAAGAGGACAACTCACTGAGGATGGAGGAGAAGGAAAGGGACTCGGGCACAGTAACCTCCCTTTATCAGGCCTCAGGTCATGTAATTACACTGTACGGGCACCTCGAGCCTTTTAATACCTTGCGCAGCGTGACCGCCTGTAATCAGGCTCCAGGTCTGTGCTGTTTTCTCCTTTTGACATTGTGCTCCGTTAGCTGGCTAGTGAGAGTGACTGCCCTGTAATCAGGGTGCAAGTCACCTCCCCCTCGCTTTCGAGGACACTGAGTTCTTTGGTAACTAGAGCAATGTGACCGCCCTGTAACTAGGGTCCTGGTCTCTGCCCACTTGCTCATTTGGCATTACGCCTTGTTGTGGCCCTGTAGTCAGGATGACAGCCCTGTAATCAGGGCGCATGTCACAAATATCTATAGAATGGGACATATTGAGTCCTTTGGTACTTTGAGGAGCTTGACCTTCCTGTAATTCAGGTTACGGTCTCTGCTATTTGGCTAATCCCAGCGACCACCCTGTAATCAGGGTACAGGTTGCACCTCTCTTTTGAAATCTTTGGAATTGGAACCATTTCAGTAACATGGGCAGTTTGACCTCCCTGTAACTAGGGTTTGGTCTCCGAGGCCTTTTGGGTCTCTTGGCATTGTGCTTTCTTCACAGCCTGAGGCGAGTGACCACCCTGTAATCAGGGATCTGGTCTTGGCCCTCTATTCCCTTGGAACTAGGTCAAGTGCAGCCCACTGATCTGAATGAGCACCCTGTAAACAGGGTACAGGTCTCATCAGACACTATTTATGGTGCCCCCATGAGACTGTGTCCAGAGTCCTGGCCCTTTGCTCTGCGCTTCCAACTTGCCTGGAATTGTGCAGCCAAGTCTCCTGCTTTCTGCTCCGCTTACTATGCTCTTGGAGATCCGACATCATGCTGCTTTTGCTGGTAAGCCCAGAAAGGGAGGGTCCCGTGGACAAAGTTTTGGACTAAGTCAGTCCAGGTAGCATACCTTGGGACATTGACTTTGGAATACTTGTCCATTAATTCCATACTGCCCTTACTCATCTAATTCCTCTTGATTTAGTATGGAGCCCACCTGGTGTAACAGTTGCCGAGGGGAAATCTGGAAACTGTGCCTCTGAAGTAGGATATGTCTGGTATTTTGTCACCCGGTGGGGCTTGGAAGAAGGGGAAAGCCTTATGGAATTGTCTGAGCACCGTATAGAACTATCTTGAAGCTAAATATCCAGACTGTCTCCGACCCGGAAAACAATACTGTATCAGTAGTTTATGCTCAGTTTGTGTCAGGGATGCGGAGTTGTCGTAAGGGCTTCTGACTTACACATTCCTGTTTGCTCCTCTCTCTGTTTCAGGCAGCTCTGAGCACAAGTGGACAAGAAGGAAGCGTCAGAAACGTCAAGCAAAGAGGAGGAAAGAGGACAAGTCACTGAAGATGGAGGAGAAGGAAAGGGACTCGGGCACAGTAATCTTCCTGTATTGGGCCTCAGGTCATGTAATTACACTGTACGGGCACCTCGAGCCTTTTAATACCTTGAGCAGCGTGACCGCCCTGTAATCAGGATCCAGGTCTGTGCTGTTTTCTCCTTTGACATTGTGCTCCGTTAGCTGGCTAGTGAGAGTGACTGCCCTGTAATCAGGGTGCAAGTCACCTTCCTCGCTTTCGAGGGACGTTGAGCTCTTTGGTAACAGAGCAATGTGACCGCCCTGTAACTAGGGTCCTGGTCTCTGCCCATTTGCTCATTTGGCATTACACCGTACACTGGCCTACCAGTCAGCGTGACCGCCCTGTAATCAGGGTCCAGGTCTGTGCTGTTTTCTCCTTTTGACATTGTGCTCCGTTAGCTGGCTAGTGAGAGTGACTGCCCTGTAATCAGGGTGCAAGTCACCTCCCTCGCTCGAGGGACATTGAGTTCTTCGGTAACTAGAGCAATGTGACCGCCCTGTAACTAGGGTCCGAGTCTCTGCCCACTTGCTCATTTGGCATTACGCCTTGTTGTGGCCCTGTAGTCAGGATGACGACCCTGTAATCAGGGTACAAGTCATCTTCCTTTTGCTTCTGGGGGATACTGAGCTCTTTGGAACCCTGAGCCGTAGGACTCACCTCCCTGTAATTTGGAGTCAGGGCGCTGCCATCTTGCTGTTCTGACAGTCTAGTCACCGTGACCACCTGTAATTCGGGTGCGTGTCACAAGTTGCTGTAGTATGGGAAGTACTGAGCCCTTTGATACCTTGTGGGCGTGACCTCCTGTAATTCGGGTCTGGTCTCTGCCCATTTGCTCCCTGGCTTTATGCGCCTTTATCTTTCTAATTGGAATGACCACCCCGTAATTTGGGTGCAGGTCAAATCCCTCTCATTTATCAGGGATTAGGGTTAGTTTAGGGCCCTTAGGAGTGTGACCGCCCTGTAATCAGGGTTCAGGTCTAAAGTTGTCTTCTGTCATTATCCTCTTTAATTCAGCTAGTCAGAGTGACCACCTTGTAATCAGGGTGAGAGTCAAAATCCCCTCACTTATGGGAGCTACTGATGTCTTTCTTACTTGAGCCATGTGACCTCCCTGTAACTAGGGTTCAGGTCTCTGTCCTTTGCTCTTCTGGGATTGGGTCTTGTTCTCAGCCTGGTCAGTATGACTGCCCGGTAATTAGGGTGCAGGTCATGTGCCTCTTATTTAGGGAGGACTAGATTCCCCTTAATGCGTTGGGCTGAGTGACCACCCTGTAAGTAGGGTTCAGGTCCTTTCCCCTTTGGTTCCTTTGGGTTGCTGCGCTAGTCACTTGGACCCCACCCTGTAATCAGGGTGCAGGTCTTGTCCCTTTTCCCTTTGTTTGTTTGTTTTTGAGGGGAGGAAGATTGGTCAAGTTTAACGCAGTGGGTCGAGTGACCTGTTGCCATGAGCTCTCTTTCTGTTCTGGGAAGTCCCCCTTTGTTTTGTATGGATGTGTTTGTGAGAGCGCGTGATACAAGTGGGTGTGCAAGCTTTTTAATTTTTAGTTATTTATTTTTATTTTTTTAAGTTAAATCGCTGCAGCGCTTTTTCTTTACTCTTCTCAGAATTGGAAAAAGAGCTCAAAGTGTATTAACGTATTTATCCTCCTCCTCCCCACAAAAGGGAAGAGTAAGGGCTCAGATGTCATCATTTAGCGCCTTTGACAGTGTGACCGCCCTGTAAACAGGGATCTGGTCTCTCCATTTAAGTTGAGTTCCTGTTAGTGGGCTGATGACAATGATTGGCCTTTAAGAAGGCGGATTTAGCTCAGGTGCTTGTGACTCACAGGAAGTACAGCATCCCCTAGTACTTGGGCAGCGTGGCCACCCTGTATCGAGGGTTCAGGTCTCTGCCTTTCATTCTTTTGCCACCATGCTACTTCAGCCGGTTGGTTTGAGTCCTGACCCTGTAATGAAGGGATTGTTTGTGTCCTTCTGCCTTCTGGGGGATATTGAGCTCTGTGGAACCCTGAGCAGTGTGACCACCCTGTAACTAGGGTCCAGAGCTTTGCCACTTGCTCATTTGGCATTACGCCGTACACTGGCCGACTAGTCAGCTTGACAGCCCTGTAATCAGGGCACATGTCACAAATATCTATAGAATGGGACATATTGAGTCCTTTGGTACTTTGAGGAGCTTGACCTTCCTGTAATTCAGGTTACGGTCTCTGCTATTTGGCTAATCCCAGCGACCACCCTGTAATCAGGGTACAGGTTGCATCTCTCTTTTGAAATCTTTGGAATTGGAACCATTTCAGTAACATGGGCAGTTTGACCTCCTTGTAACTAGGGTTTGGTCTCCGAGGCCCTTTGGGTCTCTTGGCATTGTGTTTTCTTCACAGCCTGAGGCAAGTGACCACCCTGTAATCAGGGATCTGGTCTTGGCCCTCTATTCCCTTGGCAGTAGGTCAAGTGCAGCCCACTGATCTGAATGAGCACCCTGTAAACAGGGTACAGGTCTTATCAGACACTATTTATGGTGCCCCCATGAGACTGTGTCCAGAGTCCTGGCCCTTTGCTCTGCACTTCCAACTTGCCTGGAATTGTGCAGCCAAGTCTCCTGCTTTCTGCTCCGCTTACTATGCTCTTGGAGATCCGACATCATGCTGCTTTTGCTGGTAAGCCCAGAAAGGGAGGGTCCCGTGGACAAAGTTTTGGACTAAGTCAGTCCAGGTAGCATACCTTGGGACATTGACTTTGGAATACTTGTCCATTAATTCCATACTGCCCTTACTCATCTAATTCCTCTTGATTTAGTATGGAGCCCACCTGGTGTAACAGTTGCCGAGGGGAAATCTGGAAACTGTGCCTCTGAAGTAGGATATGTCTGGTATTTTTGTCACCCGGTGGGGCTTGGAAGAAGGGGAAAGCCTTGTGGAATTGTCTGAGCACCGTATAGAACTATCTTGAAGCTAAATATCCAGACTGTCTCCGACCCGGAAAACAATACTGTATCAGTAGTTTATGCTCAGTTTGTGTCAGGGATGCGGAGTTGTCGTAAGGGCTTCTGACTTACACATTCCTGTTTGCTCCCTCTCTCTGTTTCAGGCAGCTCTGAGCACAAGTGGACAAGAAGGAAGCGTCAGAAACGTCAAGCAAAGAGGAGGAAAGAGGACAAGTCACTGAAGATGGAGGAGAAGGAAAGGGACTCGGGCACAGTAATCTTCCTGTATTGGGCCTCAGGTCATGTAATTACACTGTACGGGCACCTCGAGCCTTTTAATACCTTGCGCAGCGTGACCGCCCTGTAATCAGGATCCAGGTCTGTGCTGTTTTCTCCTTTGACATTGTGCTCCGTTAGCTGGCTAGTGAGAGTGACTGCCCTGTAATCAGGGTGCAAGTCACCTTCCTCGCTTTCGAGGACGTTGAGCTCTTTGGTAACTTGAGCAATGTGACCGCCCTGTAACTAGGGTCCTGGTCTCTGCCCATTTGCTCATTTGGCATTACACCGTACACTGGCCGACTAGTCAGCTTGACAGCCCTGTAATCAGGGCGCATGTCACAAATATCTATAGAATGGGACATATTGAGTCCTTTGGTACTTTGAGGAGCTTGACCTTCCTGTAATTCAGGTTACGGTCTCTGCTATTTGGCTAATCCCAGCGACCACCCTGTAATCAGGGTACAGGTTGCACCTCTCTTTTGAAATCTTTGGAATTGGAACCATTTCAGTAACATGGGCAGTTTGACCTCCCTGTAACTAGGGTTTGGTCTCCGAGGCCTTTTGGGTCTCTTGGCATTGTGCTTTCTTCACAGCCTGAGGCGAGTGACCACCCTGTAATCAGGGATCTGGTCTTGGCCCTCTATTCCCTTGGAACTAGGTCAAGTGCAGCCCACTGATCTGAATGAGCACCCTGTAAACAGGGTACAGGTCTCATCAGACACTATTTATGGTGCCCCCATGAGACTGTGTCCAGAGTCCTGGCCCTTTGCACTGCGCTTCCAACTTGCCTGGAATTGTGCCGCCAAGTCTCCTGCTTTCTGCTCTGCTTACTGTGCTCTTGGAGATTCGACATCCTGCTCCTGTTGCTGGTAAGCTCAGAAAGGAGGGTCCGTGGACAAAGTTTTGGACTAGTCAGTCCAGTTAGCATACCTTGGGACACTGACTTTGGAATACTTGTCCATTAATTCCATACTGCCCTTACTCATCTAATTCCTCTTGATTTAGTATGGAGCCTGCCTGCTGTAATAGTTGTTGAGGGGAAATCTGGAGATTGTGCCTCTGGAGTAGGGTGGGTTTAATATTTTTGTCACCCAATGGGGCTTGGGAGAAGGGGAAAGTCCTTATGGAGCTGTCTGAGGACCGCATAGAACTATCTTGGAGCTGAATAATCAGGCTGTCTCAGACTGGAAAACAATACTGTATCAGTAGTTTATGCTCAGTTTGTGTCGGGGATGCAGAGTTGTCGTAAGGGCTCCTGACTTACACACGCCTGTTGGCTCCCTCTCTGTTTCAGGCAGCTCCAAGCACAAGTGTACGAGAAGGAAGTGTCAGGAATGTCAAGCAAAGAGGAGGAAAGAGGACAACTCACTGAGGATGGAGGAGAAGGAAAGGGACTCCGGGCACAGTAACCTCCCTTTATCAGGCCTCAGGTCATGTAATTACACTGTACGGGCACCTCGAGCCTTTTAATACCTTGCGCAGCGTGACCGCCCTGTAATCAGGGTCCAGGTCTGTGCTGTTTTCTCCTTTTGACATTGTGCTCCGTTAGCTGGCTAGTGAGAGTGACTGCCCTGTAATCAGGGTGCAAGTCACCTCCTCCTCGCTTTCGAGGGACACTGAGTTCTTCGGTAACTAGAGCAATGTGACCGCCCTGTAACTAGGGTCCGAGTCTCTGCCCACTTGCTCATTTGGCATTACGCCTTGTTGTGGCCCTGTAGTCAGGATGACGACCCTGTAATCAGGGTACAAGTCATCTTCCTTTTGCTTCTGGGGGATACTGAGCTCTTTGGAACCCTGAGCCGTAGGACTCACCTCCCTGTAATTTGGAGTCAGGGCGCTGCCATCTTGCTGTTCTGACAGTCTAGTCACCGTGACCACCTGTAATTCGGGTGCGTGTCACAAGTTGCTGTAGTATGGGAAGTACTGAGCCCTTTGATACCTTGTGGAGCGTGACCTCCCTGTAATTCGGGGTCGGGTCTCTGCCCATTTGCTCCCTGGCTTTATGCGCCTTTATCTTTCTAATCGGAATGACCACCCCGTAATTTGGGTGCAGGTCAAATCCCTCTCATTTATCAGGGATTAGGGTTAGTTTAGGGCCCTTAGGAGTGTGACCGCCCTGTAATCAGGGTTCAGGTCTAAAGTTGTCTTCTGTCATTATCCTCTTTAATTCAGCTAGTCAGAGTGACCACCTTGTAATCAGGGTGAGAGTCAAAATCCCCTCACTTATGGGAGCTACTGATGTCTTTCTTACTTGAGCCATGTGACCTCCCTGTAACTAGGGTTCAGGTCTCTGTCCTTTGCTCTTCTGGGATTGGGTCTTGTTCTCAGCCTGGTCAGTATGACTGCCCGGTAATTAGGGTGCAGGTCATGTGCCTCTTATTTAGGGAGGACTAGATTCCCCTTAATGCGTTGGGCTGAGTGACCACCCTGTAAGTAGGGTTCAGGTCCTTTCCCCTTTGGTTCCTTTGGGTTGCTGCGCTAGTCACTTGGACCCCACCCTGTAATCAGGGTGCAGGTCTTGTCCCTTTTCCCTTTGTTTGTTTGTTTTTTTGAGGGGAGGAAGATTGGTCAAGTTTAACGCAGTGGGTCGAGTGACCTGTTGCCATGAGCTCTCTTTCTGTTCTGGGAAGTCCCCCTTTGTTTTGTATGGATGTGTTTGTGAGAGCGCGTGATACAAGTGGGTGTGCAAGCTTTTTAATTTTTAGTTATTTATTTTTATTTTTTTAAGTTAAATCGCTGCAGCGCTTTTTCTTTACTCTTCTCAGAATTGGAAAAGAGCTCAAAGTGTATTAACGTATTTATCCTCCTCCTCCCCACAAAAGGGAAGAGTAAGGGCTCAGATGTCATCATTTAGCGCCTTTGACAGTGTGACCGCCCTGTAAACAGGGATCTGGTCTCTCCATTTAAGTTGAGTTCCTGTTAGTGGGCTGATGACAATGATTGGCCTTTAAGAAGGCGGATTTAGCTCAGGTGCTTGTGACTCACAGGAAGTACAGCATCCCCTAGTACTTGGGCAGCGTGGCCACCCTGTATCGAGGGTTCAGGTCTCTGCCTTTCATTCTTTTGCCACCATGCTACTTCAGCCGGTTGGTTTGAGTCCTGACCCTGTAATGAAGGGATTGTTTGTGTCCTTCTGCCTTCTGGGGGATATTGAGCTCTGTGGAACCCTGAGCAGTGTGACCACCCTGTAACTAGGGTCCAGAGCTTTGCCACTTGCTCATTTGGCATTACGCCGTACACTGGCCGACTAGTCAGCTTGACAGCCCTGTAATCAGGGCGCATGTCACAAATATCTATAGAATGGGACATATTGAGTCCTTTGGTACTTTGAGGAGCTTGACCTTCCTGTAATTCAGGTTACGGTCTCTGCTATTTGGCTAATCCCAGCGACCACCCTGTAATCAGGGTACAGGTTGCACCTCTCTTTTGAAATCTTTGGAATTGGAACCATTTCAGTAACATGGGCAGTTTGACCTCCCTGTAACTAGGGTTTGGTCTCCGAGGCCTTTTGGGTCTCTTGGCATTGTGCTTTCTTCACAGCCTGAGGCGAGTGACCACCCTGTAATCAGGGATCTGGTCTTGGCCCTCTATTCCCTTGGAACTAGGTCAAGTGCAGCCCACTGATCTGAATGAGCACCCTGTAAACAGGGTACAGGTCTCATCAGACACTATTTATGGTGCCCCCATGAGACTGTGTCCAGAGTCCTGGCCCTTTGCTCTGCGCCCAACTTGCCTGGAATTGTGCAGCCAAGTCTCCTGCTTTCTGCTCCGCTTACTATGCTCTTGGAGATCCGACATCATGCTGCTTTTGCTGGTAAGCCCAGAAAGGGAGGGTCCCGTGGACAAAGTTTTGGACTAAGTCAGTCCAGGTAGCATACCTTGGGACATTGACTTTGGAATACTTGTCCATTAATTCCATACTGCCCTTACTCATCTAATTCCTCTTGATTTAGTATGGAGCCCACCTGGTGTAACAGTTGCCGAGGGGAAATCTGGAAACTGTGCCTCTGAAGTCGGATATGTCTGGTATTTTGTCACCCGGTGGGGCTTGGAAGAAGGGGAAAGCCTTATGGAATTGTCTGAGCACCGTATAGAACTATCTTGAAGCTAAATATCCAGACTGTCTCCGACCCGGAAAACAATACTGTATCAGTAGTTTATGCTCAGTTTGTGTCAGGGATGCGGAGTTGTCGTAAGGGCTTCTGACTTACACATTCCTGTTTGCTCCTCTCTCTGTTTCAGGCAGCTCTGAGCACAAGTGGACAAGAAGGAAGCGTCAGAAACGTCAAGCAAAGAGGAGGAAAGAGGACAAGTCACTGAAGATGGAGGAGAAGGAAAGGGACTCGGGCACAGTAATCTTCCTGTATTGGGCCTCAGGTCATGTAATTACACTGTACGGGCACCTCGAGCCTTTTAATACCTTGAGCAGCGTGACCGCCCTGTAATCAGGATCCAGGTCTGTGCTGTTTTCTCCTTTTGACATTGTGCTCCGTTAGCTGGCTAGTGAGAGTGACTGCCCTGTAATCAGGGTGCAAGTCACCTTCCCCTCGCTTTCGAGGGACGTTGAGCTCTTTGGTAACTTGAGCAATGTGACCGCCCTGTAACTAGGGTCCTGGTCTCTGCCCATTTGCTCATTTGGCATTACACCGTACACTGGCCTACCAGTCAGCGTGACCGCCCTGTAATCAGGTCCAGGTCTGTGCTGTTTTCTCCTTTTGACATTGTGCTCCGTTAGCTGGCTAGTGAGAGTGACTGCCCTGTAATCAGGGTGCAAGTCACCTCCCCCTCGCTTTCGAGGGACATTGAGTTCTTCGGTAACTAGAGCAATGTGACCGCCCTGTAACTAGGGTCCGAGTCTCTGCCCACTTGCTCATTTGGCATTACGCCTTGTTGTGGCCCTGTAGTCAGGATGACGACCCTGTAATCAGGGTACAAGTCATCTTCCTTTTGCTTCTGGGGGATACTGAGCTCTTTGGAACCCTGAGCCGTAGGACTCACCTCCCTGTAATTTGGAGTCAGGGCGCTGCCATCTTGCTGTTCTGACAGTCTAGTCACCGTGACCACCTGTAATTCGGGTGCGTGTCACAAGTTGCTGTAGTATGGGAAGTACTGAGCCCTTTGATACCTTGTGGAGCGTGACCTCCCTGTAATTCGGGGTCGGGTCTCTGCCCATTTGCTCCCTGGCTTTATGCGCCTTTATCTTTCTAATTGGAATGACCACCCCGTAATTTGGGTGCAGGTCAAATCCCTCTCATTTATCAGGGATTAGGGTTAGTTTAGGGCCCTTAGGAGTGTGACCGCCCTGTAATCAGGGTTCAGGTCTAAAGTTGTCTTCTGTCATTATCCTCTTTAATTCAGCTAGTCAGAGTGACCACCTTGTAATCAGGGTGAGAGTCAAAATCCCCTCACTTATGGGAGCTACTGATGTCTTTCTTACTTGAGCCATGTGACCTCCCTGTAACTAGGGTTCAGGTCTCTGTCCTTTGCTCTTCTGGGATTGGGTCTTGTTCTCAGCCTGGTCAGTATGACTGCCCGGTAATTAGGGTGCAGGTCATGTGCCTCTTATTTAGGGAGGACTAGATTCCCCTTAATGCGTTGGGCTGAGTGACCACCCTGTAAGTAGGGTTCAGGTCCTTTCCCCTTTGGTTCCTTTGGGTTGCTGCGCTAGTCACTTGGACCCCACCCTGTAATCAGGGTGCAGGTCTTGTCCCTTTTCCCTTTGTTTGTTTGTTTTTGAGGAGGAAGATTGGTCAAGTTTAACGCAGTGGGTCGAGTGACCTGTTGCCATGAGCTCTCTTTCTGTTCTGGGAAGTCCCCCTTTGTTTTGTATGGATGTGTTTGTGAGAGCGCGTGATACAAGTGGGTGTGCAAGCTTTTAATTTTTAGTTATTTATTTTTATTTTTTGTTAAATCGCTGCAGCGCTTTTTCTTTACTCTTCTCAGAATTGGAAAAAGAGCTCAAAGTGTATTAACGTATTTATCCTCCTCCTCCCCACAAAGGGAAGAGTAAGGGCTCAGATGTCATCATTTAGCGCCTTTGACAGTGTGACCGCCCTGTAAACAGGATCTGGTCTCTCCATTTAAGTTGAGTTCCTGTTAGTGGGCTGATGACAATGATTGGCCTTTAAGAAGGCGGATTTAGCTCAGGTGCTTGTGACTCACAGGAAGTACAGCATCCCCTAGTACTTGGGCAGCGTGGCCACCCTGTATCGAGGGTTCAGGTCTCTGCCTTTCATTCTTTGCCACCATGCTACTTCAGCCGGTTGGTTTGAGTCCTGACCCTGTAATGAAGGGATTGTTTGTGTCCTTCTGCCTTCTGGGGGATATTGAGCTCTGTGGAACCCTGAGCAGTGTGACCACCCTGTAACTAGGGTCCAGAGCTTTGCCACTTGCTCATTTGGCATTACGCCGTACACTGGCCGACTAGTCAGCTTGACAGCCCTGTAATCAGGGCACATGTCACAAATATATATAGTATGGGACATATTGTGTCCTTTGGTACTTTGTGGAGCTTGACCTTCCTGTAATTCAGGTTACGGTCTCTGCTATTTGTCTAATCCCAGCGACCACCCTGTAATCAGGGTACAGGTTGCATCTCTCTTTGAAATCTTTGGAATTGGAACCATGTCAGTAACATGGGCAGTTTGACCTCCTTGTAACTAGGGTTTGGTCTCCGAGGCCCTTTGGGTCTCTTGGCATTGTGTTTTCTTCACAGCCTGAGGCAAGTGACCACCCTGTAATCAGGGATCTGGTCTTGGCCTCTATTCCCTTGGCAGTAGGTCAAGTGCAGCCCACTGATCTGAATGAGCACCCTGTAAACAGGGTACAGGTCTTATCAGACACTATTGATGGTGCCCCATGAGACTGTGTCCAGAGTCCTGGCCCTTTGCTCTGCACTTCCAACTTGCCTGGAATTGTGCAGCCAAGTCTCCTGCTTTCTGCTCCGCTTACTATGCTCTTGGAGATCCGACATCATGCTGCTTTTGCTGGTAAGCCCAGAAAGGGAGGGTCCCGTGGACAAAGTTTTGACTAAGTCAGTCCAGGTAGCATACCTTGGGACATTGACTTTGGAATACTTGTCCATTAATTCCATACTGCCCTTACTCATCTAATTCCTCTTGATTTAGTATGGAGCCCACCTGGTGTAACAGTTGCCGAGGAAATCTGGAAACTGTGCCTCTGAAGTAGGATATGTCTGGTATTTTTGTCACCCGGTGGGGCTTGGAAGAAGGGAAAGCCTTATGGAATTGTCTGAGCACCGTATAGAACTATCTTGAAGCTAAATATCCAGACTGTCTCCGACCCGGAAAACAATACTGTATCAGTAGTTTATGCTCAGTTTGTGTCAGGGATGCGGAGTTGTCGTAAGGGCTTCTGACTTACACATTCCTGTTTGCTCCCTCTCTCTGTTTCAGGCAGCTCTGAGCACAAGTGGACAAGAAGGAAGCGTCAGAAACGTCAAGCAAAGAGGAGGAAAGAGGACAAGTCACTGAAGATGGAGGAGAAGGAAAGGGACTCGGGCACAGTAATCTTCCTGTATTGGGCCTCAGGTCATGTAATTACACTGTCACGGGCACCTCGAGCCTTTTAATACCTTGCGCAGCGTGACCGCCTGTAATCAGGATCCAGGTCTGTGCTGTTTTCTCCTTTTGACATTGTGCTCCGTTAGCTGGCTAGTGAGAGTGACTGCCCTGTAATCAGGGTGCAAGTCACCTTCCTCGCTTCGAGGGACGTTGAGCTCTTTGGTAACTTGAGCAATGTGACCGCCCTGTAACTAGGGTCCTGGTCTCTGCCCATTTGCTCATTTGGCATTACACCGTACACTGGCCGACTAGTCAGCTTGACAGCCCTGTAATCAGGGCGCATGTCACAAATATCTATAGAATGGGACATATTGAGTCCTTTGGTACTTTGAGGAGCTTGACCTTCCTGTAATTCAGGTTACGGTCTCTGCTATTTGGCTAATCCCAGCGACCACCCTGTAATCAGGGTACAGGTTGCACCTCTCTTTGAAATCTTTGGAATTGGAACCATTTCAGTAACATGGGCAGTTTGACCTCCCTGTAACTAGGGTTTGGTCTCCGAGGCCTTTTGGGTCTCTTGGCATTGTGCTTTCTTCACAGCCTGAGGCGAGTGACCACCCTGTAATCAGGGATCTGGTCTTGGCCCTCTATTCCCTTGGAACTAGGTCAAGTGCAGCCCACTGATCTGAATGAGCACCCTGTAAACAGGGTACAGGTCTCATCAGACACTATTTATGGTGCCCCATGAGACTGTGTCCAGAGTCCTGGCCCTTTGCTCTGCGCTTCCAACTTGCCTGGAATTGTGCAGCCAAGTCTCCTGCTTTCTGCTCCGCTTACTATGCTCTTGGAGATCCGACATCATGCTGCTTTTGCTGGTAAGCCCAGAAAGGGAGGGTCCCGTGGACAAAGTTTTGGACTAAGTCAGTCCAGGTAGCATACCTTGGGACATTGACTTTGGAATACTTGTCCATTAATTCCATACTGCCCTTACTCATCTAATTCCTCTTGATTTAGTATGGAGCCCACCTGGTGTAACAGTTGCCGAGGAAATCTGGAAACTGTGCCTCTGAAGTAGGATATGTCTGGTATTTTGTCACCCGGTGGGGCTTGGAAGAAGGGAAAGCCTTATGGAATTGTCTGAGCACCGTATAGAACTATCTTGAAGCTAAATATCCAGACTGTCTCCGACCCGGAAAACAATACTGTATCAGTAGTTTATGCTCAGTTTGTGTCAGGGATGCGGAGTTGTCGTAAGGGCTTCTGACTTACACATTCCTGTTTGCTCCCTCTCTCTGTTTCAGGCAGCTCTGAGCACAAGTGGACAAGAAGGAAGCGTCAGAAACGTCAAGCAAAGAGGAGGAAAGAGGACAAGTCACTGAAGATGGAGGAGAAGGAAAGGGACTCCGGGCACAGTAATCTTCCTGTATTGGGCCTCAGGTCATGTAATTACACTGTACGGGCACCTCGAGCCTTTTAATACCTTGAGCAGCGTGACCGCCCTGTAATCAGGATCCAGGTCTGTGCTGTTTTCTCCTTTTGACATTGTGCTCCGTTAGCTGGCTAGTGAGAGTGACTGCCCTGTAATCAGGGTGCAAGTCACCTTCCCCTCGCTTTCGAGGGACGTTGAGCTCTTTGGTAACTTGAGCAATGTGACCGCCCTGTAACTAGGGTCCTGGTCTCTGCCCATTTGCTCATTTGGCATTACACCGTACACTGGCCTACCAGTCAGCGTGACCGCCCTGTAATCAGGGTCCAGGTCTGTGCTGTTTTCTCCTTTTGACATTGTGCTCCGTTAGCTGGCTAGTGAGAGTGACTGCCCTGTAATCAGGGTGCAAGTCACCTCCCCCTCGCTTTCGAGGGACATTGAGTTCTTCGGTAACTAGAGCAATGTGACCGCCCTGTAACTAGGGTCCGAGTCTCTGCCCACTTGCTCATTTGGCATTACGCCTTGTTGTGGCCCTGTAGTCAGGATGACGACCCTGTAATCAGGGTACAAGTCATCTTCCTTTTGCTTCTGGGGGATACTGAGCTCTTTGGAACCCTGAGCCGTAGGACTCACCTCCCTGTAATTTGGAGTCAGGGCGCTGCCATCTTGCTGTTCTGACAGTCTAGTCACCGTGACCACCTGTAATTCGGGTGCGTGTCACAAGTTGCTGTAGTATGGGAAGTACTGAGCCCTTTGATACCTTGTGGAGCGTGACCTCCCTGTAATTCGGGGTCGGGTCTCTGCCCATTTGCTCCCTGGCTTTATGCGCCTTTATCTTTCTAATTGGAATGACCACCCCGTAATTTGGGTGCAGGTCAAATCCCTCTCATTTATCAGGGATTAGGGTTAGTTTAGGGCCCTTAGGAGTGTGACCGCCCTGTAATCAGGGTTCAGGTCTAAAGTTGTCTTCTGTCATTATCCTCTTTAATTCAGCTAGTCAGAGTGACCACCTTGTAATCAGGGTGAGAGTCAAAATCCCCTCACTTATGGGAGCTACTGATGTCTTTCTTACTTGAGCCATGTGACCTCCCTGTAACTAGGGTTCAGGTCTCTGTCCTTTGCTCTTCTGGGATTGGGTCTTGTTCTCAGCCTGGTCAGTATGACTGCCCGGTAATTAGGGTGCAGGTCATGTGCCTCTTATTTAGGAGGACTAGATTCCCCTTAATGCGTTGGGCTGAGTGACCACCCTGTAAGTAGGGTTCAGGTCCTTTCCCCTTTGGTTCCTTTGGGTTGCTGCGCTAGTCACTTGGACCCCACCCTGTAATCAGGGTGCAGGTCTTGTCCCTTTTCCCTTTGTTTGTTTGTTTTTTGAGGAGGAAGATTGGTCAAGTTTAACGCAGTGGGTCGAGTGACCTGTTGCCATGAGCTCTCTTTCTGTTCTGGGAAGTCCCCCTTTGTTTTGTATGGATGTGTTTGTGAGAGCGCGTGATACAAGTGGGTGTGCAAGCTTTTTAATTTTTAGTTATTTATTTTTATTTTTTAAGTTAAATCGCTGCAGCGCTTTTCTTTACTCTTCTCAGAATTGGAAAAAGAGCTCAAAGTGTATTAACGTATTTATCCTCCTCCTCCCCACAAAAGGGAAGAGTAAGGGCTCAGATGTCATCATTTAGCCTTTGACAGTGTGACCGCCCTGTAAACAGGGATCTGGTCTCTCCATTTAAGTTGAGTTCCTGTTAGTGGGCTGATGACAATGATTGGCCTTTAAGAAGGCGGATTTAGCTCAGGTGCTTGTGACTCACAGGAAGTACAGCATCCCCTAGTACTTGGGCAGCGTGGCCACCCTGTATCGAGGGTTCAGGTCTCTGCCTTTCATTCTTTGCCACCATGCTACTTCAGCCGGTTGGTTTGAGTCCTGACCCTGTAATGAAGGGATTGTTTGTGTCCTTCTGCCTTCTGGGGGATATTGAGCTCTGTGGAACCCTGAGCAGTGTGACCACCCTGTAACTAGGGTCCAGAGCTTTGCCACTTGCTCATTTGGCATTACGCCGTACACTGGCCGACTAGTCAGCTTGACAGCCCTGTAATCAGGCACATGTCACAAATATCTATAGAATGGGACATATTGAGTCCTTTGGTACTTTGAGGAGCTTGACCTTCCTGTAATTCAGGTTACGGTCTCTGCTATTTGGCTAATCCCAGCGACCACCCTGTAATCAGGGTACAGGTTGCATCTCTCTTTTGAAATCTTTGGAATTGGAACCATTTCAGTAACATGGGCAGTTTGACCTCCTTGTAACTAGGGTTTGGTCTCCGAGGCCCTTTGGGTCTCTTGGCATTGTGTTTTCTTCACAGCCTGAGGCAAGTGACCACCCTGTAATCAGGGATCTGGTCTTGGCCTCTATTCCCTTGGCAGTAGGTCAAGTGCAGCCCACTGATCTGAATGAGCACCCTGTAAACAGGGTACAGGTCTTATCAGACACTATTTATGGTGCCCCCATGAGACTGTGTCCAGAGTCCTGGCCCTTTGCTCTGCACTTCCAACTTGCCTGGAATTGTGCAGCCAAGTCTCCTGCTTTCTGCTCCGCTTACTATGCTCTTGGAGATCCGACATCATGCTGCTTTTGCTGGTAAGCCCAGAAAGGGAGGGTCCCGTGGACAAAGTTTTGGACTAAGTCAGTCCAGGTAGCATACCTTGGGACATTGACTTTGGAATACTTGTCCATTAATTCCATACTGCCCTTACTCATCTAATTCCTCTTGATTTAGTATGGAGCCCACCTGGTGTAACAGTTGCCGAGGGGAAATCTGGAAACTGTGCCTCTGAAGTAGGATATGTCTGGTATTTTTGTCACCCGGTGGGGCTTGGAAGAAGGGGAAAGCCTTGTGGAATTGTCTGAGCACCGTATAGAACTATCTTGAAGCTAAATATCCAGACTGTCTCCGACCCGGAAAACAATACTGTATCAGTAGTTTATGCTCAGTTTGTGTCAGGGATGCGGAGTTGTCGTAAGGGCTTCTGACTTACACATTCCTGTTTGCTCCCTCTCTCTGTTTCAGGCAGCTCTGAGCACAAGTGGACAAGAAGGAAGCGTCAGAAACGTCAAGCAAAGAGGAGGAAAGAGGACAAGTCACTGAAGATGGAGGAGAAGGAAAGGGACTCCGGGCACAGTAATCTTCCTGTATTGGGCCTCAGGTCATGTAATTACACTGTACGGGCACCTCGAGCCTTTTAATACCTTGCAGCGTGACCGCCCTGTAATCAGGATCCAGGTCTGTGCTGTTTTCTCCTTTTGACATTGTGCTCCGTTAGCTGGCTAGTGAGAGTGACTGCCCTGTAATCAGGGTGCAAGTCACCTTCCCCTCGCTTTCGAGGGACGTTGAGCTCTTTGGTAACTTGAGCAATGTGACCGCCCTGTAACTAGGGTCCTGGTCTCTGCCCATTTGCTCATTTGGCATTACACGTACACTGGCCGACTAGTCAGCTTGACAGCCCTGTAATCAGGGCGCATGTCACAAATATCTATAGAATGGGACATATTGAGTCCTTTGGTACTTTGAGGAGCTTGACCTTCCTGTAATTCAGGTTACGGTCTCTGCTATTTGGCTAATCCCAGCGACCACCCTGTAATCAGGGTACAGGTTGCACCTCTCTTTTGAAATCTTTGGAATTGGAACCATTTCAGTAACATGGGCAGTTTGACCTCCCTGTAACTAGGGTTTGGTCTCCGAGGCCTTTGGGTCTCTTGGCATTGTGCTTTCTTCACAGCCTGAGGCGAGTGACCACCCTGTAATCAGGATCTGGTCTTGGCCCTCTATTCCCTTGGAACTAGGTCAAGTGCAGCCCACTGATCTGAATGAGCACCCTGTAAACAGGGTACAGGTCTCATCAGACACTATTTATGGTGCCCCCATGAGACTGTGTCCAGAGTCCTGGCCCTTTGCACTGCGCTTCCAACTTGCCTGGAATTGTGCCGCCAAGTCTCCTGCTTTCTGCTCTGCTTACTGTGCTCTTGGAGATTCGACATCCTGCTCCTGTTGCTGGTAAGCTCAGAAAGGGAGGGTCCCGTGGACAAAGTTTTGGACTAGTCAGTCCAGTTAGCATACCTTGGGACACTGACTTTGGAATACTTGTCCATTAATTCCATACTGCCCTTACTCATCTAATTCCTCTTGATTTAGTATGGAGCCTGCCTGCTGTAATAGTTGTTGAGGGGAAATCTGGAGATTGTGCCTCTGGAGTAGGGTGGGTTTAATATTTTTGTCACCCAATGGGGCTTGGGAGAAGGGGAAAGTCCTTATGGAGCTGTCTGAGGACCGCATAGAACTATCTTGGAGCTGAATAATCAGGCTGTCTCAGACTGGAAAACAATACTGTATCAGTAGTTTATGCTCAGTTTGTGTCGGGGATGCAGAGTTGTCGTAAGGGCTCCTGACTTACACACGCCTGTTGGCTCCCTCTCTGTTTCAGGCAGCTCCAAGCACAAGTGTACGAGAAGGAAGTGTCAGGAATGTCAAGCAAAGAGGAGGAAAGAGGACAACTCACTGAGGATGGAGGAGAAGGAAAGGGACTCCGGGCACAGTAACCTCCCTTTATCAGGCCTCAGGTCATGTAATTACACTGTACGGGCACCTCGAGCCTTTTAATACCTTTGGCAGCGTGACCGCCCTGTAATCAGGGTCCAGGTCTGTGCTGTTTTCTCCTTTTGACATTGTGCTCCGTTAGCTGGCTAGTGAGAGTGACTGCCCTGTAATCAGGGTGCAAGTCACCTCCTCCTCGCTTTCGAGGGACACTGAGTTCTTCGGTAACTAGAGCAATGTGACCGCCCTGTAACTAGGGTCCGAGTCTCTGCCCACTTGCTCATTTGGCATTACGCCTTGTTGTGGCCCTGTAGTCAGGATGACGACCCTGTAATCAGGGTACAAGTCATCTTCCTTTTGCTTCTGGGGGATACTGAGCTCTTTGGAACCCTGAGCCGTAGGACTCACCTCCCTGTAATTTGGAGTCAGGGCGCTGCCATCTTGCTGTTCTGACAGTCTAGTCACCGTGACCACCTGTAATTCGGTGCGTGTCACAAGTTGCTGTAGTATGGGAAGTACTGAGCCTTTTGATACCTTGTGGAGCGTGACCTCCTGTAATTCGGGTCGGGTCTCTGCCCATTTGCTCCCTGGCTTTATGCGCCTTTATCTTTCGAATCGGAATGACCACCCCGTAATTTGGGTTCAGGTCAAATCCCTCTCATTTATCAGGGATTAGGGTTAGTTTAGGGCCCTTAGGAGTGTGACCGCCCTGTAATCAGGGTTCAGGTCTAAAGTTGTCTTCTGTCATTATCCTCTTTAATTCAGCTAGTCAGAGTGACCACCTTGTAATCAGGGTGAGAGTCAAAATCCCCTCACTTATGGGAGCTACTGATGTCTTTCTTACTTGAGCCATGTGACCTCCCTGTAACTAGGGTTCAGGTCTCTGTCCTTTGCTCTTCTGGGATTGGGTCTTGTTCTCAGCCTGGTCAGTATGACTGCCCGGTAATTAGGGTGCAGGTCATGTGCCTCTTATTTAGGAGGACTAGATTCCCTTAATGCGTTGGGCTGAGTGACCACCCTGTAAGTAGGGTTCAGGTCCTTTCCCTTTGATTCCTTTGGGTTGCTGCGCTAGTCACTTGGACCCCACCCTGTAATCAGGGTGCAGGTCTTGTCCCTTTTCCCTTTGTTTGTTTGTTTTTTTGAGGAGGAAGATTGGTCAAGTTTAACGCAGTGGGTCGAGTGACCTGTTGCCATGAGCTCTCTTTCTGTTCTGGGAAGTCCCCTTTGTTTTGTATGGATGTGTTTGTGAGAGCGTGATACAAGTGGGTGTGCAAGCTTTTAATTTTTAGTTATTTATTTTTATTTTTTTAAGTTAAATCGCTGCAGCGCTTTTTCTTTACTCTTCTCAGAATTGGAAAAAGAGCTCAAAGTGTATTAACGTATTTATCCTCCTCCTCCCCACAAAAGGGAAGAGTAAGGGCTCAGATGTCATCATTTAGCGCCTTTGACAGTGTGACCGCCCTGTAAACAGGGATCTGGTCTCTCCATTTAAGTTGAGTTCCTGTTAGTGGGCTGATGACAATGATTGGCCTTTAAGAAGGCGGATTTAGCTCAGGTGCTTGTGACTCACAGGAAGTACAGCATCCCCTAGTACTTGGGCAGCGTGGCCACCCTGTATCGAGGGTTCAGGTCTCTGCCTTTCATTCTTTTGCCACCATGCTACTTCAGCCGGTTGGTTTGAGTCCTGACCCTGTAATGAAGGGATTGTTTGTGTCCTTCTGCCTTCTGGGGGATATTGAGCTCTGTGGAACCCTGAGCAGTGTGACCACCCTGTAACTAGGGTCCAGAGCTTTGCCACTTGCTCATTTGGCATTACGCCGTACACTGGCCGACTAGTCAGCTTGACAGCCCTGTAATCAGGGCGCATGTCACAAATATCTATAGAATGGGACATATTGAGTCCTTTGGTACTTTGAGGAGCTTGACCTTCCTGTAATTCAGGTTACGGTCTCTGCTATTTGGCTAATCCCAGCGACCACCCTGTAATCAGGGTACAGGTTGCACCTCTCTTTTGAAATCTTTGGAATTGGAACCATTTCAGTAACATGGGCAGTTTGACCTCCCTGTAACTAGGGTTTGGTCTCCGAGGCCTTTTGGGTCTCTTGGCATTGTGCTTTCTTCACAGCCTGAGGCGAGTGACCACCCTGTAATCAGGGATCTGGTCTTGGCCCTCTATTCCCTTGGAACTAGGTCAAGTGCAGCCCACTGATCTGAATGAGCACCCTGTAAACAGGGTACAGGTCTCATCAGACACTATTTATGGTGCCCCCATGAGACTGTGTCCAGAGTCCTGGCCCTTTGCTCTGCGCTTCCAACTTGCCTGGAATTGTGCAGCCAAGTCTCCTGCTTTCTGCTCCGCTTACTATGCTCTTGGAGATCCGACATCATGCTGCTTTTGCTGGTAAGCCCAGAAAGGGAGGGTCCCGTGGACAAAGTTTTGGACTAAGTCAGTCCAGGTAGCATACCTTGGGACATTGACTTTGGAATACTTGTCCATTAATTCCATACTGCCCTTACTCATCTAATTCCTCTTGATTTAGTATGGAGCCCACCTGGTGTAACAGTTGCCGAGGGGAAATCTGGAAACTGTGCCTCTGAAGTAGGATATGTCTGGTATTTTTGTCACCCGGTGGGGCTTGGAAGAAGGGGAAAGCCTTATGGAATTGTCTGAGCACCGTATAGAACTATCTTGAAGCTAAATATCCAGACTGTCTCCGACCCGGAAAACAATACTGTATCAGTAGTTTATGCTCAGTTTGTGTCAGGGATGCGGAGTTGTCGTAAGGGCTTCTGACTTACACATTCCTGTTTGCTCCCTCTCTCTGTTTCAGGCAGCTCTGAGCACAAGTGGACAAGAAGGAAGCGTCAGAAACGTCAAGCAAAGAGGAGGAAAGAGGACAAGTCACTGAAGATGGAGGAGAAGGAAAGGGACTCCGGCACAGTAATCTTCCTGTATTGGGCCTCAGGTCATGTAATTACACTGTACGGGCACCTCGAGCCTTTTAATACCTTGAGCAGCGTGACCGCCCTGTAATCAGGATCCAGGTCTGTGCTGTTTTCTCCTTTGACATTGTGCTCCGTTAGCTGGCTAGTGAGAGTGACTGCCCTGTAATCAGGGTGCAAGTCACCTTCCCCTCGCTTTCGAGGGACGTTGAGCTCTTTGGTAACTTGAGCAATGTGACCGCCCTGTAACTAGGGTCCTGGTCTCTGCCCATTTGCTCATTTGGCATTACACCGTACACTGGCCTACCAGTCAGCGTGACCGCCCTGTAATCAGGGTCCAGGTCTGTGCTGTTTTCTCCTTTTGACATTGTGCTCCGTTAGCTGGCTAGTGAGAGTGACTGCCCTGTAATCAGGGTGCAAGTCACCTCCCCCTCGCTTTCGAGGGACATTGAGTTCTTCGGTAACTAGAGCAATGTGACCGCCCTGTAACTAGGGTCCGAGTCTCTGCCCACTTGCTCATTTGGCATTACGCCTTGTTGTGGCCCTGTAGTCAGGATGACGACCCTGTAATCAGGGTACAAGTCATCTTCCTTTTGCTTCTGGGGGATACTGAGCTCTTTGGAACCCTGAGCCGTAGGACTCACCTCCCTGTAATTTGGAGTCAGGGCGCTGCCATCTTGCTGTTCTGACAGTCTAGTCACCGTGACCACCTGTAATTCGGGTGCGTGTCACAAGTTGCTGTAGTATGGGAAGTACTGAGCCCTTTGATACCTTGTGGAGCGTGACCTCCCTGTAATTCGGGGTCGGGTCTCTGCCCATTTGCTCCCTGGCTTTATGCGCCTTTATCTTTCTAATTGGAATGACCACCCCGTAATTTGGGTGCAGGTCAAATCCCTCTCATTTATCAGGGATTAGGTTAGTTTAGGGCCCTTAGGAGTGTGACCGCCCTGTAATCAGGGTTCAGGTCTAAAGTTGTCTTCTGTCATTATCCTCTTTAATTCAGCTAGTCAGAGTGACCACCTTGTAATCAGGGTGAGAGTCAAAATCCCCTCACTTATGGGAGCTACTGATGTCTTTCTTACTTGAGCCATGTGACCTCCCTGTAACTAGGGTTCAGGTCTCTGTCCTTTGCTCTTCTGGGATTGGGTCTTGTTCTCAGCCTGGTCAGTATGACTGCCCGGTAATTAGGGTGCAGGTCATGTGCCTCTTATTTAGGGAGGACTAGATTCCCCTTAATGCGTTGGGCTGAGTGACCACCCTGTAAGTAGGGTTCAGGTCCTTTCCCCTTTGGTTCCTTTGGGTTGCTGCGCTAGTCACTTGGACCCCACCCTGTAATCAGGGTGCAGGTCTTGTCCCTTTTCCCTTTGTTTGTTTGTTTTTTTGAGGGGAGGAAGATTGGTCAAGTTTAACGCAGTGGGTCGAGTGACCTGTTGCCATGAGCTCTCTTTCTGTTCTGGGAAGTCCCCCTTTGTTTTGTATGGATGTGTTTGTGAGAGCGTGATACAAGTGGGTGTGCAAGCTTTTTAATTTTTAGTTATTTATTTTTATTTTTTAAGTTAAATCGCTGCAGCGCTTTTTCTTTACTCTTCTCAGAATTGGAAAAAGAGCTCAAAGTGTATTAACGTATTTATCCTCCTCCTCCCCACAAAAGGGAAGAGTAAGGGCTCAGATGTCATCATTTAGCGCCTTTGACAGTGTGACCGCCCTGTAAACAGGGATCTGGTCTCTCCATTTAAGTTGAGTTCCTGTTAGTGGGCTGATGACAATGATTGGCCTTTAAGAAGGCGGATTTAGCTCAGGTGCTTGTGACTCACAGGAAGTACAGCATCCCCTAGTACTTGGGCAGCGTGGCCACCCTGTATCGAGGGTTCAGGTCTCTGCCTTTCATTCTTTGCCACCATGCTACTTCAGCCGGTTGGTTTGAGTCCTGACCCTGTAATGAAGGGATTGTTTGTGTCCTTCTGCCTTCTGGGGGATATTGAGCTCTGTGGAACCCTGAGCAGTGTGACCACCCTGTAACTAGGGTCCAGAGCTTTGCCACTTGCTCATTTGGCATTACGCGTACACTGGCCGACTAGTCAGCTTGACAGCCCTGTAATCAGGGCACATGTCACAAATATCTATAGAATGGGACATATTGAGTCCTTTGGTACTTTGAGGAGCTTGACCTTCCTGTAATTCAGGTTACGGTCTCTGCTATTTGGCTAATCCCAGCGACCACCCTGTAATCAGGGTACAGGTTGCATCTCTCTTTGAAATCTTTGGAATTGGAACCATTTCAGTAACATGGGCAGTTTGACCTCCTTGTAACTAGGGTTTGGTCTCCGAGGCCCTTTGGGTCTCTTGGCATTGTGTTTTCTTCACAGCCTGAGGCAAGTGACCACCCTGTAATCAGGGATCTGGTCTTGGCCCTCTATTCCCTTGGCAGTAGGTCAAGTGCAGCCCACTGATCTGAATGAGCACCCTGTAAACAGGGTACAGGTCTTATCAGACACTATTTATGGTGCCCCCATGAGACTGTGTCCAGAGTCCTGGCCCTTTGCTCTGCACTTCCAACTTGCCTGGAATTGTGCAGCCAAGTCTCCTGCTTTCTGCTCCGCTTACTATGCTCTTGGAGATCCGACATCATGCTGCTTTTGCTGGTAAGCCCAGAAAGGGAGGGTCCCGTGGACAAAGTTTTGGACTAAGTCAGTCCAGGTAGCATACCTTGGGACATTGACTTTGGAATACTTGTCCATTAATTCCATACTGCCCTTACTCATCTAATTCCTCTTGATTTAGTATGGAGCCCACCTGGTGTAACAGTTGCCGAGGGGAAATCTGGAAACTGTGCCTCTGAAGTAGGATATGTCTGGTATTTTTGTCACCCGGTGGGGCTTGGAAGAAGGGGAAAGCCTTGTGGAATTGTCTGAGCACCGTATAGAACTATCTTGAAGCTAAATATCCAGACTGTCTCCGACCCGGAAAACAATACTGTATCAGTAGTTTATGCTCAGTTTGTGTCAGGGATGCGGAGTTGTCGTAAGGGCTTCTGACTTACACATTCCTGTTTGCTCTCTCTCTGTTTCAGGCAGCTCTGAGCACAAGTGGACAAGAAGGAAGCGCCAGAAACGTCAAGCAAAGAGGAGGAAAGAGGACAAGTCACTGAAGATGGAGGAGAAGGAAAGGGACTCCGGGCACAGTAATCTTCCTGTATTGGGCCTCAGGTCATGTAATTACACTGCACGGGCACCTCGAGCCTTTTAATACCTTGAGCAGCGTGACCGCCTGTAATCAGGATCCAGGTCTGTGCTGTTTTCTCCTTTTGACATTGTGCTCCGTTAGCTGGCTAGTGAGAGTGACTGCCCTGTAATCAGGGTGCAAGTCACCTTCCTCGCTTTCGAGGGACGTTGAGCTCTTTGGTAACTTGAGCAATGTGACCGCCCTGTAACTAGGGTCCTGGTCTCTGCCCATTTGCTCATTTGGCATTACACCGTACACTGGCCGACTAGTCAGCTTGACAGCCCTGTAATCAGGGCGCATGTCACAAATATCTATAGAATGGGACATATTGAGTCCTTTGGTACTTTGAGGAGCTTGACCTTCCTGTAATTCAGGTTACGGTCTCTGCTATTTGGCTAATCCCAGCGACCACCCTGTAATCAGGGTACAGGTTGCACCTCTCTTTTGAAATCTTTGGAATTGGAACCATTTCAGTAACATGGGCAGTTTGACCTCCCTGTAACTAGGGTTTGGTCTCCGAGGCCTTTTGGGTCTCTTGGCATTGTGCTTTCTTCACAGCCTGAGGCGAGTGACCACCCTGTAATCAGGGATCTGGTCTTGGCCCTCTATTCCCTTGGAACTAGGTCAAGTGCAGCCCACTGATCTGAATGAGCACCCTGTAAACAGGGTACAGGTCTCATCAGACACTATTTATGGTGCCCCCATGAGACTGTGTCCAGAGTCCTGGCCCTTTGCACTGCGCTTCCAACTTGCCTGGAATTGTGCCGCCAAGTCTCCTGCTTTCTGCTCTGCTTACTGTGCTCTTGGAGATTCGACATCCTGCTCCTGTTGCTGGTAAGCTCAGAAAGGGAGGGTCCCGTGGACAAAGTTTTGGACTAGTCAGTCCAGTTAGCATACCTTGGGACACTGACTTTGGAATACTTGTCCATTAATTCCATACTGCCCTTACTCATCTAATTCCTCTTGATTTAGTATGGAGCCTGCCTGCTGTAATAGTTGTTGAGGGGAAATCTGGAGATTGTGCCTCTGGAGTAGGGTGGGTTTAATATTTTTGTCACCCAATGGGGCTTGGGAGAAGGGGAAAGTCCTTATGGAGCTGTCTGAGGACCGCATAGAACTATCTTGGAGCTGAATAATCAGGCTGTCTCAGACTGGAAAACAATACTGTATCAGTAGTTTATGCTCAGTTTGTGTCGGGGATGCAGAGTTGTCGTAAGGGCTCCTGACTTACACACGCCTGTTGGCTCCCTCTCTGTTTCAGGCAGCTCCAAGCACAAGTGTACGAGAAGGAAGTGTCAGGAATGTCAAGCAAAGAGGAGGAAAGAGGACAACTCACTGAGGATGGAGGAGAAGGAAAGGGACTCCGGGCACAGTAACCTCCCTTTATCAGGCCTCAGGTCATGTAATTACACTGTACGGGCACCTCGAGCCTTTTAATACCTTGCGCAGCGTGACCGCCCTGTAATCAGGGTCCAGGTCTGTGCTGTTTTCTCCTTTTGACATTGTGCTCCGTTAGCTGGCTAGTGAGAGTGACTGCCCTGTAATCAGGGTGCAAGTCACCTCCTCCTCGCTTTCGAGGGACACTGAGTTCTTCGGTAACTAGAGCAATGTGACCGCCCTGTAACTAGGGTCCGAGTCTCTGCCCACTTGCTCATTTGGCATTACGCCTTGTTGTGGCCCTGTAGTCAGGATGACGACCCTGTAATCAGGGTACAAGTCATCTTCCTTTTGCTTCTGGGGGATACTGAGCTCTTTGGAACCCTGAGCCGTAGGACTCACCTCCCTGTAATTTGGAGTCAGGGCGCTGCCATCTTGCTGTTCTGACAGTCTAGTCACCGTGACCACCTGTAATTCGGGTGCGTGTCACAAGTTGCTGTAGTATGGGAAGTACTGAGCCTTTTGATACCTTGTGGAGCGTGACCTCCCTGTAATTCGGGGTCGGGTCTCTGCCCATTTGCTCCCTGGCTTTATGCGCCTTTATCTTTCGAATCGGAATGACCACCCCGTAATTTGGGTTCAGGTCAAATCCCTCTCATTTATCAGGGATTAGGGTTAGTTTAGGGCCCTTAGGAGTGTGACCGCCCTGTAATCAGGGTTCAGGTCTAAAGTTGTCTTCTGTCATTATCCTCTTTAATTCAGCTAGTCAGAGTGACCACCTTGTAATCAGGGTGAGAGTCAAAATCCCCTCACTTATGGGAGCTACTGATGTCTTTCTTACTTGAGCCATGTGACCTCCCTGTAACTAGGGTTCAGGTCTCTGTCCTTTGCTCTTCTGGGATTGGGTCTTGTTCTCAGCCTGGTCAGTATGACTGCCCGGTAATTAGGGTGCAGGTCATGTGCCTCTTATTTAGGGAGGACTAGATTCCCCTTAATGCGTTGGGCTGAGTGACCACCCTGTAAGTAGGGTTCAGGTCCTTTCCCCTTTGATTCCTTTGGGTTGCTGCGCTAGTCACTTGGACCCCACCCTGTAATCAGGGTGCAGGTCTTGTCCCTTTTCCCTTTGTTTGTTTGTTTTTTTGAGGGGAGGAAGATTGGTCAAGTTTAACGCAGTGGGTCGAGTGACCTGTTGCCATGAGCTCTCTTTCTGTTCTGGGAAGTCCCCCTTTGTTTTGTATGGATGTGTTTGTGAGAGCGCGTGATACAAGTGGGTGTGCAAGCTTTTTAATTTTTAGTTATTTATTTTTATTTTTTTAAGTTAAATCGCTGCAGCGCTTTTTCTTTACTCTTCTCAGAATTGGAAAAAGAGCTCAAAGTGTATTAACGTATTTATCCTCCTCCTCCCCACAAAAGGGAAGAGTAAGGGCTCAGATGTCATCATTTAGCGCCTTTGACAGCGTGACCGCCCTGTAAACAGGGATCTGGTCTCTCCATTTAAATTGAGTTCCTTTTAGTGGGCTGATGACAATGATTGGCCTTTAAGGAGGCGGATTTAGCTCAGGTGCTTGTGACTCACAGGAAGTACAGCATCCCCTAGTACTTGGGCAGCGTGGCCACCCTGTATCGACGGTTCAGGTCTCTTCCTTTCGTTCTTTTGCCACCATGCTACTTCAGCTGGTTGGTTTGAGTCCTGACCCTGTAATGAAGGGATTGTTTGTGTCCTTCTGCCTTCTGGGGGATATTGAGCTCTGTGGAACCCTGAGCAGTGTGACCACCCTGTAACTAGGGTCCAGAGTTTTGCCACTTGCTCATTTGGCATTACGCCGTACACTGGCCGACTAGTCAGCTTGACAGCCCTGTAATCAGGGCGCATGTCACAAATATCTATAGAATGGGACATATTGAGTCCTTTGGTACTTTGAGGAGCTTGACCTTGCTGTAATTCAGGTTACGGTCTCTGCTATTTGGCTAATCCCAGCGACCACCCTGTAATCAGGGTACAGGTTGCATCTCTCTTTTGAAATCTTTGGAATTGGAACCATTTCAGTAACATGGGCAGTTTAACCTCCTTGTAACTAGGGTTTGGTCTCCGAGGCCCTTTGGGTCTCTTGGCATTGTGTTTTCTTCACAGCCTGAGGCAAGTGACCACCCTGTAATCAGGGATCTGGTCTTGGCCCTCTATTCCCTTGGCACTAGGTCAAGTGCAGCCCACTGATCTGAATGAGCACCCTGTAAACAGGGTACAGGTCTTATCAGACACTATTTATGGTGCCCCCATGAGACTGTGTCCAGAGTCCTGGCCCTTTGCTCTGTGCTTCCAACTTGTCTGGAATTGTGCAGCCAAGTCTCCTGCTTTCTGCTCCGCTTACTATGCTCTTGGAGATCCGACATCATGCTGCTTTTGCTGGTAAGCCCAGAAAGGGAGGGTCCCGTGGACAAAGTTTTGGACTAAGTCAGTCCAGGTAGCATACCTTGGGACATTGACTTTGGAATACTTGTCCATTAATTCCATACTGCCCTTACTCATCTAATTCCTCTTGATTTAGTATGGAGCCCACCTGGTGTAACAGTTGCCGAGGGGAAATCTGGAAACTGTGCCTCTGAAGTAGGATATGTCTGGTATTTTTGTCACCCGGTGGGGCTTGGAAGAAGGGGAAAGCCTTATGGAATTGTCTGAGCACCGTATAGAACTATCTTGAAGCTAAATATCCAGACTGTCTCCGACCCGGAAAACAATACTGTATCAGTAGTTTATGCTCAGTTTGTGTCAGGGATGCGGAGTTGTCGTAAGGGCTTCTGACTTACACATTCCTGTTTGCTCCCTCTCTCTGTTTCAGGCAGCTCTGAGCACAAGTGGACAAGAAGGAAGCGTCAGAAACGTCAAGCAAAGAGGAGGAAAGAGGACAAGTCACTGAAGATGGAGGAGAAGGAAAGGGACTCCGGGCACAGTAATCTTCCTGTATTGGGCCTCAGGTCATGTAATTACACTGTACGGGCACCTCGAGCCTTTTAATACCTTGCGCAGCGTGACCGCCCTGTAATCAGGATCCAGGTCTGTGCTGTTTTCTCCTTTTGACATTGTGCTCCGTTAGCTGGCTAGTGAGAGTGACTGCCCTGTAATCAGGGTGCAAGTCACCTTCCCCTCGCTTTCGAGGGACGTTGAGCTCTTTGGTAACTTGAGCAATGTGACCGCCCTGTAACTAGGGTCCTGGTCTCTGCCCATTTGCTCATTTGGCATTACACCGTACACTGGCCTACTAGTCAGCTTGACAGCCCTGTAATCAGGGCGCATGTCACAAATATCTATAGAATGGGACATATTGAGTCCTTTGGTACTTTGAGGAGCTTGACCTTCCTGTAATTCAGGTTACGGTCTCTGCTATTTGGCTAATCCCAGCGACCACCCTGTAATCAGGGTACAGGTTGCACCTCTCTTTTGAAATCTTTGGAATTGGAACCATTTCAGTAACATGGGCAGTTTGACCTCCCTGTAACTAGGGTTTGGTCTCCGAGGCCTTTTGGGTCTCTTGGCATTGTGCTTTCTTCACAGCCTGAGGCGAGTGACCACCCTGTAATCAGGGATCTGGTCTTGGCCCTCTATTCCCTTGGAACTAGGTCAAGTGCAGCCCACTGATAAGAATGAGCACCCTGTAAACAGGGTATAGGTCTCATCAGACACTATTTATGGTGCCCCCATGAGACTGTGTCCAGAGTCCTGGCCCTTTGCACTGCGCTTCCAACTTGCCTGGAATTGTGCCGCCAAGTCTCCTGCTTTCTGCTCTGCTTACTGTGCTCTTGGAGATTCGACATCCTGCTCCTGTTGCTGGTAAGCTCAGAAAGGGAGGGTCCCGTGGACAAAGTTTTGGACTAGTCAGTCCAGTTAGCATACCTTGGGACATTGACTTTGGAATACTTGTCCATTAATTCCATACTGCCCTTACTCATCTAATTCCTCTTGATTTAGTATGGAGCCCACCTGGTGTAATAGTTGTTGAGGGGAAATCTGGAGATTGTGCCTCTGGAGTAGGGTGGGTTTAATATTTTTGTCACCCAATGGGGCTTGGGAGAAGGGGAAAGTCCTTATGGAGCTGTCTGAGGACCGCATAGAACTATCTTGGAGCTGAATAGTCAGGCTGTCTCAGACTGGAAAACAATACTGTATCAGTAGTTTATGCTCAGTTTGTGTCGGGGATGCAGAGTTGTCGTAAGGGCTCCTGACTTACACACACCTGTTGGCTCCCTCTCTGTTTCAGGCAGCTCCAAGCACAAGTGTACGAGAAGGAAGTGTCAGGAATGTCAAGCAAAGAGGAGGAAAGAGGACAACTCACTGAAGATGGAGGGGAAGGAAAGGGACTCCGGGCACAGTAATCTTCCTGTATTGGGCCTCAGGTCATGTAATTACACTGTACGGGCACCTCGAGCCTTTTAATACCTTGCGCAGCGTGACCGCCCTGTAATCAGGATCCAGGTCTGTGCTGTTTTCTCCTTTTGACATTGTGCTCCGTTAGCTGGCTAGTGAGAGTGACTGCCCTGTAATCAGGGTGCAAGTCACCTTCCCCTCGCTTTCGAGGGACGTTGAGCTCTTTGGTAACTTGAGCAATGTGACCGCCCTGTAACTAGGGTCCGGGTCTCTGCCCATTTGCTCATTTGGCATTACACCGTACACTGGCCTACTAGTCAGCTTGACAGCCCTGTAATCAGGGCGCATGTCACAAATATCTATAGAATGGGACATATTGAGTCTTTTGGTACTTTGAGGAGCTTGACCTTCCTGGATTCAGGTTACGGTCTCCACTATTTGGCTAATCCCAGCAACCACCCTGTAATCAGGGTACAGGTTGCATCCCTCTTTTGAATTCTTTGGACTTGGAACCATTTCAGTAACATGGGCAGTTTGACCTCCCTATAACTAGGGTTTGGTCTCCGAGGCCCTTTGGGTCTCTTGGCATTGTGTTTTCTTCACAGCCTGAGGCGAGTGACCGACCTGTAATCAGGGATCTGGTCTTTGCCCTCTATTCCCTTGGCACTAGGTCAAGTGCAGCCCACTGATAAGAATGAGCACCCTGTAAACAGGGTACAGGTCTCATCAGACACTATTTATGGTGCCCCCATGAGACTGTGTCCAGAGTCCTGGCCCTTTGCACTGCGCTTCCAACTTGCCTGGAATAGTGCCGCCAAGTCTTCTGCTTTCTGCTCCGCTTACTGTGCTCTTGGAGATCCGATATCCTGCTGCTGTTGCTGGTAAGCTCAGAAAGGGAAGGTTCTGTGGCAGTTTTCTAATAAGTCAGATTGTACAGTTTTCCTGTTTCCATTAGTTCTGGTATCTTTGTGTGTTGAATCCATGCTGCTGTTGATCTTCTCATTCCTCCTGATTTTCTATGAAGATTTTTTAACTGTCTAGTGTAATAAGTGTCAATGGGAAATTTGGAGACTTTGGCTTTGAAATAGAGTTGATTATGTAACATTCTTGTGCCTTTTTTCTGGCCGTGTATGATGCTAATTTAGTGAGTCAGGTAGAGTTATTTTTCTTAAAATACATTGATAATTGCTTTTAATTATTCCCCTTTTAGTTTTGAGACATTGTTTTCAGGAAATATAGTTTTTTTTTTCATTTGTGGTTCTATAGGTATGTCTACTTTATTTGTGCATTCTAGAGCTTGAAATGGATACCTGTAATTTGAACATCAGTCTTCTTTTTCAGTGACTGAATCTGTACTTTATCCTTTTGTCTACTTCTTTTTTAAATTTATTTTGTTCTGTCTTTAAACATGCAACATATTTCTGTTGTGTTTATCTAGAATATCAAATAGTATTGCATGTCTGCTATAACTGTCTTGGACACTTTTTACATCTTCTAAAGGAGAATGGGACAAAACAGAAGCACCCAACTGAAAAATGAGAAAAGAGATGCTAACAGCCTGTGAAGAAGGAGAAAGGAAACAAATTCTGAGAGCAAAGTACAGTTGTGTGATCTATTTCAAAGGTAAATCATACTATAAATTCACATAATTAATATACATTCATCTAATGTAATGCATTACTTGATTTCCTTAAGCAATATTAAATATTTCTAGTGTAATGTAATTAACATGGTATTTAAATAATATTTTTGTGTTTTCTTCAGGTTTTATACCATGTCCAGCACCATGGTATATGAGTGTATTGGAAAGATAAATTGAACAAAGTCACTTGCATCTGTCACCTTTCAAATGCTGATTAATGTTCATAGGCAGTATATAACAAACTCTGAAGCTCAATTACTTGTGGCACCACAAAACTGAAGAGTGGCGAACAGTTTTCTTCTACAACCTTTCAATTCAGTAACTACTTCTGCCACATGAGAACTGATATGTCATCTTATTTTATAATGATGTATGTCCTCTCTAATTGTCTTTTACTAATGAGTCCGTAAAGCATGCTTTGTGCATGACACTTTCACATTCTAGTAGAAAAGTGGGATGTATTTTTATTTAATTAATTAACCTTAATCTTTATGATTCCTTGACGAGTCATTTTCATGTCATTGCTTGGTGATTTGGACTTCTGTGTAGCAAGAAGTCAGTTTTATTTCCTTAAAGTCTCTGTAAGCTACAACAAGTTGTTCAAAGCTGAAAAACTATTTGAAAAAGATAGAAGAAAACTGAGATGTAGGGTGGCCACCCTGAAGAGTATTGGAAAACCTTTTTCCGTAGGCACACTATTGACCTTTCTCCTTTCTCTCAGCCCGTTTTTATACCAAAACAGTCCCATGGAAATGATGCCATGTGAAATTATACTAAGTTTCTACCTATTGCCAATTAGAAATTGTCAATATAACTGGTTATTTACATCTAAATGTTGATTTCATGTAGATATGTAACCAAGTATTTTAAAAGTATTTTACCAAGGTGACTACCTGATTTTATGTAAAAGAGTTACCCACATCTTAGAAAACATGTTCCTTTGACTTAAGTGTGAGCGACTAATGCTTTATGTACTTTTTGTTTTTACTAACAAGCTTGTCAGAAGGCATAAAGGAAAAATTGTGAATCTGTAATGCAGAGACCTTAAACAAACAAGCACTACTTTTATTAAAAATAAATCATAATTTCCTACTGGAAGTGCAAAGATGTAACTGAAGGGAAGGCATGTGTTTGTATTCTCCACTCACCTCAAGCCCCCCGCCTTCCCACCCAAAAAAAAACTCTTCAAAAAAGTTAATGTTGAAAAGATTAACATTTACTCCAGATACCGTCTAAGTTAATATTTTTAAAGCTCTGTATCTCTCACACATTGCTAAAAACAAGCAAACAAAATTAAAAGTTGTTCTGGAAACTGGCAGTTACTCCCCCAACTTCACAACTTTCAAACACCTACTCTACTTCAACAGTCACACCAACCACCCTGTACCACACATTCAATTTTAACTTTGCACCTATTGTGTCAGAAGAGCTAGAGTATTTTTTGGTAGTTGAGTATATTGATGTACATGGTAATAGTGGTGTTTTAATGGGTTTTTATGCTTATTGAATTAAGTGGATGCTCGAGGATGATGATTTGGATGTTTTAGGTAGGCATTTTTCTGTGAAGTGTTAGTATTTTTGTAGAGGTGTAGTATTTTGTGATGATTGTTTTTCAGGTATTGGTTTACAGTGAATTGTTGAAAATCGTAGATGTTTTTGTATATGTACATTATTAGATGTACTTAGAGTGCAAAGTTGAGGTTGCCTGTTTGGTGCAATTTTATTGGTGTGAAAGTTAATTTAGGGTAGGTGTTTGAAAGCACTGAGGTTTGAATTTTAAGCTCATCAGGGATCCAGGACCTACCTGGCTACCTCAGTTCTTACTGTCATTCCCAATTCCAAAATCTGGGATGAAGATGACCTGGCAGAATAAAGATATCTCCAGAGACTTTTAAAAGTTAACATTTCTGCAGCTGTAGGGGATCCTTTAAACCTTATTGATCTTTTTGAGGTGTAATAACTGGAAAACTTTTGACTTCTATTTCTGCCAGATAAGTGTTGAACAATGACCTCTATTAAAAGATTTATACTGATAGTTAATTCTGTTCTGTACTAAAATCTTGCTAATATCACCATTTTATGATGTGTGAAATGAAATTAACTAGATTTGATTATATCTACTTGATAAATATTGGAATATTCCATGTTAAATTCATAGACTTAACTTTGATTGTCATATCAACTTACTTTGCTATCTGTAACTCCTTGTTTATTAATATATTTATTAATAGTTATGACATTAAACTAATAAAATGTATAAATTCAGGTATGGTCTCAGTTCTGTCTTTGGCTAAATAAAAAGGAATCTCATAAACTTGTTAAGAATTTTGGTATCATTAATTTTAATTTAATTATTATCTGTTTTTACCTTTTTTATGTGGTCGTTGGAAGTAACTATCCTGTAATGGTGCAAGTTTCATTTTTCTCTTGCATCACACATTTTTGGGCAGACCGCTGTGTGACCTTAAAGTTGCCCTCCTTGAGCTTCCAAGGCGCATAAGAATGGGACTTTGTTTGGGTCCTTCACTGCTGACAAGCTTGTAGATTGCTTGAGATCTGCAGGCCCTGCACTTCTTGAGCACAATATATGAGACCACAGTTTCTATGATAAGAATAGCCTAAAATTGGCAAGGTCTTCTGGTTTCTGCAGCATTCCAATTCAGAATTTTTTAAAAAGTTGATTGAATCAAATATGAAAATTAATATTACATTAATCTCTTTTCAGAAATTAACTTTTGCAGTGTATTAAATTTTTAATATGCTTCTACATGTGAGGTAGCATGGTCTAGTGGTTTAGACTATTGGACTGGGATTCAGGAGATCTGGTTTGTATTCCTGGCTCGGCTAATGGTTCCTGTTGGAAACAGAGCACTGGACCAGATGGACCACTGATTTTACTCAGTATGGCAAATCTTATGTTATTCTATTGTGTTTAGTCATTGTACAAATGTCCTTCAGTAAGGAACCCACAAGAACCTTTATTCAGAATGGGAGATGGAGGCTTAAGGCCTTATGAAAATGGAACTATATTCCAGGAAGTCCTCAGCCATCCTTCTGTGGGTGACTCTCTGTCTCTCTAACAGGTGCCCCTCCTTTCCTCACCTTCACACCTACCTGCATGATCCCTGAAACTCCATATCTTTTTTTTCTAAGGTTCATCCTCTGTTTCTGAGTGGAGTCCAGGGCATCTGAGACCCACTTGATGTTGTAGTAGGTAGCAGCCCCAAAGACCATCAGGCAGACGGGAAGACCCAGCACCTTGTTCCACATCAGACTCCAGGTTAGGAGATCTTTGGAGATCTCCCCAAACAGTACCTCTATGTGGAACCTGAAGTTGGGAACTAAGCCTGCCACAAAGAGGAAAGACAAAGACAGTAGTCAGTGTGAGAATGCTGCAGCCCGTGTACCTGCAAGTGGCATTCTCATAATCATGACAAATCTCAAATGAGGCTGCCCAATTCACACTCCATATCCTCAAGAACTCTATATATGTAAAACAGGTGTAGCCATAATAAAATGGTACATTCTTTAAAAATGCCAGTAGCATGGATGAAAAAGCATATGTTTAAGGATCTGAATATTTAATGCAAAGACATTTCATTGATACTCTCAGGAAGGCTTGGGGTTTTTGCAAAGGTTTTTCAAAATCTAATATTAGTAACAATTGTACTGATGTTTACAGTGCCTATTATCATGGCACATCAAAATGCAGTAGTTAAAAAGCATACCCGTGAAATCAGACACTCTCAAATCATGGGCACTCAAATATTACCACCTGGACTATCCCACAAATATTTTGGGCCCAATTCTGCACCACTGTGGTCAATGAGTGTTTTGGACCATTAATTAGGGGAGCAGGCAGGATAATCAGATTAGTAAGCAAACACTGAGCAGAATAAATTACACTATAAACAGTTCCTCTTTGGTTTGACTGCAGCGTTCCCCATCAGAGCATTGACAGCCCAGATATTGGGACATTGGAATGGTGCATGAAAACCTGAAAGTGAAACTAATTAGGAATAGAAGTAAAACTGACCAGCCTATTTTCATTGTCCATATGAGAAAAATGCGAAATGTGGACAAACTGTGCTGTGGTGAGAAGGAAATTAGATTGAAAAAAAGAGAGTTAGTTTTAATATTCTAAGACATTATTCTTGGCATAGGAAAGGTCATTTATTTTAAAAAAATTGACTTGTGTCCACTTAAGTTATATTAATAGTTCAATCCTTCTTTAATTCTACTAAAACAATATGAAAGATATAGTTTGATAGCATGGAACAGATGAAATCTCTCTTTGAGCCCCCACAAATAAATAATACAGACACACTAAAAGCAAGGATTTATACATAAATTTCTAAGGGCAAGAAGACACACAAAGGTCACCAAAAGTACTTACAGATGGAGATAAATACTTTATGCTCATAGAGGGTCCAGTACTATCAGGTGCTGAATGACTTCAAATCCTGTCATCATCAATAGGATTTGAAGAGTCCCACCGGAGCTGGCTGATGTTCAGGAAAAGGTAATGAAAGCCATAGTGAAAAGGAGAGAGGAAAACAAATCTGGAACACCCTTGCCGGGAAGAGACTCACTATGGAGAGTCAAATTCAGACCTGGTGTAAGCTAAATCTGAATTTGGCCTAGGCCTAGAGCACAGGGATTAGAGGACTTGATCCTCCTAATTCAGTGGTTTGAGCATTGGCCTGCTAAACCCAGGGTTGTGAGTTCAATACTTGAGGGGGCCATTTAGGAAACTGGGGTAAAAATCTGTCTGGGGATTGGTCTTGCTTTGAGCAGGGGGTTGGACTAGATGACCTCCTGAGGTCCCTTCTAACCCTGATGTTCTATGATGCTATGATTCTAATTCCATTGAATAATGCAATGGGGCCATCGCTAATTATCTCCCCCAGGAGCCGGCTCAGGTCCTGAGAAGTAAAGGGGTGAATTTCAGAGACCGTGTGAGGCACACAGAAAGAGGGAGAAAGGAAGCTGTGGGCCGGGTTTCCCAGTCAGAAGGCCCAGCAAAAACAGGGTTCATGGTCCAGGCTCTAGAGCCACACAGCCCTGTGGGTTGCTGTCCATGGTGCTGAATGCAGCTCCCCAGGGACCCAGTGGGGACAGAAAGGACTCAACCTGAAGGAACATGAATTCACACTGTGTAGATCAGGGGTCCCCAACGTGGTGCCCACCAGGGCATCTAAGTGCACCTGCATAGTGGTCTGGGGATGAACATCCGCCGAAATGCCGCCGACAAGCTGCGTTATCCAGAGGCGTTGCTGCCGAAATGCCGCCGATTGTCAGTAGTATTTCGGCGACGCCGCCTCTGGATGACACTGCTTGTCAGCGGCATTTTGGCCTATGGACGTTGCCACTTGTCAGCGGATTTTCGGCAGATGCTCATCCGCTGCACGGTCCTCTGTGGCTCATCATCTGGCGCCCGTCAGACAAAAAAGGTTGGGGACCACTGGTGTAGAGTTAAGCACAGGAGTTTATTATGCACAGCGCTGGTGGAGTGTTACTTTGATTATTAGGCTCAAAGACACTGCAGAACAATTAATTATATAGGGTGTTTACTGGGCGGAGAGAAGCAACGGGGATGCGGGGTTTTATGCCCCATGGATAGGTTTTAGCAGCAAGACAAGCACAATAAGCCAATTGTTTAAAAGATTACGTAATGGCTTTGCCCAAGGCTTAAATTAATATATTGCTGATATACAGATAATTACTTTTAAACTATGTTTATTAAAGTGTATAGGTTCAATCCTAATTTTGGGGTTCAGGGGAATGAGGTAGCAGCTCTCCCAGCTCTCAACAGGTTCATTCCTGGAGATTTAAAGCAAAAAAGCAGTAATTAATACACAATAGTCTATAAATTTACCGTTGCATTTCTGTGGGCTAGGATTGGCATACATCTGTGAGGGGAGGGTGTCATAACTCATGTCAATCATATTAGGCCTCTTTCTGAACTCTGTCTGGGATCTGAGGGGTATTGTACCACTATCTACTCCCTGCATTAGGGAGTAACCCTGAGGCCTTTCTCAGCACTTCATGTGTCTATAACTCACGATAAGGATGCCTAATTATATTCGGAGTTATGCTGACTCTGCTCACTGATTTGAAACACGCAAGGTTATTTGATTACTCCAGCTTTATTTTAGCTATGTATTGTTCTCTGTTAGCCAGCCCTCATGGCCCAGGCTAAGCTGTGGACTTTGGGCCTATATGAAAAGCTCTTAGCAGAAACTGTAGTTAAGATCTTACATCCACATTAAATGGATTATGGCCCTTTAAACTCCACAGCAAACACATGGCCCCCTTCCCAAGGAGAGACTCCACACCACGGAACTCCATTACTCCCCTAACCCCACCCCACCCCGTGCATCCTGGGGAAAAGGAGCATTATACTCTGAGAGTCGGGCAGAGACATGCTCGCTCGCTCACTCACTGCAGCGTCCTCCTCTCTGGGCAAAGCACTCCAGATGGCAACAAGGGCAGAGAGAATGAGTTTTACCTGGCTAAGAAATGCCTGTAGCCCTTCCCTCTCTCTCTACTAAGCTGTTGTGACTAAACTCTGAGGACTGCTGGTTTCCCTTCTGGCTCTGCAGTATCGCCTAGCCTAGAAGCCCCTGCCATGAACCTGGACTTCATTGTTAGGGGGTCTCAAACTGGGGGTCATGAGGTTATTACATCCAGGTCATGACATGAACTGTCAGCCTCCACTCCCAAACCTCACTTCACCTCCAGCATTTATAATAGTGCTAAATATAAAAAAGTTTTTAATTTATAAGGGGGGGGGCTGCACTCAGAGGCTTGCTGTGTGAAAGGGGTCACCAGTAGAAAAGTCTGAGAACCACTGTGTTAGGCGCAGTACAACCACTGAACAAAAACATGGTCCCTGACCCAAATAGTTTACTAGCTAAGTAAATGGATTACCCTGGGCAAATTGCTTCACTCTGCCTCAGTTTCCTCATTTGGTAATAATGCCTAGTACGCAAAGGGGTTGTGCGGTTTTATTAATGTTTTATAGCATGCTGAAATCTTGGGATAGTTGCAATTTTTCATTCAGTCTTTTCAATGAAAAAGGGGCCTTTTTAAATGAACAATTTGTAGATTTTTTTTTGTTTAATTTAAAAACCAAGAATGGAAAAGCCAAATTTTTTTTATTTCCATTTTTTGTGTTATTTTTTCCTCTTGTCTCTCCTTTGCCCCACTCGATCAGCAAGAAAAGGAGGTGGCTACTTGCACTACATTCTAAATGTGGTTGTTTTTAATTTAAATTTAACTGTTAGAGGCATCTCTCTGCCAGGACAAAGACAGAACACCGCGCGAGGACGCAGAGCACATGGGCTTCACCATTCACTATGTGGGGGTGGTGATACTGCTATTTCACCTGGGCAGCCCGCTGCGCTATTCACTGGAGGATATTACCGTTGTTCTGCCCCCGCCCCCTCCCACTTTCCCCTCGAGTTTGGTAGCTCCCAGGCAAGGACACTGACGTGGGCGGGCCCCTGTGGGGATAGTCTCCAATGGGAGGGTGGAGCTGAGTGAAAGACGGCGGCGTGGTCCAATGGAGGGCAGCCGTGGAGCCGGGCGTCAGGGCGAGGCGCGGAGGCTTGACTTTGAGCGCGTGTCCGGCCCGGTGAGGGCAGCCCCTAGCGCCGGGGGCGGGGCCGAAACCCCCCCCTCATCGAGAGGGGGAGCCTGGGGCGGGCTGGATCCCCGCCCCCCCCCCGCCGGGGGGGCAGGTTGGATTCCGTCCCCCTGTGGGGGGAGGGGGCAGGTTGGGTCCCGTCCCCCCGCGAGGAGAGGAGAGGAGAGGGGAGGGGGCGGGGCGGGTCGCGGGGGCGCACTGGTGTTACAGCGACGGGCACTGTACGTGGAGTGCAGCGCTAGAGCCTGGCCCCGGGGAGGTTCGGCCCTGAGCTGCCCCCCTGGGTGCCAGGCAGGGGGCTGTACCCAGGTCCCTGGCCTGTTGGTGACGCTCCCCCCCACACAGACACCCTTGTACGTGCCTCTGTGCCACATGTGTTTCCTTTCCGACAGCCTCGCCATGGATCCCCGGAGGCCCCCTTTCCAGGGCACTGCCCCCTTTCGCATGCCCTGTGGGGCCCGCATGCCTGGGCCTCAGCCTGAGCACCTGATCCGTGGCAGGGCACTGTCCCTTCCGTGTACCAGCAGGATGCAGAGGGTGCCAGAGGAGCCACGGCAGCCAGCAGGGCTGGTACAGCAGGTAAATGTTCCAGTGGGGCACCATCACTGTCAAAGTCATATGTCTCACTGGGAACATCTTGCCTACTCGTTTTTTTATTTATATTACAGTACAGCCTAGAAGTCACAGTCACGGCCCCATTGTGTTGGGTGATGCACAGACTGGCTGAGCCAGGGGAATGACTGGGATTTCCATAACTGATGGGTTAGACGGAAGGAGATGTTTATCTCTCTTAGGATATGTTTGTTAGAAAGTGTCATTTCCAGGTTGAATAGACAAACTTGCCCTAGCTCTAATCAAGCTGGCATACTAAAAATAGCAGTATATTTGTGGCAGCATGAGCAGTGGGATGGGCTAGCCCTGCCCCAAGTACAACCCCATCCAAGATCCTAGTTACGTACTTGGGTGGCTAGTCCGTCATGCTGCTCCAGCTGTACTTCTATTTTTAGCTTGCTAGCTTGATCAGAGCTAGCACAGGTATGTCTGCTTGAGCTGGAAATTACACCTTCCAGCTCCAATGTAGACATAGCCTTAATTTGTCTACTCTGTGTTGGCCAGCACTTTGCAAAGGGTCAGTTTCCCTTTCCTCTGTATAGACGGGGCGGCTCCAGGCACCAGCACGCCAAACGTGTGCCTGGAGCAGCAAGCCGCGGGGGGCGCCCTCCCGGTCGCTGTGAGGGGCGCAGGCAGGCTGCCTCCCGGGGCTTGCCTGCAGGAGGTCCACTGGTCTTGCAGTTTCGGCGGCGGGTATGCCAAAGCCGCGGAACTGGAGGACCTCCCACAGGCATGCCCCCGAAGGCAGCCTGCCTGCCGTGCTTGGGGCGGCAAAATACCTAGAGCCGCCCCTGTGTATAGATAGTCAGTTTCTCTTACTGTGGTTGTGAGTTATTCTCACAGCAACAAGTGGGAGGAAAACCAATTTTTTTTAAATTACAAAAGTTGTAATAATTGTTTGGGGGGCTTCGGCTCATGCAAGGTGTGGAACTATCTTTAACTTATTTTAAATTGATTAGATCGTGCTGCCCTGCCTCTCAAAAGTTCCCTCCCCTATCAAATATTTAGATTTCATTTAATTGTTCTGGGTCATTTCAACTCTAATCTAAAATGTCTTATTTGCAATGAGACCTCTTGGACAGGATTGGTAGAAGTAAGTTTTGCTCCACTCCTTAAAGAGAGCAATATAACGTGCTCATTCATTTTACTCACTTCCCCCTTCAAAATTACAGCTTCTTCCCATCAAGGTAGTCTTTAAAAAATGTAGCAAAATATGACTTTTGATATTTTAAATTCTTAATATAACAGTGTCTAAGAAACTTAATCAGAGACTTTCTATGACAACTGTATTTCTAGACTGTAAGCTCTCCAGGGCAGACTGTCTCTGGTTAGGTGTCTACGGATCAGTGATAACATTCTAATTGATTAGAAAATAATACATTCACTGCTATTAGTGTTTTTGTTCTAGCTAAGGATATTATATTAACATTAACCTAAACAGGTGCAACTGAATAGCAGTTCTTATCGCTGTGTCTGATGATGTTGACTAGTGGAATAAACTGAATATGCTCTTTGCAGCATGGATGATGTCTGAGCATTTGTTCTCTTGCTCTGAAGAGGCCTGGCCATGTTTCATCACTTACTTTTCTGTAGGGGTTCAGTTGTGGAACAAAAACTTATGATTTTATTATAAGATAAGAATGTCACTGTAATTCAACTGCCTTTGTAAATTCAACTGGCTTTGTAATGGTTTTAAGTTAAAAAGCTTTAACTTTAGAATTTAATTGTTGCTTGGCAGTTGTGAATGTGTAACCTGAGGTCTGTAGTTTACAAACCTCTGCAGGGAAACCTTACAGCTGCAGCAAGTGGATATTTGTTGGGGAAAAGCTAAGAAAACTCTGCTTTTGGTCTGCTTGGGTTGCATGAAAACACTGCTGTCAAATAAGCTACCTCCTTAAGATTTCTCTATAGAGGCTTTCCTTACTTAAGAGAGAGTTTCTTGCATGAAATGTATCTTGGAAGTACAGCTAATCATTGAGATTGTTGTTCCTTTTAGGTCTTAATGAGGCTTCTCTGTCCATTCTTTAAAGCTTTATCCTTTGGCTTTCTGCAGGAACCTCTTCCATCTGTCACGACCCTGCATTCCATGTTCCAAGGACTTGGTTTTGAGACAATCCCGAGACCTGCCTTGGGACGGGCAGTTCAGCCTTTGGGTAAGTTATCCCAGCCTTGTATAAGGTTCTGTTCCAGTAAAGGCTGTTTTGTGGTGTAGTATTTAAACTGATAAAGATAGTTCTTTCATATCTTGGGAGATTTCTTCAGGCATGTTTTGAATCTATCCCTTCATTCAGGTCGAGGCATCTTGGGCAGGGGCATGGGTGATATGGAGGCCAAACCTAAAGCAGTCATGCCAGTCCAGCCCACCTTTCCATCACCAGATGTCATGCCAGTTGGGGACAGCAAGGTGGAAAGGATGTCGCTTTCTCCTGGCAGGTGAGTAAAATGTTTGCCTGAGCTGAACTCTTGATTCAGAAAGAACTGTGCATTTGAAGCTTAGTCAGCAATAGATTTCATATACCAGTGAACTAGGCATGTATATTGCACATGTGTAGTGTATATAACAGACATTAGAGAGGGCTTGTTAGTCTAAACAGCAGGTTTGAAATACTAATGTTCATCAGCAGCACAGGCCTGAATCCCAGCAGGGCTGACTCAATCTTTTATTTTGCCAAGGGAGGTAGGTTGAGTATGCTGCCGTTTGCCATATGCTGGTCTATCTGCTCTATACGGGTTGTAAAAATGGTGCAGTGCTTTTTTTGTGTGAGTTGAGAAGTCCCTTGCTGTCCTTGGCCAGAGTTCCCTCTCTTGTGATGTTTGATTGGTGATCTGCATACCAGAGGTGGCTGCATTTTAGTGATAAACAAATTAATTCTTGTAGGTGAACTGGGGAATGAAAATGCTCTAGAAATGAGATTTACTAGTATTAACAACTCACAGGCATGATGTTTAGTCTTCCTTGTGTCTCCAGGAGATCAGTACAGTAATTGCTTGACATTGCCAGTCTGGAGGATTGTATGCAGCAGTTACTATTGGTTGGGCTGGGTGATGAAAGAGCTGCACTCTCGTTTTCTTTGTCATTCTGCTGTAGAGTATGTGTAGAAAGAGGGCTGAGGTAGAGTGCCATTAGACAGATTGTCAAGATGTGTGTGGCGCCTGCACTGTAAGCATGCCTGCTAGTAAACATCCTCACTCTCTTTGTAAAAGGTTGGTGCTGTTGTTCTGTCCCAAGGTGAAATAGGATAGGAATAGCAAGCAATTGTACTGATGAATGTTGTTCAGTGCTACGCTCCAACTAATGACAGTGAAGAGGAGGACAAAGACTACTTTTACAACAGACTCCAGAAAATATTAGAGATTCTCCCAGACAAAGACATCACCATCCTTATGGGAGACTTTAATGCCAAAATTGGACCTGACAACACAGGATACGAACAAGTCATGGGGACCCACGCTCTGGGAGAGATGAGTGAGAATGGAGAGAGATTTGTGGATCTGTGTGCACTTAACAACCTGGTCATAGGAGGTAGCATCTTTCCTCACAAGCGATCCACAAGAGTACCTGGGTATCGCCAGCAGGCACGACAGAAAACCAGATCGACCAGGTCTGCATTAGCAAGAAGTTCAGAAGATCCTTGCAGGACGTTAGAGTTAGAAGAGGAGCAGATGCGGCGTCCGACCATCACTTAGTGGTGGCCGGATTGAAGCTGAAGAAGAACTGGATAGACGCGTCAGACAGAAGAGTGAAGTACAACGTCAGCCTTCTAAAGGATCATAAGACCAAGGAAGATTTTGGACTGAGGCTGAAGAATAAGTTTTCAGTACTACAGGATCGGTCTGAGGAAGAGGAAGACAGTGTACTAAACAGATGGCAGAAAGTGAGAGAGACACTTAGGTCAGTATGCCAGGAAGTGCTTGGAATTAAGAAACGCCAGCAGAAAGAGTGGATCACAGCAGAGACCTTGACTAAGATAGAAGACAGAAAGAAGAAGAAGGCAGCAGTCGTCAACAGCAGGACTAGAGCAGCAAAGGCCAAAGCTCAAAAAGAGTATGCTGAAGCCCACAGAGCAGTGAAGAGGAATATTAGGAAGGGTAAGAGAGATTATGTGGATGGACTGGCAGCAGAAGCGGAGCAGGCAGCATACAGCGGCAACATGAAACAGCTGTCTGATACTACCAAGCGACTGTCTGGAAAGTTCATCAAGCCAGAACGTCCCGTTAAAGACAAGCAGGGAAAGTCTATAACAGGAATAGAACAACAGATGGGCGGAGCACTTTGAGGAACTCCTGAACAGACCAGCACCACCAAATCCACCAGACATCGACCCAGCCAACGAGGACCTCCCAATCAATTGCGATAAACCAACCAGAGATGAGATCAGAAAAGCCATCACCATGATGAAGAACAGGAAGGCGGCTGGACCTGACGACATCCCAGCAGAGGCCCTGAAAGCAGACCTGGATGCTTCAGTGGAAATGCTGTACCCCCTCTTTGAGAAGATATGGGAAGAAGAAGTGATTCCGGCAGACTGGAAAGAGGGATATCTCATCAAAATCCCCAAGAAAGGAGACCTTAGCAACTGTGCCAATTATAGAGGAATCACACTCCTGTCGGTGCCAGGGAAGGTCTTCAACCAAGTCCTCTTAGAGAGAATGAAGGATGCCGTCGATCCACAGCTACGAGATGAACAGGCAGGTTTCCGGCAGAACAGATCATGCACGGACCGGATAGCAACGCTTTGCATCATAGTTGTACAACGAGGAGTTCCACTCCATAGACTGCTCATCAACTTTGTTGACTATGAGAAAGTGTTCGATAGTGTGGATCGAGAGACCCTCTGGAAGCTCCTTCGGCACTATGGCATCCCAGAAAAGGTGGTCAACCTGATCAAGAACTCATACGACGGTATACACTGTAGAATGATCCATGGAGGGCAGCTCACAAACAGCTTCCAGGTACGAACCGGAGTCAGACAAGGATGTTTGTTGTCACCACTTCTCTTTCTCCTAGTCATCGATTGGATTATGAAGACATCCACTTACGAGCGTAGGAACGGAATCCAGTGAACGTTGTGGACCAAGCTTGATGACCTGGACTTTGCCGACGACCTTGCACTCCTTTCGCACAGTAAGCAGCAGATGCAAGAGAAGACCAGTGTAGTGGCAGCCACGTCATCACAGGTTGGCCTCAACATTCACAAGGACAAGACCAAGATCCTTAGGATTAACTCCATCAGCAACGACCCAGTCACACTGAATGGAAGCCCCCTGGAAGAAGTGCAGTCCTTCACCTACCTAGGTAGCATCATAGACCAGCAGGGTGGCACAGACGCAGACATCAAAGTAAGGATTGGTAAGGCAAGAGCAGCCTTCTTACAGCTCAAGAACATCTGGAGCTCCAGAGAGCTGTCTTTGGCAATAAAAATTCGACTATTCAACTCCAACGTGAAATCAGTCCTACTGTATGCAGCTGAAACCTGGAGGACAACCAAAACAACCATCAGGAAGATCCAGACCTTCATTAATAGCTGCCTCAGAAGGATTCTCCAGATCCGCTGGCCAGACACCATCAGTAACATCCACCTCTTGGAGAGGACCCGTCAACTCCCAGCAGAGGAAGAAATCAGAAGGAGAAGGTGGGGCTGGATAGGACATACACTACGCAAGCAGCCAACTAACATCACCAGACAGGCACTGCGGTGGAGCCCCCAAGGCAAGCGGAAAAGAGGCCGTCCAAGAAACACCTTCAGGCTGATAGCAAAAAAATGGGCTATACCTGGAACCAGCTAGAGCGAATGGCCCAAGATAGAGGACTCTGGAGATCTGTGGTTGGCGGCCCATACCCCGATTGGGGTGACGGGCATGAGTGAGTGAGTGAGTACTGATGAAAAATCAAATATACAATCCATGTGGAGGAGCAAAATGGAGATTGTTTGTTTGCTCGTAGCACAACCCATAAACCTCTGTTTTCAAGCACATTCCAAAGAGAGTCAGTGGAGGACTCAGTTAAAACAAGATTGGATAGAGTTTTGGAAGAATGGACTGTATCTTTACTACAGGCATAGCACAATGGGGCCCCGTTCAGTTAAGCACTACTGTAATACAAATTATAAATAAGAAGAATGTATCATGGGGAATTGTCTTTTACTGGCTTGTGGGGAAGGCTTAGATGGAATTTTAACAGCTCTCTTCCATCTACAATGTCCATATCTCTCCTAAAACTCCCTGTGGAAGAGTCAGGTATCACTGGCATGCTACTTTTGTAGGGTTTGGGCTCTGGAACAGGGATACCGGGGAGCCTTCTGAGTGCAAGAAGTCATAGTTGTGCCATTTGGTGAAATACAAATCTGCAGAAAGAAGAAATGACATCTGGCTATTGATTCACAGGTATGTCGAGTTTGGCCACAGTCTGAGTCTTGTCAGGCTTGGATCTTGGTTTTAGGCTTAAATAAGCTTCAGCCAAAAACCAGAGGCGTGGAATAAAGACATACCAAAGCCTGTTTTAAACATAACCTGCATTCACATCAGTCAAGTCATCTAATATATAATGTGGGTGGAAACTTAAAGTTGGGGATGGGTTAACATCTTTCCTTTTCATTCTTGTATATGGATTCAGAATTCTTGGCCGCGGGCAAATGGAATCTCCACCTGTCCCTCTTGGAAGAGGAGCCATGTCACTCGGCAGGGGGTTGTGCAAAGTTCCTACAGACTTGACTTTCCTGTGCACAGGTGTGCTTCAGCCTCAGCTCTCACAACCGCTGCTGTCACCCCCCAGGTTTGCGCCCCAGCCAGAAAATCCTCCACCCACCGTTGTTGAACAGATGGAGAGAAAGTAAGTGAGAGATGGATGTGTTGAGTTGCCAGCTTATTTCTAAATATCTCTTAGATCCACTGGTAGGTACATAGATTCTGTAGCCGTTTATGCTGTAGAAACCCCTAAGGTAAATCCTGTGTTCAGTGATGTGCCTTGGCGCCTGGTGGACTCATTGCTGCAGACTCTCATGCTGTTGGGGGAAGAGGGTGCAAATATCTACCTCTCATATTCTGCATTGATGCCTTCTGGTATGGGGCTTTGGTCTTGAATTAACAAAGAATAGGACATGATGCAAAGTGGAAACCACAAAGAAACAGCAGGGTTCTGTGAGGGGAGGATTTCTTAGGTGCCTTGAAAAAACTAAGAGAAGGGCTAGCTTACTTAGTGGAAGAAACTACAATATCTAGGTAACCTTTCTCTGAAACTGGTTAACGAAAAATGCTGACAGTAGCAGCGTGTGTAGCTTTATGCAGCTGCTTCCCACTGATAGCTGCTGTCTTACACTCTAACTTGCTAATTGTACAACAGAGGGAGTCATTTTTTAATGTATTTGAAGATAGACTAAGCACCCGGCTACCTGACTTAGTTTAGGACTAGTAACATGGATCATGCTGCGGGAGAAGGGTAGGGGACAGTACTAGTGAGCTTCAGGAAGACCCTTCCTGACCAACCAATCCAGATTCTAAACAGACTTCACGCAATCTGAATCTACAGTGTTGCAAAGCTGAGCCAACTTTACTGGGATAGAATATTGCTGGAACTTGTCTCTTAAAACTAATATTTTTTTAAACAGGCATTGTGATAAGAACACACTCAGTCACTGAACAAACTTGGGTAGGTCACTTAACCTCTTCTTTTTCCTTAGTTTATGCATCTGTAAAATGGATACCATATTTCCTGCCTTTGAGTGGGTGTTGGGAGTTGATGAATTTTTGCAAAGTGCTTTGAGATGCACACGTGGAAAGTATTAATGAGATGTTCTAAGCACATACTAATTGTTGCACAGGTGAAAAGTATAGAAGAAGTCTAGGGGTGGTGTTGATGCACTCAGATTTTTTTTTTTCCTCAGATCCTCAGCCAGTGCTGGCATCCTGCGCTGCCTCTTTGCGTTAATCTAGACAAAACTATTTTGTGCTTTTGTCTTCCTTCCCTTCATATCTTTACAGAGAACCGCTAATGAAGCAAGGATCTAAAGGAACTCCTTTCCCCTTAGGACTGAACCTGATTAAAATACACTGCAAAAATGAAGCCGTTTACCAGTACCATGTGACTTTCAGGTAGTGACACCTTGCACACTTGAACATCTATCTCAATTATATTAAGGTTTGTAGAGGTATAGAAGCTAGTGAAATTAGCAGTGGAACTCATATGACTTCTATAAACTTGCCCTTCTGAATGATTTTCAAGCAATTCTCATGGAGATTTGGAGGACAGCATGCCCAGGGAAAATAGCTTTAATTTAACTTGATTTCACAATTCCTGAAACTTAAAGGATAGCATGTTCCCCAATGCTTAAATATCTGGATTTAATTGGAGGAATGTTATGGTAACAGTTCTTCCAGAATCCTTTTGATGGTCACAAAATTATCCTGGAGATGTAACACAATACAAATCCATTCTATTGGCATAAAGCATTAATACTGTACCATGCGTATTAATAGTTACTCTGGAATAGCCACTAGATGGGGCAACAGTCACAAACATTACGTGGTGTTTTAGGTCTTCTTTGCAATAAGTTGCCATAGCATAGGATAAGGATTGTGGCTGTGTCGGTTACACAGTAGAGTTGATTTGAACCTCTGCTTTCTTCCTGTGATTTGATATTAATCTGCATATTGCACTGATTTTTCTTCTGTTGCAGTTTCATGGGCTTGGGTTTGGGTTATGGCTGTGGCAGGGTTGTGAGGTGTAATACTAAAGCACTCCGAGAGCCTGTAATGGACACAGTAGTGTTAACTAGAATTTGAATGCATACTTGTATTTTCCAAGTAAAAGGATATTGCAGACACTATAAAGCATTCTCTCTCCTCTTCTCCCCACTTTCTCCTTAACTCCCTGACCTGCAGTCCTAATGTGGAATGCAAGAGTATGCGGTTTGGGATGATGATGGAACATAGATCGGTGACAGGAGATGTTACGGCATTTGATGGCTCTATCCTCTACCTGCCTGTCAAGTTGCCTCAAGTAAGACATGATACTGGTGAAGAAAACACACAGGCTGACTCTTGCATGGTGCCACATGATTTGAGCTATTATAGAGTGCCAGAGTGTATCAGTTGAGTATGTGGCTTTTTTAAAAAGTGAAAGTGAAATTTACCAGTAAAAACTGAAGGTATTTTATCCTGTGACTGGCATATCCTAAGACAGTAATTTTTATGGCCTGGTTTAGATTTCCATAATCCATGGAATATGTGTAAAATTCTGGTGTGCACAGAAACAACTGGTGATTTCAAATGTTTTAAATGGCTCCCCCCTCCCCCCCCGCAAGTAAAGAAAAGCACACATTCCCCATACACTTCAGGAACTAAAAAAGGGAATAATCTGCCTCTAACAAGTAGAGATAAGGCAGGGAGCCTAGAGTGTGTGGCAAGGGATCATGGCTTTGGTACCATTCTGTCTCCACTTAGCAGAATTGCTGCACAATTGGCAGTTTGGGGGACCCAGGACTAGAATAGACCAGGATCTTACATGTCCAAATTGGTGTACTTCAGCAGTTACATTTGGGATGTTTGCACAGCACCCGTCTGCAGTACTTATCTTTCAGGAGCACAAAATTGTCATTCACCAGCAGGCAGCGTGCACAGAGATTTGCTAATATAACTGTCTTGGAAGTTTCAAGATTCTATCACAAAACCTATCACTATGAGTCTCCTGGGTCAGAACAAATATGTGGTTCAGCATCTTCATCTATCTCAGGAGCTGGAAGCGGGAGAAGGGGGCTGTGATTTTGCCAACATCATTTCAGGTGGAGCAATGTGTTGAGACCAGATACTTGCATCTCCCCAAAAAAGTTTCCCCTCCTACTGGGGATTATCTTGTATGGAGCAGCTCTTGCTTGGAAGACACTGGATGCTCCCTGGTGATGCAGAGATTAATCCTTTTGGACAGCAGGAAGGACCTGCTGTAGCAAATTCTCAGCTACAAGGTGGCTCCAAAGGGTTTTTATAGTTAGTGATTTGAGTAATTTCACTTCTTGCTACTCCTAAGATGTCTTCATCCCTGCACTAGACTGTTGATCTGACGTGTCAGAGAAAGACAGATGGAGCTGAGATCTCCATAAAGCTTCAGATGACCAAAATCCTAGAGCCCAGCTCGGACCTGTGCATTCCGTTTTACAATGTGGTCTTCAGGAGGTAAGGAAAAGTTGAGGCCAGTGACTTGGCATGATGCTTAACTGGCTGGTAGCCTTGCATTCAAGTCAACTGTTGACAGGACATCCCGGGTGTGTAATGGCTGTGCTCCACTAGAGACTTGGGTTGCCTTTATTCAGTCTCTTGCTTTTGGGGTTTGCTCAAGTTTCTAAACAGTTGCAGCTCTGACAGACCGAAGGGATGGTTTTTGCCTCAGGCAGTACATTCCTGCTTCATTCCTGGTCTGAAGGTTGATGCCTGAGAAAGTGAGGCGAGGGGGTTGTGGATGTGGAGTATAAAGGGAGAGGGAATTCCTACAAAAACATAAGAGGAGGAAGTTCGAATCTTCCAAAGCTAGATAAGGGACTGAGGAAGGGACCTACTATACACATACCAACACTCTATTACTACAGGGTAATTTTTGCAGACACCTGCATCCTAATCTAAAATCTATCTGTTTATCCTGAACCACGTTCAGTGACCTCATCAGTTATTTAGGCATTTATCTCAGACTAACCATCTGCCTTGCCTTCTGATTATGAATGCCAGAATCTCTTGCAAGGATCATGACAACATTTTGTATGTGTAGTCTGGGACATCAGAGGTTTCAGTCCTGTCTCAAACAAATCAAGGAGAGTCTTGTTTGTCTTGTATGAGAACATCTATTTTTTTTATTGTGCAGTTTCACTCACTAGACTCCATTTTCTTGGCATGGTGTATATGTATATAGTTCATTTAGGCAGATTGAACCTGTAAGCAATTTTTTATCTCTTTTGCTCTTCCCCTTTCTTTGCTTTGCTTTAAAGAACACTCAGTTCTTTATTTGGTATGATCTCTCTAATCCTGATCCTGCACTATTGTCAATGAATGAAAATTATGTCATTGATTCCACTGGATGCAAGATCAAGACCTATGGAGGGCTGAGGAAATTAACTGTTAAACGCAGGAACAACCATTTTATTTTCTTGCACGCAGGGGAAGAGCAATGGGAGAGAAGCACCAAGAACCATATTTTGGTTCTTCAGAGAAATTGAATGAATCTTTTTTTTGTCCAATTACTTTTATTTTTTCTTCTATGCTGAAGTTGCACAGGGTTGTTTGTTTTTTTTCCTGGGAGGTTCTATTTGTATTCCCCAATTTTGTTTGAGTTTTCCAATCTCTTTAAAATGAGTAAAATAACTTTTTATTTAAATGGGCATTGGTAACTTATTTTAATTTTAAATATATTTTTTTGAGGCGGGGGAAAGCTGTAAAACCTAATGACTAAAGTGCTCTCGTGAACACTTACAACAAAAGTCAATTAAGCCGTTGTTTTGGATTTAAAATTTTAAACCATCCCCCTCCAGTGTGTTTGCAACACAAACATTGCACTATTGGGCCTAGTGCATGAGAATCTGAAAGTGAAGCCAGCTAATCTGTTTTCATTGCCCTGCTTAAGACAGAGGCAAAAGTGAACAGTAATTTATTGATGAACTGTTGATTAGACTTTGAAATTCTTTCAGTTTGAGTAATCTTCGGTGGAGGTAGAAACACAGATCAGAGTAATCTATACATAATGGTTAACCAAATGAATACAATGACTTAAAAGGCTAGTTTCTCCATACGCAAGCTATTCTAAAAAGGGAACCTGCAAAGGGAGGGGAAATGTTTTGGGGGGGATTATTGGGGAGAATGTTTGCTTGGTTTTTGATAAAAGCCTGAAGTTTTGTGTTTTTCCAGAAAAGTTTTATATTGGAAATTCAGGCCTTGTCTGCTCTCTTTACTGGAAAATTCTGTGGTTAACTAGAGAACTCATAGTATTATGATACTCCAGGAACCAAGAGATCAGAACCTGAGCAAGGGGGAGAGACTTGATTTTTAGTCTCTGTTTTAAATGTTTTTGTTGTTGTTGACAACAATTTAACTCAAACGCTGACAAACTTGTGGGAGAAAAGAGAATTGTTTTGAAAGATTCAGCAACACTCCTTTTCCCCCATGCCCTCATCTGAGGTCTGAGAAGTCTCCCACTCCAGTTCTTTAGTCCTTCAGCAAAAACTGGGGAGGTGACATTGCTAATATATTAAGATAAAAGAACAGGCAAGGGGAAAAAATTAAAAAGCAAGCCAAAACCTGTTTCAGGTGCCTTGCCTCAAAGAAAAAAAGATGCATACATATTCCTTTTCCTTGGCAGACTGTCCGTTACTTTTTTTTTTTAATGCATATAGGAGCCCAATCCTGCAAAATGGAGTTTTCTCCATTCATATTGACTCCATTGTGTGTTGAGGATACTAAGCACCTCACAGGATGAGACCTTTAATAACTGTTTTAACGTAAGCTCATGCTCCAAAACGTCTGTTAGTCTATAAGGTGCCACAGGACTCTTTGCTGCTTTTACAGATCCAGACTAACACGGCTCCCCTCTGATACTTGTTTTTGTGGCATCTCCCTAATGGTGTAAGCTATGCAATGCAATTTTATTGGTTACATTTATCTATCCCAGCCCCCAGAATCCTTTAATTATCCTAGTTTTCTATTCCAGAGTGATGAGGATTTTAGATATGAAACTTGTTGGGAGAAACTTCTATGATCCCACCAGTCCTACAATGCTGCCGCAATATAGGTTAGTACTATTATTTGTCTCCTATTGCCATGGTACCCATGCACCTTTCAATGTTTAAAGTGAATAAGAGGGAGAAGAGCCTGCCCCTTCAGTACGTTAGTCTAACAAGCTGCAGGATGTGTGCAAATGTTTAACATTCTAAAGGCCTGATTTGCAGAGGTCAAGCCCTGCAGTTGTGGGCTATTGGCAGGAGTGGGTTCTATAGATGAGGACTATTGATTGAGAACATCTTCCCAACTGACCTGGGGGGAGGGGAACTCCAGGAACTGACTTTGGAAATGTCCAAAGAGAACATACGGGACTCGACAAAAGGAGAGGATCTCTCAGTTACTAGCTCCGGAACCATTCACAGATGATTATTGTTTGCATTGTGGTAGTACACAGAGGCTTCAGTCTGGATTGGGAACCTATTGTGATGGTGTTCTGGATGTTCTACAGATTTAGAGGCAGATGTGGTCCATGCCTGTAAATTTATAATCTGTGCAGGCAAAAGGAAGACAAAAAACAACGTGGAGAGGGTGGTGGTTGGCTCACATTCTGTTTCCCACCTTTATGGCTTCTTGTGAGCAAAAGGCACGTCCCATGGCAGTCATGTCATGAAAAATTCTTCATTAATCTCCATCCTCATTCAGTGTGAGTAACCCAGGACAACAGTGTCTGTCCTGTCCCTTACTGGTGGCTTAGACCACTTACCGAGGTTTGAGTCTGCTACTGCCTCTGAGCTAATGCTTTTGGATCCTGAGGTCCCAGGTTCAGTCCTTTCAGACAAACCAAACCAGGTTCCACACTTGGGCTACTTATTGTATTGGTAGGCCTATCACCATTGTATTTGAGCATCTCAGGTCTAGAAACTCAGACCTTTACAGCAAGGCCTTTGTCACGTACATTGTCTGAATGCTGAGGTTCCTGTCTAGTCATTTTTACCTGAAAAAGACTGCTTATTTTTTTATCTGCAGTTCAGAGATTTTAGCTGAAATTCTACCTGCTGACTAGGTTAAATGTATTCCCTGTGGTGTGCTTGCCTTGTGTTCACTGTACATTCTCACTGGTAGAACAGCTCTTAGTCATATACTGAGATTCCCTATGACTTTTTTGGATGAGCATGCTGATTTGTATGCAATCTGTTTTTCCAAAGGTTGCAGATATGGCCAGGTTACTCAGCCAGTATCCGGAGGACGGATGGAGGTCTCTTCCTGTTGGCAGACGTCTCCCACAAGGTTATCCGGAATGATTCTGTCCTGGATATAATGTGAGTAAGAGAAGAGAAATCAGAATTAAACATCTTGTGGGCTCAGAAAACAATGGTGGTGCATACAAAGAACTGCTGTTTCAGTAAGTATGCCATGAGGAATAGTTCTCTGAAAGGGGGAATGAGATGATCCCATAGCATTGTCTTTTGAACCTCCCAGAAGGTTGGTTTCAGACGAGTGCAATTGAGTTAGGAGTCTAAGCATTGTTATTGTGTATCTTCTGTTTCATTACAGAGCAGTTACAGCACAGGTAGTGCAAGCTTCCCCCATGCTGTCTTATTAGTGCAATTCATCCATGAGCTAGAGAATATAATAATTTATAGTTCTTCCTCGTAAGGAGATGGTTGAAATCTGAGAGCTTTCATTCATCCTTCTCCACAAAGGCATGTAATCTACCAGCAGAGAAGAGAGACCTTCCAGGATGAGTGCACCAAGCAGCTAATTGGCAATATCATCATTACCCGTTATAATAATCACACGTACCGTATTGATGACATTGACTGGAACAAGACTCCAAAGGACAGTTTCACCATGTCTGATGGGAAAGAGATCACCTTCATAGACTATTACAGGTAGACACTTCTGTATGTGTCACAACAGAAGGCCGTTCTGTTATAACAATGTTTAAAAGGGGACTGGATAAATTCATGGTGGCTAAGTCCATAAATGGCTATTAGCCAGGATGGGTAAGAATGGTGTCCCTAGCCTCTGTTCGTCAGAGGATGGAGATGGATGGCAGGAGAGAGATCACTTGATCGTTGCCTGTTAGGTTCACTCCCTCTGGGGCACCTGGCATTGGCCACTGTCGGTAGACAGATACTGGGCTAGATGGACCTTTGGTCTGACCCGGTATGGCCTTTCTTATGTTTCTTATGCCATGTTGCGGGAAGAAAGAATCTGATTAGTAGCTAACATTGAACAGGAAACCCCAGTTTATGTGCCATTCTGGAGCATCGCCTTACGTTAACTTTAATGAAGATGTAGTCTGACCCCTCAGTTCTCATCTCTAGCTCTGTTATGACAGAGCCTCTTCTGCAGTCTGTGAGCTAAGCTTGTTGCTCTGGTATCAGGAAAGTGCTTCTTTAAAATTGTTCCCCAACTCCTTTTCCAGCAAAAATTATGGTATAACAGTCAGGGAGCTGGACCAGCCGCTGCTGATTCACAGACCCAATGAAAGGCGGACTCCCCAAGGGAAGGTGAGTTGTTTTTGCAGCTGGAAAGTCCTAGTAGTGGAATTTCAGCACCAGATTCCCAGTGATAGGTTGGCAGCCTTGGATTATGAAAGGATCTACTCACAGGCAGCAGCATCCCCTTTGTGCCCATGTGCCACAATCCTGGTATAGCGGGGGGACCACTTCTAGGAGTCAGAAGAGTTCAATCTCCATGGCCTATTCAGTTTTGACCTCTCTGCTGAGGCCAGTTAGTGCCAAATGTGGTGGCCCCTTAGACAAAGACTGCCCCCACCCAAGTCCTCCCATCAAACCACCCAAACAGTTATTTGATAAGGCAACTTCAGTCACTGTACTGAAAATTATCTCTCAATACCAGTCCCCTCAGCCATCCAAGTCTCTTTCTGCAATTGTTCTGTGGCTTCTTTTAACTCTTCTGGTGTCAAGGGTTGGTTCTGCTTGATGTATGCCCTTATCATAGTCAGAAGTTAATTGTTTTGCAGCTCCACAAAGTCATAAGCCTCAGTGTTCACTAACCTGCTGTTAGTTAGGAAGGAACCAATGGGGCCAGGCAAAGTACACCTCTACCTCGATATAACGCTGTCCTTGGGAGCCAAAAAATCTTACCGCATTATAGGTGAAACTGTGTTATATCGAACTTGCTTTGATCCACCGGAGTGCGCAGCCCCGCCCCCCCAGAGCACTGCTTTACCGCGCTATATCCAAGTTTGTATTATATCGGGTGGCGTTATATCAAGGTAGTGGTGTATGTCCAAACTCTGCTCCACATGCACCCATTTGAGCCTCATCAACGGCAACTGGGATATCAATAGTGGCAGAAATAGTCCCTTAATGTTCCTGGGAACTAAACCTGGGACATACTTGATTCCATTCTCTCTTTTTCCAGCAGTATAAGCTCACCCCTTTTTTGCTTCCCCCAGCAGTAGCAAGGGCTGGTAGTATTTTTCTTGTGCATGATATGGCTGGGAGCAACTCACCAGGCAGTATGTGTATGTTAATGTGTACTGGCTCCCCTTTCCCTTCAGCTTCAGAGGGGTGAGATTCTGCTGCTGCCAGAGCTCTCCTACATGACCGGGATCCCTGAGAAGATGAAGAAGGACTTCAGAGCCATGAAGGTTGGAGCATTGCTGCAGCAGGGCAGGTCTTCAGCCCCCACGAGCAGACGTTTCTTGTTGCTTACGTCCTCTGCTCCCTCTCCCAAGACTTGCAAACAAACCACCAACTGGGTGCTAATCAGAGTGAATCTAGAAGCCAGTTCGTACTAGATCTGATTATACTAAGCACCTCTAATGCAATAACATTCATATTGATGTCTGTGCACCCTGCCCTGTCTTTCCTGTCGTAGGAGATACAGTGCAGTGAGTTACCTGCATAACCAGTTCTGAGGGTTAAACTCTGCACAGCCATTGGCTTGGTCTTCTCAAACCTATTCTCCCTCTAGTATTCTGCCATAGCCCAAATTTAGAGATTTTAGGCTGAGCCCTGAGATCTGTCAGGCTTTTGCAGGATTATGGGCTTATTTCAACAGAGGGGATTGGAGTTGTTAAAGGAGCTGGGTAGTGGGTATGGGTTTGCTAGAAGACTTGGGGGGCAGGGGTTGAGCTGTACAAGAGAGAGAACGTGTGGCAGAACTTGCAATGTCTTGTAATTGCCTATAAATGTAAGGCACCTAGGTGCTTGATAACACACTATTATAAACATCTAAGTAAGCAAATCCCCAGATATTGTGTAATGTGGCTCCAGATAAATGGGATTCAGTAATCACTGTCCTTCCTCCTTTGCTGTAAGGAGTTACCTGGGAACAACTGGACCAGTACTTGCGTTTTGCCACACTCTGATCCTCGAAGCGTATGACTTATTCCTAAGCACATAGCTTTTGTTATATCACTGTCAGCGTTGTCTATGCTTATACACCAGGTTGCTGTGTATGTGTGATGACTTATGAAACTGCAGCTGGGTGTCCTTGTGCCAGTGGAATAATATGTGATATCATCCTGAAAATGATTGCTTATACAAGTCAGGGTCCAATATCAATAAAATTCCACCTCAGGGTAGTAACATTCTCAGATGTGACTTCTTTTGTTCCCTTATCCATCCTCTCTAGGACCTAACCCATCAAATTAATCTGAGCCCTAAGCAGCACCACGCATCTCTGAGTAATCTCCTGCACATGATTGAGGTGAATGAGGCTGCCAGCAAGGAAATGTCACGGTGGGGACTATGTTTGGACAAGGATGTGTATAAGGTAAGATATTTCCCATCATACATGAGTATTGTCTAGTGCTTAGAGCAAGGGACTAGATAACAGGGCTCTTCCACTCTATTACAGATTCTGCCACTGGCTTGCTGTGGCCTGGGATGAGTGACTTAACCTCATTGTCTCAGTTTTCCCATCTATAAAATGGTGATAATACTTCATAAGGGCGAGGGGGTTTAATGTATTTGATACCATGAGAGGTGCTATTGAAAGGCAGATTATTGTAACCTGTTGGAATTCTTTAAGGGAAGTGGTTACTTCCTGCGTCCTAATGACCCTAATGCTGTAAGACTATGGCCTGGTCTACGCTACGCGTTTAAACGGGTTTTAGGAGCGTTAAACCGATTTAACGCCACACCCATCCACACTAAGAGGCCCTTTATATCGATATAAAGGCCTCTTTAAACCGGTTTCTGTACTCCTCCCTAACGAGAGGAGTAGCGCTAATATCAGTATTACCATATCGTATTAGGGTTAGTGTGGCCGCAAATCAACAGTATTGGCCTCCGAGCGGTATCCCACAGTGCACCACTGACCGCTCTGGACAGCAATCTGAACTCGGATGCAGTGGCCAGGTAGACAGGAAAAGCCCCGCGAACTTTTGAATATCATTTCCTGTTTGCCCAGCGTGGAGCTCCGATCAGAACGGGTGGCGATGCAATCCGAAATCAAAATCCAAAAAGAGCTCCAGCATGGACCGTACGGATGTGATCGCTGTATGGGCAGGCAAATCTGTTCTATCAGAGCTCCGTTACAGAAGACGAAAGTCCAAAGCATTTTTAAAAAATCTCGATACAGATGCCATAGCAGGGACTCAGCACGCTGCTGCGTGACAAACGTAACGGAAAGCCAAAGAATCAAATGGATGCTCATGGAGTGAGGGAGGGGGGACTGAGGACTTAAGCTATCCCACAGTTCCTGCAGTCTCTGAAAAGCATTTGCATTCTTGGCTGAGCTCCCAATACCTGTAGGGTCAAACACATTGTCCATGGTGGTTCAGGGCATAGCTCGTCAATTTATCCCCACCCTCAGAAGGAAAAGGGAAAAAAATCGTCTCTTGACTCTTTTAAATGTCACCCTATGTGTACTGAATGCTGCTGGTAGACACGATGCTGCGGCACCGAACTGTAGCATCCTCGCCCCCCTGCTCCTTGGTGGATGATGGTACAATATGGCTGATATCTGTCATCATCATCAGCCTTGTGGCAGATGGTATAGTGCAGAAGGACTGGTATCCATCCTCATCATCAGCCCATGAGTGCTCCTGACTGGCCTCCCAGTCATTCCCAGTAGACGGTACAGAACGGCTGGTAACCGTCTTCATCATAGCAACAGGGGGGTGAGCTCCATCAGCCCCCGCCCTTCATGTGTAAAGAAAAGATTCTGTACTGCCTGGACTATCATAGCAGCAGGATATTGGGCTCCTGTCCCCCACACTGCTTAATGTCCTGTCTGGACTATCATAGCAGCTGGAGGCTGCCTTCCCCTCATTTTATCTCAATAACAAGTCACTGTTTCTTATTCCTGCATTCTTTATTACTTCAGCATACAAACAGGGGGACACTGCAACGGTAGCCCAGGAAGGCTGTGGGAGGAGGGAAGCAACAGGTGGGGTTGTTGCAGGAGCACCCCCTGTGAACGGCATGCAGCTCATCGTTCCTTCAGGATCTGACACAGAGCGGCTGTGCTCTCTGGTTCTCTGATACACTGGATCTCTAGTACACTTGCCCCATATTCTAGGCAGGACTGATTCTATTTTTAGATACCATAAAGGAGGGATTGACTCGGGGAGTCATTCCCATTTTTGTCTTTTGCGCCCCTGGCTGATCTCAGCCAGGGGCACCTATGACAGCAGCAGAAGGTATAGCGCAGAAGGACTGGTAACCATCATCTCATTGCCAATTTACAATGGCATGGTAGACGGTACAGAACGGCTGATAACCATCTCTGCTATCATGCAAAAGCAAATGAATGCTGCTGTGTAGCGCTGCTGAATCGCCTCTGTCCGCGGCATCTAGTACACATACGGTGACAAAAGGCAAAACAGGCTCCATGGTTGCCATGCTATGGAGTCTACCAGGGCAATCCAGGGAAAAAGGGCGCGAAATGATTGTCTGCCGTTGCTTTCCCAGAGGAAGGAGGGACTGACGACATTTACCCAGAACCACCCGCGAAAATGTTTTTTGCCCCATCAGGCACTGGGATCTCAACCCAGAATTCCAAGGGGCGGGGGAGGCTGCGAGAACTATGGGATAGCTACGGAATAGCTACCCACAGTGCAACGCTCCAGAAATCGACGCTAGCCTTGGACCGTGGACGCACACCACCGAATTAATGTGCTTAGTGTGGCCGCGTGTACTCGATTTTATACAATTTGTTTTACTAAACCGGTTTATGTAAATTCGGAATAATCCCGTAGTGTAGACATACCCTATGTAATGTCTGTCTTCCTCTTCAGAGCAAGACCTGCAGATCTTATCCATCTGTAACAGTGACTTAGTAAGAGCATGTGTGAATTCCATAGCGCACAAGACCAGAAGCAGGTTCTGAATGGTGGGGATGTGGCATATCCTCTTGTGATATATGTGTACCACACTGCCAAGGGAACCATATGGTATTTGGTCACAACTCTATGTTCTCTTATACCCACAACAAACAATTGTCTGGCTTCCTGGTGCTGGGTTGTTCGGTATGCTATATTCAAGTGCTCTGTCAATTCATTGACTTTTACTGGATCCTGTTCTCCATCAACTTTGCATATAGCTGAAAACCAAACTGTACCTTTTACTGTCGCCTTTCCTTATTAACAAAAAGTGCATTTAAGTGATGGTGGAATGAGAGATCCTCTCAGAATGCTTACACGCAAGGGCCAGCATGTAAAAAAACAAAATGAAAAACCTTTAACTCTGGCTTTCCTGACTTCTATGCAATTAGTTTCAACCTTAACTCTGTTAATCAAGCTTTGATATTAATAGTCTAGATTTTTCTTTCCAGTGGCAATACTTTGATAGTTTAGACATAAATTAACAATACACAGTTCAGTTGACGCTATTTACATACTCTTCATTGGAAGAACAATATGAAGAAAGTCTCCTTTCCCCATGTTGATGTATTTGGCAGTGGTATATTGCACTGCATGAAGTGAGATCACATGAAGTACGCATACTAGAAGGGCAGAGGGGACTTCAGCAGTGTTTCCTGATATCTGCAGTATGCATGTATACAACAGTTGCATATGGCTCTTGTTCTCTTCTCTTCAGACACAAGGGCGCGTTCTCCCCATGGAAAAAATAAACCTGAGGACCAGCTCTTTTATGACTTCTGAGGACCTAAACTGGACCAAAGAAATAACAAGAGAAGCCGCCCTCTCTACAGTAAATTCCTTTGCAGACAGAGAAGTTGCTTCCCAGTACCAGGAAGACAGTGGAGTAGCCTGTTCAGCTGGTTGTGTTGTGTGTGTGTGTGTGTGCGCGCGCATGTGTGTTTTTGTTTTTTTGAAAGTGTCCCTTTTGATTTCTAAATTGAGAAGGCCACAAGCAGTATTGGTGCTGCCCAGACTGTTTCAGTTCCTACTGGACATGGAGTTGAATTTTTCCAAGGCACCAGCTTTGTTAACATTGGCAATGGTTGTCTTTCCAAGGTGTTAGTGAGAAAAGTCTTTCCTCAGAATGTGCATGCTCATTGAAGAGTCTAGTTAGGAGAAAGATGTTCAGAAGTGCTCCATCTAGAACTAGAAGTCAGGATCCTCTCTTTTTATCACTTAATGCAATTTTTTATTTTTATTTTTTTAAATTTTCTCCTCCTGAGCTTGTGTAGATTGAAGTACACGGTGAGTCTGTGCTGCAGGAGAGCAAGGAGCAGGGCCTCTGGAAGCTGACTATGCAGTGCAGATGCACATTTTGTCTGCTTTCTGGCTTTCTTACCTCAAATTTGGTGGGATATGAAGGCAAGACGTTTCTAATAGCTGGGTCTTCTGTGTCCTTTCCCTAGGGTGACCAGATAGCAAGTGTGAAAAATCAGGACAGGGGGTGGGGGATAATAGGAACCTATATAAGAAAAAGACCCAAAAATCGGGATTGTCCCTATAAAATCAGGACATCTGGTCACCCTACCTTTCCCCAGCTCTTCCTTTGATTAGCTCTTTGACTTTGGGCATGCCACTTAATTTCTCTGTGCTATGATTTCCTCATCTGTGAAACAGAAATATCTATTTCGGTGGGTGGGTAGTGAGGCTTTATTAATGGCTTGGTAAGGTGTTTTAAGATCCTCGGGGGGAAATCACTACCACCTTCACTTATACAGGCTATTTGATGATGATGTTGGCTGTCTGGTTCTACTCCTAGATTCCTATGCATTACTGGGCATTGTTTTATCCAAAACGGGTCGTGGACCAAGCACGAGAGTTGGTCAGCATGCTGGAGAAGGTCTCTGGCCCAATGGGCATGCAGTTAAACCAGCCCGCCTGGGTGGAATTGAAAGATGATCGAATAGAGACCTATGCCAGGACTATCAAATCCATCTTGGGCACTGAGGTAATGGGGAGGAATGGACAGAGTGAATGGGGTTTGGGTAATCCTATTTAGAAAGCTGTTCAGTTGGCATTCTCGTATCTCTAGGAGATTGGGGCACTCTGATTGCACATATGAGAAATGTATTTATGAATCTGTCCATTTGGGAGGATCCTTTAAAGTATCATCCATGGACAGTCATGCGCATAGCATAGTTTCCTTGTGTTTCTTGTGTGTGCGCCACATTTCCATTGGAGTCTGTAAGGAGGGCTCTTGTAAAGCATTGACTGTTGGCTTGACATCTGTTAAGTGATACGTAAGCCACGCTGAGCGAGCCATGGCTACAGTATACCTGGTCCTGCCTTGAGGTGGGAAGAAGCTACACTCTGCTGTATGTCTCATTTCTGCCCTTTTCGTCATGCCTCAGTGGGTCACAGCTTAGAATGCCACATTCAGAACAAACCCCTGAAAAACAGGGCAGACTGATGGTTATTCTATCATTAGATTACACCAAGCCAGTAACAAAAGTAAACTTCTGTCTCACCATGCTGGTTAACAAGAAGTCAAAAATGCAGTCTCCTTAGGCATTCCAGCCCTTATTTCACCATCTAGACACTGGACTCTGAGTGGTTATTGAAAACCAGTTTTATCACATATGGTGTCCTCTTAATCCCAGGAGATCAGCCACATAGCCAGATAAATATGTAACTCAGATCTTACCCAATAGTCACGCTGCTGCCAGTCTTTTAGTAACTAAAATCTAAAGGTTTATTAATAAAAAGAAAAAAGGAAGGGGAGTTGTTAATGGTTAATAGATCATATACATACAATAATTGTAAAGTCCTTATATCGAGGTTGTAGCAGTGATGGTACAGATGGCTGGCTTGTAAAATCTCTCTGGTAGCTTCCAAAAGATTGGAAGGTCCTCAGTCCATAGTTCAGTATGGTCCTTTTAGTTGTAAATCCACAGTTCAGAGAATCAGGGCAGGAAAGAGGCAAAATGGAGTCATCTCAGGGGTCTTTTATACCCTTTGCCATGTGCCTGGAAATTTACTGGTTCAGACACAGCTTGCAGCCTCTGTTTGTGCAAAGTCACTGGCCTAAGATGGAGTCCAGGGTCACATGAGCATATCACATATCCTTTCATGCTTTGATGCACTGAGGCAGCCATTGGCTCCTTGGAGCCTGAAGCATCCTTCTACTGGGATATGTAAGGGTTTAGTAGAGACCTGGGAAACCGCTGGTATGCTGACATGGTATTAGGGTGTAGAGGCACGGGCAGGCACCGTTTTTTGCGCCTGATAGATAAAGTGCTACCTCTCTCCCTTCCCTTCTGCTTGGTAAGGATTGATAAGTGTTGCAGCTGCGTAAGGAATGTGGTTGTTCAAAGGATCCCCTTTGTGCAAAGAGGTGTTATCTCCTCCCTCCCTTACTTTCCCAGCTACATAAACGAACTCGGGCTCATGGCCCCTTCCTCCTTTCTCTGTGAACTGCTGATCAAGGGAATTTGTGGCTGCAATTATTGCAAAGAAATGTATCTTCAAGGTAAAATTTGTCTGTAGAATATGCTTAATGCTGCAAACAGTAATCAGGGGCAGGGATAATTATGTTCAGTATACAGCTATTAATATTCATTGTATGGGCCTTCGTATTACTCAGTAAGGGTTTTGGTGGTGGTATAGTAAATGTAGATATTTACATACTAACTTAAATAAAAAAAGTGTGCTGAACTAATTCAGTGCTTACTGGACAATTGGGTCAAGGGGAACGAGTACCACAACAATGAAGCTGGTTTACTCAATCCGCCTCTGGGTCCTCCTGCTCAATCTCTAACACCCTCCATCCACAGAAAGAATTGTCTGGGCAAAATGAGTGAAATGTCCTTAATGGGCCATCAAGCTTGAATAGCCCATTCACAATGGGCTGGCTAGATTGGATGTAAACTACCTTGTGTTTTGTTCTTGGGGTAACACCCACATTTGAGATACAGTGATGATACATGGATTTAAGCAGGATAGTCTTATTTAGCAAATCGTCACTTTTCCATTGACACCTTATAGGACACACTTTGCACAAGACTTGTTGCAACTGAATAACAGTGGCAGTATCGAGGATGTAAATGGTCATATTTCAGTCGTACAGCATCACAAGGGTATCAGACTCGGGTACACCCTAAATACAAATCATGGGAGCCGGAAAGCTCTGCAGTGCTTTGAAGGCCCTGTGCATGGGGAAGAGACCTACTTAGCCACGTTAGACACAGTGTACCCTTTGTGGACTGTTTCTGTGGGACTTGTGTATGGTGTTGCTCTGCTCTGCAGCTGCAGCCTATCAAATAGTTTATCTTGAATTAATATATTAACTATAAAGAGCTGCATATTGATTGTGACGCTTGAAGATAGGCGACTGATCAGCAAAGGTCTTGAGAGACTTTGCTACCTGCCCATGTTCTGTTCCTGGGATCTAATGCAGATGTTGCACTTGTAATGTTCCTTTGTACCGTTATGGTGATAAGGACTTGTCCTGTTGACATTAGTTATTTGTGGAACAATTATTTCCCAGCCCTCCGCAGTAATGCCTTTTGTGCCAGTGGATCTTTCACAACATGCAGTTATGAACGCCTTGGTGCTTGTTATCTCAGTTAAATGAGGCACGAGGTTTGCTTTAATTGCAGTAGTTCATGTCGTGGAGATTGGATGTGAGCCCATCAGTGAAGGGCTTTGATACTAGAAAGGAACATTGGAGTTACGCAGTTCATGGTGCTATTACTGAAGACCTGTGCTCCCAAATCCAGTCCATTTCCAAGCCTTAGGTATAAACAAGGGGGTGGAGGTAGCTGGGGAGACCTAACAACTAATGAGACACACGGTTGTTACTGTGAAGGTGCTAATAATACCAAATCTATTCTTAAGAGTATTGGCATAACTACAGTAATAGGCTCTTGGTGAGGATTCTGCTCGCTCTGTGACAAATAGCTGTGATACTGCTCTTGGCTGCTGCTTTATTAGACGGTGGGAGCTAATGTCCCTGGATTGTGTGTTACTTCCCTTCATCACAGTGCTACTCAGGGGGGTTGCATTCATTCCATTGCCAAGGCAGAGAAAAGTCTGTGAGCATCCAGCAAAATTTGTGGTGCTAAAGCCTGACTCTGCATTTGTCTCTTGAAGGGTAAGATGCAGATGGTAGTATGTATCATCACTGGGACCAGAGATGACTTGTACGGAGCCATTAAAAAGCTGTGCTGTGTGCAATCTCCAGTACCCTCTCAGGTGAGTCAGGTCACTGCAGTATTATAACTTCTTGGGGCGGGGGGTTGACATGCTGGAGACAAGGATTCCATACACAAAGTTCTTGCCTGGAATGAGACCACAAAATACTGTCCGTTTCATCCTCCTTTACATTTGAAGCTTCCCGTCCCATTTCTCTCTAGAGCCAGTACACCTCTGGAAGCAGTAGAGCAGGCAGGCTAATCTGGCTATAGTTAAAAATAAACAAAATCCTACAGTAACATAAAATCATGACCATTTAACCTAACCCTTAAGTATACAGTGAACAAGCCATGTAATTTACTGCATTCCTCTAAATTAAGGCCAGTATAGCAAAGATGGCATGCCTAGAAAAAGGCCTCGGGTGGCTGGAACATCATCTTGGTCATCATATTGTCTATAGCAGAATAACAATAGCTTGTATTTAATCTGTAATTAGTCACATTCAAATTGTGTTGTGGACTATTGCCTTGCTTGTGAATATTGTGTCTAGCCTTAAAGAACTGTTTCATGGTTATCTCTGTAAGTATCTGTGGCTAGCTGGGGCTTCATGTGCTTCACACCTCAGCCAACGGAACAGCAAGGATAGAACTCAAATTCCCCTGTTCCAAAACCTCAGACCTCTGCCAGTTAAGCAAAAGGAGGTTCTCCTTTAGCTGTGTGAATGTAAGACCTATGGCAACTGTTGAGGAGCTTCAATTCCATTCAGAAGGGGAAGATAGTGCAGATACAACAGCCAGCACATATAGTGTCTGTGTGTTTAAAAAAAAAAAAAAAAGTGAAACTTGCTAGAAAGACACTTTAGTTTGCTGGAGGATGTAATGCAAACATCATTCCATTTGGGGAAACATCTTTTCTTTTCCGATGGGTGGAGAGGGACATAAATGCTAGTCTAGGGTGTAAGCATCCTTCAAAATACTTGGGAGCTTTGGATGAATTGGGGGTAAAGGGCTGGATGGGTATCAGTGTTTGTGTTTGCTGTGTATGAGACTTTTGCTAAGTGAAGGCTAAATTCTGCCCTCAGATGCACATTCAAAACTCTTGACTTAATGAGAAATACACTTGCAGATCCAGGGATCAGAACTTGGTTATACAGGCTTTAACAAATGCAAAGTCTTACTTTTACTACTTAAAAGTTTAGAGAAAAAGCAAAGAAATAGAATACTAATGGAAAAACTTAACAGCCCGTTAAAGTTGTATAGTTGGATTCCTTGCAATATGCAAGTATAATCTGTTTAAATTTATGATTGATTTATAGCAGGAATACAGTCTGGGGAGGAAAAAAGTAGACCCTGCTTCTGCAGTCTTAAAAACTTAGCTGGAGTTAACTGATTTTTAATATTTCCTGTTGCTGCAGGTCATCAATGCTCGAACTATCATGACCCAGCCAAACAAATTAAGGAGCATAGCACAGAAAATTCTGCTGCAGATTAATTGCAAGCTAGGTGGGGAACTCTGGGGAGTGGACATCCCATTGGTAAGTCATGTGAAAGTTATTTCCATCAAGGGAGGCTTCAGCACCCTGAATGACCTTACCTGTAGGTGCAAGGCTCTCATCTGTGACTTCTCTGTGGCCTTTCATTCCTTTATGTGTGAACAAATATTAATTCATCCTAGATCGGATAGAGGAAGATAGTTCATAGTGTGAAAGGAGCATTCAGCGTCTCTGAAATGTATCTCCCTTCTTCCCTCTTTCACAGGGGAATGTACTCTTACCCTTAACCTGTCTCTCTTACAGGCTATCAGCATACTAGCCTAGACTCAGAAGGCATGGGTTTGATTACCAGCTCTCCTACAGACCTCTTCCCTGCACACTTATTCTCTCTGTGCCTCCATTACCTGTCTGTAAAATGGGGATAATAGCACTTCCCTACATTACGGGGGGGAATGTTGTATACCACAGTACCGATGAAGGATAGATGAAATGAACTATCTGGTTAGCTCTCTGGTGGTAACTAGTACTTTTGATTAATTCCAGGGATTTTATGACCACTACAGGCATTAAACCTGAGGGTGGAACTCCCTCTTGGCATTTAATTCAGCTCTGCTTTTTTGCTCTTTAGAAAGTGTTCAGATGTAGTTTCCAGTGAAATGGTGAGTTATGCCTCTGACTCACAGTTCCCCAATGCACTGGGCTTCCTTTCTCCTTTCCAGAAACAGCTGATGGTGATTGGCATGGATGTGTACCATGATCCCAGCAGGGGAATGCGCTCTGTGGTTGGCTTCACTGCAAGCACCAATCAGTAAGTTGTTTCTAAATTAGAGTATGTTCTACCCCTTTACATGCCTGTAAAATGTGGACCTCTAAGCAGCTCAGTGTTCGGCTGACGTGTGCGCTTCACACTGCAGCCAGTGTTTGCAGGGAATGTGACACATGTAATGGACGACAGAGGGAGACAGATGGATCTGTTTTTTAATGGAGCATTCCAGATTACTCTGTCACAGTGAAGATCCTGCATAGTTCTCAAGTAGGGCAGTTGCAGTTTTGATCAGTTTTCTCCTTGTGTATTCCCCACTGCTTTCTGAAGTGTTGGTCAACCAAACACACAATAAGACCTGGCCAATAGCAAACTGGGAGACTCTCTGGGAAGTTTATCTTACTCTTCCAGGCTTTTGACAGTCCCTTGTTGGAGGAAAAAGTGGTGTCTGTGATTAAACTGCACATTGTCATACACAGATGAAAAGTCTTCAGATCTTGAGTTTCCCTACACTTGCGCTGCTAGGGAGTTGCATTTTTGGTGGAAAAGTTACATCATGTGGCTGGAAGCGAAACTCTTTTCTTTATCAATAAAGTTGCTTTATGGCACTGCCTTGCCCTTACTAAAAAAGACAAGAGATATTGACTTAACCTTGATTGTCCTTTTCAACAGGGTTTAATAACTTGTTTGTTTGCAGTCACCAATTCTAAATGCCAAGGACCACCTGGCATTATCTCTGATCATGTGCTGCCCCTATTGCCGTGTGCCTGAATCCTTTTAGAAACAGTCTGAGAAAAGATATATGCAAAGCTGGAGCTGAATTTCTTTTGAATTGTATAACTGTTTTGGGCTTTGGCTCACAAGAGACCTGTAGGTAATATTTATCTTTCTCTTTCTGCCACGAGTGCTCTCTCGAAGTGGTATTCTAGGGTTGTGTTCCAGATGCCTCATCAGGAAATTGCAGACAGTTTGAAGCTTTGTCTGGTTGGGGCCTTACAGAAGTTCTATGAGGTGAGGAAACGTAGTAGGTGACTCTTCGCTGACCACTACAAGAAATGGATAAAACTGCAAAGAGAAAAGTGTGCCTAGCCTGAAACATGCATCTCCTTTTCTGTACTCAGGAGTGCAGGCACCATCTCTTTTCAGTATCCTAGGGTGAAGAATTGTGGGTATCATTTATTGATTTAAAAAGAGATGGGATAGTTCTATGGATATCAAGAATATCCAGAGTTGTTATATTTAATGACAAAAAAATTGAAAGGAATATGAAACCTCATGCTTCAGGGCTTAAGCCAATCTCTAACTATTAGAGACCAGTGTGAGGGGCAGATATGTCCCATATCTGAATGTGCATCTTGCACCTTTTTCTAAAACATCTGGTGCTGGCCACTGTCAGAGACAGAATACTGGATTAAATGGATTTAGGCCTGACTTAGTCTGCTAATTCCTACGTGCTGGATTGCTGTCCAAAGAGAGCACCATAAACTGGATCTTACCCAATAAGTAGCATCCACCTATCCACTGTGCTTCAGTACATGAATAATTGGGTTTGTCACTCCATGTGTTCATGAGTGTCAACAGTCCCAACACAACCTGGAGTTCATCTTGACTGAAAAACTACTATATGTAGTATCAGTGGAAGATATTAAATTGGGCTTTCTAAACAAAAAGTAGAACAAATTTAAAAGTTAAGCAAGTGAAGAAAAGACTTTGCAGAGCTCACTTTGAATTTAAAAATTGAAATAGCCCCTTGTTTGGCATGGCATGCTTAATCTTCCTTCCTTATCTCAGGGACTTGCTTAATTACCTCGATGAGGCCTAGCTCACAACTGTGGCTATTGCTGAATGACTCTTCTCACTTTCAATACTGCTACCTATCTTAAGCAGTTATATTCTCCTGTCTCTGAATAACCTCAGCCCTTTATCTCACCATAAATCCCCTTGATGCAAAGAAAGGAATGGTACATTCTGTATGAAAGTGTAAGGACCATGATGTAGTTTCTTGATTATTTCACCACTTCAGCAGGTCGTGTATATGCTTTAATCTTCACTGGGTGTCCGCAAATAAAGCCATGCTCCCAGACACATGGTTAGGTCTGCTTTAGGGTTTTGAGTTGCAAAGGCACTCCTTCAAAAGGCAGTCAGTCCTATTTATAAACATGTAAATTAGATACAGTAGGTTTTTATCTCTTGAGTGCTTCTTGTGGAAGGTGCCAAATTAACAACTTTGGAAACTGAAGTCTACTTGCAGGACAGGTCCTTCATGGGCCGTGGTAGGGCAAGCTTTTCCAAACACTATCCTGTGAATATGCCTTAATGGCCTGGAACGAGCCCCCTTCTAGTGGGACAGGGGGGATTCAGTTTCCATGGCCCATTCAGTCCTTAGCCTTTTTGATGAGGCTGTCAAGAAAGGTGCTGATTGTGATGGTGGTTTTTCGAATGTGGATACTTGTCCTCTTGGGCCTGGACTGAGACCCAGCAAACTCATTCCACTTGGGCGTCGATGAACCAGCATCTTCCTGGGCAGCAGTTAAGTTGGCATTATTTGTGTCCAAAAGCAGATTGACTGCATTTAAACCCAAAGTAAAAAGATCAATGGTCAAAGCCAGAAGTGTCAGTGTATTTGTGAAGTCTTTGTGGCCCAATCTGTTTCACAGAATGCAAGCTTCAAGAAAAGAATAAGTTTCTAGCCCATGTGGTTGGGGTTATAACCTTCCCAATAAAAACTGATGCAGCACTGTCTCAGCCTGAAAAATACTTCTTCAAAATTAGGTGTTAACTCTTAATGCTCATGCTAACACATCGAGTCAGATTTTTCAAGCAATTTAGGTTCACAGTTACTGACCTCTTTCCCACCAAGTGATGCTGCATACCGCAGTGACTTTTTAACTAAAAAGTCCATGTCCTACACTCAACTTTGCAAACTGCCCTTTGATGTCAGTGGATATTCTGTTACAGATCAAGAATGGTACTTGACCTTATATTTGTGGATTCTCAGACCATAATCTACAAATATAATTTGGCCTCCTTCACAGCATGAAGCTGCACTAAGACATCAAATTCACCCATGTTACCCTAGACCATTCTTAGAATCATAGGGTTTGAAGGGAACACAAGGATCATCTAGTATAACCCCCCGCCAAGAGGCAGGATTTGTTGTTTCTAAACCATCCAACATAATGGCTATCCAGTCTCCTTTGGAAAATCTCCAGCGAAGGAGCTTCCATTCTTTGTCTTGTCTTGTTTCTTATTCAGGTGAACCACTGTCTGCCTGAGAAGATAGCAGTTTATAGAGATGGAGTGTCAGACTCCCAGCTGAACACAGTGGTCAGCTATGAGATCCCACAGCTCCAGCAATGCTTTGAAGCCTTTGAGAACTACCATCCCAAGATGGTGGTCTTTGTGGTCCAGAAGAAAATCAGCACCACTCTCTACTCTGCGTCCACTGAGCATTTTGTAGCCCCCGCTCCAGGGACTGTAATTGACCATACTGTCACCAGCAGGGATTGGTGAGTGGCAGGCAACCCACAAAAGTCTGTTCTCTGCCAGCATCCATATATTCCCCCCATCACCATTCTGTAACTGCCAATAAAAGTGGAGAGTCAAGTTGCATTGCATTACTGGCTTGTGGAAACCTAGTGCATATTTCAATTCCAGAGCAAAGAACTGAATGTGACTCAGCACTGGCTTATAGCAGGAAGCTGCCAATTATAGCCAGAGCGGATAGTCTAATGAATTTGGTACCTAGACTTTCTAGACCCCAGAAGTTCAATTCACCCCTTAGTTTACCTGCCTCAGTAGGATACCTTATGTAACAATGCCATTTACTCTGGAGCACTTTCTCATTAGACCTTGCAAAAAGGGTCCCATCTGTTCTCTGTGTATGTTAAACATACCCCTGAATAATAGCTCTGTGTAAGCTCAAAAGTTTTTCTCTCTCCAGCAGAAGTTGGTCCAATAAGATATTATACCACCCACCTTGTGTGTCTCATATCCTGGGACCAACACAGTTACAACACTGCATAAAACATTCCTCAAGCATTTATAAGAAGGGGTTTTGCTCTGTCCTTGCTCAAAATTTCCCATCCACTTCCCCACGGTACTGGTTGCTCTCCATCACAGAACGTGCTGCATGAATATAGACTGAAGTGCTTTGGGAACGAAAGGCCCACTTACATATTCAGCTCTTAGGCATTGTAGCTGGATCCTTGATGACTAGATGCTAGTGTACCCCTGGGGAGAATACACTGAGGGAGTAGGCAGTGATGTCATGCTGTGATTTCAACTTAGAATGAAACCTTGATAAAGCAAACTCAACTTCAGGTGTAAACCCCTTTTAACAGACCTACCTAAGGAACTGCCACAGGCTTTTCTCTTGTTTACAGGTGGACAACTTGACTCTTTAAAGTGTTTCTCTTTATCCTTCTCAGGGTGGATTTTTACTTGTTGTCTCATCGCGTCCGACAGGGTTGCGGAATCCCGACTCACTATATCTGTGTGCTTAACACAACCAACCTCAGTCCTGACCACATGCAAAGGTGAGAGCACTGAGCAGAGGGGTCTTCCTCAAACACCCCCTCCCTACAAAGTTGCACAGCAGAGAGGCTGAGTAGCTGGAGGTGGCGCTGATGACATGTAACTCTGGTCTTGAATGTTTTGTGATGTCGTTGTCCAAATCCTGCCCTAAAGAGAAGTGGAAGTTACTTCCTTGTGCCTTCTGATGTGATTGCAGAGGTGCATTTAGCAGCTGCTCCCCACCCCCGAAATGCTGGCTATCTACTGCTGCGAGAGTCAGCGTCTTGGACTTACTGGTGCAGTGGTCTGATCCAGCATGGCACATCTTCATTTTGGAAATAGTCTCTGAGTTTATTTGCAAAATTTGTCCTACTAGGTGAGGTGAGATCGCTTGCGAGTTGGGCATCTTTGCATATTATTTCCCATTTTTCTTTTTCAAGGAAATACTAGGTCGAGATATTTCTGAATTTATTGAAGGGGCCCGGGGGGAATCATGGCCAAAAGTCCAGCAATGATGATGTCAAACTCTGATTGGTTTGGCCATTTCTTGTTCTCCAACAGGACTTAGTGTTGAGAAATACTCTTGCAATACACAGCAGCAAAGCTGGAACTTTCCCCAAGGCCTGTTGTTGCAAAACAATCTCCATTTGGAAGTTAGCTAGAGACCAACATGTACCTTTACAAAGAATGAGGTGAAATTACTTCCTGTCGTGCCTTAGTTCATTGGCTCAAATGCTAACAACTCAAAAATGAATGGTACAGAGAAGGCAGATTGGATGTTCCTGTTTATCCTTCTTCATTATACAAGAACAGGGAGAGAATTGATGAAATTGAAAAAAGCAATAAATATAAATCAGATAAAAAGAAACTCTACTTTATACAGTGTATAATTAGCAATTAGCCTCTGGAACTGACTGCCAATGACAATATATAATTGAGCAGGATTCAAAAAATTGTTAGAAATCTATGGATAATGAGCTTCCATGGCCCATTCAGTCTTTAGGTATGCAGAGTTTGCATTAAGTAGGTCATTGCTTTTTTCAGGAGGATCAGGAACATACTTCCCCTGTGGGTAGATTATTCCATAATTGTCCACTAGGGATTTTTGCACCTTTCTCTGAAGTAGCTGGTGCTGGCTGTCACACTTCCTGAGGTAATTGCACCTCTGATCCCCTTTGTTGCCTCTTCAAGGATCTCAGGCCTGTAGCCATAACCTCTCTTTGGGCATGGTCCGTTGACTCCCCTCCTCTAGACTGAGCATTTAAGTTGCAGTTCACTGTGATGATGTTGTCAAATCTGACTTAAGTTCAGTACCTGCTGTTCTTCTTTTTTCTTGGGTAATGGCAGGGTTAACCAGTGACCATCCAGCCTTCATAAAGCAAAGTATTATTTGTTCACAACAGAAGCATTACAGAGAAAACATACCTTAATGTGTAGGTCTCAGCTTACCAGCTAGTCGCCCATCTTCTACATGGAGACCCTGTTAAGAACAGAGTCCTTCAAACCCTGTCCTCAGTGTCTGTCCCTGTTAGTCACAAGGTTGTTGTGACACTTTCTGGGGGTATCCAGGACTGTGGGGCACCTTGCTACCACCTGCCCCTAGCATGAGGAAGCCTTGTCTGTGCCTGTTGGGGGTCAGCTCCCCAGCTCCACTGGCCACCGACAAAACAAGCCCTCCTCTCTCAGCCTACGCAGGCTCCACTGTCCCTCTGCAGACCAGTGTTAGGCACATTCCAACCATTAAGCCCTCCAAGCTTCTCCATTGAGTGTCCAATCTCTGTTCCATGAAGACTCATGGTATTCACCAATCCACTGCTTCCAAAGAAACAGTGCACCTCATTTTCACCTCTACTCACCACTTCAGTTAACATGCAGCACTTAAATATGTTTATAGTGAAATCAAGTATAAGTTTATTTAACAAAGCACAGAAAGTCAAGTCGTAGCAACTAGAATTATTGGAAACAGCTACATTATAAAATAAAATCATAGCACACATTCTAGAGCCTAGGCTTAATTAACACGATATTTTATTAGACGTAAGAGTATTGCTCACCCAAAATCCCTGTAGGCAGGCCATGACCTTTTTGTTGTGAGACATGCATGCTGTCAGTGTGCCTCCGAAGTGAAGGATTAAGTGTCTCTTTGCACTCCAAGATATACCAGACCAATCATTTGTCATAATTCATGAACAGGACACTCCCCTGTGTGTATTCCTGTAGATTTTATAATCTCTCAATTCATTCCTGGCTAAGTATGCACATAGGCACACAGTGTAAGGCATACAGTACACAAATGGACAGGCAGGGAGGTAGGTGTCATTTACGTCCTTCCTGAAAGGAACATCTCCAATCGGTCACCTCCTGGTGACATGCCTGAACTCTAAGAGCATATTTTCAGTGTAGGTACATAACTCCTTAAATATTATCTGTATGTACATTTTTCATGGCTTTCAGTAGAGGCCCTCACATGCCCCCGTTGGTGAACTAGTATGCAGATGTCTGACCAGGGGACCCCATACAACCCTATGCACCCCCTGTGCTCTCTATCAGGTGGCATCAGGGGGTCCCTGGGTTATAGCTGTGTCAGTTCTTGAATTGAGTGAGAGTGACCTCTCCCTTATGTGAGGGTGGTCACTTTATACAGCTGAGTTCTTTGTTTGACAGCCTCCTTTTAACCAGCTCAAACTGGTATATGCAACTTCCCGCAAGGCAGGAGGACTTCTCCTGACTTGTATACCTGCCTAGGGATTTGCATTGATGTATCACCTCCGAGTTAGTTATTTTAATTCCTGCAGGAAGCTCCTTGTAACTCCCCATGGAGCCAGAAGACAATCCCAAGTTCCTAAAGATACATATACTGTTGTTAAAGCTGATATAATACCTTTGGAGATTGTGTCCAAAATATGTTGCATGGGCTGCTGTCAGAGCTAGGTTAACGGTTTGCCCCAGTATGGCAATTCAGCGAGAGAAGGGTTTGGTCCTTAAAGAGCTCCTATCCGGTGACTTTGAAAGGACAGCCCTCCACAAACACATGGTGTTCCCTGTGGGTAGACATACAGTGTCCCAGGTAGGGAGGTATGAATTCTAATGGAATCTTCTTTCCTCCTGTTGTTTCTAGGTTGACTTTCAAGCTTTGCCACATGTACTGGAACTGGCCAGGCACTATCCGAGTTCCAGCCCCCTGCAAATATGCTCACAAGCTGGCCTTTCTCGCAGGACAGTTTCTGCACCATGAGCCAGCTATTCAGCTGTGTGAGAGACTCTTTTTCCTGTAACCTGGAAAGCTGGGAGGTGAAGGGGAGACTCTAGCTCCTCAAACAGCAGATGGAGAAGGGAGCCTCTTGGATGGAGCTTTCATTGCTCTGTGGTCACCTTCTGAGGGGACACTGCACACCAGTGCTTCTGACAGCCATATAAAAGGAGACTCTCTAAGTTTGTTTTTATAAATATATATATTCTGCATTTCTTTTTACTTGGTTACTTAAAGGACACTTGAACATTAGACCCAGAAACATGACCTCCTTTAAAATCAATGCAATAATCCAGTGGGGGATTCTGCTTCTTGACTTCTGTTGCTCTGCTCTCCTGCGTATGAAAACAAAAGCAGTATGCTGCCTCTGCAGCAGCATTTTAACCCTACCTCCCCACTGCTGGGCTAATGGCATTGAGGCTGGCTTAACAACACAGAAGTAAATGGTGTTAATTTCGTACACCAAGGGAGGGGTGTGATCAGGGCGTTCCTGGTCATAGGAAAGGAGCAGAATCAGCAGAGGTAGGGCTAGCTTTACTGGAGTGTTGACCTAAGGTTGAAGATACTTAACAGTACCCATTTAAGAGTGGATTCCTGGTAACAGCCATTTGCAAAGGGAGGTGAAGATGCAACAGGAACAGATAAATCTTGTTTCAAGGGGTAGCGTTCAGTTTGCAGACAATTAAATCTGTTCCCCGTCAGCTGATTGCCCAAGGAAATGGGACTGCAGGGTTCCATTGTGAGGGAGAGTTTGAGTTTGCTTGCTTCTTCAGCATATGCAGGTGACATGCTAAGGGCTAGTCTACACTACCACGCTACATTGGCTGCATTGATGCAGCTGCGCTGCTGTAGCGCATCTGGTGAAGATGCACTGTGCTGATGGAAGAGCGCTCTCCCATCAGCATAATTACTCCACCTCCATGAGAGGAAGGAGCTATGTCGGTGGGAAAGTGTCTCCCGCTGACTTAGTGCTGGTGTGGGCAGCGCTTAAGTCCACATATTGTGTGTAGCTTAGAGGAGTGGCTTTTTCACACCCCTGAGTGATATAAGTTACATCGACTTAAGCAGTAGTGTAGACAAGCCCTAAGGAGACAGTCAGGTATTTTTGAGCCTGGTGGCTGGGTACATTGGTCAGAAGGAACATAGATAGCACCACCTTTTATTTTTATTTTTTTCCCTACTTTTTAAGAGATGTCTCAGTACTTGTACTGTAAATGCAACCTTCAGGAGCTTATATCTCAGCCAAACAACAGCAGGTGTTGGGTGGTGGAGAAAGCTAGATCTTCACACAGAGTTCTTGTTTACATTTGGGATGATTTTGTTGCATTTCAGTGCTAGAGAAATAGTTCTGTAGTGCAGGCTAAGGCTAGGCACAATGCAGAAACTGCATCAGCATGGTGAAAGGCATCTTTCCCATGAACCCCTGTTTCTGCACTCCTACCCTAGAGGGGGTTGCAGTAGGAGAGCTGCATTGATTCAGAGTCCAAGGAAAACACTAAAGACATCCTCAAACTTGGCAGGGGGAGGGTTATCTGCTGCTCTTCTGGAGTTCCCTCCTTCCTCACTCCCACGTGGGCTAATAGGATGTCCTGAGGCACAAGAAGTGGTGTGCATGGGGCAGTCACACGTACCTAGCACTTCCAGTGACTGCTAGGATTATCTCCAGCTCCATTAAAGAGTGTGAGACTGAGCGATGATGTGATGTAGGTGTACATTGTCACCGTGCCAACCTGGTGAACTGTCCTGATGATCTGCTCCTTGTGCAAACTGGAATTTCGGGAAGTTCTCCCTGTTGTTCCAATCCTGGGATTGCCTTGCTGCTCCACCACTTCGTTTGACTAGCAGGGCCAGAAGTGCTGCTGCAATGGCATGAGAGATGCCTGGGGACTAGGTTGAGCCACCATACTAGTTCCACTTGTGACTTAAGCCATTTTAGCTCCTTAGCTTTCAGAAGTGGAAAGCCACAGTATATTAGCCCACTGTACCACCCACCTACCTTCCATCAGGTGCCACCTTTTGCTCCTGTAGCTCCACGAATAATCAAGTTTTCTGTGTGTATTATCTTATCTTTCTCTGTGCTTTGGGTTAGAGAGCATGAAAGTAACTAAATAAAAACTGCATTTGTTGTATGTTCATTCCTTTTTTCTCTGCCTCTCTGTCAAGGTTTTTACACCTATTCTGTGTAGTTTCTAGTTTACCACAACAGATTACAGTAGGCCAGAAAACTCCTGAAATGTATGAAACCATATTGGTCGGCTTACACCCAGGATTTACACAGCAGTCTGGGGAAAAGTTCCTTTGACGTTGTCAGCTGATGAGTTCAGAAAGCCAGAAACCCAAACACAGATGACTAACGTCTCCAAAGGAAATGTTGATTTACTGGAAAACTAAGTTTTGCGTGTTTAAAAGGTGCTGAGTTTGTGAACTGATCCATTATGGTCCATGAAGTAAGACTTGCAAAATATACCTTTAACTAGATCATTGAGTTGGCCACAGTCCATGCCTCAGTAGTAGTAGTACATTACAAGCTGTTGGATTAGTGACCCGGAAGCTTTTCTGGAACTGTTACTGATCTTTCTGGTAAACAGTTTCAAACAAACAGTCCATGTTCCAAAAAATGACTGTTTCTGGAATGAACACTCTGCCTATGCAATAGTATTGAATATTTGCCCTTTTCCTAATTTCGGAACCAAAGCACTGGGTGTACTTCAAAAATCTGACAGTCTTCCAATAGCACTTTTTGTTTTTTGAATGTAGCTTTCAGTGGTGTTTTTTTGTGCTTTACAAATATTGGTCCTTGTATGAAACCAAAGACAACATATTCCCTGATCTGTGTCCAGAAAATCTCTTGCAACACCCTGGAGTTTATTTGATGCTTTTGCATTTCTACTTCATTTTCCTTTTTTTTAATCTAATGCTTTAAAGAGCAGAATCCTACATTTTATTTGTTTTTGCAGCTATGTGCTTAAAAGTTGCTGGTTACTGTAAGAAATTTTTTTTAATTCTTTCTCTTAAAGCTGGGATAGCTGTTTAAAGTACCTAAGTTTTCCAGTTGCCATGTAAGCAGCTTTCCTGAGGATGTTGCGTGAATAGTTGAAAAGCTCACAAATAAAAACATGATGATATATTTATGTGAGGGGGTGAGGCTAAAAAAACCTAGGATTTTAAAACTGTCTATGAATCTGTTGAGATGCTGATCTAGAACTGACACTTTTGGCTTGAAGATTTCTCCGTGCAATGATCGGAATTCATTTTGAAGTTGCATTTGCAAAGTTTCTGCATCTGTCCAATTGAATGGCTCCTCTCAAGGCTGGGGGTAGATGAAAGAATCTTGTATCTATTCCTGGTTTTGTAGCCTCTCTTCTCAGTTTTAATACCGAATGGTTGAAAAACTTTTTTGTATAAATGTGTAGTTCTGTTCAACACAGTACAATTATAACAGAGCTCTGTTAAACATCTTTTCTTTACTGTGTTGAAAATGTTTTTTGCATTGGGCTGTTCCAATTCTAAGTGGTAAGAACTCCAGTGAAATGCCCCAAATCTCCCATTAGAGAGGTGGTTTGCTAGACTGGAGCAAGTGAGGGAAGCCCAGGATATTAAAGCAGGCTCTCACCAGGCATGTATTTAGAAACCAAAACAAATTCATCAGATTTAACAGGTATCTGAATGAAGAATGTAACCAGTGTGCTGATAACCATCAGGAAGAGGTGTTTAAAAGGTGCTGAGCCATCAGGAAGAGGAGCTGACAGTCTGGTAAAGGGGGATGGGTGGTGTGATATGTAACTGCTCCCAAGCAGGTTTGATTTGATTCATTCATTCACTCAGTTTATTTCTTGACCTAAGGGATCTTTTTGCTTCTTCCAATCACTAGTCTGGGTGCAGGCATGTAAATCCCTGGCCTTAGCTGAGGGTGAGATTATATACCCCTCAAAGTCTGAGGCTAAAGAAAGGATTTGATTGATAAAAATTGATGTGAAAGACGTGGGATTATCCAGTCTTCTCCCCTCCATACCAGCCTTCAGCACAGGGTCTTCTCCTGTGCTTTGTGTAGCCAAATTGAAAACGCTAGTGGCTGGCTTTCCACAGAGTTGGCTCTTGTGATTTTTTGGGGGGGACTAAAACTAAGAGGCAAGCTGGCTGGTCGCAATGTTTGCATGCTGGCTGGCAGATGCACTTCTGGGAAATAGATGACACTTTTTTATATGTAGGCTACCCGCTGCCCCACCCTTACTGTGCAGCCTGTGAGGGGTGGGGCCACAGTGTGTGCTTTCAGCCCCATAGTAATGGAAAGGTAGCTCTGGAGAAAAAAAACTACATTCACTCTGTTTTTCCTGCTTGGCTTATCTCTGTTACTTGATCTTGTCAGGGTATAAGCCCAAAGGGTCAAAACTGCTTCCCAGGTATTGTGCATGAATGCACTGAGGGCTCAGAAATGCTGCAGAAGGCATGAGTGTGATGTATCTGAGAGAAGGGACAGGACAGGGAGAAATCAGTAAGTCTGGTCTATGCCATTGTTCATCCTATGTACATGCCCTTAACTGTGTTGCTCCCACACAGATTTATTTGCCCTATAAATAAATTTTCAAACTCACGAAAAGTGCCCTGGAAACCAATATCCCCCCTTTGGTGGATGGTCACTTGGGCATTGCCTACTTCCCCCCACCCTGCCAAAATCCCTGATCCCTGACCTGACAGAACCATCTCTGGAGGGGAAAGGCGTTTAGTCTCCATGGCCCATTCCAATCCAGATTGCTAACAAGGGGAGCAATTATTGCCAACTGTCACGGCTTTTTTTGTGGTGTAGACACCTCTCAACTACAAACTGGGCAGCCACTGAACTGCGGTTGGATGGTAACTACTACTAGTCAGTGCTGACATGGGTTAGATTTGAACTGGAGCCATCCCTCTGAAGATAAACTGGTTTTAACAGGAATTTGACTAATGTAGAGTGACTTGTTTTAATGCTATTGAACTTGAATGGGTCATGATTTGCTATTTCCAGTTAAGTTCTAGTCTGAGCAGGAAGTGTGGGACTCTCACTTTCATACGGGAGGTTTTTCAGTTCCATTGAACATTCTTTTCTAATCAGTCTTCCCCCACTCCCCTGGATAAGTCTCTGGATTTGTAATTCTATGATCTTTCTTTCTGGAGCCTTGGCAGAGTTTGGGATTAGATCTCCCTCTCTCTCGCACGCACCGTCTGCTCCATTTCAAAAGAGATGAGCTAGAGGCTAGACTTAGGGCTTGTCTATGTGGGGACAGTTAGTGCAATTGCTATTCTGGAATAGCTCCCTTTGTGGATAGTCTTATTCCAGAACGAGTGCCTTTTTCCAATTTAGCTTGATCCGCTGTAAATGGATTAAGACAAACCTGAAAAAAGGGACTATTATTCCAGAATAAGAATGTCTACAGAGTGAGTTATTCTGGAATAGCCATAGTGCTCTAAATTCAGACCCTATCTTATTCCAGAATAGCTTCTTTGTGTAGACAACCCTCTAGATCCAACTTGCCTGTGACATGAGAGCTGTCTGTTAAAAGCAAGCCAGCCTTCTGAGAGTGTCTCTTATAAAACAAAGCAAAAAAACAAACTAATGCTAATATGAATGAGACCTTGGCAAGATGCAGGAAAGGGAAATAATTACTGGATCAAGGCCATCCTTCTGCGAGTATATAGGAGGCTCCCCTGATGAAGGATATAGCTGACACTACACATGGTCTTATCCAAAAGGTTGAGATTCTATTCCCCCTCCCACATTGGAAATAGAGGCTACTATGCAACCTGAAACTATGTGCGGATGCTAAGGCCATTGTGATCAGGAGGCCTAAATGAGAGGTTGTTATGACTATCTCACTCATTGGTAATTTTAGCTGGTTCTGCTGAGTGTTGAAACAGGTGGCAGCTTCGGACCGCCACTGAGACCCGGCGGTACTGTGCTGGAGAAAGGGCAAAGTGCAGGGAATCTATCCCACTATGGGGGTGTGCTGACAGAAGCCCAAGCTAAGGACTCTTAATTCCCTTGCACCGCCAAGATGTTGGTTGAATAACCTGTTATTACAGTATCTGCGGGTGACTGAGTTGGAACAAAACAGAGCTTCCCCTTTGCATTCTAAGGGTGCTGCCTGACACGTGAGGCCTGCAGGGGTGCTTTTTGGGTATCTAATGCTGCATCTGCTATTGTGCAAAGCTCATGCTGAAATAAATTTGTTAGTCTCTAGGGTGCCACAAGTACTCCTGTTCTTATTGCGCAATAGTGGCTTCTCTCCTTTGATGGAATACAAGACATTCCCTGCATTGCTGCAATTCCTCCTACACCAGATGCTAAGACGTAGCCTGGGGGCATCATTTTATGTTGTATAGCACCAGTGGTGTGCTAGGTCCTTTAGACAGAGATGAAGTCAGGGCCCCTGTGATGAAGAGTTTACAATCTAGCTAGGTGATGTAGAAACAAGGCTGGGTGGGGTTTGTCTGTCAAAATCAAGGCAATGAAATGGTGATGCTAGACTCTGGTTCTGTTTGCAGGGGGGGCTGTTGGCCTCGTACATGTGAACATCAGCCAGAGTCTCTGAAAAACACCAGTCCCAGATTTAAAGGGGCCAAAGTTAGGGATTCTGTTCCCCTTGACTTTTGAACTCTGGGTGCTTCATTTCACTACCTTAAATCCCTAAAGTTAGGCACCCTGAATAAATGACCTGACTTCCAAAGGTTCTGGGATCCTGCCGTTCCTATTGATGTAAATGGAAGCTTAGCATGCTCAGCCCTTGGAGGAATTAGGCCACCTTTATTTAGGTGCTTATCTATGGAGTTGGGTACCTAACTTGAATTTTTGGGCCATCATTTTTAATACACTAAGAGGAATAGGAGGCTGGGTTGATAAGGTGTTTGGCCTCTTTGGGGGTTTTATGGGGAAGGAGAGATTCATATCTGGTGTTTCTGTGCCATCTGCAGACAGCCTCATCTTTGCTGGGGAATGATACCTGTGCTGCAGACAGGGCAGTCCCAGTACCAAGATTGCAAACCTATGAGAGGTCTTGAAACCTTTGTTTAAATATTAAATCGTATCAAGCTGTCCCTGTGGTGGGCACAGCCAAAGCCAGGGTGTAGTTGGCTCAGGCTGCCATGTTGTGAGGTTAGTGCTGCTGGTGTCACAAATGGTGCTTCCTCAGAAGTGCTGGCGGCACCAGGTCTAAACACTGCTTCTAATAAAACTTATCTCCAAAGGCAAGAGGATCCTTGCCATGAGGCTTTGGAGGGGCTGAGCAGATAGACTCAAAGGTAGGAGGCTGCAGGACAGCCTGGGATGGACTACCATAAGCAAGAATTCAATGTTTTCTCTCTGCCCCCTTCCAGTCTTGAGAACTTCTGAATGCATTACATACTTTATTTTCTTCCCTTGGTTAATAATTTACCTTCTATCAACTATATTCTCCTAGTGTGCTAGCGATAGCAGGTTTTACCCTGTTTTATTTGCCAGTCCCATCTCAGCCCATGTGGATTTTGGCCGCCTTCACCAAAACCTGGTTAAGAACAAATTAGTACTAGGCTGAAGAAAGGACAAGGTTGGTATCCCTTCACTCTGTGTGAGCCATTGCCTTGTGCTCTCTCGATTCTCTACAGATGATTACATCCAAATTGCAGTGAGCATTGCGTTCAGTTCCGGGGATTGGTTATATTTTTGCAGTGACTGATTGATGAATCCACAGTTGTATTTTTGGGTAAGCTTTGGCACTCTCCAATTGCTTGGTTTTTAAGGCTGAGATTTGCTCAGGCTACTAACTGTTCCCTGGTATGAAATACATTTGGGGAAAGGTGCATGGGAGGTAATCCAGAGAACAGCCCCACATCCGCTCTTCCATGAACATCAGATCTTTGGTGCAGGCACAAATCTGTTCTCTGGATGACAAGGTGGCCTCTTAGGGTACTTCTAGTCAGCCAGCAGCAGCCCATGGCAGCACGCCTCTGAGCTTGGGTTGACAGACTTGGGGGGCTTGCACTATGGTGCCAAAACTGATGTGTAAACAGCAGTTTTAAATTGCAGCTCAGGCTCTGAAGCCCACCCCACTCCCTAGTCTTTGGAGCCCAGGCTCCAGCCTGAACCGCAATCTCTGTGCAGCTATTATTAGCACAATAGCATAAGCCTGAGCCTGTCAACCTGGTCTTGGACACTCGCCACCGCGGGCTGTGCAGACACACCCATAAACTTTCAGGGTGACAGCGATTGCAACTCTGCATCAAACCTGGTTTAGGTCACAAGTGAAAAGAAGTTTGCTCTCTTCCTAATTCTTGACACTGACACACACGCACATGCACACACACACAAATTGTTGATCATATTCTGCAGAAATGCTTGGGACTGGAATAGCAGGAGCATGCTTCAGGTCGGGACTGAGGAGTATTGGCAGAACTGTGTGGAGGGAGAGGACTGGAATAGCAGGGGCATGCTGCAGGTCAGGACTGAGGGGCATTGTTAGAGATGAGTATGTTTGTACAAGGCCTACCAGCACACTGCTTGATTTTAGTTGGTGCTGTTAGTCCTTTTTCATGAACGCTAAGTTCAATGATCCCTCTTCTATTCAAACAGCAGTGCAGTGTTTGGTGCCCCTACAGAGTCTGGGTCTAGTGAAGAAGTTCTGCTTGCTAAGAACCACTGTCCATAAAAATGGATCATGCTCCAAGATCAGACAAGAAGGTTCAGCACTAACCCTTCCCATCAGTAAATCCTAGTGCTGACCTAACGCTGGCATCCTTTCTCTCTTTTGCTCAGTTTGCTGTATCAAGAATCCTTAAGATAGCCCCGCCCTAAGGTCTCTTGCTCTCTTGCAGGGAGTCAGATTTAAAGATGGAGGTCAAGGGCTCAGTCTTGCAAACACACCTGCATCTGCTTCATTTTCAGCAAGTTAGCTCTGTTAACTTCAGTAGGTTTGATGCTTAAGATTAAGCACGGGCATATGTGTTTACAGGATCAGACCCAAATTTGTACTCTCTATCCTGCAGTCTTTTGCTTCGTAGAAGTGAAAAATTCAAGACAGCTTAACACAAAACCAAGAGCCAGAGCTTTACGGTGAACACACCCATGCAGTGTTTCTCTAGAGCCGGCCTAAATTCCAGAGTCTGTAGATCCTACCTGTTCTGGCATTAGAAGCTTGTAGAAGGATGTTGACTGAGTAGCAGGCCAGGAGGCAAATAGACCTTATATGAGCTTTGACCAAACCCTGCCCCTTTCTACAGCTCTTCACAGAGAGGCGCATAATGGATTTCACTGAAAACTAAACTCTGGTGTTGCCCCTAACTCAACTCCCATCCCCAAACCCAAACCCTTAATTCAACAGTAGTGGTGTGTGTAACTTCAGTGAGCTGCTAACACATTGTAGTCTGGATGCCCGCTAGAGCCATGTGAGTGCTGCTAGTCTTCCAGTGCCTTCCCACCATTCTCCCTGCGGGCCCAGCCAGGACAGAAAAGTTTTCCAATTCACTAGGAGGAAAGAATTCATAGAGCCGTTTAGCTTACTGCAGCGCTAGGACCCAAGGGCTGTGCCCCCCAAGTGTCTTAGTGCCACACACGAATGAGTGCAGCTCCAGTGATGACACAGCAGCTTGTGGGTTAATTTGCATGGTGTCTGCTGCCACACGAGTTAGGCCAACTCGAGGAATATCTCATGTATAGCTAACGCTGCAATGGAGACACTAGACGATGCCTTCACTAGGCACAGCTGTGCTAAACTGGACCAGATCTGTATAGACTCAATGTTCTTCAGAAAAATGTACTGTTTCATGGCTGTTATAACTCAGATTATACTTAATCCTGCCATGGGTAAAGGGGACTGCACTAGGTCACCTCTTCAGGTCTCTTCCAGTCCTATGATTCTATTATCTACACTGGCCACATCAGCCAGGACAGTTACTGCCCTGCTTTTTATAGGTCTCTGACATAGTTATAACAGACACTGGGCCCTGTTTTAGCATGTGATAGCGCTGGGCAGATCCCGCTTTGCTTGGAATTACTGACTGACTGTGGAGGCTCTACAGCCAGCCTTGTTGAACTGTCTGCATGGAATAAATCAGCTGGCATGTGGATTAGAGCAGCAAAACCATTCAAGCAGGGCAGGAAGTTTCTGAAGTTCTAAATTGGCTTCTGCAGCCAATCTCGCTGAGCTGGGCAAGTGGCATTGGGATTCTGCCTCCGCTGAGCCCTAGGCATTGAAAGGAGAGCGGCTAACTCGGGAAGGAGGCCGGGTGCGAATGGAAGTGCACTCCCCTGCTTCTGAATGAGGGCTCTGGGTGTGAGAGCATGAAGACGTGCTGCTTCATGAGAACGGGCCATCTAGCCCAGTATCCTGTCTTCCAACAGTGGCCAATGTCAGGGGCCCCAGAGGGAATGAACAGAACAGGTAATCAAGTGATCCATCCCCTGTCACCCGTTCCCAACTTCTGGCAAACAGAGGCAAGGGACACTATCCCTGCACATCCTGGCTAATAGCCATTGATAGACCTATCCTCCATGAACTTACCTAGTTATTTTTTGAACCCTGTTATAGTCTTAGCCTTCACAACATCCTCTAGGAAAGAGCTCCACAGGTTGGCTTTGCCCAGCCCCACTAGAAACAAACCCTGGTGTTTGGCTTCAGCTGCTATTCAGCCTCTCTCAGGTCTTAGTGCAGTAGTGACTGTACATTACTTTTCCTTGTTGTGCATTTTGTTGACCCACAGCTGTAGCAGAGAGAACCCTAATCTCAGTGCCTGTACAGACAAAGGTGAAAGTAAACCTGTTATGCGCAAACAGCAACTCGTTCACCCCGTATGTTGGTTTTTTTAATTTGAATAACGCCCTACTATAAAGTGGTAGATTACCCCTTCAAACACTACCTGCTGCTTCCAGGGCCGAATCCAGGTACTGTTTTTGCATCTAATGAGTCAACATTTTTTCTTGCTGACATGGTTCTAAGCAGCTTCCCACGACCCAGCCTTGACCAAAGTCCCTGGCATTGGCCTCTTCAGTTTCTGCTGGAGTGTTTTCTTAGCTATACAGACTGCTTTGTCCTCCTTCGGTCACTGGGTACATCCCCACCTGCTAGAACCAGATTTTAAGAAGCCTGGGTGCAAGATAGCCAAGAGGCAGGGTAGCAGTGGTGCCAGCCCCATGCCTTTGAAAAGCATGATTGGCATTCAAAATCTCTCTATTTTTAAAGCCAAACAATCCATTTTGGGAGGAATTTATTTACCGTGTGGCTTCTGGGCCCTGTAGGTTGCACTTGGTTTGTGTTCTTAAGCTTTCCTCAGCAACTAGCAGGGCTTGACAGTTTCTAAAATGAAAGCTGAGGGTCTCACAATCACATGACTCCAGGAGAACACCAAGTAGCATGAGACTTGCAATAAAATCATTGGCACTGGCAATATTGGCACAGCCTCTCAACCCTGTTACATTGTCTGGGTGCTTCGTTGCAGCTTTGCCAGTCTCGTTATCCTGGCTTCCTCAGAGTTCTTAGGGTTTCTGCCACGTGGCATCATTTTATTGTTTCTATTTACAGTAGCCCATGGAGGCCACAATCAAAGATCAGCGCCCCAGTGTGCTAGGTGCTGCATAAACAAGTACAGAGAGAGGCCGTAGCTCAAACTGCTCCAACTCTAGACTTATTTTTGCAATAGCTGGAAGTAGCAAACTGGGGCTAGATGTGGCCTAATGCCCCTAGTGCCAGCAGGCTGGTGTACCTTGCTGTGGTAGGGCAGGGGACTAGGTTCACTCTTAGTGGAGGGAATGTTCTAAATAAACAGGATTTAGTTATAAATACTAGTGATTAAAGAATAGCAGCTATACTCCTGGGGCACTTGTCTAGCACCTTTCAGTGTGTGTTTGGGGGTGTGTGGGGGAGCAGAGCACATGCATCTCCAGGGAAGCATAATCTGCAGCACTGTAAACAATGCTGCCCTACCTCTTCCTTTCCTCCACCATGCTGTGCTTATCTGATTACAGGGCAGAGCTGCCTGTGATAGCAGGGACCTGGACTCAATCACCCAGGAAGTCCCTTCCAGTCTGGTGCCCTATGAAGCCCTCAGTGAGTGAGTATGGCCCTCTCCCTGTTCTGTATATGCCTCCTGGCCATGCTGCTTAAGTTGTGTCTGAGCTCCACTTTTCAAGCGACTTAGGGCAGGGGGGATGTTGGTTTGAGGCACTGAGCCAGCCAGCCCACTGTGGGGTGCTAGGAGATAAATGACCATACAGGTGGGGAAAGAGCAGAACAATAGTGGGGGCAGGGTGAAAAGAGCACAATTTCATTTGGAAAGAGTTAGATGAGACCTGGGCCATGGCTTTTGTCTTCCCTGGGGCTTTTGTTCAGAGGGGCTGCCTTAGCCTGTTCAGGTAATAACACTAGGAGTCCCCTGGCCTGCTGTGCAGGGCCTGGCTAGTAGGGGGACACCCGTACCATCTACTCACATCTGCCCTCTCTGACATTACCTGCTCCACATCCTCTGTCTCTAGGTACTTCCCTGTCCCCCATCCCTGTGGTTTCCAAGTATTTATAATTATCTCAGGTCCCAGGGTTGCTGGCCTAATAACAGACTCCTTTTTATAAACTGCCTTAATTGCTGCTTTTAGGGGACAGAGCCTGCTGTGTCATTTCCCAGGACTGGGGTAAGCCCCTACCCCTGCAGCCTGGAAAACCGGTTGTCTTTTCAGCTTCAAGCTAGACAGCAATTGGGCCTTCTGCCTCCAAAAGCAGGAGTCTGCTCTGTAAGCTAATAATTTGGGAGAGGTGACCGACTCTTAGGTTAGGAATCAGACATCTAGTACTGTAGTGCAGTAGTTCTCAACCAGGGTGTAAGCTGTTGGTCGGGGCTCAACTCTCCGGCTGGCGGGAGGGGAGCCACTCCGACTCGCTCCTTGTCCCCTCTAACTGGTGGGGCGGCACGAAATCAGGGTTAGCACTATCTCACATCTCAAGCCCTCTGGAGCAGGGGGCTGAACAACACTCAGTCTCAGTACCTTCAGGGCCCTCTGGGTCAGGGGCTGAATAGCAGTTCAATACAAGTCCAGGCCCCCTGGAGCAAAAGGGGGCTGGGTATCAGCAGTTCAATATCGGCCCAGGCCCTCTGGAGCAGGGGCTTGGGTAACAGCAATCAGTCTCAATACGCCCAGGCCCTCTGGAGCAGGGGGCTGGGTAACAATAGTTCAATATAAACCCAGGCCCTCTGGAGCAGGGGCTGGGTAACAGCAATCAGTCTCAAGAAGTCCACAGGTTCAGACCCTCAGGCAGGGGACGAACACAAGGCACACAGTCTATCAGTGTAAGCCCAGGCCCTCAATTAGGGCGGGGCAGCCCAATAGCAGTTCTATCTAAGCCCAGGCCCTCTGGAGCAGGGGGCTGGGCAACAGCAATCTATATAAGCCCAGGCCCTCTGAAACAGGGGGCTGGGCGACAGCAGTTTATATAAGCCCCAGGCCCTCTGGATCAGGGTGGGGCAGCACAATAGCAGTCCTAGGCTCAGGTCTGCACAGCAATCAGTCTCATGAAGGTTCTCAGGTGCAGGCCCTCAGGCAGGGGCTGCACAGAAGGCACACAGTCAGTCAGTCTAAGCCCAGGCCCTTAGCCAGGGCGGGGCAGCAGTAGTTCAATATAAACCCAGGCCCTCTGGAGCAGGGGCGGGGTTACAGTAGTTCAATGGGGCTCAGGTCCTGGTGGCAGGACTGAGCACTACCAACCACTCGGATCAGTGCAGGCGATTCTGTCTGCGCTGGGGTGAGGGGGAGACTGCCACCCGTGAGTGGGGTGGTAGGGGGGACACAGGCCCACCCACTCCACTGTGTCCCAGCCCGGGGCCCTATTAGCGGCTAGCACGGCCGCTGGTCAGTGGGGTCCTGACCGAAACACACCGACATGGGCACCTCGGTGCCTATAGCCTGACAGGGGTCGGCTATCCCCGGGCTACAGTCCATTTCCCCCTCTATGGGTACCTGCTCCTCGGTCGCCGTGAGCTCGGACCAGTCCATCGGCATGGGGTCTGCAGGACTGGGGCTTGGGGGCAGGTCCAGCAACTCCTGCGGGAAGTCTGGCCCGGCTGCCTCCGATGGCTCCTCCGGGTAACAGCAGGGCGGAAGCGGCGGCGGCGGCTCCTCCTCGTACCGGGCGGGAGGAAGTCCTAGCGGCCGCTCCGGCTTCCGATCCAAGGGAAGTTCCGCGGGTTCCTCATCGTACCGGGCACGGGGCAGTGGGGGCCAGTCTGGATCGCCGCCTCGGGTCCTGGAGGGTTCCCAGTCTGGAGCTCCCGCCGGCACGTCTGCTCGCGGCGGTGGCTGGCTCCTGACTGAGCTCTGGCGTTCTCCTTTTCTACTTCCTGTCCCGCCCCTTGACTTCCGGGGGGCGGGAACAGGAAGTGGTGGCTCAGCCCAGCTGGGCTTCTGGGAGGGAGCGCCCTCTGCTGGGTAGGAGGGGAGCCACGCCGACTCGCTACACACACACCCCCTTAAGTCTGGCGCCCGCCGGTCGGGGCCAGGCTCTTCCATTCCCCCAATACGGGACATGAAGTCGGCGTTAGCATGGTCCTTGCCAGCTCGATGCAGAATAGTAAAAGCATACGGCTGCAAGGCCAAGTACCACCGCATAATGCGGGCATTCTTGTCCTTCATCCGCGTCAGCCAGGTGCGGGGCGCATGGTCCGTGACCAGGATGAAGGGCGCCCCCAAAAGGTAGAAACGGAGGGCTTCGCAGGCCCATTTTAAGGCCAGCGCCTCCTTCTCTACCACCGCATAGTTCCTCTCACGGGGGAACAGCTTACGGCTCAGGTACAGTACGGGGTGGTCCTGCCCATCAATTTCCTGGGACAGGACGGCCCCCAGTCCTACCTCGGAGGTGTCGGTCTGCAGGACGAATCCTCGGTGGAAGTCCGGGCTGTACAGGACTGGTTCTCGGCAGAGGCATCCCTGGAGGCGCCGGAAGGCTGTCTCGCACTCCCGGGTCCATCTCACCTGCCGAGGGCTGTCCTTTGTGAGCAGGCCGGTGAGGGGTGCCGCTATGGAGGCGAACTGTGGGATAAACCTTCTGTAATACCCAACCAGGCCTAAGAACTGCCAGACATGTCGTTTGGTGGTTGGGGGTCGGGCAGTCCATTAGGGCCTGGACCTTTCCCACCAGGGGTTTTACCTGCCCCCCGCCAACGGTGTAACCCAGGTAGGTGGTTTCCTGCCACGCAATCCGGCACTTCTTGGGATTAGCCGTCAACCCTGCTTGTCTTAGGGACCTCAGGACGGCCGCGACCCGGGGCAGATGGTCTTCCCATCGACGACTATAGATGACCACGTCATCCAGGTATGCGGCAGCATAGTCGTGATGGGTTTGGAGCAGGCGGTTCAGCCGCCTCTGGAAGGTCGCGGGTGCTCCATGGAGACCGAAGGGCATCCTGGTGAATTGATACAGCCCCGTCGGGGTGGCAAATGCTGTTTTCTCCTTAGAGGTCTCTTCAAGGGGGATTTGCCAGTACCCTTTGCTGAGGTCCAAAGTGGTGATAAATCGGGCCTCTCCCAACCGGTCCAACAGCTCGTCCACTCGGGGCATCGGGCAGGCGTCAAAGCGCGAGATGGCGTTTACTCGCCGGAAATCGATGCAGAACCGGCGGGTGCCGTCGGGCTTGGGGACCAGGACCACGGGGCTACGCCATTCACTTATGGAGGGCTCGATAACGCCCAAGGCCAGCATCGCTTGTACCTCTTCTTCGACGGCCTCCCGCATTCTGTAGGGCGGGGGCCGAGTTGTTTCTCGTATCACCTTTCCCGGTTCCATTTGGATGGAGTGGCAGCCCAGTGTGGTGTACCCCGGGACGGCGGTGAAAGTCTTACGGAAGGCCCTCAGGAGACAATTTGCTTGCTTGCGTTGTTCTTCGGAGAGTGACTCCCCAAGCATGGGGGTCAGGGGGTCCTCCCCCTGGGGCACCCGAGGACCCAGTTCCGGCTCGGGCGGACATGGGTTGATCAAGAGGCCCTCTCGGTCTCGCCAGGGTTTTAACAGATTTACATGGTAACGCTGCGTTTCTTTACGTTTATCAGGTTGGCGCACCTCGTAGTTGACTGCCCCCACCTTTCGGACGACCTCGTATGGTCCCTGCCAGCGAGCCAACAACTTGGACTCGCTGGACGGCAGGAGGAGCAAGACTCGGTCCCCTGGCTTAAACTCCCGAACCTGAGCCTCTCGGTTATAGGTCTGCTCCTGTCGCTCCTGGGCTTTCTTCAAGTTCTCCCATGCTAGGGTCCCAGCCTGGGATAAGTATCCCTGTAACTGTAAGACATACTCCAGGAGGCCCTGGGCTGGGGAGGCTGTCTGTTCCCAGGTCTCCCGCACTAGGTCGAGGAGACCGCGCGGCCTGCGCCCGTATAACAGCTCGAAGGGGGAGAACCTTGTCGAGGACTGGGGGACTTCCCGGACGGCCAGCAGCAAGGCAGGTAGAAACTGGTCCCAGCGGCGGAGCTCCCCTGGTGGGAACTTCCGCAACATCCCCTTGAGGGTCCGGTTAAAACGCTCCACCAGGCCGTCAGTTTGCGGATGGTATACGGAGGTGCGGAGCTGTTTTATCCCCAGGAGAGTACATACTTGTTTCAATAGCCGGGAGGTAAAATTAGTTCCCTGGTCCGTCAGAATCTGCCGTGGGAGTCCGACTCTTGCGAAAATTTTTAGTAGTTCGCCGGCAATAGTCCGGGCAGTCGTGCTACGTAGCGGGACGGCCTCCGGAAACCGGGTGGCATAGTCAACAAGGACTAGAACATACTGGAACCCAGCCGTGCTCTTCGGGAGAGGCCCTACAAGGTCCATGGCAATTCTCTCGAAGGGTACTTCCATTAGTGGCATAGGAATCAGTGGCGCTCGAGGGACCCGAGGTGGGGCGGCAAGTTGGCACGCTGGGCACGAGTCACAATACTTTTGGACGTCTTGGTGGATCCCTGGCCAGAAGAACCGTCCCAGTATTCGGGCCAGTGTCTTTTCTTGCCCCAGATGCCCGGCGGCCGGTACATCATGTGCCAACTTTAGGACGGCCTGCCTATGACACTGCGGAACTACCAGCTGGGTTTGCGGCTCACGGGTGCGGGAATCCCGGTCGATCCAATACAGGCGGTCCTGCCGTAGCTCGAAATGCGGCCATCGGGCGGCTTGTTGGGGGTCCCGGACTACCCCCTCCACCGCTGCAAGCTGCTCATAATAGCGGCCGAGCGTGGGGTCTGCTCGTTGGTCCCGGCAGAAGTCGGTGTAGAGGCGGGGGTCCCGGGGGGTTTCCGTGGCCTTTTCTGCATCAGTTGTGACTTCGGGTTCAGCCTCAGTGGCGTCCCCAGTGGGCTTGGGTAGGGGTTCCCGGGGTTCTGCTTCGAGGGTCGGCGTAGCGTGTAGCACATCTTCGAAGGCAGGCCAGTCCCACCCCAGGACAACAGGATATGCTAAACGAGGAGCTAGGCCGACGATCAAACGCCGGGTGACCCCTGCGACCGTCAGGGAGACGCGAGCACTGGGATAAGGCTGGATGTCCCCGTGAATGCATTGCAGGCGTATTGGCTGCAACCTGGCGTCCGGCGAGGGTCCCAAACTCTGGCGGATTAGTGTCTGGCCACAGCCGGAGTCGATCAGGGCCTCGACCTCCTGGCCCCCGACGACGGCAGCGACGGTGAGTTTGGGACTCAGGGCGGGTCGAGCTCGGTTGTGTCCCGCCCAACCTGCCCGTAACTGCAGTCCATCTCTGGACAGTCCCTCTGGAGGTGTCCTAGCTTCCCGCAACCAAAGCAGGGGCCGAGCTCCAGCCGTTTACTTCGGGGAGCCCCTCGATTTGGGCTTCGGGGTGGACTCCGTCGGACCCCCGGGGTTCCTGGACCGGGGCCGGCAGGTCCGGTCCGGGTGGCGGCGTCCCGCCAACGGGCTTGAGGTTCCGGCTGCGAGGTAAGTCCGCGGCCGGGATTTCGCACCGCCTTTGCGGGGCTCCCCTTTTTTTCCAGGCGAGCGGTCTCCGGCCTGGGGCTGGGGCGCGGGATCGTCGGCCCCATCACCGTTTCGGCGGCGAGGAAATCCTCCATAAGGGTCACTGCTGCCGCGAGCGTCGCCGGTCGATGGCGGAGCACCCAAGCTCGTCCGCGTGAGGGCAGGATGCTAATGAACTGTTCTAAGATGACCTGCTCTGTCACCTGCTCTGCAGTCCGGAGGTCGGGGAGGAGCCAGCATCGGCCGGCCTCCTTTAGCATCTGGGCCACCGCCCGCGGCCAGGCACCCTGCGGATACGTCTGGCTCCGGAATCTCTGCCTGAACGTCTCGGGGCTGACGTCCAGCGCGTCTAGTATAGCAGCTTTGACCCGGTCATAATCGCGTGCGTCCTCAGTTGCGAGGTCTCGATAAGCCATCTGGGCCGCCCCAGTCAAGTACGGGGCCAACAGTGTAGCCCAATGCTCTCGGGCTCATCCAGCGACTAAGGCTACGCGCTCGAAAGTCACCAGGAAAGCTTCAGGGTCATCATTCGGGCACATCTTGGTCAAACGGAGGGGAGCTGCCATCCAGGGGGTTCTGGCCCCCTCACCACCCGGTCCCTCTGCGGGGCGAGGGAGGGTAACCAGGAGCTGCTGGAGCTGGGTCCCCAGTAGCTGCAACAGTTGCTGCTGTTGTTCCAGCTGGGCCGCGTGTAGCTCCTGGGTGAGCCGGAGGTGGGCGGCATCCCGTTGCTGCTGCTGCTCGTGCTGAACAGCCTGCTGCTGCTGTTGTTGTTGAATTTGAGCAGCCTGCTGCCGCTCTTGGCTCTCCACGAGGCGTTGGATTAAGCGCTCCATATCCATGGTGATCTGGGGAGGGGTAGACAAACCCCGCCCCGCTCGTTACCCTTTCTCACAGGGTAGGGGTTCGGTAGTCCTCAGAGAAGGCACCAGTGTAAGTTGTTGGTCGGGGCTCAACTCTCTGGCTGGCGGGAGGGGAGCCACTCCGACTCGCTCCTTGTCCCCTCTAACTGGTGGGGCGGCACGAAATCGGGGTTAGCACTATCTCACATCTCAAGCCCTCTGGAGCAGGGGCCTGAACAACACTCAGTCTCAGTACCTTCAGGGCCCTCTGGGTCAGGGGCTGAATAGCAGTTCAATACAAGTCCAGGCCCCCTGGAGCAAAAGGGGGCTGGGTATCAGCAGTTCAATATCGGCCCAGGCCCTCTGGAGCAGGGGCTTGGGTAACAGCAATGAGTCTCAATACGCCCAGGCCCTCTGGAACAGGGGGCTGGGTAACAATAGTTCAATATAAACCCAGGCCCTCTGGAGCAGGGGCTGGGTAACAGCAATCAGTCTCAAGAAGTCCACAGGTTCAGACCCTCAGGCAGGGGACGAACACAAGGCACACAGTCTATCAGTGTAAGCCCAGGCCCTCAATCAGGGCGGGGCAGCCCAATAGCAGTTCTATCTAAGCCCAGGCCCTCTGGAGCAGCGGGCTGGGCAACAGCAATCTATATAAGCCCAGGCCCTCTAGAGCAGGGGGCTGGGCGACAGCAGTTTATATAAGCCCCAGGCCCTCTGGATCAGGGGGCTGGGCGACAGCAGTTTATATAAGCCCCAGGCCCTCTGGATCAGGGGGCTGGGCGACAGCAGTTTATATAAGCCCCAGGCCCTCTGGATCAGGGGGCTGGGCGACAGCAGTTTATATAAGCCCCAGGCCCTCTGGATCAGGGGGCTGGGCGACAGCAGTTTATATAAGCCCAGGCCCTCTGGATCAGGGCGGGGCAGCACAATAGCAGTCCTAGGCTCAGGTCTGCACAGCAATCAGTCTCATGAAGGTTCTCAGGTGCAGGCCCTCAGGCAGGGGCTGCACAGAAGGCACACAGTCAGTCAGTCTAAGCCCAGGCCCTTAACCAGGGCGGGGCAGCAGTAGTTCAATATAAACCCAGGCCCTCTGGAGCAGGGGCGGGGTTACAGTAGTTCAATGGGGCTCAGGTCCTGGTGGCAGGGACTGAGCACTACCAACCACTCGGATCAGTGCAGGCGATTCTGTCTGCGCTGGGGTGAGGGGGAGACTGCCACCCGTGAGTGGGGTGGTAGGGGGGACACAGGCCCACCCACTCCACTGTGTCCCAGCCCGGGGCCCTATTAGCGGCTAGCACGGCCGCTGGTCAGTGGGGTCCTGACCGAAACACACCGACATGGGCACCTCGGTGCCTATAGCCTGACAGGGGTCGGCTATCCCCGGGCTACAGTCCATTTCCCCCTCTATGGGTACCTGCTCCTCGGTCGCCGTGAGCTCGGACCAGTCCATCGGCATGGGGTCTGCAGGACCGGGGCTTGGGGGCAGGTCCAGCAACTCCTGCGGGAAGTCTGGCCCGGCTGCCTCCGATGGCTCCTCCGGGTAACAGCAGGGCGGAAGCGGCGGCGGTGGCTCCTCCTCGTACCGGGCGGGAGGAAGTCCTAGCGGCCGCTCCGGCTTCCGATCCAAGGGAAGTTCCGCGGGTTCCTCATCGTACCGGGCACGGGGCAGTGGGGACCAGTCTGGATCGCCGCCTCGGGTCCTGGAAGGTTCCCAGTCTGGAGCTCCCGCTGGCACGTCTGCTCGCGGCGGTGGCTGGCTCCTGACTGAGCTCTGGCGTTCTCCTTTTCTACTTCCTGTCCCGCCCCTTGACTTCCGGGGGGCGGGAACAGGAAGTGGTGGCTCAGCCCAGCTGGGCTTCTGGGAGGGAGCGCCCTCTGCTGGGCAGGAGGGGAGCCACACCGACTCGCTACACAGGGGTACATGTACCCCTAGGGGTACTCAGAAATCTTCTGCCGGGTACATCATCTCATCTAGATATTGGCCTAGTTTTACAACAGCCTACCCAAAAAGCCCTGGCAAAGTCAGTACAAACTAAAATTTCATCCAGACAATGACTTGTTTATACTGCTCTATATACCATACACTGAAATGTAAGTACAATATTTATATTCCCATTGGTTTATTTTATAATTATACGGTAAAAATGAGAGGCAGCAAGTGTGCTGCTTTTAAGTGAGGTGAAACTTGGGGCTACACAAGATAAATGAGCCTCCTGAAAGGGGTACATTAGCCTGGAAAGGTTGAGAGCCACTCCTGTAGTGTAACTGCTTTGTTATTTACGGTTGATACTCTGTGGGATGCTCATACTAAGGATACTGTGGCGCATAACAAAGGATGAGGAGCAATGGGAAAGAGAATCTTAAAGCAGACTAACAGCCACCTCTGGTTTCTGCCTACAGCAGCTTATTTTCCCCTTCCAGCAGCAGAGGGGATTCTGCCGCTGTGGAAGGCTGTGTTCTCCCTGCTATTTCCACAAGAGGCGCAGAAGGAGAATGGGTAGCTAATAAACTATTCATGTATCACAGATCCCATTTCTTGCTGTTCAGGCCCTTTGATCCCATTAGCAACTCCGATGCGTAATCCTATACCTGCTCCAGGGCAGCACTTCCTGCCCGCTGCACCTATGGGTCCAAAGTAGTGTGGGGGGGGGGGCTTGCAGAGCGGTAGCAGAGCTTGGGGGCTAGCCTTTCCATTTGGAACACAACTTGGTGATGTGGAATCAGGAATTTTCTTAGTATGATTTGCTAATTTACAAAACATGCCCCGGTGCTATATGCAAACTACCCCTTGGCAACTCCCCTGTGCAGGAGCCTCAGACTAGCCCTGCTGCCCTGTCCCAAGAAGCAGCTACCTCAGGCCTATGTCACTCCAGAATTCAGATCAAACTCCATGGTCCATACCTAGTTTCCTCCTCCTACCCTGCACTCTTCCCCTAGGATGCACCACGGCTCATGGGAACCACAGGGCCTGGAGACCAGCTGCTCTACAACACACGGGAATATTGGAAAGGTCTAACAGTCCAAACAAAGCAGAGTGCTTTAACCCACAGGATTCCCCTAATGACCTTTGGCTGCAATTACTGCATGGCGTCTTTGTGCTGTGGCATACCCTACAACACAAGATGAGAGCACAAAAGCTGGAGCCAATCTGGAATTATTTACATTGAGTTGTGGGATTTCCTAGGCTTATCCCACCGCTACCCGCAATCCCCAAAAGGACAGACACATTCTACCGCCTATACCCCACAGAAGACACCCTACAAGAGTGCAGTTTGCTAGGGCGCTATGAACCATGGCCTGCATCCCCTAAAATCTTTGCATTTCCCACAGTCGGGTGCAGTGCCAGTGTGTGTGCAGGGTATTACTGGAAGCACACGGAACTCAACTACTCTTTTGCAGCATGCCCAGTTGTGTTCTTGATGATTGACTCAATGGCAGTAAGTCTGTGGTAAAGATTAACCCTTCAACAGTTCTGGAAAGTTTCACTGGTTCTTTAATAGCCCTCGTTCTGGTGGAGCATGTCTGTGTGTGGGGCTAAGGGGAGCCAGGCTGCTGAAGATACTTTTTATTTAATGAGGCTTCAAACAGAAGCCTTGACAACTTGTGATCATTAAAAATCTCATGGCACACTTGCAAGAGTGTGGGTTTATTAATCTTGAGTCCTTGACACATTCTAGGTAGCCTGCTTAACTGTCTTCTGCCTCCCAAAATTCTGCCAGCATTTCAGCTGGACACGGTATTCTTTGCTGTCTTGTCTAAGCTGTTGCGTACTGTTATTGTGCACTGTTAAAACTGCTGCTGTATCTCAGCCCCCAACTAGCTGCAGTGAGTCTCCTAGAAACACTTCATAAAATGCTCTAGAAATGTATCTCGCTGGCAGTGGGCTGAAGATAGAGGGGCAAGAGGAAAGGCTGTCAGAAAGGTGGGAATTTAATGGCCTTTTCCCTCATAACTGACATTGCTAGTGCTCTGGCTGAGACTTCTTCCAGCGAACTCTTGGCTCAATAATTGGCTCCAGCTCCTGCGTGCTGTGCCCACTTGGTATCAGCCCCACAGATACTGTGTCCTCTCCTTGCCTTTGTTTTTACAATATGTTATCAGAAGTCTTAGTTTTGGAGTCCACCACTGCCATCACCTGAATATTTCTCCACATACCAGCCACTTTTAATGAGAAAAAGACCTCATGAAATGTATCTCAAGAGGAAAGGCTGTCAGAAAGGTGGGAATTTAATGGCCTTTTCCCTCATAACTGACATTGCTAGTGCTCTGGCTGAGACTTCTTCCAGCGAACTCTTGGCTCAATAATTGGCTCCAGCTCCTGCGTGCTGTGCCCACTTGGTATCAGCCCCACAGATACTGTGTCCTCTCCTTGCCTTTGTTTTTACAATATGTTATCAGAAGTCTTAGTTTTGGAGTCCACCACTGCCATCACCTGAATATTTCTCCACATACCAGCCACTTTTAATGAGAAAAAGACCTCATGAAATGTATCTCGCTGGCAGTGGGCTGAAGATAGAGGGGCAAGAGGAAAGGCTGTCAGAAAGGTGGGAATTTAATGGCCTTTTCCCTCATAACTGACATTGCTAGTGCTCTGGCTGAGACTTCTTCCAGCGAACTCTTGGCTCAATAATTGGCTCCAGCTCCTGCGTGCTGTGCCCACTTGGTATCAGCCCCACAGATACTGTGTCCTCTCCTTGCCTTTGTTTTTACAATATGTTATCAGAAGTCTTAGTTTTGGAGTCCACCACTGCCATCACCTGAATATTTCTCCACATACCAGCCACTTTTAATGAGAAAAAGACCTATAATCACAAGGCTGGTTATAAAGAACAGAAGGTTTATTATCTCTGGCTTCTAAAAGACCCTGTTTTATGTTATCAAAGGGGCCATGTTAAGCTTGACCCATCTCTCTAAATGCTGAGATGACAGAGTTGCTGTATCGCTGCTGTGTAATTTACAACAGCCAGTATAATTAGGGGAATGGGACAGGGGCTGCACATAACAGGAGGGCTTCAAAATCTCTTAAATAGGATTGCTCTGTTCTCATTTGCTGTAAGTGACCAGCCAGGCTTATGCCAGAATGTGACTGGGTCAACAGCCTTTCGATCTGACTTCCAGGAACAAGCAAGCAGCTAGGCAAAGGTTTTGGTTTGTCACTATCAGTGCTGGTTCTGTCATGCCAAAGAGCTGTCAAGAGGAAGAAATGCTAGACTCAGAGGATAGAGCCTCACACTAGGACTCAGGAGATCTGAATTCCATGCCCAGCTCTGCCACAGGCCTGCGTGGTGACCTTGGGCAAATCAGTTTGCTGCCTCTGATTCCCCATCTGTAAAAGGTGGATGATACTGACCTCCTTTGTAAAGTGCTTCCAGGTCTGTGGGTGAAAAACGCCACAGAAAAGTTGGTTATTGTTGCAGATAGGGATGAAAAGGCCAGTGCTTGAGCATGGCCCCAAGGCAGGGAGGTGGATGGTCTTTTGGTTAACATGCAGGTCTGGGAACCCGGTCGCTTGTTTTCTGTCTCTGCCCTTGACTTGTGTGTGACCTTGGGCCAATCTCATCCCTTACTTTCTCTCTGTCTAAATCTGGAACGATGCTGCCTTGCTTCATGGGACTGTAACTGAATTCATGAGGGTTTGTAAAGAGCTGTGAGGACCTCATGAGGAAGGGGCGAGAGAAGGGCAAAGGGTCATTTTTTATTCATTTATTATTTATGCTCTTGTCATCCACCCTAAGCCTGTGATTCCAATCAGGTTAGTGCCTCACTGTGTGGGAAAACTTCAGAGCCCTGCATTCCTAGTGCTGCTGGGTGTGGGGTTTGTAAGTGTGTAGTGGGGTGTGTATGAGTACGTACACACGCAGAGGCATAAGCAGATGTGCAAATGTAGATACAGGCAAGGAGTACAGCCCCTTCTCTCTCACACACACTCACACACACACACACTCACACACACACACACACACACACACACACACACACACACACACACAGCGTTGTCACACGTGTTTTAATAGTGCAGATCATATTCGGAATGCACGGGTTCTCTCCTAGACCTGCCCCTTATTTATTACGGGTATTGCAGAAGCGCCTAGCAGCCCCAGGCAGGAACCAGGCGCTCACTGTGCTAGCGGCTGTATAAACGCAGACCAAAACAAGGGGCTCCCCCACCTCCCCTCACCCCAGCACCTTCCACCACCACTGTCACTGGGCCCCAAGCGATGACGCCCGACGCGCCACGTGGTGCTCCTGGCTTCCGAATGGGCGTGTCGCGGAGCCAGCCGAGGCGTGGTTATGCTAATCGGCGCGGGCCAGTGGCGAATGGCTGTGTGCAGGAGGCGGAGCCGCCGGGCTCTCCCCCTGGTACGTAGCGTGCGCCGCCAGCGCCGTGCAGCCTGCGCGGGCCCGTGCGGAGCTGGGAACGGGCCGGGCTCGGGGCCGAGCGCACAGCGCCGCGGAGCCACGCCGGCAGGTGAGGGCCGGGATCGGGGCCGGACGGCGGGTGGACCCGGGGGCTGCAGCTCGGGCGGTGAGGTCAGGGCCGCGTGGCTAGGGGTTAAGGCGCTGGAGGGGTGCTGAGCACAGGGGGTTGGGGCACTGTGGGGTGGTGCAGGGATCAGGGGTTGCTGGGCGGGGGCGCTGGGAGTCAGGGCATTAGGGCGTGCTGGGTGGGGGGAGTCAGGGCACTCGGGGGTGCTGGGTAGAGGGTGTCTGAGGATCCGCAGGTCCTGGCCAGCAGCAGAGGTGAGGGCTGCAGGATCTGTGGGTGAGTTTGCAGGGTTTAGGCTCCAAGAGAACTGGGGGTCGGTGGGGGGTGTGTGTGTGAACTGGGTGTGATGGTGCAGCAGAGTTGGGATGCTAGTGCCCAGTTGCTGTGATGGGCCTTGGCTCTGTGTCCCTGAGGCACGGGAGTGACACCAGGGCAGGTGCTGAGGGCACTAGGAATTGAGTGGTATCAGGGTGGTAGTGAGTGGGTGGTCTGCCTGTGGGAGCTGTGGGGCAAGCAGAGAGGGCCCTGGCTGTGGAGTATAAGTGGTATCTGGGGATATGACAACAGGGAGCTGAGCACCAAGGAGATGTCAGGGCATTGAGTAGGTAGAGGGAGTGAAGCCAGGGGAGAGGGAAAGAAAGACTTTGTTGTAGGTGGGGAAGGGGGCTCTGCTGGGCCTGGGGAGTGGAAGAAGTAGTGGCATCTTTGAGAGGGGGTAAGTGAGGCCGAGGTTTTGGAGAACAGCTGATATCAAGGCCTGGGCCGGGACATGTAGGGAGCAGAGATAATTTGTGGACATTCATTTGCCTGAAGGGACAGTGCAGGACAGGCAGGGACACGCTTGGGGAGAGCAGGGAAGCTGGTGGTCTGTTCACAGTATGCACTTATGCCTAATGGGTGCCAGGAATCAATTCTCCACTGGAGGACTGGATGCTGCTAGAAGCCAGATATTGCACTGGAGGGGCTGCTCTTCTCTTCTTATTTGACAAATCCCAGAAGGTACCCTAGCTCCAGGTAATGCTGTAATTGTTGGCCAAGACTGCAGTCCTCACATAGAGCACATGTGCTACTCACAGCTCTGGGAGGGAGGCGGAGGGTCAGAACTCTTGGGTTCTATCCTGGTCCTACTATTGACCCTCTCTTTGGGCTTGTGCAAGTCACTTACGCTCTGCGTCTCACAGAAGGAGAGAGGGTTACTTCACAGGTGGATTGAGAGCTGCTGGATAGAATCTGCACAGCCTATTGGTAGAAATGTTTTAAGGGTCACTCAGACCCTTCCTTTGTGTTTAAATATTTCCTTGTCACAACTTTCCCTGCTTTGCCACTTGGCCCTCGTGGCATTGGGCTGAGGCTGGAGAACGGGGAAAATGCTTAAAAATAGAAGCAACACTGGCTACTCCCTTATCTCTTGCTAAGCTGGGGGAAATGCAGAAGACCAACTAATAGCATAAATGCTGTCAGGTCAGTTTTGCTTTCAAATGCCCATCAGTTCAAATCACCAGGGTGTTACTAGTAGTATGGACTTCTTGTTTTTGTTTTTTCTTTAAACATGATTTTTAACCTCTCTCCTCCCTTGTTTGTGAATTGCTGTGATATCTGTAGATGCAAAGCAATGCGTAAGGCAAAGGGCAGCTGATATGCCATTCAGTCCTTGCCTTCTGCGGGGAGACTGCCAACAAGAGGGTTAATTATTGCCCTTGGTGGCAATGACTTTTGCTGTCTGGACACTTGCCTATGGGGAACTAAACTGAGACGCACCATCTCATGCCACGTAGGACTGTCTGTTTTGAAAACGAAGGTATGTAGGTCAGATTTAGACAGCCAAGAACTGTTTAGATGGGCACACCTATTCCCAGTAGGTGGTAATGGGGATACCATTACAAGGCCAAATGCAGTACTGGTGTGAGCAGACACAATTCTGGTGACATCAGTGGAGTTGTTTCTGCTTGCACTGTTGGCCTGTTGTGCATGTGGTGTAAGATTGTGGTGTATTGCACACCCCTTTATGGTTACAGTAATCAAAAGTGTGGGGAGAGAATGTGCTTTAGAGGGTTGAGAAACATGCCTGCAGTGGGAGAGGGGAATGCTAATGCTGGTACTACAGTAACGATTCTTCCCTTTCCATCCACGCTCTGGGAGGAGAAGGGGGTTAAAAACATCAGTGTTGAAGGGGCCGAATAGTCTGGAAAAGTCTGAGCTTAAAGCATGAAGGGAGTGGTTAGGCATATGGAAAATGTGCCCTTTTGACCTTGTTACAGTAAAAGCTACAATGACTTCTCCTGTCCCCTCTGCTGGAGGTTTTGAATGCTGTTCGTGTTGACACAGCCAGTGTCTTGTGCTGTTTCTGGAACGTGGCATGGGTTGGGTGAGTTATGAAGAGGGGCGATGCTGAGACATCCCAGGGTCTTTGTCAGAGGATTGCAAGCTGAGTGCTAGCACCTTACTGGTGAGCAGAAAGGGGAAGGTAGCATAGTGCTACATCACCATATGCTCTTACTCTTTCTAATTTGCCTGTGTTTGAACAAATAACACAAATGCTTGAAAATAATAACTTTCTCACAACAGGGTGGCTTCTTGCCCTGGGAAACATTGGTTCTCCCTCTAGCTGAAATTAACATGTTACTTCCAGGCTTGTGTTCAAGTATCACAATAATGTGTAATACTTCGCATTTCCATTGCACATTCAAAGAATTACATACACTTTAAGAACTAGGGTCTATCCCTAGCTCTGCTCCTGACTCACTATCTCCCTTGGGCAGGTTGTTTTCCTGCTCTGTAAGATGGGGTTAATGACTAATTCACAGGATCCTGGTTTTGAGTCCTCTACTCACTGTGTTTCCTCCTGACATTCAAACATCCTGGGGTTTGAGAGCAGCGGAACCAAAGGTGGGGAGGGAGACAAGGATGAAATATTGCTCTCTTCGGTTCCAAGTAGGTCAAACGTTGCTGCTTTTGACTCTGTCATTTCCCAGGTGTTGGGGTTGAGCCATCAACGGGTGCTTGGGGGCTAGATCTGACCTGATTGGGACTCGGGCCTCCCACCCCCTCTGTTTAAAAGTAACGCTGCAAATCTCCTTTCCAATGAAAACCCGGCAGACTTTGTAACTGTATCAAGAATGTTCCTGGTCAGAGGGCTCCATGAGCTGACAGAGAGGCTAATCGGTGTTGAATCAAACAGAGGATACCTCAGGAAGTCAATCTATGGTGGGGGTGGAGAATTCTAACATGAGATGGAACAGGCAGGATGCCAGCCAGTCTAGATGTGGATTTCTGAATGTGTGAGAAAGGGAGGTGGTGGTTTTCCACTAGTTGTGTGAGGTGTCTCTTGTAACCATTGCACTTGGGCAGCTGGATTGCTCCTGTTTCCAGCAAGCACTGGAAATTCCTCCCCCTCCTCTGTTCAGAAAGGGATGCTCCAGACTCGTAGCCTCTTTTCTTTCCAGGCTATTGCTCTGTACTGTTAGTCTCCCCTGTTCTCAGGCTTTCGTTGCCTTTCCTTCCCGAGAGGCCTGCTGTCCTGTCCTGTCTCTTCTCTAAACAATGCTGGTGGCTCCAAAAAAATTTAGTAGTAGGGGACAGGTGGGGGTTGATTCCTCCAAGCATAGGGAAATAAATCTTGAAAGACATCCTCCATGCGTTTCTCTAGCACCTTTCACTCAGCAGCATGGGAGTAGATGTTTAGCGACACACAGGATCTGCACTATAGAACTCTTCCTGCATTTTGTATCATCACTTTTCCTGCATGCTCTGGACCACGTGTCCTGCATGCACCAGGGACGCCAGGCATGCTGTTGCCTGTCTGAAAGGGTCCCTTAGAAGAAACCTCTGAAGTTTCCCAGTGCAGCAAAAATGGCTGCAAAGCAACATGGGGTTCTTCTGACTGGGGGGTTGCAACATTCCGAGTGCTACACATTGTGTAGTCATGATCTAGGAAATGCTGACAAAGGACAAGAGGCACCATGAGGGTGTGATGGGGAATCTCCTTGCAATTAGATCCAATCTGTGGTCCCAGTACACTATCAACTGAGAATGCCTTTGCTAGCTTCTGAACCTTTAAAAGAAATGCAAAAAAACACCCTGCTCCCCAGTGCCAGTGAGGTTCAGACAGAGCTCCTGGAGATCTAACCCTTTGTAATGCCTATAGTGCTAGTGAAACGTGCTGGCTGCCATCCCTGGAAAGTGAACTATCCACAGGGCAGGCACAACATGCAGCTCACCATCCCCTGCCAATGCGTTTCGGCCCCGCTCAGGAGGAACTTCCTTTAGGGAAAAGAGGAGCTTGCTCCCCGTGGCCCATTCCATCCTTGGTCTCTTCCAAGATTGCCAGCAGGAGCGAGGCAGTGACTTGTGAAACTGACACAAGTCCACCAGATCTTTCCAGGTCGGCCACTGAACAGGTGTCAGGGGAATGAGTTTTGAACACTAACAGCGTGGTCTGGTTTTGAACTGCCAACTTCAGAGTGCGACTGAATCCTGTCACCAATCCTCTTTTGCCATTGAGGCTCCATGGAAACCCTCGTAATGTACTGTGACAGGTCTCTCTCTGGCTGTTCTTGCATTGTTGTGCTCAGCTCTTGCATTGTTGTGCTCAACTCTGCGGTGGTTATGGGGTATGTTCTTTCACAAAGAAGACCAGGTACTGTGAGGTAAATTTTTCCAGAGGTCAGCTGTGGGTGGGGTGGGGTTTCCCTACTGGTTATGTGCTTGGTGTGTGTTGTTTTTTTACCTTGGGACAGCCCACACATATTGATCACCCTAAGGTAAAAAACACACCACCATTAGCGCTGAAGACAAGACCCAAGCCGCATGCATTGCTTAGCAGGCGTCTTTTTACACTGTAAAGCTGTGACATATGTGAGAGCAGTGCTGTAACTTTTACTGCATTGAATAGTCATTCTTGTTCCATGCCTGCACCTCAGGATAACAGAGCTGGCAGAGAGAAACTTGGGAGTGGTTTGATCTTAGTAACATGCTCATAGTTTCCATGAATTCCAGCAGCTCAGACTTCTGGGAAGGTTTTTGTGTGTGTGTGTGTGGTGTTAGTTAAAAATTTCTTCTGCAGTCAGTATAATGCACTTACTGTATTTACTGAGCAGATGACTTAGGTGGTCAGTTTTAAGCAAGGCAGGAGGTGGTTAATAGGGTGTATATTTGCCCTGAAGCTGTTTAAATATATTTAATCTGGGAAAGGGGGTTGGACAGAGAGGTGGCTGCATTTGCAGTGGAGACAAACATTCGTGGGTTAGCTAGAACTAAAGGAGTATGAGGAGCTTCAGAGGGACCTAACAACATGATATCAAATGAAATTCACTGCAGGTATGCTGGAAGCAGCAACTTGAATTACTCGTACATGTTGATGGGGGTTCTCACCAACAGTCACCATTCAGGGAAACAAACCTGGGTGTCATTGTGGGCAGCTCAGAAAGGAAGTGTTTAAGGATTAGACATCCCTGTGAATGAGGATATCATCTGCAGTTACAGTAGTTAGGATAGAAATGTGTAAGGGGTAAGTGTCTTCATGCCTGTGGGTACGAGCCAGCCACTAACTGTTGGTGATCAAGAAGAAAATTCCTATGGGCAGGTTATTGCAGGGTTTTACACTCTTGTCATTATGGCACTGTGTATTTGGACCATTGATGTGATCTGCTTTGACAATTTCTGTGTTCTGTGGTGACTGGCTTAGTATGGGTTGGGGGGACGGAAATAGCTGGTAAACTAAGTGCTGGGAAGTGGGGAGACAAGAAACCTGAGGCTATTCTTCCCTTCTCACCTAGCTGCCAAGCCCATCTAAAAAGACAGGGGTAGCAGCTGTGTCACACTCCATCCTCCCAAGGGCGAGTATGTGGTCAGACTGGGCTGTACCTTTTAACCTCAATCTCCAGTCTGTGTGCTGCAGACCTTTACCAGGCCTTGTCCCCAGTTCTTTAAAGCAGCAAGGAGCTCTGAGACAGGGTGGGAGCAGGGGGTGGGTCCTGCAGTCTTGAGGGGGATTGGCGGAAGTGTTTGTGTCCCTGGCACCTCCCAAAATCTGTGCTGCACTGCTTCCAGATGCATTGCCTTTCTCTGGATTTGGGAGGGGAGGGGTTAAATCAGCAAACCATCCCCCCACTAAGCCCTTGCTAAAACCTGCCGGGCCAATTCCCTCTCAAGGAATTCCTGGTGCTTTTTAAAAAACAAAGATTTCAAAGTTGCAGTAAGCTCTTGAGAATGTCGATCCCTTTTTAATAAGAAAGTGGTGGATGTGGCATAACACCATTGGGCGCTTGGGTTTGGTTTGCTTTGATTTGATTAGCCTTGAATTGGCAACAACAGAACCTCTGCTTCTCCCACCCAGCCCATCAATGTGAGGGACTGGGAAAACCGCTCCTTGCAGAGCAGACCCGTCAGGAGAGGCCTTGCCAGTCCAAAAATGGCTTTGGCCCATGAGCCAAACTTTTTTATTTTCAGAACATTTGCTTGGGTAGGGTCCAAAAACGCCTTAGATCAACTTCTAGAGGAGACCAAAGTCTGTAACACATCAGCAAAGGTTTGTTTTGAATATGGCTGTGGGCCTAGTGAATGGGAGCACAGACCGAATTCCCCTCTAGGTCATAGCTCTGTGTGTTAGCAGAGCAACAAAAGTCAGTGTCTTAAGTGAATGCAATACTGGTGTGACACCCTTCAGGCATAGGGCATGTTGCACCTGCATCCCACCCACAGCAGGAGCACCCACCACTAGGGGAGGGGAAGGGAGATCAGTCCCTCTGGCCCATTCCATCCTTGGCCTCTCTGATCTTTCCCTCAGACTCATTTCACAGAGAGCACTAAACAGCTGCCAGGAGGGAGTGATTTTTGGGTCCCTGCCAGCCTGAATACAAACCACCTCCAAGGCCCCATAGTGAATTACCCACCCCCTCTAAACCTTGCAGTAATCTGTCTAAGTATCAGAGAGTATGTCAATCTTTAATGCACTTATTCTCACCACAGCTGTGTGTGGCAGGGGAGTGTTGTTATCCCTGTTTTACAGATGAGGAACTGATGTACAGAGAGGCTAAGTGACTTTCCCAGGGTGACACAGGACATCTGTGCCAGAGCTGGGAATTGAACCTAGATCTTTGGAGTCCTAGGCTAGCATCTTGTCTACTTCACCATCCTTCTCTTGGGCAGTTGAAGTAGTTTATGGAAGCCCAGAGTCCTGGAAATAACTATGACAAGTCCCTGCTGTGAGCATAAACATACAGCTATGGGTAGCATAAAATCCCTCCTTTACCTGTAAAGGGTTAAGAAGCTCAAATAACCTGGTTGGCACCTGACCAAAAGGACCAATAAGGGGAGAAGATACTTTCAAATCTGTGGGAGAAGGTTTTTGTTTTGTGCTCTTTGTGTGTTCTCTCCAAGATAGCAAGGAACAAGGGCAGGGAAAATACATCTCCTAAAGCCATATCCGAACTAAGCATCTAAGATTACAGAGTGTAAGTAATAGGAAGGAAATGCATTAGATTATCTTTTGTCTTAGCTTGTGGATTTTCCCTAGGCTAAGAGGGAGGTTTATTCCTGTATAATTTTTTGTAATTTTAAAGTTTTGCCTAGAGGGGAATTCTCTGTTTGAATCTGATTACTTCATAAAATTACCTTCCATCCTGATTTTACAGAGGTGATTCTTTTACTTTTTCTTTATTATAAAGTTCTACTTTTAAGAACTTGATTGGTTTTTAGTGTCCTAAAAACCCCAAGGGGCTGGTCTGTGCTCACCTTGTTTGCTCTCAAGCCTCCCCAGGAAAGGGGGTGAAGGGGTTTGGGGGGATATTTTGGGGAAACAGGAACTCCAAGTGGTCCTTTTCCTAAATCTTTGTCTAATTCACTTGGTGGTGGCAGCGATTCTGTTCCAAGGACAAGGAAGAATTTGTGCCTTGGGGAAGTTTTTAACCTAAGCTGCTAGAGATAAGCTTAGAGGGTCTTTCATGCGGGTCCCCACATCTGTACCCTAGAGTTCAGAGTGGGGAAGGAACCTTGACAGGACTCAAAGCAGCTTTTCCTCAGGCTTAGTGGCTAAGATACCCCACTTGCTAAAATACTGGGCACCAGCTGGGGGATGTGCTGCTACTCCTGTACCAAAGTCTGCTTTAGCAGCGTATGGCCTGAGATCTGGGGAGAAATCTAGCAAGGTCTAAGCGAAGAACCTAAACCATACTGAAGTGTGCAGATGACCTTCCTGGAGAGAGAGTGCAACATTTCCTGGCACCCAAGGTTTTTTCCCTGATAAGGTCTCAGTAGCACAATGTGTCAATGTTCCTGTATCCCAGAGACACAACTTTCCCCTCCCATGGAGACAATCCAACTCTGCAGTGCTTATCAGAATTGCAAGCCGTAGCCTCGTTCCTGGACTGCAGCAAGAAACCCTGTCCATGCTGTGTCCAGGCAAGTGTCTTCCATTTCTCAGCCTCGTGGATTTATATGGAGGCTTAATTCTCTGTTATGTGCTGGATGCTGTAATGCGCCTCCTGTTGCTGTGCTGGGGAATGGGGGGGAATGTTTTCCTGACTCCAGCTGGCCATGAACCAGCTGGGACAGAAATAGCTGGAGTAGCCATCTGAAGCCTTCCCATGGGTGCCAGGTGGCTTTACCCTGGAGAGATTTGCCATGCAGTGCACAGCAGGTGAAATTCTGGCCCCACTGAAGACAATGCTGCCACTGCCATTTAACTGGGCCACTGTTTCACCCAACACATCGTGGTGACTTCACTGGACACATGAAACATTACCTACAGTAAGGCACTTTGTAAGCCTGTTTATTAGAATAGGTAGGAGAAGTCCTAGATCAGCTCCTGTGTGTGATTTGGTGACTGTCCTGACAATTACAGGACACTGGTATTGGTCAGTAATATTTATAATAGTATTTTTTAATAGGAGCCTGGAAGGGATTTTGACCCTCATGCTTCAGGGCTTCATCTTGTCTCAAGGTATGGGGGGTCAGGAGGAAACGTTTTCTGATGGCAGATAATTCCATAACTGCCTTCTACAAGGTTCTTGCATCATCATCTGGATCAGCTGGTACTGGCCACTTCCAGAGATAGGAATTGCCAGGCTGGATCAGACCTGTGCTTCCATCTAGCCTGGCATCCTATGTTCTTATGTAAGGCCCTCCCTCTTAGTGCCTCAAGGCGTATTGTGTGGCAGAGCTGGTGTTGCCCAGCGTTCTAGCTCTGTACAGTTTTATTGATTTCTTCTATATAAAAGATTAGTGATCAGGGACCAAGTAAATATAAATACGTATATGCCTCCGCCTGGGGAAGAGGCCACTGGGATATGGTTCAACTTATAATTAGCAGCATGGGTAAAATATAACATAATGCACACATCTTAGTCCTCAGGCCCTCAAGCTGCTGCATGCTTCTCCTGGGCTCCCAGACAGCTCAGAATGACTCGCTACAGCCCAGCACCCAGGTTTCCACAAAGCTGCACATCCTGATCACTGTGCTGTCATCTGTGTGCCTCCTGTCTGAATGTGGGTGTGGGATTAGTGTGAGTTAGGCTGGAAGCCCATGGAGCAGGGGCCTTGTGGTGAGTGTGTGAAGCCTGCACTGGGGTCACTCAAGGCCCTGGATAGGCTGTCAGGGTAACTGACCATATTTGGGGGGGGGGGGAGTCATAGGAGCCCAGGTCTAAAGTTGTCTCTGCAGGCTTTGAGCAGTGATTGTAACTTAGAAGAAACAGAGGAAAGAGAAGGGTGAATAAAACCAGGCATGGTGCAGCTTTCAGGTCCGGAATGCGGCACTCAGCTAACGCCCTGGGACCTGGGTGCGGTAGGCAGGTACAAATTCTCCCCCTGCACTCTCTGTGGGTCTGTGTGGAGTGGGCCTCCTGGCGCTCGGTGTCTGAGGGAAGCGAAAGCTGCCGCAGCCAGCTGCCAACTCCTTGGCCTGGCCCCTTCACAGGAAGTTTCCCAAACCTCTGACCTGGCTGCTCTGGTTTGACCCCATGTTTGTAACGCTAGGTCGAGGCTGCCATGTTCAGCCTCCAGGCACTGCAGGGACTGGGGTGATGTTTGCACCAGGGCAGCGGTGGCTGCTGGCGTGCGGGCTGTGCTCCGGAGAGCTCTGCAGTCTTGGAGGAGGCGTGTTTTGTGGGCTCTCTCCCCCAGGCCCTGTAGACGTGAGCGTCCCCTGGAACGTTCCGCTGCATTACTGTGGTGGCTCTGCTGGCATGGTGTGCTGAGATCCTGACAGCCTCGGCACTCTGGCGTGAGAAGATAAGAGATGGGGGAAGCAGCCTGCAGCTGGCCCATCCCATACGTTGCAGAAGCATAGAGGGTGTGCTGGATCTGGGGCGAATGCTTTTCAGCAGGCAGCCTTAGCCATGCACATAGACAAAACCCTTCGCTTCTCAGTAGCTCCTGGCTCACTGTCCCGTCCCCTGGACAGAGCGTTGTGACAGCAGGAGAGCAGCATGAAACGCTATGGTCCTCCCGCCGCAAACTCCATCCTCCCTTCACACTGCCTCTCCCCATTCCAGGTACTGTGAGCTCCGCTGCCCGTGAGCGTTTGGCACACCCTGCTGCTGGTGCCTGTTCCGGGTTACTCCAGCGTATCTCTGGTCCGGACTAAGGTGAGTGCCCTGCATCAGGGGAATGCTGCTGTGAGCATGGCTGGGGTTCTCCCAAGCAGGCGAATACCTGTGTGGTTCTGGCAGCGGATGCTCTGGGGATTCTCCCTTCATTCATGACACCATGCCTCTTGAGGTCTGCTGTTGCGGTGCTGCGTGGGGGTGGGGTGAGTGAGGCAGCGTGGCCCTGTCTGCCATGCAGGGCTCGGTCCATCCTGCTGGGCTGGAGAGATGGACAGTCCCCTTTCACCTCTGAATCCCTTCAGTGAGGCAGTGCTGTCTGGTGCCAGGGCCTCCCAAGGACAATTCCTGCGTCTGACGGAGAGTCCCTCTGTGGCTTGAGGCAAGTCACGCCTCTCTCTGCCTCAGTTTCCCCACAGGCCAAACGTTGGCGGTAATCCTGACAGCCTCATGTCATGGGGGTGAATGTTTCCGTATGTGCTGGATATCACCGTCCGGGGATGGGGGTGCCAGGCAGGGAGCCTGTACGGCTGCACGAGCAGCTGAGAAGCTGCTAGGCACAAAGCCAGCACGGTGGCCAGTGGAGACTGAAGCGGTGGCCGGTGGCACCGTTGCCGGGCCTGAGAGTTTGGAAATTACCTCCAAAGAGTGATCTGCAACCTGGAATGCGCATCACCCCCATTCCCAGCTCCTGGAGTTCCCAGCCACAGTAAGAAGCACTGTGTCCCTCAGGGCTTGCGTGTGCTGCCACCCCCTCACCTGACCTCATAGCATGCTGGACCTCTCCATTAACGTTCCTGCCCATCTGTGTGGATGTTGGTTTTCTCCCTTAAAAAATGTTGACCTGACCTGACCTTCCTGGAGTCACTTGACAGCAGCCCTGCCGCCTCTCTCTCCCCTTCCGCTCCAGCTCCTCACATGCAGCAGTTCAACAAACAGAGCCTTTCCTGGCAGGCCTTGCAGCTGTGACCCTTTGGGAATGGGCCACGTGGCAGAGCTGCTTTTCTGGCAGTGTCTGCTTGTTTCGCCCTGTGAAATTCTTACATGGTGCAATCGCTGGTATTTGGTAGAGCTGCCATGGACCTGGAGTCCTGATCTGGGTACAGACCAGGGGGTGGAATCTCCAGGTACCTTTCCTCTGCCAGAGGGATCGGTGCTTTCACTACTAATCATGGCGAGTGTTGGAGTTCTGTTCCACAGTGAATCATCGGCCTGTGCAGGTGAGGGAGAGCCAGGCAGCGTGGCTATCACACTAGCAGCTGGATGCCTGCAGGTGGCATGGGGTCCAGTGATGTTCAGCTGCAAAGGGAATCTGCTGCCCCCTGCAGGGCACACTGCAATACTTTCGCAGGGCATAGGAAGGCCTGTGTCATCCTCACTGCTGGGTGCACATTATCTTGTGTGGGGAAGTCGAGTAAAGGGTAGGACAGCTGGAAGGATGGGGCCTAACCCAGCCAGGCTGAGGTGCTGGAACAATTTGTATAGTGGGGGTGCTGTATAGAATGGAAACCACTTAAAACCAGGGGGTGCAGCAGCACCTCCAGTTCCAGCACATATGCAGTCAAGTGTGCTCGCTGGAGTGGGTCTGACCCAACAAGGTGCTTGCTGCATGCCTTAGCACCTAGGCTGTCTGCCCTTTCAGTCCAGCAATCAGTGGCTGGTGTTGGACATGGAGAGTGTTGCAAGGAGCTATCTGGAGTGATTCTCTTAGTGCTCAGGGCTGCAGGGAACACTAAAGTTAACCACAGCGTCTGTCTCCTTTTGCAGGATTGCCCGGTCACCATGATCCTGGGTGTGAGTCCCCGACGCTACCTCTTGGTGATGCTGCTCTGCCTCCTGGGCATTTCCTGCCAGGTGTGGGCTGGCACGGACGCCTCGCTGCAGCCCGCCGTCACTGCAGCTTCCTTCCTGCAGGATCTCCTGCACCGGTACGGCGAGAGCGACGTGCTGACCCTGCAGCAGCTCAAGGCCCTGCTAAATCGCCTCGACGTGGGGGTGGGGCACGAGAACATCTCCCGATCGGAGCCGCAGCGCAGGAACCTCTCCCGGGTAACGTGAATTCCTGTGTGTCCCCCTCTGCAGTGCCCCAGGAGGGATAGCCCGAGCCTAACACACCGCTGCTCCCCTGCCCCTCGTAAACACAGTGTGGAGTCACCATGCCACTGGCTAAGCTTGTCTGGAATGGATGATCAGATGGGCCATGTTCTCTGCAGGGTTACTCCTTGGGCTCACGTGGGCCCTGTGTCACCCATGCAGGGAATCTGCTTGAGCTCCACTCTGGAGACCGTTGCTTCCCCTGCTATATCAGCTTGCTCCCCTTGCTGCCCCAGCTGCTGTTCATGGTGTTCTGTGTTCCGCTCCCAGGGAGCCAGCTGGTGAAGTTGGGCAAAAGGGAGGGGGGGGAATCCATTACAGGCCAAGCAGAACTGCTGTGATGGTGGGAGATGGGATATTGCCTCTGAGTGGAGAGAATTCTCAGGGAGGGGGAGGAAAACAGCCCCTGCAGCTAGGTGGTTTGTAGGACCCATTAGACCTGCAGAGGGAGCTAGGGCCTCACATGCAGTGTGATAGGCCTGAGTCCAGTGAGGGGCTGCTGTGTGTGCATTGCGCCAGGAGCGGGAGGAGGGAGAGGATGCAATCAAGGAGCCCTCTGGGGATGCCCATATTGCCAAGCCGGACAGCCGAGCACAGCCATGGGATGCTAAAGGTGTCTCTTTCCCCACACCAGTGCTTCAGCTCCTCCGAGCTCTTCACTGCCCACAACCTGAGCGAAGGGTCCCGTGTTGGCCCGAGCAAGTTCCAGGAGTTCTGCCCGACAATCCTGCAGCAGCTGGAGTCTCAGGCGTGCACGGCAGAGAACCTGGAGAATGAAGAGAATGAGCAGACGGAGGAGGGGAAGCCCAGCTCGGTGGAAGGTGAATGGATAGCCAGGGGGCACAGAGAGGGGACTAGGACCTGCTTTAGTTTTAAAGGCATTGCTGAAGTGTGAGCTTTCCGAGTGCCTCTCTCGAGTGCAGGGCACTGATGCTTTTTCTAGCCCTCACTGCAGAAACAGGGCATATTCTGAGCTTAATGTGATAGCACCTGTTCATAACCCTTCTCCTTCCCAGCCTGCCATGGCCTCAGCTCTGCAGCCGGAGCGACACACCGGGGCTGTGCAACGCATCCAGTGCTGTCTTTGACTGACAGCAATTAGAAAATGACACTAGTCTGCCCAGAAAGAGAGGAAGCATGTGATGGAGGGAGCGGAATCATGGGATTTTGGGAAGTTTGACTCCCAAGTCCCAGAATTCCACTAGCTTCACTATATATCCCACAATGTGCAGCGAGAAAAATCCCAGAATGCACTTGGAAAAGCAAAGGAGCATGGGATACCCACCTGGAATGCCACACGCTTAGTGTGCACCAAGCCCCGCTGTAGGCACACAATGATGTGAATTGAAACAGGGCACAGCTGTCCCATGTGCATGCTGTTAGTGCAGCTTACATGCCACGCATCAGCTAGTGCGTGTCAGCCCAGTGAGACCTAATTCCCCATATAGACAGGCCCTTTGTTACACAGGGGAGTTGTGGGGACAGAGATCCTAGGCAGAGGGAGCCTTTTTTACATTAAACCACAGCTTTCCAGCAGGTAGCCCTTTGAAGGTGCTTTCTGAGTTGAATGTGGAATTGGGCTGGTAGTCGTGATGGGGCTGCTTGCTAGGTGCTAGCCCAACTAATGCTAGATGGCAGAGTGCAGGGGGAGGGTGGTCTGAGTCGCCATCCCCCAGCTGTTACATTACAGAAAGTCCCATCAAATGCCCCCACACCTCCGTTTTCCCATCTATAATCTGTGTGGCAATCCTTACCCGCCTCCCAGGAGGCTTGCCTGAGAGTGAAGTGCTTTGGGATGAAAGATGCTGTCAAAATGCACTGTACAGCTATTAAGCTGGTCCTCTTAGTGATGGCTTTGGGGCAGTTGTTTGAAACCAGAGGGGACCCCAATAAAATCACCCCTCCACACCTGCGTATGCAAGGCTGGATTTTCTGTCTTTCCTTAGGTCGTTGCAAAGACCTTTTCATGGTAGGTGGGGAGAGACATTTCTCTTGTAATAACCTTGGAAAGCGAACTTTCCAGGGGTAGCTTGGAATCTTGAAACCCCGTGTAATTTTCTTGCAGATTCCATGGAAAGCACGGAGGCACTAGTGTTTGCAGCCTGTTGAATCTGCCCTCGCCTTCCCTACCAGTGGCACTGCAGGGCAGAGAGAGAGCAGTAATTGGACCCATTGACAATGCAGAGGGGAGAATTTGCTGCTGGGGCATGTGACTTTAGTTACCAGAGCAGTCAGTGCTCTCTTGCTCCATAGTTATAGCGGAGGCAGTGCCGTCCATCAGTGAGAAAGTAGTGATTGGTTACCTGTGTTTGTGTCCTGCTACCCCAGCCACACACATTCTCTCTCACGCTTGTTCTAGGTTAATTCAGCTCAGCAGGGCCTGTTTTTTATCTTTCACTAGCAGATCTGGTTGGAGGTTAATAAATAACAGGTATTTCTATAGCCTCTTTCATCCAAAGCACATTACAAACTGTTTACATGAATTGCATTTTGTACACAGACTGTGAGGAATAGCACACCATCCGTCACCTGGCAGTTACAGGAGAGTTCAGGGAAGCAGCATGCAATTGCTCAGATTAGATTTCCCACAAATGCCAGGTTTGTATTGTGGTAGTGCCTCGGGGCCCAGCCATGGACCCCGTTGTGCTAGGTGCTGTGTAAACACTGCCCCAAAGGAGCTTATCAAAGTGGAGTCCTAGGTTAACTTTCCAAAAGTGCCAGGGGACCTGCAACAATCAAAAGTGGCCCAGGCCTCTGATTGGCTTCGCAGAACGATAGCGCCCCCTATTGGAACACACAGTTATTGTCTCACAACCTCCTTGTTAGACCTCTGGTGCCTTCAATTCTCCCCTGTTCACAGGCGTTCCTGGCTCTGGCTCACTTTTTCCTGCCTGTTAACAGGCTACAACTGAGCGCAGCGCCTGGAGCATAATTACTCCCAGTGCCCTTTAAAGTAATTCAGAGACATGGAGATGCATTAACCAGGTTTATTTCCACACCCTCTCCTCGTCCTGTAACTGTCTCACCGTTAAAGTATCCCAAGGAGCACAGCGGATGGGAGTGATCCTCTCTCACAACAAGGCCCCCTCCTTAGTGAGGCTTGACTCCCCTGGCCTTCCCTGCCCAGCTGTATCCAGAGCTGCTGGTGTCTGCCCCTTCCCACCCCCAAATAGCCTTGGTAATCCAGCCCTCATTTCTTCTTGTTCCGCAGTGTGGGGCTTTGGCTTTGTCAGTGTGTCAGTGATTAACCTGGCCTCCCTCCTTGGAGTCTTCATCGTGCCCTGCACCAACAAGGCCTTTTTCCAACGGGTCCTCACTTACTTCATCGCGCTCTCCATCGGGACGCTGTTCTCTAATGCACTCTTCCAGATGATCCCAGAGGTGCAGTAGAACACTCCCTGCCCTTCTCTCTGACCCTCAAGGGGCTGGCTCTCCCGCTAGCCTTTACAGCAACTCCTGCCAAACAGATTTCTCCATCGCCAAGACCGAGGGAAACTTCTCTTCCATGCTGGCTTCCTGCCAGTGGCTTTCCAGGTCCTTCCTGCTCCTCTGAGCACCAGGAAACATCACATGGTCTCTTCAGGCTCAACGTTTGGTGTTCAGGCAGCATGGGGAGCCCTGTGCCATCCTAGCTTGCTTCCTCCTTCCTTCCTGTGGGGTTGCCTGCAGCCTCTCTGAGAACAGCAATGTCCTATAGTCACAGTGCAGCTGGCAGGGATCCTAGGTCTGGAGGGAGAGAGAAGAGAGCTCCCTCCCCCATGTGACTCCTGCTGGGTGGTCACACAGCCCCTCTCCTCCCACCCGGTTGTAGTGGTTGGAAATATGGGTGGTCCTAGCTCCAGTGAGATCTCTCTGCTCGTGGAACAGATTGTAGTAATAAAGATCTCTTGCTCTTCGTGTTCCTGTTAGCTTTGGTTGCCAAAGGGGAGACTTCCCAAAGCCTGCCTGTGATGAGTGACACTAAGCATAGACCAAGCTTATGCAAGTACATCAGGCAGTGTCTGGGAGCTTTAAGAGGAGAGGGCACACCTGTGCTGGGTTGGCAGCATCTGTGCTACGTCAGCATTGGTCTGATGGGCAGAGCCTGGTGTAGGGGCATTCCTGGGGCTCATAAGAAGGGTGTGTGGAAGGAAGGAAGGAACAGAGGGTAAAAATGCACAGAAGGGATTGAAGAAACCCCTCCTGCTGGGGATCCCAGCTGGCTCCCGGTCTTGCTGATTAAAGGCGGCAGAGCCCCTGGAAAGATCGATGCAAAGTGAGGTTTCCTGGTGCCCTGATGGGTTTGTCAGATACATTACAAACTAATTTTTGTTTTAATTGCACAATTCTGGAGCTAAATAAATATCCCCATGTGCTTTACAATCAGGTGTTTGGAAACACACACATTCCTCCAGCATCCTGCTTTCTGGCAGCAGGATTTTCTAAGCAGGATCTAGGTGCTTAGGGACCTCAAATCCATTCAGATCCTCAAACTTGCAGGCTAGAAGTCATGGAATTAAAATAAAATCTCAGCTTCTCGCTGGAGTCATCCTCCCACCATGATCCCAGGGCTGCTTTGCATTCAGTATGTGTGCGCATTGTACTGCCCTGAAGAAGACACTTCTAATAGTTAATGACCCTTCCTTGCCAGTGATCCAGAGTGCAGGATCTCTTGGCTGTTTCAGTCAGCTGCCTGCTGGCAAGCAGAGGGAGTTGGGGACAGCAGGTTTGGTGCTTGTTTCTCTCAGCTCCTTGCAAGCTAAAACAAAGCTAGTACGTTTCATGTTGGGTCTTCCAGGCTTGGTGCCTGACTCCCAGTATTCCTGCATATCCCATGCTGGCAAGGGCTGTTACCACGTCTCTAAACCAGAGTCTGATGGAGCCCCTTGTTTGTGGGACTTGAGGAGGTATTTTTCAGCTCCAGAACTGTAATTTTATTGTATTTTTTTCTCTTAAAAACCAAACAAAATGCCTTGTTTCCAGATCTGATGGGAACTAAAATGATGGCATACACTCCACCCCCATGGGACGCACGTTGCAGGAGAACTCCCACGGCACAGAACGTAAATGCAGGTTAATCCATTAGGCTGGAAGGGCCTCGTACAGCCCAGGCAGAGCGCTTGGCCTCTCTGATGTTGTCTGGTGCCCAGATACTCCAGTGATGAATGCACTAGGCATGCACAGGGCGAGGAGACTCAGCTGTGCGATGAGGGTGGAGTGTATGAGATGCTGGCTGTAAAATTGAAGTGCTCCATGAGATGCTGGAACTCTGACATGCCCTCTCCACTCCCCCGCCATTAAAGGGGCCTTATGCCCTTGGGAATGGCATGTGCCCACTGGGAGCCTGACAAGGTCACCAGGAAAGTGAATCTGTTTTGGGAGTAGAACCCTGATTTTTATTTCTCTTCAAAATACACTTCACGTCCACCTGCCACAAGCTAACCTCCATTCTTGGAGTGTTTATTGTAAAGTAAGAGCCTTGTTAGGAAGAGGAATCTCATTCCTTCACCCAAACCCCTGCTTCCCCAAGGAGAGAATCCATCCTCTCATCAGTCTGTGGTGCAGTTATTCACAGCAGCTGCATCCTGCAGTGTGGGCTGTAGGGCTAGCTCCACTGATTCACATTCCCTGTAGTGTTGCAGCCGCGATCCTGCCCTCCCCAAAGAGGCTGGCATGTCAGAGTTCCAGAGCCATCTCGTACCAGGTTTGCTTCTGGCCTCCCTGAACCAATTCCAGATTGATATGAAATCACTAATGAATGTCCCCTTTTCTCCTCCCTCCCTCCCTCTCTCTCTCTGGTGTGGATTCACTTCTTTGCTGTCCTGTGTTGATTTCCCTGGACTCTCCTGCCCTCTGTGGTGTAACTGGGGTGGGGTTGGCACGCACGCTGCAGTCTGGGGTTACGGTTTCCTCTGCGTGACCGTCATCTCCCTCTGCTCCCTGGTGGGAGCCAGCGTGGTGCCCTTCATGAAGAAGACCTTTTACAAGCGGCTGCTCCTCTACTTCATAGCTCTGGCGATTGGAACTCTCTACTCCAATGCCCTCTTCCAGCTCATCCCCGAGGTATGGTGAGGGCCTTCGGGCCTGTCGTGTGTGTGTGTGGTCGGTCGGTCTGTTTGTCTGTCTGCTGGTTTGAGGAGAAACATGAGTGACTGCTGCAGGGAGACAAAGATATGGTCAGACCTGTGTCTGCATCTAGTGCTGGAAATGTTTAAGGCCCATCAGCAAGGCTAAATTCTACTGTATGACTGTGTTAAGCTCCTAGCTGCATTGCCATTGACTGTGTGACCATGGACAAGTCACTTCCACCTCACTTTTTGGTGCTAGTCCCATGGGGGAGCGGATTAGGCATTCCCAGACGGTATCGCTGCCAGAAATAAAATGGCACTGATGGTATTTACTTACCTGCCAGGATGAGGTGTCTGGCCACGGTCTAGCACTGATCAGAGGACCTCAAAGCCTTAGTCCACACTATGGAGACTGTATAGTTACAGCTATAGCTCCATAGCTATGCTGGCATAACCCCATATCTTAGAAGCAGCCTGCACCAAGGGAACGGGTTTTTCCAGTGCTGTAGGAAGCCAGCCTCCCTGAGCTATAGTTGCTGTGTCAAAAAAAGCATTTGTCCATTGGCGTACTTATGTCCACCGTGGGGATGAGGTCAGCATAGATGTGGGGTGTTTTGTTTTTTTTCCCTCACACCTGAGCTATGGCAACCTAACTTTTAAGTGTAGACCAGGCCTTAGCCATTCTCAGGCCATATAAAGAAAGTGGCTTTGATGTGTGAACAAAGCCAGGCTTGACTGGGTCACTTTTATGGTAGAGAGCAGACGAGGTGGAGAGAAGACTCCATGTTGAGGAGAATCTTAGCTGCCTGTTGGTGTCACTCGCGTCCCTTATATACGGCTCAGTGTTCATGCTGGCCGAGAGTGGACACGCTATAGTCCCAGTGGTGAGTTCATTGTGAGAAGTGGCTTAGACAGTCTGGGCTTTGAGATAAAAGGGTCCCCAAGCCCATGTGCTAGAACTTGCCGAAAACACCTTCTATGCACACAAGAAATGAATAAGCTGAGAAAGGTGGAGTGTTGCTGGCCAGAAAACCCCTACTCAGGTGCCTGATAAGTGATTGTTGGTGCAGTTGCTGTGCAGTTGCTTCTCCTGATTCCGTGCTCAAAAGGGAGAGGAGAGGTCAGCTAATGATGTTTTCTGGGAGTGGGCTTGCTAATACAAGAGAGTTGATTGGCCCACCTGCCTGTGTTTATATTCACACCTGACTTGTGAGAGGAGGGACAGTGAATTTAAAAACCAATAGATTTAAAGCAAAGGCATTTTATAATTAACCTGTGGAACTCATAGCCACAGGATACCAAGATGAGTAGCTGAGTGGGATTTATGGAGGTGTTGGACACTTTAGATTAATGTGAGTAGGATCTGCAGTGACACTGTGTCTGAGATAAAACTGAGATGGGCTAACAGTTCTCATGCATCAGGGCATGAGCTGATTACGTCTGGGGTCAGGAAGACATTCCCTTCTAGCATGCAGTAGTATTGCACAATGAGGTGTGTTAAGCCTTTCCTTGAAGCACTCATTGGGGGAGAAAAGACTAACTGAAGTGCTGTTCTGCTGTCCCTGTACTGAGAGCTCCTACAGACAAGGGGAGGGGAGGCAAGGGATGCTGCTGGAGTTCATGGTTCTCAAACCTTTCTCTGTTGCCCCTTGTCTTCAGGCCTTTGGATTCAACCCTCAGGAGGATTATTATGTCTCCAAATCTGCAGTGGTCTTTGGAGGCTTTTACTTGTTCTTCTTCACAGAGAAAATCCTGAAGATGCTTCTCAAGCAGAAAGATCAGGTGAGGTTGGGCTAGTCCCATGGGGTAGCGGGTTAGGCATTCCCAGACGGTTTCGCTGCCAGAAAGGTGCTTCCCAATGGGCTTACTCTAATGCAGTTTTCAAACAGGTGCACTCTGGAAAGGCCACCTGCTTTACTGACTCTTAAATCCTGTGTGTGAAGAGAAAAGCTGAGATCCGGGGTGGCCAACCTGAGCCAAAGAACCACAGTAATAAGTCAGCAGCTCCCCCGTCCTGCTCTCAGCGCCTCCCGCCCACTGGCAGCCCTGCCAATCAGCGCCTCCCTGCACCTCCCGATCAGCTGTTTTGTGGGGTGCAGGAGGCTCTGGGGAGGGATGGGGAGGAGTGATGACATGGCAGGCTCAGTGGCGGAGGCGGGAAAAGGTGGGGGGGGGCAGGGCCTGTGGCAGAGCCAGTGATTGAGCAGTGAGCACCCCCCAGCACATTGGAAAGTTGGCGCCTGTAGCTCCAGGCCAGAGCCGGTGACTGTACAAGGAGCCGCATATTAACTTCTGAAGAGCCGCATGTGGCTCTGGAGTCACAGGTTGGCCACCCCTGGCTTAGATCTTTGTATAACAAACAATGGTTCCCTTTTTACATTTAGAGGAGGGTGATATTTTCAACAGAGAAAGGGGAAGTAAGAGACACTTGGGCATGGTGCTGTATGTTTCTTCCTTCTCCTGATCCACCCCAAAAGCTGTCACATGCCATCCCAGTAGTACCTGTAGTGACTCGTGTGTGTAGTTTGTACAGTCGGTTAGCAGGGGTGGAAGTGCTCTGGGATGAAAGATGCTATGAAAATGTACAATCACAATGTTGGGTTTTAATAACCAACGACACTCTAGTTTCCTAGTGGTTTTAGTCAGCTTCAGCATCGCCGTCTCTGCGACGTTTCCTGTTCTAGCTTGTGGGCAAGCTAAAATAATCAGCATGCCCCAGGCGTTTGAGCCGGAAATATACAAGTGACTGCATGTACCCATGCTGCATGTGGCTAAAGCCTGTAAATCTGTGTATCCTTCCAGCACCATCATGGGCACAGCCACTACAGCCCTGAGACCCTCCCCTCCAAGAAGGACCAGGAGGAAGGGGTCACTGAAAAACTGCAGAATGGGGACATGGATCACATGATCCCTCACAGAACCGGTGAGCTAGAGTGCAAGAACCCATCTGTGGATGAGAAGGTCATTGTGGGCTCTCTGTCTGTCCAGGTTAGTGCCTCTCCTCTGGGGTTGTTACCAGTTACAGCTGTTGATTGGAGGCGTTGGCTTAGTCTGCAGAGATGGGCATGACACTGGGCAGCGCAGTAAGACAAATGGAGTTGTCTGCAGTCTGGTGTGGGTTGGTGACCCAGCCAGTGGGGTTCACATGTGACTTTGGGTGTTCCCTTGCAGGACCTGCAGTCTTCCCAAAGTGCGTGCTACTGGCTGAAGGGGGTGCGATACTCTGACATTGGCACGCTGGCCTGGATGATCACCCTGAGTGACGGGCTCCACAACTTCATCGACGGCCTGGCCATCGGTGCCTCCTTCACCGTGTCTGTCTTCCAAGGGATCAGCACCTCCGTGGCCATCCTCTGTGAGGAGTTCCCCCACGAGCTGGGTATGTGGCTGTGACGATGCGGTTCTGACGGGACCCAACTGAGAGTGCCAGTTCAGGACTAATTGCTTAAACAGGGCAGTTACAGCCCAAGGCTGGGTTTTTTCTACCTCTAAGGCAAACCAAACCAGCCAGACAAAGAGGACTTTGGTTTCACCCCACTGGCTAACCACAAGTCACACAAGCAATTTCCTTAGACACTCCAGTCTTCCAGTATTACCACCAGTCCCACTCATCCTGGGGATGAATGGTTATGAAAACCAACACCCCAATAAAAGAAAACGGTTCTCTTGATCCCAAAGAATCAAGCCCCAGACCCAGGTCAATATACACATCAGATCTTACCCACAAATCACGCTGCTGCCAATCCTTTAGAATCTGAAAACTAAAGGTTTATTCATAAGAGGAAAAAGATATAAATGAGAGCTAGAATTGGTTAAATGGAATCAATTACATACAGTAATGGCAGAGTTCTTAGTTGAGGCTTGTAGCAGTGATGGAGTAAACTGCAGGTTCAAATCAAGTCTCTGGAGTACATCCACAGCTGGGATGGGTCATCAGTCCTTTGTTCAGAGCTTCAGTTTGTAGCAAAGTTCCTCCAGAGGTAAGAAGCAGGATTGAAGACAAGATGGAGATGAGGCATCAGCCTTTTATAGGCTTTTCCAGGTGTAAGAACACTTTTGTTCTTACTGTGGAAAATTACAGCAAAATGGAGTCTGGAGTCACATGGGCAAGTCCTTGCATACTTTGAGTTACAAGGCGTATCTGCCTTCTCTCAATGGGTCAGTTGTGTAGCTGATGGTCCTTAATGGGCCATCAAGCAGGCTAGGCAGAGCTAACACCAACTTGTCTGGGATATTTCGTAGAAGCATAGCATAAGTTTGAAATACAGACAGTTTGGAGCCAATATTCATAATTTCAACTACAAAATTGATACACACACATAGACAGCATAATCCATAACCAGCAACCCATAACCTGGTCTTAGACACCTTATATGACCCCCATTACATAAGATTTGGTGCCACTACAGGACCTTGGTTGCAACCATGTTTTATATGGTCCCAGATTATATCAACAACGTCACAGTGGGTCTTCAGCTGTGCACCCTAACTGCGTTTGGTCCCCATCCAGCCAAGTATTTAAGCATGTGCTTAAGTCCTTAAGGAAAGCGTGAAAGCACTTGTTTAACTTGAACCTATTTCACCATTTTCTTTCAACCGTCAACAAAATGTACCAACTTCTCGGTCATTTAAAGAGAAGTGTGTGTGTGTGTGGTGGAGGGCGGTATGTGAAACAGTACTCGCCAGGGGAGGAAAGCTGCTGAATCACATTGTGTAATCTGTTCTGAAAACCAGGGGTGTTTGTGATTAAATTTAGATCGTGAGACAGCTGGTAAAACGCCTGTGCTGTGTTTGTTTGAATGTCGAGAGTTATACGTGGAAGTAGATGTAGACCTTTGGCACCTGGTGAATCAGAGTCTCTCAGTGTAGCAAAGTTTTGGTTCCTTTGTGCTAGGGTGTCCTTGTTCTTGCAGTTAACTGTCTTGATGGGGCTTGACACAAGATGGCTTCTTGAGTAGTGTCGTGCACTGCGAGGGTTAGGAGAACCTGGGTTCTATTCCTGCCTTTACTGCCAGCTCGCTATGTGACCTTAGACCAGTCACTTCCCCTCTCTTTACTTCTGTTTCCCCAGGTGTAAATCAGGATAATGGTACACTACTCTCTCATTTTTAAAGCACTTTGAGGTCTATGGATGAAGATGGTCTATAAGAGCAAGGCATTATTATTATTTTTATATAAGGCCTTGATTCAGCAAGAGGGTTGAGCATTGAAGCATTTCAAGAGTCCCATTGACTTCGACTTCAGTGGGGCTACTCACATGCCTAGAGTTATGCACGTGCTTAAGCACCTCAGTGAATAGGGAGCCTGAGTGCTGTTCTCCAGTGGGATGCTGCATTTGGGCAGGAGTTTGCTGATGCATCCATCCCATAGATGGTCATGTGTAGCTGTCTCCTCCTCCCCTTACATTTTCCTCTCTTTTTTGCAGGTGACTTTGTCATCCTGCTAAATGCTGGAATGACAATCCAGCAGGCGCTCTTCTTCAACTTCATCTCGGCCTGCTGCTGCTACCTAGGACTGGCCTTCGGGATCCTGGCCGGCAGCCACTTCTCTGCCAACTGGATCTTTGCTCTGGCTGGTGGGATGTTCCTCTACATTGCATTGGCTGATATGGTAAATCCCAAACCATAATCGAGGGCTGCTGGCTAGGGGATTGGAGCATTGCAGGGTTGTTGTTTTCCTGCAGTGACTACTGCCCAGTGAGCACTGATGAGCCTCGGTCAGGATTATTGTTGCTCTGCAAAGCTTCGAGGATGCAGAGCTTTGGGAGCTAAGAGGTCTTGCCTAACGGCAACGCTCTGCAACATCATGTGCGGTACACCAGGGTTCCCACACAGCTTTTCACAGTGAGGCCTCTGGGTGATTTTGAGGGAGGAGTATTGACTGGCCTGTGTAAGTCAGGAGTATCTGCAACTCTGGGCACGGATGGGAGAATGGTGACAATATCGCACACAGAGGGATGGTTATTCCCTCGTGCCCACCAAATGGAGGGTGTGTAGCTAGCCTATAGCCAGACCACTTTGAGCTGTAAATTTATCAGATCTTAGCCTAACAGGGTTGGACAGGGTCAGATCAAGAACGCTAGGCCTTGATTGTGAACAGCTCTATATAAATTAATGCCTAATAATAGATGGGGGGTGAGGTGGGGGAAATACAGCGCTGGGATCTGCAGGTGCGAATTCGCAGGGATCCTGGAGGGTGGAGAACTTCCACGACTGAAACGTTCCAATTCTTTTCTCAGTTCCCGGAGATGAATGAAGTGAGCCAGGAGGACGAACGGAATGGCAGTGCCTTGATCGCCTTCGCTATCCAGAATGCAGGGCTGCTGACAGGATTCATTATCATGCTGCTGCTCACCATGTTCTCGGGCCAGATCCAGATAGGGTAGGGATGGGCCTGGTTTGATTGGGCTTTCCCACCCGCAAGCATACGGGCTGACGGCACCTGTATGAGACATCAGCGTTGCAAAAGCACTACAGAAAAGAGGCATTTTTTAAAAACTATCCCATAGACTTTGTATCGTTTATTTCAGGGGGCTGATGAAGCTCCTTGCCCTAGATCTATAGTGACCCAAGGACCTGTTTCCAGTGTAGCATCCCTTCCTCTACTCTCCCTGCATCAAAGGGACTCCTGGGAAGGACGTGTGAGAGGATCAGGAGAACGGACTCTCTGGCTGCATCGCTCCCTTCGGAGAGCTTCAACCATGGACATTACTTCTCTTCCTTTTCGGGTGGCTGCGGATGGAGGATGGATGTGGTGTTGGTGCTGGATGGGAGACCACTTTACCAAGGCAGACGCTGTGCTTGAGGCTTGTACTCGTCCATCCCTCGTACTCAATCCCTCCATGGGCAATGGAAATATGAGGCATAGGAACAGCCATGGGTCCCAGGACAGCCCCAGTATTTACATGCGTTACCTGTAGCCTCCAATGCTCTGGTTGTGCAGGTAGCCGGTGTTTCTCTTTAGGATGGGGAGCATGCCTGCCTTTTGGACCTAAATATGCAGTCGAGACCTGTTCAAGAGTGACTCTCTTCATCCAAAAGCTTCCCTTGCCAGCGTCTCTGCAGTGTGCGCTGGGCTGGAGGAAAGGGGCAGAGTGTGAAAGAGAGATGAAGAGGTCTGGGAACGTCGCACAGGGAGAGGGATGAGCAAGACCATATCCTGCTGCTGTGCTGGAACGCTCCTTTCCTGGCACAGGTAGTGGATACTGAACTGGGCAGGCAGCCTTGGTTTCCCGGCCCCCCTGCTCTCCTAGTCACAGCTGTTGCTGCTCTGGTCTCTTCCCTCTTAGCTGCACAGGCAGCACTGAAGATGCCAGGGCAGGAGAAGTGTTTGACATGTAGTCAGGCTGGCTTTGGGGTGGGAGTTATGCTGCTCCTGTAGGGATTTAATGAACTATACAGTTGCATCTGCTGGTCAGAATTACTGTAGTGGACGCTTCTGGGTGGCGTCCCAGAACAGGCAAACACCGCTGCCTCTCACAGGAGTCCCTCCACAAAGAGGAAAAGTGCTTAGATCCCTCCATCCTAACTTGGGACACTTTGAGAGCAGAGGGAGCGGAGCCGTGAAGCGAAGATGCTGCAGGATCTCACCATTGCAAGGGAAGAGCATGGCAGCTGCAGTCAGGCCAGGGTGGTGTGGAACACAAGTCCTGGTGCCAGTTTCTCAGGCCTTCCTGCGAGAGCGATCCTTACACTGTGACCAGGTTTACTTGGAATTGGACATCTGGTTTTAAACACTGACACTGCTGAGTTTCAAGGTTTTTAAAAAACACTGTACTTTTCTTCAGGGCACAGGGTCCCAGGAACACAGTCTGTGGAACTGGAACCCAGCTCTGGGTGGCAGCAGGAGTTGGGAAGGGAGTTAAAGGCATTTCAGAGCTCTACTTCTGGGCTAGCTTTCCCCCAATTCACTAGGTGAACTGACTTATTGTTAATTTTTGGCCCCTTCAGCTTGGGCAGGGAATAAGGTTCCAGACTCTGCCTCCCATGGTTGTGAATTTATGGCTGCTGACTAACAGAAGTTCCTGCCTCTGCTACTAGCTTGTTGGGTGACCTTGGGCTAGTCACTCCCCTCCCCCCTTTCTGTGCCTCAGTTTCCCCATCTGAAAAATGGGGATAATGATGATGACCTCCATGGTAAAGTGCTGTGAGATCTACTGATGAAAAACACGAGATAAGAGCTAGGGATGATGATTATTCTTATTTCTGTGAGGGGTGTCGAGTTTATTGCTGCCACTCTGTCTCTTGTGATCATTCCGTCTGCCTGATTGGCTGCCTGGTGCGTAAGGGAACAGTTGTTGTCCAGTCCCTTGTCTTGTAACTTGTCCATTGACGCACAAAGATGTGTTGCCTTGTTATGCTGTCCTCATGGCAGAGGCTGAGCAGAAGCAATTCCTGATGGTTTCTCCCTGCACCCCTTCAGAAGAAAGGTGAAAGGCCTGTTCCCTTATCATACCCAATGCTTTCACACCCCACACCTCAAGGATTTAGACCCCTCTTTGGTAAATGTGAGCTAGGCAACTACACCCAGGCCCACGGACTGCCTCCCTTCAATGAGGGCAAGCCGAGATCGGAGTGACACCAAAGGAATAGATCTCATAACCAAAACCACCTGGGACAACAGCTGGCAGGCACAGCGCCTCCAGCAGGATCATGACTTGCTTTGGCTGACTTCTAATGCTGAACTTTAACTAGCTCAACAAAGACTGGACATCAAACCCCAGTCTCCTGTAGCTGTCAGTCATCTGTTCCATTGCACTAGCATGATTGGCCCTAATGGAGAGATACAGCTGGGTGTCATTTACATATGGCAGCAACCATAGTCCCTGTCTCCTTCGTAGCACTCCTAGTGTCCTTGTAAACACGTTGAACAGTATAGAATCCTGTAGTACCTGTGCAATACAGACTTTTGTTCACATGACCAATTATCCATAATAGCCTACTGGGCCATCCTACTTTAAAAACAGATTCAGAGCAGCTCTGTCAACTTGGGCAAAGGACCGCAGCCTTGTCGTCAGTAGTATCTCATGTTTACTGCCTGTATCTTGGGTAGCTGGCATGCTGTCTTCCTCCACAGCCAGGAGAAAGTCTTTGCCCCACGCCATTCTTGCTGTTTATGGCCCAGTCCTAAACCCTAGTTAGTTTACACCATCTTTTTATGGTGCTTCACCTACGAATGCTTGATATGGGTTCACCCAAACTTTGCCAACTCCATTTCACCAAACCCTTCCTTGACATGTTGATAAAAAGACTAGAACAGGGGCCTTTGGAAAGCAGAAGAACCATCTCCTTTCCCCTGGGAAAACCATCATTGTGGGATTCCTGCTGCCCTGTTGAGAGGTGAATGGAATAGGATGGCACTCTTGTGTGAGTCACATGGGAAAATTTTTGGTCAGGCCAGCATCTGTCATCAGCAGCTGACCAGGAGAAGTTCTCATTGTAATAGTGAGGAGGCCAGCTTCTGGGAACAGTACTTGAGAGGGAAACTGCCTGTGATCAAAAAGCATGCACTACTACTGGTAGGAGAGCTGCAGCGTTGTATCTGAATTAAGTAGTGTCTGAGAGTGAGAGATTAAACCCTGTCTTAAGGGGAGAGGTCTGGGCTGCCAATTCTCTCTCAAGAAAGTATTTAGAAAGCACATGCCATCTAGTGCAGTGCTTCTCAAAGCCAGTCCGCCGCTTGTTCAGGGAAAGACCCTGGTGGTCCGAGATGGTTTGTTTACCTGCTGCGTCTGCAGGTTCGGCCGATCGCGGCTCCCACTGGCTGCGGTTCGCTGCTCCAGGCCAATAGGGGCAAAGGGAAGGGCAGCCAGCACGTCCCTCATCCAGCGCCGCGTCCCACACCCCATTGGCCTGGAGCGGTGAACCAGTGGGAGCCGCGATCGCCCGAAGCTGCGGACATGGCAGGTAAACTAACTGGCCTGGACCGCCAGGGCTTTCCCTGAACAAGCGGTGGCCCAACTTTGAGAAGCACTGATCTAGTGCATTCCAAAAGGGAGAAGATGGCTTAGCTTTTTCATAGTGCCAGAGCTCTCTCTAGCAAGGATGGTTCAGTGGTACACGGAGAGGAGGCATTACACTGCCAGCATCTGGGAAATCTGCCCCTCTCCTGGAACAACGCCCCCCCCCCCCCTCCCCAAATCATACTTAGTAACAAACCAAAACTAGAAACTAAGCTGTGCTCCAGGTGGTAGGAAAGTCTAGAAGAACTGATGTGTAATTTCCTCTGGGCTGTTCCAAGACCTTGAAGATGATAGAAAATCCTGAGTCCTTTTCTCTAGTTTCCTGTCAAGGTGTTCTTGGGAGCTAACTTCAAGAAATTTGCAGGCTGGAAATGTGGTTGAATTGCAGGGGGAGCAAAGACCTTCATAGGAATGGAGCTCCTTTTAGAGAGTTACCTATGAAACCCTCTAAAAACATTCTCTACATGTGTAGCTGGGGGAGGTAGGCAACCAAAGTGTTAATTAAAAGGGGTGCCTGGGAGAGGCTCCTGTCTCTCATTTGTACAGGATGGTACAAACCGGAGGGGGGGCAGAGAAAAGAAATTGACATAAAGCTGAGCTTGTGAGTGTTTTTATTTATATTTCCCTTTACACCTCTGATTAGCAACTCAAGTTCCATCTCAGTATTTTAATATCTCAGGTGTTCTAAGAAATACTTGTTGAAACACTTGTTGAAACAAAGAACATAACTTATGTCTTGTGAACTGTAAAGTTTATTTGTAAAATTCCATAAATTAAAATCTATTCTGTAATGAAAGAGAATTGGAAGTGTGCTCTGTGCAGTATTGGATTCTGATTAAAGGCAGTATATAGCCTGAATATTAAAGAACTTCCCTGCGGTGAGATCTGTTTAGGCTGCAGAATAGTTTCCCTAGGGAAGAGACTGAAGCTTCATTACTTCAGATGTTTAAAACTAGACTGGGGAGTGAGGGAAGTTGGGGGTGGGCTGGACGGAGCAATCCTACATTAGAAGGCTGGGCTGCATTGGATGATGTAATATGACTTTTCCATCTACATCTGATTACCCTGCTTGGGCGGACGCTGGCTTTAAGTGCAGTGCTGCGTTTTAAACAGAAGATGGCGCTGATGCCCACTCATATGCATCATTTGATCTGTTGGATACTTTGGTTTGTGGTGCCCCTTTCTCACATTTTCACTTTCTAAGTGTTCACCTTCTTATAATATGTCCATTCAAAATATTGTCTTTGTGCAGCAAGCTAATGGCCTATTAGGACTTTAGAGTCCCCTAGGGGGCTTCGGGATGCCTGGTGGATTTCACTCTAGTTCACATGAAGCGAGTCTGGGCCAGTGGTGCCTGTGTCATTCTTGCTGCTTTATTTTTTTAAAATGAACAGTCAGTTTCGACTCAATGTCCCATTCTCTTGTACCTTAGCCTCAAACTGCAGTAGTCTGGTTGTAACCACTTTCTTTGAAAGCGATAAAATATTTATTTAAAAACAACTGTTTCCCACTAGGTTTAAACAAACCTTGAACCATCCTGGCTGCTCTTACAATAAATAACCCTGAACAATAATTTTGGGACAACTGTGACTTACTGCTGTCCTCCTAATGCAATGTTTGAGGTGAGGAATCAAGTATGCTCATCTGGACGTTGATCAGTAAGGTTTCTTCAGTATTAACTTGGCTCTGTTGGGCATAGACCAGAGCTGCTTGACTGTTTTCAAATCATGGTTACACGTGCACCCATTTTTTCTGTCTGTAACTCTGTACCTCAGACTATTGGCTCAGTTTAAATCCCAGAAATTTTTGCTACAGTTAACCCCTATTTTTTGCTAATTTAAAATGCCTTTTTTCCAACTGTTTCAATGAGCCATTTTTAAAGTTTTCTCTAAAGATGGATACCCGTTTACCAATAATTCTCAAGCTTCTGGGTTCAGTCACTGCTACCTATCCTTTATCTCTAAATTTGTCAGTCTCGTACTCTGCCTGTACGCAAGTACTTGCAATTCCCTTTTTCCTGTTTAAAGGTGAGCTTAATATTCTTGTTTTATTAAATGCACACCATTCAAATACACTGTCAGGTTAATGGAGCCCTGTGTTCTGAGTGTGTGATGTCTTTTTGGCTTTTGACAGGCTAGCTAAAGCCCTGTGGAAAGGGATGATGGCTCTGACTGTACTGTACTGCAGCCTCTTATTTCTAGGGTGGAGAGGAGGCAATGTGTATTAGCATGTAACGTTGCTGGTTGGGTGGAGGCAGAGGCAGCATCCTCTGTACAGTGCAATCCCTATACAAGTTATTAAAGGAAAACTACTGCACAAAGCTGGGGGGGGGGCAGCGTGAGGTATAGAGGTGTCCTCTCCCTGCCATGTTTCACTGCAGGATGTAAAATCCTGTGGTCTGTGCCATGCTTTGAGCCTCAGCCCCTGTTGGGTATGAGGCCTTTCCCTTTAGGGTGTCCCTTATTTGAAAAGATGAGGCTGGGTTAAGGGGTACCCTGCAGCTCTGCCCTCAAAGGGGGCAGCACCACCCCCGTGGGCGCAGGGAGCAAGACCCTGGGCCTCCAGGAGGGGGCACGAGCTCTGCTCTATGGGGGGTGAATCAGGCTCTGAGCTTCCCTCCTAGCCCTGGTGACTGGGCTCAGGCCGCTTGCCTCCCGCCCTGGGCCGCAGGCCCCAAGCAAGGCCGGACCCCCATCACCTAGCAACACTGCTCATTCAAGATGGTGGGGGGGGAAGGAAAGGGTTCCCCGCAGATTGGTCACGTGACCTCGGAGGAGGGCCGTTCCTAAAGGCGCCTGCGGGACACCATCAGCGCGGGTGGTGGCAGTGCGCGTGCGCCAGGAAAGGGCCGGGCGGGAGTGGGGGCGAGGAACACCAGTTGGTGCATGCGCGTACAGAAGCACAGAGACGGTAGGTGGCGCCTGCGCACGAGAGGAAATGAGGGGGTTGGCGCCTGCGCGTTCTCTCCTCGGGAGGTGGAGGCAGGTTGGCGCCTGCGCGCTAACGGTGTAGGCTCGGGGAGGGGGTGGGGAGAAGAACAGCTCGGGAGGAGCCGCTGCCGCCGCCCGGACACCGAGCGGATCCGGATCCCTGCGCCGCTGCCGCCGTCGTCAGCGGGGCCTGCTCAGCCGCAGTCGGAGTCCCGGCTCCCCGGGGGAGGCCGCGGGGGGAGGGGCGGTCCGGGAGCCGACGCGGGGAGGCGGCACCATGACCGGGCGCGGCCACAACAAGCTGCCCACGACCGAGCGCATCGTGAAGGGTGAGGGGCCGGGGCGCTGCCGGGGGGCAGGGCTGGGGGCCCCTCCCGTTCTCTGGCGGCGGGGGACCGGGCTGGGGGGGCTGCCGCGCTGTGAGTACAGAGGGGAGGGGCCTGGGAGTTCCCGCTGTGTGGGCCCCTAGGGGGAGGGAGACGCTGGGCAACGTTGGGGGGGGGGGTTCTCGGGTGAGGGTTACTGCGCTTGGGAGGGGGCCCCGAGTGTGCGGGCGGGGGCTGGGGGGGCCTTGCGGGTCACTGTCTGGAGGGAGCAGGCGGGTGAGTGGTGCGGGCTGGGGAGCTGTTTTTCCTTCACCGGTAAAGGAGGGGGAAGAGATCAGGGAGTTGGGGTTTGTGCCCCCTTCCCCTTGTGGGGGGCAGTGTGGGCACGTGGGCGACCCCACTTGCCCGTTTCCAGTCTGAGCATTCAGACTTATGGAGCCGAGCAGTAGCCAGTGCTGATATTCTTTCTGCTCCAAGAAGGGTGGAGATTTCCCCTTGTCCTCCTGAGCCCCTGATGTGCAATGCACCTCATTTTTTGCCTGTACCTGAGTGTCTTCCTGAAGTCCTCCTGTTTTGACATGCTGTGCTTGGTGCACCCTGTGCTGGGCACCTCCCATAGTAGATGCTATTTTAAAAGAGCTGATGATGTTGGAAGCGGTTAATAGAGAGGAGGGCAAAATGTTAATTGAGAAGTTCCTGGATTAGTTGGAAGCTTGTACAATGTAGATCTAGCTGCCCTAATTAATCTAATGCCATCTCTCATGCCCATGTATTGGAGAACGTCTATTTTATATGTTTACATTTTTGCTCAGCAGCCATCACTACTATACAATTGCACAGTTACAAAGGCTGCTGACTTGGGCATCTTAAATTGTTATAGGTTTCAGAGTAGCAGCCGTGTTAGTCTGTATTCATAAAAAGAACAGGAGTAATTGTGGCACCTTTAGAGACTAACAAATGGATTTTCCTGCTGATAACAGGTCATCTTAATTAATTAGCCTCTTAGAGCTGATATGGCATTTTCTCTGTATGTGTGTGTATATATATACTCTTCTTATATGTTCCATTCTATGCATCTGATGAAGTGGGCTGCAGCCCACGAAAGCTTATGCTCAAATAAATGTGTAAGTCTCTAAAGTGCCACAAGTACTCCTGTTCTTTTTAAATTGCAATATTCAGTCACACTACCCTTAACCCATCTTGTTATAGGACTGAAATATGGACAGGAATATGTCAAATTTCACATGTATGGAGCCTCTACTGACCATTTTGGTGCTTACACTGTCACCTCTATCTGGTACTCTAACCTGGGCCCAAATGAATTTTTGCTTGTTGTGTTCAGGTGTTAATAGCTGCTACTTGATACATAGACAGAGTGGAACGGGGTGGCAGCCTGGACCCTGAGGTTCCTGTGAGTTGCTTAGATGTTTAACATTCGGTCTTCTTTTTGTGATTTTAGTTTAATATTGCTGCTAGAAATGAGGGTCCTGTCAATTCAGCTGTCTTCTATATTAACACTATCTTAGCTTACATTGTAACTGAGCCTTTGGACTCCCTGTGAAATCCCATTAACAATTACGTGTACATTGTGGATGCACTGGATTGAATACATTTAATAGAGTAGCTTTGGGGGTTAGCTAGCAGTGTAATAATATCTAGAAAGCCAGAGTTTGGGAATAGCCTTTGATAATTAGTCCTCAGCCAGGTGGAGCTCACACACATGTAGCGAGTTATTCACTGGAGCTTAAAGGGAGACAGTATGATCATTCACTACACAAATGCATGCTGACAGTATGTAGTGAAGCCTGGGGGATAGTCTCATAAGGAGGCTGCCCTATAGATAGAGTGCTGTGATTATGGATGTCATTCCCGAGGTAGACTATGAACTTTATTTGGACTGGCTTTGGATGCCTGGGGAGGAATTTCATCCATCTAAAAGGAAAAAAAAATTTTTTTATTAAAAGGTGGTTGCATTGTTTGTGGTATTTACATTTTAAACCTAAAGAGAAATAAGAGCTAATTTTGTTCAGTCACTGCATTGAAAAAGTCTCTCCTGTTCTGTTGCATATTTTAATAATGCTTATCTTATAAACTGACATTTCCAAAGGGCTGTGAAAACATTAGCCTTAATTATGTTCAGTCATAAGTAAATGGAAACGTAGTTCCTCAAGTTTGTCTACTTACAGCTATTATTTTAAAGCAGCTCAGTTTTTTAATCCTGTGTTAGGCCCCCTTGTATTTCTGGTTCATCAGATATCACTATTAAGCAGCTTGGCATATAACCAAGTGATGTCTGTTTTAACCAAACATCTTAATTTTCAAACATAGTTAATAGTTTAGACATGGCCAAAAGTAGGTCTCAGTGGAAGCTGTCAGGACGTTACTTGAAGCAAAATCACTCAGCTATTAAGATAGGTGTAGTTTTGCCTTTTTAAAATAAAAACTAAAAAGGCTTGGCATAGATCAAAAGCCTATGACATGCAATAAAACTTCAGAATGGTGGAATGTGATACCTTTAGTCAGATGTAAGCCCTCTGAAATGGGAGTGCAAATAAAATTTCTCTACAGTCTCCTTATTAGCAGTCTCAGCAGTGAGGTTAAGAATTGGGTGGACCATGGGGACTGACTTCCCTTCTCACACCTATTGGTGAATCATCCGGGACAGAGGTGTGAAGCATGTTGTCAGGGAATAATGCTGTATACCGCTCCTCTGGGTAAATAGGGCATTGATCTACAAAGAAGTAACTTGTAAAAATAGGCCATCAGACATGTCTGTTGTACAGTAACGGTTCCATTTCATTCTACATGAAGTATAAACTATCACCCTTGGCTGTAAAATAAATCCTCTGGAAAGTAGTGGTGACAGTGAGAGTAGCTATCTGCAGTGGGGATCCTGATTTTTTTTTTTTCTTAATCAAAAGTTAAGTCCTGATGACTCAAGTGGACTGGAGAGAGCAACCTGACTACTGAGCTATGTTTATGTTTGTCTTTATGAAGAATTCTTTAAAAAACCTTGATATGGTTATTTAAACACTTGGCCAGATCAAGGCAAAGAAACAAGAGCCTCATCTTAACTTGGTGACTTTTTTCAGGAAGAAGTAATGTCAGTGTGTTGGGATCCTGACTAATCACTAGGAGGAACTGAATTGCTAAGATCTAGCATTTTCTCTTTTGGCTACAACTACCGTTTCATGTTTCTCAGTAATCAGCGTAATAGCTTTATAATGTAATACTTAACACTTGTATAGTGCTTCTGGGTAGCCACTAATTTGCAATCCTTCTGTGAAATAAGGAAGCATATTCACTGTTTTACGCTGGGGAAACTGAAGCACAGAGAAATAAAGTGACTTTCTTAAGGCCATGCAGTGAATGATAGCTAATGCTGGGATTAGCATTTAGCAGTTCCTGCTTTGGTCGAGACCACATTGATAGACGTCTCCCACAAACAAGAATTGTTTTTTCGGGTTAAGATTGAGTTTATCACCTTTCAGAACTCCCTGTGTGCGCCTCTCTCTCAAACACTTAAACTTTGTCAGTCTCAGAGCTGCATACCCATCTTATTTGTATTAAGGGAACAGCATAAGAGGGGGTGAGTTTAAAAGCCCTCAGCTTTTCTTTGCTAGTGTTTGACCTGCAACTCTGACCATTCACCGAACAAGTTTATCATAAGAACATTTAGTTCTCAAGATAAAACTGTTTTCTTTCTTGTTTCAGGAGTCTAGTTCTTGGTTTGGATTTTCCAAATGTGAGTTAGATCTCAAGACCTATGGCAGCATGCCATTGAGGAGTTAGCCAAGACAGTAAACAGCAAGTCTAGGAAAGTAGGACTCCTAATAAGAGGTAGCCAAAACTTGGAGATTTCAGTATTTATGGAAATGGAAGACACTGCATGCTGGTCAAGGTGATGCCTTAACAGTATGCTTGTCAGCTCAGATGAGGCATAGTTTTTGAGTGGAATATAAATGCACAAAAGGTGGCTCATCTCGCTCTCTTTGTGCACACCATGTTTTATATATCATTTGTGGCATGGGCAACTCTTAGTATAGGGCAGTATAGGGGTCTGATTATGCAGTCCATATTCAGGCAAAACTTCCAGTGACTTCAATGAGAGCCTTACCACTGAGTGAGAGCTGTAGAGTTGATGCTAATTTGATATATTCTGCTTTTCTGTGGCTTTGAAGGGGTTCCTTCAGATTTAGAGGGGTAGCCGTGTTAGTCTGGATCTGTAAAAGCAACAAAGAGATCTGGCACACCTATAGAGAGACTAACAGTTCTCAGCATGAGAGCATGTGAATATACACTTCCTTTTATCTGAAGTAGGGATATTCAACACACTGCAGCTCATGCTGCAGTTGTCTGTTAGTCTGCCACTTATTTAGCTTGTTGCTGTTCCTTCAGATTGTGACAAGGCGAATCAAGATGAAGCTAGAAAATTTGCTGCTTTACCTTGCTAAGTCAAAACTGTTCTTGAGACCTTGCACTTCATAAAAAGTTGTGGTCTTAAAATATATACCTTGTTAACATACAGTATTCTTATTTTGAAGTTGAATATATTTCTCCCCCATCTGAGGTACTCACAGATGCTGTACAGCTATTTCATAACACAACACATGGATAAAAATATCAAACAAATACTAGTCTAAAACTGCATACACTGGGAATGGGAATCTTATAAGGAGGCATAGAGATGGACCTTAATATCAGGGAAATGTTTATTAAAAGAAATAAATACATGTTTGAGGGTCTTCATAATAGCTGCCATAATATTTAATGTTCTCTTTTGTGAGATTGGTTTATCTTGTCTAATGTTGTAATATTATGACTGAGAATTAATTTATGGAACACTGGGTGGGGGGAAAGAGCTATAGGTAGTGGTTAAAAGTAGGGACAAAGGGTGCATACTTGTTTGGGGGACAAGGGGAGCTTTCTCAAACCTTGGGAGCACCACACTAAAAGTGCCAATGCCAGCTGACTTAAGAAACCTCAGTGGGATCCCTAAAAGCCAGGTGGTGTCACTGCGCAAGTACTCATCTGGACAAGGCTCCAGGTCTTGAGCATAGACATGGCTATGCCATTAAGGGCTATAGAAATCTGGAGATCTCACTGAATATTCCTTAATTATTAACTGATCTTTTATGCCCCACAGACATGTCTTAGCTCAGGTGGTCTTAATTTGATGTGGTTTGAGAAGGGACAGCTTGAAGCCTGGGCTTGGATTGTCTGCTGCAGAATTCATGCTAATGCTGTCAGATCATGTGGTGATACATCAAAAAATGCAACAGAAATCAAATGCATTGCAGACTGTGGTACTCTGACTAATACCTTATGGGAGAGTGGAAGATTAAACTATAATGTGCATCTGGTATTAAATGTCTCCTGCCCAGTCCTGTATATTAGCAGTGGCACCGCCAGTTCATGTGTCTAGCAACCTTTATAATATGGACCTGGCTGGAGCAAGTGCCCTAAACCAGGTCTTGGTAGCTAAAAATATGACTGCTCTCTCTTGTCATTATGCTATTCTCTGATTTATCTGCATTTTAGCAGAGGTGTCTGTGCTGCTACCAAAGACTAAAATGTGGTAGCAAAGATAGAAAATCATTGATGAGGCTTTGTGAAAATATAAAAGGCCTGGGGTGCATTTGTATTTCTTTGGAGAACCACATATGAAGTGTCAGAATGGTGCAACAACATGGAAAGGAGTGGGGGAATCCCATGTGTAAATGACAAGAGTTGCTGTTAATTTGTGAATCCTCTGTATATAATGTGATTTTTCTCTATTCCTATTATCTGGATATTCTTCTGTGAAAGGTTAACTCCGTTCTTCATATTAAGGTCTGTACCTGCTGCTGAGAAGCCCAATTCTCTAGCAGTCAGAACAAATGAGTTCAAATCAGCCAGGTATCTTGATGAAATAAAAATGCTTAGTATTTTTCATTTAATAAAAAGAGAGAGACATGACTTGAATCTACCACTTCTAGCTATAATATCATTTTCAGTGTTTAGCTGGTTTTATGGTTAGAAAATGAAGGAAGGCTGCTTGCTTAGGAATTGAGTCTGCAGGAAGTAGGGCAGGGTGCCGGCTTAAAATAGTAATGAAGGCTGGCCTGTTTGTGATGAACAGAGCTATTTAGGTAAATCCTGGAGTCCCAGTGGAGGCAGAGCCACACATTAATCTCAAGATATTAGCTTGTAGACCAGTAATTGTCTGAGTTTATCTCTGACGACTCTTTATTGGTTTTCAGGCATCTCCTGTTCAGTCCCTTACGCTTCTGTACAGATTGCCTTGCGATGCCGGGTATGTTTACTAACTGTACAGTGTGTTAATGGGTTTAGACATTATTAAACAGTTTGAAGCAAGGGAGGGGGCTATGTGAAAGCAGCAGTGTTAATATATTAAACTCAGCTGTAAAGCTCTTCTTCAAGACTGGTCTCTTGGCTTGCAGTACTGAACTGGGTTGGAGTCCTGGGTCAGGAGTACAATGAAAGCTTATGGAGAACAGAATGATTTCTGTTTGATGGTATTGGTGGGCTCCACAGGGAGGTCAGTCTCTGACTAGATGGCTGATGGGCTGACAGGATGAAAAACAGAGTTGGGAAGATGGGGGTTGAAAATGAGATGCATGAAGGAAGTCCACATTGATGTGGCAGACCCCAGCAGGGATAGGAGAATGCAATCCTGCTCAGCTCTTTTTTTATTTTAAAGACTTAATTTGCAGAGAGTGGTAGTGTTGTGCTATCTGGACTGCACTCCTAACTTCAAACCTCCAATCTCTGAAGAGGAAGTCTCACTGGCTTCTCTAGCAGCAGCATCTCCAGCTATGAAGCTATAATAGGTTCTTGCTATTTTCCCATTAGTAGCAGAGGTAGATGTGAGTGTATTGAGTAATATGAGCCTGGGTATGTTACTTATGTAAGACTCCTAGGTTTTATTTATGAGATCCAGAAATCTAAATCCAGCTCTTCACTGTTGATTTTTTTTGGGGGGTGGGGGTGGAGGTAAATACCTTCTGGCTTCTGCAAGAGCAATGGTGATGGTTTCTGAGACTTAAATTTTGAAACACTTCCTCTGCCCCCACCCCAAGCTGAGCAGGACCAGGTGAGGTAGATATGCAGTGTTCGCTCCCATAGCCAGCTACAGAAGACTTTCCATTTCATAAGCAGGCGAGGGATGGTGATCACGCATAAAATGGCTTTAAAACAAGTAGTAAGATAATTCATCTTATAAAATTGCAGTGTTCAAATTTGTAACCTGAAGATTTCCTAGAGCATGGCCTATAATAAAGGTATGAAGAAGAATTTTCTTTCTGGTGATAGTTGTAGGTTTATTTGAATGATTACTGTAATGTGACTTAACTTTTTACCTATGTTTATACCTGTAGGATTAATTTTATGGTGCTTACCAGGTTTTATAATTTATTTATCAATAAGGCTGTAAGAAAGTCATGATTTTTTTAGTTCAAAAGTTGTTGCCACGATTTGTTAAAGCTGTGGCTTTGGTGCAGAGCCAAATGTGAGTGTGCCAGGTTGCAGTGCCATTCACTCAGTTGACCTAATTCTCCTCTTCCCCACCCCACCCCCACCCCCACCCTGTCATGACAGAGGGGCAGCTGGGCCAACTCTGAGTGAGTGGCTCTGCACCTCTGTGAGTGGATGGCATGATGGAGAGAGAGCCAGACCAAATTTGAGTGAGTGGCATTGCGACCTGATGCATGTGATCATGGTGCTACTCAAATTTGTGGGAACTACAAGATGATGTGATGTGTGTGAAAAGTTTCTGTTTCTGCAACGAAATCACAGCCTGTGATTTTCTTACTTATCTAAGAATCTTTTGATATTCCACCCCATTGTAACATAACTCCTCTTAAAGTGGTGATTGAATTTAGGTGCTCTTATACAGGGGTTTGCTCCTCCTTAGCTTTATACGCTGCTTGCAGGTGAACTGCTCCTGTTGAGCTCTAATATAGGCTAACTGGAGGGTTAGGTTTTATAATACTGTATATTGCAACATCTTTCCTACAAACTGTCACAGTGATTACAAGACATTGCCTGGGTGCAGCTGTCCAGAAGCAGTGGAGTAAAGGTGCCATACAGTGATTTAGAATTTGTTTGTAACCAGAACTTATCCAAGTGTAAACAGAGCTTACATTGAAGTATTCAGCCATATGGTGAGTATTGGAAGGGAGAAAAATTGAGGCATCCACGATTATGACCGTGAGACTTGGTAACTTTTCTGCAGTCGATAATGCAAGTAATTGAAATCTTTTCTACTGGTAGTGATCGACTCTTGCTCAGTATAATGCAACACTTTGGTCAAAGGCCTACTGGCTGGGCTCTGCATGTCTGTGTCACAGTTAGCAGTGGAATCCGATGAATGTGTTTGTGGACGTTACTTTGTTTAGGTTTCCCATGTGGAACAGGTCAGCTTATGCCTACAAAGCTGGCTTGAGTCTGATCTTAAAAATACACTATGTACAAAATCATGTTCACTTAAAGTAGGTTTAAAACTAGAGCCAACCCCTCAACCTCCCCCTGCATGCTGCTGGTAGCATCAGATTTACTTTTACCAGCAGGTGGGGAATTTGTCTTTGACACAAAGACCCTACTGTTTTTGTATTAATGATCTATTAGTGGACTAGCTGTCAGCTTGCTAACCTTGTGAAAACAGGTGGCGAATTTCCCTGTCTGCTGACATCTAGGAATCCCCTCCTCTCCTTTGGTTAGCTCACTTTTTTAAGTAGCTGCAGCTGTTTGCTGTGGACCTCATGCTTTTTTTTTTTCCCCAAGCTTAGTGATGACCCTCTCAAGTCAGCTGAGGAAATCATCCAATCTGATGGAGCTGATGAAAGGAAGATGACAAATCTGATGCTGGGTGGCATACTGTTGAGTGATTGTTTCATAGTAATATGTGTATTTTTAACCGCTGAAAAGTCTGTAGAGCTTCAGTGTCTCAAAGATTTTTCAGGGCTTATCTGCTCTCCTTTCTCTATGGCAGCTAGCAGTATGAGATTGCAGTTCAAACTCCTTATGTTACTGAGCCATCAGAGTACTGAGTCAGAACAGAGTAAGTCATGGTCCCTGCCCCAACAAGCTTAAAATCCAAGACAAACCAAAGACAGCAGATCAGTCACTCAGCTTTGGCTCATTAGGAGCTGGAACCATTGCATAGTAATGCAGACACTTTAAAACTAAACTCAGCTTTCCCAGGCAAGTAGAATATGGTGTCTTAATCATCAATGGGAAAGGTGGGCAAATAGATTAATGTACCAGTGGATAAATTTTTGTAACTGTCTTGCAGAAACTGAAGTAAAATAGGGCTTCTGCAGTAGAAGGCTAGCACTGCTGGGCTTCCCAGAAAACACATGTCATGAATTAGGGTCTCAGCTGCAGCCGAGATGTTCAGCTTGGTTTGCTGGGAAATCCCATTGGCAGGAAATGAATCCATGCATGAAGAGTTAATTTACATAATGAAAGTTTTGTAACTGCTCTTCTTGCTATGAGTTGGGTGGCTGATGCATAGCGGCAGTCTTAAGTTGCCTCTGATTTAATTAGTACTCCTGCGGGGGGGAGGGGGAGATAGCTCAGTGGTTTGAGCAGGGTTGTGAGTTCAGTCTCTGAGGGGGCCATGTAGGGATCTGGGGCAAAAATCGGTACTTGGTCCTGCTAGTGAAGGCAGGGGGCTTGACTCGATGACCTTTCAAGGTACCTTCCAGTTCTAGGAGATTGGTATATCTCCTATTATTATTATTATTATTTTATTATTATTATTAAATCTCGTGGCACTCTTGTGAAACCATAGAAAAGGGGAGCAACATGCCCCTCTGTGTGTGCGGAGAGTTTTATAACAAATTCCATTAAACTGAGAGGTGAGAAATGGCAGAGTTCTGCACTGTTTTAGACTTAGTGTGCATTGGAAAAGTTTTCCCAGCATAGCTATACCAACAAACGTCCTCAGTGTAGATGCAGTTTATCTTGGCTAAAGCACTTAATTGCATCTACTTGAGGGCATTTGCCAAAATAAAAATGTAGTGTGTGTGTCGGGGGGAAATCTCACCCCTCACTGACAATCATGTGCCAGCAGAAGTTTCTAGTTGCCGAGGTGGCTTCAGAGCAGTAGCTGGAAGGTTAGGCTGTGTTGTATATTGCTTCCAAACTGTTCTTGTGGACTCAGATTTAGTTGGCTTTTATTTTTTAACCACCTTGTATTTACCAGTAGGTCCTGCCACAGGGTGGGAAGGGCTGTAGGGTCCACTTTCAAAAGGAGCTTTAAAAGTGATTACACTCTTGGCATGTTTCTTTGCATTTTGAAACATGAAAGTGTAACTTGATTATTGGAATTAGATGCATGTGGCTTATAAATAGCCATTTAAGGCCAAATTCTGTTACGCTGTTGGAACAGAAAGACGAACTTGTCCTCAGAGGTTGAGCATTGCTCCCTTACTGGAATGCAGTTAAGTGATGTAGTGGTGAGACTTCAGGTTCTTATTTCTAAAGGGAACATTTCAGTTCAATGGTATATCTGTGTGACTTGAATCTAGTATTGTGATAACTTACTGTGTTTCCCTCTTTCCCCATGGAGAAAATTGTTCAACTTTAGTATGAATGATTTTTTAAAATATTATGTAGAGTGTTTAGGATTTATTATAGGCAACTGTTTTTATCTTAATTTCAGAAGAAATGATCTGGTTCAGTATGAAGGGTAGAGTAAGCTTTCTGAATCTGTTCCATAGAAAGGATTAATTTTCATTCAGAAAATACAGCTGTCTTAGACCAGTTTCATATTAGATCAAAATTTCTGGTGAGCCCTAAAAATTATCCTAGGAAATCAGGTGCTTAAACACTCCTAATCTATTTGGGGTAGTCAGTATTCATTTAAAAAATGAAGTATGCTGTAAAAACAGGGAAGGAGGGTAAGAGATCCAGAGTCTGAAATTCAGCATATCATCGTTAATAGGGACATTGAAAGTGAATCAAGGGACTGTCATAGGCACCTTGGCTGTCTGAAACAGTAAATACCCACATGATGACAATTGGCCTAACTTTCAAGGTGCTGAGAACTTTTAGCTCTTGTCCGCTTCAGCTGGATTTGTGGATGTTCTGAAATTCAGGCACCACATTCATACCAGAAAAGGAAAATTACAATCTACAGGGGAGATACAAGAATCTGCAGAAGTTTAGGGGGTTAGGAACAAAGAGCAATGAAGTGGTGTAATAATAAGCATTTATATAGCGATTGTGACAACCCTGCAAGGTAGATGCTCGTTTTATTAAGTGGCCTGCCCAAGCAAGGCATAAATTGAGTTTGGATTAATAGGATCAAACATTAATGGAGCAAGTTATATTCTGGGGTAGGTAACAGGTTAGAGGAGCTGTTCTTTGCTTCATGTTGTGATTATTTAGTTTCCATGGTGCTTATTTAGCTGAAGTGGTAATTCTGCTGAGGCACATCAATATCCCTACTTGTGCCAGAGTTGCTTTAAACTGAATAATGGCAAAGATTATTTGTCTCGGTTGGTCCATGCTTCAGAAAGTTAGGATGAAACACAGATCTGTTCCTGCAGATGCTTAACTTCACCTTAGTCCGAGGGAACATCACATAGCTCAAAATGGGGCTCTAGGAATGAAGAGATCCTGGGGTTGTGTGACCAGAGATTTGTGCAGAGGATCATTTCAAGAAGAAAACTCTAGCTATAAATATATTGGGGAACTAACAGCAGGTTTGAATTTGATGAATTTACTTAAATGTTAAAGGTCAGACTGGGTTCAACCCATTTGTGGTATCGGTCTGGGGAAAACTTAAGAAACCTAACTTGGTTTCCTGTTTAGATTGTACACCTATAGCAGTTATCCATATTATAGGAATAGTTTTTTTTTAATATTATGGCAAGCCTCTGCCTGCTATTAATGTTTACAGCTCTGGTTGTAAAGAAAACTTCATGCTAGGTCTCTTCCACTTTACAGCCTCTAGTTTTAAATGTGATTTCCCCCCCCCGCCCCAACTCCGCAAATTTCCACCTTTAAACTTTGCATAGTGGTTCTGTCAGATCTTGCAGGTGAAGCAGGGTTGGGTTGGTCCTAGGTGCTGCGGGAAGCTTGTGTTGAAGATTTAATATGTGGTATTCTTTCTTCTGAGTCAGTATAGGCCCAATGCCCCAGCATATTGCTAAGGACAATATATTATTTATTTGTATTCTAGCACCAAGGAACTGCTGGAGCTGCTATTAGCTGGGGTGTAAAAACTGAGGTACTGATGACTTGTTAAAAATTCCATAGCACTCTTTTCGTGTGTCTTAAAGATATCAACCCAAGAGTTCTGCCCAAATTCCATCTGGAGGGATTACATGCTGCCTACCTATCATTCCCCTTGCAGTTTAACTTGGATGCAGTATTCACTATGCCTGTTCATTTCCTATCTCTCAGTTATGTACTTGGTTTGAACTGTTTCTAAAATGCTGTAAGGTCTTGGGATGAAAGGTGCTATAGAAGAGTAAATTAGTAAATTCAGCATGTGTGTGGTGATGGAAGTTTGCAGCGTAACACAGGCTGTAGGAAGATGTTATGGTGCCATGGAATAAAGAGAAATAGTAAAACAGATGGACTAGACTATTGCTGTGGCTGTATAAAGATGCCATCCATTCTTGTGATCCAAGTATTTGTTCCCTGTTAATTACTGTTACAGCTTTGCGCATTGCTGAAGCTTTAACCTTCTGTGAGCACAGAATGGCACACTTGTTACCTTTCATCACTGAACCAGGTGGATTTGTTCAGATTGAGTCAATTGACTGTGAAGCAATAGTCTGTTTGAACCCTAAAAATATGCAATCAGCTCCATTGAGTAGAAGAATGTTAGGTTACAAATGGACAAAAAGAGAAGATCTCAGGAAATATAGGATTGCAATATTTTGTAATAGAAAATGCCAGAGACCTGACATTCATGCTATTCATAATTTAACACTGGAGAGAGTTTCTTGTAACCTTTTGAAAGGTTTTACAGAACTGAATCCAGTGCAGTATTTTTATTGTGAATGTTCCTACCTTGGGCATCTGGGTCTGATCTTGGCAATGATTAGACCTCTGTGACAGGTGGACATCTGTTATGAATTGTCAGACTGTTAGCTGATGGTCAAACATTTTAGATGTCTAGTTGCAAAGTGGTGGAAAGTGTGAAATATTTGGAAGCTGTTAGTATCTAAATCTATTTAGATTGATCTAAAGGAGGCTCTTTCAAGCTAACCTTTGTCTGAGTGTAGAAATGACAGTCTAGCCAAAATCTACTGTGACTTGTACCAAGGTGAAACCCTATCTGAAAGGTATGATTCTTATCAGAACTGTGTTAACTGTTCCTTCAGAATGCTTGAAATGCCTCTTCCCCCCTCCCAAGGAGGCTTTTAGCCATCTGTTGAACTAACCAACTGTAATTCCTCCACCCATCTGACTAGAAGCAGACAGGAGAAGGAGCCCATTGAAGTGAATGACTTTTCAGGTATGCTTCCATATTGGGTTCAAGACTTGCAGCATAATCTCTCTGATGTTCACTGCTGAGCAATACTGTCATTTTAATCCTAAACTGCTGCTTTTGGCTGGAAGACTTGGAGGGTTTGAAATGTAAAATCTGTCTTCTCTGTCTGGTTCTGTCCATCAGAACCATTAATGGAGGGCTTGGGAACAAATTAGTCTGTACCAACCATCGTTTTAGGCAAATACTTATTATTCCTTTTTCAGTAATGAGTATTGGTTGTTATTTTGTACAATTGTCAGAGTAATGGTAATATGAGAGATTTTGTTTCCATTTTCTGTTCTTTTTGAAGGTGTGGATTACTAAACTCTGATCTTGTTTAACATTTGTTACTAGCATGATTTCTTTGACCAGTGATAAGCATTTTTTTATGAACACATTAACCACAGTGTTATAAAACTATGCTACAGATTGCATTGCCTAACCCAGTCTATGCTCGAGAAGACTATTACCATGTTTAATAGATGTGTAGCATTAGTGCAGCTGTAACAGTATTATGAACATTTTAAACCGTAATATAGAAAAAGTGCAGGCCTTCTACGTAAAGGAGCATGGAGATTTGACAGTGGCAGAGTGACTTTTTTGTAGGTGAGTTGGTTCCACACTTGAGCTGCCTGATATCTGGTTTTGCAGTGTTTCAGCAAAGTGGCTTTTTGTCAGGTTGTCATTCTGTAAATAGCCTTTTGCCATATTCAGCCTCTTAGTTTGCAGGCTAAGAATACCTACAGTTGGTGTGTACACCTGGACTTGTAAATATAGAGCATGTTAATTTAACCAAACATCCATTCTTGCACTGCAGTGTGGCACGGATATTGTCATCCTCTTTCTTTTACTGAACTCCTTGAAACACGACTGACCCCTTAATCCATTTTAGATCATGGATGTTTACATCTCAAAGTTCACGTGTGCTTGTGTCCCTTTGTCATTGCATGGCACTTGGTATAAAATGTGTGCTGTTTTGCTAACCATGAATTCTAATATATTACTCATTATACTGGGTGTGTATGGTGTTTGCAAAATCATAAGCTCCTGCCACAAGGATTTTGTAGTCTAAATTAGATTTGACACAGGACATGATGGTAAACAAAAGGAGTGGGCATGAGGATCTTAGTGAATGATCATGAGAAGTTCAATGTTATGTGCACATTTCACCCTCTTTGAACTTTCTTAAACTTAGTATTTATGGGTGGTGTCTTGAGAGCCTCGTGTCAGATCAATTTAGTACTCTTCATCTTCAGAGTACTTTGACAGTCTGTAACGATCCTTCTCATTCCCCAGTGAGGTAGGTAAGTATTTACACCTTTTACAGATGAGGGAGGATGAGGCCCAGAGAGAAATGTAGAGCTCCATGGTGTGAGATGATGGCAGAGCCAGGGCTTGTGCCTAGCTCTTGTAGCTCCCAGCCTCTTGATCTAACCACTAGATGAAGCAGTCCGTACCCTTTGCAAACTAAAGGTAGGATTGAAAAGAAACTTCCTCCACAGCATCTTCTTACAGTATTGACCATTTCAATGGGGTTGAGTACAAATGAGGGCAAACATCTATAAAGGTGAAAATTAGTACATGGGATAATTACTTGCACTGAGTTGATTAAAGCCTTTATACAAGTTATGCTGGCTAACAGGATTATTTGCTTTGGCAACACTGATTACTTAAGTGCTCATCCTTATCACGTACTGTGTGCAGGAGACATAATCATTGCTTAATAATATTGGGTGGGTTTTGGTTTTGTTAGAGCCTCCGATCTTGACCCCTCTGTCTAGCTGGGAGGATTTTTCATCTGTCCTCCTTGTGGACTCTGGCATATTTGATCCTCTCCAGGTATCACAACATGCTTAACTACTATTCCAGCACCTTACTACAGTACTGGCTTAAAGAACAGAGAACACTGTTTTTGACTTGGTCTGTAGGAAGTGAAGTGAGGAGTATATTCCCATATACAGTAGGAGATGCAGTAGTAATTGGCGCAAATTGTCCTCCTTGGTGTATGTATGCAGCACCCATTCCTCTAGGGTCACTGCAGAGTGGTGGACAAATTGGCAGAGCAGAAAAGAAGTTGATCATGGATATCTGATTTCATCTGTGAGTTCACAGTCACATAAAGATAGCAGCAAAACTTACATAAAAGTTCTTGGCTGCTCACATCAATGTATTGGCACAAATAATCCTCATTTTATCTTGCATAAGACTCTACTTACTAAGACTCCTGAGAAATGGCAAGGCAGAATTTGCCATAAGTTTTTCCTGGATTGTTTCTGAATTGTGGATGGGCACTGCCTCTTCTGTGGTCACATACCTTTTTCATTAAACATGCTATGCTAAATTCTGTGGTCTGACTTTTTCTTAAGAGCTTTAAATGGTTAGGGTGATGTTAGAGTTACTGACCATCTTGAAGACTTGAGAAAGCAGTCACGTGGTATATTGGCTACATAAAATAATTCCTGATTTACCCTGTATTTTCTTCTTTCCCTTACGAGTCATTTTACTTTCAAATTCTATGAGCCTGCCATAAGGCGGAGCTAGTAGGTTGTAGGACATATGTGGAGTTCCATACAAGAATTAACTTTTTAATATGATTAGAGCTTTCAGACACTACTGTAACTGATCAATCAGGATGGGGCCCTAGTGTGCGGGGTGCTGTACACAGATTTGTAATCCACTCATTGGTGTCCCTCTCCTTCCTTCCTTCTTTCCCCTGTGTCCAAGCCTACCCAGCTGCCAAATCCTGCAGTTTCTTTCTGACAGTGAGTAAAGTCGTGTCACATTATTCCAGTCACGGAGTGCTGGACTGGGTCTCCTTTCATTACATCCAGTCTTGTTCTCCTTCTGTCCTACATTCCACGTTATTTGGAAAATAATGTTTGGCTTTTAAGACACTCTGGATATGCCTACCCTGCAATTATACACACTTGGCTGGCCCATGCCAGTTGACTCGGGCTTGCAGGGCTCAGGCTAGGAGTCCCAGAGCCTTGGCTCTGGCCCCAGCCTGAACGTCTGTGCTGCAATTAGATAGCCCCTTAGACAGAGTCAGCTGGCAGAGACCAGCCGCAGGATTTTAATTGCAGTGTAGACATACCCTCTGGTACAAACTTGCTGTCTTTCTCTCTGCCCGTGGGTTTCCAAACTAAGGGCAGGTCTACACTGTGGGTGGAAGTCAATCTAAACTACACAATTTGAGTTACGTTAGTAGCGTAACTCAAGTTCGCAGGGTCCCCACTATGCTATGTCAAGAGGAGATGCTATCCTGTCGACTCCCCTTACTCTTCCCATTCTGGTGGAGTACTGGAGTCAATGGGAGAGCGATTTGCGGTTGATTTAGTGGGTTTTCACTCAAGGCTTATCTCCACTTCCATCGTAAGTGGAGACCAGTCAGAAGGAGCTACTGTATTTGCACTTAAGAGAAATCAGTTACATTCCTGTTAGTCACCATATTGTTTGATAAGCAACCTTACCATGCCTATAAATTCAACAGTTTGGCATATTGAATGTCTGTCTTTGGAGATTGGATATCAACTTGATTTGCATTTCAGTAATATTTTTGTGTTGCCTCTGGTTTAGAGTTAAGAGCAAATCCATTTTCCCAGCACATGGTCATAATATTGAAGTTGGAGATGGGAAAGATCTGATACCTTATCTAGTCAGAGTTGGGATTGTATGCTGTGACGCTTGGAGATGCAAGCCATGCAGGCACATCCAGGGGTGGGAGTGACTAAGGGGTCTTTAAGCCACTTTTGTGCCATCAGGATTCCAGGGGCAGTCCCCAACTTCTTGTAGAGAGCAGTGCTACCACAGTCTCTACAGAGATGTGCACTATGGCACTGTCCCCTATGTCACAGCCGATGAGGGATCCGCATAAACAGTACGTGCACCACAGGAATTTTCCCTGACCAGTTAAGGGTTTTTTCCTGTCAATTTATGCTCACAGTAGTGTGCGGTGTCCCAGGGGAATCCCTAGAAGTAGAATTCCTCCTAATATATCTGTACCCTAGCGCCTCTTCCCAATGCAGAATTGTTCCCTGTGGAGTGTTTCCTAGTAATGCTTTATCTTGAGCGTTTAGATACTGCAGTGATGAGGGCTGTAGGAGAAAAGCCGAAGCTAGATGGTTGAAAAGATACATGGTTATTTAAGATGTTTCTAAAAGGAAATGGATTCAGGGCCCAAGATCATCTCTACACCACATCTTTGTAATGAGAGGCAAATAGCTACAAGCAAGTCACGTTGTATGTTGGCACCACGTTTAGTTAGGGGACATGCTTTTACATCTGCTTGACAGGATTTTACCTTTAGTCTCCCTTTCTTGCTATTTTGAGAGCACCCACAGCATTCAGTCTTTCTGGAGGTCATTTTTCAGAAATAGAAACACCGTATCCTTGAAATACTGTGCCAAGGGTCACTTGTTTTTTGTTTTTTTTTTTTTTTTAATTTATCCTGACCTGAGAGGTGGCAAGGAGGAATCTTAATTTGATCACCTCTAACAAATCATTAGAAATTTTTCTTCCTAATTTCAAATACTTCCCTTCTGCTGGAAGCCTCTAACAAATAACACAATTCTCTTTCATGAAAGTATAGTGGCTTTTGACGTGTCACCTTCTTTAACATGGTGTATCTCAAAGGTATGCTTAGATACTGAAGTGATGGGTGCCTTAGAATATGTACAATAAATGAATACAGGGTATCGACATGATTAGCCAAGTGCTACCCAGAGCTGAGCCTGTATGGGTCACACTTAAAATAGTGCATGTGCTGAATAAAGTGCAAGGTTATTGTAATGGTGAAAGCAACTTCCTGATAAGCTACGCAAATTGAGCCACAAGCACTAGTGCTCATCCCCTAAGCTCCAGATAACCAACACTTGTTCATAGAGAACAGCAATCAAGTATGTTTGGTTAGTTATTCTGCTAGTATACAATATTTGCACCCATAACCTATCCCTTCTACAACAGTTTTATGGCAGTGGTTTCCCTCACTGAAGTCAGGAAGTGCTTTAGTCCCACATCAACTGTAGTTTTGCACCCCTTTCACCTGCCACAGATACACATAATATTTTGCATGGCTGTATATGGTGATTTTTAATGTGAGGCTGCCTGTTAACTGGGTTGGAAGCATAACTTTGATATTGTTGCATTTGAGAAGACAAATCTGTATTGAAACAGATGCTTGTGACGGTTCATGTCTGAGTGCTGGACGGAAGTCTAATGCTGAAATGTGAGTATGAGTCCCTTTAAAGAGACACATTGCTAATGCCTTTGCTTCTGTTTTCTAGCTGTCCCATTTCCTCCCACGCAGCGGCTCACACTGAAGGAAGTGTTTGAGGATGGAAAACCCAGGCTTGATGTCTTGAAAAGCCACTTGGTGAAGGAAGGGCGGCTAGAAGAGGATGCAGCATTGAAGATAATCAATGATGGGGCTGCCATTCTGAGGCATGAGAAGACAATGATTGAAGTAGAGGCTCCAATCACAGGTCAGAGAAAGCTTTCTGAAGCTGAAGTCACATATAAGAGCTGTTTAGAATCGCAAGCTGCCAAAAATAGCAGATCTGCTGCTGCGTGTTCTTTCCATCATTGTTCAGACAGTGGGGTTTTAAAATTGCCTTTACTCCCAGAAGAGGGAGCTTTTTGGTAGCATAGATAAAGTTTTCACAGAAGCTAGATATAATGCAACAGTAGCTTAGGTAAAAGTGAAGCCATGCTCCCTGTTGCTGCCATGACCTTTCTCCTCTTAGCATGTAATTCCCTTTTTTGCTGTTCTTCCTCCCTTAGTGTGTGGTGACATTCACGGGCAGTTCTTTGACCTGATGAAGTTGTTTGAAGTTGGAGGATCACCCAATAACACCCGCTACCTCTTCCTGGGAGACTACGTGGACAGAGGCTACTTCAGTATAGAGGTGACAAATAAACCTGTGCCTTTGAGGATTACCATGTTAAAGACTGAACTAAGCCTAACAAATATTTGTCTCTTGTACCCTTTTTAAGTTCTAGTATGCTTCTGCATATGAGGAAGGCACGTTGCTTATAGGTCATCTACTTGCAGTGCGATTTGTTAGAAGCGTTTTATTAACCAATGGGACATTATTTTTGAGGCAAGTTGAAAGTTGTGCCCTCAATATGTAGAGACAGGAAAACAACTGTGGCAGGGCTAATGTCTAAACCAGGGATTGGCAACCTTTGGCATGCGGCTCACCAGGGTAACCACCCTGGCGGGCTGGACTGGTTTGTTTACCTGCCGCATCCACAGGTTTGGCGGATTGCGGCTCTCTCTGGCCGCGGTTCGCTGCTCCAGGCCAATAGGGGCGGCGGCAAGCGGCGGCTAGCACATCCCTCGGCCTGTGCCGCTTCCCGCCGCCCCCATTGGCCTGGAGCATTGAACCGCAGCCAGTGGGAGCCACGATCGGCCCGCCAGGGTTGCCAATCCCTGGTCTAAACTCTTGATTCTGAGTCTGTAGCTTTAATTTCACATGTGGCTGTTCTGATTGTGAGCAGAGCAAGAGGGAGGGTTGATCACAGGAGCACTCTTCATATGGCCCATAATACACAAGGGAGCAGTGAGTTTCCTAGCAGAGGAAGAAGAGATCATATCTACCTATTGGCCCCTGAAGTATTTAGTGTTGCATGAATGTAGAAGGCTGGAGTTAGAGGGTGGAATTTCACCCAGAACATTGGCCCAAATGAGCCACACAATAATCACAGCGCAGTGTCCTCTGACTACATACCTAACTATGTTGTAGCTACATGCTTTGTCAGTGTAATGTCAGTCATCACACCAGGATTTTGTGGCTTTGTGACTCCGTTCACTGATCATGTGGTATTGCAGCTAGGCAAAGTTGAGAACTGTTGGTCTTAAAGGACAGATTAATTGACTTAGATCAGTAACAGTTAGCTACTAGCTCTCTGAATAGTTCCTGGTAACTGAACAAGCACATAGTAGTCGTGTCAGGAGGTGGTTGGGACTTTTCTCCATGTGGAAGAGTTACTAGTAAATCCCACAGACCCTGCAGATGCTATCTCACTTTGCATGAAAGTGGAGTTGACTACTAGAGGAGTGCTTATTCTAGGTACAGATGCAGCATAACAAGTGACATTTGAGACTATCAGAGGGCATAAGATGGTCAAACTAATGATGCCAGGGCTTGTGGGTCTTGCTTCTAAAGGTAATAGAATAAGGTGCTGCATAGCAATTTCAGTTAATGTCAGATATGAGAACAAAGGTAATGAAGACTTGACCTATTGGAACTCAAGCAGAATTTCTGTTTGCAGAGATGAGTTAAAATACAAGTGTGGGACTACCAAAGGCAGCAATAAGGGTATTTAGTGTAAATAGTTCTTTGAAGGATATTTACTACCAGAGTATTTAGTGGGGTACCACTGACTGATTGTGTTTTGGCAGATGCCTGGCCTCCTTCCATCCTAATACTTCTGTGCTCCTACATATTGACTTTAAGCCAAGATGAGACACTGAGCAGTTACTGGGATAGTGGACACATTGATGCTTGAGAGGTTGCATTTCTAATGTTCAGCCAATAGGATTTCTGTAGTGCTGGCACTGGTGCCTTTGTGTATTATTTCTGGAAGGGAGAAGGAATGACAGGAGTTTCATGCTATTCCTCCTTAAACAGTTTGGTTTGTGCATACTCCAGTGTTGTGTGTTTAAATGTATTTACCTTCCAGAGATATTGTCGAATGCCAGCTTAATCCGTCAGCGATCTGAGGAATATTTCTTTTGTGGTGTTAAAGCTGGTAGGTGAGAATTAAAGTTGTGTGTACATAACAGTGTACGCTCTACAGAACATGGACGGGGAGCTGGCTTCCCACCCCCCAGCCTTTGATCCTTGGATCGTATCACAGATAGGCTAAGTTGTCTAGCATGTGGGAGGAAGATTAAGGAGTAAGTGCTTAAGTACTATGATGGTGGGCGCAATTTGGACTAAAAATGGGAAAGCGTCAGAACTAGGAAGAAGTGTGTGCAGCAGGCAGGAAAATGGATCACCGAGTAGTCTTGCTGGGGAGAGGATTGAGCTGAGAAAATTTTATAACGGAGTAAAGGCAGCAAATTTGAGTTAGTCAAATTTTGCTTGATCTGGTCCCTTTTTAAGTCTAATACGTCTTAAAAGTTGGAGTCCTTTGTAGAGCAACCCAACACTTTCAGTCTTTGGAGACATTTGGGACAGCTGTTCTTTGTAAGCTGTCAGCATGAATCCCTTTCATGCCATTCTTGACCCTCCTCTCCCGCTTTCCCTGTGAGTCCGCAGGGGAGATAAAGCCATGAAGCATTCTCTTTCCCCACAGAGCAAGCATTGATCTTTCACGAAGCAGGGTGGGCTTTGATTAGTACACGCGGGGGCTGATCCAAATGTCACTGATAAAACAGAATATAGAAGGCTTGCTTCCCTTGTGCTTATTGATGTGTGCCTTTTCTTTCCACCTACTGCACAGTGCTGCCTATATGTTTAGAGGGATTCCCATTTGGGAGTGTAATAAACTGCAGCAGCGCCAGTTTCTATAGTGAAATGGCAGCAGTTCAGCAAACAGCTTAGATAACAGCTGTGTGGGCAAAGAAGTGGCTAGTTAACAAGTGGTTAATCTAGTTCTTTATGTTTTTTTCGGGGTTTCTAACATAAACAGTGCAAACATTTTCAGAGGTAACTGGATTCAGAAGGCCGGATGCTGTGATCTGAGATACTTGAGTGCCTTAGTTTTGCAGGCACAGTCTCTTTATCACAGAGATTCAGGTGGCTGTAAGGCATCCAGATTTTGCTGTGCTTTCCAGTTTATAAAGGTGAAGAATGCTGGCATTCACAGGCCCTTTTGTGAGTCATGGCACAAGCTTGTGCATCCGTATGCTGGGAGGGGATATTATCAAGTGTCTGCCCAGAGCTGCTGATAATCATGACCTTTTAACTGAGTGAAATAGAACGTAATTGTATAATTGCATCCTGATGTATGCAGTCAGGAAGCAGGATGCAAAACTGGGGACCAAGGAGGTGTTAAGGCAAACTGTATTAGTTGTTAGGGACCCAAGTGACCCCTGGAAGATACCTGTGTTGCCATGAATATTTGATGGGTGGCTAGGGTAAAAGTGGTTGTCTATAGCGTATGAGCTGAGTATTTAAATATGCCCAAAAGTCAGTTTGGTCAGCTCAGAGATCTTTACCAAATTCTTTCTGGACCCCACTGTTTGTGTGTTGTAGTTTAAAAGCAACATCCCGTGGTGATAGTTAAAATGAGCATAAAGATGCAACAATTTCTTTTTTGTATTGTACAGAAGTGGAGGCTTCTCATTCCAAAAGGAAATGTTTGGTCTCAGTGCCTGTCATTTAAACCTGTCATTGCAATTGGGTCTAATGAGCTCTTTATTTGGCAGCCTTTGCAGAAGACCGGGATTGAATAAGAGCTAGAGACTGAACTCTGTCCCTCCAGAGTGGGGTTGTTGATCCATATTGTGTAGCAGTCTGTGAGGGAAGCTGGCATTGTTGCTATTGCTGGTTTTATACCTGTTCTAGGGATAAACAGAGGCATCTGGTCTCCAGAGCTGTCAGCACTAAACTCACACCCAATAAGTTAAAGGTAAAGGAAAATGTTCTCATTCCTAGTCATCTCCTGTAGTGACATGCAGTCTGGATGCTATACTATAGGCTATGTGCCTAGCACAATGGAGCCTAACCTGCAGGCAATATCTGTGCTAAATAACATTTCATTTGTTCCATTTTTCAGACGCAAGACTGTAAGCCATTATATTACAATATTCAGAGGCTGGTTAGAATTGTGACTCGGATTGAGATCAATTCCATGTAGCTTCCTCTTTATGAATCTTTCCTTCCTTTCATATCATGGGTGCCTATCTTGGAAAAAGAGATTCATTTAGTTATAGATAGTACTGTAGGTCTCCTGCAGGTCTGGTGGTAAAAGCTGACTTGTATTCTTGCTCGTAAGGAGCCATGATCTTGCGGTCTTTGTAATTCTATTATGTAAGTTCTGGCTGTTTACTGGACTGTTTTGTTTCACATATGAAACATCTAAGTTTAAAAAATAAACAGCCTGTGCACTAGCAAACAGTCTTTCTGCTGCCAGTGATGTGGAGGGTGTTTAACTGATTATCCCCATAATCTGGAAGTGAGAGAGGAGCTTTGTTTTTAAAACATGCATATAATATTTTGTGACTTCTATCAGATTTTTAGTCAGACACATTCTGTGCATCTTCCACTTTTGTGGGGGGATCTCCTGTCGTAGAGGCTCCTACTTACAACTGCTTAAATGCCTGTATGTATGCAGTGCCCAGTGTATCCTGTGCACTGTATTCAGAAAAGGATCTAATTCATAAGCACCAACAGCAGGAGTGACACCTTAACCTAATTTTTCCCCTTTAAGATATCAGCTGCTAAAGGACAGGGCACTGAACTGGGACTCAGGAGATCTGGATTCTACATCAGGTCTGCCAGTAACTCTCTGTGACGTTGGACAATTCACTTCTTCTCTCTGGCCCTCCATCTTGTCTCTTGACTGAAAGCTCTTAGGCGTTAGGAATATCTTTCATTCCGTGTACAGTGCTTAGTGTGATGGTGCTCTTATTTCACACGGAAACTCTAGATGTGCTACCATAATACAATTAATAAAACCCTGTTTTATTAAATATAAAATAAAAGAATTGTGACCAGAAACAGAACCAGTTTTATTTATCAGTAGAGGTGAAGTGATGGTGGTGCAGACCTTTTCTGGATTAATTTGCCAAATTAGATGAAAATTAGATCTAACAGATCTTGTTTTGGTTTTCAGGTATATGCATTAAGTAGAATTCCTGTAAATCTCACTAACACTAGAAGGGAGCAGTAAAGAGGTGTGATATAAAATTGCACACCCAGAGTGCTGAGTGCTTTCTTTCTTTTGCATCCCTCAGTTTGGAGGGCAGATGTACTTTTTTTTCCATGATAAGAGGAAATCACCAAAAATTGACCTTCGGGTTGGCGCTCGTGACTGGCCCAGGTAAAATGAGTTTTGTCTCACTCCAGTTCCAATTCCCAGTAGAAGTGTCCATAAAAAAACCCACAATAGCTGTAAGAGACCCAATTTCTGGAGCATTCCTCAGTGTGGCCAAGGTTGAGCGGATTGGGGAGACCAAACCCCTAGATTGGCCAACCACATAAGGGTTTAGACATGTTGTCAAGAAACCTTGCATGGCCATTGTAGCTATTCATTGTAGTTTAAGGGAACTTTGGTCTCTAGAGTGGGATTTCTAATTTAGCATATTTCGCAAAATTCAAATTAAAAATTAATATTCTAGTAGACTTAATGTGAGGCCTGCCAACCTTGACAATGTCACTAACATTTCTAACAAGTGTGCTTACCACAGCTTGGTTGACCCTGCTGGTGATTCTGATATTGCATCAGAGAGAAAAAAGTCATGAATGTTTGAAGGGAAACTGTCCCCTCTCTGAGAGGGGAGGGCATGTTTTGCCTTTGCACCTTTTCTTTCAGTTTGATTCTGTTCTGTCTTGTTAGCATTATTAAAGAAAGCTGTCATAAGCTTCTCTTGCTAAACCATGTAAACTGTACATTCATTTCAATTTAACAGACCAAGCTATGTGCAATTGTAAATAGAAACAAGGTTCATTCTCTACCCCATCCTGCAATAAGATTGAATAATTCTCAATGTATGTTTTGGCAGAATATTTTCAAATAGCAAGCATTTAATCATATTCCCTTGCTTTGTCCATCCATTACATTAGCTGTATCCCAGAATACATAACACATTGAAGAAAAAATGTGGTCTGAGCATAGGATAGACTTCTGAAAGTTTCTGTTCCCTGCGTTGCCAATGACTGCCATTCTCTCTCTCTCTCTAGCCCCTTCTCCCCCCCCCCCCCCCCCGGTACCTGTTTCCCTGTCTATAGAATGGCAATACACCTCTACCCTGATATAACACTGTCCTCAGGAGCCAAAAAATCTTACCTCATTATAGGTGAAACCGTGTTATATTGAACTTGCTTTGATCCACCGGAGCGCGCAGGCCGCCCCGCCCAAAGCGCTGCTTTACCGCATTATATCCGAATTCATGTTCTATCAGGTCACATTATATCAGGGTAGAGGTGTACTTACCTATTTCAGAAGAGGGATGGGAGGTTTATTATTTATGAGCACTTTATATATGCAGTTTTTATTCATTTGTAAATCTCAGCTGACTCTTTAAAATGAACATATCTCTGTTTATAATGCTAGTTATGTATTTGCATAAAGGGACTCTTGAAAAGATTCTTCAGTTTGATTCCTTATGCTTCATGTAGGAAATGTTCCGTCATGCTTTATTGCAGGCAGTTCTGATCTCCTTCTTGTAAGCAGTGGTATGTTACAAGAGTAAATCTTTTGTATGAGTGTCAGTTTGTAAGGGAAGAAATTAAATATTCATGTATGCCTCGGTGTGTGACTTTAGGCTTTAAGGTTACAGACAAAAGGGAAGTTGCATTCTGAAATCTAGTAATCCATAATTGTCTCAAGTTGCTACTGAGATATAATCATTTAGTAATCTGTTTCTAGGCATAGAGCCTTGGAAAATCTGGATAAGGGATCTCTTAGTAAAACACCAGCTAAAAAATCACATGAATGCAACTGTAGTTATCGCTATTACTTCTTATCATGGCTCCTGTAGAGACATCAACAGGCTGTTCAGTGCTCTTTGGACTATGTTTCCCTTTATATGTTACTTTCTCAATACCAATGATTTTTCAGGTACTTGTGAAATATCCACACACCAATTGAAACTAAAATGTAAAGTCTGATTTAGAGTTCTGTAGATTTTACTCAGGCAGTGAAACCAGCTTAGTCAGTTCCCTGATCTTCTGTCTCCATCCCTCATGTCAATTTGTGTCATTGATAGTAACTTTCATTTTCTGGTTCTCATGTGCTAGCCCTGATCTGTGGCATTGAGGTTGCAAACACCAGGATAAAATTGAAATTGCAGAATATTTATAAATTTGTGGGAACATTTCTCCTATAAATAGACTTAGGAAAACATTTTATTCTGGATGTAAACGGGCTACCTAAATTACCTGACAATGTTGCGTTATCTGTAGTAATATTTAAAATTTAGATTTGTGTAAGCATGTCTCTTCCTTTAAGGTTTAAATTCTGTAACATTCAGAGAGATACTTCAGAAGTACATGGGACTCTGGAAATCCTTACATTTACGTAGGCAGAAAGGCTCCTTATTCTCTGGAGATTTTAATGTTTCAAATGAGTAAATCAAAGCTTGCCTGGGGGTTCAGTATTTAAGTACCTTGATGTTTTAGCCATCTGTAATAGAAACTGGATTGAAGTTGTTTTGTCTGCGGTCTGGAACTAATTTTTATACCACAGCAGCTGGCTTCTGGAATACTGTGCACCCAAACCAGCATGTATTAAGCGCAGAAATTGCTTTCTGATGTCAACCTTCATCTTTCATGTTGTGAAAGAATGTACAGTTTTTGCAGCATGTCAGCCTAAAGGGCAAGTGCTTGTTACAAACTTTAATCCAAGCCATACTGCTTGTTGTCATAACAGATTATCTTCCAACTCTCAAAATCATCAAGGCAAACTTGATATCACTTCTCTCATGTTAGACAAATCAGCTGGTTAACAGTCAGTTTGCTAACCACAGGGTGATATAAGTATATTCTCTTTAAAACATTTATCTTCAGAGCTTCCTTGGCAAGCTAGCCTGGAGTATTTCCCTGGCCCTAGTAAGGCTGTTGTGGCACTTTGATATTGGTCTGTTCCTCAGTGACACTGAGGCACTTGTTCAGTGACACTATTCAAAGCAAGCTTGTGAAACTTTTTTCAGACCCCAGAGGGTTTTGAGTTTTTCCTGTTTGGGGCTTTTTCATTTCTTCTAGCATCTATATCACATGAATATAACACGTACGCAGAAGTTTGGTTTTTTTTCCCCCATACTAAAACATATTAGGCTCTAACTAATATTCAACCCATTTGATATAATGGTCAGCAAGGACTTAACGATCTCCAGTTTAGGTTGCACATGGGACATCTGTAAAGATGCTGTCCATCTGATTGTGCTTAGCTGCTCTGAAAATGAGTGTTCTTGCTTTGGTTTCTGCTGACAGGGAGGAAGGAAGGAAAAGCTGCCCCCACCCAATGCAAAGTTGGTTTCAGTTGAATTAGATCTCATCTGTCAGTTCTCCAGCTCAAGCCTAATATAGAGAAATGTGTGCTGTGGCTTTTCCCCCACTGGTGGAGTTGGCCAAGATAAGATCTGATGCTGCTTATGGAACTAGGTTGCTCTTAAAGTTCTACTTGAAATCAACTTTTTGGGTTTGTTTTAAGATGGGTGAACTTGAGTGCATTATTAAATGAGGATATTGTTACAACAGGCACCACAGAAACTTGGTGGAATGATGATCATCAATGGGACACACTAGTACTAGGGTATAAAATATATAGGAATGACAGAGTAGGTCACACTAGTGGGGCAGGGGCACTATATGTGAAAGAAAGCATAGTCAGATATAGTAAAAATCTTAACCGAATCAAACACAGAATCTCTGTGGGTAGAAATTCTATGCTTGAATTGGAATATAGCAGTAGCAATATATTACTGACCACCTGACCAGGATGGTGACCATGATTGTGAAATGTTTAGAGACTAGAGAAGCCACAAAATCAGAAAACCAATAATAATGGGCGATTTCAGCTATCCCCATATTGACTGGGAATGTGTCACGTAAGGATTGCAATACAGAGATACAATTTCTAGACATCATTAATGACTACTTCTTGTAGCAGCTAGTCCTGGAACCCACAAGGAGAGAGGCAATTCTTGATTTAGTCCTAAGTGGTGCACAGGATCCGGTCCAAGAGGTGAATGTAGTTGAACCGCTTGGTAATAGCAGCCATAAATGTAATTGGTATTTTCCCCAAGGATGTTAAATATAAAGAAACCCACTACAATAGCATTTAACTTAAAAAAGGGGAACACAAAAGTGAGGAGGCTAGTTAAATGGAATTTAAAGGGAACAGTCACCAGAGTGAAATGCCTTTTAAGCTGCATGGAACCTTTTAAAAAACACTGTAATAGAGGCTCAAACTATATGTATACCCCAAATAAAAGAGAAAACAGGAAGGAGGGGACAAAAAAAGCCACCTTGGCTAAACAACTGAGTAAAAAAGATGGTTAGAGATAGAGACCTCTTAACAATTGGAAGTCTGATCTGACTGAGGAAAATAGAAAGGAATCATAGAATCATGCACCTGGAAGGGACCTCGAGAGGTCATCTAGTCCAGTCCTCTGCACTCATGGAAGGAGTAATGAACATACACTCTGGCAAGTCAAATGTAAAAGTATAATTAGGCAGGCCAAAAAAGAATTTGAGGAGCAGCTAGCAAAACACACAAATCAACAGCAAATTTTAAGTACATCAGAAGCAGGAAACCTGCCAAACAATCAGTGGGACCACTCAACGATCAAAATGCTAAAGGAGCACTCAAGGAAGACAAGGCCATTGCAGAGAAGCTCAGTGAATTCTTTGCATTGCTATTCACTGCAGAGGATGTGAGTGAGATACCCACACCTGAGCCAATCTTTTTAGGTGACAGATCTGAGGAGCTGTCCCAGCTTGAGGTGTCAGTAGATGAGATTTTGGAACAAATTGATACATTAAACAGTAATAAGTCGCCAGGACCAGATGGCATTCACCCAAGAGTTCTGAAGGAACTCAGATACGAAATTGCAGAACTACTAACTGTGGTATGTAACCTATTGCTTAAATCAGCCTCTGTACCAGATGACAGGAAGATAACTAATGTAATGTTGATTTAAAAAAAAAAAGGCTCCAAAAGCGATCCTTGAGATTATAGGCTGGTAAACTGAATTTCTGTACTATAGTTCCTACAAATTTGCCTGGTACTGAACAGAATTATCAGACGCTTAGATGAACACAGTATGTTGGGGAAGAATCAACATGGCTTTTGTAAAGGAAAATCATTCCTAAAGGTAATAGGTAATAACTGGAGATATACCAATCTCCTAGAACTGGAAGGGACCTTGAAAGGTCATCAAGTCCAGCCCCCTGCCTTCACTAGCAGGACCAATTTTTGCCCCAGATCCCTAAGTGGCCCCCTCAAGGATTGAACTCACAACCCTGGGTTTAGCAGACCAATGCTCAAACCACTGAGCTATCCCTCCCCCCACTAATCTATTAGAATTCTTTGAGGGGGGGTCAACAAACTTGTGGACAAGGGTGATCTATTGGATAAATTTGTTAGTCTTTAAGGTGCCACAAGTACTCCTGTTTTTTTTTTTCTATTGGATATAGTGTACTTAGACTTTCAGAAAGCCCAGTGTCCCTTGCCAAAGGCTATTAAGTAATGTAGGCAGTGTGGGATAAGAGGGAAGGTCCTCTTGTGGATCAGTAACTGGTTCAAAGATAGGAAACTAGGGCCACTCAGAGGATTCAGGGGGGCCTGGGGCAAAGCAATTTCGGGGGCCCCTTCCATTAAAAAAAAGTTGCAATATTATAGAATACTATATTCCCGTGGGGGCCCCTGCGGGGCCCAGGGAAAATTGCCCCACTTGCCTCCCACCCTCTGGGCAGCCCTGTAGGAAACACAGGATAGAAATAAATGGTCAGTTTTCACAGTGGAAAGGAGTAAATAGCAGGCTCCCCAAGGATCTGTATCGGGGCCAATGCTGTTCAACATATTCATAAATTATGTAAAAAAAAAAGGGGTAAACAGTGAAATGGTGAAGTTTGCAGAATGAAATTACTCAAGATAGTTAAGTCCAAAGCTGACTGAGAAGAGTTAACCAGTTTTGTGAGATCCCTTTGTGCCTGGGCAACAAAATGGCAAATGAAATTCACTGTTGATAAAGCAAAGTAATGCTGGTACACATAATCCCAACTATAAATACAAAGTGACAGGGTCTACATTAGCTGTTACCACTCAAAAAAGAGATCTTGGAGTCATACTGGATAGTTCTCTGAAAACATCTGCTCAATGTTCAGTAGTGATCAAAAAAGCTAACAATTTAGGAACCATTAGGAAAGGAATAGATTAGACAAAATATCAATGCCACTATATACATTCATGGTACACCTTGAATACTGGTTGTCCCATCTCAAAAAATATTAGCGTTGGAAAAAGAACAGAGAAAAGCAACAAAATGTATTAGGGGTATGGAACAGCTTCCTTATGAGAAGAGATTAAAAAGACCAGGACTGGTCATCTTAGAAAAGAGACGACTAAGGGGCAATGTGATAGAGGTCTATACAGTCATGAATGGTGTGAATAAAGTGCATAACACTTCCTTATTTAACCCTTCACATAACACATGAACTAGTCCTCACCCAATAAAATTATTGGGCAGCAAATTTAAAACAGACATAAGAAAATATTTCACACAAGACACAGTCAACCTGTGGAACTTGTTGCCAGGGATGTTGTGAAGGCCAAAACTATAACTGGGTTCAAAGAAGAAATAAGTTCATGGAGGATAAGTCCATCAATGTCTATTAGCCAAGACAGTGAGGGAGGCAACCCCATGCTCTGGGTGTCCCCACACCTCTGACTGCCAGAAGCTGGGACTGGATGACAAGGGGTAGGTTACTTGATTAATTCCTGTGTTCTGTTCATTCCCTTTGAATCATCTGGCACTGGCCACTGTCAGAAGACAGGATACTGGCCTAGATGGACCACTGATCTGATCCAGTATGGCCATTCTTAGTTGTTCCCCAAAACTCTCAGTAAAGTCTGTAGATGATTAGTGCCCTATAAAAGGTTTTATGACGTACCGTCTTCTTCCATCTCGTTTGTAGTGTGTGCTGTATTTATGGAGTTTAAAGATAAATCATCCCAAAACGCTGTTCCTGCTTCGAGGGAACCATGAATGCAGGCACCTCACAGAATACTTCACCTTTAAACAGGAATGTAAGTATACCCAATTCTCCTCAGTAATGACATAGATGCACTAGCACGACCTGGCCAGGTCAGGGCTCTCAGTCCTCTATTGGGCCTGTCTTGGATGGCCTAGCTGGCTTTGGCAAATATATCTGCACTTAGCTGTCCTCTTGTTTCCAATATTCTAGCACATTGCTTTAAATGCTGTTCAATATTTTGGGTTGAACCAATCCTGTGGAGTGCTGAACATACGCTAAAGTAGCATTTGAGTTCTCTTGGTAGAAGGAATATGAATGCAGATAAAAGGAGTGCAAGCCCATCTCCTGTGTTACTGACAAATGGTTGCATGCAAAGTCCCCTCCTTCTCCCCAGTTTCTAGACCCAGCACCCTATAATTACTGCCAAGTGACTTTCAGTTCAGTTTGTGCAGCTGGAATTGGTGATTACAGCTGGAAGAAAATAAAGGACTCTTCCTAGTGTTTGTACTGGGCGAATCATTACCTCTAAGATAATTTTATTTTAGTTAAATATAGTATTTATAACTTTTTAAAGTATGTGAAACTAGTGCTGGTGAAAGGTCAAGTGGCATGCCAGCACTGGAGACTGAAATCCTCTCTCCACACAACAAGCATAGCAGAGGCAGCAGTCGTGTATGCGTCGACCCTGACCTGAAAGAGTTGTCTTTAGAGGACAGGCGATAGTTGTCAGAGGGGTAAAGTGTGACAGGAACCTACCTGTTTGTTCAGAAATGAGCTGAGAGGCATCAGCTTGCTTCATGCTGGACACTGATGATGGTCATTATTTCTCCCTACTGAGCTGAGCTGGATTTGAGTCAGTGATCTAGAGGTTAAAGGTTCTGTATTCTGTTCCCAGGATCCCCTGTTGAAAAGCATAATAAACAAAAACTGCCTTTTCTCTTCCTGTACATAAATGTTTCACTACAGAAACCTTTTTGAGCTACAGAAATAAGGGCGGGAGAAAACGAAAAATTCAGTAATATCACCCTTTCCCTGTAGATGAAGGTCACTCTTACAGTAACAGTAAGATTTTTCCAAGACATGGTTGTGATAAAACATCACCATCTAAGATGGCTGCCAGACCTGAGACCATGTGTACTTTGATGTGGTGATCTCCTAATGTGACTACATGGTGTTGTAGAGTCTTACTACTTCAGTAGCATCTGATGGGGAACGTTTCTGAATCTGTCCGACACCTGGTTGTGAAAGCTTAGTTTCTGCTTTTAGGAAACCCATATCACTTCTGTGACAGTGAAAATCTTCCTAGCCTATCTGTTAAAACAAGCAGCAAATGACATCAGTTTGCAGAGCATTAATGGTTAAACCAGCATACTGCTGCTTAGAACAGCACCTCCTGTTGTATCCATAAAAAGAAATCTAAAACATTGGCTTTTAGAATGCATTTTAATGTGGAGATTGCAGAATGTAACTTTTTTTTAAGCCCTTTGGGCCAACTCAGCACGCTAAATAAGAGAACTTGTTCTCAGTGGCTTCTTTTGGGGGAAGGAACCAGATCACTCTGTGTTCTGATCTGTTGGGGTCTCAGGTAAAAAAGTTTGGGTCAGGTCAGTACTCAGATAGGAGCCCTTGAAATAACACAAGTTGCAGGAAACGGTGCTGAAAGTGCACTGAAGGGCTCTTTTCTCTCTGAATCAGTAATGAACTAGTGCCTCAGCATGGTGAGAGAACTGCTACTAGTTGATTGTACCTCTGACATCAGGCTGAGGCGTAAAGCTGAGAACCTGACCATATGTGGACATTAAAGATTATATGCTATTTCTTGTAAGACTTGGTGTGTTAACCCCTGGTATCCTGGTCAAATTCTAGCTCCTTAGCCTCCCTGAGTCTCCCTTGAAGTACTCGTATCCAACCGAAACTGCAATTCCTTATCTAAACTGTTACATGGTATTGGTTGTGCCAAGTTAAACTGCTGTTGCAGTTCCTAATGTATAGTCTGCATAGTAGTTGAAGGTTGTAAGATTCTTTGGGGTCATTTGAGATGAAAGGTGCAGTATGAATTTATTAGTAAACCAAGTTCTTTCTAACCCTTGGAAAATGCTGAGGCGCCTCTTCCAGGAAGTTCTTGCTATGGAGGTTAACATGCACTAGGATAAGTTAATCTTCTCCCGTCAAGCTCAGAAATTAAAGTAAAAGTTCCTGACTGGGGCCATGTTGGAAGCCTTTTGGCTTTCAGGGTCATAAAGTATTTTCTAAGACAGCTCCATTAACGTGCTAGAGGAAAGCTTTGCTTAGAATGTCATAGGTGTAGACTGTTTCTGTTTCACCTTCTACATTAGCTTCCTCTGACAGTGCTACAGATCAAGGCCTTTGCTGCCAGTTCTTGTAGTATGTTAGTCTGAATGCATGAATGGTCTGGAATCTTTTCACCCAACTTGATCAACCCACATTGTGTAGAAGATAAACCATCCTCTCTCTCTCTCTCTCTCTCTCTCTCCTGCCTGCTCTCCCTGTTAGGTCGAATCAAATATTCGGAGCGAGTGTATGATGCATGTATGGATACATTTGACTGTCTTCCTCTTGCCGCCCTCCTAAACCAGCAGTTCCTGTGCGTTCATGGAGGACTGTCTCCAGAAATCACATGTCTAGATGACATTAGGAAAGTAAGTAATCTCACTCATCATTCACACTGACATTTTTATTGGGCACTTGTATTACTAGGGTTCGATTTTTAGTTGCATACTCACACAACCCATCTCTGGTGGACATGAGAGTTATTGCTTCCTCTGGAATCTTGGATTGTTAAAGTTTGGTCTTAATAAGGCTTTCTTTGATCCCTTTACCGAAAGGGGTTGACTGCAGTTTAAGCATCAGGTTCGATACCCTCCTGGGAACCCAAGATCCCAGCAGGAACATAACAGCTTTTTTTCTTTCTGAGGTAAAGAAATTGAGTTCCAAGCAGTTCAGTGTGCGTGGGCCTTTTGGACAATATGTTAAAAAGCCAAAGCCCTGTCTGTTGCATGGACATTACAGCTCCTTAGTCCTTATGGAGCGTTCGGTGCACTGGTTAGCAGGCTTTGCACCCCACAGGTGGCTGCTGTAGTTTGATGTTCTTTGTTGGAAAAACATGCTATGCATGTTTGCTATTCCTCCATTTTATCTGCTGTTTGTGATACGCTCCCATGTATCTTGAGACAGCAGCATGCTCTGTAGTTCTGCAGCACAGCTCAAGCTACTTTGAGTGTTTGAGGGTAATAGATCACACACTTTTCTTCCTCTCTCCCACCTCATCCTTCGTTCTCTCATGCAGCCAGAGCTGGTTGGTTTCAACGGCCTGACAGATTGTCCCAAAGTTGGGCCTTCAGTCAGCAAAACTCAGGCTAATTTAAAGGCCTTTGGGTTGGTTACTAAGACTTGGTTCCTGCTCTTCTTCCTAAATTGCTACCAGGTAGCGTGTCACTGGCATCGTTTGCATTTTTAAGTCTGCAGTATGTTTTTTGTTATTATATAGAATTTACTTTTTCTGCCACCATGTAACAAGTTAATAACATCCCTGATGCTGACTGCATTTAATTTCTGTAGACACTCAGTGTCTAGGTAACATTCTCTAGTGATTAGACCAGGGAGCTTCAAGTCAGATAGTATATGCCAGTTCTCCCACAGTGAAGATCTCTTCTGAATGTTTTGAGGGAGAAGGAAAAGCAGGCAGGGGCAGAAAGCCAGGCAACTCGTGAGCATCCAAGTGGTGACCACATGGCTGCCACTCAGACCTTGCTCCCCAAAAGATGGAAAAAGAAGGGAGGAAGCTCAGATCTGTTGAGTAGACTCAGTTTTGGTCTCAGTAAGAGAGGAGGTGTCCAAAGCTCTAATCCTAATTCATTCAAACTAGTCCATCTCCAGAGCTCTTCTGCTTAGGGGCATGTACCCCTTGGTTACAAAGCCACTTTACTGCCACAATTGTCCTCATTTTGTGTGCACCTTCCAGTTAGACAGGTTTAAAGAGCCTCCAGCCTTTGGTCCGATGTGTGACCTACTCTGGTCTGATCCATCAGAGGATTACGGCAATGAGAAGACGCTAGAGCATTTCACTCACAACACTGTTCGAGGCTGTTCCTATTTCTACAGGTAAGCAGAGTTTCAGTGGGGCTCAGATAAACTATGGCTTCTGACTTGCCCTGGGTAGTCTTTAAAAGTGAATGGAGAGATGGAGTGAAATCCGATTGTTGTGTTAAATGTGCCCCTACTTACCAGGTTCTTGGGCTGTCTGTGTTAGCACAGAAATATATAAACTTGCTTTAAAGCTGTTTTTCCCCTATGGGAAATCTACTTGGGTGGTACCTGACTCCCTGAAGCTGCCCCAGGATGCATCACTTGATGAAATCGCAAGTATCTAAGGTTGTAATGAGACTTCTGGTACCTGTTATGGTGCTTTTGGAGATAATTTCAGGGACCAGAAGGTATCAAGGGGATTTTAGAAGGAAATAAATAATTTTAAAAGATAATTTTCTATACTTGATTCCTTGCAACCTGCCTGGTTGGGATTTAAAGTAGGAATCCAGACTGACTACTGTTTCCAATGTGCTTTGTGATTAATCTTTAAAAGATGGCACTGTACATAGTTGTGGCCTTATTTCAGAGGTGCTGGGCGCTTGCAGTTTTCATTGGCTTTGAAGGGTGTGACTACACTGCAGCTCGGAGTGAGCTTCCCCGGCTGGGTAGACAGACTTGTGACTGCAGGGCTCTAGCTAGCATGCTAAAAATAGCATTGGGAATGTTGCTGCACTGGCTGAGGCTCACGCTAGCCACCTAAGCTTGAAACCAGAGGATCAGGTGGGTCCGAGCTTGGCGGCTAGTGCAAGCCTCCGCTGGTGTAGTAACATGCATGCTGCTGTTTTTTAGCACGCTGACGCTTGCATGGCTCAAGCTAGTCTGCCAGCCAGGGTTGGGGGCTCACTCTCAGCTGTAGGGTAGACCTATCTAAAGATTCTCAGCACATCTGAAAGCAGCCCACAACTACATGCAGTGCTATCATTTGAAGATTAATTGCAAAGCTCACAAGACCATTAATGCTCTGTGTTCTCATTTCTCCTGCCTCCCCAGAGGAGGGAGGATTTTTTTCTTTGCTACCTACTAATGTATTTAAAACTCTTCTCTTTAGTTACCCTGCAGTCTGTGAATTTTTGCAAAACAATAGTTTGTTATCTGTAATCCGAGCTCATGAAGCCCAGGATGCCGGGTAAGTGCTACAGTGCTAGGACTGTGCAAGAATGTTTTTTCAGTTTTTCTACACTTAGCAAGACCAAATTCCAACACCATGCCCTGCCTTCTAGGTACCGAATGTACAGGAAGAGCCAGACGACAGGCTTTCCATCGCTAATCACGATCTTCTCTGCACCAAATTACCTAGATGTCTATAACAACAAGGGTAAGGCAGGCAAGGCCACGTCTCTGCAGTTGTTTTGGATGCCAGTGCTGTTTTAATATTAACCCTTAGGAAACCCCTCTCCAACTTTGTCCTCCTGTTTTGTTAGCAGTAGCCCCAGTTCACTCCATCCTTCTCATTTGAATGAAACCTCTTCCACTTCCCTGTGAGCCAGAACATGCTAGCCACTGAGCCAACAGCATCATGCTAACTGCTGTGTGCTGCTACCCCTCTCTTCTAGCCTGGCCTGACCTGCTGATATGATTCTGCTCCCACTCATCTGGTTCTCAGCTTTCAGGGGGAGGTGGGTGTCTGGGAAGTGACAGCTGGGGAAGAAGGTGGAAAAGCTCAAAACAGGCTCTTCAAGATCCCTAAAGTTATATTACCTTTTATCTGCCACAGTGGTCTGATGGAACCCTAAGAAAACATCTCGTCTTCAATGTGATGTGTGCCTGGGATAAGCTAGTGTTGAATCCAAAAGAGCTTCATTAAGTGTCAGTTTGACAAAAAGCCTGTAAACTCATAGTGAAGATTGCCACTCTGTGTATGACTTAACCCTATCCCGACCCATGTGTTGCAGCACCAGTGCACAAAGGAATAAATAAACCATGGAGTTAGTAGCTTTGGTTCTGAATTTCTTTCCTTTAGTCAGTTCAACTTAGATACTTCAGCATCACATTATTTTCCTTTTTTGGATGATGGCACTGAATGAAAAGTAGCTTTGCTATTAGCATTGCAGCTGCATTCAAATTGGCAGCAGATTGTTGTGGCATTGCTTACTGAAGTAACACGCTGTTTCACTGACATCATCAGGTCAGTGGATCCACAGGACACTCTATAGCTAGAAGCGTTTGACATACGTAAACACGAAGGAGAAGGAGAAAGAAAATTGTTCATAATAGTCCGTGGTGGTTATAAATACAAATAATGGGATGAAAATGAGCACAGGTAAAATTTAGGCTGAGAGCAGGAACTCTTTCCTAAGAGCCTGATCTGTAGGACAGAGGAATAGTCTTGAAGAGGAGTTGGGGGCAATCAGTTAGTTACTCTGGACACACACCTAGTATATGCTTCAGAGGGAACAATCTTAAACTGCTTGTCCAAGAGTACTTAATAGGCCTTCACCTCTGATTCTGATATCTGTGGGAATGTCATCTTATACCATGTCATCAGGGGTCCTTAAATGAATATTGATGGGCATTGGGAAAAGGAGCATTGCTGTGAATTTAGAACTGCACTGAGGTCTAAAAGCAGCTGCGAATCTTGTTTCTAAAACTAAAAGCTAAAGCATTTTTTTAGTCTAAACTGGACTAAGTAGGAAACTTAAACAAGACCCCTTCTTTCGCACTCTGATCCAGAAATGGCTTAGCTGGCTTTCAAAGTGTCCCCCTCTAAGGTGACAGTTTGCATGCTGTTACAACTAAACTGTCAAGTTATAAGCCCTGGGGGAATGACATACATGCCAGTAATGGCAACTCACTAGTAATGGTGACTGTGCCGCTATAACATGCGGTTGCTGTCCATGTTCATAAACTTTAACCCTGCTGATATTAAATAAGGAGTGAGGGAAACTTTCCACCTATCTTTCTAACCTTAACTTAGGACCAAGAGTTTCTAGTTCATGGTTTCTTTGAGGTGACCGTGTGAGGCTTCTGAGCAGAGTGTACTTTTTTCTTTAGAGTCTCATTATATTGTCCTGAGGAGCTATTTGGAAGATGAGCTATTGTGAAATGTCTAAAACGTCATGCCCTGTAGTTGATAAACTGAAAATACCACTTAAGCCTCTTAATTCTAGATAAGTAGTAGTTTGGTGCTGCACAAATTGAACTAGTTGTCATTGTGTGATCACTAACGCTCAGTGCTGAACGAACCTAGAGGGAGACTGTCTTTGAGCCTCAGAGCTCACCGTGCCTACATACACACATTCTCACTCTATTCTTTTTTAGCTGCTGTGCTGAAATATGAAAACAATGTCATGAACATCAGACAGTTCAACTGTTCTCCACACCCCTACTGGCTTCCAAACTTCATGGATGTCTTCACATGGTCTTTACCTTTTGTAGGGGAAAAGGGTAAGAAATAAAGCATTCAGATTTCTGTTTGGCCTAAACAGTGACGGATCATAGCACTGTGTGTGTTAACAGCCCCCTGAAGGTAACTAAATATCTGTAAATATCAAATCAAGTGATTATCTAGGAAGTTTTAAATATGTGGTGCGGCTTGGCAGTGTAAAATGGCATTGATAAGTAGTTCAGACTTTCCGTGACCTATTGTACACTAGTAGAACTCTGATGGCTAAAGTTCCTCAGATTTTAAGTTTCTTTGGGGAAGAAGATCTGCTTTGCCATTACCAAGAAGTTAAATAAAATGGTCCCTGTTTCACAATATTTTTGTACTGTGAACCAGCCCTGATTAGGTAATTCACCCAACTGTGCTGACATCTTCGATGCTACACAAAGAAAGAGATAGATATGTAGATATGTGGCCCATCAGAAAAAGCATTCACCACAGTCAGGGAGAGGCTTTGATTTCAATTTTAATAAGGTACGGCTGCCTAAAACCCCCCAGATTTTGCCAAAATTCCAGCTTCTTAACAAAGGAGCGCTGTCCTCTCACAACCAGGCTAGATTCTCATTCTGGGCTTTAGATTTTGGGGATAGCTTAAAGGTCTAAAATGTTTACTCTGTGGAACCAAAGGTTGAAATCCCAGACAAGCCGACATTCCCTGAAACAGATGGAGTATTATGCAGTTTTTGTGGAGTGTGGGGAGTGAAGGGGGATTGGGAAGGGATCTTAACTGAGACCCAATCTCTTCTGCATGAACACTATGGATACCTCACTCCCTGACCAGTTCCCATGCAGTTGTGCAGCATTCTGTGCATTGCACCCACCTCTGTGACAGAGGGTCTCAGGTATCTCATCTAACGTGTTTTGGGATCCTTTGCAATAAAAGATGCTGCAGAATGTAGCTATAAAATATCTTTGGGCTCCCTCTTCAAATGTGTACATGACTGATATCATTGGTTCAGTCCAGCTCACCCTTCCCCTTTGGGCAGTGTGAGCAGCAGCCCCCTCTAATCTTCCTACCTATTTGTCACTACTTCTTGCAGTCACAGAGATGCTGGTCAACATCCTCAACATATGCTCTGACGATGAGTTGATTTCAGATGGTGATGAAACTTTGGAAGGTAACAACCTTTATTACAAGTTGGGCTGTTAACAGTGGTGAGGGAATGGTTTAAAGCTAAATTAAGAGAGATTGGCATCCACTTTAGAACTAAATACCAAACTTTGTCCCCTTGCAATCCAGTGACAGTGAAGTGCGTAGGGTTGTACTTATTTGTGGCAATGCACTCCTCACGAGATATTCTGAAGAATGATTTCCTGGCATTACCAGGTCATGGGATTATTCCCCAATAAATTCCCCAAGTTATTTTTACTGACTCAAACGTTACTACTCAATTTACTGGTGCAGACAGTCTTTCCGCTGCTACTCTGTCCTGCTACATCTAAACTTTAACACTCAAGCACTGGGCCAATTTGTCCTTCCTTTTCATACTAGCTCCAGAAATAGCAGCCAATTATTTGGACCTGATTAGTGATTTTTGAAGTGGTGATGTGTGAAGGAAGCTGAATGCAGGTGGGGTAATACATCAATGTTGACAAATGGAAAAATATTGAGAGAAAATAAAGTAAATGCGGCATGGAAGTAGTAGGAGAGGTATAACGTAACAAGGTGCCACTTCTGTCAACAGGTCAAGACTTTAACCCGCTTCTCCCATTTAATTTCATTTTTGATTTCCCCCCCCCCTCCCTCCCATGAAAATTAAATTTGTTTCTTCTATCTCTGTCTTCATCTGCTTGTTTCTTGGTGTCTCCTCTCCCTGAAGATCACTACATTTCAAGCTATCAGAAAGGTACCCAGCTAGAATTTGCTACAAACTTAATTCTCACTGCCTGTGCCACCAGATTCCTTGGAGTGGATTTGAATAGCTGACTAGCTGGGGAGGCTCTCCATCCCCCTTCCAGCTTTAACAGAAGCGCTGTGTGTTTTTTAACCCTGCTGCGTTCCTCTAGGAACTTGAGAGATGGGGTCACATTTCTATTTGACTTCCTAATGCAGCCACCTAGTGCATGGCAAAACCATTGGTGCATGTTCAATCTCCAGTGTGGCTTGTACTGTTCTAATGTGTGATAGTGCCATTTGAAGAGTCTGAGCTGAGAGGAGATGTCTATCCTATTTTATCATCAATCACCTTCCATGCTTTTCTCCCAGTGTATGTAGTAAAAAGGGAGTACACCTACCTCACTGTGTTTGAGTGAGGATCAAAGCAGAGTTGCAAGGCTCCAGCCAGCCATTCACTATGTGTGTTTACGCCAGAGGTGATGCTTGTGTGACCACTCTCTCTTCTGCAAGCACAGCCCAGTATTCCAAGGTATTCATCAGCAGTCAGATTTGTCCGTGTCCTGCCTTACCAAGCTGTCTACATGGCTGAGTCATTTGTGGTACATTCTGTGTAATGTGATCTGACCTGTTGAGTAAAGATCTGCTGCTTCAAGCAAGAAGTGCGTGATCCATTCTTCTGGTGGTTCTACTCTTTTTCCTTAGACCTTTATTCTGTGTGTCTTTTTGTCAATGTCACCATCCTCATTTCCATTCCTACCCCCCTCCAAATAGTCTGTTTTCTAGGGAACATAGCTGTGAATTTGTAATCCATGATTTCTCTTTCCTAGAGCCAGACAGATGCTCCATACTGACATTACCTGTGGCTTTAAAAGGGGGGGCAAGAAATCCTTACACAATTTTTTTTCTTTCAAAGCAGGCACGACAGTCCGTAAGGAGATAATCAGGAATAAGATCAGAGCCATTGGGAAGATGGCACGTGTTTTTTCAGTTCTCCGGTAAGAAGGCAACTTGGGAGTGTTTTGTGTCTGAGCTTAATGTGCAATCTGGGTACTGGGGGTTGCGCCTCTGTCTGACCTGTATGAGTGAAGATAGTAGTATGCAGTCAGGAATCCAGCTGAGAGAGACTGCAAAACTATATCAAAATGGGGGGTCTGGGTTTGGGAAAATTGCTCCCATGTATCTGTGTCTGGTGCTGCAAAGCTGATGGTCAATCCTGTTCTTCGGGGACTACAAAAACTTCCATCCCATCAAAGCTAGCATCCTCATAAACAGAGAAGATTAGACCTATAGTAGGGATCCCTCCAGATCAGAGCTGCATTTCATGTAAACAATGAAGTATTGGGGAAGTGATTGCCTTGATGTTGGCTTTGCTGCACGTCATCCTAGTAAACAGAGTACCTGAGCCTACAAGGTTGTATTAAACTTCCTGGTAGAAAAAGACATCAAATGTACGCTGTTTGGATCACCTTCAACAGTTTACTGCCAAGATGGTACAGACCTAGGCTTAAGAGTTACCCAAAGGTAAGTATGTAGCATTCCCCTATGAGGGAAGGAATATTTTAGTGAGCATGCCTCTGGCTGTAACCCTCTTGTCTAAATGCTGGCTTTGGTAAGAGTAATCCGTCCTTCTGCATCCTTTTTCCAGAGAGGAGAGTGAGAGTGTGCTGACTCTCAAAGGCCTGACTCCCACAGGTACTCTGCCCCTGGGAGTCCTCTCAGGGGGAAAGCAGACTCTACAGACTGGTGAGTACTTGCGAAATAACCCTTACACTGTGCATGGAGCTCACTGAATCTTCTGCTCCAGTGTTACACATGTACATAGGTGCTTCTCAACGTGTGGTTTGGGACACGTGAGGGAGCCCCCAGCACTTGTTTGGAGGAGTCATGATTCTCTATTTGCCTGATCTGGCGTTCTGCTGAAGCAGAGATGGCATGGAAATATCTGGCCTTCAGGTGCCACCATAAACCATTGTGCCAGTTCCTACAGTTCCTCTCCTGCAGTACCATGGGAATGGGGGCAAAGGATTCTCGGGAGGACCATTGTGTGGGATCGTAGGAGGGAAAGGTTGAGAACTCCTGGTATAAACGGATACAAACTGGGGTGGGGGTAGGGGGTCTTTTCTAAGATACTAGTATAATCTCATGGTCAGTAATGGTAGCAAGGGTTGAGACTGAACAGAATCAGGCTTCAAGCATGTGTATCATCTCTTGTTTGTTATAACAACTCTTAAGGGTTGTGCCCCCTGCCCCCTAACATTGTCTCCAGGCAGTCTCTGCTTCAGCTACTCTGCTGCTGCTGTGTACCAGTGTACTTGAATAGTATGATAAATGAGTCTGCTTTTTGGTTCTTTTTATCAAACTAAATCCCTTTGTTTTCAACCCTAATATTATGATTCCAGGATGGGGAAACTTATATTTTTACTTTAAAAGAAGTTAGTTCTCTCAAGTCTGTTTTTAATGTTCAGACTTGGCAGTCCCAGTGACTTGGTCCATTGGGTTTGAGTAGCTTTCCTGTATGCTTGTTACTTTCTCTGTATTTTTGGCAAGTACCCTTGTTGCTTCCCACCAATCGGTCTCAAATTATATTAACGTTCTGAGAGCGGCATTGATCAAACCTCACATAAGTGGAGTGTTTCAGGCTACAGGAGTGGAGATTGGCTGGTGGTCAGGGAATGAGTTATCATCGTAACATGTGTCCCCAGAGGGAATCCTGTAATCTAGTGTTTTAATCCTTTCCTGCTGCCAGCCCTTCAGTACTGGCATATAATTGGCCTGCTTTCCCTTTCTATCAGCATTGGATGGTTTCCTGATGGCTCTGAAAGAGGTTTGTTCTGGGACTGTCTGGCTTTGATTAAATATTTCATGTGGGTGCATGAGAGGAGAATTGCTGTAGGATCCTATTGGGTTTGGATGATGTGGCATCTTCCCAAGTTTTGTAGGTTTTCTTTGTCCAAGGAGATGTGCGAGTTTACTTTACGCTCTGTCCAATGTGATTTCTGTCACACTGATTAAGCTATGGGCGTGAGAATAGAAAGTCAGTGGGTGAGAAAGCAGGTGTTCACCTTGAACGTGCTCTGATAACCTTGGGATACAAAAGATTAGAGCCAGGCTTAGTCATGTTTCAGAGTAGCAGCCGTGTTAGTCTGTATCCGCAAAAAGAACAGGAGTACTTGTGGCACCTTAGAGACTAACACATTTATTTCAGCATAAACTTTCGTGGGCAACAGCTCACTTCTTCGGATGCATAGAATGGAACACGCAGACAGGAGATATTTATACATACAGAGGACATGAAAAGGTGGAAGTACGCATACCAACTGGAAGAGTCCAATCAATTGAGACGTCTTAATTGATTGGACTCTTCCAGTTGGTATGAATACTTCCACCTTTTCATGTCCTCTGTATGTATAAATATCTCCTGTCTGCGTGTTCCATTCTATGCATCCGAAGAAGGGAGCTGTAGCCCACGAAAGTTTATGCTGAAATAAGTGTTAGTCGCTTAGTCATGTAACACTGTTTTATGAAACTCTAGTTTGAAGGGTGATACATGTTATAGACCGGAGAGGTGCAAACAAGCTTAGGACACAGACTTCTGTCCATTGCTTTTTTTAGGTTATTCCTCTCCCCAGAACCCCCACCTCCTCAGAGGTGAGGTGCAATGCAGACACATCCCAAAGTTTCTAAAGAGCCATGCTTTAACCTGAAGTGAAGGATTTTAGCTTTAAACAGCTTCATAGTGAGCTTTGTGGTTTGATCATAATAGTGAGAGAGATGGCAGACCAATTAGATCATTCCTGTTGCTCTTACCCTGTTCTCCCTCCTTCTCCTTCAGTCTCTGTTGACTTTCCCTCTTCTTCATGATGTCTGAGCTTCTCACTTTCAAGGCAATCCATAACTCCACTGCTACCTGCATCTCCATGCTCAGCTCCTAAGCACCATCCTGCTTCTTATGCCCTCCCCATGCTGCTCTCCTCGTCATTCCTTGTCCCTCTTGTCCACTCCTAACTTCATGCTGTCTTCCATGCTACCCATATGCTTGGAACATGCACCGAATGACCTCCTTCAAAGACCACTCTGGAAACCCCCCTGTTCGGTCATGCATTCCACAGATAATGGCCACACCAAGCTGTGAGCATTCGGTGTTGTATTGGATCATCTTCCGCCCTCATTGTCAGGGCGGGGAGGCTGGGTGTTGGTTTACTCCCCTTCTCACTGTCTCCGAGCCTTTTACAGATCTTTAATAACATGAGATTAACAAGAGCCAACTAATGATGCTCAAGCCAGAGTTACGATGTTAACGAACAATGCTACCCCTTCCTCACCCTTTGTCTGGAAGCCCGAACACATGACCTGTGCATTGTGCCACAAGGATCTCAGGCACTCTCAAGCCTAAAGGAGAAGTAGATTCCAGTTAAAGTCCCTCCATTGAGAATGCCCTGCTACCAGGTGTTCTGACAGGGGTTAGTAGCACAAGCACGTTGACAATCACAGCAGTTCCAGGGGTGGAGGGAGACATGACATTGCTGAAACGTTATGGTGTCCTGTCGCTTAGTAACCCTTTTTTGTGGGAGGAGTTGAAGCCAAGTAGGTTTGAAATATCTGCCTGTGTTGTGTTCTACTTCAAGACATCAGGAGCGGAACAGCCTAGTTACTATGCTACTCAGTACTCCGCTCCCAGAAAAGGAGCCAACCCCCTTTGCTTCCCCTCCTGTCCAAATGCCAACCTGTTGATTAAGGTCAGTTTCTTCTTTAAGTGACAAGGGCACTTCTGCCACAGGTAGGTTTGTGCACTGTAATCTCCATGAGGCAGTGAGTTCTATCCATGGAACTCTCCTTCCCAAAGCATCACTAAGCTGAAGGCAGTAGTGGATGCCCATTAAAGGTCAGCTTTGCAAACCAATGGAAACGTGGCACTCTTCAGTCCAGAAAGTACTAGTCCCATGGGTATCATGGGACACACATGCATCTGGCCCAGGAGGTGCTGAAAGGCCAGCCCTGTTAGTTGCTTTATTACTTTTTTTGGACTCAGCAGTTTGACATGTATGGTGAAGTTCATGCCACTAAGAGGAAGGAGGCTCCCAAACAGCCTGAAGTCTGAATCCTCGGCTGGAAATCCCAGCTGAGTGAAATCCCCTTCCAGCCCTTCTGTCTAGCTCCTGTCAGTCCTTCTCTGCCAACTGGTCTTCATCATGGTCCTTACTGGGGCAGGGAGGTTGTGGGTCTCTGTAATGGCAGCAATAATGTTAGTTCACTCACTCTTTTCTGTCTTCATTTTTGCATGCCACTGTTCCTCCTGTATTACAGCCACAGTAGAAGCGGTAGAGGCACGGGAAGGTATGGCTAGAATCCTGCGAGAGACTCAATCATGTTTGTCTGCTAATTTTAAGGAGCTTTATCAGCAGTATGAAAGCTTTTTACTCTTGCATCACCAAAGGGATTGGCCCCTTCTGGGAAAATAAATAAAATTTTGGGCTACCTCAGATCTGTCTCAGCCTTGTTGTCACAGAGATGATTTGGGATGCTTAATTTCATAAGACTGGGCTTTTGGGACTGCTGTATTTCTGTAGCAGGATCCCAGACTGAGAATTCTGGTGTCTCGTCAAGGTCCTAGTGTTTGATTCCTGAAACTTCATCACTGGATGGCTTGTTGCTCAGCTCAGGCCTTTGACAATATGTTTCTGAAGGCTGCAAGAGCAGTTGACCAAAACCATATAGGAAATATTTGATTGTATTTATTGCTATCCTGTCTCCTTGGGATCTGATCTCAGCCTTTGCCTTCCCTTTGGGTGGAGTGAGCACAGTGTGGAGAGGCAATACCCTCTCTGCAGTTAAATACCAGAGTAATGAAATTACTCCTTTGGAAACATACATTCTCCTTCAAAATTTCATCGGATTTACATGGGGTAAAACCGCACTATTCGGAGATCACAATATCTGAACAAATTTAATCTTGGAGCAAAACCTTTTACTTAAATCTATTGTAAAACAAACCAGCTAAATGCTTTGTGTAGGGCAGTCCCTGCAAGGAACTTGAATTACTGCAAGATTGAGTAGAAACAAAACATACACATCTGCAGTGGGGCTCTGTCCCATGCGATTAGCTCCTGGTCATGCAAGATAAAATGCTTCCTTTCCGATCCAAGGATTAGCTCTTTCTCCTCTTTGTGGTGTTGCAGTGCGTGGTTTTTGTGTTGAAGTAAAACGCCCTTTGTTGATTTGTCCTCACTGTTTTTTTTAGTATTATGTTTTTCAGCTTTGAAAGTGTGCTGCTATTTCACTGCATTAACTCTTCAGAATACAGGGCACATGTCTGGCCTGCAGGTTGCCCCCGCTAAACAGTATCGCAAGGGAAGTCATAAGTGAAAACAATGCAAATAAGCACTGGCTTTATTGGTGCTGCTGTGTAAATTGAACTGAACCCTCGAAATTGGTTTAATGAAAGATAATGCAATTCTACATGTCACCAGTATAACTTCGCCAGTTCATGAGACAATGACAAAATCATACACAGATCCGCTGCTTATTTTTTCTTACCCAGACATGTGCTCTGTAGCCACGACTCTCGGTTCTGTAGTATGGTGTGTGCTGATAGGCTGTTCCTCAGTATACTATGGCACAGACTGACTCTTCTTTGCCCTCCTTGCTCTAGCTATCCGTGGATTTTCACCGCAGCACAAGATCCGCAGCTTCGAAGAAGCCAGAGGGTTGGACCGCATTAACGAACGCATGCCGCCGCGCAAAGATTCAATGCACCCAGACGGGCCGGTGAACTTGGTAACCTCGACAAACTCTGCGGAGAAGAACGGCACAGGGAAGAAAGCTTAGTAATGGTTCTGATGCCTAATCTGCACCACTAAAGGATCCAAAACTTAATGAATTTTATTTATTTATTATTGGGGTGGGATAGGGATGGGGAGGAATAAACTTAACCTGGAGGCACGTTCATAATCCAGTTTGCATCCATTCTGTAAGAAAGGTGACCATTTTGTAATTTTTTTAATTTATGTTCAGTATATAAAAAGTCCATCTTTTTTTTTAATTTAGAAACCAATCTAATTGCTAGTGATTATATGAAGTGTTGTGCTGTACAGCTGACCTCTCCCCCACAGAAGGGGAACCTCTGAGGATTTAAAAAAAAAAACAAAAAAAAACCCTCAGAGTCCCAAGCAACTTTGATCTTGACTTTGGTACAGTTTTAAATTAGCCTGTGCTTTCAAAAGCAGCATCTTTCATTTTAAAACATGTTTTCACAACTGTCTTCACGGAGTTTGCTGTTATTTTCTTCAACTTTTATTGTCTAGCTCATCCGCTGCTTTAGCGATTGATTTTGTGGAAGATGGCATGCTGCATGGTGCGACTGGCTCAGACCCAGCCTTCTCTTTTTGGAAGACTTTATCCTAGGTGGTGATAAAGTGGATAGTTCAGATTCCAGCTGGGGTGTTGGATTATCTCTTGGGGATAAGGGTGTGAATTTTCCAATAATAGCATATTTTTCTTCAGGATTCCAATTTATTCCAATAGAACAAAAAACCTCTTAGAATGACCTGGAAGGTGAGCATGGGAAAACATCCCCTCTAGTCGCCATTCTTTCCAAAGCTTCTGGTTTTCAGACTCTGAAGCAAACCATTTGCATCGTTCCATCAGTACAGACAACACTTCAAGTGCATCTAAACGTTCTTTACAGAACACTGTGCATTTTGATTTGTAGTCCATTGAAACAGGAGTAGGTCAGTGCACACTAGGGCTCATTTAGTGCACGATAGCAATGTCCATGTAGCCAATTAGTGCACTAGGATTTACACTCCAGCTTGCCGCGCACTAACTGTCTTGACAAGCCCTTGGTGTTGGTGTTGCCACAGGCAGTAGCAACCAGAACGAATGAACACACACGCACCCCAGCATAAGGGATTAGGCGAGCAAGAACCTAGTCACTAGTGGAGGTATGGACGGTGTATGCTGTATGGAAAATGGTGAGCCATCCAGGGAACATCAGTGACTCCATTTGAAAGAGGGAGTAATTTACGTGGCCTCAGATAGATGGGATGGGGAAGGATTGGTGATTCATAATGATCATTGCCCCCCTTCCCCTAAATATCTGTGCTGTTGAATGGTCAGTGCAGAGGGGGACTTGTGAAACATGTACTTTCTTGGAAACATCTGTGTCCTTTGCCTGTACTGAGGAGGATAATTTTTATAGAAGGAAAGTGGCTTGGAGAACTCAGTGGATCTGGGCTAGAGGTTCTTGAAGGCTGTTTGCATAGTATATCTCTTAATGAGTTGGGGGAAAGGAGATCTCTTTAGGGGATGGTGGGTTTCTACTATAAATGCAGCACTGGGGATGCCAAAAGAATGGCCTCTATACATTGTAAAGAGTACCTTGTGTTTTGAAGTTGGAATCTAAATAAGCAAAGTACCCAGTCTGGTTCATTTACTTATTCAGTCTTTGCCTGAATCCAGTTTTGAAACAGACCTTGAAAAATCCAAACCTGGTTGCTTATTTTTACAAAATGCAAACTCCTCTCTTTCTGCCTTTCCCATATTGGTCATTTTAGCTGAATCCCCTCCTGCTTATTACATTGCATCAAAGCAGCATCACTCAAATGCTAGTCCTTGGCTGCTTTTTGCTCCCCTTCCCACTTGAACAAATGTATGACGTCTCCTAGTGCCACCAAGCAGATGAGGCAGATGAGCAGAGTTAAACTCTACCCTCTGGGTGATCCATGCACCCTGTTCTTTATTTTGTTTTGAAGCCCCTTGATGTTACTATCTTCCCTTCATGCTGTGGGCATAGTCTTTGATTCCAGTCCCAGAGGAAGGCAGCTGCCTCACAGGAATCTTTTAAATTGTCACTTCTAATGCTATGTCACAAACTTAATTTCATACTAGTTATTTAGGACACTGCATCTGAGCAGAAGGGGGTTTTAGCGATGGACTCTTAAAGTCACGTGTCACCATTTTTTTTACATGACTGCTGCCTTGTGAAAGTGAGTGTTTTTGGAAGGCTTGTCTTTTCTTACTCCATTTGGGGCAAGGGGTCCCTCTTGATATCCCTTTTCTTTCTATGGCATCTGTTCCAAAGAAGGAATAGACCTAAACATTGCATCTTCCTTGAAAAACTGGCTGGTTGTGCAGTGTGCTGCCCTAGTGTGTAGTGCACACACTCTGACCTGGCTGAGATCTTCTCTGAGCAGCATCAAGAGCCATGATGTGACAGGCACCAGAATTAGATGAATCTGTCCCTCCTTAGGGGTTAGTGCAGGGGTCCCCAAAACGGTGCCCACGGGCGTCTTAAGTGCGCCCGCATACTGGCCAGCGGACAAGCATCCGCCGAAATGCTGCTGAATTTCGGAGGCATTTTGGTGGCGACACCACTGGATGATGCCGCTTGTTGGCGGCATTTCAGCGGATGCTCGTCATCTGGCGCCCGCCAGACGAAAAAGGTTGGGGACCACTGGGTTAGTGAATGGGGGGGGTGGAGGGGGATGTTTGGCTAGGTTGGAGCCTTTCTGTCCATACTAGTGGTGGGAGAAGACACTGCCAAGGTATCCTCTGCCCATCACCCTTTGGAAGCTTAACACTGAAAGTTGTTTCTGCCCCAGTTGCAACGGAAGCTTTGCTCGTGAACTCCAGGCTGCTGGTGTTGGCTTTCTTGAAAAGAAAAGGCATTTGTTCCTGAAACGCTGTCCTGTTCTGTGTTTTTTGTTTTAAAGCAGGTTGCACTTCAGCCCTACCAGCTTCTGCTCTGAACCTCTTTGCCCTTACTCCTCAAAGAAAAAGATTAGTTTCTGTTTCAAACCTGGAGGCTCACCATAGCATTGCTTAAGTGGTGTTTGCAAAGCATAGAGCTTCGAAACCATAGTTACTGGAGCTGTGTGCCTGCTGAAATTATCCATCCTCAACTAATCAGGGGGCATAACTGGGGGGTGACAGCTGGCTTCCTAAATTCTGATTGGCTTGTGACTTAGCAATTCATTGAGCCAGAGGGGGCTTGTTTTAAGCGTGTTAATTGTTGGGTGTTCCTTAAACAGGAGTCCCAAGTCATCTGCTAATTGTCAGTCAATGAGGCTGTCTCCGATGGGGAGGAGCCCAGCTCTCACATTAGTCACAATCAGTTCGAATGAGCAGTACTGAGTGGCTCTGACAGCAGTCACTAGCCCAGTGTGTTGTGGGCGGAAGGAGCTCTATGGATGACTCATGGCTTCCCCATGCAGGAGCTATCGGGTCTTTCCCCTCCTTATTCTATCAAGCGGAGAGCTGCTGGAAACGTATTCCATATCCCACACAAGCACATGCAGATAGGATGCTGTCAGGCGAAGCACAGTCTCCAGTTGCTATGGGAACGTTGGTGCCAGGGTCTGTGTTTCTTCAGCACAGTATGCAGTGTTCTTAATGGGGCGAGGGGGTGAGCAGCAGCACAGATTGGGGAGAGTGGGTGTTAATTACCCCCTTAATTGATGTTCATCTTGTAACCTTCCCTGTCCTGGCTTTTCCTCTTTAATTCAGAGGTTAACTAGCTCCTGTTGCGCCAAGTGGTGCAGTGTGTGAGCGGTGGTGATCGTGCATTGACAGTAGGGGAGGAGTGTACCATCACCAGCTGCAGTTGTCTTGGGCATGTTGAGATTCCACCTTCAATCAGAGACGGGGCGGCCAGGATTTTTGCTTTTTAAAATATAAACACAGTATGTGAACCAACCTTCAGTGCTAAGCATTTAAACCTCACAGTCCCCTTCACTTCTGTTCTTTGTATCCCAAGGAAGGAGCGGGGGAGAGACCTCGAAGCATAGGCCTTTGAGTGCTGGGCAGCTCTGGAAAGAAAGCAAAGCTCATTCCCAGCAAAGCATCATGCCACAACCAGAGCATTTGGTGCGAGAGGGACTCCTGCCCTTCTGCACTGTAACAGACGAGTGCAAAGAACTATGGCCTTCAAAGCCATGTCTGAGAGAGGGAGGGAGCTTAAATATTCCCCCTGCTCCCAATGCAGAAGTATTGCAGAGACTTGAAGTAGTTTCTCCTCTTCCAGCACCCCATCCCATCTCCCAGAAACCCAGCACTGGTTCTGCCTTGGAACTATGCATGTCTGAAGAGGCCTCATCTCAGAGCGCCATTCCGTCCTTTGTTTCCATCCCCTCTTGCCAGCCAGCTGCAGAAGCTTGACAAATGAGACTTTGCAAAAATATAAATAAATAATAAACACAAAAGCCAAGGAGTACAATCAGTCCATGGAACTCCAGACTATTAAGGGCAGTGCCACTGCACTCCTTTCTCCACAAGGCTGTCCCTAGCAGCCTGTCTTATTTTTGCATGTTATAGCAAGGTGCATGTAACAAGGAGGGAGTCAGCAATGGGATATTTTAGCATTGGGAACAAAGGTGCATTCACCTTGTTTTGGGAGAACCTTTTACTGTGATGCCATCCCGCACACCTATTTTTAAGGGCCTTTCTTGGCACACCACCACACTCGGGTAAATCTTACCTAGCTAGATTCTTGTAACGGAGTAGCTCGGAGGCTTATCTGCCTCAGACCCAAAGGACCGTAAAGCCCCTAAGAACATGTGTTGGATATGGTGATGATGACTTAGGTTCTCGCCGCTGAAGGAGCATATGCCCGTTGCCTGGAGACTGCCTCCTTTTTTCTTGCTTTTTTTAGTTATGTTTAAAGAAAAATGGTGAAAAATGTTATTTATTGGCAGAAATTATTTAATATAATTTCTTTTTTGTGAACAAGGAATGAATTTGTTAGAACTGTCTTAATGTAAATTGGAAGTCATCTTTAAAAAAAAAAAGTTAAAAATTAAATGACAGTCATTTGGCTCTGGTGTCTTTATTCAAATCCGATTCACTGTGGTGCATTTGAGGATCAGTGGATTTCAAGTCATTGGCATAAGGCTTGGGGAGGAAAATCCTGTCTGTGTTTGCACAGGGGTTTGTTTCTCAGAATGATATTTTCGGGGTAGGAATTCCCTTTCCATATCACATGACTTGCAGCCACACCACAGTTACGGTGATCTCACATGTTAACACTGCTACCTCTTATGTATAACACTTCGGCCAGAGATCTCACGCCCCATACAAAGGAAGATCTGTATTTGACAGATGGGAAATCAGACCCAGAGCGGGGAAGTAATTTACCCAAGTCACCCAGCCAAGCCAGGAATAGAACCCACGTCTCCTGACTCGGTCAATTGCCTGATGCACTGGGTCACCCTGCCTCGCAGCTAAGCCTGGCTGGGCTGAGTCAGGACTTGATGGGAGACTTCCAAGAAGCAGGTTGGTTGTGCAGGAAGTTCTATTTTATTTAGGCGTGTTAATACCACGCTTATCACCATGGCCTCAGAGTACCTCTGTGGTGCCCTGGATCCAGCAGGTACTCTCCTCTTAGCATGGCTCACGGAGCTGTGGTCTAGGACGGAGTCTTCTGCATAAGAGGGGCTGAATAATCATAGTGATTAAAGACGGCAGGTCTTTTCTTAAAGATGTGGGTGATTAAACACATTGAAACTCCGATTCAGGTAACTGTACTCTGCCTGGCTAAATTCCTCTTTTGTTTCAGATGGATACTTCTTCCCTTCCTACCTTAAACTGATATAGTGCATTCACTACAGCTATTGCATTGCAGGCTAGAGGTTGCTGATATTCCTGTATTTCACCTCCCTCCCCAGGTAGGTTGAGGGTTAATTATAGTTGTAAGGTGCTCAGTAGAGCAATGGGTGATACTATTCCAGCAAATGCCTGTGAGTTGTCCCCTAATCGCTATTCTGTAAATAGTCATCTTTTGCAGTCCCAGGGCTTTCATTGGGAAGCATTATGGTCTGAAAGGGGCTTCATTTTTAAATTGTATTTGTGGGGTAGCTAGTCTTTCCCACCGCCTCTACTGAAAATTCTACAAGCCGGTGCCGGATTCCTTAGTACTGCCTGGATTTGCTGTGTTCACTGCTCATGCTGCCATTACACCAGCAGAAGGCGCTGTTGCTCTTGCAGAGAAGGTCAGGTGCTGAGATGTTGGTGTTGCTTTACTTTTAACATTCAAAACTGAATAGGATTTATTTTACTGATCAGTCACTTGTATCCAGCCTCCTCCACTGTCTTTCTCCCCCCCTCCACCCCAGCTACTGGTTAGCACAAGCTGGCAGGAGAGACATTTCCCCTGAGTCAAGTGCAAGGATCTGAATGGATCTAGGCCAGGGGTAGGCAACCTATAGCACGGGTGCCGAAGGCAGCACACAAGGTGATTTTCAGTGGCACTCACACTGCCTGGGTCCTGGCCACTGGTCCAGGGGGCTCTGCATTTTAATTTAATTTTAAATGAAGCTTCTTAAATATTTTAAAATCCGTATTTACTTTACAAACAACAATAGTTTCGTTATATATTATAGACTTATAGAAAGAGACCTTCTAAAAACATTAAAATGTACTGGCACGCAAAACCTTAAATTAGAGTGAATAAATGAAGACTCTGCACACCACTTCTGAAAGGTTGCCGACCCCTGATCTAGGCTAAGGACTCTTACCTCTTGTGCTTCTGTATTTTTTTTTTCAATTCCCTGGTCATGTCAGTACAGAGAATTTCCATTTTCTGAACTCTGTCCATCTAGTAAGATGTCACAGGTTCACAAGTGGTCTTACTATTAATTTATATTCCAGGAGGGCCTCAAATCTCCACCTGAGACCAGGGCATCTATGTGCTAAGTGCTGTATACACTCAGATTGAGACAATCCCTGCCCTCGGAGCTTTCAGTCTCACCAGACAAGACAGGCATAGTGTGGGATGGGGAAGGGTTTTGCCCAAGGTCACACACAAGTGAGGGGTTGAGCAGGAAATAGAACCCAGGTCTCCTGACACCCAGTCAGGTGACCAATCTGCTAGGCCCAGCTTTCTCTTGTAAAGCTGAGAGTGGCATGTAAACACCCAGTAAGCTTCCAAAGCTTGGGTGATAAACATTTTATATGGTGCCCATGTTTTATGATTCCTCCTTTAAAACCCCCACCACTTCCCTGCCACACAGAGCAGCAGTTCTTCTTTCTTCTCTCTCTTCCCCCCCCCCCCTCCCCCCTGCATTACAGAGCAGCAATTGAAATTCTTCCCAGGTCAAGGTTGACAGGGAGGGTAAAGTTCTTACAAATCATGTGACACGTGAGTTACAAAGACAAATTTAAAACTAGGTTAACCTAGGATTGAAATACCCGTGGAGAAGGGGAAAGGTCACCAAGGATGACTGAAGGAGGATTAGGTAATGTGTATAACATGACTCTGATCTTGCACAGCAGTTAGAAAACACTGCTGGTCTTAGTTCCTGCTTTATTACTGTAAACAATGATTGTGTGTAGAGCTGTGCCAACTGCCTTTTAGGGCCCATCTGCCCCTCCCCTGTAGTGCTACAGATTCTGTAGTGACAAGAGCCGTGTAAATACCTAGAGAGAGCTCCAAGCCTTGCTGCACCTTATTACTATGCTGTTCTCACTGTTTAAAACGATCTCTGCCTGAATCAGGCGCCTATGTTTTAGACAATCATTGCTGTCCATTTATCACCACCCCTTGGAATATGTGCAAATGTCTCCCAAATTTGCTGTAGGGAATGGAGCCCTGTTCTGTGAGTGACTCCCTCAGCAGAGCTTAACTTCATTCTACAGCTTGTTCCTGCTAGTGTACTGTGTCTTTCTATGGGCTTTTCAGAGGTTAAACAAACATTCAGCTATCTGGTTCTCTTGCTGGCCTAGATCTTTGAATGGAGATTGAGTTCTACCTGCCGGAGTTACGCCTGCTGTTTCTCTTTAGAATCTTATTTCCCCCCCCCCCCCCCCCCCCGCCCCGGCTAGATTCTGAATGGTGGCTTTGCAAACATGACTAGTCCCACGCTGCTCTTTGTGGTCACTTACCAGAACCCCCTTGGGGCTGTGGCAGGTCTGAGCAGAGGCGATTAGAGGCTGCAGTTGATGCCTTAACAACACACCACAACAAAACCTGCTCTACTTACCTCCTGCTGTTCCACTGTATTTCTGTTCCAAAAATGACCCTGCTACAGGCAGAGCTGCTAGAAGAGCAATACCATATACCTACAGGCCCTGTCCTCTAATGTCTTCCATTTTAGGGTCTCCAAGCACTTCACTAATTGTGATACATTCAGTCTCTTGTGTGCCCATTTTGCAGATGGGAATCAGAGATTCATAAGCGTTCAGTAACTTGCCCAAAGTTACATAGCAAATTAATGGCAGGGCTGGCAATAGAACCCAGGAGTCCTAACATCCTGCATTTGTCTTTTCTCCCTTTGCAACACTTTTTTTTCTAAGCAGCACAGGTCATCCTGTGCATGGGGTGGACCTGATCCTGTGTGGAAAGCCCTCGCTGACTACTGGAGCGTATGCCCTCCTTGCACAAAGTGGGCCATCGTGCAAAGGCTATGCAAATAGATACACGGCTGCCCCTCTGGGCTTGCGGGGACTGTCAACATTAACCTAGGCCAGGCACAAAGGAGCACACAAAACCAGCTGCTGGAGGGCAGCAGCAGTGGCTGTCACTTGTGCCCTTCCTGGAGACATCTGAGTGGTGCTGCCAATTGCTGATCTGATGGGGGGCTGCGATGGAGTGCGGCTTTTGAAATGTGTTGCTGTGCTGCACGAGTGTCCTCAACGGAGAGGGGGGCCAGGTCGGTTGGGTCTGGTCAAGTCCTACTGCCTGAGCCTGCTGTGGGTAAGTCCTTGGAAGGTTATGAGCACTAAGACCAAGGGTAGGACTAAGCCAAACAGGCGATGCAGGGTCCAGCTGTGGTGTGCTTGATAGGCTTGTATGGTCACTGCTGCTTTCCTTATCAGCTTTCCTTTCACTTTGTGAAATCTAGTCCGTTACCTTCAGCTCAGCAACATATACCCATAGCTAGATGGCTGGCCCAGCCCTAGTTTAACATGTGCTGTTCAGCGCTTGCCCACCCCGCTGTCTTAAAATACTTCTGCTGCATCGATTCCATTGAATAATGGTGAGTTCATGTTTAAATACCAAAGGAAGAACTCTCTGCAGGACCAGTGGTGTTCTGAGCCTGTAGCATGTACATAAGTTCTATTAGGCAGGTACCAGTACAGGTGAGATATCAACAAGCAGCCCTAGCCCCCTGCTTGCGCTCTTGTTCATTCTGCCCATTGGGGTATGCTAGGCCATCCAGGGGTTGATTTGTTTTCCTAGGTAAAACATGGGGTTAGCCACGGGAAAGTAGCCAATGGTAAACCTCACTGCCTGCTTATACATGAATGCCTAGTGCAGCCGCTTGCTGGACCTCAGTCCCCTGCGAGAGCTTTCTGCTTGAGTTATGGAAAATCAGGCTGGACAGAGCCCTGGAGAGTATACCGTAGGGAACCATACTGCATTGGCCTGTGGTTCCATAGACAAGGTGTAACCTCATCTCTCCTTCCCCATCTCTCATTGCTATGGTGCTTTCAGTGTGAAATACGAGGCCAGTGACTGACTACAGGCACTAAGCCAATGGTCCTGAACTATAGATAGCAAAACTTGCATAGACTTCAGTGATAGTGGGAGGAGGTCTCATATCCTAGCCCAGGCTGGAGGACCTGGGCAGAAGCAGAGTCAAATAAAGGGTAGCATGAAATCTCTCTCCCCCTGCAGGTTCCTCTAGATTCCCCATCACAGCAGAAAATCTGAGCCAGAGCTAATGCAGGAGCAATTTATTTTTCTTTATTACTACTACTCATGAGCATAGCATTACTAAACAAATATCTCCAACCAGTGACTGGGGCCTCGGGGGCATACAATGTACGGCCTGGCCTACACTTAAAATTTAGGTCAGCTTAGCTATATTGCTCAGGACTGTGAAAAATTTCACACCCCAGGTGAAGTAATTAAGTTGACCCTCAGCCCGAGTGTGGGCTCAGGTAGGTTAATGGAAGGATTCTTCCCCCCTCTCAGAGAGGTGGATTTACTACAGTGCTGGAAACACCCCATCCATGACTGCAGGAATTGTCTGCGCTGTCGAGACAGCTGCAGCTGTCACTTGTAGTGTGGACATGTGCTAAGCGGGGGAACACGGTGTAGAAGACCATTTTGACTAGTGTAATAAGAAGCGTCTCAGCTGCAGAAACCAGGCTGCACTGCTGTGCACCCCGCAGGATTTCCTTTCATGTTCCAACCAGCCATACCCAGTTCCCTGCTAGGGTAATCCAGCAGGCCCTTTCCTGAAGTTGGAAGTACTGTATCATAATTGTGGCTACCGCTAGAAGGTGCTGAACACACTATGCTCCTATATAGCTACATTTCAGGTTTTGTTTTCCCTTTCCTTAGGGCATTAGCATTGTTATGGCTATTTTAAAACAGACTGGATCCTTGTCTCTTCTCCAGTGCCCCAGTCCCTAATAGTGTTTTCTTTCCCCTGGCTCACTGCCTCTATCCCCTCTGCCTGCCCATCTCTCACTCACTTTCCCCCATTTTCCTCCACACCCCCCAAAATCATTCAGTTATGTTGGACAGAATAACTAATGAGAAGGGATAAAAGCCCCACCCGCTTCAGGGCACTGACTCATGGAAGTCTGGAAGGAAGCCCACTCATGGGTAGTTTATTGCCTAATTAGCCACTAGGGGACTTCCTGCACCTAGCTCTTGAAACAGCCAGTACTGGTGATATCAGAGCCAGGATACCAGGCTAGATGGGCCCCTGCTCAGATTTCGTCCGGCACTTCCTCTGGTCTTGTCTGTTTTCTCCTCACTAGGACTGGGAACTTATTTTTCTGAGCAGCCTAAAAACATAAGAATGGCCGTAGTGGGTCAGACCAATGGTCCATTTAGCCTGGTATCCTGTATTCCGATAGTGGCCAACGCCAGGTGCCCCAGAGGGAATGTACAGAACAGGCAATCATCAAGTGACCTATTCATCCCCTGTCATCACTCCCAGCTTCTGGCAGTCAGAGGTGTAGGGACACCCAGAGCATGGGGTTGCGTCCCTGCCCATCCTGGCTAATAGCCATTGATGCACTGATCCTCCATGAACTTACCTAGTTCTTTTTTTAACCCATTTATAGTTTTGGCCTTCACAACATCCCCTGGCAATGGGTTCCACAGGTTGACTTAGTATATTGAGCGGATGTTTCCCTGGAACTTGGTGTTCTCTTTGGAGATCTCAAAATTCCCCCAGGCACCCACCTACAGTAGCTGCCTATCCAGCCTAAGCTTTAAAGCTGCCCCCTGCTGGGAGTCAGAACTCCTGGGTTCTATTCCCAGCTCTCCCTCCTTGGGGAAGCCACAGCCTCTCTGTAAATTGGTGATAGCATCACTGGTTTAGGTTAGAGACCCCCGCAAAGCATTTTGAAATCCCTGGATGAAAGCTAAAGCCTAATGTGAATGCAATGCCAGGCGAGTGAGTGCTGTAAGAGACATGAGCTCTGTGCACCCGGCTTTCCCTGCTGGAAGGGAATAATATCTAATCAATCAGGCCATGCCTGCATGCTCCTAGAGCAGTCTGGCTAGCACCCTGCCATCTAGCAAGCAGGAAACAGTCGAGCTTTGTTGATTCTGCCACAGTCTGTGTGTTAAATATTTATCTGCAACTGAAGGACGGCCGGGGCTCAGAGCAGCAGGAGCAGTGCAGCGTGAGGGTGGTGAAAGCTTATACTTTGAGAAGGAGGATCACAGGGCGAAGACCACTCAGCAAGCAGGAGCCGGGGAGGTGAGTGGGGTGTGCACAGACTTTGTGATGACCCTTGTGGATATTAGCTGGTTTGGTGGGAGCTCTCTGGGTCAGCAAGGCATGTGACAAGGTGGGGCTGTGGCAGTGTATCTCAGGCTACAGCGTGCTCTGAAAGGATCGTTTGTAGGCAGCTGCTGTTTCTCCTTATGGCGTTGTATGTGCATTGGGTACAAAGGCCACGAGCCTGTTATGAGATCTGAATGACATGCGTTCAGCTCCTTGCAAGGGCCATTTTCAGTGAGATCTAGGGCACGGGTGCTCAGACTTTCCCATTCTGCGACCTCCCACATCTAACTGGGATCTACCCAGCAACCCCCAACCATTTAGCAGAGAAAGGCAGGGTGGTCAGAACCCCTCAGCACATGTTTGTAACTCCCAGATTGAGAGCCCCGGTCTAGGATTTAACGTCTGGGCTTGATGACATGAGCTATTGACTCTCCTTGCCTGTGTAGTATAGAGGCAAATGTACTGTTTTGAGGGAAGATGGGCTAGAATTTAATCAATGAAATAGGAGAAATTCCACTAGCAGAGACAAGGCCAAGTTCTTGTCCCTCCCTGTGTTACCAAAACCACCAGCGACTGTTAAATCTCACTCAGAGGACTAAAAATCCAGCTTGTGTCACTAGTTACGCTGTTGCTTCCTCTGCATTTTTCAGTGGTGTTATTTGCATTGTGGTAACTCTTGGGAGCCCCAGTCATGGATCAGGAGTGCACGGCGCTGTACAGATCGAACAAAAATACAGTCCCTGCCCTAAAAAAACAAATGAATCATGATAACCAACTAGTCACTTTCCTAGTCAGTTTCTTCTGACCCCGCTGCAATGAACACTTTGAAAACCTGGCAGGGGACTCTTCACTTAATGAATTTATTTAACTATCTCCACTTAAATTTAAAAATGGAGGAGGGGGGAATCCTGGGAATAGTTCTGTTGGTCTGAAGTTTTGTGAAACTTTTTTTTTTTAACCAAATCTAATTTGGGGGGATCAGATTGGATCTGACAATGTCTGCTTGCATATTAGAAACCAAGGCCCCAGTCCTGCATTACGTTCCGTGTGGACCAACAGGGCTGCCCAGAGGATTCAGGGGGCCTGGGGCAAAGCAATTTCGGGGGCCCCTTCCATAAAAAAAAGTTGCAATACTATAGAATACTGTATTCTCGTGGGGGTCCCTGCGGGGCCTGGGGCAAATTGCCCCACTTGCCCCCCTCTCTGGGCAGCCCTGTGGACCAATCCCTGCACCCACCCGCTGTCCTCATCATGTGCCCCCCTACTGCTCACTGCAGCCTTGAGGTTTAACTTACTGGCACTGTCTGTGTGCCGTGGAGGGGGAGTGCTGGTAGCACAGAGCCTATTCTCAGCCTTTTGACTAAGATCGAGTCTGCTATGACCCATAGTGGTGATCCTTGCCCATCTCAAATGATTGTGATCTCACCATCAGAACATCATGACTGACTGGAATCTGTTGTGCCTCTTGGCCTGCGGGATTTAACTATTTTAGTGGGCTTGTTCTTTTCTGATTCTTCATTTCTCATCCTGTTTACTCCCCAGCCTCCTCTCCTTTGGAGGAAGGCTTTTCTTACATGATGTTCTTATGTTTGCAAGCCAGCAGGAGGTGCCCTATTAACTCTTCTCAGTGGGAGGAAAATGAGTTCATTGTTTAAACACACATACGCCCCACTCTCCAGCAGGTGCCGGAGTTTCTGGCCAGTTTTTAACTGAAGGGCTTTGCTGGGGAGAGCAGCTTTCCGTCTCTGTGTACTCAGCTCTGGGCTACATGCCTTCAGTAGCAGGAATGCCCACTGAGGCACTGGACCAGCTCTATGCCAACTCCCCTAGATCTTTCCAGACCCTGAGTGGCTTGTGCCCACATTAGCTGTTTATACTCTGTCAGCATTAAAGCAATGGGCTGGTGCCCTGTTTCTCATGCAAAGGCAGCATGGAGTATTTGGGGGACAGGAGGTGGGGGATCTGCTTTAGCCCGGGCTCCATCCTCTCTTCCAAGATGTCTCTTTATCTGGATAGCGGGGATGAGATGGACTCATTGAGGGAGAGGCCAGCAGGCTCTTGCTGCAGAGGGGTTAAAGATGAAAGAGAAGGGGGCTCTGGGAATTCAACCACAGCGCCGTTCTTGTGTGTCCGAGGCTCTGGATCATTGGAGGAATTTCTCAGTTCTCTGACAAAAGGAAACTAACCAGGAAGGTATTGAGCTGACTCCCCTTTTCAGAGGCTTTTCACCCCCTTGCAGAGAGTGGCGGCAGCTTGTCGCTGAGGCAGTAGCTGGGAACTCCTGGGGGACGGGGCTGTTGGTAATAAGTGACTTCTTTGCCCCTCCATCCAAGGAACTAGCGCATTTTATGGATATTAATGATTCCCCCGGTGCAACAAAGCAGTATTGTTCTGAGTTTGCAGGTGCCAGCAGACAGTTTTGGTGCTCCAAGTTTTCTCATGTTCAAAAAGACGTTCAGAGTGTTTCCAATCACTGAATCCTTAAATAAAGGCATGTGTTTTGGTTGAAAGAAGTTTGCAGGCAAAGCAATAACCGTTTCCAGAAGATGGTGAATAAATAAGCCAGGGCTGTATAACAGATTCGCCATTGTGCAGCCAACAAGGGAACAGATCTTCAGACCGCAAATGGGTCTTCCCTCCAATCACCTGCGCAGAAGCAGAGGATTTTTTAATGTTTATATTTTGACAAGTAGCTGAAAGCATCGCAATCCAAAAACTCCTGCAACTTTCATCAATGTTGTTCCACGATGCAGGATCACGGCTAAATTAATCTGCTTGTATCGCATTTGTCTCATCTGCATAACTTGGTCTCGGCTTGCCTTCCTCCCACAGATCCAGATCTGTACTTTCCTCCTCTTGAAGGCCAAGGGCTCCGTTGCCAGCAAGAGTGTCTGCCGAACCAGCCTTGTCGTCTTTGTCTGCTGTTTCTCCTTTCTCTCTCTCCTTGAAGTATCGATTCATTGTTGGTATCTTTTGTGGCAAAGCAACTTCTTTAACCTCCTTTGCTCATTTCAGTTTTCTCTTAGCTCTCCTGCTTAAGTAATGCCGAACCATATTGTGGGTTTCTTAAGCAAATACAGTGGCGCTAAGGTTTTATTTTTTTACTCTCTGTCAATTCTAATGGATGCTGTTGGCATCTGACCAATCACGCAGCAAGTCATTTGCATGTTGCAAAACGGGTTGTTTGAAAAGACAAACTTCTGTTAAATGTCCCTGATGTAATTAGCAAGAGAAAGGGATGGGGGGTGGGGAGTCTTGGATTTTTTATTTTCCTAGTTTTATTGGTGTAATGACACCCTCGGTTGCATCTTCAAACCATGCTCCAATCTTCTGCATCACATGGGGACCGGGCCATGTTGGAGATGAGTGACAATTTTACCCTATTCGTCTTGGTGGAGTGCCAAGAATCCGTACGTCTCTGAGAGCCCATGGCAGCTGGGGTGCCTGAGCTCGGGGCTTTCCACCCTGTGGCATCTGCCAGGACGCTGGGCATGGGGGCTCCCTGCCCACTCCACAGTGCTGCCCCTCAGAGTGCCAGGGCTTCCCCCTGCCCGCCCTGTGCCCGCTCTAGGTTCCAGTTGCCCCGTGGCAGATGACAGCTGTCTGCTGGGTGCCCCCCAATTGGCTGGGGCACCTGTGCACAGACCCTATGGGCCCATGCGGTCATCCACCACTGCATATTAACAATAACAGACACAGAGACACCCAGGAGCTGGGGAATGTGATGGAAATGGGAGGGGAAAACGTGAGCCTGAGGGGGGCTCAGTGCTGAGTCCTGCTCCCCCAAAACAAAGGTGCCGTTATCGCTGCACCTGTGCCTCCCCAAGGCCTCCCTGAGCCGTGGAACCCACTTCAATTCTGTGCACTGGGCAATCCAGTAACTAGGGGCTTCTCTTCCCAGCAGTGTTCACTCCCGATAGAACTCAAGGGCAGCCCTGTCCTGACTCCCATCGGCACCCACCTACCTAGTCCACAGTCAGTGGTGCTTTCATCTTGAGCTAGCTGGCTTGTTAGTGGGTCTGGTTTGAAGCTCAAGTGCTGCTGATGCTCAGCCAGTGATGCAGTGCAGGGGGATGCAGCTCCGGGCTACAGTGTGAGTCTGCACAGCTCAGCAGCTGCTGCCCCAGTGGCACTGTGCTGCTGGAGTGTTTGCAGTATGGCTGCTCTCGCTGGAGCCAGGCCAGCTTGAGGGGAGTAACTCGAACCAACGGTTGCAGTGAAGAGCAGCCCTGAGGTGTTAATTGTGTGTGCGCGCGTGAGTGCACCTGTGCACGTGGGCTCTGCCAGAGTCCGAGAGAGCTATTGACTAGCAACACCCGGGAGCCGTCCAAAATGGCACTGTGTTGCGCAGGCTCTTCTAACCTACAGCTGTGTTTAAGGAAGTAAATTTGAAGACAGTTGTGTCTGGTTTTTGACTGGAACGCCCGGTCGAAAAGGGACCTGGCGGCTCCGGTCAGCACCACCGACTGGGCCATTAAAAGTCCAGCTGGTGGCACAGTGGGGCTAAGGCAAGCTCCCAGCCTGCTGTGGCTCTGCGCGGCTCCTGGAAGCAGCGGCTTGTACCCCCTCCAGCTTCTACACATAGGGACAGCTAGGGGGCTCTGCACGCTGCCCCCACCCCAAGCGCCAGCTCTGCAGCTCCCATTGGGTGAGAACAGCGGCCAATGGGAGCTGCGGGGACGGCGCCTGGCCGCACCTCCACGTAGGAGCTGGAGGGGAGACATGCTGCTGCTGGAGGTAAGCGCTGCCCGCTGCCTGAACCCCTGACCCCCTCCCATACCCCAACCCAATGCCTCAGCCTGGAGCCCCGGCCCATACTCCGAACCCCTCAGCTCTACCCCCACAGCCCAGAGCCCCCTCCTGCACCCCAACCCCCTAATTTCTGGCCCCACGCCAGAACCCACAGCCCCAGTTGTGGGGGATGGAGCAAGTAGGGGTGGGGCCTTGGAGAAGGGGTGGAGCCTTGGAGGAGAGGCGGGGCCAGGGTGTTCAGTTTTGTGCGAGTAGAAAGTTGGCAACCCTAGTGTGGAAGGGCAGCCTGCGAGCCAGTTCGGCCACTATCCCCAAGTCTCCCTCCCCTTTGTAGGAATGTTGATGAAAGGGAAATGCAGGCACGTGCCTTGTTGCCTTCAGCTGCCCCACACTGGGACATGGTGTGTGGTGTGCTGGATTAGTCCCTTTCTCCTGGCGATCCCCCTTGGTTTTACTTCCCTAAAGCGGCAGCAGTGTGGAGTCTGCCCCACCTCACAGGGCTCTCGTTTCAGGGACGGGAGCAGATCCATGCTTCATCTGGACAATGCCGGGTGTCTCTGCCTGCTCCGGGCACAAGATAACTAGAGCTCTCAAGTCAGGGCTTGGGAAGAGCAGGGCTGGGGAGGTGTTGCCCCATTTCCTGTGTGGGTGGTGAGCTGAAAGAGCAGTGGCTGTAGTCAGAGGGGAAGGCCGGCCCAGACAGTGCAGGAGAGGGAAGTGGGGAAGCCCAAGATGTGATGCAGCAGGGCTGGGGCGCAAAGCCCCTTGCGCATGCACAGATGCACAGCAATGCAGGTCAGTGCTGGGCTGGTGAAAGGGGTGCGGGGGACAGAGCTGGGGCGTAAAAGCCACTGTGGCCTTCAGGATAGTGCAGGGCTGGGGAATGATGCCTAGAGCAAGGCATGGCGGGAGAGGGGAGGCAGGACTGAGGAATCCTGCCATGGGTGCGGTGCTGGGGTTAGTGGGATCAGACAGAACTGGAAGGAAGGTAACACTCCTAGCTTTGACTAAACCCTGGGAACTAAACCCAGAGGCCACTTCCCTGTCCCCTCTGGCCACAGCGACATGCTAATGGAGCTCTGTCCAGGGGTGTAGAGGGACGTAGGGCTCTGTGCAAGTCGCCATTGCTTTTTGGGCATGAGGCTGCAGCTGGGGAGGAGAGGGTGGGGCTTCCATTGGGGGGCTGCCATGATACTGGAGCAGGAAGCAAGAGATTAAAGCGTTGTCTAAACAGCCTTCGCAGCTGCCCAGCTCCTTCTCCAGCGCGGGATGCTCAGGCTCTGTCTAACTGCTGCCAACCACTCGCGTACACACGCCGGGGATGGACCTGGCTGCTGTCTGTCCTTCAGGGCTATAGCTGGGTTCCCAGCACAGCCCATCCAGGGGCCACTCACCTTTAGGGATCTGCAGAGCTCGCTGTGGCTCGTGCTTCCAGTCACGTGGCACTGTCCCCTGGGAACCTGTCTCTGCGTTCCCTCTCCAGCATGTGCTCCTGCCCGAGTCCCAGACAGCATGATGCCCCCTGAGCATCAGGCCTGCCAAGGAGGGGAGGTTTAGCTCTGTGATGCACCTGCGAAGATTTAACCCCAGGAGTGGCCGCATGCCAGTAATTAAGCCCACCCACTGTGCAAGAACCAGGGCAGCTCTCCCTGCAGTGTTTGACTCCCCAAAACCCTGCCATCACCCCTCTAGCCATATCCCTGAGAGCACCCCTGTTCCCGGGGCACTGACCCTGCTTGCCTGCCATGATGCTCCTTGCCTGGTGCATGCAGCTCTGCAATGGTCAGGGGCTCCATTTGTTCCCAGCCTCCATTCCCCACCTCCCCAATTTGCCCGACCCCCTTGAGTCCATAGCTGGTGCTGAGAGGATGGAGATAGTTGCAGAGACACCCAGAGGGTTGGGAGGAACCGCTTCTTCCCAGATTTCTCTCTCACTGCTGGACTCGTGTTTGGGCTGGGAGTCGGAAATCCTGAGTTCTATTCCCAGCTCTGGGAGGGATTGGGAGTCTAGTAGCTAAAGCAGGGTGTGTGTGTGTGTGGTGTGGGGGTGTATCAGGACTCCTGGCTTCAATCCTTAACTCCAGGAGGGATTGAATTCTAGTGGGTAAAAGAATAGATGGGGTTCTGCTCTTGGCTATGGAGGCAGCAAGGCCTAGTGGTTAGAGTAGGGATTGGGAGTCAGGACTCCTGGGTTCTATTCCCACCACTGCAGAGTTCTTCGAAAGGGCCAGCATGCTCCAAGTGGTGTGTGTGCCTGGCAGAGGAGCACCACAGGTGGCTGTAGTGGAGGGGGCGCTAGGACCTAGCTCACTGCCCCTCTCTGCGTGTTGCTTGGACAGCTGGTTGCAAACGCCCCAGTGTGGAAGCCAGGCTCATCCGGACCAAAACCAGAGGAAAGACACGAGATGATAACCTGCCTGTACAATAGCTCCCGCCAGTCATGCCCGCCCGATTTTACTCCATGACCTCATCTCTTCCCTCCAGAGAGCCATGAGCTGGATCATAAGGCTAAGAGAGGCTGCTGCCAAACTCCCACTGTGCACCAGGGATGGATCCCTGAAATAACCTCACGGCCAGCTCAGGGGGGCAATGGCCCCTCTCAGCTCAGGGAAGCAGCCCCCTTCCCCAGTGTATCCCACCCAGTCTAGTCTCTACTAGCCCGGTTTCTCTTCCATTCCTCTTGCCTGCTCCGCCTCTGCCTTGCTCAACCGTCTCCCACGCTCAGGTGATCCCAGGTTGGTCTGCAGAGCAATCGCTTAGCTGTGGGCACGGCGCTGCGCAAGACGCCGTCCACAGCATATTCCTCTGGCATGCAGCAGCAGATGGTGAGATGAGAAATGAGCCGAAAGCAGAACTTTTGATCCAACTGACTCCCTTCATCCCATCTCCTAAGGAATGTGACTTGGATACAATAGAAGCCGGGTGCAAAGGAGGTGAAGAATGGCTCGCAGGTGGGTGGGGTGGCTAGCCCAGGGGCTACGGCATATGGAGGCAGTCACTGATTCAAACACAGCCCCGGTTGGCAGCAATTGCAAGTTGTTCCCAGCTGGGCCCATGTGTGAAATGAGTTCGTCTCAAACCGGCTCTTAGCATGAGAGGCATCCCCATCGCCAAGGCCTCAGCAGAGGGCTCTGGGGACTGGCCTCCCTAGGTCAGGACTGGCGCAGGTTGCAGGCAGCTTGCTCTGCTGTTTCTGGGGCAGAGGAGAGACAGAGGTCTCTAGGCTGCAGGGCTGGCAGCCTGTCACAGCCTCTTTAAGAAACGAGGAGAATTGATCAGGGGAGTGAAATATGCATGTTGGAAGGGCATGCACGGCCAGTGGGTGTGTCGGGCAGAGGCTGGCACCCTACCCCTCACTGGACTCTGCAGTGGGGTCTGGGCTGGCATGTTTGTGTGAGTGCACTTTTGGGGACATGCTTGTCTGCAAATGTGCGTACGTATGTGTTTGCATGCATGAATATGCACATGAATGACCGCTTGTCGTGTGCCTCCATATTTGTCTAGAAGTGTGTGAGTGTGGGGAGCACATAACTGTCTCCATGTATCTGTGGATGAATGCGTGGCTCTAGCGTGTATGCTTGCGTGTGAGAGCCCACGAGTTCTCAAGGCCTTCGTGTTTTGTAACCAGGCGGCGTGAGCCAAGCTCTGTGTGTGTGTGTGCAGTTCGTTATTTCAGCGTTCTGGCTGAGCTCCCACTCCCTGGAACTCATCCTCACTCCCACACTCTGGAAATGTCACTGGAAACTCTGAATGGCCTTTCGCCGGCTCCAGATTCGTGTTTGTTTTAATTGCAATGCTGCATGGTGCAGTGGACTTTCCAGATAAGCTGGGAGGGACAGTGGTGGGCTGGGGAGGTAAGGGACAGACTTCTTAGGCACTCTGTGGGCCGGTTGGGGGGATTTGCTCAGCTGCTGACCGTGCTAGGGTCAGTTTGTCCCCAGTGACTTTCCTCTGCAAATTCTCTGCTCCTCGGAGTGTGTCCCCTTGCGTCACTATCAGTATCTGATGCTTGCTGGCAGGGGACATCCGGCCCTGGGGGAAGCTGTCTCAATCCCACAGAGTGTGTGAGTAAGGGAGGGCTCTCCCTGGGGCTTCCTTAAAAGAGGAACTTCTCCTGTGCTGGGGGCTAGCTGCAGGAGCATGGTGCTAGCTGGCGGGATGCCCCTGGAGCAGGGAGGGCCAGCTTTCCCTCCATCCCCTGGTGTCAGAGGGCACATTGTGTTTCCCCTCCAAGTTTGCTTGTTTTTCTGTTGTGTGTGAGTTGCTCCCCCTGCAGCTCGCAGCACGACTATTAGACACAGAATCCCACACACTCAGCGTAGCGGTGCCCTCCCACTGCACCGTACTGCTGTTGGGAGCCAGCCCTTCGGACGCGCTGCCTGGGCTAGCAGCAGGCATGAGACTCAGTCAGCACTGACAGCTGCAGCCTGGGTCTTGCTAACCGTACTAGTTTGGGAAGTGCCCTGCTCTCTGGGAACATTGGACGGAGTTCCTTGCCAGGCTCCTCCAGGAAGGTAGGGAGCTGCCTTCTCTCTCTGCAGTGTGTGTGTGTGTATGGGGGGTTGTATGTGGGAGGGAGTGTATGTGGGGGGGGGGGTGTATAGGCCAGGACGGGGGTGGAGGGAGTGGAATTCTGATCACAGGAACCCTCCTATTCATAAAAAGCCAAAGGCATGAAGGTTGTTAGAACGATCTTTATCAGACACCCCCTGCCCCTGGGTGGTGCGATTCAAGCCCAGCCTGGATTCCCTCCTGCACCAAACCCTGCAAACTCTCAGCTCCCCCCTGCTTTGGGGAGAGAGACCAGAGCTACAGGCAGTTTGTGTGCAGAAGGACCGGAGCCATGGCACTGCCAGCCTGGAGCATGACTACACTTGCAAACGGAGATTGCGATGTCTGTTGCCTCTGCCTGTCTCATTCCTGGATTATAGGGTACATGAGCGGAAGGGAATGGGATCCAGTGGTTAGAGCAAGAGGGACTGGGGGTCAGGATGCCTAGGTTCTCTTGGGGAGGAGTGTGGTCTGGTGGTTAGAACAAGGGGCTAGGAGTCAGAACTCCTGAGTTCTTTGCTCGGCTCCTGAAGACAGTGTGGGAGGCTGGGTTCCTTTCTGTAACTGTGGGCAAGTCGGATCTCCTCTCTGTGCTTCAGTTTTCCCCCTGTAAAGCAGAGATGATGATGATCCCCACTTCACACGAGGGCTGTGAGGCTCCGTTTGTTATTGGTAACTGGTGATTCTTGTGTTTCTAACATGACTCTCAGTGCACCATGCAACTGAAAATAACAGTGCTCAGCATGTCTTCAGCCCAGTGCCCTTTACCCCAGGCGGTCAAAGTGCTGCACCCAGAAACCACAACCCCCCTCTCGCTCTCATTAAAAAGAACAGCCAGAGGCAGTGCAGTCTAGCGAGCAGAGCACTAGACTGGCTCTCAGGACACCTGGGTTCCACTCCCAGCTCTGCCACTGACCTACGGTGTGATCTTGGGCAAGTCACTGCCCCATCGCTCAGCCTCAGTTTCCCCTCCCAGCCTTTGTCTTGTCTGTTTAGGCTGAAACTCTTCAGGGCAAGGACTGTCTATAAATATGTGTGTACAGCACCTGGCATAACTGGGCGGTGTGTGTGTGTGTGTGTGTGTGGGAAATATAGTTCTCATTATCCATTGAAGTGCCCAATCCTTTTTTGAGTCTTGCTAAGATCTAGGGATATCTTGTGGCTGTGAGTCCCACAGGCAGATTGTGTTTAAAAAAATAAAAAATAAATGGCATTTCCTTTCAGCATTTATAAATGTGCTGCCTTTCAGCTTCATTGCCCAGGCCCCTGATCGTGTATCATGAGGAAGGGTAAAGAGGGGCACCCCATCTCCCCTCTCCCTGCTATTTAGTATTCTACCCACCCCTAGTCTGTCCCCTCTCACCCACCTGCTCTGCTAACTGACCCATCTTTGTAGTCTCTCTTCACACAGGACTCTCTCCAGCCCCTCTGTCTGCTCTTTCCTGATCGAGATGGGTGACCGGCGCTCATCACTCTAGCTAGGGACACCCCATTGATAATGGCATCATAATAGGGTTGTCTCCTTTGGGTTGCTCTTTGGACTTACCCCTGGACTGGGCCTGGTATTTGTAACGTGCTTTGAGAGCCTTGAGTGCCAGGCCCCAAAGAGGAGTGAATGGTGGTGATTATTATTGCTCGAGGTTAAGCTGTCACATTACAAGCTTGGGGGTGGCAGCTGGGTGGGGAATGGAAATGTTCTAGGGGACGCCAAAGGGAAAAATGCTTCGTTGGCTCTCGGAGAGCTACGTGCTCTGCCTAATTGCATCCAGACCCTTGCGAGTGAAATGCAAGCCCCAAGCAAAGAGTGATGCAGGATCTCTGCAAGTGAGCCATCCTGAGCCAGGCACAGCCTGGGTTTCCTGGCAGGGGTCTGAAGGGAAAGTGTTGAGCAGTAACGGTAATAGATGCCCCACCCAGCAACCTAGCTTTGGGGAGGGAGTTTTCTTTCTGAAAGTGAGGATTGCAAGGGGTAGATATATGCACTGGGCTGGCATCATGAGAGTTAGAGTTTTGCACAGTGCTAGAGCAGTGCAAGCGCTGGCTGGGCACGAGGATGGTGAGAGTGGCATGGGCACTGGCTGGGCATGGGAGCAGTGAGAGTTGAAGAGTACGTGGCTAGCTGCCCCAGGATGAAAGCACAGAGACGGGCCATTTCTGCAGGTGGTGTTCCAGCCCATTTCTCCTCAAATCTGGCGTTCCCCACTGTGTGCCAAGTACCAGCGTTGCCTTGGGCACCCTTGGGTACAGAGGCCTCTGTGCTGAATCCCCATGGCACCGCCTCACCCAGCTGTGTCCGATAGGATGGGAACGGTGCCCTCTACACCAGGGAGGGAGTGAGCCAGAGAGCAGGGACCTAGGCTGGGCCTTGGGCCGAGACCCTGGCCAGGGCTAATTCTGGAAGAGGAATCTCCCCTCCTCCCCCACAAATGCCTTTGTCCTGTGCTGTAACAAAGGCAGCCTCTACAGAGAGGCAAGAGGCTGGCAGGGCCGTGGGCGGTGCCACTGAAAGCCTCAGGAGAGAGGGGGGCAGCAACTGGCCTGCGGCTGCAGTTCGGAGCCCGTCCTGCCCTCTCCGGCTCAAGGTGTTGGCAGCCTCCACCACAGGGCGCTCCGTGGCCTTGGGGTTCAAAGCCAGGAGCAGCCGGAGAGCAGCAGCTGTTGAAAGTGAACTGCAAAGGGTTCATCACTGCCCCCTCAATGGCTGCCCGGTTCTGGTGGGGTCAGGTCGGGGTGTCTGGGAATGGTGAGTGGGTGATGGGGACCTCATGGGAGAGTGGGGTGCAATGGGGGGGGGATAGGATGGGATGGGGAGCAATGTTGGAATGGTTATAGGAAGGGTTGGAGGTGGGGGGATGGGGAGCAGTGTGGGATGGTTATAGGAAGGGGTGCAGTGGGGTTGGAGGTGGGGGGATGGGGTGCAGTGTGGGATAGTTATAGGAAGGGGTGCAGTGGGGTTGGAGGCAGGGGATGGGGAGCAGTGTGGAATGGTTACAGGAAGGGGTGCAGTGGGGTTGCAGGTTGGGGATGGAATGCAGTGTGAGGGAGGTGAGGGAGCACTGTAGGGGAGGAGGTTGATGGGGTGTAGTGGGGTTGGAGGCAGGGGATGGGGAGCAGTGTGGGATGGTTACAGGAAGGGGTGCAGTGGGGTTGGAGGCAGGGGATGGGGAGCAGTGTGGAATGGAACCAGGCAGGGGTGCAGTGGAGTTGGAGGCAGGGGATGGGGTGCAGTGTGGTTTGTTTACTGGAAGGGGTGCTGTGGGGTTGGAGGCAGGGGATGGGGTGCAGTGTGGGGTGTTTATAGGAAGGTGCAGTGGGTTTGGAGGCAAGGGATGGGGAGCAGTGTGGAATGGTTACAGGAAGGTGCCGTGGGGTTGAAGGCCGGGGCTGGGGAGCAGTGTGGGATGGTTACAGGATGGGGTGCAGTGGGGTTGGAGGCAGGGGATGGGGAGCAGTGTGGGATGGTTACAGGAAGGGGTGCAGTGGAGTTGGAGGCAGGGGATGGGGTGCAGTGTGGAATGGTTACAGGAAGGGGTGCAGTGGGGTTGGAGGCAGGGGATGAGGTGCAGTGTGGGGTGTTTATAGGAAGGGGTGCAGTGGGTTTGGAGGCAAGGGATGGGGAGCAGTGTGGAATGGTTACAGGAAGGCGTGCAGTGGGGTTGGAGGCAGGGGATGGGGAGCAGTGTGGAATGGTTACAGGAAGGGGTGCAGTGGGGTTGGAGGCAGGGGATGGGGAGCAGTGTGGAATGGTTACAGGAAGGGGTGCAGTGGGGTTGGAGGCAGGGGATGGGGAGCAGTGTGGAATGGTTACAGGAAGGGGTGCAGTGGGGTTGCAGTGTGAGGGAGGTGATGGGGATGTGAGGGAGCACTGTAGGGGAGGAGGTTGATGGCTCAGGTGTCAAGGGAAAGTAGTTCTTGGATCAAGACAAAGGCCTTGCTCCAGTGCAGGGGGCAGTCTGGGGTGTGTGTGGCAGCGACACAGCACCAGCATGTTCGAGTGCTTCACGAGCATTAACCCATTACCTCTCACAACCCCCTTGTGCCCTGGGGAAATAAATACTGTCCCCATGTCACAGATGGGGAAACTGAAGAACGGAGAGGGAACATGACTGGCCCAGGGTCACTCAGTAGGTCAGTGGCACAGCAGGAAAAAGAACCCAGGAGTTCTGGCTCCTAGCCCCTTCCTCTAACTCGCTGGACCCCACTCCTCCTCCCAGAGCTGGAAACTGAACCCAGGAGTTCTGGTTCTGCCAGGGCTGCCCAGAGGATTCAGGGGGCCTGGGGCAAAGCAATTTTGGGGGCCCCTTCCATAAAAAACAGTTGCAAAACTATAGAATACTATATTCTCATGGGGGCCCTGCAGGGCCCGGGGCCTGGGGCAAATTGCCCCATTTGCCCCACCCTCTGGGCGGCCCTGGGTTCTGCTGTATGTTGAGCAGGGTGAGGGGCTGGTTAAGGGAGCTGTGTGCTGCCTGGGAAGAGCGGAGCAGCGTGAGAGAGACTGGGACACATTCCCCCTTTCCTGCTCCCCTGCCCTTGGTGCAGTGCCAGGCCCGGCTCTGCTTTATAGCAGTGACTCATCCCCAGAGCTGGTGGGTTGTCCCTCCCCTCCGGATTGTTCTCCTGCTCCAACACGCTGTTCCAGCCCCCCCTCTCTGGGCCGGCCTGCCTGTCTCTGCAGTGTTTGCACTGGGACGGCACTTGGGTCTGGAAATATTTGCACACTAAACACTTCCCCCTCCCCCTCCCCCACCCCATTCTCCTGCCAGAGCTAAACCAGTGCAGCGAGTTTCATCCAGCCTGAGGGACTATCCCTGGAGTCAGGGGGTGCCCAGCTGGAGGGATGGGGGTGCTGAGGTTAAAAGAAGGGGTATCCCCTCCAAGTAAGGGGAGCAGGTAGGTCAGAGTGGGACTCATGGGGAAGGCACTGCTCAGATCTTGGTGCCAGGGCTCCTGCCCAGACTGGTCCAGGAACAGTGAGCGCATGCCCTAGTGATGTGGTTTCCATGCACTGGAGACTCCAGCTCCATACACGCACCTCACCCCAGCAGTGGGGGAGATTTGTCCCTGTACCAGCAAGCAGACCCCCCCACCCCGCCTTAGCTGGAGCTGCAGCTCCAGGCACGGATGAGTTGGTGGCAACCTCAGATGCTGGTGGGGAATAACAGATCCTCCTGGTGGTCCTGCCCCTCCACTCTGCCCTGGGCATTGGCATCTGGGTACCTCCTTCCCGGCCTCTGAGCAAGGCTGCAGGGAGGCAGCAGGAAGCTGGCTGGAAACAGAGAGAGAGGGACTGGTCTGCATTAAGGCCCGTGTCTGGGGAGAAGGCTTTTTGCTGAGACAGTACTGCCCGCAGGGGAATCCCAGCTGGGTTTCTTGGTGGCTGGAAGATGGGGCAGATCTGGCCAGAGTCTCTTTTCCTCAGGCTGGTTTCTTCCCTCTCCATTTTCTCTCCCTCTTGCTCACCCCCTGCTGAGTTAAGAGCCACAGTGCCAGAGACATCTGGGCTCAAGGATGCAGGGTAAAACCGTGGGGTGGGAACTGGCAGCCGCATCTCCCTGCATGCTGCCAGAGAGCTGCCAGTGTGGGCGAGGGAGATAAGAGACAGGGTGAGTGTGTGTTTGTGTATAGGGCTTTACTAAACAGTAACAAACAGATGCAACCACAAATACTACAATGTTTTGGTGTCTGTTTCCGTCAGTTACTAATGGGTTTTGGTTTTTCTCTTTTATGTAGTGTTATGTACACATACTCACACACAATAGTATGTGATCATGTCATTAAAGACAGTAGGAAACCTTTAGATCCACCATGCAGATGTCTACTGCTTGAGCTAACAGAGTGACTGATATCAGTAGTAGGCTGTCATCTTCCAGATGGACCAGGACTCTTGGATTCCATTCCAGGCCCTGGAGGGGAGTGCGTTGCAGTGGGCCCGTTCCCTTCCAACCAGTCCCGTCTCTTCTGCACCCCTGACTCCTCGTCCAATTCTATTCACCTAGCCAGTCCAAGTCTCCACTACTCAAGCTTCTCATCCCAGTCCCAGTCTCCTGGCCCAGCCCTGCCCAATTCACCCTTCCACCCCTTGGCTCCTTGAAGCCACTTACCCAGCCAATCCCAATTGCCTCCTCCTGGTTCTTCACCTCTTCCCTCACCCTCCACCAGCCTTCACTCACCCCCGCACCGATGTTCCTTCCCATTGGCGTAGGGTGACCAGATGTCCCGATTTTATAGGGACAGTCCCGATTTTTGGGTCTTTTTCTTTATATAGGCTCCTATTACCCCCCACCCCCATCCCGATTTTTCACATTTGCTGTCTGGTCACCCTACAGTGGCTCCCAGGCTCCTCGTCCAGTGGCAATATCCTCACTTCGACCTGGCTCCTTCTCCCAGTCTCTTTGTGCAGTTATTTTAATCCAGCAACTACAGGGTTAATGAGTTGTAGCCTGCACATGGGCTGGGCCGGAGTCCCGTGTGAGCAGCTGTGTTTTGGTTGGCTGGAAAAGCCTGGGAAACAGTGTATTTCCCCCTTAGATTGGAAGGTTTTCAGGGCAAGGTTCTGTCTGTAAAAGGCCGAGCACCCTGTGGCTGCTATATAAATAACACCGTGTTGTTGCATCTGGTGTTCTAGCCTGCACCTATGCTTGCTGTGCCGATGACTGTGCAGGCAGGACAGGGCTGAGGGAAGCATGCTGGCTTCCCAGAAAGAGCTGATTAGTGCGTCCCCTTGTCGGGACTGTGCAGCCCCGGGGGGCCAGGGAGGAGAAGAGTCTGAAGTGGCTGCTGGGGAACGGCACCAGGTGTGTGTGTGGGCACCCCAGCTTCTCCTTGTCCCCTGCTCCGCGAGCCCCCGGCCCTTCTGGCTGGGGTGGAAGGCTTCTTCCTGAGCAAGAGGGGTTAGGCTATGGGTCTGCGCTTCCCACTCCATCGAACTTGGCCTGTAGGTCCGGGCTCTCCTATTCCCATCTCAGCCCCGCCTCCCGCCCACCATGGACAGATGTGGGGCTGGATTGTTCCCTGTGAGTCCTGGCCCCAGACACTGCCACCTCCCTTCTGTTAACCCAGCGCTGCCCCCAGACAGCTCTGCCACTCCCACGATGATGGAGCCCGGCAGCAGCTTAGACTGTAGCTTGTTGTTCAGAGCTGAATACAAGGCCATGGCATTGTCATAGTAGCAGGGAACGGCCAGACACAACTTTCGCGCTGGCAAAGAAAGGGGGTAGGCGCTGACCTCACGGTGGACACCCACCAGTGCGGGGGTGGGGGGGGGCTTTGTTTCCCAAGAGTGCAGTGTGCAGTGCTGACGAGTTGGCACACAGCTGTGGCCAGGATCTCTCTGGAGCTGGGACTCAGAGGCTCTCCCCTGCTGCGTCCCATAGCTGGGAAGGAAGGAAACAGAAGCCATCCCAAATCGGCCCCCAGCTCTGTTGGATTCTCCCACCCTGAGAGCCCCAGTTTGCCTCTGCATGCAGGACTCTACAGGGCCCCCGGCCCTAATCCTGCCATCTCTGGAGCTAATGCTGCTTCACTGAATCTTGTCTTGCCCTTGGAGCATGATGTTGCTGCCCCAAAGCTCTGGCTGGCTATTGGCTAGGTGCCATAGGCGCCCTCACCAGCCTGAGTGCCAGGCAGCTCTGCCAGGCAGTGAATCCGGCCTCTGGATGGGGGGCGGCATGAACAGGGACAGGCAAACTGGAGCCCAATTTCCCAACCAGCGAAACCCGTTTCTGTGCTGCCCTCCATCCTGGCTCAGGCTCAGGGCCGCGGTCACATCTCTTTCCCTCTGTGTTGCAGAGCCCTGCTGTGGCTGACCTCCGTGCTCCACCCTCCCACCCCCTGATTCTGGGCAGCTGAGAGGCATGAGACAGCCATGGCGTTCCAGGCAACCGGATCTGGGACACTGCAGCCCCGGAGCGTAAGGCGTTGATTCCACTGAGCTTGTGTTGTTTTTACCATTGCGGTGTCTGTGTGTGAATAACAGGAAACGCTCCCAAGCGGCCCGAGCAGTGGAACAGGCTCCCCTGGGAGCATGGGAAGCAGTTGTACTAGAGCCAGGGTAGCTAGAGCCATCTGCTGGCAACAGTCCTTTGCTTGGACAACGTCGGCCCTAATAGATCTTGGCCTGGGAGCCAGGATCCTGGGTTCTATTACCAGCTCTGCCATTGACTTCCTCTGTGACCGTGTGCCCGCGTGCTCCAGTCACACCGTACCTGCTTGATGTCTCTCCCCACCTCGGCTGCGCCTGTCGCCATGTGCTCCATGTTGATGGTCTGGGGCTGCTCACGGCCAGGCAGTCGGATTGGGGCGATGACGGTTGCAAAGCGAGGTGGCGAGGGAACGTCTGCTCAGGAATAAGAGCGTTGGCCCCGGTCCCTTCCCAGCGCAGGGCCCTGGCAGGGATGACTCAGGGGAGTCGCATCTTAGTTTCCCACACAACAAACACTGCAAAGGTGTGGCCCCCGGCTCAGGAAATGGAGGGAGGGGACTGTAGGGCAGGCCTGAGAGGCATCAGCAGAGCTGTTTGGCGTGGGGAGCTGAGGGTTGGGATTGAGGGACCCACGGGAGCCGGGAGGGGATCCAGAGCTTGAATGGGGGTGAGGCACTGCAGGACAGGACCAGCAGAGCTGGGCTGGAGACCCAGGCCTGGAACAGGACTGAGGGGCACTGGCTGGGTGTTGGCACATGGTGGTAGAAATGTGCCCAGCACCTGGCTCTGGCAGCCTCCTACTCTTATCAACAGTGATCTCATTCCTGCCCCTCCCACAGGTGCGACCTCTGGAGCCTCTGCTGCATGGCTGGGGACCGGAGCCTGCTGCGCAGAAAGGATTCCTTGGCAACTTCTCTCTTCCCACTCCCCTGCAGGGGACATGGAGGGCAGCTGGGAATCCCCACCTCCGGGAGAGACACGGTGCACATCCAGCAGGAGCAGGGGGCAGTGGCTGCTTTCCTCACAGTCTCTCCTCTCCACCCCCCCGTGCCATGGCAGGGGGCTGCCTGAACCCTGAGGGGTCCCAGGGCCTCAGCTTGAAAGACTTTGTCCCATCCCACTTCCAGAAGAGGGAATTTCTTCCTGCTGCCAGGAGCCCTGCAGCCCCCACGGCCACATCCCCTCAGCGGTTCACGTGGGTCCCGCTGCGACACAGAGGATCCAGGGTGAGTGGGGCCTGCCCTGCCCTGTCTGGAGCAATGGCATGCTGGAGCTGGGGGCGCCTAAGCTAGCAGCCCTGCTGTCCCTGCAGGGTCTCTGGCCCAAAGACAGTGGTTGGGGCCAGATGGGCAGGACTGACCTCGCAGGGACCACCCAGGCAGCGCCAGGCTTCCCCCACACACTGCCTCACCCGTGTGCCTCACCCCGACCCTCAGGCCCGTTCAGCCCTTGGTCCTTCCCCTGGGGCTGCCCACGAAGGCGGTGACTGGTGCCAATGGGGATGGTGGCCTTTGTGTTGTAGATGCTTTTCCCACTGGACTGAGACCCCCACAACTGGCCTCCCCCTGGGGCCACCGAATGGTCGTCGGACAGCGATGGGTTTTGGTGCCGGCCAGCCTAGGCTGGAGTTGAACCGGTGACGTGGGGGCGGAAAGCTCTACGGGGAGTCTCTTTGCTGTGCAATGTTGGAGCCCATGTCTAAGGAGGGGCAGGCAGGAGACACGTTCAGCCCCCACTCCAAGTCCAGACTCCTTCCCCACCCATTGTTGTATGCCGCTAGTTCCAAAATCAGAGAGGGGAAACTGAGGCCTCAACTTCTCTAGCACCTGCTGCCCTCTAATCACCCCAGCACTGCTCCCTGGCACCCAGTGTGCTGTGACTGCTCTGCCCCTCAACTCCCCTATGCCTGCTGTAACCCACACTTCCCAGTGCCCTCTGTGCCATGGCCTCTGACTCCCCTGCACCCTGACTCCTTGGTGCCCATTGTCTGCACTCTGCTGCACCCTGCACAGCAGAACCATGTTGTTTCCCTTCCCCCACAGGTGCCCGTGATCCGTAACTGCGGCTCCAACACCTTGAACTTTGAGTTCCACGACACGTCTCCCCGCACAGCGTGCAATGGCACCGCCGAGCCTAGGAGAGCAGCCCCCAGGAGCTCAGGTAACTCCAGCCAGGGACGGTGCTCCACAGTGCCGGGCTCAGACAGAGACCTGGGAGAGCCCCTTCTGACTCAAAAGCCCTTTCCAGCCAGCCCCGTTTCTAGGGACCATGGTCTGCGTGACTGGATGCCCAGATCTCAAGGTGCAGCTGTCCCAGTGCATCCTCCTAGCTGCGGCTGTCGGCCTGCAAGCTGGAGGTCCCCAGGAGGACAGAAAATTCTCAGGGGCTGGGAAGCAGGAGAAGTTCAAATCCAGGCCACTCCCTGTGCCAGCTTTCGGCCCAGCTCCTCTCCCAGGCCAGCCCTGACTAACGAAGCAGGGGGCAGCCTGGGGGAGTCACCAAGCTCAGCCAGCCTGGGGAGGCACCTCTGGCAATGGGCTGGGGGCAGGGAGAGAGATGTGGCCCCTTAGTGCCAGAACGGATATGCCCCCTTCTCGGGCTGGATAGTACCGGGCAGTCAGGGGATCTGGCACGTCCCCACCTGGAACAGCCCATTGCCACCACAGCCCTGCTTGCGGGAGGTTTCCCGCCTTTCCCAGCGCTGCATGTAAAGAGTGGTGGGGAAGAGACGCTGAGTGGGGAGCTGGGGCCTCCCATTAAAAATAGCATGGCTGTTCTGGGTTCCCTGGACTCCTGGCCCCACACCTGGACACTTGTCTGTCTGTCAGCCCCTGTGTCTGTCCAGGGGACATGGGCCCTGCTGTCAATGGGGCTGCCATTGTGCTCACCGCCCAGGCCCTCTGGCATAGCAGGACCCATAAGTCTTGGACTGCCCATGCCCTGAACCCCATCTGTCTCTGTCCGTCTCTCCCCACCTTGCCTGCAGTGAGCGACTGGTACCAGACCTGGCCTGCCAAAGAAATGAAGAAGCTGAGTTCCCAGGCAGTTCCTGTTCCCCTCCCAGCTGTGTCGGCAATGAGCCCCCTGGAGAACGGCCCCCCGCCTGTGCCCCGCGCAGCCCCCTGGTCTGCTACCTGGACTAAGGATAGCAAGAGGAAGGACAAGCGATGGGTGAAGTACGACGGGATCGGCCCAGTGGATGAGACGGGGATGCCGATCGCATCGCGATCCGTGAGTCCAGGGCGGGAGTGGCTTTAACGGGCCTGTAGAAACCCCACTGCTGGGCTGGGCTGGGCTGCGGGGAAGGGAAGCGTGTAGGAGGTGCTGGCCCCTCGCAGTGGGTTCTGATCCCAGTGCCCTAGTGCGGTGCAAAGGGGCGCAGTGCTGAAGGGTAGGGGGCTCAGGAGGAGGCACTCTCCCCTTGCAGCCAATGCTGACCCCAAGGCCCTAGCAGGGCACAAGTGGGTGCTGTGCCGCAGGAAGTGGGGTAGGAGGATCAATAGGGGGCACTGTCCCCCTGGAGTTAGTACTGCCCTCAGTGTCCCCAGTGCAGTGCTAGGGGGAGCTGTGGTGCAGGAGGTGGCGTCTTTTGCATAGGAGTTAAATGCAATGTCTTGGCCATCATTTGACACCTGGCTGGGGCCAGTTTCCCTGCCCGTCCAGCCATGGCGTATCAACTCCGCTGTAGCTTTCTGCTCCCCCCTAGTCTCCTTGCTGCAGGGCTGCTGCTCCTGACGCCTTGTGTGTTTGCTTCCAACGGCAGAGTGTGGACAGGCCCCGAGACTGGTACCGGAGCATGTTCCAGCAGATCCACCGTAAGCTCCCAGGTAAGGTCACCCCTCGGAGCCACGTGATAGGTGCAGGGGCCGTCCTGCAGCAGCTCGGCTAGAGTGATGCCACGCACCCCTCGTGCCCACCCGCGCTTCCCTCTCCTCTCCCGCTCCCCCCTGCCCTGTGGTATGTAATGAGTCTATGTCATTCTGCCAGCTCCCCTGCCACATGTCTCTGTCCTTATCCTGGGACAGAGGTCAGGGACTGACTAATCCGCACCACCCCACTGCCCTGTGCCTGTTCCTGGCCACATCCCGGCTGCTCCCAGAATTCCCATGGGCCTCCCCCCACCCTGCTTGCTGGGTTGGGTGAGGGAGCCTGCCTCCCGGCAGACAGGAGAGGGAAGGACCCAAGCTGGGGGGCTGATTTCTGCACCCCCCAGTGTGTGCCACACCAGACATTGCCCCATCCGGGAACCTGCTCACACCAATCTCCCTCCTCTTCCAGAACCACAGCTGGACTGGGATTTCCACCTCTGCACAGGTAAGTGTCACAACCTGCTCGCTGGGGACAGGAAGTATCAAGTCCTTTAACATCGGGACAGAGAGCAGGGCCTGGGGGCCCCCTCACCCCTCTCTGCAACCACTGTCCATAGAGAGCAGGGCTTAGGACTGTCATAGGGATCACAGCTTCCTGCCCCTTGTTCATAGGGAGCAGGGCTTGGGGTGTTCATAGGGGAAACACCTCTGGGAAGGCCCTCACAGGGCCCTGCATCCCCCTGGGCACAGAGAGCAAGCGGGGTGGAGGGTGTTGGGCTCCAGGGCAGTGCCCTGCGGGAACACACACTCCCTTGCCTGTCCCTCCAGGAGTCTGCGCTGCACCCCTTTCCGCACTGGGCACTGACCTCTTTGTCTCCCCCAGAACCACGCCCTCCGGCGCTTGCACAAAAGGGCCCCGTGCCAAGTGGCTCCTCTTACCTGCAGAATGGCCTGGACTGGTGAGTATAGAGGTGGGAGTGCTTATGGGGATGGGACATGCACGCCTCTCCTGTGGGGAGGCGCAACAAGCCGGAGGTGGGGAGGGGAAGAGACAGGCCTCTAGGCTGGTATCCCTGCCCTGGAATAGATCAATGACTCATCTGTCCAGTGTTCCACTTCCTGACACGCCAGCTCAAATAACTGGCCAGGTGGCTCTGCAATCTAACCTGGTGCCGTGCTGGAACAGAGCAGTGGCCGATCTAGCCAGCTATCCTGCCTCATGCACAAAACACTTCCTGTGCCACCCCAGTGTGCATTATCATCTCTTGTGAGGACATGCCTTCCTGGCCCTGGATCTTGATCAGCTTATACCCTGAAGGATGAGGCCCGAGGGCCTTTCTAATCTGACCCTGGCTAGGGGTGCAGGTGCGGAGTCTCTTTGAATAAAGCGACAAATCCAAATTTCAAACTACTGGTCTCAGCAGCAACATCCTGCAGCAGTGAGTTCCACAGGATAACAGCACCGTGTGGAAAGGAATGCCACCTCATCTACGCAGGCTTTTCCTTTTCTATATTCCCAGACGGGTGTGTCCCATTGCACTATCCCAGCAGGTATGTCCCTGCTGCAAAGGGCAAGGAGGGGCTGCTCCCCTTCCATACAAACCCTCCACCAGCTTGGAAAATGAAGTTTGTTGGAGCTTTTTCCCCCAGCTGCCGGTGACTGCGACAGCCCTGGTCCGTCTGGGACCCTGTTGGCACGGCGCAGGGTTGCCAGAGCCAGGCAGCAGGTTTCCATCCACTGTTAAGCTGCAACCGAAGAAGGTCATTCTGCCAACAGGAAACCCTTTGTGTCTAAGGTTTAAATAGTGATGCTTGGGTTTGGAGTGACTGGCTGCCTCTCTGGGACCCTCTCATGTCCGACTCTGTCCCCTGCAGGGATTGAGCAGCCCCTAGTAGATAAGGACAAATTGCAGCGGCACTGGTGAATCCTGCGAGGTGGTGGGATCCCCAGCATGTTCCCCTCCCCGTCACATGATTACACTCACCTGGTACCCAGTTTAGCCGCCAGGGGGCAAAGCCCCCCTGCTTCAGAAGAGTCTGCAACGATGGGATGGCTGTTAAAGGAAAAATCTTGGTGTCTTAACAGCCACTCAAGTGCCTCTTACAGCTCCCAGCCCTGAGGCCAGGAGTAAGGGCACCTGGAACCTGGGCTGCCGGCGGCCGGATGGGTGGCACTCCCTCTTCTGAGTCAGTGCTGATCCGAATGCCCCAGTGCAGCAGTAGGGTGCCGTGCTATCGGGAGTGGGGTGGGCAGCTCAGTAGGGGGCGCTCTCCCCCTTGCTGATCACCAGGGCTGTGCTGGGGCACTGTGCTGCAGGGAGTGGTGGGAGGCATCTGCCCCTCCGTGTCGCCCATGATCGGGAGGCAGGGGGTGCCGTGCAGCCTTGTTGTGAGAGGGGTGAAGAGAGTAGCAGTGCCCTTTGCAAGAATGTTGGGATGCCCTCGGGAGCTAGGCAGCAGGGCAGAGCTCCTCTCACCCCACTCCCTTCCCCTGCAGGAGGGGCCAGGAGGCAGCCGATGATGCTGCGATGGAGCCGAGGAGCATTTTCGACTATGAACCCGGGAAATCGTCCGTCCTTGACCACCCCAACCCGGTAGGGAGCCTTCCCTGCCCGGGTACCACCCCTGGGCCTGCTCTGGGGGGGAGCTCTTGGCATTTCCTTTGGCACAGACGTGTCTCCACACAACTTAGCTCCGTTATACTGGTTAGTTCTTGGGTTGGGGGCATTTTCCAGGGGGTCTGCACTAACGCGGGGCAGCCCGAGCGGGGAATTGGAGGCCAGGCTGCGCTACATCTAGCGGCGGTGGCGTCTCCCGGCTGGAGAAAGCCTGCACTGATCTTGTCAAACTCTTGGGATCCGTCCTGGGTCAGCCCCATGTGCCGGTGCTGCTCCAGGGATTGGCCCCAGAGCTGCGCATGAGAGCTGCAGCTTGCTGTTTGCCTTCCTGCGTGCGGGTCCCGCCTGATCTCTGGCTTGTGCTCCGTGGCGCTGGGTGGGAGGGCTGGGAAGCGGAGCCTGAGACTACATTGGGAGCGGGGGGGGGGTGACAGCGTGGCCCGGCATGACGTGTACGTGTGTAGCTCCCGTGCAGGGTGAGATCCCCAGGCTGCAGCTCCAGGAGTGCTGGCAGGGGCCTGACATAGGAATGTGCTAGTGTGGCTCTCTCTGTCTGTCCCAACTGCAGGCTGCAGAGCCCCAGGCGGGAGGTGCTGGCAGCTGGTACCAATTTCTGAAGGAGCTGGAGACGGGGAGCCTGGTAAGAGCCTCCTGGTGCCCTTCCCCCTCCCAAGCTGCTATGGGGACAGCGGGATCGAGAGGGCTGCCTGCCGCTATCTCAGCTCCCCCAGTGTCCCTCTGCCCCCTCCTTCCCGCCCCATCTCCTCTCATGTCCCATCAGTGTCTTCCCTCTGCACGGGACTTTCCCTGCGGGCCCCTGAGCCAAACCAATCCCCCTCTCTGTGGGTGCTGAAGGGGTCCTTTGGAGTGCCTGGCCCCCCCCACCTCTAGGCTTGTTCCATGGGACCTGAGTTCAGCCCCCCTGCCCATGTGACACCCCGCTGGCCTCGCTCAGTGTGCACCGGCCCTGCCTAGAGACGGGCTGCTGGCTCCCTGCCCCACGCCAAGGGTGGGCTCACCACCCGCCTTGCAGTGCAGGAACCCTGGGATCCTCCTGGAGGGAGCAAGATGACTGGAGAACAGTCAGTAGGAGTGGCAGGAGCACCACTGTTCGGGGGCATTTGACCCCCTGGAGCAGGCTGGGGAGGGAATGATCCTGCCATGCTCCCTGGCTGGAGCATGGCAGGATCATTCCCTGCCATCCGCCTGGTGCTTTGCTGACTGCTGCCCACTCCCCCGTTGGCTTTTGCAGCCTAAGAAGCCCCTGGCACCGTTTCCTGCAGAGCCTCCCCCACCGTCCCAGCCAATCGAGGTAAGTGCCATGCAGCTGTGCCGGCCAGGGCATGTGCCAGGCACGCACTAGCAAAGCCAGGGCTGCCCTGCGCCCTGGGATGCAGCCCAGTGAGCGTGTGCTAAATGCTTGAGAGGGGGGAGGAGGTCGTGGCTGGGCTATGGCCCCTCCCCCGCAATGTGCACTCCCCGCCCACCCTGCTCAGCTGCTCTGCAGCTGTGTTTACTGGCTTCCCTGGTGCTTTGTCCCCCCTCCCCCTTTCACAGCATGGGAGGTCGGACAGAGGTTTAAATTGGTCAGCAAAGGCTGTGGTGCTGACAAGGCAAGAACTGTGCCATGTGGCCACAGCACTGTGGCATCCTCACCCCATGGCAGCACCACACCGGGCCGGCGTGTTACCGATGCACCTTTGTGGTGTCCTGGCACGGGGGCACCACGTCAATGTGCACCCCCCACCCCTCCGGCACCACTGGGCAGGGTCACACCCTGGCATCGGTCCAGCCTCACCCACTCCGTGAGTGCGACCGGGCGGGGTGCTGGCTGGGGCCTGACACACGCTGTCTCCGTCTCCCCCCAACCAGGTGTTACTGGAGAGAGAGCTGCAGCAGCTCAGCGAGGAGTTAGACAAGGACATGAAAGCCCTGGAGACACATCAGCACCCTTGCAAGGTACCCGCCCCCCCGCCTCCATTGCCCCGGGGCAATCCTTTCCGCATAGCTATCCCTGCTTATTGCTTCCAGCTCCTGCTTACCAACTGGCTCAGCTGGTGCCCTTTCACTTCCACATCCTCTTCTCTCTCCCACCCCACAGGCCTCGCCAGCCCCTGCGCTGATCACTGCAGAGCAGCAGGGGCTGGTGTGCGTGAAGGGAGGGGTGTTTTGCCTCTTGACTTCACATCTCTGTGTTGGCTCCGTGTGTAAGTGACATCCGTTGTGTCAGCACACGGCGCCGAGTTTGCATCCCGACAGAGAGCTGTCTGTTTCTCACGTCCCGCTGGCAGAGCTCCTGCTGGGGACTCGTGCCTGGATCCACACTCTATGGGCATATTGTCCGTCCGTATACCGCCCTAGCACCTGACGTAGCGTCAGTACGTACCCTTCCCCGTGATGCTAGCAACCAGTGGGACACCAGCTTTCATCTGAGACCTCGCGTGACAGTCTTTGGTGAAACACAGTGGACATACCCGAATTAGGATATACCTCTGGGCCCCCTTGACAGCTGGCATTAAGAGGTTCTTGGATCGCAGGGATACAGAGCCTCTCCCCCCTCGGGGGCACTGACTCTAATCCAGCCCCAGGTTGCGGGGCTGGCTGGCTCAAGGAGACAGGAGGGTTGGTCCACACGCTCACAGACCCTCACTCTCCTCAGGAATCAGGAGCTTGGCATTGACCCTGTGCCCAGTGGAGACTCTGCTCACTGGCTGGGACAGGCGGGCAGCGCCAGGGTAGCCCAGCACTGAGGGTAGGGGAAGCTCTTACAGACCCCGCCACCAGGGTGCGCAGGTCGCACGGGCCTGGATTGGCTGAGCTAATCCCCAGCAAGAGTTCCCACACAGGGCACTCTGCGGGTAGCGCTGGCAAAGCCTCGTCCAGGCCTGGCGCTGTCCAGCCCTCTCTGCCAATAGCCACGCAGGGTATCAGGCTCTACCTCTGGACCCACTCTCCCCTCTCTGCCCCCAAAGGCACTGTCTGTCTAGCTATTTTGTAACACCTGCCTGTCCCCGCATTCATTCCTCTAATCTAATCTAATCTAATCTATCTATCTATCTTCCTGTCATAGTTCTAACACGCTGTCACCATAGCATCTAGGCACTGTCCATCTGTCCTCCGTCCATCTGCCAGCCTTGCTGTCTCCCTCCCACCGACCCCAATCAAAAGAACCAGTCCCAGATCCCCCATTTGCCTGACAAACCCCGTAGGCCTGGGTTTGGGCGGCAGCTGGGAGCTTATGCGACACACCTCTGTCCCTCCCTGCCCGTCTCCCCATCTCTCTGCCTCCCCCTATCTCCATGGCCCTGAGCCCCTGGCCCTCTGTCTATCTGATTGCAGGGGTCAGCAAACTTTGAGAAGTGGAGTGCCAAGTCTTCAGTAATTTAAGGTTTCCCAGGCCAAAATAAATGTTACATTTACAGGGGCCAGCGGATGGAACCCCAGACCGGCAGCGGGCTGAGCGGGGTCGGCGGACGGACCCCAGACGGGCGGCGGGCTGAGTGGCTCAGCCAGCTGACGGTCTGGAGTTCCGGCCACCAGCTCCTGCCAGCCCCGGCTCAGCCCATTGCCGGCCTAGGATTCCGTTCACTCAGGCAGGCAGGGGGTTGAGTGGGGCCGGCGGCCAGGACCCCAGCTGGCAGCAGCGTGCCAGTAAAAATCGGCTTGCGTGCCGCAGGTTGCCAACCCTGGTCTGATTGCCTGCCTCCCTTGCAACTGTCCCCCTCGCTCTGCAGGGGCCATGGCGCCGAGACCCCCGGCCTCCCCCCGCAGGGATGTTGGACTCTAGGACCCTGCTCTGGCCCCACTGGCTGGCTCTCCCTCCCTGCCGGATGGGCCAGCTCTCCCTTCTGGCTTGTTATTGGCTCCGCTCTGCCAGGACTTAGATTCCGGCTTCCCGCACAAGACAGCCTCTTGGATGATTAATTTTCTCTTTCCCCCCTTCTCTTGCTGTCTCTCCCTGCAGACTTCCTCGGCGTCTCCCTGCGCTTGCACCGCCGCCCGGTGAGTACTGCCAGGTAAAACGGGGTGTTCGCCCCCCGCTCAGGTGAGGCAGCCTTTGGTTAGCTGGCGTCATCCTGCAAGCAGCTCGGTCCGCCCAGCTGCCTGGGGCTGGTGAGCTCAGAGCGGATTACGAGAGGTGCAGAAAAGGGGGGAGCGAGGGAGAGCTGAAGGGAAGGCAGGAAGAGCGAGCGAGGCGGAGAGAGAGAAAGGGAGGGTGTGACCGGAGAAGAGAGGAAGGAAAGGAGAGCCCCTTGCTCATAAGTTAAGCCTCAAGAGTTGGGGCTCCTCGGAACCGCTTGTTCTGGGCACTTGGGAAGGGATTGCAGGACCTCTATGCCAGGATGTGCCTGGGTGAGCACACACCTTCAAACGCCCACCACTGCCCTGGACAGCCTGCTGCTCCCTGGCGGGTAACGGGGCTGCAGCTCCCAGCCAGGTGCCTTTCCCGGGTCGCGTGCCCCCATTGCGGGGATTTTCCAGCCAGCCAGCGTAGTTCACATTGAGCTCTGTCAGGTCCCACCCCACAGCAACGCAGATGTTTCCCAGCATAGGCGTGACCTGAGCTTGGAGCCTGGTGTCTGTCTGCTCTTTCCATGCACTTTCATTTTGGAGCAGATCATCACATTCTTTCAGCATGTTCAGTATCCGGGGCGGTTCCTCGCTCTCTGTCACCGTCAGTCGCAAGGGGTTAAGCAGAATTCCCAGGAAACCTTCCCCTGTAGCCTCAGATTCTGTCCTTGCAGCCACAGGAATCAAAAACAAACACTCCACTTGTAGGTCCTACCATAAACAATGGGCGGGTAGCCCCTGCAAGAAGCCAGGACTTTGCTTTCCTTCCTGGGGCTGCAGTGGATCCATAGGGGCTTCCCGGGGAGGAGGGCTGGGAGTGAGTCACGAGGGAAGTCCACTCCTTATCTGTCTCTGGACAAGGGGGGCATAGGGCAGGGTGACCCGGGGTGTCCTGCTCTGTCATACACCCTCTCTGAAGTCCCACTTGTTTTCCCTCGGCATCATTCAGGTGCTTGGGAAAGAGGCGCTGCTCCTTTAAGAATTCAAAGTTAAACTTTAGCCAAGTGGCTGTATCCTGCCAACTCCTTGTTGTTGCTGCTGTCTCAGTGCTTCCTGCCGCGCGGCCCTGCACAGGGGAGGGAGGAACCAGCGCTACCCGCCTGGCTGCCAGGGTAGGAGGCAAACATCGTGTACCCACTCTGGCTGAGGGGGGCAGGGCGTGCCGGGACCTGACCAAGGCAATGGCCCACAGGGGCAAAGAGGAAGTGGCAGGGGCAGCTACAAGGCAAGAACCCAGATTCCTGTCGTTCCCTTCCCCCAGCTGGAACTAGAACCCAGGAGTCCTGACCCCCAGCCCCCCACCCTAACCCACTAGACCCCACCCTGCTCCTGGAGCTTCAAAGAGAACCCAGGAGTCCTGACCCCAAGCCCCCCACACTAACCCACTAGACCCCACCCTGCTCCTGGAGCTTCAAAGAGAACCCAGGAGTCCTGACTCCCAGCCCCCCACACTAACCCACTAGACCCCACCCTGCTCCTGGAGCTTCGAAGAGAACCCAGGAGTCCTGACCCCAAGCCCCCCACACTAACCCACTAGACCCCACCCTGCTCCTAGAGCTTTGAACGGAACCCAGGAGTCCTGACCCCCAGGCTTCTCCTGGTTTGGCTGTGGGTGAGATCTAGGGAGGGGTTGGCTCTCTGGGCGGGAGCAGGGGTCTGGCTCTTTTGGGGCCATGGGGAGAGGAGGGGAAGCAGGCTGAGAGCAGGGGCTGTGTCCCGGGTTGCCTGGCAGCCAGGTGGGGCTGGTTGGCTGCTCAGAAACTCCCTCTGGGTGGCTCCAGTGATGGGGCTGGTTTGTTTTCCATGGGCAGTGGAGGTGAGACCCAGCAGGGACACACCCCATGTCAGCTGCTCCTGGCCACAGCTCTGCACTGGTGAAGTAATGCCGGCGGTTGGAGTCTGTGACCTCGGCATCCTGTTAGAAGCAGCCCCTGGCTGAGCTGGGGGTACGCGGTGCGTCTGCTCCAAGGGGTCCGGGCAGGGCTGTCCCCGGAGTGCAGTAGGCTGCCTGGTAGCTCTCTCCCTTCCCAGACTGGAGACCCAGTTATCCCGCTTCTCTGCCACAGGAACCCAGCTCGGGGTGGGGGCATGCCATGCTGCCAGCACCCTGCTTACGTTACACCCCCTAAGACTCCCAAGCCAACCACCACCAGGCCCTTGGAATAGGAGGCTCTAGCTGTTCCCGAAGCCGTGGCACCAGTCTGTAGGGAGGTTGTCTGGGGGGCAGGCATGCAGGGTCTGTGTGTAGCTGCATGATGTGTGTGTCTGTGTGCACATCCCAGCAGATAATCACTCCTTATGGATCACTAGCCATGACCTGGTCCTTTGATTTCCTCTTGGGATTGGGCAGGGGTTCCCTGAGGTTTTGGGACTGGTTATCCACAGAGGCCCATAGTCTCTCTGACTGACTCTCTGCTCTTGCTCCAGCAGCCTGCCATCTGCCTGCCGTTCCCATCCTGCCTTGGGGCAGAGCCCCCCCGCTTCCCGACACCGCCCGCCTGCCAGCCCCAGCATGGAGAGAGGGGGCCTGGGCCTGGGCACGAGCGACTGGAGCAGGTCTCCTCCCAGCAAAGGTGAGGATCTCTGCATGCAGCCATGTCCTTCGAGGAGCTATTCCCCTCTGCCTCTCTGACCCCCATACCCCTGCTGCTGCTCACTCCTCCATTCTAGCCCTCTCCAATCCCTCCTTCACTCGTACTGTCCTGTCTGCTGGGAATCCCCCCCAAACCATGGAGACATTCCCTCCGCTTTGAATACTACCTTGACATCTGCCTTTCCCCTTCCCCTTGGAAAGGACTCTTTTCCCTGCCCAGCCTCTCTCTCTGCCGCACCTGTGGTCAGATCTTGTATGTAAGATGCTACATGCACTGGTCTCATCCACCCCTCCGCACCCCAGTAATATGGTTTCCCAGCTGCCCGCGGACTCAACCCAGCCATCTAAGGGCTCCTCCCTTTGCACTGGGTTTTGGGCAGAGGTCAAACTGGGGTGGGGAGAAGGAAGCCATACTCTTCCAAGCTGCACTTAAAAATCAAGCTCTGCCCACAGGAGGAGTGACCTATTTAACTCTGCTGACACTTAAGTGTCACTGATGGCATCCGAGCTAACCCCCACTGAGATGAATGGGGCAGTTCGCCCCTCTCAGAGCGTTTGCTGCAGGCTATCTGCTGACTCAGGCAGATGTCACTGCATTACCTACATGTGTTGCAAGTTTTCAAGGTTTTCTTCCCAACCACAACAACATAAGAACATAAGTAAGAACATAAGAACTGGGTTACCCATCCTGTATCGGCAAGGAACGGTGTCTCTAGCCTCTGTTTGTCAGAGGATGGAGATGGATGGCAGGAGAGAGATCACTTGATCATTGCCTGTTAGGTTCACTCCCTCTGGGGCACATGGCATTGGGCTGGATGGACCTTTGGTCTGACCCAGTATGGCCATTGTTCTTATGTTTAACATATTCTTTTTAAATGAAAGTGGAGATTCTGGAGAACAGGGCAGCAGCTTGTGGGTGCACAGCTGTCTCCTGGCCCAACCCAAGCCCTGGCTCTGGGCCTATTGTGCTGCTCCACATGAATGGCCTAAGGGTGGATGGTGTCACAGACAGAGAGCTGTAATTTGGGCTCTGGCTGGTGCGGATGTACCCCAGTAGCCGAGCTCTGGTCATGTTCACTGGGGAGCAGCTGGATTGGCAGAAATTTGCTTATTTGAGTCTATTTTGGTAGATGCAAAGGAGTCTGTGTGCCTGCGAGCTGTCAGGAGAATGTTAATGGGCTGTATCACCTAGTGGATAAAGCACTGGACTGGGGCTCAGTAAACCTGGGTTCAGTTCCTGGCTCTGCCACTGGTCTGTTGGGTGACCTCAGGCAAGTCACTTCCCCACTCTGCCTCAGTGTCAGTGTAAAATGGGGCTAATGACACTGACCTCCTGTGGAAAGTGCTTTGAGATCTGAGACGAGCTAGGGGTGCTATTAATACCTTGAGACAGTGAGTCCAGACTGGAGGGGCGAGTTAGAATGATCGTCTTCAGCCTACAGAGAGAGAGGAAGCAGCTCGTCCAAGTTCATGGCAGAGCTGGGACTAGAACCAGGTCTCTTGACTCCCAGCCGCTGGACTACGCTGCCTCTTTGCAGTCTGGGAGAGGTGCAGGCACGCAGAACCCAGGTGTCCTGGCCCTTCCAACTCAGCTGCACGTGGTGTGTGGACCCCTCCCATGCTGATGGCTGGATATATGGACGGGAAATGCACCTCCACTGGCGTCTTTTCTCTGCAGATTCAGAGCAACCCCTGGTATTGGAACAGTGCTGGGTGTCTCCTTGTAACACCCGCCTTCCTCAGCCACGGGGGCTGTCAGGAGAGGGTGACATGCTCATCCCCTTGTTTCATGGTTCTCTGCAGATCCCCCAGGCCACCCTGGGAAAAGCCCCTTGGCTGATGAGAGTGAGTCTATAGAGGCGGTGGATGGACCGGTGAGGAGAGAGGACAAGAAGGTGAGGCACGGCCTTTTTCCTTGGGAACGTCCTCCACTTGCAGCTGACAGAGCTGGGACACTGGGTTGGCGAGACATGGGAGAGAGCTTGCAGGTGTGTCTGCAGCTGGCGGGGCAGCAAGTCATTTTCCATCCAGCTAGCACGGGCCTGGCGCCAGTCACTGATGCTGGGGATTGCCGTGGTGCTGAGTAACCATAGATGCTACCGAGCCAGCTTCAGGGCTAGGGGGCCTAAACAAGGGAGACTGCCTCTGGTCTGTGTATGGGAGAGAAGAACTAGCCAGTGAGAGGGGCCGGCATCTCTTCAGGGGACCCAGGAGCACTGGGAGAAGTGACCAAGCAGTGGGTCGGTTCTGGGTCTCCCTCAGGAATCAGTGACTACAAGGTAGGAGGCTGGGTTCTAGGGACTGGACTTGGCTGGGGGTCTGGGACCAGGACCTTCCTGGGACCCCAGGGCTCTGGCTGTGATCTGATTTGGTTTCACCCTCTTTGACCCTTTCTCTCCCTCACCCCAGATGAAAGCTGCTCGCGTCAAGTTTGACTTCCAGGCTGAGTCCCCAAAGTAAGTGGCACTCAGTGGATCTTTGTTGTTTCCAGACCCGAGGTCCCCTGAGCCGGTCTGTTCCTATCAGTGTAGCCATCCCCCTCTGTCCTGGTGGACCCAGCCACCGTGCCAGCTGTGGAGTTGGCCTGTATTTTGTCCCTCTCCTGGGTGGATTTAGATGGCCAGTTTGAATCCTCAGGAATCGTCTCTGGCGGGGAGTGGTGGAGAGGGACCTGGCCTATGCGACATGGGCTAGCCCCGCTGTCCCCTGGCTGCTCCTGCAGAGATAGGACAGCAGCTGGGGCAGGCCGGGAAGAGGGAGCCGACTTCCCCCTCGCTGGGTCTAACCTCACCAGAGAAGAATACATGGAAGTGAAGTTTTCCCAGGGGAGCGATTACGGACCAGAGCGGGGCTGGCACGTACTGAAGGATGAACCTAATGCCTGGCTCAGCCTCGGGCTCCATCATCAGTAGAGTGGGGGGAATGGCCCCTTGCGAAATGGCATCCAGTGGGACCGGGTCAGCAGCAAGTGAACTCCCTACAGCCAGGGCTTGAGGTGTGTCCCTGCTGAGGGCAGGGAGCCAGGACTCAGCCCAGCATCAGGAGTCACAGGCGGTTCTTTGACCCCGCAGATGTCTCTAGGGGCTAGGGAGCTGCTGGCTGAAGGGGGCAGGCGCCAGCCCCCGGGAAGGGCCTGTGGGCCATGACGCTATGCCTTGACCTTTCAGGGAGCTGACCATGCAGAAGGGAGACATCGTCTATATCCACAAGGAGGTGGACAGGAACTGGCTGGAAGGAGAGCACTATGGGAGGGTGGGCATATTCCCCTCCAACTACGTGGAGGTAAGGACGGGGCTGCTGCTAACATGATTGCAAGCCTGGCGGGAGGGGAGCACGCCCAGGGCGAGTCCTGCACTCGGCATCGAGGCTGGCAAGCGGCTCCCTGGACAGTGTTCTCAGTTCAGCACTTGGCACTGGTGCATGGAGTAATAGAGACGTGCCCTCTAGTGGCCAGTGCTGGTATCACGCCTGCATCTGAACAGGGGCAGCCATCAATACCCTCTTCCAACCCCTCCCGCAGCCCGAAGGTAACCCAGACACCAGGACAGCGGAAACCCTGGCAGGACCAGCTGCCCCTCAGTGGGGACCGAGCACTCCCAGACCCGACAGCTCCCTCCTCCCAAGCACAGCCCAGATCTCCTCTCCACTGCTGCTGACCAGACTGGATGTGCTGAGCCTGCGGAGCTAGAATAGACCAGGCGTTTCCTAATATCCCATTGACGTGACTGGCTGATAGCAGGGTACAGGGAGAGGGCCAGCAGCACTGAAAGGGTTAACCCCTTTCCCCTACACCTGGGGGTCTTGAAATGGAACATGCCCCACCTCAGCAGGAGGGGGCGGTATCGAGACAAGGGCTGGAGGGGGCGCTCCGGACAGACAGCTTCCCACCAACTGCTGCTGTGCTTGGCTTACCCTGCTCCCTGTCTCTCCCAAACAGATCCTGCCTCCCACCGAAGTGCCCAAGCCCATCAAGCCACCCACCATCCAGGTGCTGGAGTACGGAGAGGCCCTGGCCCAATACAACTTCAAAGGGGACCTGGCGGTGGAGCTGTCCTTCCGCAAGGTACAGAACCTGCCCGGTAAGGGGTGCTGGGTGCAGGGAGCACAGAACGGTCACGAGGAAGCTCATTGCAGAAGCTGTTACCTTCAGGTCACAGTTCAGTGCCAGCCCAGGCTGGTAATGACCAAAAGTCATTCCCATCTGACAGCTGTTCAGTGGCCTCCATGAACTGTGTTTGCTGGGTCTCAGACCAGCGCCTGGCCCTGCAGCTGGCAGCCTCAGGGAATCGTCCTGACGGGGTGTAGTGGAGAGGGACCCAGCCTATGTGATGCGGGCTAACCCCTCTGTCCCCTGCCTACCCCTGCAGTGTAGTTCTCTGCACTGGTCTCTCCTGGGGACTGAGCTGGAGATGCAGCATGTGTGGGGTGGTGGAGCATCGTAGAATCATAGGACTGGAAAGGACCTCGAGAAGTCTTCTAGTCCAGTCCCCTGCATTCACGGCAGGACTATGTATTATCTAGACCATCCCTGACAGGTGTTTGTCCAACCTGCTCTTAAAAATCCCCAATGATGGAGATTCAACAACCTCCCTAGGCAATGTATTCCAGTGCTTAACCCCCCTGACAGTTGGGAAGTTTTTCCTAATGTCCAACCTAAACCGCCCTGGCTGCAAGTTAAGCCCGTTGCTTCTTGTCCTGCCCTCAGAGGTTAGCATCAGGTGAACTTGGCCCAAGCCTGTTTTGTGGATGCTCAGAAGGTGTTGGTCTCCAGAGTGGCCAGCCCAGAGCTCTTTCCCAGCGCTGAATCCACTTGCAAAGAACCATGTTGTAGTGACGCTCACTGGGCTAAAACCAAGCATCATCCTCAGGCCGCATGCCCTGGGGGCCGAGCTCTCAGCACCAGCAGCACTCCCCTCCGTGGCACAGCACTGTGCAGCTGGCTGGACTGGACGTTGCACGACTGGACAGACCAGTGGGGTTAGAGGGCAGGAAACCAGACTGGCTGGACCTGCTGGAGCAGGAGATAAGAGTACCAGGGTGGGCTGGTCTGTTCTAGAAGGGCAGGAAGCCTCACGACAGATGCAACAGAGGCTGACGGGTGGCATGTCCCATGTCCCTATCCCGGGGGCTCCTAACTTTGCCTCTCTCTCCATCCACAGGGCGAGCGCATCTGTCTGGTCCGCAAGGTGGATGAGAACTGGTATGAGGGGCGGATCTCTGGCACCAGCCGCCAGGGTATCTTCCCGGCCAACTACGTGCAAGTGCTGAAGGAGCCGCGGGTCAAGGCCTCAGAGGAGTTCCCCTCCTCCCCAACCTTGACTGCCCCTGCCTCCCCAAGGCTGCTGGTTCACACAGGCTCACCGGCCCAGCTGCACTCGCCTGGTAGCCAGCGTTCCGATCCCTCATCCTCCTTCCTGGCGGGCTCTCCGACTGCCCAACGGCGCGGCACGGACGGGGGTGCCCTGTCGTCCTCGCCGCGCCATTTCGGCTTCACCTTCCCTGTCTCCCCCAAGCTGCAGCGCGCCGGAGTCTCATCCAGCCTCCTCCAGGGGCCCCAGAGCCCCCAACCAGGCCCCAGCACCACCTTGCTCTCCCCCCTGAGTCTGAGCCCGAGCCCACAGCCTCCAGCCCCCTCTCGGCCTCCACCCGCTGCAGCGCCCTCCTCGCTCCCTGGGCAGGTGAGACAATCGTGCTTCTCCTTCAGTCCTTCCTTCCCCGGATCGCCCTGCCTCAGGGTCCCTGCCCTGCCCTGCCCTGCCCAGCCTGCAGCACAAGGACTCCAGCTCCCTCCAGTGCAGCCCCTGCAGCTGTCCCAGGGCAGCTGGTGAACCTGCATGCACCCCTGGAGTCCAACCACACGCCCCTGTAGCCCCCCATGTGTGGGGGTCAGCATCTGTCCTCTGGGCTCTCTCTCTCCCTCCCTTTTCCACACCACTGGGCTAATTCCCCCAGTGATGCAGTGGGAGTGCCCATCCCCTCCACCTCCGGCCCCCTCTCCCAGCACTGCTCGCTGTTGTCTAGCGCACCAACCTCTTCCCTCTCCCTTGCAGAGCTCCACCCTTGAAGCCCCAGTACCTGCAGGTTGCCATCTGGGCAGTGCTGGGCACCTCCCCAAGGCCCCCCCATCTGACAACGGCTCCAGCATACAGTGGACCCCGTAAGTGTAGCTGGATCGGCAGCTTCCCTGTCTCGGTGAAGGGCGGAGAGGAGCAGGGACCCCCTACTCCATTTGGAAGCCAGCCAAGCCAGCCCGGGGAAGTGACCCGTGCCGAGGGCTGGCTGCAGACACCCCGCTGAGGCGCTGGGCTGGGACAGTGTCTGAATTGTTACCCCAAACAAGGGCCTTTTCAGAGCTGCTCGCTCAGTGAGCTGCAACCAGCGGATGCTGCTGGCAGCTGTACCAGGGGCCCCCCCAACACTGCAGACCCCCTGCTGGTGGGCTGAGCGCCCCCAACATGGCTGTCTCTGTGGATACAATGCGGGAGCGGCTGATGGGAGGGAGGGGGCCCTGCTGACTCGGTGGGCCCGGCTTGGTTCCTAGCACCCTCTGGACCAGGCCAGCGCATGAGCTGCACCGAGGTGGGAGCAGGATCTCATGGGCTGATGGTGCCTTGCAGGTTCCGGGCCATTTATCAGTACAGACCCCAGAACGAGGATGAGCTGGAGCTGCATGAAGGGGACCGGGTGGACGTCATGCAGCAGTGTGATGACGGCTGGTTTGTGGGTACGTTTGCCAGCCTAACGGCGAGGGGGGAAAGACTCTACCCATGGGAGTGCTGGGGGGAGTAGGACAGGAGCTCCCAGTGACTCCAGTCCCAACCTCTCCCAGCGGGGGCACCGTAGGGGATGGTGTGGGACTGGCCCGTGTGGGGAACACCAGCCTCAGGGCCGTCCGGCAGAGGTGGAAGGAGGCGAGTTTCTCCTACAGGGCAGCCTCAGACCCCTCCCTCACGGCCCTCCCTTTGTCTTCCCACCCCAGGTGTGTCCAGGAGAACCCAGAAATTCGGCACCTTTCCTGGCAATTACGTTGCCCCTGTGTAACATCCCCCTGCCCCGCACCCCAGCACGAGCCAAGAGGAAGCTGCATCTGCGACTCAGGCTCCTGCAGCCTACCCAGAGCTGGCATCGCGCCCTGAGACCAGGAGAGGAACGAGGAGATGGGGATTGGGACCAGCCCAGCCCCCGCCCCCACGGACATTCCCAGCAGGACCCTTTTGGTGGCTGTTGCTAGGGAGCTCGGCACTGGGACCGGCCCCTGCCTCTCCTAGTAACAGACCCCCTCTTCCCTGTCCCAGTCACTCAGCTCCGCTTCCAGCACTGCCTCTTGGGGCTCCCTCTAATGGGGACCAGTTCCTGTCCTTTCCCTCCCCCGTGGGGCTCCCTCTATCGTGGACCAGTCCCCCAGCCTTACACCCCGTGGAGCTCCCTCTGATGGGGACCAACCCCTCAGCCTTACCCCCATGGGGCTCCCTCTAATGGGGACCAGTCCCCCAGCCTTACCCCCCGTGGGGCTCCCTCCAACAGGACCAGTCCCCCAGCCTTACACCCTGTGGAGCTCCCTTTGATGGGGACCAACCCCTCAGCCTTACTCCCATGGGGCTCCCTCTAATGGGGACCAGTCCCCCAGCCTTACCCCCCGTGGGGCTCCCTCTATCGGGGACCAACCCCCCAGCCTTACCCCCCATGGGGCTCCCTCCAACAGGACCAGTCCCCCAGCCTTACACCCTGTGGAGCTCCCTCTGATGGGGACCAGTCTCCCAGCCTTACCCCCATGGGGCTCCCTCTGATGGGGACCCAGTCCCCCAGCCTTACCCCCATGGGGCTCCCTCTGATGGGGACCAGTCCCCATCCCTGCCCCCAGGGCTCTCCCTGGCAGGAAGTCTCGCCCTGTGCCCACCTGATAAGTATCTGCCAGTCTGTGCCTCACTGCAGAAGGCGTCTGCATCCTGAGGGAAGGGGCTGTTAGTCCTTTCCCTCCAGCTGAACCCCCAAGCTCCATCACGACCTCTGGAGGGAAGCAGGCACTGAGCCCGCCCTCTGCACCTCCATGGACCTAGCAAGCTGTGCTGAACCCTGTGTCTGCATGTGGCTGACGCTTGCAAGGTCGCTGGCCTCTCCGGTGCTCCTGCTGTGTGGAGGGGGGGCGAGGGGGAACACGGGGAGGGTAGTCTCCTCCAAGCTGCCTGTAAAGAGCCGGCTCACATGCCCGGAAACCTGATCTGCTTGTCCTCTGTTATTAAAGATCAGCCTCACCCCATGCGAAGGCCCGGCCTGGTGATTGTCGGGGATGGGTGGGAATCCATGCAGCAGGGCAAAGGGCAGCTTGTGGCCAGTGGAACCCTGAGGCAGATGCCCTTGTTGCCAATGCCAGGATGCACTGTGTGTGATAGACCTGCTCTGAGCAGCGGGCAGTGTCCCAGCTAGGATCCCTGTGCTCCCCTTGCCCTCTGCTGGGTGCAGCCATTTCTGTTCTATATCAGCTCGGCACCCCCCAGAGCATCTCTTCACACTCTGTGTGGTGATGGCAGACCATGGGGCACAATGCGCCCCGTCAGACCTGCTCAGGCCAAGCATGAATACATAAAAGTGTGTTACAAGGAGAAAAATTGTTCTCCTTGTCCTCTGAGGATAGGACAAGAAGCAATGGGCTTAAACTGCAGCCAGAGTGGTTTAGGTTGGACATTAGGAAAAACTTCCTAATTGTCAGAGGGGTTAAGCACTGGAATAAATTGCCCGGGAAGGTTGTGGAATCTCCCTCATTAGAGATTTTTAAGAGCAGGTTGGACAAACACCTGTCAGGGAGGGTGTGACCAGGGTCCTCATGGGGAGCCAGCTATGGTCACTCAATTAGGGTGAACTGCAAAGAATGGGGCAGACAATCCCCATAAAGCTGGTGGATATTCCGATACTTAGATTTACCAACCAGCACAAAACAGCTTCTCTATTACCTTACTGGTTACTCAGAAGTCCAAACAACACAGTTCCCTTAAAATGATCCAGCCTCCATCCAGGTTCCCACGTCAAATAGGATGAAAATTTCTGTAACTCTTATTTCATCATATAAAAGAAAAGGTTCTACCAATCCCAAAGGATCGGACACATTATCTCCTGGTTATTGAATATTCCAGATCTTACCCAAACACACGCTACAGCCAATTCTTATTAACTAAACTAAATGTTATTTAAAAACAAAAGAGAGGGAGTATGGTTAAAAGATCAAAATACATACAGACATGAGTTCAATTCACTGAGGTGCAGCTTCATAGCAGAGACGGTGAGCTGTGTAGTTGCAAAGAGTTCTTTCAGAAATAGTTCATAGGTTATAGTCCAATGTCCAAATCTCATATTCAGGGCGTACTAGCGTAGCTGGGACCTCAGTCTTGCAACTCAAACTTTCCCCGATAAAGCTTAAGCAGCTCTGAGATGACAGAATCAGGACCTAAGGATCTTTCATACACTTTCATGTGTTTTGACAAGTTGGGAGTTCAAATGGTAATTAGGATGACTGTGGAGGAGGTCCATCACTGGTACTTAGCTATAGAATTAACATAAGGCAATTTGCACGTTCCTCCACCATTCACAGATTATTTGCTATACATTTCAAAGAGAGATGAATACAGAGATAGCCCGTGTTTACAATTCATTTAAATGATAAGATGTTCTTTTGACCTCTGAATTATGAGAATGCAGCATAGACAGGGACCCTTGATTACATTGTCGACCCTACTCATACTGTGTATGTAAATACACAAAAACACAAACATTATCTTCCCACATGTCTTTTGAGGGTTGTTTATTTTGCAGGCTGTTTAACCCTTTCTGGCCATGCATCACAGATGGTCTAGATAATACGAGTTCAGGGCACTGGACTGGATGATCTCTCCAGGTCCATTCCAGTCCTACCATTCTGTGAGTGCCAGGAGGTTATTTCGTGAGCAGCCCCCAAAGGGGTGCTGGCGTATTATGAGAGATGCAGCTGCTCCGAGCTGGGGCAGATGGGATTTAGGAGCCTCCAGCTGCTCCCTCACAGACACTCACCCCGGGCAGCCTCCCGGCCTCAGTTGTGCGGGACCAGCCTACTCCTGCCCCAGAATCTCTTGTAGCGACTCTGGTGGTCGGGGCTGGCAATTCAACAGGGCCTGGCTCAACCCAGGGGTTAGGACAACATTGGCCCAATGTTTGTACCACTCCTTTCCAGCCCTGGCCTCCTTGAGCTTCCTCTCCCCGAGCTCGCCTTGGATCTCCACGGACGTGATGCAGAGCCAGCTGGGAGTCTCAGTGATTTGGGCCGCACAGGCCATTACACTGACTCATCCTAGTGGCAGCGCTAGGACCCACTGGCGGGACTCCTGGACGGTAGTATCTCCAGGCACTGAGAGAAGGCTCTGAGGTTCCCCAGCTGGAACATAGCTGGCCCTCGCTAGGAACAAGGGTGGCTGCAAACTTCCCTGATTTCATACAAGTGAAAGGTGGGCCCTGGGTTCCAGGCAGGCTCTCCACACCGCAGAGAATAAAGTCTGAACAGGGCTGGACCCACTGGCAGCCACCTTCTGCTCTGAGCCACTCACCAGGAAACCCCACTGAATCAGTGGGAGTGGGCAGGGTGCCCGTTGGCCTGGGAACCGTGTATATGGGGAAGGATCGGGGCGGGTGGTCCTCAGGTCAGCAGCCAGGCAGGAGGGGCTGTAATTACAGGTGCAACGTCAGCCCTTCTGCACTGCGTGGCTGAAGACTAGTCACCAGGCAGTGCTATTTTCCTGCTGAGTGCCATCGCTGGAGGGGACAGCGTTGGGATACAACCAGTAGGTGGGTGACTGAGATTCCCCAGAGCCACAGGTTCAAATCCTGGGAGCGCTTTGTTCCCCATCAGAAGGAGTTAACCCGTGTGCCAGGCCGTTTATTAAGTGTGGAACTGTAAACTCAGGTTCTGTCTGCCTTGCCTTCCCATGAAAGGGTTCAGGGCATTTCCCTGACAGGCTGGAGCTTGCCTTTGGCTGAGGTTTCCCCTCACACACGGGCTGCGCTGTGTTGTCAGATCACCACCTCCCACTATAGAGGTGGCTGCATTTCCGTGGAGCTGTGCCTAGATGGTGTCAGGATTTGAGGACTCCAGGTTGTCTTGGGGCTGCCAGCAGGAGGCAGCTATTGTACCAAACCTCCAGCCCCATGGTCCCTCTGCTATGTGCTAGACAGCGTCACACCAGCAGCATGCACAGAACTCGGCTCTCCCTGCTCGAAATCCCAGGCCCCTGCCACTTGAGCTAAAGGAGATTCTCCAACAGCCGGCAGCAGTGTAGTGCTTATGCCACACAGATGAGCATTTCTGATTCCACCCAGTACACGGCAGTGGCACGCACACACAGGCACTTAATTGTATCAGATCCTACAGAGCATCCCTCAGCCTGCCCCTACCCCGATGTGGGGCAAGGAGCTACAGAGGGGAGGAAGGGGGAGAGAAATATCAGTTGTCAATGAGACTGACCACAGTTCCTCAGCACAGGCAACATTGCCTGTGACCCTGGTGTTGCAATCTGGCTCTTCCGAGGTAATGAACGCAGGGCTGTGAGGCCTGTGGTGGGGATGGGGTCTACAGAGGAGAAATGGGAAGGTGGGGAAGGATTGTGTGAGCCTCTGAAGCTCCTATGCAATCTCCTTTCTGTTGTCCTGCCCCTACTTGTGCCCCCTCGTAGAACATAAGGACAGCAGGAGCCATTCTTGTGACCAGCCAGTCTGAGCTGCGTCCCGCTGGCTGGCCAGAGAATTCCATCCAGTGATTCTTGCCTGCAGCCAGTCACTTGAGCCAGAGTTGAGTTCTTAGAGAGAGACATCCATCCTCTTGTTGGGGATGGGGAATCCTCTGGCCCGGGCAGCCCATGCCAGCGACTGACCACCCACCCCATCAGACCGGCACCTTGGTGCCAGTGTGACTGTCTCTCTTCCAGAGCCAGCCTGACAGGCCCCATGACTTCCCCTTATTCTCACCACTAGCATCAGCTGAGTCTGGTTCCTCTCGGGCCTCGGTGTGTGCAGGAGTGTGTGTGTGTGATTGTCATTCTCTGCTCTGGTCACTTTTGCCATTGGGTCAGGTTTCCAAGAGCCACAAGGTCACACAGGTGCTTGTGGGCTGCTCCCAGGAGCTGGGGTTCTCTGCTCAGTGTTCCCCTCTGGATCCCTAGTTTTGCACCTTTGCCCTTCACTCCTGACCCTGTTATTTTGTAGTTGTCCCCTGCACACGTTTGGATCCCGGGTCCAGGGGTCCCTCCTGGAAGGCTGGGGGAGGAGCCTTTAGAAGCAGACAGGCTTGCGCCTGCCTGCCTTCCAGAGCTTTTCAATAAGGCCCCCACGAGTGACTTGGGCCCAGCTTGGCAAGGGTAGTTAGGGGGCTTAACTTCAGGCAGGCATTGCAGCCCAGTGTCTAGAGCACTGCACTGGGACTTGGGAGACCTGGATTCTATTCCTGGCTTGGCTACTGGGTGATCTCAGGCAAGTCATTTTCCTGCTCTCTGCCTCAGTTTCCCCACCTGTAAAATGGGGATGATGCTGAGCTTCTTGGGAATGGGCGACAGAGGATGGATCACTTGATGATGACCTGTTCTGTTCATTCCCTCTGGGGCACCTGGCACTGGCCACTGTCAAAAGACAGGACACTGGGCTGGATGGACCTTATTGATGTCAGCAGGAGTTGGGTGTGCACAAACCTTTGGGTTTCAGGCCCTGTGGGGACATGGGGGGCCCTAGTTGCCTGAGTCACTTTTGCCAATGGGATGCGAGCTGCTGGGGCGTGTGCAAGCTCCCGCTGTCCGGCTCCAGAGAGCCCCTGTGCCGGGGATCCCCCCGAGGGACCGCGGGCGTCCGAGCCGGGCGGCAGGGGCGGGGCTGCGCCGCCAGATGGCGCCGCTGGGCCGGCTCGCCCATGCCGCTCCAATTGTCTCATTAGCCGAGCGGCCAGCCCCTGCCCACGGGGCGGGAGGAGGTTGCTGCTAGCGCCGGGCCGGGCCGTCTGCTCGCCGGGCCGAGAGCAGTTGGGCTGGGAGCCCGCGGGCGGGGGCTGCTTGCATCGGATCGGATCGGATCGGATCGGGCCGGGCCGGGGAGCCCAGGGAGAAGCGGCGTCTCTGCCCCGAGGTGAGTGGCCCGGGCTGCTGTCGGGGTGCGGGGAGAGCCCGCCTGGGGGGCTGTGCCCAGGGCAGCTGCTTTGCTGGGATTCCTGGGCTGCTCTGGCTCCTGCCTTAGGCTGCCTGGCTATTAGGGGCTTTGTCTTATATATGCAACTTTACCTCCATGCTCCCCGAAAAAGGCCCCACTTGCTATCTGGTCACCTTCCCCGGCCCCCCCCCCCCCCGCGCTGGGGTTCTGGGGGTGGGGGCGGCCGGGCAAGGGGCTGCAGGCACACGCTGGTGGGGGGGTTCTCGTCCAGCCCTTGGGTAAGAGGAGCTGGCAGGGGCCGCAGATGCTCTGGCCTCTCCTTGCAGGTGTCCTGGACCCTGGGAGCGTCCCTGCCCCCCTGCTCAGCCGGCAGCTTCAAGCCTTGCCTGGTCTCTGGACTCTGACCCCTGCCCGCTGCGCTGCAGACTTGGAAAGCGTCTCTCGGGCTTTAGGGCTGCGGGGTAATGACAGGCTGGGCTGTGGCAGGGAGCCGGGGCTGGAGCTATTCTGGGATTGTCTAGTAACTAGCCTGTCTCCTCATGTGCGGGGGAAGATGGGCACTGAGAGCACCTCGGCTGCAGGAGGCCTGGCTCCTTCTCACCCCATTGCCCTGCTTCCTGACAGGGTGCTCGCATGCCCCCTTGGCCCATTCCCTGCTGCCCCGGCCTCCTCTTGCCACCTATTGTCACCCCTCCAGTTGCCCTGCAGGGAGCTAATCCAGCCTGACTGTTGATGCCAAGGCATCATGCACCCAGGAGCAATCTCTCCCTCTGCCGTGCTGCCCACGTAACGTACGAGCCACAGGCTTCCCCATGCTAACGGAGGTGGCTCTCTGTGCCCATCACCCAGCGTCTCCCCCATGCCTCAAGTCATGCTGCGGGGTACGCGCCAGTCACTGGTGAGTTCGCAGGGGTGAAGTAGCGGATGTGTCTGCGGGGCATGGAGGTCAGAGATGTTGGGTGCCAAGAGGGGACCCTTCCTAGTGCTTTGTCCCATCTGGTTCTGAGTGTCACAAGCGAAGGGGCTCCCTGTGCCCCTGTCCAGCCTCTGGGATGGCTGCCTGGGCACTCATAGGCACACAGGCCCACCCTGCTGCTGGGTGGGGTGGGTTGTTTCAGCCCTTCTCCCCCTCCCTGTCTCTCTCACCCCCCCCTCACTCATGGGGGCCCTGCTGGAGTCCAGAGAGGACTGCCAGGCACAGGGCATGCCTGTATCTGGTGTGTGTTTGGGGGGGAGGCGCTTCCTACTGGCGCTGCAAAGCCAAGCACAGGAAATTCTTCCCAGCGGTTTCTCAAGCCCCTCTTTGTGCGCCTGGGATTTTTAAGATGTTTCCCTGACGGTTATGGAAGAGGTGTCAGGGCCAGCCAGCCGCTAGCCCTGCTTCCTCCCTCTCTGCCAAGCTGCATGGGAACCTAACCTCCCCAGGGAGGGGGCCTGCCTGCTTGCAGCGCTCAGGAACGCTTGGGGCTGCATCTGACCTATTGACTCCAGCTGCTCAGACATGGGGGAGCGGAGCATTGGGTCATCCCCGGGGTGTGCAGTGGGGCTGCCCCCATGGGATAGGAGCAGTGCCAGGTGGATTGCTCCTTTGGGTGCTGGAGGGGGCTGGGATGCGAGCAGCACCAAATGGGATAACTCAGCCTCCCCCTCCCCCCATGATGCTGTCCAGGTCTGACTCTTCGTGTGTTCTTTGGGGTGGCCCCGCCAAGCTGCCTCGCTGAGAGCCCTGGGCTGTTGTGCTGTCCCACCAAGACGGTCTCTCCCCGCCCTGACCACCACAGCCTGTCTTGGTGGGGGGCGGTGTCGGCACATGGAGGTGTCAGCCCAGCATCCTCTCTGAGCTGAAAAGCTTCTACTGAGCCACAGGAACAAATGACTCAAACCTGTGGCTGCAAACTTCCTGCATTGTCTTGTCACTGCTTCCTGCCAGTGCAGGGGGTGGGAGGGCTGCCTGGCTCAGGCCTACAGCACTGACCTGCCAAGACCTCTTCTGACCCCTCTCGCCCCGATACTGGCAGCTGTTCAGTCTCTGCTCCCATCATCTCCCTTCTGCTCAAGTTTCAGCGATCTTCTGCCATTGCACTATTACCATCTGCCTCTTGCCAGTCCCGTGGTCCTCTCCTCTCCAACACACGCTCTTGACCAGCTCTCCCCACCCCCCCAATCCTCACTGCCTTGCCCATAGCACCATCCTTGCTATCCATTCTGCCACCTCTCCAAGCCATCTTCCATAGGCCCTGGTCCTACAGCCTGGCCCTGCTCTCCCTAGGCCCCCCTGCCCTAGGTTTGCTCCTCTCTGGACCCTGGCTGTGCGAACTCCTGTGCCATGTCTGGGTCCCTGTTCCCTGGGGTCACAGCAGGGTTCTTAGCTGGGTTCCTTCCCGAAGCTGGCTTGGTCCCCTTGGCCTCCCCATCTGCCCCAAGCCCTGCTGTGCGTGCTGCCCCCCATCCTCATAGCGTGCTGGCTCACCCCACAGGTGTCGTGTTTACCAGCCAATGCCTCTGCCAGTGCACCAATTTTCTGGATTGCAAAAGGGCCTCGAGGTGTGTAGGGGGCAGCCTCCGAACGAGACTAATTTGCCACCGGCAATGCTGGGTTGATGCTGGCACCATCCGACCAGTGCCTTCCCAGTGTGCCTGATCCCTTTGCAGGGTGATGCCAGAGTGTCCCTGTCCCTATTCTCTGTGCCCTTTCCGGCTGGACGGGGCTGGAGCAGGCCCTGTGGGCCAGCAGCCTGTGCCCACAGTGTGTTTCTTTGCAGGGAGCCCCCTCCATCCGCCCCAGCTGCTTGTGGTTAGGAAAGGAAACTGTCAGCCTTATTGGCTGGTCTCAGGTCTGCAAGGGGAAGGCAGAGGCTGTTAGCACCAACCTATGACAGTGCAAGACACTTCTCTGTGTCTCGCAGCTGCCCTCCCCGGAAGGAAAGAGTGGCCGGGCGAATGAAATTAGTGTGCTGATTGCCCTGCGAGAGAGGGCAGCGCTGGGACGAGCCAGGGTGAGGGCCCCGATTACTGCTGGGCAGCCCTTCTAGCTTTGATTTTGGGATTGGAGGGGGGGGACTGGGAGTCAGGACTCCTGGGTTCTGTTCCTGGCTCTGGGAGGGGCGTGGGATCTAATGCTTGGTGCTGGGATGGGGTGGGAGTCAGGACTTCCGGTTCCATTTCTACCTCTGGAAGGGGAGAGGGATCTAGTGGCTTAGAGCAGTGGGACTGGAACCAGGACTCCTGGGTTCTATTGCTGTTTCTGCCACTGACCTGCTTTGGGCGAGGCAAAAAAAGATTCTCTCTCTCTCTCTCTCAACCCTGGACAGCCCAAGAGCCTAAAGTGCTCATGCTGCTGGGTTCAGCTTGTCCCTCGCTGCCCCCTGGATTTCCTCGCCCCAGCCCTGATGCTCTGGCCTCATTCCATTTTCAGATCTTCCTCCAGGTGGTGCTGCGCTGCCCAGCCTGCGGCTGGTGGCCTCACCATGTCAGTGATGGTGAATCTAATCGGCCCGGCCCCCTGGGGCTTCCGTATCACAGGAGGAAGGGACTTCAGGAAGCCCATCATTGTGTCCAAGGTAGGAACATCCACATGCGTATGTCCTGGGGTTTGTCTGCTTGTGCTGGAGTGCGCTCTAGCGCAGCGGGGCACTGGGAGCCAGGACTCCTGGGTTCTAATCTTGGCCCTGAATCCCTGTATGGCCTTGCACAAGCGCCTTGGATGAGAGGGTGAGCGTTGCCTGTGCTCTGGAGGCGAATAGGCTCTGATGGGCTGGCAAGGGGAGCAGCTTGCTCGGCTGCGGCTCTGAGGATTTAGCTAACGCTTCCAAATCCTAGACTAGACAACCCGGGTTAGCAGCCTAGTGCAGGCGTGTTAAACTGGCCGAGTTTAAGCTAGGCTCCCCCCAGGATGTGCTGTGTCCAGTTAAGCCCATGTCAAGGCACACTGCCTTGTCCAGGCTAGGCTAATGAGTAGCGAACACCTTCCAAAGCCTAGTCTGGGAGTGGCCTGAGGGTGCGTCTGGGGTCTCAGCAAAGGGATCTTGGCTGGTGGCATGCAGAGAGGGTGGCAGCCAGGCCCCCAGCTGTGCATGGCTTTGTGTTCTGGGAGTAGCTGCTGGAACGGGAGCTGGGATGCCCGGGGAGTTATGGCTCTCCCTGCTAAATGGCATGTGCACTGGTTCAAGGAGAGCAGCCAGTCCAGGAGGTGAGGTAAAGAAGCCACAGAGAGTGGGAGGCTGTCCCCCAGCAGGGATGCTGAAGGTGCCTTCCTGTGGGGATCTGAAAGGGGAGAGCCCAGGCATTGGGTCCAGCTCCCTGTTGGTGTGGGGTCTGGCAGGCTTGATCCTGGGGTGAGCTCCCTGTGGATTTCCCCATGGCTCCCTAGTATAATCTAGCTGGCTCTTGCACATCTTTCTGCTGGCATGCTGTCCTCTCCGTCCCCCCGTGCTGCAGCCACTCGCTCTCCCATCGGCGAAGGGCAGGGGCTGCAGAGGAAGCCATCTCCCTGCTGAGTAGGCGCGGCGCCAAGGGACCTGGGAGCAGATCCTGTTTACCGTCCTTGAGGAATCCTGCTCTGTGGGAACAGGCTAGAAGTCCCTGTGGTGCACGTGTGCGGAGAAAAACAACGGGCCCTAACGTCACCCGCAGCCAAGAGGAGTCTCTCTGTTGTTGTTCTGGCCTTGGCCTTGGTGTCCACTGTAAACCTGGCCTCAATCAGGAGAGATCAGGACTGGGAGGTGGGGCCTTCTGCCTCCAAGGCACCAGCTGGGACCCGTGAGCAGGCTGGCTGTGACTGAGAGCCCTTCCCGCCTCAGCAGAGAGGCCAAGGACTAGGTGGACCGGAGATTCAATTCCCTCCCCCAGCCTTGGGCGGGGGGGTCCCTCTGAATCAGGGCTTGAGGCACATTGGCAAGACTCATCCTGTGCTTCGCTGTGGATTTTCAGAAGTTTTTACGCCCTGCGGCTTTCACTCTGGCATCTTTCCCCAGCACTAGATTCATGTCACTTTATTGTAGGTGGCGCAGGTAGCGAGGCCTACAGTTAAGGTTGCTGGACATTTCCCATTCTAAGGCCCTGTTTTCCAAAGCCAAACTTTAAGCCTTCAGGCTATCTTCCATGTTGACTGGCTGTCTCAGGCTGAACTTTTTTGGAAAGCTTTGGCTAAAATGGTTCAGCCATTTCTGAGAATGGAATTTGCCTCGTTTGTTGCAGTGGTTGGCAGGTGTGTAGTGAATGAGGCAGGAGGCTGCAGGAAGAGAGAGGATGGTCTCATAGGTAAGGTAGTTGAATGCAGTCCTGGAGAACTGGAGTCTATCCCTGCCTCTGCCACAGAGTTCCTGTGTGATGCTGGGAAAGTCACTTAAATTGGACATTTGTTTGACAGATGGTCAGTAATTGTGTGTTCCTCATTTTCTGTGTACCTGACTTGAGACCAGATAAGCAGAAGTGCTGAGCGCTCCCAGCTTTTGCCTGAAGTCAGTTGGGAGCTGGGCTGTAAGCATATAACATGCTACGTGTTGCTAAGTATGCTGAAAAATCAGGCCCCAGGCGTCTCAAATTGGACACCCAAAATTAGCTGACAATTTTGGCTTTAATCTTTGTGCCTAGTTTTCGCACCTATAAGATGGGGGTAGGGGGGAAATACCACCCCTCGCCTCCCAGGCGCTGTGAATTTGTTAATTCATGTTTGCAAAGAATGAAGACTGCAATGAGAGCACTGTAGAAGAAGCCCACAAGGAAATGAATGAATCTGTATTCAGAGCAGGATTGGGATAGTCATGCATGGGACTGCACAGTGTTGGAGGGGGATAAAAGGGAATATTGCCCAGCTTGGCTGAGCACTGGCCAGAGAGTAAGGCATGTAGTGTTGGGGGTGGGAGAGGGGTGCCTGGGGAGTCTCACCCACAGGGCTAGCAGATAGCCACTCAAAAACTCAGCAGTGTCCTGTGCCCCAGATTTACTCCCTACACTGTGGCCCCATTTTGACAGCCGCTTCCCAAGGGCTGCAGCGTATTTGGATGCTGTCTGGTTTCCAGGTCAGGGATGGTTTTCTGCCCCCCTCCCCCCCCTCCCGCCCGGCCTGGTCTAGGTACGATGTCTGGGAACTTCCAGTCTGGGGGCAAAAGCTCTAGGCCCCTGAATGGAATGTAGGGCTCCTCTGAGCCAGCCTGGGCCAGGGGCAGGTGGAGAAATCGCTGCTGACTTGCAGGGTTTGGCCATCCCTTTGGGCTCTTCCTCACTGCAGAGTGTGACAGCTAGTGTGTTCTGGCCAGGGATGGAGGCTGGGCTGGAAGAGGTTCCACAGGGAAGCCAAGCTGGGGAAAAAGCTGAAGCTGGTGGCATGGCGGTAGGTGACAGTAACTGCAAGCCCCAGGCAGGGCTAAGCTTGGGCCAGTGTGTGTCATCTGTTCAGAGCAGGTTGGGAAGGCCCCCTGCTTATCTCCTCTTCCCCTCTCGCTGCTCCTTGAGTGAGGGTGGTAGTGTCTCCTGTGCCGTGGTATGCTGGAGGTGGCTGGCAGGTCTCTTCCCCTGGCATTGTGTCTCCCCCCAGGGCGGTTTGTTTCTCTGCAGTAATGCCTGGGTGTTCTCCCGCCCACTTGCTGCGCAGGTGACAGAGCACGGGAAGGCAGCTGCAGGGGACCTCCGACCTGGTGACGTCATCGTCTCCATCAATGGCAACAGCACGGCCGACATGCTCAATGTGGAGGCACAGAACAAGATCAAGCAGAGCTCCGGCCGGCTCCAGCTTCAAGTGGACAGGTGAGATCTGCCTGCCTGCGTCCGTACTGTGCTGCTCCCTGTTCCTCAGCAGGGCAGGGAACTGCTCAGGGGCCTGGCTTCGCTATTTCCCCCACCCCAGTCCCCATGTGCTGGGGAGCGGTGCAGCATCCGGGTGGGGTGTCAGGAGTTTGTGGTGCCACGGAGAAGAGCGTGGAGGAATCTGGAGTTCTGCAAGTTCAAACTAGCAATCACTCCAGCAGGATCCATCCAGGCTCTTTTCATCACAGCAGCAAGGCCTAAGGGGTGGAGCTGGGAGTCATGACTCCTGGGTTCTCTTCCCAGCTCTGCCACTGATTCACTGACTAGCCTTGGGCAAGTTACTGACCCCCAATGTGCCTCAGTTTCCCCTGATGTGCACGGTGGGGTAATGATCCCTACACCTCTCCTGGAGGGCTGGGGGTTAGTTAACAAATGAGTACAGCACTATTTATGTCCCAATACAATATGCCATTACCAGGGCTCAGCCCTGTACTGCTCCTGCCTACACCTCCTGCATGGACAGGATGTGGAGCCAGGGATGAGGGTTATTCCCCCATGCCCCTCAGTGGTGGAAGCACGCCAGCCTGGGCAAAGATTGAGCGGTGTGCAGGGCTCCAGCTCCCTCTGTTTACATGGAGCAGCAGAGGCCTGTATGGGGGATACAAGGCTGGAATACAGGGGGTCTTGCCCTGGTATCGTTGCTACATCCTGCGGATCACTGCTCTGGGGTCCTGTGCCAGGCTTGATGCTGCAGCTCTGAGGGCCGGGGGGCATGCTGGACGCAGAGCTGTGGCTCCTGGGTGGGTGGGTGGCTCTAGCATGCCATGGGGGGTGGGCATGCTGTGTTCTGGGTGGCTCTGGGGCAGGGGGAGGGGATCAGCTGTGCTGTGCTTCTGAGGCAGGGGCATGCTGGGCATAGAGCTGTGGCTCGGGCGGCATGCAGAGCAGGGCTGGGGTTCTGTAGGGTGGGGCTGTGCCAAGCACAGCGTGTTGGTTCCTCCCTGCTTCAGGAGGCGCCATCTCTGCTGTTGGCCTCAGGGGGCCTTTAGTCTGCTTCTAACAACCAGCATGCTGTGCGCACCACGGAGCAGGCAGCTTTGGCAGCTACCGCCCTGCAGTCCAGGTCTGACTGGTTCCAGCAAGCCTCTGCCCTCTGGGAGGGGCAGGTCAGAGGTGTCCTGTGACAGCCCCTTGCAGCATGGGGCAGGCCCCAGTCAGCTGAAGCTGGAGCTGGACACGGCCCCCGCCCGGATGGCCAGGCTGCAGAACAGGGACCCTGCGTGGCAGGTCTGTCAATCCAGTCACCCCCGGGCTGGCTCTCCATGACCCTCCCTGATTCACCTGCTTGGCCCAGATGAGCTGGCTGCAGCGGCTGTATTGACGCTGCCCGAAGCGCGTGTGGTGCTTACGGTCTAACCAGACCCAGTGAAAGGGGAGGCAGGCGCTGTCTTTCCCCTGAAGCTGGGCAGCTGGGCCCTGCCCCAGTGGGGAGGTGGAAAGTTTCTTTCCACTGTCTCCTGATGACTCTGACTGTCCAGAACGTGAAGCTGTCTTTAGGCGGGGGGGTGATGGGCGCATCCTATAAATACCTCGCTTCTGACCCGGGTGCGGCCACATGCCAGCCTGACTCACGGCTTCCTTTTGCCCTCCCCCGCCATCTGCGGCGCTCGCAAGGGATTGTTTGGCAAGGGAATCTGCCTGGCCTGCTGCCCCAGGTGTTGCATTGTAGGGTGAGGACGTGCCTGGGAGCGCCAGGCAAAATCCTGGGCTGCGCCCCCGCCTTGCCCTGATCAGCCTCTCCTGCAGCAGGTCGCGGAGCCTGGATGCTCGCTCGCATCCCCGCTCAGCAGTTGCAGCTCAAATGTGTGTGCGCACAAGCTTCCATGCAGTCACACTTGCACAGGCATGTGCAGCCTAGTTTCACCATTGCTGGGGCACGAGCTCCTGGGCGGCTGCCTGCCCAAGAGGCCCCTCCTACATGCGTGAAGCCCCTTTCTCTCGCCAGCCCATCTCTCCTGGCTGCCTCTCTGCTCAGTGCTGCGTCCTCTTCAGCTGACTGGGACGTGCAGCGGGTTCCTGACAAAGGGTGGGAAACCCTCATGGTATCTTGGAAGTAGCCCAAGACCCATAAACCCAGCCGGAGCGGCTCAGGAGGCAGCATTCCTCTCATTCCGGGCCCTTTGGCTCATCTTCTTCCCTTCCCCGCCTGCCCCGAGAGCCAGCCTGCTGTCCCTGTGCTGCTGCTGGGTCCCCAGGGTGGGGAGCCATGCCTCTCCATCCCCTGGCTGCTGGCTCTTCCCCTCGCCTGCTCTCGCTCTTCACCCCCTGGCCACGGCTGTCTGCAGCCCTAGAGCACAGGGGAGAGCAGCGCCCCACCTGAGTAGCCGCCCCCAGCTTACACACCCTCACCCCGGGAGCTGGCTCTGTCCCTCTGTGAAAGCAACGTGCCCTTTTGCTGCCTGTGTGTGTGTGTGTCGCAAGCAGACACCCGCAGTCTGCTCTGTGTCCTGCTGGCCGGGGCTAACCCCACGTGTCCCCTTTCCCCGGGTGGAGTGCTGGTCCCTATATTCTGACCCCTTTGGGGCTGGGCCCAGGCTTCAGAACTTGGGGGACCTTCCCAGCACCCTGCCCCTCTGCTCACGGGCGTATGGGATGTTGGGGGATCACTCCTCTCATCTCCCACCGTCATGTTGCATTCCTCCAGTCCCATTTGTACCCCTCCATTTAACTGCCCTTAATGAATTCCAGCTCCTGGCTACATCAAAGCCCCCAGCGGGTTCCTGCTGAGAGGGGGAGAGAATATAAAGCAGCCCTGTATTCCCCTCCTCCCTCCGCCTGGCCTCCGGGGCTGGCGCCACGTCCAGCGCATCTGGGCTGGGACCAGGAGCAGGAGTGGAAGAAGTCCTCTTAACCCTTTGTCCTTCTAACTGTGGCCCTCTAGGTCCCTGGACAGGGAGAGTGCTGGGTGGAGCGAGGCCTCTGGGGTGAGCCGAGTTCTTCCTCGCTGACAGGGAGACTGTTATGGTAGCATCTTGAGGCCCCCACTGGAATCAGGGCCCTGTTGCGCCAGGTGCTGTACACAAATAGCTCACTGGGGAACGGGCTGTTTCTTGCCAGCCAAATAAACAAGATGATGGGTTATTAATGTTACCCCGTTGGACAGATGGGGACTGAGGGTGCAGAGTCTGTGGCGGAGCAGGGAGTAAACCTTGAGTCTCCTGTGTCCCAGGCCTGCGCCCCCAGCTTATCCTCCTTCCGCTTTCCCACGGGGAGGGTAGTTTCTGCAGTCTGTCAGACACAGTATTGCAAGGAACATGGCCTCAGGGCAGGGCACGAGAAGGGGTAACTAGCCAGCTGCCTTCTCTGGTCCTGGGTGTCATCCCAAGGTGGAATGGGGGCCAGCCAGGCCGATCTCTCTCTCTCTCTCTCTCTCTCTCTCTCTCCACACATCTCCTCCCTCTTTCCACTGCCCTCAGGTCCCAGTTGTTCTCTCCCGGCCAGACCAACGGTGAGAGCTCCCCAGAGATGTTGGCCATGCGGTTCCAGGTGAGACGACCCCCCTGCATCCCCAGTTCACCACCAGGTCCTTCCCCAGACCCTGGGGAGAGCGGAAACATCCAGCCCCACCTGGCAGCAGGAGCCCCATGTCTTGGCCCCAAGCCCTGCCCGTAGTGGGGAGGGTGCTATGCCTGTTAATGGCCATGGGCCTAGATTTCAGGGCATGGCTGCCATTGCCCACCCCAAGGTCTCTCCCCACACAAGGGTCCTTCCCGCTCAACCTCAAAGGAGGGAGAGTGATGGGGAGCCAGGCCATCCTGACTGGTGTGTGGGGTGGCTCCATCCCCCTGCCCGCTTGGCTAACAGTATCTTTCCCCAGGATGTCGTGCGAACCAGGGATGACAGCCAGGGCTCGGTGAGGTCCTCCTACTCCAGCCCGGCATCCATCAGCCCTCGGCCCGGCAGCCCCTTCTCATCCTCGTCACCCGGGTACCGGCCCGGCAGCCCCTATAGCCCCCAGAGGCCCAGCCTGCCCTCCGAGGGCAGAGTGGAGACGGTGGTGAGCAGCCACAGGTAAGGCCCAGACCCAGGGAGAGGTAGAGGCTCATGGCTGGAGCGATGAGCGCTGGCAGATAGAGGCCGGGTGGGCGTGCCACGCATCTGGCTTTGAATGGCACAGGTGTGGCGGGGCTGGCAGGGTGGAGGTGATGGGGTATAGCTGACCCCTTTTTGTGATCCCCCTGTGAATGGGTTTCCCATAGATTTTTCCCTCCCCCCTTTCAGCTTCCAGTCTCTGGCCGGTTCTCCCAGCGTCTTTGAGGATCGCTCCCCCTCACCCCATGGGCACCAGCGTCCAAGCAGCAGACAGGTGAGCAGGAGGGTGCTGGGGTAACAGAACACTGTGCAGCTGGGATGCTGTGTTGGGGGGATTCCCCCTGCCATCGAGCTGGGGTGTGACGCTGCAGGGGGCAGATATTGGCTTCATACCCTGGGAACCTGGCGTTGTGCTGGGGCGGAGGGGGTGGGTGGGTGTGTGTGTGTGTCCGAGTTATGTTGTCTCTTTCCCCTGCCTGGGCCGCTGCGGGAAGCCTCATGATGCCGTGTGTGGGGCCAATGACACAAGCTCCTCCAATTCCCCCCCAGGGTTTGAGATGCTTCCTATCTGAACGCAGGGGGAGCAGGGTGCCAGGGGCCCAGCTGGCAATTCCTGTCGGTGGCTGTCCCCTTTTATGTCAGATGGGATAACTGGACATTCTCATCGTAGCAAAGTCCAGTCTGTCTTCACAGTCCTGCTGAGCTCTTGGCCCCAGCAATATCTTGTGGCAGCGAGTCCGACAGGCTAACCACCCATTTTGCAGCAATCTGAAACATGCTGCCATTGGGTGTGGCTGACTTGGGGGCTCCAGGGGAGGGCTACTGCCTTCCCTGTCCTACTCATGGGTGTGGTCTGTCCATCTGCACCAGCCCTTTGCCATCTCTCCCAGCACCTGTCTCTGAACCCCCCTCTCCTGGGATATTTTTCCTTGTGGCGTTTGTCCCTTCCCCTCCCGGTGCTGACTCTGGGTCTGGGTCCAGGCGTATTTGTAGGATTGGGGAAAGCTCCATTGTGGCAACAGGAGGGGATTTCACCGCCAGAGGGGATTGGGGTGTTCACATCAGCTGCTGTCGCTGTGACTGCTCCTCCCTTGGTCCATCCAGCTTTGCCCGCTTCCTCCATCCAGCCTCCATGTTCCTGTCCTGCCCCAGAGGGACCCTCCTGGCGGAGCGAGGGCTTTGGCCTCCATGTTGCCCCACCTCGGCTGCCCCCTTGAGGCCGTGCGCTGGGCCCCGTTACTAAGGCATCTGGCTCCCACCTCTGTCCCTGCAGGCAGCAGTGCACCTGGCTGGGGATGTTTGCCTGTTTCTACCTGGCATCTCCGAGGCAACGGCTCAGGGCTGGGGAGGCAAAACCAGTTTGGGGAGATGCTGCTGCTCTCCCGTGGGCATGCAAGGCAGGGGCGTTGGCAGGGGAGGCTGCCTCCACAAAGACACTCGCTGGGTCCTGGGAGCCGCTGCACTTCCCTGGAGGAGCTGCTTGCTCCATTGCCTCTCGGAGGTGCTGTTCAGTCTCTGTTCAAAGCCCTCCCTCGTTGCTGGATACTGCCTGCCCTGGTGCCCCCTCCCCTGTCCTGGGTGTGTTCTCTGTGCTGATAGCCAGGCCACACTGGCACAGCAGCTGCAGGTCCAGGGAGTTCAGGGCTGAGGAGCTGCAGTCCGGCACCTGAGCCATGAGCGCCAGTTACCCACCCTGCCGGCGCTTGGCAGAGCCTGGCTCCAAGAGGCTGCATCCCCCTGCTGCCCCTGGGGCGGTGGGCTCCGTTCCCTGCCCCTCACCACTGGGCTCCGTGTACGTCCTTCCCTATCCCAGAGGTGCCTGGGCAGTGTGGCCCAGGATAGTTGCAGTGCAAGGCTCCAGTCGACTTTCTAGCCAAACCTACACCTGGGGTGATGTGCTGGGAGGCCTGTGACCCACCAGGGGGTCTGGCTCCTGGACTCTCTCATATCTTACACCCTGTGCCTCCCCTTTCCCATGGGGGCCCCGTTCTGTGCACTCTGGTGGCGTAGTGCCTGGAGCCACATCCTAGCACACCCCACTTCGCCTTGGCCCAGCATTTTCTTGGCTCCCATCCTCTCCAGCATGTTTCTCCTGGGCGCTGCTGCTGCTTGTTCCTCCTGGCTCCAGCTCCGTGGCAGCCGCTGACTCCAGGGGCCCTCTCCCTCCCCAGCTCTCTTTATTTTCTTGGGGCTGAGGATATTTTTCAAGCCCAAATTGGGAAGCGCGATGGCCCCGGAGCGTGGCCTGTTCCAGCTGGCAGCGGGCTTGGCCCCATCAGACCCTTGGCTTCCCCTGCTGGTTTGTTCTCTCGTTCCTTCCCAGCATTTATTTGCTTTGGTCTCTGGGCCCTGGTGGGCTCCTCCCTGCCTGGAGGCCACACCAGAGCTGGGGCCCTGTGTGTGGGATCGGAGATGGGGAGACAGGACCCCAGTGTGCGGGAGCAGGGCAGGGATGCTTTCCCTGAGCCACATGGCTCCTTGGCAGCTGCTTAGCTCTTCCTAGCAGCAAACAGTGCATCCAGGGCCCCAAAGGCTAGACCATCCCCCCCCACCCCCGAATCTGCCTGTCTCTTGATTCCTGATGACCAGGGCCGCCCAGAGGATTCAGGGGGCCTGGGGTCTTTGGCGGGGGGCCCCCACTTCAGTGGTAATTCAGCGGTGGGGGGTCCTTCTGCTCCGGGACCCGCCGCCGAAGTGCCCCGAAGACCTGTGGCGGGGGCCCTCCGCCACCGAATTACCACCAAAGACCCAGCACTTCGGCGGCGGGTCCCGCTTTGGCGGTAATTCGGTGACGAAGACCCGGAGCGGAAGAATCTCCGGGGACCCGGGCCCTGTGAGAGTTTTCCGGAGCTCCCGGAGCAAGTGAAGGACCCTGCTCCAGGGGCCCCGAAAAACTCTTGTGGGGGCCCCTGCAGGGCCCGGGGCCTGGGGCAAATTGCCCCACTTGTCCCCCCTCTGAGTGGCCCTGCCAATGACGCTCCCCAATGGTCTGTCTTTGGGACGCTCGAGTTAACTGCAGGGGCTGGCGTGCGGCACATTGATATGGCTGGACCTTGCTGCATTGTGGGAGCCGGAGTGTCGCTGATGGGAGGAGGGTTGCTTAAAGTGCAGGTGGAACTGCAGGGAGAGTCTCTAAGGGATTAATCGGCACAGTGATCTGTATTGGGCCGCTCTGGGGCCAGGGAACCCGAGGGCTGCTGTGCACATGGCACAAGTACACACTCATGGGCTCTGTGCTTGGCTCCTTGCAGAGATCTGAGCCAGCCAGAGCCCCTGCCCCCGGGGAAGGGGACCAGACCCCTCTACTTTCCTCCTTGGAGGGAAGGCTGAGCAGCCGGGCTCTGCTGGCTTGTAGGGTGTGCTCTGTCGAGTCTTTCTCCCAGAAACATTTGCTTCCACTTATCCAGGGTTTCGCCTTTCTTGTGGCTACAGGGCAGTTAAACAGGAGCAGATGCCGCTGGAGGAGCGTTTCTGGGTTAGCAGCACAGGCTTAAAATAACAGGCTTTTGTGGGGGTGTCTCCTGGATTTGGCCGGAGCTGACCCAGAAATAGGCATGCTGGGCAGGGACACAGCCCTGGCAGAGAGGGCGCCGGGCAGCACCGTGATGGGGAGGAGAGGGGCACGTCTGCCTGGTGCTGCGTAGCTGGCTGGTCCTTGCAGAAAGGAGCCAGGGCTCTGGCAGGGGTGGGAAGCAAGCAGGGAGGGGAGCTGTGCTGGACCCGTTCCCCTCTGCTCCCCATGGAGGGGAGCAGGGTCTGGCTGGCTTTGGAACTGGCACCGGCTTGGTGGGATGGCTGGGGACCCCTTCCAGGGCCTGCTCCAAGAGGGTGTGACTACCCAGAACATCCTTTGCTTGCTCTGGGGTGGAATGAGCACATGCAGCTCACCACATAGTGCCAGGATGAGCAGAGCCTCCATCTCCCTTGCAAGCTGACGGGGCATCTGCCTCTTGCAGATCCATCCATTGCCCACTTCCCCCAGCAAGCAGAGCCCTCTCTGCACCACCCATGCCCCGGCTGGGGGGCTCCCGGAAACCAGCCCTGCATCGTGGGCCAGGGCCCTGCAGGACAGGGAGGGCGTTGCCGTGTGTCTCCCCACCCAGGAGCCACAGGTCTGAGGGGTCCCCTTTGCTCTGCTGGGAAACACTCCAGCAACTGGGAGGAGACATCTGGACTGTGGGTCAAGGGCGTCCTCTAGTGGCCGGAGCATGCAGTGCAGTCCTGGGTGAATGTGAAAGGGCCATGCTCTTGTATCCTATGGGGTGAAAACGGGATGGACCCGTTGAGTGTCTGCACAAAGCACCCCTGCCCTGTGGCATCCCATTTGCTAGTATCCGCAGCTCGACTTGTCCCTCGCTAAGGCATCGGGACGGGCACCATGGCCCAGCGAGCAGAACTCTGGCTTGGGAAGGCTGGGTCCCCCCCAGCCTAAATTCTGCTTTCCCCCCCCCGGCTGGCATGGCTGTCTGGCTCCTCACGCTCCCTCCTTCTGTCTCTCATGTCTCAGGAGCGAGGCAGCTTCTGCTACCCAAGCAGCTCTCCGGTTGCAGCTCTGCCTCTGATCAACCGCACACCATCCCCTCTCAGCCCCTGGGAGATGGGGAGGGCCCCGGGCAGGGCCTCGCCCTCGTACAGCCCCCACAACAGGTAAGCCTGGCTCACCAGCTGGGGCCTGGGCAGGGAGGGGGCTGTGACCCAGCCCAGAGCAAAGGATGCTGTAGGGAAACAGTTTGTGACCCACAAGGCTCCAGGGGAAGTGTGACATAAGCCAGGCTGGCAAGAGGGCCTGGAGGATGCTGCCATTCGGGGCAAAGGGGCGTTTGCAGAGCCGTGCCAGCCTCGAGCTGATTTGGAGAGTGTATGGGGGCGGGGGGTGTTGGGTCGAGGTGAATCGCCTCAGCGGGGCAGTGAGGGGGCTGTAGCTTGAGACTGAGGCATGTTGTGGGATCTGGGTCCAGGGAGGGGTCTCTTTGGGTCTCACCTGAGCTGGGAGATTGAGGATGGAGCTGTGGGGTCAGTTTGGGGGTGCATAGCCTGGGGAGACTGGGTCTGGCTGGGGTTGTGGGGGTCAGATTGGGATTGAGGCGCATCACCAGAGCTGCTTCCTTAAAGGCGTCCTGTTCCTACCTCATCTCCCCCCCCTTGCTAGTCTAGTCCCACAGCCCTGCCAATGTACCTCTGTCCAGACTCACGGCACCCCCTGCTGCTCTGCCAAGGTGCTGCATGGGCTGGGCCTGAGGTCTGCCAGCATTGCTGGCGGGGGGGGGAGGGGAGCCAAGCACTGGAGTAGCTGAGAGTGAGGTAGGGCACCTTTGGAGAGAATGGGCCCCTGGCTGAGAGTGGAGTTGTGGGGTTGGGGGAGCCCTCTGGTAGGCTGGGAAATCCCTGCCCAGTGATCTCAGGCCCCAGCCTGCTCCCCAGGGGTTCCCTTGGCCCAGGGAGCCATGCAAGGGTTAACTTAGCTGATCCAGGTGTGCGTAGGAAGGAGCAGGGCAGGCCTGGGCGTCGCCCTGGCCAGGGAGCGTCAGCGCCTTGTCAGCGCAGAGAGCTGGAGACTGGGCCTGCAGAGAGACCGAAGGGGCAGCAGGCTCACCCCCTTGCCAGGGCCCTGGGATAGGTATTGGGCTGGGGGGGGGGAGGGTGAATTCCCAGTTCCCACCTGCAGGGGAGCTGGCCATGTGTATGGGATGCAGGCTGCGGGCTGGGCTGTGGCCCCTGGGTTTCCTCATGGAGGAAGTGCAGAGGAAGTGGGCTAGAAAGGCACCCCTCTGAACGACTAAGGTGGGACGGGATGATGGGCACAGTGTTGTCTGCGCCTGGGGTGAGAAGTTGGCTCTGTCAGTGGAGCTCAGCTGCTGGGGTGTCTCCTCCCTTGGGATGGGAGCTGCAGGTTCCTCATCCTGGCTGGAATCAAGGGGGGAGGGGGATCTCCAGTTCCTCCCTAGGGATGGGGGACTATGGGCCCCAGGGGCCCCTCTGGATTAGGGGGTTAGCAGTCACCTCTGGGTCCCCAAGCTGGCACGCTGAGGGGGTCGGATTGTCTGAACACCCTGCCCGCGGCCAGGCTGCTGCTGCCTTGTCACAACAGGGATTTGCTTGGAGCTTCGGCGGGTGAGGGGACCTTAAATGTCCCTTGTGTCGGGATGGGATGAGCCCCCTGCCCCTCTCTGGAGCACCAAGGCTTCCAGGTGGGTAGCTGCACGCAATGGGTGGTTAGCAGGGCTGATTGGCCAGGATCTTGCTCCCAAACCCACCGCCTCATGCTGGGTGCCTGGGGCTGGACATGGCTAGGTGCTCTGTGTTCTTCAGAGGGGCTGCTAGATACCAGGGCCTGCTCTCTCCGCAGCCTGGACTCAGAGCCGGCCATGCGGCGCTTGGAGGAGGACTCCGAAGTCTACAAAATGATGCAGGAGAACCGCGAGATCCGGGCCGCTCCGCGGCAATCCAACACCTTCCGCCTGCTCCAGGTGGCTCTGGAGACTGATGGGGGAGGTGAGCAGAGGCTGGAAGGAACTGGAACAGAGGGGCAGAGAAGGGAGTAGGCAGGAGTCCAGAAAAGGAGAGCAGAGGGGCCAGGACAAGGGCAGGGGTGTGATAGTCTCCAAGGTATGGGGTTCTGCATGGATGGAAGGGTCAGGATGGAGGGGATTAGTCTTTGGGGTCCAGGGCAGTGTGTGGGGAGGCCTGGGGAGGGTCTGTGGACATGGGAGTGCATCCTTGATCCTAACAACTCCCTTGCTCTCCTTTTTAGCGGGCACCATGACCCCCTTTCCCAGCAAGCTGTCCCCCAGCACCCACAAGCCAGTCACCAGCTCCGTGGCTGGGGTCCAGAAGCTGCACACATGTGAGAAGTGCGGCACCGGCATCACGTGAGTGTGGCTAATGCAGGGGAGGGAGACTCCGGAGACCCTCAACCTCCTTTCGGGCTGACGGCTCCATTTATCCCAGGATTTCTCGGGGGAGGGCCCAGTCGGGGACTCGCAGCAAGCCTGGGCTCTCTTGTCCTTCCAGCCCCCAGTGCTACCTCCTGCAGGCCAGGTTTCATTTCCGTGTGGCAGGAGAGGATGTCAGCCTGGTGCTCAGAGTCCAGACTCCTGGGTTCAATTCCTGGCCAAGGGGAAGCGGTCCAGGTGGGGAGTAGCCTGCGCTGCTCATGTTGCTAGGTGGGGGCGTGGAATGGCATTGGCAGAATACAGAAGGCTGATGTGCTGGTATAGCAATGAGAGCGCAGGAACTGGGCGTCGATCTCCTGGGTTCTATCCCCACCGATGCCCTTTGCAAGTCCCGTTCCCCCTCCGTGCCTCAGTTTCCTCCTCTGAGAAGGCTTCATGAATGTCTGCAGCATTGGAGATGGGGATCCATCCTTCTCCGAGCTCTGGGGCAGTTCAGACCCATGGACCTGGCAGCTGGAGCCCATGTGCCGTTACTGCCCTTTTGCCCATCGAAGCATGGCTAGGCATGGGGCTTGGCTGCATTAGCCCCTAGAGATGAGGTGGAGGTGGCCATGCAGTCGCCCTTCTCCGTGCATCTCTGAGCAAACAGGCTTCTGGGGCTACTCCCCTGCTCGGCTGGTTACTGAAGCAGCGAGAGCTGCTCCAGCAGCTGGAGTGATGCCATGGTGAGCAGCCTGAGGCTGGAGTTCAGAGGAAGGTGCCCGTGTCTCAGGGATGTCCCCACAGAGCAAGCAGGAACCCGTTGCTTGAAAGGCTTGGCCGTAGCTTGGGAGAACGGAAGGTGGCGTTGATCCTGTTGGGATTTCAAGGGGTAGCTCTGGGACCCTAGGGGCAGTGGCGTCTGGAGAGCTGGGATGCTGTTGGCCAGCTCTTCCTCCCAGCTGACCATGTCCATGCTGTCTCCCGCAGGACCCAGGCGGTGAGGATCCAGGAGAGCCGCTACCGCCACCCCTCCTGCTACATCTGTGCCGACTGTGGCCTCAACCTCAAGATGCGGGGCCACTTCTGGGTGGGCGAGGAGCTGTACTGCGAGAAGCATGCCCGCCAGCGCTACCAGGGCCCCAGGGAGGGCGCCGCTGCTGCCACGGCTATCTCTTCCAAGTCCTGAGCTGCCCCCGAGAGCATGGGGCCTGGGGCTTCCTGGCTCTGCCTGCCCCCCATCCCCGGGGCTTCTGCCAAGCACAAACGCCACCTCCCATGCTGGGAGTCTCACTGCTGTGTCCTGCTCTCGGCCTCCCTCGATTGGCTGCCAGGCCCTTGCTCCTGCTGCTCCCCAGCCCGTTGGCTTAGCTGCTCTTGTTGCCTCCAGCCAATCGAGAGAGACCGATGAGGGAGCCTGCCAGGTATAGGGTAGCGGTGGGAATGGGATAAAGAGTGGCCTTTGGCCTCTAGGTCACCAGTTCGAATCCAGATTCCTCTGCTCAGCCAGTCCCAGCTGGTGGTTGTCCAGCTGCAGAAATGAGCTTGTTTGGGTCTCAGTCTGTTTCTTAAAAAGAGTCTGGCCTAAGAGGTGCCCAGCTGTGGGAGATGCTTGCCCTGTCTTCTTCCTGCTCAGTGGGCAGAGGGTTCGGACTCCAGGGCTGCCGGCCCCATACCTCTCACCAGGGCACCTCCAGGATACAGAGACACACTGTAGGATGGCTGTATTGCCACATTCTCACAATCACTGCCAGTTGCTGTGTGTGTGTCTGGGTGCAGTGGGGAGGGTGGGGGTGGCGCTCACACACTTAGGTACTGGGGGCGTTGCAAGGGGAAATGGGATTGGCACAGCTTTGTACACTGACTTTGTAAAGCTTCTCTATGGTATTAAACCAGATCTCTATATAAAATATAATATAATATATAGATATACACCTGCCCCGCACTCACTCGCTCCTGTGTCTGGTCTGTGGATGCAGCCAAGAGGGAGGGGGAGCATGATTTTTCCCCAGGACCAATGGGGCTTAAAGGAAAAGGGGGTGTGTCCCACTCACCCGAGTCGGGTTAGAGACAGACAGCTGTGTGGGGGAGAGTAGAGAGGGGGTTGATGAGGGAAATACCCATTCCTATCCGAGGGGCACACTCTGGAGGAGGAGGAAATGCACCTTCCCATTAGGGATGTAGGGGGATGCTCTGGGGTCCCTCCTTCTCATGATAGGGATTGTGCAGGGCTTAGTCTCTTTCTGTATTCTGCCAAGCAGGGGGGGGCACCTCTAGTCCCAGGGGCCAATGCAGACTTGGGAGGCTCCATGGCCAACCTACCAGTTAATTGAGCAGCCCGGTGCAACCTGGGGAGATTTCCAGCAGCAGTGGGGCCTCTCCCTGCTGCCAGCTCCGGGGTGCAGGATACAATGTGGGTGAGGGCGGGCACCCCAGGCCCACAGGAGCCAGGTTTGCACTGTAGTCCCAGCCCAGGTGAGGTGCTGGCAGTGCCGTCTGGGGCCTGGTTGGGCATGTTGCTCAGAGGTCAGGGGAAGGCCGCAGCAGCTGGGCTGACGGTCCCACTGCACAGTACAGTGCCCGCTCTCCCCTTTGAGTGCACTGTGGGCAGCTGGACGCTGGAGGGCAGCAGCTTCCCTTCAGCACATTGCACTGACTTGGGACGGGGCAGCCAGGCCAAAGCCTCCTGGACAGGTGTGCGTTTGCAGGAGAGAGCGCCCGTGCTGCTCGGGCAGCAGTGCATTGTGGGTGGGCTTGGGACAGATCCTGAGGCAGCCATGCCCTGGCCTGGCAGGTCCCCTCGCAGCAAGCAGCTGAGTGCATGTGCAGAGCAGGGAGCTGGTTAGAGCAGGGTTGCCCCACAGAGCTTTACACTTGCAACATCTGTGGGCTCTAGCAAAGGGCATGGCTGGGGCAGGGCCCCGCTCCCTGCCCAGGTGGTGGTTACCTGATGAGGAGCCTGCACTGAGATGCAGAACAGCGCTAGCAAGCAGAGCTCAAAGGCTGTCCAGTCCCATGGAGCTGGGTGTGTTCTCACCCTGGGGTGAGCACCAGGCCGGTACCGGGCTGCCAGGTGCACAGGAGAGGGAGGCAGGCAGGCCAGCGCAGTACCTGTGCTCCAGCCCAGCTGCTGGAGGAGAGGCCATGGGTACCAGTGTGCCCATATCTGGTGTTCCCTGGGGCATTATCCCGCTGTGCCAGGGCACCCTCAGGACATGGTGCAGAAAGGGTCATGGGCATCCACCCTACAGATACATGCAGACCCTTGCGGAGCACGTAGCCCTGAATGCTGGCTGCCTGCCTGGCTTGGTACCTGCATGGCACCTGCAGGCCCAGCCCTCCCCTTCTCAGTGCACAGAGATCAGACCCTTGCCCAGGTGATCTGAAAGAGCATTGCCCTGTAGGGGGACTGGGGTGCCCAGCCCCGCTCTGCCAGAGGGATGGAAGCAATTGGGCAGTACTCACTGGCCCCGGGGGAGCAGCCCAGCTGTCTGCGTTACGAACAGCGTCTGCAAACTGCTTCAGGGATGAGTGACTTGGAAGCAACTGATGAGCCTGTAACAGCCTGAAATTGGCTGGGGGATGGTTGAGCTTTCTCAGCCAGCAGAGACCTTCCTACCCAGACCCCATGCCTGGCATCTCCTCATCCTGCTTCCCAGTGAGGGGTAAGTAGCACTCTGGGAATGCTAATGTAAGTGGGGAGGGGGGTGCAGGGAGAGGAAGTGGCTTCATGGGACTCTCCTCTGTCACAGCCCAGCCTCTCCACCCCCTGTGTGGTAGGTGTGTAGCATCACTGGGGATGTGATGTGCCTGAGGATGCAGAGGGAATGGGTGGCAGAGCTGAGTTTGAAACTCAGGAACTCCTGCCGCCCCTCTGATAGGCCTCTTGTCCGTCCCCATAGAGGGAATGTGTACGGGAGCTGGAAACAAGAACCCAGGAGTCCTAGGCCCCTGTCCTGTGCCTGGGCCACGTGGGATGGGGTGATTGTGGCGCAAGTCTGTTGGACGTGCAGCATCCTGCAGTCACTGCTCTGCCCAGCCTCCCAGCTGCGTCCTGTTTCTCTGGTGCAGGGTCTCTCTGTGGCTGGAATGCCCGTGGGGTGGGGACTGAATTGGAAAGTTGCGGGGGGGTCACTAATCCCTAAGAGGTCAAGTTGGGGGGGGCGGGGGGGAAGGGGGAGAATCCAGCCCTTTAAGAAGCACAAACAAAACACTGTGCCAAAGGCCAGGAGCAGCATTCCTGGCGCCTCCTCACTTCCTGTTTGAAGCTGCATTCCTGCCATGAAGTCACCGCAGAAAGAGCCTGCTGTGGAATGCAGCCTGTGCGTGCTGTGCGGTCAGGGCTGCAAGCGGCAGGCTCCGGGGTAGGGCTCTCTGCCCATGGTGCACCCCGATGTGTGCTCGGGTTCCCTGGGAGCTGCAGAGGACTCCCCTGGCTTAGTTTGAGGCAGAAATTGGCAGCTCTCATTTTCCCTGGGGCTGGACTGACTCCAGGGCAGAGAACACCAGGGTACTGGGACTCCTGGGTCTGTTCTGGTGCTGGGAGGGAGTGGGATCTAGTGGTTAGAGGAGGGGGGGGCTGGGTCCTCCTATCTCTGTGTTCTGCCATCACTTTAGGTGGAGAGAAAGCGAGGCCTAGCAGGTTGCGAGCCAAGACTCCTGGGTTCTGTTCCCTGCTCTAACACTCATAGCTTTGGACAGGGCACTTAAGCTCTGTGCCTCAGTTTCCCCACCACTAAAGCGGGGAGGGGGAACTGTCCTCCCCCACCCTGTGGTGGCAGCCTGATGGAGCTGAGGATTAAACAGACCATGGAGACATGTTAGTGTTAGATGGCCATACACCAGCCCTTTAACCAAACCCCAGAGCTCTGCTGGGGAGGGGATCTGCAGCTAGTGCAGGGGTGAGATGGATGCTGAAGACCCCTCGATGCTGCTAACAAGGCAGCTCAACTGCTGCACCTGGATAATCCTCACAGGCCTTTCATGGGGCCTCCTGTGGGGCAATGAGCCCCAGGCCCCACCCGCTGCCCCCTTGTTCTCTGTTGGGAAGTGTTAATGGGAAGTGTCAGTGCTTTATTGCTGGCTGTTAGTGGAGGTCTTTGTTCCCCTGAAGGAGGGTCAGGCGAGCTCTTTATCGGCTGCTCTCCAAGCCCAGTGCTGTTTGACTTTGCACTGAGATGTGCTGGGGGTGCTATCAGAGATTTGCTGCTTATCTGCAGGGCCTTGTGCAGCCGCTGGCTCCCCTGGGTTTCACTGGGCCCCCTGCTGCCTTGCTGGTTTCAGCAGAGAGTCCTGCGCATAGATTAGGAGTGTGGGGCGCCAGGCTGGAATGGGAGCCACATGGACAAGGCCTCCAGTCCTGGCCAGGGCACGGCTACTCCTAGCAGGATGCTTTCCCAGCAGCCAGGCCCAGGACCTCTCTCTCCCCAGGGGCGAGGTCCATCTATCTCCCCTGGGCTTGGAGTGCTGGGGATGGCCAGGTAGCACGTAGGGGATCCAAGCAAGGCCTTTGCACCCCCATCCCTCTGCCTGTGTGCCTGTTCACATTTCAGGTCAGTGCCGCTGGGGGACTTCAGTGCCATGGTACCCGCCAAACGATGCCCCAGGGGGAGGAAGGGGATGTCCCAAAGGCTTGATGGAAATGCAGCAGGCCCTGCAGTAATGCGACCGTACAGCCCTGGAAAGGCAAAGCACATCTGCACAACGTGCCTTATGGGGTGGGTACCAATATGCCCTGGAGATGCACAATGCACCCCATGAAAGGCATTGATGTGACTGTAGAAAATCTGTGCTGGATGTGTGTGGCTAGAGGGTTGCCAACCCTCCAGGTTTGGCCTGGAGTCTCCTGGAATTGATTCCCCGGTGACTATTGAAAGCAATCCAGGAGATTTGAATAGGATATTTAAAGAAAATGACATTATCATGTTGTGGGGGGAATCTCCCGGAATAGCTTCCATCAAAGTTGACAACCCTAGGTGTGGCCCTTATGATGCTGGGAATGCATGGCCGGGCTTGTGTTCAGGGGCTGGTACCATCTGGCCCTTAATCCCTGTATGATGAACACTCTGAGCTCCCCACCTGCCATCTGGTTTTGGTGTGGAGTCTGGAGCAGCCGGGGCCTGTTAGAATATGCACTGTGGAGTGGCAGGCAGTGGGCCGTGCTCCAAGGTTAGCTGGCTAGGGGACATGTTGGCTGGGCTCTGCAGAGGTTGCCTGTTCCCCAGCCCCTGGGTGCCCTGGCAGTTGTTACACATGGTCTCCAGCCCACTCTCCAGCTGCAGGAAGCTGCTCTTTACCCTCTGCTGGATTAGAAATGAGTCTATCACTGTGCCATTGACCCCTGCTGCGATGCCCGGTCCCGTGCATCCTAAAATGCCTCTGTTTGCTGGCGTTATATTCCAGCACCACCTGTTGTGGCTTTCTTCCTCTCAGGGCCCTTCAGTACATCTGCTGGGACTTCAGCGCTGCGAGCTTCCCCAGAGCCATGCCCTGCCTGTGCCAGCCAGGACTCCAGCAGTGTGCACTTCCCCACAGCAGGGCCTGGCATATAAGGTGCAAACACTTCAGCGCCCGTGCAAGCCTTCCAGGCCCTTCCACTTAGGGTGACCAGACAGCAAATGTGAAAAATTGGGATGAGGAAGGGTAATAGGAGCCTATATAAGAAAAAGACCCAAAAATCGGGACATCTGGTCACCCTTCTCCCACTCCCAGGTCTCTAGGTGGGAGGTTTTTGCGCTTTTGCTTGAACACAGATTCTATCTCAGCAGTGGCCTGGCCTGTGGCTGGGTTACTCTGCTCTCAGAGAGGCAAGACTTGTCCCTCAAGAACCTCCACCAAACTCAAATAAATCAGGGCAGGAGAGAGGTGTAGGAGTTAGAGCATGGAGCCTGCCGGGTTCTGGTCCTGGTGCTGGGTAGGAAGTGGGATGTAGAGAAGTGGTGGGCATCTTCCTTTCTGGGCCACCTGGGTTCATTTTCCAGCCCGGTGCTGCTGTCTCTCTTTGGTTGCAGTCCGTGAAAGGGGAAGAGGGGCGCTGGCCCTGGTGTGAGGGGTGAATCCATGGCCAACAGGCGCTATGCTAGGTACATGCGAGGGGCTGGTCCTGTGAACCGGGTAAAAGAGGCCAGCCCTTTGTGTTTGCAGCCCAGCCCTGTCTGCAATCCCATCTGAACTCTGTCCCTTGGGCATACGTGCTCCCCTTGCCCTCGCAGATCCCTGCCTAAGCGCCTGCTGCTGCTGAGGGCTGATTCCGGCTTGTCAGCAGCGGCAGGAGGAGGGGGGCAGGTGAATTCCCGCACGTTCGCCTAAGTCCCTTTATCTCCCTTATCTCTGTCTCCCTCCCTGAAGAGGGACTGACGGGAACAGGAGGCTCAGGCAGGGCTTCCTTCAGCAGCTGCTCCCACCCCTGCATTCTCTGCAGGCCCCGGGAGGGCGTGGGCCCTGATGCACACGGGGGGCTCCCCTAGGTGCTGAGGGGCACCGGATACACTTTAGGCCTTTCACGGCTTATTTTTCCCCAAAGTGAGGGGGTGGCTGGCCCCTGTGTGGCACCTCTAGCTGGGTCCATGGGTCTTGGTCTTGCTCATGAGCAGCAGGTTGGTTCCTCTCGTGTGCCCCACAAAGTGATGGGACCATGGTTCCTGCCTCACACGCTAAATGGGTGTGGGGGGGGGCGGGGGGAGGCAGCTGATCCCATGCCAACCAACCTTGGAGGGGGAGCCAGGGGCTGGTGGATTCTCACCTGGTGCCCTGAGTGGGATGCCAGCAGAGCTCCCCTTCTGCTTCCAGCTTCTCTGGCCTACAGGCAGGCAGGAAGCAACACCTTGGCTCTCCTCTGCAACACCCTGGGCCTCCCCACCTCGAACCCCACACTCTATGGCACTCGGTGGCTGGAGGAACGAGCCGGTCCCTTTTGACAGCTTCTTAATGGTGCCCCGATTGCTCCCTCCCTGCTGAGGAGACACTACTGGGCTCAGGGTCCCATGGGGGGCAAGAGAAACAAGAACTCAGAGTGTCTCATGGGCCAAGGGCATGAGAACTTGGTGTCCTCATGGCTGCAGGCCCCTCCTGGACAGCAAGGCCTGGGCCACTGGGCTCCTGACCTGGCCTGAGGGACCTAGAGTGGGGAGGCTGCCCTGGAGGGGCTCCGTGGCCTGGCTGTGCTGCGAGGGGGAGAGGTGGGCTACCGCTGAGGAATGCGGGCTGGGAGTCACAGCAAGCCCTGGGCGCAGGTTGTGGTTCCCTAGGTGCTATGTGGAGGGAGGCCTTTGCTCCTTGGTCTCGAGCAAGAAGCGTGTGAGAGCTACTTCATGGTCCCCTTCTGTTTATTGAGGCTGCAGGGCACGGTGGCCCCTGTCCAAGCCCCATTGCTGCAGACAGGGTGAGGGCTTTGCATCTCCTGCAGTTGGCATAGGGATAGTGCCCTGTGTCCCCTCCTCCTCTTTCACATCTCTTTGGCTCCTGGAGGGAGTCAGGGACCCAGGTGCTTGGGGCAGCTGGGGAAAGCCAGCATGGGATGTTTCCCTGCCCTAGGAGCTGAGTGGAGGGGGCTACTTCCTTTAGCCCTGGGAGCCTCCTGGGCAACAGCGGCAGCAGGCTGTGACCATGCCTGCGTGGAGCCCTGGGCACCTACACGATGCCTGCCTGGATTGGCCTACATCCCCACCCCATGATGGCTTTTTTGGGTGGTGGGCCTGTATCTGTGCACGCCTGGGTCTGGCCCTTCTCTCTGCTCCCGAGGGACAGTGTCCCCCCACTTCAGTGCACAGCCTTGGACAAGAGAAAGCGGGGTGGGGTGGCCAGGCCCATGGCTAGATGCACCCAAGGCAGGACACAATTCCCCTAATGAATGGAGCCTCTCTCCACATCAAGAACTACCCCTTGTTTGCATCTGCATAGGCAGCCTGCTCTGTGTCTGCGTGCCCCGGCACCGAGCCCTGCCCTGTGCCTGCAGGGCTTTGTTTGCCATGCATCTTAGGAACTGGCCAGGATCTAGTACAAGGTGTTGGATAAAATCTCATCACCCCCTTGGACCATCTCCACAAGGCCCCCAGAAGCAATGGGCCAGGCTCTAGTGTCTGCTTGGCTTGAACCCCCTTGCTACACACACATCTTCCCCCAAGCCGTCACCACCCAGGAACAGCAGGAAGCTAAGCAGCTATTTACCTTTTGACACCTAATTACCTCTGAGTGCAGCAGGCCTTGGGAAGGATTAGCTGAGGGGCCTTTTGTTCCCTCACCTCTTCACACGCCCTCCCCTGCACGTACATGCCTATCGGCACATACACACATCACCAGGCGCCCCCACACATGGGCATGCAGGAGTGTATGCACGCCTGCCTGTCTGTCTGCATGCTCAGATGCATGACCCTATACAGCCAAGAACACATGTCAACACCCAGGCCCCCCACAGGCCTAAGAGCACACACAACACATGTACACCTGGAGACATGCCTGTAAATATGCATGTACACCCTTGTGCCTTGCACACACCTGTGTGTGTTCATGCATACATATATACACATACATGAGCCTGGGCGGGCATACACCCTATAGGTCTCTGCCCGAACACCTGTCATCTGGATCTCAGAGCACTTTACAGACCAATGAAAACCCCCTGTGAGGAAGGCAGGTATTCTCCCCAAAGAACAAATGGGGGAACAGGCACAAAGGGAAGTGAGTTGCTCCAGGACCCAGCTTGAGTCAGTTTCAGGGAGTGGGGGGTAATAGAACCCAGGACTCCTGTTTGCTACTCCACCCCTGCTCTAACCACTTGATCACATTCCCTCCTAGGCCCAGCAATAGAACCAAGGAATTCTGCTTCCCAGAGCCCTGCGTTCCACGCTAGATCCACCAAGTTCTCCTTGAGAGCTAGGAATAGAACCCAGGAGCCTGGCCTGTTCTGCATACCTGGCCATGCCCCTTTCACAGACTAGTGAAATGGTTAACACTGTTGATATGTCTGTGAGCTTTAATTAGACTTCCACATTAACACTCCATCAAGGAAATTCACATCTTCTCCTCCTCCTCATTTTTCAGTCTGTCTGCTGATCCCCCCAGCCCATATTGGGTGGGGTGGGCTGGCTATTAGGGTGCAGAAAACCAGATGCTGTCCTGAGTTTGAATGTAAATGTTGAGACTCCAATAGAGAATAGCTGAAAAATCTGGCTGTGTGAATTTGTACTGTTGTAGCTGATGGCTTGTCTCACCTTGTCCATGTGCACAGATAATGAATGCCCCCTCCTTTGGAGTGTCCTGCAGAGAGAGAGAGAGAGAGACTGTGTGTGTGTAAACACACCATTAAAATAGTTATCTGTTTTCCAAGGGAACTGTTGTACCTGGCCATTTTCTCAGGGGTTACAATGAGTTCAACACTAGGGTGGCAGCCCTGCCGCATGAAACCGGCTGCTCCATAAAATAGATGCCACACAGGCTGTGGCAAGGCAAGCATCCTCCATACACTGCTGCCCTTCCAGATGCCTCAGTCCTGCACTGGAGAGATGGGGAAACTGAGGCAAGATGGAGCCATACGACTTGACCGAGGCTGCAAAACAAATCAATGGCAGGGTAGAAATAGTTGGCTTGTCATCTCTTCAGGGCAGTGCTTGTCTTTTTGTTCTGTTAGTACAGCATCAAGCACATAGGGAGCTTGGTCCTGTAGCCACTACCCTAAGGAATGGAGCCCTGGGGAACCCTGCCTTCTAGACTCCCCTGCTCTAAACACTGGCCCCCCAGCCCAGGAGGCCTGACTCCTAGTTCCTCTGCTCTAACCATACTGGTTTGTTTCATTATTTCTTGATGGCTGCGGGCGAGTTCCAGCTCTGAAATAGCAACGTGCCCTGGGCAGATGCCAAGCGGAGTTCCCTGCTCTAGCTGCTAGTTCGGACTGGCGCTCCTTCCTTGTTCAGGGCATGGTCTAAACTGCTGCCTAGCAGGAACTAAACACCCTAGTAACCCCATATCTCCACTCAGCACAAGCCCCTGCCCCACAAGCTGAACCCCACACCTGCTTCCAGTGCATTGCCTGGGCTGGCTGAGTGACATCCAGCCAGTCACCTCCCCTCCGAACCATGCCTGCATGTGCTTGTGCTCCATACTATGCACTTCTGCTTGGCCTGCCCTGACACCTGGTGCATAGGGCGAGGGTGATGATCCTCAGTGCACTAGTTCCTACTCCTCCTTAGTTCTGCTGCCTGTGGGGGATATCAATTCCTCCCCGGAGCTGTGAGCCTGGCTGTGTGACTGGCCAATACCCCCATCACTGCCTGCCCCTTCTGCAGTGAGAGAGAGACCCTGGTATGTGCCTGGCTGCAGGGCACCAGGTTGCAGTCTTCTCCAGAACCAACTTGTCCAGAGCCCTGCAATGCTGCCACCTCTGTGCACTGGACAAGATGCCCAGCCTTCAGCAGAGGGAAGCTGGGTGATGGGGGGCAGGGTGTTCTCTGTAACTGTGAGGACCTTTCCCACCCTCATCTGTCCATGTGGAATCAACTGGTTGCATTATCCAAGGGTCCCTTGTTTGACTCTATGATCTGTGCCTCTTCTCTGTTCATTTTGTGTTAGCTGATCTCCTTTGTCACTGCAGTGGCACATTCACTTCTTCCCTGTGCCCCTTGTTGGGACTGGGGGCTAGCACTGCATGGTAACGGCCCCTAACCAGGCACAGCTGTTGGCACAACAGGGGTTGAACGCCCTGCAGTGTTAATCTCCTCCAGGGAGCGGATTAGTAGGAACCTGGCTGGCTGCTTTTCCTGTTCTTAGAGAGAGACTGAGAACCTCTGTGAGCCAAACTTTTCAGGGGATGACAGAAACCTTCCAATAATTGTGTGTGTGTGGGTCATTTAATGACAGGAGCCTGTGTAGTGAGAAGCAACCAGGCAGGTGGCTGGTTGAGGGGAACAGGAGAGTGCAATTCACCAGTCTTGATATGCAGATATTTTCTGAGCAGTAGCCCTGCAAGGAAATACCCAGGCTTTGGTTAGGACATAGGAGGGGCTACTCCAGGTGTGTGTGCATGCAGTTAATTTCTCCTTACAAGTGCATTTATTTTAGCTGGAGGATTAGGCCTCTTAAATGCTGGATGAAGATGGTAAATCTAATCAAGAGGATTAGGGTTCCCAATCCCTATTTATCTGTATGAGGGCAGCTGTGGGCAGGTCTGACTTCCTGTCTCTCTCAATAATAGCAGGTGCCCCCAGTTCTGAAGGGGATTTTCTTCCTTTTACAGGTGTAATAGTCTGTTTTTCCATGCCCTATCCCTGTTATTCCAGCCCCTGCCCTCTGTTGGGTGTGCGGTTAGTGTGAAGTGGGTTCTTCTCTCCCTAACTCTGCCACTGAATTGCTCTTTAGCAAGTTGTGGCCCCTCTCTGTGCCTCAGTTTCCCCATCTGATAAATCGGTCATATAGATGCAAAGGGAACCATCTAAGGAGCGGGCCTTTAGATCAGACTGTTGTCCCATCAGGTTGGGGATTGGGCATCATACAAGTAGGGGCTTGTACCCCATACTTTGGGGGGAGGCAGCAACTCCACCGGTTAGTTAGATGCCTTTGAGGATCTGGGCTCACGTGGCGGTAGTACCCTCACTCCTGAGCGGGGCTTTATGCAAACCACCTCCTCTCCGTGCCCGTGAGAGATTAGCTCCCTCAGCCGATTGTGGAGAGGGGCTGCGGCACCGGCGGTTTCGACAGCTTTATGATGAGTGATTTATTTTCCAGTTCACAAGCCAACAAAAGGGACAGTTGCCGCAGCACAGCGCGGGCTGGCTGGGCAGGACTCTTCCCTCCCGAGCCTAAAGCCTAGGGCGTGAACAGAGATTTTCTCCTCACCCCCCCCGTGCTGCTCATCAACACCCCCCCTTCTCTCCGCCCCTCCGGCGGGGGGAGCCGGCCTCTGGGAGTGTCCCAGCCCAGGCAGACCCCTCCCCGCAGAACGCGGCCAGGAGCCAGCCGAGGGGGGCCGGGCAGAGCGAGCGCCCGGAGCCTGGCGCACGCACGCGGGGCGGGAGCCGGTGTCCGCTCGGCGCTGCAGGGAGATGCTGAGGAGGCGGCGGGTCTTCGCGGTGGAGCCGCTCTGGAGCCGAGGTGAGCCCCGCGGGGGTGGGAGCCGCGGAGGGGCTGGGGACGCCTGGGGCTCTCTCCGCTCCCTTTGCGCTCCGGGGCTTTTCAGCGCCCTTCCATGCGCGCAGCTGCCCCCGCGGAGAGACTCCTCCGCCCGCAGCCCAGAGCGGCCCCGGCGCTCCCCCAGAGCTGCTCCTCTGCACGGGGCGCTCTCCTCCCCCGCGCCTCGCAGCGGGTCTCCGTGCCCCCTTGTGCCTACGCCCAGTGCGCCCTGCTGGCAGGGAGCGAGTCTGGTCCGCGAGGTGCGGGGCTCCCTGCTGGGGTTCCTGTTTCCCAGACTTTCCCTTGGCCCCGTCACCCCCACGCCAGGCCCTTGTTTCTGGGCGCCTTAGGGACGGTTCCTGCTCTGGGTGCCTTGATGGGTGTCCTATTTCTGGGGAGCTCCCTGCTCTGGGTGGGGCCTGCAGGCACCCTAGGGCACTCCCTGCTCCGTGCACCCGAAGCTTTGGATTTGTTTGGGCTCTATGCGATCCAGCCCAGACAAACAAACTGCCAAGGTGCAGTGCTCCACGCTGCAGCTCCCTCTCTTTGAGGGAAGGGGCGAAGCTAACTTGGTCCGGGATGGGCTTGCCCCGCCCTCAGTTCTGACCTCCCCAGCACAGGGGGCTCCTGGGCTGGTGACTTTCTGCACTGGGGAAGGGGCTTATGGAAAGTCAGTGGGTGTCAGCGCTTTCTGCAGGAGTTCCCTTGGGGAGGGGGGCGAGGAAGGGGTGTATTTACAGCACAGAAACTGTGCTTCCTTATGGGGCTCACTCCCTCCTGGGGTGCAGGTCTCCAGAGTCATCCCTGACCATGACTCCGATCAGTGGTTTAGCCTAGAGTAGATGTGGCTCCACTGAGCTAGGCACACTCGTACTTCCACTGTAGTTCAGTTAATCTCAACCTTTTCCACACCAGAACCCCCTGTAACACAGAAACATGTTTGGGACCCCACCAGCCAGCCATACGGACAAGGCGCATAGCTGGGGACCTCTGGAGCAGAGAGGGTAACTGCTCTTTCCACTGCTGTTCTTGACACCTGATGTCAAACATGGCCCTGTCGCTGTAGTGCAGCCGCTATCCAACTTGCTGGTGAAACCGGTTTTCCGAACCAGTTTAGCAGTGTGCTGGTGTGGACCTGGCTGAGCAGTGGAGACTCGGACCAGCCCGTCTGTGGCTTTGTCTGTCCCACCAGGACTGCCGCCCTCCAGCGGAAATCACAACACAGTCCCATGAGGAGCAATAACACTTATGCTGCTCTGTAATTCAGAGTCCCAGAACAATTCCAGTGGGGCTCAGTGCTTTGGGTGTGGGGGGTCCAGCAGGGGTTTCCTGGGTTCTGTTCCTGGCTCTGCCAGTGATTTGCTGTTTGACATGTGGGGTGGGGGTGTCAGTCAATCTTCCTTCTGAGCCTAGCTCTGAGTTCAGCCCTGCCCTGTTTCCCCTGGATTATTTTGAACCCTATTTCCTCTTCCAGCATGGAAAAGGGGACTCCTCAGAGGGGTGGGAAAGACACAGCCATGCAGGGAATGGAGCTAGGATGCAGGAGAGAGTGAGTTGGAAACCATTCACAGCGAGAAGCCAGCAGTGAGTCTCTGAGCTCCCTGCATGGGGGCTGTGTACATGCCACACCTATGTCCAAGCGGAGGTGTGCCATGGACAGCTGGCTCAGCTACATGCTGGAGGAGGCTAGCGGGTTTGGGATTGGTGACAGAACAAGGAGGCTTTCAGCTCTGGTTTATGGGATCAAATCCACTGCAGATCCGTAGTAACTGAAAGCCCCAGTTCAGCTACCAGTAGCCACAGGTGTTAGCAGCAGACCAAGGCAAAGAACTGAGCAGGCCATGCAGGTAGGCTGAGCTCCCTCTTGGTCAGCACTGAGGTATGTTGGCAGCATGGACATGTGGAGAGGGCAAGGAGGAAGCTTACGCATCAGTTACTGGTGCTGGGCCTGTCCTGGGAATAAGGAAATTAGCAGGGCTGCGCTAGCATGAACATTAAATACACGTGTGTGAGAGAGAGAAAGGGTGGCAAGAGGCCCCATGTATCTGTTATTATCTGTTCCCTCCAGTCTTTCCTTGTAAAACTACCTTGTGTGTGTACATTCCACCCCACCTTGAAACTGGGGGTGGAGCTAACAGTCCCGCAGGCTGATGGAAATATTTGGGAATTACTGGAATTTGTATAAAAATGTCCCCGCAAGGTGGTTTTTTTGGCCATTAATTGCAAAGTTGTTGTTTAAAATAAATGAGGAATGCTGCAGATTTAACTGCTGCCTGTCTGAGTGGGCATTAATCTGCTTGCCGGTCCTACATGCATTTGCCTTTTGGTTGCATGTGCTGTTTAGGTATCTGTCTTATCTTGCTCAAAAACCAATAGGCTCTTGATAATCTGCAGTGTATGATATGAATGAAATCTTGGTCTTGTGCCACTTCTGTTTTGGTCAGGATACTTCCTGGAATGTGAGGCAAATGTGATGTGTTCTAGTGGACCGAGCATGAAACCAGAGTCCAGGAATTCATGAGTTGGTGCATGACCTTGGGCAAGTTACTTAACCTTTCTAGTATCTCTGTCTTAGCTCAGCTGACTCACAACACCTTGTGAGGCAATTATTGACTGTTCAGACATAGCTCTGGCACAGAACCATGCATCTTCAAAGCAAACTATTGTAGTAGCATTGTTTGTGTATGATTAAATACATAAAGAACTAGCTGAGAAGCTTGCCCTATAATGGGGTGCAAACAAGAAATTATGTGGTTGTGTTGGATAGTCTGTGTGTCCAGGAGTGGCCCTACATCTTGGTCTCCAGACACAAATCCTGTCCTCCCTGCCTGTGAGGATTAAGTCAGCCCAATGCAGGGCTCTCAGAACGGGAGAGATGCCCTCCCATAAGACCAATTCTGCCAGACAAGATCCTCAAATCTGGGCTCTGCTGGTGACTTGTTCTCTCTCCAGAAGGGGTGGAAAAGGGGTTTCCATTGGCTGCCACAGCCCAGGCCCCACACTGGGCTCAGCACAACGCCATGCCCGACCCCATACCATGGCATGCGCTTGACCACAGCCAGCTCCTATGTTTCAGACGTAGGTGTCGATAAAGCTAGATATCTAAATCAATGTTTAGGGCTTGTCTACGTGGGGTGTCTTCCACTTCCAGTATATCCGGAGTTAAACTAATTTGGCATAAATCTGTCCATACATGAAACTAATCTGGAATCGTTAATCTGCTTTAAATTCACACCCTACCTTAGTCCAGTTTAGCTTTCATGTGCAGACAAGCCCTGAGTGATCTAACCCACTTTTCAGATGTGCTGAGCACCTGCAGCTCTGTCTGAAGTGGGAGCAGGACACTTGTCAGTTCTGGAAGCTCTAGCTCAGGGGTCAGCAACTTTTCAGAAGTGTTGTGCTGAGTCTTCATTTATTCACTCTAATTTAAAGTTTCACATGCCAGTAATACATGTTAATGTTTTTAGAAGGCCTCTTTCTATAAGTCTATAATATATAACTCAACTATTGTATGTAAAGTAAATAAGGTTTTTAAAATGTTTAAGAAACTTCATTTAAAATTTAAATTAAAACGCAGAGCCCCTCAGACCAGTGGCTAGGACCTGGGCAGTGAGAGTGGTACTGAAAATCAGCTTGCATGCCGCCTTTGGCACGAGTGCCATAGGTTGCCTACCCCTGATCTAGCCATTTACTCAGGGTCCTAACTGTTGATCTAATTACCTAGCTTTGTAGATGCTCAAGTTTGAAATGTTGGTGTCTGTGTGGTTGTCTTTCCACCTCCTCGGTCCAGATTTAAGATTTGTTCTTAGTTCGTAGTAATCTTAAAAGTAATACTTTTTCTTAAGGAAGGAGCTGAAATAAGAGAATTGGGAGAGCTCTTCTTGCTAAAACAAGAAGAGGTGTGTGAAATAAACTGGTGTCCTAGTAGATGCACAGTCGGGAAAGTAACTGAAATACTTTCCTCATGGACTGTATTTTCTAAATGGACAACCTACCCTAAATTCTCAATTACTGAGGGACAATCCTCACTTATTGCTATATTTGCTTTCCACAACAAACTCTCTGTATAACTTTTCATGAGTGATGTACCCGAATTCTTGGCTGCTAATATCTAAACTGTGTTCTTAAATTTATTCACCTACATTTGGGTTATTGCTGATTATGCACTATATGTATCTTATGACTTTAAAAACAAACTTTGTATTGGTGGGTAATCTAAGCACTACACCCGGATGTACAGACACTCTTTTCTTAACCTGTGTACTATATCATTTTTTAACGTTAGTTTTAATAACATATTAAAATCTGAAATCCATGTGGCTGGTTGGTTGTCCCAAAGCCACTCTTGACCCCTAAACCACCATATTGGCCCATGGGTGGGGTCAGCGGGTGGAAAGTCTTCTTAACAGATAGCTAGACCATCTGGAGGGCTTCCTCCCATGTAGCACCTGGGGGCATGTGCAACTGTCAGCGCTTGTGGCTCAAAGCCTAGATCCACCTGTCCGGCAGCATGGGAATGAAAGCTTGTCTATCTTGTCTTGGAGGATCTGCTTTCTGGGCCCCTCCCCCCACTTCCTGACACTTTCACACTGGGGGTTTTGGGCACCTGTGATGGGAGGAGATGTGGGACTGCAATCTCCGAGTGAGTCTTGCTGGTTACACTGGGTGCAATTATGTCTCGTATTGCAAGGTGATGGCAGATGCATTCCTGCCTGTGTCTCGCGTAGATAAGCAGTTGACCCAGCTATCTCACTGCTGGGCCCTCCCCAGGCAATGCAGCATCCATCCATCAGGGGAACTGAACCCAGCCCAGCTGCACAGATAAGTGTCTTTGGTCTCTAATGTTCCCAGGATGCCAGAGAGGGCGGGAGGGATGGTGTTGGTTTCTAGAAACATTCCCTGCTGGGGGGCTCTGGGGCAGGCCCAGTCTCTGGGGATCAGGGAAGGGTAATATTGCCTGCTCTGAAGGTGCATGTGGCGGCGGCAGAGAGGCCGATCCCAAGCCATAGTCTCCCCTAGCAGAGACCTGGCCTTGTGGCTTTAAGCCGTGTGTTGCGTGGGAAACGGCGTCTTGTCTCCCAGCAGAAAGTGTGTGACTTGTATTCTCTGGGCAGTGACTGGAGACTGTGGGTCAGGCCCCCACCTGAGGAGCTGGCTGCGCTGACCCCAGTGTGGGGCATGGGCTGTGTTGGCCAATGGAAGCCCCTTTTCCATCCCTTCTGGAGAGAGAACGAGTCATTGGAAGAGCCCAGATTAGGGCACCTTAGTGGCTGGGTTGGTCTTATGGGAGTGCATCTCTCCTTTCCTGAGAGCCCTGCGTTGGGCTGACTTATCCTCGCAGGCAGGGAGGACGGGATTTGCCTCCTCGTGGAACCCGTTAACGCTGCAGTGGATCGTGCTTTCCGCCTGGCCTCCACAGGATGGCGCTGGGCTCTGTGTTGCTGGCAGGTCTGTTCCCTCTGGCTTCCCTGATCAGGCTGGGGTATGTTGTCTCTAGTCCAGAGGTGGGTAAGCTACGGCCCTCGGGCCACATCCGGCCCGTGGGACCCTCCCTCCTGCTCGGCCCCTGAGCTCCTGCCCCAGGAGGCTCACCCCGGCCCCTCCCCTGCTGTTCCCCCTGGCCCGCAGCCTCAGCTCGCTCCGCAGCCAGCGCAATGCTCTGGGCAGTGGGGCTGCAAGCTCCTGGGGCAGCGCAGCTGCAGAGCCCGGCCTGACCCGGTGCTCTGAGCTGTGCGGTGTCGTGGCTGGCTCCCGGTGAGCGGTGCTGCTGCCTGTCCTGGTGCTCTGGGCAGCACAGCTCTAGTGCCACCAGCCACCGGTGCTCCAGGCAGCATGGTAAGGGGATGGGAAGCAGGGGGGTGGGGTGGGCTGGATAGAAGGCAGGGGAGTTTGGGGTGGTGGTCAAGGGGCGGGGGTGCGGATAGGGGTTGGGGCGGTCAGAGGGCAGGGAACAGAGGGGTTGAATGGGGGCAGGGATCCCCGGGGGGCTGTCAGGGGCTGGGGCTTCAGGGGACAGGGAGAAGGGGTGGTTAGATGGGGCAGGGGTCCCGGGGGCAGTCAGGAATGAGGGGGGGTTGGATGGGGCGGCGGGGGGAAGTCAGGATTGGGGGTTCCGGGGGCGGTCAGGGGACAGGGAGTGTGTGTGGGGGTGGATGGGGCAAGAGTCCCGGGAGGGTCATGAGGGGGCGAGAATTGAGGGGGGATAGGGGGTGGGGGGCTGGGCCACACCTGGGTGTGTCAGGAGGCACAGCCTCCCCTAACCGGCCCTCCATACAATTTCCGAAACCCGATGCAGCCCTCAGGCCAAAAAGTTTGTCCACCTCTGCCCTAGTCAGTATCCCTAATAGCGATGGGGAGGGTGACTTGTGTGCGCTAGTGGCAAGGGAAGCGTAGAAACAGGGCTCTTAAATCCTGGTGCCTGCCGACAGCGTGAGGAGTGGGGCAGGGAGAGCTATGCTGAGCTGGGAAGTTATCCCTCCGTTGAGCAGGGCTGTGGTGCCCAAATGAAAGCACCACCTGCTGACAACCCTTGAGCCAGCCCCCTTCCCCGGGCTGGGGGACACTTGACCCTCTCACGGAGTGACGTGGTGAGAGTGGCAGTTTCAGCGGAGCCTTGGCTTGCTCAGCGCCAAGGAATGCGGTTTGGGCCTGGTGCCAGGAGGGAGCTGTTTACAAAGCACCTCTGCAATGCAATTCACAAAGGACCTGGGATCTGGGTCGGGCCCCAGGGGATGTTTCCAGGGAGACTTGGGACGCGCTGGGCTGTCAGATGCGCGCTTGGCAATGGGCTGCAAAATGCAGAATGAATCCACTGGGCTGGGTGTAAGAACTTGAGGTCAAAGGATCCCAATTCCTAACCCAGCCACCGGAGGAGGGCTGGGGTCACAGTGCAGGGAGATGGATGCAGCTTCCAGGGAAATGGCGAGTGACCCTCTCTGAGCTGCCCTTGCAGAAACTAGATCAGACCTCTGTGTTCTGCAGCCAGGGGCAGGGCAGGATCCGTTCTTGCTGCCCACTCCAGTCACACATGTCCCAGGCACCAGCAGCTCCCATCCCTCTCGGAGAGGGTCCCGCAGCCAGGTGGCTCTCTGTTGGGAAAGCGTTCCCTGATAACTCTCGTGCCTCCAGGTCATCTCCCCCACAGTTACTGTGTCCTCTACCCCTAATGCACATGCCTCCCAGGGCTTCATGGAGGGTTGTGCTCTGGCTTGGAGGAGGTGAGCTCCCAGGCCAGGGGAAAGGAGTGTGACTCAGGGCAGCTTGAGTCCCTACGCCTGCGGTTTGCCTGGGAGTCTGGAAACCCCAGGGACGGGTGGGGGATGGAGGAGGGATAGCCTTGCGTCTTCACAGTGGACTTTATTGTAGGAGCAGACCCTAAAGCTGAGAGCAAGGGGCGGTGGGTGGAGGAGGTGGCTCGAGAGGGAGGACTCTACCCTTGGGGTCCAAGCGGTGTGAGTCCGAAGGGGAAGCAGAGGAGCTGGCTCTGGATAATGGTGGGCTGCTGTAGCCCTGAGGCGATGCAGTAGGATACTAATGCTTCGGACTGCACCTGAGCTGTTCATGGGAAGGGCTGGGGTGATGGTGGAGGTGGATTTTTGTCCCTTAAACAGCTTAGCTGAGCCACAGCTTGGGGGTGGGGTGGAGGATTCAATGAGGGGACAGGAGGGTGGGTGTCTTCCTTGTCTCCCTGGGGTGTTTCTCTATATCCAGCGGACCAAAGTTATTCAGGAGAGGGCTGGGACAGGAGGTGCTACATGGAAGTGCATCGGCAGAGCTGTGTGGGAGGCCCAGAAATGGACTAACAGTGGGGGGCTGTCAGAGTATCGGGGGTGCATCAGCAGAGCTGGAACGGGGAGCCAGAGCTGGGAGATGAGGTTTCTCAGTAAAGCCAGGTGGGAATCGCTGGTCTGGAAGAGCAAGGCAGAGCTGTGGGAGTGCACCGGGCTGGAATAGCTGGGGAGCTGAGGTGCTGGCAAAGCTGCGGGGCTGGATTAGCAGCGTGGGGTGGGGGAGGCTTGCACACAGCTGGCCGACTGGTTCTGGGTAGAACGATGCTTTCAGTGAGGACTAGATTGACACACACCTTGTAAAAGGAGGGGAGCAGGGGCTGGGGACTCCAGTGGCTGGCCTCTGATGTCCCAAGGAGATGCATGTGTTGTCTTTACCCTTTGCACAAACTTCCATGGTGAACTCCCCCCCATGCTCTTTGCTGCGTTTCTCCCTGAAACTCCCCGCCCGCCTGAATCACCAGGAGCTGCGGTTGTTCTCCCTGGAATTTGCATGGAGCAATAAGGGATAGGCATGGGGCAGGGAAGAAGGCTGGAGTCAGGGGGAGGGCTTGCCGGCTGGGCAGGTACCATATTCGAATAGCCACAGGTAAGGAGGAGACAGGGCTGCGGTGCTCTGGAGGAGGGATGGAGCCAGCCTCTCTGACAGTCCATCTCTCTTGCCTCGCAGATGGCGCACGGAAGCCCTGGGAGAGCTGCGTGGTGCTAACCTCGGCCAGTGTCTACCGCAAGCTGCAGGAAGCCTCCGGAGAGAGCACGGATCCTGCTCCCAAGCCACAGCGGGGCAGCAGAATGAGCGGCGAGCTGGGCCTATGGGGCCCGGCCGGGTCACCGACGGAGCCTGACCTCCCCCACCAGCTGGGCCTCTTCCCGAAGAGTGGGCGGCTCCTCAAGTCGGAGTCGGAGGACTCCGGGGTGGAGATGGCCGGCAACGAGAACTCACCCTCCACCCCTCTGGGCTCAGAGAGCAGCTTCTCTCTGGACTGTCTTGATGGGTTCCAGCCCTCCACCGCAGACTCTGCTGCCAGCGACCCAGAGGAGGGCTGCCCCGAAGCAGAGGGACCCGAGGAGCCGGACCCTCTCCGGGAGCGGGCCTACCTCCGGAACCTGTCGGTCAGCAAGAAGCTGGCCCAGGTGCTGCAGCGCTCTCGGAAGCTCCACGCGCCCAGCCGCTCTCCCAAGCCGCTCGGCCGGAAGAGCCTGAGCCTGGTGGAACTGGAGCTGTTGGCCTCCTACGGCTTGCAGGGGCTGAGCGGAAAAGAGGGGGCTCCAGAGGGACACAGCCAAGCCCTCTCCAGCTGCCGGAGCCTAGAGGAACAGAGCACTGAGTCCTGTGGGGAGGAGGCAGAGGTGAGTGCCGGGAACAGGCTTCCTTGTGGTTCAATAGGGGCTGGCTGGGGTGGAGAAGAGGGACAACCCCCTCAGACCTGTAGCAACTGGACTGACTTCCAGCAGGTGTGGCCTCTATGGGGCCAATGGGATAAGAGACATAGTGGTTCTGTATGGAGCAGCAGCCTCATGCTGATGCCATAGCGTAAAGGTGGCAGCAGCTGAAACACAGCTCCCTGGGTGATGTGATGTGGTCTGGGCCGCAGGCACTGCTGCGAGGAAGCCTGTGTGCTCTCCCCTGTATTGGGGGCAGGGAAGACAGGATGGCTATCACCCCGCTACCTCTAGCCCATCTTGCCACAGGCAGGGCGGGGTGGTTTCAGATAGGGAAATGCTCCACATTTCCATCCCATGACACAAGCACGTGGAAGTGCCTCTAATTAGATTGTGGTGTCATCACTGCACCTGTGATGACTAAGCTGGGATGCTCCAAGTGGCGTGGACAGACGCTGGGCTGGTTGTAAGTGGAACTGGGCCAATAACTGACTTTCCAGTTTGCTGGCAGTACAAAGAGTTGGGAAAAAATTAGTTTGGGGTCAAAGGAAAGGTTTGGTTTTGATGTCGAGGTTTTTTATTTTTGAAACTAAATGGAAGGAAATTTCAGGGAAAAAGTCGTTTTGAATCGAGATGAGGGGGGGAGGTAATATATTTTATTGGGCCAACTTCTGTTGGTGAAAGAGACAAGTTCTGAGCTCCATAGAGCTCTTCTTCAAGCTCCTCTGCCTCCCCCACCTTGTCTGTCTGTCTGTCTCCTATCCTGGGACCTGCGGCTACAACAACAGCAGCAAACAATTTTCAGTTGAATCATTTTGACTTTTTCGTTTGGAATTTTGTTGTCCATCTCCCCATCCGTTGTGTTCCCTGCGGCCCCCTCTCCCACTCCCCCAAAACAACACCCCCCAGCACCCCGCCATTCAGGGCGCTGTCTCGGAGTTGCTGAATCTGCATGTCCACGTTTTGCCTGAAGGTGTTGTCCAGCTATAGTCATGAGGTTTCATCTGGCTCCGATGTCCAAGTGTCCTGGTGATTCCTATCCTGAGATGCAGAGCCCTCTGGTCACGTGACCTCGGTTCTCTTTGGCATGGGGGCAGTGCCAGTTCCGCCTGTTGGGCTAGCCTGTGGGTCATTGAAAGAGAATTTGCTGGGATCCTGTTTGCGCCCGTTGTCCCCCCCCAGTTGCTTTGCTGGTGCACCTGCCCCTCTCCAGAGCACTCATTTCAGGGTCCCGATGCCATGTGCTGGTGCATGCTTGCAATGACTCATTAGGGCTATTGTTAGTGAGCTGGAGTGTAGAGCTCTTAGGCCTTACATCTGTGCCTGGCTCTGCTGGCTTAGTGGGGCCAGCTGGACTCTCCCCACACCGCCATCTCCTCTCACTCACTCCAGGTGGGACGGCTCCTCCTTTGCCCCTTAGAGGTCCCAGGATGTCTGTGGGACCTGTCCAATGTACAGAGCCCTCTGGGGATGCTGTAGTCCCTCGCCCTGCGTGTGCTGATGGATAGTGGCATGTTGGGGTCATCCCCCCAGGGCCGGTGCAAGGAAGTTTCACACCCTAGACAAAACTTCCCCCTTGTGCCACCCCACACCCCAGCTAACCCCGCCCTCCGCGGCAGCTAACCATGCCCCTGCCCCCCCACCAGAGGAGCCCCCCCTGCGGCATCTAACCCAGCCCCCAACCCGGGGAGCCCGCTGCCCCCCACTCTGCGGCAACTAACCCCGCCCGGGGAGCCCGCCCCAGCTCACCTCAGCTCCACCTCCTCCGCTGAGCACGCTGGTGTCGCTCTAATTTTCCTCCCCTCCCAGGCTTGCGGCGCCGATTGGAGGAGACTTAGAGCAGGGGCTGTGTGCTCAGTGGAGGTGATCTGGGGCGGGGAGCGGTTCCCCTGTGCGCCCCCCGCCCCGTTACTGCGGGTGGCCCTCCCCGCGCCCCCCACACCCTAGCTCACCTCCACTCCACCTCCTCGCCTGAGCGGGCTCTTAGGCGCCCTCAACCCAGTTTGCCTAGTGGTTGCATCAGCCCTGCATCCCCCGCTCTGACTGCCAGGGTGAGGGGCAGCTCCTACAGGCTAGGTAGGGGTGGCAGTGGGGCTGGGAGCTGGTGGCAGCACTGGGGAGGAAGTTTTGATGCTTGGCCTGAAGATCTGAAGCTCTTTATAGCTATTGATAACCCTCACCATCCTCCTGGGAGATCCCGTAACTGCTACGGGTTGAGGAAATTGAGGCAGAGAGAACCAAAGGAACTCACCCAAGGTCTGTGGCTGTGGGACTGTCAGTCAGTCCATGGTGCCAGCTGGGTTGCTGTGATTGCTGTGAGCCATGGGGAAGTACCGTACAGCTGCAGGGGAGCAGTGAGATGGGATGGGGGTCAATGAGACCCCCCCCACCCTTGGGCTTCGAGGGGCCAGGATACCACTAGGCCGAGCGGACGAGAGCCTGTGTTGCCAGACAGAGCAGCCTGCTGCTGGAACTCCTCCCTGCTCCTCTCCCCTTTGCCCTGTGGGGGCAGCTCTCCAGCCCCCTGCTAAGCAGTTCCCCAGGCAGGAGTAGTGCTGTGCAATCCCTGCCCAGCCTGAGACTCCCAGCCACTGAGACTGTCCAGTGTCTGGGGCCTTCCAGGGGCTGGGCGTCTGGCAGGGGGGTTGGGACACAAGAAGGCTGGGTAGATACGGAGAGGCCCATTGGCTCCCCACAGCCCTTCAGATTCGAAGCACAGGATCTGTGGGAGTCTGCTGGGCTTCCCTGTCTGGGCTGGTCACTGGCCGGAGCTCTGGCCTGTCACCTGGAGACCCCGGAGCTCAGGGCTGCAGGCTGCATTCCAGGGATCGGTCCAAGGGCCAGAGGCCAATGGCAGTGGCAAGATACAGGTGCCATGCGGACAGGTAGATGCTGGACCGATTGACCTGAGATGGGATTGCCTGGCTGAGAGGAGCTGTTGGGTGGGGAAAAGGCTGCTGCTCCATGAACTTTGTGCTTTCCATCAGTATAACAGGGGGCTTGTACTTCCAGCTGGCGTGGCAGCAGGCAGAGCACTGCTGTGAGGGAAGTTCACAACCTCCCCAGTAAGCAAAGGGGGGCAGTGACCTGAGGGAATGTAACCTTCATTCAGCCCCAACCCCAATTACACAGTGAAGTGTTTAACCACCCTCTGAACGTAACCTGTCCTCTGCTGTGACGTGTCCGTTCATGGCTCTGTCCCTCCCCGGTGCAGTGCGTCTGTGTGCTGCTCTGTGCTGGGAAGCGGGAGGAGGTGTAGGGCTTGGGTGTCTCTGTAGGTCCCGGAACGATGGAGCTGGCAGAGTCCAGCCTCTGCAGCTTTGGCTCCTTGCTTGCTCTTAGAACTGAATAAGCCCTGAGCCTCATCTCCTCTTGGATTGTCCCTGGCATAGATCCGATTCTACCCTCCTCCAAAAAACCCACAAACAACCCACTCTCCCCGTGTGAGGAGAGGGATGGAGCCAGCCTGCATCAGGCATAATTGGGATGCCCTAGTTTCATAATCTGGTTTAAACCCCTTAAACAGCTGCTGTCTCTCTAGCTACCTCTTCAGAGCGTGTGTGGCCGAGGAAGTGCCAGCAGTCAGGGGGCTACAGGGGCTGAATGTGGGGGAGGAGGAAATCTGACTGTGCCCCCAGCCCTCCCCCCGGGGGTTCTGCAAATCCAGATCTCCATCTAGGTGCTTCGCTCTGCCCTGACCCACCCCTCAAGGGTGTGTTGTGGCGTGTTCATGGCACGGACCCTGAGGCTAGCACTGTGGGAGAGGCCGAAGGCGGCTGCATCAGCTATTCACATTGGTGCTGTTCCTGGGGAGGCCAGTGTAGGATCTGGGAGCCAGGAACTGATGCAGGGAGCATTGCAGTCTGAACACAGCCCCTGTGGGGAAGGTTCTGATCTGTCCCGTCCTGGCCACACCATGGAGATCGTCCCCAGCTGTGTGTTACACTCCCTATGGGATGGGTCCCCTCTAGTGAATAGCCCCTCCATGGACCTCTCCCCACCCTGCCCCCCAGGTTACTGCATTTGTTTCTGGGCACCTTGACCCCTTGCAAGACGTTGACAAACTGGGGGGAGCAACAAGTGCTGCCCTGGTGGGAGCGACTGAGAGCTGCAGGTCGTGCCCTGTCCCCAACGCTGCCTGTGCCTGACGCGCTGTGCTGTGTCATCCCCCAGGTGCGGAGAGACTCCTCTTTAACCCTCCCAGGCCAGGGCCTGCGCTACCTGGAGCACATCTGCCTGATGCTGGAGAAGATTGCCCAACTGCAGCAGGCCAACCTGCAGCTCCAGCAGCAGCAGAAGGCGATGGAGAGTCGGCTGTGGGGCCAGCAGGCTGAGAACGTAAGGCTGGCCGTGCGGCGGGGCACAGGGGAATGGGCATGGCTAGGAACCAGGGTGGGAGGGCAGTGGTTAGGTCTTACCATTCCTTAAGGGAGGATGCAGCTGCTTGTCCAGTTGTATCCCCCAGAAAGAGGCGCTGCACACCTTGCAGTCGTGTGATCCCCTTGGAGGAAGGTGGGGTGTGTGTGGGGGTCCTCTGTCCTCTTAGATCTCCAGCCATGGTGGGGCTGTCTCAGATACACCTCTACCTCAATATAACGCTACCCGATATAACGCAGTATAGCAGTGCTCCGGGGGGCGGGGCTGCGCACCCTGGTGGATCAAAGCAAGTTTCACCTACAACGCAGTAAGATTTTTTGGCTCCTGAGGACAGTGTTCTATCGAGGTAGAGGTGTACTTTTGAGGAAGAGGGGGAAGGTGGGTCTTCCCTGGGTTTTGGGATTCCTTTTGCTATGAGGGTGGGGGCGGGAATGACTAGAGGTCTCCCCTCACCCCCCAAATCCTTGCAGCTGCTTTTTTTCACTCCATGTATCCTCTCTGCCTGGCAGGCGGTGCCCTCTGAGGAGAGGCCATGCAGAGCCCCAGAAGAGCGGGGGCTGTCCCAGCCAGAGCCTGAGAACAGGGCGGAGGTGGAAATGCAGGAGGAGGATTTGCCTCTGGACTCTTGGAGGCCCCACCCCTTCAGGGCGCGCTCGGCCTCAGATACCAGAGTGCTCCAGGACCTGCCCCGGAGCTCAGGTGAGTGAGCCTGGCTTGAGTAGCAGCCCCAAGTCCCAATCCCTTCCCCTGCATATCCTGGCGGCAAGGAGCTCCCTCTCTGCACCCCTGAAATTAATGAGACCCATGCTGTGCAAATTGAATGTCCTCGCTGGGGTGGCTCATTCCTTGGGGAGGGGGACAGGGCTGCTGCTAAGGATTTCTCCACCCTCCCGTGAATATGCCCCACCCTTCCGATCTGGCAGCAGCTCCCTCGGATTTTCCACTGGCCAGCTTTCTCCCTGTAGAGCAATGCCCCAAGCCCCCTTGGGGCTGGGTGTGCTGCCCCCGCTGGCCTGGGGAGAGTGAAATCCCAGACCAGGAAGTCTATCTCCCACCTCCCCGGTAAATGCCAAGCACAGGGTCTCTGGCATTAAAAAGGCCTGGGCTCTGAAATTAAGCTTGGTGAATGATGAATGAGGCTTTCCCAGGTGGGTGTGCAACTCTGAAACCATTAAAGCAGGGAGTACTGACCCCAGGCTCTGGCCATGTGGGGCTGGCCCTAGTGCTAGATGGCCTGGGTTCTCTCCCGGGGGCTGCGTCTGGACTGATCGCTTTAACTCAGCAGATAATGGGTGCTGATGCTGTCTCTTCCCTGCAGAGAACGAGCCAGTCTGCTCCAGGAAGACAGCAGTGCACTGCATCAGCTCACCCACCCTGCTGGATCAGCCGGACTGGGGAGCCCATACCCTACCGCCAAACATGAGACCCAGGGTAAGTTTCATGCCCTGCAGAGCAGGGATGGGGAGGGGAGGGAGAAAACAAGGATCCCCTACGAATTCCATATGAATCATCCTGATGCTGTGAAGACCCTGTATGTGCATCTAGTTCTGGTGCCCTTCTTTGCCTGTGGTGGGCCGGCACTTACCCAGTGTGTCTAACTCTTATTGCCAGAAGCTGGGAATGGGCGACGGGATGGATCACTTGAGGATTCCCTGTTCTGTTCATTCCCTCTGGGGCACCTGGCACTGGCCACTGTCGGAAGACAGGATACTGGGCTAGAGGGACCTTTGGTCTGACCCAGTATGGCCACTCTTATGTTCTGTGTCTCCTGGTGCCGCTTGCTAAGCTGTTCTGCAGGCGAGAGTAGCGCTGTGCAATGCCTGTCCAGCCTGAGCACCCCCTTCCCCCCCCCCCCCGCCACTTCCAGCAGCTGCAGGGGAAGTGGCTTTTTGGAAATGCTTCCTGACAGCCAGCAGCTGAGACTCTTGTTTATCCCTTCCCAACCACTCTACCCGGGGAGGGGTTTGGGGTTCCTCTGCCCCTGCCAGAGGGAAAGCCCTTCTTTCTGCCCTGCCCATGTCTCCTGAGGGAGAGTTGTCCCTGAGAACGGGGGTTGGGTGTTCGGGTGCCAGGGCTCTGGCTTGCACCTACGTGGCAGGAGAAGCCACTGCCCTCACTCCTGCCTTGCTTCACCGCTGCCGTCACTCTTCCTCTCAGAACGACCGCTCGCACTGGGGGAAAGTCAAAGTGCTGATCAACAGGATCACCAGGAAATCCATCCGGGCCAGCGAGCCGTCCCCGTTCGGGGAGTCTGCCGTCGACAGCAGACACTGTAGGTAAGGCTGCCCTAGCCTAGAGACTGAGCAGGGAAGAGAAGGCAGCTCCTTGTGAATAGACTGCTGGGAAAGCCCTGCAGACCTTCACCCCAGCTTGGGTACAGACAGGGGAGAGGCATGGCAGGCTCCTCCCTGTGACGCCTAGCCATGCTGGAGGGAGCCCAAGGGAGGGGGCAGTCTCCATGGCCCACTTGATCCATGGCCTCTCTGCTGAGGAGGCCAACAAGGGTTCCAGGTTGTTCTGTCTGTGACGCACAGATTCCAAGGCCAGAAGGGACCATTCTGATACCAGTCTGACCTCCGGCCTAGCGCAGGCCAGAGAAGGTCCCCAGAATAATCCCTAGAGCAGATCTCTTAAAAAAAAATAAAATAAAAAAAAAAAATCCAATCTTGATTTGAAAAGTATCAGTGCTGGGGAATCCACCGTGGCCCTTGGTTAGTTGTTCCAATGGTTAATTACCCTCAAGGTTAAAAACGTACCTGATTTCCAGTCGGAATTTGTCTAGCTACAACCTCCAGTCATTGAATTGTGTTAGACCTTCTTCGGCTCAATGGCAAGAGTATTAAATATTTGTTCCCCCTGTTGATACTTAGTCTGTGATCGTCACTTCTTCACCTGCTCTGTGTTAAGCTAAATACATGGCGCTCCCCCGAGTCTGACACTAGAAGGCAGGCTTTCTCATCCTTTAGTGGTTTTCGGCTCTTCTCTGCACCCTCTCCAATTTACCAACATCCTTCTTGTGGGCAGGTGGCCCCTAGAACTTGTTTTACCCAGGCCACCAAGCCATCAGCAGGTGGGAGATCCCTCCTTGGTCACCACCACCCCAGGACCTAGGGATGGGAGGCCCCGTGTGCCATTCCCCCGCAGCCAGCTATTTCCCCCCAGGAGCGCCCCCTCCTGAGAGGCCTGTATATGCTGCCTCTCGCTCCAGCTGCCTAAGGATGAAACCGTTTACTGGGCAGGTGCCAGAAACCGGGACCCTGTGAGCAGCAGCCTGGCAGAAGGAGCAAGGCATGAGCTGTTCGTGGTCCAGGGAGCCTGGGTGTGAGTCAAGGGGAAAAAGGAAGCTGAAACCACTGCCCCCTAGTGGTTCAGTTGGAGAGTGCCTCCCAAACCATCTGCCCTGGGTAGGGCAATGCAGCTGTCTCTCTGCAATGGGGACTGAAAGGAGTGGCTGAGGGAGAACTGAAGGGGACAGCTGTTTCTCCCCGCCCTATGCCTCTTCCGGCTTGTGATAGGGTGGCAATAGATGGCTGGGATCCAAAGGGCCATGGGTGTAATTTGCTGGCTGATCTGGGATTTGACAGGGGAGCACGTTGCCTCAGCACTGGTATATGGTGTCCCCAGCCTGATGTTTTCCACCCCCTGCTCTTCCCTTGCAGTCTGGAGGCTTCACTGGAGAAACAAGGCTCCCACCCCAGGAGGAGCTTCCTGCCAGCACTGGGGGTGAAGAAACACCGCTCGAAAACCCTCTCTGTGCGCTGAGCGCCCCGAGGCTGCGGGAGCCTCTTGGAGACCTGAAGGATTTAAAGCTGCTGAGTCTTCCCTGCCGTGAGCGGGGGAGCAGTACACACAGTCCACGAAGGGTCCCCTTCATCCCACTGCCCCCTCAACGCTGGTTTGGATTGCCCAGTCTCGCCTGCTTTGATGAGTTTGATGGGTTTTCTGGCCCTTCCGTGGAAAAAGGAGGAAGTGAGGGGCGGGTGTTGCTCTGTTGTCTGTTCCTGTGGAGCTGTGACATTGAAGCCAAGCAGCTGTGGATCAAGCCTGCTTAGACATATGAACGCTGGGGTGCACACTCTCCCTACTAACCTCTCGCGGTGGGCATGTGTAGGAGGCTCGTTCCTCCATTGAGGCAGGTCCTCAAGGAACCTGGTTTAGCCCCAGCAGGCTCTGGTGTCTGTTTCCATATTCTTCCCCCCCGCACACACCACCACCACCACCACCACACATATACACACACCCTTGCCCAGCATCTCCCTCTGGGTATGTCTGTCTTCAGCAGGCTGGTTCTGAAATCTTGCTACTTCCTTGCTTGCAGTGTGCCGCTGCAGAAGCTAGGAGGCGCTCTCAGTGCTAGCTGACTCTCTCCCACCACCTTCCTCCTCCTGTGACTGAAGGCTGCTCTTGGTATCAGGGTCTCAACAGTGGGTAACAAGGAGCATTGACCACTGGGCTGCTTTCCTGCGGACCTTAACTGAACTATGGGGCTGACTTGTGTGCCACCGGAAGTCTTCTGCCCTCCTTAGGGGATGTCCATCCATGCTCCTGTTCTGTTCAGACCCCTGCCTAGGCTGGGATTCCAGCTCTGGGGGGTCTCTGCACAGCAGTGAGAAATCCCCAGCATTGTCGAAAGTGAACTAATTCATCTGACTGCTTAGTCCACCACTGCTAGCACCTGGTCATTTTGTAAATGCACCAGTGTATTTGTATGTAATGTATTTATATGGCCTCATGGAGAGAGGTGCTTATGGAGGCTGATGGATTCTTGGACACTTAAAAAAATAAACTACCACTGAGTTCTGCATCCTGATCTGTAAAGCGAGAGGTGGGGGCATCTTTCTCACGCCCCCACGCTACTGGGCTGTAGGTTGGCCAATGGGGAGTCTGTGCATGCAGGGCCTTTCTGCATGATAGGACTCATGAGTGTGTGCGCCGTTCTGGCAGCTTGTTGGTATCCGTCTACCATGCAGGAGTCCCAGGATCCTCACCTCTCACGCTCTGGCCTGTCAATATTGGGGAGATAACAGCTTGGCCTAAGAGACCAGTGCAGCATGAAGTGCCATGTGCCGCTACTCCACCTGAGCCAGCCCCTCTGCTAGGGCAAGGGATGAATTGGTCACCCAGTGTCAGCCTCATGCAGGCTTCATGACCTAGCCGTACTGTCTGGCTGCAGAGGAGTCTGCGTGGGAGTGGCACTGGGGACAAATCAGCAGTGTAGCACGTAGGGAGTAACACGCGTAGTGGAAAGGTAACCAAAGGAGGCGAGCTAAAGATCCAGGCTGCATGGAGGACATTAATCGGGAATCTCTTCAGAGGTGATGACAAATGCATGGAGCACAACTGCACAGGAATCAAGAGAAGATGCACTTGTGACCGTGCTCTTAATGCTGAATGCCCATGTCTTCTAGGATCCAAGGATGTTGGGTACCTGGAGTAGGGTCAGCCCCAGCACTGCCTCCTGTCCTGCATATTCCTGCTGTTGCTTCTGTCTCCTACCTACTCCCCTTTGGCATCACTGATACCTGTAACTCCTGATACTTAGCATTTATAGAGCACTTACCAGTGCTTTTCAGACGTAAGAGTGGCCATACTGGGTTAGACCAAAGGTCCATCTAGCCCAGTATCCTGTCTTCCGACAGTGGCCAGTGCCAAGTGCCACAGAGGGAATGAACAGAACAGGTAATCAAGTGATCCATCCTCTGTTGCCCATTCCCAGCTTCTGGCAAACAGAGGCAAGGGACACCATCCTTGCCCATCCTGGCTAATAGCCATTGATTGACCTGTCCTCCGTGAACTTATGTAGTTCTTTTTTTAACTCTGTTATAGACTTGACCTTCACAACATCCTCTGGCAAGGAGTTCCATGGGTTGACTGTGCATGGTGTGAAAAAATACTTCCTTCTGTTTGTTTTAAACCTGATGCCTATTAATTTAATTTGGTGACCCCTAATTCTTGTGTTATGAGAAGGGGTGTAAATAACTTTATTTACTTTCTCCAAACTAGTCATGATTTTATAGTCCTCTATCATATCCCCCCTTAGTCGTCTCTTTTCCAAGCTGAAAAGTTCCAGTCTTATTAATCTCTCCTCATACGGAAGTTGTTTCATACCCCTAATAATTTTTGTTGCCCTTTTCTGAACCTTTTCCAAGTCCAATATATCTTTTTTGAGCTGGAGCAACCACATCTGCACAGAATATTCCAGATGTGTGCGTACCATGGATTTATATAGAGGCAATATGATATTTTCTGTCTTATCTATCCCTTTCTTAATGATTCCCAACATTCTGTTCACCTTTTTGACTGCCGCTGCATACTGAGTGGATGTTTTCAGAAAACTATCCACAATGAGTCCAAGATCTTTCTTGAATGGTAACAGCTAATTTTAGACCCCATCATTTTATAAGTAGAGTTGGGATTATTATATGTATAGTGAATGATGAAGACTTCTGACCTACAGACCTATACAGAAGTAACTATAGCTGAGAGCAGGGCCTGCTCCAGGCACCAGCTGACCAAGCATGTGCTTGGGGCGGGGTGGCGCTCGTTTTTTTTTTTTTTGGTTCGGTGGAGCAGCGCTGGAGGGTTTTGTTTTGTTTCGGAGGTGTGTGTTTGGGCAGCGAGGCGCTCGGTGGGGCGAGAGCTTTGGCGGTGCAGTGCTCTTTTTTTTCTCGCTTGGGGCGGCAAAAAAGTTAGAGCTGGCCCTGGCTGAGAGGCAGAGTAGAGAAGTGATAGAATGGAGAGGGCGAAAATGGAATTTGGTTCTTGTGCTCACATGATAGATATCTACAGCAGGTGCTTGTGTGTGTGGACAGACTTGCTATCTAAGGAGCATGTTGGGCTGTATAGACAGGGCAGAGACAAGGGGTTAACGGTCTTCTGGCCCCAGGAAAGATCACAGCTTTCTCAAGTGCAGGGATTTGTAAGGTTGCTGAGCCAAGCCATGTGTGGGAAATTAACGAATCCTATTCTCCCAGCATGAGCTCAGGGGAGTTGTGGCAGGGAGAGTGGGGAGGAAGGTTCTCCAAGGAAGAGGAGGTGGAGCTGAGAAGAGACCTATCCTTGCTGCAGTTCTGCCAAGGTTGAGCCATACTCTCTTATGGTTGTTGGGGCTGGCCTGTGACTTCAGTGCTCTTTTTTTTTTTTTTAGACAACGACCTAGTTGAATTTGGGCCCTGTGTAAGAGCAGTTATTTTTCTACCCTGTCTTTCAATAATCAATACTATGCAATCAGGGCTGGCTCCAGGCACCAGCCCAGCAAGCGGCTGCCTGGGTTGGCCAACGGTGAGGGGCGGCACGTCCGAGTCTTCGGCGGTGGGTCCCTTGCTCCCTCTTGGAGCGAAGGACCAGCCGCCGAATTGCCGCTGAAGACTGAAGTGGCGACGATAGAGCTGCAGATTGTGATCGTGGCTTTTTGCTGCTTGGGGCGGCAAAAACCCTGGAGCCGGCCCTGTATGCAATTGTGAAAACTCTGCCTACCCTCTGCTCTGATGGGTTTGTCTATGGCTTGCATCTGCATTAAAGCTTAGTCGCCCCTTCCAAAGTGAGGTAGGCCTTCATCTGTAAGGAGCCAGATCCCGGCTAGCTAGCATGTGCTGCATTTGGATAGAAGTGGAGCTATTATCGGTTCTGCTTCCTACTGAGGAATTGGGCTAGGGGCAAAGGGGAGAACCTATCCTGAATGAAAGTGGGGAAGGTTTTAAAATTAGCCACATGATGGCAGTAACATCTCCATTATAATCCTCCATGCAGCTCCGTGGAGTAGATTTACTGTTCGAGATGCACTCCATTTATTGCTCAATCTCCTGCATGGTTAAATGTTTATCTGTGGGGAAAGGATTTGGGATGAATTAAATACGTGCTTAAAATAAGGCATAAATAATTTCAATTAACAGGTTGCATATGGTCTTAGTGTGATTATGATGTAGGGGTAATGGCTATTCCTAGCAGCTCATGTGCTATCCCTTCCCTGGCAGGGAATAATGTACAGGCGCTGTGATTGTTAAAGCTGACTTGGGCTAGGAGATGTAATGGGTCAGTTTTGTGGGGTGGATAGTGGTAGGATCCATTTGCCAGAGCTAAGGGAAAGAATTAAGTTAGGCCAGGGCCAGGCCAGGCTTTGAGAGTCCAAGGAGCAAATTCCCAAAGGGCCTACTGGCCTCTAGAATTAGGTCTATGGTAAAACCTTTGTGAAAGACCACCTCGGAAGAGAGACCACCTATCACGAGCGACTACGTGTCAAGGCCATGGACCATCACTGCTCTCTGGTGTACAAGCTTTTGAAGAGAGGTGACCACTTTTGGTAACTCCCATGAGTGGTGGCCTGTGTCCTACCCCTGGCTTACTGATGGAAATCACTTTGGCTGGAGTTCATCAGCGGTGTTCACCCTCTTCCCTCTCTAAGCATAAGGGGTACATAAGGCCATGTCCCAGTAGCTGGAGGGGTGATGCTGCTGGGGGGAGTTGTGTAAGGCAGCTGTGCGGGAGGGGGGACAAGGTGTTGGGTGATGCACAGTTGGCTGAGGTTGGGAGAGAAGGAGTGTCTCCTTGTGCAAGTGAGGGTGTGGGAAGGTGCTGTGGGACTCTTGCCTGCAGGGGTCAGTATTGCCTCAATGAGGGAGGGCTGTGCCTCCAGGGGGTAGCACCAAGATGTCATCTAACAAAGCAGCAAAGAGTCCTGTGGCACCTTACAGACTAACAGACGTATTGGAGCATGCATCCGAAGAAGTGGGTATTCACCCACGAAAGCTCATGCTCCAATACGTCTGTTAGTCTATAAGGTGCCCCAGGACTCTTTGCTGCTGTTACAGCTGCAGACCACCATGGCTCCCCTCTGACATCTAACAAAGTGATGCATAACTGTGATGTCACAGTACCCGCTGTCATCCCTGTGCCCAGGCTCAGGTGACTTCCCCACGCCCCCAAAACACGCTATGAGGGGGCGAGCTGCAGCCCGTGACCTCCCTGCCACACTTCCGGTCATGGCAGGCCCTCTTCCGTTAAGGGATTGTACAACTTCCGGTTAGTGCCTCCGTTTGCCGCTCCGGGCAGCAACACTTCCCGTGGTGCGGCGGTTCTCGGTCCCTTCCGGTTGGGCCGTGGCGGGCGAGAGCGGGCTTCCGGTGAAGCGTTTCCGGGTCCCTTTGTCCCAGGTGCCGCGGGTCCTGCATGTCCCGGACCTGCTCCGACCCCGCCCGCAGGTGGGTTCCGGTTCCGGTTCCGGTCTCGGGTGCTTTTCCCCCGTCGCAGCTACGCGGGGTGTGAGGGGGGTGGCAGCGTCTCCCCCCTAATCTGGAGGGTGAGGGGGGCAGTGCCTGGCCCCGCCCCGGCCCAGGTCCAGGTCCCCTCCCGCGGGGCAGGGCCCGGCCCCAGCTCCCCCCGGGCTGTGCCGCCTCTTGCGCCCCGGCTCCGGGAGCGGGCCCGGCCTAGGGGCGCCCGGGGCTGGTGGTGCTCGGGGGCGGGGGGAGCCGGTTTAAAGGACTGTTGTTGTTACTGCTGGGGGTCGCCCTGCGCCTGAATCCATCTAGCACCTGCCTGGCCGGAGAGCGCCCCCGCTGGGGGTCCGGGCTCGCCCTGCTCCTGGCGAGGGCGGCCGATTTGTGATGCAGCCTTTGTCTGTCTCTCTCCCTTCTAGACCAGGCGAAGCTACCGCCTAGGGAAGACGAACAACCCGATCACCCGAAATGGCCCAGTTCAAGCGTCAGAAGCCTCTGCGAGCTGGCAGCCTGCAGGGAGCGAGGCCGTTCTCAGGTCAGCTAGCCCGACACCTGGGGATGTTTTCTGCAGACTTGAGCAGTAGCCCAGCTTAATTGTAAATGGCTTAAGTCAGGAGTTCTCAGACCTTTGTACTGGTGACCCCTTTCACGTACCAAGTCTGGGAGTGCAACCCTCCTTCTACAGTAAAAACACGATCTATTTAACACCATTATAAATGTTGGAGGTAAAGCAGGGTTTGGGGTTGAGGCTGACAGCTCGCGGACCCCCCCCCCCCCATGTAGTAATCTCGGGACCCCCTGAGGGGTCCCGACCCTCAGTTTGAGAACCCTTGACCTAAGTGATGAGGCTTCCCTCACTTTTCCTGGGGAACCTGGAGTCAAGTATTTAATCAGAGTGGGAGAGAGCCAGGACTCCTGAGTTCTGTTCCTAGGTAATGATCAATAATGTGTAATAAGCATCTCATAAAAACAAATGTTATGAGACTTGACATTTTAGTGAAAGGGGTTCACAGGTTGTTAAAGATTGGGAACCACTGCATTAGGAGATATATGCTGGGTAGAGGCAGCATCTTCCCAACTCCCCACAGTTTGGTATGCTAAGGGTGGGAGTTTCCCAGGGCATTGCTTCTGGAAAACTCTGGTAGCACCAGTGAGTCAATCTGGTTCTCTTGCTATTAGGCATCTGGAAAATTGGACTTTTAATTACAGGTCAGTTTTGTCTCTTCTGCTTGCCCCCCTGTAATCTGGGCTGGACAGGTTGGTGGTTGGTACTGAATGGCTTAGATTGGAGCTACTTTTGAGTTGATTCCACAAGGTGTCCTAGGGATTAACTTTTTTTCTCTTCCGTTCTAGGGACACACCCGACCTCCTTATTGGGACCTCCACCTGGCCTGTTAAACCCTCCGGTCTCAGCAGATCTTATCCAGAATGCACGGCACCTGCAGGTATGTTGGGGACAATCCTTCCCTCAGCCCCATCTGCTTTGCTACTTCAGGAAGCTGGTGTTTCATCAGGGGGTCTCACTTCCTGGAAAGACCAGCCTGAGTTTGTCCCCATGCCAACGTATTCTTAACCCTCCAAGTACTAAGTCACTTCTGGTCACAGCCCAGCCCCCTGCACATGGCTGCAGGAATTTCCCTTTAGAGTCCCCCTCAGTTGCTGACCGTACATAATGCACCAAGTGAAAGTGAAATCCAAAGGGATCTGTAGGTGGCCAGCTCAGCCCACTGAGCCACAGCAGACTGGGTTGGAAAGACTTGTGTGCTGCGCATTCATGAGAGAGAGCAGGGCCTCATGGATTATTGCCCTGCTGGCCCTCACTAAATAGCAAACTCCCTTTCTGTTAGTTGGAGGGTTTCAGGGCTCAGGTGAGCTTTAAGCTTAAGGGGCTAGATGGTGACAGAGCCCTTGACTACAGTGTTCCTCAGTCCTGGGGATAATAGGGGCTGCCCAGAGCTGATGCTGGCTACGTGTGTGAGAGAGTGAAGTGATTTGTGCTTGTGCATGGAATGTGAGCACGACTGTGTGGTGTGTGTGTGTGAGAATGTGTATTGTCTGTTGACTACAGCGTGTGCGTGCAGGCGGTGACTGAGCATAGCGGCAGCAATTGTGTGTTCTGCCTGGTGCTGATGTGTCAGCCCCCACTTTGCCCTACTGGGATGATGGAGTGAACCCACTGGTCCTTTGCCTTGCAGGTGGGTGAGAAGCAGCGAGTCTTCACAGGCATTGTCACCAGCCTGCATGACTACTTTGGGGTGGTGGATGAAGAGGTCTTCTTCCAGCTGAGGTAAGGTGAGGGCTGGTGTGTGGGTGGGTGGGGAAGGGCTCTAGGAGCACTTCAGGTCGAGAATGCTCTTTCCTTTCTGAGGCTCCAGGCCTTTGGGAGGGGAGCATTGCTCTAACCCCTGAGCAGAGTTGGGGGGCTAAAGTCAGGATGCCTGGGCCCTGGTCTGAAATGGTAATGGCGGTGCCTTGTTGCTCTGTGTTTTGTGACAGTGTCGTGAAGGGCCGGTTACCACAGATTGGTGAGAAAGTGCTGGTGAAAGCTGTCTACAATCCAAGCCAATCGGTGCCCTGGAATGCCATGAAAGTCCAGACATTGTCCAATCAGGTATCACTTAAAGCCCTTTTTGTTCTCTCCATGTTCGGCTTGAAGGAGGATCTTTCCATGCTCAGAGAACATTGCTCATGTTTGCCTTGATCTGGCAGCAGCAGTTGCCACATCCCATCCCAGCCATAGCGATGGTTGAGGCTGATCCCTGTGAGCCTACTCAGGCTGCTTGTTTACCTATTGCTGTGCTAGGCCTAGCAGCTAGCCTGGTCGGTGAAAGGTTAAACCAGGCTTTGCTGTGCTGTTCCCCTTTCTCCAACCCAGCAGGGGTTGGGGTGCAGTGCTTCATCTTGAGGGAGCCAGGCTCTCCCTGGGAGGCCCTAGGCCTGGGTGGGGAACAAGTTCTTGGCCTGAATATTGCATGCCTTTCATTCTATAGCCCCTCCTGAAGGCTCCCACCCCTCTCCTGCATGTGGCATCCTTAGGACAGAAACAAGGCATCCTGGGAGCCCAACCTCAGCTGCTGTTCCAGCCTCACCGGATCCCTCCTCTGTTTCCCCAGAAACGTGAGTACTGATGACTAATGCGGGGGAGACTTAGAGCACTGGAGCTACTGGGATGATTCACCTGTCTTAGTGGCAAGGGTCCTGTGGACACAGCCTCTTCTTGACATAGGCTGGTGGAAACAAAGTTGATTGCCTCCAGACATGGGTTGTGAGAGCCCTGGGATGGCACCTCCTGGAGCAAGGGCGGGGGAAAGCCAATGTAGTAATAACAAGCCTTAGTTAGTCCAGACAGGGATTGGATTTTGGAGTGGCTTGGAAATAAGACTGTGTATTTGTTTCCCTAGCAATGAGCCTCTTCCAGTCATCCCCTTCGCTCCACCTGGGCCACCTTGGGAGATACCCTGGTCGGGGCCCAAAGGGCAGGCAGGACTCAGGCAGATGGTAAGGACTGTGCAAAGTGTGCCCTTATAAGCTCCAAAGGGAGTGTTTGAAGGACCCTATAGAACCGTTGGCAAGAGTCTGGATATCTGATGATTGTGTTCCCCACCCTTGAGGTAGCTGCATTTCAGTGCGTGATTCCTGCATGCAGGCCCTAAGGGGCTTTTTGGAGGGGAGGAAGGAGAGAGGTCTCCTGGTAGGGCTATCCTTATGGACACTGTGCTGGTTACAGGGATGACTTTGATTCGAAGAAGCGAAAACAGAAAGGCGGCGAACCGTGGGGAGTGAAAAAGCCACGCCATGATCCGCCACAGTACCGGGTCTACTTTGCACGCTATGCTGTGGACAGGTGAGACATGGAGAGAGCCACTGCGGGTAGGGAGGAGGAAATATTAATAGGTCACAGCTGGCCAGACCAGGATTCCCCTCCCCAGCACTGTTATGCCTCAAAGATGCTAAAGGTATCCCTGAAGTTGGTATTAGCTGAGGGGCTGTGACTGGCTCTGTGTGTCTGCTGCTAGCCCTAGTTTCTCTCTGCCTGGCTCCAGCCCCTTCTGCGATGCCATGGAAATCCTGAGACGCTACTGCAGCATCCAGTTGCCCCGGGAGTTCTATGATGTCCGCCTGTGCTGGCTGGACACCTTCCCGCTTACCCAGCCACTGACACTGAGGCACCCCAGCCGCATCCTGGTGGCTGACCCTGCGGAGGAGGCGCCCGAGGCAGAGGAGGATCCCACCCAGGATGTTGTGCCGGAGGACACAGATCCTGCATTCAGTGCCAAGGTGAGAGAGTCAGGGCAATGGGTCCCAGGGTTTATAGGGGTATCTTTGCCAATCTGACCGTGTTGCTGTCCCCACAGGTGATGCTGCTGTCTTCCCCAGGCCTAGAGGAGTTGTATCGCCATTGCTTGTTGTATATTGAAGAGCCCAACGAGCAGAAGGAGAGTCCAGAGCACCCCACAAAGCAAATAAAGGTGAGGCTGCCGTTAATATATAGGGAGGAGGAGCAGGAATTCCCTCCTCTGCAGAGGATTATTGGGCTTCACAACTTCTCCTTCCCTAGTTCCTGCTGGGGAGGAAAGAGGATGAAGCTGTGCTGATTGGAGGGGAGTGGTCGCCTTCTCTGGATGGCCCCGAGCCGGACTCTGATCCCATGGTTCTGGTTCGCACAGCCATTCGCTGCACCAAGGCCCAGACTGGCTTGGACCTGAGTGCTTGCACTAAGTGGTGAGTGTTACCCTCCCTGACCTTGGGCACTGGGAGCAGGAGGCTGTCTAAGGGTGGATGGGTGACCTCCAAGGAAAACAAAAGTCTATAGTGACAGCTATTCCACCAGGGTGGATTTGATTTAAATCACTGGTCAGAAAGACTCAATTTAATCATGGTTTTTTTGTTGGTTGTTACAACCTTAATACGTATTCTTCAGGAACACACTATACATTTTTAAACAGCGATTTATTTTGAAGACTTTTCAGAGTAGTTTTACAGCTATAATCAGAAAATGAATGTTTGGTTATTTCAATTTCATTTTCCAAAGGTAATTGATGCAGATCGTTCACCTCCCAATGACTTCATAAGGAGGAGAACTAAAACAACATTATGTATTAATAAGATTTGGGTCCCTATTAGAATTAGATGGTAAAAAAAATAGACAGCAGGCTAGTGGCCTATTCTGGGTTGGTGGAAGGTGAGATGGGGTGTGCAGATCCATGTAGATATGGGCTGGAACTTTGGGTGCATTGGTTTGGCTGATTACATCATGGCTATATATAGAATTTCTGCACTGGGTAACCGTGGCAACTGATTTTTATTTTGCTTAAACCTGGTCTCACATGTGACTTGGTTGGTTAGTAAGAGCTAAGGGAAGATGGAGGCCTTCTGTCTTTAGCATTGGCGGGGTGAACCCAACAGCAAGTGCAAGAGGCTTGGTTTGTGACTGCTCTGTGGTTTGGGTGGAAGGAGCGGTCTATTCCCTGTCCCCAAAAGCTGACCCTCTCACCCCGCCCCCCCCTTTCCCATGCTCCAGGTTCCGTTTTGCTGAATTTAGGTATCTGCGGCAGGGTGACCCATCACAGAGGGAGACAGTGGTGATCTTCCTGCCGGATGTCTGGAGCTGCATGCCGCCTCTGGAGGAGTGGGAGGCCCTGTGCCAGCAGAAGGCAGAGAAGGCCCCTCTGCCACCCCCCTCACCCTCACGGGAAGAGAAAGCAGAGATGGTGAGACTGGGCTGTCATAAAGCCAAGAGCAAAAGGTCTTATTGCTCACTTTTGTAAAGATTTCTCTGTAATGCTTTTAAACAGGATGTGGAGATCCCAGAAGTGGCCCCTGACCAGGAAATGGAGGCCAATGCACAGGATGTGGATGCCACCAATGCTGCTGCTGCTGAGCCAGCTCCTGAACCAGAAGCTCCAGCTCCCCCCCTGGAACCTGCCATCATCGCCCACCCCAAACCAGCAATGCAGGGTGGGCAGCCGAGCTGCTCCAACCTCTCGCTCTGCACCTTGCTGGAGTACAGGAGACGGAGGGAAAAGCTTTCATTTGAGGTAGGCTCACTCACCTACCTCTCCCAGTTGGAAGGCACCAGGCCCATGAGTTCCTAAAGAAGCTGCCCTGCCTCTGCCTGGTGGCACCTGGAGTTGCTTGGAGCTCTGCACTTACAATTCTCTCTGCCCCTTTCCCTCCCCAAGGTGGCGGTGGTGGCAGAGCTTTTCCAGGAGATGCTGCAGCGGGATTTTGGCTACAAGCTTTACAAGGCGCTGCTGGCTCTGCCAGCGAAGGAAGAACCATCAGAGGCAAAGAACCTGGAGTCAGAGAAGCCAGCTGAGCATGAGAAAGTGCAGAAGGAAGATGCCCAGGAGTCTCAGGAGGAGGCAACCAGTGAGCAGGAGCCTGTGCAGGTGTGTCCTCCACTACACTCCAGGGTCTCAGCTGAAGCTGAGACTACAGAGCACTTCTGACTTTCTCCTATCTGTTTGCAGACCCATCAGGAGGAGGAAGAGGCAGAGCAGAAGCCAGCATGCAGTGAGAGTCCCAAGGTGGCCAAAGAGGATGAGAAGGCCAGCAAAGATGACAGCAAAGTGGAGCCCAAAGACTCAACTGATGAGCTGTGCATGCTGAGCCTAGAGGATGACCTCCTGCTGCTGCGAGACGATGAGGAGGAGGACTTTGGTAGGTCTGGCGCGGGTGGCATGTGCAGCATCCAGTTGGGCTGTGCAGACAACTTGCCTTGCTTGTGTCCCCTGTAGGTGTCAAGTTAGATGATGCGGAGGTGAGATCCATTGCTTCCAACCAGTCAGAGATGGAGTTCTCATCACTCCAGGACCTGGTCAGTAAGCCACCGCAACCCAGACTGACTAGTCTTAAGGAGGGAGGGGAAATAGGGCTGCCCTGAACCAATGGTTCATTCCCTAGCCATGCATGTGCCTTGTTCCTTAGCAGCCCAAGGAGCTGGACCCAAGTGCTGTGCTGCCTGTGGATGCTCTCCTGGCCTTTATCTACTTTGATTTGAATTTCTGTGGCTACCTGCACAGAAGAGACCTGGAGAAGATCCTCATGACACTGGGGCTACATCTTTGCAAAGAGCAGGTGAGCGCCAGCTTGCGGCTGACCCTGTTGGGGGGGGGCGGCACTCCACTGTGAAAGTTACTGTGCTAATGAGCAGTGTGTGCTGTTGACAGGTGAAGCATCTTGTGAACAGAATAGTGACTCAATACGTTTGCCAGTATCGGAACCTGCACTACAACCGCCAGGACAGTGCTGACCACATCCCTGAGGAGGGGCTCTTGGGTAAGTATTGGACACATGGTCCATGGCAACAGCAACAGGAGGTTAAAGTCACCACTAAGTTGGTTGCTCTTGTTTCAGGAAACCTTGCTTTGCTGCCTGCCTCAAACTCTGTGGCTGAGGATTCTGCTCAGCCTAAGGCAGTGGTGGAGCATGGGGACCTGATCTCCCACAATGGGACTGTCCTCAACGTGGGAAAGCTGCTGGAGAAGGCAGAGCAGACTGAGAGTAGCCGCCTGTACCTGGAGAGCAAAATCCACACACTGGAGGTCAAGCTGGGTGAGCCAGTGCACTGCTGGGGTGGGTGGTGACAGAGTAGGTGCTGGTCCACTTGCAGGGCCCACCAGGGAGTCATAGTGCTGAATGTGTTCTTTGCCCACAGAGGAAGCCCAGACCCGTTTCTCAGCAACAGAGTCAGCAAACAAGGTGCTGACTGCTGAGCTGCAGGATGTACAGAAGCAGCTGGCTGATATGGAGGAGCAGGTGAAATCAGCAGAGAGGCAGAAATCCCACTTCCAAAGGCTGCTGCAGGAGAACAAAAAGCGCCTTGTTCCACTGCAGCTGGAGATCCAGAAGATCATTGAGAAGGTATCAATCAATTCCCCACCCCCCCCAGCTTTTTGGCTCCTCTTGCATTTGCTTTTTTGGGGAGAGGGGCCTGTCTCATTCATGCCTGCCTTCCTTCCTTCTCTCTGCCAGACTAATAACTGCTTAGAGAAGAAGGAGGAGGAGGAACCATCATCTAGCAACTGACACCTGTGACTCCCTGAAGCTATAGTGTGCCAGAGGAGAGCAGAGTCTGTGCCCTGTCATGAGTAGACTAAATGGCAAGGTCAGTGAGCGAGGGGCATAGATGCTGAGGAACCAGGAACCAACCCTTTCACTGCCTGAGGGAGACTTGAGCTGGATTCCCATTATGGGGGAACAGGACAGTGTTGGGCTGCAGCACATGACAAACTTCTGAGGTAGGAATTTTCACAGCCTAGTGTGTGCAAGTGCTGATGCCCATGAACTGGCTTTGCGACAACCAAGGTTGTCAAAAAAAACTGAGCATCACTGCCCTTGCCTCCCCCTTTTTACAATAAACACACAAGGGTCTTAAAATGAAGGTCTGCCATCTGCACTTAGTTTTGATGTGGTGCTTTAGACAATAAATGTGGTAACAACTTGTATTTAATGGGAAAGGTTTAAAAATGCTCTTCTTTTTCTTCACTTGTTTGTCTGTGGCTATTTTTGTCTCTTGTTTTCCCACTGAGATGAGATGAGACTTTGTATATTTTTTTTTTTAAAATTCTCAATAAATAGTTGTGTGCTCCAGGAAAAACCATGTGTACATTGTTGTTTGCAGTTAAAACAAGGCATCTTTATTAGTGTTGTTTACTACTTTTAGATTTCTAAGAAATAGGTCCATGGGCGAGCACCTGGCTGAAGACCACTAGGCCCATTGCATGAGGTAGCCAGAAATGGTTTCCCCTTCTCTTGCTCTTGTACAGTGCAGGGTATTACTCTTTCCCCCATCATCAAAAGTTGCGGTGTACCTTGTCTTGGAGTTCAAACCTAGAGTCAGTCTCCATCCTGTGTGTGACGAGAGCAGTCAGTCATCAGCCACAATGGACAGGGCCCGCAGCTCACTCAGCTTGGATTCATTCTCTTTCTCCCTCTGCTCATCGGTGAGGCCTGGCTCATCAATCTGCTCTGTCAGGTCTCCAAAGATCTTGTGCATTTCAGTGTAGTACACAACCTGGGGAGAGACTGTGTCAGCCTTAAATAGATTTATCACACAAGTCCCTCCTCCATGCCCATGCTTTACTGTGCTTTTCCAGGTGGTTGCAGGACCCCCCCCCCCTGCTCTGCTCTCAGTGATTCATTCAGTAGGCATGCCCTCTTCCATGACCATGCAGCTGCTGGCTTTAGCCTTACACTGTGCCTGTCAATGGATGATTCTCTTCTAAAAGACAGTGTGAGTTCTGAACACCTGCAGTCACTAACCCCAGGTGCTACATTTAATCACACAAATCTGCTAGGGGGCTCCACACTCCACCAACTAGAAGAACGGTGCAGTTAAACTAGTGTCCCCAAAATCAATTCCTTTCCATCCATTTTTTGGGTAACTCTCTTCTCTGCCAGTGTGTGTCTGAGACGACAGAACCATCAGCTTATGTTACATAGGCCACCAGCTAAAATACAGGCATAAGCATGTTCACCATCACTAGAGGGTGCTCTGATCCCAGAGTCGAGCAAGACGCTCCTGGTTGCAATATTGGCAACTTGCACACAGGCCTAGTTAATGCAATGGGAACTCTGCAGCAAGAAAGCAGCTTGTGAATGCTGCAAGAGTCTGTCCTGTGAGGCCACTGCTCTGCTTAGAAACCAAGGGATCACCAAGATGGCCACAGGGAAGGGGCTTGGGGAGCAGACTAGCATTTAAAGGGACCACACAACAAACCCGACATGAGCCAGGACAATATCACATTGGCTATTGCATCACAATAGCGCCAGGCTGACAATGCCACGCAGCCAGGTTTTCTTATAGGCCAAACATCTGAAAAACAGCACCCTATGTCAAATGTTCCTTTTCTCTCTGCACCTCTCCCCTGGCTACTATGTGAGCCTCTAGCTTTCCTGTTTTTTTCTAGCTAGTCTGAGAATAAATAGATTCTATCACTATATTCAGCTAATGCTTAAGACACAGTCAAAGGCTCCTAATTCCACTTGTCTGTTCTTCATCGCTAATGTCTCACTGCTTTCAATTCTACCTCTCTTGCTGAGAAATAGCATGACAAGTAGGTCCTACACAAAACAAGGAATTGCAGCTGTTAAACCAAAACCCACCCATAGCTGACCTAACTAGATGATGCCCAAATGAGGCTGTACCCAAACGAAATCCCTTGGGCACAGGAGGGCTGAGTTCAAGTTGTGCCATAGGAACCCAAACACCTGGCACCCCCCCAGGCCTTGGTGGGTCTAGTTAGGTCCGAACCATAAAGCTACCTTTCTGGAGCTGTTTAGGGTGTGCCAGAGGGCACAGGTCTTGCCCGTCTACTCTATGTTCTGGAGGAGGCTTAGCCATAAGTCCATATTTATGGGGTGCAGTCTCTGTGTCTGTTGACTGCCGCACAAAGCCCTGGCAGTCTCAAGCATGCAGGAGGTTTGACTCAGGAGCAGGGAATCCTAAGGATTCCCCCTGTCAGAGTTATTGGGACACCTCTGTGAGTAAGAGCAGTGCTCCCCTTTGCTGGAACAGCCCTCTGTGGGTACATCTACACTGCAAAGAGAAACCTTCAGCAGCAAGCCTCAGAGTCTGGGTCAAAAATGAGCAGTGTAGACGTTCCCACTCATGCTGGATCCTGGGCTCTGAGACCCTCCCTCCATGCTGGGCTTCAGCCCAAGCAGGAACATCTACACGGCTATTCGGAGCTCTGCAGCCCTGAGTCCAGTGCCACGGGTCCCTCTTGTAAATTAACCTGCACTGATTCACTGCACGGTGTGTCCCATCAGCAGCTCAAGCAGACCAGAGAGAGGAGCCCACTGGACCCTCCAGTTCCTAATGCTTGGGAGGTGAAACTGCTGCTGGTTCTAGTTTCATTCAGAAAACGATGGCATCTGCCCCTGTGTCAGCTGTGCCCTCCCTCCCAGTCTCTAAAATGATCACTACTATTCCATAGATGAGAACTAAAATAGAAATTCCACTGAGTAACTTGAAACCCTGCAAAGATAAATAAACTCAATGAGGCTTGGAGGGAGACATAACCCGGAAAGAACGCCGGCGGGATGAATGGGCCGGCCGGGGGCGGCAGAGCAGCCCATTACCGTTCACATGCCTTTGAGCACAAGCTCATGCCCATTCGGCGCGCAAATGAGGATAGGCACAGAAACAGGGTCGGGAAAAGGGATGCTCTCGCCAGCCCTAGGCTCCCATTACAGGCTGGGAGGAAAACTACTTGCAAGCCTCTGCCTTAATGGCCCCAACAGGGACGCTGCAGTTCAGTGGTCACAGCAGTGAGTTGGACGGGCTTCGATTCCTGGCTCAGCACTGACTCATTAAGTTGCCTTGGGCAAAATGGGGAAATACTGCTCACCTCCTGCATGTGTCTGAAGTGCTTTGAGACGGAGGTGCTATGGAAGGGCCAAGTAACCCTACCAAGGGTGACCGCGAATGACTGTCAGAGCTGCTGCTAACCCTTCACCCCGGCCCCAGCAAAGGGAGTGGCTGTCGGTAAGAACCCAGGGACAGTCCCTTGTCTCTGTTATTCCTTCATCGTGAGGCAGGCAGGAAGGGAATAAATCACCCCTCCAAGCAACCTCGGGAAAGGGACAAGAGAAAAAGGCGTGTGAGTACTAGACAGCTGAGGAATCTTTGCACAGACATGGAACAGACCCATGTATTAATGGCCTCTGGAGAAGGGAAAGATCTGCGAGGTCCTGCAGTCCCAGCTGCCAGCCAAAGCAAGGGAAAAAAGCAAGCTTGGGAGCATGCACCTGCCTGCTCCTCAGTGCCTGCCCAGCCAGCACTGTCACTAGATTGCCAACACCGATGTGCAGCAAGAACCAACAGCTTAGGCTTGGCTTTCAACCTGGTTGCTCCTTTGTAGCTGGGCCCTCCCGGAGCCCTGCCACCACGGGCTTACGCTCAGGGGGATGCAGACCAGGACTGACACCTCACTCCCCTCCAAACGTGAAAGGAAAAGCCCTCTTTCCTCCTCCCCACCCACCTCCCAAGAAGCGTCAAACCCAGCGGAGGCGGAGCAGGGTTGGCTCTAGCTTCGTGGGCAAGAGCAATTGGCAAACAAACAAAAACAAAAGAATTCTCATGGAAAGGGTTCTAGCAGAGGGTCTTGCAAGCAAGCCCATGTCAGAGTCACAGACAGACAAGACGCAGCAAAGGGACAGGCCGTGGCTCCTGTGGGCCGGGGCACACAAGTGCCAGCACAGGAGCAACCTGGGTTTGTGTTGGGCACCTTGAAAGAAGTTTCAAAATTGTTTCACGCCAGGATCACGTGTTCTTGAGGTGGGGGAGGGGAAGGGAAGGCACAGGAACCGTTTGGTTTCGTATAGCTGTATAAGCTCTTTCATCCCTCAGAGCGCCGCACAGAGCACAGGCACCCAACACAACGCAAATGCAACCACCTTAAGAGCAGAGGACAGCAGCCAACTGGCACACAGCACAACAGGAGTAAGGGAAACATAGGCCAAAGACACCAAGGCAAGGCCCCGCCCTTAGGAAACTGCCAGAGGATCGTTCATGTATACGTAAAGCTGACACCACTCTGGGTTTCAAGGCCTCAACCAAAAGATCCACTGCAGAGAACTGTCTGGGACCGTTTATCTACCTCAGAAGGGCCACGTCAACCCTGCTGTGGCTCTGGGGAGCCTCGTCATTTCAGCCCTGACGCTTGGAGCATGGAGCCCTCTTCTCCAGCATGACAGAGACAGAACAGCATCCCTGGTCTCTAGCAGAGGGACCTTAGGGTGAATCACCCTGAGGGCAAGTTGCTTTCGGGTTTGCAGAGGCCCAAGTTCAGAGGCGAGTCTGAACTGATCTTATTTACACCTTCTTCCAGTCCCCTTAACGTGCCTCTTACTCTGCCTCTAGAATTGCTTATTTAGACTGTTACTACTACCTTACACATCAGCTCCGTCTCTGGCCCACTGAGTCTACCGTAGCAACTGGCACGGTGGTCCAGGGGCACAGCGCTTCTCTGGGACGCCAAAAATCACAAGTTCAAATCCCAGGAAGTACCTACAATGATGAACCTGTGCGGATGCATGTCAGTTTCCCCCACACTCTATGACCTCTAGGATGTCAGTTTAACCAATGATAACGGTCCCTTCTGGCCTTAAAATCGATGTCATAGAGAAAACTGGCAGCAAACGCAACCAACAGGAGAGAGTGGGAAGGTGTACCTTATGGCAGGCCTTCCCCGCATTTAACTCACACCTTCCTCCAGATCTGTGTAAGTTACACCAATTTCACTTTCCCAAAGCATTGGTAAGTGGGTGTAGCTAGGTCTAGGGGAGTGTGAACAAGGCAGTCTAAGCTACACTACCTTATTCCTCACCCCGACTGATGCCTGGTGTGCGTTCAGCCTGCCAATCAGCCACGCTTGTCTCCCCTATCCCGAGTCACACCTTGCGAACTTGTACGTCTGCTCAGAAAGGAAAGAGGTTTGTTCTGCCCCATCAGGCTGGCCAGCTCCATGGGGAGAAGCCTCTGCAGAGAGGAAACCTAGGACGCTTCTCACCTTCCTCATTCCCTCTCTCCACAAGAGGAGGACCCTGCAAGTTTGGGCAAAGATTTACGGCCCTTCCTCATAAAGGAGGTGGGGCGGGGGGAAGGACCTTGTCCACAGGGGCTCACACGAACACGCCCCAGAATCAAACTACATCACATTCTTTTGGACACTGATCACACGAATCCCCAGGGGAAGGGAAGGGATTTGAGTTATGACATTCCAAACCCCCAAAACTAATCTATATTACAGCCTGCCCTGCACCATGTCCCAACACAGGGGCCAAAACTGAGATTCCCTTTCTCTATCACTTGTGCCAACAGAGAGATTGGGCAGCGGAAAACACAAAACCCTTGAGGATTATGACAGATGTGTAAAGCCGGGACCTGCAGCACCTCATAATTATTCCAGTTGTGATGCTTCCCCTAGTTATGCAGGTGCGCATCAGTCAAGACCTGCAGCATCCATCAGCTACGTAGAAAACAAGGACTGGAGACTAGGCAGTGACTTACTACCTTATCCTTTACGATCACCACTCAGGACCCCAAATGCAAAGGGCCAGGGTATTCAGATCAGCGAGCCACCCAGCCCCACAGTCTCACCTGTTTCGGGAGTGGGGGCTCTGCTCATTGACTTGAATGGGATTGTAGGATGGGGCCCTAAAGAAGCAAAGCACTAGATCCGGACAACACTTTATGACGCAGAAAGGGCACAAAGTTCACTTCATGCCGTTCTTCCTGCATGGCATTCAGCTACCATAGAACCAGACCAGCTTCGAGTAGAAGCCAACTCAATCTTCTGCCAGATAACGGGTCAGGCAACCTATCCGCCTTGTGCCTTGTAGCTTCCATGATAACCCCAAAGTTCAGGATTGATGCTGTTCAACCATGACTTCCTTTCCCCGCAGTCATACATCCCAGCATTTTAAGGGAGTATTGCAAACCCCAGGAGAGATGTAGCATGCAGACAGCGAAGTCGATGGGATCAATATCTATTCAATTGGATGGTGCGTTAATCTTAGGGACTCATATGCTGGTGAGATTAACCATTCACCTAAATAACATCTGAAAGAGTCTGTGCTCCAGAGAGGTGCTCAAGATAATGGACACTGGCATGAGGGCAGCCAGTGCAGGGAGAGGTTTCACTATGGGTCTCACCTGAGCTCGGATCAATGATTCAAAGCTGGGCTCGAAGTAGTCGATGCGGCTGCTGTAGAACTTGGGCATCTCCTCCAGAAGCTGCTTGTTTTTGGCTTCAAAGTCCTCCTTCACCGGCCTCAGCTCCTCACGGGCCTGGGGAATGAGAGGGGGTTGCTCAGCTGTCTTAAAAATCCCCCTTCCCAAAACAAACCGATGTATGAACTTCCAGGAAGCTGGCTTAGGACAATGGTTTTTCGCACTAGGGCCAAAGAACATATAGCGTTTTCGATAAGGGAACATTCTGAGGACCAGCCTGTGGGTTTGGGGGATGACTGACTCTCTCCCATAAAGAGATCCACAGGTAGGTCACTGAAAGGCAGTAAGGACTCTAACACCACCGTGGCAAGCTGCTTGTATCTGCCACATGCACAAATTGACTCAGTGAGTGGGCACCAAACATTAAGAGCTTTCCTTAGCCAGTCTCCTCTATGTGGTACTATAAATATGCATCAAAGTTGCTTTTCTATGAGCAGCAAGGTACAGATGACCTGCTGGGAGGCATAATAAAATCGTTCCTTCTCCTGCCTCTCAAAGAGAAATGAAGGCTATACACCGGGGCCCTCAAAAAAGCCTCTGGTCTGAAACCAAACAGCTCTACAGAGCAAACCTGGAATGTGACACAAGATCCTCTAACTAGCAGCTCAAGGACAATGTTAGCAAGCACCATAGTTTTTCTGTTGCCTGCAGCCCTGTGGTCAGGTGGTGTCTCGCTAGGACATTGGCAGATCTCTCTCTCGCTGGGATAACTGAAAAGTTCTGAAGGACCCTACAGCCCACACCATACTAGGGGCCCATGCCGGTGCTATGACCCCATATTCAGAGAGGGGGCGTGACTTGGCCAGCAAAGCAACTTTGCTATGCTGCTGGAAGTAAAGGTGAATAGGGGAGACTCCAAGCTGAACTAAGGCTTGGCTCTCGGACCTGCTAGCGCCGCTGGGCTGATGCCGAGACTCTGATGGTCTTCTGTCCGTCCTCAGGGTTTGCTCCCCTAACCTTATGCCCTCGGAGAATTTGCCGCGTCAACCCCAGGGGAGTCTCTCCTGTCTTTGCACTTTGCCTGTGACCTTCAGTTTGGAGAGTCCTATTGGCGATCTTTAAACAGAAGCGTGGGGAGAAAGGGAAATGTCTCTCAGAAGGTGTGGAAAAGGGCAGGAGGGGGTGGGTGCTGAAACATTAGACAAGTTCAAGTCTGCCACTTAATCCTGGTGCAATTCCAAAGGGAGGGGGTGTGGGCTAGCAGTGAGATTCCACATGCTGGTCCTGCTCTGGCGGTGTCTAATCCTATAGACAGATTGGTGTTAAGACAGGTTCCGGGCCTTTGTTGGGAAAGTACGCTAGAGATATGGAGCAGGCATAACTTCCGGCTAGTAAGGTCTTAAAATGACACCAGGCTCAAAAGGGGCAAATACATTGTCTGACACCAATCCAGCTACTCAAACTGAGGCTGAGAGTGTTCCAACTCACGGGAAAAGAGGGTTAATTCGGGAAGCTTCCTGCATCCAGAAATTGAGGGCTTGGGTAAACAGCCCAATTTATATTTTAGGCCGGATGGAAATACTTTATGAGACTATACTAACTCCCTACCAAATATCTGGATCTCTCTTGAATAGCCTGGCTTTAGGTCCTCTCCAACAGCACTTCTGGCTATCCCAGGTGTCCAAGCTCAGACTTTTGATTATTTATTTCAGATTTTCATGGGGGAAAAATTTAGATCATACCAGAAGTTCATTAGGAAAAAAATAAAACCGACTTAATCACCAGGACAAAAGAACTCCCATTTTTCCAGCCATAGCTTTAGTCACTGAGGCTGAGCAACATAAGCTGCTTACTATGAAGTCTGAATTCTCTTTTGTTAATGCTGATAGGGCTGTTCTTTAACACAATACTTAATTTTTGGGGGGAAAGTGATCAAAACGGTGTGTTCTTTCACTCTGATGAAGGCGACTAATTCCTTAGAGGTTTCAAGCAAATGTTTTGTAGAAATGACAGATTTTGCTGGGAATGCCGGTGAAGATTTAGTAAAAACAAAACACAAAACCCAACAACTTTGCTCGAATTTCAGAAAGACGTAATAATTTGGTGAGGTTTCATGTTAACCAGTTATTGCAATTTTGTGAGACTAAGCTTTGTATCAGGTGGCAAATGTGTAGAATTTTATGATTTTTTTTATAGCTGTTTAGTCAAATTCTGAAAGTTCAGGGGAATGCTGTCTCCTAATGTGCTCTTACAGTTATCTCCAGTTCTTGTGGGCTTTAGTTTGGAAAAGACGTTTTGTTTGGTCTCAGACTGAGTGCTCTTAATTTACCTGGATTTACCAAGCATTGCGCATGTCAACTTAATATTGAAAAAATAATGGCGCATTAACCCGAAACACTGAATAAATTAGCCTATACTTTAGGGAATTTAGATACAGAATTTAGATACTGGAAGACAAAAGATCATTCAGTCCATTTCCCTGCTGAGGCAGGATTGTACCCAAGTGAACATTTACAAGGGATTTCCCCTGTCTAGTTTTAAATGTCCCAAGCATGGTGTTCTGATCATTTCCCTTGTGAGTCTATTCCATAGCCTAACAGATCTTCGGTGCCTAGATTTTCTGTTTTAATTTCATCACACTATTCCCAGTTACTGTGCTAAATAACTCACGCTTACACCTTTCAACGATACTTGGCATGTCAGGATGAAACATACGTAAGGGAAATTGTAATGTGTCACCCTGCACACAGGGGGTGCCCTAACATTCTCTCCAGAGCTTTTCAACCCCAGCAGTAAGCGCCCGTCTCCCAACTCTGTACCTGGTGTAGCTTGGCCAGGATGGGGCCGGTCTTCTCCTTCTCTTCGTATTTTTCCACCTTGGACTGCAGCCGCTTGTAGTCTTGCAGCGTCTGCTCACGTCTCTTCACTGCCATGTTCAGGCTGGGGAACACGCTGCTGAACCTGCAGGGGGGTTCAAAGAATAAAACCCCGTGAATGCTGTGGCCTGGCTGGACTCATCTTAGAGACATATCTACTTGGCCAAACTCCCAGCTAAGAACCTGTTAATTCAAGGTGCTCAGGCAGAATTCTATATGACACTAGGAGTGGGCGTTAGCACCTGTCCTCAGATTACTGGTAGGGCAGGGGCGGGGCAAGTGTCCTTATGGCCTGCTCCAACCCCCAATTACTTTAATAGGAATCGGATCAGGTCCATAATCTCCACGAGTCTTTCCACAAAACAAGACACAAGGTTATACTACAGACCATATTTATCCTCTTGGAGCTTCCAGCAGATGCATCATGGGTCCTATGGCTTTAGTGTCTAAAATGTATTTCATGTTAACGGCCTGCAAACATCTGTAACATGCCAACATTAAGTGGGGAGAGGAACTCTATGGGGAGTTGCAAGGGGGTCTGATTAGAAGTAAGGGAACAGTATTGGACAACTGGAAATGTAGGCTGAATATCAGTAAACCTTTCTTAACAGTGAAAGCTACAAGATCTGGCATAGCCTCCCAAAGAATGGGGTGGAAGCACCAGAGCTCAGGATATTTAAAATTAGACAGGGAAAAATGCCAGTATGGAACATTTTTGCACTGGCCGCTGGGGTGGGTACGAACTAATGTCTATGACGCTATGAAAGATATAGGGGAAGGAGAAAGATAAGAGCTGCTGGCCCAGCAATGAGCAGAATGGTTCAGCAACACGTAGCTGTCCCTTCTCTCCTCTCTCATCAACTGGAAACTGGGCTCTCCTTAGCCAAGAGACTGCTATTAACACAGCCCAAGAAGGGAGATCCCTAATACTAAGGGAGACAGAGACAGCCCTCAGCATTTCCCTGAGGGAAGAGAAAAGCATGAACAAAGGCCTGGGGCCACAAAGGAGCTAGTCCTGAGGGATCCCAGTGGCCCTGGCACTGCCTTGCAGTTTCTTCACTGCTTTGAAAGATTATATGAGCCACATGTTGCTCTTAAACCAGGGCATGGGATCATTAGCCAGTCTTCCTGGGACACAAGCACTAATTCATGACCGAGGAGGAGGAGGGTTGCCAAGACAAAAAGAGGAACAGGAAAGAAATCACAGGGAAAGCAGAAAGCACCCTTTTCTCTCTCCTGACTTGTGCTGAGGGCACAATCCTGTGAGGTGATGAGAATCTCCAATGATTCCACAGGAGTGAAACATCTTGCAGGATTAGGCTGCAATTGATGAAACAAAAAGAAACCCTGATCCCCTCTTTTGTGCATGTGGAAGAGCTCCATTTTGCAACTTCCTAATGTGAACAATAATTTGCTCAAACCTATCCTACTTCCTGCATAGAGCATGGAAGAACAATGGGGGTTTGTCTAGGTGCTCAATACTCACCAAAACATTGGTTATGGAAAAGATATTCCTGGCAGCTTTTGTGGCATTTCCCACTAGAGTGAGTGTGATGCAATCCACACTCCCAACACCCCCTCATCTCTCTGTCCCCTGAGTCCTTTTGATAACACGAACCCTGCACTGTGTGGATTTAAAGACACACCACTCCTTTTACTGGGCTGCTCTTACTCGTTAATTACAAAGGGACTGCCCTGCTTTCCCTTTCCGAGAGGGACACGGTCAACTTAGTTTAGATCCAGAATTTAGAATCTGTTAATCAAAACAAGGAGTGAAACAAAACCTAGTCCAGATAGAAATGTGTTTATTATAAACTTCTATGGGCATTCTGAGACTGAACTAACTAACTGATGGACGGTGCTACTAAAAGGGAAAGTTAGTATTACGATCATTATTTTGTTAATACAAGGGAGTGGATCCAAGAAGGCCCTTTCCAGTCTTATGTTCCCATGTCAAGTGTTTTTTTTTTTATTTAAACATACATCAACTACTTAAAATCTAGTCAGTTTCACACACCTGGTTAGAAGTAGTTAAGAGGCCCCACATTTGTCTCCCAGCCCTCCTTCAGAGACTGGTGATTTTACAGTCATATTTTCCTATTTTTTAAAATGTTTTTTCTCTCCTGCTACTGCTGTGTTACAGAGCCACACAACAATGTGGGAAGCTGGCTGTCTACACAAGGGGGGAATAAAGAAACTGACCCTACACAAAGTGCTGTTAAATGCAGAAAGCACACAAACTGACAGAGGAGAGAAAAATACTATTCCCCCACTCATCTAATTAATTTCTAATCATCCGAGGTGTTATTTGCTACAACACCAGCTTCAAACAACAACGTTCAGCCAGAGGTGAAAGTTTTAAGTGGATGGTGGCTCTTTAAATATTGTCCTCCCTAGTTGTGAACCCAATGATAACAAACTTGAGAATTAAAAAGGGACGGTGACTTTCTGTGAAATTAACCGGGTCTAGTTTCACTGTCTTGACTAAGTGAATTGCAAAACATAAGGAAATAGCAGTGACAGGAAGTAAATGAGACTGTGAACATTTTTCAGGATTAATAATCTACAGTATTAATCTAGGGCAAGGGAATTTTTAACTCTGAATTTCCCTTATCAGTGCCTCTTTAACACTGAGTTCCAGCTAACACTGTGCACCATCTCTCTTATCATTACCACATTTGTTCTGCGGAAATTTAGTACCGGGTTTACCTCTCCCATATAATAGATCAAATTCTAAGCATTTTGTGAGCCTGACTCCTCTATAGTCCATCTAAAATGCTACTGCCGCAACCATCTCTAGCCCATTGCTTCACCATGACACGTCCGCTGTATGAGGCACTTGGCTGGATCAACACTGTACTGAAGAGAAAATTCACACATCTTGCCATTAAGGTTTTATCTCACACAGCCCCTGCCTACAACTTGAACTTCCTCTCCTTTCATATTCCCTCCCAGCCTCCCTGATTTTACCAGTGATGCCAATCTCGGGATCCTCCTCCCACAGTTGATTCCTCACCTTCTTCCATGCTGCCCCTTATATTTGGCATCCCCTCCCTCAGTCTGCTGGCCAAGCCACTTGCACGATTTAAATCCTTTCTGAAGGCTCACGTCTGCTACCTCACCTAGGCAAAGTAAGGGCAAATAAAAGGAATTATTGGCAACGCCAGGCGTGCCTATGCCTTATTGAGTTGCTTCATCTTCTGATCACTGTCGCCTTTCCCCTTCCTCACCTCCTTCCTCTTATGGCCCTGACTCTACCCAAAACCATAGGTGTAATTTGACTTCTATATTTGGGCGGCAGCTCCAGTCAGGCCAATGTGGCTGTGCGTGGGCGGGGGAGGGAAGCAGGGGTGGCTCTAGGGATTTGGCTGCCTCCGGCGGTTTGCCTGCGGAGGGTCCGCTGGTCCCGCAGCCTGCAGGAGGTCCGCCGAAGCCGCGGGGACCAGCGGACCCTCTGCAGGCAAGCCACCGAGGGCAGCCTGCCTGCCGCCCTCGCGGCGCCGGCAGAGCGCCCCCCGTGGCTTGCCGCCCCAAGCACGCACTTGGAGTGCTGGTGCCACCCCTGCAAGGAAGAGAAATATCATGGCTGCCCAAGGCTTACATTTTTGGGGGGGGGGAGCAACACTCCTCTGTCCCTCCCCAAACTACGCCCGTGCCCCAGAATCTCCCTTACTTCTGCTCCTCAGTGCCAGTCCACATTTAATTTAATATCAGCCGCCTTTGGGTCAGCTGTCAACAGAGTTAAGGAGATCTCCTCCTACACTCAGAGACATCCCTTGCTTTTCTTCTGTCCCCTTGGCTGCTTTCACCATTGGAGAGAGGCCGTGAGGTTTATTAGTCTGGGAGTCACTGTTGTAATCCTGGCTCTAACACTCATTCCCTTTGACAGGTCCCAACTGCCCTGTCTCAGCTTTCCCCATCCATAAGATAAGGGTAATGATTCAGATCTCCGGTTTTAGGCTAAACTTGATGAAATCTCTCTGAAGCAATAGCACGAGAACAGGTTTTTTATAATGTAGACACACACACAAAAATACCTGCTGACGGGCCCCCAAAAGCTCCTGTGTTTTGTACAGCAATCTGAACGTGAAAAGCACTATGCAAATACTAACCACAACCTGGGTAGAAAGCTGACGTCTCCCCACCCTGCCCCCGTCCTTCTCCTATTGTCATAGACTGTCCGGATGTGCTGTTAAGCCATAGCCTTAGTCATTGTAAGTCCCACCAGCAGCACACCCAGGATGGGAGCTCTGTGCCCCAGACTGAAGGAGTAGTAGCACCATGCTATCAAAATCCATGTTGCCCATAGCAATGGAGCCAGGTGCCAACAATTATGCAGGCTATGGAAATATTCATATTAGCACCAACGTTTTGTGAATTAAGAAATGTCTTAATGAACATTTAAGTAAGAAACCAACAGAGAATATTGCTGAAAGTGACAGAAGAGGCAGCCAACTAGGAGATGGAGGAAAGACCCACAGTTGACCATATTAAGCTGGTTTATAGAACTGAAATGAAGCTTTGTGATAAAAATGAAACCACCCTCCCTCCTAACTTTCAGTGGACTTCAATCATGCACACAGATGGCTGACTATCAGAGAACGTGCTCCTATGAAACTGGCCACTGCATCTCCACAGTGCACTGGGTAACTTGCTGGTCATAAACTATATGGTCAGTTTTACAGGCTAAAACCAACAAATCCTTCATGAAAACAGTTTCAACAGTACTGCAACATTTATCCTTCTGTTATGTCTTTCTTACAGGCTTGTACAGGTGAGGGGATTTTATACCCACCTGTACTGAAATACCTATGATCAGCAAGGGGTAAATGAGCAAAAAGAAAAATCCCAATTTATGAATTTAATTGCGTTTGATATATTTAGATACATGAACTATGTCGAAGGATTTAGCCTGGGAAACAGAAGCCAGGCTTGCTTTGCAGCACTGACCACTTAGCTCTGTGCATGTTTAATATTATTTATTTATACTGGGGCTGCACTCAGTATGTGCTACGTGCTGAGCAAACACGTAGGGAGACAAAGGCCTTGCTCTGAAGCACTTACAGTCTAAAAAGACAAAGCCCAGAAGAGTTGGGGAACGGGATACAAGGACCATTAGTGTTTAATATTCCTGGCTCAGATGGCAAAATACCAGCTGGTGTTACCATGATCCCCATTGCTAGGTATAACTCAAAAATAGACATAGATGCATAGTGGGTGAGTGCAGGGGAGGCACTGCGTCTTTCATGCCTAACTATGTGCCCACCTGATTACACTTCCCACTCTGCCCAAGAGTCCACGGGGTGACACAGACTATCACAAACTACAGTCACGGCAAAGCTGCTGGTCCAGTGCTCACAAGCGCCCACAATGTCACCCGCAACATGCTGTACCATCAAGACAACCTCTAATCAGAACAACAGCCTACAGAGGCCACCCATAAGGACAGAGCCCCGGGCCTTAAGTCATCCTGTCCTGCAAAAAAGCAGCTGTGCCTTGTATGGCTGATTCTTTGCATCCACCATCCCTTCATCTCATTATGGAGATGGGGCTGGGGCATTAATAACCTTGTATCGCCCTGTGCAACCTGAAAAAGTCATCAGCAAGCACAAGGTCATTCTTCCATCCAGCTGGTCACATGCAGATCAGATGCTGCTACTCTAAGATTGCTTTTTATAGTCAGTTTCACGCAGGGTTTGCCATTATATTTAAATGTATCAGCTAACAGACTGACTCCCACTGGGACTGGCTACAGAGGCCCCTCGTTTCATGGGCATGGGGGAAATATTTAAATATTTAGCTGCTATGTAGATAAGTAAAGAAACACATATATTAAAAGGGCTGGATAAACAGGAATCTGAATGAACGCAAGAGACCTGCACAGAGAAAACCAGACAGGTCAAGGGAATGTATCAACCGTCATGCCCTTCCCATATCAAAGGCCCCGCGTACTCTGTGGCAGGATGGCCATGAATTCAGTGGCTTTTTGGTGCACCACACTGCAAATTCTGCAGCAGCTTCACTCAAATTAAATGGTTGCTATTTAAAATGAATTTGAGATGAAAACGAGTAAGACAATCAGTACAGTGGCCCCTGTTTTTCTTGGGATATTACAATTTAATTTATTTTAGGATCCTGAAGAAGGCAAGGGCAGGATGGCTCAGAAGGGTGGTAACGGAACATGGAGCCTTTTAGCTCTAAGTAACAAGTTCAACTCCCGACCAGGCCAGATGTTATTGAAAGTTGGGAGTTAGTTCGGTGAGTCCATCACACTGCCAGCAGACAGGGGTCTACAGTGCAAAGCCCACATTGCCACTGATTTCCTCCTGCTTGGTAGTCTCAGCAGAAATGCTAGGACTGAATGGGCCGGGGGATGGAATTCCCCTCTCCTCAGGTTCACACTGAAGCACTGCCATGGGGAAAGCTCACACTCCAGCGGCCCTTTGCTGTATTTGGTATGTGGCTAGACAGAAGCCTTCAGTCTCCAGGGCTGTCAGTCTAGCACAGGGGTCGGCAGCCTTTCAGCAGTGCTGTGCCAAGTCTTCATTTATTCACTGTAATTTAAGGTTTCACGTGCCGGTAATACATTTTAATGTTTTTTTAGAAGGTCTCTCTCTATAAGTCTATATATTACACACCTCTACCTCGATATAACGCTGTCCTTGGGAGCCAAAAAATCTTACCGCATTATAGGTGAAACTGTGTTATACTGAACTTGCTTTGATCCACCAGAGTGCGCAGCCCCCCCCGCCCCGGAGCATTGCTTTACCGCGTTATATCCAAATTCGTGTTATATCGGGTGGCGTTATATCGACATAGCAGTGTATACCTAAACTATTGTTGTACTGTAAAATAAACAAGGTTTTCAAAATGTTTAAGAAGCTTCATTTAAAATTACATTAAAATGTTGATCTTACGCCGCTGGCCCGCTCAGGCCACTGCTGGTCTGGAGTTCTGTTCACCTAGGCTGGCAGCGGGCTGAGCAAGGCCTGTGGCCGGGACCGCGGCTGGCAAGGGTCTGGCAGCCAGAACCCCAGACTGGCAGCGGGCTGTGCGGGGCCGGCGGCCGGGACCCCAGACCGGCAGTGGGCTGAGCGGCCCCTTCTCCCTGGTTCTGGCCCATTCTCTTCCTCTCTCTGCACTGAGCTGAGGGTGGGAGTGCACTGAGCACAGGGCTGGGGGTGAAGGAGCAGGTTAGGGTGTAGGGTCTGGCCTGGAGCTAGAATGAGGGAGGGGGCTCAGGGTTGGGGCAGGAAGTTTGGGTGTGGAGCACTTACCTGGGCAGCTCCCATTTGGTGCAAGGGGTGCAGGTGGGAGTGTGTGTGTGTGTGGGGGGGAAGGGGGGCAGGAGCTCCCGTTTGGTGCTCAGGGTGGGGATGTGGGGGATGCATGGTGTGTGGAGGGGGGCTGGGTATGTAGGGGGGTGCAAGAGTCAGGGCAGAGGGCTGGGGGCATGTGAGGGGGGTGCAGGTGTCAGGGCATAGGGTGTGGGGGGCCTGGGTATGTGTGGGGGTACCAGAGTCAGGGCTGGGGTCGTGGGTGTGTGTGTGAAGGAGTCAAGCAGAGGGCTGAGTGTGTGTGAGGGGGGTGCAGTGCTTAGGGCCTGGGCCTGGGTGTGTGTGGGGCTGCAGGGCTCAGGGCAGAGGGCTGGGTGTGTGTGTGGAGGGGTCAGGGCAGAGGGCTGGGTGTGTGTGAGGGGGATACAGGGCTCAGGACAGGGGCCTGGGGGGTGTGCGGGGCACAGGGCACGAGCCTGGGGTGTGTGCAGGGCGCAAGGCTCAGGGCAGAGGGCTGGGTGTGTGTGAGGGAGTCAGGGCTCAGGGTAGGAGCCTAGGGGGTGTGCAGGGCGCAAGGCTCAGGGCAGAGGGCTGGGTGTGTGTGAGGGGGGTCAGGGCAGGGGGCTGGAGGGGATATGCCCCTATTCCACCCCCCCTTCCCTAAATCCCTGCCCCCACTTCTTCTCTGCCTCCACACGCTGACTCCACTCCTCTCCCACCCCGTCCCTCGCAAGGGCCATCAGCTGATCAGCCGGCAGGGAGGGAGAGGAGGAGGAGGGGCAGGAACTCAGCACACTGCGGGAAGAGGCAGAGGAGCTGGCAGGACCAAGCTTCTGCCCCCTGCCCTGCGGGGGAGGGGGCAGAGAAGAGCGGGCTGGGCTGGGCCGGGCCGGGCAGGATTTTTAATGGCACTCTGCTGCCAGCTGGGACTCTGGCAGGCAGCAGAGTGCCATTAAAAATCGGCTCGCATGCCGTCTTTGGCACACGTGCCATAGGTTGCCGACCCCGGTCTAGCATTTGGCCCCAGGGCTATGTTCACATGCACACGCTTGTGGCTTTTTTTAAATACCCTGACCATTTTTAAGGCATTCATTGTCATAAAGAGGAAAGCAGCATTGACACAACCACTCATCTGTGGTATCGCTGCTTACGTACACCCAACATATGTGCACTCTACGAATAGGATACATGGTGAACTTGGAACGTATGTCCAGGAGATGGAATACAATCACTTGTCAGTGATGAAGGACTTTACAGAGCACAGCCATCAATTTGCAGCATTTCTCTAGAAAAGCAACACAGTCTAGTGGCATGAGCAGAGGGCTGGAGTCCAGACGCTCTCGAGTTCTAAGCCTACCACTGACACTGACTCTTTCTGTGGCCTCAGGAAATTCACTTATCCTTCAAATCCTTCTTTAAGACTCCTCTCTGCCACGATGCCTGCAAAACCCAGCCAGTTGGTCATGGCTAGGCAGATGACAAGTTGAGACTGTTGCTCCTCCTCTCTTTCTTTCCTTTTCCTCCACCCTCAACTATAATCCATGCAACTAACACAGCTGAGCCAATGCTACACCATAGTCAATTGCCGTGTACGTTGTATTCCCTGCTCTCTGGCTGTTGGGGTCTTTAGATTGTAGGCACAATGGGGCCTCAGTCCCACTGGGAGCCTTTGAGTGCTACCACAATATAAATATTGCTACCACCCATCTGTGCCGTAGTTTCCTCACCTGTAATGTTGGAATGACTCCTATCCACCTCCCCGGGTGGAGTTTGAAGGCTTCATGTCAGAAATGTACTTTGAAAATGTTCAGCGTTATGACAGCATTACACATTACCCTTTCAATAGGCTCCTCAACATGTTTTTTGGATAATGCTCAAAGGTGTCTGTTTAACAAGGGCTCTCTCCACTATGACCCATTGAGCTTAGTACTAGGATAGCACTTTACGCCTTGAAAGCACAGGACATCAACTAATTAGCATGTAACCATTCACATCATATGAACCCACTAAAGCAGAAAATACTCATTCGGCTCTGAAATGTGGCATGCAAGATCTCAGACAAGGACCTGCGACAATGATGGTAGATCTGTTTTTAAAACAAGGTGGCTTGACTTTTTGTGCTCCTACTATTCAACCCATCTTGGATTTAACAAAGTGAGATTTTGTTGGAGGGGCATCATGCTTCAGAGTGCTTTAATAAAATAGCGCCAGCACAGAGACTGAAGAGGCAGTTATTGTGTAGGCACAGCAACTACTGTTTCATAAGGACTTTTAATGCATGGATTATATACTGTATTTTGGGGTGCGGGGATTATTGGACTCTGAAAGCTGCCATCATCACAGTGCATCATGCCAGCTCCAGACAATCATGACAAACTGCAGATTCAAACTCACGAATCAAAAGAACAGAAATCTATATTCAAACAACATGGAAAGGGATGAGCCCTCAAAATCAAGGATGTCCAGGGTTAAAGCTGGGATGCCATGGTTTGGTGCTCCACGCCCCTGGGGTTTAAAATATCTTACTCAATGCTGATGTTTCAGCGTTAACTTTCAGTTTTCCAGGGTAGGTGTCATGGGCTTAAATCAGACCCTGAGAGCTGTTTTATGAAAGGCTGTCAACCAAACTGAGATCGATGAGATCTGCACCCACTTACACGATGGCTGAATTTCTCCATAATGCAGTAATCATCAGTAAACAGGAATGATAGTTTTTGGAAGTTTGCCGTAGCGTCTGTGGATATCCTGGGATGCGGCAGCATTGTCTCAGCTGTTAGGAGTTCTCTCATTTCAGGTCAGATCCTGAGAAGTTCTGAGCAAGTTGTGATTGCTCAGCACCTCGCAGGAACGGCCCTCACTGCTCTGTTCATTCTAACAGGTAGGTAGCGAGGCACATGGTTTAATCGTATATTGCAAAGGTAATCAGGTAAAAAAGGCAACATACACCTTCACTGGGCTGGGGCTGGATCGGGCTGAGGAAACAGTTCTCCTGCCATCAGATCCTGCTGGCTCCTGACGGAACATTCCTATGGAAATTCTCTCATTCCGACAGGATTTCTAGACTTACACTGAAAAGTATGGTACATGCTAGGTATTTTCCTTCCCAATTAAGATTATCTCTCATTTTTCTCCTTCTTTACTGGAGTGAGCTGTATGTGGAAGCAGGCTCTCAAGCCAAATGCCCCAGGTGGTAAATAGATGTGAAGGACAGATGAAAGATATGGCTCCTGTTATTGCAGTGGGGTAAGGCACAGGACAGTGACTCAGGACACACGAGTTTTGTTTCCAGCTTTGCTACTGAATCACTATGTGACCTTGAGTAAGTCACATAACCTCTCTCTGCCTCAGTTTCCCACCTCTATGAGAATCACAATACCTACTTTGCAAAGTGCTTTGAGATCTACAGATGACAAGTCTTGCAGACGTGTTCAGTACTAGTCATAAATCCAATACCATTATTCCTCCACAGACACCTGCTGCTGTACAGGGGAAAGATGTTTTGACAGCCATAAACACTTAAAAAAACCCAAGGATTCAAGCACAATCCATTTTTTGAAATACTTGGTGAAATAACGAAGCCGACTAAGTGGGTCTCACTTTGGTGGGTACGTTGCTGAAAACAGGCAGCAGAGGGGAGACTGAGCTGAGATTTTAGACAACTCCCTAGCTCACCCTTGCTTCCCAGGGCTGCAGATTCCTGCTTATACAGTAAGGTGCCATTGCTTTCTGACACCTCTTAGGAAATGTGGTTGTAGGGGAATTCCTAAAAAGAATAGGTGACGGTAGATACATAGGGATAACGAAAAGAAAATGCAAATAATAGTCGCCCCACCACTGGGGGAAAATGTACCAATGAAACTCCTTTTAGGATGACATTTTAGCCTCAGAAAAAAAAATCCAGACTTTAGAAGATTCTCTGAATTATAAATAATGTTGCCACTTCATCTCTATGCTGTAGCCTTCCTTCAGCTTCCCATAATTAAAGGATGGGGATTGAGAGACACTACCACGGAAGATAAAAGCACCATCAGAATTCCCACCACTGCCGGATTCATTAGCAAGTCAACCTAACTGACAAGTCTGTTACTTGAAAATTGCAGATTTCTCTCCCTCTCTGGTTGTGACATGGCGACTGCGGCAGAGAGCCGTTAGCGCCAGGGCTCTGCATGCCTGGAGTTACAGCGCTAATAGGAGGGGAGGAGACTGTGCTGGCCTGCATGCGTACAGGTGCAGATCAGTTGGGCGGTGTCTTGATGGCTGGAAGGAATTGTGCGTGCCGAGAGGATCTGCTGCAACGGGGAAAGGGATGTTCACAGGACACATGGGAAGAAGCAAGCGGTTATCGACGCTCAAGACAGCAGACGAGTAATAGAGAGGGCCCAAGTCGGCTCCCTCTGTCAGTCTCTCAGCATGTTATAACCATTCAGATGATCATCAGCACCAAGGCCAGCTAGCAATCTGCCTTCTCCCTCCTCAATGCCTCCTCTTTCTCTGTCTCCCTCTCTCATGTCCATGCAGACCCTTATACCTTCTTGGAGACAGTACAGGCTAGTGGACGAAGCGTGAGACAGGGGAAAACAGGACAACTTGGTTCTATTCCTAGCTCTTCCACTGGCTTGCTGAGTGGCCTCTGGCAAGTCGCATCTCTTCTCTGCCTTTCTCCTCTCACAGGCAGGTTGTGGGGATTAACACTGGCTCAGTGCTTTGAAAATGCAAAGTGCTGTGTAAGTGCTAAGTATTGTCATTATCTTCTACAGCAAACGACCTCCTTCTCTTTATTCCAATCCCTCCTTAAAACACACTCCCTCCTGAAAAGCAATTCAGTGATGAACCTTCAGAGTGATCTGCAGCGCTCTGACACTGCATCCTCAAGCTGCATAGCATGTGTATCTCAATGCTACTGTCTGAGTCTGAGCCAGATTGTAAGAGATCTGGGAAGAGGAGGCCCAATTCTGTTCCCAGTGTAAATCCAGAGTCACCCCACGGAGGTCAGTGGAGAGATCGAGGATTGACACCAGTGATAGCTGAGATCAGAACCTGGTGGGGTGTTTTTATGTTTGCACAGCGTCGAGCATGTTGATTGTCTACAATAAAAAAAGAACAAGCCTGATCCCCAATGGGCAATCTGAAGGCGTCGGGGAAAGGAAAGGGGAATGAGGAGGAAAAGAAGGTTATAAGGGAAAGGAAGGACAGAAATCAGAAGGAGAGAAAACAGTATCAAAGCATGAAAAGGAGAAGGAAAAACCTGGGAGGAAGTTTAAAGACCAAGAGAGGGATGGCTCAGAGCTAGGCCAAAGCACTTGGGCTATGTTCAGGAATGCCTGCCATTCCGCAATCCATGCCCACACGTCCGTTGCGGGCCCATCCACCCACCAGGAATGGGAAATTAAAACCATCCCTTCCGACTACAGCAAAAAGCAACCGAAAAATAAGACGACAGTTCAAACTGGAGAGAGCTGAGGATTAAGGCTAAGAGCCCCGAGATGAGGGAGGATGCACAGGGGGGCGAGGCAGCCATGTGGCTTGCTTTGTGTATGAAATCCTCATTAGAGGCCTGTAAGGACATGAAAGCGGCTTTCCTGTTTCCGGTCCCCAGCGCCCCCAGGGGACCCTTACGGCTGGTTATCTGCTTTCACTGTCAGAGAAGGAAGTGCAGATTGAGGCTGTACACTAACGGCAGGGTTTTATGTGGTTACAGGGAAAAAAGGAGATCACACAGCATGTGTGCAAGCCAAGCTGGGGAGGCAGAGACTAAGCCGTGCAACTGATATTTTGGGGGACTCTGGCCAGCTGATCAGGAGAGACCAGGGCTCTGCTCTGATGGAGCTATTTCTCCAGAGAGTGGATCTCTGTGCTAAGGATAGGCAGCAGGGATTTTAGATGCTCACTCCCGGTTTTTCAGCCCTTATGGAAACCAGCCAGAGGACTCACTTGCATGCTGATTTAATTTAGTTGATACATCAGTCTGTGGTGGGAGGCATTCTACTTATGGGAATCTGAGTTCTCCTGACATTAAGACCAAGCACAAACTGGCCACACATGGAGATAGCATCACCTGCACCACCTTTGCCAAAGCACCTTAGTCTTGGCCTATATTACTCCCTAATATTCTAGTTCTGACCCCTCCCTACACAGTTCTGGCAATGCACCTCCCTCCTACCTGGCAACCCCCTTGCTATTCCAACCCAGGGGCCCACACAGCCCAACTCTGATCTGCAGCCTTTTCTATTATTCTAGTCCTATCCTCATCCCCAGCTCTGCCAATTCACCGCAGTCCTGGGACCAGTACAAATTCTAACAGAGCACTTCAGTCCTGAACTGCAGCTATTCTCGAGTCTCAGGGCAGAGAGCCGATTGTGCCAAGTTCCTTCACAGTCTGGCCACCATATAACTCATGCAAAACTAGTAAGCGCATGCACCAGCAACTGTTTTGGAGGAGAGTTCCCCAGGATCCCCTCATTCTATTCAGTATCTCGGTGACCTTCTCCCCTGCAGCTCCCTCCTGACCATTTGAAAACACTTTTTCTATCATCTGGGAAATAAACTGCATATCAATAGAAGCTGTTTATAGCCACTGCTGGCATGGGATCTCTGGATCCCTTCACACCAGTGTGGTACAAACCACATGGCTGACACATTCACTATGACAGCAGAATCCTGATTCTCCAAACCACCTGGGTGACACCAATTATTATTGTTATTTGCTTGCAGTTGCACCTACAACAGGAGGGGAGCCTTTCAGACACACAGGAAAGAGAAGACTGCTGCCCAAAGGAGCCCACAGTCTCAGACAGACAAGTAGACAGATGTCAGGGATAGGCAATATTTGGGCTAAGATAAGGGCGAGTTTGATAGATTGGGAATTTAGGCTCTGAGGGAAGCCCTCATTAATCAGTAACACTCAGGTAGCTTGACAAACAGGGTGGTTCAAATCATCAGTCTGTTAAATCAAGATCCCCTTGCAATTAACATCAGATCAGAATCCACAGTTCCAAATGCAAAAGGCATTAAAGTCAATGAATCTTCAAACCTCCTGGCTTATTTAAACTGTTTCCTGCCCTAAATACTGACACATAGGATGTAATATCAACATGAAAGCACACAGTCCATCACCAACCCCAAGTCCAGCCAACGCACTTCAGCCCTCACCCAAGGGACAAGAGGAGCCAGGCTGAAGAACGGGAAGTTACAGAGTGCAGAAAAAAGCATCTGTTTTTTCACTGAGCTGATCTGGTGTGAATTTACACAAGCAGTTCCCAAGTGAAGGCCTGACCTCTCCAGCCACCCGATCTCTTTGCCCAACCCACACCTTAAACCCATGTCATATTCTAGCTAGAGCTTTGCTAACTCCGTGAAATTAAATGAGTGATTTCCAGCTATGAGTTTGTTACAGTTGCAAAAGGAAGTGACTGCATGATCCTAACTCTGCCATAAGCAGGGAGATCTGGATGATAGAACCACCCCTTGAGATGGTTACTCTTAATGTGGCTGATAGAAACCTCATATCGCTGAACTACAGAATGGAGATTTTATGACACATGTGCCTCTGATTATAATATATTACCATTAATATAATGCCTGCTTTCTACTTATCTGTGTCTTTGGCTAATAAACTATAGAAGACCACCAGTGAAGAAGTAATAAAGCACAGCTGTTGAATCAAAGCCTGTTTCTAGGTCAAAGCGAGTTTGGGAGAGGCTGAGGAGAATGGGCTCTACCAGGGGAAACAATACCGAACTGAAACGAGAAGAGGATCCTCCAGGCAGCTTTAATTAATCTTTAGTTTTTATCCCAGAAACGTTACTGGAGTTCTCGGCAAGCAGGCCAAGAAGAGGACGCAAGTCTGCATTTCCATAGTGCATCTCATTATTATCCAAATGGACACCCCAGGCTCTTTACAAATTGTATCAACTGTAGGAATTACATATGCACGTACCTGCACTCGTGCATACTTAGGGACAGGGAGAGGAGACAAGTCATTCTTGGTCACCAATGAAATGCAGCCACCACAGTCATGAAACAAGAGCCGTTTTAGAACATACTGCAACAGTGCTTAAGTGACAAGGGCAGGAAATGAAAAATGTCACATCCAAGTAAGGGGAAATGTAAGGAGACAGAAACAAATCACCAGAGCTGGAATATGTAGTCAGGACACTGGGGTAAACAACCGTAAATCCTACAAAAGTGCCTCCATGACAAGTGGTCAGGAATGGCGTTTTACAGCTCATCACCACACAGAGCTCACCACCACAGCCCTGGGGGCCAAAAGGAGAACATCAGCTGAATCTGCTTTCAGTGCGATTCTGGAATTTCTCTAGACTTCTTGCACCCAAACAGTGACTTGGCCTGAATCTGCTCAGCCTGAAAGCTGGCTACCTCAGAACTCAAGGTGGGATGGAAGGGATCTTTCTTATATGGATACATGATTATTATTATTTGCAGTACTGTTGCGCCTAGGAGCCCCAGCCAGGGACCAGGACCCTGCTGTGCTAGGTGCTGTACACAGAACAAAAAGACAGTCACATGGAAACCACCTGGCTAGTTTAAGCTAAGATCTATTTCTTGACAATTAAATGAGACAGTTTTAATAGAATGCCAGAAGATAAAGGTGCTGTATCTTTCATGCTGAGGACTATCTACCTAATAAGCAACACAATTCCACCATCGGAGGCTTGTTTTTTTTAATAAACAAGAATATCTGGTTATAGGGTAAACCACAAAAGCAAAACTCAAGTCAGCATGCCCCACCACCGCCCCAATAAAAATCCAGGGCAGCCCTATGCGCAGAGTGGTATATGTTGGTTTACTTTCAGACTTGGGATTAAACAACAACAAGCAAAAAAACAACCACCACCAAAACCTCAGTTGTCAAATGTAAACTAAAATTGTTATTCAGCAATTTGCATCACTTACTGTCTTATTAAAGTCAAATGATTTTCGTTTCTCTCTCTCTCTCTCTGTTCTTGTAATAAAATAAAGAATCTAGGGATTTTTGAAGACATTTTGCTGCACTAAATGAAATTCTCCTTTAATGTTTAAGGGTATAGTCTTACTTACAACTCCTGCCAACACTGGTGGGACTCGCACAGAAATTAACATTTAAGAGTTCCATGGATGACAAGATCCCTACAGAGATGATGCATCAGTGGGTTATGACACACTGTAAGACACAAGGTAACTTCTTGCCATTAACAAAGTGTGGCGGGAATGCAGTGATCCTAAAACAGGGGAGGTGGTAATTCTCAATGTAAAGAAACCAAAATGTCAAGTGACTGCGGACCAGCGAGTTCAGCCTCTTATCTTGGACTGATTGAAGCCAATGGAAATTCTGGCATTGACTTTAGTGCAGGATCAGGCCCTAAAGAAACAAATAACTCCTAGGAAGCCCAGCTTTTTAATGTAAGCTCTACAGCTCATGGAAAGAAACAACACCAAATTCAACCCCCTCCCAGGGCAGCAGAGGGTCAGATGACTCATGGTCTGATCCTCATGGGATCCTTTCCCCCCCATGAAGGAAATTGTCTATAGAAAATAAGTCAGTGGGTGGCTTCTATGCCAATGGATTCATTATTAAACCCCTGCCTCCATGGTGAGCACCAAACACTGACAGTGCCAAAATCCACTTGCTCTGCTAAGGTTTGATGGGCTGCTTTTGTGGAGCTTCACAGACTCAGGCCTGGTCCACACTAGGACTTTAATTCGAATTTAGCAGCGTTAATTCGAATTAACCGTGCACCCGTACACACCACGAAGCTATTTAATTCGACATAGAGGGCTCTTTAGTTTGACTTCTGTACTCCTCCCCAACGAGGGGAGTAGTGCTAAATTCGACATGGCCATGTCGAATTAGGCTAGGTGTGGACAGAAATCGACCTTAGTAGCTCCAGGAGCTATCCCACACTGCACCACTCTGTTGACGCTCTGGACAGCAGTCCGAGCTCGGATGCTCTGACCAGCCACACAGGAAAAGCCCCGGGAAAATTTGAATTCCTTTTCCTGTCTGGCCAGTTTGAATCTCATTTCCTGGTTGGACATCGGGACGAGCTCAGCAGCACCGGCAATGATGCAGGGCTCTCCAGCAGAGGAGTCCATGCAATCTCTGAATAGAAAGAGGGCCCCAGCATGGACTGACCGGGAAGTCTTGGATCTGATCGGTGTGTGGGGCGAGGAGTCTGTGCTTTCGGAGCTGCGCTCCAAAAAACGGAATGCGAAGACCTACGAGAAGGTCTCCAAAGCCATGAGAGACAGAGGATACAGCCGGGATGCAATGCAGTGCCGCGTGAAAATCGAGGACCTGAGACAAGGCAAAAGGAAGACCAAAGCGGCAAATGGACGCTCCGGAGCCTGCCACCACTGCCCCACCAGTGACCGTGGACTCTGACTATGGGATAGTGTCGACGGCCGGCGCGAGGGGCCGTGAAAACTGTCACTGCACCCCAGCAGAGAGCTCAATTACCCAAAAGCTCTCAGTCCATAAATTTTGAAAAGTCCCTACCTTTCTGGCTCACCCAAGCCCAAATCCCAGTTTCATCCCCCAATTGTGTTGTTGAGTATTAAAAGTAGTTTGCTGTTAATTACTGTTTCCGCCATGTTTCTTTGCAGAAGACTTTGTGTGAAGGGGGGGGGGGGGGGGGTTGTAATTGCGTAGGACATTCACCATTACCAGGGTACAGACACGGGGGAAGGATCAGCAGCAGGTCACACACACAGTGCAGTCAGTAGGCACCCTGGTCGGTATGGGAGGTGGTTTCCAGGTTCTGTGTGGGTTGGGGGGGGACGTGACTTTGTAGCAGGGGAGGGCGGTTACAGATCTTATACAGCGGTCCTTGTCCTGGACCGCAGAGTCACGCAGCAGAGGAATCTGTATCCGTCCTCCTCCGCCACAAGGTCACATAGCCCCCGCACACAGAATCCCAAAAAGGAGGGATGGCAGGCTCCGTTGAAACAACCAGTCCGGCACTGCGGACCGCTCTAGGAGCAGAAGCCTGTCATTCCTCGAGTTTAGAGGCGGTCTTTACATCACCGCACACCCTACCCAGCACAGTCTGCGTCCCAGTTTCAACCCTTTAACGCAAAGTCATTAATAAAGAAACCTTTGTAAAGTTACAGTGGAACATGTATTTTATTTTTACACGTGTGTTGGAAGTGGGGGAAACGGGGTGAACGGGGTATGTAACTGCAGAGGATAGTCAACAGTAACTGGGTAAAGAAACAGGGGCAGGTTCAGCTTCTCTGTAAAGAAACTGAACAGTCACAGGTCATGCTGCTCGCTGGTACTTGAAGAATTCCTTGTCGCTGTCCAAGGCGCCTGTATAGGGCTTCATGAGCCAGGGCATTAGCGGGTAGGCTGGGTCCCCGAGGATCACTATAGGCATCTGCACATCCCCAACAGTTATTTTGTGGTCCGGGAAGAAACTACCTTCCTGCAGGTGTCTAAACAGACCACAGTTCCTGAAAACACGCGCGTCATGAACCTTGCCTGGCCACCCAATGTTGATGTTGGTAAAACGTTCCCTATGCTCCACCAGTGCTTGCAGCACCATTGAAAAGTAGCCCGATTTCTCAGCAGCTGACTGTGGAAGAGGTGGACGATAAGGTGCGAGGAGGTGAAAACGGCCATAACTGCAGCGGGCTCCATGATCGCAGTGCTGTGGCGTCCGCACTGTCACTGACCAGAAAAGTGCACGAACACATTGCCCGCAGGTGCTTTCGGGGAGGGAGGGAGGGCGTGATTGACGGTTCAATGACGACAGTTACCCAAAACCACCCTCGACACATTTTTTCCCCCAGCAGGCATTGGGGGCTCTACCCAGCATTCCAATGGGCAGCGGGGACTGCGGGAACTGTGGGATAGCTTCCCACAGTGCACCGCTTCCAAAGTCGATGCTGGCCCCATTAGTGTGGACTCACAAAGTCGAATTAGTGTCCTTAGTGTGGATACACAAATTCGACTTTGTAAGGTCGATTCCACAAATTCGACTTAAGTTGATTCGAACTACTCTTGTAGTGTAGACATACCCTCAGTTCCCTCAAGGCTTTTATCTGACTGTGATACATCATACCATGTATATTTCTGTGTGAGGTCTTTACTTCCTAGCTTCTCCTTGAACAAATTTCAGGGACACTGGAGGGTCAAATCTGGCCCAAAATTTAGGTGTTGAAAAAATGCCTTTAACTAAAATTAAGAGGAACAAAATATTTCTGAAAATTCCCTTTTTTAAATTTCCAAAGGAAACATTCACCTCTAGCATCTGTAGCCCCAAAGCAGCAGCAATGCATTAGACTGCATTGCAACTTCCTAAGGACCAGAGGCTGAAACGGATTAGAAATCAAATGAAACTGACTAGTCCATTTTCCTCCTTCAAGCCAAGCAAAATGTAGCAAGTAACCAACAGCATATGTGGAGATAGACTGGATGTTTTAAGTGCTTTCAAGTTTTTAATAACTTCAGGTGTTTTGTGAAACACAGTTAAGTGCATCTGGCAAACTGAAGTACAAGATCAGGAACTAAGAGATTCGAGCTATTTTCCAGCTGTGCCACACGCTAACAGCCTGGACTTGGTCAAATCACTTAACCTCTCTGTGCCTCGGTCTTCTCACTGTAAAATAGGGACAATACCTTCTTGGATGGAGGCTGTGAAAGATTATTTGCTTTTGGAAGGATTATAATTTTAAACCTGACACTGTCTCTTTAAATGATGTACGTCTCTAAGGAACATGACTACTGAGAGCATTTGATTCTGCTCATAGGAAAATGCTGCTACTTACTTTTTCAAGGGCTCTATCACCGTCTTTTGGATTTGGTTCACCTATTGGAAGAAAAGAGATTGTTACAAACAAATTATTGAAGAAGCCTGTTTGAACTAAGTTATACATTTGTGCAGCGTCTTCCACACCAGGGCTCAGGCCTCGAGGTGCTACCAGAGTACAAATTAACATCATCATCTTCATCAAATCCTCACCCCACAACCTCCTGTGCTCTGGAGCTGAAAAGAAGTTTTAAGTGCAACTGGCAGCACTCGGACACAACTCTGGTCCTGTGCTCCCAAACCAGCAAAGACAGGACGTGCTGTGAGGGCAGCGAACTTGGTCCTCCGTGGAGTGGGGATGAGAGAAAGCAGCTCATGTTACTCTATAGAACTCTCTCTAGTCGGTTTAAGGACTAGCCCTGATTGGCTCCAGGTGGAGGCACATGCATCTATTCTCTTCTGAAGTATCCCAGGATATGATAAATTAATCTGGGCGCCCTCCTAGGGGGAGAGAAGAAAGGGAAGGGGTAAGGGAGAGTTCACCTATATGGAGCAGACACACACACACAGAGCACATGTTCCCATCCCCTCCTCCTCCCCACTTCAGTAAAACCCACACACACCTTCTCTTGGTTGAAAGAGTCCATTCTCTTCATGGCAGTGTCCAGGGCTGTTACCATCGCCAGGAAATTGGGGTCTTGCTCGCAGAGTGGGTTGGACAGCAGGTCTGAAGAGATTTTCACAGCTGATTTCGACATGGCTGCAGTACGATGGGACCCAAGAGCATGTAAAAGAAGAAGAGAAGGTCCATCAGTGACACAGAGTTGCACAACAGGACAGGCACTTGCAAAATAATCCAGGTTTGCTGGAACTAATTCATTATCCCGGTTCTACAAAAAACAGTCTGGGACACAAACCTAAATCTTCAGCCACTAAGGCACTTAGTTCAGCACCTAAACTTTCCAGGGACACAAGTTGGAGGCTGAGAAGATAAAGAGAGAGGTACTGATTTTTTCATGTAAACACTGAGAGAATAGTTGTTAATACAGGTTAAATGTGGACCATTTAAATGTAAGATGCGATGCTGCCAGAAATAATACCAAACTAACAAAAGCATAACTTTCTTTTAAAAATAATGTAGAAAGCTTTTTTGACATTTTTGTATACATCTGCTTTTTTTTTTAACAGACTATTAAGCATTGCTCTGTCTCATTGTAGCTCCTCCACAATGAGAAAAAGCACAGTCCATTAAGTCTTCCAAAAAAACTTTACAAAGATACATATTTTAAGTGGATTTAGTGCTGGGGGAAAGGGGCCAGACTGACAGGGCTGGAGAAGGAAGATCTTTATTCGCCTGTAAAACAGGTACAGCATGAGCAGTAGTAGTGCAAGTTTGTCACCAATGAGCCTGAGTTTTCTTCCAGAGGGAACCATTTCCCAGCAATGGGTCCTCAGCACACCCCTCCACCTCTCTGCTGAGACTGCCAACAAGAGGGCCAGCTGCTGTGGCAGTTGTGAACTGGCCACTTGGCCACCAGAGAGTCACAGAATTTAAGGCTAGAAGGGACCCCCGGGACCACCACTGAACTCAGATTTCAGCAACTTTCATTTCATCAAGCCCCTTTCGCTTTCTTTTAGATTTACAAGCATCTCTTCTTTTCTATCCAATCAACTGGCCTCATTTTTCAATGAAGAAAATTCAGGACAAAGACCCTGCAGCGAGTCCTCCCCACACACAACACTGTAGAAGGATAAGATGCGAGATCAATGAAGAGTTCGTACAGCAACAGGCTGAACGACGTTCACAGTAAATAAGTGGAATATAATGTAGGAAGATGAATAAAACAGAAGAGCCAATATGTAAGTAAAAACAGCACCGCTATCCAGAAATCTCTCTCTTTTTTCCCGGTAACGTTGCTATAAGTTATTCCAGTTAAGGATCTGAAAGCCAGACTCTTTTGTACAGTAGCTCAGAGGAGCTTTTTAAAGACTATCACTGTACAAACTTTTCATGTCTGAATTAAAGTCATCCTCAATGATGGGGCTTAAGATCACAAATCAAGAGATTAAATGCTCTGATTTAAAGGTTATGCACAATTATACAGAAAGCTCAGAATTCATGTTCCAATGGCTGGAAAGCTCAGTCCAGAATGAGACACTCACTATGGAATAACAAAGCTACTGTATCGGACTATTATTCAAACATTAAGGGTTTAAACATTTAAACCTTTAGGCAGATGGGACAGAAACCTCATATGAGACCACATCTGAGGAAGGATTTGTACCAAATTAATGATCTGGAGGATGGCATGGACTGCACTCTCAGCAAGTTTGCAGATGACACTAAACTGGGAGGAGTGGTAGATACGCTGAAGGGAAGGGATAGGATACAGAGGGACTTAGACAAATTAGAGGACTGGGCCAAAAGAAACCTGATGAGGTTCAACAAGCACAAGTGCAGAGTCCTGCACTTAGGACGGAAGAATCCCATTCACTGTTACAGACTAGGGACCGAATGGCTAGGCAGCAGTTCTGTAGAAAAGGACCTAGGTGTTACAGTGGACGAGAAGCTGGATATGAGTTGACAGTGTGCCCTTGTTGCCAAGAAGGCTAACGGCATTTTGGGCTGTATAAGTAGGGACATTGCCAGCAGATCGAGGGACGTGATCATTTCCCTCTATCTGACATTGGTGAGGCCTCATCTGGAGTACTGTGTCCAGTTTTGGGCCCCACACTACGAGAAGGATGTGGAGAAATTGGAAAGAGTCCAGCGGAGGGCAACAAAAATGATTAGGGGGCTGGAGCACATGACTTATGAGGAGAGGCTGAGGGAACTGGGATTGTTTAGTCTGCAGAAGAGAAGAATGAGGGGGGATTTGATAGCTGCTTTCAACTACCTGAAAGGGGGTTCCAAAGAGGATGGATCTAGACTGTTCTCAGTGGTACCAGATGACAGAACAAGGAGTAAAGTTCTCAAGTTGCAATGGGGGAGGTTTACGTTGGATGTTAGGAAAAACTTTTTCACTAGGAGGGTGGTGAAGCACTGGAATGGGTTGCCTAGGGAGATGGTGGAAAACCTCCTTCCTTAGAGGTTTTTAAGGTCAGTCTTGACAAAGCCCTGGCTGGGATGATTTAGTTGGGAATTGGTCCTGCTTTGAGCAGGGGGTTGGACTAGATGACCTCCTGAGGTCCCTTCCAACCCTGAGATCCTATGATTCAAAACAGGACTGGGCTAAAAACCATAGAACTCTTTAGCTGGAAGAGAAATTACTATGTGTCCCCCAAATGCAGAGAGCTGGGACTTAATACAATTAGGATAGTGAGTGATGGCAGGCAATGGTCAGACAGATTCTCAGAGGCTGGGAATCAAGATTCCTGGGTTCTAGTCCCTACTCTGCCATTAATTTGCTGTGTGACTTTCGGCAAGTCATTTCTCTCCTCTCTGTACCACTGTGTCTTCATCTGTGCAACAGGGGGAAGGGGGAGACTTGGAGGAGGAACTAGTTAAATGTTTGCACGGTACTTTGCAAATATAAAGTGCTGAGTATTATTAATATTAGAAAAAGTGACCGTAGGCCATCGCTGGTTATTCAAAGCAAGATAAGGCTGCCATTTTATAATTAAGACAGCATCCATCTGCACACCAAATCCAGAGTGGAGGCATAGACATAGAGATCACTATAGTTAGGGCTCGCACAAGTGTTTTGGCAGCGTGAGCAGACAGTAAGACATATCTTGGAGATCTTGTGCAAAAGTAGTGGCAAGAAATGCTGACTATGCTGTATAATGCAGAATAGCTTCTCCTGGTCTGCATTGGTTGGTTAGTCATGGTCAGCATCACATCACTTAATTCAACCACTTCACAATCACATTCACAACAAAATTTTCTACTGAAGAGGAGCTCATGATGTTGCTTTCAGATACATCATGAAGATGTAATGTGTGTATATTGTTTCATCTCTTGAATCCATCACTAGAATTTTGGCTAGAGATGGTCAGTAATCTTTTGATATACTTCTGAAGTTCTGATAAATATATTTTCACTTCTTGTTTCTGGCTTTGGCCAAAAGAAAGAATCCAGAAATAACATGATGGAGGGTGATTTCACAGGTTTTCTAGTTAGGAGAGGAAGTGGAGATGCCAGGAAGCTCTCAAGAAAACCAGTTATTGTGAGATTCTTAGCCAGTTGTGCAGATCCAAGAATCTTAAATAGTTTGGATAAGCATTTGAACCTTTGGATGCTTACCCTAATGGAACCTGGATGGTAAGGCTCTTTTCAATTTATATTATATTATATATATTAATATTAATATATATTATATTAACCAAATCCAGTTATATTTTATTTCAAAAGGAGAGGACTTTTATTACAGCTAGACAACCAAAAAAATAAATAAATAAAAAATCCCTGCTCCTTAAAGCCACCTCCCCTCTGGAAAAGGAGACAAGTGATGGAGATGCTGAGTGACCCTCAACCACAGCACAGCAAGTGTTGCAGGTAATTCTTACTGAGGTTTGAATCACCTTTCCCAGCCATGCTGCTAAAACTGGCACGGCAGCATCCAAGTCTCCCAGGAAAACTTGTGCACCTGAGAAAGTGTCCGCTTATTTCGGAGTGTGTATCTATTGTTGGCAGAACGTGGACTGGCCTGACTAGGTCAAACGTGCTGGCGAATGTTTACAGTCAGAGTGAACAATCAACCCCCTCGACACTCAGATACAATGGAAGAAATAAGACACTAGGAAGAACAGCAGCAGAGCTGATGCACTGCCAGACTTCTGCTGGACATGGGAACTACACATTAGTTAACTAAGTACAGTTATCTCTTCATCTCTCTGTTACTCAGATATTGCAGGGTCAGGGAAGCCTCCAGAGGTCCTGAATGCCTGTTCTCCGTCCTCTGTGGTCTGGGACACTCTTTATTCACTGGCACCAAGTTTAAAATTCTCCCCTTACTCAGGATTTCATGCCTTTAAATGAGAAATCAGCTCATACCGGATCTGGACAGGGCCTGGGCTAATTTGCAACCCTGCCATGAACGGAAAAGGAGAGTCCTCCCACAGTTCCTCTGGGGCTTGAAATACTTCATATAAAAACACCCACTGAAAGGGAGGGGAGGGGAATCCTTTACAAGGAAAAACTTGCCAGAGGAGCCCTGATAATGAACAATGTCCCAGGGAGAGAAGCTTTCACCTTGGAAGGGTTTTTTTCTTGCAGCATTTGTTGTTCATGTCTATGATGGTGCTGTGTGTGTAGCGATGTATCCTCCTGCCCTACTGCTGGCAGGCAGCAAAATGTGGGTTCTTTTTAGCATACCCGTGTCTTCATAAATCAAATCACCATGAGGTGCTTGTGGAGATTGGACCAGCCCTCACCTGCCTACTCATGTAATTTGACTTGGCTCCAACACCCAGTGGGCCAATAAAAATAGAGACTGCTCCAAACTCTGTGCTGCAAAAAAGCCATCTCTGTTTAAAACAGCTCTTTTCTGCATGTTCCAGAAGGTTGCTCAGCTCGCTTCAGTAACTGGCAATCACTAATCTCCACTTCCCCCAGTGTCTCTTCCTTCAGATTGTCTAGTCTTTTCATCTTACCCATGTTTGTTTAAATCCTGTATTGTGTGATGCGGTCAGACTGGGTTCCTACTGGAGAAACTGCTAAGTGAGCAGGCAGGACCCCATGTGCAGGAGTGATGCACACCTGCAAAGCAGATGTCACTCTCTGACCTCGCAGAAGCAAACAGCTGGGGCAGTGACATGAAGAGACTACTTGTTTATTGCTTCCTACGTAGCTCACTGCAGCAAGACCAAGCCAACTATTAGGCAGAACTTGCAGGGTTACTCTTACATGTGAGCCATTAAGTTGGCAAAGTGATATAAATGAAATACACACACTTAATGTCTCTCGCTACGTGAGGATACAGTGACCAACCCAAGGGGGCCTCATTCTCAGTCGGGCCCTTCAGGCGCTACCCTAATACAAATAAGAATTATCCCAAATTTTCAAAGGCAGAAACTAAGCCACAGAGAGGTGAAGAGACTTGGCCAAGGTCACACAGCAAGCTAGGATTCAGGAGAATGAGGTTCTATGCTTGGCTCAGCCAATGGACTCACTATATGACTCTGGGTAAGTAATAGTTTAGGAGCCCTCAAGAGGACTGTCTTGTAGCTAAGGGACTGAACTGGAACTCAAGCGATCTGGGTTCAGTCTCCAGCTCTGTCACAGGCTTCCTGTGACCCTGAGAAAGTCACTTACTCTTTTAATGGCCTGATTCCCAATCTGTGTCTCACACTGTTACATACCCACATCTGCATCTGTGCTCTTCTTCATGTCCTTCTGCAGTTTCTTGGTCTGATCTTCCAGCCTGAAATAGGAAAGAGTAAGACTAAGTTCTGAATCTTTAAAAAATAACCAAACATATACACCTCTACCTTGATATAATGCTGTCCTTGGGAGCCAAAAAATCTTACTGCGTTATAGGTGAAACCATGTTATATTGAACTTGCTTTGATTCACCAGTGTGCGCAGCCCTGCCCCCCTGGAGCACTGCTTTACCGCGTTATATCTAAATTTGTGTTATATCGGGTGGCGTTATATCGAGGTAGCAGTGTACATGACAATTATGCCAACAGGCCAGCTGGTAGTTAAAAGACAACTGGACACGTTTCTATTATGTATAATGCTGTTTAACCATATAACTAATTTCAAGTGACCACCCACATCTCCACATGACCCTTATGTTTACTATAAAAGTAAGCGTAAAAACGTATCAGATACAGGTCCATACAATATAACAGTTACTACAACTACAACATTAGACCTTACAAACACTGATGGTTTTGGACTCCTTGAAGATATTCTGGAAATTTTGTTTTCTTTGCTTTAGAATTGTAATAAAATTGTCAATGCCTCATGACCCCCCGCAGGTTGCGACCCTGACTGAGAAACACCGATCTAAACCATCTCGAAATTACAATGCACTCAGCAGGAGAACAACAAGCTGCTAACAGAGCATTAGGCGAGCAACACAAGGAAAGATGCAATAAGACTGAGTTGGGTGAAAAGCAGATCCATGATCATCCCCAAACTGGTTAATACTTACTGCTGAAGTTTCCCATATTCCCTTTCGAAGTCTCTCTCCACCTGGGGGAAGGAAAAAGAGAAACCACGTCAGCTCAAACACATTAGAGCACAATTCAAAAAAACTGACCCAGGCCCCTGTCCTCCCAGCGGAAAGTACAAACTGGATTGATCTGCAAGTATCAACGGATACAAGTGAAACTATTATTATTTATATAGTGTCAACAGCATGCTAGGCACTTTAGAGACAAACATGAGGATAACAGGTAACATTTTCAAAAGCACGTAAGTCCCATTTTTAAAAGAGTTTTAAGCACTTAGGAGCCCTAATGCCTGGTCTGTACTTAAAATTTAGATCAACCTAGCTACATCACTCAGGGGTGGTAAAATTTCACACCTTTGAGAGCCGTTGTTAAGCAGATCTAGTCCCGGGTGTAGACGTGACTAGGTCGACAGAATTCTTCTGTCAACCCAGCTGCCGCCACTCGAGAAAGTGGGTTATTTACATAGATGGAAAAACCTTTTCCATTGATGTAGGAAGCATCTACAATAGCGTGCTTTAGTAGCACAGCTGAAGTGTGCCACTGTAGTGCCCGGAGCATAGACATGGGCTAAGTCTCACTGGACTTCTAAATCACTTGGATGCTTTTGAAAATTTTACCCAAGGTTCCTGCTCTGATGATATAACAATCTAAATACAGAACTTGTTTAGCTTGTAAACTATATAAGACCCAAATAAGATCTGAGGCCTAAACCTTGAAAGTATTTGGAGTATTAAATAACAAAACAAAACTTTTGACTTTTGGTGGTTCCTCCTAATTTAGTTCCAAAGTGATCACTGAGATTTCAGATCAGGAAACATCATGAATCTCCCTGCACCAGGAAAATTCTGAAGTTCGGAGTTTCATTCTAAGGCATCGGGGGAAATGTCGAAAGGTGGAGATATGAGTGTAGTGTATTCTGTGCAGTTAAATTTGTATTCAAGAAATACCCAATGGACCCAAGTAAGTGGGTGCTATAGCTTCTCCCAAAAGTAGACGTTACACCTGTGTTTTCTGTTACTAGATGGACCAGACCATTTTAGAACAAAAGTCATTGCCACCAGCTGTGTCAATTCATTCTGAGGACATGCTAGGGCATATGAACTGGAAACTGACAAAATAAATGGAGCCATTCCAAAAGCACACAAAGGTGGCAGCCCAACAGGTATAATGACACATGAACATACATGCAGGACTGTCCGCTTTACACAGCCCTGCTTGGTGTTTACAGAAGAGGAGCAGGTCATATGAGAAATGTTTCTGCTCAGGGGTCCAGATACACTGTGTGCATACGTTCACCCACGGTAATAGAGAATGGGACTGGGGGCATGCCCCTCTCTCCTCTGACACCAAATTTAAAGGACTCCACACTCCACAGAGTATTAAGTATCTATCTTCTCTGCATGCAACTGTCACTAATACTGGTTCTTCGGGCTTCAGTAACTGGTATTATAAGCCTCCTCCTCCTTTTCCCTTATGATTTGCCTGTGTGATGTGCCCCAGCACTCCTCCAAACTCCCATTCTAGTCCATAGGTTCTAATCCACCACAGAATCCGGACTGCTCCAAGCCTTAGACCTGAACCTGGGTTTGAAACAGTTCAAGCTCCATTAGAGAATGCACAACTGAAGGAGTGGTAGTGGCTACTGGCTGCTACAGCTGAGTTCTTAGTCAGATTAACTACTACAGTTGTCCCAAAGAATTGGTAATTTTGTATTTTAGCACTTCTTTTCTGATCACTTCCTATGAAACGACACGTTCTCTGTACCATACCCTCTGTCTCCATCAGCTCAGGTAACCAAGGGCCCTCTTCTAAGCCTCAAGACACCACTGGGTCTCCATGCCCCCCCAAATTCTAATACATGACCCTATTGCAAACAAATCCACCAAGCCATGGGCTGAAAAGAAAACAATTTTATTATTTTAATTGCAGTTCTCAGTGTGCCGGGCACTTTCCAAAGAGATGAAGATAGAATCATTGCCCCAAAGAGTATACAAGCTAAAAAAAAAAAAAAAAAATCACCCAAGCAGAGAAGTATTCTCCGAATATGACATCAATGATTTCCTATTCCAACCTGCTGTCTGACAGAAAATTTCCAATGAGCTACGATACTCCCTGGTGCTTTCATTCCAGGTGGAGTTCTGGAGTGAAGTTCTGGAACAGCCTTCCAAGGGGAGTAGTGGGGGAAAAAGACATATCTGGCTTCAAGACTAAGCTTGATAAGTTTATGGAGGGGATGGTATGATGGGATAGCCTACATTTTGGCAATTAATTGATCTTTGCTTATTAGCAGGTAGATATGCCCAATGGTCTGTGATGGGATGTTAGATGGGGTGGGATCTGAATTACTACAGAGAATTCTTTCCTGGGTGCTGGCTGGTGAGTCTTGCCCACATGCTCAGGGTTTAGCTGATCGCCATATTTGGGGTCGGGAAGGAATTTTCCTCCAGGGAAGATTGGCAGAGGCCCTGGAGGTTTTTCGCCTTCCTCTGCAGCATGGGGCCCAGGTCACTTGCTGGAGGATTCTCTGCACCTTGAGGTCTTTAAACCACGATTTGAGGGCTTCAATAACTCAGGCATAGGTTAGGGGTTTGTTACAGGAGTGGGTGGGTGAGATTCTGTGGCCTGTGTTGTGCAGGAGGTCAGACTAGATGACCATAATGATCCCTTCTGACCTTAAGTCTATGAATCTATGACTATTTTAACACATACTTAAACATTCATTCCACATCTTATCAACCAAATAAAGCACGTGGATTTCAACTGACCAGCCAAGAGTAAACGTGTACTTTTGTTGTCATGGGATCAAAACTGGGTCCTTTTTCGTGGTTAAACTGCCACGCTATTAAACAAGCAGCAAAGCGTTGCACACAGCCAAGACTAGAATGAACCAGAGTATTTTTTTTTAAAAACGTACTCCATGTGCTCCAGGCATTTGAGACTGAGACTCACAGCAACAAAATATAGCTAAAGAAACAACACATTTAATAACACTCCCCCTACTTGGTTTTCAATTCCAATTGCTATAAGGCCAATATTTTAAAGTGGAGACCTACAGGTGTAAATGTCACCCTCATTTTTTGCAATCCCCCTTTCTTAAATATCTTCTGAGTTTGCAGGTTCAAATCCACCCAAAGTCAATAGTGACTGAGTCACTGCAATCTGATGGCTATTTGGTGAGTAGTGAGTTTGGTGAGCTTCGGTCAAATTCCAAGGGGACACGTGTCCAGACCAACAGAGACCACTACTACCGGCACCCACGCTGGCTGTCTCTGTAGACTGAAAAGCTCCAGAGACTGATCTCCCTTTCTCGCTGCTAAAATTGGTCCCTCCAGGACAGGGTGGATCAATGAGGGGGCAGCTTGCATAGCCAATGCTTGGTTCACAGCTCTGCAAAAATCCACGACAGCTGGTGCCTTCAGGTCAGGTAACCAGCACATAGTAAAATCACCCTATATTTCTATGATTGTTCCGGCTGTAAAAATAACCCCAGACTATTGCATTCTATTTATATGTCTGTGTGAACTGTCCTGGTTGCAAACCAAAGGGGGCCGGCATGACTCAGGCTCGAGTCCTTTGACGGCTGATGGTATTATTCCCCGTTCTCAGCATGAAGCTCCATCCTGTTGCAGATGTACTATTCAGAAGAATTTCCCTTTCATTTGGTCAGCAATCAGTTATTTCTAGGCTTAGTTGCAAGGGGTGGGGAGGCTCGGGATGAAACGAAATGTAAAGATGCTGAGCGGTTCCTGATATTTGCTGATTTACCCATTATTGTTCAATTCTCCCCTCTACCTGCAGTACGTGGGGGTGAAACAAAGGCATTTCAGTCTATTTGATCTGAGGGAGGCCACAACTCTCACACAGAAGTTATTTTTCTATGTGGAGTACACGTGTTCCTCAAACTCTCATCCTGTCCTATCTTTCTTGGGTTCCTTGCCTGGTTGTCTTGTGTGCACTCTGCATATCAGGGACTGAATCCTCTTTTCCACAAGGCAGCACATCAAACACCCCTCCCCACTCACATCCCCAATGACATTTATACAGAGACAGCTGCCCAAGCATTAGTCTTGTTTCACCCCCACAGTAACAGTTGGCTACCAGTCACTGCATTCTGCACACCCATGTGCCTCTGCTAGCTACTATTAATTATTATTTCTATTACGGTAGCACCCAGAGACTCCAGCTGAGGCTCATGGACCATCATGCGACACAAATAAGTCCCTGCCCCAGAATGCTCACAGTCCGGGTTTATGTAAAGATGCAACAGGTGGATGAAAGAGACAAATGCAGTGGGCTGCGAGGGCAAGGTAACAGTACACCAAGCACGTTATGCATAGTACCCAGCAGCTTCAGCTCTCACTTACATTTCACCAGCCTGGAAACTTAATGGCCGTAGGCATCTGACATGTAAAGCAAAAAGCTACTGATAGAGTTACCAAGTTAAAAATAATGAGCACTAGAGGTACTTTGAAGAAAAGAAACCATCTAAGTAAGTTTCCACATTCAAATAATTCCTCCCTCCAACCCATCTCACTCACTTTTGGAAGCTTGAAACCAAAATCTGTTTTCCTTTCTGAAATGCTTTTTGTTCCATGCACATTGGTTAGTTATTGTAAGATTGCTCCCGAGTGCAGACTTAGGACTTTTAACTGAAGTGCTCTTTAAAACCCCCCAGTGAATTACATTGACTTTGTAACAAATCCAAGAAGGGCTCGAACTTTGGGCTTTCCAGCCATGATAGAATCTTTGTAACTCAAAGGGGCTGTTGTAACCAGCAATGTGGTAGAGAGGAAATGATGCAAGACCAATGAGCACCACTAGAGGATGGAAAGGCAGTACTGTGAAGAGCCTTCTTACTCTCCTGGAGGAAGGGTGCTATTTGATTTCCACATGGCATCATTCCATTGGACTCAGACTCCCTTAATGGGACTTGGCAACAAGAGGGAAGAGAAAAAATTGTGTAGTCAAGCCAAACGTTTTATTATAACCACAAACTTCTGCTGGGTATGTGCCATCCCATCAAACACAACAAAGATCCCACCTAGACAATGCAAGTTGCGTGCATAAATTGGGTGCAGCAGAACAATTAGCATAAAACACAATAACCCCTTTGTGTCTGACAGTCGAGTACCTTGGGCCAAAATAATCCTGAAATGAAGTGAAGCTGGGATATGAGCCTGTACACCCAAGACTAGGATTTCGTGGACTTCACAAACCAGCAAGCCACACCTACCCATCTTCTAAGTAAGGCTATAGGTGGATATGCAGTGCACAAAAGCAATGCTGCTTCTATGCCGTTCCCCAAAGAGCATCATGTGCAGCTTCAGAATAGAGGGATGGGACTCACCCCGCTGAAGCTTTAATGAGGGGGTGGAAGGGAGAGTGTAATAGACACAGTCACCTAATTCACCAGGCCCGTTAATTTCATCCCACCAATGCTGTTACTCCGGTATTAGAGATTTCAAGTGTTAGTCATGTGCAGTGGAAACTAATTACGGCAAACTTGCTGGGATGGAATTCTTGTTATAATGAAGCTCAGTTACCGAAAGGTCTCAGGGAACACCAAAATCTTTGGCTAAATCAAGGGAGTGGGGTCTAGAAGACTCTGAAGTCTACAACCCAGGTTTGTGAGCTCTGGAATACACTCTGCCAATCATGCCCAGCAAACTCACTCAAGGTCAGCCAGCAACACAGTGGGGGAAGGATACACCCCGAATCGAGCAGACGGAGGTGGGGAACCCCTGACCAACTTGTCCAAGGTTATTGGGGGCGGCTATGCTCTGGATTCCCCTCTTCCAAGAGAGAAAATGAGCTGACTGGCTTCCCCTGCTTTGCCTGGCAGCAGTGGGAGGCTGTGCTCCAGGCTCAGAGCTCACTGCGGAGAGGCACAAGCCGCAATTCTTTTCAGCCACCTGCCGACTCAGATGACCCAGTCCCCACTGAAGAGCATGGTACAACCCCAGGGTGACACATATGAACTTCAGTTAGCTGGAACTCCACTGCAGCTTGAACAGTGTAACTTGTGCTTAGAGCGAAGTTGTCCTGGGGGTGAGGGGACGTGGAGAGAGAAGGGAACTGTCTCCGCTATAAGAGGCTTCCACTGCGCATTGGATTTAAACAATAAACATTCTGCACACAGATATAATTCTAACAGGTTTAAGTCCTATCACTGGGCATTAGTTTAATTGGGCTGTGTTACTATGTCCTCTATCGTTCCCCTGACAGCAGGTCCTCTCTGTATATTAGATCCTCCCACCCAATCTCCTCGCCTCTGTACAAGCTCAGTAACAGATGCTCTTTTCAGGGGAAGAGGAGGGGAGAGATTATTCCGTCTGGAATTGGATTTGCCCAGGTTTAGGTGGAAACAAAGTAGTGACATGCCAGGAGATGTGGGGGGTGGGAGATCACTTCAGTTCACCAGCTATTTCCTACAGGGGTTTCCTTCTACCTGAAGAGCTAAACGGTGGCTGACACTTTGCCCTTCTTCAAAAGATCAGCACCGAGTGGGCACAAGGAGTCATGACTAATTCCTACTGCAGCCCAGTCAACCTATTTTCCAGTGCTCCTACTAGTATTAGAGCCTTTTAATCACAAAACCTTTGGTGAGCTAAGCCTGCCATGTCAGAATGATTCTGTCTCTCTCCCCGTGTTGGAATTAGCATGCTCTGGTGGGAACCAACTGCTAAATTCTGACAACTGCCCCCCCGCTCTTTTTTTGTGGTACAATCTTGTGAGTGGGAGATCCTCTCCATAACCGCTTCCCTTCTTATGAGCTCTGGATGGAGCCCTGGAGATGCCACACCTTCCCACTTCCTGCAGCAGCCTCCAGAGGCCAACATCTGGAACAAAATGGAGAGCTAAAGCAGATTGTACTGCTGTTCCCAAAAGCCCACACAGATGGAATGTCTCAGCCTGCAAGGGGGAGGTAAACTCGGAGGTCTACGCTAACTAGCTTAGATACAAAGCAGCCCATCACTTCAATACCCTGAAACTAAGAGGAGTGTAAATCTGAAGGGTCAGGTTCTCAAGGGAGAATGGTAGTTTCCTGTCATTTGTTCTCCTTTGAAGGACTGCGCTCTACACTTACCCTGTGCAGTTACATTGCTCCATGCTTTCTGTTTGGCACACATCTGTGCCAAAAGTATTGTTACAATCAACAAGATGGCATAGTGGAGGCCAGGTAAAAATTTCCAACATTCAAACTCTCAGCACTTCTGCTGAATTTGGGAAGCGGAGGGACAGGTGAAGAGCAGGGGAGAGGGGAAAAAGCTTGGAACCAGTAACAATTCTGGATGAATCTTTGCCCCTTGGATACTCTGAACTTGACAAAAGCGTTTTATTTCAGAAATTACAGCCCATAACTGCCAGTTTATCTCTATTTGTGGATGTGCTGGAGAAATCCCTACAACTGGATAGGCAAGAGAAAACTGAAAATGGCTACAGAAGCTCAGGAAGGAACTGGATAGCAATCTCTTGGATTTGCCTATGATATACTGTATCTCCACATTGAAAGACAAAACCCAGGAAGCTAACAGACATTCCCATACTGCCACCATTCAAAATGCCAGGCACAGGACATAACAGGAGGGAAGAGTGTTAGGGCAGAATCCACTGCAAACTGAGAGCAAAGAGAGATCTTGAAGGTTCAAATATTAATTCTTGTTCAATCTGAGCTCCTGGCTCTACCATTAGGAGGGCTAGCTTCAGAGGTGATAGTGGAGACCTTAGTGTGTGGCACTATGTGCAGCAACACAGTTTTATGTAGTATAAGGTCTTTCAGACAAACTGCATCCTGAAACACTTTACATAGTTAAACAATACATTATGGCACAAGGAAAGGGAAATTCACAGGTGCAGACAAATGCAGACTAATATGTACTTATATGAGACACAAAAATCAGATGCGCCGGAAATGTCCAAAAACACTGTTCAAGTCATCAGGCGATGCGGAGAAGAAGGCTCTTGCACCAGTAGAAAAGAAACCACTGCTAGATAGGTGGATAGAGCAAGTAAGAAAGTGAGACAGTCAGGATCTCTGCAATCCGATAGAGAAAGTCAATGAGGGATTTAAAAACAAAAAAAGGGTAATTTTGAACTGGATCTTGAAATAAACAGGGATCCAGTGGATTTGCCTGAGGCTGGGGGTTGTATTTCTTTGCAGAGAGCAGCATTCAACATATGAGGTCTGGAGCACTAGAACTTGGGAAGACCACAGAAGAGTGAAAAGGAGTCAAAGGCCCTCATTAGGGTTTCAACATTGCTGTTCTTTAAAAAGGTCCCTTGCTTAAATTTTGCACTGCCAGTCTAAAGCAAAAGCAGAAAATTGTCGTTCTGCAGCACCACAGAACGACACCATCCTTTAAATAAAAGATTACAATTCATCAATATTGGGAAGTGGCAGAGTAAACCCTCCGTCTCAAGGGGAAACTTCATGCCACAAAAAGCATCTTTGACACCTTAATACAAGTAACCCACGCATCCTAAGGAATTAGCAGTGGTAGGAGTTCCACAGAGGAAGGATCAGGAATGTTAGTCTGTACAGGGGATTAGTTCACCAATGCAGTTATAATTATAAAGCCAATGTCTCTGTCACACTAGCGATCAGGACGCTTCTTTTAAAGCAGGTATGCAGGTTAATTCAGGGATTGCTACTGTGAGCACTACAGCTTTCACAGGACAAGGACCATCTGCTTAAGTAGGGAAAATACCACAGCCAGCTGCAAGAAACAGCACTTGGGAAAGGACTTTCAAATTCATCAGAATACAAAATGCTTTTTTAATTTTCTTTTAAAGCAAATGCTGTGCAGCACAAATTAATTCATGCCTGAGTACTAAGCATCTCAGCCTCCACTGATAAGCTTTCCTTTGGAAACAGTTATATTCAGCGATCTGAACCACTCCCCCTCCTCCATCTGCTCAGAAAGGATGAACAAACAAGCCATTGCTGAAAGAAGGAAGGAAGGAAGCATGTTCAGTCATCTCCTAGGAAAACTGTGCCAGAATGAAAGAGCCCACTCCCTTAAAAAACAGATCCCGAGACCAAAATACTGCATGTAGCTGGGACTCCCCCTCACCCACAGCACAACGATGTGATGGTCAAACACAGCAACAGGTTCTGCTCACTCACACTCCCCTCCCACACACACACACAAAAATGGGACGAGTCAAAGTGCTGGCTTGACTCACCAGCCACATGATCACAGACTGGATCTAAAAAGGGGGAATTGGTTTACTCACCGTCTTGGGTACAATCTGTTTCTTGGGCTGCCCAATCTTGAACGGAATCCTGGAAAAGGGAGGAGGGAGAGATAAGGAATATGTAAGCGAACAAGAATAGCTGGCCTCACATGCGACGATGTCAAAAAACACGTTCCCCAAGCTCTTTCTTAGAGAAGGATTTTTGGATGCCAGCTTCAGTGGAATAACATCCCAGATCCTGGTACTACATTCAAGATAAAGTACATCTCCCTTTGGAATCTGCTTCAGCTTTGGCATCAGTGATCTTCCCAAACAGCAGTGCCAGCTGGGTCTCCAGCAGTGAAATCCCTCTTTTTCCTCCGGTCAGTGTCCTATTAAGGGCTCTAGATGTCCAAGGCACTCCTTGGCAGAACAAAGGTCTGAAGGTTGTAAAAAATTTCAAAATAAATCTGAAAGGGGAGGCGGGGGTGGGGAGGAAGGAATCAAACCCTGCAAATATTTACAAAGAGAACATTAAAAAGAGGGGAGGGAAAGACCCTCAAAAACCACTACCCAAGCGTCTGCAGTTTTGAGCTGCTTCAAAGGATTTTTCTTACAACAGCTGCAGGGATGGCTCACCTGCCAGCTGAACAGCCTTCATTCTTAAAAACCTTAATATGGTTATGAGTACAATCTGGATGAGCTATTCCCCCCCACATAAGCTAGTTGGAAGGTGAAGAGTGCTCACTATGTATCCAGTTTTGGCTTGATCAGATTGTTGTAGTCATAAAGCAATTAAAATAATTAAGTTTCTTTCCCCACTTGATAACCAAAGTAACAAAAACACAATAATTCAGCCATTGCTTTTAATGTATTAGACTAATTTATGTTGTCTGGTTAAAATTCATGGTCCATAATGCTCCCAGTTTATACTAAACCCAGTTTACAGCATATTATGCTGGTGTAGCTACGGGGAGAATTCAGATACATATTTTTAAAAAAGGAATAGCCTTATCCAGGAATGGTATCCTGTCTCAAACAATGTTCTGTACCAGAAGCAAAACAGACGGTGCAGAAGTCCCCTAATGGTCCTGTGCAAACAGTAACAAATTCTCATATTTTTTAATAAAATTAATTTAAAAAATCTAATTTAGTTTATATTAATCTCTTAACCAGTTCATTTTTGTCAGTATTGCAGAGTGAAAATGGCTAATCAGTTTCACAAATGTCTCTAATCAGTTTCACTTACAGGATGCAGGGTTGTTGAGGAAAGTTTTAATTCAAACAACTACAGATTTCCAATGATTATTTTTAACTGTGAAAACATTTTTATTACCCTATTGGTTTTGTAAAATCTCTTATATACAACAACTAACTTTTAGGATTAAACTACCAGTTAGAGACTTCTCTCTGCAGGCACCACTCCACAAACACCACACCATATGAGACAACACTTAATATGGGAATGACAGCAAAAACAAGATCATTCAATGACCCAATTCCCTCTTTGATTGGCTGAAATGAAGCATAGTCAAACCAATGGTATAATTAGCAACCAGTAATAAACCTAGACTGCAATCCATACCTCCTGAACTGACCATGGAGTAAAAGTCAACATTAGTCACAAATGTTTAAATTTAATTTCTGGAGTACTTCCTGTTTATTGTTCTCCAGCATGGCTGATGTCATTTTAGACTGTTAACCCCTTCCAGTTCCACTGGCAGTCACAGCAACCATGAATCACACATCTTCTATAAACAAACAATCGTCTAGCATATAATTAAACAGTCAATAACTGGTTGTGGTGCCTTACAGGAAGGAATAGGAAATTAAAGATTTTTCTTTTTTCTACATGGGCAAAAAGTCAATAAAAACGGGGTGACTCCCTTAGTACCCTCTGGGCACTGGTCATACTATTGGAGTCAGTATAACCAGGTGCTATCTATCATTAGAGGTAGTTATTTGTGACAGTGAAATCTGCATCAGTTACTGTCCTCAGGTAGAGGCCAGGAACAAAACGGGGGAACTGAGGGGGAGCAGTGGGATGGAGAAGAAGAAAACTAGGACCAAATACAGCTCCCGGTGTAAACAGATGCAACACCGTTGCTGAATTTGGACCTGCTGTGCCCAGCCTGAGACTGGTTGATAATATCTTGCAGCAGGCATTGCCGGGAGTTCCTATAGAAACATAACACTGGAAGATGGAGATTGCTGGCAGTAAGTGAAGAAAGCATGTATAAGTCAAAGCTTAACCATTTGATCTCCTGTGAAATATACAATATGCAGCTACTAGAGTGGCATCCTGAGGTACCATGCATCCCTGATACCATGCTGAAGTAATCAGCTAACAAATGCACTTTTAAATACTTTGCCCTTCTACATGACGTTACAACAGAGGATCTCCGAGTGCTTACAAACACTGAATCTTTATCTCCATTCTACAGATGGAGGAAAGTGATGCCCAGAGAAATGAAGTGATTTACCAAAGGTCACAAAGTGAGTCAATGGCAGACAGGAATAGAACTCAGGAATCCTTATTCCCAGTCTCCTGCCCTTAGCACTAAAAATCCATGAGAAGAGATGTGGCATTAAACAGAGATATTATGGTGAGTGACGCTGTACCGATAAGAGGAGGTGGAGGAAATTCCACCAACGGCACCCCATTTGAATGCATTATTTAGTATTCATGTTGCACCATGAATTGCACGGTGCATTACAGAAGAGAGAGAGAGAGACATGGTCCCTGCCCCAGAAAGTTTACAGTCCCAGCCAAAGAACAGTTAACACTGTGCACAATAAGGGATAATTGTTTCTCTGTTGCTAATGATTAATCTTAGTTAACACAGAAATGAACACAGAATTTAAATACAGGCCCCTTGCAGAGGCTCTGAAACACCACCAGCCAAAGAAGACCATTCAAACAGATGCCTCCAGCAAATTAATCTGCAACAGACAGTGGCCGGCTGGAAAACGCAAAGAGCAGCAGTGAAGATAGCTGTAGTTGTGTGAGTCTCTAAACATTTGTTTGCAGTGGTTTTGGAGCTGTGCTGATCCCAGGATAGGAGAGACACAAGGTGGGTTAGGTATAGGGCTGCCAACTTTGGTTGGACGAATTCCTGGAGATTCATCACATGACATTATCTGTAACTAAAGATTCATCTTTAATTCCTGGAGACTCCAGGACAATTCTGGAGGCTGGCAACCCTAATTAGGTAATATCTTTTATTGGACCAACTTCTGTACGTGGAAGGTACAAGATTTTGAGTTCCTTTCCCCAAAGCTGAAGAAGAGCTCAGCGTAGCTCGAAAGCTTGTACCTTCCACCAACAGAAGTTGGTCCAACAACAGACATTGTCTTGCCCACCTTGTCTTACTAAAACATGACCTTTCACCATTTACTTAATCAGATTTCTCTACCCAGTACAGCTTTGCAATCTCATGAAGTAAGGGGGCTTCCTAAGGGAAAGCAGCTGCTCTGGAAAGTGTGTGAGGCATGGGGAAAAACCGACTGTCAGTCTTCATTAAAGAGCATGACAAAACTAAGTAAACTCTAGTAAAACAGTGGAGTGGAAACCGATCAGATTAAATCACAAATCATACTAGAAAGCCTGGATCCTAGTGTTCTAAATCAACCAAGACCAGCAGCTGAGGGTACAGGCAACTGGTAGTTTATGTAACAACTAATTGAAGGATGGAAGGGGATGGAGGAATCCGGGCTCAGACCGAGGGAGTATTTCAGGTCTTCTACAGCACCTGAGTAGCCTGGTTGAGCTTAAATTGTATCACTCCTTCCTCCTACCTTTAACCTGAGCTGACATAGTCTGCTTTAGCACTTGCGTTTCTTCTCGAGCCGAACTAGAATAAAACAAGCAGCTCAGGTCAATTAATGGATAATGGGATCAGCCCATCCTGTTTCAGATGGCTCACTTTTCTTTAAACTACTCATTATATTTATGCAATGAAGGGCAGTGCGAGATGCGCGAGCTACAGGATATTTCAACTCCAGCTCAGTTGGGAAGAAAGGATTTTCACATCCAAAAAGTTCTGTGTACAGAGGAAGAAACAAAGACTATTTTCTTTCATAGCAAAAGAAAGTCAACAGGATGTTCAACAAAACTACAAATATACTTTGAAACAGCAAATATCTCTATTAGCATCATGTCTATCTCAGTAAAAACCTTTTAAAAAAACCCTGTTCATATAATGTCTATTTTTTTATTTAAAAAAAAAGAAGAAAAAAAGGAAAAAAAAGGCTATTTTATATTTTGAGACAATTTTCCTGGTTTAATATGGCTCAGTGAAAAAGCAACACAGGAAAGAAGAACAGAAGGAATAAAGCAATGAAGTAGTAAGAAGATCAGAACCACTGATCTTAGCTGAGATTGTAAAATAAATTGACACACCCGCAGCTTTGAAATGCAGTTGCAAGAAGCTGCTGGCAGCAGAGAGAGAGATGTGCTCCAACAATCTGAGCACAAGCCCGAGAGCCAATAACTCCTCCTAGGTTCTAATCCCAGTTCGGACATTCTATTGCTGTGACGCCTTGGGCCAGTCATTTCACTGTTCTGTGCCTCAGTTTCCCCATCCGTAAAATGGGGATAATATGATTAACAAATATAGTGGGATGCACAAATTAGCAGCTGTCAGAGTGCATTGTAAGATGAAGAGCTCCAGGTATTATTAGTCTGCCTGGATACTACAGCGATGAACATATCAGAAATAGATCAGATTGACATACGGTTCCAGATATTTTACTATGTGTTACGGAGCCTCCTCCTGGTGTGCCAGAGCCGCAAATGCTACCCTAGAAACCTGAGCATGTTTCCACACAGCCTAGAGAAGAAACCTGGACTTGTGTGTGTTTCGGTTCTATTATTTCTGCTAAGCGAGAGAAAGCTGGGGTTGTGTTTGGGGTGTGAAATCCCTTGAAATCATGTACATAAACAGTGTGGGCATGCTGAGTCAGAGTCGGAGTTTTCCCACTCTGAAGAGCTCTCTGGTCAGATACAGCCATTTAGCTCAGCGAGCCACAGTAACGGTAATGCCTTGAAGATTCCTGGCCTCACTTTCCAGACTGGCAGGGGGAATGTGGCAAAGGCAGCGCACACAGCCCCCATCGGGACGTTGTGAGTCATTCAACCGCAGCCTCTCTGGCTCGTTTGGGAACACCGATATCAGAAGGGAGGCTCCACCTAGTCTTCCTCAATGGAGGAGGGTGAAGTACTGAAGAGAGGGGGTGGGCGCTTAAAGTAAGAAAAAGGTGTAGATGGGTGGAGAGAATCCTGAAAGCATCCCATCAGGAAAGTTGAGGAACCCCTGGGAGGGGAAGGTGGGGAAGGGAGGGAGAAGCTGTGGCTAATTTTCTCTGAAATTTCCCCAGCAATGTAGTACACCTCTCCATGTACAAGCTCAGACCACACACCAAAGGGTCTAAGGCTGTATTTACTCTACAGCTTATGTCGGCAGAACTTATGTTGCTCAGGGATGTGAATAAATCACCCCCCTGAGTGACATAAATTACACCAGCGTAAGCACCGGTGTGGACAGTGCTACGTAAGCGGGACAGCTTCTCCCACCAGCACAGACTCTGCAACTTGCAGAGGTGGTTTTGTTATGCTGACAGGAGAGCGCTCTCCTGTTGGCACGGAGTGTCTTCACCAGATGTGCATTGATGCAGCTGCGCCGCTGCAGCGTTGTATGTGTAGACATTCTCCTCCGCATGTACGGGAGCATTGAAGATAAATCCACTAGGCAATGGGGAATACAGCCCAATGAGATTTGCAGGGCACTTTCTGTAGTCCCCTCTGAAAGTAAGATGCAGAGGGATCATCCGACTGGATCAGACCCCTAATCTAAGGCTGCAGCTGTGGTTTTATCTATTCTCCTGTATAACAACATTCCCTCCACCCAGCAAAACACTTGCCCACTCTTGCTCCCTAATCTGGCAGAGACCAGAAAAAATGGAGGAGGGCTATCAACCTCAGGAATTTAAATGGGGGAAATAAGCGTAGACAGCAACAAAACACATGATAACACCTTCCACTTGAGGACCACAAAACACTAATCAGGCTTCCTAAGACCTCTCTCAGGTAAATAGGGAAAACACATGAATATTTTCAACCACCACTGAAATGCAGCTGCTTCTGGGGATATGAACAGCTGCTGTTCAACAGTGCACAACAATCTCCAATGATGATTTAGGACAGGAAGTAAGGAAAAAGCTGTATGCAACTGAAAGTGGAGGGAAAGTTGGAGGGGGCAGAAGGTACTTACCGACAATGTACATGGTCAGGACCTCAGGGTTAACACTCAGACTCCTGCAGAAAGTGTCATAGGCTCTCTAATAACTATAAGGGGTCAGACTAGGAGGGCTCACTGAAAAATTTCTGTTGAAACTGATTTCCAACTCAACAAAATTTTTCATGAAAGCGTCTGCTTTCCAAGGAAAATTTTGCTTTTTCATCAAAAAAACAAACGCTGCATTAAGTTCACCTTAATTAGGTGACAGGAACTTTCTCAGCAAAATGCTGAAAACCCTCAATTCCCATTCCCTACACACACCATCTGGGACCTTGTCTACATTAGCAATGCTCCGGCAGTTGCCAGCGGTGGGGCAGCTACAATGTTTGTAGCAACAGTGGAAGCATTAGTGTAGACGGGAGTAGGTGCTTCTCTCACAGTATGATTCAATGCGGTTCGGTGCAGCTTTTCATGACATAATAATAAAAATGCCTGGGCCCTGTCTACACTTGCAACCTTAGGCAGCTGATGAAATATAGGTAATAATTCTGCTACTATAGATGTGTCCTTGCAAGAAGTGGGCAACACCTCATAGGATCAGGCCATAAGAGAAATTATTCACTGCATGCTGACAGTGTGCTTGGTGCTGTACAATGCCTTAGTGAAAAACTTATACAACCACTGAACTTCCAAGTCTCAGATAGCTGAATAAGGAGTCTGAGACTGTCCCGGTCTTAAAAAAAACCCTATGACCTTATACAATGCACCAGCAAGTGTCCAAGGAACGGGGGAATTCCAGCTCCAGCCCTCCCAGGTGAGAGATGCATGAACACAAGACACAGTTGGAATTAATATATCACATCACTCTGGATGTCTTGCTGTACTACACGGTGTCCATGGAAACTGCATGCACCATCCCACCCCACTCCCCCTTCTTTATAAGAACTCATAGCAACCACTCCAAACAGAACACTAATGCAAAAGGAAAAAATTATTCAAATGGATCACAAACAGCTTATGTTAAGAGAGATACTGCGCCAAATTCTGTGTTAACTTCTGCCCGTGAAGCTCCATTGGGAGGTCAGTGGGATTGCCCGGGGCATGCAGCAGCACAGAAGTTGGCTAAGAGTATTGGACACCTCTGAAATCAACTGAAAAATATATAGACTTAACCCTGGGTTTCAGTCCGCCCCGACAAAGCTACAGGGCACCAACAAACCAACAAAACTGGTCTCAGCGTGAGCCCCTATAACAAAGAAAAAACGCATAATGTAACCACGCAGTTTATGTTGATTTAGACCAGCCTCAAACTATAATCCTTAAGTATTTAGTCCTTTTTGTTCCAAACCTGCTTCCACTGAGTTCAGTGGTGCAGTACTAAGCCTATAGAGTGTAAGCTCTTTGGGGCAGGGATCGTCTTTATCCCTTGTGTCCTCTGTACAGCCAAGCCCAGTGTCAGTACTAAACAAATGCAATAATGCCAGAAGTTACTCTCCCACCCGTTCCAAGATGATAATGAAAAAACTAATGATATTTTACTCACCCATCAAAAGAGAATTACTCACGCCAGGTGCGTGGGCGAACAGAATTTTGCAAGGCTGTTTTAGGCCCTGACTATGCTACAAAAATAACCATTTTAAGCGTGGCTGTGAAAGATGGTTGTGGCTTAACTGTGTTATAAGATTGTTTTTTAGTTGCCTGCATGGAACACCACCACCAAGTCATGTGATAACCATGTTAGCATTAAAAGAGGGTGCTCACATATTTTTTTCTGTACACACAGGTAAGAAAAAATTATGGCTCTGATTCTACAAGCTGGTCCATGTTGGGGGACTCCCCGAGCCGGTGTGGACCCCCACGGTTGCCAGTGGCTCAGGGGTTCAAGTCACACAGACTAGTTTGCAGGATCAGGAGCTACATTAATGCAGGTAACAACTACATTTCATTTATAGTGTTTAAACATGAGTACTTCTGTAGTGCATGTGACCATCTGTGCTATAAAATCAAGTATCTAGGTATATGTAGGAAGTAATTATCTATGTAGCTATTTATACTTTGCTCACCACTTTGGGATCTAAGAGCTTTTTTGGATCAAATTTTATCAGATACTAAGGGCCAAATGCTGGTTTCACTGGGAGTTTTGCCATATACATCAATGAGACCAAGATCTGGGCTTGAGAAAATACCTTTGTTTGCTTCTCTCCAGAACTCATTGATCAAACAGGTGCTAGCCTGCTATCATTATAAAGAAATTCTGTTTAAATTCCATCATGAAAAGTGGCATTTGGCAGAAAAGCCCTCAGTGCATGGGGCACGGCGAATCAGCTCCCCTCTCATCCCTAGAAATGGGCTTTCTAGTGCAGAGGTAACAGTGCTTCTCTTGCAGAGACAGAAGACTGGATTCTCCAGAGCTGCCTGGCCTGCACTATGTTCCCTTGAATTCCATATAGAAGTAAGTTCACTCCAAAAAGGTGACAAACAAGAATTCTGGGTTGAGACCAAGTTTAAAAAATGTCAGCCTACGAGGTATTTTGTGGGGAAGGTAGACCAGTTAGCAGTTATAACCCACTGAAAATGGAGGCTTAGTCTAAAAAGTACCTTCTTAACTGTAACTGTAGCATCTCTAGACTGTAGGAAGCTAGAAATGAAGCTCTTTGGGGCAGGGACTGTCTCTTTGTATGTGTTTGCACAGCACCTAGGAAGATGGGGTTGTGATATTGATCAGGACTCGGGGCATGACTGTAATATTAATAATGTTAATACATAATAAACATTTATGTTGGAACCAGAACATGCCTGTCATTTCCCACCTGTTCCCAAATATACTTTTTCCCAGTACCTCTGGAGTAGATGGGGTTCAGTGACCTAGAAAACTGCGCTTTATTGCACGACCTGAGCTAAACATCAGCCTTTACACACCGAAATCTTTTGGAAAATGGATTAACATGGAAGTCTTGTTAGATCAAAACCTGGTAATGGTTTGGGGAGTTAAACATCACAGGACTATACAATTCAACTCCTAACTTTAAATTAATACTAGGTGCTTAGTTTAGTCAGTATGCTGGAACTGGAAAACTACTGGAAGAGGTGAAGTGTAGCTTGAAAACCTGCTTTTGAGATACAACAGAACTAGGTTTTAAGCAGTTTCTTCTATAACTACAGGTACCCTTTAGATTATAAATTGATGCTTGAATTGTAACTGAAGAGGAAAACACAGAAACCACCGGTTCAGTAATGGCCCCAATAAAGCCCAAGTCATTCACATTTGCTTTTAGAGAATAGAGGTCAGAAGATCAGTACTGTATTTTCTACTCTTTCCCCCAAAGTGACCTGGGATCTTTAAATTTCACCTGTGACAGCCACAGGAGTAGAGCTCACTTTAATATATCTTCTGAAGGACAGTACCTCAGGCCATACAGCCCCCTCCCTAGGATGGCACTGAAATATCAGCACAGGAGAGAAAATTCAGATCCTGGTTTGGAACTTGAGTGGAGACCTCCTGATCTCAACGTGTGTTGCCACCTAGCCACACTGAGCAACTTGCTGTCCTCCATTCTTAACCCGTAAACCTGCAGAAAAACTAAACTGCCTATCAATGCTGCAGTGACAGAGTCACTAAATACCTGCTACACCACAAATACTCACTCCAAATGGCTGAGCAGTGGCACAATTCCTGACAGCACCAGCAACCAAGCTACAACTTCTCAACACAGTCTCTGGGGCAGCTCATTTAGGAGACTATAATCCAAGCAAGACACAAAATCTTAATGATGCCAGAAGGATCAAGATTAAAAAAAATAATCTCATCTATCGACAAAATATCCCTCCCCAAATAAGCCTAATTCTGCTCTAATTAAAGTTGGCCCTAAAACATGGTCGAGAAAACATCATCTAGTCATAACCCAGGTGTGGAAGTCAGGAGATCTGGGTTTGATTCCTGCTTCTGTCACAGATTAGTTGTAAGGCCTCTGGCAAGTCACATCCTCTCTGGGTCTCAATTTCCCCATTTGTAAAATAGGAATAACAACACTGACTTTCCTTACGGGGGGCAGGGAGGCTTAGTCTGACAGTGTTTGTAAAGTGCTAAGGAAAGACAAAGAATTAGTAACACAGAACTTGAGCCTGTTTGTAACAAGGGGATGGATGTAACTCTTTACAGCGATAGCACCTTTGATCCCAAGGATCCCAGTGTGCTTTATAAACATTAATTAAGCCTCGAAACACCTATGTGAGGCAACTATTATCTCCATTTTACAGACGGGGAAACTGAGGAAGAAAGATTAGGCCACCTTCCTCAAAGCACAGTGAGACAGTGGTAAAGCCACGAATAAAACTTTGTAGAGTCATGACTAAGTCCCTTTCTCTAATCACTAGGGTAAACCTCCCACTAAACTTCAAAACATTATGTTCCAAGCTGCGGACATGCATCTGATGAGGGCCATTGTTGGACAGAGGCAGCACGCTCAAACTAAACAAACAGTGATATATCGGCTAAACAAAGAAAACTCTCAGTCTTGAATGTTTGGAACAAGGCTCATCCTCTCTTTATGCAGAACTCCCAGCAAGCAAGTGATATAAACGTTAGACATTTTTTGCACTGACATTTGGGAAGCAGGGCACAATCCCCTAGACAATAGGCCCCCTCTGATATGCATGCTGTTCTACAGAAGAATTTGTTACTGCCTTGCTCGTTCACAGTCACCGCAGCCTAAATGGTCCAAATGTGACCTCAGGAATCTTCCTACATCAGAGGATGCACGTCAATAAGACCCTTTCCCCTCCGAAGACGTACTGAATTCCAGCCCTAAGTGAATGACACGATTCATTCAATAAGCAGCAGCACGACTTCACATTGGCCATATCTGCATGAATTAGCCACTATTACAGTTAGCATGGCCTGCCAGCCATTGACAACCGAACTGAGAGCGATTGTCTGTTTTATACACAGACTAACCGCCTCAGAGTTCAGGTCTCTCACATTCATGTGGAAATGGGGCCACAACACGCGCAAAGACTGACGTTGATCTGTTGTGGAGGAAGAAAGGGGAATCACAGATTTCAGTTGAGTAACCCCACCCTTGACAGTGACCCCTCATTCCTACCCCAGTAAAAGATTAAAAATTCATCTTCCAGTGCAAGCCACATATAACGTATGTCAGCTATTGCAGGCTAACCTTCCTGAAATAAAGCAGCTCCCCAGAGGTACACAGGGTTTCTGAATTCTCTGATTCTCTGCTAAAGCTTACTGAAGGCCCCATATTCATTAATGGAGCAGTTTTTAAAAATCGTGTTAAAACACAAGTCAAATGTGGCTCCCAATCACGTGGCTCAGCAGGAACCATGTTTAAGATACGCTCTACCAGGGCTTTCCCAGATGGCTCCATTCTGAGAGTATGTCTTCACGGCAGTGTTAGTGCGAGTGACTCCTGTTGAGTTACCCTCGTTCGGGTGAGAGCAGCCACACCACACAATAATCCTCATGCTGCTGTGTCCACACTGATGCCGCTCTCACTTGTGTGTGGTGCTAGGATTTCTGGGGGCATATCCCATGGTTCCAAACTGCAGTAAGATGAGCTGCTCCAGGAATTCCTTCTCAAGAAATTATGGGAGAACTCATCTGTCCTTTCTGGGCACAGGAATGGAGTTGTGGGAAAGGACCAACAGCACTTGAGTGGCTCTAGCCTAAGTCCACACTACACAAGTGGGCATGTTAACAGCTGATGACTTGTGCTAATCTGAACTTTAGCCTGTATCACTTGACAGGCCAGTGAACTCAAGTGAAAAGCACCATCATGCTCAGTCTAGGGGTACGTCTTCACTGCAATGTAAGCCCAGGGCTAGTGGAAAGCGAGTCAGCAGGCCCTGGGTTAGAGAACTGATTGTCAGTCCTACATTAGGAATTTTCTAACCTGGTCCCAAAACTGGGATTCCAGCATCTACACTGCAGTGTGCAGACCTGAGTGCAATCAACCATATCCCTGCTCTCCTAGTGCCCTCCCGCCATATGGCTGCTCTAGCTCTTTGTTGTGCAGTTTGGGAAAACCTGACTGTCCACTAAACTTGACTGTGCTAAGGACCAAGAAAGCCAGCCTGTGGGAATGTGGGATACTTTTGGCTGACTCCCAGAGCCTAGGTCCAGTGGGGCTGCATCTACACTGCAAAGCTATAGGGCTTGAACCCTGGGTCCTGGACTCCCAGTTTGACTCAGGCTTGGACCCTTCACCCTTGCAGAGTCCTGGGACCCTGGATTAGAATGATTTGGGTAAGAATGGAAGGGAGGTTAGGCTTGAGCCTAAGTTCGAACCTTGGGCTTATGCTGAAGTGTAAGTGCACCTAAGTGTTTTTGTGTGTGGAACGTGACCTGAGTTATAACCAGGGATCCTAGTTTTCTGTGATAAAAAAAACCAAAATCCTGATAAAAAAAACATAAAAATCCATTTTTTTTGCTATTTAAAGGAAACGCTGAACTTTCCCTAGCGACAAAATATATAGGTGTCAGTTGAACATAATATTTTATTGATATGTTTACAATTTTTAAGCTGACAGCCTGAGCACCGCTGCCTGGGCTGACATCCCAAGCTCTGCCCATTCCCCTGATTATCTGAATTTTTGATTATCCAAGCTGGCCTCAGTCCTAATTAGATTGGATAATCGGGGTTCAACTGTATTTGATTTTATTTTCTCACAAAATGTCAAAACTAAAGATTCTCTCAAAGAACACAAATTCTGCATTTTTCTGTTGCAAATGGATTTCTAGGATCCCTGGTTATAACTCATGTTAACTTTGTAGTGAAGGCAAATCCTTAGTGTAAACAGGAGTTTAACATGCAGTTATGCTCTGAAAAGGAAATTCACAAATGACATGATAAAATTCTGTTTACTGTCTCAGTTATTTCTGATCAAACTGGACTGGCTTGGTTTGAATATTTCTTTTCTAACCATCAGCTATGCAGTCTCACCAGGGATCTGAGGGTCAAGCTGAGTTCTTTCTGGCTCATTCCTCACCATCAATAGAGTCTGCATGCCAAATTTTCCCCTCAGTTACACCTGTGCTGTCATATTGTCTTCAAAGGAGTTGCAAAGTTGTAATTTGGCAGCATTTAGCCCTGTCCTGGGAACTTCATTAATGATGATACTTACGATAGCTGAACAATCCGGTTTTATTAGCTCTGCAGTGCTAACAGGTGTAAAATGTAGCAAAAACTAATTCTCAATATACAGGGAGTAAATCTGCTAAGCGAGGTGCTATTTTCAGTTATTTTTCTGACCATAGCCACATTTAAAAGCACATTTACAGACAAAGACTAAAGATTATTTGTCTGTTGGCCAGCCCTACAGACTCAACCTGGGATCTCAGAATCAAGCTAAATTCTCTCTTTCTTACATCACCATACATCTATCACTAACTCTATAGGCTCTGCATGACTAACAGGATTGAAAAATGACCACCACACACGAGAGGAACTGTGGATGTGATCTGTCCCAGAACAATGTTTTAGGAGTCTTGTACAGAGCTTTTAGCAAATCTGACAAACACACACAGAGGAACTTTTTTAAAGCTCCAACTAAAGTTCTTTTTGTTTGGAGTTAAAGGTCCTTCTACAATGTTTACAAACCAAGCATCCCATCTTTGTGTGAATGCATGAGAACCTCAAAGTGAAACTATCTATTTTCGTTGCCCAGGCTGAACAGAACTAAAAAAGTAAAAGTGCATAAATGGATAAACAAAAAACAGTAGGTTTTTACTCTCCTTCCATTTTTAACAATCAAAGAAGTGAAAGAGTTAAGGGCATTTTAAGTAATATGACATTTAATGTGACACGGTCCCCTTAACTTTAGGCAGATTTATAAATGTTTGGTTTTAGGATGCAGCCATTTATAGCATAGAACACAGATGATGCAGCGGTGTCACTGAAAGCACACGTGGAGTGATTCTGTGTTGTGCAATTTAAGAGAGTAGTAAGATTGATAGAGAGGGTGAAATGAATTGATTACTTTAAAATCTAAGTGCAGCAATGGGTATAATTTACCACAATAACATGATGCATGAGTCAGGACTAAAAATACACTGATTAGGCTATCTGGACTATAAAGTACATATTCCTTTCTTTAAACAGCAGGGCAGTATAATCAGGAAGATGATTCTGTTCAACTGGAACTTTTTATTCAATGTATCCATGCCCTGTTTGTCTTCAAGGCAGATCTGCTGACTTTATGGATGCAGAAAAGTTTCTGCTGTTATTCTTGAAGAGCCAACATAGACACAGCAGAGAGAGCTGGAGTCTCTTACAACAAAGTTGCCAGCAAATGTCTGATCCTAAAATCTTTATTATTTATGGTGACAGTAGGAGGCAGAGAGAACACTGCTGGATTTTTCAACTCTCAACTTGAATTTGCGGTGCCAGCAGCTAGGGGAAAAAAAAAAATCAAACATTTGACTTGTAAACTGAGACCATTTGAGCAGGAATCGGTGAGCAAGAATAAATACAAAAACCAGCAAGGGTTTCTAAGTAAAACTTTATGCAGGGAAATGGAGGTCAGAAGAATCTAATCAGAAATGCTTCACATTGATCTGTTACAAAGCAAGAAATCGAGTTTTGTAGCCAGACAAGTAACTTATATTTGGAAAATAATTCTGGATAGTGGAGTAATTAAAGCATGTAATGCAAGTATACTGATGACGTGTACGTGACAAGGTTTGGTTTAAATGTCTTGATCAAATGATTTTTGGACATCACAATAAACATTAGAAATGCCTAAGAGAAATACCAATAATCTTAAAAAGAGAATAATCAGTTATTTTAATTTATTGCAAATAAAGCTTACAGTCATTTGAAACCATGAGTGTGAAGGGCTGCATTAGTGTTTCCAGTATCTGATCACAGATCCATTTTCATTAATAACAGAAGAACAGACTCAAAGCAAAAGTGTACATTTATTTTATAATTATATTTGCAATAGGTAAGGAGGAGGATTCAGTCAGAGAGAAGGGAGAGATGATTAAGAGGGGGGGAAAACCAGGAAGGTAGGGAAAGGTGTGTTTGGGTAAGCAATAAGATGTTAAGCAAGTACTATGCTACGTTTGAGAAAAATCTCATTTTGGGCAGGATGTCCTATGCATATATGCACATTGCTGCACTCTGGTCCACATTGCTGCACTCATTCCATCCCCTCTCTTCTGTTTGCTACTGTCCAATCTAAAATTAGGCCCCAAACCCAGAAACATTTACACATGGTTAACATTACACATTAGTAGTGCCACTGAAGTCCGTGACTGGGGCCTTAGATAATAAGCTCTCCGGGGCTGGAAACATATCTATGCATGCATCTGTACAGCACAATAGTGGCCTGATCCTGCTTGGGGCTTCTTAGTAATTATAAATTCTTTGGGTCAGAGACCGCATCTTCCAAATTGTTCTGTGAAGTATCCAACACACATTTACTTTAACACACAAACATTCATAAACAACAATACTTAACATTCCCAAGCTAAGATGAGGTATGCTGCCAAGCCTGTTACAAAGGCAGGAAGCCTTCCCATGAGTAAACTGGACAGCACTGCTAGAACACATGGGAGAGTACAAAACCCCATCCCCCCCAGTCTGCACTGTTACTATTTTAATACTGACATTATGAGGTGCAAATAATGTCTGTATCACAAACATATTGAAATCCATTTGAGAGGCAAGATACAAGCTAAAGTGACTTCAGCTAGTTCTGAACCCAACCTAGGTTTTATAAAAACCTATTAATAGACTGTTTCAGGCATTCAAAAAAATTAGCAAAAAGGTTTTGTTTTGATATAAACCTTCCTCTGCTGTGTTTATTACAGACATTGTTAAGCAAGTATATAAATAAATAAGAATTTGGAACCAGATCCAAAACCCTTTGAAGTCTATAGGTGCCTTTTCACTGACTTCCATATGCTTTGGATCAGACCACAAAGCCCCTAAAACATGCTTCTCATCCACAGACCAAGAGCTGCTTCACAAAGGAGAGCCAAGTATCTGCCCCATGTTGTACAGGGGGGAAATTAATGTGCAGAAGGGAAGCAACTCTCACACCAGAGCGGAGAACAGCAGAACTAGGAACTCATCCCAAGCTGTTTGACTCTCACACCCAGGCCCTTTCTACAGGAACCTGGTGCTGTAAGTGGGGGCCGGAGGGTCCTGAGAGTGAAAGGGACTAAAAGAAAGTGAAACTAACCAGCGCACTTTCACTCTCCAAAGGGAGTAACAAACACCAGTGGCGAGAAGTAAACAAGGGTCCACGTTTGCATGTTAACAACCCCGCGTACACTGGGTCACACAGATCGGTATGCGAGGTAGCTTCCCGCCCCCCGGTAACAAACTTGACACAACAGCACTTTGCTACAAGGGAAACAGGAGGGTGGGGAGAACACGAGAGGGATGCGGATATCAGGTCAGTAGCGGATGCAAGAGCTGTAGTGTGTGTGTGGGGGGAAGGCCCAGGACACGGGATGGGGGGCGGCCCGGAGCACGGGGAGTGGGGAAGGGCCCAGGGACCCGGGGTCTGGAGGGGGTGGGGAGGGAAAGGGCCCAGGGCACGGGGAGGGGAAGGGGCCCGGGAGGGGAGGGCACGAGGGGAAGGGCCCGGGCAGACGGGGAGTGTGTGTGTGTGTGTGGGGACAGGGACGAGCCGGGGAGGGGGAAGGGCCCAGGGGCCCGGAGGGGAGGGGAAGAGCCAGGGACCCGTGGGGGGGGCGGGGCGGGGCCGGGCGAACGGGGAGCCCCGGGTGTCTCGGGCGGGGCAGGGGGCCGCCCCGACGGCAGAGAAAGGCCGGGCCCACGGGACCAGCCCCCAGCGCCTCCCCCTGCTTCACTCACCAGCTCATGGTCCCCTCCGGCCCCGGCTTTCTCCCGGAAGCGCTTGTTCTTTAGCCCCGCCCCTTCCGGAACGGAGGTAAGCGGCACGCTAGACGGCGTGACATCACGCACCGTCTGGGGGCGGGGCCGGCTGGACGTTAACATGCTGCCTCCCAAACAGCCCGGGGCCCGGCTGAGCCACAGCGTGAGACGCGGTGTCGTGATGTCACAGTGTAGTATTGTGATGTCACGATGTGGAGCTGTGCTTTGGTGCTGTGATGTCACTGTCCAGTGCCATGACATCACTGGGCTGGGCTGAAGTGAGCTGGTGAGAGGCTGCACCACAGTTTTACAAAGCAAGGCTGGTATGCGGCTGCCTTGCGAGGCTGCAGCGATCGCTCCCCTGTTCTGCCATCACCAGCTCTCTGGGACATGCTCCAGACCAGCACATTGCAATGACCCCCAGCAGCCGTTCCCTGAGCCACTTCAGGGCCTGGCTTTGGGGAACAGCCTAGAACTTCAAACTCAGCTCCCAGCAATAGCTGCAGCTTAGCCCTGGGAGCCTTCCGAGGCAGATAAATTGACACCTCTGCAGCTGAATGGCTTTCACAAAGTGGACGGCTTACTGGCCCAGGCCCTATTCGCAGTGTGCGAATCTCACAGCGCTTTTCCTAGGAGATGGAATTTGCCCAACTTGCCTCGTCTGAAAATCTGCCTCTGTTGTTGCACAGTGGATGTGCTACTGAGGGTTGCATTGCAGTAGTTACGTATGTCTGTGGCAGTGGGATAAAGTGGTGTTGCTCCAATGGATGGAAAGACTTGTATCTCTGCGGACAGCTTTGAAGCTAGCTTTTCATTTTAAGCATGATTTATTTATTATTAGACACAGCCCCTGAGAAAGCCATCCCAGCATTTACTCAAGGCCCAGTACATGCTGGGACAGGTTAGCAACTCTGGCTTAGTCATTTCAGTGTAGGCATCCAGTCAGGTTGGGCGGATTGAATAAGGCTTCCAGTTCTTCCCTTTAATACTGAGTCTTGGTGTATTTATTCCAGGCTGCCAGAGCTGGTACAACACAAAAAATGTTAACAAGTAACAATGCCAGGATCCACAAGAAAAACAAACTTGAGAGACAGGACCATGGCAAGGAACTGATACGAACAAGATAAATTAAATGTAACGTAAGGTGGAGGCAAGTGACTAAGAAGGAAAATAAATTGCATACTATTTTTAAAAGCCTTTGAGGGAACGATTGTGTTAACGATTTTTGCAATATCAGGAAGGCTCCAGTTGCACTCAATAGTCAATGAAATTGATGAAGTACATGGGAACTGAGTAGGGAACCATATGGCTTACCACTTATAATCTTCAAAGCATTTACAAACCTTTAAAAATTGCCCCTCACAAGCTTCCAGGGGTAACTGGCCCCATTTTACAGATACAGAAACTGAACCAAAAAGTGTAAGACCAAAACATTTAGATGTGTCGGATTGTGCCCTCTGATTTTGGATGCCTTTTGAGTGGCTGATTAAGAATTATTTAGGCCCACATCCTCAGAAATATTTAGGCACTTAACTTTCATTGATTTCAATGGAAATTAGCAAAAAGGAGTACTTGTGGCACCTTAGAGACTAACATTTATTTGAGCATAAGCTTTCATGGGCTACAGCCCACTTCATCGGATGCATGTAGTGGAAAATACAGTAGGAAGATATATATATACACAGAGAACATGAAACAATGCGTGTTACCATACACACTCTAACAAGAGTGATCAGTTAAGGTGAGCTATTACCAGCAGCAGAGAAAAAAAACTTTTTATAGTGGTAATCAAAATGGTCCATTTGCAGCAGTTGACAAGAAAGTGTGAGGAACAGTGTGTGGGAGGGGGGTGGGGAGGAATAAACATGGGGAAATAGTTTTACTTTACTATTTCCCCATGTTTATTCCCCCCCTCCCCCCGCTCCTGCTGGCAATAGCTCACCTTAACTGATCACTCTCGTTAGAGTGTGTATGGTAACACCCATTGTTTCATGTTCTCTGTGTATATATATATATCTTCCTACTGTATTTTCCACTGTATGCATCTGATGAAGTGGGCTGTAGTCCACAAAAGCCTCTGCTCAAATAAATTTGTTAGTCTCTAAGGTGCCACAAGTACTCCTGTTCTTCTTGTGGATACAGACTAACACGGCTGCTATTCTGAAACCTCTCATAATAGAAATTAGGCGTCTAATTATTTTTCAGGACCTCTGCCATCAGGCACGATTTTCAGAGGCGCTGAGCTACCACAGCTCCAGCTGTCGTCTATGGGAGCTGCAAGTTTTCAGGTTCTCTGAAAGTCAGGCTCCAAGTGGTTCAGATCAGGCATCAAAAAAAGGAGGCGCCCATATATAACAGAATAGTTGGAAAATGTTAATCAAAGTGACTTAAAGTGATTCCTGTGAGGGGGTCCCAGAACCCAAGCCCCAAAGTCTACACAGTAATTTTTATCCCTGCAGCCTGAGCCCCGTGAGCCCAAGTCAACTGACCTGGGTCATCCATGGCCATGCTGCAAATCTTTTATTCTACTGTAGCCATACCCAATAAGGATATATGTCCTGCCCTCTCTCATTAGGTCCTTATCTGGCCTCCATTGCTGTAGTACCTGAGTACCTCATGATCCTTAATGCATTTATCCTCTCACCAAGTAGGGAAGTAGGGAAATGCTGTTATCCCCATTGTACAGATGGGGAACTGAGAGATGAAAACCAGTGTTTTCAAAAGTATTTATGTGACTAAAGATGCAGACAGGCGCCGAGTGGGAGTTAGGCACCTAATCTTCTTAGGCTCTTTTGAAAATCCCATGAGACACCTATCGGCATCTTTAGGCACCTAAATACCTTTGAATATCTGACCCTTAGTGACTTGGCCCAGGTCACACAGGAAGTCCATGCCAAAGCAGGGAATTGAATTTGAGTTTCCTGGGTGAATACCCTAACCACTGGATTATTGTCCCTCTGCTAGTCAGTTAATGGGGCAGGGAACAGACGCTAGATTTCCCGCCTCCCAGGCAGGATCGTACCCTCTTATAAGTAAAGAATGGGGCATGCTGCTGCCTTCCAAAGAACTAGTGCGACATTTGGAGCCACCACTGCATAAGGCTGGATTACAACACACTCAGCTTCACACCCCAGGACTTGCATACAAGCTCCCCACCCCGACTGCTGCTGCTGCCAGATTTACTCCTCTCTGCAGTCCTAGATGCTTACCTCTTCCCCCACCCAATTTCATCATCCAGGCCAATTATAAGCTTCTCCTGGGAGTCCCGTCTCACTCCAGTTTGTGGCACAGGGTTTGAACTTCCCGGCAGCGTGGCCCCAGATCCCTATTTTGAAACAGGCACAGGGAGGGAGAGGCCACTGACCTGAGTGCCAGTCAAGATGGCAGCAGCCATAGCCTCTGTTCAGTTCTGAACGGGAACAGGGCGATTGTCAAGTGCAGGCAGGTGCCCTGCCGTGCCAGTGGGATGTGAGGAAAAGGCTTTGAGTCAGTCACTTGTCTGCCAAGCACATAGGGAATTAGAACTTCATGTCAGGACCATGCAGGCTCCTGTCTGTATCCTCAGGGTGGGACAGGGCTGGAGAACAAAGGCTCCTGTGTTTTCTCAGGTGGCGAGAGGGACTGACAGCACAGGTAACCTTTTGGATCAGTATAAAGAGAACCTTTGAGGAGAGTTGGACCCTTACTACTAACAGTCCCAAGGTAAAATGGTGGTGCTCCAGGGTGATGACTATGGTCATTCTTACCAACTACACCTTTGCCTGGGGGAATATTTCCATGTCCCATGGCTAGGGAGAGACTTGGAGTTGTGAGTGGTGGAGGACCGAGATGCCTTTGGTCTAGGAGTAGATAAAAGGTCATCGCCAAAAGTAAGCCCAGCAGAGGGCACAGAAGGCCCTGGCATTTCAGAAGGTGATGGGAGAAGCTGGGGGGGGGCTGGGTGGCAACACGAGGGGGTGAGTTTCTAGGCTTTTCACTTCACTCACATACTCCGAGGGCAGAAAAGAGACAGCTCTTGAATTGAATGGGCAATGAAGACTGAACTCCACTCCAGAGGAGGCCTCTCCAGAAATGGCACATTGGCAGCGGAGCTTGCCCCATTGTTCTTCACGCTGGGCCTATAGGATCAGAGGAGAGTTCATTCTCTGCAGCCCATACAGTCCATGGTCTCTCTGGTGAGACTGCCAAGAAAGGGACCGTGTAATGGTGGCACATCTGCCTTTTGGGAACTCAACTTGGACCCAACCAAATTTTCATGTGAGCTGCCAAAGTTCCTTTAGAACTTTTAGTTACTACTGACCAGGGCTGAGGAACCTGGCAGTGAAATGCTGCATGTTGCACATCCTCCCTCTGTCACTCCCCCCGAGCCATCCACTCCCCGGATGCTGCTCCTTTCCCAATTTAAAAGCCACAAGCGTCCAGGACAATGCCGAAGCGTTCCTAGCTAAGTGCCTTGCCTGTTGCATAAGAGGCTCTCAGGCACTGTGGCTTCCATTTCATGTCTGCCTGTTTGGATTCCTGCTTGCAGAATGACTAACTTTAAGGACTAAAAAAAAAAATGTTTTGATTACACTGCCTTTTTGCCAACTGGGAGCATTAGTCACAGCATTTTTTTTGTGTGGAGATACCAGGCTTAAAGCTCAGCAGAGCTCCTTTCTTTCTCCCCCTCCTCCTCCTTTCTGACTTATTAGCAGGATCCCAAGCATGATGAAGAATGGAGAGAGAGAGAACGTGCATGAACATCTTCAGGGAAAATGACTCTGCATTATTTTCTTCCCCCCCATCCCACCCCACCAGAGAGAGGAAACCAACAAAGCCTTTTTAAAGGTTTGGAGTCGGTCTTTGGACCAATGGTGCCGGATCCTCAGCTGGTATAAATCGACACAGTTCAGGGGGCTTTGACAGAGTTATGCCAATATGAACCAGCTGAGGATCTGGCCCACAGTTTGGCACCTATTCATCTCTCTGTATAAAGCGAGGGTGGGGGAAGGGTTCTGGATTAGCAACTGTCTGGTGATGGGCAGAAGAGGGGGTGCCTCGCTTGGCTCGCTGCTCCCTTGACATGCCCCGCCCCTGCCCCAGGAGACCCCACCTTGAAAGGGAGACAGGGGTGTTCAGTCTCCACCGTCAATTCCATCTTTGTGGAAACCAACAAAAGGAGGCAATTTGCACTAGTTGCAGGGGTGATTTTGGTGAGGCCTGCCCCCTGGAACTAGACTGCCATGATTATTGTGTGTCTTATGGTTGCACCCAGGGGCGGCTCTAGGCACCAGCAAACCAAGCTGTTGCCTAGGGCGGCCAAATCTAGGGGGCGGCAGGCTGGGCCGGTGGACCTGCCGCAGTCATGCCTGCGGGAGGTCCACGGGCCGCGACGACGGACCTGCCGCAGGCATGACTGCGGAGGCGCGCGTCCCGCGGCTCGGCTGGACCTCCCGCAGGCATGACTGCGGCAGCTCAAGCGGAGCTGCCGGACCCGCGAACCGTCCGCAGCCGTGCCCGCGGGAGGTCCGCTGTTCCCGCGGCTCCGGTGGAGCTCCCGCAGTCATGCCTGCGGCAGGTCCGCTCGTCCCGGGGCTCCGGTGGACCTGCCGCGGGAGCTCAACCGGAGCCGCGGGAAGAGGGGACCCGCCGCGGGACCGAGGAAGGGCGGCGCAGCACACCGCGCTGCCTGGGGCAGCCTATTTTCTAGAGCCGCCCCTGGTTGCACCTATGAGCCCCATCATGCCAGGTGTTGTACACCCACAACGTGTGAGAGAGTCCGTGCCCTGAAGCTCACACTCTGGGTGGGGAGTATTATTATCCCCACTTTACAGATGGGAAACTGAGAGAGCCTAAGCATCAAACCCAAGGCCATACAGTCAGTGGCAGAGATAGGAACTGAATGTAGATCTCCTTAGTTCCAGTCCAGTGCCTTAATCACAAGACCATCTTTCCTCTCTAAACTTGAGACCCACTGCACTCATTTCCCAGGGGCCACCAAACAGCCGTCAGATTGTAACAGCTTTGAGCAGCATCAGCCTATGTTGGAGTTGAACTAGCAATGTAGAGCTCTGTATTCTCTTATTCATTTCTGGAGCCGTCCAGTTCCCCAATATGTCAGCAGTAGCCTCTACAAAACATGTTGCTGACTTAGCACTTAGGAGCTGGCTAATGCTAGAGACCCACCAGTTTGTCTTAATAGAAGAATGCGAGCGGTGATCTCCATCCCAGAACAGGCTTGGATCTGTGTCTGGCCGCAGGGGGAGTAATGCTGGAGCCAAATTTAAACACATCATCAGAGTGACTTCTACAGTACCTCTTCTGCCAGCTGCATAGGTTACATGCACCATCTACATAGTTCCTCAGCTGAAACTGGCACCCACACTCTCCTGGTTTGTAGGAGACATGTCCGCCTTTTGAGCCAGAAGGGAAGCTTGTCTTTGGGCCAAACTGGTAGGAGCCATGCTAAGCTGGTCTTGGAGGTAGACGCCCTTTGCAAATCTTGCACCATGCAAAGGGCTCCTGCTCTTGGTGCTCCTGGCATGGGATGTTAGGTATTTGGGTTCCTCCCAGGGGTTTTGTAATACCCCCACCTCTGACACGTTGCACTCACAGACTTGACTGGCATCTCAAGGCACCGCACAATAACAGAAGATAATTAAACTAATTACCAAGCTCATTGAAACCAATTAAAAAGGGCTCCGGGAGAATATCAAGTCTTTTAACGGGCACCAGCTGAATGTTGCAAACCTGGGAGTACCTAAACGTCAGGATGCAGATGACAAAGGCTCCAGCACCTGCTGAGTTAGAAGTGGGAGTGGGGGGTGACCATAGCAGTTGTGCTTCCAGGTGGGTCCCCCTGGTGAGTAATTTGCTGATTCCGTTCCCAAGGCATAATGGAAAAAAAATCCAGTTTATTATGGAGACAAATTGCCCCATGACCCTTTCAAAATATGGAACTCCATTGGCTTGGCAGCCTTACTGAGAGCCAGCTGCCTCCTTCCAGCCTCCCCGCTAACATTCTGGTGAACCTAAATACTGCCTTCATCCTGCAACTGTCTTTCTCTATAGATCTTGAGCCCTTCTTCCTCCTCAGGATGAAGTAAATCCCATGCTATGTGCAGTCCCCCTAGTGCAAAAGGTGACTAGACACGTTGTCCATCGGTAGGTACAACTCAGGGGCCACCTTATGGAGAAAAAGGCACAACCTGTGAATCTAGACACTCCAGAGGTGGGGTTCATGGGATCAGCGTCCCCAGGACTTTTCTCCAGAATTATAAGATCCAGATTATTCCAACAGGGCTGCTGGGAAGAGGACCAGAGCTGAGGGAACTGGGCTTATTTAGTCTGCAGAAGAGAAGAGTGAGGGAGGATTTGATAGCAGCCTTCAACTACCTGAAGGGGGGTTCCAAAGAGGATGGAGCTTGGCTGTTCTCAGTGGTGGCAGATGACAGAACAAGGAGCAATGGTCTCAAGTTGCAGTGGGGAAGGTCTAGGTTGGATATTAGGAAAACTATTTCACTAGCAGGGTGGTGAAGCACTGGAATGGGTTACCTAGGGAGGTGGTGGAATCTCCCTCCTTAGAAGTTTTTAGGGCCTGGCTTGACAAAGCTCTGGCTGGAATGATTTAGTTGGGGATTGGTCATGCTTTGAGCAGGGGGTTGAACTAGATGACCTCCTGAGGTCTCTTCCAAACCTAATCTTCTATGATTCTATGATCCAGGATCTATGAGTGAGGGCATTGGAAATCTTATCTGGGACACATCTGCACTTATAGTCTTGTTACTGGTGTTTAGGAGAACCTCTTCTATGTCCCATCATGAGAGATGGGGAGGGCTGGAGAGGGGAGAGGTCTTACCACACAGCATGGCAGAAGTTCAACCCAGGACAGTCTCTGCAGAGACCATCACCCCAGCAGGGAGAGTGCACCCACATCACCTTTTCTCCTGCTTTGGCTGGAAGTTGCCTATGTCACTTGTTTTGCTTGTGCAGACACAACAAAACGAGACAGCATGTTTTAAAGGAAAGCCAAAAAAGGCCTCAATTATCCGTGGGCTCTGATTATACCACTGGGAGGAAAACAGGCTGGAGAGGGCAGGAATCTCTCCTCTTGCTGCTAGAAATGAGACTGAAATAGCAGAGCATCTCCTAAGCGTGCTTGAAGTTTCCATGCACCAGTATTATCCTTATTATGGAATTTGTGTCCATGAAGTCATCTACCAAAAAAACTTCCCTCTGCTAACGTGACCTGGATGTGCTATGCCCGGGTGTGAAGGTGTCTAAATTGGCTCTGCTCTTCCAAACTGGTCAGCTGGAGACTGCCTGGCACAACCAACTGGCCTTGGGGATTTGTAGTCTCTTTACCTTACGCAACTCGCCTGAGTTTCTGCAGCAAAGCCCTAGATGGCAACGAGTGCAGTTTAGCAGGTGGAGGAGTCTGTTTCTTCCCTCATTCTTTCAGGAGGAGCAGATGGAGTTTAATTTTTCGTGCAGCGGCAGCGAGCTGAGAATAGCAGCTCTTCAAATTGGCACCAAGGCGGTGGAGAGGCACAACAAGAAGCACCAAGAAATGCCCCCTACCCGCCAGGATGCTGGAATGCAGAACTGGGTCTTGAGATGCAGAATATGCACAACTGCACACCGGAATAAATTCAGAGCTGGTGTAACGGCTACAACTCTGGTCTCTTGCCACATCTGAATCTGCTCTGGGATTACTGAGTTCACTCCATCCCATAACTGGCCCTCTGCTATGACAATTTGTCAGGGTCCAATCCTGCCAGGTGCTGAGTTCCCTCTGCTCCCAGTGACTCAGTCCAATGCAGACGGAGTGCTTTAATACAGAAGGATAAAAAATTTAAGATCCTAGGGAAAGCCAATGCCCCTCGTTGCTGGGATCAGGGTAAATTGGTGGGATATTTCCTCTTCCATTTAGCCAGACAGAAATATGAGGGTTGGATGCAGCCGATCCCTCTGCTGGAGTGGAAGATCAGGATCTGGCGGTGAGCCCTGTCTCTTGCTGTTGCCACAGGGGAAATTTAGGTCAGGCTGTAAACGCCCTTGCACTGCTGGAGCAGGGAGATCAGGTGTATGAACTGCTGAGTCAACACAGAGCCATGTGGCCCCAGAAGCAGTCACTTGTGCTGCTTGGAACTGGAAGTTCTGCAGCCCAAACGCTCATGTTTTTTTCACAGCAACAACTTATTATTTGTATTACAATAGTGCCCAGAGGCCCACCTGAGATCAAAGCCTCACAGTGCGAGGAACTGGTCAAACGCAAAGCATAAGACAGCTCCTGCCTCAAAGAGCTCCCCGACGATACAGGGAAGACAAAGGGTGGGAGGAGAGGTATTATTATCCCCATTTTACAAAGGGAGAAGCTGAGGTTTTCAAAAGGATTTGGATGGCCAGTTCCCATTAAAATTAATGGGAACTGGCCTGTTCAAATCCCCGTAGGCAGCTTTGAAAATCTTAGCCAGTGAGATTAAGTGACTGGTCCAAGGTCACACAGAGAGTCTGTGGCCGTAAGCTGGGAACTGAACGGTGTCCTCCTGAATCCCAGTCCAGTGCATTAATTACAAGACCGTCTTTCAGCTGTGACTTCTTTCAGATGTCAAACAAATCCCCAGCAAGGAGACAGGGTAGTGACTGCTGCCAGGTTTTGGCAGAGCTTTTAGATCTGATAGCCTGTATTTAACTGTGTACACTTAAGTGTCATTAACAAGTAAAACCTATTTCTGATAAAACTTCTTATTCTGAGAAATTACACAAAATGGAAGAATTCATTGAGTAAAAGGGGGAACAAATAAACCCACCGCCACATCTCTTCTCATAAGTACAAATCATCTGTATCCGCTCTTCTCCTGGGAATACGCTGCTTTTCAAATCTATCGCAATTTTCCCTGCATGACAGAAATCAGAAAAACTGTTCTTAACATACAGGGGAAGGGAACGTCGCGGGAACCTGGCACGCGTCGCAGCCTAATGCAAGAGAGAAATTAAGAGAGAGAAATATCCCTAGACATTTCACTCCCCACAAACAAACTCAGAGAGAGTTTAAAATATCGTGAGATCGTTTAATTGCTTTTTCAATTTTTTTAAATAATAAGAGCTGGATCTCACTTGTGCTTTGAATGGAGAAAGAGTATTATGAACTGGAAGCAGCAGTTAGGAAAGTGAATTGCTATTAAAATTAGAATCCCCTTGTTTTAGAACCCACGCTGGAAAAAAATGGAAACACGCAAGGTTTAGGGTTAAGGACTGTCTTGCAACTGGATGTGATTCAGAAGATCTGGCTTCAGTTCCCTACTCTGACACAGACTTTCTGTGTGACCTTAGAGAAATCACTTAATCTCTCTGTTCCTAATCTGTAAAACTGAGATGATAATATTTCCTTGGTCAGTCTTATTCATACTGTATGCTCTTCAGGGCAGGGACTGTCACTTAATATATATCTGTACGGTGCCTAGAACAAAGAGGAATCTGGTCTTGGATGAGCCCTCTACCTTCTATCATAATATAAATAACAACATAATTCACGGCCATACGTGTCTGTAGGACTGGGGTGCTAGTTCACTAATCTAGATGCTGATTCTGCACGCATTTAAGCATTTCGGCAACTCTACTCATGTAAGAAAAGTTGCACATAATTGTAAGTATTTGCAGGACTGGGGCCCTAAAGAATGCAGTTGTAAAGCAAGGCACAAAGCAAGCCATGGCGCAGTGGCATCATTCCACAAAGCCAGCGACTTTGCAAATCAAAATAAGAAGGGGGAAAGCAAGTAGGAGGAAATTATAGTTTCCGAGTTATTTTCAGAAAGGAAACTGAAAAAAAAAAAGTCCCTAGTTTCAGTACAAAACATGGAAAATTGAGGAAAATAACTTCCAGCATGTTTTTTGGGGGGAGATCAGGGGAGATTTTCTTTGCTCTTTTTCTGGGACTTAAAAACAAAAAAAAAAAGACTCTTAAAACTGCAACGGTAGAGGGGTGTGTGTGTGTGTGTAAGCCCTAAGCATTTTCAAGCCCCATTTGCCACAGCAAGTTTAGTCAATTCCATTCTCTTGCCACTCCTAGGAGTGGTTGTTTGAGGCAATCTGGGTGTACGTGAACCCTGGGGAAGTCTAGAGCTGCTGTTGTGGGTATGGGGATAAGGTGTGTGAAAGGGAGAGAGGGGGGCGTGCCTGTGGCGGGAAGGGGATTTGTGTGCATATAGGGGGGTGCTGTGCATGCAGGGTTGATGGTGCAGAGAGTGAGCGAACGTCAGGAGAATGTTGAGGAGAATATGCCCACGTGCGTGAGGAGTGGGGAATGGATTCTACAGTGGTGGGGAAAGTGTGTGTGTGATGGTTAGATGGCGAGGGCATGTGTGTGACTCCAGTGTGTGATGGTGGGGCGGAAGGAGAGAGGTTATTGACTGACCAGCTATGCCGCTACACCAGTGGTTCTCAACCTATTTACCATTGTGGGCCGCATCCAATACTACCTATATGGCCCTGATGATGTCACATGGGCCACAGCTCTGTGCTGATTGGGCCACAAGCCGCCCGCGGGCTGCAGGTTGAGAACCACTGTGCTACACGGTCCCTTATTGTCTTTCCTTCCCATTTGGTGTTGGTTTGAACAGGTTATAAGCACCTGTGAGTTGGAGGGGTTAGGAAACCGCAATGGAGGGGACACCTGGGATTTGAGAGCCATGGAAAATGTGTCTGTGGGGAGGGAGGGTGGATGAATGAGGTGGCTGGCAGCAGGGAGATGGGCAACACTGAGATAGAATAGAAGGGAAAATTCAATGAGCCAGCAGCTTGGCCAGTGGAACTGTCTACAATTACGCGAAGTGCATAAGCACCAAGAAGGAACAGGAGTGGTTCCACGTGGGATGATGGGTATAACTGAGAGCAAAGCTGTGTTAAGTCAAGGCAAACTTAGGCAGGATGATCGGAGAAATTCCCTAGCAGCAAGATTTGAGCCTGAACAATTGCTTCTGCGGGAACAGCTTCCCTGGGGAGCTTAGGGTACCGCGGTGCTCGAAGGGCTTAGCTGAGAGTGAGCAGCTGGAGTGGAGAAAGAACGCGCACGGAGGAGAAAAGCAGAGTGGCAGCTGCAGGGCAAGTGGAGCAATTGAAAGTGGGAGAGGCGCCCGTCGCTTGGGTCAGTATCAGTCCAGTGTACGGATCAAGGACCTGGAAGAAGAAAGGAGCAGGCCCAGATAGATGATAGCATTTACCTAAGGCACAAACCTGACGGAGGAGACAAACACAAAGGAAGGGGATATGCAACGCCGATGGGCCTGGAGAGATGTGGAACAGGCCAGAGACAAGTGTAATTTAGCCCATGCGGAGAGAAATATAAGGTGTGGCAGGGAGTTGCCCCATTAATAGTCATGCTCTAAACCCCCCTGAGCAGCAGAAGAGTCTAGGCAAGAGGAGGAGAAAAAGGGGCATAAGCCCCTGAGAAAGAAAGATGTCGAGGCTAATGGAACCAGAAGCAATACACAGCACTGGAGACTGCTGAAGTAAATACCACGTCAGAAATACTCAGTCGCTTTAATCTCTAATTACAACGTGAGTGGATGAAGGGGACGCGGGAGATATAATACATCTAGACTTGGGGAAATGATTTGATATGGTGCCTCGTGAACTCTTACTTGAGAAGCTAATTCAAATTGGCTTGGATGTGTGAGCGCTGTCACATGGATCGAAAACTAGCTGGAGGATTGGCGACTAAGGGTAATGCTCCATGGCACTGTGCAGTGGGGAGGTGTCCGGCACAGAGCTGCAGGGATCAGCGCTAGGGCTGGCTTTATTTATTAACAATCTGGATGTGCAGGTAAACAGCACGGTAATTACATTTGCAGATGATACTAAATTGGGAGGTGTTACAAACACCAGTGAGGACAAAGGATTAACATAAAAGGATCTAGGGAGGTTAGAAACACAGGCAGGAAATGAACATAGATTGATCTTGGGCAAATGCATCTAGGGAGAAGAGATCCCGAAGCACAGATATTCCCTGCGTAGGTGACATTTAGAAAGCAGGAATGGCCAAAAAAATACAGCTAGAGGTGAGAGCAGATAGCAAATGAGCTGGGAGCTTGCAATAAGACATGGCAGCAAAGTAAAAAAAAGCAACCAAACAAACAATGCCGTTTTGGATTGCAGATGGAGATGCATCAGAGCAGCTCCAGGAGGCAGGGGATGAGGGACGGGAGAGCTCTTAAAGCATAAAAAGAGCCTCCACTTCTCTCCCTGGCTTGGGTGAACAGGGTTCCCCACAGCTCCCACTCTCTTCCTTGGCTGGCATGATGCAAGCTCCTTCTTTTGTTTCAATCCACTGTTCCTTCTCTGCCTGACACCTTCTGTTTTGGGCTCATTGGTAGAAGGAAATTATGAGCAAACTGGGTGGAGAGCAAAGAAGAGACGGAGAAGCGACTGAGTGGAGCGAGGGAACTGACGTAGGAGGAAAGCAATCGAGCCTGATCTTGTGAGGGGCCTTGAACTGCTTTTGGACTTCAGTGAGAATTTGGGGCATTCATCATCCTTCCGTAATCAGGCCTGACTGCTGAGCACCTCTGACAAATTGGACCCTGAATATGAGCAACTTGGCCAGACAATGACCGGTGGTGAGACACCCAGACATTGGCAAGTGCCTGAAGGGAATAACCAACAAAGGAGAGGAATGTAGGATAGTCCAAGGTTTAATATGTAGGGGCAACAGGATGTTTAGCAGAGGAACGCTTAGGTTGAATATTGGGAGCTGGGATGGCTATTAGCTTATGGAAGAGCCTCGTGAAAGATCATGGAGAAGCCCACAGTTTAGGTTATTTAAAACTTGATTGGACCTAGCACCAACAAACAACACTGTGTGGAAGTTCCTGCATTGCCCCTCTGCTGCCCCATCTCTGGCAGGGAGGAAAGACAGCCTTGTGTCTAAGGCACTGAACTAAAGACTCTGGAGATCAGGGTTCATTCCCAGCTCTCCCTCACGTGACCTTGGACAAATTGCTCCTCTTCTGTGCGCCTCCGTTCCCCCTCCCCAATGTGGGGAAAAAGGACACTTCCCCAATTCACAGGGGTGCACTCTGTGGATAAATACCTGGGAGATGCTTCGGCACGATGGGGATTAGATTTGTCACTAGCATTGGGGGCAAGAGTGATGACTGGGGGGGAAGGGCAGGATAAACTCTGAAGCAAAAAGCAGGGAAAACACAACCAAAAAGATGGAACGAGAAGGCATTTGAACAGAGATGGGATCAGCTGCAAGGGAAAGCCAAGCATGGATGGAATTTTAGCTGCTTCCTCTACACAGAGAGCTCTTGCTATAAGGAATAGACTTTCAGGGGCAGTAATAGGAATGACTCCTATAAATCATTTAAAGAAGGAGTTAGAGATGTGAGTCGTCAGTCTCCTGTGGGCTCGTCCACCACCAGCAATCGATAGAACAGACCTTGCATGGAGCTCAACCCACACAACTGCTGATATTAATGAAACACAACAGCTCCCTTTTGGAGTCCCCCCAGCCCATGGCCCCTGCCTGCATCAGCAATAGCAGGGCTCCCCTTCCAAGAGGGCACAGATTGGTTAGACTAGGAGACCTTTAAAAAGGCCCGGCAGATTTAGGGAGCAATTTCAAATGGCCCTTCTTTCAACTGTCTGCAAAGGAGGCGTGTACAAGGACTGAACATTATAATCTACCCAAACAGCTTCCACAGGCACGACTCCTACTCTCCTCTAGAAATGTTTATGCTGAAATCTGGGGCAAGAAATTGTCACACAGTGTAAGGAAAAATTGGTTCCACACAAACTACTGACTTCAAGGAGAGGGGAATCCAAATACGGGACCAAATGTCAGCCAGACCCTCTTGAGAAGATGCAGTGTTATGCCATATGGGGCGAGCGGAGGCAGAGGAGAGTGGTCAAACAGCTCGAGCAGTTATGGGGAGTCGGGTTCTTGGGTTCTATGCCCCCACTGTAGGAAGGGAGCTGGGTTTAGGGATTACAGCAATGGGCTGGGTGCCAGGACTCCTGGGCTGTTGTCCTGAGCTCATTGTGACCTTGGGGACGCGGTTTCTGTTCCCTGTGCCTTAGTTGGGAAATGAAACCTACCTCGTAGGGGGCTGTTGGGCTTAATTAAATGTTTGTCAAGTCCTTTAAGAGCCTGGGCTGGGAGGTGCCAGACAAGGGTGAAGTGATGTTATTACTGCAAAGGCTAAACATCAGCCAGTGAGCTTATTCATAAAATTAAAGGGCACTGTTAAAGAGAGAGAGAGACCAGATCTATTCCAGATAAACTGGTGTGTGACTGGTAACAGCACACGTATGCCAGCCAGTCCAGAAGGGGGCCGGAAAGCATTGTACTCCCTGAGCAACCATCAGCCTTCCTGCAAGATGCTGCACTCCCATTGACATCAGGAGAACGCAGGGTGCTCAGCACCTTGCAGGGTTCAGCCTGCAAATACTCAATACCTACATCACAGGGGACAGCAGAAGTAGCTGGCCTGCCTTATGTGAGGGCCCAATCCAGCTCTCACTGAAGTCAATGGAAGGTTTGTTGTGGACTTCGGTGAGATCAGGATTGGGCCGGAAGAACCGCAGGTCCCTTGCTTGGAACAATAAACTTCTTGGCTAGAAACATCCAGCAGTCCCAGTCCCAAACAGCAGTGACACACTATGGGGAGGTCCTCACTGCGGCGTTAACCGAGGCTGTTACTTGGGTGTTGTCCCTAATCCTCCTCCCATCCATACACAAAACTCTCTCTCCTGAGAATACTGGGTGCTTTCCACCCAGCCTAACTGGCCCGGCAGGGGGCTAGGTTAAAGCTTGGGTTCTGCTTTCACTTGGGCTGGTAACCTGCCCACTTGGCAGTGAGGACACAGGCTAAATCCCTCAAGTGCCTTCCTACAATTCCACCCATGTGCCCAGAAGGACAGACCATTTATCCTAGAATTCATTGGGAAAAAGAGTGTTTCAGCTGACTGCAGCACAAAGAACCATGGGATGTGCCCCAGGAGAAGTCCTTGTGACACACATTGGGGAAGTACAGCTCCAGTGAGGACACGGGAACTCAGACTAAACCAGGTGCCGATCACCCAAGCTAACTCTGCAGCGCAGACATACCCGATGGGCCCTGCCCACTTGGACTCCTTCCACAACAAAAGGCAACCTCCCCACTCCTTCTCCAGTTCCACCCTAAAAGGATTGTTTTGGTGGGAAACTCTTCTGAAACAACCACGAAGGATTCCCTGTTGTGGCAGAGGGACTCCAAGATGGCATCTTTAGCTACCACCACACCCCTCTCTCTTGTCAGACCTTACATGAGGCATCCCGTGCCACAGACCCAAATTTACCTTGATCCCCAACAGACTTGTTCTGGTCTCACCATTTTTTAAGTGCAAACTGTTGACAGTGACAGAAATACAGACCAGAAGAAGAACGCTGTGGAGCTCAAAACCTTGTTTCTTTCACCCACAGAAGTTGGTCCAATGAAAGATATACCTCACCCACCTTGTCTCTCTCAGAAATACAAAGGACAGTTCATTGTAAACATTACAGACAAGATCCCCATGGTGGTCTGGGATTCCTGCTCTATTTGTGGCTGTTGAGGCCTCCTTTCAGGGTCTGTGTCACACACTGGAAAGATCAGTGTCACCCCCTTGGGGACAAGGGAAGGTTACACATTTACAATGACTGTGCTGACAGCGGCGGGAGACCATTATCCTGTCACAATGCTCTGTTTCACTGACACTCGGTCATCACAAAGAGACCAGTTTATTTCACTTCTGGGCACAGGGGAAAATTCTTCCCCTAGCTTTGCAAATTCCCTATGCTTATTAGTGTCTCACTGTAGCTACCTGGATCTCAAGCTGAAAAAGGGGAGGCCTCTAACCTCCAAGAGAAATCTCCAGAGGAAACCCATCAATACCCAGGTGTGTTCTGAACTGTATGAACTGAAAGGGCCAAGTAATTGCACACGGAAATAGGCAACAAGAGACTGCCTTATTTTTATATAGCGCCTTCCATCCCAAAACCATATCCTCAGAGAAAACACGTCACCAGCCATTGCAAGGCAGCCACCAGCCCTGGACAACGTGCCCACGGCAAACGTCACAGCAGTGTTGGGGGTGGTGGGGGGAACTGCTCACTAAAAACATTGGCACAAGCCCTTAATCTTATGGCAGGAATCATGGGATAGCTAATGTGCAGGCACTGCAGATAGAGTGTCAGCTCTCGTGGTCTCATGTCAGTGAGCCACATGCACTAATCAGCACACAGAAATCAAACTTACCTCCAGGGGAAGGGGAAAAGTTGGGCGGACCCTGCTAGGATTTGAACCTGTGGTTCGGGAGAGTCTAGGTATTTCAAAGCTGATACTTAGCGCAAAACAAATCCCTTCCAACTTGCAAGACTGGGCCAAATTTACCCCTGATTTCACATCACTGGAGTCACACCACAGATAATTTGCCCCACTGGGTCTACTGGAATGTAAAGACCATATAAGGAAAAAATATTAGTGAAATTACAGCAATTAAAACTGCATTGACCCGGCAGTAGCAGTTAATTACTTCAGGGCCTGCCCCCGGACAAAATCTGAAGTACATGAGATTTGCCAAAACTGCTTCAGCTACTTCCCCTTTGCCCCAGTAACTTGCGTGAGTCTAGGTTCTTAATGCAGAAGAGAGTAAGGAGAAGAGTATGGGGGAGGGCAGGTTAGAGAGGAGGATGTACACCAAGCCGAGAAAAGAAACTCTTCCTTTGCTGGGTTTGTATGATTGAAGATGTTGTAACCCAAGAGAGAATTATTCCTTGGAGGAATATAATGTTAATGGGGGTCCAACTGCTCTAACTGTACCCAAACAGACCCACCCAGCCACCACGCGAGGACTCATTCTGGCCCTCGTTCAACAAGGTACTTAAGAACATGCCTGACTTCAAGCACACATGTAGTCCCACTGAAGTCCAGGTTAGGCACGTGCTTCCTTACTGAACCATGGCCTACCACCCTTACATGCCCTTTGTTCCTATTGAAGAAAAGAGGAGCAGGGGCTGAACAACAGGCCTTATGATCTGGAGGGGTGTGCATTTATGGGTATGGCAAAAACCTGAGCAAGTGCCAGTCCTATTCCCAGCAGCTTCCTCGAGTGAGTAGTCACAGCTACTCCCACCTGCTAACAAGATGAGCTATTGCTTAACAGAATACTCCTCTAGCTCTTCTCCAGTCCTTTCCGTTAAAGCACTTTCTAAATGGTAACGAATTAAGCTTCTCAGTCCTCCAGGACTCACTGTGCACTTGAATTTGGGGTGTAAGGAGGAACATGTCCATTCAAACTATCTAAGTTTCTTATCATATTTAATCTCCCATTGGAGGCTTTTTCTTTCCTTCAGTTACTACAGCAGTTTCTAAAACCCTTGCATTATTTCTAGCCCATGTACTTCATCTCAGATGACCTACAGAATGGAACAGATCTCCTGTTTTCTATACCTGCAGTGATTTGACTTGGGGAAGGAGGTAGAGTATTAACACCTCAGCTGAACCCACCAGACCCCTTTTCACCCTCCGTTATCCAGCAGATACAACAGAGCCTTGCAACTTACAATTAAGAGCATCTGTAAAATGGTGACAGCATCCGTCAATTACAAATTCAAGACTGGGCAGAGCCCTGAAGAAGATATTGTGCGGAACAGCCCACCCTCCAAATGATGAGACTGGATTAGGGGCTTGCTGCAAAGACTACTTCAGGGTAATGCTCCCATTGATGTCCCTGGATTTTGGATCAGGCCCTTCAATTCTTAACAGATTTCTTCCATTTCTAATTTCTGTGATACATTGGGAAATGGAAATGGGAGGATTATGAGGAGCAATAAGACTTAATGTGGCCAGTCCTGGTTACCCTAAGTTCTGACCACTTAGCCCTGTAAACAGAACCTGAAGTAGATGGGATTGGTAAAAGGATGGGTTATTTTAAAAAAATCATATCAGAATCACTAGAAAATGTACAAACAGATTCCAGATATGATCTATAGAGATGCACAATGCCTAACATCCTGCACGTTTCAAGAAAGCCATTTTAACATTTTCTTTACATATTAGAGATTTTTCAGTGTATATATATATATATACACTGAATATATATATATATACACATATTCAGAATATATATATATATATGTATACATATTTTTAAAGAAAGATAAAATAAAGATATTTACTACAGGATTTGATTGTCAGCAAACACAATATATTTACTGCATTAGCATTTGCTCACAGTGCAAATGGTACAACAATACATCAGTTCAATATTTCTGATTTTTTTCTTAAAAATGCTGTATGCATTAACTATCATATTTGCATTACAACGTGACAAATGAGCAAATGAAATGTGTGTGAAAATTATCACCTTTTCACAATATCAAGCATAATTTTTTTAACCTTAGTATAAGGTACTATAAATCCAAGAAATAAAAACATCCACAAAATATATTACATCTGGTAGGTCTTTTTTTTTTCTCTAAGTACTCAACTTTATACAAAAGACTTTCAAAAATATCATTCCCTTAGGTTTGCATGGTTAAACCTGATTTTTTTGTGTGTGTTCCTTTCAGTTCACATAAACTAGATTGCATTTTCTCTCTTCTCCTTTATGTTGTATGGTTTTTGTTTTGCTTTGTTTTTTAGAAAAAAAAAATCACATGCAGACATCAAACCTGAATAGCACAACCTTTTGGCAACAAATATTTTTTTAAATAATTATTATTTTTGTTTAGTTTAGCTTAAATGTCTGAGCACAGTTTTATTAAAACAAAAGAAGAAAAAATCAGAGCAGTCATGCAGTGACATGCACATACCAGAAGGAGAAAGGAAAAAAATAATATAGAAGGATAACTGATTTCTCCTCCCTGTGTTTTTTGAAGTGACCAAATAAAATAAAAATATGTCACATTATAAAAAGTATTCAGCAAAATACTGTTTTCTGCATTTCTGTAAAGAATTTCCCTTCTGTTGAAAAGAATGATCAATCAGTATCTTCCCTCCCACCCTCCCCAACATTATATTGTCAACCCAGATTAAGCTAAGAAGTACCTGGAAATTCATCACCCACTTCCCTTTTAGTTTCTTTTTAAAGATCTAGATAGCTAGTCCATTTAAATCCACCACAGAAAAGTGATGCTTTGGAAAAAAAATAAAGGGCGAAAAGATGCATAAAGTGACTTTAAATCAGACATCCTGTAAACTCAATTACTTCCCCCCTCCCTCCCTCACCCCAACAGTATATTAGCCACAGGGGAAAAAGATTGAATAGGTAACAACAGTACATTCAGTCAGATCTTTGATGAAAGCTGCTAAGCAGCTCCACTTTCCCCCTCTTTCTTAGGGTTCAATTGAGCAAGTACATTCAGAGCTGCTTACAGAGGACAACTGGGAGGTGGATTTGGGTGTGATAAAAGAGGATTTTAGTTGAATACAAATCCCCCATCTTCCCTTTGGAGGAAAGTTTGGAGTAAAATTTTACTCCTCACAGTTATTTTCTCTTCTCCAAAAATAAAACATTAAAGCTGTAAATACTTATATACCTTTATATATGGTTGGTACTGTACTAGAAAGCCAATAGTGACATTAACAAATACATACTGTATATATTTTTTATTATATTTTAATTCAGAACTGCTGTAGAGATGGTAACAAGAACAGAAATGGCAACAACCTCTTCTCCTCCAGATGAAAGGGAGAAAGATGTTTCTCCCTCTCTTCCCAAGGGTTTTTCTACTAAATGTGACATGAACTAAAACACCAAGTGGAGTGAAATGGTGAAATTTAGGGGTATTTGCCTCTTTCTTTCTTCCTTCCAGAAGGGAGGATACTTTGGGTGGAAGAGGTGAGGAGGAAGGAGACAGAGGATGAACCTGTAAAGGAAATCGGTTTAAAAAATAAACCCATGAAGATAAATCTGGAGCAGCCAAGAGCTGATCCCAAGCCATATCCCTTCTCCAGCACATCAGAGGACGTGCCTCCAAGACAAGTAGTGAAGAGACCAGGAAAACATAAAGGAAGCAGCTCCAAGAGGAGGGGGGCAGGAGACCAGAAGCAGCAGCAGCAGCAGCATCCTAGGCATTTCTGTAAGAAACATTTAGATCAGATGGAAGGCCACCCATTCCAATGATACCCAAGGTCCCCACTATGTCCAAGAGGTGGCTTGGTTCTCTCCATTGTCCAGAGTCCTTTGGGGGTGGTTTGACACCGAAGCAGCCCAGTTCAGCTCAGAGTCACATACACACACAGGGACGCACAGTCTCAACGGGCAGCAAGCACTGCGCTTTGGTGCTCCCCCCGCCACCTCCAATGAGTAGCGAGGGGGGGAGGAAGGGGGCGCGCATATTCGGAGCGGGGAGCTTCCCCGACACCGTCACCACCACCCTTGCTCGCACCGCATGCCTTTCCACAGCTGGCACATCACAGCCCTGCAACCCCTCACCCGCCCCCCACTACGCTCCGCTGGGAGAAGTGGGGGGCTCCCTCGCCCCTCCCGCAGCCGATTCGGATCAAGACGATCCGATTGAAAGCGAAGTCCCCACCCCGGTGAAGCAGGGACGGGAGGGGAGGTACGCGCACTGCCAACTGTTCCTTGGTGAGGGATCCCCATGTTTGCGCTTTTGCTAAAGGCAGCAATTGGGAGGCACTGGGACCAGGGATCGGGGCGGGAACCTCATGCGCAGGTGGTGACCACCGGGGCCAAGGACACGGGCGGGGAGGAGGAGGAGGAAGAGGAGCCCTTGTCGGCCTTCTTCTCCTTCTGCTTCAGGTGGATCTTGGCGTGTCTCTTGCGCTCGTCGCTGCGCGCAAACTTGCGCCCGCAGAACTCGCAGGCGAAGGGCTTCTCGCCCGTGTGGGTGCGGATGTGGGTGGTGAGGTGGTCGCTGCGGCTGAAGCTCCTCATGCAGATGCGGCACTGGAAGGGCTTGTGGCCAGTGTGGATCCTCAGGTGCCTCGTGAGCTCGTCGGATCTGGAGAAGCGCCGGTCGCAGCCCTCGGCCGGGCACGCGTGGGGTCGCTCGTGGAGCGGGGTTTTGCTGGGCCGGTTGGGGTACTTCCTGGGCCGGATGGGCTTGAGGGTGAGGGGCTGCTGCTGGAGGCTGCCGAAGCTGGGGTGGATCTGTTTGTCCTTGAAGGCTTTGATGGTCTCCAGCGGGGTGATGGGGGGAGGGTTGACCCGAATGGGATCCAAGCTCTGGTAGGGTTTGTGTTCAGTGAGCGTGCCCATCTCGTTGGGGTGGTGATAGAGGTTATAGTCTGGGATCATGGGGAAGAGGTTACTGTCCAAGGCTGGCTTGGCTGCTTGGTAATCCTGGGGGGAATAGGTGAGCCCTGGGTTGCTTTGGGGGTCGTGAAAGGACACTGGCTCCGGGTAGAGGTCACTGCAGGAGGAATAGGGGGGCAGCGCAGGGTACATCTGGTCCACCTCGCCCTGGTTCTGCACCATGCTGGCTGTAGAGGTCTGGGTGCTGGTGATGGCACTGGAGGAAGGGGGCACCCCCAGAATCCCAGCGCTCATGAGGCTGATAATATTATCCTGACACCAGTTGGACGGGGAATCGAAAGCAAATTTCCCCAGGTAGGTAACAGTCTTGTTGCCAGGGGTGGGTTGGAATGAACCCGAATAGGACGACAGCTCTTGGTTGGTCTTTTCGTTCGCTAATCCAATATCCATAACATTCTCTGCAAAAAGGAAAGAGAAGGGGGATGAGTAACGCCGCGTCAGAGAGTGGTGCAGGCAAAAATGTTGGGGCCCTAGATGAAACAGGAGGAGGGAAAACGGGACGGGGTCTAAAATCTGGGACACCCAGAGAGGTGGGATGGGGCGAGAAATACCCTAGTGAGGGACTTTTACCTAGAACTGTGGCTCAATCCCAAACCACTGCCCAGGTAACAAGCAGGAAAATGAAACAGCAGCTTAGCAGAGATCTATATTATACACAGCTATGGTACTTTCACCCACAGCCATGTGTATCCATACGTGGGTAGTGACACACACACAGCCACAAATACACACACCTGTGCTCACACATACACACTGATACACAAATACATACCCATAGGTATTCACACACACGCAGTTATAGACAGCTGGGACAATTTACATATAGACTGCATATACATCTCCACGAAGACAGCTCTAGGGGTGACAACTACACACACACACACATACACACACGGACTAGAGAGACACGCATTGTGTTGTCTTGTATGGCTACAGCCCAGTAAAGCTCTCAAGGTGGGTCAGGAGGAAGCAGGTACCTGAAGTTACAGGTAGGCTCAGGCTGCCAAGAGCGAACTGGTCTCTCTACTGGTGTCCAGGTGCTTTGCCACCCCACAGGCAGAGCTGGGGACTCCAAGGGACCCGTGTCCGGCCACCAGCGCTTTACAAACTTGCCGTGTTTTCTGCGTCCAGCCCAGTTATGGAAGATACAAGGGAGTTTTAGAGCGAGCAGCGCAGCTGTGGAGTTGCAATCCTGCAGCGGATTGAATTGGCAAAACACAAGAGCTACCGCGGTTCGGATCCGGGCAGAGGTGTGCAGAGGGGCCGGCAGAACCGGGTCGGCTCCCTGAGCGGGGATCGAGGTTCCAGGAACACCCCTCCCTTCCCTCTCCTCCTCCCCCCCCCCCCCAGCCAAGAAATCAAGTCGGAAGAAACCAGAGCAGCAGCCGGGGCAACTTCAGCAGCACCCAAGTACTCCTGGCCCAGGAGAGGGGTGGGGTGCGGAGTGAGAGAGCGGAGCCATCGCTTCTCTGCCTTACAGGCTCACCTGTCTCCCCAAGGGTTTGCTCCATCTCCTCCTCCCCCGAAAGCTCCCTGTTCCCACCACTCCCGCTGCAGCCCCATGTTGGAAAATAGATTTCACACACCCACACCCTTATCGTTCTGACAACAATATTCATAAAAAGTCTGTGCCGGATTATTTCTCCCCAGTGCCTAAGGCAGCAATGGGCAGCAGACTCCAGACAAACCCCATGGAATACACGGCACAGATATCGATATCTCTAGATAGATACACACACAGAGGGAGAGACACCTAACACACACAGAGTCACACTGCATTTACACACGCACGTATAATATACACCCTCTCCAAGGGGAAGCATCCATGACTTTGAATAGCGCCCGGGTTGGCTGGAGATGGCCCCTTTAAGCCTGCACCTCAGGACCCGCTGCCCACCCTCCGACACCCAGCGATTCTGCAGCGGCACCATACCTGCCACCTCTCTGTCTGGCAGCTTCCACTCCCCACTACAGCCCCGAGAAGCGAAGGAAAACCCTGCAGCAGCGGAGACAGCGAACGCATAGAAACACATAAAGAAGAGGACGGATGGATGGGTGGGTGGGGGAAAGATTCCCAGCCCCACCGTCTCCTTTCCCTTCTAGGCTCCATCACACCCCACACACAACACGCGTCCTCCTCCTTTACCCCCACCCCCTCTCCTCCCCATATATCCCTTCCCCTTACCTGCAGCCATCTGGTTGTAGTGAGCCACTGACTCGCTGCTGCTGGAGAAGATATTCAGAGAGTTGGGGATCTCCTCTGGGTACAGATTGTCAGGCAACTGGTTCATCAAAGTGTTCATGGTCCCCGGCAGCTTCTCCACGAGTTTGCCTGTCATAGCACTGGAGGAGAAGCAGGTTCAGCGTGGCTCTGAGCTCAGCTCCCAATGAAACGGCATCCGATCCGAGTGGCAAATCCGTGCAAGGGAAATCATGCAAGAGAAAAGTTGGGGTGGGGGAAGGGGGTTTTGAGGGACGGTAGGCGGGGGAGTTGGGGGTGGTTTGCGGAGGCGGGGGAAAGGGATGGGGGTACAATCCTCAGTGGGTCCTTGGTGGCGTTTCCTCGAGTGGGAGGGGGTGATCTGGCTTGCAGATCTCGTAGAAGCCGGTGGGAGTATTTGATCCCTCCTCCCTCCTTGTCTCTGTCGCTCTGTCTCTGTCCCCCTCTCTTGCGAGCAGGTTCACTCACTGCTGCCCAAATGTTCAGCCAGGGAAATCCACAGCCTATTTATGTGAGGCACTGGAAAGCTCCGTGACGTAGCTGCCCATATATGGACAGACAAAGCCCAGCCGAGGGGGATACGTCACAATGGAAGCTCCTCACAATGGAAAACTAGAAAGCAGGAAGCAGCGCCTCAGCCAATGCTGCTTTGCAACTGCGATGCAAAGCAAGGGACCCGGTGCACGATTTTGAAAGCACCTCGGTGCACTAAAAAAGTCTCTTTATCGGCTATGTAGCTCTGAAAGCACATCTGAACGACAGGCTGCCCTGCCTAACCCGGGCAAAGATTTGACCGCGCTCTTGTGCACCGGGCGCTCGCTATTATTATTTATCTCGGGCATGGCTGGAGAGGCACCTCTCTGCCTCCGTCAGCCAGAGTGGACTTTTAAAGAAACAGCGCTCGTCGTGACTTTGAGATGACTTCGCATCTTCTTGAAAGAGAAGATCTAGCCACTGAACTTACCCGTGCCCAGCCCTGGGTGGTCACCCAGGTCCCCTTTGCAACACAAACAAATCAGGGGCCTGCAGTGGTGCCATCGGATTGTGTTTTTAAAGCAAACCGTGTTTTAAATAGAATCGGCGTATATGGTAATTGACTAGTTGCTTGCTGTAACTTTGCTAAGTTGTCAATGTACATCTGTAAAGCTAAACAGGAAATAACCACTGTGCATAACTTGAAACACCCCCCCGCCCCCAAACAAACTCCTGCCTGCAAAGAAACACTTTCATTTGGGGAGCTATACCTATGGATTACTTAGTAAGTCACAATTTAGTATATGCGAACTCCATGCATTCCCCCGTCCTCCCCCCATAGGTAGGTCTGGAGACAAGGGTCCGAACCAAGATCTTCTCTTGAGGAACTAGAGGCTTAATGTGTTGGGTTTTGTGCATACGCAACGCTGGGAAGCAAAACTGGCCACAGGAAAACGGTTTCATTTCCAAGGGAACCAAGAACAGTGAGCGATGGAGGGCACATTGCACAGTGTCAGGCAGTGTTTTGTGGGCGTGAGGTGCTTAAGACCATTGGTTTAAAGGTGACATGCATCCGACGAAGTGGGTATTCACCCACAAAAGCTCATCCTCCAAAACGTCTGTTAGTCTATAAGGTGCCACAGGACTCTTTGCTGCTTTTACAGATCCAGACTAACATGGCTACCCCTCTGATACTTGGTTTAAAGGTGCTGAACTTGCAGAAGTCACGGCAGACTTGAGATTTCTTTTCAAGCTAATCATGGGAGAGGAAAAGAAATGAATTTGCATCCAGTAGCCACGGCACCTCTCTCCTTGGTATTATGCACAGGAGCACTTTGCATAATTTAAAGCTGGTTACACTCGTTGGTCGCCTGTGATTTTTAACCTCTCCTCCCCCTTCAAAGTTTGGCACTTCCAAGGCGTCAGTAATTAGGTGGTTTCGTGCTAAGTGTGCCAACTGATGCTATCTTTAAATAAAACCCTCCGAGTTATATAGCAAATGTATGGAAAAATTCTATGTTGCAACAGCTCCACTTACCCAGTTCCTGCAGGGCCAGCTTTGCAATGCGAGTGAAATCCATGTGTAGGAAATCTGAATCTGAGAAGGTAGGGAGGAGGATTCAGCATGAGATTTCTGCATTTGCGGATGAATCTCTAACTGCACACTTGAGCGGGGGCGGGGGCAGAGGGGTTGATTGTGCATCTTTAGATCCCTGATTTATTTTTCAGAGTGAGCCCTGAACTGCACGCTTGGGGCGGGCCTGCATAATCAGAAACATGCCTCTTCTTTTAGTGGGAAGGTGTGGCCTTGAACTCCTTGGGGGAATTGGGTGGGAGTGAACATGTGCCATTATTTTCATTTCTGGGTGGGGGTCGGGTACATTTTACACTTGGGGGCAGCATGTTTGAAGGGGGAAGGGGAGGGCACATCACGATGATCCCTGAACTCCGTTGGGAGGCAAGGCTGTCCCCATCCGATGCCTGTGAAACTAACACACAGTAATTATATTATTTCTATTGCCATAGCGCCTAGGAGCCCTAGTCCTGGAGCAGGACCCCATTTTGCTGCTTGTTGTAGGAACACAGAACAAAAAGACAACACCCTGCCTCTCCGGGTGAAGTTACACTGCTGTCTGGGAGAGCTCTCAGCTGCAAACTTGGGGTGCGGGGACATGCCCCTTAGATGTGTACTAGTGGGAGGGGGTGTAGTCCTGCCCCCGGGGGGGTCGCTTCACTCTGCCCCATTAGGAGTTTACAGTGCCTAGAGGGGAACTGTGCCCCATTGCTTGGAGGGGGGAAAGCTCTGCAGGGCCATTACCCCAGGAGGTGTTTGCACCGGGAAAGGTAACCCTGAATTGCAGGGGTAGAGCAGGGCCCCGTTAGCTGCTGGCATTGGAGGGTGAAAGAGCCCCAACCGGGCCTGGAAGGGGGGCGTGGAGCCCGGCCCCCTTAGGTGCTTGCCCCCCCTGGGGTAGGGGCCCTCTGCCCCCCTCCGGATCCAGCTCAGCCCGCGGGCCAGCTGCAGCCAGGCAGGGACAGGAGGGAGCCCCGGCGGCAGGAGGGGGATGCCCGGCCAGGCAGGCAGCCCAGGGGAAGCTCCATACAAGGCTCAGATCCGGCACCACCCCCAGCTCCTTCTATGGCAGCAGGGTTCCGGTTCCCCGGCTACAAGTGGAAAGAGACCGAGCGGAACTGGCAGCCTTTAAAGGAGCCGCCCAGAGGGGGGAGGGGGGTTGCACCCTCGCGGCCTGGGACCGCTCCCCCTGCAGGGACCCGGGGCTGGGCTCGCTCCCTAGCGCGCTGCCTCAGACAGACCCTGTCCGGGGCCAGTGGAAGGCTCAGCTGGCACCGGGCTGCATGCAGGGGTGCAGCCAGCCTCTGGCAAGCCCCCTCCCACCCACAGCAGAGTAGCTAGAGGGCAGCACGGGTGTGTGTGTGTGTTCTGCATAACCTCCATGCTGAGTGGCGGAGTCCTGGCATCTGTAATGCCCACACTCAGCAATCGGGATTGGCGTGCTTATGGCCTCAGCCCCAAAAGACCCACTTGGGGTGACCAGATGTCTCAGTTTTATAGGGACAGTCCTAATATTCGGGGCTTTGTCTTATATAGGCGCCTATTTCCCTGCCCCGACCTGTCCCAATTTTCACACTTGCTGTCTGGTCACGCTACTCAATTGATCTAACTGGGGAGGAAGGTGGTGTTGATTCTGCTCATTGAACATCCCACAGTATAAAACGCCAAGCCATGTACTACCCTGTCGTGTGCAGAATGGATGTTGCCAGCTTTTGAGAGTGGGGGCTAGGACACAGAGGGCATCCCTCTGGGAATGGCACCAAACACTCCCGCTTCCCACTGTCTTGGGGGCAGATGCTGCAGAATTTTAAGGGACCGATTCTTTCCTCCTTCCAGCTTTGTTCCTTGCACTGACTATGGCCTGATCCTGCAGTCCTTATGGCTCTGTATGGAACAGAGGGCTGGGCTCCCAATCTTTGAGTTCGAATAATAGAATATTAGGGTTGGAAAGGACCTCAGGAGGTCATCTAGTCCAACCCCCTGCTCAAAGCAGGACCAATCCCCAACTAAATCATGCCAGCCAGGGCTTTGTCAACAGGGCCGGCTCCAGACCCCAGCGCGCCAAGCAGGCGCGTGGGGTGGCATTGTCCCGGCAGGGCGGCATTTGGCTCCGGCGGACCTTCCGCAGTCATGCCTGCGGGAGGTCCACCGGAGCCCCGGGATGAGCGGAGCTGCCGCAGGCATGACTGCGGAGGGTCCCCTCTTCCCGCGGCTCCGCTTGAGCTCCTGCAGGCATGACTGCGGCAGGTGCGCTGGTCCCGCGGCTCGGACGGAGCTCCCACAGGCATGACTGCGGATGCTCCACCGGAGCCGCGGAATCAGCGTACCCGCCGCAGACACTTCTGCCCCGGCCGCGGGACTGGGGAAGGGCGGCGAGTGCGCCGCCCTGCTTGGGGCGGTGTAATTTCTAAAGCCGCCCCTGTTTGTCAAGCTGGGCCTTAAAACTCTAAGGAAGGAGATTCCACCACCTCCCTAGGTAACTCATTCCAGTGCTCCTGCATCTATATTTTTGAGTTCTCCTGTATCTGAATTATTATACTGTGTATCTCAGTTGTTCAGTTTAGACTATAAACTCCTTGGGAGAAGGACTTTAAACTAGATTCTACTGTTAGTGACACTGATGTAAATCTGGAGTAGCTCCATTGAAATCAAAGGGGTTGCTCCAGATTTATGCGGGTATAAATTAAATCAGAGTCTGGTCCCTTGACTATGATGTGGCTGGAAAGCCTTATGTACACACCTATGACACTATAAACTACACAGTCCCACCTTTGAATAGGAAATCACTAGTGGTGCAAGGAATACGTGGATCTTTGGGAGAAAAAAATAAGAGAAGGGTTAGGATCTTTTTCACCCTCTCACTAAACTCATACAGAGATAACTGGGATTTCCATTCCCACATTCTTCAAAGCAAAGAGTGGGATGTAGTGGGAATTTGCTTGTGTGATGGCTGCCATTTTAGTTGACCCACTGGGGGTTGAACAGGGCACCTCCAGAGCTAAAAGCTATAGCTAAAAAACCAGTGTCTGTGGCTAGGTGCTGTAACAGACACACAGATTCTATGGCTCTGGCCCAGAGGGAGATAACATAATACCAGTGGGTTACACTTGCTTCTGCTAGATTTTGGCCCCCTCCAGACATAGCATTTTTTAACTCTGGTTCCTAAGGAGTCTTCTGATGGGCATATTTGGGGGCAGGGAGGGGGTGTCTGGAATGCATCAGGTTGCAGTATATGCCCTATCCTATATTATATAAAAATACTTCCCAGAAATGATGCTCTTGGATTCCTCAAAGAGGGCCTGATCTCTCACCCCTACTTCCAAGAACTGCTTAGCAGCCACACAGGTGGGTCAGGGTGTGCAGATCAGGACTCGACCCTCGACTCTAGTGCCCGGGTTGCCTCCTCTGCCAAACACAGAATAATAATAAATGACAATAAAAAGCTACTCCAGATTTTATAGTGGAGGGCTGAGTGTTTGCTTTATTGGCAGACATATGAGACTTTCATTCCTAATTATTGTGAAGGAGCAAGCAGGCACTGGCCCAGCTGTCCTCACCCTACGAGATGGTGAAAGGCAGGTTCCAGCCCTGCATCCATGTGAGTGCCAGGCAGCCCAGCCCCAGTCTTGGCATTGTTCCATGTGGTACTAACCAATGTGATTACCTGCCTGGGGAGATGATGAGTCTATAGTGGGTGGAGGGGCAATGGATCAGCTAATGTGTGAACTCATTTCGCATTGCTCGTCACACCTCTTGCCTTGGAGTTCTCCATTACCAAGTTCTTGCAGAGAGAAAAAATATTTCCCACTAATAATCCAAACATATGGAAACTCTGGTTTGATTGATAAAGCCTGCCTTGCACTGTTCAAAGCCTACTGAGTCATTAGGGCTTGTTTACACAAGAAAGTTGCAGCAGTTTAACCTAAGCTGTGTATTTAAACTGACTGGTATAAATCCCAGTGTGGACACACTTATTTTGGTTTAAGAGTGGTTTATTTTGGTTTAAGATAACTTGTAATAAGATACTTTGAAGCTGAAATCAGAGTATCCACACGGGAGTTTACATTGGCTTAACTGAACTATTTATGTTAAACTGATGCAATTTTCCTGGGCTGAGAAGGCCCAAGTTTAAACAAAAGAGGAAAAGATACATGCAGCCCCAGACTCCTGAACTGTTTTCAAATAGCACCTGGTTTGTCTAGCTGTCAGCTGTTCCTCTGCTCCTAGGCAGTTTTACATCGTAGGGATGTCTCAGTGCTGCAGTTGTGTGGGGGAGCAGCCCGGGGGGAAATGAAAAATGGTTTTTTTAGCTTCACATTTATTTGCTGACAACTTCTTTGTGTTTATTGACAAATATATGTGAGAACGGAGAGGCTTTAATTATGATTTTGTATACTTACACTAACGTGTGTACACATGAAACAACGGCCAAAAAAGGGTCACTGATTCTGATCCTTTGGGTAGGGATTGTCTCTTATTGTGTGTTTGTACAATGCATAGCAAAAAGAGACCCCAATGCTGATTGTAACCTCCGGGCAGTATTGTAATACAAATACATAATAATAATTTAATAACATTGATCCATATCCTGGAACTCCCCCCAAACATTATTTTCTTCTGTGTTCAAAAAATTCTCTATGTTAACAAAGTGTGGAGAGAAAAACTGACATAATCTCAAACTCAGCATCTAATCCAGGCAGCATGTCAACCTCAAAAAGCTTTTCTGATGTTGCATTGTTGCCAGGAAGTTTTGCTGCCCTAGACAAACTGGAAAAATAACCTCCTTTCCCAACCCTCCACTCTCTTACACAATCACTAGGCACTAGATATTTTACTACCCGTAATATTTCGTTGCCCTGTGAGACCCACCTGCTGCAGTATGGTTAAATAGAGATGAGGGATGAAGTGAGAGTCAGGACACCTGGGTTCTATTCGTGGCTCTGTCACTTGAAGACCACGTGGCCTTGGGCAAGTCATTGCACCGGGTTGTACCTTGGGTTTCCTTCTCTGTTACACAGGAGTTGAGAGGATCATGTTACCATACTATCCAATCACTGCCTTATGTTTCATGTGTTTAACCTCACAACTTTTCTCTGAGGTAGGGAAGTGCTATTATCCCCATTGTATCAATGGGGAACTGAGGCACAGAAAAGTCTGTAGCAAAGCAGGGAACTGAGCCCTGGGCTTCTACAGCCCAGGCTGGTACCCTAATAACCGAACCATCTTTTTTTCACCCTTTTAAAGTAGTTTGTGATTCCCCGGATGAAAGGGTCTAGCATGTAAGTGCAAAATTCTGCATATCTGGGGACAGCCACCACCACAAAAATGCAAACTTTGAATATTAATAACCCTGCAGTGCCTTTACCTCTGAGCTGTGTAGGCTCTGGCTGTCAGCTGACATGTGAGTTCCCTAACTTTTTTTCGGTCTTGTGACCGTGGGCCCTGCTGCTGCCCAGCAATTTTAGCAGAAGTTGATCTGTGCAGGAAGGTGTGAGGGTGATTCATGTGCTGCTTGTTCTGCTGAAATTCATGCAGGTGCAGAGCAAGGGGAGAAAGAGAATGCTGCTGAGGGTATTCACAGAGCACAGCTGGGGGTTTTAAAAGGGGAACTAATTAGTTTGTCATCTAAGTAACAACTAAAAAGTACACACAGAGAGAGAATAGCATGTCTGATTTTCTATACAGAGACGCCACTGTGTAGACACACACAATCGTCTTCTTGAATAGACAGAAATGGCCTCTACCAACAATGTCCCTAGAGACAGAAATAGAAGATTCCCCTCATGGCCCTCTATGCCTTCTTATTTCTTAGGGAATTTGGCTTCAGGTTTGCAGTGGTGAACTTCCCATAATGGCTCTGAGTTTTTGGGATGTTCCCAGCACATGGCTGTGCATTTCCATATTGTGAGGAGACGGGGACACCTGTATTGACAGGTTGCTGGGACCTCTGGCCCTGAATGCTGGGATACTAGGCCTCAGACTCCTGTATTCACAGAATGCTGAGACTTTTGGCCCTAAACTTCTGCATTGGTTCTGCACCTGTTCCATCAAGTCCTACACCTGGCCCTGAGAAAGCTGCTAAGACAGCTGACTCTGAGCCAGGTTCGGCGGCGGCTGCTTTGGTAGTCACTCTATACAAACTCTTTCTCTCAAGCTGCCTTGAGAAGGGGAAAAGGAGAACAAAAGGGAACCTGAATCGAATCTTTAAGCCCTCAGAAACCACCAGGTGGGCATGGCAATAGAATGTGTTTATTTTTCAGGGCCCCAAATTGTTCACTTTGCAAGCCATAGGATCACATCAGTGGGACAGAGCCCAGAGGAAGCAGCTAGAGTCCATCATTTCATTTTTGAACTTCGGGAAAGCTTGTCTTGCCTGCCTGAACTGCTGCGGCAGGCTCTGTTTACAGAGAGAGGCAGGAACTGAGAGCCACCAGAAAGGATTATAATGACATGGTGGTTGAGATGCCAGCTCTTCCTGACAGCCACTGTCGATTTCTCTTTCTTGCTTTTCATTCTACACGAGGCTTTGAAGCAAGTCTGTCACGTTTCCAGCTGTCACCTATCCCTTCATTAAAAGGCACCTCTGCTGGATGCTCTTCGTGGGATAGTTAGACACCATAGAATTCTGGAGCAGCACCACCAATTCTCCAAGGCTCCCACTGTACAACTGGAGAGGTGAACTGTGTTGGATTGTTGTCTTCTTCTGAGGCATCTGGGTCAGCAGGCACTGAGATTTCCAAACCAATGATGTACAGCACTGCAGCACACCTAATGTCCCTATGACTCATTTCCTGACATCACCTTGGGTGATGGGTTAGAGGTAACACAGCTATAGTTTGGGAGAGCTTGTTACTGACTAAAAGAAAATGCACTTTGTGCAGTCAGAAGCAGCAAGGACAGGTCAACCTTTCGTGTGACAGGATGAGCCAGTGGCCACTGGGACCTGTATCCTGGGCTGTCCAGATGTCTCGTTTAGTACAGCTGTTATGACCACAGCAATTGATTCTGCATGTAACCACACATGTAGCGTTGTAAGGCACCCAGATACCATGGTGATGGGCACAGCATGCTTTCATATATAACAATAATAACATAGAGATTTAGGGCTAAATTAATCCCGAGTGTAATTTCAAGGGAGATATACCATACAAGAATTTATTCCTTACTATCTGTGGGCCAAATTCTGGCTTCAGGCTACAGGCTTACTTGGAAAGCTGTAGCCAGGGGGGAAACCATGGTGTGCAACCACCCAAAGTTGACTCTCTCAAACCCTGTGGAGCAGGTATTCTGCATGTCTTTCCTGAATCAAGACGTGGAGAGCATGCTCCAGGCTGCACAGGGACCAGGAGTTTTTAACATAATCCTCTTGATTGGCCTGTGGAAACTACATGCCCTCTGCTGCTTGGAGGACTTTTGCTCCTGATCCCATTAGGACCTCAGATAGGCCAGAATATGAGTGCAAATGAACACTGCATGTCAGGACAAGAGGTAAAGCGTGAGGCTGGTTATGGGATTGCTGGCCATCCCACTCCCCTAACTGTTCAGTTATTTCATGCCAGCAGGATGACTTTCCTGATGTGGCTTCTTGTTCCTGACTCAACTGGGGTGTTTCTTCCCAGAAGAGGAGTCCCAGGATCCAGAAGACAGGCTGGTCCTTTGTCAAGCACCCACGTGCAGGATCTCATCAGGAAGGGACAGCTCCATTTAATTTAATCAGTCATCTCACTGACACCGTTGGGCAGGGGGAGCTGAGGCCATGAGAGCGGAGCAGCGACCTGGCAGTGCTTGGGAGGCCAGGACCAGTTCAGTTTCAGGTCCAGAGCTATGCAGGAAATGCTGCTGAGTGAAAGTTCTGTCTGCAGCTGGGAGGGATGATCCCTGAAGGTGGCAGCACTAGCAGCTGGCTGGCAGCAGCAACTGTATTAGCAAAGGCTAGAAAGAAGCCACTCAGACGGGTAGGAGTGTGCAAGCAGTGCAGGAGGGGGTTGGACATACGCACACTTCCCAAAACACATGGACACATACACAAGGACACACACTTCCCAAGACACAAGGATGCACCGGCACACATTTTCCATGGTGCACACATACGCACAGACGGACACACATGCTTCCCAAACACACACACACGGACACACAGAGAGACACTTCCTTTGAGGCTTCCTTTGCTGCTCAGATGTTGGTGCTGCAGCAAGAGTTTTCCTAACTCTGCAGGGAACTTTCAACTCCCTCAATACTCAGAAGTAGCAGTCCATGGCAATGGGACCCTCCACTGGCCACCAAAACCTCCAGATGCTCCCTGAGATCATCCTCCACAGAGAGCCCTGTCTCCTTCACTCCAACCAGGAAAAGGGGGCAGCTGAATTTCAAAAAGCTGAGGACCACACTGATAAATTGCTGGGTGTCTGACAGCCACACTTCATTGATTTAAAATGGAGCAGGATCCAGCTGCCGTCACCCTTAACGTGTGGCTCACAGAGACTACAGGATGTAATGCAGCAGGACATGGCCCGCGGAGATGTCAGATCTTTGAATAAAAAGCTTTACTTTCCCAACAAACCCAGAGCTGAGATTCTGGGAGACAACACCACTTCTCAGGCACAACGTCTTACCAGGAGGGTAAAGCTCCTCTGTGCAGGCGACAGAACTTTCTTGGGGGCTGATTTGAGATGAGGGAACAAACTCCGATAGGAACTGAGGAGCATAACAAACGTCACCACTTTTTTTTTTTTAGTCACCTGCATGGAACTTGGAAGGACGAGCACAGGTTGCAGGAGGGAAGAGTTTGGAGGAGGCACCAAGAAAGCAGTCTGTGTGCACATGGCTAGAAAACTAGATGAAGTGGCAGCATCTGTGCCAATCATTCTCTTAATAAAGAGGCAGTTTAGTTTTACAAGCATGGAGTCCTCTCATGCTAATACCCAGCATGCAACATGGATCATGATAGCAGTGGTAGTCTAGCAAATCCCACAGCAAGGCAGAGAGTATTATTAACAGGCAAACAAAGCAGCAACTAGAAACAAAGTGAACAGACAGCATGGAGGGACTTAAATCACTGGGAATGTTGGATTTCCAGACAAAAGACCCTGCACAAGCATGGAAGCAATGGAAACAAAATTTAGGCTGTGTACAGAGCTGACCGTGGCGGACAAAGATGAGAAAAAGATGGAAAAGCTTTTTCACCATCTTGTTGGGTAAAACAGGGGAGAAATGAGTGAAACACTGTTGCCAGGCAGAATGCCTGTAACACTGCAATTGCTGAAAAAGGGATTTGATGAGTTCTGTGACACCAGACAGAATGAGAGAGAGACTGTTTTTTACCTGAAACCAAGAAGCAGAAGAGTGAATAAATACTTACATTGCAGAGCTGAGAACTCTGGCATCCACATGTAACTTTGGAGACCTTAAAGATTCCCTAACCAGAGACAGGATCATTTGTGGGACATGTGATCCCAGTTTACAAGAGAGATTGTTGAAAGAAACAGATCTACCTCTAGAGAAATGCCTCCAAATAGCTGAATTATCCTGGATCAAAACAATGACAGCCCCTAGTGCATGCAGAGCAAGTACGCAGGCTCAAGCTAAAGGAACCCAGGAACCCAGGATAGAGACAGCCTGGCCAACAGTGCAACCATCACGGTCCAGTATCTATTTTGTGGAAAGCAACACAAAACGCAAAAATAACAATGCCCAGCTCACAGGCAACAGGGTAAGGTGTTTGGAAAACAGACCCACTTTATGTTCCAATGCCGCAGCTACCTCAGGAAGAAAAAAAGGAGCTACATGCAGTGACTGAGGACACAGGGCCTTCCAGTGAAAAGGAGGAGAATTGCAATGTGACTTAATCTACAGACTCCTAATGTCCGTGCACTGGAGAAGGCTGCCAGTCATTCCACTGCCATACTTGCAAGTAAGCTATTAGATCAACAACTGATTTGATCATGGAGTCAGCTGCAATATATTCCAGCAACACTGATAGGCAGCAATATTAAACATAAAGGTGACCAAGTGCTGGTGATGTAAAATAAAAACCAGTCTAAGGCCAGTGAGCAAATGCAGGCTGCTGATAAGAAACCCATGGAACAAGAGATCTTATCGCTTGAGTGCACAGTAGCTGACACACCACATATCACTATGGGCATCAGGGCAGTGCAAGCCATGTATCAGAGGGGTAGCCGTGTTAGTCTGTATCCACAGAAACAACGAGGAGTCCAGTGGCACCTTAAAGACTAACAGATGTATTTGGGCATCAGCTTTTGTGGATAAAAATCTGCATCTGAAGAAGTGGATTTTTGACCCACGAAAGCTGACGCCCAAATAAATCTGTTAGTCTTTAAGGTGCCACCAGACTCCTCATTGTTTTTTTGCAAGCCATGGGTCTGATCACAATAAACACCAGAATATCCTCAATGTGAAAGTGGAGGGAGAACAGTCACCATAGAGCCTGACCAATACGCTAACAGAATTCAAGGAGATGGGTGTCTAGAGGGCAAGCTGCAGTTAGAAACATACCCCTCTGTGCAGCCCATCAGACTGCCGAAATGCAGAATTCCATTAGCTCTATTGGAGCCACTGGTGAAGGAACTGGCAAGCCTATACAAAAAAGGCATCATTACACCCATTGAAACTGGAATAGACAGGATCAGCAGCAAAGCAGTGTTAAGAAACCATGTCAGGTAAAAGGAAAGACTTCGCAACCTTTGTGGAACTTGGAGGGAGGAGAACAGGTTGCAGGAAGGAAGAGTTTGGAGGAGGCACAAGGAAGTCAGTCTGTATGCACATGGTTTGAATGCTAGCTGTAGTTGCAGTATCTCTGTAAATACTTATAATAAAGAGCCAGTTTAGTTTTTCAAGCATGAAGTCCTCTCATGTAAGAACCTAGCACATGATACATTAAACAACTGCTCCAAGCATAGGGCGCACTTCTTCAACCTGTCCTTGTCGAACATAAATGCATGGCGGCATGCAAACAATCCCCTATCAAAACCTCCAGTGCACACACTATTATCCCTCTGGGGAGAGGATGAGAGAGAGACCAAACCAAGTGACAGATGTCAGTCATGTTGCTTAATGCACAGCTAGAAGGTGTTCAGATATGATGTTGATGATGGCAGTACAGAACCTATACTGAATAGGAGCCTTTGTCACTTGTCACACTCACTGAAAAAACTGTCTCAGTGATTCTGAAGCTACAGTTTATTCCGCTAATTGTCCTTGTAATACATTTTGTATCTCTTTAGCTGTTGAGTGAAATACCTTTTTCACCTGAACCAAAGTTCCCTTGACAAAACCACAGATAGAGACTTCCTCATTCTATTTCCCTCATTCAATGGACACAGCCAAAATTAGATTTTTTTCTCACTGCCACAAGGAGCCAAACATAGCAGTTCTTAAATCAGAATGGAGGTGGTGGAAAGGCACAAGAATGACACACACTCACGCGCCCATTTGCCCACCGCGGTGTAGAAATATGACTTAGTATATGGAATAAGCACAACTGGCCCAAGATTTACTGAGGGCATCCTGCCATCTCAAAAGAGTGGGAGCGCAATCTGGTTAAAGTGCAGGGCTGAGAGTCAGGATTCCTGGGTTCTATTCTTGTATGCCTCCCAGACTTGTTGCACCATGCAGGGCAAAACAACTATGCCAATGACTTCTGATTCTGAAGACCTCTTATTCGAAGACTCTTTGGACCTGTTTTTCAGGGACTGTGTGTGTTCTGCCTGCTGCTAAGCCAGGCCCCAGTGTGTGTGTTGGGGGGGATGTCTCACACTGACCACCCAAAACCAGTGGTGTCGGAGCCTGTCTGCCTCTCAGCTTGCCTCACTATGAAATGAGGATAATAATGCTGAGGCTGGTCTGCTGCACAGGGGGGTAGTGAAGTTTTCTGCATTAACGTCTGGAAAGCACTTTGCAATCATCAATGGAAGGTGCTGCATCAGGAGAAGGGACTATGGTTGGCCCACAGCTAGTTATAACAGAGGCACTGGAGCATGAAGCCAGCAGGGAGATTAGTGTTCAGCATTCTGCGATTCTGGTGGACTCTTCAATCCCTTGCTTCCTGATTTATTTATTTTGTGGGGAGGGCGTAAGCAGGAGATGGTGGTTTATCAGGGTTCAGACTGAAGCTTTCCGTATCCTGCCATCAAGAAGGAACCCATGAACTCCCTTCCGTTCCTCTGCGGCCTCCTCCTCGCTTTCATCCCTTTGATGGATGTGATGGGATCCACATTAAGAGCCAGGAGCAGGTGGGAAGACTATAATTACAGCTTATGGATGAAGAGAGGAAGCGAGGATGGTGGCCCCAGGACGCGGGGCCTGGTTCCACTTAGAGCTGGGGAGATGTAGGCTGCCCCATTAAGCCTTCTGTTCAGGATGAGATCCTGGCTCTGTAATTCTGGATGGTACTACTGTAGATTTTCTTCCGGTGAGAGAGCTGGAGTGCCATTTCACTCCTACGCTGGGAAGCTTTTTGTGGCTTCTCATTAGGCTTCCTCTGGATCTGTGGATGGAGGAACCTTTCTTAGGTCCCAAAAGGGGGCCTCCTTATTCAATCTGAATTGAAAAGAATACGAGAAAACCGATAAGACGTAAGCAAAGAAAACAAGAATCAAAGTAGACCAGGGCTCCCAGCGTCTATCCCACGGAGTCTTAACATGCAGCCTGTGGCTGCCTCTTTCTTGTAACTCTGAGAGGGGGACAGAGCTGATCAATTGTAGGCTTTCATTACCAACAAAGTAGCAACAAGCAAATACTGTTCATTTGCCAAGGAAGATCCAGGCACAACCAAATGCTGGAGTGTGTTTACATTTCAGTTAAGGATGTGTGTATTTATGTCCAAACCAGGTAAAGCTTAGGCTTCCTAATGAGTTCCTGGTGGTCAGATACCATGGTGATGGGCATGGCATACGAGCCTGAATAGAATAGAATAGAATAGAATAGAATAGAATGTGGTCCTCCCTGGCATCCTAAAAGGTGGGTACCTCTGGAGTACACAATAAATAACACAAAGCTTCAGTGATCTTTTCCTTCAGCTAAGTGGGAAAACAAAATCCTGATGCAATTAATCTCTAACAGCCCTCTGATAAAAATATCACAATCTGCATCCGAACCCATTACAGCCTTTCTAGGCTGTTGGAAATGAGTTATGTAGTTTGCATTTCTATCTGGGCCTCTCATCCCAGAGGACTCAACAACATTTCACAAACTATCATTAAAATGCAACCAGCTCTGGGGTGACCTGCCCACAGCATGCTGCACAGCGCTTGGGGAAGAGGGAAACTTTGGCCAAGCACATGGGGCAAATCTTGATTCTTATAAGAAATGCCCTGGAATTTTTAGTGTCCACACAGAACCTTGGAGTTCGAAAACCTTATCCAAAAGACTCATATGCGGGGAACTGCCTGGGACTCATAGTATCATGGGCTGAATGGACTCTGCCGAGGTTCAAAGCCACAGTTCTGGGGAATCTATATATTTCATACCAATCCCATATCCTCCAGCAGAGCATGTGGACAACATCTCTAGATATTGGACAGGGCAGGACATGGAAAGGCAGGGAGTGGGGGACAGTGGCCAACCCTGAGACTGAATGGGAGATGGAGGGAACAGGATGAGATAGGTTCTTTGGCATGAGGGTTAGGGTACATAGACCAGGGAGAGGAGACAGAATCTGAAGACAGCCATGGAGTAAGTTAAGGGCCGAGAGGCTGCACCAGGTGAGGGAGATGATTAAAGAAGCTTTCCAGAGTTGCAGTCAGGTGATGCCTGCCTCTTGATGAGATTCCTGGGAGCATGGGGCCTCCTTCTGTAGGAACAGCTGGCCTAGCCAATTCCACTGTTGTCCCAAAGGCTGCAGGGAAGCCCCATCTATGCAGCTCTACAGATCTTGTCTTCTATCTGCATTCTTTTGAGGTGCATGTGGAACACTGTTTAATTATTATTACTACTACTACTAACACAGTGGTGCCTAGAGAGACCCCAGGGTCAGGATCCCATTGTACTCGGTGAAGCAGATGAGATTCCCTGCTCTGAAAAGCTTACAAGCTAAACAGACAAAGAGTTGGAGGGGAAACCGAGCCACGGAGTGATGAAGAGGCCCAAGGACACAGAACAGCTCAGTGGCAGAGCCAGCAATAGACTGTAGGTCTCCTGACCCCTTGGTCAGTGCTCTACCCGTTACTAGACTATGCTGCCTCCAGCTCCAGAGCTGACACAGTGCTCAGTGGTGAAGATGGTGTAACTGATTCTCCTGCTGGCCCCAGTTCTAACTCAGATTCCCTTCTCCAGATCCCTCCCCTGGCCGTGATCAGCTGTGGATCCCAGGTCACTTGTGATGAATTGGAAGACTGGAAACTATGTAACCCAATTCCTCTTGGCCATCAGCAAGTCAGTACTTCCAGTTGCCAGATGATAGGTCTGCACCGTGGACCTACATGGGCCCACTGCAGACATGACTGTAAAAGCATGAGGGTGTTTGAAGGCCAAACTTAGCTTCTGTCAACCTGCTATGCTGCAGATTACCGAGTGCTGCAGATTCCCACAGGCCTGAGGTTCTAGTGGGGGAAAGTGTATGTGTATTCTATGAATTTGTGCGTGCAAGTGTCCCTGTGCATGGGTTTCTCTGTGTGTGCATCATTTGTTTCTGGGTCCATACATGTTTCTCTGTGTGGGTGCGGGCGCACCTGCCTAGTTCTCTGTATTTCAGTCTGGGAAATTCCTTTATTTGCTGTGTGACACGTGATTGCTTTTGTCTCTCAGCCAGGATCTTTAACATTAAATACTTAAGAGCTTTAAAGAGTTTGGCAAAGAAAAATCTTGGAAATACACTGAGAGAATAATTTTAGTATCAAGAAATCACCCTCAAAATATGAAGAGACGGAATCTATCTGTCTAGTTGTATATATTGCTGAATATGCATTGGTGCAATCCACTATTGTAGCCGAGAACCTATAAAATCATGAGCTGCAATCAATAAATCATGTGCCAATATCAAGTCAGATCTCTACAGTGAGGATTCCAGACTGTTTGCAGGGCATTTGTGTGTTTCTCCAGTTGTGCTTTCCCACCTCCTGGGGCCAATTTAAGAGCACTGTTCTCAATTAATAAATGCAAGAAAATTAAATTGAATCTGGTTCTGCTAAAGGCAGGGAATGGAGCGAGGGAACCTCTTCCATCGGTGGCTTTGCTCTGGTGAGATACAGCAGGCAGGAAGCAAACAAACAGTCCTGTCAGTTGCGCTTGGTGTCCAGATGAATGATTTGGAAACTCAAAGCCAATTCTGGCTTCTGCAGATCAGGATCATTTGCTCTCGGTGCATCCAGATTGGGGCAAAAGGACAAAAGTTTTTCAAAGGGGCAACCTGATGGATAAGCTGTTCTGTTCTCTCTGTACAGAGAGATACGCTCTCTGTTCTCTCAGGTCTGTAGAATGGGAGCTCCTTTTCTGTTCTAAAGGCTACTGAAGGGCACGAGCCTCCCAAGTAGGCTGGGATGATTGCAGTTTTGTGATACTCTCATTATTCTACGTAGAACCCTGAATTGCTCCGAAGGCGCTTCTGTATTTCCCGCCGACATTTTTTACTATGAATTATTTAAATAAAAATTAAGCTTTTATTTTATTTTATTTTTTCAAAAAGGAGGCTCAAGGGATAATTTGCCCCTTTAACAGGACTGCCACAATGGTAATAACCTAATACACGGTATTATTCCAGTCACTCATTTCTCCAGTGCAGGCAATAGCAGCAGTGTGACTGCTTGAGTCACATTGTGACTCCATAGTTCAGCTTGTCGGACTGCCTCCAAGCTTGATTTTTACCTGAACCCCCTCTTCACTCTCTTCCCACTTGCTGTAACACCGACCCTTGGGATTTCCCGCACTCCACCAGTGCTGCCATGAGAAATGGGAACCTTCAGTCCAACTCCTCAAGCTTTTGGTGTTCTGATAAACTCGAGCCTGGGTCTGAACCACCCTGGACCAGGGCCGCAATTTCGGGGGCCTCTTCCATAAAAAAAAGTTGCAATACTATAGAATACTATATTTTCGTGGGGGCCTCTGCGGGGCCTGGGGCAAATTGCCCCACTTGCCCCCCCCTGGGCGGCCCTGCCCTGGACTCAGAACCCCAAATCTGACTGAAGAAGTTTGCCAAGCCCCAATTTTATATGACTATAATAGGAAAGGTGGTCGTGAGGTGCAGGCATGTGCTTGAGAATCAGAGTGCTGTGCTAATCTTTCCTTTGACACTGGCTGGCTGCATGAACCTTGGGTAAGTTTCTTAAGACCAAATGGCCTACTACTTTTGGGTGCCTCCAATTTTGGAAGCCTAATGTGAGACACCTTGGGCCTGATTTTTGGAAAGTGTTGGGAACCCACAACTCGAGATGATGTCAGCTGGAGTTCCAATAACTAAGCACTTCTGAAATAAATCAGATGTGTCACCTTTAAAATCAAGGCACCCTAAATGGACAATGTTGTCCTTAGCTGCTCTGTGCCTCAGTTTCCTCAGTGGTAAACAGGGATAATGATACCGACCTACTTCTCAGGGGGTACAGAAAGGGTTACTTCAGTGAATATTTGAGGAGTGCTTACAGATCCTCAGATGGGAGGTATTATGAAGGGCCAGGTATTAATTTATTATTATGATCATATTGTTATGTGCTCAGGTCATCATCAACAGCCTGATCCTGGAAATCTTTCCTTATGTAAGTATTCCTTACTCACATGAGTAGCACTGCTGGCTTCAATGGGATTACTCATGTGAGCAAGGGTTTGCAAGATGGGGCACCGATGCTCTGTTCCTGCAGTGAGATCCATGCAGGCAGGCCCATGGAATGCCAGTGACCTCAATGGAGGGCAGGGATGGGCTCTGCAGAGATCTCACTGCACCTACACGGAGCTCCATTGACACCAGTGGATGCAGGGGACACTCTGCAATGATCTCACTGCATCTTCACTGAGCAATGTCTTCCCTGCTTCATTGACTTCAGTGGGTGCAGGCACTGGCTTGCAAAGATCTCATGGCAGGATCAGTGTCGGTATTGCTCTTTAAAGAATATGCACGATCACCCTCACCCGCCCCCCCAAAGCAAGTTCACACACTGCTGCACCTCACAAAGCCTTTCCTTCCTATGCCTGTGGCTCAGAGTCCCTGTACCCCCCCACCCTCCAGGGGCAACCTGGGGACCCAGCCGCGCCATAATCAAAGCCAGTAACACACTTAAAAAGAACTTGCTCTCGTTTTTCATCAAGGGAAGGTACCTGAGGCTGCTCATCCTTGAGCCATTTGTTGAGATTTTCATTATGGTAATTATTTCAGTAATTGTTAAAAATAGGTAATTATTACCCTGCTGACTTAGGAATCGCATTTAGCACAGACTTCCTCTGAACCATAGCCCAGTTTCAGAGAGAAACACCCAGCCACATGTGCTGCGGGGAGCTGCCCCTGGTTACCTTAAGTATATTAATTTTTTACAAGCTCACAATTAAAAAAAAAAATCCAAACTGTTATATTTTTGGTGCATGATTTAGACTCCATGTAAATCTCTCTTGGCAAGAGGCTGGATGGCTCAAGGAAGAAGATGAAAGAGGACTCAGCCCTCAGCAGTCACTGGATTACTCATCCGATAGATGTAGAACGCTGGAGGGTAATGAATGCTCCAAGCCAAGCAGATCAAGCACTGCACTGGGACTTAGGAGGCCTGGGTTCTCTTCCTGATTTCTTGGCCTGCTGGGTGACCTTGGTCAAGTTACATCCTCACTCTGTGCCTCAGTTTTCCCATCTGTAAAATGGGGATAATGATACTGACCCACTTTGTAAAGCGTGTTGAGATTTGTGGATGAAAATCGCTGTATAAAAGCTAGGTGTTTTTAAGCCACCTTTCTGCACCCTAATCCTGGGCCTGTGTGATTCAGAGCATCCTAAGGGCTTTTCTAAGTTACGTTGGCTGCACTGGTTCCTTAGGGATTGCTCCTCCAGCCCAGGCTCAGGAAGAGCACAATGCACTCTGTTTTGCCTTCTCCTTCCACGGATACGGCCTCCCCATCCCACTGACACACCCCTGTGTGTGGGGAAGCAGATGGAATTGAGCCTCCATGCTGGCTCTATGCCATTTTAAGATTGATTCCTTTGTGTCCGTCCTTGGTTGATCTTTCAGGGCAGCTTTCTGGATGCTTTGCCTTGCTTTGAGGCAGATCAAGGTGTGAGGGTGGATCCCAGACTCATGTTCACAGACCCTCTGAAATGAGTCATTGGGTCATGGTGGAGTTCCCGCACAGTACAGAACAGCCGCGATGGACCAGATGCGATTGCCACCAGCTGGAACTGGCTGGAACTGGCAGCGCTCAGCAGATCTGAAAAATCAGGCCCCGTGTGTCTTAAAGCTGGACAAAGAGGTGGGGCTCCCAAAATCAGTGATCGCCCATAAAAATGGTGGCCTAACCATGTGAAGGGAGATCACTAATGTATAGCTGGGTTTGAAATCGACCTGCTGGTGACAGAAGTGCTTCTCCACTAGGGTCACTCCCCCTTCCACTCGCTACGGGAACAGCACTCAGCACTGACTCTGAAGGGCTTTGCTGCTGCCCCAGAGGGATGATGATGGAGGAAGGGTCAGATTTCGGGGAAAGTGCTGTTTGTTTTGTTATTTTTCCATTGTGAACTCTGAAGTTGTCAATTACCAGCAGCCAGCTGAGCCCCACCGTCAGGAGGTAAATGCTTGTAAATCCGGCATCGTAACCACTTCCTTGCCCCAGCGAAGGCAGGCGAGAGGAAAGTGGAGCTGGTTCTTCCTCTTTTCAAATCATCAACAAGGTCAGGTCTTCAGGTAGCTGTGTGTGGCGAGTTTGATTGACAAGTGGCTTATATTCCTGAGTCCCTGTATGGGTAGCTCTGCTGGGTCTGCTAATAGCCACTCTGAACTTCTGACTCAGAGGCCAGATTAATTCCCTGTGGGACAACTGACTTAGTGGAGTTACATCTGGATTTCATTTGACCCAGAGAGGACACAGTTTCATGTGTATGCTGCACCTTTTGTGAAGCTGGCTTTGATACTAGCTATCCCATTCATTCTCCCGTCCTGGAGCCTGGGGCAGAACCTGGTGACATTTTTTGATCAAATCTTTTTTCTTCCCTCAAAAAATTCAGATTCAGGGATGCTGAAGCATTTTGAGCATTTGTGTCGATTTTGCCAAATTATTCATTAAAACCAAAAGCTCTAAAAACAGAAACTTTTTTGGCCATTTTCTAAATGTTTCTTTTTAATTTGAAAGGACTTTCCCCCCAAAAAATTTCCTTTAAATTTACTAAACAGCTTTTTTAAATGGTAAAAAATGCCCAAAATTGAAAAGAAAAAATGTTTCATTTGACCTAAACACGAGTCCCTGCCGCCAACTTTTTAATTCACCAAAAGTTTCAAAAAATGTGTTTCTTTTGATTTGACTGGAAATGAATCTTTTTTTTTTTTTCCATTTTATTTTTTGGAATTGCTAGTGAACTCTACAATCCGTTAGTAGCCCAGCTGGACGTGGGCGTGGAGGGAAGCCTGCATAACTAAGGAGAGAACAATGTGTGTAGGCAGCACATATGTTCTTGATAGCCGCAAATCTCTCTGTGCCTCAGTTTCTCAATCTATGGGAATGGCAATCATTCCCTGCCTCACAGGGCTGTTGCATGGTTTAAGTGCATTGAGATCCTCAGACAAAGGCACTATGACAGAGGTGCAAAGCGCTGTTGTTACTATTCACTTGATACTGTGCAAATTTGAGTCTCCAGGGATGACCATGGAGAGTTGCCGTTTGGTTTCCTCTGCATCTGTCTGTCCATTAATATCATCTATCTGCTGCATTAGGGCCTGACTCACCATTGCCCTGCACCTTGGTAGCCACTCATTGTAGGGCAGAGTGGGTATAAAACTCCTCTTTTCCGATAGGGCAGCATTTTACACCAACTCTTCAAAGGAGTAAATGACTGCACAGGGCAATGGAGAAAAAAGGCCTTCGGTGTCCGAAGAGCAGATTGAGCCAAAACAATCCCTGGTGTAACTCCACCAGAGTTCACGGAAGTTGGCTCAACATCACTCTGAGCGATGGCACGGCATTGCTGGCACGGTTACAATGGCGGCTGCCTCCCTGTGCAGAGGGGGTTGGATGCTAGGGAGTGATCCTTGTACATAGACCGTTGCTAAACTGTACAGGCCTGCCTCATGCAAAACACCCCTTAAAATGAACAGGAGTATTTACTCTTGTGTGGACTACAGCGGGTAGGTCCCCTTGGCTTCAGCCCAGCACGCAAGTATGAGCTTCAATCCACCCCTATGCAGCACAGCTTAAAGCAAAGCCTATGCTTAAAGTTAAACATGTGTTTAAGCGCTGTGCTGAGCAGAGATGGACAGCTGAACTGGGGCCTTAGTCACAATCTGCTGTCCTGTAAGTGAGCTGTGTATAGAGAAAAGCACGAATCTCTGCCATTGGAGAGCGTGGCTGCGGTGGCAGAGTGCAGGTAGTAACTGATGGGTCAGGATTATACCCATTACAAATTGCTACCTACCCCCCTGAATGACAAGGACACCCAGAGGATTCAGGAGGCCTGAGGCAAAGCGGGGGAGTGGACATAAAAAAAGGCACCACCTTGTACTCACCAGGAGGCGCTCCGAGTCTTCGGCGGTGGCAGCGGCGGGTCCTTCACTCGCTCCGTGTCTTCGGCAGCACTGAAGGACCCGTCGCCGAAGTGCCGCCAAAGACCTGGAGCGAGTGAAGTGCCTGCCGCCGAAGTGCTGCCGAAGACCAGGACCGCCGCCGGGTGAGTCAAAATTAAAAAGGCACCTCTAGCCAGGGAAGGGATTCTCGGCCAGGGCTCGTGGGGCCCCTGCAGGGCCCGGGGTCTGGGGCAAATTGCCCCACTTGCCCCCACTCTGGGTGGCCCTGCTGAACGACCATAACCCCCCGAGCAAAGTGTTATAGTCTCATTATGATCACAGTGATCAGCAGGCTTCACACACAAGCCTTTCCATTGACTTCAGGGGGTTTTGAAGAACCAGTAACACATTTGCACCTCAGTTTCCTTGGGGCTATTTTCTCATTCCCCCTCCTCCTGCTCCCCAAGTGCAAAAACCACTGCAATGGAAATTCAAACTAACAAATACAAATACAATTTCCTCTGGATGCTAAAAATGACACACATACATGCACTGAAAAATTATATCAGTGACAATAACAAAGTGGGAATCTATTTCAGTGTCAGCCTGTTCCATTGCAGTATTTGCAATGGGCTTGTGGCTGCTACAGTCTAGCCACTTCCCCCGGGACGTGACGTATTTCCTTTCCATCACGGACGGATTTAGAAACAAAACTTTCTACATTTAGGCAGAGAGAGAGAGACAGCTTCTCTTTTCTCTTGCTCTGATTGTGAGCGAATGGAAGGAGAGATAAGGGGGTGGAGCCAGCGCTGGGTGACTGTACGCTGCTTCCGTTTTTGTTTTTCTTTTGAATTATCAAAAAGTAACAAAACCCACAATTAATATTTTCCATGCAGCAAAGCTCTCGCAAACATCAAAGTGAGAGTTTGTGGTTATGGTCTGGTCAATGTTCCTACTAGTCAATATGTGTTTCTGTGCTATAACCCTCTGGGTCTCCCACCAGCAGGGTAAAGTCCTGGCCCAGTGAAAACAATGGACGTTTTCAGTGAGGCCAGTTGTACCCATACAGGCAGAATTTTGCACTTATATACAAGCCCCTTTCATCTGAGGATCTCAAAGCACTTTACTAGTGTTAGTGAATAAAATTTTGCAATCCCTTGAAAACGTAGGGTAAATCTTATCCCCACTTTACAGGTGGGAAAACTGAGGCAAAGGGAGATTGAAGTCACAGATATGGCTGGGTTGGGGCCCCCATCTGCTATAGTGTGGGTCCTTTAACATGGTTAGAAACACATTTGGTTCTCCAAGCCAAACCAAGTTATACCGTGGTTAGAGCAGGGCTATGTTGTAAGTGGGGGTACTCCTATACAGTTGTGTCTGTGCTGTACATGAGACCGAAGTGACCTGTCCAAGAACTCACACCTATATTTCTATGCGTAATGTGTGTATCTATTTATGTATGTACTGTACATGTGTTTATGTATTTGTTGTGTCTACTGTACATGTGTGTATGTACTGTACTGTGCACCTAATATGTACTCTACCCAATCTGTGTGTATGTACTGTACATGTGTATTTTGCCTGTGTGTCTATCTTTGTATGTTCTATATATGTCCAGATATGTATGCATCACATTTGTGTGTCTACATGTGTGGATGCACATGTGTTCTCTGTGTGTCTTTTTGTACATGTATGTATGTGTGTACGTTCCTGCCGGCTTTGAGAAGTAGAGATTGGGACTGGGCCTTGAACGCTGACTCTCTAGAAAGCATGGCTCAGATTCATTAGGAGCTGATCCCTGTGAGTGCAGCACCTCAGAAGAGTGTGATGAGACATAATGATGCAACCCCGACCCTGGGCATCCGCCCTCCCCCTCATCTGAAACTCATCCCAGATCGTGGAGGGGACACTTACTGAAATCATCCAAGGAAAACTATTTTCTGTAGAATCCTCACCCCTCCACCCCCAGCATTTACTCTTTAAAAAAATGAGCCAAATTCATCCTGAAAATAAAGTTTAAACCAGAAGATCTCCTCTCCTCTCCTTCCTAGTCATAACTTTGCTTTGCAGGCCTACAAGCCAGGCTGTTTCAACCAGCTCACCCTGGCTGTGGCTTGCCCTTGCCCTTTCTGCAGCGTTATCGAACTCATATAACCCCGATGAGCCAATGAATATCTGACCACATCAGCCCTCCACCTTCTAACGTTTTCAGTGGCTGCTGCACATCAAGTTCCAGTTCCTCATCGCTAGTGTTGCCAGCTCAGAACCTTCAAAGTTCATGAGCCTGCCCTGCAAAAATCATAAGGTTGGCTTAAAAATCATGAGGTTTTAAAAAATAACCCGATAGTCCTTAACCTGCAGTTGACCTAAGATGGCTATGTCATGGTGAAAACTACAGCACCTCCTCTCCATTCAAATGTTACAATCAAGACAATTATCGTGAGTAAGTAGTCACAATGACAACCACACCCTTTTTTTTTTTAAATGCAGTGAAGACACAGCCAAAGATTCAGAGCCAGGTAACATCCCATCTCTGGGTATGTCTACACAGCAATCTCGGGGTGTGATTCACTGCTATCATTACCCGAGCTAGCTAGTTTAAAGACAGCTAGGGTATGTCTAATGAGCAGCCATCGCACCGCGTGATAGGCCAGGTCTGCACTGTACTGATGCAGCGGTGCTACTGTAAAATCACTCATGAAGCTGTTCTATGCTGATGGCAGAGAGCTCTCCCGCTGACATCATTAACCCACTTCCAACCAGCAGCAGCATTGGGAGAGCGTCTCCCGCCAACATAGTGCTGTCCACACCCGTGCTTCTCACCTCGCTCAGTGGGGTGTTTTTTTCACACACCTGAGCGACATAAGTTACACCAACAAAAGTGCTAGTGCGGACACAGCTATAGCTACTGACTCGGTTTTAGAGCACACCACTGACAGATGGGCCCTGATTCTCAGCTAAGGCCTCTCTAGCCGTGTAAAGAGTGCTTCAAATCAGCATCAAGGTAATTTACATTCACTTGATGGCCTCTTTGCATGCCAGAGTGGTGTAAAGAGGCCTTAGTGGAAATGAGACTCAGGAAAATTGCACTGAAAGGCCGTTTGCATATAACTTTTCTTCTCTTCGTCTAAAATTAAAAACAAAAAAGGACAGTGATAATTTCCTAAAAGGATAAACATCCGATTTTTTTCTCTCCCTTTCCACCCAAAATAAATCGGCTAGCCACAAGGAATTAAAGGCAGAGAGGAGAAGATGACTATAGTTTGAATACAGGATGTCAACAAAGTATGACCTTTCATTTATACCGGTCCCTCTGCATTAATCTCACAGACCAATTACACCCTCCACTAAGGGTAAATTTAAAAAAGAAGTGATGGCGAACTCCAACTTTAGCTGACTTCCATGACATGTCAAACTGTCATTTCCTTTCGCTGCTAATTTTAACCCAGATCACAAGCAGTGTAGTGCCGTTTGTATTTTTTTTCCCTGGGCTGTGGTGTGTTACAACCCCGACTTCCCTTTTTTCCTTTCCTCTTTCCCTCTGAGTACTGCAGTTTCATTGAGGGGGGAAGCTGACACGTTCTGACTCTGCCCCACCCCGGAAATGGAACCATTACAGACACACAGAAGACCTATAAATACAACGGGCAGCTTTGCAAATGACACATAAGTCTCAGGTGTAAAGACCTGTTCTTCATTCAGGTTCTATGGCTCCCTTCACAGGCATTTCTCCTTCTGCCACAAGCAAATTGTTTCCTTATAAAGGAGCATGTCATGTAAGCTGGTATAAATGGGCTTACTGGGCTGGATGTAGGCCTGACCCAGTGGAGTCTCTGGCCTTTGTTATGAGGGAGGTCAGATAAGAAGATCTTAATGGTCTCCTCTGGCCTTACCATCCAGGAAGCTGTGAAAAGTGGGCTGGCCAATGAATGGGGCAAGTGAGAGAATATTTTGCATTTCCACATGGGGTAAAAGTTTCAAAAGCATCTAAGTAATGTAGGTGTCTAAATTATGCTGAAAGTCAACAGGATTTAGGCTCCTAGGTCACTTAAGCGCTGTTGAACTATTGTCTTGGAGGGGATGTACTCGGGGTGGCCTAGACCCTCCTGCTGTTTGCAACCTGTACACTCCATTTTTTGTGCATTAGCTTAATCAGAGCTAATGTGTGGACGTCTCCTGGAGCTGAAATGTGACCTCCAGCTCGAAGTGTAGACATGCCCTTACTCCTGCACTCTGATCAATACCAACGCCCCATTACAGGGCCAGGAAAAGAATCTCTGGGTATGTCTACACTTCAAGAAAAGACCTGTGGCGTAGCGGTGGCGGGCTGGGGTTAGTTGACTTGGGCTTGCCAGCCAGGGGCCAGGTGCCTGTGTCCAGTAAATTCAGGGCCCGGGAGCCCGGCTCCACCAATGTTTTGGGCTGGGTCTCTTTCCCAGCCCCTCCTGCTGCTCTGCACGCCTCCCCTGGAGTGTCCCCCAGCCCTGCCTGCCGCCCCCACGTACCTCCCCAGGGGCATCCTCCCGGCCCCACCTGCCACCCCCTGTGGAGGGAGGAGGTGCACATGTGATGGCACCCCCCCAACCTAGCACCCACCACAGGGGAGGCGAGGAGGCTTCCTGGACCTGAGAGGGGGCCGGCCCCTAGGAGCATGTGCAGTGACGGTACCAGGTGAGTTTGCTGCTGGCAAGGAGAGGGCTGGGGGGGACTGTGGAGTCCTCCTTTCTGGCCCCAGCCTCGGGGCAGCCTGCCTGTACCCCAAACTCCTCATCCCCAGCCCCACCCAACAGCCCTCACCCCCAGTCAGAGCCCTCACCCCCCGCACCTCAACCCTCTGCCCCACCCTGAGTCCCCTCCTGCACCATGAACCCCTCATCCCTGTCCCCACCCCACAGTCCTCACACCTGCACCCCAACCCTCTGCCCCAACCCTGAGCCCCTCCCACACCCCAAACCCATCATACCCAGCCCCAGCCAGAGCCCTCACCCCCCCACACCCCAACCCTCTACTCCAGCCCTGAGCCCCTCCCATACCCTAAACCCTTCAGCCCAACCCCATTAATTTTGTTAAGTGCACTAATATGCAGGTGTGTTGGAGAGGGGAGGGACTTGGACCCATTCTGGGCACCACCAAAAATTATACAAACCTGTTGCCCCCATTGCCAGGCTTGGGCTGCGGGGCTATGAAATTGCACCACAGACATTTGGGCTCGGGGTGGAGCCCAGGCTCTGAAACTCCATGGGGGTGTTGGGTCTCGGAATCCGGGGTCCAGCCTGAGCCCGAATGTCTACAATGCAATCCATAGACCCTCGGCCCAAGTCATAGACTCAGAAGGGACCGCAAGGGTCATCTAGTCTAACCCCCTGCAGTTGGCTCCGAGACTCTGCCGCCGTCTTTTTATTGCAATGGAGTCCTGACTGACTCCCAGGCCCCTACTCTAACCACTCCCTGCCAGGACCAGGAATAGAACCCCAGCCTATGCTCGAGCTGACACTCCCAGGAGAAATGCAGGTGCCTGGCCCTCGGCTTTAATCACTGCCCCACAAACCCTTCATGAACTGTCCCCCATCACATTTTTCCTGAGTGTAGATGGGCCCAGGCAGCACTGGGGAGAGAATGAGAGACTGAGGAAACGCGATGGGTGAAGGAGAGCTCCAGGCAGGGCTCGTCAGTCTCCGCTGATGGGTCGCAAGTGTGATGCCCATCCTAGAGCCTTGTCTGAAGGAAGCGGCATTGCAATGGGGCACATCCGTATGCGGCACAGGCTGCAGGCCAGGGCTGGGAATTAGGGTGATTCAGCCAAAATACTCCAGTAGGTAAACAGAGACATTTCCTGCTAAAGGGAAAACCCCGTCCAGGTTTTATTCTCCATGTTGCTAGTGAAAGTCAGGCAGGCTGCCGGTGCAGAGCTGTGGATGGGCAGGCACAGGGAGTGAAGGGAACAGAACCAGTGGAGATGGAGAATGACTCTTGCTTGCCCTTGTTCTTTCTTCGGGAGGAGAGGCTGGGAACTGTGTGATGTTGCACTCCATATGTTTTATAAAAATATGCTTATGAGTGTGAATATGATGTAACTGGAATGTGCTCTTGTAAGGTATTATAACACAGGTTATAACCTACTGAATATATTCCTCCTATTTGTATGTATGTATCATTCTTGTGTCTGAAGCTAGAAATATGAAGTATAACTCTGAGGTCCTACTGTAACTGTGCAAAGTGTGGGCCATTAATGGTGGCTTAGGATCTTGATGGCTCCCATTGACTAGGACAATTGGTTGTAAATGGCTCTGTTTACTTGCAATCCTTCCTGTGTACGGGTGGGCCAGGCCAGGAAGAATGGAGGCTGGGGTCTCACAGGGCATGTGATCATGTCACCTGATACTGGAATCCATCTTAAATCTGGTACTTTTCCATTTAGAAGGCGGGGTGGGGACCCAGAGAGACAAAAGCCTTGTGCCAAAGCTATAAAAGGGGGTGGAACAGAACAAAGGGAAAACCAGTCATGAGAAAACCCCTAGTTTCCACCTAAGATGTCTGCTGGAACTAACAAGGCAGGGTTCTGGAGTCCCAAACCGGCAGGGAAAATGGGCTCAGAGGTAATCTCAGCTCGTCAGGTGACAGTGCCAAGGGGGTTTCTGTGACCGAACCCGTCACACTGTGCTGTCTTTGCACTGGCCCCAGGGGCGGCTCTAGCCATTTCGCCACCCCAAGCACAGCGGCACGCCACGGGGGGCGCTCTGCCGGTTGCCAGTCCCACGGCTCTGGTGGACCTCCCACAGACGTGCCTGTGGAGGGTCCGCTGGTCCCACAGCTCCGGTAGAGAGCACGGCTCCGGCCTCCCGCAGGCATGCCTGTGGATGCTCCACCAGAGCCGCAGGACCAGCGGACCCTCTGCAGGCACGCCTGCGGGAGGTCCACTGGAGCCGCCTGCCGCCCTCCCAGCGACCGGCAGAGCGCCCCCCGCGGCATGCCGCCCCAAGCATGCGCTTGGCGTGCCGGGGCCTGGAGCCTCCCCTGACTGGCCCCCTCAGCTCTAAGACACGTTCATAGAGCCAAGTGTGGCAGCACTGAACAGAGCAGAGTCAGGATGTTGGCACGAGAGCTTTGGAAAAGACCAGGAGCCTGGCCAGGATAACCTAGCGGCTAAAGCATGGGATTGGGAGTTAGCAGACCTGGGGTGAAGTCCTAGACCTGTTGAAGTCAATGAGAGTTTTGCCATTAATTCCCATGGAGCCAGAATTCCTCCCTGGGTTCAATTTCTAGCTCTCCCCTTGCCCTGTTGTGTCACCTTGGGCAAGTCACTTTCCCCCTTCTGTGCCTCAGTTTCCCCATCTGTAAAGTGGCCGGGTAGGGGATAACAGACTCTCACATGGCAAGGAGCTTGTGAGGCCCAGTTGATTAATGATTGTAAAGCGTGTTGTGATCCTGTGACCGAAGGTGCCAGAGGAGGGTGTGATCAGCTGATTATTTTACCATAATACATTTCTAAATTATTACTACAAAGAGCTTGTGGTGCAAAGATTGCCAAAGAGATGATGCAAGGGAAGGGACCCAGGAGAGAGGGAAATCTGGGCCTTAAATAAAGGGAAGTCTCACATTAATTAATTAAAGGGATGATTAAAGGGGAAGTGGGCTGATTTATTGCTTTAATTTCAGTTTTCCTTGTAAAGAGAGCCTAGCGCTGGTGCCAGACGAAGAGGCGCGGAGAGCAAAGTCACGTGCAGGGTGCAGTACAGAGGGTACGTCTGTGCTCCTAGCACAGGGTGTGATGCAGGGATGTAGACATACCTGAGCTAGCTTTCATCTAGCTAGCTTGGGTCCTGGAGCCGGGAAGCCGAAGCAGTGTGGATTCCAGCACAGGCTGTACAGGCCCACCTGGAACCCTGGTAATTACTTGCAGGGCTGGCCGGCACTGAAGCACATGCTCCAGCGGCTTCAGGGCTCTGGCACCTGAGCTAGCCAGATGAAAGCTAGTTGGGTGGATCTGCAATTGCCCCCTGTGATAGCCGTGTACACATACCCTGAGTGTGGCAGGGCAAGTGTCCCCCTTGCTGCCCCACCAAGGTGCTTTAAACCTGACAAGCAGAACATCAAAGGTTGAGTCTTTATGAGGCCAGCAGGAAGGGGGGGAAATGTGATTGTGTTATGTGTTTTATAGCCGTGTCTTGAGGCCCCAGCTGAGATCAGGGGCCCCTCGTGCTGGGCCCTGTGCTGATGTACAGCAAAAGACACCTCCTGCCCAAAAGAGCTCTCAGTCTCAGGGTTGTGCACATCTGTCCTGCTAGAGGCCGGTCGACAGAGTTCTTACGTGGCAGCACTCCTGCTCTGCACTACTGACTGCAGGGACACTGTCGCGACAAATAACCTTCCCTCCAGCTGCAGCTGGAGACCATGTGGCAGATGTTTTTCTCATGCCAGCGCTGCCCCAGGTGAACGGCTCTGAGTTCGGTTTGGCGTGGGTGCACAACTTCCCTGCTCTGGTTCTGTGCCCTAGACACAGCCCTTAATAATTTCACAACTTCAGCTGAAGAGTGAAACTACGCCTGAGAGGAAAGAAAACACGTCTTGTGGCTTTCCTGGGACCAAAAAGCTGACATTTGCAACCACACAAAACAGAGTTGCACTGAAAGCAAGCCCAGTAATGTCAAAAAATAATCAGGTGGTTTGGAGCCTGAAAACTGGAATCCAGACCAGCTTTGGGTCTGCCACATAACTGGTGTGGAAGTGGGTCCTGACAAGAAAGACGCTCTTGCAGGCCAAGGTGGAGATGTCAGATTTGATGTCTTGGGATGTTCAGTGGGGAGGATGACCTGATGGAAGCATGTTTCATTCACACACGTCTCTGGTGACAGCTGGTTTCTCTATGGACTGACAGATCTCCTCGCATTGTGGGAGCATCTGATGTCCCTCTCCTCTGCGTCATCCTCTTTATGGTCCTTGTTCACTTTAAACTCTTCCCTTTCTTCAGTCAGCCACCTCTGCCATTCCAGGACCTGGTTTTTCTGCTCTCCAGAAAGGAGAATTCAAGGTTACCTCTAAGAGCCAGCAGAGAAGTAAGCAGGCCCCTTATTGAAGATACGGTGATGTCACTCAAGACTTTCCTTTAAAGCCCAGCATTTCCTGGGGCCCTGCATGGGCTGTGTCCCCTTGGCACTGGGACTTGCTGAATAACCTGGTGGTGGGATCAACGAGCGGTGGTAGATGGAGTCGATGAACTGCAAGCCAAGCAGACAGCACGGTGGCACGATGGGTGGCATTGTCACTGTCTTGGGAGCAGGCATTCAAGAACTGCACCAGAACTAGTGCTAACCCTCTGCCCTGACTCCATGCAGCTGTCGTGGTGGGGATGCTGCCCTGCTCCAGGGGCTGTCCTTCAGCTGTCTTCAAGCACCTCTCTGCAGGCTCCCCGAATGGAGGGTTAAGAGCCCCAGGGGCACTGTGAAAAGAGCAAGACATGGCCTTGGTGACCTATTCACCTCCTTCCTGGCAGTAGCACTGAGTCAGACTCTCCATAGGAGTCAATCAGAACTCACCCAGGTTCTGATACTTTGAGCATCAGCTATTGCCATGTGTGTCATTGCTGGGTTGGCCTGCACAGTCAACGCACCCCAGCATTTAGCTCACCCCCTCACCTAAACTCCAAAAGGCACCTTGGTCCGTGAAACCAAATTCTATTCTAGGTGGTGAGCAAATGAGCATGTGGCACATGCTCAGGGTGCACGCCAGAGCACAGGGCAGCAGAGTAGCCTCAGGGGAAAGGGAGCCAGGGACGACATGGCACCTCAGAGGAGCACAGAGGAAGGAGCCTGTGGGCATGTTTGTGTCTGGTGAGGTGGACTCTGATTGAGGTGGTTGTGGGTTCAGATTACAGCTGCTACGGATGGCTAGCCTGGGAGACAGTAGGAAGTGAAAGTGCTACCACTGCATGTTCCCCTTTGAAGCTAGAGGAGATTGAATCAGAGCTGCAGAATCATCATGGAATCAGAGATGGAAAGAGACCCGTGAGGTCACAACTTGTTCATCCCCACTGGGGGGTCTGGTGCGGATTGTTCCCTGCTCTGCATTCTCCAGAGCCAAGCAACGGGCCCCCCAGTATTTCTCCTGGGAGATTATTCTGTAGCCTAGTACATGTGTGCATGATGCATTGGCAATGTAGAGCACTGTATGTGCTATTATGGATCAGATATTCAACAGAGGTTTCCAAGTGCTCAGCGCCCACTATTGGAACCAGGTTTGCAGTAAATCTCAGCTCTCATTTAGGCTCCTACATAAGGGCCAGAGTTTCAACAGAGCTCAGCATCCAACGTGTACCCGACATGCTGAGCTCTCTTGCAAATCTGTCTGCTAATCTCATCACTGCCTTTTTATACCTGCCCTGAACTCAAGGGCATTTCCATCCAACCCAGCCCATAGTTGTGAAAACACCCCAGGTATAATCCTGTCTTTCATAGGACGTTCTCCAATTGTTTTACAACCTAGCTAAGCTCCATGACCTCCTTGGGTGGTAGGTCAGCATCACTAACCTTAATTTTTTCAGATGGGGACACTGAGGTGCAGAGCATGAGTCAGTGGTGGAGAAGGGAGTAGAACCCAAGAGTCCTGATTCCTATCTCCGGCTCTAATCACTACCTCATGCTCCCTCTTGGAGCTAGGACTAGAACCCAGGACAACCAATTCCTACCCACAGCTCCAACCACTAGACCACACTCCCTCCGACACAACTGAGTGCTGAGCCTATGTTGGTGCCTAAATACTAGAGTGCTGGCTGCTTTAGAAATGCACAGGCAGATCCCGTGGGAAAGAGACCCCACAGGGTAAATGTTAACGCAAACCATATTCAATGGCACATTTTATTCTGATTGCTGCAATAAGGAACAGGTATTAAAGAAAAAAAAGCACAGACAAAACAAAACCAAACAAAAACCCCACTCCCACACACAGAGGCAGGAAATGCTACACTGAGTCTAGGCCAAAAAGGAAGAAACAAGTCGGAGGGCAGGATTCGGCTACTATGTCCCAGTGGGATTCCCAAACCACACAGATTAGAGCCTGTCAGTGACAAAGCCAGGGGGACCCAGCTCTGACAACTTCTTTGTCACTTCAGTACTAGACACAACATCTGGTACACAGCTGTGCCGAGTTCGCGACGCTTGCTTGGGGAAGCGGGGGGTGACCACGGAGCATGGGACTCGAGGAAGGGTTAAACCTGGATGGTCACTGCGAAGGCCTGTCTTCAGTACAGCCATCGGAAAGGCTCCTGCTATGGCCCGGGGGGGCTGCTCGATTCTGCTCTCACTCACTGGTGTAATTCCCTTGGTTTGACTGGGTCCACTCCTGCCTTAGATGGCTACAAGTGAGATCAGAATCTGGTTCTCCAAGCTGATGACCCTCTCTCTGCTCACCGCCACCCTGGGACCAGACTGGAGGCCACTGGTCGCTTCAAGAAACTCAGCATCTCTCTCCAATACCAGCGGCACTGCTAGAATGGCGGCTTTGGCTGTGCAAGCCAGCTGTGGAACTTTACACCAGGCTGAAACCAGAGGGACATACCCTAGCTGAGAAAATCCCAGCTGGATTTTTGGGGTCGGGGGTGGGTTTCTAGCTACATGGGTGAGGACAGTCTTAGCATGTCGAAGGCAAGGCTGGTGCAAAGGAGCCAGAGGGCAGGCATCACTCCCCAGGCAATACCCTCGAGCCCAAGGTTGCACTGGCCCCTGAACAGGGAAGGTGAAAGCTGCTTCCTCAGGGCCCTGTGCTGGCACCTGCATCACTGGAGGGATAAATCAGGCTCCAAGACAGCTTCAGGAAGCGCAAAATACCACACCTCACCTCTGCAGACTGCCCGTGTGGTGCTATATAAAGCCCATCACAAAGGGGCTGGAAAAACTAGCAGGGGTCTTGCTGCAGTGCAGGCAGGTGAAAGAGGGTTGGGGGGGGGGGTTGATTCTCTATGGTGGCATTGGTGGGGCACCAGGGTCAAAAGCTGAGCACTGTGCAGACTGGTGGAACTATGACTTGCTCGTCGATGGCACTGGGCTGGCCCCAGCAGTGACCAGGGTACTGAATGGAAGGAGACGAGGAAATAACCGAATGGGTATACGCATTTGTAGCAATTCACTTTCTAGAGGGCAGAGACTGAGTGCGACATTTGCAGAGCCTAGCGGTCTGACAGGGAAATGCAAACAACGCAAAGCCAAGAGAAGCGATGATCTTCCGAGGGGACGTTCTGGGGCTGACCTCAGATGGCAACGCTGCCTCTAGTCACTGTGATGTTGAGTGAGGAACTGGGTCGAAGCCACAGGGGATCCAAGCCGAAACTGCTCAATGAAACGCTCCAGGGGCCAGGAACCTGGAAAGAGACCAAAAAGGCGGGAGCAAAAGTCAAGCTCTGAGGGCTGTTCTGGCCAGCAGGCTTCAACTACATGCACCAGAAAGAGAGAGATGTTCATGCTTGTAATTGGGCTTGGGCATCCACTCAGCATTGTGGCCTGCCATCTGGAGCCCCAGGGCAATCAACCAAGGGCAGAACTGGCCCTCTGAGCCAACAGTCCCTCACTCGGCTGTTGGGGCCACCCACTTAAAGCCTCAAAGAGCTCCTGAGTTGGCCACTGCTCTGTCTGCTGGCATTTCCACTTGTCCCCTTTCTTCCTCCTCTCCGCTAAGGAGTTTGCCACTGGATCGCCATCCTGGGTATTAACGGTCCCTGTTCAACCCTGGAGTGAGTCTGGCCCAGGGAGCCTGCCCTACCAGTGCAAATTCCAGCTGCTCCAGCCCCGACCTGGAGAGGTAGACTCTAGGAGAGAGAGGCCCAGTCACTTCTTAGCCTCGAGCTCTCCTCACCTTTGTCCTTTCTGTTTCATCTCCTCTGAGTTGGTAGTTTGCACAGGCACACACTGACCTCACTGGCAAAATGCTTGCTACAATGACTGGCGCTGAGCATGAAGGTAAGGGACTTTCCAGACAGCTGCCTCACGGGACCGAGAGTGTAAGGGACCGTTGTCCAGACTGCTCACTGAAAGGTGGGCTGGAGTCCTGTGGGATTGTGCTGGGAGGAGGAACCGCACCTCCTGCATTTCCAGTCTACACTTGCATGGTGAGGATTCACGCTGAACCAGTGTAGGCTGAGTGGTGACAAGCCTCATGCGCAGCTAGGGTAACAGACCATGGAAAGCTCCTGGGCATACAGAGATAGCTCCTCAGCATGGACTTCAATGGAGCGGTGCCCGTTGACACCAGCTGAGGATCTGGCTCAGTGCATTTGACAAGCATTCCATGTCTGCGTCAGCTACGGCAAGCGCCACATGGGGCAGGCCAGCCTGCAGAGAGCAGGTGTGATTCTCCTCTGCGCAGGCTGAGCAGCTCCAGGACAGGGCTGGGGAGTAGGCTTGTTCTAACGTGCTGCACAGAGATTTGCTGTTTATTTTTCTGACCTGCATGATACAGACCACATCCTGCCAGGAGAGAGGCAGAGTCAGAGAGAGAGAGAGACACTGCCAGCGAGACCCAGCCTCTCCCGGACCGTGGCACATGCCAGCATGCTTAGGTGACCCTAAAGCTTCCCTGAGCCCTGCTCCAAACCTGTGCCAGAAGAGATCTGATGCTCTCGCGCATTTTTCCGTGCTGCTATAGTCACTCTTGGGTTTTGTTTGTTGTAAATGCTATTTGTTCCTTTCATCTTCCTCCTCCTCCGCCCCCTTCTGCTTCCTGATGACCTTTGGAGCAGACCTTCCCACGGCTTCCTACAAGCCCACCCCGAGATGCTGTGGAAATCCCCAGCCACTGAGCTGAGATGCAGCCTGTGGGGGAGAACGAGGGAGCTTCCCAGGACCCATTCCCTTGAATGAGACTGGGGGCTGTGCTAAGCAGGCGGTGCCATTAACCCCCGCAGCACTCTGTGCATCTTGGCTGCAAAGCCTCTGGCGTATTTTGAGGGCTTCTTGGTCCCTCCTTTCTGATCTCCCCACCACAGATATGCTTGGACCCCATCTCTGCCAGATAGACCCGGGGAGGTGAAGCTATAACACAGTTACAGGATTCAGCGCTTTCAGCATCCTGGTGCAGCCACGTGACCAGTGTGATGCGCTGCCTGCACCTGCCCAGCTGCCCAGTGCATTCCGGGAAAATCTAAGCCGCTCTCCCATAGTGCCCTGGGCTGGGCCGAGCAGGGGCCAATACAGGCAGTGTGACTCCTGTCCCCATAAGCCGGGGTCAGAGGTCAACACGGCTGGCCAGAGGGAATGACCCTGCTCACACAGGAACCAGGACGGGAGTGATTTTCCTCAGAAACAAGAAGTGAAACCGCACGCAGCCCCAGCAGGGCTGTGACCAGCAGCTTGCGGAAGCGACACTGACCGGTGTGTACACTGAGGCGCTGACAGCACCATGCCTGGGGGTGGGGAGAAGGCATTCCTTCCAGGCCCGGGGGCGGCGGGACACCTCTAGCCTGACTGAGTGCTGAGTGCATTTTTCCCTTGGGTGGGGGTGGCAGGGATACCCTTCTCCCTGGCTGGGGGGCGGGGAGCAGTGCGGAGGTGGCAGGGATTTCCCTATCTCTTGCTGGAGACTCCTGTATGGGGAGGAGGCACTAGGGTGACCAGATGTCCTGATTTTATAGGGACAGTCCCAATTTTGGGGTCTTTTTCTTATACAGGCTCCTATTACCCCCCACCCCTGTCCCGATTTTTCACACTTGCTGTCTGGTCATCCTAGGAGGCACCAAACACGTACAGGTCCCATTGTGATCTCTCCTGTAGAGGGCAAAGATTCATCCCTGTAGGTTCCGAAATGGGATAGAGTCATCTTCCCCCTGACTCTCCTGTGTGACCTATGTTATAGCTGCACTCAGAGGCTGGGAGGTGTATTAAACAGGGTGTGATGGGCAGGGATCTCAGCAGGGGGAGAGTTTCCTAGGCCAAAGCCAGGCATTAGCATGAGGCAGGGGAGAAAGTGGCACCTTGCTAGGCCAGCGGGTACACTGCTCTCATTGATGCTAATGACAAAACAGGGAGGCCAGCTGTCCCCATCTTTGGGATGTGCCCAGGTGCCCACAACTCTGAGGAGTGTAACAAGGGCTGGCAATGTCACCTGCCCTTAGGGGAGCACCCTTATCTGAGAGGTGCTCAGCAAAGGCAGACTTATGGGGAGGAAGAGTGGTCACTAGTCTGTAACTCTGGCAACCTGGGTTTGATTCCCTGCTCTGCTACAGATGCTCTCTATGACTCTGGGCAAGTCACTTAACTTCTCTGTGCTCAGTTCTCCATCTGCACAATGGGGACAATAGCAGTGCCCTACCTCACGTGGGGGTGGTCAAGTGCTTTAGGTCTTGTGTAACTACAGTTAAAGTGGCAACCCCCCCAGTGTGGGCACAGTTATACGGGTATAAAGGTGCTTATGCGAGTGTAGCTTAATCCAGTTTGGCAAAGCAAAGCTCACTCTACAGCAGGGGTCGGCAACCTTTCAGAAGTGCTGTGCCACGTCTTCATTTATTCACTCTGATTTAAGGTTTCACGTGCCAGTCATACATTTTAACCTTTTTAGAAGGTCTCTTTCTATAAGTCTGTAATATCTAACTAAACTATTGTTGTATGTAAAGTAAATAAGGTTTCAAAATGTTTAAGAAGCTTTATTTAAAATTAAATCAAAATGCAGAGCCCCCTGGACCTCTGGCCAGGACCCGGACAGTGTGAGTGCCACTGAAAATCAACTTGTGTGCCGCCTTTGGCACACATGTCATAGGTTGCCTACCTCTGCTCTACACTATACAGCACCTTATACCAGTATAACTGCATTAGTAGTAGGGCCTTTACTGGCATAACTAGGTTGGTAAAAATACCCCATTCCTAAGGGATGGAATTATGCCAGTGAAACGTGTAGCGTATAGACTAACCCTCATTCCCTTGCCAATGTAGCCCATTCCCATTTACACCAGAGAATTCCCACCCTCTCTCCAGGGAGCTTCCTGAAAGGCACGATCCAGCCTGAAGCAACTGCACTGCGGAGTTACCTCAGAGTGGCATCAGTGGAGCTGGGCTTGTGATCTGGCCCTTCGCTCTTTTAATCCTTTCTCACAACTCAATTCCTTATCCATTTCCTGGTTCACCTTTGCACCCCCTCTCGCTCGTTGGTCTCCTCCTTTGGTGCCTGCACATGGACACAGTATTCCCGGTCTTGTCTCATCACAGCCAGAGCTTCCCCTCATGAGCCATGCTGAACAGAGGCTGGCTCTACCAGCCTGCAGTCAGTGGGGCTGCTGGAGGAGTGAAGAGCTATTCAGTGTGAATGAGGGGATCAGAATCCACCCCACAAGGATGGACTGTCCTCACCCTGCTCTACAACATGATGCCTCTGCTGATGACAGGCCAAAAATGCATAAGCCGGCTGTGTCACATTGCATGTGCGTACCTCACGTGGCAACCTCTGGCCTTGGTACTGGGATAATCTGAATTAAGCAATGAGAAAATACCACTGCAACAAACCGAGATGAAGCTGGGCCTTGCTTCAGCTGAAGCCTGCTGCCTCTTAAGAGCCCCGACCCCCTTGTGCACCTCTCTAATGCTGGGTTTGCATGGCATCACTTTGCTGAATTCAAATCTCACGCCAACCATCCCTGGTGCTTTTGCAAAACAGCTGAGCTAACTGGCATTACTTCATCGTGTGCCTCACAGACAATGGCTCCAGCCCAGAGCGAGTGAGCAGTGGGGGCTGCATCCTGACTCAGGCCCCTCCCCTTTCCTGCCACAAGCGGTAGGAGGACTCACACATGGCCACTGACCCGAGTTGAGTCAGTGCCTTAGAGAAGGGACTGTGCAATTGAGTGCTTTGTGGTTCTGCAGCTGGGCAAGAGCAAAAAAGCCCCTGTTCTACTGTCAGAGCCTTCTTTTTTCCATGAGACTGTCAGATTTAGGTTAGCCTTGAGGAAGTGTTGATCATGGAACGTATGGGTCACCGCCTTGACGGGGCGTGGAGGCACACACTGCGTGCAGTGCTAGCTCACTCACCTTTCCCTGTGCTGCCCCCCAATGGGGCGCTCTCTCTGTGTGAAGCAAGCCTGTGTGTAAATGGGAACTGATTCTGTGTTTGGCTTGTTGCAGAGGCCTAGGAGCCTTGCACGTCAGTACGTGCCTGGAGAAGAGGCTGGCTGTGAGTCTGAGAACAAGCTGTGCTGCATGCTGGCATACCCCACGCGCTGCGGCCGAGATCCCCACTGGCCTTGCTTTCCTGTTATCTGTATGTGCATGGGAGGGTAGCGCGGGCTGGACTGAGGGGCAAGGAGACTGTTTACCCACAGTCAGTGTCAGCACCAGCTTCTCCCACCAATCTGTCTTGCTCCTGACTTGCAGGGACCCCTTCCAGGGGGCACAGGGGAGTTCAGGCCTTGTCTACACTAGAAAGTTGCACTGCAGCAGCATCGTTAAAGCAGCCCAGCCTAGCGTGTGCACAGTTACATCCGGATAAAGGTGCTATATCCCAGAATAGTTTTTCCCGTATGGGAAGGGGAAGAAGCTATACTGGTATAAGGTACCTTTATAGCAGTGTAACTGCTTGTACTACTATAACTATGTCGGTAAAAAAATCATCTCCTGTCTGACATGGCAGGCCTCGGCTCTAAGACACTGTTAGTTCCTGCCTTCTCCACTTCTGTCTGAAGAGAGATTGCAAAGTCTGGCACTGTTTAGGTTTGAGAGGAGAGAAATGATGAGAGAAATGGAAACTCTTCAGAGCAGGGACTGCCTCTGTGATCCATTTGTACCGCACCTAGCACAATGGCGGGCCTGGCCTCTAGGGACCCCTGCAGTACAGATGATACGTCATCATCATCGAGGCAAACAAAATATTATTATGACCATTAATTACTTGTACTGAGATAACACCGAGGAGCCCCAGTCACAGACCAGGACCCCCTTGTGCTAGGCACTGTACAAACACAGAACAAAAAGATGGCACCTGCTGCTGCAAGTTTGCAATCTAAGTAATAAGTGGTGTAGAGAAGGTAAATCGGGGGCTCCTATCTATCATTCCTCATACTACTACAGCAAAGAGACTTCAATGACACTGTAATATAACCGATTGAAAGCTGATAAAAGGACATCCTTTTATGATACAATGCATCCCTGTGGAACCCTCTGCCACTAGATCTCAGTGAGGATAGGAGCTTAGTGGGGTTCCAACCAGGATCAGATTTTTATCTGCATGATGAGAACATCCCTAGGTAAATAAAACATTGAAAAAAGGATACAAGCCCTCCTGTGTCAGGGCTTAAACCAAATTAACTGATGGGGGTTCAGAAGAAACTTCTTCTATGGGTAGGTTATTCCATAACTATCCACTACACTGGAGCATCCGGTACTGTGACCCTGAGCACATCAGTTAATCTCTCTGGGCCTCGTTTCCCTCAGCAGTAAAGTGAGGGTAACGATTCTCTTCTTTCTCCTGCTTTTGTCGTGTCTATTTAGCCTGTGAGCTCTTCAGCAGGGACCGCCTCTCGTTATGTGTTTGTACAGAGCCTGGCACAGTGGTGGCCTGATCTCAGCGGCAGTCTCTAGGCATCACTGTAATACCAATAATAATGCTCATAATAATGATACTTTGCCTTTCTCTAGTGCCTTTCATGGGAGGACTTGAAAGTGCTTTGCAAACCCAAGAGGTAGACGGTGTTTAAAGTGTGTGTGTGTGAGGAGGGCTGTTAGGGACCTGGAAACAATTGGAGCTGGCTTGCTGAAGGGTGGCACTTGAAGCGCTGTCTTACCCTCCACTTTTGTCAGACCACTTTAAGTACTGGAGGTACGTCCATCTGATCCCCATTTTATTCAGTGGTAGCTTGAACCTCAGATACTTCCCCATTTCCTAAGGATGTTGGGAACCTTTAATTAATGTTTATAAATCCCTTTAGAGCCTTGGATGAAAGGAGCGAGAGAAAGGCACAGGGTCGTTACAGCACTGCAGGCACATGCCCCCAGACACACACTGAGCATTGCAGGAAGAGGGTTTTTTTCTGACCTACTTTCCCACCTGTGACCACATTGGTCTGTCCCTTGGTGAGGCTCATGTTGTCCTCAGGGAAAGCACCGTGTATATCCCACCTTGCCCAGCAATGAGCTGGGTGGCTAAAAGTCCAGAGAAACAGCTCTGTGACTACATACTGCCTGATGGGCAACAGATCTCAGTGGTCAGGAAGCAGAGGTGTGCTTGGGTGATTCTGAAAATGGCTCTCACAGGCTGACATCATAGCTTTGAGACTAGAAATCAAACCCGGGATTTCCCTGAGCCCTGCTACCCATGACATCGCCCCGCTCCCCTACGGTGCCTGGGATGACCACAGCCCTGGCTGCTCGAGACAGCACCAGCCTCAGAGGGCCAAGATGCCCCTCCAACCCTGCATGCCTGAGACACCCCCAAGCCCCATGTGCCTAAGATGTTCTCCCCCCCAGCCCCACATGCTGAAGAACCCCCCCCCCCACACACACACACACATCCCTAACCCCCTGGTGCCAAGTTTCCTGCCATGCCTGAGGTGACCCCTAGCCCTTGAGTCCAGAACTGGACTTTCCAGGATTGTTTTTGGGGGTTTGGTTTGGGTTTTTTAAAATATTTGAGCCTAGCAAGACTATCTGCAGCTAGAGTAAAACAGCCCCTCCCTTGCCCCGCTAACCCCCATGCTGGCTGGCTAAGCTGAAGACATTATATTATAGCATAGTGGGAGCCCAGTGAAACCGCCTCACTCCTCCGCCCCCCAGCACGCAGAGTGATTTCTCTCTGCAAATATTTGACAGTCCCTGAACCACTCTGTTGCTCTGACACCGAATGGCCTAATTGATTCACTAATGCTTGGTGCTGGTGATTCACCAAAGCTCTTGAATAACAGCCAGGGGTAGGAGAGAGAACGGCTTGAGATCGGGGGTGGGGGGGGGGGTCAGAAGGGCCATGACCCCCTCCCCTCTAGAACAGTAAGAGGTTTCATGCTTCCTTTGGTCCATTTTCAAGCTCATTTCCTGGAGGATTATATCATAGGGTTTCACCCTTATCTAAGTGCTTGCTGCAGGCCGAGGAGCTGAGAACACTCCACAAACACTCCCTTTCACAACAGCCCCATTATCCCCGTTGTACAGATGGAGAAACTGAGGCACAAGGGAGCGGAAGCAACTTGCCCGTGCTCACACTGGCAGAATTGGGGCTTCTGGGCCAGATGCCCGCTTCACTGACTAACTGCTAGACAGTGCTCTCTCTCATGGGACTGGGTTATTTAAAATGCACTTTCATAGCACCACTCCCCCACATCCCATTCCTGCTCCATCACTGCTCACTAGGGAAGCTAGTGAGCAGAGCAAGTTTCTATTTGCTCCAGACTCGTGCTGCCACCAGAACATAAGGTCTCTCACGTGCTCTTAAGGACCAAGCTGCTAGCAGGCTGACTGGCCTCCTGAAAATCTGAATGTGCCTGGTTCTGTTCTCACTGAACCTTGGTGTAAATCTGGACTGACTCTGCTGAAGTCAGCGATGTACCTGGTGTAAGTTGAGGGGGGAACCAGTCGCTACGAATCCTGTATCATAGGGTCTGGAGGTGAGTTCTCTCCAGCCATTGATGGAAGGTCTCACGTGCACAGTGCTGGCACCATTGCAGGAAGTGGGAATCAAACTCCATCCTGATATCAGCAGAGCTCAGAGGGCAGTTTGCGTTGTGTAATTTATCTGCCTCATCACCGGGGATGTTCTCAGTGATAGGAGACCTGATGCTTTTCTGCAAAGATTAATGATGTCCCAGCAGAGGTAGGCGGGAGTCCTTTTTACCATTAAATAAAACCCAGAGACTTCTACACTTTGGATAATGCAGCTGAAAAGTGCTGGATTTGCAGCACCGGTTCAATTACTTGCAAGGAATATCTGCCGAGTGGCAATTCCGACTGGGAAGTTAGTTGAGAAGTTTGGCCCAAACTTTGGAAGGGTATTGAGGATTGTAGGGATTTTTGTTCCTTCCCCTTTTGCTGTGGCTGCTGTCCTTCAGCTGGAGGGATGGGATTGGGACTATTGTGCGGACTGAATCTGGAGGCTTGGAGTAATCGGGGCTGGCTCCGTAAGATTTAGGGGCCGCAGCTGCAGTTTGTGGGCTTGTTCCACCTTTTATGGAACTAGAGTTGCTGAGCACTTTCTAAGAGGTGCGTAGAGAAGTGGTCTGCAACTGCTGCAAACCAGTGCTGTCTCCTGCTCTTGATGCCTCACTGCAGCTCTCTGCACTGTCTGGGGTTCTGTGCAAGGCTCCTGGACTTCCTTCTGATACTCAGTGCTTTTACAGCACCTCCCATTGCAGGAGCTCAAAGTGCTCATTACTTGGCTTCAAAACACCTCTTCCCAGTAGGCATTATTTCCATTTTACAGACAGGAAACTGAAGCAGAGAGGTTGAATGACTCACCCAAGGTCTCAGAAAGTGTTGGAGGCAGAGTCAGGAGTAGGACTCAGAGCTCTGGACACCCCCTGTCCTGTACTTTAACCACAAAAGTATTCCTACTACACCGTAGAAACATATCCAGAGGTGGCCCATCTTCTTGAGGGCTCGGCAGTCTGGGCAAGAAGCTGCTTGCCAGACACGAACTAGGTCTCCTCGCTTGCTGCCCAGGGGAACCCTCAGGTCATTCAGTACAATCAGGGCAGCTTCCTGTTTACAGCTCCAGCCAGTAAATAGGGGATCATGGCTGCAGTCACTCTAACTCTGTTTGCTAGAACAGGGTCTAGGGCACAGGCTGAGACAGCAGCTTGTAATGTGGTTCTTTTCCATCTGTCCTGCACAGGGGCCAGATCCAAAGTCAATCGAAAGACTCTGATTGACTTCAGCGGGTCTGGGCTGGGCCCAGCATCAGCAGCGCTCTGCTAGAGAGCACCCTGTTTAGACATGGTTCAGACTCACGCTGTCTGGGCTGCCATGTAGACAGGGCCTTAGGCAGAGGTGGGTCACTACCATAGCTCTGCCACGTGGTGCCCCACTAGGGTGACCAGACAGCAAATGTGAAAAATCGGGATGGGGGTGGGGGGTAATAGGAGCCTATATAAGAAAAAGACCCAAAAATCAGGACTGTCCCTATAAAATCGGGACATCTGGTCACCCTCTGCCCCATGAGAGTTAAGATGATGATTATTAGTGTTATTAAGCAGCTTTTATACCTGCCTAGCTCCTTAATGTCTTTATTCTCTCACTGAGGCTTTGCCAGGAGACCAAAAGCTCGGGGTCCCCCTGTGGAATTTTAACCCACAGGAAGCTGTGCTCCGGTGCTGGTGCTGTGGCTGAGTTATTTATCCCAGAGTGGCTTGGCTGGGATGCAGCCTCTGCTTCTCATCCAGGTCCTGGTTCTACCCGATTTTCCAGGTGGGTGGAACTGAGCCCCAAGGAGTGCCTTGCACAATGTTGTCTTGTGAGTCACTGGCACAGCTCCAATGTGAATCTAGCACTGGGCGAAATAAATATCCCCCAAAGAGCATGGTGCTTTGACAGCATGCCTGAGACAGGGCGCTGTGCGCTGTGGGGGAAAGCTGCCCTTCTGGGTACTCACATCTGCTGTTTCTCTGCAACGTTCCCTTCTGGGGCAATTCCTCCAAGGGGTAGTAGCATGGTGAACACTTGTGAAAATCAGAATTTTTTCACACGGGCGCTAGTGGGAATCTGTTTGTGCTGCCCAGTAAGGAGCAGAGAGGAGTCATGTCTGGCAGAGGGCAGCTGCAGAGCCCACTTCAGAAGAACCCTCCATAGGGTGGGTGTTTTCCCAGTTGCTCAGCGCTGGCCCAACCCTGCTCAGGTGAGGACAATGGGAGTTTTAGCAGTGACTGCACGGAGTACTTGTGAAAATCCCACTCCCAACAGACACACACACTCACCAATAAGGGACACTGCTGCCTAAGTATTCCTCCTAGGTCAGGAAACACTGATAATCCCTGGAATAACTGCCCTCCCAAGTGTCCTTACCCAGGGGCGGCTCTAGGCACCAGCGGGCCAAGCGCCCGCTTGGGGCGGCATCCTGGGGAGGGCGTCATTTGGCTCCGGTGGAGCTCCCGCCGGCATGCCTGCGGCAGGTCCACCGGAGCCCGGGACGAGCGGACCTGCCGCAGTCATGCCTGCGGCGGGTCCCGTCTTCCAGCGGCTCGGTTGAGCTCCGCGGCATGACTGCGGCAGGTCCGCTCGTCCGGGCTCCGGTGGACCTGCCGCAGGCATGCGGCGGGAGCTCAACGAGCAAATACCGCCCTCCCCAGGATGCCGGAGCCGCGGGAAGAGGGGACCCGCCGCGGGACTGGGGAAGGGCGGCGCAGCGCTCCGCGCTGCTTGGGGCAGCCTACTTTGTAGAGCCGCCCCTGTCCTTACCCCTGAGTAAACTGGGGGGAAGGCCGCAAAGCAGAGCATCTCCCATAATACAGTCACTAAGGAACTGGTTAGGCAGGGTGCCGAATGCCTGTTACTAAAAGCCCCCTCAACACCCCGACCATGGAAGTTGAGGGCATGCAGCACCTTGCATGATTCGTCCTTAACAGAGTAAGTGCAATGATCAGGCCTAGAGGTCTGTGTGAATAAAAGGCCTAATGAGGAAGAAGAAATATGTGGTTTTGAGAAAATCAGGGAGTTGATCCTACAAGGTGTCGAACACCCTCAGCTTCCATGGATGTTAATGGCACTCACAGATTCCAAGGCCAGAAGGGTCCATTGTGATCATCTAGTCTGACTTGCCTTATAACAGGCCAGAGACCTGCCCCAAATAATTCCTAGAGCAGATCCTTTAGAAAAGCATCCAATCTTGATTTAAAAATGGTCAGTGATGGAGAATCCACCACGACCCTGGGTAAATTGTTCCAATGGTTAATTGCTCTCACCATTAAAAATTTACACCTTATTTCCACTCACCACTTTCTAGCGTTGTGTCCTACAATTCAGTCATGGCACGCACCACACAGAGAGCAAAGGGGCTGTGTCCACCCACCCACCGCCGAGCAAACTGGTGTCTAATAATCCAGATTTTCCCTTTACTTCCCTCTTAGCTGCTGATCATGTCAACTTACATTACATGTGACGAATGCAAACCACTCCAGACATACCCCCTCCAGTAAGAACCTCACACGGCTTCCCAGTGCAAACAGGGCCCATCACAGACAATCACTGCAATCCTGAGTGATCACACTGCTGTGATACACGCCCTCTGTGATCAGAGAGAATATTATACCCGCTCCCTAACACATAGAATTAGAACAGGTGAGCTGCCCCTTTACAACTCACACACCAGACATTAAATAATCCAGAGAAAACTCACAGGTTGAAATGCCGCACTCCCTTTCTCATGCATGGTGTAGGAACCTCTCCTTTTTATTCATATCTTACATACCCACCCCGAATGTTAATGGGATTTGAACCCAGGATGCAAAGCACCAACTCTTGCCACTTGAGCTAAACCACTCATGCCCTGGGAATAGTAGCAGGCAGCTCTCATCTGTGGACCACCACAGAGGGGCCACACTGTACAAACGTGCTGTATTTAGGGATTTTCTAAAGAGTAAGGGTTGAGTAATCGCTGAGTAAAGGGCTCAGACTTTGTCCTCTTGTTAACTGCAGTAGTTTCGGCATCGGTGGGCTTCTCCCTTATTGTACAAAACACAGCAGGAGCTTGCAAATTCTCAGTTTGCTAATCCATAAAACCCACTCAACTCCAGGGTTTTACCCCATTGCTCAGAGGAATGTAATAGCAGATACAAGGAGCTCTCAGGGCATTTTTTAGACTCTGTGCCTAAATGACCCGTGAGCTCCTTGCTAGTGCCCCATGTGGTGGTAGAATGAAAGACTCAATATCAACCTCACTTGTTAACCTGCAAGTTGCTCTAGCGTGAAGCCTGATTCACAGCTCCAGGGCCAAACACACCAGAAACTGGAGGATGTTTGAATCCAGATTCAGGCTCTCAATCCAGCTCCATCTTGCCTGCCAGTTATCTGTGTGAAGAAGGGCACTCCTAGTGTATACATACATGCAAATGTACAATAAGCCCAGCAATCTGACTCTTCTGCTTCTGGCCTTCTGTGCCAAGCGCCATTTTGAAGGAGATGCCTGGGTGAGTTGTGATCATGACACAGAGTGAAAGCAGCAGCGCCAGATGCCCTCGAAGTCATATGCTGGTTTTAGCAACACGGTCCCAGGGCTGAGTTTACTTGTCAGCTTACTGGTTTCACTGGATCCCTAAATTCCCCAGTGCAGAGAGGGAGTTTCCCTCTATTCGTGCATCAGAGAAGATATTAAACAAACAGTTCAAAGCTAGACCAAGTTGTGGATTAGGTGAGTGTGTTTGACATTCTACAGACCACAAAAGATTATCTTTAATCAGTGAAAATGAAATAGATGTAACCCTTTCAGCTCAGGGTGAAGCTGGAGAGAGCTTCCAGTGAGAGAGAAAGGCTTTTGCATAGCAACATTCCTGACGTACCTCCTAGACTGTGTTCTCCCAGTATTTCCATCTTCAGTAAGAAACATGGGGCTGCATCCCTCAGCTAGTGTATAATGGCATAGCTTCACTGGAGCCAAAGCTACACCGCTTTACACTTCCTCAAGATTTGGCACACGGAAGACTGTGTGAGGCCCCAAGCTGAGATATTTAAAGTTGTGAGAAGACTTCCACATGGTGGCTATATTTGTTTAGGAGGATTGGGTCCATACAGCATGTGAGCCTGTATCTGCGGAGTCATGACCAGGCATTTAAATGACCCAGGATAACTTTCATGTTGGGACAGGGAGTGCAGTGACTTGTCTGTCACAACTACTCTCCAGCCTGCAGCAGCATGTGAGATGGATGCTCTCCTCACGCATGGGATTTTGATGGCAAGACAGCAGCTCAAAGGGACCTGGTTAGTTGCCTCACCAGGAGATGGCAGTCATGAGAGCTTCAAGGAGCAGACCAACCTGTCTGTGGCATCAGGCAGATTGTGGAGTTTAATGGGGAGACCAGGGACAAACTGAAAGGACTTCTGGGGTCTATTTCCAGCTCTACCACTGACTTACTGGGTGACCTTGGGCAAGTCACCTAACTCTGTCTGTGCCTCAATTTCCCCACCTGAGAAATGGTGATGATGATACTGTGCTGCAAGACTTAATTTCTCCTTGTAAGGAGCTTTATGATCTCTGCGTGAATGGTGCTATGTTTATGTAAATTATCATTAGTAAGGGTTGTCAGGCCCATGACTGACAGATCCATTTGCTTACCTACCCGCATACTGGAGGATATATCTAGACCACTTCTCAGTCAGCTATCTTGGCATCTGTCTTCTGACCAATAGTTGCTATTCTTAAGTATAACTGTAAACTTCTCTAACTGCCCATCCATGGAGGAAAAAAAATAGCAGTTATTTTACTTTTATCTTTTGCTATTTTAATTTTGTTCCTTTCTATTTTCCATTGATTTGAACAAGGAGGAAAAAACATACATAGGTCGCAGTTTAGTGCCCTCTTCTGGAGGTCTGACCCACTCTGAGTCTATGTGTAGCAAATGGCTTGCCATTAAGATGACAGGCCTCTGTTTTATTGAAAGGGCACTGCCTGCTTATTTTATGCTCAAAATGCAAGGTGGCTGTGTGTGTGGGAGGGGAAAGTTTTATCAATGGCTAATGAGAAGAAATTTTTTTTCATGATCTTTTACATTCATTTTCAATGGACCCATTTTAGGAGGGAATTTAAATGTAGAAACCCTGATCCAACAGTATTGTGCTAGTGCACAGAGATGTGAAAATTAATAGAAACAGAAGGGGAAACTGACTAACCTAGTTTCACTGTTCCCATCAGCTGAACTGCAAAATCTAAACAATCCGATAATAGATACATTAGAGCTTTAAAGTGCTTCAGTTGTAATAATCTGAGTTCATCCACATGCCAGGCTGTTTAAGCCAATGGCTAGCTTCTCTTTTTATGTTCCAAACAGATGAAAAGTCAAAGAACTGTTATGCCTAAAATCAATATTTTATTGTATCATCTCAGTGTTGGCTGCAACCTGAGATACTTTTCTTCTCCTGACTGTACTGCTCAAGTATTTCCCTTTGTTGGACCGATAAAATAGTATCTAAATTAATGATCTCTGGGATTATTAGTACCAAGGATAAGGAATTTAAAATACATATTCTAAAGGATTGTGCTGCATAAAGCCTATAATCTAAGACAGTGGTTCTCAATTTGCCAGATTACTGTGCCCCTTTCAGGAGTCTGATTTGTCTTGCCTACCCCCAAGTTTCACCTCACTTAATAACTACTTGCTTACAAAATCAGACATAAAAATACAAAAGTGTCCCAGCCACACTATTACTGAAGTATTGCTGACTTTTTCATTTTTGCCATATAATTATAAAATACATCGATTGGAATATAAATATTATACTTAAATTTCAGTGTGTCATATATAGAGCAGTATAAACAACTCAGTGTCTGTATGAAATTTTAGTTTGTACTGATTTCGCTAGTGCTTTTTCTGTAGCCTGTTGTAAAACTAGGCAAATATCTAGATGAGTTGATGTATCCTTAGGAAGACCTCTGCATAGCTCCGGGGTACCCCTCGTTGAGAACCATTGGTCTAAGCAGATTATCTATCTAGCTATCTAGTGCTCATCACTTTACTATTTGAGTACATGGTAGGTGCCTTGGAAATATCTTTGATAATTAGATAAATGTACCATTGCCATCTACTGGATGCAGCAAGAACTGCTTCCCTGTGTTTCATAGATCCTATATTGCTAACAACTAATGGAGAGTCTTATTTAACTCTTATTTAAGTCTTATTTAATGTGGCAGGAGATGTTTGCTTTTGGTGCAAGAGGCTCTGACTTCTATCCCCCTTGTTGTCCTGAACTTGCGAGTGGCTAAGCACATGGCAGGAGTGACAGTACTGAACTCCTAGATGGCCTTGGGTTTGCTACCGTATGTTTGTCAGTTTGCCTTGAATACTAATATCATGGAAACTATTTGCACATGGTTTCTTCCATAACTGGATGAAAGAAAGTATGGATTCCAATCTGCTTCGTCTTACTGATGAGTCTTAAAAGCAGTTCTCTGCATGTAGCTTTCTATCTGATCATGAAGTAGAAGGCACTTTGATTAGGTATCCCATCCTTCTACTAATTCTGACAGCAATGAACAGATGGAATATATTGGCAATTCATGTTTATTCAATAGATACACGGGGCTCTATTAAGTCAACAAAAATACTATACTAAAATGACAAGAAGGATCTGGTTTAAAGCAAGACTAGATGGAAAACTGAGAGCTAAGGCTGACCCTAACAACTCCTGTTGGGCTTCAGTATTAGAGCAATGGGTGATCTGGCGTGGATCTTACCCGGCAGATCTGAGGAAGAGTAGGGTGGTCTGAGTCCTGGATAATAGATTCCATTTCCATTTCCTGGCTTCTGTTAACTGACGTCAGAGCTTTAATGTAATTATAACATGCTATAGAACACATATTTGCATTTTTCTGCTTATTGCCTTTGGGTTTCAGTGTAAGAGATGGAAAAGATTTGCAAAAGGTATTAAACAATGGAGGGTTTGATGCTGTGCTGTAAATCAGCATTAATGTCATTGAAGTCACTGGTGTAAAACCCCTGTGATGACAGAATCTGGCCCTTTGTTTGGATGCATCTAGGACTTATGCCCCACTAACAGTTGTCCATGGGGGTTCAAATGGACAGGCCCCTGAGGAGTGCTTGTTAGATCCAGCAGCAGCTGTTGGACACACCAGGTATGTGATTCAGTAGAAAAGAGGTTAAAAATAACCTTCCACCAACTATTTAAGTAACGGACCCTCTACGGTGACAGTTTCAGCACACAGCCTGGCACAGCTGTTGGACAAATCGTGATGCTAATGTATCAGAGAGTCCAGTGACAAGATATACTAATATATTACAGGTCTTTTGGACCCAGCCCAAGCAATTCTAACAGCCCTCATACGACAGACCATGCAACAGCAGGATGAAAGGTAGCTTAAGTGAAAAATCTTGCACCTGGGAGTGACAAATTTTGCATCAGGTTCCAGTGGAGTGTAATCTGAAACATGTGAGTTACAGATCCTCAGAATTAGCCACTGATATTTTGGTACATTGTAATGTTCTAACTATTGCGTACATGGTGAGCGCCTCAGTGGTAGAGCGCTTTCTGTGTTCCATGGGACATCTGCTATAGAGCGGGTGCCTTGTCTAGTGGATAAAACACAGGGCTGGGCGTTCTAGGACTCCTGGATTCTATTACTGGGTCACTCCCTCGTGTCAAGTTAAGAGGTTGAAGTCTTCTGTCCTCCTGGACAAATCACTAAAAGTACGCCTGCACTGGGGGAGGCGGGGAAGAGGCGGGAAAAAAAGCACAGAGCCTGGGTTGACTGACTCAGGCTCGCGGGGCTTGTGCTACGGGGCTAAAAATAGCAGTGTAGATATTTGGCGTGAGCTGGGTCTCAGGCTCTGAGACCCACCCATCTTGCTGGGTTTTCATGTACACTGCTATTAGCCCCGCAGCACAAGCCTGAGTCAATTGACCCAGGCTCTGAGACTCACTGCTGTGGGTTTGTTTTTTGGGGTTTTTTTTGGTGTAGACATGCCCTGAGGCCAAAATTTTCAAACTTGGCTGCCTAAAGTTAGGCACCTAAATCCATACTTAGTCACCTACTTAAGCAGCCTGATTTTCAGAGGTGCGGAACACTTACAACTCCCAGTGAAGTCACACAATCTTTTATCTGATCAGCAGTTGTCTGTGGCAGAAAGCTCTTTGATTAGGTCTCCCAACCTACCTTTCCCATCACCAGGACAAAGTCATTGCTGCTGCTTACCCCTCCGGCCGGCCCCCAGATGATATTACATGATCCACCCTGCTATAGTGCCTCCATACCACAGTGTCACTGAATGGTAGAACACAGCATGTGTTACAAAGTGGAGCATGCTCCGCAAAATACTTGTTGAAATGAAGTGTCTTTACAGTGTAAGTGGCCAATTATCTTCGAGATGAATGACTCAGATAAAGTTCCCCGATCCATCTAGGGGAAAATGAGTGAATGTTGCTAATAGCTGGATCTAGTGTGTGAGGAGTTAGGAAGACACAGGATTAAGGAGAGAAATCATCTGCATATGGAATAATTAGAAATCAACTGTCACATAATCACTGAACAACATTCTGGGGCTGTGCAGGTCCCACGCTTTCCTCTTTGTTAATTAGAGAGGATCCAGGATTACTATGTTTAATTACTTGCAAAGATTCTGTGCATCTTCTGTCTCCTTCAGACAATGCTGGCTGGGGTATGCAAAATAACTCCCGCTCCTACTGTGTCGGGCCTTTAGAAGAGGTTTGGTGGGTGGAGTGACTAGCATGAGCCTGAACCAAAACCCTGCATCCAAACCTGCCCTGATCCAAATCCAGATTTCATAGCTGATCGTGCTTTCTACAGTGGGCAAGCCTTTAACTCAACACAGGAACCTTCCCAACCCACCAAAACCCTCAGGTGGGCTGAAAACCCTAGATCTGGTTCTCAATTTTGTTACCAGAGCCCATCTCTATTAGCGACAGAAATGTCTATGTGTTTTCCAGTATGGTTTAAGCCAAAATACTTTGGATATATTAATATATCGGAACAAAGTCTTGGAGTAACCTTCATTCAGATGGATTGGGGTGTTCCATGGATTTATATACTAAGATGACTGGGACCATGTCAGATATGATATAAGACAGATAAATAGATGGGTATGTATGGTGATAGATAGATAGATAGATAGATAGATAAGCATATCAGAGCTATCCATTGTAAATATACCTACAGAGTGAACTGGATTCTTCCTTGCTGGTGCAACATGGGAGTTTATAAACAAAGACTCATATCCAGGCCAACCGTTTGACCATGAGTGTATGTATTTGGGATGGATTTAAGACGCTGGGTAGATATGGGCAAACTCAATTGGATATTTTTGAATTGTTTGCTTTAATAAATTAGCTTTCTTTTAGACTACTGTGCCTGCCTATTGCTTTATAGCTTAATCTAGGATATGAGATATTGGTTAATATAGCCATTTGTTAAATAAGTTAGTCAATGATATGCTATTAATTGATTTTTTCCACAATGGATTCTACATTTAATATGCTTGTAGTTCTGGCTTCGCTATATCAGTTTCTATTGAAAACATGATAAAACGTTATTTTTATAAGCACCTCTGATGTAATGTTCAAAATTAAAGACTTCCAAACTATGAGGAACATCAATAGCATTTACCACTGATAAAGATGGCCCTGAAGCAACCCCACCAGAGTCTAATTATCTCACAAAGGTCAGATCCATGACTGATGTACATTGGAGTAGCCCTGCTGACTTCATCAGTGCTACCCTGATTTACACCACTTGCAGATCTGGCCCTCAGATTCTGGAAAATTCAGAACCAGGTCAAGGTGTGAACTTTGCAGCTGGCCACAGGGTCTTTGCGGGCTGATCCAAAATACTGGATCCAGTCACCCCTGAAGCACAGGAGATCACTGGATCAGAATGTTGCAGCTACGTCTAGCTACAGACTGTGTGCTGAATGCTAGGTGCATTCACGCACTCCTTCGTGTTAAGAAGAACTTCTGTGAGCTCATAGGCCGTGTTGAAACTAGGGAGTTACAGTATTACAAAGGTTGAGAATTACTGATCTGATTGATGCTTTGGTGGGGAGGATTTGTAAACTTCACCCCTGTAGCCAAGGCAGCTGAAGAGGCTCATTCCATGTAAATTATTATTATTATTATATGGAGATATACCTATCTCATAGAACTGGAAGGGACCTTGAAAGGTCATTGAGTCCAGCCCCCTGCCTTCACTAGCAGGACCAAGTACTGTCCCTGACAGATTTTTGCCCCAGACCCCTAAATGGCCCCCTCAAGGATTGAACTCACAACCCTGGGTTTAGCAGGCCAATGCTCAACGGTAAACTCTTTGGGAGCTGCACCCAACTTTTTGTTCTGTGTTTGTACAATGCCTAGTGCATCCTGGTCCATGGCTGGGACACTCAGGTGCCTAATACAAAGAATAAATAATAACAAAACTAATTGCATGGGTAGGGCAGGGAAACACAGTATAATTTGCTAGATGCACCTGACCCCTATTCTCTCATTGCTCGCAAGGCGCTTGTTTTGCAGAACTTTCTGGCTCTGCATGTAAATTTTGTTTGTTGTCAGTGCTTCCAGTATGTCACCATGGGTGAGGCCACCTTGCAGGGCATCCCTACAGCTTTCCCTCTGCCTGTCGCTTAATCTCCTGCCTGTGAAAAGTTCGTGATGCGGCAGTTTTCTTTGGGACCCTGGTCATCCCTCCATGTGGAGGACGTGCCCGGCTTGGTGAGGCAGGGAGTTTATGAGCAATGTTTCGGGGCTGTTTGTGCAACTCCATTGCCAAATCTCATTATTCCTGATGTTTATCTCACCACCTGATATGCATAATAGCCCGGAGGTGTCGCTGACGAAACTGCTTGAGCTTGGGGATGTGCCAGCAAGGATTTGTCAGCATTTCACAGCCCTTGAGACCTCTCCTCACCTTGGATTCCGCTACCCAAGTGATTTAGAACTGGCCGGTTGGGTGGTTTTTTACAACTCTTAACAGTGGCTCCTTGAGCCTCATCCCAAAAGGTACACCAAGCCCTGCTCCTTTTAGGGACCCCTTCGAAGGCATCTGCATGACGCTGGGCCTCCTGAAGTAGAACTAGGCTCTTGCTGGGATCTGTATCACTGCAGAAACACCAAGTCAGGCCCCATTGTGTGAGTTGCTGTACAAACATACCATAAACACAAGTCTTTGGGGAAAGCCCTGCTCCAACATTGATTTTCTCCACTCCACTGCCCTGCTCCAAAGAGCATACAGCCTACAAGAGAAGCCCTAACAAGTGCATGAGACAAACAAGTCTGGCCAGGGTGGAATGGAGGGAATGGAGGAACATACCGGTATCATAGGATGCACACATTATTAGGGCTGCTGTCTGCCCCACACAGAGAGCCCTCCTCCTCCACAGCATGCCGTATCCCCCCTTTGACTGTTGGTTCAGAGGATTTCTGTCCATCATCCTGCTATCTTTTGTTCTCTCCATAAACATCCACCAAGGTACCTCATCAACCTCCTTCAAATCCCTCCTTAAAACTCTCCTCTACAAAAAACGTGACAATGGTTAGGCCACTGGGTGAGACCTCTGCTCCTCACGCTGACCAATATCGTCTCATTATTTCCTTGTACTCCCCGTCTATCTGTCTGTCTCTATTTGTTGTCTCTTGTCTTGTATTGAGATTGTAAAGTTCTTTGGGGCAGGAACTGGCTTTGTCCAGGACAGGGGCTCTGAGGCACTGAGGCACTACAAATAAATAATAATAATGGTGCTGGCTGGTTTTATAGTTCTCGTGACCTGCTGCCTGGCCCCCTGGCACCGTGGAGGTAAGAGGATGAGAGTGCTTTACTAGCCCCTCATCCTGCATGTGCTCCATCCATGGAGGGTTTCTAAAGAAATGCCTGCTCCACAGTGGGATTTCTTCACACCATATCAGCCCTGCCTCCACTCTGCTCCTTCCCTGTGTCAGCTCTGCTTTTCTTCCCTCATTGACCCTCACGTTTCTAACCCTGGCAGCTTCAGTAAGAACAACGTTGAATCTACAACCATGCTGTCCTCCTACTCCATTTACACCAATCCTCCTGTTGCTTTCCACTGACCCTCTCACTCCCTTCACTCCAGGCCCTCCTAACTGCTCCCTTCCTCCTTTTTATGCTCCTGTTCCCCTGCGTTTTTCTGCATCTCCCTCTTCTTGTGACCTCTCACTCCCCCTATGAATTCATCCCTAAAACATGCTTCATCCACAGAGGAGGATGCGAGGGAAGATGATCCCATGATTAAGGCATGGCACTGGGAGTCAGGACTCCCGGGTTCTCTCAGTGGCTCTCCCACAGACTTGTTCTGACCCTGGGCTCCACCTCTCTGTGCATTAGTTTCCCCATCTGCTTTTGCCTGTGGATTTGAGACTAAAGTGTGACTTTTTGCAAAGTGCTTTGAGATCCTTGGATGCAACCCACCACAGAAGTACCAGGAATGAGGATTATCCCAGCAATGACCTTGGGAAAATTTCTCCACCTCATGTGTCATTGCATGGTGTGTTATCTGTGTCTAGAACATCTGTGCCAGAACTAGACCGCAAGCTGCTTGGACAGTAAATAAAGTAAATAAAACAGTAATGAAGTATTACATGAACTTTTCTCTCCTGTTCTCTTAAAAAGATGATTCCTGATTCCACAAAGTTTGCCAGCCCTTTTCTGTGCACCAGCACAGGTGAATTATCTAAAATTGCTGTTCTCTTATTTAACTACACACAATGCAGCAAGCAATAGGATACGTGACCAAGCACCTTCAGAGTGTCTGTACACATTGAGTCTGTGGGGTTAGTCCAGAACCTGGCAATATTCAAACCAAAAAAACCACACACACACACACACACACACACACACACACACACACACACACACACACACACACACACACACACACACACACAATCTCTGCACAGTGATCAGAACCAAAATCATGGTGTTTGGAGAAGACCATTTCCCGTGAGCAGGGGAAATGTGACATGATAGGCTAAATTCTTCCCTGCCATAACTCGGTTGAAGTTAATGGTGTTACACCAGGGGAGAAGGTCAATCAATCAATTCTGTCCCTTACTCTGGGGATCTAATGCAGCTCACTGAAATCACTGGAGTTGCACTCACTTATACCATGACTAAATTTTGCCAGATGGGAGGGGACTGTGAGTTAGAGCTGGGCAAAATGTTTCGCACACCAATTTTTTCACTGAAAAATGCAAATCTGGTGACATAAACGTTTTGCTGAACTGTTTGTTTAGAAATGAAACCTGAGGGGAAAAATCAGAAAAAAATCTAACCAGTTCATTCTGACATTTTCTAAAAGAAACATTCTCGTTTTTTGGTTCAAAATGACTTTTCATTTCAAAATTTTCATAGCTTTTAATTTAAAAAATTCAAATATGTTTAAAAATGCTCAAAAACTAAGCAAAACATTTCGGGTCAAACAAAATGGTTTGTTTTGACAAAATCAAAATGTTTCATTTTGTTTGACTCAAAACAATTTTTGTCGACTTTTTGATTTCACCAAATATGTCCATTTTTGATGAATGGACATATTTGGGGTCTGACCCCAAATTAATTTTTTTGGGGGGTGAGGGGGGTTGTAATTGCCCTCAGACTAAAACATCTGCTATTTGCCCAGCTCCACAGCATGCAAACTACCTCATCATTGTTGTCTAAATCAGATGTTTATAGGGTCAAGAAGGGACACAATACACTTCACAGATATAAAAAGGGGTCTTCTCATATCTAGACTTGGAAGGATTAGATTTTCATTAATAAATATTGGTAAACATCTATTTCGCTGCACACACACAAACTGACAAAAATATTTCCATCGGTGAGAATCAATATTTATAGATAGGCAAAGAAAGAAAAATGCTGCTTAAGAATTTATTATAGGTTGATTTAAGGACATTTACTTTGTATATTTTGACGTGATGGCGACAATTTGTGTTTTAATGGTGATAATGTGTTCTGGTTTTGAATCTCAACATCTTCTGTCATTAAATAATTATTGTCTGATGCCCTCCCTCCATAATTTTGGGCAATTGTGAAAATTTAAATAGATAAAAGTAAAAAAAAGCTTAAAAATGAACAGCGATATTATCCACCAAAATTATTTTAAAAAATCGCATTCTGCCAAGCCTCATTGTATCCATCCACATTCACCAGGGAAATCATGTTAGAAACCTGGACAGCAAGAAAATATGTGTCTATTGCCGGTACAGATAGGAATCCGGGCAAGCGTAGAATCTTCTGCTTCTCTACTGCCCCTATGAGCTCTAATGTCTTTTGCTTTGTGTCGGGGTGGGATTCTCCTCTCCCTAGTGTAAATGAGGACCCACTCCACTGAAGCCGATGGGGTAAGTGCACGTTGGGGTTTTGCCACTTGGAGTGACCCTAATTTTTGCCCTTTCCCCAAACTTGCTCAAGCACCTTTTGTTTTCCTACTGGGCAACTGCTGCCGCCTCTCCCCAGCCAGCACTGGTGCTTTCCTGTTGATGGCACCCATGCAGATTGGGACCAAGAGTCTCTGCCTGTTCTGCAGTACATAGCTATGCATGCCTCTACTGGGGGGGGTATTTTCTATTGGGGTCCTCGGGTGCTTCCCAGCTTGAGAACCTGACCGCGCTGAGCTGGGAGATGGTGAAATAACAAATGTGCAGAGAGATGATGAAATGATCATTCCCTTCGGATGTTAGCTGTGCTAACAGAGACAGACAGACAGAGACCGCAAGCTCAGCAGCACACAAAGAAGATGGGTCATCTCTTACCCAAAGATGCCTCTTCCTCTGGACTTAGGGATATGGCCTCGTGAGCCGGCTGCTCATACAAACGGAACTGGTAGCGATGGTACCCGCTCTGGGATGGAGGTGTGGGGCGGCCATAGTCTGGACAGAGAAAACACAGTGGATGAGGCTCGTGCCTGGCCCAAATTCCATCCCCATAGTCACATACCCCAGGTGTGTATGGTACAATTTATATGTAACTGGCATTTTCAGGGGAAAAAAATCTCCCCACACGCCATTACCCTCTTTGCTCCTCGCTTCCAGTAACTTCGCAGCCAGGGACTGTATTCCGCCCAGTCCCCCTGCTTTGCATGAGCTGCTGCACTATTGATCCCAGGTTGCAGCTTCAAGCCCTCTCTGCGGCTTCCCCTTGCCTTGTCCAGGAGTTCAGAGAGCTCCTTGGAGGTGACTGCTTGGCACCCCTCAGCGAGAATGGACTCCACAGGCCTGTGCAAAGGGACCCAGCATAGCACTGCATGCATCAAAATACCTCTGACATTAGAGAAGAGGATGGGGCTACTCTATTTCTCCACAGCCATGAGCCAAGCAAGGCTTTGAGGCCCGGCCCATGGTTAGTATGGAGAGGGGGGCAGGGCAGGTTACCACCCTGCTGAGGTATTCAGGTGAGCATGTTGTTACAAAGAGAGCTGAAGAAATTCAGTGCAATCTCAGGTGTCTCCCTGCTAAGACACATCGTATGTGTCCCCTGCGCCCCATCCTCTCCCCTCCCGCCTTCCTTCTCCCAGCCCCTCCCGTTCCCTTATCTTCCACCCATCTGACCCCTTGCCACCTGCTTGCAAGCACATTCTTGTTTCCCCTCCACTGAAACAACCTCCCATTCGACCCCACCTGCTTCTCCAGCCCCCGCCCTAGCTCCAAAGCTCTAGAGCACTCTGCCTGCGCCTAGTGCCTGGACTGCCTCTGCCCAGACCTCCCTGTATCCCCTCAAACGCCTTCCCCTGCCCCTGAAGGCATCACATTCAAGCTCCTCACCTGCACACAGTCTTGCCCTAACCCCACATTTCGGCTCCCAGCCCGCCTGCTCTCCATCCCCATCCCCATCCCCAGCTGTGCATATTCTTCTACGCTGCCCACTACTCCCCAGAGCAGCCTCCTTCTGTCCCATGATCCTGCTGCTCACCCCTGCTCTCTTGTCCCATCCTCTCATAGATTGCAAGGGCCAGAAGGGACCACTGTGATCATCTAGTCTGACCTCATCCTGCCCGTGTCTGATTGTAAACTCCCTGGGTCAGGGGCTACGTTTGAATCTGTACAGTGTGGCATGCTGTGCATCCCTATGGCCCCCGGTAAATACTAATCTTTTACTCTCTGCACAACAAACCTTAACGCTCACTCTTTTCAACTATTTCTTTGTTGGACCCGAGTATCCTACAGATTCTCCTGCAGTGAGCAGGGTTTTGATTCTACAGACACAGGCAGGATAGTGCAAGGAACAGTCAACATTTTGAAATCCTCAGACACCAAACCTCAGAGGGAAAGGAAAGTTTTACGGTCAAGTTGGGGACTTTTGTCTGTTTAGACTGTAGGCTCCTTTGGGCAGAGACTGTTGCTTATTATGCTTTTACACAATGCCTAGCACAATGGGGTCCCTAGTTAATACTGTAACACAAAAAACGACTAACCCCCACAGGCCGAGTTGGATTAAAGATAGCAAAGAAGGCCAGCCAAGATGTGAGAAACGAGCAGACAAGTTAGGGGACTGTGCCTGCTTTCTTCTCTTGAAATCCAGTTGCAGGAGCTGGGTCATCCGACAGGCCAGCTGCTGATGGCTATGAAAACACCACCATCAAATCCCCTATTCCACAAAAATTGAGGTTTCCTCCTAACATGATGGTGATTTATATGCTACCCCGGTGCCCTTCCCAAATATTGTTAAATATTAACTTGTATTTTTAATAAAACACGCTGCTCTCCCAATCAGTAGGCCATGCTTACTACTGCGCGCGATTGTTTGCTAAGCAAGGCAGGGCAACCCCTGAAAAAGCAGGGGGATGGCACAACATAAGAACATAAGAACGGCCCTACTGGGTCAGACCAAAGGTCCATCTAGCCCAGTATCCTGTCTTCCGACAGTGGCCAGTGCCCCAGAGGGAATGAACAGAACAGGTAATCACCAAGTGATCCATCCTCTGTCACCCATTCCAAGCTTCTGACAGACACAGTCTAGGGACACCATCCCTGCCCATCCCGGCTAATAGCCACTGTTGGACCTATCCTCCATGAACTTGCTTGAATTCTAGTTTTCCAGCAAGAGAAGCAGCCTCACACCCTGTTCTCATATGTCAGGGCATTAGCTGATTGTTCAGTTGGGCTCAGGCAGGAACATTGCCCTGTGTCCATGTACACCACCGCACACTTGGCCAGCATTTTATTGTCATTGCTGATGTTCCCTCCAGTACAGCTGTGTGGGAAATGTTTTTCCCATCCCTCAAATATTTCAGGTTCAAAACTTTTTCCCTATCTCAAATTGGGGCAAAAAGATGAACTCTCAAAAATATTCATGCGCCAACATTTGTTTCTGGGTTGGGTCAATGGGAACTTTGTTTTGATAATTTTGAAATATTTGGTTTTAATTTGATTTTGATTCCCTTTTTTTAGTTCAGTTAGATTCGGTTTGGAAACAAAGTCATTTCAAATCAAATTTGATTTTTTTTTGTTTTGAAAATGTCAGTGCAAGATGTTTTAACAGTTCCAAAAATTCCTTTTTCCAACTTTCTTTTCGAGTCGGGAGATTCATCCAATCGGAAACTGGTTCATGAAGTTTCAATTTTGACAAATCGGCATTTTTGACCAAAAAAACGATTCAGGGAAAAATTCCTGACCAGCTTTACCTTCAAGCAACATGTTGTGGTTTTGGTAGGAGGAAGTGTGATATAATTGTAACCTGACCCTGGGTGGAAAAATCTCATCTCTCTGCTAGAGAACAGTCTTAGCTACAAATTTTGGATCTGGGGCCCTGTCCAAACTTGCCCAGAGTTCAGGGAGGTTTGGATCCATTGATCTATCTCAGGCCTTTGTACTACAGGAAACCTGCAGGTATAGAGCATGCATCACCAAAGGGAGTCTAATGACATACAAAGAGATTATGTACACAGATGTTCCGTAACTGTTAAACTCTAAACTTGGCTGAAAGGAGCATTTCATATTTGTTTCAGGAAAGGAGGATGTAACGTGAAGGGACAAAAGGTGGAAATTACTCCAGGACCTGATCAAATTAAGCCATCTGAGCAAGAGAAAGCCACCACGGCCATCTCCTCAGAGCATTAGCAAAAATTAAAAACAAAGGCTCTCCTTTACTTCTCACCACTGTTGATGCTGCTAAGTGGCTTTTTGCATTTCGTTCTGCTTGGGAAGTGAGACAAACCCAATCAGTTTAACTTTGGGCCTGACCCTGCACATTCTGGCTATGGGGGTGCAGTGGTATTGACTTACTCCTGCTTTGCAAGGCAGCACCCTTCACAGCCAGGGTTTTCAGCGCCCACCATCAGCGTCAGATTTTCACAAGAGCTCAGAACGTTGGGTGCTGAGCACTTTGGATAGTCTGGCTGGAAGTGTCACAAGGGGAGCAGTTGGCTGCTGAAAATCGGACCTTGCTTTTCTAGTTACCTTCACTCTCTGGTCCTTGCTGCACTGGCCAGCAGCTGCCAGGTTGGGGTTCCCAATACCTCAGTGAAAGGTTGAAATAAGAAAAGACGGTACTGGTATTTTCTAAAGAAATAATAAAACACACTGCTATCCACAGCAGCTTTTGGAAAATCTCTTTTTCAAACTACCCCTAAGCTACTAGACAATATCCCTTTAACCAGAGACATATTGAGTGAAATCCCTCCCTGCTGTAACATCATTCGAATTAATCAAGCTACCCCAGGGTTGAGTGTGGCCCATTTTGCATTCAAGTCCTCATTCCCATCTACCATATGCCTGTAAAGAAACCCCTGGGGCCCACCTTCTTCCAAACAGCTCCTGCGTTTGCTTTAAGTGGGCTGGGATTTCTTCCACTGACTGGGTATTTTAACACCATTTGCTCCTCTGGATGAGTTCTATTTCAGCCAGTTTACTGTTAAACATTTCTCTGCTGCTGTCCAGGTGTGTAATAAAGTGTCTTTGCATCTCCCAGCCTGCGTGTGGCGGATTGTCATTTCCTTATGATCTTAACTCCAAAAATAGCAATGCAAGATATGGAATTGGTTGCAGGGATGGGAAATACTGGGGCTTTAAAATAAACTATTAAGGATACTTGATTTTAAGGGACTCCTTGTTCAGACAGCACCCAGAGAGAAATCTCATTCATGGAAAGGCCATGGCTTGTAGTCTCTGCTGCCCTGCACCTTAGGCAGTCGTTGGTGTAGTGTTACTAAATCAGATTGGTGGTGACTTACACCCTTGCTGTACGCTACGCTGGTGTAAATGGCTACACAAGGTACAAAGAGAAGCAGGCCCCATGTGTTCTACTCCTCCACCCTGGTAGAATCCAGCCTGCTCCTTTCCTGGTGGAAGAGATGTCTGCTACTTAGAATCATAGAAATGTCGGGTTACAAAGGACCTCGAGAAGTCATCAAATCCAGCCCCCTGTGCTGAGCCAGGACCAAGTAAATCTAGACCATCCCTGACAGGGGTTTGTTCTATCTGTTCTTAAAATCCCCAATGACGGGGATTCCACAACCTCTCTTGGAAGCCTGTTCCATGTCATGCAAGCAAGAGGCTGGCAGTGAAGGTCTCATCGGAGAGACGAATCAGGAGGCTAGTTACAGCTGCTTGCTAGTTTGCACCATTTGTAGCTCAGGCACAAATTAAGAGAGAGAGATTTGGGGACATTCCACCTACAGTGAATAATCTAAGAAGCCGGGCGGGGGAGGAGGTGGAGGACGGTGGGGGGTGTTTCAGCTGGCTTGCTCTGGGGTTGAAAAAGTTTGCAAAGCTTTAAACACCTCCTCATTTTCCTGTATCAGCTAAACAAGAGATCGATATCAAAGAGAAACCTGTTGTCTGGTTAGAATGTGAAACAGTTCCTCCTCGCTGCATTTCCGGTGCTGAGGCCAAGGCTGTCGATGCTCTGAAAGCCTGTAGCTGGGGGAATCCCTCGCTATTTACATCTTTCCATGTGTTTACTGAATGCAAATCAAAATGTGCGTGCAGGAGGGTTATTTTAAATGTTCTTTGCAAACCTCTTTTCCCCTTGAAATGGAATGTGATTCCGAAATTCCGAAGCGGGGGATCTGCAAAGGCCATGGCTACCTGTGGTTGCGATCTGACACCACCCGTGTTGATAGACTAATGGCCTCTGCTTGGGGCCCTTACTCCTGTTGGTGAGCGCCTTAGTATGGCACCCAGATACTGCGGTGACCCTCCCTGCCTCCCTCACAGTCAGGGAGGGTCGCACAGAATTCCCTTTGGACCCATCAAGATTGCTCCTTAATGGGTCAGAAGCTTCCCCGGTTAAGCAAAACCAAGCATGTGTCCCAGGTGCTGAGCTTGCTGCCCTGCTCATCCCCTTAGACCCAGGAAGAGAGAGATCACAAATGAACTGGAGCCCAGCTCTCCCAATGGCCAATGGAAGTCAGTGACCCTAAGCCATCCCTTTGCAAGCCGTGCCGACAGAAGTTTAGTAACATGGGCCAGAGGTCTTGGGACAGACAGACAGGTCGGGTTGGTACAGCTTCAGCTTACCTGTTAGCACGTGGCCTCTCAGTTTTCCAGCCCGCAGGTCTGTGCCCTGCAATGACAGAAAGGATTCGGTTAACGCACAGGACACCAGAATATGAAGTTGCTCACCGGACCTAATTATTTGCATTGCCGTGGGGCCTAGGGGCACCAGTCAAGGATCATGCCCCCACTGTGCTAGGTGCTATACAGACAGTCAGTAAAAGGACAGTCCCTGCCCCACAGAGCTCACAGTCTGGGTTCTGAGGAGAGACGGCAGGTGGATGAGCCAAACAGGTGGGGATGGGGGTGAGGGGTGACCATAAAGGAAGCAAGTTTTGAGACAGGAAGCGAGGCCCAGCCACTGTCAGACTTACCCATCCAGGGGGAGGGTCTCAAAGGCACAAGGGGCAGTGAGGTGCCCAGCTCCCACTGAAAGTCAGTAAGTGCCATTGGTACCTTGGGGAACCTGCCCCTGGGTGTTTAATGTTAGCACAATACAGCCTGCTGCAGCCTCACTCGCAGTGCTGCCTCTCAGCACGGAGCACCCCCCGGACAGTGCCTCGCTTGAGTTTAGCTAGAAAGTTTCCTGAACTGAGTTTGTTTCCTTCATCTTCACCTTCTCCAAACCTCTCCTGACAGGTGTCATTCCTTTCCCTGGGTAAGCGGGGAAGGGTGGGGAGAGAATGTGCCAGGGCCTATATTTTGCTTGTTAATTTATATTTTAAAAGTGTCAGTGACTTTGTGCACCACAGCCAATGCATTGTAGAGTTCCCCTGAATCACAGGCTGTGCTGTCACTGTGCTCTTGAAGCCAGCACACAGGGACTGTCAGACAGATCACATTGGACCTGTTATCTGGGCCACGGGATGCTGGGAAGGCTACAAAAGCTCTCTCTAAAAGCCCCGACACCATCCTGTGCACAGGTATTCAGGCAGGGGCTAATTAATATCCCTGTGATGGCAGGAAGGTCACAGTGTCTTTGGAAAGCACATAGGCTGGAGTGTCGAGAACGAAGGTGAGGAATCAGAGATGCCTACAGAACCTGACAGGTGCAATTTACAGCTGTGGAGCCAGATCCTCAGCTGGTGTAAACTGTCATGCTTCCATTTAAGTCAATAAAGCCCTGCCAATTTACACCATCTGAGGTTCTGGCCTATTGAAGACAATGAGGCCAAGCTGATTTACACCATCTGGGAATCTGGCCTGCTGTATTCTAATCACCAGCCCACTCTGGGTGAATTAGGAATAGATGCAGATTCACCAAAAAGCTTTCGAGCTTCCCAAAGCAATTCCCAGCTCAAGACGCTTTGATTTTCTTCCCCTGATGGATCCAGAGAAGATCTCCCTGACACTTCCTCACTCTTTGATTCCCTAAGGCAATATGTGCTTTACACTCCCCACCAGGGACGTCTGGGGACCAGTCTATAGCATGCTGCCCCTCCATCCCCATGCTGTTCTCATTTGTAGACTAGAATGGATCTATACTGTGTTCGCGGCCTTTGCAAAAACCTTGTCCAAAACCAATGAAGTGGGCTGTAGCCCACGAAAGCTTATGCTCAAATACATTTGTTAGTCTCTAAGGTGCCACAAGTACTCCTGTTCTTTTTGCAAGCCTTTGTGCATCCCGTGTGATGCAATGCCTGTGGTTATATCCTGGGACAGTCAAGAATGAGCATTTCACAAACCTTGTGAGAGAGCCTAAGATAATTTAGTTATGGTGTCAAGCCTGGCACAATTCAATGCCCTAGCTTGCCTTGACTTTACCACCCAATCACATTCTCTCTCTCACCTCTTCCTGCTGCTGCACTTATGGAGAATTCTAATAAGGTTTTGTTGAGAACAAAATACAGTTGGGCAGAAATCACATGCTGCAAATCAGCAAACAGCACTAACAGATGGAGAGAGCCAAGCGTAGCACAAGCCAATGTCATGCAAACATCCCTCGACAGGTCTGCCGATGCACCTCACTCCTGACCTGCAGCACCCCCACTCAGCTCTGCCAGTGCACCCCAGTCTGGAACCGTAATACCCACTGCTATTCTAGTCCTATGCCTCCTACCCAGCTCTGCCAATGTGTATGAATACTCATCTGGAACAGCCCCCGTTATTCCAGTCCTGCCTGCCCACACGCACCCAGTTCTGCCAATGCTCCTTAGTCTTGACCTGCCCTAGCAGTAATTAATTAGCAATTAAAGGAGCATCAGATAACTGCAGATAGAATGCATCTGACTCCCAGAATTGCTGGATCAAGCTTCATCCTTTCCAAAAATAATAGAAGCCAGATCTTCATTGAGTCATTTGGTGATGAGAACATCAACCAAGATTCACATTGCATAGTAAAGTTCATTGTAATGCAAACATCCTCTCAGTTTCTGTGTATTAGCTTTGCAAAGCCCCATGAAATTTTACCAGCCTCAGCACAGAATTTCCTCACCCACCCTTTCCATCATGCTAATGATAAAAGTACTAATGACTAAGATTTTCAAAAGTGACTAGTGATTGAAGGGGCCTGGTTTTCAGAGAACAGGTGCTTAGAACTGAACACTGCCCCTTGGGGGTGTGTCATGTCCCCCCCCCCCAAATTCCCCCCCCCCACAAAACCCTGAAGAACCCAAAATCACTCATTGCTTTTGAAAATCTTGGCCTAATATTTTACTTGCCCATCAAAGGAAAGAAGTGACGTGTCCCGGGCGAAGGTGTGAGGGGAGTTTGCATAGCTGCGGGGTGCCAATGCACGGAGCAGTGTATCTAGTAAGAACAATGCTCTAACATTCTCTGATGGCAGGAGTGTTCCCCCCCCCCCCAAGTTTCTTTGGGAATTCTGACCCCACCTGGATGAATTTCACTTCTTGGATAACTCTTATCTCACCCTCTCTTCCAAATCCAGGCAAGAATGTGGGGCAGTGGGGGATGGGGGGGATTTAAAGGCCTGTGCTGAGCATTCCATGGGAATTCTGATTTTTTTTTTTAATGCGCTGACCTGCCATTAAAAGCTCTGATGCTTGATTTATGGCCAACTTCAGGAAAGACTAGCCTCTCTGACTCAGCAGACTGCTCAAGTGAGGCCATATGGAGCTATCCACACACTCAGGACACAGGATACTTGTGCCGTTTTGCCTGAAGGCAAAGCAGGGAAAGCTGTCATTGGTGGCAGTTGCCTGGGGCTGGGCAGGTCACCCTGACAGCGAGGGTCCCACCTAGGCAGCGATTCCTTAAGGGCTGGAATAGAGCAGAAGCATTACACTGAACAAACAGATGCTAGTAGCTAAGGATGTATAGTGGGATACGTTTGGAGCTGAAACCAATTCTAGGACCACACTCAAAACTTGACCCCTCTGAGTTCAGAGCTGGGACACCCTCCGACCACCATTAGTGAGGTGTCTTCAATGCCAGGAATTGAGGCCCTTTATGTTTCGGAAGAGGGTTGGTCTTTTGACTGCTGCACATGGGAGTGGGAGTGAGGGGAGCAGTGTTCTGCTCCTGCATCTGCCACGGCTTGTTGTGTGAATCCAAGCCAGCCTCCTCCCCCTCTGGCCTGTGGTGCGTCCCTGACTGTAAAATGAAGACAACATGGGCTGCCTGGCCAGTGCAGGATCCCAGGTGCGGTGGAATCTGGCCACGTCTTGATGTACCCTGGATTTGAGGATCAGGCTCCTATTGAGAAGGGAGAAGAGGAAAAGCCCGGTGGGGCTGGGGCTAGCGGGGCGGGGAAGAGCACTTTACAATAGCTGTTTGTTATAAAAGAGGTGGAGAGAAGGCAAGATTTAAAAGCAAAGGAACAAATTCTGCTCTTCGTTACACCAGCGTCCAATCGGCGTGAGTCATCAGAGTTGCTCTGGGTTTGCAGCAGTGTGATGGGGGGCAGAATCTAGCCTGGGGGCTCTCATGCCAGCTTGGAGTAAAGGATGCTGCTTCTGGCACCTCCAAGGCATTCTGGGCTGCTGATTCATTGGCTGCCTATCCTCATGGAAACAAGCAGCACTGCTCTGCTTGTGGGGAGAGCCTGCCTGGAGACTCTGGGGAGCCATATCTGCACCTGGGGTCAAACCCAGCCCCACTTGCCCCATGCAGCTTTTATTAGCTGGGCTGCCTGGCTGGATTCCTCGGTGGGACGCCTGTGTGCTTTTGGAGGACATCGAGAAGGCCAGCTCTAGGCTTTTCAGCCCCCACCTCCGCTCCACTGGATGAATGGGGCCCAGCAATGACACAGGCGGCTTCCTTGTTCCTCTTCAATTATTGACTGCAAACTGCCCGCCCACTCTGGAATCTGCCAGGGCCCGGTTGCCAGCTCCTCCTGACCCCACCAGAGCGTGGGGTCAGCAGCACATTTCTGCGAGCGCAGGAGAGATGATTTAATCTCTTCACCCACCTCTTCCCATTTGCTGGGAAGAATCAATCACTTTCTCCCCCCTTCAGGGCAGGCAGGGGTGGGAGTCTGCCTTCTCACCGGTTCCTAACTTGGAAAGAAGTTCCAGGTGCCTCCTTCTCACTTTGGCATGGAGTGAAGCTGTGGCTGGTCGCAGGCTGCAGCATGAGAGCAGTCAGAGCATGTCATTCACTGGTGATGAAGGTGCTCCATGCACCACAGGCAGCACCACCTGAATGCAGTGGGAATCCATTGATTTTTTCAGTTAACAAAAGGTAATTGACTAAAGGGCACTAGCTGTTCCCTGGAGCTATGGTGGCATCCTGCAGAGTCATGCTTCAAGGTGTTGGTTTAGCGCTGTGCCTCCAGTGTGTGGAGTGCTCCTGAATGGAAATGATCCCAGCAAAATTACCTAGACAGCTTCGGCTTGATACCCCTCTGCCCTGTTCCTTGTCTTTCTATTTACACCTTGTAAAGTGCTGCTGTTTATTGCACTGATGCACTTTGCACTGATCCACTATAAGGGACTACACGTGGTGCAGCACAACAGAGGACTCGGCCTGCTATCTGGGTAGGAGGAAGAGGTGTCTCGTGGTGGAACAGAAGAGTCCAGCCTCTGAGTTCTATTGTGAATGATGCCTGGGGGCAAGTGACTTATAGCTCGGGGCCTCCGTCTGCCCATCTGCAAACTGAGGTTGATGATAATAGGCCAGGTGTGCAAAGCTGGTCTCCTAACCTGAGGACAGATCCATCTGAAGTACAAATTACCCAGCACTGCTGGGGAGAGTGGAAGCCAGAGACCGATGCAGAAATTGAGAGGGAGAGGAGAGAGAGCTGAGACGGTTTGGGAGAGGGAGATGCTGGTGGGCTGGCAAAAGGGAAGAATTCATGGGGAAGCAGAGGGAAGGACAAACATGGAGGTCCTACTTTGAGAATTCTGGAGGGAAGGGAATGAAGAACATTATTTGCCTAGGAGGCTTGCGCTGCCTATAGCTGGCCCTGACAGTACTGTTGGGATTACAAGCTACTGTTCAGTCATTCACCATTCCCATCTGCTTTATAACTCCATGAAGTCTAGTTACCTATGGTGGACATCCAAATCGAAGTGCTTCCTGTACCTCTCAGCTCATTCATTTTCTTGTGATGTTTATCAAAGAGCTCTGTCTCATCAGAGGAGGAAATCCCTCTCTTCCCCAGTAAATCCACTGTTACCAATGGAATTACACTGAGCCACAGACACTCCTGAGATACCGAGTGAGGATGCGCCACTTTGCGCAATTTCAAACCCATGCGAACATTGTGGGTTTGAATGTTTGACAGGCTCAAATGTTAGTAGGTTCATGTCCCACCTGAGGGGGGCTCTGGCCTTGTCTACACTAGAAAAAAATACCATGCTAAGTAATGGCTGGTATCCTTCAGTCCCTGGGAGTGCATTTCAGTGCCCACAAACACAGGGGCTCTCATGGATCCCTCTAGTGCGAAGTAATACTCCCAGCTGGGGTTGAGGGGTTAAGGAATGACGGAGTCTCAGTCATGCCTGCCTTGATCATTTGAGCGTTGGCATGTGGCTGCGTCTCCCTGCTGCAGTGGGGCAATCAATGGGAAAGGAGCAGAGAAGGAAAGTGCTAAAATAATCCAAGGAGATGGTTAGATTAGGCAGCAGAGAGGAGAAGGAAAGGATGAGATGAAATAAAAACTATATGCAGGGGCCCCACCTGTGCCAGCTGGGCTTTGTCATAGGCGGGTGCTTGGGGAAGCTCCTCTGCCTTTTGTAAATAGAACAGGCTCCCCCTTAGCTGGGGTGGCACCTGTTAGTTCTCAGTTCAGCAGCCTCTTGGAAAAAACAAAACCCAGTGACCTCATGGATTTACGTTACAGGGACACCGAGGTTCCTGAACTCGCAGTAGTGTTTGGAAATCCCCAAGGCAGTCCTAGAGGTTCACCATGCTTCAAAGGCCTCAGAGTTCATCTCACCACTAACACTGAGCACGGATTGAACCCTGAGCTCCTGCTGCACCAGGGGTGGGACAGAATTAGTCCTGCTGGGGGTTTTTAAGGCAAATTGGCCCCACGTCTTCTTCACAGCCTTCCCTACGGGGTCCTGAGACATGAAACTGCTCTCCGGAGAGTGGCCTGCAAACTGGGTAGACACAACTCAGCTTTGCTCCACTTGCTCAGGGTCTCCACTGCTCAACCTTTGTGAAACCATGTCTGCTGCTGTACAATCCACCATGTCTGTTGCTGGCAGAGCCCTAGTGTGCTTCCCTGAGCAGCCTCTGTGGGGACTGCCTTTCTGAGACAGTATTATAAAAGCATGCTACAGGCTGCCACTGGGTGTGCTGGAGCATGCATGAGTGTGTACATCTCTGTGGCTGGGAGCACGAGGGGAGAGCTGGTGGGGAGGGGTTAGTCTTTGATGTGGCCCTCAGGAAACAAAAGTTACTCTGGTTATGGAAGCCCTGCTTGAACTCTGCTGACCACAGGCAGTTTCATCTGTGGGTTCAACAAGGGCTAAGGTCCAGGGCTAAGTGCGCACGCCCCGAGACAAGGTTACTCCCCAGTGGCTGCTTGCTCTCAGTGTGGCTACTTTGGCTGAAGTCTGGAGACTTGCTGAGTCGGGGTACAATTTTAAGAAGAGTCTCGGGGATTTACAAGCCTAAATCCCATTGGTTTAGGCACTTCTGGGTCCTTTGGCCATATCTCAGGCACAGCCCGGAAGCACGTTCCCGTCGGGCTCCAAACTTCGCCGGAGTCGGGGGGTGTTTTGTTCAGACCCAGCTGCTTTGTAAAATCTATGTAGCAATCTGCAAGGAGCAGGACCCCCGGGGGCTGTGCTATCACCCTTGCAAAGAACTTCAGCGAGACCTATTTTCCCAGTGTCGGCTGGAACAGCTGAGAGCACGAGAGAGGCGGAGGCGCAGCGCTGAATGGAGATGTGGGGCTCAGGGGCAGCAATGCCACCCGGGATGTGCCAATGTTAGTTTAATAGCTCTGTCTACATGCCGTCTGCTTGGAGGCTACTGAGCTGTAACTGCCCACGGTGTTCCGCGTACTGCCGCACAGCCTCTGTGGATCCCTAGCACGGGGTGAGCTAATGGACACTGATGTGCTGCCATGTTTATTAAATACCCTTTTATGAGAGCATTAATATTTCTTAATGACACCATTTGAGCTTAACGTCCTTTTTTCCTCCCGAGGATGTGGTCTGTGGCTTGTAAGGGAAGAGCTAAAAATTCCCACCCTCCATTCCGCTAAGACCGTGGAGGAGAGGAGCTGGAGGAAATTGGTGATGTTGTTCTGGTGCATATAAACCCCAAAGGGACTCAGCTCGATAAATTACCGTTCATATGTACTACCTGGGGACCCCAGTCAAGGAAAGTCTGGGGACATCTTGTGATTAAGGCATTGGAATTGGACTTGGGAGATCTAGGTTCAATTCTTGGTTGAAGTCACATAGGGCCAGATTTTCCAAAAAGCTCAGCCCGCTGGGTGCCGAGAGCTCTTGAAAATCTGACCACCAGTGTAAAGAACAGGAGTCGCTGGCTGCTGAGCGCTTTGGGGAGTTGAGCCCTTGTTTAGGTGCTTAAATGGGAACCGAGTCCTCTGCTGGGGGGTGCCGAGTCTTTGAAAAACTGTCCCTGAGCTCTTTCCAAAATCTGGCCCTAAATCTCCTTGTGCCTCATTTCCCCATCAGTAGCATGGGGATAAAAATAGTTTCTTAGTCTGTCTTGGCTATTTTGACTGCAAACTTTCTAGAGCAGGTACTGTCTCCCCTACCAGCTGTTTGTGGAGCACTGACCACCATGCATCCCCAATCTCAACTGGGCCTTTCAGGTGTGACAGGAATACAGTAATCGGGGCCTGATGGTGCTCGGTGCTGTACAAACATCTGGCAAAGAAAGAGTTCCGGGTTCAAAGAATTTAATGTTTTATGATAATTCTACTGAAGAAGAGAGGAGGATGCTGTCATAGCACATTTATGGAGCTGTAACCCACTGCAACACCCCAGATGCCTTCTGCAAATGCCGGGCGGGATTTGGCTGGCGCTCCTGGACAATATGAATGAATAAAACACAACACCCTCCTGAGTTTCCAAAACTCCTCTGCATGGCAGGAGACCAGCATGTTGTCCCGAGCGGCTCTTTGCCATGCAGAGGAGTTTGTTACATTGCAGCTCATTCCAACGCCCTGTCCCGCAAACGGCAGGGGAGCATTGAGGCTCTGAGGTAGGTCTGCTTGGGCCCTTGGTGCTGTCCGCTCCACATTGAATGAGTCATATTTTGTTTTCCTCTTCATAAATCTTTTCTAGAACATGTCTGATCCCATCTGAGGAAGGGGGAGGAGGGGACTAGGAAGGGGATCGGTGGAGAGAGAAAATTTAAGGCAGGGACTCAGGGTTAGGGAAAGTGGGTGTGGGAATCAACACAATAGCTGGCAGGAGACCAGGACAAACAGATGACTGATTGGACTGAGGTTTGTGAATAAGAACAGGGCTGGCTTGTTATTCACTCCCAGATATAACTCCTTCTCCCTTCCCCCTCTCCACCCTGCCCCGAGCCAACAGCTGGAACACTAGTAAACAAGAAGGGCTCTCTGCAAGGAGGGACAGCAGGATGGAGTGCAGCCGCTTGCTCCTGGCATTTGCAGCTGCTTGGCCTGCTAGTCTTTCTGCACTGCAAGACTCTGAGTTCATGCTGGAGAAGCTGGGTGCTGTCCCTACAGTAGGCTGACATGATTAAAGAACAATTAGTAAACTGATGAAGTTAATCCCCAAACAAATAAGGTGCTTCCTGCGCTGCTCACTTAGGGCACGCTAGCTCGAAGGGGAGAGGCGGCTACAGAACTGGCACAGGCAGGAGACCAGATTTATTATTCTCCCTCTTTGTTATCTTTATAACGAAGCCAGGATTTATGAATTGGCTCTCACCAACACAGGGGAAAGTCTAAGGAGGGATAAACCAACCTACATGGGCTAAGAACCAAGCCTTCTCCAAACAAACCCTAGGCGTGAAAAGTGCCGTTAAAAGAAAAAAAATGCAACTATACGGATGCCTAGCAACATTGTATCTATTTGATTTATCCATCTCTCCTCCTCCACCCTCCCCCTTAGCTCTATGTCCCTTGTCATCTAAGGCCTGGTCTACACTGGGGGGGGAGGGTTCGAACTAAGGTACGCAAGTTCAGCTACGCGAATAGCGAATAGCGAATAGCGTAGCTGAACTCGAAGTACCTTAGTTCGAAGTACTTACCCGTCCTCACGGCGCGGGATCAAAGTCCACGGCTCCCCTGTCGACTCCGCCACCGCCGTTCGAGGTGGTGGAGTTCTGGAGTCGATGGGAGCACGTTCGGCGTTCGATATATCGCGTCTAGATGAGACGCGATATATATCGAACTCCGAGAAGTCAATCGCTACCCGCCGACCCGGGCGGGTAGTATGGACGTACCCTTAGACTGTAAACTGTTTGGGGCAGGGAATGTGTCTACATATGTGTATCACCTAATACAACAGGGGCACTGATCCTGGTTGAGGCCTCTGGCTGCTACTGTAATATAAATATTAAATGGTAGTTGTTTTTTCTCCTCCCGATAATTTTCATTTTTATCCACTTCTGCACTTTCTGCTTCTGGCCCACGAAGCCCTGGAAGCATCATGAGACAAAGCCTGGCCTAGTGATATTTTCAGCTCAGATTTGTTGACTATAAGAGGTCCATTGTAGAGATGGGCAGACCAAAACCCCAGCTCTGAATACTCCAAAACTCTGGAGTTTCAAAATCCAGATGCAGGTTTGGGTTTTATGGCTGGAGCTCATCTTGAGTTGGATAAATCTCAGCATTAGGAGGGGAGTCCCAGGCCCCAGCAAGTCTAAACCAGCCATGGTGACCCCATTAAAATGGGGTCACAACCCACTTTGGGGTCCCAACCCACAGTTTGAGAACTGCTGCACTGGATGACACTCCTCATCCAGAGCCAGGAGTCCTGACCCTTGCTCTAACCACAGAATTCCCAACCACCAGCAAAACTATAGCCCCATAACTTCTGGTGGGGTCTGGAAATCATCCGATGCTTTAGTCATTTGATTTATACAGTTCATTTAGTGTATCACGCCAGAGGGGAGGGACCAACATCCGGGTTCCAGCTGACCTGGCTCTGCACTGAGAAGCCCTCATTGGCACACTCACAGCTTTCCAGGGTCTCCTCTCTACCTCTCCCGGGTCTCTCTGAGTTGCGGGTTCTCCCCTCTCAGACCCAGAATCATTGACAGCATCACAGACCCTGCCCCTCACTCAGAGGAGACAATTAAACGGGCCCTTTTGCATTGCGGTTGATAACGCTGAATGTGGGAATTGCATACAGATGCTCCGGTCCCTTAGGATGGCTCAAACCTAACTGGACACTGAAGCAGGGAGAGGGGGTTGGAGAGAGAGAAGAGAAATCTTGGGAGGCTAAAGTCACCCTAGGGATTCCCTTCAAAGGCTGAGCTAATCTGGTGCTGCTGAGCCCCCCCTTGCAGGCAGGAGAGAGGGAAGTTATGATTTCCTGCCGTTCAGAACCCTCTCCTCTGTTGCTCTCCGCACTAGCAATGGGCCGATCCCCCAGTTATGAGCCCTAGTTCTGCACCAGGCCGACGATTCTCAAGGTCTTGCCCAGAGTCCTGTGTCCCAGGCAGATGAGCACCCTGGCGGAGCATTTTCTTGCTGGAATTCTCTCCAAGTCTGATCTGAACCCAAAGCCCAAATCCGAATGCCATAGCTAATGCAGTGCCTGGCTCCTTAGTTGCTTCTAGGGAATGCAGGGATTCTGCTACAGAGGGCAGCTTAGCAGGACGGATTCAGCTCTCCAGTCCTATGCCATAGCTAATGCAGTGCCAAACACTCACTAAAAGGGCGGAGCATTTTCCTGCTGGAATTCTCTCCGAGTCTGATCTGAACCCAAAGCCCAAATCCGAATGCCTTAAGCTCTGGAGCAGTTTGGATCCAGATCTAGGCTTGAACTTCACAACTGGCCCCTTTCTCTAGAATGATACTAGACCTCAATTCTGGACTCCTGCAAATGTTCACGTTCAGCTCCAGTTGTGAGACCACCCCCAAGCAGATGCTCAGGTACCAGGTAGTGATAGATGCATTAAAAATACGTCCCGTAGAAAAGATAAACTAGATCAGATGAAGAGAGCTCGCTAGCTAGGCATACAGACAACAGCCTCTGTTCAATGTTACTCACATCAACATTTATGCCCCCTGTGCTTGCTGCTGCTAACTGCACTGTGCTATGGAGTGTGCAAATGCACTAATGCTGTTCTAGTGCCCTTTGCTCACACTCACCGGGGAGGGCCTGGCGGAGCTGTGCAAAAACAGGGAAAAAATGTACACACAGTTTGGCAGAATTTTTTTTCGGTTTTCCTTGGGGAGACTCTCTGCTTCCCGCTGTCCCTTCTGCCCCTTCCCCTCTGACCTATATTTAGGCTCTGAAGGCTGAAATCTATTTTTAAACAAATGTTGCGGAATAATGGACACTGCTTTCCAAATAATTTCTCCATCTTTATCAACATAAACGTTTGCACTCTAAGGAAATTCTCTCTCTCTCTCTCTCTCACACACACACAGACAGACAGAGATTGTTATTGGCCATTATACATTCAGGGTCTAATTCTGCTACCCTGTCATTATTCTGTGTATTAGAGTAGTGCCATGGGAGGACCCCCAATCAAGCTCAGATCCCCACTGTGCTAGGTACTGTACATACACATAGCAAGAGCCAGTCCGTGCCCCAAAGAATGATTTAACTAGTTGAGACAGACAAAAGGGGGAAGAGAGGGGGGTTACCCCCATTTTGCAGAGGGAGGGGTTACATGAGTTGTCCATATGTCACCGAGGGAGTCTGTGCCAAAGCTGGCCACTGACACTTGATTTCCCAAATCCCAGTCCAGCGCCCTTAACCAGAAGACAATCCTAATATGAATGTAACTATTAATGGGATAAAGGATGACATCACGTGAGCAGCAGAGTGGGGGTGGGGGCAGAAATTGGGCCCTATCTGAGCATGGCAGTTGAGATTCATGACAGAGTTACAAATGTAATGTATAGAATCATGTTATTTCATAGTAATGGGTTCGCATTTCAGTTTTAAGCATTGTGAAATACTGAATTCTTTGCTAGGGACTCAAACACACATGCGATATTTAAGAAAAACATCAAAACACTTTCCTTTTCTGGCTGAGTTCCAGCATTTTTCCAGTGAGTTTTGTGTGGAGGGAGAAATTGACAAATGGCAACGGTTACCAGTTACAACCTAATCCCTCCTAGCTTGCACAGAGTCATAGAGTTTAAGGCCAGAAGGGACCACCAGCTCATCCAGTGCGACCTTCTGTATATCACAGGCCACCAGCCCCACCCAACACCTGCACACTAAACCCAACAACTGAAATGAGACCAAAGCACAAGAGCCCACAGGAGACTAAGCTCTGATGTGCCACAGGCAGAGAACAGGAGGGACCAAGGTGCACCAGTGCTGAAGGCAGGGAAATGGTTAAGTGAAAGATACCCAGATAACCCTGGCAAGTGACCTGCCATCACACACCGCAGAGGAAGGTGAACCCCCCCCCCCACATCCCAGCATCACTGCCAATCTGGCCTGAGGGAAAATTCCTTCCTGGACCCTGAGCATGTGAGCAAGAACCAGCCAGCGAAGCACCTGGGGGAGAGAATGCTCGGTGCCACCTCAGAGCTCTGGCTCACACTGTGTGGAGTCCCATCTACAGCCAGGGCCATCCCCAGTGCTACAGAGAAAAGAGATTAAAAACAAAAAACACCCCAGAATACATTTTTTCAGGGGCCAGGGTACCCCTTCCTGACCCTTGCAAGTGGCTGGCTGAACACTGAATGTCCCAGAATCATCTAACATTTGACAAAGTCCCCAAAGGGAGAGCATGTGATAACCAGCGTGGTCAGCTTGATGTGGCAAAGCTACAGCATGGACAGGTGTTGCCATACAGTATAGACTGCTGTACATCTGACAGGAGTTGCCAGGGGTGACGCTGGAAAGTGACAGTGATCAGATGAAACCAGGGTAGGAAAAAATCCGAGACTGTGAATAGGAAAACAAGATCCTGGCAGGGCTCTTAGCATAACATTGCATAACTTTCTGTTATGTCGGCAAGTGATACAAACAAACAAAAACATTACAGGACTCAGTTTAAGACCTGGCACACCTTCGTGCTCACCCTGGCACTGCTGTCTGCACACAGCAAGGAAGGGAGAGACTCCCAGATGTCCACAGGCTGTAGGTTGTCTGGTGGAATCTGAAACTTGGCCCTGGTCTACACTAAGCTCGGGGGTCGAACTAGGGTACGCGAATTCAGCTACGTGAATAACGTAGCTGAATTCGAACTACCCTAGTTCGACTTACTTACCGTCCAGACGCCGCGGAAGCGAACTCCGCGGCTCCAAGGTCGACTCCGGCAACTCCTCCTGCCGCGGTGGAGTACCGGAGTTCGAACTAGCGCTTCCGGGGTTCGAACTATCGCGATAGTTCGAACTCCGAGCAGTCGAATTCGCCGCGTCGACCGTCCCGGTCCCATCACTCACTGGCTTGGGTTTCAGATCCTATGTAGAGCCCATGCGGGTGGCCATTCATATCAGCTTTTCACAACACTACTAAATCTTGGCTGTCTGGAGGAGTATGAACAATTGGCTAAAGCAGAGGGGCTGCAGAGTCAGGACTCCTGGGTTACATTCCCAGTCTTGAGCAGGAGTAGGGGTCTACTAGTCACAGCAGGGTTGAGAGAGGCTGGACATCAGGACTCCTGGGGAGAGGGAGTTGGGAATTTCCCATTGGGTGGGGAGGTCAGCATATGGCGACTTGCTAGAACTGAAACATTTGATAGAAAAGTATCAGTTTCGATGAAACTTTCATCAGGAAGGTTTCTCTGGTCCAGGATGGAATGTCTGGTCAAAACCAGAGAGAGAGGGCAAGGCCAGTGATTAGTTCATGTGGGACGTGGAAGACGCATGCTCACGTCTCCTGTCTGATTCAGAACAGGAATTAAACCTGGCCTTCCCGCAGCGCTGGTGAGTGCCCTAACTCAGGGGCGCTGGAACAACGTGTATAGTAGGGGTGCTGAAAACCATCAAACCAAACTGCAAGCCCTGTATGTGATGGGAAACCACTTTGCACCCCCAGCAGCAGCACCCCTGCCTAACCACCGGGCTGCAGGGTATTCCAGGGTGGCTCTCTCTGACTCTTTTCTGTTGTAGCTGTTTCATTTTGCATAAATAATTAAACATTCACTGGGCAGAAAGAGAGACTGGCTCTATGACCCTGCGATTAGGGCACTCACATGGCAGATGCAGGGACTTGAACTTGGGTCACATCCTGATGAGGACGGGAGGTCTCTCTTGCTGTGGCTTTTCACAAAAACCTGCCTTTCATCCTGATGCAGAATGGGGAAAAGTTTGGAATTGGGAAGGTTTTCACGGGATGGGAAACCGTTTCCTAGCCAGATCTACTCCTGGGTTCTATTCCTGGCTCTGGGAGGGAAGGCGATCTAGTGTCTGGAGCAGGCACTCAGATTCTTGGTTCTGTTCCCAAACTTGCTGTGGGACTTTAGGCAAGTCATTTATCTCCTCCAGGCCTCAGCTGGGACATTAACACTGACCTGCCCTAGGGAATGATATGAGACTTAATTACAGTAATAAAGTACTTGGAGAGCCTTTGAAACAGACCTAGGGTATGTCTGCCCTGCAAAAAACCCATGGCAGCAACTCTGTAGACTTGGGCTTGCACTATGGCACTAAAAATAGCCATGCAGGCGGGGGAAGGCTCCAGAGTCCAAGCTCCAGCCGGAGTCTACCCACTATTTTTAGTGCTATAGTGCAAGCTCTGCACCTGTAGACCTGGGCTCTGAGACTCACTGCTGCAGGGCTTTTTGCAGTGTAGATATATCCAGAGACTGCCCAAAGTCATGCGGAGAGTCCGGGAGAGAGCTCGGAATAGAACCCAAGAATCCAATCTCCTTGTCCACTGCTCCAGTCACTACAGCACACTCATTAGATCCCCGTTGTCCCAGCTCCCAGTCCCCTGCTACAACCTCTAGCTCACAGGAGTTGTATTTTCAAAAATTGTTTCCCCTACAGGATCTCTTCTGGAATTTAATTTATCAGAAGAAAAACACGTTGAAGCATGAGTTGGGTAGATGACAGGCTGGCTGGCTGCACTGGAGAAGGTACAAAGGAGCAGATGTCCCTTAGGAGTTACTAAGACAAATGCCTATCCCCTCAGGGAGCTAGAGGAAGCAACAACACAACAGTCTCTCTGCCTTGGCACTGTTCATTGTTCTTTCAGTCGCTCCCATTCCTGGTGGGTATATGATGCAAGAGGCTGATGCCGGGAACCAGCAACTTGGATAGGCAGAGTGCTCATTGTAATAGTCTCCACCAAAGTCTGCAGACAATTTGCCTCCTGTAGTTACCACAACAAATAGCTGATTTCACCCTTGCCCAACAGCAGTTTTCACCCTGCTGGGGCAGACTCCTTGGGGTGGATCTTGGAGCTACCATGGGGGTGGGGCCTTGCCATGCTCACTCTCTGGAGTTGGACAAATTATCTGCGCACTCACTGGGGGTGGATTCAGCTGTGAGAACGAGCAGGGGACAGCCCCAGATGCATCCATTTCCGAGACATGTTGAACCAGATATCATGGTTAGTGTGAACTGGCCTTGCTTCATTGACTTCAGCAGAATTAGGCTGATTTACACCCACTGAGAGATCTAGCCCATAATATTTCTGATGTCTCTTCCTGTGGAGTCTACAAAACTCCTGGCAGTCTGCATGTGTCGGAGACAGGCTGGCAGGAAGGCATTAAACTAATAACAAAAGTGGAGGGTAAAAAGAGGAAAGATATGAGCACTCCGCACAAAATTGAGGTGTTGAGAACAAAATGAATCAAGGAACCAAAGGGTACAGAGACTTGATTTAGGATTCTCTTTGTTTCTGGAGATGAGCTGTGTGGCTGGGATGATGCATGGCAGGAGGATTGAGGTGGCAAAATTTGCAAATGATACAAAACTACTCAAGACAGTCAAGTCCCAAGCAGACTGTGAAGAGCTACAAAAGGATCTCTCAAAACTGGGCGACTGGGCAGTAAAATGGCAGATGAAATTCAATGTTGATAAATGCAAAGTAATGCACATTGGAAAACATAATCCCAACTCTACATATAAAATGATGGGGTCTAAATTAGCTGTTACCACTCAAGAAAGAGATCTTGGGGTTATTGTGTATAGTTCTCTGAAAACATCCACTCAATGTGCAGCGGCAGTCAAAAAAGTGAACAGAATGTTGGGAATCATTAAGAAAGGGATAGATAAGAAGACAGAAAATATCATATTGTCACTATATAAATCCATGGTACGTCCACATCTTGAATACTGCATGCAGATGTGGTCGCCCCATCTCAAAAAAGATATGTTGGAATTGGAAAAGGTACAGAAGAGGGCAACTAAAATGATTAGGGGTATGGAACGGCTTCCGTATGAGGAGAGATTAATAAGACTGGGACTTTTCAGCTTGGAAAAGAGACTACTAAGGGGGGATATGATAGAGGCCTATAAAATCATAACTGGTGTGGAGAAAGTAAATAAGGAAGCTTATTTACTCCTTCTCATAACACAAGAATTAAGGGTCATGAAATGAAATTAATAGGCAGCAGGTTTAAAACAAACAAAAGGAAGTATTTCTTCACACAACACACAATCAAGCTATGGAACTCTTTGCCAGAGGATGTTGTGAAGGCCAAGACTATAACAGGGTTCAAAAAAGAACTAGATAAGTTCATGGAGGATAGGTCTAACAATGGCTATTAGCAGGGATGGTGTTCCTAGCCTCTGTTTGCCAGAAGCTGGGAACGGGTGACAGATCACTTGGTGATTACCTGTTTTGTTCATTCCCTCTGGGGGCACCTGGCATTGGCCACTGTCAGAAGACATGATACTGGGCTAAATGGATCTTTGGTCTGACCCAGTAGGGCCATTCCTATGTTCTTAAGAAATTATTTAATAGCCTATACACCAATGCTGGAGCCTAGGTAACAAACAAAAGGAAGTGGAATTGCTCAATTATGAGCATAAATTTGATCTAGCTGGTATTCCTGAAACCTGGTGGGATGATTCCCATGACTGGAATGTTAAGAGCAATGGTTAGAATCTATTTAGGAAGGGTCGAGGGGACAAAAGGGGAGAGGCATTAATGTCAAAAAAGGCATTACCTGTTTCCAAGTCACTGATAACTCAGAAGAAAATAATCTTGAATGCTTATGGATCAATATCCTAACAGATAAAGCACAAGATGGGGTATTAGTTCATGCCTGCTACAGATCACCAAATCACACTAGGGAACAGAATGACAAGCTCCTTATGCATCTATCTGTAATGGGTAAGGGAAAAAAGCCATGTCATTATGGGGGACAGAAGTCTCATGCTGCCAATACTAAAACATCCTTGGAATTTTGAAATGTTATAGATGACAATTTCCTACCTCAAAGTGTGTGTTGCATCCAATATGGGGGAATTCTATATTAGACTTCGGGTTGGCAGATAAAGAGGAACTAATCACAGAACAAAAAATTAATGGTAGCTTAGGTACAAGTGACCATGACTTGATCACATTCATAATGTGCAAGAATATTATGTCCAGACCAGGGATATATATATATATATGTATCTGGTACTTTAAAAGGGCCAATATCACAAAACAGAAAACAATTATGAGCCAAATCAGCTGGGAGAAAGAATTTAATTAGAAAAATGTGAATGATAATTGGGAATTGTTTAAGAACACTTTACTAGATGCCTCAAAAGCCACCATCCCACAGTTGAGAAAGAAAGTCACATTGGTTAAAAAACAGACCTGGTTTAGAGGGGACGTGAAGGCAGCTATTAAATATACTGTGTATATAAAACAAATGGAAGAAAGGGGAAATTGATAGTAATGAATATACATCAGAAGCTAGGCATTGTAGAAAATTGATAAGGGAAACAAAGGGACATGAAGAGAAATATATGGCCAGCAGAATTAAGAAAAATAAGAAACATATTAGGAACAAAAAGAATCCTAACTATGGTACTGGTCCTTTACTAGATGGAAGTAATAGACTCATAGGATTGTAGGACTGGAAAGGACCTCAAGAGGTCATCTCATGGCAGGACTAAGTATTATCTAGACTGTCCTTGACAGGTGTTTGTCTAACCTGCTCTTAAAAATCTCCAATGATGGAGATTCCACATCGTCCCTGGGCAATTTATTCCACTGCTTAATCACCGTGACAGTTAGGAAGTTTTTCCCAATGTCCAACCTAAACTGCCCTTGCCGCAATTTAAGCCCCGTGCTTCTTGTCCTATCCTCAGAGGTTACAAAGAATATTTTTTTCTCTCTCCTTCTTGTAACACCCTTTTATGTATTTGAAAACTGCTATCAAGATCCCTCTCAGCCTCCTCTTCTCCAAACTAAACAAATCCAGTTTTTAAAATCTTCCCTCATAGGTCATGTTTTCTACAACTTTAATCATTTTTGTTGTTGTTCTCTGGACTTTCTCCAATTTGTCCACATCTTTCCTGAAATGTGGTGCCCAGAACTGGACACAGTACAGACGCTCCCTGAGTTACGTAAACCCAATGTACGCAAATCTGAGATTATGGAAAAAGTTCCGTAAATTAGAAATAGGACTTGGGGGGGGCATAATGGCCAGAGATACGTTTCCAACTTACACAAAATTTGAATTACACAAGGCGTTCCAGAAAGGAACACTTCCGTAAGTCAGGGAGCGTCTGTACTCCAGTTGAGGCCTAATCAGTGCAGATGATGATATATGATAGAATTAATAATATGCTATGAAATGATAGAATTAGTAATAATGCAGAAAAGGCACAAGTGTTCAATAAATATTTCTGTTCTGTATTTGGGCAAAAACAGATGATGTAGTCAAATCATATGGTAACAAACTTTTCAATACATTAGTATCTTAGGAGGATGCTTAGCAGCAGCTACTAAAGTGAGACATTTTAAAATTAGCAGGTCCAAATAACTTCATCCAAGAGTTTTAAAAGAGCTGGATGAGAAGCTCACTGGACCACTGATTTTCAATAAGTCTTGCAACGTCTGGGAAGTTTCAGAAGACTGGAAGAAAACTAATGTTGTGCCACTATTTAAAAAAGGATAAATGGGATTACTTGGATAATTACAGGCCTGTCAGTCTGACATCAATCTTGGCAAGATAATGAAGCAGGTAATACAGGACTTAATTAATAAAGAATTAAAGGAGGGTAATGTAATTAATGCCAATAAATTTGGGTTTATGGTAAATAGATCCTGTCAAACTCACTTGTTATTTTCTTTTGTTGAGATTACAAGTTTGGTTGATAAAGGTAATAGTGTTGGTGTAATATACTTACATTTCTGTACTGCATGACATTTTGATTAAAAAAATAGGAAGATATGAAATTAACGTGGCACACATTAAATGGTTTAAAGCCTGGTGAACTGAGAGGTCTTAAAATGTAATTGTAAAAAGGGAATCATCATCAAATGGGTGTGTTTCTAGTTGGGTCCTGCAGGGATCAGTTCTTGGCCCTAAGCTCCTAAACATTTTTATTAATGATCTGGAAGAAATATAAAATCATCACTGATAAAGTTTGCAGATGTCACAAAAATTGAGGGAATGGTAAATAATGAAGAGGACAGGTCACTGATACAGAGCAATCTGGATTGCTTGGTAAACTGGGCACAAGCAAACAATGTGTGTGTTAATATGGCCAAATGTAAATGTATACATCTAGGAACAGAGAATGCAGGCCATACTTACAGGATGGGAGACTCTATCCTGGGAAGCAGTGATTCTGACAAAGATTTGGGTGTCACAGTGGATAATCAGCTGAACATGAGCTCCCAGAGCAATGCTGTAGCCAAAAGGGCTAATGCAATCCTTGGATGCATAAACTGGGGAAGCTCCAACAGGAGTAGAGAGGTTATTATACCTCTGTATTTGGCACTGGTGTGACTGCTGCTGGAATAATGTGTTCAGTTCTGGTGCCCGCAATTCAAGAAGAACGTTAAAATTGGAGAGGGTTCAGAGAAGAGCCACAAGAATGGTTAGAAAACATGCCTTACAGTGATAGACTCAAGTTGCTTAGTCAATTCAGCTTAATAAAGAGAAGGTTAAGAGGTGACCTGATCAGCCTATAAGCACCTACATGGGGAACAAATATCACTGACAATTTTTAAATCAAGATTGGATGTTTTTCTGAAAGACCGGCTCTAGGAATTATTTTGGGGATGTTCTCCGGCCTGTGTTATACTGGAAGTCTGACTAGATGATCACAACCGTGCCTTCTGGTCTTGGAATCTACAAATAGCACTTCTCACCTGTAGATCTCAAAGTGATTTACACAGATGAGTAAGTGTCATTAACCCCATTTTACAGGCAGAGAAACTGAGGCACAGATAGCAACTGTCCCAGGGTTACACAGTGAGTCTGTGGCACAGCCAGGAAGAAAAAAAAGAACTCTTGCTTCCTAACTCAGTGCCCTCTCCCCTAGATATTGGGTCCTTCACCTCTTGTGCTTTAACCACTAACCCAACTAGACTTTTAAACAAACAAACAAACAAACCCATCCACTCAAGAAAATCAAAACCGCATTGCCAACTGTCCTGATATTATTGCAAGTCTCTCAGTCTTTGCTGTTATTCTTAAAGCCCCAGTTCCTGAAGCCACATGTGTCCATGAGAATCTTGGCTTTTATTTCAAAAAGCAATTTTCTAGCTCTTGTGGCTGCAGGGAAAATCTAGAAAACATGGCCCAGGTGAGCCCTAAAGGCTCAAAACCTGGAGGCAAATAAAAAATCCCAAAATGTATTAAAAAAATTGCACCATTTTTAAGCCAGTTTCACGATTTTCAGGGGCCAGACTTATGATTCTTCAATGCTGTGGGCTGGTGCCACTAAAAACCACAAACCAATGAGGATAAAGGAACACAGTGGGCCTGGCTCTCCTCTCACACTGGCTTTACATGCACAGCCAGGTCAGAATTGAGTGTGGCTGGCAGAATGACCAGACTAGGGTGACCAGATAACAAGTGTAAAAAATCATGACACTTTTTTCACTCCGGGCGTATAGCTGCGTATATAAGACAAAGCCCCTAATATTGGGATGGTCCCAATAATACTGGGACTTGTAGTCACCCTAGACCAGACCTATCTTATCCTCTTAGATGCCTGGCAACTTCAGGATAACTTTCTGCCTGTCGCTAATTACTCGACTTTGCTGCATCTTGAGTGATTGGTTTTAATGAATGTAAATGACAGGAGATTAATCGGCTGTTCAAAAGCCTCCTGCTCCTCTCTGTAGGATCTCGCTATGCTCCATTCAGTACTGCATCCCACTATGGCCAGGCGGCAGGCTTATTGTTAAGCTGTTAGTATGCCAGTGCATAGGCTTAATGAAGGGAAGGGCAGAGGAACTCCTGGGGAGCACTGAATTCCCCAGCGTTCTCTGGAGACGGCTGTGCTGTTCCACATGATGGGGTTTGGGTGGCTTCACAGTCCTTTGCTGCTGGCATTATTTGTTCACAGGATGTTGCAGAGCTCCCAGGAACCAGTCTGGCTAGGAGTCATGGATATCTGCAAGGAGCCTCCTTTAATCTCTTTGCTGCTGCTAAGCTGCATGGGACTGCACCGAAAGGGTATCTGGCTCCATAGACTAGCTACAATAGGGAGGAACACTGAAGAGGTTAAATTCTTTATTTGCTATATATATAATAGGAACCTTGACCAAGGATTTCAGAAGTATCCAGTGATTTTGAAACTGCCCAGCCTGAGACACCTTAAAGGGACAGCTTCAGGGCTATGCACCTAGGTGCAGATTTTCATTGATGGAGCTACAACCATTTACATCAGCCGAGGATCTGCCCGCTGCTATTTAAGGTATCCCAAGTTCAGCAACTAAACGTCAATGTTCCCAAAATCACTTATCTCCTTTAGAAACCTTGGCTATTGGATCTACCATGCCAGCCCCATCAACGCCAGTATCCTGCCTCTACAATGAACAATGCTTAGTGCCTAAGAGGAATGTGTTAAACCACCCATAATACACCTGGCTAAATATACAGTGCTCTATGCATGGGTGTAAATTCCTTCCTGATTCTGTGTTGGTCAGCTGATGCCCTGGGGCATGAGATTTGATTACTCATTACCATAGAATAATAAAATCCTCCCTCTATTAAAAGAAAAAATCCAGCCTCAGTATTTGACTCAATAACCTCCTAGGGCAGCAAGTTTTTCAGGTTGACCACTAGCTGTGTGAAGCAATAATTCCTTTTATAATTAGAAGTAGGTGTAACAAAGCCTATAGTTAAGGTTGCTTACATATGCCCATTATTTCTAGTTGTTTGTAACTTTCTCAGAGTTTCACCTATCTGGCTGAAATTTGGCATGTTTGCTGTTAATCAAGGAGTAATTTTTTGTGTGTGAAAGTTTACTAAAAAAAAAAGGCTGACTCATTTACAGGCACCACAGGAGTGAAAAATATGCAATTTTTGTTGCTAAGAACTTATGTCTTTAAAATGGCTCCAGCATCTTAGTGGAAGGTGATGAAAACTTTAATTTGGCAGATTCATAGTCCACAGGTAGTAAATATGCCTTATGCTGGTCTGGCGAAAATCAGATTTGATTTGGCCAACTTATCAGGGTTGAAAACCTGTACTTTTAGCATATGTACTGGGTTGTGTTAAACAATGAAACTGACCGTCCCAACATTAACACTTGGCATGCCTGAGTATCTGAACAGAGTGGACATTTCTGCTGAAGAGATAGTGTCTCAGGACTCCAGACGAATTTACTACACACTCTTGCCTCATCCACACTCTACAGGGTGACCTGAGAGCCAAATGCAATGCTCGTTAAAGTCAATGGAAAGACTCCCACTGACTTCACTAGATTCTGGGTCAGGCCTGAAATGAAGCAGGGGTATGCAGAAAGATAGTATGTGATCATGTCATTAAAGGTTGTATTATAATTCAGACACACCAGAGGCAGAGTTAAGGTTGGGCAGGCCACCTTAACATCGTTGCCTGACTTTTGAATGCTTCATTTTCCAACCTCAATGGTCTTTTCTTGCAGTATATTCGTATAGAATTTGTTCTACACATTTACCAGCTACTAAGCTCATCTGGTGATGCTCTTCCCTTGCTCTTGTTATATCAGGCAGGAATTAGCAGGGACTGATCATTTAGGACACAAACTGTTTCTGATTCCAAGCAAATCTTATTTCTGCAACTGGTCTTTACATACAAGACAACTAACTATACAGTTAATGTGCACAGATCTCAAAGCACTTTAGAGTCATTAATAAATCCTCCTTGCAAAGTAGGGAAGGATGATCAGCCCCCACTTTACAGAGGGACGGGAAGGTGAAGTGTCCTTTGCAACATCACAGAGTGAGTCTGTGGCTGAGCTAATAGGAGAACTCCAGAGTCCCAGCTCTGTGCCTTAATCTCAAGAATATCATCTCTAGTGAGTGGCCAGCCAAGCATCAACCTAGGGAATCAGATATGGGCAATCATAGGGTTTGTCAACATGGTGAGTTACTGAGTGGCAAGCTGGAAAGTGAATCTCCTGCGCGCCAGCTAGCCATGCAGTAATGTCTCATGTGGACACTGCAACAGCACAATGAAAGTCCTGGAGTGTGCTTCGGCTTCCTAAGTTCAGCCACACTCTGGGACTTGCAGTGCGCTGTCGCAGTGTCCACATTGGATGTTACTGTGCAGCAAGCGGGTGTGCTGTAGAATTACACTGTGGCTTGCCGCGCAGTCACTCGCCATGTAGACAAGCCCGTAGGCAGGAGGATTCTAGCCAAATGGGCTCCAAGGAGTCTACCTCTGCTGCTCCAGCTCCTGCAATGCTCCACTAGTAACATGCACTCCTCTGGTAATGTGTGTGTCTTTGAGTAAACCACAAACTCTAGTGTCTCCTGCATTTCTTCTTCTTCCTTGTGCACCTAGGGGATCGGCACTTCTGCCACGTCCATCAACCATCTGTTTTACTGTTCACTGAACACTGGGGTGCACAATCAAAATAATCATCCTATCGTGCATTTTATTTCACCCTGAAAGATCCCAGAATGCTTTATCATCCTGACATTAATAAAATAATCATTTCTCTAGTCCTTTGCACATTGGAAGTGCTGAACAACAGGAATCAATTAAACCTCGCAGCAATTCCTGTCTGGCGGGGAGTCCCATGCCTACAAAAATGTGGCCACCTCTGGGGTGTAACATGGCAGCTGCTCTGCAGCAGCAGCATTACGAAATAATTTTAGGTGGGGTAGTAATGGAATCCCATATCCAGCTGAAACTGCAGGGGAAGTTAGGGAGACAGGACGCAATCGCTAAGTTGGAATTTGGCCAGTACGCTAGGCCTCTTGTGAAATGAGCCAGGGGATATTTGATGAGTGGGTCAGGGCCTGGATGTTGACAGCACCTGTAGCAGCATAGCACAATTGCTGGGGCACTGGATTCAGCATTTGCTCCAAAGGGAACCGTAATGATTCCTGAATCACCAATGCCACATCCCAAAGACCCCACAGGTTCTTCCAAGCACTGACCAGCTCTTTCCTTATTTTGCTTCCAGTCACTAGCTGAGATTACAACCAGATTTTGCGTGACTGCAGGTTGGCTATAAGCTTTAAAGAGAGGCTCACCTTCAGCACATTCAACAATTTACCCTGACTGATTTGATGATTATTAGGGTAGTAACAGCATCTTCTTAATACAGCTGTTCCTTTCCTCTGGATTGTTATAAATGTTGAAAACTACCATAAAAATATATTAAAAAATAAATATCAGGCATAGTTATAATTCAAATTAACGTTTGTCTGATGCACCCTGATGCCCCACAGAAGGAGATGCTGAAGGTTATTAGCTAAATAAAATAAACATAAATCAAGTCTGTGTTTGGCCCTTTGCAAAATTTTTAATCTAGGGGAATGAGTGTAGTAGGGACTGAATATTGCACTTAATAACACAAACCCGTCAGAGTTACAGGCTGGTACAGAGCAGAGAAAAGTCACTTTAAAGCAGGCTGCTGGTTTTTTTATCTTTAAGACAAAGAAGGGAATTTTCAAATGCACTTAAGTGACTTCAAGAAGCCTCAGTCCCATTTTCAAAAGTGATCGAGGAGTTTAGGCATTTCAAAAGTGACTGAGGATTTTTAAAGCTGTTTAGGTGTTGCTGCACACAGTGTCACAATGCCTAATGGATTTAGGAGCCTACATCTCATTTTCAAAGGGGGTTTAGACACTTAGGGGGTCTAAATTCCATTGACTGTCAGTGGAATTAGTCTCCTAAGTGTTCCCTTTTGAAAGAGAACACAGCAATGCCTAAAGAGCTTTAAATATCTGGGTGTTTGGGCCAGATTTTTGGAGGTATTTGGGTACCTAAAAATTCAGAAAGTCACCTGGTAATATTTTTTAAAGCAACTAAATAGGTTAGGTGCCTTATTCCCATTGATATTAAAGGGAGTTAGGTACTTAAGCTGCTTAGGTATTTTTGAAAATCCCACTAGGTACTTATCTGCATCTTTGGGCATCTAGGCCCAGATCTTCAAATGTATTTAGGTGCCTATCTTCCATGGGTGTTTGGCACCTAAATACCTTTGAAAATCTGGCTCTTATGAGCCTAAGTCTCACTGCAGGTCAATGGGATTTAGGTGCTTTTGAAAATTATATTCAAAGTAGCCTATTAAAGGAGCTTTCTACAGACACATCAGTAAAAAGGGGTAGCATAGCCCAGCAGTTAGAGCACTCCTGAGCTCTACTCCTAAATCTGCAGCCAACTCATTGTGTGCGCTTGGCCAGGGCACAGCTTCCCCAGGACAAATTCAGAAGTGGTGTAAATTATCCATCAGTAAATGGGTGAAAGTCTTAGTTGGCGTAACTTACATGCCACATGACTGGGAGAAGGAGTTGAGCATAGGGTGACCAGATAGCAAATGTGAAAAATCGTGACGGGGACGGGGGTAAGGGGGAATAGGAGCCTATATAAGAAAAAGACCCAAAAATCGGGACTGTCCCTATAAAATTGGGACATCTGGTCGCCCTAAGTGAGCATGTGGACCAGATTCTGTTCTCGGTTTCAATGGGGTAAATCTCAAATAACTCCTTTGAAGCCAACAACATAGCAGCCCCAGTGGCCTAATTGATAAGCCTCCTAAGCCAGGGATTGTGGGTTCAAGTCCCATCTGGGGTGAGCAGGATTTTAACTATAAAAGGGTTCAAAAAAAGAACTAAATACATTCATTGAGAAAGGTCTATCAATAGCACTGGTATCCCTAGCCTCTGTTTGCCGGGAATGGGTAACAGGGAATGGATCACTTGATGACCTGTTCTGTTCACTCCCTCTGGGGCACCTGGAACTGGCCACTGTCAGAAGACAGGATACTGGGCTACATGGACCTTTGGTCTGACCCAGTGTGGCTGTTCTTATGTCTATTTACATAGATCCAACAGTTGCTGCACATTTACACCATGTGACTGAGAGCAGAACTCAGCTGTGTGCATGCATAGGGAGCTGCTTTGACTTAGATGTTCCCCCACCCTCCTCTTACTTTTTCTAGTATAGTCTTCTCTCCTGGACGCTCAGCATGTCAACTACAATCAGGCTTGTCTAGATGAGAAAGCTGCACCAGCTTAATTTAAGGTGTGATTTAAAACCAGATCAGTTAAACTGGTGCAAACCTCTGTCAGGTTGCTCTTATTAAACCAACTTTATTTTGGTTTAGATTAAGTTGGATTGGGAATCAGTTAAGATAAGTCCAAATCAGAGCCTCTTAAATCAGAATAAGAGCATTCACGCAGAGATATGCATTGGGTTAACTAAACTGGTTTTAAAAAAAATCACATCTTGAATAAAAGTGGTGCAACTTTCTCATGCAGACAAGACCTTGCTCAGAATTCATTACAACCACTTATTGCCCACTACAGCACACCACCATTCCTCAGACTCCAGCCCTCTGGCCTCCACTTCCCCTTTGTAAAATAGGGATGACAAATCATGAATTTCATTAATAATGATGATGATGATCGCAACCTCACCGGAGTGTTGTGAAACTCAGTGTATGCCCTGGGCTCGTTGGCTGGATGGAGTTTATATCAGTGTTAGGTGCAATTATAGATGAGCCTATCATAGAATTATAGGATATCAGGTTTGGAAGGGACCTCAGGAGATCATCTAGTCCAACCCCCTGCTCAAAGCAGGACCAATCTACAACTAAATCATCCCAGCCAGGGCTTTGTCAGGCCTGACCTTTAAAACCTCTAAGGAAGGAGATTCCGCCACCTCCCTAGGTAACCCATTCCAGTGCTTCACCACCCTCCTAGTGAAAAAGTCTTTCCTAATATCCAACCTAAGCCTCCCCCACTGCATCTTGAGACCATTACTCCTTGTTCTGTCATCTGGTACCACTGAGAACAGTCTAGATCCATCCTCTTTGGAACCCCCTTTCAGGTAGTTGAAAGCAGCTATCAAATCCTCCCTCATTCTTCTCTTCTGCAGACTATTACTGAGCTTTATCCCACCTGAATCAGCGGGACCTGCTGGCCCGGTGCTCCCCCTCTGAGTGGAGAGTCTCTCAAGGGAAGCATTTTGTGTGCAAGGCTCTTCCCAGTCCCAGCTGTGTATCACTGCAAGCCCCTCCAGCCGAGCAGGCTGCACACTGCAGGAATGTCTACACTGCAGTTAAAAGCCCGCTGCTGGCCTGTGCTGTGATACTGTTTCACTGCCATGTAGACTTCCAGGCTAGGGCTGGAGTCCGGGCTCTAGGACCTTGTGAGGTGGGAGGGTCCCGCAGCTCTGGCTGCTGCCCAAGCCTGAACATCTACATTGCAATTAAACAGCCTTGCAGCCCGAGCTGGGCCCGAGTTAGTTGGCATGGGCCAGACACAGGTGTCTAATTTGCAATGTAGACAGACCCTAGGTGCCCAAAGGCCTGGGACAGAACATGGTTGGAACAAGTAACCCCTCCCCCAGGCCCCATACAATGGGTGTAGTGCCCAGTGATCGGATAATTATTATTATTGCCTTTATAGGGAGTTAAGTGGCTGGGAACTAGGAGGACCCTGAGGGAAAGGAGACAGGAGAGGAGAAGCAGGAGGAGCAAGGCCTGAGGATTTGTGAGGGGCACGTGCCCAGACTGGAGGCCAGCATGCCCTTCGTGAAGCAGGACTGTGAAGGGTGTTTGGTTTGGAAGAGCATGTGTAGCCCTGGTTCTCCACTGCCGTCCACCTAGGGTCGCCATTTGCTTTTGTGCCCAGGGAGTGTGAAACACTCAGGCAGCATTGTACACACACACTGCACAGGATGAACTGACCACCTGAGGTGCTGGGCACTGGGGAGTCACGCCCAATGTTCCTTCTTAGGTGCACTCAGTGCAGACAGAGAATACAGATACTAGAGGAACGGAGACAAGGATGGGGGCCTCAGTTTACCCACTCTAAAACTAGCACTGATCAGTGGCTGCCATTTACCCGGGCCTATGGGACTGCTGGAGACGTGGTGGGGCTTTGATGGAGCTGGCAGTCGTGGCTTAGGTGCTAAAAGTATCATTGCTTAACCAGGCTGCTTGCGACACCTATTTTTCTCACCAGCCACTGAACCACACCCGCGTTGGTCTGACAGGATAGACGGGTGCTGGTGAATCAGTAGGTGAAACTCTTCCCTCCAAGTCAGCAGTGAACCAATGCCTCAGCATGGCGCTAGGGGGCGCTGTGCTGGCAAAGGTATCATCTGTTGTGTGAGGCAAGATCCCTTGTGGTCATTAAAGATCCATGGCACTCTCCATAAGAGCATGTGTGCTAACAACCCCTGTGTTCCAGACAAATTACTATAATTACATCCTGCCTACCTAAATACCCCTGCGTTTTCACTTGGATAAGGGACTCATCTTCGCTTCCTGTCCTACACTGCTGGGTAGCATTGCCTTGAGCTTTTAAGGAGCTTTCATGTTTCACCCCAGAGCTGGCTGCATTTTATTGATAATGAAGTTGTCTTTATAATCCCCTGGGAGGGAGGCTGGAATGTTGTGAGGTTTAAATGTTTGAGAAGCATTTGGAGCTCTCTTGATCAAAGCTTCTAGAGAAGGGGGAAAATTATTATACCAATGGGGGCATTTAAAACTAGTGAGCAGAGCTCTAGAGAACGTAGTGTATGGAGGGATCTTGAACTTGGTGGAGGATGGATTGGATGGGACCTAAAAGGTCATTTTGTCTTTAGTTTCTATGATTCTTTCAGTGGAGAACTTGTGCATGTTGCTTTAAGATTAGCTTGCTTTTCCAGCAGCAGATTTCCGGAGGATTCTTGGAGAAACATCAAATCCTGCCGAATTCAGTTATTTTAAAGTACTGTAGCCTCATTCTGTGCAAAAGAAAATTGAGACTAAACTAAATTCCTTTCCCTTGGGAAGTATACAGGACAGCTGTGTGTATATATGTATGAGTGTTTAGTATATAGACTGCACAAGCTCTGGGGCAAAGACTAGATCTGCCTTTGTGTTTGCAAAGCACCTAGCATATTTTGCTCTCACAATCTAAATAATCATAATAAGGATATGGGACACAGGTACCTGTGCATCACAGGACTGTTATGTTTTTCCATATGCAAAGGGCAAGCAGACTCCTGCAGTCACAAACCCCTTCATTTCAGATCGAGACAACAGCAAAACAATAAAGAACAAAAGCCAAGTCTCCAAGGAAGAGCACAGTATCTGTCACTCGCACTCCTTTGTGACAGTCTGTGCTGAACTGAACACAAAACAGTTCCCTGTCTGTGCAGACTGGATAGCCCTTAAAGGTTGGCACACAGACAACGAAGGCATGAGAGCTACATAGCTAAACATGACAAAACCAGTGGTTTATGCTGCTTGTAAGGAGACAAAAATATCACACTATATCCCATGAAGTGCTAGCACTGCTATAACACTGTGTAAGATCCTATGGAGATGAGCACCCTAGATAACAATGAAATAGTTTCTGTCCGACGCCTGCTTCCTAGAATAAGATTTTCCCTTTGAACTCCTTTGCAAAGCAAATTGCGCATTTAAAAGTAGATTTCGTGCTGACAACAGGCAGGGAGACTGCAGGCCCCAAACAGGGACAGCCTGGGCAGTGTCTGGACAAGCGTCCTCTACCCAAGGCCCTGCCTCCATGTAGACTGTGCCTGGAGGGATCCTTGGAGTGGGGGTCTCTATGTCCTATTCACTCTGTGGTATTGCTCCTGGGATTGTTAATGAGGGGGCCCACTTCATGCCAATGGCAATGGAGGAGTGATGGTCCTAAGAGCTGGACTCTAACCATAGACCTCATTTCACAGATGCCACCATGCGGCTGTCACACAGTAATAACATTTGGTTGTGCACCACAAGCTGGGGCCTGATACAGCTGGCCTGGGGATGGCAGGCTCCCAGCAACACCAGTTTCCCCCTGAGCTGCCCAGTCCTCCCTGAACTTTTCCTCGTGCCCCATTGCCTTCTTGTCCAAATCTCAATGGCCGCTTCTCAGGGCACACCAGGGGAGCCCAGGGCCTACCCCATTCAGAATCAGACACAATATTAGCTGTGCCAATGCGGCCACATGGCAACAGTCTCCACCTGCCTTGCGTGCGTCAGCTTCACACACCCGCTTTCAGAGGTCACCAGCCTCCAGTGCCAATTCCTCCCTCTCTGATACAAAGTGCAGCAATCCCTGGCTGGAGAGGGCTGACCAAAGGGAGTTTTGCTACTGCGCTAAGCCAGAGCAGCTATTTCAGCTGCCCTAATCTGATGGGGGCTCCGCGGAGCGAGTGGGTTCTCTCTCTCAGTCCAAAAAGCCTCCCCTAGCATCTCATGATGAAAGCGTGGCACTAGCCAACAAGCCAGAGGGCCCAGAAGGGAGCAGCCAAGATCCTTGGACTGATTAACATGCTGTCTAGGCTTAGACAGAGTCTCTGCTGCTGGGGATTGGGTGCTCATGTTCCAGCTTCTCCAAAGTTGCTTCCTGACAGAAAGGCGCTTTTTTTTTTTTTTTTTTTTTTGGCAACTTGCGAAGGAAGAATCCAGAACTGCCTTTGGGATATTATAGATTCAAACAGGAAATGTCTTTCATTTGAGTAACACGAGCTCCCCCTCCCCCCTTCCCCACACACTTTATTTTGGATCCTGGAACAATGAGAACTTTGGGAAATGAACGAACCCTTTGCTTGGCTTTCAATGATGTGAGAAAAATAATAATTCTCAACTTCTCCCTGGCAATCTTTCCTCTGAGCTAGTTCATGTGCTGGCCTCTTAGCTTCCTAGCTGTGCCTGCCACAGCCTACATCCTTCAGCTGTCTGCCCACAGACAACGTCATGGTCCCAAAGGACAGAACTAAGGGTAATTGCTGGGGCTGCTTAATCCTGGAGTCAGATCTGAGTCAGCAAAGGAACAGTAGCTCTACCATGGGCTAAATGCACCCAAAGTTTAACACCCTAGACTTCAGTGGAGTTCCAGAATCTGGTCCAAAGTGTGAGAGTGTGTGTGATATATCATGTGGGGCATTTTGCAGGCTGCTGGCATGACCCAGCGGGCGAAGGAACCACACCAGGCCTGTCTTGTCCTGGGGAAGAGGGGTTAAAAAGTGCTAAAAAGCACTGTTATTGCTGCATGATTTTACTCCTGGCAGGCATTCAGCTGCGGCTCCTGCCAAAGCTGCTCTGACAATACCATGTACTTCCCTTTCTTCCATAAAAGTCAACCGGAACATGGTTCCTGCAGGACTTGGGGCTCTGTCAGCACACACAGAACTTGGCACGCTGTGCCAGGGAGCTCTGTGCCCCTGGTCCTGGCAGGAGTGCAGAAATGAGGGGGCTGAGATTCCCTACCTGGGGTGTGTGCAAATTCCAGGGATGCCTTATGCAGTGCTTAGACTTTTGCTGTGCTGAAACGGCCCTTTGGAGAAGGGGAATTGTTAGCCCAGCCGGACTCTTGCCACGCTGGTTCCCCGAGCCAGTGCCCTGCATTGGGTTAAGGCTGGGCTGACTGGTGCAAAACCCAGCTCAGATACCGTGTAATCGTTTGGGAACAGCTCTGGGAAATGAGTTCTATTTCTGGCTCTGCCACTGACTCACAGCATGGCTTGAGGCGAGTCACGTCTCCGTGGGCCTCAGTTTCCTCACCTATGAATTGAGCGTGATGCCCACCTGGCTTGTGAGGCTAACGGCAGTAATGTTTAAGGAGTAATTTGAGATCCTCAGAGGGAGGGTGCTAGAGAAGGACCAGGGAAGATGATAAGATTAATGACTCTAGGTCTGAGCAGAGCTGAACTTGTGTTAGCAGTAAAGAGCTCCATGTTTCATCATCACTCACACAGGCTTGTTATTCTTCAAATACTGACTCAGATGTGCCCAGTGCTTTGATATTAGGTTGCTAACAGGGATACCAAGGCAATCGTGGGTGACCTGACACTCAGACTTGGAAGGGAAGGGGACTGGAGGGAAAAGAAGAGGGAAACAGAGGTGCAGCAATGAACATGTTTTAATGTCAAATCAGGAAACAGACCGCATCAACCAGAGTCTTGCACCAAGTGAGATGTGATCTAGAGGTTAGAATGGGGAGAGGATGGGCCTGGAGCCCGGGCTCCCGGGTTCCATCCCCAGATCTGGGAGGGGAGTGGCGTCTAGTGGTTAGAGTAGGGGGGACTGGGCATCAGGGCTTCTGGATTCTATTCCCAGCTCTAGGAGAGAGTGTTGTCCAGTGATTAGAACAGGAGTCAGGACTCCTTGCTTCGTTTTCTGGCTCTGCCACTGTTTTATCCTATACCTTTGAGGGAGTACTGGGGCGGGGGGGGTGCTGCTTCAGTTTCCCCATTTGTCAGTTGAGTATAACAAGACTTACCCACTTGATAGGGAGAGTGTTGCAGGACTTTAACTAATGAATGCTAATAAAGGAGCAGGTGCCCCTTTTATATATGGTTATTTTTATGTTATTTCTAAGCACTCGCTTGCAGGGTTTCTGAAGGAAAGTCCTGCACAAACCCACTTGCCTGTCTGTGTTTTCACCTCATGGCAAGGATGGTCCCATACAGACCAGAACAAAAACAACAGCTCTCCACACACTATTTTGGAGAAAACATGGGTGGGTGCACAGATGGCAGGGACAGGTCTCTGTTGGGATGAAGATGTTAAAACCATTTGCCAGGCACTCAGATATGAGAGATGACCATATAAGTACATTGGTTAGATACATTAGATATTAAATACAGAGTATTCATGCAGATAGACAGAGGGATATGCATGCAGAGAGATAGAGAAGCTAAAGCTTTAGACTGACCAGAGTTTTAACAAATGGAAGCACAGTTATGTCCTGTCTACACTACAACTCTAAGGGCAGGTCTGCACTACATCAGTGCAGCTGGACCAATGCAGTTATATTAGGGTACAGATGAGCCCGTGGTCCCTTTACCAGGTTTCTACTGAAGGCTCAACACCACTCTCAGGGGTCCATCTCTCTCCCATCTAATTACAACGGGGGGCAGATAGGGAGTGAGGCTTCCATCCCCTTAGGGGGGGTCTCTCTCAGGATGTAATCGCCACTTCAGACTCTGGTCTGTTCCCAAAGCTGAGTGGGAATGATTCAATGGTAAAATCTTACACTGAGTGGACTGTACCAATCAGAGAAATAAACAAGATGTCACCATACCACGATCCCGAGTTGCATCAAAAGTATCTCGAAAGGAAGGAAAGTCAGTTTTTTACATTAGATATATACACACACACACACAGAGCCTCGGTAATTAACTTAATAGGTTTCTTACAGAATGCCCGTGTGAGTGATGTTCAACATATTCAAGTGTTGACAAGACAGCACTGAACTGAACGCCTACACAATGGGCAAAATCAGGCACTGAGCTCAGACACACCTTCATTGTCTGAAACTTGTAGTAAAACTACAAAACGGCATTGTGAAATAGCTGCCAAGCACTCGGGGCAGAAGCTCACAGGCTTCCATTCAGCTAACGCTTTAACCCTTCAGCTGCCAGGGCAGAGGGGATGCAGCCAAGTTTTATGGGCGGCTGGGGAGATTGTAAATAATATGTGGAAAATACTTATGTAGCGCACATATGCTCTGTCTCCCAGACTTACAAAAATACTAGAATATATATAAAAAGTGCATTTATAAACAATGTAACAAGAGTTAATAAGGATTAATAGATGTCATAAGCATGTTACAGACATGAATAATATGTGTCATAGCTAGTTATAAGCCCATCAGTAGAAGGTGTTATAAAGATGGTTATGAGCAACCTGTTGACTTGTTGGGCCATATAACAATATTTTAACCCTTTATTAACCATTTATATGTTTAGTAATCCTTTATTAACCATTTATAAATGTACCCTTAATACAAAGTGTGACCTGGTATTCTACAGTAATAATGGGACAGAAGACTGCAAGAATATTAACATAAATTGTGATGTTCCAGGGTTTGCTTCTGTTCTTTTTTAATTCAATGGGAATTTTCCCACAGATTTAAATAGGGGCAGAATGGGCCCATGGACCCATTACTCTAGAACACAAATGTGTATTTTTATAAGGGGAGCCAGGACAGGCTTCCTCGCCTCCAGCATCTTCTCCAGTGCTTTGTCCAAAATGCTTCTAGGCACAGGCTTCCACCCACTGCACATCTTTGTAAACCTCATGTGCGGTAAATGTTCCTGATATTCAGCCAACTTTTTCCCCTGACTTTGGTTCCAGTTCAGCCCATTTAGGCCCACCCTTAAATCCAGCCTTACTCAGTAAGATACTTAGCACAAGGCTTAACTTTAGGGACATGTTTATGTCCAGTTGACTTCAATGAGACTTACGGGTGTGCTTAGGTGCTTTGTTGAAGGACGGTTTGTTGAATGCAAGGCTTTACTGTCATCTCATAACTCTGAATTATAGCTCCTTGCACCACTAATCTCCACAGTCAGGAGCCAATGCATGGGACAGCAGGCATCTGCTGCAGGGGACACCAGTCTCTCCTTTGGAGGCTGTCCTATAATGTGTCAGAGAAGGGTTCACTTGACAGAATTATCAGGAAGTACATAAAGAAATAATCCTTCACCCCGCTCATGGTCGGCCTCCGGAAATCACCACATTAGGTCAGTTTAAATGCTGTGGCTAGCTTCTACCAAGGCCAGGTGGTTTTATAATCAACAGCATTGTTTAATCTAGGGGACACTGTGTTTAATATTTGGGGCAAAGGTTAATCCCTACCAGGACCAGGGAGCAATTCTGTGTCCCCACAGCCCCATGTAGAGCACTGCATTTGAGCATTGGTCATTGCAGTAGAGCAGATGAATGACAGGTTGTTTTTGAAACATTAGATTAGTGGTGATGGCTGCTTGCAAAGGGCAAGGAGAAACTCTTGGTCACAATTACTTTAATTTCAAGTCAAGAGAACAATAAAACAAGAAAGAACAAAAGTAAGGTCTCAAAGGAAGAGCACAGTGTGTGCATGGGTCCTCGGTGACAGTCTGCACTGAACTGAAAGCAACATGGCTGTCTGCCTCTCCAGACAGGAGAGTCCTTAGAGATTTGAAGGTGCAGTTCACATAAAACAAAGACATGAGACTGACATATCTGAACACACCACAAAGCACGTAAGGCACTACATTTGAAATAGAACAGATGCATTATGGGTTGAGAGATTTTATTTTTTGGCCTTCCTTTGAAGCATCAAGTTTTGGCCATTACAGGAGATAGGACAACGCAACAGGATTGATGAATTGATGGTTTGATGATCATCCAGTGTGGCAAATTTTAGAGCCCCACCAAGCCTGGAAGGACCGGGGAAATGTCTCATGTCAGAAGCCTGATTGGGCTCCCTCCCTTTCACTATCACTAAGAGATCATCTCCCGCTAGCTCTGGGGACAACTTTTAGTGGAAACTGGGGATGCTTCATGCGCCTTGCAGCAATTTCCAGAGTGGGCCATGGGCCTGTTCCAAACCTGTCGCATCAACTGAAAACGTATCAGCCTTTGAGCTGTATCAACACGGGACAGGAAGGGCTGGTCACACACCCTGACACCAGGACTCCCTGCAGACGCACGGCAAATCTCACGGCCCTAGGCAGCCCGTAACAGAATGCCCCCCGTTTGGCTGGTCAAGCAGACTCCCTGATTTGCAGGACTCAGAAAGGGAAGACTCTGAATGCACATTTCTTGGAATAGGAGATGCAGGGAAACCTGTTTTGATAGAGGTGTCTTGCAGCACAGGGTGGAGGAGATGTATGCTCCTGCCATTTAAGGATGGTGTGAGAGTCAAGGAAGTTGCCTAATAAGGGGGCGAGGGGCTTCTGTACAGGTTTTGCTGGATTGGAAAAGCACTTCCCAGTCAGCTGGGACCCGCATTATACAATTCATGGAGTAACAGAGAACGCTGTCATAATTATGCTAATGAGCTCAGAAACCTGTCAGCTCACTCCGTTTCCCTGCAAAGGCTCTCCTCCCCCTCCCCTCGCCGCCTCTCTGTTCTGCGCTGCCAACGTGCCTCACAATGGCTGGTCTCCTGTTACAGCTGCCAGTCGCTCCACAGCTGCACCCTTTCACTACCACTCAGAGATCATCTATCTCCAGTAGGCTCCGGGGAAAACTCTTTCTGCGGATGCTGGCGACGCTTCACCCACCTTGAAGTAATCTCCAGAGCAGGTGGGGCGCCCGTTCCAAACACATCACATCAAATGGAAACGTTTCAGCCTTTGAATGGTATCAACAGGGGGCTGGTTACACACCGACACCAGCAGGTTCAAGCACTTCTGTTCTTTGCTTCCATGCACTTTTCCTTTTCCCTGTCCCCACGTGCATTGGAAGAATGATGGATAATGAACACAGGCGCTCTCCTTATTGGCAATGCTTTGCACTTATATAGACAGTGCCTTTAATCCAAGCATTTCAAAGTACTTTGCAAATAGGAGCCATGCCTTGCAGCAACCCTGGGACATGGGGGAGCTATTAGTATCCCCGTTTTACAGATGGACAAACTGAGTTTCAGGTGGCTTGAGTTTGGAGTAGAACTCAGGAGTCCTGGTGCACGTCTTGCTCCAACTGCTAAACACACTTCCACCTTCCCTGTTAGCAGGGGGACAATTATGATAGCATACGGTTTGTTTTATGCTGACAATATGCTTGGTGATGCACAGGCCACAAAATATGGCTAGTCCCTACCTCTAGAGCCTACAGTCTAAGCAAGAATGCTACAATCTAAGCCAGAGCTGGGCTACCGGGGAAGAGAGCTGTTTATTGCAGATGGAGCTTGAGTTGCAGATCACTGAATTCACAGGGCTATGGTGCCAAGGAATTATGGATTTAGCTCTGTATTGTTAGGGAATTAAAGGTTTACCTGAGTGTTAGGGCTAGAGGCTTGGAGGAGTTTTACACGCACATTAGATTTATAGCTTCGAGAAATTTTAACACAGCCTGATTTTCCCTGCCAAGTGGGATTTCAGCAGAGGCCTGCACGGTGACTCCATCTGATATGTGTGCAGGCTGAATGATTCTATGAATCAGGGACTCCCCCCGTGCAGAGGCTGGAACTATAAAATATATATTTCTGGATGGAACAGAGCTGAACAAATTTCAGAGCCCGACCTTGATCCTCCCAAAGTTTAAGGGGCTTGTACAGATTCGATTCGATTCTGTATAGATTCCTATACCACGCTCATCACCACAGTATCTGAGGCCAGGATCTAGCTTAAGCCTTAGTTAATATGTAACACGTGTTTGTATTAATGTGACTGTTGGTATTTGGAAATGTTCTAGTGAGGAGCATTTGAAATTAACCCAGCGTGTGTAGGAAGCCTGCCTGCAGCTCTAGCACACAGGGAGATGAACCCGGCCTCCTGTCAAGCTAAGCCAATCTCCAAAGTCCTTGCTGGGTAATTGATAAAATTGTCTTTGCACTAAGGCGGCCCTTTTGCCCCAATTAGTGTCTCTCCCAACAGAAATGAAGCACAAAGGCTTCAAGGGAGCCATTAGATGAGGGGAAGGCTTGTGAAAATAACCAGGACCTTGCTGACTGATACGCATTTCGAAGCCTGAAATATTTCAGAGGCTAAAATAGAGCCGGAGTCCCCTGGTGACATCTCAGCCCTGTGTCCCCAAGGCTTAAATTCAGCCTGTAATCTTGGTAGAGATGAGTTTGCATGAGGTACCCTGTTAAAAATTGGACTCCTGCAACTGTCAGGTGTCGCATGCACAACAGCACCTGGAAACGCTACTCTGGGTGACCAGACAGCAAATGTGAAAAATCGGGACTGGGGTGGGGGGTAATAGGAGCCTATATTAAAAAAAGACCCAAAAATTGGGACTGTCCCTAAAAAATCGGGACATTTGGTCACCCTAATGCTACTGCTCAATGAACACAGTCAGATGTGCCTCTGTCACCAATGAGAATGTCGGCGCTTTGCAGGGCACAGGCCTGGCATGCTGGGGGAGCAATTTCCCCAAAGCCCCAAGCAATGCGAGGGGGACTGAAATGGGTAAGAGACAAACTAGTGGAGTCAGAGGTAGGGCCACTGGCTGGCACTCACCAAGTAATCAGGGGATTATATCACAGGCAGATCACACTCTCTTCGTGACCTGTTGCATGCCTTTTAAAACAGCTGCAAACGAAGCATGGCACACATATATGTGGGCGCGCTGTAACGTAATGCCTCGGGGCTGGGTGGCTCAGCCATGTGCTCTGGAACGCACAGCCCCTTCTTGCATCCCATGGAAGAGCGCAGCAGTACAGTACAAGCTCCTGATTGCAGTGGGACAAGGGGCAACGTTATGTAACATCTCTCCGGTTACGTGGACGACAAGCACTGTTGGAACAGACTCGCCCGGGATGAGTTTTGGCAGCTTCGCTACCAGAATGTTGACAGCCCAGCCCTGATGGAGCTGAGCTATATGCCCTCTGTTGGCTAGGCCCTGCCTGTGTCACCTGACGCTTCCAAGACAGGCCAATCTGGCTTCATGTCCTATTTGACCCAAGCTGCAAAGTCTGGAGCTGGATCTTGCACACTGTAATAATATTCAGGGCTGTTTGGATCTAAAGCTGCCCATTAGACAGATAAGGCTGTCTGAGAAATCTGGAACCAGGTCTGAGTTCCCGAGTGCACTCGTAAAGCCGAGGGATGGTTAGCACTGGGCAAACAAAGAGGATAGCCTCAAAGAGCAATCGCTCTCCGACTGAGATGGGAGTAGGATCAGGCCTTAGCAATACAAGAATCCCTCTGGGGTGTAAGGCAACAGCCACCTGGGGGAGGGGCATGGGGAATCTGGCTAAGTCCAGCCTAGCAACCTCCTAGTCTTACCAAGTGAGCCGGAGAGAGGGACGGTGTCGTTAAGGCACTGGCCTTGGTTCTGCTACAGACTCCCTACTAGTCACTTAGACTCTCTGTGTCTTGGTTCCCCGTCTGTACAATGGAGCTAGCAATGCGCCCTTGGTTTGTTTTGTATCTAGTCTGTAAGCTCTTTGGGGCAGGGACTGTTTCTTACTACACCTCTACCCCGATATAACGCTGTCCTCAGGAGCCAAAAAATCTTACCGCATTATAGGTGAAACCGCATTATATCGAACTTGCTTTGATCCACCCGAGTGTGCAGCCCCCCCCCCCCCCCCGGAGTACTGCTTTACCGCATTATATCCGAATTCATGTTATATCGGGTCACGTTATATCGGGCATGTCACAGCACCAAGCACCAGGGGGCCCTAATCTTGCTAGGGCTGCTGGAATACAAATAACCATTATTACCATTTGCATCCATTCTTACTGTACTGCAGTCACCCAAGAGGACCCAGTCGGATCAGGGCCCCATTGTGCTGTGTGTTATACGCACATGGAGTAAATAACCCTGTCTGCCCCAGAGAGATTTCAATACCCGGGTCTGGGGCACCAGAAGAAGGGGCCAATGTACTATATAAAGACATGGTCTTTGACTTGAAGAGCTCACAAGCTAGCTCCGGTTATCTATTGCACCCTTATAGGGTTCTTTAACATCCATGCATGATTCCAATGCAGTAAAATGCTGCAGAGCTCAGCTGGCCTCCTTCTGGAGCATGAAGGGCTGAAGCCGACACTGAGCCAGGATTAGAATCACATACCTCCCAGCAGCCTGGGTGTTTTCAAGCCATCCCTAAGCCACCTCCTCCACTGCCTTTCCAGCTTCTCTGTGCGCTCCCTGCCCAGCAACGTGGGCTGCCGTTGGGTGGGAACTTGGAAAAGCTGAATGAAATGGGGATGGCGTATTAATGAGGAGGGATCAGGGCAGGCCAGACCCAGACTGCAGGGTGCTGAAAGGGAGCAGTAAGGCAAGCGGGGCTAAGTGTGGACAATATGGTTCAGGGCTGCTGAGCGCCTGACGTGACCTGTGGGGGAAGGAGCTCGGGAGCCTGTGCTGGGCTCGGTTTTACGCAGCACTGCCGTCACCGAGGTGGGGATAATCAGACTTAAGCAGCAGCAGTCACCGTCTAATAAGGTTCAGAGTAAACACAGGGGTTATTATTAAAGGGAGTAAGATGACCCCATCTGGTGACCAGGTGGTGCCCTTAGTGTGCCGTGGGATGGGCTTTGCATTCTCCGCAGGGCCCTCTGTTTCCTTCTTAAGGCAGTCTAACCTCTTACATGCCTTTCTGACTCACAGGGCACACTGAGTGAGCAGAAGCTTTTCTTAATGAGTGACACACAGTTGTTGGTACGGGTAGTGGGGTTGAGTGGCTAGAACAGGGGACTCAGGACTCCTGACTTCTACTCTTCATAGTAGTAATGCTTAGCTGGTATAGAGGGCTTTCAGTGCTGTAGTAGCTGTGTTAGTCCCAGGATATCAGACAGACAAGGGGAGGGGGAGGTAACATCTTTTATTGGACCTACTTCTGTTGGTGAGAGGGACAAGCTTTTGAGCTTTCAGGTCAGAAGAGCTCTGTGCAAGCTTGAAAGCTGGTCTCTCTCACCAAAAGAAGTTGGTTGAATGCAAGATATTACCTCCCCCACTTTGTCTCTCTAAGAGAGGGACCTTCCATCCATTGAGCTCAAAGGACTTTATCTCCATTTTTGCAAATGGGCAAACCAAAGCACAGACCGAATAAGCTTGCCCAGCAGACTGGTCGCAGCACTGGAATTAGAATCCACTGCTCCAGTCTCTGTTCTGCTGATTGGCTGCATGATCTGGAGAAAGCATTCCACTTCCCTGGGCCTCAGTTTCCCTGTCCTTGAGGCCGGGGGGAGCATTTGCCCCCCAGAGGTGTGAATCATCGTGCACTTTCAGCTCCCATAATGGACAGGCACCAGAGAGGTGCAAAGTAGGATGATGATTATTAATAACTCAGCTAGTTCGTGATCCAGTTTCTTTAGAGCTCTTGAAGGAATGCCACCTGGGCCTAGTGATTTACTGCAGCTTAATTACTCCAGGCATTTCATCATCCACGTCTTGTTTTTGATGTCTGTGTGTCTGACAGTGCCTCACCTTCATGACTAAGGGAGCCAGGAAAACTATAAGAAAGAAAGAGAGGGAGGGAAAAGGAGCCGTGTAGCCAGGTGTTGGGATTACCCCAAGGCGTAAATCTGGAAGTTCAAGTAGGAGTCCACACGTTTCTCATGATGGGAGACTGGGTCCACTGGCGTGCAGGGAGTGTCCCAGTATTCACGGGATAGGTAACTGAACAACAACCCCGTGCACAGCAGGTTTAAATATGAAATGAGCAAGTGGGGTCAGGAGGTTAGAGCAGGGGAGTGGGAGTCAGAACTCCCAGGTTTGTTCCTGGCTCCAGCCGGGAGCAGTGTCCAGTGGTTAGAGCAGGGGATTTAGGAGACAAAACTCCTACGTTGCCATGATTATTGATTAGTATTTTGAGTGACACAAACCACCGGTTCCTCGGTCATTTCGCAGCATTCTCACAGATGGATATTCAGGCTTTTTAATTTTGTTGCAGATGTTTTTCCAGCCAGTTATTTCTCTCAGGTTTCTAAGCTAGGGAGGGCTCCTGCATCTTCCTGCAGGGCCTGACTGATGTGCCTTGGAATTGAAGGGCCTGGCCCAGGGCTCATTGTAGTCAGTGGGAAGACCCCCATTGACTTCAGTGGGCTTTAGATCAGGCCCCTAAAACTCACTCTGCATTTGCAAAGTGGCAAGGTTTTTTTCTGCTACACAAATATTTGATGTAGGCCATTCACAGCTTTGGGATATAGTGATCACTCAGAGACAATGATCAAATCAGGGCTTGCCAGATGGAGCTGGTAATAGGATTCCAGTAGTACCTGGTCTTAGTCTTCTTGAGGGAGGCCAAGGTTAAGGAGTCAGAAGTGGAAACAAAGGGCCAAACGCTAAAGGCGCTGGATGTGTACTGGGCAGGTTACATGTCAGTAACGGTATAATCTGAACAGTCAAGGGGTAGGAGAAGATACACATTCTGCCACTTCAGAGCCCCTGTATAGATCTTTTCTCAATTCAGCCCAGAGCTCCTGGGAAAAGGATACTGAAAACGCTAAGATCTGTTGCACCGGAACCAACTTTGCTTGGGTGAAATCACTGAAGATGGATGGGCAGAGAGTTGGCAGAGAGATTAGCACTGAAATAACAGAGGTTTAGGCGAGAGGGGAGGTATCATGGGATTGAGGAGGTGGGAGGAAGGCAAAGAATGGGATTATGTTTAAGAACCAATCAAGGTGGAAGCCAGGAAATAACAGGCCAGAGATGCAAGTTTAATTGTGGTGGTATGTGAAATCCTGCAGACATTAGTGTAGTATGTGACTTGTACGGCACCTGGAGAAATAGGAGCTGATAATGTTACTCAGCAGGTTCCCATAAAGGGTAAATACTGCTGGAGAAATCTGCTGGATTTTTCTGAGAAGATAATGCCAGGAGCAGCCAGGGTGAAGCAGCGGACATAATCTTCCTGGATTTCAAAGAGGCATTTAACACAGTATGGTGCAGTAGACTGATGCGCAAGGTTAATATACAGAGCATCCTTAAATGGATAAGGAGCTGGTTAGGTGGATATTGTAAATCTATCCACCTCAGTACTTAAAGGGCCCCTGTCTCCATAGTATCTGAGCAATGATATCACAATCATTAATATACTTATCTCTACAATGCAGGCTCACATTTGGGAAACTGAGGTACAGAGCCAGATTTTCAAGTGCTCAGCCCCTGAAATTAGGGTAATTTTCAAAAGAACCGAATAGTTTGGGTTCCTGTTGGGAGCTGGGTGCTTTTGCAAATCTGGCCCCAGTTGTGGGTGCTGAGCATTTGAAAATCTGGCCTTATACAGCTCCGTGCCTCAGTTTCCCAACCTTTCCTACCTCAAACAGGCATCAGGAAGATAAGTACATTAATGACGGTGAGATCCTTGCTCAGGTGACTTGGCCAAGGTTAGGACCCTTTGTAAGGGAGAGATCCTCTCAAAGACTCCCCTCCCCTTCCCAATCCCCTTTCCAGACTCCAATTGGTGCTCCAAGGAGCACAGTACAAGCAATGGCTCAAAGTACACATAAAATAGAGGGGGAAAGACCAAGAGATGGCTGCTTACAGAACTATATCTAGCTGTGCAAGGTACCAATATGGCCCCATTACCACAGTATCTGAGCACCTCACAATCTTTAACATTTTTATTATTCACACTCCCCGTGTAGCTGGGCAGTGTTATTACAGAAGAGAACTGAGGCAAACAGTGGCTTGCTTAAAAGTCCTATCTCTGCATCAGTCAGTGCGAGCAGAGGGTGGCAGAAGCTTCAGTGATCACATTCAGAAGAGGAAATTCCAAGAATACTTGAAGTATGGTCAGATGGTCAGAAAAGTGACAAGCAGGACTGGTCGGAAATTGTATGTCAAAAATGTTTTTCAAGGGGGAAGAAAAAGGCTTTTTAGAGAGAACAAACATTTTTGCAAAAGTTTTCATTTCCTTCTGTTTCTATTTTTTTGGTAAAATGAATCAGAGCCAATATTTTCATTTAATTTGGAATAGAATATTTGCGTTGCTTTGAAAGATCAAAAAAATTATCTGAAATATTTCAGATGAAAATTTTATTTTCCACAGAAAATACTTCGCATTTTCCAACCACCCCAGCGACAATAAAGTGGCACCTTCTCATTCCTGTGTTTCTTGAAGTCAGATCTGCATACCTTACTGACCAAAGCAAATTTTCACCCTGGTTAGTCCTGCAGCTATAGGAAAAGGAGCTGGATTGTATCTGGCTCCAGCATCACCTAAGTTCTAACTGCAGGATCTTTATTACTGGTGTCAATCTAAGAGACTGCAGCACCTTAGCTAACTGCATCATTTATTAGTGGGTAAACTCACTATGTTAAGATTAAGCTTCATTTTAACAATCATTCTTAGTTCTGATACAGCAATTTTCATCCGTACATCTTTGGTGTATTAAAAATGTGGGTCAGTGTCATTATCTGCATGATACAGGTGGGGAAATTGAGACACAGAAAAGCTGCTTGCCTATGCAGCCAATTGGTAGCAGTACTGGGATTAGAACCCAACTCTCCCCTCCCCTCCGGTAATCATTGCCTGTCCCCATGTGGCTGCCAGATACATGGCCTCGTGCTGCGGAATGGGAGCACACTGTGTTAGCAGGGTGCATTACCAGCGCCCTCGAAGCACCAGTATGCTGCTGTGTCTGTTTGCTGGCGTATTCATATCACTAAATGTTGGGAGGCTTTTGGCATCTCCAGCGCAGATGCTACTGTGAGAGAGGCCCCCTCATCCCACAGAGCGGCTCCAGCGGCTAATTAGAAATTCGGAACGTTAAATAAAGTATGGCAGTTTCACACTTCCAAACGGGAACAGTGATGCAGGCATCATCTGCTGATCTCCAGCTACTCGAGGGGAGCGGAGACTGCGCACTGTGGGGTTACTGGAACTCAGCTATTGATGTGGGGGCAGAGAGGAAGCCATGTAATGGCTGGGTCCTTCAGTTAGGGTCTGCAGGCAGGAGTCGAGGGGATGCTGCTCTTTGTTTGTCATCGTTTGAAAAGCTCATCTGACACCTTGCATTAACTCTCCAACACAGCCAGGCAGGGGGGCAGTAGAAAAGGCAATTTAATCTGCTTTACAGCATGCCAGAGTCAGGGAAAAGCAGATTCCATTCCTGAATCACACACACCACTCCCCTCCCAGACACAGTCCATGCAAAACTCTGAAAAGAGCCAGCACAACTGGGTGTGGGGAGCCAGGACGACAAAGCAATCAATGTTCATAAAAAATGTATTTCCCTGTGTGTCTTTGGCCTGGTGCAGCCCCTTCTGCTCACTGCTCTGTTTATACATGATAGACAACTAATTAACATCCAAGCCTCTTGAAAGGTCTTTTCAGAGGTAATGTACTGACAGATTATGTCAGTAAGGAGCACTGATTTGTCTAAGCAGTGATCACATTGTTTCAGACTGAATGAGGTGAATATTAAACTGCTTTAAATGCATTCTTCATAAAGCACTAATTACATACTCCCGGGGGAGAACGGGCAAGGAATACTAAACAGCAGAAAAGTCAACAGAGTTCTTTTTATAGTATGTTGCTGGGTTCTGTGTTTTTCTGTCTTTCTTTCTCTCTCTCTCTCATTTTTTTTTACAGTAAAATCACAGCACGCTGAAGAATACACATTTATAGCACAATGGTTCACATCTAATTATATGGCAATCATTAGTTTTAAGCTGAGTGTATTATATTTTCTTTGATATAGTGTGCCCCTGGCATCTCTCAACATCCAATGCTTCCAATGCCAGAATTCTAAATCCCCCCCCACTTTAACAAATGATTTTTTTCCTCAGTACAGTTTGCTTATTGTCTTTTTAAAAAAATCAGATTTAAATTGGCAGGAATAAAGCGCGGGGGGGGGGCAATCTGTGTAATTAAAATAGAACTCTGCTCCCTTCCTCCTAGACCTCTGCACTGTATTATTAACTAGGTGACTGTACTGGGTTTTTAAAGCACAGAAAGAAAAAGAATGGTCCATTAATGAATTCCAGCAGATCCTGCTGAACTCCTGGTTTGGTTTGCACAGCAATCCCAAAAGGATGAAAGAATTTACTACGCTGGTTGATGTTATTTTTTAATAGCACAACTGGGGGATCAAAGTAACCACAAGTCAGATACTCAAGGAAAATAAAACAGAGAAATTCTATTATCAAAATGAGATCAAAAGAAGTAGAGTGTGGTGGTGCCAACCATCTCTGCTCCTGCCAGTGTCTTCTAGGAATCTGATCGCTAGCTTATGGCAAAGTCATAGAACCCCAGAGAAGTTGGAGGTGGAAAAGCATTAAGTCATCTAATCTGTTCCCTTAGCTAAAGCAGCCCTGTTTCTCTACTGTGTATCATCCAGTCCAGCTGTACATGACACAGGCAGTGGGTGTTACACCACTTCTCTAGAGATAAGTGTTCCACAGTCTCATAGGTTTTACTAGTAGGCAGTTTCCTCCCAATATTCAATCTCTATTTTCTTGGGTTGATTTCCTCCAGCCAATGCTAGTGACAACCCCTGCACATTCCCAAATTGATCCTAGATTTACACCTTTAAATACCCATGGGCAATTGAAAAATAAGTTACTAAAATGATGGAGGATAGGTCCATCAATGGCTTTTAGCCAAGATGGTCAGGGATGCAACCTCATGCTTGGAAGCCAGAAGCCATTCCAGAAGCCAGAGTGGAAGACAGGGGTGGATCACTCCCTAATTGTCCTGTTCTGTACACTACCCCAGAAGCTCTGGTTTGGGTCACTATTGGAGATATGATATTAGGCAAGATAGACCATGGGTCTGACCCAGGGTGGCCATGCTTATGTTCTTAATCATCATGCCGACCCAGTGCCAGCAGACATCTAGCCGAGCTGAACATATTTAAAGGAGCTCCTTTAGGCCCTGATTCAGCCCAGTATTTACATTGATTTCAGTGCGACGGCTCTTGTGCTATTCAGGCATGTTATTAAGTGCCCTGCTGAATTGGGTGTAATATAATATCATGGCCAGGAATCTTTTCTCCTTTAAATCAGTTGTTCGTGATTAAAGACTGGCTCCTAATATGGAAAATGTAAAATTTTCCAAATGGCATACAAAGATTTAGTCCCTCCTGCTGATTTACTAAATATTAAATAATAATAAAATGATCGGGAGTTATATAGAGCTTGTTAATCTCCATTGCATGGAGATGCAGAGGAAAGCTAAGCAACTGTTCCAAGGTCTCAGGAAGTCTGTAGCAGAAGCAGGACTTGAACCCAAGCTTCCTGATGCCCAGGCCTTGTCTGTAACCACTACACCACGCTGCCACTTATGACTGTGTGTGCTATCAGCCAGCACTCCAGGCACCCTGTCATTGCTATGTGAGCAGGTCATTGTATATGGCATGGGCTGTACCAAGTTGATAGATTCCTTGTTTCTGCTCACTAACATTCTTGGCTCAGCTACTGAACCATGGAAAAGGAAACTGTTGGTAAAATAACCCATTTGCTGCCATTTTTACAGTCCCAGAAGGCGTGCCCCCTCGGGGCTCTGCTGTTGCCCAGGCTGCGGGGATGTCACATGTGAGGATCGTAGTTCATACGAGCATGTTCCCAAGTACAAAATCCATCATGTAGCTACAGTGACAATGTCTAATGCTCCCCCTCCCTGCTTACCTTGCTGCAACAAGCCTTGGGAAGCGCTGGTGGTAGAAATAGATTTGCAGGCTTTGCACCCATTACCAGCCCTTAATATTCATGAGGCTGCCTTGGGAAATGCGCTAGGTGATAATAAGGTCTGAAAACAACCCTCGGGGGACATGATTTTGTGATGTTAAGACAACATGGGATCAAGCTCCCATAATAATTACGAGATGGAAAAAGTGCACTTATCCATGACAACGGAGAGGAGCAGAGGTTGAACAGCAGCAGAAGTGCCGCCATTCTGTTCAGCCAGATGATTAGGGTCTTGGACCTGCCGTCAAGGAGAGTTTTGGTGAGTATGATAACATCATCTCAATTAGAATAAGGTCTGGTATTAAAATAAGGCCTCCCTGTTCCTTCCAAAGGTCATGAAAACAGACTGCTATTATTATGATTATTGATATATTTTATGGCAGCACCTAGGGACCCCAGCCATAAACCAGAGCCCCATTGTTCTAGGGTGCCGGACAAACAAACAGCCCTGCGTTGAAGAGCTTGCAATCTAAGCATAAGGCAAAAATGTTTTACGGGGTATTCCGGCTCCCTACAGTTCCAGATAAGGGGGGAAAGCCTGGCCCTATTGTAGGGTGACCAGACAGCAAGTGTGAAAAATCGGGACAGGGGGTAATAGGAGCCTATATAAGAAAAAGACCCAAAAATCGGGACTGTTCCTATAAAATTGGGACATCTGGTCACCCTACCTCATTGAAGTCAATGGCAAAACTCCCATTGACTTCAGTGGGGCCAGGAATTCACCCTTCCATGTTGGGCTGATGTTGAGTGTGGGGTACATTTTGGGCTGAGGGTCCCATCCAAGAGTTCCTTCTGTCTGCCTACTCTATCTGTATTTCAACAGGACCTCTACACAGACATCTACAAAGACTCGATCTATGGGAAAGACGCATGGAACAAAGGGTAATGTCACCGCCTCCCCTACTGTCAAACCACTCCACCAGCTCATCTGTTCCCTTCAGCATCCAATGTCTTGGCTTGAAAAACTTCCCTGTTCCCACCCAGGCCCTGGATCTTGCTCTCATACACTGGGGTAAATTAGGAACAACTCCATTGACACAAGTGGAGTTAAACTGGGTCACAAGAGCAGAACCAGGTCCTCTCCCCCAGCTTTGCTCCCCTTCTCCTGTTCTCGCCGTACATAATGCACTGATCTTCTCTCAACCATTTACCACTGCTGGGGTGTGTGTGAGGGGGTCTCCTCTGCACCACCTGCTGCCTAAAACAGCCTCCCTGCATCTCTTTGACTCAACATCTCCAGCTCTCATTTCATGTCACAGCTGAAGACATCCCTTTTCTCTGCTCTGCACCTCAAGTTCTCGCCCCTCTGCTATTTTAGCTCTGTTCCATGCTTTGACATATAAGTTCTATTAACGAAGCTATATGAAATGGGGTCCCATTGTTTTACACCAGCATCATTCCTAATGGGTAATTCTCTCCTGTTCATCTAGAGAGTACAGCTGTACATTTCTGTATTGTATCATATTAATGTGAGCATTATCATGCGGGTAATTAACCATTGGATCAACTTATCTAGGGATGTGCTGGATGTGCCATCATGTGGAGATCAAAAATGGCTGTCTTTATAAAAAGTTTGCTTTAGCTCAACTACAAACTATTGGGCTAGATGCAGGAATTGCTGGGTGAGTTGCTCTGGCCTGTGCTGGGCAGGATGTCAGACTAAATGGATCACAGTGGTCCCTTCTGGCTTTAAAGTCTATGCCTCTACAATGCAATCTTATCTCCTCTCTGAAAAGGACTGCTCGCCCCCTAGTGGGCACGCATGGCTTTGAAATTGTGTGAGCTTGTAGAGGCCATGTTTGCAGTCCATTAGCAGGAAGAGTCCCCCTTCCTTGTGTCCACTTTTGGGGTTCTCATGCAGCAGGTACTGGGCTTGGTTCTCCACTCCATTACACTGGTTTCCGCATCCCTTCAATGGACCCGGGCTGTATTATCACCGCCCGACAACATAAAGCCATTGGGGCAGGGCGGTCAGGTGTAACCTGCTGGTCAGTATGAGTTATGCATCCACCTCTGTGACTGACCCACAGAGGATATGGGTCTGCTAGAGTGTTGGCTCTTTAGCTCAAGTGACAAGCCCATGCTTTTAGCTCTGGAGGGCCCCCTGTTAAATTGCCCATGTCAGCCATCACAGGGCCTTTGCTCCTAACAACTTCCCTCAAGACGTTGTGGGTAAGGACTGAACCTTGAACCTCTGGATCTTAAGGCATGAGCTACTATCTCGCGAGCTAAAAGACTAGGTCTGCTACTGTCTGGACTATTGGCGGGCGACCAAAAAGCCACCCTACTTTAGCATGGGTTACACACTCCCTCTTGCTGGGCATAAGAGTGGGATAGCAGTTCAAATCCCCACGCATTGGGTAACCACATCAGTCTTCAGGCAGAGGTTTATGAGGCTGCTGACTTGTCTCCACTAGCATTCCCCAACCATTGCTACCAAGAGTGGGAAATCTCTGGCCAAAAGCCTAGAGCAGACAAGACCCAATCCTGTTTGCTGCTTTCCTTCTAGGTACAAACTTCTTTGGAAAGGAAGAGTCAAGGAGCCTTTAGGTTCCCCCCCTCCCTTTAAAGAACATGAAAGAATCTGATAATTACTTCTATCTACCACCCAACTGTACTAATTACCAACCTATTTCTTCACAGTATGACAGACACAGGCTCTCCAAAACACATAGAGATAAATTAGCACTAATTGGTTTTCCTCTGGCTGTTTGAATTAGTATTTAAAGCTCCAATTACAAAGCAGAATAATTACTATTAATGTCCTGTCGCAGTACAAAAGGCAGATCTCTTGAGAACTAGACCAGGTGTATTATTACACTGATTACAGAATATTTAACCTGGCTCCTTAAGACAAAGGTGCAGGGAAACTTTAAAAAAACAAAAAGGCAGATGGTTGCTACTTCCTGCTGGGAATGTGGAGGGAGGGGGTCTTTCAAACCTGGGATCAGGGAGGTACAAAGGCATTGAAGAGAAACTGAGTGAGGGAGAGAAAGAGCAAAAAGGAAGGGAGGGGGAAGAAAAGAGAGAGAGAGAAAAAAGAGAAAAGAGCAGTTATGACAGAAAACAAACAGCTTTTTTTTGTTGTTGTTGAGAAAGAAAAAAAAAATACAGCCCTGAAAGAAAGATGCTGTAAACATCTCTGTGAGATTCTGCTGGGAACAATGCGGCCGACACACACACGCTCCTTGGGAAGCTCTTTCTGGCTTCCACTTTCTTGACATTTCGTTTGCGCTAAATTGAGAGACTTTAGGGAATACAAATAGCTGCTGTCTCTGTTAAAGCTCAGGAGTACAAAAGACAATGAGAGCTGATGCTTCAAATGGCTCTCCTTCTCCTACCCCTTCCCTTGGGCTCCCGGCCCTCTGCTGCTCCCCTGGCCTGGGAGCAGGCCTTCTGCTCTTTCCCTGTAGGCCTCGATCCCTCGAGGCCTGGTGTCTCCAGAGAAGCCAGCTGGCTTGGAGGCAAGTCAGGCTGGGTGCATTCCTCTGCGCTGAGCAGTGCCTGTCCCTGCTCTAAAGCAAAGGGTGGGAGCCAGGAGGGGGTGGAAGTAGAGAGTGGGCTTATCGGAGAAGACAGGGATTTCTGTATAATCGTAATCACGCTAAGGAGGTGCTTACCCACATGGTCCCCTCACGGGCCTCACTCCTGCTACTATGTACAACGCTCGACCACTGTGAGTTTGCAGGATTCAAGCCCCTAGTTAGGGGAGGGAGAGGAGTGGCCCTCTGACTTTCTTCCATTCTGGAAGACCTTCCTCCTCCTCCTAATGGTTGCACACATCTGGGCAATGTTATCCTCCATAGGAAGGGGGCTGGTACTCCTAGCAACAGCTGAAAACATCTTCACAGAAACATCTGGCGGGGGGTCTGTGCAGGGCACATGCTAGGACACTCGTGCCCAAGAGTAGGTGGTATTGCTGGTATTGCGGCCAACATTCCTTCTCCCCGAAATAGATTCTGCTGTCCAAAGGCGATGCATGAGCTTCTGCAGAGGGCTGATTTCCTTGCAGAGTCATTGTTCTGCCTAGCTCATCTAGCCTGTTCCTTGAATATGAGGCACTACGTAAAACAAAATTCTCTTTGATTCTATTCCAGACCAGGAGTGTTGGTACTTTCTCCTTTTTGTAGCAAACTTTCTGGCTGCTTCTAAGTCACAGGGAATGGGCTGGATTCGCTTTAACTTTCTGGAAATCATGGAACTGGGAAAAAGACTCAAAATGTCAGAATGACAAAAATGTGATGCTCAAGAGGAAGGAATATGGCTTGGTGGCATCTGCACCTGCCACCCTATAAATCTCATCCAGCCAAGACAACTCTTCCCCCTAAATGTCCTTCCTGCCCTTGTGATGATTCCCGTGCTCTGAGACTTCAGGTCTGCAATGGAGAGAAGGGGCTTATCTGAAATCTGTCATTTTGACAGGCAGGCTCCCTCCTTGTCTGTCTTTAAATTGCAATGTAGGGCTGGAGCAGGGGATCCCTTGGAATTCTGCAACCCTCAATGCCAATTTCCCCAACGCAGAATTCCATGGCAAACATGTATATGTTCAGTAACCCTTCTGCATCAGTTGCAATGTATCTGCGCAATGTACAACTGACTGCAGGATTCCAGAGAACATCTAATGTGTGCGCGCCCCCCCCCCCCACACCTCAGATGAAAAATCCACATTTGAACTGCTTTTGCCCAGAAGCCCAAATCTGAACACCAGATCCCCATATCCAGATTTTGGGAAAGTTTGGACCCAGATACAAAGTTAGCAGCCTGAATACACACTTTGATCATTCTTTGATGAAGGACCATTTGCTGGGAAGGAGATTTCTTCTGTGAGGAGAGAAGCTTTATATCAGACCCTTTCCTTGGTATCTTCATCTTGCATTTTGGGATTGCACTGGGAGGACCAACTACACCATTGCAGATGCTACTCCAGCACTTGCTGTCTACACTGGTTCTGCAATGGCACTCAGGGACATGGTAATAGTGAACACCCTACCTGCTCATAGCTCATGGTGGTGTGAGGGCTGGTGCACTGTTGCTAGCACATATGGGTGGTGTGTTACAAGTGGGCTATGGGGCTCCGGAATAGGCACGGCTTTAGGGACCCTTGCTAACTCCTGTGGTAGCGAGGATCTCTAAAAGAATTAAAAGCGCGGCGCGAGAGGAAAGGGTGGGGGAGAGAATACCAGGGCTGGGCAGAATTCCCAATAGTCAGAGGGACTTGGCCAAATGGTTCTAGTTTTGGCCCATCACTACATGAGCAGAGGAAAACTAACTGCCTGGGATGTGGCCAGTTCATCTCTGCTCCCACCCGTCTATATGCCTTGGCCTTTGCTTGCTCTGAAGCTCACTCACCACCTGCTCTTCCATGATCAGGAGCACCTGTACTCCCAAGATGACTTAGGGGATCTTTCCCTCTTTAACATTCAGCTGTCTCCTTTCATTTAACTCCATCTCCAGCCTCCCTTTCTCTGTGCGTGAGTCACTGTGCCCAGCTCTCGATGCCAAATGTTGGGCAATACTTTGCATTGAGGTTGCCATATAGTGAAATTGTATTTTTCATTTAGGCCGGCGCAGGGCAAGTTAACTCCACAGTTCTGTAGACACACCTGCAGCACCCCCTGCTGTTCCAGTCACGTTGCCACTCTGATCACAGCTCTGCCAGTGCGCCTCAGCATTGATGTGAGATATGCTGCTATTCCCGAATGCAGAGCTAGCTGAATGCACGTCATTCCTCACCTGCACTCCCTGTTCTTCCACTACTGCCCTATGCCCCAGCTCAGCCAGTGGTCCACAATCCACACCTGGAGCATCCTCTGCTATTCCTGTCCTGGTCCTCCTGCCCTCCCCTAACAGCTCTTCCAGTCACCTCGTTCATCACCGTGAGCACCTTATGCTAATCTAGTCCTGGGCCTACCCCCAGGTCTTGCCCACGTGCCTCGGCCCTGACCTGCTGCACTCCCTTCTGTTTCAGTCCAGCCTCCTGCTCCCACAGCTCTGCCAATGCAGGCACAGCTCATTCATAGCACCTGCTGTTCCAGTCCTGACACCCTCCTTCACTTGCCAATACATCTCTATCCTGACCTGCAGCGTCCCTTGTAATTCAATGTGAATTACTGCAACAGCAGAAGGCTCTGCCAATGCACCTCTAATCAGACTTTCTTCCACCTTACTGCAGGCCTTTCTTGAGAGCAAAGTCCTTAACACGCCAGACTACAGCATGGCTTTAGCATGTAGACAACTGTCCATTAGCAATAAGGAATTGCTTACACATAATTTACTTGTGATTGGATAGAATTACACCCCAGCGTACACAGAGCACTGGACTGGGTCTCAGGAGATCTAGGTTCCATTATTGCCTCTGCCACTGACCAGCTGGGTGACCTTGATCAATTCACTTCACATCTCTGGGCCTGTTTCCCCTCCCACCTTGTCTATTTAGACTGTCAGTTCTAAATATCTGTTTCTTGCAGTGCATACGTACAGCACCGAGCAAAATCAGGGCCTGATCTCAGATGGGGCCTCTAGGGCTGATTGTAATACAAATAATAATAATAGATCTTCAGAGGGGATAATGTGCTCCCCTGCTGTTCCACCCGGAGACAGAGTTCATGGGGCCCATGTGGTGGCCTGCATAGCAGAGCCACTCTGTCTGTACAGCAGACATCTCGCAGAGATCAGACAGCTTCCCAAAGTGGCACGAATTGGTTGGTCCCCTCCTCCCTTAAAATCTTTTTGTCTTTTTAGCTCCAGACATTTTTTATCACACTTACATTGAGACTCCAAACACCAATGACACTTCATCATTACCAAGTACAATTGACAGCAAATGCTCCCTAAATCTTTGTCTGAATGCTCCCAGACAGTCTGGTGTGGCTGCAACAGGAAGGAGTAGGAAAGGGAATGGTGGGTAGAAAGGTATGTTGGATGATATTGTCAGGGGAGCGCTCGAGGGAGCAAAATTTTATCCTTCCACAGGCAAATTCTAAAGCCAGCGCCCAGGCTGCGGGAGTTAAGTTTGCTCCCCTGGCCGATTCTCAGAGAACTATAGAAAGATCTGCCCATTGGCCATGTCTCACACAAAGGGCCAGTGCAGGATTGGTCCTGCCGACATCATCCCTGTGTCGTCATGGGGAAACCCCAGGCTCATGCCAGCTCCGTGACCTGCTCTGGCTGCGGTGGGAGGAGATGGGAAAGAAAGTGTCGGTCTGGGTGTGCGTGAAGCAAAATCCCTCCTGCATGAGTTTACACAGCCCTGTTCAAACTGCACTGAGATGAGTCTGCACAGGCTCGTGGGTGTGGAGTGAGGGGGGGAGCTGGGGAGGGATTTCTTTTTAAGAGACAAGGTGGGTGGAATGCGGGGATGCCAGCTGGCAATGGACTATATTTCTACTGACAAGGCTTTACCCTGTAGGTGTGAGGAATTCCAATTAAATATTCAGCCTATTTGTCTGCGTGTGGGAGAGGGTTTGCTGTGGAGGAGGGAAGCCTCAGACGCAGCTCAGTCGCTAACCATTAAAAGAGAAATTAGCTCAGTTCATCAAGGGAAGCTAGTGGAGGGTTTTCCTTGGTCTCATCCCTCTCTCTCAGAATCAGCAAGGAGAAACTGTTGACACATCAGGACGGGCTGCACTTGACGAGGATAAGAATTCCAAACAGGTACCAAACCCTCCTCCAAGGGATTCTCATTGCTCTCGAAAGGTGGACCCTCTGGAGACCTGCTACAGAACCAAGGCTGCCCAGAATGCGAGTATCCTGGTGGGGATAGGTACATACACAAATGAGACCACCTTGCTCTTCTTTAGTGTAGGCACATTAATGACTCACAACGCCTCTGCTGGGGGAACCAAGGCACAAAGAAGCAGCGGCTAAGGCCTAAATTCTCAAAAGCCATTGGGAGCACACAGCACCTTTGAAAATCAGGCAGCAATATGCCTTGCCCCAATAGCACAGTGAAAAGAAGTGACTTCCTTGCACCTCTGGTCCCACTGCCCCAACCGGAGCTTGGGGTATCCATTTGCTCCCATGGATGGATGCTGAGAACGGGATAGTAGCAGAGCTGCATAGCAGCCTCAGATGTTGTATATGCTTGAGGCCAACCTGTATGTTCCCTAAAGATTTTTAATTTGCCACTCTCTTGTTCTAGCATGAAATCATCCTAGAGCAAATCCCTGGGCCTCTGATCATTGGGGGCTGTACAGTAACAAGCTATACAGAATTAATTGCTCTTGCATTTACTGTCGATCTCCTTTCCAAATCATTAGCGATATATTAATTAATCCACTCTAACTGGAGGCCCTCACATTAGGATGATCTTTTTAAGCCTATCAGTGGTGCCCTGCACTGGTGTAAGCTTCAATGATTAAATTCTCTTTCCCTCTTGTAGTGCCTGGCATTCACAAATCAGATCAATGGGACTTAACGATTTTTCTTACAAAGGTAAAGTTTATTTGGGGTGATGTCTCGAATGGCTGGAGGCTGGAATAAAGCACTTGGTGACAGGTCTCTTGTAATGAGCTGGAAGAGTTAGATGTTTGGATAGCATTGACTGTAACATGTCCTTGGCTTCATGTGTACAACCCCGCACATATTCTGATTGACCCCGAACCCTTTTTTAAATTTTCCTGCCTGGAGAATTTTGAAATGTTGGGGTTTTGCTGCTAATTGGAATGAATGCAAATTTCAAAATCTCCAAATCCTTTGTGAAATAGAACTTCCATCCTCTGCCCAACTCAGCTCGGAGCAAAAAGATGCTCATCTAGCAGGAGAATGGGCAACAAATAAAAATCTACAAATACAATCTAGCTAGACAGATACTGGACAATCTAAGCATCATGTTGGATGAAATGCCCCTGCCTAATGTGCCCCATTATTTATTTATTTAGATTTAAAATAAATACCTCTCTCCCAGGGTCTACATACAATAAATACAGTTATATTAAACCTCACCAGTACTGAATTCAACTCCACAGGAATTCAGACAGCCAACCAGCCTCCTAACCCCCTGCATCATTTAGGAAGCACGCCCTCAGCCTTCTCCAGAGACCCCATCAAACAGCTGTAATAGAATCATTGGGCTGGAAAAGACCTTGAGAGGTCATCAAGTCCAGCCCCTTGCACTGAGGCAGGACCAAATAAACCTTGATCATCCTTGCCAGGTGTTTGTCCAACCTGTTCTTAAAAACCTTCAGTAATGGGGATTCCCCCACCTCCATTGGAAACCTGTTCCAGAGCGTAACTACCCTTATAGTTAGAAAGATTTTCCTAATATCTGACCCAAATCTCCCTTGCTGCCGAGAAAGCCAATTACTTCTTGTCCTACCTTCAGTGGACATGGAGAATAATTGATTACGGTCCTCTCTATAGCAGCCCTTAACATATTTGAAGACTGTTATCAAGTCCCCACTTCTCCAGTGCTCTGGGACATCACCTGTCCTCCATGAGTTCTCAAAGATAATAATGAATGATTCTGCAATTGTTTCAGCTAATTCCTTAAGTACCCAAAGGTGCATTTCATCAGGCCCTGCTACCTTGAATACATTTAACTTATTTAAATATACTTTAACTTGTTCTTTCCCTGCTGGCTTGTGTTCCTTCCCCCTTGTTGTGAATTAATTGTGTTAAGTGTTCGGTCACAGTTTACCATTTTAGTGAAGAATGAATCAAAATGGACATTTAACAACTCAGCCTTCTTTATGTAGTCTGTTATTAACTCCCCTTTCCCACTAAGTAGAGGACCTACACTTTCCTCAGTTTTTCTCTTGCTTCTAAAGTATTTATAGAACCTCTTATTATTGCCTTTTATGTCCCTTGCTAATTGTAACTCATTTTGTGCCTTAGCCTTTCTGATTTTGTCCCTAAATGCTTGTGCTATTCTTTTGTACTCCTCCTTAGCAATTTGTCCATGTTTCCACTTTTTATAGGAATCCTTTGTGATTTCAAGGTTATAAAAGAGCTCGCATTGGAGTCACATTGGCCTCTTACTACTCTTCCTATCTTTTCTTTGTATTTGGATAGGCTGCTGTTTTGTCTTTAATATTGTCACTTTGAGAAACTGCCAGCTCTCCTGAACACCTTTTCCCCTTTTTCTGCATGCCTCACAAGTCACAACATTTGGGCTATTTCTGGCCAAGGTGGGGAGCAAGTTCCCGAGACTCAGAGCCCTCCTGGAGTATGCTACCCCCCTTGCTGACAATGATGGAGCAACAATAGAGATAGGCCATTTGAGGCAAAAAGCCCTAGAGTCGGTAAGACTTGTGAGATGCTTGACCTGAGCAGCTATGGTATCAATACAGAACGGTGGCTGCAGCAAGCCAATAGCTGTGGAAATGATGCCCCAGAAAAGAAAAAAACAAGAATGAGACAGCCCGCTGTCTAATCTGCCAGGCCTGGGTAGTGCAAAGGTGGATGGCTGGGGCAGAAATAATGCAGCAACTTAATCAAAAGCCTATTTCTCCAAACCATTAAATCAAATGGTTGGTGTGCTGTATCGCCAAGGAGAGAAGCCAGCTTTAATCAGCTGAAAATCCTCATTGCCAGTTTCATTAAGGAACTAAACTGTTTCTTTAAACTCCATCCATGCCACCTACAGGCTGATTAACCCAAACCAAAAGGCCAGCTTAAGGCCAGCCATTGTGACACGAGAGGTGCTTTCATTGCTGACTTTACTGATGCACCAGAGGACAGCTACAAAACTGGTTAACAGGGAGAAGGCTTGGCTAATCCCCTTCCGCTGCTGTAGCCACAAACAGGATGTTCGGCAGGTGCTCCGTGCTTGCAGCAGTAAGGTTCTACCCAGACCCTGTTCTACTGGTGTAGCTCCCCATGCCAAAACCATGACCCAGAGGACTGAGCTTGATAGAACTCTTCCGCACCATTGGGAATGGCAGAGACTGCACAAGGGCTATCAGGCCCCTTGTGGGTATATTGGGTACAGAGCATTAATAGCACAACAGTAGGAACGGTAAATTGGCTAATATGCCATCACACGGAAATGTCTGGCTTGCAGCTGATTAGAGAGGTGGCAGATTCTGGCGCAGCAAAAACAGAACTCCAACTTGCTGCACATTTCACCCTAGAGAAAAATCTCCTTTCCTGTGGGCTCTTTGGAAGGATGTGGTCAGCTCTCCACACTCCATAGAATCCTCAAGTGGCATCCTGGAGTGCCAGTCTGTCTCCTAGAAGCACAGAGATTTTGATTACATTACCCTTCGGTCCAAAACCAACTGTGGAAACCTTGTCCTCTAGGCTGACTTCTCAACCAACAAACAGCACATGACAAGGAAAACCTGAAGGGATGAGGGGAGTGGGAAGGAATCAAAGAAATGTGCAGCCCCAAGCTATCCTGGGAAAGGAGGAGACAAAAATCAGTCTTGAATGCAGGTATGAAGACAGACTCGCAGGCTGTTCATTATTCTTCGGCCTAAGGGTAAAGCCAGAAAAGGTGATGGAGATACATGTTCTGAGGGCACATTATCACTGGACACACTGGGCACATTATTACTGTGGGATCTAGTGATTAGAGCAGCGGCCTGAGGGCATGTCTGCACTGCAGAGTTAGCACGGGTGATCGGCACCTGAGTCTGGCCTAGCCTAGCCTGGATGGGAGCTGCCGCACTGGAAAGCCAGCCTCGAGTTACTGTGTCCACTCTGGCGCTGCACTCGCTTGTGAATGGCGCTGGGACTTCCGGGGGCATTTCCTATGGTTCTTAGTGCTGCGCTAAGATGAGCCGCTCTATGATCCTTTCCCAGTGAATTGTGGGAGAATGTGGAAATGGGGAGAATTGTGGGATGGCCTGGGAGGACTAGGGGCACTCAAGTGGCTCAGCTTGGGTTTTCACTGCAAAGTAGACAGGTTACCAGCCTCAGTGTGAGCACCACTCAAGCTAGCCTATAGCACCAGGATAGGCCAGCTAGCCCAAGTATAAACACACCACCAAACACTAGAGGGTTTTTGTGTGTGTGGATGGGAGCCGGAGTAGGGGCATCCCCTGAGTAAGCACCTGAGTTCACTGCAGTGAAGACAAGAGAGTCAGGATTTCTGTGTTCTATTCTTGACTCTGGGAAAGGAACGTGGTCCCTAGTGGCCTGAGAGTCAGGACTCCTGGGTTCTATTTCTGGCTCCGCCACTGGCTGTGTGATTTGGGGTAAGCCGGTTTCAGGGCTGTCAAATGGATACATTGATAATGACTCCCCTTTGAGAACCTTAGACGAATAACCTCCAAGTGTTTCATTTAGAGTGACCAGATGTCCCAATTTTATAGGGACAGTCCCAATTTTTGGGTCTTTTTCTTTATATAGGCTCCTATTAGCCCCCACCCCCTGTCCCGATTTTGCACTCAAAGTCTCTCCTTAGCACCAACAAAGATGAAACACAAGCTGCCTTTTAACTTGAACTGCAATCTCCAATGGGGTGTCACCGGCAGGCCCTTGACAAGGAAGGCAAAATGGGGAGGCAAAATGCCTGGCTTCCTGCAGGCAAATCTTTTTTGAATGGTTGGAAACCCTTTTAGAGCTTCCCCTTTGCAAAGGGGAAGAGAGCAGTGAATAGACGGTGAGGTGTTTTCCACTGCTAGGGATAACCTTGTGGGAGGAAAGGGAATCCAATTAAATATTCAATGCTGTGGAGTCTGTGGGAGTGTGGGAGAGGGATCCCTTCCTCTTATTGCATTTCTTATCTGCTCAGGGATGATGGAGAGGCACCAAACCACTAAAAATATTCATCATCCACTTTCCACAAGAAAGTAAACAAGAAAGTTACACAACACCTCTCCTCCCCCTCTTCCCAGGCACTTCCTCCAGCAAACAGGCAGGAACAAAACATTGGGGCAGTTTATCTAAGCTGCTACCCTGCTGCTGGCTAACTTTGGGCTGCAATCCTATCAGAGCTCACAAGCTAAGTGGAGTTGGGCTAGGTCAGAACTTAAATGGGAAACCACTGCAGAAAGCTAGGGCTGCCCAGAGGATTCAGGGGGCCTGGGGTAAAGCAATTTCGGGGGCCCTTTCCATAAAAAAAAGTTGCAATACTATAGAATACTATATTGTCATGGGGGCCCCTGCAGGGCCCGGGACCTGGGGCAAATTGCCCCACTTGCCCCCCACCCCGGGGGCCCTGCGGAAAGCCCAGATCCTGAAGGCAGTGCAATTAGGAGACGACGTCCCCTATGACTCAATATCCAGGGCCGGTGCGGTCTCTTGAATGAAATGTAAAACAGAGGTCTTGCACATATACTAGATAGTTTTACTCTGTTTTCCCTACATTCTCCCTGAAGTTTTAATGGGGGTGGGGGGTTTACTGGGTTCTTCTTCACTTCCTGTCTTAAATGGGTATGCATCATTTCTGTGTGCTGCTACACTGGGCCTGCATTCCACCAGTAGATTAAATGAAACCTACTTGTAAAGCACTTCGAGATGAGCAGTGCCATAAAAATACAAGATGCTTCTGCTGTTATAATATATAGCAGCCACATTCTGGTCACAAACCCCTTTTAACAAGAAGAGACCTGAGGTACTGACCTCCTGCCAGGTAATGATCCAGCTAAGCTCAGTTCAGCCGAGGGAAGCCCTGGAATTGAAAGGGGACAGGTGCCTGCATTCCTTGCAAGTGTGGTCTGGTGGCTAAAGCACAGGACTAGAAGTCCTGAGGATGGATGCTGTTCACTTCTTTCCTGTGTGATCTTGGACAAGTCACTTCCCCGCTCTGTGTCTCAGTTTCCCTATCAGTAAAACAAAGCTGTTGATACAAACCTCTCTCACAGAGGGTCTTGTGAGGCTGAATTCACAGCTGTTTGAAAAGATCACTGGAGGGAAGTGATAGAGAAGAGCCAAGTTTTATTATTAACACTTGGAACAAAACAGTATCTTGCACCCATGGTTCTCCAAGTTCTTACAAACATTCAATACAAACTCTCAATGTCCCCACGTTATGTCCATTTTGTGGCATGGAGAAAGGATGTGACTTGTGCAAGGTCGCACAGTGGCAGAGCTGGAAACAAAGCCCAGTGCTTCTGATTGCCACGCCCTTGCTCTAACCTTTGCACACTTCAGGCTTAGATTGTAAACTCCATAGAGAGGGAACTTATCTTTTTGTTGTAGGTTTGTACAGCACCTAGCACAGTGGGGTACTTATGCGGAGAGGCTGAGGGAACTGGGATTGTTTAGTCTGCAGAAGAGAAGAATGAGGGGGGATTTGATAGCTGCTTTCAACTACCTGAAAGGGGGTTCCAAAGAGGATGGATCTAGACTGTTCTCAGTGGTACCAGATGACAGAACAAGGAGTAATGGTCTCAAGATGCAGTGGGGGAGGTTTAGGTTGGATATTAGGAAAAACTTTTCCACGAGGAGGGTGGTGAAGCACTGGAATGGGTTACCTAGGGAGGTGGTGGAATCTCCATCCTTAGAGGTTTTTAAGGTCAGTCTTGACAAAGCCCTGGCTGGGATGATTTAGTTGGGGATTGGTTCTGCTTTGAGCAGGGGGTTGGACTAGATACCTCCTGAGGTCTCTTCCAACCCTGAGATTCTATGATTCTATGACTAGGGCTCCTAGGCACTACGATAATACAAAGAGACTGAGCAACCCGAAGAGCTCAGAAATTCCTATCAATCACATGTAGGTCCTACACAAACACAGGAGTCTGATACTTCTCCACAAGCTCCAAAGATGGTCTTATGCTTTTCCATTTATTTTTTTTGCTGTAACCATCTGTAGGATTTGGGTTTTATTTAAATCAGAAGCCAGAAACTCCATAGCAACCCTCAGCTCCCAGGTTCTGACTCCAGCACTTTGATCACTCTGTCATTCTGTTTAAGGCTATACCCCTGTAGGTGTGAGGAACTCCAATTAAGTATTCAGCTGGTTTGCCTGTGTGTGTGCGGGGGGAGCAGGCTTTGCTGTGGAGGAGGGAAGCCTCAGCTTTCTCGTGGTGACTAATCGTTCCACCACCCATTGTCTGTGGCATAAGGGGGGGGCGCGGGGAGGGCTTTCCTGCACCACGCAGCTGCCTCTGCATTTCCTTATCTGGAAATATGCAGCTCCCTGCTCTGCTCTGGGGGCTCCAGGACAAAGCTAGAGGGGCCCAAGCAACCCAACCCCTGGCATTACAGAGCTTCTGACCCTCTATCTATGGCTGTCATCTGGCTCTCATTGCTGTAGTGTCTGAGCACCACAGAGTCTTTAATGGATTTATTCTCACAACACCCCTGTGAGGCAGGGCAGTGCTTTTATCCCTATTGTACAGATGGCGCCCAGGGGCCTTAATCCACAAAAGGTATTTAGGCCTCTAACTCTCATTGATTTCAGTGGCACTTAGGCATCTAAATACTTTTGACCAACTAAATCAGAGAGACTGCTGGCCAGATTTTCAGTGGCACTAGGGACCTGAAGATGCAGAAAACTGGGCAGCTATCTCCCATGAAATCAATGGAACTTAGGTGGCTTTTGAAAATCCCACTAGGTGCCTAAATACCTCATAAATCTGGCCCTAAATGACTTGCCCAAGGTCACACATGGTGGAGCATGGAACTGAATCCAGTGTTGCCTGAATCCCAGCCTAACTCCTGGTACCCTTATAAGATTAGGGCGGCCCATGCAGCTGCATTATGCTTTAGGGCTGGAAGATTAGGGGAACCCATGTAATTAAGGGGCACTGGCAATTGTACTGTGCTATAAGGTTTCCAGAAAGCCTCATAAGATTAGAGAAGGCCCTTAGCAGCCCTCCTTCTACTATAGGGTTTTTGGCAGCCCTGTGGGATCAGAGAGGCCCTGGCAGCCTAGCCATTCTACATGGTTTCTAAAAGCCCCCACAGATTTGAAGATCCCCTAGCATCCTTGCTGAGCTATAGGGTTTCCATCAGCCCAGTGGGATCAGAAGGGCTCCTGGCATAAAATCACAAAACCCGTTTTTCCTTGTGAGTTGCAGGCAGGATCTGAGCTCAGTTCTGCCGCCATAAAGGACAGGCCTAGCCCATGACTGCACTGTTGCACCTGGCTACCTGGACCCCTGAAACACAAAGACAATGGCCAAGTGCAGCAGCCTGAGCTTCAGGCCCAGTTCCTGGTGGCACAGAGGTAGGGTGACCAGATGTTCCGTTTTTAAAGGGACAGTCCCATTTTTTGGGACTTTTTCTTATATAGGCACCTCTTACCCCCCACCCCTTGTCCCGTTTTTTTCAGTTTTCTGGTAACCCTAGTTGTTAATCCTACCACCTGGCAGGGCCAGCTTTAGGCCAATTCAACCAATTCCCCCGAATCGGGCCCCGCGCCTAAGAGGGCCCCGCACCCAAGCCCTGCCAGTGCGCTGTACCGGGGTGGCCCAGCTTCCCCAGGGGGCAATTTAAAGGGCCTGGGGCTCCCAGCAGGGACTGGAGCCTCAGGCCCTTTAAATTGCCACCAGAGCCCCACTGCTGGAGCCCTGGGGGCTATTTAAAAAGTCTGGGGCTCCTGCTGCTTCTACTGCCCCGGCCCTTTAAATAGCCCCCGGAACCCCGCCGCTTCCCCAGGGCTCCCATGGCTATTTAAAGGGCTAGGGCGGTGGAAGCAGGGGAGCCACGGGCCCTTTAAATAGCCCCCGGAGTTCTGCTGCTACCCTGGTGGGGGAGGGAGGAGGACGAGGCACTTACCGTACAGGGTGGGCTGTACCCCCTGTACCCACACCCCCTGCCTGCAGCCAGCCCCGCACTCCCTGCCCTGCTTGCAGCCAGCCCCGCACTCCCAGCCCTGTCTCCAGACAACCCCTGCCGCACGCCCCTGCCTGAAGCCAGCCAGTCCCGCACTCCTCTGTCTCCAGGCCTGCCAACCCTTGCCGCACCCCCCTGCGGCCCTGCCTGAAACCAGCCAGCCCACCCCACATCCCCCTGTCTCCAGCCAGCCCCACACCCCTTGCCCTGCTTGCAGCCAGACCCTACCTCCAGTCAGCCCCTGCCCTGCCTGCAGCCAGCCCCATGTCCACTGGTGCCCTGCAGTTCCCAGGGCAGTAACCCTGCACACCTGCTTCAATGAGAGGGGCAGGGAACAGCTGGGACCCACACATGTGCACACCCTAGGGTGACCAGACAGCAAGTGTGAAAAATTGGAACAGGGGTGGGGGGTAGTAGGATCCTACATAAGAAAAAGAACCCCAAATCGGGCCTGTCCCTATAAAATCTGGACATCTGGTCACCCTAGCACACCCCCAGGGAGTGGTGGGGACCCACACATGTGAAACAGAGCTCATTTCTAGTTCAGGCCCATCTTTTTAAAAAAGAACTTTAGGTAGGGTTAACGTACATCCGTATTTTCCCAGACATGTCCAGCTTTTTGGTTCTTAAATCGCCATCCGGGAGGACTTTTTAAAAATACGGACGTATGGTAACCCTATTGGTACAAAAAATACATACTGTGGCACATTCCTTAAAGCAGGGCACATTCCTTAAAGCAGAACTTTTTACAGGGAACCGGTTGCTAAGAAATGAAAGGCTTTTTTTTACATGTTTTTTTTTTAGTCATCCCTGCCGGGGCCCCGCCGAAAATGTTCTAATTGGGCCCCGCACTTCCTAAAGCCGGCCCTGCCACCTGGCTTGTACACTCTGCATAGATTGGGTCACCTACGCTGTGCTAGGCCACGAGCACACACTTCCCATTGCACTGCCCTTGGACTGTGCATGGGGAAGGGGTAGAAGTTGGACCCTGATGCTATTTTAAAGAGGGATCTTCATGCACTGGGAAAACATTTCATTAAAAGATCATCTATCCAAACAGAGCTTCACTTGGCCAGTGCTTCTTAGTTGCCCCTTTGCTTTTCCCTGCAGAGATATACTGCTATATTCTACAGTAAAAGCCCAAACACACCTAACATGGGCCTGAACCAACGCTCCACCCCACAGATCTGAGCACCCCCACCATTCAGGGCGGGGGGTTCAAAATCTGAACTGGATCTGAATCGTGTGCCTCAAACTCATCTTTAAATCATTAAACACACCTTAAATTGTCTCTCGAATGGAACGGGTATCCAATGCCAAGCACAGCGTGTGTTGCTATGGGGATGATTGTGGTGTCACACAAATTCATCATTAAATGCCTGCAAAGATCACATAGGAGAAACAGAGAGACCTAGAAAGAGAAAACCCTGGTTAAACTTTAAACACAACCTAAGCAATTTGTCAAATTACTAATTAGTGGTCATGGTAAGAACAATGAGGAGCGCATGCATAGAGTATGAGTTTGTGTTTACATCAGAGAGGGCTGGAAGCTTTTGCCCTGTGAAAGTCCCTCTTGTGTCACTGCTGGCCATTAACATTCCAAACATGGATGGAACGGGAGCAGGGGACAGGGGCTACCACATGGACTAGGGCTGTTAAGTGTAGATGAGGGCTGGGACTGAACATTCTGATAATAAAATAAAGCTAGGCCAGTTTTTTCTAGCTCAAAGGCCTTGCTTAGACTGAAGGCTTTTCCATCTGTGCAGTTACACTGGAGCCTTACTGGAGATGCACTGCACCAGGGTAAAAAGTGACTTGTAGCCCTGTAACTTGCTTCCGTTTCAAAGCTGGGCGAGCTGCGCTGATGACTCCATCTACATGGGTGTATCTACATCACTGCAAAAATCCCCAGTGCATCAGCTCCCAGCCTCTGACAGAGCTGCACTCATAGGGAACAAGACACCATCACCTACAGGGACATGGGAGAGGAATCTGCCAGACTCTTTACTTAGTGCTTCTCTTTCTAGCTTACTTCATGGGGCCCAGGCTACCTGCGTTAGAAGTAGAGACTAGCTTCCCCTCTGCTCAAGAGCCCTCTAATGGTATCTGAGAAATCAGGCCCCTCACTGCTGCTCCCTATGGTGTTTTCTCTAGTGTTTTGCCCCATCCAGTTTTAATAGGCTCAAGTGCTGGAGCTTCCACCACTTTTCTCAGGCAGACTACTCCTCTCTCTCATGGAATCTGCCATCAGGAAGATTTACATGAGACTGGCTCTAAATTTTCCTGTTGTTGATTGTTTCATCCTCTTGTACCCTCCGAATCTGCTCCTCCTCCTCCCTAGCAAGCGCACACTTCCTGTACCTAGAGGAGACGCTCCTTTCCAATGCCATCAGAATGAAACAGGCTGCTCCATGGGTAGCAGTGGGGGTCGTGGGTGGCTACAGAATAGCACATCAGAGCAGACCATTTTGATCAGAGATGGGCCCAAGCTGCACAGCTCAGGAGTATTTGCATCAGGGCCCATCTCTAAATGCCCTCCTCTCACTTTCCCTGTGCAGCAGGGCTTTGTAAGGTCACATCTGAGGGACTCAGGCCTCAATCCGCATTGTCTCAAGGTATCATCTGTTCTGAATGGATGAAGGGCTGAGCTGACGCTGCTCAGGTTTGTGCCTGGGGTGCCAGGGACTCTAAGGGTTAAAAACCTGACGCTTAGAATTGCCACCGGGGAAAGCATCTCCCTCATCAGCGCACCGGGATTCAGACAACACTGGAGAGCGACTTGGGGATGCCAGGGTTTAGGTTAAGCTGCAAAGACCTCAGTATGGGAGGCAAACACTCCAGCTGCTGAATTCCCAGGGGATAGAGTTGTCAATGAAAATAATATCCACCCACTCCCATGGAAGTCCCAATGCCAGCGTGTGCTGGAGAGAGAAAGCCAGCAGAGCCAGCAGTCTGGCTCTCAAGGGACAGACAGTAGAGGCCCAGGCTCACACAGACCGTGCTTGTGGGTCAGTCACTCAGACAAAGAACATGTGCACCAGAGCATAGGTTGCAAGAGAATGAGCTTTCAAGGAGGAAAGTCCCCAGCCTGGACCTGGACAACAGTGTGGTTTGCATTTGCACAGGACGACGAGAGGCCATCCTGAGCTCGAAGGAGATTGGCCTATTTGCAAAGGCTTGTACGGTGCCACCTCTAGACTGTTGCCTCTCCCTTGGGCAGAGCTTTGGAGCCAAACAGGGCTGGCTGAGATTTCAGGCACTCAGGCATGAGTGACTTGGAGCCTGTGTCAACAGGGGAGAGGATGACCAGGGCTGCTGACATCCTCAGCCCTCTGTCAAGCCGAGCTGCCCAGGCATCTCCAGCTGCTCACCTGTGGGCATGAGCCATCAGGCTGCCCTCCTCCGCACAAGTACACTTGGCTGCACCCCTATGGGGCCTACACTCCTCCGCATGGCAGGGGCCTACACTCCTCTGCAGGCCAGGGGCCCCCCAGCTGCTCTCCAGTTGGCAGAACTCCCACAACTTCCCTCCCATGGGGTGAAGCCTCTGGTGCCCTCTGGCGGGCGCCAGTCCGCTGTGTGCAGAACCTCCCCAGCTGTGCCTTGGGGGCAGACACCTCGCCCCCACAGCCCCTGTGGACAGGAGCCACCCCTAGCCCCCCGCAAACTGTGGGCAGTCAGCAGGATGTGCGGTCCCCGCCCCTGCACTTCCCAGCCAGCGTTTACATAACTTCTGCTGCTTAGTCACAGCTTCAACTCTTTTTTTTTTTTTTTAAATGTGGAGCGATTTCGGCAGCATCAGCGCGCGAGTCATTCCGGCGAGGGAAGTCCCTTCCTTTCTTCCGTTCCCTTGGTAACGGGAGCGAATTTGCCTTTCAAATGATTCATGACCGGGGTGCTGTAGGAGTTCCCTCCTCCAACACAAATCTCTCCCACACAGCCACACATGCCCGATTAATCATTGATTAGAATTTCTTCTGCAAGGTAAACCTAGGAATCAAGTGGCTGCGGTGCCCGCCTCCACCGCCTCCCTGCCACCCCTAGATTTAAGCTGGAGGCCCTTGGCTCTGACACTTGGACCACGCGTGGGTCTTGGATTCCAGAGTGGAGGGTCGAGTGGTGGCTCAGGAACAGATTCCCACACAAAGGCCTCTCTCAGTGGGGTTGGAGTTTACTGATTTCCTTTGATTTTTTTCTTTTTTAACAGGAAATGCAGTCTGAACTGTCACCTAGACGTGATGAACAGCTCACGCTTCTCTGAGCATGAACTACAACATGGGTCACATGCCTGCCCTCCCACAAATCTCACACACAGACTATGCTGCATGGACACACACACACTTCACGTCTCTTCCCCTACAGCTTCTCAGAGAGCAACAGGCAGCTCCTGGCTGGCTGCTTCCAGGGGGGAGAGGTTTTTATGTCTACTGGCACATAGCTATTGTCATAGGTTAAATGTCCAGGGCTAGGCCATTAGTGGGTGTAAGGTCCTTTCAAGTCAGTGGAGCAGTGCCATTTATACCAGATGAGGCTTTTGCCCTCCATCTTTCAGACCTGAGAGCCTGACAAATCCTCATCACAGATTGATAGAGAAGAATTTGTCTAGCGTTCTCAGCCGGAGCAGGGAAAAAGACTTGCTGTGCTCTAAGGCCAGTTCCAGTGTTAACTCTCTTGGCCAAGTCACATAATGTGCTTCAGTTACCCCACCTTTTGAAAGGGGGGCAACGACCCTCACCTCCACATGGCGGGGGGGTGTTGTGACGATGGCAACACCAGGGGAGGAGAAATTGAAAAAATCCCTGATGTGTGTCTAAAATAAGTTTAGTCTAACCTGGGCCCACAACCATTAGAATAACTATCATGATCTTTTCTGGCATGGCAGAACAGGTGGTTTGGGTGCCTTACATGTTCATTTCCATACCTTAACATGGATTTCTTTTAAGTGTAACCTTCATTTCCTGGTTGGTTTGGGGATAACCACAACATCTCCGCAATATTTTTTTATCTTTAAGTTACTGATACATACTCTCAACCTTCACTGAAATGTAACTTAATTTTTTGTCTTGCCATGTAAACTAGGGGGATGCAGTATCAGGGGGTTACATTTCTATTAAATGAACTTTTTAATAGCTCACAGGGCTGATTATAAAGCCAAACAACATCAGCTTGGGTTGTATTATAGTGGTGCCTGCAGGTCCCAATGAAGCTGGGGTCCCCATTGTGCCAGCTGCTGTCCACACACAGCGAGAGACAGTCCCTGACCTGAAGAGCTCCCAGTAGAGGTGCCATTAGTGGGGGTTCATGGATTCAATTGCACCTGCAGAAACGAGGGAGGGGCAACTGGGGCAAACCTGACTGGCGCTGCAACCTGTGTACTGGGTCACAACGTCTGGAGCAGGGACTGGGCCCAGCCCTGTGGGAGAGGAGCTGCTGCTGGTGCAGGGTGAGCGTGGGAAGCTGCATCCGCCTCTGGATCACAGTCTTAAATTAGATCTCAGCCACTTCATTTCACAGGGTCCTGAAAATCCTTTTGCAACTTTCTTACTCCCTGACATGCTGGAGTTCAAGCGAATGCCGTAATTCCAGCTCAGGCAGCCAGGCTGGGCCTGGATTCTGGATGAAATTGGAGACCAGTTCACAGGCACTCCGACTAGTTCTGTGATTAGCAAACCTGCCCTGAGCTTACAGTTTGGTACAACATGCACACAGCTTCATTCATGACCTACATTTTTGGTTCCATCTTAAACAAAATAACTGTAGGGCCAAATTCAGATGGGAGGCTGAGTTGTTGTAATGTACAGAAACTGACAAACTACAGCCCCACGTGTCAGACTTGTTTACCAATGTGGAACTTACACTGTGACCCTGGAAGAGAGGAGAGTAGCAACAAAAGCAACCCCCAGGAGAAGGTAAGAAGATATAGTTGTTTAACTCGCATCTTCCGGATCCTTGTCATGTGCGTTACAGCAATTATGGGCTGATCTTCCCTGTAGTGTTAGCAGGAGCTATAACTCGAGTGCTGCCCTAACCTGAATCCCATCTACATGCACCTGTCTCTAGCTCAAGTTAAGTGCCACCTTAACCTTGAGTTCATTGGCCTGTTAGCAAGTATGGCTTGAACTGCTGATGCTCAAGGCAGTAATGCAGTAGGGGGAAGGAGTTCTGGGCTGCTGCTTGAGTCAGCACAATTCAGCAGCTGCTGCCCCACTTGCTCTATGCTGCTCGAGTGTTTGCGGTGTGGCTGCTCTCGCCGGAGCTAGGCCGACTCGAAAGGAGTAATTGGAGCAAACTGCTGCAGTGAAGAGCAGCCCTTGGGGTCCCTCACACGTTGGGAAGGTGGCAGCAGGGTGAAGAGAGTCTGGATCCATGAAGCAGCAGAGGTGAGAGGAGAAAGGGGCATACAGGGATGCATCTCTGCTCAAAACAAAGGAAGAGCTTTCTCCCACTCTGCCTAGTTTGGGTAAGCCCTCTCCCCCACAGCTCCCCCTGCTCCTTGGCTGGTGTGCTGAGAGCTCCTCGGGCTTGGTAAACGTTCTGTTTTCTTGTCCTGTGCTTGCAGTAGCCTTGGGCTGTGCCTTGATCCCATGACGGGTTGGGGGAATTGTGAAGCGGTAGCAAAAATATACTCAACTCACTCAAGAGATGACTGCTCAGAAAGAAAGCCCTGTGGCTGGTCAGACGCTGGGATGAGGGGCTCTTTCAGGGAGCACGAAAGATAGTAGTTAAGGTTAAAACAGCAATTAGCTCAGGCCTGGTCTACACTAGGACTTTAATTCGAATTTATCAGCATTAATTCGAACTAACCGCTCAACCGTCCACACCAGGAAGCCATTTAATTGCAGGCGGAGTAATGCTAAATTCGACATGGCTAGCTCGAATTAGGCTTGGTGTGGATGCTAATCGAACTTAGTAGCCACTGCACCACTCTGTTGACGCTCTGGACAGCAGTCCGAGCTTGGATTCTCTGGCCAGCCACACAGGAAATGACCCGTGAAAATTTGAATTCATTTTCCTGTCTGGGCACTTTGAATCTGACGTTCTGGTTGCACATCGCACCTGCAACGATGCAGAGCTCTCCAGCAGAGGAGTCCGGGCAATCCCAGAATAGAAAGAGGTCCCCAGCATGGACTGACAGGGAAGTCATGGATCTGATCGCTGTGTGGGCGAGGAGTCTGTGCTCGGAGCTGCGCTCCAACAAGCGAACGCGATGACCTTCGAGAAGGTCTCAAAGCCATGAAAGAGAAAGGATACAGCCGGGATGCGGCAGTGCCGCGTGAAAGTGAAGGACCTAAGACAAGGGTATCAAAAAGTCAGCCCAGACATGCCGCTTCTACGAGGCACTGCATGCCATTCTAGGTGGGTCTGCCACCAGTGCCCCACCAGTGACGGTGGACTGAATAGTGTGACAGTTCCTCCTCGATGTTCGCCGATGGGGAAGATGAGGAAGGGTCTTTTGAGGACGGCGCAGGCGACAGCGAACCCACTCCCGCTTTCCCTGACAGCCAGGATCTCTTCATCACCCTCACAGAGATGAATCAGGGAAGGATCAGGCGGTAAGTGCTACAAACAGGGAAACATTTATTTTTAAGAAACAGGTATATAAAAATAGAAATACTATATAAAAATTTTTAAATATCAAACTATACAAAAAGTAGGTCAACACATATAGGAATCGAGCAATAATCCTCTGGGGACAGTTCAAAAGCTCTCAGAGAGCAGCTCGAAAAGCCTCAGCAGGAGGTTCCTGGGGAGAGGTGCCGGAAGCACACTCTTCCGCGCCAGGCCATCCTAATGTAAAGGAAGCATCGCCTTGACAAGCATGGCAGCATATGGTCCTGGTCTGTGCAGGGCTTCTCTTAGCATCCGCTCTCTCTGAGTCCGAGTGACACGCCTCAGGGTAATGTCGTTCTGGAAGTGCTGCATCTAATTAGGGGAATTAGTGTACTGTTACTATTGTGAATGGTAGACTTTTACTTTGCATAAGAATGACCCTCGCTTAACAGCCACGTGTTGGAGGCCATAGAGGAAAAGCATACAGTGATCTTTCCGTGCACTGGCGGGAGGGGCTGCAAAAGGCTCATCCTTTCTGCTTTGCACATTGCCTTTAGCAGGAGAGCACAGCTAACCACTAACTGATAAGCAGTATGTACTGTAAGGCTTACCAGGACTTTGTGCAAGAGGGATGCAGCTGTCTTTGCGCTATCCAGGGCACTGGCGCCGCCAATGAGAGCGTATTCCGAAATCTCAGACTAGTTCTGAGATCTCCTGAGACTTGGTTCCCTCTTTGGTCTTGTTAACTGAAACTGACTAGACTGTGTTTACTGTTGGCAAACATGTATGTGTTCAAGGAAATCACCTACTTTTTCGCATCACACAGCTTACTGGAGGCTGGCTCAGATTAGAAAGACTAGGGACGACATGTTCCAGGAACTGATGGCCTGCTCCAGAGCGGAGGCGGCAGAGAAGAGACAGTGGAGGGAGACCCTGTGTCAGCAGCATCGCACACACATGGAACGGGAGGATAGGTGGCGGCAGGAAGACCAGCAGGCGAGTCAAACGCTGCTTGGTCTAAGGAGGGAGCAAACGCTCCGGCGCCTTGTAGATGTTCTGCAAGACCGCAGGCAGGAGGAGAGCCCCCTGCAGTGCATCTGCAACCGCCCTCCAACGCCAAGAAGTCCTGTCCCCTCACCCAAAGTTACAAGAAGGAGGCGGTAGGGGCCGTGAGAACTGTCCCTGCACCGCAGCACACCGATAATGTTCGAGACAACTCGCGCTGTAAATTTGTACAAGCTCTTTCCTTACAGCATCAACCAGTCCCAACTCCAAGTTTAAACCCCCACTGTGTACTACATTATTAAAAGCGGTTTGGTGTTACTCACTGTTTTCGTGTCAGAAGACTTTCTGTGGGTGTGTGTGTGTGGGGAATTGTAATTGCAGTGCATAGCCCACAGTGCCATGGTACAGACTTGGGTGCAGGGTCAACTGCAGGGCACACACAGACTGCAGTCACTAGGCACCAGGGACAGTCTGTGTGGTGTATGCTGCCCCGGTCTTTCCTTGATGTGTATGCTTGTCCAGGGTCCTGGTGCCTGCCATCCCGAATGTAAAGGCAGGCTTCCTTCACATGCACTTGGACCGTAGTCACGATCCTCCCGGTGCCCTGAGCCCCAAAAAGAGCCCTCATCCAGGGGCAGATACTCACCCTTCCCCACACCCTCACCTTCCAACGCCCAAACCCACAGCCGTCATGTTAACCCCTATCCAAAGACGGCACCCTCGCCTTCCTGCAAACCCACCCATTCCTGCAACCCTCCCCTACATGCACAACCACCCCACCCCACAGACCTATGTAGGAGCAGGAGGCTGTCCGTCCTCTTTTGGACAAGCGGTCTGTCCATCAGTGCACACCTTAGCCAGCACAGAATGCTTCCATGTTTCAACCAAGAAACAGAAATGCAAAGTCAATGAAAGAGTTATTATTAATTACTGAAACATGTCCTTAGTTTTAAAACGTCCTTTGGAAGTGGGGAAACTTGGTTTGTGATCAGGCTCTCTTAAAATCAAGTGGACAGTCACAGGTTACCCTGCTCTCCTGATGCACATCGCTTCCCGCTGGGATATTCTCTCAGCACGGGTGTCTGGCTGATCGTAACAGCAGCCAGGCGATTTGCCTCAACCTCCCAAAGGTCTCGCCTTGCTCTCACAGAGATTGTGGAGCACACAGCAAGCAGCAATAACTACGGGATATTCTTTTCGCTGATGTCCGGCCATCTCCCTTGAGGCACACTCCACCACCATTCTGCACTTGCTCAGCCGGTAGTTGAAGAGTTCCTTCTCACTGTCCAAGGCGCCTGTATAGGGCTTCATGAGCCAGGGCATTAGCGGTAGGCCGGGTCCCCGAGGATCACTGTAGGCATCTGCACATCCCCAACCGTTATTTTGTGGTCCGGGAAGAAAGTACCTGCCTGGAGGCGTCTAAACAGACCAGAGTTCCTGAACACACACGCGTCATGAACCTTGCCCGCCCACCCGACATTGATGTTGGTAAAACGTCCCCTATGGTCCACCACAGCTTGCAGCACCATTGAAAAGTAGCCCTTTCGGTTAATGTACTCGCTGGCCTGGTGGGCTGGTGCCAGGATAGGGATGTGAGTCCCATCTATAGCCCCACCGCAGTTTGGGAATCCCATCGCGCGAAGCCTTCTATGATGACCTGGACATTTCCGAGAGTCACTACCTTTGAGAGCAGTTGCTCAACGATTGCGTGGGCTACTTGAATGACAGCAATCCCCACGGTAGATTTGCCCACGCCAAAGTGGTTCGCTACTGACCGGTAGCTGTCTGGCGTGGCAAGTTTCCAGAGGGCTATGGCCACTCGCTTCTGCACACTCAGGGCTGCTCGCATCCTTGTGTCCTGGCGCTTCAGGGCAGGGGACAGCAAGTCACACAGTTCAAGGAAAGTGCCCATCCTGAAGTTTCGCAGCCACTCTGTGTCATCCCAGACCTGCAGCACTATGCGGTCCCACCAGTCTGTGCTTGTTTCCCGGGCCCAGAATCGCCGTTCCACACCATGAACGTGACCCATTGCCACCATGATCTCCACTGCCCGGCGTACCCTGGTTTCTGAGAGGTCTGTGCCACTCTCCTCACCGCTGCCCGGTTTCTCAGCAGCTGACTGTGGAAGAGGTGGACGATAAGGTGCGAGGAGTTGACAATGGCCATAAGTGCAGCGATGATCGCAGCGGGCTCCATGCTCGCAGTGCTGTGGCGTCCGCGCTGTAACCGACCAGACAAGGGCGCGAACAGATTTCCCGCCGGCGCTTTCAAGGAAGAGAGGGAGGGCGTGATTGACGGTTCAATGACGACACTAACCCAAAACCACCCTCGACACATTTTTTCCCCCAGCAGGCATTGCGAGCTCTACCCAGCATTCCAATGGGCAGCGGGGACTGCGGGAACTGTGGGATAGCTTCCCATAGTGCAGCTGGCCCCGTGAATGTGGACTCAGAAGTTCGAATTTGTGTATTTAGTATGGATACACAAATTCGACTTATTAAGGTCGAATCCACAAATTCGACTTAAGTAGATTCGAAATAGTCCTGTAGTGTAGACAAGGCCTCAGAGTGAATTGGAGTTGTGGCAGTTCTCTCCCCTCCCTGCCTTGGCAAGAGGGTACAGATTTCATTCCCCATGGTTTTCCTGGTTGGGACTCAAACTCCATCAGAGATGCTAAGAGAGAGACCATACATTTGTATAGCGCCTTTCAGCCCAAAGGACTTAACCCCATCACAGAAATGTGGCCATCTCTGGGGTGAAACACAGCAGCTGTGTAATACCCGATGTACTATACAGAAGCTTAAAACAGAATTCAACTGAAGCTACAAGAGAGACTTTAGGGATGCAGCCAGTACTTGGCTGCTGGAATCCGGTGCAGACACCCACCCCTCTCCCACCGCATAAAGCGGAATGGGATCTTGAAGGACCACAAGTGGGGAGAGTCCTTGTGCAACAGCTCATCTGGAAGATGGCACTTTCAGCAGCATGGTGGCCCTTCACACCATGCTGGGGCACTGGTTCTGTGCTGATTGAGAAGGAAAAGTATTATGCACGGACTTATTGCCAGTGTCACTTTCTGCAGCATTTGAGGCTTCCTGGGAGATCTTCTATCCAAGTCCTGACCTGGCAAAACCTTGCTTGGCTTGTGAGATGGGATGTGCTCACAAGCACGTGCCAGCATGGCAGTGAGGAGCATCTGAACTGGAAAATAAAGTGAAATCTGCAAAATATTGCAGTGTCATTTGGGTACATTTTATCTGATTTATTCTCTCCTCGTTAAGAGGAGCTAATTAACAAACCATCATTTAAATAAACAGCAGTGAAAGTGTTTGTAACCTCCGCTTTATTGAATTGTGACAAATTATTAGCCTATGCATGTTAAATGGAATAGAAGCATCTGAATTTAAGGGTTTTTCCTAATCTGCATAAAGATGATACCTGCTGTGAAAATGAAGGCAGTGAGGACTGATTCACTATCAATTCTCAGAGCAACCTACAGGGCTCCCCTCTCTGGCGCTTGCCTAACCTGTCACAGCAATGACACAGACATGTTAACAAGGGAATGGCTGCATATGGCCAGGGTTTTTTCAGGACATCAGTGAGTGGAAACTCAAAGGGGTTCAAATCCAACCCAGGTTGGAAGAGATGTTCGGTCATTCTCCGTGATTGGATGATTGCTTGGTGCTTGGGTGAAAGTCACCCTTGCAAAGAGGGCTTATGCACCATTTTAACTCTCAAAATAGGGTTAGCCCAGCCCGATTTTTACAGGTATTTAGATATCTAAAGATGCAGACAGATGTCTTAGTGGATTTTCAAAAGGGACCTAATTCCCATTGCAGTGCATAGATTCTAAGGCCAGAAGAGACCACTATGATCATCCAGTCTGCCCTTCTGTATAACACAAGCCACAGAACTTCCCCCAAATAATTCCTGTTTGAACTACAGCAGAGCTTTTAGAAAAACATTGACTCTTGATTTTTAAATTGCCACTGATGAAGAATTCCACCCCCCCACCCCTTTTGTGAGTTATCCCAATAGTTAATTACTCTCACAGTTAAACTTGTACATCTTTTTTCCAGTCTGAATTTGTCTAGCTTTAACTTCTAGCCATTGGATCTTATTAAACTTTTGTCTGCTAGACAAAATATCCCATTATCAAATATTTAGTTCCCATGTAGGTACTAAACCATGATCAAGTCACCCCTTAAACTTCTCTTTATTAAGCTAAATAGATTGAGCTCTTTGAATCCATTGCTATAAATCTTTTTTCCGAATCCTTTAATTATTCTTAGAAGCACAGATGCTTTAGAAAATTCCAGTAGGTGCCTATCTGCAACTTTAGGCACTTAAATAACTTTACATATGTGGCCTGTGAGATTAAGTGGTGTATAAGTCTCATGCTGGCCTTCTAAACAGGGGTGAGTTTCACCCTTCTAAATTTGTCCTCTATTCTGTCCATGAACAAAAGAGCAAGATTCTCAGATGTATTAGTAATTCTAAATTATTCACAAATACCTCCAAGCAGGCGGGTCTTGGACCTGCAGATCATTCATGATCCTTATGAATATTTAACATTCCAGATACATTTGTTAGTTTCAGAAATCACAGGATATTGTTTTTCTTCCTTGATTGGATGATTTGGGCAACTTTAACTGCCAACTGCACAAAGACTGAGTTGCAGCCTGTTGAATGTCACACTCACAATGTGCACTGCTTTTACTGGCCAGTTATGCAATCTGATAACTTCCTTTTGAACAAATATTCAAATTTACAATTTGCTTCTCATGGGTAATTGTACCAGTTAGCTCATCTGCTGGAACAGTTATGAATAGGAAACGGGTATGAACACAAGTCCAGGCAAACTCCTTTTTAAAAAGGTGGAACCAAATATTCTTGCATTTAGACATCTATTTAAATTGTAAGCTCTTAGGGGCCGGGACTGTCTACTACGTGCTGCGTTTGTGGAGTGCCTAATACAATAGGAGCCCATTCTCAGTTGGTTCTTTGGCACCATTGTAATAAACGTGATTAATGATAACCAAAGTAGCCTTTTGTGCTGCATTCACCCAGCTCTAGAAAGGAGTTGAGAATCTGTGCATCAGCACCATGAAAACCACCAGTTCAGATGGCCCCAGTTGGCAATGTCAGACTGAATTCCTTGAGTCTAGAAGCGAGACCTGCAGCTCCACTCTGAGGCCTGGCACCTTGGCTGGGGGCGTGGGAAGTTTTCTCTGCAGCTGCTTATGCTTTACCTGTTCTGTGGATAAAGAAGGGGCTTCCTTCTCCAGGGCTTGCAGTTGAGCACCTTCCCTGGCGCTAAATTTACACCCACAAAAGTTGGTGAGTAGAACTAAATGCACAATAAGTAGAAACACAGTTTGATTGAATCCACTGTCCCAGCGGTATCAGAGTGGCAGCTTCAGGGCACAGGCTGCTCTGCATGCTGCATAGGGCAGCTCTGACAAGCGACAATCACGTGGAAGAGGCTGCTAGTAACTAGCCGCCTGCAATCCCTGGTTAGAAGAACCACTTTGTAGCCGTCAGAATCATCTCTTGTCATGGATCCTTGGCAGTATAATGATAATAATCATATCACGCGCGGCTGTGGCTCTGTCTGTCAGCCCGAATGCAGCCCCAAGAGCTTTACAAACATCTCTTTCTCTCGCTTACACACACACACACACACACACACACACACCCCGATCAGAGGAGCTAGGTTCTGCTGGTACAAATGATAAAAAGGCACTTGCAGCACTGGAAAGCCAGCCGGTGGAGGGAAAATTAAAACAATGTGCGTGTACACAGACACACACACACACACACACACACACACACACACACACACACACACACACAAAGAGATGCAAACTGCATCTCCTTGCAGCAGCCACTGTGAATGTAGCCATGTATACAACAGCTAGTTCTCAGTTAACAAAGATACCTCCAAGATTAAGTTCCAACAATACACTCAGTGCTGTGCGAGACACATGAGGACCATTCCACCCCAGGGGTGAGAGCAGGATGGACAGATGCAGCACTATGCAGACAGGCAGACGTATCCTGGGTACCGTGGTAGAAATGTGTGGACTGTTCTGTCGTGGCTCTCAGTCACTGTGCTGTGGTCTTGAGATGCTACCGTTTCCCCCTGTCCTTAGAATAGATGTGGTTACAGGGCGGTAAGAGGCGACAAATGCTGCCTTTTTAGTGGTGTGTATTTACTTCCTTTTTTCTGTCATGCACGTGCTGGTGGGAGGGCTGCCTGATTTTCAGAGATGCGTGATCTATCACTTAGCAAGCACCGGGTCTGGCTAATTATGTGCACTACCATAAGTCTTGCATCCGAAGAAGTGGGTATTCACCCACGAAAGCTCATGCTGCAAAACGTCTGTTAGTCTATAAGGTGCCACAGGATTCTTTGTTGCTTCTACCATAAGTCTGTTCTTTGTTAGTTCATTGTGTTCCTGGGGGGCAGGAATGCATCAGGAAGAATCCAGAGAGTCATTTATCGTCATTAAGGAGCAACTGAGGCATTTGGCCCTTAGTCACTGTCACCTGGGGATAGAGGCCAAGATTTTCATAAAGTTTTTGGTTGGCCAGCTAGAGACACCTTAATGGGGCCTGATTTATGCTCAGTGCTGAACACCCACTCTCTGTAAGTCAGGCCCCTTTCCAAAATATTCACTGGTCACTTTTGAAAATCTTGGCCAGCACTGGCGAAGGGTGGAACACAAAAGGTTTGGTTTGGTTTGGAGAAGGCCCTGGAAGTGTGAATGCTTATCCAACCTCTCTGGCCTGCAAGTCTGGGGCAGGGAGGAGAGTAGTTGCACCATCATAGGAGCAGTCCTAGGAGACTGGAACTCAGTCACAATCTGCTCCCTATTTCTCCCTTGCCCATGGTGCGTAGTAGTTTATTGCAGTCCTTTACAGGATGCAGCTCGCTTTCCCTCTCATGCCGGCTCAGCTCTGCCAATTGGACAGAGGAGGGTGTTTCCAAGGCTCTGAAGCTTGTAGCAGCCCCATGGTCCCCATCTCCTCTTCTCAGTTCCTGCACCCAGACTCACAATCTGGGAGGTGCCCCCCTTTGCTTTCCTGAGGCACCAAGGGAGGGATAGTGGGCTGGACACCCAGGAGGCCTCGAGTGTTCTGACTGCACATGAAATTCCCCCTTCTCATTTTAAGTGGCTTTGTGTTTCCTGGAAGAATTGTTTAGTAGCTGTGGGAGCGTTTAGTAACCTGGGAGCATTAATTACGAGTCAGAAAAGAATAAGCTCAGTAAGAGGCGCTGCCCTTTTACTCGAACGCACGTCGTTCCTGGGCTTTTCTGTAAATATTGTGTTGCTTTAACCGATTTACGCGCTGGTTATTTTGCAAGCCACAGCGTCAGCTGAATCTCCAGCGCCCCGGGAGTCGGAATGTCTCAGGCACCCAAGCCCAGGCGCAGAGTGTGCCAGGGCTGAGCCATCATAGCGCCAGATTATGGGCTACGGCATAATGCCTCTTCACGGGGCCTGGGTGAAGGATGCATGTGGCAGCCGGACACACACCAGGGGTTGTGTCAGGCACTAAAGCCAGGCTGCGTAGCATGACAACCTCGGGTGCTCTCACATCACCCAGGGGCCAGGCAGGCAGGTGGGCTGGCTTGTGAATACAGGGAGCACCAAGCTGCTTTCAAGCCCTCTTTGTGTCCCTCCCCACCACTGTCTGCACCAAACACAGGAAGGGGGCCCTTGTCGTGATGGAGCTGGGCTGTGGCATCAAGTGTACTTGGATGGGGAAGGGCCATTGCCAACCGTGGATTAAAACATGACAGAGGGACTGTAAAGAAGATAAAACCACGACAGCCAGTGTTTACTATGCACACTATTCCACACACAGACAAGGGCACCCCTTCCCCATCCTCCCTCTTCATTGTCCAAACTTTTTCCAGCACTAATGAGAAGCTGTAACCCTCCCAGCACTTGTGATGCGAACAGCTCTCTTCTCCCAGCTCTCTCCTTCCCTTCAGAAAGCCATGCAATGTACCTTGTTTTTTCTCTGAAGCTACGTGAAAGCAGCATTTTGCCCTAATGGTGCCCTTGAAATTACAAAGATTAGCAGCTCTATTCTTCTACAGGTTTGGCCAATCACATTTTGGTGTTGTTTTTCCATCCGTAATAAGTTACTGCTGTCATATTGTTCTGGCATCTCAGGCCCTAGTGTGGCATTGTATCCCTCAGTCACTCACTGATCCTAATGCTGATGACTAAAGACTATATTTAAAGGTAATATAAACAGTTTGATCTTTAAAATACATTTGATCTATAATTTCTATACATAGTTTCTGAACTTTTATTTTACAACAATTACCAAAAAGCTCTTTTTATATGATATTTGCAGCTAAGTTGACAGTAATAGCAATTAAACCCCATCTGTTTGCAGAGCATGAATAATAACAGTTGACACTCAACTTCTAATACTGTTCATTGGAAACCTGTTAAACACAGGAACTTGTTGCTGAAATGGATGCCTTTGGGGCTTGGTCTAAGCCTTCTGCAGACAGAGTTTAGAGGATTCTGAAATTTCACGGTACAGATGCTAGGGTTTGGTGCATAGAAATTTACAGATCCAGCAAATCGTTCACTTATCTAGGATCAACGATCTCTCATGATCCCTCTGGATCACGGGGAATGTTTTCTTTTATCAGGATGCCATTAAACAACGTGAATGCTGCTGTTGCTTTCTGTTATATGCATGGTACTTTACAGACAAACAGGTTCCCTGCCTCAAAGAGCTTATGGTCTAGTAGAAAGGGATAACATGGTGAGCAAATCACTGGTGGGAGAAATGAACAGGGAAATGTTTGAGATTGCTAAGCACGCCAAGCATGGGGAGGCCATTCCAGGAGCAGGGGGAGGCAGGCAAAAGGTGCAGGATTATGAGTAAGAGAATCAGGTTGAGCTGAGGTGGCAGAATGAAGGGTACGCAAGGTGGAAGTTGGGAAGAAAGACAAGAGACCTTATAGGACATGCTATACACAAGACCTTGTTAGACTCTCTTCCTGGGTGTTCCTATGGACTGAGCACCTGCTAGGTTTTTCCTTTTCTAGGGTACGTCCATACTACCCGCCCGGGTCGGCAGGTAGCGATCGACTTCTCGGAGTTCAATATATCACGTCTCATCTAGACGCGATATATCGAACTCCGAACGTGCTCCCGTCGACTCCGGAACTCCACCACCGTGAACGGCGGTGGCAGAGTCGACGCGGGAGCCGCGGACTTCGATCCCGCGCCGTGAGGATGGGTAAGTACTTCGAACTAAGGTACTTCAAGTTCAGCTACGCTATTCGTGTAGCTGAACTTGCATACCTTAGTTCAAATCCCCCCCCAGTGTAGACCAGGCCCTAGAGATGAGACAAGACTGGAGCACTTCCAAACTCAGGGCATTTGGACAGAATAGCACCCTGATCTGAACCAACGCTTCAAGAGCAATCCCTGGCCTCCTTGGCCAGTCCACACCCTGTACATGTGGATTTGTGATGGAAAGAGATTAGCTGCACATTTGCTTGTAGCTGTGTTATGGGTACATTTAAATCCCTAAATTAAACATGGAAAGCTCAGGTTCAGGAAGTGGCTAGCAGACCTGTCCACCTGAGTCTTGCCTTGCCAAGCCAAGCAAACAGACACTCGTGTGCACAGTTACCCATTTTGCATGTCCAGGCGCTGACTTGCATGTGCTATTTAGGAGTGACCGTGGACAAATTAGGCCCCTGTTATTGCTATTTTACAGTGGAAGCTCTTTGAGACAGTGATCCAGTCTTGCTATGTATCTGCAAAGGGCCTGGTACACCGGAGGTGTAATACAAATGATAAAGAGCAATGCCTCCTAACAATGGTTTCCTAACTACTTCTTGGGTTTTAATTTTTATTAATAAAAAGGTTTCCTAGATTTCTACCAAAAATGGTGACAAACTACTCCAGGGAATTGAATATTATATAAATCTCCCAAGAAGCCAAGTCATCAATTAAAACACATTACCCTCTGTTCTTTTCCTTTCAAACACTCAGTTTAATAATAAAAAAGTAGACTACAAAGGGCCCCAGCAAGAAAGAACAATACAGAGTCACTAACTATTACATCTGTAGTGTTACTACAAAGAGGCAGCGTAGCCCGCTGTGTCAGCAGGGAGCTGGGATCAAACAGGGCTCACAAAAACAGCAACTGACGAAACAAAGCTGATCTGGGAGGTGATAAGGCACTTGGTGCACCTCTTGTGATACACTCTGACTGAAACTGATTGCTCGAATAATCATTACTCTGGATCCAACAACAGCATCATTATGTGAAAAAAAGAGAGGCCAAAGGGGGTTGGGGGTGGGAAAAGAGGGCCTGGTTTTGACCACAAAGGATTCTGAAATAAGAGCTGCTATTCACAGGGGGACGGGGAGGGGGATGTGTGTGCATGCAGGTTGGGGCATGTGCATCTCTATGTGGATTTAATTCTTGTGAAAGATGCTGGATCAACAGCCCTGGAAACTCATGTCCCCTGTGTAGTAACCCAACAGGTACCATTTGGCTAGCAGCCCTCCTGTGTAACGGCAATATGCCTTAGGGCTTGGCTACACTTGAGAGTTGCAGCGCTGGGAGTTACAGCGCTGGTCATCCAGCTGTGTAGGGAAAGCGCTGGTGTGTGGCCACACTCACAGCTACCAGCGCTGGTGTGTGGCCACATTTGCAGCATTTGCAGCGCTGTTGAGAGTGATGCATTATGGGCAGCTATCCCAGCGTTCAAGTGGCAGCAACGTGCTTTTCAAAAGAGGGGGGTGGGGTGGGGTGTAGTGTTTCAGGGAGCCGGGGAGAGAGAGAGAGTGGATTTTTGGAGCCAACACTGTGTGTTAGCTTCCTGCCTTGCAAAATCAGAAAATGTTCCCGACCCCTTACTCTTAACTGCAAACAGCCTGCATCCAACGGACTCCCTTTCTCCCCCCCCACAGTTTCTCTCCTCAAGCAAACACTCACTCCCTGCCTGCCTCATTCACAGGGGTTATCTCATTTGATTGTTCACAGTCAGGTACAGATTGATCACAGCAAACAGGAGCTGTGTTTGTTTTTTAGATAAGCAGCTCCCGGAGCTCCGGAGCTCCGAGTTCACAACAAAACAAAGAGAGTAATTTAGTTAAAAGCATTCTGGGATATCGACTAATACCCTGGAGGCCAATAACAGCGCTGGTGTGTATCCACACTTGATGAGCAGCGCTGGATCACCAGCGCTGCACTCACTACACCCCAAGCAGACCAGGTGTTCAGCCAGCGCTGCAGCCAGGGAGTTGCAGCGCTGGATGTGCCTTGCAGGTGTGGACAGTTACTAAGTTGCAGCGCTGGAAAGCCTCCACCAGCGCTGCAACTCTCAAGTGTAGCCAAGCCCTTAGAGTATGTCTGCTTAAGAATCCTGACTTGGAAGGACACCCTGTCAGGCTGTGAGGGGAGTACAGTGATCCCTTCCATCCCTGGCTTCTCTGCCAGCAAGGGAGCCAGCTGGGACGGTGGGTCGTTTTTGTGATCTGGGGGTTATTCAACAGACACTGAACTGAGTCTCAAACAAGAACTGGGCAGAAAATGGTTTTCCTGTCCCTCAAATATTTTCGAGAGTTCAGAAATTCTCTCTGTTCCATATCAGGATGAAACGGAGACCTTTTGAAGTTTTTCAATGAAAAACCAGAGTGAGTGCATGTCCACACCCCAGAATAGCCAGGTGACTAGAACACTTATCTGGGATGTAGGAGACCCAGATTCGAGTCCCCGGCTACCTGATTTGGAGCATGGACTTGAACTCGGGTCTCCTACATCCCAGCTGAATACCCTAATCCAGTGGTGTGACACCCTGGCATCCCCTTATTCACCACTGTCATAAAATTAGGATATGTTTTGCACAAAGGCTGCCTTGTGAGGTATCATTCTAAAAGTCTTGATCTGCTAGACAGTAATATCACATTGGGTTGTATGTGCTATCGTCGTATGTGAAGTTATGAAGTGCAGCTATGTGTGTGTTACTGAAACGTGTAGTGTGGTTGAAAAGACCCACAAGCAGCCTTTCAGGTACAACAGTAAAAAGGCCAAACAATGTTAATGGCATATTGAGAAAATGCACACAAGCACCAGGATTACCCCAGGATCTGTGTACAATAGAAACCTCTCAGAGAGAGCACTACACAATGGGAACTGCTTGACCAACGTCACAGCAAAAGAGCTTTCCAGCAAGTGGGAAGAAGATATAAAAGGGGGAAATGACATCATGATGGTACCTCACTCTCTCTACAACACCACACCTGGAAACATCTGAGGAATAAAGACTGAACCAGGGGAAGTAGTGATCCCAGGCTAAAGGGATTTCTAGCCTGTGTATGAAAACCTGGGAAACTCAAGCTGCAAAGCAAAGGAAGCTTGTGCCCTTAAGAATCTGCCAGCCTGTTTATCACTCAGGGTGAGAATTTGCTAATTTACCTAGTATGTTAAGCTCAATTTGCGTTTTTGTTTATTTACTAGGTAATCTTCTTTGATCTGTTTGCTATCACCTATAATCACTTAAAATTTATCTTTTGTAGTTAATAAACGTACAATATTTTGTTTTAATCCAAACCAGTGTGTGTTTGACTAAGGTGTCTGGAGAAAAATCTCAGTTTGGTTACCACAAGCGTGCATAGTCCTCTTCACATTGAGAGAGAGGCGGACCATGTGTAAACCCATATACTGGCCTGATTTTGACCAGGACAGGACAGTACTGCTCTGGAGTCCTAGGCTGGGAGGCTGATGGCTAGAGAGCCTGCATGTAACTGCAGCTGGGTGTGTCCCTACCTGTGTGAACGCTGGTAAAAGGGCAGGCTGGAAGGGTTTGTAGCTTGTCACAGCAGTACAGTGTAGAAGGGAGCCCAGGCTGGTGGGTCAGAGGGCTCAGTGGTACCTCAGTTCCAGGTGGCACCTTGGGGAGAACCTGTCACAAGTGGCTCTCAACCTTTCCAAACTACTGTACTCCTTTCAGGTGTCTGATTTGTCTTGCCTACCCCCAAGTTTCACCTCACTTAAAAACTACTTGCTTACAAAATCAGATATAAAAATAAAAAAAAATGTCACAGCACATTATTACCGAAAAATTGCTGACTTTCTCATTTTTACCATACAATCATAAAGTAAATCAATTGGAATATAAATATTATACTTGCATTCCAGTGTATACTATACAGAGCAGTATAAACAAGCCATTGTCTGTATGAAATTTTAGTTTGTACTGACTTCACCAGTGCTTTTTATGTGGCCGGTTGTAAAACTAGGCAAATATCTAGGTGAGTTGATGTAACCCCTGGGGTACGTGTACCCTTGGTTGAGAACCACTGCCCTAATCCCCTGGCTATTGGCCATTTTTGTGTGGGTCTCCCTCAAGGTCTCCTGTTGGAGCTGTACCTTTAAATCTGTATCAATAAATAAATATTCAGTGAGGCAGAGGGAGACTGACTCTATAGCCCAGGGGGTAGGGTGATCACCTAGGGTGTGAGAAAGTCAGGTTCAAGCCCCTGCTCTAATAACTAATTATTTATACAAAGTGCAACAGCTTCAATTGGAGAATTGAGAGACCCCCCCCCCAAACTAGACAGTCACCTGGGGGTACAGCACTCTGCTGGGTTCGAGTTGTTCCAGATTGGGGCCTTGAGCCCAGTTCTCCCCATCCCAGGTGAGCATCTGAACCCCTAAGTTATTAGCACCTCACTGTCTCTCTCTGACCAATAAATTCCAGCCTGTACCCAAGAAGCCTCTTGGTTAAAGTTCCCTCGAACCCAGTGCGTTCCAGGGAGCAGTTTCATTTCAACAAATCAGTATTTTCTGATGAAAAACTGTTTTGTCAAAAAATTCCTGACCAGCTCTAACCCCAGCCCATTTCACATAAAGGCCACAACAAGGCACTGAAGCAGAAGTGGCTTTCACTAACTATTGGCCTGAGCTGGATCTGAACAAGTGACCTAGAGGTTCAAGATTCTGTCTTATTACTCATTGCTTGTCTAATGTACTCAGTTCTTTTATCCTTTCCTAGGCTGTAGAAAGCACTTCTTTTATACATTCCCATTGGACTCAGAGCAATACACATACCACACACCGAGCTGCCCTGTGTAGTTCTTACAATGTTAAGGCACTACTCACCATCAGCCCTCAGTAACCAAGATCACTGACTTCCTAGAAATGCCACAGATTAGCTAGAGATATAGGATCAGATCCCCCGCTGGTGTAAATCAGCACAACTCAATTGAAGTCAATGGAACTATAAAGAATTACACCCGAGGATCTGGCCCATCAAATGTATCAAGCTAGACGATTGGTAGCTCAGAATACAACAGCTCCCAGGTGTGCCTGTCGACAATCCAAACAGCACCTTCACATGTCTCTTTTATAAGCACAGGCCAGGTCTAGAGGTGAATCTAACCCCACTGTAATGACATTGAAATTCGAAGCTCTTGAGTTGAAGGGCAATGTCTGTATGTTCTCCACAGTAGTCCCATGCATCACTATGATGCTATGTGCACCTAGATTGCAAGTTCTCCAGAGCAAGGAGCGTCTAAAGTATGTAGCACCTTGGAACCCAGGCTTCAGTGAAGATTGGGGCCCCACTCTGCTAGGTGCTATATGAACACAGATTACTGTCCATGCCGCAGACCCTTTATAATCTATAAGGTATTAGCCTCCATTCTGGGGAAGCCTTATCTGTCCTCTCTCTGCCAGGTTAGTGGAAGCGATAGGCTCTGCAGCTGGTATCCCTCTGCCTGAGCACAGACCGCTAGACAGAAGGGGATCCATAGATCTTAAGGCCAGACAAGACCACTGTGGCCATCCAGCCTGATCCACAGGCCAGAGAATTCCACCCAGCCAGTCCTGTATCCAACTGCTTGAGCTATAGTATATATCTATATCTAACTATATACACACACACACGCACGCACACACACGCCCAGCAACGCTAGTGCACATTCCTCCTCTCCCCGCTCCCTGGCAAACCTTTAGCCTCCGCTCCAGCCTCTGCCTTATGTTTGAAAATTCCATAACATTTTAGGTTAATAAAGCTCTCGTTTGCTTCAGCTAGCACCTGTTTCTATGGTGACACTTGCAACCCAGAATCAGTTTATTAACCAATAAAAGGAAAAAACACTGAAAAATTCAACTGGTATCAAAGTAAAGTGCTTGAAAAACCCCTCAGAGGTGAATGGCCCTGGCATGGGGTCCAGTTCCCCTAATGGAGGGCTGTTCCCTTCAGAGATAGCGGCCTCCTCAGAAGCTGCCCTCAGCTCTCAGACCCTCAGACACGGGATTAAGAGATCACTGCTGACAAAACAGCCCCTGTCTCTTCGTATCACACAAGCAGCTTGCTAGCCTAGCGCCCTACTGGGGCCCTCTTTTCACACAGCTACCGTACTGCGCAGAAGGAACAGCTGTCGGCGTACCGCGTTCCTCGCTGAACAGACTGTTTTCTTTACCGGCCCTGCTGCTTCACCTTCAGGCATCAGAGTGCCCCTAATGAGAACAAGGGGAGGCAGCAAGCCCTTGTCACAGGACAGTCACAGCCAGTCCCCCTCATTCTCACCTACATCAAGAGAGTTTCTTTTCAGGAAAACAATATTCAGAGGCCGGATTCACAAAGGTGTCTCGAAACCATCAGCTTGAGGAAATGTAAACTTGGGGGTTACTGCTGGTTCTTGAGTGGAAGGTAGACATATGGGATGAGAGTGTTATCTAGTGGTTAGATTACGGGGCTGAGGATGAGGGCTTCTGGGTTCTTTTCCCAGTTCTCAGAGCAGAGAGTAATCTAGTGGTTAGAGCCAGGGGCAGGGTGATGGTGGCTGGGAGTCAGAAATCTTGGGTTCAATTCCAAACTCTGCCACTGACTCACTCTATCTGACTCTGGATGAGGCTCTTAACCTCTCCACAGATCACTTTCCTTAATCTTGCAAAGACTCCAAACATCTTCACTTGTGCAAAACCTCAGGCTAGCTCTGCCAAGCAACAGATCAGACCCAGGGTGGGTCGGTCTCTCTCTTTCTCTGCACTCAGGAATTCTCCTGGCTGGCAGAGTTGGTTTCCATAACAACTTTCTGTTACAAACATATTTTGATAAAAATAAAGTTAAAACAGCAAGGCTTTGGTGGAGTACAAATTTGCTGCGTTCTCTCTCTCTTTTCTGCTCTTTCTCCCCCTCCATCTCTCCCCCACAACGGGGGGGGGGGGGGAATAAAGAAGTAAAACATAGCGTTTGAAGGACAGTATTTTCTCCCTTCTTTCTCTCTCCCCACTGAATACAAAATGAAAAGCCTTGTTTACTGGATTTCTCTGTAAACTGGTTCAGTCCCTGCCTAGTTACCTGATGCTCTACAGTATATACAGGATAATGTGATAAATTCATTTCCAATTCACTGCATTATCCTTTGAATATTTTAATGACTCATTGAATGGAGTAAAAAAAAGCTATTTCAAATGAACAATTATGCTGCATTAGAGTAAAGGCTGATTATATTTAAACACTGCTTGCATGGATAACGGGACATATCGACCTCCGCCTAGAAGAGCTAATTTGGCTCTTATCTCTAAATAATTTTACACTGCAAATTACCATGAAAACCTAAAGGGCTTTAAAAACATTCATCAAAAGATATTATTCCACTTTGTAGCAACATTTTTATTTAAATTATTTTGAATGGGAGTGAAAGCATCTCTTGTGTTTGACAATCAGAGAAACAGCGTTGTCATCACTGATAAGGGAATGTAGAGCTGTATGGCAGAAGGTATTCTATAGATTAAGCCACTAAAAGTAACCATCGGATAGTGGTAATGCTTCGGATTGAAACCCACACCTCCAAAAGGAAATTCAGCATGAACACCAACTTGGTGGAGTGCCAAGGTATTGAAGAACATATAATGGTACTTAGCACTTCTCTAATGGCATCCATGTGAATAACTCAAAGTGCTTCAGTGGATGTATTAGTGGATTAAGGTTTCCTGGTGGATCAGTATAACCTTCATTTTGCAGATGGAGAAACTGAGGCACAATGAGGCAAGGTGATTTGCCCAAGGCCACAGAGTGAGTCGGTGGCAGAGCTGGGATTTAAGCCTAGATCTTCAGAATCACATTCATGTGCTTTAACTACTATCCCATGTTTCTTGTCCTGGAAACTAAGGTCATGGGCATTGTCTACATGCAAATTGATGATTTAAACTAAATTGAAATAAACCCCTTTTAATCTGAAATAAGAGAGTGTCCACACTCAGACTTGTGCCAAAATAACAAAAGGTTTGAATTAAAACCACTAAGAGTTTCTCTACAAATGAAGATTGTTCCAGATTACGGCAGGGTGAGAATTTAAAGTGCAATAGCTATTCTGGAATAGCTCCATGTGTAGACAATCCCTAAATCATTTCAGTGTCAGCTGGTGTGCAGACAAGACCATACATAGAAGCTATCTGAAGCAGAGACTTTAATTTACCAGGGTACTGGTTTTCATTTACACCAGGGACCAGATTTCTAAAGGTATTTAATAAGTGCCTAACAATGCAGCTAGGCACCCAATGAGATTTGCAAAATCAATGGGAGCCAGAAATATCCCACTAGTTGTTTAGCTGCATCTTATGTGGCTAAATACCTTAGGCATCTGTAGTACCTAAATACACCACACTGACAGTATAAAAGGGGCATTGAAGCGAGTCTAAATGGCCTTGGTGTAAATAAGATGCAGTCCCTATGTGTCTGTACAGCTTCTATCGTGATAAGGCCCCAATCTCTGGTGTCCCTTGCTGCTATTGCAATATAAACAAACATTAATAAATAGCTTTCAACTGGATCCAGACCTGTTTCTAGACACAGACTCATCGTAGTCAGAGATGGAAAAGTGCTACTTGGTCCCACTTAATCTGTGCCCTGGAGGCCAGTGCAGGATTCTTCTCTTCAATCTATTTTCCTAGGCTTTATCTAGTCCAGTTATATGAATTAGGGATGGGAGACCGACATAACTAAGAACACCCCCTCCTTCCCCAGAAGCTTAGCCCCTTGATAGAATGAACTCTCTCTCAGGCTTGTAGGAGGTTCTGAGCTAGTCAGGTAAGCAGATTATCACCCTCTCCCTACCCTCCCCCCTTATGCTTTCCGGTTGGGAATGGAAACAGAATTGCCTAAAAGTGTCAGAAGAAACCCTTGCCTTGCCATTTGGATTGACCCGCTTTGCCGAGGCAAACGGAGCTTTAATCCGAATCCCTCCCTGCTTTCCTTTAGAAGCGCTTTTATTTTTGCAAAGACGACAATAATTAGAAAAAGCTAATGCACTGGAAGGATCTGTGTACAGAATGGAAAAAATGAGCTCAGGCTTTTTTGCATTTAGTAAATATAAAAATTAATGAGAGACTTTCATCCTGTTAGAAATGCAGAAGGGCCCCTGTGAAGGATTTTCTTTTAAATTGTACATGAATCTCTGCAATTATTCTGAATGCTTTATTTTTTTAGCCAATTAGGAAATGCATGGAAAGTATTAATATCCAATTTTAATTTGCTTAATATTCCTATTAACAATAAAAAGTCTAATTAAGGTATCTACAAAACGCCCTTAGCAGTAATTTCAGAGAATAATAGAGGAGAATGACTAGATATTTCTTGTTAAATGCATGCTGCAAATTAATTGATATCTTAATTAGACTTTAGTACTAAGATTATTAGTTAGATTGAATCAGAGCTGCAACACCTAACCTTTAAAAAATAAAATAAAATAAAATAAAAGCAGGCAACAGAGAGAGAAACAAGCTGCTTTTCTAAATGTTGTTTCTCTAAAGAAACTGATAATGTAATGAGAGAAAGGTTGGAAACAATAAAAGGGCGTTAGCAAAAAATAATAATAATGCTTCCTCCTTCTCTTGTGTCTTCTATGCCAGAATCTCACATCACATACACAAATTAAGCCCCCTAACAATCTTGTGAGATAGGCAAGCATCATTACCAACATTACCGTACAAGGAGGTTAAGTGATTTGCTCAAGCTTGCACACCGAGTGGGAACAGAATCCAGGCCTCACCTCCTAAGTCTCTGTACCTAAAAGACTGTTCAGTCAAAACAAAATTATTCCCCCTATTTGTTCTCTCCCCTTGCCACCAATGTAAATTCTCACTGATCATTTCCTTGTGAGAAATTTGATCCTTGAATTGCATATTCTTGCTGCTTATTCCTGGGTCGGCTCCAGGACACTGACTCATGGCAATCCATTATCGACAGTCATACCGCCGAACTGCAAGTGACTCAATAAATGTGTGTGGGGATTTTCATTTTAAGACTGTTCTATTTTCCTCAAAAGTTTCTGACAAGGGGACTACCCACAGCACTAGAGAGGGAGGTCTTCTCCACACAACCTGCACTACAGAATGCAAAGGCTGGTGTTAAAACAAAGATGACACTTACCTTCCCATCCAATACTTGCATCATGCTAAAGGAAAGGGCCAGAGAAACTACAATCCCTGTTTTCTGATTGATGAAAGTGTAAAAGGGTTGAAAATAAACCTTACCCGAGTCTCTCAACTGGAGAAAATCCCAGAATCTAGGTAGAACTAGCTGAAATGTTTTCATTGCAAATATCGTTTTGACCAAAAAAAAAAGTGGAAAATTTTAGTTTTGATTGAATTTTTTTTTAAATAAAAAAATGTTTTTATTTTCTGTAAAAATATTAGGCTGTCAGTTCAGGTTTCCCTTCAATCAAAAAAAGTTGTCATGGGAAATTTTGAAAACAATTATTTCCCCAACATTCTTTACAAAAAATAATTGACATTTTTGGACCAGCTCTACTCTAATGTATTGGGTAAACAACCACCTACCTGTCTTAACAGTCCTACCACTTCGTATTTATATAGCAACCTTTCATCCTAGAGAGTTTCGCACACAGAACCACAGAAATGCAGCTACCTCTGGAGAGGAGCATACAACATTTTACACACAATTCGAGAAGAAAAGGGAAAGCAATTTTTGGCCAAGAATACTGGGTCAAACCCTGGCACTTATGAAAAGCCCCAGACAAAGGCAATCAAAGAATGGGGCGAGGGGAATTGTGACTAGACTTCATGCTGACTGTTGGGGGAAAAAATCACCAAGGATAGACTTGAAATATATTGGGCAACCATCAGCAGAGCTGGTCAAATTGTGGGGAAAAAAATAATTTGTAAATAATCGATTCAGCCACTGGCGTGTGTGTGGGAATCAACGAATAAACTACTTGTGAATATTATTCAGGCAGCTCTTCTCCCCCAAGGTCTCTGATGGCCACACTGAATGCATGGGACCCGTTTGCAAGGGCTCATCCAAAGAGGGTACCGGGCCTGTGTGGTGTACAATTCTCAGTGTAGGAGGAGGAAACACTGAGAAGCCTCTGCTGGGATTTGAACCTGGGGTTCCAAGGACATATAGCTGCAATGCTTAGGTTCGCTGATGTTAAGAGCTGATATAACAGCTAAGCTATGCCTCTCCTACCGGCTTCTAAACTGAGTTACTGGTCTCATCCCACTGCACACACCAACTGGTTTTTATGCTCATTTGTTCCATGCTGAATGACTGACATATAGATTTATACATACACACTCGAGAACATCTCCTTATGGGAGTAACTAACCACCTTGAAGCAGACCAGCTGTTCTGATTCCCTCAGGTAACTGCTCAAGCCTGGGCAGTACAAATGAATAAAAGGACAGGGATTTCCTAGTGAATTACAAATCTCACAGTGATAGGGTACAGAGGGAAGTGCTGTCTTGCTGTCACACCCTGTACTAAGCACCAACCTCATGCGGGGTAGGGTTATTGACGTTAACAGGACAGATCCGAGAGTCAACACAACACAAACCCCAGCATTAACCTGACATCCCTTCCTCAATAAACTCTGCTTTTAATTTGGACTTCTGATGTTGAGAAACCCCAAAGCCTCCAAAATCTGCTCATGTCTCAGCTCCTCAACCAGCAAGCCAGGCAGGAAGATGGGTTTGCCGCAAGCTCAGCTGTATGAGCCAGATTCAGCATTGAAGGAAGCAGGTGAACCAGTATCCAAGTCAGTGGAGTTGCAGCTGCTCCCATCTGAGCTAAGTTTGGCCTCTGGAATTGCACTGTCTACACCACCCATCTCATCTGCTCCATTCTCACTGCGTTCCACCTGCTGCATACTATCGCTCCAAGTCACGTGCAGACAAAATGTTTATCTTCCTGAGACTCTGGGCTTAAAGTATCAGGGGGTGACTGAAGCAGAAGGTGCTCAATGTAGAATACCTGTGATTTCACTTCTCCCAGCTGCTAAGGATGTATCTCCATCTAGTCTACAAAAGGAGGACGACGACAAGTGGAAGCTGAAGAAGGGACATTAGTGAGTTAATGAATGACTAAGCCCTCATTCCGCTGTGCAAAGCTCAGCTTTATAATACATGGAGAGTTGGGCAAGGCTTGTGTCCAGGTTTCCTTCTCCTCGTATCCATGAAAACCACTTACAATCATTTGTAACAAGCCCTTGGTGAATGGTAAGGAAACATCGCACCTGTTGTTCCCCTACCCAGCAAGGCGGCTATTCAAGGCCCAAACCTGAAGCGGTACACAGGAATGAACCAGAGGAGGGAAAGTAAGATGCAGGAGAAGCAGTCCTGTAATGTCTCTTTTTGGGGCTACCCCACAAATTAGCCCATCGTCACCCTGCTCACTTAAAAGAACGACTATCCCTTATTTGAGCGCAGGCTAAGGTCTGGCTTGGGGGAAAAGTTAACTGAATGCGTTGAGCGACATTTACACATCACTGGTGTGATCCTATGCAGGAGAGAGAAGAGGAAAACAGGGCCAGTACTCACTTTGATGTTAATGACAACCCAGTGTCTCCAGAAACGGTACTTTGGATTAGCTCTGTTCGGGGCATCTGGATCCACCATGATCAGCACATACTTCTTATTCTGAAATATAAAAAAAACAAACCACCCCCAACCTTTGAAACACACAGGCTTACAGTGTTTTCACAATTCAGTAGTAGGTAAATGCTCTTAGGGGAGAGAGGGCATAGGGCAAAGAAGATGGGAGAAGTAGGACTTTGGGATTCTCTTCCTAGCTCTGCCTCTAACTCAGTGAAGCTTCAGTGCGGGTAGTACGCCATTAGTCTAGGGATGTCCATAAATACTCACAAAGGTACATACCTGAGGTACAATCCTAGCATGGACCTCGGGTATGTACTCAGCTCGCTAGCCCACTCTGACCCCTGCATGGAGCTCTTTTCACTGCTATTGCTACCTGCACTCACTGGATTCAAGCTAGGTTGCATAGGCTAGCCTGTGCGGAGGTTCTGCTGTGTAGATATACCACTGTGGGAGTTAATCACAGGTTAGGACAGAGCCTGCCTCTTGCCGTGTTGTGTCTGTCCTGAGGAATGTCAACCTCAAGGGGCATCAGTCCAGGACTTTCATCAGCCCTGAATTCTCTCTCTCTCTCACCCACCCCCACTGTAACAGTTATATTTGTGTATGATCCTCAGATGAAATGAGCTGTAAAAATTCGACGTATCCTATTACTGAGTGCTTCATGCTAAGCCTGGATTCCTTCTTCTGACATTTTATTCCTCGTGGCCTAAACTTCCTCTAAGAGCTCACAGAGGAAGAATGGGCTTTTGTAACAAGTCCAAATACAAGGCACCGGAGAGAATTTTCCCCAACCGTTCACTAACCACATCCTACAGCAGAGTAGCACAGAGAGACATGCCGTGACACAAGGGGCTTTCCACACAGAGGCTTGCATTCCACTGGAAATGAGGGACAGGATATAGTCTAATCTCAGAGACAGAATCTCACAGCCCCTGTGCACTACCCTGCTGGGTCAGTTGTGCGAACAGTCTGGTAGCAAGGGGGAAAAAGTCTCCACACCGACTAAACAAAACACTGACTAAATTAATTCAGCCGAGAACAGGAGCTTCCAGGGCAGAGCAGGCCAATGAGCTCTCTTAAGTCCAGTACTTTGCGTCTGCCAATAAGCGATATGCCAAGAAGGCAAAATAGTTCCATAATGCACTGTAAGTGGAAAAAGTAAACCTGCCTGACCCTTGCAGGTCATGACCCGAGGCATGCATTTTAATAGCTCATCTGAGCGTGTTAGCTGGTGTTGCTACAAATGCTATTGACGCCATAAAATGATCCGGACCCTCTCAGTTATTTTGATCCATTTACATAGGCTTGGGGCTTGTGAAAGGTGCTGGATTGACAGCCCTGGAAGAGGAAAGCCTCTCTATATCCAGAGAACAGGTATAGCATGGCTAGCAGCAGGGCAAGCATTCTCCAGTCACTGCCCTGCCTGAGTTCTGGAGACACCATCTTGGCGGGGGAGGGAGGGGCAGTTTCCATGCCTGACATGCCCTATTACTAAAGGACGACACTAGCAGTGGTGGTTCTTGCAATGTGGACACCTGACCGAACCCACAGGCACCTCGGTCCAGGCTGCTGATAGATCGTAACAATAATTTGGTCCTTGCCACCCTGGACAGGGTTTGATGACCTCTGGATGCTGAGCTAGGAGAGCCTACAGATCTCAGTGGACTTGGCAGGATATGGGGTTCCGGATGATCATGCAAACACCTAGATCATTAAGGGACCTACAGGCTAATAAGATCTGGAGATGGACCCAGCAGCCTGCCAGCAATGCGGCAGGATGGTGGCAGCAATTCCATAGCACGCCTTGGGGTCAAAATTTCCTACATTGGCTCAGAAATTTAGCCACGTGACTCCCACTGAAATGAAAGAGAGCTGTGCAGCTATATGCCCTTGTCACCTATGAAAAAATCCCAGGTAGAGGTTAACAGCAAGCTCTTTGGTGCAGTTCTGTGTTTGTACCAGATGGCGCACAGGGGGGACCCTGCCCCATGGCTGGAGCTCCCAGGTGTTACCGCAATACAAATGAATAGTAATATTATGGCACTTTAACCTCAGCAATCCCACTGGAGATAAATCACAATCTGCCCCCTTTTACAGATAGTGAACGTGCATCTATGGGCTTTTCTACCAGTGGAGTTGTGCTGGTTTAACTTAAGGTGTGAACGTAAAGAGATTTAGCTAGAACAGTGCAAAAAATTGTGCAGACACTTATTTCAATTGATCTTGATAAATCTATTAGCACTAGGTTTAAGATAAACCGAAATAAGGCACTCAGACTGAAATATGGGTGTCCATACGGGTTTGCGCTGATTTTACTAATCTGGTTTATTTTCAAATGGTGAAAGCTTGTGGGTAGGCAAAAGCCACAAAGATCTTAAGAGCCTGACTCTAAGAGGCAAGGTACACCTGCAATTCCCAGGACCTGACCAAGATTCAGATGTGGGATTAAAATCTAGCAATTCCTGGTTCCCAGTCCTGTATTCTAATTGCTAGCCTCTCCCTCCCCAAACTTAATGCTGCTCTGCACTAGTAGACCCAGCCCAAAACATTGATTGAAATAGCATCCAATGAAAATATTGGATGGCAACACTGAAACTGCAGTTTATGGAGAGGGGGAAAAAATCCCAGGCTGCAAGTGTGAAGGAATTTGAGTTCTAACTTTAGGTGGGTACATGGCTGAATGCTGTGTTTGTGAATCTCTTGCTTCAATTTCGGCGCCCAGCTGGTGGGAACAGAACGTGTAGTCATGGGACTGTCATCGTGTGCTGTCCAGGTTAACATGTAGCATTTCTATTACTATTAACAGACTTTCCGCTCCTCACTCCATCTGTTCTTCGAAATAATTGCAGTTGTACAGACCATGCCTTCGCTACAGGCAGGCTCTGGGGAGAGGATAGTGCTTTTATGCAAAAAAAAAAAAGTGTTAAAAAATAACAGCAAACACGAGAATAGAGTGTGAGCGAAGTTAACAGCAGGCTCAGAATTCGGTACAGATTGTGGCCTATCAAGGCGGCATTGCACAGAGCCTTGGGCTGGTCAGACTAGGCCATTCTGCGTGAGAGGAGAGGGGTTGGATCAGTGCCAGGCAGGCTCCATCCCCACTGTGGGTTTGGATTTTTTTTTTTTTCGTTCTGACGTAGCAGGACTGATTACTCTGAACCTGGATATGCCCTGAGGGTGGAGTGTGGGTGTGATCCTTCCCCTGCTCCCCAGCAGGATACAGTTAATTCACACTGACATCAGGGGGCAGTGCGGTACCAAGCCCTAGATCAACACAGAGTCAGGGCCTGTTATTCTCTCTGCTTGGGGCAAGGATGGAAGCAGCAGTGTGGGGGCGCTTTAAGTGAAGTTTGTTCTCCTCCTGTCCTGGGGCTGCTCTATCTTACGCTCTGCTTGTCATGCATGTTCCAGCCTGGACTCAGGTGGTACTCCCTACCGTCGGGGCTGGGAGCAGGACTCTTACATCTGCTTTGTAGCTGCTGGGCCTGCCCTGAGGAGGATGATTGTCAGGGGGACGTTTCTACCTTCTAAGACCCCTTTACACTGCCAAAGGAACTGACAGTCGGGCCCTCCATGTGCATGTCACGTGCACCAGGCAGAAGCCACATCAAAGCAATCTGCAGCAAAAGGTGAACTGCAGACGGCTTGGCTCAGCTTGGAGCAGAACCATGGATGCTCCTCTCAAGTTCAGTCAGCCCCCCTGAGCTGTGTTTTGGAGACATTGCTCTCACACGTTATGGTAACTTCCTGCTTTTGATTGGGCTAGAAACACCCCAAGAACAGCCTCTGTGATGGTATTCCAGCTCTTCCGTTCCAGAGGCCCAGGACACCCCAGCACCTGCTAAGGACTGGGGGTGTGAAGTTCCTCAGGGAAGCATGAAAATGTCAGAGATTCGAAGCCTGAGCAAAAGATTCCCTCAGCTAGGAGACAAAGGCATTCCTGAAAGGCATCCTAATAGAAACAATCCCACACCTTCCAGCCAAAGATAGCAAAGCCTGTCACAGACATGCAGAAATCTTCTCAGTGGGTATTATGTCCCATGCAACAGAGAGGGAAACCAGCTTGCCTCTCAACAAAGCAGTGGATTGTTAGCTTACAGTGTCTTCCATAGCTGGTAACAATGCAGGAATCCTGACTTCCTGGCTCTGGTCACTGGACCTCCTCGCCTCAGAGCTGAGACTAGAACCCAGGAGTCCTGCTCTAGAAGTGATGTCATCACATGCCGAGGACTGGCAAAGGGGGCTCTGGCATTTTAGACTGTTTGTGTGCCAGCCTGCAAAGGATAAGGGAGCACTGATGCTGGTGAATTTATTTTTTTTAAAAACCCTCCTTTGACACGAGCTAACAGCATTAGTTCCTGTCAAGACTCCAAAGAGGGAATCAGCCCACAGTGAGGCTGGAGCTGCTCAGCTTTCTGGGCATGAATCAGTCCAAGACATTAATGGAGGGGAGGGGACTTGGTTTAAATCAGAAAACTCCTCAATCCTCTCACTTCTCAAGAGGAACATACATTGTTTTTGCAGACGACGAAGGGAGAATGAGAGGAAGGGGAAAGCCGTTTCCTAGCGACTATCCCAAATTCTTTAATTTTTTTATAAGTACCTCAGCTTTCCATACCCCTCTCTCCCTTTCCTTTTCAGCAGTAATGAGGCCAAAGAGCTAACAGCCTCAGACCTGCAAGCTGCCTGCTTGGCCAAGATTCTCAGGCTCTATTTCCTGCTCTGCCACTGGTTTGCTGTGTGTGGTCTTGGGGCTGAGGATATATTGTGTCTGCGCTGGTGGGAAGGGGTGCCGAGGGAATCCCTGGAGACATTCCAGACAGAATTCCTTGAGGGTAGCTTGTGCTGGAGTGAAAGTGGCACTGTCCTTTTACAGTGCACCATCTATTCCCATTGGGTTTATCCAACCCCATCTTCTGCGATGATCCTTTGTGGGTATTTATGGACATCCCTAGACTAATGGCATGACTCTGCCATGGTCACTCAGGGAGTCAGTGGCAAGAACTGATCAGAGTCCTAGACTAGTACCTTAACTTCCAGGTCAGCCTTCTCTATCCCATATGGTCCTATGATTGCAGGGGATGGACACTGATTGTTGAACCACAGGCATTCCTTGCACCCTCCATCTACAGTTGTGCATACTCACAAAGGCCCAACCACTCTGAGACTGCTCTGTGACTCAGTTTCCCTATCTGTAAAATAGAGATAACAAACTATGATGGGGAAGGGGGAAGAGTTAATTAGTTACCATCTGTTGAGCGCTTTGATGATGGAAGGTCTAAGCGTCACGTTTTAGCTGCTAATTGCATCTGGGTGGAAGCAGCACTATATATAATTATAATTTTTTAAAAGCACGAGCTGTTCAGATTAGCCATCATTTTTTAAACTTGCTCTGAGCGAGCGAGGACTTTGTAAGAACCAGAGACAGCATGGCAGGCAGGGAAGATTGGGGTAGGGGGGATTAATGTACTGAGGATATGCGGCTGAATAGATCCAGAGGAGACAGGGCAGGACAGGAATTAAAGATTTACCCAAATGAAAGCAAACAGGGTGTTAAGCAACACACATGTAGAGCTAGTGGTTTCCTAGGTAACAAGTGCACCATGGAACTGCCACACGTGCACAGCCTAGTGCATTTCTGCTGGCAACTGAACAATGCAAAGGAATGAGTCAGGGCCTACGCTTGCAACACAAGGGCGGGTTTGACTCCCCAGAGGGGGATAGATTAAACAGGCTGACCCCAGATTGCAGTCTGAAAACTGGAGCAATTAAATAAATATACATGGTGCCATCTGTAAGATCTGTGAATTGTGACACATACAAGAGTGGTGGGGAGAGTTGTTCTGGAAAGAAGTGATGAATACAGAATATTTGGGGAGGCGTGTCTGGGCTAGAGCATCAGTAAGTGCTCACGGTGAAGCCCAGTCATGTTCACAACTCACATTGGTCCAGCCGCTAAGGTTAACGGACCTTTTAAGCAAATTGGAGCCATTTTAGAAAAACCATGCAAAATTCAGTTTACACCCGTCTTTGATGCAAAACATGGCAGGGCTCAGTGCAGTGGGTCTCGCTTCCCTTTGAAACTGTGGGTTCATTTGTCCTTCACATTTAAGAGCAAGACTCAGGTGGTGAGAACCCCTGGATCCACCACTCCCTCCCACCTCCCCCAGATACTTACAAGAAACCTTGCAAAGCAGAACAGACTGGTTTCACGCAGTTCCAGTTTACATCTTGTTCCCATCAAAGAGCAATAAATACGCTTTGCTGACATCAGGTACTCGCAACTTCTAGATCATGTTCCGGCCCCACCCCCTGTCAAAAGACTAAACTTGTACCCAGGCATTTGCCTCCAGTGACAGCAATAGCAATTTACTCTTCTAATGAGCGATCTCTGGAACGGCTTGAGCACTCATCCCAGTAATCGAGCACTTTTCATCAGAAATTCTCAGAGTTTTGCAAACTTCAAAGAGTGTGAAAAGCAACTGTTTATAGTACTTATATCATATGGCCCCATTACTAGAGTATCTGAGCAGCTCACAACTGTTAATGTACCTATCCTTAGGGTGACCAGACAGCAACTATGAAAAAACGGCACATGGGGTGAGGGGTAATAGGGGCCTATATAAGAAAAAGTCCCAAAGAATGGGTGTGTCCCTTTAAAAACGGGACAGATGGTCACCCTACCTTACCTCCCAACATCCCTCTATGGTACTATTCCCATTTTAGAGCTGTGGAATTGAGGCACAGAGAGATAAAGGGCAGGCCTAGATCACACAAGAAGTCAGTGGTGGAGTAGGGGACTGACCTTGGGTTGCCCAAGTCCCAGACTACCACGCTAAGCATGTGTCCGTGGGGTGGTTCCATGATTGTCATCGCTCAGGGTATGTCTGCGCGGCAATCGGGTATCTGATTGCAGTGCCTGTAGACATCTGAGCTAGCTCAAATAATAATAGCTGTGAAGCTGCAGGACGGGCTGTGCAATCCTACCCAGGAGCCGAGTGACGAACGTGAGCAGCTAAGCTTGTGCTATTGCATCTTCACTGGTATTGTGACTTAAGCTAGCTAGATCAAAGCTAGCTTGGGTATGTCTACACATGCTGCAGTCACACCACTGACTGGAGTGTAGACATATACTAAGTGACCTTTAGTTCAAGTTTGTCCAAAAAAATATTTCCTTCTAGGTGCCAGTGCTGGAAACTCAGCCTGATATCTGAGAATCAAGCTGGGTTCTTTCTGGTTCATCCCTGGTAATAAAGATTCTATAATAGGCACATAGTGAGCAATTCTGTTGTTCATGCATGACCAAGAATGAATTCCAGCTTCCTCTTCTGGGCTAACAGGAGGGAAAAGCAGTAAATAAATAAGCCAGTGTGACTCTGAACACATGAGGAGCAGAACCGATAGGATTTTTATAGTCACTTTTTTAAAACCATAGCCTCACCTCAAGTTTCAGGTCCGTATTATTAACCCAATTTAACAGAAGATAAACAAAGGTGGAAGGTCCTGCCTAAGGGGCCAAGCGGCAGAATCTGTGAATTTGACCCAGGCATTCCAGTGCTCTCTTTGGCTCTAACCACTACACCACACTCCCCAACCCCTCCCTGCAATATAAAATGCTTAATGGAGACATCATTGATTTTGTAAGAGACTGAAATTCCAACACAATCTGTAGTGCTGATGAACCACTGGTTAGCCAGTCTACAATATTTGTGCATGGTCTCCCTCATCTCTATGCAGAGCTAGGCCAACCAAATATTTATGCAATCTAATGTTATAATAATAATTGATTAATCCAGGATCATTAAAGTCAGACTCTAGATTTGTTAGAAGGTCTATTCCCAGACCGAGCCTTTACATGCTTTAGGAAAAGGTTTTATTTGCTATCAAAAGAGAATGGCTTCTTTCTGTGTAGCAGGCTAGATCATTACATTTCTTCTGATAAAACAGCAATTGTTACATTAAACTGGTAATGTTACTAAAGAAGAGAAACATAGCATTCAAGTAAGGAGTCTGTCCTGCCCTCAGTGCATATCTGTAAGACCTATTAATGCTAATACAGGATGAATACATATATGCAACACGGAGAAGTGCCACTAGGGTGGAGGGAGACCTCAGTAGTTTAAGCATTGGCCTGCTAAACCCAGGGTTGTGAGCAGGGGCGGCTCTACAAATCACGCTGCCCCAAGCAGGGCGGCGGCGCGCCCGCCCCCCCCCCCAGTCCCGGCGGCCTCCCTCTCTCTTCGGCTGGAGGCGGCGGGGGGGGGGCGGCATGCTCCGTGGCCCCTCTCCGGCATGCAGCGTGGCAGGGAGACCGGGGCCGGGGGGCTGCGCGCCTGCAGCGTGCTGGAGGCGGACGAGAGAGCGGCCGGCCGGGACCGGGGACCGCGCGCAGGCATGACCGCGCAGTCCGCGCGTCCGGGCGCGGGCGGAGTGCGCACGCCGGCATGCCGAGGCCCACCGGGCCAGGCCACCCCCCGCCCTCCCAGCCCCCCCGCGCGCGCTGGGCCCCGCTGGTGCCCCCTGGTTGTGAGTTCAATTCTTGAGGGGGCCATATAGGGAACTGGGGTAAAAATCTGTCTGGGGATTGGTCCTGCTTTGAGCAGGGGGTTGCACTAGATGACCTCCTGAGGTCCCTTCCAACCCTGATATTCTATGATTCTACATGCATACCCAACTCTCATAAAACATTAGTGGGAGGCATACTCTGTGAGGGACATCACCTGCTCTGTTTCATGAAGGGTTTTGTGTGTGCATTTTAAACAGCCATTATTCCTTCGTATAAAGGCATACCATAAGCACATTCTGGGCTTACCCAAAATGATTATCCATGAAAACAGGCTATGAAATTACTTCATAACCTGCAAGTCCACTGGATAAGGGTGGCTGGACTGGGGCAATGGGGGGAAAAGAGTGTTGATTACACACAGATCATAATAAGTTAGGGCCAGATTTTGATCCGAGTTACACCAGGGTAAATCCAGAGCAAAGACAGTGAAGTCTGCAGAGTTATACTAGTGCAATCAAGATCAAAATCCGCCTCTTTTAGCCTTTTCCTGGCACAGTCTATAAAAGGTAAAGTTGGCCTATGCAACATCATACTTAAAACCACAGCAGCAGAGATGGAAAATAAGATTGTCTTGGGAAGCGAGGCTGCCTTCCTTCACAACAGCGCTAAATTGTCTGCAATTGATAATGATGACGGCAAACGTATTCTTTTCATTTTTCCGGAAATAAAAAGTATATCTAAAATCTGGAAGGGACAATTCTGCTCTCATTCCCCACACCCTCACCTCTAACATACACATAACGAGTAATTGGACAGTTTAGGCCCCACTACAACAAGCCTGCTGGAGAGAAGTTAAATTCACTAAGTGGCAGCAAAAAGTTAAAACAAATTTCCCCCCGCTTCCCCCAGTAACAGACCACAATAACTGAGAGGGAGGCTGTGGCAGTTGTTTCTTCAGCTGAGATGCACTTTTACTGAGATCCAGAGAATTCATCCCTGAACCCTTCCACTTTATTATAATTTGCCCAATGTCCTAAGGAAATGGATTTGGAAACAGATTAATTATTGAGGACGCTGTCTTGTCCCCCAGTTTCTGCTCAATCACAGGCCAACGCTCAAAATGAAGCGGATGTGCCTGGCTGCGTTTTAGAAACCCTGTGTGAGAGGAGGCGGCAGGAGGCGAGCAGTCCCTGTGACAGTGCCCAGCCTTCCGACCCAATCTCCGTCACACGAGAGGACGTGTTGATTGGTGACATTTGACATTTTCTGACAAATATTTTGATGCAAAATGGCACCTCAGTCACAAATTATTTTCAGAGTCCTGCTGAAAAGGGATCGTGCTAGGTGACATTTGAAAACAACCAGACCATTGTTCCCTGACCATAAGGTCAGGGGTCAGCAAGGCATAGTAGCCTCCTGTGTGTCCTGCCCAATTCCCCACTGCCTCATGCAGTTGTTCATACCAGGGCAGAGTGAGTATTCAGTGCTGCTACCAGTGGGCGCGAGTGCTGACCAGGTAGCGTGTGCACAGGTGCAAGGGAGCAGAGAATCGAGCATGCTCTTAGTCCTTGTGTAGGCTTGGGAATAGCCACCCATCTATCTATCTCATAGAACTGGAAGGGACCTTGAAAGGTCATCGAGTCCAGTCCCCTGCCTTCACTAGTAGGACCAATTTTTGCCCCAGATCCCTAAATGGCCCCCTCAAGGATTGAACTCACAACCCTGGGTTTAGCAGGCCAATGCTCAAACCACTGAGCTATTCCTCCTCCCACGATCCAGCCCGCAGCGGCCAGCAGTGTAGCTGCACCACTGTCAACCCCTTGGTATAGACAACGACTTGAAGGGTTGAGCAGGGGCTGACCCCCAGTTAGCTCAATCGCTGCAACACTGGCTTGACCTGGGCTACCCTTAAGACTCAGGTCGACATAGTTATAGCGCTCAGGGGTTTGAAAAACCGACACCCTGGAGTACCATTGCTATGCCAAACTAGCCCTGGGGTAAACACAGCCAGGTCAGTGGAAGAATGTTTCCATCAACCTAGTTACCATCACTCTGGGAAGCAATGGCGAAACGCCCCCTCTCTCTGTACAGCTGCACAATACTAGGGGATTGTATCAGCATAGCTCTGCTGCTGTTGCACCAGAGTGCAGGCGTGGCCTGACAGCTCTGCCTGTTGGAACAGCTGGCCTTGGGGTCAACGCTGCAGCAGCTACAAGAATTGCTGGCCACCGTCAGGGCCATTCCTGTATGTTATATTCCTTCCCCTCTGCAACTTATTGCTCCAGTGGCTGGTCACAGTCAACCTACTAAATCTTACTTCTCAATGCTCAGCCCTGCTTGACTCACCAATGGAAGGAACTCCCATGGGAGCCTCCAGTGCTAATGGGGCTGGCCCAATGGCTGTGTGTGGTATTGAGGTATAGAGGTTCGCATCCCAAGGGCTGAGCCTTTTTTTAGATTGCAGGCTCTTAGGGGCAGGGACCGTCTGCTCATCTGTGTTTTGTACCACACTGAGCACAATGGGTGCCCCCAATGCTTGGCTGGTCCTTAGGCATGACTGTAATAGACCCAACCAAGCACTGTTTCTCCTAGAATGCATGGTACAGGCATCAGAGAGGGGCTGCATAGGAGGCGGAGAAACAGTGGGGTTGGGAAAGAGGTCTGAGGAAGATGAACCACCTGCTGGAAGCCCAGTCAAGTGGCCTGTCCAGAACAAGCCCCTCAGTGAGGGTGGAGGGGAAGGTAATGAGGGAAAGAACTGCCGTTCTGAAGGACCAGAGCAAGCCTGGATCCACGCCTGGCTATGGCTCATCTTCTGGGTCCAGAGAGGTGAGGCCACAGTGGAAACAGTTGGCAGGAGAGGGGAGGCCCAGACACTGCTACGATGAAGGCTAGGCAAGGACCCAGAGAGAAGGGTTGGGGGTGAAAGGGCATATTTGAGACTGAGGGAGTCCCGTTAACACTCTACAACAGGCCTGTGACTCGCTGCTTCCTGCCTGAAAGCCTCATTTTCAAATGTCAGTGCCCCAAGGAGGAGTCCAAATCCTGCCACGTTAGGATGCTGAACACAGGAACTGCCGGACTGGAGAAGAGCTGTGAGCTGATCAGATCAATTAGGGCTTCAGAGGAAGGAGCAGGAAAGCTCTTAATCTCTAGTAAGCAACAGTCTTAAGCCCTGAAGCATGAGGTTTACGATCTCTTCCAAAATATGTTCGTATTAACTATCATGATTCTGGATATTCTGCTTATTGTCTGAATCTTGCTGAGGTTTTTGACCTTACTAGTATCCTGTGGCAACGAGTTCCATAGTGTCGTTATCTGTTGAGTGAAAAAGTATTTCCTTTGAGTGGTTTTTAGCGTCTCGCCTTTTCCCCTGATTCTCCTCTTGTTCTTGTGTTCTGGAAAACCTGCACGTGCACATCCTGGGGCCAGTCTGAGCCTGCAGGGCCGAAACGGGATTTCAATGTTATTCATGCAACTGCAAGGAGAGTCAGTTCCTGCTCCTGTTGTGCAAGGTGGCAGCAGAGTCACTCAGGTTTAAGCAAGAATTGCTCAGCCTGGGATGAGGGCCTCAGAGGGAAGGTTCAAGATCAGGAAGCAAAGCAGCTTGAGGTTTTTAACTGGTATTCTTTATTAGGCGACAAACATGTGCACCATCTTCTACAGTGGCAGGTCTAGCTCCCTTCTGATAGAGAGGCTGCAGACACAACCTCTGGAGGGTGTGTCTACACTGCACCTGGGAGTGAGCTTCCCAGCCCCGGGCCACAGACTTGTGCTAGCAGGGCTAGTGTGCTAAAAGGAGTGTGTAGCTGTTGCAGCTCGGGCTCTCAAGCCAGAGGGGCACGGGGCATGTACACAGTCTACACCTGAGAACAGCCCTTTTAGCGTGAACCTGGCTGGCACAAGTCTGCCGACCCAGGCTGGGAAGCTCACTCCCAGGTGTGGTGTAGACATAGGTGCTGGAACTCAGGGTGCTGCCGCACTCCCTGGCTTCAAGTGGATTCCATCATCTACAGGGTTTACAGTTTGAGTCAATGGCTCTCAGCACCCTCACTGTACCAATTGTCTCAGCGCCCTGGGCATAGACACACTAAAAGACCAGCAAAGAACTACGAAGGGTTTGCTCGCACAGCAGCTGGGAGGTGCAGGTCCCAGCATGGGCACGTGCTCGCTCTGACCAGGCCAGAGCACTATAGTCCTAGTGGCATGGAGAGTGGCTCGGGCTAGCTGCCCAAGTGCAATCCTGTCAGAGGTCCTAGGTACATACCCAGACGACTAGCCCGAGCTGCCAGCTCACTCAAGCTGGGAATTACCCCTCCCAGCTGCTGTGTAGACATAGCCTCCCTACTGATAGCACTGAGGGTATGGCCCGGCGAGTTCTCACAGGAGGTAAGGTCATCACAAAGGAGACTGGCTATGCTAAGCTGTCCAACCATCACCAACCCATACTTGTGTGGTGAGGCTCCAGCCAAACCCTTCAGCACCGAGGGTCGGGAGTGAAACAATGGGCCTTTACCCTGCCATGGAGCTCAGAATGGAGGAGATGGAGGGGCAGGCCCTTGCTCCGCACTGGGGCTGGGAATAGCCTATGAACACATTTTTATTCCTTTCTTTTTAAAAGGTGCAATTATGATGGAGAACAGCTGGGGCTGACTGAGATCCACTCACCCCCAAGCTGGCCATAGGCCCCAGAGCTATCAGACCCTATATCCCACCCTGGTGCAGAGTCTGCCCAGGCAAGCTTTCCCTGCCAACTTTTACAGGCCAATGGCCACGTGAGAAAGCAGGGCCCTCTCCCCATCCGAGAGCTGCTTGCTGGAAGGGAGTGCAGCAATGAGGAGCCATTATTCGGAGCTGGGTATTGATGCCATGAACTCCTCCGGCATGATAGGAGCCACGCGGCTGTTGTAATTGCTGAACTCTGTGCTACCAGACACCTCTGAAAAGCTAAAATGACTTTAAATGCCTAAACATTTTAAAACAAACCTTGGAACAATTCAGTTTCTACCTCCTCGCCTGATCTCTCTCTCTCTCTCTCTCTATTTCCCCCCTCCCCTCCTTTTTTACGGTTTCGAGAGCTGTTTTACGCCTCATTACCTGCACACTGTGAGTGATGTCTGTCGGTCCTGGAGCTGTAAATACCTTAAATCATGCTTCATTAAGAATATCTATGGTGCTATTAAAGAGCTATAATAGACAACGAGTTAACAGATGATTAAATATGAACTCCATTTGTGTCAGTCACCAGCTCGCGGGAAGAGGCTTTAAGTTTTTTAAACTCGCACTCATTATCTGCTGAAGTGTGGCTCGGGCGGGCGCTGGGTTTGTGAGAGGCAGTTGAGGAAAGCGCGCTCTCACGGCGCCGTGGAGGGGTTGCTTAAATTAGAGTGCAGCTTGAAGAATTGCTTTCCCTACCCGTCACTTTAGTGCCTTCCTGCAGGATACCCACCCTCCGCTCTCGAGTTAGAAGGGAGCAGTTTGCTTTCTCCATCTCTGGGATTTGTTATTTGGAGCTGACAATGCTGACAGCCCTGTTTCCATGCATACAGTCAAATACCACTTTGAGACACATGCAACAGATCAATCTTTAATGTCTGGTAGCCAGAGATAAATAAAGAGGAATAATCCGGAAAAGGGAGTAGAGAATACACGTCAGGATGCTGACTGCCTTACACAGAGCAGGACAGGGAGAGGATGTGAACAAACCCACAGCATCACTCACCCAGGTAGCCTGTGAAGGACGAGTCCAAAATGCAGGTAGAAAAACAAGCGGCCAACGGAAATCACAAAGATGCAAAGCTAGGTGCCTTTTTTCACAGTTTTGACATTTGTCCCCCCCCCTTTTTTTTTTTTGCCCTGTTCGAAACAACTTGCAATTGACACGGATTCACAAAATATTTGGGTTGAAATGAATCTGCATTTTTTGTTTAAAAAAAAAAAAAAAAAAAAGGTTTGGCTGAAAAATGTCACCACGTTCTAGTCCGGAGTTCTAATCTTTGCTCTGCTATCAATTCGCTGTTGGCGAAAGTCACGGCTGTGCAGCTAAGAGTATGCAGAGGAAAGCGCAGCAGGCCTCAAGCACTAGTTATACACTTGCTGCATCCTCTAGTCCTGCGCTTTATGCCTGTATTCTCTGTGGCAAGGACTCTTGCTCAAGAACTGGACTTGTTAGCCACTCGCCCTGCTGCAGTCTGGCACACAGCTCTAGAAATGCTTTGGTACTTACCTCATTGTCTTTCGAGGCGGATGGTTGCCCCCGTAGCAGCCAGCCAGCGTAAGACCTATACATCACTTACTTGTCACATGAAGCTGTCAGAATAGACCTTAACTAGGGCACATGACCTCTGTCTCCATGTTACATATGTACCAAAATCAAAGCAATTACTGATTGAAACTGATTTACATGGCCCTTTGCACAGGGGTGAATTTTATCCTGCATGGTTTTTGCAAGGCACTCCGCCTTTCTGTGCCTCAGTTTCTCCCAGTGTAAAATGGTAAGAATGATAAATATTCCATATCTCACAGGAGTGATAGGGGAACAAATTAATATTTCTATGGGTTTTTCTATGAGTGAGATGCAACACAGGGCCTTATTTCTTATTACTGAGAAAACACCTTTAGCCCCTGCTGCACATGAGACACATGTGCATTCCTGTCTATCACATGAAATGCCCTGCTTTTTGTCCCAGCTCATTGCTGAGGTGGACTAAACTGAGTACCCAAAACAGACCCTTAGAAAAGCTGCGCTACTCATGTGGACCATGAAGAAGTTCAACAGAAAGAGGATGTCCTTCCTTGCCCTGTGCAAACCAGAGGAAGAATCTTTGCCCATTCCCAATGCCGCTTCACTGTGCACCTGCCTATTAGCAGGACCTCACTGCCCAGAGCACAGAACGGCACAGGGAAGGCTGAAACATTGATCCCCAGGGGCAGTGTTAGCGGGGACAGTAATTGAATCTTGCTGCTTATATTCAGTCACATACCATTCTGTGATTAAGTTAACTGGAAATGCCATTTCCGTATTGTTCAAACTCTAAGTGGCGAAGCCCCCTTATCATTTACTACCAGTCCCCTCTGCTCTCTCTTTCTGACCTCGCCTACCCTGCGGTACTACAGGTCAGGCTGGATCAGCCTCTTGGGTCAGGGAAAGAAATTAATCCTGGCTCCCCTTGGGAATGCAGCCTCAGGGCTCATCCACAAAAGATTACATGTGCTAGAAGAGAGTGGAGAACTATCCGTCCACAGCTAGTTACTGAGCTCCTAAAAGGCGTTTCGACACTTGCTGGAACAGCCCTTCTCTGCCAATCCCATTGCTGGGGACTGAATGCTAGTTCAAGACCACACTTCCCAAGCCCTTTACCTTTGGCTGTTTATGCTCAGAATAATCAAAATCATTATTAATCGCACTGTTAAACAATAGACTACCAAGTGAAATTTATTAAATATTTTTGGATGCTTTTCTACATTTTCAAAATATATTGATTTCGGTTACGGCACTGCGGAGTGTCACTTTATATTATTTTTGGTTACTAATGTTTGCACTGTAAAAATAAACAAAAGAAATGGTATCTTTGGCTGTTTATTCTCAGAATATTTTTCTGCAAATGTCCCAAAAAATAGAGTAGAATTCCCCAAGTCCCACCCCCACCATTGGATCCAAACCAAGAAATCGCTTTGGCAAAAATGGTCCAGTGCAGATAAGAAATAACGCCTTCCCATCACAGAAATGATTCTTGCCTGGAATAGGAGTGAAAGGAGAACAGCTCAGAACTTCCCTCCCCAATAAAGAAAGAAAATAAACCAGCAGGCCCACTTGTATGTGGTTTCCTATTTGTAAACTAATGGATTTTTTATTTCCAACCTGAAACCTGATTTCCAACATCTAATTTGTTTGAATGGGACCTTTTTTGCAGCAGGAGGAAGATATATGAAGCTTACACAGTTTCTACAGCTGCTGGAGATACCAAGTCCAAGCTGAAACAATAAATGCTACATGCCAGAATTCATTGCACTCAGCCTACATGATCGATCCATTCTCCTGAAGTGATCAGGGCCTAAGCCCTTAAAAAAAAAAAAAAAAGTCTTTGAAAGTCTTTAATAATATTTTAAATTTGCAAAGTGATAAAATGTCAATGTTAACATGTTAATTTCTACTATGCCTTGTTGCTTTGAAATCTGTGAAAAATGCAAAGCTTAAATGAGTCCTGTGAAAAGGAACAGTGCATCATTAACACAGCCAGATCCATATCACAGACTGCAGCAATTACCATCCAGTGAAACACTGCAAGCTGTGAAGAGCTTTCATTACCAGAGGTTTTACAGGTCATTCACCTTTGTCCAATCTTACGCTAAAGCAAGCATTTTCTGCACCATGGATTCCAGCTTCATTTAAATCAGTAATTGCTTTGATTTTGGTACGTATGGAACATGGAGACTTCATGACTAAGAATTCTATTAGTCAATAAGTTTGCTACTCTTATGAACCATTAGTCATCTTGCCTCAATTCTTTCCCACACTAGGTTATGGATTGAGAACTTGATTTTCATGTCCAGTGAAATCTACCTTAAAGACCACCTGTTTGGAGCAATTATGCTTTCCTGGGTCACAAAGGTGGGATTCAATCAGCAGGTTACACTGTGGAATGCTATTTCTGGCTCAGTCACATCATTCTTTGTCATCTAGAAACTGATGAAAATAAGCTTCTTATTTAAAATACAAATGGGACTAGGGGTTGGTTGGTTGTTTTTTCAATCAGAGTTGAACACATCTGAACTCTGCATTTGAACACAGGGGTACTCAAACTTTAATCACCTGGAACCCACACATTACTTATTTTTCTTTCCGGTAATCCCATGTCCTTTGTGGCATGTCAGACATTTTTTTAAAATACCCAAAGAAAACATGTGTGTTCCAAAAGGCTGTAATACATGAGGTTAGTATGATCAAGTGCATTGTGCTATAAATGCTTATATTAGCGGCATATACATTTGAAAATATTTCAATTAAGAAGTATAATTTGAATGTTCATATAGAACATGTCATGAAATGCACATTTCTTAATGCTGTATATTCCAAGATGAGCGCTATCAGAAACAAACAATAGTCTATTCTATTTTTATAGGTTCTTATACAGTCCTTGTCACTGTCATATCTGAGTGCCTTCCAGTAATGCATTCAGCAATGTGATTAATCTCTCTCATGGGTGGCTCATTCTCTCTCTCTCTCATCCTCTCCTCAGGGGAGCGTTTGAGGGTTTGTTTTGGTAGGGTTTGGGTTTTTTAGATGTACAGCGACCGGTGAAATTCATACTTGTGTGGAAGGCCATCACATGGATTTGTGGTCCTTAGTAGGACTTGCTATCTGGTCACCCTAGTCTAACTGCGAAAAAACAGGACAGGGGCTGAGGGGTAATAGGTGCCTACATAAGAAAAAGTCCCCAAAATGGGACTGTCCCTATAAAAAAGGGACATCTGGTCACCCTAACTTAGCCTGTTATCTGTATTTACAACAGTGCCTGAGGCCAGGGCCCCATTGTGCTAGATGCTGCACAAAGAACAAGTAGGCGGTCCCTGGTCAAATGAGCTTTTATTTTAAAAGGTGAGACAATGGGGGGAAGCTGACAGACAAGGGGAGCACAAAGTAACAGGGATGCAATCATGAACAATATGCCAACTGCCTAACCAGTGCACAGGCCTCCTGCAGGCTCACTGCACTGGGGGTGAATTTCACCTGTACAGAATTACTGCATCTATTTATACATGAAAGGCTTTCTTCTCAATCTGAAGAGTGAGGAACCAGTTTCAGTTCAGGAGAAAAATGTATGCCCTCCTACAACCCGGAACAGCTCAGAGACCCGCAAGGGAGTTAGGACACAACATTAAGAGTGGCTGTTTTAAACCCACACTGAAAATTAAATGTGGCCCAATGGCTATTTCAGTGTAGCCCTGACAAGAAAGCTAAATGTAGGCATCACACTGATGTGGGTGTGTCGACATCACCGCCTCTTTTGGTAAAGACTGGGGCCAGATCTTCAGATGGTATAAACAGTCAACTTCAACAGCATGATGCCGTAGGTTGAGGATCTGGCCTTGAGAATACAGCAGGAACTCAAGAGCCGTGTCTGCACTATGACGTTTTTGAAAAAAATGTTTCCCGCCAGTTCAGCCCCACTTGGTGGAGCCACGTACCTCAGCACCAAGGCTGTGAACCTGAGCAGCAGAGGTGTCGGGGGAAGAGAGCGATTCTGACTGGCAAGTAGAGCTGGTCAACATTTTCTCATGAAAGATTTTCATCGTGTTTAGACAGGTGCTAGTGGGGAAAGATGAGGTGTCTCTGTTTTGTCATCTTGGATTTATGCTGTTGGCAGGACTTCCAGGAAGAGATGTCAAGAAGTGGAAGATGGGTGACCACACTCAGTGGGGAAAGGACCGGGTGCGGAAAGGTAGATTTGGAAGTCACCGCTGTAGGTGATTAACTGAAGCCATATGCATCGGTTCCACAAGACTCTTAAATTTTTAGGCCTGAAGGGACCATTAGATCATCTAGTCTGGCTTGCATAACACAGGCCATAGACTTTCATCCAGCCACTCTGATACTGAGCTCAACAAGTTGTGTTTGATTACTACATATCTTCCAGAAAGGCATCCCATCCTGATGTGAAGACTTCAAGAGACCAAGCACCTACTACTTCTCTGTGTAGCGTGTTCCAATGAGCTTGACCCTTGTGTTTGGTTTGACTCTGAACCTTCACAGATTCAGCCTTCCCTGCCCTCTGCCCACCTCTACATTTGTCCATGTTTAGGCTGCCAGCTCCTCAGAGCAGGGACTACCTCCTCCTGAATGCCTAGAAAGGGCCTAGCACAGTGTAGGTGCTACCGCCAAACAAATGCATAATAATAGATCACCGCCAGACATAGCAGGCACAGATTTCAACGGAGCATTGGTGGAACGTGCCTGCCTAGCAGCTGGACAGACCGATGGCAGGGAAGCAGTTAACATTCCAGCAGGGAATGTTCTCCAAGTTTTGTTTCTGCTGCATGAATTGGAATTCTTTTTAGAAGTGATTTGTCATGGATTATTGCGTATTAACTGCAATTACAGTACAAGTGTTCATTGACGCAATTACCATAAGTATGTGGTAAAGCTGTTAGAGAAGGTAATATGGGATCATTATTTATTTAAAGGCATTGGTAGGGAAGGGGACATGACCAAAGTGGGTTTCTTTTGACTTTTTAAATGAATGTTTCAAAACCAAAATTCACATTATGGCAACTGGCCTGAAAGAAGAGAGAAAAGTTCATTCAACATCCATAGACTCATAGACTTTAAGGTCAGAAGGGACCATTACGATCATCTAGTCTGGCACAATGCAGGCCACAGACTCTTACCCATCCACTCCTGTAACAAACCCCTACCCTATCTCTGAGTTATTGAAGTCCTCAGATTGTGGTTTGAAGACCTCAAGCTGCAGAGAATCCTCCAGCAAGTGACTGTATGGCTGTAGCACCTCAGAGCACTAGCCACGTACCAAGACCCTGCTGTGCTAGGTGCTGTACTAACACAGAAGAAAATGGACAGGGCCTATTTCAGCTTACAGTCTAAGTCAACTGATGGTTCAAGTGGAGGCTGCAAATATTCACACAGGAAAAACTCTCAGATTTGGGGAATAAGTTTAACATGCTCCCCATGGTCAGCTCTCTGAGAATCCTCAGGGGATTCAGGAAAGGCTCCTTTCTGCCTTTGCTGGACCCTTTTTTTTTTTTTTTTTTTTTTTAAATCTCTTTCCTGTTCATTTAGTGCCAGTGAAAGAAGCTGGCTGGACAGGCCTGGAGACTGATATCCTTGATTCACTGAACAGATACAACCTGGAGTTTGAGTGCAAGCTTCCCCACCTACTGCCCAACAATGCGCTGCAGCTCTGGAAAGAGCCCTCCAAGTGGCACATGCTATGCCAACTGCAGTGCTGGTGTGCTTCTTATAAGCATAGTATTTTTTAACATAACATGTTTATTGAAGATACAGCCCTGGGCTTGGTGAGGTGGCCATCTGACTGCGGGGAACTGCACTGAGGCCAAACTAATTTCTCACAGAGGTGATCACAACTCCGACAGAGAGTAGCATCCCCAGCAATATTTAACATGCACTAGGCTTTGGAGATGCACTTCTCCTGTTTGGTAAGAGCACCAGAGTGGCCCTTCTCCCTTGAAATTCTCTGACCAACTTCCCACCTACTTACCCAATGCATGCGTCTAACCATGATGTACAACACATTGCAGGTTTTCTAGGATGCCTACACCTGACAGTTAGGGACCTGAGGATGTGTAGAGGAAAGGGGTATGGTGTAGTCATGAAGCATCTAGATTCAGCAACTTACAGCACAAGTTGAGATACTGTTATTATATTATATTATCATTATTATTTGTATTGCTATAGCACATAGGACCCCATCATGGACCAGGGTGCTGCACAAACAGAACAAAAAGACAGTCCCTGCCCCCCAGAGCTTACAGTGCAAGTTGACAGCTTGGAAACCTACTAAAACTGCCCTATTTGCTCGCAAAATACCACACCAAGGGCTTGCTAGGCCTGTGGCTTTGAAGAGGGTGTTCTCTCCTAGGATGGAAAATCTCGCCAGAGAGGAGTGAAGGTGTGCGAAGGTCATCAGTTCTGCCCCTCTGCCCTTGAGGTGTGAGCTTAGAATAAGATGTTTTATTTGCTAATGAAGCCAGTGGGTGGGACATCATGAATTCCAGCACATCGATAAACACGACCATCTAAAACCTGGCAATTCAGTTGAGCTGGAGCCATCTAAACAGATTCCCCATGGTTTAAAAGAAAAGATGAATGCAAACACCCCAGGCCTGTGTGTGCGTGCTCTGATATAGAGCCAAACTTTGCCTTGTGCTGCTCATCTCTAATTACAGTCTCAGTATTTCCCAGAGCGCTGAAGCGTTCAGAGTCGGGAGTCTCTTTTATACCCATGACAGTGACGGGCTTGTGGGTCAATGTTCAAGTCTGTTTTAGGATCTGGATACTTGCACAGATGGGGGCAGGTGAGAGTGTTAATCCATTATTGCTAGGCAAGAGTTTTGTGGTCTGTGGATGGACAACATGTGATAGGTAGAGCTCTTTTTTAGCTCATGCTTGGGCATTTTTTTTTCCGTTTCATCTCTTTATTTTCTCATGAATGTAGCCATATAAAAACATAACTTATGAAACAGTCACAATGTGTCAACCGGGAGCGGGTAAAAGGGGGGGGACAGAACCGTCAGCAAAACACAAACTGGGGACCCTCCCCATAGCCCCCCCGACCTGCCCCCCCCAGCTTCAGAGACCTTTCCTCCTCAAAAGTCCTTCCAATTATGAGGATGCTCAGTCTCTGAGTGTTTCAAAGAGTCTATAGAGGTCTGGGTTGTTTGTGAAGGGGGGGTGGGGAAAGGCAGACCCTGGGTCAGGGCTTACCTTCAATCTCTCCCCAGCTGGGATCACCCTATACATCATTTGATGAATCCTTGAGGGCATCAAAGGCTTGCAACTGGTCTTCCTCTCAGCAGCCCTGGGGGCAGTGTCAACTAACTTTGGTGCAGAGCAGTTTTCCTCCTGGTTGCCACCCTTCCTGTCACAAGCTCTCTCTGTTTTCAGCTCATTTCCTCCAAGTGGCACAGGCTGTGCAGGTGTGCCCATTTCGTACCAGCTGAGGCAAGAAGAGCACGTTAGCCTTTCCTTGATTGGGATGGGAATGTGCCCCATCCCACAGAGTGAGAAGACTGCAAGGCATCAGCTGTATTTTCCTAGGACTCAGCAACTGTATCTTTGCTGAAAATGGCAAATGAATCTTTCAAAATTAAATAGTAACCCTGGGAAAAGAAAGATTTTAAAGAGAGAGAGGGGCCTTTAAAGCGAGGCCCTCGTAATTGGCCAAATATTGACCCTTGAGCTCGGAGGAACGTGTGATAAGGTGGTTTGGCTAATTGCACTGACTTCTCTTTATCATTTTCATTAGTGCAGATGGAGGCTGGTCCCTGGGGGTAGCGCAGTTCAAACAAAAGCAGATGACGGAAATACAGAAGAGACCTGCCATGTCTCTGCTCTTACAGACACTTGAGTAACAAGCAGCTCACCCTCCTCTTCATCAGCGTGACATTTGGGAGGCTAATCAGTGTCTTGCCAGAGAGAAACTCTCAAGTCAGATGAGATGCAGCAACAGGTAATGTGTGGCGTTTTCCTACGAGAAGCTTAGCAGAGGGGATGCAGAGAGGTGGGCTTGCAGAGGCCTTTCTCCTTGCACATTATTAGAGAGGCCTGTGGTACACAACAAAGACTGATGGCTTCCAGCAATGCTCCGGCCTCTGACAATCACAGTACAGTTGCTTGTGTCTACAGCCACTGTGGTTCTTTTACCAGGAAGGAAGGAACCTAAGTAATCCCGTCTGCCCAACTTTGTTGCTCTCAGCAAAGTTAGTGCCTTGGTTCTGCTCTTCTTTGCGCCAGTGTGATCCAGGAGGAACTCTGCACCATCGATGGTGTTCCGCTAGTGTGAGAGAGAGGAATCAGATCCTAGGGCATACAGCTCCTTGGAGACCAAGCCAGGATCCCCCAGACCCATTTCACTTTGAGCACAGCTATGCAGGATCCGTGCACCCTGCACTTGTTGCTTCCTGCATGACTTCTGTGCCACATTCACTCAGGTACAAACTCTTACAGCTGCCAATGGATGCATACCTGTCCTGGCAACTGAAGAATCAAGCTGCATCCTTTCTGATTCTTCCATCAGCATCCCCTCTGCCATGTACGGATTCAGAACTCAACAGGTAAGCCTGCTGATGGCGCAAGAGGCAGACCAGGATCTCCACAGGCTCTGCAGAGGAATGCCGGCTTTACAGTTAATTCCACGCTGCCTGGAAGATCCAAACTGATCAGACCTTGGCGGCCCTGAGCTCCCACTATTACAGTCATGTATCTGACTATAACTCCACTTTGCATCTTTTCCCTTGCCAGTGAGCAGTAAGTGTCTTGGCAAGGGAGTAATTTGACTACCAGATATTGACTTGATGTTACTAAATAATTCCTCCTGTGAAGGACAGTCTTGTGGCAAAAGCAGAGGGCTGACAATCAGTGCACATGGGGGAGGCTATCCTTGACTCTGCTATAGAGTCACTTGGTACCCTTGAGACCCCACTGAGGCTCAGATTTTCAGAGTGGGGGCTAATTTGTGGTTCCTCAGTTTGGGGTATTTTAACATTAGACAAGGGCCTTATTTGCAGAAGTGCTGAGCACTAGCGATTCCAGCCGAAGTGAATGGGAAATGCAGACACTCAGCACCTATGAAACTCAAGCCCTAAGGCCCAGAGCCACTAAGGTATTTATTTAGGCTCCTAACTTCAGCTGAAATCAATTGTGGATCTGGGCCTTCATGGCTATAGTTGGCCATCCAAAAAACTCAGCCTTAATTGGGGTTCTAACACCTGCTAACAGGGTGGATCAGCAGAAGGGTACTGGTCCCTTATTACAGGGGATCCAGCGTGCCATCCATTGCTAAAGAAACACCTGTGTTCCATTCTGGATCATATGCATCATTGCAGCTCCACTCATCACAATGGATTGTCAAGGTAAGAGCCTGGACAAGAAGGGAGGTAGTGTTAAGTGTATCATGCCCTGAAGTAATTGTCTTCTACCAGTCTTAAAGATGAGCCTGAAACTTGCACGGTCAGGTTTACATGGCTAATCTTACATATTCTCCCTTTAAACCAGTAAAGCCTCACACTGCACCTTTAACGTGTCAGCCTTCATAGCTGTCAAAATGAAGCTGTTCAAGTGACGGCCCCCCCTCATACCCTTGTTAAAAATGTGACTGTTCCCTTAGGCGAGAGTGGAATACATGACCAAATTAATGAGGATATGACAAAGTTTACAGGTCAGATTAGATTTCTATGCCATGGTGGCACTCAACACAGCCCTGAAAACTGACTGAAAAGAAGGGAAGCCAAGGGTGATGGGCCACTGGGGTTTTTGGAGCATGTGCATTCACCAAAAGAGCAATCCTGTCGTTGTCATAATTAATCAGCCACACGTTAGACATGCTCTGCCCCTCTGGTAAGAGAATCAGATTAAAACCCCCACCTACCATCTCTCTGCAGCTCTCTCCATGCAGCTGTCTTCCCTCGGCCCTGCTTCAGTGGATGTGCTACCCAGAAAGGGGTTTTGCAAACCAACGTTTAAGAATGTGTCAACCTAATTTGTTGAGCTATAGAGCCATGCATTCAAGGACAGCAATGATGGCATTTATCTTTGACCCAGACTAAATGGAGGCTTTGTTTAACATCACAAGATTTAGAGGGAAAACCAAGGTGAAAAATATATACCACCACCTATATCTATCTATAATATCTCAGTATAGCAACGGTCTTCCCTCCCTTCCCCTGCTGGAAAGCAATCTGCTTAATAGGAAAAGTTCAGGTGGATTTATAATGCTGTGTTCTAAACTGATTCTGTGAGGAATATTTTCCGATTTTTGGATTGAAAACAAGAGAACATTTTTCACAGTTTTTATTCATGATGTGTTTGTAAATTTCCCCTCTCTGCTTAGGTGGGCGGCTGAAGGGTAGGCAGGTATCAGTCTCCTCCCCTAAACTCGCTCTTCACAACTATCAATAGTTGTTGAGGGGGAGGCAGTGTTACCTAGTGGAGGGAATGGGTGTCGGGACTCCTGGGTTCTATTCCCAGCTCTAGGAGGGTGTGGGGCTCAGTGGTTAAAGCAGGACTGTGATTCAGGATGCCCATCTCTACCACTAATTCACAACACAACCTTGGGCAAGTCACTTAAATTTCTCAAAAGCAGCCATTCATTTGGGGTGCCCCTCTTAGGACATGGAAGGTTTGATCATCTGAAGAGCTGAGCACCCATGGCTGCTATTTAAGCAACAGGAACTGTAGGTGCTCATCAGCTCTGGAAAAATCAGGCCCAAGGCGGCACTGGCTGGGCTTTCAAAAATGGACGTACCTAACATCAGAGACCACTTTTGAAAACTGGCCTTACCCCCCCCACACACACACCCTCCGTGTGCTTCAGTTCACCTTTCCATCACTTGGCTACATTGTATGCAGGTAGTGCAGCTTATTTCATTAGCGGAGCTCCCAAGCTCTCGTTGTGATTATTGTAGTTTCGTAAAGTGCTTAGAGATCCTCCAACAAGAGAGGCTATGTAGGCACAAAGGATTATTACTAATATAACTAGAAATTATCCTGAACCCAATCTCCGGGGGGGGGGGCAGAAAAACCTAAGAACTTTGGGACCTGTTCCAAACCCTGAAGCTTAGGCCCATCTCCAAAGAGCTCTAAACAATTTTGTTTATGGAAAAATACAGTCAGCCCAACACGTTCACAGCTTGGGAATATTTAATGCCATCTGGTCACAAAGCCTTTCTAGAAAGGAGACACCACAGCGTTCTCTGGAGCCTGTGTCCTGGGCCACCTCAACAATTTCCCCCATAAGGCCATAAGGATGAGAGAACAAACGTCTGACAGACATCTAGTCACATTGCTTAATGCCCTATTGGAAAGCACTCAGATACTATAGTGATTAATGCGGTATAAGAACCTGGGTAGAAGAAAATAGAATCAGCATCCAAGAGAGTAGAAAGTGGATTAGAAAGGAGGGTCAAAGTCCACAGTAAGAGATCAGAACTGGGTCTGCCTGGATCAAACTGCATGCCTTCCTTTAGTTCAGACACAATTCTGCTTCGTTAGCATGATCAATCTGCAAAATGATGGGCTGTCCGCTAACCTGAACCGTAGAAATGTACTTGGCAAAGTAAGTGCCAAACACCACTCTGAGCGTTGAAGTGCCTCCGAAGGGGAAGGGGAAGATCATCAAGCCATCAAGTTTGGGGCTCAATTTCTTTATGCTGTCTCACATGGTGGTGCAAATGCTGAGCTCCCTGAGACCCGAGCAGGCAGAGTGATATTACAGAGCGGTTATTTGAAGCAGCAGACATGATATCTTGATTTCAATAAGGCTTTTGAAACAGTCCCACGCGACATTCTCATATGCAAACAAGGAAAATGTGGTCTAGATGAAATTATTATAAGGTGAGTGCACAACTGGTTGAAAGACTTTACTCAAAGAGTAGTTACCATTGATTTGCTGTCATACTGGAAGGGTGTATCTAGTGGGGGACTGCAGGGGTCCATCCTGGGTCTGGTACTATTCAATATTTCATTAAATGACTTGGGTCATGAAGTGGAGAGTATGAGTATAAAATTTGTGGATGACACCAAGCTAGAAGGGGTTTTGAGCACTTTGGAAGGAGTAGAACTCAAAACAACTTTGACAAATTAGAGAATTGGTCTGAAATCACCAAAATGAAATTCAGTAAAGACAAGTGCAGATGTAGATGTGCATTTTGTAGATGTGCATTGAATTTTTCCTTCCTAAGTGGAGTATACTTCACTTAGGAAGGAAAAATTCAATGCGCAGCCACAAAATGGCGTATAACTGGGTCGGTGGTAGTCCTGCTGAAAAGGATCTTGGCGTTCTAGTGGAAAACAAATTAAATACGAGTCAACAATGTGGATGCAGTTGCAAAAAAGGCTAATATTCTGGGGTGCATTAACAGGAGTGTTGTATGTCAGTGGCAACTGTCCTTTCTACGTGGCACTGGTGCGGTCTCAGAGTACTGTGTCCAATTCTGGGCACCACATTTTTAGGAACGATGTGGACAAACTGGAGAGAGTCCAGAAGTGAGCAACAAAAATGATCAAAAGTTTAGAAAACCTGACCTATGAGGAAGGGTTAAAAAAAACAAAACTTGCACGTTTTATCTTGTGAGGGAACCTGATAACAGACTTCAAATATGTTCATGGCTGTTACAAAGAGGATGGTGGTCAATTGTTCTCCATGTCCACTGAGTAATGGGCTTAATCTGCAGCAAGGGAGGTGAAGGTTAGATGTTAGGAAAATTTTTCTAACTACAAGATTAGTTAAGGTCTGAAATATCCTTCCAATGGAGGTGGTGGAATCCCCATCATCCGAGGTTTCTAAGAACAGGTTGGACAAACACCTGTCAGGGATGGTGTTAGGTTTACTTGCTCTTGCCACAGTGCAGGGGACTGGACTTGATGACTTCTCAAGGTCCTTTCCAGCCCGACATTTCTAGAATATCTACATCTGATGTAAAGAGCTGCATCTGAGCTCCACTACAGAGCTCATGTCTAACTCTGTGGCACTTCACTCACAGAACAGATCCCCACCACCACCACCTAGCGAGGAAGGAGGTGTTTAGAAACCCAGCATTTGGTCTGGGCCCATCTTTAATTTTTAGCAAGCTTACGGGAAGCTAAAGGCTGGACCTGAACAGTCTGGCTATGCCCTGAATCCAAATCCTTGAGAAGGAGATACCGCAGCTAAAAAATACTTAGTCCTGCCATGAGTGCAGGGGACTGGACTAGATGACCTCTTGAGGTCCCTTCCAGTCCTAGGATTCTATGAAAAGGCAGAGATTGTTTTAGCTCTGAACCTCTCTCATTCATCCTCCTTTGCATTGCTGGAGGTCAGAAGGACATTCCTCTTACAGATCTTGCATCTCAAGACCAGGACGGGGAAAGGGAGCTGTGAGTTCAGGACAGCCCAGTGCTGATAAATCACCTTGCCATACAAGGGGTCTAGAGGGGTTAAAATGACTGATCCAGTGCTGTCTGGCTCCGAGTCCAGAGGCAGCGGTGACAGAAACTGCAAATGGACACCTGCAGTCTGATGGGGGAGTGCTAATGCATTTTCCTAAAGAGATGGAGCGACTGGCCGATGTCAGTCTCTGCTGCAGGAAGTGCCATTGCACTGCCAGAAAGAAATATAAGACAGTGAGAGAGAGACAGGGCAAGGCCTGGCTTTTACAAGCAGCTCTAATATCCCTGGAAGACGGCTCCGAGTCATGCACCAGGTTGGAAATGTCTCCCATTATAATTATGACTCATTTGTGACTCAATGACATTTCTGCAGTTAAAAAGCATTTGCTCATCCAGCCCTTTGCTGCCCCACTTGGCGGCCGAGCCAGTGCTAAACAACTTATTTTGAATGCCGTTTCCCAGACAAACAGAGGCCCTGTCCCTGGCTGGGGCTAGCTGTAGCTTTGGCACCTAACAAGCAAGAGCGTGTTAGCTCTCATGCAATGCCCACTCCTTGGAACACTTAAAAGGAGTCAGCGTATGCTGCGTCGGGAACCCTCCTGGCCACAGCCCATGAACCGTTCCATGGCTGTTAGCAACAACCCACGCAGAAAGGTCCTCTGGAGAACAGGGGGTGGGACCGTGGGAGCACCCACAACATTTACCACTTGCACCGTGATAAACCTCAGCTATCTCTGGCCACACATCTTGGAAGGAATGTTCCAGGCCCTGTGCAGAGACAGATTGAGGGAAACTGCTGCCTCTGCACAGCTCAAGGCTCTCCTCCTACCCTCCCTCCCTCCCCCTCTCAGGAGGAAAATCAGGGCAAGGTCCCTCTCCTCATTCCCTCCCGCAAGCCAGCATCTACCAGGCAAGGGGTTTTTGACAGGTTCCGTGCTGAGAGAAAGCAGTGTTTGCCTTCAGCAGTTCCCCAAACCAGGTGGCCCTTCCTGTTAGAAGTGGGTCCAAAACAAACCCCATCATCCAAACACTCCCGAAGTTTGAACCTGAACTTAACAGGCAGCTTCTCGTGTCTCTATAAAGGAGTGAACCAGAACTCTGAGTTGAAACACCTCTGTTTTGGGATCCGTATTCCAACTTCACAGCTTGCGCCTCATGACAACGGGACAGGTCAGACCAAAACCCCAGATCTAGACACTCTGGAGCTCCATGGCTCGGGCCTAGTCACTATTTCTGTAAGGTAGCAATGGTGCACGTATAACCCAACACGTCTGAGTCCTTGGTAGCAAGTACTGAACATGGAATCGCTGGATCTAAGACTAGGAACCTCTACTGCCTGACCTAAAAGACCCAGACTCTAGAAGGGTACAGAAAGCCATGCTGTGTAATTGCAAGTATTACACATGTGCACTGATGATGACCTTCAGTTTATATACACAGTATATACACAAAAGTATATGTACTTTTCATACAGAGGGATCCCCCAATGCTTTACAAACCCTGTTAACTATACACAGAGATTGCTTCACTCATCACTAAAATGCAGCCACCTCTGGGCTGGAACACAGCAGCTGTTTTTACAGCTCAGAGCAACATTGCACAATGCTATATTAAGTGCACACTGCATTCAATTGAAACTGCATAGGGAATAGAGCAGGGTTTCTCAAACAGGCATCGCTGCTTGTGTAGGGAAAGCCCTTGGTGGGCTGGGCCAGTGTGTTTATCTGCCACGTCCACAGGTCCGGCCGATTGTGGCTCCGGGCCAATGGGAGCTGCTGGAAGCGCAGCAATCCGTGGCCAGTGGGAGCCGCGATCGGCCGGACCTGTGGATGGGGCAGGTAAACACATCGGCCCGGCCCACCAGGGGCTTTCCCTACACAAGCGGCGACCCCTGTTTGAGAAACCCTGGAATAGAGGGAAGCAGAATGAAATGACTCCAGGTGGAATTTGCCCAGAATACTAGGATTTCCAGCACCCCTAACTCTTGCAAAAAATTCCCAGGGATTTTTGCATGGCCGCATGTCGCCAGGCTTTTGGTTTTATGTCACATTTCAGCCAAAGAGTTGGCCCATCCAGCAGCACTCTGCCAAAGCACCAGCTGAACACAGACTCAGAGGGATGACTGAACCCTACTGAATGGCAAACAGTTTACAGCAGCACCTGGGCTCTCTCTGGATGTCTCCCATTCACAAACTGACCCAGCCTGAGTGGCAGGTGCCACCCTGGACTTGCTTAGGTAACCTCGTCAGTTTTCCCCACAGAGGCACACATTAATCTGCTAGTTTGGATCAGTCCTCATTCCGGGGAGATACACAAAAGGTTCGTGTTACAAATTCAATTTGTCACGTTTTATTTCCTCATGTGCAAATCCTTACTCTAAACCTGCCCTGCAGCAGCCAAGCTCTGCATTCCTCCAGCGACCCTACCGTAACGTGATTTCGACCCCCATCACACCTTGCAGAATGCAGCCAAGACAGAAGTCAGCTGCCACCTCCGTGCAGTGCACAAGCTCAGGGCTGGCTTTATTACCACATGCACCTGTCAATGCTTTTTGCCCGTGGTGGTAAGAGGTGGGTTCACAGCTGTGGGATCCTTCAGCTTATTTAGAATGAGAGGTCACATTCTGTCTGTGTGAAGTCTCTTTGGATGGGCCATTAGGCACATTTTCATTAATACAGCCCGCTTCCATATCTCACTTTTACTCTGGGACATACAAATCCAGGCCAGGAAATGTGCTCAGTCAATAAACCCCATTTGTGCAATTATGCCCCTCTCTCTCCATGGTCCCTTTAGAGCACGAGGCTGGATATCAGGTTTCAGGTTATTAAAGCACTAGATTTTAAAGCCAGAGATGCGGACTCATCCCGATGATGTCAGGTAAAGTTGTGGGAGAGATTTAACTGATCTTCAAGTGATACAGAATTAACTTTTGTAGCTTTGGAAGCCAAGACCTCGAAGAGTCTTTTGTTACACCCCCCCCCCCACACACACACCCCCTTCTGCAAGTGTGATAGCTATTCTTGCAATGCGTCCATGGATAGATGCATTCAGCACATAGATTGTACAGTGGCAGCTTTCTGGTGTATTGGTTTCTTGGCAGCTGTGACTATAGCACTTATGCAATCATCTCTATCTCTACTATAAGAACATAAGAACGGCCATACTGCGTCAGACCAAAGGTCCATCCAGCCCAGTATCCTGTCTACTGACAGTGACCAATGCCAGATGACCCAGAGGGAGTGAACCTAACAGGAAATGATCAAGTGATCTCTCTCCTCATCCATCTCCACCCTCTTACAAACTGAGGCTAGGGACACCATTCCTTACCCCTCCTGGCTAATAGCCATTAATGGACTTAACCTCCATTAATTTATCTAGTTCTCTTTTAAACTCTGTTATAGCCCTAGCCTTCACAACCTCCTCAAGCAAGGAGTTCCACAGGTTGACTGTGTGCTGTGTGAAGAAGAACTTCCTTTTATTTGTTTTAAGCCTGCTGCCCATTAATTTCATTTGGTGGCCCCTAGTTCTTATATTATGGGAACAAGTAAATAACTTTTTCTTATTCACTTTCTCCACCCCACTCATGATTTTATATACCTCTATCATATCCCCCCTTAGTCTCCTCTTTTCCAAGCTGAAAAGTCCTAGCCTCTTTAATCTCTCCTCATATGGGACCCGATCCAAACCCCTCATCATTTTAGTTGCCCTTCTCTGAACCTTTTCTAGTGCCAGTATATCTTTTTCGAAATGAGGAGACCACATCTGTATGCAGTATTCAAGATGTGAGCGTGCCATGGATTTACATAAGGGCAATAAGATATTATCTGTTTTATTCTCTGTCACTTTTTGAATGATTCCTAACTTAACTTGGCCTCTCACCTCTCCTCACCAGGCCCCCATTTTCTTATTCACCTGTTGAGTACTGCCAAAATCCTGGCTTAGGAGCAGGGGCTGTTCTTTGTGCTGTTTGTTCATATACTGCCTGACAGAATGGGGCCCTGATCTCTGCTTTAGGGGTCCTAGATGGTACTGCAACAATATAGCACCCCCTTGTACCCTGATCCCAAATTGCTGACACCTTCAACTCCCACTGCAACCGCTGGCAGGATGAGGATTATTCCCGGGGAGAAATCAAAGCTCTTTTCTCCTATCAATACATGAGGTTTGCCATCTGCCACTCCAGTGGCAGGAACCAAAAGAGACATTTGGATAACTAAATGTTTCCTTTTGTAGCTCAGAAATGGGCACTAGCATCGCTGGTACATATCGGCACATAAATAGACACTGATTCCCTCCGCCCGCCTTTTACTATGATGATTGAGGAGCAACATCTTTTTTATCTTTGAGGGTGATTTAATTGCTTAGTGGTGATGGCTGCCTGGCTTCTATACAGTTGAGCTCTGGACATCGCCAAAAGAAATAATGAATATGAAAGAGGAAGAAGCATCAGGAGCAGGGGCGCTGATTGACAGCAAAATGAAATGAAATGGCCAAATTCTATTGGTGTGGTTTGAAATCCTAGGATGATGTAGATAGCCGAAGGATTTTTTCCTAGGGTTGTGCCAGAGCTAGCTTTCACTTTTCATCCTTATTTCCTTTTGTGATTTTTAAGATTGTGAGGGTTTTTTTTTTTATTATTACACATGCCCATCCTGGAGGATCCCACAGATGCTTTACACATCACAGGTCGTGCATTCAGCACCACTGAAACGCAGCCAGCTCTGGAGAGGAGATGGCTAGCCCAGGTGAACTGCAGAAGTTTGCAACACTGGGGAAATTGTTGGAAGAGGCTGCAGGCTGAAGCTGCCAGGCAATCTCCTGTTGTACAGCTGCATCACAGCAACTCAAAGTGCTTCCTGCCACTCAGCAGGGGGAAGAGCTGTGGGGGTTGGACACTCCCTTAGCACTAACTTACCCCAACTTCAACCATGAAGAAGTTGTCGGTGAACGTCCGGGGCGTTACACCAGTGCCCGAGAGCCAGGCTCTCTGCCACTTCCTCGTGCCCTCCCACTTGCATGCAACTTAACGCCACTGTCCACATCACCTCTGGAACTCAGCCCTCACGCCAGGGAACACAGCTGTGCCTGTCTGCCAGTACTCCCATTTCCATGCATGCAGGAGATCCTTGAACCCAGGTTCCAGCCCATCACCACCCCCAAAGAGAATGTGAAATGCTTCCAAGGGAGCCCCGAGCGGTTTGAAACCTCCCACAATAGCCTTACAGGGAGGAGAGCCTAAGGTGATTGGACACCATTACCAGGAGGGGCTTGTGAGTGAATGGCAAGATAGGGACAATGCCCTCCCCTCCCACCCAGTAAACACCTCTTGCTCCTGGTGTAAATATCTGGAAGAGCAAAGGCCTATTGATATATACCCAGCTTGTACACAGCCAAGGGTCTTCCCCGCCCCCAAGGGCTAAACACACTGTGCAGCTATAAGGCATACATTCACTTGGTCCCAGCGTGAAGAATCCTGTATCCAACTGCCACTGCAGGGAGACTTTAGGGAGACAGAATTTAAAGGACCAGGAAAAACATTTTCAAAAGCACTCAAGTGCCTTAAGTCACTTCTGAGAAGGAGATTGAGGAGCCTCAGTCCCTTTTGAAAATAGGACATTGGTGCTTCGGAAATCTGTCCCCCCGCTTTGGAATTGGGCCAAGACACAGCCGTGGGATATTTAAATGGACCCAGCTGGTTAGCATCTCTGCTAGTGCAGCACCCCCTGATACCAGGCTGTGTAACTAGGGCAGTGTGGGAGCAGCTGAATCACCAGCATCACTTACACTACCAGCCTGGAGCGGAAGCCTCCTGCCCAAGGAGGTGACAAGATCACAGCCCTCGCTGGTCTGCTGCAGGCTCTACCCACTTGTCTGGGAGGAGGAAACCATCCACATGCAAAAGGTGGCTCCTGCTCGAATCATTTCCCCATTGTGTGTGTGAAAATACTGTACTCCCAGTTACCGGAGTGACACAGGGAAAGCCACAGATCTGAAGGCCTGTAAAGCTGCAGTAATGATAGTGGGCAGACCATCTTTGCTAAGTGACACCTCCTGAGTAAACCCTTTTGGATTGTAGGTACCTAAGCAATGGCAGATCCCTGTCACGGTAATGACAAGCAGAAAGTGGCATCCGCATTTATAGCGGAACAAAAAGGGGGCAGGATGGAATTTTTTTAAATGATGATTTTTTTCTTCAAGAGGGAATTAAGCGCTGGTGAAAGATGACGGATTGATGGTGCTGCATCCCAAAGCTCCCTTTATTTACTGGAGGGACAGACAGAGAGACAGACAGACAGACAGACAAACAGCATGGGTGACAGCAGCACAGGACTCCCCAGGCACTGCCCAAGTGGCTTTAGCCTGACTTGGAGGCACTGTCTGTGGGGAGAGAAGGGAGTTGTCTGTTGCCTCCCTGCTAACCGTGCCCATAAAAGGCCTAATTAGCACCAACTGTGGGAGTGGCCTGTGCTCTGTGCACTGGGAACACATCAGACATGGGCCAAACATGGCTATTGGACCGGGGTAGTTTTTGCTGGCTTCTAACTTAGGCTGGATGCAGATCAGGTGCCCTGAAGGGACAAGCTCTATCCTTTACAGCTAGAGGCCTATGTTTTTGTTGCCTTGGGCTCTAGTGGCAGTCTTTCTGATGGGAGGCATTACGAAGCAGAGACCTGAGACCTCCTCAGACAATCAGGAAAAGCTTCCGACAGACAGGTGGAGTGCAAAATGAGCTGGCTAAGTAGGTTATGCCCCCTCTAGTGGTGGGTCTACATAAAGGATAAACAACCTGCTACTGCTACCAGCTAATAGGAATACTTGTCTAGGTCAAGTGACAGAGGCCTCTGCTTTAGCTGATGAAGGGCTTAGTTCAAACCCCACTGCTGAAGGAACAATTTGTACAGTGGGGGTGCTGAGAGCCATTGAACAAAACTGTATATAATGAAAAGTTCAAGCCAGGAGGTGCGGCAGCACCCCCAACAGTTATGCTGCTGACCCACAAGAATCCCTTGAGTGTTTTGTTTTTGACAAAGGAAACAGCTTCCACGAGACTGGCATCAGAAGAGCACTCTGTTTAAAGGAGAATTCCATGTAGAGGTGCATCTCATAAGCAGCTCACATTAGCTTATTCACTAATGAGTGTGCCCAGACTCCTGGTTGCTCCTGAGTGGCAGGCAGGGTTTCTCCAAAGTCCTGGGATTTTGACTCAAGTTAGTGGAAATGTGGGGAGAGCTGCTGCTTCCATGAGATCTGCTCTCTCCAAGGTGGAATTCTCATGGAAGTAACAGTTTCTGTGCGCTTTCAGCCACATCCAAATAGGAAAATAGCCTCGTTCCAGCTTAGGAGCAAACCAAAGCTGTGCAGCGGTGACTGGATCTAGATTAGTAGGATTCAAATCCTTCCCCCAGCTCCAATGGGATCTAGATTCCAGGCCTATCCCTGCTGTGAACCTTATCCCAGCTCCTGATCAGGGCCGGCTCCAGACCCCAGTGCGCCAAGCACGCGCTTGGGGCGGCGTCCCACGGGAGGGCGGCAGGCGGCTCCGGTGGACCTCCCGCAGACGTGCCTGTGGAGGGTCCGCTGGTCCCGCAGCTCCGGTGGAGCATCCACAGGTATCCCTGCAGGAGGTCCACCAGAGCCGCGGGACCCGCGACCGCCAGAGCGCCCCCCGTGGCATGCCGCCTTGCTTGGGGCGCCGCAAACCCTAGAGCCGCCCCTGCTCCTGATACCTGCAAACCTGGGCCTGAAGCTCTCCTGAGAACAGCTGTGCAAGCCACACCAGTGCTTCCAAATCTGCTCTCTGATGGAACTGGGACATACAAAGGAAGGTGTGAAAAACAAAGAGAAAAGGTATCGGAACATTTCAGCAGCCCGAAGGAGCTTCAGTTTGAGTGATGTGGCAGGACTTCTGTGGTTTTACTGAGAAATCGCGGCTCCTTCAATCTCCATGATCAAATTGCCACATGGTCCCGTTTCTTTAGACCCCTCTGTCAGCAGAGAGAAGCCAGGGATATTCCCAGGAAACCCAAGAGGCCTGGAGTTCTGGCAAATGTTCAGCGGGAGAGAGAACATGAAGCTCCCAGCAAATTTGCTAATTGTTTCATCAACCCTGCTGCATTTCTGATAGCAGCCAGGGCCTCATCGCTCCGGCTAGAGTAGTGACAGCCACTGCCAAGTGGCAGCAACAGGTTCTCTCCTCTCTGTGTTTAATGGCCCTCTGCTGGGTCTGCTCTTTTCCTGAGAAAGGAGCGTGCGGCAGGGATGCAGGCTCTCCGGCTGGTAGCTGCCAGAGAAGCACATTGCTCTGCAGTGCTGCTGCTTCTCCTCCTCCCACTCGCCAAATATTTGTTTAATGAGGGAATTCCTGTCCAACGTGGGCTCTGCCGATGGCGCTGGGGAGAAAAAGGCTCCGTCTGCAGGATTCTAATAAACGTGGGAAAGCCTCTGACCGCTAGAGACAGGGACAGAGTCAGAGCGAGGCGCTTGTCAGGAGACTGCTGCTAGCTCCCCGCTCTCCTGTGGATTAGGTATAGCTCAGCCAAGGCAGTAAAGACAGGGCCTGGCTCAGGGGAGGTTCCCTTCTCAGCCAGACAGGGGTGGCTTTGAGACATCCAATCTTGCTCTTCCCTCCTAGCTACTGTGTGCCCCAACCTACAGAGCATGAGAGAGCTGACAGGGTGCACCACCACACCACTCCCTTCACTCCACAGCCAGGCAAAGGCAAGCAAACCTGAGCCCCTCTGCAACAGCGAGCTAAGGATCTGGATCTTGCCAGGGGGCTCGACAGATGCACAGCAAGTAGGAGCTTTCACTCAGAAATCCTTAACGCGCTGATGTGCCAGGCGCTCACAGCCCTGTTCAGAGCAGATTACCTCTCTCCTTCCCCACACTGCACCCCCCAAACAGGCATTAATGGGTCAGTTCCCTCCACCCACCTTCCAAGTGAAGCATGCTTTCCACCTTTCACCCCAGAATTAGAATCTATAACAGCACTGTGGCTGCTTTAATCACAATAAGGAATTAATGAGTGGATCAATTTCTGATCAGGCTCTAACCCTACACTCCTTGGCTAGTTAAGAGAAAGTCAAGTGATGAAAATGCGAAAGGGGAGAAGTAGTTTTGTGTAGAACATAAACATTAACCCACTCAGTCCTGGCCTGGAGCGGGCTTTGAGAGAGCACTGCAGAAGAACTGAGCAAAGAGCTATTGCCCCAGAGAAAAGGGGCAAAAGGCTCTGAACACAGAATCACAGAAACTGGCGATCCAATATGTCTGTTCTATGAGCTCCTCACTGTGATGCAGTTTCATTGCTTTCTGCAGGGAAAGATGGCCTCATCACAGAACAAGGAGTCCGGACTCCTGGGTTCTGGTTCAGTCTCTGCCACTGACTCGCCATGATGCCTTGTTGGAAAACAAAACAAAACACACTCTATGCCTCAGTTTACACAGCTGCAAGATAGAGATCCAGAAGTCCTCTGCAGCAGCTGAACTAATGAACATTTGTAAATTTCTGCTATATTCTCAGGTTCAAGCTGCTATAGAAGGCCCAAGCAGATGATATTGCATGGTCCTGCAATTAAAGCATTGTCTGCAAGACTCAGGAGATGACAGTTCAATTCTCAGCTTGAGGGTGTGACCTTGAGCGAGTCAGTGTCCCTCTATGCCTCCATTTCCATGTGTAAAACATTGTCTTCCTCCCGCCCTTTGTCTGCCTTGGCTATTTAGACTGTAAATTGCTTTGGGCAAGGGCTTGCTCTTACTGTATGTTTGTAGAGCACTCAACACAATGCAAAAGCAATTTGTAATCCAGGGCTTGGCTACACTTACAAGTTGCAGCGCTGGTGGAGGCTTTCCAGCGCTGCAATTAACACCCCGTCCACACTTGCAGGGCACAACCAGCGCTGCAACTCCCTGGTTGCAGCGCTGGCTGAAAACCCATCCGGGTTGGGGTATAAGAGTGCAGCGCTGGTGACACCAGCGCTGCTCAGCAGGTGTGGACACTCACCAGCGCTTTACCTGTCCTCCAGGGAATAAGGAGCTATCCCAGAATTCCTGTTCAGCCACTCTGCACATCAGTTTGCACTCTACTGCTCTTGCCTCAGGTGACCCGCCCTTTAAATGCCCCGGGAAATTTAAAAATCTCCTTCCTGTTTGCTGCAGCCAGGTGTGGAGTGCAATCAGTTAATCAGTTACAGGTTACAGGTAACCATGCCTCCGCCCCAGCATGGAGCACAGGTGGTGCAGGACCTCATCAGTGTTTGGGGTGAGGCGTCTGTTCAGGCACAGCTGCGCTCGGCCGTAGGAATTACGATATCTTTGAGCAGATATCAAGGGACATGCTGGATAGGGGCCATCAACGGGACGCACTACAATGCAGGGTGAAAGTTAAAGAGCTGCGGAGTGCCTATTACAAAGCCCGAGAGAATCGCAGATCCGGATCCGCCCCACGACCTGCCGTTTTTACGTGGAGATGGACAACATACTTGGGGTGACCCACTGCCAATCCCAGGGTAACGATGGACACTTCTGAGCAGGCTGGGGACAGGAGGAGGAGGAGGCTGCGGGGAGAGGAAACCGCGAGTGAAGCTCCTGGGATGGGAAGAAACCGCAGATTCCTGGAGGCATGCAGCCAGGAGCTCTTCTCAAGCCAGGAGGAAAGTACCCAATCGCAGCAGCAGCCAGCAGTTGCAGAAGGACAAGCAGAGGAGCGGTGTACGGTGGCGGCTTTTATTTTCTGGGTGGAAATGTTTCTGGAGAGGAAGGGGTTATGGATGCATGCATGGCAGCGTCTAGATGTGGAATAGCCCGTTGATGTGGTCTATCACGTCGCGGTAATCTGCTTCAGTTATCTCAGCAAAGCTTCATCCAGGCGTGGGCAATATGCCTGCGCAGGTTTATAGGCAGAGCCACTGTGTCCCTTGTCCCAGTGACGGTGGCGTCCGCGCCACTCTTCGGCCAGGGGACCATTTCTGAACACAGGCACGCCGCATAGGGTCCCGGCGGAATCCACATTGCTCTAAAAGAGCCCCGCTGTTCCCTAGTGACTGAAACATCTTCCAGGATTAAGTCCTGTGAAAAATGTTGGGAGACTCTTTAGTGAAGAGATAGGAGATAAGATCACCCCTGCATCTGCATCTTCACTCAACCCCTCTAGCACTCCAGATTACCCGAAGCAACCAGCTCCCCTCTCACTCAAGCCCCACTCCTCACTCACCATTTCGTGGCTTCTGTTGTGTTTTCCTTTTGGGATAAAGAATGCAAGTGAGAACTTGCAAGTGAGAACTCCCTCAGTGTAACAATTCATGTCTGGAGATAGTGGATACAATGCTGCCCGTGTTAAATGTTGTCATTTCTGTGTGTACAGTGACCTTGACTGGACTGCCCAGATGTTCAACATCACAGAGCTTCAAAATTTGAGAAAAAATCCCGAAAGAGCAAAGAGGACATGCTGAAAACTGTTCTTCAGCACTCTGCTACAGAGAGAAAAGAATTGAAGGAGTGGCGAGAGAAAGAAAGCAGGACCAAGAGAAATGCAGTGGCCAAGAGGAAAAGCACGGAGCGGATGCTAAGCATCCTGGAGCGCCAAGCGGAGTCTATAGAGTCACTCGTTGCCATGCAAGCAGAGCACTACCGTGCTACTCCCCACCCGCCCGTCCTTTGTGCCTTGTGCCCCAATGTCAGCTCAACCACCTTTCCCCAGCATCCAGGCTCTTACCACCAGCTGCCTCCAACACCTGTCGTTCCCCAACCAGCCCTGATACCTACCACCACCCTTACCCTCTGAATTCAACCCCCATCACCATGCAGTATATGCACACTGAAGTGCAGGATTCATTAAACATCAATCCAGACATGGCATATGCAAACTTGTGACTGTACAGTTCACAAACCCACACCCTTGCCCTCTTGTGTTAATGAAATGTTGTGTGTCTGTCTGTCTGTCAAGGAAGTGATTTTCTTTTCAATAAAACAATTCTTGGCTTTGAAAACAGTCTTTATTATAGCAGATAGTGAAAGACACCTTAGCCCAGTAAAGAAAGAGGCACTGCAAATCATATTATTATTATGGATAATAGAATAACAGTGTAAGCAGTGCAATTCACTCCCATGCAAGGCAGCAAACATTACTGTTGGCTTTCAGCCTCAAATTCTTCCCTCAAGGCATCCCTAATCCTTGAAGCCCTGTGCTGGGCCTCTCTATTAGCCCTGCTCTCTGGCTGTGCATATTCAGCCTCCAGGACTTGAACCTCGGTGGTCCATGCCTCACTGAATGTTTCACCCTTCCCTTCACAAATATTATGGAGGGTACAGCAAGCGCTTATAAGGGATGCTGCTTTCCCCAAGTCTAGCTTCCCATACAAACATCTCCAGCGAGCCTTTAAACGCCAAAGCACACTCCACAGTCATTCTGCACCGGCTCAGCCTGTAGTTGAACCGGTCCTTGCTCCTGTCAAGCTTCCCTGTATAGGGTTTCATGAGCCAAGGCAGTGGGTCTCCAAGGATCACAGTGGGCATTTCGACATCCCCTACTGTGATCTTCCTGTCTGGGAAAAAGTCCCTGCCTGCATCTTCCTGAACAGGCCACTGTTCCGAAGATGCGTGCATCATGCACCTTTCCAGGCCAGCCTGTGTAAATGTCAATGAAAGTGATCCACAAGCGCCTGGAGAACCATAGAGAAATACCCCTTACGATTAACGTACTCTGATGCCAGGTGGGGGCCAGAATAGGAATATGCGTCCCATCTATCGCCCCTCCACAGTTAGGAAACCCATTTGTGCAAAGCCATCCACAATGTCCTGCACGCTCCCAGAGTCACGGTCTTTCTTAGCAGGATGCGATTAATTGCCTTGCAAACTTGCATCAAAGCGATTCCCAGACTTTCCCACACCAAACTGGTTCCCGACCGACCGGTAGCTGTCTGGATTTGCCATCTTCCAGATTGCAATAGCCACCCGCTTTTCCACCGTCAGGGCAGCTCTCAATCTTGTGTCCTTGCGCGCAGAGTGGGGCGAGCTCAGCACACAGTCCCATGAAAGTGGCTTTTCTCATCGAAAGTTCTGCAGCCACTGCTCGTCATCCCAGACTTCCATGGCGATGTGATCCCACCACTCAGTGCTTGTTTCCCGAGCCCAAAGCGGCGTTCAGCGGTGCTGAGCATTTCCGTGAATGCCGCAAGCACTCTAGTGTCACACGCGGCAGACAAATCCATATTGATATCATCGTCGGACTCCTCACTGTCACTTTGGAGCTGAAGGAATAGCTCGACTGCCAAACGTGTTGTGCTGGTGACACTCATCAGCAGAGTCCTCAGCAGATCGGGCTCCATTTGCCACAGAAATCGCGATTCACAGAGAGTAACAGAAAGACACTCACAATGGCGCCAAACGCTGCCGGAATGAATGCTGGGATGTGAAGCGATGCACCACGGGGCGCTGGCAAACAGGAAGCGGAATGACCCGCACACTTCCTTCCCCTTCCCACAATACTCAGCGCCAAAACGGCGCCAAAACGGGTGTTCTGTGGGATAGCTGCCCACAATGCACCTCTCAATACAGCGCTGGAAAGTGCTGCAAGTGTGGCCACACTGCAGCGCTGGTAGCTGTCAGTGTGGCCACACTCCAGCGCTGGCCCTTACACAGCTGCATGAGCAGCGCTGTAACTCCCAGCGCTGCAACTTGTAAGTGTAGCCAAGCCCCAGTACTTTGTTCACCTGAGCCACAGGCTTCCACGGTTTCAGTGGGTAGATTAATATAGATGGTACATTGGCCTCTATCCTTCAACACATCACAAGAACAGCCTAGTGCAGGGATCGGCAACCTTTGAGAAGTGGTGTGCCAAGTCTTCATTTATTTACTCTAATTTAAGGTTTTGCATGCCAGTAATACATTTTACATTTACAGGGGTCAGCAGATGGAACTGGCAGCGGGCTGAGCGGGGTCGGCAGCCGGGACCCTGGCTGGCAGGGGCCAGCAAACGGAACCCCAGACCGGCAGCGGGGGCAGCAGATGGAACCCCAGACCGGCAGCGCACTGAGCTGCTCAGCCCACTGCTGGCATGGGGTTCCGTCCATCCAGGCCGGCAGCGGCCTGAGCAGGGCTGGCGGCTGGGACCCCGGCTGACAGACAGAACCCCCAGACAGAACGTCCATCCAGGCTGGCAGTGGGTTGAGCAGGGCCGGCGGCCGAGACCCCGCCTGGCAGCAGAGTGCCACTAAAAATCAGCTCACGTGCCGCCTTTGGCATACGTGCCGCAGGTTGCCGACTCCGGCCTAGTTTCTAGTGGGAATCACCAGCAGAGATACCAGATTCTGCCTTTACAGGGGAAAGTGTTAGGGAGCCAGAGAAGAGGAAAAATATGTAGATTGGATTAAACAGATCTAAATGTCTGCCAGTGACCAGCTAGGGAATCTACTGTGTTTGCTGGCCAGATGAACAACCCTGGAGTGCCTAGAGATGCCCAAGTTCATCCCACCAGGCAGCCATGGAAACTTCAGTTAGGAAGAAACATAAAGAAAGGTCAGGAGGGAAGCAGGGCGTCTCAGTGAGGACAGGCCTAGTACCAAAACAGAAGGAATGGAAAATTATTATTTCAATTACTATGAAAGTGTATTTGATTAGAAAACAGGGAATCATCTTTGATACTGTGCCAACAAAAGCAATATCCAGGAGTATAAAACCCAGTCTCCATGCAGGGAGCATGACATTAAATCAGAAGACGAATGGTTTGCAGTGCAGTTAACTGCACCAGTGGGAGAGAAATAGTTATAAACTTACTCTGTGACCAAAAACGTGCTCTCCTTCCCACCCCCAGCGCCTGCCCCTCCCCTTTTCCGAGGCTCAACAACTCAGGGCATTTGTATGGCTTATGAAAATTCAGGAGGGAAATTTTAATACAAATGACATGCAAAAATTAGAACACCCCCTCCCCTTAAAACACCAGAAGGAATAAAAATAACCTCGTTGCCTACAGTTCAATTGTTGAAAAGTAGCAAGGATGTAAATGAAGGTGCATTCTTATGTAGAAGAGTGTTTCCATCAGCTCCCATGGCAGGGTGAATAACTCGGTGCTTCTGTTCTGCATGAATAAATATGTATAAAAATGTAGTGCTGCGAAGGATAAAAACCCGATAACTGAGATAGTGTTTCTCAGAGGCGGGGAGCAATACAAGCCACCAGCTTTCTTATTCTTCAGTATTTATGTAAAGAACCATTGAAATGATAATGTGGAATTTCCCCCCCTTCTCCCTCTACGCAAGTATTCTGTGCCTCTTTGTAGCGACTTTTACACACACACACACACACACACACACACACACACAAATGTGGATACTGAGGCTGTCTATACAAACCTGCTAACAGTGGCAGCTGAGATGGGTTCTTTTGTCATCCCCTGGATAGGTGATTACTTTAAAGTAATGTCATTTGCACAGAGGGAAGGAGGAATTGGACCTCCCTTTTGAGAAAGGCATCATGCTGCCCCCTCGCCCCCCAGTGCCCACATAAATCTTCATTTCATATAATGCCCCCCCATGCCTTGCACATGACAGCATTAACTATGTAAAGAGAGTCATGTTTCACCAGCGTCACAGGAAGGGTGAAGTATGGAAAGTGTTATATCCTTGGGGCAGCCGGTGTAGGAAGCAATCACTTGAGGCCAGAGAGCAGACAGCTAACCAAAACCTTCATTTTATTTACAGAGACAGAGAGCTCACTCAGCCGGTTGAAACCGGCTGAGCTATCCCTTAATAGTCTAACTCAGTTGCCATAGTAACAAAAACCATGACAACCAAATACACAACATATTCCTCCCCGCCTAATAAGAACATCCCCTAAATAAAACACACACTAAACTAGAGAAGGAGGGTAGACTGCCTCCATTCCCGGCTAAACCCTGGGGATTATTTTGCCCCATAACCGTGGGTTCGCCCTAACTAAAGATCCAGCCGATGAGGAGGCCTTCTGTCTCTAGGTGGATTACGGCGAACTTCTGGTGTTGTTGCACCCGAAAGTACTAGGGGCTCAGGGTCCGCAGCACGAATAGGTGAGGAGGTGGTATCAGCTCGTGCTGGGCAAAGGGGTATCTCAGCTGCCGGCAGTAATGGAGGAGAACAGTCAGGAACAGGTGACTCATGATTCGGTGTCTCACCAGGAGGGGTGAAGTCAGACCCCTCAACTGCAGATGGGTCCTGAAGACTGGCATGACCTGGCAACAGCTGATCTACATGTCGCCGCCAGGTAAGATTCTCTGCAGTCCGGACTGTATAGGAAACAGGTCCTGTTTGAGTGATGACTGTGGCCGGGACCCATTTAGCTCTGGAAGTATAATTCCGAGCCAAAACTGGCTGCCCTGGGCTAAAGGTTCGGTCTTTTGCTCTGGGTGCCCGTCTGATGACTTGATATTGCTGCTGATGTTGCACAATTTGTCGGGGTTCAGAAGGTTTCAGCAGATCAAAGCAAGTGTGCAGCTGTCGTCCCATCATTAGAAAGGCTGGGGAAGCCTGGGTCGTAGCATGAGGTGTGTTTCTATAGGAAAGTAAGAAGGTATCCAGACGCTTTTGAATGGAGTGTTGTCCCTTTGCTGATTTCAAAGCGTTTTTCATTGTCTGCACAAATCTTTCAGCTAATCCGTTGGTGGACGGATGATATGGTGCTGACGTGATGTGGTGTATCCCATTTGCCTTCATAAAGTTTTGAAACTCCTGAGAGACGAACTGCGGTCCGTTGTCGCTCACAAGTTGTTCTGGCAGACCAAAACGACTAAAGAGTCCTCGTAGTTTTTGGATAGTACTCTCTGCAGTAGTGGACTGCATTATAGAGACTTCTGGCCATTTAGAATGGGCATCTACTGCCACCAAGAACATGCTTCCTTCAAGGGGGCCAGCAAAGTCAACGTGAATACGTTGCCATGGGTTTTCAGGCCAGTCCCATGGGTGTAGGGGTGCCCACTGGGGTGCATTTCTTACACCCTGACATGACATACAAGCTTTTGCCTTCTCTTCAATAGCACCGTCCAATCTAGGCCACCAAAAATAGCTTCGTGCAATTTCCTTCATGCGCACTATTCCACAGTGACCGGAATGTAGCTGTTCTAACATCTGTGATCTCAGGGGTGGTGGAATAATGACACGCCTCCCCCACAACAAACAACCAGATTGGACCGATAACTCCGTCCGCCTGGACATGTAGGGAACAAGGTCAGGTGAGACCGGAGAGGTTTGTCGAGATTTTCCATGCATCACCAGGTCCATAACTTGGGATAATACTGGGTCAACGTGGGTTGCCTTCTTTATCTGAGTAGCAGTGATGGGTGTATTCTCTACCTGTTCAAAGTAGAAGATTTCCTTTTGGGCACTATCTTGATGTTTGACCGGTAAAGGCAACCTTGAGAGGCCATCTGCATTGCCGTGCAGAGTGGATTTCCGATATTTGATTTCATATGTGTGTGCAGAAAGTATCAATGCCCAACGTTGCATACGACTAGCAGCTAATGGGGGAATGCCTGTGTAGGGTCCAAAAATTGATGTCAGAGGTCGATGGTCTGTAAGAAGAGTAAACTTTCGCCCAAACAGGTACTGATGAAACTTCCTAATTCCAAAAACAATTCCTAATGCCTCACGTTCGATTTGGGCGTAGTTAGTTTCTGCTTTGCTTAGACTGCGTGAAGCAAAAGCAATAGGTCTTTCTTCTCCCGAAGGCATAATGTGTGACATGACCGCTCCCACTCCATAAGGGGAAGTATCGCAGGCCAATTGCAGGGGTAAGGATGGATCAAAGTGCGTTAGAACTTCAGAATTTAACAATGCATCCTTAGCTTTGTTAAATGCAACATCACAGGCTTCAGTCCACTTCCAGGCCTTGTTCTGCCCAAGGAGCTCATGAAGTGGTTTTAGCAGTGTGGCTAACTGTGAGATGAACTTTCCATAATAGTTCAGTAGTCCTAGAAATGAGCGCAGCTGGCTTACATTTTGAGGTGGGGGAGCCTCCACAATAGCTTTAACTTTTGCAGGGGCCTTATGAAGACCTGCAGAATCGATGATGTGTCCCAAATATTCAACAGAGGGCTTGAAGAATTCACACTTGTCTTTGCGAACTCGTAGGCCATACTCTTCCAGTCTTTGTAGGGTAGCCTCTAAATTCTTTAAGTGATCCTCTTCATTTCTTCCAGTGACCAGGATATTATCCAGATAGCACTGAACTCCTGACAAGCCACACAAGATCTGGTCCATAGCCCTCTGGAACAGGGCGGGAGCCAATGTGATTCCGAAGGGTAGGCGACAGTATCGATAAAGCCCCTTATGAGTCACAATAGTCAACAGCTCTTGGGACTTTTCATCGACGTGCATCTGTAAATATGCTTGACTCAGATCAATCTTACTGAACTTTTGTCCCCCAGCCAGGCCTGCGAAGAGGTCATCGATGCGGGGAAGCGGGTATTGCTCTGCACACAACACTGGGTTGACAGTGACTTTAAAATCACCGCAAATCCGGAGAGAGCCATCTTTCTTCACTATTGGAATGATAGGAGTGGCCCATGAGCTATGGGTAACTGGTATTAGGACTCCATTGGTGACCAGGCGCTCCAGGTCTGCTTCAACTTTTGGCCTGATGGCATATGGCACAGTTCGGGCTTTCAGATATTTTGGTGGACTGCCAGGTTTAATGTTCAATGTCACAGTGATTCCCTTCATACTTCCCAAATCATCTCCAAAAACAGCAGCATGTTTCCTTAGTATAGGGGTTAGACTGGTTTCTTCTTTAGTCATCCGGTGCACTTCTGCCCAGTTCAGCTGAATCTTCCCAAGCCAAGACCTACCCATTAAGGCTGGGTAGTTACCTCTCACCACAAACAGTGGCAATTTAGCCGCCTGTCCATTGAGCTCCACCTTAACATCAATAGTGCCCAACATGGGCACAGCTTCACCTGTATACGTCTTCAGAACAGTTTTTGTTGCCTTAAGCGGAAGATGCTGTAGCTTTTCCTTATACACAGTCTCAGGAACCAGCGAGACAGCTGCACCGGTGTCTAGTTCCATGCGTACAGGTTTGCCCTCCAATAAGGGGGTTACCCAGTAGTCATGTGAGCCCGCTGCCAAAGACAAAACATGCAGTGGCACTTCCTCTTGTGATGAGGTGTCTCCTTGATCATCCTGGGTCTGCTCTAGAGTATGCAAGGTTCCTCTTTTTGTCGGCCAGACCACAGGCCTCTTTTTCTTTTGTTTACAGGCATACTCAATGTGTCCCTTTTTGCCACAGTGTCGACACACCAGGTCCTTACACCAGCATTCTGATGCCTGGTGACCCAGCTTACCACAGCGGTAACATTCTTGACTCTGCACAGTTTTGTGGGTCGGTTCTTGTGACACTTTTTGCACCCTAGGGGGTGCACCGATGTATTGTGCCTCCCTTGTAGCCAGTTCCATGGAGACAGCAATATCAACAGCCTTCTGTAAGGTAAGCTGAGCCTCTGTCAGTAGGCGCTGCCGTATAGCTTCACTGTACAGGCCACACACTAACCTGTCACGCAGGGCATCATTTAACATTTCTTTAAATTCACAGTGTTCTGCTAGCTTTTTTAGAATGGCTACAAATTGTACAACTGTTTCATCTTCCTTTTGGTCTCTCTTGTGAAACCTATATCTTTCAGCAATTACCAGTGGTTTTGGGAAGAAATGAGACCCCAGGATTTCCACAATGTCACTGTAAGATTTAGTCTCAGGCTTAACAGGGTGCAGTAAGCTGTGTAGCAGAGAGTAGGTTTTAGCCCCTACAACAGTTAAGAATATTGGCACCTTCTTCGCTTCTGTAATGTCATTTGCAATACCAAAAAGCTCAAAACGCTCAGTATACACATGCCACTGCTCTGTATTCTCATCAAAAGGCTCCAGGGGCTTGGTCAGAGTAGCCATGATTTTAGTTTCACTTTCACAGTCAGTGCAAACAAGCAGCTTTTTTTGTTTGTTTGTTCTTTACCTTAACTTCTACTTCCTTCTGTTACTGGAGCAGCACCGGAATCCCATCCTCGTCGCCAGTGTTATATCCTTGGGGCAGCCGGTGTAGGAAGCAATCACTTGAGGCCAGAGAGCAGACAGCTAACCAAAACCTCCATTTTATTTACAGAGACAGAGAGCTCACTCAGCCGGTTGAAACCGGCTGAGCTATCCCTTAATAGTCTAACTCAGTTGCCATAGTAACAAAACCCATGACAACCAAATACACAACAGAAAGGTGCTGCTGTTCTCAGCAATAGCTACAGGGCAGAATAAATACCCACCACTCTCTTACATTAGCATTGTGTGTCTCACTTCAAAAGGTCACACCGGGGCTACTCATATTACACACCATCTTACTCCACGCACGCTCCTGTTGAAGCCTATAGAACCACTTGTGGAGCAAGGTGTCCTTTGCCATGAGCAATGGCTCAGAATTTGTCCCGAGGGGATTCACGAACTTTAGCCAGAGTCATTGAAACGCTATCACCTCTCGGTCGGAAAGTCTCTTGAACAGTTCCCAGCAACACCAAGAGATCAGGGCAGGGAGGGAAGAAGAATGTGCATCCAGAAGGAACTACAGGAGGTGATTTAGGCAAGCAGAATGCCATGACCCAGGGTGGAATCTGGCCAGCGCTCACACGCTGCCTGCTGGGGATAGGTCCAGGGGCTCTTTCATGACACCAACTGAGCAGAATTTCAATTTCCTCTCTCATCCTAAAGGTGGCAACTTCAATTGCACACTGCCCCCCGTGCCGCATGAGGGCGCTGGGGACTCAGAGGGTATAATCACAAACATTAGCTGCAGTGCCCTCTGCGGTCCTTGAAGGCCTCTCAAGCTCTCAGCCGAGTAGTGACCAAACTCAACTCTGTTTAGCTTGCGAGAGCTCCCAAGGACACAGTGAGCATATTCTAGAGCACGTTTCCAGGCTCCTACCTTTAACTCGCCCTTCCCTGAAGATGCAACATGCTGGCTTCACATTGCCTCTCTTAAGAGGGTAAATCCCTCTCAGGTAACGGTTTGCTGCTCTATGTATGTGGTTTTTTATACACACAAAGCCTCCAGCCATACACCCTCAGGCCAGATCAAATATGGGCAGACCTGCTCAGTACCAGGTGGGATTACAGAAACCACCAAGAAGCCTCTTTGTGCTGCAGGAAGTGGTGTCGGCCAGCTCTGAAGATGAAACGCTACCCGGCGTCAGTGTTGGACTAATTCCCCTGCCTGTTGCTAGGGGGCACTGTGACACCACAAGAGATCTACAACCAAAGCTCTACCCAGTTGGCCATTCAAGCACCTTTAGAACATACTGATGTTTACCTAGGTGTCCTGACCAAACTGCTACTTGGAGAATTCAATCTTGCTGATCTAAAACTCCTCCCTCCGTAGTTTCAGGTGGAGAAGTTACATGCCACTTCTCTTCCTAAACACTAGGGAGTAGCTTTGCTGGAACAGAAGGGCTGCCATTTCACTACAGTGATATCTGCACTTTGGGATCCCGTTTGATGAAAGGTGCTATATAAATATAGGTTATGAGGATGCTGTGTTTCTAGCCATTGCTGGCCTACATCAGATTCTGCTGATCAGGAGTGACTCAAGCAAAGACAACAGTGTAGCCTGGCCTGCTATCTTTAGATGCAGTGCACACACAAATGCCTCATCTTTTAAGAAACTGGAGCAGCTTCGGGCAGATTTCTAGCTTACTAATCAGGGCTTTTGCAGTTCCCTTGCTCCTAAACAGAAGGGTATGGGCTGGGGAGTGTCCTGTAAACACACACATTATGCAGTGGATGGGAGTGGGTTCTTTCAGTCAGCAATCGGAGCTTTAAACCAACCGAAACCCACCCTGCTCTGGAACAAGTGATGCTTGCTTGCCTGGAGTTACACAACCCTGCCTGGGAGATCCTACGTGGGTAGACGTGGGCTTTCCTCAGAATTGACAACAGCCTCTTGCTGCGGCTCAGCAGAACATGAGCAGCTTACATAAACACTGCTTCAGAGATACCCTGAGTGTGGGTTGCAGAGAGTCAGAGGGGGAGAGAAAGGAAAAAAAAAAACACCCAACCCCAAACCAAAACCTAACAGCCTCGCTCCTTGTGGGGGAAAGAGAGAGAAATGACTCAAGTGTTTTGTAACTTGTCACATTCTAAGCTGCAATTTGTAGGCAGGGAAGAGTGCTCTGAAATAGTCTCCCACCCCAGCCTTGTATAATCGAGATCCTCCCCGCCCCCACCCCCAGGAAGAAGAAACAAAATCCGTGACAGACTGGCAGTCGGAGAGAAGCAAGAAAGCCCAGGCTTTCTGCAGCTTGCTCGGAAGCACAGGAAGATCCCCCTAATTTAGAGGAGTTACTCATTCCCTTAAAAGGTTCCCATGCAGACACTTGGCGGGGGGCAGGGGGAGTAGGGAGGGCTGGTGGAGAGACTTGGCAGAGGGAAGCACAGCACAGCAGCCTGCATGCCAGAAACAGTGCTATGGGATTGCGCCTCTGCTCGCCTCCTCGGTTACCTGACAGCTCTGCCATCTCTCCTTCCTGAGCTCGCGAGAGGAGAGCACCCTCTCCCCTTCATGCATGCAAGCAAGGCTGGGCCGTTTGACTCCGTCTGGTCCAGAACAGAGCACCCAGGACCACCGGGTGGACTTTAAGGCTGCTTTGGCAGGTGGACATCAGCCCAGGCAACAGAGCCAAAGCCAGCAGCCAACTGAAGGGTTCCCCAGCACCTCGAGCCACAGAAAGCAGTCCTCATTCTCCAGATTTAAACATATTCAAAGGCCCCGCTAATCTCTTATTAGCGATTCACTTACTGAGTGGCCAACAGTGAGGTGGGCGCATCCACCCCCAGAGACATGGCCCTGCTCAGGGCCCACAGGAGCCCGTACAAGCCACTGGGATGCAAGGAGCACTCAGATACTACTGGGACAGGTGTCCTATAAATACAGGAGAAAAGAATCAATGTTTGTACAGTGCCTAGCACACCAGTAGGTGCTACCTCAGCAAAAGTGATACGACAGGGGAATAGGGATGCTTCCCCCAACACAAGGTGCATGTCTCTTGCATCATGTTCCAGTCGGTCTTCTTGCTCCCTTCCCTTTCCAGCACTCAAAACTTCAGGCCATTTATCTGAACACTCCAAAGTCTCAGGGGCTGGCAAAAGAGAGTTAGAAACCCAGAGAGCAGACTGTTCACAAGTGCGGCTGTCATGTCTAAGGGTATGGCTACACTGCAATCACAGGTGTGATTGTAGCTCAGGCAGGTCTACCGGCATTGGCTAAAAACAGCCATGAAGATGTTGTGGCTTGGACTCCAGTGCGGGCTGTACACCCTGGGTAGGTTCCCACTTTGCTAGCCTGTGCCAGGGTCCATGCCACTGCATCTACATGGCTATTTTTAGCTGCACTAGCTAGATTTAAGCTGCGGTCACACCTCCGACTGCAAGGTAGACACAGCCTATGGCTAATGGACTAGAGGGGCAGTGAGCAAAGACAACACAGACCCGGGAACCCTAGGGGCGTCCCACAGAAGGAGTGAAGAGGAGAGAACGTGCCACAAGAGCAGCTCCTCCCCCAGCAGGTCAGGCTTTGAGCTTGTCTGGGAAGAGAGGGCAGAGAAGCAGCAAGTTATCGGAACAGCTCAGAAGGCTCTCAGAGGCTGGGTATAACAATGAGTGAAGGGTGGGCGTGAGGGGGAGAGAGAGAGTTTCCTCTTCTCCAAACTGTTTTCCACCCTTGCTTTCAAGTCACGTTAGCCCTATCTACATGCTGCAAAGAAGAGCGTTTTCCCTCTCTCAATCGCAAAGTGCTTTACGTCAGTGAGCCGGTGTCATTGCCTTGTTACACAGATGGAGAAGCTGAGGCACAAGGAGAGAAAGTGACTTGCCCAAGGCCACACTAGGAGTAGGTGGCAGAGCTGGTATTAGAACCCAGCAGTCCTGATTCCCAGGCTGGTTCACAAAGCCCCCATCCAGGACACCAGAAGGACAAAGGTACCAGGAGAAAGAACAACTGAAGTTCTGCCTCTGTAGTGCCTGCTCAGAGGGAGAATTGTGCAATTCGAAGAGGGCTGCATCCTGGCAGCCAGGCTCCTGCGTGGCTTACAGGGAGCCTGCTGCACTCCATAGCACACAGTTGTGATGCACTGCGGTGAGAAGATTTTTAACCTGAGACACTCCAAAGAGCCTGGCTTTCAGAGGGCTGGTGCTCAGCACTGTTTGAGAGTCAGGTCCCTTTGTGAGGTCAGTATCAAGCTGGGCATCCAACATCATTCAGTGCTTTGCAAAGCCTTGAGGCAAGTTCCTGGGAATTTACAAGATTTATTACTTTATTTAGGGGCCAGTTGGGCTTCCATTGAGAGCAGAGATGGGTCCACAACCCCAGGTCAGAAGGAAAGAACTGTCAGCTTTGGCCCCTGGCTCCAAGTCAGTTTGCAGGTTGGGCCCAAGCTAACAGAGCATCCCCTGAAGGGAGGGTTGAACGCTACGTGCAGTAGATAGAAAGATGAGCACTGGCGCTAGATGCACAACGGGGTTAAAGCTCAGCATTGCTATGCCTACCATTAAGGTGCTCTGATGCCCAGCTGAATTCACAGCCCTGAGTTAGATGCCCAGGCTCCCTATACCCTGCATGGGGAAAGTTAGGCACCTGAGAAGGGTCGTAGAAGCCAGCACGCTCAGCAGAGAGTCACTAAGGAAAGGGAATGGCCTAAGCCCCATTCTCCTCCTGGAGTTAGGCAGCTAAGTCAGGTCAGCCCTTTCTCATGGAAAGCCCCTTTATACCCGGGCAGAGTTAAGCGTCAGCTGAGCAAGGGTTTTGAGGATCTATGCTTTGCACTTAGGTGCCTAAGTCCCTTTGTGGATCTAGCACCTTGTAGTAATACTTAGCCAAGGATCTCAGAAGCGTGAGCACTCACAGCTCTCACTGAAGCCAATGGGAACTCGCCACCTGGAGATGGCAGGGCGAGGGCTGGTGGAACCGCAGGCCACTTGTTTAAAAGGTGCCTAAATATGGAGGTGTCTGCCTAACCTTAGAGACCTAAAAAAAAAAAAACATTTTCAAAATGTGGGTGCCTGTCCAGATACCTTTCTGCTTAGCTCTTAGACAGTGCTTTTACACGGTTACTCTCAAAGTGCTTTGCAAAGCTAAGCCTCGTGAGGAAACTGAGGCACAGAAAAAAAAAATCACTGACTTGCTCAGTCACACAGCAAGTCCACAGCAGAGCCAGGCAGGGAACCCAGCTCTCCTGACTCCCAGCCCAATGCTCTGTCCCACACTATTTAGGACATGCCCATCACTGTTCCATAGGATATATGGCATGTTATAACATTGCATGCACCTGGACACGGAGACTTTAAAACAAAACGGCATGATTCAGCATCAAATATACATCCACAGCAGCAACACAATTATCTCTTGGAGTTAAACGTTGATGGATAGAAGTTTTAATTACCAAACCTTTTCATCCTCCCCCACAAAAGAATATTTTCTGGCATGTTTATTTAATAATAAAATATTATAAAATTATATGTTAGAGTTATAAGCACATGGTGTGTGTGTAAAGCAGGAGCTGAGATGAAGACTGTTTTGTCACTAGAGCTGAAAATATTATCGCTTTTGATCTTCCAGACTTAGTACAAAGTCCCAGCACTTGGAGGAAGCCTGTTCAAACTGCGAACAACTAATTAAAGAAAGCCTGATCAACAGCAGCAAATTAAGAGGTGCTTTAGGACACTCCCTCAGCCTGTGGGGTATAATCAGAGCAGAAGTAATATCCACTAGCTAGATGAGGAGACAGTCAGGACTCCTGGGTTCTATACCCAGCTACGAATGAGAGACGGGGGGGGCTGGCAGTGTTTTAGAGGTAAGGCCTCTGGGAGGGCTGAGATCCTATCTTTTCTATGATTGCAGTGTCCAACATGGGGAAACATGGAGCACTACCATGTTTAGCGAAATATTAGAGCAAAGAGTCTGGATTTCTGGGTTCTATTCCCAGCTATGGCAGGGAGTACACACTACTAATAGAGCAGAGAACTAGACATCAGGATTCCTGAGTTCATGGCTTTCACAAGCCCCTGCATTGTCTAAAGCAAGTTCATGGCTTTCACAAGCCCCTGCATTGTCTAAAGCAAGTGTCTTTTCAAACCACTGTGCCTCAGTTTCCCTCACTTATAAAAGCAGGAATAATAATACTTCGCTCCCAGGGATGGTGTAAGGTTTAATTATTTATAAATTGCTTGGAGATCCTCAGAGCAGAGGTGGTATAAATAGAGGATGATACCCCATGCAGCAGCAGAGCAAAGTTGATTATTTTCTTCCCCCACAGTAGCTGAAAAAGAGTTGTTTTTTTTCACTCCTATTTTAATCATCACTAGGGCTATCAATTAATAGCAGCTAACGCACCTGATTAATTTCGATTAATTGTTTTTTTGAATTAACTGCAGTTTTAATCACACTGTTAAACAATAGAATACCAATTGAAGTTTATTCAATATTTTGGATGCTTTTCTACATTTTCATATATATTGTATTCTGTGTAGTAATTGAAATCAAAGTGTATATTATTTTTAATTACAAATATTTGCACTATAAAAATGATTTAAAGTATTTTTCAGTTGACGTCATACAAGTACTATAGTACAATCTCATTGTGAAAGTGCAACTTACAAATGTAATTTGTTGTTACCTAACTGCACTCAAAAACAAAACAATATAAAACTTCAGAACCTACAAGACCACTCAGTCCTACTTCTTGTTCAGCCAGTTGCTAAGCCAAACAAGTTTGTTTACATTTGCAGGAGATAATACTGCCCACTTCTCATTTACAACATCACAAGAAAGTGAGAACAGGCATTTGCATGGCACTTTTGTAGACGTGCCAGATATGCTAAAACTCTTAGGCCCCTTCATGCTCCAGCCATCATACCAGAGGACATGGTTCCAGGCTGATGACACTCATTTAATAAAAAAAAAAAAAAGGAATTAATTAAATTTGTGACTGAACTCCTTGGGGGAGAATTTTATGTCCCCTGCTCTGTTTTACCCACATTCTGCCATATATTTCATGTTATAGAGTCTCAGATGATGACCCAGCATGTTCGTTTTAAGAACACTTCCACTACAGATTTGACAAAACGCAAAGAAGGTACCAATGTGAGATTTCTAAAGATAGCTACAACACTCGACCCGAGATTTAAGAATCTGAAGTACCTTCCAAAATCTGAGAGGGACAAGGTGTAGAGCATGCTTTCAGACGTCTTAGAAGAGCAACACTCTGATGCGGAAACTGCAGAACCCAAACCATCAAAAAAGAAAATCAACCTTCTGCTGGTGGCATCTGACTCAGATAATGAAAATGAACAAGCACCAGTCTGCACTACTTCGGCCTGTTATTGAGCAGAATCCATCCTCAGTATGGACACGTGTGCCCTGGAATGGTGTTTGAAGCATGAAGGGACATGAATCTTCAGCGCATCTGGCACATAAATATCTTGCGATGCCGGCTACAACAGTGGCACGCGAACTCCTGTTCTCACTCTCAGGTGACATTGTAAACAAGAAGCGGGCAGCAGTATCGCCTGCAATTGTAACCAAACTTGTTTGTCTGAGCAATTGGCTGAACAATAAGTAGGACTGAGTGGACTTGTAGGTGCAAAAATGTTAGTTTTGTTTTTGAATACAGTTATTTCTGTACTTAATTTTACATTTGTAAGTTCGACTTTCATGACAAAGATTGCACTGTATAGAAACAAAAGAAATAGTATTTTTCGATTCACCTCATACAAGTACAGTAGTGCAAATACTTGTAATCGGATATAAATATAAAGTGAGCACTGTACACTTTGTATTCTGTGTTGTCATTGAAATCAATATATTTGAAAATGTAGAAAACATTCACAAATATTTAAATAAATGGTATTCTATTATTGTTTAATCGCACAATTAATGGCAATTTAATTTTTTTAATTGCTTGACAGCCCTAATTATCACACTGCTAGAGCTCCCACTGCCCTTACTATGTTCATGATTTCTGGGCCAAATTCAAACCTGCTGTAAGTGGGTACTTCTCCACTGTACACAGTAGCATCATGTTTAGCTTAGAGCATGTGCAAGGCCCTGTATGTTAACCCCACACTGCTTAGGGTGGCATAGTCATGAAGGAAGCTTGCTGTGAGGAGAGAGGACTGAGGGATTTAGACTCTTAAGTGTGTGGCAGTAACTGGCTCTGAAGTTAGATCACAAGCATACTGTGCACCTGTATAGTAATGTATCTAGTACGTACACAGCACTGCCCTCTGCCAGATGGGGTGACAGGCCTGCTCAGAGATTTGTTACCCACTCTTCTCAGCACTTTTGTTGCTCTCTAAGGGCTGCAGCTTACAGAGCATATAAGCCAACCTGCTGCACAGCTCAAGAAGGGGCTTTATTAGCTCAAGTGGTAGAGACCTATGGTTTCAGAACAGCACGTCGCCCTCAGCTCTGTCCCTGCTCCTGCCTGGATGTGGTGTGCGGCTGGTGCGCATGGTGCCAGAAGTTTGCAGTCATGGATTTAACACAGCGAGACCAAAGCCATGTAAAGAGACACTGGCCCACAATGCACTGCACAGCCTGTCACTGTTGCCATCTGCCTGCTTGCCACTTACGCTGCATGAGCTTGCGATTCCTCCCTAAAGTGACCACTTGGACTGGGCTCCAGAGAGAGTGACAGCTTCCACTTTTGCACATGTCTCCCATCTCCTGATTGATCAAATGAGAAAAGCAAGCACAAGCCAGCTTCTTTAATTGCCAGAGACAGAGCTGTGGGGTCCCCCTGTCACCTATCAGTACCATTTAGGGCTTGGGAACTGCCCAACTCCCATGGGGAATGCCAATTACACTCATGTGTTCATATCAGTGTTAATTTCATTTGGTTCCCAACACCGTTGTCTTGTTACAGTATCTAGTCCTGTACAGTAACATGAGCTGATGCGTTGAATTTCTTGACACCAGGCTGTGGGACCTTCCACGCTACAGCACCAGATTGGCAACCCTCTGCTCCAGCACCAGGGTGCTGGATGGCAGAGGCTGCTGCTAAGACTTGTTTGAGACCACTAGAGAAATGTGTGTTACCCGCTTTTCTTTTCAGCATTTTTGTTAGGACACACACACACACACACACACACACAGAGCGTTTATGCATTTACCAGTTGAAACTGGGCAGCCTCCAAGTAATGTTATGGCAGCCAACCTACTAATGAGTCTTTTTGAACCTGGTGCTGCCTTACCTCTAATTTTACAGCCTCTTAGGATTTGAGTTCTGTGGACAGCCTCACATTTAGTTTAGAATTATAGGCAGAGTGGCTGTTCTCTCCTATTATTGTGCTGTCAATCTCGGATTAGCACATTATAATATGGTACACTGAATGCATCTGTTCTGTATATCACAAGTCCTAATTGTCATTTGTTGAATCATTTTGTCTTATATGATTGTTAAGCAATTATTTCATCTGAGGCGGTTTAAACTTTGATTACTGTATAGTGTTTACAGGGATCAAAGTAAAATCAGCCGCTGCTTCAAAAAGGCACAAACAGCTGTCCTAAATGCAGGCATGCCCGCTCGCACCCCAAGCAGCGGTGAAATGGATGAGATGACCTAATAGGCCTCCCGCCTCCAGGCAGAAGGATGGGAAACACTCCATTTGTCCAGGATGGTTAAGCGTCCGGCAAACATGGAGCGAATCCAACAGAGGCAAAGTGACATTTCTGCCAAGACTGCTCATGGCAGGAGGCTGTTATCCTACCAGCAGCCCCGCTGTTCCCATGCTGCAGAACCAGGGCACGTGGTGAAATACTTTACACTTCTCTAGTGCCTTTCATCAAGGATCCTAGGAGCGCTGCACAAGCGGCTAATTAAGTCCCAGGCTCCCCCTGCTCCCCTCCCCTGAGGCAGGCCAATGTTTATCTCCATTTCCGATGTGGGGAAAGTGAGGTGCAGAATGGTTGAGGCAATTTGCCTAAGGGCCAGATTCTGAAGCAAGGTCAGAGGAGTTTCCTCTTCAGGCGCTCAGCCCCCACAGCTGGGGCCAAATTGGCAGTAGACCTCCAGGCCAATCGTGCTAAGGTCTGTTGAGTATCTGGACTTAAGAAAGCCAGCACAAAGTCTACATGCTGCTCACCTCCCTCTTCAGTCCTCAACATAGGAATTTCAGTGGTGCACAGGTGTGACCATCAGCCCTCCTGCTCAGTGATGAGTGTGAGATGGCTAGATTAGAAGTCCCCCAGGGTCTGGCTCTAGCCCCCGGCCCACACTGCAGAGCTGTGCAGGGGATAAGAAGCGCTTTGAAATCGGTATTCTGCCAGAACACAGCCACACAACACCACAGTGGAGTGATGACTCACTGTAGGGTGATTCTGCCCACTTTTAAGGGGGCAAAGCCCAACCCTTGTCAGTCTGGCAAGCGAGAGACCAGAGCTAGGGAATCCAACTATTTCCTGCAGGGCAGTACAGGGTCCCTCACTAGGTGCTTGGGCTAATGGAGTAATTTTAGTCTATCATCTCTTGAAATGCCCACTCCAATCGGTTCTTAACCTAGCGAGTCCCATGAAATGAAGATGCACAGACTGTCAGGAATGTTTCTTTAAAAAAAAAAAAAAAGTTGAGTTTAACCTGAACACAACCCAAATCCCCTTCTTGGACCAACTCCAGTTCACTAGATGACACAAACAGAGCTCGTCTCCTTTATGAAATTAAGTAGACGCTTGTCTCCTTTCATTAAAAAGGCAGATTAATTCATGGGAACAATCTTACAATTAAAAACGGCCACAGATACCATATGAGAACAGAAAATAAAGACCCTTCAAAATAAGAAGAGTCCTGACACCGAGTACCTGGTGGGCACAAGACACCAACGCCAAATTCAGAGCAACACACGCCATTTTACACATCTCTTCTGATCAGACCACAGCTTAAAAGCTCCCCTGCACCCTAGAGCTTTGTCTGCAATAGACATTTTAGGGAAGTCTCCTACAACTGCACTTCATAGCAGTGCTGGGAGTGCTGATGCTCATCAACTGCCCAAGATTTTAAAGCCATTGTGTAGGATTGATTGCACAGCAGGAAGAGCGCCAGAGTGCTGTCTACACTAGCACTCCACACTGAAAATGCAATCCTGTTAGTATGATCCTGGGAAACTAATATGGGCACATGTCACACTGCACATGGTCCTCTGGGTAGCAGACTCATGGAAGAGCAATGGTCCTGAGGGATTACAGGTTGAGCTGCTAGGTTAAGACTGAAGGGCAGTTTCCCCATGGGATGGAGATGGAGTCATTTCCAGGGCAACTCTCAGATGGATTTATAATGAACAGAGTAAGTCGCACCCGCAAGGGCTGTTTTAAGGACACCAATCAACGAGCTACAGTTATAACATCCACCTGCCCTGTCACAAAGGAACGGAGAAGCAAGTGGCAAGATCCACCTGGCTCTTCGTTGCTTAGGAGCACGTAGCACACTCACTGGTGGGGCTGGATCATGCCCTGCTCGGCTCACAAGCACATTGTATCGTGGTTTAGTCACATGGGCCAGGAGATACAGTGGAAGCCACTTGGCAGAACAGGATTATTTTCAGAGGGTGAGTGGCCTTATTGAAAATAAGTCTACCAGCCTTGTTTAAAAAAAGGACACCCAAAAAACCCAACCAGACTAACTGGGCTGGCCCTCCACATACTGTGTATTGCAGTTGCTTGGGCGCACACATACACACACTGCCCTTGTGCAGCATCTTGCATCCCAGGAACTCAGAGCTTTACGTGCTTGAATCCTCCACACCCTGTGGTTGCGAAGCATTATACTCCGATTATAGCTGGGTAAGTGTCTTGCCCAGGGTCACGCCGCAAGATGGCAACAGGGAAGATTACAACCCAGAAGCCCTGACTCAGCCGCTCCGCTCTCACCACTAAGCCAGTCCACCCGTCAGGCCACTTCAGGAGGGCTATTTAAAAACAAACCCACTGTCCTTTGAAGGACGGTTATCCTGCTTTGCCTGCAGCATGTACATTCACTTACAGCTGGTGAGCCGAGGCACCCGAGCTAGCGTTTTCTGACCACAGCATGCGCCAGCGTCAGAAGTTCCAGCTATCAGGGTTCCCAGCTGTAGTTCTTGGCACATCCCAGGAAGAACACAAGTCCTCTCACAAGGCTAATATGCCTTGCAGTCATTTGGCCTATTGCATGGTTATATGGCACTTCAGCATCACAAGAAGCACCTGTCCATTCTGCCGTGGAAAAATAAAGCCCTGATTTTAGAGAATGGAAACCACTATTAAAACAAAAAACATTTTCCTGGCCCACATTCCCCAACTAACTACCGGGGCAGGGACACAAGATACCAACCGAGAACAGCAGCTGGATAGAGCCTCAGTGCTCAGAGAGGGGGGCTCTAGCCAAGGCTCTCTACATTATGAGATACGAAGTTAATAAGCCCAAAGATACCCTTGGCCCGGTTGGTACTTGGGAGCCAGCCATCAATGGCCAGCAACCCAAGAGACTGAGTTTACCCCATTTGATACTGGAATTAAGTGCTGCCAATTTCCAGTAACTGAGCTGAGGTCCACCTTGCTGTTGCTATGTTGGCTATTGACTGCCAAATACATGCTAATCCTCCATGCATACATGGGGCCCCCAACATTCACCACAAACGTGCAGCACCATCCAGCTAATTACTGAAGTAACGAAGCAGTAGCAAGAACAAAGCCCTGTGCTACAGCAGAGTCCACCCTCCCAAAGCGAATAACATTACAGCCCAAAGAAACCTCTAAGGAAGTCGTCAAATGCAACGATGAAAACAGAAGTCTGGAAGAGTAGGTAAAAGGTAATGTCGTAAATTGCAGCTTAAAAACAATCGCTGTGGGTAAATTGCTTTTTAACAAGCAGACAAGCTCTATCAATAGCATCTACCGTATGTTTTTATAAAGTGCAGAAATATGTTTTTAAAAGGCCAGTAAATAAAGTTCCTATCGATTTGATCTCAAGTGTAATCTGTTTTTCTGTCTGCCACCAACACTGGTAATAAAGCAGAATCATGTAATACGGCATTTCAGCTAATGCGGCTATACATCACCGCAGGGACTGCACGCTCATGGGCGATCTATCATTTTCTATTGGGATTGCTTAGCTGCAGAATTTATAAACTTGCTCCAAATTGATGCAATGTCCAATTTTCTTTTCCAATTTATTTTTGGTTGAGCAAAGCAATATTGAGGCATCTGAGAGACAAGGAGGGAGCATTTCCCGTCTATCCAGATGTTCCCCCACTTAGCTCGAGGCTGCAGGCTCTGGAAAGCCCCTCATGGTGGAGTGTGAAGTTTGCGACTCCTCGGCAGGGGGACCTTTCAACAGGGCTGCCGTTCCCCGCTCTCAGACAGAGCCATTAATAGCAATGCCAATAGCGCTTCGCTCCACACAGCGCTGCACGAACACTGACTAATCTTTACGACATCCCAGGGGACTAGCCCATTTGAAGCCACCTCGCCCAATCCTGCCATCACAGACCCTTCCGTGCACGTATTAGTCCCTTGGCTGTTCACAGCTTGGGTCCATGCTGAATTCCACACCTACTTAGCCCTTTACACCAGTAGTGGGGCTAGACAGCAGATCCTTGTGCTTCTAAAGCACAGGCCCCTCATGTGGCCTAGCAGTAAGAGGAGGAGCCCAGGAGTCAACTCCCAGCTCTAATCCCAGATCTGGAAGGAGCGGTGGTATAGCTCTTGAAGTAGGAATTGGGACCCCTGGGTTCTATTCTTGACACCAACTGCTTGCTTGATCTTGGGTAAAGAGTCACTTTACCATTGTGGGCCTCTTCTTCCCCAGCAGTCTCAACTTAGACTACTCCTATCCTACCTCCAGGGGATGCAAGCAGTTTAATTCATTCCCCTACAAGAAGTGGTTTAAGATTCTTGTTTCAGATACAGACTGATTTTGGGAAATCCCCGATAGCGCTAGTTTGCAAACAAACTTTTATTGTACTGAGCATTCTGCTTGTAGACAAAGATACTCAATTTTATTTATTTAAAAGAAAGAATGATGGCAAATAGAAAACTATCTGCATGTTAACTTCCCCCAAAGTGATGTTTGGAGAAGCGAGGCATTTGGTAGCCAATATTTAGATTTTTTTTTTAAGTGGCCTAACACACAAATATAAACATTTGAATTTGAAAAACAAACCCTACCTAAACTAGGAAAGGAATCCAAAACTACACCAAGGGAAACTATATAACAATGCATAGGGCACTAGGCTGTCAGGACTCCTGGTTTCTGTTTCCAGCTTTGCAGCTGACCCAGTGTGTCACCTTGGGCAAGTTACTTCCCTGCTTGGTGCCTGTTTCCCATCCCACTCTTGGTGGTTTAGATTTCGAGTTCTTTGGAACAGGCCCCGTCTCTCACGATGCATCTGTGCAGCACATAGCATGACAGGGCCCTGATCTCAGCTGGGGATTCCTGGCTCTGTCACAATGAAGCAGAAGTAGCTGGAGTCACTCATTTCCCTACAGCCAAAACATCGTGCTGGCCCTGGAGAGCCAGCCCTGAAAGCCTCAGTGAAGAGCGAAATAACCAGCCAGCCAATCTAGTTTCCCATGCTCAGCCCAGCCAGCTTCTGTAGGGGAAAAGTAAAATCAGCCCTTGAAAATTCTGTTTCAATAAGAACTTTAGCAGCACAGGCAGAGGGGGGTTTAAAACCTCTGATTTTTGACCAGTCGGTGTCTGAGGCTTACATGCCTTTGCATGTCAGCTTTCCCGAGCAGGCTGCTCCTGCAGCCCCAGCTCAGCGCAACTGGCAGAAGCAGTTTGCAGCGGTGGTGCTTTTCATCTTTGGGAGTTGACAGTTCAAGGCTGTTCTGAACCTCACTGTAGTGAAACCTGCAAAGAGTCCTGTGGCACCTTATAGGCTAACAGACGTATTGGAGCATGAGCTTTTGTGGGTGAATACCCACTTTGTCGGATGCATGTTTTCACCCACGAAAGCTCATGCTCCAATACGTCTGTTAGCCTATAAGGTGCCACAGGACTCTTCGTTGCTTTTACAGATCCAGACTAACACAGCTACCCCTCTGATACTTGACACCATGTAGTGAAACCTGCATTCCATACAGGAAAATAGAGAAACGAATGGAGTTAACCCTAAAAGCCCCCCAAAAACAGAGCAGTGACATCCCTGCCTCAGTTTACAATAGTGTTCAGGGCCTTATTCCTTAGACTTACCAACTATCTTATGTTCTACTATGAGAAGACAAACAAGGATTCGTTAGACCACGTGTTCCTCCAGCCTTAGTGCACCCAGAGAGTGTTTGAATAAAGCTGCTCCCTACGACTTTGTTCACAAACCCCGGGACAAATTCAGTTCTTCTTACACATGCCAGCAACCCCCTAGGTGAGCAAGAGGAGCAGGATATGGTCTCTTAGCTAGATACATCTGAGGCCAGCCCTGAGAGGCAGGAAGCCTGACCCCATCGTACATGCAGAGGGAGGCCAAGAATTTCAAGAGTGGCCTCGCTGTTTGGAAGCCCCACTTGAGAAAGCTTGGGCCTGTCAGAAGTGCAGAGCATCCAGCTGAAGTCACTGGTGCCAGACACCTCCAAAAATTAGATTGTAGGTGCCTCAAGTTGGCCGCTCCCCATTTCAAAAGGAAAAATAAAAATCAAATCCCTGGACACTTTGATACTTTTGTCGAGTCACTTAGGACAAAAAATTTCCAGAGTCAGGATTAGGGGTTTCTGACTAAGCACTAGATCAAGCATTCTCCATACTGCTCCCTCCCCCTGCTCCCCAGCTGTACCACAGCTGCTCAGAAATAAATGAAGTGTGGCCTTTTTCCAGGAGCTTCTCCAAACCTTTACACCCTCAATAACTGCAAGATCTTGAAGCCCAAGATTTTGGGCTAAAAATACTGGTGGGGGGGCACGTGGGGGAGAGGAGGATAGTCTTTTCCATTGTTTCCTGGCACTCTTATTTCAGAAGCATTAACAGGTTTACCAGTCCTTGCCATGTAAATATCAGTAACAAAACCATCATGACAACAGTTAGCTTTTGTTTAAAGAGACATTATGCAGGAATATAAACAGAAAGAGCCACTGATTAAACGGGATGCTCGCTGTTACAGAGTAAGCCTCATTACAACACCTAGGACATGGCATTTCTAGTGATTTTAATAAAGTGAGTGAAATCTCTGATTACACATTTAACACAACAGGCATGTCTATCAAATGTTAATACCCAGAGAAGTTGGCGAGTTGGGGGGGGGGTCTGTTTTTTGGCAGGAGAATGTACTTTAAGTATTGAATAAATGGTAATAAAAATATCTAGGCATCTGTCCTCGGACTGCTTTGCTGTTTATATAAAAGGCGCGTTTCAGTTTTTCCTATAACAACCTCCTATATTTTTGTGAACCATTCTTCTTTTTCCTGGTGGGAGGCTACTGATAGCTGAGCAGCTACCAGAAGACGAGATTAATTCTTCTTTTCCTCTTTGTGAGGATTTCTGCTAACAAGCCCCCAAAGCATCACCAAAGGATCGTTTGGTAAATGAATAGCCAACAGCTTGCAATATTTGGTTATGGATCAGACTCCGATACTTTCCAATGACTGCTATCCTGGCTCTTCTAATCCCAATCAGAAACTATCATCCAAACTTCGTAGAGTTTGAAAGTTTCTGTTCACACCTGGTTGTAGAAGTGAGCAGAGGGGAATAGGAACCCTAGCCCATCTCTGGATTCTCAACTCTGATAATAATCAGCATCTGATGCTTCAGGGGGTAAAAAACCCTCATAATGGACAAATATACATTCAACTGCCCATGGGGTAAAGTGTCTTCCTAAAGCCAATTAGGTTAGGGGGAAGCTTGGGCTCTGAGGAATGTGGGTTCTTGTCCTAGCTACTGTAAACACAGAGGAGATTAGCGTTCAGAGATGTCTGATCACTCACCTGTCCATATGCCTGCCCCACATCTCTGCAGAATTGTGCGCAAGTGCATCAAACACTTTGAGGAGCTTTGCCACACCCCTGAGAGGTAGGAATCATCATTAGACCCATCTCACAGACACACTGTGGTGCAGAAGGCTGAAACGCATCCCTAGACAAGGCCTATACAACACTTAAGTCCCACTTCACCTGATACTGTTGGCCTTAAGTGGTAGCCTTCTGCTGGTCCAGGGACAAAATTCCCTCCCGCCCCCGCCCCAAAGGATGACTTGCCCAAAGTTTCACAACAACTGTGGCAGAGCCAGGAACTGAACTCCAGTATTAATTTGTATTGGGGTAGCAGCTAGGAGCTTCAATTGCTGACCAGGGCACCATCACACTAGGCGCTGTACAAACAGAACAAAAAAAGTCCCTGTCCCGGAGAGAGACCAGGTGGATAGAGACAGACTGACTGGAGAGCTGTTGCAACAATTGGTCTATAACGTTTGCCTGCTTAGGAATTTACCACAGAAAGTAGGTCATGTTATTTTCAATAAAGAACATTACAAACAGGTGCAAGAGAACCAGACTGACTAAATTAGTCCGAACAAAAGGTCACGTTGATACAATCCAAGGACTGTGGAAACTGTGCTTGTTAAAAAACAAGTGATCTGGAGCTGGAACTTAACCAATGAAAATTGGTGTGATGAATATTAGGCCTAACTGATGGACAAAATAATACGGGGTGGGAGGGCACGGTTGAACTATGCCACCCACTTTGCCTCCCTTTGGGGCTCTTAATGAGATTTTTTTTGAGGGGGGGAAGTTTTAAGGAACTTTGTTTTCACCTATGAGTGCTCAAAGTCACCACATTATCATGACATCTAGTCCTCAGCCCGCCAGCAGAGAGATTCAATCACCAGCGGCACAACAGCATGTGAGACTCTGCATTGTATTACCTTTCCTTGTGGTGTTCTTTTCTGCCCCACTGTTTCTTGCCTCCTATTCTGTCTCGCCTCTTGGCTTTTCATCAAATCCTGAAATCAATTAAACTGCATCCTCCCAAGCCTGCCTTGTCTAAGGAGAAAGAATCAAACCAGATGACAGCCCTGGCCAGATCGTAACTAACTAGGTTCCAAGCAGCAGGTGCTACGGTCAACTTGTCAGCCAAAGCATCCACTCCCAACTAACCAGCGGTCCAGTGTTCCAAAAAAACAAAAACAAAAAAACTGTACTTCACCCCTCTTTTCTATCCTCTCTCCTCCTCGTGTCTGTCTGCTTGCTGAGAACAGGATCAGTGAACACGCGTCACATGAGACCAGAGCAAAATTTACTTTTTCCTCCTCAGAGAAAGGTTGCTCTGAAAATAAGAGACACTGATATTTTGACTCCAAAAGAAGAGACTTTGATACGGTCTGCCTAAGTTTGCAGGGCACAATCACTCAGCTACAGTTTCAGTATAAATGTTTGTTTTAATTTCTCACATTTAATCAGTAAACTTTGCATTTGAATGAATGCTTTAGTGTGTTCGCCACATCACTGACAAAAAACAAGAGCTCTGTTTAAAAATAACTCCAAACGTACCTACTATTGTTTAATGTTGGACAGTGAAAGTTTATAAACACCTTTAACTCTTGGGGCCTTTGAGAGCAACAGCCAGACAGACAACAGAGCACAAGGAAACAGCATTGGTCAGCGTGAGAGGCAGTGTCTCAGCACACCAGTGGTCTACTCGGTTATGTTTCTTGTCGACATCTTGGCAAAGGAGCAGGTCTGAGGCCAACAAGGTGGCTTGGGGAGGTTTACAGGGAGCTTGTCCAAAGTGTGCGAGGCAGCAGGGGGAGAAAGCATGAAGATGCCTTCTCGAAAATGTAACAAGTGGGCAATGGATATCTCCCAAGTTCCAGTCCAGAGCCTCAACATTAGTACCATCCCTCTTCCCTGCTAAGCTCTTAGTCTCAAAACAATCACAGTGCAGGAATTTCCACCCATTTAAATCTGTGTGGGATGGATAAGCAGCCGCCTTTTCTCAAAAGTCCGTTTTTCCATCCCATCTGACTTAACACCGGCTGGTGACAGTGACATTCTGGATGTAGTCAGTTGCCACAATCTCTCCTGGCTTGGAGAAAGTTTTATTCTTCTCAAGATCAAATGCTAAAGAGACTTTCATAGCATCTCCCAGACAGATTCACGTGTGAATTAAAAGCTAGTTCCTCCACCAAAAGGAGTCATGTTTAATGCTGCTCTGGAGAGCACATCCCCCAACTGGAGAGTGAGAGACAGACAACCTACCCAATGGGGTAGCTAGCAGTTGGGTTAGCTTGTTGATGGCAAAGCCCTATTCTCAACAGGCTATGCCTGGTGCTAGCTTTGTAAAGATCATAGTGGAAGGCTATCAGAGCAGCTAGTGCATCCTCTGACAGAGGTGACAGCAGGGGCCCAAATCACGTGAGGTGCTGCACAGTCTTCCTGTTTAAAAGCTTCTGCTGCTTTCACTGAGCCCCGCCCCTCGTGTAGTTTGTCTTGGACTCCAAACCCAGGAGTCACCGATTCCCTAATGGGACAGTAACGGGACTGTCCTCCGGGCTAAGCCACTGGCGCACAGACAAGACTACCTAGTTTTTGACAAGCAAAGAGCCTGCGAAGTCTAAGCACCTCATCCCCGTTTCACTGCAGACTAATCCCCAAAATGGCCTGATTTGCCAAGAGGCAGGGCGCCAACCATGCCCAGTGAAATGAGCAAGAGCTGGGTGGGTGGTGGCGGAGCTCAGCATCTCCGAAAGTTAGGCCAAAACAGTCTCTGCTCCTCATTGTCTTTCTAGTTCTGATCTCTGGCCCGTCCCCATGTATCTAAGCACTGTGTAGGCACAGGGTGTACATACTGCAGTTCTACGGTCACTTGAGAGAGCTCAAATATTAAGAACTGCCGTGGGACTACTCAGGAAGTCATGTGCTAGTCACAGGGAGAATTGGGCCCTGAGCTTGGGGGTTGCTTGGACATTTTGTTATCCCCCCAAATCAACAGAGATTAAAGAGAAATAGCTAAAACCAAGGAGGAGGAGGAGTCAAATAGGGCCAAATCTTCCATGGGTGCAGATTGGTGCAGCACCATTTGCTTCAGTGGTTCCATAGTGATTTACAGCAGCTGAGAATCTGACCACATGGGTCAGTGAGAAGGCACACATTATGCAAGATGGGGTTGCTAATAGCTGGAGCCCACAGTGTCTAACAGCTGGCCAATAGCATCTGTGTTTGTTTATCTTAAAACATAATAATAATAAAATAAAAAAAATTCAAATACCTCTTGGCCAGACCACCTGTGAAACAAGTTTGGTTGGATCTCAGCCCAGTTTCTAATGGCAGAGGAGTCCACATCCCAATAATAATTAAAAAAAAAATAAAAAAAAAAATAAATCACTCCACTGAACCTGGCCTCCTTGTCGGCAGTCTCAGCTGAACAGTCACACGCATCTCTGGGCTGAGAATTTAGGCGCGAGCAGCTTCAGCCCCAAAAGCGTCACTTCCCCAGAAAATTCTGACAGGCCCAAACGCAAGACCCCAGCCTGAAAGTGCCTCCTGAGATAAAGCGTAGCATCCTCTTTGTGGGGCTGCAGCAATGCCTGAGCTGCACAGCTGGAGGCTTCAGAGGTTAGAAAGAGAATCACCCTTCGCTGCCATCTGCCAGCACCTGCATGTGTAGTCAGATTCATTTAAAGAGCTATACGATCGCAGTGAATGAGAACCCTTCACCCCTTTCATCTTCCTGCCCAGGATCATCAGGAACATGACACGCCTTAATAAGTTAGCCTTGCTGTCTCCATTATTATGGTCCACATTTTGCAGATGGGGTGCTGGAACAGAACCATTGAACCAAATTGTAAACCCTGTATATCATGGAAACCACTTTAAGCCAGTTCCAGCACCAATGGGTGAGCATGGGGTATTGGCGCATGGAAAGTGCAAGTGACTTGCCTGAAGTTGGCCAGTGAGTTTGCAGTGGAGCTAGGAACAGAATCCCAGAGTCCTGACACCCAGTCCCGTGCCTTAGCCGCACAGTCATTCTGCAATCAAAATGCAAAGCTCACTTTGGAGCACGTGCTACTCAAGTTTCCACTTGCTGGCTTCCACCCACTTCAGGAGGGGAGCTGATCCCACTCCACTAGCACAGGTGTAGCTCTCCCCACAGATACCACACCCTCTCCCCATTGCAGGTGGAGACTCAGCCTCCCCTGGAGATAGCACACCCCTTCCCAGGACAGGAGGAGAGAGGCACCATACCCCAGTGCAAGAGGTAACGTTTGTAGAGGAAGCAGGCTAGGGGAAAATGTGGGGAAAAAGCAAAGTTCCATCAACCTGGCCTTCCCCAGTGGGCACACTCTACAGACTAGGCCAGCAGACAACCACCACCACCGATCATAGCAGTGCCACCAACACTGCAAGATCAACTGCTCTATGTTCTCTGATGGGTCATCTTCAAAGATGGCTGCATGGAAATCACACAGGATACACAATGACTAGATTGAGACTGGATTTCAATCCTTGCCAGGAGATCAACTGGCTTCCGTGCTAAAACTGCAGGGAAACTGAGATGTTGCATTGGATGGACCCCTGTGTGTCCTGAACACACACTGCAAAGCAGCGTCTGTGTGTTACTGTGCGCGGGGAGGAGGAGTATCTCAGAGTGTGCAAAGCCATGGATAACTCCAACATCCCTGGCTTTATGCGTCACCGGAAAGCACCCAGAGAGGGTGACTAGATAGTAAGTGTGAAACATTGGGACAAGGCCCCTAATATCAGGACATCTGGTCACCCTACACTCAGATACCAGGACGACAGAAAGGTAGTGTTAGCCAAAAGGGCTCGTTTCCCCCTGGAGCTTACCTAATTACACCAAGGAGGCACGGAGACAGGAAGACGAGTACCACACCCTTTATTGATCGGTCAGCTGAGCGGGTGTTCCTCTCGGCTAGTGCCAGAGAAAGAGACACACCTTTCGTAACAAACAACATTTGGTTGACCTATAGACCCTGTACATGTATCTATTAGGGGATAATTGGATATGCAGGATACATATATCATTTTGTGGGGGCTACAAGATACATCTGAGGATACATTTGTCATTCTGAAGGGGACACAAGATACATCCGTTGACCCTTTGTACTAGATACTTTGGATGCATACAGAGCCAACATATACTTGGGGAGCCAAATAAAACTGATAAGCAAAATAGCTGACATAGGTAAATACACGGCCTTCAGTCTAATGAGTTCTGTAAGCTTTCCAACACGGTTTGGGCAAGCATAGCATAACTTTGGTTCACTCAGGCCTAATGCAAAAAGGCTTCATTAGCACTATGATTTTCCAATAGTAGCTCTGCATCAATTCCTTCCCTTGACTTCAGGATTGTCTTTGCTTATAGCCTGTCCTCTAGTCAAAACACTTTACACTCATTTTATTGGAAAAGTGAAACTTCCCCACAATTTACACCTTGGTGTCTTCTTGTTCTCTCCCCCTCTTCCCACCCCCGCAAGCCCAGTCAGTCCCATGTGCCAGGTATTTTGAGTGGCTACTGACCCCATTTTCTCTGACATCCCATCAAAAGGTCCGATACCTTGTTCGTACAGAAACTTGGTACCACGTTCAGGCCAAACACTGGCTTTAAAAGGAGCAAATCAGGAAGAGACTGAAATTTGCCCTGTGAAGAAACATCTTATTTAGCAAGGATCACCACAGCAGGATTTCTGAACATACATGTAGAATTTGGCCTCCAACTTTCCACTGTAAGCAAGACACTTCCTGCAAAAAAAGATTTCATTTAACCAAAAAAGGGAAAAATCCTGATCAGAGCGAAGTGTAAAGCTTTCTTAAGAATTTAACAATCAAGTAGCAAAACACCTATCAGTATCATTATCCCCATTTTACAGATGAGGAAATGGAGGTAGAAAGGTGAAGCAACTTGCCAAGTTCACACTGTGAGTCAGTGACAGATGGGAAGAACCCCTGAATCCTGACCCTCAAAACCCAGTTCTAAGCATGAGAAACACTATCACCTGCTGGGATGTCCATCAGAGGGCACACCTATGGGAATCCACAGAAGGAAGCATCTCCTGTTCCACCTGAACACCATGAGTAACCACACCACACTGCAAATCTGGAGCCTAGCTTAAATCAGCTATACCCAGTGGCTGGGGTCAGCCCTGATCAAACACTAGTTACCAATTCCAGACAGAGAATCTCACCTGCAGGCAATTCCTTTTGTTGGAAACGGACATTACAAGAGCTCCTCCAAACTTCAAAAGCATCCCAAGGCATTCAAGGGTTAAGAATATATACAAAAGCACGGCCCTTTAGAGTCAGCTCTGCATTTCAGATCTCACTGCGCATTGCCCCTTGCTGAAAAATAAAATACTATAACGTGCTGCAAAACCCAGCACATTGTGTGCTTTTCTGTCTCTCTGAAAGACTTATTTGGAAACCTACCAAGCTGTTCAGGAGCAGGTTAGTCAGCCAGCCAGCCTGCCACACACACTTCTTTAGGGAGAAAAGCCTGCAGTATATAGCATTCATGCAGCACCCCTTGCTGGTTGATCCCAGCATGACACCAGTGGCTCCAAAAGCGTGTTGCAAAAGCAGTTTATATGAAGAGGGTCAAACTAGGAGGACAGAGAGTAACACTCAGTAAACAAGAGAAAGTTGGGGCATTTGTCCAAACAGTGAGAACTGTTGAACCATGGAGTTGTGTCTCAAAGAGAAGAGACTGAAGACTTGTCACTTGGGATGCTAGAAGCCAACAGGCTTGATGTCCAGATTAGGAGGAGCAATCTTCCACTGTGCTGGGTTAAATGGGGTTTCGTGGATTGTTTCTATTTTGTAATGCCACCAGTTCTAGCATTAAAGTGGGGCTTACCCTGAAGAAGAGGTGCTAGAAACACCAGCCTGGGCTCCCACGTTCATTGCATCTCAGGGACTCCAGACAAAATCTGCTTGAGTTTACTGGTACCTAGATTCTTCTCCCCACCCTCTAACTGCCCCAACCCTACCAACTCAGCCTGGGATTGGAAAGGCCCATGAGGAGCAAGCTCCTCATGGGCCATCACCAGATTCTGCAGGCCAGTTTCTGGCCTTGGTTACACCAGTGCACTCTCACTTGAACAAGGCCCTTTGTCTAGGCAGCGGGGCCTAGTGGCAAGAGCCCCGGACAAGCACTCTGAAGAGAAAGGTTCTATCCCCAGGTCTGCTACTAGCCTGCTGATTGACCTTGAGAAAGTCACTGCCCGTCTATGCCAGTAACAATACTCCCCTTTCTAAAGTGCATTGAGATCAATGGATGAAGAGCCATATGCAAGTGCTGCATATTAACACCTCACTGATGGCTGCTTGAGGGGTTCCCCCCTCTTTTCAGGAGAATTGTACTTCATGCAACTTGGGCAACATAGAGGGAGATTCCTTATTACCACCAAGTGGCCAGTGAAACTGTTTCTCAACCCAGGGGCTTATCAACTGTGCAGTAAACCCCACCCCAGAGTACCAGCTTAAAGTTTCTTCTGTGTCAATTGCATCTCAGCATTGCACCAGCTGCTGCTGTGTTTTCAGTGCTGAAAAGAGTGACTGGCACAGTAATCAACGGAAAACCAGGACATCTCCATGTTCTATCAGATATACAGAAAAAGTATTAAGAAGAGGAGTCAATGGACTGTGGATATTTGTTTGCTTGCATATCCTTTAGGACGGTCACTTTGCAATGTGAGCCTGTTAGCTGCAAAGCAAGGTCAGGGCTGCTCTATATTAGAATGGAAGACCTGTGTACCACTCTGGGGCAGCAATGGTGATTCTTCAGGTGGTGTTAGGAGCACCCTGCTGCCTTTCAGATGAGATGCAAGCGGGAGGTCCTGACCACGTGGTCATAAGAGAACCCAGAGCACTTGCTACTTGAGTAACCCGAGCATCCCTGGCCCCATTCCATCTCCATTCTCCCTGGAGTGCTTGCAAGGAGAATAAAAGGTCAATGGTGCCATCTAGCAGCCTTCTACAAATACAGCAAGCATTTCACATGGCTTGCAAATTGCTCATGCAACAGCATCCCCACGTGCTGTACCACACCCACCTCTCCAATGCAGAACGGAAGAAGGAGAATGCTGCACTTTAAACAGCACAAGTCAGATTCTGCACAGCCTAGTGTAGTCCTTTACACCCATAGAAAGTCAATGCAAAGTTTGGAAGCGCTGGTATCAGTCCCAAGGTTATTTACTGGTTTGCAACATTTCCTGCTGCAGCATGTAAACACCAGGCTAAGCGTGCTGGCTTACAGTGATGGTCGTGCTCTTGTGACATTCAGCTGTTTATTTCTCCTTTATGGCTGGATAGGAAGTGAAGCTCCTATCTAGCTGTCTCAGATCTCCTAGCTGTGTAACTAGCCGGCAGCCTGCATCTCACCCTTGTGTCCCCCCTCTGCTACTACTCATGCCTGGAACAGCCTCTCTTCATTCCAATACCCTCCTTAAGATGCCTTTTTTCTTGAAAGCCTTTCAGCGACAATGCCCAAGGAATAACGACAAAAGCCTTTGTCCAGTGAGCAGCATACAGTCGGTGTCTGCCTTAGGCTGCAAGCTCCTTGGCAGAGGGACGGTATCTTACTTTGAGTCTGACCAGCCCCGGGCCACGACGAGGATAATCAAATCCCACTGTTCCTGGACCACTCTGAATAGCCCACCAGGCTCCTGGCTGACTTTGCTTTGGCCCATTCATCAGGGCCCAGCTTTTAATTTCCCTGGCCAGAGAATGGAAATACCAAGAGGCTGAGCCAGTGAAGCTATTGCTGCTCATCTGTCCTAAAGAGCTCTGGCTAATTGAGGAGTCCAGTTTAAAGAGCCAATGGAAGAGAATCTGGAAGATATTCAGGGTACGTCTACATTGCGATAAAACGCCCACAGCACAGCCGCAGCGGGTCTGTGCCAGCTGACTTGGGCTTGTGGAGCTAGGGCTGGGGGGCAGTGTAGACATCTGGGCTTGGGCTGGAGCCCAGGCTCTGAGACCCTTCCCTCTTGGGGGTATCCGTACATTCCAAGCGGGCCCAGGTTTGAATTCACTCCAAAGACCACCCAAGATTCAGGTTCACCAGAAAGTTTCCCAGATCTGGGATTCAACCCATCAAGCTTTGTTCGGTGACACTCATCCAAGTTGGTTCAAAAGTAGAGATGGGGAAGCGAGGCACACAATTCAAACCTGGGCAAAGTGGAAGATTGGGCCCATTTGCCAACATTGGATCCAGGATCAGTTTTCAAACTCCCAAACATTAGAGAGATTCAGATCTTGGGTTCCGGTTCCTGCACGGGGTCAGGTTGGTTGAACCCAGCCCTCCTTGGAGTTTGTCATGAAGCCTTCAGGGTTTATTCCTGCACAGCTGCATTCAGCCACAGAACAAGTCTCACCCGAAGCAAAAGCTTGGCTTCTATCCATTGCCCAATAGGGGCCGCTACCGTGCTAGAAGTAGCTTATTCCCCAAGCAGGCTTGGTTAACCAGCTGGGTTACAAAACAAACAGGTGGGAAAGAACTAGAAGGGGAGAGGGGATTTACTGCTGGGTCATATTTAGTCACATGTTTCCCTCTTTGTGGTGTCAAGAACTGTAATGATGCAGAACGTTGCCGACAACCACAATATCTCACTGCCCAGTGCCACCCACAGGGGCTTCCTGTTTAGGGTGACCAGACAGCAAGTGTGAAAAATCGTGACGGGTGTGGGGTAAATAGGAGCCTATATAAGAAAAAGACCCAAAAATCGGGACTGTCCCTATAAAATCAGGGCATCTGGTCACCCTATTCCTGCTTCACACCCTCTCGCTTGCAAAGCATAGCAGCCCATGAATTCCTTTCCTAGACTAGGGTCTCCATCCCAGGAACTCACAGTGCAGTGAATAGGTTTCCTCTCCATTCTCCCTTCCCCTACCTATCCCATCCTGCCAGTGCCCGAGCCCAGAGCCATTCAGCATTTTTCCAAAGAGCCAGTGGTTTGGATAGATCTCTCTCCAGATGCCATAAGAGCCACTCCATGCATCTATGATAACATCAGGTGCTCCCTCACTGAGTTTCGGAGCACTCCCAGTCCTGGAGTGAGGGACCGAGCACGGACCCCAAACTGCAGTGCCCCTGCAAGGCAGCAGGATGTGCTGTTGCTAGATGCGCAGGCTGGTTCTTGATTGCCATGGGGACTGAAGTGGAGGAGGCGCTCAGGCAGATGTCAGAGGCCCTCTGCCAGCAGCAAAGAGCCAGACATTGACTAGGTTAAAGCAGATGTCAAGTAATTGATTATAGAAATGGGTCTCCAGAACAAACCTCACCCCTAAACCTTCCTCCCTCCTGTTCCCTTTCAGATACCACCAGCACCTCTCCCTCTTGTCTGGAGCACAGCCTGAGCCAAAACACACCTGTATGCTTCCTGCAGGGCTGGGCCTGCTGTTGCTGTTCCATCTCGCCCTGAAATCTGGCTTATGCTCTGTGCTGAGCATTCGCCTAGGTGGTTAGGGGACTGGGTCATCAGCAGCTCCGAGTCACTTCTTCCAAAACTCTTGCTACTGCAGTACAGCCACTCCATGTGTCCCTTGACAGGACACAGGAGCCTGGGGAAAGACCCCAATGCAGCTACACCAAGCTGTGTCATTTAGAAACAAGAGCTAGTCTTTGAATCTGATTGACACCTCCTACCGCCTGACCAATGCAGCACAGAGATGGGCAGGACAGGTCATCCTCTAATGCACATACAAATGGTAGGAGGTGCAATTGTTTCCAGACTACAATTTAAATGGCAAGTGTTATACGGCGTCCCTCAGCCAATAAAGCAACAAGACTGTGTGAAGTGGCCGGTTTGCACACGTTACAAAAAATCTGCAGTTACGCACTGCTACAACAACCCACAGTTCATTCTGGCTGCGCAGCCAGTGGTTTCATCAGACCAAACATTGCCTTTACAAGACAGTGGCACATAAACAGTGTCAGGGACACGGCCCAGTAATATAGCAAGTTCATTTCTACTTTAATTCAAACCAAACCTAAACCCATTCAAGAGAACTTAAAAAAATCTGCCAGACAATTGGTTTGCAACCAAAATCCTGCAGCTTTGAACTAGTGCAGGAGAGTCAGGCAGTGACACGGATTAGATACCAAAGTGGAGTTGAGCAGCCTAGGGTTGTTGGGGGTTTTTTGTTTTTGCAGAAGAGCTGTGTGTAAGCTTGTCTCTGTTGCCAACAGAAATTGGCCCAGTAAAAGATATCACCTCACCCCGCTGATCAGTCTTGTAATGAGCAGCTCCAGAAGTAAAAGGAAGTCGTTTAAGTGGTCAGATTTAATAGCCCAGGTGTCACTAGGAACACAGGCAAGAAAATCTCATTTAAAATCATGTTTGTAAAAAGCAGACCTGATATCTTAATAGAACTCACGGGGTTTAAGTGCAGACAGTGAGATTTTCCACAAGCACTCCCTGTTATATTTTCAGAAGAACCAAAAAGGCCTACTTTAAATGGCTTCAGCCATCAACGAAAGGATTGGGCAGAAAAAGCCAACTGAGCAGTTATCTTCAAAAATAAATACAAGAGAAATCTGAACCAAACTGCTAGGGAATTTGGAAACCAAGAAGCAGCAAGCCAAGCTGCACTCCCTGTTAAGCATCAGTGAATTAGCACCGTTACAAGAACGAACCTATTGTTACATTTGATCTGACATTTATGTCCAATAGCCATGGAATTGCACTTTTATGAAGATGCCAGGGCCAGCTCCACTGGGTGTATGCACACCTGTTGGCCCACCTCTGCTCCCAATGCAGCCAGTGGAGGCTTTTTCCACTGAAGACAATAGAAGCAGACAGACAGAGAGACCAATGAGGAATTTTTTGTGAAAGTCCCACCCAGAATCTGAATCTCCTATTTCACTCAATGCATCTCAGCTGGATTTTGATGCTTGACTGAAGCAAGAGCTGGTTTTCTTCCACAACACAAGTATCACCCGCAGAGCGCCCGAGTTTAAACGCTCTCTGGGCTCAACACCAACCACTTGGCTCCCTCCCTGGAGGAATGTTTTATGCAGAGCACAGATTACTAGCTACAGTCCCATCAGTTTGGGGGGGGGGGTGGTCAGTGAAAAACTTCAGTTTATAGAGGTATATGGCTGAGTATTTCACAAAGAAATTAGGATCCCCAGTGTACAGATAGCCCTTGTCCTTTAAGAAAACTTGACTATTGAATTCCTGTTCCCCGATTCCCAAAGGACACTGTCTCCTAATGATGCACTTCCTTGCGGTGTATTATTCAGACACTAGAGAGTCTGTGCACAGTGTGGAGTTCCAGGCAGGGGTATGGTCCTTGGAAAACAAGGCTGGAGCCTGAGCTGTGTGGAAGCCTGTCAGTGCCTATCTATAAGCGGTAGCTATTTTCTCTAATAAATGCCTCCCATTTAAGGCAAACTGTGATTCAAGATCACATGAGAAATTTGTCCACGTTTAATCCTCAATCCAAATACCTAGACAAAAGCCCACAGATTCTTCAGTATGGCCCAGTGCAACTATACATAAGGGACTTGATTTAGGCTTTACCTTGTCAGCCTGTGGATATGCAATCTTTGGGTTGTGCCAGTCCTTGCTGATCCGTTTCCGGTACTGATTGCACTTGGGGATGTATGTGCAGCCAACGTCTCCCAGCTCTGGGTAGAAAACCTCCAAGTCCCCTCTGAAAAGGAATAAGGGGCAGAAGGAGAGAAACACTGGGGTAAGACTGTGGTGTGGTGTAGGGCTGCTTTTGTGGGGAAATGAGGAATGAATCAGCTATTATTTTCTGAGGAGGTTGTGAAGGCTAGGACTATAACGGGGTTTAAAAGAGAACTAGATAAATTCATGGAGCTTAAGTTCATTAATGGCTATTATCCAGGATGGGTAAGGAACGGTGTCCCTAGTCTCTGTTTGTCAGAGGATGGAGATGGATGGCAGGAGAGAGAGAGAGAGAAAAATCACTTGATCATTGCCCGTTAGGTTCACTCCCTCTGGGAGTCTTGGCATTGGTCACGGTCGATAGACAGATACTGGGCTGGATGGACCTTTGGTCTGACCCAATATGGCCATTCTTATGAAGTCCTTAACCAGGGCCATGATACTAGAAGGAAAATGAACTCTCAGCCCCCTTGAACTTCCTTTAATGGTTCGTCTCTCAGAGCACAATGGAAGCATCCATCACATTAAGTCCTTTTCTGAGCTGGGATCTGAGATCTAAAACCCAGCTCTTGGCCATTTGTGATCTTCAAAGACCTTTTGGCACATTGTTAGCGCTTGGTGTACCTGCCCATCCTAACAGAAAAATTCCTGCCCACCTATAGTTAGGAGCAGATTATTGAACTGTCATAACATTTTGCTAGATTCTGTTGTGGCTTATTTTCCAAAGGTGCACAAAAGCAAGCGATGCGATCGGAGTCCCTCTGCTGGAACATGCTTCCCTTCCAATTGCCCTGTGATTAAGGTTTTAGTCTAGGACTTGGGAGACCTCAATTCAATTCACTGCTCTGCCACAAGTTTCCTGTGCAACCTTGAGCAAGTCACTTCGTCTCTCCATGCCCCGGTTCTTCTCCCCATCTGTAAAATGGTGCTAAAAATGCTTCCCTATCTGGCATAGGGCACTGTGATGCTCTGATAACAGGGGCTGTATAAATAACCAAGGCAGACTTCCGAATCATTTTTCCTTACCACGTCATGCAACACCACTGAGAAACTGCACATTGTCATAGACATAGAACAAATTGCACTGCAATCATAACTACAAGTCATGCCTTTATGCAGGCTCCAGATCAACAGAAAGAAGATGGCACGGCCTAGGGCTGCTCTAAAGTTTAGCTGGAGCTGACATGAACCTTGTAAGAGGAGCCGTTAAATCCTCCAGCCAAGGGGGAAGCTAAGTGAATGCACAATATATGCACAGGACAGGAACGATTGTGCGCATAGGGCAGGAGAGGTGGAGAGTTCAAAGCAAGAGGTTCTTGTTTGTGACATGTGGAAGGAAATCAGAGATGGGATAAAATATACTAATAAGTAGCAAGGTTAAGTCTACACTGACCTTAATAATTCGGGAGCTCAGTTTAAGTTGCTTATTTTAAAAAGAGCATTTCAGTTCACCTTGAAAAAATGGAGATGCTATTTTTATGCAAAAGTCCTTAGTGATATTGTTAAAAATAAAAGGAAAGACACATGCACCGTCCCTTCTTGTCTCCTACTGGCCTCCTAGCTGTGCTTCTGGGTCCAACACCCCATACAAATCCTCAATAGAGTTTGAGCCACAACCCTGAAGCACCAAAACCAAAGATCCTGTACAACCTGAGTGAAGGGGCACCATTGTTAGCCACCAACATCAGTGGCCTGTTGTTCTCCAGTGGAGCAGTTGTTAGGAGGCATAAGGTGTGTTACTTCCCCACAGCCTTGATGCCTTCTCTTCTGCTCGCAAGGCCTGTAAAAGCAGCTTTCCCCCCCCCACTTTCAAATCTCAGGTCAAGTATTCTCTTGATATGCTCGCTTTTGAGCTTTCAAGGTCTCTCTCCTGCGATGGCTATTGTGGTTTATTTGGGGGGGGGGGGTTGTTTTTGCTTTTTTTAAAAAACACCTTACCTCAAAACAATTTTGGGGTGGGGGGCAGAAAAGGCTTTTTAGAAAACAGTGTGGAAAACCCCACAAGAAAATCATGTTTGGGGTTTTTTTTAAGCCTGCTCTAGCTATTATTTATCTTCATCTTTGACTCAGTGAAACATTTTGCGGGACAGAGGCTATACAAAATAAAGTTACAGTCGACTGTATCGTACAGATCAGGGAATGATTAAAACGAGACCAGGTGAGGCTGCAAGGACCAACTTTGCATAAAATAATCCAAAGACT